>NC_083509.1:7840000-12805000 GCF_032362555.1 Amyelois transitella
AAAGCGATCAGGAAGAAGAAAAAAATATTTTTGAGATGTTGTGTGATATGTTGATATTTGAAATCAAAGGACAGAGTGTATGACTCATGATAATAAATGCACCAGTGCATAGCAAACACATTGCCAATTGAACAAATTATTTTGGAAATTATCGAAGAAGCAACGTCTCAAACCAAAGCTAGTTATGACACAAATATACATGTTTACATAGTTGGTAGCTGTACCATAACGAGAACCGGCCGCCCGCGTAGGTGACCGCCAATTAATCTAACTGGTTTATGTTACTCGCCACCTGCGGGCAAGGAGCTCCTCGAACTTCTCGTTAGTTGCTTTGATGCAATACGTAGTCATTGCTAAATGCATTAAAAAAAAATTGCGTTTATTTACTTAATCAAATAAAAGTTATCAATTTTATACATTTAAATCAAATGGTAAATAGGAAAGACACATGGGTAATCATTTTTTTAATCAAATTCTTCAAACGTTATTAATTGAATCTGAAGTGACTTCAGACCTCAAGCACATTTTAGTTGCAAAACAAATGAAATTTATCCAAACCTTACACAAAGGCAATTACAAAAGCGTTTATACAGCTGTGTGGCCTTATCTCACATGAGGACTATCGCGCCGACAATGACGTAATGTAATTTAATTTCCTCTGTCCCTATTTTATCGCTGGATTATTTGATCAAAGGGCTAATCGAGTCCACATACCTACAGTTTAGCCAAAGATAAACTTGCGACATGCGGGCTGCTGTGCGTGTTTAACTAATGACCGACTCATGGGGGTGTATTGGGGGTGCGGCGGGCAATAGTAGCTGAAACAGCGAGGATACAGAAGGTCAAGCTGTTTTCTTTCTCTCTCTACCGAAGAAAGGAACCTATTTCGCTTCTAGGAAACGTCTGATGATTTATTATTTCGGTATTTACAGCATCTGTGGTGCAATGAAAATTACCACACAAATTGACATAAGGTACTGGGTTACATCCGGTTAGACGAAATAAAAATGATCTTTTCCAGATTAGTATTCTGGATGTTGTCTATGTATTTAAAAAAAAAAGGTTTTGCATTGTGATCATTGAAGAACATTTTATTCAAAAATAAATTGTCCAATAAACAGAAAAATCTCATCAAAAGATTTTGCCTGGTTTAAAAGAAAATGTTTCAATCCCTGCTAGACAGAAGCGTAGGGCGACTCTATTTAGTACTACGTATTGATGATGATTGTGTGATTTAAATTGACCGCAAGAAGAAAAATACACTGGAATAAGTAAACATAATTACTACCAACATTTTTCTAAAACAAATCGCCTTGGATAATGTTAACGCTAATTAAAATAATGTCATATTTGTGCTAGTGTTTAAACTTTTAAACAAATTTACTTTCTTTTAAACTGAAAACCAGAAATAAAGGCGTAATAATTAGCGTAATTTGTGTACTGCATCAAACCTTTTGCGTATGGAAGTGTTATTCTGTATTCTCGTTATTGTCTCGTGGGGTCCAGCGATATCATTAGCCACAGATGCCGCTGCCCGCCGCCGGTATAAATACATTAAGTGCGCCGTCAAACTGTTAAAGTCCAGGCTTTAGACATTGAATGGATTTCAGAGATGATATAATTTTTTTTGTGAAATGTATTTAAATAATATATAATATATATCCTATTGTGTTCAACGTAATTTATTTTGTTGTTACAGTTAATTTATTTTTCTTTGGTTGGCGAGCAAAACTCTTAGACTCAATAAAACTGTACAATAGAAAAGTTGTTTTCTTATTACAAAGTCAACACATACTGAACTTTCCAAATATTGTTGGTAAAATAAAGCAACGTTTACACTACTTCCAAGTTGATTTACTTTAATTGTATTTGGTCAATAAACTATCATATAAGGAAGACTGTCACCAAATCATAACTCATCCCCTATCGGCAGTTAGCGAGCGGCCCGTTCACATCAGAATCAATAAACAATGAAAAACAGCGGCCGGCAAGGAATATGGTGTCATAAAATTCTATAAACCCAATAAAATTCGTGCTCGGCGTTAGAACGTCCACATAAAATCTCAAAGTACATAAACATATCATAAGGAGTTATCCACACAAAGAGTTTTTCTTGGGGATAAGCGCGGTTTCCGCAGATGGTTATTTTATACAGTGAGTGGAGTTAACGTGGTTTTTGGTGTTTGTAGCCTTCTTAGCATCGTAGCGTGTGTCGTAGTTGAGCTACGAGTGTATAATACGGGAATGGTATGGAAAGCCGCCTCGTTATAGGGGTCTTTATCCATGTACGATAATGTTATTTACCGTATACGAATATGGTGAGTTAGTTTTTAAATATATTGTTAAGGAATTTGTAAGCTTTGAGAGTTTTCATATAATGTCTTTGTCGTCTTTATAAGCCATAGCTAGTCGTTTAAAGCTAAAATATTTACTGTTTGTCTATATTATTTAGGTTGGGATACATTTTATTTCTACCGGTTACCAAATTAAAACATTTCCTGTTATTATATTTTACCAAGAAAATTATCTTCTTGGTACTTATTTCACTATTTTGTTTTTCGTCAATTCATAATAAAAAATATATCAGTCAAAAATATTGTGTATAGAAACAAAAGGTCATAGATATAAAACATCATAAAGAGTTGATAACTCCCTTTATTTACGGCAGCCATCCCTCCTCGTTTATTGCGATATAAATCGGCAACTAGATATGATTTATCAGCTCATCACTCCTAGTTAGACTGTGGTTCATGTTATTGCCTTATAAACATTACTGTGTTACTCTTGGCATACTTTGTTAACTCTTTGGTAACCAATCAAAAAATAGTATGAATAAAACAGAAAAATATATTTAACACATACACTTTTTTATATATGACTTTGAATTTTAAATTTCGTAACCTATTTGCAGGCAAACATCCTTGCCTTTATGCCTTGAGTTCATTCCGATAACGATAACTTTTTTTTAGTTAACCGATCTTGATGGAACAAACTTTAAATGTTCTTCTGAGTTTATAGCGAGTTCTTCTGAGAGTATAAGCAATTGGTGAAAGTTTTAAGTAAAGCGGTTCAATACTTACGGAGATAAGCGTGATCATACATACAGACAGACAAGAAATTAAAAAAAATATATTTTTGCTTTCTATTATTCATTCTAAGTGTCCCTCTATCCATTTCAGTCAAAAATACTATACTCGTATGTACAGAAAAAATATTTTTACTGTTTTATTATATGTATAGATTATATGCTACTTACTTTTTTTAAATAAGCCTAATTGAAAACATACATATATTTAGGATGAATTAATTATAAAAAGCATCAGATTAGTCTAATTAAAATTAGACTTATCAAGACTAATCAAACAGGGTGTTTTGAAGTGGGTTGAATTTTTTAAATCAGTATCAAACTAGTATGTTACTAATGCTGGTTTGTATTAATGAAGTAGTCCTTTTCCAAATTTCTGAAACTGCTAGATAAACAAATACAGTAATCTATCTAAACTAGTCCGTTCCGTAGCCCAGTTAACATCCACCATATTTCCCTGCCCGGGGGACAGTCACCCTTTAAAATGACGTCGGTACTTCGAAATTGAAATGGATCGGATTCGAGAGACCATCCATCACGATGTTTGCCCCACATCTAATGCTTTCTAGGGTTCCTAACCACGGTATAAACCATAAAAAATATCGTTACATTGTATTTTGTATGTTTTACTTTATTTTAATTTTATTTATTTAGAAACTTACAGCTATATATAACAAGTGTATAGTCATTAAGCTTAATAACTTGAAAGCCATTTTAAGTAACTGCCTCCACTGCATTTTATTGGATATTATTGAAAAATAATGCAATATATCAAATAACGTAAATGCGGTGCAGATAGTTTTTTATTCTATTTCATATTTCTCGTTCCCGTTTAATTATGGTACTATGTAGGAAGAAATAAATAGTAATATTTTAAATAATTATAAGTATATTTGAATAATGCCATGAAAAAAATATTCCGATTATGAATAAAAAGTGAATGAATGAATAATACTATTTTATTTTGTACACAATAAGTGCAACACATTTTTTCAGAAGGAAGGAATTTTCAGATTCTGCAAAGGATAATTGCATGAAATTTATATTTGTAAAAACTATTCAGAACCTCGGCATAAAAGTAAAAATTACGCTTTACAGTTTTTAACAATTCCATCCATTGCGGCCCTCATTACAGAGGACCGAGTGTCGATTGTCTGATTACCCTTGACAGTTCTCGGTGTTTTCGAATAAAACATACATATAATCACGGCTATATTCCTTACGGGGTAAACAGAGCCAAAAGTCTCGCCAAAAACTGAAAGGCCACGTTCATCAGTGTGGTTTGATCGAATAATGGCTAATGGAATCTGACATTTGAGCGGTAAAATGTGTGCGGAATAATACATATTAAGAACTCAATAGTATCTAAAAAAAATTACTCAACAATGTGTTTATCAAATATTCTGAACTCCGAAATTAAATTTGAAATAACGCTTGTTTAATTCTTTTATGATTCCATCCAGCGTGGCCACCATTCTCTTTTTTTATTTCTATAGTCTAAGCTAAGGTCTGAGCTCTCATTAGACAAAATATCGAGTGCCGATTGTCTGATGACACTTTTGACAGTTTTCGATGTAATCGAATAATGGCGAGACGGTGACTGTAATATGACATTTCAGCCGTGAAATGAGAGTCCGAGAGAAAAATGATAAATTTTAATGTATCATCGGTGGGTACCTTTAT
Organism: Amyelois transitella; assembly: GCF_032362555.1. Classification (NCBI taxonomy): domain Eukaryota; kingdom Metazoa; phylum Arthropoda; class Insecta; order Lepidoptera; family Pyralidae; genus Amyelois; species Amyelois transitella. Next base: position 7,844,769 of record NC_083509.1, read on the forward strand.
TTTTATTACTTTTTAGATTTATGACAGTTAGACAGACAAGGGAAGTCCATATATATCAGTTTGAATAAGTTAGCTTAACATGTTTGATTAAAACTTCGGTTTTTCTTAATATATGTACATATCATTATTGCTTGTATTCGTAATGGACATATCTACTTAAAACATGTTAACTATGCCAATATTAAATAATCTATTATATTTTATGGCGAACAAAGTCTCAGGCAACTGCTAGCCTCAAATAAATATTTGAGAAAAGCAATGAAACGAAATTAAAATTTTAAATGTCATGCAACCTATTCACTTTAAAACTATTCAACTAACAATTTCAGCGATGTCTTTTGTTTCAGCCGAGCAAATATATCATCTGGATGTCATGAGCGGAAAGTAAGACAATAAAGGAACGGAGCCAGGAATGCAGAGGGGAACAAAACAACCACTGACCGCTATAAACAACGGCCAACTATGTGTGCGGTCACCTTTATATTTCATGCAAATTCACCGCGCCGCCGTAAGGAAACAGTTTTATGGGGTAAATGGTTAATGTAATAAACGGTTTATTTTCTTGCTAACAGTTTTGCATCTTGATGTTTTAGAAAAAGAAGACATTTTTGTACATACTACATCATGCGTTTCCATGAAGGTAGAGTCAAGAGACTAGAAAAGACTGAAAGGCCACGATCAGCGATGTGACTTTTGGTGATGGTATAGAGAAGTATTTCTGTTTAATGATGTTGTTCATTACGAATTTAGCATATTATAATTGAGTTAGATTATAGCATTCCGAAATTGAAGTCATTTTATTAAATCACATGAGTACCTATTGCAAATTGATAATCTATTGGTGCGTATTGAATACTAGCTATTGCCGGCGAGTTCGTTCGCCGTAAAAGTTCACTGAAAAATCTAACGAGGGGTAGGCGATTTTTTTGTATACCAGTTCCTAAGTTTGATCAAGTTGAACACATCTCAAAACCACATTCCAATCGGAGTAATAGTTTACGCGTTTTGCGAGTACAGACATTTTTTGATTTTGCTGGTCTTATATAGGTCCCCCGTATCGTTTGTTGCCAATATTCTTTTAAATACAAACATCAGTCACTCTCTATTATATTTTATTATATGTATCGATATTTTATTATATGTATGTGCCGGGTGATTCCCGGTATCAATAGAAAAAGAGAAGGACCACTCCATCCCTTTCCAATGGATGTTGTAAAAGGCGACTAAGGGAAAGGCTTATATACTTGGGATTTATTTTTAAAGCGATAGGCTAACAAGCTGTCACTATTTGAATATCAATTCTATCATTTAGCCAAATAGCTGAACGTGGCCTTTCAGTCTTTTCAAGGCTTTGTCTACCCCGCAAGGGATAATAGAGGTGATTATGTTATGTTGTGTTGCGTTGCGTTGTGTTGTTTTATGTATCAATATGGATTGTTTAACTATATATTATAAAAAAATACATAAACGTAGCCAAAGTTGATTTTTATGCAGTAAAACACCTACATAAATGTAGATCAAAATATCACTTACAAAACCCCGTAAAAATTCTTATCAAGAAAAATATCATTGAACGCTGTGTATATCGTCGTGAATGTTACAAATAACGTCAAAATGACGCGTCATTAAATAATATAGCCGAGATAAGTGCAGATTAATGTGGTTTTTATATCGCGGGATCGATCCGCAGTTCAAACTCCCCCTGCCGCATTAAAAACGCAATGTATGCGATCCTAAATTATGATACCTATCGATATGATCCAGGAAAAAATGGAAACAAAATTTATGATCTCAGATGTAGATTACATAGAATATTTTTTACATAAAACCACGTCGACATCGTTTTTAATTTTAATTTGATTAGTTGCCGGTTTTATACTTAGTTGTATGGCTTCAGAGCCAGGGTTCCTCTCCAAACGTAGAAGATATAATGAAGTGAATTTTGTGTATAACAGAGAGGGGTTGATATCTTCAACCCCTCGGTTGATATCTTATTTTCACAACCTAAAGGCTAGACTTGAACCAAAACTTAAGATAGCTGTTTTATTTATTTGGCTTAGCTTAACTTTCCTTAGATAACTTTTTTTAATGTATACTGACCGAAACTGCTTACGATTATATATTAGGAGGCAGCTTCAATATGAAAATCTGAATGTTCAATAAAAGGGTGAATCGAATCAGTACAATCCAAAGTTGATGTCGCACTCATATATCAAATCGTATGAAAAACTTTGCCCCACCTACGTAAATAATATTGGAAGGGCAAGCATCTGTTCTGAAATCACCCGGTCACTAGAATATTGTTTTCACTATATTAGATACGTGCTCGCAATTTTTAAGAGCGAAAAAATTCAATTTCCACTGTGTTCTGATGTTGGCCGCATTTGATTATATACGCGGAGTGTATTCCCTTTTACAGTGTTGTAAAGGAACGTTATTGGAAAGTTTTACGATCCGATTTACATGTGATAGTGAAATATTCACTGGCGGATTAATGTTTTTAGTGAGTGCCGATGAAAATATAAAGTCTCGGATTGCTGTTTGATATCGAATAAAAAGTTTTTTTTTCAAACATTGTCAATCGATCTGTGTTTTAGTATTTAACTATTTATTAACTTCTTTTTAATTATAAGTTGTATTATTTTTATTACCAGTTGATCACTAATAGTTACAAATGATCTCAATATCAAAATAACTTGTCAAAGCAAATTAAGGGACGAGAAGAGGTTTATTTTCTCATATTATTTAGATAGATTTAGCCATTATCATATCTATTATATATATAACTTACAATTATTTACAGATTTAATTATATGGTAATATTATTTCATTACAAACGTAACCTACATCTTAACAAATAGACAACTGAGTGTTTTGTGGGACGCGCTTCCGTCTTCAGCAACTAGTGACGTGTACTCCACTCATTGATTCATTCCCTCAGGAAATTAACACTGAGATAACGGAGCGTTGTCTTTGTATTGTCTTAGAAGTGACGTGACGGAACCTAAATGGGAATAGTGAGACAAACGCGCAGTGACGTGTCTGAATATATTAAAATCCCAGTCTCCAATGTAGATTATTGTAGTGTTGCGCTCCGTGATTCGTTAGTGTCTTGAACGTAGTAAAATGTTTATTTCCCAGAAAATATAGCATAAGCATTTGCATAGTTACGGATATGGTTTTGTAATTAGTCGTGAAAATCCCTCGATATGAATATTGCATAGCCAGGCAATTGAATAATTGAATAAGAAGTTTTGCTTTGACTTTCATTATAAATTTGATTATTTTCTTTGTGGACCATTAACTGGACACTCTGAAATCAAAGCTAAGATATGTTTTTCTGTCCGCTTTAATATAGTTCATATAAGGTACTTGCCATTCCGTTTTTATTTCGATTGATTTGTATCTTTTCTTAATAAATGCTAGAAGGAAGAGGAAGAAAATTCTCTAATAAAATGTAACATAATATACGTTTATTATTATTCATTTATTGAGGAAAAATAAATTAATTTAATCACAGGGACTATGTATTTGTATTTATGTTAACCGGATTCGTATCGACAAATAATTTGTATTGAAGCGGCCATTAATTTGGACTGCTTGTCCAAAGTTTTGGACAAATTAGGGTTGATTATGTTGTTGCTAAACTGAAATCAATATTGTGGCTGGATTGTTTATTTAATGTTAGCTTGTTATAACTTGTTGTGTTTTAGTTCGGTCGGTTTAACTTCGTCTACTATTTCAAATCATACTACAGCAATAATTCAAACTAATGTTATAAATGTGAAAGTAAGTAAGTTAGTTCGCTACTTACATTTGTTAGTAACTGTATTTATTTGTTACTATTGGTCTGATAACAGAAGATGTGCCAAATGTGATTGTTAAAATCTGTCTAATCAATCTATCTCTACATTTTAAAGTAATTTCTCTCATTGAGTTCAGAATTTTTTTCATGCGATGCGAATGTCAGGCTTTTTTATGGATACTTCAGAAGATGATTTTTTCTAAAATATCTAAGGAATCTCTACAAATATATCTCTTTATATATCTATATAAGGAAATGACACAAATATTTGTAAGTAAATTATTTATATTGATTGTTCTTTATTAGTCAAACAGAGGGGAAACAAAACTCGAAAGCATTGTCTGAAGGAAGTCGTTGGCTCCCCTTGTACGGCTAGGAAATTCCCGTCTCGCAACTTTGGCTCCGAAAGAAATTCCCGGGCTTTCTTTATTAGCCTTTTCATTCGTGCAACTTGGCGAAGAAAGGGTTCTATTTGATGTCAAACATGTTGTCGTAATTGAAGTAATATTTCCTGATATTTGTATGTTCCTGGTAAATTTTCTACTGCAAATGCTTAAATAGCCCTATTATATTGTTAGATAGTAGTATGTGTTGTTTGTTTTGTGAAGATATTTTTACTTTCCATTAGTACCTACCTACTTTGCATGCAAGGTACGTATGTTTAGTCAATAAGAATCTTGTCTTTTCAAAATACAAGTGTCTTTTATTAAGTGCCTTGTGGCGGTTGCTAACACTGATTTCAGGAAGTTTAAAATATTTGTAAATTTATTGTAATTATTTTACCTTTATTTTACAAAACTCTTCAATATTCATAAGTTGCGTCCTTTATTTGAATTTTCAAAAACTTAAAAAACAATAACGAACATAGTCATAAAAGTTCAAGAAATAATAGAACTGAACTCTTAACAATATAACAGCTACTATCTAATTCAAATGTAAATACCGGTTAAATTGAGAGCCGTATCTTCGGCAGACAGTAGAACTCGAGCTTAGTTCGCAACTAAGCGTGATTTAATTTTAAAGCGGGTCGGTTTAGGAATAGCCTCTTAATAAATCTGCTACTTACCCGACGTCCGGGGTTCGAATCCCGGGAGGCGGCCGGCTCCGTTTTGAATTAAGTAGTTAGTCTAGCTGACCAACGGAGTTTGTACAGCAACTTTGTAGTGATATCATGGAGGTTACGTTAGTCTGGAAATCAAATTAATTAAACGAAGTCAGTCATATTAATTAAAAAAGTAGGTAGTTGAACGGTAATGATCCTTACAGCGAAATGAATATCGTGATGAGACCTGTACATTCAGACAACTGAACATGTTAAATATATTGCGTCGTTGAGTCCCATAAAACAAATCTTGCACTTAGGTACTTAGTAGCAGTGTGGGTAATTTAATAAAAAAAAAAAATTAATTTAATATCAATTAATAATTTCATCCAATCAATAAACGACTTATATTTATTCAAAATCGATTACCAGATACCTTCAACCAACAGATTTAACTGAAATTAAATTTCCTATGGCAACACGTTACAGGCAGTCACGTCTGGGCCGGGCACAGGTCGTCAAAGCGAACTAATCCCAACTATGATTAATTCAATTTGGAAGTGGCTCGGCAATGGCAGCCCCGAGCTCAAATCTGTTACTTCAGTCTGGGATACAACTTGGGAACTTCTTGACAGGTTGAGAATTGGACGGTTAACTGCTAGATAAGACTAGTTTATGTTGGATGTTAGTACATAAAAAGTATACACATTTTTTATTAAATTTGTCTGTGGGTACATGTTTCGAATAAATTACATATATACAAAGGTATATTACGCTTTTATCCTTTATTGTGAAGAGTTTCGAAAAGATTAAAACGCCACGTTCAATTTGAATAAATTAGTTCAATAATACAAGAAACATAAAAAAAAATTACCTAAATTTATTGGGAACAAATTCTTACACCGTTCTACTTTTTTAATTAAAGTAAATATTTTTGGAGAATACGCAACGTATTTATTAAATTATAATTTTCACCTTCATGTACTAAAATAATCTACTGATACGTACACGTACAACACTGCACTCTAATGCTTCGAATACCTTTTTGGGTGAACATAGTAAGAAAATATAAAGTTTTGCCGTAAATCGTGACGGTTATAATTAAATATCATGTAAGCGGGTAAATTACATTAAAATAATGGGCATTAAATAACCAAGGGTCCTCTGGCCAGCTCGTTTTAACCAGGGGTCGGTCGCAAGTGGGAATAATGCTTAAGTTTTTGATAGTTTGACCGGCTTCGGTATTTACTGGCCAAGTTTGGGTCGAGTTTACAGTTGAGAAGCCGTATGGGGAAAACGGTGGTCAGGAAGTGAAGAGGTTTTTGTGCTTTTCCCATTGGGGATTTTAGTTTGATATACCGTTAGTTAGTATGAAAGTTAAGAGCTTTGGCAACTTAGTATGCGTAATAATAATAAAGCTAAATGCAACTATATTGAGCTGTCCAATCAGATCTCCATCATCACTCAACTTAAGACTTAACAAAAAAAGCCGAAAACTAAACGAAATAGCTTTTAAATTGAAATAAAACCAAAACATAATAATCGAATGCTGATCACAGATTGAGTATTAAAAATTGTGATTCGATTAAACAAAATGCAGCAAAAGCATCGAGACACGTACCGACCATCAGTCATGTCCGCAGTGTTCTGCCCGCTGCACGCGCTGCCTTGCAAACTGCGCTATATCTATACAAATATCTAGATTTCTGTCACAGTACTACGAGTACATACACAAATATAAGACTAGAAACCTATAATGTGATTTTTTTCTTAGGAAAATTCTTCCAAATTCAATGTATTATTTTCATATAAGATTGCATGAAAAGCTGTCATATGCTTAAACTCGTAAACAATATTACCGAAATTGTGACTTTATGTCAGTTTAGGTGCCGTGTCCCAGCGCCAATAGAAAAAATTATAGGACCACTCCATCTCTTTCCCATGGATGTCGTAAATGGCGACTAAGGGATAGACTTATAACCTAGGGATTCTTCTTTTAGACGGGCTAGCATATAACTTTATATGAATCTCAATTCTATCAGTAAGCCAAATAGCTGAACGTGGCCTATCAGTATTTTCAAGACTCTTGGCTCTATCAACTCCGCAAGGTATATAGACGTGATGATATGTATGTATGTATGTGACTTTATAAATTACGTATATTTTGCCTAGTAACTATTTAGGTAGGTATAACACATATTCCCCAGTTAATATTTACGTGTAATAGTAAAAGCTTGGTAATGGACCAGATAGATAAAATCTGAAAATAATGATTCGGTTGAATCGATTACGTAATACAGATTATCATCAAATAACAATTTATCTTAATTGAAATAAAATCAGATTTCAAACAAACAAACCCTTAGTCAAATTTATATTAAATAACAGTATCACATAATGTCCATATTAGTTAAGTTTAGGGATTTAATATTGAAAATACAAACGAAAATAAGGTGTAGTTATCTCATAAGTTTATCTTTTACATAGGCTATGAAAGTGGAACGAATTAATAGAATATCAATCAACTGATAGAAATCAAATATTTTAGAACGTTAACGACCTAAAAAAATTAATTCGTTGCCTTCGTATACTTGGTTGACACGCATCAAAATTTGAAAACAAAGAGTTTTAAACTTAGAAAATGAATTCTGAAAAATATGAATTAACACAGGAATACATCGGCGTGTATAGTAAATTACACACCAAGTGGTTGATGTTGACGGGTTTTGGAAGATTTACAATCGATGGAACTAAAATTGTGGAGAAATCGTTTGCTTCAGTTATATATAGCTCGTTTGTCTTTCTTTTGATGAATTATTTAGCCTTTTATATTATGTACATAGGAGTTACGAAAAATAACGTACACGCGTATGAAGCCGCTCTTTTAGTAGTTCTTACCTCTATATTTGATTGGTGCATAGTTGAGGTGACGTTTTCGGGCCGCCGCTATGGCGCAGAGCTGGTGTATCGATGCATGGATATCGACATTTTGCTGGGAACACAAGAAACCAAGTTCATGAGAAACCGCATCGCCCACGTGCACACTTGTCTCTTCATGGGCATTTTTGTCACTCAGTTCATAATTTTAACTTCATTGTGGATATCTTTTCCAGTTGAAATTGATTTACGTCTGGTAGCAAATCTCTATTTCGTACTTATATTTTCAATATTATATGACTTTTGTTTTTTACTCAACCAATTTACATTTATCAGTATGAGAGTAAAATATTTGACTATTGCTATTATGAAAGCATCGAAAATTAAACTTGAATATCTGCCGAAAATATTCCTTTTCGATGGAATTTATTGGAACGATGCATTTTCTGATCGTGTCAATTTCCAAGATCAAAATAGTACGAAACATTACATTAAAGCTTATGAAATGATATTTGACCAACTAAGGTGTCTAGGATATTGTTACAGAAGAACTGTGAGTTATTATTTTTTGATTTGATCTCAATTTATTACTTACTGGGTACAAAATTTTATTGCAAATCAATTAACAAAACACCTTTTGTTTTGTTTGGCATGCATAACTTTGCTTAGATTCAACGTTACTCTTCCAATAGTTACTCTAGTAATAATAAACGAATATTAATTATTGTACAGGTACTGATGGCTTTTGGGCTAATTTTAGCTAATTCTCTATTCGTCGTTTATGTGCTATTTGTTATGAAGGTATTTATGTGTTTTAATGCAATAGACTGAAATTTTAAGATAAAATTAAATATATTTAGCTTATCAATTATTTATAGAATTATCTTAATGCGACTAAGGGATAGGCTTACAAACTTGGGATTCTTTTTTAGGCGATGGGCTAGCAACCTGTCACTATTTGAATCTCAGTTCTATCATTAAGCCAAATAGCTGAACGTGGCCATTCAGTCCTTTCAAGACTATTGGCTCTGTCTACCCCGCGAGGGATATAGACGTGAACATATGTATGTATGTATTATTTTTTAAGAGACTGTCATATATTAATGTATTTTAGTTAGCAAAATTTGTCTTATATCTAAGTATATAATGCATTGTTGTTATTGAAAGGAATACTGCTGGAAGTTCATGTAACTTTTTTTATTGTGCAGGATATGCAACTTCTACGAAAATTGATAATTGTGTTTTTGTTCTTGATCTTCTGGATAACTGTGATGATCATAAGCCACATAACGGACACAGCAGCGCGCCATGTAGAGCAATGTAAAATTATTTGCTTGTATGCCCAACTGAAGCCCTTTAGCACTTGTAAGTTAATTCTGAAAGTATTTTCTAAGAAATTTGTGAAAATAATAATTTATTCAACCATCATTATCAATAGGCTTATTTAGCCAAGAAGATTTCGTCTATATCTGTACCTAATATCGTTTATATGGATCCAGTAGTGTTTGTTTGTTTGTAAACTCTTTATTGCACATAAAAATAAATATAACAAAATCAGAACAGTCATTGAATATAAAAGAATATGTACAATGCCGGACTTATCCCAATCGGGATTTCTTCCAGTCAACCAAAATAAAAAGGAAAATCCATAGTCAAAGAGGCAGCGCAGATTAAAAGAGTGTTTTTGACATTCATTTGTCAGAATATTTAATTTTAACATGTATCATAAATTAGTACCGAAGTGTATTCAAAATATTTTTTATTTATTAAATTTGCCTATTTTTTTCTGTGTGAAGTTTCATAAAATATGAAAATTAAAAATCTTCTCACAGAATCGAATATCGGTTTTAACGCCACGCATGTCTTTTTTCTTTCTCAAAAGAATAAACATTATATATTTTATAAATATTTTCAGGCCAAGTATTAAGTTTAACTAAAGGTGTACTGAAATTCCTGGAGATAAGAGAGCCACGTATTTGCATTTTTGGGATATTCTTGTTTGATACGGGAATGGTCCTGAAACTCGCGGCGTCCACCTTCGTCTACATCACAACGATGCTGCAAAGCCAAACTGAAGTAGATTTGCCAACGAGAAATATATTAAACGTTACATTACTTTCAAATGTATGTAATAAAGTAGAGTTAAAATAAATCATATTCTTAAACAAAAATTAATCTTGAGTTATGTTTTAGTTCGGCCTAGTTGAGTAAGTTTTAGTTAATTGGTAATAAAATTATACTTCAAAAATATACGCCTTTTTATTTTATCTCTAATTCTGTCTATTCATCTATGTCGGGAACTATATGGAATTACCAGCTGATGTCCGCGACTTCATGCGCATGAGAGAGTTACGACACTTTATCTCTTCTACTGCTGTGTTCTAGTTAGCTAACTTCTAAAAGTCAGTCAAGAGATCCTTCTTTAAGGCGATGTGTGAAACTGTCTTTTCGAGATTGTTGGCTCTGTCTACACTGATAGATGTGATTATGTATGCTCAAAAAGGATAAAAGCTATCAACAAAGACAAAAAAGCAGTTACTGCTTATTTTTTATTGTATTTTTGTTACGTTGGACCAAATCAAAAGAGATGGAATTGGTTTTCGTCTTGAAAACAAGATGTGATGAAAATTTGGAGAATTATAGCGCTGTTTTCTGGCTATACATACATAGCTTTTATAACAACAATTATTTTAATAATATACAATTTTATCTGAAAGTTTTAATTTGAAATAAAAAAAGCTTCTTGGGTGAAAATGGTATGTTAATTAAATACAAAATATAGAAAGTTAGATTACAACCGCAGCTAGAACAAATCTCCGAATACGTTACGTTACGTACGTTGTCTGGCTAATCGCGTAAGAAATGGATGTAGGTGCTTATCCCGCCTAATATTATAAAAAGTTAGTTTATTTATTTGTTTGTTTTCTCAAGCTTCTTGTTATTTTGTGTATATATAATTAAAAGTCTGGAGTAAAGTATGTATTTTTTATCCAGATATAAACAACAGTTCCCGTGGAATTTGCCTAAAATTAAAAAGCTGCGGGTAAAAGTTAGTTAATTGATAATAACCAAATTGGTAAAAACTAATTCTTATACGAGTGGTTACTAAGCCATTTGGGTAATATGGGTCTAGACGTAAGTATTGATTTACTACCAAATTAGATTAACTGATATGTTTAAAACAATACCACCGATAATAATATTTTATTTGTTTCGTATGTTTACACGGTTGACACGCGTTCAATATTTTAAAAAATGAATTTTGAAAAATACGAATTAACGCAGGAATATATAGAAGAGTATAGACGCCTACACGCCAAATGGCTTAAGTGGACGGGATTTGAAAGATTTACAATCGATAGAGATAAAATTGTGGAAAAATCATTTGGTTCAGTGTTATATTCAATGTTCATCACTTTTATTCTAAACTTGATGGCTATTTATATATTGTTTATGGGAGTAATATTTAATCAAGAAGGCTTACTTTTATTTCTTGTCCTTCATATGTTTGATTGGTGTATAATTCAGTTGACGTTTTCGAGCCGTCGCATCGGCGCAGAGCTGTTGCACCGCTGTATAGACATAGATGCGTTGTTGGGAGCACAAGAAACCAAATTTATGCGAAGTCGCGTCGCGCAAGTGCAGAAATATATCTCTTTTTTAATTTTTGTCACTACAGCTATCGTTTTATTTACCATGTACCGAACTTATCCATTTAGCATTTGGATACGTGTAGTTGGGTGCACATTTTTTGTTTTCATGTTTTCAATATTGCACGATTTTTGTTTTTTCCTCAATCAATTTACGTTTATTGGTATGAGAATAAAATATTTAAATATTGCTATAATGAAAATATCCAATATGAGACTCGAATATTTACCGAAGATGTTTTTATTCGATGGAATATTTTGGAACGATGAGTTCTCTAATCGTGTTACCTTTCAAGATCGAAAAAGAATAGCACATTACTTAGAGGCTTTTAGAATGATTTTCGAACAACGAAAGTCCCTGGAACGTTGTTATAGACAAGTTGTGAGTTTATATTAACACCTACTTTCTTACACATTTTAAAGATTTGAAAATGTTATAATTTAATGATTGTTATTTACAGTTATTGGTGGCATTTTTCGTAATATTTATTAATTCATTATCGGCTGTTTATGCGCTGTTCGTCTTAAAGGTAACATATTTACTATGCATGTATATATAAAAGTATGAGATATCTGCCTTTCCCGGGCAAAGCAGATACGTCAATATTCTACTTGACATGACCCTTCCAAATTTCTTTCGATTCATCCATATTATTTTAATTCACGCTAAACGTGGCCTTCGAGTCTCAACCAGACTTTTAAGTTTTTCTACCTCGTAAGGAATAAATACATATTTATGAACCGAGGAGATACAATGTTTATATTTTATTATAAAATTATTTCTAAGAAAACAGATAAATCATAAAAAATATTTATTGTACATTAAAATATATTAACTAATGTTCTGATTGTACAGGATATGCCGATCGTACGAAAAATGTTAATTGTATTCTTCTTCATCATCTGCTGGATAACTATTCTGATCGTAAGCAACAGAACGGACATGGCAGCCCGCCATATTGAACAATCCAAAATTATTTGCGTGTATGCTCAACTGAAGCCTTCTAGCTGTAGTAAGTTTATTTCGATTCTACATCAGTATAATTTTAAAGTTTTTATTCAAGCTAACTTACATTTAAGAGATAAATTATTTCAAAAAGAAACAGAAGAAAAAAGAAACAAGTGTAATTGAAGTTGGTGACAGAAAGAGTACCATTGTTACGGATACCTATGCCGAAATCTGTGCCTTCTATTTATTTGTGTAGTGACAAAGCACTAAAAGGAGCAGCTTTACAATATCTATGGTATATTATTAATGCAAAGTTTCATGAAAATCCGCTCAGTAGTTTTTGTGTGAAAGAGTACCTAAAAACTCTCACATATCCTTACATATTTCGTATTTACAAAATAAGTAGGATTTAGGTATAGTAGTGTACAGTAGTATTTAGGTATGCAAAAGTCGTTTAAAAAATAAAAAAAACAAACATATTAATTAGTTTGTAATTAATTAATTGCTGTTACGCATCCTCAATGCTTTTAATCTGCGCTGCCTCTTTGATTATGGATTTTTTTTTTTTGGTTTACTGGAAGAAATCCCGATTGGGATAAGTCCGCCATTGTACATATTCTTCTATATCCAATGACTGTTCTATTTTTGTTATATTTATTTTTATGTGCCATAAAGAGTTTACAAACAAACATATTTTCTTTTCAGATAAAGTTTTGAAGTTGACCAAAAGTATACTGAACCTGTTGGAAACAAAGGACTCAAGTCTCTACCTGTACGAGATGTTTCCATTTGACACGCGCATGATTTTGAAGCTCGCCGCGTCTACTTTTGTTTACATCACGACAGTGCTGCAGAGTCACACAGATCCTTAGAAAAAGAAGACGAATTCGACACTCAAAATATTTAGAAATTCTATTCCTACTCTCCCTTCTTTAAATGTTTGAGGTGTTTCTATTTGACACGCGCATGATTCTCAAGCTCGCTGCTTCTACTCTTGTGCACCAAACTGATACGGATCCTTTAGAAACGAAGACGAATTCGACACTTAAAATATTTTGTAATGCATAAAGCGTAATAGTACTCTCCGTTTCAGAGAAGAGCCCGGACTAAGCATGTCCACCGTTCTGAATCGATTAGTCAGGCAAAACCAAACGACTCCTGTCTGACCACAACCATTATAGGGATTATCAATATAAACTATAAGGTCATGGTTCCATATCTAGTTACTTGAATGTGTAGGTTCTCTCGATATTTTGTTCTACTAGTAATTAAATTCACAGATAAAGCTATTGATGAAATTGTTGTATGATTTATTTGATAAGCCTCTTAACAAATTTTGTTTTGAAATTTGTACTCTAATTAAATTTAGCTTTCTCTAATTTTATTTATAGAAAAAATAATGACATGAAAAATAGTTTCTTGTCTATTTTTAAACGATCATCTTTAACTAACTGATATATCAATGGGAACCCGAACGGCTGTGCTTAAAATTTTGCACGAAAAAGAAAAAAGAAAATTTCCCGAAATTCAGGCGGGAACAGAAATAAGAGGGATTTTTCGTTAACTTCATATTATATACTAGCTGTGCCCGCGACTTCGTCCGCGTGGAATAGTTATTTTGGGCATCATTGAAGCCCTCAAGGATGAATAATTTACCCCGTTTTTTTTCACATTTTACATTATTTCTTCGTGCCTTATATTGCAGCGTGATGTTATGTAGCCTAAAGCCTTCCTCGATAAATGGTCTATGCAACACCAAAATAATTTTTCAATTCGAATCAGTAGTTCTTGAGATTAGCGCGTTCAAACAAACAAAATCTTCAGCTATATAATATTAGTATAGATATGTAATTCTAATCATCAGAGAGAGATACGTGTGCCAATTGTGTAGAGGTTGTTTAGGCGCACCGATCACGTTCAGTGTCGCGAGTAATGAGTGTTTGTTTAGGCGGCGTACAGACGCGCGTCCGGCGTGTTTGCCCCGGAACATTAGCTAAAATCGACAGACATCGCTCGTGATACCACGTGCTGAGAATTTTAATGGAAATAGTGATTAGTGTATAGTTAGTTGATGATTTTTTATGTTTGTTGTATTATGAGGTTATGCCTCCTCGAGAACAGCTCAGACGGTTTATTATTAACCTAATTTTTGGTTTCCTATAATGATTGTTGCAATAAATAAATGAAATAAAAATATCGCAGAATAATTTAATTATATCTAGTAAATGTAAAGGAGAATATAAATTGCAATGGTAAACATTGAAAATATGCCAAACTTAAGTTGAGACAAGTTGAGAAAAAAATCATTTAGAAAAGAAAATATTTTATTTTCAAAGTGCCTGAAATAAATCATAATCTCTATTTTTAATGTTAAATTTACTTATAAACATGTAGGATATATAAAGTCAGAAACTGAAATATAATAAATACTGATTTAGAATATTTAATTTCTTAAATCAACACCGCAGGGATTAACATCTCCCAAAACAATATCTTTATAGGAATAAAATTATTTCGTTACATTTAATTGACAAATAAAATATTATTTTAAATAAAAACAATCCTACCCCTTTCGTCTACTTACGCATAGTCACGTAGTACATTCAGTTACAAAAGTGTTAGAATAATGATTTTCTTTGTTTTTTTTAGCCAAAACTGAATAAAGCATACTTCAAAATTGATGGACTTGTAAGTTTAGTTATTGTTGTCATTTTCTTGAAAATATGATTCTAATTGAAAAAAAAAACTTTTTTTTTTCAAAACATCCATAAATGAGATTTTTGCTATAAAGTCGCAAATAAATTATATTATTCAAACAGGCAAATGTATCACTGTCGATTTCCAATATTTTATGCTTTACCTGTGTACTTGATAGTCCATACAGTGAAAGTACTGAGTCAGCGAGTGACCGACGGTAACAAATTCCGTCGTTTGGTCGCAAACGCGTGTTGTTTTAGGCCTGTGCAAACAAGGTGCAGTGGTGACCGGTGCGAATACCTTGTTTGTTGTTGATATTTATGATACTCCACCGGTGGCCACACGCCCGAATAATTAGCTCGTTATAAAACGCATGACGCTAACTTATTCTGTTTGCGTTGCAATTTAGATTGTGACTGTACCTACTGTAAAAATAAAGGTAATGGTTTTTTGTAAGGAAAATATTTTAATTATAATTTTTTTTAGAATATTTTGTCAATTTGTGTACTGTAACCGGATTAAGTGGCGGTATATTTAGTAAGTTATTTTTATTATGAATGATAATTAGTCCATTGGCTGTTACTTTCTGGATTGTATCACAACTGGACCACTGTTAGCTATTATTAATGAAATAATTGTGTCTGCAATAAATTTTCCCAATGAAAGAAAATTACAATTCTTGAAGATTCTTACATTTTGGTCACCAGATTAACACCAGTTAGGCGTCAGTTAGTCGTAAACTATTTTTGCGTCCAGTAAAGCGTGTCTGTCAGTGCAGCCATATCGGATATGTTTAAATTATTTTAAATTTACATTTTAACAAGCAAACAAACATCGTGATCAATATCCGATCTGAAATGGCAGCTTTATAAAACTTCTCCTGCAAGCGCTAAACGTTTATTGTGTGGAAAATTCTCTAGCGATTTATACGTTTCTCATCTTTAACTTTTTAATTATTTTCATATTATACTTTTCAAAGCATTTGGCTTTAAGGATTTTTTAACTGTGTAATAGGCGTTCCCGACAATTTATTTTTATACTGTTATAATGTCTAAATGTTTTTAAATTTTTATTTAATAAGCACTCAAATACCAAAAATACTATAAGATTTGTTACGTATTATTAGATTACGATTTCTAATGGGAGCTCTCATATTATTGATTACCTTAACAAAAAAAAATTTTTTTCGAAATATTTCCTAAAAAATATTGCAAATCTGGTATCACAGAGCGAGAAAAAGCGGATGACTAACAATTTTAATCACCGAATGCAGTTAGCCGTTAGCTATTTTTGCGTCCAATAACGCGTGTCCGTCAGCGTAGCCGTATCGGTTATAGAGGCTGGTAAATTAAACGCTGTAACCAGATTACCGGCGGTAAGTGCCGGCCGGGCTGACCGCTCGATAATCTGCAGCCCTTAATGTGCTGATGGCCTCCACGTAGCCAAAGGGAAATATTGCACACCTTGTAACTGAATTTTGAACGGATAGATACGGCGATGTGCTCTGGTTTATTTGTGAATTTAAGTTTGCTAAGTAATCAATATCTTTCTGAATTGTTATATTATTAAGTTTGTTTTTCACACTTGTGAAAAGTTGTAAATGTAAATATTGTAAGATTCCCCATGTCCTTTCTAAGTATGTAAAGAATTTACATTTGCTTAAAGGGTTGTGTTGCTACCCGCATGACTTGTGGGTGTTCCTTAGCTGATACAAATCAGTATTTGTATTTGTGATGCTGTATTTTGCGTTCATTGATACGTCATAGCATATTGCGCATACCTCAATAAGGTAGATTTCCCTTATATTAAAATTTATTGCAGTACGCGTACATTAATTCTCCATTCATCTCTCGGTGAGGCCATTGTAATTAACTAAGGGTTTAATGACCTCCCTTCTAATTGGGGCCTAAGATTTGGAAGCCATTGTCTTACATATTCATAGCAGCTTCAACCTTGGGCAGGTAGCTGTAATTTATTCAGGAGGCGACGGACATGCAAATTGGTTTGAGAATATCGGTCATGTTTACGTCAGATTTGAGTGGAAATTATTGCGGATTGGCTTGTGAGGGTCTTCTCAATGGTAAGTGGTCTAGAGTTAAGATAGCAATGGTAATGCAGAGCACGATATGCCGCTGGGGCTCACAAAGAATATATAAACTTAAACCACTGAACTTGTTCTTATTATTTCCAAAATATAGAATAACAATGTAATGATTTCAATATAAAACTTCGGTACCAAGATTTGATTATCATAATTCACCGTTTTGTTTCTGTTTATTGATTCAATACTGTAAGACAACAAAGCGAACAAAGTACGAAGAAATACTCAAGACATTGCTTTCCGAGTAAATTTTCACCTATCGATGTGAATTATTTAGAGGGATTCACGTATCAAGTCAGACCCTCTTTCTCTTCTTACACGTCAGGAGGGTAATTAGAGAGGCATTAAATATTTATCCGAATTAAATACTGCTAAGAACGTTATGTGTTGACTTATTATGTTTACGAATAAGTATTAAATATTTACTGAAGTTTTCATCATGTTGTAATTAAAGAACACAATGTACAAAATAATTTTTTTCTTTTTTCTTTCTTTTCATTATATATATTTTTACAATCTGTTGTGTAGTACATATACGTAGTTGTATTTGTAGTATACTCTTGGGCGATTGAATAAACATTTGTTCGTATTTTTTACCTAATATCTTACAAGCAGATAAAATCTGACATTAGTTAAGTGATTTTCTGCATTTAAAGTATTTTACGACATAGTTTTTAGTTTAAATAGAATAAATTACTAAGCTACTGTAACCGATAAGACGGATAAACAAAAACAGAAGTCTGAGAATCATCTAAATCTTACAGCGTCACACTAGACTTCAATTCTACACTGTAAGATTCACATGTTACCGATTAAAGATTGGCCTGCGGTTTATAAACACCACTATCTAAGATGTTAATTGGCAATTGTTATCTTAGGCTTAAGGATTTGCTTCCACAACATCTACTTATCTCGAGGAGTTACATCCAAAGGGCCAACCTACCCTCGGGCTAAGTGAGATCCCACTTTAGCAATTATCTGTAAGACAAGGCAGTGATGAATAGCCTCGTGGTGGTCGGTAGTATTAACATATCTTGTACTTGTGCGACTGTAAATAAACGAAAAATCAAATTGTATACGGAGTTTGTAAGAACCTTTGAGTGTGAGAATGATCATTAAGTAAAAGATTTCTCTTTATTTTACTTTTAAATTTTCTTTCAAGGAGATTTACAAGTTTATAAGCTTTTCCCTTGTTTGGTTTTTACTATCTTGACTAGATAGAAAGAAAGTTTTCTTATTTACCAGCATAAGTGCACGATAAACTTGTGTAAAACAATTTAGGGAACACTGAGCAATGTTTCCACACATATGTCGAGTTGCAGACATCCTTTGAGACGCCACTCGTCGGGGAATGCGGACTCACCTGGCGTCTAGTTTGATTTGTTTGCTAACCACTGTCTTGCTCTGTGATTTCTACTGAATTGCTAAACTAGTAACTGAAATAAACGGATTAAGATAAATGGAAATTATATTAAAAACCTATTACAGAAATAAACATAAAAAGAAGAAGGTAACTATGTATAAATAAAGCTAGGGTATTAAATAGGGACCGAACTCAGCAGTAGAGGAAGTTAATCATATTGTTAATTGTAAAGTAGATCACGTATTACTAATACTGCAAGTTTGATTTTGCCGCGAGAGATAAATAATTTTGCGACTTCAGTTATATGCAGTGTTCGGTATTTCATACATATTTTTTTTATCGATTAAAGTACTGTCAGCTATAATCTTTCTTTAATCAATTTTACTCAAGAATTTATAAAGTTTACAGAGCCAATGCTATTTCTACCTAGTATGTAATAAATATATATAGAAAACTGGGCGATCAAACATCTGTTAAATTTTATTTTATATATATACACAGCCATAAAAACTTTTAAGGCAGATTCTTCTTTATTGTTTCTGTAGCCACAATTGCGCTGAAATTAAACGTTATAAAGCAATCGTGGGAGCTTTTGGAAGTTCCCTTTGACGCATTTACCTCCGCCAAAACAATCGCAGTAACTTGAGCCTCCAAACTTTCACGATTGAGCAACTGGCTTGCTTCACGTGGAATATGTTTTCAACTTGTTGGAAAGGTATGTACTCTTGATTTGGCAATGGTTTGTATTCAATCGAGGAATAATAATCTGTACTGATAATATTTTATTGTAGGGTCAGTTCTTGTTATTTATGTTAATCTCTCTATTCCTATTGATTAAAATACTTTGCAAAAATAATACTATTCTACTTATTTGCCCTTACTTTGAGATCTTCAAAATCCTAAATAGTTTAATCACACTTATAAATATCAAAACACAAAATCCTTAACCAAGTACAGTACAGCTATATAATAATGCAAAATAAAAATATATCTGCCCCAATAAGGTCATATTCACAGCAATATTTTATTCAATAAAGATATAAAGTTATTCCGATTGGCATCGTTTTCCGCGTCAAGCGGCCACGAGCGGACCGCTACGTTTATTTCCCTTTTAAAATCTAACCGACCGCAATGAATGCGGATCCACCCTACAAAATGTTTCCGCGATTAGCCTCCCTGCGAGGATGAGCTCTCATTTAATGCTAAAAATATTATACGTGCTCTGATTCTATTTTTATTCCGTAGTCGGTAAAATTTCCATACAAAGAAAATTTTAAACGTGTATTATAGTGTAAAAGTGACTTGTCAAATAAATGTCTGATCAGTTCTATTGGCACCTTTTTAAATTTATCCAAGAAATAATAATTTCAGCAATATTATATATTTGAAACAGGTATACCTATATAATAAAATATGTTTCTTTTCGTTTTTTTCTTCTTTTCAATCCTGGATTAGACGAGTCAGGTTTATCCGCAGACCGTCTTCCACTTGACTTCTGGAACCTTGTACTGGAACCTAACCCATATTAGGTCATGGTGGAATAATACGGGTATGTCATGAAATAAATGTATTTTTAAAAACCTCTTGCCCATCATATTTGTATAACCTTACCCTTAAATTGCAAACTGATCATAAAGGAATACAATCCTAGTAACATCAAACAACGCAATATCAAACCCTACGCCATAAAGGTGCGACCGATAGGGCGGTATCTACTGAATGGGAGCATAAAGTGGCATTCACAAAGACGTCCGCGCGGCCCGGCGTCCGATAGTACAATGCGGCAAACGACGGCGGAGCTTCCGTTTCCGGCCGCGGCGCCACCGTTGCAGATTTATGCCCGTCGCTTCCTCTGCCATATGCGTGTCTACCCTCGCTCATTTACACAAAACTCGAGTTTTTCAAGCACCTGTGTACATGAATGCCGTAGCGGATACGTTTTGCCGTTTGACGGTTTTTGTAGACATTCTTGCAGGTTGAAATGTTTAAAGCATTTCTGCTTGACATGAAATCTGGGGCTATTAAATGCACTAAGTGTATTCGACCTGTTTTCTCTTCTTCTTGAATTTTTTTATTTAGCAAACTACGCAACTAGCAACTAAGAAATGTATAACATATGTTTTTAAATATTTATTTACTGTTTTTGTTGAAGTAACACAAATTAAAAATTCATACAATATACAAAAATCTATGCCACTACATGTAGGCTCTAATTAGACGGTCGCTCAGTTCATTAAACCCGTTCTGTTTGCAACAATAAAACAATTGAATACTAGAACTTTATATAGAATGTTACCCACAAGCACCAATCAACTCCAGTGGAGTCAGAGCCGCAATTAATTCCTGATTGATTCACAAAGCTAGTTGGAATTCCACCCTCACCTGCCTCCACGGATCAGACAAAGATACCAAGTTAACGTCAGCTAAGGTTTATTGTACAAAATTTATATGAAACTTTGCTCTAGCACTGTATGATTGCGGGTTACCTATGTCGAACTTAAATAACTAACTTGCAAACTTTTGATTATTTTAATAACCTGCAGAATTTAAACATGTTATTACATACATATTATCACATGTTATTACTTGTTGAAAGTTCAACAAACGTTCATTTTCTCCTTTTTGCAGATTTTCGATTGCACCATCCGCTTCTTTAGTTTGGTCTCGAGGTTTATTTTGTTAAAGAAAAACTTTTTATTTCTTTTTATTTTTTAACCGATTTTTTTAAACGGTATAATTGAAAGAAATAAGACAACAAAATGCCCCACGGATATTTGTTTTTATTCTGCTTATTTTGGTATTATGTTCCTGGTAACGTAAATCAGTCATTTCAAGACTGTTGGCTCTGTCTACCTCGCAACCGATATAACGTACGTACGTACATATAAAAAAAAAGTTTTTAATACTTTTTTGCACATCAAATCGTCGTAGCTGATCGTTCCCTGGAAAAGTGACGTGATAGCGGTACATACTGCTAAGATATTCCGAGACGCTGCGAACTCGCCGCCGCTCCATTATGCACGAACTACCAACTTGCTTTTTGCTCCACCCTCATGACGTGTTACGGCAGTTATGTCGAATTATGTTAAACGTCCGATTTATTTCAAGGCATTGTTTTAGGTGACGTATTGATTAAAACTTAAGTTGGGAATATGAGGTTCTTTCTTTCAGAATTTGTGTCTTATGATAAAGCCTTGTCTCTACCTATTGATGTTTTCCACTGCTATGAAAAGGCCTCACTTTTACATTTTATTTTAAACTCATAAAGGGTTCATGTAAAATATGAAGAGATTACTATTATTTTGACTCTAATAAAATTAAACAAATATAAGAGAACAATCATATTAATACAGTAATTAATTAATTACAGTGTCTTGAAAAGAAAAAATATATCGTTAAAATAAATAACCTATCTTGTGTATAAAGCTTTGTATCTGGTTCTATAATATCACGTTGAAATATCCACTCGGGTGATTCCCGTCGCATAAAATTACGAAGTTACATATCTGCGCTGGCAGGCTGAGCAGGATTAACCCTTAACTCCCGTCGCGTTTTAGCAGCTCCACGAATATTTTATTAACGTAAGCGTGTTAAATTAACTTCGTTACCTATCTCGCCAGGAGGCGTCTCTTTAAAACAAGATCCAATTTTACAGATTTTGGCCAACTTTGTTTGGAGAGAGTGCGGTTTTTGTTGTATTTTTCATGCTACATTTCGAACTTGTATAGTCTTATGTTGAAACATGAAACACATCTTTTTCCCGAAGAGGTAGGCGGAGACCACTGGCCACGTAAGTCTCTATTTATGATGGGTCCAAAAAAATTTTGAAAGTAGTAAGTAGGTATTTACGGAGAGTTTTAATTCGTGTGTTAAATGCTTGTAAATAATGGGTTTTGCATTATTTTATTCATTTATTTATAGGCACTATTATATCATCAGCGTAAGTACAATGCTTCTTTTAAGGAAATTCATGCTATTGAAATACTGAAGTCCATAACTCATTGGCTCGGGAGAATTCAAACGCGAAATGTTGCGCACTTCACAAACATTTGGCTTACAAAAGAAACCCCGCAAACAAAACTATTGCGCAGTGTGAGTCCGCCTCAATATTTATGAAGCCAAGTTTCTCCGCTGCCGTCATCAATCACAAAGTTATAAATAAAACAATAAAAGGTAAAAACTTAGCACCCGAGGGTTGGATACTTCACTTCCTAACGCAATATTGCGAGGAAAACCCACTTATTGGAATAATATGTAGATTATATCATATTAGAAATATCCGAGGGACCTGTCGATACTTTATGACTGCGGCTCAACTCTTTCCGGACCCTACTGAGTTATATTTTAGCGAATTAATATTTGTTTATTTTCTTTTTCTGCCCATTACTTTATGTTATAAAAATGTGTGAAATTGGATAACAGCATTAACTTACATATTTAACGATAAAAAATGTGAAATAACAATGGCCCCTTTTATCACACCATGCCCTTTACTTCTAAAATTTACCCTTAAATCGATCACCATTCAAAATTTAAAATTCTATCACGCCCCATTTGAAATCTCGATTTAGAAAATGTAATTTCCGCGGAACGAGTACAATGAAAGAGCTAGTAGTGGAAACAGAATGCGGTATGACTTATTTATGTTAAATCGTATAAATCATTTTCACTAACGCGTTCGCCGCGATAAAAGTGAGCGAATAAAGTTTTGCGCGATACGGTGGCGCCGCGCCCAACTTTTGCTCTACCCGCGCCGAAAGAATTTGTGGCTGTGCCTGCTATTCAAATGGATTGCATTGTGGGAATAAATTTATTGTGGTTTAGGTTACTATTATTTTTAAAAGAAACTACATGTTTGAAGTTTAAATAAATTTATCTACTTATTTACTGTTTTACAATTATTTAGTATTTTATTTTTCAGAGTTCTTCAATGACATGAATTCACATATTCCATCCATCTTATTATTATGTGCACATAACTTTAATACATTCATACACTTACTTTTTACTTCTCTATGTCTGAAGACAACTTCAAAAATACAAACAAAAATAACCGTTTCCTCATTTTGCTATTCTAGATCCAAAAAATATCAATTGTTGTCTTTTATCGATTTAGTTTTGAAAAAAATAATAAAATCCATAAAATAACTGTGACGTGACGACGAGAAGCTGGTTACATATCGCAATCTTCTGCTGCAAACTTCAATTCATCAAGTGAGAGTCATTTTATCGGTCAACTTTCAGGGAAAATAACATTCGCAAGAGAATACATAACCTCTTTCATAAAATTTTTGCATTTATGTTTTTTTACCGACATATTTTATCAACCTAATAAAAAGTGAAAATAAAATAACAATTCTTTTGATTGTATACATAAAACCTACTATCAGTGTCATTAATGTCAATTTGATATTTTTAAGACTGAATACGTTGACAAAAGTATAAAATTCTATATGTTCATGACGTCCTTGTGTCATTATATCCTTTTAGAATGAGTCAAATTTCAAACATAAAATTTAAGATGTTATTGACCTGAAATCAAAAATTATGGGTGTCTTAATTATGGTTGAAGTTTCATATCAAATTATTATTAATAATAATAATTTATAAGAAATTTGAAATGTTGTCAATTCAAAACATTTTTTATGTATTAATAATATGTAGTCACGTAACAAATCTTACCTCTTAAAAGACCAATTTGGATCCACACCATTCTCACCCCCGGGCAAATGAAAGCAAACGTTTTTTCTTACCTCATCTTCCGGCCTATATGCCACTTGTAACGCGTTTAATATTTCATGATACGGGCTCTATCGATATCTGTAGGGTCATAAATTACGAACAAAAAGCGTGGGGCGCCGAAATCAAAGCTATCAATATAATATTAGGTCCGCGATGTCTCTGTTTGTTTGACTCGGTGCCAGGAATTGTTTGGGATACTTATACACCAACTGTAAATTCACTTTTAAAGAATAAAGCATTACTTCTACTGACTGAGGGAGCCATAACTTTATAATGTGTCGACACTTCAACTTGTACATTTACTTACAGCTAAATAGCAACACAATAATGTAAGGCCAATGGTTAAATTTGTTAAGTAAGTAGTAAGTAAGTGTCAAGTTTATTATATTTATATTAAATTGTTTATTTAGAAAAAGGATTACAATCTTGGGATTTTTCTTTTATTCGGGCTAGCAGACTGCTGTCATCTCTAAATCTATATTATATAATCTAATATTGCACTATCATTCCTCTGACCTTCGCGTCATGTGACTACTGTCTACCCCGTAAAAGATAGCAACGAGATATTCGTGTGTCTGAATATTGCATACACAAAAACAAAAATATTATTAATCTGTTGTTAAAGTCTGTACATTTACAGTAATTCCGTCGCATGCGAATGTTATCGCGCTTTCACATTAGCAGTTCTGAATGGCCGCCGCTGCCAGACCAAGTTTGACGGTGTTTTGTGTTTAATCACGTCGCTAATTAAACTTATACTCGTGAATAAAACGAGAAATTATGAGATATTTAACTAGTATTTGTTAGCTGGTTTTAAACTACGAATACAGTTTTCGAATGGTCATAGTATGATTCAATATGTTTTCATAGGTGATTTAAGGCTTTAGAATAATACTTACTTTGCTCATAAATTTGTTATGAATGATTCTGTAGAACTTCTGAATTTGTAGTCCTAACTGTCTTTTAGCTACTGCCTTTGGTTTACATCCTTTAATGGCGACCGATAGGCGTGCCTACTAAACCACGTCATTTTAAAATCGGAAACATGTTATTTATCACTGAATATGTTTTACCCGAACTAGATTTAACCATTGCTGATCAAACACTTCTTGCAAGACTAATAATGGCATTGACAAACTTCTCAATTACTTAAAATAACGCAGACGCATATGAACATATTCTATACACAAAATCAAAACAATTTGAATTAAAACAAAAAAAATGCAGTACATCACGTACTTAAACGATTTGATTGGCCATTTGGTCCCAAAACAAAAGCTTTTCGGCTCATCTGTGCGCCTGACAAACGCTCATCTCGATTTACGGGCAGAAATCAAACATTTAGTCGTGGCTATGGCCGTAAATCAGGCTAGCGGGAATTTATAGCGGATTCGTTCGCAAACACGTGAGAAACGAAAATATGCCATTTTTCATAGAACTGAACTTATTATTGGGTTTGAGCAAAATTTCAACACATATTGAGCTGCTTTCATTTATGTTCCTATTATCTATTCTGACTTCATGTAAAAAATAGTCACTTTCTTACATCTAAAATACAACATAATACATCAATCAGTTTCTTACGTATAAATTAAAACAATAAAAAAATAAACACTGTAAGTTACGTACCTACAAACTGAAGATTTCTTTTCGCTAAATTGACCATCCCGACAATTGAAATCAACATGTTCCGTATTCAGTACAACAAAAGCGTGCATTTAATGGTTTTTTAAATATCGGCGAGAACGCGGCTTCCACACGTCGCTGAACAATGGCGCGGAAGGGGAAACATAATTTATTTTCCAGTTAAATCTTTTGTGGAAATAATATGACATTTCTATTTGAAGTTGGCGGTGATTTATCGGCTGCCTAACTGCGGGCTCTTTTGTACAACCCGTTCAATCGAGGTGTCATTGACAATGCCAAACAATTGTTTCCTTTTGAGATCGTTTTGGATGTGCGATATCGTGATCAGTACGAAAAGTTTTTTGTGTATTTTACTTATAAATGTATGCATTACGCTTCTTTAGGTTAGGCAGATAATAAATCTATTCAGTTGCCACGACGCCTACATTATACCTATGTACTTCTTCGCTTCATCCACATTCAAATTTATAATTCCCCTTATGCTAGATGGTTGGTTTGAGGTACTCTTAACTTGATCTTTTGCAATTTTACTTACGCACATAACTTTTCACAAAGTCATTACGCAATAGAAAATAAATTTCGAATTCGAGATAAAGCAGTCGTTAGATACTCAAACCCTTTTCAGAAAAATACGAAGTTTCAAACGCAGTAGGCGCACAAATCGCTTTTGAATTTGCAATAAACTTTCAGACTGCATACGAATAACATTTTCAATACAAAGGCGAATGGAAAAAAGCAGTCCTTACAGTGACGTTAATTCAAAAAGTTGTTTTCATTAAACGCTCTCGCGCTACACTGCGCGTCGAGCATTGAGTCGCTTAGTCTTTGATATATTAACAAATAGACAACACAATCAGGTTATCAACTAATGTTTCTCTAAGTTTACATGTCAAAAAATATCTTAAATATGTGAATTTTCCAGTTCAATCTGAGGACAGGACGGTCGAGGGACCTCTTGGTGAAACGTCAGGATGAGTTTGTGTCAAGACAGTTATAATCGGAATGAAAAAGTATGTAGGGATCGTGGCAGGTGGAAAATGTAGTCATTGCATCTGGAAAAGATAATTTTCACAGTTTCTAAATTTCATTGTATTTAATTAGGTTGTTTGTCTAATAATTATTGATCTACGGACCTAGTACAAGCGTAGAGCACGAATGTGCACGAGCGAAAGAATGCCAAGTAGAGAGAAATAAAACACGGACAGTGGGATAAAGCCAGCCAACAATTGCTACATTCCAGCCCCGAAACGGTTGGCGACCGCTGCGCAATGTCCTTCGTGGAACATCCACAGTGGACACAGTTTACAATAATGTTGCCATTTTTGTATATTACTCAAAGGTCAGAATAAAATTATTGACAATAGACACTATATTATGGGCTTTAGTGATCTGTAGATTAACATATCATTGGCTGTTTTGTCTTTTAAAATGAAAATTTCTCAATTCTAAATTGGTTTTATTTAGAAAAAAAAACAAAGGATTCCGGTAGTTTCATAATATGTCTTTAAACACAATATAAAATATAATATTTCTGTTCTAAATATTTAAAATTTTCTACTGTGTCAAGTAAAGTTTCATTAGCTGATATTACTAATAATTTGTTTGCAATATTATTAATTCTTTCCAAATTTATAAACATACGTTTATGTAAATAATTTTTTTACAATGAAAAACATACATAGAGACAGTGTAGAACAGTTTGCATGGTTGACAAAGCTTTTGAACTACTAACTCATAGTTTTCTTTTTGTAGAAAAGAGTACCGTTAGAACAATATCTACAAAAATATGAGATTTGTTCTATTGTAACAGGAGTAGTAAAATATTATACGTATATCTATTATCTATTATTTCTTTAGCAATTAAAATATTTTGTCACAACAGAGGTAATATTTTCGTTCAACGTGTTTATTACACGTTAAACAATTTAAAATGTAGTTAATATGACTAATACAAGAAAAAATATTTTATTATTTGATTTATCACTGACGTCGCTGCGCTATCATTGACCTCACTTTGTTTGAAATAAATTTAATATGAGATGTATAATCGTAAATGTATTTGAAACAAAGTCATTTCATTTATGGAATTCGTGGCCCATTTTCAAAACAACAACTTACAATTAAAATATAAAACAGGAAACAAAAGGGGGCGCGAAACGCGATCGCATTTTTTCTCAAAGCGTCCAAAAACTGCAAGCGGGCAGAGGCGTCACGCGGCCGTGCCGAAAATTAAAGGATTCCGTTCGTCCAAAACAAATACGGGAATATTTTTATGTTTTATTTTTGTTTAAATAAAAGGCACGGGGAAATGGAGCAGCCACTCGCAGGTGGGAATTTAAATAATCTGACAGGGATTAAAAGGAAAAATATCAGCTTTTGACCGCCGCGGCCGCTCCGTGTCCTGGACATTGCCTTGTTTTATTTGGATGTTTTATAATTTAAATGAGCCAGATTAAATTGTACTTCATCCTATTTTAAAATGTGCATTAATTAATTTGGGAAAATGTCGAAATAAGTATGTAATCCGCTGTTTCAACTTGATTTTCATATCGTAGATATAATATCTGTGTTATAATTAAAATAATTTTTCTGTTAGTGAGAGGTTTACCATGTACCTTTTCCCCTAAAGTATATAAACAGACTATGTCTTATCTAACCTCCAAAATTCAACCGGCTGAGTGGAGACCTTAACAAACCAATGCATAAATTGCGAATACCACAGAGGTTAGTAAGATCCAGACACGTCAAGTTGATTAATCACCATTTCCCCCTCGTTATTAACATGGTAATGGTGAGCGAATAGCTTTCTTAGCGATACTTAATGATACGGGATTTGTGGGATGATTGCGCGAGATCAGCGGCTAGCTTACAGTTATCTCATGGCTACAGGTTCAGTGACGAGCGCTTTATAGTTTTAGTTGTAACATTTATTAAAAATAACGGTGCGATTCAAATTTTGCTTAACCGGATATTAGCTTGTTTGCGGTTTGGTTGTCGTCATCATAATAATATGTTGCAAGAGAAATTACGTACTCAGCTGCTCCTCTTGCAACATATTGATATTTGGAAATTAGTGTTTTAGAGTTCCTACTTCAAAATATTTTCTATTTTTTTAAATCACAGGTTTTTTATCAAACAAACTTAATGTTCATATAGAAGACTGCTGAGAGATTTATGAAACGTAGGTAGGACGCGTATATACTGAAAATACTCGTATAGGTGCATATACCAAAAATATTTTTATGAACTTCTATAGCACGACATACATGATTAATTAAGCCCATTTGCGGCCCCATCTCTTATACCGGCCCTCTAAAAGGTGCTCGACACGCCAAAATATTTGTTCACCTATCGACGATCCCAAAGGACTGTTATTTCTATGAATAAAATAACAATTATAAGTGATCCGTCCCTGCAGTGCGTGCTTAATTCCGTTTGAAACAATATTCATCTGGCGATTTAGTTGGTGACACAAGGTGTTATGGTTTGCTGAATTCATCGTAATATTTTAAAGATTTTTTTTAAATTTGGTCTTTTTGTTTGTAATGAATGAACTGTAAAGCTATTTCACCTATTATACATACATACATAAACTCACGCCTCTTTCCCGGAGGGGTAGGCAGAGACTACCTCTTTCCACTTGACCTATTATTAAGAAGATAATTTAACGTAGCTTCGTCAAAGAGGTTTCGTTTATTTTCCTTAAGGATGTTAAGTCTTAAAAATCCCTGCTTATCCCTCTGGGGGAGAGATGTATGTATGTATGCATAATGTAGGATGCTAGAGGATCGCATTGATAATATTAAGTTTGGAAGTATGGATAAGTTCACCGAGCGCAATGGCCGTGTGTCTCAAAGAAGTGTGAAGTTTGTTCTATGTGCGTCATTCCTCCTGTTATTTGATGTGGGATTACGTCTAAAGTTTAGTTATGATGGCGCCGATTGCGGTAACAGTGGGGAGCGATTACCTATTACGGCGGCTCCCAAACTAATTTATTTTGATCGTTTTGCCACATTTCATTTACATGGAAACATGTTTTATAATGTTATTATTATTTCATGTAATTTTTATTATGGCTTTGTTTTTGACGCATGTGCCTATTACGTTGCCCGACTTAAAAACTATAATAGATTTAAATCCCACCGCGGCTCAATTCTAAGTTATGTAACTAATAGTAATAGATAGTGATCTGATTGATAACCATTGCTCTTGTGATGACAGAAAACAACGTGCCGAAATCGCTGCACATTTAGGAAACTAAATTCAAAATGAGCTAGGTACCTTAGAAAAGATTTTGTACGTATAAAAACAATGCGCATTTGGAATCAAAAGCATAATAAAGATGAAGGAAACTCATCGTCACAAACGACACTTAACCATGTCTTAACAAAGCACTTAATCATGATGATGACTTATAAAATATACTTTATTAGGAAAGATTAATAAATTAAGAATGAACGATAAAACAATTACGGTACCGAGCCGTGATGGCAGTTAAATAACCGCGTGACATAAAAACACGTATAAAACGATGGTTGTAAACTTGTTTTTAGTAAGAGCTGCTTTTATAGGGGAATAACCGTAAAGCGAAGTTTCCGATGGGCGATATCGGAATAGGCACCCATCTGCCTTTATCTGAGCGAAGTTAAATGCCAATCAGAATCGCAGACCGATAGTTAGAAATATTATCTAGTTAGAGTTTGATTGGTAAAGTTTTTCTACGGTTTAAGGTTGACGTAAAAGTCCTTATTGATGAATGCATTTTTTTTTAAGTATATTACAAAAAATATGGACAGGGCATAATAGAAAAAAAACTTTTTCTGATTGCTCTGGATCTTGAATGACCAGTTCCCTGATGTTGAGTTAGTAATCCAAAACACAAGTCGTGAACTTACTTTGAGGCTAAATCTGTGTAATTTGATAACCATAAAAAGACATAAGGAACCTACTTGCCAAATTTCAAGTTCTAAATATAGCGGTTTGGGATATCGTTAATTCACATATCACTGTCTTCTTTTTTACATTAAAGTTAAAAGAACAACTGAGTCAGTATCCGATGCTACAAATCTTGAGCTTAGTAGGAAAATATATGTTAGATTCACGCCTTTATTTTGATGTCCAGTCTCCACATTTACTTCTCAAACATATATAATCACGCAAACAACATTAAGAGCAACCACATAACGACCTCAAATAGAATCTATTACAACCTCTATTCACATTCGTGTCTATGGAGGCCGATAAGCGTCAAACCCGCGGGAACTCACAACATTTTCTTTTTCCCCGCCGCACCCTAAATGATCGAGCTTATTATTTGGCGTGTGCGCAAACATTTAGCGCCCTTATCGCGCTATTAAAGATACGGCTTCATTACTTGACGGAAAAAAGGTTCACGCTTTTGTTCAAACCTGTTTCTTTTGCTTTTCCCTGTTTGATGTTCGCTTGTTTCCGAGTTCATATTTCTGCAATTGTGTGATATAATTATTTGGCTGAAATGGTTTCAGATAGAACGCCTATTCAACGATTGATTTAAAAGTATTCATTAGTTTTTTTTTCGTTGCTTTTTGAAATTCTTGTTTGTGATGATATTGATTCCATTTACGTATATGTTTAATAATTTCTTCTTGTGCCACCTTAATATCAGTAATCACATGATAGATAAAACGTAAAAATTACAAGCTAGCTTCATAGTTTGTACTGTACACCAAACGAATGTATCTAGTCACAGATCATACAACTAGAAACTTATATCTCTCAAACATCAGTTACATTAGCGTACACGAAATACTAAGTGCTGAATTTTATTTCAATATTTGCAGTATAAACGGGAGTTTTACGCCATTTTTACGTCCCCGAGCGCCATTTAGATAAAAAAGCTGACACTCATTTCCTAAACGACAGGCAGAAACTCGTGGACGTACACATTTTTTTTAAGTACATTAACGATGCAAAGTTATGTTGTTGATGTAAATTTAGTCTCATTAGTTTTGAAAGTTTTAAATCTTTACAATGAATATCCCATCTCGCTGGTCCAAATATAATACCCCTAGAGTAGGTTGTATATTCCTATTAAAAAAATAGTTTTTCAGATTGACCTAATGAAATTTATTTTACCTATGTATGAAAAGTATTATTGTCGAAATATCCGATGATGACTTCATAACGTTAAATAATGTTCGTCACAGCTAAATGATCCAGTTATAAGTAATACGTTTAAATCATCTCAAAGACACGCCATGAATAATCTACACTCAAGTGAACACAAGCACATTCAATTTAACACTTAAAGCCATTACAACAAATTATCGATGTCACCTACATTAACTCGTGTGAACTCACCTCTATGAGGGCCCTTTATGTGCGCATTTATGTGTGTGTGTTTACGTATGAACTGACACGCCGTGTGAATGTGTGCGTTATCTGAAAATTCCACATCATTTACCGCGACCCGCGCATGACGTCACATATTATAATATATTCTCTTCATACAAAACTTAGTACATGGGTATTATCTGGAGATTAACTTATACAGCGTTGGGATAAACATTAGTAAAAATTATCTCCTAAACATAATTTGTGAGACCACGTTCACAAAAATATTTTCTTAAAGTTGATTCAATATACTAGGTTCAATAGCGCAATGAGTCATCATCATAGCAAACAGTCACGCAATTGAGCGCAACCGCTCAAAAAGGCGCTCTCCGGGTTCCTTTCGAGAGAGGTGAGGATGTAACCAAGAGTAACGCCAGGAGAAAAAAGAAGCACATCTAAATTAGTTTGTTTCCCTATAAAAAAAAATGAAAAAAAAAAATACCAACAGCAGAATGTACATTCAACAAGAAGTACAGTCTTATGGAATATTATTTTGCAACATAAAGAGGCTCGATAATATGATATAATATAATACATACATACATACATATTGTCACGTCTATATCCCTTGCGGGGTAGACAGAGCCAACAGTCTTGAAAAGATGGCCACGTTCAGCTATTTGGCTTTATGATAGAATTGAGATTCAAATAGTGACAGGTTGCTAGCCTATCGCCTAAAAAAAGAATCCCAATTTTGTAAGCCTATCCCTTAGTCGCCTTTTACGACATCCATGGGAAAGAGATGGAGTGGTCCTATTCTTTTTTTCGTTGGTGCCGGGAACCACACGGCACACGACACATATAATATAATACTAGCCTCTTTATGTTGCAACCCCACATTCCACAAGACTGTCACATGAAGTTTGCGATGAACGGAATTTACTTTAAATATTGTCAGATTTACATGTAAATATTGATGTATTGTTTAAAGGACCACCGGTGGTAGAAGGGTGAAGCACCGACTTAATTGTCACATCAGGATAAAACATACAACTTGGGTATGAAAGAAAGGTTTATACAAAATTTTTACTATTTTGAAAAGAAATTTGTTTCAGCTATAGACACGTGAAAGGTACTTAAATACTGAGATTTCAAATTTGTACCAGCTATTTCCTGTCACAAAAAAATTGGAGCTTGTACAAAAGTTCTGTTAATTTGCAAAATAGAAATATTTCAGTAGACCCAGCCTTAAGAAAGTGGATGTCTAGAAATTTCTTTTGGCTTTTTCGTATGGCATTGGCCAGGAACAGAACCTTATCTGACATGGAATATAATCTTTATCCTTCATAAATAACTTTAGATCATTTGCGAAATATTACGATTGCCAAGGCTTTAAAAGGTTAAAAAAACAAATATTTCTTGTCAGCCAAACTTCTGTTCTTCCCTATTTTATCCTGTTACTAATGAAACTCCCTCAATGTTTCCATCAATCACTCATTATCGCTTTCTTTTCCACAGCGGTCATATCTTGGGCGAGATAAGCTTATTTTCTTTCAGTATAAATGATCCATAATAGTTATGCTATCAATCTATTATGTGCGATCGTTAATGAAAACACCCTGTCATACCGAGTAATGATTTATTAATATGAAATTATTATAAAATATACACACTCTCATTAAGCTGAATGTGACCTTCAAGTCTTTTGTCTACCCCGTATGGAATAAAGCTGAATAAATATGAGTACAACATATTGATACTTAGATTTTTATAAAGTTGTCCTTGTATTACTTCTAAATATTTCGCGCTTGATATCAATACAAACATACATGGTCACGTCTATATCCCTTTCGGGGTAGACAGAGCCAACAGTCTTGAAAAGACTGAATGGCCATGTTCAGCTATTTGCCTAAATGATAGAATTGAGATTCAAATAGTGACAGGTTGTTAGCCCATCGCTGTAAAAAGAATCCCAAGTTTGTAAGCCTATCCTTAGTCGCCTTTTACGAAACGGGAAGGAGAAGGAGTGGTCCTATTCTTTTTTGTATTGGTGCCGGGAACCACACGGCACCTTGTTATCAAAGATATACAAATAAATAAAACGCAAATAAAACCGAGATTGAATTGTGTAGGAATATGATATGCTATGTGATTGTGTTGGTAACATTTGGTTTAGCCTGGCAACCCCGACGGTCCTGTCCTTTGCTGAAAAGGTTATTTTATTTGTGAGGTTATTATTGAGTGATAGCGTTAATAATACTTATCATATTCATAATGTTCATATATCTCTGAGACTGATACAAGACATCCTTACGTGAGAAAAGACCGTAGCATAGTGGAGAGACTGTAGACTCTTTTGTGTCTCAAAAAATTAGGCGTTGGCCCATTTTTAGCCATGCTGTTATAATTTATCCCCAATTTTTATTAGCGTGTATAATTATGGTTATGTAGTGCAAATATACCCTTTCCTAACAATTGAAAATGAAGCAAAATGTAAAGTAATTTGTTTTTGATATTAATTCGAATTACACTTTTGTCGGGTATCTTGTTTACGAACTGTATTTCAAAACAAAAAGAATGCAGACAAAGGATATAAAATTTATCTTAAGTAAAACACCCCATAAAACGGAATTGTCTCGAGAACTTTATAAACGCGATAACGGCCGAAGTTGCTCCGAGCTTTGTTTCTCCGCTTATATAAACACGTCCAGGCTACAATGATCTACCTCGACGCTCGCGCTAGAGATAGCTAAAGACTGGTAATACGAAATTGGTTGAAGTGTCAAAGGTCTAGATAAGCTGGTCGTTTTGTACCTAGAAAGCAGTGAGGTAAAAAAGAGGACGTCAAGGAGTGTCCGCTCCTGGCCCCGCCTCCCGCGGCACGCCCACTAAGATCCTCGATCGAAGACCGACTGAATATTCTTCAGTTTTCATATAATGAAGCTGTGAGTTCATGTAGATTACCGTACTTGTGTGCGTGTTGACACACACATACATGATAGCAAACGTTATATATAAAGATTGTGTCTATGTTAAGATAATGTTAGTGTTACCTTGTTGCTACACACTATGTATTAGATTACAGGTGCGCCTGTGTGAGAGATATAACATGAGAGCGGGCTGCGATCAATATTTCTGTTTGTTAGATGTAATAGCAAATTTTTGTTCAACCTTTTATGTTTAATTACTAGTTTATTTTTCTATAAACATACGTTAAGTAAATACAGGTTGATATACTTATCTAATATATAAGTATATTTTTTTATATACATGCGTATACTAGTTCATCGATTTGTAATGAAGCTCTTTTCTTTCGTTACTGAGTGACTGACTACAACCAAAATTACTGGGTGAAAGAATAAGAAGCTATACTTAAGGTTTATAGGGACAAAGTGATTATAACGCGAACAGGATGCTCTCTGTGTTACAATTACACATACAAAATACAGAATAATTTACGCATGGTGCAGCATTCGGTAATTCGGAAAAAAAGCATAAACATCCCTTATTCGCCTTTTACGATATCCATGGATAAATACCTATATGGAGTCATCACATTCTAAAGTGTCGAGAACCACACGGCACATGGAAGCTTAACAGCTCAAAATTCATAAACTATACTTGTTTGCGAAGTGTGCCATGTTTCAACATAAACGATTTAGAAGATTTTAACCTATTTGTTATTACAAATTTGCAGAAAAAAGGTTGCATAAAAAATATATAGATATATGTACATATTTTCTCAGAATATTAATTTTAACACAAATTGTAGTTTAAATGCGACTCTGAGATAATCATCAAAGAAGCTAACCCCATAACAGAGCTGCATCCGGAAACGGATTCTCTTTTAATTTTTAATTCAGTCGGGCGACGCTGTCGTGGCGTCTTCCTGCTTACACTTCCGGTCGGCGCTCCTTTTTTTAAAAACCTTGTATTTCCGGCTTGCGCTTGAGCCAATGTCACGAAGTTGTACAAGAGTTGGATGAAATGCCTTTTATTTATTTTGGATTTACGTTTTAGAAATTTAGTATTCGCCAGATACGTGGAGAGGCTAGTTGGAGTGAGTTCTTTTTAAAATTAAAACATGTGCACATTTCTGTTAATGTAACTCTATACACTAAGAGCTAACTAAGGTTGAGGTTTTATATTTACAATTACACTAATGTTTATTTAATACCTGTATTAGATTTCAGTCTAAACATACCAAAAACTATATGTCGAATAACTTACATATAGAAATAAGTGTAATAATAGGTAACTTTCCCCAGAAATATCTTGTCATTGTAGTAACAAAATAAATGCGTATACAATAACTTTTTATTACAAGAAATTAAAGATAGACCAGAACAGAACTTATTTACAAACCAATTTTTTTTACTTTCATCTCCATAGTTTTCTGTGTCCAAAACACCGTCATAAATGACTAAGGATTTTCCGAGATTATTTTTCCGCCGTGTTTTACCGCCGGCTGGAATCCGGATATTATCATTAATTATGAATCGGCTTGAGAACCGGTGACGTTTATAAATTGCGAGAGACAAGAGTATGAACGCGTTGACTTTCAATCACAGAACAAGGAAGACGAGGAGGGTCGTTTAGTGCTCTGTGGCGTTGAATTTTCTATTGGCTTTTTGTGAATCCTACTGCGGCGTAATAAATAATAATACTTCTTTGTGCCGTGTGGTTCCTGGCATTCCATCTCTTTTCCATTGATGTCATAAAAGGCGACTAAAGGATAAGCTAATAAACTTGGAATTCCCCTTTTAGGCAAGCAACTTGTCACTACTTAAATCTCAATTCTATCGTTGGGCAATGCAGCTGGGTGTGGCCTTTCAGTCTTTTGGTGACTGTTGGCTCTGTCTGCTCGGTAAGCGATATAGACTTGATTATAAACGTTATACTCCTTTGTGATTTATATAGCAAAATTTATTTTTAGGCATCTGGTTTTTATAATGTGATATTTATATATAAATGTTGAGTAGTATCTGATTTGCAATCCAGAATTTTAGACAGAACAACTTGATTCTACATATTTTTAAACTATCTTAAGATAAATTCGGTAAGTACCTGTATACACAAGACAATCTGAAAACAAAAACTAATTTACGAATGTAATCGTAAGACATCATTTATTTTTTTCTAACGGTAATTTTCCCATTGTTTACCAAACAAAGGATTCAATTCAATTTTCTAAGTAAACACAGCGACGTAAACATAGCCAGGGGCGATTGATCTCTTGCAACCGTCCACAAATCAAAGGCGAGGAAGGACAAGGGCCGGCTAATGTGCGGCGAGGGACCTTGGATGGATGCCTGCCAGTTGGGACGAAACCGCGATCCTGGCCGCTTTTTAGTTTTATCGAAAATAAGAAACAAAAATGACTGTTTCACTGAATTGGCATTCTTAATTTAAAAGTGTTTAAAAAGGGAATTAAATTTAAAAAAAACCCGACCCACTGCACTTAATATTTAAATTGTTTTATATTTGTTGAGAGTTGTATGAGATAAAACCTGGTGCCAGACAGACGGACAGACAGACAACGGAGGATTAGTAATAAGGTTTCGTTTTTTTTTAAATTTTATAATGGAAATTCGAATAAAAAAAGCTTCTAATTAATATGAATTCAGAAAACGAAATTAATCTTGTGACATACTTTGGATCGCTATGCTGGTAACATAATATTATTTGTTAATGCATAATAATAGGACCGCAGGTCATGTGTGAACCCCGGGGTTTTATGACCACGATATCGTGAAAAAATTTATGTATAAATGTGTTCTTTGTTAGTACACAGGAGATACATACATAATATCACGAATTGAGATTCAGATAGTGACAAGGTACTAGCCAACCGACTCAAAAAAATACCAAGTTTAAAGGTTAAGCCAGCACGCATTACGTTGTCTCTTTTCTTTTTCTTTCTTTTTTCGTTGGCTGGGAGGGCCAACATTGGAGATAGAAAAAATAAATTATACTTATTCAATTTGAAAATATTGTTTTTCTGATTTGTTCCGACTTTGATGTTCCACAAACACGGCGGATAATCCGGGTCGTCTCAAGGAGCCGGCGTGATTTGTGTGCGGTCCCCGGGCTCTCTTCTGCTGGGCCGGACCAAACGATTTATGATCCGGATTTCGTTGTCTACTTTACGTAAACATTGTGTTAAATTATAAAGCTACTACACTATAAATTTATGATTACGTTCTAAAATCTTCTACATTGCTGCTTTTTGATTTTAGCTTTTTTATTAACGTTTTTTAAGATATTTTTTATTTTACAGGTGTTGGTGGCTTCATCAACTGATCGCAGCATTATAATTTCTAATATGTCATTATGTTTATTAATTTCAGTCCAACATCACAAGCGAGCTTTTGTTTGGGATAAGATAAGTGTGTGCAATTTTAATATGGTGAAAAATGCAGACTATTTTTCACTTGCTGAATTTCCTGTCATCGTACAATGCATTACAGAAAAAATACCTCATGGAAGTACCACCAAGGGAAAAAATTCGAAGAGCCTTTTTCTGACCTCCGCAACCGTTCAGGGGAATCTAACCCATATTAGGTCATGGTTAGAAACTATACGAATATTATGACCTATTTAAAAGTGCCAGGAACCAAACGGAAGCCCATGGGAGAGGCCGACCACTGCAACGACATCCGGAATCACGTAATCTATGACTGGAGGAAACGGTCGAAATACTTACATGATGTAAAGATAGTTTGTGAATGTACAAACAAAAATTACTCACGCACGTCATTCAAAATGTTGAACAAGATAATTTTCCGCCATTTGTATCCGTGATCGCAGTCATTAGCCCCGGCGTTAGTGCTACGTTTGCAAAACTACACGGCGCGTAAATCGTCCTATATATTAAAAGTATAGAAGATTAACTTCACGCTTATAACGCGAAAATACTTTGTTGCATCAAGTAGCAACAAATAAACCGAGTATTATTTTTATGTAGGTTTCTTTTGCATCTAAGATTATTTATGAACAAATGATGCTCATGAATAAATGAAAAAGGTAAATACCATACATACATACAATCACGTCTATATCCCATGCAGAGTAGACAGAGCCAACAGTCTTGAAAAGGCTGAATGACCACGTTCAACTATTTGGCGTGACAGGTTGCTAGCCCATCGCCTAAAAGAAGAATCCCAAGTTTATAAACCTATCTCTTAGTCGCCTTTTACGACATCCATGGGAAAGAGATGGAGTGGTCCTATTCTTTTTCTAATGGTGCCGGGAACCACACGGCACAAAAAACCAATTAAGTTTAAATATTTGTTCGGGATTAGGCGTAGCGTAAAAAAGAAAGAATGCAATTGCTTATAACACATTTCTTCTGTAATATCTTCATTCTGTGGCGCAGAGCGTGTAAATCGCCGAACACTCGTCGATTCCCACCAAACTGATTAATGGCCAAGTTCTTCAGATAACACTGCGCCTGATTTAGGGTGCCTATGATTTACAATTATGATATAATTACATGATTATTGTATGCTCATTTATCCTGTAAGAATGGTAATAAATTAATTGTGATATATGTGGAAAACTGACTTATTTGTTTTAGTCAGTCAGTACCTAGTTGTTTTCTCGTCTAAGTCAAACTGATAACATTGACGTGGCAAAGTACTTCGATCACCTGTCTTCCTGGTCTAAACATACCTTGAAAAAAGATATATGATACTAATCATATTATGTTACAATTAAATGAGGTGAGAACCTGATACCAGGATATGTTCGATCAGTTGATTATTACTTACGAGTACAAATACCACATACAAAAAGACTTGATTTTAATAAAATTCATTTATTAATTTTTTTCTTAGATTCTTAAATACGCATAATGAAAGTAATTTCCCCTTTTTCTTTTTTCATGTCACTGTCACTCATCAAAATCATCCATTTAGCAATGTTTTCACTGTTTCCACATAATAAACGGTCCACCATACATTATCGCCGAACACCTATAAATAAATATGGCGGCAAAAATGGCGCCAGTTTATCAGGCTACCGGAAGTGGACGCTTGGGATTTCAGCCAGTAATAAATGTTATTAGATAGCCTGCGGGCTTAGTTCGGTTTATAGCCTTTTTTCTACCTCCGTCGGACGGCTTTTGTTAATGTGTCTGCGTGATATAAATTACCTGAGATTCAAATGAATCAGATTTAATTCAGCATTTTTGTTCACTTTACTTTAGTATGATTTGGTCGCTTGCTTTACTTAAAAGTATTTTAATTACTAAGTAAAAAAAGATGTCAAGTAACTGTGATATTATTCAAATAATTAAGTTGAAGTCTACTTTGCATTTTTATGAGTCACTGACCTCTTTAAAAATAAAAACGACATATTTTCAAGAGGATTAGATGCTTTAATACTAAATGACTGACAAAGGCTCCGCAAATAAAAAGTGCAATAAAAAAAGTCGGACAGTATGTCTCAAAAATAGTTCCAAATACTTGATATGTTTGCGCGTTGCTCTATCAAAAGCTTCCGTAAAAAGCTTAAAAAGCCGCCTCCGTTATTTACCATGGAGCTACAAATTGGCAGATGCTACTATTACAACCTTACAAATACTACTTTAAACAACCGTAAGTTGATAGCAATAGAGTAAAAGTTACTACTTACCGTATTCCGAATAAAATTGTATATAAACCAACTTATGAATACCGCTTTATACATCCGTAGAATAAGGCCCATAGAGTTTAAGGTACTGCGGAGCGGAGTCGATATAAAATTGTATGTAAACGCTCGATTTGACTTCTCTATGATCGGGTTATAGAGTTAGTTGATATTGAATATTTTCATGGAAGCATTTTTTGTTCGATAGCGCGCCGCACTATTTGCAGTTTTGAATTTAAAGTAGTTCAATGTACCGTGAACAAAAACGCTGAAGATATAATATAATATTTTGTAGTATGGAATATTGTAAAGTATTTAAATGAAATGTATTTATTATTGCACCAAGTGCTAAGTTTATAAATTTAATATATTAGAAATTTGTAAAATACCTAGTAATTTTGGCTACAACCGCCTTTATTTGTGATTCTTTATTTAGAAGTCGTTCAACTTGTTGATACGCTAAAACAGTATAGAAGATCAAAATATAAGTTCTGAAACAGTTTATAGACTGATATCTATATAATTATACGATTCAATGGAACAACGTTAACGTTTTGACAACTTCAAAGATCGTACACGTTCATCTTTATAATCTATGCTGTAGCTAGCAAGCCTGGAGCGGTCAGTGCGAGCTTGATAATGTCAATACTGGCAGCCTCCAGCTTTGAGCGCTATTCATATTTACATTAAAGCATACAAACATATAGCAAGTCAGGCATGAATTTATATATTTTAAGCTAAACTTTCTATTTAATAACTTATTCAATCTTTTTCGTAGACCAGCTACGACTTCGTAGCACCTCTACGAAACTCTACGCCATTAGTGATTCCGCAAAACAAGTTACTCCAAAATCAAAAATTCACACTTCAGTACCCAAGACCCTAAGCTCGTTACGACCGCCACTAATTACACACAATTCCGTAGCATAAAATTTCCTAACTACAACCCTTTCGTCGTTCCGTCTCTTTTTAGCTCGCTTAAAACAATACCAACTGTTGCGAGCCCACATGTGAGAGATGCGCCTGTGTGCGTCGGTAAACACGGTTTAAGCCTAACTGGCCTTAATGAATCGTAATGGCCCCTATAATTCGCGGCGTAACTAACTGGCCATGTGGGGCCGCCCCCCCCCCCATCCCCCCGTTATATCCCGGCGTCCCCTGTTTGGAAGCGAGCCATATCGCGTATGACAGCGCTGTTTCTCTTTTTAAAATTTCCAGTCGAATCGCCTCTACGATTTGCGGTAACGTGTTCTAAATTGTGCGCTTTCCAACAATTTGTCACGCTCTCCGAAAATACAGGATGCAGTAATTGGTATTGTCTTGCCCAAAATTTTACACTTGAATTGTTTCCTATCTTATTTTTGGCATTGCATGAAAATTGTTTATGTTTAATCGTATTAAGGTATGATTTCCACGAGGTTACCAAAATTTATTTCAAGTGTGTTAATCCAATCTTCTTTGATATTTATCTATTTCTCAAACTTATATTTGTAAGGTCTTTTTAAATGTGATTTTTCTGTCTTTCGCATCAGACTAAGTGAAAGAATATGTAAGTAGGAATGTCCGCAAATAAATGGTGGAAAATTGCAGAGTAATGTTTGCGAGTGCAACAGCAGTCGCCCTAACTTTAAACTAAAGCTAAGAGGTCGTTATTCCTTCAGTAATTTATTTAATTGCTCTGTGGCGGTAATTATTCATGAAATTACGGCAATTACGTCTCGTGAAACAATTATTTATTGTGCAAACTTGACTCTTAACTCACATTTTATTCCATAATGCATCAACAGATAACAAGACGTGGCCGCTCTATTTCGTTTTAGGTTGTTTTAATTACTTTGTGCGCAAGTGTTTGTATAATGAATAATGTAATTATTAAGACTATTTTTAATATTATTGAAGATTTAATTTTTTTAAGCTAAAACGGAAAAATGATAGTTGAAGACAAAATTAAATATTTGTACACAAAGTTGTATACATAAATATGTCATGAACTGAATAATCCTATTTCTGACCATTCACTGTATGTTTTGTATCTATTATAATGATAATAAGATATATTACACGTTAGGTAGAACATCAAGGTAATTAAGCGACAGAGTGCAGTTAGCGACACGTGCAAGCGCTAATTCGCGCAGACACGGCTTAGCACGGCGGCGGCTCTTCAGCAGCGCACTCTACGCAACAGAATTCTCTTTTTATTATACTACTACACATCTATAGTACTTGCATATGTGCTTCTACATTTTTGTGCAAAGAAAGAAGGTATTGGTTATTTTATTATTTTTTAAAAATTCTTTTTTTTTACAATAGTTGTTTTCATACAAAAAATAATTTTGTAAGAAAACAACTTTTGTAAGATGGTAATGGGCTACCGAGCGGTTATGATTCTTTATTTTAAGGTTACTTACCTACTAAAAATTCTAAAAATAAGAACATGCCACTTAAAAATTTTCTTATAATATGCCATGGAATGAAATGCACTAGAAAACCCTTAAGGTAATAGCTTCCAATTTAACCAGGCGTTTTCAAAATTTCAACGGGATCCTAATTAATTTCCCCACTACACATGTGAGTAAAATACCAATTAGCCGATACCCTGGCTAACAAAAGACACACGATCCCTAATGAATTCGTAATCTCCGTAATCTGTGATGAGAAATGGCTGCAAATAGCGTCGCCTGCAAACAAATTAAAGCCGGGCCAAAAATGAATTTATCACGTCCCACCGCCACAGACCGCTTGCCCGTGGCCCGTATAACTATCCACTAGATTTGGTTGGATTGGGTACAAATATTTTAATACCACCTTTATTTTAATATTTCTACCGAGTTTTGCTGCGGACTTCAGGCCTTAAACATAGCGGTGGAATATGCAACTACATATATGCAATGGTGATGGAGAGAGAATTGTAATCGTTAATTGCTATAAGTTAAGGAATATTTTTAATACATTTTTGATTAGTTTCTAATGTATAATTTTTTTTTATCAAAGAGATGAATGGAAGATGCTCCACTTAACAACACCGACAAGTGTAAGTTAGAGTAAGTTCTTAAATTTAAGAAGAAGAAAAAGCTCCATCTTTACTACGGGAAAAGTTGAAGTGGACCTTTTATACCCCACCAAATACCACGTGGCTTAAAATAATTACAGCATGTTAGTCATTATTTAATGTTCATATTTAATAATATTTAAATTAAAACAGGACCCAAATCAACGCTGTCCATGACTATTACCGCCAAATGCCGCGCATCCTCGGCCCAAATGTT
This sequence comes from Amyelois transitella, assembly GCF_032362555.1. Classification (NCBI taxonomy): domain Eukaryota; kingdom Metazoa; phylum Arthropoda; class Insecta; order Lepidoptera; family Pyralidae; genus Amyelois; species Amyelois transitella. The sequence continues at coordinate 7,888,851 of NC_083509.1, forward strand.
TTAATTTAGCGTCCGGCGGACCAGTGTCCGGCGGCAGATGGCGCCACAAGTGATTAATATGCACCAACTCCAAGTTAAGGTCTATCCCTATACATCAGGACCATGTCAGGGACTTAACCAAGACGTGCAACATACAACTAGACTCGACCACACACAGCCGCGTCCCTACCGGCGACAGAGCTTCACTGTTAATCAGTAGAAAATGTATAATAAAATATGTATTTTCGTAGACGCCCTAATGTGTGGAGAAAAACCCTTAAGTCTAATTTCAGATTGATGTCTGCGAAACATGCTGTTCGCCAGCGATTTTAAAACTCACGGTTAACTGACTCGCTGCTAAACGAGTTATACGTAAACGATACATAACATAAAGTATACCCAACTTCTCAAAATACCTAACAATATTATGTTACGACAAACTGTCTTATACGCTTATAATCCAAACTGATATTAATAGTCAATCTTGATAAATCTGCACCTTTTGTTGAATACTTAATCGTTCCAGGTAATCAGTATTCGGCGGTGGTGCCGATACCGGGAGCGAGATAAGCCGGGATCCGGGATTCCGGGATCCACGATACTTGTGACTAATCGGCGGGATCACCTCCGTCGCTGATAATCCCGGACAAATTATAGGGGCGCTTAAACTAACTTTTGGGCTCATTATTTAACAGTCAGTTGAGGTAGCTGTGAACTCGATTTCCGTGATGAAATTTGAGGTATAAATTGATATAAGTATAGAGCGCAGTCTTGGCGTTGTTCTAAACAAAAAATTATTGCCCTGATATTTCAGGTATTCTGTAGATATCATAATATAAAAATTAACAATCTAAATAAATCGTCTTAATCCTCGTACGGGGTGCGCCTTTGACTATAGATCCTAGACTGGATGAGTCAGGTTATCCACTCACACTAGAAAAAAATTGTAACAATCTAATATTGTACCAAGAATATTTTTGTAACATTTTAATTTGCGTTAAAAATATTATATTAGACTGATATTTCATTGAAATTATAAATTTTGATTTAAAAGAGTATCAGATACAACATCACGATACTTTATTCTTAAAGCATAAAAAAACGCTAAGCGCGAAAATAGACGCGAGCCGACGGGAACAGCCATTGAAATCGCATCAATAAAATAGGCCGCGGCGACTCATAAATAAATACGCTGAAAAATGCAAAGGGAATAAAAAGGGAAATAATGGCGGGTATAAAAGAGGACAGTTTGCGTCACAAAGCCGCATGCGGGCCTCAGATATTGACAGTAAATTTCATTCATACAGCATTAGTGCCGCGCCATCAGATACAGGGATATCTGTCGCAAACAAATGGCTTAGCAATGTATAGAAAGGACGTAAATGTGCCTAATATTTTTAAATAATATAAAGTAAGAGATATGTAGATTATAAATCTATAGAACTAAAAACTTTTTGTTTATTTACCTTTTCATTTCAAAATTAGAAAAAAAAATATATCATTTTCCTTTTTGTTATATTTAATTACTTAATTCTCCCTATATTTATCATAAAACAGAAAAAGCTTAAAATATTTGTTAATTTGTTGTAGGTATGTAACCTTTTTACGCTTCATCTTCTCTTTATTTTCTTGAAATTTAATCTATAAGTACGTACTGACAAGAAAATAGAAGTACCGTTCATGCCTAGAATACTCGTAGGGTTAACGTACAGTAAACGCTGCGCACGACAAAATCTAGGATAAATTTAATTTACAAAAATAAATGTTAGGTACAAACTTCCTTTAAGCCAAATTTTAACGAATTTTATGGCGAAATGTAAACATTTCGTAGGTCTACGAGTCGGCGTAGCGGTCGTAGCGATGCCTACGGCTGTCCGCTACGCGTTTAACTCGACCAAACTAACTTGACCCGCCAGAAAGGATATTTTAACAACACAATATTGGATAAGCCAATTTGTCTCAACTCATTTGAAGAATATTTTGTATAAATATAAAAGGTTATGTCTTTCCTTTCCTCACGACTTATGTGTGAAATAAGTAAGTAAAATACTGTGTATTTTGATAGCATGTGATAGACATGTTGATAAGTCAATATATATAATAAATAATCAATAAATAATCAATCTTAATATGTATTTAAATTAATAAAATTAAGATTGAGTGAAAAGACTATGGCTAAACTACAACTCAACTATTGGAATAAGCATAAAATTCAATTTCTATGTTTTGAACCATTGAACTATTTGGTCTTTAATTTAAGTATGTAACATATATATGTTTCTTTAATAACTCTGATGAAATTTATGGTCCGTAATTTCCTCACTACACGAATCCTATTTTCCATCCAGTCGGAACTTGTGTTTACGTGGAGTGGGATAGGCCCCCATTTTTCAAGTTTTATGTAAAGCACGGGATCTTTAGTCTTATCATCTGAAAATAACAAGTATTTTGGATGATGAAGTATGTAACTGCATTAATGAACTTTTAAAGTACTTTAAAATATACATTGGTTGACTGACAAATACAGCAATATTGTATTAAAGTCATCTAGCTGATCGGGGTTTTTTTTTTCGAGACTGCTATCTTTGTCTTGGTAAAAACGTAACATCATCTCGCATGAATATTATTTATTGAGATTTTTTCTTGTAATCTAAAGCTATACTTAACTGTCTAAAAAGTCGTAATTTCCTCGTATTTACAGTATAACATGTGTTTACAAGGGCTCCCATTCTTCAAGTTAAGCCAATATTTGGCGCAGCTAGTTCCTACAGTGACCCGGTAATTTATCGCCGGACAAACTGAACTTTATCGGAAGAACGGGAATAACTTTATTATATAGTGACCGGAAGTAGGGGTCGCGAGTCCGGTACTGTCGAGTGCTTGAATGTTTATTTTTGTTTATTTATCTTTATGGCTGGCATGGCTGTTTATTAATATATTAATATTATGTTAATACTTTATTGCATAAAGTTAGACTATAAGAGAAATATTTTCTAATAAGAATGAAGTATATATCACAAAATTTATTTTTAACTACATAATAAGAAATACAGAAAAAGTTGTACTCCTAAATTATTTTTACTTTGGCAAATGGTAGATTTTATGAGACAAGGAATTACCCACCACACACTAACTCCGCATTGCAAAATCAACACCTACGACATTATTAATATAATGATTATGTACCTTGTGAAAAGCTATTATTTTAGGAATAATTCATACAAACGATCGATTTCATGAAAACTGATTAACAATATTGCCCAACACACTACATTTGGCTTAACTAGAAAAGAAAATGTCGAAAATGTGTTTTTTACTCACTTGTACAGTTTTACGTCGTTCCATTTTATGGAGTTGGAAGCATTCTTTGCAATGATGAAATATGTCGCTCCGGCCTTCATTGTAAACACATTTCGTGAATCGTCCTCGCGTCCGGCTTAGCAATTTTATTTCTAGGACATTTCGTTGAACGCGGAATGTTGGATATGACCCGGACGAGTTATTTTCTAGTGACATTTTTGTAGTGAGGTATTTGAACGTTTGGTACAATTTGATTGTTTGTGAATTTGCTATTGTTGGAAGTTGTTTTCAACTTTGAGTTTCTCTTATATTTTTTTTCATGAATACACAATTATATTGCTAAGCTCTAGCCCAGATATTTACTGCCGTGTAAATATGCAAAAATCGAAGTATTTACTTGTACTCACTTATTAATCGTGTCCCAAATTTTTTTGAAAAAAAAAATAAAAGTTCATATCGATCACCTTTTAAATACTTGTTATTTTAACGAAATTTTTAGAAGTCTTTATAAAGTTGATGTTTCACTTTCAAATAGACATAATTTTTTTCTGTAATTTTCTTAACAATTACAAATTGCTGGGAAAGTCCAAGTACCATAAAAATGCTTATGGCATACTAGCCTCATCTGGATCACGTGACAATAGATGCATATTTAAAGTAACATTTAATGTAATTCATGTACCACATATGTGCCTATTGGCATTATAGTATCGTTCAACGGTCCAAAAAATTCCGCAATATTTCACTTAATTTTCCAAAACCTTTTTATCGTTGAGAGTGGGTAGGAAAAGTTGTCGTTTCTTTGAGCCTATGCGAGGGGACAAATGAAAGACGTCCAATAAAGTTTCATTTGCCGTCCAGCCGTCCACTACACAACGGCCCTCTCCAGATATGATACTGTCAAGGCGTTCACGGTCCACTACGCTTATTCAGTGCGACGTCTTCACAAAATAGGGATCTGAAATGTAAAATGTTACGCTTCAGTTTTTACAATCAAGAATGAATTTTTGTGTCATTTTCGTAAGTATTCTTTTTTGAAATATTTGTTGTACATTGAACATAAAATATAAATAACTTTCTTACAAAAAAAAAGCACTACGGCGCTCTTGTCTTTTACCATTTAAGCTTGTATTAACCTGATTATTCGAGTAAATTTTAGTGCGCACATTTTTTTTCTGGGTTGCCTAACAATATTGTTTTAGCGATTTTGGTATTGTTCTTCATTTCAACGGTAGAAGCGTAAAGTTACAAAATTATTAAAAGATTTATTTAATAAAAGCTATTAAATTAAATATTTTTAACAAATTAAAAGATTCAGAAACTTAGAGAAAACCAAGAGTAAAACATTTAAATTCGAATTTCAATGGTTGCCTATTCATTTAATTTGAATAGAACAGTTTACCTACTATGACTGGCGTGTCTCGCAGCGGTCCGCCCGGTCTGATAAAGGCTGTTTAATGCTACAAAGTGACTCAAGTGGAGCCTCGTCGCCCCCGGCAACTGTCGGTATCGTATGAAAATTTCCCCGGGAGTTCCATATCATTTCACAACTGAAAAGTTAACCTTTTGTCATATTTTATCTTGAAAGACGATATAAGAATATTTAAGTAATATAACGGATGTTTTCATTGTTTTATTTCAGATGAACAAAAAAATAATTTATAATCATAGTCATCTTTTTACAACAGATATTAGTTATGATAAAAAAGAACGGAAAATTTATAGTATATATTAATTGACATTATTTGCTTTACTCTTCAGTCAAGACAAAGATTTTATAAAGAACGTGAGTAAGCGCAAAGTTACTACAACCTACGTATGTATATCATCCCAATAGCTAAGTCTTTTATCGCATACTTTTTACAACTTTTCACGTGATTCAGTATGACGTATATCAAAAATACAGCGGCAACACGTGTTAACAGCGCCATAATCGAGCGAGTTAACTGCCGAACTTAGGGCACTTTGTGAAATATGACGTAGTGTGAAGCGGCCCTTATCGCCGGGCGATATTGTTTTTTTTTTTGTTTACGTGGTTGTGACCCTTTAAATTAAAATGATAGTGTAGTAGTACTGCAAATAATAACCGATTTGTTATGGCCATAATTTGTATTATTAAGTTTGATTTGATTGAAGAAAAGTATATACTCCCAAACATGTATTCTTTTGTTGGTAGTGCTAAAGTCGCGCGAAGCAGCGGGTAAAAGCTAGTATTTTATAAAAACAAAACTTAAGTAAGTCTAGCCTTACATTTATGTTACCAATAAGTCGAACACCAGGTGCGAGCAAATACTTATACATACACTGCATGAAAAGGGTTTGAAAGAAAACGTAATGTAGGGCTATAACCATTGGCGTCGGAACATAACCATTCACACGATGTTAGAGTTTACGCTTAGCTCGGCTCCTGTTTTTATAGACTGTTTTACAGATAAAATTGAAACTGGAAACTAAATAATACTTTATCTTTGATTTTTATGCTAAACTTGCTGCTGATGTTGTTTTTATACAAAAAGGTCCAATGGTTTAGCGACATACTCTCTTATTTATACATACATACATATGGTCACGTCTATATCCCTTGCGGGGTAGACAGAGCCAACAGTCTTGAAAAGACTGAATGGCCACGTTCAGCTATTTGGCTTAATGATAGAATTGAGATTCAAATAGTGACAGGTTGCAAGCCCATCGCCTAAAAAAAGAATCCCAAGTTTGTAAGCCTATCCCTTAGTCACCCTTTACGACATCCATGGGAAAGAGATGGAGTGTGCTGGGCACCACACTTATTTATAGTAGAATTATGAACTGTTTTAAAAAAAATAACTTGGAACAAAGCAAAATAAAAGAAAGCACAAGATTTTTACAACTTTTAAAATTCTAAAAGCAGCCGGTATCAAATATCTTGATTTTTTATTCGTAATTAGCGGGGTCACACCAGTACGGCTTCTCCTGAACTTTGACCAGGGAAACCCGCGCGATGCGTATTGTGTAACTCGATCGTTTCTCAGCGCTGAGCTTAACAACTATTCACTTGGGTTTCTTAGTTGGTAAACAACCTCTGTAATATTGTAAATTATGTTATGTTTGATTATATTTAATTGACTAGCATTTACCTACTTTTAATGTAAAAAATCTGTTCGATTTACATAAGATGAGAATCCATACGCACTGCACATATCACCTAAAATATAAATTAGTATTCCGCGATGAGTAAATAATAACTAATGTTATACCTTTGTAAATACTTGCAGGATTTACAATAATATACCACTAATTTATCATAGTATCGTACGTACTATTATTAATTCTGTGGTATTATATAATCTAAGTCTATGACATTTTCTTCAAAAACGTGACTATAAAGCTGTGGCAACATAAACCCTTTGCCTCACTACCCAACTCACACATGGCCCTAAAACCATCTTGCATAAATCGCGGCATTAATTTTACAACTCAAATGTAACAATTTAGTTTTAGTCAAGTAAGCGCTTAGTTAGTCGCCCGCGGCACCCCGCCTCGCAACTTAAGCGCCCTCCTTTGCCGCTAAACAAATTTGACAGCTCCAAGTTATCCCAAGTTTCAGTACAATAATGCAAATTTGCACGTCCCACATGTTAAAATAGGCCTCGCATTTATTAGCCTCACATAGAGTATATAATGCGTTAGATTCAGAATTTAGAGGTGCAATTTAAATTTGGTGTCTGTATTAAAGTTGCGTCGGACTAGTTAGCATTGTACTCACGTTGAAACAAGTTGTCATGATTATTAAGGTGTTTAGCAGAGTTGTAGCTGGCGCATGATTACTTTGGAAACTGCGTACGTTGGGTACGAGTTCAGGTAGGTAAGGTGAATATCGTCACGACATTATATTCATTTTAACTTTAAGCAGACAAAGCAACAATTTGTAAAAATACAAATTCATAAGTAAGTAAGGTAAGTCATAGACTTTATCAAAGCCAAACAAATAACTCTTTAGCTTTAGGTATATTATTTAAAAAAACATGTATCATTCACCAGTTTTTCGAGGCGAAGGGCGCGGTTTCGCAAGCTCTCTGCGATAAGATTAGACTTCCGCCTTATTTGCATGCCATACATAAATTCATACAGCGCTTAACTGCCGCTGTCAGCGCTTGTTTGAACTAATTATTACAGATACGGTGTAAGTAACGTGCCTATATGCAAGAACTAAGGATATTTTAGGATACTTAGAACGTACTCGTAATAATATTTTTTCAAAGTTTGAAAGTTTCTAAAGGTACTCGTAACATAACACATGTTCTGAAAATCGACATAAAATGCACCGCAACTTCGAATTTAATAAAAAGTTGCGGTTTCAATAGTATAAAATAAGAATTAAGAATTTAACATTCGCTTACGACCAGAGAACCATGTATTAATTCGGAGTTAAAATCCGCGATACGGAAGCTTTTAAATTCGCATAAATTCAGCACGTCATGGGAAGCCTGCCTTTATCAATTACAGAGCCCATGTCAAAAAAATGTAAAGCGAAAAATGGTTACATGAACGACTATTTAATATTTACTGGTGCTTAAAACGCGGCATGGGGTGCGAGGAACGAGTTGGCATTATTTTTTTTTAATTCAGATGTAAAAGTCCAGCAGTATGAGTTTTTGGGAATGAAAGCTCGTGAGATTTACATTTTAGATATAGTCGTTATAATATATCGTCGTCGTCGTATGTTCATTCATATGTCCTATGATAAATAATCCACAATATATCAAAGTATTTATATCTAACAATTATATATTTTATTAAAAAAAGATTTTAATACTCGCTTTTGCTTGGAATGGTGACTCATCAATAGTCATTAATAAAAAATCATAACAAGCAAATTTAAAAACTGTAAGTGTACTTTGTACTTTAGTAGCCTAAGCGCGGAAGTTCGCTTTGAATTGATAAAACCCTGCGCTAACAAGTATGAAATCAAATTTCAATGAATTACAATCACAGCCATACCTAGAGCAAATAATGAGCGTTAAAAACCATTAAGGGCCGGGCAAACTGCGTTTAAAATTAAAACTTCCGCATATTATATTAATTACAACTGGCTTAACAAACGGAAAATATTTGCTCATTTGGCGGCGTACATGATAAATTGTAAATTACTTGAAATTCGCGTTTTGAAGCCGCGTCCGTTAAATTTTTAAATGGTGGAACAACAGTGCGAATGAAATTCACGGGCAAATAATGAGGGTGAATTAAAAATGCAAAAATTGATTAATGGCCCGTTTTCGGTCAAATATGTACTTAATATTGTGAGGTGCCGCCGACTGTGTTGTGCGCCATGTCGCTTGTTTTATTTGAATACCGACATTTATTGTGTCTCAGAGAAATTTATTTGTTCAGGACTAGCTGGGCCCGCGGCTTCGTCGCTATTGGACTTCTGGTTGGTTTTATTTAGTTAAACTCGCTTTCTTTGTTGGCACTTTTATCAGAGGAAGCTGTCATATAGCTTATCTAGATATCACAGAATTGCTTTATCTGTTAGTCTCTATCATCATATTAATAGCAGAATGTCGATAAATACAACTCACTTTCTTACTTTTCTTTGTATCTTTATATCAGAACACACAAGCCTGCCTTTGAATGTACGTAATTTTAAGTTTGATAAGGTAGCTTCTTCCTTTTCACATCGAAATAACGATCTCTTACTTTCCATTTTATTATTACATGTGACCACTTTTCAGTAGACTGTTCATACCGACCAACTGCACAAATATCTAGGTATAATCAGTATTTCCAGATTCATATCGAAGCAACTAAATATAAGTATAGTGCAACCGATATAAAACCGCGCCCCTGATCCCCGGCGGGCACAAAGTGTCATTTTTTACCAAATGGCCGTTTAATTACACCGCCACTGCAAATAAAAGCCTTTGTACAGCGAATATGGTAAATTATAACATTTTAAACCAATATTGGATTGATAGTTTAATTAAAAATACGGCATGTGATATAGTTTAGTTATATGCAATTATATAGCCTATGGTATTTACACTGAATCGTTAAACGTATTTGTAGTTTGTAGAGGTTTTACGACGAATGAAAAAATCGTGATGATACCTAAACAATCAGGCATTACAACCAAGATACAATAAGGGCGAGGCTGCCATTTTTGGGTGTTAAGGGAAACCATTTTGTGTATAAGCCTGACGACTCCACATCACGATCGTGGTCACAACCATGTTCCGCATATTCTTCAGGGCGGTGATAAAGCAACCGGAACCACATACACGTTAAAGCGTTCCATTCTACACAACCATTACAGCTCGTATATAGTTAATCGAGTGAGGTCACTTATTGTTACAATTGTTTCACTGAAATGATCATTACCTGCAACGCATTAGCTACAATACCGAATGATGAGCAGATAACGATATTCTATGAACCAATCGAGGCTAAACGTTAAAGCGTTCCATTCCACACGGCTATTACCTCGCACAAAGCATGTAAATCAAATGATATTAATATGAGCTACTTTATACTCTATGTTATCATTGAAATTAATGTTTGACAGCGTTGGTTGTCGAATCGGCAAGGTGTGGTTAAAACGAGTGTGGTTAAAGCATCACATAAAAGCGCCAATTCGAATCCCACCTCTGCCATGTACCAATGACGATTTTCGAAGTTATGTACATTAGTTTAAGTACTAACCGATGCTCTTACGGTGAGGGAAAAACATCATGAGTAAACCTGCACATTTAGGTGACTGAATGTATACCATGGAACCAATATGGGTTAGCTTTACCTGCAAAAAATGTGCAGTAGATAAAGATATTCTATGAACCAGTCCAGGCGTCACGTCAAAGCATTCCATACGATATAGCTATTAGCTATATCTCTTACAAATTATAAAAATCAAATAATTTATTTATACAAGCTACTTTAATCTATACTGTATAGTACCTATCACTGAAATTAACATTACCTAAAACAGATTAGCTACACAATGACCGAATGAGCAGCAGATAAAGACATTCTATGAACCAATCGGGGCGTCACGTTAAAGCGTTCCATTCCACGCAGCCATTACATCGCACAAAGTAAACCGCTGGGATCGCGTGCCCGGCGCACATTACACCTCACAGCAGCTGGCTGCAGGGATTCTCAAACTGATTAATTAATAATGATTAATAACCAATAATAGACTGTTTACGAATTTACATAATGTACAATTTGATGTTATGTAAAGAACTATCTTCACTAGAGCTTTCTTAGTACCTGTGGGATTTCCTAAAAATCCATTTTTTGTAATTATCTTTTTTGTTTTCAACTTTTTGTTTTTATTGAACAATATATATATTGATATCACAAAAAAAAAAGAATATCGCATATCAAAATAAAAAAAGTCTTATAGCCATTTGAGCATGCAGCAAGTGAAAATCCAAGTACTTTAAAAGACACAGACGTCATAATGTAAACAATCGTAAATTACAAAAACTTAAAAAATATAGAAATTTAAAAATGAATTTTTTTTTCACTCATTAATTTATTCACTGTAAAACGGTGTCACAAGTTATCCAAACTTTGACGAGCACTGTTCCAGATGCATAACGTCGCCATACCGCTGCGAGATCGCAACGATAATGCTACCATGCAGCCAACCTCTAAACCCGTAAACTTGTGAATTATTAATCTTATCGAGTGAACATGACCAGGCGCCGCTGAAAAATTTAATGAATGCCTTTTAGGAATATTAACCGTGGATTCATGGCGGTTAGTGACTAATCGGCTACGATTGTATTGCGCATATATGTTCGTTTCATTGCATTTGATTGATGTTCAATGTTACAATTATTTTACTTTATGAAAGCTATTTTTACGTAAAACTAATTTTATCATACATCAACTGGTCTCTATTAGGAGGTTTTCCTGTTCTATTAATATAAAACGCAAAACATTTTTTTTGAAAATACCAAAATTCTACAAAAGTCTATTTTATCTTAATTAAAATAAAACAAAGAAGGTCTCAGACATTTGCAATCATAAATCAAGGTGAAAAGTGAAAAACATTCCACCCTTTACAACGCGAAGGGAAGGCAAGCAAATTCGCTAATTTTATCTGAAAATACACTGAATAAAGATATATTAGTGGTCCGAACAGATAAAGGAATAAATTGTGGTCGTTATAAATCAGTAAAGGATGGTTTTAATTATACGTCCTGCGGAACCACTGGCTTTAGGTGTGGGTCTCACTGAGCCTGGGAAGTTTAATATTATAGGCAAAACTTTGGTGTACTGAAAGGTTATACCTTTAGTAATGACAATGTGCTGTATTTGTCTTGATGAATCGAAATAGGAATGCATTTGAAATTATTTCTAATCAGGTGGTAACCACATTGTTTATGATCGTACCCGTAATTAACATTTGTTCTTCCTTTGCTCCACTTTTATTATAGAAGGTTAGGTAACTTTTACCACTTTCAATTCTAAAAGTCCAAATACTATAAATCTAGCTATAAAAATATTTAATCTTTCTATAATAAATCTAATGTAATACAAGTACATTCTACTCCCTACAATATGTTCGAAGTGTCACTCAAACCTTAAGGGATTTGCAACAGCCTGAAGGCAAAATGTAAATAAAGTTAATTATTGCTAGTTAAGTGATTTCAGACTTACTGAAATATATTTCACGGGGAATTGTAACTTAACCTCGGATGCCAAGTTACTTCACTTCAGCCAGCCTTAAATTTACCGCTGTCTATAATTTGAAATGCAAATGCTTGAGTTAAGAGTTTACTTAGAAAGCAGGTGAGCGGATTTCCTAATTAAGTTTAATGTATGCGCGTAGTACCTCATTTTGTTATTGTTTAGTAACTTTGTTTATGCGTCGATTAGAAAATTTATATCTACATAATGTTTAACAAAAGTTCATTTAACTTTGGTTTTACTTATGTTTCATATATTTGGTATAATTTGCTAAAAAAACACCTCACAGATTTCCATTTTTATAATATACTTATATATATTTTGGAAATAGAACTTTAGGAAAAAAATACTGTGCTATTTTATACTTATGTCAAGCAAGTTATTATGACAAGCTTGCATCAAAAGCGTTATGATGAGGACGAAGACAATAAAGTATGCAAGTGTTATGGCCAATGAAAAGATGTAGCCACTGCCTTTCACTTCGGGAAAGATTCGTGATTTATATGTATTAAGTATATTTCCATGCTTCAACAATCAAAACTTCAAATTTGATTCTGATTTCCATGCGGGCTTTTGCAACATTTTTATACCATCTCTTGCAACGCATCAGGAACTAAAAAAGTTTCTCGCGAAGGCAAGAGGCGGATTATACGCGTCAGCTGTTAGGAATCTTGCTTTGATTCGCGGCTCAGAGCCACGAGTGTTATTTTAATTATAAACATTATTTACCTTAATTAGAGTTTTTGCAAGTGCGCTCGTGGTCGCGAGCGGGAATTGCCGGCCCACTTTAGTACGCAATAAAGAGATAACAGAATGTTTACCTGTGTCTCTGTAGCGCACGCACGGAGAGAGCATCATCCTGACATCTTAGTCTCGGTTCATCTCTATGAGGAGGAGCCCGTTGTGTAGCATATTATAAAAATTACAAATTGAAACACAAATAGGTATCGATTTTTTTAAATACAGTCTGTTGTGAAGAAGCAAAAGTAAAAAAAAAAAAGTGCCTAAAATCTATTTCTAATAATGATACTAATGGTCTTAAACCAACTGCGATGATATTTTTTGGCTTATTGAAATATGCATATTTTACATCAAACACATGACTGATATCTCAAACCACTTTTCTACTAAGGCAGAATGCAAGCGTTAATAAACAAAATGGACGAGCTATTCTTCTGTACATATTCTGTACTTTGCCAGCTGTAATTAGGGTGCAATTTTAGCATACAGCTCAAGTGGTTGTTTGCTAAACTGTATGGGCTTCAAAAGCCCTTCCGTTAGCAATTAATTCGCCGGTATAAATGAAACTGAATATGTGTGTGTATTGATGAGCTAATTAGCTTTTTACGAGCCTCAGTTTTCCACTCGGGATAGCAAAGGTGTCTCTTTTAATCTATTTGCAGGTGTCATGTACAGCGTTTTAGAAGTAAGGGATAAACGAATAGTGAATTTTACTAGAGATACGTTTATGTTTTATGTTTTTTTACTAGAGATACTACTACTACGTAAGTTAGATGTCTTATAGAGCACACCCGCAGCTTCATCCGCGTATTACGAAAAATCAAATTACCTCAAAATACCATTAATTACCGTTCCGGCGGGAATTTTGAGAAACTTTCTTAGTGCAACCGCTACATCATTTCATTTCTAAACCCAGTGGTTTGGTGTGCGTAGTGAGTCAGTAACGAGAGAGTTTTAAATATATAGATATACTGTGGTACCTATACTAATTTTGAGAAGATAGTATATAATGTTGACCTCACAAGTAAATATTTACGCAATCATTACAAGCAAATATAAGAGTTAACATGGCATTGAAACAAGCAACTTGAGTTTTACGCATGTTAATTTAATGCAAATTAGTAAAACACAATCGGATTTCAGTGTTAGAATCAGGGCTAAAATAAAGTCAAGTTAAAATTGTTGAATATAAAATGTGTGTAAAAGAAGACTAATTCGTTAGTTTTGAATAAATTTTTTCCGCACTTTTTAACAATTTATTTATTGAAGGTAATAAGAGCCAATTCGAGTGTACAATCGGGCATTAACTGGACAATTAATTGTTGCCAAATAAGCATTTTCAACGGCCATGATTCTGAGTGCGCCAGCATTATATCAATACTGATCGGCTTGTACGCGGCTATGGAGAATAATAAGATATTAAGGAATCAAAGTTCCTACCGAGCATAATATTGCACTGTATACCTACTTAGGGGTTCTAGGAACAAAACCTGAGGCTTATAAAATTTTATTGTTAGTATAATATCATTTTTCATTCAGGGATCATTAAAGAACATATAATACTAATAACACAAAAAGTATTAATAACTCTCTAAGTAAAATTACTAATAATACAAAAAAGTATTAATAACTCTCATATCATTTAAAAAATTAATTAATTGTAAAAATATAGCTCTTAACCCACAAATTGCGCTGTAGACCCAAGAGATAGCCGTGAGTAAAGATTATGGTGACCGACCTTATATCGGGCGCGGTACGTTACAAAAGCCTTCCTGTATTTATGGGCCCGGGCTATCAGGGTCTACTTAACTCTAGAATAGAGGGCAATGAAATAGTGTATTTGCTCTTGAAATTTCTTAAAAGGCGGGTGTTCTACTATGGAAAAATGCTTTTCTTCATTTCAGTTATTTGATTGTGAATAAAAATGTGCTTAAAATCCTTTTTTAGGTCAATTTCACGTACATTTGTTAATAAAGTTACTTTTAATTGTTTGTACGGAACTTTCGTAAGAGTTTTCATTCCTCCTTTAACTGAGTCTCTCTAGTTAACTATAATAAATTTCTCATGCTAGTTATTTAATGGTGAATTCGGAGTTTATTACGTCCATGATTAATATGAAAAAAAAAAATCTCTTTCAAAACAAAGAAACGCATTTTCTCATCAATTAACTGGTGCATTTTAATTAAGGTGTTAAAGCGCCATTATCTCTGTATTTCCGTACAGTTCGCGACATAAATCACAGGCGAAACAATGCTAATGCTGCGGAATTAAAAAGTACTCGCGGAATGAGACCGCCTGAAATAAAGGACTTAACACAATCTTGCGCGGTTAATGAATTACGTTTGCTAATTTTTTTTGCTTGGTGCCGGATTTAGGAGACTTTTTTGGATAAAATAAAATGCATAAATATTTTTTTTTCTCATGTATATTTCTAAAAATTCTTACATTTATATGTCTAAGATACTTACATAAGGCATTATAATTTTAAATTTACATCAAACTGACAATGAGAACTAAATCTACTAAATATAACTCTAAATAGTACATACATACATATAGTAACGTCTATATCCCTTGCGGGGTAGACAGAGCGAACAGTCTTAAAAAGACCGAAAGGCGTTCAGCTGTATGGCGAAATAGACATGCGATATGCGACTGCTACTCTTTTTCTTGAGAAATACTTTCTCATGGTACGACGGAACTTGTTTCGTGTCAAAGTCACCCCAGAAACATAGTCTCAGGAGGCTTGGCTTCTCTTCAGAGAGGCGAGGATGTAACCGAGTTTAAAGCCAGAAATATGCATCTCCTACTGCTTTGAAATACTGGCCAGTAAAATTAGAAAAAAAAGAAAATGTTTTGAAAAAGAAAAAAAGAAAACAAATTAAAAATATTCAAATACTTCTCTGATACTCTGAGGCAAATAAAACATCGGTGCATTATGATGTATATCCACCGGAGTGGCCCCCGCCATCGTCTTAATTAATCACTGCAGATTAAAAGTGAAATACGACCGCGATAACCAATGCCACGGTACTTTTTCATAACTAAAACTCAAATAATTAAAAATGTGAAATTAAAACCATCGCTTGGAAAATGATTGTTTTAATTAAAGAAATCTTTAGATTTGCCCAGAGTAATTAAAAAAACCTCTTGTACGTAGTGTACAGATAATAAAAATAATACATGCAAAATAGGTACTCCAAGTTAATAGCAAAAAAAATAATTATATGTTCAAATCATGTCTAACATTAGTTCACATCATATAAAAAGTAGATAAAAATACATATTTACCTAAATTTAACTTTAGCTTTATGGTAATTATTAATCAAGTATCAGTAAAATCCGTTTCAGTTTGATTAACAAAAATATTAAAGAACCTAAAACCCAAAATTTTCAGCAAAGTAAAGGAGTTATCCCGTGTGGTTTCCGACGCTTCAGATTAGAGCCACTTCATTTTTTTCGATCCTTGGATGTCGCAAAAGGCAGCTTAGGGTTTAATAAAGGGAATCTTCTTTTTGGCGATGGTCTAGCCACCTGTCACTATTTGAATCTCAATTCCATCATAAAGCAATACATCTGAACATGGCCTTTCAATCTTTAGGAGACTGTTGGCTCTGTTTATCCGTAAGTGATAAAGACGTGGTTATATGTAGGTATGTGTGTAGGAAGGTATGTTTAAATTTATGTTTATTTAGGGGCATGATGATGAAACCTGAAATTCTTAAATTCTATTGTTTTTGGCGACGGGCTAACTGAACATTGCCCTGTAGTCTTTTCAAGTTGGCTCTCTCTATCCTGTGAGGGATAAAGACGCGATATACTAATTTAATTTTTTATATGTACACAGTGCAAATACAATACAAAGTAAGTACAAGTTTTCGAGATATTCCTTGAGTCAAGTCATTTAAAAGTTATTGAGCGGTCCCAGAAGAGACAAAGTAATGAAATAAGCATTATGGAGATCTTCGCAGCGAGCGCTGAATTTCTGAATAACTTTGAATGAATTTCGAAGCTTATCTTTATGGTACTCTGAAATATAAGAGCTGAAAGTACTATATTTTATATGAATTATTATTGTTATTGCCTTAATATTTTGATTCTACCCCCATTTTTACCTATTACACCCCAATTATAGTTTTTAAAGATTTCAGCGTCTATGATTTTTATAGAAATAATCCGAAACACGGTCAATTTCTCATTCTTCTTTTTACAAATTTTCTTCCTATGAAGTGTATTAAGATTACAAAGCAAAAGATACAAAAAAATTCCTTGAGCTTTGATAATCTGATGTTATAAGTTTGTTAAATTTAACAGTGGCCATTGTTAGATAAATTTTAATGACATACATACATATTATCGCGTCTATCTACCTTGCGAGGTAGACAGAACCAACAGTCTCAAAAAGAATGATAAGTCTAACAGTCTCAACAAGAATAATTCTACATATAGAATTGAGACAAACAATTTAATGACTTTCTTTTTTTTCTTAATCGGTAAATTGACGGTTTGATAGCTAGTCATGGTTTGAATAACAATAAAGACATATGATTCAACCAACGTAATATCTGTAAATATTTAAACAAAGAGAATAAATAGATATTTATTTAAATATTAATGTCATAATATTCTTTTTAAGGATGGAATAAAACAAGAGTTTCTATTCTATTGAAACTCTTGTTTTATTCCATCTTATCCAATATTGAAGTGTCATCCATCACAAACCACGCTGACCACACCGGTACTATTCGAAGCATGACGAAACGAGAGTGACATTCCTACCAACGTCTCAGCACAGACTGAAGTTTCACCGGGTGGGCGTGACCTCAAGTGGGCGGGGCATACGCCCACCACCGCCGGAGCCCCGCCCACCTCCGAACCCGCCCAGTCTGGAGGCAAAACGTGACAGGTGGGCGTGGCCTGTGAAGTATCATCGTTAAGGACACTTTATGAACCTATTTGTTACCTTCGATGCCAATTTAAATTTATTTCTCTCAATTTAGTTTTGCTATTTAGAGTTTATTGCTGTTGGAGCTAAACTCGAATTAAAAGCAGATTGTTGTGCCGTGTGGTTCCCGGCACCAATAAAAAAAAGAATAGGACCACTCCATCTCTTTCCCATGGATGTCGTAAAAGGCGACTAAGGGATAGGCTTACAAACTTGGGATTCTTTTTTAGGCGACAGGCTAGCAACCTGTCACTATTTGAATCTCAATTCTATCATTAAGCCTATAGCCTATATCTATATTAATAGCTGAACGTGGCCTTTCAGTCTTTTCAAGACTGTTGGCTCTGTCTACCCCGTAAGGGATATGGACGTGATGATATGTATGTATGTATGTAAAAGCAGATTAATCGAAAGATTCTAATTTTAACTTTTAACATATAAAATGTGCTTAAAATTTAATTAAATATTATCTCTATAACAATATAGCAGTTTTCACAAACTAATCGAAACATAACAAAAGTAAAACAACAAAATGATGTGATTACATATATACACATATTTAATCACATCTTTATCCCTTACGGGGTAGACAGAGCCAACAGTCTCGCAAAGACTGAAATTCCACGGGCATGTTGTAATTAAGTATGCTAATTTAAGAATTACAATATTTTTTAATACGATATCTAGGTTATTTATTTATTGTTAATACAATAACGTAAAGCGAGTAAAGATAAATTGTATGACGATGATTTAAGAAGGCTATACAAAAGTATCTCAATAAAAATTCTCTTGGCTTCAACGAAATTGGCGGGCAAAGACAAAATCAATGCAGACAGGAATATAGCGTAAAGTGACAACAAAGGTTCGTTCAACAATCTTTAATTGCCCTATATAAAATATACGTACTCACATCAATATCTCTTGCTGGGCAGACAGAGCCAACGGTCTTGAAAAGACTAAAATGCCATGTTTATCTGTTGTATAAAATAAATGGAATTTCAACAGTCCAAAATAATCTGCAAAACCTTTAAAAGTGTTATTTTATTCATTTATTTATGTTCACAAACATACGGGAGCATTAATACAAAAATTGTAGTACAAAGAAGTATCTATAATTCTTAAGGTTCATATCTAACTATAAAGACTTTAAGGGTGCTTTTAATTTAACTAAAATTTAGCTCAAAAATATGGCGTTGCATAATTGAGATATCTTCAAAATATTCAAGCGAGAAGCGCGTCATCTGAAGGAGTTGAAAGCTATGCTGTGGCAGGAATGTCTTTGCGAAATTGTTAGCGTTACCGACCCATCTCGCATACTTTAAACAGTTTAAACAATAACTTTAGCTTGACAAGGTAACAAGCAGCCACCAGCGCAATTTCATTTAATCAAAGCATTTTTATTTTGTTTTTATTTATTAGGGAAATACACAGTTACGTTTGGCTTATACTATGTTACTAAACCGATAAAATTTACGCGTTTACTTATACTTATACAGTATCGAAAAAACAAGAAAATTATAAATTTAGTTAATGAAAATGAAGTTTTTGTATCTTTAAACTCATTTTATATGCCCTTTTAGGATAGGGCTAATGAATCAAACTGCAAATTATTCCAAGTCTTGTACATAATTTAATAAATTTAAAATGGTGTATGATTCATTGAAATTACAATTTCAGATGTTCTTAATATTAACTTACTTCAATCTATATGAAGGTACTAATAATAAAGTATTTAATCAGTAAACACCATACAAAAACTAAATTAATAAAGAACATAATTAAGGAATATGATATTCGGCTTCGGCTTAATTTAAATTTATTTCATAAGAACTAAAAAATTTAATAACGTAGATATTTGCATCAAAATCACATAGGTTTTAATTTCCTGATGCAAATGCAAGTGTTAAGGTTCATAGGTAGCTACGAGTACATTTGCCTGCAGTTAAAATTGAACTTTAGGGTTTTGGTTTATATGAATGTTTTTAATATATGATTTTTTGCAGGCGAGTGAACATAGTCTACACCTAAACTGAAATATTTGTATATATATATATATTTATTAAATTAAAAAAATATATAATTATAAATTTACCATAGAAATCTGGATTTGTCATAAATTGTTCCGATTTAAGTATGTTTGTTTAAAACATAACTTAACATAAATAAAATACATGACAATGTATATCAATCATGAAAAAAAAAAGAAGATCTAATCTAAATAAAATAAAAGTTCAAAGTGACTTCAACCAAAGGTAAAACGTATATTTTATATATTTATACAAATTATTGTTTTATTCAAACCAAATATTTACTCTATTATCATAGTAAATACTATATTTTCTCTCAATGCTCTGTAATTCAGTTCCGAATCAGTATTCAATCAAACATTCCTAGCTCAATGAGGTCACAGGATGCCCACATCAGTAATTAGCATCTGATTAGCGCACAATTAAGCGCGTAATCACTGATAACAGATGCCAGCGGAATTTAGTTAGAATTAGTTGATCTGCATGTTAAATTTTCAGGTATATATGATGATTTATTATATATAACACACATATACTTTTGTATTTTAAGGGGTAGACAAAGCCTGAAAGTTCATGGCCTGCTACTGCAAGTGGATGGCTTGAAAATGGAATTGAGATTCAGATAATGAAAGCCAAATAGAAAGAAAAAGACTAAATTTATTAGTCTTTCCCAAGAGAAAACGAAAGAAAAGATGGGGATGGGAAAGGAAGAAATATAAGGACTAATGTTTGGTTCTCATAGCTTGAGAAGAAGCTTTGGGCAAAGTGTGGACAGAGCCAATAATCAAGGCTTTCATGCCATCGCCTAAAGGAAAATGCCGATAAATGTTCATAAACTTTAGGTAAAATTATATCTTTTAGCAATCTGCATGAGACGAGAAATAAACGTATACGTATAAGTATTGAACACATAAAATAAAGCGTGACATAATTACTTCTATTTATTTACATTCGTTCCCTCAATGTGCAATTTTCGACCAATACGTAACTATTTACAACCATTTGATTAAACATGCATGTTACTACTAAACGTAACTGATTGCCCAACAAATACAGTGAGCGATCAATGCGCAATCACGTCTAATCTGACTGACGGGAGTGACGGGCGTCCATCGCAAATGACGTATCGGCGTGTGCATGACGCTAATGAATTAGCACCCGGACATGGCGCTTGATGGCAAATTAAAATTGGATGCCGTGACTCAATCAGATATGGGGTGATTTTTTACCCCTTTGAATTGACGTTAGAAAAGCGTGAAAGAGTTTTTATGTCCATTATTTATCCAAGGATGACTATATCAGGTGTAATTCTTTCACGTGTTACGGAGTTACTGTGCCAAGTCTCAAAAAGACTCGACCACTACGATCAGGTTGCTAGTGCATTGTTTGTAAGCTTTTTCTTCCATGATGCCCATTATATATTTTTTTAAACTTTGTTCGCTATAGAACAGCAGACAGATCTCACGTCTCATCACAACGATGAAAGCAAGACTACAATAGTTGAAATGTTACCTATTTTTGTGACAACCTTTCTGTGAAAACCATTTATAAATTAACTGACTGAGATTAAGCATCAAGCAACATATTGCGTTTTGTCCACACGTGATTGTCCATTGATTGCAAGGTAAAATAATACATGCAGCTGAAACTGCACACAAATGTTTGTAATAAACAACTGCAATCCAAAATATAAATCTGTATTAATACCAATCCTTTAATCCTGCCAAAATGAAGTAGTGACGCTATAAAAAACTGTCATAAAGGCATAACGGGGCGAAACGCGCAAATAAACTGGCGTTTCGTCGTAAAACTGTCGAACTGAACGGCCGCGTACAGCCGACCAGACGCGATCTCGACCGTGAACAGTTTAAACATTAGAATTTTCATCGAATCGCCTATGAAAAAGTAAAATAAAATATCACACATCGAAATGAACATATACGAGTATTTTTGAATTTTTTTTTATAGTTGTTGACTACAAAATTAAAAAACCAATATAGAATTTCTTATTCTAAAATAAATTCGATTCAAATTTTGCATTTTCCCCATCACTCTTTTATCTAAACGGTCGAAATATACTTAAATTTTAAGTCCGGTTTAATAAAGTTATTTTTCAATAAATTATTAGTATGAATAAAATTTTCCCATTCATGAAATATGACATAGGTACCTATAGACAATTTCATGGTACGACCGTAACACAAAATCAGGTGCGAGGAGGGATCATGTGGGCATTAATAATGATAAATTTGTGTCATTAATTCGTGCGGCTTAGTCTGAGAGTGCGCCGCGGCGATAACCAAATATTAACTCAATTAGTGCGGGCTCCGCATTCAAATGTCTGCTAATCCCGGCCTCCTGAGTCCTCAGGAATTATAGGACACTCGATGCGGTACTATTGTTTTACAGTAGCGAACGTGATATAAGCCGGTAATGGGTCTGTTTTGAAAAGTTTGCCGTTCATAATGAAAGCTTTGTTTGTTGATCGCAGACAGGAACGTTGTTATACTGAAATTATACTTTTAGTTATTCATTTCAAATATAATATGAAAATTACCCAATTGAAGAACTGGAGGTATAGGAGAAAGTGGATGAAATGAAAGCGGAAAGAGAGATCTTTTTCTATCAGTGGTACTTATTTAATAAGATACCATTAAGTAACTTTTTAATATTAGGCGATTGTGCCTACAATGCCGAGTTAAATAGTGCGCGGAGGTGGAACTGCTGCTGTCTGACCTCCGCGACTCAATAAGTAGTGGAACTCAACCCAACGTGAATTTTGGTTAGAATCTATGAGTTAGAGACGCGCTCACTTCGCTACGTTTAAATTTATAAAATATAGTATATATTGTAAGTATAGGCTTAGTGTATTGCAATAACATAATATGTATCAGATATTATTTGCTCAGGCTATAACAATACCTACAATTGTTTATGGTTTTAAAATGTATCCCAAGTTGTCTGTAGTAACGCACGCTCGCGCCAGTTAACTCTATTTTGGTCCGCGCGCAGAGATCACAAAAAATTCTCTGCATTATTTTTAATTAATTTCTGAGTTTATCTGTGCAAATAAAGTTATTTCTTAACCGCACATTGGTATTCCATCTTCCATCTGCGACCATCCGTCATTAATACTGGTTTTGTTAATAATAATTTACGAAGAAAACCAGAATAACACAAAAGCAAAAATTTTCGAGCTTTGCATGTCAAGAATGACAGTTTCCAAAATGACGTGTTAAATCCCGAAAACCGTTTCATTATTTTGGCATCTGTACGATCATGACACGAGGCGAGCGACGCAGGTACATGCGGCATCATACAGTGATGGATGCGGCGCGTCAAACCCGGACACGGCCCGCGTCAGCTGTGCTCTACTGCAAAACATTGTGGATAGAGAACTTTAATCTTACAACATTACTAAGGATAATAATAGTTGAATGATAACTTGTAAAATTAAATCTAAAGTCCTGAAATTCGGTCATTATTTTGACATCTGTACGAACATGACACGAAGCGAGTAAAGCAGGTAGTACATGCGGCATCATACAGTGATGGATGCGGCGCGTCAAACCCGGACACGGCCTGCGTCAGCTGTGCTCTACTGCAAAACATTGAGGATAGAGAACTTTTATCTTACAACATTACTTAGAATAATAATAGTTGAATGATAACTTCTAAAATTAAATCTAAAGTCCTCAAATCCGTTAATTTTTGACATCTGTGGGAATATGACACGAGGTGAGCGGCGTCATACCGTTGGATGCGGCGCGTCAAACTCGGACACGGACACTTGTCAGCTGTGTTTTGCTGTGAAACGTTGAGAATACATAACTTGTGAATTTCGCTACTTCTACAAAGTACATTTTACTAACACATGTTAGAATAAAGTTGACAAAGTTATTTTTCCTCGGTTTCTCATTATAATCATCTGGGTTTGGTTCATATTTTCAAATGTTTTTATCATTCATCCTCTTGATGTCAGTCCTGGTTATGTCACCTCTCTGAAGTGGAGCCCGAAGTGCGCCCGTGACCACGATCCTGGATTGGGTAAGTTAGATTTTTATACAAAGCGATTACCATCTGACCTCCGCGATGTTTTCAGTGGAATCTGCAAAGCCAGGAAAATTAAGAGCGAAATATATCAATCTATATGATAATAAGCGGCCGTGGCTAAAGTTTTATTAACGTAATTAAAGTTCATATTGCTTGAAATGTTACATCTATTCTTTAATTAATTTGTGTCTCCGCTCGTCTACAATCTGTCATTGCTAACAATGCATTTGTCATTACAATTGGCCATATTAATTGGATTAATGCAATTAGCCTACCCTTCAATTCAGGCTAATACAGCATTCTAGCTAACTATGCGTTATAATGTAATGATAGTGATACACCAATAGAAGCTATTGATTTCTTCTAATTATTAATTATGTCAGCTTAATTATTAATTGAGTTAATTACATACTGGGAAGCTGTTGTGGATTTGATGAATACACTAATTGAATTGTTTGAACTAATAATTATGCTGAATTAATATGTAATTAGGTCTGCTTTAAAAAACGTTTATATCTGGTGGATAACTTAGTATGTACAAATAAAATTAGGTTTTCAATTTTTTACTTTCAAAAAGTGGTCGTAAGCAGAGTATAATAGAACTTTCCTCTTCGATTAAGATGATACACGTAAACCTTAAAAGTGCCTATACCACCAATGCATTCATTTTCCTATTTAAATTCTCATTGAAACAATCAATGCCAAATCTCAAAACAATTCCCAAAAACAAATGAATCTAAAACTTAATCCAATCCAAACTCGACCGAGTAAGACGCCGTCAAACAAATTATTTGACATAATATCGTTAATTAGAACCCTCCTTTGTAGCCGGGGTGAAGTAATTAGGTTCGAATGCTCTGAATGGGCCCTTTTTATGCTCGTTACGGCTAAGACAAAAGGGACTAAGGAGTAAACACGCCGTATTCCAGCAAGATTTGCATTGGCTCAATGAAAGAGTTTGTCTTTAATTTGGTTAAGACTTTCTGTTTGAATTGGTTTTCTATTCAAAATTTAGAAATTTACTTTGTTTAAAGGGCACAATGTGAATAATTGACCGAGGGTGGGGAAAATAAATAACGCGGGTTTTAAGGTGGTCGAAAGCTTGATGCACAGGGAAACACGTTCAAATCGTATCACGTACTTTTCTGAGTTATGTCATCCAACTTATTTAGTTTCATTGCTTACCGCTGCTCTTTCGGTGAGGGATAACATCGTTCATGATGGGTCAAATTCCCTGCAGAGGTTGCAGAGGTCAGTCGGGAGTCGCTTCGTGTAAAAACGTCACTTACCCATTCCAAAATCGTCGTCCTAGGCGCGCGCTGGGCGAAAAAACAATTTGAAATTTCATGTATAGAAAATGTGAACAATATACAATCTTCAATAACCTCAGCCACTAAATGTTTGTAGACGATATCAAAACAAACCCTCCAAATTAGTATCAGATACGTAGAGTCACCTTACGTCCCGTTGCATAGAGTTCAAAAAACACAAGACGTTCCCCTCGGTTTAATTGCCGCCATTGTTCCGCCTGATTTGATTCCGTATCTCTCTATAGGGCACAATCATTATAACGAGCTTAGCGGCCACTGAGGCTGTTGGTGGAAAACGTAGCACCTAAATTTTTTACATATATTTTTTTAATTTATGTTTGAGTCGCAAAGTTTTTTTAAAGCTTAAATACTACAGACTTAAGCTATAACCATTTTTTGCGAATAGTAAGGAACTAGTACTTATTATTTTTGATTTTTGCAAGGAGTGCCTTATTTGCAGGATACGCGCAGTTCGGCAGCCACAGACAGACTATAATCTTCCAAACGAATCATCAATTAAGGCAATGTGGATTTACAATTTGAATCAATTAACACAATGGGAATTGTTGAAGAAAGCAACAGCAGCAACTTTTTTACAATTTATAAACCTTCCAGATATAAATTTTTCTGGGGACCGCTAATATTAGTTTTTTGACATTAACAATACGAACATCTTCAAATTACATTTCTCCTTTAGACATTTACAGGAACAAATAGAGTTGTCCTTTTTTAGTATGAAGTTACTGGTTTTCTACTTCTTCGTTACGATTTCCCACTCTGAAGTCGACACAGTATGCTGTATAATTACTCCCAATCCGTTCTGTCTTTGTTTTTTTTATTATTCACTCATGCTATTTTCCACGCTACCTATCCTACCTCTACCTATCTTTTTCGATATTTCCTAATTTCTAAAACATTATATTTCCATATTTAAGACCCTCTTAGCAGTACTTATGAAAATATTTAGTTGATCACCAAACGATCATAATATTGTATTTAAAATCAAAACCACACGAATCACCACAAATAGAATCTAAAATTTTCAGCTCCGTCCTGTTTCGCCGCGACCGTCACGTCATGCACACTCTTTCCCTGACAATTTCAACAAACAACAACTTGCTCCTAATTGTGTTTGCGATTCCTTTAGAAATCTCTTTTGACTCCACTCCAATTGTGAAAACTCATTTTGAAACGACGTTAAATACGACCAAATTTCAGATAATTAACTCAGATTACGGTCTTTTAACATATAATTCTCTTTTGTTGCAGATATTTGAAGAAAATCTTATTTTAGCACACACAAACAGGTTCTTATTTATAACAAATATCTTCTTGTTAAACACGTAGTAAATCATGTTATGATTAAGTAAATCTGTGTAAGCAAATTTTTTATCATATCTTTTGCAAATTAATCAATGAAATATTTTATTTATTAACACTAAACAAAAGTTCGACCACTATGCAAATGTCCAATATCGGGTAACTTAAAGCCGGATGCAAATTCGGAAAAACCTATTATAATCTGCATCGCACACCGGTGGACGCTCTTTTCATTCGATACCTTTTGTTGGGGGATTCAATTAAGTTTACATCGGCACGAGGTCAGTTAATAAAAACCGAAGCCTACAAAAATTGGCGCGTAAATCAAATTCAATAAAGTGCAGCACAATAGCGCTGGAAGGGCATCGGAAAATGACGCCCAAACAACGACAGCACTGCACCAATCAACTTATATTGCACTGTTAACTTTTTATTTTTCAGGTGAGCCGTGTCGTATTCATATTGCTAATTTTATGTAACGCAAAACGCTGTGAGTGAAATCGTTAAATGTTTCGTCACTCGATTCGGTTTTTAGTTTTCCAGATTGCAGTGTTATATCGCAGTCGCTTATGGTAATTATTGGGTATTTGGATAACATTATGGTTATGTTTAAAATTATATTTCCATACCACTTACTCGAGTTTTGACAGAATTATTGTAATTGCTAGTTTTTATATTATTATTTACTGTCTTTTTTTTTGGAAGTTCTCTACTTTATTGAAAATATATAGACGGAACGATGATATAATTTAGAATGCATATAGACACTCGCGAAATAGTATGTGTAATGTAAGACAAACATTCTCTTTTAATTTAATAAAGAAACTTTTCACATAAAACCAATCTTACCTGAATCGAATTAACCCTTTTTAAGTTCAGCAATAAATACTGTGATCGAGTCACAATCACCCTCCCACATTAAGCATTCCCGCCACCTCTCGTTCCCGAATTAATCGCCCGAGAGCCTCTCTATTTAAAGTTCTTCGCAAGTTGTTAAGAAGACTTGGTAAAACTCTGCAGATAATGTTAAACATTCATTCAGAAGCTCTGGCTCCGCCCAAGTTTCCGATCCGAATAAATCTTATAATTCTTCGAGCGTTTAATATTCATATCATGGTGTGGAAAGTGTCGTGCCGTGTCGCTCCTTTCTGCATAGTTTATATTAATAACTATATAAGTGTTTTAATTAACCCTTATATTGGTATAAGGGTTTTCTAAGAAAGGTTATGAAAGGTTATTTTAAAAATCATTAAAAACAGGAACAAAATCTGTCCAAAACTTTCCGAAATTGGCACTTTACTTTATTTACATATATTTGTAATCAGTGTGAAATCAGTGAAAGTGAACGTAAGTAAAACTAAAACACTGGTTTTTGAAATGGAGAAAGAAATGACAGCATGTAATTTTTTGATTGGAGGAGAAAAAGTTGAGCAAGTGAAAGAGTTTGTATATCTAGGATCAAAGTTTGCATCAGATGGCAAGTGTGATAGTGATATTGAAAGGAGAGTGAACGCGGGGAACATGGTGAATGGAGCTTTGCATGCCTTTATGAGCAGTCAGAAACTATCCAAAAAGGCTCGACTGGCTGTGCACAGGGGCGTGTTGGTCCCGACATTAATGTATGGGAGTGAAAATTGGGTATGGCAAAAGAAGCACGAAAGCAGAATAAATGCAGTGGAAATGAGAGCGTTAAGGAGTATGTTGGGTGTGAAATTGAGTGACCGGATAAGGAACAGCGTGATAAGGGAATGTTGTGATGTGAAAGAAGATGTAGTTACAGGAATAGAAAAGGGTATGTTGAGATGGTTCGGTCATGTGGAGAGGATGAATGAAAACAGGTTGACTAAGCAGATATACAAGGAGAGTGTGGAGGGAAAGGTCGGGGTGGGAAGACCTAGACGAACATATCTTGATCAAATTAAGGACGTCCTGGTGAAGGGTCAGGTCAAAAGTGCCCGAAACCGCCGAGCTTGCATGAAGAGAGTTATGAATGTGGATGAAGCAAAGGAAGTATGCAGGGATCGTGGCAAGTGGAAAGAGGTAGTCTCTGCCTACCCCTCCGGGAAAGAGGCGTGAGTTTATGTATGTATGTATTTGTAATCACGTCTATATCCCTTATGGAGTAGATCGAGTCATAGGGATAACGATGTTATTGAGATTTAAATAGAGAGAGGTTGCAAGGTTATTGTCTAAAAGAAGAATCCCAAGTTTATAGTCTTTCTCTTGATTTAAAAATAAACTCTTAAGTAAAACTTGTAAAACTTAACCTAGCTCTTTTTTATAGGTCGAACGAAAATATTTTGTTTATTTATAATAAGAAAAATAAATATGTAATGAATTGTTAATATATTGCACGATTAGCCTTTGTTTAATTTACTCAAACAATGTGAAAAAAAGGGTATGTAATAAAAAATTAAAGTAATTTAAGTTCAGAAAACTTCATTAATAAAACTCTGCATTGTGAAATCTAATTAAGATAGTATTGTTCTTAAAGGAGTATCCCTAAAGCTATGTTCATATTAGGGGCCCTATAAAATAAAATTTGAATGGCGTTGCAGTTATATTACCATTTGAACGGGATAGCTCCCGTGAGACACTCGAGAACGTTGACTCGCTTCGACAACCTTTAGGTACCAAACGTTCAGTGTGTATGAGACCTTTATTTTCCTTTCAATCGTCCATCTGTATATTTTTATTTTTGGTGACGATAAAACAAAATATTATCAATTGGTTAAACGAATTAATTTTAAAAACTTTATAGATATAGTACTAATGAAAAACAACACAGTGTAATTTAGAATGTTTCGTTTTTAAAGATTGTTCAAAAATTAAAATTGACACGGTCAACCATAATTTTATTGATCTCTGTTAAAACAATAAAATTGACCTGGAACGAATGGCATTAAATACTGCTATAGACAATTACCCATTCACGGGTAAATTAAAGGTAAACAACTCGATACGGTTAAAAATTCTGAATATTTAAATTCATAGAATATAAGACTACTCAATAGGAAGTGTAAACCAATTGCGGGAAGCCGCCAAAACACGTACCTCGTTCATTCAGGTCGTTACACCGACACCAACTTTATATGACACCGACAAACCGCTTTCGCTTGTAGAAATCCAAGAACATAACAGAAGTAAGAAATGTTCAGAGAGGTCTTGTTAATTTGGACGTGTTATACTGTCTGAGCAAGTCGTTTTGACGTCGCCACATCAGCGGTTCAGGAACAATCTCTTCGCTCATTTGTGGGCTATATCCCATGTTAGTGTTCCTTAGAACGAATGTTAAAGACTCCATAAAACTGACATAGTAATGATCACATATGTTGACGACTCTTAGGTATAGCTTTGCAGAAAACAAAATTATCCCATGATTGAATTTTTATTTAAAACGGATATCAGTGTAACCCTTAATAGGATATATTTCACCGTAATGTATTATGCATCTATAAGATTTAAAGTCAGCAAAATCGCAAAGCTCGTGGTCTCCGCCCGCCCAAGCCGTGTTTCCGTCCGCAGTTTAAAATAAACTGCGCTTTTTATATCCACAGCGTATTTTTCAAAAGTCGACGGCCCCGCTCCCATATTAATACACGTTCTTAAACACCCCTAACATGAATAATTAGGTGTTTCCCGGATTTGCAGGGGCTGGGATCTGTAAAACACGCGTTTAAATTCGCAAAGTCATTCTTCTAGCTTTATTGAGGATAATACATCTTAGCTTGGATGCGATTCTGATTAATGCTTTAAACTCGAGGCTGTGCAACTTTGTCAGAGATAGCGGAGAAAAATAAAGGGACGTGACTCGACTAATTCGCTTTTTATGACAACGGAAGGTAAAAGAGTAATGGCACTTTTAAAAAATTACTCTCTCAGCAAAGAGGTTTACACATTTTTCCAGAATCTTTTTCTTTACTTATCTGGCATCTTATTTCAAACACGATTAAAAATACTAAGAATTCTTCTTTTGAACTATATTGTCAAAGAATTAAAAGATTCGTGACGGCTACAATTTTCTAATAATTTATGAATTTGAATAAAATATGAAATTTAAATATCTATTAGTAGTTTTGTCAGGTAAGAATTTTACCTTATTAATAAAATATCTTATAACTTCTTTGGTTTTTACCTTATTTATTTTATTCCAGTGGTATTTTTGAGTAATGTTGTTTTTGCTGATAATGAAAATGAGATCAAAGGAACATATCCATATATGGTGAGCGTTTTGCATTATACCTGACTTCTTTTAATGGTAATATTTTAATATTTCTTGAAACTGCGTGAAAATGATTTGTGTGTCAATTTTTCATCTGTTATATAATCAAGCCTCAATCAATAATAATTTTCACCTGTAATTAGATTTAACCGAAAAATATTGATTGAAGAGATTCCAATTCGCCACACCGGCCAACGCAATTTAGTTATCCCAATTTTTATTTTGCCTGGCATCTGCATCAATTAACAACCAATTTCTAACTGTAGGCCTTCATTTACTATTCCGACGAATCAGTAGTAGACTCTACTGGCAGCCGCTTTTTTCGGGGAGCGGTCCTGATCCTGAAAGACTGGCTTCTTACCTCTGCGGTCCAGACCAGTGACGATGCCAGCGATGTCGCATTTCCTAGGAAGACCTTACTTGCGAGACTAGGAGCTGTGGGTACTGACTCAAAATTCACGCTGAACGAAGATGAAGACGAACAAGAAAGAGAGGTCAGTGAATAAATTAGTCGATCGATTGGTGTGGTAATACTCCTAAGTCTAAGTACTTCTGCGTATGTTGTTTTTTTATATAGAAAAACCAGTAAGTAGTGTCATCTTTCCTTTTGTAATATAACCATGCCTGCGCTTGCATTGTTAACTAGCACAAAAGCGTTGCTAACGTTTATTTCATTTTTGCGTTTATTTGAATCGTGAATCTCCCACTCTTTAATCTTGAAGCAGGTCCTGGTCTCTTCCTCAGGCAGAATGCAACTGGACCGAACCCTATTTACCCAACCCATGATCATGGTCAACTTTTCAATATACTTGCAGATCATCCAAATAGTTCGGCCCTACAATCACAGCGCGACCCAGTGGTGGCGGACCGATATAACGCTGATGCAAACGCTGCTTCCCTTCAACCTGACCGCTACCGTGAACCTGGCTCCCAGAATCATGAGTGTTCCTAATGACAAGCCCTGCTTTATACTTGCTTATGCTGTAAGTAATATTTTAATTTGGTTACGCCTAAAGCATGTTTACGGTGGTTAAGATATTTGACATCGGAATGGTCGGTATTGATTGATCCGGTAGCTAAACCTTGAATTGAAATATTGAAGTGTCCTTACTTGGAAACACTCTAATCTGTAAAGACATTCCCATTTGGAGTGTTTGGATTCGACCTGCATCAAATGTCTGTAATTTAGTTCGTTGCACCATCTAGTACTGGTTTTGTTTTGCTACGCTTTTTGATACTGTCTATGTGTAACCTTGGATAAATTCTTCTGTCGTTGTGTCTTATGTTTCTACATTTATTTATAATACAATTCTAATTTAAAGTAATTATCTTTTGTAAAAGATCTTTTCTAGCAACTAAGTGAGTAAAATGAAAATGAATGTAAATTAAAAAAGAAAATTTTAAATCCATAGAGACGTTATGGCAATGCATCAGAAGAGCGGTTATTAGTCCAGTCGACTGTGGATTTGCTTCCACCCTCAATTGCCAACTGCGGGAGCCATTTCTTCGAAGAGACCATGACGTGCGGCAACGACGTCGAGGACAACAAAAATGAGTTCCGTGACAGGGCCAACTTTTGTCAGGTAAATGTTAAGTTCTGATAATCATAAAATTCAATATAGGTACTCCAAATGTAATTCGCATTTTCTCTGATGTGGGAGTTTAAGTCCATATTACGTAAAGTCTCCGTGTCAATTTTAGTTCAGAATATCCTGGAGTAAACGAACTCAGTGACATGATACATTGAATTGATCACAATTTTGAAACAAATAATTTAATAAAAGACGTCAGGGATAGTTTACTTGCAATATTAGGTATGAAAATATTGTACGTAATTACAGGGCTTCAAGGGAGGACCGTTAATATGCGACAACTCTTTGGTGGGGCTGCAAACGTACGTAGATAGTTGCAAAGCACCACATCTATACCAAATGATTTCTCCGTGGATGCATTTGATATCGTGTGCAACCAACAACAAGTGTAACCAGATAGAATGCGCCGACCTGTGCGTTATCACCCAGAAAGATGCTCCTTTGACATTGGAATCAACGACACATACATTAAGCACAGAAGAAACCACCTTTGCTCAAGAAATTACCAATGTTACGATGACAGAAACTACGACTGAAAGTACGTCTGAGTCTAGTATGTTGACCAGTGAGTTTATATTACAAACGCAAACCACGATGAAGGAAGTAACGGAGGAGTCGCACGAAACTACTACTGCCGAAGTCACTACAGGTTCAACGGTTATTGAAGAAAGTGAACCCCAACCTATTGTCCTAGCGTCAGCAAAGCCGGCAACTTCACCGTCAACACAGCCATCATTTGAATCAAAAGAACTAGTGTCAAATACGCAACAGCCAGTTTGGCCTAAAGCAAAGGAAGATCATCAAAAGCTGCAAAAAGAGGATTGTGAGGAAATGAAAACAATTAATGTGCAAGCACAACAAGAAGCACGGGCCATGCCGAAGAAGGGAAAGAGGAAGAGGAGAAATGGAGCTGCCGAAAGAAATATTTGTGTTTTCCAAAGTGTGTTTTGCATTTTTGTTTTGGCAAGTTTTTTCTAAAGTTAGTTATGTTTGTATGACACATTAAAGTGATTTTGTTTTGACTATACGTACTTTTGTTTACTAAATTGTAAATCGTTCGAGTTTATCATAAATCATAATTTATCATAATTCTGAAAAACTGGTACTTATTTATACACAACTATAGAGTTTTGAACTAATGCCCAATGCTTCCAGTAGAGCAAAGTGAAATGTGAAGGTGTCTGATGTCAATGACTCTTTGATGTCAAGGGAAAAATAAACTCAAAATGTCCTGATTGTTCTACTAATGCTCTTAGTAGTACAAAAGGGACGTTTGTTGTCCAATTAGCTTAACTATATATTAAAGAGTATATTTGGCACCTTATCGTTAGTTTTGTCAATGTTGGTTTACATACATTTCTGTGAGGAATAAATGGTTTTCTAACGAGATGTACCTAGGTATAAAAGAATCATAAAAATAATTCATTCCTTCTGCATGGTCAAAGATCAACCTAAGTTGATTAACTGATCTAAAAACTGTCTCTTATCATTAAGCAGGTACCTATTTAAAATATAATATTCAGTATATTTAACAAGGACACAAGACTAGACAAATTAGAGTCGGCTCGTGGACTTACTCGTGGGTTAAGTACACTTAACTTTAAAAGTTAAGTGTACTTAACCGCGACTTGTGGAAATGTAAATTGTCCCTTTCTCGGGAGACTGAACTAGGATTAAACCCACCAGCTTGCCCCCCGATATGGTAATTACACCTTACGAATAACAAACAAACGACTCTAAAATTCTTCCGACAAAATGGAATCCTAACGCCATAGTTTCACTTATGACACGTATAGAAGGTATTTTCAAGGTGTTTTTTATTTATTATGGTTTTTTATTTATCTATTAATATATCTTTTTAAAATTGAAAAGACAATATAAGTTTTCGTTCGGCTATTCGCTGTACGATAATAAGTTAATTTTCCAAATAAACATTTACACCTCTCAAGCGCAATCCTAATAACTTTTAAACTGATTGACAGACAATCCTTTGAATGTATTTCCCTGAAATTCAGGCTGAATTTGATAAAGTAGACTTACTTAGCTATAAGGTGCAAAGCCATATTCGATATTCCTGAAAGTTTTCCTTTGGAGTTAAAATTTACAGAAACCTCTGAACGGTTCTTGTAAATTACGGAATCTCTCAAAATTTAAAATGACGTCTAAAATAGGTTAAGTAGTTGTTTTCTTTCAGATTCCAAACCTATACGATAGTTCCGAAAGATAAGTGATAAACCTAGCGTTAGAAAATATGAAGTTAGTAAACGCAAATATTCCCCCAATACGGTCTGGAAACTTGTTAATGCTATTAGTGCAAGCAACGGAGGCGTGAAGCTGCATCTTACTTAATTCTACTTATTCGGCAAACTTTCACACGGAAGAGGCGAAGCTTCACGTCTTTAGGTGGCCAATTTTCAGATTTTACAACATTTCACCAAAATGAGATATTAAGTTTTGAATAAGTAGCTTTATTAAATAGAGATGGTGATAAGGATGGAATTCGTTGCTCTAAGTTTTAAACTCTAGGAGCTCTAAGTACTAAAAAAATGCAAGTTTGTAAAGGATGCGTGTGTTTATTACTTTTTTACGCAAAAACTACTAAACGCATTTTCAAAAGCGTCAGTGTTTAAGTAGCGGCAAACTGCACAGCAGCTCTTTCTTCAATAACGTTAACTTCACATTTATTTATACTTAGAATAAAAAAGTGGACGAGAGAATACATTGTAATGAATACTGAATTTTGATTTGAACCTACAACAAATCTTTACGAGGTTCATGCTCAAGCTAAATGTTTTTGTCATTCAGATAATCATCAGTCCTACTCTCAATAATGCTAGCTAATAACTATATAAGTAGGTATTTTTATTGGAAAAAGTTTTTAATAAAAGGTTTTTTTTAATGTATTTCATGACTAAAAGACATTTTACCTTTTTTTCAGTGCCTAAGAAATGGACTATAGTAATAATAATAATGCTGTAGTAAAAGTTGCTTAGTTTTTTAGCTTAATGTAAAATAATGTATTGTCGCATTATCTCAAAAGACTACCCAAAATCGACTTTAAAAATATCCACAACTTATGAAGAACACGTTTGACTATGTAAAAGTATTCAAGTGAACTTGAGTACTTACTTGATTAAATCTCTAGGAAGTAAAATTACAGGTGTCTTCAAGGAAAATAAAATTATGTACATAATAAAAATGTCGCAACCGTTCAGTTTACTGTTAGACACATTCTCATTGCAGATAGTGTTTTAACTTAACCTTGCGTATTTATGAAGAACCCAAAAAAAAATCTCTCATTCGGGATTGTTGTGAGAAAATCTGAATATTTGTTTTTTTGCAAAGTTAAGCACACTATATCATCAGAATCATTAGTCTACTTCCATCCCAATCCCAATTTTTATTATAATTGCGAAAGTAAATTTGGTTTTTTTAGAACAAATATCAAGAGTTTGTTTAAAAAACACACATATTATATGTATATATGAATAAATACGCTTATAGCCATAGTACTACTTTCAATAAAAAAAAATATCGCTGTAAAATTCCTACATCCTTAAATACTTAAAACCCGAATACTTATAACGTCAAAATGTTACATTTACTTCCCAAACTTTCCGAGCGCACTGAATTGAAATGTATCTTAATACGACTCGATGTGTTTAAATTCCAAAAGGGGATCGCATCGGAAAACTGTTATGCATATTTTAAAGTTAAATTTACTTACAGCGGACTCTCGACGCCGAATGAGAATCCCTGAGAAACTTTAAAATGTTTTATGATATTCAACGAACGTGATAACGGTAAATTCGAGAATAACCCACTCGATCGAAATGAATATAAAACGGCTGCATTTGAATTTATCGGCGGCATGAATAAGGCATTCGTCATATATTTTCTTGAGCGATTGAAACGCCTGTCCGTTTCGCTGTAGCAATAATCTTAGTCGATTTAGTTGCCTCGATCTCAGGTGATTTTAAGTTTTTCTTTTACTCTGTATAATAATCCACATAACAGGAAACTCATCTCTGATATACTAACTTTCGCTCGTAAGAATCTTACTTTCGCATTTATATTACTTGTTAGTTTGGATAGTTGGGAATTTATATAACCTTATTTTTCATACAACTTAGTTCCAAATAATTATACATTTTTATTCTCAAGCCGTAAATAAAGTTAATGTTTTAAATACTGCCCAATTAAAACATTTTACGATTATTACCTATTCAATTTCACTAAGCACCGAGCTTGTAACATTTCACGCTGCTAGATTGAGTTAACAAACAAAACGAATTAATTCAACAATCTCATAAAAGAAATAAGCAGTTCATAAAACTTTTAATAATTAAAACTCGAATAAAAATAGGTGCCTCGTGGGTGTTTGTAGCCAACTAAAGTTGGCCTTTCTCTCGGTTGCATTGTTAGGAAGTTGAAGTCGGACTGCGTTTTTTCAGGTTCAGCTAAAAATGGTCGGCGCGTAGGAGCCATTTCCAGGATAAATCCCTAGCTAGAGGGTAAAAGAACTGACAACTGTCGTTAACTCATCCTGACCGGCATTAAGGAGTGTAAACAGGGAATAGATCGTAAAAATAATAGCTTGTCTATTTATTATGATAAAAGATAAAAAGTGAGCATTCCATTTGGGGGCAATTTCCGTTTATATTTTATCACTTTTCGTCTTAGAGAACTGACTGGTGATTGGCATCATATTTAGAGTAACTTAATTTTGTAATACTACTACGTTTATTCCATTTTTGTGAAATAAATGCACATTGTAAAATCTTTGAAATAGATGTCTCAATACAAGATCTATTGATATACTTTTAAAACCAGGTATTGAATAGTCAATCAGAATAAAAGTCAATCACACACAAAAAAAAACGTATCACAAAATAACAGAATCATCAAATCGGCGGGCACCGCCGTCTGTAGGCAATTTTCAATCTCTTTCCTATTTGTGACAGTAATAAAGCGCCGGGAAAAAGTCAACAATCAATTTTGTATTTCAATTTATTCCCAACCATCCTAGTTCGTGCGATGATAAGAAAAAGAAAAACGCGTTCATTGAAAACGGAAATTATTGCAAGAAGCCATCAGTGGTGTGCGCCGGCTTCCTACGCTGTTATTCCTTTTTTTATTTCGTTTTTGTCGAACGGCCGAGTTTTGATTTGTGGCCCGTCGCGCTGTACTCGGCCGGAGCCATTTTTCACGCGCCTCATTGTAGCGTTCGCGCTTCAGGGACGCGGCTCTGAAGGTTTGTTCACGCGTCACAACTCGCATCTTTATTTGTCGAACGCTCTATTTGAAAACACGCTGTGAAACGTGAGCGGTATAGTTTTAGACGTGGCTTTGACTTTATATTGAATTATACAGTTTTTAGGTATCAGAACATCGATCAATGAATAAAGAACTTAAACATCAGGTTTAACATATAAATTTTCCTTCTCTTTTCCTACATATAAATTATGGTTTTGAACAAATTTCACAACTTCTCTAAGAAGGTCAGTGTGTTATGATTTTAAACCTACGTTAATATTTGTTTGATAAAACTATTTTCTTAAGTCCACCCATCTAACTATATTTTCTGTGCCGCCAATCTATTGTGTGGCTATTTAATGCATTTTGCGTGGTTATGCGGTTATGTTTGCCCTGGCGAAATTAAAGATGGCATCGATAACATTTCTATCAGGCTGCGCTCGGCCGACAATGAGGCGGGGTGCGCGGGAAATTGGGGCGATTTTTCTCCTCTTTGCACGTAATATGTCTGCAGGGCTGTCAAAAAATCTAGAAATTAGAATTTATAGAGTAATGTACATCTAAATAAAAACTAACAACGTTTTTTAAATTTTGTCAAAGAAGTTGCAATGCTTACTCTATGTTTTGTTGAGTTGACGTGATGTTGTGAATAGTGAGTTTAAATTTTTCATTACAATCTAGATATTATACATGTTTTTTACGACGACGTTGCCGCACGTACCTATCTCGCACATACAACCCAATCTATACCAACACATCTGCATGTTCCACCCTACCCCTTACCAATTTACATAAGTACTGTACCAACGCTATACTTCAATTTACTTACTTTACATATAATATATTAATAATATAATAAATACACATTACATATATGTTTTATATATATAATATTTTTCGATGGTTGACATTATTTAAGTATTATAACTAAAATAATTTCAAAACTATGTTTTATTTCAAAAATACTTTACAAATATTTTCACAAAAAATTGCCAGAGAAATATTATGTTATCCAAATTGCTATTATTTCTGTTTCCCAACCCTAATACCTTGTTGTCGTAACATATAACGTGGTAATAAGATGTTGTGCCGGTAACAAAGACGTCAGGCCACAGTTCACGCCCCTGATACCATCTCCATTGAACTCCAACTCGGGGTTTTGTTAAATTTCCGCTCTCCTCTCCCTTCACGAAGCCTGAATCCATATTGTTTTCAACCATTTCTCTGACATTTGTTCCGGATGCGTCCTGGTAGCATGGACTCCGCTCAGCTACATTACAGCGGTGGGTAAGTCAAGCATTCTGAGAGCAACTGTGCTCAGCAAAAATACTGGATGTGTAATCATAACTATGATTCAATATGCGTAAAGTTCTTCTAAAGATTGCTGAGGTCAGACGGGAGGCGCTTTTTGTAACCCAATACCATGTAGCAATTACACACTCCAATACCATGCTTAAAGGAGCACCACAGGCTCTTCTCGGTCCTCGGTATCAAGTAATTAAACGAAACAAGTCTAGTTTCTCGGGACCATTTATGTCTCTTACCCAACTTTTGGACGTTGGTCAAAGTATAAGTACCAGGAAAAAGATTCGATGACATTTCGAATCTAGGAAAACACTCGCCACTAATATGTGATTTTACTTATTTCTAACTGCACGCAAACGAAGTTGCGTACAGCGTGCGCAAGTTAGTCGTAAAAAATATATACAAAGGGGGGTAATGATACCTATTACACGAAATAAACCTTGTCTATAACAGCATTAAAAAATCAGTACTTTACATTAACTAATCGGATTATCTTAGATTCGGATTTTTAACGTACTTAATCCTTCAGGATTAGCCATACTTTTTTTAAATAAGTACGTGGTCTATTTACTTATTTTAAGAAGGTTTAGTGAGCACGTATTATATTATAATGTCATCAGGCAAAGTGTGAAGTCATTTATGTATGTATGCCTCGCTTGATTTTTCTTTGTCAAGACCACTTAGAATCATCAATGCAATCCTTTAACAACCCAGGACTGAACAAGTCAGTCATAGTAAGATGCGAGTTCGGCTGATGTATTACTTTCATAAGCATTTTAAATATAAACCTGACCACTTCTAATAATGTCAGTATTTATATGTCCTGTTTTCATGCAAGTTGAACGATATGATTTAAGTTTTGTTTCTTTTTTCGTTTAGTTTTGAATAAAGCTCCAGATGACAAGTCTAAGCCACTAGCCAGTAACAAAAACATCTTTAAAATTTTAAATATTCGCCAAATATTTTTACGAGTCTTTGAAGCCATTATAAATTAAAATGGGAAATCAACACGAATTAGAAAGGAAAAAAATAATAGTCATTTCTATGTCTTGAACAAGGCTTTAATGATCTACATCTTTGGTCGTATCATTGGTTAAAGGGGAACCAGACACATTGGCGTTTACATAAATGTGTTTCTGTCTGTACATGGTGCTCTTATATAGGAATTACAATGTACAGTCGTCTACCAAAGTGTTAATACAATAATTCGTAAAATTTGCGAAGCACGTTCACGTTTCAACATCTTAACTAAGACGACTGCACCTAAATGCAAAGTAACTGTTTTTGAAGTACATTCATTTAAAATGTCGCTAAAGAAACTAGTTTGAACTATTTTTAATTACAATATATTCTACCTAATACATGAATTTTCACAATTCTCTAATTCAAGTAGTCGTCTATCAGATAATATTCTACTTAAAGTTAAATATTTACAGGAATAATACAAACATTACAACAATGTTTATAATAAACTTAACAAATAATATACAATATAGGTACAAAACGAAATAACATATTGGATTTAAGCAAAAATAAATTCTACGAAGGCCAAGCCAAATAATTTACAAGTGTGAAAATATACAAAAACTTAATAATTAGTATTTTGGTTAAATCTATTACCTGAACTGATTCTGAACGTGTATTGCAGACAAAATAGATTGAAGTAAATAACAGGTTATCATTCTATACGAAATTGGCAAACAAAGGTAAAAAGTTATCACCAAAGTTACGAAAATGGTTGGTACCTTTGTAAATATATGTGTGATACATTCACACTTATATTTCCTGGTTACATAGATGATCGTGTTTGTAATACAAGATGTTCAGTGGTCCAAGAGATTCAAACACAAAATACTTTTCTTAATAATCGAACATTATTTATTTACAATAACAGTTAATTAGATGCTATAATACATTTAAAATTTATTCGAAAATGAAATTACGGCAGTCTTATAACCCGCTCAAGGTTAACTGTTCTTACAGTCAAAGACAATATTAGATCAATTCGATTTTCCAAGTTAGAGCTGTGTCATCGACTGTACCAAAGGCAAGTACATACTAAACATTTATATCGCCCAGCTAAAATGTAAAATTTTTATTTTCCTTAAGCATGTACTCCACTTTTTGATTACAGCCTGAAAACATATAAAATATTGATTCTTCGTACATTATTATAGAAACTATTCTAATGCAGCAAAATTGCTCATCTGAGATCATCTTATGAGATTTAATAAACTAAAACATCCATCGTTTCAAATAACATTTATACATGAAAATTTTCATATAAGTAGGTCAAGATTGTTTAAGCCTACCTCACAATAAAGGGGACTAACTACGTTTTGGCATTTACTTTGAATATCTCGAACATGAGTCCACGCGCGTATCGTCCACAATTCGAGTTGGGTTCCACTGAATCACACTTTATAGCACGCCTATTTAGTGTTGATACTTAGCGTACGGATGAGCGGCGTCTCACACGCGGTAGTCTCAGCTGGACGCAGATAGGCCGAGGGGTTTGAGGTGCGGGGGAGGGACGAAGGGCGCGGGTGACGAGCCAGACATGTTGTTGTTGAGGTCCCCGGCGCGGCTGGAGCCGTTCATCAGGCCACCCATTGCGTTGCTGGTCTGCTGTTAAAAGATATCCAGAATTAAGAAGGGTATATTGTTTTGTGAATTCTAGCACTCATTACCTATTGCTGTGAAGATTTAAATTGTGAAGGACGTACAAACAGCAAAGAAATATATGAAACTTTTTCTAAACTTATTATGAAGGTAAATCATCTCATCTCCACTAACAACTTGGTTTTATCCGTTCAAATAATCACATTTACTCGTACCAAGAGGCCGAAAAGGTATCTTTCTATTTTAATTCGTGTCTTCATATCATTCAATCAATTCGATATTCCTGATAACTGGCGCACTCCGGGCTTCTCTCCAGAGAGTTAAGAATGTAACCGTGATTTCAACGTCAGGAAGAAGAAATAATATTTAACTTACAGGTGGTGGCGGTAGATGCGTGGTCTGTCTCTTGAGGTGCGCCAGCGGGGGAGGATTGTAGGCCATGTTGGCGAACACCAGTCTCTCCTCATAATCGTACTCGCAGAGGATCTTGTTCTCGCACAGATAGAACCGGTCGCCCACGCAGAATCTGATAGTAAGAAACACAGTTGTTACCATACATATCAAAACAATGACTACGCTCATCTGTCATTTTCGAATTTACAACTTGTGTTCAGAACACACAAAATAATCTTTGCTTAGCTTTGGTCTTAATACTAAAGGCGTTGCAGACTCGACAAAGGTAAATGTGTAAAAGTGAACCCTGGGCCCCGTAACACTGTGGTAGAGAGTACAACTTAAGATGCAAAGATGAGAGAGTGAATCTAAGCTTATCTTTGGTAAAGAAAATTGAATAAGGAAGCAACCAACAGCTAATGATTTAATCGGAACTAAGTATGTTGTGATGGAGAGAAAAAAAAGAGTTCTCTTTTAATCTTTACGAAACATATATACAAAAATATTAAATTAATTTAAATTATCTAAATGATTTGTTCCCAATCTCTAACCCTTTGTTATGACCATGACCAATCAATAATAGTTAACTATTATTGCACATAAACTTTGTGTTCTTACATGGTGCATATATATGTATGTTAATTTATAAATTAATCTTATCTTACACTGCCTTCAATATTTTTTTCCTAATTAGTGATCTAATAACAACAACGACATAATTCCGCGAACATGTGGAAAGTAAAACGGAAGCACCTGCGTACCTATACAATTTAAGGTTCTATTCCACGCGATGCAGTTACCAAGAGGGCAGGAAGATCCAATTAATGATGCTATATGAGTGCACGGCAATGCGGCTTCACCTACGCAGTATTGAACTAGCATCGCAAATCATATTAACCCATTTCCCCCGCGTTTTCACATTTTACATATACAACCTTTAGAGCCGTTTAGATTCTTATCTATAAGATTATTACTGAAACCACAGTAAAACGTCTTACAAATAAAATTTACTATCATGGGTTGAAAGGTCGCCGTGAAAAAAAGAGGCGATAACGTCACGCGAGCGCGCATCCCTCAATGTAGAAAACAAAAGGTATCGCCTTCAACTCGCCAGTGGCCGCTTGGCCGCCGGAACCCATCCTGATAACACCGGCCTTATCTCCCCTCGTACCCCATCTTCCTCCCACCACCCCACGTCTCTGCTACCCTGCCAACTCTTTTGTTTCACTTGTCACAAAAATTAAGCGCAATAGCTCGCTACAAATGTCTCTTTTTTAAGGGGCCAATTTCCACCGCAACTCAGTCGATTTCGCCGCTCTTAATTAACTTTATTTCCTGTTCTCTCCATTGCTGACTTTTGTTTTTGGGGGTTGTTCTTTTTATTTTGCTATTTTTTGTCTGCAGCCGCCTAATGGAAAAGATGTAGAATGAAATTTTAATGACTACGCAAGTTAAGCTTTGTGCGGGATCGCCATTGTGTCGAAGCGATAGCGTCGCAGTTTGACGTTCTGCGTCTCTATTGAATGTTCTCACCGGCCCCGAACAATGGTGTTTAAGGGACTGTACAGAATTGTATCGTTCTCTTTTGATGAAGTAGCTGAGTTGGAGGTGGGTGCAATATATAGAACGCGCAAGCAAAGATGACGCATTCGTATAAATCAGTGGTTCCCAACCCATTTTACCTATATCCATAGTTTGTTATGCTAATAAATTATTATCAGTAACTAAATGATTATCTGGCAACGGCAATAACTGACCTATTTAATCCAATGAACGATGCATATAATCACATCCTCACAAAAAGCAATGTGATATCGCTCAGTGTCACACCAACCGCGAACGGGATGGTTGCCCACGCAGAGATAAATACGAGAACCAATAAAAAAAAGCATGGAATTTCGGGCATATTAAAAGTCGGATTGATTTCAGACAACACCCTGAGAACCTTCTTCATTAATAAATTAAATTTAGAAATAATCTCATTCATTCTCTTTTTTGTCAGAAAGCATAGCGCACATCAGCGAGTTGTATATTTTCTACTCAACAGATTAAAACAACAGAATCCATCCATTGAGGACCGCTGGAAGGTTTATTCTGGCGAACGGTGCGTGTAATATTCGCCTCACATTTACATGCGATATGATTCGCTTCGCGCCGCTAAGCCGTCGGGCACCGGGCGGCCGCACGGAAGCCGCGAGCGAGCTTTAGATTGCCACTAAATTATTTAGCCGTTTAGCGATATTCTGATATCAGCCGTCCGCCGCGATCGGACAGCCTGCAAATTGGATTCAGATTTCTGCTGCCGTGGAAATTGATTTGTACCTGATATTTAATAGGCGCCGCTTCATTTTGATACCCAATGCGTATTAGTTAGGTAAATATTAGATTTTGTGTTTATTTTTAGTTTCTAAGCTGAACATTTTTAAGCAACCTTAGCTAGAAAACAATACCTTTATAGAACTCTCTCTCTCTCATATCTGCGTGTTCCCGGCTGCACCCTCCACGGAAGTGTTTCAGGGCCCGGGGTCCAGTTTTGGCGTCCTCGGATTCGGACAGTTCATTTGATAATACTTAGATAAATATAATAAAATCATTCATCATGATCATCACACAAAATTTGTTTAGTTATAACCTTAAGTGATATGAAGGGAGATCATTTGTTGTTATCGGTAAACTAATTTTAAATTC
The DNA here is from genome assembly GCF_032362555.1 of Amyelois transitella. NCBI lineage: Eukaryota > Metazoa > Arthropoda > Insecta > Lepidoptera > Pyralidae > Amyelois > Amyelois transitella. Next base: position 7,933,277 of record NC_083509.1, read on the forward strand.
ACTTGCGTTGGTAACTATCAAAATAACCGCGTTGTTTATCGCAAAATTAATGCCAAAACAAATACAATGAAGCGTTATCTGTAATGTTTACAAATTCGTACACCCAGAAAATATTTTTGAAGTGGAAACAAATAGCAAAAACATTTTCTGTTGATTTCCAAAACAGCTGTACACAGGATGCTAGGAACTGGATTGGAGGAGCACTTGAATGAATATGTAATTCGGGGATGTCGCGAGACGTACCTACTAACTGGAGAAAGGTCCACCAGTGACATATAAACCATTCAGGCGGCTCCAATCTCGCGACTTTTCTATTATTTAAACGGACGCAGTCCGACGAAGATTGCCGTTTTCGCGCTGACACCCCTATTCTGAAGTGGATGATTTGTTTTTAAAAGCTTTTTTGATTTCACTTCGTGAAACTTTTTTTAATAAGAAGACGAATTTTTTAAAATTGTTAATGGCTCTAAAAGAAAATTTTAGTTCAGTTAAAGATTGCTATGAAGATAAATATGTAAATTATATTATTTCAATTTTGTAATATAAAAACTCATGAGGACAACTAGCTTTTTTATGAATTCAATATAGAGTTATTACTGTTATATATCCTGATTAAGTACGACTTTGCCCCTTTTGGTATTTGAGTACACAGCTACTAGAGCTTCATCTCTTCAACTTCATCAATCTTCTCATGCAAGCGCATCTGTTTTGAGATTACTCTTAACCCGACCATTCACCAGTATATCCTTAATTTGATTCAAATACGTTCATCTGTGCTAAATTTCCTACGTCTGTTTACTTATTTTGTATATTCGCCTGATTCGAAGATGTTCTTTCCAGAATAAGCCCGCCGGGAACGATACTCGGGTCGAGTGACAATCGCCGTGCATCGCGCAATAGAATTGAATAAAATAGTAATCACAATGTGAGTGCAAGTTATGAGACAGCCAGTGAAACACGACCAAGATACATTTTTGATGTCATTTGCAAATCTTTACTTTCCATAAAGCCAGAGTTATTACTATTAACTCATTTTAATCCACATAAACAACTTATTTAATGATTTTCCGGAGAGGTAAGGAGCGATTGTGATTAGAAAAAAAAACTATTTCTTAAAGAAAAAAAATTGTAAGACTTACCTGTGATTGCACTGTTGACAAGCAAAGCATTCCAAATGGTAGACATTGCTGCGCGCGCGCATCACCATCTCAAACGCAGGGATCACCTTGTTGCACGCCGCACAATACCCCGTATTTCCGAATAACCTGGCAATGGGTAATAAAATAAGGTTTAATTTATTAATTTATTAAATATAAGAAAAGAATCTGTCTGTGTGATATTTCAATATCAACCGCTAGCCTAAACCGCTGGGTCTACGGATATGAAATGTAGCCTGGTATGTATGTTCGTTATGTAATTGAGAAGTTTTCCCAAAATTTACACATGAACGGGCATTTTTGTTTTACATAGACTCAAAGCTACGGGCGTATTATATAGGTATGTATCTATACGGAACATATAACAGAATTCTAGATATGTGTTACTCACGCATCATACTATATTTTATAATAAATTCTTTCATAAAGACTCGAGGCTAATCAGAAAAGGTATGTTTTTCATCATGACCTTACCGGGGATCGAACCTGGGACCTTCTGATAACATATAATCGATGTTATGTTTGAGAATATTTTCAATGTTTTTATGATAAGAAATTGTTTAAAAGTAATTATTGCCGTTTCATTAACAGGTTAAAGTGAACGTCCGTAAAGTAAACAAATCATATTACTTCATAAAACTTAATTGGGTGTCGTTTTTATTATATTCCAAATATTCCTATATAAATGTTAGATATTACGAAACTTCACTCGCCTGCCTACTATTTAATGGTTATTATAGAAAAATTATAGGTACATTTGGTATTGTCAATATTTAATAAATTATCTACTTGCCGTTGTCTTATTCATCATAAGATATCTATTATTGAAAAAAATATTATCTACATTATGCAACATAACGATACGATAGAAATAAACAGATTGAATAGCTACTGTATCCAGATGATCTGAGGACCTGCCCTCTTATCCACGCACATTGAAAAGGTAATGTCTTATCATTTGTCTCTTTCTACCATTTCGGATAACCTAAATGATGGAAAGAGAAGCTTTGTGAATAGACCTCCTGGTTGGATCAAGGATGCAGTGCGATTCTGATGTAGTGATCACAATCGCTATCGTATTGGCTGTCTACCTTTAAGATATGTGAGATCTAACCTTAAATAGTCTCGCTTGCAAAGGATGAGGTTGGCGCGGGTGTAGAGCGTGTGACCGACTTCCCCGAGGCGGCAGTCGCAGCAGCCGCACTTCAGGCAGTCCTCGTGCCACAGCTGGTCCAACGCCTTCAGGAGGTACCGCTCCGTGATCACTTTGCTGCACCCGGCGCATATCTACGGGGTAAACAAAAACATTTGTAAAATTTTTGTGAAGTTGATGATATCAATTTAAGAGACATCAAGATTTTAGAAATATTGGATCATTTCTGCTTTTTTTTATTTGGGTGTTTCTCTATCTTAGGTACACGTTTTCCAAAAAAAAATTAAATTATTTGACTATAGTCGATTGTTTATGATATTTATTTGTAGACATCTTCTCCTAGAATGCACAGGCGTTGTATATGAAAAACAGTCCACAATGAAGTAGGTAACTACCTGTACTGTGGGATTTTAGGAAGCGGTCAGGCTCTCTTAATGAAATGAATGGCCAACATATGAGCGTCTAGATAAAGAATGCTGACTGGCAAACAGAGAGATCATTGACATTCACCTGTGGCTGAGTCTGCTGCGTCGGCGTGGAACTGTTGGGCTGCGAGGGCGCAGGCAGGGGCGACGCGCGCGCCTCCTTGGTGACGTCCATGGCCAACATGCTTGCGTCTAGCCGGGGACTACCGCCACTGGCCTGCTGCGGCGTACGCCTCTCGCACTGCAAAGAAATATATAAATTAATTTTTATTTACTAAGAAGCACCTTCACTGTTATTAATTCAGCTTTAGAAAAAAATTATAGATCAGGTATCTTGTTGACCTTTATTTTAATATCATTTAACATTCATTTGTTAAGTCAACGCTTACAAGGACTTTATTTGCGATTTGGAACAATGCGTCAAGTCATAGAAGCCGTTTTATGTTACAGCATAAAATTCAGAACCATGAAATTTACTGCCCGTAATAATTTCTCGAAAAAATTAGCACAACTACTCAACCGATTAATGAGAACGAGAAACACGACCCACAGTTTCCGAACTATAGCAAATTATGTACCTAAATATCGAATAAATAAATAAAAAAGTTCGTAATTGAGATCGTGTCGGGAAAAAACGACCTGTAAGCAATAAAGTTAGATCATAGAATATAAATAGTACAGAAGGACCAATGCGTACGTAGGGACACCGCAATATTTCATACTCTACAATGGTCTACATTAAAGATCGAGCGTTTCACCGTCTTTACCTGCCTTATAAAGATATTACTTAAAAATAATCTCACTTTGGTTGTTTTTAACACTTTTATAATTTCTCTTTTTTGTTTTATATAGATATAACATAGCTACTTAAGTACAAGACAGTGACGAGTGAGAGTACATCATCGGGATAAGCACTAAGAAGCACAACGCTATTTAATGATATTTAAAGAGTATGAAAAGTTGTTACTTTTTTACTCTATTAAATGTCAGTTCTACTCTTTCAACATTTTGGGATTTAGCGCGGAGTGAACCGACGAAGTCATGGTTAATTAATATTTTAAATACAACATTTTTCAATTAAATTTGGCAACTACAGTCTCGCACCAACCCACAAGCCCAGTATTTTTTTTTTTGCTAACCTTTCGACTTTATTTCACGGCCGGTGTCGTTACAATTCGAAATCGTGTCGATTCCCAAGTGACAGCTAGCTTAAACAATGCCTATTGTGGACTCATGACGAATGCTTCGCAGTCCTCATTTTTGTGTGTTTTGAAGAGAGCGTCCATTCAACCGTCCGATGATAATAGGACACGGATATTGGACGGAAACATGCACCGACCACAAAATTGTGTCAATGACTGTTTGTTTAATCTACAGAGGAAGTTAATCAACTCTGTTGTAGTTTACTTGAGCTCTGAATGGCAGCGGAGCTCATATCCCATGCCGTAGCTAATCTCTTAATTGCCTTTTAATGTAACAATAGTTAATTTACCGTGATTTTTATACAATACGCACGCACAAAAGCTCATAATTCATTGCAAAGCGCGTATGGAACTGTTAATTAATGATAATAATACTTTAATGAGTGATGATAAATCATGCCATGCAAGCTGTCGTGCAATTAATTCTTTGCGTTGAAATATTCTCGGAAATAAAGCACGAATATCAAACTGTTTATAATAATATTATTTTCAGTAATTGCGTAAGTAAGTAGGTATTATAACATTCCATAATATTGGATGAATATAAAAATCTCGCTATTCATCTGTTAAATCTATGTTTTTTGACAAAATCTTTATGAAGGAAAACCTGTTGCCTACTCATTAACAACATGTCTTTTTACTAAACATAATAAATGCTACTTTAATCAAAAAATCCATTCATAAATAAGCCAAACAAATATCCAAAAGACTAACAGTGATAGTCGCAGATAAAGCAAAGCAACAAATCCGAGCGAAGCCAATCGTCCGGTACGGCACGTTCTCGCGTCCGACATTTTTTCCATCGACAGTGAAGTGAGCCTTCGTGAATAATTACCGCGCGGTGACAGAGACACGCCACGCCACTCGACAACAACCCGTACCGAATGCAACCGGCCGAGATTAGAAGCAGTCGAAGCAAAAAAGCTCACGCCTTCCATTAACGCTGACTTTCCAAATGTCAATACGCACGAATTAGGATTTAACGAACGTCAGTCATTCGCGTCCAGAATAAAACTATGCGAAAGTGTTGTTGTGATACGTGACGGCTAACACTCTGAATATGTAAACCAACTTATTATTTTAACAGAGCTTTTAGCATAATATGAATGCCTTGCTTATCTCATTACTTTAAGCATGTTTAACTTAAACAGAAACCTAACGTAATAAATTAGTGTTACACAACACTTTAAGTACAAAACACTCGCACTTACATTTGGACATTATTTCAGTTTCTCAAGCAGTAATTTTACAGGAGTGTAAGGCGTCGCCTTCTCATGTGCCTAGATACATTTTTGGTAACCTCTTTAATTATATATTCAAAACCAAGCTAGTGCAGAGCCTTGCATGTCTACATTCAGCATCAGAAATAACACCAACAATACAAAAGTAACACCGTCAGTAGCATTGGCTTACTGGACGTTACCTTGTTAAGTTCAGTATGAAGCGGACTGTTGCGATGGCTAGTAAATTGGAGGATAAAGCTTAGTCCCCACGGAGTCAGCGTCCAGCAACGCAGCCACGTTAATGATTAACACAGACGCGCCAGAGACCAATTATGTGCTGCCACCACCACTCCAAATTAGAAACTATTTTGGCCCATTAGTGGCCAACTTCATAATCAATTACACGTTAAAATTTCACAGCGCTGTTTGGTCTCTGTTTGGATAATCTGAGTTTGTGGTCCCATGGCGAGCTATTACGCGCGCTGTACGGGCCATAAAGGTTTTTGTTGCACTGTTGGAAAATTTTAATGCACATTCGGAATGCATTTCAGTTCAGGTAATTTTATTAAGGTCGTAGATGAATAGTAATCCCACTAGCCCAGTAATGCTAAATTATAGTATTATTTTAAAATTTCGTCATACTTCCTTTTTACTTTGACGAATGTTTTAAGGAATTGTGGTATATGAAAATAAAGAAGTAGTCTGAAGAAGAGATCTATGATAATACAGTCTATTGATACAGTAAACTGTTTTCTTTTATGAAGGGTATGAAAGTGGAGATGGATGGACATACCTTCCCTTAGAATTTTAGTGGAACATTATGACAACCCTAGGACATTACCAAACACAAAACAGCTAGAATACCTCACAGCACTTTATCTGTTTATTAAAAACTAGCGACCCGCCCCGGCTTCGCACGGATGCACAGCCGATACTAAATATATCTCTATAAGAACTAACTAAAGGACCGCCCGCAAAGTGCAAAACCCCTTCAGAACCAAACGTCCAATTTTAATCATTCACAGAGCAAATATTATCTACATAAACTGTACTTATTGATGAAATTATTTATTTTGATAAGGATTAATAGCATGAGTAAAAAAAAACGCGTTTAAATGTAGGCCAAAAAAAATTCAAGATTTTTAAATAAAAATGTGGTTGTTGTGCCTCACTCGACATAGATAGGTATAGTGTGTCACGGAATTTTTTGTAGATATTTATAAGATCTACAATTAATTAAAACATTTTATGGTTCTATCTTTTGTAGTTTAGGCAGCGAACGTAAAATAAGTAACTTTTTGGTTGATTTTTTTTAGTTTGTGTCCGAAAAATCCAAATATATTACGGAACACTATTTTTTTTTTCAAAATAAAATATAGTCTATGTTACTCGTGGATAAAGTAGCTTTCGAATGGTGAAAGAATTTTTAAAATCGGTCTAGTAGTTTTTGAGCCTATTCATTACAACCAAACAAACAAAGTTTTCCTCTTTATAATATTAGTGTAGATATTTAATCAAACTAAAATGTACATTACGTAAAATTACAAATATGATATAAGTAACGTGATAAAAGGCAATCCAATAAAAAATAAGTCTGAAAGTTATCCCCACGCCAACACTTCGGCAACATTTAAAGTCAGCAATACGAATGTACATTACGTCTCAATACAATAATTATAAATAACATAATAACAGGCAATCCAATCAAAAAATGGAGTCTGAAAGTTATCCCCACGCCAACACAGCAAATCTTCGGCAACATTTAGAGGCAGCAACACTAATAGGATTGAGTGCACTCCGCTAATCATAATTCATCAGCGAGATTAAAGAATAACCGGGGAGGCGACGCGAGCGCCCCCTCTCGGCGGGAGAAACAATATGATTGCCACGCCACACCTGCGGAAACGCGGAGGAACCAGACGAGAGCCTAAATAATTCAGACCACTACAATTAACGCGGACGCGTCGTTTTAAATTCGACCGCTAGTCGTGATTAACCCCCTGCATCTTAGTCATAAAGTTGCTCTATATCTGAAAAATCATCATGCCAGATCGAAGTTCAAAATTAACAATCCTCCTAATGCATTTTTTCAGAAATGGCTCAAATGTTATAACTGTAATTATAAAATGTATCCATCCCTATTTTTTAGATTTTATCTGAATTATAAAACTGCATTTTGTTTTAAGAAACTACTATTTCAAATTAAAAGTAGATCAACAATGTCATGCAGCCTTATGGTTCAGTTTAAAAATAAAAACATCCGTTCAGAACGTAGCCAAACTTTAACACCCTATACAGCGTCAAGTTCAAAAGCTTTCGAGTGTCATTCATCGCGATTACTAGAAAAGAAGGGTTCCTACAAACGTTCATTATATACATCTCGTCTTTATTAGACGTTCATCGTGGTAAGTGGAGCCGCCACCGAGCCGCTCGCGACGGCACTTATTTAGCAGATTGCTTCCCCTTAAGCTGTTCTTTAATCTAGCGATGGCCGGCGCATGTTCCGCCACGGGTAAAGTTGTATTCACATGCAAGTGAGATATTTAATAGTTAAACAATTGAAACAATGGAAATCCATACTGGTCTCGTTACTATGAAAAAATCAACCGATGAGGGAAGATATCGTGAGAAAACCAGAGGGATGACGTCTAACAGCAAATTTTATCTTTTAAGAATAATGAAAACGTACAGCATATGTCGATAAAAGACAGAACAAAAACCGGAAAAAATGCAGCTTTACACTGCACACCCTCAGCTTCATCTACTCGTACGCATCCAATTCTTTCTTTGTCCCATGTTTCACTATGCAAGCACACCATAAATAGGTATCTACTTATAGCCTATCGATACGCATTGCATTGCTTTCATGCTGTAGTTGCACGCTTAATTAGTGGATAATGAACGGGAAAGGTACTCCTGATATAATTAACGCTAATCAATACTGCTTTCGTTGTAATCATTAATTGCTGTTATTATATTTCACCTTTATTATCCACATTCACTTAATTAATTGGGTCTCATTAGAGAGTATTTTAATTGGTCGATTCTCTCGTCAATTCAAGGTGAATGAAAATTACATCGAGTAAAATAAGTTATAACTCCGTAGAGTAAGATAATCAGATCGTAAATTAAATGAACAAACAATATTGTCCTCGAGCGAAACCATATCAGAGGTGGGATGTCACAAGCATTACCTCGCTCGCCCAAACCGCGAGAACGAAACGGAATTTCGTTAATACCGGCCCATATTGGATTACTGCCGGCACTCGCCTGCCGCAATAATATAACGAAATTCAAACATTAATAGGCTCAAACACAATCACGGATGGCCGCATAATCGAGTTAGCTGCTATTCGACTAAACCCCTATCGCGTAATCTGCCCCATTGTTTGACAGTCGTTCTGCTGATCATGAGGGCCGATTATTGTGGCAATTTCGTGTTTATTGTTTTCAGGTGTCTCCTGTCACCTGAAGGAGGCACAATACAGCTACTATCTTATCTGTAACTAAGACGCTCGTAAAATGTTACTGTGAGCGTTTATTACAGCTTAATGTGCTGAAGGCGCAATTATAATATTCTCTGGTATTCGCTCAATAGTGTAAGTATCAGATAAATATTTTGAAGAAAGTGCAGTTGAATCCGAGAATAACATCCTTCTTTTCCAACAAAAGATGTGTGCAAACTGACCGAACAATAACAAAGTGCACCGGATAATAAACAAAGTCCCACCGCAGTCCAAGTAAGTGATACGTGGAATATACGTCGGGAAAGTTAAAACTTCCACCTCAGATGCAGCTGAAGGAACAAATAAGTAGATAGAAGCAGTGTCAAAACTGCCAAAAACAAAACTATAAAGTTTGCTTTATAACGAGTAGATATCGCTTTATCTATTTCAGATGTCAGACTCAATTTCGATTGGAGAACTATTTCACTATTCTCTATAACTTGCCAGTCCGGTAATATCTGTTAAAAAATCTTTTTACGGAAGGGTTGTTTTGTTTCACTCTGTGATAATTGGTCCCATTATATTTTTCATTACTACGTGTAATATCTGAGCCTATGCCGCCTGAGAAGTTTCTATGTACTCAATTGAACAAGCATAAACATTATCATTTAAATATAATATAGTGCCTATAAATAATAAAAACGCGAAATAGTTTCTTTGTTTTACTTACATAGTTAACACTTTTTTAATAAATAAATCTTCGTACACAGACAGAATCGTGGGTACTTACTAGATGATTATGTCTATCTACATAACAAATTTAATTGAAAAAAATACTAAACCCAAAGTAATTTAAAAATTCATTGACAATCATTGAGTGACTACTAATTGTAGTGGCCAATATACTACGAATTAAACGGCCAATTCTATTAGCCGGATAGTTACGTCCTCTACTTTGTATCGAGAAGTAATAAAATCGAAAGCGTTTTATGATTACTAAAAAGATATAACGCGGGCTAACATTATTCGTGTAACGTCGGTATTAAGCGATTCTGCTGATGTTTTATTACGAGATAAAACAAACGTCTCGTATTAATTATGACGAGATGCAGTCACATCCCTATCGATCGTAAAGCATCTTTGATGACTGTTGTAAAATAGTCCAAATTGTTGTCATCATAATTTATGAAGCATGTTTATGGGTGAATTTATAGCAATATCTGCCTGGTTTCTATTCGTATCCATGTTATTCAGATATTATCTCAGTTGCTATATTTTATTGTAATGAAAATATTCGTAATATGTGTATTTAGAATATCATAATACATTCATCCGCCGCAAATGGATGGGATATACGATACCCATGCAGCAATAACAATATATATTGCATGTGAAGCATATTGTTTGATTAAATGTTTGTTATACTAGTTCAGTTATAAGCTGACGCCCACTGACATTTCTGTGCCAGTTCTTCCAAGAACCAATTAGCTCTGGATAATGATTCGAATAGTACCTAATTTATTTCATAATTAAAGATCTCAAAATAGACAAACAAAACAAATATTTATGTAGCAAACATTTCACGTATTCATAAGTATTGTCAATTTGATATCAATTAAAAGTAGAAATCTCTCTCTCTTTTGGCAAAATAACTTCATTCATTAAGATCCCTAATTCTTAAGTAAATAATTAATATCAAAAATCTCAAAAGCCAAAAATATGATTAACAATATTAAATATTTGCTTCAAAAATGGATTCTGATTCGCACCGCTTAAGCCAAATTAGCAAGCAAGCCGACGAAGCAAAGTGAATTAAAGCATCCGAGCCTATTACGTGAAGTGAGTTATAAAATAAAGCCGCGGCGAGAACTTCATACATTACAAGCCGATAACCAGACGAGACTTGTGAGACACAAACCAGTCCCTTTTAGTGAAATTGAAAACTTTTTCTGTTACTCATACTGCGGCCGCGGGCGCGACACCGCTCCTTTTAAATCAATTGCCTTTTATAATTAACTTACTCCGTTATTGGAGTGCACTCGCTCGTTGGCTCAATTAAAATCCAATCGTAAATCTGTTGAGAAACAAGTTTTCTGGTAATCAGATGGGATATCGATATAAGTGACACTCTACGAAGGGACATGTTAAATCTATTCATAATTGCATCGCCCAGAGAGGGCCGGAAACGGTTTACTAAACTGGCCGTGTAAGTGTTATCATATCTCTTTCAATTATAGTTATCGTCTTTTAATAATATTATGAAATTGTTACACGTTTTATCTAAGTAAAATTCATTTATACCTTGTTGACTGGAGTGTCTAGTAAAGGATAAGAAACACGCTACTAAGTAAATGCTCCTCTTCAAGGTGTATTGCATTAGTTCCAAAGGGTATCATATTTCAGAATCATTAAAAAAACTTGGGCAAAAAATGTTTCAACGAACTGGGAAGTTCCATTAAAGATGATTACTCGAGTGGTTAAGGGTGTTCCGGCGCCGTCGTGTGTCAATACTGACATTATGCAGTCGCCCTAATGCAATGAAGACCCCGACCTATCGGGCCTCTGCCACTTTTACCTAATTTCTATTAAATATTTATTACATTAGACAAAAGCTATCGAAGGTATCGAGCTCTATGTTTTATTTATTACCTCTTATAAGATTGCTAGCGTTATATAAAACAATCTGATAAATGTGCTATTTCCTGTAGCGATCACATTTTTCAGAATCTGATGTTATTTTTAGAAATTAACGAAAAGTTTTTGTAAGCCAATGAAATGGACAAAATACTGCCTTAGCCAGTTTCTTTGTCTCAACAACAAAATTTGTAGTAAATTTAATCTATAACGTTTTCAGCTAAATATAAGAAGAGTGTTAAATAAATCCATCTGAAGCGAGCAGAAAATGAAAATAGAATGCAATTTTGCGGATGTGTTGCTGAACCTGCGCTCGGATTGGAACCTGCTGCCACCAAAAATAGTTTAATCAGAGTTATGGGACATTAATTAAATTACGTTGGCTATGGGCTGGGCTATAAGAAAATTGCTTTTATTTGTGGGGAGCTATTCAATTAAACATTCATTCATTTGCGGCCCATCGAGTGGCGTCCATTACATTTAATTATAATTTAGAAGGCCTCTTTAATGATTACATTCGTTTTTCCGTTAAGCATTCCTCGTGGTAAGTGATTGCCGGCTAGTATTCATAAATGTCATATTACGCAGTAAAAAAATGTTTAATCTTTGTGCTGCGGTACTCTTTTCGATTTTATGAAATCCTTTTTAAGTATATGTTCCCGTGTTAATTGTGGCTCTAAGCCTGAGGCCTAATCATCTAAAGAATATTGTTTTTCTTTTTGTCTTTATATGATGATTTTTTTAACATGCAATTCGTGCTTTTTTTCATATATTATAATATTTAGTAAATACGTCATCACTGTAATCATAGGAACACATAGGCACAGATAACCCTTTTTAGTACCTTGTTTGTAGGTTAGTATTATTATACCATGATATTTTTGCTAAAGATCATACATTATTGTTTTTCTATTCGTCCATCAATAATATCATCGAATAATAATAAATAAAAGGTTTAATCCAATATGGATTAAAAGTGAAAGTATTTATACAAAAATAGATACCACGGAACCTTTCGATAAAATTTAATTAGGTAAATCCCTTATCTGATACTCCTAATAAAAATAGATCAATTAAAAACAACTCTGTATAAAGTAAGCGATTTCTCAAACTACCTACGCTTTCTTGATATAGCGGATATTCTCTTAATCGTTTATTTACAGATAGTAACGGTAATATGAGATGATTTTAAAGGCCTCTTAAGCGCAGTGGCAACTTGGCCCTGTACCCGAAAACAGAGTTCAATCCTGATAAAGGTAAATATGAAACATAATATACAAATGTAGAATCATCTATCCGCAGGAAATTTTCTCGTTATGAACTATCTAAAGTTAATTCTATGTAAGAGAAGAATTATAAAGATTATAATAATGTTTTATACGCTGATTCTGTGTGATTTAGACGTGACAGTGTAGTAACTTACTGGAACTCTTATTAATGAACTACTTTACGGGAAAGTTAGACTTTTATTATGGATTAATTAATCTAACCATTAATGACAGTTTGAAGTAAAATTGATTCAACGTTATGAACCTTCAACCAAGCGCCCGGAAAATTTAATTATCTCTTTATAACGTGTCTTTTATATCTTTCAATTGCGCTATGAATTGTACAATGTTTATTAAACAACATTTTTTGCCGTGAGTTTCCCGGTAGTTTAGAATAGGACCGCTTCATCACTTTCCCCTGGATGTCGTGAAAGGTGACTAAGAAATAGGCTAAGAAACTGGGGATTCTTTTTTTAGGCGATAGACTACTACTAATTTTGAAGTCTGATTCATATCTCAGTGATCTGCGTAATTATATCGCACAATTAACTTTATTAAAAGTCCCGTCCAAATGAACACAGAAAATTAATTACGTTCACTTTACAAACTAATCTAGTTTGTTTAAATTAATTTTACGTGGTAATGGTAATTGTAAGTGAATCTATTAGATTTTCAACTTTTAGTAGGTACAATGCTCGATATTAATTTAGTACTCGTAACTGCGTTGCTTTATTAATACGTTGGTATTAAGTTTGTCGTTTATCAAAATTAATTACTTATATATTTATTTAATCTTAATTTTATATATACAATAACTAATTCTTAATCTATTAATTACTTATCTATTTTGATGATAATAAATGACATACCGTGTTAAAGTAAATTTAAAGTTTCGCTTTCAAAAATAAGAAATTATAACTTCTTACTTATTTATTTAAAATAACCTGTTAACAGTATCTGCCAACTTCGATCTTAGAGCTATTATCGACCTATCTAATAGTTTTTCCTATATCACGTAAAACGTAAGAAAACAAATTTTACCTGTCTTAACAACGTACACAAACACCAAAACGATTAGTAATTAAATAAACGAATATTACTTTAACACTTATTATAGAGATATCTGTACACAAATTGGGATAAATAATTAAGCGCACATCAAAGTACAGCCGGCATTGTGTTTTTATTAAAATGGGCTATAAAATTACTACTTACCATAAAATTACTTAATTGGAAATTCCAGTTCAAAGACGTTATAATTTTAGTTCACTTTTGATAGTCCGATGTCTCACTAAACACCTTTGTTTTCGTAATTTGAGTGAACGCGTTGGTTCTCAGTGAACGCGTGATTACCAACCGGGCGCCTTGTAAAAACTGAATGAATGTAGCGCGTTCTATCACACACTTCCTGCCTGCAGTGATAACACCTCCGCTGCATAACGAGACGTTTGTTATAGTTCTGTCACGATTGTATTCCATCAGAATAATTATCATTATTAAACAATACAATTAAGCAGTCATTATGAATGCCAACACAATTGTTTGCGCAGTTCATTCAGTAATTTTAATAACGATCGTATTTTGAAAACGTTAACCTACCAACCAATCGTTAAAATTAAAATGCATTAAGTACATATTTTAATGGTAATAAAATGTGGCGAAGAAAAACATAGTATGTTGGCTGCTTAGCTGCTTTTCTTCCCGTGAAGATTTTAAAAGTCTTATTGGAAAGGCTTATTGGATACTAAACTTGGAATTTTTCATTCAAGCGATGGGATAACAATTTGTCACTATTTAAAACTCAATTGTTTTACCAAGCCATATATGTATAGCTGAACGTGGCCTTTCAGTCTTTTCAAGACTGTTGGCTCTATCTACCCCGATAGGGTTTAAGTCGTATTATATGTATTTTTTATATATTTTTGTCTTAAAACTAGTAATAGATACGAGTATATCGCAAGCAAAACAAAAGTTTTGTCGAATAGTTTATTTTCGAGATTGCCCACGTGCAGTGGTAGAAAAAAGCGTAATATTATTTTTCAATTCCCATACAAAGGTGGTCGGCTGCGGCGGCAAATTGGTTGTATTGTCAATTTGGGCAGTGCGTGCCGGGGCGCAGATGAAATGTTTATTTTCAATTTCCGCCGTTTCCCGCGCCGCGGCCGCAAGGATTAGGATGCGGGACGACCGCGCTGCCGCAACTAGTTTTTGAACTAGCGTCAAGTGTTAAAGACATAAACGCCTATTTGAAAATTTCGTTTGTGAAGTAAGTTAAAGCACTTCTACAAAGGAAACACAGATAACGTAAACAAAAGAATCAAGACAGTAATAAGGCGGTCTTATCGTGATATGAATAAGGTCATAATTTTATATAACTTACAAATTTTCCCATGATTACGCTTATATTCTGGGGAATTTAGCTAACCTACAATGACAAATAAACTTCTAATGTCATGTTAATGCCATCATGAGTAAGCTATACTCTATCATATGATAATTTCTCAAAAATCTGTTTAATCAGGTTAATCTTATAAAGATACCAAAATAAGGGCGATTACAGATGGATATAAATTGTTCAACCAAATTTGATATTTGATCTGATTAAAAATATTAATATTGGTAATTGGCGATTTAAGAAACTTGTAAATACCAAATAATTTTTGCTAATATATTTTTGTCGAAATATTCTGAAATGTGTAAATTATAAAATTATCTGATATTTTATGTGTTATTTCCACAGATAATTATAATTTTTATACGTTGATGAACATTTATGATGACATTCGATTCACTACATACATATATATTTGACGTTTTACGTTTTTCTTCTAGAGATAGAGATAATAAATTTTAACCATTTTCATACTGTGTCACGTCTGTGTCCTCCTTTTTTTGTAAGTAAAGTGACACCCGCGACTAATCGCGTAATGAAGAACAAGAATAAATCTGTCAGCGTATGCATTATGACGTGGTGAAATGCTAAATTATTGCCTTTAAAACACCGTGTAATTACTTTGAATATTTTGAAATAAATAAAATATTTATTTCAAATATTATAATTGTATGAACCACTAACATTGTTTGTAATTGAAAAGCAATGGTAATTCTACATCTCTGTCTAACATAAGATTGTACCCATTTCAGTTTTTTTGCTGTAACGATAGTATACCTACACGTTAAGATTCGTACACACTGAGCCAATAAAAGCTAACAAACTTTAGCACGCACTAAACTAAACTAAACATTCTCACGATGACAGAAGTAAACGGTGAATCAAAAATGTTTTCACTTACTTTAGTTAATGTTAATATAGGAAATATCACGTCTTTATCCCTTCCAAGGTACACAGAGCCACTTGTCTCTAAAATACTCAAAGATGTTCGTTAGATGGCATAATGGTTGCTACCACTCGATACCTAGTAAATTGTAATTACTAAAGTAATTAAATCTGCTTTTACCATTTAAAACAAGAATGAGGCGAATGTTATACCGCTTACTGGCCAGTCTCAATATGATATATGAACCTGACTCGATTTTCCACGATCACTGCAACTCGATCCGGCCGGTGCGAATTGTATGAGAAATTCGTTATTGCGTGTAATCGCTAACTGACTAGCGTGGTGCACGATTTCAATCCGAGAGTCTCGAACCCACGACCCCGGTTGTCATGGCGATTTGCAAAAAATATATAGTTCACGAATAAACGATTTCGAGGAAATTGGGGTTATTAACGAGTAGGAGTAACGTAGATACATATGTATATATAGGTAGAAATGTCCACGGGCTCGGAGAAGAGAAGGAAAACGGCTGGTATAAAGAATGACATAATATAATGGCAACTATTACATAACATCATATACTACTCAATACTACTACTACTACTAACTTTAACTTTTAATATTAAAAAAAACAATAGGTTGATCTGTTGTTACTACAGCTTAGAGGACAATAAAGAAGAAATGGAAAAAACTTAATATTTAAAGGCATAAAGACCTGCCTCATTTACTGATTCATTCACTGACTAAACTCTCGACACATATGCCGATAATGCTAGTAAGTTCATTAAAGAATGAGTGTACATAAACTAGCACCTATAAAATCATAATTACTCATTTTCTAAAGATATTATTCCCAGAAATATTCATATAACAATATCCTAGATTATAATCCCTTCTTGGAATAAATGTCATAACATTAATATGCTGATGTTTGTAATTCAATATGTTTCGATTTTCATGCAATAGATATTCTATTGCGGGTATAACCTACAATACTAAAACAATTTCGTTTAATACATTTTGTATAAGACTAGCGCATGGCCGCAGTTTCGCTCTCAAAAGTGTCAAAGTATTTATTCTGGCTAAGCAACTGAGATTTAAGAAATAAATTGTAAGTATTAGGTATAAAAAAAAGAAAGATAAACAAGAAACATCAGAATAAAGTTGTTGCTAGAAATAGCACCATCTCGGCATATCTGGTAATATAACTAACATTTTAATTTTCCCCATTTAATTCCCTATTAATATTTAAAACAGTTGCCTATGTTTCGCTTCGATAAATAAACGATATTCATACTAAACTTCACTAAAATCCTAGGAGTTTAGCCGTAAAAATGCAACACATAGACCACATTTACCTATAGTTTTCGAGGAGTGTGGATAGATTCAAAAATAATTGCTGAGTTAAGCTTTGTTTCATTGTCGGAATACATTAAAAGGAATTGAGTGTAAAATAACCAAGGACTATTGTTTCAGAACTAAAGGGTTCAAAGTATCCGTCGTTGGTGGCGGGAACTTAAATATTAGCACATTTTATTATCCGGTGTTTGCGCACTGCTTCCTTTGAGCCACTTTGACGTCGCCGGCGGCTTTTCTAGATAAAACTATAAAATAAAGAGGGTATGGAATGTATACCGTACAATTTTTTTTAGCTTTGTTAATTAAAGACTTGACTTTTTCCAGGATATATGCTCCCGTGAGAATTTTGAAAATTATCACTATATAATTTGCCTAATATGAATGTATCTGTTTTCATGAATATATAATTTCATAGGCTTATAAACTTGGGATTCTTATTTTAGGCGATGGGCAAGCAAACGGTCACTTTTTGAATCGCAATTCTATCATTAAGCTTAACAACTGAACGTGGCCTGTCAGTCTTTCAAAAGAATGTCAGGGATATAAACGTAATTATATAAATGAATCTTTTTATTAGGAAAAAATATTCTTAAACTTTTAAATATAAAAGTTTCTTATTCTTCTCCTTATTCCGAGTCCGGTTGCGTTGGTCCGGGATGCGTTCTTATCTCTCTGAAAAAGAGTCTGGGGTACCACTACCACGTAGGACAATGTACATAGATATATAACAAAAAAAAGGGGTCACTGGTACTGGTACATGACCGCGACAGGCTTAAAACCTGTGCAACTGCGTCCCGCTTTATAGGTTTAAGCCACCGAGAATACTTTTAATAAGAAAGAATAAGGTATTTATACCTATAAGTAATTAGCTACAATCACATATGAAAAACAATTTGTTAGTTAACATGATCAATATAAAAATAAGAAACTCAATAAGTGATGCTCTAAATATTTATTACGCTTTTTATTAGTGTACCTTGAAGAATTTTATTAAAAGTTACACTCATAAAATGATATATATGTTAACTAAATGGTTTGTAAAATGGGGTTACAAGTAAGCAAATGTATGACGTCTTTAGACTGTAATCACCGGTGAAATGAGAACTCAAGGTATTAGAAAATCTAATGAAGATAATAAATTTAATATTTATATTAATAATGCTAGGTGAATGTTTTTATTAACTGAAATTTTAATATATAATTAAGAGAAAATCTATAGATTATAGGTAAATGTTTTTGTTTCAGACCATCTCAATTACTTAACTTTTTAAGATGACACATTTTATATGTTCTAACTTTTCATAGAAGCCTTTTCGTTGCAATGCTTTACCTGAAACAAAAGTATGTTTTTATTAACAAAAATTTACAACAAACAAAAGTAAATCTTACTTCTTCAGAGTTTGTCAGGTATGTGTGAAGATTTTTTTTTAATGAAACAGTTCTATTAGGCTGCTTGCTACTTGTTTTTACAAGAATGCAAAAGAAAACTGACTAATAACAAACTTTGTTTAGATAGTATTAATGTTATATGCTATATACAATAAAGTGTCTACATGAATAACAAAACAAAGGCTCTAAGGCCTGTTCAGCTGGATAACTTACTGATTCAATTATTAAGATTTAGATAGGAGCAGGTAGGTAGTTAATTCCCATGCTATACTAAGTTATTTCCTAATAACCTAATTGAAAAAACATAATTATATATCAATGTTTTTGAAGAATCGCTTATTCACCGTGCCGTTTCCAGTATACCTACACGACTATCACACGGTCGCCAGTGCAACCTAACGCGATATTTACCAATATTATGCAACACCGACCACAATTCGCTTGACATTCTGTTTGCAAAGGGCCCTCGACAATTGCATGTCATTTACGTACAAGGAAAAGGCTGGTATTACGAACGGTCAATATACTAACTGTAATAGCGGGTAATTTGGTAAAAAACCCTACACACTCGGCAGTTAAGTACTACTACGTACAGAACGCTTAGTCCGTACTTTACAATAGAAAATAATTTTAAAGAACCGACTTTTGTACTCGACTGTAAACTAAAGTAATATAACATACACTGCAATATAATTATACCTTATTTTAAGAATCAGTTTGTTATAAGTTAAGAGTTTTGTTTTGCAATATAAATAAACGATGTAAAATTGATGAGACGCCCATCTAGTGTTGAATCATATGATTACTTTGTTTTAACGGTATTGTTATTTGAAGATATAATGATGCAGATATATAATTGAACATTGTTCACACCTTTCATTTAATGAACATGGCACCACCAATTATACAATTTATTCATTCAATGACAAACTTGACGTTACTAATAATAATTGAGATAATTAACATGTACCTAATATTACTGTTCATAATACAACTGGCATGATCGGAATGACGTACAGCCGACACCAACACTCCGATGACGTCGCGTTGCAGGAATACCAAACCCCGTGGCTTATTAACTCAATAATTAAATTATTAGAAGTCTCCAGTTCGACTAATTAACGAAGAATTCCTACATTTCGGTCCACCTATTGGGCTTTAATTAAAACTGACAAAGCCGCGGGCGAACAAGAGCTCGCCAAATATAATATAGCTCTATAATGAAATGATCACTCGAAACTAATTAAATTATCGAAGTAATGGTGCGTGCTAGTGATACCGGTTACAGGTCGAATATGTATCACTTTACTACTAATATGCCCGTGGAAAAACATTATAGGTATTATATATTTTAAATTTTTATTGTATTTCAAAATGTTAATGGTAACGAAATTTTATCAACTGAATATAAAATTTCTAAATGATACAACAATATATTTTTTCTATTAAATACACTAAAACATTTTTTGTTTGCTCTTTTAAATGGCTGATAGAGAATTCCATATGCAAATAGAATTCAAAATGAAAAAAAAAACCCATGAGGAGCGTTCTCTTTTCTAGACGGTAAAAATATCACAAATAGTGACCCTCGCCTAGGTCTAATGAGCTATGCAATGATTAGATTGCTACATTGTGCGGGTCGGGGAGGCGGGCTGGGCGGTGGTAGGTGCAGCGACATTAAAATGACTAATTATAATAAAGCTGATATGTCCTCATAATTAACTAAGCCTGATGAAGAGTGCTTTGACGAAACATTGTATATTTACAGCCGCTTCAGCGCTTTTGTCTACATTTTGTCGGTTACAGATAAAAGGTGTAAACATAGGTTTTTTTTTAATTATTATTATATATGAAGAGAAACTTTGGAGCATTTAGAATGCGGGTTTCTGTTCCTTTTTTGCTAGATTCATATTTGGTAATTAAATAAACTTTTTGTAGGTTCAAAATTTCGAGAAAGAAAAAAATTTGACGCAGTTAGTTTAGGAAATGCTACATAAAATTAGGTAGTGTAAATAACATAAGCCGCGAAATATTTTTAGATCTCTGCAAAAACATAATGAATTATACCTAAGTACTTATAGCATATTTATAATTAAGTGTTTCCCTGACCTGTAATGATATTTACTTACATAAGATTTTTTTTATATTTATTTAAGGTATTACGTAGATTAAGAGTAAAATTCTTAGAGCAATTAATTGATAACCTAGATATCAGCTAACGTAAATATGTAATTAAGTAGGTATGCTTACATGGATTACAGTTTTAAATGTGCCATGTGTTATTTGTTTTTTTTTTTCGTTTCTAACAAATGTATTGGTGTACAAAATCACAGAAATCGGAATAATAAATTTTATATAATTACGGTTCCATTTTAAAGTTTTTGAAATATCCATGTATTTTAATATTATTTATATTTATTATTTATAGTATATGTTAAAGTATCCGATACCAAATACCAAAAAATACATACATACATACCATCACGCCTGTTTCCTATTGGGGTAGGCAGAGACTATGGATTTACTTCGATCCTTACAAATCTCTCCCGCTTCCTACACACTCATTACTCTTCTTATGCATATTCGACGATACTTCTAACATCTCTACTCCCTTTTTCAAGACGTTCGGAATTGGTATTTTATAGTTCGACGAGGCTGGCCCTGTCCTACTTTTACAATCAGCTCTACCAAAAAATGTACCGAACAATGTGGCCAAACTTAAAATTTCTAAAGAAATTCAATCACTTAATCACGCCTTGGTTTCCTTGACTATTTGAATATGTCGAACGGAGAAAAAATTCTTTTACGCCAATATCAACAACGGGACATCAATTAAGTAATTTCAAAGTTCGCAAAGTTAACCCGTTAGACAATACAGCGCTTCATCGCTTGACGGGCACGCGCTCCCAGCAGCACTAGCACTAATTAGGCGGAGTGACAACCCACTCCTGCCATAAAGCGCTGCAGATTTATCGCCGCAGATTATTTATATTATGTTTATTAGACTCCTCCCTGCTTTCCCGCTAATTGAATTGCCCGGATTTTTTATACGTAACAACACCTGAGGAGTTTATTACGGCTCATTGTTTTATGATGCCCTTTTGGGACCGCTTGCGGTGCGGACGTCGTATTATGCTTTATTTGAATGTGTGCGATTTTAATTGGAATCGTAATGTGGATTTTAACTTGTTTATTGTTTTTGTGGCACATTAAGTGTTGCCCACGAGTTCAACAAAAAGTTCCTACCACCCTCAACGCCACATTTGACTTGTTGAGAATAATACTTACGTACCTAGTACCGCAAAGAAAAACGCATCGATTTAATTGTGTTTCTTCTTACACTTATATCTCCACTTCACTAGTGAACATATTATTAGCATCGAAAACTATAAATCGCCGAGATAGTCAATTAAGTGAGTGACCGAAACGTCATCGTAATTAACATACATCCATAAATCATAGTCGACGAGGATACAAGTTATTTTGGCAATATCGTTATGATTAACAGCAACTCCGCCCCGGCTGGCGCATCGTGATAAATTTACATCGAAAATAACCGTTATTTTATAATGATAAGTTTCCAATGAGCAGAAGACGTGTAGGTGAGGCTCATTAGATTCGTTTCTACGATTGCGTAGACTACCCGCTGTCAATTAGTCGCATCAAGCGGAGCACCGCTTTCTAAAAGGTGCTAAATATCCTACTATCCTACTACTATTATAAAGGCGAAAGTTTGTATGGATGTTTGTTACTCTTTCACGCAAAAACTACTGAACCGATTACCATGACATTTGGTATGTAGGTAGCTGAAGACCCAGAATAACACATAGGCTACTTTTTATCCCAGAGTTCCCGCGGGATTGATAGGGTTTCCATGCGGACGAAGTCGCGGGCGGCCTCTAGTATATAATATATGCGAGATGAAGTCCATATGATGATATATTCAATAAACTAGGCGATAAACTTGTAAAAACCTTCGTTATAAGTAAGTAATATCACTTTGATCTTCTTCTCTCGTATTAACATCTCAATCTCTATTCTGTATTAAATCTCTCTGATATGTATCATTGTAATCACAAAATTAAGTGTACTTTAAAATACACTCGAAAACTAGAAATATACTAATGTATATTTCTAGTTTTCGTGTGTATTTTAAAGTAGCTTAGCGCTTAGCCAGTGACTTTTAACATAATCTAGTAGTTATCCAACTTTACACTGATACCACGAAAAGCAATTTTCCTCGGTGCAAAAAACAAAATAACGTCAAGTTACTCTACTCCGACGATATCTCATCCGAAATGCAACATATACCAAACATGAACTTAATACTTCCAAAAACAAACAATACCGTAGCCATCTGACTAATTACAACTTTACGCTAGAATAAATAAGATCTAATTTTGAAGAAGCTGCACAAGCATGTCCTTATCCACGGACACAGCTATCCGAGTTGTATCTACCGTTGATTTGTTGCTTCGGTTTGCGGAGTGTGTTCCGAAGCTAATTAATTTTAATTGGACTGGATTGCGAACCGTCTATTGTGAGACTTTTAGCCCTTTCGCCCCGGACACACAGCTGGAAATAGATGAAATATTATAGATTTCTTGACATCACATATTGTTTCAAGAACTCTAAAATGAAAATAAAATCATTAATTGCATGAACGCCGCTATCGAATTCTTTGAGACTTATCTTACAAAAGTATCGCATTTTTATTGCCTAACGGTTTTCAAGACTTCTTTATGTTGTATTAATTTCTCATTTAAATTGATAGTTTTGTAATATTCGGTTTCTGTATTCGTACAACAAAAAAGGCGTATTAAAAGTAATTATAAATCAAAAATATTTGTAAAGTTTCACAAAGCACATTTACTTGAAATCTCCATTACATAAAAACAACTATACCTACGTATAAATAATTACAATGGCAACTCACGCATGACATTACAGTTTCAATTTGCCAACACAATGAGTGGTAATCAAATGTACGTCGATGCGAATGCGCTGCTAATCCTCCATTATGAAGCATTCCTGTCCTGTCACAAATACGATCAGTGCTCGCCCTGTCAACTCTGATTGAATCGTTCTCTTTGTGACCAGTGTTCTGTCCTCAGTTGTAGAATAATACATAACCAGATGTATAGTTATAGTTGTCATGAAGCATGATATCCACCAATTCGTATGTTGTTTCTTACTATGTATTAAGAATTTATATTTATCATTAAAAGTATGTTGAAAATTCCAAATGGTGATTTTACCTTTATTGCTACTGTCTGTTCTTAAATTCACAAAAAAGAAATTGTTGATGTAAAGTTTTTGCTCTATAAATCAGGGTACAATCAAATAAGAGTTGTCTCAGATTAGTATTTAGTGCAAACTGTGTATTTATGGACAAGTCCTTTCTAGTTCTAAACATTTTTTATCGAATTTATTTCCAAACATCACCTTGCTTTAGGGCTGAATGTGGAACTCTATAACTATCAGCCGGACAACTTGTCAATAATATTTTCTTTTTTCGCATGGAACAAAAGAAGTAGGGACATTGGGAACTGTTGTATCAAAAGTCAAACACTACCAACAATCGCACTTCATTTTCCGCTCGTGCGAATTCATTAGAATAGCACTCCATTATTATTGTGAGAACCGAAATTATAACAATATATCCTCTTTAATCCTACTATATTTTTTTTATTAAGTAGCATTTTTTTATATATTTTTAAATACATTTATTGCTGAATCAAACTAAAAAAAAAACTTTAAAAAATAAATCAATCCATTCAGTTCATACATATTCCAATTAATTTCCTACATGAACGTTGGTAAATTGATAGCAGAACTATTATGATGTTGAAACTGCTGGTACAACGAGCAAAACAAACCCTTAATTAACTGCATCGATTTCGTAAAATTGTAAGCCTGCTCCAGAACAATGTGTCTACACGTTACGTGCTTGTCATATCTACCGTATCCAGCTATTATGGCCACTACTGGTGTACCATCAGCACCATCTGAACACGAAGATAGACATGCTGTTTACTTAAATAGGAATAAAATTAAAATTCCTTACCGAATTAATGAAATTAAGTTGACTAACCAAATATACAATGGGAGTGTGAATGGGGAAGTTGGAGTGAGAAGGCCTAGACGAACAAACCTTGATAAAAACGAGGACGTCCTGGAAAAAAAAGGTAAAAAAAAACCCAAAAGACAGCTTTATCAAGAGATTTATGAATGTGGATGAAGCGAAAGAAGTATGGAGGAATCGTGGCAAGTGGACAGATGTAGTCTCTACCCCTATGGGATTTTAATGTTTGCTATAAATCAAATGTTTTAACGTTAATAAAGACTTTCGCTAAAACAAGCATGATTCTTCTTTAAATCCAACAGGTGGGTCGTTATCATGCATGCTATTATTTAAGAACGAGTGTTTGTAGTTAACAGACTCATAAGATTTTTCATAGTAAATACAACCCTTAGAGCAAAACTGGCTTCTGTTCGGAGTCAGAAGCAGATTTAACCGAAATATCAATATTTGGGTATGTTACATATAAATACATACATAGGTACTTCAACTTATAACAGCTTATAAGCAGACATCTGCGGTAATTAAAAGCTGCAACGTTCGCTGTTGGCTCCCACAACTTTATTTTGCAGTTCAATTGCTGACAGTACAAGAACTGCAATATAAATATTAAAAAAAACTGACAAATGCTACTTGTTTAATCTCATGAGCAGGGTAATTGTCCAAGCAGTGACGATGACAGCGCGGGCGGTGGGTGGGGGGGCACGTGACCCGTCACTCGCAGGGAAATTAAAACATTCCGTTATTATTTTCATTCATTTCGCGAGTACACTTTTGCAATACGCGGTGTAGGGGAAAGTAATAAAAAATATTTTCATTTAGGATCTGTGCACACAGGACGCTTTTAAAAACTAATATAAAGTATAGGTATTATGTAGTTCATGAATGACATTTGTTGTTTCTATTTGATAACATTTTCCCCTAGCTATCGAAGTTCGGTTTGTTTCAACATAGTAATAATTCACAAATAAATGCTGAGCTAATAATGGCTAAATCTACTAATAATATAAATTGAAATTTTGCTTACATTGATAACAAAAGTAAGGGAAAACCGCAACAACTACTTATCGTGAGACAATTACAAAACACTAGATGACTTATTGCAATTGGTACCTAAATATGCATGTGCTTCATCGGCACAAATATTCAGATATTTTAAAACACATAATTGAAAACTATGTTTTTCAGTCACTCAGATCATCCAACTCTAATAAAGTTTCAACCAACATCCAATGCACTATCGTACTCGTCAGCAACAAACTAACATTTAGGCCATATGAATATAAGGACGTATATTGTCCGTCAAATCAATGCAATGTGTGTAATGTAATAGGCGGCAATATCTCGCAGGGGCCCGTATCAAAGTAATATCGGCAGACGCCGCCGGCAGAAATTTTAATAATTAAAAATCACCCCACCACGAAGGGAGTCTACACACTGCATTACACGTTATCATTTTTAATTAAAATTCTACGGCGCTACCAACTATAATGATAAAATATTTCGACTTTGTTATTATGATTTATTCATATTTTAATCTCTTTATTTATCACATTGCACGTATTTAGTGGCATTCCTCAAATATAATTGGGTGAAAACTGTACGAAAAGTTCCGCCGCCAAAGACCACCCAAGCGGTTTTATTGTGATCAGCCAACACTCTTATCTGGTAAACTACCATTAGCGCCACCGTTATTTAATTAATTTTACTTACTTTCCACAATTATTAACGAAGTTATGTGTGAATGCTGAATAATTAGAGTAATAAATATTCAATTTACGTGTATTTAACGCTAACGGCAGAATTTATAAGTAAAGCAAGCCGTCAAATTTGTCGATCCCTAGACATAAAACTTGTGTTTTATGGAAATGATAATTTAAACATGGAAAATTGGCGTTTTTGTAATGGTCGGTTTCTTTAGTCAGTTATTTATTTATGTACAAAAAATAATATGCTACAGTTACTAACAAAGGTGCTACTTATTTCATAAGAAATGTCTTCCAATAGACCCATGAGAGGTTAAGTTAGTGTCCGGAAAAAATGGGACCGTGAACTGTATCATAAATAATTTCAGTCATACAATTAACGATAGAAGTTTATAACCACTTGAAACCAAATTTTTATTTGATAACATTCAATCAGCTGAATGTAATGAGACTCGACTATTACAAAAATGATAGAGTAACATGTAAACATAAATTTCCTGTCCAAAATATTAGAAAACAAATCACAAAAACATCCAAAATAACCTTCATTACATTGTATTAACATTCCACCCTCACCTCACTCTCGAAATTGAATTGCATCTACAAAGCAAACAAACAATTTAATTTTCCATTCCATTTAAACGTGCGTGGGGGCAATATAGAAAAAATAGCAAACATTCATAGCGAATCCAATAGGCTAATCGCGAGTTATTAAACCCGAAGCTTCGGCCCACCTGATCGCCGCCGTTATAATAGAAATACCAGGGACTTATTATTAAAATTGCTGCTAAATTGCTCCCCTCGTCCCTGTATCTGGTGGCTGGGAGCTGACTTATTGACGTTTATATTGTACTCGTAATAATATTAATGCGTTTTGTCGGCCGTATATAACATTAACATCGGGTAGCAGTCAAAAATAGAGCTATTCACAATTACAATGCTTTAATTTCTTTATTGAATGTCAATTGATCTCCTTTAATGCTTGACAATGAGTAGCTAACACCATACCACTTAATTTTTATATCGCTTTCTGACATTTTCAAGAACTTGATTTTATATTCAATACAACATGATAATTACATGTTTCGGTCTGTAACATATTTCGGTCTAATCAATTGAGCCCAATTATGATTATATAGTAACTGGAATACATGTTCTATATTTGAACGATTGAAACACGATATTATTATGAAAAATATAAAACGACATTACGGAGTAAACTAAAACAAATAGCTAATTTTTCTTATAATTTTACTAGAAGAATTTATATCGGCTCTTAAAAATAATAATTTTTTTTCACATTCCCGTAGGAATTACTGGAAATCCTCACTACAACGTGAACTCCATAGACTCCACTCCATTTGACCAGTTATTTCAGTTGAAATTAATGTTATTCACTAATAGATATCATAAAGAAATCAATCGGTTTCAAGAGATTGTTGTATGTTAAAACATTGATCAAAAAATTTATGTACTAGAATCAGATTCCAAACGTATTAGAAGAAATTGTATATACCTACCTAACTCAATCAACTATCACAATTCTTTTCATTCCTTTTTCGAGAACCTGTGACACTATGAATAAACATTAATTTAACAAATTTCAATTCTCCATATCAAATTTTGACATTGTTATAACTACCTAACTCAATCATTGCAAGTCAATGGTATTACAATAACGGGCATTGTCGCAGCAGGACGTTAATTAGGTAAGTACGAGCACGTCACTCGGCGGGCTAATTAATTGAGCGTATTATTGGTGCATTGCAACCAATGCGGTTTCATCAATACCCGATACCTACGGCGCTAATGCGTATTAGTTTGCATTTCATTAAGTTGTAACAAATTTTTTATAAGATTGGAAAATATAATTACACTTTGATATTTGCAGTTGCCCGCGGCTCCGCCCGCGTGTAGGTCGCTTTTCGCGTAACCGGTAGAAACTACAATTATCCAGACCTATAATAGACGTCAAATTATTCTATAGTGTCCTACTCCCGCGCCAATTTGCATAATGCTCGCGGCCAGTGGATAGCCAGACTCTCTTTCAGAAAAAGTATCTAAAAACCGAGAAAATGAATGGTGCTTTTAGCTATTCTGGATTGATACGACAGATTGGACCGTTTTCTCCAAGACGTAGAACACTCCAGTATGTTCCGTCGAACAGCAAATTATACGTAATCCGTTGAGTAGTTTCGAAGTTATAACCAGCACCAGACAGAGAGACAAAAATTCCAAAAATGTTTTTTTTTTGTTTCTGAAACTGTTCTTTATTCGGCCTCTTTCAGTTTTTTGGAAAAATATTTAATTGTAGATATAGACACTAACGTATAACGTCAATTTTTTGGGAAAATGTTTAATCTACAAAATACAAATAGTTTTCCAAAAAACTGATACTCGATTTTACTTGATTATTAAGTATTGGATCTAAGGATATTAGTAGTAAGTGGAATTGCTATCTACGTACGTACGTAAGTGTCTATACACTAAAATCAAGCACTGTAGCTGCAGGTCTTACCCAACTTCTTTGATATTAGTTATTTATGCATGATTTTTCAGCAAAAGCAATATCTAAACTTTATGACGAATATTCGTCGCTAATAATCCGATATCCTTAGCATTATCCAATAACGTTAAATCACAACTAACACGTTAAAATTAACGAGTCGCATCAATCGGTAATCACAGTAGGCTGAGTGCAGCCCACAGATTGAGATCAGGATAGACCCCGCAAGTATGGGTGGATATTTCGCGACTTTGCTGCGAGGAGAAATAAAAACTATTCTAAAAAATTTCATTCGATGTATGATATCATTAACTGAACTATTGAATTACGGTGATTTATGAATAAATAGTAATATCTACCTAAAACAGTAGGCATCGGCTTGAGATTTTACGGGGGCGCCGCTGGCTACTGATAATTCAACCAGACTTTTTGGGATGGGATGTCATACTCTGTTAGTAAAATTCATAATTTCCTGGTGGGCACTATGCTATCCCGTAGCTCGATCAATCCTACCCATATGATAGTCAGTCAAAATAAGGGATTTATTTCTTGTTTTACCTTTTGACTTTGTGAGTGAGCAGAGAATGGACACTTCTACTGTAATACGCTTGGATGAACTTACGATATCTAGCCAGATCTATGTCGGTGGCGCAGTCTAACTCGCGTCACTGATTAATTGAGTGCATTACATGCGTTACGGAGGCTAATCGGTAATGTGATCGTTTGTTAACTCGATGCGTATCGATTATCGGTTTCTGTGACGCACCGAAAGTGGACTGAAACTAATCCTTTTTGGATATATCATTCGTTATTTAAGATAGTTTCTACATTTATTTTTACTACTTAACAACGGTCTCTAACTGGCAGTCCAACTGATGGCGAATTAATATTTTTATCAATTTAATATATTTAAATATATTTTAATTTTAATATATTTTAAATATATTAATATTATTGCCCTATTTGAACAAAACTGATGACGACACTATGCTAATAAAATAACAATATACTTATTGAAGTTTTAGAAGAAGCTCACTTAACGGGGTAATAAAGGCCAACTCGCAACTTAACTAAGCTCCGCCGAAGCCGAGTAGAGATCCAGTTTCAAAGCCCGACCCACGCTGTAAGTGGATTAATTACATAGATGATCTTCATCTAAATTAGCCTAACAACGGTATTCTGTTACAGGGAGGTACTTGTGACGAGCTTCCAATGTGCTTAGAATTTATATTTGTTGAAATAAGAAACATATGTTAGCTTACCTAACACTTGTGTAGCTATAAGTCGTGCTGGATATTTTTTATTACCTGGAAAAAAATAACAATTGTTTTATGTGCATAGAAAAAAAATAAGAAAGTAAATAAAATAAGCTGATTTCAGTTTTCAAATTAGGAATAGACTAAGACTTCGCGCACACTTTTTTTAATTGTGAATATTTTAAAAACTACCTTAGGTAACCTGTTTTGTTGCCCTACGAACTAAAAAATTCTATTGACAGATCCTACATATACATATTTTAAATTTCATCGAAATCAGACCGGCGCGGCGGTACGAAAGGCGGTTACAAACAAACATATAAAAATTGTATTTCCGCCCCAAGTTGATTTAGTTTAGACACTTTAAATCAATTGTCAATTAACCTAGTGAATTGAATAATTTACAGTATTTTTTACCTATTAATCTCGTAGAAATAAAATGTTACCCTTTGTGATATAGTTTAAAGATGAAATAACAAGTTATTCAGGAACTAGTGCACCCCGTAGTAAGCCCCCTAAAGCCGAAACTAATTTCGAGAGGAATAAATTGAAAGCGACCAATTAAACGTAACGACATACAAACAGACAAACAGCTCGGCAGCTGGACAAACAGCGTTGTTCACCCAGCTGTATTTTTAATAGTCTAAGCAAATATTGAGGCATACAAGCACATTCGTATTCAATTGGCCGGAAAACTATGGGGCCGCCCGATGTGCCTGAATTTCGCTCCAAACCGGACGAGTATGGAAATTCTCACGAATATTTTTACGCTAATTAACCATAAGCACATAGTAAATCTGTATTTTTATTTACAAGCCTTATTGAAATACCGCCGTTTACGTTGATGGTATTATGCGTGCGTTTGCCTAAAAGCGTAAAAAATTAATCTTAGCTATTCTCATTAGTGGCGATGGCGAATGATTTAATTACTTGTCTGTGTTTTATACTTTATACGTATTTAAAATATAAATATTTTAATTATACGGCCATTTTTGCAAAAACTTTAGCAATATTAAAGTGACTGAACTTCGTACAACTAAACGGGTAGTAAATTGAAATTAATATTTGAACAACTTCACATACATCTTCCTTTAGAGAACCGAAGTACTAACACAATCTAAATTGGCTACTAAATATTCAAAATCAATAGTCCGTGCTCGCACGCAGGCTACAATGGCCGGCTAATTCAATTTGAATCACACAATATTCTATGAATAGTGACAAGCAGGTGTAATCAATCCGCGAGCGGCGGGCCGCATCGTGCCATGGAGCGGGCCTGCGTGCGGCACCCCTGACGTGGCGGTGACAAGCGGCCCACCGCATGCCGCAGCCCTAACTGCAATTATCGTAGAATTCACATTGTTAATAAAATCTTCGAAATTTGATTAAGTAAAAGAAAAGAGACCAAATACATCTATAATTCAAAGCTGAAACTTCAACTGATCACACTGAACTTCGGCATAATACAGTTATAATGAAGAAAGCAAGTAGGAAGGCTAAAGTAGGGTATTAAAATATCAATATAATTGAACAAGTATGAATTCACGATTTTATTTTGGATACATCACCAACATAAAATGTTTTGTCTATAAAAAATCAGTAGGTATTATTTTATGTTATCGAATCATAACAATCGGTATAACTAATAACCACGCCGAACGTTTGCCTCAGCAGGAGCTGTCACAAACACCACTAATGAATAAATAATCCAAACAAACAGATAACAAGAGATGCCAATTAAACAATACACTAATTAATTCCAAACATTGGTGTAGTGGACTTAATTAGAGCAGGCAACATTATCAAACGAACACAGGCACAGGTGTATAAGCGCCCATACCTATCGTATAGATAAAAATATCAATCGCTTTTAATCTACTACATAAAATTATATTAATTATCTCACAATATTACAATTTCAATAAAGTATGTCGCATCACTCGAAACCAATTTGTGAAAATCAATAAAATGACATTAGTAATAAGGTCAAATGATTACTGTAACACGAGCAATTTCTCGCGGCCGTCCATATCAACATAAACTACTTTACGGCAATCTCATAAAAGGAGCCCCACTAAGTCGACACTGGCTTTTTTAATATCACGTCCGAGAGCCACACTGTCCCAAACATTTTCCATTAATAAAACGCGAAAAAGGAATATTACATATGAAAAAGACATATATCCGTATCGCCGGACCCGCCGCTATCTCCTTGGAAGGTAATAACTTCTTTACAAGTCCAAAGTCCGAGGGATTGAAAAGCAATTTCAGCAGGACACCGCCCTGCTGCGGGGCCCGACTGGCCATATTTCTTTTTCGCCGCTACTGTAATTCGCCTTTGATTTAATCTCGAGAAACAAATCTTTGAATGTGAAAGTTTAGTGATAGGCATCAGTGAAACTAGTTCCACTGATTGGATTCCATCCCCTAGTTCAGATCCGATCGTGGCTACAATTTGAATTGGTCACTGCAGATTCGACTATTTGTTTGATTCTACTTCAGATTGCATTCTTATTTCCAGAATTGGGTTCTCGTGAAAATATAACATTTAGGTCGAGAAAGCTACTTGCTATTGCTACTATGTTTTGGGTACTCTAGCCAGATTGTTTAGCAAAATACAAAAAAAACGAATATACTTAAGTATGATTGGATTTCTTATTTTCAATTTTTATATATTTTAAATTAGATATGACATCAATAATTTTGTTATATTTTATTTTTTAAATGAACGTAAAGTTCAACAATTAAAAGACTGTCTAAAGTTTTTTTTTTTTTTTACTTTATTTTAATAACAATGGTTCCTTATAACCTGTAAAAAAATGTAACTGCTATATGTTTACGTTTAACTTACTTAAATAACCTCATATTTTAAGAAGTACATTTCATCTCAATTCGGTTCCTGGCTACACTTGTTGGAGTGCACGTCATGTATATCGGATGTCGGCGGATCAATTTGTAACGTATCAGTGATCGGATAGGCATCGCTACACCGGACTGGTTGCCGTGGGCGAGCCGTCTTACCGGATAGAGTTACCGGCTGCCGGCCTAACCGCAAAATATACATTACAATTACTGGAAATCTGGATTCTCAAGCCATATTCGATGATATCGATAGACGCTGAAAATTTCTAATTGAATGTGCGGTTGGTGTAAGGTTTCAGGCCAAATAATTGAAACACTATGCAAAAAAAATATTTATTTTCTAAATTGGATGCAAGATATCGTTCACCTATTACCACTTTCAAAGTACAAGTGTAGAAGAAGCGGCGAAATAAACCAAACCGCAGCAATTTTACCGGACGTCGATTTAAAATATATAAATCTTAAATCGAAACCGTCGACAAATGTTAATTGTTATATATCCACCCATAAAAAATCGGGAGAATGTGTGGAATATATTCGTCTCAAATTGTCATAAATATTACAGGAATTTAATTACTCGTACCATTGGTGTACTTCCATTATTCCAATGCCAACCAGTCCTTATTTTATTGAAGTATTATTGAAAATAGCATATTAATTAATTCTAGCCTTTGATTAATTTACGTGCTTTTATTATATATAGACCCGTGTTAATATTATTGATATCAAAGTTTGTATTGAATACTTTTAGAAATAGGTATGTCATTCGTCCATATTTTCAAAAATGTACTTACACAATCTAATAAACAAATTCTTTCAAAATGATTAAGTTTATGTTATGTTGTTAGCGCGATAAATAAGAAGCCTACCAAACGAATTATTACGAACTCCAAAAACGAACTCACTCACCAATTACTTGAAAAAACATACTTTTAAAGGCATACTTCTACAAGTAATTGGTGAGTTCGTTGATGGATAATGATGGTTAATAATTATTGACTACTTTATCTACTGCCAAGTTATTTAGGAAATTTTAAACAACGTTAGTTTTTGTACGATAAAATACACAGAGTTGTAAAATAAAAGCACTATCTGTGAATGTTGTACGTCCTTGCTCCTTGTAAGACTATGAATCCCTTAGACAAGTATGTGATTTTAGGAATTTACATAGTATAATAGGTTTATTTGAGGCAAAAAATCTTCCAGATCCGAGTCAATTCGGGCGAAGAGTCCGGGCAACAGATCGCTATCGGCCGAGCACCCGACCGCCTTATTTATATAATCTAACTATTTGTGAGGGACAAACACCCCTTATAATGTCGTTCCCTTTTTTCTCGAAGGGAATTTGCAATACACAAGCAGCTTTGAATCGAGACAGCGTGGAGTATGCTATTACCCCATTTATGAGTATTGTAAACTTTCAAGAAATCTCCAGACTATTATTTTTCATTAGAAATGAGCATGTTTAGATAGTCCATTGTAAATGTTGAAATGTAAATTCGCGAAATTTGAATGAAAAATGGCTCTTTTAAATTAAAGTTTCTTATTTAAAAGAGCCATTTTTATAAACTTCTCACATTGTAAACATTTAGAATAAATATTGTTGTGAAGTTGTAAGTACCTATACTTAGGTTTGCGGGAAGCGGCTTGCGCTGCCATTTTCTGCGCGAACGAAACTCTATATTGAATACGATTGTAATAGATAACAGTTGTCCACACTGTTGGCATTAAATGTAGTCAGGATTAATTTATAAGAAAATTATTACAATGGAAAAAAATGACAATTGATTTTTTATATACGTAAATTAATGTCTTGAATGTTTAGTAGCACATCTACAGAAATTATGTTACCTGGCTTTACTTATAAATTCTTAAATAAGGAGGTATGATGATCAATAACAGTATTAAAAGTTCTGAAATAAAAACAATGCACCAAGGAAGAATATTTACATATTTTTGCAAATTACAGGAAAAAGAAAAAAGCACAACCAATGTTGTATTTCGCAAATGTATGTAATGAAATACTTATAATTAAACTCAAACTTAAATCTCTAAACATGGCACAGTGTGAGTACCGCCGTATGCGGCCCGTATCGGGCCATTTACTGCTGTTTTCAATTTGTCGAGCGCGGCCATACATCAGCGCGGGGCCACGCACAGCGCAACTTTAATACACTTAGGTACGTACGCCTGACATTTTTCCGCCCATTATGCATTCTGCTAAACCAATTCTGTAAATACTAGGAAATTCAATTTGAGGAAGCAGTGGCCCGGTTCCTGGAACGCTCCGATAGAAACAAAAACGAGGGTCGCGCGGCCCTGATTGATATTGGGAAATGATTTTGTTCTTTATTAAATCTTTTCACTATTTCACATAAAATGCACAAGTGCAATTAAGTAGTTTTGTTTCAGCCAATTGTGTCGAGATTTCTACTAAATTTTGAATATATACATCACCTTTACACTTCATACGAGACAGACGTGTAATATTAATGTAGATTATTAGATAACCCTTCAGCTCAAAATACAAACGTCTCATTAAAGTGGAGTGTTCACTTCATGTTTCTAAATTAATTAGCAACAGAAGTCAATAATTACAGGTTCGCAGACAAGCAGACACGCTCAGTGTAGCGGTCTAATTGGGGCCAGTCCACCGCTCTCTGTGACGAATGGTCACAACACAATATAGTCGAATATCCCGCGCCGGCGTTTCGACAAAACCGAACGTCTCCTTTGCGTCGAGCTAATGATACGATTTTGTAAGCGATCCAGACTCTGTTTGAAGCTGTTCATTAAAATATAGAATATGAAGCTGTAGTGAGCTCTTATGTGATCGCCGCTTTAGTTAGAAAACAGAATATTACGATGGTTTCTCAGAATATGACTAAATTTCAATAATTTCAACTGATTCATGTTACATGAGTTACTAAATAATGAAATAGATACTTATATTCCAAATCCTTTATTAAAAATAGCAAAGAAAATTTTAAAGTGTCAAAAGGAGGATTTATATTTCAGAGGCCTAGCTCTAGGCTATTTAGGAAAACTTCAGCATTTTCCTGATATCCGTCCACATTCATGGCAGCAATCAGGAATGAGGTAGCAATGTCACGGCTATTTGACTGAGCAATAAGCTCAGTAACACTCTACAGGAATAACGACCACTATACTACACTGTAACGATAGCTGTAAGTACAGTGAGCCACGTAGAAAAATACCTATCATATTTCTGTTTGTACCGAGGTAAAGGTACGTTTATGAAAGTACGGTCGGGAACAGATAAAACTATCTACCTTTCAATATAAAACAACACCGTATGTGGTCATATTTCTCTGCTCCAACAGTACATACATACGTTTCTTTGGAACGAGTGTTACACATTCAAGTTTTATGTTTGTGCTAAATATTTGCTTTATTGGGAATTTCCTATAATATAAATGCCAATGTTTTTTATCATTCGTCAATTTGTATGGCAAATTTCTGAGAAATTAGTTCCGATTTCAGTTCAGTTGTGCACCTATGTATATGATAGCGTGATAGTCAGCTCTTCCCTGAGACTTTTCCTTTTTTGTAGAAGCAAATTTTTATTCTTATATATAATTTAAAACTATATTATGTCATTGCTTATAATAAAAAAGATAGAAAGAGGTATCTGTAACATTAATTTTGATTGTTTAGTAATAGTTTCTAACTTAAAAATCTTGAAAATATAAATTGATTTTGGTAATGTTTTCTCTTGACAGCCTAATTAATATTCCTTGCCTCTATGTATTCAAAGAGATAAAAGCCGTATATATCTCCGTATAAATGTAATAAAATGTCTTGGTTATTAGCCGTAGCAGGAGCAAAGTTAACGTTCGGTCGCATTGGTTTCCAATTCATTGGAATTAATAACGCACAAATCCGATCCCGACCGCTCAAACAGAGGCTAATAAACACTCACACAGCGGAAATAGGTTCCGTACCAATATACGAGAATATTCCTTTTCGCAGCGTGTAACGTTCTCGTGATAAATTTCTATTTCTTTTTTTTTTTAAGAATTGGTGTGATGAGTTGCTTGTTGCGGTTATAGCCGTGTATAACAAATGTTTCAAAAGATCTGAATTAAATCCAATATTTTTTTAAACAATAAATGTACAAGTAATTGATTACGTTATTATATTTTTCGCTTTAATAGTTTGTGATTAAATCGTTTAGAGATTTAGAGCAGAAAATAAAATTATGGAATTTTCTCGTTTTTTTTCAACTAGATTCTTTTTTATTTCTGCCCTTGTTAGATTGGTTGTTAGGTCTACTTTCATGTCTTTCATCCAAAATCAAGTCAATAATCCATCCATCCAACTTATTTAACACTGTCACACCTGAAACTGTACTATAATCGACTGCAATCCAGAATCAGAAAGCAGAGTAGATTGAACAGCCGTAATTTATTTGTAAAAGCTAAACTGTCCTATGCTTTAGTCGAGCAAACAAAACGGCCTAATTGGGCACTTATGTCTTCACTACAACTGAGGCAGTCCATTTTACGGTGACCCCTGCCCGTCCTGGCAAATACTCCATTTATGAGTAGCTCTCGCTACATCAGGGCTCTCGGTTACTGGAAGCCCGTAATACCTTTGAGACCGCTCGTGTTGATATATCCAGCCAGATGACTCGTGAAAGGGTCATAATGGAACCTACTAGCTTGATGAAGCCAGACGTTGTTAACATAATTGTCAATTGAACGTTTGTTCCTTTCAATATCTCCTGGAAAAGACCAACTTTCGTTGTGCCAGTTTGTGTCAATAAACTACAATTTAAGAGGACTTACAAAGGCCTTCCCAAAGTAGTAAAACACGGACACAGTTTGCTCCCCTACTTAACACAAGATGACATAATTTGCATAAAGTCTACCGCGGCAGAACAAACTTTTGAATGTACTTAATAAGTACTAAAAATCGAAATGGGCTATAAATAAGCGACCCTTCTTTAGGTTAGTACTCGAATTCTTGATCACTTACTTAAACCCCCATGCGGTCAAATATTAAATGAAACATTTTATTAACTTTTTATAAGTTATAAACGTTTGTCATTTTGTCTTCGATATCGACAGCGAAGATGTGCGACTCTTTTTAGGTGACCCAAAAACTTTTTTCATATCTCATGTTTATAAAAAAATCTCCAATGTATAGCAGACATTGGGCTCTTGAAAGTTTTAATTAGAATCATTTTATTATTTACATTTTTATTACATTTGTGGGGTTTAATAATTATTTCGTGATACTATATTGTAACTAAGCAGTAATAACTTGGTTACTTATCAAGAGGGAGGTATCTTTTAAATTTAGGTAAATATTCACATTTCTCATTGGTTGTACCAAACTTAGTGCTATAATGACTTGTGTGGCCACGCCTTGCCATATTGGT
Organism: Amyelois transitella; assembly: GCF_032362555.1. Taxonomy (NCBI): domain Eukaryota; kingdom Metazoa; phylum Arthropoda; class Insecta; order Lepidoptera; family Pyralidae; genus Amyelois; species Amyelois transitella. Next base: position 7,971,630 of record NC_083509.1, read on the forward strand.
CTTATCTTGAAAGTTATCAGTTTATTCAAAATATTTAAGTTATCTTAGCGCGGCCTTCATTAAATCTGAACAAGCCAGAAATCGTATCACAAGGAAGCTAATTAATTAAGACATTTGTTGAGGGTTAAAGCTGAACAATAATAATAAGCGGTACGTCAGAATCAAACTGTATAAATCAATGCGATAGATAACAAATTCAAAACAAATAAGTAATTAACTACATAATAGAACGGTCATATCAAAAACATAATGATGAAGTCGGAACTTTATCAATTTTATTCTTGTTGACAAACAAACATGTAATCAGAAGCAATTTTCTATAATTAAGTGTACAAATACTTGTGTTTCTAAAGCTTGAAAAACTGAACTAAGTATTACCTGCACAAAAGGTTTTCTGCTTATCCAATGGTAGACTATTAGATAATGATATCAGCAATAAGTGCGCCTATTGCACCATACACTTTGTATATTGTGCAACAAAGTATATGTCAATAAAGTATAATACTCTCTTTCCACTAACAACCATCCCTGCATAAAGTTTATGCTTCATTCACATTCATCACTCTTTTCATGCAAACTCCTCAGTTAACTTGACCTAATTTTTTTACAGAACGTCCAGGTAAAACTAACTTAACTATTAATTCTTATTTATTAAGAGCTTACTTTAAAATATTATTGAACTCATTTATGAAAATTCCATTTAGTAATCATGTTGTTTTACTCTTTTTGTTACATTATTTTATAGATAGTTCTAACGTTATGTTGGTAGAGCATTGTATTGATATAATTGCAGGTATACGAGTAGGTACCTACTTCTCGAAAATAAGTTTTGTTGCTATGTAACTTATCAAGTCGAACCTATATGAATACGACCATTAGTCTTAAAGGATTTAAACGAAGGATAAGAGAAGTGTTAAATAAATATATCTGTCACCGATATATCTCCACTCACGTCAGATAGCAACTCACACTTGACGTCAATTGGTTGGTTCTTAATTATCGATAACCTTGCGCGGGCGCAGGTCGCGACTTCCTTCGGGACCAACTGCGTTTGTTGACATTTTGCTTTATTGACTACATCACTAGTTCGCTGAATGCATGAAACCTGAATCAGCAGTTTTAAATTAATATATAGATTTTGAATTAAATTGAGTTGAAACAATAATTTTTTGTCTAAACTAAAAAAGAAGAAAATGATAGTTAGAATATAGCACTCACAGGGAAAGCAATTGCGTATTGAATGAAACCTTAAAAACTAATACTATCATTTAACCATCCATCTACCTAGGCCCTAGGTCCTATGGTTTTTTAACGATAACCCAACCAATAAACTAAATAAAATTAACTATCATTAGAGTATTATATTTATCTTTGACGTGTATAAATCTAATTGAACTAATGAAGGAGAAATTTCTTAATTAGTGGTGTTTCAAACAAGCTATAGGCACATGTACTGTACCGAAACGGGTTAATTACGAGCGATAACTCTTTAATTAACCTGCCTAATAACAGAGTGTTTGCATTCAAGCCGCGCCCGCGCACCGCGTTCGGCCAATTATAAGATTGACGATCTATACGTGATACAAAGAGCAATATAGATAATAAATAATAATTATAATAAGTCATCTTTCAAAAACAAGTAAGTCTTTGTATAATTATAAATGTAAGCAATAACCGAACTGCGGTGTACATTTAAATAAAAGTTTTTATTATTCCAAATATCATTCTGACAGCACTATAAGTTTTTGATATTTTTCTACTAATTTATTATGGGATATGATTTTTTTTCTATTGTGGAATGACTGCTATACACAGTAACTGCTGTAAACAGTATATCAAATATGGCTTATTAAATATTAAAAAGATACCTACTATCTCTAAAACTTCTAATTTTCAAAACGGTCAAGAGAGTTATATTGATGAATTGTGTATTTTTGTCGTCTGTCTATTTATAAAGATAATGACAATGCGTTAATTGCATCATTATGCTCCTTAAAATCGGGTGGTCTTGCGTACGCGCAATTAGTGGGATAAACATGCGTCAGCGCACGTCACCGCAGCATCACGCCACCCGGGGTTATCTGGAGGAGCCCTAGCGAGGGGAAACAAGGTCATCTTTACTTTCTAATTAATAATATATCATTGGGACATTATCTGTAAACCGCTTCTAGTAATTGGTAACTGTATGAATAAAGCTTGGACTACATTATACATAATGTCTGAATATTCATTTAAACCACACAATTTTCAAAGAAGTTAAAAAAGTGTGGCCTCTGATGGTTTGTCCTGTTTAAAGACTAAACTTAACTAAAAAAAATTATGAAGTGTAAGTACTACGATATATTAATTTATGATTTGGTTTGAAAGGAAAATTTCTAGCTTACTTCTGCTTTTTTTAGTATTTTATTCATTTTTATTTCATCAAAAGATTATCATAGCAACTAGACTTTACGTAAGATATTCACTAGACACATAAGCGACATGTTGTTAAAATGTATGACTTCTTTTATTTATTTGAGAGGAATACCTGAAAACAATATAAGTATTTCTATAAGCTAAGTATTTTTATAAGCAGCTTATCCCATATATATTTTTAATTGTTTATATATTTTTTAATAGTTCTTGCTTCACTTCAGATCGATAACATTGTTTAAAAAATAGTATCAAAATATATACTTTGGACTATGAAATATGAACTTGGGCTATTTTGTTTTTATTGTCTTAATAAGATAAGCAAAACAATAAAATGAATTGTGTCATATGCCAAATAAAAATCCATATCTACTGTTTAAACTCTTGGCATGAATGACGAGTGCTATATAGGTATTTTCGCGGCCTACCGTACTATAGTTTTTGTAACATGTATTCATATACTGAAGTACTTAGTTTGGCAAAACCCTACGGAGCTATTCCTCCGACTTGTAGTTTTTAATATTAAGTAAGCAAAAAGGTGTCATTTAACAATTTATCTTTTGAGCTTTAATGAAATCAGGATTTCCTTAAATTTTCTTTATCTACCTTCAAATTACAAGAGGTGAAGTATAAGAAAACAAGCTTGTCGGCTAACTCATTCTTAAGTAGGTGCTAGATATGAAAAAATAGTCAAACATTATGAGTAATTATCTTTTTTAGTAATTTAATTAACTGATTTTCCATTATAAGTGTAACCATCAACAAATAAATAGATTACTTCATTGACAGAGAAGAAGTGTTTTACAACTTATAGTCTTATTCTTATGTACTTCTCCAGACTCATTAATTATTTTATGCAAAATTTTAAGATGATTTGTTTTCTGGATATTGCGTAAAGAGACAACAAACACAAACAAACAAATTATCTTACTTTTGCATTTATAATATTTGTTGACCACCTAGTAGTAGGCCGGCGACTTCTACCTCTCTTGTTGTCCAAAAAGGCTTACTCTTTTTGACATGGTCCTCTTTGCATAATTTAAGAAGTATAAAAAAATTCACTTATTTCATTATGTTTAATTTCGTAAAGCGTACGCCTCGCTCCATAGAATATTGGCGAAGGGTGCAACTGACAACAAATAATGATTTTATTTTGTAAATTATGAATGAGTCTATATTACCTGGCAGAAGAAAACAAAAAAATCACCAAATATCCCGTATTAACGACATATACCGCTCCTGCTAGTCATCATTAGTCGTCAGGTCGTCAGTAGTCAGGCGGCCGGTCGTCAGGCCAACTAATTGGCCCGCACTCCGCGCCGCCGGCTCCAGGCGCACTTCGCCACACTAACAAACAAATTAGTCCCAGAAACTGATGTCGATGCCGATTTAGGGTTACCGCTCAATACCTTGACCATATTAGGGTTACGGTTGACCTTCTAATATTCCAATAAAATTGCCCGAAATCTTATTTCTTTGTTTGTAATTTCATTGTACATCATGTAAACCTTCTTCTTGTGTAAGTAACTCTTCTCAGTGAAGTGCAGTAACCTCCATTCATTCAGTCAGTCAATTAAATCAGCTTTACAAATTGTACGGAAATTAATTTATTTAAAGCTATGAGCATAATAGAGCAGATTGAATGAGGCCTATACCAAATTAATTGAACAGAAATATAGTTTCTACCGACTAGGTACTTTTTTTCATTGAATAAAAACTATCAAGTGATGCCCTTATGGTGAAACTAACTGCAGTAGCTCTGTTTACGTAAAAAGTATCCTATGTCCATCCTATATGTATGCAAAATTTCATGGAGAAGGGTTTAACCTAACATACTTCTAACTAAGGATAATTTATTTATCAATTGTCTCGTTAACAATTATTTTCCTAATGCTAATTAATCGATAGAATGACGTAAGTATAAAATAAATATTTAAACGAATATGTATTATAATCTGTTACATTCTGCCTAAGTATATGAAAAATATCAATTTAATATAAAAAAGGTAAATTATCAGCCATCTACTTTGGTACAACTCACTGCAAAAAAAAAACATGTAGGCTTAGAGTTTATGCGTTTTTTGCCCAAGGGAGTTCAAATCTACAAAAAGACTCCTAAAAATATTTGTTATCAAAATCTTTAGAAATTTTCCATATAGGATTCAAATATAAATTGCAAGTCTAGTACAAGTTTATAATTGTTAAAGTCCTTTTGCAACGGTTTTTATTAGAAATAAAGTAACCTATATTCCAACTCTTTTTTATTTTTTACCAACTGCAAACCCTGTGTAGGCTGAGGTCGAAAGTAATTAGGTTGTTAGTGAGGTTATGTTTTTCAGTAGAACCTCGCTGCTCCTCTCGTTTCTAATTTTATTACTTCACCCAGTGTCGCCCTTCGCTTCTTACACTATCTATTGAAAGTTAGAATACTAAGCGAAAATTTATTAAATTGACGTGACGTACTTACGTTGCAGGCAATTTGTTGCTTATTTTGATGCTTGCAATTTCAATCTAATATTACAATATTTATAAGCCCATTTGCGGCCGCAGTGCGAACCAATCAGGCTTGATTAATTTGTCATAACACCCTCATTATTATAGCCTGTTTATTAATTTACCAAAGTTAATTACCTAATGGAAATGCACCAGCTTATATTATGGGCATTGCTTATATATTATGAACGAGCAAGTCATTATTGTATGCATGCGCGTCTATTGGAGCAATAATTTGGGCGCAAGAAAATTAATTTGTAAAATTTCTTCATCAGGTCATTATTTTAAATGTTTGCACTTATTTTAGAAAACGTATTACTTTTAACTCAACCGACAAGAACTAGTTCTCTTAATCCATAACTTTATATTATTATGAATATTTAAATGATGATTAGTTAACAAAATATTGTTGGTTTTGTAAATGCTAATTGTGGCAAGTTTCTTATTAACCTTAATTATACTAAGTTATAATGGCTTCCTGGAAAGTATCATTATAATTTAAATAAATATTAACTACATTTTTACTCAACAGTTAATTAGAAGCATTTTAGTGTATATCATACGATTTTTGCCATTGGAATGTCATTACGGTTAATTGAGATATTTTATATGAAGTCTTAATTTGGGCAAAGAATTATAATTGTGACTAATTGGTGGGGCCTTACCCCGCCGCCTTAAATTCCGACATGCATGCATTTTGTTTAGTTTATGGAACTGCTTATTAAAACTGAGCTTATTTTTAAGGAATGTTACGATAACATTATTAAATAACGTAAAAGTAAATACTGCACTTAACCAAATTATTTGAAAAAATACATTATGTTTATGATTAGGTTTATATTAATTAAGCTCAATCATCTCAAAATTCGAACAGTGGTCCCACCTAATGAGGCTAAGATATTAACTACTAGAGGCCGCCCGCGACTTCGTCCGCATGGAAACCCTATCAATCCCGCGGGAACTCTGGGATAAAAAGTAGCCTATGTGTTATTCTGGGTCTTCAGCTACCTACATACCAAATTTCATGGTAATCGGTTCAGTAGTTTTTGCGTGAAAGAGTAATAAACATCCATACAAACTTTCGCCTTTATAATAGTAGTAGGATTTGTAAAAAATAATGACTTAGTGTCAAATTATTCAAATTAAAAAGATAAAAAATCTTTACTGATATATTTTCTATTTTTGATTAACTTTTATAGGTATTGGGCTAATGTTTGTTTCCCAAATAAATAAAATTAAAATAAATCATAAAATAACTTAAATGACTCCTTTTATAACTTTCATTGTATAAAAGCAGAATACGAAAGAGATTCGTTTATCGTCATTGGGCTGAATTTGCAGTACCCATGCGGTGTTTCCTTTTGTTCTTACGCATTTGTCCCTGAGGATTTGCATTTGAGATTTAATTTTTAAAATTATGGGAATTAAGTGCATTTAAGTACATCATAAGTTTTTATGATGAAAATATATTGACACCTCAAAGTTTAGCTGGATTGCTTTTGATACAGACAAAAATTTAATTCAGAGATAGTATCAGGTTGTTTGTCTGAAAGAAAAATTCCAGGTTTAAAAGCCTTCCCTGTGATAAGTTTCTCACAACAAATTTCTCGAAATCTACCTACCTTCATCATCGTTGGAAATCACTTATGAGTTTCTTATTAAAAAAAACTGGCAAGTTAAGAGTCAATAAGTATTTTACATTGATATATTTTAAGTTCATCTATCCGTTACGCTAGTGACTTATCATTAAAAAAAAACACAATCGATTAAGAATTGAGTGATCGTAAAATCTCAAGTGGGGTCAAATTAACGGGAACATAGTGGAATAAAACGTATTTATAATTAAGGAATGAGGCATCGCTCCTCCCTCGTATAGTGATGTAGCTCTAATGAGCCGGTTGCTAATTAGCGAGTAAACAAGCTGGTACCGGATTCTAATTGGCTTTTGGGACGACCATGTCGCGTTTGGTTTCCTTTACATGCACCTACGCTTATAATTTCATTCCAAAAACAGGAAATATCTGTTATCGACAGCGACATAAATTGTGGTTCTGTGTTGCTGCACAAATTGTTTGCTACGCCCATTTTCGGTACACTTAGTTAGAGTCTAGGAACTTGCATAGTTGCACATTCTTGGCATGATGTTTTATACAATTATAAAAAATAAGCACTTCCTTTTAGTTTATGCAAGGTAAAAAACATAATCATATAAAAATTGGAACGAAACTAACCAAAAATTACTTTAGCTTTTACAAATTTGGGTTGGCTTTAAAAACAGTATTGATTTTAAATGGAGTCAGTAGGCCAATCAAATCAACAGTCTATATAACTAACAAACTATATCTTAACAGCATTAAGAAACATATTTGTACAAAAAATCACTGAAAGAAAATTTCATCGCGCAAAGTTATCAAAAGCATCATTATATCAATGATAAGTACCCAATCTACACTTCTCAAGTTCACAAGAACAACAACAAACATCATGATTCAAAAATCACACATCATTTTAAAGATTAAATTAATTATAACACCATAATGATGCACAAATATTTCATTGTCTAATTATTTTTGTATTACTAAACTTCGGCCAACTTTTGAACACGATATTTTCAAAGCCCAAAAAAGGGTAGATAAAGCATAGCTTTTTTGTTTCAGAGTTCTTATCTGTTTCTACGTCTTAAATAATGAGTGGGCATATCTGAACCAGTTATTTGAAGCTTGGTTTCAATGACAGTAAATTAGTTGCATCTGCGATAACCTAACGAGTACACTACTTTGAGATATGTTTTGAGAGATAAGATTTTTTCTTTTAAACGTTTTGTTAATTAACAAAATATATGATTAGTTTTAATTTTGACATGACACATGTTTTAATTTTAATTGGTATTTTGTATATGGGATTTTCAAAAAATATATAAAGAGCAATATCTAAAGTTCGCTCATCCAGATTGTTTTTGGAGGCGTGTCAATGTTATTTTAACAACAATTAGAAAAGTTTTTGTATCAAGTACTTCTTAATAATTGTTTATATTTAAAATTCGTAATATATTCTTATAAGAAATAATAAATAAACCTTATAAGAAAAAATACCTACCTATTTACCTCCAGTTATTTTAACCTAAGGAGTTTTTAAATTGTACAGTGGTGGTACTAGTGGAGTAGAGATCATTAAGCGGACTCTTCAAAGCTGTCGCCGCATTACACTAATTGACGCAATTAGAGGGATTGCCGAACGGAAATAAAAGTCGGCTCACCTTCATGAACCGCCGGCCCCGCCAATTAGCTTAGCAACTCGTAATTAGCCTCTTCAGAACACTCTTACGCAGATTAGTCTTTTACACAAAAAGGGGATCACAGCACGGAAAAATCGTGTTCATTTTTCGTGCACGCGGCGAATTATTTTCACGACACAGAAAAGTTTTTCGCGATCGCGCGTACGGTAGTCGTGCGTCGTGTACCAACGTAAGCTCGTTACGGCCGCTACGAAGCGAATGAGCCCACTTTGGCGGGAGGAGGCCGCCACTCACACCGTCTAGGCGGGGTGCAGCCCTTCCTTTTCTCGTGCGAAAGCTCTGCCATTGCGGAGCTTTTCGCACTGAGTCAGTAGAGCACATGTGACCTTTCGTTTCTGCAGTGACGCTTTAGCGCTGTAAGTGGGCAGATTTTGTACGGTGTTGTATTTAGGCCTAAATAAAATTATTCGGAACAAAATATGCATGGATGGATAGACCACAGATTATATAAAAATACAATTTCTATGTTTATGTCCATGGGATAAGAGCACTGTAAATTTTGAAATTATTCTCGTTTATATTTCACAATAAAAGACAGGTTAAATTAACTTAAACACTTCATCATAAGTCCTAATGAATTAAACTTAAGAACATAGAAAGATTTTCGCAAACAAGACAAACATCTACTGCACAACAACATTAAAACCTGCTCTTGTGCTCTTGGTAAAGGGTCAATTTCAAACACCATTGAATGTTGCATTATAGAATCTGTACCCAGGCCTGGCTCGCCATTCATCATTGATAAAACTAGTCGGCGACACCTCATTCATTGCGTTATATCGGAACCGAGCCAAGGGATCTGAGGAACTATGGTCGGCAAAAAAACTACCTATTATATAGGACAGTGACAGACAGAACTACTATTCATAGTATTCAAATTAGACCCTTTTGTTCAGCGACGGGATATAGGAGAATTCTCAAATCTTTCGTCTTTGTAAATATAATTAATTTATGAAGTAATGACTATAATGCTTGCATATACACAATGAGAACATCGCGGATTAAAGGTTCGTACTCGTAGTTGTTGTTATATCAATGTTTATGTAGGTATAATTAAAGTCTATAAATGACCATTTATAAAGAATGTTAGAAGTAAGTATATTTTATGGAAGCATATTTTGAAAATCAGTTAAAACTTTATTATGTTCATTTTAAATTTTATGCCAATATTCACTGCATATATTTTTACAATACACTTACATTATTTATTAATGACCTTCCAGACTTTAAAGCTGAAAATACAAATTTTTGAGAAAAAAAAATATCATTATTTTGTATAAGTAGGTTTAACACGTCTGGCCCATATCTCCCATGATCTAATTTTAGTTGCACAATATAACGAAACTTTACATAAAACGTCTACACAATCACAGTCGCACTAAGCCTTGTTATCCGTCTTTTCTTATGCATGCACCTCTATGGAATCAATTAAAGTGAGTTAAAAGGGGTGCCATAAAGCATGATTTATTGCCCACGGCCATAATAGTTTTTAATTAATATTTCAAGAGGGTAGTGTCTAGATGGAACTGCTTTAAGGGCTCTTAGGTGTACCTTCTCAAGTAACCAGTTTTATGTGTTTTTTGTGCGTATGAGTATTTTAATGTTTGGTCGAAGTAGTAATTAAAATGCTGATCTTAAAATGTATTCGTTAAAAATAAGATATTATTAAAAGACCAACAAATAAATTATTAAGTTAACATTTTGATTCTGCTCTATACTATACTACTCAATAAATAGTTACAAATTATAATGCACATTGCATTTTCATATCATGTTGCGCATTTTGAAAAGTTAAGGTCCAAAATTCAATAGTTATTGATAAAAAGGAGTTTGATTGGGCAGAGACATAATAGCACAATTAAATAAAATGCTGCAAACGCTTGCGCAAATTGATACAGAAACGTATCAATTTGCGATCCATTCAACAAACGCCCCTAAAAATCAAGGATGTGGTGAAATAGGGCGCAATTTAAATGGCATGGCATTTCATCATTAATTTTTGTGACTGGGTTCAAATTATTCCTTAATAGTTTTAATAAATACCTAAGCCAATATTGCAGCAGAGATAATATCCCGTGAAATGACATGAACTGGTTTTTAATGCGAAAAGCGCTTTAAAAAAGTTCAAATGTCGAGATTTTCACGAAGACATAAACAAACAAAATTTGAATAACAAAAAAATTGCAAACTTTTCTCATTTCATATTATATGCTTTACCAAGTCCTGTCCTCCTGTCCTGTCCTGTCCAAGGGGTCAATAAACTAAAATATATAAAGTAATAGATACTTATATAAAATATAGATGCGCTTTATTAGATATTTTCTTACATAAATAATAATAATTCACATAATTTATCACATTACATCCTCATACACATTTGCACTCGGCATGCCAATTAACTATGTATTATATCGTGTTAATGCGAGCAAACATTATACTTGTCTTGTTACAACATCGATAAATCACTGAACATCACTAGTCTTACAGCTGTCCTAGCATACATTGACGTATTTATTTTCTATGCGAGTTTAATTTATTGCAGTGTAACTCGAGACATGTTCGGTCACAAATCATCTCGGCTTTTCGTATTTCAGCGACACTTTGTCTGCTTCTTAAACATTTGCCCCCATCACTAAAGGGGTTATAGAAACATCTAGTCGATGTATGTGTATATCGGCTGATATCTGAATATTCTTTTGCAGTTTGGCGACGAATTCGTACTGTAATAAGGCTGAGAATTGAATATAATTTAATTTCAAAGAGCAAATAATGATGTGGCGATCGGCTTTGTGCACAGTCGACCTGATTTTATTGAATAGGCTATAATTTCCATTTTCTTGTAGTGTGTCGCGCAAACGGAACTTGTTCCAGTTTTATTGAGCCCTTTAATAAACAAAGGAACACTCCCTGCTTATTAGTTTACGTTTCTATAAACGGATTACTGTGTTGAATACTTCGCATTTCTATTGAACTACATGATTATGTTATTCATACATCCTTTAGCTGTTTTTAAAATATTATTTTTGAACTTTTTATATAAGCACACAATACAGTACATTATCCTACTAAAATTATAAAGCAAAAATTTCTAAGGAAATGTGGATGTGTGTTTGTTACTATTTGACGGAAAAACTTCTGAAGCTTAGGCATTGTAATAACACTATAAGCTAACGGCCTCTGTGGCTCAGCGGTAGTACGCTTGTCTGTGACACCGGAGGTCCCGGGTTCGAATCCCGGTCAGGGCATGATGAGAAAAGAACTTTTTCTGATTGTCCTGGGTCTTGGATGTTTATCTATATAAGTATTTATTATAAAATATAGTATCGTTGAGTTAGTATCTCGTAACACAAGTTTCGAACTTACTTCGAGGCTAACTCAATCAGTGTAATTTGTCCCGTATATATTTATTTATTTATTTATTTAAAGCTTTTTTATAATGTAACCATAATATTACTATAATAACTGTCATATAAGTCGGTAAAAAATCAGCCCTTTGAAGCTGTTTTTTTCGTTGACGTGGAGGAAGGCGCTGATACTGGTACAAGCGCCTTCGTCCGTCCTTCGTCGTGTATTTATTATAACCTAGCTGGCTAGATTATAATAAATACATTTACTTGATTTGCTCTGCACATTCTGGGTTCGAAGCATCTTAAAACAAGACAAAAATTTACAGGAATAGTTCAACTGAATTGGACTACCAACTCCAAAAAATAACGTACATAGTATTAACACAAAATTAACTTTTTAAAATCCACAAAGCACGGCAACAAAAGGCGATTTATCACGTTCAAACTGTTTAGGCTTATCCGGGCACGAAAGACGTTATTTCCGACTGCTTTCATTGAATTCGACTTAAACCAATTAATCACTCTTATCAGGTTCTTCGAGTTTTTCAGAGGGATCGGCGACTGACCATTGAGGTACTGTGGGGATAAATGGGCCTTTGTGGGCAATGGGGCCCTTTGTTGGGACCTATTGTGTGAGGGACTCATGGCGATGTCAACAGTCAACTGTCGATTTGTCTTCGCCGTTTAAGAAACTGATCGGCTGAGATTAAGGACTGTAACTAGTTGAGTGAAAGAAATACTTAATAGGTTTCCCCAGACTTTGCTCATTACCAGCTGGGTGTAAGAAATTCTTAAGCATTTTTGTGATATGTGCCGTGTAATTCCCGGCACCAGGACCACTTCATCTCTTACACATGAATGTTGTAAAAGACGACTAAGCTTATAAACTTGCAATTTCTTTTTTAGACGATGGACTAGCAACCTATCTCTATTTGGCTCTCAATTCTATCATTAAGCCAAATAGCTGAACGTGGCTTTCAGTCTTTTCAAAACTGTTGGCTCTGTTTAGCCCGCAAGGGATATAGATATCACTTCGTCACACGTCATATGTTGTATGTATCTAAAAGAACGTACGGTGGCCAAATTCCATATTTTGTTATCTGCCTATAAATAATATAATACTCGTAATACGAGTAAGGATGAAGAGAACCATCAATAAATTTTCAACAGGCCTCGTTATCATTCACATTGTTTCTATACTAATCGTTGAAGTACAATTTAAAAACTTCGGATTATAATGTAGTAAGCGCAGACCTCACTGGTGTTGGGTCTCCTACATTTTGGTCTTTCAAACCGCATAAGTTGACAATATTTTAATCCTATTTGTTGTGTAGGTATACATTGTCGAGTTAACTGGGTTTAAAATGCGCGCGTAATTTCTTAACTCTTACGTAAAGCTCTGCTCGCTCCCACCCCGAAGATTTAAAACTTAAAGGGAACAACAAAATGAGAATTTGCATAAATTAAACAAAGCTCTTTCGGCAGTTACGAAATGTGCTAATGACGGCTTAAGACTCTCACGCGAATGATTCGGTGTCACGTCATATTATTAAAAATTACTCATATTTTTGTTTTAATTTGACCTACTTTGTGACTTCTTCATGCACTCGTAGTTAGTACTTTTATCCTTTCCTCGCACCCCATGATATTAACAGAAAGAAACAGTAAAGTCTCTGCGGTCTATCTGAATTTACATGACATATATTGTGAATTGGATGACAATACTTAAATACATTATTAGAATGTTTTAAATATAATAAAAAGTCATAGGATTATTAAAATAGTTTCTTAGACTTACTATTTTTTGTACAAAGACTATTATCACTAAGGTATCTGTATAAAAAACTGTACCCTTGTTTATAGTTACAGCAATAAGACAAAAACTCTCAAGTAATTAAAAAATAAGGCCAACAAAATTAACTCCAACCTTAAATAATAAATTGGTTCATTTAAGTGTAAAATAAATCCTAATTTTGTTGTTGCGATATAGGGCAAAAAACAGCGGACCTGCGTCTGCGCACGACCGTGAAGTTACAGCCATTAGTGGTATTTCAAATAATGGAAACAAAAAGACACTTAATTGACGGGCCTACGAATTGCGATAGTAAGTTTTTTTTATACTAGGTACAAGTGAATGATTTCTTGTGAAAATGTAAACAGTCAAAATTAAACTTCTTCTGACAAACTGACTTCTTTTCGACGAATCTCAGATAGAGAACAAGGGGAAAATTTTTAATAGTTAGTAATATGCCTTATCGACTTGTAGTAAATTGTCCAACGTATTAATAACCACGCCTGAATTGGTTTTTTTATCTATTACCTATGTAAAAAGTTCTTCATGTAAGGATAAGTATAACGGCCACTTATTTGATGGTCATATAAATGATCACATGAGTTTTTTACAATTTAGTCTAGTGAACAAATTTAATTTTTAGTTTGATACCATAATAATCATCGCTGAAAAGTACAAGTTGCTAAGGATTTTCGTCACAGAGAAAAAATACTCTGCTCAAAATAGTTAACATATAGAATTCTTAACAGCGTATAATCACAGAATTTTGAGCGCATAATAATTACATTTTTACTTACCGTAAATTTAAATATAAAGGACAATTATTATTTAGATGGCGGTAATTTTGATAACGTTTTGCATTATTCTAGCTCTACCAAATATACAAACGAGTGTAAGTGATTTATTTAATTTCACACATTAGGTGTACAAAGATGTGATGAAACAATTGAACATAATACCCTATTTTCACAGTGTTTGTGAAAACGACCATATTGTTATTATTTTTAGAAGTTTCTTAAGTTTCCGTTTTACTTTCAATTTGCAATATTTCTTCTAAGCATTACTTCATAGCTTACCACTTTTTTTAAAAGAGCAAGATTCCACACTCTCTACAATACATCATGAATACATGAATCATGTCTGTTTCTCTAAGCGGTAGGTAGATACTAAGGATATTCACGTGCTAGGATTATAGATCTCTCATTACCCCTATGCTCACTTTTATTTTCTAAGCATAAGATGATGATTGTGTTGATGATTTACTCAATACTTTCTTACTACTCAATATTTACAAATATAAAAGTGTTTTTCTTTGTTTCTGAACGGAGATAAACTAACCCATTTCTAGGACAGAAGCGTTTACAGCTAAACATTCTTATACCACTACAAATGATACCAACATGTAAAAAATTAGTCTTAATAGTTATTGTGTATACTGAAAGAGCAGTCACCATAAAGCAAAATGATTGTTATTTAATTTTGAACTGTACCGATTCCGTTACAATCACCTAAGTTCTTTCACTATTATCTCATTCAGCTTTCTCAAAATTCGTGCAAATCGAATGCGAGCGACATGACAAATCACAAAATTATCTACGCGGCTTAAAATTACGAGATCGGTTGCCCTAAAATTGAGCCGTACCATGGGAAATGTAAACAAGGGAAGAAGCGCCATTATACCTATGCTAATCCCCAAATTAGTCGATAAACAGTCTGCTGCTTTAAAAGTGCACCCCTGTAGCTGTTTTACTGCTCGAGGCTAAATTTTAATGCGTTAAATTTGAGAATACATTATTTAGAGCCGTATAGGATGAACGAACATTTCAAAATTACTTAGTGAAAACATTCCTTCCTTTTCAAATAAGCCTCAACTAGAAAACACCCGCGGTTCCACCCGCGTAAAAACAAAACATTCCGCACTTTTGTTTAAGTGCATCCCTTTTTGGAACGTAAGTACCTCTAAATGTTAAATTTCAAATATCCAGCAGTTTACGCTGAGCATTAATTTGATATGTCAGTCAATCCGGTCAAGAATTTAATGTGAATGTATGTATATGTTTATTTGCCTACTTCTTCGGGAAAGAACCGTAATTTTGAGGGTCAAATGTAATAAAATGTTCATATCTATATAGCTACCTGTAGTAAATTTTGTTATAATTGCAGACAATATTACCTACAATTTTTACCATCGCTGAACACAAACCAACGAAACCTTTGGATTTTCTGACACTGTCCGTAAACACGAAAAACAAAAAGAACAAATGAAGTTAACCCTCCGCTGCCCAATCGTCCATTCAGCACGCGGCGTGGCCATAAAATTAAATAAATCCGTTATTTTTCAAGCTGAGAAATGTGCGGCGTCGCAGCGCCCGCCGGTCAATCGGCCGGCACGATAACGGCCCACATTTGTAAAGATTTTGCCGGGCCACGCCATCCGAGACTATACTGAGGACTTGTGGCCATACGTTTATGTAGACCTTGGATGAAATCGAAACGTCGTTATTGTATTTTATTATGCTATCTTTTTTTAAGTCTTCACTGCATCAACCACTTAAGACGAACTTAAGGATTAAGTGTATAGGCCCATGCTGTCCAGATAGGCTTTAATTAATTTTAAGTTTAATTTCCTTATACTCAGATTTTCGTCTTGCGATTATAATCATAAAATTTATCAATAAAAATATAAACAGTCTAAATTAATGTCACAAATAATGTGTTTTTGGTTACTGTAGACAAAACCGGCCATTATGTATAGCTTCTAAGTTGCATACTAAATATATTTCTTCCGTCTTAAATAAATCTAGTTAAAAATATGTTAGGTATACTTCACTAAATTTTTCATTGAATCTCTTTTGTAGTATGTCATCTCTAGTAACCACAAAGCTCTATAAACGTCATCAGGCACGCACTATTATAGCTAAGCCGCGAATAAATGGAAATTGATTTTAAGATTGCCGTTGCCCTAACGTTGGCGAGTTGACAAATAATACAGCCTTAGCCCTTCGCCCCACGCAATACCTCTGATCAACTATATCTTTTACTTTTATTGTATAAATAAGCAGTTGGTACAAACTATTGGTTATATCTATCTATATATCTACCTTACTACTTTATTATTGATGTTATTAGTTTTTGACTATGATAAAATATATAGCCTACACTTTTGTCTAAAAAGATCATTACGATGTTAACCATATATAAAAGTATGACTATGACTATGTACATTAATTTTGACCTCCAATCTTAGTTTGAAATGGTAATTTGCTATATTTACCTTCTAATAGTATATAATAGATTTATCTTATTATAGTGTCATATACGTATACCACAAAATAAAATCAATAGATAGAAGTCTGGACTTTATTTCCTTGCCTAAAAAATTAAAAAGTTAACCCCCTACACTAGGGGGTGTCAATTAGGCACGGAACAGGGGGGCGGACGTGCTCACCGCGTACACGTGACGTCACTCATCTGCATCACAACCAACGCTGATGCAAATTTAAACACAGTTTAAACTCACCTTTTTGCGTAGCACATTTTTCATTTTGAACGCCAGTTGGCTATCAGTAAAAAGTACGTAAAATTTTGAATTAAACGCTCCAGCGTGCAATATACCGCAACTTTTTTACAGACCCAATATCAAAAAGTCGTCACGTATAATCGTTGCATAATTTAATTCTAGCTAGATAAATTAAATGCGCGTTACGTCTTTTGTGCCAAATGAAAGCGTTCATTCAATTTTAAATATGGAACTCCTTATTCGTACACTGAATGGCAAAGAAATTATGCAGCGTGAACACATTACTTACAGAATATAATTGTGAAAATAATAAAGAACATTAAAAAAAAGTTTCGTGGGAATAGGACGGTGCGTAATGAGTTGTACACATTTTTTCTCTATAATATTGCTAGAGGGATCCGATTAAGTTTGGGGTTTAATATCCGGCGGGGATGCGCCTCGGATGCGCAAGATATAATGCACTTTTGACTCATATCAGCAGGGTTAACACAAGAAAATATTTATTTACCGGTATAATTATGCCTTCAAATTTCAAAAAACACAATTCTGTAATATGAATAAAATCTTTTGTTTACCATCTATAAGGGGATTTGTATAGTTATATTTTCTCCACTTTCTCAAAACAGACTGTCAACATACTCGCCACCGAAAGACTTTACTCACAAATAGTTATACCTACAAAAATTATTTTATATCTTATTTTTATTACTTATCGTAAACAAAAAAATAATAAATTGGACATACGTTTTAACTAACAAAAAAAAATTATTTATATTTTTGTTTAAAACTTAACAATGACAGCCCTACTAATTTGCCACATCAACTGGCCAGTAGCGAATAGAATACGACCACCCGTAGCAATAGGGACGCATGCCAGCTTTCGAACCAAGCATTGTGCTGTTAAACAAGATTAATATAAGCCATTTTGAACCCTATTACACCATGCTTACCCTATTGAATTCTAACCTTAGATTTTCTGACTCGCATCTGTAAATTTGTCGTACCAATAGTTAACGGGGAGAGACGTGTGTACAAAATTAAATCAGTACAGAATTTGCGATCTTTCTTTATCGATTAGTAGTTAGGTATTGTTTATTTAATAGTCAATAGTTACAACTAGTGGCTGTTAACAAAAATACCAATAGAGCTAAAGTATTTTTATTTTTGAAACTTTTTGATGCACTAATTCACTTATTTTGTGAGTTTACTCTTAGTCGCCTCTTATGATATCAATTATATTGGAACTACACTTTTGCTCTATCTTTATTTTGTCCTGCAGTATAGTTAGCACAAACGTGTGTATGACGTTATAAAATAAAATTGAAGCAAGGGCGCCCAACACGGATCTAATTAAATGATAAGTGAGATCTAAGATCCGCACTGAAGGGATCAGAGGCTGTACTTAATATTCTGGATTCATTGCAAGAACAGACCACATTACGTTTTTAGAAATTAATTAGGTCTTTAAACTATTAAGTCGTATTTTTTATAAATATTCAAAATCAGAAAGTTATAATATTTCGTGTGACTTACAAGATTACCACCGCGTGTTTGAAGCGTGTGAGGTCTACCAATCAAGTTGGGGCAAATTTTTTTTTTTGCATATATTTGTTTATAACGCAATAACTTTCAACCCGTTGATCTGATTTTGATGAATTATAAAATGTGTATCAATAGTGTCAATGGAATTTTTAAGTTCATAGGGCATCGGCAAAATAGGTGAAGTTGATTTTGAAATATTCATAATTTTGTTAAAAAATCTTTTGTATTTGCGAGGTCTGAGTTCACGACGAACGACTAATTATATCTTAGTCTAAGAGAAGGACTTCATTTAGAGCTATTGTTTTAAATAAAAACATTATACCAAAAATGTTCAGCAGATGTGTAAGGATGAAAAATTACTTTTTTTGCATAAACTTAATTTGAAGATAAAGTATGCAAAGTAATCATTCCAGAATATATGTCACAAAACAATTCACCCTAAATACCAGATAAGGCAAATCCGAGATTTTCCGCTCATGTCATTCTCACGACACTTAACCGTCAGTTAAATTAATCTTTATTTATTTTGCGGCGGCCAAACTTAATGGCGCGTTATCCAGAGTTTGTATTAACGCACAGCAAAGATTAGGGGACAATGCGCTGCGTAACGTTGGAGTATTAGTCACATTATACGGGATTATTGCAACAAATAGTACAATAATAAAATATTTAAAAAATAAACAGAAATAATCCATATTATAATAATAAATAAGAAAATGAGTTTGTTTCTTACCTCTTCACAGTTAAACCACTGAACCGATCTGCATAAAATTTTGCCTACATATAGTATGGAATACGAAGGAGGATATAGGGTCCATCTCGCATATCCCGCCCATCATCAAAAAAAAACTATAGATCCCGCGGGATTTGTGAGAAAGCCTGTTTTTTAGGTGGCGCTAAATTCGAGCGGGCGAAGCTGCGGGTATAAGCTAGTAATAAAAAAATATACTTTGTTATTCAGAGCTTTTGAATTATACTTACATCATACGATCAAAAAGCTTTATAAACATGGGATTCTTCGTTTAGAACATAGATACCAACATTTAACTTGCGATAAATGAAATTCTGAATCTAAGGTTAAGGCGATATGCTAGCTTGAGATTCAAAAATCGTGACAGATTTGTCACGATTTTTGAATCTCAATATTTATTTCTAAGCTTTTCCAGCTAAAATTTGCCTTGGTAAGAGACGTGGTATTGACACGTGTGTTCTATTAACTTAACCTTACGTTTATTAAAAAGTTTTATTTTTTAATATAAAAACTAACGGACTCTTTTTAAGTGTTTATTTTAAATCAGTAAAAATAAATACAAATAGCTTTCGCAAAACCTCCGATTCATTTCGCCTTTACTATAGCGGTTAGATTGGCCTACAAACAAACTGCGCACCCCGTATCGCATCGTCCGCCATCGATATCGCACAATTGCGCCTAATTCTCATGGCGTATGCACATTACTTCGGATTTGTGCCTGTTGGTGGCCACAAAGGTTCGATAGCGGCAAAATGATCGCATTCAAACATTCACGGACACATAATCAACCCCCGCGTCCCCGCCATAGACATACGACGACGTAGAGCGGTCTCCGAATTTAAAAATAAAAAAGTAGGTACAGTAGAATGCAAATAATCTATGGTTTTGGGTTGTATGTAGAGGAGGTCATTGTTTCTTTGCATACGATAGTACAAAACATTTTTTATTTTGTAGTACATACATACACATACATACATACAAATAATCACGTCCATATTCCTTGCAGGGTAGACAAAGTCAACAGTCTGGAAGAACTGATAGGCCACGTTCAGTTGTCTTACTTGATGAAGAATTGATGTTCATATAGTGACAGGTTGCTAGCCCGTTGCTTAAAAGAAGAAAGCCAAAGGTCTCGGAAAAACTGAACATTCCGCTGGATGGATTAGTAATGAAACTAAGATCCAGATAGTGACAGACAAAAAGTGAAATCACAAGTTTAATTTATTTTCTTTTACAATCTGCGCGGGATGAGAAGCATTTGGTACGCTATATTTTTTCTTCGCTACCAGGCATTGAATAAAATATGAAGTGATCCTATTCAAAAATTCTGAGAACTACACGGTAAAAGCCATTTCTATTGCCTCATATTATTCCGATATCTACGATCACACTGTGAAATGAGCACGAGTGCGCCACGCGTCGGCTCGCGGTTTATCTTCTCTATCTTACCTCGCGCGTGCGTGTGACACTTGCATAGGGTCATAATGACCTCTTACCAACATGCAATTTATCCTTCAAGCCCCATTGAGCGGCAATCGCAGAGAGCAACGCTTGAACTGGTTAAATAAATCTGGTATAAACAATAGTTACTGAATAGTTCATAACTTTTAATGGAAAATAGGAATTCCTAGTTCTTAAAAGACTATATCTTTAAATCGTAAATTGTCCCAACTCAAGTTCCTACTAAATCATATTTCTTAAACTGGGGTTCTTCTTCTTGGGAATCTCGACATCTTTCCAACGATAATTAAAACTTCTCACTATAATATTCTTCCATTTTTACAGCCTCATTTTAACCGTTGTAAAAAGCCCCACTGTTTAACCCTGTCTTCTTTTTCTTCCGTACTAGAATCTACGTGCAAACAGTGGCAGCACATCGCTAATAATGAAAGCTATACAGAGACACCGCCCCGGCTTCGCCTCCAATAACCCGTACCGTAAATACCTGCATACCACGCGCTCCACGCCGCTCATTTGTACTCCGATATTTTAATAATCGCATATTTTTATACGGGTCGTAGGCAATAATGATATTGGGGTATTTTCGGAAAAGCCAATAATGTTTTTAATTAATATTATGCCTACTTTTAGATGGAGTACTGTGAGACGCGAATATACTCAAAATTAGATGCTGAAGAGACCTAGCCAAGTATAGAGGTGGCTGGAAGAATTTATTTAGGTCACCCAGTCCACAATAAGAAGAAGAAGTCACAATTACTTATGAAACTTTTACCTTTGTATTCCTTTAATTATATAAAATATTGTAGGTAAGTTTTACCTTTGTTTACCATATGCTAAAACCTCGTTAATAAAAAATATTGGCTTATTTTCTAAATAAATAAAATGCGTAGTTTAAAACTGCAACTTTAAATATCTAAGTAACTATTTAAATGATGTTAATCCATGCGCTAATATCTTGACTCTTCTCTCGACTGAATAAAAGGTGTAAGATTTCGGGTATTCAGGGATAAGGGATATTCATATAACACACAGGCGGCAAGATATGATAAATTGATAAAGTAGTAAGTTCAAATCTATTCTTATATTAACTATACAATTTATAATGCAAATATTTATGATTAGGCACAAGTACAAAACATAGCAATTCTCTAGAAATCCTATTTTTGTCGGGTAACAGTAACGTACGTCGCGCGCATCCCACAGCCTCCGTGTCTTCAGAATTTTAATTAAATTGTTCATTGGCTCAATTATATCGATTATTAAAAGCGTCTACATCGCTCCACTCTGCGTAAGAATTGGTTTATATTGTTCATCACATGTGTCTTTCATCTCCAGTTTATAATATAGAGGGTTAGCTAATAGTTTCAGCGTACAGTATAAAGAATACATCTAATTACATGTTACCGCCTCACCACGTACATTATGGCTTTCACGGAGTCCGATCATAAAGCCAACAATTAAAAATGCTTTTGAAAATGTGCTAATGAGAGCTTCCTCCCTTAAGAAAACCCCGGGGCACCACTTATAACCACGATCCTAACTAACTGAATTAAGCAAATTTTTATACAAAGCGACTACCTTCTGAACTTCGCAAGCTTTTTAGGGGATCATGGTATCCACATATAACATATGCACTTTTCTAAACGTGCATGTTTCGTCACGATGTTTTACCTCACCGCAAGAATTTGTACTTAGTAGAAACTAATAAACTAAGAAAAAACTAATACGAGTACATATATATGGGCGGCGTACTATTTGTATTTATTATTATAAATATTTATAAAAATATTTATAATAATAAATAATGATTGTGAAATTTTATTAGTGGCATGTTAAAAATTATTTAATTCATGTGCTGATTTAAAAATTGTCGATTTCCTGTTCGCTTAGTATTTATGTTTAAATTCTGTAATCAATTACCTAATTAATTATTTAATTATATTTACATGCTAAAGATATTTATCATATTTATTTCTTGTTTTTAATGTAAAAATGGATTAATAAAAGTTAAATTTATTGTGAATCACATGTTGTGTTGCGTAGGCAAAATAGTGATGGGAATGGTGGAGTTGTTTGTCATTTAGTATTTAAGTCTGATCGACATTTCAGTGTGATTATTCGATATTGAATTGTTTATGAGATCGTTATTATGTCCTAATTATAATTAAAAGTTACTAGTGTGAGTGAATAGTTTTCTTTATACTCCTGGTATGGAACCTATCGATCACTAGGTATGCTGGAACATCGCCGACATATAAATAACTAATATACTACCTCGGAAAATAATCAAAAAATCATTGACTCGCTTTTTTATCCCCGACCACCGACCACCGAAGTTTTTACGAAGGTATTCTCCATTTACTAACTTATTTAAACGTAAATTAAATTATGCATTGTATACTGTGAGGATTATGTTTTTGAGAGAGAGCAGTAAGTATATTACCTTCGTGGCTAAAGTTTATTACAATTAAATATTATATAGGCCGCGCATATTTGTGGTAACAACTGACAGAACAGATAAATATTGCAACTATTTTAATATGTTAAAACATATGTATCTAGATTTATTATAACGAAAGAAGGGTAAAGTAGAGGGAACCAGATCATGCGGCTGATCACCTATGCGTTGGAGTACAATCAGCAATAGGAAACCGGCTATCAGATCAGACAGTTTGCTAACAGGGAGAGATATTGGAAGACGGGAGAAAAGCTGTGACTGCCTTCTTGTAAGCACGACTACTCTGCCAAGAGCGAAACGACAAATAAGAACGACTGGTGAAGATGTTACAAAAATAATTTACAAGGTACTATTAAATCTAATCTGCAAACGGCCTAAACTCTCGCCACGTGTAGGTCGACATATAACCTACATCATAATGTTTTCATAACAATCTGTTTATCAATAATTAGTTAACGAAAAATACATTTACTGGGTACTTGTAACCCGACTAATACAATTGCAAGAACTAAACAAATAACAGGTAACACACTCCAGATATAAGTAGGTACTCATGCAATTGTTAGTATTCCTGTAATTGCTTGTTAGCGATACCTTGTTATTTGCTCTGAGAATCGAGAATTATCGATAAGCGCCACTATTCTTGCAACATTATTGAAGGTAAAAACAAAATAAGTAAAGAATTTTCGCGTATGAAGTCATTTCATTCTGGTTATATCTCCTTGCACCTCGAACATTAGATACTTACTAAACCAATATATTATTCGCACAATATTACTTAGAAATGCTCTCTGGCATAGTTTTTAAAAAGCAGTCGAAGAAGCTTCAGGAAATGACGGTAAGTTAAAAGAAGATAGAAACCTATCCAAGGGGAAGGCAAGCTTTTTCTCCAATGTCAAAACAGGAGTGTGAGAATATAAAACAATAAATCCTTTGTTTCACATTACTCTTCTATTTGTGGATATTTCTCGCTTATTCCACTTTCCACAATTTCGATTGAAATTTTTCATTCGAACATTTTGTTGATTGTTGTTTTTATATATACATACATACATATGATCACGTCTTTATCCCTTACGGGGTAGACAGAGCCAACAGTCCTGAAAAGACTGATAGGCCACGTTCAGCTGTTTGGCTTAATGATAGAATTGAGATTCAAATAGTGACGAGTTGCTAGCCCATCGCCTAAAAGAAGAATCTCAAGTTTATAAGCCTATCCCTTAGTCGCCTTTTACGACATCCATGGGAACGAGATGGAGTGGTCCTATTCTTTTTTTTATTGGTGCCGGGAACCACACGTTTTTATTATCTTTATTTGTTTTGATACTATTGTAGTCGGTTTAATTCCTATCTATTTACGCTTACTGAAGTAGGTTCATTTTGCATCATACATACAAGGTACAGTTACGAATTAAGGGCAATTAGCACCGGCTATAAATTGCCTTATTGGTATCATGGTCAGCTCCCAGGGGCGTCATCAATGTCTAATTTATTGCTTTTCTTGCGCTTGCCGGCAATTTAAGACATCAAGAGTGATATATTTGTATGCTCTATGGCTTGAAGATTTATAAGGTGGAGAGAACTTCAGGCCTATTTTTGTTACAATTCAGTATCATTGTAATAACAATAAAGCCTTAGTCTATACGGTACCTACGGCCTATTATTATTGAGTTTTCATTTACAAATGCACCTACGTAATAGTAGTGGTATGCTCGGTAACATACGCCAAGTAGTGATTGCCTAACTAACAGAAGAGTTTTTCACCTTATATACATAAGGGACTGCCGGTTTAACTTAAATCCATTAATTTTTCAAGATGTAAAAATTAAACCTAAGAAATCAAGAAAATTTAAATTCATACTCCCTTCCACTTCGAATTCTGCGCAGCTCTGCGACACAAATCTTGGCTTAAACGTTTACCGTTCCTTATTGGCATATTAAACGGCAATAACTTAGCATATACAATTTGAATATGTCAAAATGTCGATAAGAAGTTGGGAACACATGTTAGCGTTGTGGAAACTTTAAATGCGGGTAAGGAGCGATCAATCACCAACAATGGCAAGCCAGTAGCACCCCGGGGAAAAAAGTTGAACGGGTGTACCTGATTTATAGCCGTTGTTGGAATTATCGCCATTTGCAATTCTTGCCGCGACTACGACTTTAGATAACGAGTTTGGACTATTTTGTGTGTGTGGTATGATGGCGCAGATTAATTAGCTGTCTTAAATTAAGTATTAATTAAAAGGAAGCCAACGTAGAACATTCTATCGAAACACTTAAGAATTGAATTGAAAAGAAGTTTGGTGAAATAGGGTTGTGCAAATGAGCAACTGTTCAGTCCGATAAAGAAACAGCTCGGTAGTAGGTAGGTGAAATTTACATATGTTTAAGCAGTATATCTAACTTAAATATAATTTATTGATTTTATCGGGTACCTAGTAGTACCTAACAGAAATCTAATCTTTGTAAGAAGGTAATAAGCAATCATACAATCGTGGTTTTAGGTCCAATAGTCACTAAACTAACCACTTTTATTATAATTTACGGTATCTACCTACTCCCATAGATGAAATTTATACCACACAGCTTTTGTTGCCTCGGGCGACGACAGACGAGGCCCCGGGGACGTCGAACATCGCCGAATTCAGAGTATCGAAATGCGGAAAAATTAAGATGGTTTCTTAGTATAGAAAGCTATAAAAACTACTCATATCGATTTCGATAAAATTGTGCGTAATCAACATCTTAGTTAATTACATGAGTGTATTTCTGAAACTGAAATACCACGGGAAAAGTTGCGAGTCAAAAGTACTTAGTTTTAAATAGGAAAAATTTAGGTGCTGAAATCTATATATGTAAAGAGAAATCAGAATATCTAGTGCCATATTACTGCGAATTTTATATCTCCAATTTAGGCCAATGTGCCATTTCATTCTATCGAGGTAGATTATATGTGCAATTCCTAAAAACAATAACTTTCAGATTGCAGCTAAGAGAAGATTCTGACCCACACAAATTGGTTTTACTTCTATTACTATGAATACAATCAGATTTTTCTTCTGATCTTCACAACACGTACAAAGTTATTCTTTACAGCACCATAAAAAGATGTTTAGGTACATCATGAAACAAACAGTAATTTCCAAGGTGATTGCAAACGAATTGCGGTGATGAAAAGTTGCTTCCAATGCTATCTACTGCCCTTATGAGCCTCAACTTAATCAAAGGAGCATATAACGACATTAATACTATACTAATCGTAAAACACGCAATCACAAACAGTTTTCACCGTAATAAAGGACCTAACCGTAATCAGCGGGTCGACCCTTCGTGTGGCCATACCAAGACACATTACGCTTCATGGCTCTTCGGCGTGACGGCGGTGGAACTAAACTACTTCGCTATTATCTTAAAGTTAACCCTGCCGTTTACGATCCTTATTTGTGGTTGTGACTTCAACTCGATGGCTGCATAAAGCCGTGTTCACATGTTTAACAAGTTGTGAATGAAACAGAAGTCTTCATAAATTAACGATTGCTTCTGAAACTCTGTGAAAGTTTTGGTTGCACCTCCAGCTGAGGTCCAACTTAGAATACTCAAAGGTGGGAGATGACAAGTAAGGCCGCTTATCTATAACAATATTTTTAAATTTGAGATCAATACCTACAAACCACAATTTTGTACCTCAGCGAAATTTTTTATATTTACTAACTTAAGTTTTGCGGGATGGCAATGTCTACTTTTGCTAATCTTAAGTAAATTAGAATTTAAACATATCAAGATCATACTAAGAATGACATAACACTGCCGGTTATAAAGGGTCAATTGGCATTTACTAAAATTTTAGTCGCTAAAATGGGATAATATGAACACATCTTGAGGTTACATGGAGTATTTACTCACTGGAGAAGGCATACGAACTTTGGATTTTATTCAGACCAGTAAAATGATTTATCGTTTACGATTGACCCGTTTTAAGCAATAAAAGAGATCAGTATGTTTTAAATGAATATCCTCTCCAAGGCACCATGTACGTAAGTAACTACTTGTACTATCTAAACAGAATGCTAACGATTGAACAAGCGACCTACTTAAAGAAAAACAATCCTCGATAGAAGTTAGAAGAGATGTACAGTACATGTAGTCTCCATTCAGTATTTCCTCTAGGTTATAACTACGGGTCTGCATCGGCAGTCGTCTCGGAATGAGATGCGACGCCGATGGCCGATTTGCGTCGCCGCCTTGCCGCCGCGGCATCCCTCCTTTATTGACCCATTACAACGATGTCGAATTCGATTAACACCGGTAACCGTGTGGAAACAAAGTATTTTAGTATCCACATACCTATTTTCTAAGAAAAAGTATGTAGTTTTTTACAAAGTTGAAATTTTCTATACTATGTGTTATTATGATCCGTGTCACATGGGAAAATGCAATGTTAAAAGAAACGAAGCACGTACAGAGCAAGAAAAGTGTTCACAGGTGCGTCTATAGCGCCTGTAATACAGAACCATAGAACACTTAAAAAGATGTAGACTATTATTTCAAAAAGTCCACTTCCTCTGGTAACTATTACACACTTTCAATTGTCACAATGCTTGACATTGAGGTTGTCAAGCAAATATCGGTCAAAAAATATTAAAAAAAATTCAAATAAGCATTTAAAAAAATTTGGTTAAATTTTAATTAAAAATATGTAGCCTAGACATATTCTTCCTTTACAAAGGTAGGTGCTGTTCGAAATATCATCCACAATGTTTGTTCTCAAGAGACTTCCCAAACTTTTGTGCACGAAATGTATCACGACTCCTGTGAGAAACTGCGCAGTGTCTGTAATAGGAGGTGCAAGCGATATTGGACAAACGTTATGTATGATGTTGAGAGCCCAACCTACCGTGTCAAAACTGATCATTTACGACAAACCTGATATAATCAATGGTGTCCTGATGGATCTGTCACACATACCTACAGACGCTCACCTCAAGGGCTACATAGGAGAAGAAACATTAGACAGGGCATTGAAAGAAGCAGACCTTGTGCTAGCGGTCGGTGCTGTACCAGATAAGACCACGTCAAAAACTCAATGCACATTAAAGAATACGGAATTGATCAAAACACTTGCGTACAAATTATCAAAACTGAAAACAATGCCATTTGTTGGTATCACTGGAGATCCTCTTAATGTTTTAGTGCCGATGACGTCGGAAATATTAAAGAACCACCAGGTGTATGATCCTAAAAAACTCTTCGGAATAACAACAATAGATTCGATAAGGGCGCAGACTTTATACGCGCTGCACAATCAATGGAACCCACGCGAGTGTGTAGTCCCTGTAATAGGTGGACATTCGAAAGACTCAATAATCCCATTGCTGTCTCAAGCTAAGCCTTACTGCGACATGAACGGCAAATCAATCCACGAGCTGATAGCAAAGATCCGACGATCTGGAGACTACGTTACTGAAGCGAAAAAAGGCCGTCCTCCCACTTTATCTATCGCGTACAGTATCCTTATTTTTGCTCGGGGCATTTTGCATGCTTTAAGCGGCGGAGTATCGAAAGTGAACGCATTTGTCGAAAATAATGACTTCGGCACAGGATTTTTTGGTGGACTGGTAACGGTTGACGACACAGGCGCCATTGATATGCAACGATATTCTCATCTTTCACAATACGAGTGCTATTTACTAGAACGGGGCATTGAAAATATCAGGAAGGATGTGTTGAAAGGGAAAAGAATTTTGGATTTAGCCTAATATGCATTCAAAATACTTAACAAACAAATATTTTTATAAAAGTAATTCAATCATGTTCAACATAAAACTGTACTTTTAAATAAAAAATTAAACGACAATTTCACATCATCCTTGTTTATTATACAAAATAAGTAAAGTATTAACAACCAAGGATAACTTAATCATATCACAGAGAACTCTAATGTCAATTCTTTAATCTAACTAATTGTGAAACGTAATAAAAAAAAAAGGAAAAATAATACAGTCAACTACACATACACTTAGACCTACTACATTGAAACAATACTGAACACTTTGTTTTTGGCTATCCGTTGATCAAATTTGATTTACCTAAAATATAATATAGGTACTTATTTCCATATAATTTTCGCCGATAAAAATATTTGTAAAAAAAACAATGATATGAGTTATTTACATATTAATCCATTGACACAGGCGTAAATCTATTTGCCCGTATCCATTGCCTTATAAAATATAATAGGTTTTCTAATGATGCGCTAAATTCATTAAATTTCCACCTGTTTGTAAAAGTCTTATTTTATTATAATCAAACAAAACATGTTGTAATTATAACATACCTAGTATATATAATTTTATCTATTAAGTAAGAAGCAAAAGAAGTCAAGTTAGACAAAGACAAAAATAACTTTTTAATGTCAGTCTTGTCTAGGGAGCTCAACTCAAAAGCATTACAGGAAATCCTCAACTTGGCACGAAAATATAAAAAATATGTGGCTTTTGGACAAGTGATCAGATTCTGAGGAGCAGATATTTCTTAGAAACCTATAAAATGTATTTGAAGAAAAAATAAATAAATATTATATTTAAATTATTACGGAAATGTGTTAATTTATTTCATGAATAACATCCGACCACATAATCACAAGGTGAGAAAATATAATAAGTTTAAAATATAATCATCATTCAATCAATTTAATATTTTAATTTTATTATTTAATTCAAAGAAAAATAAATCTTGATCAACTGATTAAAAAAAACTATTTTTGCCAAAATACATTTTTTGGAAGAACATAAATTTCCTTTTACGTAAGTAAGTACCTAGTATATACATATGTTGCCGGAAAATGAATTAACCAGAGATTTCGCGAAATACCTAGGAATATCACGGCATATGTTGAATATTCTTATTTATGACGCCTTCTTACTAAAATAGTCAGTGATATATCGTTTCACTAAATTAAATCTAGTGAACTGTTAGAAAAACGGATACCTCCGAGTAAAAATAGTCCAATGTATCTCTCTCCCTCTCTCTACCCAAACGGACACAAATGGGAGCGGAAGAAAGCCGCCGTGGAAGCGGCCGCCGCGTCACGAATATGAGCGAGGGCAGCCCATGCTCCTGGCAACGAAGCGGTAGACGATGGCACCGTGTGGTTTTAGTAGGTTCAAGCCCCACATAACCCGTCCGGCTTCCCGTACCCGGCCGGGTAGACGAAGGTCTTTCCACACGTAAAAAAAAGGTTAGGTTGGGTTAATAATTATGTAAGTACTTTTAAAAGGACTTAGCACGAACCTTTTTCATTCTTTATTTCACTAGATTTAGATGAGTGAAATGATATATCACTAGATTGAAATAGTATTTTGTCATATCACTAATAATTTTTTAGCAAGAAGATGTATTAAATAGGAATATTCACCATCTTCCGTGATTTCGTGGTATACCTAGGGATTTCGTGAAATCTCTGATATCCTCATTTCTCTGCGACATATACAAAACTTGTAAATATTAACTAGTGGCACAAATAGTGTTTTCATTTCACTAAACCTTATTCTACAACGATTTAGATCTATAATACATTTAATATTAATTGAGACCATGACTTAGTTTTATACAGGACAGCACGCATGCAAAAGTACAACACCTGTAACAATTAGAAACATGTTCTAAATATTATGATCAAGAGCGCAAAAATACAGTTAAAAGAATTATATTTAAATGGATATTAAACTGAAATTAAAGTAATGAGAATAGAGAATAGCTGGGTTGGTACGGGCACATCATGAGAGGATGGTCATATTACTAAAAGAACCTTAAATAGGTTTAAGAAAAAGAGGAATACAGTAAAGAATATAGTATTCACGACTCACGAGTTCTACATGAACCGTTTCGAGAACGAAATAGTGAGAATTTTAAAAGATAAAATTAAAAGAAGAATCCTCTTACTATATACTTACTTTACTCTACTCTTCATTGCTTTTACTCAATTCGCTGCCAGTATCGCTGGCGGACGTGGAGCGTAAACTAATTGAGGTCTCCTTGAACTGGCTGATGAAGTCTAGAAGTTTCTGCAGGTTCCTTTGTGTTTTTATCTGATTGGCCAGCAGTTGTCTCTTCTCGTCATTGTGCTCTTTCAAGTTTTTCGTCAATGATGCCGCGCGGGCTTCCAGTTTGCGGAGTTCTACGCAAAGCTCTATGTTTTTCTCTTGAAGGCGTTTACGCTCAGCTAATTTATCTGTGACATGAAATATTAATTATTCATTTTTACATTGCGTGACACTAAATTGAATAACATTTAATTTTATAAAAAAATCTACTAAATTTTTCTTCCGCCGGACGTCAGTCCCAGCTACCGAGTTGCGCCTGGTTTGCACGAAACAAATCGCTTCAGACCTCCGTAACCTTTGCAGGAAGTGGTCCTATTCTAAAATGTCGGGAACCACACATCGTCCAATTTTAACCAACAGATTGCGCTAATTAATCTAAAATTACGTCAAATAGCGAGGCCGCGTTGGACTGTCTCGTCACTGAGTCCACACAGCAGTGACGTCACACTCACCTCTGAAGAGACAGGCGCCGCCGTCGCCGCCACCGAGCGCGGGGTCGGGCAGCGCGGCGCCGCAGCGGCAGCAGCGCCCGTCCGCGCCGCAGCCCGTGTGCTGCCACACCAGGCAGCCCGAGCACCACACCAGCAGCGATGTCACGTCTAGACAGACAATTTTTATGTCACAACTATATGGCCGATTCCGGACTCGAATAATTAAATGAGCCGATACCATTATCGAATAGGTACGAGAAATTCTTATCGACTCACTAGGGGAGCTAGAGCGCTTTGGAAGCGGTAGTAGTTATAGATTTAAGTGATGTGACGTCAATAAGTGATACATTGCATCCAAATTTGAAAAATAAATCTATTCTATTCTTAAAACTTCCCATTCGGTAGTCGGGTGTTCAGAGGCGGCCGGCCATTCGCTCTGATAAATAGAGTGAAATGCGAACTGATATTTGTTTCACTGTTACAGACTAAGAATCACTTGAATTCACAGACAGAGGTCAGTGTCGGTTTCAATATGCTCTGTATTGAATAAAAACGGTACCGACCGAACTTTTTAGACTTCTGTGAACGAGAGTCGATAAGGGAGTCTGAATCATTAAGAGAAACCGGTATCCCTTATGGAATAAGATACAATGAGTCGAAACACGCCTCGGAGTCGAGATTACCCACGTCCAGTCTGAACTGATGAAAATATTGTGAAGACTGGTAAATGCAGGCAAACTAAATCTGGTGAAACCTGAACGATCAGTCAGCTTAATATAAATAATATCGCATTATGATTTTATGACGATGATTACAAATCTTCTTTCATCATAATTGAATGCATTTCTTACCATTCCTTCCACAGCCGTGACAAACTTTTTTATTCGACGGATACACAGGTTCGACTGACAGCCCGGCTGGCAATGACGCGGCCCACGCCGGCTTGTTATTGCTCCAACCTACATCAGAATATAAAATGCTTGAAATTTTTAAATAACAATAAATTATAAAAAACTGTTCCTGTATAAGAATAGAACCACTCCATATCCTTCCCATGGATGTCGTAAAAGGCGACTAAGGGACAAGCTTATAAACTTGGGATTCCTCATGTCAGCGTTGGGCTAGCAAAATGTCACTATGTCAATTCTACTAGTTGTGACTATATGTATGTAATTTTAAAATATTAAGAAAATACATACATACATACATACAAAAAATCACGCCTCTTTCCCGGAGGGGTAGGCAGAGACTACCTCTTTCCACTTGCCACGATCTCTGCATTTCCTTCGCTTCATACATATTCATAAATCTCTTCATGCAAGCTCGGCGGTTTCGGGTACTTTTGACCTGACCCTTTACCAGGACGTCCTTAATTTGATCAAGATACGTTCGTCTAAGTCTTTCCAATCCGACCTTTCCCTCCACGCTCTCCATGTATATCTGCTTAGTCAACCTGTTTTCATTCATCCTCTCCACATGACCGAACCATCTCAACATACCCTTTTCTATTCCTGTAACTACATCTTCTTTCACATCACAACATTCCTTATCACGCTGTTCCTTATCCGGTCACTCAATTTCACACCCAACATACTCCTTAACGCTCTCATTTCCACTGCATTTATTCTGCTTTCGTGCTTCTTTTGCCATACCCAACTTTCACTCCTATACATTAATGTCAGGACCAACACTCCCCTATGCACAGCCAGTCGAGCCTTTTTGGATAGTTTCTGACTGCTCATAAAGGCATGCAAAGCTCCATTCACCACGTCCCCGCGTTCACTCTCCTTTCAATATCACTATCACACTTGCCATCTGATGTAAGCTTTGATCCTAGATATACAAACTATTTCACTTGCTCAACTTTTTCTCCTCCAATCAAAATATTACATGCTGTCATTTCTTTCTCCATTTCAAAAACCAGTGTTTTAGTGTTACTTACGTTCACTTTCATTCCTTTCTCTATTAAAGATTCATGCATACAGTTTACCATCTCCTGTAACTCCTCCGCTGATGACGCCAGTACAACCTGATCGTCGGCATAGAGTAGACATTTGACGAGTAACTCATTCATCCTTAATCCACTTTCCGACTCTTTCAAATCTGTCAAACAACTATCCATAAATAGGTTGAACAGCCACGGAATTAAGAAAATACAACGATATTTTCTGAGTTTGAAATCTGATTGTATGAGCTACGAACAGAAGTGATCATTATGTATCTTTCTATCTCATTGGTTATCCGGAGTGATAAAGAGAGATGATAAGACATGTATTGTTAACGTTCGCGCATAAGAGGTCAATACCACTATATAATATTTCGTCCTTTTGTTAAATTTATTTTTTGTGCTAAATAAATGTTTATTATTTCTTATTTCCTTGGATGGGATGTCGTCTGAAGGGATAAATAATAATGTCGTGGTACTTACTAAAACGGTAAAAGTATAAAATTAATTCATACCTTTGTTTTCTGTGGACGACCCTGATGGTGAACCTTCACGCGAAGATTTGTTTGGACCCTAAAAATATATCAAATTCAGTCACGTAAATATTAGTTTCAACGTAACTATATAATAACGACATATCATGTCTTAATCCCATCACGGTGTAGACAGAACCAATATAATATCATTCTTACCTGTTGTTTTTTCTGTTTAGCAGAGCGCGTTTGCGGTGGTTCACTATGCGACTGTAGATATGGGAACTGATTATATTTTTTACGTTTCTGAAATAAATATAAATAATAAATCTTAGTACATATTTTAAATTTTTCTCAAAAATCTTTTTACTTTAAATGTTTAATTATAGAAAAAATAATAAATAAAACATACATACATCTATTTATCTTGTATAAGGCTAACTTAGATATCATAAAATCTTTGTGAATTCCACATAATCATATTATATAAAACCATGAAGTTTTAAAATTACTTTTATTTTTATAGCTAATCAAACTTAAGTATGAATTAAAAATAATAAGCATTATATACACTTACAGGTATCATATCAAAATTTCCATACAAGAAATCAGTTCTTTTTGTACATGTAGTGGATCGCTTGCGACGTTCATTGCGTTTCTTCAATAGAATATCTCTTTGGGCTGTAGTCACTAACCCAATAAGTCTAAAAGAAATTATAAGATTAATAAATAGATACCTACTTATATTTAAAGAGAAAAAATGTGTCCTTGTATTTTTTATAAGGAGGGCCGATTTTGACGAAAATTGGCACATAAGATAACATAGGCTCCAAGTAACATAGGTTACTTTTTATGGAAAAATCAATCATCAAATCTTTTTTTTTTCCTTTTCTTTTGTTGTAATAAATGGATTAGGTGCTAAAATTAAGGAAACACATTATATAAATGTTTTCTGGAGGTGGGCGTTGAGATCTGCGACACAGTTTCATAACTTCTGCAGATGTCATCGTTATCCTATGTTACTTAAATTGTACTTGTTTTTGTTTCCAAATAAAATATTTTCATTTTCATTTTCACTTTTTATGGAAATTCCAACGGAAACGCGCAAAAGTTAGTAAATAGTAAATAAATTTAGGAGATATCAGACACATGATGATGCATATACATTCTTAAGTCATGGGAAACTAACTTAACAACTATATTTCCCGTTTCTCCTGTTCATGTTCAGAAAAAAGCAATACAAAAATTATTATACAAAATTTTATTAAAATTGGTCCAGAGTCAATATGGGAATGAAATGAAATTTTAGGAAAAACGTAGGAATGACGTTTTGTCATTCTGAGTCAAAAAAGTTTTCTAAGCAGTTGTAATAATGTCGAAATCTCAAATTGAGATGCGATGCAATTATACACTTACCACTTCTACAGTGTTTTAAATTCAATGATTACTTAGTACCTGTGATACTGACCTCATGAAAGTTTCTTGTGATACAGGTTGTCCAGGCTCTGGTAACGGTGGTGGAGAAGGTGTGGGGGAAGGCTCAGCACCTGGAGAAGAGTCAGAGTCCGATCTACGTTCTTGCCAGTCATTTTCTTGTAATTTGGAACCACTGTGAAAAAAAGGATTTAATCATTTTACTTTATATTTTCTCAGTCTGTATGTATGCGCTTATCTCGGAAAGTTGTAGACGATTCTGTTCTTGTTTAAAATCTTGGAACAAGT
This sequence comes from Amyelois transitella, assembly GCF_032362555.1. Taxonomy (NCBI): domain Eukaryota; kingdom Metazoa; phylum Arthropoda; class Insecta; order Lepidoptera; family Pyralidae; genus Amyelois; species Amyelois transitella. Next base: position 8,007,377 of record NC_083509.1, read on the forward strand.
TTTCTGAGGAATTTTTATATCTATAAATGCTACCCCTGCGAGCGGTCAATAGTATTATAAAATCTCATTTAAATAATATTTACTAATATAATGTAATTCCTTTTTATTTTCTTAATAAAAGACAAATTTATAAATATAATTTTTTTTTAATATATGATATTCCAATATACCTCAATATATATACAGACAAGAGATGATAACTTTCTAAAAGTACTAAATATTGAAATTTACTTACATGAATGCCTGTTTGACTTTATTGAGCGCATTCACGAAATTGTTGCGGCTGTCATTGACTGTGTTGGGAAATTGGGAAAAGTTCCTGTACTTTTCCTTGTTGTCTGTTTCACTGTGATTAGAATTTTCCTTCTCATTGGATGACTTGATTTCATTTTCAGAATCTGATATATTTGTTTCTTTTATATCTTCTTGATTATTTGTTGTTGTGATACGGATTTCAGTGAGTACGGATGGCTTTAATAATGATACTGATGAGTTTGTTCTGCTTCTGTTTCGATACTGGAGCTGATGTTCACGCAATTGCTGCGCTACATAGTGATTGTCCGTCTCAATGTTAACCTGCTTGTTTCTAGCTTTCAAGCGCTGTTGATAAAGTTCTAATTCCCTCCTTAATCTTTCCACCACTAATTTCTAAAGAAAAAAAATTAAGATGTTAAATAGAGCATCCTTGATCATAATGGTATCCAAAGGCACTGAACTTGCATAAGATAGTTATGTATGTGGAGAAAAGTATTTTCTCAGAACAAAATTAATTCATGTGAAAATATTCTTATGTAACAAAAAATTATTTGCAGTACCTGGTTAGGTATAAAAGATTTATACCATGGAATTATGTAATTTTAAGAAACCTTCAAACAGTAATTTCTAACAACCAACTATGGATAAAAAAAAATATTTGCTTAGAAAGCAAGTTAACACTTACTTGAGCTTGTCCAATCGCAATAATATCCTTCTCAGCCTCCTTTACCTTTGTTTTTATAACCACATTCTGAAAACACACAATTTCATGAAACCAATGCTGATGAAAAAATTACAATTGGTACCACTACGTAGTGGTATTTTTACTTACGTTTTCGTCGTCCTGAAGACGAGCGACCCAAACCTAGAAATAAAATAATTATGCTTACTAAAAAGTACAATACAGAATTACTTACAAATTCTGGTAATTGTTAAAAGTATGTATAAAAATATTAATGTTTGGTCACCTGATGAACTCGAATTGCATTTTTCAAATCAGTCTGAGTTTTGCGAATATCTTCTTTTATTTCGTTAGAGACTTCCATATTCTCAATTATAAGATGCAGAGTTTAAGAAGGATTATTTATTTAAATTATGTACTTATGCTATCAAGGAAAACAAAAGTACACTACCAATACACGACACTCAAAACAACCAAACCAACTTTAAGAAATGAAATGAACATTTCACTTCACTCACTTCCTTCACTTCATCTTATCCGTAGTAAATAAAACAAAAGAATGCGTTAGCTCGACTCGAACCAAACCAAAAAAAAGTTAAGTACCCAATATATTGAATTAATATTTTACAGTTTAATTATGCAACATAGTATGGGTATTTAAATAAATATTTATAATATATACATTTTTATTCACTTAATAAAAAATTAACGTAATGGACCCTGTACGCATTGGGCCAATGCATTGGGGCCAACGCGTTGGCTCTGGCTGCAGCGGCAATTTATTTATCTATCGAGTTTAGACAGTTCTAGACATACTATTATGTGTATTTCTCAATATGTATAATACCTATAAACAGCTATTTCATTATAACATTTTGTATTCGCTTAATAAAAAAGTAACATAATGAGCCCTGTACACATTGGGCTAACGAGTTGACTCTGGCTGCAGGAGCAATTTATTTATATCGAGTTTAGACAGTTCTAGTCATAGACTTGAACTGAATACTGTGTATTGGTCGAGTAAAAGCTGTGGGTGGATGCTTAACTTCGCACTTCTTTTTTCGGACAACATCTGTTACATTATCCATTTAAATGACTTTCATTTCGACAGTCATGCTTGTCCACAAATACTATAATCAATAATAAACACACATTTGGAAAATTATTACAGCAAAAACAACATGACGTTTGGGTTCCCGCCAAAAAGTCCTCGGTCCCAGTCTGTCCCAGTACCAATTCCATCCTCGGACTTATTGCTGGCTGGCCCTATATTTTTGATCTTTGCAGGATCCAGACATGAAATATTTGACATTGACAGTGCAAATCACATACAATTCATCTTCTCTTTCCAATCTAACCATTCCTGCAAGCATGTTTTGTAATTTTTTCATCCAGTCTCGATTTTATTAGTAGTTTTTGAGCAGCGGATTCATTATTAAAAAATAAGAGAAATCGTCCATGTAGATCATTTGCGTCGTTATTAAAATGATCAATCCAAAGTAGCTAATAAAAGATTTCTGCTTGGACCTTGTTGTATTCGAGATAAAGAAATACAATGTCCATAAAACGGCAAGCTACCACTGAACTTAACCATGAAAATTGGGATCAAGATGATCCCAGTGAACAGGACGAAATAGGGACATTCAAAGCTGCACCCAAGGATGTCCTTGAAAAACGTGTGATCAGGACTGCTAAGAGGCGATCTCATATGTCCGGCAATGAGGTAGGTTCTCACCACAAAATTAGTTTACTTAAAAATGTATAGTTTTTTTAATTTCAAATGTGGAGATAATATTATTTATTATCTGGCACTATAGATTTCAATAAAAAAATGTTTGAATGAGATAATTGACTGAGCAAGCAAAATGTTTTACTTGTTGTATACTTATAGCACAGTACGACCAAATCGCGTTATGACTAGACCTAGCAAAATACATATGTTGGCATATCGTACCTTGGTTAATATTCTATTTTAGTTCAAGAGCAAGATAGACATACATGTACTTATATTTTAAGAGAACACATTCCATTAACCCTTAACCACCTAGCATATATTTTTGTCACACGACCACCTACCATACGTCTGAGGGACCCCAGAACAAAAAAAATTTTTTTTTGTTAAATATTAAGTAAGGTATAAACATGAATAAAAATTATGTTTGGTGCATTATTATTCTCTTCATTAAAAAAAAAAATAGGAACATGAAAATCAACAATATTTTTTTTTAACTTCAATAATTGACATTATCTCTTATTTATGGTTAACTTTCTAACTGTTCTAGAAAATTACATCCACAAAAAATATTTAAAGTAATAGGCAATTATTCTTATATTTTTTTATAATTCAATTAACAAGGAATTTTAAAAATAATAAAAACTCTCAATAAAATAATTAATTTAACAAAATTGCAGACGCCAAATTTAGAGCTTTTCACGACAATTATGTACTGTTTAGAACAATTTTTATTTGAGCATTCAAGGCAAATGGACGCTTTGCATTTGAAACACATGTATTGTGTTTTGCGTTTCTTTTTGCATTCACAAGTAGAACAATTATAACGACCTGATAATCACTCTTCAGCAGTGCTGATGCATGGAACAGCTGCTGGAGGGGTCACGCTGATCTGGAGTATGCATTGTATGCTAACACGTATATCTCGTTGCATTTTCACGTGCCATAGGCGGTCTTATTAGCTGTTCAGCAAGTTTCTTCAAAAACTTGAACCTGCTTTCAATCTTTTGTCCTAGTGTCTGCACAGACAGGTCCAAAACATAGCAATTTGAGGCAGGAAATATCAAGTAATCTGTACAATATTGCCAATGGCCACCTACGAAAGCGACAACTAATTCGAGCACCTTTGGTCTAAAAGATACACTCCAATTTTGGTTTGGTTATAAAATAATATTATCTCTGGTTTCTTCGTCACTTCGTTGACACCTGGAGAATGGTGCATGTTTTAAACAATGATGACTGCCTTATTTTGTTTTGGCACATATGACACTCGGAATCAGACGCACAACTTTCTTCTGGGACGTGACTAATTTCGACCGGCTCCACATCGCTGCATTCGTCATTTGGTATTTTTTCATCGTCCGATAAATTATTTTCCAACCACCGCTCAATTACAGCGTCCCTAAGAAACTATAACTAAAACTAAAAACAAATATACATAACAAAAAAAAATCACGTAACCTCCTAACAGGGGTCTGTCAGACCTACTCTAGTATTTAACTACTCACCTGAGACAAACGCGCACACTTCTAACCTTGATGAGCCGTTATGCGGTACTCAGGGGCGCAGGGAAAAGGTACAGGGATGAACGAGTTGATACAACACTCCGGCGCAAAAATATTCACAATAATAATATCAACAGGATCTGTGAGACGTATGGTAGGTGGTTAAGGGTTAAATATAATAATTTAATTATAAATTAAAGTTATATCAATTATTTTTTATAGGAAGGCATCTTTAAATGAGTTAATTTTATATATTTTAAGCAAAACCAAGTTTCAACCGAGTACTCAATCCATCTCTATATACAATTCTAAAAACAATTTATTTTCCAGCAATATAAACATACCTTAGTGCTAGTGCCTAATATTTTTTTCAAAGAAGAATATATACTTTATCATACATACAAGAATTGAATTGGTATATATTTTTTTATTACTTCCAGCCAAACAAGACAGTCTTCAGTGGATTTGGTGGTTTCAACAAGACACAGCCATCATCATTTGATTTTTTGTCAAATTTAACAAATGGAAATAAGAATTCACTATCTCCAGCAAATAAAAGTGATACAACTGTTACATCAACAATATTCAGCAATACACCAATTTCCAGCAATTCAAGCAATGGTATATTTGGTGTGCACCCACCAGCTGAGCCCAAACCTATGTTTGGATTGGGAACAAATCAAATAACTCCTATGTTTGGGAGTACTACATCAATTTCTTCTGCTACCAGTGCTCCGTCACTATTTACTGCTTCCAAAGCAGACTCAACTGTTAGTGATTCACCGTTTAAAATTCAAACCACTACAAGTTCACCCAGTGGCAAGAATGAGACTAAACCTAATGTATCAGTACCACAAGTGTCGTCCACTATGTTTGGTGGATCAACTACAAATAGCAGCAAATTATTTACAGGAACATCAAGTTCATCACCATTTAGTATAAAACCTGTTATTGGAGGAGCACAAAGCAGCTCTGGATCATTGTTTACAACTGGTAACAACTCTAGCTCTACTAAAGAGGACAAGCCAGCACAGAAAGATGATGATAAAAAAATAACTTACTGTTCTAAGTTGAAAGGACTAAATGAGTCTGTGTCTGATTGGATCAAAAAACATGTTGACGAAACCCCATTTTGTATTCTTACTCCAATATTCAAAGACTATGAAAAGTACTTGAAGGAAATTCAAGATGAATATCAAGGAGAAACAAAAGAGCCTAAAACAAAGCTTGTTACAAATGTATCAACATTCCAAATAGAAAATAATATATCAAAATCGACAGGTTTTTCACTTGGCAGCACTTTGAATAACTCTGAAAGTGGAGAATCTAAAACTGAAGCATCTAAACAAGTAGGATTTGGTATTCCAATGATAGCAACAACAACAACAGCAAGTTCATCATTATTTTCGACAAACACAGTTACAAACTCTAATGGGACTACACCATTTTCATTCGGTATTGGAAAGCCATTCAGTTTTAATTCTAATGTCCAAGTGCCAGCCACTACAGAACCTAAAACTAATGATAATGAAGATGAGGATGCACCACCTAAAGTAGAATACAAACCTATAGCAGAGGAAAACAGTATTTATGAACAGAAATGTAAAGTTTTTGTTAAGAAAGATGGAAATTTTGTTGATAAAGGTGTTGGTACTCTTTACATTAAGAAAATTGAAGAAAACAATAAACATCAGTTATTAGTTCGCGCAAACACCAGTTTGGGAAATGTTTTGATCAATTTAATTCTTGCTTCTGCAATACCAACCCAGCGTATGGGCAAGAATAATGTTATAATGGTTTGCATTCCAACTCCAGATTCCAAACCTCCACCTGTTCAAATACTTATAAGAGTAAAGACTACAGAAGAAGCAGATGAGTTACTAGAAATGCTGAACAAATACAAATCATAAATAAAGTAGCTTGAGTATTATTTTCAGGCAAGAAAATTGAAATTTTCATAATTATTATCATTTGATTTAATGATTTTTGTTTACATTGCTCGTTACAAATTATGAAACACAATATGGGTTGTTATGAGTTAATTAACAAGTAAAATTAGACCTATTAACTAAGACCGAAGGAACAGAAAGCCTAACAGTTGAGTGTGTGGCTTATCAGTCTTTCAAGACTGCTAGCTCTGTCTATCCCGCAAGGAATAAAGACGTGATTATATAAATGAATGAAAAGACTGTAGAAATATTTTTTAAGTATTTTCTAGTATGAATTAGTAATTACATTCTTAAATAACAGACAAAACTTGCAAAAAAGTAGAAAGTACCCATGATTCTATGCTGCTGCTGTATTGAGTTTCTATGATATATCCTAGAACAAAAGTTAGACTATTTATGATTTGGCGCATATTTAACGCATGCGTATATACCTTTATTTTATCTCTCACTAATAAAAGTAAAAGTTTAAAATCAGTTATGACCATAACAGAAAACTATGTTAACTATAATAATCCAATATTACCTTACTTAGTAGTACTTACATGTTTTTTAAAGTCATCGTGTAGTAATAACTTAATTTTTAACTCAAAATTTATATTGAATCAGTTTTTATAATGTAAATCAAGTAATAATTGTACATGAGGAAATCTGGAATATAATAAGCTTGTATTGATTTTAAACACATTACCTTTCACTTATTTTGCCTTAAAACTAATTTTATTAAAATAAATCGATTGTGACAAATAAAAGGAAGTAGTCTTTACCTATTTCTCCGGGAAAACACGACCATATGTAAGGTCAGAATTCTTGTCGCTCACACATTTTTGTATTATACAAGCCTGAACACACAAAAATGCACATTCTTTGCTTTCTCTCTCATCATTACATTCATTACATCTCTACGCCACAAGTCACAGCTATCAGTCAAAAACAGTTACATATTATCATCTTAGTTAATAACAGATGAAAAAATGTACGATCAACTGCACATTTACTTCGAAATGCACTGAAAATTCGCGTTTATTAATTCGCGTTTATTGCGGCGTCAAAGACTTCCGAGCAAGATAACTTCACATGCGGGTCGGCTGTCAAATAATGAAACTATGTTTGTGGCACCAATACTATTTCAGATGTTGACCTGGGCCCCCTGCTATATATCGATCAACACAGCTATCTCCTGAGCCTACCGTAGGTACTATAGACAAAGCCCTAGTAGGTATATTCTAGTCAAATAAAAGCCCCAAAGAAACTAGCGCCTACACAAAACCTTTCAACAGATGGCGTTGGTCTAAGAATTAAATAGACTAGGTATCCTATGAAAAAAGTACTTTGTTCTTTTATACAACTATCTACTCCTTCCTTACCAGTATCATTAGAGTGGGGATCACGGTTATTGTATCATAGGTGAATACGTCGCGGCGGGTATACTTCGGTGTTCTTTCCATGAGATTAGATGTGGAAAGGTAGCCGATTCCTATCAGTTGGGAGTAATTATTTGTTATTAAATCTATACTTATGATTGCGAGTTTATTTATCTTTGACAGCTGTAGCTCAGAATTTTATATCCCAAAATTTAGGGCAGGTAATTTCTGTGGGTAGGTAATCCAATCTATGATACATTATACATTGGATTCCCCTGCAAAAGTTGCAGAGGTCAGACGGGATTCTATTCGGGTATAAACCTGAATTACATATTCTAAGATCATGGTCAAACACGGACCCTGGACAGAGTTGTGGATGCAACCTGACGAAGAATCCTTACAAATTTCACTTACCGTTTTATAGGTACAAAAAAAGCCGGTACCTTATTTATAACATGTATTTATTTTTAAATACAAACCAATATTTTTATTACACTATCAGCACAAAAGCTTCTAGATAGGTACATCTCAATCAATTGATTTTATTCCTAAAAAAGTAATGTCTTGTAGTTCATACCTATCACAAAAACACCAATGTCGTGTATTTTTGGGATTAGGTAAAATTTATAAGGCCTGTTTAAAAAATGATGCAATTTATTCTGGTGCGTGCATATCTGCATCTATTATGTACACTTATATTATTTAATTTTAATCTTAAATATTTTGCAATATAGGTACAACGGCTATGTTATAAAAGTATTTAATTACCTATATTTAAAAGTAAAATCCATTTTAACATATAATTTCAAAGAAGCTGGTACCAAATTTTATTGCCAAATCACTACATAGTATAAAACAGTCGCTATTTTAGTCTGTTTGTCTGTATGCTTAAATCTTTAAAATTACGCAACTGATTTTGATAGGGTTTTTTGTAACAGGTAGAGTGATTCAAGAGGAAGGTTTTTATGTATAATTTTTTCCGAATTTTGCACCCGTGCGAAGCCGGGGCGGGTCGCTAGTATATATTAAAAAAACGAATTAAGTTTGGTACTTAACAGTACATTAAAGAACTACATCTAGGGAACTAGTTTTATAAAATAGTCTTATCACACATTTTTTTGTATAATTATACTTCACTCTAGAATTGTCACAATGGTGTTTATACACCTGTCTATAACCTTCTTTCATATTGCATAATGATTCATCATCAATTTCGTAACTTCGTGTCTCTTCAAATCATGACATAGGCAGAATCACCGAAAGTCAGGTGGAAGCCATAATTTAGAAAAGATAGTATGAGCATTGTACTAAAATATGCAAATTTCATTGAATATACCTAATTGAGAATTAATAATTATAATGAAACAAATTTAGAAAGAACTTCTTTGTGAAAATAATGGCATTATGTGTGATGAGATGTATTAGAAGACATTTGACCTAATCCCATTTGTATTCTGTGCATATGGACTTCCACGCTGTTTTGGAATAACTTTTGATGATGAGGTTGTAACTTCATTTTTATCTGGTCCATTGTGCCTTGCAAAACACTCAATTCATAAGCATTCTCATCTGAATCAGATAAACTTTTAACTTGTAACATTAGGGCAGTAAGATCTGTAATAAGTTCAATCAAGAAGTCATCTTTCACAGAACCCTTGTTATTCTTGTCTACAAGGACACTAGCCTCCTCTCTGCATTTTTCTCTTAGATGCGAGGGGGCTAACATAGCATCCAAGCTAGGTCCAGGGGCTATTTCCTGGCAGTACAGCTGAATTTCATTTATACATTCTTGCAAGTCCATGTTCATTCTTTCTAAGTCAATAACAACAGCAGCATATTTTTTTTCAAAATCTTCTGGCATTTTCTCTCCAAAACACTTTCTCTTTTCAGCTTCACAATTATATTCCCGAAGTCTATCTATTTTCACTCTCTTTGCACGCAATATTTTTGTCAACTTTACCACCAACTCCAATAAAGGAACTGGGTAATTTCCCAATGTTGAATCAAATTGCTTAGTAATATCTGAGCAGCCTATGAGTGGATCACTTTGAGCGTTGTTGTTGTTAGAATTTGGGACAGAAGGCTGAAACAAATTAAAGATTCCTTGCATGACATGGCGAGGCCTAAATTTATTTGAAATACTAGCAAGGCTTATCGTATCTGGTGGTTCATTGGACAAAACCTCATAATCAGGCACTGAATGGGTTCCCAGCTTGGGTCTCTCAAATGATATTCTGTAAGTATTGTTAGATGTGTCAACAGCATCAATGCATCCTGTGAATAAACCATCCTGGGGTTTTCGTAATCTTGCTGTTACTTTAGTTCCCACAATTAATTGCATGGGAATTTCATTTGGTAGATCTTTGATGCAAATATCTGCAGTTTTTCTCTGCTGTATATATCGTATTAATTTCCTTTTCCTATCTAGTTCCCTGCGCTCTTCTGCAAAAAACGCTTGGGAACATCGGCGCGGCTTACCCATCATTCGTCTTATTTTTGTCCACTGAATTCGAGTCAATTTGCGATTTGTCAGTTGAGGAAAAGATTCCTTGAGACAAATCATAAAATCATTATCTCCATCAAAAAGGGCTTTGTCAATGTTACTATAAAAATATTCAAAGCACACCCACTTATGTGCCTTTGGCAATTTCAACAAGTTTCTTAGTCTCATTCCAATCCGCTGACCAGATTTTCTGTCTGGAGACTGGCTGCCAGGACTTTCTGGCATTTTGTCATCATATTTGTCATTGTTCCTTTGAACTTTAGATGGTGATTTTTGTTTTTTGGCACTTGATTGTTTAATAGGAGTTTTGGATATTATTTTCGGAGTCCTCTTTGGTGACTGTCTTGGCGGAGATGTATTCACAAAGTCATCAACAAATATAAACCTATTTTTCTTCCTAATCCGCGCCGGCATGCCTCGTGCATTTAGTTTTTGCACTGGTTCACTCGGTGTTGGTTTTGGCGGCAACTTGGTGCCGACTCTATGTAGCCCAAGTGCAGCTGGGCCAAACGCTGGGGGTTCTTCCTCTTCCGCGAAATCCATTTCCATTGGTTCATCCTTAACTCGAGTTCGAGACTTACTGTCTTCTTCATCTTGATCTCCTAAACAATAAACACAATTACCTATTTGGTGTTATAAATGAAATATAAAAATTGTTCATTTATCAGGGCTTGTTCAAAATTACATGCATTAACTCTATGAAGCAATCGAAAGATTTCAAATTTCGATATATAACTTGACAATTTCATCTAAAGATTTGAATATTTTCAAATTTTGAATGTAGCGAAGCTAAGTAGGTGGCGTATTCGAAACTGGAGACAAGTGTGGCAAATACAAACACTGCACTCAAGAGGATACAGGTTAAAATCATTTTTATTTCAACGATGATGTGGTTTGGAATAAAGGAATACATTTTATGGTTCGTAAACAACTTACTTTCTGATTTATCCGCCATGTTGATGGTATAAAATTTGATTCAATTTGAAGACAAGACGAGAGCGCCAAAGATTTGTTTCGTTCGGATACAACCACGAACAAACATTTGTTTGACGTTTAATTAAAGGTTCCTACTCACAGACATTAATATATAATTTCCTACTCCATTTTCTTGTCGCTTGCAACAACCTGCGATCATTTATATACAGCGTGCCACCGAGTTCGTCCGACCACCTATCTACTTATAAATGCAACAGAAATTGTTGCTGTCATAATATTTTTGATTATAAAATATTTTTCAAAAATACATTATTTTTAAAAAATGTTATTTATATATATAAAAATATTATTGAAGGCGAATTAATGTGATTTAATATAATTTTTGAATTTAATTTAAAAATCGTATTAAAATGTTGTACAGAAAAATATAATAATTAAACCGATATAATGTTATTATGATGTGACGTCAATAAGTGATACCTTGTATCCAATTTTGAAAATAAATCTATTCTATTCTATTCTATTCGATGTTAAATCGATTTTCAAGAAATAGCATTGGTTCAGCTTTCAGACTCGTCCAAGGCACCGTTTGGCACCCAGTGTTTTCAATAAAAATCTCGGTGCGCGGAAACGTCTTCTATTTCCGTGAAAGTGATTTTTTGTGTCTACATACATACATACATACATAAAATCACGCCTCTTTCCCGGAGGGGTAGGCAGAGACTACCTCTTTCCACTTGCCACGATCTCTGCATACTTCTTTCGCTTCGTCCACATTCATAACTCTCTTCATACAAGCTCGGCGGTTTCGGGTACTTTTGACCTGACCCTTTACCAGGACGTCCTTAATTTGATCAAGATACGTTCGTCTAGGTCTTCCCACTCCGACCTTTCCCTCCACACTCTCCTTGTATATCTGCTTAGTCAACCTGCTTTCATTCATCCTCTCCACATGACCGAACCATCTTAACATACCCTTTTCTATTCCTGTAACTACATCTTCATTCACATCACAACATTCCCTTATCACGCTGTTCCTTATCCTGTCACTCAATTTCACACCCATCATACTCCTTAACGCTCTCATTTCCACTGCATTTATTCTGCTTTCATGCTTCTTTTGCCATACCCAACTTTCACTCCCATACATTAATGTCGGGACCAACACGCCCCTGTGCACAGCCAGTCGAGCCTTTTTGGATAGTTTCTGACTGCTCATAAAGGCATGCAAAGCTCCATTCACCATGTTCCCCGCGTTCACTCTCCTTTCAATATCACTATCATACTTGCCATCTGATGTAAACTTTGATCCTAGATATACAAACTCTTTCACTTGCTCCACTTTTTCTCCTCCAATCAAAATATTACATGCTGTCATTTCTTTCTCCATTTCAAAAACCAGTGTTTTAGTTTTACTTACGTTCACTTTCATTCCTTTCTCTTTTAAAGCTTCATGCATACAGTTTACCATCTCCTGTAACTCCTCCGCTGATGACGCCAGTATAACCTGATCGTCGGCATAGAGCAGACATTTGACGAGTAACTCATTCATCCTTAATCCACTTTTAGACTCTTTCAAATCTGTCAAACAGCTATCCATAAATAGGTTGAACAGCCACGGTGACGCAACACATCCTTGCCTAACGCCTTTCTCAATCTTAAACCACTCAGTGTGCGCTCCGTTTATCCTGACACAAGCACTCGAATCCTCATATAAGGATTTCAGTGCTCGTATTAAGAGACTGCTCACCCCATGCATAGAAAGTGCTGACCACAATTCATTCCTCTCAACTCTGTCATAGGCCTTTTCCAGATCTACGAATGTGCAATAGACTTTTTGACTCTTGGCCAAAAACTTTTCGGCTATGCACCGCAAGGAAAAGACCTGATCAGTACATCCCATTCCCTTTCGAAATCCCGCTTGAGCATCCCATATTTTGTCATCAGTTTCATTCCTGACTCTATTAATCAATACCTTAGCATACAATTTGCCGACGACGCTAAGCAGGCTTATACCACGATAATTTTTGCAGTCCAGCTGTGACCCTTTTCCTTTGTAAAGTGGCACGATAACAGCCTTACACCAATCTTTTGGTACTCGGCCGCTTCTCCAACACAAATTGAAAAGGCAGTACAACTGACTAGCTACTACGCCTTTTCCTGCTTTAAGCATCTCGACCGACACTCTATCACACCCAGCAGCCTTTCCCGCTTTCATACTCTTAAGTGCTTCCACAATTTCGAACATTTCAATTTCGCCTTCCATCTCATTCTCTTTTTCTTCGCTATAGCAGAAATCTTTCTTATTTCCTTCCTTTTTTTCAAATAAACATTCAAAATAGTCCTTCCATATCTTTAGTACACATTCTTCTCCTTTCACAACGCTACCATCCTGGCATCTGATCCTAGTCAGCTCTCTGGTTATAGTATTTCCTCGGGCTGACCTTACGGATTTCCAGAATACTTTCAGATTTGACTGAAAGTCTTCTGATAGCCTTTTATCAAAATCCTCTTTATACTCTTCTTTCTTTCTAATCACAGCTTTCTTAACCAAATCTTTCATTTTCTTATATTCCTTACGTGCTTCATTCACATCTTCATCTATAACCTCTTGCATTCTTAAGTTAGCTTTTGCTGCTAACAAATCCAGCCATGCTTTCTTCTTTAATCGCACAAGTTCTTGCACATCTTTACTCATCCACGCATTTTTGTGATTTTTTCCTTTCCTTCTTCTACTTACACCACACACTTCAACAGCTACTTTCACAATTCTTTCTTTAAATTCCTTCCATCCATCTTCAATATCGCTCATTTCCTCTAAATCTTCAAATTCATCCTTCAGTCTATTAATATACTTCTTACCTACATCCATATCTTGCAAATTTTCTACTTTTACTCTTTCCAAAGCGCTGGTTTGCTCCCTTACCCTGTGCCGCCAGCGATTGAAGATACCCCTTATCCGGGATATCACCAGTAAATGGTCCGAGTCAATGCCAGCACCGCGATATGCACGGGTATCCAGCACTTTGTTCTTCAATCTTTCATCTACAATCACAAAGTCTATCATACTTTTTAAAATACCTTCCACTCTTGTGTAGGTATGGATCTCTTTATGTTGAAACATTGAGTTCGACACAAAAAGATCCCACTCTAGACAAATTTCTAATACACTTCTTCCATTATCATTCACCTTTTCGTCACCAAACGCACCAAGCACCTTTTCATATCCATCACGCTTTACACCCACCCATCCATTAAAATCACCTAACATAATAATCTTCTCATTTGGCTTGGTAACTTTCAATACTTCTCTTACACTATTCCAGAACTCCTCGTTTTCGCTTTTTGCTGATGTTGTACCCCTCGAACCCACATCCCAAGGTGCATAAACACCTAGAACGAAGATCCGAGTGATTCCAACTTTCAGCCTAATCCATAGAAGACGAGGGCTGACACACTCATACTCATTCACGCACTCAGCCATTCGTGCAGAAAGAATTAGACCGACCCCTTGACAGCCTCGGCTGGTACTGGAAATTCCAGACCAATACGCCGTGTAAGGGCCGTGCTGCGTCGCGTCGCATCCTTTCCGCTTCGTTTCATTCACGCACAACACATCCAAACGTCTTTCATCCATCATCTGGCATACTTCCTCAATCTTATCCTTCATTCCTCCTCTTACATTCATCGTCGCAAAGCGGCTTTCAGCAGACCGCATACCGCTCCCGCCGGGAACGAGACGTGATGGGGTGCGGACACCATTTTTTTGTGTCTATTTAAAGTATTTTCGTTTGGAAAAGGCAAGCAAATGATGATTATAGACTTTGTAGCGGGAGGGATGATTCCGCTCGACCGCCACCAAAGGGAAAATCTTCCGCCAAGCTAGGTGTTATGCCTGGGGAACCGCGGCTCCAACGATGTTAAGTCGGAGGTTGTATTAACTCTGCAATGAGCAATCTACTGGAATTTACCTAATCTTAATATCATCATTATGCCACACAGCTAAACGTGGCTTTCCATTCTTTTCGAGAATGGTGGCTTTGTCTAGTTTACCTTTTAAGAGAAGACGTGATTATATGGTACGTACTTACAATTTTTTTTTTACAAATACTCGACTCTCTAAGCCGCTTGTTTTGGTAATCTGGCGCTTTTTCAGGTCCTTATTAGCGCCATATCGTTAAGAGAGTTGGCAACAGACTAACATAAATTCAAGCCAATGAAGCAAAGCAAGCAAAAGCAAATGTGTTGTGTCGTTGAGTAAATCAAAGTTTATTTGTAATTTCGCACATACATCAAAAATGGAAACTTTTTAAAGTAGATTTACTTAATTGGATCTAAAGATTTTAATAAAATGAAGTGCAATATATCTTTTGTGAGCATCTCATTGTTTCTACTTCTAATAAAGGAAGCGACTTGTAAGTAATTGCATTTAGTGACACGGACATGTTTTCAAGGCAAAGTGAGAGTTCAGGCTATGTTGAAGTTTTTCATTACGCTTGCAATAATATTATCTTATAATACACTACAAACTAGTTTCAATAAAATTATTGTTCTAACTTATAGAGGCAAAACTTTTTAGTCAAAATTTACATAATGAGCACAGTAGCAGTAATTAAATATATTAATATAATATAAATGTCAAAACTTATACCTATATAAGGTAACCTTGTTGATGAAGTAGCTAATTCATGTCTTAATCAAACACATCATTACAATGCAGACATTCTAATGGAATAAATCATTACAGTGGCCCTAAGGAAAATAGGTAGGGGTAGGTATTTCTTGGGGCGACTGTAACAAACTATAACAAATATACAAAACACCTTCCTGGGCTGATATCTGCCCAGGAAGGTGTTTTGTATATTTTGTGTGCCCATTTCATAAAGCCTTTTCCTGAATAGAGTAAAACAAAAATTGTAATTTTTATTATTTTCCTTGTAATTTTTATGTTTTTCTCCCTGAATGAACCTTCCTTGTGCCTAAACAAAAACATTTCAAAATTTTGCAAAATTGGTCAAGCAGTCTTTGAGTTTTATGTTTAGCAGCACATTTGGTGATTGGTTTTTGTTGATGGTGATTTAACTTTGGCTTTTATCTAGCAGTTTCATGAAATTCTTATAAAAAGTTTGGTAATTTTTAAAATTGCAGGTCTAAATAAGCGATGCATTAGGTGCAGATCTCGTGGTGAACTTGGCCCATGTGGTGATCCATTTCCATTCAATGTGACGGAACCTGAGGCTGAAGCTGGAATTCATGTCATGGCATGTTCTTCAGGATGGTGTGCTAAAATGATTGAAGGGACCACAGGAACTTTTAGATCAGATGGTTAGTATTTCTGCATTGAACTTGGTTGATGCTAGTCCGTCAGGTTGTCTATTTTATATTGTTGGATATTTTCATTAATTTGTGATTGTTAAAAACTATTAAAATCAATTCACATCAAAGTCCTTGCAGTTTATTATCTTACTTAAATAATTTTGAAACTAAATTTATTGATTTGGCACCCAAAAGCAGAAGTAATTTTTCAAACCAAATTTCTAGTAGTAAATTGTACCAAAATGGCAAGAAGTCATGTTAGTGCCAGAACTAAGAACAAACTTGCTACTTGAGATCTTATGCTCACTTGTTAAATAAGCCATAAAAAATCTAATTACAGATTACGGAGCTGCAACAGAAAGAATGTGCCTTCAAAGGCCTCCAAGTGACTATGAAGAACGTTGCGCCTACACAATGTGGAATCACAAGAAAGTCTACATGTGCTTCTGCAATGGAGATCTGTGTAATTCTGCAATAACTAAAACAATATTCACTCCTTTGATTTTATTACCTGTTTTTACAATAATCTACAACTTTTTAATATGATTACATAAATATATATATATATATAAATATATATTTTTGTATCTGTTTCAGTCTGTTTTGTAAAAATATTGAATTTATTTTGTATTCAGATCAGACTATGAAACACTTAATTTCAAAATGTCATTTTCTAAACATTCCTTTGCATATAGTGTAAAGTTTATCTAATTAAAAGTTGATGATTCATTTTTCACCCTCTTAACAGTTCCGTATTTAGGATATATTTTTATACTTTTTTTATATTTTTACATTTATGTACTTATTTGTAAGTATGCTACGTTTAAATGAAAAAATAAAATATAATTGTATTATAAGAATTTGTAATTTGTGTTACATGTTAAGTTTAAAATTTCAAATTAATTTTAATCTAATTTTTATTTGTTCTTAGTCATGTTGGGACTTCATATTTTTGGGGAATTGTACTTATTTATAAATTAATAAAATTTAATGTGAAATTGATTTTATATAGTACAATATTCAGATATAATAACTGTGCTTATGATTTCGATAGTTAATCGTTTTCAACATTATATACTCATAAAGTAATGGCAAGGTGCTAGTTGTAAATTTTATATGTGATGTAGATTAGTCTATTACTTCAATGAACCATGTTATTTCATTGAACTGACATGTAAATTAGATATTGTATATTGTGTTTTTCATTATATTAGTAACACAATGTTACCAACTGGAATTAATTGTAATTTATAGCATACCAACGTAAAAAGAGGATTAAAGTGGTAATCAAAATAATTAAGCATATAATATATTTATATGCAAACAGCGGTGATATTTTTTTTGTAACTTCAGTTTAGTTCAAATACGTCACCCTGTTATCAAAGCCTATCTTCCCTTTTGTATTATAATCGAACATAATTGCAAATAGTGAATAGCCCAAGTTATACTAAGGGTCTTGCTCTGGCCGTATTGTTATGCTATGTTGGATTTAAGGTTTTCTAAAAACTTACAATTATTCTAGATACTTTTCTCATAATGTCAAATGTTTTTTAGTATACAGGACTTGTTTGTATACTCTATTGTATAACACATAAAAGAAGCAACATGATTGTGGTAGACTTAAAATGGATTTTTTTAATATCGGTTTATTGAATGTATTATTGTATGTGTATTTGAATCTCAATTCTATCATTAAGCCAAATAGCTGAACATAGCCATTCTTTTCAAGACTCTTGGCTCTGTCTACCCCGCAAAGGATATAGACGTGATCATATGTATGTATGTATTATTGTAAGTGAATCTCAACATTCCGTCCAAGGTTATTGCTCAAAAGACAATAAACATAGAATTTAAATTAGGTATACTTTCAGAAAGTTCAGTAAATACAAAGAAAAGTATACTTCTTTTGTATCATAAGTACCACAGTGTTTTCGATGTGACGCAGTTCATAATTTTATAATGTTATCTAATAAATAAACAACATAAATTGAGGTATATTTTATTAAATGAAATGCAAATAATTAATTATGACTTTTGTAAATGAGTATTTTTACAATCTTATAAAAATATACATATTAATTTGTATTGGTTTGTTTTATTGTGTGGGCTAAGGACGGTAGTAGGGCCAAGTATGGCGTATGCTGGCTAGCCGGTAAGGCTTCAGTTGGTTTTTGATCCTCAGATTCTGGTTTTCAAGCAAAGACTTGATATGTGGGATGTCGTGGAAGTATAGGTTGCCATGGAGGTTCGCTCTCTCAACAGCAGCAATGGCCTCTGAACCTTCTAGAAGGTATGGGTCCTCAATCTCCAATTCTGGAAAGAAAATATTAGGTTTGATGGTCACCAGTAGTCTTGAAATCATTGTAAAACTAAAATTATGAAATACTAAAAAACGTTAATGGTGGCAGGAACAGAACTTGTTCTATTAGATAATATATTATTCTATTAGGTTATAGAAGCGATGATCTTCATTATTTATTAACGTGTGTATGTTTTTCTTTTGTGGGTCTGGGAATGGAGACAGGTACCTAAATGCTGGCGGTTTTTTTAACTTTAAGGAAATCGCCATAAATCGTGTTTCAAGTTCTTTGGTTTCATTCTGTAGCAACTCTTCTACATCACATTTACGACTACAAAACGTAACGTGTACAGAGTCATACATATAAAACACCTACCATTGAGTTCTATGAATGGTAGGGATCCGGAGTGACATTAATTACTTTTATGACTCTGTAGGTAGTTCGATGGAGCTACTATAGAAACTGGTTCTTGTGTCTTGGTCTATAAGGTGAAGGTTTACAGCCTGAAGACGTGTCATCTCGTCAGCATTCCCACGGCACAGGTATAAGCTAACTCTGTTATACATTTTACCTGATGTTACCTCTCCATTGTCGACTCTGCGGCCGTACGAGCCGCCGAAGCGAGGTGCTGGCACGGGCGGCAGAAACAGACCTTCTGGCCACAGCGACTCAGGGTCCGGAGAGTCCACTTTGTACGGAGAAGGAGGTAATACTGGGATGACTGTATCTGGGAATATAATTTGTTTATTTTTAGATGTTAGCAAATGTTTGGCGAAAAGAGGCGCAGAACAAACCGGTGACGAATGGAATTTATTGGATTGATATGGGCGATCTATAGGTACTTACATAGATCAACAGAAGAGAAACATGTAATTTTTAGAATTTCTGTCTGCCTGTATGTTAGCCTCGTTTAGAATTGTTTAGAATGCGTTTATCTCAGATGTGTTCGCCTTGGTTCAACTTAATAAGTTAAGTTAAGTAAGCTACAAAAATCTCTTTTAGACGCGAAGTCCACTGCTAGTCTGGAATAAGAACTCCGAAGAGTTACAGTTAAGGGGAGCCAGGAATGCACTAAGAGTACACTAATAATAATATTTAATTATGTTCTCAAGAAAACGAATCAAAATTGTAAGTAGGTATTTTAATCATCACTTTAAACCGCATCATCTATCTACTCGCTTTGATAATTACCTTCTAACTTTTAATTACGAGGTTAATCAAAGGGTTGACTAATATGTTGTAAATTTCCAGCGTAAGTATTGGTAGATTAGTCACTTTAATGAAAAGATAAGATCAAGAGTAGGTACTCTAAACTGACGAGCTAGCATGAAAAGATTGATAAAACAAAAGGATGTAGGTAGGTATCAAGGGTCTCAAGGTCGGTAGTTTCTCATACTTACCTGTTTGGGAAGGGCGCGGATTTATAATATTCATCCTCCTGGCATTATTCCCGGTTACATCCTCACCTCTCTGGAGAGGAGCCCGGGGGATTTATAAATATATAGGTATGTAGGTAAGTATTTTCCCCCCTATTCCCGTCATACCTGTATAGCTATTGTACTGCCATGGTAAGGCACTCAAGGAGTTTGAGGGCGGTGCTTCCTCCACGGTGAAGGGCACTGTCGGCTTCACTCGCGGGTAGCCCTGTGAGGGATTCCCTGCAACGTAAATTTTTTGTTGTAGTAATTAGTAGTTCTAGTAGTAGTACCTAGTATATTAGTAGTTGTTGTAGTTCTAGTAGTATAAAAATCTATTGACTGTCTTTCATTTTATCTCCCACTCCATGTGAAAAATTTCAAACAGGCATTTTCACGTGGATGTTTAAAATCAACTGCTAAATGAGGTACTACTTAACAATCTTTCAACTAACTTCGCAAACTCCTGGCCTGCGCCCTTTGCGACTGCCTCTGAAAGGCCCGTCTCTCCAGCAAATGTACTGGATCCCCCACTCCATGTGAGTAACTCCTCGCGGGCGTATTCACATTGATGTGAGAGGAAAACTGCGTGCTGGCTGTCACGGTAGACGCTAGCATGATGCACAGCAAGCTGCATGTGATTCTTTTGCTTGGGATTTTCTGAAAATGAAATATATAATTAGAAGTAGATAACGTAATGAAATAGTTGTCGTTCGTTATCGTTTAAATCTGAGGACGCCGTAAACCGGACAAAGTAGATTGTAGGTGGATAAAGCGATATTCAGGTATTCATGGGAAGTGGCAAGAAGTAGGAGGCATCTGTCTGCCAGAGGCGTGATTTTAAGTTTACGTATGTTAGTTATATTTTATTAATCGTACCTACTAGGCACCCTCCCATTCTGGGACGAAATATGCGTTGTATACCTATATGTATTGGCATGCCTCTTATATGGCGGCGGCGGGCAGTCCCACGTGCTCTTCATAATTTCGCCACCGAGGTCCAATTGTGTATGCATTGTGTCGCAACATCGTGGGACTGCATTAAATGCATTCTAGTTTTAGTTGTGCTTCTATGTAGATTCTTCTGTGATGAGTAAAGAATAATACAGGTCATTTGGCTCATCAAACAGATCGTTTATATCTAAGTAGTTGTATGTAGGTAGGTATATACTGTCCACGGTAAACGTGTAAACAAAAACTAACGGTTGCCCACGCTTTTAATTGCTAGTGTGCTTTCATTGTCCTATATCTAAACTCCGCGCGGGAAATGTATTTATTTCTACGATGAAAATGTTATCGTATGTGCTGTTCAGTACTGTTGATAATATCAAACTAACAATCAAAAAATATATCTATAGAAGTATGGATATTTTTTACATTTTCGAAGATCCGTCTATATCAGCCTTATGCGTGTCGTAATTATTTAACTTGTGCATAGCAATTGCTCGGCGTCGTTGTCACAAAAATTAATGTCGTTTAGCCCTCAGCTTAATTACGAGTAAGTATTAACATTGCAAGTTATTTCAATTACCTACGTGCATACCAAATGCACTTTTGTGTATAAAATTATGAATGAATACTCCTACTTACATAATAATCGTGAATTTAATTGACCATGCCCTCTCATCAGCCTAAATGTTATGAACACACGATTTCCTAAGTTTTGACACTGACTATACCTTATCTAGAATAACCTGTTAGTCAGAACTTGGTTATTCATATTTACTGGGTCGTTAGAAGTAGGTAAACTAAAAGTCCTATAACTGAACTGCTTTGAAAGTTTGGTCTTTCTCATATAATAGATTTCGACTATTCGTAGGCCTAAACTGAAAATGATGCGTTTTACTAACAAATATAATACCTACTTAAACCTAGAATTATTTATTTTGAAAAAAAAAGTTCATACTTATTATGATTTTAGTAGAAACGATAATGTTGGGGCGAAGAGAGTACAAAATAACGAAAAAATACGGTCGCATTCGGAATCTCTTTTTTTTAAGTCGGTTAAAAAAGCAAATGACGGTTGAACGTCAAAAGTAAAAGTTTTGCGGTTAGGGTAATTTTTATCTTTGTTTTATCTTATTAGTGTCTATTAAGTCATTAGATAGAAAAATATCGATAGGTTTCGAATAAATTTATCAGACGTAATATCTTTATTAGTCATTTCGATTAATTCGAAATTTCTAAAAGAATATTATCGTGATTATACAATGACGTATATACTTAATGACTCTGTGGTTAGAGTTTGTGATAAAACTTGTCCCAGAAGTACTCGTAAAACCATGATCTAAGATGGGTTAGAACATACATATATCTTGGATTTTCTTATTATTATTAGTTGTCTGGATATTACAAGCTTCCTCATGATGTCTTTTATCCTATATTGAATATAAATATAAATTATTTAGCATTAGATGATCTCCGTAACTTAGGAAACTTCATTACCCAGTAGTTACCTACCTACACACACGCGGTGCGATTCGATTGATTCTATATCTTGTAACCCCTTGCCAATATTTATTTATATCATGGCTTTATCTCTCATGAAGGTTAAAAGCATGAAGGGTATAGAATAGAAATTAAATGGTAAGAGCAAAAAATTTCGAAAAGGCTCAAAGATCACGTTCATCTGGATGAGTTTATGATTGAATTCAGAAATTCAGATTCAGATGATAGTTTTAGACCAATAAGAATTCAGTCTAATGAAACCATTGCAATGAATCCAAAGTTGGTATAGTTCAATGGATGAATTCCTTTCACCCGATTTAATATAAGATTACACACATAAACATTTACTAATATAGCTAACGGTAAGTAACTCATTTCAGAATTAGGTATTTTATGTGAGACGAGATTAGCTATTAAAATGATTGCTATCATTAGGTTTTGAGCAGATGATGAACTCGTTAAAACGATTGCGTGCAATGATATAGTTAAATTACTACAGAAGCCTATAATTCTTAAAGACCTTGCTCACTATTGTTTACGTTTGTTCTAATTTTTGACACGGATTCATCAAAAGTGCCGTGAGAGAAATTACGAAACTGGGATTTCATGACCGTGACCTTCCGACATTAGTGCAGATGGCTTAACGATTGAAACCTCTAATGGAGTCATATAAAAGACTATTACACCAAGGTGAGACATGAAGTATAACAACAAAGCAGTGAAGATAAAGACACACGGATATTCTTCTACGGAACTCGTTTGAATGTCTGATTTTATTGAAAACAATAATGGATGAAATTAATTCGTTATCACGATTAAGGATGTGGCTGCTTGATTGGGATTTTGGATTTTATTTGAAGTCATAAAAGGGCTATCAATCAAATTTCACGTATCATCTTATAGTCGCCCAATCTTGATTATTCTTAAGTAAAATTTAAGATTATTTGTGAAAGGTAATGTAAGTTCAAGTTTAAGTAAGTTCTATATGCATAAGTCTTCCATACTGATAACCGCAATGACCACGTTTGGACGCAAGTATTGTGTGAGTAGGTAAAGTGCTAATAAATGCTCAATAGCTATAGATTTTAAAGAAATTTTTAAGGAGAAATGTAGCAATATGCCTTCTGCCGAGTCGCTACCCTCTTGGTAAAGTGATCGTAGTCGTTCAGTTCATATTGGTACCTGTTAGTTCATAAAATATATATATAACTAGTTACGTATCTGTAATGTGATGAGTTGGATCAATGAAGAAGCGCCAAGATGATGAAATTCATCACGTGAAATAGTTCCAAGCAGCAGGCTCATTATTCGTCAAGTGATTAAGTAATTAGGTACGTTTAAGCTCTAAAATTCAACCGTTCCTTTTGTCTTAGGAACCTACAATCTATCCGTCACTTGTCAAAAGGGGGTTTTGCAAAACGTGACTAGTTCAATCACTCCAATTTGTTTGTTATTATCAATTCAGCAGTATATGTACCCGCCGTGTCCCGATTACAAAATATTCTAGTCTAGTCGATTTTTTACAAAGAAGGTGGAGTGTACATCATTTTAGGTAGGCATGTACAGTATTTTGTACTCGCGATTGCCATTCGATATATTTTACTGCCTCTCTTTCTTATTTATTGGGTACCAGATAAAACTATTCGTCACATTTCTATTAGAAACAATCATTTCCATAGGAACTGCTTCACTACCGTTTCCAAGGCCATATTCCCATTGAAAACGTTTTGGTCAGATTATTTTTTGATAAGAAGTTAAAAACATTATTTCCAAAACATTTTACAAAACGGTTTATCTTTCGTCTACACAAATATGTTCAATTTATAAATGACCATGTAGCTTTAAGGCATACTCCAACCATTGAGTCTCGGATTGGCACTAATCACAATGATCTGAGAATTAAACCAGTCATTTTGCAAGGAGGAGATGCAGTCGCACTGTCACGACAATCTCGTGATGTCATGTGACTAAACAGAACCCACGATTAAGGGCCACCGCACACTGGACGTCTTTCGAGCGTTGCCGTCTTGCCAGCGCCTACGTGGCGTGCACCCACTTGTATGATGCACAATGCACATACCACTGCGACGACGACGCGACGCCCGAAAGACGCCCAGTGTGGGAGGGCCCTTAGCCAGTGTTTCAAGGACAAAAGGATATAAATTTGTTACTGCTCCTATTACGAACATGTTCGTCCTAATTCACGTGTCGTAAGCACGTCCGTTCTCCGATAAAATCACTATTCACGTAAGTATTTTTGAATATGATGCAAAGCGATTGTATATCGGAGAGAGGTAATTTAAATATGATTAGTCTTTATCTACTGTATACTGCTACATTCATCGTCTTTGTCTTAGGGTGTAGACAGAGTCAAAATTCTATGAATGACTGGAAGGCCTCGTTCAGCTGTCTGGTTTAATAATGGAGCTGGGATTCAATCGAGACAGGTTGCTAGCTCATCGCCTAAAAGAAGAGTTCCAAGTGTAGGGCTTTGGCCCTTGATTGAATCGCATGAAGAATGTTTTTTGTTCGCTACCAGACCAGCATAGAAATTACTATATAATACTATTATTTTTTTTTCAAAACTCGTTTGGTTCTAATTCTGCTGTAGAGTTGGAGTCAGATCAAGACTGTGAGACAACCGACCGATATACAAACGCATATTTAAAATTAAGTCGATACCTACTCTAAGACTCGCACTATATTTTTGGGTGAATGTTTTTTCGGGTTTTGATTTTAAGGCATCTATTACACCGCACTATGACCTCTCTCTGGGAAGGCCCTTGGGTTCGCTAACCGCTTGTAAATCAATTAGACGATTTTGTACATTTAATACTTTGTTTTCAGTTGTTTAAATAATCAGTTACCATTTCACGATATTTAAATTTGTCGGCTTGTGTTGTCACGGATGTTAGGAACGGTCCGTCAACCAAGTACGGTAGGCTATTTCATGTTACAATAGAGGCTTAACATTTTCATAACAAAAACATTTTTTTTTTGAAAATGCGTAAGCACTAGCTCGTTAGAACGTGCACTTGACCGATTTATAAAACAAACAACTATTCGGTTCTTTTTTGTATTAAAGTACACAGATTAACATAGTAATGTGAAGGTAAGTGGACACTTGAATTTTGCGCACAGACATCATACATAGCAAGTATTTATCCCAGAGCCTACCTTCCGAAAATTGATGGCCACGTTTTACTTGATAACTAATAATTGAATTGAGGTGCAGAGGTTGCAGGCTTCTAACCCACCAACTAAGCGTGGATATACAGTGTAAGCCTTTCCCTTGATCTAGCTAGCGTATACTAGTTTCCAAGTACCTACTGATGTTCCTAAGTTGTTACTAGTTGTTGATACGACAGACTACCTGCCACTTAAGGTTAAAGATTACTTACTGAACTTTTATAAATAGTACAGGTATTAAAAACGCAGGTAACGTACCTTTATTTTATCTCAAACGTTAGTCAACGTCGTTCGGTGACGTTAGTCGAAGACGTTCGATTATTCGAAACGTCCGAGATAAAATAAAGGTACTTGTATTATGTATAAATAGTATATAATGCAATGCGAAAGTTTAAATTCAGTTATTACTGAACTTTGACCAAAAAATTCGTTTGTGTCAGCATGTGCTGTAGGCGTTCACGGGCTCTTGCTCTAAATATATGGTAAAGGATCTCTAATTTAGATGACAGAATAACATGCAGATCTCTAATTTAGATGATAGAATAACATTTATAATTAAGTCCTCTTCATAAATTATTTATTAATATATAAATGTAACCTTTATGTATAAAGAGTTTATACGAGTAGGTATATAAAGAATGTAAAGTGCTAATTGAATGCCGAATTCGTCAATTTTACTCGTATTGGTGTTACTAATTCAAATGACCATAAACTTTAGAATACATATATACCTACCAAAGATAAATCAAATGGTGCCTTTGTAAATCACTTGGCATTTTTTGGAGATAAAGAATACTTGAATACTAACGCTTAACATACATACATATGTAAGTAAGCGATAAAGACGCGATTATACATACATATAATAACTTTATCTATTACAGGTTAGACAGAGCCAACAGTCTCGCAAAGACTGAAAGGCCACGTTCAGCTGTCTGTATGGCTTAATAGGCAGGTTGCTAGCCCATCGTCTAAAAGAAGAATCCCAAGTTAATAAACCTATTACTAAGTCGCCTTTTACGAAATTCATGGAAAGAGTAAGTCTCATCTACTCCTGAAAAGTATGTTCTATATTGTATCATCAATTTTTTCCAGACTTTTTATTTGATTTAATTAATAACAGACAAAAATACAATTATCATATTAGTTGAGAAATGACAATGAGTATTAAAAACAATAAAAGTAAATCTCTTAAAACCAGTGACGACTGCCACTAGGCACCGAATGCCGCACCTAAAACCTGTATGTCTTCTAGTGGTGACGTAGAGGAAAGGTTCGAAACTCGAGGGGCATCGGAGAGAGTAGTCATTGTAACTAGATTGACCATTCACATATATATAACTTATATTTGATACAGACAGGTTACTAGTTAAATTTGTACTGAGTATGCGATATACACTAGAATAATCTACCTACATCTATATTTGAAGAAACTTTTTGTACTATAGCCCTAAGACTGGGTTACCTGTTACATTAAGAAAGAAAATGATATACCGAAACAAATTAATGTAAATTACATGGGTATTTTTTTATTTATGTACAAAACAAAAATAATATAGTTATTAGGGTACTTTTGATAAGAATTTAATGAGAAAGATACAGCGCACGCGCAAGTTGACGCGTTGATCGTAACAAGGACAATCCATACAATTTCCATACTAATATTACAATAAATGAACAAATACATTCTAAAGTTTGTCTGTTACGCTTTTATGGCGCTGATGAAATTTTGTGTGAATATTAGTTAATTTATTTTTTGAGAAACCACGGGTACGGGTACCTAATGCGGAAATTTAAGTTAGCCCCATTAGGGCTGCGGGCGTTAGCTACTTTGAAATAATTTTAGAAGTAACGTGTCTTTCCGTCTAATCTTTTGACGGTTGGCATTGTCTTATACGTAAGGGATAAAAACTTTGTATGTAGGTCTAATATGTGTAATTTCTATAAATTCCATTGAACTTGTCAAATGCGAATGAAACACAAATCCATAGTTAATCATGCCTAACTTCGACACCGGCTCACGAAGCGTCATTTGATACACTTTAGTTGCGAAATCATTTGGCAGATTTCAATTTAGTCTTCGGAATTTATTGAAGAGATTGTGATTCGATTACTTAATATAAATACTGTACCTATAAATATATGTAGTATAATAATAAAAAAAAGTGTTGAGTTTTTTCAAAATAGGCTTGGCACATAGAAATTAGAATAATATAAGACTATAGACATGGCCAGTTTTGGTGAATGTAACGTCAAACATTCCGGCTCCTTCTTTGGAATTCTGGGATGAGCAAATGGACTTCTATTACTCCCCATTGTAAAAGACTATTTTGTTAATAAAATACATTATTATTCTGGCAGAGAGTTCATGCTTAGACCACACGCTATTCTGAGGTTCAGCTCATTCTGCCCCTCCTCTTCCTACACCATGACTATGCTTATCTAAGAAGGAGAGTGCTATTTATTTTATTGTGAATGTTATTTTATTTTAATAATTGAATGCACAAATTCTCTAGCATTTTATTCTTCAAAAACATGCTTTTTTTGGCTCGTTACCTAAACATTCTTATTCTTTTACAAGTTCGAGTCCCAACAAAAACAAGATATGTATTATTTTTTATTAAAAATATATTTTTTTGTGTTGTTTGAGTATTTTATATAAAAAAACTGAAAATCTATAAATACTAAAACGGTAAAAATATTTTGTCTGTTCATTTTATATTTTGACTGAAACGGATAAAGAAATTTTTTTTAACATTTTTTGTCTTTCTGTTTGTATCTGACTGAATGATTAAGATTCAACTCGAACTTTACGCGGACGAAGTCGCGGGCAACAGCTAGTTCTTTTATAAATGTTTATTTGGATTTCTGTAATGACCTAAAAATGTCACGCGGGCATTGCCTTTACTGAAGACATCATTTCACGATTCTCGGGAAAACCATGAAAATAAGCGGTTTTAAATTACACCAGATAACGATCAGAAGACATCGTAGTGAACTGCATAATATAATATTTAGATACGCTATGCGTATTACATCACACATATAGAAGAAAGAAGCAATGTCTCGTTACAAAATCGAATCTAATCTTGTGTATCCAGTTTCTATTTTGCGAATTCCTCAACCACATCAAGATTATTTTGACATTTTTCATAATGTTCTGTTCTGTTATTATTTAGAATACGTAGATAATTATTTTAAATAACGCCGCTGCCATTCATGCTGTTAATTTCTGGAATATTTTTTTCCAAAAAGATATTTCCGTATGAGAAACACCCACCCAATATATTATGAACATAGATTAGTTTTAAGTAACTTATAAAGATTAATGATAAAGTGTATGTATGTACTGAGGTCGGTCAAGAGACATGGTGACGTGATGTACATCAACTCGTCCCTTTTACGTTTACTTTCACCAGGAAACGATACCTTCAACACTGTAAGTAACATCGACACAATAGTTTAATAATGTTTTTTTTTTCACAAAAACAAACAAATCTTTCTCTTTTCTATATACATATGTGTCGATGAACGTTGAAATGTTGAGTCATGTTTGTTTTATTGTTAGAGATGCCGCCACAAAGTCCGGGTAATTCGGCTAACCACAAAACAAAGAGATTAACTTTAAGTCTGTAACTGGACGTTGGCTTTTGACACTTTTATTGTTGGTTTTAGTATCATAAAAATAAACGAGTCGACCAGGATTCGAAATACAAGTTTTACAAATGGCCAATTTCTCCGAATTCTTCTGTATTTGCTACTGCTGCTGAATAATACTTATTTCTGAGCTGGGTAATACTAACTACCAAAACACTGTGTTAAATGGACTTAGATTCAATCTCTTCGTGTTTTTTTCTTTTTCAGTCGATTTAAGAAATGGGTAGGCCATTAGGTGGAGACCAGCAGTTTTTGAAATTGGGCTTCAAGAATGGAAGTGGCAGCACATAGTAAGGTAGTAGGTAGGTACGTGGTGGGTACTTAAGATAAAGGAATAATAAAACCATAACGTAATTTAACTTTAATTTACGACAGACGCGACGATTCCACCACTTCAAGTTATGTATTTATATTTTTCGTAATACCTACAGTGTGCTACGTTGAAAGGTGTACCTACCACTTTCGTAGCGTAGGAATTTTCGAATTTCTCGAAGCTAATACTTTTTTTATGAATATATATATATATATATATATATATATTTATAAAAAATAAGTTCCAATGTTTGATGTACATGACCCCAGATATCGCTTTATTGATTAAATATAAAGAAGGAAAAAACACTATTTGCCTTCATCTCAATCAATTACATCTCATAACAATACAAATTATGAGGAAATATTGGCAGCTGTTTGTAATCAACGTATACAAAAAAATATAATAATAAAAACAATGATTGATTTCATTGGTAATCATAATTTGTTCTGAAATGGCTTCTTTAAGAGGTTGGAATTTATATTATTTATCCGTTCTTTTTATAATTAGACTTGCTTGCCTGAGGCCATATCATTTTGAAGAAGAATTGTAAGTTGTTTTATATAAAAATAATTATGTTTAAGTATTGTCTTTCCATTATGAACATTCCTTTTCTTATCTAATGTAGTAGGTGCAGAATAACTGAAACTACAGATTCTATTGTCAAAGTTTCAAATCTATGCCACTACGCAGAACCATTCCACATTTAAAACAACCTGTGGGGGTATTTATATTCCCTGTTTTTATTCCGTTCCGATATGTTTTTGATAGAGACAGAGTATACACATAGGCACATTATTAAAATTCGCAAATAGGTAGTCCTGCTTTGCAAAACAAAATAACTCAACTAAGGATAGGTACATCTTCAGTACCCCGTAGGTAATTTTCCTGAGGTTTTAACCTCACGTACGTCACGTTAAATTCCCAATGTGATATCAAACGAAGAGCTCTGAACAAAGCTATACGATCTGCTATGGTATTGACACACTAAAAGCCCACTTAGACCATTAATGAGCGATCCGATCCGTGTCAATTCATGGCTCGTGATCCACAATCGCACAATGGGAGCACAACATTTCGATCGATTGCGCAAACTCCCGACCTTCATACGATATATCCTTTCTATACAATTTTTTTACACTAGTTTATGATATATCTACCTATAGATATGATAAATAAAGGTAAAATATATAAGAGAATATAATTAACACAATCAAAGTCAACATAGTTTATCGTATGCGTAACTAGCAATTTCAAGGGTTGTAGAGATAAGTATATTATGAAAGAGATAAGTATTTTTTAAGTTTTAACCAAATTTCTGTTTATGGATGGGATGGAACCTCCATACTTGTTTCAGAAAATGAGGTTCTGGGTACTTACTTGTGTGTTTCGTTAAGTATATTTTTTTAATTTGCTACATACATGTCAAGTACTTAGGTTCTTTTTTATTTATGATATAAATTTAAGTTACTCAATAAAATTATAACATGCCAATTAATATTATTTATAAGTCGGTTACGACTTCTGACATCACTGCGGATGCTGTTTTAAGCGGATATTCTTTATTTATTAGCTGTTATCGAAAAACCAATTAGGTACAAAATAACGCCATCATTCATCCTGCGTACCTTAAAAAAAATGATCAAAGTCAGCAATTAACTGATTTAAAAAATCTTCATTAGTCAAAATGAATTAATAGATATAAATCATATCTACTACGCGCGTGAGTCTCTATCGATAAGTTTGATGAATGATTCACTCAGTTAGTCAAAATTTTATATCAATGGCTGTTCAATAAAGATAATAAATAACAAGGTGAAGTTTAATTGCGGTTGAGGATTTATCATTATCAAGGACGCTCACGTTGTGCGTGTTACAAAAATTTGGATGCTGCGATAAATAATTGCAGCGTTTCTAATCGAGATTAAATCTTAGCACCCAACAAGACTGTTCAGTCAATGTAATGATTATTGTTCCTCCTGGCGTAAGTCCCAATCATACGTCCTGATTGCGACTTCTCATGACCTATCGGAAGAGAGGCACGAGGTAGGCCTGATCCTGGAATGGGTACCTAACTCAGGTTTTTATACGAAGTGATTCCTATCTGACTATCGCAACCTTTCAGCGGAACCTAACTCATATTGGATCATTCAGTTGTCTGAATATGTTATAAATTCTCTAGCTGGGAGGAATGCGAAAATGTTTCTACCTAATTTCTTATTAACACTGTTATATAGACGTGACAGTATATTTTGTTCATGAAGCTATGAAAACGATAAGCAAATATCGGTAAACGTACACTAGACATCCCTAGGTGGACCAACGACCTCATTAGGGTTGCAGGAAGACATTTGAAGTAAGCCACTTCGTATACTGGCCAAGGTAAGTAGGTCATGGAAGCTGCGCACGAGAGCTCTGATTATCAAAAACTCATTTGTAGGGAAAGACATCTGTTGGGTCAGCTTTGAAGGCATTTCAGTTATACAGGTGTCAAATAAAAAAAAATAATCACTTCAGAATTTCCTATAGCAAATGGCAGTTAATAAAATTTTTCACAAAAAAAAACACACTATTTGTTTTATAATCTGCAGGTATTAGCGTAGCTTTTAGTGCCTAGTCTAATGGGCCATCGATTACGTAGCGAAATATTTTGTTTGTCAATTATTTCGTGTGTTTGCGATCCAATTAGTAATGTGCATGCCAAATGTAGTTGGTACCTTGGTACCTACATACGTGCGTTTGTCCGGTGAAGGGTTTTGGCGGTGACGAAAATGTATGGGCGCAATTGAAAGTTCAATTTAAGTAGACTTTTTTAATTATCGTTGTTGTAATTTTTGGCAGTAAATTATTTGTTGATTTACTAAAAAAATAGGATCCATTTTAATTTACTTATTAAAACAAGTTTAAACCCGAAGGTTAAGCTTGTCGTGGGAAAGTTTTTTTGTATGTTTATATTTCCCTTTTAACGCTGACATTATTGCATTACCTACTATTTATGATTTAGCATAACTATAGGATATAGTAGTACGAGCATAGTATTGCGAAAAAAGTTTACATCTACATAAACTTGCGGTAAATAAGTATGATGTTATTAACGAATAAAAAGAAATAATGACATCAAAAAAAGTTTATTACGACTGTTTTAAGGTATGAAGGTATAGTTGTTGTGGATAAATTGTAACACCGAACAATGCGTAGGCTACATTTTATACGCGAGCGATGCCGCGGACAGAATTTCCTTTGTTTTTTTTTTATGTAATACATACATTTGTAAAACAAAAAAAGCCATACATACATACCTATATACACACACATAATCACGTCTATATCCCTTGCAGGGTAGACAAAGCCAACAGACAAAGTCATCCATAGAAAAGAGATGTTTTTTTTTCTATTGGTGCCGGGAATCACAAAGCAAAAAATAATCATTTTAAACTAAAAAAGTTAAATGTTCATTAAAATTATTTACACTATTATACTCAAGGAGAATTACTTATTCAAGTTACTAATAGTTCTTTAAGCTATGCAATTGTGCCTGAGATAATTTCGTTAATAACAAAAGCTTCGTAAGAGCGAGGAAGGGAAATTACACTATGGTCCGTCGTGAGAGATATTCCGCTTGAATTACAAACAAATGGTTTTTAGTAGTTTGAACTCATTTCACTGTGCAAGTGTGTTTCAAGGGCTTAAATTACTTAAACGTACTTTATATGATTTATCTACTTACCTACATACATATAGTCACGTCTATAACCCTTGCGGGGTAGACAGAGTCAACAGTCTTGAAAAGACTGAAAGGCCTTTAGGCTACAGGAAGAAGTTTGATAGCCTCAGACGCTTTTTATGAAATCTATGGGAAAGATATGGATATTCTATTATAAAGTACTGGGTACCATACGACATTCTAATCTATGTACACTGTAAATATTTTTCTTTTATTTTGTCACTCAAATGTGCTACTGCCTTGAATAAAATACGTCGATTTTATAAGTGCCACAGTCCCATGGAACGGAATAGTCTTGTCTCACTATGGAACAACTATATAGGCTAGTGGGATAGAATGCTTCAGTAATAAGACAAGTGACCGCTACCATCTGGCAACTTCCTATGTGCTTATCCACTAGATTAAATTAGGTTTTTAGATTATCTTAATTCAGTTGAATGGAATATGTACACACAAACAAAGCTAAAAAGGGAGATCTCTGAATTCTTTTTTTTTCAATGTCGGAAAAACATCCCTACTATCCCCAAGGATTTGAGATACAATACACGGAATTTCTGAAATTTATGCAGTGCTCATTCAGAGGACCTTCTTCATCCTCTTGGCTGTAGGTTACATCCTCACCACTCTGGAAAGGAGCACGGGTTACGCTCTTGACTATAGATTCTGGATTGGGTGAGTAAGGTTTTGACAAGAACCGACTAAACCCGTATTGTATCAATCAGTAGTATCAACCTTATTCAGAGAACCTGATGCAGATAAATTATGCTCGAGCTAAGTTAGCAAGAGAGTTCATGGGTTAGACCCGCTTTTGGACCTTGTGCGTCAATGCGATGAGCTTCAAAAGACGGTAATTTAAGCTTTTGTAAAAATATGTACCAAACCTATTCTTTATTAACTTCGGTACCCGGTAAAAAAAGGGATGACCATTTTTGGAGTTCGGTAGAAACAGAATTGCATCATGTTGTGGATATTGCCATATTCTTCCGAAACGT
Organism: Amyelois transitella; assembly: GCF_032362555.1. Taxonomy (NCBI): domain Eukaryota; kingdom Metazoa; phylum Arthropoda; class Insecta; order Lepidoptera; family Pyralidae; genus Amyelois; species Amyelois transitella. The sequence goes on from NC_083509.1 coordinate 8,041,654, forward strand.
GAATGTGAACAAATGAAGTGAAGGCTGCATTAATGTAGGTACTATTATTTTATTACTTAAGAATAAGTTCATTTAACTTTACCAAGACTTTTCCAAGACCGACCGAAACGTAAGTAGGTATAAAAAAGAAAAATTACACAGGTGATCGGCTGCATTCCTTTTTATTTTTCAACTGATATCAAAACCTCCTTGGTTTGAAAATGTTTTATTTTATTACGAGAAGTGTTTATGTTTATTACGAGAAGTCGGTAAATTTTGAGACGATTAGGTTTATGATTTTTTCTTTAAAATGATTAACTCCCGATAATTTATGATGGGTTTTCAAAAAATAAGGATATCATCTAATAGGTATATAAGGGATATTTTTTTAATTTTTGTACTTAAATACTAAAGCTATTTATATATTTGAGGTTGTCAGAAAATTTTTTTGTGTGTTATTATAGTTATAGTTGTGCAAGATTGTTCCATTACGTACCTAGTTACTTAGGTGTTTTTCTTCAGAACTTGGGATTCTATTCTACTATATTTCTCACATAATTAAAAAACCAAAACACACTTTTATGTACCTACATACAACTAATTTCATGTTTACTTACCATTTGTTTCGGTGGACTGAATCAATCAAAATTATTATCGTCACTTTACACTGGTTCTTAATAAAATAAAACTGTTCGTTTCGATAAATAAAAGTTTTCGGGTCGAAGTTGGCGCGCAATCGATCTATTCCCACCGAATTTCGCAGTGGATTCGCACACATGTGCGAGGTAGCAACACAGTTTGTCTTCTGATTCTGCGCCCACGGTTTCGTCCGTTCACAATCTAAGTACAAAAGTCGTTCTTTCTCCCGAGAGAATAAAAGCACGTGATGCGATGAGCTAAGCCGCGTTATGAAAGCGCCTTCACAGGACTAAAACATGTAGGTGAGTAACTTTACAATGCTTTTACATTAGTTTTAGTACTTAACTATGGTAGTGAATTAAAACTTTATTTACTATGAAAGATCGCCATTATTTTTACCGATAAATTCATAATTCTGTCTTTACAATGTTACTGGTTCAGGATTTATTATAACCATTTCCTTTTTAGGTGAGAAGATAACTTATTTTTTATATTGTGTTATTTTTAAGCGTTTTGTATTAAGACTTCTTTAAAGCTCCAGCTACACAGTCTTCAAAAATTGAAGTTTATAAAATGACAATCATGACAAGAAAAGTGTGATAATATCAAGATAATGCGGCGATTGTGGAAAAACAATTTTCTATAAATGTTTGATTTTATAGAAAATATACGCAATGACATTTCAGAAGAGATTATAGAAATTCTCGATTATATATCTAATAGAAGTCTTAATTTATACGACAGAATTACCGGTAATCTAATGTTAATTCTTAGAACACAGTTCCAGAAACCTCGACGTGGCGAAGATTTTTTAGTATGAAATATATTTAATCATAATTATTATAACTTCTACAAAATTACTGGTGAAAGTAAAATAGCAAAATTATGGATGACTTTGAAACTGATGGCGCTACTGAAACAACAGAAACGACTAATGTTGAAGATTTAAAAGAAGGTGCCGATCCGGAGAAAGTAGGTGAAGAAGGAGCTCGTGGTGACGGTGGAGAAGAGGTGGATGGTGAACATATAGAGGGAGAACATGTTGAAGGAGAACATCTCGAAGGTGAACATGCTGAAGGGGAACAAGTTGAAGGTGAACACGTAGAAGGCGAGCACATTGATAAAGAAAAAGTTTTAGGAGAAGGAGAAGAGTTATTAGGCGAGGAATTAGCAGGTGAAGGATTAGAAGAAGAAACTCAAGAAGGTGAGAAGCAAGAAGAAAAAGTAGAAGAAGTTGTAGAAGAGGAAGAAGTGTATGTTGAAGAACCTCCACCTGATCCAGCAGCTCCTTTCAATTTTAGTGATTCTAAAGAAGCACTGAAGGATCCCTTCCAGCTAAGACCTGATCAGCTAGCAGAAGTAGAACAGCTTTGGGAATTATATCAAAATTATACTCCTGCTTATACTGATATTGATAATTACATTACTGAAAAAGAATTACTGTATATGCTCAAAGCATTAATGCTTATGACATTCACAGAAGAACAGTTTTACGAGTTGATAGAATACTGTGTAAGACCGCCACATCCGAAAGGACACATTAATTTTGATCAATTTGTGAAGATGGTGACCATACGTCAGAGGGACTTTCTCATTGAAGATGAGTTGCGGACTGCTTTACAAGTATTTGACCCTGAGAAAACTGGTTTAGTCGACAGAGAAAACTTGAGAGAAGTGCTTCTTAAACAAGGTCATAAAATATCGCAGAAGATGGTGGATAGTCTTATTAAGGAAGTAGATATGAGCAATGACGGGACTCTTGGAATTGATGATATCGTTGGGACCATGTGCATTGATTTGAATAAAGAGGATTTGCAGATGCTAATGGCGTCATTGTATCCTGATGAGGCTCCCCCACCAGAAGATGATGAAGCAGCCTAGTACATTATACAGATACAATAATACAGATGTTTTAATTTTAAACTGAATTTTGCGTGACGCTTCCCTTCCGAAGGCATTTCCAGGAACAAGGTTGCCCGTATCAATAGGGAGCTCTATTTTGTCTCTGTCAAACCCAAAATGGGTTAATTCAATTCAATTCATTACAAACAAAAACATATATTTTTACCCCTTTTATAACATAGGTCATCTTCTTCAAAGATACACTCTTGACAGAGTGGCCGTGGTCGTCATGTAGGTAGTCGTGGAAGTGGAAGGGGGCATATGGGACATACCTACATATAATCACGTTTAAATACACCTTGGGGGTAGACAGAGTCAACAGTCTCGAAAAGACTGAAAGGCTACCTGCGTTAGACAGATATGCGGTTCTTCACAAAAGAACCCCGTTATTGTTATACTCAAACCTCATTTTAAGCAGCCACTGAGTCGATCGTAGGCCGTTCAGGCTCCGCTACTGGTATCTAGAGATATTGAAAGTTATCATTGATTAATTAATTTCAATATCTCTACCAGTGACGGAGCCTGAAGGGTCTCCGATCGACTCAGTTATATATATAAGTATGTTTAATTCCCGGCCAGGTCATGATGAGAAAGGAACTTTTTCAAGTTGGCCTGGATCTTGGATATTTTATTTGTAAGTATTTATAATAAAATATAGTATTGTTGAAGTAGTATCTCGTAACACAAGTTTCGAACTTACTTCGAGACTAACTCAATCTGTGTATGTACGGGACATATATATATTTATCACGGAGGGTTCTTACTACAAAACTTTATCTTTTATCTTGAATTTTTAAACAAATTGTGCGTAGCTATCAAACGTAAATATTTAGTTCATTGACACGTACGGACATAGGACATACAAATGCATGTTTTAATTCATGGTAGGTATACATAATCATCAGATCAAATTAATGGATGTAATAAGTACATTGTTCATATAAATACATGTATGTATAAAACGGACTTGATTTATGCATGGTGATTATTAAAATGGCAACATTGGCATCATAGAAAAAATAATAAAATGACAGTGATATAGAATTCTAATGACATTGATAGCTGGTATTTTGAAGTTTGTTTGTTGTTTGCAAAGTTGTTTGTTTCCAATTCAGTTACACTCCACTGTAAAGTTGCATGCCGATTCCTGGTTTTCTTTTTATTTGAATTAATACCATATTAAATAGAAGACAAAAGAAGAGATGAAGCTGATTTTTCTTCTATCGTTTATAACAACATTTGGTTCCAGTAAGTTAGTTTTCTTGTTACTAACAGTCAGTCAGGGTGTGGTTCATTCAAGTAATTACCTGTTATTTACCGTATCTACCTATTGTATCTGCGTTACTTATTTTAAATTTAACAATTATGTATGTTTCAACTTTTACCTTAACTAGAAATGTGTAAATCATAATAATAAGTTAAGATTTTTAACCTATTGATGTCCTATCAACATGCATCATATACCTATCTGCAAAATTTAAACATTATCAAACAACTGATTCAAGCTTTAATATGAATCCGGTGAAAGAGTTTCCCAAAATTTAACGGGTTTACTTTATCACTGTCATTGGCGTCTATTCGAAACAAACCCGGGAGAGATGAGAGAAGTTAGGAGATTTCTATAAATTTATATTAATGGAGTGCTGTTGAAATGACAAAAAAGTAACCTATATCCATTATCGTAAATTGTGTTATGGGATGCCTACTAACTCAATATATTTTTATTCAAGCCAAGCGCCAGGCCAATCAGAATAAGTTCAATTTCATGACCGTTCATCATCACTTTATGCTCAATGAACATAACATGACAAATAATCACATCTGTATCCCTGGTGGGGTAGACAGAGCCAACAATTATCAACAGACTGAAAGGTCACATTCAGCAGTTTGGCTTAATGATAGAATTGAGATTCAAATAGTAGTTGGTAGCCCATTGCCTAAAAGAGGAATCCCAAGTATGAATATATAAGCCTATTTCTCAGTTACCTTTTCTAACAATCATGGGAAAGAGATGGTGTGATTCTACTCTATTGGTAACAAAACTATGCAACACCAACAGAATGCTAAACAAACTCTAAAAAAATAAATCAATATTGTCAGGTCTCGCTATATGGTGCTATCAATGTCATGCGGGTATCCCGGGCTGCACTGAAGATTTCAACTGGAGAGGAATTGGATACCTTGGTACACCTTGTCCTGACTCTGAAGATATATGTATCAAACTCATTGAAAGGAAAGGAGGTTTGTATTTCTCATTTTTAATTCTGTTCTTAAAGAATTAATTTATATCAGTTTGTCTATAACCCTTTAATAGATAAAACACAAAAACCCGTAACGCTGAAGACTGCAACAAATGGAGGTGCATCGCTGGGGCTGCATTATCCAAAAAAGACGCACCATCATAAAACCGCGACCACTCTGTTAAGAGTGAACGACTGAGGAGGAAACACACAATATGAATTTAAATGCTATACCTATATCACTGTTAACACGTTTTCTGTTTGTTGACTTAATCAAATTCTTAGTTTTGCATTGCAGAGAATGCCTTCTGGCATTAAATCAGTAGTAGAGATTGTTTATATTAATAATTTCTTTATTACAGCTGAAGAAGTGATAACAAGAGACTGTCTGAGCAACTTCCGAGCTTTCAGAACAGACATCCCAGCGGACACATATGAGGGCTGTCGACCAGCAGCCAAGGATCAGAATTTGGCACATTATGTCAACAATTCCATTAAGGAACTTGATTTGAAGAGGTAACACTTATTAATGCAGAGTTATACTTTACTCAACATTTAAAATAATTGCCCTTCTCACAGTAATTAAATAAAATTATATGTAAAAATTTAAAGATTTTTTATATCTGCTACAATTTGTGAGTACTACATGAATATTTAAAACTTATAAAATCATTAATATTAGTTCTGTTTAAAGTTCATCTTATTAGAGTTCCATTATATTTTTTAAGCTATTTTAACATATGGCACTATAATTTTTGTTTGTAAATAATTTGCATTTCAAATTTATGGTATATGTAATAATATGTTTAGAATACGGGTATTTTGGCCTTGTACATTTTACAGAAAGGCATTTAGTGTCTTGTGATTCGAAAATGTACCCATTGTGACAGTAAATTTGTATGTTTTTCATTGAAATAAATTATGTGTAATTTTTTCCCAGGGATAACTTTGACGAGACTATCTGGTGTTTCTGCTTCCTCGACCACAGATGTAACTCAGCATCATATATAACCACATCAATGGCATTACTAATAGCAGCTATTGTATTACTCACACAATCGTCAAGGTTCTGACATGCACTTGATTTTTTAACCTATTAGCATAGACTGAAAATATGTAATAATTGAGAGTACTCCTATACATTCCATACAAAAGGGATGCGATTTTACATTTTCCATTTCATTTTTGATGATCTGAAGTTAATATTGGCTGTAATGAAGTCTTACTAAGAACTATATCTTCATCAGCGTCCATAGTAAGTATTATGTGGTAGAGACTTCATTGAATCCAGGTTTAAGATAATTTAATAAATGTTTGAGATACAGACACTATTAGTTTATAGTCAATATTTTGTGAGACCAGGAATCTCATTTGCATTTGATAGATTGCACTGTAATTATTTTGATTTCATTCATATGACGACCCAAAATCGAGAAGTATATGGGGAAGAATGATAAAAAGAGCTGGCCCAAAGATGTATACCATTTCCTTTTCGTTTCCTAGGTTTTGTTATATTTTGGAATAACAGATTTCAGGTCAGGCTTTCGTTCGTAAGTTTTAGAATTTCTTTCTATGACAGTTTTTCCGTATGGTATTTATTATAAATATTCCTTCTATCATAAAATGTAGCTCATAATTCAAGTATATTAAGGCTGTTGTATTTTATTATTCCAATCTGTATATTTTGTCTTTTTCGGATTTGTAATTTATTAAACAGTCTTTGTAAAAATTTATCAGGAGTATGTAATAAATTTGTAATTGAATGACACATTTCCAGTACTATTAAATTTTCTAATCTGAATTTTTTGATAAGGATATTTTTTACATTCCAAATGCCGTCCATTTTGTAATATTTAATAGTTGTAAGTTTAAATTCTAATATTAAGTGCCTATACATATACATATTTTGTCAAATTGTGTTAATTTTTTAAATAAATCCAATGTGATTTAGATGATGACTTTGTTTTAATTTTACCTTTACGATGATTTTCATTAAATGATATATTATTATCCTTACCAAATATAATGAGCAGTTCAGAGCAAGTTTTATTGGTATAAAAAATGGACATGTATTTAAAAAAAGTTTCATCTCAATTATGACTTATTTTTAAACGGGTATAATGTAATGGACACTCACAGATTTTTTTTTTAATTTATATATTTATGTACATCAAGGAAAATAATAAAAAACTTAAAATAAAGAAATTCAGTACAAGGGCATTTATCTGTATTTCAATGAACTTAAGCATTTATGTCTATGGCTTTGTCATACCGGTCACATATAGTCTCACACCGTAGATTAAAAAGAAATCCTTTTTTTAATGTGCGTGTTTTTATTGTGTCTTTTACAGATAATGAAATTGTAATACAGTGAAGAACATTGTTGTTAGAACGCCAGTTATTTGGACCATGGTGCTACTTTTTAAGTTCCACATATTGTACACGGAGAACAAGGGCGGGTTTTCTTCTAGTATTTTTAATATTCTCTTAGCTTTTCCCCTTAAAGGTCCTGTTGATAAAAACAATCGTATTTATTTTATTTTTTGTTTCTGATGGGAAATAATCATACTTAATTACAGCTTTAACATTATAGAAATGCGGTTCAGTATAGTTAAATTCAAAACTTCACTAAGTATACTGATCATAAAAAAAAACCTTTACAATGTTAGTTGATATATTATGGAAAGATTCATTGAAATATGAACTTTGTAGAAACCTGTGCCTCCATGTGCATCACGATTTTAATCGGGTGGTACCTTAACCGTGCCGTGTGGTTCCCGGCACCAATACAAAAAAGAATAGGACCACTCCATCTCTTCCCCATGGATGTCGTAAAAGGCGACTAAGGGATAGGCTTACAAACTTGGGATTCTTTTCTAGGCGATGGGCTAGCAACCTGTCACTATTTGAATCTCAATTCTATCATTAAGCCAAATAGCTGAACGTGGCCATTCAGTCTTTTCAAGACTGTTGGCTCTGTCTACCCCGCAAGGGATATAGACGTGACCATATGTATGTATGTATGTATGTGGCACCTTAACAATTTCTTCCATCTTATTTTCATAAGATAACATGTTGTATAAGTTACTCACCATCATAATAAATCGATAGAACAGAAATGGACAAGCGTTTTGTTAGTTTAGTTTCCCTGAAAAATTTTTCGCATCGGGTGCAAGCCAGACTTATTAGCACGCTGTCGATTAGAGATAGGGTTATCATCATATATGTATCTGTGAGGAGAAGGGACTGAAAAGATTATAAGAGTAAAGTTAAAAAGCTGTTTTCTTAATTAACAATGTATCAGTTGATGTAACATTTTTTCATACTGTGTATCCTTTTTTACTGAGAAATAAGTAACAATAACTTAACATATTGTTTTTATATTGAAAAAATAATTAAAAAAAAAAACAAGCGTTCTCTACAAACGCACATTTTAATACCTAATCACAGTATTATAACATTTTAAATGCTTGTTTAAAAAATATTGGGATATGTACCTAATTGATTTCTCAAATTGCTGTCCCTGTTAACACTACGAGTAAATAATCCAAAAAATATAGGTACCTACTTAATAAAAAAAGCCAACAGTTAAAAATCTTTTATCATTAAGTATGAGGAAGGTAACTTACGTTATCTTTGAGTGCAACTATTATAAAATGCATATAAAATATTGCGCAGAAAAACATCTTCAGGAAAAAAATAAGGATCTGAAAAATCAACGACAGCGTTTTAGTAAACTAAAATGATAAGCCTTTTTTACGATTAATGTTCACGTCAGTGATTAACTAAGAAAAGTATACAAACCAAACATGAAAAAGGTTGATCCCAAAACATTGAATGACACCCTTACCTACACTAGTTTTGTTCAAAATAACTCCCTAAGTAAATATTTTGTAATATGGTGCTTACCTGATATTTATAGAGGTCTTGAAATTTGTAGAAGCAATATATTAATTTTTTAAAATAAATATCAATATCACAATCAGCAAAGTCGTGTGTGTCCGCGGCTAATTTCCTTAAAAGCATTGAACTGGGCATTGTCAAGGCGTCCATAAAATTTATGAGCATAAATTCCGGCTTTAAATTATTCATTATAATCGCATTCAGGAACTCTATCCGTATGGAAAAGTGGTACACAATACATGAAAAATGCAAAAACTCCAACATGTATGTCAACTGCACGTACCCGATACCTAAATAACTGACGACGAGTAAAAAATCATTGAAAAGTACTAACACTGATAACACACTTAATGTGAGGATTAACACGAGAATTGTATTTCTGTTCATCTTGTAAATGATGGAAATAATTGATTTATTCTTGTCGATCTTGATGAGACGATCAACTTGGTGCATTTGTAAGAACAAGTTCACGTTATCTTCATTGCTGACAAATCTCACGTTAAATACGTTTAACATGAATATTGCCCACTGAAGTAGTACCAGGCATTGTAGGGTTTTGAGCAAGTTTAACGAACTACTATATATATTTAGGTAAATATGTAGCATAAAGAAGAGAAATATAGGAGTTACTATGAAGTATCCGCACGTATATACTTTCTGTGTCGTCGACAAAGGTGTCACGAATTTATTCCTAATGTCCACTCTACATACTCCAAGAAAAGTTTGGAATCGGTGAAATGGGGAAAATATTTTTAATAAATCGTCATTCAATATATCGTGTGAAACATATTCAGTACTGCGATGCATTTTATTTTTGTTGTTAGCTTTGTTTGTTTTGTTGTTAATTTTTTTTATTTTATTATTATATATTTTGTAAATTTGGGAATAAATAATTGTAATTGTGACCTTATTGTCTTTGAATATACTTAAAGTAATTAAAATGTTAGTGCGACGTTACCACATGACAACATGAATAGAGACAGTGGTATAAAATTATCGGTACCTAATTGCTAAATGAAAACTAAACACTAGCGGCAATGGACTGTTTAAATTAAAACACCGTAAATGGACTGCTCCAATTTAATTTATATTATCAGCAATTAACAATAATTGCTTTTATACAATAAATTATATTACTATTATAAATAATTATATTACGCCAAAAAAATTCCATTTGAATCTGTCCTAATTTACTTAACACTAGTAAGGTGGTTTCTACTAGTTTAAAATTGATTTTTCCAATTTCATCAGCCGTTGTCATAATTTTGTTTATTTTCAGGCGTTCCACTTAATTTTCTGCACCAACCTCACTTGCCGCCCCGGCAAGTGAGGCAAAATGGAACAATTACCAGCCTTATCCCTTTTGGCGTAAGATTATTAAATTTTAGCTGCTAATGAAGTTTCATTTGAATAACTGATGAACGTTTAATTAGCACGTAGCCGTAGCTACTATGCCGTAGAACCAATGTAGCCGCTACACCGTAGAACCCACGTAGCTGCTACGCCATAGCTTAGGAAAGGACTATAAAAAAGATGCAGTGAAGCAAACTTTTTATGATTTTTCAGGCATGTTGCACAAATCTACTTTTTACTGTTACAAAATTTTACTACCATCTGCCATCGACTCCTAAAAAGTCATTTAAATACTTCTACTTATTAAAACAAAAGGCTTTTATGCATGCGCGTAATTAAAATGCATGTGTACATCTTAAAATTTTTGTATTAAGGACCTACATAATAAAGCACAAAAAATTTACAAATAATGAAACTGTAACAAAGTGAAGAAAACTGTCGTTAGAACGCCAGTGAGCTTCACCATGGTGTCAGCTTTGAGGTTCCACATGTAATACACGGAGAAAACTGGCGGGTTTTCTTCTAATATTTTCAATAATCTCTTCGTTTTATCTCGCAGCGGTCCTAAAAACATTTTGAATTGAAGAATTACTTCCTAATTTGTTTATTTATTAAAACTGAAGAAAGCTCAATGACATTGATTACTGATATTTTATACCTACACTATATAATGTAAATTTTGATATCGTTCTTTACAAACGCAAATACAAGTTTTTTCTCTTGATGAATTTCATGGAATTAATCATAATATTACAGTAAAACCGTAATAAATAAGTAGGAAGTACCTAATGATAATAATTTATTCACTTCATTCGTAAATTTAGATATATGTATATCCGTAGGGGATACGCTATTCGTTATACATTTACAATATCTGCCCAAGTAGCAAGGCACGCGCGGCAATTAACGCGCGAAAACATTTCGCTGATTCGTTTCACGCCATAATAAAATGCGAAATATGGTTAGTTTGTCTCTTGATAAAAACCGCGTCGCGCGTGCTGTTACGGGGGCTGCTATGAAAGTGTCCCTGTACTTACCATCATCATAAATTGTCAAAATCTTAATGGACAAATGTTTGGTTAGTTGAGCTTCTCTGAAAAATGATTCGCTTCGGATACAGGTCAGTGCTATTAGCAAGCCATCAATTATTGATAGTGAAATCATCATTACTGTATCCGTTAGGCTTAAAGACTGGAATGAATTATAAGTTAATTTGTAAATGAAAAATGTATGAATCTTTTAGGAAATATTGTCTACTAATACATAGTAATTTATATATAGGCCTTCATGTAGCTAAATTTGGAAGACTTTAGTATCAAGTCGCTAGGGGTCTGTATGAAAGCGGACAGTTTTTTAAAAAATTGTTAGACTATACTTACTTTGTAAGCGTAGAATTTTGGTGAAATGAAAACCTATCGACACAATAAGTACCTTACCGTTGTAAAAACTTAGCCAAATCTTTTCACACAATGATTGGTTAACGGACACAATTCAAGCCTACGTTATACTGAAAAATGAAGAAATAGGGATATAAAAAAGAATTAAAATTAGCACGTATTTATTTCACATAAATACGTGCTAATTTTAACATTGACCGTTATAGCCAAACTTGTCAACTTACATTATCTTTCAACTCAATAATAATGAAATGTACATAGACTATATTATTAACAAACATCCTTAGGAAAGCAATGAAAACCTGAAATAAAAATATCAAATTGATGTCACATAAGTTCTTTTATCCGTTTAACTACAAAAAGTATAAAGCTAAAATTACCTGAAATTGATATAGTTCTTGAAATTTATGAAACCCGTATAAGAGTTCTCTCAAATATATATCTATATCACAATATACAAAGTCGTGTATATCCGCTGCCAATTTCCTTAAAACCATCGTATTCGACATATTTAAAGAATTTTCTGCTACGAATTCTGGCTTCATATGATTCAAAATGATAGAATTTAAAAACTTCATACGCAAAGTAAAGTAATACATGAGATTAGAAAAATACAATACTTCTATCATAAATGTCATTTGAACATAACTAATGCCGAAAGTGGCCAGAAAAAATAAGATATCATCGAACATTGAAATCGTGCAAATTCCAATATATGCTATGATAAGCAAAATAACGGTATTTCTATTCCTTTTGTATACAGTTCGAATAATAAACTTGTTTGTGTCGATCTTCATGAGACGATCTACATGGTGCATTTTTAAAAAGAAGTCCACGTTTAGATCGTTATTAATGAATCTTATGTTAGATACTGTACACAAACACATAATCCATTGTAAAAATATAGCATATCGCATAGTATTAAGCAAATATAAAGCATGGCTATACTTTTTTTCATAAGCGTTGAACATTATTCGAATTAGGACCGGAACTATTACAAGCAAAACGAACGTAAATATTTTTTGTGATGCCTTCGGAGGCGTTACGAACTTATTTCTTATGTCAACTCTGCACACCCCGAACATAATTTGAAGTCGATGAAAAGGGGAAAATGTTTTCACTAGATCGTCGTTTAAAATGTCGTTCGAAACATATTCAGTTTTATTATGCATATTGTGAATAAAAGTAGCGTTTTGCTTTGTAGATTTCGAAACCTAAACCGTATATCAATCAAGGTTTTAACGGTAGGAATATAATTTTATTTATTTCGTAGTTCAAAATATGTAAAATAAGTGACGTTACAACTCTACAAATTGTAAGAATATAATGGTGTAATTAGTAGTAATGGAACTATGAATTTTAATGTAGGTATCTTCATCGACCCATGTGAGCTTCAAAACAAAGCAACAATTTATTGATGATTAATCGACAACTTCTATGTAGTAAGACTTATCAGTAGGCGGCCCATACTAAATAGATACATACCATCATGCCATTGCCTGTTTTCCATTGGGGTAGGCAGAGACTGTGGATTTCTACTTTCTACGATCCTTACAGACCTCTCCGGCTTCCTCCACACTTATTACTTTTTTCATGCATATTCGACGATTACGGGCACTCCTAACATCTCCCTTTTTCAAGACATTCGAAATTTGTTCCTTAAAAGTTTGACGAGACCGGCCCTGTCCCACTTTTACAGTCAGCTCTCTCTTATAAATTCCTTTCGTTAGTCTGTCCTCATCCATTCTCTCGGCATGTCCAAACCACATACTCTTTTATTTTTGGTCATCACATCTTCACACTGACACCGCATGTAAGTATATGCGGTGTAAGTTTAAAAGATCGAAGAAAGTTGAAATTAGAGCTTTAAGAAGTATTTCTTAAAGCTCTTAATTCAACTGCGTTTACTGTACTTTCATTTTGTTTCTGCAATACCCAACTCACTCTCACTTTTTCTCATTTTTGTCTGTCTGGTACGTTTCAACTTCGAAACTACTTAACACATTTGAACGCGCTGTTCACAGGTCGATTACATATAATATGGAGCGTTGTCAAATCTTCGTTTCGCCAAAATCGGTTAAGGGAATATGAAGTCATGGTCAATTGAAAGTTTACTTATAGTTGGATGGATAAATATGCTATTATTTTCAGTTTGATTTCGTAGCAATGTAACCGCTATATAAAATTGGCACAGGAATAGGAGGCTATAGAATTAACTATTTTAGGTCTGGATAGTTGTACTTTTGATAGATTCCGCGAAAAGCGACTTACACGCGAGCGGAGCCACGAGAAACAGTTAGGGTTAAACATCGGTGGTAGAGTGATGAAGGTCCAAAAAAGCGTGATCATTTGAAAATGCATAGTTTCGAATCTGACCGCAGCCATGCCAATGACTGTTTCGTGTGTACGTAACATTCTTCGTACAATCTTTTGAAATACGATCAACAATTTAGACAACTTGAAATGTGATCACGAACTTAACTCAGTTAGACTTTTCTGACTGTTTGGAAAGGAGGTCTGGCCTACCTAATCTTGGAAGTTGTTTCTTACAAAAATAAGCTAGCCTGGTCCTAGATCGAGGTCATAGATGGATAGCGGATCCTTCTTAGGACAAATAAAACATTTTTTTTAATGTCTCTCTCATAATATTACTATGACATAGATGTGCATTGTGCTGGATATTACATAGAAAACGGGGACAAAAATTTACAAATAATGAAACTGTAACAAAGTGAAGAAAACTGTCGTTAGAACGCCAGTGAGCTTCACCATGGTGTCAGCTTTGAGGTTCCACATGTGATACACGGAGAAAACTGGCGGATTTTCTTCTAGTATTTTCAATAATCTCTTCGTTTTGTATCTCAATGGTCCTGAAATTAGGCGATTCAATTAATAAAAAAATATCACATATAATATATGTATATATCTCTTGCGGTGAAGACAGAGGCAACATTTTTGCAATGATTAAAAGGCCACGTTAAGTTGCACGGCTTAATGATTGAATTGAGATTCCATATAGTGACAGGTTGCTAGCCCATCATCTATAAAAAGAATCCCAAGTTTATTAGCCATTCCCTTAGTCGTCTTTTACGACATCCATGGGATAGTTATGGAGTTTAATAATAAAAAATATAATAGCATAAATATTTTTTATAGCTTAACAGTATCTCGTTGGAATACTCAGAAATAAAAGTAGCTTACGTTACTCCCGAAGGGCTTTTTCTATTTATGTATAAAATTTCATCATAATTAGTCCTGTGGTTTATTCGTTAGGTACCAGCACACTTAAATGATAGTATCATAATACGTTTGGTAGCTCATTGGTACTTACCATCGTCATAAATTGACAAAGTGGAGATAGACAAATGTTTAGTTAGTTTAGCTTCTCTGTAAAAAGATTCGCTTCGGATACAGGCCAGTGCTATTAGCAAACAATCAGTTATGTAAAGTATAATCGTCATTACTGTATCTATTAAGCGTAATGTCTGAAAATAATTTTAATTGACATACTGAGTAAAAGAAATGGAGGTGGGAATAAAGAGTAAGGCCTTTGTCTAGCTGCAAGGCACAAACTTAAAATTATAAAAACGGGCTTAGCGGTTTGCAGCTTGGAGGGGCCGATTCCCTCTTCCTTTATATCTCTAAGGTAAGCCGCAGAGTAAGAGATCTTTGCCCACTAGCTGGGGCGTCGGGTGTTCAGTGTGTCGCCAGTCGGTCTTATATGTTTCGCGCTTCACTTCAATCCAGGTCTTGCCTATGCTCCCCGCCTCTGCAATGATAGACCCCCGCAGGTCTTGTTCTAGGTATGTGATCAGGCTCCCTTCGGAGAATGTGGCCAATCTAGTTCATGTTTATGCAGAGTAAGGGAAAACCCCTGCAAAGGTTGTGGCGTGCAGACTATTGTCATTTCGTGTAAAAAAATATAATCCCAATCCTAGATGTGGTCATAGGCGAAATCCGGGAATCAAACATCCAGATAGGTGAGAATGGAAAGTAAAATTTGGAACTTACTTACATTATCTTTTAGTGCAATGATAATAAAATGCAAATAGACTGCACTGTTAACAAACATCTTCAGGAAGGCAATTAGCACCTGAAGGAAGCAAATTAGCATTTTGTAAATTTCGTTTCTGAAGGTAGGTAAGTAAGTAAGTAGGCAAGTAATATCATCAATAATCATACTAAGGTTTAGAAAATAATTGACTTTACATGTATGTCTGTAATTAAGTTGTAAGTAGGTATTAGAGTAGAGAACATATTTATTCAAATTTTTTCCACATAAACTAGTTTTTATTTTTATTATATGGCTTACAAAAACATTTCTGTCAGTCATAACTACTTAGTAGGTATTCGCTGTGATGCTTACCTGGAATTGATATAGTTCTTGAAATTTATAAAACCCATATAAAAATTCTCTTAAATACACATCAAGATCACAATATGCAAAATCATGTGTATCCGCTGCCAACTTCCTTAAAACCATCATATGCTGCATATTTAAAGAGCTTGGAAATCTTTCCGCTACAAATTCCGGCTTTATATGATTCAAAATAATAGAGTTTACGAACTTCAAGCGCAATGTAAAGTAATACATGAGACATGAAAAATTCAAAACTTCTATCATATGTGTCATTTGAACATACATGATACCGAAGGAAGTCATAAAAAATAGAACATCATCCAATATTATCATAGTGCACAATACGAGATATGCTATTAATAAAATAAGAACTGTATTTCTATTCCTCTTGTAAACGGTTGACATAATAAACTTGTTTGTGTCGATCTTCATGAGACGATCTATTTGGTGCATTTTTAAAAAGAAGTTCACGTTTTCTTCATTATTAATGAATCTTATATTAGATACGGTACACAAACACATTATCCACTGTAGGAATGTCATATATTGCATAGTATTAAGCATAGTAAAATTATTTTTGTACTTTTTTTCAAAAGCGATAAACATAAAACGAATTAAAAACGGAACTATTACAAGCAAAACGCATGTAAATATTTTTTGTGTGGCCTTCGGAGGCGTTACAAATTTATTTCTTATGTCCACTCTGCACACCCCGAAAATAGTTTGCAGACGATGAAAAGGGGAAAATGTTTTGACTATAGCGTCGTTCAAAATGTCGTTCGAAACATATTCAGTTTTATTACTATGCATTTTATAAAATAAAAGAGCGTTTTGCTTTTCAATTATTAAAGTTTCTGGGACTAAAATATGAATAAGTATTTATACGTATATGAATTTGGGAAAATATAATAATATTAAAGACGTTACAACTTTGTGACATGTAAGAATATAATGGTTTAATTAGCTGTTATAAAATTATGCCGTTTGTATTTGTCATTAGCGACCCAGACTTTGAATTGATGAACATTTTGTTCGAAACAAAGTAAGTACTTACCTAACAATTTGTTGATGATCAATCAACGTACTCGTATAAGTAGGTACGTTAAAATTGCGTTTTATTTTATGAATAAAGACCATCTGGGTACATTATCTAGGTATACCTATAGGTTTTCTTCTAATGGGATATTTTGTTTTCTTAATGTTTATAATTAATATAGTGTTTTTAAGAAAACTTAATTTTAAGAATAGCTTGAGTATGATTTTGGGTATTGTCAAGTTTATATTAATCACCCACTTTCGGTCGGTCGACAGAGGAAATATTTTTGTATCAAACATAAGAATATTATCAACTGAAAACTGGGAAGTAATTCATCACTTTCTACATCCATTTTAACTAGGCCTTGTTCCCTTAATGTTTTCTTTGGGTTCATGGCCGGTCTTCAAGCTATTATAAAAAGAGAGCTTATGCTTTATTATGAATGTACGTCATTTATTAGAGTAAATAATTATTATTTCTATGTCACTCATATTTCGTTCTTTGTAAGAATAAGTCCTGTTTTACCAAATCAAAATGTCAAATTCTAAACCACCGAATTATATGACTTATGAGTTTACAAAATATATATATTATTGCCAGATACTTTTGGGAACACCACGAGTTGTTTTAACAAGGGATAAAGTCTACTCACGTTCAAACTTTCATCCCACATTTGTGATAGCTTTCTTATCTCCTATTTTGTACATTGGTTACCTATTATTTATTCCTCATGAAAGTACCCCAGCTAATAAAGTCGCCATTGTTATAATATTAACAAATACTGCTCTATTGATCAATGTAATATTAACAAGAAATTTATCCGTAAAATTGCATAAACTATGCCAAGTAATTACGACTTCCTGTCATGAAATTACCAAATCTACTGAGAAATTTAAAAATTATTGGGTTTGCGGTATGATATTACTAACATTATCAAATTTCTTGCCTGAACTTGGTAATTTAATTTACAATTGCATTGTTTGTAAGTCAGACTGGAAACGTACCATATTAGATTTTTATCACAAAATCATACGTCCCCTAATGTGGGATCTGGAATTAGCACTTTGGATACAATTTTGTAACATGTTCAGACTGAACTTACGATCTCTTAATAAAGTTCTAAGAAAAGTATATATAAAGAAGCAACTTGGGAAAACGGGACAAAATGTGACAATTGTTATTATTGAGGACAGAAAATCAAATCAAGGCGATGAAATAGTTTTGGACAAATGTATCTTTGTATTTGAAAGAATTATCTATGCCTTGAAATTATTGAAACAAATTCATAAATATTCGGTAATAAAGTTTTTAAAATACTTAAAATTATTTTTATAGTCTAGGTATGATAGCTATCTACTTATTTTTCCATGTCAAAAGAATGTCATGTTTCTCTTTCGCCCTCAAAGACGTACCTAAATTCACTCACTTATCAATTTTTACGATTTTCAGATCTTAATATATTGCGCAAAAAGTTTTATAATAGGCTTGGTACGATTTCGGAATATCCTTATTTTGATGAGTCACGATAAGGTTAGTTAATATTTATTAGATAGGTACTAAGGTATTTACAGAACTTTTATGTCAAAGCATTTGTATACCTAAACGTTTGTCAGATCTTGGACTCTGACTAATATATATCACAATTGTGATTTACTGTGAAATTAATAAAAACTTTTTTTCAGGACATTTTATATAGTAAAGATACAAAGTTAATATTATTGAAAAATATAAGGAACCTCTTAGTTTTATCACTAGCAGGCGCAACTTCGGAGTTGTATTGTAAAGAATTCGATGACACAAAAAAAATTGTTTTGCAAATCTTGGATTCTTATAAAGAGAAAAGTAAGTTTTTTACTACCAACCTAATTTAAGAATTAAATTATAAGTCAGGTTGTCAAATTTAAAATGTTTAGGTTAGTAAGAATTAAAAGGTATCTAAGCTTTTTAGTTGCCCTCCAGATTACAATAAAATATAAATTTTCCCGAAGTGCACCTAAGTTTAAAACTCTGAGTCTACGGATAAAAGCACAAAATTAACATAATAATCACCGATTATGTTCGTCAATAATACTTGTACTAGTTCAGTCGCTATATTGTCTTTTTTGATTTCCAGGCAAAGTGCACGAGCGAGCGAGCACAATGCTTTGGTTGATCGAAGAAACCCCACCGGATTTTATGTTCTTCGGATTTTTTAAGCTGGACGGCACTCTGCCATTCAAATACATAGCTCTGGTTTTTACTTACACAGTGATCCTGATCCAATTTACATTTATGTGAATATACGATTAATGACAAAACCGACACAGGAAAACGGGTTTAAGCATAATTTTTAGAAACATAATATCGACTAGTAGATCTGCGTGTTTGCATCGGTAAGGTAAATAAGGTATTTAACTGTAAACTTATGGTTTATACTTAAATAAAATAAAAAACTCTTACATGATTTACAAAACAAACATATGGGTACAAAATAGAAACCCATAATGTTTAGAGACACTCATTTTATTACTAAGGAAGCGATATAGAATGTTTTGTATTCGCTATATTAGGCTTTTCAAACTTTGTAGGCCCTTTATATCTAATATACCTACGCTATATTAGGTTAAAATAGGCTGTCGACAGAACTCGATTGGTGTACAAATAAACATTCTCTGGTAAGTACTATGACTTCATAAAATGCTAGGCTAGACTTTGAACATTTTTACGGTCTGTTTTGTTGTATTCACGTTCATAGATAATTAAATTGTAAAACATTGAAAAATATTGTCGTCAGAATTCCAGTGACATGCACCATAGTATCGGCTTTCAAATTCCATATCTGGTACACGGAGAATACAGGCGGCTTTTCGTCTAGTGTTTTTAAAATAGTTCTTGCTTTTTCTCTTATTGGCCCTGTAGAAAAGATATTCAGATAAAGGATAAAGTTTCGTTGAATTCAGAAAATAAATAATCATTTTTGTACATACAGACATAACAATTAAGATTAATGTATTTTCCAATACAAAAAGTAAATAACGAAAACAAAAAGAAATGCATACCGTCAGTATAAATTGATAAAACCGATATGGACAAGCGTCTTGTAGTTTTTGCTTCTCTGTAAAACGCCTCGCATCGGACGCAGGCTAAACTTATAAGTAAGCCGTCAATAATGAATAAAAATATCATTATATACGTATCTATTAACCGAAGACTCTGTAAAATAATAAGTAGTAGGTACATAATTATGTGCTCAATATGCACAAGTTAAAGATACCAATTTGATAACTTAAGCTTACATGGTCTTTTAGTGAAACAATAAGAAAATGCATGTAACACATGCAGCTGAAGAACATCTTTAAGAAAAATAGAAGGATCTGAAAACAAAAGATCATTCTTTATTATATTTCTGTTATAAATTATCCGGTGTTCAATTTATTTCCTGTCACAGTACAAGTAAGCCCCCGTAGCATGGCACGCGTGCTTGACGCTTTTTTTATCGCGCAAAAAAATATATATTGCTGTTTTTTCTTTATGGCGTGAAACGGGACAGCGATAGTTACTTGCCCCATTAAAATGGCGTCGCGCGTGTCATGCTACGGGGGCTGTTCCATATTTTTACCTGATACTGGAAAAGGTTTTGAAACTCGTAAAAGCAGTTTATTAATTCTTTTATATAATTTTCTATTCTGCAATCGACGAAGTCATTATTATCTGCGGCTAATCTCCTCATGAGCTTCTTGATGGGCATTGTCGTTGTTATATGTACACTCTCAGGCTTTAAATGGTTCATAATTATTGCATTTGAGAATTTTAAGCGTGTCGTGAAGCAAAACATAAGGCACGAGAAATGTAAAAATTCCAACATATAAGTCAGCTGAATGTAAGTCACGCCAAAAGCAGTCAAGAAAATTACACATTCGTTAAATATAAGTATTCCACACAACCCCAGGTACAAAACGATCAAAACTAGCACAGTGTTTCTGTTCTCCTTGTACATTATACTAGTCAAAAGATTGTTTTTTTCGATCTTCATGAGACAGTCAATTTTATGCATTTTAAGCAGAAAATTCACGTTATCAACATTGTTGAAAAATCTTAAATTAGTAACATTGCATATGTACAATATTATTTCTAAATATGACATGAATGTTATGACTTCTTGAAGCATTTTATAATTATTGTATCGATCTAGATAGAGCAGCATCATCGATATTACTAAGATTGGGGCTATTATTAAAAACAGGCACGTGTAAAGTTTTTGCGACATCTTCAGACTGGTCACTATATTATCTCTTGTGTCCACTCTGCAAACTCCCAGCAATTTTTGAAGACGATAAAAGGGAGAAAATACTTTTACTAAATCTTCTTCTAAAATGTCATTTGAAACATGATTAGCCTCGCAATGTATGTTTATAGATGTTTTATAGATGTCAGAATTCCAGCTCAATCTTTGTATTTTATTTAGTCTTGTTAGTATGTAAGATATTTTATTAGGCATGATTGCACAAATACTTCTAATTTTCTCACTAATTAAATAAATATTTTATATAAGTGATTATTAATAAAACTAGTAGGTACGTTACAACATAGCGAATTGTAGAAACACAATGGTATAATTAGCAGTAATGACGAGTAACTCAAGCGGCAATTGACTGTTTAAATTAAAAATATCGTAAATGGACACATCCAATTTATTTTGTACCATCAGAGTTAATATTTGTTTGGCGCTAACTCTTGTTTTGTCTGAAATAAAAAGGACTATACTCAATAAATATCACTTGTAAATGTATAGAAATTTTATAATTAAATTATATTATCATAACAATAAAGCACAAATGGTGACGCAAAACAATTGCTACGAAAGGTGCGTAGCTTCAAACTCCTGACCCCTATGACAAACTATTTCTTACCGTTTAAATTTGAATTTGGCTGTATATACCTATGTATTTTTTAAGAACCTACTTATTTTGAATAACATTATTACTTAAAGAGAACTAAAACACCCATGCCGTATAATGCTTTGAATTGTAGGAATGCTTTCGACTCACTATTTAGTCAAGAAAAGAGACAAAATAATATTATTACAAGGTATAAGAACAGTCCCTTAAAGTACTTATAACAATTAATACCAAAGTAATTAGTGATCACATAAACAAAAAGTCCATCGTATCGGAAAAGCCATCAGTACTAGGTATTAATAATGTCGTACCATTACTATGATTGACTGTTTTATTTATCTATTGAACGATAAGTGAGGTTTTTCAAGAACGTTATCAAAATACATTTGTATCATAAGTTATGATTCATAACCCCTCTAACAATTGTTAAAGCACTCGCTGGCAAATAATTGAATATTAACCAAATAAACTCTTGATGAATTGAAAGTTTGCACAATGATTTGAACTTAAAAACACGCACTTTAATTAAATTAACATGAAATTGTACAATACACCAAATCATCCGCTCTTATTTTTATTTAACTATTACAATTTCAAGTAACCCAAAAACAAATCTTTTTCTTTTTTTGTAAGTGGCCAGTTGCAACCTTAACGAAGTAGAAAAAGGGTGATACTAAGATTTTTATTAAATTTTAAATTAAGAGATAGAAAGAGAAAAGCAAAATATGACGACATATAGGTAACCTTATCAACTTTTCTGAATAGACCCCACGATATTGATTTTTATATTTAACAACTACATTTCAATACTTTAACTAAGTAGTTAGGTAGGAACATATTATTCCTCATAATTAACTGTATTTTAAGTTCGCAGAACCTATGTGGGAAGAAGATTGGTATAAGATTTAATATGGCTAAGTTTGGGCTTTTACAGTGACGTTGCTTACCTATCCTTTGTGTACTTTTCAACCCGGTAAAAAACTAGGTACTAAGTATTATATCACTTTCATAATATAACTAACTTTAGCTACCAACACTCACAAATTCAGCGCAACTTACATACCTACAAAAGGATACAGGTTTTTCGCAAACTTAAAAAAGGGTAATATTAAGTAAAGTCTAAGAATACCTTCACAATAGGATGTCAAACTGATGCATAGTTTTCTAGATTTCTCTAATTTTCTGGTTAGAGCTCCTCCGAGTAGTGATATAATACTAATGATGCACACCATCACTACAGAGAGGGGAATATAGCAAACAAACATGTCTATATCCATATTGATTGAAGTCTAGAAACAGTGATTCTTATTATAATTATTATATATTATAATATATATTATAGGGGAAAGGCAAATTTGGGTTTGTTATTTTAGGAGATGGACAAGTAACCGGTCTATAATTTAATCGAAATCATCATGATGGAATGCAAGAAATGTAATGGAGGTCTTTTGAATAGGCTATCCTCTTCAAAAACCTGTTGGCTATGTCTACCCTGCAATAATAAAGACATGATTGTATCTATGTACCTGCTCCTTAATTGAATAAACAAAATTCCTCATCGTTATAAAATCCCATATGATGAATTGGCAAGTAAAACCGAAAATCTGTAGAAAACAGAATAGAATTAGTTCCTAATTAAATACACAATAAATTGTATTTATGAATGTCAATAGCACTATTATTTGCATTTGAAAAGTCTTGGATAAAAAATATGAGTAAAATAATAGAAATTCATAAGATAGAGTTACATAATACTCGTAGATAAAGAGGACTTACGTGAAACTGGAAAAGTTTTATGAAATCAGAAATAATATCTAAAATATTATGCATTGCAATGACTACATCGATCCTAAAGCCGTCTGCCCCTGAGGTGACTGTGGCCAAGTCATTCAAATTACTGAGCAGTTTTGGCCTCTTTTTCATCGAAGCTTGCAACACTTTATTAAGAAAATCTACTCGTTTTATTAAGTACAACAGCATAAGGATGCACAGGAGTATTTCCAAATAGTTTCCCATCGAGGTTATTATTGCGAATATAATGGACGGATAAAACATTTTCATAGTCACAATGTTCAAAACAGTTATCCATACTAAAGCTGTAGTAACGCCTAAAGTTGTGAGGAAAAGTGATAACGATGCTATTTTTCTGTTCACCAATCGTTTATTTTCCATGATCAGTTGTCGATCCAACTTCTGCAGTTTCACATAGATCATACTGTTCAAATTTCCATTCGAGAAGTTATTTGTGCAGATAGCTAAGTTAGTGACAATTGCGTTCAAAATCAAGCATAATTTCAACGTTTCGTCTGCAGACGACGTTTTCAACGTTGTTTCGCAGTTTATAACCACATCTGCGACAAATATTATGTTAAAAAATATAAGAGCACCAGCATATAGTTGTGACTGGGTCGAGACACTTGTAACGAAATTGTGCTTCACTTGCACCCTTTGGAAACCCAAACATTTCTGCATTGTATGAACTGGTTTAAATATTTTTATGAAGTCGTCATCGAGCATATCCTGAAATAGATTATCAGATTTTCTTGTTCCCATGATAGGTAACGGCAGCATGCCACCGAAAATCGTATGAAACTGATTATTATTTGTCAATTAGATTCCTATCTGACATTGTAATCTAATAACCATAGGCGATGATTTCTCTTGAGAGTAAATTCATTTCACTTTGATTTAAATAATTGTCCTGAAGTGGTTCAAAGTATTAAATATTAATTAAAATAAGCGAATATAAAAAAAGTTTATTAAAACAACGTTCCTGCATCTACGCTCACACACATAGTAATATCATTAGGTAATAACAATATTTTCACTTTGCCTTAACTACACAATATACCCACAATTTCCTATTCTGCAACAAACACGAGATGTGATATCAATGGTACGTGTACTTGTACGTATAGTAGAGATAAAAAATAAAAATATCTTAAAACCATCGTTAAACTTATAGATGTCATATACAATGATAGAATAAGTTTGATTGAAAATAACCAACTTCCTCAAAAATATAATATCTAAAAACAGCGTTTAACTGAATTGACTATCTTACAAAACTTAAAAAAATACCTTATACACCATGACAGTAACTTAATTTGGTAATTGAAATGATAATTTATTGTATTTAAAATAGTACTGACCTATGTCTGTTATTGAATGATATTATAATGGGGCAATAAAGGGGGCTAGCTTTTTCTGTAAACTTTACAGCGAACGAAGTCGCGAGCAATTGCTAGTTTAACATAAGAAGTCTCCTGGGTTTTTGTAATAAATAATATTTAATGTTTTTGTTTTGCTTACGTATGTAATCATGTTTTTAAAATAATAAAACACTGTGTGATATATTTAGCATAATGGACTTTAAATTTAATTACTCATTTTCAATGTAAATAATGATATGACGAGTAATATCGACTTTTGTGCGTAGATATTAGACACAAAATCTTATCTTTGAACTTTTAACGCTATTCACTAGTAATTACGAAAATCGCAAATACTTAGTGGTCACAGATTTCGAACCGACCATCACATGTCAAGCAAATAATATATTTGGCGTTTATTATTCCGTTATTTGAAGCAGGTTTATGGTTCATACAAACCAAAATCATAGGAGGGTCAGATTTCTGCGCGACTCCACATTTTTTTTTAACTCACTCTTGCGCAGGACGCGACAAATTCATGTCGGAACCATGAAACTAGTAGTAGTAGGTATTTTGACAAGTCTATATCATGTAAAAAAATTAGTAGTTTTACAGTAATATTTTTCAAAGTTTATATGTATAAAACTACGCTTTAGTAGGCGAAACGCAATTCCGGTTTGTATCCCAGTTTATCTAAGGCCGGAGTGCAGGCGAAGTTGATCATGGGCGGCGGCCCGCACATCAGTACCAGTACATCATCGCCCGGCGCAAACAAATGTTCTTTGATCATCTCGTCGTTGATGAAACCTGAGCTGTATTTCCAACCTGTTGAAAGAAAGGAAAAAGTTTTGTTTAAAGTCAATTGATAAAAAGATTTGACTTTGGTTAAATATGAATATTATGTACTGGAAACGGCTTTTTGAGTGCAAAAGGCATGTTAAGCAGATGTCAATATAACCGTGTCGTATGGTTCCCGGCACAAATAAAAAAGACACTCATTTTGTTTCTCTTTTTATCATCTCTGTTCTTCAGTAGCATTCTCCATTTACATTGTTGTGCTTTGGAATCGCTCTGCCATCGCACAAATTACGTAGCAGGGTAGTAAATGTTGATGAAAACAATAATTTGGATTGAAGAATACTTACACAAACTCATTTTTGGAGTTAAGTTTCTTCCTCTTATTTCTCTGTTCGAATATTCCGAACACGGCAAGTGGAAATATAGTTTCTGCCTACCCGTAGAGTAGGGTAGGGGATGTAAGCGCAAAGAGGAGAGATCAAATGCATGTATTCGCATAACATGCAAATAGTTACCGACGGATCTTCATACATGAATACTTCATACTGAAGCCATGCGGACTAGAGCTCGTGACTTGACATTAAAATATTCATAATAGGTATCATGAAAATATTTAATCGGTTTCTATTTATCAGATTGTGATTGTAGTTGCATGGTATCGATAAAGATATGTTACGTTCGAATTCTATTGCCGTGAACACCTGAGATAAAACTATGTCAATATTTTATGACGCGGTGATGTTGTAATTTATCGTCATTTATCTTACGACGTGAGATCGTGCACGGTTAGATTACAATATTGGCGAAGTTATTTATTTATTTACGGTTGAAAGTTATCGAATGCGAGATAATTTCGAGATGTAAAGAGGGTTGCTTATATGAACTTGTGTTCATTTGTTTCATTTCCGTGGAATGATGACGATGAATCTCAAGTGATCATCATTGATATGAATACACCCTTTTGTCCCGGTTCCGCCGGGAAATACTATATGTATTTAATAATATAGTTTTATTATTTACCTTCAGTAGGTCGGTCCACAGTGTACCAAACTTTGAACTGTGATGGATATTCTTTCTGGAATTTCTCGAGTTCGTCCCGAAGCAGGATGTCCTGTTCAGATTGGTTGGCGAACAGCAGGCGAAGCTCCGTGGGGTCATTGGCATCTTGGCAGATGTGTCTCACCAATTGTAGCATTGGAGTGATGCCAGTACCACCTGGGAACAGAGTAATTGTTGTTCAGGTGTCACATTGTACATAATGTCTAACACCTGTTTTTACGAACGGAGACCGTCGCTAACGAGGTGTTGTGAAATCGCGTTAACTATTTAATAGGTTTGACCTCAATCAGATTTGAACGTCCAACTTGTAGAACAAATAGATTATTCCACATTTTTTATTTTACACCACAATAATTAAAAATAAAAATAAATATTAGGAAACTAATAATTCTGGGTACAGGAGCCTCCTTTTAAGCAAAAAGTACAGATAATTATCATCTTTCATTATCAGTTAATATAGTTTTCAAGTAGATATGCAGAATAATTTGTACCTGAATCTATACGTTAGTATTTTCAATAATAAAAAATATTGCATGCCTGAAGGGGCAAACTGTTGATACTGTTAAATGTATTTCCATCTACATGTTTACACAGTTATGCAATAAATATTTTGAGTTTGAATCGCTGTTTCCTTAACACTAGGCTAAATGAAAAGTTTCTTATTGTCAGCTAAAGAGATTTTAACATTTTGACTAAATCGTGAAAAGGCAATAAACAGACGAAATTATTTAAATTAATTATTGCCTTTAAAAATTACTTTTTAAATTGGCATATTACTATCAATTTTTTTTATTTGTCATAAGTATACCTACATAAAAACAATAGCTACTTTATTATAAGTAGTTACTGTAACTCTATCTCGAACAAATAAAGTATGAATTACCAGCAATCATGTTGAGTTTCTTCACAGTAACCTTGGTAGGAGGGTCCTTCCTCAACTTCTTGATGAGGAACAGGCCTTTTCCAGAATACTGTAGTCTACCTGAAGGTCCTCGCACGTCGATAGTTTCGCCAAGTTTCATCTGTTCCATATGCTGAGACATTTTACCACCCTCAGGGAATTTTGGGTGGATATTTTTAAAATATACCTGGAAATTTATTAAATAATTAAAATGGTATTTCTATATTATTTATTATGGCTTATCTAAATATGTAGTTGAATTCTAATTGCATTCCCAGTTGTAGTACTTAACCTGCTGTGAAAACTTTTCAAACACCTTCAAAAAAGATGGTTCTTAGTTAGACCCGTATGTACGAATGTTTGTCTGCCATTATCATTATCTATACATTTTGCGTTTTGCTGAACCGTTTATGATGCGGTTTTCGGGTAAGTGTTTGTTACACTTAGAAGAAGTTTTGAAATTTAACGGGCTTTAAGAAATGAAGATATCAATTGTAGGGTTTACTTTTTTACAAAAGTTATGACGGATGTGGACATGGCTGCGACCAATTTTATGTATGTGTATCTTCCAATAGATCAATGGTTGAAGTAAGGATCAATGTTTAATGCTGTTTACAGATGAAGCAATTATGAATACATCATTTCTACTTACTTTGACAACCAAATCAACATAGCCCTTATCATCATCACTGGACACTGGTGTGTATGCTCTGATAATGAGGTCATCGTCAATCTTCGCTGATAAGTGAATATGTTGTCCTATGGGAAGACCTGCAAAGTACATATTGTTATGAATATTATTAAAAATCTTGTGAGCTCCTTCATAATGAATGTACTTGAAAGCTTTTAGCTTTCATTTTAATTCAACATAACTTCTTCCTCCTGGCCTTAATCCCGGTTACATCCTCACAACTCTAGAGGAGCCTGGGATATGCCTTTGATCATTGATCCTGGATTGGGTGAGTCAGGTGTTTTACATCCGACCTCCTCAAACTTTGCAGGTAAAACTAATCTGTTTTGGATTGATCATGGTAACACATGCAGTTGCCTGAATATGCAGGTTTCCTCACAGTAAGAGAATCGGTTAGTATTCAAACAAATGTACATAACTTCGAAAATTGTCATTGGTTTGAACCTGTGCCTATCTGAGCATCACACATTTCAAACCGGGACCTAATCTATTTCACAACTGATAATATCAATAAATATAAAGTCTGGCTATTCAGTGTATGCTTCCAGCATATTCGGCTTTGACTTTATGTTGTGCTTTGGAAAAGACATTTTTTACCATTATTTTTCTGATAAAAACAAAAAAAAAAAAAAAATATGTTTTTTGGAAATGCTCAAGATTATGAAGTATAATTGAGATTCAGGATTAACTATTTTCTAATAATTAAGGCTAGTTTTACCTAGCACATGTTCTTTTGATGGCAGTCCAAAACGGAACCTCCTTGTGTCATGGCTGATTTCTTCCCGTTCCACAAGAGGCAACTGGTACTTAGTGTTTGGGTCGACTAAGGCTACCTTCTTCTTGCCTTTTGTAGACTTTTTGCCCCACGCACAGTTGGCCAACACAGTCGCTAGTACGACAATTGAACCCACTCCAACTAGGATGGGAATAACCTGCAAAGAAGTAAAATATACTAGATCAAAACATAAAAAAAAATAAAACTAGCCATGTAAGTTTTTTGTTTGCCAATGCTTTTTACATAATTTGATGATGTTTTCAATACAAATCTATCAGGTATTACTATTGTAACATTAAACCTAGCTTTTCCTAGTAGGAATGTAAATGGTTTAAGTAATTAGATTTTGCCATATTACATTACATTTTAACATATATCATAGGTCCTCATTAAGGTCACAAATAGTGTCAAAAATAAAACAAAAGTGAATCAATATAGAACCTAAAATAAAGGTTCCTTACTGGGAAATATAAAGTATAATTTAACACAGTAGAACAAAATAAGTGGCCAAGATAAAACCCTTAGTCATGTTTGAACAAAATTGATAAATCATCACGTTATGTGATTGCTCATGTTTTGATAACAGTAAGGTGATTCTGAAGGTCAAAGTTAAGTAACAACCAAAAATATTGAAAGGTTATGCACATGACATTAATTTCTCAAACAAATTAAACATATTTGCCAAATATAGAGTATAGAATAAGAAATCATGTCCCTTTGGTTTGTTATCATTAAGAATTATATGTATTTTTAAACTATTTTTTAATATCCAGAGTAGGTAAATCTAGAGCCAAAAATACATACTGGTAGTTTATTCTCAACAAAATCATTAGCTGCTGCCTCTAAATTATTCATGATTTCACTGACTTTGGTATATGTTCTTGGTAAAGCATACAGTAAATTAATTAATACTATCTAACACACACTACTGATATGTACACAATCTTCACAATAACTGAATAAGACAAATTTGTTCATTGTTGTGGTGACATTCAAGATTTTTTTATGCAGTTAATTAACCATGAAAACATCAACCACTGATAAAAAAACGAATAACACCTAATAATTTAATATGAGTAGGTAGATACGTTAGATATAATTTTAACTATTTATATTAGTTTTACGACGATTATCCACAAAAACACGGGTACGATAGTGAATATAATTACGTGAGTGCACTAACCGGACTTGTTATTTCACTCATGTTGGTTCACCAGCAGTTTGCACATTAATAATCGTAATACATTTAAATACATATCTAATAAATGTATTATCAGTTTAAATAAGATAAGTGATTTGATAGTCTTAAAAATAACCTACAATACGTGATAGTTTTTACTTACGATTTTCGAGTTGATATTATAAGACATAGTAACAAATTTGCTTAGAATTGGAAAATTTCAAATTCACTTAAATAGGGTTATTTGGACATTTTCATTCGGCGATGTGAAGGGAAAAAGTTTAAAACTCAGCGAAGTGGAATCGCTGACTATTCACGTAACTCCGTAAACGTAACTAACTCGACGATTGAGGAAAGAATTTCAGAAATACGTACCTACCAGTCGTATGGTATGGTTCGGCTACCTTTCACTGTTTTGGGAGATGACAATCGAGACCAAAATAGAATGTTTTCTGCGGATGTATTTTCTTGGCTTCGCATGCCAGACGTTTAGTTTTCTTTTCTGTAGTTTTAAAATTGTAATCAAGTTTAACCAAAACTAAAATAACAATAAAGAACAAGTTTGTCTAACATAAGGAAACAGAATAAGAACAGATTACACGAAATTACATTACTTTCTTTACAGGTTCACTTCAAAATTGTATTTTTATTTTTTGAATAGTTGAGCTGATGAAAGTCAAACTTGCCGCCATTTTAGTTTTGGCATTTGGCAGTGACACTAACATTACGAACTCTCTTATTTTTCATTTCTTCGTTTTGGCAATCAAACTTTTTCATTAGGTTTTTTTGTCAATGTTTAGAGTTTAGACAATTCTATAGTTCATAGGAATATACTTTGTTTTGGTCGAATAATAGCTGTGGGTGCTTTACTTCGCTCTTTCTTGGGTTTTTTAGGGACAACATCAAAAGTACTGTGGTGACATCGCTTACGTCAAACATCATCTGTCAATTATCGCGAAGAAATTGACGCGCTCAGCCAATAGCAGCGAAGAATTTAAATCGTGCAAAGATTTTACTTCGACTCAACATCGTCGGAGCCGCGGTTCCTTAGGCACCACACCTAGCCTGGCGGAAGATCTTTCGTATGGTGGTGAAGCTGAATCATTGCTCCCGCTATAGCATAAAACAACATGACGTTTGGGTTCCCGCCAAAAAGTCTCTTATTCTAAAATCTATTATTTTCATAGATTATTTTACTTTTCTTGGTTGTGACCTTTAGAGTATCGACTTGTGACAATCACCAATAGGAAAATAATGGTTGTGACAATTAAGCTTCTTCATAAGCTGTTTTGCCAGTGTCGGGTTATATAAGAATAGAGTTTTAGTCAGCGATTGCGGTGCCCACACCGCACGAGCCTACCGAGCCAACTAATGCCTTCATCCAACCTTGGTTGTACCGACTCGGACAGACTCGATTAAATGTGTATTAAACGGCGCAGTGCAGCCTCACGACCGTCATATAGGTAGAATAGAGCATGCGACTGACTACTAGTGCCTAGTACGATCTGCAACAATCAAGTTCGCAAACTACAATTTCGATAAGTGTATAGGATTTACTCAAATCCTATAATCCTATCCAAATTTTTCCTGTCATAAATTTCGAAAAGGGCTCTAACGATTTCGTTAAAATTTTAAATTGAAGTGCACACGTGGGCACCACATCTGGCTTGGTCTCAAATCTCGAAAATATTGTTTTTTTTCCATTTTTCAAATAAAATCACTTTTCCTGAGAGATGATGAGAACGAAATATTGTGCAAACTAGATGGACGAAACTTTTTTTGCTTGTCAACAAAATTCTCCTAAATATCTTGAATAACCGCATGCAGGTGCTTGATTTAATGGAGATTCAGACAGTGACAGGTGGCTCGCCCATGGCCTTATATGGCAAAATCTAAAGTAGAAGGTCTAAGTAAAAATAACACACATTTTTGTTAAATAATAATATAATAAATCTGGCTAAAATTACCACATCATACTTAGTATAATACTGTAATTTTCACTTATAATTAAATAAAATTCATCACAGAATCACATAGTCCTCACAATTTCTCTAATGCTTTGCGTCACACCAGTGATAAGGACAAATGTCCCGAATACTATTAGCAGCACGTCTTTAATGAGGATCCATTTGTATTTTCCGAGGCCTCTTTCCCAGTTGAAAATGAGATCCAAGATGGAGGGTGCAATAAGACCTAGGAATGAATAGAAGAACGCTCCTTCCAGACCAATAACTTGCTCTAGCTTCGGCAGAGTTGCTGCTGCGGCCACTGTAATAATAAACCAGAAATTGATATAAAAATGCGAAATTCTCTTCAGTACTTAGGATATTTCAGGTTTCGTAACTGTATAAATGGAACGCTAAGCTTTATCTGTCTGTATCTCATAAACCGGTTTTTTAATACTATGCACACGTTTGATCAGCTACTGTCGTAATTTTGGGTCAACTTAACTAATTGTTGTGTTTTCCCTTAGAGGACCCTCGATCCTGTACTTTGTACCCGATCTCTATAGAGGGAGGGTGTGTTTTGAGTGTTATGTATGTGGATTTGTTACCATGTTAACGGAATGCAATAATTTATTTAATGCAATAATTTATTAAATGCGATAGGTAAGTTATTGAGTATGAATTGAGTACTTGCCTGTAAGTGCTGAGAAGACTGCTCGCATTATAGCTTGGGCAGTATTATGGTACTGTTGTTTCACGTGTTGCTTAGTGTTACGCCACACTATTTCCATTGGCACGTAAAACTGGAGTGTGTACGTGAAAAATATAGCGAAAACGATGAAACACTTCGCCATCAGCGCAGGACTGGAAATATAAAAAAAACAATTTGTTGTCATACCATTAAATAATATAGTTAGGCAAACCAATGGGATACAATAAACAAACAATACCAAAAGAAGCGTTTCGTATCAGGTAACATTGAATAAAAACATGGAATATCTTTTTCTCTCTCACCAAAACTTATTTTTGTATTGAATTTTCAGCTTTTTTAGTTTTTGATATATTTGTTTATCGTCCTTTAGTTGCTTTATGTATACCTAATTCACCAGTCTTGCGAATAATTTTTTATTATTCTATTTAACTTACATTTCATCTTTTCCAGTGGGGAGATTGAGAGTTATGCTTCCTTTAGCGTCATCACCGTAACGTATGTAGCCCAAGAAGCCCATGAACATGTACAGGAGTACTACGACTGACATTGTAATGTTGAGGACTCCTGGGCAGCCCAGGAAATGTTGGGGTTTCGCCATCGTATTCTCAACCGGTAGCACCACCCCAATGCCTTCCATTGCGAAAATAACTGTACTGAAATAAAGTTTATATTTGGTTGAAAAAATTCGTCATGAATAATTTTAGGTAAGGCATAGTTATGAGGTATTTGAGAATCACCATTAATTTTCTATTAATACTTCTATCAATATGACTATGATCATATTATAGGTATGCAAGAAGTCATGAGTTGCAAACTTTCCTTCTTTTAAATACTTAAGTGGAAAAGAATAGAGATTTATTTTTGCGTAGATTACTCGTAGAACTAGCAAGAAGCAATAATGTTATCAACTTGTTTTCGTTTTTGTCAAAAAATCAAAGAAACATTATAAATCTATAGATTAACGAATGATAAAGCGCTTTACGCTGGTATTACAATGACTATACTTTTACAACTGTAGTGGCATAGACCGAAATAGTGAGATAAGATTGCGAATCTTAGACTTACCCGATAAACAGGGGTAATCTCCCGACGTCAACGGACGTCGGTCTAGTTGCTACGTCTGGGAATTCTCCGCAGATATAGTACAAGCAGATCAGAAACGTGATGACCAGCAGCACGTTGGCGAACCCAGAAAATGGCGCCAAGTACTTTAGGTTCTTGATTTGGGTGAATAGAAGAAGAGGCACTAAGAAGTAAAGACAGTACATCGTCTCATCTATACCATTGTCTTTGTAGAAATGGTCGATAATCTGAAAAGGTTATAAAGTTTTATAAACATTTGGTAGTACGGAATTTATGCAAACGGGAAGATAGAAATTGAAAAAAAAAAACTTTATGAATTAGTTAGATTATTGAAGGAAAAAAACTACTTATAATGATCATTACAATTCTTATGAATTATACAAATCATATATCATACAATCATAATGACGAAACATGTCGCTGGTGACGGGATGTAAAATTTTATGTTACTCCTTTGTGTATCTAATATTGATTGCATGACGAAGAAATTGTAACAATTCCAAATACCTGTTTAACTGATTCAACGAGTAGTATGACATACACTGCGCAGGCGCCAAGAATGGTGAAAGCCATTGCCCAGTCTATAAATATCCTGGAACGTGCATACAACGAAAATATTACAATCACGTGACAAAACTCTGTATTTTGGTAGACTGAGAAGATGAATGATTTATGGCTTTTTGTATAATTATATGTATAATTTAAAATTAGATATATGGTCAAGGCCATATACATTCAACAGATAGATATTTTAAAATGTCCTGACTATTTTTGTGATTACGTATATGATTAAAAATTTCTTTATAAAGGATCGGGAGAGCGCTTAAAGTACGTAGGAAGTAAAGGTACAAAAAAGAACTTGGTTGAACGTGGTTGCGTAATATTTAGTTGCCTGAATATGTCAAGAAACAACAAGATGGTTTTTATCATAAAATTGTAAAAGCTTGTTCACTGAAATATTCAATCTTGGGTGTGATAAATCAATGCGAAATAGACAGTTGCGAACAGTACATTCATTGTGTGTTTTATCACGAATCAAGGTTGCCAAATTACCTAATAATAATTAATTGGCATATATTGGCCGAGTCTCTGGGTCACTTTTTATCAGTCTGGTCCCTACAATGTGCTTATTGGCAAGATCAAGCTCATTGACATTATCATTATATTACTACAGACGACTGAATAGCTCGATGAAATTTTTTTAGAGATAAATATACTTAGTTGAGAGGTACACACGTATTATAAAAATAAAATTTTGACGTTGCCTAGATCATTTTATAGGTTTATGAGGTGAATTACAAATTTCAAATAAATATGGCCAAATAAAACAGACGATATCGACAAATAAGTAGTAGCAAAAATACCTTGAAGCTTTTGAAACCTTCCGGAGAGGTCGTGGGCCCGTAGCAAACACCGCCTCAACTGTTTCGGCGTACCCTAAAGATGGCACTTTTGACACTTTAGATACGTCCTGTGATGTTTTTACCTGAAATACAAAAATTAAAGTTAAATGTTAAAATTAAGTTATCTAGATGTTTATTTATATGATTCTATGTTTGATTATAGTAGGTAATCTCTATCTTAAGACTTGACTTGACTTTACGTTTACTTCAAATCTTCAGGTTCGTTAAAGGTAGTGTTTAAGTAATACCTTCTTTGTCACTTCTTCGACAATATATAGTAAAATTAATACAGTTATCTTTCTGCATAACACCAAAAATGTGAATAAAGTCCTTAAATAGAAGAGTAGGAATCTGATAAAAAATTGAAGAATGTCGATTAGTGTGATACTTACCAACAAATAAACGCAATGTGTGCAAATGTATCCCAAAATAATGGTGCCAAATATACCGACTACAGATCCGGCGTTTTTGAAAGCTGCTGGCATAGCCAGGATGCCAGAACCTAAGGAGGACTTGAGCAGGTTGGCGAAAGACCGCGCGTCCCTAGAATAAGAAACGAAAAAGCTGATTCCTTTTTTTTATCTATACTAATATTATAAAGCTGAAAAGTTTGTTTGTTTGATCGCGCTAATCTCAGGAATTAATGGATCGCATTGAAAAATTCTTTTTGTGTTAAATAGACCGTTTACCGAGGCAGGCTTAAGGCTATATAACATCACGCTGCAACTATTAGAAGTGAAGAAATAATGGAAAATGTGAAAAACCGGGGGAAATTATTTATCCTTGAGGACTTAGGCTAACTATTCTACACGGACGAAGTCGCGGGCACAGTTAGTTAAGTATAAATACCGATTATCTACTTATCTGAATGAATCTTTTGATATACTTTAACAACTTTTCTTATAGGTTACTACTACATTGTTATTAAAATTATACGCTTTATTATAAAACATATTGGTTTCATAACGTTTTTGTTTATCTAGAAAACCTGTGTTGGAAACAACAAAAATTGCCTGTAAATAAGCATTTCAAGGACGAAATAAACAAACAAATATGAGGAATATTACTTTTTTGTTCCGAATAAATATTAATGCCACTTTACAAAGGAAAAGGGTCACAGCTGGACTGCAAAAATTATCGTGGTATAAGCCTGCTTAGCGTCGTCGGCAAATTGTATGCTAAGGTATTGATTAATAGAGTCAGGAATGAAACTGATGACAAAATATGGGATGCTCAAGCGGGATTTCGAAAGGGAATGGGATGTACTGATCAGGTCTTTTCCTTGCGGTGCATAGCCGAAAAGTTTTTGGCCAAGAGTCAAAAAGTCTATTGCACATTCGTAGATCTGGAAAAGGCCTATGACAGAGTTGAGAGGAATGAATTGTGGTCAGCACTTTCTATGCATGGGGTGAGCAGTCTCTTAATACGAGCACTGAAATCCTTATATGAGGATTCGAGTGCTTGTGTCAGGATAAACGGAGCGCACACTGAGTGGTTTAAGATTGAGAAAGGCGTTAGGCAAGGATGTGTTGCGTCACCGTGGCTGTTCAACCTATTTATGGATAGCTGTTTGACAGATTTGAAAGAGTCTAAAAGTGGATTAAGGATGAATGAGTTACTCGTCAAATGTCTGCTCTATGCCGACGATCAGGTTATACTGGCGTCATCAGCGGAGGAGTTACAGGAGATGGTAAACTGTATGCATGAAGCTTTAAAAGAGAAAGGAATGAAAGTGAACGTAAGTAAAACTAAAACACTGGTTTTTGAAATGGAGAAAGAAATGACAGCATGTAATATTTTGATTGGAGGAGAAAAAGTGGAGCAAGTGAAAGAGTTTGTATATCTAGGATCAAAGTTTACATCAGATGGCAAGTATGATAGTAATATTGAAAGGAGAGTGAACGCGGGGAACATGGTGAATGGAGCTTTGCATGCCTTTATGAGCAGTCAGAAACTATCCAAAAAGGCTCGACTGGCTGTGCACAGGGGCGTGTTGGTCCCGACATTAATGTATGGGAGTGAAAGTTGGGTATGGCAAAAGAAGCATGAAAGCAGAATAAATGCAGTGGAAATGAGCGCGTTAAGGAGTATGATGGGTGTGAAATTGAGTGACAGGATAAGGAACAGCGTGATAAGGGAATGTTGTGATGTGAAAGAAGATGTAGTTACAGGAATAGAAAAGGGTATGTTAAGATGGTTCGGTCATG
The DNA here is from genome assembly GCF_032362555.1 of Amyelois transitella. Lineage (NCBI taxonomy): Eukaryota > Metazoa > Arthropoda > Insecta > Lepidoptera > Pyralidae > Amyelois > Amyelois transitella. The sequence continues at coordinate 8,079,247 of NC_083509.1, forward strand.
TGGAGAGGATGAATGAAAGCAGGTTGACTAAGCAGATATACAAGGAGAGTGTGGAGGGAAAGGTCGGAGTGGGAAGACCTAGACGAACGTATCTTGATCAAATTAAGGACGTCCTGGTAAAGGGTCAGGTCAAAAGTACCCGAAACCGCCGAGCTTGTATGAAGAGAGTTATGAATGTGGACGAAGCGAAAGAAGTATGCAGAGATCGTGGCAAGTGGAAAGAGGTAGTCTCTGCCTACCCCTCCGGGAAAGAGGCGTGATTTTATGTATGTATGTATGTATAAATATTAATAATAAATAATATACGTACGAATTAGGATGCTCCAACTTCCTATTCTTAAATGGATCATAGCCATCGCTTTCCAATTCAGTCCCTTTGCCTTTACATTTTGTGTTGATTGTGTTGATGGATATTGTCGAAGGGTAAATTCCATTCTCTGTTATGACGGCTCTGAAAATAGACATTATTTATATAAAACATTATGTATATAAACACACACGTCACGTCTTTTTACAAACGGGGTAAACAGAGCCAATAATCACAAGAGTCAAGGCTGTTTAGGCAGACATTTAACAAGACGGCAATTATTGAAATTCAGATGACGACAGGATGCTTACCCAGCGTGCAAAACACAATCCCAAGTTTATTATGCCTTTCGCGAAATAGATATATTATTATAGTACAATCATCGAGCATAAGCTCCGATTATATTTGTCTACATATTTAAGGAAGTCACGCCATTATAATTCTTAATTTCATTTTTTTTTGTATTGATGCCTAGGTACGATACTAAATATGATTTTTAGTGTATGTATTTTCTGTGAAATAGGCATTCAGAGGCAGTATGAACATCAAATCAAATTTATGTAAGTACATCAAATTTATGTTTATACTTCTTAGTCCAATGAGGATAACGACTTTACACTTCCATATGAGGAAAAATAGAGTTAACTAAACCTGTTGTAAAGACACTAAGTAGGTAAACATCGTATTATATTGCTTCTTCAAGAAATCTCATCGTCTTGACAGTAAGAAATAACACTATTTGCGACTTCTTGTATTTATGTTGAGACTAGATAAATTACTAATAGTATTTTTCATTGGAAAGTAAACCCTGGGCCTACTGTAACTTACGCCCTGAGACCATAAGAAAAATCGATAGTTACGCCATTGATTTACAAAAAAATTTAAAAAAAAAACACATCTTGCAATGTTGAACAAGGATAAAATTATGTAAGTACCTGTTACATAATTTTATCCTTGTTCAACATTGCAAGATGTGTTTTTTTTTTATGTTAAACAAAGTATTCATTGAAAGTCCTGCCAATAAAAAGGTAATCTCATTATACTTTTAACGTATGAATTATATTTGCTTAGTTGCTGATAAGTCATAATTGTATCTTAATTTAAATATAGAGACATAAAATGGCCGTGTAAGGAATGAGTTGTGTAATTAAAGGCTTATTAGGCATCGTGTGCAAGTCATTTGTACTACAAAGTTGAATTCGCTTTATTTTACTATGTATACAATTTGGATAAGATATTAACTGATACTTTAAGATGATGTCTGCATAGTCTATGATAATGGTACTGAATATAAATTTTAAATCTGAGACGGATGAGTGCTTTTTAATTCTTTCATAAACTAGAGGTAAAGTTTCAATTCCACTGCGGTCATGTATTACTGTCTCTTTCTGAGTTCATTCCATCCGATGGCATGTAAGGGTATCTAAGTAATATTCTCAACTTATACATCTTATTAAAAATGAAATACCTACGTAGATAGGTCTGAGAAAATAAACTTCGATTCAGAGATGGCGCAAACACGGGAACAAACGCCAAGAAGATTACGATTTTCCTAATTATTTATTTATATATTTATGTACATCAAAGAAAAATACAATTAGAAATGAGCAATTGCGGCTTATTGTGCTATAGGTTTGTGTTCTGTGCAATGAAAATTAAATCAATAAATATTTAAGTATGAAAGGTGATGAAATCCAAAATAAAATCGCTAGAACTAGGGATTTTTTTTGGTAAATCTGTAGGTTTCAGGTATTAGTAGTTTAATTCCTTCTTCTTCCTTATCTAACGAGTATATTGGTCAAATATTAGCTGTGGATGCTTTACTTTGCCCTTTCTCGGAACTTGTTCGACAACGTCAAATTCAAATCCAAATCGGTTATTGTAATATGCTCCACCACTACACCATTTTTCACGCCCGTTTAGAAACGAAATAAAAAAAAAATTGTCGTTACGTATGCTATGGCTGTGGAATGTTTATCATAATCTTTTATTTATTGGCAGCACCGAAATAGCGGAAAAATATGCACCATTTTCATGCAAATATTATGACCGCGACTTATATTGTTTGAAAATTGTTACAAGGAAAAGAGGAAAATATCACAATTACTGGTTTTCATTATATGTATATACCTACCTATTTTTCAACCTTATTAGTTACCTTGCTTTCATTCATCCTCTCAACATGACAAATCATTTGAGCATTCGGTATCGGTTTTAATTACGCATATTTACGTTAGAGTGAGGATTACACATGTATTTGTAATGCATGATTGAACTTCAATGATCTACTAATCTGGATTTATCAGACTCTCACTGGCGCTTTCAGTTACATTGCTTCTAACTTATACTGGCCTAGCCTGGCCATCATCTAGTAATTATGTTCAATAATTACTTTATACATGTGGTTCTACCAGCGACAAATAGAAATCATGTGGTATTATAAAAACGATATATCGTTCTCATACGAACAACAGAAAATTTGGCATACTGCTATATATGAGGAATAAACACGAGGGAGATTGAAATTTTTTAAATGCATCAATTTTTTAAATCTTATCAGATAGATTGATTTTTTATAAGTGCATTTCAAATTTCAAAGAAAAATTTAAAGTTTTATGACATATTTCTTATTTTTTCTTTGTTCTGCTGTAACGAATATAAATACAGATAATACAATGGCGCGGAAGACACTCGTGTGACAGCACAAGATGCTGGTATAGTCACGAGATATCACCTTAAACCACACTCCTGGCCGCGTGATCAACCGGTTCAACGATTTTGAGAAACCGTTTTTATAAGTTTTATTCAAATCCTCTTCTTCTATTTATCCTTACAATGAAAAAGAAGACGAAAGGGAATAATAGATTTCCATTAAAATGAGCGATTAAGCGTATTGACATAGGGCAATTGCTATGGTAAAATGAAAGGCATTTTGGGATTTTTCTTTAAGGCTTAAGCCTACTTGTCATATTTCAATCTTAATTTCATCATTAAAGCATATAGATGAATGTGGCCTTTTTAAAGACCGTTGGATCTGTCTACCTTTCTGTTATTATATCGTATTTAATCGTATGAAAAAATAATAAACTTAAAATACATGAACACTAAATTGGACACTTCTTGTCGACTTCAGTAGACGTGTAACGTTACAGCGCGATACCTACATATTTACAGAGTGCGTAAGCGTAACGAATTCCAACAAAAAAATATTCTCATTCTTTAATGGGTAACATACCATAGCTTCTACTATAAGTATTGAAATCTGTGTGTGCTGTTGTTGGCATTTTGTAGAAAATAATTCATTGCAACACTAGGTTCAACTTTGAAAGTGTCTAAAAATCTTCGTGTATGGATTAATAATTATTTATTGAATTGTCATTTAGTCATGTATTTTGAATCAAAACGTACGAAAGAAAAGAAAAATATTTAAATTTAAAGAAAATTATTCCATCCATTTAAATTTCGGTGTTGAAAAACTTGTTTGAGTGGTAGCTACCTCTTAAAATAATAAAATATATTATCATGAGTAAAATAAGAATTAATAAACAAAATTAAATCTAATTTGGAGTTCACCCCGGTTCCAATATATAAGCAATAGCGTACTGTCCTATAAATATTTATTTTTATATTTAGTATCAACGTTTACATCACATCGTATCGTTAGTATCTCGTGTTAAATTGACAGTAAGTACGCGCCTAAGTTTCAGAATTTTTATATCCAAATATATTTGGAATATTTTATAATCATCATTTTGAATTGCGATTGAATATTTTTTTATTAAATTTTCTATATCAAATATCTGATAATAAAAAAAATACTTACGTTGAGCTGAATTCCTTCATATTGTAACTATTCGACATGATGCACCAGATAACATTAATGTTAACAATCCAGAGAAAAACACTGCCACAATGTAAACGATTGTTTATTTTTTTAATTTGATATGTTGACGAGCGCACGACATCTTTCGTAATGTGGCGACCACTCAATGCTCATATAGTGATGGCTTGCAAATGGTGATGTTTATAAATACAAAATATCTATGCTGTGCTGTCATGAGGTATGTTTTGGCAACAACCTTTATTATATACCAGTATACAAAGGAGAATAGACAATTTCCGTACCTACAACAAACTGCGTGTTAATTTCTTCCAGTTGGGATCTTTTAAAACAGAAGAGGATTTTCAATTTGGTCGCGTCTTTTTTTTTAATTATAATTTTACTGCAGTGTTCATTGTACGTAGCAGAATGAGCTTCGCTGAGGACTCCATTCTAGTTAAAATGCCGTGAAGAGGTTCGCCAAAGATTTTACGTTGGTCAGTGATAACAATTAATCCTTTTTAAAAAAATCAAATCGATCCTTTAATTTTTTTTACGAATAAGTTGTAGGTAAATGATTTTTTTTTATTTTTTGTCATCAATCTCTAGGTTACATTAAACCCTAGTGGCTGTCTTTTATTTCGCTTTGGCTGGAATAAATCTTAAATCTAGTAAAGACACGACTATGATTTAGTACGAGCATATCAAGCTAGGTCATGTTGTAAGCTAAGGCTATTATTTCTTTCACTGAATCAGATATCATTGTTGCCGATTGTTTGTATTGATCAGCTTATTTCGGAGTAGTGTTTCTTTTGTTAAGACTATGTTTAATTCGAGATTTGAGAATGTTAATTACCTATTCTATTTGTACGTTAATTCAATTAAAGCTTGACCCACCTTGCCTTGTTTGCAAAAATGTCTTACAGCTTCTGGCCATTAGGTATAGTTTCAAGCATTTTGGCCTCAACTATCGCACTCACTATACATAATGGAATATAATTAACTTCATTACAAAATAACCAAAAAGTATGCTTGCCTCGAAATTAGAACCTGCGAACTTTGAGTGATTAAGCTTTACCACTATATTTCATTCTGCCACAACTAAAAATGAACGTGTAGTATGTATTGAAATAACTGATTGTCGGTAAAAAATGCGTATGGCAGCCAAAATCGTTGATTTTGTGTCTATCAAAACGCATCATCTCATTTATTTCAATACTCAAAGCCTATTCTTATCAGATATCCCAAATTAAATAAAAAATGCAAATAAGTCTGAATGACGCCTGGTAAATATCAGCTATCTTCTTATCTTATTAAAGTATTCATTTCAGAAATACAGAGGTGTACCAATAAAATTCGTACGAAATATAAACTACCGGTGAGAAATCCTGCATATATTTTAGCAACGGGATTTCCAAGCCACGGTTGCGAAAGTAACGGGATTCTCTTCATGTAATAACCTGACTTATTTTATCCAAGACTGATTGTTATAGGTGAGTCTCGGACTCATCTCCCAAGACGTGAAGATACAACCGGTAGGTACCCAAGACCAACTGGCGTATGTTACCTACAGACTGGTTTGCTCAATTCATTTTCATCCCAGATCACTAAACATTTTCTCATTTAAGAGTGATCCCGGTTAATAATGGTCTAATGGAGGACATAACGAGATACTTGAAGTGATCTTGTTTTAACATTTTTATCTATTGAATTTGGCATAATTATATCTAGTTATATTAACGACGGTATTCGCATAGGAAGAATTTTTGGCCCGGATAGATGTAACTACTTAATGAGTGTTATCTATCTTTCTCACATGATTTTCTCACGCTAGGAGCCCTTTAATTTGTTAACAGTGTGAATGTAGATTTGGCACACAAGATCGCCTATTTATAGTTCATGCACGAGCGACTTCGACTTTGGCATCGTTACCTATTTTATTAACAGCCAGTATCACTGGGCTTGATATAAATGTAAACACAGTTGCATCATCTTGAAAGAGTTTTATAAAGAAAAATGTATGAAATATATCTTGTTTCCAGTTAAAGACCTGAGTAGATATTTCTATCGCTGACTTATTGATAGAACGGTGGTACAATACCGGTGGTAGGTACAATAGGCTATTTGACAAAGTTCTAAAAACTATCTTAGGGTATTTATTTGTTTATAAGGAACCCTACAAAAATACTTTTCTGCCTTTATTACAGCTATTTTATTAAAAAATCGAAAAAGAAAATGAAATATTCAAATATGCCGCCAAAACGCGACTTTTAGCAATATAAGATTAATTTTACCGCACATCCTGGTGTTCATGTTTGCAGTATTAATTTCAACTTCTTATTTTACAGCCTATGACAAACATAGTTGGTTAACTGGTAGAAACGGAATTAGTCTACCATTATACATACATACATACATACATATCGTCACGTCTATTTCCCTTGCGGGGTAGACAGAGCCAACAATCTTGAAAAGACTGAATGGCCACGTTCAGCTATTTGGCTTAATGATAGAATTGAGATTCAAATAGTGACAGGTTGCTAGCCCATCGCCTTAAAAAGGATCCCAAGTTTGTAAGCCTATCCCTAAGTCGCCTTTTACGACGTCCATGAGAAAGAGATGGAGTGGTCCTATTCTTTTTTGTATTGGTGCCGGGAACCACACGGCATATTATATGTATAGGAATAAGTATAAAAAATATTTCTCCAGCGTAAGAATGTACGTTATGACTTCTTCGATTTTCTGAGTATTTTATGAAATGCCAAATGCGCAAAAACAGTGAAATAAATGACCGTCTCAATTTCCTGTAAGTTTTACCTATCTACATATGTGTACTGAATGAACTATATTTAGATGCATGCAAAGGAATATTCTTGGAGACAACATTTTGGCTTGCTAACCAGACCAAAGACATCCGAGCAATGCGTGCTTTATAATGTTGCGAAGAAAACATTGTATGATGATTTTATATCATATATGTATAGGCAGGAAGATAGGTAAACAAGCCAGAAATAAATGCATGCGGTGTTGAGAAAAGAAAGAGAAATTAAAATTATTGTTATACATTATTATTATCACCCACACAAAGGTTCTCCGCTTAACCCAATGGTAGACTGTTAGATAATGCTATTAGCATTAAGTCCGCCTATTGTACTTTACAAATTGTAATTGTTACAATAAAGAATAAATAAATAAATAAATAAATAAAGATATTTTACTGATGTTCCCTTAATCTTTTGAAATAAATTACCGCTGTTTTTACCAATTATCCAAGTAAGACACATAATTGAAAAGGAAATTTTTCTGATTGGCTTGGGTTTTAATGTAAGTATAAACTTCTCTGTTTGTCATGAAATGTGAAGTGACAAAAACAAAAATACCTGATGGTTCTATCTGTACCTTTTTATACCATTTAACGAAAGTAAATCTTTAAAATTTTATTACCTGTCATAATAGGTTTCACCATCATCATCACTCCACTCATCTGCGCACGAATGAACAATATTATTTGTACTTTTTAATTTTATCATTTTGTTTTAGCATTTCATTTTATAAGGTTTGACATAAATTGGCTTTGGCTTTAAAAATATATGTAGGCACCATAAAATGAGGACTTGTTTCACTTATGAATGTAAAACCTTCAATGTCTTAAGCAGAAGATTAAAATAATCGATCACACAAGATATATAAGTAACATTGCTGATAACGCTTCTAAAATTGGGAGTTTATTTGCTGAAGGTGGTATGTTATGACGTATTATGGCCTTATGGTTTACATACTGTGACAGAGACTCTGTCTGTGAGAATAAATAAATGGTCAAACTCCCTGGGTCTGTCAGTGACAAACCAGAGTTTGACCATTTATTTTCTACCTCACTACCGAAAAGCGCAGCGTAGGACGGCCTCCCCCGAGATGAACCGACGACTTGAAACTTTGGATGGATGTGGCTTCCAATGGAGCGAGGTGGAAATTATTAAGGCAGGCTAATATGACGAATGACGGCAGGAAAAAATAGTTACTCTCTGTTTAAAATCATACAGTATTGTCGGTAGCATTGCATTAAGTTGTTGCTACTAGAACTCGGGATATAAAGACATTTCTTTGTGTCAATAGAAAAGTAAAGACTTCAAGGAAATAGTCCAGCAGTGAACTGTACTCAATAGATGATGACAAACAAAATGATACACATATATCAGATCTTTATTTCTTACGAGGTAGACAGAGCTAATAGTTATAAGAGACTCGAAGGCCCGATTAAGCTGGGTGGATGATGGCTGTAATGATGGAATTGAGATTCAGTGACAGTTCTGGAATGCTAAGTTTATAAATCTTTTCCTGGGTCGTATTTTTCAATCTGCGTGGAAAGCATTTAGCATACAATATGTTTCTTCTTCGCTATTAGGCTAGCACGTAACTTGATACTTCTTATAACAAATGCCTTTTATTTGAACCCATGTTAAGGTTAAAAACCAAGATGTTCCAAGGTTACTTCATATTCAGTTTGGCAATTTTCCCACAATGTGTACCAATAACCTATACCGTACACGTGGTTAGGACGGTAATTGGCAATTATACATCATAGTTTTCACTCATTTACTTCCTACGCCACGATCGCAAACGCAGGAAGAAAACACTACCTACTTCTTATTTTTTTATAAAAACAAGAAGATATTTACGGGAGAGTTAAAATAACGTGGCGTCAGACTTGTTGATTGTTTGGAGAATCGGAGACCGTAAGTTTTATTTTTATCAGACCGATGAACGATTTGTAATTTGATATTCTGATTACGAAGTTAATTTTATAAATCCTTATTGTAGACATATCATTTTTTTTGCTGTAGCTATGAGATTTTTGTATTTTATGGCTGGTTTCTGCCGACATAAATCTGGTTAATCAGCAGATTTCTCATCTATTTTCAGTACTCATACATATGAGAACTGCGCACTTGCTTTTAAGAGCCAATGAATAAATGAGTCATCGCAAGAAATCAAAGTTCAAATAGAAAATACTAGTACTAGCTACTACTACTAATAGCTAGATAGGTGTTTTATAATTATATCGTTTTGCATGAAATTTATGGGCTAAAGGTTTTATTTTTTAAAGTAATTAAAATTTAAATGAAGTCTTATTAATTTTGATCATTAAATTTCTAGCACCATTTGATTTATTATCAGAAAAGTAAAAGTAATATAAGGGATAACTGATAATTACATACATTATGTATAATTATCAGTTATCCCTTGTGGTGTAGGCAGAGTCAAAAGTGATGAAATACTGATGGGCCACGTTCAGCTGGTTGGTATAATAATAGAATTGAGATTCAAATAATGACAGGTTTCTAGCCCATCATCCAAAAGAAGAATCCCTAGTTTATGAGATTTATCCCTTACTTACCTATTACGACATCCATGGGAGTTTAAGAAATGTTGAAGTATATTTTGACTTTTTTCATATTCAACATTTTAATCAATAACATATTTTATTTCATGGGCCAAATCACCTCTATTATGAAGCCAATAAAAATGATAACATTAGTCACTAGGGTATGCCCAAAGGTTGACTCGTATATATACTCGTGTGTATAAACTATACCACCGAGTCGCTTCTGGCAAAATGCCTTGCTGAAAATTTGTCATAGACTTTGCCGCCGCGACGTCGCAAAGCGCAATAAGTTGATTGACCTACTCAATCAATGGTCAATGATAAAGGTTGCTCGTCTAACAATCATCTTATATGTTTTAGAAAGCCATTTGAAGATCGTTGTAGTAATTGTGATTAAAAAGATAGTATGAAAAATGACTAATGAAAAGGTGTTAATGCTTATGCTAATGCTGAAAATCAAGTTGATAATACTTGATTTTTTTCATGATCGTAGGATCGAGGATCTTCGAGAATGTCAACGTATGAAGTCATTAAGTATATGTATGATAAAATAAAACAATGTAAATAATAATTATTATATTGATTTAAAAACTATAAAAATAAAAAACTAATTATTTTACTTAAAACGATCAAGTAAGAAATTAATAGAATATTATTATTATTATGTACGTTTATAAATATTTCGAATAAAAATTGTCATACTGAGCAGTTATTTTCAATGGTATTAAGTACATCTTTTCAAATTCCAATTATAGGAAAAAACATTCAATGGAAGCAAGATAGCATAAACAATTATGAGGAAATAAATATAAAGCTGTTTGTGAGTAAATAAAATTATTGGCAAAAATAAGAAAACATCAAGTGTAAACATGTCACAATTATTTACAACGCATGCATTGATTAGCTGTGACTAATATCGGCGCGGCGCAACAGCTATATTATTCAGTTTTAGCATTTAATTTGTCGATTATATCGAAAATTGTAACTGCACATCCAGATACTAAACAAATTGATCCAAATATAACGATTAGACTATTTTTCCACAAGATCCAGTTCCATTTGCCAAGGTTTTGGTAATGGAATACGCTATGGATAATGGCAGGAATGATAAGACCAAGTAATGAATAGAAAAGGGACCCTACAATGTTGATGATTTGTTCCAAGAAAGGTAAGGCGACTCCAACACCAGCTGAAACAAAAGAAAATTCCAATTAAGGTGGTGTCCAACTGAATAACTTAAAAAGGTAAGGTGATGGAAAACATCGTGAGGAAACCTTGAATATTCAGGAAACTCGATCCAATTTACGAGTAGGTTAAGTTCCTCTGCAAGGGTTGCAAGACAATCTAGGATCGTGATCACAAGTGGGCACCGGGCTCTTATCCAGAGGTAATGATGCAATCGGGACCAACACCCGGGAGAATGATGATAGTACTAATGTGCGATAAACTTACCACTGTTGCGTGGTTTCTGGCATCTTATTGTGGTAAAAGGCGACTAAGAGGATAGACATCAAGTGCAAGTGGGCTGGTGATAAAGCATGAACATAGTTGGGCCAGCTGTTTCTCCTCTCGCGCTAATTGCAAAAGTGAATCTAAAGAAAAGCTAATTAACTAGGGATTCTTGTTTTAGGCGATTGGCAAGCAACCTGTTACTATAATAATCTCATCTCTTCATTATTAAAACAGCTAGCTGATCCCGGCTCTTTAACATTTTCAAGGTAAATAAATTGGAAGGAATAATTTTGGATACCTATAGGTACCTATACATAATTAAGTATATGCATGACATCCTTATGTAATGCTTACCACAAAAACAGACTATGAGTGCTCTCAGCACGACTTGGAAGATGGACCTGTAGTTTTCTTTAACCCTCGGCTGAAGATATTTTGTAAGGAGATCTATGACGACGAAGTAGTGGAGTGGGTAGGTTAAGAATATTGACACAGCTATGAAGCATTTGGCGCAAATAGCTGGCCTGTAATGAAAAAAGAAAGAAAATCAAAACAAAAAAAAGGAGTAAAGGTAGAATATGTTAGCATTATGACGTTATCCACATTTGGAATACGTTGTCAGATTTTGAAATTTATTATCACAATCATAGATATTGAAAAAAAAATTGTCTTATGTATATATATTATTGAGAATTTAATTTTCTGATAACTTCATACAGAGTTTACTAAAGCATATTTTTTAATATAAGCTCCACTAAGCGGAAACCATTATTTCAGTCAGTTAACCGTAGCTTCCATTATCTGTTTTGGTATTGTTTTAAAAATACAAACCAATCATCTATAGGCAGATTTAGAGTGATAGATCCCCGAAGCACGTCGCCATATTTAAAATATCCGAGTACGCCCAGAGAACCATAGAGAACAGCAACCAGGGTCATTGCGATGGATAAGACGCCAGGACAGCCCAGGAACCGTTGAGGGTTCTTCATCTGGTTAGCTATGGGCATCACCACTCCTATACCTTCCATTGCAAAGATGACGGTCCTGTTAATATCAAAACAATTGTTAGTTGGTTCAAATGTTAAGCCCGAATTAAATACTCGTAAAGGTTCATGCGGAGTAAAAAAGTAGAAAATCTTTATCCAAAAATTTTAAACCGTAGTATACCTACTCTTTAAAAATTGTGTAAACCTTTGTACATAAAGTCATTGTATAAAATAAAACAAAATCATTTTTACTTGTTATTTTAGAAATATCAAAATAATTCAGAGAAAGAGACACTTACGATAAAAATGCTGGAAACCTCGCCGGGTTGCCAACTACTTTCTTATCTGCTACCGTAAACCCATCTTTGAAGATATAATAAAGACAAATCGCGAAAGTGATAATTAATAATATGTTGGCGACCAACGACAAGGGAGCTAGGAACTTCAAGTGCCTGATCTGAACAAGCACGCAAAGAGGTATCAACAATATGAGGCAATAGTACTCCACGCGCATTATATATGCAGGCGCATATGTGTCCAGGAGCTGAAACAAATGAAACCCATGATTATGAGGATACATACATATTTGGGATATCGTAAATTCTAAGACTAGGACTACTCCATTTCTTTCCTATGGATGTAAAAAAGTAACTAAGATACTACGCATGTAATGTACATACATTTACTACTAGCTACCATGCTGGTCTGGTTAATGGTGAAGAAAAAACATAGTAAATATCAGCTGCTTTTTGGACGCGCAGTTGTAAAACTCAAGGGAAAGGCTTATAAACTTGGGATTTTGTTTAGACGATGGGCTAGCAACCTATCACTTATCCAATTACAAAAAACTGAACGTGGTCGTCGAGACTTTTGATTATTGGCTTTATCTACTCGGTGTAAGAAAAGACGTCATATGTATTTATGGAAATAGCACAGGTTGGTATAAAACTTAATTTCCATACCTGTTTGACTGAATCTGCTATAAGTACTGTGAAAATGCAAGCAACGCCCAGGTATGTGCAGAGTAATGCGAATTCTGCAAATATTCTGTAATCAACAGAAAAGGAAAATTTAATAAATACAGTGAAAGTGGCTTTAGTAAAAGCGTTTTCGTTTCTGGATCACAATATAAAAATGACCGGGAGTCATGTCAAGATAGAAAAATAACTTTTCTGATTCAAGAACTAATAGTATTTACCTGGCAGCGCCTGCGATTCGCCTGGCGGATTTTGGACCATTTGAAAACGCAGCTTCGCACGTTTCTGAATAACTCAGAATAGGCTTTCTTTCTGCACGGCAACATGCCTGAGATATTTCCACCTGAAATTTTTAATTTCACTAAGTATAAGTTGTATGTTATTAATTATGAATTATGTTATTTAAAAAATCTTATCTCAAACGTGCAAAATCTTTGGAAGAAAATTACAAAACCAGGTAGGTACGTAATTTAATCTGTAACCGTAATCCATGGTGGTAAAATGAGAGTGAGTAAATCATCTTAATCTTTCTTCCCTACACATAGATCTCGTCATAAAATAAAAATTTAAAGCTAAGGTCAGTAAAAAAAATATTTTTATAAAGATATATACTTACAAAAATATGTGCACTATGTGTACAAACTAAAGCTATGACAGCCGTGCCGATCAGACCGAGGCCCCATCCAGAGTTGGAGAATGCAAGAGGGATAGCAAGCAAGCCAGAACCAAGAGATGCCTTTACAAGATTAGCTAGTGTTCTGATATCGCTGCAAGGAGAAAAACTATCGTAAGCAGAAGTGCGTGTGCAGAAGTGCCTGTGTTATCATAGTTGAAAGGCAAAAGTATAAAATGTGAATAAAATATGACAATTTCATTATATTTTTAATAAACATTTTAATTAAAAATTTTTGAAACATTCAAAAAAATAAATTAAGGTACAATTATATCTAACTCTATAACATTCTGATGTTTCTCTTAATACCATCCCTAGTAATTACTATAATTGATAATACGGCAGAAAAAACTCAGGTACATTGATTTTAACAATGATAAGTGGTTCAGCTAAATACAAGTACCACAAATTAATAGTCTTATACTCTGCTTCTATTTCTCTTATTAACAAGTCCATCTCTTTGTATTTGATTTTCTCTCTATAATACATTATTCTCAAGACTATTGAAGAGGTTTTACTTTGATCACAAAAATAGCACGTACATTTTTTTTACTTAAGTGCAATTTTACAACGTAATGGGTTTAATATATATATATATTTTCCATATATTACAAAATAAGATATTCAAAATGTTTAATAAGCAACAGTTTTGAACTTAACCCACTTACAAAAACAAATTCATACATACTTAACAGATTTGGAATGTTCTCTGTGTTCAAACGGATTGTAACTAATCTTCCTTATAATATCTTTCATTATGTTATCACCGTGATATCACTAAACGTATAGTTACAAATATTTACACTAACATCACTAAGACTAAGATTAGGATAAAATAAATTTATTTGCAATTCTTACAGGATATTGCTGTGAGCAATGTCGGTTAACGTCTACGCATATTGTTTGTTTCGAAACTCTCATTTTGAAGTAGAGTTGTTGAGAGATAATAATGTATTGCAATAATTAAGTGCAGTTCATAGTGATAATATTGATTATCGGAAAAATTAAGACTACCGATAAGTCATAAGACAAACACTTGAGCTGGATTAAACACTACCTCAGTAATAAATCTAATAAATCAAGGCACTTCTACTATAGCGTGACAAATATAAAAAATTACACGAACCTAGCCTATCAGTAAATATCATGCGTCTACATTGGTATAATTTGAGATAAGTTTTATATTAGGTACCTTGTAACTAAAACCCAAATATTTTTATGACTATCTTGATACGAAAAATTTGTTTACTTACATACTTAAGTAAATAACTTTCATAATAATCTGAATGTCATTATGAATTTTATGTTTATTTCCAATTCATTTAAATTTTTATCATTATTTAATTTATAAATTAAAGATCTATATCGACATATTATTATTTGTCGTTCATATTTTTGCAGTGTTTATTTAATGTTTTTATTGTAATTTTAAGCCTTATTATAGTTTCGCAATTAATAATTAATAAAAAAATAAAAAATAATATTGCTACGCAATTAAAAAACAAATCTACAACATTTCATTCCCTTTTACTATGTAATATTTTGACAATATCCATAATAGTGACAGTGCAGCCAGACAACAAAGTGCCGATTCCGAATATAAGGAGAAGGATATTCTTCCACAGGACCCAGTTGTATTTCCCTAGGTCATTCCATCTGAACACCGTCTCCAGGACAGCTGGGATGATGAAACCCAGGATAGCGTAGAATACGGCTCCCACCAGGTTTATGATCTGCTCAAGTAGCGGCAAGGCGACACCGATGCCCACTGTAAAATTGTGAACACATTAATTTTGTAACAACTATGTACATACATAAAATCACGCCTCTTTCCCGGAGGGGTAGGCAGAGACTATCTCTTTCTACTTGCCACGATCTCTGCATACTTCCTTCGCTTCATCCACATTCATAACTCTCTTCATGCAAGCTCGGCGGTTTCGGGTACTTTTGACCTGATCCTTTACCAGGACGTCCTTAATTTGATCAAGATACTTTCGTCTAGGTCTTCCCACTCCGATCTTTCCCACCACACTCTCCTTGTATATCTAGATAGTCAACCTGCTTTCATTCATCCTCGCCCAACTACGTAAAGATGTTATTTAAAAAAAAATTAAGTACATAACTGGAATCAGGATTTATTTCTGATTCCGAATATTTGTTGCTAAATCTTTGAAAGAAGGTTGAGGTTGTGCATATGCATGTAGTTAAGTATTCTTTACCTCATTTTATATAATTTAACTCAAGGTTGGAACGAAGATTATAATAGTAATCAAACTTAAACCACTTTCTGACGTACCTATTACATTACTTGTTCTGTTAATAAACTATATCGTTACAATAAACGTGGACCTGAATGATTTTTGGTGTAACAATTTCAATTTTAAAATAAGTTATTCAAATACATTTTTCATATTAGATGATTGATACAATAAATCGCTATTATTTATATTACCTTATTTTTTTCTGTTCACTTTAATTTAGCGACGAACCCTGCATACTATTTTCGCTTTATTCGTATTATTATTCATAATTTTCTCGATGGAAGCTTGTCGGCTTTTGGTACTCTTGACCAAACCTTTCACTAGTGTTATTATTTTCGCTAGGGCCTATTTTTCAGTTTAAGTTTGTCAGCAACTTACCACAACAACAAACGCCCACGGTCCGAGCCACCACTTGGGTGGTCATCTTGTACTTCTGATTAATGTGAGGATCAGTGTACTTGGTGAAGATATCCATAACGATGAAGAATTGCAGAGGATACGTGAAGAAAATGGACGAAGCTATGAAAATTTTTGCACACACTGCTGGCCTAAAATAGTGAATATGTATTTGAGTTAAGTTCATCTAAGAATTAGTCTTACTTGTGTCTTTCCCGAGTAGGAGATCTATACAGTGAGAATAGAACTTGACTCAGAAAAGGCTAGTTGATAAATAATTATGGCAGGATGTTTTTTGAGTCTGCTATCTTAATCACTTGACCATCGATGTGGCTTTCCAATTTAATTATAAGAAGTTAAAACAACTTTGAAATTTTTTTAACCCGTTCAGACGGATATGACGAATTAACAAGAATTTTTGTTGTTAGTCTACCGAATTTTATAGCACCCCTTTTCACATAGATAAGTACCATAATTACGTAATGATTTTCTTTAATATCGCTGTTTACATTGAGGAAAAATATGTGATATGACACCAGTTACAGTTAATCCGTACCTCCAATGCCCTGTCATTGAAATCCGAGAAAAAAGAAATAATAAAGAAGTAATAATACGTACCAATCATCTATAGGCAAGTTCAAAGTGATAGAACCTCTCAATACATCTCCATATTGGAAGTATCCAAACAAACCCAGGGTGCTGTACATGAATACGATAATGGACATAGAAACAAAGAGAACGCTGGGGAACCCTAACAGGTGCTGTGGTTTCTTCATGGCATTCTCTACCGGCATCACTACACCAATGCCTTCCATTGCAAAGATGACAGTGCTGAAAATGGTATGAAAACATATTACATAGTAGTTTTGCGCATTTAAATATTCGACTTCGACCAAAACCAACATTTCAGGTGGAAAAGCGAATATATTCAAAATTATAATTATAATGTCATGTTCTAATGCGACATTTCTAAACAGCTGTCTATACACTTGTAAAGATTAAAGAAGTGACAAACGAACAGTCTATTGTAATAGTATTGAAGTAGTATATATATAAACTGTAATATTGTTATTATATAGGATATTATCGGTATTCTCACTGAATCTCAACTATGGAACATTTAGGTTCTCCGGTTATTAGCCATTCTAATATTCTCCTAGTAACTATGTTTCTCTTTATAGTGAACTTATATGGTTTGTAAAGGTGGATGAATTTGTATGGATGTATGTTTATTTAGTTAACACGGCTATGCACAGCCGAGGATGTTTAAATCTATTATGAAATATCACGTTTAAGTAAAGAGTAAGTAAACCTGAGAGCCTGCATATAAAGATGATGAATGTGAATGAAGCAGAGGATGGATTTTGGCAAGTAGAAAAATGAAGTCTGAACCCATCCGGAAATGACGCGTTATCGTAATGCATAATAAAATATAACAACTTACGAGACAAACGCGGGGTATCTAGCCGGATCCCCAGCTATTTTCTTATCAGCGAAATTTATGTCATTCCCAAACACATAATACAGGCAAATTAGGTACGTAGCCATTAGGAGGACATTCGCAACTATTGAAAAAATTGCCAAGAATTTCAAATATTTGATTTGGCAAAGTAAACATAGTGGCACTAAAAATATTAAACAGTAATATTCCACAGGCCAAACCACTGAAGGCACATACCGGTCTACCAACTGAAACAATAAAAAAATGTTTTACAACATCAAAAGAATAAAATTAATTCGTTCCCTTTATGTATAAGTAGTTACTTCATTTATTCATTTCGGTAGGGTAGGGTAGAGATAGACAGAGCCAGCAGTTTTTAAAGACTGTTTGGCTTAATGATAGAATTGAGATTCAAATAGTGACAGTTTGCTAGCCCATCGTATGAAAGGAGAATCCCAAGTTTATAAGCCTAACCCTTAGTCGCCTTTTACGAAATCTATGGCAAAGAGATGGAGTGCCGAGAACCTCACGGCACTACGCTACGGATAATAAACTTACTTTAATTAATATTAATTAGCTAGATTAGTTAGCTCGCTTTGCTTAATCATACTATGTGTAAGCAAATATTAAACGTAAAAAATGCAAATAAATTAATTTAATTACAATTTAAACGTTTTTTACTAATACCTGGACTAATAAATCCAGCCCCATCGGTAGGTAAGCACTATAAATAAAATTGAAACTAATTACTTTAACTTAGCTGACAGTAAGTATGTCTGTTTTGGCGGAAGGTAATGAAATCCGGGTTCGTGATTTATTACTGTGTACGAAGTAGACAAATATACTGTAATTTATAACGACTTAAATGTTGACGTTCTGTTGCACGTCACGTGATATGAGCTGAAAATTTGCATATAAATCAATATATTAGAGCAGTAAATATGCATAAAATCACGCCTCTTTCTCGAAGGGGTAGGCTGAGACTACATCTTTCCAGTTGCTTCTGTGTACTTCTGCACTGTATACTTCTACATCTTTTTGTGTATACATTTATCTGTATATATTAAAAGGTTGCGAAAAAATATTTAAACTTAAAGTGACAATAAAATAATTTGGAAATAGTTGGCAGAAAAGAAAATCTGGTAGTAAATGTTGATTTCAGGCAATTTCCACAGCAACTTGTTCATTGACATTGAGTTAACATAAGATTATTTAACCGACTTGTAATCTTTGAGGAATTTTTTATTTTAATTTTATAAAAACTGTTACAAGCGTATCATCTTCGGAACTAATACAACCCACCTTAATGCCAATGCATACTAACTCATCATATCTACCTCATCATAACTACCTCATCATAGTTTGATTGCACACAGATACTTATTCTATATCATCAAAACATCACTTGTTTTAACAAATCATAAACGGGTTTATGAGTCATGACTTTTCAGATAGTGATACTTAACATCCACTGAGAAAAACATCAAACGTAAAAGGATGATCTATTTTTACAGTTATATAATATTCATAACGGAATTTTTGATATGACAAATGATTGTCGGGTTTGCTTACCTGTTTCACTGAATCCGATATAAGTACAGTGTAAATACAACACACGCCAACGTAAGTTGATATTAGAGCAAACTCGGAAAATATACTGAAAAGAAAATTGGACAATGATTAAACACGAGTAATTGTCTCATGATTTGAAGTATCAAATAATAACATTAAGAGATTTTGTGATTCGTAAAGGAACTTGTTCTATTAAAATGAGATTTCAAATTTCGTGAAACTAAGGACCAAATATATTTATTACTAGAATACTAACCGTCACCCAATAAACTAGAAATGTGACCACGTTGTGGTGTTGGTTTATAAGAAAGGGGTGGTCAGTTTTCTGTTCCCGACCGTACATAATACAACTTTAAAATTTACCTAGCAGCAGTTGCAAAAGGTCTCACACATTTCGGTCCATTCATGAAAACAGATTTGGCTGTCTCAGCGTATCCCATTGAAGGCTTTTTTTCCACTTTACAACATCCGCGGGATGTTTTCACCTGAAAGGAATTTATAATGTTGTTAAAAGTTTGTCTACAATACTCATACTCTATGTACAAATTCAGCATTTTTTAGGTCCTTTTCTCGTGTTCGGATAATCCGTTTTCTACTCAGAGACCTCAGCCGCTTCGAGGCATACCTATGGTTCTGTTGAGTTTTTTTTTTAAGAAGGCTTTCTTTTTTTTGACGCATGATTAGGGAAAAATAAACATTTTAAATTCAATTACGTGTTCACAGATTTTCGTGGCTTTACATCAACCTTTACTTTACCAAGCATGTTAAGTCATGCTGCATATAATACATGCTAATGCCTAAATAATTAATTTAATTAATGAAAAAGTGTCTTAATAATTCTATAAGAAAAAATAGTTTGCGAATTAATACTAACTAATATATGAATACAGTGGCCGCAAATGAATCCTATGATAATAGTTCCTACGATACCAACACCCCATCCTGAGTTTGAAAAGGCTAAAGGACCAGCTAGTAGGCCTGACCCGAGAGAAGATTTGATTATATTTGCAGCTGCTCTCACGTCTCTGCAACAACGAAATATTGTTGTAATTATGACAAAAATGATTAATGTAAATGAAGAAAAAGAAATATGCATGATCGTGGCATGTGGAAAGGTTGTGTTTTAGGTATGCAATATTTCGGTAGATCGTAGATTTTAAACTTTGTGATGTGATTTGTAAGAATACCTATATTTTGAAGGTGAACGCAGTCTAATCGGGACGCAAGAACCGCAGCCGGCGCAGTGGACGCTTCTTTTTAAGTTCTGCGGCAACCGCTTTACGAGTGAGTGCGCAAGGATTAGCATACAATTTCATAAAATGTGATTAGAATTTGCGTCTGCGATGCGTGCGATGTGGCCAAGTCTGCGTTTACCTAAAATCTTAGAATTTATTACAAGCAACTATGAAATGAGGGTAAAATATTGGTTTAGCTAAGGTTGAAAGCCCATTTCACATTAGGGATAGGTAACAATAATAATAAAAGTGTTATTTGATTTGACTAGTTTAATGTTATGAATTTTATTTAAAGAAATTTCAGTTTTTTTATAATTTGTCATAATACAGTCGGCAAAAAAAGCGCGATTTAAAAAACTTCAATTCTTGAAAAAGTCATCCAGATATAAAAAATGATCGACAGGTAAGTATTTCTTACCTTGAATTTTTGTATGTCAAAAATGTAAAAGTTTCCCTTGTCGACTAAGATGAGCGATATTCATTTTTTATGAACTAATTTATGTACATTATAATAATATTTTGTATCTCTAATGGGAAATGGACTCGATAAAATCAAATTAATAACAATAAAAAATGAATAGCTCACCAGAGATGGAAGGCACAAGAATGATGCGCCGGTTTTCACTTGTAGTCAAAAGTCACTTGAAAGTTAATAACCATGCTCGTGATTTTGTATAATTTGGAAGAATAATGTTATAGGAACCTTCTACGTATATAATGTTCGTAATAAAAATATCTGGTAATAATTGCAGGTCTCGTACAATTGGCTGAGTAAAGTTACTCGTATCCTAATCTGTGTATTTTGTTTTATTCTTTCAATAGTACATAAGAATATTTAAACTTCACCTTTCGGCTTTATAAGTGATTTAAAAACATTTTCATTTTAAAAAAAAATATTTGAATTTTCGTAGCGTAACCTCATATTTTTAGCAGGTCATTGCGTTACGCGTTTAATTATACACTTTAACTTACAAATCATTTATAAAGATGTGTTTTCACCTAGATTTCCTTTTTATTTCAGAAAAACGCAGTTATGAAATTTGCTCAGAATATGACCTCACGCTGACGCTGACACAAAACATTTATTTATGAAAACGAAAACCGTCCTAAATCAATTAATAAAAGATAAGGGCCAAATTATATTGAGATTTTCTTTAAAAAAAAATAACTTAAAATCATAAGAAAGTTAATTTAGCAAATTAAGTCCGGCAAAGGATGTTTTTTGAAAAAATAAATAAATGAAAGTTTTTATAATAATAGAGTACGAAGTGTAATAGTATTCAAAAGAAACTTTATTGTTAAATGTATTTACTTAATAATTATTATAACTGTTATCGTATGATAAAGAAGTCATAAAAGACAAAGGCATTTTAGCATACTACACGTTATAATACGGAAAAGTTTTTAGATAAGAATGATCAGAGCTGTATGGAAATTTGTAGGTTTTTCTTCGCTGTTTTGTATAAAAGAAAAGAATTTGAAAAGAATTGAAGGAACAAACTGCGTCATATAAGCCAAGTGCAAGTGCAAATAAATTAAAGTACAGAAGTAAGACTAAAGTTAAAGTAACAAAATAATGACACTTATATGTTTTCCCCTTTTAATTATGATTTTCAAATTAATCAGCTGTACAAATTTGAAGCACAAAATAAGTATTATAAATATATTAGTATACCTAACTGTTGTATATTGTGCCGTGTGGTTCCCGGCACCAATGAAAAAAGAATAGGACCATTCCATCTCTTTCCCATGGATGTCGTAAAAGGCGACTAAGGGATAGGCTTACAAAATTGGGATTCTTTTTTAGGCGATGGGCTAGCAACCTGTCACTATTTGAATCTCAGTTCTATCATAAAGCCAAATAGCTGAACGTGGCCATTCAGTCTTGAAAAGACTGTTGGCTCTGTCTACCCCGTAAGGGATATAGACGTGACAATATGTATGTATGTATGTAACTGTTGTATATTTTGGCCTAATTAAAACCAATGTAATGATTTGCGCTGAAATTTGGCATTAGATTGTCATCAAATTAATGAGTTTATTAAGATTTCATTCTTGCCGTAAAAGTCAATTTTACAAACAACTAGTTACGCACTTAAAGTAAGAAGATATGTCACAAAAGCATTCATCTTATGAAATATAAACTTACGAATTCGGCTTCTCGACTTGTCGATGCTCAAAAGGGTTATATTCGTTAGCCTCCACTTCCTTCTTTTCCGACGACGTCATTTTAATCTTTATCTTAAACCTTCAAAATAACGCACTAGATTAAAAAGGATTTGCAATTAAGTTATTCAGTGCAATAAAACCATTAGTTTGTTTTATATCTTCTGATCTAACTAACGGCAACTACGCATACCCTCACACGCCGACAAGAACTCACTGAGATAAACATTACAAGTAGGTATCTGATTCTAAACTCTGTGATGATACTCGTGCAGTTATTATATTTGTACTTAAGGCACTGTTACACTTGCGTCTCACGAATTTCCGATGATTGTAACCGTTCTTACAAATAAACAGGGAATTTCAATCGCTGTTCAAAGGAGTAAGGCTACGTCATTTCTAAGTAAGTACGGTGATTTGCTGCACCCAAAATATTTATTTGAATATTGAAGTATTTACAATACATAACGATATATTATGAAGAAAACTGTAAGTTACAATAATTGACCATATTTCACTTTACGATATCTATGGGAAAGAGATGGAGTGGTCCTATTCTTTTTTCTATTGGTGTCGGGAACTACACGGCACAATATTGTAAGAAATTTTTTTAATAAAAAAAATGAACTTTACTTACAAGTCATTGTTTGTAGTATGACCCCTAAATCACATAGTAAACGGGCAATAATTATGGCAACATTATTCATTAACGTCGCATGCTAACGTTATAGGCGGTTTAGCAATAGCAGTAATAGTTTAAAATAGTTATACCAGCAGCCTTCTGTCCCAACCAGTCGACACTGGCTAATTACTTTTTAATTTATTTACTCATTAAAGTTAGTCGAATTGACCTATATAAACATTTACACTGAATACAATAAAATTTGTAACGATTTTTTTTTATTATTTCATCAACTCATGAACATTCCATCAACGACTCTGTGCCTTGTGGTTTAGATCAAATCTTCGTTTGCCCCATGGTCTGGAATAATAAAGGTCACATAGAATCTGTCATCTTTGTATAGCGGTCACATGACATAGGCTGTCATCCATACCGCAAATAGCGACATGCTGCTTGCGACATTGAAGATTGCTACAATATCGCGCACTATTGCTCCGGTGTAAATAAGTCTTTACAGGTTTTTGTATCTTCATTAAAGTGAATGCGACACGTGCTGAAAAAATCAAACTGACTATTTGCTGGCCGAGTGTGTTTCGGGCCATGCGCAATGTAGGCTTCCGTAGTTACCGCAGTAAAAAAACTATATACTGTAAGTAGGGTGTACCAGTAGGGTGCGCAAAAAGCTAAATACCTAACAAAAAACGTGACAGCGCTGCGCATGTGCATTGTACCCCATTTGATACAAATTAATTTGTGCTTATAATTTTCATAATACATGATTATGAAAATTATAAGCACAAATTAATTTGCTTATCGCTTCAGGTGTTGTGTTATTATAATTTAAGGTGTTAAATTTTTCATCCCTTTTATTTTTATAACTGTTTCAGAATGTTCATGTTTTTGAATTAATATTTGTTTTTTCAAAGGATTATTCTGGTTCTCCAGACACAAATATAGAAGAAAACGGTGACTATGTTTTCATTTTGTTATTTCATCACATTTGAGACTCATATTATGTCAAGGCATAACTTCTCCTTGATTTTGATTTGACTTAGCGAAAGTTTATAGGTATTTCCATAATTTTCTACATATTAATAGACATGATTTTTCTATATTGTTTAAAGTTATTGGTATTCAATTATATAAACGCGTAACGTAACATGATGATACTGTAGTCTTAGAAAAAGAAACTATCTCATTGTCCTTTATGACGAATGACGTTTACATAAAAATAAGCAATGCTAGGCGATGTTGAACCGCAATTTGCATTATTGGCATGTGAATAAATGATGATTGGTATTAAAAAACGGAAAACTATCAAAGTAAAAATTTGTCCTGAGTAATAAAAGACTTTCCTGTACGCAAATTTTTTATACAACATATTTTTGTTTTTTTTTCCCATATCCATTCTATTCTATTTGGACGAAATGAAAGTAAAACAACTTAATATGAAAATAACGTTTAAGGAAATCCCACGAAAACCATACAGAAAATTTACCAAGAAATAATTTAATATTCGTAGAGCCTATTTTATTAAAAATCCTTGGGGAAACAAATATTTAAAACAATCTTTTATTTGCTTACCATATACAGGCAGTAAAATTAATCATGTTGTGAAAACATTGTAGCTGTGCACGGCCCACGTGAATATTCTTGACACGTATTTTAATTAAGGTTTATGGAAACTTGTACATAGCTTGCCTTACCTTAACTTTGTGGGAATAGTGGATTGGCAGTTTAACAATACTAAAAATTAAGTCTTCCCTATGTCAAGTTTGTCATATATACAAATGTACTTTCTTAAATTGTAATTGTTTAAACATTTAATTTAAATAATACATACATACATACATACATACATTTAAATAATTGTAGAATTAAAGGCAAGTTTACCAATATAATACATCATACATTTTAGCATAAGGCTATCTGATGATAAGTTGCGGTAAAAATAATACGCATGTGGTCGACTTTGAAAAAATAATTCACGTTGATTTTCAAAGGAGTCCTAGTTTAGTATCAATAAACTTGTAAAAAAATGGGTATGTGTTCCTTCAGGAACAATTTAATGTAGCTGAAGTAGTGTTTGTAGCTTGTAAGCCTATTAGTTATAGCTTATAAACTAAGATTTTATCAAGTTTTCATGAACCATTTATTATAATATTTATTATATATAATTAATTTTTGGCTATTTAAACCAAGGTTCTTTATTACGATATATTGACTCATAATATGAGTGTTATTTGTTTTTTATTTAATTTCCTTGCGGCTATAATAAATAAAACGACTTTAATGCTTTCCACTAAAGGTCAAACAAGTGTCTACTCCATTTTTATCTGAAATTAGAATGCTTTAAAACTTTAAATGGATTAGTTAACTTATCTAATTCAAAAGGTAGGTAGGTGTTACCAAATTATTTATAAAGTCAGTCTACCATAAAAGAAAGTCACGTATAACCTGTTTTTTTTATTGTTTTAAGATAAAGATTGACATTAAATCTAAAATCTTTAAGTAGTCGATAGGATAAAAAACCATAAAAAAATATAAACAAAAGATTACAAAATCTTATATTACATATCTTAGCTATTACTATATAATATATTTTGAAACGCGAAAATAGGAATGTAATTTATGGCTATTAAGACTAAAAACACTATCTATATCTTTTAACTAAATTGAAGAAAATAACATAAAAATGAGTAAAATAAATTTACAATAAAACATGAGTATTGTATTTGATATCACTTCAAAACTGAGAATAAAGCACATTATGACGTAATTTGAATATTATTTTGCTACAAAAAGTTATTATAGAAAATATAATAACCTTTGTCTGAACATTCCTTTTTTTGTAATCATGTGTACATTTTTAACGTACCTACTGATAAAGTCATTGTAGTTAAAAATATATACAGATTTATTTAAATCATTATCAGCCTTAAAGTAACTCCATTTAGTCAAATTTATTTTCGGTTTGTAAGGTAAGTAGAAAAACGTAATAAAGCCTGTTCGGACTATAACAAGCAGCTGGCACTGGTATGATTTGTCAAATATTACATGAAAGGGTAGTTATATCTTCTCTTCTTTCCGTTGGGTTAGATTATTAATATTCTGTGAGACAATCGAATGTTTAAAATTATGTTGATATGCATCATCAGGTGTTATTTTATTAACAAGTCAAAATTTAACAGTGGTGATAAATCATGATCGTTCATAAACGTCATAGTTATGAGGCATATACCAAGGCTTTTTAATAAGGGACCGTTGTCGATCAAATTGCTGTATATTGTAAGTTATGGCTGGAATTTTGGGATAATCTATTTCCATGTAACTTGGGGGCTGGCCTTTATATGACGCTGTGGATGACGGCCATGGAATAGTAGAAGGTACATAATTGAATTGGGATTTAATGGGAAAATCAACAGCCGTCTTATAAGCTACATCTTGTGCTCTGAATTTCACGGGTTTAAATGGAATTAAACGCGGTTCACACACAGTGCCTTCTATCAAAGTCTGAAGTGGGGCTGTGAAAATTCTGAAATTAATGTCACTGTAATCTAATTCGGCTTCTAAAAATACTGGCATGCGATCTGACAACACCCAAACGTTTTTTTCATCATCAATTTTAATATCAGCGGGAAAAACTAATCCTACATCATCCTTGTCTGCTACAGCCACATTCTGAGGTCGGTGTGGAAGAGCAGTATTCCAGCAACCGATAGCATTTTGATCGATCAGGTTGAAAAGTTGGACTCCAGATTCATCTACTACTTTAGAAGTAGTATGAGCATCTTGACCGCGCGGTCCCAATACTTTGAAATCTTTATATGATCCTTTGACTTTTGTTTCATCACGCAAAATTCTCGTGGACACCGAGAATTCGGTATGACTTGATAAAGGACTGAAATAAAGGGTTCTGTATCCATCGGCTCCAATCGCCGAGGTGGATATTCCAAATATTCCTTCAGCGCCCCACTGGAAGTTGAGTCCTGCAATATTGAAATCCCCGACTAAAGGATCAGGCATGAAATAGCTGTGACTGAATCTCCAGGATTTATTTTGTTCCCAGGAATAGACTATCAATCCGTATCCGAGTTCGTCGGAGAAGTATGCGAAGGTGTCTTCGCAACTGTTGCCCATGTCGAGGGCAATATTGGCGATGAAGGTGGTGGAGACTATGTCTTCTGGACGGAATACGTATCTGCGGATGCGTTGGTCGGTATTGAGGTCATACACGTGCAATGTGTATGGGCAGACGTTGGTGACATTGGGATCTGAAATTGATAAAAATAATTGTGACTACATACTTCCTTGGAGTGAAATGAAACATGAACAATTAAAATAATATTTTTCAAAAAAAAATTCTCATTGGTTCGATTTTTTAATTTATAAAATTCATGTTATTTTGAAAAAATTGTACAGAAATGTATAGTTTTTTTTTCTATATTTGTAATATTGTTTTTATTTTCTTACCATATCCATACGTGCCAGTGTCCAAAACCCACAATCTGTTACAGCTGTCCGCCTTGATTCTGTACACCGTGTTGAGCCCAGTCTCGCAGTTCCCCAACTCGTTGCCTTTCCAATCTGGGTAGGGGGTCAACATAGGGGATGGGTCGTAGGGAGCATCTAGCGATATGTAGTTTAGGGTCGCTGGTATGCCTAGAAAATGTAAAAATATGTTTGTAAGAAGTAGTCACTGTTTGTCGTGAAGTGTAGATACAGGTACAGAACCAATTAGGCTAGGTGGGCTAGGTGGATTGATAGAAAGGTAGATTATGTCTGAAAGATTAATAAAAATAAACAACAAGATATTTTTAAAAGTTTTGGAATAATATCTGTACAAATAATACAACTGAGATACTTATTTGTAGTAGGTAACTATATTTAAAGATATTTCTCCGAAAACTGTGTTGGGAGAAAAAGAAACCGGAGATATTTGGTAGTTACATGAGGTACATCTACCACATGTGGTACCTCTATGTACTTCTACAAGTTTTTAGCTAATTATTGATTACAGAACTTGTCGTAACTTCGGGTACTCACGGAGTATGATCGTTAGAAGACATTATTACTAACTCTACATAAAAACCGCCTGTAATTATTATTGAAGTATATATTATAATGTACTTATAATACTTACTTATAACCCATGTTGTTCGGTTATAGATGCCTTATGGATATTTGCAATTTGTATGTCTAATATTGATTTATTATGGACCTATTAGCCCATATTATATGATTATAGGGCTAACGAGGTGGATATTGGCAATTTGTATGTACTACTAATTATATTGATTGATCTATGATCATTGTTTAATCAATGTGCTTGGACATGCATGCAGTTATGTATTATGTATGCTTAACTTGCTACCAAACACATAACTGATAACAACTTAAAATTACAAAAGGTTCCTTTATAGATAAGAGGATTGGTTCAGTTCCGGACTACCACATCTACTCAGTGGATATAAAATTTTTTCAAATAAAAAAAATTATGTCTTAGGATGTTTTTTGAGATATAAAAGTCCATAAGATCATTTAGTTTCCACGTCCATACAATCGCTTTAATTGCATTTAAAGGACTCTGTTGTATTAATTCTTCTTCTACAGTTGAGCTTTGTAAGCAGTAGTAGATGTAATTATACTTAAGTTATGTTGATGTCATTAAGCGAAACCTTGTATCTTTGACTTGAACAAAAATCTATTTCAATAAAGAACCAAATCACAACATAAAATCATGTTGTTTTGCGAAGAAATGATAGGCATCGCCGCAGTAACTAATTTGCACTAATTTATATAATTCTGCGCAGTTGCATTGCATGTCGAATGCAGATGCAAGAGTTACGGGAACAAATTACTGCGCTTGATCAATGTAAGTAGGTATTATTATCTACTCCACATTCAAATTAATAAATACAGGAAATTTAAAGTTTCATTACTGATATTGTCTCCTAGTTATTGTTATTGGGGCTTGAAGTCGTAAACAAATGTTAAGGCAAAAGAATCCCAACTTTTACTATAAATGCGAAAGTAAGTTTATTTGTTTGTTACCTCTTCAAGCATTATCTACGAAATCAATCTTAAATTTAATCTTATAATTAAAGGTCTGGAAAAGGATATTGGGTACCTTTCATCTTAGTAAAACTTCCAATAGGATTTGCGAAAATACCTGTTTTCTTCTAAATTCCCGAGGGCAAATCTCAGGTTAAAGCTAATAAGTACCTAATTATGATTAAAAAGTTTTCCTGTGAATAGTACTAGGTCAGGTACGCCGGGTGGCAGTTGTTCGTAATACCTTATCTTCCCACTATTGCAACGTGGTTATGAGTACTTACAGAACAAACATCTTGACAATGTATCTTCTTATATATACAATTCTCATGACACAATATTCGTTCCCATACTCCTCCGAAACGGCTTGACCGATTGCCATGAAATTTTGTGCGCATATTAAGGTGGTCTGAGAATCGGCCAACATCTATTTTTCATACCTCTTAGAGATAAAGGTTGTCAAAAGTGTAGTGTGTAGTGTAGTGTTTTTTTAACTAGAAATTACTTAAAAATTATCTATATATATGGCAAAACAACGATTGCCGGGACAGCTAGTTTTGATAAAAGAAGGTTAGAAAATAACAGCTTACCGGGACGCCATCTAGGAACAGTCACAAAGAGTTTATTTCTCCATCTCTCCACTCCTACTGGAAGGGCGTTCTCAGGTCTTAAGGCACCTGAAGCGAGGGCTTGCTGCTTCGATGTGGAGTCAGGGTAGTTCCAGTCCAACACGTTCCAAGAATACATCTCTTGGAGTTTCACGGCTGCTGAGGCCAAGGAGGCCATACAGCAGAGAAGCAGGATCCTAGCTCCCATACTTGCAGTCTGAAATTTAAAGTTAAACTAATTAGGTGGAAGTTTTCCGATGAAGAAGAATTATCTTCTATGGACGTCGTAACAGTCAATCATATAGTCAGTCAACCAATCATAACCTTTTCATAGAGGATTACTTATCTTACATGCCGGTGTAACTGTTTTTAACCGCCTTTAAAAAATGGTGGTTCTCAGTTTGACCTATATGTGTGTATGTACGCATGTTTGTCCGCAATTATATCGCATTTCGCTGAACCAATTTTGATGCGGTTTTCAGGAAACTGTTTGTAACACTTAGGAAAAGGTTTAATAAATTCAATCGGCCTTAAAAAAGGAGGATATCAATTGGAGGTTCTCTTTTTACAAAATTTATTATTATTGTTTTAGGCTTCGAGAACATAATCAGAATAAAATATTGGATAATATCCTGGATGTGGTGAAAATTAAGTTAAACTGACGATGTTTCATGAAAAGGTTGATAAAAAGCCAAAGAAATATGTAAGAATCGTGGCTAGTGGAAAGAGTATTTACGTTTCAGGAAGGAAGTCATGGGACTTCTATTAGTTTTAAATGGGAACTTGAAGTGATGACGATTCTTGCGAAAAAACTATGGTTCACGTAGATGTAGCTTAAATATCTTGGATAAACATGAACGTTAGACGTCAACCACAGACGACTTCTTCTACTGACCGACTACCTTCAACTGAAAGAGTATTGTCTTTAATAATATGCGCGCGTAGAGAATCAGCTGGCACACACTACTATCAGAATACTGGAAACTTGCACTAGATAAATTAAAAAACAATTATTCCTTAGTCACTTATAACGACATCCATACGAAATGAATTGGTATTCCAAGCTGCCAATTTCACATTGGTAATCCAAAACATAAAGGTTTAACAAAGTTATTCACATATTGCGATTTTCCTGTGAGATTTTCTCATATTGAAATTTGTTTACGAAAACGAAGCATCTCAATTTTAAAACCAAATCAGTAGAAGATAATGTTATTCAGTCTTTAAAACCATATTATATATAGATTTTTCTTATTGAATTAAAGATCTTTAATTAAATCAGACATTAGTTTATTCATTTTTCAAAAGTTTATAAGTAGTGTGAGTAAATATTTAACTTGTATTATTCCAATTAAACTATGACATTTTCCGATAGGTTAATTAGTTCACGTTTTGTAACTTATAACCAGAAAAAAATTTAAAATGAGAAAATAGTATTATATATTCTCATTTTAAAAATATATCTGGTTTCTGGTTAAAGGTTCTGGTTTGATCGGAGGTTTTCAGTGTACCATTATAATTTTATTAGGTACGTTTTAAGTATAACGATGCGTGTTACAATAAAATGAAATCTACTTACATACTTTTCAATAAACCAGTATTGTGTTAAATATACAAACGTTATTATTAAATTCACTTTAAAAACTCCACCACAAACATGTTCAAATTTTGAAAATTTGGATTTTCCGAAAACAGTACTTTATTTTTATTCGGCACACATTTAAACACTAATAACACATAACTAATCAAGTAAACATTAATTTATGCAATACTGATTGCTCTAATGCTCATTTACTTATGATCTTAAGATGCCCTCTTAGTATAATCTGTGTGAGTTGTCTCTACATAATTAAGTTAAAATGAAGTTAATAAAGCCAAGATCACCTACGTTTCACGTGTATACCAGGACCAAAACCGTTGGTGCTACGGTTTAGATGCGACTGAAACACATGCATGCCACTCTAGTTTATAAAACTTTGTTTACGCTGACTCCTACCCGGCCTTTAGCGGTTAGGGTTGGCTCTTAGAATTTCACTGAGCCTATTCGATTAGCATTTATAGTTTCAATAAAAAAATCATAAAAATAAAAGAGATTTGATGACATGAGTACTAAATCAATGAAATGAATAAATTTGCTTTACTTGTAAGATTTCATATTCATATAATTTCAAAGATTTTAAATCATAAAGTTTTAAAGATTAGCTAACATGAAAAGAGCGATATGAATGTGAATGTAGCTATAGAAGTATGCAGTTATCGAGGCAAGTGAAGCCTCTATGACGTCATCCAAGACCTAGGCCAATCAGAAAATTTTCATTTTCCATCATGCCCTGACTGGTGATTTGAACCATGGATCTTCCATGTTACAGGCAAGCGTACTACCACTGCACTAAAGAGGCTGTCAGGTACGTAACGTACGCAGCAAGTGTTTTCTTTATAATTATTTCTATCAAAAGCAGTCAATAAGCCTAGTGCATGTCCGGTACATAAACATAGACATAGACAACTAGACATTTGCCTACAATACTAGATATTTTGTAATTTTTTTAAAATACGTGCGATAAAAATGCAAGATATTAAGATACGTATATATTAACCTTATTCTTATTAGAAAAAATATTCAGTGTAAATTGATTTCATAGAACTATTAATACAACGAGTTCGTCGGAAAATAGAAATTCGTGCATCATAAACATAGTTATTACATTAATAGTAGTATGTGTATGATAATTACAGTAGCAAATTCTTGACATGCAATATATTTCTATATATATTTCTGTTTAGTATAAAATTGAGAAGTCAGAAGGTATTAATTAGATTTTATTTATCTCACTTATGATTTATTTTTCAAAGTCGACAACCCTGAAAGTTGATCCGGTTTTGCCACAAATTGTCGCAGAATAATTTTCTGCCGAACTCTATAGTAGAAGTTTACCGGTTCATTTCATTCAACAATATTTTTGATGTTATTATTTCTTAGTTTTATCTTTTATGTTTAACACGTGTATAAATAGTTTGGTCACATATATTTTCTAAAATGTTGAAATTTCATATACTTACTCATAAAACATATTTTGTTAATTATGTAGCTTGGTAACTAAAAAAACAAATTTAACACTTTTTATACGAATATTATGTTGTTGGGAATCTTGTTAATTTAACATCACTACGTAATCTATAATAACTAAGATAGTTGATTACTTATCTTCATATTGGTCTTCAGTTGGTTGCTCGTAATACGTTTCCTCTCTTAATAATATTTATTTTAATGATCCAGTAATTGGAATAAAATAACAAGCAGGTTAACACCGCATTTCATTGTCTTTATAATGATGACATTTTAAATGACGAAAAAGGAACTCTTTTATAGTAATAAAAAAATCAATATTGCAGAAAAGATTGCCACGCTACGCCCGACGTAGGTTTATTATAATTTTGCCTCACGAACTATGAATAAAATTTCATAATTCAAACGGGCTCTTAATACCGCTATACTTGTGGTTAGTATGGCATTTATTAAACCATTTTTAATTTTGTCATGGGCATATTATGTCGGTCATTGGCCGCAAAGTCACGTGTATGGAATTAAATTACTATTTTATAGTAAACTCTTTTAATTATTGTAAATTTGTTAACCAAGTTTGGGTACAATTTTCCTACGTCCTGGCGAAAGGTCAGGTTTAGAGAGATAAACTGACGAGCTTGCATAAAGAGAATTATGATTGTGAATTAAGGGAAAGAATTATGCATGGACATGGTAAGTATAAAGATCAACTCTCTGATCCAGAGAGAAAGAAGCGTGATTTTATGTATAATGTTTTTTTTTCAAGTAAGTAGTGCATATTTCTCCAAGAAGAACCTGGTCGTGCTTTGTTTTATGCCACTTTGCTTTACTTCATGCTTTAAGCACGGCCAGATTTTAAGATAATTTCTAGCTAACATCCATAGCTATTTTGATTAATATTACGCCAACCTCTAAATAAATAATGTGTGTGTGTGTGAGCCTGGGGTATGCCTATGACCATGGATCCTGGAATGAGTGAGTCTGCTTTATACACGTAGCGATTTCCATCTGACCTCCACAACCTTTGCAGGTAAACCTAACTCGTATTGTTACAGTCCAGTTTAATGACCATGCGGGATTCCTCACGATGTTTTCCCTCACTTAACTTACATAACTTTCGAAAATAGTCATTGGTATATGGCTGAGGTGGGATTCTAACCTGTGCGTTTCTGCGTATCACGCATTTTAAGCGGTACCTTGCCGTTTTGACCACTGACGCTCTTGTTAGGTAGTTCCCTAGTTATGCAATATTAGGTAATAGGCGTATGCTGGAAGCGAGTGCGTAGTCACGTAGTCACGCCCATGATAACACGCTCGGGTTGATCAAACTTATTCCGGTCACTAAAATTACGGTAAGCTGCTACATCATAGAAGTATTTTGACTGAACTTGATGCCCTATTAAATTGTAATCCAAATAGAAAGACCATTTTAAATAAGTATTTATTGTCTTTAACATTCCTTTGCTCCAAACAAAGTAATGTTCAGTGTGATAAAATTTATATGGTTAATTTCAAATCCAGTATGAGAAGCGATTGGCAGGACTTGAGGTTGTCTTTCAATGATTATACTATACTACAATGTAAGAAATGTATACCTGGCAAAAAAGGTAAAATCATAAAACAATATGTGACCATGACGTCTTCGCTGTGCCTAGAAGGATGGGGTATACCAGTATGACCGACTGCATACATCTTACCAGGTTATGGTCTTAAGTTTTACCGTGCGAAAAAAGTAGTGACTCAGAAACATAATGGCGAAAACGAAGTGTAAAGTCATAGAGTAAGTAGAAAAGGAGCTGATACAAGAACAAGTTTCTAAACGAAAAAGAAAAAATCTGCCGCTTTTGGTGCGGGGTGAACGAACACTACGGGTATATTTACCACTAATGCATTTTAAGACATTATTATACACACACAGTAATGCCGACCACTAGCTCGGATTAATAATCAAAGTGTAAAAGTTAAAAACAACAAATGAAAACGGCTGAAATATAAGGTATTGATGCTTAGTGAAACAGATCGAAACAGACGTTTCATGAGACAACAAATTTTAAAATTTTGTTAGAATCACGACTTGATGAGAAGCACTGGTGTGGAATTCGGTGGAACATATCTGCTAATAGCCATGAAACCACAGGCCTATAGAATTTCTGATACCTTAGCATTACGCCGACGCAACCGTGCCTAGCACGCCCTTGGTATAATTAACTTACTTAATCATACATTTTATTTTGAAAGATATAATGGTGGCATTAAGTCTCATA
Organism: Amyelois transitella; assembly: GCF_032362555.1. Lineage (NCBI taxonomy): Eukaryota > Metazoa > Arthropoda > Insecta > Lepidoptera > Pyralidae > Amyelois > Amyelois transitella. The sequence goes on from NC_083509.1 coordinate 8,114,528, forward strand.
TTCATCAAATATTTTAAATTCGATAGGGAGTTTAGTTGTTTGTTTACTCTTAACGCATTATTTATTTAATGTAGAAGGAGACAGTGAACCTTTCATCCCGGTAAAAACAATATTTGCCGTGATATTTGCGAAAATCCTTTGTTTCTTTTGTAGGTGGCGCTAAATTCGCGTGGGTGAAGCCGCGGGATAGCTAGTGTTTTATAATCGTTAAATGATTGAAGTTTCAAATGTTAAAAACGATTACTTTTACTAATATTTTTTGATTTTTTTTCTATAACATTGGTACTTTTTTGTTCTGACATTTTGTATGATGTCTTGAGGGTGAATTGCGTAATGAGCTGGCCTAAACCCAAAACTAAAACATGACTTGGCGGCCTTGATCAGTCTTGTGACCAAGGTTAAGCTTGCTTTTTTGAAAAAAGTGAAAGTTTGATCCTACTTAGATATTTTATTAGGCTAGTGACGCTATCATGCGCTATCAATTAAATATTAATATGTAGGTACTATTAAGCATTAAGTCCGCCCACTGTATCAATATTGTTTGTACAATAAAGTTTAATCCTAATATTTTATGTATTTATTAAAAATGGGTTACTTTGACATCTCGGTAATGTAACATTAACACAAAACCTTTTGGCAAATTATGCAACAGTTTCAATGCTATGATAAATGCTACATGTAAGCATTAGCTTAAAAATTTCCTCCGTGTGATATGAAAAATACCAACAAAAAATATTATAGTTAGTGTAGGTAAGAATATTTTATGTTTAAGATGCAGGTACCTACTAGCATATATTTTTCCGTGAATTTAATAACTTCCAAGATGCAAGTAAAATCAATAGAAACTGAGATTAAAAATGGCTCGATGAATTAACGAATTAAGTAGGTGCACCTACTCGATACCACAAAAATTAAGCATTACCATTGCGTAATATGGAAATAATTGAAACTAGTTCATTTGTAGAAAGTCATCGGCCTTAGCTGACAAATAACTTGAAAAATTATTCCAAATAGATACATTTATTCCGAGTATTTAAGTAATCTAATGTAAGTAAGGAGTATGTTTACCCAAATTTAAAGTCCTCTTTACTATTTAGATAATTGATTTGTGATTTGACATACATAAGGTACACACAACACGACTAATTCCCAGAGTGGCAGGCAAAGATATATTGCCAGTTATATATTCCTGTATATGTAGGTACATACATTTAAAAATCTTTTCTTGCAAGTTCGCCGGGTTAGGGCACCCTTGTCCTGAGCTCTCAACAAACCTTCCCGATTTGATTAAGGTAACTTTGTCTTGTTCTTCCCTTTCCGACGTTGTATATTTGCCTAATTCCGTAAACCTAAAAAGATAAAGTGCTTTTTAAAAAAACCAGACAACTAAAAGTACTTCTTAAAAACTAGACAACTAAAAAAATGATTGAAGTAGGTAAGTAATATCTTATTAAGTTTTTTGTCGACTCGTTTCAACATGCATGAAAAATAACGATTAATGAAATCATTATAGTCTAATTGATTTACTAGTACTACGCCACGAGTCAATGATTCGGCTTGATTTTTTGCCGCGTAACACGACTGTTATCAGTACAGTTTACTTTTTATACTCGTTACGTTTCCACTTACCATGTATCATCCACTGCGCATCATTGACTAGCTGTGTCTTGCGACATTGGCTACATATGCCACGATAGGTATGGGTTAGTTTTCAAAACCACGTCGTACATAAAAGGTATATTATATTTATTCTGTTGTAGGTCGATATACTTCATCCGCATACAACTTTTTATTCTTTTTTATATTTGGTTCCCTGTCTCAAGTAAGGAAATTACCTTGTGCTTTTTTTGACCGTAATTAGAAAAACCCGTAAGTCAATCCTAGTAGTATCCAGTAGCGTTAACCTCTGGTTTACTAGGTAATATAAAGCCAGCAATGGACATTGATGTATTTGCGCATTTGATGTAGTTGAACCATTTCGGTTCCAGTATAGGCGTGGTTGCATCCTGATAATTCCACGTGTTATGCACACGACGCTACCGTAGCATGCCATTGTTTATTATCCACAGAAATGATAATACAATACGTAATGGCAAGTAAATTGAGGTCCAAATGTTGATATAAATTTACTCTGTTTAAGATTTTAACCTTTTGATACGTATAAGATCCATTTGAGTGAGAGATGAGGTTCCGTATTTGGTTATAAGTTAGCTATTGACTTTTGAAACGACATCTAGATTTCTTCTGCAGGCGATTTAAGTACTTAAGGACATAATAGCTAAAGTAAATTATTAAAACAAACACATAAATAATCACTGATTAAACCCTATCAACGCCGTGCGGCATTTTGCCATACTAAGTATATACTTCTATATATTTGTACAAACAAACAAACGACAAGTCTCTGGTTCAAATAAACCCAAAACTGAAGGCCATAGATATTTGAAATTTGCATTATAGGTTTTGTAGAGACTTAAAGGAAAATCAACCGTATAATTCATGCAATTCGTTTGAGAATGATAAAATACAAAACTATGCGTGAAGAATTGATTACATTATACCTAACATCTTTCAGTGTAATCATAGCCCTTGCTTAGGTAATCCCGATCTTATCATAACTTATGTTACATAACCTTTAAATCATATCACTTTCTAGATTTCAGCTCTAACAAGGTGGTTTGCAACAAATTGCATTCGAATCAAGTAATTTGCTAGTGATTAGGTTCTCCCACGGAAATCAATTTGGTAAGTGTTGGTTGGTGTATAAGCACTTATTAATCCGGCGTTGCATAATGTAGAGTAGCTCGTATAGTTGTTAGGCGGTAATCAATGTCAAGGTTCCTTTATTTAAAGCTTGGTGTTCAATATATGTATGAGTCAGTTTGGGAACCGAAAATATAACATTTCAATCTTTTATTTTGTCGGATAATTAAAATAAATTAAGTTTTCTTTTTCACTAGACAAATATATTGCAATTATTTGTGATTGACCGTGATTTACAAAAGGCCTTTTTTAAATCCGTAATTCGTCCTTATAGTATGGCGGTTAAATAGAGCTTAAAGATAATTTTTCTTTCTTTATTAGTTTAATTTTAGCTGGCTTTTAAATTTGAATGAATTGATAGATTTTACATTTGAGTATATCATAAATACTTCGTCTTAATATAAAATGCACTGTTATCTTTTCCACCATTATGAGTTCTTATTTTTTTATCTGTATCATTTTAAATATAAAAACAAAATTCTATTATGATTTTTAATAAGTTTTCATCAGTGTGAACACTGCTTACATCCACAAATTGTCATTAAAATGAAATGTCTTTTTAGGCCTTGTTGTCTGTGTCAGCTGAGAAATTAAAAAATATGCTAATCTTAAAGTGATAGATAACTATGTTGTGGTAAGTAAAGCTAACATCGATCAAAATTGATTACGCGGTAATATTGATTGTAATAAAGATTAGACTTTACATGGTCACCGGCCATTTACGTCATACCTCCGAAAATTAATCAATTATAGGTAGTTGTTAATTTCGCCAAAATATATTATTTGTTCCTTGTTGTTACGTTTTGACAAATGATAAAGGACATAAGGTAGTAACCGGTAACGTGTAAAATTATTGTCATATTGGTATAAAAATAAATAAGTCACGTAATATTACGGTTAATCAACGTGAAGATATTATTCTTTTTAATTTATTTCATTACTAGCGACCCGCCCCGGCTTCGCACGAGTGCAAAATTATAAATATTATTATACATAAAAACCTTCCTCTTGAATCACTCTACCTGTTACAAAAAACCGCATCAAAATCCGTTGCGTAATTTTAAAGATTTAAGCATACAGACAAACAGACTAAAATAGCGACTTTGTTTTATAATATGTAGTCATTACCAAGAAGAGATGGTATTGTGATAAGGCCGCTATTAGTAGTTTCTTTTTGTAAATATAAGTATGTTATCTTCGTAGCAAGCAAACACAGTAATAATAACTCTTCGGAATCATCATTTTCCTATTATTACGGGCCAGGCTAGTGGAAAAATTAAATTGGCTAAATAGGTATTATTTATATATTAATAAGTTATAATTACCAAACTTGTTAATTTTTTAAGAACGTAGGAAAAAAGACAAAATTATAATAGTCTTAATATTAGGAAATCTTATTTTGGGACTATTTTAGGCTATGGGCCGTCTGTCAATATAACTGTATTGGAATTCAATAATTAAGTCGTTATCGTCTCTATCTAACTGTAAGATATATGTGTATGTAGTAAGAACGATGTGTGTATATTTTTTCCAGAAAAAACTTATTTAATTTGATATGCTGTCTGATACCTAATACAAACCCCACCTGTGTGCTAAGCATTTGTAGAATTATCTCCTCATTAGTGACATCTGCTTTCTAATCGAGTTTAATCGGCTTGTTTTATTGGAAACAAATGCGATTAGTCGACGATACATCGGCTTAGCTCGAATCAAAGTGCGGAACTTTTTGCTGGCCTTCTATAGGGTGTGTTTAGTTAGCTGATTTAAGGACAAAAATGTGAAACTGTTTGTATTTTTAAAGGCACTAAGTCTTAACATACAGAAAGCCGACCGTAAAATCTTTTTAATTCGGAATTTATTAAGTATCTATCTATGATATATGATTTTGTAATTCGTAGTTTTTTTTTAAAAAGGACTATTTTATTCCGATTTATATGAGTTTGTAATCTTAATGTCTTAAATATTTTCATCTGGTGGGTATAGTGATTACACGCTACGAATGAAAATTACTTACTTTGATTTATATAGAATGTAGTTATATTTCCCCATAAGATCGCTAAAACATCGAATACGATTTGAAACTAGTTTAGATAGTAGGTAATATTTGTGTACAGATATGATTAATGGTAAATTCAAGTCTGCGTGAATGAAACTAGTAGTAGATTAGCAAATGCAGGAATGCTGAATATGTACTTATTACTAGAAATATGTAGGTGTAGGCTTAAACTGTTTACTTTTTACTGGATCAATATTAAAATGCAAGTAATAGGTATGTAAGTACATAAATGACTTTTTACAAAATTTGTTCAATTATAGTGGAGTACTTTAAAATTTAATATCTATTTTTAATAAGTTGAAGATATCAGCCCTTAATAGTTTTATAACAAATATTTATACTTTATCTACTAGTTATCTAATTCGTTTTGTAAATTATTTTTTTTAGTTTTCGTTCGTTATCTAATTCGGGTTGTAAAAAAATGTTATTTACAGAACATACTTAGGATATTCATAGTTTTTTTTTTAGTTTTAATTACTTAGCCGGAAAATAAAACCGGCCCACGATTAGGTACTTTATATTTTTCTCACGTCATTCGTCAACATTATCAATGAAACTACTTACGGAGTCAAAATAAAAGTATTGCGAAACACTCCAGAGATATTAATTAAGCTTTATCAAAAATTGTTTTGTCTCCTTTCACCGATGTTTCGGAGAGATTAACTCATTTGAAATTGAGAATAGGTAAAAAGATGGCAACACTGTCCATTGTTAAAGTTTTAATTTGTTATTAATATGCTTGGCGTTAGAACGGATGTCCAATTAACAAAATCATCAATCATCATTTAATTTTGATTCCTATCAATTTCCTAAAAATTTTTACTCATAGGTAGTGCAAAAAATCATATTCCGAAATCTAATAGAAATAAGACAAATAAAATCGCGTGAAAACATTAGAATTTTCAGTTTTAATAATAGAGAATAAGTTTGTGTCCTTAGAATTATGTTTTTTAAATTGCATCTCATAGTTACCTACTAATAATATCAATTTGCCTTTTATATCTGAGAGAGCAATATTTGCCTATACGAAGTCTTTTACAACTCGTAAACGATAGGAAGCGAAGCCGATGTTGGTAATCGAGCCTTACAAGTTCTTGTTTCCTTGTAAATGACAATACATCGAATTTAATGGCCAGTTGTACAGGCGTTTATTTTAAAATACACAATTTTGATTTCATTTATTCTTTTCACATCCTAGATTATCAAGTTGGATCGGCCATTAAACTTGTGGACGTTTTCATAAAATAACCCACGGAACCTTAAAAACGCATTGAATTTTATCGACCGCCCCAAGGTGACATTTAACGAACAAAAAATGCAATACCTGTATGATTGTCACTCAATATTCACAGGGTACTGAACGTTTCGTATTTTAGGTCTCCCATGCCATCCATCTGTCTATGATAGGGTACTGGAAATAAGACAATATAAATGTATTTTGAGGCCATTGTTTCTGTACATAAAGATGTACATAAATATTTAAGGAGTAACTCGAGCAAATACTAGTATGGTATTGAGTGACGGTGACAAAAAGACGGTCGCTAGCACGAGCGACCTTCTCCTTTGTGCATCAATGACTGTCCGAATAAAGGCTTAAATTCAATGCTAATCAGGGAATCAGGCTCGTATATTGCTCATTTGGTAAGATTACACACGACCGTATAGGAATTCATGGGGATTTATTCAAACGCAAGCCTTGGAGATTTATAGACTGTAATAGGTAGAAAGACAATGGGTTTTTAAATCTTTAACTTACTGGCGACATTTACACTGAACTGAACCCATGACTAGGCTTCGCATAGTGAAAACCAATTAGTAGGTAAGCATTCAAGTTGCGATATCCTAATATAATCGTCCTAAGATAATATACCTTCTCTCATTTAATGTGTGCAAAAAAATTAATATTATATCTCAAGGTTACCGAGCCGCGTTTAGTTGGTACTTAAACTCACACATATGTAGGTAGGTAAGTATTGATTGTTTAAACATACCACCTGAAACTTTGGATGCAACAAAATATGAAAGTGAGTAATTTTGCTCATCGTAAATTAAACTAAAGAATTCTTATCGGATATCTAGTGACAGGCCGGTGAAGTATTTATTAATGTTATTATCATTGTTTATTTGTGAAGATTTAAAAATCACCGATTTACACGAACGCGTAAGTACGTGATTGTTGTTTAAAATTATAATGTGTGTTGGGATTTTCATAATACTTTATTTCGGACCCTTATTGCATTCCTGTGTCGATACGATTCCCGATTAGGAAACCCGTCAATGCGGCTAGCCTGGGTAATTCTGTCGCGTGCCTGTGAGAACTAAAGTGTCCACACTTTTTGCACCAATGTTCCTAGGAAAACTTCAATAATCGCATTGTTAGGACTAAAAGGTACTTAACATCTGCTGGATTTAATAGTCGAATTGATTGTTTCTAATAAACAATAATGAGCTATTAATTAATGTTTCATGTAAGTATTTACTCTTATGTAAAGTACTGAAAATAATGGTTTTAAGACCAACATTTTGTATTTAAAATATTCTTTAGTTATCATTGAATTCCAGAATTAACAATATTTCAAACTTAGCAGTAATATGTTTTATTTATGTGTATGCACTGTGTTTTTATTTTTAGTTAATCTTTTTAATTTAAATAATAGTAATATTAATTAATTTTAATTAATTTCAATTAATTTTAATTAATGGTACTTACGTTATATGTAATTAAGGAATAACTTAGCGTTTTTCAGTGAAAAACTCCTTTGATATCTTCATTAACTAAGTATGTAACTAAGACCTAATATGAACTGGTATGATATTAATTTACAATTTCGTATAGGGTTCATCGGATGTATATTTGGCCGATTGGTGCGATTGCTAGCACGCAACATAATGTTACGATTGAGTTACTGTGGTAGTAATCTGAAGAATTTGTAATGGATACACAGAAACATATATAGCAATCAGGCAGCCAACCGTTAAAACTTTGCCAAATATTGCTGCTGTAATTTAAATGCTTACTTCTGAATGTCGAAGAAAATAGTTGAGAAAATGATAGCAGCCACGAAACGCATAAAAGTTATTTTTTAGAAAATCGATGCAGTTTCTCATACTACATTAGGTAGCATGAGAAACTGCCTCGATTCTTTTAAGGTTTCTTAAGATTAGGTAAAGGTTTTACCAAATTTCCGTCAGGAACTTCGCGAATAAAGTCTTGGTCGAAATCAGAATGTGTATCAAAAATTGTAAGAATGGTATCCACTACTGTAATTATTAAAGCGTTCTTTGACTAGACTTGTTTTGCGAAATCCCACGGGAACTCTGTTAAAAATACTGTATATCTGGGAACAAGTTGGTCTCCCTTGAAGAGGAATCCATTATAAACACCTGTCTTAAAATAGACACAGGGTTGTGGTCACACATGAGCACTAGAACTGGCTCCTTGATTTTTAATAGCTCAATGTACAGGTGCACGCGATATAATTTTCTTATGCTCAAAAATTCCAAGGTTCTTGTTCGATTTCTACAAGCATGTGGCAGAAGGAATGCTATGAGTATAACGTAAATTGTCTAAATTTTGTATCGACATGGCATCATACTAAATTTTAATAGCTAATAATAACCAGAATTTTCCACACTAAACTAGATAATTTCTAAAGAGGATGCGATCGGAAATGCGAGGAGAATTTATATCCAACATATTGTTATGGCCCCTTTCAGTACTTAAATGAGGTAGGTAGGTAAATCTCCTTATAAAAAATCGCAAAATCAAATTTCAAGCATTCGCTATCCAGTAAAGAGTAAAATGGATAAAATCCGTTTATTTGCTTAACTATGGCTCCTTTGTCACAGCTTAGAATACAAAAGCGTTCTATAAAATACTTTGCTAACAATATTTGGTAGGCGTTAAGCGGTAGTTTTTCGATAAAATAGTTCATCAAGGAATGAATCATCGAAGGGCTGGAGAGCCGTTCCCAACTATTGCTATACGGGTGTCAGCTAAGGGCAAAAAAATGATAAAAGATGAAAGGAGAGATTAGCTATTGAGTTGATATTTTTCAAAGAGTTCTGAGTAGGTACATAGTAACGTCTATCGTAGTAAATAAATAGTAAATCTATAACTATGTACCTACCTAAGTAACTGTTTTGAGAAATATTGTGGTAATTATAGCGAAAAATAAAATAAAATGCTACAATAATTTAATAAGTAAACTAAAAATTTTCAAATGTAAAAATCGATCAAATCTCGTCTTGATCTAGTGCGGCCAATAAGGCCTATCGGGTAATAAGGCCTAAGTAACAGAAACACAATTTTAAATGGTTCCCGATAATTTTTAAAGGCAAACGTTTGAAGCCTGAGTTATATGATAATTTACCACCGGGATCATTAGTAGAAAAATCTGCAAAAGGTTATATGACAAACGAACTGTTTAAAGAGTTTTTGAAGCACCTAGCCCGCTACAAAACTCCAGGAAAGTGCCTCTTAATATTTGACGGGGCAGCTTGTCACTTAGATCTATCCATCTTGGAAGTTGGATTCACTCGACATAGCATTGTACTGCTTACCTTCCAATACAACCCATGAACTGCAACCACTTGACAAAGCTGTCTATCGATCATTAGAACACCACTGGGATTCAGAAGATTTATTATTCAAGGAACAAAATCCAGACAAAAAGCTTACCAAGACACGCTTCAATATTATACTTACTACTGTCTGGTCTAAATGAAATGTATGACGCATAGTAACATAACAAGTGGTTTTAGAGCGACTGGTTTGTATCCATTTAATCCGCACGCTATTCCTGAAACAGCCTTTGCTCCATCTGTATTGTCAGAAGCTCCCGCTTCTATACCAGACGTTGTAGATGTAGAAAATTCGCCACCTCGCGTCCCACCTAGGCCAACAGCTTCCGAGACACCCCAGACATCGACGTCCATGCAAGAACAAAGAATTGATAATACCAAAAGTCATCTGAAATGTTTTACAGAATGGTTTACAGTAGTTCCAGTTCTGATGAGGACAATGTACCTCTCGCTCAAGTGAAAAGAGCATCATTTAAGCAACTCCTGCCTACACCAGCTAAAAATATCGAAAAGACACCAACAGTCAGAAAAAAAGCCATCAATTATAGAGGAACTCCAGTTACCAAAGACCTGTTTGATAAAAACAAAAAAGAAAAAAAAGACCTCAAAAATTAAAAGCACAAAAGGAGCAGAGAGCCGGAAAGAGAATAGAGAAAGTTGGTACTGTCACGCATGTAAACGGGAGCAAGAGACTGCTATGAGGATGTGTTGCAAATGCAGCAAGTGGTACCACGAGGAGTGCGTTGGTTTAACAGAGGAGGATGATGATGATTTTGAGTGTCCAGATTGTGCCTAATTAAAGAAAAAATGTTAATTTTAAGTCTTTACTGTGATTATCATATTACTATTATTTTATGGATCTCAATTACCAAATATAAGAAGATTATTTCATTTATTTTTGTAGTTTAAAGTCTTAGGCTTTAATATACTACCATAGTTTAATAAGGCCTAAAGACAGTGTTTTTTAAATTGTTTAATTTTAACTATGTTTATAACAGAAGTTGCTGTTTTTCTTTTTTAATTAATAGTGATTGATATAAATGTTTAATAAACATTAAAATTTACTGATTTGTTTAAACAGTCTTTGATTTATTTAAATTTCCGCTTAGCTAGGCCTTATTAGCCGCACCTACCTTAGATCTAGAAGAATTCTACATACTAGTAGGTATAGACAATGCAGACATACTTTACCATCGTAACACCAATAAGCGACTGAGTAACTTTTAATTATAAAAGATATCATAAAACTAAAATAAAACCCTACTGGGCATTGTGGAAATAAATTAAAATTAATACGCCATAAACTAAATGATAATTTGAGTATAGATGTCATGGCACGGGATTTATATTATAAACTATGGGCCGGAATCTCACTACACAATTATCATTGTGTGATAATAAATTAAGTGAAATGAAAATGAAGGCTTGAATCTTTAAGAAAATGTACCTACCCTGAATTCTGTTGCTGCTGGTGTCGAATAAAGGGAAACTCACCCAATAAACTTGTTCATACTCATTTTTACAAACAGCTATATTTGATTTTTGATTCGTGTAGCATTTTAATTTGATTTGACTGATTTATGTACACTCGCAACGGATAGGCTAGACCCATAAAGGCTAGGCTAGAATGATATATTATTGTTATTTATTTAGCTTCAAAATTAAAGTTTCTGTAGCGACTTGAAGTGGTTTATTCTATCTTATCAGGAACAACACGGTTTGTTAGCAAATATTCAAATATTTTAATTTTAATATAAGTATTTTATAAATTGCGGGGAACCCTAACAGTTAGCCAATAAGATTCCAGTAATTTCAAGTAAATGAACCATCATGAGTTCATTTCTTGCTGTGCGGTGGATATATATAATTTGCTTATCTTATTGCAATCACCAATTGATATTTATAATTATCACTTCTTGATTATTTTATGATTTCATAAAAGGAGCGTAGATGGAATGGGAAAATTAAAACGTGTTATTTTCATAAAATACTTGAGAATAGTATTTTATGAAAATAACACGTTTTTAAATTAAATGTGCATTTAAGCTTATTAGCAATTTTGCAATAGTACAATAATTGTAATTGAAATATTTTTAAATAGTTTTTTATGCAAACTTCATGCAAAATTTAAATAAGAAGTAGGAAGGTAATTCATCTGATAAAGGGTAATTGCAGGTAGGCTCCAATCACTTTAATTAAGTGGCTAATAAATAATGGCCAATTCTCATTTACATTACTAATACCGTAAAGAGACACGGCCGAAATTATGCCACTTTGGATACATCACCTTTTTGCCGAGAGCGGTATTTTTATAAGGCGCGATTAAATGGACAGAGACGGGAGGGAGTCATAATTTTTGTTTAATTTAATTACGTTAAGAGATATATGCCCCGTTAAAAAGTTAATAAATATTTTATTGATAGCCTGTTATATGATTTTATATCAAATCAAAGAATAATTAAATATGTAAAATACGGCTATAGTGTCCGCAATGTTTAGCGATACGATTGTTCTCGTTTTTGCGAGAACTTCGCCTTTAGATACAAAAATGTCTAGAGCGGTCAATGGTTCAATATAAAACTCAAAACAATTTAGTTTAATTTAATTCCTGTTGTGATAGATAAAATTAAATTACTTAATTTATTTTGTAAACAAACTTTGTATGTATGTTTATAACGCGATGACTTTCGATTCAATAGATTTATAGAGCATCAAAATCGATTAAGTAATTATTGGGATATACAAAATTTTGCAAAAATTTTAAGTGTTCTCGAAGTTTGAAGCGCAAGAATTGCACGTATAAATGCGAAAGTAATATGTTCTATGTTTTTTTATCTTTCACTCCAAAACTCTACGGATTTTTACAATAATAATAATACAGCGTCTTCAAAATAAGCGAGTTGAGGTGAGGGGGGAAGCTGGTACAATATTATGTGAATTTTTGTTCGCTACTTATAACCACCTTAAATTCAAAGCTAAAATTAAAGAAGATACTACCTTAGGCGTAATATCACAGATAATTTTAAACACTACTTATCATAAGAAATCGGTCAATAATAAGCTGTACAATCACGTACAAGAGTAAACATCAACTTTGTGACAAAATAAACACATTTACAGTTAGTTCTACATTTACACCGAAGTGAGCGTTGAAAAGTACATACAGGTAGGTACATACTAAGGTAATTTATTAAAATGTTTCATGAATTACATTTTCCCAATTCTATGTCACAGTCTTTGGTCTCATAATAAAAAAAACACATTTCTACTTTTTCGCTACTGGACTAGCGTGGAATCTAGAACTAAATTAATTCTGACGATAATAGCGCCTATTCTCTTAGTCGCCTTTTACGAGGACCGAAAAGAGTATTAAATATTTTTTTGTTGTACCTCAAAATTACATCAATCCAATTAATTCTTGTCAAGTTTAATAAAATATCTTTAACTATTTCAGAAAAAATAATCTAATGATTTTATATAAAGCAAAATTGTTTTATTTTGTCTTATTTTATATATACCCTTATGCATGCTCGTTATAAAGTGACGGCTGCTAGAATTCATTTACGTTACGTGGGCACACGTCTGCAGATAAAATCAAGATAAAATCGTATTTGAATAAAATATTTATGCTCTACTACAATATCAATGTTTATTGGTTTCTTAGAATAGCACAAAAATAATTATAATGTCTATATTCCTTTCAAGGTAAACAGAGTTAATGTTTATAAAATTGGACGGCCACGTTTAGAATAAGAAGAGTAGTCTCAATTAATAATAAAAGTGTGAAGGTAGATAATTGTATTTATTTGTTTGTTTTTTCACAATTATATAATTTGACAAATTATCATGAAATTTTCAATGTATTATATATAGTTTGGAGTAAGGAAAAGTACAGGAGTAATTTTACGCGGTTACGAGACGCGGGCGATAGCCTGTAGAATAATAATTATAGTAAATGAAATTAACGAATACACAAATGGAAAGATGGCAACTTTATGTACAAAAATGTCTTTGTTTTACAAATATAAATATTTTTAATATTTACCAATTTGCATTTCTAATATAAACTTTAGGTAAAATATAATCTTGTGTTATTATTCACCGATCATAACTTTATCGGTTGCGATGTTATACCAAAAATAATAATTACAGAATACGGTGTGACAGAGGACTGGTCAAGAAGTTACCAATCGAAATTCAGAAGTGCGCTTGTATGACAAAATATGTGTTATTATGTTTAATCGCTTCACGGTGGTTGTTCAGAAAAATGTCCGATACCGCCATTACCGCTCACAAATTATACAGTTCATACTTCATACACAGGAACAGTTAACAACTGATGTTATTCTTTCCACAGCTTTTTCACGTTTTAAAACGCTTTATTTCAGTCATCAAACTCCAGGAGCATTAGGGCGAATAACAACCTCACCTTGTTGGAGAGGAGCTCTGGGTCCGCATATGACCACGATCTCGGAACAGATAAGTTGAGTTTTTCAACGAAGTGACTCCATTCTGACGCTCGTAAACTTTCAGGAGAAACAATCCCACATTAGACCATGATTTAAAATAACACATTAAGTTGCCTGTATACATACATACATACATAAAATCACGCCTCTTTCCCGGAGGGGTAGGCAGAGACTACCTCTTTCCACTTGCCACGATCTCTGCATACATAGTTATACATATACATATACATAGTTGCCTGTATGTCCCGAATTATACGAAGTTTTCCCTCACGTTCACAGCATTGGATCAAATAAGAGGAAAAATATACACTTTCGCTTTCGTTAGTTTTAAAATTATAATAAAGTTTTCAAATACCAACTTAATCCAATTTTACAAATTCTCCCCTATTTTATATATAGGGTGAGTACATATAATTTAAATTTTGTTCGCCATTGATCTTTTTCGAAGAAGTTTTAGGTAAGAACTTATCTTAGGTGAAAGTCGCGAAAAAAGAAAGCTTTTAATACGTAATTAAAACCTAAAGGGATTTCTTTTCCATCCGTATAACGACGCAGAGGTCAGTTTAAGAGGGTTGAGCCACGTGTCTGTGGGCCAGCAGATGTACCGTGACACCTGCCCTTACCACTACACCCATCACTCTCTGATACACACAAATCATATATATTTATCTCACTCGTGATGTGCTTATTTTTATATAATTTATACAAAGTGACGGTAACTAGAATGGACCTCGCGTCGGTTATAATGACCCTACCTTAGCTGCTTTATTAATTACTGAACTTGCGTTTAAGAAGCTACCAGAAAATGTAAATTTCATGAAATTTTTAAGATTTTAGGTTTAAAACGCTTAGTTTGCAGGCAGATAAGGAGACTCACATTGTAAGTAAAACGATAATGTACCTAGAAGTAATTAAATCAAAGGTACATTCTTTCATTATTCCTAACTTTGTTCTTGAATCATTTCCCTCCTTTTCCTTGGTTCTTCTATAATGTTCGATTTTTAACAAATATCAATTAATTAAAAAATATCGAAGAATTAAAATTTTTGTTTATATTTACGTCTAAGTTAAATATAGGTAGGACGCATAACGCGTAGGACTTTTAACGCGGGAGGCGAGATAAGAATAAAAATACTAATAAATTACAAAGTGAATCAAAGCTAAATACCGTAACTGACTGAGGTGGAGGTGGTGGATCTTAAAAAGTAGCATAAAAAGTAACACTTATATGCCGTATGTATTTTGAGATTAGAAGTCATTCAGTCAGAATACTATGAAGGTGGAAAGGTAGAAGTTAACATGCAAACATAATGATCATTCACTCTTATTCCTCTTTTTTGGAGACATTTTTCTACTTGCCAGTTCCCACGATCTTTTTTCACATGATCGTATCCATGTAAGGTTAGTGCCAGTTTTATTTGTTCAAATGTCAACGCGTCGAGAAAGTAAACGCAAATTTGTATGCGATTTAATCAGCGCCAACTAGTATTAAACGATAGTACAAATTCAGTTCCATACAAATTCGCATTTACCTGCTCGACGCGTTTGATCGAGTATAACTAGTACTAACCCCTCTGGTTTCAGAATAGACAAGAGTACACTAGCTAATGCTGAAGCAAAGAAAGGTGCGATAAAAAGTCTTAAGCTTTTAATTAAGTCGTCGAAATACTTTCATTCTTGGTCATTCTTTTTCCATAATTTCCCTGCACTTCTTTTAGTATCATTGTTAAATAGTATCATTTTAAATAGTATTTTTTTTTTAGGACAAATTACACAGATTGAGTTAGCCTCGAAGTAAGTTCGAGACTTGTGTTACGAGATACTAACTCAACGATACTATATTTTATAATAAAAACTTATATAGATAAACATCCAAGACCCAGGCCAATCAGAGAAAGTTCTTTTCTCCTCATGCCCTGGCCGGGATTTGAACCCGGGACCTCCGGTGTCACAGACGGTGCGTACTACCGCTGCGCCACAGAGGCCGTCAATTATTTGTACTGCATTATATTACATATTACAGACCTCTACATGAATAACTTGATTCTTGATTCGAATATCATATATAGGTGCTATAAAATAACGCCTATTACTCATATTTGTATAATTGACTTTAAGACGAGTTATCTCTAACTCCTAAGACGTAGGCGATACATCATCCTGATAGACGCAAATAAAAATAAGTTCCATACAAGGTGCCATGGACTAGTTCCATATGACAAGTGAGGGAACAGGACTATGCTATAAACAGAGACATGCACGTATATTTATTCATTCATGCTAATGTCACAGAATTAATTCAAGACCAAGTGTGGAATAGACAATTATGCCCTCCGTCAAAAATGCAAGCTCGCTTCCTACGAGGAACAATTCACTCAAAGTCTATTAGATTACATTGTATAAGTAGTCTAATTCAAAGTACGAAATTCTTTAGCGACTTTTTTCTGCAAGCAATCCCAATAAGAAAAATACATATCTGAAGAAGAAATCATGGTAAAAATTATGAAGCCTCTTAAGAAGTCCATCTTAATATTATTACAGTGAATTTTTCAGTAATTATAAATCTAATGAACATCCAGGCACATCATAACTTGCGGAGATAATCCTTTACTTTGTTCGTTCCCGGCTTAATCTAAAGTGCGCGAGCGCATTCCACGCGGCATTTGAGGACTTTGAAGTAATTAATTTTTAATTAGATACACTTTTCTGATTCCAGGTAGCCGAATTGGCAAGTGATCCACTCGTGCCGGTACTGCAAACCCGGTCTTCGGTGCAGGTGCAACTTTTATTCCATTAAAATTTAATACAGATGTCGCGTGCGCCTCTTTTTACATCGCAACGCTCCATTATAATTAAAGAATATTATTTTGTCGTAAAAGTGAGCGCGTACCGTCGGCCACGCGCCATAATCGCTATTGGCTTCAACGGGACTTTCCGATGTTATGATTATTTCTTTATCAGCTTAAGCCTTTAATTTGAAACGAGTCGCGGTTGGTTCGTGAGTCCTGACAAGGAAACGCTATCTATCGCTTAAATCGGACAGTTTGAATTGCAGAAAGTGAATATTACTCGGAGAGACAGTAAGATGGAGATTATCTCTACAGACTCTACACTTCCGCGTTGAAGATATTAACTTTACTTAAAAGAAATTATATGTCTTCTTCTAATAAATGCGAGCTTCAAATAATAAATTGGTGCAATTTTTTTTCAAGGACTTTAATATGAAGAGAAAGAGTATGTCAAAAGAAAGCGTTACAATTACACTTCCTGTGCAAGAAATGAAAGAACATCAACAAGTCTTGTCCACATATTTTGAGTGAAGAGAATAATAATATAAACCCCTTTTTTGGATCTGGTTTTCCTTCCCGATGTATTCTTGGCACGCGTGTATGTGATATGACAGGTAGTTTTACCTCATACCAACCAATATTTTAATTTGAAAATTACATTCGATTCTCGATCAAGAAACCAGTATCAGACTCATTACCTGGTGCGTTTGCGAAAACATTTTTTTATTATATAACGAAATAAAATAAGCAATTAAGAGGCTTTAAGATTTGCTATTTTAATTGCATTCTTCGGTTGTGTTCTTGTATTGCTTTATAAATGTCACCGCCCTGGCGAGGTCCATGATCGCGGACGAGTTCATATCTTTATGGGAAATGAAGATGTAGTTGTGCTTTGTTTCGTAGTATATGTTCTGTGAGAAGTATCATTGATTTGGTATGGAGTTGGAGTACGTATAGGGCTCGTGTTTGGCGCGCCGCGGGCCCGCTCCGCCCTCCATTGTGCCCCACAATGCGTCGTACCTCACGCTAACGAGCCCTCCAAGCAAACCAGACACATTTGTAAAAACCGCAATAAGCGCTCCGTTTCGGCATATTGTTTTGACATATAATAAATATTTGCGAGATAATACCATCCGGAGATTGTGGAGCGGATTAAGGTCTATCTCCACACATCAGGCCCGTGTCTGGGACGACATCGGAACGCGGCACATCCGGAGCTTAAAAATATCGCAATCATCCATCCCATCCCATTGTGAAACGGGGTTCAGAGTAAATTCCAAGAAAATGTTAGATTATATTTTTATTTATTTTCTTTTCATTTATATAAATTTTGTATAAATAATATTCTTATAAAAAGTTTAGTCTCCGGGCTAATACACGTTTCGACCACGACCTGGGTACGGCCGTAATAGTGGGGATAAACCTTTAAAGTATGATCGCCTTCGTTTTGTTTCGTTGATCGGCTATTGTCTTACTGCCGGTCAGTAGGTGTTCATAGCCGGCCCGGTCGCCCCCCGGTCCGAATTACCCACGGTTGCGATCGGAAGCATATTCCAGGTGCTTTTCGGAGCATCCTTTAGATGTTATCAACAGTCGGCTTTAGATAACCACCGCTAAAATTAAGAGTAAATTATTGCAATTTGTAAATATTGCTTAGGTAATTAAGAATTTACTAATGAGAATTTTGAGTTTAAATAAGTGTAATCTTCAGAATCTTCTTTGACATTTTTAAAGATATATGTATAATAAAACCAGCTTTTGAATGTTGTTTAATTACAAATATCAGCCGACCACCCAGAGGTTACATTTTTGATAGATAAAGTAAACTACCACGCACCAAGCGTTCAAAAGACTATAAAGGCCTGATAATAAAAATCTATAAATATTACAAGACTAAGGTACAATTTGGTCTTACTTGGCAAATTGCACTTACATTTCTATTTGCCGTTATTGTTTTTCACAGGGAAATGCCAACCCAATAAAAACAATCTGTGTAATCACCTCATGAAATCTAATATTGAGAGCCCTCGACCCTCTTGTTCAGACCCTGTAGATAAAGTCCCGCTAGCGCAGGTCAGTCAGCTGATTATGGTGTCATCTAAAAATCAACTGTCTAGCACTGCCGATTTGCCTATCATCGCAGATCCTGAAATGTGGATATTTGTAGTCCATTTGTGGCAGCTTGCACACCACTCCCAACCCTCTGAATACGAAACCAGCCTTCTTGCGAAAGTTTCCTACATTTAATATAACTAAATATTACAATTTATAATATTTTTTTTTAATTCCATATCACCATTATGTGTAAAATGAAATGAGATATATTATAACAGATATACACACACTTTAAAGTAAATCAGAGCAGCTCTGCCGCGGCGCCTACAGCAACACATGCACAGTGCACGTCGACCAAATTGTAGGTTGTGCGGTAGTTAACACCTCGTAGGTGTCAGAATTGCCATAATTTGCCGGTATTTAGAGGCAGGAAGGAACAGAGGTGTTTTATTTCAGACAGAGTGTGCAAAACGACGAGGTCGCATGAAGAGACATAAGAATGTGGATGACGCGAAAGAAGTATGCGAGGAACATGGCGAGTGGAAAGATGTAGTCTCTGCTTTACCGTCCGGAAAAGAAGCGTGATTTTATGTAGAAGTAAAAGTGTGGAAAGAGCATAACTTCGACTTCATTGACGCTATATCTAAGAAGTGAAGATTCAAAGCGCACTATATTTGCAATGAAACTCAGAAGTGGTATTTTCATTATGAGTACACGATAAAAAAGTGACTACAGTTGCTGTTGTTAAGTTTTATTTTTTTAAATGTGCACTTTATTTATTTAATACTATTGATTGGTCTGAGTTTTAATATTCAGCAACATCAATGCCAATGCGATCAAATGCGCACTTTAAGTGTAATGCAAACTCACAAATGGTACTCTGCCTCCAGCGGCTGTCGTCGCGTGTCGGTGTTGCCATATGAATACTTTCATTAAAGAAACGTGATTTACAATACTCACCAAAGTTACGCCCTAGCGCCGAGGGTGATGCGATTGTTGTTTGATGCAGAGTTATCAAAGTATCAGTTATAATATTTATTAGGAGTTCGTTGTTTTCAAAAACCTTTACAAGTAAAGCATTTCGAGTCGAGCAAGATTTAAAAAAAAACTACGTACTGGTGTTATTATCCTGTTTCTCCTGTTTTTGATATGTAGACCAAGAAAGTCAGTTATTTTAATAACACAAATCGACTTCCGTCTGACATTCTTAAATATATAATAAATGAAAATACCTAATCGCGATCATTTTGTGGTTGCCAAAAACCTGAAGTTATTATTATTGCGTAAAATGCGTGAGATGAAAGTAAAAAGTTAAAAGAAATTGTTAAGCTTAGCGATATCTGTCGCAGTTTTTGATACACGCATAATAAATTACATTAGTCAACATAATCTTTAATCGAATCAGCATCAACTTTATTGCATCTCACGCATCGATGAACACACATCGCTTGCATAGAAAATCTAAATCACAGCAGTCTATGTTAAAAGTCATTGGATTAGCTGAGGGCATTAATTCACTGCGCTTCGTGTGACGCATGAGAACAGCCGTATACATCTTCAGCGGTGTCACACTTCATGTCCGCTTGTCGGGTACATGAGACTTGCTGCCGAACAGACAATTTTTCCCTTTAGTACTTTTGAATACATCTTATTTTGTATCAATATGTCAAAGAAACTAATCCAAAATTCGTGAAAATAGATATTTTATGAATTATCGGGTATATTCACTGTGTTTTGTGTGACTTCCTTGTCTGAATTCTTACCTTTTGTATTATCGAATAAATCTCATTTTCTGTTAATATCTTAAAGAAAATCTAAGTCATAAAATATAAGCAAGTGTTTCGAAATCAGAGAAAATACTTACTTAATGAAAAAAAAAAGAACAGCTACAAACAATTAACATTGGACTACTAGAGGCTCGCATTAAGAAAGTAACAAATATATTTTTATTTATTTGGGGAATGTCTTTGCAATTTACAGATACATTTTTCAGCGAAGTATTGATTTAAGTTGTTTATATTTATTGATTAAATTGTTTTAAAAGTAGTTTTGATACAATTAGGTTGAGTTCAAACATGTTTAAACATCTTAATATATGAAGACGATAACTCAAAATTTGAGTACGCATTGTCTTTTTCTGAGATTTAACACTTCTTAAAAGAGGCAAAAATCGAAGAACCAGTGAGAGTACACTGAAGGACGCAATCCAGTGCGATCGCTAAGATAATGTTAAACAATTCACCGTAGAGCATCAAGCTATGCATTCCCACGAATAAAAAAAATACGCGTTTAATTTTTTTATTAAAGGTGTCAAGAAGGTGATGTGGTGGGTTGACAGTATTACTGATGTTTAAGCCCTTTAATTAAATGCGTTATTATACTTGATCACAACGTGTTATGATAATATCTCACCTTATTTAATTAAAACTCTGCAAAAAATTATTCCATTTCTCATATTCATAAACTTGACTTGTGACGATTATAATTTTTCAGCACATACGTATTCTTATTCCGATCAGTTTTCGTAAAATATTATTATAGTATGCTGGTGAAATAGAGTAGGTACCTACCAGTCTGTGTGTACCTTCTATTTTTGTCATCGAAATGACCGCCCCAACTTTACCAACTTGACAAACATTAATCATATCAAATCATGTGGGACTAAGTAAAAGTAATTTACGGAAAATCACACAAATAAAATAAAACGAGATAAACTTGAGAATGGAAAAATAAACAAACATTAGTAAATTATTCAACGATTAACGAATTCATTGCTAAGCCGGAGAATTCTGTTGCAAAAGGGAAACAGATTAATTTCCCTTTTGCAACAGAATTCTCCGCGTTTGATTTCGTCTGTCATAAAACTTTGTTAGCAAAATTAGAGATCTACGGAATCCGAGGAAAAGCTCACGATCTGATTGCCGATTATCTATCTGGAAGAACTCAGTGCGTAGAAGTAAATAATTTCAACAATGATTTAGAGTTTACTGCATTCCGCTCCTCGGCTACAGTTAATAAAATAGGGGTACCCCAAGGGAGTGTGCTGGGCCCACTTTTATTCATTTTGTACATAAATGAATTGCCAACAATTACAGCTTACCCATGTACACTCTTTGCTGATGATTTGTCCATTGTTGTTAACAAAAAACCAAACTGCAGTTATGAAAGGCAAATTAATGACACAATAAGCAGTACCATACACTGGCTGAAATGTAATAACCTATGTGTCAACCTTTCAAAAACGATGTTTTTGCAATACTACAACAGAAATGGTACACCTCTAAACCTGTCTATGGCGTATAATGGTGAGCAAATCGCAGAATGTGTTTCTACAAAGTTCCTGGGCATCGTCATCGATGCACATCTGTCATGGAAAGAACACATTGACTCCGTGTGTCAGAAAATAAACAGATTTGTATATGCTCTGTATCGGTTGCGAAACACTTGTGGACAGGAAACAGCACTTCTCGCCTACCATGGCTATGTTTGTTCGGCATTGCGCTATGGACTGGTCATTTGGGGAAACTCAGTTAGAATAAACGAAGTTTTTGTGATACAGAAAAAATGCATTAGAGCTCTATGTGGTGCCAGACCTCTTGATGGCTGTAGGCCATTATTCAGGAAGCTAAAAATTTTGACATTGTTTTGTATGTATTTGTTGGATATATGTCTATTTGTAAAGAGCAACATACAGAAATTTTGTAAACTACCGTATCCTTCTGCACTTAGATACCCGAATCGTCTGGCTACACTATCTCATACTACTAAATTGTTTCAAGCGAATAGTTACAATATGGCAATAAAACTTTATAACCATCTGCCAGAAAGTTTGAAATCCCTGCCATTGACAAAGTTTAAAAAACAGCTTCATACATTGTTGGTCACTAACTGCTTTTATAATATTAATGAATTTCTTGCATTTAAATTTTGACTATGACATACAGCGCCCTCAAAAATTAAAAGATCATTTCATCAATTGACATTATTACATATTTAAAATTTC
This sequence comes from Amyelois transitella, assembly GCF_032362555.1. Taxonomy (NCBI): domain Eukaryota; kingdom Metazoa; phylum Arthropoda; class Insecta; order Lepidoptera; family Pyralidae; genus Amyelois; species Amyelois transitella. The sequence continues at coordinate 8,137,247 of NC_083509.1, forward strand.
AGTAATAATTTCTATGTTTATATTATTTATTTGTTCAAAATTCTGCATGTAACTAACGTAAAATTAATTGTAAATAATTAAATTGAATATTTGCATGCCAACTGTTGGCGCAACACGCCTGTACAACTTATATAGACAAACTCTTGTCGCAATATGTAACCTATATTTACCGTGTTTGCCTGCAAATAAATTTATTCATTCATTATTCATTCATTCATTCATTCATTCATTAAATGTCATTCAATCATGGAACGTGCTTTGGGAGCGAATGCCTCCCGATTCTAAGCAGATTAAAGTCAGACTTGTCCGGGCGACTACTCAATGCTGCCTCTTATAGCCGTCTTGTCATATAGATTTAAAATATTACCAAAAACTCACGGTAGCCTATGTGAATAATCCCTTTTTGTTTATCCTCAACCCGCGTATAATAACAGATTTTGATATATATTATAATTACGACTTATGTTTTTGACGTTCACATTCAATTGTATTCTGAAGATGAATAAGAAAATTTCTGCTAACGAGCTCGAGATTTACAAAAATATGTCACTTGGAAACCGTTTCAGAAGTAGGTGAGTTTCTTCACACATTAATAAGTATTTTGACTTTAAGATCACCTATAAAGCATTCACCATAAATTGTGGCAACATCAATATTTTATGACGAGATTAATGCCCATGTTCGTCCGACCATTAGGGCTGCATAATCCTATTGTGTTTTTTTATTCCGCTTTGAAACTGAGCTCAAAGCCGCCAAATTGACGTCAACCCGTCGGAAGAGACGCTTAAAAGTGATGAATTTATATATAATAATCCTCGCTCATTTGAATTTATTCAACATGCGTGACATCTACGATAGTGTCTTCTTTTATCATATTGAAATGTTTTGATTTTATTTGTAGATCATTAATCAGTTGAGCGGTGGAGCCGGGTATATCAGTGGCTTTCATAATTCAATGGGCATATCAGTTGTTGTCACAATCTCCCGTTTAAGGCTGTTCGAGACATGCGAACCAGTGAGCTCGACCCTGCTTAATGCCTGGCCATCTTTCATATCGCTGGGATCCATTCATGATCCGACGGCGTCCGACGACACACCGCTTAGATTTATGCACTTGTTATATAGCGGCTTCTGTAAATGGACGATTTCTCACTACTCACTGCGACAAGCCTTTGAATTTATTAGGCAAGGGAGACACTAGTGACGTACGTAAGTCCCCTTTTAAATGTACCGAGGTTATTGTTTGATTGCTGATTTATGTAGATCGGACTCGTTTTGTTTCACATGCGAGGTGAAGCCAGGAAGACGTGCTATCAAGAGCAATGCTCTTTCATTTTAAACAATCAGTGTGGTTAATATTTACTTTTATTTGCCAATCCGAACTGCACTGGTAAGATGTACTTGACCACCAAAAAGACATGGAAATATTTAACTAGTAACGAACGAGTTAATCTATGGAGCACATTACGAGAAGTCTAGAATTTAACTGCCAGAAACTCTCATCCGAACATTTGTCCTTAAAAATTTAACTCCAACATAAAATATTCTTTAGCTATGTTTATATGAGTATTTTATGAACAATCCAGTACATATTTCTAAATACCTCGACCATATCTAATAGATTTTTTCCATAACATATCTAAGACCGCGGCTGTCGTTGCTTCTTTTATCACTTTATGAATAACGATCGACGTCCCATTTTATGAAGTCATAATTTTTGGGCGGAACGAAATTTACGTCACATATTTTTATTTGAAATTCTTATCGTTTCATTACAAATCCGATACTGGATTGCTACTATGTTGGCCGCGTATAATTATCAAAAGATGAAATCGAAAATGTCGTATAAGTACCTAGTACAAAATAATTATGTTATTAACATCTACCTACTGATATGAGAACTCGTAAGGGATTATTATCAGTCAATTAAATCATGTCGTTGGATCCACTGATACAGGTAGCCGTGTCATTAAATAAGCGTAGCTTCCGAGTGAAAACATTTTATTAATTTTTGAGAAACATTTGATTTCGGTTTCAAGTTTTGATGTTAATTGCCTCTTAATTTTGTGACTTTAATAAAATTCCTGAACGACACAGCATACTTAAAAATGGACTGTTGTGATAGAAATTATTTCGATGCCGCACAATTGAATCATAAATTTTAATAAAAAGTGGACAAACAGAGTTCTGAATTATCTGTCGCTTCCAGTAAAATAAATGTCGTCTTATATGCGCAAATAGCGGCGGACTTTACAACAAATTGCTTAGTGAAGCCGCTTAAACATGGGATTATAAATTACAACGCACCTAGATAGATAGATACCAATATTGACTTGAACTTCAAGTGTTTTTCATTAAATATTAATATTTATTGCTTTGTATATAAACATACATATATATATATACTGCATATAAAAAAATGCTATTTTCATGGCAAATTGAATGGATTTTCGTATAAAATATTAAAAGACATACTTTGACTACGGAATAAAATCTTATGTATAATTTATAATAAATATGAGTGAGCCATCAGAAACAAGTTATTATTGGAAACATACAATTAAGTAAAACAATTAATATACCGATATAGATATACCGCATCAAGTTATCTTTCTTTGCTTTAGATATTTTAAGACTTTGGAACAGTTCACCACTTTTCGCTTTTATGGCAAATATAAAATTAAAAGGCTAGCTTCGGTATAATGAATATTAATTAGCGTTGAATCTTCTTCGCGTAAAATGCATTTAGTTAAGAAAAACTTTTACTATTCCCATTGTAGAGTCATTAAATCACAGACATCGCTGAATTATACTTTTATTTATTGAATATAACACAATATATTTCAAGTGAATGCAACGTAATATAAATAAACAAGGGGCAAAAGTTTTCGTAACAGGATAGTGTTATCACCACATATTATAAAATATCTCTATATTCACTGTATGCACACAAAATCTCTGAAAGATGTGGACGGATTTTGTTCCTGCTTTTGTATATATAAATGCTACCCATGCGAAGCCGGGGCGATTGCTAGTCACTCATAAATGAATGAATGCTTAGAATAAACAATTGAATGTACTGAGAGTACCAATGACGTAAGAATCTGCTAAGGAAGGAATTTTAAAAATTTCAGAGGTACCAGGCAAAAGGTAGTAAGTTTACCTACTTATTAATTTTCAGCAGTGGTCGCCGGTGGCACTTATGATTTGGGAAATATAGTCATAGGAAATCACATATCTAAGAGATAGAACAAGAGAGCTAATAGTCTCGAAAACAACTTAAATCTGTTCAGCTGGTTGTGTTATAATCGATTGCAAGCCCGTCGTCCAACGAAAAAAAACCCGAGATTATAAGCCTTAAAATATAGTAATATGATTTACATGGACGAAATTCTGTCAAAATGAGTATCACTGGCAGGTTATAGTAATTTATTGGATAAACTTGACCGACATGGTACCTATGGAAGCGTGCAATATGCCGACGATTGACGCCATCAGCCGCCGGCTTGACATCTACTTGAAGGTTTATTTAATCAAGAAGCGGTACCAGACCTCGGACCCTGAGGCCTGGTAATCCTGCCGTCTCAATCTCGACTGCCTCCGTACAATCGCGTATTGTCCGCGGGTGATAGAGAATATTAAATAACAAAACATTGGATGTACAGAACTAATACTAAGATGATTACGATGATTTGTATTTCTATATGAATACAAATTTAACATAGGTTCTTCGTACACCTATATCGGAATTATTAGTTGTCTGTTATTTATTAATCCGTTGGAAAAGCGGTTTAGAGATATGGAAATATATATTCATATAGGTACATGGTCGACCAATTTAATAGGAAATAGCAAGATCAGCTCGATGTAAAAAAAACTTATTTCTTTATTTTTGTTAACAAAGTATAATCTCTATTACTCGTAATAACACTATTTTATTAGTTTTGCTAACTTAAAAATAAGGTAATAAAATTGAGTATATTTTAATTTATTTATATTATTACTGAGGATCCTGGCTCACGCAGCCTCTTCCTCCTAAATGCTATTTATTTTAGATTAACTAAAACTACGGAATCGGTTGCACTGGATGACTTATACAATAAGTTACTGCCGTGTCAGTTTCATACGAGTATCTTGTAGATAACTTCACTTCTGTACTGACCTTATTTTTCGATTATGCGAAATGAAATTTCTTCACGGCTGTCCTCGAATTACATTGTTCGAATCAGTAGTTGTTTTACTGTTTGCGCACAATCACTGCTTGAAGGAATTTATTTCAAAGGCATATTCTTTTGTAATTTCCATTTGTATATTACCTTTTGCATTTACGTTGATGAAATGCCCCCGGAAAAGTTTATTATGGGGTAAATTAAAAATGAATTGGTATAAAATTATATCATATATTCAATATATCTTTATATGACTGCAACAGAATTTTGGTATATAGGTACCAACAGCATTTAATTATAAGAAAATTAAAAAGTGCATTATCTATTTTAAATTTCTATCTATCGTTATGCTTTACCTACTAACTAACGGATATAGAACAATAATAATTCATCCAGCCAAATATAGCATTCGAGTCTTAACATCGAAATATGTATACTTTTCATGTATGAAACAATCATTACTATAATCGCAATCATTACAAAAGAAAAAGTTATATGTATAATCACAACTACGTTACTTCTTAACATCTCGGCCGTTCAATGTGACATTTGAATATCTTAATTCAGGTACGCGCATTTTAGATGTAAGAAAGGATTCGCCATTGTTCCTCAATGCCTAAAGGGTCTGTTTCCCTCTGAGGGTAGTATAAAATTTGTATAACAAATTAGGGGCGTGGTGGGAATCCGTCACAGTGGCGGCGCTGTGTGGGGGCGCGCCGGGTGGCGCAGGATCATGGCACTATACCTTAAGAAATAAACGCTAGTAATGTGCACGGGCTAATGCATTTAAAAATTAATCTTTGCTTTGATGATTTGTTTTAGTGCATAGTAATCGGAATAATCGAGGCAATAGAAATGGCATATTCTTGCCTGTGATACACAAGTTCCAGTTCCAGTCTGTGTTATTTGTCTTACACATATTCATTTTAATCTTTGTATTGTGTACATTTATTTGAATCGAACAGAAATTTTTACATTTAACAGTTTCACAACTGTTAAGTAGTTCTCAGAATTCACATGTAATATGAACATGATATGGTGCACGACTATCAGTTTTCACGGTCACATTCACCAGTATTTACCGCTTCTATAGACTTAAATTATTCAAAATTCTATGTTTTAGTGTCGCTTCAGGCCATGCTCTCCGTCGTTAGTGAGCTTTTTGTCATTTGATGAAGACTGCTTGGCCTTATAATTATTTTCAAACAATTTTAACTGAAATACTTTACTTGTCTCGTTAATAAGAGTTGACAGAAATAAATGTTAAATTATTTTTCCTATTATTCTTGGACCAAAGAATATATAACCGTCATTTATTTGTGCTTTTTGTGGTAGATACTCGTAAAGAAAAGGCTTACCTATGTATACATAATTTATGAGTTCTTTGAAAATTACATAATTTTCATTGAGAAACTTTAAATATTGCATCCTAAATGTACTACATACCCAACCAGCTGCATTATGTAACTTTTTATACCTCATTACAATCAAGTTCATACAAACTTGTACGTTGTAAAGTATACAGAGTGTAGTAATTCTTTTATAGCTCTTAATTTCACTGCAATCCACAAACATTGTCTTAATTAATTTTTATTTCAGTGGAATGTTCTAATTTCGTCCTAATACACCACATAAAATATTAATTAAACCTCAGTACGAAAACAAACACAAACTCATCCTACATCTTTATCCCTGACGGAGTAGACAGAGCAAATAGTTATGAAGCCACAAGGCTCAAAGACCTCATTTATTAATTTAAGATTCAGAGATACTGAAAGGTTGCTATTCCTTTGGCTAAAGGTAAGAATCTAAATTGTATAATCGTTTCCATTAATTGCTAATCACCGCGGGAAGAAAAAAAGCTGGCATAAACTATAATTTTTCTTGGCTCTAGATAATCATAGTAACTTAATACATGAATACACACATCTGAATATAATAGTGTATAGTAGTGCCGTGTGGTTCCCGGCACTATTACAAAAAAGAATAGGACAACTCCATCTCTTTCCCATGGATGTCGTAAAAGGCGACTAAGGGATAGGCTTATAAACTTAGGATTCCTCTTTTAGGCGATGGGCTAGCAACCTGTCACTATTTGCATCTCGGTTCTATCATTAAGCCAAATAGCTGAACGTGGCCATTCAGTCTTTTCAAGACTGTTGGCTCTGTCTACCCCGCAAGGGATATAGACGTGATCATATGTATGTATGTATGTATGTATGAATATAATAACGTCATTATCCCTTACGGGGTAGACAGTCTCGAGAAAACTGGAAATGTCCAGCTATAAATACGTCCACGTCCAGCTTAATGACAGGATAAGTAAGTACCCCAAAATTGTTAGTCTGCCCTTGTTTAACTTTTATAATCGGTAAGGGAATAGATGGAGATAAACTATGTTTTTTCTTAGCTACTACATAAGCATTGAAAATTAAGGCAAAAATATGAAAAGACAATCATCACTACGTCTTCACTCATAAAACCAGATCTTTGGGTAACATAACAAACAAATATAAAACGCTCTTAGTTTTCACCGTATATTCGTTATCCGATTTGCTAATAACATGTATTTGTTAAGTGGCTCTCAACGAGCCGAGAACGCTGGCACCTTACGACTCAGACCCCGGTATTAAGCTATTACTTATCCGGTTGTTTTCGGCTAACAAATAAACTTAAACCATTATTTGGATACTACAGAATGTTCTTGATACTTTTGAACTTGCGAAAGTTTAATTTGGTGTTTAATTTTCAATTTCTTTTTTCACGCAATCTTGAATACAATTAGTGAACTTTTGTTACAGCAAAATTATAAAAAAAAAATAATGTGACTAATAGCAAAACAGAGAAATAAGAGTAGTATTTGCGTCATATGAGATAATTTTTTGTATGAAGTACTTTATATTACCTATATACATATTGTGAAAGAATAACCGAAATTTATGGACATCCTACATCTCAAAATACATTCTCCATACATGTTAAATTAGAAACAAGCAATGTGTATAAAATGGATGAGATTCGACATAAATGATAAAGATCAAAACTAATTCTCTACATCTTTGGAAATCAACTTCACTTTGATCCAGATATGCAAATGCGTGTTTGTTTATCCGAAGTAAAACAGTATTAATTTCGAAGATCGCCGGCTTGATCCCACCCGAAATTGATACATCATTTGCTATTCAAATAACCTAAGGCAATTCTAGATTAAATCTTGTACCAATAATATCTTGAGGTTTGTATACGAGTAGAACATTTTATAGCGGATTTCTTTGTAAAAATAATTTATTATATTTTTTTATGAGTTCAGAAAACTGTATAATATGTCACTATGGTTTTAGCTACATCAATTTTTCTTTCAATAAGGTTCTAAGACGACAATCAGACAACAGAAAAGAGAATTTTAAAAACTAAAATTCTCTTTTCTGAGTTTAGGTTAAGAAAAGGGTTTCTTAAAAATCATCGTTTAGATGTTGGCTAGCAAGCTGTCTTTGAATTATTACATAAATGCTTTTTACTTTAAAGAAATATTGTTAAAATAGGTTGGCTCTTAGATAGGTCAGTAAAAAGGCACACTCGTTGATGAAAGCTCTTGAAACAATACTAAATTAGTTCTGGTCGTAACCTGTGTTGGTTTTGGATCATTTTAATTAAGATAGTCTACACCGCTTCTGATTTACGGCTACGAGGTTGTAATTGGTGGTTATTTTACTGAAGGTAGTTAAAGTCAGTTGGTATTACCTACCTAAAGTAATGTTTCTATAGAGTACACGTAAAGGCGCCAATCCAGTAGTAAGTATGCTATGCAATTCTCGCGTTTATGGTGTTATGTCATAACGAAATTTTAAATAACACAATTTTACGAAGTCTTTATTAATTTAAAAATATAAAGCGCAGCAGATGTACGGAGAGGATTAATACCCTTTTTATAACTTACTTAAATATAAGCCTAAAACCACAGAAATCTTATATTCAGATTAATGTGGTTGAAACAATCAGAACTCTTCATACTTTTCGTTATTACCGAATATTGAACGTTACTTTTCATTGACGTGGTCAGTGACCACTACAAGATATTTGATTAGGTTGTCTTAAATACTACGCCTTATCTCTTTTTTATACGATTTTTTTAACGCTTTAGCTTGTCTCGCCTTAGTTTCGCCGATTATGGGTAGATAAATTTGTTATAATAACATTCTCCCATGAAAATACTTGTGTATGTAGTAAAATTTAGCCAAACTTATACTACATCTTATATATAACACTCTCGTGTCACAATGTTCATCCCCGTGCTCCTCCGAAACGGCTTAACCGATCCTCATGAAATTTTGTGAGCATATTGACTAGGTCTGAGAATCGGCCAACATCTATTTTTCATATCCCTTAGTTATAAGGGTTGTACAGCCTTAACATTTTTTTTAACAAGAAATTATTTTAAATTTATTTATGTGGCAAAACAAAGTTTACAGCTAGTAATATATTATAAGATAGACGTAGAGATTTTCATAAAGTAATGGAATCAGAACCTAAAACTCTTCGCTTCACTAATTGGTAGGTCGATTTGATTTGTTCACCATATTTAAAATTTAAAGCGAATTCTTGACGAAAGGAATTTGTTTTTGTAAAAAGTCACCGTATATTTACATCGCCAATTCTAAATTACATGGACTTTCTGTTTAAAGAAATAACATCATTATTCTTGAACGTTTTTTTACTAAGAAAAGTTATGCTTAACTATACTCCAACAAGTAATATTTACGAGTAAAAAGAAATACTCTTTTCAAAAACAGATTGACCAATTCAACACTTCTTTTATTTAATGTGTAGTTAATGTTCTGTACATTGCACTGTTTAAATTTAGACTTAAAATAGATGGTTTTTCATTTGAAGATTTTTCCACTTACACAAACTAGGCAGTAGGAAAAAGACAAAGCAGACGACTCAGCCAAATCCTAATGGCTGAAGGCCGTGGCCACCTAAAATCTTTTAAAAATAGGATCACTATCTCGTTTAATAGGCATCATAGTGTTAAATCATAATTTCTCCTATCCCTGATTACCGCCTTTTGTACATTTTTTTTTTAAATCAGGCGGTTGATAAGATATTTTGGTTCGATTGTTTCTTTAGTCGACTGTACTTGGAAACTGCGTATTAATTCAAGAGCTCAAGTTAAGTGTCCGTTGTCTTAATTTACCTGATATCAAAAACAAATAACAAATGATGGATGTATTCGATTTCGTAAATTACACATATCGATAACCGATGTTTGTTAACTGCTGTAGTGAAATAAGAGCGTGTGAGTTCGGACATTTTAATTTTAACTCCTTGCATACTAATAAATATGTTTGCATACCTACTACAAATATAGAGGATACGTACGAAGTACGTAAGTATGTTAATTTTGAATGAAAGAGAATATCAACACGTAAAATACATACGTTTTGTATATAATTAATAAAAATAGTAAATACAATACATATATATATATATATATATATCCTGCCTACCCCTCGGAGGGGTAGGCAGAGACTACATCTTTCCACTTGACATGATGTTTGGATACTTTTTTCGCTTCATTTGTCACTATGTTCTTGCAAATGCGACAGACAAACATGAGATAATGAAATTATTGGAACTAAATAATTTAAGACAAAAGGCTAAATACTACTCTGTCAAGAAAGTAGCGGGAAAAGATCAATAATACACAAACTGTTTGTTATTCATCCAAATTTATTTTATCACCTTCAAAATATGCTCCTTTAGAAACGATACACTTACGCCAACGAATAATCCAATCATCAAAACATTTTTTAAACGCTGTTTCCGGAATTGAGGTCAGTTCTCGCCGCGAATTCTCTTTTATGTCTTCTACCGATTGAAAACGGGTGCCACGAAGTGGTAATTTGAGTTTAGGAAAAAGAAAAAAGTCGGCTGGAGCCATATCTGGTGAATATGGTGGTTGCTCGATGGTATTTGTTGAGTGTTTGGTTAAAAATTCGTTCACAATGATGGCCTTGTGCGAAGGTGCATTATCATGGTGCAAAATCCAAGAATTTTCTTTCCACAAATCTGGCCTTTTTCGTCGGATTTGCTCTCTTAAACGCCGCATAACACTCAAATAATATTCCTTATTTACCGTTTGACCTTCCGGCAAGAATTCCGAGTGCACAACACCGCGATAGTCAAAGAAAACAGTCAACATGACTTTGACTTTTGAACGACTTTGGCGTGGTTTTTTCGGTTTCGGTTCAGTTGGAAGGCGCTACTCCGAAGCTTGTTGACTAGTTTGCATGTCAAACTCGTAAACCCACGTCTCGTCACCAGTAACAATGCGTTTCATGAATGTTGGGTCGGAATTGACTCGTTCTAGCATGTCCTCAGCGACTCTCATGCGATTGAGTTTTTGAAAAAATTCAGGTCTTTTGGGACTAGCCGAGCGGCAACATGTTTCATACCCAAATTATTAGTTAAAATGGTACGGATCGACTCGTGAGATACAGAAAGTTCGGTGGCTATCTCTCTCAAAGTTGAATGAGGATTTTCAGTCACTATTTCCTTCACTTTTGCGATGTTAACTTCAGTTGCAGACGTTGATGGCCTACCAGAGCGAGGCAAATCTTCCATCACATCTCGACCGCTTTTGAACGCTTTGTACCACTCATAAGCACGAGTTTTTGATAAAGTCGATTCACCGTAAGCCTTCTGTAACATTTTCAGTGACTCCGAACATGATATTCCATTGGCAATGCAAAATTTAAGACAAACTCTTTGTTCGATGTTTTTATCCATTATGAAATTAGCAATACACACTAGATATGATATAACTAAAAATAGCACTGTATTTAATGTAAACAACAGATGCAACTCAAACTCCGCGCCAAAATGGAAAACAGTTGTGCCAATCTAACAACAACAAAAAAAACAAAAATTTGAATTTGGAACCATAAATAAATAATCCATTCCCGATACTTTTTTGACTGAATGTATAAGAATGAACAAATACTCGTTACCTTTAAAATAAGAATATTACAAGAATGCTTGAACCCGTAGCACCCAATATATTAAAAGGAGACGTTTTTACGAGTCCTGATCCCGTAAGATGGGTCCAATGTTAATATAATGAAGTATTAAATGTCAAGTAAGAGCATTTAACGTCTTTATTCAGAGCGGATAAAAAATGTATGAGTATAAAGTGTCGTATGACGGTGACAAGGGGTGGGGACAACATTGTGCGCGGGCGCATTCATTACGATATGTATGACTTTATTACATTGTGAATCATTTTTCTTAGATGCTTTTTAAAGTGATTTGTTTTTATATGTATTATTAAAATATTTTTTGTGGTGAAAAGGGTATTAAGAAAAGAGATGATAATTATAAAATCTTGAATCACATAAAGTTTTCGCAAATAAAATGAAATCAAAAATTTTGGTTCATTGCCTATTGTACATTTTTATTCATTGATTTGATTTTTTAAACTTGAAAGCTGGTCCTTAAATGAGATATAGAGGTGTAAAGCCTACTTAGCAGGCATTCCTTTAAGCTTGTTAGTTTAACGTAATAAGATTGATTTTTTTATCATTGTTTGTGAAGTATACCTAACTGGATATTGGCACTTTTTTAGGAATCTAACACTTGCTTTATGGTCCAAAACGCACATTATGCATATACAGCATTGCATGTCAAACTTTTTATTCCAAGACCTGATCCACGTTTGAATTTCGTGAACGAACGCGAGAATCAAAACATTCATATCAAATAAAAGTCACGAAATAACCCTATTAACAGCACCCGTTTCCCGTTTATCAAATTAAAACGTTCCCAAGCGAATACAAAGGGTATATTTTATACAGTAATAAATTGTCACGGCACATCAGTGGTCAGGAGTTGCCACCAAACAGTAGACTTGACCTTTATAACGATAGCAATTTTTGACGGTCCATTTCTCATGAAATCGAAATATTTTACCATTCTACCTCGGACCACCCTGCACGTAACTCTGAATTCGTAAAGACATATCAAAGGTATTTGAATTAATAACACATTAAAATCAATTACATAATGAGCTCACGCGTCTATAAAAAATCACAATTCTATTTAAGTGGAATTAATAATCATAGTTTGAAGTCCGCCGAGAGATATAAAATGTAATTTTAATGCATTTTATTCCACATGACATGCAACATATTTGATTACATTAATTTTGGATTAGTTAATTTCATTTTTGATATAATTTTGTACATTACGATAAGATGTAAGTACATGAATAAAATTTGATTAATACTAAGGAATATAACATTGTTAATTATATTATATATATATAATTTCATAAAATTACTCAAAAAATAAACTACCTGTTTTCTTCCACAAATCTTCATTCATAAGTCCCCGTTATTGTTTCCAGACCTCTTTAATTTCTTGCCTTGGGAGCGAGGCTTAGCCCCTTAAGGCAGGATTGAGGCAATATTTCATTCGACTACAGCACATGTAAAAACGAATATTTTAGTGAAATAATCTTACTTAAATGACTCCCTTAATAGCTCAAACTGGCATGTTGTGCCGCCGACTGCCTTAATAACGTTCTTGTGAATATAAGTCATCTTAAACGGTTAATTAATAATTACATCTCTGTTTACCAAAATAAACCTATGGTTCGTAGGTTTTACGACAGTTTACGTTTATGAGTTACTAATTGGTTTTAAATTTGCGTCTCTCTGTGGGATGCGCCGCGGATCGTGGGGAGCGATAATGGTAATTAAAACCGTTTATAGTTATATTGAAAACTTTCTAATTCTATTAAAACCACACACATGACAAAATGGAATTAAAGTTTGTCGTATAAACACGTGTATACAACGGATAGGGACCAATAAAAAGCTCTGTGTCAATAGAGGGATATTGTTGTGCAACAATGTGCCATTCTGGTCACTGTCATGCGTGTATAACTTTATTAAATGGATGCCCCCGTGGAGGATTGATAGGCAGCACGCCTCTATTTATAGAAGGTCTCCTTAAAAAAAGATAATCTTGAGTGGTCTTTGGTGATGTCAATTTTGTTTGCGCAAAATGCGGGCACACTTTTATAGCTTAGGTATAAAAACTCGGCTTGCAAAAAGCAGCACTACTAATTCACCACTGAAGTTATAAAAAGTCACCTTTCAGACATAAATTTTAATCAAGAGTAGAGGCTTACAAACTTGAGATTCTTCTTTTAAGCAATGGGCTAAGAAACTGTCACTATCCATACCATACCATCATTTACTCAGCTGAATGTGGCCTATCAGTCCTTTCCAGATTTTTTAATCAGTTTACCCCGTAAGGGATGCAGACGTGATTACTTGTTTAGAGTAATTTTAAAATTTTAAATAATATTACATATTAATTCCTACTACTATATAAGTATAACAGCTAGTTTTTTATATCTTTGGAATAAGTTACCCTTAGTCAGCAGAAATATTTGTTTAAAATCTGCGACACATACATTATAGGATAGGCAACATCCGCTGTCGAACGCATCCGGAAAGGTGGCGTCGCGAATAAAGGCTCAGACATAATTCGTCATATTATTCATAAATAAAAATCAGTGCAAGATCGGCAGATGTAAAGGATTGCACACATGCTGGCAAGGTGCGCTTTCTACAATGCACTGGCTTGTGCCAAACACTTCGCGTATCTATGCATCTGTGTGTTACGCATCTTTCTCCTATCCTGACCCCTTTCACGTCCTCTTACAAAATCCCGATGCCGATCAAACTACATTGTATTTATTTTGCAATCTTTTCGATCCAAGTTTGTATCCATCTATAAGGAGCACAATTTAAAAGTAGTTGTAAAATATTTTTTAAATCATCGATTGAAATCGAAGGAATACTACTATCATGTAAATCATCTGTATACAACGCCCACAAACGTGGCATTGACATTTTTGAAATTAGGGACGATGGTCAACGCGTGGCGCGGTCCTTTTGAGACGATCTCAATTCCAGTTTAGTAATTAAACTTACAACTTTATCGATCAAAGAGTTACCAATACATGCGGACCACCGGGCTCTATCTGCAAGGATTGCATTGAACGGTTTATAAATATAAACTAGTCTTCAGTCGCGTAATGGAACTGTCAGGCGACTGCTCCTTGTCTATAATCCTCCCAATGAGTTTATTACGAGAGCTCTGCCCACTTATATGTAGATTCGATCGAGTCAACCACAGGCAAATACGGATAACAGTCCATTAATTTTATGAGTTAAAGACAGCAGACACAATTTCACTTGTTTCTTTTAACTATTTGAGTTGATATGGAAATGTTAGCAAATAGCGACGACTTATTTATGAAATGAGAATAGAGTCATTGCAAATATTCTCGCTGAGCTGGGAAATTCCTTGCAAACTGCTTCAAATATGCATAAGTTACTTAGCTTAAGAAGATAGTTACATTATGAAAATTCAAATTTACCTCATGGAGTGGATAAAAAATAAGTTACATAATAATCACTGTGCTATGATAAGTGAAACGTTTGTTTTAGTACCACACCAAAAGTGTCACTCAAGAATAATTTTTGAGAGATTTTCAATCAAGGTTTTAAAGACGACTCTTATTACGATTTGCAAAACAAAAAATATGTGTAAAATTTTTAAAGTACGATCGCGTTCATATCTGCAGTCATAGTTTTAAAATTCTTACGGGTTAAAATAGCGTGCACTGTGGTTCCACTAGGTAAACACACACATGCATATTTAAAAAGAATAAATATTCCTTCAAATGAATACGGTCTTTAATACCAATGATTACTAAGTAAAATAGTTTATTATTCTATGACATATAACATAACAAAACAGAAAGAGAGGGTAATCAACGATGTCCGAACTGGGCCCGATAATTGTCGATCGAGATATCGTCGTCTCTCATTATTTGCATAACATTTGCCTATAGAGGGAAGCCTGCGACTGCCAGACTTATGTCATTTCAATAAAGTTGAAAGTTTGTCTGCACACGACCCTAACATAGGTAGTGGTTCCTTTGAAAGTTATTGGGTAGCAATTTTATTACTTCGTTTGTGCAAGTGAGATCTAAGATATATTAGATAATCTCGCTTGCTCACACTCGCTTGTTCTAGTTACTAGCGGATTCCGAAGTTATTCAAGGAATTTCTGTCTATTAAAAAAAATATATATTGTTACTGACAATTTTTAATGTTTCAAGGTGCCATTTGAACTAAGTAACTGACTGACTAACTAACTAACTGATATCTAAGAATTACGATACCCGTATCTTCAAACACGGAAATCAGCAAGAAATATTAAACAAGAGGGAGCAAAATAAAACACTCAATAATTAAAATTAGTAAATTTTATTGAAACAGTTTACCTGTAGTTTTGTTTACATATTGCTGATTATAATAAAGGTATACATACAGCATATTACACTAATTTACCTATCTCCTGTTATTAAGGTTACAGCTTAATTATTCGTTTTCATAAAGAAAAGATATTGAAGCTGTCCTTAAAATACTATCTAAGTAGTAGTTTTAATATAAACTGGCAGAACCTTTCACGCACTATATGGACTCGATACACAGGGTAGTTGTCTTGCACAAATGATATTGCATATCATCAATCGGATAAATACACCGCACAGTTGGTAACATGGTTTCTTGCAGCACTTGCACATAATGAGCAGCTGTAGCGCATCCTGCTATCTACACCTGTTCCCCAGGTCCAGCAGCACTCATCCAGCCAGACATATTTACAGATATGCGTCCAGACTCCACATTTGGCACAATATTTTTTTCTTCATACCGAGTTGCATTTCTTCGCCATAAATGAAGCCTACCGTGTTGCGATGACGTAAACGAACTTTTTGTCCGTAAATATCGCCGTGTTCCAGTCAAAATCCAAATACTGCCGAGCAAATTCTAAATGTTTTTGCTTATTTATTTCGGATAAATACGGCTTTCTTGCTGGCTGTCTGTGGAATAGTCCCTCACGGTGCAAACTCGACGAACAGTAACCACTGATGTGTCGAACTGTTCCGCAAATGTTCTGGTCGATATGAAGCCATTATTTTCGTACTGTTCCACCATGGATCTCCGCTGTGTGGCGTGTCGCTGTGTTGATTAGCGGACGACGGTCGCTGAGCGGTCGACTTTTTACACTACCCTCTTCTTGATGGCGCGTTACCCAACGCTTAACCGCTTGTTGTTTATTGTGTTATTTGTGTGAATGTGTGAGTGACAGCGGTGACTGCAAGCTATAAAGTTTTGCGAACTATGACTGCAATTATGAACGCGACCGTACGTACTTATGTAGATGCTTTTCAAACTGCTCAATCAAAATGTATTTCCATTTCAATTTTACAATGGGCCCATTCATTTCATTGTTGGTTTCGTTTTAGATTCGCAAAATATACAAGTAACAAAGGTTGTAATTATCGGTTATGGCTCCGTTTGCTCCTTCATGAGGCTTTGTGTTGGCGATGTCTCCATTTTGCGATTTTCTAAGGTGTGGGCTAAATGTTATTTGACGATCGTATTGTAAGAACGCCTGCGGCGCTATTGTCAAGTGCATTCTGCGAGATGTATCACTCCCACAATTATATTATATTTTGCGAATCACTCGCAAAGAGATTTGGCCTTAAATGATCGATGGGTCTAATATTCGTCTTGGGATTTGGATATGAATACGTGAGAAGTTATTCGACTCGAGGGAAATATGGGAAACTACTTAGTTCACGAATTTAAGTATGAGGTTCGTATTTTTACCATATAAGGTTGTCAGTAAGCGTAAGGCTATTATTTTCACCAATTGAATATAGGTTAGTTACTTTTATTTTGAGAAAATCACGCATTTGACATTTTTAATTTTTTATACTAATAAAATATAATGTTAATTTAACCAAGTTATGCATAAAAATTTTAATTAGTATATATCATAACTACTCCATACCTTTTCTATGGATGTTGTGGAAGACGACTAAGGAATAGGCTTATAAACTTGAGATTCTCGTTGTAGGCGATGGGCTAGCAACTGCCCGTCACTATTTGAAATTCAATCATAAAGCCATACAGCTGAACGTGGCCTATCAGTCTTATCAAGACTGGTGGCTCTGTCTACCCCGCAAGGGATAAAGACGTGACTATTCCTTATGTATATAGGTATATGTAAGTTCACAATTTTACACTAAGGAGCATAAAAATTATAGGCATATAACTAACATATGTAGATTAAACAAGTTAATTTCTAATAAACAATGTTGATATTTACTTTAATATAATTTTGAGTTAACAAATTTTAAAATCATAATAGTTATACAATTGGCGCTTCAAACTTATCTAAGTACAGTTTCACAGTTTTTTGGATGTAAACAATACAAGAGTCAAGAGCAGGTAGTACAAGCCAAAGAAAATCAATGGAACAAAATTGAATATGAAGTGCTTCTTAGAGGCGACACCGAGTCTATTAAACTTAGTTTAGCGCCCCTTCAATGGGATGATTGAAAGGTTCAAACAATTCATACCACTGTCTCAATGGCCTGGCCCACATTCCTTGTGTAATCTTTTTAAGAGGACAATACGTGTGACAAAGGATCACTTCACAATGGAGACCGAGTAAAATACTGGCTTTTCGTCCTAAATTAATGTAACATTTTTTCAGCATTCAACGAAGGTTTTGCCGCCCAGAGCGCAGGTTTAGCTTGGCCAGTGTTATGGTCACTCATAAAACAGACTCATTGTTTTAAATATCAGCCCTATTAGCTGTTACATAGAGTCCTTTATAATATGGATTTTATTTCGCGTTTATATTTTTGTTGTAGGTATTTCTATTGGGCACGGTGTCCGTTGTTAGGTTAAATACAATGAAAGTCCGTTGTTTAATTTCACTTTGGGTTATAAATTTCAAAGTTCATTATGTGTCGCCGTTGGTTGCCACTTGTCCCTCCTAACTTAAATTTAATAAATATTTGTGCAACCCATTCAAATGCCAAGAACAGCTGATATTTTAAGGCGCCATGCAACTTATAAATATATTTAAAAAAAAAAAATATTACGAGTATGGACGTTTCTTTTTTTAAATTCAAGTACGCGTTATTTTTCGGTCTGGATAATTTTCTGTTTAATATAAAATTTTAGTTATAATTTTTGTGAAATTAAGCTACGGCTTTCGAACATTTAATCGTCCATCACTTCTCTAGCAATATTTAATATTTCTCAGTTTTGTTTATTGTCAAACTTCTCATAAGTGCATAACATTTCTTAATTATATAATTTATAAATTAAGTTAGATGTTTATTTACAAGTTTTGTGAAAAGGTTAATTATTTATTTTTGGGTAGTAGGTACACATATTTTTGCATATTATATATTTACAAGAACATTGAAGGAGTAAACCCTTGGCCATCTTTTATGATTATTATTCAAATATTGTCTAATAAATCACGACTGGGGCGATAGGAGAACAATAACACGGTGCTGGTCAATAAATTCAATGGCACGCGTACGAAGGCTTACATCTCCCTCGTTATAGGCCCAGTACCTCAGGTAAGAACCAAAAAAAGGGAGTGAGGGTTCCCTATCCAATTTTTTTGGGAAAGGTGCGTCCATAAAATGCGGCGTAGGTGCCCGGAGCGCTCATTCATTACTCCGCTGTCGAGAACGTAGCTTCTAAATTCGTAGATCCAGTAAACGTTACGACGATGCTTCAAGGCATACAACACGTCTCGTCTTACGGCAAGACGAATTACCCCAAAATGGTACCTATTGCTCCGGCTCCAGAACATCATGAAACTGAAGAAAAGCAGAGATATACTTATAAAAGTAATCCATACGGTGCGCAAGCGGCTTCGATTGCAAGAAGAAATGCGCGCGAGAGGAATCGTGTGAAACAAGTGAATGACGGATTTAACGCTTTAAGAAAAAGATTGCCAGCCAGTGTCGTCACAGCTCTGTCAGGCGGCTCTCGCAGGGGGTCAGGGAAGAAGCTCAGCAAAGTCGACACGCTCCGAATGGTGGTCGAGTACATCAGGCATTTGCAGACATTACTAGATGAGAGCGACACAGCTCTTGGAATCGGGAAGAAAGAACCACGAATGACTGCAATGGAATCATCATTTTCCTATGAAGATGAAGGCGTATTTAGTGGGAGCTCACCTTACTCGGAATCAGTGCCTTCTCCAGTTAGTTCGGAATGTTCATCTGGCGTGTCCCCTGGATTTCCTGCTGCTAACTATTATCCCCATCAATATCAAGTGCAAGAGCCGGTGTCACATATGGATGAAGAAGATTTACTTGATGCAATTTCATGGTGGCAAAACAAGTAGGTAATAGTCGCATTATATAATGTAAGTAGTTCACTTACTTTTCTAGTCAGTTGCAGAAATTGAAAAATTGTATACTTTGTAAATATAATAGTACTTAATATATACATTGTTACGGCTGTGAGTAGTATAAATAGTAGTGAATACAAAGACGTATATGTTGTTTTTTAAAATGTCGAAGGAATGTAATGAGTGAATGTAAATATGAAATAATTAAGTAAGCGAATTGAAAATAAAATTGAATTTAGAAAAATTTGAATATTTTATTTAACCCTTTTCTACATCTATGTGTCCTTTATCTCATATATTGGACATACCTTTTGGTTTTAATAATTGTAATAAATACAATAAGTTTTTATTTGTAAGTGGTGAGTATATTATTGTAGTAAATTTATTCATTCATTCATATAATCACGTCTATATCCCTTGTGGGGTAGACTGAGCCAGCAGCCTTGGAAAACTGACCGGCCACGTTCAGCTTTATGGTTGAGGGATGGAATTGAAATTCAAATGGCGATGCTTGCCTACAAGAAGAATGCCAAGTTTATTAGCCTTTCCCTAAGTCGCCTTTTACGACATCCACGAGTAAGAGATGGAGTAGCCCTATTCTATTAAAGTACCGGGAACCACACAGCAGTGATAAGTATATTAATGTGGTAAATCTAGTTAGAATTCTTATTCTTATTAGAAGTATAAGATCAAGCAATGAAAAACGATGGCAATTATGACTGATGGTAATTTCGTACTATTTCAATTGTTTTTAAAGCATTTAAAAAAAATATTTTAGAAGTAACAAATCCTTTTCTTATAATCTTTCAAAACCATTTTGTACTGTCTAAGTAGGTATATGTTATATATGTTCGTCAAGTTTTCACGCTTTATCTTTATGATTTCTATATGAGTGAACCCGAGGGTAAAACCTTATAATAGGTAGCACTTACTTGCAAACAAAGTTATGTAAAGCTACCCAAAATCATTGCTATTCAGTCTACTACATGAAAATAAAGTAATTTTTTTTATGTTTATCTTATTTCATAATATAAAGACTTTTGCAATGTTTAATTGGAAAATTGAGCGCGTTTCTCAAACTGCGTAAGTTGTAGGTATGAGGGAACAACTACGTTGTAACAAAATTCCAGATTTATGCAGATTTATGTCATAGACTCGCCTACGACAGAGATTAAAATTATCTACATAAGCAAAAAGAATTCCAGTGATATTGAGTCCAGTTGCTTGATTAAGCCGTCGATGCGCAAGCGCAGTCGCGGTTGGGCACATTGTTATACAAGATTAATGGTGTTCTGCGAGATAAGAAGGTGGGAGCTAAATGCATTTACATGTGCGAATAAAAAGACTGATAAAGGGACAAAGAAGTTAGCGACGAATAAAAACGGTATCATTTATGAAAGTACACACAGAACTTGAAAATCACAAGTATGAATTTAAATTGATTTAAGTTAAATTAAAAAATGGGAGGAAAATACTATTCGGTCATTCGCATAAAAGTTCTTTTAATGTTTTCGACAATTTTCTAGAGGCACCATTTTTATAGCACAAATGTAAATAAAATAAAATTTGTTTATAAAAACCTTTAAAAATGTAATGCTTATTCACTTTTTGAAATCTTCCTAGAACTGAAATAATTGAGTACAATAAATAGATAAGCGTCTTTTTTTCAAAATTTTAAAAAACCTTCACATAAAAATTCAAAAGCTTAACCTTTATTCTCATGGGCCGTGTGTCCAATCAGGCGGATTTATACGGAATTGCAGATTGAACTTTACGATTATGGAAAACTCAGATAGAAAAGGAGCCTTACTGATTGCAATTAACCTAACGTTAGCAATCGGATTCAGATTTACGTGAGTCGATACAACTATATTTATACCATGAATAAGCGCAGCGATTACCACGTGAGAAAATTGATAGCGGTTAAATGAACGTGGCGTCTCAAAATAGCGGTAGTGCAGAAGTGTGTTAGGTAGTTTAAGAATGTATACAGTTAAGTTTAAAAATAAGTTAAAGTATTGTCTAATTGAAAATTTAATTTAAGTAAACATTGACATTGTCATCGTCCTCTTAAACTGGCTCTGCCCCTCTAGCCAAATGTCAATCTTCAAAAGCGATAGCAATAGATAAATTTATCACTAGATGGAATATTGCCATATATTCATCGCTTAAAAAAGGAGGCAACATTTTTATGCTAACTGCAACGCGGTATCTAGTAATAAATAGGGCTCATTGGGCCATGGCCCAAGCTGCAAGCGGGCTAGCAAGCTGTTTCTATTTGAATCTCAATTTGATCATTAGGCCATACAGCTGGTCATTGATCTTCTGTCTTTTCAAGACTCTTGGTCCTTTTTATCCCGCAAGGGATGTAGACGTGACTGTATTTATATGTATAATAAGTCTAAGGGGTCACGGCTCCTTACATAATAATTTCGGAAATTTCAAGTCCACTTGTGACCCTGACCTATACTATGACGTCCTTCCACTTATTTTAATTCACTTACACTTCTTTTTCACTCCCGTGGCCTCCACTGCACTCTAGAGATTTTAAGATTTAAATATTTGTGAGCTAAGTTTGACTTCTGTACTTATATTTTTGTTGACTGCGTGCTCCTCCGCTCATGTGTAAAGATTAGTTAAAACCATTACTTTTACATTTATTTGCTTCCGTTTTGTTGGTCGCGGCAAAAGGCGCACTAAAGCGAATTTGGTTTATTCCGGAAACCATTGAAATTGAATAATTCGATTATTTTTTGTAAAACCAGGTAATCGTATTACACGGGGCACGTGATCTTTGTTGCGTTCGTGATTTTTGGCAAAGTTAAGCGATAAGCTATCAGTTTTTTGTGTTAACAATAAATGTAAGTATTAAGTACTTACATTCGATAATATTGAAATCCAATCATCGGCGACAATCCAACACGGCCAAAAATTATGGAAACAATCACAAAATGCACATTATATTTACTTATTTGGATATGTACAGAATACATATGCGAATGTTATTCTTTCTACGAAGTCAATAACTAAACTTTCTGAGAAGCAATAGAGTAGGTAGGTATATAAAAAAAAACTTTGAAATAAATATATTCAAATTCAAATTCAAATTCAAAATTTTTATTCATTATTATAGGATATTATTATATCGCTTAATAATTGTCGTATGGTTTAACAACTTGGTTGACGTCAAATAAATTACTTAAAAACTAAGTTTACTGCCGCTTCCAAGGCGTCAGTGCAGAAGAAGCGGTAACAAACTGCACTGCAGCATTTTCATCAACAACGTCAACTTCACAATATTAAATTACTTAATACAAAACAACAGAAAAATAAAACATTCAGCGAGAAAGTTCCGAATTCCAATTATTGTTTCGAAAACCACTTCAAAGCCGGCGCACTTGCTTATATTTATTTATTGTATTACCAGAGTTAAACACCGGTTTATGTATTTAAATACTTATCTTCAAATCTCACTTGTTCGAGATCGTATCGTAACTTTTAATCCGTTGTTCTGTGGTCACCATTGTCTGGCGATTTCGCTCAACTTGCCGCTTAAAAAGAGTATAATGCGATTGTTAATGTTAACTCTCAATCATCTCTTTAACTCCTTTCAATAGATTTATCCATTTGTAAAGTTTTAATTAATATCTCACTCTCACTTTTGTTATGTCCGTTGTGAAGAAAATTGTAATTTAATCTTGTATATTTTTCTATTCGAAGGCATGAATTTAAAATGGTCATTTATTACAACACGGATTTTGAATGACAAAAAATCTAGCCTAGTTTATTAAATAAATAGATATTGTAGTATCCCTATCTACTTGCAAGTATAAAAAGAACAGTTCATTATTATAATGAAATAGATTTTATGCAAATTTTGGTGACTGATTCATTTTTGATATCTCGAACTCTTTGATGATTATTAAGATTTAATGTCTTAATTCTTATCAAATAAACCCATTTAGGCAAGATAATAATTACGCCCCTATCGTTTATGGCCAAAATATTTAAAACTCAATAAAGTAAGTACCGAAATATGCCTTTAATTAACTTGTATCATTGAATTATACTGAAAGATATTGGACAATATTGCCTGAGAATATATTATTATTTCATTACTGTCCTCTTCGTTTATAAGTAAATTGGTTTTGTGTCAGACTTCATTTAATTTGTCATTGGAATAATTCATTTAAAAAGTAGGATATGTTTGGAAGATCTAATATTTCATTGCATTCAAAAGAAGATCATGAGATCTACGTAGTAAATACTTAAGTTATGTTGACGTCAATAAGTGATAAATTGTATTCTATTTTGAAAATAAATCTATTGTAGTTTGTATCATTAATTGCAAGCTATTGTTCCAGCATCAATAATAACGACGGCGTTCAAAACTAAAAATACATATATAATGCCGATGACTTTTCCATTTCACACGCTATATTTATAGTGGTAGTTTGTAGGATTTTTGTTACATACGCAATATTGTTCGCACTACATTCGTCTTCGTATGCCGGCTCTGGAAGGCAGACAGACAGACATAAATAATTGTCGGATATGGGCTTCCTCTTGGAACTCGCTGGGAACCTGTAGCCTGCAATAGATATACGGTTATCGTATCCAACTCAATGAATGAATGTCTTGTTAATACGAGATAAAGTATTACAGTAACAACATCTAAAAGATAAAGTTATATTTCGTGAACTGAATATAACACATAATAAACAAATATACTTGAAACACATATCAAATAAAATTTTGGTAAAATTTTGAGGTTTATTTTTATAAAAGTGCTTTTATAATGTTTAAAAATTATGGCATTCATACGAACTGAATATGTGTATAGTTTTTCGTTTCATGGCATCATCAATGAATAGGATATTTACGCAAAACATCTGGTAACCAGTAGCAAAAGGTAACCTATTAAAACTTATTAATTTCATTATTTGTACGAATGCACTTGACCGCGAAATTGGAAAATATCTGGTTTCATCATCAATACTCCGCGATATTTGATATGTTTAATTTTTCATAGCGTGGGCAATTTCTTCATATAATTTCTTATCTAAGAAGACAATAGTCACGTTGTAAGAAATGGAAAAAAATGTCAGAATTTTTTATTAGCTGTACTTCAAATTTTATTCATATTTTGCAATCGGAAGGTACTTCTGAGATGTGCAATTTGAGAATGATTTCCGCTTGAAATGTATCAAATTGTTCGCCCCAAATTTTTTTTTTATTTCCTTCACTTCTTTCGTGTCTTTATTGCGGTTTGTGTCGATTTTGGTTGGGGGATACTCAACTTTTTACGTTATTACTTTTTGTACATAACTTCTTCTTCAAACATTTTATTGAATTGTGTAATGCCGACGGCTTTCAAAACTTCGTAAAAATTATATAAGTTTTTTGTTGCCAATATTAGGAAACTAAATCATGAATGAAGGCAATTCAATATTTAAAAAATTACGTACCTAGTTATATAAAGTTGTAATAATTTTCCAAAACTGCATAACATTCCAGAGGTCAAAATATGTCTTGCCACACGTATGTGTGTACGGTTGTATAACCGTAACACAATATTTTTCCAAACAGCTTTTTAAAACTATAAAATTAAACTATATATTTCAGAAACCTCAGTAAAAGTTTGAAGTTCCCTGGACCAATCATGCCTTATATAGATACGTTGAGACCAAAGAATTTAAAAATTACATAAGACAGTGGCGCACTGCAATGTGTACTTTTATCATAAAACATCATATTACGGTAGTTTGGTAGAAAACGTGATTTAGTTAGAACACCGCTGAGCGCAGCGTGTTCCTGACTTTAACTTACAATTGGAATCTATTGATTACAATATTACTTTGACAGTCGATGTACTTGGGTTATAAAATATATGTGATAGTTGTTGAGCAATATTTCACCTCTTTATTTTCCTTAATTGGGTATTCCTAACGGGATTAAGTGCGATGAAGCCGATAGAAATCTTATTTTGATAAGCAAACATAGTAACTTAAGGACAAATGCACTAACAGCTAGTACAATAAAAACTTAATGCTCTTCTTGTTCAAATTGTTTCTGTTTCTCATTACACGTCAAAAATGCACCTTGCTCCTTCACTTGTAGACAAAAAAATTCAATCCACGACAGGTTAAAAGTCCCTAAAAACTGTCGGCGTGAAACACATAAAGGGGATTATAGGTTAGGCGAGTTAATGCGCTAGGATTCAATTAGGGGGAATAAGCTTAATTTGGTGATATCCTGTTGTGACATTAGTCTGTCAGATTTGCTTCCGAGGATGCTCATAGCGATCAAAGTTGATGGCCCTTTATAAAGGGTAAATTAAATAAGGGCAATTGATTAAATTAAATCACACTTTTTATAAGTATAGATATTTTATAAAAATAATATTTTTAGCAAATGTGTATATTTATCGAACTTGAATATAATATTTTTTATCGCTGAGTACCTCTTATTAGTATTGCGTCAATCATGTTTAACTTAAAGAAACCTAAATAACTTTGAATGTGAATATTGTCTTCACTTACCAAAGTAACTATAGGTGATTAAGGGACGAATAAATGCCAAAAATATGCTCAATATATGATTGCGGATTATCACCAGAGAAATGAGAATGTATGTAATGTATTCTCAGAGTCCGCCTTTGACCATTTATTTCTCAACCCAATTTTCCCAATAACAAGAACATTACTTCAATGCATTATCGGTAAAATGCTTACTACCTACGCAGTACATTGCATATCTTGAAAGTCAAGTGCAGGAGATAGCCTATCTGCGACGAACAGACGATGCGCTGGCGCGTGTCCTTACATCCAAATATGCGGGCATGTTCCTTACAACCTAATGTTAACTTAAACTGTATTACAATAGGTTCCTAAATGCAACGGGGATGGTAGATAAAGTGTGCGTTATTCCTGCAATGTTTTTCCGATGGTATTTAGAACGTGACTGAGTAGTCACTTTGAACTTGTTTCGGCATTAGTTGATGGCTGTACAAATAATTTACATGTATAGTATTGAAAAGATGCAATTTGTTTAATAAGCTTTTATTTAGCAGTATAATACATATATGTGCAGTATGCACTTTTTTATTCTTTATGTATCTAAACATACATATATG
Organism: Amyelois transitella; assembly: GCF_032362555.1. Lineage (NCBI taxonomy): Eukaryota > Metazoa > Arthropoda > Insecta > Lepidoptera > Pyralidae > Amyelois > Amyelois transitella. The sequence goes on from NC_083509.1 coordinate 8,163,869, forward strand.
TAAGTATATGTAAGTATACATATATGTAAGTACTTCTGATCTAACTTCGATGAATTATTGCATTGAAAATTTAATCTTCTATGAAAGCGAAACCCCGCGCAAAAGTTTTTCATGCCTATTTTTATATTAGGTACACGGTGACCAAGGAAAAGGAAAATTAAGCGAAATATAATAGTAAGGTTCCCACCCTATTTTATACCATCAAGTAAAAAGACGATTGCAATCTTACAATTGCATTATCACGTTCATGCAATATAAATGGATTTCAAAAAATCCAAAACGTGGATAGCAATGTTCCCACGAAGTGCGAAACTTCCGCATCAGGTGTCCACCGAAAGGGTTCATAAATATCTCAAAGGCTCCCATTATTATTGTTATTCTGATTGACAATCCCTCTCAAGCGTCAGCCTTTTTTATGTCAGATATAAAACTAATATTGGAAGGTCCCATCCTCTTCCGCTAGTTTTTTTGCCCATCATTGCATTTCGGAAAAAAGTGTTTTAATTGAAATGCTTTTAGTGCTTTGTTTTATTACGTTTAGTTTACTTTGTTTTTGTATGAATGTTTCCTTTAAGATATTTTAATATTTTGGGATATTGTTAAGATTTATTAATTGTTAACGTTTAATTCATTTTTTCAATTTGTACGTATAATGCATTTTTAGCACAGAATGTAGAATTTCTTTTCTTTGGATTTAAGTAAAAAATTATAATGTTATATGATAACCTGAGAGGTTCTTTAAAATGAAAAGAGAAATTAAAAAAATAATAATAATGAGTTGTTCTTTTTTAATTTTAAACACTGCAACTGTTAATTAATATAATCAAATAATAAATAAAACATCGAGTGGACTAAAATTCTATACATTAACATAGTGTTATCAATTTTTTATGCATTATATTTTGTGTAGATTTATTTAAGTGTGACTGGGACTGAGAATCGTTGGATAAGCGTATCTGAGTGTTATACCACCCAAAGGCGAGAATGGAATTTTACTTAATTATATTATCTAATTAGATACAGCATACACAACAATGCTTGCATCTACGTTTATTCCATTAAAGTGACTTCCTATTTTACAGTGAGCTAAATATAATTTTAAACCTGTGAAATAAAGTTGGTTTTAAAATGTTGTATAATCCAATTCGTTGTATTTGTTAGATAGAAGAAGTGTCGCTGCGGTGATGAATGGGGAGGCGTTGATTTAAGAGGGTCAGATTTGAATGGAAAATAACTAGATATTTTATATCTTTTTGTTTATAATAAAAGATATAAAAGTAAAGCACAGGTACCGTAGTAAACTGTAATGAAAGACAATGTTGATTACTATACATTTTATTAGAAAAAATAAATCGTTATAAGGGGTATAGAAATACATAGGTGCAAAAAAAACCATCTCGGCATTAAGATCAAATCTTTACATGTAAGACAAATCGTTTTCAACTGTGTCAACCAAAGGGTGCCCGAAGCCTGTGCCCGCACCCATTCATCCGTTTTTTGGCCTACAAGCACAATTAAACGTGACAGCGGTCAGGTTGTTTGTAAAAAGTTACCAGAATTTTTACAAAATTAAGAACTTTTTTTCAATCCGATCTCAATGGTCCTTTTGGGGTTTTATAGCGTTTCGTACATATTTGGTCCATATCTATATTTTATGAGCGGTGCTCGAAACGTAAAGAAGTCAAGATTTACATCGGTATCCTTTGTATTTCGTGTGGGTGATCCCAATTGACAAAAGTGTTAACATTTAAAGCTATAAAATATTTTGACATCTCTTTTAGTAGATATTCACAAGGAGCAGGTGATTTTAGTGTCATAGTCAAGACAATATTCAAACATATTTGTGCTTAGTGATCGTAACAAATCCGAACTTATTTCCACAAAATGCAACTTATTTTGGACTTTAGTAATAAAACTATAAATAAAAATTAAGAATGTTACCTCATTGCCATAATACTTTTTTACATAGTAAGGCAGAGAGAACCATGCACCCCAAACAGAACAACATACCTTTTTACCCTTTACTTAAGTGGTTTAATTACATGTTGCTTAAAGAGAGGGTTATTAAAAACTATTAGAATATTTCAAACCTAAAGATTGTAGATTTCTGCTTCATCCCTTTCCTCGACTTGTAGCAACTACTAATTTTGTTAAAATGATGATTGCTAGTTCCACGCTTACCTCTCTATATTTAATTATGAAAACGCTACATTCCTGTATAATTATTTATTCTTCATTTTAGCATGCACACATATTTGAAATTTCATTAGTTATCTAAGACCAATATCCTTTGAACAAGCACTTATAATATAGATGAATAGATGGCTGTCATAAGTTATATTTATTTTCTTTAGAAATTCAAAGAATCGTGCGAATCCCGTATCGAGATGTTTGCGGGTGCGCATAATGCGCCACTGCGTCTGCGACACAAAGCAACCCTTTGGCGACACAATGCGGCACTAATCTAGATCATGTGAGCTATTGTGCACTATTGTTACGTCCCCCGTCCCCGCCCGTCCCGTACTCGGAAAAGAGCAGCGAATCTGGATATCTCACTCGATGTCAATTTATGAGAAATTACCGCGCCGGTATCCAGGTAGCGCTCCCACGGACGTATGTACACTAACAATAGAAAAACTACGCACTCAAAAATTTACTCACTTTTACAAACAGGAAATGAAAAATATTATTTCGCCGCTTCCTATTTGCTACTTTGTGTGGGACGTTTACAGCGTTTGTATCATAAAATGTCGAAAAACGGCTTCCGATTTTTTTTTCTTATTACTTTCACCGAATTTTAATGACAGCTTATTGGCAGCATCGAAGAAGCTCAGTGGTTAGGGGGGTTCGCGCAATCATTAGCTTGTACACAATAATTTTGTTCAAATTACGTAAAAGTATTGAGCGGCTCATTTGTTTTTAACTGCTTATTACTACTATGTATCTGCTGGCTTGGACTAACGGTGCGATAAAGTTTGTATGCAGACAATTTGAGTCGCTGATTTTTTTATTGCTGATGAAAAAATAAACAATGTAGCAATTAAATTTATAGAATTAAAACTCGATCGAAAGGACACAGAATGTTTATATTTGTTTAAATAAAAATAACTTCTTGCGGATGCTATTTTAATTTTTTTAATTACAGTCAGTTCTTATTTTACAACCGATATCTCAGACGTGTACGAGTAAAGCAACAATTTTATTACACTTCACCAAGAACAAATCAATCGAATGTTGAAACTCAACTACTGTGAGCAAACAAACATTTCTAGTAATTCGTTGGTAATAATTTCGGCTGTCGAGTTTTATTGGGTAGTAACGTACAAGAAATCGATTAAATATTTTACAATCGTATAATTGCAAATGTAATTTTGGGGTCGTTTTATTTCCAACGATAAAATATTCGTCTCCATGTTGCCCCTTGTTCCAATTTGCAAGTCTTGTCGGCTTGTGCCCAAAGGACATCTTCGGGTGTCATACGACGTCGGCCACCAAGCACCACTTAATTGGCGGGAATAATTTTAAATCGTACTCGTAACCACTGGCTTTTATAACAGTAAATTGCAATAAATGGTGGGGGAGTTTATGGAATCATTTCACTTCCTATGTCTTGAATTTACGAGTCCATGTCGCGTTGTGCAAACTGCGTCTGATTGCTTTGAAAATAAAATGGCTGTTTATGACTTGGAATTAATTTTAATAATTTCGTGATGGAAGTGGACTTATTGTAAAGTTGTAAAATAGCTTCTTAAGAAGATGATTGTAGCAGTCTTGTCTGTTGTAATAGATTTATGAAAGATTATATTTTATACTTCGTGATATTTTGAGCAGACTCTTAAATTTACAGACTATAAACTTTTACAGGAACCACAAAATAAAATATATTTTGACGAATATAAAGTCTAATATAATAAAATAACATTATTTTTCTCACAAAATATACCAAAACGCGTTGATATCTTTTGCTCTTAAAGAGTGCGTCATACGAACGACCGATTATATCTTTTATTCATTATTCATGCGCCAAGAAAAACTTTCATTGTAAAGCAGCAAGGTTTAATACCTCGTACATAAAGGATTGAATGGGGCCTGCGCATGCGCGGAGTCGTACAATCCCAGATCGTGTTTAGATTACTGCTTATCACAAATCTACAATTGTTTGTATAAACATTTGGACTCACTTCAAGTGTTTTGACAGCGTTGCTACTATTTCTTTGTAATTTTAAATTTGAAATAGTTTTTGTATTTAGTTCTTGTGTGGGGTAAATGTAATATAGATTTACAGGTAGGTAAGTATTGAGTCGAGGCAAATATTTATATTCTTCTCTTTTGAATAATTCCAACTTAGCAATGTTGAACTATTTATGTTTTATTAAACCTGAATTGAGTAGCCACCATAACTTCAAAAATCCTTTTAAGTAATTATATCTATCAAAAATTACTAAGCTATTTCTTTAGCGTACCATGGCCAGAGTCTGGTGATTAAAAATGCGATAAGTGTATATATGCATCTCCCTCGCTGAAAACGTATTTTTTCTTAGCTACCTTTCTATCATCCTTTGTCCATTCAATGCTTATCAAAAAAAAATAATTTTAATTATTAAAATATATATTTTTTTAAAGTATCAAGTAATTTCGATAAATAAAATATCGAAAATCACTAGGACCTGTTGTGGTCATGTTAGTTTAGATTTAGGGTCACTACGTGTGAAGATTGTCGACCTGATGTTTATCTACAAAAAAGACAAATTGCTTCCAACTTAACTAGTCACTGAACACCGAAACTTGTCACTGTTCTACTGATTTATCCTCAAGATGTCACCCTTAATTGGATTCAAGAGGACCCGAACAAAATATATTGGTTTTTAATATACTTGCAGATCCATACATCATGGCTTCCCGGTCATATCTTTATAGCTGTTAACATATGATCAAGATCGCGTTTTTCATGTCTTAAATCTGTATTTGGTTAAATAATTATGTTAATATTTCAATTGTACAATGCTGTGTGATAGTTATGTATACTTGAATATAAGTTTGGGTTTACATATAAGAATATAAGTTTTTAATGTTACCTACATTGAAATGACACCGACTTGCAAATCTGAACAGCTGTGAAATAATTTGTTGATCTTTTATTTCTGGTTATAAGCAGATTGGCAAAAGTTTGTCTCTTGAGAAGCTTCTTCTCAACTTATGAATACTTTAAACAAGTTTTGTTCAAAATAAGTTGTACATGATAATTTATTACAAGTTATCAGTATCACAGTCAACGTGAGCTTACCGCAATTTTTCTCATTTCACACGGGGCGCAGGGCAGAAGTAAATCTGCGCATGGCCTAGGGGGTGGCCGCTTCCTTTTTACTTTAGCTTTGTTACGCTTGCCAGTAAATTTATTTCTTATTCGCGCGTTGAGTTGTTCTTCCTGGGCGGTTGGTGAAGGCCTCTGGCGTCGTCTGACATAGGTGCAATGCGTATGATCAACTCGGAATAAAATTCACCCTAATAAATATTTTGATGATGCCCTCAGTGCAAACATTTGAAGTAGGTATATATATTCTTCCTTCTGGCGTTAGACCCGATTAGATTCTCACCATTCATTTTACACAAACGGACTTTATAAACATAAAACAATCCAAGCATCCGCAACCATTTTGGTAATGACAAAATAATATCAAAGGCGACTTGATTTAAAAGTGACGAAATTTTATTTGATTAAATGTGTTTTGAACGGTTAAAAAAAGTTAAAAAATTGTATTTAAAAATGTGCATATAATAAAATGTTGAAAAATACCCGCGTGAAAGCAAATATGCGGGATTTTTTATTTCATATATTATTATTCAGATAAAAAATATCCTTACCGAATTAAGTGATCCTTGATGTCCGTGTGTATTTCATTGTTGTAGCAAGGGGCATTCGTTAATCCGCGGATTGCCGTGAATTCCGCGCTTCGGTGCGCCCGCGCAGCATCAAGGATAAATCGTGTATGCTCCTTGATTTATATGGTTTATATCGCAATGATTGGCTTGATAAAATGTGTGCCAATTTCCTCACCTGTTTTGTTTGTCACATTATTAATTTAACTTTATTCTGCAATCCATAAATTAAATTTTTTGTTAATAATTCCTTTTGATTAATAGTTTATAGGACCACTCTATCTCGTTCCCATGGTTATCGTTAAAGGCGACAAAGGGATAAGCTTACCTACAAACTTGGGATTCTTCTTTTAGACGATTGGCTAGCAATCTGTCACTATTTGAATCTTAATTCTATCATTAAGCTAAACAGCTGAACGTGGCCAGTCAGTCTTTTCAAGACTGTTAGCTCTGTCTACCTCGCAAGGAATATAGACGTGATGTACGTTTTTATGTAATAATGTAAACGATCATAATAGTTTAATTTGTTTACATAGGTTTTAAGAATTAACCGATCTGCAAGATATACCTAGATATATGTGGATGAAGCAAAATAAGTTTTGAGAGACCGTGGCAATAAAAATATTACTATGGAGTTCAATCACTGATACGCCGAGACTGCCGCTTCAACCGTGGGAGCTTTAGAGCTTCGGAGCTCGCCTTGAATATATCCGCTCGGCTTTTACCGCATGCCGCGAGCGTGTTAACCTAGGTCAAAAAGAGAGGTGTTCATTCGTTAGGTTTTACTGCTATTGCGGGACTGCTGCCTGCGTGGTTGGAAAACTATTGATAAAAGGTAAAAAAATAGATTATTATTTTTTAGTTTATTAATAAGAAATAGGTTTTATATATATTATATAAAAGTAATGGCCGACAATACGATCGATACGGTACGAGACACAAAGAAAGATTTTGATAACGAACAGTAAGTTCTGACACTTGGTCAGAGTTAAGTGCAGCATATCTTAAAAATACTTGGTCATAAAATGATTCATTGAAAAATTATTCGCCTCTTTGGCGGTCTAAAAAAACAGCAGCCAATATACCATGACGTGAAAAAATATCTAATATAATAAAACTAAAAATTTACTAACCTAATTAGATGCAAATCTGATGTGAATACTAACAAGCGCCGCTTAGAATCTAAATGTTTCGGTTATAAATCATAATGAAAGATATAGGATCACTTTGATAACATCTCAGGGATTTATAAGGCCCATTCATATTGGCAGTCGCATTGAGCAATAAAAAACGTGGATGCTAAATTTTACAAGTGAAATCAAATACTGATTTTATAGACGTGTAGCATTGATTTTATTTGCATCACTGTCTATGACAATTCAGTAGTTTTAAGTTTAAAATATTTTGTATTTGACGATGGAGTATTAATAAACAATATTTTTTGAAGAAATTACCCAGAATACCAACAGTTTGTGATTACTTGTTTTTAAAAAATTAGAAGCAATATCTAAATATGGCGCTCACATTTTCAAGATCATCTCCAAAAGATAATATATGAATGGTGCTCAATTTAGTTAAAAATATTCTAACTGGCGGTCAAAACAGTGGCCCTCCTCATACCCCCAGGCTTCCGGTGTTTATACGTATTAATTTTCTTCTTTTGCCTTTCTATAATTACCCTAATATTTCAAAAGTTTATTGCCCGCCGTGATATATGTCCGAGTTGGAACAATACCGATTTAATTTCGGGATGTGCTCGGCATATTTCATATCTGACAAAAGAATTCCGCTAAGAGCTTGTTAAAGGATCCAATATCTTACTCTCTTCATGTTTTAAGTTTATGCGATTGTGCTAATTTATAAACGTGCTTCTATTAGTTGTTCTGAGAGAAACAGAATTGAAGAGTTACTTAGGTTTTGATATTTTATATAATTATCTCCAATCATTGTTTTTTTTCGATAGTAAACTTTTTGGATTTGAATATTTTGATATAGAATTTGAAATAGTTTTTAAAATTATCTACAAAACTATTAATTTTATGTGCCTAGTTAAAAAAATTACGTGTTAAGTTTAATCAGAAACACAGCAATATTAAAACAATGTGTTAAATGCAAGTGATAGAATTTAGCAAAAAAATTTTCACCGAACGAAAAAAAAACACGTCATTATCATAGCCGAAAATTTCATAATAAACACACTGTAAAACTGCGTCGTAACTCAGACATAATTACCAGTTTGGGACGTATACATCTCAAGTTGATATTTGTGATTTACTGGGCAGCTTCGGACTACAAGCTGGCGGTAGTTCCCACGACGAACTGTTAAGCCATTCATACGACATAAAATTTGACATGCGTTAGCGTTTTTTATTCCAAACTATACAATTCTATTCAGGATAATTCACCTGTAACAAAAAAAAATTAAAGTTATCGTAACTTACTTAATTACAACTTAAATTTTATATATATTTATTTTTTTAGGAATAAAACATGATGATATTTGATTCATTAAGTGTTTTCCTTAAAACATTTATGTCATTATAAAAATATCTTCACATATTAATGGAGCATATAATAATTTTATACAGAGTAAATAAAATTAATTGTAATTTATTACTAATTACAATGCTATTTACAGACGTACTCTATTAAATAGTAGGCCGTAAGTAATATTATAGGGTAGATATGATCTCATTTATCATCTGAAGATAGCGTGCCTCGTTATTACAATTGTCATATTCGCCAACTAATTTATAAACGTCGCATAAATTTGCAGCAACTACTACAATTAACGAAAAAGATTTATGACTATTTGATTGTCTTAAAAGAGGTATATTATATGTTTTTTTAATGTCATAAAATTGAGTGGGTGGTCTTAGTTGGAAAATAATATATCTCTAGAAACCATTAATTAAAAGGGAACGATAGGTTTTTTGCACATTATTAGATATGTCCTGGGGCTAAGCGCGATAACTACGTCGGGGACTGTTATCAAAGGGTAAGAGAGCTCTTTAGATTTGGCGCCACTCAGATTAAGATATCTGCCCTTAATGTGTTAATTAAAAAAATAACTTTTCAACCTTATTCGCCTTATCAGCCACTTAGCTGAACGACCTATATTTTATCACAGTTTTTACACTTTGGGAGTATTAAATTAAATCGTTGAGATTTGTATAATATTTTATGACATCTAATTGATAGTTTTAAATCTTAACACAGAAATGTTTTTATTATATCGATATATAAAGCAAGTACTTAATACGCCGTGTGGTTCCCGGCACTGTAGATTAGGACAACTCAATATCTTTCCCGCTGATGTCGTAAAAGGCAAGAAAGGGTAAGAGTAAAAATGGGCTTCAACTTTAGGAGATGAGCTAGCAACCAGTCCAGCTAGTCACTATTTGAATCTCAATATAATCATTAAGTCTACAGCCGAACGTGGTTGGCTCTTGTCTACCCTGTAAGAAATAAAAACGTGATCATATGTTTGTGGTAATGTACGTATGTTAAACCATGCTGGGTATGCAATCGGATAAAAGCTATAAGGATAGTGATATATTATGAATATACAACAATTATTTGATGTCAACAAAACATCTTTTTCAAAGTAAAAAGATTATAGTGGCTAAGTTGAGTCTATAACGATAAGGCCCATAAGGAAATGTTCCCTAGAAACCTACAGGCGAAAATAGAGAAAAAGGAAGATGATCGACGAAACGGTGTATTTTAAAAGATCAAAAGACCATGCCTTGTAGTGTGTATCACTACTTGATTAAACTTTATCAAAAATAATAAGAAATATATTACCCGTAAATTAACTTTAAATAGAATTTTGCGTAAGTTCCCTTTTTTAGTTACAGATCTGGAAACTTTCATTGAACGAATCAGGTATAAAATAGACTGTAGAATGGAGTTATAATCAATAGTAACACAAGAAATTCATTAGATCGCTTACCACAAGCGATAAGACGAGATAAGTGGCGAGCGAATTCTTAGGCAGGTCAGAGCAAAAAGTTGAGAAATGCTGGGAAAGTAAGGGCTGTGATGTCTCAATGAGTGCAGTTTTATCAGAACGCCGTGTTCGAATTCAGATAAACTGATAGGAGTATTGTTTCAATGGATTGACGCAGTTAAAAAAATTTCGTTTGCATTTTGTAAACTCAACTTTGTAATAAAACAGTAAATCACAGGTAATCTCCCAAAACATGCCATCGAAAGTTCTCAATGCCTATTATATGTTACAGTGTAATAAAGATATTTCATTAATACACAAAATTTATACGTTTACATTGATGTGTCCCCCGATTCTAGTATAAGATTTATGTATGGATACAACATTTTTATAGAGGGATGGCTCGTTAACACCGGTGTAAACGTCGCCTTATAAAATATATAAATATTCGGACTGGCCAGTTTGTTTGCTTTACGTTCGCTTCATTGTCATTCAAATTCTGACGAATTAATAGGGAAAGTATAGTAGGGAATGGTATGGCGGCAGAGAACTTTATTATCAAATGGTTGGGAATTAGTTGGAATTTATGGATTTTTTTTTATTATTAGTTAACTACTTTTTAAAGTAACGTTATATATGATATAATTCTGATAATTAAATCCTAGGTATACCTATTGCTTGTAAATGCGAATTTATTTTTCAAAATATTACACAACAAACACCTATTTCAAAAATTTACAGAAATTATGAATGAAAAATACTCTTAACACCTTGAGTTGTAACAATCGATTCGGCATCTTCACCTGGCGTCGCTTGCGCCTAATATTGTGCAAATTTCAGGTGTCGGCTTGCACAAAAGGAAAGGGTAGAATAGAAAGTTTTTGCGCAAACACTCTCTATTTGACCGGTTAACATTTGTCAAGAGAACATATGTGAAGATGCACCTTGATGATGGTTTGATGCATTGGCACGAGGATATCAATTGTTACTGCATTAAAAAGGTTATTTTTGGGCGACTTTGGAATCACGCTACCAATAGCTTTTATTGCATTAGATTAATATTTACTTGATGAAATCCCTTATGCTAAGAGTGAAGAATATTTTAATAAACACTTAATGTTTTACCAGTGATGATCGTGGTCAAAGGTGGACCGAATCCTCTACAGGGAGGGCAGACGGGTTTGATGAAAGTATGACTGGGAGTTTTGAAAAAAGATTACATTGTACCTACGTAACTTTTTTGATCGATCTTCAACCACATTTTTTAAATTATAGAATACATGAAGAAAATAGTGTTCATTTAAATGCATCTGACAATAAAGAGCTGGAGTAAATTCGGTCAAAGTTAGAGGGCCTGTTAAGCGGCATATACTCGTAATTCTCATACATACATAAAATCACGCCTCTTTCCCGGAGGGCTAGGCAGAGACTACCTCTTTCCACTTGCCACGATCTCTGCATACTTCCTTCGCTTCATCCACATTCATAATTAAATTCATGCAAGCTCGGCGGTTTCGGGTACTTTTGACCTGACCCTTTACCAGGACGTCCTTAATTTGATCAAGATACGTTCGTCTAGGTCTTCCCACTCCGACCTTTCCCTCCACACCCTCCATGTATATCTGCTTAGTCAACCTGTTTTCATTCATCCTCTCCACATGACCGAACCATCTCAACATACCCTTTTCTATTATTCTATATTCGTAATTCTCACTCTAAATAAATGGTGTAAAACATTTGGCACTTCTTTAATCGGATGCCTCAAGTCGAGTCATGAAAATTCTTATACCTCCTGATAAATTCCTATTACATTCTCACATGAAGCGCCTCTTGTCTGACCTTTGCAACCATGCAGGGGAACCATGATCGAAACTAAGTAAGTACTATTTCCTTTTAACAAGCCATATGAAAATTACCGCAGGCTTTTTTAAGCACTGGTTGTTCAGTAATCCTTTGAAAGGAATAGTTTAAGACATTTTTTTCCGGCTACAACTAAAGTCTTAATTTTCATGGAATAGTAACTACTGAAATAGATGAATTTTATTATCAGGCTACACATAGCATCGTGGATATATATCGCACCATTTGTTTATTTGTATTTTTTATCTTTATCGATGTTAAACATCGTACAGTATGTAAAAACTTGTTTAAAAACAAAAAAAAGAAGTCTTCTCTGAAACGTGCAGCTAAATTAAAACTATTAACGCTTCATTTGAACATAAATTCCATTCATGTTATTATCGATACAAAGTATTTGGAATGAAGTTTACTCATGTAGATTGGCTTAATCAATGATTACCAGTTAAATACACCTACATTGTAAAGCATTATATCGTATCTTATATATCGTTTATTATATTTGGTAATGTTTGCTTCCTACCGCCGAAAAAGTTCAAAGTATGTTTACGGCCAAAACTTAACTTTATGTGGCAGTAAAATAAAATATGATAAGTTTAATTGTCTCGTGCTACTTTTGCACTTATTCGCTGTATATCAGGCCGGATGTTAAAAAACTTCTTGTGAAGTCACATCGTACAGTCACGTGAAGAATAAGCTATCATTTTTCAATTATTTTATGGGCGTCTAATGAGTACAGCGGGTCTAGCATGGCACGCGTGACGACATTTATATCGCGCGATAAACTATTGCTGTCTCGTTTCACGCCATAATAGAAAGCTAAATAGCGATAGTTAATCGCGCGATAAAAACGGCGACGCGCGTGCCATGCTATGGGAGCAGATTTTGATGTTAAAACAATGAATAATGACTTTTTTTTGAGAAATGTGACTACATTGTCAGTCTGTGGGTTACTTTTCCTACAAACAAAGAACTACTCGTACATAATTTTGCAAGTCAAAATGTTTCTTCCTCCATGTCGCTAGTGCTGGTTAAATTCTCCCTTACCTTTCAGGAGAGGAGTGCTATAACCATGATCCGATAAGGCAATACTGAATACACTAATGCTCTAATAAAATAAAATACAATGTTTTTATTTTTACTTTACAAAGCCCATAAATATTTGTATATGGTAATAAATAACCATTCTGATTTTGTATCAATTGGGAGCTAAATAGAAACATCATTTACGCATATGACTGTACTCGCTGACAGTTCAGGCTTGTGCCACTCAGAGCCGCCACCTGAGCCCGGGACACCTTGCCACCAATCCAAACATCTGCCTTTAACTACGTCCACTTTGCGACCAGAATTCTGCTCCTGCGACATCGAGATGATTAAGATGTTCAGATAAAAATATAGCTAACTGTACGTGTCGATTAATAAGTTTCGGTATTTAATTTATGAATTGGGCAGACATTCTTGATAAAGACATTGCAAGATTTTGTGATAAAATACTGTTATTGTTATCGATGAGATAATTCTTTGAAATTTTTGTGATTATTAATAAAATTGGAAAGTTATTAACGACTTAAATCTTCAATTATTTTTATAAAAATTTGATTATTTAAAGTTTGATAGATTTAAAATTTATCTATTTCGATTTTAAGTTATTAACATTTTGCATAAATGTTCACAATATCAAATGAATTAGTAACAAAATTTAATTAAAATATCGACGATAGCTTTGTTTGTTGATTGATTTATTAATATTGGATATATCGTTTCAAAATAAGCAAGTTTAAGGGAACTGGTCGTTTACTAGTTTACGTAAATATTCAAGATACAATTAAGATTTAATGTTGGCTTAATTTATGTTACAACGGCAAGATATTCAACAAAAACAATAATTGTTGATAAATTATAGCTACATACAAGTACCTTAAAGTATATGAATAAAAAAAAATTTAGTTAAAAGCAAAAAAACTGGACGGAACCTCTATTTCCCCTAAAGATCTATAATTTTTCCCTTCAATGATTTCAAATTATTATAAATTGAACTGCTTTTTTCCTTTTCCTCGGACCACCAAACGTCAAAATCTGTTACTTGCAATATCGCAAGAATCAATTTCACATTACAATGTATTATTCGCAAAAATGACATGTTTTGTAAACAACCATAGATTAAAAGATACGAAATGAGTACAATTTGTCTACTGAAGCTGCAGATTTGATCTTATCTGTGGTATTGTGGTTATGGTCGGGTTTCACAGATTACATCTACGCACCGACACCTTTCTTTTTAAATGCAATTGTTGTTTTCGTTTTGAATGCATAGACAGCATAGTTATATTTTACGCCGTATTTCAGACCAACGACTGAGATGTCACGTGATTGATTTAAAGTATTTTAACTCAGGCTAATATTATTAGGAATAATGATTTTTATTCGCATCGAATGATAACCTCAAAAATAAATAAAAACCTGTACCATACCGTATAAGTATTACTACTTGTAAGCAGTTATCAGTACTAATATGTACACAAAAGAGACAAAATTCTTGTATCATGCAAAATACGGCACATCGATTTTTTATGTATGAATGTATCGCTTCAGCTTAATGAACTGCTAGTGTGTTTAAAGTATATAATAATAATAATGTACTTATATACATATTATGTGTATGTAAATTTCATACAAAACAGTACTCCCAATTTCTAATAATTAGTTTAACCAATGCTTCTAATTTAATTAACTTTGCAGTTCTTTGCCGATAATATTGTAATACTCTTAACGTATTTTGTGAGAACATTCAGAGTTAAGTATTCTACTGTCATTCTGGTTAATGATTTAAATTTGAGTATCACGTTATAACAAATTCGAAATTCAAACTGATCGCCGAACTAGACAAATGACCATCGGACCGCTGTCAAAAGTTATATTTATTTTCTTTGGAAATTCATAGAATCGTGCGAATCCCGTATCGAGATGTTTGCGGGTGCGCATAATGCGCCACTGCGTCTGCGACACAAAGCAACCCTTTGGCGACACAATGCGGCACTAATCTAGATCATTGCTTTGTGTGCCGCGCCAGACAATACTGCATTTCTGGATATCTCACTCGATGTCGATTTGAAAGAAATTACTGTACTACGGCAGGTAAATTCAATGAAGGAATATGCCGATCATTGAATCTGGACACGACAATGGCTTGTGAGAAACAGGAAAATATTGAGCTCCATTATTCAACTATTTTAAAGATAAATTGAATTCGTGCGTTCTTTATTTTTCGAATGTAATGTTAATTTTTATATCAGAATTGATTTAATAAACACAGGCAGATGTAATGTAAAATACATAGAGCATTTATAGAAATATGTATTTATTTTTTCTACACATGTTTATTCGACTGTTAAAATGAATTTACTTTAAAATATTATTTGATTGCGATGGTGTTAAGTTCTAATGTTCGTAGCGCACAGCTTTATCTCGTAGACATCTACAGATGTTCTACGGGTACGCCTCGTAGCATTGACTAACTCTTACATAACTCGTTATTATTTAGAAGTATTCGCATTGACACGAGATTTTTTATCATGGTTATTTTTTTAACCTTTCTTTTTGATTCTATCATAGTAAACCTCGCGGGTTTCATCTTCAACTCATAGGAGAAGTGACTATCGGTCCTGAATTAGGTATCATGGTTTATACACGAAGCATAACTAATAACTATTGACTGTACTTCGCAACTTTGTATTGATATTTCTTGTTTTAAATTATTATAAAAAAAAATCTGACTTCTATGAAAATAGAATCTAACGGATAATGATATATATGTGCGTATTAGAAAAAAAAATACATATGTAAGACTATTTTTAATATCAGAGGAAAAGGTGTTGCTTATAAAAAAGTAATAATTCAGCTATTAGTCTCAAAAATGATTAGAAAATTCATAAAATTCCATTACGATAGCGAAGACAATCGTTACCCTAAACATGCTTATTTATAATCGTTGCATCTTCTCGCCCAAGGCACGCGGCGTCCGATCCTTTGACTTCGGCCATACATCACGACCACTAAGTAGACAGTATATCAAAGAATATTCAGAGTAATTAGGCCTTTGGCGACGGACTCCGATTTATTAGTAGGCGTTAAGACCGACAGCCGTGGTGCCGGCTTTTGTTCTCTTGCCCGAAATATTCAATTGAATTAATAATGGTTGTGAAAGCGATATCGTTAAAGAGTACTTAGATATCACGCAGATTGAAACGAGTATTTTGTTTGAACATCGGTTTGAGTATAAATTCATTGGTGACTAGATTGATTAGATTTTGTTGAAAATAAGTGTAAAATAATTGAAAGTACTTACCTTTCCGCATAATGAAAATTAAGATCAAACTATAACCTCTATGTTGCGAAACTGTAAAATAAAGTCCGTCATTATCTTGAAATAACCTTCGATTCAAAACATGAAAGAAAATTTTTATGTTCTCTCTGTGTGTAATACAATATAATATCCACAGAAACTTCTAAATGTGATACGTTAATTAGTTATCACTGGTCACATCCAGTTGCTTTCGTAGCATTACCACATTTACTTATTAATTATTCAACTCATTATCGTAACCTATCACATTTTAACGGCTGTCTCCGAGACGTATTATCTATTAGATAAGTTGATTGACAAAAGAGTTCGAATGTCGCACAAAAAGGGCACTAATCGTGCGGCTACTGCAATCCGTCAATTAATTAACTGTCTCAAAGATATGAGAGGCGGCGACGGTACAGACGATGGGAAGATGCTACTACTTTCATCCAAAATTATACAACTTCAATATGACACCAAACCCTAAAGTGTAAGAAATAAGGAGAAATTTCGGATGCAAGATAGATTGTGCATCAGCTACCGTAGGCGACGGCGGGTGATAACGCGTATGGAGCTACATCGTAAAACATCATTAGCAAGATAAAAACCCTAAAAGCAGCCTTCATCTTGCCGTGCGCAGGAAGTCACCGAGATACGCACATTTTTCATATCTAACACCTCATCGATATCCAATAAAAATAATATTTGAAAACAGTTTTGGCATAGCATTTTTAATGACCATGTCATTAGTTAAAAAAATAAACTATCATTTTGATAGATGATTTGTAAAGCAAACAGTCGTATATAATGCTATTGTCGGACAAGTGTGACATGAAAAAACACGACAAACAAAGGAAGACCGATGTTAGAGAACTTAATTTAACACCCGAATCAAAACTTCAGCCCGCATTGTGTTGTTGTGGTGCTAACCAATTCTCTTTTGTCCAACCCCGCCCACGCCTATTATCAGATGCATACATGTCATTTTTTATCAAAACAATAACATTTTTTACTAAAAACCGTCGGTCTCACGCGTAGCTTTTAATAACGAGTAAATTTGTCAAAAGCCAAACAATCGCATCAAGTATAATTTACGTAGACGTATAAATTAGATGGTTTTGGTTTGTTACTTTCTCAGAAAAAGAAGGTACCTACCCAGAGGACCAAACCGGGTTTAAATTATTGTCAGTTTCATATTATAACAATAGATTAAGTTGTTTTCAATAATACAATTATATTTATAATTTCTCACATATCGTTCCCGTTATTTATATGTAATTGCAATTTAATCCTGTGCTAAAGTGCTTTTTGCCAAAGGAGTCAATAGTGGCAAGGTACTAATGTGTGTTCGTTATACCTCTTAATAAACTAAACATTCGTCTAAATTTTGAAATTGTTATGGTCGTTAGTTGTTTGTTTGAATTAATTTTGGACTTACTCGTATTTTTGTCAACCCGAGTCCCAGAATAACGACAACCCTTGCGATAATTTAGCTATCCGACGTCTTAATAAAAACATGATTACAGTTATTCATTGGGCATGATCTGCGACATAAAAAAATAATGCTGGTATATCCACCCACATTGGTTATAAATTAATAGAATCTGCCCTCATCTTTGTGTCATATAATAATGGTATATCGGGATCGTGTGAGGTATTTTTTTATTGTTTTTAGGAAATGTTTCCTCGTGGCCACGTCGCGGCCAATTTGGTACATCTGGGAATCGATGATTTATGACAAAAGGGTAATATAAAGGTTAAATTATTTTGTATGATTAGGTATATCTTTAGTACTTAGAACAAAAATATTGACCGACATGCTGCCAAAAAACTGTTCAGTAAAAGCTGTGCATGTCTTGGGGAATGTAGCGTTATATGAACAAAACAGAAGTTAAAGTTGCTAAATATGAAAATTCTTTTCAATGACCGCTTTTTCAATCCTAGCCCAGACAGCTCAATGGGTAGACCAAATATATTTTTAATTTTATTTTTTTTTTATATTTGATGCGCAAAAAGATTAGCGTGCGCCATAGCAACCTACTTCCTAAAGCAGTTTCTCATTTATCAATGGAACGCTGTACAAAGGCAGTCCGTCAATGAAAGGGACAAAAAAAGTACAAACAGGAGGTTAATGAACGCCAGACCAGAGCGGATCGAGTAGTTATTAAAAACTGGCTTCCATACTCAGGAATTATTAGTATTTTACATTTACGTCCCAATTATCACGAATAAAAATGGACGATTGATGACCAGTTGCGCGTGCTAATTTTGTTTACACTAGCCGACAAATAAAAACTATTATTATAAGTGAGAGAAAATACTTAAACAGTGTTATCTTATGTGTTGTCTACAGAAAATTAATATTCACGAATCCCTAGGGTGCAAAAATAAAATA
The DNA here is from genome assembly GCF_032362555.1 of Amyelois transitella. Classification (NCBI taxonomy): domain Eukaryota; kingdom Metazoa; phylum Arthropoda; class Insecta; order Lepidoptera; family Pyralidae; genus Amyelois; species Amyelois transitella. Next base: position 8,182,295 of record NC_083509.1, read on the forward strand.
AAGTTGGATCGAATTTATTTTTTGTTACCTTGTTAAGCGGGAGCTATGACATAAAAGGAATACTGAAAAGGATTTTCTAATGTATAAGATTATTAAATTAATCTTGGAGTTAATTATAGAATTTTTCTCCATTAGTGACCGTATCTACCTTTAAATAGGGTTGGAATTAGAAATATCTACTTTTTTCAACATACATTGTCACACACTCAGATCACCAATATCAGGTTCTTATATTAGATATTGAAAAACATTCTGGTCATAGGGATTATTGAAGGCTATCTTTATGGACTTTAGGTTGATGGTGGACAGCCAACTGATACTTTGTGGTCATAAAACTCGATACCGATTGAATGACTGACTGACAGTATGTATAAAACTTATGACTGACTGACAGAAACTTAGTGCCGTGTGGTTCATGGCACCAATACAAAAAAGAATAGGACCCCTCAATCTCTTTCCCATAGATGTCGTAAAAGGCGACTAATAGACATGCTTATAAACTTGGGTTTCTTTTTTAGGCGATGGGCTAGCAACCTGTCCCTATTTGAATCAGTTCAGCTATGCGGCTTAATGACATATTGAATATCATTAAGCCGAATAGCTGAACGTGACCTATCAGTCTTTTCAATGCTGTCGGCACGCCTACCCCGCAAGGGATATAGTATAGAAGTTTCGAAAAGTCTCAAAGGCTGCGCTCGACTAGAATTCCAAGTTTATTACCCTTTTCTTGATTGACTCTTACAAAAGCTTTAAGCTTGGATATGATGATCCAAGTATATGATGATAAGTATGGGTGTGTATGGTACGAGTACCTTTTTATTTTAACTAGCCTTAACATTATTAATACTGCAATAGCAAATTGCACCTATCGGTCAGCACCAAACCTTTTACTTAAATAGTCTCAGTAATAATTTGCGTACGATGTGATGCATATATTAAAGGGGTAAAAGAAAAAAGAGAGTTATGAATGTGGATGAAGCGAAGGAAGTATGCAGAGATTGTGGCAAGTGGAAAGATGTAGTCTCTGCCTATCCCTCCGGGAAAAAGGCGTGATTTTATGTATGTATGTATGTAAAAGAAAAAAAGATATAAACCATTTCAATAAATAATGTATTTCTATATGTTTAACCTTAACACTTAAATTAATTATGTACAATTATTTTACTGGCTTCAGAGTTTAAAGTGTAACAACATTCCGTTGAAGCCTCGAAATCGTTCACTTACAGGTAACAACTGCGCTGGGCCACAGACAAAATAAACATCGATTTTTTTTTCAAAAGTATCGTACCTAAATGGAATTCATAAATTCTCGATAAATAGCCCAACATGCTATCGAAACATTTTTAGTCCATAAAAATAATTGATTAGAATCAAATTGTGGTAATTATCTTAGAACTAATTAAGGCACTATGGGGTTGACTAGATTTACAAGAGTCTTTTCGTACTAATTCACAATGCAATAAATAATGCACATTCTCGGAGGGATTCGTCCAAATTGCTGTATGTATATACCTGTGAACAAAAGAAAATAAAAGGTTAGTGAATGAACATTAATCGGATTGTTTGTGAAGTTGGAGTAGTGACTCCACTATGACATATTATATTTTCTGTAGAACTTGTAATAAATAATAAAAACTTTTTTTTTGTTAATTTTTACAACTGTATAAAATCTACTTACATAAATTAATGCTATTTCTGCTGCCACCACGAAATTACGTCTAGGAGTTCCTCTTCGTCCATCGGCCCAAGGTTTTGTTGCGTTGAAACTTCATACCGGTCTACATTGGAGTACGCTGATGATACTCCCGAGGAACATTCTGAAGGTGCTGGGGACGCGGCTTTCTCAGAGCTCGGAGAACTGCTGCCGTAGAAAAATCCATCGTCTAAGTCCATAGATGTCATTGGCTGTGTGTTACTATTGGGTATATTTTCTCTATTTTCCTGGTCACGAGTTATCCCTAATGCCGCATCACTTTCTTCTAATAATTGCTGTAGATATCTGATATATTCGACTACCATTCTTAAAGTGTCAACTTTACTAAGTTTTTTCCCAGAACCGCGCCTAGCGCCACCTGATAGCGCAGCGACCACTGAAGCGGGCAGATGACGGCGCAGCGCGTTGAATCCGTCATTCACTTGTTTTACTCGATTACGCTCTCTAGCATTGCGGCGAGCGATCGACGCAGCCTGAGGTCCGGTGTATGGATTCGTTCGGAAATGCACCTTTTTTCTATACTGAAGATTAGGCGGAGTATCATGTGTGACATAATTTTTTTCAGGAGCCGGAGCAATTGGTATGTTCCTCTTCTCGACTGAAGTCTTGGTTACAGTCGCCGTTGGGTAACCCGATGAGACGACCACGTAATTCGTCTGACCTTGAACAAGTTGTATTTCTTGAAGCATCGTGTTTACGTGTTCGCGAGATAAGAGCACACGACCGGTTCGCGCGGCGAACGTTAAAGCACTACTGATACGTAGCAGGCTTTGTGGGAGCTTTCGTGAGGGCGGACGCGAGCGGCGGCTACGGAGCTTCGCGCACAAGTGAGCCGCCGGCGCACGCGCACTCGTTATATCACCTGCGCCGGCTGCAAAAAATATAAATTTTAAAATTCTCCTCTCCTCCCCTATTATTTTCGATCATCCCTTCCCTCTACGTGCGGGCTCGTACCTGGCTTGGCTAGGGGAGCGCGGCACGGGCAGGGAAACACTGGCTAACGCGTGCCCAGTTTTTTGTGCTGACCACTGAATACAAAAATAAGTTCAATATTTGTTGAATTCGCGTTATCAGCAGTTCAAACATTCCGTTTTACACAGGCGGATGGTAATGCGCGTATCTTAATCAAGTTAATAATGAGTTAAAGAGAATTACAAATTCGTAACGGGGTTTTCAAAGGGCACCAGCGATGGCACGTTATAATCGCCCTATCGATTTCGGAACACTTTGAATAAATCAATCGTATTAAGAATCCACATCAGTGTTATCTGTCTCTGGGTATCTTATTAAGTGTCTGACTGGGAATTTCTCATAAAGGTAGTCAAACCCGGCGGATAAACGTCGCACCACAGTTATCAACATTTTATCAGTGGAGAACGCTGACATTAACTTTGATGTGTTCCCGAATTTAAAATTTAGGTAATATTGTATTTTCATTTTTTTCAAATTAGTAAAACTTTTACTTTAATGAACAATAATATTATTTTCAGAGTATTAACTGCAAGACAGATGCAATGGAACTTGACTGGAAAGTTTAGTGTAAATAAATCTTGATAAATAAAAGCGGACCAATCAGTTGACTTATCCACGCACAGCACAAACTGTGTTTAGAAAATTTTTGTGTTGTTTTATGTTCAATGGGGTGTATTAAGAGAGGATTTACTGAAATCACCCCGCGGACGGAAATATTTCTTACTTCATTTACGCGAACGGAACTGCTGGCGTACTCTAATAAATTAATATTTCGTTTTGCACAGTTTATTATACGATTCAAAAATATGTTATTTAACAATTCCTACAAACAAATAACAAGCTGTAAATTTTTCATTGATATTAATGAATACCAAAGAAGAATTTACAGTATTACTTACAACAGATTTATAATACTTTCTAAAGAGAATAGTTTGAATTTGGGCTTGGTATGCCAACAGTTCTAAGTATGTTCGGTTCTATTGCTACAAAAATGGTGTCAAAATAAGCAAGCAGCTTGTGAGATAAGTGCAAGAGGACACTAATTGACTGACGTTCTAATATATCAATGCATGGCCCAAATTTCTGGATCTACAAATTGAATGTCAATTATTAAACTAAACAGTTGAACGTAGTCTATCAGTCCTTCAACACAGTTGGCTCTGTCTACCCCGCAAGGGATATAGTCGCAATTACATGTTTGTATGTATGAAACTGTATGTATGTACGTTTGTTCCTAAGGTTATGGCCTAAGGGAGCATATTTCCGGAATTCTCGCGAGTATAGAAAATAATTAATTAAAAGGATGTTTCGTTTTATTCCAGCAGAACCACGGGTGTAATTTTTTATTTTATTTTAAATTAAATACTGAAAATTAAACTTAGACAAGTAGTGTTTATTTTTCATTCTCATGTTTACTTAAGAGTTTAATTGTAGTGTGCTAATATGTCATACTACATTTTACACTTGCTGAGACACGCAAAGAGCAAGGGGTGAAACTTAAGTGTTGCAGTCGTCTTACGACCGCTTCGCTTGTTTATCTAGTTAATGACTATGTTTTAACACATAGGAAATGAACAGTATATTTATTTTACACGTCGTTTACATAATAATATATGCGAGACGTTAAGTCTTAAAATAACTTATTGTAAACTCTTTATTTATATACGGTATCCTTTCTCAGGTATGTTTTTGACATCAATTAAATATGTTGTGGTGTGGGTGTCCGTGTGGTTATTGGCACTTATAACAAAACTGTTTCATTTCTTCCATAGATAAAATACAATACTCAGGAAGACTAACTTTACTAAGTACAACAAATTGTGTCCGAGCTGGTTATGGATTCTTTCTTAACAAAGTCACAGTGGTCAAACGGGAGTTGCTTCATGTAATTAATAAACTCGACCCCAGACAAATGTGAGAAGAATGAATTAGTACTCTTTAAGTTGTAAAGTATTACCGCTCCCAAAGAGAACATGCGTCGCGGCGTAATAAACTCCCCTGTTGCCTTTTTTCCAAGACGTCAATTTTATAAAAATTGTGTCTTCTCCTTGGACATCAATTAGCGTCCAACCAAACACGCCACGTATTGCGCTTCTTGCTTATTTGTTTATCTGTCGGCGGGTTAATCAAAGACACAATCTCTCTTTAATCGAATAACGATCATTCTATCCGTTTTACGGCACTAATTGAATCCGAAATTGTGTTTAGGCGGCATTTGTTTTCATTAGTTAACACTTAGTATTAATGGATTTAGGTAATTAATTTTATTATTAAAGTAGTATTTATTAATATACTGAGTCAGTAAAATTATAAAAAGCAAGACCAATTCAGTCCACAACATGTCACTTTTCTATGATCAGGCCATATCTTCAATCCGGAACTATCTCTTCAGAAAATAAGCACCAACGCGCAACACAGCCAAAACGAAAATACTTTATACAAAACAAGCATTTACTCGTCAACTAGTGATTATGGCGAGTATATAAAAAGCTGTTTGGTAAAGTGGAGAATGTATTGTAAGCAAAAAACTTAATTGAATCGTGTAAATAACGCATTGTTTCAGTAATGTAATGACAATAATACCAAATACATCCACCAATCGAGCTTCGAGAACACTACAAAAGGCTTTGTCTCATCTAGTAAAAGGCAGTTAGCTTGTTTTACGGTTTCCATAAAAATCCACTACCTCCTTAATTGTGGTATCCATCAACATAATTAACTCTTTATTTTATACGTTTCTAACTATACGAGACGGGATAGAAGAAATGTCCTTTTGTTTGTTAAATAAGTGAGCAAGTCCCGACTATTTTGTCGGTTTTAATAAAATTTTTAGCTTTTTGATACATGGAATTACGTAAGGTACTTTACAACATTATGAATGAAGTATACCTTAATAATGATTGAAAGTATAGATAACATAGAAAAAATCGATAGCTAGAGGGGAACAGTAACTTTTTGTATAAAATAGTTACAATCACTTATCGTGTATTAGATTTAAATTGGCCACAGTAACGAGGTATGTTCGGCCAGTCATCTTTTGGGGCTTAAACCCCGTGATTTAGTTTCGACAACCGAATACCACATGTATTGCCTAGACCCTTATGGTATTGCAATAGTTGTTATTATCCCATGACTTTGAAAATTTTGATTTCTTTACCGGATATGACCCGCGGGGAAGTGTTAATGGGTTCCGAAAATATTTTTTTTTTCTCGACTATTACGCGTAATAAGTTAGACTAAGGCATGTTCCGTTAGGGTTGATTGGAAGAGGGGAGAAGGTTAAATAACTGTAGGGGTGTAACAAATGATAATAAATATTAGGATTATTAATTAATGTTCATGGTCAGAGTTAAGTTTAACTTAGTGAAGTTTTCTGTTGCATTCTCAGTTGTTCGTTTCTAATATCGAGGTGGCTAACTAAATGTAGTGGCAAAAGAACTGTAAACTTTTACAAATTACTGCTTACCACTTAAGAATTTTATTTAAAATGATTTTCTTTAATTGCCTCTTACTACGTAACGCCAAATATTTAATTCCTTACTCAACAAACTTATACTCAATAATACTAACTAGATTAGATAAATATACATGCAACACTGATTTTTTTTAATTTACGAGTTATGGAACGAAATTCCTGATACCCCAAAAGTCAGTTACATTTTATAATCGAAATAGAATTCATATAAAATTAGTGTAAAAAATATTTCACCGAACATTCTAAAGCTAAAGGACCAACAACAATGCAGGGTTAAATTGTTACAATATTCTTCAATAGGCACAAATGACGTTAATATGTTAACGTGTACCACAATGAGCTAAAGTATCTTGTTATGAGTCAATTTATAAAATTAGTGAGTGATTCCAATAAGATAAGCATCACGGGATAAAAGGAACCACCCACGAGTACGAGCTGTCCTTGTTTATTTGTAGGATTGTCGGGTTGAGCATTAGTTGGACAATAATGATGGAAAGGTACCAAATGCAGTAATGTACCAATCAGTCCAATAGTGTTAAAACATTTTTAATGAAAGCCCGTTTTGCCCTTGACCATTGATTTAAGCGTTTGGCAGCCAAACTGTTATATTTTTTTTTATAGCTACTTTATAAAACTCCTGTGTTACTATAAGTAACTGAGTGAGTGAGTCATAACGTACAGCCGAAAAATTCGCATTTTTTCCAATATTTTAGTAAGTATGCACTAAAAGATGATATCAGAATTTACACCAAAAAATATGGAACAGATGGAATTTTTACCAAATATTAATATTTTAAAGGGATGACTTATTTATAATGGCATACCCACGAAGGACGTCTTTTTGATAAAATCCACGATAATAATGACTTTATGAAAGTTATATGTGAAGCGTACTCGTAGATACCGTAGTGCATATGACAGTCAACCAAGAGATAGAACTCTGAATCCCGATTCCACCCAGCTAAACGCGGCTTTTGATTTTTGAACTTGAAATTAATGCTTTGGCTGTTTCGTTAAGTTAAAATATGATATGTGAGAGTGTACATATTTGTGTATAAGTATGAATCATAGAAATCAGAATAATATCAGAGATAATATATTAAGTTTTAACAAAAATACATTAAAATAAACAAACTTAATTACACACGCAATATTTTCCCAGTCGACAGCGGAAATTGAGTGACATTTATGTGAAACGATTATTCGGTATAAAACAATTAGACACAAATGAGATGAACGTATGGGGTGAGTGATGATTTTGTGAGAACTGAATCATATGTTTTCACGGTTCAATTCCGTGGGACATGATGGTCAAGCGGGTAAACAATTTAATGTTGAATTCACAATACAATTCACAAATTAGTTTTGTCGAATTGTTTGATGTAATTTTTTTTGGGAAAAGTTCTAAAACCAAATAATGATAATGTGAATTAAAACGAATAACAGTTGAATTTAATTCTAGACTTTTTGACCATATTATGTTATCTGTAGGGCGTAGCATCACCGTTCTACGTTGAAGAAATATGATTTTGTTAGTTTTTACATACTGTGAGCATGAATTAGATTCATTCATGGTTGGGTATTCTGTTTAGTCACGCCAGTAGGCTAACTAACCCGTGTTACGATAGGCTCCCACATTCAGTTGGCTATATTCATTGACGATCTATTAATTCTTTCAAAATTATACTACTCTATAAATCATGCTAGTAAAGCTTGCCGACACAATGAAACTACCTGATTTGTATCCAATATACCTTGATTAACGACGTGTTGAGTGACTGCTATTCATCGCAACGTCAAAGGGTGATCATATAAAGTATTAATAAAGGGAATGTTTTACATTTCACCTCAAGCGTGGTCGTGTTTGACATCATAAAGGAGAGGACTATAAAGCATTCCGCCAACAAGCTCGGGCTGTGTCGGGTGTGACCAATGATTCGCTGGTCACTATTGTTGTTAATAAATGTATCGCATTTATTTCATTTTCAATTAAAGATATATTTCATAATACTTTAAAATAAATATGTATCATCTACAGTTACTAACGTTTAGGATGCCTACTAATGTTGAAAAATAACGACGGCCTCTTTGGCGCAGCGGCAGTACGCTTGTCTGTGACACCGGAGGTCCCGGGTTCGAATCCCGGCCTGGGCATGATGAGAAAATAACTTTTTCTGATTGGCCTGGGTCTTGGATGTTTATCTATATAAGTATTTATTATAAAATATAGTAGGTATCGTTGAGTTAGCATCTTGTAACACAAGTCTCGAACTTACTTAGAGGCTAATTCAATCAGTGTAATTTGTCCCGTATATATTTATTTATTTATAACGATACGCCACGACACATCAAATTAAAGGGTCAAGAGTACCCGAAATTGACAAGCTTGTATAAAAAAAGTTATGAGTGTGTAAAGTAGTACGCAGAGATTGTGGAAAGTGCAAAGATTCTACCCATCCCGAAAAGAGGCATGACTTTATGTATGTATGTATGTAAGAGTTAGATGCTAATGCAAATTAGCAACGAATTTAGAGATAACAATAAAACTAAGTGCATAAAAATAAAACAGTTATCAGCACACCAATCGAATACAAGTCGTCGGACACGTCTGCCCAATCTTCAACGTGTTCGACATCAAACGTCCGTGTCCGACGAGACGTATCCGACTTCGCGACACGACACCCCGACAGCCCGATGGTGACCGAGATACGATTGCTGTGATTCGATTTCGCATTGTAATCGATTAGGCACCGCCGCTGATCGACATTCAAATTTCGAGATAAAGATTCCATGTTCCTATTATGCGCGAAAAATTTGTCTCCTCTCGTGCGAAACGGTCAAGTGGATTTTTTTTTATTAATAAATATAAACTAAGGTAAATAAATACTACGTATTTTAGAGTTGGGTATATATAATTAACTAGTAATATAGATTTTTGTAAGTACCATTATTCATATAATATTTATACCAGTTAAAGAATCATCAATCAATTTAATACTAAGCAAATATGTGATTACCTCTAAAGCTTAAAATAAATTACTTACGACATTCATTTATGTAACAAAGTAAATATTAATATTTAAGACGTTATTTTTAATAGAACGTAAAATCGAACCTCTTGAGAAATCTTGTCCTATCTTTAGTGTACCTAATAATTTACGTTTCGTTATAAAAATGTTGTTATTTTAGGGCGTAGTGTTAGTTCGTCGTGCCTTGCTTGCTATAGAGGGCGTAAAAAAATGAAAAAAAGAGTATTGACAGAAGACATAGAACAATTTATGTTTACTAGTTTCGAAAATTCCCGAGGGATCACGTAAGGCGGTTCTGACCGTTATAAATAAATAAATATGGAACAAATAAGACAGATTGAGTTACCCTCGAAGTAAGATCGAGACTTGTGTTACATACTTACGTAACGATTCTCGAGAATCGTAGAGCTCGCTCTACGTATAAGTTGCTCTAAGTTAAGGTGGTATATAAATAAGGCTGTAGGAATTCGTCTCGTTGGCGCGATTTCCGACAAACAAGTGTGGTAGAATTCGTTTACAGCACCTCGTTAGCAACGGCGATAAGATACGCCTAAATAGATAATTAGTATTGTTTCTTATTTAACTCCCTTTTGTGTTTTTTGTTGATAGTTTTATGGATACTTAACAATCACTTTATGGGCTGCGACAACTGAATTGCCAATAAATAAAGCTTTGATTGCCAATAAACTAACGTGATATTATGTATCGTTTAATTTGATGCGATCAGCCAAAATCCTCGTTAATAAAATGTTTGTGAAGTACCGTTGACGCGCAAAACATTAATTGGACAGAGTAAAAGCCGTATAAAATGGAGATTTGGAATTGAGCAATAAATGTTCATGACTGCATTATTTGGATGCGAGTTCAAAAAATTTAAAGTTTTATTTTAACTTAACAAATTCTTCGAGATATGTTTTTGTGATATGAACGGATTGTTGAGGCTTGGATCATTAAAAAATGTATTTGGCTTTATTTTACTTTTCAAATTTATTATTTTCCAGGTAGAAATTACAACCTACTTATAAATTCCATGAAGATTAAAAAAAATCCTAAATCAATTGCAAAATATGAAAAAACCTATTTGTAAATATCTATGCTATTCTTATTTATCCTATTCTTTTAATACTTTTCTTTTTTTTTATACTTTTAAATGCTAACTTATCTTACGGGAGGGTACATATCGTGAGGAAGCCTCCGCCTTCATGCAATCAAAAGTGTTAACGTAAGTTACCCTGCACAGGTCGCGTAGGCCAAACGGGAGTCACTTAGTGTGAAAACCTGACTTACACAATCCAGGGGTATCACCCCCGAGTTGCGCGTTTTGACCATGTCGCAATCAAATATCCAAGACTAATGTTATGAGAACGAAGATTATACCGATTTTGAATTTTAAAATAAACAGCTTCCTCTCCATAATATTTTGCGGGCGAGTCGCGTGGCGGGCGCGCGCGCGGCCGACGGCGGACGGGTTCGCCTTTAAAACCATACCTTAATTACGGTAAGGCGTTATCGAGTAAGAATGTGCACACGCGACATTGGTATTAATTTTAATGAAAGAAGTGTGCGCCCGGACAACACCTGCCCAGTCGACGACTTACTGAAACTACGTAACGAAAAACTGTGGAGACACTTTGTTCTTTTTTTAAATAAGTCGAAAACCGATGTATGAATTAATTTAATTGGTAAGAATTTTTATTCAGCTTCAAGTGGATAGTTAAAGTCAGGCTCAAGATGTAAAATAGTAGACTCTGACCACTTCAACTGATTTCGAACTTTCGCGCTACATTAAACTTTTATAAAATACTACAGGTATTAAACGCACACGTAACGTAACTCTGACTACTTTGTAAGGGATAAAGACGTGATATTATGTACATGCATATGATTCTAAAGTAGCTAAATTACAAGACTTAACTTCAAATATTCTCACACGCTATGGCATTAGATATAATGTACTTACAAGTTGAACGAAATGTATTTGAAAAGATTAAATCATTTAAGCATTTAACATGTATTGGAATTCCTTACATACGTCACGAAACCATTCTAACAAGAGATAATATGCACTTTCAGATTAATTTTTAAAGTTATACATTTATACTACTGAAAGTTACGTAAATTAATTTAATACCGGCTCTACTCATTTTTTAAGCTGTTATGATGTAAATATGAAAAAGTAGTTGTAAGGAAAAGATCTTTAATATCATTGAAATAAACTTGTGTTTTCTTTGTATATTCTGCTAGATCAAGATTCAACAATTAACTCTTTAAGTGTGTTCGTGTATATGATAAAAGTATTTGTAAATAGTAGGTAGTATGGTTGTTGAAGTTCACATTGAAATATTTGAAATTTATGGGTGACAACAATCATAAGGCCGTAATTAAAATAGTAGCACCAGCACCTGCTTTTTGGTATGTTTTTGAGGTGTTCTTCCGTAATCATCCATTTTATGTCTTATTATACATAGTAATATTTCAATATTTTTATGGCTCTTGTATTAGTTGGTACTGACAAAGTAAAATTAGTCACATTCTATAAGCATCTGTGAAATGCATTGTCGATGTTTATTAGCTAATAGCATAATGTTATAAATGTATGAAATTAAAATACTTGTATCACAACCTATAAAGTGATAAGGATCATAAAGTTAACGTTAAAAGGATCCAAGAGTGAAGTAGAGAAAGCAGAAAATAATATTTTTATAAATAGAGACATTTTCAAAGAAACTGAAAGCAGTTACTTGAAAATCGTAAACATGTAATTTTAACTGTTTTTCTGTCGTCAATTAGATTTGTCAACCGACTCAAGGTGTAGATGGACGGTTAAGTTAATAATATACAATTAGGAGCAAACTTTCATGTATGTAGTACGTACTGTAAACGGAATTCATACAATGTTGTTTAAAATTGCCAGAACAAGTCCGTCTTTACAAGCTGATCATTTGGACCGAGTTTTGATTGAACAAACTACAAAATAATACCTACTTTTCAAATAAAATAAGTAAAACGATGGTGAAGTTCTAGGTGCTTGTTAAGGTATAGTTTTCTCCGTAATTATAAGGTGGAGTGCAAAAATGTTAGCCTTAATTGTTGCCTATTTCACGTAGTACTCCATAACTCTTTTGTAGACAGTTAACGCTTTTGCACGCCTCGTCTTGAGAAGATGCCTTCGCAAATGTAAGTACATTAATACAATCACGTCCTTATCCCTTACGCGGGGTATACAAAGACTACAATCCCGTGAAGAGTGGAAGGCCATGTTTAGCTGTATAGCTTAATGATAAAAATGAATGAAATGAAAAGGAATGGAGTTTCCTTTTTCCGACATTTATTTTGGATTAATATTAATTTTAAGATAAACATCAAATAATAAAATATTTTTTTAAGCATACTTAAAATATAAATACATCAAAAAATTGCTATTCATAAATATACGCTCGATATAATCTATGTATTCGAGGAATATTTTTTGTCAAGTATGCCTTAAGCAAATACCGATTTAAGTAGACGATTAGAAATCACTAAGCTAGTAGTAAGTATGTAGGGGGGTGTAAAATGTACAGGGCAGGTGTCATAGCACATCTGCGCGGGCGCTGACCACGATCCCCTCTCCCCCTCTATTTTCTAGTAATGAAAGAAGTATGAACAATCGTGTAACTATGCACATAGGTTCTAAAGATACATAAACACACACACACACACACACATACATTTATCTGTTGCGGGGTAAACAGAACCAACAGTCACAAATCTCAAAGATATAGCAATTTTAAAAATTCAAATCTGGAAGATATTTTAACGATAAGTAGTAGTAAGTACATCTTTAGATTATAAACTAAACAATTTTACTAGTAAGTTAACTGAAATTGTTAGCTTTATTAAGAAATCTAATGGTTAGGTAAGATTTTTTATTCATACAATTTGTATATAGATTGAAATGCTCCCATGTATTTATGTATGTGCCGTTTTCTTTCGTTAATGAAGAAATATACAATTAAGTTCTTATTACAGTTGTTGTGAAACTTGTGAAAACAAATAACTGTATCTATCCATAGTAATACCGTTTATGTTACCTTAGCAGCCTACAAAAGTCCACTGCTTGGCTAAGGCCTCCCCAGAAATGGGGGGTTGTACCCATAGTTACCACCCTGGGCAAGCGGGTTGGTGACCGCAGTGTCTATTGATTCTGGACAATGTTGTCATATCAGCGTAGGAGGCGCTACTGGTAACCTCTCGCCTAATCCCTTTATCGCCCCTTACGATATCCACGGAAATGTATGGGGTGGTGCTATTCTACATATACGGTTAACGTATATGTTAACGGGGTATGTACCTATAGAACTTGAATAATTTGTATTGAATATGACAGTGCTGTCATTAGAGTATATCGGTCTAATTGATATTCATGAGGTTGTACGTATGGAACATAAATCATTACTTGTGACATGGGAGACGGGAGATGAGATGCGAACTTAATTCTTAGTTAATAATATAATGATTTCAATGTAATGGTTAAATCCAGGTTGGTAAGAAAAATGCTTTTTTTTTTCTTTGCCCAAGTGCCGTGTGGTTCCCGGCACCAATACAAAAATAAATGGGACCACTCCATCTCTTTCCCATGGATGCCGTAAAAGGCGACTAAGGGATAGGCTTATAATCTTGGGATTCTTCTTTTAGGCGATGCGCTAGCAACTTGTCACTATTTGAATCTAAATTCTATCATTAAGCTAAATAGCTGTACGTAGCCATTTAGTCTTCAAGACTGTTGGCTCTGTCTACCCCGCATGGGATATAGACGTGACCATATGTATGTATGTTATTTCCTAACAAGTATGGAATCACTCAAATGAATCAATATTTATAGAGCGAGTTCATATCTGTTGAACCGGCCATATAGTCTTTAGGCCTTATAGTCGTCATTTAGCAAACATACTGCGGTGGCTTATATTTGAGATTGTAAACAGGTATAAGCTTTGATGAGAGTGAAACATACGTACATACATATGGTCACGTCTATATCCCTTGCGGGGTAGACAGAGCCAACAGTCTTGAAAAGACTGAATGACCACGTTCAGCTATTTGGCTTAACGATAGAATTGAGATTCAACTAGTGACAGGTTGCTAGCCCATCGCCTAAAAAAGAATCCCAAGTTTGTAAGGATGTCGTAAACGGCGACAAAGGGATAGGCCCTTTGTCGCCGTTTACGACATCCATGAGAAAGATATGGAGTGGTCCTATTCTTTTTTGTATTGGTGCCGGGAGCCACACGGCGCCACACATGAGAGTGAAAACACATTTAATTTTGTCAATAACTACACAAAAGACTCAGATATATTCAATGGTATGTATTCCACTAATAAAGTCATTTTCGCCTCAAGTTTTTCAATGGTCCTGTTATACTTGTAATCTCGGGAACCACATCCGTGTGGTATTCTCTCGTTATGTGGTTACTGAATGTGTACTCGTTCATTTTGGACATAAAGACGTGTCGGAAATTACACATATGACAGGTTTAATTAATGAGTGGAAATATAGCTGTAATGACTAATGTACTCGTATTTTTAACTTAATTTCTTTATCAGAAACATTTTAAGCCATATTTGTTTTTATTGTTTTTCAGTTCATCTGTAAAATATGTAAATTAAGTTTTAATGTACTTTCCATTAGCATTCCTTTCAAATTTAGTGTTCCTAATCGAAATTGGCAAATGCCTTAATCCAAGTGTATTAACCTTATCACGACAATATCGAAAAAATATTCAGAACTGAACAGAAGTGGTGAAATATTTAACGTAATTTACTCAAAAAGTCTAATTACTTTGGACATTTTTAAATTGCAACGATTCGTTTAAGGCACGCGGGTGCGCAGGCGCCGTAAGTGCATGCGACAGGTTAATTTCAAGAATAAATTGACGCCCGGCAATTGGGTACTTTTATGGGTCGACGCGTGTTTATGCCGGGATCCTTAATAGAGGCTTAGCGACTTCTGGACACAGCTGCCCATGGGGCGGGGACAACGGTTCAGACAGCCCTGGCTTGAATTTTTAGTACCTATTTTTCATAAGTAAGCATCGTAATATTGAGATTCTCGTTTAGGTAACGATGAAATCAACTGCGTTTACTTGTTAGAGCCGGCGCCGCTGGCGTACTAATGAATAAATGTTTATTGAGTTGGATTGATGACATGGTGAAATGTACATTTCATTGGGATGAATGAACATCTTAATTATTTATGTGGGTACTCGTGTACAGAAAATTTATATTCCAAATTGGATTGTTTGTTTAAGATAATTCTACGTTTGCAGTAGGCGATTGAGATTAAGATCAACTTTATATATAGGAAACAAAAACAGTTCTTTAATGATAGGTAAGTATAAAGAAAATCGTGTTTCAAATGGCAAAACTTTGTATTGCATACGATATTTTATTCATTGGTTAGAAGGAAGCACAACTGAGGTTTTGTATTTACGCCGTACGCTGTAAAATGTGAACGCACATACATTCACGTTGTATTCGTAATATGTCACGCTTCTGAATTCGTGAATTTTAAAATTGTGTTAGTAACCCACAAATGGAAACAGGGCAGCTGCCTTCAAGGTTGCTCAAGTGTCGGATTGATTGATTTATTGATAAGTATGTATTTTGCATAAGAACGTGCAAACGGTAAAATTTTCATTTGTGTTATTTCTAGAATAAAACAATCTTCAAATTAAATCTGTTGGTGTAAAATACTTTGTGACGATAAAATCACTATATCCTTTTATATACATATATAAAATCACTATAATCTATCGTTAAAAAGCATCTGGATCGTTTTAATTTTATACACAATAAAAATTCATTCATTTTCAATCACAGTGACAGTAGACATAAATGCAAAAGCATGCAAATTTTTTGCTTTATCTAGATCAAAGTTTTATCTGAGCGGTCAGATTGGAAATCGATACGCCATCGCACCTAACAATAACACTAGCAGTACAACAGAGTATCCTTATCTTAATCTAGCTAATAGTTGGGCAAGCTCTTGTTATAATATCGTGGGCACCTAAACTGTTAATTGTTTTGTTTGTAGCAAATTATCGTATCCGTTGCATGAAGCTTGCGCAGGAGGCGGTCCTGCCCCGATTTATATTTCATTGCGTTAACAGATTTATCGCGACCTAAAGCGTTTGTATGTATTTGGTATTAGCACGGCATTGTAAGGTTTACAATTTCGATTTATTTTCATTGTAGATACTTCTCGCCAGTTCATTTTTGGTTAGGAAAAAAAATTGAGAGCAGGCAATTTCTATATTTTTCATTGCCATTTCATTTAGGTAGACGTAAAAATATCAAACAATATTAAACAAGTTCTTTTTTTATTGTGGGAGAAAAAAGTGTCAAACTATATTCAATTCTTCTGAATTTAACAAAATTACGAAGGTAAAAAGGTCTTGTTTCTCACTCGTGGTTACATTTAAAAAGAAATCTAGGCTGCAACAAATGCAAAGAGGACATTGACAAGTAAGATACGGTAAGTATTTAGTCAACGCAGAACTACTTATGATTTAATTATTTGGTTCCTCGCTAGTAAAGTTTCCAATAAATATATCCATCGAGAAACTGCGTAGGCAAGGAATCGATATGCATGCATTTTTCTTAGTCCATAACATCGGGTGCATTTCCATAATATTATGAGAATATGAAGATCGCCTATAATTGGTAGCTGCCTCCGGGTGATGTATGCATGTCACTGTGTTCCACAAAAATGAGGATTTCTTAATGACATAATAATCTAGAAAATAAATGATGACAAGACTCCAATGAAAATAATAATTACAAAATAATTTATGTTTACTCGAACAAGATAGGTAATGTTATTTTTGTATTGCAAAAAATGTTGTATATGTTTAATCACTTCTGCAGAAAAAGAAAATTAATATTGTGGGGTAAATATCCCTATTTTTTATATGTTAGTTTTTTAATACAGTCATTAAAATAATATTAGGTATTTATTTTTATTTATGTTGGGGTCACAATGAGATAATTTATTTATTTTATTGATAATGCCAAACTAATCTGAATAGATGTCAATATAGGGGGAAGTCCCGCAGTGCCGAACACCTAAGCTTAGAGGGCATTAAAAAAAATACGAATTGATTTCTATTAATTTATTTCACATTATTGGGTACACAACAATCGTAGACATGTAAGTAAATTAACAAATAATTAACAGAATACAAATTCTTAGTGAAAATTATAGCTAATCATGGGCATTAATTTTTGGTTTATCATTCTGTGGCACCTAGTACCGAACATACCTAAAAATGGTCCTTATGACCTAACACTTCTAGTAAAGGTGGCACCTGTCACAAATATACATGTCAGAGCACTCTGGAATATCAGCGCATGCCTCTTGAGCCCATTCTTTACACGAGTTGCACTGATTCTGGGGCTTTGCTAAAAGAAGGCTGAGGTGAGAGACTGTGTTTCTCTTGCAACCGACATTAATGGGCTTTCTGGTAAAATATCCACAACAGGCGCTTGTTCCAGTAAATTTTGAGGAATACTAGGAGCATGTCTATCAATCACTTCCTCAAAATCTGCACGTGAAGAACTGGATGGATAGGCTAGATTTTCATAACGATCTTCCATTAGAATATTCGTAATATCGCTTGGCAAATAATCCAAATCACTGAAAATATTTTTGTCAAAAATGCTGCTGCTATGTCATAACGTGCTACCTTTTTAAAAGCCTCTGAAACAAGTCCAGCAATATCGAATTCAGTCATTCTAGCCCCTGAATAAGCTCTTATCCAGATCCCACATTGTTCATTATAGGCATTCTTAAAGGGTTTCATGAACGACCTGTCCAAAAGCTGGAGTTTTGAACGATGAACGACCTTTTTTCGCCCTCACCATTATTAATATATAAGATTATCTGAAACCATAAAATGAAATTTTTAACATCAATGAAAATAAAATAATTGCAGAAAAATAATTGTTCGGTCATAGGGGAAAATACACTGTTCGGTACTAGGGGCTCATAGAAAAAAATGAATATGAGAATTAACTCAAACGTACTTATTTAATATTAGTTTTAAGTACTAAAATTGCATTAATACTTACCAAAGACAACTTAAACTCTAATAGGAATGTCTCCACTCGTAAATCTTGTAAGAACCGGTATTTTCTTCTGTACACGATACGTCACGTTCCCGCGTAAAATGAATGCATCTCCTCTCACGGCCGCTCTGAGCATAACTGACTGCTGCAGCGCCGCCCGCGGCTTATCTAGCTTTGTCTCTTGCTTTCTCACCACAAATGACCGCTTTCGTTTGCTTATTTTTAAAGGTACCGCATTCGTTCGGTACTACCTGCCGTTCGGCGCTAGGGGACTTCCCCCTATGTATTTATATAATTGTAGTCCAGTATTATAATACCTGAAAATATTACAGCCCCATAAACTCAAACAAAAATAATTACTAGTTGTTAGTCAATTTGAACAATGTATTCTCTCGTCCACATTCATATTCTAAGTTGAGATAGTTGTAAAGTTGACGTTGTTGAAGAAAATGCTGCAGTGCAGTTTGTTACCGCTTCTTCTGCACTAACGCTTTGGAAGCGGCAGTAAACTTAGTTTTAAGTAAGTTATTAATTTTATCTTTTTGTTTAACAACATTGGTTGATGTTAGCAACCAACCAATGTTGTTAAACAAAAAGATATGATAATTATTAAGTGTGCCATAAAAATGAATAAAATTTATAAATTTGAATTTGAAAATAAACGCTCAACGAATTACAAAAACCATTGACTTGTTATTCTTCTAATTTGTAAGTCCCAAGCTAATTGATTTGTATTGCAAACTGAACAAATAGCAGTAGAGCATTCTCCGATCAAATCGGTAGTACTAGCGATAGTATCCAGTGTTTGTTTAGCCCCGAGCTCGGATTGAGCCATTTAATTTTATAAGGCTAATCTAGATAAAGAGCGAATCACCGCCTATTCCCGTGCCTTATGGTTTGTTTGTTTGGCGATTACATTAAATTTTATTAGCTCCGGGCTTTTAACGCCCAGTATTTGCGCGTACAAATATTTGATATGTTGAAAATAAAAATTGTCTGGCTCGTAGTGGTGGAACGAATAAAGTTCATTAAAACTTGCTCAATATTTAATTTTGTTACTCGATTAGACGAGCATTAATAAAAAAAAGTATGAACTTAACAGAAAGTGTTAGCGCGCGAAGTAGTAAGTAGACCTTATAATTATGTTTATTATTTAAGTATACACGTTTAATAATGATTATGTTAGAATTTGGTAAATTTTAATAACACGCGCATTGTTTTGTTTCGTTTTCGTTGCGTTACTTACAAATATCAACAATTTTCCAACGATCTATAAATTATATAGATTAAAAGATATAAACTTAATATCATACCCGTCCTACCTGCGCGAAAGATTTTCTTACAAAAACCCACTTGACGCGCCTTGTAGATCGCACCGCAGACTCCTACTGGAATTGCCACAGCATAGTACTGCTTCATACAGCCACTCGTTTTCCGTCCAGGCTGTCAAATTGTGGAATTGTTTGCCGCCAGACGTACGTGATAGTAAATCCTTATCAGGTTTTAAGAGGGGAGTGAGAGAACACTACCTGTCGTTGTCGTCGTGATGCATCCACTATTCATTTATATTGTATTTATATTATATTATAATGTATTCATGTATGTTTATTTATTTAATATATTTATTTGATATTTATAACTTTATGATAATATGTTTTAGGTCTATTAATATCAGTAAGTTTATGTAAGTTTATATATTAAATATTAGGTATGTACACAAGCCAATACCTTTCTTTACACTTTCCTGTCGTGGGCCTGCTGGAAGAAATTTCTCTAGAAATAAGTAGTGCCCTTGTACTGAATTTTTCTTTATTTTAAGTTTTTTTTTTTTTTTGCTATTTTTTCTTGTTGTACATAAATATATAAATAAATCATTCATAAATACTCGTATATTATATTACATAACAACTTCGGTCAACCAAATATCAAATACAGTGTATATCACAATACTGAACTAATTAACAGTCTTACTAAGTCCGCCTACAGGGGTTGAAATAAAACAAACGTGGGACCGCGAATTTGATATCTCAATCTGCGGAGGTCAGAGAGGCCGCCATCACGACACCCTTCGGTGGTCACGACCGAGATCTCTTATTAATTGTTATCGGACGAACGCATTACATTCGTTAAAGGTCCGATAAATCTATAGTCTCGTCTTTATTCAGTTTCTTTTATAGTTATATTACAGGTAGGAGAGATTTTAGTACTGAAATTTTTTTGTCGTTTGGTTCCTAGCATTTAAGAAAAGGACATTGTATATTTAAATATTTTTAAACGGGCTCGAGAACTCATAGGGCCAAATCTTTACAAAAATAAAGCGATATGATAAATATCCTTCTCAATAATGCTCTTTGTTAACAATGTGTGATGTTCTTAGAAAATACTGCTGTCATGAAGTGAGGCAAAATGCTTTTAAGTTGGTTACTAGGATTCTAGACTCAAAATAATGGCATTATGAATTATTATTTTTATATCAGGTAAAATAATCGTTTGTATGACAAAAAGTGATTCTGTGGGAGAGGCATGATTTTATGTATCGTAAGTTGGAATCGCGTATGACAAAACGGTTAAAAAAATAATAATAACCCAACTATGGATAAGGCACCACACAGGTACAGGGCAAAGGTCTTGAATCAGATCGGAAAGCCAAAATTAAATACGGATCACACTCGCTCAAGGCTCGGATATCATAAATTTACAACATGCATATAATTGTACAGTCAACGAGATATGGAGTTTTCCTGCAAGGAACTCCATGACGAGATAATAGAGGAGAAATTTCAGTGAATTTACGTTGGTTGATGTGTTGTTGACTGTCATGGCACAGTCAACAACACCATGAAGATTAAACACTATGAGGCGCCATCCTAACGAGCCGTTTATAATCAAAGCAAGTTTAATATCGGGGTAAAAACCCCAGTTGTAATATTAAGGAGAGAAAATGGCAGAGTACAAAGTTGTGATTGTCTGTTTATATGAGTAGCCTGTGGAACAGGATTCCGAGCCCGTTTATATGCATAAGTTAATAGTCACTTTTCCTTTTAGATTTTGCATGGGGCAAGAAACAAAACTATTTTATTTTGATAACATTAGTAGAGTTTTTTTAACATTCCCTGCAATGGAAAAAGACGTAATGAATAATCCTATACTTTGCAAAAAGTCTCAAAAACCGTTGTTAATATGGGATTGAAATTAAAATTAGTAACTTTGTATAACTAAATGATGTAAGTTTTTGTTTTTTACTTCCATCAAAAACTACTGCCTTTATTAGCCCTTATTTTCAAGATGAAACGCTTACAATTTCAATCTGAAGTCAGAACTTAAGGAACAAAATCTTTTGTATTAAAATTGTAGTAAAAAGTATTACTTCGTTAATAATAAGCGAGTAGGTACTAACTTATTTGTAAGCTACTAACCTATAAATTAACGTACCCATAAATGGGTATGCTATCATAGCAACCAACCAACAACAATGCTAAAACTCAAACCATATTAACTTCCAAACAGGATTCCGAAAGTGCGTGACAATTTTTCATATTTTAAACAGTGTGCAAATGGAAATGCGGTAATATACAACATTTTATTGCGTTGCGGCTCATTTGAATGCAAAGAGTTCCGACGGGATCGACAGTAACGTGTATGTTCAGAGTCATTTCGCGGTAGGTAGCTGTCAACAAGACCTCAGGGCACGGTTACATTTTTACATATTATTATTATTGAAAGTAAGACATGTTACATGTTTATTAGGTATGCTGCATTTTAAGTTATATGGATGATTTTCAAAAACATATAAGTATATATAATTACAGAGACTATCATTAGTAATATTGTTTTTTTTTTACCAATGGGTAACAGGCGTGATGGTATGTATGTATCACTAGTAATTATATATTTAATTTTATAAATTATTCCGTAGGTTTTTGTACCTAGGAGTAGAACTAAAGCTTGGAAAAAAAATCCTTATTATTATTGTAAAAGATGCCCTCATTTTAACACCTTTATTTTATGGAGCTGGAAGGAAGTCCTGTGTTGTCTCGAAGTATCACAAACTATAAATTTAATTAAATCAAAAATATAGTCCTTCTGTGCAGTCAAATAAGCTTCAAAATACCACTGGAATTAAAGTATGTCGTGACTGATCAACTGTTCCAATCGCGGCGCCAGTAGATTATTGCATGGTATATAAAAAATAAATAAAATAAAAATGGGTTAGAACTAATGAGTGTGTAATTTTGTTAGTCTTGGAGGGTGGCTCGCGGCCGGCGGTCTGCCTACCCTTACCTGGAAGGGTGCTGTATCATTAGGGTATGGAACTGCCGTTGTATTAATCAAATCTCTACTCGTCATTTGAGTCATTAAGAATCACTCCTTATAATTATTCCGCGGTAAAATATATGCTTTATTACTGAATTAATGTGTAAGATTGCTTTTGGGAATCACTTTTGTATGTAATTCCAAAAACTAAAAAATCTACGTCGTTATAAAGAAGCTTCCGTTAAAATTGTCAATATAATTTTCTTTTTGTGATCACAATCCCACTTCTGACTTACAAAGGGTATATTTTCATATTTAATTTATGAAAAATCTAACATTCCATTTTCATTCAAAAGATCTCTTAAAAAAAAAAAACTAACATATTCTTACATAATAAAGTTGGGAACCATTAATAGCAATTTTTTGGGAATAAGAAGCACATGGTTGTTTTTATTGTGTAATGTAAGAGGGAATATGATTCATTCAGCAACCCTCTGATTGAACAAAGATTAACTTTTTAACTATTGCGAGTAACCTCATAAATATTGATTGGGGTTCAAATCATTTATATTCCCTACCTAAATGATAGATTCACTTAGTTTAATAAATTAAAATATTCTTACGGTTTTATATATAGCTGTAAAATGAGAGAGAGTTAACAGTCTAACCATACAACTATCTGATGAAATAAAATCAATCTAAAAGTAAATTTGTCATAGTATGGAGAAGCACTAAGAAAAGATTTCAAATTCAGACGAAAACGGATTTATTCAACTTTTTAAGCCGATAGAGTGTTAGGCGAGAACTAGAAGAAAGGTGATAAATAATTAACAAGTTCCTCCTTCCAATAAAGTTTACTTACTATGGTTGAAAGGGTTGAAAAATAGTTTCAGATTTTCAATATTATAGCAGTAGGTAAATATTTTTTCTAATTAGTTTCCATGATGACAAAAAGTAGATGAGGATTAAGTTCAAGTTACACAAATTGATCAAGTTCAAAGTACGGATTTTTTGTGTCTAAAGAACTTCATAAAAAAAAAAACAAAATTTAAAAATAGAGAATTCAATATGTTATCAACCCTGGCTTCTGGGTAGAGATGCAGGAATTTTACCACTGCACTAAAGATCTACGTGCGAAATTACTTATTAGCAGTAATATTGAGTGTCTGCCTGTACTAACTATATGCAAATAAGGAAATATTCAGTAACTATCATCGTTAGCAGTTCTGCTGGGGTTGCCAACAAAGGTAGCATTGAGATCATTTGACCGGCAACACCTCAGCACACGTCCACCCACGCAATGCAAATAGCAAGTGACACATCTGCCCGTAGATAATAAGTAGAATGTACAGTTGTGAGGTAAAATGTTATGGAATTATAAATAAATGTTTTCAAGTGAAAAATCACTTGACATGCAAATATAAAGGAAAAGAGATAAAATCGCACTTTGTCAAAATGATAAAAAACACATTAAAAATAGAACTTTCCTCTTGCCACAATTGCTTCATTCTTATAAGGCAATCTTTTTACGCAAGCTCTATGGTGCGTTCGGTATGGGCTCCACTTTTCGACGCTTCCCTTAAATATACCTAAAACTTACCTTGTATATTTGCTACATGATAAACAAATGTAACTTTCTGCAACTTATATTTTGTTTTTAAACTCCCTGACTTTTTAATAAAGTGGAGTCACGGACTATTTCTTAAATCTTTGTAACCTAATGAATTACTAGGGTTCAGAGTTTTCACAAATATAAGTGTCATTTGATTTATAAGAGAGGTTTCTAGAAAGGTTAAGTATATTTGTACGCCTGTAGACAGGATGCAAAGCACTTATTTCAACAAACTGTTTTCACAAACCATTGTTACCTGTTTTCACAAATAAAAATTTATTGATATTTACTATGGATAGGTCTTCACATTCACCGTTGGTCAACATAGGTCACAACTATTTTACCATAAATTAGTTTTCTTAGTACTTAGTTACCTTCAAACAATGAGCACACCCTCGAGTCTTACAAAAAATAGGTCAAGTGATTTAAATCTCGAATTCCAACTATGATGATCTATTTGCTCAAGGTATCTTTTAAGTGGGCTCTAATTCAAAGGGTCCGGTGTCATTACAACTCAGGGAAGCTATTACAGCCAATGACCGTGCCGACGGATCATTGGAGGATTTCAATTTACTTTATTATCTATTTATTTATGCGTAATCTTTGAATGATGAGCGACGGTGGTGGAAATGAACAGAAAAGATGTGGAATAGACTTGTGTGGAATAGTTGATAAGATAGTCATGATTGTTAAAATAAATCAAATATTATAAAGACAAATTAAAGATAGGTGTTAAACATCATTGGATGGCTCATTGTTTTTTTTCAAAAAAATATATATGAGAGGAACCTCTAATGACAAAAGTCCCGAATAGAAAGAGTTCAATAAATTTGACGACAAAGTGGTTAAGAATTAAAACAACATACTCGTAAATAGGATATGTCTCGTCTTTATATATCCTTTCCAAGTTGAGATCTAATTGGGTCAAAAAGGCTTGAATTCAACATTCAGTAAAACAAATAGCCAGAATCGTGATAAAAACAAATACCTACATAAAACGTTTCAGAATTATTATTGCGGCAAGATATTGTCGTATCAGTCTAGATGCACTGAATACAATGTTACAATAATTTTATTTATACTCGATATAAACGACCACGGTCCACTACAATATCAATAAAGATAACGAGAGCGTCTGACAATACATTAATAATTTTGTCATAACCTGCACTTACTGATTCATAACATGACTATTTACATCTCATGAATGAATAAAAAATAGGTGCTCATATAATTGGGATGGCGTCGAACAATATATCTTGAATACAATTTACGCTGTTATTGGAAATGAGCTGTTTGGTTATAAACAATAAAGCCGCTTTACAATATCCATTATTCAAATAAATTGCTAGTAAACACGATGTCTATCTTTGGATGCCGATGAAATTATACAGAGCCTTATTTTATATCTTCAGCTACAGCTCAAAAGATGTCGAGTTAAACATGAGATTTATATATTCTTCATACGCCAATAGTTATAACAGCTCTACCTTAATTGTACGAGTATGTATATAGATCCTTCATATAATACTCGTGTTTATGAAAGGCCGTTACCATTAGGTATTTCAGTAATAATGGAGTATGTAACAATTTCATGAAATAAAAACCATATTATGAGGAAAAAACTCAAAGAGAATGTAATTCAAATATTTTGGCTGTATGAAAATATTCGGTAAAAAATATTATTTTTAAAACCAAAGGTGTCCATGTATTTTTGTGATCGTGTCAGATATAATGCGTCCTTACTATCGTCCTATGATTAAAAGCATTATATTTATAGCGGTGAATTGCTCTGGCATTAAATGGATCTAATAGGAAACGTTTATCTTAATTTTAGTCTTCCACAAAACGTTTAACGCGACCCTTTACATATTTTGGAGTTGACGCCCGTTGACAAAAAAAAAAGTAAAATTATGCCACCAATAAAAATAAATAAACAGAAATGCAAAGAAAAAGATGAACTCATTATGTTCGAGAATCAACTACTAATATTGTTTTAAGTGATAATGCATTAGAACCTTTTTTGCAAAATAACTTATTTTACCAAAAAAGGCGATCCAAAGTCCTTATAAGTGAAAAATGTTATTAAATCTGAGCTAAATTGAAAAATGCTCCAAAACAAACAAAAGTTATAAATGACCCACGTATTTTTGTATATTCTAAATTAAATTTAGGCGTGATTAACTCACTCGAGGCGTTTTCTCTGTTCATCAATCAAAATGTAGGCTTGAAGAGTGGAAGCAGCATTTACTTCCTAAGCTGTGTCCCTCTCGATCGTATAATATCTATTTGAACCAGAGAGAGACGGGTTGAGATGGATTAGAGAGTACGTAAATATTATTTTCAGAGTTCACACGAATGCCTCGGGTGTGGCTGGACGGCTGAGTTCAGAAGCCTGGTAATCAATTTTGTATACAAACGGAGGTTATTAATTGATTTTTTTCAGCTAATGACCAAAAACAACATCTGCCGACAGGACTGGTCGTTAACGTGCCAAAATTTAATATCGAAGTCCTGGTTTTGTTAGTTGCATCATGCACGTGCCACAGCCCCGGACAAGGTGCCGATAAATGTTTATACAAGAATGCGACATCGTCGATGCACTTCCAATATAAAAAGAGTCATAATCACTTAAGGTTTAGTTTATTTTGGTGGCAGAAGCGCTGAAACCACCAAAATGGGTTTTCAGAATTATTAGTTAATGGTGAAGCAAGACATCCATGCAGCAATATACAAAACTAGAAAATATGAAAATCATTAATTTAATTTAGTCGACATAGGCAGTTTTGGTGAATGCTAATGTCTGTGTTAATAAAGGTTTTAAAGTTCAGTAAATAACCATATTTATTCTTCTTTTAGGCGATGGGCAACCTGTCACTCTTTGAATCGCATTCTATCATCTAGCTAACCAAACAACAACTGAACGTGGCCTATCAGTCTTCTCAAGACTGCTGGCTCTGTCTACCACGCAAGAGATATAGACGTGATAACATGTATGTACATAACCATATAATAAAATTACTGTACTCGAACTTAATATTCTAACTTACTTTAAAATTGATTAAGTTACTTTTGACTATAAACAATTATGATCTTTAAATTCAAACTCGGTAAGTGCGGTGGCGAAATACACATCAGATGCGATTTACATATGGAATGATTTCACTAAACTATTGAGATTACATCGGATAAGCTTTTCATCCTGAGATCATTCGATGGTTCATATGATACTTGTTTTCGTCGGGATGTTGTGTGTTCTCAAGCAAGGTCTTCACTGTGGAACAAAACAAATGTTATTCCCTTCGCAGGAAAGAAATTTTCGGTGATAAGTTGTATCAACTAAAATGTTTACTTTGAATAAAATGTCATTTGTAAGACCTTTCTAGTCAAATCGATAGTGTCAACTCTTAATAAAACATCGCAACGATAATCTCTCCAAAAAAAAATTATATCCCTCAGTTTAATGAAAAATGTAAATAATTGTATTTCTCAGGTTCATGCTGCTCAATTTATTATGGTTCAGCAAAAACACCTTTCTCACTTGTTCCATCATCATCTTTAAACTTCTATGTACAAATGCTCCCTGAATAAAGTCGGTGTGACATTTGGATGGACATGACGAATCGAAAACAAGAAGTATAGCTATGTAAAGTTGTTTGTGTCCTGTTAGATAGAAAAAGTGATTAAAAGCAGAAAATATTATTTTTGTCAATCTGTTAATACTGCTGCAAACATAATTTCGATGAGCACACAGGCTTACATCAAACTGTGTGCTGGGATCCCGTTTTGCATTCGTGCGTATATCAAGATGGCTATCGCAGATAGATTTACAAGAGTTGTCGTTGATGGGAGAATGTTCCCTTTAAAGTCGCAGCAAGGGATTCCTTCGACTATCCCGACTGTATTAAGGCTGATTTTTCTGATCTCCTTATTGAGCAGTAAATTACTCATTACAAATATAGGGATATAAATAAATGAACTGAAGAGTTTGCGATCGTCACTTGTGGAACTGGATGATATCGTAATGTTTGAAATAAAAATAAGATTAAATATATTGATATTACCAAATAAGATATTTTTATATTAAATTATATTAAAATAAAAATTATCAATACGTACATAACAACATCAATATAGTCACATGTTCATTATTTATGGGGTAGACATAGCCAACAATAAACGAAAAGACCGAAATAAGTACCACCTCCAGCTATGGCTAAGTGAAAATTTATAATAAATAAATATACCTAATATTTAAAAGAAAAACATAAACCAAATTTTATTAAAGTACCTACACGAAACACTGAAATTTATTTCCTTATAGACAGATTAGTACGTAACCAAACAATATATTAACTTATTCGTGCCATACTTTTCGGGCGGTGAATACAAAGGAGATCTAAAACAAATAATTCGTTTGGTTGATTTAGCATTATGATGAACACCACACCTTTGGTGGCCGGCGTCTCCCGCTAAGAAAAAAGGTTTATGATCAAATGGCTGTCATGAACCTTGTCTATACGATTTACAATGTTGATAAACGGAAATGTTTCTTTCTACATTAATTAGATCAAACTCATGAGAAAATCGACTGATTCTTGTGTACCACTTTAGTCTTAGAATAAGATATATAGTATCTCATAAACAGTTCGGTAAAAATATTAACTTAACCATAAATAAAAAACCCTATGTTTATAAATTTTTGGTATAAACTTGTATTCTGTACAAAGTTTTCATTTCTTTAACTCTGCACAAAAAGAAATTACAATAACAATTTGCCTTTTATATCTGAAATCTCTTTTATTAAAATCTATAAAGCAATTTCACAATCGGCACCTTAAGAATATCTGTGTCTCAAGGTCCGTCTATATTATCAAAGATATTTATACCGGCGTAAAATTATCGTGCATTAACATAATAGAATGCCGATTCACCCTTTCGTTCTCTTATGGGGTCCAACAAAGACGTATCCGGGTTGCGAATACGACTCAATCGGTTCCTACCGGAAGTTGCAAGGTTCATTAGCCATACATTATTGGCCACTAAAAGTGCACATCGAGAATCCTTTCAAAGGAGCCGACAATACATCTCTCTTTCATATTTCGCGCTTTTATGAATCACTTAGTTTGTTTAGATCCTGCATGTAATATTGGATGGGTGTATGCAAGCCTTTCTATTCATGCATTTTAATAAATCTCGCACACTTAAGTTATTAAAATTTGAAGATTCACTGTCTAAAATTATTACTGAGATAATTGAATAATTCGGACAAGTTCTCCTATTAATATATCCTTTTTATTGACTCAACAGCATCTATTGAAGTTTCGGAAACCTTGTTAGATGCTCTTATTTTTATAAAACTATTTATTTTCTAAAACAATAACCTTTTTTCAATTCGACAAATTCGAAAAAACCGATGATATTGTCAAACAAATAGCTAACAAAATGAATGGGAACTGTTCTAAGGCGAAAGAGTTGAAAGAAACTGAAGGATGCCTACAGAGGAGGAGGCGGTGGCGAAAATGGCTAAAGAAGAATTAGAATTCGTATAAATACATAATATTTATAAATATATAATTATTATTGACCCCATGAAACGTATTTCGGCTCTCGTAAGGGCCGCGAAATGTGCTTATCAATAACAAAAAACGAGCAATTAAACAATTTTTTCTGCACAGGACGCAGCCGCTAGTTAATTAAAGCGGGGCTACATTGTCTAGTTCAGCATTTCGTCGGACGCTAACTAAATTATGTCTTTATACGTCGGGCCGCGTTATCGTCGACCACCATCTCGAGTGATCGAATCCTGTCCCAGTAATTTGTACCTGGCCTTATATTCCGGGGAGATTTGATCGGGACCCCGCCGATGCCATTTATATGTCATGGATGTTAGACTACATACTGTTGTTGAAATTGTACAAGGATTGGAAGCATTTCGAGATATGATGTAGTTGATTGGAAGCATTTTGAGATATGGATATTAATGACAAAGAGAATACGTGATAGTCCTACATTCGATATTAAACTGCATAATTCTATGTAGCACAGTTAGATAATTTAATAATATTTGTTTGTTTGTTAAGTTAGATTACATACAGCTGAACATAACATTGCCATAGCCAGTCGTGATTATATTTATGGATGTTGATAATATTAATAGGGCAAGAATATAATATTCGTTTCATTTTTGCAATTATAAAAAATTGATTGAATAAATAAAATCAAAAGTTACTTTTAGTTGGAATCTTTAAATAAAGATTTTCTATACAAGTCTGTTGGCAATTTCAAGGAGCCGTGTGTCAGAATCGTTCGGTATGTCGAATACAAATTATTCGGCTTCTTGAACGATTGATATTTTTTGAGTGCTGTCGATTGTTTTAGTTTGCATCCGGAAGCTTATTTATTTGGGCTTTGTGATTAATGTTGTTCCCATACACGGCCTGATTGAGACTTCAATTTGAAATAAAGAGACATGGGAACATTTTATTGTGTCGTTAAATGTAGATGTTTGGATTGTTAAAATTCGTATATGTTACACTGAATAGTTTTCGTGAACAGGTCATTTAATTTAATTATAAAATTATCAGTTTATTTATATGTAACAAACTAAAAAACACACAAAATACTACTATTTTATAAGTGTTTCTGCTTTCTCTTGAACAAGATGCTTTAAAAAATCAGTGCTTACGTAGGTATAAGTTAATATTTATTCCAAAAATAATTTACTAAATTGTATGGTACTTTTGTTCTTACAAGACTTTCTTTATTTCTATTTGCCAACCAACCGACTCAAATCTAATAAATTGACCTAAACTATTGAAAATAGTAATAATCAAAACTAAAATACATAGGTAATACGTAGTGCACAAACAAATGAAATATCAAATTACAGGCGCCGGTGGGCAAACTGCAATGTTTGTTTAGGTCAGTCAATTCCCCTGTGTTTTCTTTGTCTGTAGCATGTGCCAAGTTTTTTCTATTTGACTGCACATTTTGAGGTAAGCAGTGGCGTTTACCTATTACTGCTTTATTGTCATTGTAATCTGCAAAATTGTTGAAGATACCGAGTATAGGAATATAGTTATAAATACGACTGTTATTGTCTGTTCAATAATTTATCAAAATGACAACAGAACATTAAATATTTTGTTTTTTATCTGCACATGTGTAAGGGTTGTCAAAGGATTTGCCAAGTGTTAAGTTACGCCATTTGACCGTGAAGTACCCCTATGAATTGCATCGCAATGCACTCCACCCCTTCATCTGCTGCATTGTGCAATGATACGTCATCTGTCATCGGCTTTTGGGCTTTGAGTATTTGCCGACAATCCCAATCGCTAGGGTTTTCAAAAGCTATGGGATTACATGTAACCTTTAATCAATAAGTAGCCATTATTTCTTACTATTGAAGCCTTTTTCAGCTTAAATGCAGTATGATACAATCAGCGACGAAATATGCCAATGATATAAAAATTTACGAGTCAACATGCGGAGTTCAAGCTTAAAACAAACTTGATGTGAAATTTTATTTTGTAAAAATACAGATAATAGTTCAAATGATGGTGATTGTCGCAATTAACGAACGCTCGCTGCATAAAAGACACGTATGCGTTGACGACTCCAAACTATTTCTAGTCTTCAAGAAATACCTATCTTGTCACTAGTATATATAGGTCGAGTTGAGCACATGCTATTATTTAAAAATATTACACACCTTGCCTTATGATCCATTCAAATCACAACAATAATATTTTATACAATAACCCTTTTGCAGATGCGTTACGAATCAACTGAAGTTCCACATATTGGTTCCAAAATATAGGGCAAAATGCATCCAAATCATGCACAGTCAGAAGCGTGCCAAACGAATACACCTGGCACCTTTCCAGATTGATAGACCAAGATCGCGTTTCGAGCACATTTTGGAATTAATTATAAGGGCACCGCATCACCTTGTAGAATCGCAATTGTTTGCAACGAGGATTATATTACTTTATCTTTACCAACGTGCACCATAATTAAAGCCCTCATCGAAACAGACTATGAGACTTTGCCAAAAAAAAATCAATGCCCCAGCAGATGCAAACCTTCTGCAAACCCAACCAACATCAAAAGTAATTCAATAACATAATGTTTATCGTTGAGTAAAATGTATTGCTTCCTTACACCTTGAAGTAGGTAATATTCGATCGATTCGGAAGCTGAGGGACGTGATACAGTTATGTCAAAAAACTGTAACATTTCATTTTTTTGTTTGTCATAACGGCAAAGTGGAGTACCGTTCTTTAATATCAAAGGGCAAACAATAAGTAGCGGTGCATCGTTTTATAAGGACTTCTCGCTTGAAGTGTGTGGATAAAAAGATGTAAGGTGTTCATACAAAGTTTCGTTCGGTCCGTTATATCAATAGAGATTAGAGGCACGAGTCTGCGCTCCAGTAATATCGAGATCCGAGTTCATTGTCGGTCGCTTCTTTGATGTGGCTGCAAAAGACATGTCCATTTGGACAATAGCTTAGGGATAATTTAGCAAATCCTCAGTCAGGTGGAAATCCGGTAGCTTTAAGATTTTGTCTGACCACAAAATTAACGGTACGTGATTTAAGTCTAATCGTTTATTGTTTTCTTTTGGATTACATTATTATTATTTTGATTCACTTATAACTTGTTTTAGAAATAGTCGTTTGATATCTAATCATTTGTAGGTATAATGAACCGGTACGAAAATTGATATCATCCATCAGCAACAAGCGCCTCAGTTGGTGCTCCAATTACTTTCGTGTTATTAATCGAATTTGAGATTCTCCAGAAGAGGGGCCAATTAAATGAAGCTGTTTGATTAAAGTGTACCCAACGTTACTTAACATGTCGCCGATAAAGATGATTTCCTTCGTTAAATAAATGTTGGAGATACTACGGCCGCTTCTTGTTGAACCAAAGGCGACACGAGAAAAAAAATATTATCAACAAATCGTTAACTAATATCGACACTTTAAATTTAACTCTTGAATGAATATACATATTAGCATAAGTATAATATAAACAGTAAAGTTATTTTTATGAATGACTACAAATAAGAGAAATATTCTGGTAGAGTGCTTCTTAAAATGTGAGTTTATCTCCTCGCGGGAGATCCCATAGCAATCATTCATAGCATTAATTTTGATAAGTATGACACCTATCCAAGGATACAGAAGCCAATGCTTTTAGCTTTATCTAGCATTTTAATTTATACAATTTGAGGTTCAGTGAAAAATGAACATCTCATGAGAATGTTCTTCGCAAAAGGTGTTAGTTTGGGTTATTTGATTAGATACTTTTTTAGATGGACCGTTGTTTCGACCCGTCGTATATTTGATGATAAGATCTGTTGTGGTCAACTTCGAAAGATTTCGTTCTTTACACTAATTTAGCTGTTCAATTTTGTAAACAAGAAAAAATTGATCCTTGTCCGCTATATTTTGATAGCTCAACGTCCTAATGTTTTTTTGTGATTAAAGTTTATCTTTTGCGTGTTCCATTAAAAAACACACATTGACTGTCATAAAACATAATGTAAAACGCTATGCTTAGTGATTGTGATTAACGAAATACGGTAAATCAATTCGAAATACCATTTCGCATTATCCTACTAAATCGCATAGAAAATTTAATTTTTGTAACATTTCTTATTTTAGTGAATACGTGCGTGAACCGTCAAACCGAGCCCTAAGCGTTACAATACAATTAAAGCAAAGAAAACAAACAAAAACAGGATTTCACTGTAATCCTCTATTGTTCCCAGCTTAGACGTCGGCCATACATTTCATATTTGTTTAAAATCAGAACAGCGTTCAAAAGATACATCGATAAAATACTCGAGCGTTTCCGGTTGGCTGCTGTGTATAATTGCTACGCCATTTATTTCCTTCTCCAGGAATCTCACATTTTGTATAAAATTGTTTAGGCCCAAGTAGGAAACGAATTTACGATTTTTATTGTGTCAAGATATAAATCTTTCTAATGGCACGAGTGATTCTTTGTATGGTTAGAGTATGGGTGATTGTACTAATATAATTGTGTATTTAGCGTGTACGTATGTCACCAATTCTTTGATTTTGAAATTTATTAGGGTACTTTAGGCGTGACAACCACAAGTAGGTTTCTATTATTCTAGGGCCCATCGCAACATGAGTGTGATAGATTCTCTGCAATGTTAGAATTATTGGCAAAATGTTACACATTGTCAGATGAGTTTTATATGGACAAACCTTTTTTTTTCATACTTCCTTCCTTTTCTTTCAGAAGTTAACAAGCACATGCCTGTGACTATTATCTTTTGTAAAAATCTATTTCGCACAATAGGCGTTAAAAGAGTATAAATTTATTTTGTGAAAAAAACCATTCACCAATTTCACGGTCTTTGTATTTATATAATGAAGTAAATTAGTTTTCAATAAAGGATGATTTTAATTTTTTTAAGATTTGAGATAAGGATTTTTACGTCCCTGAGGTCCACCTTGCTGGTTTGATATGAAAATGATTTGTGTAAATAATTTCTTTTTGAAATTGTAAAGCACTATGTTCGTAAGTTCAAACACATTAAATTATAATACAAGTGAGACAAGATAAAATTTAACAATTTAAAATTTATCTATTTTTTGTAACACTTAGTTTGTGTTAGTTTTTAGTAAACACTAAATTAATTACATTTCGTGCTTGTAAGATTTTGTCATGTCAAACATAATTATATTACTTAATCTCAAAAAAATCTTTTAACAGTAACTTAATTAAAACTGGCGAACTATTAACGGTTCTTCTTACACCCAAACATGAAAAAAAAACTACGCAAAAACCATTCTATTGACCATGACGCAACAATTGTTTAGAAGTTTACCGAAACCCTTAAGTCCATCTTGTTGACTTCGACACAGACCGAAATGAAGTGCAAAAAATGTAAAGGTCCTTAAGTAGATTGAACGAAGGGTTCTATTGTGAATGTTGTGTAATGTACCGAGACGACATCACGGCGTCCATCCCACAAGTTGGGCTGTTATCTCTATGGATTCTTTTGCGTTTTGCGGAGAATCTTTTACGTGGACTGTACGGTCAGGTAGGACCCCTTTTGCACAATTCGCCGTAACGCCAACAAAGGTAAGGAGTTGTTGTCGCCACACTTGTCCCGACGAGGCACTTTAAACAGACTCAATTTCACGTCTGGTTGACCGATGAATGCTTGTAACTAATTTTGTGTATCAATACACATCAAAACATAAGATATATTGCGTTTAATGCGTAACAATCGGTTAAAATTTGCGTGAAATAGACGGCTTCCTAATTCAAAAATTCCTTAGGTTTATTATTATTTACACCGCTTTCATACAAAGTTTGCTAAATTAAGTACCTACTTAAGATATTTATAAAATTCCAGAGTATCAATTGATTATATAATTAATTAACATTCTTAACATATGAAATTCCGAAAGTATGAATATAGATATGATATGAATAAATCGATAGACGGGTTGAAAGATTGATAAAAACGATTTCTATTATTGAAGCTGTCCATAATAGAGCGTTCCCAATCGAATTAAAGTCATTGTTATTTTCGGTGTGATGTATATTTTTTGGTTCCTATACGAGTATACATTATGGTATCTGAAGGTCCCTTTTTCTACAAACTATAAGATTAACGTAATCCTGCTTAAATAAAAAAATGCGTTAACTATAATAACTACGATAGACAGATGTATCTATTTTTAAAATTGCTCATAAAAATTGAAATTAAGATTTTCGTTGATTACTACTTTAAACTTAATTTATACTTAATTTTGAAGAGAACTAAGGTTGACAAAGCAATTTACAGAGCAATAACCATTTGGATCAAAATGTGTCTCAATCAACTAATAGGAATTTGAAAGAAATTCAATTTATTACTTAAAAATAAAAAGAGTTTGTATTTATGAATAAATCTGCGTTGTCATCGTCTCGTAATTGAAAGTAAATCTTGTTTTAAGATCATCTCATTGAAATAGTGTTTATTGTTTGTAACGAGTCAAACAAGCCAGTCACGGTGCAAAGGGAAAAGTGAGAGTCTCAGGAAGTGAGTATAAATGAGCTCCAAATACTTTAATAAATAGCATATTTTATTCCAAGACCAGATCCTAGATAATGTTCTAACACTTAATATTATAGAATATTAAACGAAGTTACAATTTATTTATGAAGAATATTGATATTCGTAGACAAACAAAAACTAAATTCACCAAACAAGAGGAAGGCCGCATATTACAACCGACATAATTTCACACGATCTTTGTTTCCAATCGACCAATTCCCGATATCGGTTGCGGCCACAAATCATAAAAAAAATTGAATTTCGAATTTTTGGATCAAGCAAAAAGTCGGCTTGCTTTACAGGAGGCGGGGTGCACTGCGTCCCTTTAAAATTATGGCAATTTTGACACCTCTAACGTGCTAAGTTTTCCTTCAGTCTCCCTATAATTTTGCCGACGTGATCCTCATGATAGCCCATGCTGGGGTGTAATGCTACCGGCTACGTGTTCATCCTGAACCGCTCCCTGATCATAACTTTCATGTTTTTTAATAATATTCGATTAGTGCAGAGTCATCGTACTTTAATGATGTGCGCAATCATAAAAAAATTTTGATTGCGCTCTGTAATTTTTGTGGAATTTAATAGTAATATAACAGAGGCTGAAAAATCTAACAATGTATTCCTTGCATATAATTTTGGAAAGTTCAATAATGTTGAATACCTAATACCTATACTGAGGATCTATTCCAAAAATTTTGGGTTCACTAGTACATACCGGTGCCTGCTTTGCTTGATCTACATTGATCTAGTGTTTTACTGTGATTACTCTATCACTTTTCTGTCAGCCTAGCATCATCTAACTCTCCTAGTATTTTAGTAGAATAATATTTTTTTTTACTTCAATTTTTATTTCTATCAAATTTTAAAATTCTTCCGGGTTTGCTATAGTTAAACGGAAGGAGTAGTAAACGGTACCCGGGTAGAGATTTATACTCGCTTTTTATGTACACAAAAAACAGTAGCGAAAATGAAGAATTGCTGATTGCTCGGGAGCTATTAACGGACACTATAATTTAGAAGTTAGCCTATGATTAAAGTAAGCCTGCCTACCTGTTAAATTAAATTAGGCTTTTTAAGGGTGGCGCTCTTGCATTCCAATGGTGTAAGTCGAATTAAAAAGTGGAGTTTAAAAAAGAAACAGGACAGTATTAATTTACGGACTCATCGAATATTAAGGCGCACACGTGTTAATAGTTTTTATGATTGCTCTTTTTAATAATTTGTATGAGTACTCTCGGTGGGAGGAGTTTGATTTTAATTAACATTAATTTACTCTGTGTTTTCATTTACATTACGGCAGGGTTATAATAGAAAATAAATCTATGGGTTGATGTTAGGAGTATCCGTAATCTTCGAGTGTGCATGAAAACAGTTATGAGTGTGGAGGAAGCGGGAGAGCTCTGTAGGAATCGTAGCAAGTGTAAAATCTATAGTTTTTGCCTACCCTAATAGGAAACTGGTGTGATGGTATGCATAAGTATATTAACCTATTTAGAATCTTTAATACCTACTAGTTTAGGGCCATTCAAATCTTTGCATAGAAATCTTTATTTAAATACTATATAGATACCACCTTCATGGTAATTACGTAAGTCCTATAACATGTGAAAAGAAAACAAACAAATAAACCTACTTTCGCATTTATACTATTACTTGGGATAGATAATAGAAGATGACTACCTCCTCTTCCAAAACTCAATTATCATAACATACATTCAAAATAACATTTAACATACATACACATACTCACGTCTATCCTTGCGGGGTAGGCAGAGCCAACAGTCTTAAAAAGACTGATAGGCCATGTTCAGCTATATGACATTTAATTAAATGTTAAATTTTTTACCAACCCATCTCTTCAATACAATGTAAAATAAATATATATATTTTTTATTTGAATGATGAAATTTTAATTAACCACTGAATTCTCCACAAGTTACCAGGATCTCATAAACAAAGGAATCAATAAAATTAAATCAATATAGATTTATCTTGAAATGGAATGAGATTAGGAAATATTTACTAAGCTCATTTCCACTATCTATATTTTTGACTCATTCAATATTTCGTTATATTCATAGCGAGGCAGGAAAGTCTACTAAGCCTACCGTAGTAACTACAAGATGCCCGGAGCCTAAAGCCAGTACTGATCAGACCCGCAATCTCGGTCCAGCATAATCTTGCAAATATTTATCGTGTGTCAATGCAATATGCCAAAAGCGGGCGCTTATTACGGTTTTTACAAATGTGAGTGCGCTGCGGGCGATAACCGCTGGTGCAAATGAAAACATGTAGCGGTGTTATCCGTTATAATTTTGCCTTTTGGAGAATTTTTTTTTCATTCATTAGTTAGAATACGAACTGATGCTCTGACGGTGAGGGAAATCAGAGTGAGGAAACCTACACATTTAGCCAACTGGATGGGTAAACTCAATCGGTAAGGGTCTAATCTAGTACGGTAAGGTTTACCTCCAAAGGTTGCGGAGGTCAGATGGGAGTCGCTTCTTTTATACCTTACTCACCTACTCCAGAATCCATGGTCAAAGGT
The DNA here is from genome assembly GCF_032362555.1 of Amyelois transitella. NCBI lineage: Eukaryota > Metazoa > Arthropoda > Insecta > Lepidoptera > Pyralidae > Amyelois > Amyelois transitella. The sequence goes on from NC_083509.1 coordinate 8,221,100, forward strand.
ATACCCAACCAGTACTAAAGCCAGGAGGATGAAGAAGATTATGAATTTTTTAAAACCATATCCAATGGTATATAAAAATAGCTCTTCTGGCAGTGCATGTACAATGTTGGTTCCAAAACTTATGTGTAAAAGTGACAGTTGGGCAACGCAGAAAAAAACATGAAAGTAGAAACGTGGTAGATATTGGAGCGTTATAAAGTACGGTCCGTGTAAAATTGGGTGACAGGATCCGAAACAGCGAACATATGTTTTCCTTCAAGAAAATCCATACTTCCTTACAATTATGAAATCAGAAGTTCGTCTGTTATGTTTTCACGGTTAACAGCTGGATAGAAATTTCTATGTAAATGTTTCATGGAATTTCCATGGCAACAGGGATTTTAATTAATCACGGTAAGCAATTTTCTCTCTTGTAATTTTTTTAATCTAAATAGCACTACATGTAAAATCGCTACCCGCTTATTCTCTGAACACAATTGGTCTCGTTAGTGAGAAGTTACAGCGTATTGTCCGGCACAATGGTAGGAGGAGCCCGCGCTTGAGGCTACCTCGTGGCTACACTACTGATATGTTCCAAGTGCGTTTACATATCATTTTTACAGTTAAGAATTTCTTCAAAACATGTTATTTATTTGTTTTTTGTATGAAAAATCTTGGCGATGTGACGTATGACTTATTTTTTGGTTTCCTGGACATAAGCACATTGGTAGGAGGATCCGAGTCAGAACGAACATCGTGGCAACGGTACACTACTGATGTGTTCCAGTTTTGGTTCCAGTAAAAGGTTGTAACAGTAAACAAATCTTAAAAATGTGTTATTTAGTAGTTTTTTATATGAGAGATTTCGTGTGGTTTGACTTACGTGTGGTTGAACTTTTTAGTCCTAATATGAAATCTATTACTGTTATCTAAAATAAAGAAAAGAATACATTTCATACAATAATAATAAATGTGTTTGAAAAAGTTGACATTTTTAGTTTTTATTTAAAACAAACGATTTGTTTGATACAGTCAACTATGAAAAATATATATACTCTAAAAAAAGTTTTTTAATTCAAACAAGAAATTCAAGCAAATCGGATTTATTTAGGGATGCTAAAAATCGGTTTTATTAAAAAAGAAACTGGTGTTTTCAATGTATTCCTTGTCTCTACATAGTCCCACGATATGCAGACCACGAAACTGATACGTATGTGATCAATTTATCAATGCGCATGATCTAAATCGCATATCCCTTTGTATCTGCGCTCACGCAAATCTTATGCGCAACTCGACTACGACATAAAGATGTGAACAGAGCAGACACGTCAATGAGCAGTTTGCTTACTTTATGAAAGTATAAGAAATACGTAACCTTCAGATAATTAAAAACAATAGCTTTGCACTTTAAGTGAACTCAATACTTTGAGTCCTTAATATAAAAATGCAACTGGAGATATAGTACTGAATGATAAGAGAGGGAGAGTCAATCTAATAATAAAAAGTACATGCATTACATCACGTCTTCAAGGGGTAGACAGAGCGAATGTTTAAAAAAATTGAAAGTTCACGTTTAGCTGATGGAATTGGATAAAAATAATCTTCGAGTTAAAGTTCTATGTCTTCGTAATTTAGCGACTCGCCTCCGAATCTCACCACGCGATCGATGCGTTGCCCTTCCAATCTTGTTTGCCAACGATAAACTATGATTAATATCCAGTTTCTAAACGAAGGAAACACGCAGAACTACCTACTCTTTTTAGATTATTAGCCCACAGGGTGCAATAACAATTCTTATGAATGTCATCTACAATCTAGGACTTCGTTAAGAGACCCATAAATATTTAGCACGAGACAAACAGGTCTAAGATAAGTGTTCGTTATCGGCGGCTACTGTTGAGGTACTTTCAAATTGAGTCTAAATTTCCAAGAAAAACAATATGAGAAGGCCGACATTGATCGAACATCGGATTGCCATAGAAGGCTTGACGGCTAGCTCCGTCCGTATCGCCCGCAGTTCATCATACGCCGATACTATTCGTTTAAATGGTCATAATTGGTCCAGGAGTGTTTAAAATACAGCACTTGATCATTAAAAGGTATTGGGTGCACTGAGGCTGATATCAACTAAACGGTAACTTAAAAATGGCACAAAAATGAATAATATTTTATTAATGTGATATGTTGATTGCAAAATACTTTGTATAAACTAGATAAATATCGCGTTTATCTCTTTGGAAAAGAAAAAGAAACCTGAACGCAAGGACGAAGGGAACGTATTAAGTTTGTGATTTCAATAAATTAATTGAAACCGCATAAATAACACATGCTATATTTTAATACGCGCACAGTAGTCGAATAATAAATAACAAAATACAAGAGCAACTTGAAGCACGTTGAAAGATGTGCGTGACTGTATATTCAAAACTCGTAATATACAGGTACCTAGTTGTTTAAGTACCGAGATGTCAACATCGATGAGGTGATAAAGATGTTTATTGATGATCTTTAGTTACATTAATTGCCAACAGCGGCGCTTGCGTTGCCGCTATGTCGCCTCGCGTCAAGCGCGAATGACAGAGATTGGTTGTTCGATATGAGCCGGACAGCGGCGCGTTTGATATCGCTTGACGTGCTCTGCGACCAATCGAGTTGCAAGTGCAATGTTCTGTGAGTATTATCCTTTAAGAAATCAATTATAAGGTACATAAAGCATTAAAATATGAGGCGTAGTTTTTGCTTCCACGTCAAAATATATCGATAAAGTTGGGTTTGGTACTTTGTAATGTGAATTATTTACTTGCAAGGCGTTGATTTTAGATTTAGGTTTTCCAAACTTTTGAGACTACTTAGGGTTTATTTTTTCCAATAAGAAACTTATAGTTAGGCTCCTATCATAGTCTAAATACAATTAAGCTAGATACAACTGAAGAGAAACGTAAAATACTCGTATAAAATCCGATCATCTCTGTCCTGTATTAAACGATGACAAATAAATGTAAACTTGAAGAATTTTAATTAATGTAATATAACAATACTTCACCAAACAAAACAAGTTCTTTGCAGTTATCTGCTTTTAAATATGCACTTTTTGCTAGTGAATATTCAATGTAGACATTGCAGTATAAGGTCATGGAATTTAGTGTCAACCCTAGAAACTTTTTACGTGCAAGTGGCGACATCATACCGAAAAAGGTATATGGACTCGTGCTTGCGTTATAAAATGGTTTATAATCTTGGCATTTTATTCAAGGTCACGGCTGAAAAAAGCAGATAGATCTGTTATTAATGAAGTGGGTTTGCGAATGGGTAAAAAAAGTATGTTGACGTTGGTCGGGCGCCTTACTGGTAGTAATTAACATGGGCCAGGCGGCGTGAGCGGCGCGCGCGAGCGTCGCATGCGCAGCCGATCGGTGACAGCCTCCGGACTGCGGTCACTCACACGCGAGCCTGCGGCCTTTCTGAAGGACGGCTCTTTATCTCATTTGCTATTCTAATGCCGGACTATTTTTGTACACGCATTATATAGTTACGTAGAAAATTATGAAAACATTTCTGTTGCTTTATGATTTCTTCATAAGCTACATCTTGTTTAATCAGACAGAAACCTAAGTATACTATTATCAGAATTAATTTACGTTCTTTAATTAGTAGTCAAAAGTGAAGCACGCCTACATAATGCTTTTTTTTTAATAATATTTGTATCGAGAATTAGACGAGTGCATTTTTTTGCTTCCCTGAATTTATCCTGCGTTCTATTACTGCGAAGTCTTAACAATTACCATGTACTAAATAGTTTTAGCAGGTGCATCTCCTTAGAAGAGTTAATTGTATTGCAGGGTAAAGACATCAGCGTTTATTTGCATTATTGGTGGCAGAAGAAAATCATTGTGTACATGTTATAAGCGTTTAATGATACAAATTGATAGGCACGCTTAAAAAAACTTAAAATACTAAAACGGATGTAATAATTACTTGTCATTATGTCTCGCATCCGTGGGCTGTGGATCTAGCAAGTTAGTTGTTAGTATGCATGTAGTTGTAAAATTTACAATGTTGCGGGATGTTTTCGTAACAGTTATTTATTTACTGTTAAATTAACATATTATTTTATTAAATTAAATCCAAATAAATCAATCCCAACTTTTTTTACTAAATAATATTTATTTCATGTAATATAATTTGTTCACTATTACATAACCAAAATGCAATCTACGAGTATCCATCCAAAGTACCTATAGTGTTCAGTTTCTGAATATCTGTTTTTTATTTACTTAAAAAAGTCTTTAAAATAATTCAGCTGAATGTGGCTTTGAGTCTTGTGACTTTAGTTTTGCCTACTCCCTCCGTAAAGGACAAAAAAAGGATATGTGTATGTTTTCTTTAATTTAACGTAAATATAATGTGATAAGTATGTAATAGTGCCGTGTGGTTCCCGGCACTATTACAAAAAAGAATAGGACCACTCCATCTCTTTCCCATGGATGTCGTAAAAGGCGACTAAGGGATAGGCTTATAAACTTAGGATTCCTCTTTTAGGCGATGGGCTAGCAACCTGTCACTATTTGAATCTCGGTTCTATAATTAAGCCAAATAGCTGAACGTGGCCATTCAGTCTTTTCAAGACTGTTGGCTCTGTCTACCCCGCAAGGGATATAGACGTGATCATATGTATGTATGTATGTAACGTAAATATTTTATTTTACGTTTAATTATAATATTGTATTCGTTAAGTCATATCTTTTTGCAGTCCATAATTAAGTAGCTTGCAGCCTGATAGTAATATTTTCGATCCTAATACCTTAATATAGGAGCAGAAACAATTTATATGTAGATTGTGCATCGGCTAATAGTGGCTAAACTACAGGTGCGCCTGCGCGTCGGGTTTGCACACATCCGACCACAATGACCACTAATACATGACATAGAAGTCTAGGATGAGGGATGGAGACTTATTGTGTACAATTTTTTTTATAAAACAATAATGTGGCAAAGTGGTTAACAAAGAATAATGGAATCAATATAAAATAATAAAGACTAAACATGTTCTCAGATTCAAAATTTTGTCTTATTTTTCTCCATAAACCCCTCTGCTTGTTAATAAATACATTTCCTTTATCTATTGTTATATTTCATACAAGTCATATAAAATGTTGCAGAATATTATAGACAATTATTGCGAAATAAGATAAAGAATCATTTTATTTACAAATAAAAAGACGTTAAGATTTTGCTGTTCAATAGATTTCAGCTCTTATTGCACTTGCATGCAAAGTCAATAAACAGGCACATTACTACATTCAGTCAGAAAAGTATCGGGAATGGATTATTTATATATGGTTCCAAATTCAAATTTTTGTTTTTTTTGTTGTTGTTAGATTGGCACAACTGTTTTCCATTTTGGCGCGGAGTTTGAGTTGCATCTGTTGTTTACATTAAATACAGTGCTATTTTTAGTTATATCATATCTAGTGTGTATTGCTAATTTCATAATGGATAAAAACATCGAACAAAGAGTTTGTCTTAAATTTTGCATTGCCAATGGAATATCGTGTTCGGAGTCACTGAAAATGTTACAGAAGGCTTACGGTGAATCGACTTTATCAAAAACTCGTGCTTATGAGTGGTACAAAGCGTTCAAAAGCGGTCGAGATGTGATGGAAGATTTGCCTCGCTCTGGTAGGCCATCAACGTCTGCAACTGAAGTTAACATCGCAAAAGTGAAGGAAATAGTGACTGAAAATCCTCATTCAACTTTGAGAGAGATAGCCACCGAACTTTCTGTATCTCACGAGTCGATCCGTACCATTTTAACTAATAATTTGGGTATGAAACATGTTGCCGCTCGGCTAGTCCCAAAAGACCTGAATTTTTTTCAAAAACTTAATCGTGTGAGAGTCGCTGAGGACATGCTAGAACGAGTCAATTCCGACCCAACATTCATGAAACGCATTGTTACTGGTGACGAGACGTGGGTTTACGAGTTTGACATGCAAACTAGTCAACAAGCTTCGGAGTGGCGCCTTCCAACTGAACCGAAACCGAAAAACCCACGCCAAAGTCGTTCAAAAGTCAAAGTCATGTTGACTGTTTTCTTTGACTATCGCGGTGTTGTGCACTCGGAATTCTTGCCGGAAGGTCAAACGGTAAATAAGGAATATTATTTGAGTGTTATGCGGCGTTTAAGAGAGCAAATCCGACGAAAAAGGCCAGATTTGTGGAAAGAAAATTCTTGGATTTTGCACCATGATAATGCACCTTCGCACAAGGCCATCATTGTGAACGAATTTTTAACCAAACACTCAACAAATACCATCGAGCAACCACCATATTCACCAGATATGGCTCCAGCCGACTTTTTTCTTTTTCCTAAACTCAAATTACCACTTCGTGGCACCCGTTTTCAATCGGTAGAAGACATAAAAGAGAATTCGCGGCGAGAACTGACCTCAATTCCGGAAACAGCGTTTAAAAAATGTTTTGATGATTGGATTATTCGTTGGCGTAAGTGTATCGTTTCTAAAGGAGCATATTTTGAAGGTGATAAAATAAATTTGGATGAATAACAAACAGTTTGTGTATTATTGATCTTTTCCTGCTACTTTCTTGACAGAGTAGTATATACATATACTATATATACTAAAAAGGTTATCATGTAAGAATTATAGGGAACTCCGATATCGAATTTCTACTAATGCCGATCGTAACTACATAGCTAGCGCTGTAAAAATAAGTGCATTAAAAGACCTTTTCATTTTATTTGAATCGTCTCCACGCATTTCGTTGTCCTTGGAATAGATCCTAACATTATCCAGCGTCTATTTTTTATGTTTCAAATCGGAATACGGGCAACAGGTCTGTAGGTGAGCGCGACTAAGTGCCACTTGGAATCCTAATGCATGCAGGTAGAAGCCCTCAGAAACAAGCTTAAGGCCCGCATTTTTTAATATATCTGGCTCAAGATCTGGATATATTTTGCTTTTAGAATGATGCTAGAAATGTTGCTATTATTTTTAGAGTAATAGCCCGTAAAATATATTATTAATAGCGTGGAATGTGTATCCAAATGCAATTTTTATCAACTTGTTATAATTATTAGCTGAAGCTATCGATGAAGCAGATTTTTCTTATAATGTAATTTACTGATCAATATAATAACAACACAAAAAAATATATATATTATAATTACGCATTTAAATTATTTATTCCAAAAAAGACGTATTTATTTAACGGAGAATGTTCTTGTTATAATCTAATATGAATCTTTTCGGTTCTAAATTCTTCGGTAAAAAATTAAGCGAATTCGTAATAAATATAGAAACTATATACACGTACATACTGAAGTGTGGGTTGATAAAAAATGAAAAGTGCTAGTAAATGTAATAACAATTTAATATTCATGGGATCATAACCTAAGGCTATGTCGTACGTGGTGGCTATGCGTAGGTGTGATTACATGAATAATGACACTTGAACAGTAGTTGTATAAAAAGTTACTACCTAGGCTACTGGGTAATCTAAAAGAAGTATGGTACTTGGACCTATAAAACTTTGAATAATAGGATTTCCTTGGGCGATGTCAAACATGATTAAATAAAAATGAAGTTAAAATCAACGTTAAAACGCGTTTATGAATTATTTTATACATTCGCACTTCACATTGTAAATTTGAGTTGAGAAAATAAGCATGCAAATTCAAGAACCTATTCATAATCATATACATTCACGAAAAAGGTCTTAGTATCAGTCAATAAAACGCCAACACTTTAACTGTTTTCTGATTGTAACTAATACAGGTAATCTTCATTCCTGTCTGAGGTAAATGAACACCTGTAGCGACGGCCACTTGGCTGAATATAGAAATTTATTTGCATATGCATGTCAGATAGCGCACCTAGATCATAGCAAAATATGCATGACGAATTCTAACTCTTGATCGACTCTTTTTACGCCTAAGTGGTCGTGAATAAACAAGCAGGCGGGCTGATATTTTTAATTATGTAAAACAAAATTTTTTGTTTCATTTGCTCCTGACAGTAAAAAAGCATCGATATATCAAACAAAACGACGGGAAATATCTCTTTTATTCTTACAAAATTAAGTTAGCCCACATAAAGGAGTTTGTTTAAAACATTAGATGTTTTAAGATGTTATCGGACGTGTTTGGTGTCAAAAGTCTCGCATCATGCCGAACACATTATTGTTGATACGGATCTCGCTTTGTGCTGGCGATCACTTCGTAAACAAGAATAGCGGGAGTTCCTATAAATCATTTTTTATTAAAAAAAATCGATCCTATGCTGGTTCTACATTGGAAAGGTTCCCACTACCAATGTGTTATTTAAAAAGTTACTCTGAACATTTTAAATGTAGCATCAGACGGATATTCTGCAAGTTATTCGATAAAGATGAAATTATTTTTGTTTTAAATTATGAATAAAAGTATGGAAAAATGGTCCTTGGTTCCCTTTTGACATAACGTAAGTAAATTTAGTCATAAACCGGCATCGATATCATGAATTTACATAATATGGTGATTAGACACACGCCGCCACGTTCACGTTAATAATTTAATTTTAGTGTTGTGCAAATTACCAAAAAAAGTAACGTAAACTTGAATAAGTACTCGTACGAGTTTTGTGAGCGCTCTTTGAACTTTGAGGGTTCTGGTTAAAAATAATGGAATTCCATTATTACACAGTTTATCGAACATTACATTTATTCAGTTTAATTACATTTTTAAATAATCACAAGCGTTTTCTTAATATTTATCGTCGTCCCTGTTCGCCAAAAAATCTGTATTTTTTAATATTTAGTACACGTGCATACTCGATAGATCTACTTTTATTATAATTAAATATAAAATAATTTTAGGATCAATGATGCACGTCAATTACCTTAATATATTTTTTTTTATAATGATAATTATAAATGACCAAGTAAGATTTATTTTGTTTGTAAACTCTTTATTGCACATAAAAATAAATATAACAAAAATAAAACAGTCATTGCATATAGAAGAATATTTTCTTTCTTACTTATACCTGCTTATGAGATTATGTGGTTTTCAACACTGAAACTCTTCCAGCGAACCCAAACTTAAAAAACCTGTTTAAAGTAATAGTTAGGAAGAGTAAATGGCAAAATTTATGTCATAAGTACATTTAAAATTCTCCCGTGCTCGGCTCATGCCTTCGCATACAAATTTAAAAATATGTTTGAGTCCGCCATTATGTTATTACGTCTCAACTTAATTATAAAATTGACAGAGTCTGTTTGCACTGAAGATATTGAGGTAGTATTAAATTTAAAACGTGTCTATTTAGTATGCAATTATAGCTTTGTCTGTGTCCGTGACTCTAGTTATGAGGAACAAAAAAAGAATGGATCAGATTATTTTTCGTGGGTTCCGTATAAACTGTTATAAAGAAACGTTTACTAAAATATTTTATTTTGTGTAACTATTACGAGTTCTATGGACATTTATATTGTTTACTAGATTCACCGACACGGTGAGGAAACCTGCGCATTCAAGATGTGTCAACATGATCCAATTGTGTTATATTCTATAATTTATAGAATAGGACCACTCGACAAAGGGAGTGGCTAATAAATTTGCGATTCTTCTTGTAGTCGATGGGCTAGCAACGTTTGAATTTCAATCCTATCACTAGGCCATGGAGCTGAACGTGGCCTTTCAGTTTTTTTCAAGACTGTTGGCTCTGTCTACCCCGCAAGGGATATAGATGTGATTATATGGATGTAAAAAATCTCACTTTTCTAATTTAGGCTCCTTGTCATTAGCGGACTTCGATGTTTCCAGAAAAGTGGGGACGAACTCTGGATTAAAGCCAAGGAGGATGATTCTTTTTCTGTTTCTGTATTGAAAGCTATTTTTACGTGTTCAGCATACCAAACCAAGTGTGTATGTTAACAGTCAGCAGGACTTATGGTTCTACGGCGTTCTATATACACGGAATCCTAAAAGTGACTTGATAATTGGTTGCGAAATAAAATTCATATGTTTACACTGTCGTGCGAATGATTTGTCCTGTCATTTTGTTCATGTCGCTTTACAATGTTAAATAGAAAGGAGAACGGTCAATAAACTAGAACTGGCAGGCTATTTATAAATTACTAGCATTTGCGCGGGGCTTCGCTGCCATGGGAAATTTCAGAATTCTCTATATCTGTACCAAATATCGTGAAAACCAGTTCAGTAGCTTTTTTCTTAATCATTAGTGTGGATGAGAATTAGTGTGGATTTATGCTTATAGCTTAAGGCTTATTGGGAAATTAAATTTTATGTTAATCGTAGCATTGGAATCAATTTAATTTGCAGTTTATACTTGTTGAAAACTAAATAATAATTCTTATAAATTTCAATTTTTTTCATATATATGAAATAAACCAATCGAGTTGTTACATAACTTGATCAATTAATAATCCTTGGAAGCTTTCATTACGTTTTAATGAAACGGGAGCTACTATCGACGATCGCTAATTTTATGTTTTAATTTACGCCTGCGCATATTATCTACACGACATTAATCAGCGTAACGGGACGCCGAGTGCAGATTCTTATTAAAAAAAAATTTAAACGATCATAAAATTGAAATAAAATGGTACAAGATTTATAGCTTTATTTCCATAAACATTTTGTAATTTAAATCTCTTAACGCACTTGCGATCGCAACAATACGAGCCGACGTGTTTTGAAACTGGCATTACAAACTCTTTTCTTGGGATTCTTTCGACCAAATGCTATAATTTATGAAACAAATAAGATAAACTAGAGATATAGAGGCACATTATGATATGTTTCATTTTACAATTTTGTTTGATTGTAATCTAAAGAAATTGACTTTTAACTAAATTGGAACTCTTCATTTAAGGTTTCACAAGTATCAATATCTCACTTTGAAAAATTCATTAGAGCCCCATGTTCAAGTAAATCAATTAAACTACTTCTTACATAGCTCCCCTAAGGCTAAATGAATGCTATCTACGTAACTTTCAATCATAATCTAGACATCTCTTTTACTCTTCAAACAGTGAAAAGAGATAGAAATTTTAACCATTTAGCCACAATCCTTTACTGATGATGAGATGCATTGCAAGTACAGTAGCAACAATACAACAACATATCAACCTACCCAAATTTACTGCAAATTCGCCTCTATTACTGCGTCATAGAGTTCAATGAACGGTAACTTTATGTGCGGTTTACTATAAGAATAGGTTTACCGGTTTTTAATTTTACAAAATAGCTCATCTATTTGTCCCTGTGTTTGTTTACGTCATAAAGGTGGCTGCATATACCTACAAATTTGTAAGTTTAATAGACGCAAAACGTAGTAAAATAATAAGGTGCTATACTCGTATCTTTACTTATATTACTTGAGTGGATTTACATTTAAGTTTTCAAATATGAAAAATATAGTGTAAGAGGTTATTCCAAAATATTATTAAATAAAAAAAGGTTTAATAAAATTAAAAATCCATTGAAATTGCTGTGATTAGTTTCGGATTAGGGACCCATGAGGGCCTTACTTTTTGTGAGGTGAGACATTTTTGACAAAAAAATGAATCTATTTTTGGTAAAAAAAAGTTTTCATATAATTAGATTCGCTATAATGACCCCTTATTTATAACCTATTTCTTTAGACAATATAACATTACAATTAAGTTTCATTTTTATTAACTGAACATTACTGATAAAGGTTTCAGTTATATTCAATACAACTAGTATTATTGGAAATTTATTGTTTTCTAGTAACCAGTAAAAATTACTTTAAATTGAAATTGAGATAATAAGAGCTATATTTTAAGAGGTTGCAATTAGCGTAAGTGCTACTGGTAATTAAGTTATTAATAACTTGAAACTTTGCGTAGATGTTCCTAGCATCAATTTATTCATATCCATAATTATATAGATATTAAGAGGAAAGTCATTACTGTTTATGATAAGGAGCTTGTAACACAACGTTGCATTATTTTAATATATTCCAAAAGCAGGTAATCTCAGAGAGATATTTCGCCTCTATCGCCTTTACAGCAAGACTGCTGTCCATCCATAAAGAAGTGGTCCTAGGAATCTCAGGGCCCTAAACCGCGTCTTCTTTCGCTGCATCTACATTCATAAGTCTCCGCAACCTTTAAACATTCACCATTATTTCCGAATGCAGGCGAATCGCAGACTGCGCTCTTCAATTGGCTCAAATCTTTTGTTTTCTTTTCAGTGTTTATTTTCTTTCGTAAGTTTTGGTAGGCCGGCCTTAACATCCGTGTTGTGCCACACCTGCGTCCGGCTTTATTTGGACCACGTCATAATAAATTTACATCACATTGATTATTATGTGCTGTAATTATTACACTGTAATTATGAAATTTATCCAGTGGATGTAAAGACGATATATTGAATTCCTGTGACATCTGATTTTTAATGGTAAGAAATATTACAATTTTATGATTAGAAATAATTATATGAAAAGTATTTTTATGGTATAATTAAGTATAATGTTGACTTTATTTACTCAAAATAATAAAAAGTGTATATTTTTCTATGATGGGTAACTATGAAGCTATTGGCGCCCAAGACGATTGAAAAAGCCAAAGTATTATTTATTTCAAGATATTTTCCAGAGATTGAAACTGAGGGATTTTCTTTACCTATCTCTTTCTCCTCAAATTAAACTGAGTGTATGCGATGTATGGAATACAACACACCCCGATATTACGAATTAGCTTTCGAGAGATAATTTTCAAAAGTGCAATTATTTCGTATATAGTAGATATGTCTATATCGAAGATTTAGCAGTAATATTACATAATTCCTTAAATAATATAAATATCAACTAAAAATTACTTTATCCACTGAGTAAGTAAGTACTGTCTTTACCTTGCAAAATAATCATTGCCATTATCAACATTTAAATCTCTTTGTTCGAGAATAATTAAATCACAACTGTTGAGGGGTCCATTTTGATACTAGTGTGTCCTCGAGCGAACAACACCTGCGTCCGCTGATGAACCTTCTTCTTTATGGTGACCAATAAATATGATTGTTTTGGGAAAACTCGGAATTAGAATATATCAAATCTCTCAATCAGTATGTTATTAACACTGATTATTACAGAAGGCACAAACTGAGCTAAAAACTGTACAGTACAGGTTCGAAAACTTAGAAAAGGTCATTGCGTTTTTTTTGGACAAGATTTGATTGGTGGTTTTTAAAAATTAAAAATTTACATATTTTATGTCGTTATCTAAATCTAACATTATTTAGATGGTAAGCCATAAAACATAGTAATACATTAACGAAACTGTGATAGAAAAATTCAATTATCATTAAACTACCCTTCAATACCTTTTATACAATTAAATAATCCACAAACTATTAAAAAGTTAATGTATTTTTCTAAATACTTGGTAATCCTACTGATTTATTCTAGAAAAGTAAAACGACAGAGGAGACAATAAAGCGAACCCTCTCCCTTACATCGGACAGGAAGACCAAGTAAAAAGTCGATCGGGGTCAAATCAGGCTGGATCATCCATCATTTATCTTGTTAAAGAGGCTACCGATAGAGTAACGTTTGATATTATAGGCAACTTTTATTTAGTGTTGTGAACTGTGACGTATAACAAAGTTAAGTTAAATTATTAAGTATATTTTTTTGTTTTTGTATTAGAGCTTTGAAGTTTATCTCCAAATAATAAAATCATATTGATTCAATTCTTTTATAATTAGACATGATTCCATATTTCCATTTTACATATAGACATATATAATGACCTGTACTAAACATGTAACAAATACATAAAAAAGAAAAATACTCACTAAAAGTTAAGATGAATGATGATTCTTTGCACTTACAGAAATAATTGATCTTAACGGTTTGTAAGCTGTCAAATTGAGCGTCGGTTGAAACGAATTATGGCTTATTTAGGGATTAAAATAATTACGTCTTTAAAACTGATGTATTGAAGGCAGCTGTTTAAATTATTGAATACAAATTCCATACATCGCAACGTACAGAGGCGCAAGCGCAGTGCTGACGCGGTTGGGCGGCGAATTGCCACCTCAAAAACCAACATCATTCAACTACAAAGTAAGGAGAGCACAAAATTAAGAATAAAGGAACGGATTAAAAACGTGGTATCTTCTCGTTTTTTAGACTTTATATTAGCAACCTGTCACTTTTTCTGTTAAACGTGGCTTACGAGTCTTATGACTATTGGTTTTGGCAAACTCGTATGGTATACATACATATGTATAAAATTTTATAAGTAATTATTGGTCTGGTAATTTGGGTTACACAACAATATAATGTTAAAACGTAAATGAGGTCCAAAAACATAAAAAGGTAATTGTAATTTACTGATAAGAAACTTCTGTATTCTAGACATTTTGGGACCTAAGTAAGATTCATAATGTACAGCATTTGTAACTTTTATAATTATGAACACACATGCGTTAAAAATGTTCTTTATAATGGTATTAAAATCAAATACTGAAAATAATGTAGTTCTTGATATATAATAATTTCTTGTCTTATCTAAAATACCTTTTTTCTCGAAAATATTGACATTAAGTATTATATGTATATGTATATATAAAATGACAATGACAAATATTCATTAAAATTAAGCCGGCATTATATTTTTGATTTAACAATGCAATTAAGTATTATCTAATTTAACAAAATTCGTCACTGTCAAAAATGCACCACTATTGTAATTAAATTTTGTCCAAGGGCGAACTTATTCTAAGTATAACCTGTCTTAGCCTAACAGCCTCAAATTTACTTTCTTTTTCTTAATTTTATGTAGAAATTCTTTCATAATCATTCAAATTGAAATCAAAATGTCATAAAGTTTGGGCTTAAAGTGTAGCTACGTGTCATCATATCATTTCCTTTATTGGTATAGCGATCTTTATTCGTATTTTGATATAAGTAAAGGAAGAGGGCGTTATTTTTAATTACACGTTAAATAATATCAGGAGTTATGTTAATGTCGAAACAACTTATACCACTCGTAATTTTTATACGTAATCAAATTCTGTTTCGGGCCGAGAGTACAAATAAGGTTAATAGAAAAAACAAAGTTCTTCATGTTCCTTGGGGAATAGTATTATTCTTAGTATGCAATAAACGATAAACAATTACAAATAGTGCACCAAACCACTCAAAAAAGATTAATTATAGTTTAAGTTAGTAATTAAGGTCACAATACGGTACCATTTTAACATCCAATCGAACGATTGGGCAGAAGTATAATGCTTTATACTTTCATTTAAATAAAATATATGTGTGAAAACGAAACTACAAGACCTTTTAATTCCCAACAAAAAGCACCCTTCTTCGGTAAACTTAATCAAGACACAAACACCGAAATCATTAAATTTACATCCGTCAATTTTTTCGTGTATAAGTAAGACGTTATTGTAAACGCAATTAATAATTTCGTATGCTTCCAATCCAAAATAAGCACCTACTCAATTGAAGAACATTTGGCACGCTTGTTGAAATAATGTTGTTAGCAACGAAAGTTTTTCAACAGGCATTTGAAAAAGCGGCTTTGAACTTGAAATGTAATTTGCATTGTGCTGATGAGTGTATTTTTAGAGATCGGTGTAACCAAGATATTTTTTTTTGTAAATAGCTATACTCTTACACTGCAAATTTTGTGTCTGAAGTTTATTTATAAACTTAGTATACTTAGTAACATATTCCGTACACAGATCTCAGGTTCATATGGCATTAATTTATATGTTGTATATTTTTTAAGTGCAATATACCTAGTTGAATATATGGATTCTTTTTCGTATTATTTGGTGTCGCTTTCTCTAAGTATTGCTGGAATATATATCTCTCAAAGTCTTCTAGTTTCATGTAGCTGTAGATATTTGTCAGCCTTCAAAAATATTTTGGGTAGGAAACAATAGTATTTGTTAGTTTTGAGATAATCATACTGTGCCATGATCTTTCCCATAAATTTCGTAAAATATGACTAATGAAAAGGCTAATAAACTTCGCATTATTTTGTAGGCGATGGGTTAGCAACCTGTCACTTTTTGCATCTTAGTTTCATCATTTTGCCATACAGCATCAAGCTCTGTCTGACCCTGGACGTAGACGTAATTATATGTATGTATGTACAATATCATAATATTTCTAACTACAGAACCTTATCGCCTTTATAAGTTTTGCGCTTAACTGGTTATTTTGATACTCTAATATATTTTGCAGTGTACCAAATTGAGTTGACATTTACATTAACTCGATCAAATTCGTATTCGTTTGATTCATTCAAATTATTATTTTTGTGTTTATTAACACTGTAATTCAAAAACACCTCACTTATACTTCGGATAAGAAATGTACTAAGAATAACTTTTGCTGTTGCGAATCTCCTTTGTCATCAAGTTTGGTCACAGGATATTCAAAGGTTAGTTGTTATTTTTGTTCCAATTCATGAAAATAACTGTTTTTTAAGTCTGTCTAATGAAAATGCATTATAATATAACACAGCTAATAACTATGGTTGTTAAAAGTGCAGGTTTTGTCACTATGTTTTCAAGTAAGAGTATTCTCTAGATGTCTACCTTCTTTTTTCAGATTGATGATTTGGTTATTTTAAATGAAGTCTTTTACCGCATGTAATACCTCAAAGTCCTGATGAATTGATAATTGTGTTTATTGATGACGTCCGTTTAAATTAACAGGCATCGTTGTCAGTTTGGCGTTTATGGTCCATTGCTCGGACATCAGATAGGCGATTTGCACGATAGCGCCTCGGCTTTTGATCAAGCGAAGGAGTCTCCGATCCATTACGCGCCGTGGGAAATTGCTGACACAATCTCGGCGGAAGATGTATGTGGTCTAATTTTGAATGAGCAAATGCGTACAACCGCTAAGTGTGAAATTTTCAATATAAAAGACAGAGATTTACTACTATTTACTAGATTTACTTACTAACAAAATTTGCCGATTTTCGATTTGGATTTTCCAGTTTTAAACATTCATTGATATCTTTAAGGCAATGTTATATTTATCGTTTCAAAAAATGAGTGAAGAGTATAGAAATTATTTATTGGAAGTAAGAGCTTTCTAAGTAATGAAGAGAACTTGATCATATTAATAAGCTCAATATTACTTCTAAAAATTTTGTCTATAACTGTATCAAATATCTTCAAAATCAAACATTATATAACAGACAAAAACACAAATGTTTTCACTTTAAAATATTGATTTAGAAGTTTAGATAGATTACAATGATCTATATCGACTGCTAAATATTTATCGCATACACAGTGCATAGTTGAATACGTAATGAACACACCCCCCATGGGTTTGTACTATGACGTGATTGTATCTGGCCTCATCGCTGTCATCGGGTCATCTCGTATGACGGAGTGGGGACGGTGGGGACGCACCATCGATATGCTCTGACGAATCGCCCGCGGCCTCTGTTCGAATGTCACGCCACTGACAAATGAGTGTCGATTTATAATAATTCCATTTTTAAATTGATGATATTTCTTGTAAAATAAGTAATTTTACTCTTTTAATACTGGCCCAAAAGAATCTCTTTAAACAATTTAAACTTCAGACTCAAACAAATTGTTCATTTAATTTTGTAAAAAAAAAAAACGTTTTGAAATATTTACATAAAAAGTTATAAAACAAAAATTTCAGTGCAGAATGATTATAATATTTGTAACAGATAACATGCAAGATAATAGTACCTACTATGTATTATTACAACATGATTATTCTGTTTTAAATAAAGATACAGTATGTGTTGAAATTACATTCACATTAACATTATCCACAATGAGATTATAAACACTCAAGACATTTAATGATGTTAATTTCCCTTTTTTCAACTTTTTTTGTATTTTTCACTGCCGAACTTAATACAAAAAGTAATATGTCAGACCGCTTATCTCTTTTATAAACATAAATAATACTTATTTCAGAATATATTCCACAATTTGTTAATAATATTTTAATTTTAAGTAAATACAAATAAAAGGCAGAAAATTCTAATCGTTCATATTAGTGCTAAAAAACTTGAACGAATCGTTGGCCATATTGTTTTATATCACATTAACAACACTTGATTTTTTTTAAATGAATAAATTTTATCGATGACTCTTTTATAACAATAAATGCCAATTTACGTGCAATTTAAATGTTACAGTAAAATATGGATGGAAGGCAATAAGATGAAGCAAGTCGAACTGGATCGGCGGAATGTCGCAGACTGTCCGATTAATTTTTTCCTACCCACTTTCAGCGCGAAATAAAAACTGAATAGAAATAAAGCTCATATTTAAGGCAGATAATAACAGAGTAATGCTTTTGCAGAGTGTCGTTTAAACATGAGTTACTCTAAACTCAATCGGCCTTAATTTTGCAGTTATCAAATAAAAATCCTAAGATAGCAGATAAGTAACTTTATCTTAAATTTATCTATGGGCATAGAACTTCAAAGCTAGTCATCGGCTGACGACGTGATCGTGAATACTCGGTGTCATTATATTCTTTAAAGAAAACTTAACCATTCTACCTTAAATTACAATAAATATTGTTGCAGTTATCTGATAATATTTCCAAAATCAATAAAATCTATGTAGTTGAAGCTCTATGTCCTCCGTGTTTTGTGTCTTGATCTTGGTTATTTATCTACAGTTTGATCGTAAATTAAAACTGGTTCATTAATGATCATAACTTTTAATTTATTTCTGCTCAGCAAACGTGTCGATGCAAATATTTTGCTTCTAGTGTGAACCGTATATTATTCAGATTCTATCGTAAGCTTTTTATGGGCAATACACGATAACAAAATGTCAATATTTAAAAATAGTAGATAGTATTTATAAAGCAAAAATGTTTTATGCAATTTAAGGAGTAATAGAAGAAGGTGGATTAATCTATGGGCTTAGTAGGAAGACATTTCTCTAGAATTTATCTTCAGTTTAGGTTTTTTATTTGATGTATATAAATATATAAATAAAATAAATCTCGTTAATGTATTTTCTCTTTAAATACGCTAAATAGTGTAATAACCATAACCTTGCTAACGTCGTAATCCCTTACTGGGTAGACATAGCCAAAAGACGAAAGACTCAAAATGCTGGACAAAGAAAGATAATGACAGATTTCTTACCAATCGTCTAAAAGAAAAATCCCCATGAAAGCATTTTCTAGGATTGACTTTTTGATCTGCGGAAAAAAGAAGTATTGGAATTGGTTTTGTTCATTATACCAGACTAGCATGTTATTTTGAAAATAGATTAATTCTTGAATTTTTTATTAGTTTCAGGATCAAAGTTCTGCAGATTTGAGAAAAACTTCTCAAGAAACATTAACATAAATTGGGATGGTTTTTGTAGATACACTTACATTCTTGATTGTTCCTCGTTATAGCAGCTTCTGTACGGTCGAATTTTTACGGTTGATTCAACCAGCAATAATAAAACAATTTATTGAAAGCTAATTGGAGATTGATCCGCTACGGACATTGAGTACTTTGTAGCAATCTCGTGTTGTATTGATGTAAACATTGTTATACACATTACTCGATTACACCGCAATTTGCCCGAGAAGGCAAAGGCTCTATAAATATTTATTATTCCTTATATTCTTTGTGCAGTTACAAAATAATGAAAGTTTATATATGTAGGATATGTAGCAATAAGTTATAATTTCTTTTAAGAGAATAAAAGCAACCTGTTACTAAAATGTTACCCCGGAAGTAGTCAGTCTTATCAATGATTTTATTTTTTATTTTGTTCCCTTATTTGCTGTTGATACATTATTAAAAGCTTACTTTTTTTAATATTGTTAAAGATTGTTATGTCGCAAGTAAAATGGGGAACATTTGTTACTTTTACTCCGGTTTTCTAATGATTGAAATGGTGTAAAAACACAATACGTAGATAAAATCCATCAAAAACAATCAATGCATATAACGTTTTTTTTTTTTTTTTTTTTTTTTTTTTTTTTTTTTTTTTTTTGCTGTGGGTAGTTGCAAATAATAGACCTAAAATCAGCTGATCCTTTTATTAAAAAGATTAAAAATAATATACAATAATAATAATATATAATTTTGACATATATATATAAACAATAACTTTAGGTTTATGTGCATATAATAAATTCTGCGCTAGCCTGCCTTTCTGGACTCCCACATCACAACACAGTTTATCACAATGGAGACATCAAACCATTCTGAATTAGAGCAAGTACAGATGACACAGAGGCAACTGGAGAAGTCACTGGCTGATCGCATGGCCAATTTTGAGAAGCGGCTAACCATCACTCCTGCTGCAGAGGTTAGTCAGTTGCGGGAAGAGTACTCAGATTTTAAGAATATTGTGCACTCAATCTTCCTTCTGTTGAAACAACAGATCTATAATTTGAGCAGCAAAATTGACTCCATTGAGATGAGGACTCGTAGGAAAGTCTTGCTGTTTAATGGCATACAGGAGGACTCCGATGAAAATATCTCTCATACAATATGCAGCATTCTTGCTGACCAATTTGGTTTCACTGATGGTAGTAGTCACATCAAAGTATGTCACCGCTTAGGAGCTACTAAACCGGATCGTGCAAGACCTGTTCTTGTCCGATTCAATTCGACAGATGCCAGAACAACTGTGTGGAACAAAAAAACTGTTCTAAAAGGATCTCCAATAAGTGTCTCAGAGTTCCTCACTCGTGCCAGGCAGGAGGTGTTCATGACTACTCGATTGCACTTTGGTATGAGGCGGTGTTGGACTATGGATGGCGTAATTTGTGTCAGGACTCCGGCGGGTGACCGCGTGAAGTTCACCACAGCTGCTGAGTTGGCCGTTTTGACGAAGAGGTTTCCTGCTGTAGATGCTGATAACAAGCGAGTGTCGCCAGTGGAAAACAAGCAGCGAACCGATCAACCGCGGAGCTCCTTGTTGCAGACGCAGCCTTCCAAAAAAACTGCCACCATTGTTGCTAAAAACATGACTCGTCGTCAGATGCAGGCAGGCAAGTCCAAGTAAAGGGTGTAACGTCTCCTTATTGTACTGTTTGGTTTGTGTACTTTTGCCTGTAGGCTATTTCAATTGTAAAAAGTAGGTAGCTAGCTTACAAACTCAGAACCTTTTAATACATAGTTTTATACTATTCAAAAACGGGTAGACAGTTTTAAAATTTATAGTTATTTGTTTTGTAAATGGCACTTCACAGGCGTTATTTAAATATTTTGCTTTGTTTTTTTCCTTCTTTTCTATTGCCGTTCGCCGTTCATTTCGTGAATGTCAATGTCAACTTTTTTTTTGTTTTTGTAACTGTCAACTTCATTCAATTGTATGCTTAGTTGTTTCTTACATACAGCCATGGTGTTCTTGCTTCGGTTTGTGATAATTTGTGTTTTTACTTTTTTATTTCTTTTGTTTGTTGAGTCCGGCTGGCGGGTTTGGCGAGAACTTTTGCTTTAGTTCGTCAAACTAAATACACCCTTATATTAATAGTTAGTTTGTAAGAACCATATATATATATATTGTGTTTATTTATTATGCAGCAACAGCAACATTCAATTAACAATAATGACTCCTTATGCACTGCAGAGGACTCTGGTTCCTCCAGTTTTGCCTCTCATGGCTCTTCAGGGACACTGGGAGAATTTGTCAGGGACGCCTTCCACCGCTTTTCTCAAAATTTCAATGTGTGCCACATAAATGCACAGAGCATTCCCGCTCATTACTCTGACCTCGTTGAAGCTTTTTCTTTTGATGAACTGAGTGCAGTACTTGTCTCAGAAACCTGGTTTAAGCCTAGTCTACCTTCTACTAGCTACTCGTTGCCTGGATTCGTACTGATACGAAATGATCGTGTTGATAAGGGGTCGGGAGGTGTTGCTATATATTTGCGTAGTGACATTCCTTACCGCGTAATCTCCATGTCACCCTCTGAATATTCAGCTTCAATGGAGTATATCTTGTTAGAGGTCACAGTTAAGGGTTGTAAATCTATTCTTGGCATCTTTTATTCCCCTTCTTTAAAGATAGATTATTTTTCTACCTTTGAGTCGCTTCTGGAATCGGTTTGTTCAGACTATGCACATCATCTGATCCTTGGGGATTTTAACACGTGCCTTTTGAAGGGAAATTCTAGAACTTCTAAATTACTAAATATTGTCAAGTCGGTTAATTTTTCTATTCTCCCATCTGGGCCAACACACTTCACAGAACATGGACCTACTTTGCTTGACTTGATAATAACTTCCTCAGAAAAGCTTGTCGCCAGTCATGGTCAAATAGCGGCCCCGGGATTTTCTCATCATGACTTAATTTATGTCTCTTACAAGCTTAGAGTTCCCAAAATAAAGCCTAAAATCCTCCAACTGCGCTGCTTCTCAAAAATAGACCACAGGGCCTTAATAACTGACGCCTCTAAAATTGACTGGTCTCCGGTGACTGCAGCGAATACAGTGGATGAGAAAATTTCTCTGTTTAATAATAAAATCTTGGCTCTGTATGATGCGCATGCTCCAGTGAGAGCAGTCAAAATAAAGCGTCCTCCCGCACCGTGGATAACTAATGCAGTTCGTATAGCCATGAGGCGACGGAACAATGCTTTTCGTAGATTTAAACGGGAACGCAGTAATGAAAATTGGTTATTGTATAAAGCTGCAAGGAATCGATGCAACCAATTTTGTAGAAACGCTAAACGCCGCTATTTCACTGAACACATCGAAAATGTTTCTTCTGCTAATCTCTGGAAATTTCTCAATTCTCAGGGCATAGGCAAAATAAAAAATGAATCTTCAAAAATACCTTTTTCCTTGAATGCTCTCAACAATCATTTTACAACTGTCCCACTCTTGGATCGCACAGTTAAAAACTGTACTATTTCTTATATTTTTGATTTGCCTGTTCCTGATGGTAGTTTATTCGAATTTTCCACAGTCACCGAGGACGATGTCTCAAAAACCATCCGATCTATAACTTCTAATGCTGTTGGGCCAGATGAAATTAGTCGCGTGATGTTGATCCCAATTCTCAGCTTTATTCTCCCTGTCATCACGCACATTATAAATACCAGCTTCATAGAACATCGTTTTCCTACCTCATGGCTTAATGCTTTTGTTCGTCCTCTCCCCAAGATTCCTGATCCTATCCGTTTAAATGATGTGCGTCCCATTTCCATCCTTCCCTTTCTGTCTAAAATCCTCGAAGCATCTGTCTTTAATCAGTTTTTAAAACACTTGATTGACAACAATCTTCTCAATCGATATCAGTCTGGTTTTAGGCCCGGACACAGTACAACTACTGCACTGCTTCGTGTTACTGATGACATAAGAAAGGGGATGGAAAACCAAAAAGTTACCATATTGGTGTTAATTGATTTTAGTAACGCGTTTAATACTGTCGATATTGATATTTTATTAACTATTCTAACCCGTTGCAACGTATCCCCTTCGGTGATTGATTGGTTCTCGAGTTATCTTCGCGGTCGTCGGCAGCAGGTTCGCAACGGTGCGGAGACATCTGACTGGTGTGATCTGAAAGCCGGCGTACCGCAAGGCGGCATTTTATCTCCTATCCTTTTTTCTATATTTATTAATCTTCTCTCGTCTCATATAACATGCTCTTATCATTTTTATGCAGATGACTTGCAGCTTTATACACATACTAATATAGACGACATAGATAGTTCAATTTCCATATTAAATCACAATTTAAACGCTATACTAGGGTGGTCTAAAAACTTTGGGATTCACGTTAATGTAAAAAAGTGTCAGGCGGTTGTAGTGGGAAGTGCCTATCAAATAAATAATTTAGACCTCAATAGTACGCCGCCTCTGATGTTCGACAGCACTCCGATACCTTTTAGTCCGACTGTCAAAGACCTCGGTCTTCTTATTGATTCAAACCTTTGCTGGAACCCATATGTCGTTGAGCTCAGTCGAAAGGTCTACGGGTCCCTACATTACCTGCAACGTCTTAAACATTTTCTTCCCATCAAAACTAAGGTAATGCTGGCGCAAGCACTTGTTATACCCATTATTGATTATGCTGATGTGTGTTGTTTGGATCTAACTGAAGAACAACTTAATAAGCTTGAACGTCTTCTCAATAACTGCATCAGATTTATTTTCTGTCTTCGTAAGTATGACCATGTCTCTGAATTCCGTTCTCAGCTTAAGTGGCTGCCCATCCGACAACGTAGGAATCTTCATATTCTTTGTCAACTTTATAATATTCTTAATAATCCCCTAGCTCCAGATTATCTTAGATCCGAATTTCAACTTTTAAGTTCCACCCATGAAAGAATCCTACGTTCCTCTAACAGGTTGACCCTCGCAACACCTTTTCACCGTACAGGTTTCTATTCAAATTCTTTCGCTGCTACAGCTGTCAGACTTTGGAATGCACTTCCCGTTTCCGTTCAAGCTTCTCTGAGCCGCGCCAGTTTTAAGTCGCACGTGGTCCAGTTGTTTCTGACCCAGTCATGAGAGAGTAAATAATCTCTGTATGTAATCTGCTGCAAATATATATATGTATATATATATTTATATATGTATGTATTGTATGTGTAGTGTAGTTTATGGGTATATACATGTATATATTAAGTATAGGTTTATAGTATAAATGGTATAGTAAGTATGTTTATTATAAATTTTATTATCACCCACACAAAGGTTCTCTGCTTAACCCAATGGTAGACTGTCAGATAATGCTATTAGCATTAAGTCCGCCTATTGTACTTTACAAATTGTAATTGTTACAATAAAGAATAAATAAATAAATAAATAAATAAAACGTCTTATTTGTTTTCTCGTTATTTACGTAAGAGTTTATACGACCGATCGCGAAAGTTTTTACCATATCGGCGATTACAATAGCACATCGCACTGATACCGCTGTAAATGCGCCGATTATGCTAGCCGCCCGTCGTAAAGCTGCGCGCGCGCATGCCCGACGGTTTTACTGTATGAGCGTTATAAATTTTGGTACGTGACATTCCAAAATTGTTACTTGTACTTATATAATTGCGGTTAATTTACGGTTTTACGGTTTTTGTGTAATCAACTTTACTAACTGTAGTGCTGAATTTCAGCTTTGAGATATCTTTTCTTACCTTTTGAAATTTAATGAAAGATTCTATCTAGCAATAGACAATTATAAACCATTTTCCCCTAATGGCAATGACGCTAATAAATATAAAATTAAATTTCGAAATTCACGATTGACATATTTATTATCTAATTCAGTCCAACGTTAGGTATCTCTGAACATATTTCCCATGTACATATGTTATATCGAATTAATTCACTTAATCAGTGAGTAGACGGTGTTGAAACAAATATCTACGCCCGATTAATAAATGTTTATTGCCCACGCTAAGCATTTAGATCATTTATGTAAAATAATTAAATTACATAAGGATAACTGAATGCTCATTTTATTATTCTCGCAATGTGCTTTTTTCGCTTATCATGTCTGAATTTTCATAACTAAGATTTATAATATTCTTACTTAAACTTAAAAATCTTTTTGGCTGGATATAATTTATATGAATGTCAATTTAAATTACTGTCATATTCAATTACTAAGACTGATGACCTATAACTAATAAAAATTAAATAAAAAAAAATATTATTACAAGTAAGGTGCGAGTTTGAAAGAAACACTAAATAAGTATTCTATTAGACTTGTCAATAATGATTAATTATAAAGGTAATTAAAAGGAAAGTATAGATTGCATCAGGGGTACATTGGATTTTACATTATTTATTTAGTTAGTGTAATTTGGACAATTACTACTATATATGATATCTAATATTTTTAACATATGTACAAGACTGCACTACAAGTCAATGGCGACAAAAGCATCTTCTGGGTACTGCATAGGTTTATTCCGTACA
Organism: Amyelois transitella; assembly: GCF_032362555.1. Taxonomy (NCBI): domain Eukaryota; kingdom Metazoa; phylum Arthropoda; class Insecta; order Lepidoptera; family Pyralidae; genus Amyelois; species Amyelois transitella. Next base: position 8,247,002 of record NC_083509.1, read on the forward strand.
CTTTTTATTTCAGTATTCCTCTAATCTGTTGTTAGCGGGAGGCCGGCGCCCACCCAGAGGTGTGGACAACTTGAACTAAATCGAATTATATATTAACCAATTTTATAATCCACCAATAGGTTATTATATATATCTTATCAATAGAAGATTAAGAATCAAATTTCTATATTTTTAGACCGACAAACTTTGTAAATTTTTATGGTCTATAGTCGGTCAGTCATGTTGAAATACTCTAAAGTATATTTGTTTTTCTAAGTCTTTGATGAGTCCGCTTTTCGATGATATAAAGCCCGGCTTTAATTTATCGCATACTCCTTCTATATTTCAGATGTTATATTATTTTATTCAGTTATGAAATTAAATTGTCACCTTTTAATATAAAGGATTAAGTTAGGGCTATTGATAAATTTAAGTTTGAATAATTTAAACAGGAAAACATTTTTTTTTTCATTTGTAATAATATCATAATATCAAGTTAAAAAACCAGTTTTAATGTAGTTTTGGTTTGAATAAATTGACCCTTTAGAGCTGTTTTTTTTTTCAGATGCATACTTACACAAAATGCAGTGCAATCAAAACCTGACTTAAATTTTACCTAATATAATATATCAATTAAACCAGTTTTAATTGGAACATTCATTTATATTATTGTTTCTAGTCGATTATCATAACTTCTACTTTCGGTTATAATACCAAGTAAAAGTTCAATGTGTGAAGTTTATCATTTGACTTATTAGATTTGAGATATTAGAGATTGGTACAATTAATATGAAACAATTTTTATATGTTATACCAAAACTTGCAGTATTCTATTCTTTTACAAGCACAGTCACTTCAATATTCGACTTATAAGGCAATAGCTATTTTTTACAGACAAAAACGCCTGTTAATCATTTTTATCGGAACCTTAGCGCGTACACTCGTAGGAATCACGCGGAGTATGGAATCCATTCTGTATTATTTATTGTGATTCAAAACAAATAGGATCAAAAGTCCTGCTGGGACTTTTATTTATTGGATCGTGAAAGAGAAAGTAATGCCATAAATATATTTTTAGTGTCATCTGATAATAAAGAATCAAAAAATTTATTTGATAATTAGCAAAAACATTGTGGAGTCGTTTGATCAATGACATGTGTATTTTTAGGGAAGTCTAAATTGTAAGCAATTTATTTATTTCGTTTCTAAATTTTATCTATCCGTCAGTGCCGTGTGGTTCCCGGCACTAATCAAAAAATAGGACCACTCCTTCTCTTTCCCATGGACGACGTAAAAGACGACTAAATAATAGTTTTAAAAACATGGAATTCTTTTTTTTGGCGAAAAGAGCTGGTAACCTATCACTATTTGAATCAAGACAAAAGCCTGAACGTGCCCTGTCAGTCTTTTCAAGACTGTTTGCTCTGTCTACCCTGCAAGGGATATTTGTATGGACGTAACTATATGTATGTATGTAAGTATCTAATTCTTACAGTCATAATTCAAACCTTAAAATATAGTAATTTAAATAAAGGAAGCATGAAACCCAAAACGACCACAGAACACTTATGCCCAGAAAGAATTCAACAGCTCACTTCAGAGTGAAATGGTGATCGTATAAAAGAATCCCGGTCATTACACGATCTGAACATGTTTCACATCTAGCCATGCCTTGTTACACGTTGACGGATGTCACTGGTCGCTGTGAGAACAATTTGCAAGGATTTGCGTACGCCAATCCGAATTTAAAATTCCTACAGCCTCTACTACCTACTGCAAATTGTTACAATACAAAGTATTGCTCTGCTAGGACGAATTCGCAATTTGTTATTAAAAATCTTATATCTTTTTAATTATGTTGGTTTGGCAGCGGAGAAAAAATATAGCCAGCTTCTTTCCTTTTGTCTGGGGTTAAGCCTTAATACTTAGATGATGATAGATATAGATCTAGACGATGTTTAGAATCTATCACATTATTTGAATCTATTAGTCTTGAATTCTGGACTTTGTCTACTTTTATGTATTTTTTCGAGTAAAAATGAGAACTGAAGTTGAGAGAGGTATAAAAAATTCTCAGATCCTTCAATTCATCAAATTCAATTCAATCATCCCCAAATTCAAAGATAATACTCGAAAATTAGGTAAATGCAATATTTACAATTTTAAAATTGAGTATTTCCAAAAGGTTTTACATTTACTATAACTATCGATATTCGTCGTATAAAACCGGCACTTATCCTCAACAGAATATTGTTAGCGCGACAACCTTGCCTGTATTTGCATGCGCTCGTTAACGCATCGCCTCCTGAATGACACCCGTCCGATTGTCTGATTGTTCACAGATCAGAAACGGTTGCTGTACCACGTGTCAACGCGACATTGTGTTAAACATCTAAAGTGTTCATTAAACCTCATTATAGGTTGTTGTTTTCAAAGGCGGGAGTATCTTGTAAGTGATCTGAGCATTGGTTTTATAATGATAGATTATGCCCGCTTAATCACCCACATTTCCCTTCCCTGTGGAAATTTAGAGAAATTATATGACACTTTGATCTAAAAACTTTCAGCTTTCTATACGTAGTAACTTCAGATGTACAGTGTAGGTATATGAGTGAATCACTAAACAGAAAAAAATATAAGGAGAGCAAAGATTGTTACAATCAAATTTCTGAAACTTGATATCCAAAAAAACCTTCGTAAATACATTTCGCGTCAATTGAACCAACCCACGTGCCCAACTCGCATTTTACGACAACAGTACAAATTAACAACATAATTGGCGCAACCGTGAAACACGAAGATTGTGACTGGGCAGCAATAAAACTATATAATTGAAGCCTATAAATAGTAGAGTTATTTTGATCGGCCGGCAACAATGGGATGGATCGGCGCAAAACCTAATTCCGCGAGGACGAAATCAATTATTCCACTTAAATAGTGGTGAAAGGTTAATGCAAGATTTTATGGTCCCCTTAATCGCCAAGTTTATAGTGTTCTAAATTAAAATTAAGATACGATCCCTGGTCTTTTTGCCACAAACGGTACGCCATTTAAAGGATCACGATGGTACTTCATTAAAGACATCTAAATTGGTTTTATTACCAAGGCTAGTGATCGGTAGTGCCTTTTCTGTTTTTACTACGCCTATTTGGTCCCGCTGAGATGATTTAATCAGCATGCCTTAGTTGTAAAGTCTAAGAACTTTACAGAACACCTTTTATTTGATACATGGTACATTTTTATATCTAGTCATTCTTTATTTAGAGAATTGCAAGTTACTTATGTTTTATTCTTAAAGAAGACATTGACTTAAGTTTATTATGAATATTGAATAAATGAATTGAATCTGTCGCTTTTATATTACTTGATCAGACATTTAAAATGTTATACTAGATCATGATAATGCCAAAAAAGCGTTAGGAAATCTTATCATTATGCATTCTAAAAATTTATATTTAGTTTAGTATAGTTTTATATAATTATGTCACTATTGCAAAATACACAAAGTATACCAAAATAACTGAAAATAAACATGGGTGCAATTGATCCCAACGATGAATTTAACTTAAACGACGCATCGCTCAAAAGTTGTTAATAACTATCAATTGATGCATTTACATGCAAGAAGAGGCTTGCGTATGCGCATTTATTTCAAAACTTGGAAAATATTTATGCAAATCGAGTATATTTTTTAACCTTAAAGGATATTTTTTGTTTTAGTCTCCTGACTGGAATATTAATTTCCTCTATCCTTACATAGTGGACCGCCTACATAGAGCCTTCCTAACGAAATTACACACTCATTAGTTCTAGGGGATATTTGTTTGTTTTTTACTCCGGTCGGCGCCGGGTTTAGCGTTAAAACTAACAAAATTAGCCACAGTCAAAATAAAATAAAACAACATTATACCTTAGTTTATTGGGTCAAGAAAAAACATGCCATTGACGGAAATTGGGAATACAAATCAAAAGTTGTTTTCTTATTGTGTAGAGAAGAACATGTTTCAACTTATAGTTTGTTAAATTATAATTAGATGAATTTTAATCAATAATTTAATGTTCAGTTAAAAGAAAACTGTACAGCGAGATGAATATATTTAGGTAGTTATTTGAGAATATTGAATGTAACACTTAAGTTTTTACTATAATTAAAAACTTCACTATCAAATGGTTGAATTTCGGCATACATAGCGACCAATTCGTACTCCTACAAATTATTGTGTTTATTGTATTTTTGCTCTCAAAGTAATTTGACCATGATGAATGGACTTACATGTTGACATTGCTAATAATTGTATGCAATGTAAAGTGGACGGTAATTCAGCTCTGTTACAAAATGTAGTTACATTTTCATAGAAATATGGTATGATGGAATTCCCACGTATAAATACGGCATGGCATGATGATTTGCCAGTTTGATAAAGCGTTTAGTCATTATCACCCCTTACGTCCGGGTCCTACGTATTTGTCCCCAATAGTTGTCTGCCCCTGTAGCCAAATTACCCACAATTAAGGGCTAATGTTCATATCCTTCATACATTCCCACGGACTGTACAGAGATTTAAATTGCAGTATTTTTGTAACCCTCTATTGTTAAATATTGTCACGTATCATGATTTATTTAATAGTGAAATTATTTTTTGATATAGGCAGCTACATATAAATATTAGTTTTCTTATTACTTTAAATTATGTGTGTTTCCATGTGGTTCCCGGCACCAATACAAAAAAGAATAGGACCACTCCATCTCTTTCCCATGGATGTCGTAAAAGGCGACTAAGGGATAGGCTTACAAACTTGGGATTTTTTTTTAGGCGACAGGCTAGCAACCTGTCACTATTTGAATCTCAATTCTATCATTAAGCCAAATAGCTGAACGTGGCCTTTCAGTCTTTTTAAGACTGTTGGCTCTGTCTACCCCGTAAGGGATATAGACGTGATGATATGTAGGTATGTATGTACTTTAAATTATTATTTTAGTTGCTATATATATATATATATATATATATATATATATATATATATATATATATCTCGTAAAAATTTTACTTTAAAAAGTCGTAATCAAAAAAATACTGAAAACACAATACTTCAAAAAGTATCGGATACTATGAGTTTTGCTATTGTTTGTTTTGGTATTGTATTATTGGCATACAACTTCACTAAGTAACACTGAGAGGCTATTCACTAACATAAGGTTTAAAGGATAGATATTTCTAATCTGGGCTCTCTTTTGGAATCCGAGAGCACAAAAAAAAGAGAGAGGAGAAAGATAAGACGTACGTCTTATTAGAGCCAGTTCGTGAATGATTCCGTTGATAATTTTTACGATAAAAATGCCATTTTCCTGGAGAGGTAGGTAGAGACTGCACAGAAATTTTGTTTCATCAAGCATGTCGGTTTAGGGTTTTCTCGACCTGACTTTGCCCCAGAAGTCTCCAATTGACCACGTTCGGCTATATCTTTTCCTATGCTATTAATACATTAAGCAAAACTCTTAGCTGCCGTATGTATAACTTAGTTCGTGTAAGTACACCTTTTTAAAGGCCACAGTGACAGTTCTGTCCACAATTTGCCTTTGAAACAGCCGCGATGTCTATCTTATCAGGACACAGGGATGATACAATCTCCGCTAAGGATTATATCATTGTACCGACCATTATCGCCCATTAAAATTCCAATCAACACGCACTTATTCATACGTCGCTGTTGTAGCATCGACGCGGCGGCGACGGTGCGGCGACGCGACGTCAACGCGGCGTGTCGTGTCGGCCTTTGAGATATTGTCTTTTAATTACTTGAATATGTACTAGAAGGTACCTAGATTGGACGAGATTGTAAATTAAAAAAAATTCAATGAGGAAGTATATAAAATGAGTAAGTTTAAAAACAAATTACATTTTGCGATTAGTGCATTTTATCGATGTAGCTGGGTCCCACATCCAGGAAAATTCGTTTGTCCCATATTTATTCCCAAAAAATTTTTCCCGTATAGGATGGTCGCTAGAGATCGATCATTTCGGCGCCATGACCGCTTCTCGATATACGAAGCGGTAGCTTTGTTAGCGAGCGATCGGTTTTCAAGTTTAAGGGCCTCGAGTTCAATCTTTGGCAACGGTTAGTTTTATTTTGTGTTTTTCTTTTAATTTTTTTGATGGGTTTTGATGTTGAATTTTTTTTTCGTCAACGTGACTATTATTAGTACCCGTCGAGAAATAAGTAGGAGTAACATAAATAGAGTGTAGAGGAAGTAAGACAAAATCTATAAAGATTATAGTAAGTGCATATCCAAAGTATCTGCCTACACTTATGAGCAGAGACGTGTGATGGTTTGTACGTATACATAAATCACTATGAAGTGTCATAACCGGTGTGAAGGGTATGAAGTTACATATCCGGTAAGCTAATGATTGTGTCCGTCCGTTTGTAACCCTTAACCTATTGCGGATCATTTGTACTTGGGATTCAATCACGGTTGAATGAGACTGACTGTGAGAAATTTCCACATTGTTGGTCTAAATGCAAACAACGTTGAAGTGTAAAAGCAATGCTTAGGATATAAGAAAGTAAAAAAAAAAAATGTTTAAATTGATAATAATATTACAAAATAGCTTATATAGAGGTCGGTCTTTATCAGAATTTACATATAAGTTTGGGCAGTTTGTACCTTTCATATTTTTGCTACAGTTTAAGAGTTTTGCTTCACATATGCCTATTTCTAGGACTGAAATAAGAATGATCTTAAATATTTATTGATATTTTCGCGGCTTTAAGTTCTATTATGTTATGGTATAAGTGCTATTATAGTTGATCAAGTTATTGCAAATATAAACCATTTCCAAAATAACTTTGAGCTGCGTTTCAAATTTAATGCATTTTTCTCTTGCCTCATACATTTTGTATAAGTACAAGGAGACTCAAGCTACAATTAGTGAACAATCAAATAAATTCACATTTCTTTTTCAAAATATTTGGGTCACCAGCCATAATGCCGTAAATTACAATAAGTAATTACTGATCATTTCCTGGTCATCAACTCGTGTTACTGGTAAAGGATTCCAATGTCTCGACAGAGAAAAAAACCAGATTATTGTATATTTTTGGGTATGTGAAGAATATCTGAGAGAATCCTAAAAATTAATATTACCTACTATACCTATGTCATACGCGTGAACTAAATTAATTTTATACTAATGACAATTTTATCCGTTCTGAGCAAGGTATTTAATGCGACCTTTCCCTGTCTGAATCTCAATTTCATCATCAGACCATGCAGCTTAATGTGGCCCTAAAATCTATTCAAGAATTGTTATCCCTCACTACCCTTTCGCGGTTTAATCCCTAATAGTGTAGACAGAGCCAACAGCCTTGAAAAAACTGAAAGGCCACAATTAGCTGTATGGTTTGATGATGAATTGAGTGACAAATTTCTAGCCCATCGGCTAAAGAAGTAAGTTTAAGTTAATTTGAGGATGAGGATAAAAAGTGTAACTTTCTCTGTATGTGGAATGAAAACAACAATTTATCCTAATTAGTACAAAACTCAACTCCAATTAGTTCGATTCGGAAACAAATCCCTGTTCTGGCGATCACCATAAACTGAGCAAAGATAAAATTTAAACCCTTTAATTGAACTCTGAATGTTTTATTAACTCCCACAATCATACGTTTTCGGCTCTTCGTTTGAATTCTTGAACTTTTGATGCATATCTAATGTAAAATGGAAATTTTAGTCTTCTGCTAATTGATTTTATTTGAAAACTGTAATATAGGAGAAGAGTAGATATGTTTGAAGCTGGAAATTACTCGCTTTGGTTAATCAAAGTGTAGGCCTATTATTTAATTTGTCACTGAAGAATCAGAATCCATTATATTTTAGTTACTAGCACTATGCGCGCGCATATGCTCGCTATGCATACAATACGCAATAACACGTATCTTTTAGTTATTTTATTTAAGTAATTGGAGATGCAATGAACAATATAAACTGCAAAACGGTATTTTTTTTTTATATAAAATCATAAACATTCGGAGTCAATTGATAGTGATCATGGTCAACACCAAGCAATAATCACCCTAATGATACCCCAAGGAAAAGGTGTTAAAACGTTTATTGGAATACGCCTAAATTGATAGCTTTTTAACAAGCCGACACCTCATTTTAGGTGTGAACCTAAAGTTTTTGTTGTTATCTGCCAAAAAAATATGGTCTCCGTTATATTGTTTTAGAAATATTAAACTTGGTTTTATTTTTTGATCAAGATTGGAAGTATGCACACGTGTTGTTATTTTGTACAAAATTGTATAAATTGAAATACTTTTTTTAGTTAAGAGAATCTTTAACAGTAATTTCAGCTGTAAAATGGTTAACATCTAAGCAAGAAGTTAGTAGAAAAAAATCCTTGAAACTAATGAACACTTACGTGGGTATTCAAAATTCAGTCATTTTAAACTGCACACTTTTAAACATTACCGAATTACTATAAGTAAAGGTTCCATATTTTTCTTAATCAAATTACGCAACGTATGGATATGATAATAATCGTTTTTGATAGACGTTAATACCGGGTTTGCGACAGTATATCGCCGACGCGATTCGGAAAACCGATGGCATCAATTTAGGTTGAATGGACACTTAACGTATTATACAGTAAGCAGCTGCCCCTTAAGACTATAGCCTGTTAAATTTCAATACATAAAAAGCTTATCATAATGGATTTTCTGCAAATCAAGGTTAAATGATTTTAAATATTTTGATAAGTTGCCGTTAAAGTGTCATGTTATTTTTTAAACATTTTCAGGGTTACTACATCACATTTGTTATAAACTATTTTTGTTGTAAAACAATAAATGCTCGATTAAATTAACCTTGTAATTTGTATTTTTTTAAGGTTAAAATGTTAAATGTATCTTTTCGAACGATTGATTTTTCCTTACTGTTTAAGCCGAAAAATCACGTTTAGTACGTAAATTACAACCTAAGTACTAAACTTTATTAAATTTCGAAAAAAAATATTTTATGTTACACGAATATACTCTAATCTTGGCTTCACCATTCACTCGGTTTTAGTCAAAACAACGAATCATTCAGCACTCCGTTCCCTAGTGCTCTTTTTAAAGATCATTGACACGTTCCAATGCTACGTAATAGCAGGTCAAGTGGCAAGTCGTTGCCCTAATCGTTGGTTCCAGCTACCGATTTAAATTCAGCGGTGCCTGCAGAAACCGTTGGCCCCGCCCCGATGATCCCGGCCAATGTCGATAATTTCAGGCTAGAAGCTCGAGCAAACGCTGCCCGGCAATGAATTGTGGAGAAATCGATTTATTATTGAAATCAGCCTGTCGCGCGCCCGCTTCCTGCTCTCAAAATTGCTTATAAAATTGGCGACCGCTCGTGCCGACCACACCGTTGTTAATGATACCAAAAAAAAAACTCAAGACTTTGCTTTTCAATTATGATCCGAGATTGACATATGGAGGGCAATTTATCTTACAACACCGCATTGTTCTTTAACCCGTCCTTGCGGCTACATTAATGTCTTCATCGTTGATAAGTAAAAAATAGATTACAACAAGATAGAAAACCTGCAGAAAATAGAAAATTTATGGTAAATTGTTAAGCTTAAAGCGCAGTACATTGAAGGCTTTGGTGGAGAAGCACGTGCCGATCAGTGCGCGAGCGCAGATGTATCGTGACACCTGCCTCTATTATTGGTTTTCTCATTCTCACCTTTCATTGATTATATCTCTTATCTCTGTCTTACGGTACATACTTTGAACAAAGTATACTTAAACGATGATCAGATCTACTGCATTTAACATTATGTGACCTGTTTCTTAATAATATGTTCTAAAATAGTACTCTGTCTCATTAGTATTCCTAGCACGCGTATTCCACCCTAGAGCCTATGACCATGTATAATATGCAGCTTCCAACATGTTTGGCAACTTGTTCTAGGGTATGGTCTAAAGGCAATGAGCAAGTTTGTCATTTCAGTAGCCTAACCAGTCGTCAGTGTATGATACCGCAGTGTCAGAAAAACTAATAGTACTTATACGAGACGTACGTCAAAACTTTTTGTCTGGGAGTAGCCCTTTGGAGCTTATACCGACTATTTATAATACAAAGGAGTGGTGTATAAATAGAACAATACAACGTCAAACTCTTGAAAAAGATTCTTGAAAATCCTTTTAAAAATATACCTAGAATCGATCTAGTTAGAATTATTAATTAGTATTAATAAGTTGTAGTGTACATACCTGGTTAATAATTATAGTTGCATGTTTAAAATACCAAATTAAAAACATTGATTTTTCCATTATGGTACAAAGTCCTCCCACTGATTGTTGCAATGACCAAAAACTTCTATTAATATAATGTCATTTCATATTGAAACGACGGAAGATTAACTTGAATCGTTATTTATCAAAAGATACGTTTGCCATAAAATTAACCCCAGCAGAATGCGAAACAAATCTTAATAAGCCGTATTAAAATAAAATGGCCTTGATTAATGATTCCAAGTTCGACAAAGGCACAGCACGACAGGCATCATGCTGAGAAAATTGGACAGCCTGAGCGAAACGGGGGCAGTGTGGTGATACTAATATGTCATTGTTGACGAAACAGATATCCAAACTCCTTGAACCGTGACATCATCGTGTCACGCCAAAGTAGGTATGAATATTTTTTGTGGAGAGTCAATGTCAGATTATATTGGTTTGAGGAGCCATTATCGATAGGAGAAATTTAAAAAGACCCAATATCCTAATGGCTCTTCAAACTAGAAATCAGAGATCTGCTCTCGTATAAAATTTACATATTATTTATTCTTCTCCTTAATTCATCATTAATTTTTGATCAATGAACAAATTCTCTGCCAAAACAACTTATTCAAATCTATTTTTTGGCTTAGGCTTTGTAACCTGTGTTCTACAATAAATATATTTCATTTAATTTAGTTCATTTGCAATGTATTGCAAACGTTGATACAGTATTCTTAACAAAAAGTCTCGGTTTAGGGGCTAGCTCAATCTATGTGATTGGTTCACTACTTTTTCATTTATTTTCAATTAAAAAAAGACGATTTTGACTATATTGATACATGTTTTTAAAATTTCTTACACTTACATCAAAATATATATCAAATATTTATCCATAGTTCATTCATAAGGCTTCCGAAATGTTTTTCTGTGTTCTACGCCCCTTGCCGCGGTTGCATCCTTTTTTATTATCCTCGCATTATTACGTCGTACCTTTTATAGCATGAAAATTCTTTAATTAAACACAAATATGAATCCATTCTCTGTGGTTAACGCCTTTTTTCTAAAAAGATATTGCCGCTCATCAATTTAATAACTTATTTTTGATGTGTTATAATCTATTTTTTACATAATCGTGGCCACTATAATTTTTATTAGATGTTATATAAAAAGTATAATATCTTTTGTCATTATTTGTAAGCTTCTACGGTATTTTCGTCAACGTGTTGAATTTTATGAATGAGATAATTATAGGAACCTAATTAAAAAAAACATATAAGAAGATAATAATAAACTATACTAACTATCATGTAATTCCTTGAGGTAATAAGTAATCAAGAACGTTGAAACTTTCCTTTTGAGATTCTTTAACTAACCTTCCGATCGGTCGGTCCTACCTGTTTTCTATTTAATTACTAAAATCATTAAAATGTACCATTTACCACTGCCATAAAGTTCAGGAAGGCTCTACTGCCCGCGACCACCTCCATCGCGAGGAAATTCGCTGAGACGTTACAATTTAATTAAGGCCACTCTACTAATTAATGTTTCCTTCGTCGGACGTTTTGTGACAGTCGTTCACGTTCGATTTAACAGTTTTGTTGGCATTAGAAGACACGATTCTATCGCTCATCAGAGCAGAATTAATTTTAGAACATCTCAGAACACCAAAAAAATAAAAGTTTTTGTAACAATTTTTACTTATAACTATTCGTATTTAAATTATTCTAAGAATTTTAAACTCAATACACTCCATTGTGTTTGAAAAGATAATTTTTATTTCGTTCATTTATTCACAGGCTAAATAAATGTGGGATGTATATTATCACCAAAAAGATCGGCCCAGCCACCGGGTAAGTGATGTCTTAATAATAACAAAGTTGGTATCGTGGGACACATCTCCTTGCTTCGGTAATATACTCGTGACAAAGAAAGGTTTCTCGAAGTATTTTGTCACTGTTAGACTGATGAAATCGGTTCCCTACTCTCTGGGAATGATCTACAAAAAATAGATGTCCGAAAGGGTTAGTACAAATTTTTGTTTGAAAGTATGCGATTATCTTCGACCGATAAAAAATTAAGTACGGTAGGGCGAGTTACCCACTTGTTAATTTCTATCATTTGAAACTAAACAACTTCTGTAATATAAATGTGTTGTGTCACGAAAGCTATTACACTAATTAGTTATATGTTCTTAGTGATACCACACGCAACTAGTATTTAGATCACGATGCACTGAAACGTATAATTTGATTTGGAATAAGACATCAAATCAATTGTTTCGATGAAAAGGGTTGTTTTTTATGTGATTCAATCATGTTATTATTTTTAATTGGGTTTACAATGTAACATCTGCTTGTTGGTAGTGGTAAGGCATTGTTAGTCTTATTTTTTTTTTTAACTAAATTAAATATTATAAACATGAATTAAAAATGGATATGTCTTATCTTTCAATCCAAAACTAAAACCACTTTGTTAAATACTTTGGTACAAAGAATGCACAGTTACTAGCCTACTAAGATTTCGTATGATGTTCATACGAAATCTCTGGAAGAAGTAATATTGAAAAAATATGCGGATCACCCAATGTCACGCCTCTTTCCCGAAGGGTATGCAGAGACTATATTTTTCCACTTTCCATAGTCCCTTAAAAAGTTCCTGTCATCCCGATCGCTTCGTTCATTTTGCTACCACGGAATCAACTGTTAAAGCAAAAAGAATAAAAGACAAGTTTATAATCAATTCATTTTTTATAATCCATTCACATAACTTTTCGGATTTTAATACGCAGTATAAAAAGCCGACTTCATCTCTACTTCTGGTGTCGTATTCATCATTGACATTTTTATATGCCGCCACCCAGAAAGCAGAGCATTGAATAAAATATCAATTAGAGCACATTTTGGTTTGCAAAAAACCTTTATTTCTCAATTTCGCTAAGTGAATTCGTACGTAAATATAGGCGTATGTCATTTGCCGTTTTTGCTCACGCGTCGTCTGTTTGGGCGGTAGGGTAATGAGGAAGAAGTATTTATTCGTATGTAGCTTAAGATACAGTCAGATTATTGCTTTTATTAATGTTTGATATTTGAAATTGTATTGAGGAATTGTAGGGGTAATTATGAACATGAAGCTAATTAGAAAGTTACATTTATATTCCATTCCTTAAAGACTTTTTATATAGAAATGTTCAAGTCCTTAATATTAAATTTCAGTGAAACAGCTTTATCACTTCAAAAAATTTTATGTCTTTTACATAATTTGGGTCTAGCTTAATTTTTGTGATTGAATTGTAAATATTAAACTATTTTATTTGCACCACCAGCGCCCATAATAAATTTCTACTAATATATAAAACTGGTTACAATTAAAATATTTTATACAGAATCCAAACACGTTGATTCACAATGTTGTGAATCGATTTTGCGAAAATCAGGTTCGCGCTCATTATTTTTGTAATAACAGAATGCCTTCGCCTTAAACGACTCAAGTGCAACATTCGTTTAAAAGACTGCGACACAAAATATTTAGAGCACAGAAATTAGTCTCGATTCAAAAAGGGACGTGAACAATTTTTACACTTCTTTAATTATATCTTATTCGAATAACACAACCATCAACTAATTATTTTAAAAGATTTAGCTAAGTTCGATAACTTAGCTAAATCTTTTAAAATACTTACTGTGAGGACATTCATGCCTAGATACGTATTAAATATACTGTGATGATTTTTATCGTTATGATTTATAAGTTACTATTAAGATTTTATTTAAGCTGTATGATAAACAAATTTTTTTGTTATAATATGACAGATTATTATTAGATTACATGCTGTACGTAGATTGTAAACATTGACCGATGAAAAGGTTTGTAAATTTGGGAAAGAAAAAATCTTGAAAACAATGTGCCAGAAACCTGACGCTTTTTACTATAACTAAATATATATTTCATTTGAAAGCCATTCGGATAATTGTGACTGGAGTTTTGTGTCTACTATCTACCGAGCATACCTACATAAAAACTATAGTAATCATGATATCTTTCACATTCATAACATGAATTTTATCTGTTGCTTACTATGTTCTATGTGCGCGACAATGTCGATGCGTATGTGTAAACAACGGACCTCGATAACACGTGTTTTTGTACTTTGATTTATCGTTTCACGTTACAAAAGTTTTTACATCGCGCCACACACAGCCATTGTGGCCGAGGACATGCAAATTATGGTGAAATGCTGTAAATTATCGGATTTGACTCCACGCCACTTCGGCTAGCTCACTGTACTCTGTAGAAATATGATTATGAAGAAATATTAATTTAATAACTGCTCTGTACCCTTAAGTGCTACTTTTGAACGTACCTATTTATAAGCTTAAATGGTTATAATTACGTTAAATATTACATTCAATTTGTATGAGAACTATTTACGTGAGACCGTGTCTTTGAATAAATCGTGCGCTTTATTTAAATATATATGTAATTATCCTGAGAAATGAACGAATGGCTGGAAAGTACTTATGTCGTACAATTTCATACCCACCTTTTAATTCTCCCGAGTATGGTAAACAAAAATGTAGTAAGTTAATTAAGTAATTTAGTAAATTCGAGATGCAGGCCTCCATGATTTTATTGCTTAGTGATAAATGTCAAAGAATTTATGCTACTCTGATAATTTAAAAGACTAGGGAATGCCATTACATCAATTGAAGCAGTACTAATTGGCGAAGTATTTAAATTCTAAGGCGCGGTACACAGGGAAGCAAAAATCCGGTCAGTTAAATTATACATTATTTTAATGCTATAGATAGTCGAATTAGTATAATTCAATTTATTCCGGACCTATACCTTGCATTCAACTCTTGGTCTAGTGATTTCTTTGATTGACCTGGGTTTAAGATGGATTTATAAAAAATAAAACTTAGGTAGCCTAGCCAAGCTATATTGGCTAAAATATAATTTTATATAAGTATATTTGCTATCTAAAGTTATTCTAGCATGATAATAATTATATTAATAATTTTATCATGTGTAACACGCCTTACATGGATTATTTTGGGACTGGATCCAAAGTTGATTATCTGGTTTGTATAAAATCTACTTCTTTATTAAGTGAGGAGCTCTTAAGCGTTGGTAATGGTAAGCATTTTTACCAAGTGGTCAGGTAATTCCGTGGCCATTTTTATTCCGTTTGCTGTATTAACCGATCTCAGGCAGTCTGGAGTAAAAAGAAACGAGTTTATGCGCAAGAAGATGTCGCCACCATTATTTCATAATGGAAATTTATAAGTTACCTTTAACACCTTTTCTCGGAAAATAAATAAGTTGAAAAAATATTTATCATTTTAACACATTGCTTAATTTTCTAGATTATATGTGAATTGAGAATTTGCTTTATTCATTAAAAACCAAACGTTTTATATATCTAAGGCGAAGTAGGTAAAATATGGTTATCTCAGTTTGTAGTGAGAATGGGATAAATAAAACAATTATGTTGATCATAAGGGAATAAAATTACAATTAGACTTGTACAGAATAATTTTGGTTGTAGCATGTTAACGACCTAACAAGTTATAAGTAATATAGGAATCGTTGAATTTCTGAATGTAAGAGTCAATTCACACTGGATACATCCCGCTGGTAACCCCATGTCGCGATTGACCTAATCTCAGCAAATCGGTTTTTACCGTATAACCCGATCATTTTAAAAATGAACGATTTTTAATATTTATGCATCACTTCAAGATGGCACCCCACCGCGGAGTGATGTTAATTAATCGGCATTTCATCAATATCATATTGTTATAGTTTTAATTTTTTCGGACCTCCCGTAGTAACGGACGGCCTGTTCAATTAATGGTTTGGTTTACATTGATAGCGACGACTTGTATGCGTTCCCACGACTTCAATCAGGTTTAGGAAAGTACCATACTTGCTATGCTGTAGATACTTATTATGTTCCTTATTATACATTAATGGCTGAAAGGTAATGGTATCTGACTTTAAAACTCAATTATTACTCGTATATTCCCTTCCAACAATATTATGAATCTTTTAAGTCTTAAATTAATTTTAATTCTAACTAAAATGGAGACTTAAACCTCATAAGGAAACTATCTCATCATAAGGAAGGTCATTGTTACTACAAGGCAACAACTCGATGTGTAACCATTATCCAAATTAGCTTTAAATCCTTCTGCAGAGACGCGCAGTTCTTATTCCAATTTTTATTTTATTTTGAGAAATTATTCTAAATAAAAAAGAGACATCTCTTGTAACAATACAATCAACTCTTTGTCTCTTCATTTTATTTTTATTTATTATACAAAAGAAATTTGGGACAAATGCCTTATTTAAGACTGAAATAAACAAGACGTCTTCATCTGAGAGCATTTTCACAAAAACCATAGACAACTGATGTGAACTGTTGGGCGCCATTTTATTTATTTATGACGTTGTAAAACCTCGAATAGTAATTAGTTTTATGGTCGTTTTATTTCCTTGACAAGACCATGAAAGTTTTTGGCTGTATTCTGATAAGAATGCATGCTCGCTCATTAATATAAATTTAAATAATTCATAAAATACCAAGCTTTTTTAAAACGAAATGATAATTTGGAAGAACTATACTTTCATTAAAAAAAAAAAGAAAAAGAATAATGAATATTGCAAAATTCAATACAGAGAAAGGTTTATTTACTTGATGATTTAAGTCTTATAACTACCTAATTCGATATACTTACTTAAAACAATAAACATCTAAAAAAATAAATATCAAAAACAAAGTTTGTATTTCAAACACGTCCGACAAAACATTTATCAGCACTTCTAAATGCAAACCGTCGCAATGAAATTTAAAGAACGATTACCAAAATTGATATTACATAATAAGCTGTAATTGTTGCTGGCGAAATTCTGCAAGTAGCAATTTGACAATCAAAATATATCGGATTGTCCCCCACGTATGTATCCATTGTTCGTACTTACATCCAAAAACTGATCCAACCATTAACCGATATATAATTTGGAATGATTGCTGATCATTTATAAAAGTACCTTCCGACGAGCGAAGGAAGTTCAGTGACCAGTAAAAATAAGAAAATTGGTATAATATACGATGAGAGTAGGGTCTATCTAAATCCTTATTACTAATTAATATATATAAAAAAAATTCTTTGTAATAAAGACTTACATTCATTTCAAAAAATTGCAACAGCAACAAATCTATCCATCATATTTGATCGATAAAAAATTTAAATTAATAAATTTTCGTCAATTTAAAGAGACTTTAATTTTTTCCTTTTTCAAACTTGTTGAAATAGATTAATACACTTAGATTAGAAACAGAATACTACTCAGCCACGTAAAAAGTTAACAGTATTTATTAATCTAATCACGTTCCTATGCATGTCTCTGATTTGTAATTCGAATGCCACCAACCACCACAGACAATAAAAATCTGGCGCCATCTCGTCACAGATTATAACACGTTCACCATAATGACGGGGAAATTATAAATACGTGACGTATCGAGACTCTTTTGAATTGTTTTTTTTAGAAAAGTAAAAGTCCCGACCTCTATTCCATAGCGCGTATTCGGAAGTCAAATTGGTGATGCGACTTGAATGAGAATAAAGATAATGGCGTCTCTTATGAATGAATGTTTTATTTCTCAGTAATCGTTGCCGTTTTGTAGAAAGTGGAGACATGTTACACAAAAGATCCATATGAGATGCGCTATATTTGTTTTGTTAAACCCTTAAGTTTTGGTAAAATAAACCATTTTATGAAAATTTTAATATATAGAGTTTAGTAGAAAATAGAGATAAGAATATTTTTATGAAAAACTTTGTAATAAATAAAAAAAAATATTTGTCATAGTAGTTGTTCACTTGTTTGGATTTTTTCTTATTGGACTTTATATTTAAATACCTTTGACTTAATATTATGCAAAATTTCACTTCTTCACTTCACTAGTACCTAAAAAATATTGTAAGAATTGTTCTTGTGTAAGATCAGACTTCACATGTTTCATTTAATTTCTCTAAAATTTTGGTTACATTTACAAGTCTTACAAGACATGACTAGGCCGATTTTCGAATTAGAAATTCTCGTTTGAAAGTTTTACGAGTATCAAGAAATATTTTATAACACTAAGTACTTTGTTTTGTAAAAAATAAATAACAGATTTACAACTAAAACGTCTCATTTAAAATACATATATTTTTAGGTTTTTAAGTAAATGTTTGTATGATAATCTACTTCTGTAATGAATATATCTATTATTATAACTACATTCGCAATTCTTATTAATTACTGCATTGCGCATGCGTAGCTACTGAATGGTCACAAATCTATAGCTAGTTAGAACCTTTCTAAGCTGTGATTGGAGGAGGCGGGCCCGCCTACAAGAGGAAAGACTTGAACAATAGGCCGAATAGCAACGGTACTTGGGCTTAGCTTGCTCAATACCTACTATGTTACGGGTTATAGGTACTCGTAGAAATATAATGTGAAAACGTCGGTACTCGGTGAAATGAATAAGACTTTATTTTAAATATTCGAGTAGTTCCAAATATTATTGATATAGGTATCTTACTGGAATTAGATGTCTTATTAGATTATTGTTGTTTACTTTTTCAGTAACTAGCTGTTTTATTTTAAATTACTAACTATACAATCAAAATGTCTTAAAAATAGTGATTTAGGAAGTATCCGTTATCGTCGAGAATAAATGAAAAAAAAAAAATAACAAAAATTCTATTTATATAGAGTGCAAGCGAAATCTGCATATTTAAATCAAAAGAAGTTTAATTCTATTAGACTCTGCCTATCTGTGGAAAATAGGTGTGATTGTATAAAATGATAAAAAAGTGGTGATTTTATATGAAAGTCCCTCAAATTGAGAAGGACTTTCTTTGATCTTACATGAACGAAAACTACCATGAATCAATGTAATAAATACAAATACTTACTACTTACTTAATTAAATCGGTATCTTTGTAGACCCGCTTTATCACGTCGCTCCCTCAAAAGCTAAATTAAATCTGTAATACCACTAATCACCAAAATTTACAGATAATAAATGGTGTTCTTACAAGCCCTGCAATTTGGGAGCCGTAATAGGTTCTTGAGAAAAATACTAATTAATAAAATTGTCGTGTGCGATTAGCCACGTGGGTTAACACGACTCATGATACCCCGAGGGAATCCAGAACTGTAATTATAGCAACACATTAATTCCTATAATTGAGTATTCTTATTACACAAGGGAAGGATGGCGTGATTTTAGCAGTGTATGTGTTAGTGTTTTGTTTTGTCTGGGTACGATTTAAGAGGAGTCATTTGAATCTCTATATAGGTACACATTATGTTTATATAATAGTAAGATGCCTTTTGTAATCATATACTTAATGCAATTTTGGTTACAAATTCTAGTAAATTCATACATTTCGAAATCTAAGCCAAATCGAAAAACTTTTTTTTATTTTTGATCTGATCTTTAGACATAAGTTATTACAAATAAAATACAGATAAAAAAACCAGATTTTTTGCTTTTTACATACCTAAAAATTTTATCATATAAAGTTATATATTATATAATATTTATAAATATTTAAACCGTCAAGTAACGTTCCTATAAAAAGCATCTACATATTTCTGTCGCAAAAATACTAAGTTAAATCATTTTTATTATTCATAATATTATGATTTATAAATTGTTAAAATCATACCTCCTTTATCATAAAAGTACCTACCTAACGGTATTTATCATAGGTAATGCGTTCAAATCAAAAATAGTTACTTTTTCTTACTTTACATATTTCTTATCAAGAATACATACATACTCGTACATAAAATCACGCCTCTTTCCCGGAGGGGTAGGCAGAGACTACCTCTTTCCACTTGCCACGATCTCTGCATATTTCCTTCGCTTCATCCACAAATCTCACCAAAAATACAAATGAAAAAAAAAAACATTCAATCGATTATTTAATATTTCGAATTTCTTGTCCCGCAATTTACTGGTTTCCAGCCAGCTTTAGGTTTTTGTAAAACCGCGTCCTCCATCTTCGTTAGTTAATACGTCTATATCAACAACGTAATTGTGTACCGTAAGCATAAATTTAACTTAAATATAACCACACGCGGCAAAAAATTAAGTGGTTCTAAAGGTACTGACTAAGGCGTTCGTGCTTTTAAGATTTACTCGCGTGCGAGTTATATGTGCGCCGCATGTAAGTTTTATGTAGTACTATGTAGGTATATAGTTTGTTAGTAGTTATGTTAGTATCAGAAATATCTTCTTTCGATTTTTTTTATCATTTTGTCTATATTTAGACATATAAGAGGTTCATATTTTAATATAATATTAAAGTTCAATTAGGTATGTCTATTTCATCTTTGCGTGTTCCCAGTTATGAAGAGTGCCACTGTGCCTCGGGGCCTGGGGTCTCTTTTCCAACATTTTTCATTCCGCCTTGACCGATTCGCAGCGTCTTATTAAGATTCAATCATGCTTTAATCCTACTTGAAAGAGACAGGGCTTTTTTCTTACATTATTACTCTACATGGCTGAGGTTACAAAAACACATAACCTACGTATAAGCAGCATTAATGTGTTATCAATAAAGAACATAAATTCGATCTGTTCTTGTGTGGCGCCTTATTACGATATAAAATATTAAAATCATTAAAGTAAAGACAACGTGCATCATCCAACAAAATGTCGAAGCGTTTTTTCCCAAGGCATTTCTTTTCTGCATATCTAGCGACATAAACTACACTTCAATCGACACCTCGAAATAAATCCAATAATTAATATTACATTCGATACAACACAAGATGGGGGAGATATTATTTTGATGAAGACCGGCCATTTGTTTGATCAATGAATAATTGCTACGTTAGCTAAAGAGAAATAAAAGTTGTAGTAACATGTTGCAGAACTTTACACCGTGGAAATAAAAAAGCACCGCGTTGCGAGCATAGACGCGCTGTACACTCGAATCTTATAATTTATTGCAATATTTATTAACTTGTAAATACTGTGAATCGCAATGTACTTTGTGCATTTTTAATATTTCATCGGAGAAGTATGAGTTTATTTCGCATACACCGTGTTATTTATAGATTACGGAGTTAACCACGGGTAAGTATCTGAATTTTATTGAAGCAGTAATATTTTTTCAATTGCAATGAAATAAATCAAGCCGAATACTTTATTAAATATGAATACAAAGCTACATTGTTAATGTTATTGATTAATGATAGAAAATTTGAGTAAGTGCGTAAAACGAAATATAAATATCCTTAGCAGAACATAAAAATATATAAACCGGTAACGGGAATAAAAAAATAAAAGAATGTTTAATCAAAAAGGAAGAAAAACTTAATTTAAAATTCACTTTCGCATTTAAACAAATAAATGGTAAATCTGAAGTTTAAAAAAACATTAAAAATCTATTCGAACACTTCTTGAAACTAAGTTTCTTACTTTTTACTTCAAATATGTTTGTCTATCTGAGAAAGAGACGACATTTTTTCACCTGCGACAATCTCATTTATCAATCTGTTTATCAATAAATATAATACATACATACATACATAAAATCACGCCTCTTTCCCGGAGGGGTAGGCAGAGACTACCTCTTTCCACTTGCCACGATCTCTGCATACATCCTTCGCTTTCGGGTACTTTTGACCTGACCCTTTACCAGGACGTCCTTAATTTGATCAAGATACGTTCGTCTAGGTCTCCCCACTCCGACCTTTCCCTCCACACTCCCCATGTATATCAGCTTAGTCAACCTGTTTTCATTCATCCTCTCCACATGACCGAACCATCTTAACATACCCTTTAATAAATATAATATTTGAAATAAAGTAAAAAGTTCAAAAGCAAGTATAAAGTATGTAATTTTTATAGAAAATTTAACAAAGTAATCTTATTAACAATAAATTCATGCAATAGAACATAAAGTTAAAAACCAAATCTTGCAAACATGCATAAAACATCTTATTAAAAATCGTTAAGGGTTACTTTTCCACCTTTAGGTAACTAAAAAAGATAAGTTTATGCATAATGCAACAAACTTATTGCGATTAAACTAACGACCCTTAACACACTTGGTCGTAATGTTGAATAAATAAGCTACTCATCTGCATAAAATGTAAGTACTTGCTATCTAAGCTAACTTAATGCTTTCTATACTTAAATATGACTATCATGTTTGGCCATTTAATCAAATGTTCAATGATGGGATGCCTAGGGCTCTGCTTAATGCTGGTCAAGTAATATTTAGATCATAGAAACAGGTAAAGTTGTATTATGAAACACAATTAAATTTAGTTTTTCTATTCTGATCAATTGATACCGGAACAAATATGAATAATGACAATGCCAAACATATATATAATAGAGTCACAGGGTCGGAGAGTTTATATTTTATGACTTTGATTGAATTTCTCAAATTGTCTAACAAAAGACATCAACGAGTCAGTCATAAATTCTTTCTCGAATATTTGCTATTGAATCAATTGAAATATTTATGACTTACTAAATCGAAATAGAGATACGCACTTTTTCTCTTCTTTTAAAATATGATATAGGTAAGTAAGTTCACCATTAGTTTCCAACTCACTTAGCTTTTTCTATGTAATTTAATCCATGTATGTTATTTATCGGGAAACAGGCATGATTTTATGTATTTATCTATATTTTTTTCACTATTTCTCCTTTCCGTATTCTAAAAGATTTCGCCCTCAAAGCAGAATGCGTCTGTCGCGTGGTTGCGCGCTATTAGCCGCGGCGGGCGCCTGGCTAGCCTGCTACTAGTCGACGGTAGCCTATAAATTACACGAATTATACAGTGTGCCAGAGCGGCCACGTGATATATTGTACTCGACGGAGAGGAGCGTGTCAGCGGTCGACGTAAAATTATACATTGGATGGTGTATTAAAGATAGTACAGATGGATCACGTGTTGTGTTACCCAGTAAGGTAAGTACACTAACTGAGAATAACTGGGAGGAAAACGTTGGTCATGTCCACAAGAAAATGGTTCAGATAAAAGTAATGTGTCCTTTTGGACGGCGGTAAACCAGAAACGGTAATCAATAGCAACAGAGGCGTAATAATTTTAAATTTATTAATAACAATAAGAAACCAGTATCACATGCACCCGAAAAATAGAGGATAAAATAGCCTGACAACAGTGCGCAAGAGTGGACGCGAAATTGTATAATGCATAGATAGCATCGGTGGCCAAAAAGCATGATGCACAGAGGGATACAGATTCAAATTTTACTGCGGCTCTTACTTACAAATTACTCTACTTACTTTAAAAATTATTAACCGATGTTCTAATTAAACGGCAAGGGAAAACGTGAGGAATCCGGCACATCCAGATAACTGATGTTTTTACTGAAAAAAATTGAGAAGGTAAAACAATAGTGGCTTACAGTAATAACCTAATTTATTTGTATAAATATTAAAGGGTAAAGTTTTACATCAACTAATTTTGAAAATTATTAAACCTACAGTTAATAAGATTTTTCGAGTTTTAAATTTTTAACGGAAATGCATTTTACTTGATTTACTCTTTTGTGTCTTTATTAATTTGGGAGTGACTGCGGTTTATATTTACGTCACTATTACCTCGAAATAAATACACAAACATGTTTATAAAACTAGCCAGGCCTTGCAGTTAAACTTATGAAGCAAGAGTGTTCAAAACCTTGAATTAAAACCATTATAATTTTATTGACATATGTTTGTATTCTTACAATTTATATTGAAAAAATTCTTTATAACAAAGAAATATTCATCTTATTCTATTAGCTTTCATATTTATTTGCTTATTGCTTGTGTCAGCACCTTGACGTAGTTTCATTATTATTCTACTCAATTATTGTTTTTTCTACTTTCAAAATGACAAAAAGCCAACCTCGTAGGTATAATTTATATCAATTTGTATTTAATTCGCAAAAAGACAAAGCATTTACAATATTTTGCGAAATAAGCGGATATTTTCACGAGCAATAAATTTAACAAATGTTTCACCCTTAAACGCTGAGCATTCCAACTTTATTAGTATGCGGTGGGCAATACATTCTTATTTCGTAAATGATAGGCCTCAAGATAGCTAGACAAGTTATTGCTTGCAACCCCGCGTTATTTAGTGGGAGAAAGCGTTGGACAGCGTTTGTCTTGATAACAATCAGAATCTATCTGTGTCCGCAACCGTGGTATTATCATTTGTAATGCTTGTAACTCTTGCTAGACTTGAAATAAAACTGCAATTGGCGGGGTATTAAATAACTGTTTGCGGCGATATTATCCACTGGTTATGCTAAATATGACCGAAATACTTGGTGGTCCTTATTAACAGTTTCTAAAGGAACTTTGGTTATACACCTGTGACAGTGGCGGGTAAGGATAATCTTAATTATGTTCATATAATATGACTGTTTATGGTAATATGTGTACTATAGTAGCAGTAAATGTGCGTACGTAACACAAAAAAAGCTAGACGTTGTCATTTGATGTGTTTTTGTTATTATACCTGTATCTGTAATGAAAACTAATTATATACTTTAAATTTGTACAATGTACAGTGTTAATCTGTGCTTTTCTGGCAGATAAACAAAATCTGAAACATAAAAAGTTATTCCTCGACACTTCAATCACGTTTTTACACTAATTTAATACATTTATTAATCTTCTAGTATGAAATGACGATCTAACATAAATATTGGATACTATGCTATCATGCTTGCAACGAAATCGATGCGGTTATTAAAAATTATAATAAATTCTACAATGACAGGCTAATTATTGGTCTCCGTGTAATTTGCTTTAGTTCGCAAAAGCCGAAGGGAACAGTGTACGTACTTACCTTTCCTTCCATTAAGTCAGATGCGATATAGATCAATTAAATTATCAATCATTTTTAGATGGCAATCGAGATGACTTTATATTAACCCATTATCGGTAGGCTTGGAATACAACGGTACTTTTTACAAACATATTTGTATTTTAAATAACAAAAAGAAATATCGCGTACATAAAATTTTTAAATGCAGCCAACATTGTTTTAATAATATACTTTGGTGAAATTATTACATAGCCTCTCCCTAATTTACAATGCCTTAATCAGTAATCTTTAACACAATTAAAAATACAAAGTTATAAAGTTAAAAGCGAATTCAAGAAAATTAACAGTCGTTATAAGCGGTTGCAACTCTTTTAATAAGCCATTGATTACATCGCCACACCATAAAGAAACACGCTGGTAACCGTGCACAAAGACAATGAAACTGACTTCATTATATTATAATTAATAACTTCATGTTCTGCCCGCTTGAGTACTAATTGGTTTGCTACTGGATTAATGATCTGCGCTGATATTCAGTTTGTTAAAAAAAAACAGGTCGTTCATTTTCTAGTTGTCAATATACCGGTATTTCATTGTTATTCCTCTAGTTACAATAAAAAATAACAGCGTCTACAATGCAATAAAATATTGTTATGACCGTTTGTTTGAAAACTGCTTGTTCTTCATCTGTTTATAAAGTGATAATCAATTTCAAGTTTCTATTAGCGACCTTACGACCAATATTTGATTCGAATGATAACTAAAACAATCTAAGCGTTAATAACTAAATCAAACCACCTAGACCTCAACTTTTGTAAAACGTTTACTACATTGCTTGCATTTTAAAAGCGCCACCTTTTAGAAAACTTATAAACTTTTTTATTTTATTTTTGTTACGTGCGGCTACAACCGCCCCACCAATTCAACCCTTAATAAAGCTACGTTACGCCATCTATGGGAACTTCTAAAATGTGTAAAGAAATCGATGCTATTTAATATCGACTTTAGTTCAGCGGAATAGGGGTGAGTGTAGATGGCGTTACGGGGCACTTTAAGGGGTTGATATTTTTTTTATCCACTAAAGTCAGGTTAAGCCTTTTGAATGTAATATCTATTTAAAACGTGGCAAGGTATTAAGTTCGTTAGATGCCTTTGGGATATTTTAGAATAGGATTACTCCATATCTTTTCCATGGATGTCGTAAAAGGCAACTAAGGGAAAGGTTAATAAACTTGGAATTTTTCGTAAAGACAATGGGCTAGCACTATACCTATGAATCTCAATTCCAACATTGAGCCCTACAGCTGAACGAGGCCTTCCTGTTTTACAAGACTTTATTGTCTGTCTTTTCCGTAAGGCATATAGTCATGATTATATGTATGTAAGAACTTACTAAGTTTCCTTTGAAAGTGATTTAGAGTTTACGCAGCTGAAATTTACTTATTATTTTAACTGCGTTAATACAATTACGTTACTATTTATTATATTTAGGTATTAATATATATTTAGGTATTAATTACGTTAATACAAAAGGTAACGAAAATATTATAAGCTAATTAAACTGCAAATAAAAATCATAAAATCAGGTATAGCAATAACAGTAACAGGTGAAGCACTCGCTTGTAGAAAATGTCGCGCGCCAACGCACCTGTCCCAAACCTGACTTTGTGGCTAGCGTCAATTTTTTATGCAACGAAACGTAAACATTTAACGAAAATTAATACAGGAAGATTACTTATATAGATAACAATTCGGAATAAATAGAATAGATTTGGCAAAAATTCAATGATAACACATGCTTGGAAAATTACTTCTACATAGGGATGAACATTTAAACAAACTCTACACGACGAAAATAAACTAAGCGGGAAAACAAGTTTTTAATTGGTGTAAGTAATCACGTATACGTGTGGTTACTCGTATATAAAGAATTCCTATCGCTTGTATAGTGCTAATGATATAAAAATTAACCATTAAATAAATCGCCCGTGGCGATTTGCAAATACAGTGTTGGTTAATCTATGGTTACGCATTGACGTTGCAATGGACACCTGCTCTACGCGATTATAACCCATTATACCTTTGTAGTTTTATATTCACTACTAAAGAGTGAAAACATAAATATGGACAAGATAACAATAAATAAAATACCAAAGATTTTTTAGCTCGAGCTTCTGTTTAATACGCCATCCTGAAATAGGACATGTAAAATGCAAAGAATTGCGCTCGTCGACTCTACAAGTTCACACGTAGGCTAACAATGGAACGAGTAATAAAATATCCATGTAGTAAGTAACTTTCTTGTGAACAATGGTCAATATTACAAAAAAGTTTATGAAGCTTATTAAGGGCAACAAAAGCTCGAGACATTAATAAAACAATATCGTCGCTGATACGTTTACAGCGGCTATTCTCCTTAACGACTTCTAAATAGACGATGCGAACAGATCCCGTCTTCCGAACAAGGTAATGGACGGGATAATTACGCGCAACGACGTGCAACAATAGCGGCGCGAGCTTACTGCTCTATGGCATAATAAGCGCCGGCGTATTTTGATCAGAGTGCAGCAAGTAGCGGAGCGGGTAGGAGTGCGGGGCGTGGGGCAGCCCGTGCGCCGTGCGAGTGCGCGCGCGCCCGGCACGCGCCCCACCGCTGCGCTGCGCCGTCCGCCGCCCGCCGGCGCTCGCGCTACTTAGCGTCGGGGATGCGCGCCACCTCCGCCAATCCACCGGCGACCTCCGCGGCACGCACTCGTGCGCTCTCGATACGCTCCCGACTTGTTTACGTTCGCGATGCCGATGGCAGCTATTCACGCTTATCAGAATATAGGTGTCGATCAGAAATTGACGCACCTACAAAATCACGGCCAGAGAAGACTAGCACCTGCGCCTATCGATTCATCTCGGTGTAAGAAGAAGTCCTACCTTCACCAACCTTATCCTGCTCAACCTGCTTCAGTGGCCAGAAGAAATGCCAGAGAACGAAATCGAGTGAAGCAAGTAAACAATGGATTTGCTCAACTTCGCCAACATATTCCATCTGCTGTTACGGCAGCATTGGCTGGAGGCAGAGGTTCTTCGCGCAAACTAAGCAAAGTGGATACATTAAGATTAGCAGTGGAATATATCAAGAGCTTAAAACGTTTATTAGAAGAGGGCGAAGAAGGATGCTCGGATACCCAAATTGGCCTAAATTTAAATACAAGTGGTCCTCAAACTCCACCATCTTCAGAAGAATCACATTCGCCAGCACCATCCTTCGTATCTGAAAGCTCCGCAGGACCAAATTGTCATGATGCCTATGATTCTTATGAACCCATGAGTCCCGAAGATGAAGAGCTTCTAGATGTTATATCATGGTGGCAACAACAATGACTGAAGGTAAGAATTAATATATTATTTTTTATAAATATTCAATGAACGTTCTTGTTGGTCGATAAGATAAGTTATGAGAATTTTGTGAATGAAATCCTTAAAATGTGTTTGCTTAAAAGTAATCTTCACAGCTTTGATAAGGACATTTTATCTCTTTGTTGACATTTGTCGCGACGTGTATGTTGATTTTTTATTGTTATCCTCAAATTAATATGTTATACCACAAGAATTCGTAATATATTATTAAAATATTTTCGGACTGGCAAAAAGACAGGTATCGTTAAATTTCAAAGAGCTTTAGGAGCAAGTTTTTTCTTATCGGATTCGTTAGTCACGGTTACCTACTGGGTCGATCCTGCTCTATGCCTTTATGTTGCACAAGTTGAATGGATCTTCACTTACCTGCAGGCAAAAAGCAAACACATAAATACCATTATGGTCGCGCATTGAACCATCGGATAGACTTTATATTTCATTGTTAAATTAGGATGGCACAATGGCATGTCTCCGACAAAAGCGAATCTTAAAATATGTCGCTCCATAAAAGCTTGCATCTAGGTAGACGTTTTTTATGCCGGAGCAAAAATAAATTTGCCTATGTTTTATAGACTAGCTCTCTAAAGAAGGGACCCGCATTGTACCTTCTTATTTACGTCAATAACATACTGTAATTACTTCTAACAATCTGTGGTTTGCCCCGCATCTACTGGGAAAATTGCTCATAAAAGTGGTCTATTCTAATAAAATGATGCCACTGCTATCCATCACAAGTGGAAGCAGGTTTTAGTAAGATTTCATCACATCCCTTAAGATGAGACATCCGGTCACAAAGGACTTTCTCGGCGGGGGCATATGGTCAAATGTTGCGGGTTGGCAAAACAAGTAGCACTTTTTACAATAACTTGAAATGAATACTACAAAAAATGGGGGATTCATCGCCGGCTATTAATTTATTTTGCCGGAAGATGAAATCTCAAGAGGAAATAGAAGGGCGGTGCGCGAGGCACACGTGTTACAATATTTGCTAGACTCAAAAGTAAACATCTGTTGATATGAGTTCGCTGTTCATGGGAATCAACAGGCGTCATTGCTAGCCAAAGAAAACTTTATTATCAAAGTTCTTGTTATTTTTACTATTACGCATGTTTGCATTGTTGATTCTTAAATTAAATGTGGTTTTATTTTTATTGTTCACAGAAACCGTGCATTACGGTGATCAAAGTGCGGCTGTAGAGCAGCTTGTGAAAAAACAAGTATTCCTTGAGAGAAGTCCGAGCGACGGAGCGCGAGGGACTCTGAGAGAACCTTTAATTAAGCGCAATCAGTATATTCTTAATGAGAGGGGATAATGGTGGACTACAACGACCTCATCGATGCATTCCGCCGACCGACCACCGAACGAATACCCTTAAATGCATTTCATACATCGATGGAATAGCAAAATAAAGACTGATTTGATCATTTGTTCCACATGAGCATTTAGTTTATTATAAGATTCCAGATATCGCTGTGCCTTATGTTAATACGACTTCCAATTAAGTATTAGTATATATATTGTTTACTTATGTTATCTAGTCATTAGACTTTAAGTTTAGCGTGTAAGTCATCTTCCTAAGTTTTTGTAATTTGTGACTTTAACGTAGTATTAGTTGTTACCTTTTGGTATGGCTTTATGTTATAAAGTTCGTAATTACGTTTTAAATTTGGATATCTTGAGACAAAGACTTTCATTGTAAATAGATAATTGTAGTACCATAACAAAGATTCCTAATATTATAAAAGTTATATTGAAAGAACTGTTTATACTTAGTTAATGAAAAAAGTACCAGTAATCAACCTTAAGGTTGTTTCTGTAAATAAATATTACTTGCAAAAGAATTTCTACCACTTTTATTTCATCACTATAAACCCCATTATTAGGGGATAAAAAAATAAATATGCATTGGTACCTGTTCAAAAGAGAAACAAGAGGGTTCCTTCCTTGATAACAATGTATATATATAATACAAACTAAAAAATAACAATATTTCTACTTTAAAAATAACAGAACTTACTTAAATACCTACTTTATATATTTTCTTTTAAGGGAAGGTTAGAAAAATCTTTGTCATTGCATATTGTTACCTGCCGATGAATATCGAAGATTATAGCATGGAAGCAACCGATATATAATGACGTCAATCAAAATCAATATTGTAGTATCTTATTAAAGTCTATACCATCCATATTCTCCTATTATATTTCGGAGTATGAGAATAAGTAATAGCAACTCTAAGATTGCACAAACTACATAGGAACTATGATTTCGCCGACTCTTAACTGTGGAGACTACTCAACCAGCTGATAACAATGATAATATTATACAAGTTATGTATAGAAAACATTTTTAATAATATTATCGAATATATGTAAGTATGTATCGGACGATGCCTTATACTTGTTGGTCAATCTACATACGTACGTATAATCACGTCTATATTCCTTGCAGGGTAGATAGAGTCAATTAACTGTTAGGCCACGTTCAGCTGTTTGGTTGTAGCGTGTAGCTGTGCATTGTAGCATGGTGTCAATCTACATACATATAATCACGTTTATATCCCTTGCGGGGTAAATAGCCTGGAAAAGACTGATAGGCCACGCTCAGCTGTTGGGGTTGATGATATAATTAAGACTCAAATAGTGAAAGGTTGCTAGCCTATCGACTAAAAGAAGCATCCCAAGGTGTCAATCTAATAGAGTAAATTCCAGTAAATTTGAAGATACGTAAATTTTTCTTTAGTAAAATTGTAAAAACGACATGTGAATATACAATTCTAGCAGTTTTTATAATTCTCGTATCTGAGATTCATCCTATAAAGTCTTAATAACATTTATTATGATGATTTCTTTTTTGTTTCTTGTTTCAATGTAGAAAACGATATAGACAGTATGTTAAAAGTACTATAGTTAAATAGAATAATTAATAATATAAAGACTATTTTTATATCCTGTTTTATTTAAGTATGTTACATGAAATATCGCAAATTTGAATAATGCAGTTTGTACCAGTCTGAACACGTGCCTCGGCTCCAATTTCTCGCGAAATAAAACTGGCAAAGGGGCCAATATTTTGTGCAACATTTAATTTGAAAAAGACAATCTAACTGTAACTCGATCTCATATCACGCCCGCCCATCGAATCTAAATTGCAATAGTAATTTTGATAATGCAAAGGAAGTTCAACAATTATGGGTGGATATATCCGTTGCTTATTAATTGTTTAAACTTGTTTCTCTATGGAACAAGACCGACTAGATCCTACGGAAGCAAACGCACCTGTGGATTTGCGAATCGTTTTGTCGGTGTTGGTATTATATTAATTGTCAGTTACTATGCGACGTCGCATCCGTTGCGACTGCGACAAAATTACTCATCATTATCTTGTTTGTCTAATTGAGAATCGTTGGTTTATTTAACATCTCTGTTTGTTAAATATTAGCAAGTTAATTTAATGGAATTAAATTCATTCATTCATATAATCACGTCTATTTCCCTTGCGGGGTAGACGGAGCCAGCAGTCTTGAAAGACCGACAGGAAACGTTCAGCTGTTAGGCTTAATGATAGATATGTCATGTACCGGATCACAAATTAGATAGTTAAAGTGTTAAAGTTTTAACCCAATGGGAATTTGTACAGAGGATGGTATACAGCAGTTTTGGAGACTGCGATCTGAAGAATATGTTGCTACGCTCATGAATCGGTACAAGTGGTCGTCGCGAGTCTCTCAACCAGCTTAGAATAGGACTCTTTGGTTTTATTTCAAAACCCAATCGGGTTCCCTCCTGAGACAACCTCAACAATACCACCACTAGCAGTGGTATTGGCCGCTGTTCATTTTAAGCATGTGATTATATAAATTTGTTTTAAATTATTATTTAATTTTGTCTTTAACTTAGTTATTAGTATCTTAAAATATAAATAATATTTAAAAAATATTAATGACTCACACAGGGAAATATATTCTGAAATCAAACTTCTGAGAAATTCGTACATAATTTTGTATGATTAGTAAGAGTGCAAAATTGGAGCTTATTAACTTACTATTATGCTATAAATAAAGGCATGCCGCTTTATTTTATGCCATAATCTGTAATATTTTCTAGCTTATGTGAACTAAATTAAAGTGCCTATTTCACAATAATTATGTTCAATAAAAAAGTTTTTGTACTTTTATAGTTCATTTACCTTTTCTTAGATAATACAAAATAGATTTAGTTGCTAAAATATATATTGTTGGATAGACATATGAAATTGCGTTTTCAAATTGTTTTTAAAAATAGAATCGACAATATAGTTAATATTATTTGAATTAATCAACATAATAAAAATGTTTTATATATAACCGATATTTTAAAAACTTTCCTGCCTATGTTGTACTGTCGCTAATCAATTATCAGAAGAAAGATAACATAATTAATTGGTAATATGTTTGACGATATGTTTTGGCAATATAATAAGTTTTACAAAATTCTGCAACGAACATGTAAAAGTTGCGCTGGCGCAACTGATGCGTTGCGCTTACGACTCGTGCGCGCTCGGGCGCGCTCGTGCGTTCACGGCACGCGACCGGCGTGCGCCGCAGCTGCCCGCTTCGTGGACGGCAGAAAACTTCAAATTAATGGATTCATAATTTTCGAGGAAATTACTCTTTTTGTTTGATTACTGTACCATAGCAAGTGATAAAATATTTACGGGTAAATGTAAAATAAAATGTATGTAGACAAAAAATAAAGCAACAGTTTGAAGTATTCTCGAATTGATCATAATTACGAAAGTAGTTAGATAGAAAATCCTTTATTGCATTACGCAATCTCCTCCAGTCCAAGCCACCACAAGAACACCTATATTAGTAGAAGCATTAACGCTTCGTTTTAAAATGTTATGTTCACTTAACAAATTTAATAATTGATTAATTCCCTTAAACAAATATTTATAATTTTTAAGTCTTTTATTCCACACATACATATTTAAAACACTTCTGGGAGAAGTCAACAAAATAAAGTATTGAATGATCTCCATCCAGATCATATGAAAAATATACTAGAGTTAATTGAAGTTTCAAATAACTATACTACCTAGGTAACTGAAGATAGATTGTAGCTTAAGAAGTGTATGAGTAAATCGATACAATGCCTGCATGTTTACCTTGAAGCTATTTTGATTTAAAACAATGCGGTTGCTACCGTGCTGTGGTCAGCTTAAATAAAAATCCATATTTTTAACACCTTGTTACCTGAAAAGGTCAGAACATGCAGGAATACAATGAAGTTTTTATTACTTGTGATACATATCTCTTACATACACACGTCTAACTTATTGTCATAGGCGAGACCTCAGGATCTACTAAATGAATTTTGATAAGATGCTGCTGCATCAGGTGTTTTATATCTTGGATTCTTATTGTACCTATTGATTTAATAATCACATTAAAAAACTTTCTTTGTAAGTATATTTTAACAAACACAGCCCCACGAACTTCCTCAAGTTTAATAACTAAGTAAACGGGACAGCACGCAAAAATACACTTCTGAACAAAACATCAATTTCAAAATACACGGTGAGGTACAAAAACCTCGAATTACACAAACACAGCCGGACGGAAACCTGAAACATCAATTTCTGCGCAAGTTGCAGTCTCAGATTCAAGGGCCCGCGCTCTTGTCCTTGGCCGCCAGTGTAACTTGCCGCCAATAAGCGTGTGACCTGAATCTTTGGAGTGTGTCGCTATTTTTGTATACTCGTACACAAGTTCAAGAGTAGCCAAAAGTGTTCTCAATATTACTTATTGAACCATATTTTTGTATAACTTAGTTTATATAATATACCTACACAATTTATAAATTTTCAGAATCAATTGAAAAACCCAGTGCTTAACCCCAAGGATTACTTAAAAAAAAAGACCTTTTTGATAATTCAGATTTTACATTTCACAATAAATGTAAAGCAATAAAGTTATGTACAAGTGAACAAATAACGTGGTAAATATCATTTAAATCTTTCAAGATTGAAAGGCGTACTTTTACATCAAGTAATGAGTCTTCAACTTGTGAAATACCCAAGATTTAAATACCATCGCGTACCGAAGGGCAAT
The DNA here is from genome assembly GCF_032362555.1 of Amyelois transitella. Classification (NCBI taxonomy): domain Eukaryota; kingdom Metazoa; phylum Arthropoda; class Insecta; order Lepidoptera; family Pyralidae; genus Amyelois; species Amyelois transitella. Next base: position 8,281,629 of record NC_083509.1, read on the forward strand.
TGAATATAAAGAGTGGGGCTAATTACGTCAAACGTACTAGGATACTAAATACCAGTCGAATACTACAACGGCGTTATCTATAGCCCTTGTCCCTCCGAACGACTCGAATTAATCGTTGGTGAGGTAATATAATAAATTGTCAGGCAGCAATAAAACTCATTAATGGTCTTTAATGAATTGGAACTCGGTAGCAGGTAGTCTCGGAATATCTCAAATATCTCGGAATTCCTATAAAATTGTGTTGCGGAGGGTGAACTCGTCAGTTTGTGAATTTCCTGACAGCCACCCTTAACTTCACGTTTAATTGTGGGATCCAAATATTTAGGTCAAAATGTCTCAAATTCTACCTTTTTCATGTTTCGGACCCTTTTTGTTTCTTTTTGTGGTGTAAGATAAACATCGGTAACTGTACTATATTGCACGATGTAATTCTAAAAATGTTAAGCCGTTCATTTATTGGAAATCGTTGCTTTTTTTAGGTACTAGTAATAGCAAACGCACACGCCTGAATGGTTCTCGAATCTATGGAGTAGTATTTTGCACATTATGCAGTTCGGTTTGTATAAACAAAATAAGCAATTTATTTTGCTAAATTCGTAACAGTTTATTTATTTTTTTGATTTCTGTTTCGTGTCTCTCCTATACTTAGAACCCAGACGGAATTTAAAATCTTAAATCATAACCATGAAACCTAAATCAAATGTACGTAAAACTAAAATGACCATCATATGTTTGATAATTTGGCATGAAACAAAGAACAACTCCATTCATTTCATTATCCCTGCTTCTCATCGGCTTTGTTCAAAGGGCCGTCGTGTCGTGCTATTCAAATAATTAGGGTCGATACAGCCACAGTCTGGTTCGAATTAAACCACATAAAAATCGCCGAGAAGACGCGCTCCCACAAAAACTCACCATCAGTGATATATCGTGGCTTCAACCAACGCGACAATCATTTATACGTGTTACCAATAAAGCCTTAAAGAAATAAAATAATGGTGAGTTGATTATACGAGCCGTGTGAATTGTGATATTCGGTAACAAGATTAAGTCTTCACTTGACGACTTTGGTCTCATGCGAGTATGCGATTGGAATGGAAACTTGATCAACAATGAGGTTCATCGACCTGGCCAGGTGTTGACTGACAGCAAATATTGTGACTATATCAATAAACGGAAGAGATTCGTTACTATTGGTGTCAGTGTCTGATTGAACTGACCTCTCATAATATGTTCTAGATTGCATTCTCCTACAATGAGGCTTTCTATTAAATATTTATAACATGACGGCCAATCATCCAATCAATACATATCGAATATATGTAGATGAGAGCATTGTTAGCTCACCACACAATATTATATTCAAAGTAAAGCAGAGTATAAAATATTCTAACAAGTGTGTGGTAGATACACATATATAGGAGATAATATTTAAGTTCGGGGACAATAATATGGAATAAGTTTATAATAATTTACTTCTGCAATTGATTTAGTAATATACATGTTTACAAATGCAAATTGGTAAGACATGCAGGAGAAGTCTCAAGCCTTCCATCCAGTGCTGTAATGAAGGCATGTTCAAAAAACAGCACACACCGCCGGTGGTCCGGCTGTCACTGGGACGGAGCTTCGTCATTATGCAACCTTAAGTAACAATGTCAATTACATATGGGAAATATCTTTTTCATGGAATTCCGTAAAAGTTTTTTCATCTAAGTTTAAATCTCTTCAGGAAAATATGCTTGATTGTATGTGTCACTTAACATACGGATTATCTTAAATTTTGAAAGTTATCTAAGTATAAAGGTTTTAAGTTTAAAGTCTAAGGTTGAATTGGAATTTATTATTTATTGCTGAGCTATAAACCGCTACACATATAACAACTCATTATTTTTTATTATTTTCATTCAAGTGCAAAAGGACCGCTACGATTTTTTATCACCATACAACAGCTACCAAGAAACAGAACTTAAAAATGCCACCAAAATTACATTAATATTCTTGTCATACATTGATCGATACGCAATAAAAATCACCCGGTAGCTTATTTCTTTGTTCACGGCTGTTATATAATGGTGCAATTTGAAAAATAATGTTGTACGTGAACTGAGCGAAGTCAAGTAACTTGAAGAGTATTAAACGTTAATGTGTTAGTGAGGGTAAGCGGTGATTACGGTCGACACCGCCCAGGAGCTGGTGTTTCGCGATGAAACGCTCGATTACCAAGTATCTGATATCAGGTAATCGTAGTGCAGGCTTTTCCGCAATCACGCAATCATACAAAACATCTGAACGGTAACACGAAGCCTTAAGCTGTGCGTGCGCAGGACACTCCCCGTTCGCCACTTTTGAAATCATAGCTGTTGAATAAATCAACTATTGATTAACTTTTAACAAACACAAAGCGTTGATAACGAAAAAAGAGAATAAGAGTTTTGAGAATTTATTACGAAAGGCAGTGAAAAAATCAGTAGGTACTTTTGAAATTTTAAACGTACTTTATCAAAAAGATTGACCCATGTCGAACGTAAGGGTAATGTATTGCCTAATTATAAAAAATCGGAGTACGTAATATCTAATAGCTTTTGCTAGCATTGTTCAGAAATATTTTTCATTATAAATCACCAGCAATCTTATGCCTAATAACATGATAAGCCTCTGTATATTTGTGGTCATTCTCACAGTACTAATCACAACTAATCTTGATTAAATGCTTTATAATCATAGAGCAATCGCATGTTATTTATCAAAGACTAACGACTCGATAAAAATGATCACTGAAGATAACCTTATTCACAAACAAGCCACATAACAAACATATCTGACCAAGAGCAATTTGTTAAAAGTCATTTAAAAGGTAGCGCCTCATAGTTACCTGGCTTACTTTTCATTAATAAATGTCTCTTTGGATTCTAAATTTGATAAAGAGCCGCTTTTGTTAAACATAAAAAATACTTAAGTAAGATGGAATCCAGTTTCCATATCCTCGTATGAAGATAAGGTTATCTTCATCAAAAAGCATCGCTTAAAATAAGATGGCGCCTGTCTGAATGAAATTAGTCAATATTAAATATCTTTTCAAATAAAAAATGTGTAAAAATTGGTAATTTTTTACATAACTAGTCTAGCCGTTTAAAGCATTGAATACTTCCATGAATATTAACTAAACTATAGTCAGTATATGGTAACTTTAATGATAATAATAATTATCGTTCATATTAATAAAAAAAAACTGTTTCTGTGGATAGGTATCATGGAAAGCAAATAAATAAACACAATGCATAAACCACAGTCACTAGTGCCTTAAAATTCCAAAGGTAGGCTATTGCGGAGTTAGTAAGTATGTTAATATGCAATGTCAGATGAGATATTATGTTAAAAACATTGGAACAATAAATTTTTACCAAGGAATTGACTATTTATAATATTTTAATAGATAAATACTAGCTACGAATTCTGCTAGATCGATCGTAGAATGATTCAAAACGCTTATGAGGAAGGAAGTTGGATAAAAATATTTTACGATTCAATGGACTAATTTTACAATCATTTCTGGTCGCTGTGATTCAAAGATGTTAATATTGGTGTCAGTGACATTTGAGTTCATCTTTTTGTAGGTAAAGTTTATTCCAACCACATCAATTTTCTTACCAATTTTCCATTTCAGTGCCCTGATGGAGTATGGCACGAGTCAAAGTCACTAGAGCAAGACAGTTTGATCATTTCAATGATGTTAAAATAAGGAATTGATAGGAACAATATCATTTTAATATAGGTACCTACTTAATTTAATTACTGAAATCTCCTTATAAGTAGAAAATGTTTATGTTATAATAATTTTGTTTAATAGATATACAAAATCTGAATAGTTTTATCTATCGAGTTGACAGAATAAATCCACAAAAGGTACCTGATTTTTTTTTTAACAAATACTATATACGTGGCTCTACTACCTCTGAATGTGTAAAATATCAAATGGTTTCTCGTTCATAGTGTGCCTGGCCAGGAGATTCTCTTATCACCAAACAGGTAATTTAGAGATATCTTAGAACATCAAATAATGTCTTGAATTTTCAGCTATATTGCAAAACGATTCAAAAGAACAAAATTTTATAATAGGACAGGACATTTAACACTCGTCAGAAAAGAAAAGAACAAAATCGGGCGTAAAAAATTCATTCAAATCATTGAAGACCACCGGCATTAATGTGGCAGATCTCCGAAACTTCGAGTAAATTAAGGGGTTAGTAATAAGCCGAATAGCCGCGTAGTTCCGGAATGAGTCCAACTCTTCGGTAATTGGGCAAAATTTATGCTCAGTTCTCATGAAACAATACCGTATCAATGTGTTGGTAACAATAACAAGGCATATTAATATAGCGTGTTTTGCTACGCAGATAAAGGGTAATCATATGATTATATTGGATGATTGCTAATCATTCCCAAATATCCTCTTAATAAGACTTTAAGTATGAAATTAGTATAAACTCCGAATTATCTCGTTTTGGAAGTGCTGTAACTAATTTGAGTTGGTATGGGTGCAATGCTCCTTCAACAACAAAATTTTTCTCTTTCAAATATTAGACGGCAGATAGGATCTATGTAAGTAGCTAAATTCTTTGTTGAGAAAGTAAATGAATAATTTTTGCTTGACATAATTGTTGTCCTAAGCTGATCAAGATATAAAATTCAATTAGGTCAATTTCTAGGCTTGGAGATCGAAATTGGAACCTATTGACCTGGAAGGAAGAACTATACCTCCGCAATACTAAAAACCAGCAGTCTGTCAGAATAAAACTGAGAAGTAGATGTCTCAAACAACTTAATTATCAAATGGGGTGTAGCCAATGGTAATGGTTATAATTGTCGTTAAGGTAACAGTGTCAGTGGTAAACCATAGATAATTAGGTGTGCAGCAATCAAACGCAGTAGCTTAATGGGCGGTGGTCGCATAGCGAATGGTACAATCAGAGACAGTGCGCCGACGTCATGGAACCAATCAATGATGGTCTAATACTGGCTTGAACCAGTCCGTGGTTTTTCTTTTTTTTATTATCACGATGACGCTTAGAGGTATGAGTTAAAAAGGCTCAGAGAAAGGTTTGATAGTTGTACTTCTTTCTATAACACTCATACAGTCCAGCTTTTTAATTCGCTACATGAAAGAGTTATACGCTAATAGGTGATATGATGGACTTTATTTATTGCCTAATGCTTTTAAAGTAGGTATACTTAAATTTTAGTGCATAAAAGTAGTTATATCTGCTAGATACAGATTTATAAAGCTTTTATTTACAGTAGGCAATTGAAATTACCATAGTATATTACGATAAAATTCTACTTTAAAAAAAAATTCCCGTAGGCCTCTTAAATACTTACTGGATATATAAAAATAATGGTATAATAAAAGCAATTGTATTCCAGAAAATGAAATCAAATTGTCTTAGCTTCTTCGATAGAAAATAAAATTGTGAAATTATTACGGTCGTCTCGCATAGTAGCTGATGTACGGATCAATGTAATGACGGTGACGAATCAAACCTGCATCTCATAGCTATTACTTTAATGGATTTATAGCTAACAGCATCAGAACTTGAATAAACTGAATCTATTAATTGACGCCATTTATACACACATAAATGCCGTTCTGTTTTGGATATGACGTACTTTAGTTTTACCTAATGTCTATTATCTTTTATATTCATTAGTGTCATTGTTTAGGTCTATCAGCCTTAAACGGAACTAGCCAGATATAAGTACAGTACGTGCTTAGTGAATGTGAAATAATAAATATGAATTTTCAAAATTATAGGAATTGTTAAAAACTTCTTCTTTAGTGGATATTTAATAAAATATTGTAGAAATTACTGTATTGATATTCAAGTCTTCTTCTTTGAAGAAGTTGACAAAACATGAAGGTACATTTAATTCAATGTATTGGCATCGCAATCAAAATGTTCAAAATTTCTTATGAAATGTGGCGTTTCTTATACCGTCCCGTTGTCAAAACTCTGTCACTCGTTTGACCTGATCTAATAAGAGTAAAGGTCGTGCAGACGTTTCGCAGATCAGATGAACTCGTTTCTTGGACTTATAATCCAGCATTGTGGCCATCAACGCACCTCGGACTCGTCTCCGACACAACCGAGACCAACCAAGAGGATGATAATTTCATCCAGTTTTCGGTGTCGTCAAGCTATGACCGCCATCAATGAATAGAGTTAACATATCGTCAGCATATAATAAACATTTTAATTTACACAAGCGGCCAAAGCACATCATCAGAACAAGATACCGGCGCTAATCCAAACCTCATAACATGATACGATCATTAAATTACAGTTTTATTTCAGCCTCAAAGCTGTATGACTTTAATTACGCCATTACTTCCAATCCTCTTTAGACGGTTGACCAATTTCTCTTAAGCGGTGCGTCGCAGTGCCTCAAATGGTAGCAGACACGCATACGCAACGATTAATTCAAACCAATCAGGGGTTGATTACACGCATTATAAGCTTACCAATTAATTTATGCCGCTGGTTTGATCTTTAAATCAAGGGAATAAAGGTTATTTTTACTCATATTCTGATGACGTATTTATTTTAAGGATAATTCTGTAATCAGGAAGGTTTAGTCGATATTAAATAGATTTTACACGGCGTCATTCAAATTATTACAAACATTTCGCCCGAAATAAATAATTTTGTAAAAAGTATGTATTGTTTTCCTGTGTGCAATGAAATTTTTTAATATAACAATTTGGTTTAAATTTAAATGGGAATATTATTGTGAACATAGATAGTGTTACATAGAAATCGGAAATGTGAATGTATTATTGTATTTATCTACTACCTTCTCAGACGCGGAATAAGTGGCGGAAGACATCAATCGATCTCTTTAATTGGTCAATTAAATATTGAACTAGATTTGCAGAAGGAGTCTTATAAGATGGACGTTCATGCATAAGTTACTACTCGTGCCCTGTAAATATGACCTCCTATCCTTAACATTTATTTGCATACCACTGATGTCTTATACGATTCACGCATTTGGTGGAAAAGAAGCGAGATGAATTGAGGACACTCCACTAAAATGAGACATACAATATCCTAAATTTAAGAAGAAGAAGAAGAAGGTGGTAACTTAGATCCTTCAGACGTAGAGGTTGGACTACCATCTACTTTTTCGGAAAAAACAAGTTACCAATAACTAAAATATTTACAACTTAAATTTACCTGAGCTTCCTACCGTATTAAAGATATTTCGAAGATTTGCGGTTAAATAATTGTCTGATTTTGACACTTTTGGTTGACATAATTGTAGGGACACCCAAGTGAGATTACTTCCGATCACGACATTCACAGCGTGATGTGCCCACACAAAATTAGTTTACACTTTTGGCAAAATTTTACTACCAACAATTCGGACCTCCTGCGTTCGGCAGTCAACAATTTGTCACATATCAACTTTTATAAAACTGTTTGAACCAAATAAGACGTCAACTTGTGTGGCGCACCTCTAGGAATCACACCTTCCTGTGTCACGCAGAGAAATGGACACAAATTTTGACACTATTAGAGATAAAACGGAGATAAAAATAATCAGGGCTTGACCACAAACGTCAATCTTTGTTGCTCAAAAGAGACACAATGTATTTTGTATTCTAAATACACTTAATAAAGACGCGTATGCACTTTCCGATTCGTGCGGAAATATTCGCAACAAAAACAATTTATCACTTATCCCCAAATAGCCTTTTGTATTATCTGATCTAGTTACTTTATTTTTTGCGGTGTATTGTTTCTGTTTGACTTTATCTTGGAAATCCCGTGATGGAGATGTGCAAATAAATTAAGGGAAAAATGACACTTTATGTGGGTAGACAGATCTGAGTAGACGTTACTATAAGGATTAAACTGCCATATCTCCCATGAACATGTCTTTGTCGTAAGAAAGATTAAATAACCTAAGATTGGCTTAATGCAGGCGGAAGTATTTCAATTGATTTGCGAATTATTTGATTCCATTGCTTTCGATTTCAACCACAATCAAAAAGTTCCGATATCATTAACGAAATCGAAACCTACGATGCGTTAGTGAATGTCCTGCACACAATGCGACCGCACAAAAGCGGTCCAGACCGCGCTATTAAAGGTTCCAAATAAAAAGTAAAATCTGAGTAAAGGAAGTGCATGGCGGGCGGAAATGCAAACTCTCATTGTGCGAAACTTGCACGTGTTCCGGAACGTTTTGTGCACGCCCCTGCACCACGCGAAGCCTGCAAACCAGGCCGTTGGAAATCAGGCCTATTTTCAGAACCCCTTAGCAACATCAACGGTAAACCAAATGAAAGGAAAACATAATTTCAAAGCGATTTCTTATCGCTGATTATTAAGAAAGGCAACTGATAATCAATTAAATCAAACGAATTTTGAAAACATTTTTTTTATTTAACTTAAAACGTACGTGAGTCTTATAAAAAAGAGAAAATTCATATTACATAAAAATGGTATGATTATTATGATGGTATAAGATGGTATATTATTTAATATTTTTATGCCGCAAAAAACTAACACATATTTCGGCTTTAAAGAATTCCTCATGATATTCGCGCACAAGAATTCCGATTTGACCAGCAGAGACCGTTGACCACAATGATACCACACAATAAAAGATACTTTCAAGGCGATATATCATGATCGAAGCATCTATTGCGTTTCTTGTACCTTAACCTTAACAGTGCGATTTTTTGCGTACAGAAGTTCAATAAACGAAATAAAATACGAAATTTCAACAAAAAATCTGTCGGTTGCGCAGCAGGGTATGTTTGTGGCTTTGTCGCGCCCACCATCACAAAAGGCAAATAAGAGAACATAACCTACGTGGTTGAGAAAAAAATATCATCTAAATACATTCCTATTGATGTTTAAAAGCCGTAGATAAATGCACATTGTTTGCAGTTAGAATGCAGTGGCGAATCGAAATCGTATTTCGCGTATGCGATGGACAAAACCGTTGAATTTTCAAAATTTAGATACGCTGATGTTTTATTTCGTCACTGTGTTCCAGCATATAAAAGCATATAAAATTTATAAATCATCTTTAGAGGCGAGCCGCAATGTAAACCCTTAGAAACGCGAAGTTAAGCATTTAAGTTAGGGGTATTTGGGAAATTTTAAATAATACTTAATCCATTACAAGAAATATTAAAAGTCAAGCCGCCAATTCCATAAATAAATACGAAAAAGTATCAAGTCGGCGATTCAAAGCAGTCTCCATACATTATTTGCAGAGCGATGGTACTTGCAAACACTGACACAAAAACCATGTTCAGTTCCTCATAAGCAGTAAGTTGTTTACTCCTTGGCGGCAGCACTTTTTTTTTTAATTTTTTCATTCACAGCCTGGACCCGTGGCTGAGTGTAATTCGACCTGATCGTATCTGGACACTTTTTGCCCTTGTGGTCAGAGACAGCTGTCCTATAAAAGCCGTGTTTGGCATTGTTTATAGGCAAGCGCCATCATGGGACAATCCAGCAGATTTGGCACCATGTGGCCTTATTATTGTTTTTTGTGTGCGAATTGCTCATTGGCTTTAACATCGTTTCTAATTAGATATCATATTCCGAAATGATGACTGAAAAGTTTGCGCTATATTATCACACTATAGCACGTTGTGCAAAATTGTTCATTATTTAATTTAAATTAATAATTATGTTTTTTTAAATCAAAATTCAAAGAAAGGTTTTCAAAAAGTTTTCTTTAATTCTCAATTATTTAATATTTCTTTTTATGCCAGGGTCTTAAATACATATAAATACTTCAACCAAACATGTTTTCTATACGAAATACGATGCCATAAATTTGTTACACAATTCCGCGGACAAACAACGATTCACCTTATGAATAAAATCTTAATTAGCGGTAGATGAGAGAGGATTTTTAAATAGAAAAGCAAACAGAACTATTAAAACAAGCAGGTTCTAAAAAGAGGCGTGCTGATTAATTTTGTGGGCGAGCCCGGTCAGCCCGGGAATCGAATTTGGCGATGCACATGTCAAAATTGACACGAGCATCTCGCCCGATGTGGGGTGACTATATTTTGTGATTATTATTACAAAAATCTGTTGATTAATAAATATTATCACCATCATCAAGATGAAAAATCGCACCCGGGCCCTAGGAAGAAGAAGGCCAAAAATAATAATACTTATTATAAACCGAATTCTTTGTTATACTTTTACAGCTAAAACACTTTAAGGAATTAAGAAATTGTTATGAACTTTTGAATCAAAGAACGAAGTCTTTAAAGTAGTAAAAGACCTAAGGTCACACATAGGCAAGGTATTTTTTATGGATGAACGGGTTAAAAGATGTAGGTAGGTATAAGCAAAACTAATAATACCTACCCATTTTAAAGTAGGTATAGCTATCATTTGGATTTATCGAAGATTACAATCTCTTAATTTATAAATTAGATTGAGTATATTGAAATAATCAGATCGTATACTTCAACGTTTTCTATAAGTATCAATGAGATAATATAAACGGTCTTAAACTGAAGATGCTGCGAATTTAACTATATGGAAGAAGAAATGTCGGAAAGCCGACCCCAGGCCCCAAAGCATTGTAGCGGAGGGTACAACTTTGAACACGCAAAGATGAGTGAAAGACGACGTTTCTATCGCTTATGACTTGAATTAAAATTCTCAGAATATGTCTTCTAAATAGGTATTAGAATTGCGTGAGCATAGAAATTACGAGCGCAAGGGTTTTCGTAACACGGCTTGCTTTTCTTGTGAGTGACAAACACTAATAATATCAAAGTCGAAAACACGTTACTAACATATTTTACTTTATATATATTATTTATATATCAAAAAAAATCGAACAGCACCTAACGATTACAATGCGAACGAAATCATTAAATTTTGATTACATATGGTCACCCTAATCGTTTAGCCGTTTAGAATCGCGTCATTATTTATTATTTATCGTCACAGTTAAACGCCATCGATTTTTTTCTTTTCTTATTTGTTTAACAGCAAGGGGGTACAGGTGCCGCCTTTGATATTTTGCCGAAATGTTCAGGATCGAATCAAACCTATAACCTCGAAAATATGGCAAACTTAAAGAAAACACCGCGAAATTCGTATTAAATTTATGACCGTGAGGCCGTAAAACCGAATTTGAAAACTTAATTTCGTCTAAAATGGAGGAGAAACATGTTCTGTTACGAATGCAGACTAATATTTTAATATGTAATTTTTCGAATTTAGGTAAGTACTAATAAAATTTATTCAGTTTGAACATTCTAGTAAATCTACAATGAAATCGCTGCAATGTTTTTAAACAACAAAATTTATCAAGTTTTGAAAGACATGTTTTATCTAGGTACAACAAAATCATTAGAACATCATACGCTTGTTAATTTGAGTTACTTTCACATATGCGTATACGTTTGTAGTTACACTACATGTACCCAACCTCAACCACCCTTACCAAATTTGATGATCTATTATGCAGCCATTAAAGTAATTCAATTTATTCCTACACCACAAGATTTCGTCCGATCACCTCCTGCTTTTATGACGCCAATCAAACCATTAGCCCTATTAAAGGCCATTATGCCTATTTTATCATTATGCCAGTGATCGGAAGACCTTATCATGAATCGATAATTATTTACAAGGAAAGTTGAGAGAATCTGATTCTAGGAGTTAGTACTTACCTAAGTTGTGATTATACTTTTAATAATCGTAGAACGTCCATTTTTGACTAGGTAATTGATTAACTATTATTGATTTATTTATTGATACAGTATAAAATCATACTACTTTCCAAACAGTTATTATCACGTCTATATCACTTGCAGGGTATACAGACACCAAAAGTCTTTAAAAGACTAAAAGGCCACGTTCAGCTGTAGCTGCAGAGTCTACATATTTTAGATTCCTGTAAAGGTTTTCTACTTCATCGACATTCATCACCCCTTCAGACAAGCTCTCACCATTCATTCATTCGTATAATCACGTCTATATCCCTTGCGGGCTAGCAGTCTTGAAAGGCTGACACGCCACGTTCAGCTGTTAGGCTTATTGATAAGATTTGAGATACAAATAGTGACAGATTGCAAGCCCATCGCCTAAAAAAGAATACCAAGTTAGCTTATCCTTAAGTAAGCTTATCCCTTAGTCGCATTTTACGACATCCATGGGAAAGAGATGGAATGGTCAAATTTTTTATATATCGGTGCTGGGAACCACACGGCATGGTCTTCAATTTAACCAATAAACAGATAAAACAATTCCAGTTACAACGTTTACAACCACGTCGATCATATCTAGTTTATACAACGTTGAAGTATATAATTACGGATTGTTTAAATCGACACACAAGTTGTTAACATCTGGTCTTCTATTCGTCTTTTTGCGAATTTCTAAGGCTTCATAGGCGGCATATTGAACAGCATGTCTCTGCGAATCGAGATCAAAACTTTTTCTTATTTTAATCAAGCCACACGTTCCCATAAAACCTTCATAATCATTACTCAATCTTGGATAAATTGGATTCGCGTTGCGAGCTAGTCTTAAAAACGTTTTAAATTAAAAACCTTTAAGTAGCATATGCGAGCTTCAGCATTTTAATGAGTGTAGTCAAGATGATAACACGTGCGTGATATAACGGCGCACCGTCGTTCAAGATTTCATTTTGTGATAATCATTGACCAGGCGAGAATCGCCAGCCTCCATATAATAACTGAGAGCTACTTAATTGGAACCTCCTCATTGATTTGTTAATGGTATCGTTAATTTTTATACGCAAGCAGTCACTTACGAGCGCTAAAATAATCTGATCTGAAGAGTTAATTGTTTCGTGATAACATGCGTTCATATTTGTTCACCTTGTATGAAATTTATTTATTTTTTAAAAGTAATGATAACTATTTCAAAGAATCTATATGACCTTTAATAACAATTAATAATGCTGACTAAATCAAGTGGAATCATGCGATGCTATACTTTAAAAAGTTAAACGTTTAGATCCCTAATTAAGACGTTAGTGTCCGTATAATAAGTGATTCCGTTTAAAAATACAACCAAAATAAACGGCTTTGCGTCTGGGAACACAAAGCGGCCGAATAGTGGCTCCACAATTTATTTGGCTTAAACTTTTTTAAACTACGATAGACTCTATAATGGTTGTTGATTGGTGCTAAGCGGTGCTTTGGATCAGAAAGCGCGGTCACAACTCGAGACAGATTTGCATTTAGTTTGTAAATGAAGCGTTATTGGACACTAATGAGGTGTTAGGGAATTAATCCGTGAGATCTTTCTCGAGATAGCGGAGATTTTAACGATAAAGTCATGATAACACAGCACGGATGCCATTCAGGTGACATTAACATGTGACTTCCTATTTGAGGCTTCCATTAAAGTCTTCGTGCAACTGAATATACATGAATTTCCACGGCTTGCCTAATAGAAGTCCAGTATCATATTTTAAAAATACACCATATAATCGGATTGTGTAAGAGTGAAACGGTATAATAAAAAATAAGTATATCTTTTACAACCAACCTCAAAAGAAATATCAAAGAAATCAAATTTAAAGAATATGTTAAGCTCCGTTCAATTGCATTAAATACCGACATCTTGCCATCTTATCAATGATGTATCGTTTCCCTAGACAGGCAAACACACGTTATTTAATTCATGTCAATTCCTCAGATTACTAATACTGCAGTTCCTGGTGTTAGACTTCTAATTCGCCTCATTGGATAATTTTAACTGAAAAGGCCTTCTGTAGCATGTAAATATTTTTATCGATAGCCTGAAAGGCCCTAACCAAACTTGAAAATTATACCCCATGAATTTAAATCAACAGCCTTCGCGTTAATCACCTCAACCACTAGATCAGGGGGCAGTTTATGTCAATGTGGTCATAATTGCTTCATAACCTGTGAAAGCAATAAATCTAACTATACTGTCGGCGGCTGGGAGCGAATCAATCGTGATGGCGGACGATCGCTAACAAGAGGCACGTGATCATTAGGCCAATCACATACAAAAGCTAGAAGCAATCGAGCGTAGTTCGGTATATTGATGTGTTCTCTTTCGCACCATTTTTGTTTTTAACTTTTGTAAGGGAAAGGAATATTTTATGAATTTTAAAATATTCAAATAATTAAGCTGTTTCAAACTATGAATGTCGTAAAAGGTGACTAAGCTAAGGATATCCTTATAACTAAAGATATGCTTGTAAAATAAGGATTCTTCTTTTACACGATGGGCTAGTAATCTGTCACTATTTGAGATTCAATCCTATCATCAAGCCAATAAATTGATATTGATGATTGTTTAAAGACTGATAAGTCTTTTCAAGTCTGTTGACTCTGTCTGCCCCGTAAGGGATATAGACATGACTATATGTATATATATGTACACTTCGACAAGGATATACATATAAAAGATGACCTTACAGAAGAATTGGTAAATCCTAATATTTTGCAAAGTAAATGATAGATGGCGTTAGTTTTGACACTAGATAGTAAGTACATATAGTACTAGGACATTCCAAAAGGTTTGTACAATTCTGAACAGGTAAACTAGATTTAAACATTAATTTCTTAAAAAGAATATACCTATGTCTCTATTAAACAGTACCAACAGAAGTCTACCAGAATATCACCGGTACGATCAATATGGTTATCATCTCTAATGGGCCCACGATGACTTTCTATAAATTAATAACAACAATCACTAGGCCCCGATGATTGGGCTGCCTCTTAATGAGCAAGCCATCTTCATCTTCCTGACGAATGTATTTATTAACTCCCGACAAACACAGTTCTGTTTTATTTTGTTTAGTGATGTGATCTCATTCAGTGCTCATTATAATCATAACATTGCGACTGAATAGGTCACCATTTTTAACCGAGATATTTAGATAAATCGCTCTCTCATGCATAAGTAAATGCGAATAATTTTAATAATGAAATAGATATAGTATAACTATATTAATTTAAAGTTAAGCATAATTTTTTATATTTAAAATGTTATGATGATGTGGCAATTATTTAGAAAATATAAACAAGGCAGCTAGGATTCAAGATAAAATGAAATAAATATAAAACTTGTTTTTGTTAAGTGACACTTGTGTTTTTGAAGAAAATTGCGTTGAGCTGACAAATGTTAATTCAGAACCAACATGCGCGGCAAAACTTTTTATTTCATTGATCGCGAAAGTTTCAAATAAAAAGTAAAAATCAGAAAAATACATAATAGGTACATCGAAATAAACGAGCGCCTGTAAATCATGGTTATAAAAAGGTTTCGTTATGGCGATTTATACAGTTTAATAACAAGACTATTTTTGTATGCTCACCGCAGTAAATATTTTACAACAGTGCGATGGTTTTATTGCCATTATTGCAGTGTTACTTCCTTCAGCATATTAGTGGTACCGGAAAGAATTTGTTGTGCTCTATTTATTAATTTTTATTTGAATTGTGAATCAACTGAAACTTAAACCTGAAGTTTCAGTTGATACTATGGTTTTCTATAAATTTTAAATCTATGGAGTTTTATTCCCGTTTAAGACCAGTGCTATTGATAAAATAAAAGAAAAAAAAACTGCATTACATAACGAGATTTAAATCGTTCCATTGTATGTTTCTTTTTTTTATTCTACTGGCCAGTCAGCTGGTGGACGAACAAGTTCAGTTTCGTCCTTTCAAAAGTGCTGTGTCAAAGGCTTACGCCGCTCTGCGCATGCTCACAGCCTCTTCACACATCTGGTAGTCTCATTGTAATGTTTATTTATAATGTCTGAAACACAATGAGCGACACTCGACGTGCAAATTGTCATCTAGTGAAGGGCCTAACGCCTTGTTGACAATAGCTCACGCCTCGAAATTTCCGTGTAATTCTTGCTTTTATCTTTTCTTACCATTGTGGCTGAAGTTGGCCATTTATTCTCCATTATTGTTTCTTCACCGGGGGGAGTAGCACACGGAGGCGTTATGTTTGCTTTGATACCGCTCTGATTTTGTATTATTGGGAGACAATGATACAATGTCACGGAATATTGATCCATATCACTTTAGCTGAAGTTGTACATTTCAGCGACAGTATATTTAGACTTACGCTGCTTTAAAGTTCGTAAAAGTGTAAATTGTGAATGAATAGGTTTTGTCGCGTGACAAGTGGAACATTTATTATGAAAGTACTTATATTAGCACAATGTAGCGCCATAGTTGGTTTCGAATCATTCATTATTTGCTTCGTATCTTATGCACGTGCTTTCATTTCCTTCAAAGGTAAAACGGTTTTGAGGATAAAGTCGAAATTTAACGTTGTAATATTTATCCAAAGCTTAACATTTTTGTAAGGAACAATTACTTTGGTTGGATTGAGGCGATAACTTGTACCGTCTTCATAAATTGCTTGGCAACGTGCTCCAGTTTAATTATTATGGGAAGGAAAATTAAACTCGAGGTATTAACCTAATAATTTATACAATCTGCTTTTTTAACCTTATAAAATTGAATCTGTAATAATGCATAAGAAGTAAAAGGTTCATTATCTAGTTTAAGTAGCTTTTAAGAAGAAAATATTTTTCTAGATACAATACATACCTGTATACATAAAATCAGAAAGAGCCAATAGTATCGCGAAGACTGAAAGGCCACGTTCATCTGTATTTCTTAATGGAATTGAGATTTAAATAGTGACAAATTGCTAGCCCATCTAGAAAGAATGCCAAGTTTGTAAGCCTATCACTTAGTCGCCTTTTACGATATCCATGGGATATCCTAAAGTGCCGGGAACTATACGGCTTCAAGATTTGTATCTAGAAGCCGTGTGGTTCCCGGAGTTAGTTAATCGGAGATATTTTAAACAGACATCGTTGCAATACAACAAAGGTTTACAATTTTAAATTTTCCTCACAATTGATACCTACGTTTAAATTACAAATATCTACGGCCATTGGAAAAGTCGTGGAATGTATTTTATTTCCAATGGTACAATTGTACGGCACATTGAAAACAATTTCTGTTGTATAAATGTATAATGTGTTGATTTACAGTCGTGACTGAAGAATGAAAGCGTCCTAGAAAAAATAGATTTTGTCCTATAAGATACATTAAACTTATCACTTTGACAAGGTCCAAGACTTTAAAAAGATCGCCTGAGATGTTCTAGAAATAAATTTACACAAAATTTTTGATGTTGTAATTTACAATGGATATTTTCACACCTATTTCAAAAGCGGAATTTAATTTTTGAAAAAATTCTACTAAAACTACTAAGGTACTAAAAGATGCTGTTTAACCATTTGATGAAAGAGTTTCGCAACTTCTCAGAAATTAGATTATAGCTACATTATATATTGCTATTGGATAGGTTTTATCGAATAATACACCTCTGTCAGTATTTCTAGTAACATATACCAATATGATATAATAATTCGTATTATCAGTACAAATTTCCAAGTAACACTTCCTCAGTCGTAGTCATATCTTGGGTCAATATTGACGGAGCGTGGGCGTGAGTCGATATTAATGCAATCAATATGAAGCATCAACTTGACGATCGGTGCTTGCCGCATGCCTTTTGGATTGTGTGTAATCGTTTACCTACCACGTTATAAAATATTTTTATTATGTAGAATACGATTATCAGCTACCATATAATAATAACCTTCACATTGAAATTTGACTAAGTTTGTCTGTATTCTTTGATTTGCTTGTACAGGCACTTCCTTTGCGGGGTAGGCAGAGCCAACAGTCTCGAAAATACTGAAAAACCACGCTGTAAGGCTTCATGATGGAACTGAGACTTAAATAGTGTCAGGTTGCTAATCCATCGCCTACTAGAAGAATGCCAAGTATATAAGTCTATCCTTTAGACGCCTTTTACGATATCAATGGTTAGATATGCAGTAGTTATATTCTAAAGTGCTGGAAACCACACGGCTTTGCCAGAAACCACACTCTCTCACACTCTAGAAAAAGAGCCATTAGCAATTATCAATGAAGCCATTGTATTGATCAACACATATTATTATGATAACCTCATGCCTTATAGAATACTATTTAAGTAATCCATATGACTGCTTCTTAGACAATAAATATAGGAAAATGTTTTATCGTTCTATCACCATCGCCTTTTATAACTTTAAATGGACTAAATTATTCCCGTCGGGCATTTGACGGTCGCACTAGCCTAAAAGTATTGACCCTGACCTTTTATCGTACATAATATTCCGTCACTGTCACCCCTCAATAGTTATGGTACAATTTTTTTTGATCAGTGTTACTATGCGTGTATCCAAATGATCAGTTTTAATAATTCTTCTATAACAACAAACCTGATTTTAAACTTAATCATCCCGAATAATATCTAGAAAAGTTAAACAATCTTAATTGTTATCAAAAGGAACAATTATTAATACTGCTACTCGTTTTTTTAGATGTAAGAAAGAATTAAGAGCAAAATGACAATACCTGAATCGCAGAATGCTCAAGATGCCATCTTAAGTTGTTGATGTTTACATACTTTTGAAATGCACAAAACCAGTAATTTGCCAGTACAATAGACGAAAAAATACTTTTTGTATGGATTCTAAAAATAGGCATGCCTTTTGCAAAGAAACTATTTCTAACAATAGATCTTCAGAGTAGCACTTGTAAGCTATATTATAAATAGCCGCAGGACACTAAATTGCTAAAGGTTAAACAGTTTAGTTGCGCAATAGATGCTATTACAGAAGCCATTTCCACCAAAAATTCATCCAGAACTTTCCACTTTCTCCCAAGGATTTATGAATGAAAATCGTTTGAGGAAGGCATATCGTTACGAACGAGCGCAGTTATAGCTGTACTAGTCTTGAATTAATCTCAATTTGTGAGCCGCGTCTTGTCACGGTGTTTGTATAATGAAATGGAGCAAGTCTGTATCATTCATTAGTGTCGGACACTTCTATACAGTTAATTGTTTGAACTTGGTCGAAGTGCCGTTTAACATCGTCTCGGCTAATCAAGGCTCGGTTAACTACATCCGCTGGACAAGTGGTCGATGACTCCACAGATGATGCAATTGTCTCGAGTTCAAAATGTTAGCGCAGAATCGCATCTTCAATTGTACTTCCGATTTAGAGTCAAGGATAGTCAATGGAGATGAACTTGAGCGAATTGTGTGCAATTAATTTAAATATTACTCATACGGTATGAGCGTTACTACGACTATGAGTAATAGCTACTAATTAAATTCATTTGGGACAAAATACATTTTTGTATATAGTTTTTTTTTCTATCAAAGCTTAAACAATGAGCTTGAAAAAAAAATACAATTACTCTTCAGCAGTCCCTACAAGTTTCCGTACAATTGATTTATCCGTATTCCGTGTCTTTGAACGTATTTGCAAAATCGATTTTAATACCTAGCAAATCCTAAAACAGCCATCAATGTATCAAAGGATATCAATGACAAAATAGAATAAGTAAGTCTGGGAAGCGCACCTTGGCCCCCGTAGTGTAGCAGCGGAGAGTGCTATCAATAACACGCAAAGATGAAAGAGAGAAGAGGTAAAGTAAGTTAAGTAAATGGCTTCAAAAGAAACTAACTTTCGCCTCGCCTTGAATTATACTTACTACGTTTTTAAGCATAACTGTTAAACCTTAAAAATGTACAGGAAAGAGTAATTCAGTGGCATTGCAAATACTTGGTCTTGGATTGCGAAGAGTGTATCCTTGCTCAGAGACATTTTTGATATTTCCCGTTATTACTGTAACAGTATATGGACCACTGTAATTAATTGAGATCAAATAATGTCAGTCCCGTTGTTTTGAGGTGAATTTAAAGAACACCTAAACTAACGAGTCTGCTTGGAAACTTATTTAAGCCGCAACACAGTAAGTAAGATCAAATAAAGTGTTTTGGTAAAAAGTTTCTTGGAATATGATTGATTATTTATGATTTCAATATATTTTTGAATTAAAGTGCCGTATCTTTCTATTGAGTTATGTCATCTTGGATAATACTCTACAAGTATGAATATTTTACTTCTTTTAAAAGCACAGTAAGATAGGCTTGTTAAAATGTCATTAATTATAAAAATGAGCTTCCGCGAATTAAGAAATATTTCAGAAAATAAAAAATATTATCTTAACGTCAACGTTTTTATTGCAGCGAAAAAGGTACACATCCCAAAATTAGCCCTATAATAAGCAAAATTGTTCCTGGCGATTTCATCCACTTTTTTGTGAAAGAGACAGGAAGACCACTTATTATCAGAATTCAATGATTTTATCGGAACGAAATATCCAGTCATTATTTATTATCACACTTTACTATATTTATTAAAAAACTATAAATCTCGCTTAAGTACCTTTTGTCGAAAGACAAATCATAGAAATTTCGTCGACTTCCCTGCTGACCTATTTATTATAGAATTTCGGAGGTATTATCAAAGCTTTATATCTCGATGGAATAACTGTAACGATTTTTTTTGGAGAATCATCGAAGTCTCCTATAAAATTACCTGCTTTTGTGAATTTGTCTTAAAAGAAACAACATTGCATTTTGTCAGAAGACAGTTACAATTTTGGCCGTTATAATTGTATAGAATTTCTTTGTGATGTGCAAGCAACATGAAAGAACAACAGTGCCATAGAGAGGCCCTAAAATAAAAAAATCTTACTGTAGATTGTTTTATACTATATAAAAAACGAAGACGCGATATAAGTGCGTTATCTAAAACATGATGTTTTTAGGTTCCTTTTATTTGCAAAACCCTTGTTTATTCTGTTTATTCAGTTCTTACTTGAACCTAATAGAAATTAGACTACTAATTCAGGAGCTAAAGTCAAAGACCTGTTTACTCAAACATTGACTTAGATTGAAATTGAGGTTCTCGAACAAATTTATTTAAATTTGCAATTTTGTTCTTGATGAAATTTTAACCTTCTTCTTTATCTCGTAATATATATAAAATATCTCACAGTACCTATTCTATGTTATTTTTGTTCGTAAACCTCGTACCTGACCCAACCTCTGCACGGAGCGCTGAGAAAATCTTCGAAAACGTAATCTATAATCCGTCGGCAACACGTGCATACAGCTATTATTGATTTTGCCGTTTTTTGTGCAAGATTGCATGCTTGGCCCGGGTTGACGTTGAAAAAACACCTACTAACGTCGTGTGTGAATGGGCCTTATTATAAGCTTGCGCAATGACATTTCAGTTTTTGTGGAAGGTCTGCTGTCGCGTGGCATCTACCGGGGAATGTGAAGGTTTCATATATGTTCCCACACAGCGAATGTTGTTCTTTGAGATATGTTCGATTCCTTTTTTTAATAACGCTATTTACTGTAATTTATGCATTGGCATTAATAATGTGACTCAAGGATAGTGTCCAATATCATAAGGATTTCGACCCTATGCCCATACCGCTTTCGTTTACTGGCCTTCGTAGTATACATTTGGATTATTTATTAAATAAGTAAGCAAATTTTATTTTTATTAGCCTGTACTAAAACACAGACATTTAGGAAATAAACGTTTTTTAATTTATAAACCAGATTCGTAATTCTATTGCTATATAAATAAATTGGGGACTCGTTTTATTAACAAACAATATTAGTTCAACATTATTAGTTTTTCTCAATTCCAGTAGCGCTGACAAACTTTGAGAATTAATATTTATACGGATGTCAACAAAGACGTGACTTTCAACCCTTTGTATCTCCAGGAAAAACGGTTTTGTGTTTCACTGTTGAACCCTTTGTATAAGAAAAAAAGAACTTTTAGTAAATATTGGAACCATATTGAAATGTCACTGACGTTTCACTTTCGTTTAGTAAACTGCCACGGTGATATTTTTGTTGTAATTTTCAGAAGAATTAGTGTAAGCTTGTAGTTTAATCCGCAAATCATACCTTTCAGGTAATAAAGTTAAAAATTTGTTTTGTTTAAATTTAAACCAAATTTAGTTTACGTTAAATTTTTTATTTGATCCTAGCTTTTATGCATATAATACAGGATTTTCACAAATCCTCGGGAACCACACTTTTTACCGGGATAAAAGGTACAATTCTCCAGACTGAGACTGCAAAATTGCTTCAGAGGATAACGCATGAAGACTATATCATTTTATGAACTTAAACAATTGTAGTTAAATCTGAGGCAAAACAAATTCAAATCATATGATAAATCGGCTTGGCTCTGTATAAGGTTTGACCAGTATAGAAATTTAAAACAACAATTCAAATTAAACCACAAAATATGAAACAAAGGTGAATGCATCCCCAGATAAGATAGAGCGATCTTACCGAGAAGAACAAGATTACGGCGGGGACATGTAAAGAGCAATGATGTCAAAATATTTATTATATCAATGAATTTATTAAGTTCAACTAACTGAGGTCGTGAGAATATAATGTCAGTTAATTTTGTATGGGAATTTGAATGGTAATTCTATCTCTAGTGATGTTAACATTTATATTATCGAATTTTACGATTTGTCTTTAAATTAGGTAAACACTGTCTTAGCTAGAACGATGTAAGTACGAATGAAAGTCGATATCATTTCGGATAAAATTGTAATAAAACCGTCGTAAATGAGAATTATCATGAAGTGAATAATTTTGAGATTGGCATCATGTCGTTCCTTCATCGGTTTTGTGGAAGAAAACTGAAAATAATTAGGAACTCGACTCCTTTTTACATTACTTTACTGAGATTTTTAGATATTGTACGTATATGCAATCATATCTATTGTTTAAACGTACAATATCCCGTAAGGGGTAGACAGAGTCAATAGTCTCAAAAAGACCACGTTAGCGGTCTAGCTCAATGATAGATTAAGATTCAAATGGTGACAGGTTGCTAGCCTATCGCCTAAAAAAGCCATTCCCTTGATTGGCTTTAAAAATCCGCACGATAGAAGCAGGTGGCACACACTATGTTCTTTTTTCGCTACTAGTCGAGCATAGAAACTTAGATATTGTTTAAGTAAATAAGATTTTCGATATTGAATTTTTAATGTAGGTACTATTATGAAATTTGACTTTTATTTTTTGCAGAAGACCCTTCTCTTCTTCCTTTGTAAAGTGTAAGTGTAAATAATACAAATATTGATGAGAGAGGAACTCACACCGCCATGGAGTCACATCCGATGCCGACCTACAAGATTGATGGCATAATAAAATCACCTTTTTATGACTAACACATGATTACTTTATAATCTAAAATTTGACTTTTATCTTTAGAAAGCTTGTAATAGATAAAATGTCGTGGAGACACGATGGCACTGATTAGCCGAGATTTTGTGTGGTGTCATACAACATCGGCGTCTAATTAAGAAGTATAAATAAAAAGAAATTAGTTATAATAAACGTAGAGTGTAGGTTTAAGAATTTTACGATACATTTCGAGCGTCTTTCTTAATTATATGCCAACTTTTTATGATGAGGTGCTCATTTAATCCAATATGCTGTAAACAAATTAATTTGCTTTTATAATTTATTAAAGAAACTAGTTTTTACGAGAGTTATGCTCTCTATTTTCTAAGCAGTTGTCTACTCCATTAGGTAAATATGTGTTCATGCCATTTTGGTAATAATACTTCGTTGATTTTGAGTATCTATGTTGATAAAAGAACCAGTCAAAATGAGACTTATATCTTCATAGCAGTCATTTTTATATACACATTTAATTGTCCAAATACACCAATACAGGTGTATATAATACATACATATAGTCACGTCTATATTCCATGCGGGTTGACAGTGCCAACAGTCTTGAAAAGACTGATAGGCCACATTCAACTGTTCCCGTTTGGCCGTGTGGTTTCCGGCACTTATACAAAAAATAATAGGACCACTCCATTTCCTTCCCATGAATGTCGTAAAAGGCGACTAAGGATAGTCAAGGCAATGGGTTAGCAACCTGCACTATTTAAATCTCAATTCTACCAATAAGCCAAACAGATGTATATGAAAAAACTTTACGTAATTTTATGTGTTATAATCAAGATTCCATGCAATAAATGACGGCAATAAAACGATCCAACAAAAAGACATAACAGTTAGACAGGAATGATAGTAGAAAAATACTAGTTTCACAGATCGAGATTTTAATTCAGTTGGCAGCATCCGCATCGAAATGAATGGGCTCTGGCCGCTGACTATAATGTAGCCTAGACTTCATATTAGCATTTTTAAATGACATCGTATTGATTTCTGCTATTTTCGAGTTAATAGTTTGCGAAAATTTCTATAGAACTACGTGTGGAGAGTTATTCCAATTTCTTTAAGACAAGCTCGGGGTGCACCTTTTGACCTCTCATATAATTAGATCATCCGATGAATGTGTCTATTATTTTAGTCACCTTTTACGAATTACATGAGAATGAGATGGAGTGGTCCTATTCTAAAGGGCTCCGGGACCATTCGGAACATACATATAATTGGTCCAGCGTAATACTTGTATTATTTATGTCAGTGTCTCTGGCGTGAGAGATATCAGACGGGACATGAACATTGGCAGCTATGTGCAGTGTCCTACAACTTTTTACCAATACCGCAACGTCGTGTAAGCTTACGTGCTTGTATGTCATTTTTATTTTATGACGTAATATGATTGCATTGAGAACAAAATCTTATAAGAAGACTTGGAAACTAATAGACATGTTGCATACATACTAATTTTATTTTATTAATACGAAAGTATGAGTGTTTGTTAAGACTTCGTGGATCGACGAAATTTGTTGCAATTAGTATAAGTTTAGTGAATTAATTGAAGTAAAAACAAATTGGTTATTTTTTTTTTTTTTAAATTTCACGGAAGCGAAGCCACGGGCAATCTCTAAAGGTTTATAATAAAAGAAATTGACTTACGTTACTCCCTCCTCTTCACTACCTTTTAAAGAGGCATCTCTTTACGTAATGCCGCCTTATATACAAAACCTCAATTATGTTTAGTTAAAAAATATATAAAATATACTTACCTATAGGTAATATAAATTTAATGTTTCAGAATAAAAAATAACGCTATATAAAATTTTATATCCTCATAATGTAATCGTATCCAATGATTAAATGTTGTATTTTAATACCATTTAATTTTATATTTTTAGGAAGTAGAATGACTCCATTAAATAACCACTTTAAACCAAATGAATTGATTAAGAGGGCAAGTACAATTAATTAAGCTGTCACTCAGTATACAATTGTTACAACAATAAAAATTATGTCGTAAAAATTTTACTATCCACATTAAAAAATCTATATTTTAAGTAAAGTGAAAAGAAACTGATGATATTTTTAAATTTAAGCCAATAAACGTCATTCTGATACTTTATAGATACTACTTAAAATTTTGGGTCGGGTTTAATTACTGGGAATCAAATCTTATAGAAGGCGTACTCTTCCTGCACACTGTCATAATAGTTAAATATATTTTTTTACAATTTACGTGTTCTATTATTCGTTGTATAATTATTTTGTGAATAAATAACGAATAAATATAGGAATTATCAATTCTATTCTTTCTCAAAACTATGTCATAATCGTATCACAACGCAATGTCATTCAAAGAGTTCCCGTGTGGAGAATCTCGACTACTGTACTTTTTTATGCTCCAATAAGAATTTGTTCCTGGTTGACTGGTAAAGGCATCCCGTGGGTCCACACCAGTAAATACCTGTCCATCATAAAATGTTAATAGCTGCTTTATCAAGGCTACGAACCTTGGAACAATTACTAATAACAACGGGTCACTTTTTTAAAACCTTTTTACGAAATCTCATCTGCTGATTTTGTAATCGGTGTAACTGTTACTGAATTGTAATGTGTAGGTTATTTGTAACAACTGGAGATTTTATTGGCCTTTGAAATTGTGAAATTTATTAGGTTGACCGAAAACTGGAACAGAAAACAGGATCTTGTTCGGGAAATTGGGTATGTTTCAAAATGTAAACCGCTTAATTTAAGTACGTATATTTTTATAGGTATTATCATAATATAAAATTGTAAAGTGTATAAGTACACTTTAATGGAAGGATTTTTCACATACTACTATATCCATCAATAAAGTTATATCTATCAATAACATTACAAACCATTATACGTAAGCTTCTTACTGAGTAGGTAATTGTCATGTAAATCACCAACACTACAACACAGTAAATATTGTGACAACAACTCTATGTATGTCATTATGTAGTACTTACAATAATTCAACAACAGTGAAAATGCTTGTCAATCAAAATTTCAATGTTGCTGCCTTTACTCTAAGCATAGGTTTTTTTGCGAAACTTAATAAGACCAGATTCACTTCAATAGTTCTCACTTTCAATAGTTGCGATGTTCATAATAGAAGCCGATGAGATCACTAACGCTGAATTTAACATCAGTGCGAACAAGACTTAACATTAGTTCGTACAGTCCCTCGCCTTTCAACTCACGACTTCGAGGAAACCGATACCTATTGTTATGGACATTAAAAGGAGTGTACTGTTACAGTTATTATGGCTTGTTCCTGATGTACTTTGAATTTTTAGAGTGCCGTGAGCATTAAATGTACTGTTTTTTTAATATTTTTGGTTCATGATTAAATAAAGGCATTTATTTATGCGTATGTACATGTATATGTAAATAACAAAAAAAAATATTAATTAATTTTATTAATTTTATGACAATATGAATGCTGTAAATAAAGAGGTTATTGTTCTCTAAAAGATCTGTCATTATGAAACATTTATATTATTTTTGCAAAGGAAACAAACAGACACGTGTATATTCAATTAAATGATATCAATTATTTAGCAATTGCTTTTATCAATCTACCGAGATCGTTGTACCGCCTAGGGGGCAGATTGCTGTGACTATAAAATAAAAATAGTGAAGAAATGAAGCATTATAACACCTTATATATTCTTAAAATACCTGTTAAATGCACCAAATAACTGACTTTTAGATATTTTCATAAAAAAGCTAGTCTGTTTATAAACGAGAAATCACTCAACTGAGTTCCATGATGTTTAGTTGGTACAGATGGCAACGAAAGAAAAGATTTTAGAAATTACGAAAGAAAGTAAAAGCTTGTATTATAAGTCCTCAAAATTTCATCACACATTTCTGTTTCATTATACATATTTATCCTTTCAAAGCAGAGATATGCAAAAGACATTTATGAGAAACAAACGAAATGCAGGACACAATTTAAAACCGTGTCCTATCTTTCTTACTTTTAATTTGTGGTATAGGACCTCCATCATGTAAAACTGGTAGTTTTAAAACAATTACTCAGACCGTCGTAACAGTGGTCTAAGATTAACGTGTAACTACCGTGGAGTCTTAACTTGTACTTAGTCCATCCCACATTCTTAAGCGCTATTCTAGACAACGTAAGGTTGTAATTATTAGGGTTCCTTGGATTAAAGCATCCCATAAAAAATACTTTTAATAATTTAAAATAAGTATTATTATCTATATGGTTCCCGACAAAATAAAATAAAATTGTTTAATCTTGTGCCGTAGCTGGAATTTTGTATCAACTTAGAGACGTTATTCTAACTTCAAGTGCAAAAGATTTTTTATTAAGGGAATATGAAACATCAATAATGTGAATAATAATTGCAAAATTTTAACATTTTGCTAGAAAGTAATTTATTATTTTGGTTTTATTACTTGGCTCACATAAAGATAATGATAAAAGTGGAAAGATGTAGTCCTTGTATACCTTCTCGAAATAGAGGAGTGGATATTTTCGCAAACTGGCTGTTTTATGAACCTTACACCGATCAAGCATTGAGATAAATACGAGTAGTTCCATGAAGAAATAAACTACATATGTGAAGTTAATTAAACACTAGTAAGACAACACACTCTTGTCTTGTTTATAATTAATCTTTGTACGCCTGTAGCTCTACCGCTAGAAATTAATTTAAAACCTAATTTCATTGTAGTTACATATCAATTTTCAAAACAATTCAAGATTGCTGTTTATAATATTCTTCGTAAACTAAAATCGCTTGTTTTATTTACTATAAGGATTTTTGCCTAATAAACCACTGCTGGGCCAAGCTTTTCTCTTTTTCATCCTCCAAATACCTGTCAGAAACAGATTTCAGCCACTTCTTACTATGTAGATTGGTTTAAAATATTTTAGTGTGAGAAAAAATTGTTCAATTTGCATTTGTAATTGACATCCTCGGTAATCACACTTTGCTTATGTTTAATTTGATTGTAATAATTACGCAAGTATAAGTATAAATAAAAAAAGTATATGTATTACAATTAAACAAGTTATCAAATTATTCCAATTTTCAATTATTGATCTGTTATTCGAATGTATCCCACGTCTCATGTCAAATTGGCGATGTTAAATTTCAAATTCATGTCGGCTGCCATTTGTTTGTTAGTTGGAGCTCCAATCGGACCACCGCGTTGTAAATAAGACGCCCAGGCAAATTGAATCGAATGGAAAACTTAGCGCAGCGGCATTAGGATGGTCTGCTTACGTTCACAATCGTCCGTTCACAATACGAGTACGGTCAATATCACAGGATTAGAGCGCGACGAAACTAATAGATACAGGATGTATTTTTAAACTTAGAATATGAATTGTTGAAATCCATTAAAATATTATAATTGCGATAAACTGAGTAAAAGTAACATCTTTTTAATAAAATATGTTAAACCACGCCTTTGATAATTTATGATGATCACCGAGCTGGTTTTTATGACTCATCATATTCCTCGCAACTTGCTTTTCCGTAACGTTAATGTGTATCGTTGAAGATTGTATTATGCATATTATATAATTAATATAGGGTTTAACAAAATTACACTAGAAATAATGTATAAATATATACAACGCACTTAATTCATTACTAACTTTTCAAACATTTTATACCTAATAAAAAACAAGACTATATGTTTCTTTTTCGGGTCTCAACTTAATATTATCCAAAATTTGTCAGTTTAACAAATTAGAAATAATTTTTGTACTTAGAGTATATAATTGTATAAGAACTGATCTTATTATATAAACAAAGCTTGTTACTAAGTTACCATCAAACTCTAATCGAATCCAAAATAAATCAATGCTAAACTGAACTGTCTTAATGTTCAATCACAATCGTTGAGGCCACCCGATACATCGTTTTCCCCGGTGGTCCAATCTTCAAGATGATTAAATTAGGATACGAACAGATATAACATGCAAAATGATACACAACAAACTCAGTCCGATTCCGCATAATGAAGCAATCAAATAGTTCCCATTGCAACCTGTCCAATATCGATACATCGATTTGAATGCAAACCCCTCGCGTTTTAGGGGATCTAAGGTTAATGTTGAAGATATAAAGAAAAAACAATTTAAATAAAAAAAAACATGATGTAGTAGCCAGGTGATAGTGTAAGTGTTACAACTAAGAAAAAATGCATTGATAAAGTCATAAAGGAAACTGAGACTTTGGAGTTTGCGTTTACAAGAGGCCGGTCTGATGTTTTGCATACGATAATCCTGTTCGGATACTTACTATCACAAAAAGCTGTTGCATTTTAAAATCCTTTGCGAAAGCAAACATTTGACGTTTCAAGGGATATTAAGCGTAATACTTTTTTGTCCGTTCATTTGTATGCTGCATTACGTTCGGATATATACACTAAGCTGACGCAGTAGCGGATGGTTTACAATCGGAATTTTGACTGGGCGTCCGAGAATTGATTTAAATCATCATCGATTTTGATTTACTCGCTATCACGGCCGATATATTTTAATATCACTGTTCGACCGTCCATTTATCGATATTCCGAGACATTGTCAATATGGCGCCTTTGTTCGCACAAAAATTTATAAGTTAGACGTCTGTCCATTGTAATGGAACGCGGTAAAGGAGCAGATACAAAGCGGAGTATTTTATTCTGATCATATCCTGACGTGTGGTCAAAAAGTGTCGAAGCGTTAAAGATTTATATCATAGCTGAATCTTTTGAGATTTTGGGTGATATTTATTTTTGCCGTAAAATTTATATGAATTTTTACTATTCTTTTTTAAATAACCTATCTTATGCTTTACTAAGTGAGCACCTTATATAAACGAGTACTACAACTCAATTATTATTGGATGAAACATACAGCTGTAGAACAATTCATTAGGGCATTGAATAATCTGAGTTTTTTTAATTCATGTTCAACTCATTGCATGAAACCTGAATATGTGTCTTAAATAAACAAATTGAAATGTTTCGGGAAACTAATAATAATGATATTTTGTTTCAAGAATATTCGGACTTTTTGTAATATACAGTTAGATAGATTCTGATAGATAGATAAAACTCTTTATTGCGCTATAAGAGTAAAACATACAAAACAACACAAAGCAGATATAGATGGTACAAAGGCGGACTTATCGCTAAAGCAATCTCTTCCAGTCAACCTTTGGGTGGACGGAAACCAAACAGGAGATCGACGTTGGCGCAGAGCACGATGAATAAAAAATATATAAGTTAGCAAAACAACCAATAAACCATTCTATCAAAATCCGTCCCATACCACTACAAAGTAATCTTACACTACATATAGCATCAACAAAACGTAATGGTAACGAGTGCAAACTGTAAAGATTAACGTTTTGTAAAATTGGGGAAAAAGAAAAAAGCAAAATGTAGAGAGAACAGAACGAACACGTAAACGAGGATGATCATGAGGTCTTACCTCATTGTATGAGTCAGAGCCTATTAAGTGCTAAAAAATTTCGACAAATTAAAGTTATATGTGTATTTGGCTGTTCTTTTTATGGTTAGTTAGCTCCTGTTCAAGTATTCAAAAAATTTTTTTTTTCGAATTGTGGTCATCATACTTGCGCAAATTATTTTTAATTGAAGATCTCTATTTTTTCACAATATTTGTTTCTCGCATGATTTGCGTAAAATAAATCTTCATTTTAGGAGAAATATTTTAAGATTTATAAAGATGGCGTTAATCGATGCGATGGAGTTGTTGTTCTGCCCTCACTTTATTTTTCAAAACGGTCGGTGGCCGCCCTTCGTCGGCATCTTTCTCTGATTTGTCACCAAAAGACACTAATTTTATTTATTAGCATCTTTTATTACCGCGTGCATTGCGTAATGTACTATTCTATATATTTTCGTGGGTAGGTGGGCGGTGCTTTTGTGTCGGGCATCGTGTGTCAAATCGATTTGTTTTAGAGATCCGCATTTTGAAGTGGACATGTAAAAATATTCCGCAATTTAATTTGAAACAGACGTAACTGAAACAAATAATATTTCACGACGACTTACTTGATCGAGTAAGAATATGATACTTTTCATGGTTATTTACAATTTAAACTTAATATTCTTAGGATGGTTTCTTTGTGCAGACATATTTTATTAGTATTTCAATAAGCGTCTCTGTTAGCGACAGTCCCTTAAATCTCATTTTTATTTGTTCCCTGCAACTCAGGTTACACTTTTGTCTGTTTTTATTCGCAGCTAATTAAATGACACTATCAATACTCATTTAGGACACACGGGCGTTTAAAACAATATATAGAAACCTAATAATTCACTTGTATCTGTCATTGATAAGGTTTAGAACAATAAATATTGGCTAAGTTAATAAGGTTCTCACTGACTTGCGTGCTTCTCTTTAATCATATCAGTCGTATTTACTATCGCATTTAATTAAAAGGCCTTTAAATGTCTGACCTTTAAATTCTTTGAAAAGCTTTCTTTTATGTAAATTAAAATTATATAGAATTTTAATGGTAAGAAAACAATAAGAGAAATATCAAACGATTGCCATCTACAATACATATATACAGAACCCAAAAAGAATTTACTATTCTTCGTCTTGACATTTAATTTATGCAAAGCGGCTTTACCCTTAATGTGCTAATGAGTTATTTTTATTCTTCCCTTTGTTTCGATCTTTCTAGTAGTGGAGAAAGCTTCTTTAAAGAAAAGTATCAGTTATTCATAACACCGTTACATTTATTTACCACGTCTAGACGTTAATTCGACACGCATTTTCTGTCTAGCATCTCTAGAAATTATGATATTAAGACCCTTACAGTAATTAACTTAATGTTCTTTATAATTCTTTTTCCTCCTGACTTTAGTTTCGGTTGCATCCTTATCACTCTCGAGAGGAGCCCGAGGTATCCCTTTGACCATGGATCCTGGATTGAGTTAGTCAGGATTTTACACGAAGTGATTCCCGTCTGACCTCCGCAAACTTTGCAGGGCAACCTAACCCATATTGGAGTTGCCTGAACGTGCAGGTTTTCTTACGATGTTTTCCCTCACCGTAAGAGCATCGGTTAGTATTCAAAGTAGTGTACAGAACTTCTAAAATAGTCATTTTAATGGCCTGGAACGGATTTGAACATGTGCGATCCGATGTTTTTTTTTTTATAATATACTTTTCACTTACTTTAATAAAATAAATATCAATTTACTTCCAAAAAATAAGCATCGTAGAACAACTTAAACGTTTCACTTTATTCACATACATCACATTCATATATTAAATGCTGCATCAAATGGGCCTAAAGGGTTATTTTTATATTTTTCTAATAAAACTCCTCAAG
This sequence comes from Amyelois transitella, assembly GCF_032362555.1. Classification (NCBI taxonomy): domain Eukaryota; kingdom Metazoa; phylum Arthropoda; class Insecta; order Lepidoptera; family Pyralidae; genus Amyelois; species Amyelois transitella. Next base: position 8,314,243 of record NC_083509.1, read on the forward strand.
AGTTATTTACTTGGGTTTATTCATTATCCAACGAAATAATGATTCCAATCAGACTGCAATGATATTTCATAGTAAAATACGTTAAACTAGTCTTATCTCAATGTCTAAAAAGGTGATAATAAATTGATGAACCAACGACTATTCACACCTTGGACTTCGTCAATAAGTTGATGATAATGTAAGTACGCACCCTATTAAATCCATATCGTATGGTCAGTGACTAGCGACTTGAAACAGCCCTTAAATATCTGACACACAGATCTTTAGTTCACCGAATTTAATACCGTGTAGTTGTTCCATAAAAAAGTATAAAACCACTCCATCTCATTATCATATATGTAAAAGGCAACTAAGGGATAGATAGGAATATTGATTCCCAACGTTTGTCAGCGCTACTGGTATTGAGAAAAACTAATAATGTTGAACTAATATTATTGTGGTTCCGGCACCAATAAAAAAAGAATAGGACTACTCCATTTCGTTCCCATGTGTCGTGTCGTAAAAACGATTAAGGGATAGACCAATAAACTTGGCAATCTTCTTTTAGGCGATGGGCTAGCAACCTACGATTTGAAACTCATTTCTATCTATATTATACATATAAAGCCTATCGGCTAAAAGTGGCCTATCAGTCATTCAAGACTGCTAGCTCTGTCTACCCCGCAAAAGATATAGACGTGATTATATGTATGTATTAATCAAAAATATTGGTTGTGTAGGCACTTATAACGTTTTTCTTCTAGAACAATATTCTTAATATTTATTCACAAATCTTCTGCACTGTGTGTATTTTTCTAACATCTGCCTAACCCGTGCATACGTAATCAAAATAAAAATATTATTTTAGTAGATTTATTCGATAGTGGCCGGCAGATGCGCTGGCGCGCGCTCCACACTCTCTATTTTTGTTAGTTCTCATTGTGTTTGGGCAGCCTAAAGGGTCAATATCGAATCTGGCTTCCGTTTGACATATTCGTTTCTTGTTATGACTGTAAACATCTTAAATGTCCACTGTCACTCATCGTCCAAATTCAACATAGGATTGTAATTTTGCATGCTGTTAAATAAAAATTTTTAGTAACACACACAATATTCATCACGTTCACTTTAAAATAAGGAATACCATTATAAGGTGATCGTCAAGTAAATCTTCTTCATCCTTCAAGAATAAATTGATTTTATGGTAGCAGATATTTATCTCGTTCAGTGTGACCGGTCCAGTTGATGCACTCCCTTTCATTTATTGAAATTACTACCAGATTTAAGTCTTCCAACTACACAATGATTTTTATTTGTTTCTTATTAGTTTTACAGTAATAAAAAAATTAAAATCAACAATATTTTTTTATTAATGTGCTTAATTGCTAATTAATGAACACGAATAACTTTACTTCTTCCTCCTGTTGGCTTTAAATCGTGGCTTAATCCTCACTTATCAGGAGAGGAGCCCGGGATGAGCCTTTGTCCTCCTGAATTGGGCAAGTAATTTTTTACTTAAAACAACTTCCATCTGACCGCCGCAATTTTTTAGTGGGTCAGGTTCCACATTATTGGATCATCGTAAAAAATGCAGTAATAATTAATTCTTACGTAAACAATAAAATCGTAATAATCTATACAGTTGTGTGGTAGACTATGACTAGACGGGCTGTCGGTTCGGTGTCCATTAGGTACTGATCGGATTAGCACTGTTTACTCCTGCGCATGATGCCTGCACAGACACTCCATCTTCTTAATGTGTAAATTAATTTCCATCGACTTGCCAACCATGGAATTCTATATTCATTATAGTTGAAAGCGCAGGACAGACAACTAGACATAGAAATCAAACTGGTTTATTTTCAAAAACTTTCTACGTAATACGGTAAATTCTAATAAAACTAAAACAATTCGACAGCCTCGCGCCGCTTCATTACAAACACTAACGAGGATCTTTTTCATTTTAACTCGCTCTTAATTAAGCGCCTTTTAACTTTCGTTATCGACTGCATAGGTGTAAAGGACTAATTGATACTCGAAATAAATGGATCCCTTTCGATGGAACTAATAGCCGTTCGCTCGTGTGAACGCCGCATAATCAGCAGCTACTTTTCAGTTGTCGGCCAACGATGATAATTCCTGCCTGTGCGAGGAGTGGCCGCACTAACGAAACCAAAGATTACCTTACAATCCCAATACTAGCCGTAGCCGGCATCAGACGTATTTAATACCACGATAATACAACCATACATTTTAATTTTCATTCACTGCCTCGTTAATAACTACTTCGAGAGCAGCAACTCAATTTTATTTTAACTAGACTCGATATTTCAAAGTCACTGCGTTTTGCTGCAATTTTGAGCGAAACGAAAATATTATTTACGAATGCTGGTGGCGTACTCGCTATAAAGGCGTCAATTGACAATCTGAGCCGCACTGGTCGCTGCCGATAAAAAATATGAGGACCTTGGAGTGTTAAATAACCCAAAAGGAGGCTCATATTTTCAAAATAATTACGTCAATAATTGGCACGCAAGCGCTGGCCAGAGAGTACCTCGTAGAAGTTCGTCTCATTATTCTGGTAAGAATTTTACCACCAACCGAGACAGATTAATCGCTTTAACTATATCATAAGTTTACATTCGAAGGCTGAGAGTCTTTGTGTCAATTACACTGCAAAAATACAACTATCTATTACTCATACCTCGTAGCTCATGGGCCTCATGAACTATACTCGTGTTAAGTGAAAATCATGTTGCTTCGGAGGGCTAGTCACCCGTTTTATTTCATTTTTTAATGTAAAACATTGTATTACGAACCTCATTTGTTGCGTGCTAGTGACGGTAATGTTGAGCCGCGAATACCGTAGTATACTCGGGTCATAAGGTGAGGCAGTTAGCTATTCATTAAACAGTTGGCTTATTAGATATTATCATATAGAAGGGTATTTCGTTACATCTCTGTAATTTCTGCCGCGGACCTCTGCAGTATGGGAGTCATTTATAATCTGAAGAAGCTTTAGTTATAATACTTGGTATAACTCAAATATTTTCTTGCATAGCCATTAAAATAGCTTTAATGTTTTAGGAGAAATTTAGTATATAGATATTTTATAATAATAAGAAGTACATACTTATATACACATCTTTTTTACCTGTGTTGTAACATGGCATTCTAATTTATTAGTAATTTCGCCAATATCTCTGCTTTCTTTAGATAGACATCTTAAATTTTTTATGTACCTATCTAGTTAGATTTGAAACTAGGTAAAAAATACTCAAATAAACTTACACTTAAAAATTCTGCTAACATTTATTTTGTATTTTTTTCACAACATGAATAAATCTTGTCACAGTGAACAAAGCGATCATTCAACGACAAAGTTCCTCTCCACAGGACTATCATCGAAATCCATTGAATAACTTACAAAGAGACCGATACAATACTCTGGAAACAGAATCATATCAGTAATCTTTCTTTAATGGATCACTATTATAACTTACACATGATATTCAGCAAACAATTCAGATAATAATCTGTCAAAGACATCTCGCGATATGAAAAACCTTGTGGTCAAAACAGCCAAACATTAAAGATTTTAGATAATTTAAATCTTACGATAATATCGTTTTCGCCGACGAAGGTGTCAAAACATCACACCAGAATAATGCCGTGTGGGCAGTTCCTTTATTCTTTCAGATGTTGTGGATAATTCGTAGCAATGAAAGAAAAAAAGTATGTTAACAAACTGCATCAACACATAGTATTTAATGGTTTTGTGGTAAAAATCTTATCATATTTTTATTTGTTTTTCCATATTTTATTTATTATAAATGAAAATGTATATTTTTGTTTGTAACCGTTTTTAGGCTTCATCAATGCAAGTCTGAGTTAAAACAAAGCAATCGGTAAAAGTTTTAAGTAAATCAGTTCAGCACTTTCTGAGATAAGCGTGATCATACAGACAGACTGACAAAAATAAAATAAAAAATTTGCTTTCTAATATTCATTCTAAGCGTCCCTGTATCCATTTTAGTCAAAAATACTAAATGTACAGACAAAATATTTTTACTGTTTTATTATTATTATATGTATAGATTAAGAAATTGTAAATTATGATTAGACATTTGCATACTCGCGGCGATGAAGCAGATTCGATACATTATATAAACAAATTATTATTTACAAAAAATATTTCAATATAGCTGAATTAAAAACTAAAAGTTAAATCAAGCAAGAAAGTTGTTTTCTCGAGGTTTTTTGTAAACCACCAAGCGATTGTTAGGTTAAAGGGTTGTCGTTCAAACATGCAACACGTTTATTTGCATTCGACAGTACGCTTTTACTATCGTTCACCGTTGGTTGATTGTCGTATATCCATATTTTTATAAAAAATTAAATTTAACATCAAGACAGATCTGATTTTGACGTATCTTGCTGTAATTTAGCAAATATAAAAGCAGTTTCATTAAAATAACGTAAAGAAAAGAAGGATGATCGAAAATTATTACTAACGATCAAAAAATATACAAATCTGACAAAAAGGGGTTTTAATCTTATTAATGGTCATAATTGCTCAACAGAGTATTAGATTAATAATAATAAACTTGGGGTGAATAGTCTATCGAGGCCCATTCTCTTGAACTTACACTTTCATTTTATTTTAAAACTGATTGAACTTTGGTCACCCTAAAAATTATATCAAACAAGTATAGCAATGCGCTGTGGCCTTAAATTCCCTCAAATAAGGGGTGCGACACACCTGTCCCTCCCCCTCCGTGACACGCGACGTTGGCAACGCACCAGCATATAAACCGATACAACTTGACCTCTCATAGCAGTACCGTATCTCTTCAAAATCAAAAGAATTCCAGTTTTCTAAGTTCTTTGTAAAGTGGTTTTCAAATTTAGGGTGCCCAATGAACATGTTCTCAAATCTGTGAATATGTATAGAAATTCGTATTGTTATGGATATGGTGCATTGCTGTTTGGCGGGGTGTTATTATTATAGGGGTTTGATCGTTACAGGTCGAGGTGATTTCGTACGTTGGAGTTGTAATGTAATGCTTATGGTGAAGCTGGACCCTTTGAATGTTTTTTGTGACATGTATTTCAAATACAATTATTATTTCGACCAACAATTGACCTAAATTGGTAATGTAATATTATGTCAAAGTACTGGTAAGTATATGTGCATGTGGCTCAGTGGTATGGGTCTTTTTTAAAACTGAATTGTGCTTAGGAACACGAAGTTAATTGAACCTTTAAATCAAATAAAAAAAAATTACCTCGTTATTTTAGACAATTTTATTACACAATTTTCTAATTATTCTATTTAGGCGATGGGCTAGCTATTTGCCTTTATCAGAATCTCAAATCCGTCAAGTTGAATGTCTTTGAGTCTTTTGGAGACTACTCCGTAAGTAATACAAAATAAAGTACATGGTATACTCGTATGTAAAATTATTGTATAAATGAATAGGATTTAACAAAGTATTTCTGCATAACACCCTAAATTCATTCACAATTATTATTCGCCACTGCTGGTCCTCTACCCTCTCCCTCATAAAGGTGCGTACACACCACACACCTGTCCTAAGGCCGATACGCATGCGCGCCACGCGTCATTCCCTCACATTATTCGCGTGATTTTATTATTATTCCATGATATTATTATTTCTTATTATTACATGCACCGCTATTTTAGGGTAACACGTGCGGGAATAATTTGTGACAGTGAAATATTTAACAATACAAATCATTATACCCCATTATACTGAATGATGTATGAGGTTTTTTTAGTTATCTCGTCGAAAGTGCGCATTGAAATGTTTGGAGAAAACTTTTAACAAAATAAAAATAACTTGCTCCATTGTCAATTTTTCAATGTAAGTCTAAATGGATTCTAATAAGACTTAATTTTATTATTAGGTACTTGTTATAATCAAACCAATAATTTTTATTAAAGTCCAGCTCTTAACACTGATATCTTGCCATAATTTTTATAACAATAAAAATTTTTTTTTATTATATTATATTTATTTTTTGTAATGTATGTATTTTGCAGTAACATGTGTACGAGTACTTTATCGGTGCGATTTGTTGGTGCACCAACTTAAAGATTTTCTGTTTGGTCAGCTGGTTGACTGGTAGAGAATGCCAAACGGCATTAAGGCCGCATTTCGTACATTTGTTTTTTGTGCAATAAAGTTTTAAATAAATAAATAAATATAAAGGAATAAAAGGTAAACTTTAATTATACACATTTAATCCAGTTATCCTTCAAAAAGATCCGATGTCCAAGCGATCTAGGACTGAAAAGTCAGTATGAATTCGCTTCTCTGACAAAGAGAAGAGAGAGTCATAGCCTAATCCAAAAATGACTTCCCAAACTTTATTATAATTAACTGGGTCATCGTTTTTAATAATGTATATAAAACATTTTGGACGGTGATGTCATCGTTAAGTATTTAAATATCACAAATTAAGTATAAATATGAACATACTTCCTTATAATAAGGAATAACCTGGCCTTTATGTCTCATGACTTCAGCTCTATCTATCATAAAATAACTGAATGTATGTACGTTACATGTGGAAAGAACTGTTTTGCCAATCAGACGAGTAAAAAACTAGCTGACAAGGCCATGCAGAAGCTGAAGAAAAAGATTATTTACAGAGTGTTATTCCAACATGTCACAATAAACACCCAAGGTTTTAACAATGGCGGCCTTTCTATCCGCTCATTAACAAAATGGCGGGCGCAAAAAGCTGTCTGTACGTCCGTCGGTTGCAATACACCGCCGGAACACCTCCGGCGATCAGTTAAGACGAAGGATTAAAGTTATTTGTCATTCTTGTTCTTAGGAGTTTTTATTGAGACTACCAGTACTAGTACCATACTCAGGATACTTTGCTTTTGACGAATTCCCCAAAAATAGTATTCAGGGACCATTTATTTTAAGCTTTTTAGTTTGATCTAACATCTTATCGTCTAAAACCGGATATTGAAAGCTTCAACAATAGAGTAGCGTACATCTTTTTAGGTACCCCAGGTCATGTGATCACCAATGCTCTACATACATATTGTCACGTCTATATCCCTTGTGGGGTAGACAGAGCCAACAGTCATGAGAAGACTGAATGGCCACGTTCAGCTATTTGGCTTAATAATAGAATTGAGATTCAAATAGTGATAGGTTGCTAACCCATTACAGGTATTCGCGCAAAGGCTAGGGAGAACCTGTATCTATATTTAAATAATTGAATCTGTTGCTGGAATATTCTGAACTGTACAAAAATGTGTAGCACTTCATCACTCAAAAAACTACATTTGACCATTTTACCGTAATTAAGGCAAGATCGCTTCCAGTGCAAAAGGGGATTGCCTCGTCCAAGCACTTAAAACATGCCCGCCTACCTGTATTAACATGAAAAATAAACACCGGGCCGTTTAAGTACCAGGATAGCAAATAAATCCGCGGTTCTGTGTGTCCTGGCAATCAGGGCAGATATATTAACTGTAAAATTAGCCTGCCGCCGCGGGCAGCGACGCGCAATGTATGCCGCCCGGGAGGAGCGAGAATCACATTGGTCGAGTAGTCCTAAAATTAAGTCGCCATTTGAGTGCAGAACTAGATTAAGTATGCGCTAAATCTTGTTGTGAGGATTCCGGGAATTTCTCTCATAGGACTGCTACTCATACGAGAGAAATTCTACAGGAATTCTCTTAAAAAAAAAAACGTATAAAAAAAGTATAAAATCTTTATAACATCTACTATCATTAAAAATATTAATAAAAATTTACCTTTCATAACGGAATTCAATAAAAACGCTGATATTAGTCAAATAATTTAATCATAATTAATGCTTGACGCCGCTTAGTGAAACTTATCCTGTATTGATCTTGTGTTAAAAACAAATGAGAAAACTGTAATAAATATAAACCTCCATAACTGTAAGTATTTCGTTGAAACATTCTTAATCGTCACACCAGTCATAGCTTAATTTGATTCCAATAAGAATATCAACTGTTCATGCCAATTCTACTTTAAATAAAGGTGATGTGCTATTCTAGAACACAAATTATATAAACTAATCGTACACCGCAAACTAAGATTTTATTTTGTTACAAAATTGTGAATATCTTCAAAAAGATTAAACTGATTTTGTTACCTAAGAAGTTGAATATCTTTTGACAAAATCTACATAATATCAAATTCACACATTTTATCAAAACCACACCCTCGGTTCGAAAGTTATTGCGTTACCAATTTGATTTTTAGTATTTACAGATTAAAATTTAAATCACTTTCATGACCACATTTAAATAATTTCACATAAGTAAACATACGAAGTCCAGAACCCAAAGAAATACTAACATTGTGTTTGGTTAATAACATAAGTTTAAAAAAGATCACCGTTATACAACGATATGAATTATATAATATCTATTAATAACATCCAATATTACCCAAATCGTGACTCCTGTATTTAAATCTCAGCTTTAACAAAACAAACGCAACGTAATTTATTGAATTGAATTTAATAATTGTTTATAATTGAAACGCGAAAGTTACGCCGGATGCATTGCCGAAAGGAAGAGGCGTTTCGTGAAAAATATTGCTCAATTGTTTTTATAAATGGTGATGTGAAAATAATGTTTGGAAAGTCTTGATAGGCAGCGTTTTTGTCGTAAAGGGTTAAACATTCACCATTTGCATTGGTCATTTTCTCTTTATGAATAATGTCTAATAGTTATTTAAATACAGACTTGGTGAGATATCGTTTGGGTGATGTTTACAATTAAGGGCGCTTTGAACGCTTTGAATGAACTAGCCGTTCTTATAATTTGTATCTAGACACTTCAACTAGGTATTTATAGTGGAATGTTAACCACTAGACACTATTTTAATCTATTTTCTGCTTCTTAGATATGAAAAATGTAAAGCCTGCAAACTTACACCGTCATTTTGTGAGATTAAGTTATCAAGTTATGATTTATATGATCAATAAATGTCAAGCGTAAGGTGGTCAAGAATTTGCAGGTGATGCAAATAAGGCCCTTGAGATGAAAGTTGTTAATTCGTAAATAATGGAAGCATATTCTGCAAATACATATCATTTTACGCCATTGACGAAACCATTTATCTTATTAAAAAGAAAGATAAGAATTATAATTTTGATTAATGCTTATTGCAGTCAACGATTTTTTAACTAACCCGCACAGAAAATGGTATCAAATTGTAAATTACCTGTACGTCAAATATAAAACTAATTCAATTTCGCTAAAAGACACCTTGAGTAGGTAAATTGAATTTAAATCGTATTTTATATGTATTAAACACACGAAACAAGTTGAATTTATAGCACTCGTAAAATTGATCTCGCCTGTGCCCGGGGCTTGCATGGAAACATAGACGTACATTTGCTGGACAGTGAACTCTCACATCTAACATTAATATCAGAAAGTCTTCTGTCACGATCGGTTTGAAATCAAAGTAATAAAAATAAATATTTAACTAATACTTTAATAGTAGGTCTGAAAATTTATTTACGACCGCGACTTTAATTTTGCAGTCCCATGACCTGAACAGACCAATGTGTAACACATATTCGATCATGGTTACACGTCCACTTACCTAAATGTATATTTTCTTAATATGTTTCCTCCCACCGTTAAAGCATCAGTAAGCAATCAAACTAATGTAGGTACTGACATAACTCAGAAAAGAGTCATTGACACTAAATGGTACGGTTTATTAATCAGATTTTTGTATGTTTGACCTTGTTCATCAAGCCTTTTTTAACCTTAACCGTTCGACCACTGACCACTTATCCAGCATTTACAAAACAGGTCAGTGATTGCATCTCATTGGATGACAGCAGCGTGGGAAGTCGCCTGCCTCCTGCATTCAACGTATTGTTTCGCGAGATTAATAGCGGAAGCGATACCTTACATCAAACAGCTCTTATTCGTCATTTCCTCCGAAAGTTAAAATAGGCACTTGTATTGGTGTACTCTTATTGTTACTTTAAGTGTGAGGAGGAGTGATGAGTATCTGTGTAACTTAATATAAGATATTATTTTACATTCTCGGAAAATTTACTGTTGTAATTTGTTTCTGCAACTTAATCGTAAAAATTATTTTTGAGCAATCCAATGGTAAACAGACAATAAAAGCTCTAAATTATATTGTGTATCATAGTATGCCACGTTATAATGAGTATAGTCAAAAAACTAATTTAGTATATTTAATGCCCAACTAATTTGAGACATAGACAAACAGGTTCAAGATCCTATTTATCTATGTCTCAAATTTTTATGTATCAAATTGCATAAACATTTTTTTTATATATATTCTGCTCTCTTTTAGACACAACAATTTAATATAATTTGTCTCAGAAAAGGTGTCACACCATTGGTAATAAAGAGAACACGCAACCGCACTCAGATCGTTTATTTTTAAAGATTGATGTTTTTATAATTGTACGTTAAGTCGATCGGCTTCAAATTAATTCGCACAGAGTCATTAATCATGTCTATTCGTTAACTAGGAAATGGCGAAATTAAAAAAAAAATATGTCGTGGGTGTTGCTTTTGGGTCGTTATAAACACATTTTGCTGCGCGAAAAGTAGGCGGTTTTACATGTTAGAGGTGTTGCGAAGCTGCAATCAGTGCTTCCGAAGCTCTAATGAACTTGAAATTGATGGTGTATTTCTTAATAGAAGTTTACAGCCATTTACTTAGCAGATTGCGCACGTAAAGTACTAATTATAAATTGTAAACGACCACACTTTATGATTTAGTAAATACATATATTAAGGTAGTTTAGAGTAAATCATATTATTTTTTAATCTAATAAGGTTTTAGTTCCTAAGGTAAACAAAACTGCTGAACTTTATTTGCTGAAAAGGATTTAGCTTGAGTATTGCTATCAAAATTAAACTCATATTTACACCAACATAAAAAATAATAACACAAGCGGTGCTTTTTACTATGTTTTAATAATTTTCTAATTCTTATTTATTTCTCTGCAACATTTTTTATTGGATCACAGTAAATAGTATATCCGCATCAAAATTATGTATGAAATTGCAATACAATCCTAATTTAAAGCTTATCTGCTATCATGTGATAAAACAGATTGATCTTATCTTCACAAGTGTACTACCGAAAAGGCGATGCGCTTGCGTTTCACGTGAGCGTCCCTAATTGCTGGACAACGATAACTTATACATTTTCTTATCCAATTAAACAATAATAAAAAATATACACATATAATCATCTGTTACGGGATATACAAGGACGGCAGTCTCTAAAATACTGGTAGCCAAGCCAAGGTCAAGTTTACGGCTCAATGATGGAATCGTGATTTCAATACTGACAGCTTGGTGCGTTTGGGGAGTCAGTAGTGATAGAAAAAACACATAATTATCTTAGCAAAGGTAACTTAGTAAATACGTTTACAATAATTAAGTAAGTTACTTACGTGAAATTAATCAATTTTTTTATACTTTGCTATTTTAATTCGAATAAGAAAGAAAAAAATATTTTCATCCATATTTCTACTCCATTTTAGCTCTTAAACAATAATGCTTCAAATTAATCAAACTCCGCTCATTGTCCGATAGCATTTGTCATAGGCAGATATTCTGAATCCTACATTACCAATCAAGAAACAGCCTAACATACAAGTTATCAGAGTAATTAAAGGTTTATCTTACAGAGAGAAGCCGTCAAGAGTTTATCGTCGGGACTCCTCAGCCTTTATCTTCATTACGACTCTGCAACTTTAATTCTGGCCTCCATTAATTTTAAAAGCAGCCATCGTTTCTTTGAACAACAATTATCTGTATGGCACGGACACATATGTTCATAAAAAGCATGCTTTTTTAATTGTACAGTAAAGGTGGTCGCTCGCATATTTATCGGAATAAAACCATGCGAACTTTCATCTCTTTACGAATATTTATCAATCATTGACACTTCATAATAGAAATGATAAATTCTAGTTCTTTTTCTTGTTTTTGCTTTTTGTTTTGGCAAATTCCTTTTATTCTCTTTAATAAACAACATGGTTGGAAAAAATATGTGACGTAATATTGAAACTATGAAGTTTGAATTTGTAGCATTGATTTAGTAATATAATTTATTTGTGCAGTATTATCATTTAAAATGTAAGCATAATCACAGACACAAATATTCGTAATTTGTCATCACTTATGAAAAAATGTTTTGATAATTGGTAGTTCCATGTTTATTAAAAATATAATAGAGTAGGTACATGCTAATTTAATAAAATAAATAATTGTAGCACATGATGCATAGAAATAATTTCAATAAGTAGTATTGAAAACTTTTACCATTCATTAGTTACTCAATCAATTGATCATAAGATTAGAAAATAATGCGACTTAACATACAGAAAGACATACTCAAGAGGATAGTTTGCCATACAATGTTGAAATATAAAATATTCAACTGACTGACCTGAATGGACTGACCGACGGGTTAAGTGTGTTGTTGTTGTATGACTAATATGAATTATATTGATATTTAATACTGATCGACCCTTTTACGTAATTAAAACAATTATGGCACTCTCACATAATTAATAAAGCAAAAACTTATTACTTAAGTCAAGCCTGCCTTTTCTTTGTTTTTAATTTCAAAATGAAATTATGCAGAACTTCCATTGCTCGGAGACTAAATACCAAAGAGGTGATCGATTTCACGTATTAACTTATTTAAATGACTGTCTTAATTTAGCCTAGACGTTTATTTATAGTCAGATCTTCGGAACCTTTGAGCAGTTTAATATAGAGTAAAAAACATAGTGCAATAATTTGAGACGGAGGCAGGCGATTGAACGGTTAAATACCTGCGCTGTTACGCACTATTATTGATAATTAAAACTATTACTTTGCAGACAGTGTGTAATTAATATTGTTATTAGGTTTCTTGAGAGCGTGCGTGTTGGCGTTTACTATGTAATGGAGATATATGCTTAATGTAAATAGCCTTTTGCCTTCGCTCAAAATACGGAGAGTATAGATATAATACTTTGTAATTTTTTATAGGTGTAGTAGTATTATATACCACGACCATACCACGTTTTAATCCCATACGGGGTAGATATGCATAGATGACAGTCACAAAATTGGTTAGATAGATTTGTGATTGAGAGGTCACTAGTGAATTGGCTTAAAGAACAATACCAGGTTTATAATTCATCCCTTGGCTGATATTTATTTCATGCTGATCTTACAATGTCAATGAAATTAAACAAAAAATCTTTGTTTTCTAATTATACTCGTAATTTCAATTTTTTTGGCAGCTGAACGTGGCCTGCCAGTATTTTCTGTTAGCTCTTTCTATCTCGCAGGAGATAAAGACGGGATTATATGTATGTATGTTTGGTACCTACGCAATTCCCTGTTTCACTATAAAACAAATGGGAAAATTTTGTAATTAACAGTATTGAAAGTATTGAACGGTCAGTAATTATTCATCTTTTTAATTACTAAAGTAACCAAGTTTTCCTCTACATTGTTAATTGATCGAATTACAAAACACAATTTTTATGGAGTAATTTATTTCAAAACCAATCAACTGAACGTGCAGTCTTGTCCATGTGGAAAATATGATCTTAAATCAAAATATTCAAAAAAAAGCTTATTCGTCTGACTATATTTCAAAAAATATGTTGGACGAAGACTTTTTGAATGTATTTCAACAGTTTAGACTCTTTCAAGTCGTGCTTGGTTCCTGCCGTATTGACGCTCGCTACAGATTCGTGACTACACCTTCACTATACCAAAAATTATACACTGTAGTCATCATTACATTAGTATTTATTTCGTATTCAGGAATGATATGTTACGCATACAAAAGATATGAAAACATGAACTATTTCTACGCTTTCACTTCGATGAACACAATCGCCCACTTTATTTTCTACTTTAGCAGCATTTTTCAGTCGAGATTCTACTGTAATAAAGAAAATGTGAAGTTTTATGTCAAATTATCACAAGTTGATAAATTAATAAAAGTCCATTACAACAAAATAATATCAAACGTCATCAAGAGAATGAATTGGATTACACTGTTAGCATTGTTCTTAGTCATATGTTTTATAGTTGGTACCGTTTGTGTCACGAAAAATCCATATTTACTCATACCAGTGACAGTTTTATTGATTACCCATAGTACTGTGCTCACGGAAATTAATTTCAGTGCAAATCTCATCGTATATTTGGGTTTACATATTCAAGTCATAAGTAATATGATGAAACGGCATATAGAAACCGTTGAAACTAATTTGGCCGTGGAGGAATTTTCAGTCTTTAAGAAACATTTTTTAAAAGCAGTGGGGACCAAGACTTGTAATTTGAATGAGTTTGGTTTAGACGATTATCTTAAAAGGATATTTACTGCATTTTCAAATTTCCAGAATGTTTATAAATTTCAAGTAAGTTGATCGTTCATACTCTTATAGATTCTAGAATTTATATAGGTAGACTTTAACTTATGTCATGCTTATATTTTATTTCCATAAGCATGAACTTAATTCGCAACTTGTCTTATTTAAAGCCTGGCTATAGTCCTTGTTGCATCCTCACACTCTGGAGCCCGGGGACCTAACCCGTGCTGGATTATGGTTTCCCATCTAGTCGCCTGAATGTGCAGGTTTCCTCACGATATTTTAGAAGCAGAGTATAGATTAGTATTCAAACTAATGTACATAATCTCTAAAATAGTCATTGGTACATAGCCCAGTACCTACTTCTTAAGTCCATGAATGTTCTTTGAAAATATAGGAAAATAAAAAAGATAAAAATGTTAATTTTATGATTTCAGATATTTTTGTTCACAAGTAAAGTTGTGTTATTCGTGGTTCTAACGTTTGAGTATGTTCTCCTTACCGTTCAAACTAATGTGAGTGCATCTTTATCCTTATACCCACAGATTTATGAGTAAGGATTATTCGAATTAAAGCAAATTTTTAATCTGTACACCCAGAGAGAGTAATATTTTAAATTTAACAAAATGAAAACGCTAAGTAGAATTTGGGATTTCCCTTGAAGTCTTTGTTTCCCAATAACAAAAGGATTTATAAAACAAGAGTGAATATTATTTGAACATTCTTTGTCTCTTATCTGATATAGGCAACATGGAACGAAAGTGTCTGATAAAAAACACCTAATTTCTATAGTAAATATTAACATACATTTTTATTCTTTTTAGGGTCCTGATCGCCTAGGCTTATTAATTTTAGTAACACTGACCTTAACAGATACGATTGGGTTACTCATTCTCTGTCTCTGCTATGAGGCCTTTGAGAGAGATATAAGGGAAGTCAAATTGGTATCCATTAAAGCGATGTCTATCTGCCACACTGGTATGTATATTATTATATTCCGATATAATCTTGTAAATTATTTTTCTTGCATATTAAACCTGTTTGGCTGTGAATTGATAATATTTCCTTTCTTTCCATGGATGTCGTAAAGGATGCCTAAGGGAATAAGAACGATCATCTCATGCGCAACCTTTCCGTGTTTGTTTGGTGGCTAAGACAAAATATAGTGTGCTGTTTCTTTTCCTACACAAAATTGTGAAAATAATACAAAAAAATCTGTATTATTTTCCCAATTTTGAAAAAATCTGACGAATCCTAAATCTGAACTAAACATAGCTTTGGTTTTTTTGACTACTGTCTTTCCATGTAGGTAGGTATTTTTACATCAGAAGAAATGTAATAAAATATCAAAGATTCAATTATTTTCAGGGCCTCTACGAGACAAAGCTAAAATAATTTATAGAACAGTTGAAGATACATTCCCTCACTTTTCAGTTTATGACATGTGGGAACTAGATGCCAGACTATTCATTAGGGTATGCAACGTGGTCACTGGATTCTTTGTTACGTTTCTTCAATTAACATATCTGTAAAGTACTTGCAGATTTTTAGCGGTTGGTATGATTAAAGCACTTTGAGAATTGATAAGATAATATATATTTAAATTAGATAAATTGTCAGTAGTAAATTATAATGATTTATAAAGCATAAATTATTACGTACTTGCCATAATTATACAATGTTTTACTAAAATAAAATTTTGATTGCGACAAAACTTTGATTTTTATCAGGTTGATATAGAGTTAATTCGTATAATGTGTGTGTTCTAGAGGACAGAATATTTCAATATGCATATACTTATATTTTTACTACAGTTAATTTTGTAAGTTACGTTGAGATTTTCCTGAGTATAAAATCAAAAATAAGCAACATTGTTTCAATATTTTGTAAATTTGTACAAATATTTCTTTAAACTAGCTATTAGCATTCGGGGTCTGATTAATTTACCAAGTAGGCTAAACCTATTTACTTAATAGCATAAAACTCCTACACTTACTTTACCGTATTAGAAAATATTAAACGTTTAGTCCATTTTGATATTTTTTAATTACGAAATTAAATACCTATTCGTTCTTTATTTCTTAAATTGTTCTATTAATAACACGTTATTAAATTTATGGAATGTCCATTAGAAAACTAACAGTCTTATTGGACAGTGCTGTTTATAAAAAAAGTCACCTTTGTGAAAGTTCAACATGAGAGGAAGAAAACTTTATACGTCCGAATATCTTTCAAGAGACATGCTTGACGAAGAATTCTTAGCAGTATTTCGACAGTTTCGTCTTTTTCAATTAATGCTTGGTTCCTGTCGTGTTGATGCTCGATACAGATTCGTGACGGCACCTACACGCAACCAAAAATTGTATACTACATTCATCGTTACAATTATTTTTATATCATACTTAACATTTCTATATCATGCTTTGAACAGATACGAAAACTATTTCTACAAAGTTACTTCAACAAATGCAATCGCCCACTTCTTATTCTATTTTTGCAGCATCATTCAATCTAGATTCTTTTTAAATAATGAAAATGTTAATTTCTATATCAAATTATCGCAAATAGATAAAGTTCTTAAAGCTCATTACAGTAAAGTTATAACAAATGTCATCCATAGAATGAATTGGATTACACTTTTTACCTTGTTCCTTGTTATATGTTTTGTAGTGAGTTTAGTATGTGTGACGAGAGATCTGTATCTTCTCGTATTAGTTACAGTAATTTTGGTAACTCATAGTACCGTGCTAACGGAAATTAATTTCAGCTCAAATCTTATAGTATATTTAGGTTTACATATACAAGTTATAAGTAATATATTAAGACAGCACATAGAAAAAACTGAACGAAATTTGGCACTAGAGGAATATTCAATTTTTAAGAAATATTTCATCAAGACTGTTGGATCCAAGATTTATGATTTCAATGATATTGCTCTGGATGATTACATAAAAAGGATATTAACAGCGTTCTCAAAGTTTCAAAATGTTTACAAATTTCAAGTAAGATATATAGTAAATTGCTTTTGTACATAGCAGTTAAACTTATTTATAAGAAACTAATAATTTGCGAGATTAGCTAGCGTGATAAGAATTCCGATTTCAGAAGACTGGTATTGATTTATGTCAAGAGTCTCATGTTTCCAGATATTTTTATTCACCAATAAAGTTGCGATGTTCATGGTTACAACGTTTGAGTATGTGCTTCTCGCCGTACAAAGCGATGTAAGTTATAAAATATTAAACACCAATATTAATGGTTTCTATAGCATATCAAATAAAATAACAATTCTCAAATTTTTCATTGATCCCGGTTGCGTCTCTTCCTCTCTGTATACGCCTACAACCAGACACAAGACGAGGGAAATTTTTACACGAACTTACTTCTATAGGACCTCTTACGGCTTAGTTTCTCAGCCGGATCATGTATAATAACAGTTGCCTAATGGTGTAGGATGTCTTTGCCTCGATTTTTTTCCATATTTCTAGTCCATGCTCTTACGTTGAGGTAATTGGTATATGCTGCGAATGATGACTATGAATGAAATATTGAAACTGATTTATGTATTTTTTTCCCCATTCCAAGAAGTTGCATGAATGACATATAAGAATGACAATAAAAGAAAATTGGAATATTACAGAAACCTTTTATTTGCACTGGAATTACATTAATGTACCTAACCAATCGAATAGGGATTTTTTGGGAAACTGAATATATTCATGAGCTAAAGCTAATGTTGTATTTAGAAAATATTCATATTTTTTAGGGTCCCAATCGCCTAAACTTAGTTATTTTGGCCATACTGACAACAACAGATACTTTTGGGCTATTACTTCTTTGCCTGCGCTGTGAGGCCTTAGAAAGGGATGTAAAGGAAGTTAAACTAATATCCATTAAAGTCATGTCAGTCTACCATACTGGTGAGTACTATTTACTTTTTGTCAAATCAAAGAACCTTTCTCTTCTAAACTTTAGATTTTCACTAACCCTCTAATAAGGTCTATCCCTAATAACCTGTCACTATCTGAATCACTCAAACATCAAACTATATATCTAGCTGAACGTTGCCTTCTAGTCTTTTGTAAGATAAGTAGCTGTGTCTACCCCGTAAGGTATAAAAAGATGTGATTATATTAATGAACTTTTAAAAATACCTCGATGATGGAATTTGTCATTAATATAGTACCTCATTTTTATTATGTTCTTTACTATTTACAAAAAGATTATACGATAGTAAAAGTATTATTTAGTTGTTTTATGGGGACTAATGGTGCAGATATATCTAATCAAGGTATCATACCTTTTTCTCATGGCTTGAAAAATTAATAAAACAAATTGTTTACATCAGGAACCTTGAGGGACAAAGCCAAGAAGATATATAGAGCAGTAGAAGACACATTCCCCCGGTTCTCTGTTTACGACATGTGGGAGCTGGACGCGAGACTTTTCATCAGAGTGTGCAACGTGGTCACCGGGTTCTTTGTCACTTTGCTTCAATTTACATATCTGTAAAGAAGCTATAGGAAATCATGTAATCTAGGAACAAGTATCATCTCGGAACTGACAGTCTTTTATAGATTTATATCTAAAATTCTGTAGGTAGATAAGCTTTTTATGAATAATTGGGTATGTTCACTTTTTAGACTACTTTATGTGGTTGCCCGGAAGAGATTACATAATGCGTTAAGGCCGCGTTTTATATATTACCTTCTTTTAAGATAGATTTTATTTTTATTTTATGTGTGTTTAAAGGGTATTCTATCTACTTCTATGAAAAAATATCAATATAATAAGGTTATTTTAAATTTATTTCATTAAACTCAACGTATTTATTTTTTATTTTCTGTGTTATAATATTAAATATAATAATAAACAATTTTAATTATTATATTGCTTGATTTGCACAGCAAGTAAGTACGTGTTATATATCTTTTAATCAAGTAAGTTATTATATATAACTCAATTGTTACCTTCAAAAAAATTAATAAAAAAGAAACAAGTCACATTTCATTCCATTTGAAAATATTGAAAGTTTTCATTCATTCAAGTCATTCTGTTCACATTAAATATGTATTTACCTGTTATCTTTCATCTATTAGAAAATACACATAAAATGTTTACTAATTATGCACATACGCAATTTGTTGCTGACCTCGTACTTACATTAATCTAATAAAACACAATCAAATTAATGGAACAATTCATTTGAAAACTAACAAAGTTATCAACTAGACCTTTAAGCATAACTTAATTTCAAGTCAAAACAAAATGAAAAAGGTAGAACTTAACAAGTCCGAGTATCTTTCAAAGGACATACTCGATGAAGACTTTTTGGTGGTGTTCCGACCGTTTCGACTATTTCAATTTGTGCTTGGTTCCTGCCGTGTTGACGCTCGCCACAGATTCGTGACTACGCCTACGCGATACCAAAAATTTTACACTGCTGCCATCATACTAATTATATTTATATCATATTCGGGAATCGCTTGTTATGCATACGACAGATATCGAAATTTCGACTACTTCTTCAAATTGTCTTTAATGAGTGAAATCGTTCACTTTATTTTCTATCTTTCTAGCATCATTCATTCTAGATTTCTTTCGAGTAAAGAAAATGTGAATTTTTATATAAAATTGTCACAATTAAATAAAGTTTTGAAAGTCAATTCAAGTAAATTAATCACTGACGTGATTCACAGAATGAACTGGATAACCCTGTTCTCGTGGTTTCTTGTCGTATGCTTTATAGTCATTACAGCATTTGTTACGAAAAATGTGTATTTAGTTTCTACAGTCCTGGTAATTTTGATTACCCACAGTACTGTACTTACTGAAATTAATTTCAGTTCTAATCTGATGGTATATTTTGGCTTACACATTCAAGTCATAAGCAATATGTTTAGACATATTATAGAAAAACACGAAATTAATTTAATAAAGGAAGATTTATCAATCTTCAAAAAATATTTCACAAAGACTGTAGGGTCAAAGGTGTATGACATTGATAATATTGCATTGGATGTCTATGTGAACAAGATTTTTACAGCATTTTCAAAATTTCAAGAAATTTATAAATTTCAGGTAAGTTGTTACATTATCTTGAGATACGTGTGTGAAAAGGAAGGCATAAGTTAAAGGTTAAAAGTAATATTGTCTTATTTGTTTACAACAATAAACTATTATACAATAATTGTATAGAATTATTAAATATGAGAAAGCTGAGTCTGAAATAATTTGTGACACAGATCACCCAATGAAAATAGAAGAAGTCAGTCAGTAATAGTCAATATACTCGTACACAGAAATCAACATCATTCTTTTAGTTCTTTCGTATCAGAATCTGAAAGAACTTAAAGAATGATGAAGAAATACCTAGATAATAATGATCAAATCTTTTTACAATCCCTCTTTTTCTGTTTTCAGATATTTTTATTCACCAGTAAAGTTGTAATTTTCGTGGTCACAACTTTTGAGTATGTTCTTATCACAGTACAAAACAATGTAAGTTCGTAAGTTCTTCATTATGTTTGTTATAATTATCACACCTTTTACGAACTGTCGCTTGCACTTCTCTAACCTCACAAAATTATTAATAGTACGAACTACGAAAAAAGGTACCTGAATTAAGCTTTATTTTAAAGCAAAATGAAATATAATTCTTTATGATCTAGCCTCATACTTAATTACGTAGCTTGAGTTATTAACTAACATCACAAAAGACCTTCGAGAGAACGAACCACTGACAAGCAACGGGTGATGTATTAAATAAATAATATAGTGATAAAATCATTCTCAAAATACATTCTTATTCTACGTCGTCAACTTATAATTGGATAATATGACCAATTCTCTTTTAGCCCAGAGTCTAAGTTTGTAATGTCTGGCCCGTTCTAAAGTCTTTTGAAAATAGACACACATGTGTCAGGCCTGTTTTACCGTGTTAATTTTATTCATTTATGTTTATATTCCTTTCAGGGTCCAGATCGCTTAGGCTTAGGAATTTTGGCGACACTTACATTAACAGATATTATTGGCTTGCTCTTACTCTGCCTACGCTGTGAGCTTTTTGAGAGAGGTATCAGAGAAGTCAAACTGGTGTCCATTAAAGTCATGTCTGTCTACCATACTGGTACTGATGTATTTCTTAATTAACATCTTTTTAAAGCACCACCATATCTGTTAAGAGGTAGAGGTAATAGCAGATCAACCTACCCAATTTTACTGCAAATTAGAGACTTAACACGTAAAAGAGTTCCATGTGGTGTAACTTGATAAACGGTTGACTGTTCTAAGCAGTTATTGGCACTTTAGAGTAGTCATACTACTTATTATTTGCAAAGGCAAAAGAATACATTTGATTTTACAAGTCAAAGAATAAACACCGTTAATTACATGCACGACTTTGTAATATAAATGAGTGCGACTAAAAGTCACATAATGAAATTATATTAATTATGATGTAATATCGTGTTTCAATAATTTCAGGCCCCCTAAGGGACAAAGCTAAGAAGATATATAGAGCAGTAGAAGACACATTCCCCCGGTTCTCTGTTTACGACATGTGGGAGCTGGACGCGAGACTTTTCATCAGAGTGTGCAACGTGGTCACCGGGTTCTTTGTCACTTTACTTCAATTTACATATCTGTAAAGTAGCAAGATATATTTATGATATTAATTTATACGCCGATAATACTGGATAACTACTTATTTCGTTGAGTATAGGGACCGGCTGCTCTTAAAATTCCTGTTCACGAGGATAGTAAAACGCGGCTAGCCTTCAATAGACGATTACTATGACTCAGTTACGAGTGACGACTGAAGGGAAACAAAGTTTGTAATAGAAGGCAAAGCGACTTTCTGATGTGTGGCTTAGTAATAGAATTAAACTCGTTCCATTAAATAAGTATACCAAAACTCAAATTATAAAAGATAGTTGAACGTAAAGGTTACGAGTAACAGCGAACATCAGTGACTATTTTTTTTTCTATTTTAAGTATAAGTGAATTTTTACATGCATTTCTATTTTACGTAGCAAAAATCAATATCTGTGCGACTACGTAAACTAAGGAATATTGAGTTCCACTCGATGGAAAAGCCGACCACAACGCTTTTGAAATAATTGAATATGGCTAATAATACAGCAATGAGTTTTTATTGCACGAAAATTAATTCTTACGAGTGAACAACGAATTGTGTTCGCCACAAGTTTTCATTACCCTTAATTTTCAGTCATTTCGGAGTCCGTAAAACGATGGTTACAACTATTGCAATAATTACATTTATACTTAGTGTTTGCCTTTTACCGAAGATCATTTGGATGAATATTAATGAAATACTAAAAGCCAAAACGGTTCTGAGTATCACTTAAAATCTGTTATTACGGTAGCTTAACAGAAGTTTAAATGAATCAAGATATTATTGAACAGAAACCGAAATGGTTCATATTGTGTCCATTACGTTAAAAAGCTCTTTGAATGGAAAAAAAATGCACGTTCTTTAACACAACTTTCAATTATTTGCCATTTTCGTCAGGTGCATCAAAAAAAAATATTTTTTTTTTACAAAATGTAAGTTTAAGTTGCACGATAATTTTTATAGTAACTTTTTTCGTCATTGTATATGTTAACGGAAATGTATGTAATCCGTCATTGTATACAATTCCTAGGAAATGTATGTAATTCCTAAAATAGCCCGGATTTGTGTGAAATAAGTTATATTAGACACATTTCCTAGGAAATCTATACATTTCCTAAATAGCAATCGGAAATGTAAAACCCGTGATGGTACGCGGGGATAACGGGGCGAGGGGCATCATTCAGAATGTTAACAAACGCTAAGAACACCGCCTAAAAATATTATTCTCATTTAAACAAGGTGTTTTATTACAGAAAGCCTTCTTTTTATATCTACATTTCCTAATACGAAATGGGAATTTTATACAATTCCTAGAAAATATATACATCTCCCAGGATATGTATGTATTAAATAATTTTTAAAACAATATTTTATACATTTCCTAAATAGCTTCGGAATTGTATACATTTCCTTGGAGTTGGATGCAATTCCTAGATTTTATACATTTCCGTTAACATATACATAAATTAGTGTATTAAAAAACGTTTCAAATAAATTACAATCTTTATTGACGGCCAATAGCTTTATCATAATGAAACCGGCAAATTCAATTAATGTAGTCACATTTAATATCTTTAATATCTTCATTGTAATAATAAATGAACCGTAGAATTAAAATATCTAGATGACATAGTATCATAGGGCACCTTTAGGTCTCCTTGGCAATAGGGAAGTGCTCACTGCTTTTGCTTCTTAGTAAAGGCCCCTTATCGGGCAGGTCACGAAGAATTAACTTTTTCTGATTGACCTAGGTCTTCAATTGATTATAAAATATACTTATCTTAATCCGTGTGAATTGTCACATATATATTTTATTGTAGGTGATGGGCTAACAACCTGCCACTATTTGAATCTCAATTCCATCATTATGACATACTTACAGCTGAACATGGCCTTTCAGTCATTTCAAATAATCTTAGTCTTAAGTCTTTCTTCTCTATAATAATTCTACGCATGGAATGGTAGTTCTTTGCAGATAACATAGTGAAATGGCATCTATTAATACACAGAACTAAAATAAACGGAGCTTTTAACAGGCACGCAGCCTTCTGCCTTCTTAATTATACAGTCATTCCTATGAAGTGTCTCTTTTCTTATCAAGAAATAAATGAATAATACGCCTAATCTAAAACGACTGAATAAAAAATCACTTTTATTCATGAAGTCTGTAATAAGTTGAACGTTTTAGTCAATAATTAAATGATAGTAAAAGTAAAATTTGAGAATTCTTTCTTTAGTTATTGAATAAAAAAAATAATAATGTGACTATCGTATTGAAATCGTAAAAAATTTTGATTTAAGTTTATTAGTTCAATGTAGTGCCAATTACTCAAGTATCCTACTAAATATAGGAAAATGTCTTTTACAGAAGTAAGCTTCAGCCGGGTTGAACGTCACTCTTAACGATGTAGAGCGAAATAGTCACAAGACTCCTCGTTAAGCTGGAAGGCTTAATGATAAAATTGAGATGCAAAGATGTTTGTTAGCCGATTGCCCAAAAATAATTCCAAATGTATTAGCATTTAATTTATTATCATTAACGATCTGCGCGGGAAACATACTAGCCCACACTATACTCGTATTTATTTTCCACACAGAATGTGAGTTTTGGTGAAGTATTAAAGTGACTATAGATGAATGATAATAAAACAATGGCGCAATGCTTATCATATCATGAAATAAAAAGACTATTATTTATAATCAAAAAAATTATTTTGACATTAAATAATAAAATCTTATACAATTAATCACTAACTACTACTAATAAAAATATACCTAATTAAATAATTGAAACTAATATTAATTATTTTATACTTAATAATAAAAAAAACAGTTACAGTTTGTTTACTGTCTAAAAGCATTAAATTCACGATAGGAGATTAACGCCAAATACGGCCACCCAACTCATATGATAACATCGTTAAGCAAAAGACCAAATAATAGCAAAAGTGGCGAAGTTATCAAAATGTAGTTATATCGTTAAATACAGTAGCATAAAATTAAACAAAATAATACAAGTCTTGTGGTAGGCACGGTTTATTTTGACGAAGTCTACCGATAATGGTCATCGGACAATTTTTATTTTTATTCTGGCATAATCGCGGCACAGAGCTGGTTTTATAAAGCGACAAATAAACGAACGATTTAATAACTGTGCCTAGTTTTAACAGATAAACGCTACACAAGAGTAGAGACATGAAAAATAAAATATTACGGCTTTTCCTAAAGTTACGTCAGTAAGTGGTCACATCATCAAGAAGTTTAGAGGTCATATACCTATGTAAAGATCCGAAGAAGATCTTAGAAGATTTATAACACAAAATCTTAAAAAAATTGTAGTATGTTCATTATTTTATTCGTAAATCAGAATTTGTATCCAAGTTTACACTGAAAGTGTATTTTGTTCTTTTTCAGTGTGTGAGGCAAATGTAATAAGTATCCGCCTTTATTTTGGTAATACTTTACACGTTTAGAAACTTTACTAATCAGACTACTATAAAGTATACATAGATTGTAAGTCTATTATTACTGTTGTCAATGAAATTTTATGTCGAAAAACCAGTTGCAAGCGCGGCCTGCCACGCGCCAACAGTCAAGTCAATACAACACAATACAACATAAAACAGATGATTTTTATTCATGTACCTACGACCATCGAGATAAAAGCTCATCAGCAAGAACAAGCATATGACCGGGTAAATTATGATAATCATGATATTATATGAAACTGACTGATAAAGATTGATTACAAAGCAATTTAAATGGACATTAAAAACGCATAATTTATATTAGTTTTAAAATCTCCTTTAGACTAAAATCTATTAAATAAAGTGATATTAAAAACATACAACATTATAGAAGAAATCAGTTTACCTACGTACTTATTATTATTCAAGTAATTTAGTAATTTTTATTGTTTTCTCTATATTAGAAATCAACTTTATTCAGTAGTATTAAATACGCTTAAATAAATTGAACGTTACTTTTTATTAGTAGTTTGATCACTCAAATCTAACTGCTCTAAAAGGGCATCATATTATCTTTACTCCGAACCATCAATTGAAAACGCTGCATAATTTGATTGTATGGATAATGATGTACTAAATTGGACGTAGTGCTGATTAAAACTGTTAACTATGGACACAATTAAAATTTCAGCCTACGATTGGACTTGCTGCTTTTTGCAGAACAAAGGGACAATTTCACGCCGATTTTTTGCTATATGGCTCTGGAACAGAAATAGATCAAAATGAATACACTACACCTATAGAGGGGAGGCATAAACAACAGTGTTGGGAAAGTTTTGGTTTATCGACAAAATAAAGTTCTTAATTTTATATGATATGCAATGAAAAATCCAGCCTTTTTCCTGTATAAATTGTAATTTCCGTATTGTTCCCGGCGCCAATAGAAAAATGGATAGGACCACTCTACCTCCTTCTCGTGGATGTCGTAAAAGGCGATGACAAGGTTGAATTTGGTGAAATTTGAACACTATATTTGATAAGATAAAATTAAAAATTCCACTCGACAAAAAATATTTCTCCTTATTATGCGATAAACCCATAGCGGTTTAATTAAATATTTAATCGACAATTACCCATCCTTACTGCCTTCGACCTTCAATATTTTATTTACCAATCGCATTTCCACTTGGTGCTGCAAGCCTGCCAATAACCGCAGCCAATTAAGTTCGGTAGCGCCTCTGTAGGCTAGTTTTTGTCACATCCATACAGCCTTAATTGGCGGATACCCATCATTAGCTATGAGCAATGAACGCGCGGTTAGATTGACTTTTTATATTTCAATTATTGCTACCATAATTCGAGTGTTTGAAGAGTTCATCACGAGAATCCAATTATTAGTTGCTATATTTTTTGAGTAGTGTTAAATACGGTGAACCTTAGTAAATGTATATAGAAATTAGTATATTTCGTAACAATACCATATTCTTTAACCAATCTGAAATGACCACTTCCAAGTTTGCCTCACTACGAACGTATGTGATTATTCGATCATAACAACTTATGTCGAGAATGAATAAAAATGCATACGCTTGCGTAAGTTCTTACTGTACTCCACCCATCGCATATCCAGGTGGAGAGCTTGGCTCTACTAATTATTGTTTACTATGCAAGACCAGTTTTGAGCTAATCAAATCTGTAGTGCCGCTTTGCAAATAGATCGCGAAAAATCTAGTGTTTGTATGTAGAAGAATAATATAACAAAAGACTTTGTTACCTCGAATAAAATGAACTAGATAGATATATATTTTTATACTGTACAGCTTTAGTTGAACTAATTTTGTTTGGAGAATCTTATATTTTATGTCAGTACACATGAGCGGCACTCATAATTTCGAGTTGTTATAGTTGTCTAAGAACAAAATCATAAACTTAATTATTACAATGTCATTTTCGGTTACGATAAATATTTACTATTATTTTTAAACTAATGGAAAAGTTATTTTTATTGCCTTGAGTTTTGTTTGCAATGAGAATAACAAGCAACGATGATAAATTCGTTGGTAGTGCCAATAACTTATCCTGTCTTATAATTTATCTGTGTTTCTGTGGTTTTGCTAAATAAAGGTAAAATTATGGGTACAATATAGTGTTTTTGCAATTGTGCATACCTACCAGAATAATAATAAAAAAATAATAAAAAAGTGTAAGCAACACTGTTATGATGTATACAGTAGAGAAGAAAGCTTCTCTACTGTAAGACCGGGTTTTATCTTTTCATATAATAGCATGATCTTATCTGCAACTGATAATATTTTAGTTTTAAGCTACAGAAATCTAAATAATAGTAGCTTATTATGCATTGTCTATGGTGCACATTTTACTTATTATCAATAGACTTGTATTTAAAAACAAATAGATTTTTACACACACAATACCATGTCGTATCTTAAAGGGGTTTTTTATGGCAAATATCATCTTTGGCAGGACGATGATATAGGAAATTAGATTCAGATAGTAGTGCGTTATATCTATTGATTGACTTTAAAAGTCTGTTCAGGGAGAGTAGCGAACACCATATTTTTCTTCGCTTCCAGACCACGATGGAAGCAAATTATAGTCTTGTCTTGTGCCTATTGGATCTGTCTGCCTTGCAACTGATGAAGTCGTGATATAAGTATATGTGCGTATATGTACGTCTGTGGCACCCTGTGTGTGTATTATTTACTATGCATATGTCATTGTCACGTTCTATTAGTAGTAAGAGAGATAAAATGGTCTGTTTGTCCCCGAAGCCGCGAGGGTTAGCCATAATGGGCATGGTCCAGACATGCTGCTCACATATTATGACCATATCCCGAACTGGTCCCAATATCGCTTATTATGTATCGCCTTTGTGTTAATCATATCTTTCGCTGAGTATGGCCCAGCTACCGGTCGCAGTCTATTAATAAAGTCAGTCTAAAAAATATTAATTTACAGATGTATGATTCATGTTTTTGTCTTCCTTGTTGTATTGTAATAAATCATTTTTTGTGATTATTATTAGACTATACTTTGAAAATATAACAATATTGTCTTTTCTTACATTTTTAATTCAAGAATTTACGGCTAAGCAGTACATAATGAAAAAAAGATTCAATTTCAATATACTGTTTAATACCTGTCAAAAGAAAACACTAACTGACAAAAAATGAACTGTCCAAACCGCTGAAACTGGAGATAAAAAATTTGGCATGGGATCTTATGTGATCTAGGGATGCACTAAGAAAGGATTTCAAAATTTCCACAAGCATATTCTACTTTTAAATATAAATCACTTGTACAAATACTAGGAACCCGCTCCAGGTTGGCACGGGTAGAATTTATAAGTAAAACACCTTTCCAACATTTAAAACAGAAAAAAACTCCATTCACATCTTTCCGAGATTAACATATTCAAACGGACAGAGAAAATCGGGGGACTTTGCTTAAAACATGTAGTGAATTATTATTTTAATATTGAAATAGTTTAGATCATTTACTTAAGTACCTCACCTACGTCTAAATAGTCATTCGGTATTAGAGAACATATCACACCTCTGTACTCTCCTTATTCTGCACACATCTATGGACGGAATGCTTGCAACCTGCTATTGTAGTCAAGTGGTCAAGGAATTTGTCTTTTTAATCGCACTGCTCCTACTATGCCCGGGGCCTATTATTAGGGTTAATTGGAATTATTAAAGTTTTTTTTCACAGCAACTAGAGTTTTAGTAGATAGTGATGCATACGAGATAGCTTTGAAAGCGAGCGCGCTTTTAGATTAATTTATGGTTAGAGTACGTGTTATGGAAATTTTAATAGAAGCTTTGAGCTTGAGCGTTCTAGATTACTTTTCACGGCTGGATGTTCAATGATTCAATTATTTTATTAGTTTGTCGATTTTGTTATTTATGCTCACTTTATATACCTACTCTATTTATATTATTATTATATAACTTCTTTCAAAGAAGTACGCGACGATATCAGGATTTCTAAAGTTTCTAATTTAGTCTTTGCAAATGTACGGTTTAGTATATAATCCACGGTGTCATCTCAAAAGATTTGTTGTAAACTTGTATTTTTCTTAAGAATTTTATAATCTTAAATTGCCTCGAAATTAAAATAAAATTGAATGTACTTTATACGCGAACAACGTTTTGCAAACTACTCGCTTTCGACCTTTCAGAGCTCATCATATTTTGCAGTAGGAATTAAGCTCGAGCGGGTACTTGTATCATTTACATAATTATTGATAATTAGTCCAGGATCACCGTGACGGAGTATCTTCTTAAGAAGCAGTGTTTATCGACGAATTGCCTCGCGATTGAGTCGCATGCTACAATTACGATCACTTTTATCGATTTTTGAAACGATTGTTATGGCGTTCAGTTTAAAAATTTATTTTTTATTGCATACTTTGATTGATATAAACTTGTGAAAGCTAATAAACTATGTTAAACTGAAAATGTTTATTTATAGAATAGCTAATTTAAAATTAATTCTACGATAATTCCAAATAAACAAAAGCAATAATCAAAGATAAAGCCCAGAATTATCCACTCTGCAGCAAATTAACAAAGAAACCCGATCCCACATAGGTGGAACAAGGGCATGAGGAAGGAGAAGAGTCGAAGATGGTTTTTTCCCGTCAACAATATTGAAAAATTATTTGTATTTCACTCTTGTTTGAAAAATGACTTACTTCTTCTGGTTCTTCTTCTTTTGGTTACTTCTCTAATATACATTACATACATACATATAATCAGTGAGGTAGACAAGTAATAATCCTAAAAAGACTGATAGACTACGTTTAGCCACTTTATGGGTAATCTTTTTAATAGAACTCGGAACAGAAATCAAAATATATTCAAACTTTTATATCAATGTGTTATTATTTACAAAATAGTTAATTCTTCAAACGACTTAGCCCCTGAAGGTATTCCATGTTAGGCCCTGGCATGATATGTAATCCTTTCTTGGTGTGCAGGTGCATACTAAAGGCGTCATTCGGTCTGACCGTTTGTCAAGTGGAATGCAAAAAAGAAATGATCTATTAGATTTTTATTTAAAAATACTTTTACTAACAAGTATACTATAAGTAAATTAGCCGTGTGGTTTCCAGCATTAATAAAAAAAATAATGATACAGAGCGACTAAGGCATAGACTAATTAACTTCTTTTAGGCGTTGGGGTAGCAACCTTTCACTATATGAATGTCTATTCAATCTTTATGCTAATCAGCTGGACGTGGCATTTCAGTCTTCGTAAGACTGTTGGCTCTGTCTACACCGCGAGGGATAAAGACGTGAATATATTGCTTTGAAAGTATGTATGTTACTTTGTACCAAGCTATTATTTCGTCAAGTCATTTATTGATCCAATAAAAGTTCCAGCCTAATACATAGCAAGTTAATAACGCATAAACTCTCACGACATTACTCAAAAATTTTAATATAACTTCCGAACATGAATAAATTTGTATTCGTAATATCAAGCCAGTCGTTCCATTAAAAAATAAATGAATTAGCCTGTCTCGGTGTGAATGCCCAAACATTTTCATTGAGACATTGCGGAGGATATTAGATTTAAGCACGATATATTAAATAGGTATTACGCCTAAAAATCAAAAGTATATCGTATTTTTCAAACTCTAATAACTTTAAAATAAAGTTCATTTCGCAACATGGTCAATCTAAATTCTCTTTTAGACGTGACGACACAAATGTATTAGCTTCAGGCGACGGGGCGCTATTCGTTATC
This sequence comes from Amyelois transitella, assembly GCF_032362555.1. Classification (NCBI taxonomy): domain Eukaryota; kingdom Metazoa; phylum Arthropoda; class Insecta; order Lepidoptera; family Pyralidae; genus Amyelois; species Amyelois transitella. The sequence continues at coordinate 8,345,533 of NC_083509.1, forward strand.
TATTAAAATCTCAGTCGGATACACTCTTTATCATTAACACAATATAAATATTTATTTATCGATGGACAACTGGGTACTTAATTCAGAAGCGGGATTATTAAGGACGTTACACATGAATAAAAAGATCACAAAGTAAAGTTTATTCCGTTGATACTACAAAGTTGATCAATAAAGTTAGGTATATAATTTATTATTTCTAAGTACTTTTTGAGTCTTTATAAAGTACTCGAGTATCTTGTTTAGTAAGTATTACTCAAGTAAACTCAGTAAATCCCCATAAGAAAATTTTACTTGCCAACACTTTGTTGTACATACATATAGGTTTAAGACACATATTATTAGTGTAGTGTAGAACGTGGCCTGTCAGTCTTTCCGTTTCCTGGATTGATAGACAGAACCTACATCTTTCCACTTGCCATCCTGTATACTTCTTTCGCTTCATACACATTTTATGACTCTCTTCGTGCAAGCTTTTAGCCGTCTTTTCACCAGAACATCCCTGATTTGGTCAATTTGTTTAACACAATGTCTGAAAATTATTAAGCTTTTTAGTGTAGCATTTTCTATTTAATACAACGAAGTTTTTCTGCTTTGTTAAGATACAATTTTAATATTTGGTCTGCTTAGAACAGATTGGGTATCGATGCAAACCATCTTTGGCACATCACTTAATTTAAAATCCTGTTAATATTTGTTATGCAATTAATGACGAATATTTTTATTTCGTCATGTGTACGAACTCCTTTACAATAAATGAAACACTACATCCAACACCTCATTAAAGATTGGAATACGTTAGTGCCCGCGGCGGGTTGCCGACGCACCACTAAAACAAACATCTCTATTAATTTCCACGGACCCAGAGATCGAAATTACATTGAGACCAATATCAATCATCCGAGTCAAAAATATTAAGGTTACAAAAGTCAATTTCATCCAAGTCGTTCTAGCAAGGAAACTGGCAAACAAACTCAATATATTCGATATTGGTAAAAGACAAATGTATTTAACTTTTCGTACACAATTTATACTGTATTATAAAGAATATTTTAATTGGCAAAACGTATTAAATATTTGTAAATTTTGAAGCACAATAAAAATTATGGTGTAGTTGCGAAAAGTAAATAATACTCAAGTGATTATTTCACTATAATACAGTTAATTTAGTCTTGCTTTATTCCTACAAAATGCTATAATTTACATGCGTGTTACATCTGTATTTTCTATATTTTATATCCAAGCTGTCTTGTCCAATACGATAATCGATACGGATACTCATTCGGATATTCAAATCAAGACCTAACACGGTATGTATCGATTAAAAAGTTTATTGATATTAATGGTCCCGAAATACAATACAGAGGAGTTAGTTATTTACTACTTAATTTATCTCTGATTCTACAGAAGTTATAAGTTTTTTTTCTTCTTTTTATTGTTTCTTTGGATATAACGAAAATACAGGGCATGAGTACACATTTTGTAAAGTATTACCGAATTGTTAAGTTCAAAACTGAAAATATTTTCAAGTATTTGTTGCAATATTACATCATTTAAAACACTAATACACAGTCTTATTGTTGAAAGCAAATTCAAGGCTTAAAATTTTGCAAAAAGCAAGTCAATAAAATTCCAATAATTAAGATCTCGTATAAAATGTTATCACATCTAACATGCAGCCACCATGATCCCACGAGTATTTAGGGTGGGCACTGATCTTTCTCATAATTTTCCACTTAATACAACAACTTTCTGTTTAAGTAGTGTCGCTTATTTTACAAAGAATAAGGTATTTTTTATGATATGCTGAATGCGTAGCTATCTACGAATAAATAAAAATTATAAAAAAAATTAAACACGAACTTTTCGTCTTTATAACATGATGTTGTCTAAAAAAATTGAAAACTATATAAATATATAAATTGATGTAGACTAAACCTTCGTTTCCTCATCATGGTGTTGTTTTATTTATCTTTATTATTTTTGTTTTATTCACAATTTTACGTATCCGTACTAATCAAAAATATAATATATTCTGACCACTAACGTACTTTATGCAGCATTGTTCTCGATCTTTACCAACCTTTACTTCCTCAGCGTCTCTTTAGAAGCGAAAATTATTACATTCCCCATTAGTGACAGTTTAAGCTGCCGACATAAAATCACTGATATTTTATGATCTACTTATCGCAAAGTCTCTTATTGTTGGCTCCTGTGGTCGGTATTTTTGTACACAAAGTCAGAATACGAAGTAAGTGCTAAGACGCATCGCGGCTTCATTAAAACATGTTTAGTGTCAGCTCACACGGTAAGCTTGATGCATCGACTTTCTATTACTTAAAAGCTCGATAATATGAAGTTATCCATGTTAAATTCAGACAATATATTACTTCTGCTGTCTGTTTGAAGATTCCATTGAAAGATGCTTTATTATTAAAAGCATTTTAACAGTATGCACATATAATTATTTAACATCAGATTGTGCGCGTGGAAAGATGTAGTCTCTGCCTACGCCTCCAAGAAAAAGGCGTGATTTTATGTATGTAACATCAGAGTTTAAGCCTTTTTGTTATAATGGAATAATACAAAATTTAAGTACAAGTAAGACAGTATATTTAGAACATTTAAAAAAATATTTTTAAGTGTTTAACTTAATTTTAGAGCTCCAATTCTACTTTTTTGCATTTAATATTTAGTAACTCTAACTTATACTAAAACTATATTACAATAACTAAAACCTCAAAATAAGAACAACTGTTCAATATATGTAATGTAGTATTAGCACAGGTTTATTTAAAAAAATACTCTAAGTACTTATCTCAATCGGTTCAATATCTACACTATACCATATCACATTCCAATAAACGACTTTTTATGTAACAATAAAATATTTACATACAAAGAAATGCTGCCGCCTGATGATAAACGCATCATGAGAGCCCCCAGGCATCTCGTTTGATATCTCTTAAGAACAAATCACTGTTTTATCGTTACTACCATCGTAAAAAATATTGATAACATAAAAAAGTGGTCGAAAAACAATAGAGTGGATGGATTGAAAGGATCCCAACAACAGATAAAGAGTTAGATATGTATTAATAATACCTCTATTTTATAGTGACCGTATCACTTAAATGCTGGTCATTGAACAGCGTTATAGGCCCTATGGTGTCGTTGAAGGGACGTCGAATGGGATTGTATTAAGACATCGGATTAAATGGCGCCACGAAATTATGGATAAGTTATTGATACTCGAAACAGTTTTATAGATGTTGAAGTGAGATATTATGTTTCTTGGTGTTGTGTGCGCATAATGTATAATATTTTGTTAGTTGCCTTGCATACTTCCAATCACTCTTTTCAGATACTGCTTTCAAAGTGAGGTGTCGTTGAATTAAAGTTTTTACAAAAACAATAGAAAATATTTCTGTTTGATTTTTGCGACTAATGGGACTGTTTGTTTCGTAAGGGATATAAAGATGAAATATGTGTTTGTCGAAGTATCGGTATACATATGTAGTTAACATGCATAAAATATCATAATTCCAAAAATTCTTTAATAATATTTTCTTACAAAACATTAGGACCTGCCTCAATAATTAAAATGTTAATCGCTCGGCCACGCGTTCCAAACTCATCGATAAGCCAATATTTTACATCACAATGACCACATCGACTGTTATGAAGCTAATTTTGTAAATGGGTAATCTAATAACTAATGTGGCTGATTGGATTAAGACGTCAAAGCGCGGCCGTTTTACGGTCGACAGAAACGATCGAATTTCTATAAGGAATGCTGTAATCGATCGCGGGGCTTGTGATATGATAGCACGTTAATACGCCTTTTTATTGAATCTCTGCTAAGGCAAAGGGAGTTAAGATGGACATTTAAATTTACTCTGTGTAGTATATGTAATAGGAAACAGTGACTAAAATAAATATTAACATATTAGTGCATGGATAAAGATGGGATTTTTTTTAAACTATAGAAATATTTTCAAACCTGACATGATAGTTAAACACCAAATTATTCCCGCAGCTTTGCCCAAATAAAAATAAAAACATAGGTACATACATACAACTGCTGCTTGAATTGATGATAGAATTGAGATTCATATAGTGATAGGTTGCATTGCTAGCCCATCTACCAGTTAAAAGAAGATTTCCAAGTTTATAAGCCCTAAGTCGCCTTTCACGACATCCACAGGAAGGGGATGGAGTTGTCATATTCTATTTTATGTCGGTGCCGGTAAAAAGAAAAAAACACTTCTATATCCCGTTACCGTTATACGTTATCTTGGTTTTTCTTGATGGGATACCTTAACTCTTCAAATATCCGCAAATATTCATGACTAATTGCAACTCCTTACATCCATTAGTTTCTGCTGTAATGCACTATAATTCTGTGCTGAAAGTACGCATCTTTTAAATTTACGTCATGTCGATATCGGGGGAAAGGAGAAGGGAATATCAAAGGAAATAATACTTGAGACGCACATATATTATTTGTTTGCAGACCTTACTCAAAAATCAGAAAAGAGGAAATTCCATTCATAACTGCCTTAGAACAAATTGTACCTTGTTGTAAATGATCAAAAACAGAACAGAATAATTATATAATTTTTCTAATTATTGCAATTCGTATGCAACTTATTGCTATTATTCAGACAATTAGCGCTAAAATATGATACATTAGCACTCGTTAGATATTTAAAACAGCAATATGTACTAGCAATGTCTTCATTATATATTAATGATTTAAAAATTTTTTTTTGCCTATTTAATTTCTATTGAAGACAGCATACTAATATCTATTTATTAATTAGACTGCGATTAATGTAACAATTTTTAGTTTGTTTTTAAATAAATTATTTTCAAACGAACGGAATTTTTGCCATATTTGGCGGCCTCTGTAGCGCAGCGGTAGTACCTACACTACACTTGTCTGTGACACCGGAGGTCCTGGGTTCGAATCCTGGCCAGAGCTGGCCTGGATCTTGGATGTTTATCTTTATAAGTATTTGTTATAAAATATAGTATCGTTGAGTTAGTATCTCGTTACACAAGTCTCGAACTTACTTCGAGGCTAACTTAATTTGTGTAATTTGTTCCGTATATATTTATTTATATTATTGGTGAAATGTTCACCGGTTAAAAATAACACACATACCTACATACACAATGACCTCCTCCCGGGCCGGCAAAGACTACACCTTTTTACTTGCCACGACCCCTGCATACTTTTATTTCGCTTTCAAATTGGTACTCAAATTAGGTATTTATGTAAAAAACTCAGGCTCTTCATAAAAAAATCTTACTTTCAATGTAATAATTCTCCTCTATTCATCCATGATTTATTTTATCAAAATGTATCGACGAAACATAATTAGAAACTCGACATTTATCAAGATACATTTTTTTTATTTCGGCAAATCGTATTACTAAAGGACGTTATCGCAAAACCAGGGGCTTATCAGTGTCTCCCTTGTTTTGCGGCGGCAATAAATTGTTTAAATATACCATAATTCTCCGCTTCCTAAGATCATTTCCCGATAAGTGTTTATTAGAACACGGGTGGCAGAGCTGTGCGATATTACAAAAACAGGTGTGGGACAAAAAACAGGTTGCCTTTTTTCACTTTCGCAAATCCCAAAAAGCGACTCGTTGTGTTTTGAGCTTGTTTAGCGTTATCGCTGGTTGTTTCGTAAATAATGATCGGTCGCGAACTTGTGAACAACTTGCTAACTCAAATGTTTAAATAGTTCTCTGCTTGGTTTTATAAAAAAAATGTTCAACATTTCACTAATACGAATACGGTTATTATTCCTATTGCAATAATATACATCATTTATTTTGATGTGACGTATATGATTTACTATTTTATAATTAATAAATTGTTTATCATAAAATTAGGTTTTATGGACCACCATTAAGGTTATAGTATGATAAGGACAAGGAGTACTCGATCGACTATGCTTTCTTTTACAAACAATGCAGGAAGAGAAGTTACATCACACTTTTTTTTAGCTACCAGGCCAGCTTGCTAGTAAGTACTTGATACCTCTTAAAAATTAGGCTTCATAAAGTTACCTATATAAATTTGACAGTCGACAACTTGTGTGGCACGCTTCTGTCATAAGTCAGTACTTGCCCTAATTAAGGTTTCAGGAACACTCGTTAAGAAAATAACCAGGCAGCCAAAATTCTGCATTACTTTAATACGATGCTTCGCGATGATAAGTCGTACGCAATTCGTGAGGTCATCAACAGAGTATTATTTGTGTAATGTTTTAATTTAATCCTAACTTATGTAACGCATTTTTTTAATAGCCGGCTCCTTTGAGTGTTCATATTTATTTGTTACTTAAACCGCTAATTTAGGGAAAAGCTTTCTTATGATTTAAGCATTTCAACTTTGCTGCAGTATTTACAGTGACGCGTATTTTAACCAGTTCGTATTATATAAATAAAATATTGTGAGCAGTTTATCAATGTTTTTTGCAAACTTTTAAAACTAACTACCAAATATAAAAAGATTAATCAGTCCCAGTTACTTCTAGGAAATGATATAAGTACGGTTTTTTTTTATTTTTAATGGTATTTTTGTATTGGTAATTGAAATTTGTTATCGCACTAATCTAGATCATAAATACGATTTATATAATCACTAATAAATAATATTTCACTACCGATAAGGCTTTTCCACACCTTTTTTATGTTTATTAAATTTTATTGATACCACATCTGCAAATAGGTATATATTTCGAAAATTACCATAAATTATCAAAATTAACATGAATATCGGTGGCCATTACGCGAACTACATGATACGTCAAGTAACCGATAAATAACATAATACTTAAAATAGTGATGAATATAAAATGCTGTATCGATATCCAGTTTAGTAAATTAACGACTCCGATCGGCGCATACGCCGATATTTATGGCACAAATTTGTCTCAAGTTCGCATGCTGTCTCATTACTGCGCGCGCGACAAAGAATTGCCGCGCGACATTTGTCAACCGAACAGTTGCAAATAGCGAATCACCCCGTGTATAGTTAATTCTGTGATTTTTGAGCCTTTAATTGCCGTATCACAGACCGCACTTAAACGGATTAATTTAAGCCTACTACAATGGTATTTCAATCAATATTCTTTAGTACTGTAAATATTTTCATATTTTACCTTCGTAAGATAGGTACTTACCCTTTTCCATCTATCCTAATAAATTGTACTTTTACAATGAGATTAATTCTTGTCTTTCTTTATAAAATAGAGACTTGTCATTTTCTTGGTTTATTATAGAACGCACCATACGTACAAATATTTTCTCAACCAAATTATTTATTAGCACAAGATGACTCTACAAAGATCTCGGGAAATACGCCATTTGCAACCGGTCAATCCAGAAAATATGAGACTGGTTCATGAATGAATCTTATAAAATAATCTCTAATAAAATACTATAACTTAAATGGTATCTGTTTTTTTTTAATCTATGGTTCAAAACTACGCAAGTACTTCTTAAATAGTCATATTCATAACGTTATATCGAGTAAATACATCAATGGGCACCGACAAACGCAAAAATACAGCAATGTTACCGCAAACAAATCACATAACAATGAGACCGATCGGATCGAACTATTACCGACGGTATGAACACAACACATGTGAAGTCCAACAGTATATCCAGAGCACTTAATGCAGATTCTCAAAGGAGCCCCGGTAAATAATGCTGTTTTACGATCACCACGCGCTGAGCCGGTATGCCATTGTGGCAACCTTCGAACGCACTTTATTGGCTAATTTTATTCAATTAAATTGTTCTGGTTGCGCATGCGCCGACACCGGGCGCGTTCATTTTAACGCCTCGGAAATTATTGCAATAGATAACATAATGCGCCGCTCTTGACAGATTTAAGAGAGGAACTCGCGCCCTACGACTACAACACAGTAAATATGATAACGGCCGTAATCCAGTATTGACATGCACTGCTTTAAACATTGAGTGCCATAAAATAGATTGCATCCACGAACTACTGACGTCCTCTTAATTCAAAGGCTTGAAATGAATATGTTAATGCTGACATAAAACAGTGGTGGCTTCCAAACGGTGACTCGTAACCACATGCTGCGAAGACACTCAGATGTTTTCATCACTAATTTTTATTGTTTAGAGGACAAAACTTACTTAGACCCTTTTACTATAAAAAAGAGTTGATTTCACTAAACGCAGTTCGCGTCATGCTGACAACGCATTTCACAAATCGTTTATAATGGAATTTATATCAATCCGGGATACGTATACGCATAGTTGATAGTATCGCGCTGTTATGAATGTTGACATGAATAACCTACCTACTTCTAAAATATGAAAGGGTTTTTGATGTTGTTAAAATAAGTTAGTCCACACAATTTTTTTTCCTAAAGAACGGCAATGGAATAAATATTTATATTTTTTCATACATTAAAATAACTTAGTAAAATCCCTGTTCATATAAATATATGGAAGTAAATGAAGTTCCATTTGCATTTTGCGAAATATTACTTAAATACAAATTATTCTATATATCTTTAAAAATATAAAAAACAACATCAAATCTTCCTGTCAATAAACAATTTTTAAATATACTCAACCTGCTCAAACTAATAAATTAAATCAAAAACAGTCCAATAACTACAAATCATTGGCATTCAACATGCAAATAGTCAAAGGGAGCCCGCAAAAAAATGGCCTACGGGCGCCTCAGAATGTTATATCCGCAAAATAATCGGCAAAAATTTAGCTTCCACATCTATAAATATTATAAGGACACCTAGTATTCTCCCATAAATCGGTACAAAAACAAATAAAATTATATTTAATAGCCTCGTGAGAACTGTCGCCCGCCTCCCACTGCGGCCGGCTCGTTAAATATTTTAATTGCGCCGCTAAAAAGGTCCCAAAATTTTTATTTCTCGTAAATCAAAGTTGTGTCCACGGTAGTCCTGTTACAACATTTTTTTGTTTCCAACTGTCCAATAAACGACGTAACTTTGGAGGCGTCTTGAATCTTTTTGTTCTCTTTACCTGGGTCCCGATGTTAATACTAACATCATCATTGATTCGTGAAAGCAAATTGTACAGTTTGGGTCGATTAAGATCACTGCCTGCGCACCGTCAGCCCAATTTTTCCGCTTCTGAATTTCTCAAAACTTGATATTTGCCGAAAAAGGTCTCATGAGCAGATAAATATCAAAATGCAACCCTATCATTCTAAGCATTTACGGAATATCTGCGGTTACAATTACAAATAGACCTCCCAGATATAATCATTTACCATTACCAACCATTGGAACTTTTACATGAAATAAGTTATCAATTTTGTCATCAAAACATTTTAGTGACGTATAATTTTGACCAAGTCGGAAGCATCATTCCGTCAAAGGTCGACAGTCATTCGAAAGCCATCATTCATCCGCAAGTAGACGTCGAAAATAAATATTCCAGTCAATAAAGGAGACTGTTTGTTTTTCTAACAGGAAACTTATTAAGTAAAAAGATTGGTAAAAAACAAAAAGGACGGTGTGGGTGGCGGCAGTTGACGACAGTTTAAATAGTGTAACTGGATATGAGAGTCCAGTAGTTTGTTTTTCTTGCGCACTCTAAATTGTCGGAAGCTGATGAGATGATATTATTTCGGCAAGACCCTTCGAAGAGCGTTTATGAGTGTTCATTTTTACTACCTAAAAAGGTTGACGGAAGCGATATCTTACAGCCACTTACGTGCGGTTACGTTTTTGTATAAAAGAGTCATAAAATGGCAGTAGTTGGATAAATAACAACGGTAAATGAAGAGCCTTGAAAAAATTTGATTGCACTTACTTGAATCTTTTTTGGACATAATCACAAAAGTTAATTAAATATGTAAGCTACATTATTTGAGTCTCTTTGAATAATGACATTAATCATGTAAAAATCTACAGGTAACAAAACGAACGTACTGAATAATTTCTTATATTTCTGATAGGACAATGAACATAATAAATAAATACATGAACTTATTAATAATAATAAGATTTTTTTCTTAGTAACTTTATAATTATTTGACTTTTAAGATTAATAAAAGCAGAAAACTTTTGAATATAATGATTTAGTGCCATTTTTCTATCATGCCATTTTGTAATTTAGCTATAAACAATATTTACATGAATACACCTACCTACTGGTGTAGGTATTAACTATGTTCTTTAAGGTGTCAAATTAAGTCAAAATAATACTTCTCTCTCACACTTATGCGTTTATAAAACAAAAGCTATTATAACCCACTATACTGAACTCATTTACGAATAAAATACGAAACATGCGAATTTCAACTCTAAAGACAAACTAGATTACCATTATACCTGTATCAATGCAAACAAGTACCGCAGTATCAGCTAATTGACACCTCACTGATATTAACCAGTAGCTTGGAGAATTTTAGTTGGACCATGTAGGTATCTTCCCACCAATACTCGTTTTACCTTATCTCATTGTTCTCATCTACATACCTAGATTTTAATCTGTGGTCGAGGTTTGAAGTCACATACAATACAAAATAGAGAGATAATCATATGCAATTAATGCTTGCATGGTTAGCGACTGTCTTTGTTGCGATTTTCATTGCATAGGCATGGTACATATACATATATGGTTTTCCATTAACTGTTACCCGTATTACCGATCACAGAACAAATAAACACAGACTTCTAGAGATAAAGCGTAGAGTCATCTATATATTTGCACATAGATAGTTGTGTAATACTTAAAGAAAACTCTGCAAAGTATATGGAAATCAATATCTGGCCTTACCAACTCCGTCAGTAAAGGTTTAACGGAAAGATGCAGTTTGAGCAAGTGGGCTTATAACCGTGGATGAATTTGACCGAACAAGTGAAGAGAAACTTGTGTAAGTAATACAGTTGTACAAATAAATCTTTCGTTCATTCACTCATTCACCAGGAAGTGGAACTGAAAGGACAGAGAGTGGACTGAAAAAATAATAGGTAATTGCTTTCATCCATTGTGAATTTATTATGACAGTTACATTTATGTGCAACTATTCAAAACATAATGCAGACATTCTTCATAGGTACTGAACGTATTATTTGCTAAATGCCAAACGTAATCCAAAAGATAATCAATCTCAAAATTACATTAATCTAAACAGAATGCATTCACAATGGCATTAATGGCAGAGATTTTTTCTCGAGATCAATAAAATGATCGAGGGTTCACGTTTGTGTGTGTAGGCGCAACGGGGAAGAGGTCACGTGGCGAAACCCTCGTTACAACCCCTATTCTTGTCTCCCGTCTCTTTCTTTAATTCTAAAAAATGCAGAGTTAGAAGAAAACAGAAGATAGGTTGGGTGTGTGAGTGATGGCGCGGGCTCAAACAGCTGCCGACTCGAATATTTTTTGGTCGGTTACGTTAAAGGTAATAATAATACGATCGAGGTTTGATTAATGTGGCCGATCTAGTTGTTACACACTTCCAGGCTTAATTAACGTTTTTCAATTTAAATATAGTTTTAAAGTTTGAGTTTGAGAAAAACAAATATATCAACTTATTGTTAGTCGTCAAAAACATAACTTTTCGTTGTAACTATTTATTCACCTACCCTTTATCACATGTAAGGCTGTTTCCATAAAAAAATTAAGAAACCATATCTCACACATACTTTATAACGTCTCAAGTTTACAAGGCTCCTTTCTTTCATTAGATGAGTATCAGATCAATCAGTACTCCACTATCTGGTAAGTGAGTTAATAATTTTGATCCGCTAATCTAATTTACGGTTGAAGTTTTGAGCATATATGAGTAATATGTTAAAATGAATCTTAATTATTATTAAATTTAGATAAAGTATACAAACGAACTAATGTTGTGCTTGATAAATATTTACCTTATTAAAAGAGAAGAAAATAAATAATTGCACAATCATCAAATAGGCAAACCTGTTTGCCAAGAATTAAAGACTTTTTATTTAAATGTAAAATTTTAAGATTAGCGCAATAAAAGCAATTCTCAAAAGATCGTTTGCACTTTTATTTTCGCATAAAAAATTGCAAGTAACGGTTCTGCCATAGAAAACGAAAGTCCGCTGTGCAATTCAAGAAAACTGCCTAAGGGACTTGCTCTTGCGCATTTGCACAATAAATGCATAGGAACTCATTAAATTTGTGAACTTTATTTATCTGGAAATAAAGTTCAAAAAGAAACGCTCACATATTTATGTGCGCAATTTAAAATTTGTAAGTAGGTATGAAGTTGGTAAGAAGTTCATTGAAAACGAATGCAGTTTGGACCAAAAGCAGGTAAGTCTTTCAACGTTTCTCTGGGGTGAATGTGAAAGGCATATTGTGTGTCAGTCTGAGTCTGAGAATACCTCTAAAGAAAATAAAGTACTGGTCTTTGAACATTTCAAAACTATACATACACTATATATTTATACTAAAAATATTTTGAAGATATTTTGAACAAACAAGAATTCAATTCTTGTCTTGGACTTTCAAGAAAAACAGAACTACATAGAATACAACTGCATGTTTATAACGTACATAAATTTCAGAATAAGGTTACTTTTTTGTCTGCCTGTTTGTCTGTAGCAGCAAATCCTCAGAATCTACCACAACTGCTTGTTTTTAAATTATCACATTATGACTATGAATGAAATTAAAAAGCAAATAAATGTTATTCGCGCAAGGTATTATACCTACCCACCGGAAACGGCATAATAACTCAATTTGCATAGCATTCTTAGAGCTTTTTTCTCCAAGTCTAGGCTAGTCTGGTGCAACCCTCCCTCGGGTGACCTTAGCTTATTTCATTTCAAGTTGAAGGTTCCCCTTTATCCCGCTTCTAATAAGAAATAATGCGTCTGGACCGGGGAAGACTGAATGGCCTAGCTATTTCAAGGTAGCCTATATTTTAATATAAATAAATAGGGTTAACAAAATTAGAATTTAGTTTTTTTTCTCTCTTACTATATTTTTTATTATACAAACAGGTATTGAGGTGGATTTCTCTGTTCTATGAAACATTTCGAGATATCTAAACGCCTGTTTTGACTTTGACATACTGTCTAAAATAAATTTTTAAATCATATCAATGTATTAATTATTCAAAACATTTGTTGATAAATTCAGTATCAAATACCTACTTTAGTCCGCAAAGCACTTCTTTACACAAATATAGGTAATCCGCAACATGCTTTAGATTATTTCAGTGGCAGTTAATTTCGAGAAAAATATTAAAATTAACCATAATTAATTACGATTATCTATTCCTACTTAATTTAATAAAAAAAATGCTAAATCCTCCATATTTCCCATCTCTCAACTTAAAATTAGACTTAATAAAATAATAAAAGTATTTATAATGACAGGTAGCGGCCCTAAGCCTTAACCTATCTCAATAGGTTAGCGTTTGAAGGCAACCTATTGGTACCCAGATGGTGGATCAAAGCACAGGTTAGTTTTATTCCTGTTGCCTGCCTACCGTCTAGACGGCCTACTGTTACTCTGATTGTATGTAAACAAAGACGTACTTGGCTACAGCTGTTTCTTTATGCTCTAATATGACTTTTGAAGTAACAACGGTTATTTCTTTTATATATTTCTTTTGCTAAGGTTTCTCTATTCATTGATATATTTTATTAAGTGTCTCTTTTAAGTATTATCGTGTATGAATTCAATGAAATTTTTTAACTTAATTCGATTACATATTACGTTTTGCATAGGTCTAATATGGGTAAGGTTCCATTGGAAAGATCTTGTAAAATCCTGACTTATCTAACTCAGAATAATGGTCAAAGGGCGCGCCCAGGGCTTGACACCGCTGTGATATCTATGGCATTGGTCTTATAACTGAATACTGGAAAACGAAACGTAGCTTCAGTATTTAAATTAATTTGTTAAATGTTACATCCCTTCGATTTCCTTTTTAAAATATCAACAATAACTTAACGGGTTTCAATGTTGTTATCAAAAGCACCTCACTTATGCTCTCAAAACAACGCAGATTAGTTCACCTTCCCCTCTCAAGGAACCATTGCCATATGGTCTGGCTAAATTTAGACTCTCATATAACCTGTGTGATTCCAATCTCCAGGGTCCCAGATGTTTTCAAGATGGTGCGCCTCGGTTTACCGAGCGGATTGCAGGAAAAAACACGACATCTTGAATTACAGGATGCACTGTCGCATAAGCTGGAAGCACTAATCCTAAAGATGTTATTTCAGATTGCACATTTATTTTTAAGCCTATAAATGCATTTGACTCTCGCGCCTGAACGCAAAGATGGATTGAAGAAATTTCTATCGACTTTGCTTATCGATAAAATATAGGCGTTACATACCACAAATATCACCACAAAAAGTGTAGTCAGAAATATAAACATCAAGCTATATGGAAAATTATAAATCAATAAGATTAGAATTTTTTAGTAAATCGCATACATAAATATATCACGCCTTTATTAGTTATATGGTAGACATAGCAAACAGTTTTCAAAAGATAGAATAAAGAAGAGAAGAAGAAGAAAAATAAACTAAATTGTAATAAAACCAAAGATTAACACTTAAAATGAAATAACACCTTTTTTATAACCAAACTTATTTTCGAAACAACAGATAATAACATCGTATTTTATATTTATGTGCATTTGTATTTCTTCGACATACGAAGTGCCTTTGAAAGTTATAATATGAACTGAGAAAATTACTTTTCAACCGTATTTTCCAATAGAAGGAATTAAAGGAAACACTATTTATTTTCCTATAAGTAAGTACCTCAAAAAAAAAACTAACATTAAAATGTTAGTTTTTTTTTTTGAGGTACTTCATTTTTGAGATTTACAATAAACAAATGAAATAATAAAATACCAACCCCCTTATAAAATTAATATGTTGCAGTTAATACCCGTGTTTTCCCTACTTAGAACTCGATTTTACAAAATGTTTTTTTAAAACTAGAAATATCAGTTTAAACTGCACTTTTTTCTTGACAACACACGTTTACCCAAATCAAAACAGTTAAAGCTATTCTCAAAGTTCATAGACTTTATTTTAATAGATCGCGAGACGTCTACTGATTAATCAAATCTTTTTGACCAAAACTAACTCAACCTAATTTATTGGCACAGTTAGAAGTTAGAAGTTAACCTACCGAACCAGTAGGGTTTATTACTGTTAGATTTTCTATATAACCCCTGCTGATTTTTAAAACTACCTATATCTTGTTTTAATGTCATATTAGTACCTCTAGTGCTTGTTTTCGCTAAATCTCGAAATGGTAACTAGTTTTTATTTGAACATTAATGGTATCGGTGGTAAATTTAGTAAGAAAAAATAAAGAGAAAATTGGTTTTAAAGAATTACGGGTTATAACTGTAACATAAATTATAATTATTCACCGAAATCTACTCTTACACACTTTTTCTTGTAATGGTATAAATATTATCTTTAACTACATCTGTAAATAATAAATATTAATTAGTCGCGTAATATTGTTGCTAACCCAAGCCTAATCATGACTGTTACAATAAGTAAAGTCGTCATACACAACTAGTTCAAGATCAAAAGGCAATAGGCACGTGCCAAAGCCGAGCACAAAGGCAAGGGTGAGCAGATGGCGGTGGCGTAGGCGGCCCCGCACACATGCGCAGGGTCAGCTCTCGTAGCGGGAAAGATATGTTGATAATTAAATTTAAATGGGTCATAGAAACAATTGATAACGTTATCTGATTATTGCTTCTAGTTATTGATATTGATATTACTTTGTTCTATCTACAATCTAAAATTGCTTCGCTAAAAATGTCGTAACTGATTCTCTCATATTATTGAAAATCAGGATTTTAAAGGAGAAGGAAAAAATTAATTGATGAATTTCTTTTCTTCTTTTAATTTTATTAAATTTTCATAGTTATTGTACTTTAAATAGCTAGTTTACAGTACGCAGTATACGGTAAAATACAATTTATAGACTATTTTGTGGTCCATATTCAGGAACTTATCTTTTAATGTAACAAGGTGTTTCTTAAAATACTTTCAGACCAACCCCTGCGCCTGCGCAGTTTTTGAAAATCCATTCAAGAATACGAACGGTTTTAACATCATTACTGTATATGTGTGCAACCGCGTTAAATATGTAAGTGCATTATATTGATATGTTGCATGTGTGCAATAATATTACACACACATGCCGGCGTTTGGGTGCGACACCCCATGAAAATTATTGTCCTCGATACGACTGCGGTGACCATAACAATAAGAAATATTTGGAACAAATTTCTAAACTACTGTGGTCGGGAAATAAATAATACCTAGTTTAAAATACGTTTTTTAATCCTTAAGGGATATTTTTAAAGCACATATTTGAGTTAAATATAACATAACTTCACAAGATACGCCGATCATAAAACGTAATCAGTAAATTAACCTTGTACTCTTCATGTCCTTAAACTCTTTATTAGATTACATCAAATTATCCTAAAGATAACTTATGTCCACGTACAAGGTTATCTTAAATCACTACCTATGTTTATTAGTGAATTATCTATGCAAACAAATAAAATAAAATTTACGATATCTTGAAATAAATCTTTAATTTAAAACTATTGTACTTCTCTTACAGCTTTACAGATACAGTACAATCTTTTTGACTGTTGTACTATTTAGGCCATTAGGTCAACTGTATACCTGTATCCTAAAAAAATTTAAATGTCTTATAAGCTCATAAACAAAATTGTACTTAGATGTAGTACCAAATAAAACGCAACGTGTTGTCACAGTAGAATAGCGCCGCTGCCCGGTTCCGCCCTTTGGAAGAGCATGTGTGCAACTAGTAAACGTAAGTACTACCCCTGTTTATCCCCCCGCGAGCAACCCCAGGTGCGACGGCCGGCACGCGCCATTCCCGCCGCGGCTGGCGCCCTGACGCCACCTAAACTCTAATCATACGAACAACTTATATCAAAGTACCGTTATCTTCTTCTACGTGAGTCAATCAATAGACTCCTCCGCGACTAATGCAACGCAAACAATCGTAACATGTGAAAACTGCAATTCATCTCTACAAAATGAGCTCAATCGGGGTCGTCGTCTTCCGCAACTCGCCACTCGGCAAGTCGCAGGTGCTCCAGGAATCCGTGAATAATTCAGTGAATATAACCAATAACGATTCCAACCAAAATGTGAGACGTGAAATTATTATAGTGAGGAAGAAACAGAAAATACAATCTCCGCCTGCGACTGTATCAGTGACTTCGTTGGTTCGTGCAGCTGATCCATCTTCAGGAAATATATCGACAAAACGACCGCGTCTTCGGGAAAATGTAGCTGAAGAAGCAAATCGTGCGCCAACACCTTTAGCAGTTGCGAGACGAAACGCTCGAGAACGTAATCGCGTACGTCAAGTTAACGATGGGTTTGCCGCCTTACGCCGACACATACCAGAAGAAGTTGCTGCAGCATTCGAGAACGCAAATTCAAACAGAGGCCCAAATAAAAAGTTAAGTAAAGTTGAAACTTTACGGATGGCTGTTGAATACATACGAAATTTGGAAAGCTTGTTAAACATTGGTCAGGCCGATAAAGAAAACTCAGGACGTCCATCGATGGAATCTTTTCCTTCGCCGGCATCCTCTTCTCCTAGAGACAATAGCCAAGAGAGAAGCTACTTTTCTCTTAATTCACCAGCTCTTGATGATGAAGATGTAGATGAAGATGAATTAGATGGTTCCTTACATCCAATATCTCAGCACCAGTACGTAGAACTGGCTGGAGCGGAATCATTTCAACTTGTTTCCACTCCACATTTGTACGAAGAGGAAGAGGGTTCAGGTCAACCTTTGACACCATCATCTGATTTGCTTGGACATGATGATGTAAATCCTCATCTTCTGGAAGGACATTTTCCGTTTCCTAATTCAGCAGAACAATTCACTGTTATACCTGAACAGAATTATCTTAGTGAAACTGATATACCAATAAACGAAAATGATTTTGAAGTCAAATACGCAGAATCCATTCATCAACAAATACATAACTTTAGTGATGAATCTTCTTTACCTTTAGAAGCTATCAACCCTGATTTAATTCTTACTCATAATGGCTTCAAATTCAAAGAAAGCGACAATGAAATAATAGATGATCAGCACTACAGTGATATTGAACTGAAGAAAGAGTTGCCAGATATTCAAGTATCTCCAGAAGACAGAGAGCAATTTGAAGAGACACTGAAGTGGTGGCAAGAGAAAACTCGGCAAGCCCGTCCACTTTTAAAATCTAAAAATGTAAATTAATGTTAAATTTCAATTTTATTTAGATAAATTGTAATTATGAAGATAATTTGTGATGTAACATGTAGGTTATAAAGTAAACATACAGCTGTGGTGCCAAAGTCAGTTGCTGACTGCGCGGGCGCAAGGTGTTCCGTAACGGTCAGCAGAATAATGATTCTAGTGCACGAGGAACCTTTATAGTTGTACTCAATGTAAAGTTCAAATTAGATAGCTGATAATGTCAACTCTTGGTTATTTACCTATAAGTAGCATTACTTTCCACCATATGACAATGTGTGTAAATTCCTATAGGTTTAATTACGTAGCTGTTATTTCCTGTACTCGTTAATTCGTCCTGCACTTTAGATAATTATAGTTATGTATATTTCAATGTAGTCGTAATATTTATAATGTATATAATTTGAAAATGGCATGTAACGTTATAAAAATAATTTTATATTATAATAGTGCCTTCTTATATGGAAATATGTGATCTTAGATTTAGTGCGTAACAGACAATAAAAATTTTTTGTAAGAAAATTGGTTTTTAGTTCACATGAAATAAGTGTTATATTATATAAAACTCTGCAATGGTAATTAATCCTAATAGGAACAACGACAAAAAACTACTTTAAAAAAATCCGATCCCATTCATGTTTAAACCCTTTTGAGCCGTATGCTAATGAAGTCAATTTATATATCAGCAAATGACTACTTAGATTACGGTTACACAAGCATTCGTTCAGTAGATATTAACCCATTGGCGTACAATTGATATAAATGAATCCTTTGTACAGAACAATTAACAAATAGAACTTTGCACACTTGCTACATTTAAATTCTATTGATAATTCATATATTTATGAAGCCAATATTTTAAGCACCATTATGAATATAAAAAATATACTTAATATTATGCACCTATTTTAACAAATTAAAAAGTATAGTGTAATTAATTGTTAAATTAAAATAACGAAAATCAGATGGAATCTAAACATTGAATTGATTAGATCAAAAGTTTAATTTTTTTTACCATTAGTTAAAATTGATTATATTTTTTTATTTAAAATCCTAACCTCAAGCTTTAAACAAGGTTTAAACTGAATGTGAGAAAACCAGTCCCAACTTTGGGCCGTTAACGGTAAGGCGATATCGCTATTATAGTAAGCCGCTGTTACAAAAAAAAGGGTCCACATCTAACGGGGTGAATTTTTAGATTTGGATTCGGGATCTGATTTTGTTGAGTTTTTTGGTGCCATTATATAAGGATGACGTTGAAAGGTAAAAGTTGAAAGGTAAGAAAGATTAAAAGTTATGACATAAAGTACAGGAAACTCTCGCTTTTTACATACGATCCCATATGAAATTTGTAAGGATTGTTTTGATTTCATTCTAAGGTAACGGCATGTTTACAATATTGCTAATCCAGCTAAATCTTGCCTACATATTTAGTGACCATTGGCTCTGTCCTATCAACATTGATATTAGAATGTGAAATTGCAAGAGCGGACATTAATCAATAAAAATCCTCCAACTTTCGTCTTTGTTTAAAAATATCATAGTCACACCAGCATGTAAGTACAAACACTCGTCTATAAAAACATTACATAAACAGTAAAAACAATCTATTAAGTACAAAATCGAAGACCACCAAATTATTCACCAAATTTAACATATTTTATCAGCCTGTTAACAAAAATCTAATTTTGGTTTGTTTGTTGGAAAAAAGTAAATAGGTACCTATTATTTTCTCTTTGTTATAAATATCGCTATTTACATTTATTTTGGACTAAGTAATCAAGTTTTTAGAAGCTATCCTTTGTACACCACAAAGGATAGCTTCTAAAAAGTTGATTACTATGTGTACTTAAATTTTTTTTCTCGACTATAGCAAAAGTTATTTTATATTTTCTTCAATTGTGTTGTGATACTAATCAAAATATATATAACGTTTCTTTTATTTATCATTAGAATCAATACTTGATAATGCTTTTGAAAACTTTTATCTTAATTTCTAGGTAATGAGTTAAAAAAACATCTCTTGGCTAAAGAATCTATTTTGGAAATTTTCAATCATATTCCTTTAGATATCGGTAATAATTAGGTAACTCTAGAGTAGCGGCAATATGATTTATATAAATGGTTTTTGTTCTAGTTTCTATTTAAAGATTCTGGGAATGCAATGAATTGCATTTACAGATGGCGTAAAAGTATGCAAGCGATTTTAATATTGGTAAACAAAGTTCACTATTTCTTGCTTCGTTCCACACGCTCCACGTTTCCGGGGCGGAAAGAATTTTAATTTTCTCCTTTTTTTCCTACATCGACAATATCGCCATATTTTACGGGGTAAGCGGCTTGCACGCTATTTTGGCTTCCATTTAGACATTTTCCGCTTCATTCGTCAAGCGCTGTTTAAGACGATTATTGTTTTGATACACATGAGATACGCAGTACGCAGGACTTAGTAAACGGTAACAAAAACTAAAAAAAGACTAAATCTCTGTTGTCTTAAAACGAAATGTTTAAACTCGCAAATTTTAGATAATTACGCTCAGATTATGTATGTAAATATATTTCAGATTGTATGAATGTAAGAGACGGCTCAGGTGTAAACTGAACTTGATTAAGAAACAATAGGTATAATTATTATTATCATTTTAAATAATTAATCGTCGTTAATATTACTAAAAATATGGCGCGATGCGACTCACGCCATGGCATCCTAAATTAAATACAGTTTTTAATTATAAAAATAATAATGTTATTTTGATATGCCTGCATTACCATTTTTTGTAACTTAAAAAAGATCTAATAAGTGGTGTTCTGTACTCATAGATTATCGCTTAAGTTTACTACTGAGACAAGTGTCCTCTTGTAATTTTTCTTATCTATCCGTAGGGTTATGAGTACCAGCGGGTGAGTAGTACGTTAAGTACAGCAATAATCTATGCTGCTGTACTTGACTAGCGGTAACTTGAATAATTCTTTAGGAACCTGTGTTGCCATTTAATTTTTTTTTCATTTGTTTTTTTATCAGTTACAGATAGTTTAGTTTCAGCTCGATTCTTCTTACTTTACACGTACTTTTTCCCACGGCTAGTGTTACGTCCAGGAGTTGATACACCCAGCAATTTCCACTGTACGTTGTAATGCAAGAGTTTCGTATAAATTTATTTATGGCCTGATATCACTAATCACACCTTACATGAAGGTGAACACTATAACTCTTTATATATAAAGCTTTGTGCTATGCAGTCCTTCATTGAAAAGGTAGTTTTTATGCAACCACGCAATTAAAAATATGCATGCACGTGGTCGCACACGCATCAAAATCATTATGAAGATGAACCTACAGGATTTGTGCGTGGGAATAGCGGCCATGACACTACTATAAGGAAGAAGTTCCCGCTTTGAAAAAGTCCGTTACGGGCCACGCAGTAACTTTTGTTGTGTTCGGCGTATAGGGTGATGAACTCGTCTTGGTATTTAATACTTAATAATACTTTTTAATATCGTGCAGTAATTATCTGGATACAAGAATGGATCTAGATACGAGTAGTTATATTACAGGTATTATAAGTTTTTTCTAAACTAATAAAAAATCATTAAAAAAGCTTCAGGATTAATAGTGAGTTTCTCCAGTATAAGTTTATTATATAATTTGTTTGATGATGGCCAACTTTTATTATACAATAAATTATATTATCAAAGTTATATACTACAAAGATGACTATACAAGTTCATGCATGTTTGCTATTTGTAGATTTAGGTATATGGAATTTTTTCTAGTATCAAGACACAATGATCGACGCATAAACCAAAGTAAAGTCAAAGAAGCTACCCTATTGTTGTACAATATTTATTCTTGCGTGGATCTCGTTGGATCTTTCAGCGAGGTCGTCCATTGTCGCAGGGTTCATGGGAACCAGCAAAAAAGGGACTTCGCCTTTAGGGAACCGTACCCGAAACTCACCATTCAATAGGCACTTTTTGAATGCGCTCTGTGCAAACTATGATCCACGTGTTTGGAGGCTTATAGCGTTTATCATCATAGAAGACCTTTATTTGAAAGAGAGGTAAAAAGTTAATCTGAATTTATATTAATACAAAAAGCTCACCAATGTCTAAAAAGATAATAAATTTGTTTTGTTGAAGTTTAGATTCTCATCACTTAGGTAGTATTACTTTATTTTATCTGATAACTGAGGGGTTAATGCCAGTTTTACTCGATTTGTATGTAATTGCATTAGTACCATCGTTACCGCTATATTAAATAATTAAATTATTTATTAATAATAATTAATTTAACCGCTGATTAAATCTTAATATAAATAATAATGAGTAAAACTCGCACTAAACCCTCAAAACCTCACCAATAATTAAGATAATTCACATAAAGGGTTAGTCATACATAACTAGTAACGGGAAAGAAGCCTCAGGCATTAGGCAATATTAATAATCTCGAGAGTAGCTGTGAATCTTCTAAATATCAAATAAATATAACCATGACTGTCTCCAGCCGGTGCTAAACTTCACAAATACATTTGATTTGATAAAAAAGATCTATAAAATAAATACAAAAGCCACCACTAAACTTGATTATCGACAATATCTATTTTTCAAAATAAATAAACAATATTTTTAATAATATCCCCGTAGTTTTTCTTTAGGAATTTAAAATGTACTCTTACCTATTAAAATTTTTTCACTATGTCTTATACAATATTTAACATCTATGTATGATGAAATATTTTATGTCAAGTAGTTATTTAGTTGTATACCTCTTGTACGACATTGCCGTTTATCCGTGTTTATTTTGACAAATAGTGTGATAATCAGAGTGATCAGTTTAATTTATTGGGCATCCCATTTACTCCAGTACGAGTAAACGCTCGTGTAATTTAAAAAAAGTAACTCATTGGTCGTTACTTCCAATCCTAATAAGGTAGGTTTCTCACGAGAAGACAGCAAAATTGGCCAGAATCCCATCAACGAACAATGACGTGACGCCATACGGCATTCGTGCACAGCCCCATCTGGTGCACAGACTAAAAAACATATTAACTGTACGCCAAAAGTTCGACTGTCACGGTGGCATATGCGTTTGTTTGAGTATAATTTGTTTAATTTGACTGCGATTGGATGTGAGACTGTAAAACAGATGGTGAAAGAGAACTGTTTATTATCAAAACCTCAGATTAAAATAAAACTAAGTGGGATACGTTTAAGAAAAGGCAAAAGAAATACATAAGCAAAGGGTGAAGCGAAACAAAAGCTTGTGAAGTGACTAATTTCGTCAATTATTAAAACAATGATAAATACTTAAACATATTTAAAACTCATATAGATTTGCTTCAAAACTTGCTAATATTTATACCGCATAGGTATGCATGCAATGGCACTAGCCTCCATCTTAATGTTTATTTTAATGATTTCTTTTAATAAAGTAATTATCTTTTCCTCCATTAGCTTATGTATGTTCTATCACAATATCATCCGAATAATTCTGCAGTTGAAAATGTTCTCTAAGAATAAATTTAAAATAAAAAGGTTTAACTAAAAAGTTCGGTTGAGTAGGTAAGGAAAATTTCTTACTCAACCGTAAACATTTTCTCAGTTATTTTACGAGCTAAAATAATAAAGTCATTTGTTAAGTATACATTTTGTAATAGTTTTATTACGATTAAGATTTATTTCACATATCCGTATAATGTAAAGTATGTCGTCATTTCACCAACTCAGCCAAACAAACTTGTTAATGATAAGTTTCTTTGTGATTCACCGGGTCACAAAGTTATCAAATAGAACATTTGCATATCATAAATGATGATACCATCAAAGATTCACGCAGACTCAGTTATCGCATGTAAAACATTTGTCATTATTTACATACAACACGGCTGTCTTTGTTGTACAAAAGAATACTAGACGTATTTTAAATACTCGTCATAATTAACTAACATTATACAAATAGAAATAGTTGAGTTAAAGTTTCATGAAATAGCTTTGTCAACGTTTGAAACAAATTTTTTTTTGCATTGTTATTTAATTTGTTTTGTAAGTTTCTTGAATAAATTAAAAAAATTAAAGTCTCAGACAATAATCTTCTCAGAGATAAGACAGTTAGGTACTACTCGGATTCCTTTAAAAAATGTATCCCAAGTCTTGTACTATGCCTAGTTTAAAAATATCCTTGCGAAGCATTGACGTACTATAAACAACAGTTGATCGAAGTTGCGAAGTTATAATTAACAATATGAAATTAAAAGAATACAAAAAATAGAAATAAATTAGTCACAAACATGAATTATAATATACTTCACTGAATATATAACATTCCTTTATCAAGATTTAAGACTATCTATTGACGTCTTCATATTTAATGCGCATTTTCATTTTCATCACTGAGATAATTCGCGCCAAATTTTCCATGATCTGTGTTTGCAACACTTACTTAAACTGCTGGATTTTATAATTTATTAATCTGGCCGAGGAAAAGTAAACATATAAAGCTCCTTATAATCTTAAAGCGGTTTTCCGTTATAAATTAGTGTAGATAAATTTTTTAATACTGAATATATCAAGATGATAAAACGGAGTTTTTTTCTTTGTATTTTATTATTGCAGTAATGAAGAAAAAACTGCTAGTATGATGTTCTACTTATACACAATTATGTTACTGAAGTATTTTTAAAACCATACTTTATTTTAAAAATGGCAAATTTTGTTTATAACAATATAATTATCTGTAGGTACTTCTGTAGCTCACTTACTTTTTAGTACTGAACGAATTAGTATTAAATCTAGTATTTTTCAGTTCCATTGTCAATACATCAGAAGAACATAATAGGCCAACCTGTACATAGGTAAATAATTTCATCTGTCCCAACCGCTAAACTTCGTAACTTGTTAAATCCGTGCACTGCACCCACAATATGGTGTAACTTAATGCACTCACCTAATTATATCTCCAGAAATAGACACGGCATGTGTGTCAACCTGAACGGAAAGAGGGTGCAGGGTAGCGTGCAGGTTTCTACTGCTAGTGGAATATGATCATAGAGTTATTAACAGACTAAATTTTGGCCGGGATTTCGCTCTCGTGGTAGTATGGAAATAAATTAATAAACATGTAGTACGTGACGAATCACTCAGATTGAGCCAGCACAAATTAAGTTCGAGACTTGTGTGTTATGAGATACTAACTCGGCAATACCATATCTTTCCCAGCAATTTACTACTTCCATACGAAAGATATGAGTCACTCTATAAATTTTTCATTGTCCCACGGCGTAAAAGACGACTGAGGGAAAGGCAAATAAACTTAGACTTATTTTTGTAGTCAATGTTCTATCGATCTCAATTCCATCATTTAGCAATGCAGTTGAACGTGGCCTTTCAGTCTTACAAGACTGTTTACCCCGCAAGAGACCGTATAGACGTAACTATATACTTATGTATGTATCAAAATAATATCTGCCTTTCTTGGAGGTGGAAATGAATAAGTTAATGATAAAAATGTGAAATGATGAAGAGAAATGGATTAGTTAATGATAAAGTTATTAGTTGGATACCACGATATTCATGGACTCTCAAAGATTTTAAGAACTAGGAGTTCTTAACATCTTCATAACATAACTTCATTCATAACATAACTCGGCAATAGAATAGATTACAGATTTTTTTTTCGTTTAGTACCTATTTATAGTAAGTTTATCTGCAGGACCATTTCTGTTTTAACAAAGTCTCAATTCCTATATTATTTCACCACAATTATTATATTTACATATTTTTTTTATTTTCCCATACAATATTTATTATTCAAAATAGTTTAACCGGAATCACGGAGACAACTGCACATGCTGTAACAGTTGCATGCGCATACGCACCATATCATGCGGACCCCCGTTTCCTTTTTCCTTTACGCATAGCCGTTCAGGTACTCTGCCGATTTAAATAAGTAATGGAAATTTTTTGATATTCTGCTCAATAATAGTACCGTGTCATATGGTTCGCGGTTCTTTAGACTTGGACCATTTCATCTCTTTCCCATGGATGTCGTAAAAGAAGTTTATAATTGTCATATTCGTAATAGCAAGAAGAACCAGAAGGCTAGAGGGAATTTATTAACAACTGCGAATAAAACAAATTGCTTAAAAAACAGAAAAAAATATACGTATTTATCTCAATAGTACAAGTCTGGTAGTGAAGTAAAAAACATGATGTGGAAAAGGTCCTACAAATTTGAGATTCTTTAATGGGCTTACGATCTGTCACTATCTGAATCTCAATTTCACCATTCTCCTGTATAACAACAGAGTCTTTTCAAGATTAGCACTGTCTACTCCGAAAGGGATAAAGACATTATATATGTATGTATTATCAAAAATAACATGTCCTTTTTATCTTTGAGTACTTGACGTACTGATTCTTATCGCTAAAGATTGTTCCAACAACAAATATTTCACCTCCATATCAAATGGATGACAATGTTGCATTTTCGCTTGTTTCTATGTATATTCTAATCATAATGTATTTAATTTGGAAGGACGACAAGTGTGTGACATTAGATTATGCAAAAAGGTATAATTTTTATTTATTTTCTTTTTTATAACATTAATAAATGCAGAGCATTTTTTACGTCTTCAAATTGTAAATTTCTTTGAGCAAATATTACAATTGGATGATTTTATTATCTTCATAACATTTGTTAATTCGTTAGATTCAAGATATTTTGCTTACACATAGGTATTATCTTATTTTAGTGATCATTATGATTCACTCAAAATAAAATAATAAATAACTATGCAAATTCTTAATTAAACAATAACATCTTGCGCTTGCATTGTGAATCATCAAATTATTGTATGGATGCGTAAGAACTATTGACTGAACTCATTCGAAGACCCTATCATATTTAACATCACCTCGTTTATTTGTAGTACTAATACAAATAAAAATAAAGTACCCAAGCATTACAAACAACCCTTTTAACAGTCAATAGACATTCGCATTCTCTGCACAGCCCCGCCCACTTCAAAATAGGCGCTTCTTCTGGACAATTTTTTACCCTAGTTCTAAATTGCTAACACGTGTACGATTTCCGTTTGGCCACGTGTCTTGGAATTATTAATATATTCTATGGTCTACTGCCGATGCGATAGAATATGCAACTCGGTGCACATTAAAGTAATCATAGATAAGTTCCAACTTATAACGAGTACATCGTACTGAGTTGCTCTCGATTCGGACACAATATTATTCGGACATAGTGTCCGAATCTTGATCGCGTGTAGCTTTGTGGTAAGAAGATGGAAAAAATGTTTTAAACTTCTGATGATTTATATTTCGCTGTGTCGCACTAATCTTGTCGCAACAGTAAATCTAACTTACATCAAAATTTTATAAATATGACTGCATATTACAATGATAAATCACCTTGAAAACAAACAAAATAATACTTTCACTAATCATTAAATCATCAAAAACAATGATACCAGTTTGCGTATCTAATCTTGATATTTACGTAGATATACTTATTTGTAGTAATTAAATCAATGGACTTTAATTTATTGTAACCATAAGTCCTCCGAAGAGAGAAATCAATTAACGAAATAAACAATTTTTACTGTTTTTCACATGGTCGTATTGTAACGTCATTATGGTCTCAAGATGAATTTCGGCAGACTTTTACTTCTGTAGCATCATTATTTTAAAGGTTTGATCACTGAAAATAATGCACAGGAACTTCTTGTCTGTCAAATAAAGGCAATTCCACACACTTTTGTGTAATGCTGCGTCTACGTCCGACATTGGCCTTTTGTACTACACCGCATTAATTATGTTAATGACGACCTCAATACAGTTAATTGTACACGAATGTACCAAACTAGTCAATCTACTGTTTATCAATGTATAGGCCAATCGAACATTGTGTAATTTTATTGTTTGATTAACTGACAAGGTCCTAATTTATTGGGCTTGGTAAGTACTGATGATAGCAACAATTGTGGATGATAAGTGAAATGAAAAATTCCGACTGCAATCCAATCTAAAAAGTTTTATTATTTTAATCGATGACTTTAATTTAGTTTTTCGTCGAATCATAGGATTTGAAAGTAAATAAACATAGATATTTTTTTATGTAGAAATAAAAAGGTTTTACATCACGATATCAGCAACCTGCTTCATCAAATTATTTCATAACATTTTCAGCAACATACCTCCTCAAGAAAAATAAGAAATATCCACATGTTTCTTAAAACATTTACAAAATACAAAATTGACAAAATGCTTCATAAAAAGTGAATTGATTGGATTGTACCTATATCATATTATAAAACTATACTAATATTATAAAGCTGAAGAGTTTGTTTATTCATTTGTTTGAACGCGCTAATCTCAGGAACTACTGGTTCGAATTGAAAAATTATATTTGTGTTAAATAGACCATTTATCGAGAAATGCTTTAGACTATATAAAATCACGCTGGAACTATAAGGGGCGAAGAAATAATGGAAAATGTAAAAAAACGAGGAAAATTATTCATCCTTGAGGGCTTCAATGATGCTCAAAACAACTATTCCACGCGGACGAGTTCGCGGGTACAGCTGGTCTCAGATTTAATTTGTGTACAAATATTTTAAAACGATATCAATAACGTTTCCCAATAACTGATTATAGGTAAATCCGGAATAAAAACGTTTCGGTTACAATTATTTGTATACATACTATCCTGTATCTACCCAAAATGTAATCTGATTAAGGTAATTTCATATTTCAATCAACCTTTTATTTAACATATGTATATATGTACTGTACTTACAGAACAAGTACTTTCATCCACTAAGATAAAACTTCGTTCATTTTTATTGACATAACGAAATTTTTAAGTATTTAGTGTTAGCTGTCTACACAATAAATCAACATCTTTTTTACTCGTGGCGTGGCTTAGTTTAGTCGGATTAATTTTATTTTATTTTATTATGAAACAGCAAACACTAAGTTACAATAAGATGCAACCCTAATTAACGCCCGAAGGATATATTACTTTGCGCTACATTATAGTTTTTTATTACTTTGTTTTTAAAATAATAATAACAAAGGACTTCACCAAGTGTCACTACCTATTACGGAGAAAGGAAATACCTGAATAAAATTGTATTGGGCATAGACCGACTCAGGGCCTGTTAAGAAGGAAATCGATCGTCAGGACAGAAGTTAAGAAGATAATAACTGGTCAAGATTACCTATAAAGGCAGTTTCAATAACATAATACCAATACTTGCCAAAACAAGATATCATACTGTTATGACTCGCACTACCGTCATCATAATATGACGTATATACTGCATAGATCAAATTTTCAGTCAAAAACTTTCAGCCAACCAGCAGAAGTTGTATGTGCACTTTATACATAACCCGCAAGCTCATTAACTTCCTTGCATCCAAAAATATCACCGTACTCCAGATGGGATCCTGTAGCAGCAAAAACATGTCGCATGCGGCGTGGGAACTTGGGAATTTTAAAAAAATCCTGGCACATGTTAGCGAATCGCTTCTTCTTCACGTGTCAAAACAAAAAGCAAGACACGAAGCGACACGCGCCACTTTGCCCACTTAACGGACTGTGAAATAAACCTCGTAAAGGATATATGTCCTACTTTTATTTGTAAATGTTCTTAGGGTCGGAAATAGGATATTAATTTTATCAATTTATGATATCCCAAAGGTGAAAATGCCTGGTCACAAATGAACAGTTATTACAATGAGGAATAGAACTTTGATATAGAAGAGATGTTTTATTAATTAACACTATAAACAACACTATCGATTTGACCAAGACAAAGTTATCTTGGTCAAAGTCTTGACTTTAATCATGATTTCATATCAAAAAGTGATTGGAATGGTATAAAGTGATTAAATTAAATCTTGGAGTTTACCTTTAGAAAAAAAAAAACAATAAAAGACGATACATTAAAATAATAAACTAAGTTTAATAAATAGATTTTTATGTACAATTATTTTATACGACTCTTATTAAAACTAAGTTTTAACTAAGTTTTTTTTCATACCACTATACATTATTGAATATTGTATTAGAAAAATTAAGTCTAGACTGTTATGTATAACAAAATTACGATAATTTCTGTTAATTTGTAGCCATACAAATGTTTTGTCAGATAACTAGATCAAAAAACTTTATCACAATAACAAGTTTTAAAGCGAAATTCAATAAAATTTCATAATTTTGCCCTTTGATTATAGACAAAATAATATATTCTAAATCTCTGTCTTATAACTAAATAGTAAAAATTCTACCAAGAAAGATAAGTACAAACTAAATCATGCAATAGTATCTACTTATTGTATATTGAAATTTTTTATTGAAAAGTTTAGATAACAAATTAACACTATAATAATTAACTGGTAAAGCTTCTAAGTATCTCAATCGCGTCACACAATATCTCTTAATATTTTTTAAATTATAATTTATGTCTTGCTCATCTTCATAGCAGAAAAAGGTGTAAAGACTTTTGTGAACAAAATTATGAAATTAGAAATTATTCAGGATAAAAAGTCTTTTGTATTTAATTATTCTGTCAAAACGTTGACTGAGGAATCAGAGAGGACTCTTTCTTATTAATATGTTATATCTAAGAATTGTGGTTCGTTATCACTTAAATAATGACTGTTTTAAATGCAAGTTAGATTTTTTTATATTTTTATATATTATTAAACTAAGAGATCTGCTTGTATGTATGTATTAGTTAAACAAAATGTCATTGCTGTTTCAGACCTGTGCTTTACTCAAGGGTACGTTTTCTGGCTCTTGAGGTTTACATTTACCATCTCTGAAGTACTCTTCGACTTGCAATAAAGTTTTTCCCTTTGTTTCAGGAAGGTAAAAGAACAAAAACAAGGTTCCTATTAATGTTGATAAGCCATAAAAAAGATATGTCCCATGATGACCAATACTTTCAAACATGGCAGGAGCTGTTTTGACAGTTCCAAAAAATGCTATCGAAGTCATCATTACACTTATACCTGAACCAATTCCTTTTGTTTCTGTTGCAAACAACTCTCCCACCATATTCCAAGGTAAAGGTGATATGCCTAAATTCGATACTATAATATACATTGCCATCAAACCCAAAGATATAATCGGCGTGATGTGTCGTATTACTCGTGTATCAACTAAATACAAGTACAGTGCTAATGTTATCAATGACAAGGATGTAAAAATTCCACTAAACATAGCAAGCGGACGACGACCTAGTCTCCTTAATAAAACACATGCAAGGCACAACGATACACATCTTAGGACATCAATACTTAACATAGCAATATAAACAGTCTTTTTGTTTGTATGCCCTCCAATAAGTTCATTCATCATGTCTGTAGTATATGCGCAAATAACATTTACACCAGACAATTGTGTTATTATAAAAAATAGAGTCATTACAAACAACGGCTTGTAGAATTCCGGTTTCTTGATATTCAGCTTGAGCGCTTCAATTTTCCCTTTTGAATTGTCTCTTTTAGTCTGTTCTGCAATCATTTTGTCCAGTTCTGATTTCATTTCAGGACTTGTTCCTCTATACCATTGAAAAGATGCAATACACTCATCAATTCTATTTCTAGAAGCTAACCACGCCGGCGACTCTGGTGCGTGATATAATACTATTCCTCCAACAAGAGGGAATGATCCGCAGAGGAAAGCTGCATAACTCCAATGAAGTAAAGTACCAAAAAGATGTGACATAAAAACTCCAGCTGCTATACCTAAAGACATGGCAGCTAAAAAGAATCCTCTATATATAGGCGAACTTATTTCTCCAACGAATACTGGTCCAAGTGGACCTAACCATCCTTGACATAGACCTGTTATAAATCTTCCTATAAGTATGAGATACAATATGTCTTGTGAACATCCGATCAAAACCCAACCGCTTATGAAGAATGCAACGCATACAAGCTGTGATCGTCTTCTACCCAATCTTTCCATTAAATATCCTGATAGAAGATTTCCAAATACTAAGGCAAACGATGATATAGAGGCTGAAACAATAACATAACGATAAATTCAACGCACTAATTATTTTTAAATTTCGTTTTTATACTACTACATTAATAAGAATTACATATAATTTTACCTTACCTAGCCATGATATAGTCTCTATGGAGTATTTGTGCCTTCCCTTTGAGTGTTGTAGCTGTGGTATAAGAATTGCTGAGAATCCCGCCGTTGAACCCGCTCCAAGAGTCACCATGAATGTCCCGAAGCATATTAAAAACTGTAACAACGAAATACAATATTTTTTTTAATTCTGAAACATCTATGGTCTTGGTTTAAATGAAATCGGAGATAACTTTTTCATGTTGGAGATATATTCTTCATTAACGTAATTTTGATTCTAATGATGACTAAAGAGAACAAACTCTTTGTTTTTGGTTGTATAAATTGTTTTAGAAAAATATGTTTTAGCTACTAAAATAATGACTAAGAATACTATCCAAGCGATTTCATGTCTCAAATTATTAATTTGACAATTTGCTACAATTTAACGTTATAATTAATTATTTATTACATATTTACTGAGAAATGAGTTCGCGACTCTTTGGCACGTGGATTGATATTGATATCATCAAAGAAAACAAGATAGATGTCAACTAATAGAAAGTTGTTATCAGTGTACACGAGTTTGTATGACCTTTATTTAGTAAACATTTCGTATTTAACATTTTCCGTAACAAAGTTGATGAAAGTTAGAAATTTATTAACACCAAATTTCCTCGATTATTTTTTATCATTAAATTTATCATTCAGTATTTTAAAGTAAAGAAGACATTGAGCCAAAGTCAAGAGCAGATAAGATGTATTAAATCAAAAACAAATCAATCTTAGACAGAGATTGCTTGAAACAAACAAATCTGTGTATCATTTACTTTAGCGAATCTGATCGTAAGCATAAAGCATTTTCTTAGGTAAACTATTGTGAAAGACCTATGTAGCCATAGTGATCATACTCTATATATATTTTGTTAATACAGCTTTATAAAAACTTACAACAACACGTTATTTTACATTAATTTTGAACAAGGAACTCTGTTTAGGTATACCTATTATTAAATTAAAATTAAGATATATATTATATCTCAATTAAAATTAAGATTAAAAAAATGGCCGTGCGTCTTATGTGATAACATAATACATACATATAATCACATCTATGTATATCACTTGCGTGGTAGACAGAGCCATCAGTCTTGAAAGACTGATAGGCCACGCCACGTTCAGCTGTTTGGCTTAATGATAGAATTGAGTTTCAAATAGTGACAAGTTGCTAGCCCATCGCCTAAATAAAGAAACCCAGGTTTATAAGCCTATCCCTTAATCGCCTTTTACGAAATCTATGACAAAGAAAAGGAGTGGTCCTATTCTTTTTCTATTGGGCCCGGGAACCACACGACCCATTACCTCATAAAATTTCTTTTCTATTGCCATTAATTACACAAAATGTAGAATATTATATGGATCCATACAAACAATCACGTGGCCAGATAAAGAAATAACTTCAGAGACATAAATTGGAGACTGTAATAAAATCATTTATGCAACTCTCTAAAAATGTGAGATTATGAAAACTATAGGTAATTCTTAAGACAGTTGCTAGTTTGGGTGAAATTATTATATCCATTTAGATATTAGTTGTAAGAGGAAGGAGGAAGAAGCAATTATTAAACCTATAATATTTGATTAGTGTATGAAGCTCCACCACTTTCCGTCCAAGCCCTGTGATGCACTTCAAAGGCCGATCAAAGTGTCATTGGTCTGCTTTTAAATATGCATACCTCCGGAACCTGTTTTATTTTATTTCCATGAGATTCTAGGGCTTTATCAAGTTATGCAGTTTAGCTTTTTGTTTACTTAGCTATTTGTTTAATTGAACTAGTATTGAAAATATATTATTGTTATTTACTTGTTCATGTAACACTTTGTTCGTAATTACCTTTTCAAGTGTTTTATTTTTGTTAAGAATAATTAATATTTTTTATTACTCTCAATTAATCACTAAGTAGTCTCTGCCTACCCCTCCGGGAAAGAGGCGTGATTTTATGTATGTATGTATTAATCACTAAGCTTACATACGAAAAACTTTAGATACCTATCCTATTCTTCATTAAAAGCTTATTTACTCAAAATATGTATTAACACCTGCTCTCAAGACCAAAGATAGAAGAAAGTAATGATTTATTTATGCAGCGACAATAAATATCTTATACCATCCAATATCCTCATCCTTTGAACCTATATAATTATAATAAACATACTTACCAGAGAAATTCTGTTTTTTATTTATTCAATTTTTTACATATTTTCACAAACAACTGAAATAGTTAAAACTCATATTCTTACTATAAAAACTCTTAAACTTTCACTCAACACTATCTACAAAAGTAAACACCACACACCTGTCTTCTTAATGGCGTCTGCGTATCTTCATGGTCAAATATTTCTTTTGTTTCGATTTTTCCGTTTTCTGTACCATTTTTATTAATTTTCTCCAACTCGGCCAATGTGTCATCCATCTTGATGCACTCCGGAACACTGTGGCCGACTACTTCATGTTGGACGACCCGATCGGTTTTATTGAATGTGATTGTACTGAGC
This sequence comes from Amyelois transitella, assembly GCF_032362555.1. NCBI lineage: Eukaryota > Metazoa > Arthropoda > Insecta > Lepidoptera > Pyralidae > Amyelois > Amyelois transitella. The sequence continues at coordinate 8,380,518 of NC_083509.1, forward strand.
TATCTTATCACGACACATTACTGTTAGTCACTATCTTAGACGGATAAACAATGATTTAATAGTACTTGGATAAAATTTAGGGTCATTTAGACTGAGAAGAAATTAAGCCTTTCTTATCTTAGCATTTGCCAACGCCCGGTAAAGACAGCTATAACTGATGGTTTATTCATTAGAAGATTTGTTAAAACTTGTACAGTCGGAACACTTCAATCTCAACTTGCAATCACCAACTCGCTTTGAAATATCTCATTCACTAGCTGGTATAATGGGTTGTGGTACCTGCCTTTGTGATTGATGAACATAAGAGGTTCCACCAAGTCTTGATCTTCAAGTAGCCAGTATTACGAATAGGTACAGTTTCTTAACTGACTCCGAGTTGGTAAGTGCGGTGCGGTGGTGTGAGAACTTCAGCTGTTTCAGCTTCTTAAACTTAATAAAACCTCTAATGCATAATAACAAAGCTCTTTTTTGATCAAAAACTGATCTGATGTTAAGTTGCTTATACCACGGATAATTAAAATGACGTAAACTTTGTTACTGGAAAACAAACATCCCAATAAGATATAGTCCACAGAAAATGTATTGAATACTGACTAAAAATAACTAAATAAAAGTAATGTGATAGAATTCAGTACAACAATGTTTGCCGCATAGTAAACAAGGAATTTAATTATTTAAGGAAAGAAATACTATTGGGAGCCACACATAGATAAACAACTTTGCTGAAGTTTCTTCGGAAGGAGTTCCTTGTACAACATAGAATAACATGGTTGATATCAATTTTGTACTAAGACTACTATATTAAAATAAACCATTTATTTCCGCTTTAGTGGTTTCCTCGTCACTGTTTTGTTCCCATTGTAACTCAATTTTCTTTTTCGATATTTTTTATCTTGTAAAAAAGTAAAACACGCCTTTGAATTTTGGATTAGCAAGTTTGTAGCTAATTTATAGCTACTCTGTGTCTTGATTTCAGTCCCATTATTATTTATAGAAGTAGAATTGAAGATAATAAAAATAAACTCAATACTTAAGTACGTAATCATACTTACATAATAAATTCGGAGAATAGAGCAAGGATGGTCAGCTGAGATCATGCGAAGGTTGGCGGATTTCCTTTCTGAAACATTGTTACTAATTTGCAGCAAAACAGTAATATTGTATCACGCAGCCATGTGTTATGCTTGTGCCTCATGAAAAAAATAAACATTGGGTTCATTAATTTATTTTAAATTATTTATATAAAGGTAAGTGAGTAACTTCTTACAATTGTCAAGTCATGACCCCTCCGTCTCATTCCAATGGATGACGTAAAAGGCGACTAAGGGATAGGCTTATATACTTGAGATTCCTCTTTTAGACGATATTCCGGCAACCCATCACTATTTGAATCTCAATTCTATCATTAAGCCGGGCAACTGAGCGTGGTCTTTCAATCTTTTGATGACTGTTGGCTATGTCTACCCCGCGGGGGACGTAGAAGTGAAAATATGTTATGTCAGGTTAATGCTGTTGGGAGAAATTTTCTTCCATATCGTCAACTCATAACCGTTACTTTAATCAGTTCATTTAATCTTCAATCATCATCTACAACCTGAAGTTCCTGTTGCGATTTTCTTTCTCCCTAAAAAATCGCAACCAACAAGGTGTGTGCATTACTTATCACAAACTTTGACAATTTAATAAAAAAAAGTTACTATTATCAGAAAAATGAGCCAGTTGCAAGAAGATGCGGTGGTGGAGCAACTACACACCACGACCAAGTTTGCTACCTACACCCTGATCGTAGTCACCGCCGCTCTATGGCTGCTATGGAGACAACAGAATCAGTCTAGACTATACAGATTGGGTAACAGGCTCCCTGGACCACCAGCTTTACCATTGTTTGGCAACGCCCTCAGTGCGATTGGGATAAAAACCACAGGTAATTGTCAAGTTTTTGTATTGTCATTGTACTTAGCTGCAGCTACTATCACTTTACATAATAATATTTCTTTGAAATACCTGGTTGACTGGACGAAATCCCTCACACGGATAAGTCCGTCCGTCGGTAATGTATTTTTATGTATTACTTATTTAATTTGTTATGTACAATAAAGAATTTACAAACAAACAAACAAGTACTCGTATATGCAAAAATGTATAAATGAAGATGTTTTATCTAGCATGCTTTTTCGAATGCTTAATGGCTTAATATATATCTAATATATTATAATAATATACTTTAGTGTGAAATTTCACATGCCGTTATCTGACTAGAGTCACGTTTTTAGAATTGGGAATCGTCATATTTTATATGTACTCTACTTCTTACAAATTTCCCTAAAATCTCAGTCCAGAGTTTTGCGAAATTTACTGATACTCAATTTTCATATTATCTGTTCAACAGATGTAATAAGAATTTGTCTTAACTACTCCGCTCAATATGGTCCAGTGGTTCGTGCCTGGCTCGGTAACAGGCTCTACGTATTCATCCAAAACCCTGACGACATTGAAGTTATCCTAAACAGCCAGATTCATATCGAGAAATCTGATGAATATGATCTTTTCAAACCTTGGCTGGGCGAAGGACTACTTATAAGTAAAGGTACGTAGGGTATTTAAGAGTACAGAGAGTATTATCGAAATCTAACTCTATATTAAGCTGGCCGATTTCTCATTCCTGATAATCATTTTAATTATTATTTTCATTGCAGGCAACAAATGGAGAACACATCGGAAATTAATAGCGCCAACGTTTCACATAAATATCTTGAAATCCTTCATAAGTGTTTTCAATCAGAACAGTGTGAATGTGGTGAAGAAAATGAAGAGGGAAATTGGAAAAACATTTGATGTTCACGACTACATGAGTGAAACTACTGTGGACATACTGCTTGGTAAGCTCGGTAACTCGGAATATCATAATACTGTGATTAACAGTTTATGATATTCCGAGTTAAACATAAAAAGCGAAAGACTGTATACTATAAGACTGATCACTCATATACTTACATTGTTTTCCAGAAACTGCTATGGGTATTACTAGGAAAACACAAGATGAGTCTGGTTTTGACTACGCAATGGCTGTTATGAAGTAAGTAGGCGCTAATTATTAAATTAATTTTGTACAATATTCCTCTTAAAACAATTGTTTAAATTTTATTTGGGATATCTTCATTTCGAATTAATTGTTTATAAAAAAAATATTATTGTTTTCTTGTAGTGTCTAACTACTTACATTTATTTACAGGATGTGTGAAATTATTCATCAAAGACATTACAAACTATGGCTGCGATTGGATTACACGTTCAAATTTTCATCATTTTTCAAAAAACAAATTAAACTTTTAGAGATTATTCATGGATTAACAAACAAGGTAAATACAAATGATGTGAGCACAATTAATTTTCACTGCATGAAACTTTAGATTCTTGTGAAATATTCACATCAATTTTTTCAGGTAATAAAAAGTAAAAAAGAAATATATCTTGACAATAAGGCTAAAGGTATTGTTACACCTACAATGGATGAGTTAACTAGAACAAACGTCGATACTGAAGCAAATAAAACCATATCCGACAACGTTTTCAAAGGACTAAGGGATGACTTAGATTTCATTGACGAAAACGATGTAGGTAAGTAAGTAAAATAACACGGAGTAACGTATATTTTACATAAATAGCGATACATATAATTCGCCTATATCCTTTGCGAGGTAGAAAGAGCCAGAAGTCTTGAAAAGTCTTATCATTTAAACATCATCTTTATTATATTTAAATTAACTTTAAAAAATCATTTGGTACTAGTTTTTAAACAAATTAATCTTTTGAAAAAAACAAGCAAATAAATGTACACAAAATTTACTTACTTTAATGGAAGAAATTAATCTCTTGTTAAAGGTGAAAAAAAACGTCTTGCCTTTTTGGATCTTATGATAGAATCCGTTCAAAGTGGAACAAATATAATAACGGATCACGAAATTAAGGAACAAGTAGATACGATAATGTTTGAGGTAAGAAGATGTCTGAAATATCAGAAAATCTACATAAAATATCGCAATGAAGATGAAAGCTGAGAATTTTTTATTCACAAACTACAAAGGTGTTAAATTGTTACGTTTTAAATGTCAAATACTTAGTTCGACATTCCGTTGTCGGTTTTGATTAAAGTTCTTTATGTAAATCATTATCATACATGAAAAACACTACAGATAAATCTTCTTATTTATCCGTAGGGTCATGATACCACAGCAGCTGGATCAAGCTTCGTATTATGCTTACTGGGTGTCCACCAGGACATTCAAGATAAGGTATATGACGAATTGTATGAGATCTTCGGAAACTCTGATCGGCCCGTTACATTTGCTGACACGCTGCAAATGAAGTATTTGGAAAGAGTAATTCTAGAGTCCTTAAGGTTGTACCCACCGGTACCTGCTATTGCTAGAAAATTAAATCGCGATGTCACTATTGGTAAGTAAATATATGTAACAATACAATAAATCTTCTAAGACAACCATAACCATCACAATAATATATTCCATTTGAGAATGGGCGGACTTATGCTAAAGGCATTATCTAAAAATCAACCTTTGAGTTGAACGTGTGGGCGTAACGTAGAAGGCGTAGAGTAAATTTATGTATGAAAGCATGTAAAATGATTCAAGTAAATAATTAGGTTAACTCTTTTTCTCTATGAATTTATATGCGTTTTCCTTGTTCTTAACTTAGCAACTTTCTAACACTCCTCTCCTTATTGCCCGGTCTTTTGGTATTCATAACAATTTTCCTTGCAGTAACAAACAATTACGTAATACCTGCGGGCGCCACCGTCGTGATAGGCACGTTTGGTACTCATCGCAGAGAGGACTACTACAAGAATCCGGATAAATTTGACCCGGACAACTTTCTACCAGAAAACACTGCAAACAGACACTACTACAGCTTTATACCTTTCAGTGCTGGACCCAGGAGCTGTGTTGGTATGCGTTTTGCATTAAAGTTTGTTCTCGTCCTGCTGGTGTGCTAATTTTGGGGAAAATTATCCATGTAATCAATTACTTCCAAGTTCAAATCTGCCATTAATTAATTTTTATCCTAGTGCCAATAACAAACCTTCGAAATCCAATGTAAGCCTTTGCGTTTGTAATACCTTATACCAACATTTGCCCATAGCTCCAACGACTGTTATGTGGGAACTTCTTTTGTGAAATGACGACTCAATTTTCCCCTAATCTTCCAAAAAAAACACGTTTATTGTACCTACTTATATGCCGAGTTGTTTTAGCGGCGGTACGGTAAAAAAAAAAGTTCTCTATCATCCACTAAGAAAAATTTTCATATACCAATCTACGAAAAAGAAATGACGACTAACGACAAAACTTATTTAAAATTAACCTTAAAATTTAAACTATTAATAACTTATTTTCCATGAAATACATTCATTGTATTGTTCGGTTAATACGTGCGTAACGTTAACCTAGAAATGTTTTTGAAACAAATTAATCATTGCCATTATTGCATTCGATGCAAATAAATGTAAATCGTATTGGCGTTAATTTAAAATACAAATGCATTTTGATGGGCATTCATGATCTTGCTCATTTATTGTTTAGTTTACTCATGGTTTTTGTTGCACATTATTTAACACCCGCATTATATTTTTTTTTTTTTTATCTCTTTTTATAATAAAACTTGCAATCCAAGATAACGACAACACACCATTTCTCTAAATATTTTTTTTTACCAAAATTATAGCAATTGCCATGTGTCAATTAGATATTTTTATGTGTAGGTAATATTCTTGGTCTGTGTTAGAGCATAAAAAACCTTAACTGTTTTCACCTTTTACCTGCTGTAAAAACGTACATAATTTATTTTTCAACAGGTCGCAAATATGCTATGCTGAAGCTGAAAATTCTACTTTCAACAATTTTGCGCAATTACAAGACAGTTTCTGTGGTACCCGAAAGTGACTTTAATCTACAGGCGGATATTATTCTGAAACGAAGTGACGGGTTCCGGATCAGAATCGAACCTAGGACAAGGGTCCCATCTAATTTTCAATAAATTGTAACACGTTATATTTTAAGCAAAAATGTTTATTACTAATATACGAATAAATAAAATTTGGTTTGATTTATCAGAGGGCATCGTTTTAAACCGAAGGGTGCATGCATTACGCACAAATCGAGATTAATCTTGGACACTCTAGGAGTACAACAAAAGAGGGTTTCTTACGTTTTTGAACATAAATTTAAAAAAAATCACAGATTTTAGCGCCTATCTGACTTACATATTTGTTGGGTTGGCTAACCCAAGTTAGCCAGCTCTTTTATTTCTAAGTTCCATATTTGAGATTTTCGTTGAAACGGATTCGAAGGAACATTTTGTACGTAAGTAATTGCGAGTAAGTGGGTGTGGGGGAGATATTTCGACACCACTCTACTAATTTTAAAACTTTATGATCATGATGACATTGCCATTTCGGCGGTTTACGTTTATAATATTATAAATACTCTCTTTTAACTTATTTATTTAAATTTCTTAAATTATAATTTTATAATATTTGTGAATAAAAAATAGAAACATTACAAAAAAATGTTTAGATATCTAACAGCAGCAGAATAAGACTCAAGCTGCCGGTAGTTATGCCTGCAGAGAAAGAAACCTTCTGATGATTCTCTATAGTATAGTTATGTCGTTCCAAATTTAAGGGTATATTCCAACAACCAACTTGGCACGTGTTGTGGGAGTTGTGGGCGTTCCAGTGACAGTGACAGACATGCAAATATTACGTCAAAACTTCAAAGACATTCTATTATTAAGTAATTGTAGTCATTTAAACTCAGAATTATAAATTCCTTGCCCGAAATTATTGGAAACAAAATTTGTTTTACATTTCATGAGTCATATGACGTAGGCCACAGATGCTAATATATTTATGCTTATTATTTTTATATCATAATACTTACTTAATTTGAAATTGTAGAAATCGTGTTAACGTTTAATATTTTTAATGTTTAAATTATATAATGTAACAAAAAATTCTGCAATAAATGTGCCTTTTATAAATGTGCCAATTTATTTATATGTAGGGAACTATTTACACACGCAATTTCTTTTTCATTCTTTGATTAATACAATGTAATATTATACATACATGTTCGTATTCCTATTTCTTATACCTAATAAAATATATCTACATATAATTATTATTATAATAAAAAATTAAAATAAATAAATATTAACAATATAAAATTATTGTACCTATGGATGCAACTACACGTACGTCACCACTTTGACATAAAATATTTATGATAAAAGTTCTATTTTTCTTCGAATAAATTTTTGTCACTCTTTATTCCTTTAGTTTTGTACTCTATTTAAACCTAATATTTTAATTATTTAGAAATTATGTCATTACTTTCAAAAACAAAACGCTAATTATCAATTACATTACACGGAACAGTGGTATCAAAAATTGAACTTACGCAAAAATATATAATTACACAGGTGAGACCTTCAGATCAAAGTTCACCTTAATAAAATGGCAATTATGCAAATAATCGTCACACTCATTCACAGACTTACTGTAAAAAGAGGCTTCTGTAGTTGTATTGATTCAGACGGCATTTTATATTCAATGAAGGGGTAGCAAAGTATAGTTTAGGTCATTGTTACTGTTAGTGCCCAAAAAAGGAAGCCTTTCTAACGTAAGTCCTAATACATTTTATGAATTTAGAATTTTATTTTGCAATATTTTTTTTTATAAAATTCAACCATACTGACAGTAATTATTTTATTTTGATAATAATTACAAAATTTGTAGTTTAAGGAATTTAATAAAGAACATAATAACGGTAACTCATTATATTGATTTTAATATTATTCTATCCCCAGAAAAGGATGTCGGTCATAATTGAAGAAGAAACCGGTTACCACTACGGTTATTCTCGTCTAATCTTCTACCCCTTGCTGTTACTTGCGACTGGGCTATGGCTTTTTCATAGATGGCAACAACAGTCCAAAATTTTCATTCTGGGAAATAAAATACAAGGCCCTTCTACGATACCTTTTCTTGGGAACACTCTTCTGGCACTAGGGAAAACGCCTTCAGGTAAGTTTTAATAAACAGCGATTTTTTACTCGTATTGAACGCATTTTAAAGTTTGGTACATTTGGCTATTTGAATTTGTCCATAAGGTATAGGAATTATTATCATAACACATAACATAACATTAAATCACGTCTATCTCTCTTGCGGGGTAGACAGAGCCAAAAGTCTTCAAAATACTGAAAGGCCGCGTTCAGCTGTTTGGGTTAATGATAGAATTGAGAATTGAGGTTGGTAGCCCATCGCGTAAAGATAGAATCCCAAGTACGTAGTCCAAGTAAATAAGCCTATACCTTAGTCGCCTTTTACCGCCCACATGGAAGAGATGGAGTGGTCCTATTCTTTGCCGGGAACCACACGGCACTATTATTATAACACAATGTTTTTAATGCTTCACTTTTTAAAAAACTCACTAAATTCAATTTCGACAACTATTTCTAGAAGATGAAAAGGGACCACAATAAAAAAATATTTCATTCTAAATTGTCAGGGTTAACTAACTATATTGTGACACTTATTTAGATTTTTCATTACTACTGAATTAACCATTGTAGATATTTTGGAACTATCAGTGAAATTATCAAAAAAATACACGAAAATCGCTCGCATTTGGTTTGGAAATAAACTGGTCGTGTTTCTTACGGAACCTGACGATGTCGAGGTAATTCTTAACAGTCAAGTTCATATCGATAAATCAGCAGAATATGCATTCTTCAAGCCTTGGCTAGGTGAAGGATTACTGATTAGTTCTGGTAAGTGTAAAATATGTATTAACAATACGTTTTCAAAATTTACATAAAGGGTGCGAGAATCTATAAAATTTAGCAAAATAAACTCGATGATGTCTGTTCTTAATTTTTAATATGATTTTTTTTTAATAAACCTTTTTATAGTATACTATCCTTTTCTTCATCATTATTATTTAAGGTCACAAATGGCGATCACATCGTAAAATGATTGCTCCGACGTTTCACATCAATATTCTGAAGTCATTTGTTGGTGTTTTCAATCAAAATAGTTTAAATGTTGTGGAGAAACTCAAACCTGAAGTGGGCAAAGTGTTTGATGTCCACGACTATATGAGTGGTGTAACTGTGGATATTTTACTTGGTAAGTATCGAAAGTATTCTTTAAAATGTATTTCAATAACTATGACTTTCTAATAACTTACTTTATACTTATAGAAACTGCTATGGGAATCAATAGAAAAACACAGGACGAGTCTGGTTTCGATTATGCTATGGCTGTTATGAAGTGAGTATTATTTTGTTATAAATATTATACAAGAAAATATATCGCTGAATCTGCTTTAGTGACTGGTTCGCTTAGATAGATAACCCGAAGAACTAAATTTTAACGAAGTTTTTTAATTTATTAAATTTACCGTGTGTTACAGAATGTGCGATATTATCCATCAGAGACATTACAAACTTTGGTTAAGATTTGATTTCATATTCAAACTTACTTCAATATTTAAACAGCAGATCAAACTTCTGAAAATCATCCACGGCCTCACCAATAAGGTAAATTTTCTAACCTTCCGTCTTAATGATATAGTAATATTATAATTAAAAATATATTTTATCATATTAACCTCGTATTTTGAAGGTGATCAAGCAAAAAAAGCAAGTTTATATGGAAAACAAGGCCAAGGGAATTATACCAAATACCATTGAAGAGTTAATCAGATCAAATAATGAAAACGATTTAGTGGATGACACTAAAACTTTAGCTGATATGGTTTTTAAAGGTTACCGAGATGATCTTGATTTTAATGACGAGAATGACGTTGGTAAGAACGAAAATACTTAGTAACGAGTATTATGCATTGGTGTTGTGTTCTACGTTGATCTCATTAAACTTTTTTTTCAGGTGCGAAAAAACGTCTTGCTTTCTTAGATCTCATGATTGAATCGGCGCAAAATGGTACTAATAATATTACAGACCATGAAATTAAGGAAGAAGTAGATACAATAATGTTTGAGGTTAGTATACAAATGTTTTAAGTAACTTTTTTCTTTATCTCAAATCGTATTTTTTTTATTTAATTATTTTTATTTGCTGAATAATCGGAAATTTTGTTGACAGGGTCACGACACTACAGCCGCTGGTTCTAGTTTTGTCTTGTGTCTTCTTGGAATACATCAAGATATACAAACGAAAGTGTACGATGAATTATACGAGATATTTGGTGATTCTGATCGTCTAGCAACTTTCAACGATACTCTGAAAATGAAATATCTCGAACGAGTAATACTTGAGTCGCTCAGATTGTACCCACCTGTGCCCATCATTGCTAGGAAACTGAATCAAGATGTCAAAATTGGTAAGCAACTTACAGAGAAAAGAGGAAGTTGACATACTAAATCTAGTAGTGGATATATCCAATCTGTACTTGCACAATTTTCAAAACGTTGTTTGTTTGTAGGTTATAAGACCTAAATAAATAGTAAATGTCTTGCAATACAATATTGTTTTTAGAATCTAACACTCAAAATATTATTTTCTTGACAGTTACAAATGGGCACATCCTCCCAGTCGGTTCGACCGTGGTCATAGGCACATACAAGATCCACCGCAGCGAGAAATACTACAAGGATCCGGAAAAATTCAATCCAGACAACTTCCTCCCTGAAAATACTGCGAATAGGCACTACTACAGCTATATACCTTTCAGCGCGGGACCTAGGAGCTGTGTTGGTATGATCATATGCATTGTTAAGATTTGCTTTAATATTTTTATAAACTATATCAACCTAAGTAGTCCCTTTTTTAATAATAATACCAACTAGATCCACTTATATTACATTTGTTTTTTTGTTTGTAATATCTTTATTGCATAGAAATTTACAAATTAACATGAAAATAGTTATAAAATTACATTTAATATCGGATCGGATTCTAAAAATATCGTTTAAGATTATTGATATCCAGATTAGCTGGAGCTTACGATAATCTTAAAATTACAGGTCGGAAGTATGCAATGTTGAAGTTAAAAGTGTTGCTATCAACAATTCTTCGCAACTTCAAGACCACTTCTGCGGTGAACGAGCAGGGCTTTAAACTGCAAGCCGATATAATTCTGAAGAGAGAAGATGGTTTCCGGCTGATGATTGAACCAAGGAAACGAGTTCCTTCTAAAACAATCAACTAGACATTATATTCAAACTAAGATTAGATTTATTTGATCCGTGATACAAATTTGAGTGAATTAGATAAAGTTCACAACATGAAGTTTTGTAAAATATCTAGCTATTTCTTCGAACCTAAATATTATTATGGTTTAATCTTGGTTGTTTAATAACATATCTAAATAGTTGGAAATCAGAAGGCTATGAGAAGAATATTAACGTGTTGTACTGACCCCACTTAAAATAGAATAATGTAGTAGTAATTTACATAGAAATAACAATAATAATCAATTAACTAAAGCAATATTTTGAAAACTGATTATAATGGAATTTTAATATTTTCGTTCTTTTTTAAAGTTTTGTATTAGATTAATAAAGTAAAATAAAAATGCATTTTCATGTTGTGTTATTTGTAGAAAAATTGCGGGTAAGGATTACGGGTTAAAACTTTTTATTTCGGTTAAGCTAGGTTATCTTCGCTAAATAGAATTAACATGATGCGTTTTAATTTTACTTTTAAAAAAAATCTATAGGTATTAATTAAACATGACTTCACATTTTCGGAAAGCTTAGCCCCCGGGTTCGGTTCCCCGGGTCATTAAGTATAGCAGCTGAGAATGCAGTCCAAACTGCGCAAGGATGAGAGATTATAAGAAATCTTACATTTATTATTCGTACCTCGATATTATTTTGTTACTTTGAGGTTTTTAGGTATATTGAAGTTTTCTTGCCTTAAATAAATAAGATACAAGCAAAGTGGTAAAATAATGAATACTTATGATTTAATAATCTTCATTTAAAAAAACAACTGGATGTTTTATTTCTAAAGTTAAAAATTGTCAAAAACATTTTAGGAATGAGTATATTTTCACTCATTCATTCATATAGGTAATCACGTCTATAACCCTTGCGAGGTAGACAGAACCAGCAGTCTTGAAAGACTGATAGGCCACGATCAGCTGTTTGGCTTAACAATAGGTACCTATATTTTAAGGTTATAAATATTCAAAGGTGAAATTTATATCTAGAATAAACTTTTAAAAACAAATCATTAACTTTAGCAGTATAGAACGTGCTTCTATGACTATATAGACAATATTATTATCCATTTAATTCGCTTACTTAGGAATAGAAAATATATTCGGATTAAATACATTTCACATTTACTTAATTATATCGTAAATTTTTTTAAGGTATTTGATGATCTTTTGATGATAATAATCTTATAATTTCTTAAATATCATTCAGTCAGTTTAATTGTAATTCTAATTTTTATGACACCTGATTTTAAAATCACTTAAAAATAAAGGAATATCAAATAACATTTAGACTTTGAACTTGTTATCTTCAAAGTCTAAATCTTGTTCCTCTATATCGTGAAATAAAAATAATTTAAATATTCAGACATAGTAGCTACTATAGAATACTGAATAATAATATTATAAAATATAATTATTCAGGTTTAATAGGGGTGCCTATAATCATTTTTAATAAAGCTAGTTACATTATTCAGGATCTTTTTTTACGATACACCAAGTACTCTATGGTCCACAGCACAATACACACTAAACAGCAAATAGCCATCGCGAGGAAACAGTACATGTAGCTTCCTGTAGCGTCATACAGCACACCTGGAAAAATATAGAAAAAAAGACATTTCTTTTAATGCTCTAAAGTCATATTTTTATTATATAAGAAATTACTGAGCGATCAGGTTATTTTGTCCTTAATTAATAATTTGAAGTTGATCTTAAAATTTTTTGGTCTCAGTCTTGTTCTTCGTTATTAATTAGCAAAAAAATTAAATTTACATAACTGTGTATGGGATGATGAAATTATTTTTGGAGCCTAATGTTCCAAAATATGACCTTTGTAAAAGCTACTCAATAAAACGATTATAAACCACCTCCGTTAATAAGAACAAAAAAATCTCACCAATAAGCGGGTCTGCCATTAACATCAGAACTCCTGAGAATAGTATGTGCAGCGCCAATGCCGCTGGGAACCTATCAGGCGCTGCAGCCACCAGCACCAGGGGAAACAACACTTGTACTGTGCACCTGACTAGCCCTGATATAGCTGTCACAGCGAACACGTACCAGAGATCACTGGAGCTCACTAGAGCTGCAAAAAATTGTTATTGTTATGTAAAGGTATGATTTCTGTGATGTCAGGTCAGGCTTGTTACATTGACCTTTAAGAAAATAAGAGCAAGGGATAGATGGAAAGGTTATTGCAGAACGAGGAGTTTTTAATGTGAACATAAAGCCTTTAGGTTTTGAACGATCATGATTATATGTGATTAATTTACCCTTTGTGTCACATATTTCAAGAATACTATATATATTTCAGAGTCTCAATCTAAATCATAAGCAGTTCTACACTATAACATAGTATTAAATTAAAGCCGTAAGTACTTGTATCATACGCTCCAAGATTGATGATCCTGCTAATTTTAAAATAATATTTGTAATTGATTATAATGTTCCTAATAAAATAAATATACAAACCTATACGAAGAACAACGGTAATGCAAGTGCCAATATAGAAAAGCTTTTTGCTGTCCACAACAAAAAAATAAGTGAACACGGCAAATGCAAATCTGGCCAGCAGATCTGCCAAAGCACCAACCATGACGCAAGTTGCTACTTCCATCTGAAATCGATTTAATGATCCCTTTTAACGATCTTTCCATCAATAAAATATATTGGTGCAAACACCTACTTAATTCATCAGAAGTGGTATAAAGATGTTTCATAACAGTTGTAAAATCGATTCAACTTTTCATTTGTAATTTGAATACATAATAAAAAGTACAGTGTTAACTTCTATTTTAAAGATCATAAATTTTAACCGAACGATTAAATTTTAATTAACATACTCAAAATATAGTATGTGTTACAGATAAATTCTTACTTGAGAAAATCCATATGAGAACAGAAGCATTGGTTCCATTGCCAAATATGTCACGTCGGATACAAAAGCGAATCCAATCCCAACCAAGGTACTTACAAACCTTGGATCTTTCAAAAGATCTAATTCGACGTTGTCACATATTACTTTTCTGGAATATAAAAACCAGAATTTTATTGATTATGTAGATTTATAGATGTAATACAAAACTTGCTCAAGATGTCATAAAAGTAACTTACATAATACTTTTCTGTATAGATTCATGTCGACTATTCACCTTGTTTTCTTTGACCTCTTCAACATCACCTGACAACATTTTTATAACAGACTCATCATTACCGACGTGTATTTTTCTTACATTAAGGACATCACATTTCAATGGTTGGTCTGAAAACGTTACACATACCAACACTGTACAAAAGCAACACCAACATTGATATTAATTTTATTAAAAACATGTAAACATGATCACACAAACAGACAAAATCTCCTAAGAATATGTACAAAGTTCATTAGAAAAGCAGTGAAGCAAATTAACTTGATGATGCAAACGCTAAAACAGACGAAGCACAGCATTGGATATATACATATAGTCACGTCTTTATCTCCTGCGAGGTAGACAGAGCGAAAAGACTGAAAGGCCACGTACAGTTGTATAGCTTCATGATGGAATTGATATTCAGATAGTGCTGCTAGCCCATCGCCTACAAGAGGAATCCCAAGTGTATGAGTCTATCCCATAAACCATAACAATATAGCATTGTTTATGAAAAGAATATTTTAAAAAGATAGATATATACATAAAAAGATATTTAAAATGATTGTAAATTAAAATATATATGTATGTATACGGGACAAATAACACAGATTGAGTTAGCCTCAAAGTAAGTTCGAGACTTGTGTTACGAGATACTAACTCAACGATAATATATTTTATAATAAAACTAGCGACCCGCCCCGGCTTCGCACGGGTGCAAAATTCGGAAAAAATTATACATAAAAACCTTCCTCTTGAATCACTCTACCTATTACAAAAAGCCGCATCAAAATCCGTTGCGTAATTTTAAAGATTTAAGCATACAGACAAACAGACTAAAATAGCGACTTTGTTTTATACTATGTAGTGATATTTATATAGAGAAACATCCAAGACCCAGGCCAATCAGAAAAAGTTCTTTTCTCATCATGCTCTGACCGGGATTCAAACTCAGGACCTCCGGTGTCACAGACAAGCGCCACAGAGGTCGTCAGATGTTTGTCAACAACAGGCTTATATTTAGAATTAATTTTAAAACATGTTTATTTTTTATTGTTTCACAAATTTTATTTACTGGTTCACTTACCTATATCAACAGTTGGGTCCTCAGATTTAACTAAATGCCATTCCACTGGATGCATCACCAACATTGCAAAGACCAAATGGAGATCTATGGCCATGATCAGGGCGAGGGTCCATCGGAATCCATACTCCGATAGCAGAAAAGTCACCAGCATTGGAAACGTTATGGATGCCATGCTACTCATGGTCTGATTCGCACTCATCATCGCCGTCCTTTTTTTAGTGAAGTAACAGTTGAACGCGGTGAAACTTACTGGAATCATCACGCCGAATCCTGATCCTAAAATATTTACATGTGTTATTAGTTTTTTATAGATAAATATCAATAGAACGCATCTATACTTTAATGATATAAAATCCACAGATAACTCATTCTGGAGAACTCCTTCAAAAATAGATATAGTTTATCTTAACAGAAAAATTAAATTAATCAATTACGAAGCGAATATTGCCATACAAATTAAATCATAAGAACAAGTTAACAGCTTGTGAGTATTTTTAAATAATAAAAAATAATCTTTATAAAATCTGCTTTCGTAAATACATAAAATTGGAAAGGTGACTAAAATTATTTATAAATCAGCCAATTTACTAAACGAATTTCTCAAAAATACTTATAGCTACAATGTCATAGGTAGGTATCCATATAGAAAGGACTCTGAAATCTGAGGAGAGTGTCGAGATCAACGATATTCAATAAATAAAGTCTTAAGAGGTTAATGGCCAGAAAAGATCGATATGCGCCTGTTGCCCCGATAAAGAGTATTAATTATTTCCGCCCCCTTATAATGTCAATTGATAAATCCTTTCTTAATTAAAGAAATCATAGAGGCCTTTTGTTAGGCACAACAACATAATCAATCAATTAATTGAATTACAACAAATACAATAAAACAAACAAAATAACAAACAAATAACAATGAAATATTTAGTTACTTACCTATCACAAACTATATTTTTGATCTAGTTACGTAAAACTGAAACAATTCACTCTAAATGACATAATTTGAAGAGGATTTCTATTATTTAGAGATAATAAAATGCTGGTTATTATGTTTGTCAATCGTTATTTTACGCTGAAGAAACTTTACACTAGAGATATGAATGTTACTAGATGAACGTTTACTTTCATTCAAGTCCGCCTATTACGTCCGTAGAGCGTATTGACAAAATGAAGAAACAGAATTCTCTTTTTCTTTTCATCAAAAACCAGGTATTCTCAATTGATTTTTTCAATGCATTGTAGTGATACTTTAACAAATCTTTTTTTCTAAGTATATTCGGTTATAGTCTTCGATCAACTATAAACTACTACGTTGTTTATAGTACGTCAATGGTTATAGAGCTATCTGATGGTCTTCATATATACTCAGTATTTATGATTAGCCGGTCGTCTCCAACAGAGCGAGTGGAAGTGGAAGTCATTAGGGGATGCCTATATTCAGCAGTGAACATCCGACGACTGAAATTATGATGATGACGATTTATTAGAGGCCGTGTCGTGAAATAAATCAGATATATCCTGGTGGCAGTATCAATAAATGTAATACCAACTTGATGAAGAAGAGTTACTTATGTAATAAACTCCGCTCCCTACGACATCCACTATAAAGATGGTATGGTTATCTTTTCTAATCCGCCTGCAGTATATGCTAAGAACAATGTAAATTGTATAATGTAAATAATGAAGAATACTCACCTCTGATAACGCCAAAGGTAATGACAAGTTGGTACGTTTTCTGTACAAATATCGTTAGGACATCTCCTAAAACAAAAAGTGCTGCTCCGAACAAGCCAACTTGGCGAAAAGAATACTTCTTCAACGCTATACCACTTAGAAAACCTGGAATGACAAAAATGACAGGTTAACTTTAAGAAAATTTATACAAATCAATTGTCCACCTCATTTGCACCACGCGCACCATGCAAAGATTTAAGAATTTGAGACAATAATGAAAAGTTGTAAAATTATGACTGTAATTATCACAACTTTAAATCAAAACCCGAAAAGTCACCTACATGCTTAAATGAAAGCGAAACAAAGTCGTATGAAAATATTAGACCTCTCATAACACAGTTACATAATTAGTGTTTAGGAGATATTTCTGTGATTGTGGTTTATTATAAAACATTTCTCCCAGTAACTTATGCTCACTCATGTTATGAAAATTATAAGAAAAAAAATTATTTTTATGGATAATCGTCTCCAGTTTTCTTGAAACAATATCTAACGGTTCCTTTTTTTTTGGAATAACTTACAAGTTGGTGAAAAGAAGATTTTTGAAAAGATTATATGTAATTATGGGAGATATATTAGCCCTCAATATTATATTGGGATTGCGATAAATCTAAATTTTTACCCTCTTACTCTAATAATACCAAAGAATTCGGAAAAATACAATGTTATTCGCTTTTTATGTGATATTCACAAAAAGGGAATAACATTGTATTTTTATTTTACGAGACTGAAGAGTAAATCACAAAAATAAAGTCATAAATAACCTCATCCGGATCGATATAAAATTTACGGAAATGGTTTCCTATTAATTCCATACGCATTCACATGGAAGGAATGTGTCGGGTTACAGTGTGTCTAAAAATGATTGACAGTGGGTTGTAGAAAGTGGGGGATCGAATTGCATGTTGTCGCAAGATTTACCTACAATCTATTTAATTATCTACACGTGCGCGAATAAACCTAATGCAATTGAGTTCAGTTATGTATGTTATTTTAATAGCCATCTCTCAAGGGATGAGGTGGGAAGAATGGATTATATTATATAGAATGTAATGCTTTGTAAAAAATGCGAATTGATTATAAAATTTATTTAATTATTAAATGTAGTATGTATCTTAGCTCATATAACATAAACTACACTACACTAAACTGAATCGATTTCGTTACAATTTTTTTTGGAAGTGAAAACAATTCAATCCAGAAGATGTAATTAACAAAGGTTATTTGTTTTCCTATCTAAAATCTCCGGAAACAAAATTTCTTTTGATTTCTAAATGGATGTCAATCATTTGGGGCAAAAGTCAAGCACAATTTAAAAGTAAAAGTTAATCGGTTCGTAAGCTTAATCAGGTCAAACAATACAAGCCGCTATTGTGCTGAGACCTATATCCATCAATTAGGGGCAGTAATTCGAGCTTAGTTTATAGATTGATCTAAAAAATTGAGAGGCAAAACCATTGAACACTAATTGATACAATGCATGAATAGAATAGAACCGCTTTCTTAATGACCAAAACAACTTATAAAATGAAGACCACAATATGATGATACTGTACTTCCTACTTTTTCTAAAGGTACCATAGTTAAAAATAAAAAAAACTCGTTAATAACTTCCGAGTACACTGATCTCATTCACTCATTTCATTCATTCCTTTTAATCAATTTACATATATTTATATTTTAATATGAGGAACAGTTTTATTGTTTTTGGTTTATTACTAGGCGTATCATCGTAAACGACAATTCACATTACAATGTAGTAAAAAATAAAATTGTTTACAAATAATAAACTCTTTCTGCAATATATGGCTAAAATATATATGGCTAAAATAAAGATTTTACGAATTCTTAAGAATAAATATTTTTTTCTGGAAATTAACATGGGAAGGACACCTAATATATGCGCTCTAAATATACAATAGTTATTCAAATAAAAGTATGAAACTTGCGTCTTGCACAGCTTCGTCATTGAGCTGATTGACACAATCATTGTTCTTATAAATTATGTCGACAAACATATCAATTAAGACTCAGTAAACAGCTATCATTTTTATTTGGAAAGTATACCTATTAATATCTGTGTCGGTTGAATCGTGGTTGCACTTAAAAAACAATTTGTAATAAGATTTTTTTCAAGTTAGTAGGTATTATAATAGTTGTTCACCGCGGACTTATTAACGACTTAATCAATTTTGATGCTCCACGAATTTAACGTGGCCATTTAGTCTTCAAGACTGCTGGCTCTGTCTACCCCGCATGGGATATAGACGTGACCATATGTATGTATGTACGAATTTAAAAATTCTATTGACAGAGGATCCACGGTCCTTTTAAATGTCATTAAAATCGGTTCGAAAGTTATCGTGTTACAAACATACATACAAAATATATTTTCCCCAACCCTGCACCCGCTTAAATCATTGAAATAAGTAAATAAAATACCTGCGAAAGAAAGTGCTCCGTTATAAACTCCAATGACTAGAGGTAATCCACTAGCACCGTCTTGTTCTAAGAAGAAGTCATTAAAAAGGATGCCAAAAGCATTTGAAGAACCGAAACCTAGCATCTGAAACAAAAACAATATTTTTAATTCTTTTCCATCACTGCAATCCATATGTATTTTTAAACAAATTCTATATTTATCGGTAAACTTAAAATAAAGGATACTATTTACGATTTACTAAGCCGCGGCAACACGTAAGTGGGCCAGCTTAGTCAAATTTCTTCTACGCACTTTTCAATTCCAACTTGAATTTCGGAAGAGGCGATGGGTGATTGAGGAATCTTCAAGTAAATTATTTTTAACCAGTTTTTTTAGACAAAAAAAGATAAAGAGGCAAATTTTAAAGTAATTTTACTATATAAAACTGTAATCATTTTTACATTTGCTATAGCTATATCTGAAAATTTGAAACTTTAATTTTGGAAAACGTTCAATAACTCCACAAATTAATAAGTATGGAAGAAAAGAAAATAAAAAGGAAAAATTTAACAAGACAGGTTGTCAGTATCAATACTAATAAGTAGTTAGTATTGAGTAGCACGGATCAAAACCTATTAATATAATACAGTTCATGAAGGTTATTTTATATTTATTACTATAAATTAATATTTTGTAGGTTCGTTCGTTCATAACTATATTTTATTCTTTCCATTCTGTCTATTTTCCTATCGCGGGTCTACTGAAAAAAAAATTCTTAAAAAAATTTTTCTTTAGTTAATTTATTTGTTATATTATCTTGTTATATTTATATAATAAAAAATATACCCGGGACAGATTACACAGATTGAGATAGCCTCAAAAAAGTTCGAAACATGTGTTACAAGATACTAACTCAACGATACTATATTTTATAATTATTACGAGTACATAAATAGTAAAACATCCAAGTACAAGCCTATTACAAAAATTTCGTTTCTCATCATGCCCTAGCCGGGATTCAAACCCGTAACCTCTAGTGTCACAAACAAGTGCATTAACGCGCTTTTTTTTTGTAGTTTTGATAATGCAATGACGTACAGTTTGCAAGTATTTTTTGCTGATGAATGACAACGTAAAATGATAAATGCTGATGGTATGTGATTGCTTAACAAAACATAAAATCCAGATACACACTACATTAATTTTATACTTGTTCTTACTAATAAATTTTATTTATTTATTTAGTTCAATAGATAGGTACTAAACGTATTTACACAAATACAATCACTTAGATTATAAAAAAGAAAATATTTGTAATAACGATTGATATACAATTTTCGGTGGTGCATTTAGGGAGCAGCAATTTTTTTTTAAATTATTTTTTGATCGTTATTCATAGACTATTATAGAAACTAGTATTACAGGAAAACCCACTTCTCTGTATGAGGCTAGGCAGCAGTTGTAAAAGATTTTTATTGGGTTATCCCACGGGAACAAAATCCAATAAATAGTACAGCTAGAAATATTATATTAAAAATACCTATTGACATTTTTAAAATTATGTTCCTTATCGCAATATGATAAAATAATTATTAAAATTACAAAAGATATTGGAAGAATCTTTACCGTCATTGATACAATTTTTTTTTCTTATATAAAATACATTAAGATACCAATGACGTTAAAATCATTAGCATTTATTATTTCTGTTCAATTCAGAAGTAGAATGTAAAATATTCTGTAAACGTTCCCGTGGTTTATTCGCTTTTAGAGTGAACTTCTATCAAAATAACAATGAAAACCGCAATTGGTGTTGCAAAATGTAATTAGTTAATGGCGACCAGAAAAAAGTTTATCACCTTAATAATGCTTGCTCACATTGAACTAGTACAAGCAAAATTTTATAAATCAGGTTCTCTTACTTATTTATAAGTTAGATTTGCATAATTTATTATGATACAGATATCGGCTTCGCGGTAATTTCTTCTTTTAATGGAGGTAGTCGTT
Organism: Amyelois transitella; assembly: GCF_032362555.1. Classification (NCBI taxonomy): domain Eukaryota; kingdom Metazoa; phylum Arthropoda; class Insecta; order Lepidoptera; family Pyralidae; genus Amyelois; species Amyelois transitella. The sequence continues at coordinate 8,402,166 of NC_083509.1, forward strand.
TTACTACTTCGTGCTATATATAAAAAAACACGACGTCTTTTGTTATCAATGAGTCAAGTTATAGGCGACTAGCTTTTGTCCATGGTTTCGCTCGCGCATATTGTCGTTTATAGAAAATCTAACAGAAAGGAATCCCCTTTTCTAAGTTTGTGAAAGGTATGAACCTACCTATCCTAGTGTTCTTCTTAATACTTCCTCCTAACCATCATCGTCTTCCTGGCTTGAGTCCCGGTTGTATACTTACCTCTAAGGAGAGTCCACCTATGACCACGATCCTTGAGTTGCTTATCCTATGCGTGTGTAAAGTAACTAAGTAAAGTTCATACGTCTTTTCAAACGAAAAAATAACACTCTCTGTTGTTTAATGATATATCGATAGTAGATACTACTTCATTAACAATCCGGCAATTTTTCAATATATAGTAACTTGACAAAGTCACTTGTGAAAAATCTACTATAAATTGAATAATTTTAAGTGACGCACAATATTCAAAGTTTTCATTTTAAATCGCTTATTCATTTTATTTTTTAATTTATGGAAATGAGGCCTAGACTTGACATTTATTTTTACCAAGGTGGATTCATTAAGTATATATACTTTTTTAATGATCATGACAGAAATAGAATATTGTTTTCTCAATGAGAAAAAGATAAGTCTTTATTAATAAAACGATCATTAACTTATCAATGGAGTTGTACGCCTATTCGTACTATATTCACATAATACATACTTATAGTCACAACTTTCTCCCTTGCGGAGTAGACAGAGCCAAAAGTCTTGAAAAAACTGAAAGGCCACGTTAGGCTGTATGGCTTCATGAGGAAATTGAGATTGAAAAAGTGACAGGTTATTAGCCCACAAGAGTTAGTTCCTGAAGTTTTGCCCAACTAAGTACAGGATAGGAGATCTGTCTGAAGCCTTCGGCCAAGGAAGAGATTAAATTTAAAAAATAAGCTCTTAATTGTAAACACAATTGTAAAATAAGCAATTAATTGTAAAATAAAAATAAACTCACGAATGTAAACCCCACTCCTAATCCGATAACGTACCCCCAACCACCATCCGGGGGGACAAGTCCCTTTTTGTTTTTCTCGACACCACCTTCCACATGCGCGAATGCTTCATCCATGTTTTAAGAAATACAATTTTAAATAAACATATATTTTTTTATGTTGGCATTTGAAAAATCTATAGGTATAAACTTTAAAAAAATATTTTTTATTATGTAAGCATTTTCTACGCGAAGGTTTGATAGTATAACGCGGGAGACCGCACGTCCACTCAACACACTCAACAGTTGGTTTTATACTGTTTTATTTGTTTAGCCGGCATGCCTCTGGTTCGTATTAAAGCCATTTCTAGTACGACTCATTCTTGTGACATCTACGTTTTTCAGTTGTGACATAATTAGTGCAATCACATCTTAAGCAAATAAAAGGCCCCTTTTACTAAAGATGAGGTAAATAAGATAATTGGAAACTCTAACCTGAATTATATTATCACACATGCTTAGATCAAGAACCTCCTATATTACTTACCATGTTTGAATGAACCTTTATACTTTTTAAAATACCTACGTACCTAATCGAATATTTTTGACGTACTCAAGTAAGTCAAAAAATATCCGATTATTTGCCCTTATGAATTGTAAACAAATCTTTTTCCCTTAAAGCCTCCAAAATCCGTCCCCGGATTTATTACATGCGTAGGCATACATATGTACCTATTCCGTATGTTAGTACCTATATATATGTACTTACGACTTTAACCTAGGTCAATTCAGTGATAAATTGATAAGAAATTGGCAGATTTTTGTCCTATATTATGCTCCGCGACCGCGAGACTATCTTTCAACCGAGTCATTTGTACCTAATTCATTGAAGATATAGTGGAAATTTACGACCGGGCTCCTCTCCAGAAAAATGAGGATTAGGACGCCGTGAGTTCTAACGCTAGGAGAATGGTGTATAAGAATTACCTCGACACGAGGAGGCCTTCAAAAAAGGATGGTTCTCAGTTTGACCAGCATATGTTTGTATGTATGCTTGTATGCATGTTTATTCGGGATTAGCTCGCGTTTTGCTAAACGGATTTGGATGCGGTTTTCAAGAAAGTGTTTGTTACACTTACGAGAAAGTACAAAAAAGGAGGATATTGATTAGAGGCGGTTCTCTTTTTACAAAAGTTATTTTATAAATAGAATTTACTAGTTACGTCTTGCTGCTACGATTGATTGACTTGATCATCATTCATTCTCCTCGCATAAGACCCGGTTGCGTCCTCACCTGTTGAGGAGAACTCCGGAATACGCCTATGACCAAGTTCCTGAAGTGGAATAAATCAGATGATGTATACTTAATCCAAAAAGCGACTCCCATCTGGTCTTTGCAATATTTGCAGGGCATATTATGACGGACCACTGTATGACGTTACATCCAATTCCCTCGCTCCTTATTTGTTCGTGTACTCAAAATTTTCTACCACCGTAAGTGCAACGATACTATAATAAATACGAAAGTTGCGTATGTGTGAGTGTGTTTGATACTTTTTCACGCAAAAACTACCGACCGGGTTTTCATATAACTTGCAGTAATATAATTTTGCTTAGACATAAGACTCTTTACTCATCCCTACTCATAGAATCCTTAATAGTTGCGAAAGCAACTCTGTCTGTCTGTTTCACGATTCACGCCTAAAGCAAAGAACCGATTTAAGCAACAGCTATTTATGATATAAATGTGCTGTGTGGTTCCCGGCACCAATACAAAAAAGAATAGGACCACTCCATCTCTTTCCCATGGATGTCGTAAAAGGCGACTAAGAGACAGGCTTACAAACTTGGGATTCTTTTTTAGGCGATGGTCTAGCTACCTGTCACTATTTGAATCTTAATTCTATCTTAAAGCCAGATAGCTGAACGTGGCCTTTCAGTCTTTTCAAGACTGTTGGCTCTGTCTACCCCGCAAGGGATATAGACGTGATTATATGTATGTATATATGTGAAGACTACAACATGTAAATTGATCATATAATGCAATCATCACGGTTTCTTGGGCTACTTCAAAAATGTAACACAATAGGACAGGTAATGCCATAGGCGAGTCAGGTTACTAGAAATTAGGCGATCCAGCGAACCGTGTCGAGTGGGAAACCAATAAAGCTTGGTTAATCCGATCTAAATATCGACGTATTCATTCTTCATAGCCCTAATGCCTAGTGAATCTAGCACGGAATAGAACAACGGCTGGACTTTTCCAGTGCAGCTATGTAGACATCGTTTCGTCTCGACTTGCGATAACTACTTATTAAATACTATTTCATAAGAAAGCACGCCCGCGTAAAATTCCTATTAGTTTTTACTTATGCAAATGTGCAAATTATCCCTAACATATGCACATAAGTACGAAACTTCGCGGATTGGGATGTGTGTTGATATGTCCATTATGCCCTGATCTGGCATCGAACCCAGGACCTTGTAACTAGAGATGCTGATGATTAAAATTATTTTTACTTTGGTTATTTTCATTTCCATTGAAATACTTATTCTACCTAGCTACCAACCTACATATATTAAATTCATCCAGTCGTACTTGATTCTAACGTAATTAAATTTCCGTAATATGCAAGGAACTGGAAAAAATATGCAAATACCAAAACCTGCTCAAAAGAACGTTACGGGTGATATATTATACTCGTAGGTCTAGCTCGAACCTATGTTTTTAATAAAAAAATCTTCCACAAAACTCATGACATTAATTTTTTTGCCTTCCAAATAACACCGACTGTTTAAAAGAAAATATTTGTTAATCATAGCTTTTTTGGAAACTTTAGGGGCTAGCTCAATATGTGTGACATGTCCAGTACACATACGACGTACTTATGTAAAGACTGGTATAAATTTATATCAGATTTAATTAAGTTTAATTACCTACCTATTTATAATGGCAACTTTTAAACATGATCCAATACGAGTTAATTACCCTACAAAGGAGGTCATACGGCAGTCGCTTCATGTAAAAATCTGATTTCCTCAAATCCAGGATCACGACGGTGACGACGTAACCCGGGCTGATGTCAGGAGAAAGATTTAAAATGGCAAAAAACGTTATATATGTCATAAAATCAAGAAAACGCTTTTTTCTAAATAAAAGGCTTAATTATAATATCTATAAAAAAGGATAGTCTGAAGACGAACCCTGGACCCCGAAACATTGCTGTGGAGTGCAACATGCGAACCGGTAACATGCGAAGATGAGATACTCGTAGAATATAGAAAAATAGATGAATGTCACCCACTCCAATTATGGGGCATAAATGAATAAAACAACATGTTCGGTAACCGATTATAATTTCAATCATTGTCTTTTTCCTTCTCAATTGTACACATCGCCCTGTAGGCTAATTCTACAGTTTAAAATATACTTGCACCATACATTCAAAGTAAAATAAGAAAGCATAATTCGGAATACATTCAATATAACAGTGTCAAAAACAAATTAACAATAATAAACTGATTCAAGATGTAAAAGGGAGCAACAGACAATTTATAATGAAAACAAAAAATAACATACAATGTTTTTTACCTTTTGTTTTATTAGTATATTGTTAGTATAAAACAATAGTAGACTATCTCCTTATGATCGTCTGCAAAAATAAAAGAAACTATGAATTGTAGTGTTTCTCCCAAAGCTAAAAAAGATTAAAAATATTTTTATCATTCATTTGCATTTAAATTCTAACGTGATAGTTTATTAATCATGTGTTTCGCATCTCTTTTTTTTATAATTTCAAATAAGTATTTAAGCGTTATGCGACGCTTAAAATTATTGTAATGAATTCACGATCTATGAACATAGCAATAAAAAAAGCCTTGAAAAAGCATTAATGCATCCTTTGTTAATGTGAAAGTACTAAAGCTTAAACAAAATACGAGAACACATTATTCACTAGTAAATTTCAATTGACATTTCTGTGCTTATTTAAAAACTGGGATGCCGAGGTTCAAGGTTAAGGCGGCAGTGTCGTTCAGAATAAAATTTATCGAAACTTGTTTGCATCTTAAAACATAGATAGGCTTACATTTATTCGACTAAAATGTCCCTAGTAAATGTTTGCTTTATATGTGAAATGTTATACACAGACGCATAGCTCTTTATCCCAACATCAAATTACGAACACAGATGAATTGCTCGCCGGCGCCGTAGAAACCCAGTCGCTTCGCCCAGTCGTTTCGCGCCCAACTACCAGAAAGGTCTACATGTTCTGGTTGAGTATACACAAGTTCACCATGACTGGATTGAATCTAACACTTAAATATTATTGCCTGGATTTATATAAATATTGTCCGTACAAAGAAAAGCACTGTATATTTGCTGTATTAAATGCATGTCACTGTTTCCACGGGGATGTTCATTAATATAGTAAAACATATATTTTTATTTAAAAAAAAAAAGTTAATATGTTATCCCAAACAGTCACTATAAAAGTAATTATAAAGATTTATATTATCTCCATCATAAATCAAAACAAAAGAGAAAAACGAATACAAATTAAAAATATAATTTTGTGACCTTCATAAAGATCGTATAGAAACCTGTATTATATTTATAGTACATATTGTATTAGTGATCTTTATATTTCACTTAAATCTAACTGCGTAAATTGTACATTTTTACAATGTTTCTAACAATTTATGATACCAAATAGAATAAGTAATAAATGTTTCTGATCATAAAACATCAAGAATGAATGAATGAAAAAACTTAAGACGAAATCAATATTGTAAAAGCCTAAAATAGAAGCTACGAGTCATACGCACTGATATATTGGCGTGATACCTATTTTTATTGATATCGTCTTCACAATCGATTGTAACTTAACATAAAAAGGATCAAAAGATTGTAAATCTTACTAGATACTCCACTTTATGTACATTGGCACATACATTTCTCAAATTGATAGTACGTTTTCCTCTAATGTTCAGATATTAAATTTTAGCATTACATGATAACATTTTTTTAAAGTTAAATTTAATTCTATTGAATGAAACTCAACAAACAGTTATGGTATCTTAATCTAAGGATTCTATTTTCTATTACCGATGGCGTACCTAAAGAATAACGTTTAATTAAAGAAATATTATCTGAACATTAGAAAAATCAGCATACAAATTTCTAACATCTAATAAAGAGATAAGTACAAAAATACAACAGACTCCATACAACATATTAGGAGCGAACTGTAGATACAGTAAGTACCCTTATGGGTATAGAATATTTGATATATTTGTCATACAATAACGTACTTACATAGACAATAAAATAAAATTATGTAAGTACTTATATTTGGTCAAAAATCACACATTCAGAAGCGCACGTTGCTACACCAAAATTATAAGGATAAAATATTTTTTTTGGAAGACTAATTTAATTATGTACACTTTTGGCAAATTGGAGACACAATTTTACATCATTCATTGTTTTGCATTTCGATTAAAATTTTTGTAGTTCTGCATAAAAATCGCAATTTCCATACTACTATATGTGTTGCAATTTTGTTTATTATGTTATCAATAGTTTTAAAAAAATGGCGTAAGTTAAGTACACATTTAAACGGCAATTATATTTAATCTTACACTTTAGAAAAATAATAATTGCAGCGTGTATACATATCTTATTTTAAAATCAGAAATAGTCGTCTAAAATTACTATACCGAACGAATATATTATTCGAAAAGGTCTTTTTTGTAAAAGTTACATAATATCCGTGTCATAAAATTTCAATTTATGATTATATCTACAAAAGAAGAAACTACATTTAATATAAAATATATCATGATCATTTCGTCCATTAAGTAAAGACCATAGAGTTTTGACATAAAAGAGTCAACATTCTATTTTACATCAAAACAAATGTTTTGACTGTTCCGTCATTTTAACTTCATTCAAAGAGAGCTCTAATTTTGTCATTTTTTATTTCAATCTAAAAAATCGAGAATTGCATCTCTCACAAATGGTTACGCAAAGTAGGCAAATTTTACATACATACATAAGACAAGACTGTTACATACATAAAGTGTATATATATATGTGTTTAAACTTGTATATGTATGTGTATAAATAAAGATACTACATAAGGCAAGACGATATTAAAAATGTACTAGATATGCTGAACGTGGTATCATCAGTTATTAACATGTATTTAATTATCATAATATCGTCGAGTTAGGTTAGAATCCTATAATTCAAAGGACCTTAATTTACCAGCTCAAATTATTTTCTTTTATAATTATACATGGTAGATATAATTATCTTTATCACTGGCTATTTCACTATTGGTTTTTAGATTTAATTTCTTTCTTTTTACTGTATAAAGCTGTTTGTCAAACATAGTTAATAATTATTATTATTTTAGGAATGTCACTACCATAGATTTGCAGATTTTTTTATAATAAATCCATCTGTATGGTTGTAACATTTACATTATTATAAAGAGGACATATCTTTTGCTAATGGATAGATTACTAGTATTTTACACAAAAAGGTTATCTATTGTAGCTAATGCAAATTCACGAAATAAAATAGAAGTACTCTATCTTTTCTGTGGATGTTATAAATAAACGACTGATAGCGCAACAAAATTTCCTGACGTGGGTTCAATTTTCATTTTTATTGGAAATAATAGTTACTATTTCTGCGAAAGAATTATCAAAATCAGTTTTACCTACAAATGTATTATCTCAGCTTTTCTTGTTCTCAGTTTCATCCTCAGCGTTTACGCTTCAGAACTCGAGTTCAAATGCCTTGAGATTTTCCCATACATAATTGCCTTGGCATTTTATAACGACAGGTCGTCCCTACCTTGGAAATGTTGATGCATAATTTATACTTATTTTTCTCTTAAAACAATTTTTTTTCCTCTTTATAATAACTGTAACAATGTAAAAAAATAAATGCCAGCCTGTTATCTACGTAAAGATACACAGCTAAATTAAATAGCTACATTTTAACACACCGGCACACCTATTCTGTAACTCTTCATATTTGCACCACTTTACGTCGGCGGGTAAAAGCGAGCAGGTATTCTATGCCCCACACGAGCACGCAGGACATAATGAGGGCGTTTTGTACGTGAATGCAGATGGCAAAGCTGCCAGTGAAGTCTCGTACGTAACCTGGAATGAAAAGGATGGGTAAGTATATCAGAACACCGATAATAACCTCGTTGACAAAAACTCAATGAGAGTTGAGATGTTTAATACCGTTTTTATTTTTCATCTCCCACAACAAATCTCTTAAAAATGTATAATGCTACTAATAAAGTTTTCACTTTAAAAATAAACGGGTTTTACTTCAATAGTGCATGCAAAGTGAAAAGTTGAATATTAAATTTCTGCAATTTTAACATTTTGATAGGATATAACTTTGCCCGAGTTGCATTTATGATTTTTTCATTTGTTGTGATGCTCCTGTGTAATTGACTTAATAATAACTGACCTTTATTGCACAATCAGATGTTCTTTGCTGACAAAATACAAGCAAAAAACAAAAAAGAATTTCAATTTACAATAACATTAAATATGGTTATATAGTTGACCTTCGTTCTTAGATTATTTATATTTTTTAATGTTATGAACTCACCAATAACAGGCCCCAACAATACTACAAGCACTCCTTTGCTGACCATATGCAAGCCGAAAGCGGCGGGCAATTTCTCCAGAGGACAGTATTCAGAGATAGTCAGTGTAAAGTTACTCAGGCACATGCCTCGGAAGAAACCACAGATGGACAACCAGATCATCAGGGGCACCCACTCGCTTTGCTCCGCTAGTACTGGAAAAATTTAAAAAGTCTTTATCTGTATTGGATGTTGAGGTAATAGTTTCTATTTATTCTATTTATTTGATATATCCGGGACAGATTACACAGATTGAGCTAGCCTCGAAGTAAGTTCGAGACTTGTGTTACGAGATACTAACCCAACGATAAATTGTTTTACAATAAATTATTATTTAAATAAACATCCAAGACCTAGATCCAAGTTTCTCATCATGCCCTGGCCGGTATTCGAACCCGGGGCCTCAGACAAGTGCATTACCGCTGCGCCACAGAGGCCGTCAAGTTTGTTTTAATTCCATTATGTTATTAAAAGCTTTTGTATCATCGTCGTCTGTATGATAACTTTTTTATCTACATATTTTGAAAGCAAGCCTAAGCCTCTTTAGAATACGACGCATAATAGTAATAATATACCAAATTTTCGCGCATTTCCTTCAAAAGTTTTAAAGTCAGTAGCCTTTTTGCGTCCGTTATTTAGTAAGAAGGGTCAATAAATATTCTCTAAAAACATAAGCTTACCGTAAAAACATAATGAATTTACAACTAACCTGATCTAGTAGCCGCTAAAAAGAACGCAGACACAAAGAAAATCATTTTCTTCGATATAGCTGTCCTGTCAAATATTGGCGGTAGTATTAACCGCACTAAAATATCCGTTATCGCCGTCATGGACAGACAGAACGCCGTATCATTAGTATTGTAGCCCAAACTTCTTATGAAGAATGGTGTCAACATCCTAAATTGTAATTCCCCGCTCCAAAATAGAGAGAGGCCAAGTAAAAGGTTCAAAAACGACCAGTCTTTAAGTAGATCTAAATCCATAAGAGCTATGAATTTCTTTATAAAATTTTCTTTCTTTTCTGGCACCGGCTCGGCTTTCTTGATTGCTTTCATTTGCAATGCGTCGTCTACAGTTGCCTGAAAAAAATATATATGTCACAATACTGATCAAGTATTGTATGAAGCTTCTAATCAGTTCCTATTTATGTATATGACTGCATCTGTATTTTAAAACAATTCATCGTGTTAACCTGATATTGAAAATACATGACTTTCTCAATAAAACACATTAAGAAGGCTACTTAACCAAAGAAAAAAAATATAAACCACAAAATCTAAAACAACAAAAAAAAATGCCAATACCTACATCAAGGTACAGCTGCAAATAGCTGCCGGTGAAGTCCATGTTAGAAATATTCGATATCACAGACACCTTCCGCCTCCTGGCCGCTTCGCTCATACTACCGCTTGACGTCACCCGAGGCATGGCCGCGACAGACGCCGCAGAGGTCAGAGCGCCCAACTTATTGCAATTCTTCTCAAACTCCTGCAGAGGTTTATCACAAGTCTTTGCCCGGGGTAACCCGATGGTCCGAACTGAAGGGTGGTTCATGTTCCCGTGGGAGCGCTGCGTGGTCAACTTCGGCATCGGATGGTTGACCAGGGGCGAGACTACTTCGAATTTGTCTTCGTTCTCCTCGTCGCTCTCGTGTATGCACTCCATTTCCTGGAATTAAAATATTCAATTTTAACAAACAATATGTTTTTTTTTTGACACATATTTTCGTCCACATCCTGAGTTCGCAAGATATGGGTGATAAATTTTTTTCGAAATATTAGGTACTATATTCATTCTAACAGTCAGTTTCAACAAAAATATTTGTTAGATACAGATACTTTATAAAAAAGAAACTTATATCTTCAATTTATTTCTTTGTAAATAATTCATTCTGTTACATATGCAGACTAAAAGAAAATATAGTATTATTATTAGAATTTCGTTCGAAGTTATGAACTTGTATTCTAATATATCACTCTGTACATATGTACATATATTACATACATAAAAAAACGCCTTTTTCCAGTATAGAGAGTCAGTTCCAGTAGGCAAAGATCACATATTTCCACTTGCCACGATCTCTGTATCTCTGTAGGACTTATTTTATTAACCTGTATTATTCCGTAGGGACCTGTTGTAATATTTTTTTATCTATTGATGTTTTCCGCTTACACCGCAACATAAAAATAACGTAAATAATAATTTCAATCATATTACTGAAGATGAGCTACGAGTAACAATATAATTATTCTTAATTGATATTTAAAAAACCAAAGTAAGTGTAAAGAACATAGGGTAATTCTAATGGCGAATAATTTATTGATAGCGTGGGATAAATGACTGTACGTGAGCAAAACCACGAATTAAAACTAGTCGTGCTGGCATGTTTTAACACAAGCAGATTCTAAGTAAAACAAAGGGAAATACATATTTGTAAATTTTGCCGGAAAGTTATTGGAAATCAATCGTTAATTAGTAAATAATTATGCCTTTGTGCGATCCATTGTGCAGTAGCTGTTGATATATTGCCGACACGAACAATATTCAACTTAAACCTGTCCATGATTTAAAGGACATAGGAGAAGAAAGAAAAAAATTTATACCAATTTTTTTGACATACATAAGTACCCACTTTTTTATATAACTCATTGATTTCAGAGTGAGTATTCCCCTATTGCATTCATAAATTTTTGATGCGCTCCAAAAACTTCATCCACTTCGTCCAGTCCTATTATTTTTTTTTAATTAAAGGTTTGTTGTTTACGTGTTTAATACTATTAAACTTTAAAATTAATTAAGAAGAAGAATGTTTTTTTTTTATATTTTATAATAATGGGCCGGTTAAAATAATGCCTAGAAGATACTCTTTTACAATAAGATATTCATTACAATTAGACGTAGTAACAGGACTAGAAAAGGGTATGTTAAGATGGTTTGGGACGATGAATGAAAGCAGGTTGACTAAGCAGATATACAAAGAGAGTGTAGAAGCAAACGTCGGAGTGGGAAGGCCTAGACGAACATATCTTGATCTTTGGGACGTCCTGGCAAAGGGTCAGGTCAAGAGTACCCAAAACCGCCGAGCTTGCATGAAGAGAGTTATGAATGTGAATGAAGCCAAAGAGAAGTATGCAGAGATCGTGGCAAGTAGAAAGATGTAGTCTCTGCCTACCCCTCCGGAAAAACGGCGTGAGTTTTTTTTATATTTGTCAAAACATCGCAAGGTCGACCTAGACTAGCTAAGCAGACGTGACAATCTATGTATTACACATACAAAGTAAACAACAAATAACTAATCACATGTTATAATAAACATTCCCACGGACCTACCGAGTATTGAATATGTTCAAACAGACATAATAGCGAACAATAACTGTACTAATATTGTCACATTAAACAACCATGTTACTTAGGTCATTGTCATCGAGGCGTGCACGAGTAATTAGTGTATTGTTTATTTGGCCGTTTACATTCAAATGACTAATAAAATACTTATACTTAATTTTCTTTTTATTAGTACTATTTTTGGTGAAGTATCTTTTTTTTAACAATGAAAAATAGACCGTATACGAAACGTAAAATTGAGAGATGTAACTATTACGCGTAGTCGAAGCCACTGGTTTTTCTGAGTTTTGACTAAGATCAATCTAATGAGGTACTTATATGGGCTGTGAAAGAATTGGAATGGCTATGGAAATTCAGAGGACAATCAGACAAGAGATGGTCATCGTTAAATAAAGAAAAGATACACATTATTTATTCGCAAATAATACGCGGAACTACCACATCGGATATAAGCAAATTGTCAGTAGTCATCCAGCGGGCGTTTTACTTACGAACAGCAATTGATAATGATCAAATATTAACTATAGATATTTTTATTCATTTTAGCGTATATGTATTTGTGTTAGACCTAGATTCTTGATTGACAAGTGACCCAAATACGTGAAGACTGAAGGCACAGATAGATAATGCTACTAAGCAGCATGATAGCTAGATTGTAAGTGGTTAATATTATTGCAATCCATATGTGCAATAATGCATGGTATTATTCCTAAGATATTATTTATTAGATAGAATGTGTTACTTTTCCTGTTTAAAACATTTTACATAAAGATACTTAACAATGCATTGTAACCTTCTAGTAACCTTTATGAATTTTTAGGGTAAAGGTAATAAAAATCCACTAAATTCTATTCTAGTAACCAAATCATGGTTATTGTCTGTTGACTACATTCTTGTTAAAACAAAATTACGATAACGTCATTCCAAACAGGGAGTCACATACCTATAATTACCGTCACGCATATTAATATGGCACTTCTACAAAAGTCTGCAATTTTATTTACAAAGATGGATAGTAGGTAAGATAAACAATAATAAATAATTACAGAACTAAAAATAACACGTATGTACATAGGTGTTACCTACCTAACTACCGAACCGCTCCAGTTTTGCAAGCGTACCATTTATAGATATAAACTTTCTTCAGAAAACCTTCTCTTCAACATTTCAAACAGTGAACAAACCGTCCATAACTTTTGGAGATTAGCACATACATACAGAGAAAATAGGGTGAGTTTATAATATGTAGTGATTGAGAAGTCTATTTAAGTACATGCCTTCTGTATCCTATCTTTATACGGTATAATCTGTGTGAGGAGTGACTCAGTTCCGGTCTGTATAAGCAGACCGATATCTTCCGATAACTTGCATAAAAAATTATTTAAACAATGGTGACCCTCAGTAATGACGAATACCTACCATTTTATATGAAAGTCAGGCCTCAGTGAATGGAAATTCTTGCGAGTCAGAATCATTAGACCTCGGTTCTATAAATCTTGTTTTTAATCTTTATTTCATTAAGAGACTTTTGTCTTTAGGACATGTCAGTCCCATTGTAACAGCGGTTCGATAAATCATAGCTTATATACATATATGTATTATAAGCATAGACCTGGTAGAAAAGAAAATTAGTGAACGCGAGCTACTTTTCTTTCTGCGCAGATTGTAAAAGTAAAACAAGGTAAAGGCGTCTTAACTAGAGATTTTTCTTTAAGGCGTTGGTCTGGAAACCTGACGCTTTCCGAATCTCAGTTTCATCATTAAGCCATTCAGCTGAACATTAACTTCCAATCTTTTCTCTTAGCTCCGTGTATCCCCTAACGGAAATAGACGTGATGAAGTGTAAATTAAATTTGTCCAACTGACCTTAATATTTTGCATTTCGCAATCCACTGGAACTTCAATGAGATGCCTCTTCACGGGTTGAAGTAAACACGACCCCAGTACTGCATGAAACGCCAGTGCTCCCAATATAACCACGGTCCACCTAAACCCGTATTCGCCCAGGAGAATCTTCACCAACTGTGGCATCACCATGAGACCGAACCCAGTGCCGGCCATGGAAAGACCGACAGCTTGGCCCCTCTTCTTTGAGAAGTAGTGGTTTAAAGATACGAAAGACGACGAAGATGCCAATCCTACGCCGAAACCTGGAAAATGAGATATCATAACTTATTCTTCCTGCTATTTTTCAATTTTTTTTTTGGTTTTTATTTATTTATATCAGAGTTTTGCAAAATTTTATTAGTAATACAGACAAAACCGTCAGTAAGAACGTTTACAAAATTTTGATTTTGCAAATATTTTTACAAAATTAATGAAAATTCTAAATTACATTTAGTAACAAAAATCAATCAATCATCAATATCATCAAAGATGAAACCAGATATTACATTACTACATTTAAAAATAAGTAGTTTGTTTTTAGTACACGCGTGGTATGACACATCAGCATCTTCCATATAAGCAGCGATTATGTCACGAAGGCCGTATGGACATTTCCAGCTGGCAATCTGTGCCTTGGAAATTTGTGCTAAATAAAAATAATGAACCTTACTTAATCATTTAGTGTAACTGTCATGTAGGTGTTAACCGCGTTTACTGAATCTACTTCCACTAACAACCAGTCAATTTTATTAATGATAAAAATAATACTAATAAAAAAGAATTATCCTACTACTATTATAAAGGCGAAAGTTTGTATGGATGTTTGTTACTCTTTCACGCAAAAACTACTGAACCGATTACCATGAAATTTGGTATGTAGGTAGCTGAAGACCCAGAATAACACATAGGCTACTTTTTATCCCAGAGATCCCGCGGGATTGATAGGGTTTCCATGCGGACGAAGTCGCGGGCGGCCTCTATCCTACTACTATTATAAAGGCGAAAGTTTGTATGGATGTTTGTTACTCTTTCACGCAAAAACTACTGAACCGATTACCATGAAATTTGGTATGTAGGTAGCTGAAGACCCAGAATAACACATAGGCTACTTTTTATCCCAGAGTTCCCGCGGGATTGATAGGGTTTCCATGCGGACGAAGTCGCGGGCGGCCTCTAGTACTATTATAAAGGCGAAAGTTTGTATGGATGTTTGTTACTCTTTCACGCAAGAACTACTGAACCGATTACCATGAAATTTGGTATGTAGGTAGCTGAAGACCCAGAATAACACATAGGCTACTTTTTATCCCAGAGTTCCCGCGGGATTGATAGGGTTTCCATGCGGACGAAGTCGCGGGCGGCCTCTAGTATAATAATACAAAAGGAGAACATACAATAGAGCGGATTTTAAACGAATAAGTATAGATATCTAATCAAAGCTCAAGCGGGCGAAGCCGTAATGCAACAAGCGACTATGATTCACGACTATGATCATGAAAACGGAGATTTCCCAAAGTAATTTTGAACTAATTTAAACCTAGCTCGGGATTGATTGACCATTTACGTAGCTACTTCATATGATTACTAAATTTATTTATTTATGAAAACGACAAAATTGTGAATGTTATTGATAAATATTCCGTGTTTTTTTTTTAAATTTCTATCATCATATTAACAACTGAGACATTGCAATAGGTGATAGGTGTAATTATTTTCATTAATAAAAACAACAACTCACCTCCTAAAATACTGTACGTGGCTAAAATATGGCCCATGCTATTAGCCGGTGCTGTGAAAAGTAATCCTAGGGCGCATATTGTTGAGCCCACAAAACAGACCTTTCTATACGAGAAAGTCTTTATCACTGGGCCCACGAAGAAGCCGGAGAAATTGACCACGGAGTCCAGGGTACTGGCAATAACTGAGGCACCCGTGGTATGGACCCCCAGGTCGTCCAACAGGTCCTTGAATAGCAGACCGAAGGAGGGCTCCAGAGATCGCGTTGAAAACTGAAAGGAGTAGAGATGAGTGAAAGATAAACTATATGCAATAATTTTACATTGACAAGGTAAATGTAACATACATATAATATGTACGACTGATCGAATTTTTTTGCTCTTATTTACATACATACATATAATCACGTCCATACCCCTTGCGGGGTAGACAGAGCCAACAGTCTTAAAAGGACTGATAGGCCACGTTTAGCTGTTTGGCTTAATGATAGAATTGAGATTCAAATAGTGACAGTCTGTCGCCTAAAAGAAGAATCCCAAGTTTATAAGCCTATCCTTTAGTCGCCTTTTACGATCCATCCATGGCAAAGAGATGGAGTGGTCCTATTCTTTCTTTTCTAATGGTGCCGGAAACCACACGACACTCTAATTTACAATTTACCTTAATTTTGTTTTTCGTTCTTAGGGCCTTTATTAAACTATCAATATTGGATGAAGTAAGTAAGTGATTACTTAATTAGTAACAGAATGACAAGCATTATAGATTTCGATCAGGTCATGAATCGTGATTCATTTTAAATGTTTTGTTACGACAAGGACACTTGCGTATTAAATAGGTAGGACATTTTTTTTAAGCTATGAGAATATCACTTAAAATCTCATGACCACGTTTGTTATTCGTGTAAAGTTAAAAAGTAGGTACTACTAAAAAACCAAGAAGTTTTATCAATGCGCATAACGCTTACTAAATCACGTACATGTAAGTAAAATGATGTACGTACGAGTAGCATTTTTATTCCATAAGAAGTACATAAACTAACAAAAAATTAGTAAGTTCAAGAATTCTTACATGAAATCCAAAATTATTTCAGTAAACTATAGACTTTTGAACATATTAAATAATTAGTCAAAATATTCTTTATCACTTACTGGGCAAAGGTGAAATAGCATTCTACTATCATACTTTTAAGAAACATACGGAAGTTTACGATGATTATCCCAGTATCGATTTCCGTTGATTTAACCTATAAGTACCGTAAATATATGTGGCAGTCCAAGCATAAAGGTACCACTTGGGTGGTATTGAGTTAAGGCCATATTTGGATAGTTAAATAGTTGGTTGATCATATGGAATAAAAAAAAAATTAATCATAATAACATTTATTGGAATAAAAAATTTTCAAAGTTCACACTTACAAAAATCAAATTGTTGGGAAACAGGCATTGAAAGTTTAAGCTGTATTATCTCAAGATCTAGTTGTCAGTTACATAGATTATTATTTATTATTATAGAGCAATATGTTTAGTATAAAATCAATTAGTTAATGTTATGGAAATATTATCGAATAAAAAAATAGAAGCTTAAAACTAACTGTATAATAAGTTTAGTAAAAGGGCCCAGTTGAATACAATAAAATTTTAAACTGTAATAGCTAGAGATCTAGTTGTCAGTTACATAGATTCTTATTTATTACAATAGAACAATATGTTAAGTATAAAATCGACTAGTTATTATTATGGCAACACCATCAAATAAAAAAATAGAAGCTTAAAACTAACTTTATAATAAGTTTAGTAAAAGGGCCCAGTACAATAAAATTTTAAATTGTAATAGCTAGAGATCAAGATGTCAGTTACATTTTCTTTTATAACTAGCGACCCGCCCCGGCTTCGCACGGATGCACAGCCGATACTAAATATATCTCTATTAGGACTTACTAAAGGACCGCCCGCAAAGCGGCCTTGCTCACTTCGCAACGGGCCGTGCAGCATAAAAAATCTAACGAATAAAAAAATAAAAACTTAAAACTAATTGGTAGTTATGTTAAGTTTAGGAAATGGGTTGAGTTGACCGAAATTAGGTTATATTTCGCGTACATTGTAACACACATTTATTAAGAATATACTACTCGTAGGACATTATACAAAAACAGATTAAATTTACGTCAAAAGAATAAAAATTAATGAATTAAAAGTCATTAATACGACACATTACAAAAAAAAACAGAATTAACCTATTACAGGTTTCAAAAGTCAGAATTAAATCTCAAATATTTTCTGACCTGCGCTTTGGACAAAAATATGACCCGTTTCTTACTTGATTCCTATGACCGACTTCTTTGCAGTATGAACAAGTTGGCATTTTTCTCTTAGCAATTTGATTGGATGATGTATTAGAAGTAGAAGTAGTTGTTCCTTCTACTACACTACATTGACTAGGAGTGGATATGTCGTCTAAGACTATTGGTTTGGGACACAAAATATCTTTAGATTCTTCTTCGACAAATTCACGTATTTTGTTATACAAATACCATTGCCTTTCTATAGTTATAACTGACGGGAATATTTGTGAGTGACTGAGTGATAATATATAAGACAAATTTCTTTAATGGCTCTACAGCAACACCAAATAAACTGACTTTGAATCCTGTCAAAAATATAATGGCCCTATCTGTTGAGAGCTATGTGGTAAATGAACTTGCTGAGCAAAATCAAAAGAGTAATGCATAACACCATCGTAACTACAAGTAATATGAGGTCCAAGCATAGGGAAAGATTCAGAGAATGAATCCCTTACACATCTGATTATATCACTGTAATATTTTCTTTCAATTTGTACTAGGTCTAAATGTTGCTTTGATTTAATTATGAGATTTAATTTTTCTTCTTCACTCAAAGCGTTCATTTTTTCTAATGCTGTTACATTTTTTTGACAAACTGCGCAAAGGTCAGTTTTCGGTTTCTGCACAACAACATTTGGGCAAAATGTTTCCCAGAGGTCGTACCAAGTACTCCTACCAACAGGAATATTATTCAGTGAAATTAGTGAATCACAATATTATGTTTTATAAACGTATGATTTGGTCATACTGCAAGGAAGTATTACTAGATCAGAATTATATCGGTGACCTGGTAGACGGCCAGGTAAAACTAAACCATTATCATTGGAGTACTGTTTTATATAATTAACTGCATCGGCTCTGGTTTGTAAATTATAACAATTGTAAGGAGCTTTTCGTGACTTATGAACATTTGGCGCGACACCGTTAGTCAAAAAATCTCTATTATAAAATATCGCTGTACCGACAGTAGATGTCTTTGTGGTTGGTTAAACATCGACATTAGTTGTTATTTAACTCATTATCATTATAGAATTCAATTTCAATCATTCAATTTAAAGAGTGTTGATAACTGGTCCCTTTTCACTAAACATATAATTGCAATTTTCTCACGTTGTGTTCGTTATTTACAGACGATTATTATACGAAAATGTAGCCCATTGCATGTTGCATTAAAATCCATTAAAATCGCATAATGCCAATTTTCCACCTTTTTTCACAAAATCTCAAATATCTCGGAAACTAGAAAGTGCTCAGTGGGCCCTTTTCGCTTGGACGGCCACATATATTAATCATATTAAGATCCACAACTAATACCAAACTTCCTGATATATGTATGTATGTTTGACAATTTTATTAAATAATGTTTAATTTAATTGTTAAGTTCAAGATTTATGTAACGGTCAAGATCAATAAGAATAAGCCGGTAAGGAAATTGAAAAAAAATACAGGCGATTAAAAATTACACTAGTGATAAAAAGTCAATACGCGATAAGGTAAATCGATAACTGCGGCCTATAAATAAATACTGCAAACCAACCAATTTGTTTACACATCCATTACCTTGATGCAAACTTTAGGGAAAATTTAAAAAAAAATATTATAAGAATAATGCGACTATGTACGAATGCGACACAAAGATATGCGCAAATTTTTAAATCTCTACTTACATTACAAAATTTATATAAAA
Organism: Amyelois transitella; assembly: GCF_032362555.1. Classification (NCBI taxonomy): domain Eukaryota; kingdom Metazoa; phylum Arthropoda; class Insecta; order Lepidoptera; family Pyralidae; genus Amyelois; species Amyelois transitella. Next base: position 8,421,840 of record NC_083509.1, read on the forward strand.
CTCTTAGCTCCTGTCTAATATTAAAATTGGCCTAAACAAAAACAACAACGTCTATAGACCTACATCTTTCTTTATAGAAACATATCAAGGTAAAGACATATTTTTCGAATACACCACTTCTTCAGTCTTCGCTTTGAAAAATAATGTTTCTTCAATCATCCGATTTACGTTTAAATTCAGCTAATCAATCAATGATGCTAAAACAACTGACCATTACCTATCATGTGCGTACGAATTAACAAATATTCCTATCCAAATAATGTACCTACCTATCAATCGATTTCAGCGCGTTTATCGAGTATCACTGTGGTAACTATGCAGTGATTGTGTCATTCCGGAGCATGTGACCAGATAACTCTCATTATTGTCGAGAGCTCTTCAGTTACTTTACTATGCGTTAGTTATATGGCTTGTGGATGTCGAATCAATACGGTGCGGTTTTGTCTCATTTGCTCTGCTAATAAATTAAATTTGTCGCATGAAATTATGAGTGTAAATTCATTAAATAGTTGAACCTATATCTGACTCATCACCGGATATTTTTATTTTCACGACTGGATATTTAGATGTAAATATAGTTCTGTACATAAAACTTAACTTACTTAAAATCACGTTTTTCATTTGCCTGTCAATGCCAGCCACTTTTCAAAGAAAGAAGCCAACAAAGCTAATTATCTTTCCACGTGACCATGGCCTTATTTTTACAGTACTGTTCACCTATTTATTGTTAAGATTTAAAATTTCAAGATTTATAATCTGTTCTTGAAACATTATTTCAATTGTATCCTTGAGGACAACAATTCTTACCGGCACTGCATTTATTTTTGTCAGACGCCAAATCAAAGCAGAAATGTAATTTACACAACTCCAAATTATTCGACTTTAAAAGTAAAGTCTAATCTTTTGTTATTATTTTGATTTTATAGCTTACAAAATTACTTACATTAACTAAACTGACTCCTAAGCAGACCATCCAGGCCCAGCCGCCGTCCGGAGCCACCTTCTTGGTGGGCGGCGGCCGCTTAGTCCCTTTGGTCTTCTCAGCCGTCATCTTAAACCTTTGTCACCTATGTGTCTGAAAATAAGAAAGTAAACATTTTAAAATAATACCAATAATCACGAAAACATATTCGTAATCAAACAAAACTGAAAAATTCATTTTAACATCTAGTTCCTGAAATTATAAAAAACTCTTACCAGACCAAAAATCAGTTAGAATTTCAACAATTTAGATTATCCGCAATGTATCCTCAAAGCGTATACAGATAAGCATAGGTAATGCGGATTCATGAGCGTTGATCATGATAGATTCGAGACCTCACATATCAATGACGCGCGTGGACGCACCGCTCGAAGAGTTTATCAACAATGCGATAGAGCTTGTTTTCATTCGATTGCCGGCACACTTTGACAATCAAGTACTATTATTACAAGACGGCATTAGTATGAACGGGACGGAAAACCATGCATGTCATACGTGCCGTAGACCATGCCGGCACCACGTGGCTTTGTAGCCAAGAGGCGTGCAATCATGAGGTCAGCCCAAATTGAAACACTCGTAAATACTTTTATTGACGAATATGACGGATAATACCAATGTTATCCGATGCAGCTTAAGTCAACATGGTATATATCACTGTATTGATTAAAGCAAGTACAATCTATAAGTCTATAAATTTCTTCAAGGGATTGGTTGCTCGATCATGGATAACAATCCTACTACTATTATAAAGGCGAAAGTTTGTATGGATGTTTGTTACTCTTTCACGCAAAAACTACTGAACCGATTACCATGAAATTTGGTATGTAGGTAGCTGAAGACCCAGAATAACACATAGGCTACTTTTTATCCCAGAGTTCCCGCGGGATTGATAGGGTTTCCATGCGGACGAAGTCGCGGGCGGCCTCTAGTTGACAATAAAACAGTGCAGTGTACCCATAACAATTTCCTTTAAGCAAGAAATCCCTCTTTATTCAACAATTCCCAGACGATTGAGACTTTTCCACTGGCCTCGATTTCTGCATACTTCTTTTGCTTCATCATGTTTCATGCAAGCTCGTCGGTTTAGCTTTATGAAACCTGTCACCAAAACTACTATCTTATATACTTAGTATATAAGAAGTTTCGTATTAAAGTTATATACTTAAAGGGAAAAAATATTAAGAGCTGTATCGTGTGAAATACAAAAATTTTTGAGTGGCTCTCATTACACTAAATCAATTTTAGAAAACCATTTGATATTTGTTTACATCTTAACTCACGCCAAATTAGACAGGCTTATAACTGGATCAGGTTTTTAGCAAGGCAAATGGCTGATCTGGTTGAAAACAAATATTACGAAGCAGCAAAATAGAAATTTACGTCAATACTCAGTTGAACTCTAAACACTAATTTAACAGCAGAGACATCTTGTAGGAGATACCAAAACTCAATTCTAATTACTTTAGTGTCAATACAAATTTATGAAGAAAAACTCATCAGCTTTTATCAAATTATTTTCATCAGCATTTAACAAATTGTTGCCATTTCCTGAAGAAAACTAGATTTTTAGGAGAATATTTTGTGCAGTGTTGTTAGGAGTCAATCACAAATTTGAAATAAAATTATCCTGGATCATCCATCAGTACGAAGGCTTTAAACATAACAAAAATGTTTGTTCAGAGCAGTTTTTATTTTCTTTGACATTACGTTGTCATTTGTCGCTGGAAGGTCTTTCAACTCGTGTCGCAAATATCGATGTACCGTTCTTTATCAAAGTAGGTTTTGAGAATATTTTACAGCGGGTCTTTCAACCAACTTTAATTCTTCGAAATAAATTTAATGCTATAAAATATTAAAATTATATTTTATAGTATTAAATTTAAAGCAAAGGGAATTATTAGAGATATTAAAGATATTCTTTGGTCAGTCCTCTAAAAAGTCATCATTCATTTATTGTTAGGAATTGAGACTTATCGCAAGTACAATGTACATAAGTACATCAATGGAAACAAAATTGTCTGTCCCATACCAGCGATAGTGTCAATAGACAAAGGTACCATGTAATGAGAGAATGCAATTCAATATGCAAACAATACAAGCAATGTAGGTATGCAAAAACAAAGTAACATGTAGGTATAGTTCGTAAAAAAAATAATGCTTTCATAATTTTAGTGTTGGCAGTATTTGGGTGCTTAATATTTATTACTATACTTAATATCTACAAGTTATTACTTTTCTTGTAGATATTAATTTATTACTTACCACTTAGCAGGGGGGTATAAGTAATGAACTAATAAAACTAGTTCAATAATTTGCCCGCTTCCTGAACATATGAACACTTTTTCGCTTAATATTTTATTTGACTTATAAGAACGTACATATGTGGCTGAACGACGAGTTTTAAAAAATCTCACAAATATATGTAGCCAATTTTCTTAATGGCCGTGAAAAGACATCAAGCCATGACAGTCGCAAAATGTTTAAAAATATCTCACGTTTTCCTATGAACTGAAATAGCCTCGTGTAATGTCCACAATCTTATTAAATCCGTTCGCGACCTTGTTCAAGTCCCCGTAATCTCGACTGTTGTGAATATTAAACGAATACAATGGTTCCAACTTAGAAAAGGTGAAATTGACGATTTCCCGATTTGGATTTGAAGCATTGGATTCGAGTTCGATATTATTGCATAATATTATTGCATTTTCATATCATTATCATTTATCATTCGATATTATTGCATATTATGACGGCCTCTGTGGCTCAGCGGTAGTACGCTTGTCTGTGACAACAGAGGTCCCGGGTTCGAATCTCGGCCAGGGCATGATGAGAAAAGAACTTTTTCTGATTGGCCTGGGTCTTGGATGTTTATCTATATAAGTATTTATTATAAAATATAGTATCGTTGAGTTAGTATCTCGTAACACAAGTTTCGAACTTACTTCGAGGCTAACTCAATCAGTGTAATTTGTCCCGTATATATTTATTTATTTATAACTAATCAGCCGCGATATTTTCTTTCTTTTCGAATCCGCTAACATTTCATTCAAATACCTAAGTTTATTTTGAAATACCATTTAGATTTCACATAAATGTTATTGACAATTTATATATATTTTTTTAAATGAATCCGCAGTTGAGATGCTTACCTATTTAAGTCGAGATTAAACAAGACAAAAAAATATTTTCTCACAAAAAAGAACTGAATTTGAATCACAAAAAGGAAAAGTTAGTAGTAAGTATTCTATGTATTTACAGCACAATAGTCGCACTTTATAATGAAAGAGCACGCCAAACAAAATGCACAAGTGTCCACTAATGAATTAATTCCATTTGTCAAGTACCTGGTACCACTGAATCTATAAATTTCGTGGAAGCTCATCACGAAGATCCGGCTAGTATGGAAACTATCAACCATTTACGCACGATTTTAACATATTTTATAGCACCAGGTAAAGTGTTTCTTAATTGTCATGTTCAGAAAAAGAACAGTTACCTAAATGAGAGTAATCCAAACGGATTATGCTTAGATAGAGTCTGAAATTATATTATTGTCCTAATTTAAAAACAAATATAAAGCAGCTTTCAAATAAGTAATTCTAAACATGATTATAGAAAATTTCTTTATAAAAAATTAAATAGGCAAAATTTTTTACATGTCATTTGTAAAGAAAAACATTATATGAAAGATAACATAAAAAAATCATGGTGAAATTAAACTTTATTCAACAAAAGGGAATCCTTTCATTGAAATTTTTATAAACAATAGACTTCAAACAATTAGTTAGCGCTAACAAAGTACAAGAGTTAATTGACGAAGCGGACGTGGCTGAACAATGAGAATGAAATGACACCAACTTCATACCACACAACAAATCATTTGTAAACCTGCAAAATTACTTTATTACGGAGTTTATTATGGGGTAATGGGGGTTTAATTAAAGTTAGAATTTAATTATATCCTAACTAATATTTTACCTTATTTTAAGTAAATTTGTTTCTTTATTTCCTCTTTACGCGTTATGTACTGACAAACAATTTTCTTGAAATCGCGTACATATCATTAAGGTTCTGGAAAAGAACATACGGTACCTTCATTCCAATAAAAACTGTAATTCCCGTGATGCCCATTTTTTTTAATCGCTTTAGTCGCACAGCCGAAACTACGTAAAATCTTGGGTAAGCACCTAAAATTATAAAGCAAAGAATGAAAATTCTTTGAGATTTTAGGGCATCTTAAGGTATAATTTGTTAAGCTTTGTAATAGTAACCTTTATAATAATTAAAGGAAAATGTTACCATCATCCTTCTAGTCTAGATTATATTGACCCGCTCTTGAACAGTCAATTTGGTTTTTAATTTAATACGTGATCTGTAAACTTCATTATCATTACAAATATGTTCGACCAATGTTTTAAATTAAGCTGTTAAAAATACTTAGGTTTGTAATAATTTCACATAATTATTTACAACGGATTCGTTAGACTTTCTTATGCAACACTTAAAAGATCAATTATAGTAAATTAAAACATTCCTTGGCACTACATCATTGACCGTGAAACTAATTTTATTCTTTTTACATCAAGCTATTTGCAGAAGTTGAATCTCTTGTATTTTGGAAGTACCTAAAAGCGACAGAGGAGGTATTGATATTTTCAGTCTTATCACAAAGAAAATACGAACTAAAATGGATTTGGAATTGCGAAGGCATGTCAATGAGTGTCTGCAAAAACTAACCACACAAGACCACGCGGGGACGATAACCTGTTCTGATGTCAGAATCACAAAAACTTTAGTTGTATGCCTTTACTCTGTTGAATTGTTATGTTAGCAATGAATTAAGATTAGGGGGAAAATGGTATAAATATCTTTATTTCTATTTTTAATTCTAAGTTTCTGTAGCGACAAAAAATTGCCTAACTGGATACATTACAATACTTAGGTGTAATTTATTACTATTAGCAAATAATTAATAATATAAAACCTGAAAGGCCTCAAACATTCCTTTTTTATCAAAAAATTGTATTTGTCATATGGTCGACGACTCGACGACGCTCGTGTGCTCTTTTAGTAACATTTATTTTTCTTCAGAGAGAGATTCAAAATCACTTAACTAAGATCAAACTTAACTCTATTGTTTTGTAGTCTTTTATAATTTAAATATTTAAAAAGGCAAATTCTTGCCTGACAATTCTGGGATTAGGGCATTATATGCAAAAAGGTAACTTAAACCAACGATTTTCGTTTAGATTTTATTTTTATTTCTTCGAACTTTATGCACGTAAAATGATCAACAGGTGGACTTTTACGTACTTAATACATAACAAACTCGGTACTTTTTGATCAGAAGATCCAATAAAAAAGCAGCTTTTTTATCATTGTATATCAATATTTACTAATTATATATTTTTTATCATTGTACTACCTATCTGTAATGTTTTGATTCAATTATATCAATCTCGGTCAATGATCCACTTAAGACTCTACATGTACTTACTATAATGAGATACCTATCTTAACTTCAAGAATTTTACCTTATCAGATAGGTTCAATTTCAGTACATCCATTTTGCGAAAAATATCCACTCGCATAGGTACTTTAGTTTGGATTCCTTCATACGACTACATTTTGTAACATAAATGTTGGATGACACTTGTGGTATAAGTTTTAAAACAAAACAATAGTGATCTACAAGTTAAAATTACAAAAGCTATTGTTACCGTCGCGACTTGTACGTGTCAAAATTCGGACCCCACTCCCTTTGACATTATGTAACTTAAAAATAAATGTATGTTGCACATAGTTTTAACAAAAATTTCTTCATTTATAAAAATGCGGAAGTGAACATTTACAAGTTTGTAATATGTATTTTTTTTTTTTTATTTAAGAGCTAACTTTGTGTGTGGGGTTAAGTGGAGCGTTCTCCATTAACCTCTTTTCTCTGATATTTTTTATTTGCTGGTACCAACGTCTATTCATTTTGGTAAAAAAATCTAGGTGTTTAAATTTCCCATTAGTCTACATAGTCACGATCTAGAACTGCAGGCCTAACGAGATGTCATGTCACACATACAGCCGCATCCGTGGCTAATGTAGGACTCGCATTCTCACCGGCTTTCACCTGTAAATCTCGACCGAAACTGCAATTCTCGTAACTAGGTTTATCATAAATTGCAAGAAATTCTGAAGATACCAGTGCTGTTTTTCGTTATTGTGCTTACTTATTCAAAATAACTTCTTATTACTTTGTTCCAGCTAGAAGCAATGTATAAAAGTAAGAACTTATTCCTCGTCTTATGCAAAAATTGCTCTTAAATCTGTTTGAAGACTGAAATCATGAAAATATGTACGTTTCTAGCAAATTCGAATTCTACTGATATCAAATCAATCATAATAATACCTATCAGCAGTAATTGAACGTAAGTTTTATTTGGTTTGCTCAATTAGGTAAACGTTCTTAATTTACGTTAGATATTTTTAGATAGTGATATGGTCCAATTAAGAACCAGGATGAACGCATAAATAAGGGACTTTTTTAAAAAACAAATCCCAGGAAAATGCCGCTGTAGTCTTTCTCAATGTAACATCCTTCTATTTCTGTAAATGCTTTGCACATCCGACGGACGACCTACAGATTCAAAGTGACGTCATAGAGCAGCGGACTTTGTCCCGATAAATGATAAAACATCTGTAACTGTCTGGTTACTGTACAATTTACATAAGTAAATATAAAATTATTGCCCACAATTTTACTAGTAACAAAACTATTTAGACTTTAAAAAAATACCTATAACTATAACCCAGCCTACTAAAATGACTGCATTTTGATGACCTTCTAGGCTTTTGGTGATTTCTTTTTCAAGAGGAACCAACGTCAGCAGTATAGCTTAAAAAAAAGAACCCCGGAAGTCATTGTGAGCCGCGAGCCAGTTGCAGTTGTGAAAACTCTGTGGCAGATCAGACAAACAGGATCCTACATCTTTGTTACATTATGAGCTATGACGATGATACTAAACCAAGCACGGAGGGCGATGCAAAGACTACATTTTTCCACGATTCCTACAATATTCTTACGCTTCAAACATTCATAACCTTCTTCAAGCAAGCGTCTTATTTTTTCCTGGTAATAATAGCTTAGCAACAGAGATTTGCCAACAACCGCAGTGAAGTAGTAGGCCCAGGGGTAGACTCCCGGCTGGGAAGACTCCGCATGTGTGGCCAGGCTGTGGCTGCAGGAAAAGGAGGAAGAATGGACAATGAACCCGGAAACTGTTTTCTCTAGTAACGACTTTCTGACCTTTTCCTTTTTCACCAGGGGAGGAGCCCGGGATGTGCCTTTTAACCATGAACCTAGATTTGTTAATTTAGGTTTTTAAACGTACCAAATAAAAGTTTTTAATGTAGGATACCGAATACAATTCAGTCAGATGGACCTCAAGTTAAGAACTTTACCATCTAGCCTTTATTAAACCGCCTTAACTTAACGCAGGTAATTTGAATAAGAACCCTTAAAGAATCGACGACTCTAACCCTAATCATTGAAGAGGGGCTCTAATGCCTACCAAGATGGTCTTTGCTTTAGCATAGTTTACCTATCATTAGATATTTAGGTGATTGGTAAAATATATCACTACATACATACATAAAATCACGCCTTTTTCCCAGAGGGGTAGGCAGAGACTACATCTTTCCACTTGCAATGATCTCTGCAAACTTTATTTGCTTTCACCTAAATTCAAAACACTTTTCATGTAAGCTCGGCGGTTTCGGGTACTCTTGACCTGACCCTTTGCTAGGACGTCCTTAATTTGATCAAAATACGTGCATCTAGGCCTTCTAACTCCAACCTATACCTCCACTCTCTCCTTGTATATCTGCTTAGTCAACCTGCTTTTAAATTTTGTGCCTAGGTAGTAGGTACCTTACCGTTTTTATAAGTTTAAATTAATACCTAGTTAAAGCAATTTGAAATAAACACATCACATCAAATTAATAAGCTTAACAAGCATTTTCCTTATTAAAAATTACATCAACATTATATTTACAGAGGGAATTGTGCTGTTCGCACAAATTAATTTGTTGTTACCTACAATGACTAATTTGTCCACTAGGAACATAAGTTTGCTTATTAGGGTTCCATACCTAAAAAGTAAAAACAGGACTCTATTCTTCATCTGTCTGTCTGTCACTGGGCTGTATCTCATAAACTATAATAGCTAGCAGAAATTATCACAAATTATGTATTTCTGTTGCTGCAATAACAAAAATACCAAATATTTAAATATTAAGGTGCTTACACAATAAACATAATTTTTTCGTATGCTTTTTATCAATATTAATAACATTACAGATAGACACTTATTTAGTATTTTTCGTATATAACCTTTCAAAATAAAAAGCAATAAAGTAATTATTAAATATTCTTCTCTTCTGACAGGAACGTTTAGTATGTTTTCAAATTTCAATTAACTCATTAAATCCCATCATTTTCCCATTTTGAGAGAAACTGAACAAATACTAAACTACTCACTGTTTAGGTACTTCTCTACTCTTCCCATGAATATAAACAAATTTAAATTTTTTTACACTCCATCATTATTTGGTAACAGAATACTTTTTTTGTTGATTATTTTCAGACTTATTGTTTCTGAGTCATGATAAGGAGATGAATGGGATAATAACTGTGAAGTCATCCTTATCCATCCATACATGGGTTCAAAAGGATATTTAGGAAAATTAGTTTTAAAAATTCTTAGTACTTTTAAAACTAATTTTCCTTAAATCTAAATAAATATTGACGCCATAAATAGTAGGGTAATTCATAAATAATTGAACATTTGAACAGTAGTATACCTACATTCCCCATGATTTATTGTTTAGTCTGAGATGTATTTGACACCTAGAATAATTCTTGTAATTTCTTAATAGTACAGGAAGTTGTAGGATCCATTCCCGAAGAAGATCTAACTCATTTAAATCTATAAAAATAAATTACTTATCCTTAAGTGGGTTGAATACCCGAAAATATATAATATTATCGCTTACCGTTTCAATATTTCTTTCCATAAAGTCCCAGCCAGACAAGTAGTATTAAGAGCAGACCATCACTTCGTTTTAAAAAACAATGAATAATTTTCAGTTTCACTCGCTAGAACCGAAGTCCAGATGGAAACTTGGTGGTTTAGAGTAATTGATTACTTGAAATTATCCACAAACTAAGGTTTCCAATTACTTCATAAAAATCTCCACATTTATAAATTTTGTTATTCTTATCACTATTTTTACTTTTGTACAAATTTATCAAAACAAAAATAATATCGTCCACATCCAAGTGATACAAAAAGGTAACTAAAAAATAAGTACTGAAGTGAAGTGACTTGTTTATAGATTAATTGGAATCTATCGATTAGGTAACGTGATTACTTGTATTAATCGATACTAAGCCTTTAATCCAAACTAAAATTTTCTGTAATTTAAAGGTACATTCATTTTTTGACCAATATTTATCCAAGCAAAATTGGTAGTTTCTTTTATTGAACTCCGCTATACACAACTAAAACAATTAGATTTGTAATTGAATTATTATGCCAATCATGACATTCAATGAGTTCACTATTAAAATATTTCGGTGCCACAATGTCGATAGTCTCGTCTTATTATAAAATTATAACAGCCACTACTGGTATTTTTGTGGCCAGATTTGTAATACTAAACACGAAAGAGTAGATAGGTAGATATTTAACATTTAACACATAAAATATATAATATGTTGTAGCGGGAGCGTCGATTTAGCTCGACCGCCACCAAAAGGATAATCTTTCACTGGGTATCAAGCCTGGGAAACTTCAGCTTCGACAATATTGAGACAGAGGTTACTCCAATCCGTAAAATCTTTGTTTGCGCGATTTAGATTCTTCGCTGCTATTGGCTGAGAGCGTCAAATTCATCGCAAAGATTGACAGTTGATGCATGACATTAGTGATGTCACCACTATGTAAAGTAGGTACCTAAATAACAGTGACCTAAAACCTTTTTCTTATCAAGAATATGGAACTTGGAAAAAATTAAGTTTGTTAATAAATCATTGTTACTTATTTGAATTAGCAATTCTAAAATAAATATTTACTTTTGTCTAATTAGCTAAAGGTCTTCTAGTTGTAAATAATGAATGAAGATTGCTAGAAATGAAAAATGAGAAAAAACACAATAATGATCGTTTTAAATCGTTAAAAAAATCGATAAAAATATTGACCGAATCGAATTATTATGAATTAATTAGCACTTTGCACTTCACTACTAGACCTTGTTATGACAATTGACATTTTTATGACAACTATTTAATGACGTTGACATATGTCATTTTACTTTTTGAAATTGGCATGTGGCGTTAAACTTTTTATTTCTTTGAGGTGAAAGCATGCAATAATGGTTACTTAGGAGGTGGAAGAAACCTTCCGTTTATATCTGTGAAAAAAAACTTACTGAGACAAGTTATTATTTCCATGTAGGTCATAAAGTACATATTGCAACATAGTACATCTTAGCAAAATCGAAACTAAAACAGAAATAAGTTGATTAAATACATACCTAATTTGATTTGATTGTTGTTTTATCCGTGAAAACAATAAGTTGTAATCTTTTTAGATATAAAGTTTACATACCATGTCTTGATCCTTGACGGAGTAACCAAAGCCAACAGTTTAAAAGGCCTCATTAAATCGGCATTGAGATTGAGTACCTAACTTAGTATACCTATAGAGTAGATTAAAAATTATTTGTGTCTTTCACGTCAACACCACTGAAACGGTGTAGACAGAGCCAAGTTGTGTGTTGTGTTGTAAATACTAAAAGGTCACGTTCAGCTATAGGTAGGTATAGATCTTATTCAAGATATTTTATTGATGGAATTGATATTAAAATAGCAGCAAATTTCTACTTGCTAGCCCATCGCCTTATAGAAGAATCCCAATTTTACTATTAGCTTTTCCCTTAACCAAAATCCATGGCCATTGTACCAATAACTTTTTTCTAAATGAAATAAGTACTTACTTTAGTTTTAATGCTTACCAATGCTCTTACGGTGAGGAAACCTGCACATTATGGAAGGAAACATGCTATAGAATGTACAGGTTTTCTTACGGTGTACTAACCATGATCTAATATGGTTTAAGTTCCCCTTGTTTGATCTCTTCACAATCCATGATCACAGGCGCCCCCTATTCTACCCGTACAAAGAGGCGAGGAAGTACTGGAACTAACGCCAAAAGGAAGATTTTTTTATATCGTTTTATTTTAATTAGGTACCTAAATTTATACATACCTTATCATACCACTGAGACGTGTTACATTTACATGCAATATTATCAAACAAAATAACTTGGACATATTGAACAGTTTACAGACTACAAGGATTTACTTAAGATAGTGTAAGGCTATCCTACATCTCATGATACCTGTATACTTAATGATAATGAGAAATGAAAAGGCTAGTAGGTATTGTTTGACGGTAAATTTTCTTATTGTAAATATACTCAATATTCTGTACTTAACGATTTCACTGCATTCATAATCTTTGGACCAATTTTGTTGTAATTATATGAACATAGTTAGGTCCATAATATTAACAAAGACAAAAGACAAACAAGGCTTAGTCCTTTCTGTCTGTAATTCCCACGGGAGCGAAGGCTCCAAGCTTAAGCTAGTAAGTAAGTACTATATAAATCCATAATTGGACTTTTACACTTGACATAGTATTTTTTATATTTCACCTCTGACTCTGACACATGATTAAATTATCATTGGGGGTTATCCACACTTGTAAGTACACTTTGTTATAACTTCTTATAAAATCAAATTTATAAAGTGCTTTAGAAGGTATTTTAGTTTGCAAATTCTTAAACACGACGAACATGACTTTATTGACCAATAAATCCGACCTAACTATAATATTAAACATATATAAATCGCGTCTTTATTCCTTACGGTGTCGACAGTGCAAACAGAATTGGAAAGGCTGATTTTAGAACATATAAATTAAATTTTTAATAAAGTATTTCGGTACCTAATTAAGTAGTTAGAAACACTCAAAATGTATACTAATGTGAAAGCGTGTCAATTATTCTTCTATTCGGTAATTAGTTGATGTACGCAGAGTCAAAAAACATTTATCTATTTATTTTCAGGCATCAAAGATACATAAGTACTTAATTACCAAATAAATTAGGGAGGCTATTCATCAGTGTAGTCGAAATAACAAAACAGCACAACAGTTACGCAAGGTCAATAATGATGCGTTTTATTATTGACTAAGCACTTAAGTACCTACCTAGATGAGACAAGTAAGTAGGTTATATTTGCCAGTCACTGACATAAAATGGAGCAGACTTTGGTCTAACTAAAAGATACAACTACAAAAAACCATGCCACAGTATGAAGTACCGACTTACATCACTTAAATATGATTAACTAAAACAGCTCTACCCAATTTTACAAAACGAATACTTTACTGCTTTTGTCTTCGAATTCTCTCTCGTAAAATAGTATTTATTGTTTCGCAAATCTAACGGGAACAGTCCTCCTGTCGAAGCAAATTATAAAGGTATCATACCGCATGTACAATATTAAGCTTGAATATACCCTGTACTCTATTTATAACTTCACTAGCGACCTACGGATAGCATTTATAGCAACCTTTTTCAAAAAACCATACTTCCAACATTCCAAACAGGATCAAAACCCGCTGTCAACTTTCCAAGATTAGTGCATACATACGATAGACAAAATAGGAGGACTTTTACTTCTTACGAATCAGCATACTTTTTTGCTTCATTCACGTTCGTCACTCTTTTCATGCAAGCTATTTCTATATATACTGAAGCAATATAGGTACCTAATAGAAATTGTTGCATTTTCAAGTGCATTCGAGTCTAATGTATACTTGAGTAAAGGCAATAATAGGGCGTTGTCAGTTATCTGTCTTCAATAATCGATTTAATCGCCAAGTGATAAATGATAAATGTATCGAGTTCTTAACAGATATCGCAGGGACTTTGTAAAATAATAACTATCAACAACCTCGGGTTTGCATGTATATAAATAAATTAAATTGATTGATACATGTATATTATACATGGCCTCTATTTGTATATAGTCCTGGATTGTTCCCAGGCAGGACACCAGACATAACGAAACTAACTTTTTTAAATTGATACGAATGTGGGGTTCTCATACCTAACTAAAATATAAACTAATCTTATACTTTTACTTAAGTACCTACCTACTTAGTTTCAAAAAAGAACATATAATCATTTACATTTCTTCAAATTTTTAAAATTTCATAAGCTGAGCACATGCTGAGTTATAAGAACTTACCACCTATTGCTCATTTAATTTTTAAAGAAAGGAACGTAGGACTTACTGCATGGTGTTTTTCTTACTATCAGAGACATCTGAAACTGTCAAACGGATGGCAATAAAAACTTTTAGGTACAATAGTAATTTATACCTACAATAGTAATTTATAAATTTCCAAAAAAAACTAGTATTTTGGTCCGAATAACTTACTACGTTTTATAAGTAATGTAGACAAATATTCCCGGACAACTAGGTACTGTCCACGATCATTCAAAAGTATAATAAATGGGTATCTCTTGGATAGGCATGTAACATCTTCGTCTTCATCGTCACTTTCCATTAGGTAAATGCCTAATCAAATATATATATTTTTAATTTCTAACTATTTAGCTTTAGTTTTTCTAGAAATTGCCAAAGTACGTACCCACTTATTTAATTATTGTTTTAAATTATTTATCATGCTTTAGGTACATCAAAAATTATCAAACGCAAGTGTTTATTACGTAATGCATATCCACTGATATTTTGCTATAAACACAAACAATAATAAAACTTCAGGCAAAACAGGAATGATACTTATGATAAAATAACCTGCCCAGTCGACTTATTATGATTTAACAAGTGATTACGCCTTACATGTCCATTTAATTGGTCAAAAGTACTTATGTGTTTGTAAAATCTGTGAATAGAATTTTAAAGTTCGGTTCGCATTAAAATCGGTCCAGTAGCTGAGAGTCGCGTTTTTTATTTTTGGCAAAGTGAGATCCCAGCTGTAGCATATTCGTATTCTGTTCAATATTGTCTTAATTTTTAAATTAAATGTACTTATTTATTTAGATTATTAATATAGATAATGTCTGTGACAGCCAGAAAAACTGTGTATTTTGTACTTTATTAAAAAAAACAATAAGCGTTAGTACTAAAACAAATATGTATGTATACAGACAGGACACAAGAATATCTACCTACGTAAGTAGTGGAATAAGTATCTCGTAAAAAATAAAAACAATAATTAATCCTAGACTTATAATACTTCCACTTCAATCTTTAGTCCGACCTCTTTGTTCCATGAAATCAGTTGCATTTTAATAACATACAACATCGCAAAATAATTATATGTACGTAAGCACTATGCCGAGGGACTTATCAGTTTTGTTAGAAACGCGTTCTCAGATCATACCGTACGTACTACCGGACAATTCGTCTCACAGTGTTAACGTGTTGTGTTTGAAGTAACGTTTCCTAAAGATGGCAAAAAATAAATCCAAATTAAAACGGGAGGGGGAATTTATCCCCCCAGATGGAGGGTGGGGATGGATGATCATTTTCGCAGCCGGATTTTCTAATGTAAGTTCAGCAGTTCACAAAAATTTGGATCATTTAATATTCTCGTAAATGTGCAGTCATCATTCTGGCATATTTTCCAAGATTGTGGAGAAGGACCCGGGGTCCTTTTGTGTAATGAATCTACAGATTTCTTTTTGAAAACTTTGAGTTAAAAAATAATTAAGTAAATTTATTAAAAATGGCCAGGTATATATAGATACAATATAACTAACAAATTCAATATACCTACCTAGTTTCAACTTTACAATAACAATAACAATTTTTTCTATTGCAATCTCTCTCATCTGTGTGCCCGTTTGCACCCTCCACAGAAGTGTTTAGGGCCCGGGGTCCTCACCTTACCTTAGCAGCCCATCAAGTCCACTGCTGGACTGGGCGGGGGGGTTGGTGACGGCAATGTCAATTGATTCTGGACTATATTGTCATATCAGCGTAGGAAGCGCTGCTGCCCACCTCCCGCTTACTCCCTTAATCGCCTCTTACGATACCCACGGGAAGATATGGAGTACTAAATTTATACCCCTAAACCCCGGGCCGCGGTGCCGGCAGAGTTTCTACTTTACGACCCGGGGCCCGCCTAAGTTTATTCTATTGCAATATTTACAACATATTTGCGATTAGTAGACGATCCTTAGACTGTATTATCGTAAAGTAGGTAGTCAGATAACGTCAAACTAGTACAGTAGGTCAATTTCATAAATTTTCGTGTTCATTGAAATTGAAAGAAAAAGATTACAAATACCTCCCACCCTCAAAGGACTACAAAATGGAAATAATCTAGATTAAATATTCATAGTAAGCAATTTAGCTTACAAATTTAGTCGAAGAAACAGACGATACTAGGTCTTTATTGTATCAGCTTTCGTAAAAAGATTTTTTTAAATAATACAGCCTATAACGCAGCCCAAACATTAAAAAAACATATTTAGCTTCTTGTAACGGATGCTTAAGTTTCCTCATTGACAAAACCCAATGGTTCACTTGAAGAGCTTTAAGAAGATCGCATATTGGCTATCTAGCAAATGTGGAGAGATAGCTGATCTTCGGTGTTCAAACCATCAAATTGTGGCCCATTAAAATGCATCATTTGCATGGCAGTAGGTATAGTTTCAGATTCTACCTTGGCCATGTGTCAATTCTCTTTAAGCAACTAGTTTGAATGCTAATCGATGCTCGTAAAAGTTGGCTAAACTTCGCGAGAAAACAAATTCATTCATAGGATAAGTTTCAAGCCAAAGATTGCGGAAGTTGTTTAAAAGAAATTTCAGGTTCATTTTAATTTATCTCTTTCTAGTTATCGGCCTTACCAGTCCTCCAACAGTTCGGGCTCCTCTTCAGGGACAAATTTGAGCGTCTGGGCATCACCAGCTCGGAAACGACCACTATTATCAACATGAACTCGGCTCTGACCTCTTGCGTCGGTGCGTGACGCGCCTTGCATGGTAACTCACTGATACCATACCGGCCAATTCTAAACAATTGACAATATTTGCATCTTTGTGATGCTATTGTTAGATAGACTTATTTGTAATTATGTTATTACTAGAGTACGCTCGCGGCTCCATCCGCGTAAAGAAAAAAATGCCGATAATTTCCTAAGGGAATTCCGAGAAACCCTGTCGTGCATCCTTAGCCTGCATAAATTAGAGAAAAAATATGCCATATTTCAAATCTCTGGACCCCGTGCTTGAGGCTATGTATGTATACATGCACAATATAATGATAAATCAGTTTTGCATAAAATGCATACATTCAAATGTGATAATATGAATAATAAATAAACTATACAACTACTAATGCGAGGACAAAAGATTGTAACCAATTAATCGTTAGTACTAAGATAGGAATTTAACACAGGAATACATTAAGACAATTATTGATAATGGAAGCGAAGCAAGTATATTAAATAAATACTCGAAATCCAAAATAAATCTTGAGAAATGTTACACGTGTTTATTAAATTTTCAGGTTTAGCAAATGGGCCTGTGTTCAAAACTTTCAGTTATAGAAAAGTTTCGCTGACTGGAGCTACAGTTGTCTTCGTGTCGCTTATGTTTACCACATTCTCCTACAATTTTATCACTTACCTCATATCTTTCTCGATATTATACGGTGAGATAACTTTAGAAATAATTGCACATAAAAAAGTGTTAAAGATATCAAACCTGCCAATATGAAAATAAATTATTTTGACCTTTTTTAGGAGCTGGATATGGCATAAGCAGCTCTGCCAATGCTCTCGCTTTGAACACTTACTGGAAATCTAGAAGGCGATTAGCAACAAGTTTGTCATGGACAACTACAGGACTTGGTCCTATGCTATGGCCGCACATTATAACACTTTTAATGGCTTCATTCGGTGAAACTGGAACCATTTTAATTATAAGTGGAATATCACTACATGCTATCGCCTGCGCACTTTTACTGCAACCAGTTGAATGGCACAGTAAATCTTCAGAGCAAAAAGAAGAGGTGAACCTTATTAAGCCTGAAAATAATAAAAATGATGAGCTTAACAATAAAAATACAAAAAGTGAAAAAAGAAAAGCAGATAGTGGTTATTTCAGCTCTATATCAAAATTTAAGAATCTCAGTGCTTTTTCTAGTCAATACCTTTACAACGAAGATGACCCAGTTACTCCGGGTTATGAAATAACTGATCCCGGTATTCCCATGATGTTGCGTGCTAATGATGGTTATTACAGTCAATCTCGGCAATCAAAAAGTAGATTATCTTCAAGAGAAGCATCTGCAAGAAATTCTAGAATGAATTCTAAAAAGCCTTCCATGACGAACTTAACAGAAAATCGCTCACGAAAGTCTTCTACATTATACTTAAATGAGTCAAAGAAAAATTCTTATGTCAACCTTGGAGAAGAAATCAAAACTAAACCTAAGCGGAAAACGTCTATAACAATTGAGACCCAAATTCCAGAATCGGAAATAGAAGATTGTCCGACACTTAAAGCACCACAGGACTTAAAAGCTGAAGAAAAAGCCGTCGTTGATAAAATTGATCCCGTGAAAGCTAAGGATATTGAAGAAAGGGCAGAGAAGCATATGAGAAGTAATAAAAGTATTAAATCATTTAAAATTGATGGACAATATGGAGACAAATACACAAAAGACAATCATAGTAACATATCTTTGAGGAATCAAGATGATTATGAAGAAAGAAAATACATAAGGGATAATCATAGTAACCAATCATATCGAACAAGGTATAGGAAAAAATCAAATAATTTTAATTATGAAAGCGAAGTATTGAAACAAGCTTCAATGAAATTAGAGCAATATCTAAAAGATAATGAAGATAAAACACATGCTGAAAAATTAAAATTGCTTATAAATAACCATTCTGATGATGACGATGATGATGTCTTTGAAGCAAAATATGAAAATGATAAAGAAGAAGAAAAACCACTCACTTTTTGTGAAAAGATATACATGTTCTTCGATTTAGATCTTCTGAAAGATTACACATTTATAAATCTTATGTTAGGCATAACACTTGCTAATTTCAATGAATTAAATTTTTCTATTTTAACGCCATTCATTCTTGGTGATTATGGTTTTAGTAAATCCGAAGTGGCGTTCTTCATGTCATTATTAGCTGGTATTGATATTTGTGTTAGATTTTGCATTCCATTTGTGGCAGGAAAAATTGGATGGGATAATAATTCCTTCTTCCTCTTTGGAGTTATGTCTATGGCTATGGGACGCGTTGGTAAGTTAAATGAAATTTTGTTAATTAGACGATTATGATGTTTAATGATTTAATCAGATGAAATAAATAAAACATACCTGTAAAGTTAACTCCAGCTTTATTTTTGAAGTTGCTGTTTAGAAGCATTTATAAACTGTAAATTATTTTCAAAAGAACATGATCTTCCTTAACCCGGTTTTGTACTTTTAATCGAACAACCATTACGTATTTACATTTGGTTTCTTTATTTCAGTTTTGGCGTACTGTCAGAATTACAGCGTTGTACTTTTAGTAGCTGCTATGATTGGCTTTGGAAAGGGTCTGAGAACAGTCTTCATGGCTCTGGTGATACCCACTCATGTGCCTCTCCACAAACTACCAGGAGCAACTGGAATACAACTGATAACTGCTGGCGTTGTTTATCTGACTTTGGGACCCGTTGTTGGTAATACTTGTTAATATTTTATTCAAAGCAGGTCTCATTTAGATTATTTAAAATATTTTTGAGCAAAAATAGCCCAGATCATAGACCAGGGAAAATAATTTTTTGAAACTACATACGATTAAAAAAAATATACACATGAAGTCACAAAGTCGTAGCGGAGACTTTTACTATAACTACTGCACTACAAATAAACTTACCCAAGATATAATGTAGAAAATTCCAAACAAACACATGTTATTATATCGATTCCCTTATCTACATTATTCAATGATTAACATTAATTTTGTTACAGCTTAGTTGTAAATACTTAAAGATAACGCTCAATTGCCAAAAAAACTAATATCAAAATAAGAGTAGAATATAAAAAAATATAGACTTCTTATATATAGAATCTTACAAATGAGACAGAAATTGGTAGATACAGAGAAAAATTAACTGACTGATTCCACAACGAAAAAAATAAAAACTAACAAAAAACTAACAAAGATGACACAATCTCCTATTTTTTATTGCAAAATTTTGTACATTTCACGGGTGGTATTATACTATTTTCATACCCTAAAAGAAAATTATGACTGAATACCAAAAAAAAATGTTTTTTTACCATATCACATTACTTATTTCAGGTTGGATCAAAGACAATGCCTCAACGGCAGTGACGTTGCATTGCTTGAACATCTTTACGTGGCTGACCGCCATATCATGGGGTCTAGAGAAATACATACGAGCCAGAAGACAGAAGCCGCCTAGGGAACAATTAACAAAAGCATGACAAAATACAATTGGTCTCCAACACTCAATGTGAGATTGGTGGGCACATGATTTCACCTTATTTTTACTGTAGGTTTTAAGAAAATTTGGGAGAGGGAAGAGGTAATACTAATTAGCAGACAAAACATGTATCTGTCCATAACGCCCACATAGACGCCTAAGTCGAAAATTTTTAAGGAAATCAATTTTAAATTGTACAAACAGAGAGAAGTTTTACACAGAAAACAATTTTATAAATTATCAAAAATCCCTTTTAGCTTACTAAAGAAATAAATACTTACTAAAGTAATGCAAAATGAAATAATATAAAACAAAAGTAGTGCAAATAATAACAAAGTACCATATTTTTGCCTCAATGCAAAGGTAAACCTACTTTAAATGATATCTGTAATATAATATGTGATGCCCAGTTTTCATACTAATAAAATATAAAATAAATTTTAAACTAAAAATTCTTGTTTTATTTACGTGAATTAGTATGTAAAAATCAAAGTGTAAAACTTGGATGGTTCATTAAATTTTTAGGTTTTTGACACACCGTGGACTGTATGTGTAACAAATATTACAATTATTTTTTGAATCAAATATACCCTTCAATCATTGCAGATTTTCTATCGAATTTGTAAAAAAAAGAGTAGAAGGCTGGTCAGGAAGGACAAAGTGAGTTATAAACTAACTTATTATTAATGAGAAATTGCAAAGTGGAAGCTAATGACCATAAAAATCGTAATAGAATACCGATTTCCAAGCTAAAGACTTTAACAAATGAACAAACAGCATAGTATAATGGCCTATCAGCCTTCCCAAGTAGAAGAAGTTGGCCGATCTACTCCGTTAAGAATAAAGACGTGATTTGTATTTTGATGTATGTATGAGCAAGGAATCATGCTTGCTCCTAAACAAAAATTATGAGCAGATTTTCAGTTTCGTAGCTTTATTTCATCAGTCTAAAACCTAAAACACAACACTGATTGTAAAACACAGACTGATAGACATTATTTATGACGTCATTCGGGTACTAATTACTATATCTATAATGTGAGAAAATTATTTGCGCATCACCAGACACAGGGGAAAGGCAGATGAAATATTCTGGCTTAGCGTCGCCAAACCTGATGAATCCCAAACAAACTTGACAAACATGCCAAGATACAAACTTGTGACAAAGTGTGAATTTCTTGTAGACTGGTAGGTATAGGATCATCTCATTTCCAACTGAAATGTAAGTAGTAGAAAGCGAACAAAAGTATCGTGAATTTTTAAGGGTTAATTGGGTTTTAGGGCCTGTTTTTACCTAAAAGGTATTACTAAGCTTCCGCAGTCTGTCTGTCCGTCTGTACATCAATCCGTCCGTGTCTGAGTCCGTCTGTGTGTCCGAAAGTCCATCCGTTCGTCTGTCAACAAGCTGTATCTCATAAACAATGATAGGTAGAAAGCTGATTTTTTAAAAAGATATCAAAATTTCAAACAAAAAGTCAACAGTATTTATCATTCACATTCATCAATGAAAAAACGGATTTTTTTCAGACGTGAGACGCAGCGTGTTCCATTTTTTAGTCCCCACGAATTTTATCTATTTGAATTTTCAACAAAATCGTTAGAAACGTTTTCGCAAACGCTAGGAATATATTCATGAATATTGCTAGTTTAATAGAGTTGGAATAGAATACTTTTATAGATTGTCCCTAATAAAACCGTTTATCAACAATTTATAATGCGGCAGACTTTGAATCACTTTACGACATTTAGTTACTCTGTAGAGATAAATTTTATGTTTCACGTTCAAACACAATTCATACATTTGAATGTGTCATTTTGCGGAAGCACGCCAGCTAAGCGTGTCCGTGGCCTTTGTTTTACTACAGTTTCACGAAAATATAACTGCGATATACAAACAAAATCGTAGATAACATGTGTGCTATGGGTTTATTTCAGAACAGACGTTAGAGAAAAGTCGTCGTATATTTAACAATTTTCTAACTGGATCGACTACACACATCGTTTGAATAAGGTACATTATATTTACAATACTAATATAGGGATCTTTTGTCTTGAAATACTTTTTTCATATTAATGTTTCTATATATATTTGTGCATCGACACATATCTACTATTCTCATAAAACTTTCTAAACTCATACTACTAATTGTATTTTTTATTTACATAAATTTAGTTGTAATTAACACTGTTATACCTATCTGAGTGTTTTCTTCACTACTCTTCATGTGAATGATGTTAAACGCGGCTTTCAAATCACATACAGGACTAATAACATATATTGAGTACTTTGTCCTGTATGTGATTTGTTCATCAGAGTCTCGAAGGTCCTAAGTTTGAGACTTGTGATACTATATTTTATAATAAATACATAGATGAACATCCAAGACCCATGCCAATCAGAAAATGTTCTTTTCTCATCATGCCCTGGCCGGGAATCGAACCCGGGACCTCCGGTGTCACAGAGGCCCTCATATACTTATAAATATATATAACTGTTGCTTAACCAATTCTCAAAGTAGGCTAGAGTCCACATACTATGTAGCTGCCCAACCAAATTTTCTCACAGCATGTAAAATGTCAATAACATAATATGCCAAGCTGATCGGACTTTGAAACTAACAACTGAAAATGCAATTCTCCATACACTATTTGTGATGAAGGAGAGTAACAAGTAAAAAAAAATTTTCACCGAACTTATTCAAGAACTCATTAGAACGTAGCGAAAGATGTTTATAATTTGAACGTTCGAAGTTCTGTTTTGAGTGTCGACAGTCAAAAATACCATAGATGCGCTAAAATTAAACTTCTGAACAGAGGCACACTCGTACTCGCATTGACCTGCGTCATCGGCTAATGATGCAGAAGTAACATATTATTATGTAGGTATATTGTGCGTTAGTTCCGTTTTCTTTAAACATCTACATCTTGTTTTACAACCTAATATTTGTTTTTTTTTTAATTTGTTAGTTTGATTAGTAACTTCAATTAGATTTGATGATAATGCTTGTAGCCATAGAATTCTTAATATTTGACTCAGATTACTTTGATTATCGCATTAAGTTCATCAATTGTTTAACACAATATTATTTTCCACAAAAGTTTGTAGGTATACATAATACCTAAAAGATTTCTTAACTTAAAACTACTGTGAAAAGTAGCTAAGTACCTATGTAAAGAATGGGAAAGCAAAATATATTCAAAAAAAGAATCTGTCATCTAAAAACCGAAAGTTGTCTAAAGATAATTAAAGATAGTAGGATTTGAACCCTTCGCTGTAGCTCATGTTAGTGATAAACTCCTAATTTCAGGTAACAAAATCAGATAAAATGAAGCCAATAATGAAGAAAGGAGAAGATTTTATCCCCCCAGATGGAGGGTGGGGTTGGATGATTATATTCGCAGCAGGATTTTCAAACGTATGTTTAGAAATTGCTTTTTTGCTTCTGCAAATCTTCAAAATAATTATTCTTTCCCTATATTTCTATCCAACATCCAAAAAAATAAAGAGTTACTTATCTAACATAGGTGTGAACTATACACTCAATGGATAAAATCGATAGATAATATTAAAAGATAACACACTTCCTAATCAATAGATTTATTAGTTACTTCTTTTACTGCTGATCAGGTGAGAAGAAAAAAACATTTAATATGCTTCTCTTCCGACGCACAAAAGTCAATCAAAGAAAAAAGTTCATTAATTTGCCATTGATTTTTTAAGTGATGGGCTAGCAATCTATTAATCACAATTTCATAATTTATGACGTCCATCTTAATTTGGCCTACGAGCCTATATAAAGTTTGGTTCTACTATAAAGATTCTAACACCAATGCACTTATAGATTTTACCTTATCCAATTACATATTTAAAAAAAATACTTAACTCTTCTAATTCCAGCTATCGGCGCTTCCATTCCTGCAGCAGTTTGGTCTCCTCTTCAGGGACAAATTCGAACGTCTGGGCATCAGTAGCTCGGAAACTACCACTATTATAAATATTCATTCTGCTATGAACTCTTTCGTCGGTGCGTGACACGCCTAGCATGGGTAACTCTCAAGTACCATACCAGATTTTATAGTTTTTATGAAATTACGGAGCCAAGATGAATTAATCAAAAGGGATAAAGATTCATTTCAAATAAGAACGTAACCCTGCACAAAAGCTATCTCATATTATAAGTTAAAAAAATGCCCGAACAACCTACAACAAAGCAAGAAAGTCTTGAGCTATAATAATGAAATACTTTATTGTATATACTGAAATCACTAGTTTCTGAGGTGTAAAAAAAACTCGATTAAACGCAAATCATCAATAATACCTTTTTTCATTTTCAGGATTGGCGAATGGTCCTGTATTTAGAACATTTAGCTACAGACAGGTATCGCTGACTGGAGCAACAGTAGTAGTCATCTCTCTTATGTTGACTACGTTCTCCTACAACTTTATTACGTACCTCATAACTTTTTCAATTTTATACGGTAATATTATTATCACAATACTGAAATGTACTCAAAATATGTATAACAGAATTATTCCCAATATTTTTAAAATGTTTCAGGAGCTGGATATGGTATTAGCAGTTCTGCTAATGCGCTCGCTTTAAATACTTATTGGAAAAACAGAAGAAGGTTAGCAACGAGTTTATCTTGGACCACCACAGGACTTGGACCAATGTTATGGCCACATATTATTACACTTTTAATAGCTTCTTTTGGAGAAAATGGAACTTTACTGATCATAAGTGCAATATCACTTCATGCTATAGCATGTGCACTTTTACTTCAACCAGTTGAATGGCACAGCAAACCTGTGCCGCAAGTAGAGGAAGAAGGAAAAAAATTATTAAAAGATAAAAATAAAGAAGACGATGAAGCATCTAAAAATAAGTTTAATAACAAAAAGAATGGAGGTTATTTTAGCTCAATAGCAAAATTAAAAAACATGAGCGCTTTTTCTAGTCAATACCTTTATAATGAAGATGACCCTCTAACACCTGGCTATGAAATCACAGATCCAGGTACACCTATGATGTTGCGTGCTAATGATGGATACTTTAGTCAATCAAGACAGTCCCGAAGTAAGGTTTCTTCCAGAGAAGCGTCTACTAAAACTTCAAGAATAAATTCAGCTAAACCATCGATGGCCAATTTAAACGAATACCGCTCACAAAAATCTTCTACTTTGTATTTAAATGATTCTAAGAAAAACTCTTCTGCAAATCTCAGAGCTCCAGAACAAGAAATGAAAAGTAAACCGAAGCGTCAAACATCTCTTATAGTTCGCGCGCAAATTCCAGAATCAGAAATAGAAGATTTTCCTACACTCAAAGCACCACACGACTTAAAAGCTGAAGAAAAGGCCGTTGTTGATACTATTGATCCGATAGAGGCAAAAGATATAGCAGAAAAAGCAGAAAAACATATGACTAATAGCAAAAGTGTAATTTCATTCAAAAAAGACTATCAGTATGAGGAAAAATCTTTAAAAGACAATCAGAGCAGCGTTTCGCTAAATAATTACGACGATTTAAGTGAAATAAAATATATGAAAGATAATCACAGCAATCAATCCAAAATAAGAAGTCGAAAAAAGTCTAATAATTTTAATTACGAAAGCGAAGTATTAAAACAGGCTTCAAAGAAATTAGAGCAGTATTTGAATGAAAAAGAAAATACCGACCAAGGCACTAAAGTAAACATAGTTATTAATGACGAGACAGACGACGAAGACGATAATATTTTTAAACAAAAAAAAGGGAACGATGAAGTGGAAGAAAAGGAGTTAACATTTTGTGAAAAAATCTATTTATTCTTTGATTTAGATCTTCTGAAAGATTATACATTTATTAATCTAATGTTAGGAATGACATTAGCTAGTTTCAATGAACTTAATTTTTCGATTTTAACCCCATTTATTCTTGGAGACTATGGATTTACCAAACCTGAGGTGGCATTTTTTATGTCACTATTAGGTGGAATAGATATTTGTGTCAGATTTTGTATTCCCTTCTTTGCTGGAAAAGTTGGATGGGAAAATAATTCATTTTTTTTATTTGGCGTCTTAACTATGGCCATGGGAAGAGTAGGTAATAACTTAATAACATCCAGAACTTATATTAATCTGAGTATGCAGTTATTTATCTTACTCTATTAATCTATTTATTTAATATTAGGTTTTCATATTTATTGCTTTCCCTTGTTGATTTCCTACCTGGTATCCTAATTATATTTCCTTAAATTTCAGTGTTGGCCTACAGTCAGAACTACAGCTTGGTGCTTTTTGTGGCAGTAATAATAGGTTTCGGGAAAGGTTTGAGGACCGTGTTCGTCGCACTGGTGATACCCACTCATGTACCACTTCACAAGTTACCAGGTGCATCCGGATTGCAACTAATTACTTCTGGTATTGTGTGTGTCGCATTGGGACCACTCGTTGGTGAGGATACATTCTCAATCGTATCAATAAATATATAATAACGTCAGATTCTGGTCATATACTAAGAATATAAGAAGTATTATTACCCTTTGATATGATTCTTTATATTGAAGTTTCGAATTTGAATTTATTTGAAGTGGAATATTAGCGATATTCAATCTCTTTTTCATGTTTGTTGCATAGTCGTCAATTACTTTTCAGGTTGGATCAAGGACAATGCATCAACGGGAGTCCTGTTACATAGCTTAAACATCCTTACTTACCTCACCGCTGTGTCATGGGGACTAGAGAAATACATAAGAACGAGACGACAGAAGGTTTCCAACGAAGAATTAACGCAATCCTGAAATTGAACTACATCTCCGATCAATGAACTACACATTATTCGAATCACAAATATTTGTTTGAAGTTGCAGGTTAATGATCGAGGTAGCTTCAGCCTTTATGCCAAAGTTAAAAAAGTATTACCTACATACGTAATGGCAGTATTAAAAAAATAAAACAATGTAAAATTTTGTTTTATTATAATGTGTCAAAAAAAAAACAAAAAAAAAGATAAGTTTATAAAATTCACGCATGTTTAGTCTGGTAAACCACGGTAGTAGAACCAACAAACCAAGTTTAAGCGATTGGCTGGTCCAGAAATTCCTTCAAACTTCACTCGCACTCATTATTTAGTAAATTCACACGGAAGCAAAATAACAAGCATGAAATAGTTAAATATTAATAACGAGTAAGATTTTAGACTTTCTTAAAGGTTAAATGAAAGATCAATACTAAACTCATCGCACATGTGATAATAGAATCATGGGTGAAATTCAATTTAATTTGGACGCTAGTACCAAGAGAGCGGAACTACTAATCAAGAGCTGCGTTTGCTGAGCCAAAAGGAGTCACATTGTTGAGTCAGATCACGTACGAATTTCTATCGTAATACTTTGTAATGTCTTTTTTCTAAATGTGTGCCAAATTATAGCTAGAAGCAAATTTTTAAGTGTGAGTGAACTAAATATCTGTGCAAGTATTACCTATACTTAGTTCCCAAAAATGCTTTTGAAGTACTGGTTAATATTCTTAAGAATAGTTCATTTGAGAAATAATATTATGTGCATTTCATGTGACTGTTAACAGGATTAAAATTCTTAGTTTATATTTTTAGCAATTCGCTTGAGGTAACATATCTGTATACGTGTTTGAGTTAAATATTTTAGGTATCAATGAAAATGCTACTCTATTGCGCCTACTGCTCTTTCATAAGCAAATACTTGTCGACTTGTGATCACAATTATGCAATGTAATAGAATGCAAGCTGTTTGATTTATCTAAATATTAAAAAATATTTAAATGACAAATATTTACGAACATTCCATAAACGACATACTTCTGCTGTTGTTTAACGATTGCACCAGAAACTTTTGTACCTTAGTAGGCTCAAAAGAACAAAAAAAATGTTGTAAGTAATGTTCTTCAACAGCAATTAACAAATACCTATATTTTATCTTAAGCGCCTACCTATAATACAATTTCGAAAATTTATCCCTGTTTTCTGTTTAAATATATGTTTTTATGTCCATGTCACGTTTGGCTATATCGTAATCCAATCGGCATTAATCCAAAGAAATAACTTTACCACTTGTTAGATAATCGCTATAGATAAATTTTAATGCTATGCGTGACTTAATTATCAATAAGATACCAGTTACTAATTGAATTAACGAGAATTTTAATTTTAGAGACGCTGTTGAGTAATCATTCTAACGTGATGAGCGCTGGTGTAGACTGATTCTAATATTAATGAATCAAATGAGAACACGGTGAATTTTAATACTTTCATACACACGTAAATCAGACACGTACATAACGCAAATACACTAAATTGATAACAGAGCACATTATTAAAGTCAAACCGATAACGTTGGTGTATCTCATGTACTAGCCGCTAGTATCATTAAACGTAGACTGACGCTGTGGCAAAGGCGTGGAGAAAAACTGGGGTCAACACACGCGGCAAAACAGTGCAGAGGACAGAACAAAAGACATTTCAAAGTGTACGTGATTAACAATATCATTAATGATTATAATGACTTGAAGACGGTGATGTTGTGAGGTGTGAATTTTGGAAATGTGGTATTGTTAAACATTGTTATAATGTCGAGTGCAGTGAATAAAGTTCCACCAGACGGAGGATATGGGTGGATAGTGGTGGTCGCCTATGCCCTCAATAATGTAAGTTAAACTCAACATACCAAGCATTAGAGTTTAAAATTAAACCTCATTGTAGATATACTAGTTAAGGTGATATGAATATAAATGAAGAAGTATTCAATTTTAATTTTGATCTACCATGTTTGCCTAGTAAAATAATTACGTACGTACATATAATTACGTCTATATCTTTTGCGGAGTAGTCAGAACCAATAGTATCGAAAAGATAAAATGATAGAATCGAGATTCAACAACCTCTTAAAATTCATTTAAAATGTATATTTATAATTATTTTGGTGTCAAAAAATTCCAATGAATTGACAATGCTGCAAAGTATTAAAGTTTTTATTAATTAATAACTTGTGGATTTAAATACAATTTACATAAGCAAACACAAAGTATCGATCGATTTTACCAATTTACAAAAAGTTTAGATGGCTGATATCTTTATCAGAAAAAAAATTATCATCTTTATAAACGGATGTTTAGTCTAGCTTCAAAATAGAGCCGATATAAATAAACCTAACTACACAAATAATGTTATCATCATTTTAAAAGTTTCGCTTGGGGAGTAGTAGTA
Source organism: Amyelois transitella (assembly GCF_032362555.1). Lineage (NCBI taxonomy): Eukaryota > Metazoa > Arthropoda > Insecta > Lepidoptera > Pyralidae > Amyelois > Amyelois transitella. Next base: position 8,451,665 of record NC_083509.1, read on the forward strand.
AGTAACTAAAAACATTTTAATTGTTATGTAACAAAATGTAGCTTTGATTGTAAAATCTTCAATAACATACAGTATGAATTTTCGTTTAACATGGGTTTATTAAAACGAAAAAAATGCATATCTCTATAAGTAGAGCACAGTATTATAACAATTTTTATGCCGGTTCCTAATAACATTTGCAATGCCTACATAATGACACAATACAGTAGATAACGTATTTATCTCTTAAAGTCTGGCTTATTGTTTGGCTGTGTGAGTACCGAGAATTGACAATAAATTTATCACACAGTAATTGGGCCTATAACCTGTAATGACATAGGTATCTTTCATTGAAGTGTATAAAGTAAACGAACTTGAGAGAATATTACACAAAGCCTGACTATAACTATTCACTCAAGTACGAGTAGCAATTATTTTGAAGTTATGTCCTATTGTATTATGAACCTGAACAATTGAATTTCAGCGACTAAGGTATAAAAATCTTTATGAATACCATCATTGTACATAAGGTCACTCCTCCACTGGACTTTTGTCTGTAGATGTTCTAGGAAAAATATAGAAATACCAAACCAGGCTTGTAGGTTGATAGAGATTATAAAATCTACTATCGAAATTGATAAAAGTCAAATAATATCATTATATTATTATTTTTAATAAAATAGAGTAAAATTTGTGCCCTAATATTACGAAGTTACTTTTATGTATTCGGACAGTAACCTCATTACTAAGAATTTTATATTTATCTTTTAGGTGGTAGTTCTTCCCCTTATTGCTGGATTCGGTTTAGTTTTTCAAGAAGCCTTTGACGAGACAGGTTTATCCGCTACCCAAGGAACACTAATTATCACCCTTAACCATGGAATTGGCATGCTTATGTCGTTTTTCACTGGACCAGTACTCCAGAGGTTTGGTTACCGAAAAGTTGCCGTTTTTGGAGCAATTTTTATTGCTCTTGGTCTCATGATGACGGCCGCTACATCAAATTTCTGGCTGTTTATTTTCTCCTACAGTATTATCTGTGGTAAGTTTATAAATTACAAAATAACTGGTATCAAAAGTAAGATTATATTTACTGCAACATGCATTGTCCTACATTTTGATAAAACATGTAGTTACATATTGAGATAAATGATAAACATTTTGTGTTTGAATTGCAGCATTGGGCGTTGCATCAGTTATGGCATCCTTCTCATTAGCAATAAATTCATTTTTCAAGGAGAAAAGAGCACGCGCTGTAGGCGCTGGAATGTCCATGACAGGACTAGGAGCCATTTACATGCCCCTCCTCATGAGTACTCTCATGTACACTTATGGTTGGAGATATGCCGTACTTATTCTTAGTGCTATATGCTTGCACTCTCTTGTCGCTGCTTGTTTACTAAGACCAGCCAAATGGTACTTAAGAAATCCGCCAATTACAGAAGAACTCGAGCCATTAAATAAGGATACTGGTATAGAACTTGTGAATGGAAGTTTTACAACGTCTTCAAAACTAACTGGTAAAGACTTTTTTAAAAAGGTCATAACTTTAAAATGACCAACTTTTAATTTAAGCTTGCAGATTAATTTTAAACTCAGCAACATTTTTTCAGGATCGACAACACCTAAAATTGAAGAAAGTGTGGAAACTGGTTTAATTCCTCCAAAAAGTTTATCAATGCGATCTTTGTACAGCAGTGCTAGTCTCGAAGCAAGAAACGCTATCTCGCATCCTGATGTACGCAAAAAGACATCAGAACCACCAGAACCACCGCTCTCTGAAGCTAAATATAAGTGGTGGGAATCTCAAGAGATAAATTTGGGTAGTTCAATAAATATTTTCAATGAACCGAAGTCGGATATAAAAGAAAAGGAGCCACTAAATATTCTACCTGAAAAAAATAAGAAAGAAAAGACATTTCTAGACAAATTCATAGAATTTTTCGATTTGACTTTGCTTAGTGATCCAATATTTGTAAACATTTTGATTGGTCTCTCAGTCGCAGCATGTGTGGAAACTAATTTTTCATTGCTTCTTCCAATAATGCTAAAAGACATGTTGAAATTTGAAACATCTCAAATAGCTCAGATAATGGCTGTTATTGGATTTTCAGACACAATCTTTCGATTCGTGTCTCCATTTATAGGAGAATGGTGTAATAAACCACCAAGAGTTATGTATATTGTCGGATTATTGTTAATTATTTTTACAAGGACAAGTAAGTATCTTAATTTTCGAGCAAACTTTTGTTTATAGGTACACCTTTCTATAAAATCTTACAAATAACTAACAATAACTTTTCCAGTTATGCTGTTCACAACTTCGTACATCGGTATGATGTTCGTAGCTCTTCTTATGGGTATCACCAAAGGCATAAGGACAGTCTACATGAATATCATCATCCCTAGCCATGTACCAATAGACAGACTACCGTTTGCGTACAGCATACAAATGTTCGTCAATGGAATCACGATTATTGCACTTGGACCATTATTAGGTAACAATGTGATAAACATCAATGCTTTTATTTTGAGAATGTATGTACGTACCTCATATAGCTGCCAATCGCATACATTGTTTATAATTATTTTATTTGGCAAAGCAAAGACGATCGATTTGGCGCAGAGGTAGGATTCCTTTCTCTGAACTGCAAGTTCCGGGTTGATCTCCGGGTCAGCTCATGATGAAAAACCAACTTTTTCTGATTGACCTTGGATGTTTAGCTTTATAAATATTTAATTTTTTAATACTTACTTTTCTACTCATATTATAAATGCGATAGTATCTCTGCTGTTATGCTTTCACGCCTTAACCACTAAATTTTAATGAAAATTGGTATACGTCGACCCTTAGAAAGAATACAGCAACTGTTTCATTACGAAAAACGAAACCACGCAAACGAAGTCGCGGGAAAAACTAGGGTTGAAATAAAATAATGCAGCATTGAATTATTATCGTAACAAGTCATTAACTTACTTTGGGCCTAGCTGTATCTAAACTTTTGCTCAGCTTCGCTCAGAAATTTCCATTTATTGTTTTAAATTTTTGTTTATTGTTTTAAAACTAAGTATAACAAGTCTTTTCTCTTTATAATAAATATGGTAGGTAATATGGTAATGGATCATGATAATACTCTCTCTCTTATCTTGATTTTCTTTTATGTTTCAGGAAAGATTCGTGAAATATCTGGATCATATCAAATACCAATAGTGGTGTTGAATTCGGTGACTCTAGTCACAGTTGTTTTGTGGACGTGCGAATTTATTTACTTCAGACTGAAGCAGAAATCCGTCACAGAAACCCAAGAACAGCAGTAAAGAAATCACTCAAGATGTATGAATTCCACAAATGTTAAACATTGTTAAGACTTACGTATTAGTTGTTATTTAAATAATTTTTATAAATATATTTGTTTAAAGTTGTTAATATTATTTTCAGCTATGAAGTTTTAGCATAGAGACACAAGTGACTTTGAATACATTTTGCATTTATTTACATGATAATATTTACAAAATCTTATACTTATTTTATATTAAAAATGAACAAACATGGCTAGAAAAGATTGAAATAAGATTAAAACTTTTGTTTTGCTGGCGTTTACACTATTTGCTTAGAAGCAGTATGATGGCATAGAGTAACAACACAAAACTTTGGTTACTATTTGTTATTATCATATTAATCATAGTCTTTTTCGTAATGAGCTAAAGAAGATTAACATAAAAATAAATACAACTATGTTTTGATCAAATTAAAAAGAACACTGACCTATTGTCGTAATCTTCTTAATTTGCTCTGAATATCTTTCGATCAATTCACAGAAGTTATCAATTTGTATTTAAACATTATCACCATCACATTAGTATTTTATTTCACTAACACTAAGTATTGTTTATTTCATAGTTTTTCTTGTTGATCACATTTCACAATAATGTCTGTTAGGATGATGAGCGGTTTCCACATAACACATTTATCAAGCGTCTCTATGATGTCCTGCAGTCGTGGTATCCATTGTACCCTGAAAATAACATTGAGAAATATGTATTGATATTAAATCCACGAAAATGCTAAATAAACTCTTACTTAGTTTTTTTCTAACTAAAAGAGAATAAATAGTTCATATTTCGCTTGAATACACCTACGACTATGTTTGTGTACCCGCGGAAAATTCTGGAAATAGGTACCTACTCATTTATCGCGCCCTAGGACCACCTTCCTAATCTACAGGCCAGTTCACATTAAAAATCCCTACACCCAGCGATTAGGGATGCTCGTCAGTCGATCCGTGTCCTTTTATAATTAAGTACGTAATAGCTACGTAAATATGTCTGAAAATGTCTTGAAGGACAGACATTTAACTAAGACTTAAAGTAGGTATTTAAAAGTTAAATTATAGTAGTAATAATTCTATTATTTATGTTAGTACTAGTCTGTTTAAGAAAAACTTAAATACGCGATTATACCTTAATGTGACCATTTGTCATTTGTCTACTTTAGAAAACTGTCATCTAATTCCAATGTATCCTTTTAAAATAAAAAGCGCATATTATTACTCACTTACTGTGTTCAGAAAGAAAATATCTTTTTGAGCTACGGAACCCAGTAGAACCAGTTCGACAAGGAAGAAATCATCAAGGGTTTTTTTTTTAATTTATAATAAAAAAAAATAATTATCAAAATATAATATTAATTGAAACACATGCTATGCCTGCATATAAATTGATAGCAAATTTGCGTCGCGACTATTTTTGCAATGAAAACTATACTAGCACACAACGTATGTAAAATGTTTGGTATTAATATCTAGAAAATACTTGCTTAAAGTGATATATACATTTTCAGTTATTGGTTATTAAGGCTGATAATCAGAAGATGTTAGAGTCCTCAAGGGTAGAACTTAAAATATAATATTCCATCAAAATTACAAATTAGTCACTGAAACTCTCAAAGCAAATTAGTAATGCAAATTAATAGAACCTCGTCCTCGTTAGTAAAATGTGTCTGTTGAAAACCTTCTGGCAACGCCGTATTGCTTCTCTGATCACGATTCTCCAAGTCATTAACTGAAAAATTTAAATAAAAATTAGTTACCTACGTAAGTATGTATACCTACATTTCAATTATAGCAAGATATTATTAATTGTACATTAAAAGAAAAAATAACTTACTGCTTTGATACCAGCTTTTAGAAAAACCGTATGATGAATCCGATTTCATAGATTCGGTTTTTTCGATGGAGGCGAATCCCGTAGAGGGTCGATTAGAAAATCTTGGAGACTTAAAAGGCAAATTATCTGAAGCTGAAGCCTCGTTGTCTCCGCGTATCTTTTTGAATTCGAAAGAGTCTGGATCAAACCATTCTTTGGTAATATTTCTTGAATCTCGCCATGGCTTGGAAGTAACTACATAAACTTTTTCTTTTGTCAATGGCGATATTGAAGTTTCGATTTTCCCCCATGGAGCTGGCGTTGTTGTAGTAGTACTCCTAAATGTTGATGCTGCTGTATAAATGTGCAGTTTCTGAACCTCGTCTTCTTTCTTATTTTTTTCCACATTATATTTGGATTTAGTTCTTTCAATAGTATTGTAATGTTTCCAACCCCTTATAGATGAATTATTTTTGTCTTCAGTAACAGCGTGCTGCATACTACTAGAACCCTCGTGATCATACAATTCATAACTATAATCAATAGTAGAGGTTACATAATTAGTGGGCGTAGTTGTGGTAAAGAAATCATCGGGTATTTGTTTAGCATATTTTTCAACGTTACGAGATCTTTGTGGTATTTTATGTCGCTTAGAGTATTCTTGCGCAGTCCAGTCATCTATTGTTTGTTGTAACTTAATAATATCAAAAGGAGGTTCCTTTACATCATAAAGATCATTTAAAATATCAGCTGTGTTCAAATGGTCTGAATCTGTACTTTCTGTACTTGTTGGCGTCGATTCTTCAGTTGTACTATAATTTTCTGTGACAGTGCTAATATAAGGACTTTCGGTATTTGTTGGAATTTTTCTAGCTTGATATTCATCGTCTTCTTTTAGACTCCAGTCTTGTGATTCAGAGTCAAAATTTAAATTAAGTCCTCCCAATTCCTTGTTTGTTGTATATGGAACTATAATTTGTACTATTTTAGGTTTATCAGCGTGCTCGTGAATTTCTTGATTTGACGGACTTTCATTAAAATCTACTTGACTTTCATGCCAGCTACTGGTTTGTGCAGATTGTGGTGCAGATGTTGTTTGAGCTTCATCATAGATTTCGTAATCATTGCCGCTGCTAGTTGTTGATAGAATATATGCAAAATTGCCATGATTCTTGTGAGGTGCACTTGGTTTAAGATATAAAAGAGGAGAGTCAATATTTTGCAGATTATTTTCTGTACGATATTTATCAACATCTTCATCCTTCACACCTCTTAAATCTGCAAATGCCGGTCTATGATTCGATGGTACTGATACTGGTTTCAAATCAGAAGGAACACCAGTATCATAGATGTCGTTTCCACCATCAATTCCAGTGCTTTCAAAACTTGCATCCGGTATTGATTTAGTTTCTGAGATGTGATCTTCAGAAGCTTGCGATGAAATATCTCTTATATCATCTATAAAGCTATTGGGGTCATTTCTATAAGATTTCGAACGGTTTTGATTCCTTAAAATATCTATATCTATCACTGGCGATTGGATAACGGTTGCTGGATAATCAATAGAATGAGTAAACTCAGCAATGGGAACACTCGGCGATATATGAACATTATGTGATGTTTGCTGCATAGAATTAATTCCCTGAACTACGTTGGATTCAAATTTAGGAGATGGCCTGAATGGCCGAGCATTGAAAATAGGAGGTAAAGGAGATACAGATAAGTTCGGTAAGGCTACAGGTTGCAGCGTATGAATGTTTCTACCTCTATTCAAAGAAAATGGAGCAGGATTGGCGAGTGCTAAAGTACCATTAGGTATGGGATACTTTATATTATCATTTGGCAAAACTTGAGTTTTTATTTTTGTTGATTCTGCTGCTGTAGCAGATGGTATGTTTAATGCATTGGGATTAGAAATAAGTTCTCCGTATGAATTTTTAAATACTGCAGGTGGAGAAACTTTTGGTAATTCTAACTCCGTAACTGGTTCATAGTGGGCAGTTACTGGTGCGTAAGTAGAAGATATGTAAGAAGATGGAGTTGTTAATGTACCTGAAAATATATTGGTAGGTGTTCTATAGGTTGAGCTTGGTTGAGAATATGGTCCTGTATTACTATTAAATGAAGATACCTCTTGAGACGGAATAATACTAAATGATGAACTAGGTGCCCCATATGAACTGCTAGGTACGCCGTATGAACTGCTCGGTACACCATATGAGCTACTAGGCACATTATAAGAACTACTTGGTGCTCCATACGAATTGCTAGGTGTCTCGTACGAATTACTTGGTACGCCGTAGGAACTACTAGGCACACCATACGTACTACTTGGCAAATTAAACGGAGAGCTTGGTGGGGAGTATGAATTACTAGACGAAAATGGAGTGCTAATCGAATTATGAGATGAAACGGTTATTGTATGTGTCGGACTAGGAGGTCCGTATGTTGAACTTGCAAATCCACTAGAGAAACTATTTTGAAACGAGACTGGAGGACCATACACTGTATGCGGAATACCAGGCAGTAGCTGGGGTGTTTTTTGAGTACTCAGGAGAGGTTGGGGTAAACTTAGTGCATTGGGATATGCGGTCGGACTCGGAGGGCCGTACGTCGGATTAGGACTTTGAAAGGTATTTTTTGCTCCTAAATTGTATCTAATCACTGGTATCCATGGCACTTGATTGCAGGGGTTACAGTCTTTTTTTATTGGTGCTACATTATGAGTAAGGATAGAGTTTGTGTCTTGGTTCGATTGCTGCGTAGAAAAAAGCCATCCTGACACTTTTTGAAATAAAGATGGGGAAGGGGTCGTTGTGAATGGTTGAGGTGGAGGTACAAAGTTAAAATTGTATTGTTTATAGAATGGTGCTGGAAACTTGAAGTCGGAGGAAGGGCTTGGTGGAGGGGGTGGTGGGTAATGGTACCCAGTGTCTAGATTTTGTCTCTGAACTCTTCCGCCGCCATGGAACGGCACAGGTTGTATTGGAGAGTGTGGCGGAGGTGGCGGCGGCTTGAGAAGTTCTCCGAATTGTGAAGCGCCATTCCCGTGTTTGTGTCCACTGCTATCGCCGCCACATTTACTAAACACGGCGAATAGAAGCACCGGGATCATCTGGAATGATAAAAGTAAAAAGATTATTTGTTTTGCCTCTTAAGTATATCGTGGTAAAGTTGGTCATAAAAATATGTCACAATAAAAAAAGTCACAAAATATAGCTTTAAAATAAGTTCATCCACGCAGGTAACTAATGTACCCCTCAAAATAGTGTAGAATATAAATAAATCCTAACATAACTTTTTAAATAAATATTTAAAACGTTTAGATACATATAATAAATAAATAAATATATACGGGACAAATTACACAGATTGAGTTAGCCTCGAAGTAAGTTCGAAACTTGTGTTACGAGATACTAACTCAACGATACTATATTTTATAATAAATACGTACCTATATAGATAAACATCCAAGACCCAGGCCAATCAGAGAAAGTTCGTTTCTCATCATGCCCTAGCCGGGATTCGAACCCGGGACCTCCGGTGACACAGACAAGCGCACTACCGCTGCGCCACAGAGGCCGTTATATATGTATACTCAAAGAGCAAAGTTTGTTTTAACGGGAGTAAAAACACTTTTATTGCCTAATTCTATAATATTCTCAATATTTACACAAATTAAATAATTACTTAGAAATTATAGAGAAACACGTGCCGTGACATATCGGAGATATATTGTGGCTGCTTCCCACGAGCTCTATTCTTTACACTTTTCTCTTTTCTCATAATGATGGCTGCAATCGAATTATTCTGCCTTGAGAATATGTTCTACTTCAACTCAACGTCTAGATAGATATATCTTATAATAGGAAGCTTTCCTATACAATAAGCAAAATAACGCCTTCAATAAGCTGAGGCAGAGAAAGACTAAAGCATAAAATACCTATATTATGTTCTGGAACATTTCCCAAATTATGTTTTCCTTCTGGCTCTCGTACTATACATTATTACTAGATAATTAGTTTCCTGTAGTATCTTTCAGCTTAAGCACAGTGAGCTATCCGATTATTTTCTAATGCCCTTTTGCTTACATCAATGTCGCATTTCATATTCTCAACCTTTGCTCATGCTGTAAAAATATAACGGTTCGGAACGTATGCTTATCACTAAAATAGACCAAATACAAGTCATAAAACAATAATAAAACTAAACGGAGTGATTAAAAGTTAATGTTTAGATACCTTAATAATATTCACGTAGTATTGTGCCAAGCCAAAGGAATGCCGCTGTTCTAATGAGTGAAAAGCATTATCATTTCATTTTTTAAATCCACTATACTATAAATATATAGTGGCAAATATGCTAAATGATTCAGTAAAGCTCTGCATAATAAAATAAGTACCTACATTATGAAAGAAATAATAAGAGATGTGTTTCAAGAGTGATATGAAGTTTGATCACGAATGCATTCTTGATTTTGCCATGAATTGCGAAGTATTTTTTGTTAATTCAATTGACGTACTTACTCGCCCGAGTTTCGAAACTCAAGTATGCACCCGCCGCTACACAATTCGTCGCATCATTTGAATAAATACGTGCAGAAAAGTGAAATTACCTTTTACGTTAACAATTTCCAGACGTGTGTAATGTAATCATTCTTTGACTAACAATTGGATCAAATCCTTGAGCTCCCGAAATAGATATATTTGTGGTTAGAGTATTTGTGCGCACTGTGGTTTCCGGTATAGGTGATGATCTCGTAGAAGACTTCATCACCTTTACCGAAGCTCAAGAATCACCGATTGTTCCGAGGTGCAAAAATATAATCTTCTCTTGCAGAGAAGACAGAGCCAACAGTCTTGAAAATACTAAAAGGTCACGTGCCTACAGCTGCATGGCTTAATGATAGAATAAAGATTCAAATAGGTTGCTAGCCCATCGCCTACAAGAATATTCCCAAGTTTATTAGCCTTTCCCTTAGTCACCTTTTACGAACCCATGTGAAAGATGTAAAGTGATCCCATTCTAAAGTGCTGGGAACCACACTGTAAACTTCTTCTATTTATCTCTTTGAAATTCTCTGCCAAAATCCATTATTGGTGGTTGGTGGTTTCTTTAGTTAGTTTTGTCCTTTTAATGCTATTTGCAGTATAATCACCAGTTGGGTAAAGACAGCTGTCTTATATCGATATCAATATTACAACACTCCTCATTTATATTTATAGCGAGGCGTGCTTCTGTACCCAAATACATTTTTTGCCAAATATATTCAGACAAGTAAGACGCGTTCATGTAACTGGTGTATGGATTGTCATCTGATCAAATATACACTTTCTCCTGCCAATACATACAATTTTACACGGTCTTGTCATAGGTTACTTTAATCGTGTAGTGTATAGATGTGTACTATATATGGACAAGCACAATTATTAAAAAACTTCTTCGATTTGATAGCTACGTTCTTGATAAAACTTTATAACCCAAATCAGTTTACTCTATAAATTTGTCAACAAAACTTCCACAATTATTACTTATTACAATAACCAACCAAAGGGAAATTGATTTCGCTATTAGCAACAATTAATCATAATATAATATTTAGCAATAATAACACAACAAAGATAGCTCCAAATATAATAAAACTACAAAAATATGTACCAACCAGTTCATTCTTTGATAGCAACAATGAACCAGAATATTTTTCAGAAAAAGTTACAACAATCGTAAGACCATGGCAAAAAGCTAATGAAGAGACATTTAAGGCTTTGTGTTTAACTCACGACGACGCCTGTAACGACGAAATTGAAGTCACGACGAATGACGAACGACGACTCAATCATGGCAGAAAGCGCATACGCATCTTCACGAATCATCGTGTTGCTAAAAAGTGTTCCCTTTGTTTTGTTGGATAATAAACCAATGAAAAGACAGTCCTTATTGTCGTGAGTTATTGTGTCGACGTAATTGGTAGGAGACTTAGCAGACTTTGAATAATAATCAGTTTTTGTAAAAAATTAATAATAGTAACGTTCCTTTTTAAAGATACATACTTATTTTTAGACATTATTGCCTTAATAGTACGAATTACCCTGGTAAATTCCTAATTGAAGTTCTTTTTGCAATATTATTAAATTAATTTTTACAATTTAACAAAATTGAATAAAAGTATGTATATTAACTTTTAATCCGCACTTAGCCTCCCTTATCGGTTGAAAAGTTCAATTCCGAACACAAATCTAAACATTTTGTTTGTTAGTAAAGTAATATCGCTTATAATTAAACATAACACCAAATCGGAAGTTCAGACTAGACCATCACCTCACCCAGTTTTCACTTTCGCGTTTCGGCTACTAGGTAGCTCCCGTCTTATGTCACCGCAAGAAAGCATTGCGTTTTTTCGTGCAATTAAGTAAAAGTTCTTGGGAAGCGTGCGAACCTCGGCCCGCAAGGCCGTCGCTCTTTGTTGACCTTTGGTCACATAGACGTAGCGTAGGGCTCCGTTGATGCTCATATTGTGTGGTCGCGGTTTACTTTCATTGGCAACATTCTACGCTTTGGCATTCACGAGTTCTTATATTATGTTGTACGAATTAATTTACTATTCTTAAAGTTGTCATCTATAACATTAATGTGTTTAAATAACGAAATTTTAAGCAAAAATTACTCATTTTTTCACAACTTTATTGCAAAATTATGTTATGCTAAAGGAACCTTAGTCTTTTTATTTCTCCTGCCATATCCCTGGAGAGAAGCCCAGGGGTGTGCTTTTAACCATGATTGTAACTTTTAATTTTTAATTGATCCCATCTAACCTCAGTAACCTTTGCAGGGGAACTTTACTCATAATGGATCACGTTTACACATCCGGTAGGCTAAATTTGATGGCTTCCTCACGAACAAAGAAGTATCTGTAGTGTGTGACATTGATTCTTAGACATAATCAGTTCAAGTTGTACTGATTTCTCCTGTGTTTCAAATGCAATCTTATACTTGTAAATGTTATTTCCGGGCATTCATTATTAATGTCAATGCGAGTACGGACTGTTTGTGGTTTATTATTGTTGGGTTCTGCTTCATTTTACGGTTAATCTTGGCCTCTAATAAGTAAAATAACAGGACTCACTTCTCCGTTATTAGCTGAATTCAAAATATTTCTATATTCTTTTTGAAATTTCTTCCTTATCCTATGCTTGTATTCTCAAATAAAATACATTGAAGTAACTTAATCAATTATATTATTTCTGTCCCTGAAAACCTCGTAGATGTATAAGAAAAATTAAAGATGTGTAGATCAGTGCACTCTACAGTTCAGTATCATCCAGCGACGGAATATCATCGAAATAATTATACAGATCATACCTACGGAAGATTTAATTTTAGTTGTCAACAAACTTTTCAAAATATTTTGATCAATGTCATTTGGGAAAACTTTTACATCTATGTATATTATAATATGTTTCCCGGAGGCGTACACAGAGACAAAATCTTTCCTTTTAAAACTATCTCCACATATTTACTTCTTTGCTTCATTATACACGTTTTTCAATCAAGCTCGTTGGCGTAGGTTACAAATTCTTTTACATCCAATGTGTTAAAAGTTATTTTAGTGGTATTTCAGAAAATACATTTGAAATCAAGCCAGTTTGCAACAAAAACACACGTTTCTAGGTAAAGGGCAAAAGGCTCTAGGCGTCCGACGTATATACCCGCCACATTGGTCTTGGTGATAGTATAACCTACTTGGTAAATAGATATGAGGACGTACTCTGGTATAATATAATATTTTCCATTTTCCCAACTGCTTTAACTTTTAACCATCAATGAAAATAAAGTTTATTTCCATCATCATAACAATTCAAATTGATAAACTTATCTCAGGCATATCTCAGGCATATCTCGGCGAATGCTGATAACTTAATTAACTGAAATATACCTCAGTTACTCATTATTTGTATACTATTAAAGAATTGGTCCACATGAGACAGATAGAGATAAGAAAAAGAAGGGTAAACCCACTATATTACTGAAATTCTAGTGAATATTTCGGGCCATTTGATAATAAAATTTATCCTTGTGATTTTTGACAAAGTAGAATAGAAACACATTAATATATATAAATGTTATCAAAACATCTAAACTTTATAACAAGTGACAGGGAAAAAATCGTCAAGCAAAAAGGTTGGAGAGAAGGATTGTTTCTTGTGTAGCCTTTGGATTGTTAAATTTAGACAACCAATAACTTTGTGTAAAATTACCTTTGACCCCGTCAATCAGATTAGGTAACAGACCCCAGGCTCTCAAGCAACACAACTGGAAACTTATTTAACTAAAAAACCTTTTATGCATCATCCATTCTCCGACGTAAGGTTGGCAGGCTTTGAAGATGACAACTAAAAAAGTAATTGGTAATTTTTTACGTCACCTCAATAATTCAACTTTCATTCGTGACAGATGGTCCTACTAATAGCGGGATAATTACAAAAACAAATGGTCTATTAAGGTATTATCATTCATATGCAAGCAAAACATAGTTGACAATGGATGATCTGGCCAAATGAGCACCAGACAGGGTGAGAAACAACAGAGAAAGCTTTGTCGTGACGCGACAGTTTAGATGAGGATCTCATGTAACACCTATTAATCTTTAATCTATGAACAATACACTAATTTCGGAAGGTTAACTGGAAGGGATTGAGCAACGCTATAAGAAACGAACTAATTTTACTATTGTCTATATTTTCGCCTTCATACTTGTGTCAAATCGAGAAACGGAGATAGAAAACTATTCTTTTAAAGGACTAAGCTAGAGCCATATCACAATCAAATTTCCAATTATTTTTCAGCTATTAAATGTATGTTTTATCTTCAAATAAAATCACTGTGTTTATCTTTAAATAATCCCAGCAAAAAAAGCTACACGTGCCGGTTTCGTACCAACCAAAACGCCTTACTTTATCTCTACTCCGTTATGGATAAAGGAATTAATATAATTATGTTATAATACCCTGAATCTGTCAGTGTATTGCGTAACAGTTATTCAGGTGATCTGTAGTTCAGTAAGGGCGGTATCGCTTTCTATTTGAAATTCACGGAAATTACACTGTTTAGTCAGTCGTTACAACTTAGTTATGCTGGCATCATGAATATTTATATCTAGGTGTTTCCGGACATAACCAAATGAAATTAAAATCCAAATGCCAAACTCTTTCAGAGCTAAACCTATTTATGTTAAACTAGTAAGCCGCCCTAGCTGCGGTCAAGTAGCATTTATAGATATAAACTTTCCTCAGAAAACCCTCGAATATTCCAAACAGAATTAAAACCCTTCCAAGACAGAGAAAATAGGGAAACTTTAAAATATGTAGTGATGTCAAACATAAACTCTATATTGCACGTACCACAGAAAACAACAGTGCAATTCAATACGATATTTCGTGTTTAGTTATAGAAATTACTGACATAAATGATTTATACAAATCGCAAAAAACAATCTTATTAAAATACTGGTAATTTTTCAAAGTAAAACGTTCATTTTGATTAACAATACAATATCAAATATTTTACAGTACCCACTCATTAATAAGCTCCATACGAAACGGAAATCGTGTGATCTTTGAATGTCATTTATTTCTTACGCTACATTACCACACAATTTATAAGCCGAAAACAAAAAAATACTTCATTAGTATGATGCGCCACACAAATCTCTACAGTTGCCCAATACCTATCTGATTGTGAACCAATAAACAAACTTTTGATTTGATTGCTTGTACCAACGACTATTTTACTATTAGACAAATTATTGACATAAGTAACCTTTTTTTTTCACTTACAAACATGCCTTACGGTAATGTCAATTTCGAAATAAAGCTTCTTTTACAAGCAAAGCTTATTGAACAAAGCATCCTTCCGATGTTTGATGCGGATGTCGTTTTACACGTGCAAAAGTGACTGGGGGTTAACTATAAGTCGGAGGCAACTCTTTTATCACTCACTTGACATTATGTAATTGAACAACTTTTAAGAATGCAATTAAAATAAGTTAAGAAAAGAAAAATAAAGAAGCTTTACAAAAGTGACAATCGGGCCAATTTTATACCCACTGCTATAATTAGACTAGAAATATTTTGTATTAATAACTTTAATTTTAAGTTTCATCTTACACAATCTAGCTCTAGTAATATAATAGGTCAATGTTAGTTCAAAGAAGTTTGAAACAAAATCGAGAGTACGTTATGTGTGGGCGTACGGTGCAGCCGTGAAATCTCTAATCAAACTGTCCAGAGAATCAAAGCCGGTACTTACGTCATTATGTCATCGATTATTGGTCGATAAATAAACAGGTCCGGTATTGGTAAAGAAACATATAGTAACGACGAAGACGCGAGCGATTTAATAAACATAAATAGATTTTAACTGAATTTATTGCATGAAATTTTGAACATTTTCCATTTATTACCATACAATTTGTCTTAAAAATTCGCGGTTCTTATAAATATTTTCTGAACATTGCCATTTTTATATTTTAAAGGTATGTCCAATAATTTAAATCATTTACTACAAAACGTGGCTTTCTCTATTTACACTTTAAACAAACATTCACACTGGGGAACGAAACTAATGGATGGACATTATAGAATCGTGCACGGTAGATTTTGAGAGCGATTATTATCCATCCAAGGGTGAAAGGTCCAATATAACGTTCCACATATAAATAAAAATATAGCAATATTCATTACTACGAAAGCGTCAACAAAAACAAGTTACGCAATTTCCAAATGATATTTACAGAATGAGCTGTGAATATGACTCTTAAATGATAGGTACTCGTAGACATATTTATTTTGTTTGCTTCCGTTATTACGAGTACTTTATCCATTTGCTTGAAATAAATAACGTTTACAAAAGTAAGTTTTTTTTTCTTTAAATGTTTTATGCTAAACGAAATAATTTACCATATACTCTCTCATTATATCTTCCTTAATATAATAATAGCAAATTAGTTAAGACGGTCGCAGGCGCCTGTTTGTATAACATACATAGCGTAACCCGCGTTTCTTTTATATTATTTACAAGTATTATTTTAAGAAAAAAAACATTTCAACCTTGTTTACAAAATGAAAAATAGTCGACTACAAATCAGTGAAATTACTACAGATAGAGCTATTAGCCTATACTATAGGTTTTTGAATGAATGGCATTTCAATTTTCTAACATATTTTTTTATAATTTTCAATTAAGAAAGTTAACATAATAAATAAGACACCCATATTTTTGTATTATTTGAGGTCTTATCTTTGAAATTTGGCTTATTCTAAAAGAACGTTACGGCGCAATAAGGTCATCCGTATGAACTTATAGTTTTATATCTTTGTCAATGTAATCAGTTTTCAAAAAAATATATAAATTTCTCAAAAATAAATGTATTAAAAATCAATTGATATTTTTTGCATCTAGGATAGATAGTAAATTGGAGAAACGGTTATTTTTGTTTCAGGTCTTGAAAACAATTAAATGTTGTCAATTTGTCCCTGGCAGGTATTAATTAAGCCTTCATGGACATGGATAACAGGCAAAGGCTCCATTTTCTTATAAGTAAAAGTGAACAAATAGAAACGTAAACAGCCATAACAAATGCAAACATATAAAACTCAACACCACATAACAAGACTAGAATTATAGTAGATTACATTGTATGTGTGAATAAGATTTTTAAAATGAGCACCTCTCCTATAGTATATCGCTTACTACGATGGGTGGGAATTGTGGGAAATTACGCTTTCACGGGCGTCGCGGATTCCCACACACACGAAGAACAATGATCTGAAAGGTTCAAGTGCAATGGCAAATTATTTCTTCACTGTATTTGTCAGTAGTTAGTGTCATATTAGTATTTTCGTTAGGTTTTTTGGGATAAAACCTATCAGAAATTGATATTCGCAATGAAAAATAAGTTATTTGTAGCTTCTGCCTAACTCTCTTATCTTAGATTTTTAGGCCTCCTAGAATTTCTTGCGTATGGATCTATTTCCTGATTCCCTTTGCTGAAACCCTTTCTTAAAATACTTGCAAATTTAATTCGTTTTTCTCTAAGCATATAGTTGAATGTATAACTTGCTCAATATCTATCTATCTAAGACCCCGATACTCATAAAAGAGGACACTAACTGACTGACTGACAACACACAGCCCAAACCGCTGACCCTAGATTCGAAATTAGGCATAAGGGTTCTTTATATTTTTATTTATTCTTTATTGCCACATTTACAATTTGTAAAGCACAATAAGCGGACTAAGGTAAAGCATAACGTATCTAATAGTCTACCATTGGGATTCCAAGCAGAGAACACTTGTTAAGATGATAAAAAATAATGATAATAAACATACTATACTACAAACCTATACCTACTAAATACAAACATACCCATATACTTTACTAAATACAGAGATTATTTACTCACTCATGACATGACCGAGTCAAAAACAACTGGATCACGTGAGACTCAAAACTGGCGCAGCTCGGAGAAGCTTATTAATATAGTCTAGGGTGCAATGAAAGGATTTCCCGAAATTCCCGCGGAAACGTAAATTAGACTAATTTAACGTTTCACATGAGCGAATTATAATTAATACCTACCTAATAAAATGAAGTCTCTTACAGATCTAACAAACAACTACGCAAATCGTCAGAAATAGCATTTTATTAGAAATATTCAATAACAACTGATACTTAGTAAAATTTATGTTCAAAACTTGTTTATATTAAAAAGAAAGTAAACGCACGATTAGCATACTATTTATGCCACCTACAACGTCATCATAACAATGTAACAATAAAATGACCATGTTACAGTACATTTGTATGCATAGAAATCGAAAGTGAATTACTTACTATTACAACTCGCGTTAAAACAGTAAAAATTCAATGGACAATACATCGGATATGCGGACGCTGCTGACACGCAATGTACAGACAACAAAACAAAAGTTAATACGAGACCAGCTTTTAACTGCAGTTGCGTATGACGAAGACATATTTTGTTTTTTTTATTATTACTAATTAATTGTAAAGATAAGAGTAGCATGGAACTTATATTATTTCTTTAAATGATCTTTTAACATACTTATTAATAAAACGAATTTTTTACTCTTTATCTCTCTTTTTACTCTTTATAATATATATATAAAGTATTTAATATATATACGTACGTTTTTTACTCTTTTACGCAAAATCATTTGATTAAATAATACAGTTATAAATAACTTATATGTTTACCAGAATAAAACATAACCTAAAATGTACTCGCAAACGAAGTCCAGGGCAGAATCTGGTGTAGAAAATAAAAGCTACGTTTTAAATGATTTAAACAAGGTTTTCATCATCATTAGAAAATAAAACAACTAAAAGCGGATAAAAATAATTTGCTGACCGTACCCTGGAATGCCTATATAAAAGTTATGTAGGTACTTACTTTTTAACACATTTAACATGTAACAATAATTAAAAATTGACTATAACTTTTTATCAAATTCAGTCTTGCGCAATCAAAGTAATTGTTATTTTCTATTGGCTTTGATCGATGGATATTTTATTTAACCTTTAGATGTTATATAACGTTTTGTATATATTTATGAGAAGGAAGAAAGTAAAGATTTTTTGAACATATGTTTCAAACTACTTAATAAGTTATTTAACCCCCAAGTACCAGTTTTACATTTCATTAGATCATCAGCAGGATAATGATTATATCAATTAATACATACATACATATAATCATGTTTAAAAAATTCCAAGTTTATAAGCCTATCCCTTAGACGCCTTTTACGACATTCACGGGAAAGAGATGGAGTAGTCCTATTCCTTTTTCTATTAGTGCCGCTAACCACACGGCACATTAATCTCGTTTTTATTTCATGGAACATGGATCTGCTTAGGAATTTTCTTGGGTCTTCATGAGTACTTCCTAACTACTTACTAACTAATATTCTACTGATAATTATTCATGTTCACAATATTAAGACATTTGTAATTTTAGATGAATATCTAATACTTAAGTATATTATTAAAATATTTAATGTCGGCTTATCATGTTCATTATAATGGGTGATCTGTCAGCATTCGTTCGCCAGTACATTAGTCACTTCGATTAAACTTTTATCTCCCCAATCTGATGAGGCTGAAGATATACAATTTGTTCAAATTCCATTCAACGTTTACTTTTTACTTGACAGAGTTCATTAATATCTGTATACATTTGAGCTTTCACACCGCCAATATAACAAGCGATGAAACATAATATTTTTTTCAACTTACTACATATTATATAGTAAGTTGAAATATTATGAATATTATGTTTATTTCACAATTGGTTAAATCTTATATTGGAGAAATAATAAGTATCTACATTTAACATGCACTCACAAACGAAACGAAAACGTAAAACTATTTTTATGGAAAATTGTCGATTTGATATTATTATCCGTAATTATAGACCTTAGCTGGCTTTCTGTTCTTTCTTTCTGTCTTTATTCTAGAAACTTATTTATTTAAAAATTCAGAATATTCCTATCGAGTAGGTACCTCGCGAGTCCTGCGAGCGAGGTAACAATTTTGAAATTATTATAGAACCCAAATTTACCCGTATCTACCTAATTAGAAAATAAGTAATCTACCTATTTAATAAAACAACAAGTACCTACTAAGTACCTAAATAACTATTGGTCAGATATTTTGAACGCTGCTGAGTTGAGACAGTCAAATGTTTTCGATTTTATGAGCATTATAAAATGCATTAAGTGGTAATAATTCTTTATTCTATCCATACACAGTAGTCTGAGTCAACATTAAATTCAAACATAAAATAGAGAAACAAGATAATAAAACAGAAGTGACTAAAATTTTTTAACCAAAATACACACATTACAATGAATGTGACGCAAGATATAACTTTATATCCCCAAAGAGATAATTGAAGTTAGTTTAAATATTGTTTGATATGGATTGGACATATAATTAAAAATAATAATTACTTATCACGCACCTCAAGTTATATAATACTTTCGATCTCATTTCTTTATACGTTTAAATTGCCCCATGATTAATTTCGTAGGTAATTTTTTCGTTCACAGCTTGATATCAAATCGCAATATGTATAATGTATATTATTTATACGCAATATAAATAACTTTTGCACAGTGCTGTATTTTCATGGGAATTTACAAATAGGCAGTATTTGCCCGCTTACATATGCGCATTTCTTTTATAAATCAATTCTTTAGTCTTTTTCTTCTTTCAAATAATTGTGAAGCATTCATAGAAACAAAATAAATTCAATAACATAAATGCACACACAGCAATGACAAAAAAATAAGTTCTTTAATTTTTTTCAAACTAAGAGCTTTATCTCGTAAATCGGTGTGTCATTGTAGTCGTACCGTGGCTCCAGATCCATTGAGCAATGGCTGTCGAGTCGTTTTAAAAAACAAACAAGTTCTTTCTCAAATTTCTCCCGTTTCGTGCCTTGTGGTGTCAGAAATACAGCCGTCATCCTACCTCACGATTTTGTGAGTTCCTGGAAAGTCACATTTTAGAGTGTGTAAATTTACGTAACACTCCACGGAGAGCTAGGAATATTTTTGTGAGAACACTGTCAGGAAAAAAAAATACGGCAAAGAGTATCGTGAATTTAAAAAAATATATTGCTAAAGTGCAAATGCTTACTCGTATATATGAAGGTACCCATTTTACTTACGCGTAAAGATACCAATCTCGTATACTAAAATATTAATGGTTGGTTCCATTAAATACGATAAATATGAATTGTAAGTACATGCAAATAAAGCATTTGAAGAACCTATGTGGAAAATATGGCCAGTACGGGTTAACTCAAAAACGTCATTAAGAAAAGATCTTGACTGTAACTATTAAAAAGTTAACAACTCTGCCTAAAACGTGAATTGGTTATTAAAACTTTATGGTAACCAAAGCATATAAGTGACATACAAGTATTAACAGTAATTATGCCATCTACACACTCAGGAACCAGGGATAATACGTAAAAGTCCATTAGGCGGTCGTAAAGTTTCTGTTAGCTTTAAGATAAACTCGGTTATCACTATTTTCCTTTAATGAAAAAAGCCTTTCTGTTTACAGTAGGAAGTATCTCGTCAACACTTACTGATACGGTATGTTACTGATAGTATAGTTGACGTAACTATTTTTGGTAGTGTTAAATATTCCAAATATACATATTTGTGATTAATATATGCCGTGCCGTTACAGTGCCGTGTGGTTCCTGGCACCAATACAAAAAAGAATAGGACCACTCCATCTCTTTCCCATGGATGTAGTAAAAGCGACTAAGGAATAGGCTTACAAACTTGGGATTCTTTTTTTAGGCGATGGGCTAGCAACCTGTCACTATTTGGATCTCAATTCTATCATTAAGCCAAATAGCTGAACGTGGCCGATCAGTCTTTTCAAGACTGTTGGCTCTGTCTACCCCATAAGGGATATAGACGTGACCATATGTATGTATGTATGTATTCATATATTGTGGTCAGAATTTACTAAATCTATTTTAAGAACACATACACATACCACGTCTTCACACTTAGGCAACTGGATGTGTATCCATGATCCATTACGGGTTAAATACCCCTGCAAAGGTTGCGGAGGTCAGACGGGACGGGAGTCGCTTTTAAAATCCGAACGACATTATTATCATTATTACATATTATGCAGAATTTCCGTAGTATAGTAAAACCAAACACAAAACCAACTCGTTGATGTCTTTTATAGGGTTTTATAGGATTTTCATATAAAAAATATGAAAATCTATATACATATGTATTAAAATATGGTGATTCTAGTAGAATTCGAATCTAGTGCTATTCAGTCACAGTTTTGACCACTCTATGGACCCATAAACATCGGTTGGTCATTATATTTCAACTATTGAATGGTAATGGAGCATGATTACATGTTTCATCTTCGACTAAATTGGAACTCCCACAATATCTCCCGACCGAGAATTTCTCGAAATTCTTCATACATGAAGCAATCACGAAAATAGTATTGATGATTAATAGCTCGGGATGGCTTGGCCAGTGAAAGGAGGTATTTATTTCGTATGAAAATACGATTTTAAACTTCGGCACTGTTGTTTGTATTTAAGTATAAAAATATTCTTCAGCAAATAACGAAGCCAACGGCATTTCTCTGGCGATTGCCTAGTAACGTCCTTTCTAGGATCACATTCTAGGGGTGATAAAAGTTATATACTTAACACAAAAAGAATCCTGTCTGACCTCCGGGACTCACTTAAAGGGTAACCTGGACCCGCTTGGATCGTTCGTTCAAACGGCCTTCATACTTATGTTCTTGCATTACATTTATATTTTTATACATCGTTCTAACTGCAGTTCTACTTAATAAATCCACCACTTTATTAAAATTATACTTTAATTTCCTATATATAACTCTACATAATACCTAAGCACCAAATAATGCATGAACCGCGTATTGCATTCATACCATAACATAAAACTACGTCGTAAAGTTCTAATAGATAGAGAGATAGATTGATATCTGTCTATCTAAACTTGATTATATATGACACCATAAAAAGAACATCAAGATAAAAAAAAATACTGTTCACTTAAACTTTTCCCAAGACTCTGGATTAATTGAATCTTTATAAATAAGACATAATTTGTCAACATCTCAATTTCTATAGTTAAGTACATATTTTATTCTTATTTTAAACTTTTATTATTAGGAAGATACGCTTGTTTATTGTTATTTTATGATCTATTAAATATGATGTCTCGTAGTACTAAAGCAAGTGCAAAAAAAATTGTTTCTACATTCTCAAAAGTTATAAATTAAGTATAAACATGCCATATAAATATATAATTGCATTGTTAAAATTACTACTTACGATACTTATTCAATGAGCTTCCGCACAAAAGCCCGAGGGCTTATTGAAAACTTAGACAATGTAAGTATTACTCACCGGCGTAACAGCCATATCTCCGCTTATCTGAAACGAAGATCCCAATCGCTATAGATCATCACTCAACTTTCACATGCCGAATCATATCACAGACCGCTTAACTGATAACACAAGCACTTGTTGTATACTAGCATAACGTGCGCACGCTTCGATTGAGGCAGATGAATAGTTGGTAAAGCACGAAAAAGTTCGGTTCCCACGTGAGAGAAATGCGCGTGCTTGAACAATGGTGCGGTGGAGGCTGCGCGCGCGTCGAAAGGTGGGCAAAAAGCGAATGAGCGCACGGTGCGGCGCACCTCGAGCCAGGGGCGGGAGTCGGCGCCCGCGCTGTACCTGCTGACCCATTTCAACCACCACGCAAGGAATTTAACCTTCCGTATGTAGGGTTCACACCGTTTGGGTGCATTGGTTTTTGATGGTCTGGTTAAAAATAAAAAAACAAAGTTTATGTCAGCTGCTTCTCATCCTGGGAAGATGGTAAAAGTCAGTCAAGACAAAGGCTTATGAACTTCTTTCGAGGGATGGTTTAACTGCCTGTTACTATTTTGAAATCTTAATTTCATTTATGATATATAATTTTTATGACCTCTCTGGGTTTTTGACTTATTTCTCTGATTCGTAAGGGATAAAGACGTGATTTAGCAAGGATAAAAGACATGAGCTAGGTAAAATTCTTTAAAGCGACCACTAGGTTACTTCAAGTTAATGAGAGATATTAAACACTCTTCAATGATATTGGCCCAGAGACAGACAAAACCTTCATAAGTAACAAAGGCTCCTATTTTGCTGGAAATTCCCATGGGAGCATAGAACCGCGCATAAGCTAGTTCTTTCTAAAGAAGCAAACAATGCCCGAAACGGGACAATTCCCAATGGTTTTTTTTTAATCATGATTAGAGCCTTATGGATCCCTTTGGATGACCATAGCGATTACAACCGTAACGTCACAGGAATGCCAACAATGGCCGGCTTATAAGAAAGGGATGTTCAAACACATCCTAAGTTTTTTTGAGCCTTGAAATGGTCAAGCAAGTTTTTTGACCGTAAATTAGATAGGAATCTACTTTTTGTAATTTGTAACAGCTGTCTGCTTGTATAATTTATTAGTTTAATATTAAAAAATAGAGACCTGCATAAAAAAACGGAAATGCATCTTGCTGTACTTGTTTTACTTGTAAAAAAATTTGTAAAAATTTAAAGCTTTAAAGCTTTGCAAAATATTTAAAGCTTTAAATCTTTAATAAGCAATGATTTTTTAAACAATTAAGTAAAAATGAATATTATCGTAATTTACGTTCACACTTAGAACTCTCAGTAAGGTAAGGATAAAAGCAATTACATTAATCGATATTTCACGTCGCATGGTGAAAATTATCGTTATGTTCTTCCGCGAGTTGCGGAAGGAACAAGTTGCGTATGCGCATATATTGGCTGTTACGCGAAGTAGCGTGCTAAAACTCTTGTGTAGGTATAATTTACACTGATATTTTGATGGACGGGTTTCGGTAAAGCAATTTGTCTTTGTTATGAATTGGCTCCTCAATTTAATTACTATACAAAGGCTTTTTTCTAGTCAATGATTAACTAATTCAATTAGGATTTTTTGGTTACGCACGTATATTTAAAATCCAAATAAACAAATAGGTATTGTCAATATTTTTCATTCTCAAAAAATCTAAAAGTCCAGTCATAGTTTTAAGATTAAATTATCATTTGTATATAATACCTACCCTGTGAATGTATCTAAGAACGACACTGGTGACACACAATTGCACATACATAAGTTATCAGTAGGTATTATTCAAGTTTACTTTTGTGGAAACATGATGCGCGTAACAAACAAGCCTCGAAATGCTAAATTTGCAATTGGATCGAAGTTATTTCGAAATTCGTCGATATTCCGAGCAGCCATGTTAAGTATTCAGTGAAATTGTAAAATTTCAAACAGCAACCAGTACGCGCTTTATTTACAAAGCACGGGATTTCGCAAGCGACCGCCGATGCTGATCACGTCAGCTAGCTAGCTTTTACCTACGTCTTTGCCTGATTTATTTTTATGTTCAATTTGTTTTCTATTGTTTGATTGTTATACCTAGAAATAGTAACTTATAATTAACGTGTTTCTTATTATAAGTTTGTGTAATGAGTATTTGTAAATATATAACCTAAACATTCACTAATGAATGATAATGAATGTTAAATGATTTCACACACGTCTCATTTTTTTTAAAAGAGGACGTTGTTAAAAGCAATTTTCAATACTTATTGACCTGATTAAATAAAATACGCCTAACTTAGATACAAGAAAAACCTAGTGAACAATTCACAGAAATCAATAAGTACAAATTGTAGTTGCCAGTAAAACTACTACTAGTAGTACTAATCAACGGATGCTCGTCAGCTGCTTTGCTTAAAAAGTGCTATTCGATTCAGCTGTATTGCTTCCTTATTAACTTTTACGCCATTAGCGTAATGTTGTAGGATGTCGCCTTGGCACATCAGGTAAACCTCCACAGTTATGTAATTATGGAATCCGGGTTTAGAACGTTGCCCCTGGAACAAATAACTCATTATGCAATGTGCAATATAATCTCGTAGGCTTTGCACATACAAAAAGACCTACATTGCGGAGCCAGAGATTGGTATCACTTTCATGACGAGACTTTATTGTACTCTTGGCAAATTGCCATTTATATTGAGGCTACTGTTGGTATTGTTTATTTTCCATAACTTGAGTACACGCGAATTTGTCTGCGTTTATTTCGCAACCAGAGGTGGCTGTTTACCGTAAGGACTAAAAATTCAACAAAATATTTTCAGCCATTTCAACGTTAAAAATAGTAGGTTATGGTATATATTTATGGTAGTCCGATGGTAGGTAGTGGTAAATACTAACTAATTGCTTATCTATGAGGCCATGTTTGATTATGATAAGTTCTATGTTATTAGTACGTAGTATGTTATAATCCTTGAATATTGCAATGAAAACTAATAAAAGTATTATTAGCAGTTGAAGTTACAGCAAATATTAGGACACAGGTTTATTTCCTGTATTTTATTACTTGTATATTATTAAACCAGAAGTCAAGATACTTACCCATACTTTACAAATTGCTCCTACACATAATATAATAATCATATAAATAAAAGGAAACTTTGTGTCTAGGTAGTTTATCTTCATTCTACTCTGCCTATTATTAGCAAAACTTAAAATACAAGATACCTAGGTATTTACAAAAACCGAGAAGTCTCATTTCAGTTCTCCAATGGAACATGGCAGAGTCCTATATTCCAATTATACTATAAATAAACTCTCTAGTATAGTTTGCATTTAAAAACCTAATTACTACAAATTAAAATCGATCGATTTAAGTGCATAGAAGAGACACGCAAGTGAAAGCTATACTTCTATATGTCACACGCCGATAATAAACGAACAATAAATGCATGGAGTGGGATAAAGAGTGCAAAATAGATTTTTTTTTAAGAATTACAGTTAATTGATAAATTATCTTTATATTTTCCAGTAGTTTTTAAATCTTTTCTAAGATAAAGACAAGCTTAATTTAATAAACACTTGGTTAACTACTATACTCCAATTATGACAGCATGGCAATAAACAAATGCATGATTATATTATTTGACGGCCTCTGTGGCGCAGCGGTAGTACGCTTGTCTGTGACATCGGAGGTCCCGGGTTCGAATCCCGGCCAGGGCATGACGAGTAAAGAACTTTCTCTGATTGGCTTGGGTCTTGGATGTTTATCTATATAAGTATCTATTATAAAATATAGTATCGTTGAGTTAGTATCTCGTAACACAAGTCTCGAACTTACTTCGAGGCTAACTCAATCTGTGTAATTTGTCCCGTATATATTTATTTATTTATTATATTTATTTATTATAATAAAATTCGGTCTACCCTATGGGGTAACAAACATATTTAATCATTATTTCAGCACACCTAAATCATATATGATAAGGGAAATCTATATCTATACTAATATAATAAAGCTGAAGAGTTTGTTTTGTTTGTTTGTTTGTTTGTTTGTTTAAACGCACTAATCTCAGAAACTACTGAACCGATTTGAATAATTCTTTCACTGTTAGATAGTCTATTTATCGAGGAAGGCTATATATATATATATATTTATCCCGGATTTCCTACGGGAAACGTCAACAATGCAGGTGAAAGTTGAATGAGTCGGCCATCTGCGAGCTTTCCACGAGAATGCTGCGCAAACCAACAAAGATATAGTAAAACAATGTACTAAAGATGTGAAGTACTCATTTTTTGCCACAAAAAAGTCCGCGAGAGCATACATCTATCTCTTAAGGTTTACTTACAATAACCACTTTTATGTTCATTTTTTAAGATTATTTTTTCATTATAAACATAAGTTATTTTGAAACCAATTTTCTTTAATTCAGTATTAATTCTTATCCAAATAAATATGTTTATTACTTTCGGCTTTTCATGCAGACTATACTATCTATATGTAATAGATATGTAGCAGTGAAGACTGCATTCAAATTGAACCCGTGGTTTTGGAGATACATGCTAACATTCATTTATGTAAACAATTGTATACTGCAGCGCATCCTGGTGATTTGAAACCGTAACACCTATCTAACAACATGCACCAATCAAATCTAAATCCAGTAGTGAAAACCGCATCAAAATCGGACCAGTAGTTTTGGAGATATATACTAACATTGGTTTGCACAAACAAACACACAAACGCACAACCTCTCACCCTAAACGCATATATACGGCCTCCGTTCGGTCGCGGTAATGATGTGGGCCAAGTCGTCGCCAAGTCGCATAACATTTAGCAGCTATAATTGATAAACCCGAGGAGGATGTTTGCAAAAATAAATATGATGCCCAAAATAACTATTCCACGCGGACGAAGTCGCGGGCACAGCTAGTAAATTATAAATTGGTACTACGGAGAGAATCGACTATATAGGATGTTGACTTTTTTCATAGAATAAAGCCAATAAACGTATTGTTTGGTACCTAACCTACGTACGTAGGTACCAAACCTACCTACTTGACGTAGGATTATACGCATGGACAAGTTTATTACTCATTTTAAATATTAAAATAAAATAGCTACTCCACTCATTTTTTAGTTTGCGGAAGTAGCAATTATAAGAGTGTTCTCGGTAGCATCGAAACAATACGGCATCGGGAACTATCCCATACTCTTTTCCCCAAGATTGACTTATGATCATTTCTTTATAAGCACTAAAAAGTGATCTTGTATATAAAACAACAAGATTTAATATCCCATGGCCGAAGTTTCTGAGGTGTAAAGTGCATTTGGATGATTTGTCAGACAAATTTGACCTTGATTCTGAGGTATGGGAGCTGACTCTCCACGCTATTGTGAGATTTTCATTCACTTTTTACTAACAGTTGCGATACCATCTAGCTAAGGCACTGCTTTTCAATGTATTAAATTATAAACTCCATAAGCTTAGGAATTAAAATTACAGTTTAAATTACCTATTTATGAAATATCTTTGCTTTTTTAAAATTTTCTACCTCCAAGGTATTAAGAAGGTTTCACGTGATCATTTTCATAAATACTAGAAAAATAGAATCTTATAAAAAAAAAATAAGGAAAAGATGTCTATACAAATGTCAAAAATACAAGAAAGAAACATTTTTTCGAATTAGGTAGTTCAATTTCATGAATCTCACTGTGATAACTACTTCGATTGTTATATCATGTCTCTCGGGTAGTGCTGAGGCTTCACCATTGGCCGTGAAAACATACCAAGTTCGACGTATTAACGACTCCGCTTACCTAATTACTAGTTTTCCAGAAGATTACGAATATGGTAACAAATATACGCGAATGCCCGATAACAGCATTAAAGAAAATAGTGTAATGATACCCGGCGATAAAAGGTTTTCAAATTTAGATTTTGTAAGTACGATATCTATTATAGAAGACAAAGAACGACAAAAAGTTTACCCGTCCTCAATGATAAACAAAGCCAGAGAAAACTATTTTAGGCATTACTACCCAACCTTAAAATCAAAAAGTGACCTTGCCCCATTCACTGAAAAGAGTGGATTTATCGATATATTCGTAGATGAAAATGGAGAAAAATACTTCAATAATCTTCAGATGGCAAGGAAACTCGCTGTTGTTTTAAACCAACAGTTGTTACAAGATGGAGCTCGGAAAAAGACAATCTTTGAGTAGTTTCAATTCTATCTCAGCTCTCCATGGTGACAGGAATCCAATCTGTAATATAGGTCACTGAAATAAACATTAATTGTTCACAATACAAATAAATTTATAATTAACTTTTAACATATCGATATAAATACAACATGAAAGATATTAAGAATACAGAAACACATCATCTCATAAACTGCTTAATTTAATAACATACTCATTTCCAAATTCATAGCACAATGACAAATTATTTTAATGTGTGTAAGTAAATCAATTAGTACATGTATAAGATGCAGTACACATTGAAGAGGTCGGATTGAAAAGTGAAGAAGTAGGACAAGTATAGTTATATTGGATGAAAGAAGACGTCGAACTATCATAGACACAGAAGAAATAATCTTGACATGTTGTGTCTGACGTATCAGCAAATCTCCCCGCTGTAGTGCACGTGAATGTTGAAGTGGTTGTACAGTTATAATCACTTTCGCAAAGGGTTGTATTTGGATTGAAATATGTACCATTTGGGCAGGTGTAGGTCGTTTCGGTATAAGTGCCGTTGACTTCGACGCACTCTATGTAAGACGAACAATCTGTTGAGCTGGGGTCTGCGACGTAGCCATCGGCGGTGCAAACTGAAGAGCTGCTATCAGTGGTGTTTGTCACATTACAGACGTAATTAGTGGAGGCAGTGCATGCTGAAATTGTAGGACTGAAGACAGAAGTCGTTGGGCAGGTGTAGTTGTAGGAGATGAAAGTGCCGGAGGTGCTGTTATAGACGCAAAGAGTATAGTTTTGGCAGGTGGTGTCATCGGTGTCGGCGAATCGGCCAGCAGATGTGCAGTTTACCGCGGCGTGGGCTTGCCATGCTATGCAGAGCACCTAAAAATATAATATTTAATAAAATTTTTGAAGAATTTGAATTATCTTACACGTTACATCGTACATTGGTTTATTGCTAAATCGATGTTTTTCTGGTCAGGGAAAACATCGTGCGAAAATCTGCACATTCAGATTTAACTGGATGTGTAACCATTGCGGAGATGCGGAAATTAGACGAGTGTCGATTTAAATAAAAACCGGACTAGCCCAATCTGGAGTGGTGACCATAGGCAGACTCCGAACTAGTTCCAGAGAGGTGAGGAGGCAACCGCGACCGACACCAGGAATGCATAGTTAAAAGAGTAGTTGAGTAACATAATCATAGCTCACTAGAAAGGTGAAGAGTTTCTTGTAGATAGTAAGACAAATCAACTATAAATTTGGGCTAAAAAAAACATAGCACAAATCAAAGTAAAAAAATATATTAATTACTTACAAGGAACAATCCGATGGCAATCCTGGTCTCCATTTTGTCCATCTAAACAAAATTTTCGGTCATTTTGCTTTATATAGTCAAATGATACAGCCAAAGGTAATAAGATGGAGTGTTCAATAAACTCCTAATCTCCTTGTATCTTGTCATATTGCAAGGAAGAAAGCCGCCGTTCGTTTATGAGCCATAGAAATTGTTTGCCAAATGATTGTCATTTCAAGTCCGTGATCCGTTTTATCTTTATAATCTGACTAATTGTTATGAAAAGCGATGAAATCTAGCTCTTAAAATAAAAACTTTACCTCTGATATCACTGACATGACTTCATGATAATAATAAAAGTGCATAATCTTATATCTTATTTGTTTATCAAAATGCCTACCTACGTTGAAAGATTTTTTCATATAACCCTTGAGTGAGTAGGTACCTAATTAATGACAATAAACCCAGGTATAAAAGGAGCTGCATAGCCTTCATAACCTTTTCAGAGGGCTAGGCATTACTGTTGTTGGTATCATAACTTATATATACCTATCTAACTGATGCCGTAAAAATTAAGCATTTTATTTATTAGCATGGTTAATCAACTTGAAATTAAAAATTTAAATTTAAACTCCATTAGTGGGTCGCTCGCGGCAAAAATATCATAGTAATGAACATGATAATCAACATCATCGTAACGGGACAAAAGAATAAATAAAAATATCACCACTTCGAATATGCCTTAGGTACCCCTGTAAATATCGCGTAGGTCAGAATGGAGTCAGTGCCAGGATGAGATGAGATGAAATAAGAAGAAGAAGCCGTTAAAATATCGATATTCTGCAATGACTAGTTAGCGGACCCGGGGAATAACAATCGAATATAGCTATTATATCATATCCACATAATCTTTGCTAAGGCTATTGCAGCAACTAAGTATGAATTTTAAAAAAGTCCCTGCGAAATTATCAAAATCACTTCTTCTTGTTTAGCTAGTGATGAAATGTACTCTTGAGTACGTGCAAAAGAATTCAAACAAGGATTAAAACAGCATCAATGATAAGTTTGTTATCTTGTGGGGCATAGAGTTGAGCTAATGTCGATATTTCGTGAATCGATTCTATTGTTTTCATAAAATGAAATGATCAGCTAATTGTTAAAATAGTTTTAAGGATAAAAATTATAAGAAAGTAGTTTTTACTCATGGTTCCACTCATGTAACTGTAACGGAAAAAGTATTGTATCTGGAATTAATGTCCTTTCCAACAAAAAACAAACACACTTTCCTATTTTGAATACATCTTAGTTGGATAAATTAGAATAAATGTTCTTAGTATGTTATTTTTTTCTTAGGTATTTTTCCATTTGAGATATTTCTATTATCGATATACGCTTTTCTACACACTCTGCCCTACAATCATTTGATAAAATTATCAAATGAAACACCTTTGCTTTCCGCAAACAACCATAAAATGTTACGATTTTCTAGTACGTAAGTAACTTACCTACAATAGGAATTTTGTTTTATAAAGCAGAGGGCGCTGTATTCAGGGACAGTCAACTTTCGCGCTGCAATCAATTAAATTGGTTTTCAAGTGCAAAAATAGTGCTTCTGTGTTTTGTTTGGATTTTTCATACGCAGGAAATGGAGAAAGTCACTTTACTTGTGTTATTTGTTGTAAGTTGTGCCCTTTGATGTAAATTGTAGATAGACTTATATAAGTTATGAATTTATACGTGATCTATTAACCCTTTTAAATCATTCATGTTATTCACGGAATTCTTTTTGATATTTAAGTATTGAATAAATATTAGGTTGTAAAATGCTGTAAAATAATGTTCTTTGTAAGTATGTACTTGCAACGCTTATTATTTAAAATTTAGTGATCTCTTCAGGACGATAATTAAATTTTAGTGGTTTGTCCAGTTAAACCTTATAATAAAATATTTTTTACAGGCACTCGGTTTCTGTAACTGCGCAGATACAAATACATGCACATCAGATGGGCGATTCATAACTGATAGTTACTGCACCAGCTATACTGTTTGTGTTAAGCAAGCCACTTCATTCGTTACTTACACCATCCCATGTCCTAAGGGCCTCAGCTTAAATCTGAACTTGGTTTGTTCCATCACCGGTGCCAAATGTCTTCCTAGTTACTCTTGCACGAGCCTTGGAAACTTTTCAGATTCAACATCTGCGAGAAATTACATTTCTTGTACCCAAGGGTTAGGTGATTTGAAAATAGCAATATCTATGGAATGCCCGAAATCAACGGAATTCAATGCAGCTTCGGGAATATGCGAAGAAAATTTAACTCCTATTACTACAACAGACTCTCAACCATCTATTGAAACAACTGTGCCATCTACTTTATCACCTATAAATGAGCTCTCAGGTGCCACATTAAAACCATCTGCTGAGACAACTACTATATTACCTATTTTGCCATTTAATCCCAGAAATCCAATAAATGAGCTCTCAGATGATACATTAAGAGTGATTCCTCCAATTTTTACTACCACCACACAAAAGATAACTCCGAGAGCAGCTAACAACTCAGTAAATAATGTCGCTTCCTACATCATAGTTCTAGCAATTTTATTTTGTAATATGTTTACGCATAGAGTTGAAGCGTAGTTATCATAATATACTTATGTTCCGATCTAATTTTCGATTTACGTAGGTTCTATAAAGTCGAAACATGTAAATATATTTTTGTGTATTCTTGTAAGTAGGTACCTTATTAATAACTTTTTACATCATTAATCTTATATGAAATCATGACGGACGCATTTAGGATTCGTACAGTACCTAGTCACACTTATGGACTACGTAACTATATATTGACAAAATAAATATGATACATTGGAACTGATTGTGTTGTGTATACTACAAAAGCCTTGCGACCTCTTCCCCTATCCCAAATATTTTTATTAAACTGTATAATTGATTAACTTTAATACACCAGGTTCCCCTGTCATGGTCACGAAAATCAGGAAGTGTGATCGCATTATTATCTAGCTTTTCTATTTCTGAATAATTTTCAAAGTGAATAGACAGGGCCAACATTCTCGATAAGACTGAAATGCCAAGTTCAGTTGTATATTGTTTAATGGTGGAATTAAATAGCAACAGGGTTGCCCATCGCTTAAAAATACGAATATGGACTATAATGAACAACGAATATGGCAAACACATGTCATATTCGTTGTTCATCATCACGCTTTTTATTCGAGCCCCCTCACAGTTTGACCACCAACGCTTACGTAATAGAGACTTTATGTTACTTTTATATCATCTAGGTGGGAAGAGTGAAGTACTTTACCCTCATGGGTCGGATGGCGAGTGGAAAAGGGGCAGATAAAGAAAAATAAATAAGTACCTACCTACTAACATAGAATAAAAGTCAGTTACTTCACTTCATCACTACTCACTACATTAATAGATATTATTAGATAGGTTTTATTTTCTCTGTCTGTATGTGCTAAGAAAGTGGTGGACGGAGTTTGTTCCTGTGAAGTATCCTGTTGGAAATGGGTTTTCGAAGAAGGTTGATATCTGATACCCGTGCAATGAAGGGGCGAGTCGCTTGTTAAGTACCTATAAAAATTCACAACATCATTCAAAGTCAGGTAGGTATGGTAACATACTCCAAAACATTGATTACTTAATGATCAATCTCATCCTTTCTTATAGACTTACTCCTAACTCCGTCCACCACTTTCTTAGCACATACAGACAGAGAAAATAAAACCTAATAATATCTATTAATGTAGTGAGTACCTAGTGATGAAGTGAAGTAATTGACTATTATTCTATGTTAGTAGGTAGGTAGTACTTATCTCTTTTTCTTTATCTGCCCCTTTTCCATTTATCCCACCTCGCCATCCGACCCATGAGGGTAAAGTACTTCACTCTTCCCACCTAGATGGTAGATGGTATAAAAGTAACATTATTGTAATAGATAAATCAAATTTGGAAAAACTAAACAGCAAAACATACTTTTTGGATTTTTGGGTTCCCGCCTAAAAAAGAGTCAATCAAACTGTTGGCTCACATGATACCAGAAGGCTAAGAACAATGAAAATACTGCCTAGAATACCACCTACCTACGAAATATTTGTCGTGCTGGATGTCAATGTCATTCTGCAAGGACTTGAACCTGACACTGACATCACACTATTTTCTGGCCCTAAAAGAGGTTAGGTTCTCGTAAAGTTTTTAGAATACCTAAATTAAAAATCATTTCGATTTAATAAAGGTGAATTGACATCTTAATAAAAAAACTGCATACGTTAGGTAATTAGAATAACTGCGATATGTACACCAATGTCACAATAACTAGGTAAAAGTGTGTTTGAGGTTATGTTATGATTTATTATTTTCCAATGAAGTTACACCGATTCAAAATTTATATTATATTCTAGGCATTGGACAAGATTAGCTTCACTATGTCGGTCATTAGCTACTATAGAAGGACAGACGCTGCCACAAAGTGGCAAGTCAAGTGATGGAATCTCTCCACCGACTAGAATTCCTAGAGGACCCACAGACATTCTCCAGGCATTGGCTGCTACTGTTGGTCCTGACCCGACCGCTGCTCATTACAAGTTTGTTCATATAATAGTCATTACATCCTGTGGGATACGATCTTTTTTATCTTATTATAATATATAAATAAATTTCATTTAATATGTTACATAGATTAAGTATTGGTTGGATGTAATAAGGACTGGTGTTGTGACTCCTGACTTAAGACAGTCCTAGGACTGTAGAAGGTTTGTCTAAACCTTAAAATCTTTTAAAAAGTAGGTATTCACTTTAAAGGGACTTGTCTAAAGCATCATGCTCAATGGCGTTTATTCATTCTCATTGGAACATCCTTTGTTATTGGATGCATAAGTTCCTGTCTAAATTATCACCTAATCATTTCATAGCTATCAACTTGCTTTAAGTTAATATTTTTAGAAGTACAATTACTTAATTCCCTTCATACAATTAAATAAAATAATCTTAAAATTTCAGATACCATGATGATCCATACTTGATTCCTCTGTCTAATTACCGCAAAAGAGCCTACGCACTATCTTCAGAGGCAGGGCGCAAAGCTGCAGCTTGGGTCCGAGATGAACATGCAGACCTGTTCACAACTCGAGAGTGGGACCCGCCGGGCAAAATGAAGACACCATATTTCAATGCTGATCCCAAAATAGAGGCATTTGCACCTAAACCAATTTATAATGATGAGAGTAAGGTCTGTATTTTGTTGCCTATTTGAAATTACTGATTAAATAATTTCTGCCTGAGCTGCTGAAAAGCTGAAACAATATAATCACTAATCACTCATAAAATTGAGATTTCTTCATGAAAAAAAACACACAGTCTAAAATAAAAACATATATTTTCATGTTCATAAGTACTAAAAATAAAATCCACTATACATAATTAGGAGGATTGATTTAACCTAGTTTAACCATAGTTACCTATATATGTATAGTTTACTTTCACAATACGATAACTTAGAAATTAACTAATGTTTACAGGTAACAGAAGATGACTTGAAATACACCATAAAAAATGCACTTCTGGAAGATTCTATCAAAATTTTCTCACTTCTGGGTGGTGTTCAAGGAGTGAGTGACCAGTTGAAGATAGAATTTCTCCAACTTCTTTGTTTCTACAATGAGAAGGAGCCAGACTCGGTGGAATGGCTGGAGGAAAGGTGGTTTTCCGCCAACACTCGTGACCGACAAGCTGCCACATGGAAGTATGTGGTTATTTATATATTTAGCAAACTTAAATTTAGGTTAAAATTTTCTTATTTTTATTGTAGAAATTATTAGACAAGGCATACATAATTTTTCTTATTTATCCATTACCACTTGAACATATATATATCACTAAGAAGTCTTACAATCAAAATACATATTTGGTACTTATGTCTGGAAACTGCTTTAAAACACATTCTTCTCAATTAACAATACATGCATGTTTTATTTTTGTTTAATTTAATTGTTATTCATTCCAGAATTGGTGGACTAGCTGACAAAATATTTGAATCACTGGATCCAAAAACTTCTGAAGCCTACTGTGCTATTATTCAAGGAATGGCTAAATACTATCAGGTGAACAAACATAAGTTTTTCAATTTGTCAATTATAGCTATAATTCAAAACCAAGGTCAAACACACTCAAATCTATTATAAAAAAAAATATAATTTTGTTTCCTTCAAATACTTGGAAAAGTATAATAGGTCTACTCCATTTTGCAGGAGACAAATAATGAATCCCAAGGCAAGTCGGAAAAGCGTCAATAAAGTTAAAGAAATAATTCTCCAAAATTCAAATATTTGTCAACCTCTAAACAAAATATTCTTATTTTAATATACAAGTGTTTTAACTAACTTCATATATCTCTGAATTTTAGGCTGAGCGAGCTCACATGCTTTGCCAAGAAGCTATTGAGAAAGGTTTTCAGCTGTCTACCAGTGTGTACAACGCTCTGCTGGGCTGTGTGGGGTTCCTGAAAGAGGGGACTCAGCTACGTGCTGAAGCCCTCAGGTCTTTGCTTCAAGAGATGAATCAGCAGGTAATATATGGTCACTTTTGTAACAGCCAAATCAAATCTGAGGATGTTTGGTGTGATCTGAATCCTTTTGTAAGGTTTTTTTTTATTAAAAATGTTTCCCGTTTACATACCTAACCTAAAACCTACCTAAACCTAGGGGACCTAAAACTAGTTACCTTTATATTAAAATATTTAGTCAAACTTACTGGCATAATCCACACTGATGGATTGAAATATTATTTCAAGTACAGATATTATTCCCAGGGTATATTCCCAGACGAGGCTACACTATCAGCTTGCCTGCGGTCCATATCAGCGTGGGGCGGCGGCAGGATGCTGCAAGACCTCGCCTTAAAAATTGTGGCAGAGTTCAGACAAATCGGCATCGAGCCGGGACTCTCGGCGTATTACTATCTGTTGTGCTTGTTTTGTAAAGAACGTAAGTTTAAAACCACTTTACGAGAGTTCAAAGACTCTTTTCAAAGATAACGATCAATAAATTCATTTCGATAGGTAATCATTTACAAACATTTAAGCTCTCTCTCTCATATGTACGTTTTCTGGCAATTTAGATATTATTTCGTTGTTTGTGATATGATGTTACCTTCCAATTAATACCCCAAATAAATCTGTGGATTGTGGGTCTGTAGATACTACGTCGATGCTGTGCGCTCGTATTTTTGTTATCCCCTCAACAGTCCTACTGTACTAAGTTTACTAACTTAGTTGGAAAATAGAAAATATCTCTAAGATGTTGGCCCATTATATTTCTGTGACCGTATTTTAATTACCTCTAAAAATCTGCATGGTATCTAATTTTGCCTTTTGTCATTTAGGTGGTCCCCGCCTCGACATATTATCTGGCATTTTAAATGAACTGGAAAAGAAAGAGACTTTGGTAGCTAAAGAACCCACAGACACGAACTTTTTCATCACTGCTATGGGAGTTTGTAGTGATCATTTACAGGTAAATTAATTTCCATTCCATAGAATGTTTTGCATATACCTTTGGGAATAAATTGTCTAAAGAACAGTGAGAGCTACATCAAAATCTATTTCCGTCACCAATACAAAAAGAATAGGACCACTCCATCTCTCTCCCATGGATGTCGTAAAAGGAGAGTAAAGGATAGGCTTACAAACTTGGGATTCTTTTTTAGGCGATAGGCTAGCAACCTGACACTATTTGAATCTCAATTCTATCATTAAGCCAAATACCTGAAGGTGGCCAACGTTAGTCTTTTCAAGACTGTTGGCTTTGTCTACCCCGTAAGGGTTATAGATGTGACCATATGTAGGTATGTATGAAAAAATCTTTAGACCTTAATAGAAGCCTCTGCTTCTATTAAGGTCCATTTTGATTTTTACTATGTGGTGATATATTGCCAAAGTTTACTACATTTTTGTAGGATATCAACATGGCCGAGCGTTTACATGCACTTCTAATGAAAGGAGATAATTACAAGCTGGTTGGTGACGCGTATAAAGAGAGCATTTACTACCGGCATCTAGTCACAGTCGCGTGCAGGTAAAATTATATCTTATTTAAAATATCTTTATTTCAAACATAAACATTACGCACACCAATGTTAATTTTGTCTTAATACTAAATTATTGTATTAGCATCTCATCACAAAGGGAATATTACATTGAAGATGGTGCATGCATATATCTGTATAAATAATATGTTTACTATTATAACGAAAATATTACTTTGATAGGCATGCACCATTCGAGCGCACTACTGAATTGTTGGACACACTGATTCCAAACGTGTATGTACCTGAACCCTCTGTCATGGAGGAGGTAAGTTTTTATGTATTATACTCATTTAAAACAAATTTGTTTAATTATCTATTAAGGTTTTAATTCACATGCATATTGGAAGTTTCCCTGTTGTTAACTTCTGAGGCAATGACTAGCAACCTGTCACTATTTAAATCTCAATTGCATCATTAAGTCATACAGCTAAACGTGACCTTTCAGTCGTTGCGAGACTTTGTTTTCAATAACAATTGACTATCTAACTCAAAACTTACGTTATTTCAACATTTTACTCTGTTTTCCCATAGATAATAAAAACTCTAGAAGTGGCTGGTGCCGGAGACCGCCTGGCGCAGGCGTGGTCGCAGCTGGTCGTGTTCGGCCACGCCAAGCGGGCCAGGCTCGTGGACAAGCTGCTTGCCGCTATGTGCAGCTGTTACCAATACCAAGGTACGTTACATATTTTATAATAATAATACTTCTATGGTAGAGAAAAATATGGGCTGAGTAAGGTTAGATCATAATGACCGTAATAAGTTGAGGATTTTATGTATTTTTTATGGGCAATAATGATATTTTTTATTTATATTTATTTATATATTATATTGTTTTAACTGAGCAAAAAATTTGTTATAAATAAAAGTAATAAACGATTAACCTATAAATAATAAGGCCAATTTTCTAATTGTGTCTGCCTTGTTATAGATGACGGTATATGTATCTGTATTATTGTGTTTTAGATGAAGAAGTTAAGTCAAAGATGCGAACTGCCGCCGCGGATATCCTGAAGTACGGTCAACTATCAGAAGCCCAGGAGGAAGTAAAAGACCTCAGGACACCAGTACAAAAGTAAGCAGTATCATTATTAAAAAATCTGGGAAAAAAGCTACCAGTATAGAACCTAATATTTTTTTGTAAAACTGATAGCGGGGCCTGAACAGGTTTATAATAAATTTGTTTGTAAGACAAGCACACACGTTAACACACGTTTCACGTTTATATATCTAGTCGGTGGACGCAAGACTGAAAAGTCCAGTTTACAATAATAGTGACATTATCACTACATAGTATAAAACAAAGTCGCTATTTTAGTCTGTTTGTCTGTATGCTTAAATCTTTAAAATTACGCAACGGATTTTGATGCGGTTTTTTGTAACAGGTAGAGTGATTCAAGAGGAAGGTTTTTATGTATAATTTTTTCCGAATTTTGCACCCGTGCGAAGCCGGGGCGGGTCGCTAGTAGTATATAAAACAAAAATTCACGAGATCAAACAGAGTGAACATGTGAGAAATGTGTTCACCACATTTGGGCCCAAGTAGAAGGGTGAAAAATTACTTTGTGGCCACCTCAGTAATTGTGATATATTCGCAAAAAGATATCGTATTTATTTATTTATACCGCTTTTCATCGCAGAATATCAGCCACGTCCCTCTCGAACATAATTGAATTGTGTTCCGACTCGCAAGACAAATCTGACCCAGGCTGGGAGAGCGTGGTGGTGGCGCTACAGAAATTGCGGGGGTCGGAGGCGGTCGGGGTTCCACACAACCCTCAAGTATTGGCTGAAGTGGCGGACAGAGCTGCCAGAGTGGGAAAAGCGGGAATTGCTGCGGTAAGAACAAAACTCAGATTCTTCTTTGTCTCTATATGTGTCAAACAACTATCCGTGAACTATATTGAATGGCCAAGGTGACGCAATACATCCGTTCACACTTTTATATTGACATACTTAATACTTACATACTTATATATTTACTTAATCAAAGCATCTAAGCATTTCCTTCTCCCATCTTCTGCTTTCGCATTAAATGAATTATTGTGCAAATTTCTAACTAATAGGTATCTCCTTTTCGTAGGCATCAGTCTCTTACCTCGCCGAGTGTGGATTCGAAGAGGCTTCCACCGCCAGTATACAAGTGTTGGCCACCATGCTGAACAGGTCTGACGAGGAAGTACACCAACTGTTGAAAGAAGACAGGAGTGCCCTGGCTTCTACTCTTCAACCTTCAGCACTTGCAGTTATAGACGCTTTCCATTTGTGAGTTTGTTTGAATTACCTTTATTTATTTATCCAAGCTGTCCTTCGGTAGGATATAAAACGGATCACGTACCATCATCATGTTTGTTACTTAAATATCACGTTTCTACTCGTTTTTGAAAATCGACCGAAAATTGCCTAAAAATTATGCTATAACCCCCATAACATTTTCCTTAAATTTAGTATTTGTTGTTATAACGGCAACAGAAATACATAATATTTAATCTATCACGGTTAATGAGATACACCCTGGTGACAGACAGACGGACAGACAGCAGAGGCGTAATAAGGTCCCGTTTTTACCGTCGGCTACGGAACCCTGACAAATACTTAATGCTACTCGTATGCTGTAGTCCGCCACCTTTACTTATATGTAGCGAAAAGTACTAATTGCGTTTAATGAAATTACTTATAGCGTTCGTCCTTTTATTAAAATTTATTATATTAGCTTCCATACTGATCTGGTAGCGATGAAAAAATACAGTGTGTGCAACCCTTTCCGCGCTGATTATAAAAGTTCAAAGTGTCTAAGAAAAGGCTTATAATTACGGTTCTTACTGAAGAAGAAACAAGATAAATCGTAATCGAGTACGTTTGTCCACAGAGCAAAGAACGGCGTTCCCGCCCCGGATCGTGAGGCCGACTCCTCTACCAGCTCCGATAGTGATAGTGAGTCTTCAGATGAAGACAAATGATGTATTTATGTAGTATTAGTTCAGTAGTGTAACTAGTTAATAAAGTATTTACTATTTATAGAATATTTATTAATGGTAATTCGTATCGAAGAGTCCAACTGTGAAGACAAAAAAGGAACATAAAAATAAATTCACAAGAAGAGTAAGTACATAATACCTTAAACGCTTGTGGACTATTGCTATATATCACACATTTTTGTTAAAACAAATAAATCTTCTCGGTAATGATTTGGAAGTCTGTAACCCTCAAAAAGTGGGGACAACAACATTACCTGTCTTAAATAATTGAAAATAGAGCTTTACATTATATTTTTAGAAATTGATACCACGTGCACTGGTGTGATAGTGATACGTTTACCATTTATTGGTATGAGCTACTTTAATCAAAACACTCAGACGTTTCACCTGACATAATTATATAGGTTGGTGTTATAAGTAGGTATACATTCAGTCAGAAAAGTATCGGGAATGGATTATTTATTTATGGTTCCAAATTCAAATTTTTGTTTTTTTTTGTTGTTGTTAGATTGGCACAACTGTTTTCCATTTTGGCGCGGAGTTTGAGTTGCATCTGTTGTTTACATTAAATACAGTGCTATTTTTAGTTATATCATATCTAGTGTGTATTGCTAATTTCATAATGGATAAAAACATCGAACAAAGAGTTTGTCTTAAATTTTGCATTGCCAATGGAATATCGTGTTCGGAGTCACTGAAAATGTTACAGAAGGCTTACGGTGAATCGACTTTATCAAAAACTCGTGCTTATGAGTGGTACAAAGCGTTCAAAAGCGGTCGAGATGTGATGGAAGATTTGCCTCGCTCTGGTAGGCCATCAACGTCTGCAACTGAAGTTAACATCGCAAAAGTGAAGGAAATAGTGACTGAAAATCCTCATTCAACTTTGAGAGAGATAGCCACCGAACTTTCTGTATCTCACGAGTCGATCCGTACCATTTTAACTAATAATTTGGGTATGAAACATGTTGCCGCTCGGCTAGTCCCAAAAGACCTGAATTTTTTTCAAAAACTCAATCGCATGAGAGTCGCTGAGGACATGCTAGAACGAGTCAATTCCGACCCAACATTCATGAAACGCATTGTTACTGGTGACGAGACTTGGGTTTACGAGTTTTACATGCAAACTAGTCAACAAGCTTCGGAGTGGCGCCTTCCAACTGAACCGAAACCGAAAAAACCACGCCAAAGTCGTTCAAAAGTCAAAGTCATGTTGACTGTTTTCTTTGACTATCGCGGTGTTGTGCACTCGGAATTCTTGCCGGAAGGTCAAACGGTAAATAAGGAATATTATTTGAGTGTTATGCGGCGTTTAAGAGAGCAAATCCGACGAAAAAGGCCAGATTTGTGGAAAGAAAATTCTTGGATTTTGCACCATGATAATGCACCTTCGCACAAGGCCATCATTGTGACCAAACACTCAACAAATACCATCGAGCAACCACCATATTCACCAGATATGGCTCCAGCCGACTTTTTTCTTTTTCCTAAACTCAAATTACCACTTCGTGGCACCCGTTTTCAATCGGTAGAAGACATAAAAGAGAATTCGCGGCGAGACCTGACCTCAATTCCGGAAACAGCGTTTAAAAAATGTTTTGATGATTGGATTATTCGTTGGCGTAAGTGTATCGTTTCTAAAGGAGCATATTTTGAAGGTGATAAAATAAATTTGGATGAATAACAAACAGTTTGTGTATTATTGATCTTTTCCTGCTACTTTCTTGACAGAGTAATATGTATACAAGACAAAAGCATGAAGTCCTGGCTTTTTTAAAATTGTTAAGAAATAAATGAAATTTTGTACACGACTTTACATTATTGACTTAAAAAATTCACACTCTTGTATCAACCAAGGCATATAATGTTGCAAATAACTTTCTTTGCTTTTCTTTCTTTTTTGCTAGTCATGCTTAGGTGAGGGTTATTTGCAAATTAGATACTTTTGATTTGCTTACGTGGTAATTCTCTCCTACATCCTAAGATCATGACTTCTGAGAGCCGAAAGACGTTATTTTTTATTTTTGTTAAAATAATCATAAATCAAGGAATCAGGGTCCTACTAACCCGGATGATGGTGGAATAAAAAATAATTTGTTATTTATGTAAAATCTTCGGTTGGTCATCACAAAATGTACTAAGCACATCTTCACTCTTTAGAAAGTTTGGTTTGGTAAACACTGCTCCAATGCGCATATGATTTCAAGCCTAACTGTTCTTGCTCATTCATACTACAAAAACAAATAGGAATTGTAAAAGATCAGAATTTACAAAACGATGACACAGTGACATGGACTCATTTCCCACATTGTACTTGAGGTGTTAAAAATGATAATTGGTCTCGAAGTGAAATGTCGATTTTCGCCGTTAGTCCGTCCTCAGTTGCTTTGCGTTCAACCTTGGGAGAGTGTTAAAGAATAACCTTTGTTTAAGTGGTGTAAAATATGGTGGCGGATTCAGTGCTGCACACTTTGCTAGTTCTGATGGTGAGTGTTTATTAGGCTTTTACTTTTTAATATACTATCAGTATTATTTCATAAAATTATATCAATTATCCTCTTTCTCATTTTTACGTGTTCCCGTCTGTAATATTTGATGTCAAATTTAATAATAAAAAAGTTGAACAAGCTTTGCTTTCCCTTAACCCTTTCACTGTTGTCTTCAGAACACCCTGATGTTTCATTAAATTTTAGCAAACAGCGATTGAAATCAAAACAATATACTTATAACTAATTTATTTCAATTTTTATATCATATGCTTAGAATTAATTAACCGAA
This sequence comes from Amyelois transitella, assembly GCF_032362555.1. Lineage (NCBI taxonomy): Eukaryota > Metazoa > Arthropoda > Insecta > Lepidoptera > Pyralidae > Amyelois > Amyelois transitella. The sequence continues at coordinate 8,496,166 of NC_083509.1, forward strand.
AAATCTTTGTAGCCTCTGGCCGAGATCAGAAATATTTGTTTAGGCCAATGTGTCACATTGTGTATTCATTATCTTATCATGTCTTCAGAAAATATAGAAGTAACCTGGTTTTCCAATTCGTCATTTAATTATCTTTAGGTTAAATTAAGTCATCTTTTCATAAAGAGTGTCTATTATATACTAATATTTAAAATATTTAATTTATTATGTCACAGATAGAATTTTAGAGAACAGGCATTACTCAAATGCATGTTCTAACGTTCTTCAATTTTATTGTAATGATTTTTTTTTTCAAAGGTCTTCCATTATAACTGCGTTGCTGCATTTGGAACAAAAAGTTTCGACTGTGGTCCATATGGCTTCATATGCGAAGGCAACAGCAAACTGCGACTCTGCGAGGGAGAAAACCTTTTAGGTCCCGCGTTCCTCTGCCCACCAAACACTAGATGTAACGAAGATTCCAGTGACGTCTGCGAAAGTACCCAAAACTATATGGACCCAACGCTAACAAAAAATATCCGTTGCCACAAAAACGAGAGAATTGCCGATCCTAATGTCCCAGGGTGCAAAGGCTACATTCTATGCATACCAAACAAAAACAGATTTCAAGGTATAAAATTCAAGTGCACTGGCAGCACAATATTTAACGGATACACCCGCGCTTGTTCTGCCCCAAGTGAGTACAAGTGTCCTTTACAGAATGTCACGAAGACAGCTCCTCAGTTGTTTGTGGAAGAGAATCGAAGGATTGATAGTGAACCTCACCACGGCAACGCGCCTCAGCGACCAAGGCCTATAGAATGCAAGAACTACAAGTTCAGAGTAACCGCTGACAGTGGCCCAGTGCGTGCAGCGTACTTCTGCCCGCCAAGGCCGGTCCGAGGAGAAACCTCCATTTGGTGCACCATCTTCTCAAGCAAGTTCTGTATCACTCTCGAAAGAGATGATAGCGATCAGTTTACCCAAACTTTCGGAGTCGCCTACAGGAAACCAAGAAAGCAATAAATATTACTCGCATATCTAGATTTAATAAGACTGAATAGACTGTTAGTGTACATGCATATAAGTGTTAAAGTGTGTCTCTGGGCATGTTATCGTTGCATAATCAAACATACTTACTCGTAATAAAAGAAACCTCATTTTTTAATAACTTTATTTTAACAACAGTATAAATTGTGATAAATAAATAATAAACTTTTTAAAATAACCCTAATACCTATTCCCTACTATTTACAGCTATAATCATATCTCTGCGCGCTGGTGCAGCGATGTTTATCTTTTTGATACACTTCACCTCGTCTACAGCGTTTTCGTTTTTTCCGCAACCGATCATGCTTTTTAGAACACACGTAGTATTTTTGACAGTTATTTGGATCAGGAAACTTACCTTCCTCCACACATTTGAAACTGTGACTTCTCCTTTTTCCTCTGTGTCTTTCCGTTGATCTTTTCTGTTCCTTTTTAATTTCTACTGAACTTTTTTCGCTGCTTTCTATACTACTGTAGAGTGAAAGAGACGACTTTTCTATATTTCTTTCACATTTCACACTGATTTTATTAACATGATATCCATTTTGGCAACGCAACTTAAATCTTGTGAAATGTTCTTTATTTTTGACACAAATATAGTAATTAATATCTGTCATAATGTCACGAAATCTTCCGCCTCTTGTACATTCAAATTCATTATTTCTAATGCAATGCGATAAGTTTTTTGTGCACTGTTTCCTAATATCACTGAAAACTGTGCCAATAGGACATATTCCGACAATGGGTTTGCTCTTGCCTCCACAAATATAAAAAGTTCTGCAATCATTATTCTCTGCATACCTTGCACTTTTGTTGCTGGGACATACAAAACTTTCATGTTTATCCGTAGTAATCGTGACTGCCATTCTAGTGGTTTTACTGGGAGTTGTACTAGGATTTACGGTCGTTGACACAGGGTTGTATAATATTAAGATACTGGGAATGAGAGGAGCGCTAGTAACTTTCATAATGTTTGAATCAGATTTGGAAACATTCCAGTTTGCTTCATCTAAATTCCAACTTGCTTTCGTGACAACGTGTCCTTTTGGTGGGGCTAACGTAGTGCTGGTTTGAATTATTTCAATTATTGGCATATCGTGCTTCATATTATACTTTTTCATATTGTTTGTAAATACTTCGACATTGGGTATTTCCTGTCGATTTAGCTCTATTTTTTCTGAAGTCGTTTCCATAATTTCTATAGAAGTATTCACATCCTTTTCTTCATCATCAGATTCTTTGTTGTTTTCTGTGATAGCATTTACAGTTGTACTTTTTTGTTTCATATCATCATCTGGTTGATTTTTTATCGTCTCACTCATTTCTAATTTCGAAGTTTGGTTAGAGCTTTTTTGTTCTTCTAATAAATCTTGGAATGTTTTATGACCCTCAGGTGTGTTTTCAACCTGTTGACTTATCGTTTCAGGTCTTCTAGTAATATTTTCTGTGAATAACACTGATGAGGATTGAGGGATCAACGTGGACAAAAAATTATTTTGTTCTGTATCGCCTTTATTTAACTCGCATTTGACTGTGGATTTATTAACATGGTAACCATTTTGACAGCGAAACATAAATCGAACAAAGCTAGCATTATTTTTTACACATATATAGTAATAATTGTCATTAATAATATTGCTATATCTTCCCTCAGACATACATTCAAATTCAAATATTTCCTTTTTCGGCAATGTTCGTGTTTCATTGTCAATAGTTTTAGGAGTCACCCCACTTTTGCTTGTATGACTATTATATGCTATGAATTTATTGTAAATAACTGTAGAATCGGTTGTTATTACACCTTCGTAGGAGATTTTGGTAACTTCGTCTTCAACTTCTGGTTTTCTAACATTTTTATTATGGCGTACTGATGTATTGTTTATTAATTTATAATGAAGTAGTTGGCTTTGGTCAGTAGAATTCAAGTAATACGCCTCAGTTTTTGTATCTTGTTTAAAAACAACAATAGGAACTGTCTTGTTGACGTAAGTATTGTTTATTCCGCCCGAAGATACTGTACTGTCTACTATACTACTTACATTTCTTTGATTACTTGTCTTGATTTTAGTTGATATTGTTGTGTTGTGGTGAGCCGTTGGCAATTTCATTATCTCATCTGTTACTGCCCCACTTATTATTTCTGTGCTATATCTAGTAATATCAGTTGCTGTGTAACTTGCTTGAGTTACGTTTACCCAACTGGAAGTACTAGCATTAGTTTTATCGTTATTAATTATTTTCGTAGTATTAAGTATTGAGTGCACACTGTTTCTACTTTTTGATGTTTCAATAGAATGGCTCGAACTTTCCAATGAGGTAATTTTTTTTGGTTGTATATTTCCAGGTATTTGGTTTGTCGTATTACCTTCGGTAGCAACTTTTTGATTGACTGTTTCATTGTTAAGAGTTGTAAAGGTAGTATTTTTATATGAAGCGTCTGTAGCTGTTAAATATTCAATCATTAAATTTTTCTCCGTCGCTTCTGTCTTATTTGTTGCCATATGACTATTAGTAACATTATACTTTATATCTGTTAAATACATTTTTTCCTTTAATCGTGAATCTTCCCTTGCTGCTTTTAAACTTTCATTTTCCCTTGTTCCTTTTAAGATGTTTTCAGTTTTTTCTTCACTTTTATTAATACTTTCTTCAGTTGAGACAACATATTTTACATCGGAGGAATAGTTCATAGTATTATCAGATTGAAAATATGTAAATAAATTTTCTTCGGTTGTAGAATTAATTGAAGCAATTGAAAAATAAACTAAATGTTCTTTATTTTGCGATATACTTTTGTAAGATACACTAGTGTCCGTCGTGCCAACTGAATTATAAATATTTATGTAATCAAAACTATTTGTAACGTATTTGTTAGGCTTATTATATGTGTGAACTTCCTTAGCCATATTTTGACCTGTTGCCGTTGCAAGAGATTTATTTAAGTTTTTAGAACCCATATCTTCACTTGAAAGAACAGTCGATGCATTTTGAAGTGCTGTTTGATTATTTTTTATAAAGTTTTCAATATTATAATGCTTTGTGTTATTAACAAGTTCTTCAGCTAACACATTCTTGTGTTTTACAACGTTGTTTGTTGAATTTTTATTAGGTGAGTCAATTTTATGCGTATATGATTCATTGTTTTTCAATAAATCAAAGTAAGAATACATTTGTGTTGTTGCATATGTTTCTGATTTTGAAGAATGTGATATATTCCTTTTATCTGCAATTATACTGTCCTTTATTGTACTTGCATCCGTTGTGTCATGTAACTCTGTTATTGGTGATTCAATATATTGGGTAGACTTTGGAAAAAAAGACTTCGTGTATTTTTTTGTATCTGTGGAAATGTTTCGTTCTGTAGTACTGTCGTCTGTGGTATATGTAATATAAGGTAATATTATACTATGAAATGGATTTTCTGTATACGGAAGTGATTCCGATAATGTACTGATTGACGACTGTGTATTTTGTTCAGCCTTACTTACTAACGGAGTATTGATTTTGTCTATTACTAACTCTGTAACTTTTAAATATTGAGGAGCCGTTTGTATGATATTTTTTTTCGTAGTACCAGCCGTACTCGTAGCCCCTGTTCTGGTATGAGGCAAGGGACTAACATTATCAGATAGATAATAAGTATTTAAAGTAGTTTCTGTTGTAGCAACAGTTTTCAGATACTCTACGGTATCGCTGTTATATTTACCTATACTTGCTTCAATACTTGTATTTGGTAAACCTGTTGTACTAATTATTTCTGTATATAATTTTTTTTCAGTAGAATTATCGGTCGTTGCTTCTGTGAGAAATGTTTGACTGTTTCTGGAACGTAGACTTTTTTCAACTGCGCCTGTTATGATAGTGGAAAGAAAGTAATTTACCGTAGAAGTCGTCTCATTTTCTGATGCTTTATCAGCTGTAAATTTTGAAAAATCTTTTGTTTGACTAGTGTGTCTACTTTCACTAGTCATATTGTCCATCGTGATAACGGAATCGTAACCTTCATTATTAGTATGAGTAGTAAGTAGTAAGATATCAGGCGAAATGGTGGTTGTCCACTGTACTAAAGCTTTTATATTGCTTGAATTTGTTTTTAGACTTGGATCGGTCGTAGTTGCCATCCTCGTATATTTTACATTTTCTGTTGCTATGTAGTTCTGAGTCAAATTGTTTTCTTTACTTTCTGTAGTCTTATTGGTTTTCTTTGACATTTCATTCGTACTTGGGTGTATTTTATAAGTAAATTCTTCAAACTCTGTGGAATGATTTGTGGAGTTCATTACAGTTGTTTTTGTCAATCTATTAGTTGACATGTTGTATTCATGTTGTGTATATTTATCTTTTTGTACGCTACTTTCTGTTGTTGTCGTGTTCTCAATATAAACAAGATTAACTAATGTCAATGAATCGAAGTTTGAAATATTAGTTACTTCTGTTGTAATTTCAGGTTTCACTGACGAGAACTGTGTAGTATTACTTTCATCCTCATATGTCTTGTGTCTGTTTGCATCCATGTCTGTCGTTTCTACAATATTATTTAAAGAATCGAATGAAATATTAACAAATACATTTGTTTGTGTTGATATATGACTCGTCGATACATTTGAATGTATACTTTCCTGAGTGGTGCTTGCTATCGTCGTATTTTCAGGATCGGATACTATTTCAGAGTTATATAAGTAAGTCATTGTCGATAAAAATGGCTCAGTATTAATTGTTGCCTTTGTCGCGGCTATTGTACTTTTTACATTTATATGTTCAATTTCTTCAGTCGTACTTATGTCCCTCGAAGTAATCGTTGCATACCATTTCGTAAAATCACTCTGCTGAGCCGGTATTGATACACTAGTTTTGACTGATAGATTTTCTGTACTCGTTTTATCCGCAATTGTCCTTTCTTGCGATGTTGTGATTTTGTTTGGATGTGCAGTCGTGTGGTCTATAGTCGGGGTTTCTGATGATATAATTTTCTCGTCGAAAACGGCTTCTGTACTTATTTGCGTTATCGTCGTAATTCGTGGAAAATCGCACTCATCGTTATTATTCTCATCACAAACCATGTCCGATGGACAAGCGAATTTCAGAGTCTCAATTGCAGTTAACTTTCCATCTCCAAAATCTACGCAAATATGGAAATGTGTCGCATCGAGACATTTGAAATGAGTTCGACATTCGAGGTTCACTGTTGCTACTAGAGGTAACCCGAAGAGCATCTAAAAACAACATAATAATTTATATCTTGAAATGTTTACTTAAAATATTTTTCGCACGTATTTGCTGCATTCTTTATTTGCATAAAACTGAAAATAATTCTGATATCTAATGTTGTACTATGTTCTCTGTCAATGATACTAAAGTTACAAAAGCTTTTTTTAATTTTCACAAATGTCTGAATTTACATTTAACACTATGTAACTTACCAGGAACAAAAATCCGCGTAGGTCGTTCATATCGTATTTTTTTTATCTTATTTCAGTTACATCTTGTCTCACACTTCTTCACTGAATTGTCTTTTATCTCAAACTGTTTTGTAAATAGAATTTCCTTTCGTATACCTTGGATGGATGTATTATCGCGCATTTAATTGTGTTAGTTTAGGAGTTACGTTACACTACGTAGTTCATGAAAGACTGGCATAAAACAAATAAGGTTTGTCATGTTATTTCCTCTGGGCTTCATTATCTTTCAGTAATCTGATACATATACTTTCCATTGTTTACTTAATGCAAAATAAGGCCTTTGCTCTAAATATTTCTGAAGATATTTTTGTTAGAAGGTCAAAAGCTGCGATTTGTTTACTTGATGACACGAAGGTAACATGTAATATTTTTACATTAAATTAAATAAAGATTCGACCGTAAGATTTTGTATATCTTTTTTGTTTAGTTTTTACATACATATTTTCATTAATAAAACTATTTTCTTATAAAATGAGTATAACATTTAATATGAAGGATAAAGTTAAAATGACAGTACCTTTACTTACTTACAAATAATTATACATAATGTACAAAATAGAAATATGCTCTATTTTCTATATTTACATGTTACATATCTAATTTTTAAAACGTACAGCGTTGCCCACACCCAAGAGATCTCAATTTTGTAAAGTACAGAGATATTGCAGCCAATATCACCCATATTACAGTTATACCAACAAGTATTGAGCTTTGTATAAACATTGCATATTGGACACCGCCCTCTCGGTCTACCAAGAATGAGAGTCCTACCCAAAATAAAAACAGCAGTGTCCCTGAAAGTGTTTCTAAAGCGCTGTGGAACTTGGGCCATTTGCGGAGCCCCACAAAATCTTGTGCCGCGGTCTCCCAACATGAAGTTAGGGCACCGTATCCAAGCCCAGCAATAACGCAGCCGATTGAAAATAAGTCGTGATTTGTGGCAATAGATAGTACTGAAAAAAGGAAAAAATAAGATTATAAAAACTTTATCTTTATTTTGCATAATATATTGTTACAGTGTTAAAGTAAATTGATCTATCTGTGTATGCATGTTTAACTTATCTTTGATATATAATCTCGTAGGAAAATAAAAATTAATTATCTCATAGTCATTACTTATTTTTATATGTAAGTAACTTTTTAAAATATTCTAGAAATTAAAAAGCAAAATAGTAATATGTACTTACTAAAACATGCGCCTGTAGATATAAGCAATCCAATAACAGTTACATATTTGAAATTTCTTTTTGGTGTCTGGGCGAGCCAAGGCGTGCTTAACAAAACACACATCCACGTAAAGCCATGTAGAGAAAACATAAAATTGGTTTCAGTAGAAGAAATCTTTGGTTGCACTTGGCTTGCAATAACTGGTAATAAAACTAATGTAATCGCTGTCAAACTTAATTTAGAGAAGCAAAGAAACAATGCTGGATAAAATCTCCAACATGACAGAGATCTAGTTAGTGGTTTTATAAATGTGTCGTTGAAACTGTACATCAGAAAAAGAAGTCTTCGCCTGAGCCTGTACACTCTGTATGAAGGCATTCGCATTCGTCTCCTAAAACTCGCATAAGCTGAATGACATCTAAAACTAAAGGAATTGAATATCTTCTCCCTTTGGACATCAGTCACTGGTGAAATGTTATCATATGTAACTTCTACCTCAGTGTAGTCTTTGTTTTCACTTTCCCGTTCCGTTTGAGAGTCTCGTCTAATCTGTTTCGTTATATACTCGTCAAAGCTATCACCTAGAATACTCAGTCTTTTTAGTGCATTGCTGAATCGCTTTTGACTCTTGCTCACGTTATTTGCGCTCTCATCATCGGCTTCCGACCCGTTTTCACTATCTTCACTTTCCTCGGGTATCTCGGGTAATATTTCAACACCAAACATATTTCGTCTTTTCTCTTCTGGACTGGGAGGAGGTGTTATAGTAACATTTATATCGTCGAAATATTGATCATCTTCGAGGATTTCTTCACGATGAGCGTTATCGTCATGTGGACTTTTCCAACATTTCTTACTCAAATCAATCAATTGTAATTCGTTCGTGTAACCATTCATAACTTCGTTATTGAAAATAGCATAAGTTTTATCGGTATATCGCGATAAGGAGACTGGCCTTTTGACACTCTCGTCTATTTTTAGCAATAAAATTGCTGGCATTGTTTGTAACATTATTCCACTCAAAACTATGAATGAAAATGAATAACCATAAGAATCTATAAGTGCTGTTATAATGTGTGGAAAAATCGACTGGCCCACTGCTTGAGCTCCAAAGCATATTCCTCGAACCAATCCAAGCCGCGTGTCATATGTCTCAAATACAACTGCATCTACCTGTGCTGATAACAAAGATGATCCACAACCTAAAAAAAAAACAAACGTTAAAGTAAGTATAATACAACCTGTCCCCTTACGAAAGTTGACAATATCTTATGTTTTCTCTTTCTACCACTCCAGTTAACCTCAATGCTGGAAAGAAAGTAAGACGTATTGGTTTTCAACGTTCGTGAATAAGTCCGCTCTGTGGTTGAAAATGGTTAATTGCCCAAATGAGACAAACTATCAGTTTGGTAGATAATGTTATTATTAATTGAATTATCCTTGATATTTGACATACAATATTACATTTTTGGTTCTGTCAAAAATCAAGGATAAATTTATAGTTCCAAAAGAATCAGGTTTAGTGTAATACTCGTACAACTAACAATTAACAACACGAAAACTTAATTACCTCCTAAAACTCCATAGATATACGGATGTATATGGTAAGGCAGGAAAGCGCACAATAACAGGCTAACTATGATGAACAGCAAGCCGAGGGTCGCCATCACCCGATAACCGACCTGGCCGCCCCAGGAGTCTGCAGCGTCTCGGCACCAGCATTCTGAAAATTATTTCGGTTTACAAACAGTCTATGACAATAGTACACCAAAAGAACAAAAAAATTCTCATTTTTTTCTTTGTGCAGTGCTATCTTAATTCCAAAAACTTATGGAATAGCGGCTGTTTAAAATTGTATAGCGCACTGGCCGCTAATAAAAAAAAGCAAATTTTTAATAAAAGAAAAATGGTGATCGTCAATTGAAAATTTTTTGACAACAATATATATATGTTAAGATTATTTTTATGTTTTTTAGTTTTTATTATAGTTTTCTTTACATCCCGGCTTAATTATCTAAACAGCGACACTTGTTGGTACAGTTCCATCCACGATATTATTATACCTAAATGCGAAAGCGAGTTTGTTTCATCATTAAATCGCTAAACCGCTATGCATGAAATTTTGCATACATGTAGTATGAAGTACGGAGTACGTAATCCCGGCAAAACATTGGTTCCTGTGGGATTTGCGAAAACCCTGTATTCTTTTGTAGGTAGTGCTAAATTCGCGCACGCTAAGCTATGGTTTAAAGCTACTTAGTTCTTAATAATGATAAAGAAAAGTTTTCTTTTAAACAGATTTTTTTTTAATCTGCTCGACAGATTAAAACGCCCACAAAAATATCCAAATTATAAAATAATGCTTACGTGTTAGACTGTAGGAGTATATGAAAATGGCAGGGGTGGATAGTCCAAGCCATAGTGGAACTCCTAAGTCCAAAGAATTCACTAAGAATACTCCATAAGCTAACACCAGACTTGGAATGCATACCTGAAAAATTTAAATTAAAAGTAAGCAGCAGCTTAACAACAATCAAAACTTTAAATGCAATCGTTCTACCGAGGAAATAAGTTGGACTTGATCATGATGCAGATAATGGGTGTAGGTACTTAAACCACCTAATATATATAAAAAAATAAGTATGCACCCGGATTCGATTTTATAATTTGGCTTATATCATATACCTACTTATAACACTTTGCGCCACTTTCGTCGTGATACAGCCATTATACTTATTTATGGAATGTTACGTGTTGCATATGAATAAAAACAGATTGTTATATAGGTACTATAGGATAATCTTATCACAAATATGGCATGGACACGCGTGACAAAACATTTCACCTTTTATGACGTAACTGCAGTAATTACCGATCAATCACAGATTCATATTGACTTGCCATCGAGATTTATTTATCGGTTAGATAATGAAACCTCGTGATGATTGCTATTCATACAGTTGTTTTAAAATATAACGCCAAATAAATCAAGACTGGTTAACTCACAATGAAATAACACATGCATGATGTCTAATTAGGTAGAGGTTTCAGTATCTAAACATTATATACCTAAGTAATACATACTACACTTGATCAAATAGAAATAAACCAATTTAGATAGCATTAGTACATTTCCACAGAAGGTTGCCTACAATATTTTTTTAATGGATAATCTCCTATAGTACCTAGGTAGCTCAGAAATTTAAGTTGTGAACACATACCTATTATACTTTCAATTATACGACTATTCAGACGCTTATTTAACTTTTATTAATTAAGTAATACTGGCAACTTGTTAACTAACGACGTTGTAGAATTAAAGTGTTGTTTGTTCTGCCACTTCACTAAACTTGCACTTGGGTTTGGAAGCCGAAGAATCAAATTCTGAAACATTTGATAATCATGGCAACCAAGATATAATATTTGTTTAGGTTAGGATACCCTGCAAAGGTTGCAGAAGTTTGTCGGGAGTCGACGAAGGAAGTCACCTAATCCAGGATCATGCTCAAAGGCGCACCCAGGCCCCTTTTCAAACTGGTGAGGATGTAACCGAGAGTATCGCCAGGAGGAAGTAGACCATATGTTAGACAATGTAGGTAGGTATCAAATATTGTGAAAAAATAATTTGATCAATTTAAATGCGCACTTTGATGTGGTTATTATAACACTGTTATTGCTTCATGGTATGTATTCAAAGTTATTTCGGGTCGTGCCCAACTTTTGTCCAAGCTTGCTTTGACAATAGAGTTTTAACGACTGTCTCAGATTGAGACTCTTGTTCCATTGCAATAATATTTTCTTAAAGCAGACACTGAACTTATCAACAAATATCCAAGTAAACTTTGATCAATGTTATAACTTGGCCAAAGCACTACTACTTTTATAGTGTCCACCGGACGTCGAACACAGACATTCCGCAAACAGCTAAGAATACAATCGAGTGTTAGTACCTACACACCGAAATATAGGAAAACGCTATGAGAAAATCTTTCCTACAGTAGTCTTACTTAAGGAGCGTTTTGAATTCTGTGCATTTATTTTTTGGCTCAATTTATGATCTATGGCCTTTACTGTATAATCTCTTAGGTATCCCTTATAATCACTTATCTAGCTTAGATTTATAGGTTTTCGTACTGATCTTAATTGACATTACAGTAATCTAGATAGAATCTTGATGTATCAAATAATTTTATGTCGTATAATAGGCACTACCCTACCTCACTTCTAGTTGCAATCGTATCATTGTATATCATTTGACATCATCCTTGGATGTACCTGCTTAACACATAAGGTTTTGTATAGGTACCTACCTTTATATCGTAAGCAAACAGGTGGCAGTGGCACACGTTTGAAATCCCGAAAACGCAATCGTATTCTAGTTTGTTTCTACTACATCAAAATCTGTAAATGCACATAGTTACCTACATGTCTACCTAAATACACCCAGCCACCACTTACGTCTCTTGTCCTATCCTATGTTAGGTACAAAAGGTGTTTCGAAACAGTTTGAACTAGGTACCTAGGTACATATTATGTTAACTTCAGTGGAAAATATCACGGAAATAATAATACGCACATTAAGAACCACAACGGAACCAAGCAAAGGCCAATTCCAAGTAGACCTCTCTGATCGCCTATGAATTTCCATCTTAATTTTGCCTTGTCCTGCATTTTCCGAAAGACAAACACATCTTCAATCCTGTTGATTCACTTTTTTATGTATTTAGGTTCACTTCCATGCTATTAATCATTTTAACACTATCACAGATAAAGAAACTAACCCTGTTCTAATTTAGACACTTGTCCAAGAGAGCATGTCGTCACTTATTGTCAGGACTTATTACTTCAACTGTGTTATCTGAAGCCCCCAAGCCCAACACATAGCTTCTTTGTCTTATCTTATCGCCACGACGAAAGAGCGAAATTCTACAAGTAAATGGAAGACGTAGTTGGACAAAATAACTACTTATTCTTTAGCTATATTTGTTACGGCTTCTGCGATGATTGTAACTAAATTATGATGAAGTTAATGGACTAAGAGAAGTAGGTATAGGTAAATGTAAACTATATCTATACTATGTGAAGACCTCCAATGTGAGAGTTAGAATTTAAAAAGCAATGTTATCTACACTGTCGCTTTTATACCTCCAGAGAGAGCAAACCACTGGAATCTTAAAGATCCACTTTAGATTCTTTCAGACTTCTCTTCTAAATCCTAAATTTTCAATTTTTGCCTTTTTACCAATAGGTTTTTAGGTTCCAGTTCGCAGCCACTAGGCTGCGATTGATTATTTTTATTAATTTAGGAAGCTTGTCATAGAATATCATAAATCTCACGGGGTCTAAAATGTATAGTAACGTCGTTTGGTCTGTCTGTCTGAAAACTAAAAATAAATCGCCGATAGTTTCGCGAGCCAAGAACTCGCCGTGACAGGGCCAGGTAGTAACTGCACCAGGGTACCGGTAACGAGGTAAACATTTGAATGCTCCGTAATCACTGTAGGTCCGTGCTACCCGTGGCCAGTCGCTCTTTCAGTTCTTTTTAAAAGATGTATAAAAAAGAGAAAACCTTTTGTAATTCAAACATCAGAATTTTATGCCAGCTTTTAGTTAGTGATGTTTAACAAATATGTTCCCAAAGGAAATTCAGGAAATCCTCTCATCGTGTTTCCCCAAGATCGCTTAGACCCTACATGACCATATTAAATTGCTACATCCAACTGTTTAAAGCATTTTTGTATCCTGTACTGTCCCATACCCTGCATGGAACTCTATGACCCAGTCATGAAGGCGATTTTGCAGTGAATTTGGGTTGGTTGATATGCTGTCGTACGTCTTTGAACCTGCTTTGAGGTTTGGCTCTAAATAAACAAATTCTGTAGGATTACATCGCATTGACAGTTGTCACAGTCATTGTTGACATCTCGGGAAAAAGTGCTCTGTTGTTGCCAGAGGTTGTTGCTCTCTCAGTGTTGGTTTTACAGATTTATTTTTGTTTGGGAACTAGGGTTGGAATTAATATTGTTTAATTTAAGATCACCATGAAATTAATTTATTCTTCTAAATAGCTATGGCTTATCAAGATCAAGAAATATTAAAAGAATACTGCAACTCTATTTCAAAACTTAAAAAGGAATGTTTGAATGAAGGTCTAACTGAAAGGGAATTTCAAGAACTTTATTTCAAATCTCTGAAGTTCATCAATATGCAGAATATCCCCACAGGCCGTCAACAAAATAGATTCTTTACTAATCGTACATTCCTACTTATGGGAATACTTATTGTAACCTGTGTGGTGTACAACTACAAAATACTATACAGTGGAATTGTATGCAATTTACAAGAATATATTTACCCTGGTCTGAGGCTATTGAGACGAATATCAATTCCTTTTATATCTCTTTTTCCTTCCTTAACAGGTATGTAAAGAATCTATACTAATATTATAAAGCTGAAGAGTTTGTTTTGTTTGTTTGTTTGTTTGTTTAAACGCGCTAATCTCAGAAACTACTGAACCGATTTGAATAATTCTTTCACTGTTAGATAGTCTATTTATCGAGGAAGGCTATAGGCTACATTTTATCCCGGATTTCCTACGGGAAACGTCAACAATGCAGGTGAAAGTTGAATGAGTCGGCCATCTGCGAGCTTTCCGCGCGAACGCTGCGCAAACCAACAAAGATATAGTAAAACAATGTACTAAAGATGTGAAGTACTCATTTTTTGCCACAAAAAAGTCCGCGAGAGCATATATCTATCTCTTAAGGTTTACTTACAATAACCACTTTTATGTTCATTTTTTAAGATTATTTTTTCATTATAAACATAAGTTATTTTGAAACCAATTTTCTTTAATTCAGTATTAATCCTTATCCAAATAAATATGTTTATTACTTTCGGCTTTTCATGTAGACTAAAATTTCCATTTACAGTATATAAATCAGACGAATAGGTTTTGAGATATAGTCGTTATAAGCAATTTGCAGCAAAACATTTAATACGGCGAACCAGCGTTCTTTCTAATACGCGTGACCGTTGATAAAGCCGAGGAGGATGTTTGCAAAAATAAATATGATGCCCAAAATAACTATTCCACGCGGGCGAAGTCGCGGGCACAGCTAGTTACATATATTTTTAGTACGTCACTCCAGTACCCAATGAAGTGTCATTCCTGGTTAGCAGTGGCTAACCAGTAATCCCAACACAGCTTGGTATTAGCAAGTGCTAATTAATAACTTTATCTCTTATTCATCCACAAAAAAGATGGATGAATTTTAAAAGTATTGTGTTAATTTTTACAGAATATTATCATGAAACATGTCTTATCCAAAATCCATTTTTTACTGTTGTGGACATGGACTGCTGGCCTTGCAGTTCTGTCTCCAATATCAGGGAAGTCCAGAATCCTAAGCCTGTAAGTCAACAACAAAATGCACCATTTATTTATCAGGTAAATACACTAATTTTCTTTTAGCCATTGAATAAAAAAAACTTATAACAGATGTGAAACAATTTTTTTTATTATTTTCTAGAATTATTGATAAACCTCTTTTTATAGTTATCAACATTGTTAAAGAAAATTAGTAGGTCAAAATGTATATTAGCTTAACTTTAATATTTTATAATATCTTTACAGGCTGACCAAATACCTATGGGAATAGACTCTATTAAAAGTTTTTATGAAAAAAATAAAAATGTTATAGATAAAGAACAGCCAAAAATACTTACTAACAATATGAAGTATGAGACTCCAGACGGCATGTTATCACAATTACAGAAAGGAGAAAAGAATTTGTATATATGGTATGGATCTTTGTGTTAGTAGAAGGTTTGCACACCAAGCCGGAAAACCAATTTCTTGTGAATGCCAAGACATGGGCCAATAATGAAATGCCAGTTAAATTATTGGCTGATAGCTAAATATTTGAAGAACTAAAATTTCGAAATCCATTTTTTTTTTTATTTTAGGAAATTTAATACAATGAACACAGCAAGAGTGTTACGGCAAGTAATTTCTAGACCCAAAGTGGTTCCCAAATTTGGGCAAAGTACCGAGCGGTTTCTCATAATAGACACCAGACAAGAGTCATTTCAGGTACCTGATACAGAATGCAGCTTCTCATTTTTGCTGTTGCTAAATGGCAGTAGGACAATAAGTTTGGAGCCAGCAGCAGAGTGCAAACATCAATGCAAATCTTTAAAGGTGGATTTGAAAGAATCTTATTTATGTAAGTAAAAAAACAGCTATTATTATAATTACAAAAGTGACACTGCTCAGAAATTTACATAAAAAGACTAGTTAGGTAATAGAATTATTAAAATATTTTTCATCTAAGTAATATATTTAATAAATTAATAAAATATTTTGAATGGACCATCTATTTAAAACTATAGTGCTCTACAAGAAAATGTTTTTATTTTTCAGTATGGTATAATTGGTGGTACTGGAGACCAAAAGTCCAACCTTCAAATGGGAACATTACTATGGTTGCACACATTGGTTCATATTGCTGATGTGTGAAAAGTCAAACAACTCTTGGAATGTACATAACACCATTTTATTTAGTTATAAATAAACTTTATATTATAATTTGCTAAAACACACCTAACAGATTTTCAGTCAAACTTTTCTCTAAGCTGTTTCTTCAATAATACTGGCACTAATGAGACCACTGCAAATACAGTCAACACTATAATGGATGTCCATGACCATGCGTCACTTGTGGAGGTCAGCGTATGGAGGGTCTGACCAGCTTGAATAGCTACAAAAGATGGTGGAGCAACTCCTGAAATTACAATGGTACTTTAAACAAAAGAGAAACAATAATTTGACTTCCTAATTCTTCATAAATGACAACTAGTCGTCAGACAAATGTTTCAAAATTTTTACACTAAAAATATATTTAAAAAGTCATGTCAAATGCAAATTAATTTCATAAAGTAAAGAGTTCTGGCTGTGCGTCATTGCAATAAGTGTAAAATGTATGCGTATTTATAAAGCTTTTACATGTTATATTACACAATTTTTTTACCTATAAATGTTCCCAAAGCAAATGGCACTAAAGGGACGCCAATCACAGGCGCCGTCAAATTAATGAACCAATTTGGCAAAAACGGTGTCACTCTTAAAAATATAATATAATTCAGCAAATTATTTTTGTGCCTTTTAACTGTGGCTGCCCATTGTGCTGCCTGTGCAGGGTAGAAGCGTGCTATCAAACGCTTGCCAAGGAGATGCGACAAAAAGAAACATAAACTTGCTCCAATTGCTGAACAGCAACAAATTAAGAGTAGAGCTAAATAAAATGGAAACAGAAATCCTGAAAGGATACTAAGAAATATAGATCCAGGTATTGCAAATGTTTGCAAACTGAAATACAAGTTCAGAAAATTATTTGTAAGGTACATTTAGCAAGATGTACGTATATTATGAACAAACATTGGTAAACCCAAATAAATAAAGATTTACACATACAACATATTTTGGCAAATAAATTAATTTTATTTGACTATGAAATATAGGTATTGCCTTAAACTTTCCTTATGTTACAAGTTTTCTTTAAGATATAAAAAGGATACAACACATAAACTAAGCACAATCCAGACAAAACTTGGAAAAAGTATTTATCCTTATATCGGTCTAGCACTAGACCCAACTGCTTAGCATCCTCAAGGTTCAGAGGTAATCTCAAATGCTGGTTTTCATGTCTGAAACAAAATTAATGTTAAATTCTTTACTCATTTTTGGAAAAAGTTGAAAAAAAATTACAATTCAACACTTTACTTACTCCTCCAGTTTTGGAAATTGTCTAGATAGCAGGACTAATGCAAATAATGATGCAATAAATATTAAAACAACTAAAATTATTGCTTTTGATGTAGATATGTTGGTGGTAGTTTGAGGTGTGTCTGAAACTAAAAACACAATTTAAAAGTTAGATTTAAACTAACATGAAATGATAATGCTACAGTGACAATATCAATAAAGAGAACAAAGAATAATAGGTAAAACAAATACATAGGAAATAAGATACTTGATGAATTACAGAGGACTTCACTTTGGAAGGAGTTTGGAAGAGGATAGAATAGTCCAACACAGTCTGCTCTTATGTTGTTTATTCTTGGTTGTGTGATGGATTGGTAAGGAGCACAGGTTGTGGATGAAACTAATGGGTCTTGGACGTCACCTTGACCATCTTTTACACGTGAACTTCCTCTACTACGATAAGTAGTGCTCATTTTGTGACCTAAATAAGAATAAACTAAAACAAATAATTCTTGCGCATCTAATAGAAAACACGAAAGTGCTATGAGGTAGGTAAGTATAAGGTAGTTTTCAATGCTTTCATAAAATTACTATAAAAAATTCTTAAAAAACTACACAGTATTAGTCGAATTTGAATGCAATGATTTTTGAGATTTGACCAAATTTTGACCGAGCGAGCGAGGTTTGACAACTTGACAAGAGCGTTTTGACATTGACATTTATTTTGCGGATAATGGTTATGGTTATAAATGAATATTAAGAATTGTGCATTTTTTGAAGAAAGCTATGAAGACTTCAGGCATTATTAATTATTTATCAGTGCATTAGATATTAACAAGAAATTATAATTTTTAGAAATAATTGTTATAAAAGTAGGTAACCCACATTGTCGTTAGGTAGGTCTAAAATTTATTACATAACATATAATCACGTCTATATCCCACGCGGGGTAGGCAGAGCCAACAGTCATCAAAAGAATAAAAGGCCACTTTTAGCTTAAGATAGAATGGAAATTCAAATAGTATTATTAATTTTATTTGCCTATGAAATATAGGTATTGCCTTAAACTTTCCTTATGTTACAAGTTTTCTTTAAGATATAAAAAGGATACAACACATAAACTAAGCACAATCCAGACAAAACTTGGAAAGAGTATTTATCCTTATATCGGTTTAGCACTAGACCCAACTGCTTAGCATCCTCAAAGTTCAGAGGAATAAGTAAAGTGTTGAATTGGCGGCCTCTGTGGCGCACCGGTAGAACGCTTGTCTGTGACATCGGAGGTCCCGGGTTCGAATCCCGGCCAGGGCATGATGAGAAAAGAACTTTTTCTGATTGGCCTGGGTCTTGGATGTTTATCTATATAAGTATTTATTATAAAACAGTATCGTTGAGTTAGTATTTCGTAACACAAGTCTCAAACTTACTTCGAGGCTAACTCAATCTGTGTAATTTGTCCCGTATATACATATCTATTTATTTATTATTTATTTATATTATTTAAATAGTGACAGGTTGCTAGCCCATCGCCTAAAAGAGGAATCCCAATTATATAAGCCTATTCCTTAGTCGCCTTTTACGACATCCATGGGAAAGAAATGAAGTGGTCCTGTTCTTTTCTTTTTTAGAGCCGGGAACCGCACAGCACTCGTTAAGTCGTGTGTGAATAAAGAAGACTATATATATATGGACTGTATTTACGAAGAATACCTTACTAACAATAAAAGTTACAAACTTTACCCCTTTTTTATTAGTATATAGGTAGATAGTACTTTATTATTTTATACACGTATGTTTACATAGAAAAAGCGCGCGAAGATAAAGAACTTTCATTGACCGTAGACCTATTCTTGTTTTTGTAACAACTTTTTCTTTAAATTAAATTGAGTCAATAACGCGTAAAGATAACGTTGCTTTGAGCATCGTTGCATTATCATTTGTTATCAGCAGAGCTAAAATGCGCATCCCGTGGGCGAAATGAACAGGGGAGAGCTTGTCGAAGGAAAGATGGCGCGATGACCGTACGCGTATTGATGCGCGCGCGCAGCTCTTTGCGACCCGCGGGCAGACACTGCCGACATCCGTCGAATGCAAGACGCGCAACGCGGAACACCCTAACGGCGATAATCTTTCAAAAAGATTGAAAAATCTGTTTAGTTTTTGTGCTATTTCGTGAAAACAGCGGATGTTCAGTAAATTCACTTTACAACCGGTGGTGTTTGAAACTAATAATGTGATTGGTGAAAGTGGCTTCCTAATAAATGCCTTCATTGAGATGTGGCCCCTAAGAAATTCTCAGCAGCATACATGATTTTAAGTATAAAGGTAAGTCTGCTGTTAATTTGGCTAAGTATTTAGAAAATTATTTATTATGATTGTCTTCTGCCTAGACGTTAATATATTGACTAATTCAGAGCTGCAGCTAGGTACTGTAGGGCCGCGTTGACTTCATCAATTGGTTCATAGGGCGTGCAAATATTAATGATCTTTAATTCATGAGCCTAAAAGTACTTAGTTTTTCAATAGTTAATTCAATTTGTATTTTCCTGGTACTTTTTGTACCGACAAGAAAAAATGTAATCGTATGCGCTTTGAGTTCCTACGTGAAAACGAAACCGTCATGACGCAAATGTTTTTTTTCAGGTAATGCGAGGAGATAAACCAAAGTTGTGTTTGCTGGTCGCGACACTAGCACTCGGGTATGCGTGGGCGGGGAGCCCCTGCGAGCGCAGAGTGACTTGGTGGGACCGGGAGCGGAGTGCGTGTCAGCCCTGCAGCCGCTGCGACCCGCACCATCACCTCATAGTGCTCCTCCCCTGCGAACTCCACAGGGACACAGTCTGCCAATCACTCCGGCAAATCAACCTCTGGCCCTTTCTTGCGCCACACCGCAATGCCTCCACCACGGACTCCAGTGAACCCAGTGACTATGAATACGACTATACGGACAGCAATAGTGAAGTGAAAGATGTGGAAGAACAGTGGGACTTACAGACCCTTAGTGTGGTGTTAGCGGCTAGTGGATGTGCGATTTTCTTTTTAGTGGTACTGTTTGTGTCGTTGTCGCACGCGAAGCAGTGGAAAATCATCAAGCAAACACTACAGTCAGGTGAGAAAAGAGTATGTACGACTCTTTGAAAGCATAACTTTCACGGTTTATTTAGTTAAACGTATAACAAGCATTAGAGCATAAACTCTTAACTACTCATAACAAACTTAATAACTTAGTACCAATTTTGTTTTCTTAGCTGCTATCTAGAGATGATCATTCATTTTCCAACTTCTTTATTACTGCATATTCTGCTGCACCTATGGTGTGGCTTATTTTGGCGTCCCAATTTTTCATACTGTAGATCAATTTAGTTCGTGAATAAGTAAGCTATGTTTGATAACATAAATAAGATTTTTATGTTAGGTGATAATTTAGGTTCATTTTCAGCTTTATTAGCACAGCTTTAGTGTACTGAGGAACACGCCATAAACCCATGTTATATGACGAGCTGTAAATCAAGCTAAATCTGGCCCGAAAAGAAAACAAACAATCCGCACGTCAAGAAATACGGCCAACCGCAAACATGCGCATGCGCATGATACGATAAAATATATTTCTATGTTACACTCCGCTATTTAACTTCGTCTCTGTTCTTCTTCTTTCAAATTTACATTTTTATTGATTTCATGACTAGTTCTAATGTTTATAAATACTTACGTACACAAAATTTAACTATAAAAAAATGTCTAAGACCAGTGAAATAAACATACAATAACTTGCTATCTTGTAAAATATTTATTCCCAAGTAAAAGCTATACATATAAAATGCAGTATGAATATAAAATAAAGTAAGTACAGGTAACTTGACATAGACAATATATCCGCTCAGTCTGGTAACCTTCTTACCAAAACATATCAAGTATAGCACCCTATGTCTATAACGTATTTTCGACGTCCCATCACCACTGTAAAAATTACGCAAAAAGATATATATCTAATAATATGATTGCTTGTACAAAATTTCAAACATTGTTAACTCATGTTTCCAAACTCCGATTTCAAAATATCGGCTCCAAGTTTTATTTATTCAGGACCGACAAGGATCGTGATCGTGCGACCTCCACCATGTTTATTATACAACCTAAAGGATATACAACGTACACAGAATATTAACTAATCTATTGAGATACATTATCTCCAACAAAACAATCGTTCTAAGTTGCTTTAAAAGAATAATTTAATGATTTTAAATTTTTATGTAAAGAATTCAGAAAGAACGTATACCTAAGTGGGAAGGTATAAAAAAAACAAAGTTAATAACCTCAATTTTCAGTAGGAAATCTGGAAGTCTCAACTCAACACTATGAAAAACTGTTACCTCTTTTAATACTTAAAACGGATCATCTCATCAATCATCCTTTTGTATAAAGTGGATATTGTTATTGACCTGAAAATTTCTCGACGATAAATATAAAGCGGGAGTTATTTGTTGAAAATTGGCGATCTTTCATCATATTCTGTTAGAGGAGCTATAAACCCAAGGTTCCGGAGCCGGCAGCGGCTGTAAACAATCTGGTTTGTTTGAACATGTGCACTACTAATTTTGACCAGAGTTGTACCGGACCGCCCGTGAAACAATAGCTAACGGTTTTTTGTTGCATTCGCCTGTTACAAATGAGATTCGTCATTAGTTAGAGACGTATTGAACATTCATTTGATAACTTAAGGTATTATCATTAAATAATTAGGTCAATCATTTTATTTTGTTTTAAATATCGCCGAGGAAATCTACAATTAGCAGTGACATAAAGATTTCCTTGTGACATATTCCTATGGTATGACTTATCATTTCTTTTTTATTAGAATGTCCAACACTTTCACTTTGATTATGAACTAAGTGTTTCTAAATGTAGTTGGTGTCATACTGACGTAAATTGAACTCTAATCGAAGCACGTAGCTAGTCCTAGTTACGTCGTTTTTATGGAAGATCTACATACTTATATTAGATTGAAACTTTTTGATTGACAAAGAAAATATCGGACAGGTTTTTAAAATCAAATCTCTATTTTCTACTCAAACTTTGATCGCATTTGACACTACATACAGTTGAATGATCAGTCAATCAAGTTTGCAAACCTTTCGATAAAAAGAAGACATTTTATAATTTGCGATGATTCTTTAGAAACTGGTCATATTTCTTTTGACATTTATGTCCTACGTCTACGTCGCGAAGTCGTTATTTATTTACGTTCTTTGTTTTCAGACATGAAAGATCTGACGGCAAAAATGAAGTTAATGGAAGCCGGTGGAGAGTCCCCCTCGGAACCCCCGTCGCCTACAGATCACATTTATTGCAACATTCATGGCGGTAAAGATGCACTGCTCGGTAGGTAAAGTACAAGTTATTTAATTAGATATACTTTTCATCCTGTACAGACTCCATTGTTTAGCCTTCAATATTACGTTCAAAAGACGTAAGCGTCAATTAATCGAACAATTGAAGATTAATTGAACAATTTCATTGGCATGGGAGATTGTTAATTTTTACAAGGTACTCCAATAACATAATATACTGCAAAGCGTAATTTTTAGGCATGTATGACGAAGAATTTTTGGTATGCCTGTGAAGCTTAATGTTACGCCTACTAGTCTCGACAACATCGTTTCAAAGGAGTGCGTAACCTTCACAAAGCAATTCCTAAAAAGGAATGTTTACACGGTCATAACTCTAATTAACGTCTGCGAGACGATGATCTTCTCTGGCGCTGTGCCAACAAGTTTAAAATACTGTCTCGGTGGCTACTCTCTCTCGTCTGACAAACCTTGGCGCCCGCTGGCTCGATTCTTATTTATTTTCGATCCCGGCGTGCCCCAGAGGTCATTTCAGCAATAAACTCACTCGACCGAACAAAACGTCTGCTGTACGTAATACACTGGCTGTATAAAATAATGTTGTTAAACTGAACTTATAGTGTGGTGGTACTGGCATCGCACACCCTATATTTCGAATATTTCATTTTTAAATCGCATTTTTAAAAAAAATGCAGTTAGGTACCTACTTGTAGCCATTATAATTACAGTCATGTCGGTATTGGAACTTTTGCATTGTTTCGCAAACTTTGTCCTGACATTATTGATTTTAAATGCACCGTTAGTGACACTCCTTCGCACAATGCTGCATAAAGCTATATACGTTCCGACAATAACAATGCGATGTCCCAATATACTCACGAATCAACTAACGTAAGTACGAGTCGGTATATACTTGCTGGCTAGACGCTCATAAACAATTGATCCTCGGCTCAGCCGAATTCGTCCTCGTCATAATATGGAGGTCGCGGATTCCGACCCGCGTGTCTCATGCCGAACCAATATTAATGGGGCTAATATCGTAACCTGGTTGTCTTGTGATCTCCAGACTTCTTAAGTATCTAGTCATCTGTAAACAGTGATGAGGCAACGGGCAATTTGGGGGCGTGGCTTGGCAGTGTGCATCCGGTTTGGCAAATCAACCGCCGAGAGGCAGTTTGCCAGACCGTTATTAAAACGCACGGCATTTTGTTTTCAGTCTTATTATACAGTCATATCTAATTAAAACATTTAAATACATTAGATTAATACTTATCGCACCACATTGAAGTCTCTTTATTGAGAAATTAAGTATGACATCCCTAGCTATAGGTATACATTCCTGTATGTATATCTACTTCCTTGTAAGCGCTGTGATTTTTCAAAGGCATCTTATTCCCATTAGGTAAACTATTCGAGCAAGAAAGATTCATTTAAAAACAGCATAATAAATGTTGTTTACAAGAAACTCGCGGAAAATTCTGGGCCGTCGTCGGCGGATAAATATACCTCCTTCGCTTAGTTTCGTTCAAAAAGTTCAACGGCCTAATAAATTATGATTGAAGGGTTTGTTTATCGTTAATTGTCAAAAATCGGTGGGAGCAGGAAGCGGGGCCCTTCCCGCGGCGGCCCGAGTGAAGGCTGCCGGAAGCGGAGCCGCGGCCGCGTCGGTTGTGGCTACCAGCTTGCATTACAATCACCTCCTAATGAACGCACGTGCGTACTCCTACGGTCGGTTACCTGCCTTCATTCGAGATTTCAGATCAGCCTGCGTAAGTACTTTCTAATCCAGGAAATAAGTTCTGTCAACATTGCATACATATGTATGACTGATGATTAGGTAGGTGTACTTACCAATGACTGGCATTCCGTCGCCCATAAACGTCTCCAAATGCCAATTTTACATCATAACTTTTTTTTTTACCCCAGCGCAGCGTTTTAAACATCATTCAAGTATTCAAGCTCGAAACGAAGCTGCGTATAAAGTTTAAAAACAGATGCACTTGAGCATTGAACTTGAAAACTTATTATTCTTAAAGTGGCTCTGCGTCGTGGGATAAGGGATCAGTGGTTGCATGTTGTGGTGGTCAGCCGGTGATCGTTCGATTTCGGCGTAGTGGCGCGTTTCCATTGAATTTCCATTCTATCTTCAGAAGATCAATTTATATCTCAAATTGTCTAGATTACTTTGGAACTTTCGAGTTAACACCTTGAGTATGCCAATATTAAAACAAGATAGTTTTGTTTTCATGTTAGGTAAGTATGATAGCGATTTGTGACGCGATACCCATGATTTGTACTTTTAGTAATGCACGTAAAATTTTAAATTACACAAAAGCTCTCTTTATTTATTTCTATCTTAGTGTATTTCCATTTACACTATTTGGCTTCGTGTCTCGGGGTGTTCTTTCCAAAATTTCTTTACTTTTTCCGATTTTGGTATCCAGTTTTGAATGACAGAGTAATATTGGAATCCCTTCCAATATTTTTTCATAACGTCAAGCTAACTGATAGAAAAGTAATGGAAACAAATCCCTTGTGTCTCATGTTCCACTTGAAGCCTCGAAGTCTAGTCACGTTGCGCGTGAGCACGGTCGCCATTATTATTACAATAGACAACTTTTACTACGGATTCTTTCTTCATCATTTATTTATTAGTTCTACTCATAGAAATCGGAATAATATGGATGTTACATGATTTCGTATTCTATAGAGCGTCGGTGGTCGGACCACTCGGTCGAAGCGCAGAAAGGCACCAATTCAAATCCCAACTCGCCCATGTAAGTACCTGACTATTTTCGAAGTTATGTCCTACATTAGTTTAATTTCTTACCAATTCTCTTACGGCGAGGAAAAACATCGTGCAGAAACCTGCACATTCAGTTAACTGGATGTGTAACCATGATCGATCCAATCGATCAGAAGCAGGGGGCAAAGGTTGCAGAGGTCAGATGGGTGTCGCTTCATGACCTGACTCACCCAATCCAGGATCTATGGTGAAAGGCATACACGGGCTGCTTTCTGGAGTGGTGAGGATGCAACCGGGACTAAAGCCAGGAGGAAGAAGATTATTTCGTATTTTTTAGTTCTACGTCATGAATGTTGGTCAATGATACCTGTAGCAAAAAATTTTAATTCTTTGATTAAGTTGGTTATTCAAAAATCCATAATCCCGGTTAGGTTCATCCATATTTGCGTGGGCATTACTGTAAGTGCTGACACTAAAAGTGCACTTAGCAACACTGAATTTACGAGGAAAGATGTAAATTCTACATTCAAAATCCTATGCATTAACCAACATCTAAACACAGTGCTGTGCATAGCATAATTAAGAGTCTTGAACTCTTACATATAATTTCGACTGTCTCAAAGCTTTTTTTTTTTAAATTTGAAAATTATTCTGTGAGCTCGTTTCGTCCGTCCATGAAAATTAACAAGATAAAGAAACTTAGACATTTCAAACAATCAAAAATGTCTCAAAATATTTTCTAGTTTAAGTCATAAAACTCAGTCGTGCATGGCCGCGGTAGGATTCGAACATGTATCACTCTGAGCATCGTAATTTCATCACATTCGGTCACCTTAACAGTTCCACCACTGAAGCTCACGCTCCCAATTTAAAATTACATGTATAAAGTCTATGAAAAAAAAGTTGATCTATGAACGGATGTAGAGAGGTAAAAACGTGCGTCACGCGCGGCCCCATTTCTCTCAGCGCCAGGAAATGGACCAAAAGCTTCCTCCACGAGACGCTTGCGCAGTCAATAATAGATTCCATCAAAATATATTCGGGATATATTGAGTGGTCTTAGTCCGAAGTGCGGTCGATGACGTTAATATCGACGTGAAGCAAAGGGAAGTTATTATTGCGGGAAAAATAAGAGCAAGGAACAACGCTATTATATAAGGGTATAGCTTTCTTCTAAAACCGCTTGTCTGCGTTTTGTGGTTTAATTTTTTCTTAAAAACTAGAACTTTCTTAGTTAGAAGTTTCTAGACTAGGAGCTAAAATATAAATCTTCTATCTAACAATAAATCTGTCGGTTCCTATCCCAAACTGGTCTATAGGTATTTAAGGGGCAAAATATTTTCGGTTTAAATTTTTGCTGTAACTAAAGTCTGGATAGATTTTTAATGTTTATATTTTATTAACTAGATATGATTTAATCTACACCCACAAGTCTCTTTGTTCCTATCCAAAATTGGTTTATACTCGTATCTATATCAAGTCTTTAAGGGTTGGCAATTGCTGTGAGTAAATATAGTACTTACTTACTTGCTAAAGGTCTAAACACATGTTCGGCAACGATGGTCGTTATTTCGAAGAATTATTTACGCTTTCAATGTGAGTACCCTGCCAAAATTGGTTCTTTAATTTACATTCGATAATAAACACGATGGGAATCGAATCCTGGACAATATCGAAACGAGTTCAGAATAATAAATTCGCACGTAAATTTCCCTTCCTTTCGGGGCTCCGGAAGTGCCTCCACGGCTCCGCGGACGCTATGGTCCTTCGTTTATTATTCAATGTATGGCCTGAAGCCAATAACATTTGTTTCTACCTATAAAATCGTACATAATCGTACAATAAGAGGCGTCACAAAGGATAAGATATTAATGCGAAACGAAATCCAAAATTGTCAGAAGGAAGTTCGTTCCGACAACAATCGCAAAATCTTCTATACAATTTACCAATAGCATGCTTATTTCTACGTGCCGTTTATCATCAAAGAAAGAAAGAAAGAAAAGCACTAGATTGTAACTCTTTCTTTTTCTGGTTCTATTATATTATATTTTCTCTTGTTACACGTAGTACTACTTATTTCTTGTGCAATATAGATAAATAACCTGTGTTAAAATGACTTTGCAGAAAAAAAATACAAAACACCCGACCTACCTACACAAAAAAAATATGAAGAAAGAAATAAACAATTTATATCCTTCTAATTATAACAGTTCAATAGTTCTTATATATTAAAGTTCTTAGACACTAATGTGGATACGATACACCTACATCAGAAGGCTAGCAGAGGAAGCTCCGTACACAATCAATATGTACTACGGTCATTGTGTCGCTTCTGTGTCTCGTAAGAAGTGCACCATTATGCCTTATTAGTTGTCTTTAATAAAATATTTCTTGGTTTCAGGCTAGTAATTAGGTATGAGAATACCTGAGTAGGTACTAACCGGTCTGTTACACCTTAACGGCTAAACCGCTAACCGAAACGAGATCAAACATGTAATCTTTCAGAAAATTTCCACAGCAGCGAAGTTTCGAGCAAATACTTCCTAGTTTAATAATAAATGTTTGGTTTTCGTCAAAAGTTGAAAAGGATCCTATCATATCAAATCGAAAAAAAACGAGAGCGTGCGAAACTCATAAACACGAACCTTATCGTGTTTCAAAATACTCCCTTGCGACGACGCACAGACTAGCCGGCAATGATTTATTATGTTTACTCTGCGCACGGGGCAAAGCGGCCGTCTGCTCATACGCATCACGCTATAATATCTAAATTGTCTCGCAGACGCAACCAAGAATTGGCGAGCGCTTGAAGGTTAAACCGAAACTGATGGCGTGTTTTAGACAGTCCAGTCAATGATTCTAGGAAACGGCGTGGCGGCTGCCGTATATATACAAGTGAATCTTGCCAACGATCTACTGTTTATAAACAAACGTATAAACTCCATAACATACAAAAATGCCCATTCTCTTATAGAAAATCATATTCACCCCAACCTATGGCTACGTATGAGTACTAGGTATTGCTTTTTTTATTTTATTTTTTAATACGCTGCAATAATTACCGTAATTTTGGAGTACCAATGTGTGATGAGAAGTTTTGTATTACAAGTACATATATTCATTACAATATAAAGGTCATATTCTTTCCTAGTCCTAAAAATACATCAACGGCGAACCATAAACATTCGTCGAAGGAAAATTTAATTTCCTAGTTTTATGGCATATGAATATGCCCAGAATAATCGGCAGCTGGAGCCCGTTTAGAATTCCTTGCGCATGCGCACAACCCGTAAATTCATATATGGACGCTACAAACCGCAATTAGCATTGGCTTTGTACCTGCATCAGGCCAGGCAGTTTTTATATCAAAATGTCAAGAGTTACGCCATAAAGCCATAATAAAATTAAGTTGGTATCATCAGAGGCATGATGTAAACTTATATAACGGATATTTTTGTTTCAGGTCAAG
Organism: Amyelois transitella; assembly: GCF_032362555.1. NCBI lineage: Eukaryota > Metazoa > Arthropoda > Insecta > Lepidoptera > Pyralidae > Amyelois > Amyelois transitella. Next base: position 8,525,147 of record NC_083509.1, read on the forward strand.
CTTCGAATAAAAAAGGACTGGGTAACGTGTACACACAAGAGAAGCATCCCTCATAATGACCGACGATAACAAAACGTCCGAGAGAGTACAGTACAAATTATATAAATAAAGCCACCTCGCATTTGTGCAGACAAAAGAAATCATATTTTCGAGATGAATAAAGATTCTATAAACAATATACCTACTATTTTGAATTTCAAACCACGACTCAAAGGGCCAGATTTTAATATAAATAAAAATATAATCGTACAAACAATGACCCGGTTTTCTGCTCCCGTGGGAACAGCTGAACGTGACCTGTCTGACTTTTCAAGACTGTTGGCTCTGTCCACCCCGCAAGGGATAAAGACGTGATTATATGTATTTATACATGCCAAATTATGTAAAAGAATTAAATAGAAAAATTAATTTATTGTTCGCAATAAAATTTTTGATAATGAATATATAAAAATATAGAATTAATTTATGATTTCAATTCCTCGTATACTCGACTAGCTGGCGAGCTAGGCCGCGACGTGGGCGCTCCCTAAATAGATCCCGACTAGCGACTTTTCCCTTGCACAAGCACTATGCAGTCTTATAACAATGCATGAGAGTTACATTTCGCTAAAACTTCCTCGAAGATGGACCTGCGGAAGGAAACCATGTTTCAACGTCGCCCGCACACACCTGGTCAAAGCGACATTACTGTCATTTTCTATTAGGTATCTTATGTAATAATAATTGGCATTATGCATGTAGATAAAGTCAACAGGCTTTGGAATTTCCTGATATTTTAGACTACCAGCTACTACTGGGTGTTGCGTATTAGTATTATTAGAATAAATACACTTATACATTTTCAAAAAATAAGTAGAACATGAAATACTAACAAATGAAACTAAACATTACTTTTTCTATCGTTTATTAAAGGTACTCGTACTTACCTCCATTCACAAAATTGGAGTAAGATTGTATTATATTAAATTACATTAAAAACTACTTCGCAATATTAAAAACATACCTTATATCTCAAAAATAATAATTTACTAACAAACAGTAGGGAAATAGAACTGATGGCAAAATAGTTGGCCTTCCATTCCGAAGTTTCAGATTGTTCAAGAACAGAACTTTTATGTTTATTCATTGGTCCCACGTAGTTCTTTATATCTTAATTCCCGCCAATAACATTAACTAGTTTACGAACACTTGGTCCAAGTTACTCTCGATCACAAACATTATCTACTTATGCACTATTTATTCGAGATTGTGCTCAGTTCATCATTATCAAACAGATGGAAGAGGATTCCGTACAGATATACAGACATAATGAACACAGCAAGGGTCAAGTAATAAAAAATATACTATTCATCAAACGAGAAATTGCAGCTTCGCTTCGTAAAAATTTGGCGGCAATTTCGTAGAACCTATTCAATACTTAGACTACCTATATTTTGTACAATGTGATCTTAACTACTCGTTACCAAGGCGAAAATTGTAAGCGTATAAATGCAAATATAGCAGAATATCTGATATATTAACATCTGAAATTAGATATGCCCCGATTTCTTTGGAAAGTAAAGTTATTATTCCCTTATTTCAATCATTGCCTTATCAGTCATTATGTTGAAAGTAAAATAGTCCACAAAGTATGAAGTAAACTGGTCTAAAATATTCATTTTTCCATTGGAAAAAGTTAATTATTAAAAAAAGCATATTCACACAACATTCTCCATTCACAAAATCTGCCTGTGTATTTAGATCTTTTTTCGGTTATTAAAGTTATTGAGAATTACAACAAATGCAAATAAACCTACCTTTTGTCGAACCTAAACCTGTACATGGCAGCTCAAATCTACAATTTTAAAATTTTGGTACAGACGTTATCTCATTCATTTTCAGATTATTTAGTTTAACAGTCTAATAAAATCGTTTGAGCTTATGATGTCAGAACTAACTGAGCCCTTTTAAATTTTGATTGGTACACCAATGCAGTGTATTTTAAATTTGAAAATATGTGAAAAATTAACATGATTTACTGATTACTAGAAAAACTTCTAACATTTATAATATAAAACAAATTGTTGTGTTATTGGAGAGTACTATTTCTGGGTCTTTGTAGGGAAAAAAAAGAACAAATCGATTCAAAGGATACCATATGTATGTTAGCAAATATTTGCTACCAACTCATGAAAATTCCAGGACTCAGTTTATCATACCAACATGAAATTCGTTATAACAAACATTCAACATGTCTACCTTGCCCGATCACAACCCATGACACCGACAGTGTAAAATATATACAATGGCAAATATCACTGCTTCGTTCAGTCTTCTTCTGCTTGTGGTTTTTTAATTAACCATTTTTTTTATTTGTATTTAAATACATTAAAAAACTTTAATTATACCATAATTCATTTCTGCTTATTCCAATCAAAAATGAGCTTATATTCTCGCAACAGAAGGGTCACTGCATCAAAGCAACCAATCACATCGCACCATTTGTAGCGATCAATATCCGATTGGTCGGCGCAGAACTTTTCAACTTTGTACAGAGTTTAAACAAGGACATCGCTGATATTTCAAGGTATATTGTGTGAAAATATTTAAAAGGTCAAATCAAAATAAATATCCGATTGGTTGGCGATTTACAACTGTTTAAAAATCGCCATCTTTTTTGTTCTTAATTTCTTAAGTGGAAAAATATCATAGGTGTGATCTGGCTAACCGTTATTTGCCGTTATATCATAGTGGCGGCCCATTTTCGATGTGTTTATGGTCACTAGCTGCGGGTCTGCGAATCTGTGGCGGGTCTTGCGGCTTGCTGTGGCGGGGCGTAAGCCGGCACCGGGTACAGCGGCCGCGCGGGGAGCGACGACACGCGCTCGAACCTTGTAAAAACGTGAACATAATCAATAAATTATACAACATTCATGGATTTTCTTTTCTGGTTTGTTAATACATATGTAGATAAGTAGGTATGGCAAAATAGGGTCAATTAAGCTTAAAATATATTATATATATATACATACCTACAAACTGGTAATGGAAGTGGATTTAATACTAAGGAAAAATAAACAGACACTTCTCCATCTGTAGAGTTGTAGACAAGATTGGCAAAAATAATAATGAATGGACCCACTTGTCAGTGTTGTACTTGTCGGGCACGGCGTGGTAGGGCTGCAGCTTGGCGTGCGCGTGAGTGCGCGCCAGCTCGCGCAGGCAGGCCTCCAGCGCCGGCGCCGCGTACCCGCTGCTGGCGCTCAGCGACGCCGGCCACGCCAGCGCCAGGCAGCCGGCGCGCCCGCCGCGGGGGCTCATTCCTAAGGGGCCAACCATCTATATTGCTGCTGATGCTGCTGCGACAGCGTTCAACGAAAAATTCCGCAATTTAGGGAAATCCACTGTTAGCGCAATCCAGACCACAAAAGTTGATTGAAATTACTATACCCAGCGATTTGGGCTGTGCATTTTCTGTCAGTCAGCTGGTCCCTCGGTAGATGAAAAGTTTTTTAAATGCATAAAGATAAATTCTCCGCCTTCTCATAAAATCTTGATTCCATATAGCCCAATTGATTGTGACTATTGTACACTTACACACAGCAAAAGTGAAACGGTTACACCAATTTTGAACACTAAAAACTGTTTGAAGTGGTGTCAAGAAGCATTTTGTCAAGACCACTGTCAACAGACACTGTTGCTATTACAGCAACTTTGAACAAATACATACACAGCTCTCATTATAGGAACTTGATAGTATCCTGGGTTTTTGAACAAAACAGGGGCAAAGGTATAAAATAAGTAGTGTAAGTATATAATGACCGTTGTCATAGCTGAAGTCGTGCGAGCAGTTCTCACAGAGCAGACAGTGCCTGGCGGTGGCGAGCGCGGCGGCCGCGATCACGGACGGCTTGAACTGCAGGTACGGGTCCGCTTCTAGCAGGCACAGCTCTGACAGATACTGCAATAGAAACACTCTATATTAACTGTATTCCCAAAAATTGTAAAAATAAATAATATAGAAAAACGGATACGAAAAAAGCCCATTAACAAAAGATGATACTCTAGACCTGTAAGCCGATAAACTTGGTCTCTCTTTTATCTTTTCAAGTTTCCAGTTGTATTACAATGAGATGACAATAAAAAATTTAGAATCAACTTCACACTCACAGATGCCAAATGGAATGTCTTCTTAGAAAGTCCATTAGATATGCAATAATGTGAGAGGAATGCCAAGGACGTCGGTGTTGAGAGGTCGAAGGACAACACTTTCAGGATCAGGTGTTCCATGCGCAGGACTTCTCTCTTTGTGTACGTGTCGTCTGTGATGTACACAAACTCTGACACTTCCGGGGGATAAACCTCTTCATATTTCCTGTGATTGAAATAAAGTATTTTTAACAAAAGATTTTTTTCTTTTTAATTTTTATGTAAAAATATATGACAATGAAATTGATGTGTAATTTATTGTACTACTTTCGTAACATACTATCTAGCCATTCTTACTACTTTTGATGAGGACTATTGTCTTTTCAGTTGCAATTGCACCATCTCAGCGCGTTATTTCTAATAAATTAATGTTATACACAAAAGCTTACTTACGCTGCAATATATGTGGCCGCAGCTCCAACCAGCTGTAGTTTGGTGCGGACGACGCTCATGTATGACAGGAACCTGAATAATGAATGAGTCATTGACATGTGTGCTTTATGATAATGCACAGAAGTCACCACTAAACAGATTTATTTGATTAATACACAAATCAATCAATACTCATTTGGTTGTTTAAAATTCAGCATAATAAGAGCATAAAATAGCATTATGAAATGAAGAAGAAATAGGGACTTGCTACATAGCCTCTAATATTGCAGGATTTTATTTGTTTGCAATGATGAAACTTAAAGTCTACTGAACCAATATGTCAATCATATTTGGCAGAGGGACATGGACATTTTATTGTGAAAATTGATATGAAAGTGACGCCGCGCACAAAAGCCACAGTGAATACAAATTGTAAAGTAATAACAAATATTACCTGTCCACATAAGAGACGGCCAAATGTAAAGTCTCGCTTTGCTGGTTGTACTCGTCACACACCTCCACCAACCAGTCAATGAGGATTGAACGCATCATGTAAGTGATGTCGGGCTGCTTGCGCATGTAGCGGGGGTTGGCTCGGTTTTTAACCTGAACATAATGTGATGCATACATATGAATGTAAATGAAGCAAAATAAGTAAGTATGCAGGGATCATGGCTAGTAGTTAGATGTAGTCTCTGCCTACCCCTCCAAGTGAAAGGTGTTTTTTATTCTGCCCTATTAGAAACAAAAAGGTCAACAAGGTAACAGATAGAAATGCCTAGTGCTTGACTCTTTTTTTTTTTTAATTCCAAAGCTTTAGCTTTATACACATTACAGTGACAAGAAATCTTTGAACATTATGCACAAATAAGTTGGCAGATTGGAGGACTAGTATCTATATTCAGTAGCCACATAATAATATTATTTTTTCAATTTACATTTTTAACATTAACTTTTAACAAATCTTGTTTACCTCAATTTCCCTCATGTACTGATATATGTCATCTCTGTACTCCACCACATGGAAGAACAACTCGCGGTCATTCTGTGCTGTAGTAGTGTCCTCTTCATCTTCAAGGCTGTCATTGAGGAGCGCGCTCTCATTCTTGGATATTGACATGGAGAGTACACTCGAGTCCACCACTGACATGGGTGATTCCACAACATCCTTCTTTTCTTGCAGTGGCAATCTGAATATTTAAAAAGAACAGGTTACCAACTCATATATGATATGGCATATTTTAACCTAATTATTACTTAGATTGGAAGACAAAAAAGAAAAAGAAGAATAAAATAAAAATGTAACAGCCTCACTCAAAATTTTTGTTTTATAAGCTAATTGTTAGCCTGTAATGAATGTGACAGGCAGACATGAATAAACCCAAAAGACATAGTACCCCAACCCAACCTAAAATATATATAAATAGTTCCCTTATAAAAAATTGGTTTTATTATTTTGGTAGTAACAAAATATAAAGATTATTTTAGAGATAAAACCTAAAATTAACATTAAATAACAGTTTATAACTGAACTAGTGCTAACCTTAATGGTGGTATTTCTTTGGACCGATCTGGTTGCTTTTCAAGTAATGCATGTTTCTTGGCATTCTCTGCAGCATTCACGAAAATGTTTTCTTTCCTTATGTTGGGGTCCTTAGCAACAAAAGGTTTGAAGGTAGGCTCACGGCGCTTGACCTCAGCCTCGCTTGGTTTATCCTCATACACACTGAAGGCTCGGAATTGGTCCACAGGAGGCACAATATTCTTTTCATTTTTGATGTTGCGCACGGTTCTATTCTCATCTTGAACTTTACACGGTCCATTCGTCAATCCAGGCTAGAATTTAAATGTTAATATTTTATATTTCGACGGGTGGTAGTTTCCCGCGTCATCTAACACAAAAATTTTGGATGTAACCGTAACTACAAAAATAACCTCTCCAAATACAAAGATTCTAATTCGATGTACATTTCAAATGGTAAGGGGAAAATGGGTGGGGAAAAGAATGACGATTAGTACTTACAAGCTTTATGTTTCTGTTTTGATTGCAGGCGAAATGACTGATATTACCGAGGGCCCGTCGTTGGTTTGCGGCCACAAAAACATCTGCATTTTCTTTCTTTAACCCTATAGTTGCATTTTCTTGGTCCTCGTGAATTCTAAATGCCATTGCCCCCGCTTTTTTTATCAACAATATCGTTAAACAAACGTTACAATAGATAAACTAAAATGCGGACCGCGTGAAGGAAATTAATCGCAACCAAAGCGGAAATGCGTGTACTTCTTCAAATGCTACCACATTTTATAAAAATTGTGTGTAGAACAAAATTACACAAAACTAACTGCGAAACCACCCTCAAAATATGCTAAGTATTGTCAACGGACAACAACCATTTTTGTGGTTCTTTCAGCTGTTGAGTTGACGTTCTTTTGTCTATGTTATTTTAAAATTCAGCCAATAGAAATTGCCTATTTCAAAAATGTCTATGGTTTAATGTTTTCCTAGAGTGGATGATACACGAGTGAGTACGCCACGGGAGTACGCGAACTAGCGCTCGGCGAAAGTAGGTACTGTGTACAATTTTTCACTGCCAAGTAATTTCGTTACGCTCCAAGCCGATTGATATCTTGCTCGTGACTCATCTCGGCTCGAACGTGTGTTAGACCTGCACCACTGCCACTTATTTTCTAAAAATAGGGATTTCACATTTTATGAGCGTACTCGCTTACTCGTCGCACTCGTCTCACTGAATAGCAATTTCTTCTGCGGAAATATCTATACTTATCTATACTAATTTTATAATCTATACTAATATTATAAAGCTGAAGAGTTTACATACATACATACATAAAATCGCGCCTCTTTCCCGGAGGGGTAGGCAGAGACTACATCTTTCCACTTGCCACAATCTCTGCATACTTCCTTCGCTTCATCCACATTCATAACTCTCTTCATGCAAGCTCGGCGGTTTCGGGTACTTTTGACCTGACCCTTTACCAGGACGTCCGTAATTTGATCAAGATACGAGTTTGTTTGTATGAACGCGCTAATCTCAGGAACTACTGGTTCGAATTGAAAAATTATTTATGTGGTGAATAGACCATTTATCGAGGAAGGCTTTAGGCTATATAACATCACGCTGCGACTATAAGGAGCAAAGAAAAAATAGAATATGTGAAAAAAACGGCAAAATTATTCATCCTTGAAGGTTTCAATGATGCCCAAAATAACTATTCTACGCGGACGAAGTCGCGGGCACAGATAGTTTTTATAGATGTAGGTCGTCAGAAAAGTTATAGAAAATATTTGATATAATAGTTTTGAAATGTAGAACGGAGATTTAATGTATGCAGGAAAAAAATGATTGCTGAAGATTTAACTGTTCTGTAATTCGAAAAAACTCAGAACTACTCCACCAAATTAACATTAGCAGAGTTTTGCGTTCTTAAGTTAATGCGTTACACAAACAAAAACCGTCAATACGAACCTTCACAATATTTTTTTTCATCAGGAGTTTTTTTTTATAAATTGTTGTTTACTTGAAACTTTATTTTTTTGACTGCGAGTTAATAAACGGAATATTCTGAAATCATGGCATTTAACAATATGTTGTCAACAGAAGCACTTTTCTTTGCAAAGAATACCGTGACCAGCCACGAGCAAGATTTCAATACGGTGACGGCTAATTCAGCGACTTTAAAATACGCGGACTAAGTGTTACAAGTACACGCGAGTAAACTAACCGCGCTGAAAAATCTTTACATTTGGGGTTCCGAGTTCTTATGTTTGTCACCTACTCAAGATAGTTCATCTGTGACACGCTTAAACCCATAAGTCAACGTCAACGACACAAACTAAATAGAGATTGGTCAATCACTTACAATTACAACAGCTGATTTTGACATTGCTTTTGTTGTGTTTTTGACGTTTGTGGGCGACTGGTAGTAAAAAATTGGAGAAGTGAATTTTAATCTATTATAAAAATTTCATAATGCACATATCTATATTCTTTTTACTGTTTATTATGGCAAATATATATGACTCAAGTTTAGCAGTAAGGAAGTATAAAAAAGAAGATATTATAAGACTCAGGTACATAACGTCCCATACAACATTTGTAACTACATATAAAAAATATGTAAGAAATTCAATTGACAATAAGACGTGGCTATCATCTATTGCTTTATTTAAATTACTTTGCTTTGCAGCTATGTATTTTTTAAATAAAAACTTCTTTCAGAGAAGAGGTACGAGAAATGTTTCAGCATGCATACGATAGCTACTTACGTTATGCTTATCCATACGATGAATTGCGTCCCCTTAGCTGCGACGGTGTGGACACTTGGGGGAGTTATTCTTTGACACTGATTGACGCTCTAGACACTCTTGTGATAATGGGAAACTACACCGAGTTCAACAGAGTAGTGGATATTGTACTGCAGAAACAGAACTTTGATATGGACAACAATGTTTCTGTTTTCGAAACTAACATTAGGATTATCGGAGGATTGTTAAGTGCTCATTTACTGTCACACAAGTAAGTTATAGTTTAATTAAAATACCTTTTCCTATTATACCTTATCAATAATTAGAAAATTATTAATGTGTCTATTAGATAATTATTAATTAATAATGGTTCAATAATTAGGCAGATAAGTATACCATCAAAACATGTCACAGCAAACTCATTTGTCTAATGTTTAACTTTTTGTGAGCTAAGTGCATGATTGGCATCTAGTTTTTTACATTGAATACTGATGAAAATAGATAACCATTTGAAAACTAAATATTTTCACACAAACAGAACTGGAATGAAGTTGGAACCAGGGTGGCCATGCAATGGTCCATTACTAAGGCTGGCTGAGGACGTAGCTCAGAGAATCATTGCTGCATTCGACACAACCACAGGAATGCCATATGGCACCATCAACCTGAGATCTGGAGTGCCACCAGGGGAAACTACGGTGACTTGCACAGCTGGTGTGGGGACATTTATTGTAGAATTTGGTACTTTAAGCAGACTCACTGGTGACCCACTGTATGAAGAGGTAATATTTATTGTTTTGAACAATAATTGCGATTGTTATATTTAAAATCTTACAACATTTGCTAACAAAAGAGAAATAAAACTATCATTTACATATCAATATAATGTATAAAGCAACATACAAAGATTTCTTCTTAAACTTTGTGTGCCATCTTTTTGATAACATCCTTTCATCTCATTTGTGAACAATAATTTATAATATGTTTTTAATTATAACTATATCCCACTTCATTACATATACCAATTAGGTTTACTTAAGAAATAAATGCAACAAAATACAATGCCATTTATACTTGCAATGCACTTTATTTTTGATATTTAATTTCAGGTAGCTTTACATGCGCTTAATGCCCTCTACCACCACCGGTCGCCTATTGGCCTTGTGGGCAACCATGTCGACGTTATGACCGGACGCTGGACAGCACAAGATGCTGGAATCGGAGGCGGCGTTGATTCATATTACGAATATTTAGTAAAGGGTAAGAGTTTGCTTCAATTGTGTAACAATATTTTACCTATTGCGACTTTACAGAGAAAGCTCTTGTAACTTTTGTGTAAAAGATATGATTAATAAAATCGGTGACATGTTTTGGAAAATTATTTTTTATGATACATAAAACTTTATTCAACTCCCTTTTGCCTGCGACTTTGTCCGCCGTGGAACAATATCTGAAAATCATTCCAGGTGAATTTATCTCCCATAAGAGAGTTTTTTGTATACCAGTTTTTAAGTTAGACCGAGACAGACTAAACTCGTCTGAGAAAACCACATTAAAATCAGAGAAATTATTTTGCTTGATGCAAGTACATAGGTACAGACATACATACATCCATAACATACAGACAGAGAAATTCTAAAAATAGGTTTTAAGGCTACTTTTGGTTCTATGTATATGTACTATTTTCAATCCCCTAAATCGATCTTTTGTTCAATCATCTTTCAAGTACAGACATTAGTCAGTTACAATTTAATTATATGTATGGATTTTCAGGAGCAATTCTTCTAGAGAGACCAGAACTGATGTCGATGTTCATAGAAGCGAGGAAATCTATCGACAAATACCTGAAGAAGGACGACTGGTTCGTGTGGGCGACCATGTTGCGTGGTCACGTGACTTTGCCTGTGTTTCAGTCACTGGAATCCTACTACCCAGGCCTGCTTAGCCTTATAGGTGAATTAATTTTACATTTATCACTTTGATGTCCATACGTCTGTTTTGCCATATTAGCCTGTCCTATGAAATGAAATATATGATAACATACCTACCTTCTAAGGAGAAGTGAGTATGGCATGGTGGTGCATATAAATTTGTCGTAACAAAAGGTTTTTAATCTTTTATTTCCACGATCAATTAACACAATGCTTAACTACGACTAATCTTCTTTTGGAATTTTTGATATTGAAGTAGCTTAAGAGTTTTTGTTCTTCTGTCTTCTCCTATATCCACACAAAGAGTAGTTTAACACTAGAAAATATAATGTAGTAACAAAACCTTCATAATTTTCAGGTGAAAGCGACACAGCCATGAGGATAATACACAACTACCACAGTGTGTGGAAGCAATACGGATTCACTCCTGAAGTTTACAACTTGGGCACGGGTGAAGCGTCTACATCCCGGGAAAGTTACCCACTTCGTCCGGAACTCATCGAATCGATAATGTACCTATATCGAGATACGAGGGACCCAATACTGTTGCAGATGGGAGAAGATATCCTGAAGAGTATACAGCATAGTGCAAGGACACCGTGTGGATATGCTACGGTAAATTTATGGACTTATTAGCTAGCATGCATAATTAGATTACTATGAGAAAATCGTCGACTATATTACAATTTATTTGATAGTTACACCTGTCACTAGTTAAATCTCAACTCTCATTTAGCCATACAGCTGAGTGTGGTCTTAGACTGAGCCAATAAAACACTATTTTATTGGCTCAGTCTACCCCGTGCTTCGTGATTATATGTGGGTCCTTAAGTATGGGGAATGCACCCTTTTTAAGACTAGATAAGAGTTGATTATTAACACTTCTGGGGGAACTCTCATCTAGTTCAAATACCTAGTAAGGGTAACTAAAAGATTAAGTAGCGGTAGATTAGGCCTTGTTCTATACAATTAAAAAAATAGTTTTTCCTACACCTTCTTCGAATAACACCTTTTTAGAAATATGTGCTTTTTAGATCAAAGACGTACGCGACCACCGCAAAGAAGATCGCATGGAGTCGTTCTTCCTAGCCGAAACGACTAAATACCTATACTTACTGTTTGACCCGGACAACTTTATACACAACCCGGGTGTTAGCGGGAAGGTCATTGACACTCCCAACGGCGAATGTGTGGTAGACGTTGGCGGGTACATATTCAATACTGAAGCGCACCCTATCGATCCTACTATGCTTTATTGCTGCCATGAGCCGAGGTAAATATTTGATTATGAACAGAGCTCTCCCACTGGATTTTTTTTTAAAGTAGTCTATGTTTACTCACAATATTTCAATAATAAATGGAGAAGCGTTTTGCATATTTGCACGGATTTCATTGGTTTCACCAAGTATTATTCCGCGTGTTTTCTCCCACACTAGAAATTTCTGGTGGCATTCAAGACAGTTTGTCCCAGGTCACCCACCTGTCTTGTTTATGTATTTTAGTCGCCTTCTTCGACATAACAGTGTGACCACCCTGTTCTGCTGCGCCAGAAAGCACAAAACTAACTCAATATACAATAAGGAGAAATGTTGTTTCTTTTTTTAACTGTTCTTGCATAATGCACAGTATCGTTTTATTTCTTTTCAGAATAAATATAAGTGAAGTTCATAGAATTTATCAAATTTTAGAAGAGGAAGAAAATATTCATTTTATGACTATGATTGAAGCTACCATAAAGAAAAATGTAACAGATGAAATTACCGTCCAGACAAATGACACATCAAATTCTGTAGAATCAACTGTTAATGAAAGAAATACAAATGACAATATCTTAAATGATCCAAAAGAGGATCAAAATCAAGTTCTTATTAAAACTGAGACTAGGACAGGATATGTTAATATAGACGGCACCGAGAGAGAAAAATCAAAGAATGAATCTAGTCTAAGAGATATAGTCAAAGAGCGTATTATCAATTATTACAATAAAACCATAACAAAAGCTGAAATTACAGAAATAACATCTAATGAAGACACATCTAAAGCAGTAGACAAAAATGTACAGGTTGATGATATAATCGTTCCCCAGAAACCTCAAGCTGCTGAGAATTTACAACCGCCGAGCGTAACGAAAACAAAAGACGTATACAAAATGTTGCCAAAAGTATTACAAGATTTCCTTAACAATGAATGGAAATTGAAACCCAAATGCGAGCCGCAAAGGATTTTGGAGCGGATAAGAAAAGAGAGGAAGTACCCAGAGCACTCTGATGTAAATGAGTACAAATTGCTGTTGACGCCGGCGCCCTCCTTTCTACAGAGGATATCGTTAGCAGGCGAATTTCTTAGTAAAAAGCAATTGGAAATGTGATCATAATCCTTTGTATTAGGAATGTATTTATTTTTTGTTAAATTATTACTGTTAATAAAAGACTGACGAAGAAATTAGAATTTTGTTATACTTGTATGTAATAAGTATTTTTCTCATAACGTTTTTAAGGAAAAATCCGTGGTCATAGATATTTTTAAACACTTCTTTAAAATAGACTCCATAAAAGAAAAAAGTATTTCACTATCATGATAGAAGTGACATTTTCGCTAATTCTGTCAGATCATTTGATAACCACAACAGTTGCTTTTGGAAAGCTAAACAAAATTTTAGTGATGAAGTTTTAGTAAATCGTAAAGATGCATACACATTTTCCGGATAAGATCGACTGGCCAAATGCTAAGGAAAGTGCGATCTTGTGTGAACCAGCGTGCTCACTACTCTTTCTCACGTTCATATAATGAGCGAATTGAAAACTACAGCATCCGAGGAACACACGTTGTCAACAAAGGGATATAAACTAGTTAAATTCGTTGGTGAAGGAGCGTACGCTAAGGTTATATTTATTCCTTGTAAAATTTCTTCTGTGAAGTCATAGAGGTTAAATTCCCGAATTTTGTTTGAAATCATGATATATTCGTAAAAGTCCAGTACACCACCAGTTTAAACAAATTATAATGTTTAAAATTTACAACAGGTATTTTTATCAGAGTACTCCAAGGACGACCAACAGTTAATTCTCGCATGCAAGATTATAGAAACGTCGAAGGCTCCGAAAGACTTCGTGGTAAAGTTCTTGCCGCGAGAAATCGACGTTCTCATACGACTCAACCATCCGCACCTCATACACGTCCATAGCATATTTCAGAGAAAGACAAAATATTATATTTTTATGCGATACTCTGAGAACGGCGACCTTCTCGGGTATATATTGAAGAACGGTTGCGTGTCGGAGAACCAGTCTCGAGTGTGGATCAGGCAGCTGGCGCTCGGGTTGCAGTACCTGCACGAGTTGGAAATTACGCACCGCGATATTAAGTGTGAAAACGTATTGCTCACCGCCAACTACAACGTCAAGCTGTCAGACTTTGGCTTCTCTCGATTCTGTGTGGACGAGGAAGATCAGCTCATTCTGAGCGAGACTTACTGTGGGTCCATGTCCTACGCCGCGCCGGAGATCCTCCGAGGAAAGCCTTACTTGCCGAAGCCCACGGACTTATGGTCGCTCGGTATTGTACTTTTTGTGATGCTGAACAAATCTATGCCCTTCGATGATACGCGCATGCGAAAATTGTATGAGCAACAGATGGGAAAAAAGTATAGATTTAGATCTCGTATTGCTAACACGATCTCTCTGGAGTGCAAGACTGTTGTGAAACATTTGTTGGAGCCCGACCCGGGCCTCCGCCACACCGCTAACCAATTGCTGAACTCAGACTGGATTGCTATGGATAGCAGACTGACAAGTAAGTTTACTTTCTATTTATTTTAATACATCTTAATTTGTTGATTTCGATATAAATTTTTCTCGTAGCATTAAATGCAGTTGAAGCGACAGCACTAAAAAGAGCTAAAGAAGAGCGTCGTAAACTATCTGACTCCCATAAAAATCTAGCGAATCGACAAGGAGATATCTTAGAAAGGGGTGCAAAAGGCTCAATTTACAGGGTAAAGTTTAAACTTCGCAATAACTTTATACTTTTCATGAGTAGGTATTTTGATATGTACCTAATAATAATAATATCTTTTTTAGCAAAGTGAAATTATTAAATCGTTGGCTAACATAACAGCTAAACAAAAAATTTAAAGAATAAATGGAGGGTAAATCTAAGGTAAAGGTTCTTCTCAATGTTTTGTCGTAAACTCCGGGGCCATTGATGCCAATAAGTACACAGTTCTAAAACTTTCAAATACTCATTTTAGTACGTAGAAGACGAATTAAAACTTACTACATCTGAGCAATTGACACTTCAAGCCCGCGGATATAGCGTGATAAAGAAAATAAACGAGGGATCTTATGCTAAAGTAAGTGTATCATCTCATCAATATAAAAATCACGCTGATATTTTTCTAAAGTATCCATTTTCTTACAGGTATATTTGGCAGAGTATAGAAATCCTAGCAAAACCGACCGAATAGCAATATTAGCATGTAAAGTAATTGATACCAGTACTGCTCCAAAAGATTTCGTAAAAAAGTTCCTTCCAAGAGAAATCGAAATGTTGATAAAGTTGAATCATCCTCACTTGGTGCACACGCACAGCATCTTCCAAAGGCGGTACAAATACTTTATTTTCATGAGGTTCATGGAGCACGGCGATCTTCTTGAATACATATTACAGAAGGGAGCCGTGCAGGAGGATCAGGCACGAATATGGACCAGGCAGTTGGCGCTCGCCATACAATACATGCACGAGTTGGAAATAGCTCACCGAGATATCAAATGCGAAAACGTCCTCCTCACAGCCAACCAGAATGCCAAACTTTCTGACTTCGGCTTCGCTCGGATGTGCGTCGACAAAAAACTCAATGACGTCAGCAGCGAAACGTTCTGCGGCTCTTTGTCCTACACGGCCCCGGAAATTCTGCAAGGATCCCCATACTTTCCCAAGCCTACGGACATTTGGTCGCTCGGAATAGTTCTGTATGTCATGTTGAATAGAGCGATGCCGTTCGAAGACAAACACATAAAACAGCTTTATCAGGCGCAAGTGAATAGGAATTGGAAATTCCGCTCGCGCTACGTCGATTCCATATCAGAAAATTGTAAACGATGTGTAGTGCGTATGTTAGAACCTAATTGTTTGAACAGGCTCAAAGTAGATCAGTTAATAAATAGCGAATGGATTGCTATGGACTCGAGATTGTTAGGTGAGTGGTGAATGTTGCTCAAGAAACGAGTATTTTGCAAATATACTTACAAATAGATACGTTATTTAATGTGACCGACTATTTCAGAATGGAGCCCTCAGGAAACTATGGCGTACAAAAAGGCGTTAGAGGAGAAAAGCCATTTGATGAAGAGCTTGGATAACGCTGAACACAACTCAAAGGACAGAGATCCTAACTGTGTACCAAACACGTCTTTAGTTAAGCCTTCTATGGAAATCACCGGCTCTACATCTTCTTGGTGACTATATTTTTTACTATTTATTAACGTGAAACCGTTCCAGATAATATAGGTATTCATCCTTTTTTGCCAAGTAAGGTCATAAATTTTTTTTAGAATAAAAAGAGTTGACGCATCAAAAACCTGCACCAATAGATATTAGATATGACAATGACGTTGTCACAAATCACAGTTTGCAAAATTGTACCGTTTTTAAGTTGAAGATAATGAAAATATCATAAACTATTGAAATTAACCAGTGTTTTTCTCCACCATGTTACCGACGAAAGTAAAGAAGAAATAATGATGAGAGACCGAATTACATAAATGGGTCGAAATTCCGAAAAGGTCGATCTCAACACAACTCAATCCGATCTCGCTGTCCTACAAGAAAAGGGATTTATTTTAGAGAAAGTCGTCGGTGAGGGGTCATATGCAAAGGTAAAATAATTTATACGGCCTCTGTGGCGCAGCGGTAGTGCGCTTGTCTGTGTCACTGGAGGTCCCGGGTTCGAATCCCGGCCAGGGCATGATGAGAAACGAATTTTCTCTGATTGGGTCTTGGATGTTTATCTATTATTATATTATAAAGTATCATTGAGTTAGTATCTCGTAACACAAGTTTCGAACTTACTTCGAGGCTAACTCAATCTGTGTTTGTCCCGTATATATAATATTAATTTATTAACGTTTACTATTTAAAACTGCAATATTCCATATCAATTGGGATTTTTAGTAAGAGTTTTTCAGGTATACAAATCAACTTACATGGTGGACGAAACTAGACACACAGTGATGGCGTGCAAAGTAATAGACACTGCGCAGGCGCCACGGGACTACCTCACAAAGTTTCTTCCCCGTGAACTAGACGTTCTGATCAGAGTCAACCACCCACACGTCATCCACGTCTCCAACATATTCCAACGGCGAGCCAAGTACTTCATCTTCCTACGATTTGCAGAGAACGGCGACCTTCTAGATTTTCTCACGGCCAACGGACCCGTGCCAGAGAACCAAGGCAGATTGTGGATGCGCCAAATTATATCGGGGATACAATTCATACACGCTTTGAATATAGCCCACAGAGATTTGAAATGCGAAAATATTTTGATAACGTCTAACTACAACGTGAAGATTACCGATTTTGGTTTTGCTCGTAACGTACGTCAGCGAGATCGGGATGTATTGAGCGAGACTTATTGCGGGTCACTTTCGTATGCCGCTCCCGAGGTGTTGAAAGGCGTGCCTTACTTACCGAAGCTGGCCGACATGTGGTCCATCGGCATCATTATGTACACCATGCTCAATAAAGCGCTGCCATTCAATGAGACTTCGGTCAAGAGATTATACGAGAAACAGGTTTATTTTTTGGTAACTTTCTGTGTCATGGACTAAAAACAGCAACCAGAATATTTCAGTATCACAATCTTGGTTTAATTTTTTTTCGGTAATCGTCTTCCAAAGTAAGTATGTCTTATCACACTTCGTGCAATTTTATTAATTCGCTCGATCAATATAATACACGACAAAACCGTTTCCACCCACATTTAGTATCGAACTCGTGACAAATAAGATCTGCTTTTTTAAATCTGAATCAACGTGTAGTCTACGGAACAGAAAGGTTACTGAAACGTGAAATTAATAGAACGCAATGTTAAAGTAGAACTTTGTTATTTTTATGAAAAATTCATATAGTCACTACGAAAATGAAGTGTAAAAAGTGCCAGTGATTCGCACAAAAAAAAAGCTGACTATTTAACAGGTGATGCGCAAGTGGAGGTTCCGAACGAGCGTCGTGAACCAGCTGTCAGTAGAATGCAAGCAGCAGGTGACGCAGCTTATGGAGCCTGAAGCCAAGGCGCGCCCTACCGCCGCTCTCGTATTCTCAGGCACTTGGATATCTATGGACCAGAGACTAACAAGTCAGTGATGTTTTTATTAAGTAGCAGGTGACAGCTCTTGGGGCCCTAGACCACCTTGCTTCCAACCGCCGCAAACATGTACTCCGGCACTCGGATCTTTATGTACTATAGACTGACAGCGTTTCTTCTTAACTGTCAATTTTAAGCATGACAGGAGGGAAACCCCGACGGGGCTGTATGCTTCTAGAGTGACAGGTCATCGGTTTGTCGGTCATGGGTTGTATTAGCAGTTCCCGATGGTATTGCAGAATTCCTGCCATTATAAAGGAGCCTCTTTACGGCTGGAACCCTGTAGGTAGAAGATTCGCTGTCACAAGCGTTGATCCGACAATTGTGTAATTTTCTGACTATACATTTATAACAAGAGATGTAACTAATATTTTTTTTGGATCATAGACAAAACAATTTTCAGAACTAACCTTTTTGGAGGAGTCTCTTCTCAAGCAAGCTCAAGAGGATTCCCAAAAAAAGGAAACCAACATAGAGGAAGACAACGAAATGGAGCGAATAGCTGAGTTACGGAGAAAAGGAAGGGGGAAAGGTCAGTCATTTTCAGAGGATAAATGATAACTTCTCGCTTTATTACATAAGCGTTCGTCATATTTGTAAAAGGAGCATGGCTGCTGCCTGTTGCAAACCCTGAACTTGCAATGAGAAGTCTTAATAAATGGGAATATGGACATTTTTGGGCCTTCTCTTGATAACAGTTTCAGACTTAGATAAATGCGGGTACTCAAAGGCATGTTGTTGTTTTAATTAATATTATATTCGTCTTCTGAATTACAATTATTTCGTTTCAGAGGGCCTAAAAATTTTGAAAAACGTCGACACAACATTTGGTAAATCACAACAGCTGTTTGATAAGGATTAAGTGTAAAAAAAATAGAAAAACTATGATTATGTTCATCCGATGGTTTATTAACTTTTTACATTTTATGGTTTTAAGTTATTGTAAAAATTATTTAATACATTATTGTACAAATGATTTTGTTGTTGTCATTGGCAATGATGAATTCATCTGCCCTATATTTACTATAATATAACAAAGCTATGGAAGACAAGGGATTATCGTACTAGGGTACTTACATTTGGCACAGCGTGTTAGGAACAGGGCAGGATAACTCTAATTTATAATTAAATTAATTTTGTAAAACTTGTAAATTGTTAAAAACGGTTTGACTATGAACAATTCCGCTCTTATATATATTGTGCGATAAAAGGGTCACTGGTCACTTTTAATTATAGAAATTTTAATAAGACAATAGAAATGCCATATTGTACTTAAATTATAACAATAATTCGTCATCGGCTTTCATCACACGCCTTAAATCTGCCAAAAAATCTCAGAATTTTAGACGCAATATGAAAACGTGGAGAGTTCACAACCATCAGTTGCGAGTTGCAATAGCTTATACACACCACTTCTATCGCCTTATATTATTCCGCATTTTTCCAATGAAGATTACTGTTTTGAATTTATGCTTTTTTATTTTGTGATATGACTTTTCTCTGAGCTTGTATAGATGACGCAATTTACACGTGAAATATTATGACTTTATGAGCCTCTGATATATGACGATCGCGCGATTTGTGATCTCGCATAAATAGCGTCATCAAAAAACTCGAGGTTTAAAATTACATGTAAAAAAGTTAATAAAATACAAGTTTTAAATTATGAAAAATTCCAGAAAAATTTCTTAATCTATGATATTATTTAAATTTTAAAAATACACTCGTCAAACACTAACAAGAAATACTTTTAGAAACATGCATACAATGCATCTTAATTAAATCTTACATTCATAAAGGTACTTTATCTTAATGCTTGTTTGCAGCAAGTAGAAATGAGACCAGATAATATTGTCATCTTTCAGTCAGTTCCTAATTCACTACTTCATACATTAAATAATATAATAATTTATATAAAAAATGCACTAAGTACTGTTGTAACATACTATGTAACAAACCATATACTATACTTATCCTCAATAACTGCATATTTATTTGATTTTGAAATGGCTAAGAATTCTAAATACCGGGATTTAATTGTTTTCCAAAGGACGAATATCCTATTATTGGAATGTGCCATATTTGTCCTGTTCAGGTCCCTTTAATGGATCCATTCAATCATTCAGTCAATAAATATAATGTATTGAACAATATTACTCGACAACATATCTCTACAAAATTATAATTTAAATATCTTTCTTTTAAATAAATTTTACTCTTTAAACATCTAACACTAAATCTATTACGAACCAATAGAATACATGATTTTTGGCAGTTAGTCTCAATTGTTATTAGCACGTTAATTCACATACTTTATAATAATTAAAAATACCATGCGACCAAAATTTAGCACCAACTCGTCCAAAATGAAGATCTATTTTCGTTACACAAATTATATCAAAGTTTGTCGATTGGAGTCGCATGTCTATCGATTAGTATATCACACGACCGTCTCGGTAGTTACCGCGAGAGCCGCCATGCGTGTGCGTCTGTCTGTCTGTATGTATGTGTGCGTGCGGGCGTGTGTGCTAGTGTGTGTGTGTGTGCGCTAGTGTGCGCGGGAGTCGTCACGCGGGGGACAGACAGCCGACGCGACGCCCGCTGTTGCTGACTTTACTTTCATCGTCTGAAAACAATATCAATGTTCTTATTAATCGACAAATTGGAACAATTAAGTAAATTGAACTTTTTGCTGAAGAGATTTGACTCAAATCAATGAAATTAAATAATTTATAGATGATATAGGTATCTTAAGTTTATATGACCAAACTAACTAAGAATTGTACTTTGTAAGATCAGCTTATACCTTTAACATTGTAAAATTACTCACAAATAGGCGAGTGCTGTACTCGAGGCCAAAACAAATCGCAAGCATTTTTAAATCTCATTTACTTTTTTTATAGAACATCAACAAAATACTAATGCAATGCATAGTGAGATTATTCACGTAACGACCAGGAAAATAGCACTTTATAGCACATTCAATTCAATTAAAGCTTGTTTCTTTGGACACTTATATGATTGGTATAAAATTATTACTTACTAAAATATTGTGTATTACGAGTATTAACCGTTATACTTAATTCGCAAAAACACAGATCAAGTTATCACAAATAACACCAAAACCAATACCTAAAGCGTTATTTTAGCAAACACCTTTGCCCAGTTAAATTTTGTTAGGGATGTTAATTTTAAACACGACCATCTACAAGTGCGCAAGCATTATTGTTCGTACGCTGTGCACTAATAAACATTTTTGTTTACCAAACTAATAACAACAATCACAGCAATGATTCTGTGAAATAAAAATACAGGTTCGTGTAATTATTTAAGTCATCACTACTGCCGAAAAAAATATTTTTGCAGTATATTGAATCTCAAGCCATATTGAATTATAGAAGAGTATCAGGTCTAAATTCAAATTGGATAGTCCATCATCTGAAAAGGTAATGAGACCGTTAAAATGGCAATACGGACTTTCAAAATGGGGACACGAAAGGGTTTTAGTTGGTCGGCTGGCGCACTGGGTGCCAGGAGGTCCACCTCTCCCGGGTGAAGACCTGAGGGTCGTCCGTAAAAAGGATTTCCCCTTCGATTAAAAAAAGGTCTTAAACGTAGATGATGTTCTAGAAATTTTCTTTAATCTTTACCTCCCAAGTCAACTTGTACGACATCCACAGAAAGGCTTGAATTACTTTGATTGTTTATTAATTTAAAAAAATGTGAATAGTAATTGTTTGTTGTGTCACAATAATCAATTTCTAAGTCGCTTATAAATAATACCAAAAATAAAATACTTCTACTTATTTAAAAAAAATATCACCAACACAGACAAATCAGCGACAGAATAAAATAATAAAAATACTGGAAAAAAGTTATTTCTAATTTAGAAATGTTTTCTCTTTCTCTTCTTTTTTATTTGTGATTGAGTCCTTGAATTTGTTATGATTATGTCGGTGCCATTTATACAAAATAACGAAAGGTGCCATGTATAAAAAATACAGAATTACTCTAACAAAATGACGAAAATAAAGACAATTTCATCATAATCATAAAACGCATTTAATTTGATTGTTTAATGGAAATATAAAAAAATTAAAATGCATTTATTTACAACTACTACATTTTATGCAAGGAATTTTTTAGCAATGTATGCCTGTATCAGAAAAAAACCCTTTAATTGTCTGTCAGCTGATCTGCCCGTGCGCATTAGTAGTGTTAGTGCGACTTACAGGCGAGGTGGGAATGTCACCTGAGCAGTCGTCGTGCAGCGGACACACCAGGTCGCCCAGGTCAAGGTCGTCTTTGCTCTTCTTACGTTTCAGGGAGAACTGGTTCTTCTTTGGTACCTAAAGATGGGTCAGCAATAAGAAACCTAACGAAAAATGCACATCTTACAAATAAATGTTTGTATATAATATAATAGTATATAAACTCGTTATTAAAGTAATGTTTCAAACATTCAGCAATTTTAATGAGAAGAGGAAAATCCAAAAGCGTAATAAATGTCATACTTATAAAGACAGCTAGATATCAATCTATACCACTTATAGAACGACCGTAAGTTTCTTCTTTATGGCAAAGATAAATACGAATGCGCACTTCTGAACCAAATCAACCTCTATTTGACTCAAATAAATTGAAAACAATGTCAAGAAAATGTTGGTTTATTTTTGATGAGGTCACTTATATCTTCTACACTATTTAATTGGTAGATACAAAGAGTAATGCACAGAGTGAATAATATTATAACAGATACCTTGTATTTGGTGGTTGCAGTGAGTGGCTGATAGCCTAATGTTTGTTCCGCATTTCGTTTTTGCTGTATGACTTCTCGGCCGAGCAGATCATTAAACCTGCAATATAATATGAGAATCTTTATACAATGAGAAATGTAAACGTATTGTCAACGGTAGAGTGAACATGATTCCTTGTGCATACAAACAAAAGCGATCATGTTAATTTGCAGGTGAGGCACTACCAATATATGACATCATTAAACGATACATATAGTAATTTTCACTTCCCGTACAGATTATAAGCCTCTGTATGCTTGTGACAAAATGTTTCAATTGATGAAAAGGTTCATGAATGTTTACCTATAAGTATTTATTATTAAATAAATATAGTATCGTTGAGTTAGTAAACTCAAGATTTGTGTTAGGAGGTCTAACACAAATCTTGAGATTACTTTGGGGTTCTAGGTTTATCTATGTGCACATCACATACATATTTATTTAAAAAGTTAATCAAGGAAAAGCCACAAACATGGGACTTTTAGTAACCTGTAACTAGCTCTGCATATTATCTTACAAAACATGATCTGCATTGTCGGCACTGTGTACGCTGTTTAGGATAAAAAAAGTGATGTGAAATTGTACCTCTGTGTGAGGTGCCGCCTTAGCAGCGTCTTGTTGGCGGGGATGTTCAGCAGCGCGGCCAGCAACTCCGCCGTGAACCGCGGCTCCAGCAGCATCAGCCCGCCGTGGACACCTGACGAATAATAGTATTTTTTATGACGACATCTACTTAATTTTTTTCCTAAAATTGTTACTTGTAGCTTCTCCCCATCAGATTTTAACCCACAACACAAATCTTATTAATGAGCTCAACTTGTTTCTCTTTTCTTTTTATCTCAAGTAAACAATTTTTTATATGTTTCTACATTTTCTAGTCCTGTTAAGTAGTTCTCATTCAAGATCAAAAGATAGGCCAGCACCAGCGCTAGTTGGCGCTCCCCGTCTCCGTCTGCGGTGACGTCACAGTGTTATCACTCACCGGCGCCCCTCAAGTTGGGCGCGTACTCCGCGAGGTCGATCTGCTTCAGCCACTGCATGACGCGGTGCGAGGACCAGCGCGCCAGTTGCCGCTCCCCGTCTCCGTCCGCGCCGGCGCCGGCTACGGCCGGCAAAGGTTGTTCTCCCTCGACGGCGCGACGTATCATCGTGTCCGGGTTGAACATGTTGTCTCTTAGGACTTGGATGCCTGGTTGAAACAAAATCAACGTCACCAACATAGTGCACATCACTTTCAAGTGTTATAGTCAAATAAAGTGATCGTCATATGGTACAGTGACCTATAATGGTAAAACAGAAGAAAATGCTGCAGTGCAGTTTGTTACCGCTTCTTCTGCACTGACGCCTTGGAAGCGGCAGTATACTTAGTTTTTAAGTAATTTATTTGACGTCAACCAATGTTGTTAAACCATTCGTTTTGACAATTATTAAGCGATATATAGTTAGTATCCTATAGTAATGAATAAAAATTTTGAATTAGATTTTTTTTTAATTTTGTCATTTTAAAACTAAGTAAGATATCGGTGCGCAGCCTCACCCCTGCGGATGGAGAGCGCGTGCAGCGCGTGCGAGACGCGCAGCTGCGCGTGCAGCTCGGCGTGCGCCAGGCGGTGCAGCGCGCGCCCGTCCAGCGCGGCCTCGGCGGCGGCCGCGCGCGCGCCGCACACGCCCACGTCCTCCAGCCAGCGCAGCGCCCACGCCGTGTCCAGCTGCCCGGCCAGCGACAGGAGCGGGTCGCCGTGACCGCCCTGTCAATGAGAACGATCATCGATCAATCCTGGAAACCCTACAATCTACGTTGACAACTCTACTGACATGAAGACGCGTTCGAACTAATCAAGCGGTTATCCGGATACGAAGACATATTGGGATTCAAATCAAACACTGACATTGACAACTCGTGCTCGCAGGCAACCATGTTATGTTTTTTGCAAAACATGATGTGTCGAGTTGGTCGGCTGGCGAGTCGACCGTGACTGCCTTTATAATAAATCTTATAACCAAACACCAATCACACCGAGGGCAAGGGATGGCCAGAATGCGCAAGTTTCATTACAATGTGCACACACCGTAAAACTGTATATTAACATCAAAATGTACATAACTCAGAGAAAAGACATTGTTAAATGCAGTGTAGGATTTGAAGCTGTGCCACTCTGTACACCACCCTTTTTTATTTCCAGCACCTTAACTTGATTACCGACACTCTGAAGGTATGGTACAGTGACCTATAATGGTAAAACTGAAGCAAACCAACAGAACAGCGATTGAAACATTTAAGAAATAAATATTTACTCACCAATAGATCCGTCAAAGCCAAGACTATCTTTTTCTTATGCATAGGGTGTTTGATTCCCAATTCCTTCTCAATTGTTTGATGTGAAGCAGCGGCTATGACGCCCCGAGCGTCTGGTGTCGATCCCAGCCATGCCCTTGCGTTAAGGACGTACACTTCGAGACCAAGGCTCTCCAACCAACCACATGTAGTATCGCAGTCCCATTGCCTAACGTCAGTCGTTTGCCTGTGGATCAATTTCAAACAATGTAGACAAGTATTTTCTTACATTCATACCTAACATATCTATCAATGTCTACGTATATGGTGGTATGGTATAATGGCTCGTACAGTACCTACAACGTTTATAAGCCGCCTCCTAAATATTCGACGGTGCACAATAGCGCAACCTACCGCCGAATTGAACCGAATAAAAACTCAATAAAATAATGACCTTATTACAAGTATACTAAACTTAAAATACTAAAACTACGTCTTCTGCTATCTCGCTCATAATAGTAGTACACCTAAGACTTTGTACCATCTGTCTCTTTTGTGTTTATATTGTATGTTGTACTTAAATAGTGTAATAGTGTTTTAAATTATATCTATCTATCTAATAGATCTTAAGATAATGGCGCATACGCGTCAGCCAATAGAGGACAGTTTAGTTCACGGTTTCAAACGGCGCATTCTGATAGGCTCAAATATTTTTACGTCATACAATAATTATACCTCTGCCCATGAGCATGGAGTTGTTATTCCAATACCCGCATGTTGTTTCGGGCACCAACTGACTTACGTCGGTTGTTTGCCTGTGTATAATTTTTATCGCTATAGGTCCTGACGTCGTCCCTACTACAGAACCGATGACAAGACAAAAATGAGAAGGTATGAGAGAGATATAATGCCGTGCAGTTTCCGGCACTTTAGAATAGGACCATTCTCTCTTTTTCAAAAGGCGATTTAGGAATAGACTTATAAACTTAGGATTTTTCTCTTAAGCGACGGGATAGCAACCTGTCAATATTTAGATCTCAACTACAATATAAATACAATATTAAACCATACCAACAATACTAGCTTAACGAGGCCTTTCAGTATTTGCGAGGCTGTTTGTTGGCTCTGGCTACCCCGGAATCCCTTCCGGGATAAGCCGTGATTATATATATGTTTGTATATAGTCACCAGGGCATTGTTGGTGGAGGGTGCCTCGTGGTGGAAGCTCGTATGGAACTCCTAGTAAGGTCATCGCCCTCGATCCTGACGCCGCCGCCGCTGCCGAGACGAGACCGCACTTCGCGGAGTGAAGGCGATGGACTGCCGCGGGGAATCACTTCTGAGCGCTCCGCTGTAAGAAAAATTGTCATTTATATAATACTAGCTTTTGCACGCAGCTTTCCCCGCGTGAATTAGACGCCACCGCCAATATACAGGTTTTTACCAAACACGGTTACTTTAGTTTTTAGCTGGATAAAAGTTATCCTATGTCTTTCTCCAGACTCTTAATTATATATACGTGATTTTTCAAGAAGATTAATCCAATATATAACCCGTGAAGAGGCAACAAACAAATAAATTATTTTCAAATTTATAATATTATTTGGAATCCACTGAAATAAATGAAGAGATATGCCTACTGTACTGACTAGTGACTGAAATGTACAGTCGTCTACAGATAAACATGACCTGCTCTTTATATACAAAGTCATAGAGGACCTCCCGTCTTACCTCCACAACCTTACAAGAACTCTGCAAAAGGTCATTGGTACATAGTCGCGGGAGGATCTGAACGTGTGCACTACGTAACCTTAACCGCTCTGCCACCAACCACATCTTTATACTATTACTACAAAAAACATGCAAAGTACAATAATAGTAGTAAGGTACAATATACTTATAGAAAATAATGCTTGATACCAATGACAGCAGTCAAATGCATATGGTCTGTTTCCATTCTCCGACAGAAATCAAGCTATATTTTCTCAAGTAACTAAGGACAACAACTTGGCACGTGCACTGAACACTGGAAAAGCGGCAAACTGTCAAATGTGTTTAAAACATGCGAAATGCGGACCAGATGTTAGACATTCAATTTTTTTGTTCAATCGACAAGTTTCCACGCCCGCCATTCCTACAAAATTCCCACAGACTTACGATGATCACTGAATGGTCTTGTTTACTCAGACGTCAATGATTTGGCGGCTTTGTTTACCAACACCACGCGCGTACAATTGTCCAACTTATTGCTCCTAAAAGCTATACCTGTATCTAGCAATACTACAAGTATATTCTATGGGACTACAAGTCACACAAGCCAAGCAAGCTAGTCAACCGTCCCGCAGACCTAGGTTGGGCACCGAATGGCCTTGTCCCCGCGCCACCACCATGTTGTTGATGTTTTTACCGAACGCCACGCGCGCCTCCGACGACAGAACAGATGAGCGTGGCAAAGATGAGTACATGAGGGTGTTACGCTCGATCTGACGACCGTAGTTTGCCGGCGGAGTCTGGAAGGAGAAAATATATTTTTATGGTTATTACATATGGTTATTAGTGAAGCCTTATTTGTGGAACAGATCTCTCTCTCTCTCTATACGTCAAAGCTTACGGCCGTGGTATTTTACAAGCTGCGAAAATCTTTGCTTTTGGGAAAGTCGTTCCGATCTGCCTGCCTAAGCTTATGACAGTACCACTCCAACAAAGATTCCATTCAGATCAAGATGGGAAATAACCAATTCAGATTGAACTAGGCTTTTGATAAGATAAATGAACTAAACGTTCACTTACCCTGGGCGGGGCCGGTCTGACTAGAGGCGCTATATCGGGCGGAGGCGAGCGTTCTAAGATGCCACGCTCAGCTGCGCGCAGTCGAACTTCGCTGAGTTTTGAAAGCAACTCCAATTTCTGTGTCTCTAACGAAGAACGCTGTAACATTTCCTGAAACATTAAAGATTATTTATTGCCTTAATTTATTTAAAAAAGAGAGAATATTTCCCCAACCCATGCCGATGAGAATATGCCTGATATGCCTTTATGATTTGATTTTAATGGTATTGAATTGAAACTATGATGCATTTAAGGATTTGTTGGGAACCAAATGATGTTGTGAGTTGTGGGCGTTCAGCAACAACATCATTGGAACCAAACCATTAAAAAGGTTGTATTCGTATTCCGGTTGTCTATTTACAAGTATACAAGTCTTATTTAGTGCACACATATTCAATTGAAGTAAATATTTTCCACCGCACGTCCGAAATAGCAAAAATTCTGATTCACAAACATTTGTTTAAAAATCTATTAACTTGTCTAAACAGAGCATACGTCGGCGGCGTCCGTAAACACCGGCGGCCTATTTGACGATATCAATCACACATTTAACAACGCAGCGGCCGGTACCTCTCGCTTAATAAAAACCGCATCTGGCTTTTTCGAGACGTACCTATAGCTCAGCCGTAGCGGTCGCAACGCACAAATTGATGGAGTACGGAATTAGATCGGCTTTTGTTTTGTTTGCCCATTCCTGTAATGTCTGGGATGTTTTTGAGATTATTGCCATTAGCTTACTCGAATATTGAATATCATTAAAAATAACTTACTGACCAACGGTTCCAGATTAATATTTTTAATTTTTATAGCATTTCATTACACATTTTAAAACATTTTTTTGGCATCCATTTGTGTTTCTATATTAGCTGTAATAAGTATAGTTAGCACGTCTATTCCAAGGTAGTTCAAAAGAGGTATGAAAATCCTATTTTGCAGGAACGTTCGTTATAACGAGCTTCCGCCTCGGTCTAAAAATAATAAATTGACGGTTCATGTAAAATGAGAGCATCCTTGTTGATGGAGATTCCTCATTACCTTACACACAATTTCTTTTCCTCACTATGTTATGATAAAGCGGTATTCATTTAAGACCTCAAATTTCCGTTTACAAATATACTTCGTCTTCATTACCAAACAGTTTATTGTTCTATATTGACTGAATTCATCGATATCGAGATATAATTTGTCAATGAAAGCGGAAGCTTTTAAATACTTTTGCAATGATGTTAATCTACAAAAATGCCCATTACGATCTATACTTTATAAAAAGCGCTGGATATTCAGACGAGCCATGTGCGTCGTAATAATAGTATCTCGATAATTTATATCAAATATACATCTGTAGATTGTAGGTACATTAGATGTACAAGTAGACGCTGTTTTTATTAGCTTTCAGCCAACGTGCCTCATTGGTAGGTACTGAGAGATTGATAATAGGAATGTGAATTAACACCTGCTATTGCATGCATTTATTTTTAATAATCGGAAATACAAGATTACTTTCTCAAATATCATACTTTAACTATTCTTAGCAATGTCGGAATGAACAACATTAGTTTCATTCTAAGACAACATAAATGCTCGTTAGTAATGCTGTTAAAAGTATTCTTTTTATATTAAATACCGTCATTTAAATTTAATTATCTAACGTCGACTCGCAAACAAATCAACATTTTTATGCAGCTAAGTACGTGTACGTAAACAGGCATGCAGCGCCCCTGATGGACCTAAATTCTACCTCATTTGTCTATAGATATGATTTCTTTAATAAACGAATTTTTATACGGTTTTTACAAAGAGATTAATAAGTTTGAAAGTTCTAGTGTAATCAGCATATACTATACGTAGTAATCGTACATCGGTGAGTGTAACCGCGAATAACATCTATTCGATTAGACGAACTCATGACGAAATCTAGGCATGTATTATTCGCGTGGAGGCAGCATGAATGAATTAGCAAGATCTGTAACGTAAAGCTTGCAAACACTGTTGTTTGTTATTCTCAGCTTGGGACATTTATGTAAATCCTGACTTGTAGACGTTAGTTTCCCATATTAGAATTCAACACGACAGCCTCGTAAAAAGGCATGCGTCCTTTTAGCTGGGATTTTATGAGAAAATATTTAGATGCCTTGACGTTGAAGAAATGATTTGGAGAGAGGTTGAGAAGAAATAAGAAGCTTCTACTTTTTGAAGTCTGATAATTTCTAATACTATTTCCCGAAGCACAACTTTTTTTTTTTTAATTAAGAAGCAGAAGTCATATGCAATTTTAATATGCAATATAAATTGTATAAAATAACATAGCACATACTTTTATGAAATGCATTCCATATTTCTTGATTCTGCCCGATTGAAACACTAAAGCTGCACTAAAGCTATAAATTGTTTAACGAGAAAACGCCTTCGCAATAAACTGTATCATTTACAGATTATAGTCTCCTTATTCTCAATGAAATAATTGAAAATAATTGTTTCAATCTTAAAAAGTAACAAGGTTGGTACAAAGCATTTTTTCTATGCCGTACAAAAATCCTTTACCTAGATGGTAACTAACAACAGTCTTTACATTATAAAAAAACATATGTATTTACTTTATAACGACTTAAATAAATAGGAAAGTACGAGTATATCACTTTGGCGTCAAACTAATAAATGAACTGATGCATAAAATTTTATAGAAATCAGAAATAGAAAACACGTAAATTATATAGTTAGTGAGTGTACACTGTACAGTCTCTATCAACGAGCTCGCGAATTGCGAGACCGCGTGCAGGCGTCTGGCGAAGTAGAAATTTCGCCCACGCCCCATCCATGATTATTCAATAGCCCCATTCCAGTGGGATCTAGGCCGCTGAATGGTAAAGAGTTTACCACCTAGCTGTTATAAAGCCGCTTTGTTAAGTAATTGCTTGTCTATTCTCTGCAGATTTAGTTTGTATCGGACTGTCAATTGTTGGCGTACTAGGAAGTTGAAGATCTACGATTTTGTTACTAATTACATTTTCATTTCATACTGAATAATCAGACTGAATGTTATTTGTTTTTATCGGATATTTTTTTGTCTTTTAAAACTAATCATTTTGTTGACAGAGGAGTAAAGCGCCTTACC
This sequence comes from Amyelois transitella, assembly GCF_032362555.1. Classification (NCBI taxonomy): domain Eukaryota; kingdom Metazoa; phylum Arthropoda; class Insecta; order Lepidoptera; family Pyralidae; genus Amyelois; species Amyelois transitella. The sequence goes on from NC_083509.1 coordinate 8,556,283, forward strand.
CGATTGTCGGAACACATGCAGATTTAGGGCTACGGTTATCACTTTACTTCAAACTTATACCAGCTTACTTAATAATAGCATACTTAAGGTATCCAAGACAAGAAGTGTCAGGCTCCCGGCCTGACACTTCTTGTCTTGGATACCTTAAGAACATTAAAAATATTTTGTGCAGTCTTGTTCTCTTTCTCCGCTACGATCTGCTCCGACAACACCTGGACAAGCAGCGACAAGCTCTTTTTGTTTTGGAAAACTTAAGAGAATCTTATCTAAAGTACCTTTTGCAGTCTTTGTTCAGCGTCATCAAGCCTTTGCCGGGCTTCGTTCAGCGATCGTTCCAGGTCTCCCATCTTCTCGTTCTGCGCTGCGATCTGCTCCGACAACACCTGGACTTGTAGCTGTAAGCTCTCTTTGTCCACTTCCAGTCGCCGCACACGATCCTCCGCATCGTTCTAAACAAACATATTGGAATAGTATAGATAAATATTTATTTATTTTTAAGCTTTTTTATTTCATATATATTATTTTACATTGGCCTAAACAAATTCATAAGTATTAATTGAACTTTAAACAGCCAGTGAAGTTCTCGTTTAATTTTGAACTGTCGTTGTTTTTAGACGTCCGTACCTAAAAAGGTAAAATAAGGGTCCCTTATTACTAAGCGTCCACCGTCTGTCTGTGCGTCTGTATGTCACCAGGCTGTATCTCATAAACCGTTATAGTTAGAAAGGTGATTTTTTTATAAATTATGTATTATCGTTGGCGCTTTAAGAATAAATACTTAACAGTATTAGGGAGGTGCCCATATAATCGACGTGATTTTTTCGTATTATTTGTTCAATATTAATAACGGTAACAGATAGATGCTTAAAATTTTGCTGTCTTTTCAAAAAAATCCCATACAACAAACGTAATTTTTAAGCTATTTCTTGGAAAATTTTAAGGAACGTGATGATGGAACGGAACCCTTTACGTGTGAGTACCTACTACCGCACTTGGCCGGTTCCTTTTAGCAGGCCAGATTATTAACAACTTTAAAGAAAACGTGCTGGCCAAAAAAATTGCTTAAAATGTTACATACTATGTAGTCAGCAGCTATTGGATTCAAAAGGCATTGAAAATTTACATATTTCAATGCACCTTAAAAAAGAATACCTTATGACGGGAATGAATTTCAACACATTAAGATGGTCAAAACCACATCAGTCGGAATAATATCGCAATCCAATTTCTATTAAAACCTTTTGTTAATTCGGGGATCGGAAAACGTGTAGTAGGATTTTGTTTAATTACTTCAAAGTCTTTATCAGTTAACATGCTCTCAAACAAAACAAATCAATGTGTAGGAAATGATTAACGTTTATGATAATAATTGTGTTAGCACAAAATATAATCCGCTTTGTAAGTGCACTTTGTTTTACCGGAAAAACCATAGACTGATTCTTAAATACCTAGGAAAAATACATAGGAATGAAATTGTAGGAGAGTGAGCAACGCAACGCGTACTTATTTTTTAATAAACTAATCTTAAAATCAATTTTTAGTTTCTACTTCTTTCTCAACAACAAATAAGAGATTTAATATTTTTTTTATTTTGTAGTTAAAATGAACGTTTTAATTAGGTTTAGTTACTGTATTTAGTTACGTTCGGCAATATATCAAACACAGATTTTCACTTATACGCAGTATTTACTTTAGACATTTACTTTAACAACAATTGAAAGTTCTACGATTCTTTCGAGTCAACAAAAGTAAGTCAGTGGTTAGTCATAAAACATGACTCGAATAAGAATGCCACTGTACCGTTTAAACTGGGTAATAAATTCATTTATTTGTTTAAACATGGCAGTGTTGTGAACCTTTTGTTAACACTCATAGCCAGTTGAGACAACTGTACCTTGTAAGGTCGCGAAGGTGCCGGTGGCAGCGAAGGGTGCGATGGCCATGAATGATCATGCATGCAGCACGGTGGCGGCGGCATCGGCGGGCCGTGGCACCAACACATAGGAGGCCACCATCCTCCTTCGGGATATCGAAAATGTTCATAAGAATTCCATCGCCGCTGCAATTCCGGCGGACTGTCTTCGTTTCTGGGGGAACGACGAGGTCGCGGCGAAGCGCGAACACTCGTAGGATGTTGCGGCGGCTTGCCAGACAACGACGACCGCGACTTGCGATCACGGTCACTGCGGTCGCCCGCTGTGCGCCGTCGCCTATCTAGGCTGGCCGCCGAATATTCTTCAGTTCTTTGTTCCATCGGTTCCTCTGTGTCATCCACCAATTCTCCAGTGGGCATCCATCGAAAGTCATCATCCCTTCGAGTTGAATTATCTAGACGTTTGCTTGGCGTTAGCGTTCTATAGTCCGCGTCGCCCCCCCGCGTGTTGTACTCTCTTTCCTCAGAATCGTCATCGCTTGAAGAACTGGAGTCGCAGCTGGAGGAGTCGGCCCGCGCCGGTACGGCACCGTCGGTCCACGTAGTACATTTCACGGTCGCTTCATCCGGACTGTCCGAGTCACCGCCTGTCACGAGATAAGTGGTCAAACGTCACGAGTGCAAAACAAAAGAGCCTCAATACCGACAAGAACTCACCCATAGGCGAGTACATATAGGACCGCACGGCGGGGTGCACGTAGTCCGCCGCCGTGCGCTCCTCTTCCTCATCGAGGGGTTCTGTCAGATATTCGCGGTCGGACATGAGGCTCTGCACTAGCGACACTGCGCGACAATCACTTTGTACGAGTAACCGACGTGTCTCTATTTAAAGTTTGGCCGAGTTCCAACAATAAGCGACGTCAGTAACTCGTCTACAAAACGTGAATTACGTACTCTCGCGTGGGGGTTGCTCCTCGCTGGACTGAACGGAAGTAGAGTCGCGTTCCGAAGCTTCCGATGCTGTGGATTGTGGGCGTTCGCTTCCGCCCGACTCGCGCCGTGTAAGATCCACACTCAAATTATTTCTTTGCACAGATCGCACATTTCTGGTCACTACAGCAGGCGCGCGCGAATTGATCGACCGAGGCTTTTCATCTACCGAGGAGCGGTTGTGCAACGCCGCTATGGTGGCTGCTACGAGTGAGCCCCCGCGGCCGAGCTCACGCATGTTGTGATTTAAAATGAACGGCGCCTACTCGAATGCCACCGGCGCCCGCGCCCGTAAATAGATCAGGGTGCCCGTTTAATGCATTATCCTATGGTATGGACAATTCTCCGCTTCAATCCGTGTTTTATCAGGTAAAGCGAGAATAAAACTTTCGTTACATAAACAACAGATTCAGAGAATGGTATGTTAATTACACACTGACAGGATATTAGACAAGTTATATGAAAGTACACAACATGTAATGCGTAAGCGCAGTGCGGTTGCGTGCAGCGCGATGCACACAAGTTAGCGCACTCACCGGCTGCCAGTTGACGCCCTCGTACAGGGAGCGACGCCCCCACCCATCGCAATCGTAGTACTCTGAATCGGCCTCATATAGCAAGGCATCTGCATCATATTGCTCCGTCACGTACGGTGCCTCCAAGCCGGTGGTAGTGAAGTTTGCCGGCCATTGTACATGTTCATTTGTTACATCCGGATTGTAGGGCGGCTGCGACGGGTAGTAGGGCGGGGCGCTTGGTTCTACAAAGACAAATTCGCGCCTTCCTCCACGTCTGTTTAAGCAATTCATTGTTCTTCTCTTTCTGTAGCATCAATTCCAATTTAAAAATAAGTTTCGTCATACTTAAAATCCTTAACGTGGAAATAAATCTGTAATTTTTCCCGGCTGAACCATTAATTGAGGTGGTTGGTCTTAGAATTTAAAGAATTTCATACGAACAGCTGGTAAATTAAGGTAAAGGTATTTGCAAGAAAATACTTTGCCTACCCAAATATATTTCAGATTGACTCGGATACATGACAGGTAAACATACATATTATAAAGGTAAATGGCAGTTTACTGAAACTCGTTAAAGATACACTCCCCCTCGTATCGGAAATAGAACGACAGCTGTTGTGTCGAGAATATCCGACAAATAAGCGATTTTACATCCATAAGAAGACGAACACGTGATGAAATACAATAAAATAAAAACAATGATTATTAAAATAAATACTAAGACGATTTTTCAATTATCATGTCAATCTGTTAATAAACAAGCAGAAATGCATGAAAGAAAGTACTCTTGTTTTATTTAAAGCCAGTTAAATATTAAACTGAAAAAAAAAAAACAGTGCGATGTAAAAACTGCTGATGTCTGAGCAATTCCCGCAAAACATTTATATATGTAATGGTAATCGAATTCGCACACACGCCGATATTACGGAGCTAATTAAGTATATTTGTGTTTACTGTACACACGTAATTAAAACAATTTCGTTGAAGGAATTTTGTAATCGATAGGTGGATGGCGGAACATGAGAGTATTCCGTCATTAGCGATAATGAACCGCGTTGCTTTGCGAGAGAGAAAAGTCGAAAGGAACTAATTGCATATTGTGAATTGATTCATTTGACTTTAAAATGTTATAAGTATAGACCACGTTTATACTGACATTTCTCTTGAACGTGGTGAAAGTGAGGCGATAAAAATATTTTTTTTTTTGTATTTGAACACAATTTGGAGAGATAATAAAGACACCGTTAAAATATCTAATCTAGATACTTGTCTTGAGTCCTGTTGTCACACAACCCTGCAATTTCACGGTCTGTTTCAGAATTCGAATAGAAGCTAGCCACTTTATTATTTAGTAACAGTACCTACATAAAATCCTGTACATCAAGCAACGTCGTAAATATGCAAGTTCCAGTTGCTCAAAACTCAATGTTGAATTCTGAACCATTGGAACTTACCGCATCCACAACTCATAAAAGCTTTTAAAAACAAACTATATTAACAAGTACGACAAAGTGTCTCATACACAACTTTGCAGACTACATCTAGCGTAGTTTCGTAATAGAGCAAACGCTCTAGTGGCTAAACTTGTTGCAGGACGAAAAAGAAAAACTAGAAACACAATGGCAAGTTTAGCCTGAAGTTGACAGCGACCGACGACGGCCGTAGCAGGCCGGCAGGCAGAAAGCCAGGGTGCTTTCTACCCGGCCGATTTATTTCCTGCACTTTCAAATAAATTCGTCTGGTATACGTATAATCACGTCTTTATCTCTTACGGGGTAGACAAAGCAAACAACCTTAAATAGACCGTAAGTCCAGGTTCAGCAGTAGGACAAGATTTAATTGAGGTTTAAATGTGTAGTGTGTGTAGTGACAGGTTGTGCTAGCCCATCACCTTATAGTATAAGAATATCATGTATATAAGCCCTTATTTCCCTTGATTGAATTTTACAATCTGTACGGACAGAGAAGCGGTTGGCCTGAGAAGACGTTTGGAGTAGACTTACCAAAAATGTAATAGACAATATTCACTTACACCACACAAAACTAAAACGAATTAAAATAAGAGTCACGTATTCCGCAAAGATTCAGCACAATAAAATCCTATAGCAACGGAAGATTGCGGAGCACTAAAAAATTCGTCACATTCACATCGCATTGTTGCTGTTTCGGAAAAGACGCACAGTGAGCCGGGTGACGAACCAGATAAAACTCAAATGTATTATTAGACTATTTCGTAAGAAAGAGAAATGGAGCACAAAAAAATAAGAAAAAAGTTAGTTTGTACAAATAATATTGAAGACGAAATAATAATGCAAACAATTTATGCTTCGACTAAAGTACATATACTTAGGTAAAATCAAATCACAAAATTCGTAGTCCAATTCTATAATCTGTCGCAATATTTTAATATTATTGTCAAACAGAAAAAATAGTGCAAAAAATATCAGTATAGGTATGATCAATTATTTTGTTTCTTGTGCTATGTACAGAATACATTACCGAAAAACTGCAACTTTACGGTCAACTAATGAAGTTAAATTATCGTCTGAATTTTCACATTGCGCTGAACTTTTTCCATAATGCAATTAGTCGGCACATTGTGCATCGCGGGCCCCGGGTCGACACCCTGCGGCCCAGTGGGCGGCAAATGGACTCATAGGCGGGCGGCGCTATAAATATAACTTGATAACGTAACGTTAATAATACACTGTGCTATTTAATTATCATATATGTACGATGAAAGAAGACCGTGATATATTGGATATGTAAGTTACATGCATAGAAATCAGAATAGGGCTGTTAATGTACTTGCGAATGTCGCCATGACAAACTAGCCATAGTAAAATTTTCATCTTATTTGGCAACATTATAAACGTGCAGATAATGCAGAAAGATATTCAGTTTCATGTACAACATGGTAATTCTATTGTCTTATATAATTCTGATGTCTATGGTTGCATGATTTCAGTGTTGCTCAACAGATTTTTATTGGTTCACTGGAGTAGATTTAATGTTGTTGAATTTGAATGGTGCTATTTCTAAACAAACTGAACATTGTTACGAAAGCAGAAAAGCTTTTAATTTTAACTCGTGAAACATTAATTTTGACGTAATTAGGTTCTCAGCATGTTCCGTGTGTATGGTTTAACCTCAAATAATTTTTTGACTGAAGCTTGTTTTCTTGTGTTTGAATTATAAATATCTAGTATTTAGGCATTTACTAGGTTAAAGATAAATTATGTCATTATACATTTTATTTATTTACTAATTTAAAAAATATTTTTTGGCACAACGTAAAAGAATAATAGCCATGTATCTCAGTTCGATGATAGGTACTTTTGTTTGAATAAATTTAATGATCATCAATTAAATAAACACATAAAAACGAATTAATTCAATTTCAGTTTTAGTCAAAAATGTCGTTTGCAGATTCGAGTATTTCTAGTTAATATTGCAATTTACGAAGATGGTGTTTAAAATAAAAAATATTGAAATAAATAGCAGTGCAGTGTGTACAAGGCAATAACGAGTAGCCGACGCGACTGAGGCGCTCTGAATTTTAAATTACTCTTTGCACAAGCGAAATTCGCTGAGCAAGCCGTAAACACAGCTGCCTATGACCCGCCCAAATGACAGCATTACTGTATTGATTTTCAACAAAAGTAAGTCTTGATTTGTTTTTAAAGAGAAAGATCAAGGACATTATACTGAGGCGTACAAGTGTGGTATAAAAGTTAACACATGAGATTACTTCAAAATTTAAATCACTTCTGTTCTGTAAGTAATTCTTTTGGTTCTATAGTGTTATTACGAACAGTTTTTAATATCTTACTACTTAATTTTCTTACTAAGTAACTGAACATAATGAAGTCATGAAACTTTAACACTTGACGAACAACTTTGTATACGGAGCCTTTGTCCGATAGTAAGTACACACTTAGGAGATACCTGGGCCACCTTCTGAGCCCACCGTACTTTATTAATTTTGTGCCCGAGATCCATAAATGAAACAACTTATAGCATAAGTTTCCAGATGATTACATTGTGGAAAGCTTAAATCGCAAATTTTATAGTTTATCCACTTCCACAATCTACATTCCCGACTTCTATGCACGCAGAATTCATTTAAAAATGTTTCATTGTGATCACAAAGAATAACAAAATCCTTGCGCTATAAAATAAAATTGGAAAGTCAGACGTCTGCCGCCGACATTTAATCCTGAAAAATACTAATACAAATATTTTGGAAAGGTTTTCATGAACGTCAACTTTTATCATAGGGATACAGAAACCTAAATAATTATTATTCAGATCTCTGTGGACGAAATACAGTGATATCGTGGTTCATTTACGCGTACTATGATAAATTCTGTGGTTGCGGCCAACACGACGCTGAAATTTGGTACATTGATGTAACATGTTTACAAAAGTAATTTAAAACGCATTTATAACCAAAATTCAAGCAACAAATGTGGGCGTCGTATTTCAAAATGTAAAACTAATCTGCGTGAGAATGACGCCAATGGGAAATCATTTTCCGATTCGAGGACCAAACTAAATTGATATCATCTTAACACAAATAGGAGCTGCCGTTACCAGACTGAAAACAATCGCGGATCGTAGCAGAGTATGCAATAACAATTCACATTCCATTTCCCCGTAACAAATTGCCCTCGTATTGGTTCTGTAGTTCTGTATAAATCCGACTACGTTGCACTAACGGATTTCACGTAAAAATATGCGGGATGCCAGTCTTGTTATTTTGAATAATTGTATGGTGATAGGAGTATAGAACTAGAGAATACAATACTGAGAGTTTCATTAGTGAAGGAAGGAAGCCTTTTCTGTTTATTCAGTAGGCAAAATTCCAATAAGTCTTTTATAATTTAATAATCCATACTAATATTACATATGTGAAAGTGTGTTTGTGTGATCGTTTGTTTGTTTTTTTACTCAGTAACAACTGAACTGGTCTCCATGAAGTTTTGCATACGGAGAATGACATGGGATAGTTTACACGTGGGCGAAGTTTATCAAACATACATTCATATTGTCACGTCTATATCCCTTGCGGGGTAGACAGAGCCAACAGTCTTCAAAACACTGAAAGGTCACATTCAGCTCTATGACTAAATAACGGAATTGAGATTAAAATAGTGACACTCACAGGTTCAGTTTATATAAAAAATTACTGAGCGTAAATCTGCGTAAACCGTGTCCTGTCTAAACATCTGACAAATTAAATAAAACATGGCCGATTACATCAAAAAGTATACCAGAATTGATATCAAAACATGCCTTTATAAATCTATAAGGTTGTTTCAACAGTTTCAAGAATATTCTCGGGCGGAAACGAGTGGCAGGCGGCGGAAGCACGGAGCCTACTTTCATGGTGGCCGCTCTGATGAGGCCGAGGGCGCCCGAATGTCCTTCAGATATTTACTGAACATTTCCCCAAGAGAAATATTACTTATCTGTCATTCAATTTGCGGTGTATATTCGTTGGAACTTACTTTTATTTGATAGTATGTAATGCTCGAAAAATATTTTTAGTTTTGTAAGTCATACGAAGAAGGTTACCTAAAAATCTTTTACTCAGAAATATGTTCGTGATAAGTTCCTTATGCCTTGTCGGGAATGATTATGATAGCCCTATTTCAAAGAATTGTTAAATGAATATACTTTTATGATAAAACAGTCGAGAAAACAAAAGTCGAAAAAAAGTTTATAAAAATATATTCAACGGAAAAACTAAAATTAAAATTTCATATCCGGGCGCTGCATTTTGCCCAAGAATTTTACTAAATTGAAAATCCCGGAATGATTTTTTTTTTTATAATAGAACAAGACTGTTTCAGAAATCTGTATAATTATAATAAGTTGATCTTTTTCATAGATGGTAATTAAATTATTTCAGTAAATTGTACTGTCTACATTTCGTATTATCGTTATTATGAATGCTTCGTTAGTGTCACTTGTCTCATGGGACTACGGGACAACTCAATGGGATTTGTGGGATAGACCGCCAACTATCGCCTCGTTAATGCTAATGCCCCGTAAAAGGCGATTTGACGCGGGAACTGATTTTTACTTTGCACACACGACCAATAATAATTCTTTGAAAATAGTTAACAGGTTCAGGTACCTATTCAAACTCGCACAGTTAGGTAGCGTTCCACTTCGAGCACGTACTATGCAAAATTAGGTTACACAATCCATATTATAATTCACGCTGTGTAACAGCGCACCTATAAATTTCCCAGTTTTAACGAACCGAAACAAATTTGTTGTCACCCTTATAATTTTCCATAGTTATTATATCATCGGAAGCCGACAAACGATTGCGGTTCGTTACACAGTTCATTCATTTATGGAGATAAGGATATTTTTAACAATAATTTGCTTTCAGACACTCTATAGCCATAAGAGGACAAGTCTTCCTGTAAACGTCCACAAGAGGCATATCAGATGGCAAAAACACAAACAGTTAAGGCGCACTAACATAAATTATGGTGTCTTTAGCGAGCACCTTTGAAAAGAACAGCCAATCATATAATGATGACAGAAAATTATGACCACCAAGACAGTAAATTTTTCCATATTCCAATTCTTTTCATATAAGGTTAAAATCAATTGTGTAATCAATAGTTATAGTATATCTACTCAAAGGCATTTAATGTAAGCATTTTTTAATTCCCCATGATATATTTCCAATAATATGTGTGGCGAACAGAGAAGAATAAAAAAACCTGCTTAAATACAGTCTGATAATTGCATTATACATTTATTTGTTCCAAATTTCGTTTAATGGATAAAGCCTGTTTCAATCGAACATGGATTTTTCATTATCAAAACAATAATATTGAAAGTTCAATTGATGTTTCCGAGTACAAATTTAAATTAATTTTATTATTTTTCAGTGACATACATATGTATATACTTTATTATAAGTTCGAGTTGCGAGGGTGCTCTAAATGAAATTTACTCAACGCCGGTCCGGCTCCGAACGTCCAATATTTCAATTAATATTGCTCTCAATGTCTTCTGGCCTATTGACGTCCAGACGTCGATGTAACTTAATTAAATTTCCCTTTAGGTGTTCGTATTTATTACAGTCGATTCGAGCACTCAAGCATATTCCCAGCGCCTTTCGAATGTTTCCTTTAGAACTATGACGACATTGCTAAGACATTTTATTCTGGCGCTCTATGTTGTATGCTTTGTGTATAAACATCATGATATCTTGCATATATGTTGTTCTTAAATATGTATTAAACATGAAAGGCATAAAAATTAACCGTACAAGTTTCCAAATTATATATAAAAACAAAATGTATCTCGTTTAAAAGAGTGAACTTTTATATACAAACAAACATCAGGCCTCTGAAAACAAAGGCTTGAACACATCATGTTCATATGATTAATTCCAGTAACTTCGGTTATGTACCGCGCACGTGCCATACAGCTTTGGTATTCTGCGGTAAGGCGGCCGCACGGGCCTGGGGAAATTCTAATTAGCGCTAATGGAACTCCCGTACTCCTGAAACTAGTCCAACGAAACTACCTCGGTGCCGTATAGTCACGTTATAAAGTTAAGTAATGTTAGTTATAAATGTATCAAAAATCTGCTACTGCCCTGAAGTCGATTCACTCCTGAAACCTGAATAAGTAATGGAAGACTATTTTTGAACAGAACCTTCGTCATTCTGTATTTAGTAAAATGTGGATCACTGAATCGTTAAATACTTGTCTATTTAATTTATTTGACATTCCGTTAGGTGGAATAATTATATTTTTAAGTTGATGTTTCTTTAATACAGCGTAGTGCTGTCATTATTATGATACTTTGATTCAATCTAAATTTCGATTTCAATCCATTGATGTTCAGAATTATCTGAAAATCTGATTGTGAAAATAATAGCACGAGTATTATCTACACTGAAACAACAGACTAATAAAATTGGGTTGCACTGTCCGACATTCCGATTGGTAAGGCCGTGCCTCGGCTCCAACTATTCGGAAAGCGTTCTACGTTAGATTTAACAGAGTATCCGCAAAGTGGAGGTTAGTCACCCCGTCTCAGGGGGCGGTTCGCTGCTATGAATGCCTAAGTGGTGCATACGGGATCCATTCATCGCGAGCTCAATGCTGGTCAGTAAACAAAGCGCTTTCATCGCATACGTGTCACCTGGTACCCCAGTGCGCTCTAGCGTTTATCAATATGTGAATTTACAAACAAACATATAATCACGTCTATATCCCTAGCGGGGAAGACAGAGCCAAATGACTTGAAAATACTTTGGCCACGTTCAGCTGTTTCACTCAATGATAGAATTGAGATTCAAATAGTGAAAGGTTACTAGCCCATCGCCTAAAAGAAGAATCTAAAGTTTATAAACCTATCTCTTAGTTATGTGATTTTTAACTTTTCACTTGTTTTTGAAACGGCAAATATCAGCGCGCCCATGCGCTAAATTAAGATTTTATTATACTAGTATAGAATCAAGCCGACGATAGTAAAAGACATCGTTAAAAGTGAAAAACATAATTAAAATAGAAATTAGAATTAAGTAATATGGTGATAATATGTCTTATACATATTATCACCATATTACTTAATTCTAACCAAAAGTAATATGGTGATAATATGTATAAGACATATTATCACCATATTACTTAATTCTAACCAGGAACAAATTTCAAATATTAAAATTAAATGTTAATTTCATTCCATTGAATTAAATTCTTGAAATAGGTCATGTTCACACATATCACAAATTAATACAGTTATGTAAACGTTACATTATGTCGATTTTCCTACCGGTTGACATGTTCAATGAGCCGAAAAGGGACCCGAGTTACCGCGGACTGACACCCGCCCACCATGGGTCTGACAAAGACGCGTCCGTTGTTTGATGGCTGTTTGAAGAGCCTATTACATGCGCTTCTTATCAACAAACTTCTACGTGCTACCGTCAAAACATAGTAAATTGTAAAAAAGACTGACACCCACCACATATATATATTGTCTATACAAGTTTCTTATCAACATAATACTGCCAAGAATTATATTCAATATTGCAGAACAAAGATATAGCAAATTACTTTTAAATATGATAATACCATAAAAATTACATATAGTATATATTGGTCAAACTCGAACACATAACAGGCATCAAATATTTAAATGAGAATCAGCATTCCTCCGAACGCTTCAATAAGCGATACCTGGCGTTCAATCGTTTACGTTTAATGAAACCGCAGCACCGCTATGCAATACTGTGTGCAATGCACAGCATAGTGGAATTCCATAGAAATTCAAATTATAATGAAAATTCACTACAGAACGTGCAAGAAAATACATACATACATAAAATCACGCCTCTTTCCCGGAGGGGTAGGCAGAGACTACCTCTTTCCACTTGCCACGATCTCTGCACTTTCACCGCCGAGCTTGCATGAAGAGAGTTATGAATGTGGATGAAGCATAGGAAATATGCAGAGATCGTGCAAGAAAATATTGATTAAAATTATCAGGGATACCTACGAATCATTGAAAATTGTATGTATAAGTAATCTTATATGCCATTTGGAACTTCCCAAAATGATGAAATAGTGAGTTATTTAAGAGTATCCGCGTAAAACATCGAGGACGTTTAAAAAGTGTGATGAGCGTAGATGAAGCTGAAGAGATCTGTAATGTCCGAAGTAAGTAGTAAGTAGAATCAAATGCGTTGATATATATGTATATACATATATGGTCAAATTCAACGAGTTCTGATAAATATACCGTGTTATGAAAAGCTTTTCGCTTGCGTTAATTTCAATATTACAACCCAGATCGTATATAAAAAGGAAAGAAAAAATTATTCAGTGAAAAATGTAAGCCAGCGAAACAAAATGGGAACATGGGAAGGCGTGGAGAACCTGGGTGTTCTGAGCCTCATTGCGTGTGGATTCACGTCGCCGAGCAAAAGTTCCGAGTGTGTGCAATTAGTTCCCTTCTTGCTGGCAAAGCGAGCGCTGAGGCTTAAAACGTGAGCCGTGGCTCAGGGAACACCTGCGACTGCTACACAATATTGATAGCCGGCTTTGTCGTTTACAAACATTTCCTACAGAGTTTCTTTTCCCATTAATTTCCTAAGATAGGTACTTGTGACGTTCTTATTATGATGGTTTATGGATGGTTAGATTCCCGTTAGTTACCGATTAGGTATGAGAGACAAATATCGACTTAAGGTTAGGCATTCACAAAAATTACAAGTCTCAATGTTGATGAATTTGAATTTATATCATAGAAATGTGATCTATCAATCACATAACCAACTTAAGGAGCAGAAATTTCTAAGGCGCATCAAGGTTCTGCACCATAAAAAAATGATATGATTCACATAAAAATAAGATGTATGTTATATCTGTGAAGCACAAGCGTCAAGAACCATAATACTGGTAAATCCGGTAAGCTGCTGTCGCACCGCACCTACATAAGCATTCACTAGACAGCCGCATTTCCAGCTTCGAATTTATAAACAACGAATGACACAATATTGAAAAATTCTTGTAGGTACTTACATCTAAAAGGAAATACTATGGCGTTTTTTTTCGGTCAAATATAACCCTCTATGTTAACTGGTGATCACTTATTGATTTATCATTATTAATATATATATGGGCACGTCTATATCCCTTGCGGGGTAGACAGAGCCAACAGACTTGCAAAGACTGAATGGCCACGTTCAGCTATTTGGCTAAATGATAGAATTGAGATTCAAGTAGTGACAGGTTATCATCATTATTATCTGCGTCTTTATGTTATACTTTTGTCGTTTTAGTTTGTTTAAAATAAAAAGAAGTACATATTACAAAATAGGAATGTAAAAAAATTAACATTGTTATTATACGTGAAAACTCTTTTACCATTCTTGTACAGATTCGGTGAAACAAGAAACACAATGTATGGAGAAATTTTCTTTTCAATTTCTTATTCAAATATTTGAATGGTACGTTGCGGTAGCTGGTTTTTATTTCGATTGATGATAATTAATTGTAATACTCGTATGTAGAAACATAAGCTCATAAAATATGTCTTTATATTTATGTCATAAATTTCTTATAAAAATGGGTGAAAGCGACAAAATGATAAACTGCGATATCCTTGGTTTTGAAAGCAACCTCTCAGCGAGCGTAGTTACTAAGTTCATCTTTATATCTATATATATAAAACTCTTCCGTTACTGAGTGACTGACTGACAGACAACGCACAGTCGAAACTACTGGTCGTAGACAGCTGAAATTTGGAATGTAGGTTCCTTGGGATATGTAGGGGAGCACTAAGAAAGGATTTTTGGAAATTCAACCCCCAAGGGGGGGAAAAGGGGTTAAAACGTTTCTATGAAAAATCTTATTCCTTGGGTTTATAAACTTGAAACTTGGCATGAACACGTACATAGGCAAGTAAATATGTTTGACATTATAAGTTTTTTCAAACTACCCTCCAATCGTGATTTAGGGGGTGCGATTGGGTGACTGATTTATTAACGCACAGCCGAAACCGCTCGGTATAGGAGTCTGAGATTTTGAACAGAGGTTCCTTTAGTAACATAAGTGAGCACTAAGAAGGGATTTTTGAAATGTCAACCCCCAAGGGGGGGAAACGGGATAAACTGAGCCGGGGCAGCGGGAAAGTTCTAACGAGATACCGTGGCCCCGGAACGCAAAGGGCAACTGAAGGAACGAGGTGGGTTTTAGTCAGTAAAAGTCTGACACTCCCTTCCGTTCCACCCAGAGCGGGAGAGGTCATTTGATGATTTCCCATCCTTAAAAAAAAAGACTTTGTATGACAACTTTCTACTAATATTATAAAGAGGAACAATCTATTTTTTTATATGTTTGTTTGTTTACACATGTAATCGATAAACTCCGAAACTACTGAATCGATTTCAAACATTCACCATTAGAAAGCTACATCATCCCTGAGTAACACAGGCTATATTTAATTCCAGTTGTAACAAGATTTCAGCCTGTGGAAGAAAAAGCCCTGTCGAGATCATTAAAAAACGCTATATATAACCGAATTACACGTGGGCGAAACCGCGGGCGGAAAGCTAGTACTCGTATATAGCGTAGTGCCAAGGGCAAGGACTATAGACTTGCATAGTTCCTAGGATCTTAAAGATTTACTTGTTGCCACAATATGGCGCAGCATTACTCTTAAATATTTCTTTATACTCGATCTGATGATCGACTTAGACTATGAAGAGAAAACTTATCATGCATTGTTGATACTATGCAAGTTTTCCCTTCTTCGTCTTAGCTCCATGTGCATTATTTCTGCACATTATTGCGGGCCGGTCGACTATGTTTTAACTAATGAATATAAAAACTTACGAGAGCAACGGTGTTGTTGTTCTGCTGCAACCAGCGCAGTATGGCGCTGGCGGTGGTGAAGTCAGGTCGCGGCGGCGGCGGGATCGCATGCTGCAGCGAGCTGGCCAGCTGCTGCGCCAGATCCAGTGCGCGGGCGCGGGCCGACCGACCCGACCCGCTGTTCGTTGTGCTGACTGGACCCGTGCCGCCCGCTTCTAAAGACAGAATAAAACATAGAATGTCAATCCAGCATTTATTTGTACCGGTAGAATTGATTGAAAAAGTAAATAGATATATTACAATCATAACCTTATTGAAACAAATGCTTATAATTAAGACTTGAGCATTTCCCAATAAAAAAATATTAGACCTGGTGATGATGGATCTTAGAGATAAAAAAACTAAAAAATTAAAGTATTGTTCTATTTGTTACATTTTACGGAATATTATGGAAAAACTAATAAGTACCATATTACCCCAAAAGTAATGGATGCTAATTAATCGATTATAACGCGATTAGCAATGTTGATAGGATCAAGCAAACGAAGCAAAATTCTTATCGATATCATAGTGACAATTTCAAGTGGAGCGAGGTAGAAACTTAATTTATAGAGAAGTTAAACCGGAGTGTTCCAAATTAAGGAAGTTAGTCAAGTAAAGAGCATCGCTGTTGCTCCGAGAAAATCGAACTTTGCAATTTGAATCGTACTTTATGACATTAACGAGTTGGACTTGACGAGATGCAGGAAAACACAGTTACGACTTGTTTTTAAAATTTAGTAGGTATTCATAAAATTCTTATGACTTGTACAAACTGAACGGTGAAACTGAAAGAGTAACAATAAATTGCACATCAAACATATAAAATATAAGACAAAAGCAATCGCAGAAAAAACAGGTAATCATATCATATCATCAGAATAATGAGGGTTATTATTCTGTCCAGATAACTTTAATTTATTATTTCTATGCATCCCAAATCAACTTGGAAAGTATGAACCACGGAGCATTGAAACAAGCGCGGCTGAATCAAATATAACCAGTACACCCCATTTCGCGTTAGATGGCGTGGCAGCGCATTGTGTATACGATGACAGAGAAAAGTGCATTAAAAAAGCTCTAAATGGCATATAAGATGAACTGTATCACAATCAAAGATATCATGTGTAATCAGTAGTGGAATGGTAGAAGAAAAGAAATAAATTGACAAAGGAGAACATATCATTGTAGGGATTAATCTGAATCGCGGTGATAGCATTTTCACTTTTTCTGACTATATAAGAAAACGGCATTATTATCAATTTGGAGGTGTAGATCGTCTGTCGTGTCGACACTTACTAAGCATTGATCGCTGCCTTGTGCAGTCGTATCTGCTTAGTAAGGAGGAGTCACGCTTTTCGAATTGTTTAACGATGTTAAACTGGCCTGCATGTAGCGTGCGCCGACTCCCGCTCGCCCGGACGGCCGGCCGCGTCGGTGAGGCTCGCGCACATTCCCTGCTAGGCCTTGCAATACGCGTGTTGTTGTTAGTAGCTAAACACCGGGTTTAGAAGTCGTGAACACTTCCATATGCGGGCGCTGACCAAAATCAGCTGCCAGTTTTTTGCTATACCGACATTAATAAATATTAAATCTTTATTTTTTTTTCCTCTCTCACATAGAATAACACACACATACATACATATGGTCACGTCTATATCCCTTGCGGGGTAGACAGAGCCAACAGTCTTATAGTGACAGGTTGCTAGCTCTAGTATCACCTAAAAAAGGATCCCAAGTTTGTAAGCCTATCCCTTAGTCGCCTTTTACGACATCCATGGGAAAGAGATGGAGTGGTCGTATTCTTTTTTGTATTGGTACTGGAAACCACACGGCACCAATACAAAAAATAACACACACAGTTAAAAAATAAGAAGTAAGATGAACCATGCAGTTACAAAATGTATACAATGCAGGTAAATCTTACACTAGTTTAGGAACATTAGGTATGGAGAAAAACAAAAAAAATGTAAGAATTATGAAATAAAACAAAATAAGCATTAATTTCCATCATGCGACTGCACTCTACAAAACTGCAGTGCGGTGTACCTTAAGGAAAGATTAACACTTGTTTACCATTATTGCATGATTCTAAACAATAAATCGAAGATAAAAACATTTTTTGATTGATTTTGAAAAAGCTACATGTCATGAAATAGAACGACCAAGGTTGTTTACCAAGGGATTTGGTAAGGTTTTTCAAAAATTCACACGATGTTTGTGAAGTTTCACCACATAAACAGCACCCCATACACACACTCCACGGTCAAGTATACAATGTCAACTGATTGGAAAACTGTAAACGAGATACCTAGAAGTGACAGTTCATTGGAACGTGCAATTGATATCGAGCCAGAGATATCAATTACAGGTGTTCATTACGGAAGTGTACTGGAATTTGATCTCATTGTAACATTTGAATTAGAGGTAGTTTCTATAATAAACACAAACAAACAATGCATCTAAACAGAATGAAGACAAATGAATATTAATCGCCAGGACCAGTATTGAACAAAATTAATTAAACGTGCAAAAAACAGACTTTCCTAGAAAACACGAACCTATAATCTACTATTTCAAAAATTTTCATAAAACAGTCTACAACAGCTCAAATCTCTTCGAAATTACTCTACTCGCGCAAATTGCGCGGGGACCGAGTGAATTGCATCCGCCCAGGAACAATGGCGCTTTTGCCTCGAGCACAAAAGAAAAAAATCCTCATCATTTTACCCTTCGTTATAGCGGGACCACGTAGCAATATCTTCAGAGAATTAGAGTAAAATTTTTCTATATTAAATCGGTCAACTTATAGACGAACGAAAGTCTGCAAACGTAAATAAATATTCTTTGTGAGATTTTAAACATAATCAACACTAATTTCTATATTTTTATTGTAGACTAGCTTTTGCCCGCGGCTTCGCCCGCGCATATTTATTTTAGATTATAAGGATACGCCATAAAATTTCTCCCATTTTACCCCCTTAGGAATATAATTTCCAAAAAATTCTTTCTTAGTGTATCCCTCCTAATTAAAATCTACGTTCCTGTCAAATTTCATCTTTATTGGCTCAGTAGATTTTGAGATTTCGTGATTCCTAAGTGAGTGTTTTTCGCTTTTATATATAAAATTCGGGTGTTTTATTTATGCATACCGATTACGCCGAGATTTATGGACCAATTTACGTGATTCTTTTTTTGTTCGGTAGAGTATACTTTCAAGTTGGTCCCGTTGTTACCTAGTCAGGATCTGATGATGGTATTCCAGGGAAATCAAGGGCAAACCTCAAATTTACAGGCAATTACGTTTTTGACAATTTCATAGATCTGTTTAAGTATTTGCGTCTGATAGTCATCACCCCATGTGAATGAGCTGATTGATGGAAGGTACAACTCCTCAACGGTTAGGAGTTGAAAGAAAATTCTTACGAAGTTATACGTACATGTGAGGCTATTAGGTTGACCTGATAATAAAAAGTAAATCTCATTAACGTTAAGAATTTAGGTGAAAATGGATGCGGACAAATTTCGTCTCTTCACTTGTTTCCTTTTAGCTGTTTGTATGGGTAGTGTTAACACAAAATAGGAATTTAAAGGCGTGATGTTATTAATGTTATGCATGTATGTATATAATTATGTATGTTATTATGTATGTTAAAGAGACGACTGAAAGTTGTCATACAAAGTCTTTTTTTTAAGGATGGGAAATCATCAAATGACCTCTCCCGCTCTGGGTGGAACGGAAGGGAGTGTCAGACTTTTACTGACTAAAACCCACCTCGTTCCTTCAGTTGCCCTTTGCGTTCCGGGGCCACGGTATCTCGTTAGAACTTTCCCGCAGCCCCGGCTCAGTTTATCCCGTTTCCCCCCCTTGGGGGTTGACATTTCAAAAATCCCTTCTTAGTGCTCACTTATGTTACTAAAGGAACCTCTGTTCAAAATCTCAGACTCCTATACCGAGCGGTTTCGGCTGTGCGTTAATAAATCAGTCACCCAATCGCACCCCCTAAATCACGATTGGAGGGTAGTTTGAAAAAACTTATAATGTCAAACATATTTACTTGCCTATGTACGTGTTCATGCCAAGTTTCAAGTTTATAAACCCAAGGAATAAGATTTTTCATAGAAACGTTTTTACCCCTTTTCCCCCCCTTGGGGGTTGAATTTCCAAAAATCCTTTCTTAGTGCTCCCCTACATATCTCAAGGAACCTACATTCAAAATTTCAGCTGTCTACGACCAGTAGTTTCGACTGTGCGTTGTCTGTCAGTCAGTCACTCAGTAACGGAAGAGTTTTATATATATAGATTGCATTTAGCTTCTGTCTATCTCATAGTAGCATATTCTCGATTGCATTCTCGGCTCAGTAGTACTACTAAGTCTGTGGGGATCACGAATGGTACTTATCTACCATTCGTGATCCCCACAGATGTGATTCCCATAGTCGCTTTCTTCCTGCCATAATGTAAGTTTCCTAGTAAATATTTAAGTTTTACAAATTTTCTAAATCTATCTTTTGTTATCATGATAACAGTTAGTTTTGATATCTTTTATGTTTGTTTTGCGTAAAAACTAATCTTCAGATACTTATGTATCAGCTAACTCGATAACAGCTTCATTACATGCAACTGAAACAACGTGTATTAGGCTCAGTTAATCTACATAAATGAATTACTTTTCAGTGTCACGTGCAACAACTTCCACCTAGTCACGCGTTTGGGGAGTTGCCAACAAGTTCAAAACTTAGGGATAATCAAGGCATTAATTGAGCTTGCCTGCGCCTCCTTGTAACACCACCATAGGTCAAACATTAACTCCCCGAACCATTATATTTACAGAGAATTTTTTTTTAATTTGAATATTATCATGGCTTGCGCTATCGTTTCTAAGTGATAAAGGTATGTACATACGTTGCGGTATTTGCGAGTCAGCGGTGTCCACGTCACCGAACAGCCTCTGACTGCACACGTCCAGCAACCACCAGCGGGTCACATGTTCTGGGAGATGCCAACAGCCTGGCATGATGGCGCACTAGCTATTCACATTACATACACTGAGTGTTTATTTTTATTTATTGTTGTGTTACTACTTATAACTGTCTTGCCGAAGGGTAAGGTTCATTGAAAAACATTATTGATCACTTTATTTATGAAAACTTCATTAAGTCCTATAAAAAATATAATTAATACTACAGCAGCAGTGTGATAGAAGGTAAATTTATTTTATTCAATACGTACTGAATTTTCAATATTGCAACTGCAACAATTATTTATTTATTTACGCTAATAATACAACGGTAGTACACCTCTTACAGTATTTTGGCAAGGAATTCTTATGAAACAATGAAACGCTTTAAGTCGCTAGTGGCGAAATGGCTGAGGGGTCAGAGATGCGCCGAAGAGAATGCCAAGTGAAAAATAGTACAGTGGGCCTAGGGGATTTGAGGCCATTTTACATACACCACCCAAAACGAGGCGGTCTATGTACCTCCCGTGCCCACTGTACCTGTTGAATACAACAAATACGTAGCTATTATCTACCTTAGCCTAGCTACACGGGCAGAATCGAAATTGCAAAACTTTTCACGTCTGTAGTTCACAGGAAACAAATGAAAATGTCGGACGGACAGCGTGGGTGGAGAACAGAAATTTTTCAAACAGAAGGCAGAAGCAATTATATGCAAAATGTAAAGAACAGGAGGATTGATGACTATAGTTTTTGTTCACTATACAGGATATTTTCTTTTTAACCTGTTTGATATTTTTTACCAAATCTCAATTAATAAATTACTACTATCCTAACCGGTCATGGGTTAGGTTAAGAATTTATGAATGAGAAAAGCACCTTAATCCCACGTACGATTTTATCGGGCTATTTGTTAACGAATCTAAATTATCAGGCCATGTGCGAGTTGAACTGAGTAAGGAACTGTACGTCAAATTTCACATTTGACCGTAATGTGCTTCCCAATTCTAAAACTCTTTTTTATATCTCTTTTCTATTTGTATTGGCAGCATGACATAGGTACGCAAAACAATAAAAAAATCAATTTACCGCCTAGAAAACAATAGGGCGACAAAAGAAAAATCCCAGAGCAAATATTTGGAGGATGAGAATGGACGAGATAAGCAACGTCTCAAAAATTTAATCTTGACGCAAGCCGGCAGAGATTACATTCTCTAGATGATTTTTGAGTTCCGCGTAGACGAACACAAATATTCAACGTTATAACTTTTACTTTAGCATTGTACCTACTATATACATGAGTAAAAATTTAATAAATGGAGATCTAAATTTATGATGCCAGTTTGTGGTCGCTAAGAACTAAGAAACAGATTTTGAAATTCTATTTCCCAAGGCAGCAGCGCTCTTGGGCACAGTTCATCGAAGACAGTACAAGTTATTTGTTGATATAAATAAGTTAAATTTGGGATTAACTAATTTATATACCTTAACGTCGTATTTATCTTATTTTTGTATCATATTTATCTTATTTTTTATATATTTTATAGATAGGCTGTGTGTGTGTCGAGCCACGTGCAATGAAAGCTTTCTCGTGCTTCGGCGTTCAGACGTTTTGACCTAAAACTACGTTTATGTTTTTTTGTGTTTTCGTGCTAAATTATTTTAAACTTCCAAGAACATTATTAGGTTTGTATATTATGTTATTTTTCTATTCCAATTAATTAAAAAAAGATATCTGCCTACTACTGACAAAATTCTTAAGCTTCCAACGCCCGAATTACTATTTTTGGTTTCCAAATAATACCAATTTAATACAACTGCTTGGGTGGAAAGGACATTTGACTCTAACAAAAAGTTAAAAAAGTAATTTCGCATATTCTTTTTTTATAATAGATTTGAGTGCGCTTGACCTCAATCTGCCTGGTGGCAAGCAAGATGAGGCCTAATGTGATGCACGCAAGCTCAAATAGTGCCTATTCACTCTTGCCTTGAAAATCTCCAAGTTATATGTATCGGGGAGGGAATTCCAAATCACAGATCCAAGCTATCCACATTTTTCAGTAGAGGAAATATATATAGAAAATATATTTTATTCTGATTCTATATCTGTGATTTTACTACATTTCGGCGTGCCGTATTTTTTTTTTTAAAGTAGTAACAAATTAGATATCTTATTAAAAATAATTCTTTTTGTTTTTCAAACAAGCAAACGATACAATAAGTGATAAAATGAATACAATACAATCATTAAATTGGTTATAAAAACTACAAAGGGGAGATTTATATTATATTCAGTACAGTATTACAGTTAAGTACAAATTTTAACATAGTAAGGAATTAGTATTGAAAAGTAAAAGTACCAAACATCATCTAGTTGGTAATTTTAATTATATGCTTATTAATTTTTCCTAATTGATAATAAATTAATATTATTTAGAAATATTATTCATATATTTTTTAAAAGACAGATATCATCAAGTATAGTTATTTGCGATTGGATTTAAGGGTATACTACACAGATGGATATCGCCCGTGCTGGCGGGTTGACGCGTGCGCACAAAGGGCGAACCGACGACACGTCAAGACGGCACTGCGGTCGGAACCGGACTGGCGCCAAGCAGACGGAAGCCACCCTTCGCTCAACAGTTTGCACCCTCCCACGACAAAGACACCCCTATTCCCCTATTAGCTACGTAGCTACTTCAGGCGGCTGCGAGCTTACTGAAGATGGAAATAAAAACTTTAATTTTAATAGCAAAACTAGAATATGGCGACAACTCTGCTGGCGTAAAATGAAAAATCCCGCAATTTCAATACCCGCGGGAACTTCAGGAAATCCTCCATGTATATGTATAGTGCATCCATGTTATAGGCTGTGCGGTGGTTATCGTAGGATTATATACATTTACATTTAATAATTTAATAAATAATAATAAAAGCATGTCCACAGTTTATGGTGAATTTGTCTGAATCATTGCTAGTTTAGTTTAGTTAATAAAATTTAGCTATTATATATTATAATATATAATAAAAAGGTAAAAAAATGTTTCACTATTTTGTTTTTTGGGTACCCAAGTCAGTAGTGTACTTAAAAAGAAAAAATGGGACCCTGTAACTAAGCCTCCGCTGTCTTTCTGTCCATCTGTATCTCATAAACTGTGTAACTGTAGTGATAGCTGAAAACTACACAAATTATATAATGTGGTGCAGCTATAACAACAAACACTCAAAAGTTGAAAAGAAAATAGTAAGGGGATCCCCATACAATACTTGTTCTTTCATTTGCTCAATATGGTAACAGGTGGACACTTTAAAGTTTCACAGAATATTCACTTGTATACCTTACCATTAAAATAAATTATTAAATTACAATAAACAATTGTAATAAACAGGTGAATAAAACGTGACTTTAAAAAATAAATATTTAAGTAACAATGTGATGATGGTATGGAAACCTATGTGCGCGAGTCTAACTCGTAATTGGCTGGTTTCTTTAATATATTTTGTTGAATTACACCAATTACTTACAATATTATACAAATTAGGATACTTGCAATGGCTACATGTTTATTACGTGTTTATCCCTCACAGGGTAGCCAACAGACTAGAAAGGACTGAAAGGCCATGTTCCGCTGTATTGCTTAATCATAGGATTGACATGACGAGAGATGACGGGAATGAGATGAGGTAGCCCTATTTAAAGTGGTGAAAACCCATGGCACATTCATCATCTGCATAAATCCACCATTTCATTCAAGCTTGTGGGTCCCTAGGTATCTTTCACCAAAATGTTTACCGAGACCTCCCAACTTCCATTTTTTCTAATAAGTTTTGTGTTGTGTTTGCTTACAATAGTAACAGCTTTCATTCATACTCTTTTAATTTATTTTCTCATATCAAGTAATAAACACGTAAATATCAAAGTTTAATTAACAAAAGAGTAAACAGGCGTTACATGAAAAAAAATTGAAGATAATCCCTTCATTAGCTAAGTATGAACTTCAATTAACATTTGTATTTAATTGAATCTTAAGAGTATCCACTTAATTATAAATAGTAATTTATAATTTGAATTTATTATATAATGAAATATTCTTGTCCAGAGGAAATGAATGAAGTCCTCGATAGTCAGTGGACCATGAAGAAGTACCTACTTATCATATTGATTTAAAATAAAATGTATAAGTCTTATGTAAAATGGACGCCTTTAAATACGTAGAATTAAGTAAATATATGTTTTACCTGCTATTATTCCATCCATCTGCAACAAAGCAGCTTCCAGCAACTTGGCAGGATCAGATTCTGGCGAAGTTGGATTGTTGTCGCCATCAACTTGCGTGGCCTTTCCCATTCCACTTTAGAATGACACTTGCTATTATTTTAAGAATACCGTCTTTTGATAAAACGTAAATAATTGAAAGTCAAGTTCAATTTTATCAAGAAAGTTAACTTTTGATAAATCAACAAAACTTGGCGTAAAGTACAAGTGTGACAGAAGAGGAAATGAATGAGCGTGACAAGATATTATGTAGTTTGACGTTGACATTTCCATTTTTCGACCCGTTCAGTCCGGCCCTCTCTCTAGGTCTTGGTCACAGATGTTAATATAAAAGGTCTCGGCCATTGACAGGTGGATACCAAGGAAATTAGACACACATACTTATTCTCCTTTTAAATTGCCATTTTTATTTTCTATTTCTCTTTAAATTCCTTGTTGGATAGGTACTTTTTCTGCTCGACAGGTCTCGGCCTTAGATCTCGACCAGTCTTGTCTTGCGTAACTTGAGCAAATGCAATACACACACACTACATAAATCCCTTCTGTAACCTTTGCAGGGGCACATTGAATCATGGTAAAAGCTGCACTAGATGAATGTGTCTATGTCCTTGGTGGTTTTCTATCATCCACAGGAAAGATGTTAAGTGATCCTTTTCTAAACTGCCGGGTATCGCAATTTAGGTAGGGTCCATCTCCACCTACATTTCCCTATTCATTTAATAAGTACCAGCTTAGATATATTACATACTTAAATATTATCAATCTTTATCCTTTATGGGGTAGACAGAGTCAACGGCCAACAGTCTTGGAATTACTGAAAGGCCATGTTGAGACAATTATATAATTGGAATAATGACAGGTGTTTAGCCTATTGCCTTAAAGAAAGTTTAGATGCATTAAATAATTTTGTAACTTGTAATGACTCAACTAGTTTTACGTATCACTTAGCTTAAAAGGGAAACTTGGTAGCTTATCCCACATTGCCCCCCATAAGTTTATTTGATTTTTTACTGTCGAAATACGGTTGCACCAATCTTTATAAAGAAAAACAAGTAGTTCGTACTTTGTAAATTCTCCCTTGGAATAAATAAAAACCTTTTTTTGGGTAAATATTAAATGTCATTGTAAGAGTTTGCCTTATTTAAATTTTATACTTACTATACTAGAGGCCACCTGTGACTTCGTCCGCATGGAAACTCAATCCCGCGGGAACCCCGGGATAAAAATATATATGTTATTTTGGGTCTTCAGCTACCTTACATACCAAATTTCATCCTAATCGGTTCAGTAGTTTTTGCATAAAAGAGTAACAAACATCCATACTGAGATTCTGACAAGCTTTCACATTTATAATATTAGTAGGATATTTGCCTAAAAAAATTTTAATGACTTCACTGGCATAATATTACTGGAAAATGGAAATAAAAACTACACAATTTACGTCTCATAGTTTATTAATATTTTATTAGACCCTTTACCAAATTATCATAAAGTAAATAAATAGAACTACACACGTGGTAATAAGTACCATTCTTTTACATTTGTTTTATTTAAAACATCGTAGGCAGACGATGATTTCAGATACGTAAACTGCAAAATAAACATTTTATTACAACAAAAACAGCCATGTTCAACATTTTTCTATACATTATGAATCTTATGATTTGTGTACAACGATATATAGATTTATTTTTACAATATTTCAAAATAGACATATTCAAATACGGGATATGTGAATAAATTTCAAAAATGTAGTTTTAATACATAAATTACTTTCAATCTGATATTTTTCTGATCTAAGGCACAATCTTCTAAATTTGATATATAACTATCACTCATTAATAAAATTACTGGTTCCTCGTAAATAGTACCCCTTGAATAAAATTAGTAATGTTATTAATATTTATAATGATAACATAATAAATTTAACAGCAAAATATCAACGATACCGTCTACACAGATACAATGAATTACTCTCAACCGTTAATTTATCTATCTTATATTACATACATAACAACTTAAAACAAAATATAATGTTGGTAAGCTGTGATTTGGTATTAAGGTGAGGATTGCTAAACTAACACATTGTCTTGATATTACCGTGTATGAAGTGGCCATATTATGATAAAATTTTAATAACAATGACAAAGTTTAAGATATACGTCCGTATTGCATGTCCTAATCCTTGTTTAAGTAGTTAATTGAAAATTCAACATTCAGTTTCACAATTTGAACACAAATAATGCTATACGCATTTATAAAATTTAGAATACTGGCGTACTTAATTAACATTCAAGCTTGACGTATGTTGCACTAGAACAACATTCAAATACTCCAAGTAGACGATCTATGTTCCCACACGAAAAATAAAATATTTAATTCAATCTGCAACAATCAACAATGATTCCCGTGCATCAACAAACCCGGCGCCTTGTCTTGTGAACTTTCTCTTATCAGCGCCAGAATTCTTGACGACACCGACGACCATCACAATAGAAGTTAAATAAATATAACTATATCTTTAAAACTCTGCAACTCTGTAAACATTTTATACTTACGATCTGTCCTTAATTAGATAAATCTAAAATCTATAAAATATATTACTCTATTAAATATTAAAGGCAATATTATCATTAGATAATGGACGGATTATGTAAAGGCGCCCAAAGGGGTTACCGATTAATAATATTAATAGCTATAATAATGAACCTACGCTTAGTGATGCGGCGCGGCGGTTGCGGTAGAATAGATATATTAAAGAATGCATAACGAACAATGAAACAGCATAATAATCATAATGTTTACAGAATATTTATAATAAACTGCTCGTTTCGGGTAACTCACTAGTCCGTCTGAAGGACGTCTACCGCAGACGCCGACTCCTAACCTAATACCAATGTCGTAAAACAACAAAACAAAATACATAACTTCGTTGGTAAACAATTTCAGTTCCATCTAAGTAAATTTCGTAAACTTAACAGGCAAGACCACAACCGATATTAAGTACTTATTCGCTAAAGGAATGTAAATCTCATCCTTACTATTTTTAAACAAAATGGAACGGATTAAACGATTTTAATAGGCACGGAACTGATAAATAACTATTATTATTACAATAAAATTATTATACCACTACACAATGTGAAAAAGAATTTTGTAACAACAATTTATACTGAATTTCAAAGTACGATATGGTATTTGTACATACATCAATATAAAGTTAAAAATCGTTCACCTATAAGGTTGAGCACTTCAATTTCTTAGTATACATAAAATAATAAAATTAACTAAGTAACATTTAATATTGTGAGGAGATCTTACATTTATCTAAGTGAAGCCCTTTATAAATATATATAATTGTATATAATCTGACCTTAGTGTCAGATAAAATAAAGAAAATAATAATAACTATCGAAGGGCACCAATATAAGCACGTGCACTTTCTGTAGAAGAGAATAATTTAATCACTTGAAAGTATGGGCTACAAATAAATTATTATGCATTTGTGCGAATGGAACACCTATAAGCTCCAAACTTGAGCGATGTTGAGCAAGTGTTTCTTAATATACAAGATAGTAGGCGAAATGTTCCGTAAACGCTCTACACCTTCAAGATCGAGCGTATCATATTGTATGTACAAAAAAATTCATGAGAAAGCAAGACAGAGATATTCTCTACAACAGAAAATAAATAAGTTAGTTGTTTAAAACATGTAAAGGTGTCTTCTTTATCGAATATTGGTTCTGCCCAAGTCTTTATAATGTTTAAAGTTATATATTCAAACTAGAGGACGCCGACGCGGCTCAGCTCGCGTTTAACGAAAAATCTCGTTAATTCCCGTTCCCGCGGGAATTTTGAGAAATCCTCTCTTAGTGTACATGCTTGTACCCAAACTGTATATGTCCATGTTGATAATCTTCCAACAGAAAGTGCTAACATAAATATAATTTAATGATAACAAATTTTAAGTACATTCGGAATAAACCACGTAGAACATAAATAAAACAATAACAAAATATTGTACATTAAGTATTAGTCGTGGACTTGCATTACATGCACTTCAAAAGAGAAATTATAAATTAAAAAAAATGGAATGTAGAATTTTAAATTCCTGTCTGTACATAATCACAATAATAACACAATCACGGAATTCAGGCTTTGCCCTTCTATAACATCTTGTCAACAGCGAAAATGTAAAAATATATTAATTTGTACAATCTAAACATTTGTATAATTCACTATCGCACCAAAATACTCTATAATTTTGATATATTTTACTTCAATTATGATATAACACAGTTAAGTACTGTTGAAGAAACAATAAATAAAATCTATTTTAGGGTAATTTTAAGTAGGACCAGTTCCCCACCAAAGATTTTAATAATCTCACAAATTGGAATGCATACGTCATAATGTGGAATGTATTCGCTGAAGTATGATTAACATTCAGCTTACAAAAACGCGTCCCTGCCACTGCAACACAAGTTGCGTGGACTTTATTTTTCCATACGAATATAAAATATATTCTTAGCACGTTTCGATAATTCGTATCGAGCAACCCTATGCTCAAACTCCCAATCATAAGTTTAGAATTAAATTTCTCAATATACCCATTTTCAATTAAGTACTAAAATATCCATTATAAATATCTTCGCTCATTCACCTAATAAAAATAACCACTAAATATATCTCGACGTAATTTGCACTTTTAAATTAAAAACAGCTTCGGGGGGACGTTCAGTGTACAGCATATTCGAAGCACTTCAACCGAAAATTGGCCGAGGTAAGAAGGAAAAGAGTGAAGCTGCAAATCAGAACAAAGAGGGAAAGTGAAGTGCTGCGTTATGCACACAGTTTAAACGAAAGTGCGTAACCAAACACAAGTCAGTGGTTTTCGAACGGCCCCCCTGCAAACAGTCATTGATGGCTCTTACTGAGGAGGTGGGAGTTGAACTCGTAGACGTTGCAGCACTGCTCGCCGCAGATGTTGCACTTCCAGGGGTTGGAGTCGCAGTGGCAGCCCTTGTGCAGGAAGTACAGCGTGGAGTCGGGGAACGAGATGGCGCAGAACGCGCACACCAGCGACGCGGGCGGCGGCTCGCCGTGCGTCGACGTGATGGCGCCGCCCTCCGACGGCGACAGGCGCGACGCCTGCTAATTTTATGCTTTATTGCACATACTCTCTCTTTCATTGTAGTTCTATACTTTAAAATCCCAGGTTATCTTAACAAAACAGGATAGAAATACTATGTTGTGCAAATAAAATGCATATATAGTAAGGCTGTATGGGTCCTCTACTTATTGCATTAAGGTACCAGGTTTTCACAGCTTGTTCGAACCAAAATCAACTTTGTGTGATAAACCTAGCAAATCTTATTTTTTTTAATATTTCATGTAATAGCTACAAATACGTACCAATAACTGACGTTGTTTCTTAAGCGCTAAAAATATAGGTAAAAAATAGGTCAGTAAATATACATCACTGATGTTTTCCTTGATACATTATTTTAACTAACCACACATTTTAAAAGTACACACTTGCTTCCTTCAATCTTGAGGAAAATCCGAGCTCAACAATATGGTACAACAATTTGCATAAGTGATGTAAATTTGCTGACTGTGGGGGAATCCGCGTAGGCCCTTTTAATGATTTTGTAAAAACTATTGATGGTAGTGAATAAATGGATGATACTAAAGTAGTACATACGTTAGAATTTCGAGCGCGTCCGCGGGCCGTTATACGCCTACGCAGATCATCCCTCAGCAAACTTTTAAGTGGCGACACCTTTATCATAGAAGACAGACTCGAGGACACAGCGCGCTTGTCGCCGTTCGCCTCTCCGTCTCTCCCCTCGCCCGATCCCGACTCGTCTTGAGTATTGGGCTCCTGAAATTTCAATCGGCGGTTTGAGAGACCCAAATACGGATGGTGCAAAATTTTATATTGAGCTTAGTAATAGTGTTTGTTTTGAATAAGTAGCAAATTTACTTAATTGTTTTGCTCTCTTTTTATGTGTATTTATATGTCTTTTATATAAAATATTCCTAAGCATTCAAAGTTTTTTTTTTATTTTTAATCAATTTTTTTATGTTTATTTTGTTGTATTAGTTAAATTTAAAACAGTTTTTAAAATCTTTCGTTTTTCGTTTTTACGGTATGGTATATTAAACTATGAAAATGAAGTAAGGTCATGGGGCAGGTCGCTTGTGCTATGACTTAAGATCAAGTGAGATTAGATTACATTTTGAGATGAAAGACTTTTCGGCCTTCAATAATCTGCAATCTAGAGAAAAAAAACCAACCTGCTTGATGGGAATCAGGGTAATGGACGGCGTGATATTTGTTGGCAGGCCTGACGACAGCGAGCTGCTGGCCACAGCACTGTCACCGGATTGCGGCGAGGTGGGGCCTTCGCCGTTCATGCGCGAATCTGTCCCATCTGGGAAATTAATTGCTATTTTATTACTTGCTGATGAAGCCGCTAAGTGCATAGCTATATACAATTACATTTGTGCATTTTGAAGGAAATTATTGTCAAGCCTAATGTCGTGAACTACATTTCATGGTGACAGCAGTGGGATTACAATTATTGGCCTAGACCAGATCAAACCCAGCATGGTACATATATTTTAGTATCTTTTCAACTCTGTAAATGTTACTTTGCAACTTTGTTAGATGATAAAATCCTGTGAAAATACAACTTTTTGAACAATTTGTGAAGATTTTTCAAAAGGTCTATAGCAAAGGAATAGTTTAGTTACTCACCGGAGTTACCCAAATGATTTGACTGTCCAGGGGAGAATGTTTCGTTATTATCAGCCATTGAGATCTCTACATGGGGTGTCAAGTAGTGCATGGGCGGTGTGGCATTGTCGACCGACCGGGCTCCATTGCTCTCTCCGCTGTCCGAGTACGCCGGCGCCACCGATACTGAGAGGCCTGAACCTAGAGCGCCGAGGGCGTTGATGGCGGCCGGATCCATAGAACCGTCACCAAAGGCTGCGTTAGCGATGCCCGCAGCGAGGAATGATACGTTGTTACCGGGACCTGGGTTGTCTAAGTCGATGCCGTGTCTGGAGACAAAAGTGAACATAGCCATTAATAAAATATTGACCATTGAAGTTGATGCTTTAATATTTTGACAATATTTAAAGCCTTAGCTGAAAGCTTATACGAAATAATGTGCTAAAAGTATGTGGGATATGCGGCGTTATGAAAGAAATTAGTTTTGAACACAAAATGCGCAAATCGTGCTAAGGCTCAACACAACAATAAATTGAAGCTGATAAAATTCAGACAAGAAAAGTACCTGTTGAAGAAGTGCACTCTCAGACTCTTCATGGTAGGCGCTCGATAGCTGCACAGGGGGCAAGTTTTGACGAGATCGTGCTGGCCGACGTGTTCGTTCTGAAAGTGCGCGCGCATAGCGATCTGTCGTTGAAAACCTCGATTACATATTGGGCAATGGTACGGCAAGCTCTTGGTGTGTGTTGTGAAGTGTTCCGCCAAGTGGTCCTTTCTGAAAAACCTTTTCTGGCACACGCGGCATTCGTAAGGTTTGACGCCCGTGTGCCGCATTTTGTGTCGGCGCATGTTCGCACCATTTGAAAACTTCATGTTACAAACGTCGCATTCGAAGAGTTTCCTGTGCGGGCGCGCGTCCGCCGCCTGCGTGCCTGCCACATTGTTATTGTCGGGAGAGCACTGAGCCATGTGTGTGGTTAGTGCGCGACTACTTAACGTACTAAAACTATTGCATGTCGTACATTTCAACAATGTACCACCACCTCTTTTAGGTGTCTCTTTGCTGCCGGCAGCTGGTTGTATCTGAAACAAAATGAACAAAGATTATGTAACACCTTAATGTAAAGAAAACAGAATCATTTTATAAGATAGATACAAAATCGAATCGTTATCAGCAAGTTTTGCAAGTCTTTTAAATAAAAATTGATGAGGAGGACAATGAGTTTAAAGCTACAAGGCCTAATTAAATCAGCATAATTTTATGTCATTCAAACATGTTTACATAGTCATTCTCATCGAAACATATTCCTGATTGGATTTATTAACTGTTGGTAGATATCTGTGTATTACAATAACCAACTTTTTAACAATAACTACCTTATTGGTTTGTTGTCAAGTCATAAAATCATCCAGTTATTTGATTATACAAAGTTATACATGATATTTATTACATTAAACATGTCCATACACTATGGGCCATTATAGAACAGGAAAATGGTTTCACAACAGAAACCTTTCGGCATATGTTAAAGCAGGTGCCTAGATAAATTTATTCCAAAGACAATTCTTTTGTCATTAAGCCATTCAGCTGCATGTTGCCTTCAAGTCTTTTTGAGACCATTGGCTCTGTCTTAGGTATGTAGATGTGATGTATATTGAAGACCAGACAAAGTGGAAAGTGTAGTGGGAGGTGGAACATGGAACACAAACAATGATGAGAGTGTGTGTGTGTGTGTGTAGTATAATTCATACTATACTGTATGTAAATGATTCAGACTTTTTGGAGATTTTGAGTGTACCAGTTGTGATATCTTATCAATAGAAATAAAAATAATGTACTATAAAACTGTTTAAAAGTAGGTAAAGTAAGTTATTTAAAATGTGTTGAAAAATAACTATTTTATAACTTCAATAGAGACAAAGCTAAGAGCAAAGCAAGAAAGAAGAAAAATTTCTATGTAGTGCCTTGTGGTTTCTGGCACTTTAGAATAGGACCAGTCCATCTCTTTTTCATAGATGTCGTAAAATATGACAAAGGGAATATTCACCCATAAATTTAGTGCAATCTTCTATGCTGGCCTGGTAGTGATAGTAAAAACATAGTGTGTACCAGCTGTTTATCTTTGAATAAAAAAGTCAATTAAGGGATAGGCTTCTAAAGAGATTCATTTTTAGGCAATGGGTAACAACCTATCACTATTATGTACAGTATTTTCAAGATTGTTGGCTCTGTCTACCTGTAAGGGATTGAGACATGATTGCATCAAAATCTTTCACTTGAAAGGGCTTTTATAGTAAATGACCCATTTTGTTTTCATGTCATCATATCATGAATAATTATGACAAGAACAAAAGTAAATACAAAAATTAAAGTGGTTTGTCCATTTATAATACTATCATTAAGTTCATTATGCTAATGAGTTCTTAAAACTTCTTTCCCAAGTTGCATAACTTTGTAAAGCACTGTCATTCAGCTAGTTATTAATTTATTATTAGGTATTATACTTTCATGATTACACATATTATAGAGACACAAAGTGAAAAGGCATTTTATATTTAAGATATTCTTGGATGCTTAGTAAAAGATAGAACCTCATATTGTATGTGCATAAATTAAATGCTCCTAATTCCTTATTCTCTTTCAAAGATAAAACTTACATAATTTTTTCAATGATTAATTCTTTTTGTTAATCCAAATTAACATAATCCACATTAGAAACTGTTTGAATGTATAATAATAAATTACTTGATTGATGGAGAAGTCTCTGATATTTTTTAGTGTTTATAAACAATAGACTGCAGTGGGTGAATGCTTAAAAAGTACACTTAGACATAACGTTTCTGTAAGAGCTCTTGGGATTAATGTGAATTTGTAAGACCTTGATGCTCTCCTTATTATTAAGATAATGTAAGCAATACTTACGGGTTCATTTTTGACTACTGGTGTGTGTGGCGACACGGTGCCAGAATCGGCCTCTGTTTCCCCTTTCGATGACATCACATTACCAGCTCGCGACCTGTCTCACCATCACTCTCCCGCCTCACAAAACTATAAACCATAAACATTTAAATCATGGAAATCAAACGTCCAATATCAATTTAGAAGAATAATAAAACACACAGGTTAATAGGCGATAAAATCACAAAACAACTCGATTCTCACAAGAATGGCGAGGTGACCCATTTACCAAAAACATACGAATTATCGACTTACGATATACTATTTACGAGCCATAATACATAATTTAACACATATCCTATCTAAAGTAGATTTATTTCATGATAATAAACCAGCACGACTAGAAAATATGAACTCACGTTAGCTTGATACGTCGACAGCCAGAACAGCGGTATTTTAGGGAGAGATCGCTATGTGGCCTAATTCAATGCTGAACTCGATCCACAAAATACGTGTTACGCGTATAACTGTAAATGCACAAATTTATGGATTTGCACTCCTTCTAGGGTTTAAATGGTTTTCTTGATGCAATAACACTTAAATCTAACATAAATTAATGTATTTTAGTAAAAATATAAACTTTTAACCAAACCCATTTTGATAAAACTACACACCTGCGCCGAGTGGATTTTTTGCACAGATTCTACCTACTTTTTTTCGTATCTAGCAACACTACACTCCACTAGCAGTCTATAGACGTCACCTTTGGGATTTTGTCTTGCTCTGACTTGTGCTATAATTATTAGCCTATCCTACTCTAACCATTAGATCATTAGATCATAGAATAAAGAGCAAGCACGTTACCACTGATATGAATAATACAAGTACGCTGGACTGAGTGTTCGATACAAAATAACAGCTAGTTTTTGGCCCCCATTTGAAAGCACTTTTCCCGTGGTTAGCGACCCCAATTATGAACTCGGTATTATGACTAACATTAGATATATATGTGCTGGCCCTGGCCGTCACGTTGTTTAATATAGACTTATTAATGCTAGAGATGTCTGTGTACTGAAATCGAAATATTTTCTTTATCCGCAGATTTAAAAACATTACTTTATATTTATATGTCCGTGGTGTTTTAGTACGTTTGTATGCTTGTAACGAATAAAGTTAAAAAAAATAATGAACTGATTTACACAAAACTTAGAAAGACCTTAAGGAGTATCATAGTACCTATACTTTTTTCCTGGAATTTACCACGGGCGCAAAACACCACGCATAAGCTAGTTAATAATAGTTATGTTTTAGATTTCATAAGTAACCAAAAATTTACTGCCTCTGTGGTGCAGCGGTTGTGCGTTTGTCTGTGACACCGTAGGTCCCGGGTTCGAATCATGGCCAGAGCGTGATGACAAATTTCTCTGATTGGGTCTTTGGTATTCATCTCTGTAAATATTTATTATAAAATATATTATCGTTGAGTTAGTATCTCGTAACCGTATATAATTTGTCCCATATAAAAAGACGTCAGCTATAAGACGTGATAACTGGGAGCCCACAAAAAAGTCATGCAGGGCTAATATAGCACGCGCGACGCCGTTATTATCGCGCGATGAACTATCGCTGTTTCGCTGTTTATTATGACGTAAAAAGGGACAGCGATAGATTATCACGTAATAAAGACGGCGTCGCGTGTCCCATGCTAGCCCCGATGGTATTAAATAATGTTCATATGATCCCATACATTGACATCATTACATTATACTAGTGTTTCAATAATATTTGTTCTACAGACTTTCGTTGCTTAAAATCCACAAACATTAAAGAGATCAGTGACTTTGTTTATTACAACAGTTTTGACAATGACAACCAACAAACTTCACTACAGCAATCTTGACAAGTTGTTTACGATTACAAAAAGAATTTCACAACAGCTGTACATACTAATAAAAAGTAACTGGTTTAATTTGTAGAACATTATTATAGGCATTATTTAAATAGATAGCTGCATTATTTACTATGTGTTTAACTTAAAAACAAATTTAATACGTAGAACGATGTGTTCGTCATCAATAATAACTTTCTTTACTCAATGGAGATTGTGGATAAGGCCTTTCTTAATAGGACTTTATGCTATATTAATAGTTGCGTTAGTGCCTGCACTGGTAGCACGTTCTATTAAAAATGGATTCACCAAAGCAGATCAACTTTCTTTGGTGGCTGGAGGATTTGTTTTGCTTGCATTGCCGATTTCTGTATGGCAAATCATACAACACGTAGTACACTACACGAAACCTTCACTGCAAAAGCATATAATTCGGTAAGTACATGACAAATATTAAGCTTCCTGGTAACAGCCTTAAACACAAATACTTTCTACCTACATAAGTTAAAATAATCAAGTAAATTGTATTTTCATGCCACGGTCTTTGTTCTCGAAGTAATATTTTAGTAAGCATGTAAAATGCATCATAACGGACGAAGTACGAAACCTTTTACTCTATATTTTGAAAGGTCTTATTTCTAAAATGCTTATATTTAATAATCTTATCCTGCTGCACGCATGATCCTGCAAAAAAGGTTCATTAGAAGACTTACATTTTTGCCTATGATTGATTTTATTCTGCAAGCAAAATACTAATTGAAGTATATTAATTTTATACAAGATTTATTCTTATCAGATTATGATAATTTGTTATCATTGATGATAGTAAAAAACTTAAGTAACACCTTATGAAAATTAAACATTGCATTACTTTAAATCTTACTTTCATATTTTTTATATTTATAACAAAATAATTTATTTCAGGATTTTGTGGATGGTCCCAATTTATGCATTAAATGCATGGCTCGGTTTGGAGTTTCCGGAGCAGTCAATATATATGGACTCTTTAAGGGAGTGTTATGAAGCATATGTAATTTACAACTTCATGAAATATCTTTTGAATTATTTGAATGAAGACCGTGACCTAGAGGAGTTCTTAGAAACAAAACCACAAGTGTACCATATTTTCCCTTTATGCTGCTTAACCCCATGGGAAATGGGCAGGTTAGTTTACAAAATGTTATATATTGAATTTTAAAAGCAGTGAACCTACAGGAGTAAAAAGATAAAACCTACAAATCTGATATCTATTTTATACTATATGTAAGGAAACATTAATTTAAAGATCTTCTGACTAGGTTATGGTAAAGTTATATGTTTTATATATAATTATATAAGATTTGTTTTAATTAATCTACCCTTGTTATATTATGACAGAAGTTTACAATTTGACATAATGCATTACCAATAAACCAATAAGTATAATACCTTTAATTTTCAGTGAATTTGTTCACAACTGTAAACATGGCATCCTCCAATACACCCTCGTAAGGCCGTTAACCACAGTTATATCAGTCATATGTGAGCTATGCGGAGTATATGGAGAGAGTGACTTCAGTCCGAATGTGGCGTTCCCCTACATGATAGCGTTCAACAATTTGTCTCAGTTTGTGGCCATGTATTGCCTGGTTCTCTTCTACATGGCAAACAAACCAGAATTGAAGCCTATGAAACCAATTGGAAAGTTTCTTTGTATAAAGGCAGTGGTGTTCTTCTCGTTCTTGTGAGTTTTATTATAATCTTTTTGTTTTGATAAGTATCTGCTTTGTAGATTTTTAACTTACACTTTGAAGCATAACAGGAGTATAAAGAGTAAAAGATTGATTGAATAATGTTAATCTACTGAGTTAAAATAATTTGATAATTATAATTTAACAAAGTAGAAGAGGCCATCCTTTAAAAACCTCCCTTGAAGTAGCCAAGAAAATGGAGGAATACTGTCAGAATGTAGACACTTAGGTTTAACTGAGAACATGGTTATGATTGAAGAAAGAAAGAAAAAATTGGCAGTTAATGTAAATAGTATATGGTCTTCTATTCTTTTCGACTATGTGGCCTCTGTCTACCCCGCAGAAATAAAGACGTGATTATGTATGTATGTATAAGCATTTACTGACCTACTTAATTCAACATGGATCCCCATGCTCAAGTGCAACATAGAGTGGTTCACAATATTGAGGTCAAATGTGAAAAGAAAGTAACCAGTTTGTATGTTATTTTTTCCCTAGATACAAGTGTTCATATATAGTGAAAGTTGACCACAGGTTTACTCTAAACATGGATAAATATATACATAGCATACACATCAGCAGATTTTGTCAAGAAGATATACTGAAATTTGCTAATTGTTATATGTAAACAAAATATGGATACATTATTCAGAGAAATGTCTTTAAGATTAGGTGTAAATTCATAAAAATCAACATAATTGTACTGTCTTTTTATTGTATTATGTATTAGCTAAAAAAAGGCAACATTGACTTGTCTATAAATATCATTGTTATTTAATGGTTGAGAGTGTTCGTAATTGTTATAGTACATGGGGTAAATAGTCTTTGCCTGCCCTAGAATTCCCCCCCTATAAAACTGTACATAAAACAGCTTGCATGTTATTTTGCTTTTTGGGCCATATTATGTAATTATTTATTTGTTTTCCAGCCAAGGGGTTATAATCAACATCTTAGTATACTGTGGAGTGATATCTTCATTGTTTGATATATCAGATAAAGACAAGATAAAGATTATATCTTCAAAACTGCAGGTAAGAAATATTCATAGGGGGATGATTGAACTATTTTAAGTTAGTTTGTGACTTTTGCTTTGCCACGTAATTGACACGCCCAATAAAGTGAAGCCCTTATTGGCCATAAATATCTGATTAATAAACTTGTGATTCTCCTTTTACACGATGAGCTAGTAGCCTGTCACTATTTGAATCTAAATTCCATCTATTATTGGCTCTGTTCACCCCATAAGAGTTAAAGAAGTGATTATAAATTTGTTTGTATATCAAGTATACCTCCAATTCAATCATTTTTGCCTACTCCTGACAGGTAATTTTGGTAAATCTCAGAGATGTACAGGAAAATAAAAATACTATACTTCTAATGAATACAAATCTTTCCTTGCAGGATTTCCTGATATGCATAGAGATGTTCTTAGCCGCGGTGGCACACCACTACAGCTTCACGTACAAGGCGTTTGTGTCGCCTTTGGACTCGTCACCGTCATGTCTAGGCTCGTTCCTGGCTATGTGGGACGTGTCTGATGTTAAGAGGGACATTTCAGAACATCTAGGAGTCGTAGGTAGGTGTAATGAATGGATCAAAATGAAGGTGTAGGGTACAGAACAGAACATAATTAGCTTTTAATTGATAATTGATAGGTAATTACTATCTGAATATGGCTCCAATTAAAAAATAATCAATGCAATCAAAGGTTGCTTTGAATATTCCCCTGAAGTGTTTGCAGAAAACATGTGCTCAACATTTTATCTTGGTTGTTTTACAGGTAGCACATTTAGTCGAAGATTACGCGGTAAGTCGATGTACCATATGGCGAGAGGTGCCGACGAAAGTTCTCGACTAATGAGCGAGCCGGTAGCGTCCAGTTCAGCTCCTAGCCTGACCATAGACCCGGATCCTAAT
Source organism: Amyelois transitella (assembly GCF_032362555.1). Taxonomy (NCBI): domain Eukaryota; kingdom Metazoa; phylum Arthropoda; class Insecta; order Lepidoptera; family Pyralidae; genus Amyelois; species Amyelois transitella. The sequence goes on from NC_083509.1 coordinate 8,596,488, forward strand.
GTAGAAATTCGACCTACAACGTACGGATCCATAGACACGACGCTTGTCAACTCGGACGCTGAACCACTGATAAGCAATGACGAACGAAACGGCAACCCGAATGTGTAACGAAATGTTTTGGTATTTACAAAAATATTATATCATTTAGAGTACCTACATAAGATTAAATCAGGTTGTACATTCCGGTGGACGAATGTTGCTTCGAAGCGATCGGCATACTTGCTTTAACTCTTACAATCATTTACTTATTCATCACAATGTATAAATTAATAATTAAAATTAGTGCTATTAACTTTATATTCGATAAGTACATTGTAAATATAGTTTCAACATATTTTTGTATCATGATCGTTCTATAGCACGCTAGATGAAAAGTAGGGCTTCTTTAGTCAAATCTACAAAAATCAGAATAATATATGCTCCTAGTTATCACTGATCCAATAACGGAGTATAGGTATAGCACAGAATAGATATTACAAGTAAATAAAGGCACATGTTCAAATCCTACCTCGGCCATGTTCCGTCATCGGTATTTTCGAAGTTATGTACATTAGTTTGAAAACTAACCTATTCTCTTACGGCGAATGAAAACATCGCGTGGAAACCAGCACATTCAGGCAACTGGATGAGTAACTCTGACTCACCAAATCCAGAGGATGCAACCGGAACTAAAGCCAGGAGGAAGACAGAGATTACATGTATGTATTCAGTGATGTATACAGTACTGTTATAATAATTACCATCCTGTGGTTTTGGTTCCCGTTATCGACTTAAGATTTATATTCACTTATAGTTTGAGAGATTTTTGCTGCCAAATGTTATGCAAATTATAACAACTATTACCAAAGCTTTTATGTTCGTGAATTTAAATTTAACACAAATTTGATGTAATTTTTTTATTGCTTTATGCAGTTAGTTGTTATAATATTGAAACCGAACAATGTGACTGTAATATATTTAATAAATATATTTTATGATTGTGATATTGTTTTACATACATTGAATAGTGATTTATCTGTTAAGTTTTAGAAATAAAAAGATATAAGTAATACGATTTCTGTGTTTTACTACCATTATTTTCCAGTCGCTTTACTTGCTAAGCCCAAAGTAAAACTATGTTTTGATTATCCAATAAATTTATTAAACTATTTAATATATAAGGATATACAATATGTTTCGCAAAACTTAAAACTAATTATTCATATTTTTTATCACAATATATCATTAATCATATATTAAGTATACAATCACATTTCAATGAGCACTGGTTTACAAAGACAAAAAAAAGTCGTCATCTTAAGCGTTAAGTAAAACCTTGACTTATACCAAATGCACTGTTAAAAACTTGCGATAGGTCAACGAAAAAAATAAAAATATCTATTGTTTTATTTCAGATAGATTTCCATTTATAATATTTTACCTACCTACCTATCAACAAGTTTTCCTTGGAATAAAATTGGAATGTTAAATAAATTTATAGATTATAGTTTATTTATTTATAATATAGCCAATTTTTAACAAATTGTTAGGCACTTCTCATAGGAAATCTTTCTTGGAGTTGGGATAGACATGGTTTGAGACCAATTTTTTAAGAGATAACTTTGCTCAACTAACTTTACAGCCTCTGCGTTTCGATATGTCATTAAAACAACTACTACAGTCAACTATATAACTTTATTATTAAAAAATGGCAAGCTTTTAAGAATTTAATTAATTTGATTATTCATATTGCAGTCTGAATGACGTGGAAATTCATGTTTTATAAAATCTGTGAAAAGCAGTACCTACTTATTTGAATATAACGAGGAAGCAGCTATTTATCTTCACTTGCTATAGAATACTGATATATGTTTATTTCTAAATCTTGAAAAATCAATCGATTTACGATATTTTAGACCTAGTGAAGTTCTCAAGGGCTATCAGCCCGGCTTTAAGGCTGTTCATTTCCATTCTATTCCACAATGTGCCCATTAGCAAGTAATAGAAACAAAGGCCTGTCATTATAATTTTTATGACGTCACTAAACAAGCTGGACGGCCAGAAGCCGACGGTTCCTAGCAACAGCATGAATAGAATACCTCCAGCGGTTAGGAATAACTTTCTCGATTTCGTAATTGTGTCTGTTGCTTCGCGACATACTTTGATGGCTTGGGCGATGGTGACGTCGAAAATGTCGTCTTTGCTAGATTCCCTGGAAAATAAAAAAAAAAAATATTTATTTCAGCTCATTCTTTTTATTCGTTCTTCTTCCAAGCTTCCCGACTTTCAAGTCAGAATTACTCGAAACCATAAGAGTTATGAATGTGGGTAGAGTAAGCGATAGAAGTATGCGGGGATCAAGGCAAGTTGCAAGATGTAGTCTCTGCCTACTCGTCCAGGAAAACGGTATGTATATATTCTTCTTCCTCCTCCTGGCTCTGAATCCTGGATAAATGATCTAGATCTGGCTCCTGGCCCGAGCTTGACATAATGGCCTCTTAAATGCTTTTGCATTTTTGAGTGTTGACATAATTTGTACAGTGTGTACATATTTTATTTTATCTTTATTTATTTGACGAAATTTGTATTGATATAGTTATAGTAGAACCGCCTAAATGAGTCCTCGCCCGCGGAGTACAGGGGCGCGGGGGTATGACGACGAAGGGGACCGAGAGAGGTGCGGGCGGCGGGCGCATTCTTGTAAAAACTCAGTTCGCTCGCTACGCGGTTAGCGATCACACGTGTTGACAGTTGCGGACGCCTTGTGAAAATTATACATGAGATTACATTCTCAAGATGAGTCGAAATATTTTCGGACATAGAATTAATAGTCAGTGCAAACAAATGGCGTTTAACGTATATGAATATTTTAGAAAAAAGAAACTCGACCCAAATTCTGATGAATATAAACAAGATATACCTTTAAATAAAACTGTAGCAGAAGTTACTGGACTATCAGAAAAGACTGTATCTAGAATTGTACAACAAGGGAAAGCATTAAATGACAACGAGAGATTTAAATCACCGAGAAAACCAAAACAGGTTCGTAGAAAAAGAGTGGAAATAGACGATTTCACAAAAGGAGTGGTAAGAAGAAAAGTCACTCAGTTTTACACAATTTTCAAAAAAATACCTACTCTGAAAACTTTGAACGCTGTACTTAGAGAAGAGAATATATTACACTGCGGCAGGGAATATTTAAGGCTATTATTACATGATCTAGGTTTTAAATTTAAGAAATGCGGATCTAAAAGGAAACTCCTTATCGAACAGCCAAATATCACATCGTGGAGGTGGAAATACCTAAATACTATTAAAAAATATCGTAGAGAAGGAAGACATATTTTATACCTTGACGAAACTTATGTAAACGCGTCTCATAACGTTTCAAAATGTTGGCAATCAAAGGATGAACTTGGCGTTCTATCTCATATTGGTAAAGGGGACCGTTTGATCATCGTACATTGTGGAGGTCAAATTGGATTTGTAGACGGAGCCCTTGTGATATTCAAATCCAAATGTAAAACAGGTGATTATCACGATTCTATGAATTTCGCAAATTTCAGTAAATGGATAAATGAAAAGCTCATGCCTAATATACCGCAAAATTCTGTCATAGTAATGGACAACGCAGCTTATCATTCGGTTCGAGAAGAGAAAAAGCCAACTATGGCTTCTACCAAGCCAACTATGCAAGAATGGCTACGACGACATAACGTGCCTTTTGATGAAAAACTTAGAAAGGATGACTTATATAAATTAATTAAAAGTAATTTCACAGAAGATATTTACAAAATTGACGAGGTATTGAAAAGAAACGGACACGAAGTATTGCGTTTGCCTCCATATCACCCAGACCTGAACCCAATTGAGTTGGTCTGGGGTGATATCAAAGGACAATTAGCACAAAAAAGTATCGACTCTAATTTGGACCAGAAAAAAGAAATATTAGAGAGATTATTTGCTGAATATCCCAAAGAGAAATGGGAGAATTGTGTTAAACACGTGATTAAAATCGAAGACGAATATTGCAAACATGATGGAGTCCTAGATGAAGTTGTTGATTTTATTATTAATGTGCAAGACGATTCTGATGATTCTGATGATGGCTGTTGTGAAAGTGAAGAATCAAGTTCCAGTGATAGTGATATTATGGACATAAGTGATTGATTTATAATTTTGATAAATTTTGCATAAATAAATATTACATACATAACTTTATTACCTTTTTTTTACCTACATATCATACCTATATATCATAAAATCACATTTTTATCGAATTGTTTTGTATGAAAAATAAAAATTTGAAAATAACAATAATCGAAAAATGCTTATGCTATTTAATTCATGTACGTGGTCTCGTTGATACCATGGAGTTATGGGATAACAAAAGGAACACGTTGTATAGTTTACAGTTGTTTCATTCAAATTTTGTATAGCCATTATTATTTTTTTAATAAAAATCTTCACCTGTTTGCCGCTAACCACTATGACGTCACATATCTCAAGAAATGTCCAGTAACATTTCGCCCCTTGTATTACACGCTACGCTCGACCGCCGCCCGCACCTCTTTCGTTCCCCTTCGTCGTCATACCCCCGCGCCCCTGTACTCCGCGGGCGAGGACTCATTTAGGCGGTTCTACTATAGTTCTATATTCATTCATGTTCTTTAATCTAGACAATGTGCATGTCCTCGATGTAGTTTTAAGAGTTCTATATTTTTAAATTGACATCCGTTGAAAATTCTGCAGTGTAGTTTGTTCCGCCGCTTCTTCTATACATGCGCTTTGGAAGCGGTAATAGTTATAATTAGATGTAAGTGATGTGACGTCAATAAGTGACACCTTGTATCCAATTTTAAAAATAAATCTATTCTATTCTGGCTTCCGGTTACAACCCCACCTCAACTCTGGCGAGGATCCTGGGAGCGCCATTTCTATAAATAATTATCATCTTGATAGCGAAGCTGCAGGAAGACGACTAGCCAATCTCCTGCAATGGGTCTTCCCCAGCGCCATGTTTAGGATATTTTATTATAGAACTTGATAGCCGGGTCATTTAGATGACCCGGCGAAGAGGTTAGCCTCGATTTCATTCGTGATTCTTTGGAATGCATAAAAATAATAAAGAAGAGATATAATGGTTCAATACCAAAGTGTCGGGAACCACACGGTACATTATTGACTTCCGATTTCCACTTGGATTGTAAATAGTAAAGGTAATGATTAATAGACATAGGTATGATTCACAAAAACTGCGTGCACATAATTTCATTTTGTAATTTCTTGGAAACAGCGCAAACGCATTTGGCTTCTGGGAAGGGTGTTAATTTATGTCATTAGTATTATTAACTTATTGACGTAACTGCAAACATCACCAGATACAAAAGTGGTGACGGGTATTTTTTTGGTATGTAAAAGATAAACAAAATATTTTACATTCAGATTCTGTCCCATTTTCACGTTACCATTGTAACGCCCACGATTATGCTTCGACAAAAATAATAATAATGATTGGTGTAATGAGTTGAATTTAGTACCTACACTACAAAGGGGTGAGGATGTAAGACTTACTAAATCACACAGAATAAGTAAGACCCATAGTAAGTTCAATACTTGCGTTATCACATAATAAGCCAACGATACATATTTTATGATAAATACTTTTTAAATTGATACACATTGTATAAGACCTAGACCAATTAACAGGCCGTCAAAGAGAAGGAAGATCGAAAGCATTACTCGTACCTTCGACATTTTTCATTAGTTTGCGACAGCCGAAGCTCCAGCATGACGGCATTGTGGTCCGAATACGAGAAGGGCTGATCTGGGACACGATCTTCTAAAGGGTTTCCGAAGTTCACGACGCTTGCCTGCGGAATTACTTTAATTATAAGGTAGGTATTTATTATTAACTTCTGCAGGCCCTATCGACTGGACCAATTGTTCATTAAATACCGCATAGATAAACATTCTTAGAAGTGCCAAGAAGGATAAAGTATAGGGTGCTTGCGTCCCCCAAAAAGGAGCTGTTCTCGTTGGATTTTTTACTCAGGAATTTCGTTTTAATCGCAAACATAGAAAAATAAAAAGTTTTATTTGCTTCTAGAAAGTCTTTTGTTATTTTAAATTGATTCAGTTTTTGTCAGAGTTTCAAATTTAAACACCACAAATGTCTTTATGTATACATTTCCGCCGTTATAAATTCATTATCGCCTACAAATTAGAATAGCGAATAGAATCACACTACCTCCAAATTCGAATTGACGTGGAACAGTATATGATCGATTCTCTTCCCCTCCGGCGCAGCTTTTGAAACTATTGGATCCGAGTAGCTGTTGTTGGCATTATCACTGGTTCCTGTGGGTCTGCGAACGGCCGGGTTGCTCCCTTCGCATTTCAGGTCAAAAGGGTCAAGGAGCTGCGGTAATTGGGTTAATATTCTGTAAAAAATGAGTTGATAATTGAAATATAGCTTTTGACTTTACCAAAATATAAGTCCCTGTTTTATGTCATGTTCATATCTAGGAAAGACTAGGAAGGAGGAACTAGGTTCTATATGTATCATGAGTGTTAGTCTCTGATAAAGTAGAATAGTTACTCACACACATCTCAAGTATCAAAATAAGTTACTGACCTAAATGATAAGTCACCAGGGCCCGTGTTCAGATCTCCGGCGAGAATGGAAACATCTGCTGGGTATGTGGTCAGCTTCACAAACTCTGCTGTTGAGTATGCTTGAAGCACTCTATGCGCCAAGTACATATCATCTTCATGATATTCAGCATGAAGCTGCAAAGTCGTCATTACAAGTTTATAACATACATGCATCACGTCTATATCCCTTGCGGGGTAGACAGAATCACCAATTTTGTATAGACCATATTTAGCTGTTTGGCTTATAGATAGAATTGAGATATATATAATCACCTCTTGATCCCTTATGAGGTAGACAGGGCCAATAGTCTTGAAAAGACTGATATTATATTGTTACAGGTATAAATTATAAGTGTGTAGATATTCTTAACAAAATTAACAAAACAAAACAGCTCATAAATTTTTTTAGATAATCATTTGTCCACTGCTATCTCGACATAAAAATATTAAGAAATAAATGATTGCTGTGATAAAGATAACTGTTTCGTGATACTTACATGGGTACAATAGACATTGATGAGTCTGTTTTCACATTTGATACGACACAGTCCCACTCCTTTTCCTCCAAACCAGTCCCCATGGTGGATCTTATGAATGTATCCGTTGAGGGGCCATTGATGGAAGAATACATCTTGAATTGCCCATTGTGAAAATAGGCATAGACCAGACCCTAGCACACCACTAGAAAAAAATCTGAGTTAATAAAAAAGTACAAAAATCTCATTATGGACTTTATTTCAATCAAATAATCACTAGTCATATGTAATGTGTATTTGAATTATTTTATAAAGATATCTTAATTTTAATTAAAAAAATAGATATTCACATGAAATAATATATATATTTTTAATCCATCTAAGTATCCTTTTTTTTATATTGTAGACTTAAAATTATTGAGATCAAACCTGTAAAAATAATGTGAATAAGGTAGTTTCAGTTTCAGATTTTCCTTTATAAATAAATAATCTTGTTCACTCCAAACTTCCTGCAGACACACAATGTTATGCGAACTAGATAATAAATATTTAGTTATTGCTTCAATTCTTTCTTTTCGATTTTTAGATACAAATGGGATTCCCCTGAAAAGCAATAAAATAAAAACCATGGGTTTTTATTGACAAGACAATGCTAACCCAAAAACTACACAATTGTATAAAGATAAGTGTAAGTAATAAAAGTGTTTACACTTACCAACAATTTAAAGTGAAAATATTTAAATTTGGCTCCATTTCTTTTACTAAATTCTATTTGGCGATAATTTACACTGCAACAAAGAGTACCTAGTTCCGAAGTTGGAATACAAGGTCTTTGTTCGATTTTTATGAAAATCTATTTTATTTTCTACACTGCACAGTTTAATACCTTGTTAGTAAGTTATCACTTACAATTTTATTTCATTTTATTCTATGGTTTCTTGAAAATTAAAATAAAAAGATTTTTTTCAAAATATTTCAAGTTCACTATATAAAGATCAACGATATGACATGTGTGACGGCATCTGACATTGACAGCGAATATCAATGTCATGTGAAATTGAGTGAATAAAGTGAGTGCTACCATTTTCATATATTAACGAACTACTGTTTGATCGTTAACTATGACAATAATAGAACTTTAAACACTCTGATTGGGCGTGTAAAAGTTAAGACTAGCTTCCAGCACCAGTAGCAGCATCAGCGTAGTATATAATGACACTGCTAAGTTTCGCAATGGTGACGAATACAATTTGTCCTAAAAAAACTATAGTGAACAATTGAACATAAAGACAATAATAATAAAAAATAAAAGGCCAGTTTTTCGACGAAGGTTTTGATTTATTATAAATTTTAAGATAATTAAATAACAGCATCAACATACGGCGTATTTTAAACGCGACTACTATGCGCAAATGAACTCCAGTAATTGAACGCATTGGACTAAATTCAGACTCATAGAATAAAGCGGTGTGTCGTTTTTATAACAACCTAGGCGCGATATAGTCTAAAAGAAGAGTCGGTTGCAGAGGCTAAAATTTGTTAGCCATTCCTTTGATTGACTTTTATAATAATAATGAATGGAAAGGAAAGCAGTTGATTTTGTCTTTTCTGTCTTTCTACCAGACTAGCATGGATGATAAAAATAAAATCATAATAAACCACCTTAAAATACGCTGTGTGCAATGTCTAAATTGTTAGAATAATTTAAATGGGCGGAAATTATTTCATGCAAATTTCAACTAAAGTTTCTGGTATTCCTGCTAACTTGAGGGCGGTAGAAGATTTAGTTGCGCCCAGGTCCGACCTTGGCTTTCTTCCTGTGGCCTTCGTTTTTGGTGGAAGCTTATCTTTTTTAGGCCCTTTATGAAGATTCATGTGGTAATCTAATTTAGCCTGAAATAATAATAAAAAATATTAGAGTTTTATCATGTGCAAAAAATACACATCTACTACTACTACTATCTTACATAAAATATCGAAGATTTAAATAAACAGGCAGCCGATAAATAGCCAATCATTGATCAACTAATGGTTACTAGGTTCACAGAGAGCTCAATCAATCAAAACATCGTCCTCAATTCTATACGTAATTTTACAGATACATAACAGTCAAAAAGGATCTAATTTATTTCCATAAAACAATTCAATGCAATGCAAAAATCTTCAGACACTTTCAGCGGTATTGTAAGTTTATAAATAGTTTGTCTATATGTAACCAATGGAATACACAAAAACAGGGTTTTACAGATAAATTCTTAACAGATTAAGTATTTAAATAAAGAAATTTGAGTTTCAAATCAATCTTTAAGTTCTTATTGTACAACACTCAATTAAGCTTTAATAATTAAGTGCCATATAACTGCTGGATGCAAAGATATAATAAATACGCACAAGTATACAAAAGACGAGCAGACTATTTTCTGGGAATCTATGTAGTTTGAAACATTTTAGGACAGAGTTTAGTAGAAAAACTGAAATGAACCAACCTTAGTCGACAACTGCGCTGGACAAATAGTGCAGTTGTAAGTGTAATGCAAGTGATGCACCATTATATGCTGCTTCAGGTTACTGTTCCTAGTGTAGTACCTGTTATTATATAAATTCCCAAATTATATTATAAATGCCAAAGCAGGTTTATTTGTTTGTTTTCTTTTCACGTTTTATCAAATGAACCAATCATCTTGTAATTATGGCGTATATATAATTAAAAGTCTGGAATGACATAGGCTACTTTTCATCTCGCTTAAAACTAAAGTTCCCCTAGAAATCCCCTGGAAAACCTGTATTCTTTTGTAGATGAGCCTATCAGAGACTTAACTCGCTATTATGAGCCAAATAGCAGGAGACATTTTGTTTTTGGATTTTAAGTTTAATGTTATTATAATAAGGTTGTTACTTTAATGAGTTTTTATTCAATTTCATTCAGAGGATGCGACTAATGTATGTAAATGCTAGTAATGTAATTATTATCAGTAACTATTTAAGAAGGGTATCTCTTTACCTTTGACAACCTTCATATGGACAGTGGAATATTTTCGTACAAACATGTGTTCTAATGTGCCGTACAAGGTAGCATCGCTGTTTGAATGTCATCCCACATTCCTCACATTTGTATTCTGAAATCAATAAGACAAAATGATCATATTTTGAACACAATGTCAGCTGTTTTTTTTTTCAAAACTTTTTGACACAAATTATAGTATTTAAATGAATTCTGATAGATTTTGGACTATTGCATTCTTTGGCAGTTTTTACGATTTTTGCCTGACACAAACCCTACTTGATGAATATTCAAGATGTGATAATTGCTTTTAACAACAAGTGGTTAGTATAACATACTTAAATAGAAAGATAAACTCTTTTAATAAGAGTACCAGACAAGATATGAATGTCAGTTACTCTCTCAAGCATAGCTACTGAATTGATTTGGATTAAATTTCACAGTAATATAGCTTTACATCTGATTTACATATAGGCAATCGAATTGTGTGCTAAGCAGCGGGTAATATCTACTATAGTAATTCTCTATGTTTGGGTATAATCAAATCTTTGTTAGACAGTAACAATAGTATTATTGTTTCTAGGATGTACATAGATAGATAAATGCAATATTTGATTTTACAATCACAATTTAAAAAAAAGTAAACTTTTTCTTGTCAGGTAAAAAAGGGGTAATTTCTTAATTACCTTCCATTTTATGACACATCAGTTTGTGCTCCTTAAATTTAGAATATGTATCCATCTTCAAAGGACAGTCAGGGCATTCATATGTTTTGTGTGCTCTCATGTGTTTTCTTTTTTCATTATGTGTTACAAACTCTTTTGCACAACACTCACATCTGAAATATAAAATTAGATATTCTTAATATATGATCATTTCAGATATCTTAATTTCTGCAAAAAATATTTTTTTTCAGTGTACTTTGTTATTAGTCAAAAAGCAAACAATTTTTTTTGCTTGAAACTAATAATTAGAAGGATGTAGTCTTTGCCTACCACCCTGGGAATAAGGAATGATATACATATTATTGTAAAATGACATACAAACCTAAATGACTTTATGCCAGTGTGTGAGTACATATGAGCACACAAGAGGTTTCTTGTCCTGAACTCTGCTTTACAATCATCACAAATCAAGTTTGGATTACGAGTACTATCAGGAGAGTGGTATTCTTTGACATGTCGTTTTAAGTTTTGAGGATTAGAGAATGATTTGACGCATGAAGGACAACTGTAAATAAAATATAATTAATTTATATAGTAACCTGCAACAAAAAAACCAAAAATTTGTTATCCATAGAAGTATTATACAAGATTTGAATTTTTGTTTCTTCCCAATTTACTAAAAAGTATTTGACAAATAAATTTTGATGAAATTTGGAACAGAGATAAAAAAGATTTGTGTGAAACTTTTAGTCCCAGCTATTTTCTGAATAAAAATAATGTAAACTGGTCTGAACTGAATCAAATACTATATCTATCTACAGATGACAAAATGGTGTGGTCACAAAAATAAATATGAAATTAAGAACTGAAGAAAATTTCTATGAGTATACCTAAATTTGGTTTGAGGTTGAGCAGGAGGCTTCCGGTGGGCTGTATTTACATGACGAGTTAAATGGCTTCTGTTTGTATAAGATTTGTCACAGGAGGGTTCTGTGCATCGATGAGCTTTCTGAAATTTATATAATTGACTAATTTTTATTAAGAATTTCATACGTATGTATCTATAATTCTATCTATTAATATTATTCTTATTTCATGAAAGTAATCAAAATCCCTTGAGGTCTGAAAAATGTAAAAACACTTACATAGTTAAAGTGGACGAATAAATGTTCAGATAACCGATATGGTCGACTGAAAGCAGCATTGCAGCCTTCGTGTGGACACGGATATCCTTTCTTTTCCTTGCTGTCCATTATTTTTTATTCCAATATTTATTGCTTTTTCTTTCTTGACATATTAATTTTATAGTAAGTAATAAATATAACTCATATTAACGGATTCAATTCAATTTCCACATATATTTTCTATCTATTTACACTATCGTCTTAATTACTGTGTTAAAGATAGAAGAAGAGAAGAAAGGTGAGTGAATATATAAAATTTTATATATTCGCTCACCAAAACAGTGAATAGGTATATTCGTCTTTGCTTTGCACAAAAAGCCTTCAATTTCAATTTCTAGGTTATGTTGTACAAGTTTAACTGACAGTTCTGTTCAGATCAGTATCTGAACAGAACTGTCAGTTAAACTCATAGTGACAGCGCTCGACCTATGTCTAACCGACTTGCACAGGTTGGATTGAACGTGTGTGATTAAACGAAACGAAGTGCAGTGTGCCACCAACCGCTAGGCGTCAGTCGGTGGCACGCTTAACGGGCTCTTTCGCATTTTATCTCATACATACATATGGTCACGTCTATATCCCTTGCGGGGTAGACAGAGCCAAAAGTCTTGAAAAGACTGAATGGCCACGTTTAGCTATTTGGCTTAACGATAGAATTGAGATTCAACTAGTGACAGGTTGCTAGCCCATCGCCTAAAAAAGAATCCCAAGTTTGTAAGCCTATCCCTTAGTCGCCTTTTACGACATCCATGGGAAAGAGATAGGGTCGTCCTATTCTTTTTTGTATTGGTGCCGGGAACCACACGGCACTTTATCTCAATGGGAAACAGTATGATGGTATGTAAAATGTATGTACATGTATGTATGTATACGATGTACCTACGTATGTAACTCAAAAGGTCAACGATCAACTAACGATAGTTACCCTCAATACCTACTAACATAGTTCGGCAACATCCTAAAACCAAATTTTTTAAAATGCCTGAAGAAATGAAAAAAAGTTAAACGACAATCAAAGTTTGCAACGGTTTTGTTTGGAAACATTGTTGAATGCAAATTAAATTTTAGTTTGTAATCATCTTTTTTCTTTCTTTTTTATAAGTAGTTTTAGTTTTAATTTGATTTAATTGTAATCTATTTTTAGTAGCTTAATCATAATATTTTTTTTTCGGAAGTTAAGAAAATTAAAGCCTAATACTATAAAAAAAATTGAATGGCAGAGTTAAGTGTCAATTCTGTCTTGTCAACTCAACAAGACAGATTTCTGCCTGGTTTGTCAAAGTAGAGCGAATCACTCTCATTAATCCAAAATATGTTAAAGTTATTATAATTCAGATAAGTCTCATTAGTTTTGTTTCGTATGGTTAAGGGTCATTTTTGTTAATATACGTTAAATTTTATTGGAGTTCTCGAAGTTTTTTAGAAATTAGAGAAGTCAGCTGACGAACGTAAACAAAGGGCATGTCATTCATATACGAAGTGCAAGTGGTGAAATTTATTATAACGAGTGCTTTGTGATCTTCAAAACAATGGATATAGATGGATCCTCTTTACCGGAGGAGATCGATCAAAATCTCCTATTACAATTTAGTTGTATGAACACTACAGACAGAGAAGAACTTGTAAGCCAAATGCAAAGACTTTTAGGACCCAGTTTAAATAGTAACACTGCTAGTTTCTTCTTAGACATGACCAATTGGTAAGAAGAATCTTTTAAAAATTTAAACCAAATTTAATTTCCTTAAAATTTATTCTAAATTTTAGAATAGTATTCGAAATTTTAGATGTCGGTATTCCTATGTAAATCTTAATTCTTATTTAGTAGTCAGTCAGTAGAAATATCATATCTTCCAAGTATTCTTAGTTTACTTGAAGGTATGATATATTGTTTTTTGTCTAATATTATTATTTCTTTTTGAAGTATCATCAACCAATATGCTTCTCAGCCCAAATCCCCCAAAAATTAATGGTTTCATGAAAAAAAGGTTTCTTTTTTATTTTTATAATAAGATATACCTACCTACTTTACTCTTTATTTATTATGGCTTTATTTCCATACTAGGAACCTGCAGGCTGCAATATGTTGTTACTTAGATTATACATTACCACCTAAGCTTCCATCTATGTCACTGAAAGCTGCTCAAAATCAAGAGACTGCTGTTGGGCCTGGTACCTGGTAAATATTATATTTTTATTTATGCACTTATGAGTATGTTTTTTATAAAAAAATCATAATTTCTTCAAGATGTCCCACTTACTTAGTTAAATTTTCGAGTAGACCTTACAATACTGCAGTAGCCATTGGAGTCAAACTTTCTGGCTATGAACTTCTTTAGTATTTCTTTAAAAGTCCTATGTTTTAAATATAAAAATATTTAAAGATTTATTTAATTGAGGAGAGAAAGAATTGGAGGCTATTGCCATGGCACATTATAAAAGACAATTCAATAATATGAATAAAATGGTACCTATTTAACTGTTTGTCTTCCTTCTCAAGTTTTATATTTTATTTCAGTTTTGAACAAACCTGGAGTATTGCTAACACAGGAACTGACAGCTGGCCAGGTAGTTGTAGATTGATACAGGCTGGTGGTGAACCCCTGGGTGCTACTCCTGTCTATGTTCCCCCTCTACCACCTGGACACACTACTACAGTTTCATTAAAGTTAGTCGCGCCTAGTAACCCTGGAACCCATAGAGGCTATTTCCATTTGGTGACGGACAGAGGTGACCAAATAGGTGGTAAGTATTTTTGATTCAATTAAATTATTCTTATAGATATATATTAATACCTGTAGATTAAAAATAAATTTCACATTAAAAAAGAAGAATGGCGAATGTTAAACTTCATTTTGTTGATAGAACAATGTTAACAAATATGGTTCTGTAAATAAAAAAATATTTTTTTTTTACATTTTCAGATACATTATGGGTAGAAATAACAGTGGAATCAGAGATGACCATGGCTCTTGTAGAGCAATTAGCTGCCTTGCCTATCCCAAGTAGTAGGTTGGAAGATTCAGTCAATCAGGTTAGTTCATGTATATGTATAAATGGTTTAAAAGATACTTAAACAAAAAAATGTTAGTCTGTTTATCTAAACTGGCTAATCTTAGATTGGCTTTTTTTTTGATAAAAAAGTAATAAAATACCTGCTCAAAAAGGAATACAAAAACACATGATATTGCATAGGCGATACTGCGGGCAATGGCAGGTCCACATGTAAAAACTGATGAAATGAAAGTTACTGTAGTCTGTTGGGACCGCTAGTTCAAATATTTGTATAACGTACTTACGCTTTCAGTTTCGGTCGATACAGATCATGCATGAACATGAAATTATATGAAATTATGCAAATGGTTTAAACAAATTAAATTATATGGTACCTATCGCATTCTTTTGCTCTGAATTGACCTTATAACCTCATTATCAATAAATATGCTTATGATGTCCTATTTTTGTATGCCATAAAACTAACTGGAACATTTGTTTTTGCAGATGCCATCACAGGACGACCAAATGTGTTGATAAATCATGTTAACAAAGTTTTATTTGGAAAGATAATTGTTTTACATATATTTTTTGTATACTTCCATTCTGCATTTTAGTATGTAATAAGACATTTTATGATAATGAAATTATATGATCACTTGACTTTCAAATAATATCCATTTATAAACTAACAAACAATCAACAAAGCTAACAAACATAATGTAAAAGTCGTTTACATCGAATAATGTTGAAATGTGTTACATGGTTAAGTATGGTAACATATAAAGATGAGGTACATAATAAAATAAATAAAAAATATAGATGAGGTACATAATAAAATAAATAAAAAATAAATAAATCTCCGACACAATATCCCTTTAAAAAGTAAGAAATAAGAAAATGACAATCTTGGTACGTATTTAAGAAATATGTCGCGTTGGGGATGCGCTCCAAACATGGCTATGAATAATTGCACGTAAACTACCTTTAATGAAAAAAAAATCAAATATGGTATTGCTTCATCAGTTTGTGAGCTTGATTCCACAGACAGGCCAACAGACACGTCAAATTTAAAACACACCTTTTTATTCGTCGGGGGTTAAAAATAACTTAATTTACAAACGATTTGTTTGTAAATTAAGTTATTTTTAATCAGCATGAATACTTGAGCCACTGGCCACAGCAAGAATACTCTACAGATCGCCTCAATTTTCAGTACCAAATTGTTAAAACGATTTGGATGAAAGAAAAAAAAAAAACTTTATAAACTTACTTACATTGAATAATAATGTAAAAGATCATTGTGGAAATTTTATAATTTATCTTTATGATAAGGTCATGTTAGGGTAGCTATAACCTTTAGCTTTGTTGATTGTTACTTCCAAGTAATTATGCCTATTAAAAGTGACCACAAAATAAATTTTGTATAAACTGTATTCATTTGAAAGTTGGTCCAAGTTCAGATATGATTTTGTGAGACGTTCAGTCACCATTCACCACATGGGAGACTCAAAGCATGTAGGTACTACATATAGTACTACTCTGAGAGTTTACTAAGTTTATACCCTAGTATATACTCCTAAGTTTACTAAGCACTAGGTAGACGATGCTCGAAATATGCCAATTGTGGGACCGAGGATTAAAAATACTGCATTTCACATCTTGAGAATGTTGCAAAATATAGATTTTGTGAAGTGACTATTCTATGTCGCGCTTGACATATTCCTCACCTGGGAGGCTCAGGTCTCTCTAAGTAAAACCTACATGATTAGATATGGGCCACTGAGGCTTAAGAACAACGTTATAATTTCGAGTCAGGACCACTTTTACTCAACTTCTATATCATGTTATTCTTCTATACATTTGTTGCTGCAGTGTTTGCAAGCAGGCCATACAGAAAAGGATGTATTTCTTGAATAGAAGACTAATTTACCGATTAATGTGGGAAATAATGTACAAAATGCATAAATAGTTTTGAATGTTACATAGAGATAAGAAAACAGAATTATGAATTTGTTAAGGTATTGTTGAAATTTATATCTTATAATGTGAATTTTATTAGCATTACTATGATTGAATTAGGTTTACTATGCCATTAAGGTAATTGGGATTTTATTGCTAGCATCACGAAACTTGTAATAATATTAAATTGATAAAATAGAGGCAGAGCTTTTTATTTTTTATTCATCACCTTTTCATCACTTTGCTTATAAAGAGGACTACAATCCATATATTGTTTTAATTTCTTCAAAGGCGACTAAAGGATAGGCTTGATTATAAACTTGGGATTCCTCTTGTAGGTGATGGGCCAACCACCTATCACTATTGGACTGTTTGTCTATCCCACATGGGATATAGAAGTGACTTTATTAATCTATAAGATCGCAAAAGAAGGTCATAATAATCAAGTCAGAAATGACAAAAATTCCAGGAAATAAAACCTGTCTTATTCATTTTATGTTTTTTTATTCCTTAACTTATATTTTGCTTACAAAACTATGTTTATCCGAGTTTCACTCGGTAAATTATACTTTCAATTTATAGTAATTAGTTGTGATAATACTTAAATGATTCTTGTTTTTGATAACATAAATAGGAATGTTTAACCTTTTAACCGCGCGAGTCGCATATATGCGACAAATATTGCCGTGCCCCTACCGCCCGTGTCGTATTTCTGCGACAGAGAATATCCATGATTTTTTCGTTCTATTATCGTCCTATTAACTTCGTGGTATAACTAAAACTATTATTGAATAGAGCTATTTATTACAACAATTACTTAAAATTATGTTTCATAGCTCTAAGCATTGAAAAAACTTAAACAAAAATAAGTAATTGGCAGCTCGGACTTTTCTTCGGTGTCTATCGCGCGTGTCGCATAAATATGACCATAGGGATGGGATACAATGCAATGCGCATTTTAAAAACAAAATAACAAACAGTTAAATAATCAGGTATAATGCATCATTCAGCATTAAATAAACAGTGTCATACGAAATAAAGTTAAATTAACAAGTATAACTTTAAACATAAGAATTATTAAAACGGTCGCTCCATTCGCTCTCACAAAGAATTAGTCAAAATAAGTTAGATTTCGGAAATTTTACTAATTTTCACTTAGAGATAAGCTTTCACCTTAAAGATGAATGATTGTGATACAAGAAGGCTGATTTTAAATAAAAACATAAAAAACTTTTTGACTTTTTTTTATCGATACAACGATTACTCCTCCTTATTTATTGTAGGTATTATTTTATTTACCAGGTTGACTAAGCAGATATACAAGGAGAGTGTGGAGGGAAAGGTCGGAGTGGGAAGACCTAGACGAACGTATCTTGATCAAATTAAGGACGTCCTGGTAAAGGGTCAGGTCAAAAGTACCCGAAACCGCCGAGCTTGTATGAAGAGAGTTATGAATGTGGACGAAGCGAAAGAAGTATGCAGAGATCGTGGCAAGTGGAAAGAGGTAGTCTCTGCCTACCCCTCCGGGAAAGAGGCGTGATTTTATGTATGTATGTATGTGTATTATTTTATCGATTTGTAGCGGCGCGCTAGGGGCACGACAATTGATATTTAGCCAAGCGCTTAAAAGGTTAATTCTCAATACTTAGATATCACACTGCCATTTCCATTTCAATTTTAGGATGTGGTTTGTAGCCCTCAATGATAAAGTCTTCAAATTTGAAATCGTCAATACTTTCAATTTTACGTGCGAACTTCAAAGTAGGGAATGGTCTGGGTTCCCTCTTCAACTGCTCTGTCAGAGGAGCAATATGGGTAAGGTACACGTGAGTATCGCCTGTTGTGTGAACAAAATCTCCAGCCTGTAATACAAAATGAAGAAGAATTTAACTATAGCTATACCAATATAAAAATAACATTAAATACAAAAAGTATGTATGATACCAAATGGCGATTTCTACCATTTCACAGCTTTGAAAAATTTCAACATTGATCCATTTATACTAGTAAAACTGTATTTGAAACTGTTGGTAAACTTATATTTTCTGCATATAACAAAAAATCATTTTCCCTTTCAGCAGGAATTTTAAATAAAGTGTCCCTTTTCAAACACTCTTAATTCTGGATATTTTTATTTTGAAGTGGTGCAATACATAGGTTGCAAAGTCACCAATAAAAAAATTACATATATTTACCTCTAAACCTGTGATGTGTGCAATCATGTGAGTTAGCATAGCATAGCTGGCAATATTGAAGGGCACTCCTAAGCCCATATCGGCACTCCTCTGGTAAAGAAGGCAATTCAACCGGCCACTGGCTACATGGAACTGAGCCAGGCAGTGGCATGGTGGGAGAGCCATCTGGTTCAAGTCAGATGGGTTCCATGCACATACTAACATTCTTCGGTCTGTTGGATTTGTTCTGAAATGTTTAGGATTTAAGTGAGAGAGAAAAATAGCATTAAATAAATATAAATAAATATATACGGGACAAATTACACTGATTGAGTTAGCCTCGAAGTAAGTTCGAAACTTGTGCTACGAGATACTAACTCAACGATACTATATTTTATAATAAATACTTATACTTATATAGATAAACATCCAAGACCCAGGACAATCAGAAAAAGTTCTTTTTTCATCATGCCCTGACCGGGATTCGAACCCGGGACCTCCGGTGTCACAGACAAGCGTACTGCCGCTGAGCCAAAGAGGCCGTAGGCCCATTGATAGCTTGCTTATCACTTGAGAATAGGATCATCCCATATCTTTCATGTCAATAAAGGAAAAAAGCTATTGTAGCCAATGCTCCAAGCATTAACTTACCTAATAGTGTCAATAACTTTTTGAATTTGATCAATTCCTTGGCCAGTGTAATCAGTTTTAGCATCAACATATTTTGCACCACTATGTCTCCATTGAAATCCATAGACAGGACCCAAATCACCTGAAACACAAATACATACATTTATTGATACCTGCATGAAACTACTATTTTTCAAAGTACTATTTAGTAATTATTCCTCTTTACCTTACTGTTCGAGTTGAAAGTGAAATGCCTATGGAAAATAGAATTGAGTACTGTTTTAATTACTACACATATATTCTCTTAATTTTACTAAAAATTAAATTTTTAAGATAAAAAAAATATATTCACAAATTTCTGTGAAACATTTTAGGCCAAGGCACACAGTCCTAAATTACCTTCTTCTCTGTCTGTGAATCCTAAATTGTCAAGGAAACTTCTTGATCCATTAGCATCCCAAATATGTACGCCCTTTTCAGCTAGAGCCTTTGTATCTGTTGATCCAGAGAGCATCCAGAGGAGTTCATAAATCACACCCCTGGTAAACACTCTCTTGGTTGTAAGAAGAGGTAAAGTATTGTTCTTCAATGAGTACCGCTGCATAGCTCCGAATATAGAAAGAGTACCAACACCTGTGCGGTCAACTCTTTTATCTCCTGGTGCAAAAAATAATATCATTAGGATTTGATAGAGTATATTCTTAGTCAATGGATAAAGTATTTACTACACGACCTGTTTGCTGGAATGGACTACCTTAAAAATATTTAAATAACAATCAAGATTGCAACAAATTCGTATCAAAATACTTACCGGAATCTATTATTTTTTGCACGATCTGTAAATACTGGTATTCCTCATGTTCCGAAGCGCTTTCTGATTTATCTTTCATTGTTACCACCGGCTTTGTGTCTTTGATATAAATATGGATTAAGTACTGATTAGAAATGCGATACAATAGTTTTTAAAGCAAATAAACGAAAATATATGGAAAATATGCTAAAAAATCAGTTTCGGCAAAAAAATATATAAACTACAAGCTGTGCAAGAGCTTAACGTCAAAAAGTTCCCGCGTTTTTCCAGATTCTTGACTTGACGTTGACGTTTATATTGTTGTCATTTTGTATATGTAATGCATAAAAAAAATTATCTTCAAAATTTAATTTTTGGCGGTTACCCGAACGAAACTTGAAAACGAAGTACGTAGTATGGACTTCGAAATATGGACAAAGTCCAATGGGTAATGCAAATAATTTGGCATTCTGCTTTGCTTTGCTTTGGTACATTATTTTCTTATTAAGGGTAGTACAAACTCTGATGGCGACTATAATATGCTAGCATGTAATTTATTGCGGATGTGTACTCATAATTACATCCCAATCCGTTCGATATTTTAGTGGAAGAGTATCTTATTATTATGATACTTAATTCTCTTTAGCTTATGAATTTATTTATGAAATTAGTTTTTTTAAAAAGCTTGGTAAAAAGAGCGCTCGGAGTTGCGTCGCTGCTGGTGAATGTTGGCTATGGCAACGAATAAACAAATGGTCGAACTTTCATATTTATATCGTAATCTAAACAAAGACATGCACAAGGGAAATGCATCTTATAGATTGGTTGACATTAATTAATATTCTATTTTACATTTAAAATCACGTTAAAGACGTAAAGTTCAAGACGTAAGTATTTAAGTATCTACTTATACTTTGGTAGATAATAGGGAAACCGTGTGTTAATTGTACACACTACTAAATGTGACTTCGATTATTTTATGTTACCTGCGTATTTCTATAATTAGGCAGTTTTATTTATTTTTGCCGCTTTGGAACAAGACTTATTTTGATCAATATTCTGCTAGCTCATCTAGTTAGTCTGTCTGCCTGTCTGTTACGCTTTCACGCCTAAAATGAGATAAAGTTGACCCTAAGGGAAAACATAGGCTATAACCTTTTTACGGGAGAGAGGGTATATAAAGAGGGGATGAAATATTATTAGTAAACGTTAATGGCCAAAGAAGTCGCGGGCAATAGCTAGTTTTATATAATTTGTCATCATAGATATCAGTCGGACTTAATATAATATACTTTATATGAACAAGTTCGCTTCACGGCGCATAATCCAATTTTATGAAATTTTCCAGAAATCAGAATGCCAGTGAACGAAGCTCCTCTTGTAGAATTGGGCAGTGCTCCACAAACCCCTAGCTTTGGTCCTTCGCCGTCCCCGTCAGAAATTTCTAGCGCCAGCTCTCCAGAACCTCAGCATATTCGAGCTACGCCATTATTTAGGTGATCTGTACAGTTTTCAAGATGATAAATTTGTAAATGCACAGTGTACTTACCCATATTAGTATTGATTTCATTTCTAATCTAGCTATTGCTCGCGATTTCTGACCTCCCCGGATTGCCACTTACGGTGCCGGTGCCGGTGTAGAGAAAAAAAAATCACATCTGAGGAAGCGGCATTTAAATTGGAGCCATAGTTTTTGCGTCTTTTAAGAACAAACGTACAGAAATTGTAAAAATCAAATATTTTCTTCTGTTGGTGTTATAGGTATAGATTCCCATATACTTAGATTTTTTTACTAATATCTCAAGTTCCTATATCGGTCAGTTACTATTTTATTAAATGTATGCATGCCCATTGACAGAGCCTTGGCCATGCCTCCACCGGAACCTGTGCAGCCGCCAGGCCAAGACGAACTGGAACGACGACTGCCGGGATACAGGAGAATTGTGATCCCAAGAGATTTGACTTTGATTGAACTGCTGGTAAGTTGAAACGAGTGACATCCTTAAAAGTGGTAAGGAATAAAAGAAAATCATAAGCACGTAACTACAAGGGGAACACGTAAATATAACGGAAACTTCAGAGTTCTTAAGAGAACACTTATTGGATAAAGGTACTACAGTTTTCACAAAAGTAGTTTTCATCTCATTCTTTTAGTTTACATAAGTTATTTTAAGTCAAAGAAATAATAATGGTAAAAACATGTCTCTCTAGAAACAATGCAGTGGCGTTACCACCGACGACGAAGTGCTTCGTATTAAAGAAGCGAAGCTGCGCGTGGTCGCTGAACGCGTTGGGTTGAGGCGGCTGCATGTGCTGACTCCGCGGTTGAGGACACTCGTCTTGGATGGCAGCGCTCTCTTGTCTCTGAGGGACCTCGGGATTGGACTGGTGAAACTTAAAGTATGATGAAATACATATCATTCGTATAATATATGACTCTTTTTGCTCATTTCTTAATAAATAATGAGATCGAAATTATCTTCTTCAGTTGCAAAGACTTCAGTCTGAATCATTGTGCCAGCTTGCTTTTTTGTTAGTTAAATGTTGCTTTGCAAAGGCGTTTGTTAATATCAAAAACCTTGGATTTATTTTTATTTTGTCCTAGGTTCTGAGCATAAATCGATGCGGTTTAACATCTTTGGATGGAGTGTGGGGATTGGGTGCTCTTCGAGAATTGCACGCAGCCGGTAACAAAATTCAAGATTTGCAGCCTTTGGCGGGACTACAGAAATTGCAGACCCTGAATCTAGCAGAGTGCGTACAATAAGTAGAAGACTAATAGTTAGCTCTAAGTGCCTGCCTTGATCTTGATGTCTCGCAATAAGATGTATGAACAATCGAGTGTCATTGCATATTTTGATTAACTTTAGCACTTAATTTTTTGACATTTACAATATGCGTGGCTTCAAATACATGTAAATCAAAATTATCACCCAAATATAGTTCATTATTAGATATGAATATCCCATTGCCTTCCAGTAACCCGATATCCGAGACCAGCCGCCTGTGGACCCTGGGTATCTGCAGTTCCCTCCGCCGCCTCACTCTAGCCGGCACGCCCGCAGCGGAATCCCTGAGCTATCGATCAAGGGTTGCATCAGCTTTGCCCATGTTGGTTTATTTGGACGATCGTCCACTACACACGGATATTGAATGTTAGTGTTTGTTTTAAAGAGTTACCTTTGATACATAAAAGTTTTTGGAAAACTTGAACGACAGTGTTGTTTACACATAAAATGGGTATGGATATTGTGGGGCCAAAATAGGCCATCACTGGATCGATAGTCAAACCCAATTGATTAAATAAAACTTTGTGATCTTCGATCGTCGTATGTGCTAATAGCATTTTAAAAAATTAAATTACGTGCAAAAAATTACTCCTTACTGAAATGGAATCATTTATCATTTGATGTCTCATATTAATAGTAGTATATATTCGTTTAGTTTAACACCTAGATGACAAGAGGAGTAAATAAATACAAGTAAGAATAAATTTGATTTTCTTCGATTCTCCGCATAGGTTAAGTGATAAAAAGAAACTGAATAATTATAATGTTCGTGTTGCAATTCTAGACGAACTTGACTATGACTTGGACGTGGGTTCATCTGGTACGGACACTGACGTGGAGATTGACGAGTTAGCAGCTGTCGCGAACACGGATTCCACCGAAGATGAGGCTGGGCCCTCTTCACAATTTCCTCAGGTAGAGAACGTCTATTGTTAATTTATGCACTAGCATCATCCTCTTCTGGTATTTATTAATTCTCGATCATCCTTAGAAATAATTAAATACATATACATATATACGGGACAAATTACACAGATTGAGTTAACCTCGAAGTAAGTTCGAGACTTGTGTTACGAGATACAAACTCAACGATGCTATATTTTATAATAAATACTTATATAGATAAACATCCAAGACCCAGGCCAATCAGAGAAAGTTCGTTTCTCAACATGCACTAGCCGGGATTCGAACCCGGGACCTCCGGTGTCACAGACAAGCGTACTACCGCTGCGCCACAGAGGCCGTCTTAGGTTAACTGCCGGATCGACATTATTTACTTTCTTTTTTATTGTAAACTAGCGACCTGCCCCGGATTCGCACGTGTAGTATTTATAAATTTAAATCTTCCTCAGAAAAACCATCTTTCCAACATTTCAAATAGAAACACAATCCGTCTACAACTTTCCGAGGATAGGTGGACTTTATGTAGTGACGTGATGATAATGTAGATTTTATGGATTGTCACAGTATTGGCGATACAAGTTTCAAAGAAATGAGTATTATTCCGAAAAAAACATGATTTGAATTAAAAAAAAAATTAACCCTGAAAAACGAATCGGAACGGATTTTTACGACACACGGCGACCCTGCCAAGTCGCTGGTGGGCAGTTTTCATTTGTTTTCCAACCAACATCGACACAGCTGTTATCTATTCCTCAAAGAATTTTCAGGTATCCCTAGAGCCGGAGACAGATATTCGTACAAGTGTTGGTAATCGTTCACTCCGCCGCCGTCCCGCTACAACGGAATGTGGCGGTGTGCGCCCGCCGCGGCCGATGTTGCCCGCGCGGCCTAGAACCGCGCACGGGAAGCCTGCCGTCGATGCACCCACCAGGCTTCAGATACTGAACACCCTCATGGGTAAGTAGCTTCATGACTTTGATGTCCTGGTTATCCATACATACGTAAAATCACGATTCTTTCCCGGAGGTGTAGGCAGAGACTACATCTTTCCACTTGCCACGATCTCTGCACACTTCCTTCGCTTCATCCACATTCATTACTCTCTTTGTGCAAGCTTCATCAAGGTTTCGGGTACTCTTGATCTGACCCTTTACCAGGACGTCCTTAATTTGATCAAGATACGTTCGTCTAGGTCTTCATATCTACCCATATTTCCGTCGTTTCATTTTAGAAGTTTAACTCTCGAAAGAGTGTTTGCGGTCGTCAATAGAAAAAGGTTCAGGACCCACCCAATCCCATAGTTCACGCGGTTTTTGCTATAAAACACAATCGCGTTCATTGTAAAAGCTGTATGTTCGAAATCGCTTGTAAAAGCTTCATTCAACAATGATATCAAAGCCAGTGTCAGTACTTATTATTATTCACAGTACCTACTTATTTCAGCAAAATCATACATACTTACATATAGTCACGTCTATATCCCTTTAGGGGTAGACAGAGCCAACAGCCTTGAAAAGACTATAACGCCACGTTCAGTTGCATGATCATTGACTTGATAATTCACCTTTATACTTTATGTATATCAGGTTTGATCATTAACATACATACATACATAAACTCACGCCTCTTTCCCGGAGGGGTAGGCAGAGACTACCTCTTTCCACTTGCCACGATCCCTGCATACTTCCTTTGCTTCATCCACATTCATAACTCTCTTCATGCAAGCTCGGCGGTTTCGGGCACTTTTGACCTGACCCTTCACCAGGACGTCCTTAATTTGATCAAGATATGTTCGTCTAGGTCTTCCCACCCCAACCTTTCCCTCCACACTCTCCTTGTATATCTGCTTAGTCAACCTGTTTTCATTCATCCTCTCCACATGACCAAACCATCTCAACATACCCTTTTCTATTCCTGTAACTACATCTTCTTTCACATCACAACATTCCCTTATCACGCTGTTCCTTATCCGGTCACTCAATTTCACACCCAACATACTCCTTAACGCTCTCATTTCCACTGCATTTATTCTGCTTTCGTGCTTCTTTTGCCATACCCAACTTTCACTCCCATACATTAATGTCGGGACCAACACGCCCCTGTGCACAGCCAGTCGAGCCTTTTTGGATAGTTTCTGACTGCTCATAAAGGCATGCAAAGCTCCATTCACCATGTTCCCCGCGTTCACTCTCCTTTCAATATCACTATCACACTTGCCATCTGATGTAAACTTTGATCCTAGATATACAAACTCTTTCACTTGCTCAACTTTTTCTCCTCCAATCAAAATATTACATGCTGTCATTTCTTTCTCCATTTCAAAAACCAGTGTTTTAGTTTTACTTACGTTCACTTTCATTCCTTTCTCTTTTAAAGCTTCATGCATACAGTTTACCATCTCCTGTAACTCCTCCGCTGATGACGCCAGTATAACCTGATCGTCGGCATAGAGCAGACATTTGACGAGTAATTCATTCATCCTTAATCCACTTTCAGACTCTTTCAAATCTGTCAAACAACTATCCATAAATAGGTTGAACAGCCACGGTGACGCAACACATCCCTGCCTAACACCTTTCTCAATCTTAAACCACTCAGTGTGCGCTCCGTTTATCCTGACACAAGCACTCGAATCCTCATATAAGGATTTCAGTGCTCGTATCAAGAGACTGCTCACCCCATGCATAGAAAGTGCTGACCACAATTCATTCCTCTCAACTCTGTCATATATGTTTGATCATTAATATTGAGATAAAATCATCTAAGTCTGACAAATATAAAGATGAGATGATTAAATTATAATCAGAATTCAGCAATCCATTTTCGAGACCGTTTGGCACTATCTAGGTATGGGATATTAAATTGATATGCGTGTCCATCCATCATGATCATGACTAGATACTGACTTCTTCAGACGAGGAGTGGCGGTGCAGTGGTAGTAAGTTGACATCATGCGAGCCAGTTTGTGGGAACTTAGCCCGGGCCCTGCGTCGCCCTCAAGTGCGGAGAAGTTCCGGTAAGTAAAGAAAATTAGGTACAGTGGCCCACATAGAAAACTACTTTTTCTTTTGATTTATTTTTTTTGTTCTTTTTGTACCTTTAATTAGAGTTACGTCATTAATGTTTCCGCATTTAAGATAGAAAATACCGTCTTTGACTTGACTTTGATAATATTCTTTTTGTACCTTTTATAAGAGTTACTCCAATTAATGTCTCCCCATTGTAAGATAGATGCTATCTTTAAGTTGAAATAACGAGTAGGTATTTCTTTAGAGTATCTCAAAGGAGTTAATTAAATGAGGTGTTTGATGATTTTGAATAAATAAGCATCTAACTACTGTCAAGCTTATGTAAAATTAAGCAACGTGTATCTACCTTTGTAAGCTTTCCAGTGACTAAATGTTAACTTAGTTCTACAAACTTTTCATAAAATAAAGTCCAAATTTTTTGCAATCTGATATCTGGGAATTTGTTCGTTGCAAAAACATTTAAAACAAAATGTCACGCTTCAACGCCGCGCAATGCAATCACCTGAAAATTGCATTTTATCTTTTCTCGCTGTAGATGTTTCATGACAAGTAATTAAGTACCTACTGGATTAAACAAATTAAATAGGTACTTATTATTAACAATATTGTTAAATTAATTTTTTTGGGCTTGATGCTTTGGTGAAACTGTGTGGAGTTACTTAGCCAAATAGATATTGTTGTTCACCTAGCATTTTACATATCATTTGATGAGGATTACCATCATCTCCGTGGAGATTTTCCTTGGGAATAGGATAAATTAAACCTGTTTTGAATAACGCACTTGAAGAAAAGAACATTCCCTTAGAAATCAAGTGTAATCTAGTTTTGTCTGATCCATATTTTTTTTTGTAAAGAGAAACCATGGACAAAACCAAATTTGCAAATTATTAAAAAAAGAAATCTTTGTTCTTCATTTTGATAGGGATTTAATCAGATAAGTATTTAACTAGGTAAGAAGGTGGCCCAGTTCGTGCTTGGATACTGAAAGTTGCATTATATCGCACGAAACATCTTGTGCAGTCGCAATATTTGGAGCACTGCATTTAATCGAAAGTTTGTTGCAAGTGGTTGCACTTAAGAGGAAGTGTATCAGTTTGAGAAAGATTTACTTAAAATACTTATTCATTGGAGTATATTAACGGAATTGTTTTTTAATTATGTTGAGGTGTTAACTATAAAAAAGATTTTGTTAATTTACTTAAGCAGCATTTTGCAATTCATCCGTATAATAAAGGTAAACATAATGAAACATCATGCACTGTTAAATAAATTCTGGAAAGTCAGGAATTATCCTAGAAAACAAAATAACGAAAAAAAAAAATTACTTGAAATTGCATATCCTTTGTAAAATTATCATGACAATAATAATTGATAAACATATAGGTAAAAAAGGTTTACAGATTTAGTTTTGCGAACATAAGTTGATTTATTCAAAGATAATTTAAAATGTAACGATATGAATTATTTCGCCTTAAAACTTGATGTGGTGTGGTAATAAACAAGCATTTTCCTTGGTTGTCGTTTTACGCTCGGAAGTGGTAATTGCCAGGATTGCCACCTTTCTCTGTGGCCTGCTCCACATTATGATTTACGTAAATCTCATGAGTCATATGATATTATATTGATAACTTAAAATATATTTCTTGTAGGCGATAGGCTAGCAACGAGTCTTTATTTGAATTTTAAATCCATGATAAAGCTGCGTGTTCTTTCAAGTTCTTAAGACTGTTCGCTCTGTCTACCCCACAAAAAACATGCACATGATTGTTTGTATGTAAAATATAATTTAATAAACACGTACCTACCTATTAATTGTATAAAGAGGAAAGCCTTCGTTTAGTGCTCATGTGACGAGGGTTGCATACTTTCGACTTAGATATATAAACATGAAGGTAGGTCGTTTAGGATTATTTTCTATCTATTCAAAATATGTTTTTGTTGGAAATATATTCGTATACTCAAAGCGTACAACATAGCTGTTAAATTAAAAACACAAGATCTATTCTAGTTAGGTATTACTTGTATAAGAAATTATTTTTTGTTGCATCGCAAAAACGATTGTTTTTCAACAGTCCATTCGCAATGACTTTCAATAAAATAGAAATTTAGAAATTGCAACCATTTAGTTTTCCAAGAAAACCGCCAGTAAATTATATGGTTGGCTTGCTATAAGATTTATTACTGTATTTCACCGTTAAACTAGGTGCCTATCAATCTAGAATATTACCTAGGCAGCAACTAGGTGGCTTTCATTACTTTTAACTATAGATTTTCTTTTGTCTGTCTGTAAGTTTATAATGTCGGAATAAATAGGTACCTAGTGTAATTCACAATCGCTTATTTGTGTGAAGCTATCAGTTTGAGACCCAAGGTACTTTTCTATTAGGTACAGAATCTGTATTACAGGGTGGTTTATTGATTCATATTTCCACTAAAAAAGTCTTGAGTAAATTTCCAGGGGTCTAAGCTAAGCGATTAGCCGAAAAACTTCGACAAAGAAGTTAATAGTTTTATTACTTTAGAATAAGTAGGTAGGTATTTCAAATACATAATAACACTTAGCACCAACGCTTCAAGTGTCAAGACTATTATTTCTTATTAACTACTTAGCCGGCTAAACCAAGTGCTGATGTCGTAATAAAAACCAACCCTTTAAACTTGAAATAAACCTTCATGAAATTGATGATGCTCTAGCGAAATGTCGGGTCAAGATTGTTGTAAACCGACGAGCTAACATGAAGGAGTGATGAATATGGATGAAGGGAAGGAAGCAGGCATGCAGGGGGTCATAACAAGTGGAAAGAAAGATTATGTCTCTGCCAACCCCTCCGGGAAACCTTTGCGACAATACACGTGATTTTATGAAATATTATTTTTCAAAATTACAAAATCATGCAAATGGGAAACACAAAAACCTAATATGGGATGTTTCATAATTTTTCATTGAAGTCTTATGTAAAAAGTGTAGGATCTTGAACGTAGATTTATTATTTAGTGGACCCGAACGGCAAGGTTACGCCAATGAGTGAACCGGGTGTGAAGTAATGACCGCTTACAAAACACTCGCGGCCGAGTATGTCAATAAAGGATCATTATTGTTGTTGGGACTACTTATATGCGAAACTTGTTGTGGAAACTCTTTATGCAATTGTTGGAAACATTATGAAAAAACTACTAATAGAAAATGCGAATAGGTTTAAAAAATGCACTTGCGTATTAAATTGACCATAATCTATGGAACAATAAAACATTCTAAGATCGAAAAAAAAAACTGTTTGCTATTTAACGATGGTAAGGCTATATTGTGCGTAACGCACTCCTATCATATTACCCCAACAGTAACAGGGAGTCAGTAACAAAGTCACTAAGATTGAGGTATGGGATTATATGAGCTCTGCGAGGAATACTAAAGCAATATAAATAAATAAATAAATATCGAGCACATAAATTTGAACACATTGAATTCTAAGTGCGAGCTAGGAAACTGCATTTAAGAAAGGGTGCACTGTTGGAGTTGGAGAATGCAAACGCGCGCGAGAGCAGCGCTCCCTCCCAGATTTGTCATGCATCCTTAATGTATCTGATGCCGTTCGTTTTAATGTAGATTCGTTGCATGACAACCAAATATTGGAGACTGTTGAAGATGCCAGCAGGGCTTTGGCGGCCGAAATACCCCGCGCGCCTCGCATGGAAGACTGGCTGAAATTCAAAGAGGAAACAGGGTAAGTTTAATTTATAAACAAAAAATAAGTACAGTCCAAATGCCACGTAGGGTTTAATACGCTTGGAAAACCTACTAAATGTTGACATATTCTTTTAGACAAAAGTCTCGAACAATGTATTTATGATTGCTAATCTACTGAGTTCAACCCTGTGTACTTCTGACTTGTCATCAAATACATACGAAATGAATGTATTTAAGTATGTTAATTATATGCGAGATTAAGAATTTAATTATTAAACGAGTCTCTATTGTTTGCTCACTACATGAAAACTTCTTCATAGAAATGCGTTGCTAAACGGATTTCTTCCGAAACTTGAGTGTCATACAAATATTTAGTTTGAGTAAACATCAAACGCAAACATAGGGTCTCGGTGAAAGTTTATTGCACTTAATCGTACCTTTATTCTTAGAAACTTGTTGTCGTAATATTTTTGCAACACGTGGTACAAATATTAGTTAAAATTGATATGATAATTTATTTTGTCCCTTGGCTGTTTAGAAGGAATTTCTTGGCAGTTTAGGCATCATGGTTACGGACGTTCATAAAAAATTACGACATTACACACTCAGCGTGACGTCTATTTAATTTGTTTTCCTTGCCCACAGAATTGAGATTGACATTGATTTCACCAAAAGGCCAGCTGAAGCTGATTCATCCGCCATTATTGACCGTCTAGAAGCCATTGAGAAAGAGACATCGGAGAGATTGAGCAAAGTTGACGGGGAAACCCCTGGATCCAGTAGCTCTATGACAAACCTTCAGCCTTACACTACTTGTTCAATGACCATCATGAGTGACTTTGATGCATGGAAAGCAGAGCATCTGTCTCCAATGTTCGATACAACCAATGAGGTGGATGATATAATGAATGACATTCATTTCGATATCCCAAACGTGAATTCTGGGCAATGATAATGATAAAAGAATGTTAGAGATATTTTGGTTTTGCTTTGCCATGTGAGTTTTGGCACATGCACCTTTATTATGATGTTATAGTTATAGTTTTCAGTGTGATATTTGTACAACTAAAAGAGATTATTGATATTTTTATATGAATGTGACATCAATTTAACAATCATGAAAATATAATTTTTATTTACAGATTTAAAATTATACAGGTTCATTATTGATACATTCGGTGAATTATTTAGGCTATGGGCACAGTTTTATAATGTGTAGCTGATGTTTAATAGGAGTCGGAATATTTATGAGGAAACTCTCGTAATTTATTTGAACATTTTCTTACACACGAATATAACGTCAGTCAAAGACTCCTTTATATATTTGAGAAGTTAATGAAATGTGAATATTTACACTCTTATATTGCGATGTTTGATGTACTTATAAAAACTACATGAATAGGACTCAAGGCCTATTTAAAAAAAAACTGGTCAATATTCACATCACATCCCAAATTTTTCTGGTCTTTTGTCTATTGGCTTTTTACATATCGGTTACTTAATAAATCAAATAAATAAAAATATAATTTTTGCTGGATTCAGTTGTGTATAAAGCAGTTGGAACCTCCTTTTGAGCAGGAATATGTCTGTGCCAGGAGACTACACTCTTTGATAACGATTGTTCATTTTAAACTGATAAAATCAAATTTGTAATAATTGGCTTCTTAAATTACAGACATAGATACGAACAATGGCACAAAAGGAAGTTTGTATAGTTGGACATGTTTCTAGACTTATTTTCCTACAGAAGAGTGAGACATGTTCCCTGCGTTATTACGTTTAGAACTAGACACATAACTGTCTCGTAATCGTTCTATTCTATTGTTAGTACCTACTTAGTGAATGTAATAAGTTTTTTTTTTAATAGAATGTGCACACACACACTGCAGACTACATATTTACATATTTAGATTCTATTTAGTCAGGAGTCTGTTGAGTGCGATTTTGCATCACGTACGAGGTCCAAGCTGTGCTAAAATAAATTTATATTGGTTCAGCAATTGTCTTAATCTAATAAACAAAAAAAAATATTATGCACATTAAATTTCCGCATATATTATAATATTATTAGGGAAGTAGACACTGCGATCAATGAATTGAATTTCATAATATTATATTACTTTAGCGCTTGCACAATTCACACAATTCTGGTGTTTCAATAGACATAGTTCAGCTTTTACTAGCAGTTTGTGTTAAGAAACTGCTATAGAATTATCATCAATAATACTTATTATATAATTATTTTAACTATTGTCATAAACTTCACTTCGCAATAAATATGTTTAATTTATTAACGTCTCTTTTAAAATTACTAATTAGTTACGGAATATCCAAGTATGATTTGACTCAGTCTGTTGTAGGTATTTATCCTATAAACTATAAATTTTATTAAATTATTAAGTATTTTATAATATTTATCAGAAATTTCAATTTACTAGCCAAATGAATAGCTTTAACTATTCAACAATCAATGTAATATTGGATTCGTATTGATGAATAGATGTCATTTTAATTTTATATTTTGATCTTAGTAAGAGTAGTTTCAATATGATATGAAATTATACAATAAAAAAATGGAACCAATATTTTGCTATTTTCAATGGCACCAAATTATTTATGATTATAATTATTTATGATAACTTCAAAATAATGTTTAATTTTGGAAAGTAAAAATATACCTATTCTTTAGAAAGGAAGTGTTTCTGTTTTTGTTATCTCCTTGGTGTCCTTCTAGATTAATAACACAAACAACAACAAAATTTAAAAAAAAAATCTGTGAACACAGAAATCACAATAATAGGTAGAAGACTATTGTAAAAATAGGATTTTATTATTTATTTACCAATATTTAATTTCGATTTCTATGCTGGTAACAGTCAGCCATTCCGTATTCGTCACAAAAATCTAAAAATATGTATGTAGGTAATTTGTCTAAATTTATTTTCTAAATTTAAATGAATGTGTATTCTATCCAATATATTTTGAAGCATGAAGCACGACGTAGTAAGAGTAAGAAGGACTGTATCCTGAACACATTTTCAAAGAATTCTGAGGAAGTGGCCTTCAGAGAGCATATATATTTGGAATTAGTTATACATTTAAATACTTATCTATTTTGCTATTTTCAACGTCACCAAATGATTTTTCACCGTAAGCACGATTAAAGTCAGAATCGAAATAAGGTGTTAATTAATTTTGTTATTCAACTAACTACCCACGCCGGCTAAGCATGTATAGCATTAAAATATAAACATATAAAACTTCCTCAGAAAACCCTCTTTCCAAATTTCAAACAACAACAAAATCCGTCCACAAATTTCCGAGATTTGCGCGTCGGTACAGACAGAGAAAATAGAAGCACTTTATAATATGTAGTGATTTCTACTCATTGTAGGTACATCTTGTGTAAGTATTTAAGAATCTACTTATGGACTTGGTGTTAACCAAAGACACGGTCAGTAATAAATTACGTAAAGATGGCTCGCGTCACTCTGAAGACAGACAAACGTACGCACTGGACTATGACCAACGTTGATTATTGCTCAGTACAGTAAGCTTGCTAAAACATCTTCGTCACTCAAAGAGACTGTTCGAGATATGCCCCCAATACTTACCACTACTGACCACAGTACTTCATTCATACTTGCTAGCAACCCACCAGTTTCAAACTCACAGCCGTGTCGGTCAGACGTTCCACCATCAAAATGAGTTTCGCTACAATAGCATATCGATATGTTCTCACATATTTCTTAAGTTTGTTATACACCGCACTTGCGTTGATTGGACTTAGTTTTAACTATGTGAAGAAAGTGATTACTGATCCCGGATATAAGAACCTCAAGTTGTTACGACCCAACTGCCTGGTAGACCCGAAATATGGAGTTCATAAATATATCAAAGTTAATGTAAGTATTTCTGTTTTATATTTAAATATAATTCGTCAAGATAAATTCGTAGATGTTGCAACCAAATCAGATGTCATTTGGTTCACAAATCCATGAGATTTAGATAGATGTCCTCATCCTGTCCTCCTCCTTATATCCTCATTCTAGAAAATATATGTAGGAGATACATATGCAAGGATCAGAAATATAATAAAAAAATGGCAATAAAAAAAAAGAGATTTATCATTGACTAAATACGTCAGCACCGATATTAATAATGTAATCATATTCAATTAGAGCATTTTTATCTCTCCGCAATAAAATTATTTTTATAAATTATTTGCTAAAATAAGCTTTTGTTTACATTTTAAGACCTTTATCTTGTTTTATAGTTTCTACGTGATGAGATATCTTATTGAAATCATGGGCATTATAGTGTGCTATGGGTGTGTCATCGTCTTGGTGGTGTGTTCTCTAAAACCGGTCAAGTTCGAGTTCGTTTGCATTTTGTTCGTATCAAATGCTAGTGAGAGTGGTTTACTTTTTATAGAATTTTGCAGATGCTGTGTTATCTGTATGTACAGGTTATCCACGTTGGTTTGTAGTTCAAGAACAGTTTGTTCAATATTCGAAAGCTTATCTTAATGCTGTTTTTATGAACGATCGAAAGAGTTGATTGAAATCACATTTTATTGGGTGTTGTTATGATAAATGATTCGTTCGAAAATGCCCTTCCGAAACTACCTTATTATTCATTAAAAACAACTGTTTTCTTTTGAATATCATTGAAAATTATTTCATTTAATGTTTTACCCAGCTGAAACATTTAATTTAATTCGTAGTTATAGATAGTAATTATTTGTGTTTTAACCGCTTGATACTTTTTACATTGTGTACGTGAACTTGCATATATTTTTACAGATTTATCCAGTCATTTCATATCATTATGAAGAATTACGCTTTAGGACTGTGTTGAAGTTAATTGTGTTCTTCGAAAATTACGCAGCTCAGCTCACGATTTCTGATTCCATCAAGTAAATAAAGTTCTTAATAAAGTTCCTCAGAGAAGAGCACGTCAAACCGTTGATTTCTAATATTATTTATAACTGGGAGAGTTTCTTTAACATTCGTATTATAATTGAGTTGTACCTTATAATTACCAATAACTTGAAACAAAAAATACTTGTTTGTAGGAATATACGAATTACAAAAGTATGTAATGAAGTTTCACTAAAATTCTTATAATGAACTAAGCTAAGATAACGAAAGAAAAGCCTTATGATCAAGCTGTAGTCGATTAGGGAATAGAATATTATTTGCATTGTATAATCTGGGAACCCACGATATCATCTAAAATGAGAAAAGTCGCGTCCTTTACTCCTTATCTCAACATTTTTCTTTTATCATAACATTTACTTACATGACAAAACGGTGTTCAAAGGTCAATGTAAGTAGATAGGCATTTACGTGTTTATTGTTGTTTCATCATAATTATTAATCCTTAGGTATATTTATCATTTAGGTAATCTTATCAAAATGAAACATTTTACGAGTCTAGCCATAATCACAATGTGAATACATGATCAGGATAGCAATCAAGTTAAGCCGAATCGAAGTTCATGGCCTCCTTTTCGTGATGTGTCTAATTTAAATTATTAGATATTAATAACAGACTCTCTCTCTCTCTCGTCTTTATGTTTACCCAGTTGTTCTCACCCGCAATGGGTTTATTATTGTATGAAACATATATTTATACCTACAAGTCAAAGGCGAGATTAAATTATTTGAATAGAAATGATTATTATGCTTTTGAGGGGATTTGCTCGCGTGAGAATTTCCAAAAATTTATGTTACTTCAAATGATCTATACTATCTCTCTCTCTCTGTGTGTTAAATTTCGTCAAAATCAATCCAATAGTTTTTGAGTTAATTCATTACAAACAAAAATACAAGTTATAATGATATGGTTTAGTATCATTTTATCGGGAAAGATATATTGATATCACTTATGAATTATCTAATGGTAAGTATTCATAGTTATGACCTAACTGTTGCTTAGGAAGTTTTATAATCCCAGAACAACTGTTACGAGTACGTGCGTGATAATGCGAATATTTAGTTTACTGCACTTTTGCGTCTGCGCATGTTATTTGCTTTTATGTACTTTTGTCGATCTAACATGATTTTACGGTTGTTACGTGGAGAAAATAGTCGTTTCATCATTGTTATGATATCAACAGTCTTAGAAATTAAATTTAATTGTGTAGTTTAATTACAACAACGGCTACAATTATGGATATGGTTGGTAGCTAGTAATCTGTGGTACAGTCAGAAGCCAAACTTTACCTGTATGTAATGTTTGGATCAAACCGTTAGGTAAAACTCACACCTCACACTTTCACATTTTCGTTGTCACGGAAAAAGACGGAATATATGTATAAACGCGCGACGCGACGTTAATAATAGGTAACCCTTCTGTTAGTTTCAAGATTACTGACTGATTTTTATGAGGCTAATAATATCTATATCTTTGGTGAAATTATTTGGTAGGTTTATTTAATGCACACAGTAGGTGTAAGCATTGCGAAATTATGATTTCTTTTCGAGTTATTTATGGTTATGGAATCAGTAGATACTAGCTCATGGTTTCCAAGAAATTTTGGAAATTCATCTAGGTGCAAAGACTGTCTGTATGTTTGGGAATGTAATGTTCGTTTTCTTTCAGAATGTAAAACTACATTACGTGGAGAGCGGCGATCCCTCAAAGCCGCTTATGCTATTTCTGCATGGATTTCCAGAATTTTGGTACTCCTGGCGGCATCAGATCCTTGAATTTCAGAAGGATTATTGGTGAGGACTTTATCTTTACTTATCATAGGTATAGCGTATAGTGATTTTGAATTTTGTACATAAAGTCGTCTGGCTAGCGTGCAAAGGTATATAGTAGGCACAACCAATGGTTGGCTTCCCATGGGAGTGAAGCTCCGCGCAAAATCTAAGTAGTCATCAATAAAATGGTAAAATGTCAAACATTTCTTAACACAGTAAAACACCCGTCACTTGATTGTTATATTCGAAAGGATAATTTTCATAGCTTCGAATGATGAAGTCAATGAAGATTTACTGTACTCGTAATGTCACTAGTAGATATATAAATTATGTTTAAACTGACATTCGCGTCTATATCTTGCCAATGTAGACTGTTCTTAGACTGCCAATTTTCTGTGATTTCGATACAAATTATACCGTTCTGTATAAGTATTTCATATTGCTTGCATTGTAGTTGATTCGATTTTAAATATGTATAGGTAACTACACTAATTAAATAATTTTGTGTATTAAGGATAATAGATCTTTATTAGTGTATCGTGTAATAGGTAATCGGGAATTTCTATTGTTCTAATTGCATTAATGAAGGAAAATGTTTATAATGTTTTCGACATATCCTTACCTACATTGTTGAGTTTTGGTTATGTATGTGTATTATGTATATATATTAAATGCACGCAAAGTAACAAAGTGTATATTTTAAGGTACTACTGTTAATTCCAAGTGGATTCTCCTAAATGCTTATCAGTAAGGAAGTCTGAATATGTGCAATATCTGACCATAATATTACACTACTTCGTCTAAACTAAGTTGTCGTAATACATATTTAACACGTCTACGTAGGCACATTATGAAGAGCCGATATTTTGTTTATCTAAATGAACGTGAGAAAATAAACGTAGGTAAGAAAACACGAGAAAAACATTACCCTTCATGGCAATCGGATAAAAGTACCGTAGTAGGTAATTTGAGAAACAATTGAACAGCTTTTCAATTTGTGAAGCCATAAACAATTAAAATAATGTTAGTTTTATTATTCATCCAACTTTTAAAAGACACTTTTTAATGTTTTCAGGTGTATAGCAGTCGATATGCGAGGATATGGAGACTCTGAGCGGCCTGAAGCTGTTTCAGCGTATAAAATAGATGTCCTTGTTGAAGATGTACGTGATCTCGTCCGTCAGCTAGGTGAGAAATTATCACATTTGTGATATATTTGGTGGCCAAATATACACCAAATATTCTATACAAAATGATAAGTTTTTTCTTAGCCCTTATTTCTGGGTACTGCATTTTCTTGTTTACTTGTTATATTAATCAATGCTCAACAAATATAGGACATATGTACGCTATGTTTTAATAATCAAAGAGGAAGCGAAATAATTTCTCAGATTAAGTTCCATAATGGACGCTCACGCCAATAATTATTGGCCGCTTATAAGCGGCAATCAACGCCAAGAAATGGCGAAAACTAATAGATCTTATTTTCTCTTTTCGATAAATTAAACGTACAATTTTTTTTCAGGTCGCGAGAATTTTATCCTAGTAGCCCACGACTGGGGCGGTGTCATAGCTTGCAAATTCCGGGAGGTTTATCCTAAATTACTAAGTGCAGTTATAGTAATAGCTAGTATGTCATTAGAGAGTTTTATATACAGCATATTCAATGATAGCAAGCAGAGGAAATTGTCGTGGTGAGTTTTATTTTTATCATCTATAATTTATCTTTCAAGTCAAAATTTGTTTTTATAACTGTCTAGTTTTGATGTCTTGCTTTTCAAGATTTAATTTTTAATTAAAATATGTAATTAGTTATCTTAATTTAAGTTAACTTTTAATTATATATTTTATTCTTATTTGTTTGTAAATAAGAGCTTATAGATAACAGAAAACAATAATACGACGAGTGATCTTATAAGAGGGATTTTCGTTAAATAGGTACTTAGGTATATAATTAAACTTACCTACTTGGACCCATTCGGATTATTATGCTCATTTTGTTTAAGACCTAATTGAATTTCAGGTACGTGTTCTTCTTCCAAATGCCGGCAATTCCCGAGCAGTTCCTGGAGATGAACCATCTTCAGGTGTTCGACAAAATGATGATGGTACCTGGAAAGGACACCGTTAGCGCCGAAGACTTAGAAGCGTATAAATATTGGTTCGGAAAACAATGTAAGTGTTACTGGAATGTCAAGTCTCAGTAGCATCATCAGCATTTTTTTTCTGCTTCGAATGGTATTCACTACCCCGAGTTTTGGTTCCATTTGCCTCGCATATAGGTACCTATATGAAAAACTACCCCTACTGGTTCTGAGGAAACTGATATACATTAGTTCCTTAGATAGTTCTAAGGTTTCCCTCAAGTCTCTCGCTAATATTGAATTCTTCGCTGTTGGTTAGGCCTAGTTAAGGCTGCGGAACAATTTATTTTGATACGAAATAATACTTATTCAGTACTCTATGATGCCACAACACTCAACTAAGTGCCTTACACTTTTCACTCTGTTACCGTATTACTAAGGCTTTTTTCTAATATTCTTTTTCCCACATTACAGTCGCCTTCACGCCTCCAATCAACTACTACCGAGCCAACTTCAGATTCGACGTGTTGGATCCACAAAAGCGCTTTACCGACAAAGTACCCATGCTCGTGGTTCGTGCCGCCGATGACATTGCTATAGGCCCTCAACCCATGGAATACATGAAACAAGTCTATGAACATTTAGACACCCTGGTCGTCCAAGGCTGTGGCCATTTCATGCAGCAAGAAGAACCGGCTGAAGTCAACAACATAATAAGAGAATTCCTCGCGAAGCAGAAGCCATAATTTTGTAGATACCTATTTAAGTCTCAGAGATTTAAACTATGGAGTGCAATATGAATGTGAAATTATTAATGCTTATTGTAATGTAAGAATATTTTCTGTTTCGCTTCAAAATAATTTAATATATAAATAATTTTTCAAACCAACGAAGCCATGTAGTCTATATTTAATATAGTTCGCTATGAGCTACCTACTCAAATTTCTGTAACATTTTGAATGTTTGTTGAAAATCTGAGTCTTAACATTCGATTTTCTATATTTGTACACGTGCAACCCTAATATTTGTATACCTTTAATCAGAAGAATTTATTCGAGCAAATTATATTAATGAGCAAGCTAAAATAATAAATATAGTAACAAAGATAGTAAATATTTTTGCGCCATGCACTTACAGCAAAGCAAAAATACACCTGATCGAAAATAAATAGCTTCTTAATAATAGAAAATAAATTGTTGGTATACAAGCCATATAATATTGGCAGAAGCAAAGTAAGAATTTTCAATTGATTGCATATTGTGCTATTTGGCGTTATACAGAAGATATTTACGGGCAGTTTTGACTTTTGGCACAATGCAAAGAAACTAGTCATTGTTAAGCAATTAAGTAAGTTTATACAGTGTTCGTCTTACGTCTTCCATCTATTTCAGGGTTTTTGTTACATTGGTTAGCTTTTAAGTTTACATCAGAAAATAAATAAAATAGTTTTAAAATGATGTAGTTTTATTTTATTTTTTTATTGTACAAGAAGAGTTCTGTACGCCGTGGCTCCACCTGTGAAAATTAAATAATAACGCGTTTTGTGACCGCGTGGTTTTCTGGAAATTCACTCTTATTGCATCCCTTGGCTCCTTTTACAGCGGGGCGAAATAGGTACATAAGTATTTAAAATAGTTCATGGTGATTCCGGACCGCGGTTTGAATCGCTTACGGAGTGAAACGACTAAAGTAGGTACATCTTTCCATTTGCCACGGTCTTATAAAAACCTAAGTAAATATTTATAAAAACTTGCTTAGTTATATGTATTATTCCAAAATAATGAAATCAAAGTTGGATATTTTGGAATAATTTTTTCGAAATCC
Source organism: Amyelois transitella (assembly GCF_032362555.1). Lineage (NCBI taxonomy): Eukaryota > Metazoa > Arthropoda > Insecta > Lepidoptera > Pyralidae > Amyelois > Amyelois transitella. The sequence continues at coordinate 8,638,024 of NC_083509.1, forward strand.
ATTATACAATTTGAATAATAAATAAACCGAAACTACGTTTGTATGGAACTTAGTAAAATCTACTCGATGGGTACGTACGTTTGTAGACCATCCATGGTGCAGCTTGAAAGAAATATAAATCAAAGATATAAAATGTAATAGCAGCGTGCCAAAGTTAAGACTCACAAGTTTTAAGCCATGTCTTCTGACTTCTGAGATAATGTTTTGTACAAAGTTGATAGTAGATTCAAAAGTACTAGTGGTGATAAAAATGCTTCCTTATACAAGCAGCGTCGTATTATTTATATCTGTGTAAGGTCGTTATTGTGCTATACAAATCTTAGTTATTTCTTTCTGATTTAAACAAACGAAGCAAGTTACTGTAATGTTTCTGTAAAGTAAATACATTAAATGTTATTGTTCTATCCACGATAGGAGATTTTTGAAGGCCCGGGTTCAAATCCCGGCCAGGTCATGACGATGAGTAAATGAATTTTCTGTGATTGGCCAGGGTCAAGACCCTACTATAGATGAATATCAAGATATTCATATATAGTATAAGTATTTATTATAAAATAAAATATCGTTAATGTAGTATTGTTGAGTTTGTATCTCTTACCAGAAATCACAAACTTACTTCGCGAACCTACACTACTTTTGTGTAATTTTCCCCGTATATATTTATTTATTTATAATTCGTGCGAAGGTCTCAGTGTAGAACAATCAATCAATCTTGTAAAACCAACTTCAGATGAAAATGACATGAACAATTTTTAAATCACCGAGACTAAAATATTTATTTTGTGGGGACTTACGAATGAACGTTGAAAACAAATTAATTTACAAACAAACAATATGTCCAATTGCCTCTCTCTTTTCAGCTTTGTGGTTACTGGAGTGGTAGAATAATTTTTTGTCGTATTCGTGAATCTATCCTCGCTTCAGGGGTCGATCCAAGAACTTATCTGAAATCACTGATGTCTATGACACAATATAATGAGTTGGTTATATATTTGTTTTGAGTTTCCAGCTATGGTTTTCCAGGTTGTTTAAATTTTGGTTAATCAAGGTCATGCAGTAAAGTAATAGTAAATGAAATACACGTCAAAATCCTTTTGCTATCTTTGTCCGTCATGGCAAAATTTTTGTTACGAGAGTGAGAAAGATATACATTTTTGCCACCATGACTATTTGGAAAGGTTATGCATCGTTACCAATAAACTGTAATGGCCGCCCATCACTAATCGCGAACAGCTGATGTACGTCGTTCTAATTCCCAAAAACCATATTGTTTTGTTTAATTTACTGTGTAAAATTATTTAAATGATACGTAACACATCTCGCTATATTGTGGGGATAACAGGGTTAGTGTGTTTCTTGAATGACGTAGTAGAACTGTAGATTTGTGCATTTTCTACATTGCTGCCTTTTTCAGATGTCACTGACCATTCAACAAATTATTTTGGACGCAAAACGACTCGCAGGCCGCCTTAAAGAACGAGAAAGCGAAGCGGATGATCTTTTGACTAACACTCAAGTAGCTTTTCGACAAATCTCTAGCATGAAACAGGTAACATTTGCAACAAATACCTACTTTTATGTACAAAGGTTTAACGAAATGTATCTGTGCTCCCATTCGTATAAGTTTGTTTATAATTAGCACAGTCGATGTGCGTATTTACATCCCTTCTATGTTTATCAGTTAGCATCAATAAGAAATGTAAATATGTACGTTTTACCGTAAAAAGTTGTTTTTTTCTCTACATCAGGGTTGTGAAAGTTAGCATATTGTTGACCAAAATAATAATAAATATTGTATTAAAAGTTTTTTGATTAGACTAAAAACTTGTTATATCTCGATATTAGAGATTTTTTAAAATAGAATGATAGAATATTATCCCAATTGCTGTCTTCTGACATAGAGTCACTCCTATTTCTATCATCCTTTTACAAAATCATATTGCCAGCTGTTGATTTATAGATTGTTTGAATTGAGGAATAATTCTTTAGAGGTTTAATTCTTTCCATTTCAGTACAAAGAAGAAGTAGATACTCTTAATGAGGCATCTAGGGAGAGGCCTCGCGGAGCACTGATAGCCAGCATAGAAAGAGAATCTCGCTTGATGAGGGATGTTCAAAGGGAGAATGGTGAACTTCGGGCTGCACTGGAAGACCACAGACGTGCCCTTGAGCTCATCATGACAAAGTACCGTCAGCACACTGAGAAGAGGATGTGGGAGTCACGGATAGACTTTACGGCAGCTGTTAACGAGAAGCAACAAGAGGTATTTCTTTTGCAATTTCATTTCTTCTTTTACATTTCCAATGAAGCATGCTTTCTTAACACAAGCAAGGGTCCTCTTATGTTTTTATACCCAATCAAAACAAAAGTAACTGGAAAGACTCATTATTAAGCCAAATGGTTTTATAAAAAATTGAGAGGTAACAGGTTCCCAAATGAATGAAAATACCATGTTTATAAGCTATTATCTCGATAGACTTTCAATTTGTGTGTGGAGACACACACTTTGTTTTTTCGTTGCTACTATGGCTTGATAGCAGAGATTTGGTAGATCTTTACCATTGTTAATATTGCAACAGGCCTGGTTGTGCTAAAGAGAGTAATTTCTTTTGTTAATAAATTGTAAAATCAATTATATTACATAGTATAAATAACCTAAACAACTTATCATGGTATTTTAGTTGATCCGTCAACAAGCTGAAAGGATCAATGAGATGACCAGTGTTATGTACAAAGCAGTTAATATGGATGAAAACGGTGATTCCCGACAAGAAGAAGAACTCTACCAAAGGCTCATTACTGAAAATAAGGTATGGATCTTAATTATTTTCAATGAGTAAAAAGTTATCAAAACATCAAATCATCATCATATTCTGTAGAATAGCAGTGTATCCGGACTATTGCAGTATATGGTTAATCAAAAAACTGGAAAAATTGCATTAGTATCTGTTTAGTTTCTGTTTAGTTTTAGATATAAAATGCATAATTATGACTGCTATTTTATTTATTTATTGACAATAACCAACCCTATCATTACAGTGTTACCCAATGTAGTGTTGTGTGATAGAGTAGCTAATGAAATTATAATTCTATTAAGTAATTTAAGTGTAATTCATATAACATAGCTCTTGTGAACTCAGTCAAAGTATAGTTGAACAAGTCTATGTTATTAGCGACGCCGTTCATAGCTTTTACCGCACACTTTTCATCAAGAAAGTATATCGACATATATACACTGTCGACCATGACGTTCTTTTGAGCTTGATGCGCACTCTGAACATATCTCCTTTGGTTATTATGTGGTTCACTTCGTACCTCAGTGGCCGTCAGCAGTGTATCCGTGTTGACGATAACCTATCGTCGTGGTGTCACATCTCGGCTGGGGTACCTCAAGGCGGTGTTCTCTCTCCTTTATTGTTCGCGCTTTTTATTAACCGTATCCTTGATGACCTTCGGTCTTCCTACCTTTATGCGGATGATCTTTAAATTTATTGTAATTCCTCCTCGGATGGTTTGCGTTCTCCAATTGCGACTAATAACAACGATTTGATGCGCATATCAGACTGGAGCAGATCTTTCGGCATAAAAGTAAATCCTTCCAAAACGCAGGCAATTATAATCGGCAGCCCTTATTTTGTTTCCTGTATAAACTGGAATTCTGTACCGTCCCTTATATTCAATAATGTAGTCATTCTTTTCAGGGGCAAGGTGAAAAATTTGGGTCTGATATTTGACAAAACTTTGTCTTGGACACCTCACATTAAAGATGTGAGCAGGAAAGTTTTTGTTGCTTTCAGCTCACTCAGAAGGCTCCGTAATTTTCTGCCTTCTGACACTAAATATGCACTGACACAATCCCTCCTTCTCCCTCTTCTTGATTAAGCTGCTACTTGTTATCTGGATATCACTGAAGAACAATTAAACAAATTAGAGCATCTTCAAAATCTATCCATTCGATTCATATTTGGGCTTCGCAAATACGATCATGTTTCATCTTTTCGATCGCAACTGAAGTGGCTCCCGATCCGATTCCGTCGCAACTTGCACATTGTGACTATGCTTTATTTCATTTTATTTAACCCACGTTTTCCACCTTACTTAAAGGAGCGTTTCAGTTTTTACAGCGATGCTCAAGACACTACACGTGGATTGCGTAGTACGGTTTCTCCGACTAAGATTGCCTGTATTCCATACCAAATTCTTTTCTCACTCTTTCACTGTGCAGGCTATCCGCCTGTGGAATGCTCTTCCAGTTTACATACGAAAAGCCCAGACTATAGGCAGTTTCAAAGATATGGTTAAGTCTCACTATTTTTCTACACATTCCTAATTTATATTACCTATATCATTTATATATTTGTAGGTTGTCATAATTATGTATTTCATTTGTAGAGATATATTTTGTAAGTTATTTTACTTATGTAGGTATATTTCAATGTAGTATGTATTTATATTGTGTTTATATTAGGTTTAGGTATATTTATACTTTGCATTTTATTTAATATATACTGCGCCAATCGCCTATCTATTTTAATTTCCTCCTACCCTAAGGTTGACTGCAAGAGATTGCTTTAGCGATAAGTCTGCCTTTGTGTCTATTTCCTGTGCTTTTTTTTCTGTTTTTCCTTTTCTTATGGTGCAATACAGAGTCTAATCTAAATTCGCACAACAGACCCTGTTTATATTAGAATAAGAAGAGGAAGACTATTCATTTCAGGGATTGAGAGAGATGTTGGATCTGTCGAAGCAGTACGGGTCAGACAAAGCGTGGGCGCCTCCCACGCAAGACAAGGACGTCCAGACGGACGGGCCGCCGCTGTCCGGCGCGTGACGAGCCGCGGAGCCCAGCGCGCCCCGCGGGCCCCACAGCTAGGCTCGCCACACCTGTCGGCACATTCCTGCTCTCCCCGCCCTTACCGCGACCCCCACCAACTCACAAACTCTCCAGTCACTGACGTGAATAATACAAGTACCCTGGACTTAAAATGAAATGATATTTAGTGCAAATGGCCGCTGTGTTAAGGTGTGAAATTTATGAATTGTGAAACACAATTTTCGTGAATTTTTCTGTTTCTTTTTTGACGTTAATCAACAGAGTAAGTGTATATTTTAAAATTCGTTATCAAAGGAGAAAGCAAAATATTTTTCCACAAATGTCATAAACACACGTGTCAATATGATCGTAATCAGCTCCAAAATGGCGAAAATCAATGAGGGATCATGTTTACAAAACGAAGTCCAGAGTACTTATAGTGGTCAGTGCTACACCCCCACCAACTCACAAACCCCTTCAGTCCCCGAGGATGTGCGGGCAGGGAGTTCGCTAACCGTTCCAGTATACATTTCTACTGTTACATGTTTTGGATGTTTAGTCTTTTGACAGTATCTTTCATATTTTCACATGATGTGCGTGTGACAAAACATACAGCGAATAACTGCAATATAGCTGTAAATTGAATACTTTCCGTTTCTATATTTGATGTTGAATATTATAAAATAGATGTTGATATGTATTTACTGAAGCATTTCATGTTAAAAATGTAAAAGTCTCATCTCTATTATTATTGCAGGGTGAGAACAAACCGATCGGTGAGACAGAAACTGTGATCTTGTATTGCTGTTAAGTTGAAAAATTTCTTCTATCGCAATATCGCATTTTCTATTGCTATGTATATATAAATCTTTATATTACTTACATCACTCAATCACACTCGATATGAAATAATATGCTACTTTAATTTAATTGTAGTATAATTATTTTATGCTTATGAATTAAATCGTCTGTATCTTTATTATATATAATAAATCATTTTTCACTTCGCACATATTCTTACGAAACATTTAGACTTTAACAATAAATTATAATACTCAATACTATGTACCACAATGTATTCTAGAAAATTTACTTCTTAGATTACTCGAATCGTTATATTAAAGTAATTGTTATTTTGTAAGAACAGTACTTCCTGGGACCCGTTACTTACCTGTCATAGAATAATTATACAGAAAAAAAAGCTTTCATTAGTTTCATATTATATAGCTTGCCAACTCATACTCACACACGAAGTACTAGTCAATTTACAATAAAAATCTTACATTATTCATTTTTGTATGTTGAAATATTTTTTAATCTCGTTGGCAGTAAGTAGTTGAAAATAGCAATGCATTCATAGTTAAATATTCATTAAAGTTCAGTCAAAGAGCACTAGAAACTAATGAGGGTCTACATTGGACGATACATCCTGGTCAGCCAGGTGTCTTTAAATAATAATCTCAGATACTATTTCATAGTATTTGGATTGCGATTTTAAGGCAGAACACATTTAAAAAAATAGGTATGCTTTATAAAATATAGTGTCACTTTAATTTGCAAATGATACATTGGAGGAAACGAGAGATTTAATATACAATAGTAATGTACATAAGAAATATTTTGTTTCATCTGTCTGTCGTTTTCCGCGTAAAAAAACTTTTTATTCGTTTTAATTGAATTTACGAAAAAGAAGGAATAGTTCGAGTCGGTGTGAATGCTGTAAAATACACGAATTAGGCATTAGACGCCATTGTAGTTTTCCAATGTTTTAAAAAGTAAAACTGACCCAGAAATGCATCTTCCAATGTGGAATTTACAATGTTATATTTGTCATGCGATAGAAAGATCAGCTTTGAATGTTAGACACCTAATGTTAGTAATAACGTGTAGTAAATCTTGGTAGTGAATTTCGTAAACATATACTTAATGCGCCAAGGGCGTGCAAGCAATATACCACAGTTATTTGTAAGTGAACTATTATAAAAAGAGTTTATTAATAATACATAATTGCTTGGCGTTATTTTGAAAGTCTAGCAAAAACCGTCCCTGTTTGGCGCTGGCCGCCTACACTGACGCGGGAAACGCCAGTACATACGAACGTACACGCGTATATAATAACAAAATTTTTGTGTAAGTAATGGTGGAAAAGGCAAACATTTGTTGACTAAGCTTTGACAAATATGTTAAGAGTTCTAAAAATAAAAGACATTCATTTTTTTATTTACATTTAAAATATTGTAACTCGATTTATAATATACACGTAATTATTATCTTAGTTTTTATTTCGGATATAAGATTTATAATAAATTTTGTGTTTTGTATGACTATTGCCCCACAAAAAAAAAAAGACACAAGGCAACATTATACTAGCACAAATGAAGATAGGTAACTTTAATCTTCATCCGCTCATCACCTTTAGTGATAAAGATAATAAAGCAATCTATTAAATTATTAGAGAAGTTGTGAATTTAAATACGTTGTTGAAATCTTATTTGTACTAAGTCAGTTTATTTATTAGTATTGTAATTTATATAAATCTAGCTCCGAAATTATAAGTATACAACGTAAGATATATATACCTCAATACATAATAACTTTAAGTGGGGTATTAAACTTGAATTAAACTTGTAGTAATTGGTTAACTAGAATTAATGCTGCCCTAGTGTGTAATGCATTTATTATTATATTTAAAAAACATTACAAGGCACTCTAAGTGTGTAATGTTTCAAATCACATACTATTTGGTAGTTACAAATGTATGTGATACCCAGTAAACGCTGCATAAATGCAGTATACAACACAATTTTAGCCAAAATAGAAGAAAAGATTTACAATAATTTTGTCTCAGTAAATAAATGTCTAATAATTTGAGTACTTAAACTTCAGATATGTATGCTTTCAATTTTCGAATGCTTTATTTAAATGTCAATTTAATCCAATCAAAAATATTCTTTATATTCAAATATCTTAGTTTAGTTTGTAGACAAAACATAGGAAATATTGAGTAAGTTTTTTTCTGCTGTAGAATGACACAAGTAGCAAATGATAAATGTATGTTTAAAATGTAATTGATAAAAATATATACAGTACCTTTAAATTATTGCCTTTTATTGCATAAAATCTATAACCCCTATATTAAAATGTACTATATATATATATATATATAATATAACTATATTAAAAGTATGAATTTATTGACACACTAATGAGACAATACTAGAAATTAACCAATAATTTCAAATGGGAAGTCACTGCCCATGTACGAACCATATAAGCTATCGCTGTCTCGCCGTCACGTCATAATATCAAGCGAAACAGCCATAATTATCGCGCGTAAAAACGGCGTCGCGCATAGTGGGAATCTAGATGATATCTTATTTTCTACTTCTGCAATTTATAATTTTCTACCGATAGAGCTTTAAATAACTGCCAAATCATTTATTATGCTAACTAACTTCAGTGGACCCCGAGTTTTGAAATATGAGCTCAAGAATAAAAATGGGAAGTTTGTTTTGGGTAAGATAAATTTAAATGGGAACTATATTTTCTATCACCAAAATTTATATTTGTCATCAAGTTGTATCACCTAATAAATAGATCTATCGCCACGAAATATTTTCGTTCTCAGATAAACAAAAATTGTTCCCAGGTATGAATTATCAAATTAATGTTAATATATGTGTAAAATAAGAGATCGATAACCAATAAAATTATATTGAATTACATGAATATAAACTTCGTTCTTATAATAATAGTTTTCTTACTTAAATAATAGCTCTGTGCTCAGAATGGTAGATCTGTCACCAAATAAATCGATTATCGATCCCTGACTGCGACTCCTTTTTATTTGATATTTTGTCACCAATACAGTAGTAACATTTTATTTCATTCAGATATTAAATTAATAGTATTCGTTACCAATTTAATACATCAATTTATAATTTTAATGAAAAAATGATCAAAGGGGCGGAGACAAATTGGCGCGCTTTAAAAATTGACCAATCCGGCCTCAACGATGGGTAGTAGTTAACTATTGATTATTTTAACTTTAATTAAGTGTTTTATCTACTATTCTGCTAGCCATAAGCCAGCTATTTTAAACCAGCGCTGATTGTTCAGTGGTAATTATTTTCAACAATAAATATTGATTATTTTAACTTTAATTGTTTTATTTACTACTCTGCTAAACATTTTATTTAAATATAATTTATACTACCAGTGGAAATTTAGAACCTTGGGAGTCTAGTTAAGTAGCAGAATCTTTTGGTTGAAACGATGATGACAACCCTATTTTTTTATTTGAACTTAATGCAATTTTCTAGTAACATAATATGATTTATTGGTGATCTCTTTAAATTAGTTTGCTTAAATACTTATTAGGACACACCTATTATAATACATACAAAAACATTTATTTGGTACTAGACCTTATATCTCAGGATTTTAGGTGATTTATTGTGGAACTGATTTTGCATTGTTTGGTGATTACATTTTGGTGACAGATCTACTATGTTGAGGACAAACCCTATTATTTAAGAAACACAAAACTAATTAAATTGGTGATAGCTTAAATGATACCCCATTCAGTTTGAACTATTAGACTATAGGACTGGGTTTATTATAATGAAATAAAAGTCAAATTAAAGAGATTTCAATTTTGTAATTCTTACCAACCTTACATACACACTTATAGAAGTAGGTATTCTTATTTACAGGGTAACACGGATCAAACCCTAGTTTGGGTGTATTCTGTAGGGAACTTAAAGGAATGTTGGCCAATAGCCTCTATGTTGGGCAGCAGTCCTGCATTGGGGATGATGTTCCATGACAGGGTCAGGGTAACATTGTTGTGCGCTCTGAAAAAAAAACAAATTAATTGTATAATATTTTTGTATGTATATTATAGTTTTATCATAATTATTGATGTGCTGCTAAAATAATAACTTCATGTCTTTCCGTGCATTTAGGTGTAATGCTCTCAAAATTACCTTAAATGAACATGTGCGTGAAAAGCAGAATAGCTTGGTTCTCTAGGATATTGAATTTAACTGATAGAATATTCTGTTTTCTGCCGCGGGATTCTTTTTTAGGCGATGGGCTAGCAACCTGTCACTATTTGAATCTCAATTCTATCTTTAAGCCAAATAGCTGAACGTGGCCATTCAGTCTTTTCAAGACCGTTGGCTCTGTCTACCCCGCAAGGGATATAGACGTAACCATATGTATATATGATTCTAAACACTAGCCCCCTCTAAATATGTGTAAAACAATCATACCATGACAGCCACATATTCGGTGGACAGCAGACTTAAAAAGTTACAGCATCTGGATTACTTACATATCAGTGATTCTTGTCATGCTTATTCTGCTTACAAGCTAAAGTCAGCTAGTTGAATGAATCAATCATAACATACTCACTTCAAACCATTGCCATCATCCCAGAAGTAGTATTTAGTGTTCATGTTCTTAAAATCTAATGCAGCATTTTCACCTCTTAGGATAATTTTATCCCAAAGTACTACTTGGTTCAACTCATTGTTGGGGGTGATATATTCAGCAGTCAGGTAGAGGAATAACTGTTTTACGTTCCAGTTGAAAAGGTGGGACAAATCAGTCTTTAGATCGAATGTGAGGAATCCCAGGTCGTTTCTCTCCCTTGAAGCTCCGTAATCTGGTACATTTTTACTGAAACATAGAATTACTCATACGTAGACAAGAAGTAGCGAATGTATCTCACAACAGTGTTAAAAAGCAACTTACACGACTACTTTTACTGTATTCATTTGTGCCGCAGTCCGGTAATCCACTGTTAACGTGGACAGAAAACATAGGAACGTTAAACATGCCAGCACACTTAAAGTATACGTAAGTATAGCATTTCCTCTAGTCAATACGGAATACATTTTCAGTGGAAATATTAAAATTAAGCAATTATTAAACTTCTATTCAATTTTGTGAATCAATCTTTCTGAAAAGTGTAAAAAATTGACGATTTGGCACTTGTCAATCTTCATGTTTGTGTTGTCATCAATAAATGTCAATGTCATAGTGATAGTTGTTTTGTTTTTGTATCAGCTGAGATAGGCCAAAACCAAAGACTATGCTGCCAAAATAGAGGAAAATATTTTTGCATTTATTTTAGACCAATAATGTTAGACCAAGGACTACTGTAAAAATAATGGTTAAGTAATATTTATGAATCATATATTTTTCTTGTAGGCGATGGGCTCACTATCACTAAATGACACTTTTTATTTTTACTTTTAGTTTCCACTGAAAACCAGCGTCATTCATGACCATGTCATGACATAAAGCTGAGAGGAACCTTTTTGGTAGCATATAAGTTAGAATACGATTTTTAAGTTATGTTTACTTGTATGTTATGCTCCAATAAAATAATATCTATCTTCTTTCTTTCTTTCTATTTGACACTCAATTCCATCATAAAGCCATACAGCTGAACATGGCCTTTCCATCTTTTCAAGGCCTTCTATACCCTGCAAGAGCTATAGACGTGACTATTTGTATGTATGTATAGCCCCTGTGTCAAGTCAGTTAATTCAATTGATCTTAGTGAGTTATTCACACTGATTTAGTAGATAACGGTTAAGAGAACTGGCTATTTGTATGTATATTTTGCGAAAAGGAGTTTACCTGAAAAGCCAAAGGAGACTTCCTTTGACATTTTAACTAAAACTGTACACTATATAATTATAACAGTATATTTGACCAAATTTTACCAAAATCTTTGTTTATGATTACAAAAGCGGCGGATATAAATATTAACAACGGAATGTAGTTTGTAAAATCGGCGTTGTTGCAAGGCACGCCGCCAGGGACGGATCGACAGAAGCAGACCCGCGTGACGAAGCTACCATTCCGCTGCTGGAAGCAACCCCTGGTGATGGCATCCCCATTGTTATCCACGGCTCTGGTGCACATGGCCGTTGAATTTTCAGCTGTAACAATAAAATCGGCTGTAAGTAAGTACTTAAGCGGGGTTATAAAAGAGTGACGATGAAACAATGTCTCACCTTTCCTCTCTCTCACTATCCCTGAGGTTAACGAAAATAAAAAAAGAATTCATCCAAAACTTTTCGTGATTAGCGCATACATACGAACATAGAAAAAAGGGGGACTTACGATAAAACATATGCAGCTATATTGATAGTGATTATGTAGTTACCTCGTCCGTTAAAGTAATAAGTATAGGTAGCGCACACGTCGTTGTCAGCTAATATACAAGATGCTTCGTTCAGGTGATTGGCCCAAATGTATGACACATCCGGCCACGAGCCATCATCTAGAAATAAAACGGTTTAATAGGACGGAACTTGCGGAGACAGACTCTAACTTTCAATGGCATATACCTACCTACTTAGGTACATAAAAACGAGCCTCTTTTGGGAGGAGCAGGCAAAGGACAGAGACTATTTTTCCATTTGCCACTTTTCTTCTTCCCGGCGTTTGTCCCGGTTACATCCTCACCTCTTTGGAGAGGAGCTCGGAGTGCACATTTAACGACCATGATTTACATGATGACCATCCTGGATTAAATACAAAAAGCGATCCTGGATTAAATACAAAAAGCGACCCATCTGACCTTCGAAGTCTTTGGGGAACCTAACCTATATTGAATCATGGTAACACATTCAGTTTTCTGAATACCCTTCTTTTATATCATTTTCACTAACACTACTTGTAGGTTAAAATAAAAATAAAATCCCGGCCAAAATATGACGAATAAGCTACGAAACTACTACTTTCGACGAAATATTGCATAGAGATAGAATTGACCGTTTTATTTAGACACCCACGGGAGCGAAGCCTTAAAAACTACTTTATTATAAAAAAAAAATGTATCGTTAACTTAGTATTTATGGGATATTGTAGTTATGGGATACTAACTTAACGCAAGCTTACTTCGAGTCTAGAAAATGAAGTTGGGTACAGTTAAGGTCATAGTAGTATAGTTTCTTACAGGAAACCACGAGCGGTTGTCTGCAAGGCACGTCACTCGCCAGCCTGGTGGCGTCCTGGCAGGTGGCGTTCATGAAAACACTCTCGTTGTTGAACCGCGGCCCTAGCCACGTGTACTGGAAGCATCTGGCAGGGGTGGACTGAGCGGAGGTCAGGATCACATCTGTAATTTATTCGTTAAACAGTCTATTCAGAGTAGCTACAGACAACTTACCTAAATTCACTGCAAATTAGCTTCTATTAACGTACCTAACAAAGAAGTTCCATCTAAGACTTTGTACCGTCAACCGCATTCAAGTAACCCTGCTATTGACTATTACTGGGTTTCTTACCGTTTCTTAAACAATACATGTATCTACTTATTACGAGTAGATACTAGGTTTTACATCTAAGATTTAGTACCTTCTCTCTTGTCTACATCCTCCACTACTTTTATTCGGGACTAGGGGTCCAAAAAGGCTGGCCAAAAGCATATATTTAATGTAGGTAATATTTTTATATAACCACTACAGTTAAGAGTTTTTGAATAAAATTGCTTTTTAACAAGCTTTCAGTTTTTACTTAGCAGAATTATTTATCAGCGTCAGCTATTCAAGTCGGTAAGGCGTTTGATGGTCTCTAATTAATCCAGTAGATTGGAAAATAATATAGAAAGTTTATCTCTACCTAGGTAATAACAAGGTGTCGTAGTAGTAAGAACGAGTACCTAATTTTATCCCAACTCAGAGTTATCCAGTAGACGTTATGTTACTCAGAAGATGAGTAGACTTTTGATCGTCCACGAAACAAAGAACATTGTCATTTATAATTCTCAAATGGAAGATAATACGACTTACATGAAAGAATCATAGATATAAATATCATTATATATAACTTATACATTTTGGCTAATATTTTTATATTTTATTTAATTTTTTTCTCTAACACTTGCACAGTATTGCCACACTTTTCATTGTTTGTTTAGAACTAAAAATGATATCATGAAAAATTTAATCAGTTCCCGTATGAATAGGTTTATTAATTATCATTTAGATTAATATTTAAACTTCATACCGCTTTAAAGATATGGAGCGGCTTATTGCAATGATTTGTTTGATTAGATTAGATGATTACGTATGTAGGTACATCCCTTATAATTAAATGTACGTAGAAACATATATTTAATTGATCAAATACTTTCAGGGCACCTTCTACGGTTTTCTCTCCACGGTTCTTATTATGCTATATAACTACATGCATGCATACATATAATCACGTCTATATCACGCAAAAGCACACAAATAATTTTACTGCGAGAAAAGTTTTTTCTTATTCAGTAAATGCGTTATGGGCCAAGGAACTTAACAATATCATCGTGTCTATTTATGTTTCTGAGAATTAGGTACATTCAACATCCTTTCGAGTGAAGTTATAATAAAATCACGCAGTACGGGATACCTATAATAAGTTTGATGCTGCAGGGATACAGTTTATCTAGTGAATTTTTACTGACAATCAAAAAGAAGTTTAAAAATTAGGCATTTATGAACTATATTAAAACACCGAGAATTCTTACTTCGACCTTTAATTTACATGATAAATCTAAACACCCGCTGCAAAGATACTTACCTACTTACGTTTATAACCACAGGTTCCTTTATCTGCACTGTAGTAGAGGCGCAGATGCAGTAACAAAGGTTTAGACGTCTATTCATGTCATCTATATTGGTCTGGAAGCGATTAAACAAAAGAACAAGCTCTTTTTTTCGTAGAGTTTGGGCAAGATTCAGTACCATTTCACCAAGAAGATGGTCTCTTAAGGTTAGGTGACGCTAAATTCGCGCGGTCAAAGCTTCGGGCAAAAGCTAGTGGCTCTGTCTACTATGTAAGGGATGAACTCGCGATTGTATGTATGTATTTACATAAGTTTGTATATTATGCCGTTTGCAAAATATCACAGACGTTTTCGAATCGAAAATGAGCAGTGTATTATACATATATCCCGCTAAGTAAATACTTAGGTACTCCAAAGTATATTACGGAATATTATACTTTTAAGGGCAGTCCTACATCACAGAGGGTTGTCGACTCTCGGTGGCAGGTGGACGTCGGTTGAACACTCAAATGAAATTATTCGCCATTCGCCATCGGCCGATAAGCCGATTTCGCCTAACCTCGTTCAATCAGCGTGTACCAGAGCCAGCGCGCTACCTCCGCAGATTTGTGACCGGCCAGATACGTCGCATTTTTAAATTATGCGCGTTATATATTGCGGTGCTATCGCATGGTGGTACACTTTATTTTCTGATTCAATTGTGTTCACTCGTGTGTCACGTTTGTTTAGCTATAAATATTTCGAAGATCTCGATACACATTTGCAGAGAGAGATTTTTAAAGTAAGTATATATGGCATGGCACCCACACGTAGGTAATATAAATTTAAAAATCAATGCGATAAAATACTCATAATTTTGAATGCGTGTAATGAATGCATGTTCCTAACTCTACAGGGATTATCGTTTCAGATTGGAAGCAAAGAAAAAATGACCGGCTCGATGATATCAATATGAATTTTAAGCCGGCTTAATCCTAGCTCTATTTCAGAAACTGCTGCTCGACATTTGAATAGACTATTGCTTTTTATAATCATTCCTGTTACGTATATGTATTATTTGTCTATTTTATTATTATATGAAACACAAATATGTCAGTGAATCCTGAAAGTGAACTAAGTAAGTACTTTTTTCTTGTAAAAGTCGTCTCTGATTTTATCAGGGAGTAATCACTACATATGATAAAGTCCAACTATTTTCTCTCTCTGTATGTATTCTATTCGCTATTCACGGCTAATTGTGGACGGATTTTTGTTCCTGTTTGAAATGTTGGAAATAAGGTTTTCTGAGGAAGGTTTAATCTATAATGCGAGGCCGGGGCGAGGTGCTAGTTACATTTATATCGAAGTTATTCTAGGTATTTCTATATACAAGAATCTTATTTAGTCACGTTCTCTTCAATTAAAGATATACATTATTGTATTTTATATGCATCATTCAAACTTTATGTTACTTTATTTTTTTTATAAAATAAGACCTGGCACCCACATTTCTAAAACCACTCAACAAAGAGATTGTACTTTTTCAAAGCAACAATATTGTAAATTCTATTTTTCAGCTTGAAAAATGTTACGTAAGGTGTCTGCTAAGTTTCTGGATGCACGGCACTGCTGCTCCGACCATCTTCCTTGTTTATTTTTGTTTCCCAGGTGCTTTTCAACGCGGATATGAATACTTATTTTTATATCTTAAGTCCTTCATTATTTAGCCTTACGTAAGCTAGCTTGCATTTTGCTGCATCGTGTATCAATGATTCAGTAAGTGGAATATTTCTTTTGTGTGGTGTTCGGAAATTTAGAATAGGGCCACTCCATAAATTTCCCATGTAGGTATGTCGTAAAAAGAATGAATAATTTTGGGATTCTTCTTCTAGGCGATGTGTCAGCAACTTGTGACTATTTGAATTTCAATTGCATTAATAAGTCATACAGCTGAACGTGGCCTTTCAGTCTTTTCAAGACTGTTGGCTCTGTCTACCCCGCGAGGGATATAGAAGTGATTATACCTACGTATGTTCTACATATACACATATTAATATTTATAGAACATTTCTGGCACGTGTTTCACGCTTCAGTAATAAGGATTCTTGGAAAGAAAAAATAACGAAGATTAAAACATTTTGTTTGATGTCTAAAGTTTATTAAAGGGTCAGTGAAGCCAGTTTAATACAGCGTAAACAATTTTTTTTACTTGCAATGCAAAAGAATTGTAAAGATTAAGGTTTGCTTATTAAGTTTACAAAACAGGTTTCATTAATCTTAGTTTCATAACTTGAGGCCTCTTTGTTTCTTTCAGAGTCGTTACAAAATAGCGAAGGAACAAAAAGATAAACTTCTTTTTATAAATGTGTGCTATCACTAATTAAAAATAAGTTTTTGCTGCGTACCACAGATAAATATTTTACTAGCTACAATTAGTAAAAATAATTACCTTTTTTACTACCGTTTGCCCGTTGCTTCGCTTGCTTTGTAGGTAGCCTGTTTTTGACCTCGTATGTGTAATATATTTATTACATGCATACAAAATTTCAACATGATTATATTCTATTAATGACCGATTCAGTATTTATAATAAGTCTTACTAATTTTTAATAAATTTGTATTTGTTTATATTTTCCGCCATGAATGTATAACATAGTTACTCGTAGTAGCTATAGCCAAACAAGTGGTAGGTGAACAATAACTGTAATTGTAAGCTTTATTTTAAGTATTTATTTTCATTAATTAGATACTTCTTAGTTGTAGCTTGCAGTGCAGTAGGAAGTTTTTCAATAATCTAGATAAGGTACGATACTTAAAAATAAACATATCAACTGTCTAATAATGTAACCAGTACGTTACGATTATTTAGCACATCTGTATGATTTAATGCATATGTTCCCAGAGCTAAGCATGTATATGTATTCTGTAGAAGCTTTATTTTATGTTTGCATTCAGTATGAAATGGCTTTAATTAAGATATCATGGGAAATAAACCTCTCAACTCTGTGAAATATTAGACAGGATCTCGACTGGATTGGATATTTTTCTTTGTGAAATGTTAAACTTTAATTTGAATAAAAATATGATTTTTTTATACTTACGAATTGTTAAGTACCTAAACTGAATTAAGTATTATGAATATTCTGAAAATATGTTTCATAGATTAATGAAAAAGCAAAACGTACTTTATTTCTTTTATTATATAAGACCCATTTACTCTAGTAAGTAATAATTCATACAAAACGTATCAAAATATTTAAGTAGGTACTTACAAATTATTACAGTTATTATCTACAATTTTTCTTATGAATTAATATTACACCTACAATTTATCTATATACAAAATGTTCTATTTATATAAATACGTTATTTACAAATCTTTTACTGGTTACATTGTAAATTACTATGTACTTTTATAATAGCCACGTCAGCAAACATTACCGTACCGTTTCGTAACACGCAATGGCGCGGCGAGCTCAGAAAACTTTACAAGAAATATAACTTTAGAGTTTTCGTGTTCCCACAAAGGCTATAAATCCCGACATTCTGCTTTCTCTGTAGCTCACACACTCGCGCAATATAGTTTATCGCAGGCACTACAATAACGCACTTACGTTACACAGTTCAGTTCACTTGGAAACTTTGATATATTTTCACTTTGCAGTTCATATTTCTCAACTTCGTCTCGATTGCCTTAACTCTATCGATTATCCTACGTAAGGGAACGGTGCAAATGGCGCGGGGAAATATCCCGGGTAGCCGGCGCTGGGAGCCACCGGTACTGAGGACGTTACGTACGAAGTGAGGATAGTGGGTACTACTTTAGTTGTAAACAATGTCGTGTACACTGTCTTGGCGCCGAAAGTCAGTTTGAGAACTTGACTGTCCGTGGCAGTAACTTCAGTGTTCAGAACAACAGGCGTCGAAGTTACTGAGAACTGCTGCTGAGGGAACAGAGGGTTAATCGGCTGCAATGGGAGCGCTGGTAGGCTACTTGTACCTACTTCGTACTCCGTTTTTGTTACAGTAGCCACTGGTCTTGATATAGTGCTCTGGATTGTGTTCTTTCCATCGAACACGGGTATAACGTGCGATTCGTATATGGTCTCATATTTTAGTATAGGTTTTGAGGTTGTTACCACATTAGGGATTTGCGCGGCTGCTGCTGGATTCAATAACCTTAGGAGAGCCAGTTGTTGCGCTTGTTCGGGAGTAAGTGCCGGAGTTGGTGGACTTGGTGCTTCAGTAACTTGATTAGATTTATTCTGGCCGTGAGCTTTCTTTAACCTAAGGTGGTTATCCGGCAATCTATATTTATCCACTTCTGCAAGATCGAACTCAGATCCTACGTTAGCAAGATCCAAATCAGATGGGAAAACGCGCCTTGGCACTCCCTCTTCATCTTCATTGCTGTCTCCAAAATCAAGTTCTAAGTGTAGCTCTGAACCAGCCTCATCTAGCCGGCTATTAAATTCTTTGAGTGTTTTGCTGGGAATAAATTGATAAAAGTCCATTGGTGGTAGAGTTTTGGTAGCAGTGACAAATCTTGTAACTTGATATGTTTGTATAAAAGTTAAACTGCTTGTTATGTTAACATCTCTAACGACAGGTAGAATATGTGTTTTAAGCATGTTTTGTGTAGTACTAAATGTTTCCGTAACTGTTTCTAGTGGTGGGGTTTCCATGTCTGAAGATAAAGTGATAGGTGGTAAAGTAGCGATACTAGAATCTAGTAAGTTATGATCTTTTCCATACGGAGATGCCGTCGCTAATATGTTTTCTGTCAACGGTTCGTTGAGAGAACTTTGCGAATTAAGAACTAAAGTCGGTTCAATGCGTTTTTCTATCGTAGATGTAACTGTGATAATCCGGGTATTTTTGACACGTCCAACCTGTAAAATAAAACAAAAAAAAAACAATTTCTTGTGAAAAATTGTTAACATGAGATATACCTAAGTTATAAAAAAATAATATAGTTAATATCCAAACCTGAAAAGTATAAGGAGACTTGATTGTAGCAATTTCATAATAAACATCTTTGAAGTCGGCTGGTGTAGAAATTTCTACTTTTAATGTTTCGACTGGTGGTGGTTTTTCTATAGAATTATCTTCTGTATCATTTTCAAGTAGTGTGCCCAGACCACTTTGTGAACCTGATAACTCAAGGTCGTTATCAGACCGAGCTTGAGGAGAAAGTTCATTAGATTGTGTGTCATCTAAAAGCGGATTAGGATTTGGTGTAGTCTGGTCATCGTCGCCAGCCATTTTCCGTATCGTAACTTTTGGTTTAGGGCTGGTTTTATACTGCCATCGTCCGGACCCTGGAGAACGATTTAATTTAAATTTATAAACACTAGTTGACGCGGAAGGAGTAACTTGTTCAACAGGAGTTGCTTGAACTCTAGGTTTGAAGCCGCGCCTTGATTGGTTGTCATTATTCGATGGCGTAACAGTGGTCTTATGTCCAGAATTTCTATTGCTCTTTCTTCGGTTGGAAAACGATGACGCTGTTGGTTCACTGAAAACAGAGACGGTTGCCAGTTGAGGAGTGTTTGAACGTCGGCCAAAACGTGTACTGAAAATAAGAACAAGGAAAATATTTGTATCGTCGACAAAACGTGTTATTTTTAACTTTTCCTATTACCATGCAAGAAATTGCACGTTTGATAACCAAAGTTGATGAGTTAATGTCATGCAACTGTAGAAATGAATCACGTTGAATGTCGGCAATAATACGATACTGAAGCTAGTTAGGAATGGCCTGTAACGTTAGTGCTGCTAATATAATGTAATTAATGTTTACCTTTGGGTCCGGTGGGATTGTGAAGAATTCCTGTTTTTATATTTCTTACTTTGAGTAGGAGAACTATCGTGGCTGTCATTGTCTTGACTACTTTGTAGTTTATGACGATTTTTAAATGAGCTTCCGTTACTTGAATGTCTACGAGTAGTTTTGCTACTATCTTCATCATTTACGGACGGCGTTGGTTCCAAATTATATCTGTTTTTATTAAATCCTGGTGCAGCGGTTTTTAAGATTTTATGAGTAGGGCTTGGAGAAATTTTAGCTCTATGACCTGAAGCTGGCAGTACTTTTGAATTACTATTTAAGACTTGAGCGTACTTCCCCGATATATATGTTCCTATAACACTTGTTTCGTGCACTGTTGTGAGTCCATCTTTAACTATAGTACCCCCGAGTGTTGTGACAAGGCCGATAGGATGTTCGTCATCTTCAGGAGGGGGGGTTGGTTGGTGAACTCTATTTTTATGTCCATGCTTGGGTTTAGGTCCGTGCGTTTTTGAAGGTCGTATATTAATCACCTTATAGGTTTCCTCAACAAATTCAGAAGGTTGACGTGAAAGGAAATCATATTCTGGTTCTCCTATATTGTTATTGGTTATAAGGATTGCAGGTTCTTCTTCAGCTTGGCTTGATTTAATTTCTACAACACTACTTAATTTGGAGTTAACGACTGATGGAGGAGGTCCTTGTTTAACTTCAACTTTGCTACTTACAATGTTAGTAACACTTTTTATATCCGGTTTTGGTTTCTTAGGCTGAGAACTTTGCTTATTAGATTTTTGCGTGGATTTAAGAGGACTGCTTTCCACAATTTTAGATGGTCCAGCTACAACTTCCACTTTTGTTATTATTTGTTTTTGTTCGTTTTTGACAGATTTTGGTACATTAGGGACTTTATCATCTTTTGATGGAGAAGATACTACTGTTACAGCACTGGATATCACGGCAGGAGCAGCTGGTTTATTTGTATTATCTTTATCTGATATTTTACTTGGTTTTATGGCTTCTGGTTTGGCACTTGTGACCGATGGAGGTGGTGGTTTTGTCTCTATAATATTCTCTTGTACAGATTTCTCAGTTTTTGGTGGTTCTGAAAAAAAAAATCAACAATACCGAATATTTTAGTGATTGAGGAAAATTATTTCAAAACACAAATTTACTTTTTAACTACTAAACAAATGAATATCCAACAAAAAAGACTTCATGTTAAATTATCTACTGAGTTGCTGTTAAGTTATCAGGAAAAGAAAACCATGATCTGGACCTGGTGGTGGAGCAGACTGGGGTGAGAAGACCATAACGGTATTTCCTATAGTAGTAGTGAAGTCCAGGAAGCCATAGACGGTCTGCGTGATAAAATTGCTACCAGGTGTGGGGTCTGCGCTTGGTTTGGGTGGAACACCATCGTAAACTGGCCCGTCGGCACCTATTAAACTACCTGAAATATGGAAAAAAGATATTTAGTAAACATTGCGGAAGCGATAAAGTCATGTTAGGACAGGACTTGACCTAAAGTAACTCAAAACCATAAAGATCAAACTAATTATGTTAATATTGGTGATTTCTATTTTCTATAAGTACATAATTTTTTTTTAAATTTTATTTTTAAGCTTGGTTAAATTGGGAAAAAATAGTACCTACTGATACTTTGCAGAAGAATAAATATTTATAATATTACTACGTCTATGCCATATGTGAAAAGGGTTTATAAGAAGTCAATATTTATGAAATATCTAGAAGCACTAAATGTTTTTATCGCATTCTGCGTACATCATTCAAGTGAGGAAATGATAGCCGAAACGCCTCAAGGTTTTCTTGTAGCGTATATATTTTTATGTCAAGTTCAGTTACGAGACTTTTATGTAAAAAGCTCCCGGCAAAATGTACAGATAAAGAAGAAAGTCAGTAACGACGTTACTTCAGTACCATTGGGTCCCAAATGATCTGTGATAGTACCTTCGTATGGGAAAGTGTTTGCAAACATGTCATCGGCGAGATACGGCCACTGTTCAGCTAATGGCCTGTGTCGTATCAACATTTGCAGATACAATAAAAATACGCATCGCCGAATAAAAGACGAGTGTCTCATAAGATTATCAGGACTATTCAAGTAAAAATGATCTAATGAAGACTATGTTTTCGTTGCCGTAAGAAATATTTCTCTATTCATTCACACCTTATAATAAAGTCATTGAAAGCTTTGTCGTTATCGAATTCTTCTTTGAGGTGATGAACTAGCACCTGTCATAATTTGAATCTCAATTCTATCATCAAACCAAAAAGCTGAACGTGGCCTATCAGACTTTTCATGGCTGTTGGCTCTATCTACCCCGCAAGGGATATAGACGTGACTATATGTATGTATGTATAGCCCTGTTATTAAGTTAATTCAATTATATCTAAGTTTGATATTCACATTGATTTAGTAGATAACGGTAAGGAGAAAATCAATAAGTAAAATTTTATTCTTTTTGTCTTCCACAGCAAATATGTAAGAAGTTCGTACTTTAGGCTTAATTTAATAAAATTCTGGCAATATAAAAATATTTGTTTACATATCGCGTGAACGGCGGCCGTGCGTCACATTTGTCATAACATCACAACATTTATTATGTACCTCCGGCTTACACTGCGTCGCCTTTGATAAACGATGTTCCACAGAAATTGATTAAAGTTTGACACGTACTGCAGATTTATAGCGGTGGCGACGTAAACAACACTAAGTTTACTGTTACAAGTTTATTCTTTTCAGTAGTTTTGTGATTTGTTAATGTTTAATCTTTAGAGGGCGGAACTAGAGCTCTGCCAACTAAGTATCACAATCGAAATACGAACTTAGTTTTAATACTTTGCCGAGCAATTTATATGACCGAAAATAAAATTTTCGCGAACATTGCCTGATGGTACAAACTCCTTAAAAATTCAATGTGAGATTTTGTTTGTTTTGTTTATTAAGTTTGCCAATTATTTCTGTAAACCTAGAAGGCGACTAATTTACAATCAACTACCACAAAGACGGTATCGTTGTATCGATTAGGCAGCAGACTGTAAAAATCTGTCAAATCTTATTACATTGAATGATATTAACGTAGATGCATAAGATAAAACAAAATTTATAGTCCACTCGCGCACACGAAAGTATATAAGTAGGTAACAAATTCAAGCGAGTCGTGTCGCTATATCCTCGTTAGTGCCAACCCATTTGCGCACAAGTGGTCCGAAATAGTCCACCTTAGATACGGATCGGGACCTCAGCCCTCCCAATCTGCGTGTTTTCAATTACTCTAACCCAACTTTTCTATATTTTTCCATTCGAACTTTTATTGCTTCCCGGGCCTTTTGGATAAAGTTTGATAATCTTTTGTTTTATGGGAGTGGGGTTGTGGTGCTTACATTTAGAATATTTTCTGGTTTTAAAACATTGATTCGGGGAGGATTTCAAATTTTTAAGAAATGAAGGGTGTATAAACATGGACTATGGACGCCGAAGTAACAAGTATGCGAATGGATGAAAGTAAGGGAAAAGGAGAGCGAGAAAAATAAAACAAAGTGTTTTTCCAGGTGTTTAGTAATGCGACGATGCGACTTTATTAATATTATTATTGTTGCGATGTAACAATAATAATATTTAAAAAAACAACATAATGTTGTGTACCTTACGCCAATATGTGCTAAAAATCACAATGTAAAAAATATCATAAAACTAGTAGGTACAAATGTACTTACAAAAGTGGGCGGAGACCGCAAAAACAAGGATAAGTCGCGGATCCATCGTAGATGAGCTACACGCTTGACCTGGAGGTTATGAAGAGCTGGAATGAAGGCACATGCTGGGAATGACTGGACGGCCTGAAACAATGCAACAAGTATATGTGAAAATCTTAAATTATTCTCTCTTGTGTTCGCGAAGGCAAAGTGTAGCTGATACAGCTGTTGATGTGTTGATTTATTTTTCTATTAAATAGAAAGGTTCATCAATGTAATTTTCGAAAATCGAGATAATAAAGAATATGAGATTTGTTAAATATTATTGATTGATGTTGCCAATTCATAAACGCCAAAACAATGGCTACCTACTTCATATAAACGGAAAACACACGAGTAAACAAAAGGCAGTGAGAAACCAACACAATTTGCGAGTAATGAATAGGAAAACTGGCAAATTCGTGAATGCGCCAGTAAAATAACATAATTATGTTAATCTCTACACAAATGAATATACAATCAGGTGGTTCGCTCCAGCGAGGGACAAAATAATCACTCGATATGCAAAACGGCAGTGGCGCGTGGCCGCGCTTCTCATTTCGGTGGTCGGACATTTCATTGCACAAAACCAATACGGCTTTCAACATAAATATGTTTGCAGAACCGCCCGTACCTCCATAAATTATTACTATTCCATTAATAGGTGGTATTATTTTAATTGAATGCGAGAGACATGCGGGCCCTGATGCGAAGTTAATTGAATAGGTACAATACAATTTAGTCTGATCTAGTGCAGCTGCAGCATCTATTCACGTCTCATCATTGTTATTTTGTTATTTGCAGTCTTTTCATTCGAGTCCTTGAGGAGATGCGGTTGTAATCATTGGTTCGTAAAGTAAATAATGAACTCAATTTTGTTTTATTTGAAGATTGATAATGACAAACTCAATAATATCATTTTTATCAGATGCAATTTCAACATTTCTTAACCCATGCAGGCTACTTAACTGTGCCTTTTTATTTGAATTAGGAATTAAGTATACTTAGTTAAATAATGTTGAAAATATCCTTGAATCTTTCAAAAAATGAATTGAAAAGTTTAGAGTTAAACCACTATCACCATTTTTGACTGTGTAAGATTAAGACGTAAACGCTTTTAAAACACTAATAGAATTAAGGATTCGTTAACGCGCTTGTCCGGAACGCTTACATTTCTGCGCGACTGCAGCCTCCAATCGGAACTCAGGGCATTTGGCTCTGAATGCGCTATGCAGGAGTGGACTGTAGGCACAATAGATGCCAATCTAGCCGGGAATTTGCTTGGATGCCATCACGGCACGCTTACATGCAGGGCATTAGTGGCGTCACATCGGACTATTATTGAATTACGCCAGCATGCAATGTGGACCATATAAGCCGTCAAGGGGCTGTTGTAATATTTAGAATTGTCGGATAAGTGACGGACGTTGTATTGTTTAAATATTGATTCTTGGTTGAAGTTAAATTGTAATAATTGACGGGCTTAGTATAATTGGAGAAAATTTTATTTATTTATCTAAACTTTATGCGCGTAAAATGTACAACAGGTGCACTTAATGCCACAAAGCATTAATTCCACATTATAATGGTAACCACTTCTAAATATTAATTAAAAAATACTACCTAACCCATAAATTTAAACATGCCTATATTGCAATAATGTCCACGAATAACTTACAAAGGTAAATGAATTATAATACTTTTGAAGTCCTGATATAATGAGTTTAAATCATTTCGCTAAACAAGCTACACAGATAAAAATACTAAGTTATTTTTAGCAGCGAAAAAGGAAAAATATAACTCAACCTAACTTTGTAAATTCAATTTTTACACCATGTCAAACCTAAATAAACCCAAGATCCTTAACAAAAGTACGTATGCTTCTATGGTTGAAAAGGAGCCATCATCTCTAAAAGCGGGCCTTTGTGGGTCGCGGCAGGACAGGGTTCAGTCGAGTGAATGCTGTGTTTGCTCGCGAGATGGCGCGGTGATGTTTGTAGATTCAGGAACTATTCAACCCGTTACGTGAAATGAGAGACTAGGGTCGGCAACAGAAATAACATGCTACAATGAAATAAGAGAAATAATGGTTTTGACTTTAGATTTGATATGGATTTGTTAGTGAGTTGAGGCTAAGGTTTTAAACAATACCTACCTAAGATAATGTTTTTATTAAATAGAATCCATAGTTAGTAAGAACACTATAGTTTTCTTTACTTGAACAACTTAATTTTTAATCATATAAGAAAATTATCATCATTTGCAGTAGAATAATATTTTAAGTATAGTGTATCTTGAAAGAGCTCCATTAAATTTGTAATTCTTTAGCGCCTACCGTATATTACCAATCAATCAATTAATTTAAGAACTTACTTGCTAATTGTTAAAGCTTATTTTGGCAGAGACTATGTAGGCGGGTGTTCAATGTTTTCAATATTTTATTCAATTTTATTTGTGTAGGCATCCACGAATCTAAAAAAGCATTTAGCATTGTCATAAGAGTATTCAATATTTCCTAACTACGAATTTGCATTGTCTTTCATATGTGTCAATGACGATGAAAAATTAATGGTAATGTCACTGGAAAAATTAATGGTAATGTCAAGAAACATGATCGGTGGTCTATACTTAATGGGTTTGTTTCTACATATAAGCCTAATATTTAAAAACATAACGCGCATATAATAAATTTGCCGCGTAATAAAAATACGCTTCATATACCTTGCCTATTCCACATAAAATATCCCTGTAATAAAACATCGAAAATAAATTTATGAAACGGGGATTTCTACCATATCACTGTAAGTATGCGTTATTATGGGAAAACGTTGCCAAAGGCATTTTAGGGGATTCTCGCGGCATTATAGTAAGTAAAGTAGGATTTTCAATAATGTTTTACGATGTTCTATTCAATACAGGGGCTTAAGCCTCTTTTCAGATTTAAAGGAGCTTCTGTGAAGGTTCTAATCTGCGATTTGAGATGTCGATGGTACGCCACAATACATCAAGAAAACTGCTACGGTTATGGCTCGTTCGCCGATATCTTGTATATCGTTTTTGTACCTACTTGATACGACTGCAAACAAGACTCTATAGTTATCTGCGGGATCTGTAGGAACTTTAGAAGGTAATGCTTTCATTTGAAAGAAGGTTACAGAGAACCTTCTTTCATATGTTTAGTAAAAGTGGACAATATGTAAAATATTTTGTAATAGGACCATGTCACATAATTCATATTAGTATTACAAATTTTTTAACAATACGGGGCAACTATAAGTGTCAAAATTAATTGTATGTTCGAACTCAAAATGAAGAACATTTACTTAGTATATCTTTATCAACCGTGTCAATCCTGTTAGTACCTAGTATTACAGTAGTCAACAAAAGGTAGGCACGGCGCCAAAAAGCCGTCACTCGTTTTCTCTCCTCACTAAACAAAATCTGTATTGAATTGAGTGTTCCTCAATATCGGAACAAATAATTCCGCAGCGAAACATAAGTATTCTGGTGTAAATACTTCGATGTCTATACCGGAGTAGGTAAATATTTGGCGATCTGTGTTCGCAAACTCCAGACGAATGGTCTCCGATAATTTATGTTGGCAACCGTGCCTATTGTCGGACAAACAACGGTTCGTGGCCAAATTTATATTCCAAGTTTTGGCGAACGCGGCCCGGCCGCAGAAATGCCCTTTCGGTCTCGACCGATAAAGAACTTACTAAGCAAAATTGATACAAATGAGTATAAAAGCTGGACGTTTCTTTGTTTGGCTAAAGTTTTGTTTACGAATGGCAAGGAGGATGTAGCAGAACCTGACTCAATATACTGAGAGGATACGGGCATTCGGTCTGCGCGGAATATTATGTTAAGTAAACAAGCTTCCGAAGGCGGCCACTCGTGAGCGTGTTGTTTACTGAGCTCGCTTTGGGATTTCATTCTATCGAAGCAGCTAATATTGCTTTTTTTTAAACTTTATAAGTATTATTAAATATTCATACTTAACTTTTTATGACAGACTAGCAATTATCACTTTCTGCATTAATTTTCACGACTTACAAGAATTATAAATAGAAGCACTGCCTACCTCAAAAAGGGATACAGACGTGATAAATATATATTGGGATATGACATCATTGCATATATTAGAGCACACTACTGAAATATAAGCGTTCCATTTGCAGTTTTACTTAGTTTTAGTTATGTCCTTCACATAATAAAAAAAAATACGTATCACGTAACGCCTTATCAAAAATAAAACATAACTGTGCCATAATATCTTCCTTCCTAGAAAATAAATGGCTTAATTTAATCCACCCCTAAATCTTCAGATAGTAGATAAAGCATACATGAGCCCTTCACCCGGGCATCCGCAATTGATGAGCGTTCAAACCAAACAGGATTAAACCGCACCGGCCCCGCCGAGCCGGTTTGGCTGCATCCCAGACACGTTTTGCATTTTATTCAAAACGTTGACGTGAAGGATAAACTTTTATTATTTTACTACTTTGACGTGATCCGAATGCACCTGAATCGCGACCTCGCCGCACTTGAGCTGCAAGGGTGCAAACGCGATGCTTAACTCAAAAGCTAGGTTAAAAACGTCACACAATATGGTAAGGTGATCAGATTACAAATTCTGTAGTTCTCAACTTTGGATGCAAGGTATCACTGATTGATGTCAAATATTATTTTTTGTTGTGTAAAGCAAGTAGTCTCTACTACTACGTAGGTAAGTATTTAGTCTAAGAAGCAGCGGATTTAACGACGTGTTACGTGAATTACTTATTAGGATTCATATTTATTGTATCATCATTGTATCATGATCAGAACTTGCACGTTATTAATAGTTAAGTTGCTACTCTCCTGAACTTTGTATGATAAATTATCAATTTACTGAACAAAATGTTCAGGAATTTAAAATTTATCATACAGTTTGTGTCATGTTTCTGATTTCATAAAAGTTTCATGAATAACTCGACTGGAATAGAAAATGATTTAAGCACCATTCAATAAATTCATTTAAAGAGCGAAGCAAGCTGTGTGTCAGTAAATAAATAAATGAAAACAATAAAATAGTAGCTGTTTGGTGTGAAAAGTAGCCCGTCTGCATCACATTCAGGTGCACGAGATTCAAATTCGCGTAACTCCGTTAGAAATTTTCATATTTTTACGCCAAAAGAAAATTGAATCGTTAAATGTTACGGCTCAGGGGGCCTGATGCGAATAAAATGGTAATACGGTTAATTCCCCAATAAATTGGCGTCGCCAGAATTACTTGCATGATGAACGTGATCGCGCGTTCAATAATGTCCCGGACATATTATTTGTCAGTCGATTTGGATTCAGGCACCGTTGGCCTCACCACCCCGGGCGACTCCCAAGAATTTTAAACAGCGACTGTTGATGCTACAAATGGGATTTTCATTTTGTTTACGATACAACTCGTTTGAATGCAAATCTTTCGCGGCGGCGGGATTCAATCAACTAGAAGCTCTGACTCATTCAAGTATATTGTTTTGAGTTTTGTGCAGTAATGAAAACAACAGAAATGATTTGTGATATCAATGATAAAAAATAGTTTCAAAAGAATCCATGAATATATTTGGTGTAAGGTATTAAGGTGACGACGACTGTTGGTTGAAGACAATTCACATTTAAATTTTTTTACGTAATATAAGTACCTAAGTCCTGAAAGTGTTTATCAGACCTTATGAATACATAGCATGATTGTGATATACACACGACGATAAACACCTAAGTAATCACGTAATATTCTTACAAAACATTCGATCTTCCCCTTTTTGTAGAGCTTTTATTTTCTGTTATAGCTGTTCCCTAAATGCCTGCTCCCGTATATTTTTCCCATTGTTTGTCCTCCACTACAGGATGACAATGGCTGGCGTCATTTGTAAGATAGCGAATGTTAGTGGAGACATTACGTCTAGCTCGGGGATTAAGATGTTCTTATATAAATGAGGAGTAAAGGTATCTGTGGTGACTCATCGAAATATGGACGCGAAACTGTGTACCTATGAAACAAGGGATATTATATGATATTTAAATCTTCTTTACTCGAACTATAACAGTCACTATTAAGAATTTATCCATCTTTTATACAAATTTTTATATATTGATATATATAGATAAAAAGATGGAATTAAGATATAAATACGCGCGATACGACACAATCATTACTATAGTTTCAAGTGTAATTTGGCATACATATCATGTCTGGCAAATCACGTCTTTATTCCTTACAGGGTAGATCGATCCAACAGCTTCGCAAAGACTGAATGGCCTTTCTGGGTTTCTATTTCTCTATTTTACACGCCTGTTTTGAGGTAAACGTGTATCAGTTAGCAGCGAATCGAATTGGCTAACTTAGCCCTCGGGTGACTTCCTCGACACGAATAGAAATAATGGTAGGTTTCAGTTTGTCGATTATTTCGTAAGCCGAAGTGCGATCAACATCTCGAATGAGTCATGAGTGAGGGGGAGACAAAGAGCTGATAATAATTTGATTCATAATTCGATACATGGTGTTATATTCACGATTTAACGAACATACTTTGATGTGTAAATATATAAAATAACACCTCTTTCCCACAGAAATAGACGCAGAATATATTTTTTCTTGCCACGATACCTGTCCTGTATACTATTTACCTCCCCCTTCATCAAAATTCATTATTCTTCATGCAATCTTCATTTGCTCGTCCGTTAACTACAGGTTAATAGAGTAAATGCTCTTACTCCATTAATCTGTAGTTTACTCTTTAAAATCTCAATTCTTTCATTAAGCCAAACAGCTGAACGTGGCCTTTTAGTTTTTCAAGACTGTTGGCTCTGTCTACCCCGCAAGGGATATAGACGTGACTATATGTATGTACGTACATATGTTACTCTTTAAATCATAAATTTTAAGTTTAATTTATTTTAATAAAAACCTATTTTAGCAAATGCTATGCCAATCTCGAGTTTCGTTTTAGGTTTTTTTTGTAATTTCTAACAAGTTTAATAATAAGTCGTTCCGTCCATATGAAATTTCCTAGAGATATATAAGATACTTTATGTAAGTGCCTGCGATCCCAACAAATTTTCCGTCGTCTTTTTAATAAATTCTACGAAAAGGATAAATCCTATTACGGTCGGGACTGTGTGGGTATTTTTATTATTTGGGATTATAGACCAATATTTTCACTGGATCGTAAAGTACCTAAATTATTTTTGGTGATTTATAACACGACTAAAGACTAAAGAGTAAACAAGACTAAAGAGAGAAGAAGCAAAAAATGGATTTTTATAAAACATCGGATCAAACCATATCTGTCTGCTTTGAGAATGCTGTTAAAAAGAAAGAAAAATATAAAAAAATACAATAAATTTGAATCTTAATTTGTATTACAACAAGCCTGTTTCCCACAATCAATTTACTAATATTAAATTAGATGTACTTTTCCTTAACCCCTCACCACGCCGCAACCTTTAACCGTTCACAATAGAAGGAACTGTTGGTATGTACGACGCCTCACGAAAGGTCAGGTGGGGTCAGATTAGTCATAGGAATATTATTCTCATATTTATGAAGGTTTCGCTATTTACTGCTCGGGTCCAAAAGCCAATACTTTCAGGATATTGCCCATCGGTGCCGTGTGATAGAGGGAATTTGCATTCGGCCGTGAAAATTGAAATTATTTTTCTAGACTTGAGGGTCGGATAGTTATGTATATACTACAACCAAAGTATAAACTATTTTTTTGTCCATGATTTAATTAAAAAAATTGGGTACAGTAAAAAGATTGTGTTTTTTAAGTTTTAAAAGTAGATATTGTTATAAGCTATTGGTTTTTGTTATAACAATAAATGAAAACAAAACGGATAATCATTTAATCTTATTATCGTTGTTTTCCAGCAAAGTAAAATATAATCATCCTACCTGTTTCTAAAAGGAGAAATTTAATCACAAATAGAAAAATTCATTATTGCCTTGTTAGGATATTCTCTTGCTAAATTAGAAATATTATTATGCTTCAGATTGCCTATAAACTCCGCAGAACGTTGTTAAGAAAATTTAACAATTCAAGTATTGAGATACTGCTTACCAATTCCCTAAAACGTTATCTGCAGCTATACCCCTTTTAATTAAACAAATTTTACATTTAATTATTCCGGTTTGGAATAATTATCAGCGGCCGCAACCTCTTCGGATTGTATCACCAATGTTGTGTTCTTTTATTTGGTTCAAATCCGAATAATTTGCACATTTGGCCCCGAATCAAAGTAACTTATTCCATTAATGTTACTTATTAAAAGATGTGAAATTAGTTTAGGCAAACGAATAAGCCTTTGACAATAAACACAATCGAAAATTAAGTATTCCGTTAAATTTAATTATAGACCCATTTGTTAACCTAAAAGTAAGGGAAAGTTAGTTTATTCGAGCAATTATAAACATAGTTTCCGAGTTATTAACTATGAATTTTAAATGGTAAGTACTTACCAATTTTCTTTTATACTATGTTAAGAATATCAGGTGTAGCTGTAGCCCTGGCTAAAGCAGCCACCAAGAATCATAAAAACAGTCATATTTAAATTCATAGTCCTCATGCTGCGGATGAAAAACAAATCCCTTGAGGGATAAAGACGTGATATGGGTGTGTATCCTCGGTGTTATAGGAGTCAAATGCCATCTGTACGTCATTGCGAAGAAATTAATGCGCATAGCCTATCGCGGCGAAGAGTCTAAATCGCGCAAACAAAGATTTCACGGTTTGGAGCATTAATACAACCTCCGACTTATTTTCGTTGGAGCCGCGGTTCCTCAGGCTTAACACCTAGCCTGACGGAAGATCTTTCTTTTGGTGGCGGTTAATCCGAATCATCGCTCCCGCTACAGGAGCTATAAAGGCTTTACTATTAAATGTAAAGGATTCTCGTTTGCTTTCTACTTTTAATATTTAAAAAGGAAGTTTATCTCAAGATGCCGCTAGTCTAGAAAATGTGATACAAGTTGGCAATCTGAACAGCTCAATACAGCCCGTGGTATTGTCAGGTCGATCGATACGGCCACACAAAGGGGGAATATTGTTTGTCACAAAATTTATTATGGCAGCGGACAGAGCTCTGGTTTTCCGGGACACATCCAATCTATCAGCTGTAGGGCATCGCGAATAGTCTACCTGCATTCGCGATGAATATACTACATACAAATATTATGACTTTATTTAAGAGTGACAGCTTGACAGCCCATCGCCTAAAGGAAGAATCCCAATTTTATACATTAATTTAGAAGTACGGTGGAGAGTTTTATAGAATTCACTTATGATATTGAATTTTTAAAATAAAATAAAATATAATATTGCTTAGGTCATAAGAAGGTAAGGTCAACAATGAAGTACTTACAGTTTTTTATTTTTTGACAAAATCTACATACTTAAAGCCACCTAATAAGAATGAAATATTCTACCTCCTACTCTATAAATTCAAAGTTAAATATTTGTAAGTTAAAAAGATCAAGGATAGATAAATATGATCGATTGTAAAACCTTTGTCGGCCTTTACTCGCTATGGAGTGTTTTGTCTATAGTTCCTAGTTATCTCTCAAATATGATTTACTTATAGTTTAAACGAGGCCTTCTAGTCGGAACATCAGCTCTGTCTATCCCGTAAGGTATAAACACATGGTATTATGTACGAATAATTATTTCAATCTCCCTAATTATTAGTTGGGCTTTCAGCTGATATGATGTTTGGCATGTTCAGTTTTGGGTCCGAATGTGTTATTTATTTTTATTGGCGTCTCCAAGCAGCAAGCAAAATTAAACGATCATTGTACATTTGGTCTTAGCAAAAGGTTAGGCGGCATGGGCCATGGCATTAATTCTACTAACTTGCAGATTCCCAGCAAACGTGACCATACCATACCTTAGGGTCTTTTCTGATTCACCTACTATCATACGTTTCAAACAAAAATAAAAACCTTTTACCTTTCTTATGTTAGTAAGCAAGTATGAACGTATTACTAATAGTACCTACAGTTACAGTGATTAATTCGTTAAAGAGACTAGGAAAGTTCTTCTATTCCTAAGGCGTCACTAAGTCTTACAATATTAATTTAGGTTCGGGCACATTGCCAACTCATATGGAAAATTTTGTCTAGCTCCATTGAAATCTGATAAGAGCGAGGAATCTGTGATTTAGGTATGCAATGGTAGCAACGAAAATACGTTTTGTATTTGACGGCACACCGGTGTCATAGACAAATTGTAAAATATATTGGCGTGTCGACGTTTTAAAACTCGCAGCTATATCGGATGTCGATACACGATTCAGTGAACACATTTCCACGAAAAAATAAGGTAACAAAGAATAACATATAATACCTGTATGTACATTATAGATATGTACAGTCATACGCATGTCCAGTTGCCCTGCAGGGAACTCTAAGACGGGGTCATAGAAGCGAATTCGCAATGAATTTAAGTAGGTTTACATTCTGTTGACCGTACGCACATCCAGGTTAATAAAAAATTCTCATGTCATTTTAAAAAAATAAAGTCACGTTCGAAAATCATTCGAACAAGGATTTATTGTGAAATTTATTTGTGGGTATTATACGTGACTTATAACGTGTTGCGTTGCGCGTCACGTTTCCAGTCAAAATTGCAATTTTTGTATTCTAAACAGAATTTTCAGTTGTGGATCAATTTTCCATTAAAATTGATAATCTAGTTTGCAAACACATTTGAATAAAAATACGTTTTATTTTATATCTAAGTATTTGCTGTGTGCTATTTGAGCAAATTAATTGTTTAAAAGTAGGTAAAGGAGTTTGTCTGTTGTTTAAAACCGGAATAATTACTATTTGCTTACAAGATAAAAATCTATCAAGATACCACGTGAAAAATATCTTTTAATAGTTAAATAAATTTGAGTTTTTTTACATATAAGGATTTTTTTTAATGCCTACATGACAAGCTTTAAATTAGGTAGGTTAGTATTTACTTCAAATTAATAATTACGGATATAAACTTACTATGTCACTGATTCTTCATCTACATGAAATAAAGAAATACTTGTGCAAAATTGGTTGTTTGCTGGTAAGAAAGATAAATATCAGTGTATACAGAGAAGTAGTTCCTGAAAAACATTCTCACAACGTCGTTACTCGGGTTAGAAGGTACTTGAGACAGGTTCATTTTGCTAGCAGAAACAACGTAATGTGACCAACCTCTTAGGAAAATTAAAGTAGGTGCTGCTTTTCAGATGAAAAAAATCACTTACAGAAAGAAATGTAGGTACTGTGCAAGGTTTAGTTATGGGTGAATGAGAAGAAAATTCTTTATACTTTAATTTTTATAAACATCAAAAAATTACATTGAAATTATCATAACAAAAGCAAATGTGTCTATGGTTTTTCTACAAATATTATTGATTAATTAGCTGCTGTGTGAAATTGTGAATACTTTTAATTTTAGTATGTTCTGCTCACTAATTCAACATTGCATTAAGTTGTCCGTTCCGAACAAAAACATAAAAATTAAACAGGATAAACTAAACGTATCTAAGATAATACCTTAAATTTACAAATATTGCATGAAATTAACTTTAAAATAAACTTTAAATTGAGGTATACAATAAAAGAATGAGACTGCATACGATACTGTAGCAATAACAAGTACATTTTATGAGTATAATTTATATTGGTGTAGGGAAAAGCGGGCGTTCACCCTGTAGCGACTCGAGATATGAAATTTGTCGCAATTATACAAACGTAAGTAAGGCTTTTTTGTAGAACTACATAGAACTAAGTGAGGTAATTAATGAATTACCTCATACATAAAATAATAATAATTAATATGTAGTAAAAAATAGCCTTATTTTTTACGTCTATTAAATTAACTTTTGCCTATAATAATGAGTTAAAAGATTATGAAATGAATATGCGAACAATAATTATGGATAAATAAAAATAATCATGCTTAAATTCTTTTATTTTATAACAAAAATTCGGACGCGTTTTTCACAAAAACGTCACACACAATGTTTTTCATTGGAAATGTCAGTGCTAAACATTTTTCATCGATACATAATACAGAATGTTAAAAATATGAATTTCAAAAGTTCCTTCCAAAACTGAATCGTTTATGGGAAAAAAACATTTTTAGGCAGCAATGCAATATTTTTTTATATTTGTTTAAATAGAGCTCTTTGATCTCTATAGGTCTCTAAAACATCAGTTTTTTTTTTATTTTTTGTTTTAGGTTGACGGTTTTAAATACACAAAATCTAAAATGTGGGGTCAAACTCCGCTTTGCTTTGTAATTGTTATTTGATGAACTTTGAAATTTCAATTCAATTTTCAATCTTTTCAATTTGCTATTCAGCCTAATGTAGGGAAAGGGATGTGTGAAACATTGAATTTGGAGCTATAAGTATTAAATAATTCTTCTTAAGTATATACTTCAATAGGTTGAATTTATACAGATATAAACATATATTTGCTTTTATTTGCTTTTTCGTCAATGTAGCTATAGTAAAAGTAATTAATTAGAAGTCCCGAATCTTGGCTACGGGAAGGTTGGCATTCTTTCCGACATTATCATTCTTGGTGAATTATTCATGCGCATTTAATTGAATAACATTTAAATTCATTAGTCTCTGCTCTTATCTGTGCTTGGAGGATGCCTGCAATTTTCCGTTGGTGTTCTTTTCATAAATCTCGGTCATATTATTAGTCAAATGATTTTTGCCACAATTACACCTTTTTTGTTACGTTTAAATCCATGACAAATGGCAAAGGTTATAAAAAAAAGTTAATGGACGCACTTCGACAAGTAATTTATCAAAATTGGTACTATTCATTATTATATTATTCATTATTATTATAGACCAACAAACAATTTGTGTATGATAAAAAGTTGGTTAGAATGTATAAACAATTTTTAAGTATCTGCTGACATTTCCTAATATAGTAAAAGGAAAATGCTGAGGGAAATGTAACAAAATTTAACAAATCACAAAAATATTTTAACGGGGAAAAATGATGATTTGGTTCAATGATTACGAAAATGGGGATAAACCTTTCGTTTATCCTCATTAAATAAATTGTAAGTATGATACCATAACTGAAATGATTTATAAATATAGATGTATAATTTATTGTGAGGACACTTGTCACTCTCATCTTTTTTCCGTATTTAGATGTTGTAAGAGGCGACTAAATGAATACAAAAAGGCTTAAATGAATACAACGACCAAGAATTTAAGTTTGGTTATACAGTAAGGTTAGGGAACAAGGTCTGTTACACACCCAACGATCGTGCACGGTCATAGATGGATTCAAGGCCGAGGAAGTCACCGGGATAAATGTTAGAAAAGATATAGATTTTCTTTTTAATTTCACCTCAATTTTTTTTCGTTATAACGTAAATATCTGGTGTCTAGTGAGCTCATTATTTCGTGAACCTTATTAATACAGACGTGGACCGCAGCCAACCGCAACATGGCTCAAATTACATTGTTCCTTCGTTTTTAATTAAACTTCATTAGACTTCCTACGTTTTTAACAATTATATCGGTGGAATGTAGGTGATCCGCTTACCACGATCATGCTTTGTATTTTTTTTTGGGTCACGAACGCTAATGGTTTATTTTATCTATCCAAAATAAAGAATAGAAGAGAATTTATTGTATGTAAATATACGTATCTCAATCCTTTCGTTAAGTCATACAGCTGAACGTGGTCTTTTCGTCTTTTCAAGACTGTTGGCTCTGTCACTCAGCAAGGAATATAGTCGTGATTATATTTATGTATGTATAAATGAAATCAAACATAATGCGATTTTCGATAGAGTTGAAAAGGTTCACCGTAGCCTTTTTTGGATGTCTGTTAAGCATCTTAAGGACGATAGGTTTCACAAAAAGTACTACGAAATTGTTTTAAGATGTATAGGCGTCAAGCGCGTAATCGACTCACTTTAAGCACAAAAGATCACATGTTTTTTTTAACTCCGTGCTTTTAAAATATCTATTATGATACTTGAAAAACAATCAACATTATATTTTAAAGTACATTAAAATGATGCAATCTACTTCGAGGGAGGGACGCCATTCGTATGTTTCAAGAAAAATTTTTGAATTTCAGATTCTCGTTGCACGCGGTTGCTTCGGCTCCATTAATGGATGAATAATACCCACTCGAGTCCCGGCCGTAATGGATTCTCAAATATATTTCTGGATTCACATTATTATGACATCTCGAGTGCTTCACGACAGTTCTCTATTTAAGACACACAGTAATTCAATTCGCTCGGCTTACAATAATACCTACGAGTATAGAGGCGAATGAAGAAACTCCACTCATAATTGACATTTGGACAGCGACGCTGCAATAGATCTTTTCATTCAATGATGACTTTAATGAACCTCTGCCTCTGGTAAATATTGATTAAGCCTTTCTTTATGATAAAGTATGATGGAGTTATGAAACCAATATTGGATCAATTAAATAAGTGTTGAATATTTATTTATATTGTTACTTTAAACGTGATGATTTTAATGAAGCAATGAGATCTATTAAAAAAAGCCTGCATTGACATTTGCATGACTTCTGAATAAAAATATTATTTCCTTCTTTTTTTCTATTATTATATTAACCTACTTGTAGCTAAAATTACAGCACGAATTATGCTGATATTTACAAGTACATGTGTTTATAATGAATGACGTAGGCGTTAGATGAATGAGAATTTTTAAGAATTCTTTTGATATTTTAATAAATTATATGTTTCTTACATTAAATATAGAAGATTATTTTTATCATACAATACTATAGTACTCAGCTTTGCGTGTTCTCGTATAGATTGCATCGTATTTACTGAACATTAGCATACACCGAGATTACAATTGGCCATGCTAATGTACATTAGCCGTCGATCCGATACAACATATGGCACAGCTGAAAATTAGTACAAATACGAGATCTAGTATTAGCAAATTAACCTGTATATGGGACTTCATGTGAGAATACAAAGCGTCCTAAATAAGTATCTATTCCTCTTCCTAAAAATCCATTAAAAGTGAGTATTTTTCAAAGCAAAAAGGCTAAAATGAATAGTCGAATTACAGAATATTTAATAGTGTGAACGATGAAAAATTGAGTAGGCCTCAAACAATTAAAGTAAGATACACAAAATATAGTGATTGAAGGCTTTCATTAATTCTATTTCGTCAAAATCCATTCTCGACGCGATAATTATAACGTGATTTCTATGTCACGAATAATTTTTTTTAATCTGCTATTTTGCTTCACATGTAATTAGACAAAGACGTGTTTGTGTATACAGCCACAGATATCGTGAGGTCATGATATTTTTGAATGTTATCTAATAATCTTGGGTTAGCGTTAACGTGTCAATAGCCGTAGTCACGATTTTTGTCTGCTTATGTTTACACTGAATCATAAGGCGCATTTAAACGTGTTAACAAGTTTCCAACCGTTATAATTTATCATTAGTTCTTGCCCGAGGGTTTATTCCTGTGAGAATTTCTTATCGAGAGTTTACAATTTTATAGCAAGCTATGATAGAATTCCGCAAAATAATTTTTTTTTGCCAGCATGTCTTAGTAAAGGAACTGACATCGATTCAACTAAGAAAATATTCGTTTACCACACGGGAGAAGGGTCTTCCTAATTCTCGTTTCGCCAGTCTTAGAGTATGTGTAACATTATCTACGAAGGCTCGTCTTTTTTGTCATCACGAATTTCTTTCAAACGCAAGATACCTAAATCGGCAGCTATAAAAAATATAAAAAATAAATCTTTGTCTCCTCTATTGAAATGATTATTTTTATAATACATATACTAGCGTCCGCTTGCGTAATGCCTCTATCATGTTACTGTAAAACCAGTAGATTTTGATACGTTAAGTAGATTTTGTGTGAAAGAGTAACAGACAGGTGACGTGTGGTTATCGACACGAATAGAAAAAAGAATAGGACCACTTCATCTCTTGTCCATGGATGTCGTGGTGTATGGATAGGTTCTTAAACTTGGGATACTTCTGTTAGGCGATGGGCTAGAAATCTGTCACTAGTTGAATCCCAATTCTATCATTAAGCCAAATAGGCGAACGTGACCTATCAGTCTTTTCAAGATTGTAGATTGTGTTTACCTCGCGATGGATATAGACGTGACTTTATGTATGTATGTATGTATGTATGAAGTAACAGATAACATACCTACCTATATACTAATAAACTATTGTCATTCATGAATATAATATTTTTTGTATACCTAAACTAGATGAGGTACGAACATATACATTATATCTACATTTAGATGGCGGTTTCAGGAGTTCTGCATGTTATTAGCTGTAAAGATACAAACAGACTGCCAATACTTAAACAATGCTGTATACTGAGTCATTATAACAGTTATTAAATAAAAAATAAAAACTAGCAACTACAAAAATGCAAATCACCAGACTATATTAACGAAACACGATAAAACGAGCTTATCCCAATAAATGTGAACTGCAGTCTAAACCGAACCCCAGTGGTCACGTACAGCTTTCATTTGCCGCACCGGTCTATCGGTTCGAGTCCGAGGGCCCTCGTTTTGCGGTTCAATACCACTCATTCAAATGAACTGGCTAGTTTGTAAGCCCTCTATACAGAGCGGGAATGTTTCCATGTAATTGGAGTTGTTTGCAGAAAAATACAGTATTTCGAATAAAGTTGTTGTAAATATACCTACTAGACGCGCATAGAACCGTGCGTTGGTATTAAAGTATTTCGAGTAAAAATAAAAAGAATATTCCACCTTATATAAATATGTAATATTATTTTATTTATTTATTTATTTAAACTTCACTGCACAAAATGCAAATGTATAGCACAATTGGCAGAAGTTATGACGTCAAACTATTTTTGGAGTTCTCATATAGAAAGAGCTAATGCTCGTCGCTTCAAACGACTTCCTCAGGAAAAATAATAGATATACAGCGGTCCTAGTCTAAAAGTGCCAGGAACCACACTACATATCGTTTCAATCGTATCTTTATATTTAGCGTAAAGGATTCAACATGTAATAGCTACGGCCGAGTCAGACCCCGCAACTGAATCACCCTTTATGCATGAGTAAGGGCAGTCTGGGCTTGACTAGGGGGTTAATTCTCGGCACACTACCAAGGACATATCTGTTACTATTGGAAGTCTACTTTAACCTGTCCTTCATACAAGAACGCATTCGGATCTGTCTGCTTGAAGCAAAATACAAATCGTTAATTTCCACCCTTGCGACTTACCTAAGCTTCTTCTGCATCCTTAGATCACATAAGTGGTTTGGGCCGTGCTGCATATTGATTTGTTCATCAGTATGTCAATGAATCAGTTTCCTCTTTTATATATTTAGGCTAAAATTATGTAAGAAAGTTTATAATTATGCAATTCCACATAACATTGGTATACGTGCAGGTAATAACCGAAATTCTCACGGATGAATCATAAAACTAATTCCTAATAGTTATTAACTTGATACCGGATTTATAATACAGCAAAAGTAATTAAGATATAATCTTCGATTAGAGCTGCTTAGAACGGAACTTAGTTCATAATTTTTACATTATGAAGAAGAAATTACATCACTCACTTACAAAGAGTCAATTACAATGTAATTTAAAATTCTCTCTGAAAGAAATCCTAAAAGCAGAACATTTCAGCTTTATTTTTACACGTTATTACTCTTGATTGCTTCTAAAATAGCTAGTTTCTATTCGCTAAGATCTAATGTTTATTTTAATTTAATATGAAATTTAAATTGCAAACATTTGGAATTACATTTGTCGTAAAAGGCGACTAAGGGATAGGCTAACAAACTTGGGATTCTTTTTTAGGCGATGGGCTAGCAACCTGTCACTATTTGGATTTCAATTCTATCATTAAGCCAAATAGCTGAACGTGGCCGATCAGTCTTTTCAAGACTGTTGGCTCTGTCTGCCCCACAAGGGATATATACGCGACCATATTTATGTATGTACATTTGGAATATAATAACAATTTTATGGTACAATTTTGAGATTCGCGTAGCCACATGAATAATGTAATGAAATATAATACTACTACTAACAAAAAAGCATGTAATGCGCTATAATAGGATTATTATAGCGCATTACATGACGTGAAAATATTTGTTTCCGTTTGTTTGGCTTTCTGGTTTCTTTGTCTGGCATTCTGTCTATCTCTATATCATTCGGGTTGGGAATAATTTGTTTCATTTCAAACAGGTCTCACTTTCGAATGATAATATCTTCTATTCGTCCTTCATAACATAATTAATACGCAAAAAAGAAACATTTTTTCCACGACGAAAAGTTATCATCGTTATTTATTTCACGTCTTCGTCGAGAATTTTCTGGACCATTTATGTTGGGATTGTCTTAACAAAAGCGATGGCCGCTCGTTAAGGAAATTTTGTTTGGATTATAATCAAATGGAAACGTAAACAAACTTTTCGTATCACGTGACAGGCATCCGAAAAACTTGTACCGGTCCTAATTTCACGGCGTGACGAAGAGGCCCGCTCATTTTCCTGATGGTTGCGGATTTTCAATTTTCCCCACGGCGGCGCCTCCTTTTTATTAGTTGTTGTTTCGTCTTGAATACTAATAGGCGGGGATTAGAATTTACGTGACATCTCTGCTTACCCGATACGATGTGCCGAAAACTCGCGACTTGTTTAAACATTCAACCTTAACAATTTTCCCTCCTACGCGACGTTACGCTAA
Organism: Amyelois transitella; assembly: GCF_032362555.1. NCBI lineage: Eukaryota > Metazoa > Arthropoda > Insecta > Lepidoptera > Pyralidae > Amyelois > Amyelois transitella. The sequence goes on from NC_083509.1 coordinate 8,680,729, forward strand.
CGATCCCCCTTGGCTTGGCTTCATAATGATATGTACAGAAAATTTTGTGTAAAAGTATGTGATGATTCACGAAACTTTTTTTTGTATGAAAGAGGAAAAGGTGTTACTGATTTATTAGGGAGTTATCAAATACTTCCGCACATTAAACATAACTTCCTTTCTCCGGAAAATCTAAAAATATAAATAAAAAAAATCTAAACATACTTCTTTAGCGGTTGTCTAATGTCATTTTAACTACTATCATTCCCCATTGTAAGTGTATTTCTTTATGGGAAAGTGATGTAGGAGTGAGTACATCATCTTACTTAATTTTTAAATTCTTTGACTGTTTAAATTCGATAATCACTTTTACTTTCGGCCAGTTTCTTTTCTTCCGTGATAACTTTATTTCCCTTTAATTATCTTATAATTCCAATGGGTAATTAATTAGTGGTTCACAAAACATCCCTAAATAACGCTGCTATCATCCGTCACTGTTGTTTGGAAGTTAATCCGTTTAGGTGTCATGTGGTCAGCTCAGTATATAGCTACATTGTATCCGTATGCATAAAAGTACATACCCATAGATATTTCATTTTAAAATTCACTTAACGAGGGAAATTAAAAACTGATTGGAATCGTTAATTTCTAATATATAAAGGCTATATGTATAGAGACACTATCCCTACTAGAAAACTGAGTCCAGGATTCTTACGTGTTTACTTTTTAATTTTTTACGTTACATTCAGGAGTTTTGATGTGATATATGTGAAAATACGACGGAAAAAATTGTATAGAATCCAAGCAAAAATGAGCTCTTGAAAGTATCATCTACGAAAATATACCAATAAAATTTATTACACCGCAGTCAACCATGTTCCAGTGAGATAATCAAGCCATTCCCTTCTGTCCAACTCTTGACACCCGAAAGGATTTTAAACAACATATATTTCTAATCTACAACCATTATACCTCTGTTATTTAAATCGCATAAAAATTATTCCACTCCACTGCGGCATGCGTAATTAACTTCCTTATTCAAAGTAATCCTAATACTTTATCCGCAGAAGACAAACTGGATCTAGATTTCATGAATATAAGTGGAATAATTTGAATATATTGTCTACAATTTGAATATCTAAACATTGCCCAATATACCAGAACATTGGAAGGCAATGATACGTAAAATAAGTAGGACACCTTATTTATTTATGTTTTCATTTTATTTTGTTGATAGATTTTCAAGTATATCTTGTTCAAGTCCAATAAGTATATAAATGTTCAATTTAACGAAAATTTAGGCCTAAATTATTTACAGAAAGTTATAAGAAATTAATCACAGACTATTTTATCTTTTACAATTTGGATGTTTTGATTGATATTTTGGATGAATAAATGATTTAATTTTTTTTTTAGTTATTTAATACGTACTTTCAAGCATGTGGCTGATATCGGCCTGAATATTTAAACTGATTCTGTTCTTTTTTTTAAAATTTGGTTGACATAAGGGAATCTTAATTTTTATTTTGTACGATAGTTACAGTAGGTGTTTATTATAAAAACCGTTTTGAGATTGGTATCTCAATTGAGCCACCCAGTTCGTGTAAAGTGCATCGGCGATGCAACGTTTATTAATCCGGGAACATTTTAATTATGCTGCAAATTACGGCAGGCATCGAACATCGTCTCCTGTACACGGGAGAAAATGTAAAATATTGAACAAAAATATTTTGTAGGGAAAATTAATTTGGCAATTTTTGTGTTACATCTTTCTGTTAATTAATTCTCAGGTTTCATTTCAACGTTATTACATTGATGTACCGTGTTGCCTCGTGGGTTGCAGCTATAGTTTATTTTCATGGAGTTCTATTTATTTATTTGTATATGTATATTCTTTTAGTTTTTCATTAGATAATATTTCTAACTCTTGAATGTTTTGTTTGTCTCTGTGTCAAATATGAAAATCGGCTCGTTAGAGGTATCATATATACATACATATCATCACGTCTATATCCCTTGCGGGGTGGACAGAGCCAATAGTCTTGAAAAGACTGATATGCCACGTTCAGCTGTTTTTTGGCTTAATGATAGAGTTGAGATTCAAATAGAATATTTACACAGATTAAAAAAAAAATATATTTTCTTTTTATCAAATTAGTATGGATTTATTGAATTTTCGAATATAATTATATTATTAAACAATTTAAAGATGATTTATTTTTGCTGCCATTAGATTTAATTTTCTTTTAGGAAAAACAAAAAAATAATCATTAAAATAGTTAATGATTATTTTTTGTTTTTCCTAAAAGATCCCCTGTTTGGTAATATATCAATATATATTACCAAACAGGGGCATAATTAAAACGCACGTTGTAGTGACTTTTAATCCATCAGCTTTAATAATGATGTAGGATAATAAGCGTTCACGGAATAAAGTGTATCTGTATCGCGCTAATGGCCGCCGAGCCAATGAAATTACTGGAAAATGGCATGCATCGTAAATGTTTTAAGTATATTAAAAAGAGTGTGTTGTGTAAGTTATTCGAAAATGGTTGTATTTTTTTTGGCGTGAGCTTTTATTATTGGATAACTAGATTTCCTGCAACTTCGTTCTTACTTTTCACTTCAACGTTTCTATTCACATTCCCCTTGCACATAAGAATTATAAACAAGTCTTTTGAGTTAAATAATAAATAAATAAATAAATTTCCAAATATCAGCAAGGAAGCTATTGTCTATAAAGACAAACGCTATGGTTCATAATTCTTCTTCAGACTTATTGAGAATGGAAATTTAAAGTATTAATGATATTCGACTTCAAAAGGCGGTGTCGAAGTCCGAATTAACAAAAGACAGAATTCTCTCTGAACAATCATAGACTTCAGTTAAAAATAGACTGAGTATAATGAAACGATACCTTAAAAGTAATAAGGGTCGTTGATAATCTCTCTGCAACCGCAAAATTATTATTATTTATTATTATTTCCTATATTTTTTTATATATAAATACTGTTAGTTTTTTCGCGCATGTAATACTCATCCCGTTTATTGATTTCGTAAGAATAAAAATTAATTTTGTGTAATATGTATATATAATATATATAAAATGTTAATAAATGCTCATGATTCCTTGAAACTGTTCCCAAGAAACGAACAATTTCAGTTTTCAACGTTCAGTAGTTCCCCTATCTGATTGTAAGTGATACAGGTACCTATCTGCACTTTATATCATTGTTATAAATAAGATATTGTTAGACTTAAAGGTTGTGATTTCTAGAATAATATTTATTGGATTGCTAGAAACATTTTATTCATTAATTATTAACCTGCCTGTCCTGTATTTTAGTACAGTCCTGTATTTTGTTATTGTCTATCTATCAATATTCGCCCGGTATGCAAAGGGAAGAAGAGAAAGAGAGACGATGATGATGCTTTGCTCTGTCGCTACAATTTTTTATAGTCTATGATACTGGTATCGATGTTCGGTAATTACTAAAGTTGAGAACTTCGATGGCTGTTCGCTAGGCAAAAGATATTTTGCATGAATTTAAACTTGCTAACGGATTATACTGAAATAGCTGGGCTAAAGTGTAGGGTTTGGAATATTTTGATAATAAACCACTGAATGGATGTCACTATAATTTGGCAAAGGCATTTGATAAGCAAAGATTTTGACATTTTTGTAGCTCTGTGTAAATATTTTTTTTTAAACAACGTATATAACTTTTTACGTATTTTTCTAGGAAGTTTATTATCGTTTTTTTTCATCGTTTTATTTAAAGACTCATGACACCGTCAGATAAATCTTAAACCCTATAGGTCCGGGTTTGTCTACCGGGTCACCTGCACAGTCATACGCAATAAAGAATTTACAAACAAACAACACGAAATACAAATTAAAAAGAAATGCAACATGAAAAGCAGAGAGGATCATCTGTTATTATTCTAGTTATTATTGTAGCCGAGGGCAGCGAAATAGTTGACTGCAATAGTGTAATTAAAGCCGAACTTAATTTCCTGCCACCGGTCGCGCTCGAGCCGCTTCCGAACGCAAACTAGAGATGATACAGAAAAATACATCCAATCATCAAAACATTCAATTAGAAATGAATTCTCCTTCCTCTTGGCGTTAGTTCCGGTTATAAGTCACTTCTCTGGAGAAGAGCCCAGGGTGCGCTTTTTGAGCATGATCGAGGATTGAGTGAGTTAGGATTTTACACAAAAGATTATAACCGCCCTTTGCAGCGGAACCGCGGAACCTTGCCCGTATTGTCAGAACTCAAAGTGAATTATAAATTAATTCCGATACGGATTTTTGAAAATTGGGTTAGAATTCCTATCCTACCCTCACAGTTGGGAGACGAGATTGTCTTCAGGGACCAGTGGCGATTTTATCTGAATTTGGGAAAAAAATTAATAACATTATGAGACTGGACTACAAATCTAATAATCAATTCCACGCTAGAAGTCACAAAAAAAAAATTATACTTGGCCAAGATAAAAATGACAAGACAATTTGAATAAATAAAATCTATAAAATTTTTGTTATTTTTTTATATGACGTGTCATGTCGGTCAGTTTCGAAAGCAAATCATCATTTTCTGTATTTTCGTTATTTTGTGATCATACTTAATTAGATTTTTGATGAATAGTGTCTGCTCCTGTTTGTACCCAGATAACCGTTTTTAAGTCAAATTTAAGATATTTTAACTTGTATCTTAGTTCCACGATTAAAACAATGTTATCATAAACTTACTAACAAAAATATCCTTGTGCTATTCTGCAAATATAAAAAATAAGATATCATAAAATAACAAATAGTAATATTTTTAATGTAGCTAAATAAAATCGAAATGAATATAGACCCATACGTGTACATAAGGAATAGAATACCCGAAATATCAAGATGGGTACGTCAATATTACGATTATTGTTCTCATGATTGATGGCTTTCAAAACACTTGGACTTATAATTGGTTGTCGAGTGAGCCTTTGGCGAGCACAATAGGCCACAATGAGAATGACCTTGCTTTATTACGCGGCTTCTATCATAATATTGGGCCAGAGGTCTCAAACGAAAAAAGTACAGATTATGCTACAATAATCAGGTATGTCATAATTGTCCATATTTTATCGATGGTGTGATGGTGGATATCTACTTGCTTTGTGCCGTGTGGTTCCCAGCACTAATACAAAAAAGAATAGGACTACTCTATCTCTTCCCGTATATAAACTTGGCTATAGGCTAATAAACTTGGTATAGGCTAATAAACTTGGGATTCTTTTTTTAGGCGATGTGCTAGCAACCTGTCACTATTTGAATCTCTCGCAAGGGATATAGACATGGCTATATGTATGTATCTACTTAAAAGTTTAGAATTATAATACAATAAACAATAAAGAGCTATTCCTGACAATTTGTGTGTTCTAACGCCACTACTACTAACTAGGATTACAATTTATAAATTAAAAATAATAATTTTTTTTTATATAAATCAAATTAAGTTGCATCACCTTTGTAAAACTTGCACGGCGTCTCACATTTTTACTTGGTCCAGGCCAAAGGTTATTTTGAAACGTCGTGTCATTGTGGGCATTTTGTGACGTCACATTTGGCTCCATTTATTGTACTCGTATTGTATCATTTTCGTACCAAAGAAGTCATGGCCGACGTACACTTGAAGAAATATGCCGGAAGCAAAAAATCACTTGTCTGTAAATATCTATAATTTCTAATAGAATATCAATGACAGAGAACGACATCCTTTAAAAATTAACAAATAAAAAATCTTACATGCGTACTAATTTATTTTTTTTTTCATCTCAAATACTATTTTGTACGTACTCTGATATTTCTGATGATTCTGATATTTCTTATTTCTTTTTATTTCGGTATAATTTCAAGATTTTTAAAAGATTATAACTTTATCGACTGTCATTAAACCTATTCAATGCGTTCCCACGGCTTTTATAATATTCAATTTATTAATACAACAGTAAATTACCTTCTGTCGTTAAAGTATGACATAGAAATAATGAAATAAATTGTTTCTAACTATATGGAAATTATAATTAACTACAACGTATAGTATTAGTTAAGGATATTTATTATAGGTAATAGGAAATCGATGTATGAAGAAAAGCATTAATAAATAATGTGAATTATGTAAATGCATTCAAACATATAGTCACGTCTATATCCCTTACAGGGTAGACAGAGCCAATAGTTTTGAAAAGACTGAAAGGTCATGTTTAGCTGTATTTCTTTATGATGGAATTGAAATTTAAATAGTGATAGATTGCTAGCCTATCACCTAAAGGAAGAACCCTAAGCCTATCTGTCCCTTAGTCGCCTTTTACGACATCGTGAAAATAAATAATTGTATTTTATTCTCAAAAACACAGAAAAGATTAAAGATCTTGTTCCAAATAGAGAAATATCCCCGTATTAAAACAAATATTTCTCTTTTTTCAATAAATATCCTCATAATGCTTATGTCTACAGTTTGAAATGACTCTGAATAGTTTCATAAATTCAACTCTTTCAGGAGCAGAACTTATCTCGAATCTTTATTTTGTCTGTATATATTTGTATATATACAGATAAAATTATATTCATCATAATGATTTACGAATATCGTAGGCCACAATCGAATAACATAGATATCATTTTCATTGACGCAGAGACAATAGGCAGCCGAAGTCATGGGAATTATTTAATAAAAGATGGCATGTCATCAATTACATAGTTCATCATTTATTGAATCATATACTCAGCGTTCGATAAAGGATTCTAATGAAAATTAATGATCATCGTCGTATGATACTTTTGTCCTTCAGTGCTCGATACTCATTCAAGACAAACTACTGTAATAGAATAGGTAATTACCTAATAAATCAAGGTATTTATATCATTTATAAATACAATACATTTTGTAGTGATGTAAAATAGGTATGTTTCAATTGGAGAAAATCTACTTATGTATTTTTGGTAGGAATTAACTTTATGTTCGTCGAATCTTTATTCATTATGAATAAATACTTAACATTTACTTTAATTCAATTTATTGATAAGCCATACTTATATTTATTTTCATTTATAGTTTATTTTATTTCATTGTCTTAACATTAATATGTCAACTATTATGGGAAAAATATAATTTATATTTATATAATAATATAATTTTCGCAAGCACCGATATGGTACCATAGTTCTAATCCCTGTCCAATGAAATAAGGGGTTTCAGTATTCCATTAAACTTACGCGTCATCTGGATATTTATTTCACAGGCTTTTAAAGTTAATAACCGAGAATTCAATTTATTCAGTGGCGGCTCGCAATTTATGGAGCCATATTTATTCCTTCAATGCTTAGAAAAATAACATTCACGAGAAAGCAGACTTATGCTTCGAATTTACGAAAAAATCGTTTGATCGTTGATCAAACACTCCTCGCAGGCTTATAGATCTTTTAATTTTAAAAACGTATGAAGTCATTTTGACATATTTGAATGTGGTTTATATGTAGTAGATATACTGCTTTTATTTTGACGCTATAAACCATAAAGGAAAAACCAATAACCCTGTTTGTACAAACGCATAGGAAAGCAACCTTTTTTTGGCCAAGTACCTTTCATATAACATATATTCCATATAATAACAAGTTACTTGTGCTTTAAATTAAATAAAAACATGACGATATTAAATTAATAATATTTAACCGATTTAACCCCTCGGCTATTGATAAGGGTCGGATCTTTCACAAAATAGAACATAGCAGTCCTACGAAAGCCACAGAGCCTTATCATACAATATTAGAATGTCAAGAGGCGAAATAAATTATTTATGAAACGCTAAATTACACCGTATATTTTAGAAGTGAATCATATTAAATTGTGGCCGCCTCGTGATATTTTATTACTTTTGCATTTGCAAGTCTGTGTAAAATTAAATGTTAGTACTTATAATTTTCTATTAGCGTTCTTGTTGGTTTTAACAGGACTTTTCTCTTCAATCGTATATCCGATAAAACGAAAAAGTAAACTAATTACTATCTTATAAGTACTTACCAATTAATGTGTAATGGCTTGTTGGGCTGTGGTTTGTTGATCGTCTCGAGAGTTCCCTGAAAATAAAATTAAAAATAGTAGGCTTTTATCACATTGATATTGACACTGCCTAACAAGTTAATTTTTTTACTCGTATTCGGAACTAAATAATTCCAAAAAGTAATTTGTCCAAGTCAGCGTCCATGCTGATCTGGTAGCAAAGGTAAAACATAGCGTGTGCCAGCTGCTTCTTTCCCGTGTAGATTGTAAAAGGAAATCAAGGAAATAAACATGGAATTTTTGAAAGGCGATGGGCTAGCAACCTGTCACTATTTGATTAAGTTGTAAATAAACAAAGCTTGACGCCATCAAAAATAAAACAACTCTTTTAAATTACGCTGTTTTACTGAAAAGCGACCAATAACCAAGGAGTGTAGCAATTTTCAAATTATAAATTCAGCAGTTTCTTTATTGCATCAAGCTTTACGTGACCTTTCAGTCTTTAAGAGACTGTTCGGCTCTGTCTACCCCGTAAAGGATAAAAAGTGTTTATCTCCTTAGTTTTTAAAGCCTTATTTAATTTCGTCTACAAATTTGTAAATGGTAGTTAAGTGGAAACAGGCTTTTGAAGTCCCAAAGTCTTCCTGTTACTAGTTTCCCCAAAGTTAGTCCGGGGTCTACCACACGTCACAACTTTGTTTTGTGTCTGTGTTCAAAACTGATTGTCAGTCAAACAGAAACGTAGTTTTCACATACTCATATATATATACGTATAATCACGTCTTTATCCCTTACGGGCTAGACATACAAATTACAGCCACAGAATACAGAAATTACATTTTTTGTATTTTGTGACAGAGCTAAGCTGCCAACTGTATGGGTCAATGATGGAATTAAAATTTTTCAAATATTACATCTTACGGAATAGACAGAGCCAGTCAGAAGTCACAAGAATCGAAGGCCACATTTAGCTGTCTTTCTCACATTAAGTGTAAAATATTGTAGAGCGCCTACGTAGTACGCACCGTAGCTATATGCTACGAGTATGCAAATATTGTGACTCATTTTGTATCATTGAATTGTGTTTGTTGGTTAAAGAATTTAAATTTTAACAAACGATTGATTGATACTTTTCGCAAATCCTACGGGAACTATGTTATTTATTGTTTTTACCAGGATGAAATGTGCCCTTTTGTCTTTCTCCAGTATCTTAATTATATTTACGGACAATTTCAAGAAGATTGATTTAGTATATAACGCGTGAAAAGACAACAATCAAACAAATAAACTTACTTTCGCATTTTTAATATTAGTTGGGAAAAAGCCCAGTCAACCTCCGGCAGGAGAAGGCACATAAAAGGAATTGGAAGGTGATTACTTATGTTTTTTCTTTTCTTCTTCTCTCTTTCTCATTTTTAGGAGATCCCAGTTGCACTATCAGTCATAAATTTTTGAGCTAGTCTACTTCTTTATTCATCACTAATTATTATTTTTTTACCGTAATTATGGTTTAAACATTCCATTCCTTTTAGGGTAACTACAAATAACTGTAATTATCTTTGCAAACAATAATTTCTTAACCTTAATAAGACAGGCATCATCGTCGCTGGTTCTTCGCCGTCAATCACTTAAATAAGTAACAAATAAGTCGCAATGTATAATTGCAAGTAATTTGAACCGTCATAGAGTGACAGCCGAGCATGGTCTGTGGTCCCGGCCCGCCTCGATATGTTCCGACCTTTACTTTCAAGTGAAAAGTGACAAAGAAGGACGACACTCATGTTGGTGCCATACAGCCGTGTCTAGATTTGTATCTCGGCTGTATTGTTATGACAATAATATTAATACTTGTAGTAACTAAGATAAAAATTTATTAAGAACATCTACACGTGAACACGCCAGCTCTAACTACTCCCCAATTATAATATATGGATTCGTCAATACAATAAAAATGAAGTACCTACCTACCACAAAAAGTTCGTAACCTTGACATTCCACAGTGCCTGCTTCGAATAGTCTATAAAAATATTACCTACCATTAATGTTTATCGTAATGTCATATACATCATTCTACATACCATTAGGCATTGTAATCTCTTCCTTAACTCGCATCTAAACTTTGGGTATAATAAAACTATTATTGTATTAGCCTCGGGTTTGGTTTAAAAGTCAAGGGCGCAAATGGCAAGTGCGTATTGTTTACGGGCAGACGAAGGCGTGTCATTATTTAGGGTGTTGCATCGCATGATCGATCATTTTAAAAGTGCTAATTGGTATCTTCACAGATGTATGCATCACTAATGACTGATGCGTAGGTTTCACGTAGGCTCGAGTTCAAACGTTTATTCGAGGCCATAATTTACATCGTGATGCATAGGGCCCGGTTCTACACTTGTGAATCGTGCCTAACCTCGAGTGTACGTAAATGATGCGCAATTATATTCACGACTCAGCTAACCGGCCAATCAAATGCTATTATATTACAGATTGATAAAGTAAAACGATTTGTGGAATGTTCACAATTACGCGTCTGGCTAACGTGCATTTTGCGGAGGGCACTCGATTATGTGAAGATGGGAAGTTAAAAGTAATGGTTGTCTGTTGAAATAACAAAATTTTGTTGGTTATGAAAGTTAAACAACAACATAAATAGGTATTCAAAGAAAATTCAGCATTCAAAGTATATATGTATATGTAGGTATATTTACTTTCTTGGAAAACTAATTACAATCACAAAAATGATTTGGCGTCGAACAATAATCTCAATTATTTTAACCTTTTGTACAAAAGTTTTCTATTCTGTTATACATTTTTATCTAAGCGCCGAGGAATGAATATAAGACTTTTTCAAATTAACATTTACATAAAGATATTTCTATTATAACGGCGATTAGCCAACTGTGCCCATGGGGCAACCTGGCTCATTGTTATTCAAGCATACTGCAAAAGCTTCTTTTAAAACATGTTTTTTAACAAAAAGGTTTAATGCAAGAAACGTTTAGTCGGGGATCCTGGTAGCAATTTTATCAAATTGCGACTAGGGTGTCTAAAAAAATAGAGGTCTGGTCCAAGAAGAATAATTAAGCGGCTCAGCTTTTGTTTTATAATCAGCTATTAAACATCCTACTTGGCTTATCCAGTGACTTTTTATCGAAACTAAGAAATATTTTCTACACACGTTAAATTGTAGGAAAGCCATAAACGTTTTTTTTTTCAGTTGCAAATTATTCCTCTTCAAAATAAAAATGCATTAGATCCTTTTTGTTTCGTATCTACTTTGTTATGATTTTTCCATAAAAATAAGAATACTACCCAGTATAAGGCACTTTCACATATGACAGCTTTTTCACACATGCTATAACAGAGTGGGATCCCGGTCTTAGCAAGAGACAACTGAATGCTGAATGTTTATTTTCCTTCATTACTAGCAAAAGGAGCAGGTCCAGTACATTTCTAGATCGGAACATGTTTCTTACTGTATATTTTCCTTTGTTTGAAATTCCATTACAGTTTAAATAAAGATTTCTTGCTAAAGGAATACTTTTAAGAAAAGGATTTTAATTAAGGACAGATAGGTTGGCAGAGTAAATTAAATTCTAGATTTTTACCTAGCTACGAGAGGAAGAAACTTTGTCTTTGAACAATAAACTTAAACTAGGTAATGCTCTAAATACGAATTTTCGTGATATTATTTTATTATAATCGGTATTCAACATCATAACAGTCATAATCCTTCGCGTTTCAATTACGGTTATATAAACCGTAATTGAATCAGGATATCCTCACCTCTTCTTGAAAGGAGCTCGAGAGGCACGCCTATGACCATGATGTAGGATTAAGTCATCAGGTTTTTATAAGAAAATACTCCTGTCTGACCACCACTGCAATCTTTGTAAAGGAACGTAACTTATAAAGTGTGGAATATGTGCGAAAACTATAAATGTTTGCTGTAATTAAGGCTTCAGTGCAATCGTGGCGGTCAGATCGTTTTTCGTGACTCGTAATAGTCCAGAAATCATATAATATGAAGAACGTTACATCGACGGCTTCTGTGGCGCAGTCCTAATGTGCTTGCCTGTGACCCTGACATGACCTGTGAGTTTACGGTTTTAAATCTCGATCAGGAGATAATGAAAAACAAAATGCCCTTATTGATCTTGGATGTTAATCCATTTAAGTATTTATTACATAAATATAGTATCCCTGGGTTAGAATCGAGCTTACTTAGGGGGTTAGCTCAGTTTGTGTAAATTATCCTCTATGTGCTCAATGTGAGTTGAAATGTTATCATTAATGTTACAGTGCATTCGAGTCGGGCAGACCATCACGTTCTTGTGGCTCGTAATAGGCACCGCCATTATTCCGACGATGCGACGTTACATGAGAGCTAGGAAATTATCGCTCTTGCGGTCTGTTGCACAGGCATGAACATTTCCGACCACCCATCGCAGTTTTTGTATCCCATTTGTTAAATAGCTAAGCAAGTTTCAGTAAATCTATAGCGTAACCACAAATGATTCAATTTACGTGAAAAGTATGAAAGGCGGTAACTGATGTGCCCCAATTTGGTTACTTTTGAATGGTAACATGCGAGGATGGTTTGGACTTTACAATAATTTAATATAAGTGGTTTGATATTTCTCGGATACATATTTTTTGCATCACCTAATTAGGAGCTTATATACAGGTTTCTCATTAAATAAACAACTAGTGGAAGTTGGGAAAATAAACGTAATAAACAAATCAACAGTCGTGTTATCTGAAAGCCTGCAAACATTGCATAAAATATTACATATGTACATAATATTACTGCAACACTGTGCAGTAATATTGCCCGGTCATTAGTATCAATTTTACTAAATGAGTAAAATACATAACTGCTCGTAACACACTATTAGTAATTACATGCGAACAATAAATGCACTCGTATGTTACATCGACATTCCAGGAAACATTGTTGGTAAACTAAAATTTATTTATATGAATTAATATTTGCCATCCAAAAATATTAGCGATTTTCATTTTCTTTAATATCCATGGGATGTGTCGCCCAAATTGTTGGGTCTAGAGATTTGGGTATGTAAGTTCATGATGTGGTCTAACCTTTTTCATTTCGATTTCTACACCGTACATCTAAAATACACAATTGCATCAGTTGATATTAACAGCGGTAATTTAGGAGCATGTTCTGATCTAGACATTAGGCTGTGGATAATAATCTAGGCATTATTCGCGGACACGCGTGCATGCACGTCGTCATTATTCACGGGCACGCATGCCCGGGAGATCATGACTAGTCCTGCGGCCCTTCTCCTATCGTAATAATTTACTTTAACGACCATGTTTCTCATTATAATCAATTTAAGGTATAATAGATTAAGCTGTGTTAAATGTCGAATTTTATAATTTATGTAGGAAGATACAATAGTAACAGAGATTGTTGTGACCTCATAGTCGTAAAGGCGCATCCTAAGCTCCTCTTCAGAAAGGGGAGAATGAAATCAGGAATAAAGTCAGGAGGAACCGATAGAAATTTTTTTTGAATCCAGGTTTAGAGATGAGATAATATTTGAGTTAAAACTTGTGAAGCAAGATGTTAAGATAAAGATAAAGTTCAATATCAATGAAAATAATGCAATGAGAGTTTTAACTCGTGCCAAAAATATTCATTGCATCAATATTGGTAACAAAATCAATGAATGACTACAATCTTGTTAATTATCTCGATAATAAAAAAATCATTTTAATAATAAAATAGATAAATTGCCAAGTTCTATTTATGCAAAATGAATGGAATATAATAGCTGGTTGAAATTACCTATTAATTTTTGGCATTGCTTAGTATATGTAGTATCTTTTATGGACTATATCGATACGTGACTAAAATTAATAACAAATTGCAACTTTATTTTATAATATTACGTACTAGCGACCCTCCCCGGCTTCGCACAGGTAGCGTTTATACATACAAACCGTCCTCTTGAATCACTCTATCTATTTAAAAATTGCATCAAAATCTGTTGTGTAGTTTTAAAGATCTAAGCGTACATACGCAGACATATGGAAGGACGTAGGCAGCGAATTTGCTTCATATTATATTGTGATAGTCTCAGGACATTTATTTTAAGTGTGAAATAACAACTTTTCCACATCTAGCTGGACTGTCAAGATAGATCCTGGGCCCTTTTCAAGAAGAACACCAACGACGGAACTAACACAATGAGGCTGACATCCCATGCAGTTGTAAAGTCTATATGTATGTCTCGTAATGTTGAAGTCATCAACTAACTAATAACCAGTGGTAAGAGTTTTAAAATCTACAAGTTTTAAAATTAATTCAAATTGAACTGCCGTTATCGCATCAAAAACAACTTCTATATGACCACTGTCTTAGGTTAATAAGGTCAAAGTCTAAACCTTCTACATTTATTTCCATAACAGAAACGTGGTATATAAAAATGTTACGCTTAGGTATGGACCACATTTTATAACCAAAGCAAGGATAAGTACCTTCATAGCTTTATAAGTCTGCATGTACCATGCTTAAGGGCCCTTGTGCTTTGCAATTTGCATGCAAGCGCATCCCTCCACTTTTCCAGTGAGTTTATAAAATCTAAATCCATTTGCTTGTACGTTTATAAGAGATCGCAGGATTCAAATTTTTAAATTAATTTGTAGCAGTAAATTTAATGAACGTCTATCTCAGAGTTGGCTACCTTTCGAATATTTTTAAAAAGTTATTTTTCTGGTGTTATTTATTCGTTAAACTTTTGCATTACATTTTATTTCAATTAAAAAAACTGCTTTTTGAATTTCAAGTTTTTAATAAAAGATTCTCTGAATTTATGAACATTTACTATGAATTCAAATAGTTGGTTATAATAAGCGACATTTTGGGATCTCGGAGAAAAATCATAAAGAGTTTCGTTCTGCCATAATTTGTACAAAAAGTTTTGATTGTATTAAATAATCAAACATGAAGTAATCAGGAAACCACAGGTGATTACTTCATACATGGTGTCTGCAAGTGTAAAGTCTATTTACAACTAATTGCGTTGGGAGTTTGGGAGTCCCAGACGGCTTGCAGCATAAAGTCATGTTTACCCTGAAGACAACGTCTCGAAAATTAGCGATATGTTTTGATTGTATTTAAGTAGATTGTAGAAAATCCACAATTTGTGGTGATGGTGTGGTTCCAATATTTCTTCTTCTTCTACCTAAATTTTATAATAAGTTCAATGCTAAGTTCGTTTTTCAGGTGAGCTTTAGTTTTCTTAAGTATTTGAAATTAAGCATAAAAAAATGAGTTAGTAGAAGGATATCTGTTCTAAGCGTTAACTGGAAGTGTAAAGTCTTATGTTACAATAATTATTATAGATAGCTTTTTCAGATTAGAAACTTAAGTCCTGTTTTCACTGTGTGACTAAGATATATATAAACGCACTTTAATTAGCGAAAGGCTGTCCATATGCTACACAAAATATTAGTTTCGATGGTTTTCTAGATTCCAGATACAATTTTTCGAACGATCTCTTGTACTCGCAATAAACTGGTGACCATCTAAAGGCATAAATTGACTGTTAAAAATGTGACAATTTATACAGTACGTGCGCACAGATTTAGCATTATTGCTATTTGAATCGCTTTTATATTGTCTATTCGGACACAGACTAAAAGCAACATTCCACCAATCTAAGGAATTTTTAATGCTAGTAGTAGTTGTTAGTATTTTTGACCGCAAAACGAATTATATAGCTTTGAAACCGGTGCCTGTATTACGAGGTAAGTTAACCGCAATTTGGTTGTCTGACAATTTCAAAACACCCGCTTCCGCACCACCGTTTCCGATTGCCAACAGCCGCATTTTCATTATTTCTGACCAATTTCATGCAATATCGACTAATTGCTTGATCCTTAATCATATCATGTTACCAATTTATAAATACTTCAGTTTCTTTGTTTAATTTTTTTTGTCTAATATTATAGTCACGTATCGGACTTTTCCGAAAAGGAGATTTCCTCCAGTCTGCCAAGTATTTCATAGAACACAACAATTTTAGTCGATAAATTGAATTTTTAAACTACAGTAATTGTACGAACAACAATATTTACCAATTCAATCATTTAATTTTCACTCATCAATAATATCAATAACGTCAAAATAATAAAGTCTAAAGTTTTAAATTTCGAAATCGATCTAATTCATGGCAACAGCACAGTAGCAATGCCGATATGAGTCAGACGCAGTTCCGCAAGCTGTCAGTCATACCGACGGGCTGCCGCCGCTCCAGGCCGCAGTGATCGACGCCGATTAGCCACGTTCCGTACACCCTCACCTCACTCCGGCGCAAGGGCCACTCTGCATTAGGTATTACAAGTGATAGTTAGCGAATAAAGTGATGTTTTAGAGCATTTTCATGTTTAGAATAGAATAGATTTATTTTCAAAATTGGATACAAGGTATCACTGTCTTATTGACGTCATATAACTTAAATCTAATTATAAATACTACCGCTTCCAAATAGCGTGTGAAGAAGAAGCGGCGGAACAAACGACACTGCATTATTTTCACCGGACGTCAATTTACAAATATAGATCTCTTAAATCTAAATCGTGGAGGAGTGCACATTGTCTTCATTAAAAACATGAATGAATGTAAAACTAATTATTTCAATACGAATATTTCGTCAAATTTGAGTTTGACCAATCCACATAGGGTATTACGCACCGTAAGTGTCACATTACTTAAATTTTTATAGCAAGTTTAAGCTACAGTAAGTTTTTGTGACCTTTGCTAAATGTGTAGGTCCTCATTAATGGATGTAATTGGGAACTTGATTTAAATGACTGGAAACCACCGCTGCCTGCCTAACATTAGGTACATATAAATGAGACAAACACATGTCGTAGATAGAACTGCAAATATGTATAACATATGAATGTACAAGAATATGTTAGAACAAGAAATAATCCCGTGCTGGGAATTGATCCTAGTACCACGATGTCGACCGTTCCATTGACAAGAAACGCAACAATTTCGGTCAAAGAAGCCTTGCAAATAATAATGTGTGAAACGCGCACGACTGATATAGCCCAAATAGTCCTTTGTACCCTTTGTTGCATTCCATTGTCTCATACCGTATCGGATGCTAGTCGAACCAAGTCACTCACAGTGATTTCTGAAGAGGAATGTTCGAATTCAAAGACTGGATTTATTTCAATGAACGCACGATATGTGCTGCATTTTTGGCTTTGACTGGTACGTGCGTGCTCAAGCGGAAACAATATATCAAGTGTAGAAGGCATATCAGAATGCGTCATTTTATTTTTATGGTAGGTAATTAAGGTTTTTGAGAAAATAATTTAAATCAATTTTATTATATTTGTTTTATATTTCGTCTCCGGTGGATCTCTAAAATAAGGAACCCTTATTTGATACTCGTTCTTTTTCGTTGACAATCAAAAGATTGGTTCAGTCGTTCGTAAAAGGAGTATAAGTATATACAACCTAATCCTTGCTTGACGCTAAAACGCCGATTAGAAACTAATATATTCCACTTTAATTATTAATTCTCATATTCCATTCCTTTCATTGACTTACCTACTTACCTACGATGTGTGCGACAAAAAGCAACAGCAAATATTTTTTAACTTCATTTTAATAAGAGGAATCCTGATGCTTGTAAACTCCGCAATTTGTGAGACGAGCAGGTAATTATTAAAAACAGGAGAGTGCAATGTTGAGACGACTTTTAAAATAAAATCACGCAGGAATGCTATCTTTTTTCCTTGACATTTTTCAATCATGTTTATTTCTATCTTTATCTGTATGTTACTCGAGTATACAGCGCATATTTTTGCAGAAAATACAATGGACGACTTATCAAAGTAGTTCTTTTACAAGTAAAAAATATCTTATTCGTGTAATGTGTGGGCTGCTAAATTGCAGAGAATTTGTGCTGGTTGATGTGTTGATGAATGTACATTCTTACTTGAAATTAATTTTAATAGTGTTGTGTTTCATTCGTTTTTTTTCTCGCTTAGCGGTTGACGGGTAATAAAGATAAGCAGTATATTCTGTGGCGCATCGTTTGTACAACAAAAATATAAAAAAAAACAGAGTTTTTACTTGACGTTATCAATGAAGAAATCATTGAAGTACTTTATTACCAAATGAGCCACACACAGTTAACGATATGTAGTAAAAAAATATAAACGTATTGGAAAAACTTAAATTATCTGCTATGAAAATATTTAAATTGTAAAATAATGGATGAAGCGAAGTGCGCTAAGGTTAAACTTGATATTTCAAATAAGGATGTTGAATGAACGAGTAATACAACTCTCAATACACATGACCGACAATGATCTTGGCAAAATGACACTCGACGGATGATTTAATTTCTCTTGTCACTTTCGCTGTCATTATAACTTTCATTACGTATCAACAAATGAACACTTAACAATAATTAGCGAGTCAATTCGCGGATATGTTATTTAGTATCAATTATATCTAAGTCAGTCTGAATTACTTTACTTAATTTTGCTTTGACTTCCGTAACTCGAACTTTGAAAGTCACAATTGTCTACTGCTTAACCTAATGGTAGACTGTAAGATAATGCTCTTAGCATTAAGTTTGTCTATTTGTAGTATAATAATTGTACATGTTTCAATAAATAATAAATAAATAAAAAATAATAATTTAGAGATGACTATCGCAATATAACTAAAATAGCAACGTTATTTATGTAAGAATTGAAACAAAGGGTCGAACTCGAAGCGTGTCAGACTGTCATGTCGAGGATGATGAAAAATTGATTGATTTAGTTTCAAAGCGGCACAATGTTACCATTCGGGATACTTCGTGATGTCGCGATGAGTTCCGAGTGTTTTCCAATTGAGTTTTGATTGTGTTTCGATGGCGTATCGGAATGTAGGCCGTAGATCGTCCGTAGTGTTGTAATCATATCGATAGTATCTGTACCATCGATAGTTTTTATCTCATGATATTGATAATATCTGTCTCAATACATAAAGAACACTGGTTGCATGATTGACTTATAAATGCACAGTCGAAACCGATAGGGCCAGTTACTTGAAATTCCTTGTATAGTTTAGGGATGCACTAAGGAAGGATTTCTCTGAATTCTTGCGGGACGAGAAACTAATGATATTTTTCGCTACACCCGGGCGAAGCTGCAGGCGTACTGTAGTATCTTATGTTGAAGAACAATACTTTCTGATACGTATATTTTTGTACAATTGATAGTATCATTACTATGTGGCTTAATATTTATCGATAGTGGACTATCGGCAACACTAATCGTCGTTATTCATTCGACACACGCCATTGGCAGCCCTTTGCGTTCATCGTCACGTCAGAAATCATCCACTTACCCTTTACAAGGATTAGGATTCGATACGACGACCAAAAATACTTGCTTTTTTTGTAGAAGCCGCGTCGGAATATGGAAAAATTCTATTAGGTGTATTGTGAGCGAGTGTAATAGTTAAGCATATGGTAAAAATAGTTTACTTATAAAGGTTACCTTTATAACCACCGAATCAATGTATTTCAATATGGCGCTTGGTAATACGTGTGATATATTACATGTTCTATTTTAAGACATAATATGATACGCTGACTAAACAGTTCTGCTAAAATGATAGACTAAAATAAAAAATGTATTTTTCACCATTGCAAATACAAATTGTGACATTTCAATGTAAAAATATTAAATAAAGATTTGAGACCACTTAACAAATATAGGTTTATAAAACAACGCTGATAACTTAATTACTTACAGCATTTATAATTAATCGATATAATCGATTAATTTGCTGCAAAATCACTGTAAGAATTTCTTTGACATTACGCTACCGAACACCCGAATAAGCTGGGAAGTTTAACCAAATTTTAGCTAGTTTGACCATGTGCGCATTTGAAATATAACCACGCGGCGAATAAATTCCCATTAAAATCCTATTGCAAACTAGATATAATAGATAAATGATTACTAGGCGAGAGAATAATCACAATGTGGTGGCTCGGTACACTTACGGAAATTGAGGTAATAAACTAATGCAAACACGATTATCATTTCAGCGTGTGTCTGCTTCAAATAGGTCACATCATAGAATTAGGAATAGGTAATGTAAGATCATAGAAATGATTTTACCAAGGTCCAAAAAGGCATTAGACGACGCTGTAGATTGGATGAAGTGGAGAGGGTAAAGTCTGAAAGCCGACATTAGACGCTACTGGGAACACGCAGATAAGAGAGAGTGAGATGATTTTTGGCTCTGCTACTCTTAAGGAGGAAGACGTGATATGCATTCTGTGTTAGAGAGGGGATAAGTTCTGAAGAATGTATCATCGC
Source organism: Amyelois transitella (assembly GCF_032362555.1). Lineage (NCBI taxonomy): Eukaryota > Metazoa > Arthropoda > Insecta > Lepidoptera > Pyralidae > Amyelois > Amyelois transitella. Next base: position 8,701,137 of record NC_083509.1, read on the forward strand.
ACATATATATGAACACGTTTCTTGCGGGGTAGTCAGAGCCGACAGTCTTGAAAATATTGAAAGGTCGCATTCATGGCATAATGATGAGATTGAGACTCAAATCATACCAAGTGCCAGCCCATTGCCTACAAGAAGAATCTTAAGTGTATTAGCTTTTCCCTTAGTTGCCTTTTACAACATCCGCGGGAGTGTCTTGTTCTAAAGTGAACGGGAACCGCACGAAACTTATATACTTTTAAGTTTAAAACGGCATTTCTATCGTCTTATGTTATTCCGATTGCTATGGGTTGCATTGATGGGATGCGTTCTACGTGAACGTCATTTTGGGACGTGATTTTCGTTGACGCTTTATCGCGCGCTATTTTAATTGTTCGCCACTAGATTGAAACGTGATTAGAATATTCAAATAATTAAAAACCAGTGAAGTTTGTAGTGAGATTACCATCTCGATAACTACCGTAAGAAACATGTTTCTACCACGTTATTTTTTTTAGATTAGGAAAGACCTTTAACATTAAGTGTTGCATAGACTAAGGGTTGACATATGGGTTTTTGTAAGTTATTTTCAATAAGTCGTCTTAAAATTTTCGTTATTTTTATTATGTTTAATAAAATCTGAGGAACTTAGTACTTTAAATAATTACTTTAATATGCAACACATTGTGTATAAACAAATTATGTATAAACAATTAATTGCAGAATGTTATGACGTGTTTATTACCGCATTGAATTACAGATGATCATAATTGAAGGCGGGAAGTGGGCGCCCAATTCAATGTCAATTACTTATTCTGCATCACGAAGATACTGTATATTTTTTGTTTGTGTGCCAAGCTAAAGCGGTTTGTTTTGTTAATTAATTTTCAAAGTTTGGATTGCATTAATGAGTGAAAAGGCAGTATGCGATAAAAGATAAGATAAGATAAAAAATAAAATAAACTCTATGCAAAACTGACTACCTGACTAAAGGATTAAGGCAATCTATAATGTAAGAGAGTGAAGTCTTATAATGTGGACTAAAAACCTTGTTTGAGGACAAAAAAAAATTTTATATGATCGAAGATATGAAGTCCAAAGATAAGAGAAAGAGAAAAACCTGAGTCAATATAATGTTTATATAAAAGGAAGGAAAAGCTATTTGTTAATAATAATATTTCACCTGAGTTAATAATAATAATTCACCTGGGTAGGATGATTGTCTAAGTCTTTTATTGAAACTTAAGTTTTGTAGATTTAGTTGTGTATTCTTTTATATTAAAAATTCTGTGAAGAATTATTTGATTAAGCGGAAATGTACAAATAATTGGCATACCCGAAATCTTCAATTAATGTTTAACTGCCGCTGTAGGATTTGGGATATTGCTACACAATGCTCTGAGGATTAGTTTCTGGTTAGATTAAAGCACAGCGGATTATATCACTAAGATAATAATTGATGAATATTTATGAATTAATTTTAATTTGATTGTAGTGAAAATGGGTATGAAATTATTACATAAATCGAAAGCACGCTTTATTAAAAATGTGTTTACACATAGTCACGTCTTATCCTTCGCGAGGTAGAAAGAGCCAACAATCTTGAAAAGACAGACCACGTTTAGCTGTTTGACTTAATGATAGAATTGAGATTCACTATATACCCAGTAATGTGTTTTAATGAAGTTAATTTCTACGGTGGCATTCAGGATTAAATAACGGCCACGGTTTAGATTTTAAGAGAACTTATAAAATATTTAATCGATTTTTAGATTTCTAGAACTATTTATGAACATCGATGTAGACAAACACAACTGTGAGTTAGCGATATCGAATTACTGGGTATATAGTGATATTTGTTTAGATTTACAACACTGTAAACGAAGCCACCGAACTTTACCATCCCTGGCTATAGCCATTTTGGCCTCTACACTATTCGTATTGCCAGTTATAAATCCTACCACGCCCCGATCTCGGCCGATAATTGTAAAAACCCATAAAGATACGGTCTAAATACTCACTAAAGCTAGCAACTGCTTTATTTTGTAGTTCCATATACGTGACTCAATTTCGGTTGCGCATTTCCGAAACTGCTTTAGGGGTGCCATTTGAGTCATAGAAGATGTATGTACTAGCACTTATAAACGTTGGTTGGAAATACATGGCTTTTATTCATCATTCGTTTTAAGCGAGTTTATTGTTTACTTTGGCGGATCTTAACTTACATGTAAAATTACTAGAATACACCCACTTCTGCCCACTTATAGTATAAATTTGGTATTATTTCAGTAAATCCTCCCTAAGTTCAGACGTAGATTACATAAGGAATCTACATTAATGCCAAATCCAAATTACGGTTTGGGATGTGCGTTAATTTATATAAATATATTTATAACTTTTTACGTACATTCATATAGCCACGTCTATATCTCTTGTGGGGTAGACAGAGCCAACAGTCTTGAAAAGACTGAAATGCCATGTTCAGCTGTATGGCTTTATGATGGAATTTAGATTTAAATAGTGTCAGGTTGCTAGCCTATCGCCTACACGGGACTCCCATGTTTAAAGGTCTATTCCTTAGTTAGTTTTTTAACCTGCTTTATTTCTTGATAGGTTTAAAGAACACCAGATTGTGCCGTGTGGTTCTCGGTATACAAAAAAGAATAAGAGCACTCCATCTCTTTCCCATGGATGTCGTAAAAGGCGACTAAGGGATAGGCTTTCAAACTTGGGATTCTTCTTTAGGCGATGGGCTAGCAATCTGTCACTATTTGAATCTCCATTCTATCATTAAGCCAAATAGCTGAACGTGGCCATTCAGTCTTTTCAAGACTGTTGGCTCTGTCTTCCCCGCAAGGGGATATAGACGTGACCATATGTAGGTATGTAGATTGTACATATGTTTATTATATTCCCTTGTAGGTATTTTGAGTGCATTATGCAACAAAATAATAGATCTCCACGTCCTACTAGCCTCCAACCTTAGCAACAGGTAGCTAGCCCATTGTCTATAAGAAAAATGTTTATAAGCATATGCGTTAATCGCATTTTACGACATCCATGAGGAAGATATGAAGTGAAGTAGAATAGGACCTATTCTAAAGTGACGAAAACCACGCGGCATAAAAGTAAAGTTAGAATTCTCTAAAAAAGGCGTAAACAGCTTAGAATATACTGCATCTCTGCTAAACGAGCCGAGAGTCACTCAAAAGGCCGTGAAAGGTCATCGTAAGCGGCGGGCGAGCAGACGCCCTCTGCATTGTTATTTCATAAAGGGTAAGTACTTTATGGCTAGATGGAGTATGAAGGTACGATGCGTTTTGAAAGGATGGGTGGGAGCGAAAGGTCTTCATATTCTTAATGATACTTTCATTTTATTTTCTATGAATATTTTTTGTGTGTTAAGTATTGACTGTAAGAACGCTTAAAAGAGTTATCAAATTTCTATTTTGTATGAATGTGGAATATAAAATATAAGTGGTTTTGTCGGCATATTATCATCATCAACACAATTGATGGCTTGTTTAAATGCTGGTTTATTCACGTATTTAGAAAATCTTATACTCGGACGTGGTCCTAAATAGCCTTCCGCCTTAACGTAAACATTATCAACGTCAATTTGTCAAAAATATCCGAGCAAGACAATAGCAATACGCCAAACAATTGGAAATGCAAGGAAATCCAATAACTGATTATGGCATTCCGCAGTTTCACTGGATAATACTCGTTTTTGCCAGAATCTGGTTACACATGCAAATCAGTGGCTTTGAGGGACTCAAACTCGATTGTTAACCGCGTTAGTGCGCGCGCCGCTTAATTCGGTTTATTTTTTAAATTAAAATAAAGATACGTAGTTTTTTTAAAAAATTTAATGTTCTGTAGTAGAGGTGCAGGTTTTTTTACTTATTATATACTGGTAATAAATGATCTAGCTAAACGTTGCCTTTGGAATTTTGTGACTCTTGGCTCATGCAAATCAGTGGCTTTGAGGGACTCAAACTCGATTGTTAACCGCGTTAGTGCGCGCGCCGCTTAATTCGGTTTATTTTTAAAATTAAAATATAGATACGTAGTTTTTTTAAAAAATTTAATGTTCTGTAGTAGAGGTGCAGGTTTTTTACTTATTATATACTGGTAATAAATGATCTAGCTAAACGTTGCCTTTGGAATTTTGTGACTCTTGGCTCTGTCTACCCCTTCATCATAGTTTCTACAATTGGTTCATTACTTGGTGGTGTTTAAAAACAAGTAACTAATCTAGAGTCTCTTAAAATAAAGTTCCCGATTAAAAACAGCTTAATGCACAGGATCAAATCCTTTTCTGAGTTATGTAGGTATAGTTTAATAATTGCTAACCGGTTTCAGCGAGGAAAAATGTTCTAAGGAAATCTGGACAGTGAGGAAACTGATTGTGTTACTATAATCCAATATGGATTATGTTCCTTTGTAAAGACAGGTTCCTTTTTAGAGTTTAGGGCCAGGAGGATTATGGATAGTCTATTTGTAAAAACCTTTATAAAATATATATTAAACACTCGATATGTTGATCGCATAAGCTTTTATTCAATTAAAATCTATCATTAGAAGTCCAGTTAGGATAATAACTGCATACTTCAAGCTGTCAATCAGGCTAGTCATCGATCAATTAGCGTATAAATTAAGTGTAAATTTACGAATGTATAAATAAACATGTTTATTGAGGATTTCACAGACGTGATATGCAAATAACATGTCAATATTCTGTTTCATACAAATAGTCCATTACATAAACATGAATGACTTGAATATCCGATTCAGAATACCGTATGAGTAACAGTATGTTTAAGTATAATTAATATAATGAATTGCTTACATAATTAACATTATAAAACAACAGTAATGGGTCTACTTTTATTTTTGTGGAACAGTTTTAGAAAATGGACCGTTAGGTTGATTATGTAATTAGTGACAATAATCGAAAACTGACGTATGATTCGTATTAATAAACTTACGAAATGTAGCATGTTTTGGTCAATAATTGCCTAAGAAGAAAAAAGGAAAGACCAATACAAGTTAAACTTCTTCAAACTAATTGTAGCTTATGAATACTATATTATGTCATAAATATGAAAATATATTTGTGTGTTTGTTTGTCAGCCTTTCACGTCAAAACCACTTAACCGACATTCACGAAGTTTTGCATGCATATAGTGTGGAGTACAGAGAAAGACATAAGGTCTCTTCGACGAGGGCGGGGCCGCGGGGGAAAGCTAGTCTGTATATAAAATATATTTTCAATCGAACGACAGATCGTGGTAAGTGGAAATAAGTAGTCTTTGTCTACCCCTTCGGGAAATAACACAGAATTTGGAATAAAATTAAATCTTACTTACTTAAATTATATCGATTTTATACCTGATGTTTGTTTGAATAATTTTAAATACCTATGTGCATTTATCCATGTTCCGTCATGTCAATCAAAGAAATCAAGTCTTGTTGAATTTAATGAATCATGTCGTACACATATTCCAATTGAATTAATTCAGAATTCATCCGTGCGTTGTGACTGTCAGGGTCGAGGTTATTTGGTTAAATAATTTGAATTTTATTGTATTGAACACAATAGTTATAAATAAATAGTCGAAGATTAAGCGATAAAATTTGATTATTCGATAGCAGCATTTGTTGGCGGGTTTATTTAATTAAATTTAAACATGGAGTTTGAAAGATAGGAAAGACTAAAAAGAATAAATCATCGTATTCTAATTATACAAAAGTAAATTTTTTTATCATAACATCTAATAATACTGACGGCGAATCATTTGGAAGCGAATTGATCATCAGTCCACAAAAAAAACAGTTATCGGAGAAAGCTGGTAGATTTAATTTATAGGTACCTACAGTTGTTTGAATGGTTTTAAATAAGTGGAACTGACATTAATAAATTAAGGATAATATTTTAAATGCAACTAGGTAAATATAAATTTACTTACCAAAAGCAGGCGACCCTTATTTGTTGTTTGTTGTTAAACTGTGAATGAAATAAAAATTCACATTAGCAAATGATTTCTTTTATTAGTTCCGTCATATGAAAAGCGGAACTATGTGAAATTAACCAATCACAGAGGAATACTTATTGCGAATGTTGCCTGATTGGCCAATTTCCGCGTTAATACTAAACTACATACATATAATCGTCGTCGACGTCTATATCCCTTACGGAGAAGACAGAGCCAATAGTCTTCAAAAGACTGACAGGCCACGTTCAGCTGTTTGGGTTAATGATAGAATATAGATTCAAATAGTGATAGGTTTCTAGCCCATTGCCTATAAGAAAAATTGCACGTTTAGAAGCCTATAAGTATATTAATAAACAAATACCTCTAAAAAGCAAAACACACTCTATAGTTTGTTGTGCTATATTTGCATATAGCAAAGGGATAAGCTTTTTTTTAATTGTTTTTTTTTGTCTTTTTCACTAATTTTATTATTATGAAAGATGTTCCTATTCATGTTAGTGTGCATACAGCAGTACATATTAATACTTACAGACGTGCAAACAATACAAACACAATGGTAAGATAGAATTAATAACCAAGTTTATTGATCATCATATTTTTTGTTAATCATATACGATTAAAAACAGATGTTATTTAATTTAAAAAAACCGCAGACCTACAGGAAGTAGTTATAGCTACTATTTTTTAAATACTTGATTTTAATTAATTTCTTGATTTATAAAGATTAGTGTTTGGAACGCCTTAAAACAAAAGTTCACAGTAAAACTATATTACGCTTATATGTAACCATATCATTGAATCAATCGTATCGCACTAGATTACAGAGCAGATGAAGCCAAAGAATTTACTTTGCCAGTTAGCACCAGTTGATTGCTTTCGGAGCTAGCCCGGCTTCAAAGGACGTTGTTGGCCCACGATGCAGTTTCGTTGCGTCTCTCTGAACGTGACTGGATAAGCATGTTGCAAAATAAAGTGAGGACAGACAGATAGGTCGATAAAGTAAAAGATTTTGTACAATATTAGGTCTGGAACTTGCCATTAACTTTGTAGTCCCTTTTCAAGAATTATCATATTTCAATCCTGAACAGTCACAAATGTATGCGAAATTTTAAGTTTACATAAAGAAGATTAAGTGTGAAGATATACTCTTTTTGCATTTTAATTATAAGTTTGCATTGAATTTAAGCAGCTAAGCCATGACAATTGTAAACTTTGATATTAAAGTTGATAATTTTCACAGCGTCAAATACTCTGTCAAAGGTTTTTCGAATTACGATCATCTGAAACTGGTATCAAACGGTGAACGTATCATTCGTAATTAGGGAAATTAACAGAATTATCCGTGACAATAACATCGGGGAAAAACCAGGAATTAGAATAAAAAAGCAAGTATAAATGTTCCTAATATTTATGTCTGTAACTCTAAGTTTCAGCGTAGTTGGTCGGTAGTCTGAATTCCGCTTCATATTCTTCTTCCTGGCTTTAGTCTCGGTTGTATCCTCACCGCTTCGGAGAGGAGCCCGGGGTAAGCTCTTGACCATGGATCCTGGATTGGGTGAGTAAGGTGTTTACACGAAGCGACTCCCATCTGACCACCGTTGTTTTGAATTAGTGTCTGAATTCATAACTACCAAAAATAAAAAATGAAAGACCTGGAAACGCTCTGTAGCTGAAGCATCAAGTTTGCAGAGGATAGAATACCTTAATTTATTAAATAATTAGTTGATAATTATAATTTTATGTATGCCAACTTTAATTTGTGCTCAAATTTACCAAATTGTATGGAATTCTAGGTTTGGCACACAAGGTAAAATCATTGAAAGGTTTGGAATTTTCAACTGAATGAAATGAATAGAGAAGATAAATTACGCTTTAATAACTATATGGTCTGAAAAGGAAACTTCTTCTTAGCTGCAAAATCACGCGTCCAAAAAAGCGTAACCCGGCCTGTTCTTCAGGGAGGTCAGGAATCAACTGGGACTAAGGCCAGGAGAAACAAGGAGACAAATGGTACAAGTGTTTTTAAATAACGTTAATATTTTTTCTTACAAATTAGCACGAAATAATAATAAAAAAACAAAAGGAACAACAGTTTATTGAAAAAAGAAGCAAATTTTTCTTAATAAACACAGTACAATTTTTGCGAAGTATCTTAAAAATAATAATATGAGACTATAATTACAAGCTTTGTTGGACAGGATGGAACAAAACAACGACGTAATTAAAATTCATCAAAGCCCGTTTACGAGATAATTAGCTGTGGATTACAGAATAATCCATCTGGCAATCAGTGGCTGTTGTTGATGGATGCTGTTATTGTGTAAAGGTCAGTACACACTGTTTGCTGCGACAAACATGCGGCAAAAAGTAGTGTAGGCACAGATTGTGTAAAACTATGCAGTTCAAGTGAAGTAAAAGTTTTCTTCAAAGCATGTTTTTATTTTAACGTAGAAAATATATAGCTAAAATTTGATTTTTTTTTATTATTAAATAAATTAATAGCGATATAGTGTGATCGAGATATGTCAAGATAGTTTTTAAAGTTTGAGCTTTGCAAGAACAAGGCCGATGTCATATCAAGGCCAATAATGTCATCACTGAAAATGCAGGACTGCTCTTAGGGCTGTATTTGAAAAACTAATTGAAATAAATTTGGTAAAGATGGAAATTCGCCGTGTGCACAGACCTTTACTCTTTATCAGCGTTATCATTGTCCATAGCGCAGTGCAAATACGGAACTCGTATCAAAACGCACCAGTATTCAAATGTGATTAATTAAAACTAGCTTAGTACGTGCTATCCAATATCATACTAACGGAATTACGTAATCAACGGTTCATTCATAAACTTGAAATGTCAACAGCGAGACATGTTCGTGGGCAAAATGGGACGAATTTAATATGGAAAAATGCATCCCTGAACCTTTACAGCGCCCAATGGACACGTTCGGCTATAAAATAAACACTAAAACTACGCTAGGTTACAGATTCCGCTCATCCAGAGCACATACAGTCGCATTATACAGCACATTTTCTAAACAAATTGTTTTATCGCTACTTCTAAAGTGGATCCGCTCCGCAGCGCACGTAATTCTTCTCAGTCCGCATACAAACAGCCCCTAAGGAGGCGACAATCCTCACCGCAAACAATAAAAATATACATAAAAATAAATTTGATACTTCGAAAACGCGCCCGTAGAAATATGCGATATCTACTTCATTTGTTATGACACTTGTCGTAGATGTCCCTTTTCAGACAAAATTTTTTCTTCGTCGAAGAACGATTATATACTCGTACTAGAATACTCGTAGATTAGCTTGATAACAGTTTTGAAGATATTCTGACTAAAATTTATTCATGTTTATTCCTAAAAAGCTTTGAAGTTTAAAGAAACGTGTTCAACGGCATTCATATCATAGTTATTTGCACCAGTGTCGAAGATAATCCGTCAAACGCAATGAACATGATTGTAAACGGTACAATCCTCATACTGTGCGAGTTTCGCATCGCCTGCTTGTCAGTTGAAGACGAATACGTCAATTGTGCTGTCGATAGATGGTCGATAGTCATCCGATCATCGACAGATAGCGGCATTGTCGCGCGAAGATGAAAACGGGGTGGGGAAATACCCGTGTTGAAACGTCGAATAGCAAATTGCATTGTGTGCCGACGCAGGCCACGGTGAGATGAAAACATGAAATTGGATTGCGCACTATCTAATATTCTGATCGTGAGGTTTGGAGATGGTGTTCGTGACAGGTCGACGTGGTAATGACGAGCAATCGATGGATTATGTTTTGGTAATACAAAGTGCTGGTGTACAAAACTTATCCATGATTTGTTTAGAATGGTTTCGATTGTATATATTGAAGCTGTTAGTACGATCGAAGCCATGATTGACGAAAAATCTGTTAACGTCTATTTACCCTATTATTCTCTTATAATAATGGCTTCAGCTAAAAGCATACAACATGAGTGTAGCTCGACATTTTTTTTCCTTTTATCCTGATGTTCAAAACTTTCATAAAAGACATTGTTAGCAAGGTCGTATAATATCCTTGGAACAGACATGTTGCTTTATGTGGTTATGTGCAAGGAGATAAATATTTATAAGGATACCCAACCTCCTAAATGCACACCTCTGATTTGAATAAGATTAGCATTTGGTAAGCAGAACAATGAGCAATCATACCACGCACATGTTAGTTGTAACTGATAGGCGAATTGTTGACAAATTGAGACACAACTGTTGTAAGTGGATAACAAGTGAAGTCCGCTACGATTTATCGTCTTGCTGATATTTTGGAGCATTCTCTATAATGCATCAGCATTTATCTTCTACTTAGTGTATTATTTGACTTAACTTACGATTTTACATGTCCCTACAATAAAATTATATGAAATTCTTAAGATAGCAGGATTACCTGCTGTGACTAGTATAAAAAATAATCAGGACCAGTTAATTAATATTCTACATCATTATGGAAATAATTTTAGAAGCCAAGTTATGGGCAAAGACTAGAGTTTGGGAATGCAATTAATAAGAATATCTTGAAGAAGAGGGGAAATAAACGAAATGGCTTAGTAATTAAAAAACATTAGGGCTTTCAAATTGCGCAATAAAACTCTAGTCACGATTGTTTTAAACAATAATGTCGCAGGTCACAAACTGTTGGTTAACAACTAATTATTACACGTGGGAAGGGTCCCACGGCTGGCGCTGATGCTCGCTCTACTGCGCGATAACGCACTCACTCTTTATGCAACAGACAATGAAACGCATTGTTCCAACTCCTCCACTGTTACAATTCTACACTCCTCTTGATTAAACACTGCACAAACTGTAATGTACCTACATCAAACGCGGCTGGTGCTCGTTTGTTTTTGAATTACCACATATTGAGCAAACTCCTGCGAAAATAGAAATCTCAAGGCGATTTCGGTTACAGCTCTATGAGCACTGATTTTTAATCTGATTAATGTTACGATTAAACTCGATTATCTAGTTAATTTCTTGAGAGGTTGTTTTAAGATCTGAGTCATGGTTACAACGTAAAATTCAATTAAATCGGGGAAATATATAAATTTGACGATTGTTGCTGATTTCGAGGCGTGTTGTCTATTAATTTGTTACACGAGATATTTAATTAGTTGTACAATTTAGATCGCACCGTCAGGCGCAAATTGGCGCGTTTATAAAGTTGTTTCTGTTTCATGTTAATACAAAACATTTTCTAAATTCTATGCCTGTATTATGCAAACTTTCGATTTTCAAGGCTTAAATTTAAATATGAAGGCACAGTGTGAATAATTTAAAAACAAAGATTCACTACACGTACGGTAATGCATAGTGAATTGATAATAATTGTAAACGTTTTTATTGAGGTATAAAATAAACAAAGTAATAACCAATTTATGTCTTCACGTCATTTATATGTCAATGTTGTTTTAGTATTTATAAGAAAAATAAAAATTATATATTAAAATATTTTTGATAAAAAAATATGAATGTAAAGTCAAACAAGATTTTCAAATAAACCTGGAGGTCATGACAAGAGTAGCATGCAGAGATTGATAAGTGTGGATAAAGTGAAAGAGTATATAGGAATCGTAGCAAGTGGAAAGATATCTATGTATATTCCACCAAGAAAGAGGCGGGATTTAATGTAATTATTACAAATAAATTTAAAATTTGTTGTTAAATTAGTGGTTGGAGATTCAGACTTCAGGTAAATTTGGATTCTATCGGCTCTTCCCAATATGCGGTTAAGCATAACGAAGAATGCGAGAAAAAATAGCAGTTTCTAAAATCGGATATCGCCTTCTTGCGATCGCGATTACAATCAGCTGGTTAACTGGGATAAGGGTTTGTATGTTATATCTTTATGGCACAGAAAAATTAATTACAGGGCAGATTGGGGGGAAAAGTTTTCTCCATTTTGTTTTCCAATAGGTTTCTTTATTATACAAACAACAATAATAATTATAGGATAGAAATAGTTGGAATATCACTATAATTCATTTCAGTGCCCTAAATGATAGGACAAAGAAATTCAGGTCAGTGAACATTTTTCACTTGAATATTTATTCTGTGCGTTGATCAAGTTAGGCAGTCAGTTTCCTTTTTTGATACTAGTTTTTCGCCGGGAACGTAGATCTCGTGAACTTTTTAATTTTTTAAAAATTGTCAATAATACACACAAACAAATTACTTTTGCCTCAAGCGCTTATAAAGTACTTGATTTGTCTGTGAAGTGATTTGAAATTTAAGTTCCGTTTTGACATTGAGAATAGTTAACAAGACACATTTGCACATATCTGCTATTTATATTGTCACAGTCATGTTTCACACATTAAATGTACTTAGAATACGGATGCTTGCCTAGACACTTTGGATTGTTATCTTGGTGCGAATAATTGTGTTCACTTCCGAATTATACTTCCGTAAAGGTCTTTTTGGAGTATTCGGAAAGCGACTTCAATGAGCAAAAGGCTCTGGTCGTAAACTTTACAAATTTTTATTATTAAGTAAGAGAATATTACGGAAAAGATACGGAAGATATCTATAGTATGTGGTAAGTCTTCAAACGACAAACCTTATATTTTGAAAATCTATTTAATGAGAAATCCTCTATCGTACAGTATCGGAGATTAATTAATACATATTTTTTTTCTTGGTCTCATGTTATTGTTTGTTTCAACACCTAAGTAAAACACCAGCTTGTAGAATAATTTTGTCTACTACATATTTTTTTGCGAAATCTTAAACTTTACCTATTTTATTAAATAAAGTACGACTGTGATTCTACAATTGCCAATCGATATGTTAGCAATAAACAATGGAATTGTTACGAAGCTGCGATTTAGTTAAGTGCATTTAAATAACTTTCAACTGACTTTTCATTTAAGACATTGATTAATACACAAATTTCAACAATATAAAAGTTCAAACTTTTATTCATTATTATGGGACACTTCATATCACTTAATAATTGTCATATCTACATATACATAATGGACATTACGTAATTAAAAATATTTTAGTATCCACTTTAATCAGAATGACACAACATGATTGTTTTGATTTTCATTATTACTACATCCTACAAAAAGTTTGTGTTTGTTGATATTTTACGAATATAACATACATTCAATGGGTCCATTATATTCGTATATACCATCAACAAAGCCTCAAGTCAAATCTTTCATCCATAGGACAAGAGGAAATGAAAAAAAAATATTAAGGAAAGGTGAACTACAGTTAGCTCTTAAATTTAAGAAGAAGAAGAACTACTTGTAAAATGAAGTTTACTCGTTACAGTCTGTAAAATATAGCTGTATGTGACAGATATCAAATTCATACACTTACGTGGAAGACGGACATAAAACGCACAAACACACTTTTACATTTATAATATTAAGTATGAATTATTTCGCCCTGCTGTTACAGAGATCATGTTTTATTTAATAAACTACATTTCATACCTGTAGTAGTCAATAAATGAATTCTGCGTGCCATTTTAACTAACTGCCAACCAACCCTACTCTTATTTATGATATCTAAAACTCTGTTGTTGAATTTTCATAAAGCAATTTTGTTAATTTAAAACAAAGGAAGCATTCTAGTGTTAAATGCGTAAAGTTGTGCAACCGCTGCCGCCGTCGGATTAGAATCTTCGCAGTCAAGGCTGCAATTTGTTTAATTAACATTATAATACTTGGCACTATTATATTCTGGAATAGATGTTACGCACTTTTGTAACCTTAGTCAATTTCCGACTGTGAAGCTATTTCCCTTGTTGCTAAATCGTTTGTCGTATCAAGCATATATAATATACCAACGGCTATATATCATAAGGCCGTTTTTTTATGGGTCAACGATTTGCAAGTACATCGTGAGTATTAGTCGTAGCTACAGAAATTTGAATAATTTAGATTTCTGTGATAGTAAGTACCTACTGCTTGCTATTTCTGCGGCGCACGATTCTAGGTGGATCTTGCCAGTTAACCATTATTGCGAATTATATGGTTTCCTTACTTTTTTCAAGTTTTAATCCACGTATCCGCTTAACGTATTATTCTTTCATAATGCGGTTGCATTTTAAACACCTATGAAATCCGCCTAGAAAATAAAACAAAAGGATTAATTTTATTTTTACTATTCTTACGTACAGTGAGATCTGTACTAGTGATATGAGTTAGAATAATATGGACCGCTGTATTTCTTAGTTAAATAAAAAATTAAAACGAACTAGTGACCCCTAAATTATAGCAAAACCAAAAGTATAAAATCAATAAATTTGAAGTTTACATAATCCAAAATCACGCCGAGTCATCACACACATAATGAGCACTGCAGTGATTGTAACTCGTCTGTCCAGAGCATACCCATCTAATCAGCATACCCGCATGTACCAGACGGCTATACAAAGGTTCAGCAGACTATTGTTTGTGTATGGGAATGTAGGATCGATCCAATGAGCTTGTTTTATGTCAAAGTTTCCAAATTAATTATGTTTTACGAATAAGGACAAGATTTTTAGAATAGGTAGAAATTCATTAGAATTTCATGTTAGGAGATTGGTGGTAAAATTAAAATGTCATATAATTATTCATAGCTTGCCTTCAAACTGTAGCACTTCGTCTTCATTTTCGTTAGTTATATAAGTATGGCAAATTATTTTACACAGCATCTATGTATATACTTAGCTAAAACTATGCATCAGGTGTAAAAAGCTGATTTGTCACTTGTATTTTCATATTTATAAAAAAAACTATAAAGTCTTGGGCCCGAACTAGTATATTATGTAACACATGCTTAAGCATTTTGCAAAGAAAATCTGCCAACGGATTTAATAATACATTTCCAATTACGGATTACTCGGCATCGTATCGGTATTGCGCTCATGTTTAATTTATTGACTGCAGTGTCTTCGAAATTTTCTATTTGCATTCGATTGAGTGGGATTGACAGAGTGATTTGGATCGCTGGGAGACGGTTCATTTATTATTCGATTTTGGATCTTACATCTCGTATCTGTCGTTTGTTTACTCAATCGATTAATTTTACTTAATTTTGTTTTATTTGAAGTCAGGTTTAGGACCATCATTGCTATTCGTAAATATATAGTAAGTATTTAATTAATAGTTGGCTAAACAATAGGTAGTTAGTGGAAACTCAAATTGACAAACAAGTCATTGAGGAAGTATTGATCTCAAAATAGCTAAAATTTAATATTTGTTTGTTTTCCTCTATTTCTATTGTTAAATAAACAATAGAAATAGAGGAAAACAAACCGTGCCAATAGAAGAATAATGATTAAGGCGTCGTTATAAAGCTATTATATCTATGTTTAATTTTCTATAAAGTTCGGTTAGGAGGCATCTTCGACAGCCGTTACGAATATAATTAATGGGTTAGGTTCTGGAATCATGGATTTATACCTAGCGATTTCGAACTTTAAATTCCTTTGATATTTTTATGAGACTTTAGTGAATAGAAACTTTAAACATTACAACTATATAAATGCTATATTTTATTACGGCCTGATAATCATTGAGAATAATTGCAATATCTAAATACGCTTTAGTTTTCGTACTACTGTACTTTTAAGCTATGCTTTGCAGTGTTGATGAAATACAGGTAGGTATTTGTCACAAATTCGCAATTAATTGAGTTCAATTTCAAGTCTTTGGCAAGATTTCTTGAACATCTATACGTATTTAATCACGCTTCATGCCTGCTGGGGTAGGCAGAAACTACTTACATCTTTCCACTTGTTCTGGTCTCCAGTCACAGCCTTATTTTATTGCTTCATTCTCATTCATAACTTTTTTCATGCAAGCTCGTCATTAAAAGGTACTTTTAACCTGTTCTTTCGCCAATACGTCCCTCATTCAAGGTTCACTTATTCAGGCCCTTCCAACGTTCCCATTTTCACTCCTCTTGTATGTTTTTTACTTATTTTTAATTAATCCTCACCGCATGGCCACATAATCTACCAAAGCATTATCTTTTAAATTCGTGAAAACTATTAAGATATATTAATCGCACAGTATAAACGACCCTTGTCTATATCAGTGGCAGACGGCAACGATCGTGCGTGTCACGGCGAGCCTGAATAATGACGTTGGTGACATTTAATTTCGGATACAAAAGCCTCTTAATGCTGTTTACCCTAATCCATTTAGTCGGAACCTCTGAACCCGCCTCGCCCCGCGCAGCGTTGATATTGACAGTAGGTTCATAGTTAATCTTTAAACTTTAATTTAATTACGCTAGCTGTATAGTTTCGCTAGGATTTGGGTTCTGCATTGTGTCACTGTTAATTAGAAATAGTGTGCATATATAGGCAAATATTAAAATTTAATATCCATCCTTTGAACACAAAACGTTTACATTGAAAAATATCACTAGCTGAATAAGATCTAATCTGGTAAGGTTCCTTTGCTTACAATTTCACGGAGATCGGACGGCTTTCACGGATCGTGGTCAAAGATGAAGCCGGATCTTGTGTACTTAAAATCTTGCAGTTTCTGTGCATATTTATGTATTAAAAATCACGCCTCTTACCTAGAGGGGCAAGTAGAGAAAGACATCTTTCCACAAATCACGATCTTTGCATACTCCTTTTTATTCGTCCACATTTATAACTTTCTCCTTGCAAGCTCGTCGGCTACCGGTATACTATTGACCTTACCTTTCGCCAGCACATCCCTGATTTGAACAAGGTACGTTCGTCTAAGCCTTCCAACTTTTCACACGCACCTTATATATTTGCTTAGTGAACTTGCTTTCATTCGTCCTCTCGACATGCCCAACGATCTTTCACATCACAGCGTTCCATTATCACGTTGTTCTACTTTTTGATAAATCACAGTGAAAGAGCAATTCGTGTTCAGTTACATTATACAATAAAACTAGAAATCTTGACAGAACTATATTGATCACATAAACCATAACTTTATGAAGTTATCACTACATTTATAGAACAAAAACGTGTCGGATTTTACCAGCTTCATTTATTACCGTTGTTTGGTAACAGTTTACTATGATCCATGAGATAGATAAGTTTATTTCATTTTAGCAAGCCGCTCTCGAAACATTACATTATTACTGCGGCCTTTAATATAATGGTATTGTTATCTTAATAAGTCTGCAGATTTTAATGTTGTAGAAAGACTAAATTAATTAACTTTTTAGGGGTGAATGGCTCAAAATGTTAATCGCTTACGTCATTAAAACTCTCTACAACGTACAGAAGAAAAAGTACAGCTTATTCTCAATTGCATTCTCAGCTGTTTGCTTCTGTCTTGAGATCAGCCAAAGAATTTATATACCTATTCTATAAAAAATAAGTAGTGCCGTTGGCTTAAGAAGTTTGGCTAGTATGTAACCTATTATGTAGCTTTTGCAAACAATTCTTAGTGAGTATATTCTGAAATTCTAATGGGAAAGGGATAATATTTATTTTATTGTTATTTAATTATCTCACCTTTGAATAAAATGCTGTATGAGTGGTGAATCTGTACAACTGTCGAGATCTGGAAAAACAAAAATTTCATTTAATATTGACAATCAGCTTTTTATACTACCGGATCGTAAAGGCAAGTCAAGGAAACGATTGCGGATTCCTAGATCTAAAGCTATTCATCTCGTTCAACATGTGAACATGAGAGTCTTATCTACGTGGAATACAAATCTGAATACGTATGTACATACATTTGTAACTATTAATTAGCATATAATCATACCTTTGCCGCAAATATATCCGTTCCGGTTTTGTTTTAGTGTATCAATCAATATAATGGTTTTGTTTTATTTCCGATCTTTGTAACCGGAACAAATAACTTAGTGGCACCTAATATATGGAGCACTTGCTGTTGGCTGAACATATAAATCAAAACTATTTGCGATACTGAGTTTCACTACCGTCTGTTGCTATATTTAGCAATGTACATACATACATACATATAATTACGTCTATATCCCTTGCGGGGTATACAAAGCCAATAGTCTTGAAAATACTGATAGGCCACTATCAGCTGTTTGACTTACTGATAGAATTGAGATTCATATAGAGCGACAGGTTGCAAGCCCGTCGCCTTAAATGTAATAAATAAAAATTTGTTACAATAAACTAAAAAGTAAGAAATTTCTTTAAAAATAAGAAAAACTTTTTGTAGATAGTATATTCAGGAGACCGCAGAGGTTCTATGCGTGTCAGCCACGCTAAATCACGCTTATGATCTAAATATGTATTAACACAAATTATTAGGGAATAATGATATTACAAATACCATTAAACAATGAACATTTTATTCAAATCTTTCTAATTCGTTTTGTACTTTATACACTCCTTTTGACAAAAACTTTATAAATTGAAAATGATATTACATGCTGGATTGATGGAAATGTTCACAATCTCTTTGAAATTGTAAATGAAATACTTTAAGAATATTTAATTTAGATCTGCAGACAGCTGCTATATCGCAGGAAATTAATTTTATGATTGGATACGGTGAAGCGAGGATCGTACGATATGGGAGAAGAATATCCTTGATTGGGACGTTTTTACACAATTCACTTATGATTTATTTCAATAAAATTTGCATACGGAAAGAGGAAACGGTATGGCGTAGATTTGTTCATCGTATATGTATGTATTATGCTGATCAGAGAGCGAATAACGTTACACAATATATGTATGTTCAAACTGATAACTATGAATCATTGTATCAGCCATGAAGATTGGAACAAAATATTATTAAGATTTCTGTTTCTTAGCGAATAATTTAGATATCGTCGGTAACTAACAAAATAGGGAAGTTTAGAGTTTTGGTGAACATATCGGTAAGGTTGAAATCAGTGAAATAAAAAAAAATTAAATCGCGTTATTTTAGGAAATGTTTAAATAAATCTAAACACAATCCAGCAACAGGTGATTCATTTTATTTTAATAACATTTTGTTTTTGTTAAAAAAAAATACACTTCAAAACATAACCCTCTTTTTCGCCGTCGGCTAAAAAGGGAATACAAATGATAAACGGTTTTATTGTAACGTATCACGTGGCAATTGGCAGGGGCGGGTGTGGTGACACAACGCGGAATAATTCATGAGTTGGGGCGGAGACGGTGGTTCTTTCGTTTTGTAACTCCGATCCCGGACCATTGTGCCATTATTATGCAAAACATCGCCGAATGTTCGAACTAAAAGGTTATTAGAACGTCAGTCCGTGTAAACGATAAACGCGCCAAGGCTCTTTTTAAAATTGATCGCTCCTGTTCGAAAAGTTATTTTATGCCCGCGTCCTATTGGAAACAATGCGTTTCGGCTATAATCAGTCATTGTTCTTAAATGTTCTCATATCAAGGTTGGTTTTCAATCAATGTTTATATTTGAATCGGTATCGTTGTACGAGTAATATAATTTTCATACTCGCTTTAATAAATGTGTCCGTATACACCGCGTACAAAAGTCATGTAATAAATAAGACTTGTTCTATTCGTGAGCGATAACAGCCACACCCACATGCAATCTACACATATTTTTGTATCTTTTAATTTCCAGTAAAAAAGGAAATGTACATATATTATGCCTAAGAAAATATTTCAAAAGTACAATAACACACAGAAGTGGTAGACACAAAACACACGCAACCCGGCGGCGGTCGCGTACGGCAGCTGACAAAAGATGATCGATGGCGTCGTTCAAACTCGATTGCCAGCGACATCTACCGGGATTGATCAATTTGTCTGAAAAATCGACGCATTATTTTACATAGAAAAACCGGACTCGACCGCGATGAATAACTTGGAATTGATTGAAATCAATCTTTTTGCCGCTCATTTACCGCCTTTTATTAGATACGTTTCTCTTGTCTCGGTAATTGGAAATCGGGGACAAGTTAAATAAATGCATTGATGAAGATGGTGCACCTTTTAAATTTATTATAAAGGTAACATAGACTTGTTTTAAGTGCTTTTGTATTTTATCCTATTCAGTAATTATTAAGAAATAAATATTTAAGGTTAAAATTATTAACTGAATATAATAAAAGTTAGACTCCGTATTATATTAAGTATGTTACTTTAATGTCTTCGTTTCTTTTCAAACTAACCTCGCATAAAGCCATTTATATGTACAAGAAAGTATAATCGTGCACGAAAGCGATCATAAAATTGTTTAATTACCCTAACTAAGTTGCCCAATGTGACATTGAGACAATCCCATTACATATTTCACAAACCATGCGTAAAGCTGATTGTCTACTTATTGTCTCTTCTATAAGTAATACTCTATTTTGAATACCAGTGTCGTAATTAGTGAAATAATAAATTCAAAGAAGATTTAATTTTGTTCCCGAGAAATTACGATAAACTAGATTGTTCTTTTATTTCTTCAATATTTTAAAGGAGTTATGTCAACCCTGTGATGTCATACTAGATTATAAACTAATATTTATTTATAAAACCATTTGTACATACACACATATAGTTACGTTTATATCACTTGCGGGGTAGTCAGAGCCAACAGTCAGTCCGAAAGATTAATATACCACTTTCAGCTATTTGGCTTGATAATAGAATTGAGACTTAAATAGTGACAGGTCGCTAGTCCATCGCCTAAAAGAAGAATGCCAAGTTTAAAAGCACATCCCTTAGGCGCCTTTTACGACATCCATAGGCGAGAGAAGGTATGGGCCTATTCTTTTTTTTGCATAATAGTCGACGATTTAGGTACCTTAATTTTATTTGACAAATTGAAATAAATTATTGAACAGATCCTAGTTTAATATATACGAGTACATCCTAATTACGGCCCTGTGATATGAATTTAATAATTTCTAACCTAAGTCGCTCTATTTCAATGTATCATGACGTTGCGTGTTATTTGGTAGGTTGATTGATTAAATTACATGAATTATAATAATGTCAGGCGCCATGACAACTAATTCACATTTCTGTTACAATTATCTAAATGATCGCGGTCTTACTATACGGAGTTTGTGTGAATTAAGTCGGTTTAACCTTAGTGTATTAAGCAGTGTAATTTGTAGGAATAATATGATAAAAACTGTTCAAAAATAAATTCAAAATTTTTATACTTAATAATTGTCATAGAATAAAATAGAATAGAATAGATTTATTTTCAAAATTGGATACAAGGTATCACTTAGTTTGCAAATAAATTAATATGAATAATTTAAAGTTTTAACCGGTTTAAAGGATCAAAAGCAACTATTCAAAGAATTCCCGTGGTGACATTCAGATTAGTACAATTGTATTTTATTTTATTTTTTTTATAATTTTTTTCTTTTTTATAATTATTTATAATGTTGTGGCATTATAATTATAACAAACAATCGACTTTATCGCTGTGTAAACGAATATTTAGTAAGGTTTTAGCCCCATTTGTTTGGTAGTTCAAGATAAACTTAGAATGTCTATTGAAGTACGATTATTTAGTTAAGGATAATTGCAATTTGACAAGAAAGATAAGTCTGAAACGATTCAAGTTTGACAACCTACCTAATTGCTAACACTCAGTACATTTTATCCAATAGAGCGTCCGTTTCCTTAGAATTTTTAACAATAGGTCCCAACTTATAGAATAAAATTTACCACTAGATTAAAATACTTCACTGTCCTCTGAAGATAATGGGTAAAATACTATACCTTGATGAAGACACTCATGACTAAAAGCATGGCATTGACGTTTATACAATAATAATCAAGTATTATGTTTATGTGCCGTGTGGTTCCCGGGACAATAAAAAAAAGAATATTTTCCTTCCTTCCTTCCTTCCTTCTCTTTTCCATTAATGTCTTAATAGGCGACTACGGGATATGCTTATAAACTTAAGATTCCTCTTTTGGGCGATGGGCGAGCAACCTGTTACTATTCGAATCTCAATTCTTTCATCAAGCCAAAAAAGTTGAACGTGGTGTCTCAATCTTTTCAAGACTGTTGACTCTGTCTACCCCGCAAGGGATATATACGTGACTATATGTATGTATGTATTATGTGCAAACAGCAAGTTTGTCATAATCACATAAAAAAAAAACTAAATAAAAATTATGCGGGTATAATTTTATGGATGTTCAGCATAGTATAAATATAATGAACGCTGAAAATGGCAAACTTATAACAACTTACAAATGTCGTTCGGGTGAATGACCCTTGTCTCTCTAAATATCCAGGCTGTGATTAAGTTTCTATAGTAAATTCAAACTAGTCATTTGGTAAAGGCCCTGTCATTGAATGTATAGGCATATTGAAGATAAACACTTGGCATAATAACCACGCCCTGCTAATCACAAGCTGGCCAAACACTATATTATAAAGCTACCTCTACATCAAAAGCTGAGCTAAGCTACGCTTTCCAATTACTTTTTTCAAGGTTGAGTTAAAAAAAGTGAGGCAAAACTAAAGCAAAATTAATGTAGCAAAATTATTATGCGACTCAACATAATATGGAAACATTTTGCGACGTTTGACAACATTGGTATGTTATTTAAGACCCAACTAGCTTTTATCCGCGGCTCCGCCTGCGCGAGTTTAGCGCCATCTACAAAAGGGCTTTCGCAGATGCCGCATGAATAAGGGATAAAAGGTACGCTATGTCCTTCTCGAGACTCTTAATTAAATAAATGCAAAATTTCAGGAAGAACCAATCATTAGATAAACAATATTTCTTTTGCATTTACAATATTTAAGAACTTTTTTTTTTTTAGCTTTTAGAACTACTAGACTAGTTCTGTAGGATTCGAGACTCCTAAAGAGAGTAGTAAATTTTACTGCAACTTTATAAATATTAACATTTATAATATTTTGGCTCACGATTTATTTCACAATGAAGCTATAATATAAGCTATTAACGCTAGTACGTAGTGTGGTCAGCACTTAGGTATATCGATATAGGCGTAGATATTAGATACTGAAATGGCCACCCTGTATAATATTAGGGTCGATCCACATGACTGAATCAGCTCATTAACGATAATACGTTTCCCTAATTAGAAATCATAGTCGGATGGAATATAACCTTTACCTTTCATATTAATTTAATTACACGGGTGATTGAACGTGGTCTTAATTATAATATGTAATGTGTAAAGTGCCTTTTACACATGAAAAACACGAAAAGAATAATTTAGGGCTAGTTAACAGAAGGTCTAGACCGCACGTATGTTGTTGAATCACTCTAATATTTAACTTGTGGTCATAACAGACTAGCGTACAGCGGGGTTTCAATGTTGTTTTCAAAGGCTTTGTT
Organism: Amyelois transitella; assembly: GCF_032362555.1. NCBI lineage: Eukaryota > Metazoa > Arthropoda > Insecta > Lepidoptera > Pyralidae > Amyelois > Amyelois transitella. The sequence continues at coordinate 8,724,393 of NC_083509.1, forward strand.
ACAGAGTCAACGGGCAAAAAAACAGATTACGAGAAGCATGTGCTAAAGACTTTATTATTTCAAAGTCTTTAATTTTTTTTTGTCTTTTTAATAACCCAATTCAGGAGAGAGGAGAGGACTCCACGCAGATACGGTCGTAACAGGAGCTAACGCCAGAAGATAATTGTTTAACATCCTTCGTGCCCTGTCCTGCCTGGAAAGAATAGTTACAGATACAGAAAAGAAGATACAAAAGTACGTAAATCACGTTATTTATCAACATGGAATTCTGTGACAGAATAATCTAAATCAGTATAGATCATGGTTCTTGCGCTAGATGAAAATGGTTTGTATATTCGTAGATATATCAAATTGGTTTTACGAGTATCCTTTAATTAATCTTTCTGTCTCATATTTGCATGTTCCCAGTTGTACCCTACGTTTAAGGCACGGGGCTCGTTTTCGAATATTTCTCTTTTCAGTTTCTGACATACTATTTATAAATAAATTATACATCTTATCTGTAATGCTCTGCAATGACGAATTATTAAATCAGCTTCGTTTGAAGTTTGATTTGTCAAGTCGCTACTAAAGTTATCTTCAAGTATGATTGATTCAATTTGATTGCAATTGTTATAAGTACGGCATGATTGATTCGATTCGGTTCTATTATTTCACAAATGAATTGTAACTATAATGGTTTTATCTAATCTGAGTCCATTTACAAATCTATGTATAGTAGCGATTTTGGTATACATATTTTTAATTTTAATTATGATGTATTAAAATTAAATTGTAAATAAAGTACCTATATAAATATATATACAATAAAGGTAAAAATCTATTTTTTTTTGTCGAATTATTTCGTCACATGCAGGTATTCTAGTAAGTATTTAAATTTGCAACGTTGTGTAATAGGTACATATATAAATGTACACTTTTAAAAGCTCTTTTATTTTAGCAAAAAATCAACAAAACCAAATCAACTCTTCACAAAATCGAATGTCAAAATTTAAATTTCCAACTCCTGCCTGCGTTCGAATTGTAAAAGACGAAAGTATAATTAAATCAAATCCACGCGAAGCCTGGCGGCTAAATATCGGGGACGGCGGGGCTCAGGGCGCCAATCATCCGTCCAGTTGATACTGATTGATGTGCCGGCGAACGTTGTAGGGCCTAGAGCTGTGTGTATACAGGGCGCGTGAAATGGTGAGTATTTAGGACAAGTTCAGCAGGGCTAGCGTGAAACGCGCGACGCCGTTTTTATCGCGCGATAAACTATGCTATCGCTATCCCGTTTCACGACATAATAAAGAGCGGAACAGCGATAGTTTATCGCGCGATAAAAACGGCGGCGCGTGTGTCACGCTAGCCCTACTGAACTAGGTAAAAATACCTATCAGTTTAAAAAGATAAATAATAAAATCTGTATTACACTTCATTATACTTTGTAAGGTAGGTATATATTATGTGATTGTTCTATAAAACTTGCAGGCAATAAAATAAATTTACTAAATATAAAAAGATTACTAACTTCGTATAAAATGCAGGTAAACTTTATCGATCCCTTGAAGACTGGTATGCTTATCCCATAGGATTAGATGTTAACTTTAAATTTCTCCTCCATAAAGCTTTTTATATAAATCATCGCGCAACATTGAAATTAGTGTTACATTTATAGGTACAGTTCTTTTTATACTATTGTTAATTATATTATTTACTGTATTTTATTATAATTTTAATTATTCTTTGCACATGCTATCGTATACATATACATATATACGGAACAAATTTTTATAGTTTTTACGATTGTGAGCGTCATCCTAATAAGCAATTGATAAATATACATATTATTATACAATCAAAGATAAATATGCAACCTCTATTAGCTGTCGAACAATGTGAACAAATGTGCCTGCTTTCCCATTTTTTAATTCATTCACTGCTGATTTATAACGCGTGTTTTCTGTCAATAAATTCGACTTTTAAATCGGGTTTGCAAATCAACATGTCGTTAACTGACCTTTCAATCGATTGGTAAAATTTGATATCATTTGCTTTCTTAGTATTTACCTTGATGCAATAACATATTAAATTGAATTAATTATTACATGATATTATGAATTTTGGTAATTCTTTTGTGACGTGAATCGTCAAAAATCTTGCATGGATTGTGTATGATGAACCCATATAGAATACTACCTTATACATTAGAAGAGTAAATTCTGTACTTTAACTGTAAATGTCCAATGTATATACAGTCAGTGACTCATTAATTACTAAAACAATAATATCTCTAAGCAATAAAAGCAATGTAATCGTGTGCTATAAATTTTGTCCAGTCCAATAAAAATAATCAAATTAATCTAAGAGACCCTTGAAATGGTAATTAAATGTTGAAATTGGACCGCCTCATTTCATTACGAAGAGTCATTGTGAACTAGTGCACTTAAAATATAATGGTCGATGTAATTAATTCTATTGCAATGGTAACAATACTAGCAATGGCGACCACTAACCAAACTTTGAAGCCTTCACAGTCAAGGTAATGTCAAATGTCACGACATGAATTCAATTGTTGTCGATGTTGTAGGTACAATTATACATAGAATACTATTATTAGTACATAATTTGTGTGTAGTAAATAAAATAAAGGCAAGAAACGAATCTTTCTATCATCTCAATTCTATCTTCAAGCCAAATTGCTTGACGTGGCCTATCAGTATTTTGGACTGACTGTTGGCTGGGTCTGTCCCGTAAAGGATACAAACGCGACTATATGTATGTATGTAACGAATTTTTCCAGATCTTAAAAACTATAATCTATCAAACGATTTCATTTTAAAATAGATCTAAGTATTGAAAACATAATATCTACAAGGTATTCAAGTTAAAGTTATTGGATCACAATTAACTTTTTTCTTAAAAATGAAAGAAAAGTTTCACATTTCAGGACGATAATATTTCAATAAAATGTATGGTTATTACTGACCTTAAAATAACTTACATAACATTTAATTTCCTTCATTAATTGAGCAATCAATTTCTTTCAAAAATTCATTTTTGACGAACAAAATCAAATGCGATCGAAACGGTTTCAAATATATATCAAAGTATTGGTCATAACTTTGCAACCTTTGCTTGAAATAAATCACTATGACGTTATCAGTCTTCCATCGCGAGAAGTTGTCGAGCCGAAACTATCTAGGCTATACCGAGGTGCTAATAGTCTGACTATTGTTGTTCTGATGTTGTTCGATCAGATACAATCTTAGTTTTTGTCCAACTACAAAAGTATTTTGACAGTTAATCTTTATCTGTATTCAATGTACTTAGTTAAGAAGATGAACTCTGAAGTCATAATAAAATAAATAAGTTTATAATTTATAGATAGCGCCCGCTGCTTCGCCGGCGTAATTCGATAACACCCGTTCACTTCTGTTCCCGTGAGAATTTCGGGAACCTCACTTAGGAACAATTCCACCAAATTTAAATTTTCTACTCTTAGTAGTTTCGGCTGTGCGTTGTCCATCAGTCACTCAAGTAAGGGAAGAGTTTTATATTACTGATTTAGGGTCTTCACTTTACATGAGGATAAAAATTACATTAGTATGATGACAAAGTGTCTGCGTCTAAGAAAAATTGAATATTTTCTGATTGGTCTGGGATGTTTATCTTTTTATATTTTGTATCGTCAGTTACCTTGTATCTTATAACAAGTGGCGGCTTGACTGTTTTATATAAACTTATTTATTAGTAGATAAACACACACATTTTTTACTTTTAGGGAGGAAACGCACATTTCAATTATCTCAAACATAGTAAAGCATGTTACGACCCTAACTACATTCACGAATCAATTATTGTCTCTCTGACAGGTCATTTGCTAATTTCTCGTGTTGTTTGTTTTACTCTTATCAATTGCATTAATAAACCTGACCCAAATACTTTCAAGCTCACTCACAAGGGTCAAGCATTGACAATGAACTCAAAACGTCTAATCATTCCTTGATTGAATTATATAGATTGTCATTCAGATACCAATTTAAATAAGGACTATTGTTTTGCGAACCATATCGAGATTGATAGTCTTTTGTGTCGATGAAAAGGCAATTTAGACAAAGGTTAGGAAAACAAGTCTTGGTATTTGCCCAAGGATGCGCCGTGATATTTGAGCACTACAAAATAAAGAGATCACGAAATTTATCGATAAGCCATCAGCGTCAAATCCGGAATGATTTTTAAATAAGTGCAAGTTTTATCTGAGAACGATGTGGTTTTCTTTGTTGATAGTATCTATAAAGACTACAGGTATTAAACGCGCACGTGACGTACCTTTATTTTATCGACGTTTTGAATCATGTTACAAAGCTCCGTGGTCACCGAGCGACTTGGCCGAGATAAAATAAGTAATGAAAGTACGAGTAGGAATTGATTGCAATAGATCAAGGAATATTAAATTTTTACGAGTACAGCTAAGAGAGTGCAGTTCGAACAAGTTTAGACAAAGAGCATTATTTTTGTACATCTTAAAATACTTACATAGTTTTCGCTTAGAAGTAGACAAAGTTAAAAGTAACAAGACATTCGAGTATATGTATGTTTTTCAAATAGTAACAATGGAATTCAGATTCAGAGATTTAGCACATCGCCAGGAAGACCAAATGCTCGTTAATATTTTTCCTTGATTGATAAATCTGCGAAAATTGAAGCAGCTATGGCACATTGAATGATTTTAGCAATTCATTGATGGATGCAAGAGATGATAAATCGTCACTATTGCGCATTACAGTAATGGATTGGCACCTTAATTCGGAATTCAGCTATAAACTACATGAGTCATAGTGGCGAAGTAGAGTGGACACAGTGTGATCGACATGACCAGTAGTTATGCGCTGCCATTAATTAGTAATGGATTTATTGCACAATTAATTCACAAATCATTTGTTTGACCGGTTGAAAATTAGCATGCCCGCATGTATCAATGACAGTATATTACAACATTGAGAATTTAAAATTTATTTTATTTGAGAATATTATTTATGCTGTATTGTAACTCTTTCATATTGACAAAATATACTAAATTTTTCCGTAATGCATTGATGTTATCAAAAACATAAAATACTCGTATATATAAAAATGAAGTAGATTCAAGTTGTCGAAACAACTTACTAATATTGTATTTCAAACAAAACTAGTTTCCTTCATTGATGGAGAAATTCTCGATTCAATGGACTCTTTTTATGACTGGTTCTTTATTGTGAGACTCACGCTATCGATCAAAAGTTGTCGAAAGAATCGAACAATGCGTGTGTATCGATTACTAGAGAAATATTGAAAGAGTTATGTAAGAAGAGACCTTGGCTCTTGACCCTAATCGTGAGTGTCAGATATTTGACCGCGAGCAGCGCAATGTATAAACTGAAGCGATTTTGGATACGCACAAACTAAAGTATGTAAGAAGCGTGCAGTCGTTAACCCTTTCACCGCCATGGACAGGACACCCATTCATTCTTATTATACATATATACATATGGTCACGTCTATATCCCTTGCGGGGTAGACAGAGCCAACAGTCTTGAAAAGACTAAATGGCCACGTTCAGCTATTTGGCTTAATGATAGAATTGAGATTCAAATATTGACAGGTTGCTAACCCGTCGCCTAAAAAAGAATCCCAAGTTTGTAAGCCTATCCCTTAGTCGCCTTTTACGACATCCATGACAAAGAGATGGAGTGGTCCTATTCTTTTTTGTATTGGTGTCGGGAACCACACGGCAGTCTTATTATAAACTGCCGTTTTATATACCTACTACTTTTTTCATGCATTATTATAATTACGTTTATATTCCTTGCGGGGTAGACAGAGCCAGCAGTCTTGAAAGTCTGATAGGCCACGTTCAGATGTTAGGCTTAGTGATAGAATTGTGATTCAAATAGTGACAGCCCATTTACTACCTATCATTCAATAAATTAAATTTCACTGTTCGCTTGGTATAAAGTTAGATTCGATTGTGAAAAATAACTACAAGCATGCGGATCAAGTCAGTTTATTTTTGTGAGCAGTAACGTTATTTCATATTTCGGCAGTCGTTATATTATATTTTAAGGATGGTACTCTTTGCATTTTGTATTATTGAAGATATCAACAGCTTCATTTTAACAGATAAGAATTTCAAATATTACAAAGAAAACACATGCAATAAATAGATACATATATATGGTCACGTCTATATCCCTTGCGGGGTAGACAGAGCCAACAGTCTTGAAAGACTGAATGGCCACGTTCAGCTATTTGGCTTAATGATAGAATTGAGATTCAACTAGTGACAGGTTGCTGGCCCATCGCCTAAAAAAGAATCCCAAGTTTGTAAGCCTATCCCTTATAATAATATATAATCATTTAATAATAAATTCAATTATATATCTACACTGCATATGTCTATTTATCTTAAGCATAATATATTATTCTCATTGCGGAAACTGTAACATATCGCCTTGAACTATTGTTGAGACTAACAGAGACAAATGGTCCAAAATTACTATGAATTAAAACATTGAATGTTTCAATAATTTGACACAGGATAATGGTTTTTGCTCGAAGTAATTATGCGTTTCCGTATGATTTAAAAGGATATGTAAATACTGTGAGCATTAATCAATAACAGTATAAAAGCTTCAGTAGCTAAACGTGGCCCTCGAGTGTAACTATTGTCTCTGTCTACCGCGTAAAGAATGTACATATGTGATATGTGTGTACGTGGCTAAGGTATCACATTTGCAGGCGAAATGTTCTAAGTTTGCTTCGAATTTTGCTGCCGATAGATAGATAAACTCTTTATTGCACTGAAAAAAAGAAAATCAGAAAAAAAAACACAGATTATGAGGTACCTATAAAGGCGGACTTATCGCTTAAGAAATCTCTTCCAGTCAACTTTAGATACGAATAATACCTTTTAGGATACGTAAGCACCAATTTCTATTTTAAGATTTACGCGAATCAGGTGAGAGTATGAATAAAAATCATCAAAAGAAAATCTGTACAAAAGGCAAAGAATGTATTATCTTGATTGGATCATGTTCGGAACAGCATAAGGTTCTAACGCGGTATCAGACTTATCGCTTTTCATTAAATTAACAAAACTAACAAAAAATGTAGTTACCGGAAATCCACTAATTCAATTATAACTAGCAAAAAATAAACATTTTACTAGGTATTTGAAATTCGATTACCGATACAAATTTCTATTAAATGTTAGATTAGTAAAAAGTATCAAGTAATGCACCTTTGTCATTTACCAATATCTGGCGGAAACTCAGTACCTACATTTTTACCATGCATTCGTAAGAAAATGCTGAAATATTTTTTTTTTGGTTATACAGTATAACTTATACTGGAAAATCGACTATTGTTAGTACGTCAATATCACAGTTTAAAATAATCATGACATAACATAACCGCGGCAGATTTGAAGGTCGTTTCCACGACCGATGCTCCTGATCATCTGATTCTTGAAAATAATGTTAACGAGACACTCGAAGAGATTGGTAGAGAATATCTGATTTATTTGTACACGGGCATTAATCATAATCTTGTAGAGTCAACATAATGGTACAAATTTACACGATTAGTGTAATTACAAGGTAGCGAGTTAAACCATATTAATTAATGTTGCAACTACTTTGTTTAACAAACGCATTTCACGGGCTGCCATTCGTGTGAACAATCGACATTGCGCTAAATAAATGGAGATTACTTTTTAAATCCTATTAATATATATACATTACATTATGCAGAGACTACATCTTACCACTTACCTCTTAAAGAAGGATCTTCTTAAAAATGAATATGAATATCACTTATGCGCGTAGATTTGGACTTAATCTAAGCGAACTTTCTTTTTCTTACTAAGGGCAGGGTAAAAATATTCATTTAGCTTCCCAAAAATAAGTATTTTCTGATATATTCGAATTAATAACACCCGGTAAAGCATTTCTAAGTACCTATATAAGATTAAATTAACGTTAAATATTAGTTGTGTTATACTTCCATGTTTGTTGCTCATGCACATTGCACCCGATGCGACCGCAACAAGATTGCAGTTAAGACTTATGACCCACAATGCGCGATGCAGCGAAACGCATCAGCTTGTAAATTAATAACAGTACAATTATAATTAGGTTAACATTACAATCCTTATTTTGTTTGTAATAATATTTTAATTACAGTCAAAGTAAGTTTACACATTTCATTTGTTGTTATTTCATTATTCTTACTCTAATAGTATACTTCTTTCTCTTTCAACCTTTCTTTTTACTTTTTGTAAGTACTTTAATAATTCCGTGTGAATTGTAATAAACAACTACTACCTACTTTATGTGAGCGAAGTCGCGTGATGGAGTTACGAACTATATTTATCTTTCTTTAATCATAAATGGTAACGATGACTAACATACAACCAAAAATATCATGCAGTAATTATTAAAACATAAATTATGTAAAATATAGATCTAAAAATATTAGACAAAGAGCCCAAAAGCCTAGCGGCGATTCCGCTATGAATAGATCAACGAATAGCAATTTTATATGTTAATAAATGAAAAAAAAAATAGGTGTTGCCCAATGCAAAACTAATCCGATGTACTCGACTTCCGAAGTATTTGAAACGTGTAATTATTATTGAATGTGGGTATATTATACAACAATGAATGCAAGGGCGTTCTGTCTGTACTCGATTGTCGTACGGATATTAGAATAATCATTCCTGCATACCCTTTTACTGATATATTTGAATTTCTATTACCTACGTCTCTAATTTTAATTAAAGGTGATCGTTATCAAGTTGTCCCATGAATCTCTAAATTTGAGGATCCCAAATATCTAACAAAGCGGGAAGAGAATGGCACGCAAGTGTGAAAGAAAGGAAACTAGATGATGTTAGCCTAAAAAGATGAGATGGGATCTCCAAGTTGACCTAGACAATAGTCTAATATTAAGGCAATAGCAATATTAAGGTAATATCGAACAGCAAGGCAGCCTTTATTCTTCTGTGCTCTGTGATGTTAAGGTACATAACATCTGGAGACTCTTTATTAGCACGTATCCGCAATCGCTGGAGAAAGCGTATTGCTGTATTCAATTTTAGTTTTCTAATTCAAAATGAGCAATGAACATAGCAATTTGAATAGAATTAACATCTGTATAATGATCGTAAATATAGGCCTCTAAGATATGGCGAAGAAAGTGCTTGGACCATTTAATATACTTTTGTTTCTATATTGTTTGTTTACATATGTGTTCTAAGCGGATCTAAATCGTGTTCTTTTACTACTAACATTTAATAATTCAGGCGTTTTCTGCTATTGGAAAGGGGCCTCAAACTTTGTTTTTAGGTATGGTCTGTAGGTATACCTAAAATCTTAGTTTCTAGGTTCAGATAAATATATTGGAGTGACCACCATCTAACGACTCAGTTCTCAGGATACCAGAACAGATAGAATTCCGAATAAACATTTTGTATTTTGCTTGAATGTGCATGTTTTACGTTTACTTACCTTACGATGTTTTTCCTCACCAAATGCACCTTGATAGATATATAAAGAACTTATGAACGTAGAGAGCGGAAGAACTAATAATATGCCCATTTCGACCATGGCGACCTCCACCGCATTAAATTATATCGTAAAACCAAACAAGTGCATATTTAATTTCTTTTCCATACATTAAACATTAAAAAAAAACAAGCAATAGACATCAATGCAATAATGACATTGGCCTTAGAAGTTTATCACACAGAGCGAGTCATAGTCAAGTACAATTTCGTAACACAATTCACAATGTATACCAGGGTCGCCTTAAAAGGAAATAAATATTAAAATAGCATAAAATTACCCGCCAAAACTCAACAATGATCCTCTATTATTTCGTTTACACCTTAAGCGTGTTTAAATTGCAAGTGATTATACTGATTATAGCTCGAATAATCGTCGGATCTGAATAAAACAACAACAATTAATTCGTTACCGGATTTACGTATACGAAATTAAGCTTAAATGATGGCATTCAGTAACTACAGAATCTTCTTCATAAGAATTTTCTTTTTTGAAGGAGATAAATAGGAAAGTATGTTGTACAGTACCTATTTGTTTATGAACTACTCAAAGATGATATGTGAAATTTCCATTTATTTACTTATTTATATATTTATCTCTTGATAATGTCCAGTCCAGAGGTCCAGCTAAAAAGTTAATATAGTGATTAATAAAATAACAAAATATTTGCTCCACTAATCTGAAGTTCAGTTTCATTTGCTTGAAACTTATTCGTAACTCATAACATAACCCATTTTACTTAATTTAAAAAAAACAGAACAGAGTCACATGGATGATATAATGCAAAACAACACAAGATAAAGGTATAAACCTATCTCTTACCAATCTAAAGTTAGCGCACCACTTTAAAAACAGTTTTAGCGAAAGTTGTTTTACCAAAGATTTGAAGAAAGCGAAATTTCTTATCTAGATCGCAAGAATCGCGTTTTTATTATCAATTAACATGTTACGTTTTACGTTCGTTGATCTCGGTATTGGCCATGACTTGGAATGCATCGGAAAGTTATTGACTTTTGATAATGAAACCAGTTTGCGGCGAACTGACCGAGAGCCCGCGGCCTCGTTCAATACCAGCTATCTCCACCAAGATATAGTTTCCAAAAACTACAATTTATATAAATTAATTATCCATTGCCGATTCACTTAAGCGCTGTCTCATAATTTTAGTTGTAAACCAGCAGTGTATAATGTATTATGCGTTATTGAAGTGCTCTCTTTTTGTTATGGCGTATAAATTGGTAGGGGATCAGCTTATAGCCCCGACAGCTCTTAAGTTTACCGGCTTTATCTCACCTTTTTGCGGCATCTTAAAATTGATAAAAAATGAAAATTGAGTTTGCCAAGCGATAGTCTTTCGGTGTAATTATAGACTTGAGAAAAAATTTATGACCTTCTCTACTTTAGTTATTCGAAGATTTTATGGAAATATTTATTGTTAAGTGACTTAGTTTGTTTTAATTTATTTAAAATCAACTCTTTTATGTATAAAATATTGGGAGCAAAGAAAAGAAAATCAGTCAAGTTAAAGTTCTCAACAAGTACAATTTCAAAGATTCTCAATGACCATATCGTTTTCATCTCGGGTTAAGCATCGCGTACCAATGTACCTAGCATATAAAGGCATATTTGAAGTAGCAGATAAGTGTAATATTACGGTAAATCAGCTCACGAATGGTTTCGCAAAATAGCTCAGTTCTTAGTTGTGAAACTAAAACGTTTACCAAATGTTTTATTTTAGATAATTTCTCTTGTCCTCGACCAGCAGGTCATAGTCATAGACTTAAGTAATTTAGCCGCTCCTATGCCATTGAGTCTAGTCATTATATTTATTACCCACAGCTATGGCTGCACAAACAAAATATTAAGAGAATATTGTTTGTGGTTATACCCGTAAACATGTATTTTTTGTTTCTTAGAAATTGTTTTGTAACGGTTTCGTATCTTAAACAGGTTTTGTATACATACAGCATTAGGTAGTTATTTAGGTAGGTACGTGTCGGGCCAATTAGTTTTATGAAATTGAATGACATGTTTTGAAAACCTTTCCTCATTCGATATCGACCTTATTCATATTGCATTTTAACCATTGGTTTCATGGCTCTGTGTGAACTCAGATACTTTGAAATACTTAATCATTCATAAAGTAGACAGAGCCAGCAGGCTTCAAAAACCTATATAAGTTTTTGATCATATGATGAAAGGCGACGTTTAGCTGTTAGGCTTAAGGATAGAATTGAGATTCAAAATAGTGACAACTTGATTGCCCATCGCCTAAAAGAAGAATCTTAAGTTTATAAGCCTATCTCTTATTCGCCTTTTATGACATCTATGGAAAAGAGATGGCCCTATTCTGTTTTAAATTGATGCCGGGGACCACACGGCAAATATTTTTGCGTTTTTAATATTGCTTTATTAGTTGGTTTGTAGATAGACTTTTTTACGGACATGCCACAAATATTGAGGTAACTTCGAAATACTCCACAATGCTGGATTGTTAGAATTTAATCAGAATTCGAGTAATCAGAATCAATCTGTAATATCTAACTATTACTTTTTTATCTAACCACACAGCCATAGGAATCAATACACTTTGCAGGAAATCACATTAACTTGCCTTAATTCAATTACCTACTTATACGAATTTAGTTTCTTGTCATGCCTATATAATTAAAATCCGTAACGTTGCACGTGCGTAGCGAATTATTTCTTAAATCTAAGTTTATCTGGCTATAGTGATAGCAAAGCAGCTCCATTTTTTTTTAAATCCAAGAATCAAACTAATAAAAAGAGTCTTAGACTTATTTCCGCGAGACATAGTTACCTATCAAGGAAAGCTTGAAAACAACAAACAATTTTAAAGTAATTTCACCAAATCAAAATTTTATGTTGAACCTAAAGAACCTAAAACCGTAGAGGGCGAACATAGTTCACTTATTCTAATATTGCATGAAATAAGATGTATCTGTTTTTTTTGAGAAATGAATTCTTCAAATTTGACTGAAACTGAGAATTAAAGATATAATTTATTTCCAAAGTAAGGTAGCATTTTTTTACAAAGCATCGATCACATTCATAAGAGGCATTAGTTAGATGATGTTCCGAGATAGTATTATTTATGTTTGACGGAAAGATGGACAACGCCTCTCCCCACGTTTCAGGAAGAGCCATTGTTCTGTCTACGCCGGTTACTGTTGCCAACTGTCTTTGACTAGACGGCGCTAAAATAATTCCAAAAACCGTCAAAGTGGCATAAAAAGGCGCGTAAGATCTTTCGAACAATTCTAATGAGAAAAAAAATCGTCTTTCTACTTTTGTATCAAAATATAGTTATATTAAAGAGTTAAGCTATCTTTGAACGTTTTTTTGTTGATTTCGCTCATTTAGACTATTATTAGATCTAATATTTGAAAAACTGCGTGAAATATATATATTTGAATACTTAAAAAGTAGCGCCAGAGAATTAAGAAAGGGTAATAGGCGCTAAGACCTGAACTTTGGGCACAGGCATTGTCAAAAAGCGCCAGATTTAGCGCCTAATGCGCTATGTTGGTAAGATTGACGACAGTCCTCCGCCGGACTTAGCCATACATCGTCACACAAAACATCATTTACATACACAATTTTCGTTAACGATCATCGTAAATCTCACTACTTATTCTAATTTATGTCGCCTTAGTACGATAAACTATGGCGGTGGTACGGTGAGGTCTACTTAATTTAACAACAAAACATACCTGGTTAGTTGTCAGTTGAAGAGGTTTTGTAAGTTTGATAATAATAATCAATTTATTATATTAATTATATTATATTATTAATTATTAATAATAATTTATTATTATTAGTTGAACCAAACACTAATCCATTTTTTAGGTTAATGCGTAATCGTGCATATTCATATAGGGAAAGTTCTTGTGATAAAAAAGTGAATTTAAAATTGGTCATTCGACCTTTGTCGAGACGTTAATTGCATGTAAAATGTTCTAGTATCTCATTTCCGAAGTAGAACAAAATTATGATGGTACGCAGACCACATAATCTCCACGCAGTAACGATGCAACAACCGTCAGAAATTCCCTAGTAAAATGCTCGAATATAGTCGCCTAGTTAAAGTCGAGTACAGTCATATATACGAGACCCTGAAACCGTATTTTGTAAATGACAGTTCGCGATCTCCCTTGCAATTTACTCGGAAATAAGTAGAAAGAGAATTTTCTCTCAGGATTTTCCGGCTAGCAATAAACAGTTACTTGTTTAACGCGAAGGAAATGAGAGTAGATACTGAAAGCGGCGAAAGACTGGAGTTTTCTTAAAGTTAGTTAGGTTTCAGGAGTGCATTAATGAACCCAGGGTCCCGGCAATATAGACGTGCCCCGAGGCGCCCCTAATGCTTCCCGGGGATCTAAATTGCATACGCGGCTCCTTCATTATAACTCCTGAGTTGGCGTGAGAATTAAAAATATTTCAGAAATACGTATGCTGGCCATTACATATAATCACGTCTATATCTCTTGTGAGATAGACAGAGGCAACAGTCGTGAAAAGACTGGAAGGCCACGTTTAGCTGTATGACTTAATGATGGATTTGAAATGAATTGTTGCTAGACCATATAAAGATTCATACGTCTATTCAGTGATTCACACTAATTTTACCTTGACCTGAAATTCAACGTTTTTGTTATTCAGAAAAAAGATACTTTGTCTATTTAAATGCGTCGCCAGTATTGCAAAGTTTGCGGTCGTTACATTGTAGATATGGTTTGCAACAAAAGGTGCAGTGCAGTGCAGTTAAGTACTCTGGAGCCAATGTTGCCTGGGCAGACTTAACGAGTGTTCATGACACCATTGCAACTGCACTCACAAACTTGGTCAAAATGGATTCTGTACTTGAACAAATGTCTGTGTTTGTACTAGTTTTTCCATGGATGCTTTTCAGCGAAGATATGCTGTTTCTACATATTGAGTGTAAGTGTTAAATAATTATCACACTAATCCACATAAAGAGGAAAATCTTCATTTTTCTCTGTGTGTTGTGCTTAAACAAAATTGAGATGATAATAGACAATGAAATCGTGCAAGGCTCTGATAAGGCAGAGCCGTCAAAGGTAAGTTAAGGAGAATAAAATCTACGCAATCACAAAATTTCCCATGAATCATATTGACGTAAGAATTAGCCGTATCTTACTTTATTCACTAGTCATTCATTCTTTAGTTTATGTTAATTTAACCGTCCGTACTTACTACTGTTATAACTAAAAACGGCGTAACAAAAGTTAATTGGTGTATCTGCGTAAAGCAAGTGCAAAGTTTTGCAAGCGCGCTATGCTCGATGACTATCGATACAATGTGTTGCAATGTGTTAGGAAAACCACCATGATTATGTATGTACCTATTAGTAACGATATAAAGTGCCCCATTTTTTATTAGAATTTGTCTAGTGTCGCTTGTATGGCTATACCTTCGATTTCAATGCAATTTTTCCAACTTGTTTGCACATAAGTGAAGGTTTTGCGTTGATAACTATATTAACGATTCACAATAGTGAAATAATAGAGGGTCTGTATAAATTAAAAAAGCGTACAATAATTTTAAATCAGATTGCTAAGCGAATGAAGTATAGCGTCACTTGCTAATACTCATTTTGGAAATGTTACATTCATTTATTCATTTTACATATTTCTATTTTTGTATGTTGTAGTATATTGGAAATTAGATAAAATTTTAATATAAGTGCTATATAAGAAATTTTGCGTTAAAAGCGTCATTACAAAAATTTACGTGACAAAAATTCATATAAAAGTGACAGTCCCTTTGTTTGATCCATTATGAAGCTAAGGCAATTTCTCTCAAACGGCGACCTCTGAAATCCCAATCATGAACTCACCTGTTAAACGAACTTCATCTTGCGATAGATATTGACTTTCCATAAAAAATTTGGAGCTCCAGTCAGCCGTGAAAGACCATTTTTAATATTCACCTCGTCTTCGATTAAAAGTGCCTTCATTTCAGTCCATAATATATTTTTGAAGTCCCTGATTGGAGAGGCGGAAGAAAATGCTTTACTTCCTGAATGGATCCAGGCTAAAAGGAAATTGAACGGTCGTTATGTACCAGCCTTTGATGGCCTAATAAATGTACGAGTGGGTATATGATTGGTATTTATACAAAGCGTTGGATCCTCGGACACAGATTCAGACAGTTCTAGGAGTTCTTTTCGTCGTCTCAATTAGTGCAGTAAAATGACGGAAATTGGAAAGTCCGTGAAAATCGGAATAATATTTTTATTGAAGAGACGTATATAATAAATTGGATGGGACATCTCTCCAATTGATTTTATAAGAATTACAAAGAAACGAAACGACCTAAATATCATTATGGTACCACCAAATACCTTAAACGATATTATTTAGAAAGCATAAGCATTTTTTGACTTTATTGTGATTTATGAGAAATTTTAGTTTGAATAATATACCCGTGCGTAACTTGAGCGGGGTATAAGTTGAAATAAAACACACCTTATTCCAACGAAAGCAATATCTAAGACATGACATTGCTAAATTCCGAAAAAGAAAACTAGTGTAGTGTGGAAACAGTTTGTGAAACACTTGAATAGGTGTCGATTGGCTTTCCCATTGGGTGGCATTGAATTTTCGTTATCTTTTGCAACTTTATAGCTCAATTTAAGGTGGGCAATTTAATCGGGGCAGTCACGGAAGCATGAAAATATATGGGGGCGCGTGCTCAGGTAACAATGTCGAAACATTCGATAGTTGTGTGATAAAACAACACTGGCTCACCTAAGTTCATATTTTAAGAGAAACGGCGACACTAATTGCTTACATTTAAAAACATATTCACGGCATTACCTTTTCCAGTCAAGCTTATTTGATACCGGAGAATGAATGATTGAATGACCGGAGAATGGTACGAGTAGACTTAGCGCTACTTTTAAGAAAGAAGAAGTTATGTAAATTTTAACAAATTTTTAGGCAAATATAATAAAAAATTGGTATTGGTTTTTAGTGGTAATTCAGTAACATACATCTGCTTTACATAACTAAAAAAAAGAATCAACTGGGAATAGGAACAAAGATGACACGCAAGTCCTGGGTCCACAATTTTCACCAAGTATGCGTTCATTTGGGTCTAGTAAAAATGATATAAGAGTAGGTCCTGAGGCTTTACTTTTTCATAAAAAATATTCGTATTGTATATTCCTTTTTAAGAAGTCTTAATAAATAATCCTTCTTAATGATAAGATTATTAAGTACATGATTGTGACTTTATCTGATTCTGAACTATATATCTCATGACAAAAACAGTTTGTCTAATTAGTGTGGATAACTAACTCAAAGTTTTTCTACGTGATATCATATTAAGATAAAATATTTCATTCACTCATAGAATTGGTATTTAACACAATTTTATGTATGTTGGAATGCTCGCGCAATGCTGATAATTGGCAAAATATGTACGAGTAGTTCAATTAAAACAACAGAATTTTGCCACCTTGAGTGCACTAGATTTGGCTACTTCCCCTATATAATTACATAATTAGTAAGGTAATAATGAGATTAATGCGCATTCATAATGTATAAACAATCAGATAATGAAGATACGAATAGGATTTTATCTATGTATATTTTCGTAATAATTCTTTTTAACTCGATGGCGCCAACACAGAGTGAAACTATTTTTCATGCTTTGGATAATAAGTTGATCTCAAAGTGTTATCTAATATTTCGGACAGTCTTGGCTAGACATAATCACATAATTCTGTATTCTGTGATTATGTCTATAGCCAACGTCATGATCATCACATTGGTATGCCTAGACTAGATATGCCAGGTATAGACGACGTATCAAACTAAGACAATAGAAATGGCGAAGGTCGAATGAGAGAAATTTCCTGAGAATTGTTGAACCCTAAATATTCACGATAAAAATAAACAGGCATATTTTCTGTGTTAAGCTTCTTACCTGAAACAAACAAAAAATAACTTTTGTAAATAAAATCGGTTACAAACAATATGATCGTGTTAAAAATATCATAAAAAGATTATAGGTACTTCAGATTAGTAACGTTAGGTAAGAAAGAAAAAAGCTTCTCTTATAAGTACCTAATATATGTATACTGTTCTACATTTGCTGACTTTTCTAGTTTCGTGTCTAAAATTATTCCCACGTTCGACATTTCCATTTACTTTTGAGGGCTCAATGCCATCTGTCCAATTTTTCATCCATGTTCTTTGTCCAAGATTTTATCAAGTTTTGACAGGTACCAATGTCACTGCGTCAAAAGTATAGGTACATACTTACGTTTGCTTTGGGGAATATTAAGAGTTATTTGAGAAATTTTAATAGCTGATCGTGGCGTTTTATGACTACTTGCTCTGTGTACCGCGTAAGGGAAAAAATTGTTATAATGTGTGGGTGTGCGTGTGTCAAATCAAACATTTGATGGAGAAACCTTTTATCAAACTACAAATATCTAATAACTACTTATCATGATTGAATTTTAGCGATTCTCCATAAAAGTGGGCCCAGTCAAAACTGATAATGTTCTTAAAGGTACCTTATAAAGAGTAACGACAGTGATGTGCGCGCATCATGAGCATTGACCCAGTACTCTCTTTGAATATTAATGAGTTTTGCAAGGAAAGGGCCGGCCTATCAAAGTAACTAGAGTGCAAAGAACAAACGTGCGTAGTTTATACCTAGTCTCTTCTAAAATACTCGTACTGTTTAGAAGAGATTAAGCGAAATGGACAATAACACATAGTAGTATTCTCATATCCCCCCAGCTTACTTGTTTTAGACATGATGCAAAAAGTGGAATACTACCATAGATAGGTAGGTCTAATAAGATTTTTCTCAAAAGTTCGTAAGTATAAATTCCCCCTTTTTTTTCAGTCTTTATGTAAGCGCTAATCTGTTGTGGATGGATTTTGTTTCTGTTTGAAATGTTGGAGAAGTTTTATATCTTTAATTTATTATAAATGCTACCCGTGCTAAGCCGGGTTGGGTCGCTAGAAAAATATATAAAAAAAAGTAAATTATTGTGTTAAGTTAATTACTTCAATTGAACTACTTTATGATATGCAATAAAGAATTTGAAATTGAAATTAAAATAAAACTTAATTCTACCTACTGCAAGTTTTTAAGTTTGGACACGCCTCACTTCTATCTTTTCGTTATTTGATATAAGTCGGGTCTGACAAAATTAATCTTTTATACGCAATTATGATTAATGGACGCGGTGATAGCAACTAATTAAAAGATTGGGTGGCATTAGTTAATGTAGTCCGTGATAACGTGACATGATTTGACATTTCGTCAAGAAGTTCATGAAATCATATTACTGTCCGGGGTAGATAGGGTCAACAGCGTTAAGAAGACTGGAAATCCACAGAGATGAGATTCAGACGTGTTTATTTATGATAGGATCTAGCACATCGCTCCAAAGGAACAGTCAGCACACACTATGTTACTTCTACGATTCCAGACCAGCATGAACACTAATGTTAATACTCATAAGATGCTTTCTAGTGTAATTCATTGTAACATGATTCGAAATGATAAAATAAAGGTACGTTACGTGCGCATTTCATGTGTAATATTTTTTAATACTAAAAACAATTCTCCATCTGCTTCTGTTAAGAGCAAAGTACAAAAGTCAGGGGAGAAATATCCTTTTTAACTTTCTTCTATTACACCATGGATTTACAACCTGTCTCTTTCTTTTTAAAAGAAATCTGATCGGGATCTTGTTGGTCAGGAGTTCTAAAGGTAATGAAGGTAATAAAACAAATAAAACTATCTAATAACGCAAGTCATAATGATTCTCACAGAAATATATTTAATTCATTCATGATCTTACTAATGATCTTAGACAAAAACGGCGTTTGTTTCATAATAACTTTTACTTTTTATGCCCGCTTCGAATGTCCGCAGTGAAAGTGGCGTTTTGTCTCGTCACATTTCACTAAGCGTTGGTGACAATTTAGATAATAATTGCTTACACTGTTACAATTTTACTATTTAAATTTGAACTACTACTAACCACACATGTACCTACATGTCTCACACGCAAGGTAGACAAGGTGTTACAAACCTTTATAATGAGTGAATTGAGATCCAGAGAGTGACAGGTTGCTAGCCCTCCGCTTAAAAGAATCCCAAGTTCATTAGCCTTTCCCTTTAATGACATTTACAATTTGTTTGTATGAATTTACAACAAATATTTGTATTTTTTAACAGACATACCAACACACATCATTAAAACCTGTGTTTCTTTTGCAGGTGGCGCTAAATTCGACAATTGTTTGTAATATCTTTATTGCATAGAAATTTACACAGTAACAAGAAAATAGTACAATTTTTGAAGGTGGCGTTCAATTCGTTGGCTTTTTTAGATGCCGCTAAATTCACGTGGACGAAGCTGCGGCTAAAAGCTAGTCATGTTATAATTACCTCCGCGAGCTCGTCTACTTTGCTCTGTGCTAACACACTAACCTCGATAGCATTGTGCGAATATTTCTTCGTGCCTCAAAAGAATGTATTGTCAAAGTGTGCAGAATTGCACTCAATTGAGCAATTTTTTCAAAGAACTTCCATAAATGGATTAAAGATTAATAGCGGTTAGGGTACGACCACATATTGGAGAGCATTAGTGTCTTAAGTGACAAAAGTTGGTAGGTTTGAACAAAACATAGGTTAAAAATGCGGCCGGTGCTAAGCCAATGATACAATGAGTCACTAGGCGTTTCCATTTCGTAAGCATACCAGGCAATCAAGATCAAATTTATTTACGTATAATTTTTTTTTATTTAGTTTATGATTATGATTTTATTCACTATCAATTAATAACAAAATTATTTCTTTAGGTATTATAAAATATTTTAATATGGGTTTGGTATCTATACAGATTAAATGTAAGTACGAGTATAATAATTAAAATTGTATATGCGGCAATTTTTTTTATTTTTTAACTAAAGTGTGTTACTTGTACTTAATTATGATCAAGTTAGTCTGGGAGTAAATAATAATGAAAGGATACATAAAAGTAGGTCAACGAAGCTAATTATACAGAAAGAGGGTGAATATAAACCTTGGGAAGGTGGCATTATCTTATGCCAATACAATTTGACCATGTGAATATATCCTTACGTTTTCCAAATTGAAGCGTGCTGGTGAAATAAGGTAACATATGGTATAAAAAATAGGTAAAAAATAAATCTTATGCCCCATTGCCTTGGGGCATTGATTTATACGGCGGCGATCCGGTGTAATAGTTTGGAATGGTAAATATATGAGTTGACCTGTAACTGAATTAGGCGATCATATATATTTTAAGATTTTTGGAACTCTTTATTGGTACGAAAAATAAATCTATCAATATTTATATTGCATGAAACAATCCATTATAAGTATAATAGAATAGAATAGATTTTTCAAAATCTTCAGCATATTAATTATACCATAAGAATCCTAAGTTAAGTCTATCCCTTAGTCGCCTTTTACGAAATCCATCGGAAAGAGATGAAGTGGTACTATTCTTTTTACAATTGGTGCCGGGAACCACACGGCATTCAACTTGACGGAGAAAAATAGATAAAACAATAGTTTTATCAAAGTTCGTGAATAAATAGTACCGTGGTATTTATAAAGCTGCATGGCGTTAATTCGTTAATATTGTTTTGCTCTAAATAGACAGTAGTATTTTTATATTTATCTTTTTAGATGTGAACACACGATTTTTAACCACAAACGATATAAGAGAACTAATTTACGTGTCAGTATTATAACATACGTGACCACATACATAGATCTAGGTAGATACTGCTAGTTCACCCAACGGTGTGAAATTTAATTGACATTTTTTTTTCTACTTACCGTAAAATCCGCTGAACTAAATAAGAGAAGAATTTCTATATTAAGGGTTTCTTTTTTGGTAAATTTTACTGATACAGCTTAATAAGGGTACCCCGATATTAGATTTTCATTCTTTGACGGTCGCAACAAATATTAGTAAGCTTAACGTGTCATGCGAGTCTTGTGACGATAAGCCTTGTTAATAATATACGTATATGCAATAGATATGGCGATGGGCTAGGAAGCTGTCACAATTTAAATCTCAGTTTCATCACTAAGCCATTTCATTGAATGTGACCTTTTAGGTTTTTTGAGACCGAATACTCCGTCTTCCTGCAAGGGATAAATATATAATTTTATGTCATATGCAACAAATATGATATGAAACAGTTTGGAAGAGAGATTTATTAGACGAGATTAAATTTCCACTCGCTAAGCGCTCGCGAGGTCTAGTGATCACTATGTCTATGTACGGAACTGTCGATGCTAACATGCGCTTTTGAGGGCCTTGATTTTGCTGATAGATAGCTGTCGGTGTTTTTAATTGAAACGTAATTAAACGTCGATAATTTGACAGCTTCGATGTACTGTTACAAATGTTCTATATGCGATTTTTTTAAGTACATGTTACCGTTGTAATTTTATGTACGTAAGAGTAAAATAGGTTTTTAGTAAATTATTAGATACTAGCGGTTTCCTGCAGCTTTGCTTTTTCCGTTACCGCGGGAATTTCCAGGAAAAAGATAGACATGTAATTTTGAAACACTACGTTAAATTCGATGCTGTTGTTGTTAACAAGATTTGTAATACAAATCTTTCCTCTTATTACTAGCATCGTTTCGGTTTAAGAGCAATCGAGTAATAGTTACAATCTATAATTAAGTATTACATGAGAGAATCCGATAGTATGAATAATCGTTTTTCACTTAGTCACAGTCTAGTTGTGTAGGAAAATGCGGCAGATTGCACTTTTCGCATAATTGGCCGTTGAATGACCACCCGTTACAGATTAATTCAATATGAAACGCTATTTCTCTGATAAACTTACATACGTACAAACACATGATCACGTCTATATCCCTTGCGGGGGAGACAGAGCCAACACTACGGAATTGAAATTCAAATATTTGGTTGCTAGCACGTCTATAAGAAGAATCTAAAGTTTATTAGTCTTTCCCTTAGTTGCCATTTACGACCGTCCAAGATATGGAGTGGTTCTATTCTAAAGTGCTGGGAACCACCATCACAAACTTAGGATTTTTCTTTTCTGCGATGAGTTAGGAACTTATTTTCTATCAAATTAATCTTAAAGTCATACAGCTGAACGTGGCCTTTTCGTATTTTTAAGACTGTTATCTCTGTCTTAGCCTTTGATTATATAATATGTATGTAATCCATAAAACTCTAAATTATAAAGGTAAATATCGTACAATCATTTTTATTTGCGGCCCTGTTCCGTATTATTCTAGGAAAAACATTAAATAAATGTACCAAGAAACTGAGATTTTCAGCGAAACATCAGTTTTGAGCGTTACAAAAGCGCTTGACTAAAAAAGGAACAAAAAGCTTTGGCTTCAAGCACAACTTTGGTCGCAACGTTGAAAAAGTTGCAGCAACAACCATAAAAGCTGGACCATTATGATGACGTGCCGCAAAGAGGCCTTAAGCCATAGGGACGTTGGTAAACTCTGTTTGGTGTGGCTGCCGTTGCAAAAATAGTTTTATTATTGGCATTTTCATTTTTAGTTATCGCCCGCGGATCCACCCGCGTGAAAAGTACCCTAATATCTTTCTCAGTGCTCCACACTACATGTATACATTCAGTGATTCATTGACATGAATGACGGACAAACAAACACACTATTATATTTATTATAATATTAGTATGGATTTGTTATATGTCAAACGTATGTCTTAAATTTATTCAAATAATGATCTTTTTTATTATTGGACTGTTAAAAAAAACTTAAAATGTTTTTCTGTCTGAATAAAATACGATTGGTGAAAGAACCTTAATCGTTTCAGAGATAAAGATATTACAGACAAACGAATAATAATAGATTTTTTGTTTTCCATTATTCTTTTTGATTGTTCCTGCAGTCACCCGAGCTAATACTCGTATCCCTTGGTCCTTTTCCAGACATCCATAATTAAAAATTATATATTCGCAAAATTTCAAGAAGATCGGTTCAGTATATTGTAGATCTGTTGCGTGATATAAAAGAAATCTTAGAAACAGAAAGAGGCGAATTTGTGTTGTATATCATGTAGTGATTCTAATCTATTCTAGATTAAAAGAGTATAAAAATATTTTCACTCTTCCACCTTATAATAATATATTCCATTGGTAATAACGTGTCCCGTAAGTTTATTTGTAAGTTGTTTGTAAGAGCAAGATATGAAATACCTACTTGCGTTTTCCTTTCATCATTTTCCTTATTACGAACTTAATTCAGAGGACGATTGTAAGTGACTATGAGTGATTGCAACATAATAACGATGATTACTTTTTGTGATTCAGACATGTCGTCTCACATTATGTTTCTTCGGCATTTTCGTAATTAATTGTAGATGTAATTAATAGCGGATGTCAGTTTAGTAGGCTGTGTGATTTCGGGAAGGGTGACCTTGAAAAAAAAATCATTTTTTTTCCTCTAGAAAGAGACCCAAGGTGCATCAATAACCATGATTTTCCTTTCCGATTTCTTTTGAGGTACGAAACTTTAAAAAAGGATTACGTTCATGGACTATACCAGTTGAAGTGACAAAGTCATCTACATAATTGAATATTTCAATTCAACCTCAGCATAGGGTGGCCAAATTCTACGCGTAGAAAAATAAAAATTGCTTCCAATTGTGAATAAAAAGAAATAAAATGGTCGAGTATTAGATGAACATTGTTTGAAATTAAAAATATTTATTTATTTTGGCATATCAAGCTAGAGTGACATTTTGAACTACAGAGTATTTTTTTCTTATAGCAAGCACATTTAAAATTATGGCATTGATTTTTTGACGGCTTACACAAGCATTTGTTAAATGCTTCATCACCAAATAACGTTTGCTTAGTTACAGCTTCTTTTAATGTTAATAAATTTTGTGGTACATCCTCTTTAAATTCAACAGATGATGCTAACTGCAACCGATCACGTGGGAACCAGTTCTTAATTATTCCTGATTTGGTGCCCACTTGATACACTCCATTATTGATATCAGTAATTATTCCGAAAATACACTTCGTGTTTAAAGGTCCACGATCGGTCTTGGGAACGCTAACATTAACTGTATCTCCAACTACTATTGCTGAGGTCTTTTTTTTTATTATTTCATCATTCGTTTTCTCAGCAGCTCGTTTTAATCTATTGTTTGTTCCTTCATTTTCTTCCTCATTTTTTATGTCAAGTTCAACAGATTTTTTTTCAGTTATACACGGATTGTATCCAAATACTGCATTATATGGCGACTTTTCTTCACTTGAATGCGTTGATGTATTAATTTTATATTGAATAAAATGACAGCCAAGAGACCAGTTAGTTGAATTGTTATTAATCCATGTTTGAAGCATACTTGTTATATCTGTATTGTTTATCTCCAGATTATCTAGATCTCGGCATGAATGTATGGGATTCTCATGCTTTATGTTACAATCGGGCCATATTATTTTTACTTCATTTAGAATTTGCTCGTTTGTACTTATTAATATACCAGGCGAGCCAGAAGTTAAAAATATTTTTACCAATTCTGAAGCAATTTCAGTTATTTCATTTGTTCGCAGCGGACGTAGATAAAGAAATTTTGTAGTACAATCTTGGTATTTTAATAACCAGTGGTATTCTCCATCAGGCATAGACTGCAAATCAATAAGCTCGAGTTGACCACTATTGTTGAAACTAGCTGCTCTTAATTTTGCATTGTTTTTCTGATTGCTTCGTTTCAGTTCACAAACCGGGCATAAAGCAATATAAATTTCAATTGCCTTTTTCTGTACATAATATTTATTCTTAATAACCTGGCAAATTTTATCTCGGCCACAATGATTAAGTTCAATGTGAAATTGATTTATCAAATCAAAATACTGTTCAATTGGTATCACTCGAACTATAGGATCATCAGAATCTTTTTTCTTCATTATTAAGTATTCAGCGTCGTCACTATTAGAAACATCATATTTTGAACCCCAATAATACTGCATCGATGTCCGCCGCTTACCCAACTGAATGGCTGCCTTATTATCTTTGACATGTTGAATAACCTCTAATATACGTTCCATAGTCCACGGCTTTTTCGGTGTCACAGTTTGAGATTCATAAAAACTAATTAATTGTTCATTAAACTTCGCTTTAAATTCACTATCTTTGCACTCAATTTCTTCATTTTCAGTTTTTATCCAGTATATATTGTCACTAAGTTGCGTCGACTCTGTCGCTGTGCCGGCCGCCATCTTGGTACTACGGCGCCACAGCGGTGACGGCGGAACTAGGTACTAACGACAACAAAGCGCCGAGGGGCGCTGCGCGGGCCTGCTGTCGCGTTATCAAATGGCAGCGCGTGAATCAGCCGAATCAGAGAATGTTAAAAATAATACGAGATTCGCCGACTTGTTTTTGTTTGGTTAGGATACTAACTGTATTGAAAATTCGAAATGCATGTAAAAATGTTATGTAGATAAAGACTAACTTTTATCAATGAGGTAGTGTCATCTAACATGTTGTTTAAATAAAAATACATAAACATTGGTGTATTGTAAAGAGTTCTTATACGAAACTATGTTCGGTAACAAGTCATTCGTCAACAACACATTTAATGAAATAAAAAGGTTACCTACTTAAAACAGTATAAGTATACTTCAAGTTGTTTTAAATGTTATTTCTAAAAGGCTAATATCAGCACAGTGTAGTGAAATCCACACGTGAGCGAATTTTCAGACAAAAATTTACCTTTAAATATTTTGATGGTTCATTTGCCGATTAATACGGGTACATAATGGTTTAAGTAGTTAGTCAGTATCGTTAATGGAGCGCGTTTAAAATGCAGTGCATAATGCATATCCCGATGGATTGCATGCATGACAGCCATTTAGCTGGCTTAATATCAATTAAAATCAAGCCTTTATTAACTACTCTTGTTCGAGGTGGATTTTAAAACAGCGCTTAAAATTGTTTACTCGGTAGATTAAAGCGCATATTACACTTAATAGGGATGATAGGATACTTTTCTACTAAAATTGCCACGGGGGCGAATCACTGCGTAAAAGCTACTCTTTATGCATAAAATGGGATGATTAACTATGACCACTTGTGCGAGATATTTCAAATTAGGCATGAAGATTTTCCTTAATTCACGCGGAAACGGAAATAGTGAAATTTTTCATTTCCGTTTATAATACTCTCTCAAACTTATAATACTAACCTTTTTTTGGTGGGGCGTAATTAAAATTACAACTTTTATAAGGAACATTACAAGAGTCTTGAAACATCCCCCTCTCACCTCAGCTTTTGCAATTAACAAAGATTAAAATTGTTATTTTTTCATCAGGGATTCGTTTATAACCTCAAATTGCGTTGGAGTGCTCTATTTGCGTTTGTCATTTTACGCTTCAAAGGATTTAATATTCGTGATCATTTGGATGAGGTAAATTAAACAGAAAAATCCTCTGGGAGTAAGTCGGAATTCTGAAGCCAAAACAGATGACTGATTTTCATTCGACGACATGTTGGTCTATTTATGAACGTCGACAAGGTTTTCTTCTCTCTCTTTTTAATATTTTTGGTTACTATTATATCCGTGTGGTTTCGTGTACAACCACTAGTTCGTGGCACTAATTAAAAAAATAATAGAACCACTCCATCTCCTTTCCATGGATTTCCCATCTACTATTATTACTTCATTGTAGCCTCTTTAAGTCTCTGGAGAAGAGTCGACGATTCTTGATTGTATACCTAAGTTTTATTTACTATATTTTTGTCAAATAAATTAAAAATAAGTAGGAAATAGTAGGAGGAAATGGGAAGTACAAAATTTTTTCTTACTCATAAATAATAATTTGCCATAACTCCAAGACAAATCAACGAGACGTATAAATCATAAGGGACTAAGATTCAATTCCTGACCGTCGAGTAGGCTCATGTAATGTTCTGAAATAGATTTCAACACATGGAACAATCTGTGATGATAAGGCCGCAACTACATTGCTTTGGAAGATGTATGCCAATATCCGTCCTTATTAATGTAATAAATATATAATATTAATGTAGTAAATACTTTTTTCTAGGTATAATAATAATATAGGTATGCATTGATGCATATCATAAAGATAAGCAGGCAGTATGCTTTGCTTGCGACTTATTAACGTCAATGGACGTAAATATGGCTCTAACAATTGAATTTTGCCATGTTGACATTAATCGGGCTGATTATGTGAGCGTCTATGAAATTTCCTTATACAAGTTAAACCGATTCCTCTTTCTTTATATTCCTACTCTGAGACAATTTTTACAACATACATTAAAGTTATAATTATGCTTTTCGCATGTTTGAAGACAAATATTTGAGTTTTAATAATTGTTTATTTTTACAATAATGAACTCGCCCGATTGATCAAATTTAACTTTTAATAATATTTCTTAAAACTATTATGGAAGACACGACCAACATTCTATACACTTAAAATATACTCGCTTAGTAAATTTTTGCGTTGCAATGGATGAGATGCCTTATGTCAAGTCGCGACGTGGTCAGTGGTCCCTTTTTCAGTAATTTCCCGAGGGTAGGCGACCGGCGGCAAATCGAACCACACATGTCATATACCCGGCCATGCTTGGGTTCGTGTGTAAACAACATCATAGTTGGATACCGCGACTATTGTTATATATTTTTTTTGTATGCCAGTGTTTTAATTTAATAATTTTATAAACATTACTTTACCTCACCTATATATATGGGCAGAATGTTCGACTTGTATTTGTAATCACAAGAACCGAATCGAGTCGTCACACAATGTGGAGTTCGGATCACAGTGCTTTATTTCGTGTTACAAAGAAAAGGTTGACAGGTAACAGCTGCTTTTGTAACGACAAAAACATTTATATTACTTCATGACCTCTTCTTTTTCTTCCTGGCGTTAGTCCCGGTTACATCCTCACCACTCTGGAGAGGAAACCGGGGTGCATATTTTGACAATGGTCCTGGATTGGGTGAGTCTAACTTACGATAAAAACAAGAATCTTGAACAAGTCATAATATTATTGAAAACATCACATGATGTGGTCATACCACATTGCGAAATAATTTTACAGCGAGTGTGAAAAAACTCAATTTGCATCAAGAATTTTACCTTACGCCAGTATTCTTTGAACATGAAAGCGAAATATTTCTTTATAGTGGAAGAAATTTCTTTGTAATGTTATACTTTAGGGTTCACTGGAGCTTAACCCTATTAGCGTAACTGTTTGAGTCTGCGCAATTTCAGTTTCAAACGCAAGCGCTAAAATAACTTTAAGAACGTCCAGTTTTTGCCTATGTTCAAACCCATGTTTGATTTTCGTAAGATTTTGATGACAAAGTTTCGAAAATAGACAGTTATATCTAAATGAGAACATTAATTGGTCTTTACTAGAGTTCTCACAAATTGCTTTTCAGTGCATAAGCTTATAACAAAATTACAGTTTCATCCTTTATCGTCTTTTTTTTAATAAACATGTAACGTCAGAAAGGTAAGTAAAGAGAAAACTTGTAAACGTAATGAATTTTGAGGAGCCTGTTCTTATTCTTTATTATTTTTAACATCCTTATTTAGATGAAAATGTTTCAGAAAGTTTGACATTTAGAATTGTTAACAGCGCGCGCCAAGGGATTTTGCTCCGGGCTACGTAAATAAGTATCATATTTTGTTTTATATTACATGTTTATCTTGAGGTTCTAAAAATAAAAGTAAGTATAAAAAAATACGGATGTATTGTGCACTTGTATAGAAAAACAATGTTTTTTTCTAATACTATCTTTGTTAGTGTATTTTCAATTGAGTTTGCAACAAGGCGATTGATTTCGGTGATCTTGGGATTCTTCCTTTGACAACAACGTGTCAGTACTTGAATCTCAATTGGATCACTTGGTCAACGTGGCCTACGTCCGCACTGCGAGCCTAACGCGGTTGCAGTGAGGTGAAAAATCTAAATTAGGTACCCAATCCAGGATCGTAATCATATACGGGTCCCGGGCTCCACGCCCGTACAGAACCAATGAACCGATATCTATGAAATTTTGCATATATATGTATAGTATGGAAGTAAAGAAAAAGGACATACGGTACATTTCACGAGGACGGAGCCGCAGGCGAATGCTATTGATAAAATAAACGTGAAAGTATCGTTGGGAACAGAGAGCAAGGTGTAATTTATTCCCATCTCATCCTCTTAGACGAGGTTGTAAATTAATACGAAGCCGCGGCCTCGGGCGGGATTCAATCTCGTTGCATCTGTGAGAGTTTACCATTTTCACAGACATCTTACAAATATTGAGATGGAGATTTTAATTTGAATTAATTTGTATTAATTTCGCGAAGGTAGGCGGCGCGCTTCTTCGTGGTGTGAATTTTTAATATTTTGATTTCACGACGGCAAAAATATTTTTTAATAATCAAATAATCATGACATACAAACAGGTAAACTACTAAAAAGTGAGCAATAAATTTACTAAGCATGAAATACCTTTTCGAGAATGAATATTTTAGAAGTTGGCGTCAAATTAATATGGTTTAACAAGTCATTGAAACATGATAGGATTTGAATCATCATTGCTCTTTATTTATCGGGCACTTTGCCTCTTCGACTACCCTTGAAAAAAAATCATTGTAATTTTTAATAGTGGGATAAAGTATAAAATTGTTTGTTGTCTGCAATATACAAAACAAAGTCTCATTAAATCCCTTTCGTCCTGAAATTCGGAAATTATCGACCCGTTGCCGCCGGCTGACGAAAATCAAGCTGTGTAACATATACGTATGTAGTTGTCACCGCAAAGTCATTGATACGTGGTCACGGTAAGAATTGAATCTGTGCATCCCTCTTTCTTCATCGGGCCATGGAATAGAGTCGGATTAACTAGCATGTCTTATTAAATCCGTTTCGTCCCGAAAATCGGAAACTATCGACCCGCCGCCGCCGGCCGCCGGAAATCAAACTAATCGATTTTCATTTCGCCGACAGGAAATTAAATCCTTTGAGAATCGTTCCGATAACGGATTTGAGCTAAGCACGACACGTGTTATGTCGCTTAAGCTTCGGATTATGGCGTGAAAATTGTTAATGTCTTCGTTTTAATCAAATAAAGATTGGTTGAAATAGAATGTTAAAAACTTGGTAATGATTTAAACACAGTTTATCAATTGGAATTAATCTATTACATTTTTAATTTCAATTTTGATGGGGAGAAAAAAGGAAATTGTTTATTCCGGTTTTAAATCTAATATTGAAGAAGTTACAGATTGATTGAAATATCATCCTAAACCGATGGTATGCCTTATATAATATCCATTTGATTCTTATAAAAAACGGGATTTATCGATTTACGCGGAGGGAGCTGCGAGCGTATTCTGGTTAGTCAATAATAGAGTGTTATAAGAGAACAACCAAATGCAAGAGCTAGTATTACATTTGCTTACTTACCGAAAAAGTAACAGCTCCTTTCTGAAACAAACAAACGGGTAACTTTTAATTAAAATCCTTCATTTCAAACTTTATGATTGTTCTTAATAATGAATTAGAATGGACGAATTCACCCTCATTCCCAGATTGTGGTTTTCGGGGCGTTAAGTTTGGGCGAAGTTATTTTGTAATACATATTTTAGTACGTGCGTGTTGTGCGTTATTGTTTAGAAGATTTAATAAGTATAGAACAAGTAAGTATGCTGTGGTAGAGTGGTTAACGCGATTATTTCGGAGCTTTTGGGCTCAAACTTGTGGTCATAATGTTTTGATTAAGAAACTCTGACATTAGGTTACGCAGTATCTGTTTATCTCGATACTGGATAAAAGAAATAATATTTTCATAACTTAATGGGTTAAATACTCAAAAAGAGACCTGTCTCTATTAATACAAAATAATAATGAATATTTATCGATATGAATAAATTATAACCATCCACTCTTCGCTTTTCGAATATAAGGAAGTCTCTTTAATCTTAAAAAGCTGCTAAAAGTCCGATTTGATCATTTATAAAACCCTTTAATCTCCCAGAACCCAAACCGTTATTATTGATTTATCAAGTAATCACGGAAAAACCGATTTATTTTGGCGATTATAAAAGATGGAGAAAATTAACAAGGGATTTTTTGATTAGAGCTTTTTCTGATCGCAAATTCTTAAGTAAGTTGTAGTTAAGTATGTGTATGTAGGTAACGCTGATACCTTTAGTTAATCGCCGTGTGGTTCCAGACACTTGGAAATCCTCACATTTAAGAGATGAAATCGTCTGATTACCATATCTTCTTAAATTTGTGGAAGCGACTAAGAGCATAAGGTCTTTTTCTACGATCTAGGCAAGGTTTAGCTTCTCTCTAGTTAGGCTATTTTTTTTTTTACGAAAATTGATATGAAAGTGAGCGAAATTGATTGTATACCTATATTTATACATATATTCACGTTTATGTTCCTTGCAGGGTAGATAGAGTCAATAATCTTAAAAAGACTGAAACGCCATGTTCCGCTGTATGCCTAAATGATGGAATTGACATTCAAAAAATGAAAATTAGCTAGCCCATCGCTTTCAAGAAGAAGTATAAAAGCCTTCCCTTCAGTCGCCTTTCTGACATCTATGGAAAAGATATGGAGTGTTCCCATCTAAACAGCTGAGAACTACACGGCTAGACGTTTA
This sequence comes from Amyelois transitella, assembly GCF_032362555.1. Classification (NCBI taxonomy): domain Eukaryota; kingdom Metazoa; phylum Arthropoda; class Insecta; order Lepidoptera; family Pyralidae; genus Amyelois; species Amyelois transitella. The sequence goes on from NC_083509.1 coordinate 8,756,724, forward strand.
TTTCAAAACATATTCGACGCAGGTCACACAGATTAACTGTGTCATTTTTAGTAATACTAAACTCAGATTTCCTTTCGCATAGCTGAAACTATTAAGCTGTCGCCTACAAGCATAGTTACTCTCAATTTTGCAGTAAAGCAATTTAAGGTTTCAATAAGATATTCTGACGTCTAGTTAACGTGTCAGGGAAATCATTTTCCTTTACAATATCTATGATAAAGACATCTAATCTTGGCTTGTTAAGTTAATAGTAAGTTATTTGGCACTAATATACCTGTCGCCGGCGGGAGAGCGTGTCCAACACTAACACTTTATATTTATGTGTTGCGAACCGATTATATATGATTATTTTATATATGTTTGCTAATATTTTTAATGTCAGTTTTGTCGATAATTCTGGCTGTCGCGTGAAACATATTGAGAAAGTAAAATAGGTAAGTAGGTAGATATGTATTTTTTATTATAGTTTTTCATTACAAGTTTCTATTATTAAAACTCGATATAAATAATATCTAAACTATACGTATTAGCTTTATCAAAATTGTTAAATTATTATATTAGGTAGTTGGAATGGGATAGTAAAACTGATTGAATAAAATAAAAAATAAAACCACAGTTAATGTGCAAATAATGTTATACACATTCAACATAGTAATGAATATATTCCTTTGAATCAATTAAACGAATAATTTCCGCCAAGTTTATGCAGACCACGTAATACACATAACCGTTACACAACATAGACTACGGGTGTTAAAGGTCGCGGAGAGAGTGAGGCCTAACATCGCGATTATACCGTGTACAGCCGGCAGGACAAGTGATAAGATAAAAAAAAATATACGATTCTTTGTAGCATCGCAATAAATAACAGAGAATTTACATGTATGTAAAAATATTGCACCAAAAGTCTACCTTAAAACGATCTAAATATTTTAACGATATGACAAATAAATATTGGGAAAGGAAAATGTACTCCAGTGGATGTAGATATGTTATGAAGAATTTCAAATTAATGCTCGTTTGTTACATATTTTTACATAACTTTCTCTAGAAAAAAAATTACTATGCAGAGTATAGTTGTAAATATTTTATTGTTGATATATTGCAGTGTAGCAGCATTTCTCTTGTTATATGGAAAAGGCTTTAATTTAAACTATAATGTTAAATTTTTATTAAAAATACTTTCTTATTATAGCCTGATCTTCGCATAATTGACTAAAATCATAGTAACAGCACCTATGAGATTAAATTTTTACGTCGTCTGTACTCGTTCGAGATACGCGACAAAGATGCTTTGTCATCTAATACAGATCGTAAGCACAATTGTATATTTAGAAGTGGGTGAAAGTATCTTTTGAATGGACTTAAATTCGTTATGACTATTTAGTTGAGTGTATTTAAGACGTCTAGATTGTTGCAAAAACCATAAATAAAAAAAAACCGGAATCTATTTCTAAAATCTGATATATCTTTAATAGCCGATATTATGAACGAAAAATATTGGCATTTAAGTTCCTTGGAGGAAGTAGGGTTGGGAAGTTATGTGATCAAGAAATGCGTGATTTTGGACGTACGAAGACTCTAGATAAATCTATGTAGTGATCGTCCAAGAATATTTAGTTCGTACATTTATATTGTTATTAGTTACAGTTATATTAAGGTCGTAGTTACATAGGTAGGTTTCTTCCTTGCAACGAACCGTTTCAATTTTCCGACCCGAATGTTTATTATTTTCTGATTTATTTGCCGTATGAAAAAGTTAATGAATCTGAACGAAACATACAGGCAAGTGAAAATGTACTGTCTCTGCCTACCGACTTTTACGACATCCATGTAAACGAGATGAAATGGTCCATTTAAAGTTCCGGGAACCACACGGCACAACGGGAAAGATAGATACATAACCTATTATAACTATAAATATCTATGTATTTATAGAAATGCAAATAATTCACTTTTTGCCCTCGGTCATCAGTTATCACAAATACGGTACGATGTTCTATAATTGTAACCAGTTGAACTTGGATGAAGAACTTAAAGAATTATGCCAGTAGGTGGCTACTAGATAATTCCTTTAAATGGATTGACGTATTCTAGATCAACGCAATTACATCTCAATAAATTAGTTTCTTATTACAATTATTGTGTAATGAGAGAGTTAAATAACATGCGCAGTGATTTGATTTGTAATTGATAAATTAATTGTAAGTTTATTGAATTTCATTCTAGTACCTATGCGTTTAGAGGTCTTTTGTTTACAATGAAGCGCTGTATGCCATGCATTGTTTCAAAATGAAGGTTATTTTTCACTCTCTGTTAAAATTATGTGATTGTATGGTCAACTAGAGAAAAATTACCCCTTATTCATACAAACAATCGTATCCATTATCGTATGAAGATAAAGTCTGAAACATTTGGGCACTATGTGAAGGCATATAACATTTTGTGTCAAACAATAATCAAACTGTTTTACAATATAATATCAAGTTTTAACAAAATTCGTAAAATACCAGCACGAATCTGAGCCCCATTTAAATTTCGATGTCTCATTTCAGAGAACTTAATAATTAAACTTGTTTCATTCTATGTAACTGAGAATGAGTTACAAAATTAATCAGCAAGTACCTTTTTGAATAAGTCAAGAAAAAGAAAGTTCCAAACGAGGGATTGAAGGAGAAATTTAAATTTGTTTCACTTGAAATAGATGTGTATTAGAATAATACGTTTGGAAACTGGAGTAAAAGATTCACCTGATAAATATTATCCATATCCATTAAATTTAACTGCTTATTACATGTAATCTAATTTTTATCTCTTATATCCGTTGCATACAAATATTTTTTACAGTTTTAAAAGAATAGGTTCTCAAACAATATCATGATCTCTTTATTATATTGTTAATTTTATCTCACTTTTCACTTAGAAAACTTCTACGAAGTTTGATTCATACCTTTTAATTGAAAGCGACTTTGAACTTCTACACTTAATTCTACCTTATTGTGAAAGTAATTCGTGAAAACTTGTGATTTAGTTCAAAAGGCGGAATTGAATGGAGAACCGGGATTCCGACTTCCACTCTAGAAATTTTAATGAGAATTTCGTATCTTGCTTCAGAAACAGTGAGCGGACGATCCTCTGTCAATTTATTCTGTCGCACCCAAACTTTGAGTTCAAATGATATTTTGTTTATATGGAATCATAGATGAAGTAGAGCACACTTTGTTATTAAAGAGTTATTAACGTTTTATTTTGTACATGAGAGCCTTGGAGTGCTTATATTCATGTGCACAAAATTAACTATTCTCACTTTCTTCTCACTTCAATAATTAATTTTGTGCGTAGGTCACCTTTGGACTTTTTTATGGAAAAAAGTGTTTTGAAAAAGACCAGGACCTGTTCGTTTGCTTCGAATCGCATTGTATATAAAAAAAACTATTTTAAAGAAAGCCTCGGACTGCGGGAGCAGGTCCCCAGCCAGACTAGTACTACTAGACTAGTAGTATTAAACTAGTAACGGGAAAAGGCGAGGACCAAGAAAAATAAAAAAAAATACACAAAATTAATTTAAAATAATCAAGGTTGATGTGCTTGATTTTCTAAAAAGCGTTTTCTATTTCTGAACGTAAATTCCCAAATAGTTTTTAATTGTCAAAAAGTGAGGAAGTTTAGACATTACAGAGTTTGAAGGCACAGGCACCTGGCCATTAGAGGCAGGCTGGACCAGCTAATGTTGAAACTCCGCGATTTATACCCACGGCCAGATGTAACAATTACTCTGACAAATTACTTTCTGCGTCAATATAAAATTTTAATACTTTTTATGCGCTGATCTGTGTGGGTCTGGTCACTCACAAGTAAGAATCACTCAATCTCTTTCCCGTGGATATCTTCTATATTATACCACTAAGGAAATAAGAACTTTCAACTAGGTTGATTGGCAGAGATAGCTTTATCGATAAGTCCGCCTTTGTACGTCATAATCTGTGTCTTTTTTCAGATTTTCTTTTAAAGAGTTTATCTATCTAATTTTTTATCTTATGCTACAATAATGATCCAAGATGGTTCGGTTCTCCTGTTGCCAAGATATAGATGTGAGTTGCTTCGTGTTACTACGTAGTAAGTACCTGACTTACCCTCTACTGGATCGTGGTCAATAGCGGTCCTTGGCCTCAGAAAGTAGGCAACAATAATAAGTTCGTGACATTAAGCACGTATTTTTAAAATCATAATCTGAGGCTCCCACAACCTGATGTAATGTGAGTGAATTAATTTGATTAACATTTTTTTATAGGTTTATTGTACCCCAGTTCGAAGAAGTGCAATTATTGATTTTGAAATATTCCAGATCTTAAGGTTTTGTTTGAAAACGAGGGAACGAACACAAAGTTTTATCGTTATTAAATTAAACGGGCCTGTTCAAAACAAATATTTTTGTTCAAACAAATAATATTGCTCATATTGGAAATTGAAACACAAGCCAACATTTTAATTTTTAATTAATGTTCATTTGTTTATTTATTTGGAAACGACTGTGTATTATGATATTTTAAAGCAATGGAATAAATATTTTTATTTTGCATTCGATAAATTTCATACATACATATGATCACGTCTATACCCCTAGCGGGGTAGACAGAGCCACCAGTCTTGGAAAGACTGATAGACCACGCTCAGCTGTTTGGCTTAGTGATAGAATTGAGATTCAAATAGTGTCGGGTTGCTAGCCCATCGCCTAAAAGAGGAATTCCAAGTTTATAAGCATATCCCTTAGTCGCCTTTTACGACATCCGTGTGAAACAGATGAAGTGGTCTTATTCTTTTTTCTAATGGTGCCGGGAACCACAGGGCACACATAAATTTCACTTGAATTATAAATAAATATAAATATATATGGGACAAACACAGATTGAGTTACCCTCGAAGTAAGTTCGAAACTTGTGTTACGAAATACTAACTCAACGATACCATATTTTATAAAAAATACTTATATAGAGCAACATCCAAGACCCAGACCAATCAGAGAAAGTGAGACCGGGATTCGAACCCGGGACCTCCGGTGTCACAGACAACCGTATTTACCGCTGCGCCACAGAAGCCGTCAATTATTTGCAGTGTAGTATGTAGTTAATCAATGCATCCAAGATTTTTAGATGAGTTTAAAAGCTTCAAAGATTACTAGAGTAAAACAAAATATAAAGCGTCATTATTCATTAACATCACTAAGCGGATATTGTGACCATGTATTCCTTGTGTCTGTTTCCTAATAACAACATGAGAGGTGTCATGCATTATTCTCGTCAAAACTAAAATTAAAAAAAAAAAACAACCATGACGTCATGTTTACTAATTGGTAGTATAGGAAGCAAGCTAAAACAAAACCACTATCCAACGTTAGCGCGTGACGTGATCGCACGCATACCTCAAAAATTGTTTTCCTACCTGTACCTGAACTAGACACGAATTGTCTAATGCACATATTATTATGAACATTCCTCTATAATATAAGTTACTTGCAAAAGTTCCGTATCTTTATGTCTCACAAATTATATTAAAATGTCAAAATGGCCCGCTTTTTGTCACCTTTTCTATTGGAAAAAGAACTATCGCTGTCCCTTTTCACTTTATAATAAAAAGCGAAACAGCGATAGTTTATCGCGCGATAAAAACGGCGTCGCTGGTGATATGCTAGCCCCGCAGGTCCCGTGTGATTTGTAATAAACGAGCGGAACCACGGAGAGAACCGAGTATGTATCATTAATTTAAGTTAAGAGTTAAGAGAAGCTTTAGCAGCTAATTATTGAACTTTTTTGGCTGATATTTTGCATAAATGGATATTCTTATACCCTGAAGATGGACATATTTGTATATGGCCCTTATTTACATCGATTCAACTTACCGGTTAAAAACTAGACTCCAATATCTTAAGTGGCATTAAAATGGTTCAGTCAGAAAGTCGTAGAAAGCTATAATTAAAATGAAGGTAATTATAGGTGATGCAGACTTTGGCTCAATATAAATTGACATACCTTAAAAATGATTTTAATTATTTGCTTAGTGCTTTTATTTATTCAAACGAAACTTTCATATAAACGTTTACATGCATTTTGACATATCATTAATATGCATGACATTATATCTATCAGCAAATCAATTAATATCATTTATCACACAGTCGGTACGGGTAATAACGTAATATGTTGCAGGCCTATATCATGTGTGAGATTTCCTGCTTCACAAGTCAATAAATTCTATAATGAGTCCCAATAGTTCATATTAGTTTAGTCGACTATACCAAAAGTAGGTATAATAAATAAATGATTTTGAAACAAAAATAAGATGTTTCCAGAAAGGGCCCAACTTAATTCAATCTGTTAAGAGACGTCGCTGATTTTCCGTCCAACCTATACCTACGAAGCCACCCAATTTTGTTACGAAAATAATTCGTTAGGATAATAAACTTTAATAATCTTCTTGCAAATCTTTTAAATGCTCGATCTTTATTTCTAGTTTTTCGTTAAACTTAAAAAAAGAACTCTTCGTTTTTTCAGGCTTTATTGCACATATACATATGATCTGTATAAATCAAGTGCGTAAGTATGTCTCTTAAAATAAGTACTTAACTAAAGTATAATTATGCGTCTTATCGGTAGTCCATCTTACTCGTCCAATGTGAACCTTATCGGTAATGATAGAAGAAAGTACCGGAATCGTGGGCTTGTAGTGGTTGTGAGAGCGACTCGACTACAGACCAGTGATGTAAGAATTACACTTGAGGATGATAGTTTATATAGTATAGTTTATATAGCAGATTGGTCATGGTAATCTAAACAAAAAATATATTATATTATACAATAGACAATTCCAGAGTTGAATGACTAGTCATTTGACCGTATGGTTTGTGTAATTATTGGTACTTAATACTTTAAAACCTTTTTGTTTTACAACAAAACACATATCGTGTTAAAAATAGAAGAATTTGCATCATTCCAATTATTTTTTAGCACCAAATAATTTGATTTTAAAATTTGTAATTAAACATACATATAATATATATGGCTAAATGTCTATTAGAAAATAGGGCTATCTTCAATTTACATTTATCGAAATACTTGTCTAGACATAAAAGCGACAAAAACTCAATCTTTTTTTCATAGAAGATGTAAAAATTTTCAGATCTGTTGGAAGTAGCGTCCGTGCGTATCAAGATCAATAGAGCGAGAGGTTTGGACTGATTTCCACCGATTAAACAAATAGTCACAGTATAAAAAAGTATTGCAGTGATGCAAGTGACATTGCCGTAGCCGCTATTTGCATCACTAAATAATTATCAGTGTTATATAACTCTAGAAGTTTTAAGTTTCCGTTCGGTTTTTTTTTTATATGATTTTAATGGTAATTATAGTTAAGTATATTTTTGGAATTAATTAAATTATTTTCTTTCTATTAATTCGGTTTGTTCATGTGTATGTGATATTGGTGATTGGTTGCCATAAGTTTGTATCATTTATTGATTGTGAAATTGAACTGAGACCAACTTTAATCAATGTTTTTATAACATTTATGGAAGAGGAACTTGAAATAAAAATAATGGAAAATTAATTAAGTTTTCCTGATAATATGGTTTAGTTTAATTGACTGTAGTACACCACGGTCAAATTGACCTACAATTCATATTCGTTTTCACGTGTTTTTCTTCAAAAATATGAAGGAACTTATTCGGTGGGCTTTTGTTTAGCATTATTGAGGTCTTTAGCCTTCATAGTTCAACTTTTAACGACACCATTTATATTAAAATGCAATAGCATTGTCAATAATGAGCCTAATTATCATTAAAAATAATAACCATACATAGTCATTAACAGTGTCAAACACTGTTTGGTTCGAGAGGTATAAAGCCGAAATGTTTATGGTTTAGGTCAAGGAGCATTTAAGAATAGTTATTTATAATAATTGGCAGCAAAATCATTGAATAATTAAATTTAATGTGCGAAAATTGAGTAGTATCTTCGTGATCATAAATTAACATAGTATGTAGGTGTTAAGTTTATGTTTATTACTTAATTAGCAGGGAGATCCTACTTTTAAAGTAACATTAAAAAATAATTTGTTTTTTTTTTAAACCGTTTCTATAAAACTCTGTTGTTTACAGAACAAGCAACTTGTGCACTCAATATGGCTGAACGGTTAATACCGTAAATTTGATTAATATAAACTTTTAACTAAATGAAACAGGTTGTTTTTATCTATAATTATCTCTTTATTCTACTCCCACATACTCATATCACATTTTTCCCTTTCGAGGTAGACCGAACCAACAGTCTCGAAAAGACTGAAAAACCACGTTAGTTTGAAAGGAACGTGCTGGCGAGGGGCCAGATCAAGTACCCCAAGTTCCTTTTGGTACCGGGAACCACAAGGCACCAAAAGAAAAAAGGAAAGATAACTTATCATTATTTTTTATTGCACTAGATGAAAGTTCTATTACCTAAGTCGTCTCTTACGGTGAAAGAGTTGAAGTGGTTTAGCACGGACTAAAAGTCACTTAACTAGAGGGACACATTTAGTTTGACAGTTTAATAATTATTTCCGTATAATAATATAAATTATACATATCATTTAAAGTGCCCGGAATCAAAGAGCAATATTCGCAAATATTTTGACTAGATAAATACACCGATAGATTTAATTCATTGCCGCTCAACAAATTCCCCTTGAGTCTACATTATATTGTTATTGCATCAATAATCGTTTCGGAAACTATTACCCAGTGAAAACGATCTAGTCTCTATTACACCTAGGGCTGACAGTTATGGGATTTCATTTGAAAGACGATGTCATTTTTATAGAGAATGTATAAACTAAACAACAAAGGTGTTCGTAATTTAGTATATCTGTGTTCGTTCAACAAATACAAAATGTCTTTCTTCGTGATGTGACGTACGTGTTATGATTTGAATCTTATTTTTAGATAGGATATTGTTATTTTCTATATTCGAGTAAGGATTTGATGATTGAAACTTGATGAAAGCAAGGGAAATCTTTAAAAATACATGACTATTTTTATACTATACTTATGTGTATTATATATATACACATAGTTTTTTCAAGGCTGTCTTCCCCTCAGTTGATATAAACGTGATGTATGTATGTATTTTTTTAAAGTCCCGGAGACAGTTAAGCTTCCCTATTTTATGTAATTAGCGGTAATTTGGAAGTAACTGAACAAAAGTGAAACGGGACAGAGATAGTTCATCATGCTAGCTCCGCTGAGGTGAGAATATCAGGAAACGCTATGTTGAGAGAAGGAGACAGCACAATTCACAAGAAAAGAAGTTCTTATATATATTCATTAAAGTTCTAAGAAATCTGTCCTTGCCAACCCTAAGTCACAGAGTAGCAAGACGATAGTAATTACCCTGCTTGCTGACCAACTGGCACCAACTAACGCGGGATTCAACTTGAGTAATTATAAACCTTTGGGACTCCCACGACGCTTTCAACCGAAATGTATTGGCGCTCAGAAAGCTATAGCAATCTAAGCTACAGATACAAAATGTCAGAACAACCAAATTGTTTTGTTGGATGAAATTAAATGCAATGTTGTCTTTTTTGTTAACAGTAAAAAAATATTTCATGCATAAAAATTTTTTTTTGTCTATTATCATATACATAACATAAATATACTATAATTATATCTCACAGATGATATAGAAACGTAGATTTCCACATGCTCTACCTGGTCCTTATTCCTTGGTTTGTTAATTACCTATTTAACATAATAAACAATCTTATTTATATACTAAAGTATATACAATAAATTGTAAAAGAGAGTAATAATAATTCAAATCACATAGTTTATTCCCAACAAATGACTCCGCTAATTACATAAACATTATTTATTTCTGCATTATCACAAATTGGTAATGTAACATCACTAGTAAGTAGGTTAACGAAATTCCCTTACAACTGCCAAGCAAGGCCGTTCTGCGCAGGCGCTTTCATTGGAAAGTGAGCAAGAGCCGCTGGCCGTGCGTCCACGCCGGATCTGTCGCATCATGTAGATAAACGTTTTGTGTGTCTGTATATCCAGTGAGATAAGGTCGGTAGTGTAAATTTTTGTTTTATTTCAGAATTTTTTTTTGCAACGTCCGCGTGATGCCAACATTTCGTTGCTTTCCTTTTCCGCGGATATTCGGAAAATCCTTCCAAATTCCATCCCATATTTATAAATTAGAGTGAAAAATTAAGAAAACTAACAATTAGAAGTAGAAACAAAGACTGCCAGTGATAAACTCCTCATCTGTTTTGAAAAAACAAAATTCATAATTTCTTTGAAAAGGGTGATGTGTCCTGTTTATTAATTTCGAATTATCGAGGATGCCGTTCTCAGTTATTGTCTACATCGTAATAAAATTTGCCAAGGAGTCTATCATCGCAAGGATTTGAACAATAATAGTAGTCGCTCTTTATTACCAGTTAAATGTCTATTTATGTCGCCTATAATTTCTTTAGAAACTCCTTATAAGATGCACGATCTTGGCTTGAATTGTAAATTAATGCCATATTGAAAACGGAGAGCTAATCATTTTAATCTCGTAAAACCATATTTTTCTTATCATCATATGATTATCATTTCCATGATAGTATATAGAGCCAATGGTGTTGGAAATACTCGAAGGTAACAGTCAGTTGTATGATGGCTTAATGAAAGAATGAAGACTGGGATAGTGATACCCATGACGTACGACATACGTGATAGTGATACGGATACAGCTGAACGTGGCCTTCTAGTCATTTCAAGACTGTTGGCTCTGTCTATCCCGTAAAGGATAAAGACGCGATCATGTATGTATAGTGATAGGTAAATGACTCATGGCCTAAAAGAGGATTTTGTTTACAACCATCTCCCTTATAATATTAAAACCTTTTTACATTAACAATGTTTGAAGTTTTATTAATATGAAACCATCAAATGTATTATTGAACACATATTTTCATCGACCTTTTAGAAGTAATTGAACAAAAATAAAATCCAACAAAAGAAGGAATAAAACAATCGAGTATTTACATGTAATACCATTCAGAGAATTTACCTCGAAATCCAATTTGGAATGGAGTAAAAGCAATGCGAGTATAAGTTGTAATACTCAGAATTATGAGAATAATATTTTGCTTTTCACAGTATTCTGAGAAAATAATAGAAGCCTTTCTCAAATATATACATATAATCACGTCTTTGCCCCTTACGAGGTAGACAAGGCTAACAGCCGCGAAAAGACTGAAAGATCACGTTCATAAATTTCAATGTTGCATCGGATCGTTAACTTAGTTGTAGATTGTGGATGGAGTCTAAGATTTCTCTGAAATTTATGTGGAGATCTTAACTACGTACGATTGCATCTGGCTGCGTCATAAAATTGGACATTTCGCACATGCACGTAAAAAATGTGAGTCGTCAAAACGTTTAGAACAGAATCGAATAGATTTATTTTTAAATTGGATACTTCTTTGAATTTGAAGGTATCAATTATTGGCGTCACATCACTTAAATATAATTATAAGTACTACCGCTCCCAAAGCGCATGTGAAGAAGAAGCGGCGGAACAAACTACACTGCAGCAGTTTGTAGATATAGATCGCTGTTTAAATTTTCATTCAGGGGTTCGGTCTTTAAAAGAAACCTTTTTTTCTGTTAACATAAGTCATACGTTACTTAAATTCAAAATATACCAAATTGATTGTGATGAAAATTTACATAACTATATACAATAATAACGTCTTTAACCCTTACGGGGTTGTATTAAGGGGGGTAAAATAAGAGGACTTAACAATATGTAGTGTACGTAAATTGTAGTAATTACATTCATTATACATATATACATATGGTCACGTCTATATCCCTTGCGGGGTAGACAGAGCCAACAGTCTTGAAAAGACTGAATGGCCACGTTCAGCTATTTGGCTTAATGATAGAATTGAGATTCAACTAGTGACAGGTTGCTAGCCCATCGCCTAAAAAAGAATCCCAACTTTGTCAGCCTATCCCTTAGTCGCCTTTTACGACATCCATGGGAAAGAGATGGAGTGATCCTATTCTTTTTTGTATTGGTGCCGGGAACCACACGGCACTACATTCATTATGATGCATCGAATAGTCAGGTCATGGAAACCAGATGGTAAATTAACTGCACCGAACCAACTGTTGGTCGGAACTCTGACTAGACTAATGAAACGAGACGAAGTAAAGACTAGAGTCATTCCAACTAGGATTAAGCCTCAAACTTTGTCATGGGGTCCAAACATTAGCCGGAGATTTCATAGCCGCGTAGGATGTTATACTCTACATACATATAGTCACGTAATTATCTCTTACGGGGAAGACGCAGCCAAAAGTCATGTAAAGACATTCAGTTTTATGGAATGGAATTGATTTTGCTTCCCATCGCCTAAAAGAAGAATCCCCAACCTTTTCCTTAACTCGCTTAATTATATTATATCTTTAACATTTCCGAATTCCTTTTAACAATATCAAGGTATTTATGTGTATTTATTATATTGGCTAGCGAATGTACTTTGAAGAAAATATAATCTTTGGTGTCTGTAGCAGCCGTAAAATACATTATTCTGGTCAGGTTCATTGTAGACAAGAACCCAATCGTAAAGATTTGAAAAATCATTTCATAGCATAAATGTATTCACAGCCTCTCGAGTTATTTAAGCCTTTCTCTAGCGGTCTTTAAAAAATAAACGGTAATACGCAACGACAAGAGTGATAAAAATAGTCCCTGGCTCACCAGTTCGCAGCAATGAAGCTGCACCTTAATGTTGTGCTCCGTACTACGAGCTAACTTTAAAGTTATTTTCGTATTAGCAAAAGAAAGCGGAGATTTAGAAAATTCCGTTATTGTTACGGTTTTCCGAAGTTTAGATGAGCTTGCAAAGATAATTTTAGCTGTTTTTGTTTGTGTCAGTGTTCTAAGGAGTTTCAATCGAATTTCTTCTTAAGCTCTGCAAATAGGCTTATGTACGGACGAACATGTTGCGAACTAAAGTAAATAAATGTTAAGTGGATTCTATTTACGAGGAATCGATTTTATTTAAAACAATTTTAAGGAATATATTGCAAAAATTAAGAGATATTATAACAAAGCTCACGCAAAATTATGGGGAGTTGCAAGGTGAAATTTGACATATATAAAAAAAAAATCCAAAATAAGAGAACAGTAAAATAGAAATACACGAGAAATCTTGACCAATTTTTATATATTTTACAAAGAATAGAAGTAAACTTATAATTAAAATGTATTTAAATATTACGAAAAGCAATGCGGCTTTTTGTTAACAGTCTGCGTTAAATACAAAAATCTGTATTAGACACAAAAAGTAGGTATTAACAAATTTAAGCTGGCGGAAACTACTAAAACATAGTTGACTAACAAAATCTGCTCATCTTTGTATAGTTACGTAATTTATGACTGGTTTTAACTGCGCAAAACATACTTATTATGAACCACAAAAAGCTATATTTTTTCGTCGTTGAGATGATGAGATAGAAGTTGAGGTCATGTAATACTTGGCAACAGATGAATTCTCTTCTTACTTATGGTTTTGTTATATTGTAATAATATCTTTGGTAATGTAGCTTCAGCCCGCGACATCGCTTAAGAAAATTTACTTCTTAATCAAATTTCTTCTTAATTGTTCAAATCGCAAGGGATGTACTTTTCTCCTAGATAATACTTGGTCTATTTTCGTTTATAATTAAATACTTTACTGCAAAATTGGTAATGTGATACGACGCATCAGAAAGTAAGGACTAATTCATTTTTGCATTTCGGTTTAATTCACTACTGTACACAAACAGTTACATAATATTTTATTACCTGCTTACAAAAAAGAATAACTGAGTACTTGACACTTGCTGGAATGACTAACAAACGTGTTAGGCTCCTTGATCATGACACAGATACCGCCGAGTTAATCCCTCAGTACAAACCAGTTGGCGCACAACCTATCTATAAATCGGTTTACACTATAGAAATCTGAATAATTTAAGACAATAGAAATGCCATATTACGGCGAGTGAAAACATCGTGAGGAAACCTGCATAATCAGGTAACGATATGTGTAGCTATAATCCAGTGTAGGTAAAATGGGAGTCGTTTTGTGTAAAAACCTTTATTGTCTAATCCAGGATCATGCTCAAAAGACCCCAAGCTATCCTTCCGAGTTGTCAAGATTTAACGACTTAATACTATAGTAATGATTTGTCGTCATCTTGCAACGCACGTAGTTTTCTGTTGCAAAACTATAGTCACCAGTAGGTATTTGCCGCTTCTACAATCTTATATTATTCCGATTTCTGTGTTTTAAACAGATGCTAACGACATCTTTCATTATGCATATTTTATGCGAGCCTTTTTAGAAAACATATGTTTTCTCGGAGGATTTCTATAGGCTTTCGTATTTTAATCTACTTCGGGGAGGCCTTCGACAAAATACGACCCCTTTATCTCTTGTGGATCTCGTAGAAGGTGACTAGGATATGAACACTTAAAACTTATTCTTCCTCCAGGCTTATAAGGCTTATAGATCTGGTTACATCCTTATCACTATGGAGAGGAGCCCGAGGTTAGCCTTAGGCCATGGTTCCTGGATTGGATGAGTCAGGTTTTTGCGACTCCCATCTGACCTCCGCAACCTCAGCAGGGGAACCAAACCCATCAATTCCCTGAATTCCTCACGGTGTTTTCCCTCACCGTAAGAGCGAAGGTTAGTATTCAAACTAATGTTTACTAATAATTACCTTGTGCCTTTATGTGCATCATGCATTTTACGCGGGCGGCGGGCACCTTACCGATCCGAACACCGACGCTAAACATTAAGAACTTCTGCATGTGAAATTCAAATAAAATAACTATAATGCAGGATAATATTCCCCTGTTAGGATGCAGAGTTCAGACGGGAGTCGTTCGTGTGTTTGTGTTAGTTTGACTTACCAAATATAGAATCCTTCTCACAGGCAGCCCCGGCTTACTCTGTGACAACTTAATCCAGAAGGAATATAACTCACGCATAATTTTTTTCAAGAATTGGCAAAACCAACTTAAAATAGATACATACAACTTAAAATAGATGACAGAGTTGAGAGGAATGAATTGTGGTCAGCACTTTCTATGCATGGGGTGAGCAGTCTCTTAATACGAGCACTGAAATCCTTATATGAGGATTCGAGTGCTTGTGTCAGGATAAACGGAGCGCACACTGAGTGGTTTAAGATTGAGAAAGGCGTTAGGCAAGGATGTGTTGCGTCACCGTGGCTGTTCAACCTATTTATGGATAGCTGTTTGACAGATTTGAAAGAGTCTAAAAGTGGATTAAGGATGAATGAGTTACTCGTCAAATGTCTGCTCTATGCCGACGATCAGGTTATACTGGCGTCATCAGCGGAGGAGTTACAGGAGATGGTAAACTGTATGCATGAAGCTTTAAAAGAGAAAGGAATGAAAGTGAACGTAAGTAAAACTAAAACACTGGTTTTTGAAATGGAGAAAGAAATGACAGCATGTAATATTTTGATTGGAGGAGAAAAAGTGGAGCAAGTGAAAGAGTTTGTATATCTAGGATCAAAGTTTACATCAGATGGCAAGTATGATAGTGATATTGAAAGGAGAGTGAACGCGGGGAACATGGTGAATGGAGCTTTGCATGCCTTTATGAGCAGTCAGAAACTATCCAAAAAGGCTCGACTGGCTGTGCACAGGGGCGTGTTGGTCCCGACATTAATGTATGGGAGTGAAAGTTGGGTATGGCAAAAGAAGCATGAAAGCAGAATAAATGCAGTGGAAATGAGAGCGTTAAGGAGTATGATGGGTGTGAAATTGAGTGACAGGATAAGGAACAGCGTGATAAGGGAATGTTGTGATGTGAAAGAAGATGTAGTTACAGGAATAGAAAAGGGTATGTTAAGATGGTTCGGTCATGTGGAGAGGATGAATGAAGGCAGGTTGACTAAGCAGATATACAAGGAGAGTGTGGAGGGAAAGGTCGGAGTGGGAAGACCTAGACGAACGTATCTTGATCAAATTAAGGACGTCCTGGTAAAGGGTCAGGTCAAAAGTACCCGAAACCGCCGAGCTTGTATGAAGAGAGTTATGAATGTGGACGAAGCGAAAGAAGTATGCAGAGATCGTGGCAAGTGGAAAGAGGTAGTCTCTGCCTACCCCTCCGGGAAAGAGGCGTGATTTTATGTATGTATGTATGTATGTAAATAGATACGCTCTGCTGATGATCCGAGTACGCAGTCATATTTTCTTACAGTATTAGTATTATTATGATCTCAATACGACAGGTTTATGTTATCACTTCTTTAAAGACAAATTAATTACTTTGCAACATGTAGCATGACATTTTAATAACTTAATCTTACCTTGATCAGATTAAAGCTGTATATACACAAATAAGAACCCTTATTGTAATCTTTGGTCAAGTATATTAAAAAAATACCTATTTTCATAAAACCTTTTTACACATAATATGTCTTTATCCTCTACGGGGTAGACAGTCGGTAGTTTTTAGCCGGAGGAGCTAGTGAAGGAATTGATCACCTAAAAGAGTAATATTCGTTTTTAACATAAAATGTTTATTGTATGACAAACACAAATGACGTCAAAATATATGTATAATTAAATCTACTACAGCTTTCTAACCTTCCAAATCTGCACGGAAAGAGAACCAACTGGCACAAGCTTAGTTTTTTTTTCTTCATTATCAGACCTGTTTGAAATCATATTTACAAAAATAATATAAAAAGGTGCGATGTTTCCTTTGTGCTAACTCCAGGGACCACTCGAATTCAGTCGAACTTTGAACGATGATGTCATAAAATTCTTCGCATGAAACGGTTGAATGCATTTCTTTAAATTTATCAGACCCGGTTTTAAAGGGTTTGGTAACTGGAATAATCGTGTTAGGTATATATATTTATGTATATAGATATAGGTATTGGAAAAAACATACAGCTACATTGTAAACTAGTTTCATTTTAAAGCTATCTATCTTCTATGTTTTCGAAATAAATATGAAAATTAGAAAAGCTTTGTTACAAGTTTTTTTTTATCGGTTGAAAATTCAAGTTGGTTCAAAAGTTTAAACAGAAGATAAAGTCTTCTGTTTAAACTCTTAAACAAACTTTAACTTGTAGATTTCCAAAAAAATTGAATTAAGTTTAAAAATAGTATTTAACTAATGTATATTTAATTCGGTATAGTGAGTTGTTGCTAGCCTAAAAGAAGAATAGGTACGAAGTTAGTGAGCCTTTTTCTTCATGCATAATTAATCCCTTTTTTTCGTAGGAGACATCATTTGGAATCATCTACACATTACACAGCAGTCTTTGAAAGATTCTAAATCTGCGGGAAAAAGTACTATGTTTAGAAAAACATAGTCGAAAACCGCATGCCACATAGAAATGTGACGTGCGGTTTTTGGCACTTTAAAATAGAATTACTCCCTATCATTCCTAAAGATGTCGTAAAAGGCGACTAAGTGATATGCTTATAAACTTGTAATTGGATGGGCTAGCAACCCGCCATTTTTTTAATTTAAATATTTCATCATATCATACAGCTGAACGTGGCCTTCCAGATTTTTCGCGAATTTTGGCTCTTTCTACCCCGCAAGGGTAGAAAGACAATATATGACTATTTATATTCCTTGTTTACGGCCTCTGTGGCGCAGCGGCAGTACGCTTGTCTGTGACATTGGAGGTCCCGGGTTCGAATCCTGGCCAGGGAATGATGATGGGAAAATAACTTTTTCTGATTGGCCTGGGTCTTGGATGTTTATCTATACATGTAAGTATTTATTATAAAATAAAGTTGAGTTAGTATCTCGTAACACAAGTCTCGAACTTACTTCGAGGCTAACTTAATCAGGTAATTTGTGCCGTATATATTTATTTATTTTTTATTTATTTTTCATAAATACTAGAACAGCATGAAATTTGTTAAATACCCAGTTTAATAGCTTTGGATTACTAAGAGTGTGCCCCTGGATTCGTTTCACTTAATCGTTTCGAAGAATGGAAAATTACTGCAATTGAAATAACATGAGCTTAACGAGGAATGTCAAGAGCAAAACAAATGCATCCGCTGCTGTAGCCGACTTCGTGGCTAGTTTCTTCTACGCATGTACCTACTGACTTATTATGTTGTGCTATTTGTAAGAGTCATAACTTAGACGATGTTGTGTAGGTCAAGATTGCAGAGACTATTTATGATGCTAATTTAAGATAAAACAATAATATGAAGACGTTTTGTCGAGCGTTGGTGATCAAGATTAGGCGTAAAAAAGTGTGATCGTGAGGGACAACAGATGCACATATAATGCCGAATATTATATGAGATTAACCCTAAAAGTTTATGGTTGTAAAAAACCGTGATTTCCAACATACACATTCGACATTGGATGGACGAGGAAGGATTATCGCAGTTTTTCAAGATATGTAAATGTAGACAATTTTGTCACTTTAATATTTCTTCTACTAACCGTGGCTTTTATAAGTAATGTATTTGAGAATAGCAACTAAGCGGACGATCTTGAGAACAACAATTACCTACATTTACGGAGCCACTTCGTCTAGAAGACTTGTTATGGTTTCTCAGATGACGTACATAAAATCATAACATGAATATTACTCGTGAAGAAAAATTTCTTTGAAAATACGCTTTTTTTTTAAATAATTCTAATTATATTAAATGAATAAATGTGCAGAAGTTTGAGTACAATTTACTCATGAATTGAGTAAATCTATGAAGCTCATAAATATGAAAGGAAAATAAAGTAAAAAGGATTTATTCGAAAAACACCACCCGCAATAAAATAAAACAGGAATACAAGTTAACAAGAATAAAAATTTAAAGAACAAGAAATTAAAGGACACACAATTACAAAACGAATTGACCTTTATCAAATTCGTCGTGAAAAATTTCTCCGTCGTCATTAACAGCAACTTTCATATTTTTGCACATCATTGGAATATGAAATCCGTAAAAGAATGCTTTTCGTAAGAATTTCCGATTCTATACCATTCCGGAGATGTACCGTAAAACCTCACTGTCACATACATTTATCCGATATGTAAGTACCGGGCACGTGTGTTGAATGTCTCACAAGATCACTGAACTTGGTGGGTGCAACGCCCCTAACTCCGGGGACATTATACAATTTATATCAACGATAAAGAACCCGACGGAACCTTCGTACTTTCATGCGATGTGAGACTTGAATTTTTTTACATACGTACATAATCATCCCGTGCGGGGTAGACAGAGCCAACAGTATTGAAAAGACTGAAAGGTCACGTTTAGCTGTTTGTGCCGTGTGGTTCCCGGCACCAATAGGAAAAAGAATATGATCACTCCATCACTTTCTCATGGTCGTCGTAAAGGACGACTCAGGGTTTGTAAACTTGGGATGCTTCTTTAAGGCGAATCTCAGAACTTCAGATACAGTTATGCCACCGAATACAGAGTAAAAAAAATACTTATACGCCGGCCCCCGCAGATCTTGTTTATTTACATAACAAGAATGCATTGCATGTTGATCCAAAACTGAACCAAGATTTAAATTGAAACGACAGATTTGATTTACAAACCCTTCAAATGAATAATAATTATGTAGATAAGTAATTGAACTGCATTAGATAGGTTTCGATTCATTTCTGGGAACGGCATCTGACTATGTAATGCGTCGTTACATAAATAACATTATAAGTTATGGGTTCGGTTATATTTCAAATCACTATATATTTGAACTAATGTGTATTGTAATGTTATGTATTTTTGAGGATTTGTTCTCGAATGTTGAATTTATAATTCAATTTTCATAAATTGTTTGGATCTTTAAATGAAATCAGAAGTGCTTATTGCCATATCACTACTTTACTCGGGCTATAGTAAAGATAACATATAATAATTAATTCCTTAAAGCTGCAAAATGTGTGAACTTAGAAAAAAATAATATTTGTGTTAAACTATTCGTTTATACAGTAATATATAAAACCTTCCATATCAAAATGTAGAAATGGTATATAAATATTCGAGTTACAAGTACGCCTAAGATGTCATAAGGTGACACTTTCATCACTTACGGTGAACTCAAATCCGCCTAACCTATGATCCGCAACCGTTGATTTATCTCATTCATAAATTACACTCTTAAAAATAGTGCAGCCTTTAGGCGTTTCGTTACGTCTTACTTTCGCTTGCTCTTCGTCGACCTGTTGATTCGTCTATTGAACGTTATGTATAATTAGTTGCGTCAGAATACCGCTACGTGTGCCGTGTGCCGTGTGCCGTGTGCCTTACCGCGCTCCATAGATTCAGTCGCGTGTGTTGAATACGTTATGTCGACCAGCCACTTTCACAAGCGCGACGCAAATCTTCAAATATTTAACATTTCGATCCAGTTTTGCCACTATCATTTTGTAAACATCTAGTTTATGCTCAAATGTCTATTGAAAAATTTGAAAAGATATTATTACATGCCCCATCAGATACAGCAAAAAATAATTAAAACTGACGAGAACTATATTTACCACTCATTCTGTGGTGTTTTTCCGAGGTCAATTGAGTGAGCTATATTAGTTTTCTATTCATGATATCCTTACAACTTAGAGCAAACATTTTGATTAAATTTGATGTAATTATCTAGAACAATAATATTTAATTTAATTAAATATTTAACATCGAAACATAAACTACTCGTTTCAAGTAAAAAACAAGCACGGTTTTGTTTAGAATAGAAGTATAAAAAATGTTCCCAAGCAAATTGTGAATCATCATCTACTCTAAGTTACAAAAAAAAAATTATAACCTTGAGGATAATGTTATAGGAAAATTCTGATCATAATAAATTCAGAAGTCAGTTAAAAGGTTTGATACAAAAAAATATCCATAGCTTCAAAATATCGTAACGCAATCTGTTAAGTGACATTCTATGTGGTTTTATTACATAAAAAATTTAATACAATTTTTAATATTTGATCACAGAATACCATTTGTGTATATTAATAAAAAGACTTTCAATGGAAAGATGTCAAACCCGAAATACATATTTTTGCACTTAACCAAGAAAAGCTGTCTTTAGTGATTTTACGCCACGCTGCACTTAGAGTATTTCTCATTTTGCTTCTCTTGAGTATATTATTACATTAAATTTAATGCAATGTTGCAATAAAATTTTACTATCATATAGTAAGTGCGTGTGAAAAATGGTACTACAATTGGGCCAATACGCTTCACTTTAATGTTTTAGAATTCAATAAAAGTTTCAAATAATTACAATTTTTACCTTCATGGTTGGCCTTTGTAGTAACTCACGCATGAAATATTCATACAAAGTAATAAAATAATTTGCGATGCTATTCTTATTGTAAAAATGTTGGTTTATTAAATTTGCTTTTTAGTTTTACCTATCCATAAGCTCAGTAAATTGAACCTTTATTTTTCTACTTCCAGCATTTATTTCGAAAAAGTTGAATACAACCTACAAGCAATAAGCTTGTGGTACTTAGTTGGAAAAAATCTTATAATCCGTCTTTAAACAGGAGTCGTACTGTGTAAAAACCTAACTGGCGAATCAGGATCGTCATCGTCGCTGATCATGACCAGGAGGATGACGAAGTGTAAATAAAAGTAAATAAAATATTTGAACAGAAATATTTCAAAAAAGCTTTAGGACTTCAGTTATACTATTAAATAACTAACAACGAATATTTTTGAGCGCTTCATTTTTATATAATAAAAAATGTGAAGAAAGCCCGTTGCCAATGGGAAGTCACCGCCATGGAGAATAGAATTCGGCAAAGATATTTGTTAGTTAAATTTGGTAATTGGTCACACTTGCATAACGCCATCCTCGTTTTGCGTCCAGTGACAGTGAGAGTACCCGTCAGTAGGTCGCGATGATCGCACCTTTACAAGGTATTTGCGCCAAGAGAAAACTGAGAAATGTATTTTTAATGTTGTGGAATTTAGTACTATAAATGCGATGTTTAACGTTACTACAATAATGATTTCGTTTTGTATGTTATTTGCTATCTTGCGCTGTTATTTTGTCATTACAATTAAACATGATATTATGTATGCAAGTAAAAATTTTTATAATATATTCATAAACCAAATGTCAAAATATTTTAGCAGATATTTTTATTAAATTTATTAATTTATTTATATACACAAAATTATACATATAAAGGAGCATTTATTACAGTAATTGCAGTAGGTACAAACGTGCAAATTGTAATGGCTCATTAAAATGTCTAACAAAATACAAACGTAAATAAATACATCACTATTCACGTAAGTGTTTTTGTAAAATTTTACGCTGTTTAATATTAACCGTTATGAAAAACTGTACCAAAAAATTGAGAAATAGTAGCACTTCTTTCCTAGCTTAAACAATCTACAAATATTTTGAATATATTTGAAAACTTTAGTAAGTTTTTCTTAAAAAAAAATAATTTTGAACTCAAACGTCACTCAAATTTATGCGCAATGATTCGAACTTTATTGCATTAGGTACTAGGCGTACATATGTAGGTACGTATATTTTATTATTTTGTAAGTAAATATTAAATCATCGATTTTTGAATCGATTTTCGCCGGTTATGGCTCAACAATGTTACACATTTCGCACTGACCGTATCGATGTTACAAAACGATAGAAAAAACCGCTGATCGTTACAGGTACATGCTAATTTTAATCGTAGTCTGTTACAACAGATAATTACCATTTCCCAGAAATTTTCATAACCCCTCAGCAGTTATTTTTGATTCCTAACGCCTATTTTTTTTTTAAATTAGGCGAAGTTACGAAACTTAAGAACTTTTCAAGATATGTTTTTTGTATGTACAATCTTTTTATAATTTCAATTTAAATTGTATTATTGTATTGATCAGGATGGAAAATTATACAAAATTAAAAAAAGATCATACTTATAATCGAAATATTTTATCTCTGCAATTTAGACATTTTTAAGTTTCTA
Organism: Amyelois transitella; assembly: GCF_032362555.1. Taxonomy (NCBI): domain Eukaryota; kingdom Metazoa; phylum Arthropoda; class Insecta; order Lepidoptera; family Pyralidae; genus Amyelois; species Amyelois transitella. The sequence continues at coordinate 8,779,774 of NC_083509.1, forward strand.
TAGTAATAAGCTTTCAATTAACAATTAGATGTAAATAATTGTATTAAATATTTATTGATTACTTGTTAACTTTAACGTTATTTTATTTTGTTCTTTAATTTATACCAAATGTTTTATTCACTTAATTTTATTCACTGGAAGCACAAAAAGTTAATTTTATTACTCATTTAATTTTTGTAAAAGTTAATTTTAGTTAAAAAATTTATATTTAACTAAGCATTGGATTTTGTAAAGTTGATGCACAAAAATCAATTATTTTTCTTATAAATCTAAAACAATAAAAATAGCTAAATTGACCAGTTTTAAACGCGTATATGATTAAATTTTATAATAATTATATATTTTTGAGGAAAGTAATTTTTTTGCACATTAAATGTTTTCCTTTATTAAAAGGTTAAAACTTCGATTTGAAGGCTATAATATCCATGACTTTAACGCATCATTACAATGATCGAGCTTTCTAATATAACAACCTATTGAGGAGTCGAAACAACATCTAGTAGATTTTGACAGCCTATTTAATTTCTTTTGTCCATCCATTAATCATTTTAAACATTTCATTCATAAAATTAAACGGTTTAAAATAATAAACAAACCATCCATCATAGTAACAAGAATGACTTTCTTCGATTAAAGAGTGAAAATTTTACATTACTTTATGACGTACTTACCGAAAATATATATTTAAAGAAAACACAATCACAGATTACTATGCACAGAGTTCGTAAGTTCACAGTTCACTGTCGGAGTCGCGGATCCGCGAGGTCTCGAGTTCGTTCTCTGCTAGTGCCGCTGTTGCACTGAGCGATTGGGAAGAAAAGTGCGTCGCTGACTGCGCCGGCGCACGCTCACCTGGTATCCAGCGACGGCCGCTTAATTCAAAAACACCACAACGTATGCTAAAAATTAAGGTTAAGGATAAAAAAACAGTAACGGTAGCCATAGATTTAAATTAATTGCTTTAATATGTTGCGTGATCTAAAGAACAATTAGAGCGGCTTTTTATAGTCGAAGATGATTTAATTTCTATCAGATGATTGCGTCTTGAAAACTTCATTCGGTTTTAATTAATTTAATCTTTTAGTATAGTTATAATAGTGGCCAGTGCTTCCAATTAGCCAGTTATTGAAAATTGTAATGATGACGGAAACCTTCCCACTCTTTAATTAAATATAGATAATATCTGGGAAGTAATAGTTGTCTACCTTCCGTGTTAACATTCTAAGTTAGGTTAAATACCTTGACGTTAGAACCATCATATTTACGTTACTTACCTTTATCAGACAGTATTACATAGGAACCTACATTATTCTTTTCGCTAATGTTGAAAATTTTAAAGCATATTTCAAACGTTCGAAATGAACATGTTCCTTGAAGTGTTTTTCACAAAATCAAAAATTCGTTGTTTTTTTTCTTAAAATTTAAAACAATCATTCAAGAACACTTATTTTTGAATTTGAATTTTAAAATACGTTTATGGCTCTAAAATAACGTGTAATTTAGGATCACATAATGACGATCTTCTAGCACAGAACCTGGATTGAGAGTGCGCGAGATCGATATACGCTTGCATGTTGGTTGTCGTTACGATAGACTGAGCATAGTGCTAGAAATCACTTGCTGTGTTTGTGTATAGTTAAAGACATCTTCTAGCTTTGTTTAGCATAGTCACGACGTTTTTCTGAATTATTTACTAACGGGTCGTGAGTTCAGCTATGTCAATGTTACGTTATGTCGTATTGTATACGTGACTTTACATATTGTAGTAAGTTTTATTAAATCCTTTTTTGTTATTTGTGTCAATCATGGGAAAGGCTAATAAACTTGGTATTCTTTTTTTAGATAGTGGACTCTTGAGTCCTATTTAAATTATTACCTAAGATATCCAATTTATTCTGATTGTTTTATTTAATGGTTCAGTTTATTTCGTTATAAACAAATGTGTTAAAAATACTCGTAAATAAATAAATAAATGTTTTACGAGACTTCCATTTCCTGAACCAGTGACTGCGACAATAAATCAATCATTATGATAAATCGGTCAAATTTTATTGAGCAAAATACTATTGTCACGATAGCAATTTCGATGAACAAATGGTATATATTTTGCAACCTAAACGTTTCTTACAAGTATATTTAATCGAAAACATTAAGTGTTATGAACATTACCTATTGTAATTCACGCGAAAGTCTTTGCCAATCGGGGCAAATACTTTTATCAATTTTTGTCTCTTTTGTTACTTATATGCTTAAAATACAAGAACAAAATTTGTCTTTTTAGTAAAGAGAAGTTTAGTAAAATAATAAATGATTTATTTGAAACACGTTAAAAGCTGAAATTGAGCTACCCTTCGTTGACGTCAATTTATCTTTGTTTAACTGTTATTTTTTGAACTTCAAATTTATTTTAATTTTTGAAATTGGCTACAAATGTCAGATTTCAATGACAAAATATTAACATCTGCGTGTGAATACATTATATAATTCACAGTTATTTGTGCATTATAATGTTCATTAGGTATTAACTATTAAATCTCCATTATGGATTTACGAGGTAAAGACTTTTTTTCTACACCAATGTGATCATTACTTACCTTGAATTATTGAACTTCGTTGAATACCTCAATTCCTGGTAGCTTAACTCAATATAAGGCGTTTTTTTTCAAACCAACAGGTGTCACATATTGAATTGTTTAAGTTTGTTGTTTAATATAAAATTAAATATTAAATTCTGCAAGAATTGCACTGATAAGTATATTGTGGTTATCGGTAGAGAAAATATTTTTTTTACAATTTATTTAGTAAATTTGTAATTTAGTAAAAAAAAACGCAGTTAACCAGCATTCATCTTCTAACCGTTCTATAAAGAAAATAGATATAATGACAGTATTGGCCAGTGATCATTGCAAGTTGCATTTTGTATGCACGGCACGATCGGCGCCCTCTAGCGGCTACGCTTTTGTAACTGACGAATCATGCCGTGACTGACAATTCAGACGGCATTTAAGGTGACCTCTGTTGAAGATCCTGATTGATAGTATTGTGATAAGATTATGTAGAAGCATCAAGGAGGTATAATAATTTTGCCATATGTTATAACTTTTCCTTAAATTTACTCCCATGAGAGAAGTTTTATTTGATTATTTTATATACAAAATTACAATATTTATATTGTTTGTAGTATGCATGGGATAAGGATAAAATTTTTGCTCAAACCACATAAAGGACCATGATATTAATTTTACTATGACTAACTTACTAAAATTTAAAAGAAACGATGACATCTTAATGACATCATAACATTATTTAGATATTCTGCCATTTCTTTACACATTTTAAAATTCCACAGTTAGGTACATAAATAAATTCAGTTATTGATGAAACTACACCAAAATTATTTTCACACAATAATCAATGTAATACATTGAATACAAAACGTTAATAAAACAAAAGTCAACGTCAAATTATTAATGTGACTCGTAACTGATAAAATACTTCCAACACGAAACTCAAAAGAGACTAGACTAGCGTGCATCTAACAATAATCTCTTATCTTTCGAGGGCTCCATTTAACACTGAAAGTGCTAATTGCCAAATTTGACATTTCCCAAGGCGTTGACAGCACGCACAAACGGTCACGAATGGCAACGCAATCCCATAACTTCATTTGTTGAGGCAAGGAAAAGTTTTGAAACCACTGTCGAGGTTTGTCTAGTAAAGAATAATGAGTTATGAATAATGTAATATTTTGTTGCTGTTGAACTCTTTTCGTAAATAATTAGATGATGCTTCCCACAGACAAGCGACCCACAGTATCCAATAATGCCGATTAAAGGAGATCAGTAATCTATAATTTAAATAATTTGTACTTACATAGGTTATCAAAAGATTACTAATTAATTGGCGCAGGTAGCAGGTATTAAAAAAATTATAATTATAACTTTGTTTTATTATATTTTGTGTTTTTTTTAAAGCTATATTGAGATTCTTCGATTTATAAAAAAACGATTTATAATGCATATTCTAGTATTTCCTCCTCTTTTCATCTGACTCTCAAGTATAAGAATTCATAATAAATGAAATTTTATATAAACTGTTGCTGAAAATTTATCGTCTGTCTTCAATAATTATAGTCGTCTTTTGAAATAGAACATTTTGATTAAAATAATAAATGTGAATGCAAATTTTCCCATGGTTGTTTAATCATGGTGTTAAAGTATATAATTATTTCAATAGCCGAGTACCCATTTACCCATTTTGTGTGAAAAAGTTGCCATTGTCATAATTTCTCATTATGTAAAGAATAATTAAAAAGTATACAACTATTACACACCTACGAGTTGATTAATGACTAGAAGTTAGTATTAAAAAGAAAATTTTTAAAAGAATTAAAGGCAATTTTTTTTTCTATTAGCTTCACCTCGTTATCCTGCGGTTTCAACACAATAATTAATTATATTTTCCAGCCACTGAAATCAAAAGTTTGACGTGCAGTTACGATAATATCACCAATACGAACACTGAATAAGAGCGCTGGGACAGTGCCGCTTACTCTAGATGAATACGACAGCAACGCAAAAAAAAGTAAAGCAATTTTTGTACAGTTTAGCAAAGAGAAGTCACTATGCACTCTTTCAGGACGACATTAGTTGACATCCCCCTTGCCAATTAAAACAATTCGGTACAATAGACACAGTTCTATTTCCGTGTATGTGATAGTTGGAGTCTGTTTGACTAGGGATTCTCAAAGTGTGTTCAATGATTTATCTCAAGTTCATGTAACTGTGTTAATTTCTGTGCAAATAGAGATTAAACAAAAAAACTAACGAACTTGAGATAAATCATTGAACATCCTTTGAGAATCCCTAGTCAAAAGGACTCCAACTGTAACATACACGGAAAGTTACAAAAGAAACAAATCCCTTGCAATGGCGGACTTATCCCATTACTGTTACTGAAGATTTAATTTCTAATATTTTGCCATGTAAAATTATGTTTTATTATTCACATTGTTTTCATTCAGTGTTACTAATTTAAAGTTGGTTATATTTAACTTTCCGTCACCGTTATGAAATATAACGGAAAATATGTCTCATCAGATTTTTTTAGTTCCTAGTATAAATGTTAAGTTTGAATGTGCTCAAGTATATTCTGAAATGTATAAATATATATATATATATCTATATGTCCCCTTTATCCCCTACGAGGTTGATAGAGCCAACGGTCTCGAAAATACCTGGAGACCCCGTTACGGTAATATATTAACTAGCTATGCCCGCAAGTTTGCTCATTGCACATTGCTATATATTTATTGAATTTTAATAATTCTTCCAATAATTAATCAGTCTTTGTACTTTGTCTATTTTAAAATTTTCTTTTAATCTGAGTAAATCTGAGTTGTTGATCTTCTTATTTTTGAAATTGAAACAGGAAAAGTTTGGGATTCTTTGTTCTAAATGATCACGTACTTGATACGGTGTTTATTTTCGACTTTGATGTTCTACTTGCTATTTCTATTTCAGACTTTTCGTTGTTCCTTTTTGTTACACTTTAAAAATCTATTCCAAATTGAATTAACAAATTTTATTTTTAACAAACAAGGGAACTTGGTAAAGGTTAATATTTAAAAAAATGCTCTTATGACAGACATTGAAACGAGTATCGGAAAGTGAAGTTTGAGTGACATTTAACTGAATATGTGACGTTTCCATTCTTTACATCTTTATACGCAATTCAAAGGTTTATTCCACTAGGTTCTAGGTGCATATGAAGGAATAAATGTGGATGAAAAATACAACTAGCTGATTAAAAAATGTTTTCTCTGTTCACCGGTGAACTCATTCAAAGTTTAGTGAAGTCCTTCATTTATGTATCTAGCTTTCACGGATATTTTTAAACAAAATAATATTATTCTGACTTACTGAAGGAGTTCTATTAGTCGGTCAAGTGTTTTTTGAGTTTATTCATTACAAACAAAAATACAAATAATTTATTTTTATGATAATTATTAGCATGGATAATTAATTGTACCTGAGAGATATATAATCCATGTGCTTCTCGGTACTCGGTACGGAAGAATAATACCAGTCCATTTCTTTCCCATGGATGCCGTAAAAGGCTATTAAGAGATATGCTAATAAACTTGGGATTCTTCTTGTAGGCGCTGGGCTAGGAATCCTGTTGGTCTATTTGAATCTCAATTCCTTTATAAAGCAAACGTCGCCTGTCCGTCTTTTCTACTCTGCAAAGAATATGGACGTAATAATATGCATGTTTGTACTTTGTTCACCCTAGTGGTATCACCTGAATGTACATAGTGGAATAAATCCTCTATACGCACTTTCAATTCCAATTTATTCTTAGGAACCACCTTTTCCTTGTCTTGCTCAAATCACAATCCTTTATCCCTTTCAAAATTTCCGTCTAATATACGCGGAGGTCGCTCAAAACTAAGTTAACCCTTTATTGAGATTCACTCTGAGGCCAATTTCGTCGCGTCTCCTTTATTACTTTTTTACTATAGGAAATTGTTCATCGACTTTGAAGTTGCGAGTAGTAAAAACGACAAAGGATTCGACTTTAACTTCTTCTCAGTTCATGAGGCATTCAAACGTTTGAATTGACGCATTATTGTATAAATTGTTTTCAGGGTTCTTTTTTTTGGTTTAGTTTATTTTCTTTTTCTTTAATGAGATACGAAATTAAATTTGTAGAGTTGCAACATACCTCGAAATTAACGTGGATCACCAAAATGGACATAAAATGTCATGATAGGAAAATTGGTTATGAAATAACTTTTTTTTAAATCAACCGAGCGCAGCTGCCCCAGCAGATAGTGCTATAATAAAGTTTGAAAATAAAGAGATCAAACAAATATTTGCGGGGAGGTTACTTTGATTTCATAATGTACTTTTATAGATGATAGTTTCCTTACAAATAAGTAAATTAAAAACATCATATAAAAAGACCTTTGACCCACCATAGACGTAAAATATTCGAAAATATTCGAAAATATTTTACGTCTATGGTGTGTGTGTATGGGCCTGGGCCAATAAACACCTAACATACAATTTTCTCATAGCACCCGGTACCGACTACCTACCTATTATACAGTCGAACCAGTGATCAAGTAGGTAGTGATTTGTTTGAACCATACATTATTTGAATAACAAAAATATTCTAATCAAAAGAGCGGTTGCTAACAACGACCACTGATTATCGTTTGTGAAACTACTGTTACAGAGAAATAAGCCTGTACAGAATATAATGTCATCTTATCTAGGAAAATCCAATAATATAAAATCATGGAGGTCAGATGAAACTCTAATGAATTATCTAAACCATGACAAAATTTGTGCAAATTTTGAATTTTAATTCAATAGAAATAATGAAAAACAAAAGTTTTCTGTTTCAAAAACATACTTTATTGCCAAAATGTACTTTACCAAATGTAAAGAAGTCATCTTTGATGTAATCTTTATGGTGACTGAGGCTTCTGACAGTGACCACGTACGTTATATGAATTCAAATCGGCTTTTAAGAATTGTGTTAGCAAATAAGATATTAGAAACGTTAATTTTAAAACGAAGCATTTAATACTAATTGTTTTGCTCCTTGCAATCTCTTACAACTGATAGTCTTATATGTGACTATTGGCACAGTCTATACCACAAGTTATACAAATATGGTATATTGATATGTGTCTGAAATATTAAAATCTCTCAAAATCTGTGTCGTTAGAAGTTTATCGTGAAATTCACGTTTTACTGAACAAAACAAGTTTCCTTGCTCTGTGACTTAACAATGTAGTTTTATAAAGCCACATACACACTACACGTATAATCCCCAGGTTTCACATGACGTCGTCGAACTTGTTTTAAAGTTATATTATTTTCTGGCGCAACTCAAGTTGTTTATTCCAAGTTTTGAGTGCTAAGATAACACAGGTAGGGACCAGCCGTTTTGAATAATGCAAATAGTTTGTATGGATAGTGTCAAAGGTGAAGTTAGCGGAGCTCTTGTATTCATAGCTTTATGATAATTTTCGAGAATGAATATCACATTCTTCATATAATGACATCTATAGCCTTTGTGGGGTAGGCAGAGGCAGTCTTGAAAGAATGATAGGCCAAGTTCAGCAGGCTCAATGATCGAATTGAGATTTAAATAGTGCCAGGTTGCTAGCCCATCGCCTAAAAGAAGAATCCCAATTAATTAGCCTAACCCTTGTTAAATAACATGTTACTTGTAATCGATTGTATCCATATTTACGAATAACTCAATTCGTGATTGTATTAAACCTTAGTCTTGGAATAAAATATCTACATACACGAAATTATTAAGGCAGACTTTGAAGGCACTAATTGGAAGTTACTTCATGCGAGCACAGAAGTTTCGGGGAAAATTGGGACATATTTCATAGCTAACAAGGGAATATCGATAACCCGACCAATCTTGTTATACGGCGAATGAAAAAATCCGTGTTATATTTTCATTGTAGGAAAACCAATTAATTCGCCAAAGGCAAGGCTAAACAAAGAACCAGCTTTTAGTTTCCGGGACTTCGGTAAATTCAAAAATAAAAGAAACTAATTGTTAGTATTGAAGTAACTCGACTGCTTAGGTTACCTAGTGACATCCATCCTTTAAAGACTTTGATACTTCCGGTATTGGTGCGTTACTCGCCTCCTACAACAACCATAGGAAGAAAGGGTCCTATTTTATCTTAACAGAAAGTACACGTCATGTACGTACATACCTGTTTGATAACTTTATACTCGTAGTAAGACAAAATACTACGAACTTGGTAAGTAACAAATTAACTTAATAATAGATTCTTGGAAGGGCCTATCCTTCCATCCATCCGGCACCTTTTCCAAGAAGGTTATGGACATGAAATAGAAACTGGGCTTTTTAAATAATGATAGGATCGATTTCAAGGTAACCCATCAATATAATTGTTGTAAATTGATAGTTGAAGGCGTACTCTTAGTTGACCGATTCCAATGGATTTTTCATGGTTAAAATGCCTAATGCCGACAAGTATTAATTTGAAAATGAAATACATGACTGATTACGATACAGTCAATTTAGCAGGTAGGTATACTGATAATTTCGTAAGTTACTAAGCAAAATACTAGATATTCAGAATTTACAACATAAAAAGCAATGGTAGAATCATTCATAAAAGTTCGCCATACCTGTGCCGTAAGTATATAAAATACTAAATACTAATATGTGGACTAATGGGCCAAGAAAGAGGATACAAATTATTAAATCGGGGTGATTTGATAATTTGTATGCGTTTGCGCTTCGCATCTTACTTCACGACACAACAAATATAGCTTATGGGTTTATCATAGAAAGGATGTAAGAACAAGCCAAATTCCATACGAAAGAGGTGTGTTTTAATTACAACATCAAATACTCAAACCCTTCAATAAATTTAATACGGATATCGGATGTAACATGAAATTGAAAAAGACTAAGACGTTAATAGCCGTAATGAAAAAGTTCTGCAGTGGTTTCAAATTGTATTTGATTGCCACAGGTGCAGATTCCCGCCATTCGCGAACTTAATTTGTGCAAACTTCGGTTTCGATTGTACAAAACGCAATCAATTTTAATATGCGTCCGCCAACGCTGTGACACACTGACGCCTAGTTTCTTTAACATCTATGTATGTATTATAATAGTGAATCAAATGGTGCTTAGTGCATTATGGTCTTGTCCCAATCCCTCACGAACTGATTTGTTCATCTTTGTGTGTATTTGCAGTATACCCTGCGTCTGTGCTTGCATCGGCTTTCCGACATTCATCTCTCTACTTATCCGGTATTTAGCATACTCAGTTTTGAAAAAAATCGGAGGTGGTTTGAGATCCAATTCTAGGAAGCACCACAAATAAAGATTTTATGGTATGGTATTTTACTCCATGAATAGATAGGAAATAAGGGTCGAAAAACCAACCTTACAAAATTTGATTTGTTTTTTTTTGAATTATTGAGGTTCAAATCCCCAGCATGAAAATATGACAATGAATTATTGCAAGATAAATGTTTGAGGTTTAAATGTTTTCACCAATATTCAAAAGTTATACTACATGACGGGATTACTAAAATAGCAAACTCGGAGATACATACATACATAAAATCACGCCTCTTTCCCGGAGGGGTAGGCAGAGACTACCTCTTTCCACTCGGAGATACATAACGGATTTTTTTAATTATAAATTATTTACCGTGCCGTGTGGTTCCCGGCACCAATACAAAAAAGAATAGGACCACTCGATCTCTTTCCCATGGATGTCGTAAAAGGCGACCAAGGGACTATTGAATTGACGATTATTATGGTCATTTGACAATAATAATTGTCAATAATAATTGTGAACAATACTGATTGCCGATTCATTCAGTACGTGTGTCTCCCCACGCTACAAATAGCGGATATTGGTAAGAGTAAAGTTTTAATGCGAGGAATGGCTCCATGTAAGCCAGGGCATTATTCCGATTGTTATATCCGCTGGATATCGATGTTTATTGCACCAATACAGCCGAGTCCGCACTGAACTCAAATTTAGTAGACTACATTTTTCTCTTTTATCGATTCGCATTCTAACAATCAGTGGATTAAAGTTTGTCGTTCAGTTTTTATGGAGTTGTTTAATTTTTTTTGCCACGCTGCAATTATTTCAAATCAAGTAATAAAATAAGTATTATAAATATTGAGGATATTAATTCTCAAACCATAAATGAAAATGTGATCGGGAAAGTTAAAGAATTACTTTACGGGTTGCCAGAGTATGGTCCTATTTCATTCAAAAGTGGGCTGTCTATTTTGATCTGAGCTTGTTGAGGGTTCACTTAGAAAATATTTTAAATTCAAGGGATTTCAACAATATTCAAGCGAGTAAAGTACGTCGTTAGAAAATATATAAAAAAACGCACAATAAGTTCCGTAAATCAAGTTGAAAATAATCAATACTAAGACAATGAGTAAAGTTTCAATAGCAATTTCTTACTCAATACGTGTTTTTTTTCGTTCTCACCTTCGTTTTCATTGTTATGTGAGAAGTAACTTATCTATGTGTTATATGTTACTTAACCTTCGGTAAGTAACGAAAAGTGTCAAATTTCAGTGAGGTAAATTATCTTAGAATATAAAAGTGCCTTCTTAATGGATTTAATGATATTCATAACAGTTTTTTGTATCAATTACGAGGTAAGTTGTTCAAGACAGATTCTCTTGCGGAGGGAGAAAACTTGGGATATTTTTTTATCATCGCAAGAGATATAGTGAGTAAGACAAAGACAGAGTAAGAAAAGTTAGGTAAATTGCATGTTCCCTTGAAGGGTCGCTGAGTTCACGCAGACAGACAGAAGTGTAATTTACTTTATTTACCCTTCCGGGGTAAGTGAGGCCAAGTCTTCAAACGTTCAATACCTGGTTTCTGACTCCAGAGTCGAAATCCCAGGATTTTGAACTTGGGATAGTGGTAAAATCACCCTGATTGCTTCCCAAAACGGGGCGCAACTAGGTCAAACTATTTTAGGTTTTGTAATTACGCATCTCCGAAGCAAAAGTACAGGAGATACAACATCATATGCTTCACGACTCCTACATGACAATCGCAAGAAAAACTTTATTGGAATAGGTCGTTCGTTTACTTGACTACGAAATTGAATACAAATACCAGTGGTGACAATAGCCACCTGCTCCATTTGAGTGACCTTATCATTTGATTGATGGTGACGGCCCGACCCTGCGGGGAACGTTTTTTCACTAGAAGATCAGAATTTAGATAAACATAATTAATTACATAACGTGTAGTGAAATAAATTACCAGTTTATTGCTAGCGTATAGGAAATTAAAGCGATTATAATTAGTTTTTTGTTAATGTTTAGCAAAAAAACGGTGTTTTTCCTTCCCTTTTTCTTTTCAGATCATGTTTCCAATTGCACTGATTCTATAAATGATATGTTAATAAAGTTGACACTGTTTTAAATATGTATTATAAGATAAATAAAAGTATGATGCTGATAATGAGTTGACATTTATCTATTATTTGAAATATCCTCGTCGTTTTAATTAACGTATTAACGTATGAAATTTAATCACTCTGTAAACGGTAAAAAAAAAAAAACTTAGAAGAGTACCAAAGAAAGTCTATCAATGAGTGCAATTTTTTTTTAAATGCTTCTACTAAAATATCAGTCGAACACTTCAGAAAAGTCTATTTTTACTTAAAGTTTGTTAATCACGATGTACATTTTAATGCGGCTTTCAGCGTTTTTAATTTACCTACTCGTCGAATTTATTGAACCGAAATATTAAACATCATGAAATTCATGCATTATGTTAATTTATTAAAGTAGTTGAAGTAATAATATTGATATTGGTTGTTAAATGTTTACATGGGTTATACTCTGTATTTGTATTCCATTGCCAAATATTTTCAGCTAGCATTTTTTTCAATTGATTATATTTTATGGTTTTTGTGTGATATGTTGTTTATCTATGAAGTTCAATTTTATGGTTTAAATCCATTCATACTTGCGACTCCCTAAAATTTAATATAAGTAGTTAAGATTTATTTGCCTGTTTAGCAGTAAGTTAAAAGCCGATTTGAAAATCCAAATCCATCCAAATATTGTTAGGCTTTTTGTACCTGGGTTGAGTTTATTTTTCTCATATATGGTCTCATGTATGTATATCTGCCTCAGGCAGAGAGATTTTGTTGAATCTTGTTTTGTCTGAATTGATCAAAAACCAATCAATAGGCATAGTACATTCATACATATAGTCACGTCAATATTATTTGCGCAGTAGACAGAGCCTTGAAAAGATTAATAGGCCACGTTCAGCTGTTTGGCTTAATAAAGAATTGAGATTCAAACAGTGGAAAGATGTTATCCCATCGCCTAAAAAATTTCTTAATGTGCGCTGAAAATTTTTTTGAGAACGATACACAACAAACCGTGTAACTAGACGAGCGAAATTAAATCTTCCAACGAGTCGGTGCTAAACGAAGTTAATGAATGACATTGTGAATGTCTGCACGTATGAAGTTCTGTGAAACTTGACGAGTCTGACTTAATCTCATTGTCTGACTTGAAAAATGTTTTGTGTCAATTAAGTATGTTGTTATTGAGATAATTTAACTGTTTTTATTCTTATAACCTATTTTAAAGGCGGAGTCTTATAGTTTCATTGGCTGTTTATGCTGGCCAGGAACCAAACCGTATGTGTGAAATTATGAAAATCAATAGTGTATGAAACAAACATACTAGAAGAATGTATTACTGTCAATCACTTACACATGCCGTAGTATAATATAATATTTAAATACATAAATTAATATCTTACTTATACTTAAGATTTTAAGTCAGTTATTATAATTTTGTATTTGTGGTTTAGGTTCTAAAAAAGACAGCAAAAAAGAGACCATTTTGTTTGGTCTTACTTCGAGTGGTGAAATTAGCGTTAATTGATGAAACGCATATCATTTTGTTTGTCACCATCTCCAGATTCCAGTGATATTATTTGCAAATTTTCTCAATAGTCGCTATACCAACCACGGTCAGCGGCAAAAAGTTCTCTTTTCTAAAAAACTACAATTCCATAATCTGTACTTACGCTAACAAAAAGTTATAACACATTGATCATATAACTTTTCCCTGCCACTGTTACTCTAAAGATAGGTACTAATAGAGCGGGGTGATTCCCGGGACAAAGTTCCTCGTAAGTCGGAATTATCTGAGTATTCGCTTGGTTATCAGAACTTCGGAAAATATCACACGCCGAAGTTCAACCTCCTCTCTGCTCCTTTGTTGCGAGTCCTGGGTCTTCAGGTGACGTTTGCTACAAGGCATAAGATAAAATAACTTAAGTTATTCAAAGACTAGACTTTTCTCCGGGAACTCTTTATAGGTGCGCTACTCTGAAGCTTTTAAGAAATAAAAGCCAACTTTAGATATTCGGATCCATTTTCATCAAAATCGTTTAAGTCTTTTTGTAATTATTAACAAGTAAAAAACAAAAAAAAAAAACAATATTTTTGTCATATTAAATATGGAAGCAAAATTAAACAATATACATTGAATTGAATAAGTTAAGAAAATTTAAATATATTTTTTAAATAGAACGTCAAATTTAAATCAATTGAAGTACAGAGTGTAGTACCAAACGTTAACGTGAGGATCTCACTTCTAAGATCCCAATAGAAGTCAACCTTTTTGCCAATTTAACAACGATTTTGTTTAAGAAACTTGGAAAATAAATATTGTGGTTTAATATTAATTTATACAATAATAAACACATACATAGTTTATAAGCCGTTTATGTTGTTTATTTAAAAAAATTCAAACAAAACCACTTTAATAAGATTTTATGTTTTTTTTTCTTTTAATGTATTTTCTCTCTCATGCCTTAGACCACCGCCACAGATACAAAGGTCTGATAGCAGATGTACCCTTTGAACTTTATCCCACGGCTGTACAGGGAATGCAGTCGTGACGCGCCAACAATTACACTTTTCGAATGTTGCACGTACTGGCTAAATCGCCGCCTATTATAGTAAAACGAAAAGCAACTATATTTGCAAAGGTTTATTATGTTTTTGAATAACATGGAAAATGATTGCTGAGAATTTCATCATGTTGTTTATAAACTTGTAGGATATATGATGATAAAGGCACTTTTGGTAATGAAAGCTAGAAAATGTGAATGCGTTACCTTTTTTGTGTGTATAGGCTCAATGGTATATTTATTAATTTGATATTGAAAAAAAAAACATTAATTGAGGATCGTAAATCATCATAAATCTGACATAACGCTCTTTAATTTTATAAGTATTTTAATTATTATAAAGGAATTAAAGAATATAATTTTAGAAGATTTTAAATTTAAGGTAGCACGATCCATACTAACTCTACACAGAAAATCTAATCGGCGAGTTAGTTCAACGGCGACTTTTGCATACAAACTTTGTCTTTGGTTGTTCGTGTGATGTCAAACTGATTCAAACAATTGAACCAATTAATCGGCTCCGGCGTTCTAGTTTGTGGCCGAAGTATTATATGATAGAGGCATTAAAAGAAACTGTATGATCACAAAATTTAGATTTTGACTTTTGGCGGAAATTTTCAATTTCAATTATGACACAGGAACTAATTTGTTATTTGAATTTCCAATTCTCGACTGGATTTTTTTTATTACTTTCAGGTTACGAACCACGTTAAAATGACGCGCATTATTTATGATCAGGTCATGTCACTTTTCCAGAGGCGTGGTCAGAGAGCCTAACACTAGTCATGACGCCGCATACTTTTTTTTATCTTCTATTTATAGGTAAATCTTTTCATATGCTCATCAATATACTTAATATTTTAACAAAACGTCCCCAACTTGGTCGAAAAACTCGGACCTTCCCTCGTAAGACGCCATTAACATTATATTCGAATATATATATATACTTACTACAATATACTTGTATATTCGCCTTTATAATGCTAACATCGATGCTCCTGACACGACTAAACTCCATAATAAAAAAAAATAAGATAGTTATTACATAATATATGGTCATAATTATATAATGTGAGACTACGTAAACCGATGTAAATGAAATGGTAACACGTGTTAGAGTCCTGTCGTCAAACAGAAAGTCAACATTTATTTAGTACCGGTTTTACTAATTCTATCTGTTTTTTGCTCTCAAAGGGCCCACTACACATTAGTCCCTCGCAGGATGAACAAACAGGTTGAATAAATATTACTAGATACCCAAGCACTTAATGTTTTAATGTAAAGTCAAATTAAATTATTGCGTTGTTTATTTACTGCGAAGAATAAATATGTACGTCTTTCCCACATAAAGTTACACTTTAGACTTAGTGAAGTGTGAGTTAGTACCGATATTAATACCTTAAGAAATACCGGTATTAATTGTGAGACACGTATGGTATCGGAGCTTTGTGAAATTGAATATCAGTATAATTTTAATGAACTTAACAGGTATTATCAGTACAGGTACTGGTATCATACTAAGGCAAATATATATATAATACATGTTATCGTGTCTATATCCCTTGCGGGGTGGACAGAGCCAATAGTCATGAAAGACTTAAAGGGCATATTCAAGTAGGGACGGTTGTTAGCCCATCGCCTACACAAGAAGGGAAATACATTATTATTTTTATTTAAATACCGTATATAAATCTAAGGTACCAATTTATTAAACCTGTTTATTTATCATCCGTGATAAACATATTTATATGACTATTATACATATGTATGTTACAACAACTAAAATTTAATATCTTGTTATTTACCGTATTTTAATTCAAATATGAGTAACTGCTTATTTTCTGTAAGCATTTGATAATTTATTAGTAAGTAATTTATTAATGGAATAATTGGTCAGAGTTCAAGATTAATTTGAATAATATTTCAATTAATATCAGTTATTTACTATTTTTAGACCGAGTTTCATGTAAAATTAAGCTATTTTTACCGTTGCACAAATTTTTATCAAAATTCGTTTAGTAGCTTTACGCAAAGAGAGGAAAGAGAAAGAAGTTACAAACGCACACACATGTATGGTGAAAACAATTTGAATTTAATACCAGTGCAGCTGCTAAAGCTAGTTTTAATATAATGAAAACCAGTGTTGTATAATTATGACACTGTTACAAAACCTTACTAATTATTTTGTTTCTGCGATGATATATTCTTTAAATATACCTACCTAGTATCATAAGCGACTTTTCCTCAGAAAACTTTACGTTAATAGCAAAATAAAAAAAACAAGTTTATACTGTTCATACAAAAACATTATAATATCTATTTCTCAAGATTATCTAAATACATGTCGTCGAGGAAACAGCAAGTAATACCAGTTTTCAAGCTACGGGCTTGCACATTGAGTAAAACCTTACTGGAGAATGAAAATTGTTGTTTTTTTTAATGTAATAAATGTGCATTCGTCCACGATTTAAAAAGATCTATATTTGTAAATTGACGTCCGGTGATAATGCTGCAGGCTGCAGTGTAGTTTGTTCCACCGCTTCTTCTACACATGCGCTTTGGAAGCGGTAGTGGATATAGTTAGATTTTAGTGATGTGACATCAATAAGTGATACCCCGTATCAAATTTTGAAAATAAATGTATTCTATTCTTATGCATAGCATTTTACTCGACTACGAGCGAAGGAGGGTTTTTTTTTTTTTAAATAAAAACTAAGTACTTTTAATTCCGACTAATATTATAAATGCGAAAGTAAATGATGATAGTATTAGAGAATTATATCATTACACAAATCTCAAACTCATTTTGGAGCTAGCTCAATCTGTGTATACATACATACATATAGTCACGTCTATATCCCTTACGGGGCAGAAAGAGCAAATAGTCCCGAAAAGAAATCTGTGTCATTTGTACCGTATATCTATTTTCAGAGTATATTTATGAACATTTGCTCTCCAATGTGTTATTTCTCCGTGTTCTTGAACGACTTGATATCTTGAGGTTTACGGTCGTGCTTGCAATGACTTTGTCGCGAACCGCTCTAGCTTTTGAAATTGCTGTAATTTTACTGTTAGATTTCTATGCCAAAGCCAGCGTTGCATTACCTGATTTCTGTCATTCAAGTAATTCGAGCAAAGTGAATTCTGCTTAAGTGAACTATCCTATACGAGTTAACGTATAGGATAGTTCACTTAAGCAGAAATCAGCATGTTAATGCATTGCATGAATAAAAGAATCTAAAATTTTGTGTACAAACATTATAAATAGACCCATTATAGAAGAAAAGAAGTGATCTATAAGAGTGATAAAATTAATCACGAAATCGTTAACAGTAAAAAAATATTTTGACTCTTTCAATAACTTAGGTAAATTTCTGTGATATGAAGTATAGTATTTAAAAAATAAAAGAGAACCTTTAAATAGTTCTCAATCTAGTTCAGTAAGTTATTAATTAGGTTGTTCTAGTTTTGATTGAAGCTAAGAAGATAAGCTGTGTTAGGCACGTTAAGTCGTCTGTCACGCTTATTGTCTAAGGTGGTCAACGAAATTAGAATCACTTAGTCGTGGTCACCTTGTTTCACCATAGTTGATCAACAGTCGATTTTATCGAACTTGCAAAGCTTGGTATTATTCATAGAAGACGAATTCTATTTCTCTTCTTAGTATTTAAGTTGCTAGATACGCACCTAAACATAATGTCCCGTATCCTTACCTGCACTTAAGAATAAAGGAAAGGATAATAAACTGGTGATTCTTCTTGTAGACGACTATTTCTATAATCGGAACTTGGTCATTCAGTCCTTTCAAAACTGTTGGCTCTGTCTCCTTGCAAGGGATATATATGTGAAAATACCTATAAAATTATAAACTACCGGCACATGCATTATTTTTCTTTTTCGAGAGAGAGGTTTGAAAAGTATGTCATACTAGCGAAAGTAGGCCAAATTTTCATAACACATTCGCAAAATACAAAAACCCGGACAAAGTGAGGGGTCGCGCAAAACGTCAAGTGCACTCGCAAGTTAACACGCATGTATTGATTGATGAGGACTGGTTCGGAGATACCGGGACACTTCGCCGTAATGGATCGACACGTCCTTTTGTTTGCAAACATATATATTGTGTAGCTAATTATACATAAATACATACATATCATCACGTCTATCTCCCTTGCGGGGTAAGACAAAAGACTGAAAGGTCTTATTCAGATTTGTGGCTCAATGATGAAATTGAGATTCAAATAGTGTCAGGTTTCTAGCCCATGGCCCAAAAGAAGAAGCCTAAATTTATAAGCCTATCCTTTAGTCGCCTTTTACGACATCCATAAGAAAGAGATGGATTAATTACATTCTATTTTATATTGGTGCCGGGAATCACATTGCATGTACGTAAATTAATATAATAAAAACTACAAAAATCCCAATTGTAGTTTCTACTGTATATAGTGATATTACTCGTAAAATGTATATCAAACAAAGCGGTCTTTTAAAAATGCTTAAAATATAAAGAACAGAAACAGTAAAAATTTTGCGATTTCTTAGAAATAATAATTGCTCATAGGCGAATAAAATATTTGGCATAAAACAGACCATTAATCTTGATTTATCTTCTAAAATACTTAGTCAAACGCAACAGCCACTTTTTACAGAATGATCTGTTTTATACCAAGAAAACGAACAATCATATTCTTGGTCGAAATTTTATAAAATAAATCTATTTAAATTGACATTACAGTTACTCTTCGTTTCTTTCAGTTTAACATGGACCTTGGAAAATGCAATAAAAATAAATAAATAAACTACTTATATACCCCGGACCCATTTGCTTCAAAGCTCAGGCTTGTCATTCCATTCTTTTTCCTAATCGGCTCACGATATACCAAAACTAAATTTGTTAAGACATTTTGCTGCATAATATAACCATAAATTCAAGGCCATTGAGTTCCCATTTACTACAAGACATTTGTGCATCACGATGTCAAATGATGTCATCAAATTTAATATCTCCAGCGCATCTGTGCACTGTAACCGAAGCAATCTAAACTGTATTTAGTCCTATCCCGCAGACTTGGCTCACTTTGATTGTGTTGAGGCAAATTACCTGCGCTGACGAAGATTGCCACGAGTTTGCTGGTGCTGACGTAAGTTATTATATTACTAGCTACCTCAACCTATTACTAGATACCTACAAAAGACCCAAACCGAAGACCAGTGCAAGATGTATTTGTTGAGATTGTAAGAGTGAGACTAGATTGAGGATAGTCGTGATAGAAGAGATGGATTCATTATTATCAAGTATAAATAGCTACAGAGTTATATACTCAATTCTATAATTAAGTCCCACAGCTGAACGTGGCCTATCAGTCTTTCAAGACTGCTGGCTCTGTCTATCTCGGAAAAGATATATACGTGATAATATGAAAACGCAAAAAAATATACTCACAATTAAATATACTATGAAAGGTTTTTTTATAAGTATAAACTTTTTAGTATAGACGGACCTTATGGAAATAGTCTTATCGAATAGATAAGTTTTATGCAAACAACTATGTGGGTAGAATACACAATGGACAATTACCATTAAATATTACATCCTATCCTTCAAACCTATTGTTTGTCTCAGTTAAGAACTTTTTCCAGTCATCAGCTAATAATTGAGATGATCGCATGTAAACCGACGAGGTTGCATGAAGAGAGTTATGAATGTGGATGAAGCGAAAGAATTATGCAGGGATAAGCGTAATGCGTGGTAAGTGGAAAGATGTGGTAGTTTGATGTGGTTTCCCCTCAGGGAAAGAGGCATGATTTATGTATGTATTTATCGCATTTAAAGGTAGACAAATTGTGTATATGAAGCTTTTCGGAAGTACGTAGCATCATTGTAATAAATTACGTTTATCTATCCAATTTTAAACAATAATTTTGCCTTTAAACGCCAAAGAAAAATACCTAACATCAAGCAGGGTAATTAATTAATTCCCGTATGAGCGATTATGGCTCACGCTCGGAAAATTAAACTCCTAACAAAAACAAAACTGTGAAGCATCGGATACTAGATTAATATTAAAGAAAACATTTGCCTGCAGCTTGTAAAAGCTGCCAAGTAAACAACGGATTTATTAACAGTTTTAATGAAAGTTAATATTTTAATAACTCTTGCGCCCAGAGTAAACTACAAAAATATAAATGTTTTTACTGTATTTTTAATTAAAAAAAATTATTCTGCCCTTCTTTTATCTACCATTGAAGTGAACTGAAAATTTTGTAAGCTTCACTTACATTTTACATATAACATTTTTTTTATGGTAAAGCCTTAAAGTACATACAAGAAACAAGAGAAATAAGTTAAAATATAAAATAGGAACATAGTTCCATATGAGACCTGCTAGGCACCTAATTTCAACAAGACACACTAAAAACAGCCTTATCGGGAACAAGACCACGACAGTTTAATATTTAACAGTTTGAAATTCGAACTAAACAGTATCGAGTGTCAATTTTTTGCCAAACTATTAATTTTATTAGCGCTGTGAACGAATCTAACTTTAATTTATGACGAACACCGTATAACTGTTTATAAATAAAACTGCAAAATATGTTTTTGGTCTAACGTTGACATAAAATGAATTATTTATTCGGGTTTATTCTATTTGGAGACCATATCAAGTACTTGTTTTGTATAAGACCTGTAATACAGCTGCTATTGTGATAAACGTTGAATATACAACGTTACAGTTAAATGATTTATGTTGATAAATTGTGATTAGAATGTTCTTAAGTTGATAAATGTTCTTAGGTTTTTATTAAAGAGGAAGGAGCTTCATGGAGATTAAAAAAAAATGTAATATTTAAAAATAAATACCTACATATATGTAGTCACTTCTACATTCCTTGCGGGGAAGGCAGAGCCAAAAGTCTTGAAAATACTGAAAGGCTACATTTAGCTGTATGGTTACGTGATCGAATTGAGATTCAACTAGTAACAAGTTCCTAGCCTATCTACAAGAGGAATCTCATGTTTATAAGCCTATCACATAGTTACTTATTACGATATCCATAGGGAGGGATTCTATTCTGAAGTGCCAGAAAAAGTTTCGATTATATTATCGATTATCAATCAATACAAATTACACTTTAAAAACGCCCTTTAGACTTTTGACATCATATCAACAAAATAACGAGCAAGCGGAGTTTCAAAAACCATTCAATATTACTCTCACGCCTCGCATTAAAACTTGCATACTCGCTGTAGTAGTATGAGATTTGACTGTAACTTTGTTACAAACCAGGTATAACAACTCTCCAAGTTACCTAGGCAATCTAAACAAGCACAATCTCCAGCTGACTTAGATTGTGTTCTCGCAAATTGCCGACTATCACTGATTAACTAATGTTTACATGTATTGTTTTTGAATTTGAATAGCTGAAATTATATGTGTAGAATAGAAACGTTATCCATTCATACTTATACCTATATTATTAATGCGAAATTCTGTTTGTCTATATCTCTGTCTGGAAATTTTAATGGAATATAAATAAACTTCGCTCCAACAAGCTCCGTGAAATCATTGTTTGCGCGATTTAGATTCTTCGCTGCTATTGGCTGAGTGCGTCATTTTCTTCGCTTTGACAGTTGGTGTGTGACATTAGTGATGTCGCCACAGGATTAAGAGTAAAATACACATAAAATTGTCTTAACGTTGAATCACTAAAAAGTTGTAATGAGGTCAAATAATTTTGATTTATGAGTCAGAATGTTAGAATATTTATGAATCTACGAATGGGTACACTACATATTTGTTTAAAAAAACAAAATATTTCAGTATGAAACATACAATATATAAAGCAATTTTCCTTTTAATGTTTATTTTGTTGAAGTCATCATGTTGAAAGTGACATTAAGTTACGCCTTAGTTATAAGCGTAGCTGTAATAAGTAATGCTTTTTGTTATGTACTATTTTTTTGTTAACAGAGAACTTGTAGTGAAAGTGAATATTGGGTTGTACCATGGTGGGATAAGTGAGAGGATTAGCTTCCGTTTCCGGAAGTCAGACGGGAGTCATTTTGTGTAAAACCTGACCTCATAAATAGTGTATGACTGATGACAATCATAAATTATACTGAGTTTACGAATTACACAAGTGACTTTGAATGTGAATAAAACGAAAGATGTAGGGCCCGTGTCTTAATGTATGTTTGTATTTCGCTTTACATGAAGTTTTCTTATGTCAACTTTCACTTACAGAAACTATTGGATATAGACTCGAAAATCATCTTAATATTACATCTTTGGATTGGCAAGATTATCTCGGTGATGCAAATGAAATTGTGGGAGGAGACGTAGTAGATATAAAACAATATCCATACCTAGTCAGCGTTTATCATATATATATGAAGGGGTTAATTTGTGGTGGATCTATTTTGAGTGAAAGATATGTGTTGTCTGCCGGCCATTGTCATATGTTTTGGTGAGTATAGCCTGCAAACCGACAGAGCCTCAATGTATCAGAATTTACAGAATAACTAATTTTAACAATACATCCTGCATTTTTTTCAATTTTTATACTCGTTTAAATAAATAAATAAATGATCCTATATGAGTATAACTTTATTGTATAACTTTAGTGCTGACGAATATTATTAAATTAGTTTTGTTAATTAAATAAGTTTAATAAGATCTCATTAATATTATTTGAATCTCAATTCTAATTAATTAAGCTTAACAGCTGATCTAAATATGACTGACCGTTTTCCACTTTCAGTATTGGTTGCTATCAATTAAGAGTAGGCAGTTCTTACTATGCAGAAGAAGGTTACACGTATTCAGTTTCAAATGTAACCATGCATCCTCAATTTAACAAAAATACTCTAGATTATGATATTTCTATTTGGACACCGACAGAAAAAATTGCATTGAATGGAGTTACAATAAAAACTGTAAAGTTGCCAGATATAGGAAGTGTCTTACATTCTGGAGCAAATATTATTGTTATTGGATGGGGAAGAACATCAGTAAGTATAATTATTCACAAGAATATTGCGCTCGCGGCTCCGGTAGAAAGAAAAGTCCCGTTAATTTTCGTTCCCGCGGGAATTTCGGGATATTCTCTCAGTGCACCCTCAGATCACAAAATGCAAAATTTCTAATATCTAGCCAGTGTTTGGGTTGTGCATTGATGTCAGTCAGTCAGGATCTTTTATAACTAATTCTAGCTTTCAAATTAATTGACACGTTAGTTAATGACCAGATTCTTTTAAAAAATCTACAGGGTTAGGGAAAGACCCGACCGAGATCGAAGCGCCATCAAATCATAATTTTAAGAGGACTTATTCATTATGTTAAAGAATGTATCTCTCTTATATTGACGTGTTCCCAGTTGCACTCTCTGCCATTAAGCTTCGGGACCGGGGTCAGGTGATTCATTAAATATATTTAGGTATTTATATTGTAAAAAAGTGGGCACAATAAAAAAAGAAAACAAACGCTTCATCTCGTTCCCATGGATGTCGTAAAAGGCGACTAAAGGATAGGCTTTTAAACTTTGGATTCTTCTTTCAGGCGATGGGCTAGTAAGCTGTCACTATTTGAATCTCAATTTTATCATTAAGCCGAACAGCTGAACGTGACCTATCAGTCTTTACAAGCCTGTTCGATATGTCTACCCCGCAAGGGCTATACACGTGATTATGTCGTATTTCAGGAGAGCGGGAATGTTTCCGAAGTTCTCAGAGCTGTTACAGTGCCGGTGACCACAGAGGAGTATTGTAGTAGTGCGTTCAACGATACTATTACGGAACGTATGTTCTGTGCCGGATTTGTTGAAGGTGGCAAGGACGCCTGTTATGTGGGTGAAATTTTATATATTATTTATAATTTATAATCACATCTTCATCCCTTAAGGGGTAGACTGATGCAGCATCTTACATAACAAAAATCGTTCAGCCAGGCGAACGAAATTGTGGCCATCAGCTATTAAAAAATGTTTAATTTTTATTTTGCGAGATGAATTTGCTTTCGGAAAGAACATTACAATGGGAAAAAATATTTTTTTTGGGTTTCTTAATTTTCTACTAAATATTAACAAAATATTTGAGGTACAACAAGGATTAAATGAATTGCAAGCAACTATCCAAAATAAACCTCATGTATCAATTTGCAGGGATATTCGGGCAGTCCAGCTGTTTCTGCGAAAAATTTGGTACAATATGGAATCGTATCTTTTGGTAATGGTTGTGCAAGACCAGGCAAACCAGGGGGCTATACTAATATAACTGTATTAAGGGACTGGATACAAAATATCACAGGAATTTAAGTATAAAATAAACTACTATTGTATATAGAAGCTTTGCATTATATGCGTTGTTAAAAAACTAAACTTTCAGTTTTTCGAGATGTTGGCTTTTATCTCCATCGCTTACAGGCTCATGTGGCTATAGAACTTTTAAAATAATCTTATAATAACCACACCAACTGATTTATTAAATGTTTTCAATGTACTTACAGAATTTTTCATTTCCATCAAATTATTAAACAAATGAAAGGATGTCGATTATATAAAGTACTAGAGGTATTTTTGAAAGTATGTACAGGGGCAATAATGTTTGTAATAAGTATGTAAATGATAACATACCTTTAATTATTTGCGATCCCAAATAACTTTACATACTTACAATAACAAAATATTTCAGTAACTTGTTGAGTTATGAATATAAAGCAGTATTTCATGAATTTACAACTATTCAGTGTAAAAATGTTGCAACAAACATTTTTTGTTACAGTGTTAATTATAGTTATACATGGTAATTTTAATATTTCTAATTTGTCCGACTTAGACCAGATATATTTAAATCGCAATTACTTGGACCACGAACATAATATAATTTTTTATGAACTGAAATTACCTTAGCAAGTTTTTTTTACATATACAGCAAGGTTGATTACAAAAAGGATTCCAGAGCTTCCTATTTTCGTTATTTTTCAGCTACAATTGCTCCGTTTTCTTAATTTTTCAATAGTGTCTTTTTTTGGTCGGCTTGGTGGGATTTTTTTATGTATTTAAATGAGACTCGCAGATCCGAATTATTGATACTTTTTAAATTTTACTAAATAAGTTATTTCGTAAATTACATCCTTTTGTTGTCCCACGAACTGAAAAAATCTTTTGATAGATCCCACCTATAAATTTCCTCAAAATCAGACCAACAGTTCAAATGCTACCGCGTTACATGCAAAATTTACAGTAAGATTAAAGTAAAAGTAAAGATTTTGTACATTTCATTACTTGTTTGTTAGAACATTTATTTATCTCTCTAATTATTGCTTTGTTATCTACAGGAGCTATTGGTAAAACGTTGGGTTTTAACAGAGCAGATTCTTTTGACCAAGAACTTGAATTTAAAGATAGCGATGAAATCGTGGGTGGTGAAGTGGTTGATATAACACAGTTTCCATTTCAAGCGAGTTTGACATTGATAGACATGCCCTGGTGTGGAGGGTCAATTATCAGTGAAGACTATATATTGACTGCTGCACATTGCTGCCTAAATAAAAAGTATTACTTACATACATATATTCACGTCTTTATCCCTTACGGGGTAGACAGAGCCAACAATCTCAATGAGATCAGAAGACCACGCTGAGCTGAATGGATCATAGAATTGAGATTTAAAAATTGTGATAGGTTGCTAGCCTTAAAAAAGAATTCCATAAGAATGAAACTTCAATAATTGAGATTCTTAAAATTAGTTAACATAAGATATATATTAAAAAATCTCGTCAATTGCCGTTCTCGTGGACATTCGAGAAATCCTCTCTTAGTGCATGCACCCTTAAACCACTTAAGGAACTTCGCATCCACGTAAGGATGCCAAATTTCAAATTCCCAGACAAAGCGGTTTGGGCTGTAGCAGCAGAGTTTTAATATAGATTGATGTTTTTTAAGTAACGACATGGTTTTGAAAAAAAAAAAACCAGTATTAATTGTAACCGATTCTTTAAAGTACATTTTCATATTCTTTTTGTTAATTTTCAGGACCACATTGTATAAAGTGAGAGTTGGTAGTTCAAATCAGTCCAAAGGTGGACAAGTTCATAATATCGCAAAAATTATACGTCATCCGCATTATAATGTATCACAATTTGATAATGACGTAGCAATATTGAAATTGACTGAAAAAATTGCACTCAATGGTGTTACAGCAAAACCTGTGCAGTTGGCGAGTTCTGACAGTGTATTAAAACCGGGCGATAATATAATAGTCACTGGATGGGGAACTACTGTAAGAGAATAATTTTCTATATACGTGATAGTATGCCATTCAATCTTTAATGTTCTTATTTAAATCGCGGCTGCAAATTCCGTTTATATAGGGTGTAAACACACACATGAGATAGAAGGATAACGTCATAAAGGTGGCGGGCAGCAAATGGAACTGTCTAAAATAGCACAGTTGAAGGAGGTCTACATTAAATATTTAATTAATGAGGGCTAGAAGAAGATGGAGTATAAAAATAATTACAGCACATTGTCTACAATAATTACGAAAACCTTGTCCGACGTTCAAATTGGGAACTGTTATATTTATTGATTTCTTTACAGATAGAAAGTATTAAAATTAAAAAAATGTAATATTACGAGGAAATACTCCAAATATGGATATATAGTTCTATTTCAGTGGAAACGACACGACTCAAATTAAAACTGAGAGTAAAATAAGAAGATGGCCATTGACGATTGACAGTAGTTTCGTTTATCTTTAATAATGTACTATGTTTCGTTGAAACTGATACATGATTTAAATATTAAAATGAAACATATTTCTTTAGGAAAATAACACGTCGTCGGAGTTGCTTAGAGCGGTCACCGTGCCAGTAACTACAAGAGAATCTTGTGCAAAAGCATATAGAGATACAACACCTATTACTGATCGTATGGTATGCGCAGGACTAAATCAAGGTGGCAAGGATGCCTGTCAAGTACGAAATTGTTTTAAATCGTTAGATTAAACATTCGTTATATGTATATCGTTTAGAGCTTAGGTGGTTGAATGAATAAGGTACCCGACAAAAAATTACTTCACTGATTTATGTACATTGGTTTGAGTGCTAACCGATGCTGTTCTACGGTGAGGGAAATCATTGCAAAAAAAAAACTACATTTAAGCAACTGAATGTGTAACCATGGTAGGTTGCGGAGATACTGAGTGCGTTTGACCTCAATCTGCTTGAAATACATAAGCTCAAATGTCTATTCACTATTGCCTAAGCTAAGATAAGTAACAAGAATCATAAACGGGAAACATAGTGGGAGACATAGTGAAACAAAAATTAACCAAATTACTTTGCAGGGCGATTCAGGTGGGCCAGCTGTAGATGAAAAGAGTCTAACACAATATGGTATTGTCTCATTTGGCGAAGGATGTGCGTTGCCAGACTACCCAGGAGTATACGCTTACATTCCTCCTCTGAGAGACTGGATTAAAGAAGTTACTGGAATTTAACAATTGTTTAAATGAATTAGATCCTTTATTCAAATATAATTTGTATGAAATAAATATATTGAATTTGAATATTTTGATTTGTTTTGTTCTTCGGAGCTATTTGAAAAATGTTCGAAATTTTCTGTTGAGTAAATATCAATTTATGAATCCCTTTTCTATTGCCTTTAGGATTGAAAATGTTTTACTTCACGCCAAATGGATATTATACATAAAACTTTGGCATCATTGCACCAAGTATTTAGTTTAAAATAAAGAAAAACACTGGGAATAGATTTTGTTAATTTTTAACCGACTTCGAAAACGAGTAGATAGGTTATCCATTCGTCTGAATCTTTTTGAATATTACATTTGGTTATTTATTGATCTAAAAAACCAATAGGGGGTCTCATTCCCACCATGTCAAGATTAAACCTAAAGTCGTTTAGTTTAGGAAAGTAATGGTCGATGTGGTCCTAAAATTAATCAATTGAAAACAAAAAAATGGATCTTCTACAGATTTTCATATCTTTATGTATGTACCGAACTTGTTTTCAAAAAATCACCAAAATCAGTTGAGTAATGCGTCCTCGAGAGTGTGAAAATGATTGATTCATTTTAGATTTACGTTAGAATCACTCAACGACCTAAATTAAGATTCAGCTTATGTTAAGTATCCATCACAGGAAAAAAACAAGAACTATAAGTTTTAATGTTGCTCCTGTTTTGAAATTAGTTAAGCCCATAATGAGCGACAAAGAAACTACCACTGTCAAAATCGACCAATCCGAGAGCTGTGTGTGTGTATTTTAAAGAAGCTTAAAATTATAAGCTCATCTGTAATTGATCGAACTGTTTAGAATCTTACGAATGGATATCCGAAAGTTTATAAATTTACCACGTCATATCGCTAATTGATAAATAAGTGAAAATCTGGACGTAAGATTCACGCGTGAAGATGGCGTTTAATTCTTTGATTTTTGAAGATGACGCTCAATTCGTCGCTTATTGTAAGGTGGCACTTAACTTGCGCGGGCGCAGCTGCGGCTAAAAGCTAGTAGGTACATTAATATCACATCCAGTTACACGTTTCCTTACCTACTGGGTAGACAGAGCCGTTCCACCAGGGCCACGTTCCGCTGGTTCGAATTAGAGCTCATCACCTTAAATAAGAATTCCAGTTTTATTAGCCCCTTCATTTGACATTTATAATCTTCGAAATTGCGAAGAGAGTCAACGCGTATTCGCCGTTTTTATTGCCGTTGCGCTTTTTATTATGACGTAAAACGGGACAGCGACAGATTTTCGCGCGTGCCATGCTACGGCACACGCATTTTCTTGTTATTCTATCAAGACCAGCATAAAAGTTTACACTAGATGAATGTACCCAGCCCGTTAGTTCCCTTAGCTTCAGGTAGCTTCAAAAATTCGCACATCGGTAGCATAAGATTCGGATCGGCTTCGAGAGAGGCAACGAAAGAAATCTTTTAAACCAGATGGTGTTTAGTATTTTTATTTTTAAACAAGAAAATTCGGTCTTCAGTTTAACAGATCATTCGACGATGGCATGGCTACGCGAGGCGTAACGTGTATCATCAATCCCCCTAGATAAGGGAGTGAGTAAGACACAACTAAATCACACTTTTAAGATTTGGTAGGGAGTCAAGAAAGGGAGCGCTGTTAGAGACGCGAGGGCAGCGCACTCCTGCGCTCGCTCGTATAACCGGAATGTTGTTGAGCCATGGGTGGTGATGGGACAGTTCCCTTAATGTAATCCATGGATAGAGATAAAGGGTGGCCGTTTTCTAAAGTGTCGTACTATTGAAACCACATTACACTGCCTATTCAATGTTATTTTATTTATAAGATACTATTTAATTTGGACTTTTCTTTTTGACAATTCTATCATTAAGCAAAGAGCTGAACGTGGCCTATCAGTCTTTTCAAAACTGTTATGTCTTTGTCTACCCCGCAATTGATATTGACGTGATTATACATATGTACGTATGTTAATTTGGACTTTTAGTGGAAGCCCAAAGTCATGTTGTTTGTGCTGCAATATTTATCCAAAATGAATGTTGGAGAGTATAAAAATAACGGATTTAGTGTCTTTGTTTTCTCAATAAGTCCCGACAAAGGGCGAAGTAATGCATTCACAGCTATTACTTTACTATAATGGAAATATTTTCTTACAAGGACTGACAGTATAAAACAACACTGGTAAAAATAAGCTCATGAAGAAGCTTGTTTGTCACCTTGGGTCACAAAGAAGAATAGACAAAGTACCTATTTATCGCGAAAGTATATCCATCCATATTTTATATATATGTAAGTTGGTATGTAAATGTTGAGATTCCATCATTATTGGTATTTCAAGAAAATGTTCTAATAAATTTGTTAGTATATAAAGGCACGCAGGCATGGCATATTCACGTGAAGTTTCCAAGTTTACATTGTGACAATGGTTCAAGTAACATTTTGTTTTGTCGTCGTGCTGGGTTTATTGTTCGATGGTGAGTCTATGTTATCTGTTTTCAATTTTCATATTGTAAATTATTTTAATGTTTATATTATACTAGCGACCCGCCCCGGCTTCGCACGGATGCACAGCCGATCCTAAATATATCTCTATTAGAATTAACTAAAGGACCGCCCGCAAAGCGGCTAACTAAGTCTTGCTCCTGGCAAAAGTGTCACTTCTGCCTGCAGTCCCGGGCCGTGCAGCAGAAATCGTAATATTTTTATTTCACCACAACTTCAAAACCAAACGTCCAATTTTAATCATTTAAAGACCAAATATTATCTACATAAACTGTACTTATTGATGAAATTATTTATTTTGATAAGGATTAATAGCATGAGTAATAAAAACGCGTTTAAATGTAGACCAAAAAAAATCAAGATTTTTACAGTAGTTTAGAAGTGAACGTTTACAGATAGATACATTTTTCTGCTTATAGTATTAGTATGTAAAATATTATTAATTTATTAAAAACTTTATAATTGCATCGACAGTTAGTAATGGCTTCTTTAATAGAGGAAGAAACACATTACCTTGGATACCTCTGATGCATGAAACTGAGGACAGCGCTGAAATAATTGGAGGCGATGAGGTCGACATAAAGCAGTATCCATTTCAGGCGGGTGTATTTTATTCAGATGATTTCTATTGTGGAGGATCCATCATCAGCGAAGAATATATCATCACCTGCGGTTATTGTGTAGCATCGAATGAGTATGATTTCATTTTGCAATTTCTAATTTGTAGTTTTCTTTTTGCAATTTCTAATAGTATTGATTGAAACAAGTAGATCTGAAACTTGTAAAGCATATACGAACTAAGATAAAAAAAGAACATGCCAAAGTAGTGATTCGTAAACAATTTACAATTTGAACGGAGCCTGGGCTCAGAAGCATAGCAGGGTGCAATTGGGAACACGCAAGGATGAGAGAGAACGAGAAGTAGATAATACACAATTTAAGTTTGAATATAAAGAAGAAATTTACAAAGTGAAGAGAGAAAAGTTTATAGTAAATTGTGTATGAAAATTTAATTGAGTATAAACATAAGGCTCTTTGTGTAAATCACGTGCATGCAGTCAGCAGTTACACTCTTTCTCTTGTCACTACTAAGAGTAATGTTCTGTATCGAGAGCATCAGTCAAAAAATTTTACATAATTATTGTCTGCAATAGAGAATAACCTATAGACATAGTACAGAATAGTAATAAAATAAAAATTCTTGGTAGATAACACAATGATCTGCAAACAAATAAATAGGTTCGATAGGTATTTTTCGTTAACGCTGTCTTTATCTCAATGTGTTTAAATTGTATCCCTTATTTTACTGTGATTAAATATACTTTTTAAACGGTTTTATTTAGCTCACCCCGTTTGTTTTATTACTTATATTATTCTTTTTAGTACCAAAGATTATCAAATAAAAGTCGGCACTACACATTTGTCAGAAGGTGGAACAGTTTACAATGTCTCAGCACTTATTTATCATCCCTATTTTGTTTTGGAAGAACTTGACTATAATGTAGCACTCGTTAGAACGACTGGAAAAATGAAAATTGACGGTACGACAGTAAAACCTGTGCAACTGGCGAATTCCGACAGCGTGCTGAAACCCGGTGACAACATTGTAGTGACTGGATGGGGAGCAATGGTAAAAAAAAACATTGACACATACAATCAACTGCATATCAAGTTAACCTGCATGGAACTCTATAATGCAGTAATAGAGCAGAATTTGTAGTAAATTCGTTTTGATATGCTGTTGACCGTATACGTTTGTCACTTATTTTGATACCGATCATGCTCCGAGCTTTTATTTAGGTATGATAGGTATATACGTAATTATCGTTAATATTATTTTACATGTGGCAAAATCAGTAATGTTCATGTCAGATTACCGACGAGTTTGTGTGAAAAGATCGATGAAGGTTGATAAAGTTAATTAGCCTGTTGCCCGAAACAGGCGATGCTCCGGCAGGTATTTTGCAACCAATTGAACAGACCCTAACTAACTATATTGCCCAGATTTGAGTTGTTTATTATGACCAACGAGATTCATCAAACTCCGTCCAGTAGTTCCAGGAGACCGGGAGTCCGTCCAAGAGCTGCGCAAGCGCTTGAGATAATATCTTTACTCATCATGCGTTTGACGTAAGGTTTCCCTTACATCTTTCAGGTTATTGTAAATTATCCTTGAATTCTGGGCTAAGTAAGTTAATATTTTTCCTACTCAGTTGACGACCGAAATAGGTGAAATTGAAAAACGCTAACTTGAGAGCAAATACAATATTGCCCGCACCAGGTGACAATACAACACTGACAAATCTTAATTTTACACGTATTTTTTAGCAAAATGGATCTTTGTCGAACTCGCTAAGAGCATTAGCAATGCCTGTTACTACACAAGAATATTGCACTGAATCATATAAACATCTAGTGAATATTACGGATCGCATGTTTTGCGCTGGATTCGAGAAAGGTGGCAAAGGTGTCTGTGCCGTAAGTAGGAGTCTTTTGTATTGACTTAAATCGAAATCATTGTCAAAATCTCTTCAGAATGTATGTTTTCGTGAGATTTTTAACAGCAAACTGTAATATACAAATTTCTACACAGGGTGATGGGGGCGGTCCAGCTGTAGAAGAAAAAAGTAATGTACAATATGGGCTCATTACATTTAGCAATGGTTGTGCAGAAGCAGGCTTTCCTGGAGGATTCATTAACATTTCTGCATTAAGAGACTGGATAAAAGAAGTTGCCGGCGTTTAAAAATACAGTTTCTAGTTAAATATTTTGATTCCAGATCATCGTTATGGCACTAGTAACGAGGACCTGTAAATTACATTTTGCTTTCTTCTGGATTTAATTTACTTGTTGTTGGTCTTCCGTATAACTAAATAAATAATAATATAATTCAATATAAACCATTCTTTCGATTTGAAAACAATGTTTTATTGATTTTTTGCTCTTATAGATATAGTTAACATATTTGAAGATTTTTATATTCATAATAACGGTTGCCGGTGCCGTGTGGTTCCCGGCACCAATACAAAAAAGAATAGGACCACTCCATCTTTTTCCCATAGATGTCGTAAAAGACGACTAAGGGATAGGCTTACAAACTTGGGATTCTTTTCTAGGCGATGGGCTAGCAACCTGTCACTATTTGAAACTCAATTCTATCATTAAGCCAAATAGCTGAACGTGGCCATTCAGCCTTTTTTTAAGACTGTTGGCTTTGTCTACCCTGCACGGGATATAGACGTGACCATATGTATGTATGTATGTATAACGGTTGCCAGGCACTGCGTCCACTACTACTTAAATCTTAATAAAATTATTAGGATTTATAAAAAGGTTTCTTCTAGTTTGACGTTTACGATACACGATTTGTTTGTAATTTCATCCATAAGTTGCATTTAAACAAATTCAGTGGAAGATATAAAACACAGAACAATTTTGCACACAGAAATTTAGTATACGCGTAGTAAGGACGGGCACATAGAAATAGAAAGAATATAAGCCAAAAGAAATGCCATACCGGTGGCGTGTGGTTCCCAAAACTTTAGAAAAGGACCACTCCATATCTTTTCCATGGATGACGTAATAGGCGACTAAGGAAAATGCTAATAAATGGCGATAGGCTAATAACTATTTGAATCTCAATATAGTGTAATGCCATATTGTACTTAAAACTATAGCAAATGATGTGTCTTCGTCTTAAATTCTACCCGGTTATCGGAATTGAGACGCAATATTGAAATGTTATGGACTTATGACATAACATACATATATATTGATATACATCGTGGTTTACCACTTCTCCTGTATTATTTTATCCGATTTCTATGGGCGGACGGATGTTATTATTATTTGACATTGATAATTACCCTGAAGAGTGTCAACTATAATTGCTATAAGGATTATTTATAATAAGAGTGTTATCGCCCCTATTTCCAGTAATTACGAATAATGAGAGAAAAAGCATAAATACTTAGATATATATGTTGCTATTTAAAGTTATTTTTGCGGAAAAAAGAAATACTTTGTTCTCGATTTTTGAAGTAATATGTTCAAAATATTGTGTTTGTTAGTGCTTCTTGGAGGGGCTGTAAACGGTATGTAATTATTTTTATTTTAATAAACTACACAGATTTTATAGAATATGGAAAATAGGATTTGATTTTTATGAAAAAAAAAAAAACTTATATTACATCATATATTGATAAAAACTGTTTATAAAAACACACAAGAAACATTTACTGGCACCAAGAACCTAACCTAGGGCCGCCCAGTGGCTTGGTATAGAAAGTAACCGAAAATAAATTTAATACGTTCAAATTCAATTTTAGAATACTAAAAAACATTTGCATGGTTAAAATCAGAAGCAATTAGATAAATCATAAATTATGTTCCTTTGTTTTTTAGGTAGAAGTCGTGGTCGGCACGTCAAGTCTCACGATGATGGAAAAATAGTGGGAGGTCAAGAAGTGACCATAAACGAATATCCTTATCAAGTGTACTTATTGATACAGATTGGTATTAATTACTATGCATGTGGAGGCTCAATTATAAGTGCTAATTATGTCCTCACTGCAGCCCATTGTCTTGTTGGGTAAGTTTGTCTTATTTTCAAACTGGTGTAAAACATTTGATATAATTGTATTTGTATACCTATACACAAAGGTGTCTGATTTACTTATTTCCAAAATAGAATTTACATAAACCCTAAGAGTTTTTAACTTTCAAAAACATGGTTGACAAAAATATCTTAAAAGTTAAGATATCTGCAAAAGTGACTATTCCTTATAGAAAAGACCGGACGAAATGTCATCTTTTAATAATGTGTAATGATAGCTAAAAGTTTTCCTTAACATGTATCCATATACTTACAGAGCAACGAGAGTACATGTTCGAGCAGGTAGCACGGACTCCGACAGTGGTGGGAAAATGTACAGCTCATCCATATATACCATCCATCCGAAATACAACCGCCAGACCAGCGATTATGACATTGGTGTGATAAAATTACTGCGGAAGATGACGCTAGATGGCACCACAACCAAAGCGGTGCAATTGCCAAGTTCCGATACGATGGTGGTGCCGGGAGATAATGTTATCGTCACCGGATGGGGTGCCACTTCTGTAAGACATACATACATACATATAATCACGTCTATATCCCTTGCGGGGTAGACAGAGCCAACAGTCTTGTATAGACTGATAGGCCACGTTCAGCTATTTGGTTTTTAGATAGAATTGAGATTCAAATAGTGACAGGTTGCTAGCCCATCGCCTAAAAGAGGAATCCCAAGTTTATAAGCCTATCTCTTAGTCGCCTTTAACGACATCCGTGGAAAAGAGATGGAGTGGTCCTATTCTTTTTTGTAATGGTGCCGGGAACCACACGGCACAACTTCTGTAAGACACTTTTAGATAATTGTGACATTCAAAAAATCCCGCCTATTTAGAAGGTGATAAGTAACACATCATTTAACCGGTGTTAGTTTTGACAGTGCTCTCCATGGAATTAATTGTAATTATCATCCAAACCAAAAATGGTAAGATCAGTTAATAGATAAATTAATGTCTGCAATCGATTAAACTATTAGCAAAAAATAGAATTAATAAATACATAGATTTGAAATAACAGATGACTGAATAAAATATGTTACATAATTTTCAGGAAGGTGGTGATACAACAAATATTCTGAATGCAGTAACGGTTCCAATAACGACTCCAGAGTTCTGCAATCAGTCATATTCAGGAGGCATTACTGATCGGATGATCTGCGCAGGAACAGAAGAAGGAGGGAAAGATTCGTGCCAGGTGAGAGTTGTATAGTAAAATTTTATTAAAGTTCCAAGAGCAATTTACAGATTTTAAGTCTAATAGAGCAGTATTATAAAGAAATTTTTCACTTTTTCACAGGATTAATGTACAGAGTATGATGTATTGAAATTTGTAGGCTTCACCTATAATTGCAAAGGTTATATTATATGAAATACCATGCTGGAAAGTGGTTACTGGCCAGTCAGGGTAGATATTACAATTATATGTCGTGTGCTGACTGGAAATTGAACACCGATTCAAAGAAGTTGCCTAAAAATTAGTTACTGTGATGACGTAGCTATAATAAATCTTAGAGTATTATGGTAGTTATTAACAATATAGTTTACTTTAAATTTTACTTTTTGACAGGGAGACTCAGGTGGTCCAGCAGTAAACGAAACTAGTTTGGTACAATACGGAGTGGTATCTTTCGGGATAGGTTGTGCCAGACCCAACGTTCCCGGAGTATACACCAGCGTCCCTGCCCTAAGGGACTGGATAAAGAAAACTACCGGAGTCTAAAGTCAATAATGCCAATGATGACGTGATTATTGTCTCCTAAATGCGAAAAAATTTGTGTTAAACTGGTTACTGTATATTATTTATTTAATCTGATGACACTGGACCTGTTATTGTTATTAAATATTTGTACACTTTAGTGATCAAGGTTTTAATTGATATTCTTACCTAAAAGACAAATTTTAAAGAGATAGATCATCAAACAGGTGGAGTATATCCAAGTTTAGAGTGTAGATGAAAAACACAACTTCTTTTAATCAAAATTTTAATTAAAGAATCCAAAGTCGAATGGATCACAAAGTGACTATAAATGACGAAACTCACAATGAATCCAAAAGTAGAATCCCTTATCATTTAAATGAACGAGACCTGCAAACTTCTCGTGTTACGAAACTTTTTTAATTTCGTTGAAAAGCCAGCCAGGTGCTCCACTCACGTCACTGCCAATTCGACAGACAATCCCTCCTCGGATTCTAAGATAAGGTACACTTCTTGAGATATAACTTTCGGAGACTGAACTTCTTTAAAAAATTGTGAGTGAAGCTTGACGTTGACAAAACTGATGAAATGCTATGTTATTTAGTTCAGATGAAGGGGACATGAAAACAATAGTTACCTACTTAATACAACATTGTGTGGTTACAGGAACTACGTAGGTATTAGAATTACTTTGTGTCTCAACTTTAGTTATTGTAAGAGGCTTATAAATATCGCATAATGCAATAACAAAGCTGAGTTTCCGTTTAGATAAAACGATGATCACCTAGGAGTCTCTTCATCAAATTACCTGGTTGCTCAAAGACCATATTCATTCAAAGGAGCTTCCAGCTCTTCTAATAGAGAAGAAAAAACTGGGCAAATGTGAGGAAATTGACGAAAAAATAATTATTCGCCAACGGGCTTCTGCTTTAGTAGTAGAAAGAGTTCACATTTAAGAGTTTATTTAAACACTCGTGTTGAATTTCGTATTAACCAGCAAAGTGTTAAAAAACTTCTAAAATATATGATAAAGTTACAAAATTATTTTGCGAAAACTGTACTTGAAGTAGAAATGAAATCCTTGTTTTTAATTGAGATCGCACTGATTACCAGCGCCCGTGTTTTGTAGAATACAGTTTAAGAAGTTATTTTATGATCACTTCGGAGTTTAGTCTGGAAAAGGTTTTAGTTTTATTTCTTTTCACATGTTTATGCATGATATTTTTTTTTTGGTTCAAGAAGATTTATTACTGATATCTTATTAACTATGATTTTCCTACACATCTCTCTACTTAATTCTAAATCAACTTATTTCCAAAAAAGTATTGTAGGTGTCTTTTTTTAATTGCAAATAAAAATTCAAAAACTACCGCGACAATTACGTTTTTATTTGGCGCGACTATTACGAACAATACCTGATTTTTTTAATTTTCTCAGCCCGGCCATAATCTAGTAGGCAACGCGCATCTTCCTTTTCACTATTTGTAATCAATTATAATCAAATATATCAATTAAATAAAATTTAAAATATAATACTTTTGTCATTTTTGATGATTTATTTTATTTAACAGATAACAATTAAGAATACAATAGGAGTTTGTTATGCGTATTCCCCGAATTGCTACAATTAAAGCAGACAGGACGGCTGAACGAAAAGATAAATGAAAACGTAATTAAGCACAAGGAAAAGTTTAAAAAGAGCGTTAAAAAGTTTCTTAGCTCCAACATTATTTATTTCTTTTTAGGGTAATCTTGTTATTTCTTTGTTTTATTTTTGTAATTTGAATCATAACGTGCAGACGGTGGAACGGAACAATTGTTGTAACTTTTGGTTTCTGAAGCTGAATATTATAATGACGTTTTTACGATTTCTTGGGGATTTCATATTTTTTTGAGATTGTTCGTCTTTTGGAACTGAAATTTGTTTTGAAAATATATTTCACAGGGTATGGTCTCTCCCATTGTATTCTCTCATAGATCTCACAAAAATATTTTATCTCAGAGTGCGCCAAAAACCCTTACATACTCGTACATACATATAGTCTCGTCTATAACCCTTGCAGGGTAGACAGGGCCAACAGTCCTAAAGAGACTGACAGGCCACGTTCAGCTGTTTGCCAAATTAAAAAAAAACCCATCTCTGAAACTATTTAGCAAAATCAAAGCAGCAACTTCAACACACCAAACCGTTTACATTTTTATACACTTATTGTATGTAAATAATACTAGTGTTTTTATTTTTCAATGATATCGATACGAAAATAACAAGTGGCCTCTAATCTTTTAGAAGGCTAAAGATTGAGATATTTTAGCAACCCTAGTCTGAATTACATGATTTCTAAGTAACAAAATGACAATTTGAAAGTAGATCACAGATAATATCTGAGAAAGCAAGAGTACAAGAAAAAGGTGGGACTAAACTGCAAATTTTAATGTTAGTTGACGGCAACATAATATTGAAGACAATCTTTGCGCAATAACTGTTAAAGATAAATTTAAATATACACGGTAAAATCACACGGATTGCGCTAGTCCAAAGTAAAATGCTATGTTTTGGGTACTATATTCCCTACTATATTTCAAATGGTGATTTGGGTACTATATGTTTGGTTTGGTAGCCAAAAACAAAAAAATAAAATTTGCGCCAGCTGCTCTCTTCCCGCGCAAATTGAGAAATTTGGCTTATAAACTTAAAATTATTAGGCGATGGGTAAGCAGTCCCATCACTATCTTTGAAACTTAATGCCATCTGACTTATCGTGGTCCAAAAACCAGTAGTTACTCCGTACGGTATATAGAAGTGATATTGGTATGGGTGTGTGTAAAAAGATTTTTTATAAGAAGAACAACAATCATTGTATTAACATGAAACCAAGTTGAATAGCTAGTGAGTGGTTAATTATGAAACATCTCGAAATCCTACTTTAAATACCGCTATAAAAATGGTGATGGACTTTTTTATCTTGAAGATTTAATTTCCTCTCCAACGAAATGGACGACGCATAAAATGACTGGCGTCTTATCAAATGATATGGATGAACACCTTTTGTCGATTATTATGTTGAAGGTAGAGAAATATACATGATTTTTATATACTTAAGTACGTATCATCACATCTTTATCACTTACAGGATAAGCAAAGCAACAAAATTTTAAAACTGCAAGGTCATGTTTAGCGTTAAATTGAGATTCAAATAGTGACATGCTGCTTTACACCACCTAAAGATAATTACAACTTTATAAACAATTCAATTAGGCAAGGATGTGTTGCGTCACCGTGGCTGTTCAACCTATTTATGGATAGCTGTTTGACAGATTTGAAAGAGTCTAAAAGTGGATTAAGGATGAATGAGTTACTCGTCAAATGTCTGCTCTATGCCGACGATCAGGTTATACTGGCGTCATCAGCGGAGGAGTTACAGGAGATGGTAAACTGTATGCATGAAGCTTTAAAAGAGAAAGGAATGAAAGTGAACGTAAGTAAAACTAAAACACTGGTTTTTGAAATGGAGAAAGAAATGACAGCATGTAATATTTTGATTGGAGGAGAAAAAGTGGAGCAAGTGAAAGAGTTTGTATATCTAGGATCAAAGTTTACATCAGATGGCAAGTATGATAGTGATATTGAAAGGAGAGTGAACGCGGGGAACATGGTGAATGGAGCTTTGCATGCCTTTATGAGCAGTCAGAAACTATCCAAAAAGGCTCGACTGGCTGTGCACAGGGGCGTGTTGGTCCCGACATTAATGTATGGGAGTGAAAGTTGGGTATGGCAAAAGAAGCATGAAAGCAGAATAAATGCAGTGGAAATGAGAGCGTTAAGGAGTATGATGGGTGTGAAATTGAGTGACAGGATAAGGAACAGCGTGATAAGGGAATGTTGTGATGTGAAAGAAGATGTAGTTACAGGAATAGAAAAGGGTATGTTAAGATGGTTCGGTCATGTGGAGAGGATGAATGAAAGCAGGTTGACTAAGCAGATATACAAGGAGAGTGTGGAGGGAAAGGTCGGAGTGGGAAGACCTAGACGAACGTATCTTGATCAAATTAAGGACGTCCTGGTAAAGGGTCAGGTCAAAAGTACCCGAAACCGCCGAGCTTGTATGAAGAGAGTTATGAATGTGGACGAAGCGAAAGAAGTATGCAGAGATCGTGGCAAGTGGAAAGAGGTAGTCTCTGCCTACCCCTCCGGGAAAGAGGCGTGATTTTATGTATGTATGTATGTATGTAAACAATTCCCTCTTGACTGACTTTTACAATCTGCACGGGAAGAACAGCAGCTCGTATGTTTTTGATATATGTTTTATTAATTTAATAGAAAATATGTTAATCCATACAAAAAAGAATAGGACCGCTCTATTTCTTTCCCATGGATGTCGTAAAAGGCGACTAAGGGATAGGCTTACAAACTTGGGATTCTTTTTTAGGCGATGGGCTAGCAACATGTCACTATTTGAATCTCAATTCTATCATTAGGCCAAATAGCTGAACGTGGTCATTCAGTCTTTTCAAGACTTTTGGCTCTGTCTACCCCGCAAGGGACATAGACGTGACCATATGTATGTATGTATGTATGTTAAACCATAAATAGTAACAAATATATAGTAATAACAATAATAAATTCGCAAAGTGCATTGAAAGCAATCTTCTCAAAACTGTCGATTCGTGCGCAGAACATATAATATCTAGATAGATCTATAAAGCGGCTGAAAGGATTCGTGAATAAGTAGAGACCATACTCTTTCACGAAGAGATGCAATTTGCATTACAATAAATTTTTATTGAAAGCCTCGGAGCTTCGCGATCGGCTTGAAAGGCATGATTTTGAATGGAGGAGGAATTTTTGCATTGAAAGTATTCGATTCATATGAACTTGGTCATATGATTGTTAGGTTGAGGAATTGGTAACTGGTTGGGTTTGTATGTATGTATATGGAAATGAAAACCATTATTAAACATTTAACTGACCATGAAATTGCCATTTTAAATAGGTAGTTGTTAGTATGAACGGTAGCGAAAAAATTTTACTTCGAACATTAAAAAAAATGTTTAATAGTAAAAACTAATACAGACATCAGTTTAAGTTAAGAAAAAAACTGTTATCGCTTTACTTTTAAAGCATTTTGGAAGTAAAAGCTAATAAATGAAATTAAATAATTTTTCTGTACGTATTAAAACAATTGCCATAGTAAAAATTTTATTCGCATTATATATTTTTTATATGGCTACGTATTACAGAAAACAGTATTGTTTTGAAAAATAAAATAATTACTGAGTAATAATTAAAAATAAATATGACAAAAACATTAAATAAAATAAATTAATACTTTTGATAGGTATATAACGTAACATATAACTAAATTATATATAAAACAAAGTTTATAGGTACTACGATGTTTGAAAAAAAAAGGCGGCCGTGATTATTTTTTCGTTTTATTACTGTACTTAGTTAAAACGAATATTTAAATACAAAATTTCCCATAACAGTTGAGTTTTTCTTCAATTGGCATATCTAAAAATTATTGATCTATGTTCTGGCAGATATGAATGACCAACTCGAAGCGTAGCCTAAAAGTCACATTACGAATGAAAAACCGCAGGATTGCCGTAATTGAAAATTCCCTGTGTAATATACGGCTTGCAATTTCAGAGGAGAGCGCCTCGGCCGGTCCTACAGGGCACCATTTTTCTTTGCGTTTAACGATATTATTTAGCGCCACAAATTTCGCCATTTTTCTTATGGGCGCCTGAA
Source organism: Amyelois transitella (assembly GCF_032362555.1). Classification (NCBI taxonomy): domain Eukaryota; kingdom Metazoa; phylum Arthropoda; class Insecta; order Lepidoptera; family Pyralidae; genus Amyelois; species Amyelois transitella. The sequence goes on from NC_083509.1 coordinate 8,822,379, forward strand.
CTGCGTGCAATTTCATTATGATAATCAGGTATAACCCGGTTTTATGGTTCCCGTTGAGGTTGTATTCCGCATGGGGAACTTAATTAAAGGGGAGTTATATGGTAAGAAATATAAGTTGCTTATACCCATTGTTAATGTAAATTTCTCTTTGATATCTGCATATGTCTGGCCCCGTGGCGGTACATCTCATTTGAATTTTTTTTTCTTTATTTAAATATAACCCGTTTGTCTATTAGGGATGGACAAAGCTGCAGCCTTTAAGCGATTCAAAGATATTAGTCAGCTGAGAAGCTCAATGATATTTTTTTTTTCAGAAGAATAATAACAAATGGAAAAAAAGCAATGAGCGTTCCTGTAAATAATTAAATTAATATCACAGTAAATCTACAAAACTCTTTTACGTGTAGGAATTCCTAATTAAAATGGTGTCTTGAAAAATATGTGTCTTTGATGATAAAATAAAGAGCCACATCTGGGTAATGAATTAAAGAAAATTACCATTCCTTCTCATCACGACATTTCATGGGGTTAATAAAGTTAATTTAAGACCGTTTTTTTTCAAAATAGAAAAAAATAATTAAATTCCATGGATAAGAACCATATAGTTTTTTTTAAAGACTAAAAATATATTGGTACCTATGATTAATAACTTTCTTTCTTTTTTATTTTTCGTCATCTTTCTTTTTACAAACTAGTTATTGATTTTCTTTCCGTTGTGAATTCATAATCAGGTGAATTAGCAAGTTACAATTTAATACACAAGTAGCGGTCGTAAATATAACAAAACGCGCCCGTGGTATGTCGCTACTAATTGATTTATGCTTGTATGTTATGACCAATAAACTTTACTACAATCGTTAAGGCGACTGCGAGCGTGTTGGTTACTTAATATTATGCACCTGTTTCAACATGTTTTTATCTATATAAAAGAACAAGGGTGGTTGACACCTCAATGTCCAACTTAAACTTAGAAATTAAAAACTTAAAATTAGGACATCAGCTATATGTTATACCAAGTGGTGCTGAGATAAATATATAGAACTCTTCCGTAACTAACTGATATGATAGAGAGCGCGCATCACAAACCGATGGTTCCAAAAATTTTAAATTTAGCATATGTGTAACTTAGTTATGTAGTCTACAGTTACACTAAGAGAGGTATTACCGAAATTCCCAAGGGAATGAAAATTACAGGGAATATCTGTTTTACGCCATTTAATAATTTAAATAAGTATCACGTTTTTACCACCGGTAGACAGATGCCAGCTGTCTTAGAAAGACTCCAAGACTCCGATACATATAGACAATCTAAAACAAGAATCCCCATTGGTTAGCCTTGATTGAATTTACAATATACCGAACATATACATATTTTGATAGACAGATAAACCGAACCAATACATAATAATAATTAATAATTTTCCATAATTTTTAGTGACTTGTTAGTAAATTTATTGTAAGGTTTTCTAAAATATAAATAAATCAATGTAATACAAATATACAGTTTATTTATAGTAGCATATGATACATTTAAAATTTTATATAATAAATTCGTAAAGTTCTTGAAATAAACTATCAAGACTATCAATAAAATATCATTTAAATATTTTGACAGGTCATTATAAAACATGTTGTTAAATTAAATGAAAACTCGAATGTAATGTGTCATAAGTGTATAATGCACGTAATTTTATCTGAAAAGGTCGTATAAAATTATATGTATAGTCGATAGTCGGATTATTTCCTATCGGAAATACGGAGGCTGCGTGGGCGCAATCGTGCCTCTATAGAGATTAAGTGGGTGTTTGTTTTTATGAGAAAGCGCTTTAAGAGTTTAAATTGTTCACTTGAAATTAAATCTTATTGTTTTCTTTCACTTCGGTGTTTTCTTATATAGAAATAATTCTGGAAATAAATTAATTGTTTGATTAGGAAAGAGCATTAAAGAACACAACAAGAACAACAACAACACAAGACACGTCTATACCCCTTGCGGGGTAGACAAAGTCAACAGTCTTGAAAATACTGATAGGACACGTTCACCTGTTTGGCTTAATGATAGAATTGAAATATAAATAGTGACAGGTTGCTAGCCCGTCGCCTACAGGATAGGATTAAAAACTAAGTAGAAAATAAAAAAAAAATTGACCGTTTTTGCGTAATGTTTAGATTTTAGAAATGTTCAATTTGTATCTAGTTACCCTAATTTTAAGTAGTTATGTTATTGTGTCAAACGGAAACTACATGTTAATCAACCAAAATAAAATACATAAGTAAAAATGTATTAATTATTATAAATAATTTAATTTATTTAATTTAATAATTTACAATTTGTCTGTATAATTTTATATAAAAAGTGCTGAATATGATAACTACTCGTAACAATATTTTCATTTGAAATCAGACAAAAATCTAAATGGCAAAATTACTTAGCTTGTTGCATTATCAGCTATGCAATACAAAATTATTCAATCACGTGGGTCGATTCGGCTAATTTTCTCGTATAACAGGCCCGTGGCTTGATATTGGAATCGACAATATACACTAGACTTGAAATTTGGGCGCGGGCCTGCGTTCCCATTTAGATATTAACCTCGAATGCTTTGAGAAACTCCCACAGTTAGCGGTTAGCTTTGTCATATAAATGGGTAAGTATTTTTAATTAAGGCAACAAATCAAATACAATGACTAGGTACTTAAGGCTTTCATGTGGATAAGTTGCATCCATATATTACAATAATCCAAGGACACACGTTACGCGCACACATATTATGTATTTATCTTTAAACATTCACAATAATGTATTTAGGGCTACTTAAACTTGATGGTTGAATGATGGAATTGATATCTTTAATATAGTTACAGGTAACTTCAATATCTAGTTTGTAACATATTATGATGAGTTACGTTATAAAGATTAGCTTTGAAATTGAACGATTGACAAAAGATTGAAAGGACAATTCACGAAATACTAACTCGTTTCTTCTTTAAAGCTTCCTAATTGTGGAGTGCTGTTTGATGAGGGTTTATGAAACATTTGTAACCAAGTTGATTTTTGTCTTAATATTAGCATTAATTTTACCCATGATAGAAAGGTACGGCCTGTTTGACTTATAACTTCGATTTATTATAGTCTACAATTTAAAATTATCATTTAATTTTCTTAAGATTTTTATATGTCATGTTGAAAAGTAAAAACTCGGCCTTATAAGTTTCGCAACAGAATTATCATTTTACTTTGGAACTGTACCCGATAGGGATATCCTATTATGCTATTATCCATCTAGATAAATCGGAAATGTTCAAAAACACGTCGAGTTTGATATTGACAATTATTTCGTATAATAAATGGCCCGTGTCGAAAGTGGCCGTGTACCTGGGATTTAAATCTGAACCGTGATTGCTAAGTAGAGAGTACTGGTCAAATCGTGGCAAATCTAAATGTTTGCGTGCCAAAAGATATTAAGCTTTTAAAGGTAGTCTATTCAATTGTAATTGAACACAAAATGTCAAAAACTATTAAACTAAAATCTTTATAGACATACACTTTATAAGTTTATTTATAAAAACTTGCATGCATGCATCTCGATTGCATCAGCTATGGCGCAGCGATAGTGCGCTTTTCTTTGACGCAGTAGTTCGGGTTAGAATCCCGGTCAGAGCATAATTAAACGAACTTTCTTCTGGTTTGCCAGGCCAATGATCATCTTCATTATCATCAACCTTGGATGTTTATCTATATATGTAAGTATTTATTATAAAATATAGTATCTTTTCATATGGAAATTACAACAAAATTCTCGAATTTAATTCGAGGCTAACTACAATCTGTATAATTGTCCCGTAGGTATATTTATTTCTTTATTTGTTACAGAATTTACCCCGTGGTGTATTCTAAGGTCTAGTTCGTGCAGGTTTCGCGGCATTCCGCTAATTCCCGCGGGCACCTGCCTTCTTGCGCAAACGCAGTCAACGACGGAACACGTGCGATTCAAATCGAAACTTCAATTTAGAACTTCAAATTTGAATTTAGTTCTGACTGAATGACAGACAGTGATTCACTGACGACAGTTTATAGTTTTTGTAATGCCGCATGGTAGTCACGATGTAGTATACTTGAATCGATAAATACTTCACTTTCATTCAAAGTAGGTAATTAAAATGGAGGTTATGTGTACTAAAAGACAATCTAAATAATTACTATATTTAAACGATCCAAAAATATGTTTTGTGTTCCGCTCTTATTAGGGATGTTTGTTCGTTCGCAAAGTTGCTTTGCATTTTGTTGTTATTTTTCATTTTTGAGTATACGAGAGAGACTGACAAAGGGGCATGGCTGAAACTAAAAACAAAAAGTAACCAATTTACCTTCATAACACGAATAATGTCGTAGAGCAAATTGGATGCCTTTGGACAACTCGAAAAATTTGACACCAATATGGACAGCGAAAACGGGCCTTATAATTTATAATAGTCCGTTTTTATTGCTAAGATTAAGGCCTTAAATCAACTAAATTCACATTATCTAAGGACTGCGAAGTTAAGTTACAAGTATAATTGGTAATTTGGAATAATAAAACGCTAAAAACTGTTATTAGTTGTATCTGTTCACTTTAAGAGATTGTTGCACCCGGCAGGGTCACTAAAGGTACGTACGCACATACACACATATAGTCATATCTAAATCCCTTGCGAGGTAGACAGAGCCAACAGTCTCAGAAAGACTGAAAGGTCGCGTTCAGCTATATGAGTAAATGATGAAATTGAGATTCAAATATTGATAGGTTGCTAACCCATCCCCTATAAGAAGAATCCCAAGTTTGTAAGGCTATCCCTTAGTCCCTTTTACGACATCCATGGGAAAGACATGGAGTGGTTATATAAAGTTCACGTCATTGGTGGAAGGATTAATGATTTACTGGATATTATTAAACCAGTCCCATTTTGCTTCGCCGTAGTAGAGTAAATAAAGCTAGATGTACATGAACGATGAGTACATGTTCAATAATATTTTTGTCTCTGTATATATCAATGCATACCTCGCAAAAACCTTACTTAAACGTATTATATAAGGAAATGATAGAGAAATGATGATGCTATTTAAATAAAATAACACTATGATGTTTGCTTCCCTTCATGCCGTTTGGCCAATCCTTAACTGCGTAGGTATCATTTAAGTATATTTTATATTTTTTCCTAACTCCTCCTAGATATTGATGAACGTGGATGAAACAAAGAGGCAAGCAGGGATCGTGGCAAGTAAAAAAAGTCTCTCTCTGGGCGGCTTGATTATAATGTATGTAGTAATGTTTCAGAAAACAATGACCATGGTGCATGACACTGTAAATAGCTTATCATACTATAGGCCACTAGTTCAGGGCAAAATACCTCGGCAATTGGTATTACCAGCTCAACATTATGACAGAGACTGACACACCAGTCCTAAATAATTTGTACTATGACTTTAGGCTTTGGAAACTGGAACAACTGAGTTTCGCAACCACAGCTATTAGGGTATCCACTAAACCCGCACTAGCCTTGGCTGAGTGCCTGTTACTTAATTATTATGCCAGCCAAATTTAATACAGATAATATTTTTGTCGACTATTGGGCTTTAAGGAGTGGGGACCGTTGATACAAGCGCAAATATTAATAAATTCAAAATATGTCGAATGAAATATTCATAACCGTTGGTTAGTTTTTGATTGAAGACTTAACTGTTGATAACTTTATTGGAATTCTGAATTTGCTACAAGCCACAAAATAAAAATGAAAGTTTGAACAACTAATAATACCGATACGATCTCCGACTCGGCATCGTCTGAACCGCGGTTTCCCAGACGACTTGACAGTGAGACGAGTCTCACCGAGCTGAGTGAAGCCGAGGCTTCACTCCCGTTACAAAATTCATTCATAGTACTCGGCTATCACTAACCCTTTAGTTATAAAGAGGAGGAACACAGGTTCATATGCATCCCAACCCCAACTACTATTATACATACGTAAGTAAGTTTATGTATATATACACATATAGTACAGATTGTAACTGACTTGTAACATTTACAAGTAAGATATTAAAGCTCATTTAGATACAGTTAATTTAAAAGACCATTTTTGTATTTGGTTATATTTTTATATGCTATGCAGCCAATTAGAATTCTTTGACTCCATTAGTATGAATAATAAATTTACGGTGATACGCCAATGTGGGACATTTTTGGTGCGATATCTCAATTAATAGTAAAATATTCGTTTTAAGTGTCAAATGTGATATAACTTCTTATACTTCTTACTATGTAAGGAGTTTCATTGATGGTAGGTGCGTATATTGTATAATTACAATACATTATGTAGTACAGGGGCTACCATAGAAAGTATACCACGTTTGCGTATAGTAGATACATAAGTGATTATTCTGTGTGGCCTTTTGGCATTATATATAAATATCCAAGACCTAGGTCAACTAGAAAAAGTTCGTTTCTCATCATGCCCTAGCCGGAATTCGAACCCCGGTCCTCCGGTGTTACAGACAAGCATGTTACCGCTGCGCCACAGAGGCCAACATACATACATATGTATATAATAAAGAGTCTTAAAAACCAACCCAGAAATCTAAAGTTCCTAACCTGTATTCTTTTGTAGGTGCCGCTAATTTTTTTATAACTTTGGACATTCAGTATCTCACCAATTAACAAAAGTCTAAACTTTCGTATATGAAAAGTGGAAACTGTCAATAAAAGATATTCGGGATTAGACAAAACAATACAAAATGGAACTATTTCCGGATTCCCTGGTTCCCGTCAGCTGTCAAAATTTGAAATAACAAAACCCCGTATTAGAAACTGTTTATAGCGGTTTTGATAAGCTATTAGTGCATTCTATTCAAAAAATAAATGATTGAATTTTAAAATAACGCAATATATACAAGTGAATATCTATTCGTTATATTCACTTGTATATACACAGTATATTTGGACGGGGAAACTAAGTAGGATTAGCACAATTTTTTTAAAACTCAATCATAAAACTATTTATCCGCTGATCGAGCTTGATAAGTATGGCAAAGTGAATTTTTTCGCTTTTTCTCTAATTATGCTTTTTTGGTGTTTCCCATTCATGTTTCCTGGTGTTGATATTAACAAAAAAAACCCTAAACCAATAAAAATTGAACCTGTATAAAACACCGAGCTCCAGTTAAAATTAGTAAGAACTTAACGATCCTACTTTGAGTTCGCGAATAAATTATTTTATTTGCAAACAATTGGTTAATCAAATAAAGTCTATCAAAATTAGTTACTCTATGCGATAGAGCCAAATGCACTATTCGTGTCATAGTCCCATGAGGAGAGACACCATTCCACAATGGATCGTTGTTACATCAATGTGGACAGTGAACCGAACTGTCTCCAAAGTTATGGATCTGATTTTGCACTCTCTTTTGTTATGATGACTAGGTCCTGAATCACTAGAAGCATTTTGTGTATTTATAAACTTAGGTTTTCGGAATCACTGAGAAAGTTTTGTTTCCAGAGTTATAGATTCGATTTTGCAACTTTCGTTATGATGACTAGGTACTGATTTACCAGAAGCATGTTTAAAAAATTAACTCTTTCAGTTGTCAGTGTACAAGTACCACTTCCAGTTGCAATCGATGCTACCGTAAATATTTGTTGATATACTTAAAACTCTCCTGATTTTGTAACATTATTTTATAAACCCTTATATGAGCACGTTTAAGCAAACGCTAAATCTATACATATAATAAATCTGTAGAAGGGTCAATTCTGTACATTGAAAATATTGAAAAAATAAATAGCAGGGGGTGTTACTGGATCGATACTAAACCCAATTATGTGATTCAAAATTTTTTTTTCTGTTTGTCTGTCTGTATGTTCAGGCATCATGTGGAAACTAACGGTTCGATACCTTATTATCCTGGGCATAAAATGGGATACCTTTTATCCTGGAAAAATACGTAGAAAAAAATCTTAATTTTTCAGTTTAATCGATCTTCTCTTACTTAAACATCGAAACATGCTACGCGAAGCCTAGCCATATTTGGGTCCAATAGATATTTATAAGATGTCATTGTCAGAGTTACTCAAAATGGAGAAATAAACCATCCACGCGAAGACCGACATCCGCGCGGACGGAGTCGTGGGTGGAAGCTAGTCTAAAATAAATTAATAATACCAATGATAGAAGACTTAAATATTTCTTCGTGAATATGCACCTGCTTCATTTTGCGATTAATCTAAAATCGGCAATAACTAATATTTATTATTCATAGCCGTTTATACTGGATTTACTTCCTAAATTAAGTCAATCAAAACTTCCATATTCATAATAGCAACGTGAAATAACATGACGATATGAACTGAAGCTACCACGTTTGATCAGCGACACCCGTCACTTTGTAATGCCATACAATAACTAAGTTCAGAAGGTTAAAAATAAAAATAAAGCTTCTAAAATTTCATGGGGATAGGCTTATAAACTTGGAATTCTTCTTTAAGGCGATGGATGAGGAAACTATCACTATTTAAATCTTAATTCTATCATACATACATATAATCACGTCTATATTCCTTGCAGGGAAGAGAGAATCAATAGACTTGAAAAGACTGATAGGTGACGCACAGCTAATTGGCTAATTAATAAAATTGAGATTCAAATAGTGACACGTTGTTAACCCATTGCCTAAAAGAATAATCCCGTTTATAAGCAGACAGCCAGTCTTGGTTTACTTATGCATTTTTAAATGAAACATAATATCCTTGATTGAATTATCCTAGCTTTCTTTCGTATTAACCTTCTGTAATTCACAGTACTGTGGCACTGCACTAGGCAGCCGATCTAAGCGTGTGGCTCATGAATATTTAAACGCTCATCAATGTTCCGTTCAAGATATCGGATTTTCCGCCCGAACAGCTATATTAAACTTACAACGTAACTTGCAAAATGTGTGGCTGTACTCTGACGGCTGACGGCTTCATTTGTTGCCATCTATTTTAGACATACAACACAAGTTTTAGATTTTGCTGCTCTTTCATTTATCAATGATAATTTCAATTTAAACCTTTGTGATATTGGTATTACAAGTTTAGATTAAATTTTTACCTTTAAATTAGCAGAAAATATTTTATTGTTTCATCAATAGATTGCAGGAGAGTCATTTGAAAATATGTGTGTGTGTATTCCTTCATTTTTTGCCATCTATATTAGATATAGTACAAGATTTTTTAAGGATTCTGTTATTCCTTCTAATTCCTAAGTTGATTTTGGTATTATATCGATGATAAGTAAAAATTGAACCTTTTTGTTTAGCCAGAGATTTGATTTGATCTTTGTATATATGTACAACATATATACAAAGATAGTTGGAAAAAATCAAACAATGTAGTTAACTTAGCTATATATTTTTTTGTAAGAAAAATTTGCGATCAAACGATTTGATTAAGTTAGCATCTAAACAATGCATGCATTCTGTTTTAAGGCTAAGAATTCTGTGTCCTTGTGTTCTCTATGTCAAAGAGTCAAGAATAACCCAGAAAAAATCAGAAACCTCAGAGTAATACTAAATAGAGCCGGTAAAATGGCTTCTTTAAACTTAAGCAGCTCATTTTTAATAGCACTACCCAGTAAATTGACGACTTAGCCACCGCAGCGCATTACAGCAATTTCAAAGTTTCAGACCATACAAAAAATAAAGAGGTAGAAAGTTTGACTGCTCTTAATTATTGTCGGTTGAGTATCTTGTTCGTTTCTCCGTCTCTAGTTTATTGCGAATTTCTTAAGAGATTTTACGGAAGTTTGTCTGGTAAGTTCGTTGTAAGATAGTGCAGTTTTGCATAATTATGCCTTTTTGTTACAACTTTGTTAAGTTGGGATGAGAAATATTTTGGTTAGACGCGTTTTGATCTACTATTATGCTCATAGTTATGTCACAGGATTACGAGTTAGCGTTTAGGTATGCAATTGTAGAGGCGTAGAATATTATGTAGGTGGTTGTAAAAGAGTAATTGGTAATGCAGAGAGAAAGAGATAATTCAAAACTAATAACAAATTCATGTACATATAAAACACAAAGATTTATAAAAAATATTTTGTATTAAAATTTGAATGATAAACACAGAAACTGTCGTATAAAGCTTTAAATGCTACACTCGTGAGGAATGAGAAATTGTGAGGTGTAAAACCTTACAACTTTTCAATATTCATCACAACGATATATCAACCACTTGCTTTTAACCGAAGCATCGTCCGCGCAAATTTAGCGCCAACAACATGTCCGAAATTAGCCGCCACTTACAAAGAGTATTTCTTTGTAAGTGTTCAAAAATATTTGTTCGGTAAATAACGCGTAAAGAAACAAGAAATAGTGGGCATAGGAACACCACTCAACAAATGTTATTTGAATTGAATATAGACGTTGAAAACGAAATTTGACTAAATTGAAACAATAATTGTAACTAATTCTACTAATCACCTCTTGCCCACATTCGTAGGCAGAAATCACACATATCGACTTGCACGATCCTTGCATGCTTTGACTTATACAACTACTATAAAAATGGGCAATCCGACGTCAAAATTCTTCATTAAAATATTATTCCAGTGGTGTATATCAAAAACACAATGCAGTTTGTATCTAATAATTTTCCAGCATTAACATAGCTTACTGTACAAGTAATTGCCTGGATAATAGTTTCAAAGGTCATATGGCGAGGAGCCAAGATAACCAGTGCATTTCTTACTTCGCTTCGCCATACCGCATTGTACATTAAAATATTCAATGATAAACTTTCTTTATAGCGATGGCAAAAGTTGTTTATATGAATTTAAGAGTTAGTTTAATAATTTATGAAAAGTCGCCCCTGTTTTGTCTATTTTTAGTTGTCTTCCTCATACAACTTGTGTTCTTTTTATAAACGACAAATAAGCCTAAGAAGCTCATAGTTATTTCAACTTTAATTCAGTTTCAAGTCTAAATAAGTGAAAATATTCTATCAGATATGTAATCTTTCTCTACCTCGTAAGGGACAATAAGAAGATATGTAAGTAGCTATATATTTTCTATAATATTTACAAATATGTGAAAACTGTATAAACTTAATCACTGTTTTTTTTTTAAAGGATACATAAATACCAAAAACAAACAAAATACAACATGGTTTGCAACACAATCGCGATGATAATTTCGTGTGCGGTGAAAAGTCAATCAGCACAAAAGCGATTGCCATTTCATCGGTCCATAGCTAAAATTTATTTATAAATGAAAATTTGTACAAAATTTATTTAAAAGTTTAATTGAATAGACAAAAAAAAATAATGAAAAATAGAAATGTATTGTTAAAAGGGATGTAAATGTGTGATTTTTTTTTTAACAAATCAAGTTTTTTTTATTAAAACCTAAGTTCGAATAGAAACCTGAGATGAGGAATGCGTAAGGAAAGTGTATAAAACACTAAAAAATATATTTTGAAATGCCCCCGTGATCTCGAAATATTTATATTATATTAAGAATATACCTACATTATTTTTCCTTTTTTTGCGTGCGGAGCTTCGAGCAAAAGCTAGTTCGGCATAAATGATGTAATTATTCAAAATAATGCAATTAAGTCAGTAAATTTCTAAGGTTCATTTAACTGAAACGGTCATTATCAGGGGTGAAAAGATTTAAAGTGTGCTTCATTAAAACTGCGTTGAGGCATTGACAATGGCTCGGGTCGGATGCAATTATACCGCAGGAAAATGGAGAGGTAGACTTGCTTGTTTCATTCAGTAATCATAAAGAAAAGGCATCTATTCTAATATTTTCTTTTGAGTTGACTGTAAATTTTTTTTTATTACGCTATCCTATACTACTAATATTATAAATGCGAAAGTTTGTGAGTATGTCAGTATGGATGTTTGGTGTTGTTTGGTGTTTGTTGATGTTTCAAATTTGGTATGTACCTACATACCAATTTAACATAGCTGAAGACTCAGAATAGGTATAACATATAGTATAGGTATAACATATAGGTTACTTTTTACGAGTATCCCAGATTTCCAATTGATAGGGTTTCCATGCAGACGAAGTCGCGGGCCCTCTAATAATATATATTTTAGCTTTTTAAGTTTAGAAAGTTAATTTAGTGGTGGCATTTTAGAATAGGACCAATCCATCTCTTTCCCATGGATGTGACTAAGATACGGGCTAATAAACTTGGGATTCTTTAAGGCGATGGGCTATTAACCTGTTACTATTTGAATCTCAATTCCATCTTCGCTGATCGTGACCTTTCAGTCTTTGTGAGACTTTTGGATTTATCCCGGACAGGGACAATGACGTGATTATATGTAAGAATTTAGGTATGTTTGCATATAACTTTAAGTTTTGTTTGCGAAGTGTGACCAGTAATCTCGTCAAACTAACTACGGCACAAACTGGTCTTGAGGTTTTAAGCAGCACCTTTAAGAAATACGCTCAAATTATGATGATGGAAGAAACAAAACTAGTAACCGTAACAGCCATAGGATCTGCTAATAAAATGTATATCAACGAGTGGCATGAGCACAAAGAATTTTCTTCTCGAGATAAATTTTGTTAAAAGAAAAATACGAATGCTGCAATAAAACATATAAAATTTCATTAAAGTCTTATTGCATTGTATTTGCAAGGGATATAACTTACGTCTCATACATTTTTATTTCTGATCTAGTAGTGTACGTGGGTCGTTTGGCTACACTCCAAAACGTTTAAATCTTAAAATGTTATTCTATATTTGTTAAATGAAATGTCGTGCTCATGAGATTTAATTCAATTCCTTGCAGAGATTGTATAAATATGGTTCCAGACGGTTAGATATTTGGGAAGGAAATTGTAGATTAAATCGTCGTTATAATATATGTAGGTATTCACATTCATTACCATGAATCTAACACACATAGCCATACACACAAAAATCACGGCTTAACTTTTATTGAGGAGACTGAGCTAATAGTTATAAGACAATTAAACCAAATTTAGCTGAATGGGTTACCGGCGGAATTGAAATACAAAAATAGTGACAGGTTCTTAGCAAGCTGATTTAATTTTAATATTATTTGAAAACAAAAATGACTAGGTGCTTAAGACTGACATAAAGCCTTGTGTTCAAAAAAATGGTTTAGATATGCGATTACGGAGATCAAATTACTTAATTACCACTAAGCTTGTTACGCGTATTGATTCAGATATAAAGTATGAGGATGATTGCACATACATTAAAATTAATGAATTTAAAAGTTGCGTTAAATTACTAAGGGCATGTAAAAGTTGCCGTAACCCGGCGGAACTGGGACAACATTTATCTTCCACTTTATACAGGGCTTAACAAGCGCCGAACGAATCGTCCTCGTTTAACTGAAATTATTTTCGATTCAACTAGTGCACAGATTTACAGATAACGAGCGTATGATTAATATTGAAGGCACTGTGATTAACGGCGACCAATCAGCAACGCGTATCCGAATTTCGAATTTATTTCAACGGATTTTTTTAATTAATTGCGCCAAAGCGACGGTCGCTCGCGAACCTTCAATTAAATGTGTGGACAGAATGTTTTAATTTTCGAACAACGCTTCCGAAATAAATAATCGCCATATCAACGTTGACTGTGATTTCTTTGTAAAATGTTATTTGAAATCGAATGGTATTTTATTACCGATGACAACTACTTTTGTGCTACCTCAATTACTGGCGTCATATTTTGCACTTGCCTAATTGGCCAAGCGTCTACCCAACGTCTACCTTCAGGAAGAGGTCGGAACCAGAGGTAAGCTTAACTAAGGCTGGCTCTATTTCTGGTATATGTCATGTACTTTACTTCTGATGCAGATGTATTTCATGGATTTTAAAATAAACCTATCCGAACATAAAATTAGAAATTAAAATTATGACCTATTAAAAAAGGATGTATTTAAACACTTTTCAAAAAGTAATCACGCCGACACAGCCGGTCGTAATGCAGCAATTAGAGTAATTAGTGCACTATGCAGCTTCAGACAGCATGCCAGCGACGAAAGCAGGAATTACTCAGCTGATGTGTTTGGTAACACATTAATGTGTGTTACTAAACCATGTGGTGAATCATAGAATATAAGGCAGCGCCTTTGCTTTGCAATTTGTCTTTATTTTTTATCGATAAAAGAAATATTTAACAATCATGGCCAGTTGAAAAATGTGCGAGTCACTGCCTACACCTGCATTAGAGAGGCGTTTTTTTATCTATTTCTCTTGTGATACAGCGTGCCCCGCGATTTTTGCTAACTTTCCTTATTGGCATATTAATTAGCGCAGTCTGATATGCTGTTTCTCATTATGAATTTCAGTTAGTCAGCCCAGTGTTTACAAGGGAGTCAAAAGACGCGGCCCCTTTCGGTAGAGCAGCCGCACTATCAAGTTGTTTTCAAATATAGTCAAAGTACTGCCAATATGCGCGTCTACTACAAACAACGCTATATTACGCAGAGTTCCTTACATATTTTTAAACTTAGTCAATGCTAGTTATTGATAATTAACTTTTAAGTTTCCTGTATCCGGTTGCACACTCGGCCGTCATCAAGTATTGGAGTCTGAAGTCCTTTTTGGTTATCTCTTCTTTTTATTAATACAATGACAATAACAAAAGAAACCTTATTTTACTAAATAATATTTATCTGCAAAGAAACATTCGTCATCAAATGAACTTGAATTACTGGTCTATTCAACGGGAACGATTATAAAATCCATCAAACAGAAATAATTTTTCATTTCTCAAACCCTCCCTCGAACCTATCCAACCACAAGTTTTAATTAGCAGTTTTCAAAAGAGCCAACCATTTCCATTCAATGTTAGAATACACACCGGCAGGTAGTAGTTACATTCAAACCTGTAGAATATATTCTCAAGCGAAACCATAACATAAACAAATAAGTAGTACAATTTCAATAAATCCTGTCATTTCTTATATATGCTATGGATACATTAAAAGGTTTCCAAGCAAGTGACAAAGAGTTTAACTAAATTTTCCGCAGACACGAATAATACATACACACAAATAGGTAAACAGAATCAAAATCTATCTGCAACATTCCGAGATTTTATACTTTATTTATGTAGCTTATGTTCTTTATTGATGCATGAAGTTAGTAACAGCTTTTTACGACTGTATTTTTTTTTATTTTCTAGCATTCCTAGAATTTGGGTGTAAATACATTTTTCTTCATCTCTTTATCTCCTTATTATCATGCCAATAGTACATCGTTATAGTAATCTCGATAACAGTCACAAGACTTAAGGACCGCATAATAACTGCATACCTTAATCATAGCATTAAGATACAGGCTTGGAATGCGAAAGAAATGATAAAAATAAAATGTGTTCAAAGATCAATACCTGCTTGGCAAAATCAGGAACCACATTACAAATATACACGGTCAAATTACACAAACTGAATTGTGTGGGACTAGAATCTATTAAAACCACACGGTGCCAATGCCACCAAACATGCTTCCATTCTGCAACATTTACTATGGCTAAGCCCAGAGCCCTCTATTCGAGTGCCTTTGCCCGGAGCTGCGCAGTAAAAAACCAACAGCTTTAATTGGACGGCCTTTTATTAGCGTAATAAAATTGGATTTACTCAGTCGAAACCGGGTATCGCCACCCTTTGTTTTGTCTTTCTATATGTCGCAGACAAGTGGTTAAAATAACCCAGCCATTAGACTAGTTCCTGCAAAGCTGCCCTGGTAGTACAAGTGGAATTATATTCTCATTCTTACTTACTACGGCATACTTTTTCCACATCAATATCTACACCGGGTCGATTTTGTTAATAAGCCAGTACAGTCAAGAATAAATGAAAAGTAAACAATATGCCAAAAGTGATTTTTACGTTCGTAATTTTCGTACGTAACGTTAAGATTGTTCTAATGATTTAACAACAATACTAATCGTGTAATCAAATGGTAGTCTGCAAAAGGCGAGCTTTGGCTGCGACATTTATACGGGACCCGCTAAAATGTAGTTAGTGACACTCTTACGACAATTAAGTAATAAATATTGGCTTCTGCTCGCGGGACTACTTTTCTACTTGTTGCTTCATGTCACTTCAAAGCACTCGTAAAATGGCTACTGTCTCTTGATTACGACTCTACTGAAAATCTTATAGAAATAATATTCTTTCAAATGATTTCTCTTACCTTAAAAAACCACACATTATCCTTTCATACTTAGTACCCACTTCAAATCTGCGGTCCTTAAGTTTTTAGATTAGTCTTTTTATTGATAGCGTACTACGCTTATCCCTATTTTTTATACTCCTTGTTCTTTCTTTTCTCTCATACAACTTTAGCGGCGACTATATAAATTGTTTAGCATAAGGGCGGAGTTGAGCCTGGTGACCTATAACGAGGGTTATACCCACCTATCTCAGGCACCAGTTCTCTCCACTTAATTTAGATATTGCCATAAGCTGAACTATGTAAACTTACTATTTATTATTATATATTTTTATTATTATTATTACTTCAACTAGCCCGGGCCTTATTTTCTTTCATATAATTTAAACCGCTAATTGCAGTTCTTGCTAGAATTTTGGGAATCTCTCTCTTTATGCACCTCTAGACTACATAAAGAACCTTCATGTCAAATTTTTATTTCTAGACCCAGGGGTTTGGGGTGTCCATTAACTGTCAGTCAATGATGGTAGACTTTTATATTTGTACGTTAAGATGAGGTAGAAAAAAATAACATTTCCTTTCTAGCCTCTTATTAAATATAATATAAATAACATTTCGGACTTTGCACTATAATGCTATCGATAATAATTAAATCAGCCCACTCAAAAATCATATCATTCCACACGAATCAATGGTAAACCAATCACTTAGCTGATTTAACGCGACAGGCCTAACAAACCCCGATGTGCTTACCCCATAAAAAAGCAGATAAAATCAGCGACGCGAGACGGGCCGTTCACAACGAATATATTCTGTCCAATTTGTCTATTTGGCAGAAAAAATATAATTGGATTGTTCGTAGCGATATAAATTGGTGTCCTGGCGGCGACGTTACAAAATGTATATTACTGGCAATGGCAAAGTCTTTGTTTGACTACATCGCGATTTCCAAATCTCTTAATAAAATAGCCAATATATTATGCCACACAACAGTAAATGCTCAAGTTTAAAAAGTTATTATGTGTTGTATCTCCACTGAGAGACATATAAGCATATTTATTTCTTACAAACTTGTGTCCCCAGCCCCTTCACCTAGACGAAAGAAAGCCTGTCTTTAAAATTTTATTACATTTTTAATTGAAATTATAAATATAATGGTTATAGACATATCTCGTGATCTGCTCAAGTAGGTCTTACTTATTGGCAATTATGAAAAAAAATCTAAAGCCTTAGCGGCTAGCAAATAAAATAATATTAAAAATAATAAAAATCTATTCAGCGTATTGTTTTATATTAACGTTGGTGAACTATTTTTTTTTAGTTTTCATTGTCACGTCGTTATACTGGACTGCTGTTTACTATGAAAAAATATTCACTATTATTTTTGGAAATTTCTCAATCGAATCCAATGCGTTATGTACCGTATGTAGGTTACCTATGAAAAAATCTCGGCTAGGGGTAAATTAGTACCTAAGTATTTTGCTTTAATATCATGAGTTTTTATATAATACAGTTCCTGCAGGATGCTAAGGACATTATCTTAGCGTCTTACAAGATTAATGATAATGGGTTCACAGGCGAAGTGACGCTTATCCCAACGCCGGAAATATTAACACAACACTCAGCTCCAGAACTTAACTGAGAAACTATATACCACACGAATTGTTATATTGGTTTATTTTGAACACATTATGCATCTATACATACATATAATCGCATCTGTATCCCTTGCGGGGTAGACAAAGCCAACAGTATTTTTTTATTTGGCTTAATAATAGAATTCAGATTCAAATAGTAATAGGTTACTAGCCCATCGCATAAAAGAAGAATTCCAAGTTTATTAGCCTAACCTAAGTCGCCTTTTACGACATCCATGGGAATGAGACGGAGTTGTTCTATTATGTTTTATTAGTGCCAGGAACCACATGGCACATCACGGTCATCTACACTCACACGAGTATCTCTGAAAACCACCCCTTTTCACCAATCAACGCACGACATAAATTTGTAATACTTATATAATATCTCAACACTTAAGATAGATTATATCCTGAACACCTAAGTATTGATAAGGCTTAAGGCAAGCCTTACGAGTAAAATTCTGTGCAACAGCTAGTCACCAATAAAGCAGGCTTTATCGCGTATCTTGAATTATCTTATTTTACCATACATTTATTTTAAATCACCTAATTGGTTGAAAAGTAGTTGGACAGCCTAATATCCGCTGCCTATGTAAAGTCAATAATTAGAATTGCCTGTCCAAACTCAGTTGTCAATTAGCAACAAATTACATACTACTTTAAAATGACAATAAGACTAGGACCGTGGCGACACCTTATCTTGATATGAATTCCTACAAGTTCACGATAATGTAAAATCGATAGGTAAGGACCTAGATCACGGTAAACTTGTGTATATAAATAAACATTCATATATATCCTACTACTATTATAAAGGCGAAAGTTTGTATGGATGTATGGATGTTTGTTACTCTTTCACGCAAAAACTACTGAACCGATTACCATGAAATTTGGTATGTAGGTAGCTGAAGACCCAGAATAACACATAGGCTACTTTTTATCCCAGAGTTCCCGCGGGATTGATAGGGTTTCCATGCGGACGAAGTCGCGGGCGGCCTCTAGTAAATAATATAAGAAGGATTTAATCCTAACATACGAGTAGACATAGCTAATAGTAACAAGAATCAAAGGTTAGTCCCCGTAGCATGGAACGCGCGACGCCGTTTTAATCGCGCAAAAAGCTATCGCTGTTTCGCTTTTTATTATGACATGAAACGGGACAGCGATAGATTTAGCATGGCACGGGCGACGCCATATGGATATATCATTCTTATAGATATATTTATTTATATATGTATTTCTCTGCTACCAGCCATGCATAGGAGACTTGTTTAGCATACAAGTTGACCTGCCTATTATAAGGTCTTTTCCTTTTTTGCTATCAAAGGATGGCTGAAAAAATTGTTAGATTATTGGCTTTTTCTCTTATAATCTCTCCTTTTAGTTTTTTTAATAAATAAAAAAAAATACATACATACATACATATGGTCACGTCTATATCCCTTGCGGGGTAGACAGAGTCAACAGTCTTGAAAAGACTGAATGGCCACGTTCAGCTATTTGGCTTAATGATAGAATTGAGATTCAAATAGTGACAGGTTGCTAGCCCATCACCTAGAAAAGAATCCCAAGTTTGTAAGCCTATCCCTTAGTCGCCTTTTACGACATCCATGGGAAAGAGATGGAGTGGTCCTATTTTTTTTTTGTATTGGTGCCGGGAACCACACGGCATCAAAAAAAAAATATTAAATTAAACGATACACATCTGACATAGGTAAAGTTGAAAGGTATATAAATAGAAGTAATAATTTATGTTAATTAATATATAATTGATACAATAAAGTTATTATTTTAAGTAAGTATATTCTTAGTATTTCTTTTCTTGATTAAACGTAATGCAACCTTATAAAGACGTGTAAACTAGTTCAAACCGGAAAACTAGACCGATCTGATAGAAAAAACTGACGAGGCTAACAGGATGCGAAGTAGACATGTAGGTATTTACGTTTACGTATTTTCTAACTCCACTGTAATCTATGAAATAATGATGTAATAAATTTTAATCATCACTCAATAATATAAAGCTCTTACATAACTTATATTACAGAAATCTTAATAATATATTTTTTTAGATTTTTGTGCTTATGACGAAACCGAAGGGATGTAATTTATACCAACATGTTTTACCTACTATTGGTGTTAGTCTCGTTATCGTCTCCACTTTGAGCTTGAGTAAGTCAGGTTTTTACATATAGCGACTCCCATTAGACTTGAGCAACCTTTGCTAGAGAACCTATTCCGTATTGGATTATGGGGATTCCGTACTGAATTAGCAGGTTTATTCACGGAGTTCGCAATTGGCATATAATTAATATACTTCTTCTGAAGTTTATGCATGTACTTAGTAACGATATACCTACCGAAATTTACATGGGGATGTTAGTGATGGTGGTGATGGTGATGATTGGAATGTTCTATACGGGTGGAGCTGCGCGGAAACATGTGGTCATGTATAAAACAGCTTGTCAATTGGCATCGAACATAAAAATCAAGTTTTGTCCTCACCAACTTCACAACTCACAACAAAAAATAAAGGGGCTCTTATTTTTTCTGAATCTTTATTAATATTTTCATTTGTTTTGCGCACTGTACGCCAAAGCTTTGAACATTCGTGTCACGAGCGTGCACTTTGTGACAATTGCAGATTATCTCCCTAATGAATCAATTAACTGGTGAGATCTCAATGATATTTGTAACTAATTTACCTGTTAAATGTTAGGTTTTCCGTTGTAAATTGATATATATTTTGCAATGAAATTTGCTTATTTACAAATGAAATATTGAAATAATGAATTGGTTTCTTCTATGGTTTCTTTGAAATAATTAAAGTTCTTAAAAAATGTTTGAATTGATCAGAAAAAATCACGAGACATAATCCACCAACTATATTATCTTGATCGATATTTCAATCAAAAAATAATAAACAAGTTCTCATTTTTTCTTTATAATTTATAGGTATATTCGATTAGTATGCAACTTCAAAATATAAATAACTATGCTTACCAATATCCTATTTGAACTGATGAGTAAAAACTTTTTCGCGACAGTTTACTACATGTGACATCATTCACGGCCGCACGGAACCAGTATTATGTGGTACAAAAAGTGTTCATAATAAAATTAAATTGCAAAATTAAACCCTCTTGGTAAGTAAAAATGTAGGAAATTCTGTACGTGTGCAAATGTGAAGTGAATTGCGGACCTAAAGCGGGATGCTCTTAGTCAAAAGGTTCTCACTAATGAGGAGGGAGAGTGAAAATTTTTCCTCTTGAAAAGAAAATTTCGCTCCAACTATCTTTCCACTAAACGCGGTACGTTTCAGAGATGAATTTTTATAATGTTACATTCGTAATGTGGAATTTCGCGATGCGAAATTTTGTAATGATACATGATGATATATGTAGCTGTTTTGGTGCAAAATGTAGCCTTAAGTACTACGAGTTGGTTGGTTTTCACAAAGAGAAGGACTCTCTTTCGTACATATCAAAGAAAAAAATAAAAAAATGTATTAATCATCCAGTAACTCATTAACGAAATAATTTTTTTGTACCAAGAGTACTTCAGTTCATTATATTTTCCTATAATTCAAATAAGCCTTTTGCTACTTAAAATTTGCATCATTGTCATTTATTTCACAGACCGTGTAATGTCGGTGGCGCGTACGATAGATGTAACACATTCACTTCTATAACATATTAATGATAAATTGTCGATGTGATGATCCTGCGACGTCATAAACTAATCGCCTGACATTGACCCTAAAAAAACACTTACACACAAATAAGTAACATTACAAAGTTTTCTTATTTGTGGCTTCCGGCACGAATAAAAAAATAGGATTACTCTAAATCTTTCCCATGAATGTCATAAAAGGCGACTAAGGGATAGGCTTTTAAACTAAATATTCTTCTGTTAGGCGATGGGCTAGCCACTCTGTCACTATTTGAACCCCCAATTCTATCATTAAGCCAAACAGCTGAACGTGGCCTATCAGTCTTTTCAAGTTGGCTCTGTCTACCCCGCGAGGGGTATAGACGTAACTATATGTATAAATGTGTATTTTCCTATTCTCTGATTGGCTAGATTCTACCTTGAACGCGAACAAGTGACATCAGAGTAAATGGAAAATTATGTACACAGTAGTTGATTAGGTTTTTACCTTTCACATTCTTTGTTAGAAGAGGAGTGGTTCGTCACGACTGAATAACAAGTGTGCTGTGTCTGATTCAAGGAGTATGGAAACTTGAACACTAACGAGAAATTATAAACTTCAATTCAAAATTAGAATATTTGTAATAAATAGTTTTTATGTCGCAAACTGTTTATTGCGTCGCGTGACTGTTTGTGATTATTTAAATGGCTGGGTTTGTGTTTTATGGGTTTACTAACTATTTCTCGCTATTTTGTCCAGTAAAAATTATCTTCAAATTCATTAGAGCATGTCTAGGAAAAATAGGAGTTAGGCTTAACCTTCAAACTGCATGGGTCAATCATGATCCAAACTGTGTTATAGGTTTCACAGGATAATGACAGTTATTTTGCAAAATAAGATGAAGGATGCTTTTGTTAAAAAACAACGTGGTCAAACGCTAATCACGATTATTATAGTAAAAATCATTTCTTTTTCTCTTTGAAAAATGCTCATTCATTGATTCATATAATCACGTCTATATCCCTTGCGGGAAAGACAAAGCCAATTATCTTGAAGGACAATAACATTTTCCAGTATGTAACAAAAGAAATATTAAAAGTAAATAAAAAAGAAAGACTTTAAATTGCTAAGCTAAAAATCAGTGATTTTTATGAAATAACTGTAATGAAGTCAAAAATGGCCAAAATTTATTCAAATCATTGAATGTTATATAGGTAGAAGAAGTGTTCGAAGCAATAATACGAAAACAACTTCTGAGTCTTGTAAGTGAAGAATGATTCTATTGAAATAACTCAGTCAGAGGCAAAAGATCTGAGGAACTTTGATGCGACTTTTTATAGCAACGAACTTATCAATGAAATGTGCGGAAGGTAGAAACGAATGAATATCTTTATTTACCAAGTAATGTTTAGGCATGCTGAGAAAAGCTCACTCATTGTAATGGTACTAACTTATTTTTGCTAAATCTTAAAAAGTTTAACCCGTTCGCGTAGGAGCGCAAACATCCTCTTTTTTGCTTTACTTTTTTTAGCACCCTGTATCTTTTAGTTTCTAGTTCTTTTAGTTTTGGTTGTAGATTGTCTGTTTATCATTTTGCCAATCTACGTTTTTACCAAACTTCTGCTAGTGGAGACCATTGGGCAGAAAAATTTCATTACTCCAGATCACAAATTAGATTTTCAATTTTCTACTTAAAGTCTTTCGTAAGCTAAATTTGTCTAATTCTTTTATCACATTACACGAACGTAAGTGAATCTAATAAATATCAAAGAATCGTGGACTCTTTGTCTTTTTGTTAATCTCGTTGAATGTCTGAGCGAATGTAACTGCTAGTTAAAATATTTACTCATAAAATTTTCCATTTTTACGTCATTGAATTTCTATTTTTATTATGGATACCTTTATTTGAATAAATAGTATTATTTTTGTTATTTTTGCAAATATATAAAGCAATATAATTATTTTCTATACTCCTATTTCGTAATGTCTCAAAATAAATATACTCTTTACCTCAGTACAATATGATTACTTATTTAGTCAACGCTTCATCAATTGATTTACTACACGTCCAAAGTGTCAGAATTTTTAATTTGAATTGTCTCCAGACTAACTAATATTGATTTTATTTTGGAAATTCGCATACGTTTTCAATATTCCACCCAACTCACGTTCAGCACCCCGTACCGATCCAATTTAGCAAGATTATGTAAAGCACCCGGAATTGTTTGTGTTTTGTTTCATAATACCACACGTTCTTAATAATGTTGTAAATACTTCATGCCTGTAGGTGCGTATATTAAAATTCCATTATTTGGGTTACATTGTCCTGAACACAAAATAAGGAATGTGCAAAAAATTTACTCGATATTCCAAACTTTATTTTTAATGCATTTCTAGTTGTTTTCAAAGTTCAAAATTGTCCAAAGACAGCATTAACTTTAAATAAGTAACGTAGTATTGTAATTTAAAATAATAAGAATACTTTTTACAGTGAAACTTATATAATCCAACCAACAAAAACATTCTGTAGTTTTCAAGAAACGAAACGGTTTTCAGCAAACATTATTCTATTCATACGCCCTGCGTCTTGACACGCTCTTAATTAAAGTAAAATAAATTTCGAATAACTACTATAATTAAGCCTTTCACAGGCACATGTTAATAAGCTTTCCTTCAAACTACTTTACTTAAGTTTCTCGACGCAATTCTAAGAAAAACTATTTGAAAACTATTAAAGTTTGCCTAGCATTGCAGCACGAAAATTGCCGGTAATTCTGAATAAGAATGAACTTCGAAATTTCGTATGTAGAAAACTTGGTAGTCGGTTTAGATCATATTATCATAGTAATTATGCGAACTTCCCAGTAATTAAACTTGAATATGCAAAGGAAGTTTTTGTTAATTTGTTAGATTATTTGTCGTTTTTAAATTAAATATGCGTGTTAAAGAAAGTTTTGGTACGTAGAGTAAAATGCAGTTACTGTTGGTTTTTTTTTCTTTTTATCTTTGTTTTCTTTCCCTTCAACTGTTACGAGTCAAATCCAAGGGTCGCTTTCAGATATTTTTCTCTGAGTTTGACAAGCCCACAAAACGTCCTGGGGTAAATTTAGTAATTTATATTAAGCTACGAGAAAACATAGTGAGGAAAACTAGACATTGTATTTTGTGTCTTTAATATTGAAGACTCGATTCTAAAATTTTCTTTATCACCGCATTGATGCAAACTTTTCTGCCACATTTAGATTTAAGCGTCATTGAGCTTAACTGTATTATTACGGCCAATAACAAAACAACTCAATAAAATATGACACCTAATAAATTACACTACAACAAAAACGGCAATATTATTCCGGAAGAGGCGAGGCTACCGCACCTTTCTTGAGCAAATAAACTAATTCGACCAGTCATAGTGATAAAGCAACTATTTTACGTTGTTTCATTGTTTTTTTTTCTTCATACCAATATAACTTAACCGCACTTTGACAAAGAAAGTAAATATTTCTTTGGTTTTATTTAATTTGTCGGATTTTATTAGTCTTTTGTTTTTATATTTAATTTTAAATCAGATACATAACAGCAAAAACAGTTATTTTCACATACGTACATAAAATCACGCCATCTTTCCCGGAGGGGTAGGCAGACACTACCTCTTTCCACTTCCACGATCTCTGCATACTTCCTTCGCTTCATCCACATTCATAACTCGGCGGTTTCGGATACTCTTGACCTGACCCTTTACCAGGACGTACTTAATTTGATCAAGATACGTTCGTCTAGGACTTCCCACTCCGACCTTTCCCTCCACACTCTTCTTGGATATCTGCTTAGTCAACCTGCTTTCATTCATCCTCTCCACATGACTAAACCATCTTAACATACCCTTTTTTTTTGTCATTTTCACCTTGTGTAAATTCTATTAATACAGGGTTATTGAGGTCAAAAGAAAAAGAGCGGTCGTTCCATGTCCCCAAACTATGAAGGAAAATGCAATCGGGACCAATACCAGGAGGATACCATCACGAAAAAACAGAGGTCATCTTTAAAATTCACTGGAAATCGGTTGCAATAACGCACAGCAAAATCGCAGGCAAAGGCTAGTAACCTCGCATACTTCTTCAAACAACAACTGACAAGATAAATGTGAACATATTAATAATGTCTTATACTTTCAAAGCACGTCGTACTTTAATCTTTCTCTTCTTGGAAACTATTCACATCTTTGAGCACAAAAGCAAAATCTCTTTTACTGAAATGATCCAGTTCGCGATATGGCACTCAGATTCAAAGGAACGCATCAATGGAATGATCAACTAATTTAGTTTTCATAGTTTTATAGTCGAAACTTTGATTCAGAGCACTTTGAAGCGCTGGCAAAGGAGAACTCTCTATGCAATTTACTGGCTTCTATCTAAGATTTACTTGTGCATTCTAAAACAACGAACAAAGGAATCGGTTCTGCGTGAATAATACAGTCTGACTGAATTAATAAAATGCGCTAAGTTTTTTGGCATCAGCACAATGTAGCTTGGATGAAGTTGAACTGATACATATTTTTTATAGTTTTAAACAAATCTTGGCTTTGGCGTTTGGTAGTACAAGTTGTAATTCGTGTAGTAAGTCGACATCTAGTTCATTAGCTCATAAACTAGAATGTTCAAGAAATATTCATTTGGCTACCAAAAAATAAAATATATGAAATCAAAATAACTGTGAAAAGATGAGCAACGTTTTTCAAAAATGATTCTGAAGTGAAATAAAAAACAAATTTTTAAAAGTTCGTAACTGCAATTGAGGAAAAGAAGACACAATTTCAGAATCCATTAACACTTCTTTATGCGGATTTGTAGCGGAAGGCTCTATTTACTTTCTGAATCTATTTCATAAAATTCTGAACGATAGGACAAACAAATTGCCGGAAATATTTGAATAAGAATGGGGCATTTTTGGGGACACTAATGTACGAGGCGGGAGGTCGGAGGGTGCCCTAATATCTGTTTTATTTTTTCCGGATTTGTATGAATGAGAATAACAAACAACGTTCCCATTGTGGCGCCCTCGGTGTACCAACGCGCGAATATTTTCGGGTGATAATTTTATGACTTTATTTACCGAGGCCGCTGTTAACAATCCAAATCAAAAAATATTCATTTTGCGGGGTGTTCTCGAATTTGTTATCTTGATTACGATGAAAATACTATTTTGTACTTTAATTTTTACAATTAATTGATTACTTTTAGATAAGTTTGTATAAAATTGTCGTGTTAAAATTATTCTATGGAGGGAACTGTGAAACTTCTATCGGACAAATTACGCCACACAACACAACACAACAAAAGAACTTACCTATTTATTTTATCTCCATAGTAACAAAATTCTACCAACAATATATTCAAAGTGATAGGTATAACTCAATTCTCTTCCTCTAAAACTGTAAGCGATCCACGGCCACGTAACAAGGAACGCTTACCACGTTTCCTTTCAATATTTCCCAATTTGATACGGTATTATGCTCGCCAAGACAATGGAAAGTAATCGTCGGTGACACTAGAGGGGCTAAATTTCGTTAAAATAAAAGCGTACGGAGAACGTAAGATATAGCGCCTACGTGGTCTCTGTGAGATCCCAAGAGCTCCTACAATGGAGAATTGGAAAAAGCTTTTATAATCCGGTACGTGACACACATGCTAAAGCGAATAGCTCCTACACACAAGTAGGGGTCGTTATTCTTTTTTTCTGACGCATTAGAAATATACCGGCGCTGGACACAAACGGTGAGCAATCAACTGCATGACGTGTAGTTTAGTAGAAATTTAGAAGTTTTGGAAACGTATACGGATGGCATTGGAAGTATTGTAAGTATGCAGATGCAAATCACAATCAAGACCATTTTTTTTCTATTTACTCCAAAAATCAAAAACGGATATTTTAACCTACAGTTTTACTTCTGGGGGAAAAAATCTTTAAAATATAAAGAATACCTAATTTAATTATTGAATGGTATTTACTTTTATGGTATTAAAATTTATCGTTCTTTGTTATCTATAATTACTTGTTGCTGAGTTCTTGCGCTTTTGATCTATAAGCAAATTAAACTTTTAGATTTTATAATTAGTCTTTTAAATAAATATATTTAATCATAGATATTCTATTATATTATATAGAGACACATGCATATATAAACAGAATATAAAAATGCAATATGCCAAACCACACTCGAAATTAAGTAGCTTTGCGTAGAATGTTAATGGACTGAAACGCGTATAAAATTGTTTGAAAGCTTTTCACTGTTTTAGTTGAAAAAATGTTTTGATATTTAGCGAGTTAGAAATGGTTGCGTTGTGTTTAACTCGTTGTTTTATTGTACTGTGGCGTGCACCTGGTTTTATAGCATTATTAAGTACTAAAAGCATACAAATTTTCGAATTCTATTTCTGTTTTATTAATAAGAAGCCACATAATTACTAATGCCTAACGCCAGGAGAGAAGCCTGGGGTCTGTCTGTGAAGGTTGAATATGTTTTTTGTTCCAAGATTAAGTTTAAATATTTTATCCAAATAGTGTATCAAAAATATTGTGTGAGTGGAGCAGCGGATAGTGGAACCAGAAAGATGAAAAGTGTTTCATACAGACAATAATCACGTCTTTATTATTTACGGGGAGAGCAGATCCAAGAGCTGTATGGCTTAATACTTGCCTATCGCCTAATAGAAGAATCTCAAGTTTATTAACTTTCCCTTGATTTACTTGTACAATCTGCATGGCAAGAGAAGCAGCCGGCACATGCCTTGTTTTTTTTGACTACCAGACCAGTGGAATAAAGTTTAGAGAGGAATCAAATGCTATAAGGGAGATAAATAATTTTTTATTCAAAATTAAAATCATATAAACCAATTGACTCCAAATCAAATGAGTACGAAAATATATCAAATACCTAGTTCTAAATAGGTATCACTGACTACAGAAGTGTTGCAATAACACCAGTAATTACAGCGGTAATTTACAACCTTACAATTAGGCGTTTATACATTGTGCATGATTGTAATCTACGCTCTTATCAGTGGAGATAATTTGAATTTGAATCGGCCCAATGACATTCGAAAATAGGTTTCTCACAAGTGGTTTGCAATTACATTATAGTGTACATACATACATTTACTCAGTTCTGGTTAAGTGCGATTTTCAGAAATCCTTCCTCAGCAAATGCCCGTATCATGAAAACTATATTTTATAAACTACCTATATATTATCATTGGTATGGTTGCTGTAATTTCGTCATTTTTTTTCATACAAACATACATAAAATCACTTCTTTCTAAGAGGGGTAGGCATAGACTACATCTTTCCATTTGTCATCATCCCTGCATACTTTATAAGCCTTTTCACGTAAGCTCGTCGGTTTCGGGTAGGTACTCTTGACCTGAGTTTTGCCAGAACGTCCCCAATTTGATCAAGATACGTTCGTTTAGACCTTCCTCCCACACCGGTTTCCCTTCAGACTCTCCTCGTATGTTTGCTTAGGTCAACCTGCTGAAGAAAAACAATATTTATTTTAAGTAAAATTAAGGTACCTACATATATTTATAAGATGTTTGTAAAGTTTGTCTACGTTCAGAGATTTTATTTAGGTACTTTATGGCTTGTTAGAAAATTTATTAACTACACTTCTATCATGTGGTTAAATAATTAAAACTTGCTTTCTATCGGTGTGCCAAATTGAACGATTAACTATTGACACTGGCCTCCCGCCACACCCAAAGCTGGATAGTGAACTAACAAGTAAATTGAGAAGAGATTAGTAGTAGTAACGTCTATAGTATCCATCTGTCCAAAAAAGAAATTTAATAGTTAACAGATAATTTTTGATTTTTGGTGGCTATAGATTTTCCGTAATATTTGGTATTAACTATGTTGATCAGTGGAAGGATGAAGATGAGATAAAGATGAAGGATCACTCTCCAATTGGAGAATGGTTTTTTTTTACCTTTTTGCAAGTTGAGCACAGAAAATATTTAAAGTTCCTCACCAATTAGTCGTATGTGTATACGCTCCTGATTTGAGAGTACATAATAAATAATTATTAAGATTAAGTGATATAAAAAAAGCGGTAATAATTTCTGGAAAAAGAATTACAGAGTTTAAGTGAAATAGAAATAGGAAAGTATTACAAAATTCAATAATCATAATTACTATAACTGAAAATAATTTTTGTTGACAATTTAGCATAAAAAATTAACTTCACATGTGTTTAGGAAACGTAGACACGAGTACTAACCACTTAGTCCTTGTAAACGGAGTGTATGCAGATTTTGCGGAACAACTGATAAAGTGGACGTTAAGTGACCAGATTGTAATAAATAGCCCAAATGCCTCGGCTAATTCGCGCAAATTCGTAATTACACCTATTAGTTTTCACCTAGTTACAACCCTATATTTTTCAACTGGTTTTAATAAATTAATATGACATAAATAATTCATGTCTTTATCCTCGCCTTGTCTATTGCAAGCAAAATTATTAGGAGCGCGATTAGAATAAAATGAATCAAATCAAGAACGCACAATTAAAGACATTACATTGATTTTTACCTTTTATCCGCAGTTAGGTGATTATATCTGTGTCTGTACATACCAGGATGTAGGAGCAAGAAGATAACAGAATGCGCATTGTCCAATTACTATACCAGAGAGCTGTAAATTATCGTGTCTTTGTGAGATGACAGTGACATGATAAAGCTGTCACCTTACAATGACGTCATAATGGCCGCGTTCACCTGCGTCCGGAACCGGGTGCTCTAACATGTTAATCCCTTCAATATTGCGCTTCACTTGACTGTACCTGAAGGAACTTTATTACTGAAGTCTTAAGAATCTAAATGTACAGGTAGCGCTGGTAAGCTTTTAGTTCCGTTAGAGGTTCAAATTGATCGAGAAATAAAAAAAATCCGTCAGCAACGGAACTTAAATTAAACGTTGAAAATTGGCAAATATCGTTGGAAAGTATAAATATAGAGGAGTTTGAATAGAGTTGTTATTGTAATTGTACCGTTCTGACGGTAACAGAGGATTTCTCTGAACCAGACCACATTTGACAAAATATAAAACCGAAATATGTCGGAGAACGGCTAGAAAAATCTTAAACATCATATAAGAGAGATACATATATTGCCACTGTTCAAAAATATGAAAGAGACAACACGTAAACCAAAATGTTTTACTTTTTAAAATGTTTCCTAGTCAACTCGCCTTTTTACTCAACTAATGTAAACGAGGCTTTATATAGGCGACGCTCGGAAGTTATGGCCTTTGTTTGCGGGGACTGTCTCGGTGACTTTTCTGCGACACTTAGCAAACGTTTATACTATAGTTTATCCCCTATTGTTCTATGTGCTGACATTTTAAGAGGTATTGTTTAAAGACATTGTATTTTAGACGCAGATTCGTGTAAACAATATTTTTCAATAGAATTGAACGGTTTGTGATAGGTTATGAATTTTATTTTAAACTGGTCTTTTGATTATATCTTTATCAGATGCTTTGTATTGGGTAAAAATTGGTTAACAAACAGAGGTATATCTACACATACAAACACTTACCATGCCTCTTTCCTGGAGGGACAGGCAGAGATCTTTATCTTTGTCAAAATCCTTTCATTCTACATTTCATCCTCAATTATCACATTTTTCATCGTCGAAGTCGTTTATTTAAGCCAGATCCCATCCTCTTGGTATCTTAGGGTATGCCTGACCATAATTCTGGATTGATACTCACCTTTTTATACAAAACCACTCAGTCCGTTGCAGTCCTCACCCATATTGGATCGTCATCTTAATCGCCATCACATCCATGTTAAAGATAATGGTCCTATTCTAAATGAGCGAAAACTACACAACACAGCCATTTCCAGTTGCATATCGATAACATCGCGTGCGCTGGATTTATACGCGTCTCAAAATTCCTGATCGCCACAACCAGACAAATTAGTTGTCTCCCGCTGACGGATGGGGATCCGGTGAGCGTGGTTTGCGTTTGTGCATATTTCTATCGTTTTATTGTAGGTATGTATAGATATATACCTATACGTGGAATTTCAAGAGAATTTATTCAGTAGATATCGCTTGAGCAGGTAAAAAACAAACTTACTTTTGCAATTGTAATAATTTGTAAGTAGTTGGGAATAAACTACGCGATACCTATCAATCAATTTATAAGATACGTGTCAGTTTAATTATGAAGAAGTAGAAATATTTTTACTCATTATGAGAGAGAAAGTTTTTTTCTTCGTTGTCCGATACTGTGTATTTAGTGTTACGTTCGAAACATACATACATATAATCACGTCTATATCCCTTGCGGGGTAGACAGAGTCTTGAAAAAAATGATAGGCCGCGATCAGGTGGTTGTTCGATCATTCATAATGTTGACCATTCAGTTACAAGTACACTTGCACATGTGCCGAATATGCAATTTGTGCCCATCGGTGCCTTTACAAGCGAAGGAATGCATGCAGGATGCACTGATAGTCACGTTCTATTCAGTTTCCTTTGCTATTCAATGACAAATGCGCTTCGTATTTTTCGTGTGCTCCTGTAACTCGATGTGAAGACGGGATAAAGCCAGTAAGATTGGCTTTCCGTTACTGTTTGTCTTTTTGTTTATTTCGTATTGTATTTTGGTGATATTGACTAATTTTAACCACTTTTTTTTTACTACACTTCCAGCTTAATGTGGTCTTCGTGTCTTGTTTTGCTACGTTCGTTCCGTAAAGGTTAAAGACGTGATATTTGTATATCCATTTGATGACGGTAGGTATGCGCAAGGAGAGAGGCGCTTCTGGTCACAAACTATTGTAATTAATTCGTTTGTATCGCGGAGTTTATTAGCTACCTACGACATTACAATATCCTACAAATTAGGTAGTGATAACTTATCTTTGCGAAATACACATATTTAAAGCGAACTAACACGCAGCTGCGCTTTGATATAGATATAAAATATAATGCGATTGTTTAAGCACAATATAAATTATGGTATTTTGACCTTTACTTAGTAATGGTGGTGTTAACTCGTTTTCAATGTAAGGGACGCAGTAAAACACATAATTCTTGAATGTCATGAACATTAAGGTTAATTGTCTCATTGATCGGAAAAAGATTTTTCCGATAAAAGGCAAACTGGTTACAATGTGATGGAATGCAATTATGACTTATTTGTATGAACATAAAAAATGCCTCTTTTAATAATGTTTGTGTATTATCTTTATTAATGGGAACTTTCCATCCTTTTTGAAAATGTATTTTGTAAATAATCTATCAATTAATTTTATACATGGATGATTCTATGCAAAGTTATGGAGGTCAGACTAAAGTCAGTTTTTGTAAAAATCTGACTTACCCAATATTTTAGCTTTCTAGCATCTTTCTAGAGAGGCAAAGACGCAACCGAGTAGGTACAATGCCAGGATGATAATATCATCAAATATTATAAAAGAGAGAAGAGGTACATAATTGTAATCATAATATATCTTTATGACCAAAATTTGTCATGATTGTAAACAATATAAAAAAAATATGTTTTTTAGTATCGTAAAAAATTACGTAAGTACTGACTCATCTAATGTATGATTGTTTTGTACATCAATAGTCAATGATCAGTTAAAACCAATCGTTTGAATCACACAGTCATAACACCTACACTGACCTTGATGGCATAGAGGAGACAATCACTGCATACTTGGTAGACGCACCTAGGTCCGACAATTAGAGAAAGTTCAAAATGGCCGAGTGGTCGGGCTAGTACGAGTAGTATTTACATTACATCAAAAGATAAAACTTAATTTATGCAACTTCGCCGTATGTATGACTCACAAATGAATTTTTAAGTAACGATTCTATTAGAATAAATTCTGGAAATTCGGTATTTTTTTCTACATCTTGTTCTAAACTGCATTGTTTATAGGTATCATATTTTTTTCCTGACTCGGTTCCATAACATTTTCAATAATAAAGCTACATTTTTTTCGGCTTAAGTTAAGATAAGCATTACTGCCTATAAAATAAATCGATATTGCATCGATTCAACAAGTAAAAAATAATTTATGAATTAGTAGTAGTGCAATACAAGTTTTCACACACAATAATTTGCCGTAGAAACTTTCAATTATATTTTGTATTATCTAGTTTTTTTTTCTTGTTTGTACAGACGAATACAAATAAATCGCATAACGGACTCGCAATATCAACTATCTCAATGTGAACTTAATCGAACAATACGGGAGCGAGTGAGGAAGGCCGACTCGTCACGCCGGGTTAAGGACAGGTTAGGGCTGATTACTGACCCACCATCGCAAGTAAGATGTAATTGATCGATTTGATTTAAATAAAACAATTGCAATATTAATTCTAGTATTTCTAGTTTAGCAAATAGCGTTTGTTAACTTTTTCGTTTTACTTTTTTAATAATTCCACATATATATGGGAATTATTAAGAAAGTAATAAGTTAATTACTCCACATATATATGTGGAATTATTAAGAAAGTATAATATACGCGTATTTATTCCAGTGAAGTAAACAGGGCTACAACAGTAGACTATCGCAGTATCGCGTTTTATTATAATATAGCGATAGTTTTTGCGCGATAAAAACGGCATCGCGCGTGTCTTGCTATGGGGGCTGGATGGCTTACTGATCGAATTGAGATTCATAGAGAGTGACAGGTTGCCAGTTAATTGGCTTACAGAAGAAGTCTACTCGTTTCGTTGACTTTTACAACTTTTACTAATTTTCTGCGCGGAAGCAGATTTAAAGTACTATGTTCTTTCTAAGCTACTACTATAATAGCTTTTAAGCAACCTTGTGAGTCAGTAGGCAGTATATTTTAAATTATTATGTAAGTATTTTTTTCTGTGCGATATACGAGTAAGTGTGCATACCTATAGGTAAAATAAGAAAGATTAATCTTTACAGGTACGGATATTATGTCCAACAATTTTCATAGTAGTTTACTAGCAGGTAATTAATTTTAGTAATTTGGACCACAGTCATACCTATTAATTATAAGTTGGGCAACTTGAAATTCAATTTCGAGTTTCCGGTGTTCTAATATTTCTACTATACCTATATCACGTTCAGTTATTTCATAAGTTAAATCATAATTCTGAATAACTGAACGTGGTCTTCGAGACTTTTTACTATGTCTACCCCGTAAGGGATAAATACGAGATTTATGTATGATTGATGTAAATACTCGAAGCCTCAACTTTTTTTACGTACATGATTCTAATTGGGTCCATCTTTAAAGAAATAGATATTATGGTCTATATTTACATATAAATAAAATCACTAGTCAACGGTCTTGAAGAGGTTTAGCTGTACAGCCTTATGGGAGAACGGAGATTCAAATAGTAACTAACAATAGGGAGTATGGTTCATCTGCATGCTACAGTCAAAACTAAAACATACATACATACATATGATCACGTCTTTATCCCTTACGGGGTAGACAGACCCAACAGTCTTGAAAAGACTGATAGGCCACGTTCAGCTGTTTGGCTTAATGATAGAATTGAGATTCAAATAGTGACGGGTTGCTAGCCCATCGCCTAAAAGAAGAATCCCAAGTTTATAAGCCTATCCCTTTGTTGCCTTTTATGACATCCATGGAAACGAGATGGAGTGGTCCTATTCTTTTTTCTATTGGTGCCGGGAACCACACGGCAAAACTAAAACAATTTGCAGATTGGTAAGTGGAGAAAAACAGTTGTGTGTTCCGCCCAGCAACATGCTAACCAGGTACCAATGCTCTGCCAAGGGAACACGCCAAAAAAGAAATTTGAAGCCTCGAAAACATATGCTGTTCAGATAAATATTGAAAATAATGATTATTTATAATAAAAATAAAATCTATTTCAGGAAATCATTTCAGATTGAGTCACGAAGAAAAGTTAATTTTAACTACAAAGTGTAGCATTAACTTAACGTTATGAAAGTAATCATTGAAGTGTCTATAAGCAAGGCATTCAGTAGGAAACTGAATGGATCTGCCTATTTGTAAGGAAACTCATTAAAGGTGAAAAGAAAATTTGAGAACTGACAGCGATCGGGTTGCGTCTATAGAAAATTTGTATTTGAATTATTATATTGTTGTTTTCTGTCAAATTCTTCATAATTTAAATAAGTTGACAGGATATAATAATACAATGGAAAGTTGTACAAGTTATACTCTCAGTAAAGCAGCTGTCAAACAATATGTTTTCTCTTAGCTACCATATATAGCTTTATACATACGTACAAATGTACATATAGTCATGTCTTTATCCCTTGCGGGGTAGACAAAACCAACAGTCCTATCACTATTGGAATCTCAATTCCATTATGAAGAATCAATGCCAATAAAAGAAAAAAAATAAGCTACATATTAACATTTTTATATTAATTTTTTTTATTAATATTTTTTTTATTACTCTGTATTTTAGTTTAATTTGCCAGCCAATAAGCCAGGCCTATTACTAATGTTTCAACCAAAATGACTAAAAAAATGATAAAAAAAAAATTGTACTTATATTATATAGCTTCAAGCCATTTGAAATGCAGCAGACCGACGTAGTAAACGTGAGCCCTCATGAAATAGCACATTTAACCTGAATGTGTAAACAGCCGGGATCCGGCAAGTCATCGGTTGACAGACTGCGCGTGCCGGCGCGGGCGAGCGGCCCTATTTGTAATGCCGTCAAATTTGTCCTTTTACAAATCCCGTCAACATAGTGTTGCGACGTTAAGTCGAAAGTGCGTAAGTTCATTTTATAATAAAAAAATTTTTTCTTGTACGTTTCAAATCTTATTTTTATATTGTTGCATACTTTAGGTACATTGAAAATTTGGGAAATGAAATAAATCACATAATATTTAGCATTATAAATTGATTTCTTAAGTTTTTATAAACTTGAATTGTGATATATAAATGATATGTCATGATATATAACAAACTTAAACGCCGCTTATCAACCTTTGCATGTTTTAACTTATGCGAGTACATAATTATTAATAATTCTGTACTCGCGCTATCAAAAGACTACAAAAGACCAAGAAGAAAAAAAAACAATCATTTGTAATATTTATGTAAGAAAAGTGATTAGAGGAAACTTGTTATCGTCTTTCAAATCCCCAGAAAAGCATCGTACATAAAATAAAGTAAATTTTTAGGACTAAATAAAGTATTTTGAATTTCATCGATAATCACAAGTCAATGCACACTACACTCTTGGGACTTAGAAATTCACTGCAAAAATTGCGAATAGAATTTTCACCGCAATAAGTATGTGCAGAAATCGAAATTTATTCGGTTGTGTCACTTTACGCTGGGGTCGCTCCCACCAGCAAATGCGCTAAAGTGATAAATTTGTCAGGTAACAGTGCGTGTGTAGAATATGTGATGGTACAAATCATCCGAAATATTGTATAGGATTGAATTGTGGGGCTCCATAGGAAATTACGTACAGTGCAAAATGATTTTCTCCGTGCTGTTGTTCCGGTTTCGTATTTATGTTGTGCTTACCAGGTATATTTGGAAACAACTTTTATGGAGAAATTAATTTGTTTTAATGTTTTGATTTGTAAACTTAAAACTTAATGAGTCCTTTGATTTTTCATAATATTACTCAGTGAATCTAAAAATATGAAAAGAATTTACTTTTTAACTAATTAAAATATATCTAATGTCCTTCAAATATTTAATGCAAAATATAAGTTAATCTTTATATAGAACTTATTGATTATCTATAGACACACATCTATTAAGATAATAAAATTCAATTGCATTTTGTAAATATTATCAAAATAGCTTAAAATAAAAAAAAAAACAACTCACAAACAAAATAAGTAAAGAATTGGGTATAAGTTTTTTGCACGAAGCAACACCCATCTCTTCCCCCTACCAAGTGAACTCAATCCATTTTGGATCATGATAAAAGCTGCACTAGATGATGATTCTTTTATATTCTCTATCTAATAATATATCAATGGGTTGTACTAACATGGATTCCCCACACGCGGCATGTCGAACCTGACATGTTGTTCGGCCAGTTAACTCCGCCTTAATGCAGTAAATGCTCTCAAGGCTCAGCTTCATCCGGTTAAGTGCACATATCAATTTGAGCAGCTACTTAGTAATAAGCAAATCACATAAGCATCTTGATCGTATGTTAAAAGTTAATATCTACTAAAAAATCTGAAGTTCTTCTCATGTCTATGCAAATGTAATAGGAGAAAAATGCATGTCAGATACAAAACGACAGAAAAGCTTTTTTAGTAAGCTTTTTTCTCAACTTCGTGATGCATGAGGTATTTTCAAATGTACGCAAAAAGTTGTTTTAGAAACCCCCATGTATTTATAAAATGTATAATTCCCACCTATTATTCAATTTTAACTCTCGTAGCATACGAAGTATACAGTTTCCAAATAAATTGATCAACTTTCCATTTGGCTACGGAACCTTAAAAAGTGACAAATTTAAGCCAAAACGGGTATAAAATACAAAGTATGCCACCAGACACACCGATCAGAGACTAAAGATGAAACATTGCAGTACAAAGTTAAGAGTGGATTGCATTTGTCGAATGTTCTTGGCAAAGCGTTTTGCTGACCGTTCAGACCACAGCATGCATAACCAACTCGCTACAAACAAATGCACCGACTCGGAATAAATATTCTCTCGGTTGGCAGACAATAGATTTACTGAAAATTCTGATGTTATTATATTTCGAGCTTTAAGTTTTCATTATTTCAGTATGAATACACCCCGGACACTACAATGCTGTTGTTTTGATGCAAAATAATAGGATTGGGTATAGTAATATGTTTTTATGAAATACAATGAGCTGCTCTGAGCTATAATACCTATAGTTGAACACAAACTCTCTTATTTCACAGACCGCAGTAAATTTAACTCGCACATCTCAGTTCCGTTTGTTACATTTGAGTAAAAAAAATATAACAAGCTTTCAATTATATAATTTAGGTCCACCTAGAAAAAATTCAGGGTATTCACAAATTTCACGAAAACTAAAGTTTTTTACTTGGATAAATTTCGAAGTTTTTTTCAGTAGATGCGCGTAGAATGCGTTAAGAATTAACAAACAACCAAACCTACCGTTGCATTTATAATATAAAAAACATCGTTATGATTATAGCAATAAAAACATAAAAAAAATTGTTACATATTACTTTATTTATGAACAAAAAATAACCAAAACCATAACAGTATGAAATAACATTGAAAGTGGTCGATCTTTTAGAAAAACTTTTAATTACTTGTTTCAAAGTTCACACAACACGATATTTTGTCTCGGGCGATGGCGATAAACATGTAAATTTCTTTTGAGAATGTAATATACAACACAATTCTGCTTACATTGAACAGGACAAGTTTCAGAGTGGAAAACTTTTGCATTAGCTCTCTTTTCGTCATTCGTATTCATCTTGTTGGGTGGGGTCTTTCCGAGGGACCCACTGTTCCGCCATATACTTGTGATTTCTTCGTCTTCTTTGTCTTTTGTATCTTCCATCTCTTTTTTGACCATCCGTCCTGTCTCGTGATCTAGAAGGCGACCTGTGGTTACTAGCGACCCTGCGGGGACTCGTTGGTCTATCGGCATGCAAAACACACCTCCGTTTTGACACGCTCATAAGAAATTTCAAACAGTATACCATAAGCATAAACAGTGTCAAATAACATAAAATTTTCTGTGTACTCAGTTCGTCTGGTTCTTTATGTACTAACATTTTATAGGATTTTTATTACAGTTCCTGCCTAAACTTTGTTTAAATATAAAACAGGCGTAAAATTTTGATGCACATTTTTGAGAGTGTTCTTGTTACTTGCGTCAATTTGACTTTTATATTTTTTTAGTGAGCACTTTTTAAACTAAAATGCTTTGGTAGATATAAAAACTTTTTTTACTGATCCACATAATATTGCATGCATACTGTTAATAATAATAACTACTGTTATTATCTTAGTTTAGTTTCATTAAGGAATCATATAGGTATTACTGTTAATTAAATTGAGGCGATAGTCTTCAACTGATCTCTTGATTACTTGCGTGGGAACTTTGATAGTTTCGAATTGAAATTCAATCGACCCTGCTCGTACTGCTGCTGTATACAAATTTGATTCGTGAGTTTTGACTATCAATTGCTTTCGGCGTGGAAACTTACACTCGCACTTATTGATTTTGGATATTGCCTTGAATAAAGTCTTTAGATATATTTTGTATTAGTTTCAATCTTCATTTGAAAGTAAAAGGTAAAATTACATAGGTAACATACCTTTTTAGGCATGTAACAAAAATATAAATTGCTTACTATCAGGATTGTAAATAACTATTCAAAAAAGGATGACACCGAATCTAACTTTTATCAATTTTTTTCCTGTTCCTGACTTATTTTATATTCAAGCCGTAATTCTATGATTTGCTTTACTATCGGAGGATAAATATTATAGCAATTTAAACCAAATAGTGTTATATGATTCTAACATACAGTTGCGTATCGATACACGTTTGAATCTTAATATACATGCATCAATTGTTTAACTATCACCCAATATTGGAGGATTATATTGTACAATGCAAAATATCTTTTACGTTGCTTCCATGAATAATTTTAGGTCCATTAAGCAATTTAGTTCAACGTGACCTTAAGTTTTGTGAATGTCGGCTTCATCTACATACACCGTTAGGGAGACGTGATATGTGTCTGTATGTAACAAATAACATCTAGAATTTTCCCTCCCTATGCTGCTCTTGACTTGACCCTTCATTATGATGCTCTTGATTTGATAAAGTCATGCTTGCCTAGGTCTTTCTTTACTTTTCATGCAATAGAAAAATATCTTTTATATTTGAATTTGAATATCAATTTTTCACATTCATATGAAAAATGTCTGCGGTCACTGTAAAATGTCCGACCGGCGCAAGTGGTTGCAAATCGGTTCGACACTGTGTAGTCATTGAGAATTTTCCGTGCGGCGTTGCATACGTAACAAGTCTCTTTATGTTATCGGCTTGGACTATTGGAAAAGTCCAATTGGTGGAGGTTATCCAGAAAGTAGTAGGTACGTTGAGATAATCTTGTTTTCAACTTTGGCGTTCTATTATACATTTTAGCATTAGTCCAGGTTGTGATATCTCTCTTTTAATTAGTAAGTCAGGTTTTATCCGTGCATAAACATTTTTGTAAGTTATTTAAAAATACATACATTTATATGATTACGTATATATCCCTTGCAGGGTTGACTGAGCCAACAGTCTCGAAAAGGCTGATAGGCCATTATCAGCTGTTTGGCTTAATGGCTTAACGTCGATTGCCAAATTTATGAGACTTTACCTGAGTAGCCTTTTATGACACCCGTGGGAAAGAGATGGATGGTCCTATTCTTTTTTCTATTAGTGTTGGAAATCACAAGGCATAATCGCAATTTCGACTTAATTGGCGTAAAAGTTATTCCTCCTAGCGTTAGTCCCATTTAGATCCTCACTTCTATCGGAACGAGATCGGGGTGCACCTTTGTCCATGATCCTAGTAGAGGTGAGTTAGATTTCTTCTCCATAAGAACATTGGTTAATACTTAAACTAAGTTAAGATCTACAACCTTCTTACTTTAAGCATTAAGCTCATCAATTCGAGCGTCTTATTCATGCTAATTTAATCAGCAATCACCCATGATTTACATTGCCATAGTTATCAATAAATTCAAAGACAATTCTGTATAGACAGATCAACAATACCTCGCCATTATATGCGTAATGCGAGACATTTGCAGTAATAGGCCGGTCTGTCATATGGCTGTGTAAATTATAGGGTCCACGTATAATGCATGCTGGGAAGTTAATAGCAACTATTGATTACTCTACTACGAAGGTTAGATTCGATGATTTAACTAAACTGGTGCTCCGAAATTTAATCCAAAAAATTATAAGTATAAGCTGAAAAGTAATTATAGGTACGCCTAATAACTATATACACCAGATAACTTTATATAATAAATACTAGGTACGTAGTTACATAGTTTTCTCAGTTTTTCTGAGACTTGGTTATAAGTGAAACCCAGTATATGATAAGGAAAGTAAACAAATATATACATTGGTTGTAATGTGTCTGCCTGTAAAAACTTTGCCAAATCTTTAACCAGTATATATAGTTTTGAAGACAAAACTAAGTCCGTTTAATAATGCGTTCGATGAGAGTCGAGACATTATAATACGAATCTTTTTTGGTCGGTGATTTTAAATATACCATCCTCCGTAGCTTGTCACATGTAACGCCGTCTTTATCACGCAAAAGACTATTGCAGTGCTGTTTTATGTGCCGTGTGATTCCGGGCACCAATAAAAAAAAAGAATAGGACCACACCGTCTAGTTCCCATGGATGTCGTAAAAGGCGACTAGGGGATATGCTTATAAACTTAGGATTTATCTTTTAGACGATGGGCTAGCAACCTGTCACTATTTGAATCTCAATTCTATCAGTAAGCCAAACAGCTGAACATGACCTATCAGTTAGTATCAGAAAAGGAATTAAGATTGAAACTACTACAAGAGCAATCCCAAGTTTACTAGCATTTTCCTTAGTCGCCCTTTACGTCATCCACGGAAAAATTGCTTTATTCAAAAATTAATTTCCCATTTCGAAACGTATACTTTGTCGGTTTAATTTCTCGGGTTAATTACTCTAAGTAACATGCTGTGAAATAGTGCTCCGCAATTAAGACAGTTTCTTTTATGCGACTCGGCTTTGTGCAGCTAAATCTTACTTTGTGGTAATTTAGCGCCGCTCTCG
This sequence comes from Amyelois transitella, assembly GCF_032362555.1. Lineage (NCBI taxonomy): Eukaryota > Metazoa > Arthropoda > Insecta > Lepidoptera > Pyralidae > Amyelois > Amyelois transitella. The sequence goes on from NC_083509.1 coordinate 8,864,692, forward strand.
TTATTATGAATTCTTTGAGTTTCCCTTGTTAGAAGGCACCATTTTAACTCGTTTTTTTAAGTGAAATTTAACTTCGTGTTTAACTTATTTTTTTAATAGTTGATTTTCAGGAGGAAGACGATTTTTATTGCATGGACTAGAAACAAAGTAAACTCGCAAATATTTTTTTTTGTCAGAATGACATATAGCATTAAGCATAAGCACTCCTTTTGTTGTATGCAATAAAATAAAAAAGAATAGGACCACTCCATCTCTTTCGCATGGATGTCATAAAAGGCGACTAAGGGATAGGCTTACAACTTGGGATTCTTTTTTCAGGCGACGGGATTAGCAACCTATCGCAATTTGAACCTCAATTCTATTATTAAGCGAAATAACTGAGCGTGGCTTATCAGTCTTTTCATGCCTGTTGGCTCTGTCTACCCCACAAAGGATATTGACGTGACCATATTTATGTATGTATGTATTTCTATTTTTGATGCAATTATAGTGCAATTCCATAACAATATCTTGTCTTGTCAAACGCAAGACGCTTTGGACTTGCGGTCAACTTCGATGACTGACCGCATCCTGTAACTAACAAGGACGTTAACAGCTGAAGCTTGAATCGTATTTATACAAGCGACCCGGCCAGGCTTCGCATGGGTAGCATTTATACATATAAACATTCCGCTTGAATCACTCTATCTATTAAAAAATTGAACATTTAATTTAAAGATCTAAGCGTATATACATTAATGGGGACAGACGCGGAAAGTGCAGTAAAATAAAACAAATAATATGGAAATCTATTATGTTATATGCTTCTTCTTTCTAGCGTTTTAGTCACTTTTTCTTTGGGTTTCCCTTTATTTTACGTCAGAACTTTGCTTTTGCACGAATCTTCTGTCTACGATTTATGTTGCATTTGCAGTCTAAGTGAAAATTACGTTGAAATTACGGTTATATCTTCACCTCTTTTGGAGAGGAGCACGGGATGCGCCTTTGAACTGTGATTCTGAATTGAAGTTAGGATAAGGACAAATCCATTGGAATTTAACTCAAGCTGAAGTAGAAGATAAGAGAACATTATTGTACAATTCCATTGCAATATCTTGTCCTGTCAAACGCAAGGCGCTGTTGAGTTGCGGTCAGCTTTAGCGGGCGACCGCATCCTGTAGCTAACAAGCTCTAACACAGCTGTATTCTCATAACTGTAGTACAATGATCAATAATAGTTCAAGTATTTTATTTATAAGTAAACAAGTTTTTGTCCGCGGCTTTGCACGCGTGACAGTACCTTATGTCCTTCTGTGAGTCCACACTGCATGTATGCGAAATTTCATGGAGATTGGTTCAATCGTTTTGACGTGAAAGACGTCGAACAAACACATTTTCACTTTTATAATATAAGCATGGATGTAATTCTTTGAATATTCGTATAAAACAGTTCCTAAAACTGTAAGAAATATTTAAGCTACACAATCAGGCTTGCCCTACTGAAGACTTCTCAAAGTGAACAGAACTGTCACGATAAAAATTCGTACTCAGCAAAAAAAGAAAATTTTGTTTCACTGTTGTAGTCTTCATACGTAAATTTAATTCTGTCTATATCTCTTGCAGTTGAGACAGAGCCAACAGTCTTTAAAAGACTGAAAGGCCACATTCAGGTGTATGGCTTGATGGTTCCACCTACTACCTTCCACCATATAAAAATAATATTATTTCAGTCACGGATGCATAGAAGAGTTTTGCTTCCCCTCGCAGTCACTCTCTTATAAAAGTAATACTACGGATCTCTCAAGGGAATCTCAGTATTGAAAGTTATTTAAAAACGTGAAACGACTACATACTATAAACTATGGTAGATATATAGGTACGATGTAAAAAAGTCAATAAGTAATGAATTCTAACTTTATTAGGTGATACAAATCGTGAATTATAAATATTAATTATTTGATTAAATTCCAGGTTAAAAAAATATCATGTAAATGTTTAAAAAAATATCATGCATTTTGTTGCAACCTCCTTTTATTCACTGATATTAAATTTGTGCCACAAAATTGAACAGAATCAGAAAATCATCTTAAAGTTGCGTTAAAGAGCTATTCAGTTGACCACAAACTTTAATTCTATACAAAGATCCCAGAGCGGAGAGATTAGTGTTAACTTAGTTACAGGAAGCTCCTTTGATAAACAGATAAGAAATCGCCCGCAGGATGAGGTAATCTGATTGAAGGTGCCTCAGCGTAATAAGGAAACGGTCGCTTTGGTTTCTAATTGATTAAACATGGAGAGAGAAAACGTGGATAAAAAGTGTAAAACATCCAATTATAAAAAAAAAAACGAGGTATGAGATGACGATGAACTGAAATGCTTATGATTGGTTGAAGACTATTTATTAAATATTATATTAAATCTTATAATTAAGTCTCAATTCCATCATGAAGCCATAATGAACGTGACAGTTCAGTCTTTTTAATACTATTGACTTTATCTACTCCGAAAGATATATAGACGAGATTATATTATTATTATTGTATGAAATTAAAATAATAGCTATTTAACTGTTACTCCTACAGTACAAAGGTAAGCTATGTATACTTTGCAATATTTTTAACGCCTATGCAATTGTTCATAAAAATAATTATAAACTAGATACGAAAGTAAAATTCATTCATGTAAGCAATAATTATGTAAATGATGGAAAACCTTATTAAGTTTACTTTTTGCAAAGAATCTAATTTATGCAGCATGTAACACGAATATCGTGAACAAAATAACATGCTTCCTTCACGAGTAAATGGGGTTAAGTTTTTCAAAACTATAATTAGTTATTTCTGAAAGATTGTAACAAAATAATTGTTTTCTTTGTAATGGAAATCTAAAACAGAAACAATACGAAATATTAAGGTGACTGAAGTTTAGGCTTACAAACTCGGGATTCCTCTTGTAGTTGGGTTAGCATGCAACATGTCACTATTTGAATCTCAATACCATCATTAGCCATAACGCTGAAGGTCGCTTTTAAATATAAGCAAGACTGTTCGCTCTGTCTACTCCGTAAGGGATAAAGACGTGCCTATATATATGTACTTAGATGAAATGACATTATTAAAAAAAATGTAAGTGGTATTTAGCTTTCCGTAGTGCGATAATTTAAACGAACGAAGCCTGTGTTAGTCCTTATCTCCAAAACAAGCTAGGCTAACGTTAGCTCGGTAACTGACGAACTTGATATGCAAATAAGTTAAATCGCATGTGATAGCATGGGTGCCGTCATTTTAGACGAGTATTTGCGTTGCATTTCCAGTAACTAACTTGTTTGTGTTTTCATTATGTACATATTGTGGTATTTATTTCCCATGAGATAGAAATATTGGAAAATGACAAAATATGAATGTCTTTTGAGGGATTATAGGCAAAAGAGTAACATCAAAACTATTTTAAATAATCAAAAATAAAATTAATTGCAAAAACGTTCGGTTCAAATGCTTTTTAAAACGTGAGTTTGACATTTTGAACTTTTTTGTACGCATAAAAACTGAGAGCGTTAAAGGTGTAAAAAGACGATATTAGTTAAATTTATTTCTTGAAAAATATAAGGGAGGAAAAAAAGAGATGAGTGCAAGAAATTCTCACAAGATCTTTGATATTAGGCGGATGAAGCAGCGCGAATAATCTAGTCAAATACTAAGTCCACATGTCCATCAGTCCGACTAAATGGAATAGTAGGAACTGCTGTAATGAAGATCTAAGTAAGGTCTGGCTATCATCAACTTACAGAATATTTAATATTACTAGACGTAGTCATAGCTAGTAGAAATAAAATGAACTGACATTCCGCCCGTCCATTTTCTGTCACCGGGCTATATCTAAACAGTGACAGCCAGAAGGTGCTATAACAACAAATACTAAAAAAAAAAAAAATATTACTCCATACAGGTGCCGTGTGGTTCCCGGCACCAATACAAAAAAGAATAGGACCACTCCATCTCTTTCCCATGGATGTCATAAAAGGCGACTAAGGGATAGGCTTACAAACTTGAGATTCTTTTTTAGGCGATGGGCTAGCAACCTGTCACTATTTGAATCTCAATTCTATCATTAAGCCAAATAGCTGAACGTGGCCATTCAGTCCTTTCAAGACTATTGGCTCTGTCTACCCCGCAAGGGATATAGACGTGAACATATGTATGTATGTATGTACTTCATACAGTAAACGTGTTCGTTTTCGAATTTTTCGCTTAATATTAATAACGGTAATAGGTAGACACTTAAAATTATCATGGAATATTAAGTTGAATGTTACCTTTAAAAAAAATAATTAAATAAAAATAAAGCAATTTATGAAAGGGCTCTCAAACAACTAATGCAATTTTTTCATGATAATGGTACGGAATCTTTCGTGAGTCCGACTAGCACTTTAGGCCGCTTTTTTTCTTTATCAAAACCTCGATAGATTTTGTGTGAAACATGCCTAATCCTAGCATTAATACGGACTGCCGCAAGGTGGATTTAGATATTGATGGGTACATTATTGCGCTCCTAATGGATACAGATTGATCTGCTTTTACGTGTTTTTGTATTTAGCTATTCGTGGCTTTTACTTTGTTCTAGAATGTTTTTGGTGGCGTGCCTGGCTTCTACTATAAGGAGAACCATTTTTAATGTACCTACATTATTATAGCCGTATGGTTCCCGGCGCCAATAGAAAAAAGAATAGGACCACTCCATCTCTTTCCCATGGATGTCGTAAAAAGCGACTAAGGGATATACTATTAAACTTGGGATTCTTCTTTTAGGCGATGGGCTAGCAACCTGTCACTATTTGAATCTCAATTTCTATTATTTAGCCAAACAGCTGAACGTGGCCTATCAGTCTTTTCAAGACTGTTGGCTCTGTCTACCCCACAAGGGATATAGACATGACCATATGTATGTATGTATGTAATTTACAATTTGTACATAGCAACTGTAGCCATGGTGGGTATTACAAAGAGAAAATATGACTTCATCATGGAGTGTGTTATCAAAAGGTAAGTATATAACTAATATAGGGCAAGTGAAACAGTATGTAGTTTCTGCCTACTTTTCCGAAAAAGAGGCATGATTTTGTTTATGTATGTAAGTACCTTAGAGCTCCATTCACATTCATCTCCCTCTTTGTGCAAACTCTTCACCGTAGTGTACCTACTCTTGTCCCACCTAACATCAGAAACATACATATGTATCGTGCTTTATTTCAAGTTAATGTGACATATATACATACATATATTTAATCACGTCCATACCCTTGCGGGGTAGACAGAATCAACACTGTTGAAAAGACCGAAAAGCCGCGTACAGCTATATGGGTTACTGATGGAATTGAGCTTCAAATAGTCCATCATGTACAAGAAGAATCCCAGGTTTATTAGCCTTTCCTTTAGTCACCTTTTCCATGGGAAAGATATAAAATGGTCCATTTCTAAAGTACCAGGAACTACACGGAACGTTTTTAAACTTTAGAAGTAATTTTGTCACTGACTTACCCAATCCAGGTTTATAGTCTCACTAGAGGCCGCCCGCGACTTCGTCCGCATGGAAACCCTATCAATCCCGCGGGAACTTTGGGATAAAAAGTAGCCTATGTGTTATTCTGGGTCTTCAGCTACCTACATACCAAATTTCATGGTAATCGGTTCAGTTTTTTGCGTGAAAGAGTAACAAACATCCATACATCCATTCAAACTTTCGCCTTTATAATAGTAGTAGGATATAGGAGAGATGAAGACAGGAATAGATTTATTATCAAAATAAGATAGGCACAAGATATTACTAAATGACATCAGCACTACTTATAATTGAATCTACTACCGTTTCTACAGCAAGTGTAACGAACTACACTGCAGCATTTTCACTGGACCTCATTTACAAATCGAAAGATGTACCCGGGGACTAACGAAGTAATTTTGACACATTTGAAGTTCACAGGTGAAACTGACCATATGACGTCAGATCCATTAGGTGACGTATCAGTAATTAGATAAGTTAATTATGTGCTTCGGTGGATGATTGTGGGCAGCTGTACCGGAATGATATGATTATAGGCCATATTGTGCAGTGTTAATCATGGATGGTATAAATTCAAATTTATTTGGCAAAAACTTAATGCGTCAACATTCATAACTCTCTCCATGAAGACGTCGGTTACTCTTGATCTGAACTTTTCCTTAACCGAATCTCTTCCACAAATTTTGAAATAACCAATAATAAGGAAACCATTAAGGCAAATGAAAATATAAACTTGGTTCAAGTTGGGTGTGTGACTGTACTTTATAACTTACCTATATTAATAGCTTCACAAGATTATATAAGTGTGGAGGAAGCGGGGGAGGCCTGTAAGGATGGAAAGGTTGAAAGGTAGAAATTTATAGTCTCTGCCTACCCCAATGGGAGACACGCGTGTTTCTATTTATGTATGTATAAGTTTTATTGGCAAGTAGATTTCCCACCAGATTGGTAATAAATGAATAGTTTACATTAGACCCAAAGGCACTTCATAAAATTCTTTTTTTTGATCGCATAATATTCCTAAATGTTATTTAATTATTTTCGCTTTTACTACTAATTTATTCATCATCGTCGATATATCAAAGTAATTGCTTACATGTATGTGTAACATATTTACGTTAAAGTCATCCAATAGTTTAATCAGCGATATGCCAAAGTTTGCCTTGTCTAAATAATACGCAGTCAAACATTACCCGCTCTAGTTAATTCTGTCACAAGCGTAACTATACGTACATTATACAGTATGACCAGCATAACTAGACCTCCCGTCCTGTAGCTTTTCCATAGAATTTGCTACTTACAACCAGCGCCCAATGAAGCGGGAGAGCTCATGCATTTTGGTCTGAATTTGGAGTGATGTTTAGGCGTCTAATACACTTGGTAAACAGACTTCGTGATCCGCTTACACCTCACACTATATAGCACGGTTAAATTGCACGCAATATTAAACAGGAATCAAAACAATTTCACATAGGAAATTACTTAAAAAGTTTTACCTGCAGTACCTATAGCAAAATACATAATATGGACAGTACACACATAACAGTATAAAATATGAAAATATATTAATATAATTATTTGCCATCACTACAATGAAGACCACTTATGTTAAATAAAAGTAAGGAAATGATGAATAAATTGTTTGATAATTCTGTTTGCCCTTACTGTTTGTCAGTTTATAATTTTTTGGACGTTACGCAATGTAGCTCCTGACATCTTCCCGACTTAAAAGGTCAAAGCCCACGCCGCCCTTTGCTATACCCGTCGGTCATTATTTTAGAATTTTCTACGCCAACAACAGTCAAAAGTTATTTTTAAGTTCGTATCTTCGTAACTGTTGGATGAAAAAATGTCCAACCTGTTGTCAAGGAATATTGCAGTAATAAATCCTGGGACAGAGATACAGGGGACGAAAATATAAATAAAATGAGCTTGTTGTGACGTTTTGCAAAAGTACCCTTATTTCAAAGTTTCAGCTGTCTCTTATATTAAAATGTATGCCAACTCGACTGTCTAATGACCACGAGATTTAATTCTTAGGCTGACTGGACACGTTTTATAAGGGGTCAATCTTGCGATGTAATTTGATACAAACTGGGAATTGGATCTTTCAGAACTGGGTAGTTAAGAAGTTTATTTTTATCTGTGTGTTTCAGTACGTCATCTAAGATATTTTCTTGATTATAATTTAAACACAATAAAGACTTCAATTTAAAACTATTGTTATTAAGTTATTATAAAAAATAAGACATCCATCTTATATTCCCATTAAGTCTTATATAGATAGACAGTTGGTTTATTAACACAAAGAACGACAGAAAAAAACGTATTTGCACTTATTACGAATTTTTTTTTTAAACGATGCGTGCTTATATCTGTGTTAACTAAACCTACGTAACCAGTTACAAGAGAAGATTTTTTTAGCTATTTGGTAACTTGTTGTGAAATAAGACTTTATTTTTCTAATTTTATAACTTTCTTTAACCAGTAACAGATGAAGATCTACGTTTATGAAGAATGATCACACTTTCATCTTAGGTGTACCACATCTAAAATATTCGTAGGACGTTGACCTCGAGAGCGGCTTAACCACATGAGCTGCCTAGTACAGGCTAAGATGACGGACTAGATAGAACCTTGATGGCGTCTGAAGTGCATTCTCATGCTCCATGTGACAGCTCTGTGGCAATTGCCGACTAGCTCTACCAACATACAGATATCAGATGCATAGCTATATTTTATTCCTATTTTATGACGGTCTTGGATGTCATTTTTCTGTGGCACGATTGAAAGATGTTGGTTGATGGCCTTGTACAAGGTTTGGGTTCGATCCAAAGATAAAAATATGAAGATGATTTTAAGCTGAACAAAGGATTCTTCAGTTAGTTGAATGTGCAGGTTTACTGGCGATATCTTTCTCTTATCGCCTCAAATCACCATATCCAACTGAAATGTACTCTTTTAACTTAAATCCGAAGGAGCACGGTCGACTTAATATTCTGTTTATAGCCTAAAAAGGCTGAAAGAAATAAGGTAACAATGTTAAATCTCAGTCGTTTCCTTAACTAAAGCGTTTTTAACACAAAGAGGTACTTTAGAAAATTACCGGTTTCCAGTTTCTATGGGCACACTTATGAATACCGCCTACGTTAAGGGCTCTTTTGATTTCGAGTTGGTTTTCTACACGATTTCATTGCGTTTTGAATAAAATGTCGTGTTATTTTATTTCTTATTGAACTTTTTATCTTAGAATTTAGTTTTCTATCAAAGTTCATATAACATGACATAATAGACTGGGCGCAGAAATAGACTATACGTTACGATATAAGTAAAAAAAAGAGTTACGGAAATTCATACATAATAAAAAATAATTTAAAAAAAAATGCAAAAATAATTATTATTATTTTTTCATATAAAATATCACCTATATTAAAAAATAGATATATAATGAATATAGATTTCCACAACTGCGTCGAATTTCGGAAAACAATTCATTTTCAAATTACCTACATATGTATGTACATTTCTGTTGATAAATAATTTACATGTAAAATTAAATATTCCATCGGATTATCGCACTGCGAAAATATGAAAGAGATTACAGCTCGCATTCAGTAATAACACTGTGCAGTGCATTTGCAATAAATCAATGAGAAGTGAGTGCATGCAGGCTATATTGACAGATGCAAAGCCGGCGCTGTTTGACTTTACAGACGTAGTTGCGTAGTAGAGAATAGTCAGTACGTTGTGTCTTGTGACGTCATGCGGTCTCCCCCCACCCCTCTTCACCGCTCCGCCCCGGATCTTCGCCTTTCGTTTACTTTAGCGCTCACCAAGTAAAGTAAGCTATCCTTTGGCGGCTACTTGCTGGAACTCGTGTCTACAGCTAAAACCACGCCTTTTAAAAAAAATAGTTATTATATGAATTTTTAATTATCTCTCATCACTCTTACCTGTGACGTTTTTCGTAAGCGACACAGTCTCTCAGCCATTAATTTTCTTCTATTTTTGGAAACAAGGACTGAATGATTAATATATCACCACATAGCTTTTAATGTTCCATCAATGGTATGCTTAATTCTATTGTGTTGTGTGGTCTTCTAAAATTTATGTAACTATTAATTATTGTATATTTATGGGCAGATAAAAATTATCCTCATCCTATATCTATATCCTTTTTGTTGAAAACAAAATGGATTGACTGCATAAAGTTAACCTACTCTTAATTTTTATACTATGGCATTGGACTTTTATTTGTTATTTACAATAAACGTATACTCTCTAGCTATAGCTGGTTTATCTGACTAAACTCTACAGTATCTCTCGTTGGCTCTAAAATATAGATTGTGACAGGACCATTGAAAACCAATGAAAGTAAAAAAGTCACTTTTTCAAAACTTGTTCAATATTTATTTTAAACTGTTTACGGAGGGAAAAGAATAAGTTGATATTGTTGACTTTTTATTTTTTGTTTTTGCCATAATAGACATATATCTCTCTCTTCCGCGAATCGCTGTACTGTGTGAACTTATCTCCGATATTGTGAATTTCTTCTCTCAATCAGCTGACAGATATTATTTTTTTAGATGATGGGCTAGCAACTATTCAATTCCGTCATCGGACCATCCAGAAAATTTTCAGTTAAATCAATAACAGTTTTTTGTCTATCACATAAGGTATCATCATGCTTGACATATCTACTTACCCATGTAATATAATATAGTTTTCAGAAATATAGTTGACTTTTCTTGACAACATAATAGGGTATTATCATAATCACCTCTTTTCTGGAGGTGTAGGGACAATACACGTATTTTTACTTCCCACATACATACAGACAATTGCGTCTTATCATTATCGTTTCTACCTCAGGGTATTTAGATAATTAGCAGCGATAAAAATAAAATACTATGTGTTGATAAAAGTAAAGATAACTATAATATAAAACTTAAAACATAAAAATAATCCTAACTTATTGCGTCTTAAACCATTGTTGTGAAAAATTAACAAAAGACAATCGTACTTTTTCGTCTCTTAAAATTATTACTTTTCTGTAAGCGGCCTGTGTGTAAATTAAACAATAGATTTTTAAACACAAGAGTAGACTTATCCTACATACCAATTGCATATTTACAATTTGTAATTTTTTGTTATATATTTATTTATTTCCAATAAATAAATTACAGTGTCGCTTCTGTAAGTAAGCAATATAAATACTCTGTCTGAACGGTAATGACAAAAGAAACCGACAAAGGCCGGATTAGAATTGCCATCAAGTGGACTAGACACATTGCAGTTTTTGCAACTTGTAACATGTTCGCTGAAGTCTTGAAAGAACGGGTAAGCAAAAAGGTTAGTAAGGTTTTTACCATCAGGTTCTGTCTGATATTCAGTAGCAACAACTTAGTAATTTATAGGTCAGAGTTTAATGTAAGAAAATTGGAATTAAGTTTCATTGAAAATAGGAAAGAATTGTTTTTGTGGTGCTTAAGTTTTTTATAAGCACACTGTTGTCACTATTTGAGTCACTGTTATATAATTAATTTTTACAGCTGAACATGGCCTTTATTGTTTTCAAGACTGTTTAGATAATTAATATGAATAGAAAATATAGTTTAATTTTTTGACATTTGCTTTTTCTTGATTGTGTATTTATCAATACAGTCTGTCTCATTATACTGTTGGAAGAAATGTTAACCTTGAAAGTTATGCTCTAGTATTTTATATGATGAACATAGAATACAAACCAAAATAATATCTATGTCCATAACACTGAAATGAGCAGTTGCCAACCCTAATCTACTTACCAAATCTAACTGTGATATATGTCTGTAGCAGTCACGGTACGACCAAATCCTCTTTCGTGTACGAGTCAGAGCAAGTAAAGTGAGTAATTGAAACACATACCAAGAACTCAGATTAATCAAAAATGAGAACGTTATACAAGAGGAAGGCAAACAGTTTTGATGTGAGCGAAACATGATGAAGTACGGTGGGCTCAGAAGATAGCTGTGCCACTTCACCTTGATTGGTGTATGGGAGGTGGCCCAGGTATCTCCTGAGATGTGTGTACTTACTCGTTAACTGAAATCTTGAATCCTGAGAACTCACACTTTGCTGGTGTGAATTAATGTTATGTGTACAGTACCACTTTCTAAAGGATTTTTTTTTCGCACAGTTATTATATAAATCAGATATGAGGGCGTGTAATCAAAAAAATGTTTGCGATATTAATTAGTAGGCTAAAGTTAATTTCTTAAGTTTTCGTTTATATGTTTAATATATTCTGTACAACAAATACATTTTAATTCTTTAATGTAATCTTCTTCCTCCTGGATTTAGTGCTGGCTACACCCTCACTATTTTGGAAAGAAACTCGGATATGCCTTTCATCATGACCTTAGATCGAGTAAGTCAGGATTTTCTTATATGTTTGTAGAATTTTTAAATATTTTATTTAAAGGAGCCTATTTCTAAGTTGCAGTACACAATGTACACGCGCCGTTAATTTGATCAAAAGTAAGGAAGCACGTAATAAGATGACGTCTCAGATTGTTATATCCCGCCCTCCTGATTGTCGCGAGTATTAAATAAACGAGGTCTAATTCTGGAGATGTGCCGGGATACGTTTAAACATTAACGAAGGAAAGTCAAAGAACAATGCGACGTTGATTTGGACGCAAAATATAATAAATATAGAAGGTAGAAGGACGAATTGCGTAACTCTTCTTCGTTTTACTGTGTGTTAATAATTGTACACGATAATAATGTTAAATTAATTATAAATACTTTACTCACATTCTACATCATAGTTGTTGGACGGGTTGTTTTTATATTCTGACGAACTTTTACGACGTACGACAGTTTTTACTTATTGCCTGTATTTTAGGAAAGGTATGTATGTACCGGTCATTGCTAAGCAAGCCATCCCCTTCTGTCGATCGCCATTGATCTCTATATGGCTCTCACCCCAATTTCCATTCGTTCTTACGTCCGACCACCTCATTCTAGGACGATATAAGTAGACAAAAAAGTTCTATTCAAAGTACGTAATCGATCAGTGCATGTTTGAAGTTCAGACCTAACCAACCAATAATAAGTTATACCTCTGTACACTAGTCATTTAAATATGGAATTGCCTGTGCGCGACTCTCATTGTTTTGAACGTAAGCGTCCTGTGTGCACCATAAATTGACTTTTTATCTGCTTTCTTTGTTCGCTGAAAATAAAATGGCGCAGGAGTTGTGTAATAATTAGAAGTCACAATTTCCTTAAAATAAAAAGGCAAAAATGCAATTGATCAGATTTTCGGGTAGAAGGTCAGGTCTTATACCCTAATCTCTCTTAAAGTTCCTGTCCCCTTAAAGCTAGCAGGGATCGGGTCAAGTAAAATTATGTTTCTGCCTATTAGAGCACCCCTACGGCACCCAATTTTTGTCCTTTTAGAAAAAAATCTGTTCATATGACCGTAATATAATATAAATTAAAATGTTTCTTAATTTTAATACAAGATACTAACAATTAAACGTCGTGATTCAATTTTTGTGGGTGGTAGCTAGTGGTTTGAGAAAATAACCTTTGGTAATAAGATGGTTGGTGGAAAGGTCAGACAATAAGATTTAATAGACACCTGTTAAAACCTGACTCACCCAATTTAGGATCCATGGTTAAAAGGCAAACCCGGGCTTTCCTCTCCAGAGTGGTGAGTGAGGATGTTACCAGGACTAATGCCAGGAAGAATAAGAAGAACTAGTATGTACTATAAAACTTTTCACCTAGCTGTAGAAATTAACTTTGAATTACGTGGGTTTTGAAATATTTAGTTATTTCAATACAAACTTAGAAGCAGACTGCTAAGATAACGCGAATTATTTCGCTCGTGTGTTAAGTAATTAAAACTTGCGAAGTTATAATTAGTTTTGCAACAAATTAGAAACAAATAGTGAATTCTAACACAAATGTTCTAGACTAGAAGTCAAACCCCAATAGTTGGTTAAGTTTTATTTTCAAATGTATCTACCAAATTTTAGAGATACACGTTAAAGAAACGATTTGTAAATTCTTATAAAGTCGTTGTCTTTTAAGTGGCCAGGTCATAACTTTAAAATTTTAATTTTGTGTTAGTTATGAAAAATTACATGAACATGTACCTACCAATTTAATTAACTTTCTGAAATAAGAAAAGGTGTGTCAATAATAAAACAAAGATATTACACTCTACATTCAATCTCATCTAATATTAGAAATGGACTGTAAAGAAAAAGGCTGTAAGTTTATTTATTTGTTGTGAAAAGTCTCACATTATCTACTGAACTAATCTTATTACTTTTTTGTGTACCTAAATGTCATTAAGAGTCTGAAGAAGAACAAAGAGCACTTTTTATATTTTAGTGTAGGATTTGTGCGAGTGAAGCTGTTGGTAAAAGCTAGTTGACAATAAAAATCCTGATTCCATAAAAATAAAGTCACTTTCAAAAGTCTGTTTTACATGAACGCTTGTCTATTCACTTTGACGCACCGCAAACTTACAACCTTTTAGGAAAACATTGATTGCTTTGCATACGGCTGAACAGGCTGTTTTGAAAGCTGCAAAGGCTGTGTAGAGGCAAGAAATGTATCGCTAAAAGCTGCCATCAAGCGCTATTGCGGCCGCTTTTGCTAGACGAGGGACGCTTCCATGTAGACAAAGGTAAGGTCACACTGCCAGCGAGCTAGCGGGAGAAGTAAGGAAGCCTAATTTGAACTAAGGGCTGTATTTCACACCGCGATAGAGCTAAGTGAGCGAGCGAGGCGGCAATATTTTTGATACTGCCTACTATACATATTAAGTCCATAAAATATTGCTTGATCTTTGACAGCAGGATTGAATGATTATGCGCGAGCTGAAAAATGGCATCGGTCGCTCACTCTTTCACCGCTCTTTAGCTATCCTGCTGCCAATGTCAAATATTTCCAACCGAACTGTTCATAGCCATCATATATTCGAGGAAGACTGTGTGAAACAAGTATGGAAAGGAGTGAAGCGATTTTCCCTGGCCTCGCTTTCTCGCTGGTAGTGTGGCCTACCCTTACGTCACTAATTCATCGCTAACGTCAAAGTTGAAGGATTAGTATTTATGTTAGATTCCCAGTCATAGATAGGGGATACATGCGGACCTTCAACTTTTAGTAAGTGGTTACTGGATCAGACTGACCTGGTGAATCTTATTTTTATCTTTGTAACCGTACGGTTAAGTGACAAAAACAAAATTTTAAATGACACCCTATGCAAATCTATCTTCATCTCAATTTCCATCAAAACGCCGTCCAGCTGAACGTGGCCATGAGTCTTTTCGAGACTGCTGGCTCTGCCTACCCTTACATCACTATTTGAATTATTCTCTTCTTTTATTATTAAAGTCAAACAATACATCTAAACCACACGGCTTTGCATCAAATAGCCACCATATCAGATCCGCTGCATCCGTACATTTGTCGCGGGGCGGCCTGTCGTGCGCAGTACGGCAGCGTCCATTTCCGTCCGGAACCGCGGTCTGCGCCGGCTGTCCGGAACTCTGCTACCGATGTAACGTCCACTAGAGATTAGGTTTACTTGAACTACTAGTACATGCCGTAGACATAGAATTATTAATATTATATTAAACTACAGAAGGAAGGAAATATGCAGAGATCGTGGCAAGTGGAAAGAGGTGGTCTCTGCCTACCCCTCCGGGAAAGAGGCGTGATTTTATGTATGTATGTATGTAAACAACAGAAGGGTTGCTCGTAGATACGTGATGGTAAGTATGTCACTTCATTAGTGGCGGAGAGATGCTATAAACATTGTCGCTTAAGAATTAATATCGTTGTTTTAAACCGACTTCCGAAAAGAGGCCTCCCCCTTTTCTGAAGTTAGTTAAAAACAACGAATTCTGCAATTGACTTTTTTGTTTATCTGCTTACAGGAATGACACAATGAATCTGTAGACATATTTTTTCAGCCTTCTTCAGAACTGCACAAGGATAAGTTGTAATCTTATAACAGTTGGTTTAATTACATACATACATAAACTCACGCCTCTTTCCCGGAGGGGTAGGCAGAGACTACCTCTTTCCACTTGCCACGATCCCTGCATACTTCCTTTGCTTCATCCACATTCATAACTCTCTTCATGCAAGCTCGGCGGTTTCGGGCACTTTTGACCTGACCCTTCACCAGGACGTCCTTAATTTGATCAAGATATGTTCGTCTAGGTCTTCCCACCCCGACCTTTCCCTCCACACTCTCCTTGTATATCTGCTTAGTCAACCTGTTTTCATTCATCCTCTCCACATGACCGAACCATCTCAACATACCCTTTTCTGTTCCTTATCCGGTCACTCAATTACACATCCAACATACTCCTTAACGCTCTCATTTCCACTGCATTTATTCTGCTTTCGTGCTTCTTTTGCCATACCCAACTTTCACTCCCATACATTAATGTCGGGACCAACACGCCCCTGTGCACAGCCAGTCGAGCCTTTTTGGATAGTTTCTGACTTCAAAAGGCATGCAAAGCTCCATTCACCATGTTCCCCGCGTTCACTCTCCTTTCAATATCACTATCACACTTGCCATCTGATGTAAACTTTGATCCTAGATATACAAACTCTTTCACTTGCTCAACTTTTTCTCCTCAAATCAAAATATTACATGCTGTCATTTCTTTCTCCATTTCAAAAACCAGTGTTTTAGTTTTACTTACGTTCACTTTCATTCCTTTCTCTTTTAAAGCTTCATGCATACAGTTTACCATCTCCTGTAACTCCTCCGCTGATGACGCCAGTATAACCTGATCGTCGGCATAGAGCAGACATTTGACGAGTAATTCATTCATCCTTAATCCACTTTCAGACTCTTTCAAATCTGTCAAACAACTATCCATAAATAGGTTGAACAGCCACGGTGACGCAACACATCCCTGCCTAACGCCTTTCTCAATCTTAAACCACTCAGTGTGCGCTCCGTTTATCCTGACACAAGCACTCGAATCCTCATCTAAGGATTTCAGTGCTCGTATCAAGAGACTGCTCACCCCATGCATAGAAAGTGCTGACCACAATTCATTCCTCTCAACTCTGTCATAGGCCTTTTCCAAATCCACGAATGTGCAATAGACTTTTTGACTCTTGGCCAAAAACTTTTCGGCTATGCACCGCAAAGAAAAGACCTGATCAGTACATCCCATTCCCTTTCGAAATCCCACTTGAGCATCCCATATTTTGTCATCAGTTTCATTCCTGACTCTATTAATCAATACCTTAGCATACAATTTGCCGACGACGCTAAGCAGGCTTATACCACGATAATTTTTGCAGTCCAGTTGTAACCCTTTTCCTTTGTAAAGTGGCACGATAACAGCCTTACACCAATCTTTTGGTACTCGGCCGCTTCTCCAACACAAATTGAAAAGGCAGTACAACTGTCTAGCTACGACGCCTTTTCCTGCTTTAAGCATCTCGACCGACACTCTATCATACCCAGCAGCCTTACCCGCTTTCATACTCTTAAGTGCTTCCACAATTTCAAACATTTCAATTTCGCCTTCCATCTCATTCTCTTTTTCTTCGCTATAGCAGAACTCTTTCTTATTTTCTTCCTTTTTTTCAAATAAACTCTCAAAATAGTCCTTCCATATCTTTAGCACACATTCTTTTATTTTAATTAGATAAAAGAAAATTTGACTCTTGCGACTATAATGCTTATTTGGAATAACATAAATCCCAGATTTAGCCTTCCACATTTACAGAAATAATTAAATATATTTACATATAAAAATTATACAATCTGTCTGGGAATTTCGTTCACTGTATTTTTTAAATGTGTTTGCAATAACAAAATATTCAATAAATATATCAATTTAAAAGAGAAAATTTAAAATACGTCCTGTTCAAAACCCCGTGGTCTAGATTACTTTAATAAGCCCTCCACTGAATTCCACACAAGTAGAGCTTTTCACCGAATTTGCGGTAAAATTTTCGCGAGGCCCAAAAAGCTTTGGCTGAAACTTGTAATTAATTTTTAATCCGTTGTCCTTACTTCGCGGCTTCACATAATAAATTAATTTCACTGGTCTTTAGGTGATAATAGCTGCTTTGTTTGGAATTAAGTATATCCAAAGGAATGTATTAACACTTATTTAAGGTTTATTTTTTTATTTCCCCAGAGATACAGGAAGGAAAATTGAACAGAATTAAATATGGAAATCTGAGATATAAAAATATATACGGGACAAATTACACTGATTGAATTAGCCTCGAAGTAGGTTCGAGACTTGTGTTACAAGATACTAACTCAACGATACTATATTTTATAATAAATACTTATATACCTAGGTAAACATCCAAGGCCCAGGCCAATCAGATATATTCCTAGAAATAGTAAAAAATAAATGTCATCTTGAGTAAGATTGATAGAGATATAATGCGGGAAAGAGAAAGTGATATACGTACTAGAATTTACATTTTGCCAAGCTCAACTTTGGTGATTTTCCATAAATATTTACTTATTAACTTTTGAAGCCTTAAAGCGGATGGCGGGCGAGTTGTCAGTTGTCAGATGACTACCCAGTCAGACTAGTCCACTCTCGTTCCCGCGAATTTCGAACTATTAGACCTGGAGGGGGGAATTGCTCTGAACACTAGGTAAAAAGACGATATCAACGGACTCCTTAGAAATGGCAATAAATAGCATCGGAATGAATTAATGTAGGAATTGAGATTCGGAGATATGAAATCCCACTTCCTCATTTCTAAATTTGAATGTTGATTGGACTATAAATTGCTTTATTCTGGAATGAACTCCGTGTATAAGCCATATCAAACATTAATAACATCAGGTAGAACCGTTGATGGATCAAACCGACGGTGTTTCACACATGAATAAATTAAAAGGCTTTATTCTGGGCACTTTAATGCAAAGTTAATGCACTTTAGAACTGTTATCTTAAAGGACGATTTACACAAACCGAGGTTAGATTTAGTAGAAGTGAAAGACTGACAAAAAATATAAACATTTTAAATGATCTTTCTTTTTATTTTAAAACACATTTGCTTGCTTGCTTTTGCTAACTCCGAAATTTCATTTCTTTCTGATAAGAATTTAGAGACCGTCTTCCGTTAAAGAATTACTATTAAAAAATTATTCTATTGATTGCTTTTCTAAACGTGTAACAACATTTTTGTGTTTTTGATATTTTCCTTAACAAAATAATTAAAAAATCGAATTTAACATTACAATGCCCATTTAACAGTTTTTTTTTTTGTTTTACATTAATTTAATTCTACTAATAAATCTGATCGGAATTAAGACTGGTAGTTGTAAACGACAAAAATGGTAATGCAAAAAAATCGCGTGTCGTACCTACCTCCGAGTGTCGCTGTCGCGTGGCTCAAGAAAGTATCATTATACCTAATCGTATAGTAGAGTAGCTTGTGCAGTCTAGCTATTAATTCAACATTATAATATTGCGCTTTTGAAAGTTTAATACTTTTTCACATGACAAGCCTTTTATGTCTCAGTTGGAAATTCCTAATCAAGTATCAGCTTTTAATCAGAATGTTTTGAGACAAAAATTTATAAATAATGGTCAAAAATTTGATCTCATTTTGTACCGGAGCCAGCGTAACTATTTCTATTATTCTAGTCAGTGCTTACAATAGACCACCCATAAGATTTTTTCCGGAATTAAAGGTATGGTGACCCCATCTCCATATTCAGAAACTAAATTATATATTTACGCGAAATTTCAAGAAATCTGTTTATTCGATAGCTAACAAACTATCTTTTTAATTAATAATATAAGTTGTGATATAATTAAATTAATGTAACAAAAAACCATAGTCGTCTCAGTATAAACAAAAGAGTATTTACATGAACTTAGGTCATCCACGACATGGCGAGTAACATTTTATGTTAATACTCTAATTAGGAGACAACAATATTTATGCCCTTGTAACCGACAGGGCAATTATGTGAAGGCGTTCGATGCACGTTGACATGCCTGAATGCTTGTTTTAATTAAACTAATACCGCGTGATCACGATTCCGATATTTTACTCAATGATGCCAATTTTATTATGTCTAAAGGCATCTTGCAATCCCGTTTTTTTGTACGTTTAATTAAAATTTATAATTTGTTCATAAATGGGTAAGTTGATAATAAATTGAAGCTTTATAAGTTTTGATGACGTAATTAGTAAACGCAAATGTCGATGAATAAAGAAAGAAGAATAGCAAAGGGTATATACTATTTTTTTCATTTTTATGATATTAACATAACTCTCTTTCTCTAATATTTGCGTGATATTAGTCTGTTTTAATATTAGTGTCAGGTGCGTTATCATCACTTGTAACTTAGACCCATAATCATCATAGTGTGCGGTCTATGTAAAAACTAAATAATTATTATTCGATTATTCATTAGGTCTCATCTCAAGTTCCTATCATAATAAGGATTTTATATATGCCTGTATTGTAAAACTATTGTACGGTAACAAAACGGGTACGGACAGTAAAGCTAGTGCTAGTAATAAAATAGATAGAAAAAATAAAACATTGAAACGAGCACTATTAATGCTCCCAACAAACACTAAAAACACAATGCAACAAATCGCGAAAATAGTTTAAAACAAATACAATATTCTGCAGAGTTTTTACAGGTACAAACTATAGTATATTCTAACGGCTAAACTAAGTTATTTTTATTACCAGTATACTCTGTGAGCTGGTAGAATTTTAGTTGCGCGAGCAAAAACTCATGATATAAATTTTTGTGCAAATAAGCCACACACGTACTGTTTGTAAAAGGATATTGTAGGATTAATGAACGACACGGCTCTTAATTGATAGGGATTTTAAAATTTTATTTTAAAATCCCTATTAATTAAGTTTGCTTAATGAATCATAAAAATAATCTGCGCAATTATCGAAAATGTTTAGGTTTAATAGCTACATGGACACAAATAGTTCTTACCAAAGTTGTTTCTTTAATTTTGTACGAGTTGTGATGTTTGTAAGATTATAGAGTTAATTAATGTTAGAGGAGTTACTTCATTAGCTGTATAAATATACCACAAGACGTTTTTGAGATACATTCTGCCATGTATTGAACTAATTGTAGTAAAAGTTGTAAATTCTATGTTTGTTGAATCATAAAATTTGCATTTTTCTTATTTCTTCATAAATCCATCTCTGTCTATCGGTATAGAAATTAGGTATTATGATTCGATGATCCGTATATACCTTAAAAACTTTGTAAAATATGTGGAAGTGGGTATAAAACACAAACACAGTATGAAACACAGCACTTTTGGCCACTTACAACGCGTTTCTTGCTGGGTACCTATTAGTAAATTATATGTAACTTTAGACTTTAGAGAAAAAATAATTAATAATATTTATAGATATTATATTAAACAAAACTACTGCTTTACTTCATGATTTTTAATTAAATAAATTTGAAATAAGAATCACGTAATCCATTTAACAACGCACCAACAAAAATCTACCTACACCTAGCTACATGTCGTCCACAAATTCGTTCCTTAATTTAAAGTAAAAGACGTTATAAAGGGGATAATCTCCAGCTCCGGGCGCTCTGCGTTTGTGGGGAATGTGAGAAATTTCCAGGAATTTCCAGAAATTTCCAACTGGAGTGCACTTCTGTCGGCGGATCTAAGAACTCTTTGCACGTGTTTTCTCGCAAAACTCGTTTATAACTTAGAAATATTATCACGTCGGAGTTCGTCGCGTCCTTTCAGTTTTAATTTTGATGGCAGATAAAGTATTTAGGATATATGAAGTCTGGCTTTATTGTTGTAGATTTTCTTTTGATTTTTCGTAATATATTGAACAATATACACACAATCCTATAATTTGCTTGAACGTATATGAGCTGCATTCTCTGTCACATGCATTGCATTAAATTCAGTAAACATCTTGAAGGGTTATTATTTGCTAAAGACATTACTAACCTACACCTTACCACAAGTTTTGACCACAAGTGACCTATGAGCAGTCTCGGGTTCTACATAGATGTCTCTGATGCTTGCTTGCCACAATTAGAGTGAAAACTGCTACCGTCATTGCTGTATAAAAATATGTAAAAAAAAAACCAGCTGCTTAGCGGAATTTGTAATAAAGCCGTGAGTTAATTTGTGCAAACAAAAAAAAAAAAAAAACTATCGTACTACACAAAATGCACTAAAATCTATTGACTGGAACAGTAATTTTGAAGCCAGGCACGAGCCAGCGAAGACGTTAAGTGCCATTTACACAAGATGTGGCAGTCCCAGCGAGAACCGTTCGTTACTTCATGAGATCGCACTGGGAACAATTTTGTGTAAAACTTTTTTGGTATAAAAAGAGGTATTTAGTAATTATTAGTTTTAGTTTTATTAATTGTAGTCAACATCGCAGTATAATGAATCTAATTTATGACTGCTATTAGCGTCAAATCTATAGGTTCGGTAAGAATAGGTGTAGGTGTTTGGTTTTTAGTAAAATTCTTATACCTAGTAGCCTGACAACAAGCTACCTTGGAAATCATACTTAATTAATCTAACATCTGATTTCTTTTTTCTCTGTTCTACGTTTTATCCCTTCTACATTTTCCCTGGTGAATACAGGAGTCTGCATATGAATTTGTACGGAGTAAATATTGTAAAGACACTGACATCATTTATCACAGAAAACCTTCAAATTTTCATTTAAATCTTAAACGGTAATACAATTATTATGATAATTTTAGATGGTCAGAGTACATCGGCAGAGGTTGCAACTAGAACTGTACTGTACTGTAACTGTGTGTCCAGTTGTAAACTAGATGGATACGCATACAGGGATAAACTGCTAGTTGCAGTTCAACGATGTTTTAGCAGTAACGAAACTAGAACGGCGAAATTCTGTCTGGATCAGCCATTATTTATACTGCACTTGCACTGTGTTTGTTTCGCTCGTGTTTGAGTGTAAATGTCGAATTTAAGGTACGTGGGAACTAAATTTGAACTTCACAATGTAGCTTAGTGTTTGTAATTAAATGAAGTAAATTTAGTGCCTGAAACTTGTATTCGTACAGAGGTTGAAAAATATGAGAAATTAAAGTTTGTAATTTATGACTTCATTTTTACGAAACCACTAAAAATAAAAACAGATCGTTTAAAATTGATTAAAATTTTTGGGAAGAAAATGGCTCATTTGTTTAATTCTCTAAATTTCTGAGACTTTTAAGTTATCAACAATATTATTGAGAAAGTAAATAACATTATCTTCAAAATACGTGTATTTTCAGCCTTTTGGGACTGATATATTATTTTTCAGATTTTATACCCCTTTGAATTTTTAAAAGTACCTATTGTATATTGGTATTTTGAGTTTAATATATAATCGCCAGATATAATATAAATTAACAGTAAAATACTGTCTAAACTAGTTAGACCCAAAACTTTAATAATTTATTGCCTAAAACTGCTGTCGTTGAGGTTTACTGTCCTTGTTTGTGTCCAAATGTTCTATTATGAGCATTTACGTCAATTGCTTTAAAACTTTGTATAAATAATTAATTAATACAGCCGCCATCAATATTTTGTGATTATAAGTCATTTGCTTACTATTTTATTAAATTCATTTTAAGACTTTTATTCAATAAATATGTATGTAACAAAAAACTATATGTACCTGCACTAAGATATATATATATATATTCCTATATACTACAGATATATAGACTTGAGATTCAAATAGTGACCCATCGCCTAGAAAAAGAATCCCAAGTTTATAAACTTATCCCTATGTCGCCTTTTACGACATCCATGGGAAAGAGATGAAGTGGTCCTATTCTTTTTATATTGTTGCTATTTGAATCTCAATTCTATCATTAAGCCTAACAGCTGAATGTGGCATATCAGTCTTTCAAGACTGTCTATCCCGCAAGGGATATGGACGTGATTATATGAATGAATGGAAATACAATACCTATGTAAGTTCGTAAGTGATATTTCTTTATTACATTACATCATTCTATCTCATTACCTTTCTGCATGTTCAAGTTTGTAATGCTGCGATGTAAACTAAAGAGAGTGCAAAAATTACCTATTATAGGTATGATCAGGTTTCTAATAAAATACGAGTATTACAGTTTCAGATACAAAAATCCACGTAATAAATTTAAAGCTTATTTGTTTTGTTATAGATAGATGATTAGTATCCTATTTTAAATGACGTTTTGTTATCTTTAACTTAAATAAGTTAAACCATTAAGTATTCTTAAAATCTAAGATATGAATTACTGCTTTTAAATTCGCATTACATTAACATACAAAGCGCAATATTCGCTATATATAGTCTTCTTCCTTTTCCCAATATCAATACATTTTAAATAAGTAAGCGAACTTAATGATAGTGACTTCCGTGATTTCTTCATTTTATGACGAGCTATTCAGCTCCGGTCGAGTAATTTAGTTAGGTACGAATAATAAATTTAATTTCGTTCATTCCACCTAAAATACATGGAACATTTCATTAAACTAGTTGGGACTTACCTTGGTGATTTCTAGTCGCTATGCATTTCGTGTGATTGTAAAATTTTGTCTAAAATTTATAGTTTCCACTCTACAGTATGTTATTTTAAGTACTGAAGTAAACCAGTAATCACACTTGTTGAATTTTACATTTCTTAACTAAAATATGGTTAATAAGTAGCAAAAGGACATCTTGAATTTATTTCTCATGGTGATTAAGTTCGACCGACGATGCTCTTTATATCTAGTGACCAGTGGGTTTAGTAAGTAAAAGATCTATTATAGCTTTTAAATAAGTCCTACGACAATAGGTAAGTTGTTTTGAATTATAATTATTGACTTTGTGTAAGTTCTGATTTTATCTAATTTTAGTCAGCAGATAACCATTTGAACATATTGAAAAAGTAATTTTGGCGTTTGTGTTTAATTTAGGCACTAGCGGTGACATTTGGTTCCCCCTTCAAATTTTTATAACTTCATTAACCTTATCATAATGGCAATGATCGCTGTTTATTTTAATGTAAATTGATTAATCGATATTAACTACTATAAAAAGTACCTCACAATATCACTATGCAATACCATGCTGATAAGATCAGTTTAATGATATTTTATATCGATACGAATCTTAAAAGCTTCCTACAAACGGAAAAGCCATAAAAACTAAATCGTGTCATGTAAGAATGTTTGATTATGTCAGTAGAGAGGCATGGAGTGGGCAGTGTAATTCGTCGTGACATGAAACTAGTTAGTAGGTTTATATTGGTCGAGTTTACTGGACCGATTCGCCTTGGCTACCAAATTAAAATCTGGTTTCCATAATATCCGTTATCTCTCTCATTTGTTTGCAAATCTTCTTGGTCTGTCAAATTATCATGCAAATATGCCTTTATGATTCTTTGTCAAAGAAACATGCTGTCGAATTGTATGCTGTTGAATAGTAATTGTATATTAGCAGTATGTTTAATTGTGATTTATCAATCGTTGTCGATTCAACTAGCCGAATGTGATGTTTGACAAATAAGCATACAATTCAAGCTCAAGGTTTAAAACCTTAACCCTGCCTACTGCATCTGGCCATTAAAATAATTACGATAACAAATATATAGAGTTCCTAGATGGAATATTGTGAAAATAAACAGTAAATAGGGTTCAGGCAGAGCTAAACAATATGGTTTTTGTTGTGATCAGCGAATAGTTAGACTTAGAGTAACGTAGTACCCTAATCTGAAGAGACTGCATGAATATAAATGAAAGGAGTTTCTAATACAGTATTCATGGCAAGAAGAATGACGAAGTCGCTGCCTACTCCTCCAGGAAAGAGGCTTGATTATACTTGCACATAACGGTAATTGACGAACGCTTTAAAAATATTTGAACGAAAGACTGACAATTTATTTTTGTTATTTTCCAATACATATTTACCTCATCATTTGAATAATCCAATTGTAATCTCACTTTTGTATTTGGAACCATGGATAGTTGGGAAAACTAGATAGTTTTCCCAACTATCCATGGTTCCAAATACAAAAGTGAGATTACAATTGGATTATTCAAATCTAATATTGTGGGTTGAGATTTATACAAACGGAATACCTTTCTGGGTTTATATGCTCGCATAGTTAGTTTTATCGGTACATAACATCTCGATCGAATCTCTGTTCGCATATTAGGTCAACAATAGGGCCTTTAGAAATATATAAGTAAGTTAGTATCTAACCATTAAAATATATATAAAAAAGGCATATCTTTTTGGTACTCCGGTTGGTACACATTAGCAAATAACTTGGAAAATTATTACTAAGCTGAAAAAGAAGGTAAACTTTAAAATCAGGGTTTGATGTATACATGAATGGTATAAATATTACAAAATCTGTCTGTACAGTACAAATGCAAATGTGCCTATTAGTTTTTGCAACTACGTTAGGGTCATATTAGTGTTTCCAGCGATAGCCCGGATTATTTAAATGGTTATAAATTGTGTTTATTAAAGTATCGATTAAAATTATTATAGTCCATTAAAAATTTATGTATATTACCTACAATTTGTCTTGTTATAATTTGGTATCTCGTAATAAGTGCCGCGTGGTTTTCAGCATCAATACAACAAAAAAGGACCACTCCATCTATTTCCTATGGAGGTTGTTAAAGGCAACTAAGGGATAGGGTTATAAACTTGGGATTCTTATTCCGGGCGATGAGCTGGCAACCCGTCACTGTTTGAATCTTAATTTTATCATAAAGCCGAATAGCTGAACGTATCAGTCTTTTCAAGATGTTGTCTCTGTCTTCTCCGCAAGAGACATAAACGTGACTATATGTATGTAACAATTTCTGTTTAATTTGACTCGTATAAATTTATTTATTTATTTATAGACTTTTCATACCTTTCATTTACATCTTTCGTATAGAAAGGACAATAAGTACGTATGGATGCACATCCATACGTACATACCTACAGATAAGGCTTCGCCATATGATTTATTAAAAATTTGCGGCAAAATTAATACAATTACTTGAAAATTGTATTTGGAAATAGTTCACACACAATTGTTAATCATCTAATTCTATTATATTCGTATCAAATTTATCGGTATCAATTCAAATCGGTTAACGTATGTAACTGAATCAATTTTAAACAATCATTCAGCTATCAATTTATTACTGGAACAAATATTAGTGTGAATTAATTAAAAACATATATTACTCGTAACATACCAAAACAACGAACGAATTTTGTGAATAATTTAAATTCCAGTAGTTTTCATGATGCATTATTTTGTTGCTAATTAGCTGTAGATGTGTTTGAAAATGCTGCATGTATGGAATTTAATAAAGCACTGACAAACAATAACAGTTATTATATATCTATAGTATATTTTAATGAACTTTGATGCAAGCAATCTTAAAATAAGATATCTTCAAAGTAACATCAGTTAAGAAGGTACATTTTTTTCTTGAGTTCGGTTTTTTATTTATAATCAAATATCTATACTAATATTATAAAGCTGAAGCGTTTGTTCGTTTGTTTTAGGAACTACTGGTTCGAATTGAAAAACACGCTGCAACTTTAAGAAGCAAAGAAATAATGGAATATGTCAAAAAAAAAAAACGGGGAATTTGTGAAAAAATATTCATCCATGATGATGCCCAAAATAAATATTCCACACGGACGAAGTCGCGGGCACAGCTAGTTTTTAATACATTGCCTTTCCAAAACTCAGACATTTGTTAAAATTGAAATTAAAGTTAAATCTTTTGTCTAATGTTGACTGGGTGAGAGGCATCCTCACGAACAAGCTCTTAGATTCATTAGTAACTTTATTTAAAAAACGTCTTATTTTTTTATATAGGTCTCTTGGTCTTTCTTATCCTCGCAAGTTTAAAGTTGCACCCTCCACCTCTACTCTTCATTGTCTTCCCGTCTTGAGACTGTCGTCCCACTTTGTTTGCTTTTCGGCGTCCTTAGTTCTAAGTTCAGCCTCGCATATCATGTTTTGTCGATATCTAGCCAGAATTTCTTCGGACTGCTCCTTCTACCAAGGCCTGGCAGAGGCGGCAAGGCAAGAAATTTGTTTCCCAGATAACACGCAAGATGTAATCGTTCGATGCACAGATGGCTCTCTTATAATTTTGTATGCTATGTCATGGACATGAAGGCTACCCCACATCCAGCGCAACATTTCCACCTATGTAACATGTTGCTCCTGTTTGGGTAACTGGCCATTTTCTAAGGCCATACCACAGGAGAAGCCTCATAATGTATTTATTGAACCTACACCCAGTCTCACCGAAATTTTGGGTCAAAGATGATACACATTAGTATAAATAGGTATTTACTAATAAGTAAGTATGGTACTTGTCTGGCTTAAGATTATTTATAGTTTGCCACGTCATTTTGATAATACACAGAAGACCATTCTAAATTAAATTTATTCACAAATTAATGCATTGAAGTGGTTAGTACCAATAATGTCTGAATGGCAGAAATTATTTAATGTCTCTAAAAGGCTATTTAACATCGCGACAGGAATCCTCGAAGGGCAGATAGTGGAGGTATTCAAATATCACGTTGACTATTGCATAAAATAATTTATTATCAAGTAGGCTGTTTAATTTACAAGAGCATAAAATGTATTTCAATACAATACTTGAATTGTTTTATGATCTAAGTGCATCAGACAAAATCGTGCTAAAAATAATTTATTGTTTATTACAATTTAATTTATTGTTTATTACAATAAATTAATTTAAAATCAATACATTGTTTCTTCTTTAATTTTATAATCATGAATTATATTAATGACATTTCCAACATTTCCGACATTTCCCAACCTTTCCCCAAGCATGAAATGCTTAAGAAATTCAATGATCTTCATTTTGCACCAAAATAGGTACTTATCAAAAGTAAAAAAAAAAACTATTCGAATAAAATTTGCAAGCAGTGAGATTAAATTTTCTATCAAATTTTACGATCCATAAATTGTATCCCGCCGCTTCAGATACCGTTGTCACGCAAAATCATCTTTGTCAGGCTGATATAATCTGATTTAGAAGTGGCTCAACAAATTTGTAAAAGTTAACATATTGTGTTGTTTTTTTGTTAAATATAGGAAGTTACATCAAAGATAACTCGTTATTAGGTCATGTAAAAAAAGTAAGCAACCATCATATCGTTGACAAAGACCTGTTCTGTCAAAGACCAACGTAAGAATATAATACAAATTCTCAAAATTAAAAATAATTATCAATATAAAAATTCAAACTTTTTCTTGCACTAGGAAAATGCCCCATTTCAAGCGACACATTTATATTTCTCACATGTCTTCTCACCTTCATATTGGTGATGACAACGCAATATACATAATTCTCAAACTGGGAAAGAGAATAAGTCTAATTATTTTTATTTATTTATAATAATAATAGCACAGGTCTGCGGCTCAGCCCGCGCTAGCAACCTGTCACTATGTTAATTCCAATTCATTATTAAGTCATACAGCTGAACGTGGCCTTTTCAGTCTTTTCAAGACTGTTAGATCTGTCTACCCCGCAAGGGATTTAGACGTGATTATATGTATGTTATACTATGCCCATTAGAATTTAGAGAAACAAGAACAAGATGGCAAAGGTCAGACGCCGCTTCGTATGAAACCATTCTAGAGTCATTGTCGTAGTTGCACTTTAGACTCCCCTCCAGAGGATGGAATGAAAAAGGACTTACGGCAAAATGGTTGAAGATGAAAAAAGATCAACACACATAATATAAACTATTCTTAGTTTAATTAATATTGTAAAGTTGACGTTGCTGAAGAAAATGCTGCAGTGCAGTTTGTTACCGCTTCTTCTGCACTGACGCCTTGAAAGCGGCAGTAAACTTAGTTTTTAAGTAATTTATTTGACGTCAACCAATGTTGTTAAACCATACGACAATTATTAAGCGATATATAGTATCCTATAATAATGAATAAAATTTTTGAATTTCAATTTTTTGAATTTAATGTTTCTTAGAGTTTGTATGTTAATTAAAAATATTAGTCTTTAGTCAGCTACATAGTTTGATAGCCACTGACATATCATATAGAGTCGTCACTTCGTCACTTCTCTATTACATCATACATTGCGCCATTCTGTACAAATAAAGCTTGTAGGAAGTTTTGTCAGGCATTGTTGTATTGTCAAAAACTGGATCATGAATGACTTGTTAAATGTTATTTTACATATGAATGTCTGTCTATATAAATTGCTCGGTCATGGTTCAAATGGTTAAAAATAGACAAAGTAATATGTCGTGGGCGGTGACTAAAGAATGCTTAAAGTGGATTTTAAGCAGCAATAGCGGGGAATAATATCATGCAATGTAGAGTGGTAAAAGATAAAAAGAAGAACTTGTAAGCGAAACTAATTTAAATTTCTCTTTCTAGATATTATCTTTACAAAAACATTATTTAAGAATATTTGTAAAACTAAACGAGCTCGATTTAATGTAAAGAAAACAAAGAAAATATAAAAGAAGTTATCCGAGTTATCTCCAATCTAATGGAAGACCCAAGAAACTAGAAAAGTAATAGAATAAAATTAGTCTAGGAAAAACCCAGGAAAATAGCATTCTTATATTAGTACTAGACTAGAGAACTAAAATTTTCTACGAATACATCTCGGGTTATTTTTTCTTTCTTTATCTTACATTTATTCATCATCATGTGGCCTCCTCCATGATGTTAGAATAAAAAATGATTTCCACCTAGCTCTATGTAAGATGTTGGTAAGTAAAGATATGGAGGTTGTGAGTAAGTAAAGTTACATACTTTTTTAACAATATTGTATTTTTCATTAACATGTAAACCCAAAACAGAACGTAATTTGCTTCATGCTCAATTTTAGCAAGTTTCACAATACCAACAAAATGAATTGGCGGCTCTCGAAATCTGTTGTATCCTGTTATGTAATTATCATGGCCTGAAATTAATTTAATTTGGATACATCAATACCCATTGATAACAAAATGGGTAGAATCGCTGGACTAATCATAAAGTTATATCTTCTTTTCATATAAGATATTTCAAACAAAACAAAGAGAGGCAGCTTTGTGAGGAACTGTTAATTTACTAATAAAATCCTGAAAATGGCTTTGATACTGAACACCAGTGTATCAGAGTGTGTGATAACTACTAGTGATTCTATCATACACGTTCTTAATCGTATTGAATAGTACACAGTTGTTTATTTATTAAATGACATTTTTCGAAATAATATTTTAAATGTACTTTTTGGATAACTCAAACGTCGTGTTATTTTTGCTGTAATATTTAGACTAAATGTGTGTTACATTGACTATTAAGATTAGGTGTGGTTTTATGATTATTAAATATTCGTGGAAAACCATGAATGTTGATGAGTCTTACAATATCGGTTTAAGTGATGTTTGATGTTGACCCAAAAGTCCCGAGAAAGAGCAAAGTAAAGAATCCACATCTAATAACTCAACTGTTGTGACGAATATTTTAAAACGAAGTCACTGACAAAAATAAGTTTGATTCGTTAGAGTCACAACTAAGAAAAAAACACTGTATTTTTTTAAATTTTATTATTCCTCGATATTGAAACACAAATAATGGTGTTATGTCTTGTAAGTAGCCAGGATCTATAAAATAATACTCCACGGCAATCATGTTTATAGTGTATGTACAGAAAACAGTTTAATTTAAATCCAGTAGAAATCCATACAAGGCAATGATCAATACCGCATTGTTAAAACTTTGTATGTTGATTTATGTATTCGTAAAATGGGTTGTTTGCTCTTTTGTTAACCTCCGGCAAAAGTATCCAATTACCTCATAATAATTAGATATGGACGCTAATAATATGAATTAAGATATTTATATTCTTACAGAAGAAATCCAAATATTGTCTTGTTATTGATATTTCTGTGTTTATAACTTCCATTATTTCTTTCTATATCACGTTTCATTAGGATTAAACTACACGCAATGTGTATTACTATTTTAAACAACATTTTTTTTTGCCAATTATTACGATTTGATGGTGACAAAATCTATATAAGAAAAATCTATCCATTTAAATACTTTGTAAGGATTAGAATAAAGGTGGACAAAGATCAATCGTGCAGTATCAGCTATTAAGTATCAAAACATCGTGTCAAAAATCCCAACAAAATTTATGGGAACACCAAAATGCCGGCTTGTTATGCTGATTCATTGCAACCTTAAAAGGGCCTTATCTCTGATGGTATTTGCTTGCCACCTTTTACCATATTTCGAGTTAAATGCTAACGAGGATTTGAAGCCCTAAGTTCACGGCGCCTTTATCTTCGTGCAGTCTGAATGTTGTTTAATTAGTATAACGCGGTATACTAGTGTACTATTTGTTAACGATTTTACTCTATTTGACTATTTTGTGGTTAATTAAACTTTTAGATAAACAATTTGTACTGCATTCAAATAAACCAGAAAAATATAAGCATTGATTTAGGATTAATGGATTATCTTTATGGCAGTTCACGAAGTAAGTTTGAAACTTGTGTTACCAGATACTAACTCAACGATACTATATTTAATAGTAAATACTTAGATAGATAAACATCCAAGATCAAGACCAATCAGAGAAAGTTCATTTCTCATCATGCCCTGACCGGGATTCAAACCCGGGACCTCCAATGTCACAGACAAACGCATTACCGCTACGCCACAGAGGCCGTCAATTATCATCGTTAAGCTTTTTTACTCACACATAAATTCTTAAACTAATTTATTTTAATTATGTACCGAGATAATTACTTCATGTATCTATGAAATATTCCATATTTAGTTACTGATTCGGGGTCTTTTGATCACGACAAACCAAATAGAGTCATTTTAGTGTCGTGATCCAATTCTTACTATTAAGATAAAAATCTAATGTTTTTCGCCAGTCAAATAGTTGTTAAAAAATTGATTGACACATTTTTAAAGGTCAGTATGCTTAATGTTAGAACTCCGTGCGCTAATATTTATGAAGTTATACAGCTCACAATAGAACAATAGGTGTTTAATTATGAGTGCATATGCTGCTTAGTTCCTTTATACAAGTACTTCCGTAAATATATAAAAAAATACTGTCAGGCGAAATCACGAAAACGGTATAATAGAAATCTTACATCGAAATCATCACAAACGAATGCCTTTAAATAGAAGCGTAAATAAAACCTAGATAGAAGTCATTTGAACCGATCTCACGCGAAATCCAAGGATTACTACGGAAACAAGGAAACTTTTCTACTCCTGAACACATTACAGATAATCCTATAGGTTTAAACACACACGGTACCTAATCAAGTGGCGTATTGACGTGTATAATAGATCATTTATCGACAACTTTGCACTTAATTGCATTTATGTCTGTAAACACTAGTCTGCTGTCCATCAATGTCTGTATTGTTCGATTCTTTTGACATGTACAGTAATGAACCTCGTGGAGTAAAGAGTTGGGTATTTGGAGTTTAATTTGTTTCAGTTTTTATTCGTGACTGATCGGATCATATAATTTTTTGTTATAATGGGACCGATCCTAAAGCTCAGTGGGACGGTGCCGAAGAAACTAGGGACACCTTAAAATGAGAAAGAACATTATTGTCTTATCAACGTCGAGCAATTGGATAACATTTCGATTCAGTATTTGCGATATAAGTAGCATCTATTTATCGATATGATAATTATAAATTACTTTTTTATTGCATTATATTATTTAATTATTAATTATAATTTACCTATTTATTGTAATCATAATCGGACTTGGTTTCTTTCCCAGGGAGGACGGTTGAGGTCCCGTCTGGACAACTCGCAAAGATTATAATTACAAAAGATGTAGTATCTGCTTGACCTTCCGGGTAAAAAGCGTGATTTTATATGTGTTTACATAAAAAGATGACAAGATTTCTATATTCCTTAGTACAGCTAGTGCCATCTTTATGCAAATGTGTAACTCGTCGTATATCGGGAGTATTTAGTGGCTTTGTACCAGACGTGTAGAGGCTGAGTTATGCCCATTTAGCCGACTGTTTACGATCTAGAAGTGTTCTGTCGTAAATTTACTAACCAATGTGTTGACATGTAACCATTGACGACCATAAGTCGTTAGATCTAATATCGCATAAAAAGTTCTTTTTATTTTTTCTTCAACGGATATAATGGTAGAATCCTATCTTTTTCTGTAGATGTCACTAGATTTACTAGATGTGATACTTTAACGTATCAATCTCTCGCGCTGCCTTCATTATACAATGAATGATAACGAATGCTCAAAATATATCAACACACACATATATAAAGACACGGGTTACGTTCAGCTCGATGATTTAAGTATGGAAAGCTCAAATACATAATATTTTATTAATTTATTACATCTTTATTGTAAAGTGAATAAAATTCTTATATAGCATTCTCTTGTCAGATAACTAAATCGCCAAATCAAATTTACCGATCCTTAACGTTATTGTTAATACTTGCAGTCTATTTAACATATGTTATCTAAACACGAATTGATAGTAAACACATTCTGCAATGTTCTGTTCTAATTGATTTGCGAATGCTCCAATTTAAATTATCATATGACTAAATTATAAGGAATGTATTGTAATAAACAGTCTACACAGTTTGTTTGGGGAACTCAAATTTTATGCTTATTGTTATAAATGACTTTTTGTGTAATTCCCAGTATCTTTAAGAGTAGTAATAACAATCAAAAATATTATTTCTAAAAAAAATATCTTTCTACTTGTGATTAATATTTTTTTGCACTATTTAATAAATATTTAGTGTATTATTATAGGTCCACTAAATATTTTTTAGTATAAATACATTTAATATACACGTACATAAAACAAATAATATTTTTTAGGTAATAAATATTAAACTATATGTTAAAAATTTAAGAAGCCTTAAGTAAATTTGGTCATACATATGTGACCCTGTTTTTCTTATAAGTTAGTCATTTAAATGGGTCATTTATTATATCTTTTTATTTATTCACAACCTTGTCGGTAAATAGTAGATCGCTCTTTGTGTAAATATTGTATTTCATCTACCGATAATGGTCTCTGTTTTTATTCATGTTGCTGATTTGTAATTAAAACTATATTAACTTTAATAATTTGGCAAACCTTGAACAATCCATATCATTTGTCTTGGGTCAAAAGCGTTCAATATTGATTGACGTGTATTCAACCATAGCAAACAATAAATAACATAAAAATTCATTAAATTTTTAGTCCAGTGTGTTATTAGTGGTTTTTTTTTTCAGTAGATAAATGGCAAAAATAATTGGATATTTTATTTTATCTCTTTGCAAACGGGGTTGGGTACTTACTGGGAAGCAAGTCAAATCTTTGGGTTGTATTATACATTTATATATTGTTTGGCCAATGGGTTGACATGTTATATTTATGCTATTTTTTTATATTGCCACTAACTGCTTACCATTACCGACCTAAAAACTCAATTTAATTAACTGTCATTCAAATCATCCCGCCGTTTAACATTTTTTTGTGTAGGCTCATAACTCCTTATATAGGTTTATAGAAACTGAAGTAGGACGACATTGAAATGTATGGTGAATTACAAATGCATCCAACATCTAAGCAATGCCATGTGTGTGACACGAATACCTGTCGATCCTAATTTGTTTAAATACTTTGTAATTAAGCTGTTTAAGATTTTTGTGCAACTAAATGTGGATGGAAGTGCACTTTAATTCGTTTCGCTTCTTGCATTTTAAATAGCACAGACAACAATTTACATGAGTTGAGTAATGAGTAATGGAATTATCATGCGCCATATTTGAAAGTACCTTTACAAATTTTTATCATATAATATTAGGTAGCACACACTTTCAATGTAGCCTATCATTAGGCATGATGCCTCGGAACTAAAAACTATCGTTAGCGCACCCAAATTGAGATATGAGCTAAAAATTGCTGTTTTCTGATCCAGGTCCCCAACAACCCTTATTAATTGGGCTTAATGTTAAATGGCCGTGTGGTTCCCGGCACCAATACAAAAAAGAATAGGACCACTCCATCTCTTTCCCATGGATGTCGTAAAAGGCGACTAAGGGATACCTAGGCTTACAAACTTGAGATTCTTTTTTAGGCGATAGGCTAGCAACTTGTCACTATTCGAATCTCAATTCTATCTTAAAGCCAAATAGCTGAACGTGGCCTATCAGTCCGCTCAGGACTGTTGGCTCTGTCTACCCCGCAAGGGATATAGACGTGATTATATGTATGTATGTATGTATGTAATGTTAAATATTTATCTGTGAAATATACAAGGATACACTTTATCATTATTATAATGATTTGTGGACACAAATTTTGCACCCTATCAATTATACGTCTAACAATGAGCTGCCCGAGCGCTGGAGCGATGAATATCGCTAAAGTATGAATCCCAGTAAGAAAAGAGTTAGACAAAACAGAAGAAAGAGTAAAATGCATTGAAGGAACCTCCTTCAATGCATTTTACTCTGTCTCCTAGCATTAGATGAAATATTCTAGAAGAAGATTAAGAACAGCCGGTTATGTTTTATTTAAAAAACATTCACGTTGTGTGTGTAAGTTAGAATTGTGTCTGTCATGTTCGTCGTAAATCAGTTTGACAACATACTCGGATGAACAAAGACGCCATTTCACTGCTTTCGGCCATTGTCTTTGCTACGATCTGTCAATTCAACCAACCAGCGGATTCGATCTGATACGACCATGACAGAAGCACAATACAAGCTGATAGCGTTTCTAGTAACTAGTAGTAGTAGGTCTACGTAGCACAGTGGTGATATGTTTGATTAAAAAATATACGAATTAACGTATACAAAAAAATTAAAAGAGTGTATATGCGATCTGATACGACGATAACAGGAGTGCAATACAAGTTGATATCGTTTCTAGTAACTATTTAAGTCTTTGTGACGTCGTACTTACAAACTGTCAATTTAAGGGTATAGGGCGAAATCAAATGAAACCTTTTTATAAATTCTAAAAGAAGTTTTACTTACTTAATTTAAGCACCACAATTGTGGTACATGTATGATAAATAATTATAAATTTGTGTGCATGATATAAAAAACTAAAAAACAGCGTTCATTCATAATGCATTTCATAGTCACTAGGAAGTGTCAATACTGGACACAATGGGCGTTAAAATGCAGTTAATTGTTATAATAGCAACTTTTTATTGATTGAGTTACTATTTGCAAACAAAGTTGAGCTATTTATAAATAACATGTTGTAATTGATTTGAAAGAAGGAAATTGTTTCTTACATTAATTTATTGTGTCGGATACAGGATAGACATTTGAAAACAAAAAAAAATATATATTGTTGCCACAAAAAAAATTGCACTTTGTACCTAAAAAGTGCTAAATTAAAACAATCATATTGTTTGTTTTAAAATTAGCCAGTCTAAATGAAAACTCATTATCAAATTAAGCACTTACCTTATAACGTGTGTTTTTTTTTCTTATGGTGCAATAAAGAGTTAAATATCTATCTTATTAACGGACTTAAAGTTCGGTAACTTTAACATAACAAAAAATATTGACCGAATTTTGATATCTGTTTTTGTCGTGTTTTTTTTACATTAATAAACATTTGAGCCTTTTTGCGCCAACCATATTTGTCATGCAAATTAGTCTTGTAGAGAAAAACTAGCGAGCATAATCGCTTGATGTTAGATATAATAATTTTATTATGTGAAAAAATATCGGAATGTCTATTTCTTCCGGTATCAATTAAATCAGTAAGATAAGAAGTGAACGATCATTTAAATAATTAATTTTATTAACTGCTAAAAAGGATAAAGTTGTCATTTGTTTGATAATGTCTTTATCGTTTATGGCGTAGACAGAGCCAGTAGTTTAAAGGGTTCATCAATTTGAATCAGATGGTGTACATGGAATTAAGATTCAGAGACGGAGATAAGATTTCAAGCTCATCTCCCAAAATAACTTTAAACAAAGTAAGTTGGTACATACTTTACAAAAGATTTAATCTCGTGACACGTGCGTCTAAAAATGTTTTTAATGGCCCTAAAATAAAAAAAATCCCTATTTATTTTTTCTTTACATTCTTAATTTCTAATTTAGAATCGTAGATACTTTTCATTCCATTGTTATTTGGATATTATTTAAAAATATAATTCTTGAACCATGCATACAAGGGTATTTTTGACATATGAATCCTACATTTAGTTTATTGGAGGATATCTATAAGACCCCAACAATATAAATATCTAACTTCATGCTTGTTATGCTTTCTTGCTCGGTTGTATATATCTAACTACTAGAATCTTGTAGTTTGAAGCAACAAGATCCTAAAGTTGTAGTTAGATAGATATAAAAATAAACAACATAATTGTGACAATTATTAGTTGTGACAAGGTTTTGTTCGCGCACTCACGCGCATATATCCGTATGCGTCGGTTTACCGAGGAACTATAGCTCTTAGGGCTTCTACACACAAAAAGATAAACGTAAATAAATTTTATATTTGAATTCGATAAACTTCATTTTACCCTTGAGAAGCTCTTTTTGATGGACTTTAATATCTTAAAGCTGATAATGCAGTCATTAGGTGTCATAACGTAGAGGGTTTAAGTAGTGTGTGTTGAAAGTTATTCGTGTTTTTAAAGATTAAATCAGGTCCTCAGCTGTCTCTGGTATTTGAGATCGGGACTGGTGGTCTAAGTCTACCTTTCAACGGTCAAAGACGTTATATATGTATGTATGCATAATCGGCAACCAAAAGCTAATTTACTTTTTAATTGCCAAGAAATATAATGCTCGTATAATTTTGTGGTCAGGTTCAACTTTTTAACACAAAACATTGTTTCCTACGTTTATCAAGAAAAATTACATTTTCAACTGGTTAGCTGGAGCAGTGGCTGTTTTGACGTTTCTAATTAACTTTTCTTATGTAACCTGTTGCTTTGCTGCCATCTCGTCTGCTGTAATACGAGTATAAAGTAAAGAAGCTTCTTTATTTTTCCTTCTACAGTTTACAGCGTTTTAGTTATTTTTTTTTTTTATTTAATTAACATAGTTTTTCACTTGAAACTTCTTATTTGCTTTTTTAACAACGTTTGGCTAATTAATTATAAATGTTTTTTTATATGTTCCTCGGTATATTATTACTTTATTGAAATCCTAAAACTAAGCATGAGAAACAAAGTCTTACTTAGGGTTGTCTAGTGGAATAAGTCAAGATCTCTGGATTAAATTTCTATACATTAAAAATTAATAGGCTCAAAATATTTGGCACAGTTTTAAGCTAAAGTTAAATTATTTATTTTCTGTAAAGTTATTTGTTCTTCCTCCGTAGAGATTAACATGGACCACTACCTTATAAATAATACATCTGATTAATTATAAACAAAGTCCTAATTATGATTAACCAAAAACACTCAATCAAGTAAGATAATATCAATATGTCAACGTTGGTTTTGACAGGTAGCCTACTGATACTAATCAGAAATGGTATAAGATCTGTGGAATGTTCTTAACAATCCAGTTCAAACTGTATCTATTTTGAAAAAATTTGGTTTTTTTCATAAAATCCCGTCGTATCCCAATTGAGTTTGTTTGTTTATTACGTGTACGTTTGATTATGTGTACGTATGTATGAAAAGCTAGTAAATAATATATATATATGATTTTATATATGCCTCGTATATATGTATTTATTTATAAATCCCAATTTTTACCTTTCACTTGCTCCAGAGCTGTTCAATGTTAGTATTTGACACAGGCGTGAGCATTTAAATTAGATGGTAATAAGTACGCATATTTGAACTCAATGATCCCTGCAATTATTTTGTAATCACAAAGTAATTGTTTTATGTGCAACATACTGTGGTCAATATATCTGAATTATTTTTCTAGCGTTGCTTTTGGTTGTCTGTCTTAATATTCTTAATTTATTTGAATTTGTTTTATATAGTTGCATTTCCCCTTTTTCTAAGGAACAGTTTGCGTATAACAATATAAAATATATGGGTTTTATTATATATATAGAATATAGATGATGGAATTGAGATTCGAACAAAAAATACGAGTTCATTAAAATATTTAAAAATTATTTGGTTTTTACCACGTATATTATTTTATGTATCACTTGTCAATAATAGTCTTGGATATAATTGAGAAAACATTACTATTTACTTTTATACAAAAATATAATCACGTCTTTACTCCTTAAGGGTAACCGACAAACACGCAAAGACTAAAAGGCCACGTCTTGCTGATATTTTTAAATAAAGAATAATATTATATTTATTTATTTAAAAAAATTATATAAATACTTATGCAAAGTCGAAGCGGATTGCTAGATAATAATTCATTTCAATATTTCATTATCAACACCTAGTAGTGGTTGATTGATTCATGTTTGATTAATACAGTTGAATTATTGTTTCGTGTAATCACGCTTCGTTGTAAAATATTAGGCACTGGCAATAGCTAATTACGCATAAATTTGCTGTACAATCAATATTTTTGTCAATCTTTTGAGTACCTGAAATTGTTGAAAGATGAATTGGGCCTGTAGGTTTCTGGAAATGGAGTAAGAAAATTTTAACACTAGATTATGTAGTATTAGTATCTGATACTTGTCGCTACCCTAGGAACATCTCGGGAGTTGGTTATTAGACCTAGTGACTTCCATCTTCTTCCCGTCGTCCAGTTCTATAGGCGAACCTTACCTAGGTAAAATCATGGTTACACATTAGTTGCCGGAGTATGTTGATTTCTTCGAGATGATTTTCTCTACTGTAAAAGCGTTGATTACCAGCAATCAAACTAATGTACTGTTTATGTATTTAAGGTTGTTATTATGAGTAAAGTGGGGTTGGAAACCTTACTAAAAACAAAAACATTCGACCCCTGATGTCCTCTGTGGCGCAGCAGAAGTGCGCTTGTCTGTGATACTGGAGGTCCCGGGTTCAAATCCCAGCTAGAGCATAATAAGGAACTTTCTCTGATTGGCGTGGTCTTTGATATTTAACTTTATAAGTGTTTATTACAAAAAATAAAAAAAGTATCGTTGAGTTAGTAATTCGTTACATAAGTCTCGAACTTACGCCGAGGGTAACTCAATCTGTTCAATATGTTCCGTACATATCTGCCAACGCTCCACTGGAAGAGGGATAGTGAATTTATTTTATTATTAATCTATTTAAAATAGATATACTTAATCTGAACCTTGATCAAAAACCATGGCCCTTTTACACGAACAAAACTTGCTCAATTGCATACGGTAGATGTCTAAATATTTTGGATAATGCCACGAATATTCTAAATAAGGTATAATTATTTAGCGTCAGAGAATGGGATGCCCGACAATGGTGGGTTGCAACACCGATTCGTGAGCCCCGGATCCGTGGGGCCGCGGAATCTGATCAACGAAGAGACGGCAAAATGTGAGAGCATATTGCATGAGCAAAAAAAGAGCATTTTTTTTTTTAAGTTTTCTTCTGAACCTAGCTCCCGGGTTTGAACCCCGGCACATAATGAAAAACGATTTTGTAACAAGTCACAATAACATTATTTATCTCTTATTATTAAAAGATTCTATCTATAGATAAAGTGTGAAGAGACAAAAATAAACAAAGAAACCAATAAACTTACTTTCGCATTTATAATAATATTAGTTGGTTTGGATTGATCGGTCTGTCTCTCAAAAGCACTGGTTTTGTGGCCATACAATAAATTGTGCAACTGTGGACCTTTGCAGCTTATCGACTTACACCGACCTAGCGGGTATAATTTTCCAGCAAAATTTAATGTGATGTGGGGAATTTATCTAATTTGCTAAATTTAGATCCAGTTTTACAAATCGTTTGTTGGTGAATGAAATTTTTAAATCAAAATTATTATTATTTCTCTAAAACACGCGTTATAGTTTCATATTTAAAATGAAGACCAAGATTTGAGTATGTTATTTGGAGTTTCATTCGAGTATTTTTAAATTCTTTCTCTCTCGTATTTTTAAATTTCATATCATTTATCAAAATTCAGAAATGAGTTTTAGTGCCTCATATTTTTCACTTATCTTTTATATAGTTAAAATAACAAAGGTCACTGACGTCAACGTCCAGCCTAAACAAACTTGAAATAGAAGCTGCTTGAAATTAAAACATCAGCATTATGTTATAACGTAGAGCAAAGAGAGGATTTTTGAAAATCAACTTCTAAAAGGATCAAAAAGGGGTAAAAGTTTGCATGAAAAAAAATATTAATCCTGGTTGTTTTTCATATAGAAATATTTTTTTTGTGAATTTTCCCCAACCTAACCAATGGGCAGAAGAAGTGAAAAAAAGGATGCAAATTGTGCAGTTCATTATATTTTCAATAAAAATACCACTAAAACTTATGAATTATTTTATTTCCTCTGCAGGTGACAATAAATTATAGGAGTGTCCCTACATCACACGACGAGAAATTCCAAAAGTTTCGATTTATGTTGAAAGTTATTCCGAAATTCTCCCTTCCAAATTATTTTTCACGATATCCACTGCCCGTTGCGGTTACACAATAACGAAAATACACATCTATCCTTTTTTCATTTGCAGTTTTTATTTCTATAATACAATAAAGCTCGCAATAAAATATACGTGAAACAACACAGAATAAAAAAAAATTGAAATATATTGAAGGATTTCGTAATATTAACATTTATATATTAGCCAAATATGCATGAGTTGTGACTAAACATAACATCAGGTCTTTGCCCGCCTTAGACAGAACCAATAATCTCGAAAGGCAAATCTCGAAATTTTTACGAATATGAGTACCTCATCTGCACACTATATAATTTGTGTGGTGACAAACGAGTGCTTTTTGTTACAAGGAAATATTCCGTTGCGAAGTCCAAAATATTGTTCGATGAAGCCATTGTTTTACTGACAAAAACATTTCACAAATTTCATTTAGACCACCAATATTAAAAAAAACGTAAGAATTAAACTAAATATATTTTTTATTCGCGTTAAAAATCAAACCCTGTTTTTATTTCCTTTGTGTTACTGTTTTGTCTGTATACCTCACTGGATGAACTGATGAACTACTTCGCTATTATAAATAAAAAGATTCTGAAACATACATGCTATTACGCTTGTTTTCCATAGGGGTAGGCAGAGACTTTGGATTTTCAATTAATACGATCCCTAAGATTTCATTTAAGAGGAAGCCCTCTGCAATCAAAATTTTTTTCATTCATACTCAACCGTTACAGGTACTCCTAACATCTTCATTTTTAGATTTCCGAATGTAGGTCCCTTAAAGTTCGACGAGGCGGGCGCCCTAACTAACATTTCCAAATTCTGAAACATAAGATAAGAAATATCAAACCAGGAGACTGATAGACGGTAAGTTAGATGTTAAGTTTCAGACTTAAGTCCTTATATAAATAGTTATAGAAGTTGAGCAAAAGAAGAAAAATCATCTCTTTCAATGAAATTTGCTTCTTACAAAAATTATAAAAACGCTGCACAATCTTTTAAAAAATATTAACATAATTTAGTTACTGATGCATACGATTCGGATTAAATTCCTTCATTTTATTCAATTAAATATTCGCGTTGTAGTGGTTCGTTGCTAAAAAAATTGACTTTATTCCCCGAAAGCAAATTGAGTTAGCCGGTTTTTTGCCAAAGGCCTGGCGGGCCTAACAAACTGTCACAAAAGCTTTTCGCTGTACAGACAGCGGCTTTTCACCTAACCCTATTTCACCACTGTTTTCCGCCACATAAGAGTCAATGTAGGATAGTTTAATGTTTTGTTGACTGTACTTGGGTTTTGAGTTTGACAGGATACGTGCAAGGCTCGATAACCAAATGTTTTAATAAAAAAAGTGTCATAACCATCGACGCGTGCTCAAACTCTGCCGATGATTTTTTAGTTTTACACGACTGTGCAGATGGAGGTGCGTTTTTAGATTATTTATAAAGCGATTCATACAATCGTTGTAATATAGAAGACTTGGTATTAAAATCCTTCTGGCATTTATTCCGATTAAGTGCATCCGATTTCTCATCAACTCCCCAAGGAGCACCTAATCAATCAGTTAACCAAGTCCCACTTGGGTATCGATAAAGGAGAAGAAAGCGGAATCTTCTTAAATATGGTGTCAGTACTACAGATCAA
This sequence comes from Amyelois transitella, assembly GCF_032362555.1. Lineage (NCBI taxonomy): Eukaryota > Metazoa > Arthropoda > Insecta > Lepidoptera > Pyralidae > Amyelois > Amyelois transitella. The sequence goes on from NC_083509.1 coordinate 8,908,456, forward strand.
ATGAGACACTAAAAATATTTAATATGAAGTTTAGGGTGCGCTGCTATAAAAAGCAAACCCGCGAACAGCAGTCATCGGTGGCGGTGGTATATGACCTCCGTGACCTTAACCTTAGTTTCAGCCTTACACCTATTACAATCCCGTTTCCTATTATAGAGCTGTTCCATTATTAATTTAAACATGTATGATAATATAGGACATACAAACAATATATACGTACACGAGGTAAACAGAGCCAACAATGTCGAATAGACTGGAAGGCTACATTCATCTCTGATTGAATTGAGATGGGAGAAGAGTTTATCGTCTCTCGTACTTAGAGTTCATTTATCTTTACTCCATATGACTCTTCTCTAAGTTTAGTATTTTTAAGGTACTACAAAAGTTAAAAGTGAACACACAATGTTCAGAAATGCATTTTGATGGTATGTTCAGAATAATTGATTATGTCTAGCACTGGCTTGATTAGCTTGTACTGTTTACACGTAATCTGTGCTCCTACCTTTATTGATTGCTAAGGGTGTGTCTTGACTGTGTGTTTGTTTACACATTCCATATATTTTTACAGATTTTATTTTCTATGATAAGTTATAATCTAAATTACTAATTACATATAAATTTCAAAAATAAATAAACATGACGTTCAAAAAAATTCACCATAAACTTTGCTGAATGTGAATTTATGGTATGAACCTTTAGGTGTTTACTTAACTTTGATCATGATTGTTGAAATTGTTTACTTAAAATGCACTAAAAGAAAAAAAAAATGTGATATTCTTAAAAAAAGACACATCATACAAACTTTATCTAATCTTCTATTATATACGATATCTACATGCCGTGTGGTTCCCAGCACCAATATAATAATAATAGGACCACTCCATCTCTTTCCCATGAATGTCGTAAAAGGCGACTAAGGGATAGGCTTACAAACTTGGGATTCTTTTTTAGGCGATGCGATGGGCTAGCAACCGGTCACTATTTGAATCTCAATTCTATCATTAAGCCAAATAGCTGAATGTGGCCATTCAGTCTTTTCAAGGCTCTGTCTACCCCGCAAAGGATATAGACCTGACCATATGTATGTGTGTAAGTATGTATCTACATGTCAATTTTCCGCCATATCGGTCCAGTAGTTTGGGCTGTGCGTTGAAAGATCAGTTTAGTCACCTTTGCGTTTTATCTTATTTATAAAATTCTCGTGTCACAATGTTTGTCTCCGTACTCCTCCGAAACGGCTTTATCGATTTTAACCAAATTTTGCATGCATATTCAGTAGGTCTGAGAATCGGCTAACATCTATTTATTATATTTTATATATTTATTTATATATTTTATACCTTTTATTGATAAGGGTTGTCCACACTTGAAATTTTTTTTAACATATAAATTACTTAAAAATTATTTATATGGCAAAACAACGTTTGCCGGGACAGCTAGTATATTTATATATTTGGGTTGGGAAACATCTAGAAGACTTCAAAAACTTTGTCATTCATATGAATATAAAATGTTACTTCAAGTACACATTTATAATATCTATTTATCAATGAACCATGTATTATATAGATGTTAATGACCCGTCTTTTCAAGTGCACTTCATTATTAACAAATGGTAAACGGCCTTGCTTTTTTTCCTTTGTGAAATACGCTTCATTTGAATGTCATAATTATTACAAGTTATAAATTAAAGTACTTGACCTAACATCGTAAATAGAATTTGAATAATAGTATTCGTTATAATTTATATTTTGCTGTGAAGTTATTATTAATAGTAGTTAGTGCCGTGTGGTTCCCGGCACCAATACAAAAAAGAATAGGACCACTCCATCTCTTTCCCATGGATGTCGTAAAAGACGACTAAGGGATAGGCTTACAAACTTGGGATTCTTTTCTAGGCGATGGGCTAGCAACCTGTCACTATTTGAACCTCAATTCTATCATTATGCCAAATAGCTGAACGTGGTCATTCAGTCTTTTCAAGACTGTTGGCTCTGTCTACCCCGCAAGGGATATAGACGTGAGCATATGTATGCATGTATGTAAGTTATTATCATGCATTTATTGCATGGATTAAGTACATTAATATGAATAAATTAAATTAGAGTTTTATATGTCAACTAGAGGACGCCTGCGGATCCGCCCACGTGAAACGAATTATCGCGTTACTTTTTGTTCCCGTGGAAATTTTGAGAACTCTTTCCTTAGTGAACCCATAGATTATAAAAAGAAACAAAATTTGAAGTCTGTAGCAAGACTCTCTAGTCATTCACTAACTTCAAAATACAAACAATAAACAGAAGTTATGTATTTCCCTTATTTTCTTAGATTAGTAATTTCTGTATAAGATATAAACGTTTCGCTAGTGCCTAGATAATACTGCAGAATCAAATAGAACAACAACAGCAATTTAAATGTAGGCTCGCGCTAGCTCTTAACACGCTCTCATAAACAGCAGGATTACAGTTGAAGCCTGCGCTAAGTCGAATCGTTTTCCGATTCCTCCACTGTGTAATTAATTCTGTGATAACAAATATATTTGAATAATATACCGTGTAGTTTCTGACACTTCAAGAACTACTTAATTTATTTCCCATGGATGTCGTAAAGGACAAATAAGAGAATAAACATAGTCATCTAGCGCAGCTTTTACTGTCAATATAAATTGGTGCGTTTGTATAGCAAAGGTAACGGAAGGTAGGTCCCTACGTGTAAAAACTTTACCCATCCATTCAGGGGCAAACATGGTTAAACAGGCATACCCTAATCTTCTCTCCAGAAAGATGATGATATTATTTGGACCATTGTCAAAATTTAGGAGAACCTGTTTTGTGAGTGTACGAACCATTAACCGAGCTCAATAGGAATGTACTTTTTTAATTATTCAAACGGAGTGGAGTCGGAACACTTTTTCAGTTTGCACCAAAATGAAAGTGTCAAAGATTAGAAATTTTAACAAAAACACCAAGGAGCACATGCTCAGAGCAGCCTCTTGTAAATAATTTAACTATTACGGTCCTGAGTGGTAAAAATACTCCGGTCTCTTCAATATTTTTCACAACATTATCTAAACATCGCCACTGTAACCTATCTTAAATGGCATCCTTATAATCAACATTGTACGAGTACGTCTAACCTAAAGCCCCATTATACTGTGCCTTCAAAGCTATCTCCTGCCATAATGCCTAAACAGAATGCTCGTCTATTATGAATAAACCCAAAAGCCATGGAATTATCGTGAATGCCATCATCGATAAACCCTTTTACCTAAATGGCGTATTGAGTATTCAACTCCCTATAATAACGACTTCGGATATATGCCGACTAAATGGGAAGGTAGATCAAGACAGGTAAGTTGTATAACACAACCTTTTTATCAATTGATTAGGTAAATAACCAAAAGATGGAAATGCATAAGTGTTGGGTTATTTTATTTTTTGCAAGAGTGGGTTTTTATTCCTCACATACTTTAGATATCTAACAAAATGTGGCAAAATTGTTGAGGCAGTTGCAGCTTCCTTCCTTTAAATGGCTATAATTATCACTAAACAGATCACGCTTGTAAAGGAATCATTGGCAAATCAATGTAATACGAGTAATTTCTGAAGTAAATTTATTTTTCCTGTTTTTAGCTTCAAAATAGTTATCATAACTACCTAACTCAATATACTTGATAAACTAAATTGTAAATTCCAAGTAAAAAATATATAAACGTACAATAAGGATTTGATAATTATGTATAACATTAATCCACAAGAAAAACATTTGTAGAAAATTAATTAAAAACTTTTGTGAAAATCTTTTATTAAAAGACCTTTAGTTAATCCCAAATGCTGTGATCAATTTGCCACTTCCTAATCCTTTAACATAATGGCAACACAGTTGCTCGAGAGTTGTAACATCAAGCGTCGTTAATGATTCACGATCGGACGGCTCAGGTAACGGAAGGGTTGACATAATTAGCGAATGATTTCCCCAAAACTTGGTAATTCGAAATCGGTTTACATGTTACACGACAGGGAAAATGTGTTTATATGTGAAATAAAACGTCAACTTTTTTGTATTCTATAAATACCTAGCCGACTTTTATACGATAACAAAATTAAAATAGTAAAATTAATTTGCCTGCTGATAAAATGAAATTTCGTTAACATTATGAGAGGAAATTTAGTTAAAGCTCTGGACTAATAATAACTGTCTGGGGTCTACCCCTATAAAATGACGCCTCTTTCCCGGAGGTGTAGGCAGAGACTACGTCTTTCCACTTGCCACGATCTCTGCATACTTCCTTCGCTTCATCCACATTCATAACTTTTTTCGTGCAAGCTCGGCGGGATAAAAAAAATGGGATAAAGATGTGATTATATGTGTATGAAACTCTGGGCAACAAATATAACAATGACATAATAATATTATAAAAAAATATAAAAATAAAAGCTACAATATTACTTATCTCTAACTTCATGCACTGGGAATCCAACATTATCATATCACATTCGACTTTTGATCTAATACGGGTTCGTTGTACAGAACTGCAATGTAAAAGCGATTGCATTCCCGGCAGTCCCTAAGGACGGATGCATCTCCAGTAAATATATTACGACAATAATAAAGTTAAAATCACATCGTGTAATGCCATGGAAGTTTAATTGAGTAAATTTATTACTTTTTATGATTGTTGCATCGTGATGTATTTGTACCTACATACACCTTATTTGCTTGTATTCTTTTTGTGTAAATAAAAAAGATCTTAAAGTGTTACGACCTCTGTAGAATCAATCAAATGGAATCAATACCGAGTCAAGTAAAGAGAAAAAGTTATTTTCTTTCTTGGACGTCTACCTTTTTCGTCATCATCGTATTTTTAAGTTAAATGTTATATCGCTAATTTGTTTCTCATAACAAAAAAAAGGTAGGTACATTGGAACTAGTCCAATCCATATAATTGGTTCCAATGTATTTATTTGCCAAGCAAATACTTATAGAGTTGTGGATTATATTTAAATTTTAACTTACACAAAACACTGTTTTATATTATCTTCAGAAATTAACATCTATGCGCACAATAATAACTTAGTATTTATTTCATTAACAGCTGAACGTGGCCTATCAGTCTTTTCAAGACTGTTGGCTCTGTCTACCCCGTATGGGATAAAGACGTGATCATATGTATGTATGTATGTATTTCATTACGTATTTCCGAAATCATATAACTAGAGCTATTTTATCAGTATCAATAATGATTCTACGAACCTTTCTAACAAAATGTCTACTTCTATTATAGTAATCTACTAGTAATATCTTAAGATTACTTGTATGTAATAATTGCTTAAGGAATAACGTACAAAAGATAATAAAAATATTGACAAACAAAATATTTGTTCCATTAAATATGACACGGTGATATTTATACAAATCGTAAAACGTTTATTATCCGTAAATAGACAATAACCAATAAAAAGCAAGTATTACCATTCCGTGATAGTCTCAGATGTGTTTTATTCGAATTCGGATGGTCCCGCAATAAAAGCAGAAGAAGTTTCTACGAATAAATCTAGATTTATTCGCCCGTCTGGGGATCACAAGGCGCCTGGTCCTGGATAACTTAGCGAGTGAACCTAAAATTGAATAATATCTACGGAGCTACAGGTCTATGATTGTTTATAAATATTGGATTTAAATAGTAAACGTCGACTTACAATTCTACATACATTCATATTATCACGTCTATATTCCTTGCTAGGTAGACAGAGCCAACAGTTTAAAAAGACTGAAAGACCACGCTCAGCTGTATGGCCTAATGATGGAATTGAGATTCAAAGATGAACAGGTTACTAGCCTATCGCCTAAAAAAGAAGTTTATTAGCCTATTCGCAAAATGGTTCGTGAAATTTATTATTAAATTGTATTCTCTAAACAATATGTGGTCAATGCTGTTCCTCTAATGTCGATACCAAGTTAAGTCGAGGTATTTGCTCCACAGACATGGCCGATAAAATTACATCTGCTAGATTGATAACTACACGGTGGATGATTTTATGATAGGACGTAAAAGGAAATGGTCTTATACGTGAACCTGTTTCTATCAATATATTTCAAAGTTGCATCAGCCTAGCTTTACTTCTGTCAAGTCTCATACTATAATCATGTAAGAAAAATAAGGTATTAGCTATCGTGTGTTCCCCTTCGGACAAGTTTCGAAAGAAAAGGCACTGACACACTGACTATATGTATTTGCGCACTAAAAATTGCCTTTTTTCTCCCAATTCTATAAATGAAAACTCTTAATGTGTTCATGTCCTATTTTAAGAACATGGTATGGGTTAACTGTTGTCAGACTTAATTTTAATCATTTACTTTAATTTTAAAATACTATGCACAAACTAATCCAAAATCATCACCCCTGACGTTAGAGTCACGTGACAGATAGACAAAAAAAAAATCCACTGTTTAATAAACATAACATAATGCTTCCGATAACAGCTTTTGATTAAGCATTCATACATACATATGGTCACGTCTATATCCCTTGCGGGGTAGACAGAGCCAACAGACTTTAAAAGACTGAATGGCCACGTTCAGTTATTTGGCTTAATGATAGAAATGAGATACAAATAGTGACAGGTTGTAAGCCTATTCCTTAGTCGCCTTTTACGACATACATGGGAAAGAGATGGAGTGGTCCTATTCTTTTTTGTATTGGTGCCGTGAACCACACGGCACCTATTATTTTCTTACAACGGACAAAGTCGCATGCATAATTCTTATAAAAATAATCCAAACCCAAATTCAACGGTGAAAACATCTTTATACATCCGCGTTGTGATGTCAGTTAATTTTATATCAATTGTGTAGCTAATGATATGAGACACGCCTTATCCAGGAAGTCCAAAATTAATTCGTATCGGGTACACAATACAATGTCGTTTTTGTATGTAAATTTCAGATGTCATATCTTTATCAATCCATTTTTTATGTACATATTTAAATCAGATGCACTGGTGTATGCTTTATCTTACATAAGTTCTATACAAATACAAAGGGAATACAGCTTTTAAACTTGGGATCCAACTTGTAAGTGACGGGCTAGCTAAACTATTTAGAGTCCCTACGAAGTCTATTGGTTCTGTCTACCCCATAATGGACACAGGCATGAAACATGTTTGTATTCAATGGCACATTTCACATTGAACATTATTGTACCTATACATATATCTTAATATAAACACTAAAACGTAACACTTACCCTTTCTTTCATTATTTCTAAACTAAGATTATAAATGCGAAAGTAAATTTGTCTGTTTGTTTGTATAACCATTTCGCTTAATCTACTGAAACAACTTCGGAGAAGGATTTACGTAACTTTCAATCTGGTAAAAACTATGATTCCCGTGGTATTTGTGTGGCGCCTAAATTCGTCTTTTGTAGGTGGCGCTAAATTCGTGCAGGTAAATCCGTATTAAAATAACAAAACATAATGGTCTAGACCAATAATCTCAATAAATTATTGAATCTATTTTTAACCATTAAAAAGTTTTTCTTCAATATTTGGCACGTTCATTTTATCACTCATCTCCTTCATAAAATAAAAGGTTGATACGGAGAGCTTCATATCTGCTACTGAGATACTTACCCGCTAAGCCTTCAATGCGTTAAATTTAATAAAATACATTTTCCGTCCAAGTCTAAAAGACTAGAATATATTCCACATTTTCTAGACTCCATGTCGTCTGTAGTTTCTTTAAATATATCGTCCAACATTTCAGAGAAAATGCTTCATGTCGCCCTTACAGACATAGACATAATATTCAAGTCAAAGTAGTTCTCAAACTAAGACGAATATAACGTCTTAGCATAGAAACTTATATCTTGAGTGGTATTCTTAGATAAATAAAAAATACATTTCGTAGGTACCTATGTAATTTGATGAGACAATTTACACGCTCTTCGAAGATGAAAATGAAACAGATTTTTCGTTTTGTATCATTTTATAATACAAAATGTTTCATTTTGCAAATTTAAATAAGTAAAATAAGTTTCAAAAGAAATAATCACTTTGAAATGATAATACTCTTAAGAAACTTCCGTAATAACACACAGAAATCAAAATAGCCGGACATCCACATTCCATCATTTGCGATTTTCTCGCAAACTGATAAAATATCAAATTGCAATTTCCATTGTTTGTCTTTTTGCAGCAATTGCACTCAAACCCTAATGGCTCGATCATTTATGCTATCTTTACGGAATATGCCTGTATTAATGCTCGTATTTTTTGTGGTAACATATTACATTGCCAACTAGTATAATTTGCTATTTTGACTAAAATCTTCCAAAAAGTAGGACATTTTATACTACGTTTAATGAATCGGCAATGATTCAAACTAGAAACGTATCTTATAAACATGCTAGGCGTCTTAAAGGTAAGTATCGGCTGAGTTATGGCAGACAGACGTTTTGAGAAAACCTTCAATTAGGCAACTGAATGTGTAGAATATCCTGCAAGGTTCCAAAGGAAAACCTAAGTAACTTATATAGCTAACTCAGAGGATAATAAGGAAAAAAATATATATTATTTAAAACATTCTAACAAGATTAAAAAAGCAAAAACCCAATAAATTCATACATGACATAAAAAAAAACGTTGTCCAAATTGATATCCCCAGATAATCTCTCAATTAAAATGTATGGACCCAATGGACGTATCACTATCAGATTGAAATAACAGGGCTTGTTCACGTTGAAGCTTTTTGTTATCAACCAACCGTTTGTGTGTGTGAACGGCCGAGTGAACAAAGAAGATTATTTTTATTGCACTCTGAAGGTGCAACGGACCGAAAATGTGTGGAATTGAGAGTAAAATCGATATTGAACGAGTGACTCGCATGATCGAGCCAAAGTTGTTTGTTACATTAGAACGATATCGACACAAATAACATTTTTGTGACGCGGACATGTCCCACGTTGTATAAATAATATATTTTTTAGTTTGTAGTTTATGTAATTTTACTTTTTTTATTAGGTAGATATATTAGTAGTATAGTTTAAAAAATTTTTAGTCATCTGTATAGTCATGATGTAAATTTACCAATGATTATTATTGCTAAATTCAGGCCTGGATTGGATGTGGACTGCATTAAAAATTGGTAACATAGGCTGCAAGGTTGAGAAAATAAAACAAAAGTTGATTCATGTAAAAACCTGACTTGATCACTTCAGGATCGCAATCACATGTGAACCCCGGGTCCACTCTAGAAAGGTGCTGACAATGAAAACAGTATTTATCTGTAAAACCGGCATAACGTAGGACTAAATTCTGATTTCTATTCTAACAACTAATGAGTGAACTTTATGAGAATATACGAAACGCCGCGACTAAAACAGCAAAATACTGATCATGAAACGGTACTCAAAATTTAAAAGCACGAAATTTGCTAAACAATGATTTGGCATACCTCCCTCGTCAGCCCTAAGCCGGAGGGTAGTTCGGAGATGAGTTCCTTGCCGGACAAAGCCTGCCCGCCATTGTGCCATTCACACGAATCCTCTACGGGTCCGTCTGTCGTATAATGTGCACTATTATTCACAGAGAGGATGTAGCCTAGCACGAAATGACAAAGATCCTAGCTATGATAAATTGGGAGCCCACTTCCAGAGGTGTTCTTTGAAACAATTGCTGGGGGAATGTGTCGGATATACATAAGGTTATGTTTCCTAAGAATCAGATTCAAGATATATCAGACACTAGTTTTTGCCTCCAACTTTGTCTGCGTCACCTTTTTCGGGAAAGAAAAAGCATCCTCAGGGCTAATTTTATCTCTGTACCAAATTTTATCAAAATCGGTTTATTGGATTAGGCTTGAAAGCGTAACAGATTGATAGGCTGAGAGAGTTACTTTCGCATTTATAATAAAACTAGGAAATATTAAATAAATAGGGAAGTTACGATAGTAGGGATAAGAAAAAATAAAAAGCTAGATAGTCTTAGTACCATTTTTTTATATAATACAATTGTAACAGGTATTTTATATACTTTCCAACAAGTGATACAAGAGTGAAGAGTCGGCAAGTCACCTATTACAAAATCTGCTCTAACTAAAATCTAATTAAGGCATAACGCAAACAAAACCATCCAAAATACAAAATTTTGTATATAATTTATTAGTTTAAAATAACAATAACGGTAATGGAATAACCAATAACAGCAATTGGTTAGAAGCAGACATTGTTATGTTTTAATCATGGAGTTTATTGCTACAAAGGTTTTCAACATTATTAATGATAACAATTATTTTGATCGCCAAACAATATTGTTTGTTTTGATTAGTAAACCGCCAACTCATATATTCCTGTTAATACAACAGTTTGCAGGAATAACGAATGCATCAGGACCGTTTAATTTGATAGCGTTCAACATTTTAGTTTTTTTGTTTTGTGTTTTTTCCAAACACATTATGCAATTTCCCCATTAAACTAAAACAACAAGATGATTTTCTGGTTTCTAGTACTTAAGAATATGAAAACTTTATCTCTTCCCTAGTTAAATACAATACAATAAAAATTATCTTTATTGTCCATAAAAATTACATATGTAATAGAAACATACATTATGAATATGTTCAGCAAAGGCGGACTTATTCTTAAGCAATCTCTTCCAGCCAACCTTTGGTAATTATAAGATAAGTATTAATTAAGACATAAATGAGAAATGGTAATTGTAAACTACAAAATCATAATGTATGCCATAAGTAATGTATAATACATGTTTTTCTTCCCCTGCATATAGAAAAACTCAATCAAGTTATGTGTGTATGAGCTAATCAGATCGCACATATATATTTATCAAATTCAATATTATTCATTATATTGGGTACAGTTTTCGGCGCGTGTTTAACGATTAATAAGCGCTTACTGATATTAATTTTGGAAATATGAAATCTAATATTTTGGATATCTTAGTTGAGATATTAACTTGTATTTTGAGGATAACACATTTGTACATGCTGTAATGTAATAAATAACCAAATCAACATAAATGATAGCACTAACCCAGACGAGTCAACTAAAACACCACGAATGTCTTGAACAAATGATTTCCCACCGCGTTGTTAAAATGGTTTAATCTGAACAATAGCGTCCAAACCAGACCTTTATTTAATAAGACCTACGCGCATTGTTGCCATTTCTCAAAGGAAGTCTCTTATGAAACTCCAGCAGGAATAAGACCTGGGATATTGCGACTTTGATTAAAACGAAGGAGATGCGCGCCCTCAGCTGGATATTTCGCTGCTTGCATAAAAATTATTACCGTATTATTTGAAACTAACGAGACGGTAGAGATAAGCAATGTGAACGCAAATTTTAGTCTATGGCTATACAGCGGGGAGTTTGTAAATATGTACATTTATAACGATTTTATGGTTCATATTTTTAATCGTGGTTCGGATATTGCTTTTTAATTTTGACTTTCTTACGAGTATAGGTAACTAGCGTGTTTGCATAAATGCCAAAAAAGTTCTCTTTTTCCATACTACTTTACTTTTTATTTTAAGAGTAAACTTTTTTTCTACGAATTATTTGGCGTTAAAATCTGCTAGTTAACTTATTTTGATACAAAATAACATTTTTGTCGAAAATTCTAGGAAAAATTTAATTTACTCAACAATAACTTAAAAAGTAACAAAAACTTCACATTCCTATTCCTACCATGTAGCCGCCTGAAATTTTGTGTCAAACAAGGCAAGAAAAAGCGTATCCACCTAGGCGTTAACACGTAAAATTTGCAATGAATTCTAAAATTGCAAAAACAAGCATCCTCGGAGCCCTGGTGTGAGATGTAAAATTAAAATTTTCATTTAAAACGTTTCACCTCCAGGTAGTTGGAGGGTTTGATGAAAGTTTTTATCATTTGACGTGTGAATTTCCTACCGGATTTTTGGCGAGCCCCGGTTTCGCGGCGGTGGATGCAATTTGCTTAGTTGTAACCTCTTTACCGTTCCTAACTGCCGACGGAGGGGCGAATTTCATCCGGGATTTCTAATTTCAAGCTCAATTAGAAAATTTGTCTACTATCACTTTAATATTATGTCATTTCTTGGGATATTTTGGGCTTAGGTACAATTATGTTTGGGTGACTATTGGGTTCACTTTACAAAATGGAAAATCGAAACATTGACGATATACCTTTCTGCTAGGTTTCCTCAAGTTGGATTAGAAAGATTCTGATATTTCATGTTTTCATGCAAGCTATTAATAATCGAGTCAGGTACCTTTGCCTTAATACGTTACCTATTAATTCTTCAATTGTGAGTAACAAACTTATTCGCTTTGATTGTAAATATGTGTGGCACTTCAGTGTTTTCCCGACTGTCAACCCCAATCCACTAATCAGATTCTTCAGGCAGCCTTAAATTGAAGCTTAGAAAATTTGCGGTCACCAATCTAAGTGGGAACTTCACCCGGAGTTGCTTAACTTGCATAAGCAAACGCGAAACTCACGCCAAAAAGAATACATGTATACGAATGTATGGTTTAAAATTAATTCAGAGTAATGTACATTTTAATGAAAATCAACCGAACGTAAAATAAAATTTGGTCCAAATATCGTAATCCCGAACGTTGCCACCAGTCATAATCCGCGTGGGCGTCATAATGAGGGCAATAACTCTCTTAAATGTCATATAACACATGTGCACAATCCGAAAGGGCTGAAGGGTTCACTGAGGGAGACCCATAGGGTAATAATTATCTCTATATAGAACGCGACATATATTCTATTCAAATGCTTGAAGAGTGCCGGTAGAATGTGCGTGACCTTTTATCTATTGTAAAGAAGGAGGCACTCTTTGCTCCAATTTAAAAAAATTGAGACGTTTTTTATTTCAAGTTAGGAGCTCACTTTTGTAAGTGTATAGTGTATATGTCTCATCCACAAAGTAGAAACAGACTGTTAGTTTGTACGCCATGAGATGGATTTTGGTCTTTAAGTACCTATGTATTTAATCTTAATTAAGACAAATCAACATAAAATACACATTTCTATGAGTTAACAAGAACGACTTGTCAGTTTGGTTTTTGAAAGAAAATTTATAACATGTTGATGTTGTTCTGTTTTGACGTTTATTTTATATTAAATTCCTAACTATTTTCTAAACTATTGAAGGTCTCAAATTCGTCCCTCTGTCTCGCGCTCTATCACACACCTACAAAGAATGCTTGCTTACTCTTTGGGGATCCTTATGTGCGATCGGGCAAAAAGGTCAAGAATTAGTTTTCAAACAACCTTCATTATACAAGACAAATATTAGGGATAAAGTTTTTCAAACTTTCCTTTTCCGCTCTTTAAACGTTTTTCAACAACTATTTATCGTACCTAGTTATACTGGTATTATTAAATGAATGGTGCTTTAATAAATTTGCATCTTAATCCCTAAGAAGTTTAGCTATACGTCTTCGTAACGTCAACGTAGTCTTTTCGAGACTATGACTTTGTCTATGCATGAATGTGGGTTTTATATTTGTTTTACGCTAGCACTAAGTGCTAGTTCCGCACTATTTCCATTTTATTCCATTACTGTCAAGAATTTCCGGCGGTAAATGTACAATAATCGCCGGCCCATTCGGAAATAGCTGCCGCCCTTGTTAGAACAATGTCATCCCTTCGCGAGTTAGCTCGTCTCTTAGTGAGCCGTGAAAACGAACAACGATAACCTTTCACTGTCACACAAAAGGCGCATTCATCCGCGAACGGTCAAAATTGATTTTTGCTCATATTGGACCGAGCGCACGGCGCGCCACTATTAACCCTCCCGGTGCAGCGATAAAACAAACAGTACAACATATTCTGTCCACAGCGTTTAAGACCACGGAAAATATTTTTGAAAATCGAACGAAAATTTTCCGTACAAAGAAAAATAAAATGTCAGCGAAAAGTGTATTGAGATTTTGATTGAATATTCGTGTGGGTTTTCCATTAACTCGCATATGTTTTGATAATGTAAATGAAGTGTGCAATGAATGAACATTGATTTACAATGAATGACCAATCAGGCGTGCAGCGCAATTTTGTCGCACACGGATCATGAATTGAATCAGATTTTTGTTCGCTTTGGTGGATCAGACTGCCATTTTATTTTCATTTTTAAGATGCCATTTTAAAGAGCTTATTATAATATCTTGCTCAGACATTGAACAGCATCCACTGTCTAAAAAAAACCATATTTTAATTAATAGTTCATAGCTTAAGCGTATTTGGTCTCATTATTTTTGATTGCATAAAAGTTTAACAAAAATTCTATTCTTATTGATAAAATATTTTTTACTACCTACTGCAGCGGGAGTGAAACCGCGGCTCTAACGATATTGAGTCAGAGGTTATTGGAGCAATCTGTGATTCCTCTTCGCTGCTATTGGCTGAGCGCGTCAAAAAAATAAATAACGGCTAAAAAAACAAAATAAACATATTAATAAGTATTAATCTAAGTCGCAGGGCGTAATCTTATTAATAAGTAATAATAAATATTAATCTAAGTCCAAATGATTCAACCCTTTACGAGTTGATTCATATTTTCTAATGAACAAGAAATTATGAAAGTTGAATTCGGATATCCCACATTTTTCGGTCAGTTTATGTCACTTTTCGGTCTATTTCTAATTCCGAGCAAGTCCATATCGAGGTTAACTCCCATCTGCATATTGCCGGTCAGCTATCGCACCAAAGGTCACAATCTGAAAGTTATAGTTATTGCTCTTACGAGATGCGACCCTTTCGATTTCAATTTACAGATGTGTTTCCTGTACTCCAGGGTACTATTGGTCCCTTAGAAAAAATTAACAATATTGCCATAGATTTAAAAAAGAGGTGTTTTAAAAAGATATCCACTTTTCTTTTGAAATCAATTGTAAATTGTTTATTTGTAACCATATAATAAAAAATTAAATGTTTTACGATGACTCAAATAAATGGATCGACTTATTACGAACACGAATATCTAAACGCATATAGAACCATTCCTCTTTCTATAGATAGGCAAAAACAATATTTTTCCATTTGCCACGATCTCTGCAGACTTATTTCGCGTCAACCATTTCCAAGCAACGCAAATTATTTTCGTTAAGCGTAAGTTTAATAAATAAAATTTGAGAAAAGACACAAAATCACATTTTTAGGAACACAAATAGTAACTGATAAAAGGGAAAAGCAATAAAAAGTTTGGCACAAACAAGAACAGAGTTTTTACTATTCACTAATACTTCACAGCGCGAAATACAAATTTTATTGCTGCCATTAAAGTTAGCAACATTTCACATTTCAGATATCTATTCAATTTCTTATCAAAAGTAAAATTTGAATAACGGCATTTGGAACTGAAGTTTGTAAGAGGGGACTATTGTCAGAGTTGACGAAACTTCTCTAATATTCCGAGTGGAAATTTATTCTTTGGCGAGATTGGGTGAATTTATTGGTAAATCGTTCGGTTGGTGACTGAGAGACTGATCGACAGCGTACCTTGATGAATTGACTCGAAGGTAATAATTCGACGGATTTACAAGTTGACAATATTAATTTCCTGGTACGGCGTAGGCGTTTTTGCGATTAATTTTGTTTGGTTCTGCTAATGGACGGGGTTTGAAAATCCCTTTTGTATTTTAACAGGGTCATTAAATTGTTACAGTAATTTTGTTTCTTTCGTATACGAATGTATAAAGAAAATTTAAAAAGTAGAATTGCCAATTTTATGTCTAATTTTTGTTACTAACAATCATGAGCTTAAGTAGGTACTTCAATAGTATAAATGAAGATTCTGTACGTTAAATATTTTTCCAAAAAACGGTTAGGGGCCGACTAAGAAGAGTTCGCCCGTCTGTACGTCTGCCTAGTACGATATTACTTCGAAACTACTCAATGGATTTGAACGCGGATTTCATAGGTGGATTACACATTCGTAATTGGGACCGTTGTCAAAACTTAGCTTCTAAAAATCGGTTACTTCAAGCACAGCTTTAAAACTCTAAAGCAGAGTTTAATGCGGTTTAAATGATGATATAAATATGTTATTATTATCAGTTTGATATCTTAGCAAATGTAATCGCTATATAAACTTGGCACGGGAATAGCCTTCTATAGAATTAACTGTAAGTCTGTTTTAGGTCTGTATAATTGTATTTATACGCCGATAACGCGTAAAGCGACTTAAACGCAGGCAACATCTAGTTATAACTAATATTTAAAAAAAATTTTCTATGACTCGTTTGCTACAACACAACAAAAACGAATAATACACATGTACGATTGATCAACATAATATCGCATTTGCATAATCACGAAACTTGCAGCCGCTGTTTATGCACGTTACAGGAATATGCACTTACACAACTTAGAATACATCTTAATGCAATTAGTAAGTGTACTTTGCAACAAGGACCATTTTCCATGCAGCATCATTGTGTTGCCAGAATGCAAAACACTCACATAACCACATAAACAACTTAGCGCCACGTACATATGTATGTGAAGTCAACTTAATTTAAAATTTCGCACACACAAGCTAAAAGCGTTTTGTTAAACAAATTTTATGAAAGTGCTTAACAGGTGCAAAGTTTGGCTCAAAATTGCATATTTCAAGTTGCATAAGTCGTGTTATATTAAAACTAGTTTCAAAATGAGGGGGTGTAAGATAAGAAACTTTATTAACTGCTTAACGAGCGTCATTTTGCGAGAAGAAATTTGTGGAGCTACTTAAAATTTAATCTAAAATGTCGTATTTTCAGTTTCCTTTTAATTTTGCTTTCCTACAAAAAACATATAATACTCGCTTTTTACAGAGCTTTGTTACTTCCAAAAACTACTTTCCTAATAAGGAAAAAATGTTTACATAAACTGCCCATATAGAAGCAGTTGTCTATGCAGCATATCCGTCCATGACAATTTAAGAAATAAACCAAGAGTATAAAATAGGTAAGTACCTACTTTTTCTTTTGAAATTCGTTATATTTAAAAATTAAATAAAAGTGCCGTGTGGTTCCCGGCACTATTACAAAAAAGAATAGGACCACTCCATCTCTTTCCCATGGATGTCGTAAAAGGCGACTAAGGGATAGGCTTATAAACTTAGGATTCCTCTTTTAGGCGATGGGCTAGCAACCTGTCACTATTTGAATCTCGGTTCTATCATTAAGCCAAATAGCTGAACGTGGCCATTCAGTCTTTTCAAGACTGTTGGCTCTGTCTACCCCGCAAGGGATATAGACGTGATCATATGTATGTATGTATGTAAAAATTAAATTAAGTAGAAATATTGAATTATATAGCATATATTTTATAATAGCAAAATGCACGCAATGTCAAAAGTCACTGATAAATATTGTAGTTCTCGAATATGTGATTCGAGCGTTGAATACATCCAATATACAAGTGAATTGGATTTAAAATATATTTCGTTGTGAGGCAATATGAATAAAAATCGCTTACATTGATGTGGCAACAAACCTCCCTTTACCGTCGCTTCGTATTGAAATTTTAAGCAAATGGTGCAGTCGGCGGTAGAACGATGAGGTAGCATTGAACTAAATAGCTCATTTCGATGTAAATGCAGCGATGTATTCGCTGAACGAGCAGTATCGGCGATCGCCACACTTATTGCATGGTACAATGTGTATTAAAATAATAATGCATTTCTATCATGTAACCTGTTTTTATAATAAAAGCTCTTTTTTCATATTATCCATTTAATCTATTTTTTTTTTTGTCCAATGCTTAAAACGAAATGACTTTGTTAAAGCAATTAACATTATTGTTGTATTGCTAGTTATGTGTATCTTATTATACTCGTATTTCAATTCTTTTGTTCTTTTCACTCTAATTTGCAAATAACCATTGTTTGCTATACATTTATCTATTTCCTGAAACATTTATCTATTCGCTTGTACTACTCAATAATAACCACGGCAGGCTATTTTTAAAGCTCGCTTCTAATTGCAAAATGACGATTCAAGTGCTATAAAAGCAGATATAGTTTGTCAAACGTATGAAGCAACCGTGCAAGTGCAACAGACAGACTTTGGCCTGTATATTTTAAGAATGCAACTATAGTTTGTATTGTATTGGATATCACCCCCGACAGCAACGTTTTTGCAAACTCTAAGGAACGTTTTTATTCAAAAAACATTCTTCCCATAAGAAGAATAAAATGTTTCAACCAAAACCGACGACGGTAAAGTCAAGTTTTATTATATTACTTTTAATGTATAAAAAACCAGGCGCAAAACCACAAGATTTATGATCTGATTTCATTCGTTGTGATTTACGTTGCTGGCGCGCGAATATTAAAGATTCGTATTGATATATTATTCCTTTATCCCCTATTCTCGCTGCGCTATTTACGGTAGCCTCAGAGTAACTAATACACATAGAAAACAGGTTTTGTAGCTGCGAGGGTCCAAAGTATGCTAATCTGATAAACATACATGAACAAAGTTATGAATGTAATGAAGCGAAAGAAGTATGCAAATATCATGGCAAATGGAAAGATGTAGTCTGTGCTTGCCCTTCTGGGAAAGAGGCATGATTTCATGTACATAGTTAGGCAACTGAATATGTAACCTTGATTTGATTGCCACGTTGATCTATTAATAGGGTTTAAATATTCATCCCAAAGCCGAATCTTGGGTTCTCCCTTGTGAGACAAATACGCAGTGGCTGTGTTGAATTTAAGCGTGAACGAACCATAAATATCGTCAATTATCTATATGAAAGATTATACTGTCGATTTATTTTCTTTAGGTACAAAGTTAAAGGTACAAAGACTTAAAATTATGTAATTTAATCATAAAAATAAAAATTCAACAAAAAGACGTATCACATTGTTTAACTTTATTTCAGTACCTTAAAACATAGACTATTGATATTCTAGCATGTCAATTTCTACAAAAAGTGCGTTCTATTAATACTATAGAAAGCTATGCTTACTCTAAAACGGTTTCCTTACCCCTCATAACTTTCATCGTTCTTTTTACGGTAGGATCTTGTAAAAATGGCCACGAATTTTTATAAAGAATAAATACTTCAATGTTCGGTTGATATTTCAGTAGAGTGCTATATTTTCTCGTAAACGATATACGAACGACGGTGTTTGTTTTCGCTCATGAAAGGAGACCAAAGTGAATGTTCCCTAAATTATGTTTACTCCCAAGTATGTTTATGTTTTACCTGATTACAAAGAACGAGCATAAAGGAAAGGTATTAAGGCATAAATATTTATTCGTTTATGTGCTAACTTTGGATAACACAAATGTGTAAGTCTAGAGTTTCTATTCAATACCTTCGTTTATTACCTCAGTAGCATATAAAAAGTTAATAATCAGGCTTACAAATAAATATAAAATAGTGTTTCTGTCCAATTCCTTTTTACGAACAAAGCCTTTTTCAAGTTGAATTATAATTTATTTTGCCAAAATAAGCTTTACTTCGCCAACGTCATAAAATCATGTATGGAATTAACCCAACTAATACGAAGATTTTTTTTGCTATTCTCAGTAAACGAACGCCTAGTCATCACCCCCTTAATAAAGGTCGATTGTGATCTTTTCATTTGCAGACAACCACAAGTAATTTCGACTAAAGATGGAGTTATAATGAACGCGAAAATTATTTTATATCTCTGATTACGCTATTGTTCGTAGGATTTTGATTAAACTGGTTTCAGTTTTACTATTATACTTTGGGAGGAATTATTTTCAATTAAAGAGATTTTGTTTTAAAGTACTGATTGGAATGTTCAATATGGCGAGAATAAGCCAGAAATCCATTGTTCGATAGAATGGTCATCCCATGGGTATTGGAATATCCTTTCTTAATTGATGCCTTACATCATTCCAAAATTAAGCAAATTCTGATCAAACTGTGTTCCGGAACTTAATTTCTCATTATGTGAGGTTGATAAATTATTCCTACTAAAGGCTTTAATTAATCACTAGCTTTCTTGATTGATGTTGCCATATTTTAAATAAAAAAAAAGAAACAATTTTCTTATATTCATGCATGCTTGTAAAACATACCATCACACTATAAATCAGTGCGTTATTAAACACGCAATCCTCTTTATTTTTAAAAAAGGTCGTTTTTTTTTTCCGAATTTCAATGCCATATTTAGTGTAGTCAGCACTTGATGTAGAATCATTATATGGAGTGAAACGTTTATTATAAAGGAATTCATAATATATATTAGTAAGTAGGTAAGTAAGTAAATGCTTTATTGTTTACTCAAGGAGTATATTACAAATATAAAACAGTAGTACAGTACAAAAGCGGGCTTATCCTTAATCCCCAACCTGATTAGTAATTATTAAACAAATCCTATATATAAACCCTAAAATATAACGCTTCACGTAACTTGTCTCTAACCACCCATGGTTAGGGATCATAAAATCATGGTCACCCGGGCCTTGTCGAGATCCCACCGATACAAAAGTAGATTAGTAATGATGTTGCTTCCTAAAATTTTTACTAAGAAATGTGTTGGTGCAAAACATAACATAGGTAATAATATATTTCATTGCGATATATCTAATTATACGTGTAATAAACTCCGTGTGTCCTTTTTTAGCAAGAAAGGAGTTTAATTCTTTTTATAAAGGAGGCGAGTGACATTTAGCGAGGAAAGGGGTGGTGCGTATCTTCAAAACTTTATTAATATGCGATTTGTAAAGGCTATGCCTATTATAAAAATATGAAGTAAGAAGGTAAAATTATCAATTTGTTATAATGAATTTTAAATCTTTGAAGCTTGAATGTGGAAAGATGTTGTGAGTTTTTCTTAATGTAAGATAGAATAAAAAATGAGATAAAAATAAATGAACTTATTTTTATATTTTTTGTTATTTTTCGTAAAAGGCGTCTAAGGAACAGGCTTATTAAGTTGCGTTTTTTTAGGCGATGGCCTAGCAACCTATCACTATTGAAATCTCAATTCTTTCATTAAGGCAAACAGCTGAACGTGGCCCACCAGTCTTTTCAAGACTGCTGGCTCTGTCATCCCCGCAAGTAATATGAACTTGACTGTATGTATGTATGTCAACTAGGTATATTTTGATGCAAAATGAAGGGAAATTATTAGAAAAAAAAGACTACGATAACTATAAAAAGGAAATTGAACATCAGTATTGGCAGATGTATAAAAGTTTTGTTATCGTAGCCTTATATTTTTATCCAAAATTCCCTAGTTAAATTGTTTGGGTTGGCCAAACAATTTTAGTATGACTTATAATTTCACCATGCCCTACACTTTAAATATTCAACGGCATAACAAAAATTCAACGTCAGCAGTCGAATACTTTTATTTCCGACACGCATATGCAGTCACCATTATCGCGTGTAGCGGCGACTGCGGAAGCGACTGTAAATCGCGCAACAGTCGCAGATAGCCACGTTGTAACAAGCGGTCAGCTCATTTGTCGTTGCGATGCGACGTTTAGAGTAAAATAAACCTACAGTAACAAAGTCTTTTCTAAAATAACTTTAACCTACGTCACAAAAGGATATTTTTTTTTATCGTGAAACTAAATTTAAGTTATCGAAGCCAAGAAAACAGTTAGCAAAGCTGAAGCTAAGCTTGATGGCTACTTAATGATTTCTCTCATTAATAATTCCTGTTGCGTCGAGGTGCAGCAGGCAACAAAAGTTGTGCTCTGGCCACGTTGTCGCGCCGAGTAATTGACAGCTAAACTTTTGCGAAGCTGTGTACGTATTATGTTACAATTTACTCTGACCTATAGATAAACAAAGTTAATTAGGAGCACAAATGAAACATCACGACAAAGAAAATCCCCTGCGGAGTAGACAGAGCCAACAGTCTCGAAAAGACTGATAGGCCACGTTCAGTGATAGAATTGAGATTCAAATGGTGACAGGTTGCTAGTCTATTGCCTAAATGAAGAATCCCAAGCTTATAAGCCTATCTATCCTTTAGTCGCCTTTAGCGGCATCCATGGGAAAGAGAATGAGTGGTCCTTTTTTATTGGTAACGGGACACACAAGGCACGACAAGGATAAAAAAAACGACACATTACTGCAATTTTTGCTGAACGTAACCTTTCAGTCTTTTCACGACTATACGAGTAGGACTAACACGTAAGGGATAAAAAATGTTGTATTAGAGAAAGAGATTCTTATTAAAACTGTTTCGCAGCCTTTGATATGGTTTTTATCATGCTCACCGCATGGCGACCGCGGCAAAATATATAATATTACGATTTTCTTATCAGTCAATCATTTTTATCATAATAGTATTAAGCAGTAAAGCACGGTACAATAAAAGTCCAAGACAGTTACAACTACAAGCACAACTTAAATACCATCCAGCAGTAATGGATGTACACCTTAAATGCACTAATAATTGATCGGTTTTTCTCGAGTTCGGGGAAAAATACCCATTAGCAGACGAGACTTCGCAAGTCAAATGTATTTTTGTTCTCGTACTTGTGATTTGTTTGACTTGTTCATAAAATTAATGACCCCTTGTGATGAATCGTTTTTAAATGTTTAAACCAACAAGGTTTTATTTAAAAAATGTCATTTTTTAAAATATACGTATTTACGGTACGCCGTTAACATGATAATAGTCCTTACAGTTTTGTATCTAAAATATTTTAATTTCTTAATGGAAGTTGTGATAAATTACCACAACTTCTTCGATTGAACTAGCCTTTGGCCAGGAAGCTGAGGTAAGTTGGACAAATATACCTGTTTATAATATTAACATCCTATTACATTATAACGTTACCTAGTTACGTAACTTACATTTATTTTCAACTTTTCTTTATTTTTTATTTATTTATAACTCACGCAAAGGATATAGACGTGATAATATGTAAGTTGGTATTTATTTATACCTCACAACCACTTTATTCTCTTACCCCTCCATTAAATCTCTGTTATTAAAATAACGTCTTATTATTCATCCAGCTACAACAACCAAGTATTCCAAAATCTTTTTTTCAGCAATATTCTAACTAAAGCCAAGTTAAACAAACGCCTAACATTCATTGTAGCCGAATCTCCCGCAACAATCAAGGGGTGAAATTTACAGAAAAAAAATCTAAAACAAAGCGTGTATCCGAATTACCATCCGCAGTGTCTTGTTTTCCTCATTTCCAGGAGGAAATAAAATCGCCATCAACCCTGCTGGTAATTTAAAAATAATGCCGCAAAAATGTTGGGACGCGAATTTGAGGCAAATTGTGGTGTGAGGATCAGGCGCCATGCAGCCGGCTGTGCCCGATGTTCGACGCGGGTTGATGTTTGAAGATTTAAGTATAAATTAATTGGAGAGACTTAAATACCTTCTACGTATTTATGTAATTATGACCTTTGATTGAATACGTATTCAGGAATAACACGTAGGTATACTTATTTGTTGGTTTATGCAGATAAAGGTGTAAATATTGTATTAAGTTTTGAACTTTGCAATACACTTACTTTAATGAGTATGCAAAGATTTTTTTTATTTCTTAACATTTTCTCTGTAAATGCCATTAACTTATATATAGTTAAGGCTTAATTAGGGATTATTTTTGGGTAAAGCGAGCAACTTGTTACTATCTCCTAATCTCACTATCATCATTAGGTCGTCGAGCTAAACGTGACCTTTCTGTTATACTCGTATAACTGTCACTGTCTAACCCGCGAAGGATTCAGATGTAATATGAGAATGTATGTATTGTGTATATACTTTTATTGTCAATACAGAGGAAACTTATTTTTTTCCCTTGTTCATGGGTAATGCGTAGATTTAAGAGGAAAAGAGCAAAAAGAATACGAGAATGACTCTCCAAATGAAATACGATAGACACCTACACCAAATTATTACATACATACATAGATATGATTCTTACATACATACATATTATCACGTTTATATCCCTTGCGGGACAGAGCCAACAGTCTAGAAATCAATGATAGGCCACGTTTAGTTGTTTGGCTTAATGATTGCCCATCGCTTAAAAGAAAAATCCCAAGTTTATCCTAGCCTATCCCTTAGTCGCCTTTTACGACATCCATGAAAACGAGATGGAGTGGTCCTATTATTTCTTTTATTGGTGCCGCGAACCACACGGCATAAAAAAAATATTTACCATTTTGATTGGCCTTTACAAGTTAGTACACAGACCTCAACCATTACGATAATATAATCACTACGCTAAAGAGTCCACAATACTACTGAAAACTCCTGAAATTTCCTTTAAGATGTAAAAGTTGGTGCACTAAATAAATCACACGCATACGACCATTAAAGAGGAGGATAAGTGTCCATAAAGCGAAACCTGCAAACTTGCATATGAAAGTTTCTCAGTGTTTAAGGAAACTTCGTCCATGTTTGGTGAAATTTTGTGCATTATTTTGTAGACGTTGTCTTAAGTACTTATATTGTTTACTGATGTTAGGTTTATTAGAAACTTTTGGTCTCTATTTTTCTAGATTTAAATTTTATTTTTACTTTTTTAAATTGGTACCTAACAAATTATATAAAGTTTTTATTAGCTGAAACGTCGGACATTTATTTATGTTAGTAATTTTGGATCATGGATGCTATTTTATTTTTGTTTAATGAAAATAACTTGTGAATTGATGTGAAGGGACTTCGGTCGAAAACTGACAACATGAAACAAAGTTTCTTCTTATAAATTTCAAATAGAATAAGAATCGTAAATAAGAATTGATGTGACATCTACTTTATTCATTTTATATATATTCTGTGTACCAAATAACGTATGTAATAAAATTGAGTTTTCTTCTTTATTACCATTTAGTCCTTGGAGTTATGTGTGTCTTTGGATGGTAATGACTTTCATTCATACATATATTTTTATCATTTTAATAATAATTAAATTTCTTATAAAAAAATCATATTGATAAATACTCCAAACTGCATATGACAAACTTATGTCAGTTTACGTGTTATGATTCACAAACAGTGCTAACAAAATTATTGAATCTATTCCAAAATTTTCACTATATCAACCGAGCTTAAACTATAAAATCCATCGTACAGTTGAGTTGTAAACCCCATTGCAGATTTAAAATCTTTCATCGCCACGATACCCGTCAATACAAAAAGAGAACATTTCATATTTCACAGATCTTGGCACATAAAGCGATAGAATTTACAATAGCTGACAAAAGTGTACTTATGCGAGTAGGTTTGGTATTCTTCAGCGAGTCTTAGTCGAAGTAAGCAGTGATTTATTATATTAAAAACCCTACGTTATCCCGAAGGAATGGGACGCTGACGTGGCTTGCTCGTAAACTGTTCCAGGATTTAATAAAATTTATTCAGCCCGGTCTTTGGAGGCCGACAAATCATAATTTTCGTAGAATAGGTACTTATTTAGTTGGGACGGGAGTTAAGGAGAGCTTGTAAAGTTTATTTGCGTCCACTAAAGAGAATCTGAATGGACCAGCCCTTACTTGGTTTATGATCACAATATACGAGTATTGTTAAATGTATGATCGGATTGTATAACCGGGATTCTATATTACTCGTAGTTCCTTACATCTATAAGTAAATGTGACTTAAAATGTATCGCTGAAAACACCAAACAATCGCTCAATTTATTTCCATACACTGTTATGAGGCTGAAATGAAGTTTATGTTTTACGTGGGTTTTGTTTATGATGCTAGGACCCACGCATTTATACAGTCAACTATAATAATAAGTACTTATTATAGTTGAGATCGTATAATTTTCTTTAAAACGAACTTGTTAATTGAATAAACTTCAGTATACAATCTATGGTCTATTGTTTAAATTTATTTAATTTGTGAACGAGATTAAATTTAGAAGAAGTTATCAACTGAACAAATTCATATAGGTACATTTTTTTTCAAAAACAATATACATATATAGTGGTGAAATTTGAAACGTAAATATAAATAAACAAATAAGTAAATAATAATAATTACTAAAAAAATACACAAAAAAAAATATACAATACTACCTATACCGCTATAATTTAATAGTAAAAAATTAATAATGTAACAAAAAAATAATTAATATTTAATTTAATAATTAAGTGTTTATCAGAAAATGACGAACAAAAAGTTGGTTTAATAGAAAATCAATAGCATTTTGAATAATACCTGGTACGTTGTTTAAAACGGAAATATATTGTTTTGACTAACTGATGACAAAGACTGAGCGGACTCTAAGTGAATCTTAAAAGGGTCATAAATTATAACGATGAACAAATAGCACTTTCATGAACATTGGTTGGTGGTAAGTTGTTTTAAATATAAGTAGGAACTGTCGCTCGCTCTTCTTTAAACCTATGAAGAGTAGTCGTCAGTACCTATAAAGAGAACTTTGTGTTATAAAGAAATGTTTTGTTTTTAGTTGAGATAATTTATGTTTTTCCAAGATCATTCACATAGGTTATAATTGAATGTACAAAAGAGAAATGTATTGAGGTGGAGAAAGTAAATGGTAACAGATGACTGATGGATTCGCTTGAGTACACAGATAATAAAATTTCCCTTAATCATGATAGAAAAACTATAGAAAAAAAAAACTGTCAACGATATGATACTTTGAATAGTCTACGCGAATAATCGCTCTAAAGGTATCCAACCTTAATTTTAATTTCATTCATAAAGCCACCAATGAATTTTCTGATTATTAGTTTCATCTAAAAAGTTAGTGTATGACTTGATCTTACACAAATTTACAAATAATCCGAATTATAGTGAATTCAAATTGATTTGTCTTCAGACAACGAATACTGATAAAACGGCTTAATTTGGCACATTATTCCTTCATATTTTCAGCGGAGCGTGATCACTTGTAATTAATGTAATTTATGTTTTAATTATACCTCGTATGAACGCACACGCCTGCCTTGGATAATTTGCGGAAAGTATAGAAACTCGAAATAACCGCTTTGATGTTATTGCTCTACTCTCTTTGTATACCCTTTATTTTCACGAAAGGTTGCGCGGGAGGAAACACATACACACGTTTAAGACAAATTTCTTCCTTCAATTAAATTTTATTCAAGGTATATTAGAAAATTTAAGCATTCCACGGTTAGGGGTTATGTTAAATTATAATATTAATAAAAAAAAAAAAAAAATTATTTCTGTCTTTAATTTTATCATTGTAAAAATACAAGTAGTTTTTTATTTCACATTGTTACAATGCTGTTGAAAACAGTGACGCATCTGTTTCAATTAAAGTGATGTAAGACGTGTAATAATGGGCAATTTGTTTGATTTATTGGCACATTCATTTTGCCTCCTCTACATTTTGACCGATCTAACACCAAAATGGTAGACTTAACCTTTAATATAAAGGACTAATTACTTGTATATGTATAAATTAAATGTCACAAAATTATGCTAAATATAGAAACCACCAGATCTTTTACTACATTAATCTTATTATTGTGTTTTTTTAATTCAACAAATTTCAATAACAACTATAAAATTTTAAATAAAAACCTGTTGTAGCTTTAATACATTAAACATTTTCGACAATAATAAATACAAGCCTTGCTAAGCAGATTTATACAAAGCTATCTAACACGAAAAGGGGACGTTAAACGCTATCCTGAGGTTAATTGCAGGCTTATAGTAACCAAGATCGAGGCTGCTTTGTTGCAGACGTATAAATTTACAATATTAGTGCCTAGCGGAGCCACACGTTTCTTGGGATCATAGGCTTACTGGATCTTAAGTAATTTGACTGAATAATGAGACTTTCGCATTTACGTGTTTGTTGAGTTATACATATGTTATTGAGCTGATTATGCTATCATATTCAAAAAATTACACTTGCAAGTTATCATGTTACCTAAATACCCGAGTAGAGATTATTTAATTGACTTAAAAATAGTACAGTTTTATGCAAACGTACCGTTGTGACGTTTTTGCATAAAACTGTAAACTTATTTACAGCACCATTACTAATCATAAATGTGAACGTGTGTTTGTTTATCAATCTCTCACTTACGTTTAAACCACTGAACCGGTCTATACGAAAGAAATCATGAATGTGGATGACACTAAAGATAAATGCAAGGATTGGAAAAAATTTGGAACTTAGTCCCTTTTTAGTTAAGTAGGTTGTTAGATATAATAATTCCAACGTTTAAGATACAATATACCTATATAGCTAAGTCGTAACTGATAAAGAGCAGGCAATGCGTAATAACCCCATAAGCCGCTCTATAATAGCCGATTATGCAAACTGCCAATTGATATCCGATGCAATTATTATACTAATTAAATCCGTTGCCTTAATAATCGCATCTTCATCTCAATATATTGTTAGGCTGATGTTTCTCAAAATTTTGAATGTATCTATTATATCATCAATGCCGCGTGCCACTAGTAGTGGTCATAGTGCAGATTTTCATGTTGTTTCGGTAGCGAAAAAAATAAAATAAAGCGTGATCCAGCTGAATGTGTAAGAAATTACAGTCTGATTGTATAAGAAATTAAGGAAAAGGCTTATAAACTTAGGATTTTTGTTTTAGATGACGGGCTAGTCTTACGTTACTGATGGCATTAATGATAAAATTCACATTCAAATAATCTATAATTATTTCAATGTCAATTTTATCATTAATCAATACAACACGTGGCCATTTTTGCAAGACTTTTCAAGATTGTGGGCTCTGCCTGACCCATAAAGGAAAAATCCTTGAGTAAATAATTATGGGTCTTATAATAATTTTAATTGACATTTATCTTAACACTTAATTTTCGCTTAAAATTCGAATAATGTGTTCTATGCTTGCTGCAAATCATAAATACTTAATAATGAGTTTCCATAAATACAGAATAGTTGACAAGTGGCAAAAAGTAATGCTAAAGGGAACTTTCATACCCTAAATGGACCATTAAGTCCTTAATAATGGTTCACAGGTGGTCCACGACCCAACATCGCGCAATCCCGTTTGTTAATCGGTTTTTAATTACTTTTCTATTTCTAAACTAAAGCAGTTTCGGTTAATCACACCATTGTTGTTATAATAACTGTCGTTATTGATAACACATTCTTGTTTAACACAAGATATTTATGTAAAAATATTTTTTTTTTTATTAGTTGATACGGACGCGGTAAAAGAAACGAATTTGCAGTGAATTTGGGCAGGTTGACATACTGCAAACTGTAGAAGTAATTAATATTAAAAGCCATTTATAGATGTTCTTATCTTGCACTATAAAACTCATCTTTTCAGCATTATGTTTCCCGGTTAAGTTCTGGCAGATGTCGTAAAAGGCGACTAAGGGATAGGCTTACAAATTTGGGATTCCTTTTTAGGCGATGGGCTAGCAACCTGTCACTAGTTGAATCCCAATTCTATCGTTAAGCCAAATAGCTGAACGTGGCCATTCAGTCTTTTCAAGACTGTTAGCTCTGTCTATCCCGCAAGGGATATAGGCGTGACCATATGTATGTATGTATGTAACATTTAATAGACTAACAGAAACATATTACCTAGCTTGAGTTATATTAAAGTAGAAAAAACTGGCTTAGTGTGAGTCGTGTTTGCGCATGAAGTGATCCGTACAATCCATATTTCCACTTAAAAATATTGAATAAGTTATCAATATCAAGCATAAATAAACAAAAAAAGTTACGTTTTGTTTTAAGGGAATCCCTCTTAAATATTTATCCATATAATTCTAGCGTTTCTATTAAAGCGGTAACATACATATATGTGAAAATTTCAACCCTCTTGCTATTATGGTTCTTGAAATATAGTCTGGTCACGGACGGACAGACGGACAGCGAAGTCTCAGAGATGTCCCGTTTTTATCTTGGCCTATATTTTTGGATACGGAACCCTACATAAACTATTCCAAGAATGTACCACAAGCTGTCTGCTAAACTTTGTCACACATTGGCAGGCAATTTATAAAGTGAGTCATAAAACCACAATTAGAACTATCTTGAGTCAGTGGCTGGCCAATGTTTCGGAGATCTGAGGCGTCTATGCCATGACCACAACAGAAATCAGCACTCCAAACTTTGTTTCCAACTAGTTTCTGTGTTGAGATTCTTGTCACTAACTAGTCGTCCTTTTTGGATTTGCTCGATGATATACAAATATTTAATAGTCTAAGTGAAATAATTTCCGCTGTGTGAATTTATAAAAAGAAAATTATTAATAAATTTGAAAACTTATTTTTTTTAACGTCGTTAAAATTGGAATCCCAAATTTTTTGATGGCTTGGTATTATGATATGGAATACAAAAAGTCAAACACATAAAATATATTTCCTTTTGCTGGCTTTAAAATAAGTGAATTAAAAATAAATAACACGCCACTTTTTGCTGAAAATTCCCATTGGAGCGAAGTCTGGTGCTAAAGCTGGTCTGTAATAAATAGGGTCTCTAGCTGACTATGGAGATTCAGCTTCGTTACCACTGTCACCGCTACAGGAATCAGCACTCCCAACTTAGTTTGGGACCGAGCTCAGCGAATGAACATTTGTTTGACACTTTTACTTAAATTTCAAACAAATACGGAACTTTCTCGAAGTTTTTTCCTTGTTTCACGGTGGCGGCACAAATTTGGAAACGATTGGTTCTAGGTTTAATTCTTAAAGCCACCGAAAAAAGAGATGAGAGGCGTGCAAGTAATTTTAGAAAGAAATATTTGTAGCATCCACAGAAATCGAATATAATATTATTCTTATTTCTGTGGTGGAATCACATAGATTTTGCAGTAATGCGAACTCAAAATTTGCCAATTTAATGACTGAATGAAACATTTCATTTAATGATTAAGTAATATTTTTATTACTTCTTAGTTCCAATAAAATATCTTGTAAGTAATACTGGGCATCCAATGAAAATATTTAGCAAAGTTTTACGGTTGTATTATTAGGCATTTTTATGAAGATACGGTTATTAATTATCTCTAAAAAGGAACAGATGTGTAAACCTATTCAATCCACCGTGCCTTTATAACAAACGTGACACATATTAGGAAAGTAAAAAATATTTAAACATAGCATTAAACTTTAATAAAACTCTACGTCGAGTGTTAGAGCACCTCACCGACATATTAGCAGTAATAATTTAAGGATAATGTTCGAGTAATTTCGCCGGGAAAATCTATGGGCTTTAATAAACGGCGAACAAACTCTATGGGCACAATTATTTAACAAAATTACTGCTTTACATGATACCCTTAATGAAATAACAAACAATGTAGTGCCCGGATTTAATTTGACAATTTAATTAACATGTTTTCATTACGGTTCGCACCGTTAAAACAAACACACCTCTCATTTCGTACTCTACGTTTGCTATGGCCCTCTAAAATAAACAGTATAATTACAAACTTTCTCTGTCCTATGTAAATTAAGAATAAATGAAGAATTTAAGAACCTTCTTTTCTGACTGACGCTGAATTCCATTGTCCAACTCAGCGTGAATTTTGAATCTCATGTCTATTGGTTCCATATAACTAGTAGATGTATTGTATGAGTTTATTAATATAATTTTATTTATTTATTTTATTTTATTATACAATATTATATATAGCAATAAATAACGGATTCGATTGAGTGATTGGGTCGTAGACTTTCCAAACCCTGAACTCCCATTGGAGTACAAAATTGTTACCAATGCCAATCCATACTAATTAAATAAATGCAAATATACATAAGTTTACTAGTTTGTTTGTTTTCTCTACACGCGTTATCTACTGAAACAATGTTCTTGATATGGGGTACTTTTTATCCTATTAAAAACTACAGATCCCGTGGCAATAACGAAAACCTGTATTATTTTATAGGTGGAGCTAAATTCTTTGCTTTTTGTAAGTGGCGCTGAATTGGTCGCTTTTGCAGGTGGCGCTAAATTCGCTTCTTCTTCATAAATTTATCAGCTAACTCTTGTTGGTGGAGTTAAGTGGAGTGTCCTCCATTCATCTCTTTTTTCTGCTATTTTTTTTAATGATGCATATACTTTTTTGATTAAAATATTTTATTCTTGGTATTCCTCTTCCTTTTTTTCCGTTATCTTTTCTTCCGCATATTGTTTAGAAATATTTGTCATGTCGGATTAAATGGCCTGTAATTTTCACAAAAATTTTCAAAAGTGGCTCGATTATTTTTGTTTGAACATAGCCATATTCCTGTCAAAAATAAAAAGGTAAGTATCTTTCTTTCATCATCAATATTCAATCTTCAAATCAGGAATTCAACCAGGGCTTAATATCTCTAGAAGCAAGTAATAATTAGTAAGGCAGCCGTATGAAAATTAAGAACAGTATTTTCATCACAATTACGAGTAAAAACTAATTGCGAAAGTCAAGGTAACGTTAAAGGTAAAAGACGCTTCTGGAAAATTCTTGAATTAAATTAATAACCTTAACAATATCAAGATAATTGGTAAGACGACCTTTATGAATCTTTTATGCTAACAATAACAATTTCTGAATAAGATACCTGCTTTACTGAGAAATAATTTGCCATAATCTTGGTTAGGTCTTGATTCAATGTAACTTTAGGGTTTAGTGGGTAATTTACAACTTTGAATTTTTTTATGATAATTAGTATAACTATCAGTATTATAATCAAAAATATCGAAAATTTCAAATAATCTTGCACTACTAACTGTTGCCTGTGACTTAGTCCACGTGATGTCCATACAAAATTTCATCCCTCCTTTACCCCTTTTCTTCATTTTCTCAATAAAAATAGCGTTGTAGCCTATTTTTTTTTGGGTCAACTCTATCTCTATCAAATTTCATTGTAATAGGTTCAATAGTTTAGGCATGAGAGCGTAACAAAAATAGTTCCTTTCGCATTTATAATTTTAGTAAGGACTGGATAAAATCATTTTCAAGAAAATATTTATGAACATGGACGACAACTATTAATTCAAAATGGCTAACTAAGCATAAATTTCCCTTTATCAATAAACATTAAATTTTTTCAGAAGTGCTAGGGAAAGTAGATGCCTCTATATTCCATTAGAAAGTAGGTATTTGTCATGTATGTTAGGCATCGAATTAAACGGACGCCGCCACCGTTTGAGATAATTAACTAATAGGTACGTATAACCTTTATATTACAAAATTAATAAATTCGCGTTTCAAATATATAAGATATAAGGCAACAGAGATTATATTATTGCGAATGTGCAATAATGTATGGTAGAAAATTATAAAAGGAATCATAGAAATGATTCACATCATGTTAAGGAGTGACAATACATTTAATAAATTAGAATGCATATAAATATTTGGAGGAAAACAAAAATAAACCAAATTTACCCAGAGTTTCTCGAAGTGAGGAACGACTTTCGCTGCATAAACTTCGTGTACATTAGACTTTTAGCAATTGAAGAATTTTATTACTACAGAAATAAAATTTACTGAACCCCATCTTAAGTTTCTGTTACATAAATTAAGAAAAGTACAAACAGGACACAAAATTAATAAAGTGGGTACTCTTTATTTTTTTTGTTATTTTCAACTATTAGCTACCGTTGGTTTGGTAGCCAAAATTTGCTGAATACAACTCACAAATTCTACGTAACATGCTTAGAAAATATTGTTCCATTGGCAATGCAAGTGTAAAAAATTGACCGTTTGTTTAACACCTTGTGACAATTTTTTATTGAAACCGCATCGACTTACTCTTCTCTGTGCATTTTATTTTGTAATATCAGGTAGCGCAGAATTCACATATCTTCAGAATAATAAACTTTCATTCTGCTGATTGTCTTCAGTTAATATTCCGCGCTTTAAAAAGTTTGTGTAATACAAG
This sequence comes from Amyelois transitella, assembly GCF_032362555.1. Taxonomy (NCBI): domain Eukaryota; kingdom Metazoa; phylum Arthropoda; class Insecta; order Lepidoptera; family Pyralidae; genus Amyelois; species Amyelois transitella. The sequence goes on from NC_083509.1 coordinate 8,942,244, forward strand.
TACAAACGTAACGATAAAATCGACTATGACATTTTCATGAAACAATTCATTGGATACAATATTTTTAATATTCAATTCTCATGCGTAAAAGAAAAACATACGATAAACTCATCATCTTTTTGGAATTTGTTCCAGAATTGAATTCCTCGCTGGAGGTGAAAGTGAAGTACGCACAATTCAAGGGACTTGACTATCCGCCGTAACCTTAATGAAACTTAACCTAGCCAAATCAAAAGAACCATAAGTATCTTAGAAAGAATACACCATCAAGTTCAGTTTTTGCTAACATAACCTGAATCGTCACACTGTTAGGACAAAAACTAGCAATGTAAGCGTAGTAATACCATCAGTTTGCTCTGTGTGACCGACGATGTGACAGAACTAGTATTGTCAGCGATGTGCGGACGTCACGGCCGTCTGACAAATGATATAAGAGGATTCGTGTGAGTGAGTCAGAGTGCTCATAAAATCATTGGTCCCTGTGAACGGAATTTCTGATGCAGTGTTTGTGTTTTTGCTTATACATCACGCCTTTTTCCCGAGAGGGTTGGCAGACTACAACTTTTCATTTGTAAAAATCAATTAAACTAAATAAGCATCTTTTCCCTATTGGAGACTTCGAAAAAACGAAAAAAATATTGTTTGGAAAAATTTAAAAATTGTGTGAAATGGAAGCTCAGTTGTAAGATGTAACATATCGTTACTCACTCGTATCTTTGATATTCTTAGTTCATAAAAACCAAAATAATAATTGGGGCCATTCAATGTTTCCTCTGTTTTACAAGATAATTTAAGTCCTTATTTTTTCTTCGCGTTGTACCTGAATGATTTTTTGCATTTTCACTTAAATCTCAATTAAATCTATTATATACTTTCCGTAACAATATTGTTTAAAGTAAGCCAAAGAAAATTTACACTGAATATTAAAACAAATACAAAAAGACAAAAGAAAAAAGCCCATTTACAGAAACATAAGTGACACTTGAATCTACTCGAAATGCTCATTCGCGAAGTGTAATATCTTGATTCAAAATGAGTGGAGAAAAACATGTTTGTCGCTTTCAACATAACGATGTTTCTTTATTTATTCAAGAGCTACGTAAAACTCTCAATCTGCATATGATAATTGAAAAATTCCTTTTCTGTTTTCGTAAAACGTGCGTCTCGTAAATAGAATGTTTAATATTGGATATTTGTTTGCTTAAGAAAATTTTCTGCCCTCTCTTTTTTGCTTATTCTCAGTTGCACCGTCATTTGTTATGTTTTGAATCTTTGGGTTTGCTTGTATCCAAAACATAATGACCTGAATTCGATTCAAGGTAAAGTTAGGCTGGAAAAGAAATTTAGAAGAAAAAATTGGTATTTTATCTCTTTCTTCATGAAACTTAGCGATTAAAGCTAAGTTTTCTTAGAACCTACGTTAAAATTTAATATTAATTATGTACCATCGCATTATTTTAGCTTGCAATAAAGAGATATTCACCCATTTTAAATGGTCAAGAAGGTACAGTCAACCGCAAATCGAGTTATCCTGCATGTATCTCTATTACGCGTTATTAAAGAGGAACTAGGGCAAATTGATATGGTGTTGGCTGTACAATCATGTCTGTACACTATAACATGTCGTCGCCTTGTAACTGAGAGCCATGGACAAGTCGGACAATGGTTTCACGCGTTGATAACTAAGTAACGTTATAGTTACGAGTATAGCTAAAATGGTTATGGTTTTACAGAATCCTTTAGCGGAGCTGTATATATAGACATCTGAAAAGGAATTAACATATTTCTTACATAATTATTCTCGTGACTGACAGGCAACATAGACGGAAGAATTCTAATTTCAAATATTTAAATCATTTACTAACGGGATTTACGGACCTTGAGGTTAGGTTCTCCAAAAGTTGCTGCATGATCAGACGGGAGCCAGAAGATGAGATAGAACGAGGTACGAGTAGAGTAGAATATATATAATAGGGAATATTCATAAGGCTAAAGAAGACAATTTTTTTGGGCCCATGCGTATGCTGTAGGGTTTTTTGATGAAACGCATAATATTATTTTGTGTATCATAATCTCCAGATTCCAGTGATATTATTCGCCAAACCATATCTAATTGCAGGGCTAATAAAAACATTAATAAAATTATGAATTCAACTGTATTCTAATATGGGGGCAAATTGAGTATTCTTAGTTTCTTTAACGCAATTTGATGCCACCCTGTGAGATTTGAATAACTATAGTATTGTTTAATTAAGCGTTCCTGAATGTGAAGCAACCCTAGGCGCTACCCCATCATGGATTGGTGACCGTAGGTGACAACAATTAAAAACATGGTTAGACCCATGCGTCTCCCATTTGTCCCAACTGGCTTTAGTTTTAGAAATGAGATGCGAAGAAAATAGAAGAATTTTTTGCTAACATATCGCCTAAAAGAAGAATTCCAAGTTAATAGCAAATTTCCTGATGGACAATTTGCTTTAAAAAGTACCTTTTTGAAAATTACGATATAGAAAACGAAGACGTTATAGAGAAGTAGGAAATGGTAAAAGGTTTATTTTGAAAATTTTCTTTTAAATTGTTGTAATGAATGCAGAGACGCTAAGATTAGTCCGGACAAAATTATCCACACTCCCGTACCGCTCGGGAGCTTAAAATTGAATTTTTTAATAAGATAAAAACCTTGGGTGAATTTTTCGCTAGTGTGGATACATTCTAATGTTATGTTTTAGTTTAATTTAACTACGTTCGATGTATGTATTATTTCATTTAGTTCATTTTATTTGATTGCACATTAAAGTTATCCTAATAAAATCAAATGATGCCTAACCTGTACCTCTTGCAATTTTTTAATAAAGCCCTTGTTCTTGTATTTTATGATTGTTCTTCTTTTATTCGAATACTTTTGTTCAATAACTGAAATTTCTTAAGTTAGAAGGGCGGCGGCCCCCGTTGTAAATCTGGACTCCCTTTCTGCTTCGTAAAAGTTGGTCAATTCAAAATGGCAACGTTTTAATACAACTTACTTGCACACGTGGCATCGCTCCTGTGAAAATATCTTATGTGTAAAATATTGATATCTTTAATTCTTCAGTATTGAACCCTAAATCATTATACTATATTTCAACGAAATTTAATTTGAACATTGAAGAAGATGTTTTATTTTATTTTACAATACTTTGTTACCTAATGTATTATTCTTAAAAACTATTTTTACATTAAATATAATTTAAAAAAGCACGTGGTTATTATTACATTACGTTATTATTATTAATACGTAAACAAACATTACTTGCGAGGTAGACAGAACTAACAATCCCGAAAAGACTGAAACGCTATCTTCAGCTGTAAGGCGTAATGACAAAGATTTTAATAGTGGCAGGTTGCTAGCCCGTCGCCCAAAAGGATCCCAAATGTACAAGAATTTCCCTTAATTTACTTTTACAATCTGCATAGGAAGACCAGACCAGTCGCTACCTGACTAGCATGGAAGTTAGCTAGGAGGTGATATGCCAAAAAATATTTATTTAGTATTTTTCAGTCATAAAATATTAAATTTTACATGAAATATATTTTCCTTAAAATATAAAAAATAAACGTATATAAGTATAAACCAAACCTGAAATCCGAATTTCTCAAAGTCAACAAACTAACCGACTGACTTTCAAACTTCCTAATCCTAGAACCTAACCTTCGATTTTGCCAGGCGATAAATGTTACAAACTATTTTACAACTATCCAACCCGGCTCAAGGCTAGCGATTCGTCACGGGGCCCTCCCACGCAAATCAAGCACAAAATACGTCACCATTCATGACGTCAATTAATGGGAAGGTAGATGTCTTACCAATCGTCAGGCGGGTTGGTCCACTTGGAAAGGTTTGCTATTGATTTTTTTTTTATAGAATAGGAACATGGTGTTAGGCTCCTGCAAATAGATTAAGTATTAAAAGTTATCATAATGGCTAAACAAGACTTTGTTCAATATAAAAATGACATGTGTGAAAATTTCATCAAAACGATCTAGTAGTTTCCGAGGTTTTTCGTTACTGACAGGAATACTTTTTTTTCTCTTAACAGTAACAGGGATATGGATTGATTCAAAGCAACTTTTTCCGGTACGTATACTTCTAGAAACTCGTCTTATCCGTTCCAAATTTCTGGGAAATTGAATAAATGGCTTCAGCCGTTTGTTCTTAGAAATTTCAGTCAAAACAGTCATCTTTCATAAGTCACGAAGAAGGCAATCAGGCAACGTATTATATACTTTATACGCGCTTTTATTGCGCTTCTACTCATTATTGCGCTGAAAACATGGGTAAGGAACATACATACAACCAACCGGTGGACGCATCGAAGCGGTGGAGTGATATATAGTATTTACAAATTTCCACTGAAAACATACATACATACCAACACGCCTTTTATATATGGAGTGTTATAGATAATTCATAAATATCCACTAAAAACACAACATCGGTACCTTAAAACCTACTTACTAGTATACCAAGCGCTCATTGGGCACTTTTCTAGACGGACCATAATACGATCTGAGTGGACGAACTCGCCAATCAAGTGCGTTGACTGTTATAGGGAGCATCGGGAGTTGTTTAATTTCACGTCTGAATAAATCCAAATGTTGTACCGTTGAGACCGGTTCGATGCCGTTCCATCTGGGCCGTTCGTGAAATCTGCCCTCGATAACTAACATTCTATGTATCGACATTGAATGAGTATGTTTTGGTATAGTGATGAAAAATATTGTATAACAATGTTTGGGGTATTTGTGACTTAGAGGTGGTAGTGAGTTAGTGGTAATTATTAAGCATATATAGTGTAATATCCTTATAGGATCATCATATTCGTCATAGTAAGGTTCTCCTATATGAACTACAGATTTAAGTCTCTTCGTAAAAAATCCATATGTGACGTTGTAGATAAAACGTCGCAAATAAGGTGGGTGGTGGGTAAGATATAAGTTAGAGAATTAAGAGTTAGCCACAATATTTATTTGTTAACAAATTAAAAAACGAGATACAGCAAGTAGCCGCCTGAGGATTGCGAGCTACTTAACTTGGTGAGCGCTGAGTAGTCCAAAGGAGACCGTCTGGGGCACGCGCGTGCTACTCAAGGGTCCCCGGGTGGTGAAGAGGGAGGCAGGGTAGAGGGCACGACGTAATCTGGAATCATGGTCAAAGGTGAAGATATAACTACGCCAGGAAGAACCACTATCCGTTACGAAATCACATTTACCGGTACTTTCACTTCTATAGTATAATATTATTCCAAATTCTATGTATATTTCTAAAAGAAAATACGAAACTGTCATATAACTGAGATTTCAATACGACCGAAACAATATATCTGTATTGAAGAGCGAACAAACCGTTTCGGAGCGCAATGCAATCCATGTTCTCTTATTGAATGTTTACTTGAAGCAACCCACTCCAATCTATCGTTTTGTGTTGACTTTCATTCGGAATACTCTACTTATAGTGAAGTATTATGTAGATCTTTAAGTATGTATTGTAAGGTCTTATTTGTGGGTGAATGGCCTGAAGTATTGATACTGGTTTGGGTTTCTCCACGGTCAGGTCAGGTTTTTACACGGTCTTTTCGATACCTCTTGTAGTGAGACGAACTTTAGACTCCAAAGCATAATGACGGAAGTAGAAAAAAAAAACTCAAGTTCATGACGTGTTTCTGAGCATTAAACCCATTGCTTAGACGATTGGTCGCTATCATAATCATAAAACGAATACGAATTTCATAAAACTAAAGTTTCTAAACGAGCGACGGGGAGTGTGCTTTTGAAACGCTTTGTGCGCAGTTTTGCGCAAAATTGCAACGACGCAGCGGATTGACTAATAAGATTAGCATAATTGCGCACCGCTCACGCGATCGCATTTCTTTGCGTAATTAGCAAGCGGCCAACTAATGTTTGCTAAATCTGTATGCACCAGACTAATATCCCTTTGTTTGCACACTAGTAGGGTATGTTGCATTCGGATGCTAAATAAAAATTTACAATCTCTTTCACAACATAAGGAAGTGCGCAGATAAATATTTGTAATCTTGTTTTTAGTTGGACTCAGCTGAACACATCGGAGAAGACTGCATTGAAATCGGAGATTTCGCGCGATGCGAATACACACATACAGACAGAATTTGGGTATTTGTAACAAATATATAATTATATTTACTTAATATACACATTAAATCGTAGATATTATCCATGACTGCTTAAATTTCAAGGTTTCCGAAATTCTACAAAATTACATTTTTGGCTACTGTTGGTCATAGGTCGATTGCAATTTTATGTATGGATTCTTCCTTTTTCTTCGCTAACTTGGTAATTAGCAGCCGGCCAAGTAATGTTTGCAAAATCCGTATGCACTGGAGTAATATTGCTGTGTTTGCGCTTGAAGTGGATTCACGCATAAAGCTATATTTACGGATGCTTTAATTCGTTTTTCTGCAATCATAATAATTTTGCAGTTAGTGCAAGTGCGCAGCAGAGCATGCAAATTGTATGCAAAACAAAGGTTGAAGCTTATGTTGCAAACATTAGTTTACTTATTTTAGTGTATAAATACGGATTATAAAACAAAGGATTTCAAGTTTAATCCATTAGACAAGTAAAAAATATGCTTATTCCTTAAACCATAGACAAACCAATAGTTACTAGAATGGAATTTCACTTTTGGCTAGGTTGGGTCAGATTCTCTTTTTCCGTTGTCAATCAACATTGACTCTGTAAGCAAGTTTTACAAGGTAAGTAAAAGTAAGCAAATACTTTACTTAATTAAATTACAAAAAAAATTAGTACTGAACTGAATTTAACATACTAAGTTTAAGTAAACGAAACATCGTTCATGTCTTCAAATATTACGACCCTAACATTATGACATGGGTCCTAACTTCGAAGTCCCTGGTACAAGTTAAATATATCACGGAAAAAGTTTTTATTTGTTTGTATGATCTTTAAAATCTTTCTACACCATGCTACGTAGCGATATAAAGGTAAATCATCAAATTTAATGTGAAGGCTTGCTAAGCCTTCACATTAAATGACATTTCCAACATGACTCTTTCTTAGAATTTTAATTCCATGAGTAAATTATTTAGTTAAAATTACTGGCCCTCCAATCTTCCGACTATTTGTGTATCGCGAATATAAATGTTTTTATGAATATTATGTGAACAATGATGTTCAACATCTGTGATTTTAATATTTTAGATTCTTGGTCCTCGTAAATATTCATTATACGCACAAAATTGAACTCTTGTTTTAAGAATAACATGCGCTACTTTTCAAGTTTTCTTGCCACTTTATTAAGACGGATCTTAATTTTGATTACTTTTTAAAGTTGTTTGGAACGCCTGCCGAAATAATGTAGGGAGGTAATTTGATGTGAAAATATCTCATCTTATGAGTATTTTCTCGCATGCCAAGCAGTGCCGTGTGGTTTTTTGCACTTTAGAATAGGACCACTCCATATATACTTTATTCATGGTTGTCGTTAAAGGCTACTAAGGGAAAGGTTAATAAACTTGGGATTCTACATTCAGGAGGTGGACTTACAATCAGCCGCCCTATTGAGCTGAACGTGGCCTTTCAGTCTTTGCGAGACTGTTGGCTGTTTCCCGTAAGGAATAAATACGTGATTATATACATATATGTATTGTTTCAAGTCCTTTTGGGAAATGGACTTAGAACAGACGAATATAAAATTATTAACTGATTTTGATGTTAAGTTAACAAAAAGGTCGTTCAACATACTAATACTAAAAGTTATTTATATTAAACATACAAATGTAGAAAATATTCATATCGTATGGAAGCATTTAATCATAAACAAAATTGTATTTACCTAATCTACTGGAACGATCACATTCGATTTCCATTCAATCAACTTGGCCTATCATCATCGCAGGGATAATGGTTTGAAATAAATAAAGATTTTTGTCGAAACATATGTATATAATCAAATCATGAAATATATTACGCACCACTACCCCACCACCACCCATAGCTCAACAACCTTCCGATTATACGAGTCGAATCATTTAAGGTTTGCTCTCGCGTTACTCTCTAACAGCGCACCCTTTCTTGACTTCCTACGAAAACTTTATGCCTAATGCCTTTTAGTTACAATATTTCAGCTAGTGAAAAAAAGAACAGAGGAATTAGTTGGACGGAGGAAGCTCTACTTAACTCCACCGACAAGAGTTGGCTCTTAAAATTTTGAGAAGAAGAAGAATCCTTTTATCCTGTGTTACATTACGCAACATCTTCATAAACTGCAAGAATTAATTAGCGCAGCGCAACCGGTCACTATTTGAATCTCAATGCTATCTTAAAGCCAAACAGCTGAACGTGGCCTATCAGTCTTTACAAGACTGTTGGCTCTCTCTACCCCGCAAGGGATATAGACGTGATTATATGTATGTATGTATGTATAAAATTTATACTGGAGTATGCCCGTGACGCCGTCCGAGTAAAATGAAAAGCCAATATACCTAAATTGGAAATTTAAGAAATTATCTTGACCATATTAAAACCTACACGCCAAATTTGAAATCTCTAAAATCGGTTTGGGCTGTGCATATGAGTCAATAAGTCAGTGAGTGTCGTCTTTGATATACATAGTATTTTTTTCTTCAAAACCGAAATATTCTTTGATGGCACCCCACAATACTACCCTCTTATTGCCGATAGGCACTAAATAATGTCAATTGTGATGTTTCTTTGCTAATGTTGCCTTCTACAGGCAATGTTGGGTAATGTGTTCGGCCATTAAAAGGACATAAATACACAATCGTCTCTATAAATGTCACAGTTTCCCTCGTAAATAAAGTGTTGCAATGTTTGTCTTTTTGTTCGAGATATCGTTGCATTCGGTGTAATGTTGGCGTAAATGGAGAATAAATTGGTCTGTGCCGTGTGGATTCTTTAGAATGGGATCACTCCATCTCATTCCACCATGGATGCCGTTAATGGGGACTAAGGGCCGAGTTTAAATTCTTTTTTTATGCGATGGGCTAGTGATCATTATTTGAATCTCAATTCCATCATTTATACTGAACGAGTTACGTAGTATGTATGTAATCCTCGTAGTTTAAATATTTAGAATGCTTGTGATGCTTTAAGAAAAGGTAGAGTAGACTTTGAGCGTCTCAATTGGAATAAAGTGTCAACCTTAATTTGAACCTGACGACATTGGGACTAAGAACCCACACTTTGGTGCGAGTATGTCTACTCATAGAATTCCTTTCTAAACCGATTTAAAATCCTTCATCGAAACGTTAAATGGAATATCAGGATGAACGAATGATTCATGTTAACTCGTTAAAATAAGGTTAATACTCACGCGGGCTAAGTTGCGAGGAAAGCTTGTGTAGCAAAAAAAAATATATTAAACATTTCGTGTAATCAAATTTATATTTTTTTTAAATTTATATTGTTATCGTGTCGTTTTTCATGAAAACTATACCAATTGCGTGAGAACTAACATTAATATTGTAAGTAAATTATAATTGTATTTTTTTTTTTTGGTTTGCTTGTGAATCATCGCAAACATGGCAACGAAATTTATATAATTACCTAATTTCCATTTCAGTAAGTAATTACTTAGACTTAATATTTTCGTTATATTTAAATTTTCAATACCTACCTACTAAAACTAACTAACTAGTTTTGTTTTCAATAAATAAAAACATAGGCTTGCAATAAAATTATACACTGTTTGCCCACGACTTTTGCATGAGTAAAACAGTATTTTAACTAAAAACCGTATATATTTTAATTTTACGTAACAATTGGTCCAGCATTTCAGCCATAACTATCAACCCCTTATCATAGTTTTAAGTATGTTAGATCTCGAGTATTTTACTATAAGCGTAACAGATTTTATAAAAAATTGGTTAGAGAACTATGAAAATTTTACGTACTAACACAAACAAATAAACAGAATATTACATTTATTATAGACTTGCATAAAACATAATGAGAAATTTGATACTTCACATCAATATCATATTGACATGCTTATTATACTCCGGCTTATAGAAATCAGTAACGATTCTATAGCCTGTTCAAACGTCTTTTGTTTCGGCATCCATTCAATTACCTTCATTAACCAAACAAAGACGTACCTTATGTTAGCCGAAGGGTAAAGGGATCAGTTTCTAAGGAAATCACGACACGGTGTATGATTCAACCTAATTCTCTATAGATGATGACGTAGCTCAAAAATACTTTGATGATGGAACGGTCATTCGTTTGATGCTTACATAATGCTTATAGGTTACTACTCTGTGATAGTACATATGTATTACCTGTAACAATTGATAATACATACTTTATACTGAATTTAAATCCTGGGTCATAACGCTTATAAAAGTTTAGTACCCGGTTGACCGAGCTATGCTCGGTCTACCAGAGATGGCGCTGATATAGTTTCTTAAAACCCGGTTTTTAAAATGTTTATATATCTTGGGAACCGAGCTATTCTCGAACCTAGGACCTTGATAAATCTATTCCTTGAGCCGAAAAGCCCCTAATCTGTAACTTTCATGAAAATCGTTGGAGCCGTTTCCGAGATCCTGATTATATATATACAAGAATTGCTCGTTTAAATATATTAGATATGTTAGGATAAATGCTAAAGGCAATCCGTAGGTGGTGAAGGAATTATCCTCCAATCTGCATGTGTCACATAAGCTTAGGAAGTTACTAAATGGTATTTTACATTTATACATTACTGACTGAATGATTGTTGTAGGACGATTTGAATTTTCCAAGTTGAATACGCGATTAAGCTTGCCAGACGTATCGAAATTGTACCTTAACCGGACAATGACATTGGTTCATATAAAACGTCCGTAACTTCTGAAAACCATTCAGTCATTAATCGTCACGAAAACTTTCCCTTCTAAATAAATGCCTGAATAAAAAAATACAGTTCGATCACATCAACTTGTTAAATTTGTTTTATACAAAAATGTAAATAAAGGCCAAAAAACTCAGTTACACAAACGACGAGGCGCAAACAAAAGGTCCACCTTATCGCGTGACCAGTTATCGTGATGTTCACTAAAATATACCGACTCCTTCTAATTAAAAGTTTACGACGGACGGAACCACCCACGCCCTTGTTATTTATTACACCACACACTATAATGTCCTCTAGTTCTCCAACATAACATTTTTATTCTCGAAATCTGACGGGAACATAAGCAAAACAAATGACAAACGACTGTGTTTCCCCCGTGGCCAATTAAATACTCTTATTTTATGTTAACTTCTGTTTTTCACATACACGCGAAGGTACATTCGAATGCTTACACGCTCTCTCGACAGTACCGAGATTGCATAAATTATGCTTATAATTACTTGGTTTATCGCAGTGGTTGGTAGGGAGTAGGAATCGCGTGCCTTGCCGACTGATAGCGAGCCCCTGAAAACCGTGGTCACTAAATAAAATAGACTTATTCAAACGCAAAGAAACCCATGCTTTCGGTATATCGATGTTCATTCATTCATATAATCACGTCTATATGCCATGTGGGGTAGACATAGCCAGCAGTTTTGAAAGACTGGTAGGCTACGTGTAGCAGATGGGTTTTATGATAGAATTGAGATTCAAATTGTGAAAGGTTTCTCACCCATCGCCTAAATGAAGAATACCAAGTTTATAAGTCTATCGCTTAGTCGCCTTTTACGACATCGATGGAAAAGAGATGAAGTAGTCCTATTATTTCGATGTTTATAAATAGTAAAATGAATACAGATCTGGAATAAGAGAAAACCAAAAGTTCTCTGTGCTAATTCTAATTCCGCACATATTAAACACTAGCTGTGCCTGCGACTTCGTCCGCGTGGAATAGTTATTTTGGGCATCATTGAAGCCCTCAAGGATGCTCCTTCCACGATTTTTTTCACATTTTCCATTATTTCTTCGCTCCTAATAGTTTAATAGTTGCATCTAGACGTTATATAGCCCAAAGCCTTCCTCGATAAATGGTCTATTCAATACAAAAATAATCTTTCAAATCGAACCAGTAGTCCTTTAGATTAGCACATTAAAAAAAACAAACAAACTCTTCAGTTTTATAATATTAGTATAGATAAATCTAAGTGCCTATTTAAACTAAAAAAAATATTCTAATAGAATTATAACCAGAAATATGTATGTACCTACGACTTACAAAAGAAAAAGAAATGAAAATAAAGTTGAAACGCCTGTGCAATACTGTCTTGCCGTCGTCGGGTCTTCCCATACTCCCTTAGTGGAGTCGGAGTAGATTGGTCAGAGCTTTTGGCTCTCTTCAATGGCATCATCGCTGCCTACAACTGTAGGCAGGTCGATGGGGCGGCCCTGACGGCCTGGGTCTTCACGTCTTCATATACTGGGAGTTCCCATCAGCGGCGGCGTCGTCACTGGTTGACGACGTCAGCCGCAAGGCAGCGAGGGAAGGTTTTCACCCGACGGCCCGGAGGGAGCGGAGTGGTGCGGTGCGATGCCGCGCAGGTGGCTGTGTGATGACGCGTCCGCCCTCTCGAATATCTAGGTTCTCCCACTTCAAGTCCCTGAGCATCGTCGAGTTCCTCACGTAGCGCGGGGCTCCGACGACTGTTCTGAGACTTTGGTTCTCTTGGGCTCTGAGTCTTCTCCTGTTGGTCTCAGAGCAGAATGCGTACCACGCCAGGGCCGCGTACGTGAGGCGGGATCTGACGTACGTTTGGTAGATCCCGAGCTTCGTCCTCAGGGGGAGGCTGGAAGAGAGAACTGCGTGAAGTCTCCCCCTGGCTGCCTTGGTCATGAAGCTTGCGCTCGCCTTCTGCCCCTTTTATACCCTGCCTCCGCTAGCCGCGTCGAGCGCGGCAACCGTTACTCAAAAATAATCCTTATAGCATGATTCAGTATTTACGCGCGATGGCTTGTTAGGGTATTTTATTTCATGTATAAGTTTGGTGTTTCTATACCGATTTCGATGATTCTTTTTTTATTGAATAGGTACTTATATTAATTTTTAAGAATTATGAATGAGTGTGAGTGTTATTGGTATTATAAACATCAAAGTAAAGAAATATAATCAGAAATCTCCGAACTGCTAAGCTATTAGGAATTACACGTGTTATTGTGAATCAACCATAAAAGATAGACTTATGCTGTCTTGGGATATTTTTTTAATAATTTTATGTAGAATATTTCTGTTATACATAGTTTTGCTGTATCTTTAACCATTAAGGCTGCACACGCGACGGAAGCTTAAAAAATCAAGTAACTTCTCCCGTTTTCCCAACATTTCCTTTCACTGCTCTTCTTCTTATGATTTTACCGTAATGAAAAGTATACTATAACCTGCTCAGGAGTATGAAGAATAACTGTACCAAGTTTCGTTAAAATCCGTCAAGTAGTTTTTGTTTCTATAAAGAACATACAGACAGACAGACAGACAGACAGACAGACAGACAAAAATTTTACTGATTGCATTTTTGGCATCAGTATCGATCACTAATCACCCCTGATAGTTATTTTGAAAATATATTCCATGTACAGAATTGACCTCTCTACAGATTTATTATAAGTATAGATAAACGTGGCTTTCAAGTTTTGTGATTGTATGCTGTCTACCCAGAACATTATTATAATATAATTATAATAATTCCACAGACAATTGTGTGTCTGTAGAATTGTATTTGTTTGATTATCATTTCTTCATTCATGCTCTATTTATTTGGCCAATTTGTGCGAGGGAAGCCGTGGGCAAAAGATATAATAATATGTACATATAATTATAAAATTTTAAAATAATTTTCTCAATTCAATGGTCTCTTAATACGAAAATATTAAAGAATTATCCCTCATCAATTTGTGAACGATGATTTTATTTACAACACAGTTGAATCACAAAATTGAAAATTGCCCATGATAATAAATATCTTCGTGAGAAATTCATATCTTTATTTCCATTCGATTTTATTGTCTTCAACATTTTTATTGTGAACGTTTTCTAAGCTATCGGTCGCATTGTCGAGATGTAAGGGGACCTATTGTGTGTTTGAATCAGTAAGGGACGACGGCGCGTGAAACAAAGACTCTTTCTAAATCAGCTCGACGCTTTTAAGCCACGAGTTTCCATTATGGTGATGTATGAAATAAACAATTTATTTTCGGTTTTAAGAGTTGATGTGATGTGGGTTGTGCTTGTAAAACATGTTTATTGGAGGAAGGATTTTCTGAAAATTTTGATACATTGAATTGTTTGTTATACCTACTTGTTTGAAAATTTAATTATTGAGGAAAATGAGGTACTAGATTTTTTGTAAAATTGAGCATTATTTTTAAACTTTCAACATCTCTTAGGAGTGAAAAGTACTGGTAAAAGTACCTACCATTTTAATATGATTTTTTAAAAACAACGACATTTAAGTATCGCTCGCGAAAGTTCGTAAGGATATGTGAATTTGTTCGTTACTCTATGACGCACAAACTACTGAACGTATTTAAATTCAATAATAAATTGGAATAACACAATAATGTTAAGATTTATAGAGATTCAACGCGGACGAAGTCGCCGGCAACAGCTAGTTGTTGGTGATTCCGACATGCGATGCGCCACTGCTATAATTCAGTGTCATAATTGGTGGGTCAGTAATTAGGGCAGTTAATAGCATCGCCCCCAGTTTTAAGGAATTACTATCTTAATTACAGTCTGCCACGAAACATAATTTACTTAAGTAAGTCATGATATCGCGTAGAGTTTTCAATGCTTTTTTAATATTCAAATTATCTTACATCAGCAATCTCTTTCACGTTAATGTTTTAATAGACTATAGAAAAACATACTGTGGTATAACATTGATCTTTCAATAAGTTATACTGTAAAAAAAAGCTTAAATTTTATACTTTCTTGTTTATCAATGTCGACTTGTATATTAAAAATATGGCTAACAATAAATAAACTTCATATACATACATATAATCACGTCTATATCCCTTGTTTAAAGAGTCAACACTCTTGAAAATACTGATAGGCTTACTGATAAAATTGAGATTCATAATAAAGTGACAGGTTGCTAGCCCAAGAATAATCTCAAAATTTATGATCCTATCCCTTAGTTGCCTTTCACGACATCCATGAGAAAGAGATGGAGTGGTGCCGTGAGTTTCCCGGCACCAATAGAAAAAAAAATTATAAACTAATAAAGGTAAATTGTACTTTTTCCTCTTAAATGAAACTGAGATTAATTATTAATATTAAACATCAACTCAACAAAGTTATCCATAAAATTGCAACAGTTTGTAAATAAAGCCCATAAAATCTCTGCATTATAACAAAATGCGCCTTTCATCAATTTTCAACGACTTCATATCAAGAATCGTTATTTTTTTACAAAACGTAATGGGAAAACTGAGTGACTCGGATGAAAGAGCACTCGATTAATTGAAGTGTCAATTCTAGTTGCTCTCTTTCATTTTACACTGATCGCGTGGTTTGTTCCCATTGATCGTATTTTATTTGTCCCCAAAACCTGTTCCCCTGGCATTTGTCCCGAAAATGTGCAGTTACTTGTAAAACAACAACTTAATTACACGGACATAATAACAACATATTTGTTTTGCGATTTTTGTCACCCTATCTATCTATATTAGAGGACACAGATTGAGTGACTATTAATCCACTTTGAAATTTGGTATTGGTTCCTTATGTGGTTTTTAGGGGTGAACTAAGAGAGGATCTTCTGATAAAAGAGATAGACCGAGAGTACGAAAGGAGTGACCAGTGAGATGGCAAGTAACAGAAGAAATTGGAAAACTAAAATACTGTGCCGACACCACGTAAAGAGTGGGAATAGGGAACAACGAAGAAGACTTAGAGAAGATTTCCTGAAATACCCACGGTCACAAACACAACGCTTTTTTTCTGGCCTATTGGTTCTCTGGTAATCTCTGTAAAGTCCCCGGGCATCTTGACTTAACCTTGTACCTTACTGAAAATTAATTTCCGCATACGGTTTCATTGTACTAACCCAAATTCTAACTAATGAAATGAAAATGTGAATTCGTGTTTTCATTTTAAGTTATTAAAGTGTTGCGTCGTAAAATGAGGATAAAAACCTCGGCCACTCCTCCAGTTATATAAAATAGAGACATTAACAGAAATATATCGCAGTAAGGAGTGAAATGATGATGAGTAAGGAAATGTTGTGATATGAAAGAAGACAAAATTACAGGTATAGAAAATGCTAAGCTAGTTTGGTCATATGGAGATGATATATGAAAACAGGTTATCTAAGCAAATATATAAGGAGAGTGTTAATGGAAAGTTGGAAGTGGGAAGGCCTAGGCGGACGTACCTTGATCAAATTAAAAACGTCTTGGCAAAAGGTCAGGTCAACAAATCGAGGCCGTTCTAGTGAAATATCAGTTTGAACACCTTAACAGACGACCTACCTTATACACAGGGATCGTGACAAGTGGAAAGATGATTTATTCATGTGAGGTAAACTTCCGTACCCCCTTTAATTTACACCGAGTGATGTAGGCGCACCATGCGATGCGGGGAAGTTGACAAATGAGACTGGCTTTCACTGTATTTTTTTTTATTTCCCTCAGATTCTCTTTTTAATGAGGCCGCGTTGAATGCCTTATCTACAACGATACAACTCGTAATCTGTATCACGTTTTATAAATGTACATATACATTCAGTCAGAAAAGTATCGGGAATGGATTATTTATTTATGGTTCCAAATTCAAATTTTTGTTTTTTTTGTTGTTGTTAGATTGGCACAACTGTTTTCCATTTTGGCGCGGAGTTTGAGTTGCATCTGTTGTTTACATTAAATACAGTGCTATTTTTAGTTATATCATATCTAGTGTGTATTGCTAATTTCATAATGGATAAAAACATCGAACAAAGAGTTTGTCTTAAATTTTGCATTGCCAATGGAATATCGTGTTCGGAGTCACTGAAAATGTTACAGAAGGCTTACGGTGAATCGACTTTATCAAAAACTCGTGCTTATGAGTGGTACAAAGCGTTCAAAAGCGGTCGAGATGTGATGGAAGATTTGCCTCGCTCTGGTAGGCCATCAACGTCTGCAACTGAAGTTAACATCGCAAAAGTGAAGGAAATAGTGACTGAAAATCCTCATTCAACTTTGAGAGAGATAGCCACCGAACTTTCTGTATCTCACGAGTCGATCCGTACCATTTTAACTAATAATTTGGGTATGAAACATGTTGCCGCTCGGCTAGTCCCAAAAGACCTGAATTTTTTTCAAAAACTCAGTCGCATGAGAGTCGCTGAGGACATGCTAGAACGAGTCAATTCCGACCCAACATTCATGAAACGCATTGTTACTGGTGACGAGACGTGGGTTTACGAGTTTGACATGCAAACTAGTCAACAAGCTTCGGAGTGGCGCCTTCCAACTGAACCGAAACCGAAAAAACCACGCCAAAGTCGTTCAAAAGTCAAAGTCATGTTGACTGTTTTCTTTGACTATCGCGGTGTTGCGCACTCGGAATTCTTGCCGGAAGGTCAAACGGTAAATAAGGAATATTATTTGAGTGTTATGCGGCGTTTAAGAGAGCAAATCCGACGAAAAAGGCCAGATTTGTGGAAAGAAAATTCTTGGATTTTGCACCATGATAATGCACCTTCGCACAAGGCCATCATTGTGAACGAATTTTTAACCAAACACTCAACAAATACCATCGAGCAACCACCATATTCACCAGATATGGCTCCAGCCGACTTTTTTCTTTTTCCTAAACTCAAATTACCACTTCGTGGCACCCGTTTTCAATCGGTAGAAGACATAAAAGAGAATTCGCGGCGAGAACTGACCTCAATTCCGGAAACAGCGTTTAAAAAATGTTTTGATGATTGGATTATTCGTTGGCGTAAGTGTATCGTTTCTAAAGGAGCATATTTTGAAGGTGATAAAATAAATTTGGATGAATAACAAACAGTTTGTGTATTATTGATCTTTTCCCGCTACTTTCTTGACAGAGTAGTATTTTAACATTAATTATTTTTTTTATTTTTAGATATGAACAAAATAGACATAACGTTAAATAAACAAAGAATATTTTTTCTGTAATTTTGTTTATTTTTGCTTTCCCATTTTTTTTGAAAGCAACGAAATATAATAAAAAGAAAAATCAAAAATATTGTCTGTTATAGATACTCGTAGAATTAAAATATAACATCTTCTTCCAGGCGTATTAAAAAATTAGTTCTAAGTAATTGAAATATAACTCACCCTACTTATAGTTCGGAAGATCATTCAGAACAATTAGTTTATGTGACATATGTTATTTATTGCGTTAGTGTGATATGTTATTTATTGTGTACAACTATAACCAATTTATTTTTAGCTCCAAAAATACGCAGAGCAAGTTTGGCACACCATCATTCCGTATGCAGATATTCTGTACATTGTAAAGTTTCCCGATTACCGCGTAGTTACCGCGCGGGCGGAAGTGCGGTAATTATACGAGTAGACACTGTTCTAGTAATTCCCACGCATCTTACTTCGTTCTATGTTTTAGGTGTAATTACTTTATACAAAATTATTTAATCGAGTACAAATTGCAATTCGTCCCTATTTCAACTATACTAAATGCAAAAGTATGTTTATTTGCTACCTCTTCACGGGTTATCTACTGAACCTATGTTTTTGATATATCACGTATATATAATTAAGAGTCCGAAGCAGGACATAAGGTAACTTTCTTCTCGGTAAAAACTAAAGCTTCCGTGTGATTTACGAAAAACTTTTAGGTATTCTATTTTAGGTGGCGCTAAATTCGTTTCAAAACGAACGAAATCGTGAGCTTTATTTCATTTTATAATTTACTAGGTATTCTGTATAACTAGTTTTCTTACCTCACTTTGAAATAACAAAAATAAATGTTTCCACAGCGATAGCATGTTTTAAATTTTGTTGTCGTCTTGAACTTAAATCTATTTTACGTTACAAGAACGTCGATGCAGTACGTAATAAAGTCAGCCAGGGACCCGGGACCATACGGAATTGGTTTTGACATCCGTGTTACTAGCAGAATGAACTAGGTATACGAATATGACAACTATTTTGTTGTTGTTTCAATTTTCTGGTTTTCATAGACCTGCTTTGATAGTGAAAATTGTAATTTTGGTGTTTGTGATGGATTATAGCATGTTCTGTGACTGAGAAAGAAGTTTATTTTATTTTTATTTAAAAAAAGTTGTACTTCTCGCGCGGCTTCGCTCTTTTAATAAAAAAATCTTCTTTTTTCAGAAAAAACTTTCTTGGTGCTTTCCATAATAGGAACCATATAAGGAACCTGCTGAAACATATGGTTTCGGACATTGTTGACATGTCAGTCACTCAGTCTCTGTCGTCTTTTATATATTTTGATTGCCACACTTGATTAACTTAGTACCAAACCATTTATTCATCGAAAGATTCACTTCTTTTAAACTTAAATTGTTTTAACTTTAATGTGCATTACAAAAACATTAGACGAACCCGTTTATACCATAATGAAAAGGTGGAACATTATAACTTTTCCCATTAATACTAACTGCTCGTAAAAGCTTGATGTTCTATCAATAACATACCTATTGTTATTGTTTAAAGAATATATTTTTTTTAATTTTATATCACATGGGATTTTCAGCTATAGAGATTCTTTGAAAAGCTATTATATCAAAGCTTATCAGCCTTTGGGGCCGTTGACATTCTGAGGGATTTTGTCTCCATGATTAGTAGATACAACCGGAGTATAAATTTAAAATGCTATTGACCATTTGTATAAATTATTTTGAAATTTTGAAACAAAATCCATCCATTTAGATATTTTCGTTACTCCAATTTTCGCAGCTTGAGTATCCGTGTTACCCAATTTTCCCAGCCATATTGAATGAATGTTTCATTGCAAGATTAAGGGAAACCCGATGACGTTCTCTCAGTCGAGATAAAGAAAAAGCCTCCGGCCTATCTATGAATAAATTAATTTATTTTCTTAAGCCAAAGCCTAGCCGCAGGAAATCATGGGCTCAAATATTCCCTTATAATACCGAGATACAAATAAGTGGAAATACGAGTACAAGAAATCCCTTTGGCATGCAAATTACGAAATGAAACAGTAGTTGTCAAAGCGCGAGAAATATCTCGGGGGAATAAGAAAATATACAATTTGGAAGGTTATTTAGGTAACAAGGTAGGGTTTCGTTCTAATGATGTTACAATAACCTGTGTGAGAATTTTAACGAACATTCCACTTTCAATAGTATCTATCAAAATACTATTTCTTATTTGAAGTTGATTTATCAATATCAAGAAGACATCATACTGCAATGCATCTTATCGCATCCACGGTCGCAGCAACGTCGTCATATAAAAAAGTCGATAGTAAGAAGTTACGCGCCCTGTACATACATACACCATCTTTAAACTACCTCAACATTTCCTTATTTAGTAGTTCCAGTTGCATCCTCACCTCCTTGTTGAGGAGCCCGGCGGTGTCTGCCTGGGACTAAGTGTCGACAAACGCACTTCAGGACAGTGGTGTTCAAAGGTTTGACTCGCAATCAGCCAAATTACAATTAAGCCGTGAGGTTCCCGGTACCAATTAAAAAAGAATAGGACCACTCTATCAAGTTACCATGAATGTCGTAAATGGCGACTAAGGTATAGGCTTCAAAACTTGGGATTCTTCTTTAAGGCGTTGGGCAAGCATCCTGTTTGAATCTGATTTCAATCATACAGTTGAACGTATGGCCTTCAGTCTTTTCGAGACCTGTCATTATTTGTATCTCATTTCTATCATTAAGCCAATAAGCAATTAGCTTTGTCTACCCCGCAAGGGATACAGACGTGATTAAATGTATGTACGTACATTTATACCATACAAGAATTTATTAGCAACTACACTCAGTCGTAACGTCCAATCGACAGCTCGTAACGTACCTGCCGCTAACCTGTACACGATCTGTTACTTTATTCGCCTTCACTAACGTAAGATTTATATTATTATACTTCCCATTTTGTTACAACACGTAGCCCTTACAAGGGCAGTTCCATAGCAAAAGTATGACAGAAGATCGGTTTTCATTTATTTCTTAATTCTAAAGTCAGTTCACAGGGATATTGGTTGATTTATAAAAATTATATTCGCGAGGAATTTGTGTCAAAACTTATTACTAGCCCTGCAATTTTATTTTTGTAGATGTTTTCATCACTGATACTGGTACAATAACATTTTTGTGATAATGACTTATTAAATTAAATAAATAAATTTTATGTAATGTGACATTTTTGTAAGATTTTTTTGTTTTTGGTTATGTTTACCTAATATACATAGCTTAAGGAAGATATGTATATTTAAATTATTTGTTTGCTTTACAATAAATACTTTTTATGAACTTAAAATACAAATCATTAAGCAATTACACTAAAAGCTGATGATTCAAGCAGTATATTATTAACCTTCTGACCAATTTACTCTGTGGCGGTAATGACACGCCGTGCGTGAAATACGCCCACATTTCGGTACCCGACAAATGGAATGCACCTGCCTCCTTACGTTTTATGAGAAGTTCCCTCACCTTCTTACGGCGCTGGTAAGGGCTGCCAATATCGCCGTCCTCACTTTGTGACCCGTCATAATTCGAGCAATACTTCTTGAGAGGGTATTGAGCCTTACGTCGCCTTGTAATTTTACGAGCCGACCTTACTTTGTTTTTGCTTATATTGCCAACAGAATGTGGACATGTTTAGTTAGTGCGATTTTATGTCGCGGTGCTTATAAGATAATATCTTATCTTATTTATATCTTGAATGATTACGTGGCGGTGAAAATATTGAGCATGTACAATTGTCAAAAAGTTCAAGTTCAGTTTATTAAAAGATTGTAATGTCCGTGTGTGTGTAATAAAAAGTGAATCCTTTGATTGGCTTTTTTATAAAAAAATATTATAAATTTCCAATACAAACTTTGAGTAGACATTTATTAATATAATTTTAGCTGAAGAGAATAACATAGACTAAAGATTTACTTGCTCAAGCTTTTATTTCTTTACGCCTCGCAATCTTATTTTTCATATTATAATATTATCTTTTCAAAATTTGGCCTTCAATAAATCACAAGTCACTTTTTCCCTGCTAACGATTTCGAGGAAATCTGTTCAAAGAAAATGTTTATCATGACTTATTGTCATTATACGTCAAAAAGTTCTTTTGGTCACAAAAAATACTCATAATCTGAGCTAGCAACAAGAATACAAACAATGAAAAGATCCAGAGATCGTTTATTGAATAAAGAATCCTTTTAATTTAGAAAAAGAATAACAATTTCAATTTAAAATTAAAGGATATTGAAAAATACATACATATAGTCACGTCTATATCCGTCACGGGGTAGACAGAGCCAATAGTCCAGAAAACACTGAATGGCCACGTTCAGCTGCTCGGCTTAATGATGGAATTAAGATCCAAATAGTGACATGTTGCTAGCCCATCGCCTAAAAAAAGGATCGCAATTTCATAAGCCTATCCCTTAGTCGCCTTTTGCGACATCCATGGGAAAGAGATGGATTGGTCCTATTCTTTTTTGTAATGGTGCCAGGAACCACAAAGCACTAAAAAATAACTTGCATATGTTAATAGTATTGCATAGATATGGTCTTGTCTTTATACCCTACGGCGTTGACAGAACCCACAATGTTGAAAAAACTGGAAGGCCACGGTCAGCTGTATTGTATTGTAGTGAAAAACATTTGAAAGAAGACAATATTATATACTACTATGATATAGATTACACAAAATTCATATTTAACTTCAGTGATATAATGAGCTTTGAATCAAGTAGCATACATGATTATTGAAATCATAAATTTTATACTTATTTACAATTTTTTATATGTCGACAATATGCATTCGTTCCCGATTAAGAGATCTATGTTTGTAAATTGACGTCCGGTGAAAATGCTACAGTTTAGTTTGTTTCCCCGCTTCTTGTACACATGTGCTTTGGAAGCGGTAGTAGATATAATTAAAGTTATATGACGCCAATAAGTGAAACCTTGTTTCAAATTTTGAAAATAAATCTATTCATAAAATCTTTTTCTAATAAATTGAATACTAATTAAAAAAAGAAATACTTTACATACCATAGTGTACGGAATCCTCAATAAGTATTCCTAATTGCACTTGCCTGTTATTTTATTTGCCCAACACAAATCATATCCAACGCTCCTCCATTTGCGCAAAAACTTACTACTAGGACCACGTACGAGGAAGCAAAAACAAAACGTAGATCTAAACCACAATATGTTTCCCGTACCTTTTGTTCATTTCGCCTTTGTTTGAATAGGAATTGGATAATCCAATTACACATGACCATTATTGTCCAATGTATTCCGAACTGTAGAGGACGATGTTTCGATAAAATTGAATTGTTGAATGGTCTGTACGCTTGGTAACAAAGTTATAATTACGTTTTAGTTGCTAATGTAAAAGCATGAGATTTGTGATATGTGGAGTTGTTTTTTTTTTCCACATAGCGTTCATCTCGATCATATCCTCACCTCTCTGAACAAGAGCCTGGGGCACGTCATGGACCATGATACTGGATTGTATAAGTCAGGTTTGGGGTCAGGTCAGGTCAACCTGTTGGTTGGAAGGCTGTTAGGATCGCGTATTGTCTAAACGCAAATACAAAAGATGCTGAATGATTAACTGACTGATTGACTGACATATCAATATTCAAACCGCTGGGTTTCATTCAGATATTCGAAGGTTCCCATGTAACCGATGGTCTAGGACTGTACTACTTCTAGAGGATTTTAGCAATTCCCAAAGGGAACGGAAAATATTGCACAATTTGCTGTAAAAACAACATTAAACGTTTTCAAATAGATTGAAGTACTTATTACATTAAAACGAGACAATTTTTAAAGCATTACTGGAAGCGGTTTCGAATCCATACGCTTTGCTGGAGCCTGCTAAAGGACCGTAAAGGACATCGCCACAAACGTCTCAGTACTTGAGTTAACCCGTTATATGGAGCTAAAAGACGGTGAACGGACATTGGAATGTTACCTTGGACATTTGCGCACCACTTGGTTCGAATACTTTAAAGTCTATTCAAGCGTCTATATATGTAATCATGATGATGAATAATGGTTAGGTGCTCCTGCAAGGTTATGTAGTGTAGGTCAGACGGTTTCTAGTAAAAACTTGAATTAGTGGTCAATTATTTCAGAGCCAATAGTCCAGGGAAGCTTTGGACACCTACATTTAGGCTACTGGATGTGTAACCAGGATCCAATAAAGGTTAGATCTTGCAAAAGTTGCGGAAGTGCTTTGTGTAAAACTATGTATTTATTATTTTCTTGTTACTGTGTAAATTTCTATGCAATAAAGATATTACAAACAAACAAACCTGACTTGCCCGATCAAGGATCATGATCAAGCACACCCTGCGCTCCTCTTCAGAGAGTTAAAAATGTAATCGGGAATTACGTCAGGAGGGAGACAAAATATACGAAAAGAAATATTATACGACAAAATTAAAAATACCAAAATGCTCCTCAATATTGGAAGTTTATCTGAACTTGTTTGATTTGGATACTTAAATGTTTACGGCCTACAGATAAACAGCTGAGTTTAGAAGTTCCTACCTCTTACGGCTCTGCTTGATGTCAGTTTTACGAGTTACTCCAAAGTTTCGGTTCGCATCATAACAGTCCTACCTGCCAGGGGTCGTTTTCCTTGTAAATTAAAATCGTAAACAAAAATTTAATTCGTTCCGTTTTCTAAACGCTCTTGAAAGTTTGAAATGATTTAGAAAACAAAATGCCTGATGTATTTTGGAATTAGCTTTTGTCTGTGACTTTGTTCGTGCCCGTTAGCATTTATCCCATAGAAACAGTTAAGTATTCGTTGTTTTTTTTTCTTAGTATTTTATTAGCATGCCATTTTAAAGAGAGTAAAAAAAAATTAAACTTGCCTTTTCATTAAATAAATAAATATAGAAATAAATACATGCATTTTAATACCAGAAAATTTGTCTTCTACAAGAAGGGAATATCTTTATAACAAATGTATTTCCTAGGATATAACATGACGTTTAATATCCAAAGTGGTGTTCACAAACTGGACTTACTCATTGTAGTGAGTGCCTAAGACCTCACTGTCCTTTGTGAAGAGAAACTTTTCCGGAAAGTCGGTATTATACAGATGATAAGTACATATATATTTAGAACTATATCACGTCTCCATCCTTGAAAGCACTTGCGGGATAGACAGAGCCAACAGTGTTGAAAAGACAGATAGGCCACGTTCAGCTTTATGGCTTGATGATAGAAATGAGATGCAAATTGTAACATGTCGCTTACACATCACCTCAAGGAATTCCATGTTTGTAACCCTATCCCTTAGTCGTATTTTACGACATGTATGGGAAGGAGAAGGAGTGGTCCTATTCTTTTTATTGGTGCCGGCAAACACACGGCACTAGGCACGGGTAGGCAAACCATATACTCAAAAAGACTTGAAAGGTACTCGTAACATCAGTTTTACACCTTCATTACTTTGCTGCAATTCCACCTAAAATGTAAATATGAAATTTTCAGGTCTGTCCCTTAATTGATTTTTACAGTCGAAACGTGAGAGAAACAGTTGATACATACAATTTATTTTCTTCGCTCCCCGACCAGTATTATAATTATAAACATAATCTAATTATTTTTTTTTAAAGAAAATGCATTAAAGTTTAGATTGCACCTGTGCACAGATTGTATATATTTTGTGAAATGTTTCCATTTCTTGTTTGCAAATAGTTAATTAGAAAGTCAAAGGTTGCCATTAAAAATCTGAGGTATAAAAGCCGTTTTAATTAATTGTAGATGCTATAAGGCTAGCTCTTAGTGGCAGCGATTCAACCTTTGACATTCTAATAATTAAGTATAGCCATCTTAATAAATTAATTATGTTGTTTGCAATGGTATTTGTGAAATAAAAGGTAAATATTTTTCACTTTTCAATATTTTTAATTATAGGTAGTGAGTAGAATTAAAAATAAGAATTAGAATTAAGAGTGTCGGTATTTGACCCGTTAAGGTGATCAAATTAAAACCGTAAGGCCCAAATTGGCACAGGTTCAAATGGTACCTCGGCCTATTAATTACTCTTTTCTGAATTAGGTACATTAGTTTGAATACTAACCGATGCTCTTACGATGAGAGAAATAATCTCGCGAAACTTGCACGATTACGATTTGTATCCATATTTCAATGTGGTTTACATTCCCATGCCAAACTTGGTGAGGTCAGACGGGAATCGCTTCATGTTCAAAGACCTGAACTTATTAGGCCAAGGTCACGGTTAACATTTCCAAGGAGGTAAGTATGATTCTTTATGAATCGCGAATAATGCCAACAGAAAAAATAAATTACGCGATCGATTTTTATATCATTTTCACACTATGACAAATAATATGGCCAGGTACAAAATTTTCTCATGTTGCTAGGTCTGAAAAATGTACCAAAATGTATTTATTGAAGCGAAAATGATTCCTAACATTGTACAATAGCATTCGCCAGAATACTTGATACAAGGCAGACAGACAGCCGGCAGACCAGAACATCTTATTCTCCTGAGCGCTTTTTTGCGTCGCGTATTATGGGCTGTAATTATGCTTTCATATTTTTTATAGATACATACATACATACATATGGTCACGTCCATATCCCATGCAGGGTAGACAGAGCCGTGTGGTTCCCGGCACTATTACAAAAAAGAATAAGACCACTCCATCTCTTTCCCATGGATGTCGTAAAAGGCGACTAAGGGATAGGCTTATAAACTTAGGATTCCTCTTTTAGGCGATGGGCTAGCAACCGGTCACTATTTGAATCTCGGTTCTATCATTAAGCCAAATAGCTGAACGTGGCCATTCAGTTTTTTCAAGACTGTTGGCTCTGTCTACCCCGCAAGGGATATAGACGTGACCATATGTATGTATGTATGTATGTATGTAGACAGAGCCAACAGTCCTGAAGACTAAATGGCCACGTTCAGCTATTTGGCTTAATGATAGAATTGAGATTCAAATAGTGACAGGTTGCTAGCCCATCGCCTAAATCGCCAAATAGCTGAACGTAGGCCACGTTCAGCTATTTGGCTTTAAGTTAGAATTGCTAGTTTACAAGACTGTGGGCTCTGTCTACCCCGCAAAGGATATAGACGTGATTATATGTATGTATGTATGTAACAATAAAAGTTCATTCGCAATATTTTTGCAAGTCCCGATAGCAAATAGTCTATTAAGGATTATGAGCGTTGCAATCTTCGGCTAACGTATTACCGCCATAAATCAGGACGAGCCGAAATTGCAGGAGCATATAAAACCGCTGATAATGCTCTAGCATGTTAGAATAAATTCTCACTCATACTTTATCTGTAAGTACTTGAAAATGGTGTTACCATCTAAGAATATCTTAGTTCCACGTCATAAAATGTCACATATCAAAAATTGTCTTTTGAAATACATAACGAGTACACTTCTCTTTTTAAAAGACGATCAATGAAAAGCCTTATAGGATTATATCTCCATCTAGCTTTCATCATTTAAACCTTTTTATAAAACCTCCATCTGGATGTTTTGACTATTGAGTTAAAATACTCGTATACTGAACAAATGAAAATATACAGATGCGCAGAAATTCAACCACCAATAGCAAGAGTCTCTCTTGTGTTCTGTTCTACGTAAAAGCCCAAAGAGCTACAAATAGAGGACAAGTCACGACGCCAAACTAAATACTACGTCATTAAAGACGGGGTAATTGCTAACAAGTCGTGCTAAAAGGAAAATATTTCCCAAATTTCGGCAAAGGGCTCCCGTAAATTGTGATTATCTTTAAGTATAGCGATGCTACCAACAGAGCCACTCGTAGTATTTTATGAGAGAAGCCATCTGGGCCCTTGTCTGGTACAATAAATTCAACGTACGCTATTACGTCTTTTTCATGGACACTGAAGATATAAAGAAAGAATTTTATTACGATCCAAATATTATATCAAACGCAACAACTCGGCCCTTTGAGGTGAATTCGCCGAAGCCTAAGATGAGGTTAATACAAAATAAATAGTAAAAGCCTGTCATTGATTAGTGTGCGATTGCTCCTCAATACAAATCTAGTTCATTACTTCTTTCTCCTGGCGTAAGACCCGGTTGCATCCTCACCACTCTGGAGACCGGGGTATGACTTTGAGCATGGGCCTTGAATTGAGTGAGTCAGGTTTTTACATGAAGCGACTCCAATCTGACATCCGCAATCTTTACAAGTAACCCGTATCAGATCGATCATAGTTACACATCCAGTTGCCTTGTTTCTCCACGATGTTTTCCCTCACCGTAAGAGCAACGGTTAGTGTTAAAACTAATGATCATAACTTCGAAAACATTCATCGGCACATGGCCGAGGCGGGATTCGAAACTGTGCCTTTCTGCGCATTACGCATTTTACCCCGCGCATCTTACCGATTCAACCGTCGACGCTCACAAATCTAGTTCATTACAATACACTTTATTTTAACTCAATCAAAAAATATTAAGTAAATGAGTACAGTATTTTTCCGTTTCCATCTACCTGTCTACTTAATCTTGAACCCCTTGCGATCATGCGAGCTAAACAACATATAGGTCAGCATACCAACACCTTGGGACAAACATTGACACCTATTAAACCTGTAATGAACAAATATAAATATCTAGAAGACGAAAATATGTGCACAAATTTCTCTCAATGTCGCACAAGACAACAAAAACAGAACAGAAAAATAACAACCGTCGTGTATTAATTACAATGAAAAATCGTTGCCGTCATCTCTTGTCAGGAATACGTATATCCAGGTTACATCGGAGTTGGAAACCATTATTCATGCGTTTGGCAAATATGTCTCCAGGCAGAGACGCCACTCGGCAAATACAAAAGGAATTACTTTTATTTTTCGCCTCAACCGCAGCATGTTGCCTTATGATAAATCACTTTCGCGCTTTGCCGGAGTGCCGAGCAAAAACGTGAGACATTCATAGACCAACAACATCTGAACTTATATGAGGAAGTGATTTGGAATAATAATTTTGTTATCTCTTTACGCTTTTCACATTTCTTGTACTCTTAATTTAAAGGGTGATATAAGTATGGGACTTTAATTAACCCCTCAACAATCTACAGAGATCTGTGGTTGTAACGGAAATAATGTCAAACTAAGAAGTTAACAAATAAAATAGTTGAAAGTCACAATCATCTTAAATCATGTAGGTAAATTGATATTTGTTTTTTACCTAAAAAGAACTCAAATCATAGCTGTGATCTAGCTACCTTACCTGATTGGTCAATAAAAATTACAATTATTCTTCCGTTATCCATTCCTTTAACATCAATGAAGACGGTCTAGCGCACAGCAAAAAGATACACGTAAAGCAATGTTCACTTTATCAGTGCAAACAAAGATGCTTCCTATAGTTTATTTTGAAGAGACGGGCTTACTTAGCCGACTTATTGGCGCGGTGACGAAGTACGAACAGTTTTCATTGTGAAGCGAGCTCCATTTTTTGTATTATGTAGTACGCAAATGTCTACTTGCTTCTTGTACTGTAAGGGATAAAAATGAAATGTAAGCATGCATTTTTTGAGTAGTTTTTTGTTAATATAATTCTCGATGAGAATAATATTTTGAGTAAGTTTTTTATCCTTGCGAATGTAAGTCATGAGTGTATAAAGTTCGAATCGCATACAATGTCTTGGCTTTCATCATTACTATCACGAATTTTTTCCTTCCTCTGGTAGATTTGTTTGAGGTTTTATAATATTGTGCTTTTTAATTTAAGTTTTGCTTTGTTGAAACAAATGAATAAACTAACAATTCAACTAAGCCTTGTGTAAAATGAATCTTGAAAATTCATCGGAACAAGAAACATTAATTATGTAATTTTCACATCACATATTTTTTTTTGCAAAATAAAATATAGTGCTTATTACCATGCACGCGGAAATTTTCCGTAATAGAATATCTAACTACCTTAAGTTAGGGGTGTAAAACTTGGCTTTCACCCTACCGTGCACTTAAATCTTAATCGGATTCAACTTCGGGTAACTGTCATGTCTTATTCTAATGTTTGCCGAAGCTTTCAGAATAAGGGTCTGAGTGGGACCGCCCGATGTCTCAAGGTTTGTCGAGGGCCGTATATAATAATAAGTATAAATCCCTAACGAACTATCTTGGCTATACAAGAATTCAAATTGTGATTATTGTAAAGGACCTCTTATTTTTTTTACATACATACATATAATCACGTCTATATCCCTTGCGGGGTAGACAGAGCCAACAGTCTTGTAAAGACTAATAGGCCACGTTCAGCTGTTTGGCTTTAAAATGGAATTGAGATTCAAATAGTGACAGGTTGCTAGCCCATCGCCTAAAAGAAGAATCCCAAGTTTATAAGCCTACCCCTTAGTCGCCTTTTACGACATCCATGGGAAAGAGATGGAGTGGTCCTATTCTTTTTTCTATTCATGCCGGAAACCACACGGCATATTTTTTACATAGAAACTTGTAATCATGTCTACATCCCTTAAGGGGTAGACAGAGCCAACAGTCCCGAAAAGGTTGATAGGCCTCGTTAAGCTGTTTGGCTTGATGATAGAATTGAGATTCAAAAAGTAACAATTTGCTAGCCTATCGCTAAACGAAGAATCCAAAGTTTATAAGCCCATCCCTTAGTCGCCTTTTACAACATCCGTGGAAAAATATCAGTTTCTTAACGAGTAGTAGTATAGGTAGAACCAGCCAAAGAAATTCAAAAAGCAATGCAGTTTCACTGTAACATTAGGTCGTGGACTCGCAACGTATTTCAAAGCTCATTTTGGACATTCGTGTCAATTATCCGGAGTTTTCCCGCCGATTGCGAGCAATGGCCATCATTTGGCGGGAACCGACTGAAATGCTATAAGGACGTGGTTACACTGGTAGCGGTCACGAGTAAAAGTTATTATAAGATTAATTAAATCGTGAAGTGAAGAATACATGTGTGCTTAGCGATGACTACGGACCAACTCCAAAGGCAAGAGTTATTACTGTTAATGGAATAAATATAAGTAATATAAGTATGGAATTTCAAATTGATGACAGAAATCACTCTTATGAAAATTTTATTAAGTTATACCTAATGCAAATTTGTAAATCTAAAATGTAAGAACTCACAACTATTTTTATATAGTCCTTCCTTTATATAGAAAGTAGCAAACATTCCTTTGTTTTACATTAGTTAATTAATTTTATTTGTGAAAAACAAAAAAATAAAATATCACACTTTATAGCATTAAATGCTTTTCGATATCGAAGTTGTTAATTTTTTTTTATACAAATAAACCAAACAAGTACCTATACAAATATTTTTTATGATCTTTGCCTTATTTTATTTCGCCTTCCATCAGTTATGTATGCGCGTTATTAAAGAGACCCATTCAACCGATGCCACGCTTAATGTCTCAATTAGAAAACAGATGCCGCGTACCTAATTGCATATTAATGTTTTATTTTTCAGTTTGTTGTAATTTTGGAAAGAAAGTCGTGGTGCATGCGGAATAAGGTTGAAATTTTTAACTGAAGCTTGCGGTTTTAGTTCGCTCATGATTTACCCAGACACGATATGTTTTCTGTTTGTGTTTCTTTTTGCATTGAAATGTTGGTTTTTGACTTTAGAATAGAGTCACTTCATTTCTTTCCCATGAATGTCGTAAAATTCTACTAGAACAGCTTTTAACATGATTCGTTATGGTAAAGTTCCCCTGCAAAGGTTGCGGAGGTGACGTCGCTTCGTGTATAAACCTGACCATAGTCAAAGTCAAACGGCGCAACTCGAGCTTCTCTCCAGAGAGGTAAGGATGTAACCAGGACTAAGAAGATATAAATCTTTATATCTTTAATAACAATGTGTTACTGAAGTACTTACATATCACACTTTATTCAGGTCCTAATACGAGACTAAGTAGTCTCATTTAACTGTATCGAAAACTACGTAAATTGAATTCAGATGTGAAGGTGTATTGCTGGTTAACAAAAGTACTGCTAATAAAAATATATATCAAACTTTAATATTGACTTCTTTTTTATTTCAGGTCGTATCTATATAGAACGTGACCAGAACAAATTGACAGGTGGATGTTGATAGCAAAAGTGCAATTCCTAATAGAGGATAGGAAATAGAATCCTGAAACAATGTAAAAGAAACTAATCTAGTTTATGCAGCACTGTGAGCTCTTTCACCAATTTTGGCACACGAAGCAATTTCAACAAACCTTACACTGTAAGCCAAATTAAATCAATGACGAACAATAGAGAGACGTCGATGTGAATTGAATAAAAGCGTGATCCAAGAAGACATAACGTAATGCTTGCGGCAGACAAACTTGCCAAGTAACCCTATTAATTTAAGCTGTAGATTCATATTGGCAGACATTTACAGTTTCGTTTTAAAGAAATAATCGTTTGAAGTAAATTTTTTTTTTGCAATATAATGAAAAATAATTATTTTTACTTTAAAACATTGATTTACAGACATGGGCTATTGGATACTTATTAACAAGAGAGACATGTGCTATAGGACAAAAATTAGTAGTTAAATAAATCAATTTCCACAAAGATAAACAAATGAGAGCAAAACCGCCTTAACAAATACGGTGAACTCAATTCTAAAAGGTTACTTTCGGTCACTTTTCAGACATTCGTACGCGGTCACAATTTATGTGAGCGATAATATCTGGATATAAATTCAAAGGATAACAATAAGACCTTTTATTGCCCCCGTTGTTTTCACAAAAACGATTTTGCGAACGATGTGGAGTTTTTTGTGAACATAAAATTGGGTAATGTCACGTTTCTTGATATACAGATCCTTGCGTAAGGTTTATTGCAGTGACTAAATTTATGACTCAATAAGCGGTTACTTTCCTTAATAGTTTATTTTATATTTGTTTCATAGCATTTTTAATTGTAACTCTTTATGATTAAATTTAAATTGTTAATAACAGACTCTAATACTCTACTGTTTAATGAAGTTTTATATTTAACAAATGTCCAAAATAAGTCAGCAACCCCAAATCGATCCTATTCTAAGTTTATAAATCTTTCTATTTTTAAATTATTTAATAACCGGTTTCAAAGAATACGCTTTAAATTTAAAGCAAAATATAAATTAATTTGGTGCCCTCATAACACGTACCTTCAGGAAGTTATTAAAGGAAACTTTTTGGTAAAAGGATACAAAATGTAAATAAGGTACCTTATATTTGGACCTTTGGCTCGTTGTTCCTGATACCCGCGCTATAAACAGTCATCAGGCCTCCCCGAGCATCGGACAAATTCGTTTGATCTTGTTTAGGGTAAATCTTTTCGATTTATATGTTAATTTGTAAATTTGAATCTCCTGAGGCTCCTCGCAAGTTACTTGTTAATCTGAACAAGTCTTTTTTTCGTCTCACCATTTTTGGTGTGTAGAGTTTTTGATACATATTTGATGTTTAAACTTCTGGATATAAGAGATTTTTAATACATACATACATAAAATACATAAAATCACGCCTCTATCCCGGAGGGGTAGGCAGAGACTACCTCTTTCCACTTGCCACGATCCCTGCATACTTCCTTTGCTTCATCCACATTCATAACTCTCTTCATGCAAGCTCGGCGGTTTCGGGTACTTTTGACCTGACCCTTTACCAGGACGTCCTTAATTTGATCAAGATATGTTCATCTAAGTCTTCCCACTCCGACCTTTCCCTCCACACTCTCCATGTATATCTGCTTAGTCAACCTGTTAATTTATTTATTTATTTTTCTAATCAGTAGACATTTGCAAGTTCTTAATTCAAGTTCTTCCTTCACAATGGTATTATGAAAATCTTGACTGCAAATATAATTATAATAAGCAGCAATTTGGAACTTTGATCAGTCTTCACTTTACATGTAATTTTGATGATTTTTTCTTTTAGGTTTTTAGTTTACAGGGATCTAATTAATCATTGAAACACTTAAAATTCAATATTATAGTTCACTAAATATTATGACTTAATTTTTGTATATGTTCAAATTGTTTACACTTAGCCCTACAGTTACGTAATTTTCAAGCGGTTTGCATCGCCCATCCTCAATGTAAAATAGTCTCAGCCATGCAAACGAGCATGCCTTTAAGAAGGCGGAATTTCTTTGCGCAGCACAAATTTTATCGACTGCTCGTAATTTCCTTTGATCCCTCATCTATATTCAATGATCCAGAGAGCGTAACGCTTGGTAAGCGAATTCATTATATTCGCGTGCTCTTAAATAGATCACACCGATACCTCTGGGAATAAATTACTTTATAACTTTCACACGCAGTCGAAAGGTCATAATTTTTCATTCGTGTCAAATAGGTTTTTCCTTATCATTGGAGAACGTTTTCCTCGTTTAAATTTATAAGAGACTAGTTTTTGCGCGCGGCTCCACTTGCGTATCTCCGTGCTCCATACTATAGGTATGCAAAATTTCATAAAGATCAGTTCAGTGGTTTTGACATGAAAGATGGACAAACAAATACACTTTCACATTTATAATATTAGTAAGGATAAGGTAGGTACTACAAAGCAAATTTCACCTCTAAATGAGTTGACAAAGACACCGTTGCCAAAGTATTCAAAAACAAGTAGCCCATCTCTATTCAAAGAATATTATTATTTTGACGAAACACTATGAAAAGTAATTTCATACAACCATAGCAGGTTCAATAACATTTTTCCGTTCAATTTCATTCAATATTCCTTACCAAATCAATGTATATTCATAGCACTTAGAAATACAATACTATAAATGTTGGTCAGCGAATGTTGGTAGCAAACAATCATTGGAAGCCATCCAATTAACGAGGTCTCACCGCTTTCTAGAATGGCAGCTATAATCGTTTCGACTAAGTGTTTCCCTTAGTAAGTACGTTTCTCCGATACGATATTACACCGATGGAAGGAATACATACATATAATCACGTCCATATCCCTTGCGGGGCAGACATATGTAGATATCAACAGTAATTAAGATTCAAATAGGTTTGTAGCTCATTGCCTACAAGAAGAATCCTAAGTTTATTAGCCTTTCCCTTAGTTGTCTATGACGATATCCACGGGAAAGACGTAAAGTCTATGGACCAAAAGAAGAGAGAAAAGAGAGGTTAATTGAATCTGACTAAAAACTTCCAAATAAAAAGTTAATGAAACTTGGAGAAGATATACATACTACTTGATAAGTTCACCTCATTTCCATTGTAATTTATGGACACAATTTTAGGTGAAGTTTAAATTATGGAACCGAATATCTACAAACAAAAAAATATGTATATATATTTTTAATGAAATTCTTTCCCTGATAATTTCTTCAAGTGATTGTTGAGTCAGTTATTAATAATTTCTTTTATTATACAGAACCAGATATTCCTATGATCATAAAACTCAAAAATTGTCACTGCTTCTATTTCAGTAGATTGGAAAATACAATTTACATTTATAGAATCCTTTGTTTATGCTCTACGATCTGATCCCCGCTTTATCCATATAGATATATTCAGAATAAGACACAACACCTCCGCACGGATTTCCATTCATGGAAATAAAGCTCCATGAATACTTGTATAAATAACCCATTCTTTACGTCCCAGGAAGTTTCACATAAAAACTCGAAAATAAAGGGAATCGGGAGATACCCCCCGTTTTATCCGTATGTATGATTTACGATTAAGGTGGATAGGTATCTGCTGTTATTTTCGTGATTTATCGACAGCGAGGTTGAGTCCCAACACTAGCGGCCACCTGCTGAACGTTTTTCTAACGAAATTTACGAGTATTTTGTAAGGTGCCGGGAGTGCGGCGAGAGAAATAGGGTATCGAATTTTGTGTACATCGATTTTCCGTCACGACAGTAGACGTAGTGGTTATATAAATTCTTTAAACATTTATATAACCTTTGTAGTTATGTTCGCCATGAATTGCTTATTAATTTAGTAATTTTGTTTTATTTCATATTAATAATAAAAAATATGCTGATGTAATGCATTCATTTCATAATACAAGAATTATTGTTTGGTATATTTGGTCAGGAAAACATAGATAAATTTTGGAACTGCCGCGGAATAATGTGATATATTTTCTTAGTTTTCGCCACACTCCCTCAGTCCTTTATTATAAAACCTCAACATGTACCGAGTTATAAATGTAAAAAAATGCATTTTTCCTTCTAAAATAAATTCTCGTTATGTTTACGTTAGTATAATACAATGTTTTTACCAAAAGCAATTTGTTTGGGTGCTTCTTTCAATAGCCAATGTTATTGGGATAGGGTTCCTCCGATACCATAGAAAATTTCATTGCATTTCTGTATGTAAATGTTCCCTTTGCTGTTTGCAATTGGCTTCTATTGGTTTCATCATACAAATGTTATTGAATATAAATATTTGTGGGTATAAAGCTATTTACGTAATGGTTTAGGTTCGGGTATGTAGAATACTGTTATTGTTATTTTTTATTTGTTTCATCATTTTTTTTATGAACAAATAACATTTGTATTAAATTCGTACGAGGTGTTTAGACAAAAGGGCCCAAAAATAATCATACACAGAACGGTCATAAAATTCTGAAATTGAATTTATTACATTACTTTCAATAGTGTAAAATATAAGGTTTAAAAACGATAAAATTAAATACTGAAAAAAACATGGCTCCTTCAAATTAAACTAAATTCTTTATCTTTTACCCAAAAATAAGGACAATTTTAGATCTAATGTTATAATTATACTAGTATAATAAATGTTAGTGTATTTTCTTCCAAAATAATTCTATTATAATTGGAATTCCTTTCCCGCGTCTCCTTTTCCAGATAACTACACGTGAATGCCTAAGCTTGCTTACTATCAGATAGATTGACGTCAAACATACTAAAATTTTGATAAACAAAAAGAAACATAATTACAATTCACATACGAGCGCGGCTGCCGGCAAACGTTAGTAAAGATAAATTATAGCAGAGTCTCATTAATATCCGCGTTATATCAGGTTAAGCATATTTTAAGTCAACTCACGCTATTTATTAGGTGCCGTTTGCGCGGGCGCGCCGTTTAATTGAATATTGTCACGCGAGGCCTACCTACGTTTTGCATATATTTGACAAGGTTACAAATCCAGTAGGTAAACACAAAGTAGATTTTATACTGCTTCCATATATTCTTAGTAATGTCACACCTGATAGAGTAATCGTAGTCTAATCAGAAACAAATGTAACAACTTTAGTAAATAATTTATTGTCACACATAACATTATACAACGTCGCTACATTAATTTAAAAAAAAATGTATATAGCTCTTATTTCGGGAAAAAATTAGTTCCATGCATTAAATTGATTTCATTTCATGCATTTAAGTTGATTATTTTTTTTTTATATAATACGGCGTCTTCCTTGTGGAATTACAGCCCTTCCATTCTCATGTAAAGGGTAATTTGTTGCAAACCTATGTCCATCTTATCTCATCGGAAATCTACCAGCCGAACAGGTACCTTCGACACCTTCGCTGCACTACTATCGCTCTATGGAGTAATTGTAACGCCATGATATATGGCCAAAATAAGTTAGGATTTGTGCTCGTACTAAGGACAATGGTGTCCGATGCCGAGTTCCAATCGCAAGGGTCTTTTTAGATGTTATTTTCAAATTATAACCAAACCTATAGTCATAGCATGATGAGAAAAGAACTTTTTCTGATTGGTCTGGGTCTTGGATGTTTATCTATATAAGTATTTATAATAAAATATAGTATCGTTGAGTTAGTATCTCGTAACACCAGTCTCGAACTTACTTCGAGGTTAACCCAATCTGTGTAATTTGTCCCGTACATATTTATTTATTTATATTTAGTCACCACTGTACCTATTTCTTTAACAACAATCATATTTTGCCAAAGCTTTCAACTCTCACGGTATTGGTGATGTTCCCAGAATAAATCGAGTATATAAATAAAACAAAAACGTACGTTTTCCTCTTCTTTTATCTTTTTACGTCAACTGCTTGCCAATGAACAATATGTCATAAATTTAAGAATATCATAAGACACTGTAAAGGGACATAATCTCGATAACATGATATTTTTCTCTCGTCAAAAACTCCTTCAAATGGAAAACGCCAGTCTCCTCAATATAGATAAAGAAATTGTTATTTCCAAAAGACATTGTGCATCCAAGCAAACCCTTTATAACGACACCATTGAGATATTTTTGTAAATGCCGTCTCGTTAAATTGTTTTCGCGCTAAGACTGTTCCGATTCGGTGCTTCTGAAAAGTCAATTTCAAACGACAGTCAATTGTATACATTTTTCTGCGTAAGATGTCTTCATTTTTGTTAAATGCGTACTCGTCTCATTTTAAAGGTAAAATAATATGCGACGTTTCAAAGAGACTGTATCATTTGTCAATATCCGATGGAAACGTCACCGCATCGTAAATGCGTCTTTGATGTTTTGTGTTTTTATAAATATTTGACATTAGGAACTCTTTTTTTTATGAAGATATACTTTATAATAAGGAATTTTATAGAACATAAAATATAAGTTATGTATAATGGACAAAAGAAAAACATGGAATTTTAACTAGCCCGCTCAACAAAGTGCTGTAATTGACAAAAAGAAAACATAAAAATCAGCTTATTATTTGGGCTGCTACGCTGGCACAGACTGTAATAAGTCTGTCTCTTTATTGAGGATTGAAAATAGGATATTTTAATACAATAGTTGTCTTTTAATAACTCGTTCAAACGTTACCTTTCATTTAGGTACATACATAAAATCATGCCCTTTTCCCGGAGGGGTAGGCATCTTCACACTTCTTGCATAAAAATTTCGCTTACTTGTCAAAAAATCGAGCTCACTTTCCAAATATTAAATCTTCATTAACATTTTTCCCCACAATCGTTAAAGTTTTGAATTATTGACAACAACGATGTAAATTCTGTGTTTCTACAAAAAATTTACAAAGCTTCCTTACGGCGTGTCTCATGCAATAACACTGATGGACCCAAAACTTTCATTCACATTTAAATTTACGGAGCGTAAATGTTTTACGGACATTTTTATAGTGGCTTTTAAGAAAATCACAGCCGCTCCAAGACAAAGATACGCTGGTTTTTCCCCAACCAATGTATTCTAGGCCCAGTAAATGGGACGAGTGTAAAAAACTAAGAGTAACTATATTCCCTCAGAACGTACCTTGATCAAACTGGACAAAAAATCTTCATTTATTTTAATGTTGAGACAGAGATCGTGGCATGTTGAAAGGGGCGCTGCTTGCCACTCCGGGAAAAAGAAGTGATTTTATGTATGCACCTATGTAATTTTAGACAATGTTAGTCTAGCCCATAGTCTAACTAAAGAATGTTAAGAGTTTCCTTTGATTGATATTCATAATTTGGATAAAAAGCGGTTATAATTTTAGTAAATCTGAAGAAACAGCCACGCCTTTTAATTATGAATTTAAAAAGCTTAATGATAAAAAAGTAGATTCAGAGGGATTCAAAAATAGTCCATATTAGACGCACTCTTCATCAAAGAAAGCTGTACTGACTCTATAGCAAAAAAGGCTTTCCAATCTGAGCCAAAAGAATGGAATAAACAATACTACCTTCGATACCGAACTTTTCTTATTATTTAAGAGCTGGGATGTTTAATGTATGAGGCGAGATTTATTCCGACTCTGAATAATGGCCGCAGTATAATTTGAATGATTGCGTTTATGTGTTGCATTCATTATGTTTGTTTATGTCTGACAAAAATTATATTACAAAAACTGATAAATGTTTCAGGTTGAAAAAAAAAATATCGAGTTAATATTTTGTATAATAGTTTAACACGTCGGACAGAGACACTCACCAGGTCAGGCGTATAAATATTTAAAAAAATTAAAATAAATAAAAAATATATTTCATTATTGAAAAAAAAATCTACTAACTTGGTTATTTTTTTATGATAATTGGCATTTTCTATCAATATAAATTATAACATAGAACTCATTGACAAAGGCTAAATTAGTTGCCAAGCGACGAACTTACTTAGTAACATTCAATTTGCAAATTTAGGGTCCACATAGGGAGATGACGACGGATACAGCCTACCAGCTTAGTGAAACAATCCTTTATCAATTCATCTGCATTAAGGCATGACTAATCGTCAATTAGTTAATGTACTATTTTCTTTGGACAGTATTTTGTACATCTGTTTTATTTTCTTTCGAAAACAGGAGATATAAGGAGTACCCGTAATCGACATATCAATGAAAAATAAAATGAATAATGAAAAATATGCATGAAAAGAGTCTAAGGTAAGGTCTGTAAGGATCGTAGTAAGTGGAAATCCATAGACTCTGCCTACCCCAATGGGAGACAGGCGTGATGGTATGTATGTATGTTTTATTGGCGAGTTACCAAACCTTGATATCAATGCCGTTTATGATATATGATTTGCAATGTGATATCAAATAGAACGTTTATTTGATTGAGCTAGTTTTTCACTAAGTTTTATGTACTTTAATATTAAAGTAAAAATAGCATATGATAACCATCATGTTTTATTTTTCAAATGAAGATAAATTTTAAATTACTTAACCTTTGTCGCATCTGAAACAGTGTGACTCGAAAGTAAGCACAATTTTTTATTTAAAGCTTAATAGAAAACTGGAATCTCTCGCATATTACTAATCAATTTTAATAATTTTAAAGTTTTAGACTCATTATATAACATTGTAAAACATGCACTTACATAGTGCGGTCACCACAAAAAAAAATGCCGTGTCGCAACATATACGATAAATTAGGCTCGTTATAGGAGTAACAAAAGCGTATAGTTGCCTAGTATATATCAAGGCCGATAAGGTGGGCCGACAATTTATTTTGCCAGATTTCGATAGCAATACTGTGGGGCAGTTAAGTTTACTTCTAAGTGTATTTTTTCATGATTCCTTACAATATAGATAAGAAAATTTAGTTAGTTTTTTTATACACTTAATTTATGTTACTTTCTATTAAGTAAATAACAAAATAGTTAATTTTACATAAGTTTCAATTGTGAAGTGAAATAAACTCCCCAGGGAATGACGTAATCGGGACTAATACTAAGAGTATAATAAATACAAGTAAAATTCATGATTATGCATTTCATAATAGAATTAGAGTAATTAATTGTAAAAAATGTAGCTATCATGAATGTTGCCCTGTCTTGACATTGATAAAAACTTTCATAATAATTTTAAATATTTCCTATAAACGTAGTAATTATTACGAATACTACCTACATAAATAATGAACTAAAAGACTAAAATAAAAAAAAATTGTAGAAATTTTCTTAAATGATATTATTACTCAGGTTTATCAATATCATAAGCACTAATGATAGGCCTTTCATCAGGCATCAGATGGATCGTGATAGGAACCTGCCCTGATTTCATGGCCGAACGTACTCTGATGACGCAGCCGAAGGCATTGAGATATCTCCGGAATAATTAAGTGGAGGGGCCGAAACATGTAGATATGAGGAAATTTATTGCTAAGGACAGTGGATGGAATTAGGCCTTCGGTTGTGGCTACCAAGATGGTGGAATTATTTATATTATTGTGTAGTTACGAGATTAGGGTGTTTTCTTGTTAATTGTGCTGGGACATTTGAGTAAGGAATGGTATATATGTTTGGGTACTTCTGCGAATTTACGAGGGGTAATCGACGATAGTACATACACACAATCATATAATCACGTTTATTCCTCTTGCGGGGTAGACAAAGCCAACAGTCTTGTAAATAATACTGATAGGCCACCTTCAGCTGTTTGGCTTAATAAAAGAATTGAGATTCTAATAGTGACAGCCCGTGGTTGATGGGCTACATGGCCTAAAAGAAGAATCCCAACTTTATAAGCCGATCCCTTAGTCACATTTTACGACATCCATGGGAACAAGATGAAGTGGTCCTTTTTATTGGTGTCGGAAACCGCACGGCACTTATTGCCGGTAGTATATAGCATACAGCATATATAAGAATATCTTATTTAGTTTATTTAGTGAATGTGAAAACAATTCAGCATGTCTTTCTCACTTATCTCTGCGACAAATTTTGTAAAAAAAATATAAAGAAGTTTCTATTGTGGACGAAGCAAGTGAAAAGATGAAGTCTATGCCCACTCCACCGAGAAAGAGGCAAAAATAATTAGGTATACTCATAAAACATA
Organism: Amyelois transitella; assembly: GCF_032362555.1. Lineage (NCBI taxonomy): Eukaryota > Metazoa > Arthropoda > Insecta > Lepidoptera > Pyralidae > Amyelois > Amyelois transitella. The sequence goes on from NC_083509.1 coordinate 8,984,593, forward strand.
CCGAACAACGCAAACTTGTTTATTGCAACGCTTCTGGGGTATAAAAAAATTGAAAAATAAAATGGAACAAAACTAACAAAATGGAATGGAACCATCCAATAATCCCTTGCATTAATCTTGCAATCCAATAAATATTTGGGATTTTGCAATCAACCGCCGACAATGAAATAACAATTGTGACAACTGTCTTTCGGGATCCAATTAAAGTGAATGGAGTTTCGGAAACCAGGTTACAAACTAAAAAAGGCACAGAAAAGTGCCTAATTTGGGGAACGTTATTTACATTTTTGCAACATTATTAAATAAAGCAAATTAAACCTAAAAGATAATGCAATCAGATTCAAAAACATAGTATCTATAAGATAATAAATTTTGAATTAACTTATTAGTTGCTAATAAACAAATTCCTGTCTCTTTCACTACTACAATATCTGCTTAATTTCAGTTAGGTATAACGGTGAATACTAAATCAAAGTCAATTTGAGCACTATAAATCAACACCAACAATCAACAATAACTTAACACACAGAATTTGTCATAATTGATACAAACAGTTTCTTTAAAAAAATATTTATTTATCTACATTTAAGTACTTTAAAAAAAATAGAGTTGTTCTAGCAAAAGGTCAGCTCAATAGAAATATGCAGGGATCGTAGCAAGTGGAAGGATGTAGTCTCTACCTACCCCTTTGGGAAGGAGGCGCTATTATATGTGTGTATATGTTTAAATATTTCTGCTATCTCCTTAATTTATGATAGGATTAAAGTTTACAATCCTGATAAATACGGTGCCTGCCGAATGTAAAGTTTGAGACAAATTATTCTTTTTGTTATTATTATAACTTTATACATATTTTAATGTAAAATTAAGTGTCGAATGTAGCAAAAGCAACATTATATTCAGGTCTTCACAGGTCTACTAAAAGTAATTTTTTTTTTTGTTTGTTTGTAAATACTTAATTATGTACAGGAAAACAGAACAGAAATGAAAAAAAAAATTCCATAGTTTGCTTTCTAATAAAACATACCTTTGTAAAACACTAATTATAGTATTGTTCATAAATAAAATAAAATCCCCAATTTGTTCCAGAAAGTAGTAGCTAATTTATCAGCCCTGTTTTTGTCGTCCGAATGCTAATGCCTAATAAACAAAACCAAAGCCCTAGAGCTTTTTGCTAAACAAACAGTGGGATAAGATAAAGAATATATACATAAACAAGATCGCTTTTTTTGTACCATTGTTTCTCTACCCTCATGTTTCACTGTGATAAGACCCCGGCGAGATTTCGAATGAGATTATTAAGTAGACCTGATTTGGTAGAACTCGATTGAGTAAGAACAAGTAATTCATACATATCTCCTCTCACGAGTCTACTGGAAGAGATTTCTATTGAAATAAGTAGCACCTTTGTACTACAATTATGTATAAAACGCTCCTGTATATAATTTTGTGTACATAAATATATATTCCTTAGATTTCCAATATTTTAAACTAAGGAAGCCTAAGCAAAATGAAGGGATTAATGTAAAATGGTAAGATGTAGTTTCTGCATTCCCCTAGGTGTTTTATTCCATCAGAAAGATGAGTGTATCGTGTGTACATAAGTATCTAGATAATTTTTGTCTCTTTGTTGCGTTTCATAAATATTCTGATTGGCTAGGTCACAGAAACCGTGGAAAACCGGTGGCGAGATGGAGAGATGACATCGTCAAGACATCTGGTTCGCTTTGGAGAAGAAAATATAATCAAAGTAATTCATGCGCATTGGAAGAGTCTTTGTCTTGAGATTCCAAATTTGTGCCGTGTGATTCCCGGCAAAACGAAGACTGTTAATTTTATATAAAAATATACAATAAAAAAACAAGTTTGTGTATTTTTATATATGTATATTGACAACAAACCATATTTAATAGAATTTTATTCTATATAAAAATCTTTTCATATGTTTCAATAAACAAAACCAGATCTGTAACATTCAAAATGAATAAAGGTATGCCATTCACCGCACACATCTTAATTAATCATGAAAACATCGAGAAATCAGACCCAACATAAGGAAAACCCCTGTAATTTCTTCTGAGGATCCGTCTTCCTGAATCTTCTACGTGACATATATTTGTTTGTCCAGTTGTTTCGTCATTCATTCTACATGGCCGGCCTACCGGGGCGTACCTTATTTCTCTAGTCGGCCATTTTGGTGTATTCTCTCTGTACTTTCTGATCAAAAATAATAATAAACAATTTAGTCATTAGTTTTCCGAAAAGTGAAAATTGTAAACGAATAAATTTGAATATTTGAATATCAATCCCATCATGTGCCACAGCCAAATGTGGCCTTCCATTCTTTTTGACATTGCTGGCTCTGTATACCCCGTAAGTGATAAAGGTGTAATTATATATACGTAACATAACATAGCATATAATCACGTCAACATCCCCTGCGGGACAGAAAGTGTCCGCAGTTATCGAAAGACTAAGGCCACGTCCAACCGCTCGGTTTATTAAATATATATATAAAATCATTATATATTTTATATAGGTATAATGATTTTATATAATAATATGAAAATAGATTTATTTGCCAAGAAATGATTGCTTGGAATACATGCAGTTCGTTATATGATAAATTACCACCATAATTAGTTAAAACTTATAATCGCTCAATATATATTATATGCTATAGTGTATTTTTTTTTGTAAAAAAGGTATGTTTATTTTAATTGCAGTATGATTAATTAACACGTGTAAAGTCTAGCGACAAATTCCCAGGACTAATTGGGAAGAAACCGTCATTTCGCGTCTCTTTGTTACAGATTCGGTCCAGTGAGGGTCGAATACCCCACACAAATTATGCAGAGGTCGCCTTTACATATCCGAAGCACAACACGTCTTAAAATAAATTTATTCATGTAGATAACTCAGTTAATCATGCCGTGACAATTTGGGAAAATTCAATTTACCTGAATTTGTTGAATTTAAATTTTGTTGAGATTATGTCTTTACTAAAGTCTGAATTTTTTATGTAGTAATAGATAATATTTCAAATCATGATAAACATAAAATATAGTACAAAAGTTAAGGAATGGCGATCTTATTTATTTGTCTTAGCAATTTGAAAATAATTAAGCAATTAGTAGTAAATTTATAAAGTTTAAAAAAAATACCTAATTTTGTTTCTTGCTTCTCTAATTGGGATAAAACGAGGAAATTGTATACAGAAAATAAACATAATGAAAGCTATAAATCACTCATTTATTTTTCATTTAAATTAATGGCCTAAATTAAGATAAAAAGCAAAGACGGTAGGAAACGAATTTTATAAAATCCAAGATAATAAGATCCAGAATTGTAAATTCAAAAGAACGCCTTTAAAGAAATTTTGATAAAACTGAATAAAAAAATCATTACTTTGTTGAATATATAGATGATTATTAACTTAACGATTTGTAAATATAGATAAGTTAACAAATTGGACCGTATTTTAGATTAGAAAAATAAATTATAAAATTTTACAGCTGCGTCTTTATTTTAACTGCTGGAAATCCATTTAAAAATAATCTTTGAAGTCAAATATCCGGCTATCCGAGACCCAAAGCGTTCGCAATAAAGCAATTTTAAAGATAAAACGTAATTGAAATGTCAAGTGCAATTCTTCGGAAAGGATTAGAAGTAACAGTTTTTGTTAAAATCTTTCGTATTTAAATAAAAAAAGTTTTAATAAAATATTAATTGAGTTTGAGAAGGAATATAATTATTAATAGTGATACATAGATCAATAGTTATGATGGAAATCATCCCGGTACTGACAGATCATAATGTACTATTACTCCATACATTAAGTGTCTCTTGAAAGAATGACTTATTTAACGAAAAATAAAAAAATTTAAAAATGTATAAAAATTATCAATAGAGCTTGATGACAGGGAAATAATAATCGACCAACTTTTACTTAGAATTTATCTGAAAGGAATAACCTTCGAATGAAAACTATTAGCTGTAAACAGTCACGTATGTAAGCTAAAGAAAATCTGAAAGAACAAATAAAATATAACAAAACGCAACAGTCCCGTATGCAATCTAAGCGGTGCCGTGTGATTCCCGGCACTATAATAGCATAGAATATCACCATCTCATTCCCATGGAGGTCTTTTGAGGCGACTAAGGGAATGGGCAATTCATCTCATGCAGCTTTTACTATTATCCAATATGGGAAAAGTATTAACGTCTTAATAATAACTTAGTACATACATACATACATATGGTCACGTCTATATCCCTTGCGGGGTAGATAGAGCCAACAGTCTTAAAGAGACTGAATGGTCACGTTCAGCTATTTGGCTTAATTGAGATTCAAATAGTGACAAGTTTCTAGCCTATCGCCTAAAAAGAATCCAAGTTTGTTAACCTATCCCTTAGTCGCCTTTTACGACAAATAACTAAGTACTTCAAAAAAAGTCAAGTTTTATCTATCTCGAAAGAAAATTGCACTTAACTTTGTCAACCGTATGAGCGAGCTGTGTCCCATTTCGTGTCGACACAGAAATATGATCGAGACGAGTGCACCAACCCTGTTTATTTGTCTTGTTAGTGCAAACCCATTGGAAAAACGACAGCCGCAGTGTATCCGAGATTTGTACGGGCTCCGACGGCGATCTGATAATTTCCTCTTTGAAATGTATCATGGTTGCTTCTGTAGATATTTGCTTTGGTACTTTGTTAACAGTTTTTTTCTTATTATGTAATGTTACAGTCTCTTTTAATGTCTACAATGGCTTTAGTCATGAATTGAGTATCGTTTTTATTTACCAAACGTTTAAAATTCATGTTTACAATAAATTTATAGTTAAGAGAAACCTCCTATTCCTTTGGGGAACAAAATTAGTATATAAAAATTCTTGATAATGAAAATTAAAGACAGCTTTTACAACTTCAAAATATTGTAAAGTCTCAAAGACTTTTTCAACAATTATAGTTATCGAAAGACTATTTTATCATGGCTGAACGGCGCAGAAGATGATATGAAAATCCGAGGACGCTGAAAAGCCGACCGACGAGAGAAAAAAGTCGGAAGGCAGACCCCGAGCCCCGAAACACTTCGAAGCCGGAATTTGTTATGTATAGTAAAGTACAAACAAACATAAAAACTTCTGTGGAGGGTGCAACCGGGAACATTCAGGGATGAGAGAGTTATCGAAAGATTATTATACATCATAATTATTGATTAACTTGTGCTAGGGAATCTCATAGTCAATACCATATAATAACGATAAGTTATGCAATAATATAGTATTTCATTTATTAAAACAAAAATACAGTACATTCCTTTTCTTAGTCTTTAAATAAATATATTTGTAGCAGCCCTGCGTGAGTTATTTCAAGTTTCGTAGAATGTCATCGACAACGTACAAGTCTTCTTCATATCAGCTATTTTATTGTATTAAGCGCAGTCGACTTTATGATATCTGATTAAATAAGAAAAGAAAAACCAACTTTCATAGTAAAAGCAATATATATATATACACATTTCAATTATTATACATCTTTGGGTCTTTATAATCAATACACTACAAATCTTTTCATTTCTTATTACTCTCTTTCCAATTCTCAGAAACACGTATCTCCAGTACTGTAGAATTCTTTCAGTTTTCAATTTTCTATAAAGGGCATTCCTGCAACAAATACATCAGTTGCATCTCAGTTAGGGATCGTGGAACTCTCTCGAAATATGTAAGATAGTTGTGAAAGAAGATAACGCTCTAATGGAATTGGTTTCTAGGACGACAGACGTGCATTCACGTATAAATTTGGCGCACACATTTTATACAAAGCTTTTATGTAATGTTCCCAGTACGTAGTAGATACACTAGTATGCGTTAATTATATGTCAAGTGCTAGCCCCACTTTTGATGAAGAGGCAAGAATCCGACAACAGCACCAATACAGGCCGAGTAAACATTAATATAATTTATTTATAATTTCGCTTTATGAAATACTAATGACGTCATGTCTGCCAAAACTTCTTTCCACTCTTCTCTTCAGCCAAATGTTGAAAACGGTCAACGTTTTTTTTTAATTTATTAATTATCATTACAAAAAAAACACAACAATTACAATGGTACACATAATGCATTAGGTTTAAACCACAAAGGTTTAAAAATCCAACCCACAGTATCATAACGATATAGTTTTTCAATGAAATTTTTTAGTTATTTTCGCTCTAGCAAATTCGCAACATCACTATTTTCACATCACTACTTCGGCGATTTTCCGTTTACATAGTGAAACAGCAAAAACAAAAAAAAACAGTCGAATGTGTGTGCTCGGTCACAAGATAACATCATTGTATAGTCAACAACACATAACTTAGGCGCTATTTGTTCCTCTGAATCCGTGGACAATTTTCATGGAGATGACATTCGATAGGAGAGGGGGAGACAGGTTATTTACAGAAGTATTGTAAACAAAAGAATTCATGGTTTGTTTTGCTAAACATCTTTCGTTGTTATACTTGCCAAGGGTGGGCAGATTAGGGGGTTATTTGCTTGCTTAGACAGCTTTTTCTGGAAAATTTGTTCTCCTAGGAATTTCCAGAGAATATTATTTCCTAATTCTTATAATATTGTCTTACTAATTATAGCTAAAATTATGGCGCAATATCTTGCCTAACTCTAAAAAAATTATAGAATATTAATTGCCGCTAGAGAAATAACTCTATACATTTTTTCAACGCCATATCTTATTCTACAAAAATAAATTGAAACGCGTAGGTACCTATCACAATTCGACGGATATAACAAAAATCAATTCAGTACCTGAAAATGTATTAACCAAGTGCCCTGGGGTGTCGCGGGGCTCCGAAGACCTCATCAATTCCCGGCTGATTTCAATGAAGCGTTTTCTTATTCATCGAGTTTCGTTAAATAACCTCTATTAATTATCAATACGACTTGTATTGAAACTCAGCTTTCAAATTAATCTTACCAAGGGTAGACATCCTGTATGTAAAGGTATGTTTATTATGACCGTATTGTTTTCAAATCGAATGGCTTTATTAGTTCGACCGCATCCTGTTATTGAACTTGAATATTGTTGAATTGTATTTATTTCATTAATGGATTTTATTATTAATTGTAAAAGAATATGGTTGAAACATTTTTATGATACAGTAATTTTTTACGTACCCAACTAAAAATAATTGAAACTGTACTGTATTTTCGTAGCCCTGGTCTTTGATAAAATATTTTTCATTTAAAAATAGTTTTATTCCATTTTTTTTTTAATTATATCTACCAGTAAAATCAAATAGCTTTAAAAAAAAGTCTTTCCTCTATTGAGAATTCCTTACGGGCTCACGGGCAAAGGAGAAATTTTTGAAAACTGATTGTGTATACGTCGCCTGAAACAATGACTTCGATTCGTTATCAAGCCAGGTTTAAATTCGGAAATTCGGGGAAGAAGTGTACTCCTTATACGACAGTTTATTTGTTGCTCTTAGTAAAATTTTCTTTTTTTTCCCTAGAAGAAATGCAATATGTACCAAATACGAATGGCTCTTATATTTTTTATTACTTATTAATCGTACCTTAACAATGTATCCTAAGCCGAGGATCGACATTGTGCATCAATGAAAGAGGACGAATGATACAATATGCAAAAGAATTAAAATAACTTAAGTTGTAATTTATACTTATTATATTTATTTCTTCTGGAAATCATTAAGTACTCTGCAATACGACTTAGCCGGAAAGTAAAACCCAGACGCTGACATTTATGGCAAAGGGTGCCAACGGTGCCAACTCTTTAATACTTTACTGTTTCTTTGATCCATACCTGCTCTGACTACCCTGCAAGGGATATAGACATGTTTATATACATACATACCTAAAAAATTTATACCTACCGTTCTAATAAACGATACCTACGTAATCGTTAGTTCACTTTCAAGCAAGCTACAAATTGACGCTCAGTTAAGCCCAAATCAGCAGGACCAATGGGTATACACCCAGTCAAAGCCAACGTATCCGAACGACGGTATAGAGGTTTTAGTCCGAAGCCGACGGATTCAACCATGATTCAACAATGGTCGACTTCAATCCATTCAAAGCACATATCTCGGCGTCGACTCTGAAAATTCACCGCGATATCTGGATTGTATTGCGAATTAATCGATGTTTTTCATCTTTTGTTCACTGTATTCACAGTCGGATTTGGATGTAAGTAGAGGGAAGGTAAAATAAGGAAAATCTTCATTGTAACATTACTGCAGGTATTATTATAAATTCAGTTACAAGTCTATTTTTAGTTATGTACTTACGTGCTAATGGACTTTAAATTAGAGACACAGCAATCAGGACAGAGTGGAATAGGAAACATCTAAAAGTGGAGCAAGATGGCGGAAGGTGTATCCTAGGAACATGCAAAGATGAGAATAAGTTCATATATTTAGGTTTTAATTTTGTGATACTTATTCCTTTAGAAATCACAGCAATACATGACATATATAGTACTCGGTCTATCTTAGTTTTAAAAGAGTTAAATTTTTTGGTATACTATATGTTTCATAAACAAAAGATATTATTCTTTGGAGCAAAATACACAAAACATAATTCAGTTCCAACAAAAAGTAATAAGTTCCAACAAGAAGTAATACATACGTATTTATTTCCTAAACTAATTATTCAAAAACAATTAAGCAGAAACACAATGAAAACATTATTTCTTGCGTCCACCATTGTCCTACAAAAAAAGTATAATGTAATTGGACTGGATAAAGGACTGGTCCCAAACAGATAACATCTGCTACTAAGGACTTACAGCTGCACATTATAAGACATTGTCTTGTCTAGACAAGACATTTGTGTTTGAAATACATCATTGATCAAATTAAAATTTCATAGTAACAAAACTAAAAGATATAAATAAAAATTACTTATATAAGCTGAGACATCTCATATAATCCTGACTTAATTTTATGAAGAAAGGTTTTGTGTATTTTTAGTTGCAATTTGTGACAACAAACTCCTACACCGATTTTAATGAGAATTGGCACATAGATAAAAAAGATCATCAGGTGTTAAATTTTCACGTTACATTATACTATTTATAAATACTACAGGTATTATATATATCATTGTAACTTGATTCAAAACGTCCGAGATAAAGGTACGTTTGGTTTATAATTAGTAGTATTTATAAATAGTAGATCTTCAAGATTAACATAAGATTTGTCTTAGAAATTTCAACGAACGCTTAGCCCCAGTCGAAGTCAGTAGTTTCAAAGTTACTTTATCAAAATAAAGCATTTACACACAATTGGCAGACAATGGTTTAATATTAGGATACCCTTTAAAATACCCTAAAAAGTTACAAAAGACAGAAGACATCGTCTTGAAATAAGCAAGGGACCGATGGAATAATTAGCTTAATGAGCCCGATATAAAGCCGGGGATTCTGTAGGAATTTGTTTTATAGCTTTGGTTTTTCTATGGGTTTGAACCACGATAACGTAGTTCGATAGACGTACATTAAATTGGGAAAAACTTCATTAGTTAAACTGATATACATAGATCTACGTCTCTGCTTAGTAGATTTAAGAAACTATTCATGCACAAGTACAATAAGAAACATTTTAAATAGCAATGCAGAACAAATTAAACATTTCAACATCATTTTCATCATTTTCATTGGGCACCAATAATTTTTTTCTACCTTTTAATAGACAGTTAAAAAATATGTTGTATAATACCTTACTATTTTGTAATAGAAACAAGATAGCAAAAGTTAATCATAAACTCGTATCCTGAAAGTCAACCTACGCTACCCTGAGTAATTAATATTACTAAGAAATATCATACAATATTAAAAAATGAAACACATTTTAACGTAATTAAGTGAATATTGAGAGAAAATTTTCCATTTTATTTACATTTGCTATAAAACTTCTTTTGCCATTCTCTTTGATCACGAGATTGGCAAATATTTAACCTAGTCTTAGCTCGATCATGCCCGGGGGTATGGAAAAATATATTTTCGTCCATTTTCCAATTCAGCTCAATTAAATGACCCGTCTTGATCTTTCTTGGTTATCGATTATAAAATTTGTAGATAAAAAAACTTATTAATCGCTTTCCTTTGTTTAAATTAAAGACATGGAAGAAGAGATCGCGGTGTAGTTTGTTCCGCCGCTTCTTCTTCACTTGTAGCATTATTATAAAAAAAAATAGATTACAATTACTTAACAAATATGTTGATCCGAATTATATTTAATCTTAACTTAGCTTTCCATTAACGTAAAACCTCAAACAAAAATATAAGTCTTCAATAATCCGGATTCTCGCCCCTAACTTTCGACGGCTGTGCGAAATTAAAGTTTAAAATGTTATTGCAGTGAAGCACGTTATCGGATTAGGCTACCTTTTAAGCCACATCTGTTGTTTCCTTAGAAGCCTCTTACCTTGAAAGGTTATGGTTGACCTGTGTAAAAGGGTCTCGTGTTTTGAATAACTCTTTTAACACTGAGCTACTACTGATTTGTAAATTTATAATAGTAAATTATCTCGAGTATGAAGTAGTTGTAAGTTAGAATGAGGAATAATAAATTTAATTTATTTTTTCTTTTCTAGTACCTACTTTTGTTATCAAGGTAGCGAAAATCTCTATACATAAAACTGTTCTCTCACTGTGTGACTTGCAGACTTACACGGCCTATGTGGGCCTAGAAATTTTAAATTTGGCACGAAGGTTACGTACTTGGCTCAAGAGTACACTTAGGAAGGATTGCCCGAAATTTTTGCGCGTAGAGAAATTAAATTCGTTAAACGCGGGCGGAGCCGCATGCACAAGCTAGTACTTTTACAAAATAGAGAAGTCCTTATTGACCTTTATCATTTGATCGAAAAAAAACGAGTATTTATTTCCATAATAATGAACCTGATGAAAATACTTTTCATGTTGAAATGTCAACTTTTTCAGAATGTTATTAATGTTTAACTTTAGTGCCGTTACGGGACATTATCTAAAGGTTACGTCAACTCGTTAGCTGACAAAAGTGTAGCTTAATATAGAAGCAGTATCAAAATTCATAAATATTTTTAGCTTAGAAACAATTTCGCTTCATAGAATAAAAGTCTTTATGTTTAGAAAAATTAGAGTGGTAGTCCCGTGTGGGTGATTCTGGATTCACAATCAGGTAAGACGAGGGTCTGGAGAACTGACGCCAACTTAATTCGCTAAGATACCTATTTCTTAACTTTGACTTTTTTTATTAATAAAATTACGCCATACTTTTATCATTGAATATTAAAAAATGTTTTATACAATTTTTGATACCCGTATGAAGTTTTCCGAGCATCCCTCTGCTTCTCATTTTCTAATAGTAATTGATACTCGTAAATTAATAAATTGGAAGTAAGCACATATAAATGTGCTTTAACTGATAGTATATAAGTTAAAAAGTAGATCACGGAAGTGAACCGCCAATCGCAATGCTATGAGTAAATGTAATATGTCAAGAACACTATGAATTTATGAAAAAAAATATTACAAGTAATAATTTAACTTTTGTTAGCTACGAAAAACTTTACTTAGCTAATCGTGTCGGCGACTTGTCTGTAAATAAACATATAACGTTACAAGCGTGTAAAGGAATACTCCATACAAATGTGTTTTAGATTCAGGAAACTAATGGAAAGATCGGAATACAATGTTTGTTTTGCTGTTTGTAGGAAGAATCGCGACCGCAAAACGAGTTGAAATGCTTTTGAGTTCAAACTAATATAAGTATAGATACAAAACAGAAGAATATTTTATTTTATAAAGAAGTTTGATATTCTGACCGTTTTTTTTTTGTAAGTTCTTATCTTTGGAAAATCTAAACCGATTGTAAAAAGTCATCCATTTTAAAAAAGAATATCTTCATACGTACATATATATGTATACGTAGGGAGATCCCTAGGTAGATACCTATATATGACTCAGAAAAAGTAATTTTTACTTGGTTGTCCTAGGATTTATACTGTCCGTCTTGCTTTTTAATAAGTAATTTAACCGTTTGACCACTAAAATTCTTTTCTCCAAAGTTTTTTCTACGTGTCTCAGGCGTCTATTACCCCCCTCGAATACAACAAAGCCATTTTATTTGCACAATTGCTAACGCAAGATAAAACCATACGATGGAAAAGAAAAATTGCTGCGTTATAACCACAAAGATCCAACATGGAAAATATGAAATGCAATATGGCAGAACATAAACATCTTTGTATTGTGAAAGGCAACAATACTGGTGTTTGTCTTTTGAGGTAAACAAGTCTAGTCTCTGTAATATTACTTTTTCTTATTATCTTCGTATTCATAATCAGCAAGTCTTCATATTGAGGTTCGAAGATTGTGTCGTAAGTCCGATAAATTCCTCCGACAGGTTCTAGGTCGTAGAAGCCTAGGATACCCTTCAGATACCCCTCTGCAAACACAATTAATGCCAAAAGAGTGATACATATGTACTTTATATTAATATTATTTAAATGCGTCAGTTTGTGAATAGGTAGTTATTTTTGTTATTCTATTGCTATTGACTAATTTTTTATAATTTGACAATTTCATAAGTTTTATTCAAAAAACAAAAATGGCTACCCCCAGTTTAGATTTGATTAGATGACAATCTAAACTCAAATGTTACAAATTTTATAATTGTCTTGAAACACCTTTAGTCCAGAAAAGTCGTAAAATGCTTTATGACGTTTTCAAACCGAATATTATCGCTGACCGAAGCCGAGCAGAAACATCTCTTTCTGTGAATAATTTTATGACTTTTTAACATCTTTTAAGGATATTTGGGGTCCTTTCAGTCTTTACGATATAGAACCTAAAGTTAGTACCTTCAACTTAAATATGGTGTTTAAAAAAATAGATACTATTTGTATTATGAGCCGGATTGATGAATGTGGATGAAGTAAAACAAGTAGGGATTAAGTAATATATAATAATTTAATATATATTTAATATTTAATTTAATATATTATATTTCTATTACAAGATGAAATAGATTCCCGTAGTATATTCGTATGTGTATATTAAAAAAAATAGATAGATAAATAAACAATCATTTCCGAATGATCTAAGGGAATTCGATAAGAAATGATAGTTAATAAAAATGAAACTTACATAATTCTCATTACCTAAGTCGTTGAAAGCGAAGAGAAATCAAGTTGGTAAGGAGCTTCAATTCCTTCGGGCATAAAATATTCCCGTGATATATTTGTATGTGTGTCGCGGGGCCTAAGCGCTCGTTTATCAATGTGCCCTTCGGCAGATCTCGACAGAAACATCTGACAAACAACAACGACATGTTTGTGTGGAGGAAATGGCTTGCTTTTAATATTCAATAAGATTAAAACTATTTTTGGTAATCTAGTTTCGGAAAAAAAATCCACTTTATCTGAGATGGTGACTAAAATAGTTCCACACATAGTTCTATGAAAATAACCAGGCGATTTAGAGGCGGCAAACAGTCGGATGCGCAAAATTTTTTAGCAAATCTTTTTTTTATTTTTTTTTTATTTCATTGATCAGCAAAAGTAAGATTTTTTTTAAAAATAAAACAAGATTATCAATTGATCTGAGATCATTCGATGAGATGACATTGTGAACAACAAAACAAAAGGACTAAGTAGAGGGAGGGAAGTCTTTTTCACAGCAGTGGGATACTAACGGCTACGTAAAACCTTTCACCAAACGATCAATTCACACAACAAGTAACAATTGTAACCCAATAAAATGTAATAGATGCATTTAAAACTTGGAATTCATTCATTCTCGCGACCCATTGAAACCGGGGGAGTGCTCGAATGTCTCGCTTTACTATCAAATTAAACGGTTTATAGTCAGGTAGGTCCCTGGAGCGACATTCGGTCCGTTTATCTAGACTAGTTGTTAAGACTGCAAATGGGATTTTACTGCTGCACATTAACTATTAGATTTGGTTGTATTTTAATGATCGGTTGCTCTATTGGGAGAATCTTTTGGTAAGTCATGATTAGGAATACTTCGGGTCAATGACCGTTTTAAACAATATGAGACCCCGCCACCTCGATATGAGTTTGATTCATAAAATAATGGCATTTTTTATAGTTTCGACTGTTTCGTAAGAATATTTTTGGCAGGTATGTATATGAAAGTGCAAGCGTAGTCAGGTTTAATTTAATGTAAAAACTTTCAGGAATTTTATATGTAACTGAAATTCAAGCTAGGTAATATTTACAAAACAGTTTTAACTGTCTAATTCTGCACTCATAATCTTATAATGAGCTTAAGTTACGAGTATTTTATTTTAAAACATTTAATTAAAACGTGGAATATTCATAAGGTTTAATGTCTCGTAAAATTTTCGATCATGGCGATACCTTTTGTTCGATTTCCAGTAGAAAACCAGTAAATACATTTACAAAGCATATTTCCAATAAATTCATGCATTTAATAAATTGCGGTATAGCATGAAATTGTGGGAAAACCGAATTCCGCAATAATGTGTGACCTATATTAATGGAGTGGGCTTTATTTAATAATAAACTGGGCTTTATTATCTTATTCTACCTTCATAAATATAATAAAATTAAAGAGAGTAGAATAGGAATATCAAACATACATTAAATTACGTCTCTGTACCGGAGGCACAGGTGTAGGCAGAGACTTCCTCTTTCCATTAGCAATCAATGCATAGTTCGCTTCAACTCTACAAACTCATATCCAATTGTTAGAAAAACCAAATTATACAAGAACAATTTATTTCTTATTAAATTACAATGTTTCGTATCTTAGTTCAACTTCGCTTCTTTTTTCCATTCCTCTAAAAAAAGCGCGGTTAATTCTGAACGTCAAAATCAAAATCTGTGTTGCCAACAAATAAAAATACAATTTTTTAATAATGTTAACACAATAAACATAAATATAAATATAATACTTTAAAATAAACCATATTTTATATACCAACTGATATAGTACGCCCTTTCGCGTAAAAAAAAGAAGATTTTCTGTTATATTTTCTTCTCACGGGAATTTTATAAAATCCTCTCTTAGTGCACCCCTAAATCACAGAAACTTACATGTCAAAGTTTAAACCTTAAGAGCCAGAATTATGGATTTGCGTTAATATGTAATTCAATCTTTCAGTATATCCCTTACTTCCCTTATTCATTATGATAAATGTAAAAGTCTGTCTGTTTGTCTCTTCCATTTTCACAAATATACCGCTGGCCCGATTCTAATGAAGTTAAAAACTGGCGTTCAAACATTGGATATGATTTTTTAAAAACCAACCCCTAAAATAATAAAATGGGTGGTTACGCAAACAATGACTAATACGCGGGTAAAGCCACGAGCAACAGAGCTAGTTCTTTTTTATATGTATGTATCTACATATATATATATATATATATATATATAGAATGTGTAAGACAATTAAGAGGAAGATATACTGCGTCGGTACAAACATTTCATATCCGTGCTCGGCCTCTACAAATGGAGCTGGCCGTAAGACTGATAGTAGGCATATTTCACTGGAAGGTAGTTAAACAAGCCTGTTTAGTGTAGGACGTAAGGGCAAAAGGGCATTACTCAAAATAATACCTAATACCACAGTTAATGGCCAACTTTATCGTCAGTTATTTATAGTTAGATATTAATGAAAATTGTTTGTAGTCTCGTCTATCAGAATAGTATCTACTAACATTATATGCATATTTTTTGTTAACATCATACTTTATCTGAAGTAAGATTAATGATTTAGACTAAAACACTACATGCTATTTCTTTACAATCTACATTTTCCATGATATTTATAGCGCTAAGAAAACGTTTTATGCGACCTCAATGAAAACACTAATCTTTATTGTTTACGAAGGCCACTTAGTTTGACATAGGTTATGTAACAATTTCTGACATATTACTAATGGACTATCGTCTAAAGATAAACAATTGAAAATAATAAAAAATATCTGGAACATTCGCACTGAATAATCCTCTCTAAGTGAGTTGAAATTGAAAGAGCAATTAAGATTTTTGAGCATGAAAAATCTTACACTCAAGTAACTGCTAGAAGCTTAACGTACTTAGTAGTAATTAAAAACTGGGCTTAACATAAAGTATGGCAATTGCTCAATGTCGAATGGCGTCTTTTCAAATGTATTGCCGGCTGTAGAAATGAAGTAAGAAGTGAAAATTTATTTGCATGCGAAAAGTTATATAAATCAGACTGTAATGAAGAGAGTATATTTTACGAGTTAAGAATATAATTGTATGTATTCCTTTAATAAAATACAATCTTTCAAAATCAATTCTTAACGAAAAATGTATAGGTACCTTAAACACAAAAAAAAACAAATATTCTCCCTTTTGAAGATGGTTGAAAATTATGTTTCTGTCATACAGCAACACGACAAATATATCTACTTATCCATTCAAATTCGGTACTTCTCTTATCTGTTTTCCTCGGAATGTCACAACATCGAAACAAATCAGCTCCAGTCGTCTCATAATTACAAAATAATAAAGACACAGAATCGACTCTTGCCACGGCTGATTTCAGAGACGAGACGAGAAAAGGCGCGATTAATCTGCGGGCCCGTGTATAAAGCGAGTATCATGCGTTTCTTTGCATTGAATTAATTCAAAGTTGACGCTAAGGCAGTGGTAGCTAACGCACATTTCAAAGATCGCGTATCAATTGACTTAAATCTGGACGTTGTAGTTCGAACGCACGACTCCAATAGGTTTATACTCACAGTTTGAAGGCGTCGTTGAGTTCGTATCAAAAATAACCTGACACTCAGAGTCCCAGGGTCCTCTCTAAGTGTAGACAAATCTGGTCGACAAAAACCTAGGTCGTTGCGAAGCTGTGTAGCTTATTGATTGTTTAGTAAAAAAGCATGAACAGTTGGGTACGAACGTTTACTATACTGACAATGCCTAAAATATGATTGAGACAATGATAAAATATCAATTGCGGCCAGTTTACTAACGCCCCAACGCCATTACTATAAAGAGCATGTTCGATATACATATACGAGTATTTCACGCAGTTTCCAAATTTAGATCGCAAATATTTATGTTTTTACCTGTGTCTCAAGAGATAATATCGCTCCTTCAATACAAAAGCACCACAAGTCAAAAAATTTCAAAAACGTTATTTTTGCATAAAATGCATCTTAAACGATGAAACTTTAATATTTCGCGAAAACAGCCATTGTTTTATGACTATAAACACCCGTAAACGCACAAACGTTAGTTTTGTTTTGTACCGTTTTTGTAACTGAGTTCCGCGAAAAAGTACCATATTGTCAGTTGTCAGCAGTCATTCGGCACAAGCACACGCTTTTTTTTGTGTAAAACTACCACATTCCAAACAACTGCTAAAAGACGCATGAAATCATATATTTAAAAGTGCCACATTCAAAAATAATTACCTTTTGCAGATCACATACACGTAAGTATCTCATCATTTTTATATGCAATAGTACAATGTTTGCAAATTGGTTAGTTTTGAATTAATACATGTGGTATTTGCTCTTATTTTTGTATGCAATACCACCATATTTTGAATTAAGTGAGTTTTGCAAATAAAATTCTTTAAGCTAAAGTATCGTATTTCGAAATATGGCATTTTAGTATTTAAAAGTAATCTCTAAATAGATGTTATTTTTAATTAAAAAGCAATGTTTAGTTTTAATGCTGCTATTTTGTCTGAAAGTTTTTTATTGTACACTAGCTTCAAGTGACAAATCCCACTTTCGTTGCGGGCTATACCTACTCGTTCCATGTAGGTATCGCGCAAGCCGCAGTAGGGTTCAACAACCTACCTACTCACCTTACCTTTTTTTTGTTCATCATGACATCAAGAGCGTACCGTATTTTGAACTTGGTACCACCTGAGTAATATGATGCTGATGAGATAGAAGATAGCAAATCATCCGTACCAGATAGTCAATTTGATTAAGATATTCTCAACTCTGATAAAGAAAACGAAGATATTCCAGCTTTAGTCATCCCAGAAACAGACTCAGACAGTAACTCTTCATCTGATGAATCTTCTAGCTCTTCGAGCAGTTCTAGTTCTTCAAGTAGCTCCAGTTCTACAAAAAGCCATAAAGATTTCTCATCCGATGATAGTGTCAAAGATCCTACGTATGAAGATCCATTTATTAAAAAACGCAAAACCCAGTCAGATTCCGAAGAAGAGCAACAACCACAAGCGCAGTTACCTGGCATTCAAGATTTTCCACAATCATCAGCCGTAGATAACCAGGAGTTATTCAAAATTAATTCACCATTACCTAGAGTTGATGACCAGCCACCTAGCGTTGACGAGCACCCATCTAGCGTAGACGAACAGTCTCCTAGTGTTGATGTTGAATCGCGCCGTAAGTGTGGTAAAAGAAAAGCAGAACCGCTTTTATGGAAACGAAACCAGAGCAAGCTATTGAAAAATAAAGGTATGTCCTATACTTCTATTTCAAGTCCAAAAAAGTTTATGATGTCAAAAAAGTAGGTCCTGTATGTTCCGATAAATGTAAATTGAAATGTTCTACAGAGTTTACGTTTGAAGAAAGAGAACATATCTTTGAAAAGTTCTGGGATAGCGGTGATCTGGAAATCCAACGACAGTTTATTCACAATCACATGACCAAGATAGAACCAAAATATAGATACGTTCGTGAAGGTACCAGTCGCAAAAATTGTAATCACGCATTTTATCTGACTCGAAATCATATAAAAACTTCTGAAGACAGATAAAGTAAGCAATGGCATATTTTTCTTTAAAACGTCCTACGAAGACGAAGAGTTCAAATCGGTATCTACGTTGAGAAAACGCCGCACGAAGTCGAACCCAGTACCTGATAATAATTTGACTCTAAACCAACTTTACACTGAAAAGCTTACTGTTCCTGAAGCAAAAAAGCAAGGGATTCTAAAGCCAATCCAAAAAAAAGTCGTGCCAAAATTTTATGAATCTTTTTATAACAATCTCTAAATTCGTGCATAAGTTACTGTTGTGAACTGATTTTTGATGTTTTAGTTTAAGTTTTTTTTATACCTTTACGAGCATTACGCTCCATGTAGTTGTAAGTCAACCTTTTATAAAAAATATATTTTTGTAAGAACACTTTGATACCACGTTTATGTGCTTTATACGGTTGTGATTAGTGTAGAATGTAGATCAGGGAAATAATTTTGGAGGTGTCTACTCCATAAGTAAAACAATACAAATTAGTATTATTCCATTGAAAAAGTCTGATTTGATCGTGACTAGGTATAGCTTAAAACATTTTATTATTAAAGTATAGTTATTTTTTACTTATTATTTCTTTAATTGGTTGTTCAAAGAGGTTTCAGTCAACGTAAAGTGAGAATAATTACAAGTACCTACATTGTTGTAACTGATAGTTGTTAAGTTTTAGGAGGCTAGTTAAATACCTGGATAGTGTATTTACTATTACAATAATTCTTATTATTTGTTTTGTTAATTCTATGCAAGAGTTTTTTGTTTTTACAGCTTAAAAGGTTTGTTTTGTTTGTATTAAGTTAAAAACTTAAATTTATTCCTCTTACCTACTAAAAAGGTAATATATTAATTAGAAGACTTAAATATTGATCTCATGGTATGTTTATTTAACTTGAAAACTGATAATAAAACTCAAATTTTCCTTATTATGTTGGTTTCATTTATAAAATTTGAATGTTCTTGAAGTCGAAGTCTATATACAAAACTAACTTATCTGCATTTTTTCGAGGATCTATTTGAGGTATGGTTAAGATTGCTTTATTTAAAAATAGTCTATTTAATTACGCGTCTTTTGATACCAAAAACATTACTTAATTACCCATAGATTATAAAAAAAACACAAAATTATCCAAATTATTTTTTTTAAATGCCTCTCCTGAACAATTTGCTTATTTTGACTTGTGGTGCTTTTGTATTGAAGTAGCGATATGAAAGCCAATTGTTCCAAAATCAAGGATGCAAAGACGTCAATCGACATCTGTACTCTCAATAATTTAGCCCTCATAGTCGCGTAAGTTTTTCATTAATATTCTCTTCATATTCAAATCTGGATCGGGCGTTATCGTGGCATGCCGGATTCAGATCACGCTCCTCGTGGCTCTCTTTACTAACCATACCACGCTCCGAAGAGACACCAGAGTTCTTATTGCCTGTATTATGAGGTTTAAATACGTTTATATGATTTGATATTTATTGTTTGCCTGGCTTTGTAAACACTATATCACAAAAGGGTTGTTTTCTAAAGGCAATTGACTGTTAAGATGGTTCTATGTAACAGTTTAAGTTTTCCTTATTACACTTAGTTTCTTTATTTTCTCAATAAATACCTCAATATTCCTATATACAAGGAATTTTTATTTTATTTATAAAAATTACTTACAAATAAAGTTATTACCATACGATACTAAAATGCAGAAGAAGCTGCGAAACAAAATTCACTGCAGACTTTTATTCTCTTTACCACAGCTATATAAGCCCAGCCACATGCTTAATTATTCTTATTTTCTACATGAATCCGGAAATAACTTCAAAAAAGATACTTTTTCCCACGTACTTCCAGGTTATTAGACAAAATAATCTTCATTGACTTTCATTTCTTTAATCATCATTTGGTTACTTGAAGAAGATGCTAATTACAACATAGTAAAATTTATGTCTTTTTAACTCGCTTTAAAAACTAAGAAATTATTTTCAAACAATGCTAAAGCAATGTTTTATTTCTCAATTATCAAATTATAAAATAAAAAATAATATTACGTTCGCAATTATGCAATAGATCATACTGAAAAAAATAAAATATACGGCCACTTTTCCATCCATCGTTTCCAATATTCGGTGTCACCTACGACCCGAAGCCCATCAATTTTAAACGAAAATCATCAAAAGTCCCATGATATCGAATTCGAATGACTGTAAAACATTTATGATTCATGTTTATTCAAGCAACGGCTGCGGCAGCGGCGCGTTCCACTCGTAAACCGTTATCTCGAACTGAGCAATCATTATAGGGAATATCTGTACGTTACGAAGCCTTGTAAAATATACTCGTTTCGATTATACGAGTTTTTAATATTTCGTCGTCAATGTGCATGCCCAAATTATTTTTTTAAAATGAAATGGTTATGTACTATTTTTTATTAGTAATGTCTAATAAAATAATCATCATACTTATTAATTCATCAATGGACAATCATTATAAGAATTACAATATAAGCCTTGTAAAATATTCGTAACGTAATTCACAAGGAATGAGTTTTAACATAAAGAAGTAAATTCATTCGTAAAATCACCTCTTTATCCCTTGCGGGGTAGACAGAGCCAGCTGTCTTGAAAGGCTGATAGGCCATAAAGAAGTTATGTGTACAATTTCAGAAACTTATAAATAAAAAGGCCCCTATAAATCTAATACGATTTGGTACACCGCAAAATAGTTTTCGTTACTTCGGCGCAAAAAGCCTCTGCTTACGTCTTCAGAATGAGGATTTGTTGCTGCTAATGTAAAATGTATGGAGTGCGATCTACGGGGGTTGGACGAGACTAAGGTACGAGTACAATACGTAAAGGAAATATTTTTACTCTTTTCCGTGACGGTGCCGTGGTCACACTGTTGCTACACCTGTGTGACCACAAGTAATTACAAACATACATACATATAGTCACGTCTATATCCCTTGCGGGGTAGACAGAGCCAACAGTCTTGAAAAGACTGACAGGCCACGTTCAGCACCACAAGTAATTCTTTAACTTTAATAGTGGCATTCTCCTACTTTCAAGTTTCTTGAACTCCATTATAATAAATAATTGTTTTGTCTTATAATTATAAAATGTGAAGTCAGGGGATTCCGCTCCCTCTTAAATATTCCAAAATAGTCTATGAATACTACCATGTGTAGTTGACTACTACACTTTATTTTTCGTGGTTTGCTTCATTGAACAAAATCAATAAAATTAAGTTATAAAAATTTAGGTTGAAAGAGTAAATAGCAAATACTCGTACATGTTAAGCTTATGCTTATCAATTATTCATTCATTGATTCTATTCTTCGGCCTGTCGGTCTGTCGCTATGTCGGACTGTCGGTTTGTATGTACGTTTTGTCTCGCAAATCGCAAAAAAAAAATGCTCCGACTAAAATACGGTTAGGCTTAAATCCAACTTAAAACACAAAATAATAAATACAGGCAATACAGGGACTCAACTTTTTAGTGAACTTTTATGGCAATCAAAGTCGCGGGCAATGGCTAGTAACAGATATAATTTATGCCCGAAAACTTTGAATCAAATTCTATTTTTGAACTTAAACCTCAAATGCAGTAATACATTAAAAACCACTTGAACCATGCAAAGTTGAAACGGGTCTTCGGTTTGTTTGTAGTATAAAGAGGACAGGAAGAACAAAAGCGTCCAAAACAAGCATTCCCCATTTTGAAACAGGGCACGTCCATTGTCGCATTAGACGTTCATTCCGAAAATAGGGAATGAGACCACTTTAACAGCATCAATTTGAGGGAATGTGAATTCGATCACATTTTTATATTTGGATTGCAAGGAATGTGGCGTTTGCATAATATGAGTATTATATTATTTCATAAGGCAATAATATGAAATTTTCTTTCGAAAACTTTGTGGGATAACAATCGTGCCATTATTTATGAAACTTAATTTTCTTTAAGCTATAATTTTATTTTAATCTAGTGTTGTTCAAGCATCAGGTAAACCTAGCGATTCGATTACTACGAAACGTGGTACAATTAAACTTTAGTACATCAATATTTTAAGAACTTTATTTTCAAAATGTAACGATACATAGCATTGCCTGAACTATCACAATACTAGAGTGTTGACAGATTGGAAACAGCGAGCTTACCCGCGATGTTTACACGATCCGAGATGTGACGCTTCGTCGCATATCAATGAAGCCTCCTCTATAAGGGTGCGATATGGTAATACAACAAAATTACAAAATAAAATACAATAATTATTTATTTTTCACAAAACTCTTACATGTTGGTATTTTGAAAATGAGTAATAATTATATGACAATGTAGTTTAAAAAAGAATTATAAAGGACTGGTGTCTGATATAAGCAGAGCATGTATCTCAGTACACCATCAGTATCTTTTAATGACAATTAATAAATTAACATTTATGTGTATCAACTGCTTAACTATTTGATTTGTCAAATTGTTTAAATATTCCTGCAGTTTGCATCAGTCCTTTCATTTTAGGAACCTCAACTTAATTTACGAGACATTTTCAGTACTGGCTGAAGTCTCACAGCGCATCTATAGTTGATAGATTGGAAACCTGAGATGTGATTTAATTTCATTATAATTAATAAACAAATGTCTTCAGCTGACCATCAGGCTGATGACACTCATGACATCATAAATATTCTATGAAAACTTGAAGAATGCCGCATGACTTCTTTGATGAACTTCAGTATCTAAAAAAACCTATTCTGACACATTTCCTTTGTATATCAATAATATTTTTTTCGAAAATTTTATCTAAATAGAACCTGCAATTCACAAAACAAACAAAAATATAGAAAATCTTCAAAGAGCTATACCAACTGAAATTTCACTGTGAACAAGCATACAAAAATAAAACGAGCTGTAAAAGCAATATAAGCATAACAGGAACAGGAACCCCTCCCGAACCTACCCTTGTTTTCCCAATATCTCTTAACAGATTGTAGGGGATCGGTCGTATTATCATGACGATGGTAAGGAATGTAATTCATTCTACTTACGGATCCCCCTGTAGAAACATCATAAATAAAAACCCATTCATTCACAGTAGCCCAGGGCAAAAAATTATAAAAATACAGAAGAATAAACTTAAAAAGGAATAGTTTTCGTAAGGATGACATTTGTCAACATTAAATCAAGAAACAAACTAACGATTGTATCAGAAGATTACATACATACATACATATGGTCACGTCTATATCCCTTGTGGGGGTAGACAGAGCCAACAGTCTTGAAAAGACTGAATGGCCACGTTCAGCTATTTGGCTTAACGATAGAATTGAGATTCAACTCGTGACAGGTTGCTAGCCCATCGCCTAAAAAAGAATCCCAAGTTTGTAAGCCTATCCCTTAGTCGCCTTTTACGACATCCATGGGAAAGAGATGGAGTGGTCCTATTCTTTTTTGTATTGGTGCCGGGAGCCACACGGCACAGAAGATTATTAGGTTAAAATGCTTAATTTATTTGTTAAATATAGAACTTCACGCATTTTATCATTATACCAAATGTTCGTAGACTTTTTACCCATTTTTTCGATGAATATCATCAAATGTTTAATTGGCCTTCATTGCAAGTACATGTCAATATCTTTACTACTTCAATATTCTATCAATGATTGTTCAATAAGAACAGTGTTCATGACTGGCAAAGTATTTAGTTTCAAATAAATGTACAGTGTCAGTTCTGTATATTTTATTACCGATTTGTAGTTTCCATATTTTTGTGCCGAGGCCAATGTAATAACATGGAAGTAAAGTGCAATATAAAACGTCCACTCGGATGCAAGCCTGACTTCAAATTGCAGTATATTACGTATGCGTCCTAAGTAAATTCAAGGAGGGTGCGTCAAAAAGATTTAGTGAGGTAAAGCTAGGTTTTACTGAGTAGACAAGTTGATTTAAAACAGATGTTTTAGATTTATTTCTTTAGCTTGTAAAGGTATCACGGATATTTTAATCTAATTAATATAAATCACGCCTTGATTCTTAAAAAAATCAATTATTTTTTACATAGACATCCAATATTTTCCAATCGCCAAGATTCCTTCCCTACTTACTTTGGTAAGTCGATATTAAAAAATATTCAAGCATATTTTTGTGTATAATTTATTTACCAATTTTTTTTTTGGTACTAATGTTTTTAAAACAATAGTTATCTGAATAATAAACTATGGCGTACTTTAACATATTATCAAGAACAAAGCTCTCAAAGCAAATGTGGGGACTAATGGTATCATTAATTAATGTAGCCCGACAATGGCCACAATATAAATAAAATGTAGGAGTCCCCAAAATAAGACAATTGTATGAGATTGGAGAAATTGTTGTGTTAATAGAATCAGCCGGTGCGGGCGGCGAATAAGTTTGCTATACCGCGGTCAGCCACGCGTGAATGTGTGGTCTCAGTGCGGCAGGAGGCGGGAGCGGATTGTGAAGATATTAAATATCAGACGACGTGTAACTTTCATCGTCCAACCAGACTCATGGAAATAATGCCTCACCGAGGATTGACTGCATCTTTCCACTTGCCACAATAATGCAATTAAAAATAATATAGTTTTTTATGTATAATATGGTATTTAACTAGTACTAGTTTAAGTTCAGTTTAATATGTAAATATCCAGAGTCTGGTTTGTTTTCTGCCCGTTAATAAGAACTACCAACAATTATGATTCAGAAATAGGCGTGTTATTAAGCATTTCCTTATTAATTAATTATTTCAAGAAGATAGGTTCAGTACCGTAAATGCTTTATGAGACCAACGAAAGTATTCATTGTACATTTAAAATATTGGTTGATTTTGCGTTTTCGTTTTCTTTATTTTATGAACTATACTTAATTATTCATGTTATGTGTGTAAATAAATTGATCTTAACAATATTAACTTCAGAACATGGTATTGTGATACATGGATACATAGTAATGTTTTGTTTGATTAACTACTTAAAAATAACATCTTTCCAAATTTCAGTGAATTGTATAAAGGTGTTGTACAAACAGTCGCTAATCGCCTGCAGTGCCGCCCGAGCCGGTCTCTAAATATTTGGTCGGAGGCGACTCGTTTATTACATTTTCTCGGCCGCCGTCGTCTACCTGCACAATTTAATTGTACTCTCCACCTGAGCTCGAATTCCCTAATACAAAACAGAGGTTTTTTAAACCGTTCCATTATGAAAACTAGATTGAAAATAATATTTTTTTTTTTTGTTTTTTTTTTGCAGTCACAGATAGAAAATCATCGCAGAAAGGAAACCCGCTTCGGAGACATTTAAAAAAACACTTATCAGTACCAAATTCTATAAATTTTAACATATAATGGGATAGACCTGAGAAAAAAGGCTTTAAAGGCATTTTTAGAATTTCTTGAGGGGGAAAGTTACTCGTACGATAGATGCGTTGGGATATTTTTTTTATTTCAAAAAGAAGGGAAAGCATAGTATTTTAAAACAATTTGATTGCTTAATACGGTGTACATGGGCTTTAAATTCTGCCAAATTGAAACAAGAACGTTCCAATTCTAACAATTTATAACAATCACTTTTTGAAACTCCGATATTGTCTGTATTGCACTAAACTCAATTTGTTTTGCATGGTTTTAACTATTTCAGCAACTTCAATAATTTACAATGTTATTGGATATAAAGCTTTTTCGTTTTGGTTTTTAATAAACATATAGCTGTGTACGATAGAAAACACCGGCTTGCCTAAGACTAATTAACGGTAATTAACATCGCGAAATATTATGATTCTGGAACATTCCCAAAGTAAAGAAACTATTTCACACTCCTAAATCACCTATTTTCCGACCATACCATGATACTCATAACTTTTGATAAAGCATTATGCCTTTTAGAAATAAAAGATTCTTTCTATATGTAGTAAACCCATAGCACTTGTGCTTCACGCTTTTATTCGGTCACACTAATATTAATACAAATACTTTATTTGCTATAAATGCGGTACAATTATAGGTGTTACAAAGCATATAAATTTCGCGCATTTAACCAGTCATGGCATGCATAAATACAGATAATGAAAATTAAAATTGAAATGAAAATTAAAATAATGTCCTAATCAAGTACCGATTCTCTCTAAGTCGGTTATATAAAACATATCACTCCAGAATTCCGAATATTTCATGCTTAAAATATGCAAAACATATTTTCGAACTAGCTAGGAGACGTCGTATTTATTATTTTGTCAACTTGTATCAAACACACTCATGCAACTCTGTTACTGAACGTTTGATATCTTTGAAATATATTTCATTGCAATTTCTGATATCAATTTCTTCTTTATCAATTTAATGAATCTATATATATAAAACTCTTCCGTTACTGAGTGACTGACTGACAGACAACGCACAGTCGAAACTACAGGTCGTAGACAGCTGAAATTTGGAATGTAGGTTCCTTGGGATATGTAGGGGAGCACTAAGAAAGGATTTTTGGAAATTCAACCCCCAAGGGGGGGAAAAGGGGTAAAAACGTTTCTATGAAAAATCTTATTCCTTGGGTTTATAAACTTGAAACTTGGCATGAACACGTACATAGGCAAGTAAATATGTTTGACATTATAAGTTTTTTCAAACTACCCTCCAATCGTGATTTAGGGGGTGCGATTGGGTGACTGATTTATTAACGCACAGCCGAAACCGCTCGGTATAGGAGTCTGAGATTTTGAACAGAGGTTCCTTTAGTAACATAAGTGGGCACTAAGAAGGGATTTTTGAAATGTCAACCCCCAAGGGGGGGAAACGGGATAAACTGAGCCGGAGCTGCGGGAAAGTTCTAACGAGATACCGTGGCCCCGGAACGCAAAGGGCAACTGAAGGAACGAGGTGGGTTTTAGTCAGTAAAAGTCTGACACTCCCTTCCGTTCCACCCAGAGCGGGAGAGGTCATTTGATGATTTCCCATCCTTAAAAAAAAAGACTTTGTATGACAACTTTCAGTCGTCTCTTTAACATACATAATAACATACATAATTATGTACATACATGCATAACATTAATAACATCACGCCTTTAAATCCTTATTTTGTGTTAACACTACCCATACAAACAGCTAAAAGGAAACAAGTGAAGAGACGAAATTTGTCCGCATCCATTTTCACCTAAATTCTTAACGTTAATGAGATTTACTTTTTATTATCAGGTCAACCTAATAGCCTCACATGTACGTATAACTTCGTAAGAATTTTCTTTCAACTCCTAACCGTTGAGGAGTTGTACCTTCCATCATCAGCTCATTCACATGGGATGATGACTATTAGACGCAAATACTTAAACAGATCTATGAAATTGTCAATAACGTAATTGCCTGTATGCCCTTGATTTCCCTGGAATACCATCATCAGATCCTGACTAGGTAACAACGGGACCAACTTGAAAGTATACTCTACCGAACAAAAAAAGAATCACGTAAATATATATGTATATAACCGAATTACACGTGGGCGAAGCCGCGGGCGGAAAGCTAGTGCTTACATACAAATTGACTTCTCTTATCTTTGCGTGTTTCCAGTGACACCCTCGGCCATTATGCTAAGGAGCCTTAAGTCCTTTTATGACTTTCTTGATACAATATCCTCAGTTTTAATTTTCAGACCATAAGGCTCAATTCACACAGGAATGGAGGAGCAGCTTCAATGTCATATAGACTTTATTGCGACGACCATAATACGTAAAATCGTTTAAAAAATTGAAAACGGCACGCGAATGCCCCTTTATCATTCTAGCGGCGTCCGCGCAGGGTCGGCGCCCGAATGCTTTGGAAGACTGCGCGCCGATTCCAGCCTCTCTATCTCGGTGTGAATTGAGCCAAAGTGCAACTCGAGAACTTGTTAAACACAAAATATTCATAGTTTCTTTGTTCGTGTAAAAATTTTGACAAAATATGCAGGACATTTGGAAAGGCAAAAATAATGAGCATTCCAAAGCAATAAACTTTAATTAAATTACAGTCGTGTTATATTTGTCCACTTATATAGCTAATAAAATAATATTAAAAGAAGTATAAGTAATCCAAACAATAAAAAATCATATCATGTATATTCCCTTTTGCCATGGGCTACAATCCTATTGCAAAATCGAACACCTCCTGTTAACAGAATTGCATCTCAAACGCAACATTAAATCAATATTCTTATGCAATAAGAAATTATAAAAAGCATAGAAGTATGGATTGGCTAGCAATCTGTCACTATTTGAATCTCAATTTCATTACTAAGCCGTACAGGCGAACCTAGCCTTTCAGCCTGTCCAAGACTATTGGCTCTTTCTACCCCGCAAGGGATAGGGGCGTGATTAAATGTATGTCTAAAAGTTCCCTTGCGTGATCACAGTTGATACTTAAACAAACCTTTACATTATAAAATATGTAAACTAATTTGTATTTCTATGGTTAATTACGAGTAATTATAATATACTAAGTATATGACTAGCACAGCGGTAGTGCGCTTGTCTGTGACACCGCAGTTCCCGAGTTCTATAAGTATTTATTATAAAACATTGTATCGTTGATTTAGTATCTCGTAACACAAGTCTCGAACTTACTTCGAGGCTAATTCAATCTGTGTGATCTGTCCCCTATATACTACCTAAACAATTATATTGTGAAGTTGACGTTGTTGTAGAAAATGCTGCAGTGCAGTTTGTTACCGCTTCTTCTGCACTGACCCCTTGGAAGCGACAGTAAACTTAGTTTTAAGTAATTTATTTGACGTCAACCAATGTTGTTAAACCATACGTTTTGACAATTATTAAGCGATATATGAAGTGTTCTATAATAATGAATAAAAATTTTGAATTTTATAAATAGTTTCCACAAAATAGTCCTACACGCGTGCGGAGCTGCAGGCAACAGCTACTCTATTAATATCATTTAGAACATGTTATGCTTCTTCTAATCTCTCGTTGTTCTATTCCTCGTCGTGGAGTTTTAATATTTTTGTAGACGAGAGAGAGCAGGTCGGGTCGCTTTGCGTGGCGCAGACGACGTCGCCCGGTAATCAAGAAAATTATTTACTCATGTCTGCGGGCCGTAGCGATACATTCAGGGCTGAGGAGAATTTATGAAAGTTAAAAATAATTTATAGAGAAGGCATTTAAACTTACTTACATAATTATTACGTCTTTATCCGGTACGTGGTAAAAAGCGCCAATACAGCTGGATGGATTAATGATAAAATTGAGAGGTTATTAATCAATATGATCAAATTATATACGTTATTATATGTATGTATGATCAAATTTAATTTCCTTTCCTTTGATTGTCTTTTACAATCTGTATGGGCAGAGAAGCTAACCAGTATGGAAGCTTAATGGATGAATGTGGCTACTGCCACATTCATCCATTAAGCTTTTACGACATTTAGTCCCGTTTTACGACATGCGAAAGAGATGGAGAGGTCCTAATATTTTTTTTCATAGATATTTAGTTATACTCGTACATACAATCATCGTCTTTATTCCTTGCAGGATAGACAGAGCCAACAGTCTTGAAAAGACTAGATCATGTTTACACATCTAATTGCTTAATAAGTTCCTACACTACAGGTCATTCTTGTTAAAGCATCGGTCAGCAATTAAGATATTAGGAATAGGATATAATAGTAATAGGATAGAATAGGAAGACCTATATGAACGTACCTTGATCAAATTCGTCTTTTCCAGTTCTTTTTTAACAAAACATTTCTTTGTTGCGTACATTTATTTAGTCACAAACACTGTCACTTCACTATTGTAAAACTATTGTCATAATTAATGAATTAGAAAGCAAATACAGAGACTAAATCAATTTAAAATTATTAAACAATACGGAGCTCAATATTTAAGATGCGCCACCTTTCGATCAATCAGGTCAAGAGTACACGAAACTGCAGAGAATAATATCACTTATAGGCTATACGAGTATGAATCTCACAGATCGTTTCATTGCCAACCCTAGCACAGTTTGCGCAATAAAGAGGCGAGGGAAACTCGACGACGTTCTCTATAAATAGTCATCGCAGCTTCTGCCAGATTAAATTTAAGTCGAATTGCTTAAATAAGTATTTTTTTACATGCTCAAGGTTATTGAGGGGCTTTCCTCTGTCGTGGGTCTAATT
Organism: Amyelois transitella; assembly: GCF_032362555.1. Taxonomy (NCBI): domain Eukaryota; kingdom Metazoa; phylum Arthropoda; class Insecta; order Lepidoptera; family Pyralidae; genus Amyelois; species Amyelois transitella. Next base: position 9,015,503 of record NC_083509.1, read on the forward strand.
GAGAGAGTATTAAGGGTGTCACACCGTAATGGACTCTAAAGTAACCCATTTTCAATCCAGAAATTAAATGTTTACCTGTAGGCGGACAAGGAGTGTGTTTCCTCTTCAGGAAGGTATGAAACAAACAGAACTGATAACAGAGGGATGATGAACATGGAAACAAAAACAAATCACATTAAAAGACACAATTATAGAATTACAGAAAGCAACACACATTATAATCTACTGAAAATATTAAGCTTTAACTTATTATCTGGCTAAGTCTTGCCCTTTTACAAAGTATATTAATAACTCGTTTAAAAGAATTATTTAAATCGATTTCGTGACAAATATGCGTATATATACACCTCTACACTAGTAAATACTACTACCTCTTTACATAAAACCTTTTCAACGAAAAGTAAAAAAAAAAACATTTTTCAAATAGCAACCCTTCTCAACTCCCCTCCTATTCCCATAATGATTCCCAAACAACTTTTCAATGGCAACACCAGGACATTTTGCAGTATGAAGAGACGACGGTTCGCTCGGTTCTTTGTGAATGTTCACCGTAGTGGCTTCCTGAAGATTAATTTCAAGTGGGACTTCATAGAACGATGTTTCTTTTAGGTACTTTGATAGAATAACGATTTGATTGCTAACCAATGCTCTAAGACAGAGAAAACCTGCATTGGATGTGTAAGCATAATCAAATTTGCATTAGGTTCAATTGCAAACAAAGCAAAGGCCAGAAGGGATTTACTTTGTAAAAAAAATCTGACTTTCTTTAATCCTGTTAAACAAGCGCACTTTGAGCTCCTCGAGAGTCCAGAAAGACGATTATGCAACCGGGACTAAAGCCAAAAGAATAATGATAAAATCACGTCTCTTTACCAACAAGGTAGGCAGAGACTACATCTTTCTGCTAGCCACGATCCCTGTATACTTCTTTTGCTTCACCTGCATGCATTGATAATAAAATAGACGAAATTATCAAAATTGAATATCAATAACGGATTGCAGATCAATTTGAATTACTGACCACAAATATAAACGATTTGTTTGGCGCTGTGGTATTTGATAACCCAGGCAACTAAACAAATAAATCTAAACCTTGCAATTCCATCAACTTTGCCAGAATACGGATGTGAAGAATAAAACAATACCTCCTGTAGTTAATCCCGATTCTCCACACCACTCTGGAGAGGAGCCCGAGGTGCGCCTTTTTACATACATACATACATACCTACATAAAATCACGCCTCTTTCCCTGAGGGGTAGGCAGAGACTACCTCTTTCCACTTGCCACGATCCCTGCATACTTCCTTTGCTTCATGCCTTTTTACCATGTTGATGATTCAGGTTTTACACAAAGTGACTCTTAACTGATCACCGCAATCATTACCGGGGAACCTTACCCATAATAGATTATAGAAAAAGCTGTACTATGTGTGGAATCAAATGATTAAATGCCACAAATTCTATCAGAATAATATAGAACTATTATAAAAAATGTGACTAATATTGTGATCATTTTTGTTCCTGAAATATATTTCCACACAAAATTAACAGAGCATTAACCTAACTCTTCATTTTCACTTATTTCCGTTCAACTTGAGTACAAAAAGTCGCGCTTCACTCGATTTCCCCTCATTTCCGCGCCATTATTATAGTTCACAAAGAACATTTCAATGATGGTAACCCTAGGTCGTTCGCTTTGTCAGTCACCAGTGTTGCTTTCTGTAAATTAATTTTAAATAGAGTGAATGTATTTTAATTAGACAACTAAATTTATTTAAGGAATATTTTTAGGTAGTTTGATACAATCGTTTATGCTTATGTCTCCTTTAAATTGATGACAGGTTTATTAAATGACCTGATACTTGTGGCGGTCGCAACATCAACAATTTATTAGAACAAAATTGCTGCATATCAAAAGCCGACTCTGTTAAAATTTAGTATGTGTTTCGAACATCATGTGGTTCCTAGATTTTTGAAATCGAACCACTTTTCCCTGATGTCGTTAAGATTTAATAAGATAGAATTTTACCAATCACGATTGATGATAGTTAAAGTAGAAAACGGAAGACTTCAGACGAAAGATGTTTTGCATGATTACATGTCTTCTGACTCATTTACTCATGGAGGATCCAAATGAAACGACCACTATGAGAATGATCACGATCGTACATAGACTCAAATACCAACTCTAGTTCATTAAGCCAACAAATAAACACAGCAATAGCATCTCAGATCAATAACAAGTTAGAGTATGTGTTAATATTGTAGGTACGTATTTTAAGGTCGCTGACATGGATTTAGATTCAATTTAACCTGGCGAATGTAATTTGACCATGGATCCTGGATTGGGCGAGTCAGTTTTTACCGATCTCCCATCTGACCTCCGCAACCTTTGCAGGGCAACCTAACCGGTATTGGACCGATCATACTAACACATTCAGTTGCCTGAATTTTCAGGTTTCCTCACGACGTTTTCCCTCATCGGTTAGTATTCAAATTAATGTACATAACTTTGAAAATAGTCATTAGTACATAGCCGAGGTGGGATTCGAACCTGTGCCTATTTGCGCCACACGCATTTGTAACCAGGCAGTTACGGATTCGACCACCGACACTCTTTTTCTAAACTCGTTTCACTTTAAATTATAACAAGGAGCATTCGCCTCCTTCTGCTGGATGGCATTTCCATAACTATTGAAACTGTAATACTATAATGCTGCATTGTGTAGTTGCTTTCATAGTGGTGATTTATCAAATATAAAAATAGTGAGTACCGCCAGCTTCTATCCAGCGCAGATTATAAATGACAATCCAATAATGTTATTTGCGAGGGAAAAAACCTGACATGTTCGATGTCATATTTATATAAATAACAAGACTGACAGTATCTAGCTTATTCTATGTCTATGTTGGTAGATATGTGACGCTGAATTCCTCGAAACTGTTGCAACAGTATTAATGTTGATGTCAAGTTTGCTCATTTGTTTTAATATGATCTTTGAAACTCAGTATTAGTTTCTAACTTACACTCTAAACGTGTATTTTCTGTCTAATTGGTAAGTTTGCATGATATTTAAGTACATACATACATATAATCACGTATATATCCCTTGCGGGAAGGCGCCAACAGTCAACAACCAGTCACTATTTGAATATCAATCATATCATTAAGCCTAACAGCTGAACGTGGCCTATCAGTCTTTCAACACTGCTGGCTCTGTCTACTCCGCTTAGGATATAGACGTGATTATATATGATAAATAAATGAATGAAGTTATAAATTCCCCTTTTGTTCAACCAAATTCTCCTACTCCATGAGATTCAGTTCGTCTTGAGTTTATTGCAAACAGTGTACATCTCCATCGACCTGACCTGGATGCTGCGATTTATTTTCAAGTCTCTTGGAGGCAAATAACTCTGAGAGAACCGTTGCATCCATTGCGGACTAGCTACAATAGTAACTTAAAATCAAAGTGTTTATTATTATGTGAACTTATGTATTACTTACTACAACAAGAGGTGTTATAGATTTTGATGTGCCTATCTGCTGGGCTGAGTCAAAAGAATGGGCTGATTTCGATACACTTTTAGAAAAGAAAGCTTAGCATGTTGAAGTTATTGTTGGTTATTAAAAGTTAAAGTTTTCTCCGAGAGTTGTCAATTAAAGAGTTTAATATAATTATACTTAGAGAAAAAAAAAACTTGTTTTAAAGTACTACCGGAAGGTAGAGTGTTTTTTGACGTGTTCCAAATTGTGCCGTTTAAACATATCGAGATATAAATTTTACTGAATCTATATCTATCTGAATTCTGTATGCAAATCTAGGTTTAAATTCCAACTATTCCTACTAAGGTGAAATTTCATCTGTGTCTTGAGTTTATTGTTAACAAGAGACGTCTCAATCGGTCGGTGACGGTCAAAATTGTTCAAAACATTTGAGGTGTGATGTGATATCAATTCTGTTTCATGTATATATCGCTATTTCTGCTTCGAGTTTGTATTATAAGATATATACAAATCTAGTCCAAATGCCGTGTGGTTCCCGGCACTAATACAAAAAAGAATAGGACCACTCCATCTCTTTCCCATGGATGTCGTAAAAAGCGACTAAGGGATAGGCTTACAAAAGCGATGGGCTAGCAACCTGTAACTATTTGAATCTCAATTCTATCATTAAGCCAAATAGCTGAACGTGGCCATTCATGCAATGGATATAGACGTCACCATATGTATGTATGTATGTACCGAAGTCTGAATTTCGACTTGTTGGGATTTAATTTTTGCTTTTAGTTGATTGCAAACGAGAGGTTCGAAATTGTTCCAAACGTTTATAAATAAAACATACACACAATACAATCATCTAAATACCTCTATTGCTGCTTAATGCAAATCTAAATTTAAATTCCGACTAAGGTGAGATTTCATCTGTGCCTTGAGTTTATTGTAAACAGGAGACGTCTCGATCGACCGTTGACCTGAAATGCGGGGGATTCATTGCGGACTTACTCGTGGCAGCAAATAAATTCTCGAATGAAGCATGCCATTCACTCCCAGTTCAATTTAAGTGGAAATGTAGGAAGAATTATTATACTCTCATGTTATAAGTCAGTTAATCATTAAAAAACTGGTTATAGACTTAAGAGTAAATGGAACTTATTTATTTGGTGAGAGGTCAGGTTAAGAGCCGAACCCGCAAGCGTTTGATTGTGGATGATGCAAAAGAAGTTTGCAGCGATCGTGACAAGTAGAAATAGTTTTGTATTTATTTTAAACTAGCGACCCGCTTCGGCTTCGCACTGGTAGCATTTATTAATAAATGCTTGTAGAATTATATTCTACAAAACAAAGTAGTTTACAAACAATTTTTTTTTTTTTGGATACCTAAATTTGAGACAAGTGAGACAATTGTACCACAAATAAAGTCATTTGACCATTGTGAATACATCGTTCGAGTATGCTAACACCTTTTTTAACCAGCATTGATAAATGAATGAGCCTCTATAAATTCCTTCATTTGACTAGATTTATACATCGTTAGTTTACATAAAAGGCCTGTTGTGGCCTGTTAGTTAGTGAATGAACGACGTGATTTTATCTGGGCCAAGTTGGCTTTTTTTGGCGGCAAGTCGAAAAAGGCCTGGGATTTTTTTTTTTAATTTTAATTTTTCCATTAGTCTATATAAATAAAATTTGTCTTTGTTTGATTCGATCCTAAGAGATTTTACGAAATAAACTTCGTTCTGCCTACCTATTTCACAAGCCACGAATGACAACTTTGTCAAGGTAGCTAAACTCAGTTTGCTTTCCTAAAATCCTTAACCGTATATACTGTAGGAGTTTGGTTTAGTCACGTGAAATTATTTGGAACTGGATAGAGCCATAAATTATTAGCACGGCAACACCGTCAACGAACTAAATGTGGAACTTAAACTTCTAGGACGCGCGTCGAATACTAAAATTTACCGTCGCAAGTGTTAGATTTAGGAGCAGAGTCCGTGCGTGGGGATTTTCTAAAACATCGTATGTCTTCCTTATTTATGTTTACAGCTTATAGCCAGCCACATCCATTTCCTATATAGTTTGAATCCGTTTATCGAATTTCGAACACGTATCTGTGGAATCCCATATCGTTGGTCTTGATATATTTGAAGCGTCTCGGCCACCCTTATAAAAAATCGTTGGCGTAAAGCAAAAATGAAATAATGGCGATGTTTATATGAACGGGTTTTATATTTAACGGACTTAAAATAATAATTTAAATTTAAGCAAGAACAGTATCTTAAGAGGTGTTGAACACTTGTAACTATTAACGGCTTCTGAGCATACCGCTAATAAATAGTGAGACTGCAAAGTATAAAATAAATACGCCTTTTTAATTTACATTGAATAAGGTTCTAAAAGAATAATCTAAACACCAATATTGGCATATATGATTATTCCATTCAACACCAAATAAATGGATAAGCCTTAGATGAACAAAACGCAACAAGTATTATTATTTTCGCAACTAAAAAACAATAAACAGGTGTGGCAATTCATAAGCTCGTATCTTTTGGTTATCTCGGTAAATATAGATAACCTAGCTCAGTATAGATAAGTATATCATAAGATAACGGGCAGTTTTCGATCGAGTTTCTGAGTGTCCAGTTGAGTTTTTCAGTTATCTGTGCTTGTGCCTGTGTTTTTCAAAATGGCCGGCGCAGGGAGTGGTAAAGGGCGCTCGTCGTCAGGCAAATTGGAATCGCAAATCCATTGCATCAAATACACGTTGATGTGTTTCAATGTCGTTCTTTGGGTGAGTTTGTTAAAAGTGTGCCATGGTAAAGGAATGTATTGTTAGTGTTAAGTCAGAGTATTTCACTGTACGTGCTACGGTTTTACGTATACGAATTGGTTAAAATAAGGATTAGTTACCATCGTATACTAGGTAAGTACTGTATGCAAAAGTAATATAGTCTTAGACAGGACATTTGTTTTCAATATTGTACTGTTTTATACAGAAGAAACAAAGGAAAGAAGGGATATTTTATCAGTCAAATAAAATTAATTTTCTTTATCTATACCATTTTCGTGGAAATTGATTCGATTATTTTAGAGACGAATTTGCAAAATCATATCAAAATAACATGTGTGAAGTAAGAGGATTACCAGAAATTTTTTTCTTCGATTTCACATTTTTATTCATCATTTAAGGCCTAGTTTCACTACGATATAAAAGTAGAAATTTCAAGTATAAATAACCTTATCACTATAAAACATACATAAAACTTTTTAATGGCGATTTCCGACGTTACGGAAAAGCACGCGATGTACCTTAAAGCTCAGATTACGAGCACTTATTGTAAGCGTTTTCGTTCAAAAACCTCCATAATGAGCTATAACGACGAAGTGCCTATTACGGACAATGTTTTGTATTCAGCTACTTTTTTGAAGTGTGCCAAGGTTGCGTTTGTTTGACGATATCAAATATTAATCAGAGACTTCATAGAATAAAATTTGATTATAATATAAAATGATCGAGTGGATCTAACCATTATCCTCCAGACGTTATTCCCGGTTACGTCCTCGTTTCTCTGGAGGTAGACCATCATTAAGCCTCCGTAGCATGGCAGGCAAGTTGCCGATTTAATAGAGCGAAAATTTATCGCTGTTTCGCTTTTTATTATGACGTGAAACGAGACAGCGATAGTTTTCCGGGCGATAAAAACGTCGTCACGCGTGTCATGCTAGACTGGATTCAATATCTTAGTCAGGTTTTTAAACAAAGCGCCGTTATATGCAAGTGGACCTTCAAAAATAAAAAAAATGGCGACGATTTAATTAGTTAAGTGCGATTAAAGTTGAATTAAAATTAAATGAAATCATCACGAAAGTAACTTATTTAATTAAAATTACGTAAATAGATATTGAATACAAGTAGCGGAAATAAATAGAATTAATAAAAGCATGATATAAACACACTTGACACACGATCTATCTAGTAAAATCAATATTGTAAAAAAAAAATTCTGAAAATACAATCACAATTTTTTTTCAACTTATATAGTTAAATTACACACTTAAAATATTTTGCATACAAATCTTAATAAAATATAATTATTTTTTATACAACCTACAGAAAAAAATGCGTTATCAGTAGACACCTACTGCAGATAAGCCACTTGCCCCGTTTTCCTAGTACGCCATGCCGTCACTCTTTGACTCATACAAGTAAAACAAATATATTGATAATGAAGATTCATAACATTGCAATCACATTTCCGTTTTCTAGTTTAAGAATCAAGTGAATTATATGAGTCATTGTATTGAAATAATTAACAAATTGTGAAACTTAAATATTTTATATAACTTTCAAGTACTTTGTTTTTAGTTTTACTTTTTTTTATATCAAGGTTTAGTATAAGGTTTAGTAAATTATCATTCAATTTTATGTTAGTAGTGTGCTTTACAGAGTACTTAATTGAATGATAATTTTGAAAAAAGAGCCATACAAAGAAAATGGACGTACTCAAAATTACCCGTTTCACACACCTAAATTGTTGCCAAACAACCTCTCATTTTAGAACTTTATGCATAAACTAAACATGATATTCATTTCTAAAAGCGGTTTTAGTTATTCTCACAGACCGAGACAGTGTCTATCTTTCTATAATTGTACCGCCTTCCTAATTTATTAGAAGAGGCACCTGCAAATCAATGACACCACAATCTGAATTTGAATTCCAATTTTATCACTAGCAGGAGCCATCAACTGCTATTCGTCTTGGCGGAAATCCAAAAGTCAATTATCGGAACCGGCTTCTGGAACTTCGGCAATTATTTCTCATTTGTGCTGGAACACCTTAACGAGAAGCCAGGTTGAGAACAGCACTTGACGCGCAACTGTGTTTTAGTCTTCTTGAAACTATAGTTTTGCCTCTGCATTTAAACAACATTTACCTTAATCAAATCGACAACGTCCTGACGAAAAGTTACCCAGTGCCCGCGGGCCTGATTGAAAAGAAAGGAAAGATGTATATAAAATGTAAGAAGTATAAATGCATCATAAGCAAAGATTAAGGTTGTGCTTCAAGGAAATAATTAGGTAGCTGTAGGAATGGAGTATCTGATAAAGTGGTGAGTAGCAAATAAATTTAAAGGATTAACATGCATAGTATCCAGAAAAAAGTGAGTTAGGGAATCAAAAAAAACCTGCAAATAAATCAGATGTTGCTATACTCTTGTAGCAGCTTAGAAGTAATCTAAAAAATAAGAAAACAAAAAAAGACAAAGACAGCGCATAAAATTAGGATAGAACAAAGTCATCATTTACAATTCTTTTTATCAGAACAAAAGAATAACCTTATAATTAAACTACTGTCATACATGTATGTATGGTTTATTCAACAAGGAATAATAAGTGCAATCATGTAGCGTAATTACGTTCACATGTTCGATTCTCATTAGCGCGGTACCAAAACAAGCAGGGTTAAAATTAATACTGACGTTCATTTGTTGCAATTGAAAATAGTTTAGTAATCGATCGGAATGCAATGATTAAATTCTGGTGAAATGCATAAATTAAATAGGTAGTTATTCGCAATTTTATTCCAATTTCAGTTATAAATTATAATGTACCATGTGGTTTCCCGGCACCAATACAAAAAATAATAGAACCACTCCATTTCTTTCCCATGGATGTAGTAAAGGGCAACTAAGGGATAGGCTTACAAACTTGGGATTCTTTTTTAGGCTATGGGCTAGCAACCTGTCACTATTTGAATCTCAATTCTATCATTAAGCCAAATAGCTGAACGTGGCCATTCAGTCATTTCAAGAAGGTTGGATGTGTCTACCCCACAAGGGATATAGACGTGACCACATGTTCAGATATAACTTTGTCGTCGTCAATTATGCGTCAATTTTAACAGCTTATTATAATGTTATTCTTGTGTTTGTAAAGCCATTAAATAATCATTCTTTAAAATGTTCAATCCCACATACAGATTTTTGCAGAACGTAACTGCTGACCAATTAATAAGTTATATTATCTGCAATTTTTTTTATGTCTGAGAATAATATCTCTTTCTCTCCCGAACTACATTTCTTAGGCATGGAGTTTATTCAAATAGTGGCAAAGGGAGTACACCTGCGTTTTTGGCGTCACTCAAGCTCTCCTCTGTAGTGGTAGCGCTGTTCTGTTGTTTAAATTTTGTAGTGCCCGTTATTCGGTGTTTAACATTTGTTTAATTGTTCCGTGAAATTTTAATGGCGGTCCCAACATTTCATACCGGAAATTTCATTTTCTAAAATATGTTTTCAATCTTTTTTCGGTGGAAGTTATTTTAAATCAGCGCTCTTGTTTTTTTAAGTTATTTAAGTAGATGATTAATATTGTTGGAGATTTTAAATAATCTGATCAGGCTTCCACCATACCGTTATAATACACCACATAACATACCAATTTACATGCCAACAGAAACTCAAATTACAAAGCACTCAAATGAACAAAGTATATAAAAGTATGCCATTACAAAACATAAAACCAAAAAAAATTAATAGGATTTTCTGAGTCTATTAACTTTAATTTTCTTCCCAAACCTACACACAAACCACATCTTTATATCCTACGTGGTAGTGAAAGCGACTTTATTGACTTTAGGCCTAATTTATCTAGATGGTTTAAAATTGCCAGTGAATCGCAAAGATATTGACAGATTTCTAGCCCATCACCATATTGAAAATTCATAGTTACAGGCCTTTCCCTTGATAGAAAATTGGCTACCACGCCATATTTCTCTTTGCTACCAGACAAAATCTAAAATTACACTCAATCCTTGGAAACATAATACCAACTGACCACTCCCCATTCATGCAATGCATTTCATATATTTGTATCGAGAAAATATCTGCCATTTTGAAAGGCATCAGCTGCTCAGTACACGAACAAAGCGTCTGCACGTGATAAACATGTAGTGGCACTGGACGTGTTTGTTAACATCACAATGGCCGCTCTGGAAAGCGATGAGGTTGACCCGTTGATAGAAAACGGGAAATGGAATTGGACGGGACTCTTTTATTGTGTAATTTGAAGGATTCAAAGTTTATAGTGATTATTGAGTCCGTGAAGTTTAACTGCTTGTCCCCAATAGATACCTTTAGGTGCATTATATAAACTTTAAACCAAAATACCAGTAACACTACATAAGGCGTCCATAATTCGTATCACTCACTACACACCAATTCTTGAAGGTTCGTGTGTACGCAAAAAATGTAGTCGCGGTTATAGTATATTATTTGACTTTGCAACTGGCATAAAAGATTTATGCCAGTTGCAACGTTAAATAATTAATATCTTTCTTAATTACATGGTTTGTACGATGGAAATTTGAATAAAAGTCTTTACTGTAAGATCAAATAAAAATAATAAATTGTAGACATTAATTGTTTTTCATTTTACTGTGGCGAAATGTTTAGATATTTTGATAGATAGATAGATAATTCATTTATTTGATTTGCTACACACGATTTACAATTTCATATGAAATACAAATTAATAGGGTGTGAGTTGCAGCAATACAAAAAGGTCACAACTCAACGAATTTATTGCTGTAGAGCAATACGCTGATTTTCAGTTATGACCTAGGTGCTAGTGCAGGTCAATCTGCACACGTGATAAAAAAAAACATAAATAAACAAAGACTCGTGTCGTGACTTAAAGTTTCAATTGTAGGTATATGTGTGGTAAATGTATAATGGTATTTTGTTTGTTTTTTTGTAATTAAAGTAATTAACCGCTGTAACGAGACAGTTGCGGTGCCTTTCTGCGATTTATTGCGACGCCACGTGCGTCTAATGTCTTGCTTGAATGCGATTTCACTCTGATATTATGTAAGTAATGCACAGAATAAAATCACCAAGAGTAAGTCTACGCGAAGAGAAATTTAAGTTTTGTGGAGATTTTTTTATTTTCGTTTATGCGCACCTCGTCTCTATAGTCGAATCACTGGAAGATATTTCATTAAAATAATCAACACGTATGTTATCAATATTCTTTTAAAATATTTGACAATAGATATAAATTAATAACTATATAATATATCATTATGTCAGCTCATTACTTTGGCAAAATTTTACGCTCAAAGCATAAACTTTAAAAGTTTAAGGTATTTTACTGTAAAAAAGCAAAGTAGACTTGTCTGCACAACTTTATCGAAATTAATTACATACTTAAGAAATGAATACAAGACTAGTTTCAATGAGAATGCATCACTTCAATGTACGCCAAGAAGATTAATTTTATAAAGCTCCACAACTGAAAGTGAAGTCAGTAAACTCCATAAATAGACAAAAATTAAAACTTTTACCTGGACTCAGAATTATGCGATACAAAAAGTAAAAAGTGAAAAAAATTGCCGAGAATTTGCTCCGTTGCACTTTCATTTAGCTAATTACACGGCTGGCGAGACTTCAATAGCGCAATACAGCGAAATATTTCCTTATGAAATACTCTTCGTAGAACAATCAAAAAATGTAATTATCTCAGTAATTTTTCAGTAATAAATATGCATGCAAACGACATGCGGATCCGGCGTTGACATCAAAAGAAAAAAAAATCGTCGAGACAAGGAAGGGAATGCTTGAATTTCAGTTTATTTGCTGAGTCGACCTCCGTCTCATTCCATTTGCGAAATTTATTTTCCCACAATCTTCCCGTAAACTCCGGGGCTAAGTCGAGGGGCGTAGCTACTCGTATAAGGCCCGTTTCACACATTCTAGAGCTGCGTTGTTGAGCAATATGCTACTGACAGCCGAGAAACGCAGTCTAACTAAATAATTATTGGAATGCCATCAAAGAGGATGTACACATTTCCCCAATTGAAAATAAAACTATGTTACAAATTGGTCAAGTACCTCTATACGAGTATTAACAAAGTCAGCGGAGATTGAATTAATGAATTACCCTTTATTGCACAAAATAATAGTGCATTAGTAAGAAATACTCAATTTTAATTGTTTGATACATACATACATATAATCTGTATACTGTACATTAAGGATGCAATAAATAAATTAAATTGAATTGAATCACGTCTAAAGCCCTTGCGGGGTAGACAGGGCCAACAGTCTTGAAAATCATGATAGGCTACGTTCAGCTTTTTGGCCTAATGATAGAATTGAGATTCAAATAGTAAAAGGTTGCTAGCCCATCGCCTAAAAGAGGAATCCCTAGTTTATTAGCTTGTCCTTTAGTCGCCTTTTACGACATCCATGGGACGAGATGGAGTGGTCCTATTCTTTTTTTTATTGGTGCCGGGAACCACACGGATGTTTAATGGGCGGTCATATTGCTCTTTTAATGCATTTTTCGAGGCTATTGTTATAATAGACACCTTCCCAATTTACCGCTAGATCTTGGTTCAGTTGATCATGTAGGTGGAGCAAGGAAGATCATAAAACGATTAGATTGGCACTACGAGTAGGACAAGATTATCAATTCATTTAAGACTACCATCAGACAAACCATAGTTTATTAATTTATATGATTTTAATTGCTTGTAGAATAAAGCTCATAACATAATGCATTTTTTCTACGATTCGACAAGGAGTTTCACTTTTCATTAAAATTTAAAATATAAAAAGCTTGCGTTTGTGTGATTTGGGTCTAATAACCTCTTTACAACCCATGTGATTTGTGTACAGTGGATATATATGAAATTGAAATAACTTTGTCGCTGTAACCGAAAACCGTGTTTTAATTTTAATTTAATTCTAAATCAGATAAAAACCGAATCCGTTTTCTAATTTCTTTTAAACCTAATTTTGCGATAGAAGATTTATTTTAACGCTTAATCCGACTGGGTACAGTAATGAAAATATTTGAAGCTTCAATAAATAGTCAATTTAAATTCAATAGATATAAATTGAAAGAGTTAACTCAAAGTTTCTGTGATCCTAACTTCTTTAATTGAAACAGAATTTCATTATATACTTCAATACACTATTTCTGAAAGACCGCTTTATTTTATGGGTGATTCTATAAGACAATTACTTAAATTACAACATATGAGTTAAAAGGTACATATATATTTCTACTGTTCCCAAATACATTCTCTGATGTGAAATTTGAATTTTTGGGTTTGCTGAAGATTGATACAAAAAATGATTTAACTGAAATGTAAATATCAAACATCGGTCTATAACCAAATCACCTTGGAAATGTTTATAACTTTAGTACAACGTTATTTACTTTAGTAGACAATATGCCATTCTGTCCAAGTAATAGTTAAAGAGTATAACGTTGTTCTGCGTTACGCCTCCAGACCTCGCCTGCCAAAGAAAGATCTATTGTCTTGAAACGAAAAAATGCGGATTCATTGTTGAGATATGCGTGGAATAGATAAAGCCTTCCTCGTAAGATATTCAAATCCCTTAAGTGCACGCTGCGGTTGAATTGCGAGAAAAAGTCCCATTTTGGAACGTTGTAAAACTCTTTATTATTCCAGTTTTGCAGGTGCCCCTGGAGATACAATGGGAATCGCGACTGACGTCTGTTTGAGATACAGTCGAAATAATAGTTTTTAAAACGGTTTTTTGTTGAAGGAAATTGAGGACAGCGAATCGCTTTGTTTAGTTTTATACGAATTGTTGATTGCTCGACGTAAAGCGCTTATAAGGGGATATGAAAATTCATAATGATAAAGCCTTTGATTTATGTAACACATAAACGTTTTTCTTTTAATGCCGCAGTGAAAGCTTAATTATTACTTAATGACTAATAAATCTGAGTTAACGATATAGTAGAAAATATATTTAATATATTCTTCAAAGAAAAGAACTTATAAAGTATTGATAGTTAAAGTAAGCATTAAAAGTGTGTGTTAAACCATTAGCCTTGTTTATAGTTTGTGTCAAATTTAATTTTACCGGTAACGGTATCAATAGTCTGAAATATTTAAGTGGTGTAACATATTTTTTTTCCTTTTGTTTTATAGACCCTTTATCGTTATAAGAACCCCACACTAAGAAATACATAAAAATATTAAAATCATCAATACCAAAAACATCATCATCATCTCAAAAGAGATAGTACGAAAACAAAGGCCACAACGATGAACAGAAAGTCAATTAAAGAAATTTGACGAATTTTTTCTATTGATGAAGACTATTAAAACTTGATACTTTGTTATAAAGGTGTACTGGAAGTAGGAAGCCGAACGAGCGGGGGCTGACTTTTTACGACGTCGTAAATTTTTAACATTCTAAAAAAGTCTTGTGGCCTCGCAGCCACAGGCAGTCAAAGTGGAAATACACGAGAATTCTGTGTAAAATGAACGAATTAAGTTTTTCGCCACATTAACCACTTATTATATTTTCTTGTTCGTAACGAGAACCGTTGTTTGTCTAATTTTAACCTCTGTTATTGTAGCAGAGATTACGCATGTACTTAATTCTGACAAAAAATGTAATCATTCGATTAGGTGAGTGGAATTTCTTAGAAGTAACATTTGTGAGGAATTTTATAGTCTATTATTATTAGTACCGTGTGGTACCGGCACTCTTAAATAGGACTACATTAGTTTAGATTCTATAGGAAGACTATTGTAATCAATAATGAAAAATTGGAATTGTTGATTTACAATAACAATTTTATTTTCAGTTATATAAAAAAATCGTATACAACGAAGATATAAATCAATATTAAACGAATTTTGCTCATACCATACAGGTGCTATCTCGGTGTCAACTTGTTATCAGATAAGATATTAACGGACGACTCATACAGGTTAACTTATTTTTAAGTACAGACAATTCAAATACGAGTACTTAACGTACGAGTAAACTGTTTAAAATTGCAGACAATCTAAAGATTTTTTTAACACAAATAGATGGTTCTTTTTCTCCCCTAATTGATAATGAATGAATGAATGATAGTAATGAGTTTAAAAACATATTTGGATGTATATAATCTTCATTATTGAAAACATTGAACTGATGAATTAAAGTTAGTAAAAAATTGATTCCGAAGTGTACTTATATGACAAAGTTGTAAATGAAAATTAGTGAACGTAAAAATAAAAATCATATCTATGTGGTACCCGATCTATCTTGGTAACTTGTAATAATTTTCAACGTTCTACATCATTTGGCTAATGGACACGTTGTCTCACTTTTACGAGGAAAAGTAATGATATATGGACATGCTCTGATTGTCCTAATAGAAATATTTATATATCAATGGAAGGGACTAAAAGCTTTTGTTGATATAGATCATTGACTCACTCTTCTATAAATATGACTCGTATTCATTTATACATAGTACGTACCTACCTTCCTTACGGGCTTTTTATTTACGAGAGGGAGAGCTTAGAGAGAGCCAACAGTGTTTTGCAAAGGTTGTAACAACGTTGAGATTCAAATAGTGTCAGGTTGCAAGCCCATCACTAAAACGACTTGTATTATTCAAATTTGGAGTCTGTGACCAAAATCGAGGTGTGAATAAGGCAGATTAGACCCGAAGTAACTCCTAGAAGTAAAAACCTTGAATTAGTACCCAATCCAAAATTGTCATCCCAGGCGAAACTCGGTCTCTTGGCTAGTAGTGAATACAGGCTACCGCTAGGACAATCATGATCCTTTCCCACAGTTTCGAGAACCACGCAGAAGAATTCCTAAAGAATCATACGAAACAACTACGTACATACGAGGCTAACTCAATCAGTGTAATTTGTCCCGTATATATTTATTTATTATTTATTTAACTAACAAGGCAGTGTTACCTGAACAGCCTTGGCTAAAAAAGGGTTAAGGGGATCGGTAAAATTATAAGATTATATATGACGGCTAGAAGTTGTTGATTCTGAGGGAACAACGCAACGCACGATTAAAACCTTATATCCTATCCATTTGAATAAGAAATCAATACCTAGGTACATTTGTAACAAATCGGATACTTACAAAAACTAATTCAATTTCCAAAGTGACAGGATATAAATGTGTTTCAGCAAAGAGTTTATATTGCTAATACACTGGCCCAATTGCTCTTAGTCCCCAGAGGCGAGCCAACAAAAGTCTATTACAAACAAAGAACGAACATGAAAGGTTAAATATTGTAAAAGTTAGAATAAGGAACGAAAGTTCCTACTGAATAGATGCTCTATAATTTGTCATGTATACGGCGTGTTCTCACTTGTGAAATTGTTGAAATTTGCTTGAGATTATAAGACTTAAAACTGATACATGATGTAATGTGAAATGTTTCAGCCAATTTCTTAACAGTCACGTAGTTGACATTCAAGAGAAATAGAAAAGATCTTTAATGGTCCATTTGTTGTTGTTTTTACCCTTTGGTAGACAAAATAAGTGAAAGGATCATAATGTATTAAGGATAGTATGTTAAAACTCATCTGTGGTAGCTTACTATAAAAATTGTCATTTATAAAAATCATTTCACTTGTAAAAAAGTTTTTTTGGAGTGAATGCTTGAATAACAGGGACTTAATAAACAACAATTGATTATCAAAGGTCCAGAATTAAATTTATTTTAAACTAAATTCATCCAAAAAAACTACAACAGTGATGTCATAGCTTACAAATGCTAAAAGAATTCACTATCGTCAACATTTAAAAAATAGCATATAAATGATACTTAAATTAACTTATAGAGAAAGATGGATCTGCCATAATCCTAGATTACCACGGCATGTTTTTAAATTACGGTCTAAATAAAGCATTTAATGACATCCTGTACAAACGCTACCTAGTCGGGAAATATTATCAAAGCAACTCTCCTTTTATCTAGAGCTATTTGGGAGGCAAAAACAAAGCTATTATTCGCAATCCTCCGATCTGTCTGTGTATTATTTCTCCTGAACAAGTTGATGGCACACTACTAGCATTAATGAGATTATAAAACTTTCAGCCTTGGGCATAAATATAACCCCTGTTTTTGTTATAGTTTTATTATTCTCATGGTCCTATTGAATATTGAATTTTTGTCCATGAGCATTTTATGTGGATTCAAATACATTTATTGTAACATTTTACAAAATAATTGTTTTGCCGAACTAAAACATAACTTTAGTACTATCTTATATTGGTAATTATGCATAGCTGTTGGAGTAATTGTATTATCTGTACAGGAAAAAATATTTAAAAAATTGTGATTTCGTGTCTCTAAAAATAAAGTGACCATAAAACTCTCATGAAGATTTAAAAAAATCTGTACTTCTACTTCTAGATAAGAATTAAGGAGGACAGGATAATCTATAACAACAACGTAGTTTATTAGACGTTTCTTGGAAAAAGTTTCTATTAATAAACACGATCTCATCTTAACGAAAATGAAAGATATTCTGCTGTAATAAATACTGAGGAATGTTTCATAACCGAATGCCATATATTGTTTTTTATAGGTCCATCAAAACAGGAGACAAAAAATAAAAACTTAAGTAGCTTCTTTTACAATTTTGTTTAAAAAAGGAAACTTTTTATATTTTTTTTTATTTCAACCTGCTCACTAGCTCAGAATAGTTTAAGCTTTTTTTTTCTTTCCAGCTCTTCGGAGTATCAATATTCGCCCTGTGTCTATGGATCTGCATCGAGCCCGGGTTCAACGAATGGATGTCAGTCCTGAGTCTCCAGAAATACTTCATCGGCATTTACATCATCCTCATCGCGTCCCTGATTGTCATGGTCGTCGCTTTCCTTGGATGCGGATCGGCGCTCATGGAAAATGTCACTCTCTTATACTCGGTATGTATTAACATTGTCGTTCGTCGCGAACTTAGACCTCACGTGTAGAATTTTTTCTCCAAAATGTGAATACCTCAAAATGATTTGCCCTACTGACTCAAACATTATATGAAAGATACTACATACCTTTTAACTTTCATCAAAATGAAACCAGCGGTTCGAACGTTATTGCGTTATAAACATACATACAAGAAATGTATTGTCGCCCCAAGTTGATTGGCGGATTCAATTATTCATAAGTACATATTTTTCCACTACTTGTATATTACAAACAAACTATATGATAAAAGTTTTTTCATATAGTTTTTTTCTTAAAAGCAGAAAGTAGATTGGTTCCCAGCGCACAACACTCGTATTGTCGTGAACTATCTGGTGATTAAAATCCTCTGAAATCAAAATTTTAGTTACCTACATGGTATTTGCTATATAATAATAATAATTTTATAAATACAAACTAAATCAAATAATAAATATGGGATTATCATTTGATAAAGTTTGTATTTATTAAATTGTCGATCAAAACGATTCGAAATTAATTATGAAAGTTTAGGTATTGTTTACCAGTGTTGAATTACTAATGTGCTAAACCAATGAGCGTAATTCAATAGTGGAGTTTTTAAACGGTTTTATTTAGCTCACCCCGTTTGTTTTATTTATTCTTGGGTCAAATTTAGTAATTCAAATTTCACCCTCTTCCTGTCAACCGATTAATCTGAAATTTTGTATACACTTTGGATTTTGGTGACAATATAATTATGTTTATTCATTATCATTATAAATTCAAGATGGCCGCCGTTACAAAATGGCAGATAATTTAGGTTTCATTAATCCCATAAATATGGGTATCAAATGAAAGGGCTCAACAAGCAGAATACAATATACTATAAAAAATTGAAATCCAAGATGGCAGCCTCTACAAAATGGCGGATAACTTAGGTTTTATCAATCCCATCAACATGGGTATCAAATGAAAGGTCTCAACAAGTAGAATACAATTTACTATTCAAAATTAAAATCTAAGCAGTGGGATAAAATGTAGCCTATGTTACTCCTGAAGGTTAAGTCTATCCCTGTGCCAAATTTCATTCAAATCGGTCCAGTAGTTTTTGAGTTTAGTTAAAAAACCTTAGGGCAAGAAACCTTGCAATAATGAAGCACTAAATGAATTAAACAGAATGCGAAATAAAAACTAAAAACTAGAAAATAAAAATAGGTAAAAAAACTTTTTAAGTTAAACGGTTTTATGTTAAACATACATCGCAATGTTTAATATAAATGTACTAAAAACAAAAAAATAATAAAATAGATACAGTCGTGGGAATTATAAACATATGCATAGACTAGACTAAAATAAAACCGTGGGGCACGTCAATTGTCTACAATCGTTGATTAAAATGTTTGTTTTGTAATGTTACACTATAATTAGGCAGTTGTTCAACCGACAACGATGGACGTGTGATAAGTAGGGCTAGAATGTGGAAACAAGTTAGCAAGCTCGATTAAGCGAGTTTTAGGGTTTCATAATGTTGAGCGAGTAGTACTTTTATCATAAGTTTTGTCGATTAAAGACAAACTACGAGCAGTGAAACGATTCCTCGCTAGCCAGCAAAATAGTAAGTAATTTGCGCACCGTCTGCGGGCCAACTGCCTAACGACGAATTAAACGATTCTTCTATCGCACATTAAGTCTATAATTTGTAGACAATTGACGTGCCCCACGGTTTTATTTTAGTCTAGTCTATGCATATGTTTATAATTCCCACGACTGTATCTATTTTATTATTTTTTTGTTTTTAGTACATTTATATTAAACATTGCGATGTATGTTTAACATAAAACCGTTTAACTTAAAAAGTTTTTTTACCTATTTTTTATCTACATAATCCAATTAGTATATTGTAAAATTAATACATACGAAAAATTGGTTCAATAAAGAATAATAATTTTGGTATTTGTATGATAATAATGCCCTGTGGTTTCCGGCGCCATTAAAAAAAAAACAATAGGACCACTCCATCTCACTCCCATGGATGTCGTAAAAGGCGACAAGGGATAGGCTAATAAACTTGGGATTCTTCTTTTAGGCGATGGGCTAGCCACATGTCACTATTTGAATCTCAATTATCATTAATCCAAACAGCTGAAAGTGTCTTTTCAAGACTGTTGGCTCTGTCTACCCCGCAAGGGATATAGACGGGAGTATGTGTATATATATGTCTATTTTTACCGTTCGACCACCGATGTTCTAATATGAATTTCGATAGATATTTCTGTGTATATCTACATATTATGCCCCTAAATGGACAGTGAAACTACTCGCATTTGAGTCATTCAGTTGCATAGTTCAGTGGAACTCTAGAAAACTAATTGAAAAACTGTCAGCCGTTGGTGTTGTGTGCGTGACATTCGGAGTATGAGTTACAGAACTTCAATTCAAAAGCTTCTGTATGTATGACCTCGTTCCGAGGGTTTCGCCTGGACATTTGGCTTCACGGGTTTTTTTATTCCCATGACGAAATTTTCTAACGTTGATTTTCAATCTAAACCTGGTTTATCGTATAGATTAATTCAAATGGTAGTAATTTACTTTTTATCTTTTTATTTATCTACACTTATGGTAAAGATAAAGGTTTTCTTTGTAAAAAATTAACCCAAAAACTTGTGACTGATTTTATATACTGATTAATGGATAGACATTCGGGAGTAATATAGGCTACTTTTATTCTGCTTTTCCCACGAGAGTGAAGCCCCAGGCAAAGCCAGTATTTATATTGTTATTTGTTTTGTTATTAATAGTTTAGTTAATAACTTCAAGTTTACTTGTGGCACTTTAAAAAATTGTTTTTCAAAATACAATGTAACTTAATTCTCTCAGCGCTTTATATTATTTTATATTTCCAAAACAACCAGATAAAATTAGCTCAACATATAATCAAAAACAAATTCTCATTCATTGCTTTGACTTCCACCAAGTAATGTCTTAAACTAACACCAATTTCAACCTTGCAGTACATTGGTTCCCAAATCGCGACATTCGTGTTTGGCCTCATTGGAGCCTGTGTGGTGCTAGACTTCTCCACATACGACTCCAGCATACAGCCGCTGATCAGGGACGTCATCACCAGACTCATCAACAACCCACAGCACGAGGACAGCAGGAATATTCTGAGGATGGTGCAAGAAGGCGTAAGTATGATGATAATTATGACAATATAAATCTAGGGACGATATGAGAAACTTCGAACATCTCATGTTAACCACATTATTTTGAAAACGAATATGACCACTCTATCTCTTTCCCATGGAAATCGTAAAAGGCGACTAAGGGATAGGCTTATAAACTTGGGATTCTACTTTTAGGTGATAGGCTAGCAACCTGTCACTATTTGAATATCAAATTCGATCATCAAGCCAAACAGCTGAACGTGGCCTATTGGTCTTTTCGAAACTGGTAGCTGTCTACCCCGCAAGAGAAATAAACGTGATTACACAGCACCAGTAGAAAGTGCACTAACATAGAAGGGAATACGCTTTAACGAGAGAAAGACATATATCTTACCATATTATTAACTACTAAAGCGTCTTTCTCATAATGGGAGAGAAAATAACCAACAGGCATTCGAATAAATAATCACTTAGCTGCCTGTAAAGCCGCCATTAACTCCAGTTTACCAAAAACTGCAAACAAAGCAGATTTTACAACTGTACATGGAAAAGTTGGTTTGAATTTTTTGCAGTCCCAATTTTGCTGTGAAACACCCATCGGTTCTAAACGAAATGTTGGTAAAAGCATTCTAAATATTTTTAATCCTACTCCAGTTTGCTAGAGTTTAATGATTGGTGTCGTATTTGTTTTACGTTCGGACGAAAACCATTTTGTGGTTGGTTGGTATAAAATGTAGTACCTGGACAACCAAGTCTACTCTCAATATCAAGAAATGTTGTTTCATGCCGTGTGGTTCCCGGCACTTTTGAATAGATCCATCCCACATCTTTCCAATGGATGTCGTAAAAGGCGACTTCGGAAATACTTATAAAATTGGAATACTTCTCGTAGGCGATGCGCTAGCAACCTGCCATTATCTGAACGTGATCTTTCAGTGTTATTAAAACTGTT
Source organism: Amyelois transitella (assembly GCF_032362555.1). Lineage (NCBI taxonomy): Eukaryota > Metazoa > Arthropoda > Insecta > Lepidoptera > Pyralidae > Amyelois > Amyelois transitella. The sequence goes on from NC_083509.1 coordinate 9,037,855, forward strand.
GGCTCTGTCTACCCGCCAAAGGGATATAAACGTTATTTGAAAGAATGAACAAAATAAATAAATTTTCACAATAATTAATTTACTTAAAGCCATTATTCTTTTTTTGTTTATTTCTATAAAAGTAATGAACACTCCTTGAGCATTCGTATATGGTTCTCAAAATCACGTCAACTATCTGTTCCACGCCTTGTATATTTATTTTTACACATTTCCGAATTTCATGGTTGTTGTGTGCTTCGTTAGAAGTGACGAATCTCTTTGTCTTTTTGTCACGAGTTTGACGAAAAGTCATAGATTTTTCCAGCCCTTTTGATTGGATTACTCTTACAGCTGGCGGTTCATTTTTATTTGTCTTTGTAAACTATTTTCATGTTGGTTTGGTGATTTGATGTTGGACTATCATTCGTTATGAGAAAAGGGTAAAGTGAATGATACCTTAGGAAGTAAGTAGTAAGACAGATGAAACATAGTAATATGTCAGTACAAAAACAATATACAAGATAGATTTATACATAAGACAATAGAACATACATACTCGTATCCATAACATATATAATCAAGACTTAATTCCTTCTAGGGTAGTAAAAGCCAACAGTCTTAAAGTTCTCGATTATACATAAGACTCTTGCTTAATACATTTTTGATATTTATTAATTTTTAAATTGAATTAAAAAACGTAAACTTGTCAAATCACCTAAAGTTTCTAGTAGACTGCTATGAAGGTAGCCCTGAATGATATTTCGCCATCATTTCCCAGATCGGCTGCTGCGGTGCCGACGGCTCCATGGACTACATCAACCTGAATAAACCTTTGCCAGCAGAATGTCGGGACTCTGTAACTGGCAACACCTTCTTCCATGGATGCGTTGACGAGCTGACGTGGTACCTTGAAGGGAAGACTGGATGGCTAGCCGGGATAGTTCTGGCTTGCTGTATGATTTCTGTAAGTTATATTATTCTTTAGGATTTAATCTTAGTTACATCATCAATTCTTTGGAGAGGAACCCGGAAAACTCTAACTGACGCTCTTACGGCGAGGGAAAATATCGTATACAGCCTGCACATTAAGGCAACTGAATGTGTGACCGAATCCAATTGCGTACTGCAAAGTTTGCAGAGATCAGACGACGATCATGAGGTAAATTCATGTCTTAGTTCATGACTTACCTAAACCAGCAATAATAAGTACACCTTGCTCGTCTCCAAAATTAGATGTACCTGCGAAAGTTGCGGAGCTCAGATTGGGGTCGCTTCGTGAAAAACGTGACTCACCCAATCTAGGATCCATGGTCGAAAGGCATACCCCGGGCTCCTCTCCATAGTGGCGAGGATGCAACTGGGACTAAAGCTAAGAGGAGGAAGAATAAGATGATATTTTATATAACTACTCCTTAGACACATATAATGTGATTAACTAACCAATGTTAACAGGTAATCAACGCTGTCATGTCGCTAATCCTGATACAAGCCGTCAATAAGGAGCAGGAGGAATTAGAAGCCTACAAGAATTAGATATACGAATACTAGTGTCTATTAATAAGATTTAGTTCTAGAATCTGTTATTAATATTGAGACATAGTAATTTATAAATTTAAACATTTTATTCCAGCTGGACAAATATAAAGGAAATGTGAGGCAATCGTAATTTTTTTGTAAAGTTTTAATTACAAAGTAAAACAGAAGAGATGATGTTTCAAACGTTTAATTTAGTGATAATTCTAATTCAATAGTTTAAAATGTTTAAGTACAGACTTAGTTAATACAAGGTATGCTAAGATGCCAACTTCAGTAGTTTAATAATTTTATAGGACTAAATTACACATCCTTAATTGTATTGCATCGTAGTTAAAAGCCTATTTTTTATTTTATTATAATATGTTTTTTGCGTGTATAAAGACTTTGACATAAACTTAAACTTTTTACAGTATTTTACCAAACTCCATGTCAACAACTAAACAACCACCGTTATAATATTAAGATTTATTTAGTTAATAAAATTATTTTTACCCGAGATAAAAGTACGTTTAATTTATTAATTTGGTTCTTCTCTCAACAATTTGTATGATGTTCAGTTCTACATTCTTAAAATCACGTCTTTATGTCTTACGGGGTAGACAGAAAATAAATAAACTTGAGGTGCAAAGGTAATGACAGGTTGCCTAAAAAGAATCCCAAGTTAAGAATCCTTTCGCTTCATTGACTTTCATTTTAAACCAGATTGTATGAAAGCATTAATAGGTATTATTTGAGCATGCGTGCACAACTTTAAACCTCCTCTTGCGTACCATCAGGCTGATTGAGGTCAATCGCACTAAATTTTTTATTTCAAAAAATCATGATGATAATCTATTCAGATCTTTAGGGATACCATAAACTAATCATCTTATGAACAAGTATATTTTTTCTTTTACAAATATCATTTAACATCATGGAATTGTCCAAAGACGTTCTCAGAACTCTTTAAAAGTTGAATATAAGTTGAGTCGAGTTGGCGAGCGCATACGTCGGTCGCATCGAGCCAAGTTGCTCGCTAATGCTATGTGGTCGCTAACTTCACAATACATTTCAAACTTTTTCTCCTGTCGTGTCAATGGCTTCAAACTATACAAATTAGCGACTTTCAACGCCGAGTCAGAGGCCGCAGCAAACTAATTATTACGAACTAATAGGGGCAAAAACCTCAGATTTTTTTAAACCTTGTAGATTTATGCTACGTGATATATTAGATTTATGCTACTTATTTGAACGGGCCAAGGGTCGGATCGGTCAGTATATAACACCAAATTTTCGGATGTTCAAGGCGTCTTGTCTAGTCGTCGTCTTAGTCAAAAATCGATTGTCCTTTTTTTCATTAATATGTTCAGTCAGTTTTGTTTATCTAAATGTTAAGTCAAAGTGTCTGTCTGTCCTTGAAGGCTAAACGGCGGCTACATTAATTAGTCTAATATATCATATTATATTCGTCTAACCCTAAAGAGGCAGGAAAAGACAGAGCTAATTGTAACTGGACACGAAGATATAATACCTCCATTTACAAAAAGATATTGAAAGGTTGCTAGCCCATCATCTATAATTATAGTTCCAGCCCTTTAAAGGTTCACTCTTAGAGAATATTAATCATAAGTTCACCTAATGCAACTTTTAAACTCAATAAAGTGACATATAAATATATAATACAAATCCCTCCAATAATAGCAACAAAAACCCTATTTATAGCGATGAACTTGCACTAAAACCTCATAACATTAGCCGTTACTAAAACGTATTAAGTAGACTGTGTTAAAGAGCTTATTCATTAATCCTCCTCTTTATTTATTATTCAGTAAAACATGTTCCGAAGAGCGTCCCTGTTTAGCATTTCATCTTGATCCCAGGGAGCATTTGGACGAAAAAGCAAAGTTACTTCGAAACAAACTTTACTGAGGCTAAATTAAAAACGTTTTAGCGCAAAACACCCGAATTCCCGTCTACAGTATAATATGTCCGGGACAAACAGGTGAACAATAGTACCTTTCAGTCACATTTAGTGAAAGAAAAGAAAACAAATCAACAAAAAAGCTTTTAGTCAGTTTGTTTGACACATCAGTGACTTAACGAAAACTGCGAGCCGTTCTAATGTATGGCAAAAACAAGGCAATAGATGGAATAAGAAAAGTTTCTGAATGGTCACTGATAGTGACATTGTCTGGGAAATAATTCAGGGACAGAATAAATATAATGGCAAAAGACAGCTTATTTATAAAGAATGATGAAAAATATTATCCTCTTTTATCTACTTATCTCTAGTACCTACCTACCTAAGTGTCAACTTCCTTCATATGTCCATTTTTATTTGTATAACTTTGGAAGCACAACTCATCAATCTTATTATAATAATACCGAAAAATTGCTTGTAAAAAGTAATAACTTTTTACAAGCAATTTTTCGCTACAATCGTATCGCCACAATAACAGTGAATCGTCCTCCTCAAGTTTTCATTTCTTTCTCTAAAAAGATGTATTCTCTGCCTACACCTCCGAGAAAGAGGCGTGATTTATGTATGTAATGAAAAAATCGAAGAATATTTAACAGTATAAAATAAAGTGAGCCGTTTTCCCTCCAATTTCGCTAAAATAAGCCATAATTAAATAAGCATAGGTACCTACTAAAGAATGGAATGAAGTCCAGAAAAACAACATAAATTTGGATGCTAACCTTCAACTTACCTACTTTATCATGCCCTTTGCAGTCGTGATAAGTCTTTACGTCCTTGTTTACAAACCTACCATAATGAAAACAAGGGTAACTATGCGTCTCCCCCCACTTTTCCGTTCAGGGCATAGGTCCATTTCCTCCATTACAACGATGTTGAGGCGGAAGTCTCCTGTCTTGTGTGAATTTTCCTACTACACACAACCAACTTGAGATAACCTCTCGTGATTATTGTTTAAACTTAATACGAGAGTTCATGATAAGTTGGTGTTGTTTAGGAAACGCGCGTCATTCCTATTAACGGTTCATTTGTAGGTAATAATGAGTGATCCTTCGAAGCTTTGTTTGAAGGAAATTATTTATTGTCGTCGATAGATAAGTGAGAAATGAAATTAATTTTATTCATAAAACTGAGTTGTTTTACGTTGTGTCGATCTGGAAATATTTTGTTAAAAAAATATGAATATTAAAGCAATACTTTTGAGGTATAGTTTTGAAGGTTGGGATATATGTAACTCTATGTTAAGCATATACTTAGTTTATATGAGGAAGTGACTTAAATGCAAGAGCATTAATTAGGGGATCAAAAAATTAATAGTTAGTGTCATAAACGTTTTGATATTTTCGTCAAAAAAGAAATCTTAATTAGTTTCATTTATTCAAGTGTTCCAATGAAACCTCCAAATTCACAAATTACATACATACTAAAAAAGATTAATATTCTTATAACACCTTCCTTTTGGTTCCGAGGTCGAAAAGTCTTGAAAGTCAAACACTGTAGGATGTAAGTCACGTCTACAAGAATGTTAGATAACAGAACTAATAGCAATAGAATCGCCTCACACTTCCGGACAACACTAATATCCGGTAGCGATGTGTACAGACAAACAGACAGTCCAGGCGATACGTGGAAAATCTTATTCCATTTACACATTTCCAGAAAACTTATTTTTACTTTCGCCTGGAGCACATTATACATACATACATACATATGGTCACGTCTATATCCCTTGCGGGGTAGACAGAACCAACTGTCTTGAAAAGACTGAATGGCCACGTTCAGCTATTTGACTTAATGATAGAATTGAGATTCAAATAGTGACAGGTTGCTAGCCCATCGCCTAAAAAGGAATCCCAAGTTTGTAAGCCTATCCCTTAGTCGCCTTTCACGACCTTTTTGGGCCTATTCTTTTTTGTATTGGTGCCGGGAACCACACGGCACATTATTACATGGCAAAATATTTCATAGACTTTTATTATTAGAAAATTATATCAAGTCATACATTATTTGTTGTGTATTGGTTTTGTTAATTTTATAAGACAGTTATATTTCAAAATTGAATACAATATCGTCCGCCATCCACCTTTAAACGTAGTTCGAGACTCGTGAGTATCACCTGTTTATGTGTATTATTGTGTATACCCTAAATACTCTATCTTAAAAGCAATAAGATAAGAGCATTCCCCATAAAATCAAAAGAAAAGTTTTTAAATATATTCAAACTGAAAACTCGAGAGCAGATCTTCAGATTGTATTCTTACTAATCGGATTCGTTTTACGAGCAAATTTACCAATTCTAAAGAAACCGCCTGGACCGCCGCTTTTTATATTGAAATTAATACGCTGGCTAAATAGATTATCGATTGATATCTGGAAAGTTTCTTAATGAAATTCAATGGAATAACTTAAAGGAATAAAGAACTTGAATATTAATAAATCGGCTTTTTCTGCTATTTCGAATATGAATGACAAATAATTTCCGTAACCTTATAATCTAGTCGAATAATTCGAACGAAAACACATTTTCAACCCACTCAAAATCCCCACATAACTTGCTGCTACGAATAACATAGGTGGTATTTAACATTATAGTCGAATGCGTAAAACCACTATTAACTTTCAAGTGCGTTAAGGATTACGAGGGCTCTCAACTTGGCACGCATTAGATCATTCAATGCCGGATATTGGTACTCTCTCACTAATTGGATAGTATACGATTTTATGTACTCAGGCAAAGCCAAAGTAGACTGTTTGGCTAGCTCTCGTCTGGCGTTAGATGTTAATGGCATCGTGGGGTATGGTTTGTTTTTGTTTTGTTTAATGAAACACACACACAAATTCAACGGACACTGTGGAGCAGGCAGAAATGTGCTTGTCTGTGACACACTAGTCCCCGCATCATACGGAGGCCGTTCCCGGGATCAAGGCATGAAGAAAAATTAATTTTCTTTATTGGTTTTTAATGTTTATCTGTATAAGAATTTATCGTAAAATATACTTTCGTTGAGTTAGCGTCGCTTACCATAGTCTCGATCTCCCTTTGGGGCTACCTCAATCCGTATTTTGTTTATGAATGACAGCCAATAGTAACTAGACACAAATATCATTTTTAACTGGATGATGATGACAGTAGTCAATCAATTAAAGCGTCTCGTCTTGTTGTGAACTAAACCATATTACCCAAAGTAAAACAAACCTCAACTGAGCATCATGATAAAATCACCTATGTCATAATTTCCAATAAGTGGTTGCAATAACGAGGAAATTTACGTCTTTCCTGTTACTGAAAACATAACGACGTTAGAGAAATTCTATTATGTTCCGTTTACTGCTCGCAGCAAAGATAAATTGCTCCATTATAAACCAATAACATCCTGGTTCTAGGACATAGGTATTTCCAGCTTCTACACAGTAATTACAATCTCATTGTCTCGGCCGATTGGCTGTGTCTCAAGCAAATTTACCATCAGCTGTGGTCAGCCGGACTGGATACGAATTACCAATATACAGGATGGTGAATTATTGTATTGAATTCTTGAATATATTTAGTCAAGCCGTATTTTTAGGAGAAGTAGAGACAGCATTTTTCAATTAACCACAATCCAATGGTTAAATTATTATGTTACAAACATACAAAAAATTTATTTGTGTCCCAAGTTGATTGGTAGACCTCACTCAATTCGCTCGCTCGGTCAAAAATTGAAAATTGAGGTTTAAGATTGATACCAAATATTGAATTTCTCTTCTTACTTTTAACTCTCGAAAAATTTCTGTGGGAGAATTTTCACATCAAGATTTGACTTTTTTTCAACAGCCCGTTGCGAACATTACTTGAGTCTAAGCCCAGAGGGTAGAAGGCTTAATTAGTGCACATTTCCACATCCTACTACTCAGTTTGTAGATCTCAAGTAAACTAACCATCACTTGTGGTCACGCGGAGAATCAACGAAGCATGAACCGAACTTTGGAGGGAATTTGGCTCATGTGTTAGTAGGTTGGTACCTCTATTTTGCTAAAATATGGCCTTAATTATCATAGTATGGGTCAAAACAGTGTATAAAGTGCAGTGTATAAAGTTAGGTTTATCAGACACAGAATTTAATAGGGTTTTAACTCTTGACACGGTTTACCACTAGCATACCAGACATTCATCTGTAAGCGTGACCTTTGAGTCTTATGACTTTTGACTCCATCTATCTAGTAAGAGATTGTCGTAGTCATCGTCATCCTATTTATTAAAAGTAGGTACCTAACTAAAATGCGTAAATTTCGTTTCTATAAAATGGTTCATAGATGAGCAAGTGATTCTCGTCTGACCTCTCCAATTCAGAGGTTCCATACCGATATAAGATAACGGTTGCACATCCAGTTGTCTGGATGTACACGTGCAGATTTCCTCACGATGTCGTCTCTTCCAGTATGAGCATCCGTTAGCAGGGGTTTCTTCTTTTAGGTGATGCCATCATTAAGCCTCACAGCTGAAAGTGGTTTTTGAGTATTTTCAAGACTGTTGGCTCAGTCTGCCCCGCAAGGGATATAGACGTGACTATATGTATGCAGGATAGAAACGTTATGTGTATTTATCGATTGCGTTGTTGACGATTTTATACCCTGTACCCCTTTTGCATGGAAGCGGTCTTGCTCATACCACGATCAATTAAACAACGTGATTGAGAAACCCCTTCAGTTCCAATAATAGGTACCTGATGAAACTCAAACACGGAACAGACGAAACTCAATTTATTCTCACAAAGATGTTAATCATCCTGAAATTGCAATAAACAAGAGTGAGTGAATTGCTGACAGTTGCAATTGAATATTCGATTCGTGACACAGATGTTAATTTAATAGATACCGCATGTGAACCTGCTTCGTCTCTCTTTAATATACTACTACTGCTAATTATTTAGTGGAGATAACTTTAAGCGGTATATGTACAAATAAAATTTAATTTAAATGTTCAATAAATTTTTTTTATTGGTGCCGTGTGGTTCCCGGCATACGAAAAAGAATAGGACCACTCCATCTCTTTCCCATGGATGTCGTAAAAGGCGACTAAGGGATAGGCTTATAAAATTGCGATCCTTTTTTTTAGGCGATGGGCTTGCAACCTGTCACTATTTGGATCTCAATTCCATCATTAAGCAGAGCAGCTGAATGTGGCCATTCAGTCTTTTCGGGACTATTGGCTCTGTCTACCCCGCAAGGGATATAGACGTGACTATATGTATGTATGTATGTATGTAATAAATAATATAAATTTATAAGTAGTGACCACCAAATACGTCATATATTATAGTTAAAAAAAATAATATAATTATTTTAAATATTTTTTGTATTATTTATTTTAATATTTAATAAAGCATGACTTTTATTGAAAAATAAACTGATTCTAGGAAAAATAAATGTAGGTACGATCGATTTTGGTACACCAAGATGAGTAAATCAGGGGCTCGAGGTAAATATCTAGCAGTTTTTATGTCTTTTAGTTTTTGGGAATATATTCATTTAGTTGCAGCCATGATTAACCCTCACTTCACGCGAATAGTCGTAAAATTGAAGCAATTACCTTACAGCTGAGGAAATTGTGCAATATCCTGGATAATGTGGTTTGGTAAGCTTACGTATATTGTCAAGCCGCAATAGATGGTCCATTACTTTGAATCAAACGGTAAAGGAAAACGTTTCATTAGTTTGATTCTTCATGAAGAAATTTGCATATGATATGATACTATGATCCATTACGGGTTAGGCTCCCTGCAAAGTTTTGGAGTTGGCCAAATTCTCAGCATCCTACTCCATAGTCTTAGTAACAGTTGAAACAAGGGCGGTCCCGGTTGCATTTCCACCTCTTAAGTGAGGACTTCGAAGGATACACAATGCATCATCATTAAAAAGTAAGAGGTAAGATAAAACCTATGCATAGTAAATAAAATAAAAATGCAAGTATAATCCACGCTGTGATAAGTAAATAAAGGTGAGAACCTCTTTTCAGTTCTTCGAAAATTATTACATACATATAATCACGTCCACATCCTTTGCGGAGTAGGCAGAGCCTACAGTCTCGCAAAGACTGAAAGGCCACGTTCAGCGATTTGGCTTAGTGATAGGATTGAGATCAAAATAGTGACAGGTTGCTAGCTCATCGATTTCAAGAAGAATCCCAAGTTTATAAGCCTATCCCTTATTCGCTTTTTACGACATCCATTGGGAAAAAGATGGACTGGTCCTATTCTTTTTTTCCCCATGGTTGTCATTGGTGCCAGGAACCATACGGCACTCGAAAATAAGAGAATAAAACTAGCCTAGAAGTAACGCTCAGTGGAAAAAATAAAATTATTCTTCAAAACATGTACTGCGATCGTAAATGAAAATTACTTTTAAATTCGATTTTAATGTCTATGAGTAAATTTTTATCTTAGGTAAAAAAGGGTTAACAAAAATTTTAATTGCGTCTTGAGTTTGCTAAAATTTCAATTAGCGCAGTCTACGTGGGGTTAACACGGAATCGGATCGCTTTAATTAGATGCAGTGGTAAATGAAGCTGTATTGCCCTTACAAGTTAGTTGGCAGTTCTCGACGTCAGGGAAATTTATTGTTACAGCGGACTGCAGTCGACTCGACCCAATTCTAATGGTAATTACAAGTTTATTGTGTACTTGCATGCAGTAAACGTGTGTACCTGGCTTTAGATTCTTAAGATGTAGGAATCTTAATACGCTTTTGAGAAATATATGGTTACTTTGGCTTTGCGTTAGAATTTAAAACAACTCTTTCGTTTAAGACATTTTCACACATGGTGCACGCCTTTTTTGTCATTGTTTCCTTTATAAGGTAGGTACTTCAATCAATAATTTGGACTACATAGCCATAAATATGTCAAAATTTAAACACATAGATAAGAAAAATAAACATTCAAATTCCAAGTCCTCAAACTGTACTCCTGACTCATGAATTCCTTGCAAGAATCCCTTCCCTTTTGTAATTCCATCACTTATCAGCTTCTTTTATTTAAGACCAATTTTTTGTCCCAACTAGTGAGCAAACAACGTTAAAATCTATAAGAATAGCATATTCTATATTTAAATTATTCTTTTCAATATCGAATAGTGAAAACAAGTTTTAAATGAAACAAATTCAGAGGGAAACAGTCCAGTCACCTCGGATCGAGCTTTATTGCGCAGTCCGGTTGTATTGAGATTTATAACCTATACCTTTCAGCCTAATGAAGTTCTATCGACTCAATCCCACTTCTGCTAGGTTAATGTCCACGATAAATAACATTTCTGGGTCGCTTTTCTGATTCAAAAATAGGTATTTTTTATTGTGGCATATTATATAAGAAAAACTTAATTTTTGTATGTATAAATATTGTATGCATATTTTATGACATTAGTATTAAAATATAATAATAAGACCTCTCCCTCTTTTCTATCAGATGTCGGAGTAGGACTCAAGGACAAAGATTGTTTACAATGATTCGGAACGACAAAAACGGCGTCACGCTACGGGGGCAGATTAGTCTTCTTCCTGGCTTTAGTCCCGGTTGCATCCTCACCTCTTTGGAGAAGAGCCCGGGGGTACGCCTTTGACCATGGATTCTGGATTGGGTGAGTCAGGTTTTTACACGAAGCGACTCCCATCTGACCGCCGCAACCTTTGCAGGTGGCTTATCGGTCTTTTCAAGATGTTGGCACTGTCTACCTCGCAAGGGATAAAGACGTGACCACACATACATATGTATACAGTAATCTACAAAAATATAAAGGCTCCAGAGTCAAAACTCATCGATGCATTACACGACAAACAGTCCCAATTTCCGAACTCAATAGTTCGCTAACTTACCTCCCGATAACCTTGATGTAAGTACTGCCGAGTTTCACTGCAAATAGTTCAATACGCTTGAGATTTCTTCGATACAATCTCTAAACTTTTTCTTTTGGATTCGCTACCAACTAAATTGTATATTAATATATTTTGTGCTCAAAATATATCGACAGTTTTCAATTTTATTTTGTATTGCTTTTGTATTTTCAGCAAGGCAGAAATATAGTTTATTTGAAATTCTACTATTTTCAGTGTTATAATATTCAACACGTACATTTTCACAAGCTGTTTTAATATGAGACTATGATTTTAATCAGAAATAGTAGGCATAATATGAGACTTTTGTGAATATACGTGAATGAAGTATATATTATTTTATAAATTAAATCATCAAATTGGACGATAGGTCAGGTCAAGAGTACGCTGAACCGACGAACTTCCAAAAAGAGAAGAATAACTAAATGGGGATGAATCGATAGAAGTTTAGCATGGATCGTTGCAAGTGCCTACCATTCCTAAAATAACGTCTTTATAACTAAAAAATTCTATCATTAAGCCAAATAGCTGAACGTGGCCATTCAGTCTTTTCAAGACTGTTGGCTCTGTCTACCCAACAAGGGATATAGACGTGACCATATGTATGTTTGTATGTAACTAAAAGGCCACTTAGTTTAAACGAACGTTTAATGTATGTATGATTAATAATTAATTAAACTTAGATGGTTTTTAATTTAACTGGCAATTAAAATTTAATAGTTACAGCAACGGGCTAAAGTAACTCTTACCGTAAACATAATCTCCGTTTCCCTCAGAAACACCTCAACCCGCAAACCCCTTGATGCCTTATTCGATTTCCTTAATTGATCTTCACTTACCAACTACTCAGGAAATCCCGAGGGACTATTTCCATTTAACACTTCGCTGCTTACGTTTTTGCTATATGGTTATGTTGTTTAGTCACTTTAAATACTAACTTTATAGTAGTTTTAAGTATCCGATATAAAATACGCCAAATTTTCTACCAAAACCATTAAAACCGAAAACACCATAATCAAAAATTTCCGTACAAAGCATTTTTTAAAGCTCGTTTTGTAATATTTTGGAAGTTTAAACTTTAAGTTCATGACTACCAGATTCAGATGCCTTAACAGCTTTCCTTAAAGATTCCAAGAAAAAAAAACATCTTGCCTATTAAAACTGAAACATTTTGTGACGTTGTACCGTCGTGGTCTCCCCCGCGCCCGTCTCACCACCCGGGGAGCCTTATACATCTTTACCTGCGACGTTTTACCTAAACGTAAAAATTTCTTGTTCTTCTAGGTCTTAACTTGATGTTTATAAAATCACCTTAAACAACCATCGATTAACACGAAAAACTTTGACATCATAATCGATTGCCAATCAGCTGGACTATCTCACACAAAAAAAAATACGGCTTATCGAATTGACAACCTTTTTTTTAAATCAGTTTATAAATTATGCCTAAAAGCACAACACCGTCGCTGTGAACATTTTTCCAAAATTTAATCTCAATAAAGACGCAGTGATTGTAAATATGGGCCCCTAATACAAATCAGGGAGTTGAGATTGGATGGATATGCAATTATAGCATTGCCCACGGGCATACTTCCATATTTGCAAACCAGGGGTTCCTTATCGTAACTAGTTCATGTTATGTGATCTCGATGTGTTTATTCGGTTTTGTTACGATAACAAAAGGAATAATTGAGAGTTTAGACAAGAAATTCAGAGACACAGATAAGAAAAGATTATTTTTTTAAATGGGTAAGCTATTTGAATAGGAAAAAGCTTATTTAATGAATTACGTCTTTGAAGTACTATCCATTTCTTACGCTTACAATTAATGGGAATTCTATCACATAATGAGATTTAATCGTCTTTCTTTTAACCAATTATTAAACATATGGAATTACACATCAAAATAACTAAAAAACATCCACTTATACCATACAACAATACTTCGTATTAAATCAAAATTATATTATACTAGCGGCCCGCCCCGGCTTCGCACGGGTGGACATATTTTTGTGTTTTATATTTTGAAATAAATTTATTTCAAAACAAATTTATGCCTATGTCACTTTTGAAGGTCTATTCTATATCTGTGCCAAATTTTATCAAAATCGGACCAGTAGTTTTTGAGTTTATTCCACACAAACATACAAAAATACAAATCTTTCCTCTTTATTATTAGTGTGGATGTGGATGTGGATAAGTACAAATGCAGCCAATTATTTATCATTGACAAAATACCTCGAAACATTACCGATATCATTTATACAAAATGTATTCATCTTAATAAAAATATCCCTACAAAATAAAGGAAGACAAATAAACACATACTGCAACAATCATGAGGTAATATAGGACACATGGGTGATTAAATTTTGCAGCTACCCGCATCTTTCAGTAATACCAGGAAATAATAACAGGTGATAAAACTCTTTGGGTACATACCTACGCTGAGGGACGGTAAAGCTTAATTAAATACAATACCCGAAACCAATGAGTAAGGACTAGTGAAAGGGTAACGCTTCATCGGAATAAAATGTTGTAATGTCAGGCTGTCTATATTTATCAGATTATTTATTTTCACTCTCTTTTACCTTTGCGTGTTTCCGATCACACCTTCGTAGCTTCACCTTGGTTCCTGGTGTTCGAATATAACTTTAATATGTAGCTTGTAGGTAGGTATGTCATCATACCTACAAGCTACATAATAAAGGGTTGTTTCTATATAAAAAAAATTATATTTAAGGTGACAGTAGAATTTTAAAATTGTTTACCAATTTCTGTAACATTGCTACATTTTGTAAACATTTTAAAAGCTGTCCATTGTCTTTGTTACTCACAACTGTTTCACCAACTTTCTTAGCATAACATTTAGCATTTCTTGAAAATTAGAAGTAAATCGCACCTTTTACCATAGTATTCCTCTTTCAGATTGGAGCTTGGAGATTGGACCTTAAGTATTTGATTAACTCACTGTGACCGAACATCAACGACCATTTTAATGTTATTAAATTGTTCGACGGGCACTTAACCCCTATTTTACGATATGTTCGTATTCCAAGGAGATTTAATTTACTATAACATGTAATATTCAATATCTATTTTTTATACCAGTTTTATGCAAAACAATAATATTTGTTTTTATATTACAGCTATGGTTATTTTTGTTATTTTAACTATAACAAGATTTGTGAAAATAATAGTGGAAAATCTCGTAAGTATTGTATGATGTTTTGATATAAGTTAATAAAAGAATGACCTTTTATCCTGTTCTGAACATATAGGATACATCGCTCGGTGACCACGTATCATTGTAACATGATCCAAAACTTCCGAGATAAAATAAAGGTACGTTACGTTTAATACCTGTATTTTTTTTAAATAGTATAATTTAAAATCAATACAAGAGAATTTCAATAATTTATTTTATTATATTATTACAGAAATATTAAACAATGTCTTGCGAATTTTCCATTAACATAAATTATTATTATTTATTTTTGTCCTTATTTTGTATTTACTTATAATTAATTTCATGGAAACGTTATTGTAATAAACATTGTTGCCCTGTGAAAAATACAGCTGAATAACTCGCTACCTCAACTTGATAGGTAAACATAAACAGTTATGAATAGACATTTTCATTTAAATTGGTTTGTGGTTTGTCTGATTAATAAACCTCAATATTGGAATAGATAGTGTTTTAGCCTTAATTGAAACTCAAAATCACATTAATATCATTACCTGTGTGAAAAACTTAAACTTATTTTGATATGAGCTGAACATCTACTACACGTGAGAAAACCGTGAAAAAAATACCTTTTCTTTAATACTTAGGTCATCATGCACTAGGTGAATAAGCTAGGCTGACTAACCTTACCCATGATCGTGGTCTGAAGCGAAACTTGGGCTCCTGGGAACCAAGAGAGCAAGAAGCCCTCGTAGCATAGCACGCGCGACGTCGTTTCTGTCTTAAAAACTATCGCTGTCCCGTTTTACGTCATTATACAAAGCGAAACAGCGATAGTTTTTCAGAAAAAAATGGCGTCGTACACGCAATAATGATTCTGAACTAGGCAAATAATTTAAAACTAGAAAGAAGTACCTCACTTACTGACTTTGGCTACTACACACTGTCAGGTTAGATTTTTAAGAATCAAAATAATACTAATTGGAGTGTAACAAGCATGAAGATTTGAACATAAGGTGTGTCTTTTTAACAGATTTGGGTGAAACTTAACAGTTATTTAGTTTACGCATCAGACAAATTTATATTCTACAATTTATATGACGTATAAATCGCTAACAGGAACTACGAGTAATTGTAACTAAAACCGATGTGTCAGCATCGCATTCAGGCGTTTTTGTCACAAAGATTCAATAATTTGACAGCAAGATGACATGAAAAAGGGAGTAGCTGTGTACGTGATTCGAATGCTAGTCACATTATTTAGACTTTGTAAGAAATTTAGAAGTTGTAAGTACCTACTGTTACTATTTTTCTAGAATAAATTATATTTATTCATTCATTGACAAACTAAACTATTTGAATCACAATTCTAAGCTATACAGCTGAACGTAGACTTACCGTCTTTTAAAGACTGTTGGCTTTGTCTATCCCGTGAGAGATAAAAACTTGATTGAATATGTATATTGAAGAAAGAATAGGACCACTCCATCTCTTTTCCATGGATGTCGTATAGCGACTAAGGCAAAGGCTTATAAACTTGGGATTCTTCTTAAAGGCGACGGACTTGCAACCTGTCACTTTATATGAATCTCAATTCTATCAGAAATCTAAACAGCTGATCGTGGTATTTCAGTATTTTCAAGACTGTTGGCTCTGTCTACCCCGCAATGGATATGTTTATGTGTGACTGTAAAATTAACTAGGTACATACATACATTAATCACGTCTATATCATGACAGAACCAACAGTCATTAAAATACCGAAAGAGACCGCTATAGAATTGAGATTCAAGGAGTGACAGGTTGCTAGCCGATCGCCTAAAAAGGAATTTCAAGTAAATAAACCTATCCCTTAGTCGCCTTTTACGCCATCCACAGGAAGGATATGAAGTGGTCCTATCCTTTTTTATTGGTGCCGGAAACCACACGGCACTTTTATTTTAATAAATAAAAAATATTACTAAATATTTGTTATCAAAATGTTTTAATTTATCAAATTTTCATGATGTGAAACAAAGGTAACCTAATAATCTGCTTTTGCGTTTTGTTGTCTGTAAAATGTTTCAGAGTTCACAACATTAATTGTTGCGTTCAACGAACGCGTGGGAGTAAACAATTTTCAATTTAATTTTGCATCACGGACAAGATACATCTTTATTTTCATTTTGGAATGAGATACCTACGTTATATCTATGTAATAATTTGTTTTTAAATTGATCTGTTTAATTAAATGATACTAAAGCACAGCGAAATAAGGTCGTTATTGACAATAGCATAGCAGCAGAAACTTCTGAATTGATTTCACTGACATTTTGCATATTATAGATATCGTGCCGTGTGGTTCCCGGCACTAATAAAAAAAGGAATAGGATCACTGCTTGTCTTTCCCATGGATGTTGTAAAAGGCGATTAAGGGACAGGCTTATAAACTTGAAATTGTTCTTTTAGGCGATGGGCTAGGGCTACCTGTTACTATTTAAATCTCAATTCTATCATTAAGCCAAAAAGCTGAACGTTGCCCACCAATATTTTCAAGACAGTATGATTTCATAAAATATATTTTCAATGTGAAAAGTAGATAAATATTTCTTGTTTTATATCAGTCTATTTAAGAATTTTGGCTAGGCTTTGTAAGGGATAAAACATGATAATATGTATGTGACAAATACATACGTGTTTGTATGTATATGTTACAGTTAAAACTAGTTTTTAGTTAGAACGCGTTTTCCCTAGTTTTTACTAAATGCCTTTGTTAAAACTAGAATTAACTAATGCTCAAAATTAAATATCAGTTAAAACTAGTTCTTACTAGACAACACGCGTTTTTTCCGAAGAGAGCCAGTTAAAACTGTTCCGACCAAGGTCAAAAAGGTGTCTCTGCAAGAAAAATGGTTGCACTCAAAGTGCCACGATAGTTTGTCTTGTAATAACATGTAGATCCTCATCCGTTTTATAAATTTAAGATTGTTTAATTTTTATATTGTAAGACAGAGTTGAGAGGAATGAATTGTGGTCAGCACTTTCTATGCCGTGTGGTTCCCGGCACCAATACAAAAAAGAATAGGACCACTCCATCTCTTTCCCATGGATGTCGTAAAAGGCGACTAAGGCATAGGCTTACAAACTTGGGATTCTTTTTTAAGGCGATGGGCTAGCAACCTATCACTATTTGAATCTCAATTCTATCATTAAGCCAAAAGCTGAACGTGGCCATTCAGTCTTTTCAAGCCTGTTGGCCCTGTCTACCCCGCAAGGGATACAGACGTGACCATATGTATGTATGTATGTATGTACTTTCTATGCATGGGGTGAGCAGTCTCTTAATACGAGCACTGAAATCCTTATATGAGGAGTCGAGTGCTTATGTCAGTATAAACCTTTCTCAATCTTAAGCCACTCAGTATGCGCTCGCACACTGAGTGGTTTAAGATACTCATTCCTTTCAACTCTGTCAAACAATATAAAAATTAAACAATCTTAAATCTATAAAAAGGATGAGGATCTACTTGTTATTACAAGACAAACTATCGTGGCACTTTGAGTTACAAAGGCAACCATTTTTCTCGCAGAGAAACCTTTTTGACCTTGGTCGGAACAGTTTTAACTGGCTCTCTTCGGAAAAACGCGTGTTGTCTAGTAAGAACTAGTTTTAACTGATATTTAATTTTGAGCATTAGTTAATTCTAGTTTTAACAAAGGCATTTAGTAAAAACTAGTTCTAACTAGGGAAAACGCGTTCTAACTAAAAACTAGTTTTAACTGTAACATATATTTTGCACAAAATTGATATATTTCTCATTATTCGCTTTTATATATTTTCAAGGGTGATGAAGCAGCATTTTTCTTTATTAACAATAACTAACCTTTAAGAACTCTTTTGGTACAAAAAATATTCTCATGATACCTACCATCTCAAATATTATGATCTCATTGGAATACCGAACAAAAGATACAATAAACAATAGAAAAACTGCATTGGACAGCCACACGGCAATCAATACGTGTCTACACATTATCGGCCTCGGTCAATTAATAGTTCTGTCGAGGACAACGTCACCCTTCGTTGGAAGTCATGCCTCATTAGAGCCAGACATTTGCTGGCAAATTACATTATGCCTTTCACATATGACGTTATTGCTGTATGAAGAATTATGTTTGAAAAGACAAGCTTATATACTTAATTTTTATCAGTAATTATTAATATATTATTAGTATTTGAATCAGAGGTCGTTTTTACGATGGAAAGGCGTGGCTGGATGGACTTCAAATTCTACCGCAGCCATGAAAATCAGAGACAATTTTTTAAGTTTGTACAACAGTTTTAATGTTAACTAATGTTCAAAAAGCCAGAAAAAACACCATGTGGAAATTTATATCATGACACAATATATTATGTTAGGTTCTTCTGTAAAGGTTGGAATCAATGTTAGTCACTTCGTGTAAAATCCTGACTTATCCGATCTATGATCATGATCAAATGCGCACTTCAGGCCCCCCTCTTCAGAGAGGTGAAAATGTAACCGGGACTAAAGCCAAGAGGAAGAAGAATATGAACTAACTTCAAAATATTACTTTTGGATATGTTGTTTAGATAACGTGAACAATTTATAAAAAATAATTAAACAATGATTGCTTTTAAACAAAAAAAAAAATATAAAAATAAAATTACATATTATAATTATTATATGAAAATTATATGAAAACGGAACTGGAACTGGAATCGAGACACGTGGAGCTAATAATACCCTTTTACAATTAGGTCTAGAATAATAGCAGATTGTGAGTAAAAGGCGTCTAATACAGTTGAGAACAGAAGACAAAAGGAAGGTATAACAAAAGGATGTCGCCGGGCGATGAATCAAAGGAAGTCATCAAAATAGATAGGGTCAGGTTGCGCTTCGTAAATAGTTCCAACTTTAACATCAAATCAAACTTGTGCAAATTCAAGCGGTTCAAATTCATTGTTCTTCCAACATTTGTATGGTGAATGGACAATTCGGCAAGCCCGCTCATCGTGGAACGTATTCACTCGAACTAGTTGAGAGGCGTCCCGGACCCCAAAAGGGGAAAGTTTTGATTTAGTGCTTATAGCTGTCCCAGTCGGCAGAGCCCTCTTTAAACTTCTAGCCGTGTAATAGAATAAAACTGTTCGAACAATGCCCGCGCTAGCATTCATACTACTTCGGAAAAACATTGAGCATCAAGTCCACTCCTCTAAGAAGCTACGCTACGCTAGGTTGGTAGTATTTTATATTTAATTACAGCGATATTTTTGTATGAATTTCATTAAACATCTAAAATAGGTATTTGAATTAAAGTGTACGTAAATGCAGGCTAGCTTAAGACGAATCTGTATGTATGAACTTTGAGCCAACATAGAGAACTGGATTGGCGCCCTTATCGCAATGTAGGAACTTATTGGTCGCGACGCTACGGGACCTAAATGTAATGTTACCGTCGAATGAATATTCTAAACTAGCTGAGTGTGCTGAACTAGCGATTTGAATCGTTCAGTTGCATGTCCCGTTTGGGGAATCCAGTCAGCGTTTTTGTATTTTGTGGCTTATTTATGGTTGAACACTTTTCGCTAACGTTTCGGAATATATATTGTAGCGAGCTTTAAATTAAATAGCTTGCTTTTTAGTTTCACACTACAAAATAGAATTTGTTACAGGTAACCTAACAATGTCATTAAAATATTGTTATTTTCTATTATAACCCTTCATCTGTAGCTTTCATATCTTTAAGAGTGGTCATTAAGAGCGCTAGGGTAAGATAAAAGATCATTAGCATTTCGTTCGCCAAGATTCAGATCTTCTATTGTTACGCCACTGTTTTGTTTTTACGCTTCGTCTAATTTTCCGCATTTGCGACTATCACACTGCTGTACTTTGGTGTCACTTTCGTCCGCAGCGTCCTGATTTTTTGTCAAGAGCTCATTTAGATAATACTTAAATAAAATGTATCTTTTAGCATTGATGTCATGTGCCGTGTGGTTCCCGGCACCAAGAAAAAAGAATAGGACTACACCATCTCGTTCCCATGGATGTCGTAAAAGGCGACTAAGGGATAGGCTTATAAACTTGGGATTATTCTTTTAGGCGATGGGCTAGCAACCCGTCAATCTCAATTCTATCATTAAGCCAAACAGCTGAACGTGGCCTATCAGTATTTTCAAGACTGTTGGCTTTGTCTACCCCGTAAGGGATAAAGACGTGATCATATGTATGTATGTGTGATGTTATGTTTAAAAAAAAATTACAACCAAAAACGTTTTTTGTATGGCGTTGCAACTCCAAATAATAAGATAAATATTTACTGCAATGATCGATTCGAAAGTGAAAAATTTACCTTAGAAATTGTCATGATAGGTGAAGTTGATCTGGCAGGTTATCAATAAGTTTAACCAATTGTAATAAGTGCAAATACATAGTGATTCTCACCATCAAAGCTAACAAAACCTGATACCAGTGCAATATAAAAAGAACTGCTTAGCGCTTGGGATAAAACCCGTTTAACTAGAAACATTTAACTAGTTTAAGGCTAGGTCTTGTCAAGGCTTATTATTTTCATTTCATTACGAATATTTGCTATCGATTTACCTGATTTAAACAAAATCATTTTCGGTAACATCAGTATCAAATGAGATTAAGTGATCTTCTTCCTCGTCGTTACCTTTTCCCACTTTCTACGTGGGGTCGGCACAGTATGTTAGTCTTTTCCAATTACTTCTGTCAATTGCCATGAAAAAAATGAAAATGAGATCATGAGAGAATGAGAAATTGATAAATAGTGAAAATATATCCTCAGCAATACACTTTGGTTAAATACTGAAATAAATGTTGTGGCATATTCAGTTTTATCCGCGTAAAAGGCAAATCTTGTTACTCCCGTTCTTGCGTGAATTTTAAACCCTGTTACACATCAATATAAATATCTTCATGCTATTTCAGCGTCTTACACCTAGTAATTTCGATTGTTCAATATCAGACAGTCAGTCAGTCAATTATACAAGTAATATTTTTATTTCCAATTACATTGATAAACAATTAAAATGTGTGTTTGCCGGCACTTTAGGATAGGAACACTCCATAATTTTTTAATGGATGTCGTAAACGGCGACTAAAGGATAGAATTATAAAAATTGGGATTCTTCTTTTCGGCGATGGGCTAGTAACCTGTCACAATTTGAATTTTAATTCTATCATTTAGCCAAACAGCTGAACGT
Source organism: Amyelois transitella (assembly GCF_032362555.1). Lineage (NCBI taxonomy): Eukaryota > Metazoa > Arthropoda > Insecta > Lepidoptera > Pyralidae > Amyelois > Amyelois transitella. The sequence goes on from NC_083509.1 coordinate 9,059,605, forward strand.
GGCATATCAATCTTTTCAAGACTGTTGGCTCTGTCTACCCTGCATAGGATATAGACGTGATTATATGTATGTATATAATCGAATATGAAATCATACCATAACTTAAGTTTCAACTCAATTATGCTTATGTCAGACATCTACCTTTAATTCTTCTTGTAAGTTTTACAAGTTTTGGACACATTGCTTCTCACAACTTATAACGAGTTCCTATTGACTTGGCGCTTGTCGCAAACTACCAACTCGTAAAGCCTTATTTAAACAACGAAAGTTTTTGCAATATTGCTATAGAGATTTCCTTTAAGTTTATACGCTGGTACTTCGAGTCGAGTGATAAAGTTTACCAAAGAAAGTGTAGTACGCAAATAAAATAACTACGGAATAGGGTCTTCCGTCAGTTAGCTCTCTACGAGTACCTACCTACTTGAATTTAAAAAAAAAAAAGGAATTAGTGATGTAGTTTTATTCAATAAATTACTTTTAATAAAATTAAATATATTCTCTCACTTACGAAATGTTCTTGTGGTTGCCTGGAAGAGACATAATGCGATAAGGCCGCCTTTTTTTTCAAAAGTTAAGGATTAATTTCTTTTTAGTAATTTTATGCGCAATCAAGGATGATCTATGTAAAAAAAAATTGAGATTTCTCAAAAATGTTGGTCTGCAAGAAGCTAGAATATATTTCACCTGTAACCAGGAGTAAGACCTGGAAGAAAATAATGGGTAGGAAGCGGCTCAAGTAGGACATAATTGGGATTTGTATATAAAAGTTTCGTAAGTTTTAATATGAAATAAAAATAATATAATACAGCATACTAATTAAATAGTCTGCACCAGTCCATATGCTTTGAAATTTAAGAGATTTTTCTGTATGAATTAATATATAGAAACACATAGTTACATATAGTCGCCTTTATACCCTTTGCGGGATAGATAGAGCCCACCAGTATTTTCAAGACTGTTAAGCATTTTGCATATTCGTGGTAACATAAAATTCAAATCGAGTGTTTCAAACTTATTTACATACTTTTCTTCTGAACAATGTCTCGCTTGCGTATTTTTAGATCTATGTAAAACATTTCAGTCTAGAAAGTTTGAAAATATTTGATAATGCCAATTGTTCGAGTTGTCGGCAAGCATAATGGTAGGAATAGATTTTATTAAATTATTTCAGTATGCCTTGTTTAGTTTAAGCTCCGATGACTAAAAACATACATACATATATATAGTACGACTATATTCCTTGCGGACTAGATAGAGCCAACAAAGTCTTGAAAAAACTGATAGTACACATTCAACTGTATGGCAAAATGATGGAATTGTCTAAATTAAGGCCTAAAATGATGCTGACAACAGCCATTAGAAAAAAAACGCATATCGCTCTTTCACCTGGAATTTGAACTATGCGTTCATAGTAAGGTTTGCTGATTAATACCTGGTTAACGACTTCAGTTTAATTAAAACCACTCAAAAACGTATGAGCAATTTTTATATACATGTCCTATAAGCGGCAAACAGAGTCAACAGTATTGAAAATTCTCGAATGCCATATTCAGCTGCATGACTAAGTGACGGAATTGACATTTCGTTGTTAAAAAATTGTGACTTTGTTTTCTGCACTCGAAACTTAACTCATACAAATAACTCGGCTAAAGTGAACACAACTTAGAATTGAATAGACGTCCGTGAAAGTTCTCTAGGATTCTCCAATGCGTGTTTCTTGTACATTGTTTTTGTATCAGTTTTGTTTGCTCTGTGTTCTTTTGTTCTTTTTAATTAATTTGTTATCTGTTGGCTACAACATGCCGACTGCTGAGCTTCTTTGTCTAACTGTGTGGAAAATGGATTATGTTTTTCAGCGTGTTAGTTTTATTTGATGTAAGTTGGGTTATTACATTTGTTTGGGACAGCTCACATTTTTCCTTGTGGTAAGACCCTCATCTGTCCGCCCGAGTACTAAAGGATGGTCGGTTATTTTGGGATCCAACCCACCACTTGGTGACAATGTCTTCCACTTTATGCCAAGGCCGTGTACTTCTCTAGCCCTGGTGGCCTCCGGATCTTCCTCTAATGAGACGAAGCGGCCATTGGGTCAAATACCAGCTTCAGCTCAAGGCATACTAGTTGCGCACACGCCTTCAATAATGGTGGTCCATTGGGAGTTGAGATGCCGCTGCTTCCGCTAATCAGTCCTCATAACTTTGGGAGCTTACCAAAAACATGCAACCCTGAAACCACGAAACCCTAATATCATGATAAAACACATGACGTATTTAAAACGTTTGATTGATGACAGCATCTAGAATATACAGTATAGCTAAACCCACAGATAGAACGGATCAAAGTTTGGCGCGTTCTCTTCATAATGCGCATCGATCAATCTTCAATGTAATAGAAACCGATATGTTTGAAATGTAATATCGGGTGGTTTATTTAATATACGCTCCATCAATCACAGCAGACGGTGTATGGAGACAGAGCAACATGTGATCAGTCTATGGGCTTCCTCCACCTTATTTATATTAAACGCCTATGTCAATGTGCGCAAAAATGCTTTGTTTGCACAATGTAATTGTATATTTTTTGTCATAGGCTAGAGATAAAGTTGTATTATAAAGTTTAGAAAATTTTATTATACAATTTTATATCTTAAATTTTCTTACTTCCGTGTTAAATAAAAACAACTTAACGATCTACACGCATTCAATTTTACTGATCAGATATCAATAAATAAAAATCTAGTATAATCATGGCGCATTCAAACCTACCGATCCAAGTTATCTTTCAAGAAACTTATTTTGAAAAGTTGCTGAGTAGCGTAGTAGAGTAATGTAAAAACTTTACTTTTTTTTATTCCTAAGTGGCAGACAGATTGTGGCGTAAAGGAAAAGTTGCAATAGGAGGCATACAACAAACCCTACTAATGCTGAACTTGTGATTTGTAAGGTCGGCTCGACCCGCACTGAAGGCAGAAAACAAAGAAATATTTCACTCGTGTAATGGATTGAAGTGAGCTTCAAACTTTTCACATTCAGCAAGTTTTCGAACAAATTTATCTCTAGAGGAGCGCGCGCAAATACATCAAACTTGAAGTGTAAATTAAGGAGAGCCGAGAATGGCATGATATAGACAGAGCAATGAAGCGAAAGTAATTATATATTTTTTTAATTCGGAATGGCCACAAAAATTACCTGATTGACTGCATAGAGGTCCGCATTAATTGATTGTGTGATTTAAAAGATAAAAACGCATATATGCCTTTATCCCCATAAGAGATAGCAGCGAGACTTGAAAGTCACGTTTAGCTAGATGGCTTAGTAATAGAACTCATATTCTGAAAAAAGGCTAGCAAAAAAGCTACTTTTTGCTAGCCTTTTTCTTGATAGAAAAATTTCAAGCGCGTTCAAGAATGCATTATATGGGCAGCATCAAAGCAGCTACACACATCATTCTTTGTAGAGATACTCGCATTGACACCAAATCGGAGCTTTATTAAAAAAAAATTACAATGCTCTTTTTAATTTTATGAACTAAAGTGAGTCAACTTCAATATAAACTAGATAAGCGTCCTTTCCATCTGTTAGTGATTTTGATCATCATCTGCAAAATCTAGCCGCTATTTTAATGATTATCATTTTACATTTTTCTATTTTCCTACTTCTCAGGTATTTACTCTTCTAATAATAGTTCTTTGCGTAACGTCTACAATCTCATTATTTTGCACTTTGAGCAATTTCATACACTTGTTTCATGTGAACGTTTTCAAGTCGCTAAAATTAATGTCATTCTTATAGTTCAGTTTCGTGCCTTGTCGCCATGTCACTAAATATTTGAATCTAGATTCAAATATTTAGGTAAAAACTATGTTTTTTCCATGATACCTAAGATACAAGTTATAAGACACCTCTCTTTATATTTATGTGAAGTTTACAATAAATTAATAATTCTCTCATTTTCGTTACCTATAAAAACAGTTCTCACACTATGAAACTGCATTAAAATGAATTTAAATTTTATGTATCATGTGCTGTACAAGATAATTCTCGATAGCATAGTAAATGCTCATCAAAATTTAATATATCTGTGTAATGCATCAATTTACTGATGTACGTAATGTACACATCAACCAACTCAAATTTATTGCAACTTAGCATTTATTTGTTACGTCATAAGGTTCTCTAGAGGATAGTTTGATATTCTGTTGACTGTACGAGGGCGTAAGGGTTGGTTAGAGTCATAAAACTTGGAGACAATAAAGTTGGCTGAAGAACTGAAGTTGGGACAACTATCCCTAGTTGATCCACGAGCGTTTCAGTTATCACTTTTGATGTGGATCCCTTTGTAACTACATTTTATGAACAAAATGTTAATCTGGTGAGGATTCACGAAATTAAAGTTAAATAGATCAAGTTATAATTTGCAATTCAGTGTCGTGGTCGCAAGCGATCTTTGTGATCATATTCGTTAAAGAATATACGTATGTGTTCTGTTATGTCAGGAACAGGTATACCAAAACATAATCCAGTCATACCGGGTCAGGTTTTTTGACCCAAACCACTTATAAGTAAGATACTTAATTTTCATATTTTCGTTAATAAGAACAATTCTCCTTAAGAAAAAATATGCATTTTCCTGTTTCCTCGTACACTGCAAACAATAAGGAACATAAATAAATTTATTTCAAGAACAAAGGGATCAACCGCGCGGTACCAGCAGGAGTACACTTGACCCCGACGTGTCGCGCGTTCTCGTCTCTAATGGCAAAGTTTTGATTTATCATCGCGCGGATCGCGTCGCGGTCACAATTACTCAAATGCTTTTAATCAAATTAAATATTCGCATGAACAACTTTGAGAAGATAATGGCGGATAATGCGATTTCGCTTTCGGTAAAAGCTGTTGTTTTTGTGGTACAATCGTTTGTCTCTTTTACACATTCACATGAATTTATCCTAAGTAGTATATAGACCGCATATCTCTATGCGATATATATGCCAAGTTTGTATCTTAATGATTTGGATAGGGTAGTTATCTAGATTATCTAAAAATAACCTCGGTGTTGATTTATTGTAAAAATATTTTAAGCTTCTATGATCTTTTGTTTTACCTCTCACGTTTCAATCCCTAATTGGGATAGGGTAGGTCAAAAATTCATCTGAATCGATGTTTTTCATTTTTTTTTTTTTTTTTGGTTATTGCATATCGAAGGAGTTTTAAATGATAGCCTAAATTTGATGCAAACTTATTACCAAAATAGATAAGATGTCAGGAAAAATAGACAACGTAGCAAACAAAAACCTTCAGGGAGTCAAATAGATAATAAAAGTTAGCGAACACAACGCGAACAAAAGTTAGTAGTTAATATGATGAATTGAAGACTGTCAGTATGTTTTTAATTAGCAAAAAACAATTAGCTTCAGAAATGGAAAGGAAAAAGAAACCTTTTGAAGCAATTAGGTACGACATTGCTTACAAAATATCGGTAGCTTTAAAGCAAATAGCGTTATTCAAGAAAAGCCTTTTGAACCACAACCTAAGCGTTTACAGTTGCATAAGCAAGAAAAACAGTGTTTGCTAATTGCTACTAGTACGACTTAATACCTAGCACAAACTTCGTTTCTACCTCTACACGCAAATTACCCTAACATTGCAGCATTACCAGTATAACTTGACCTATAATTGCACACACAAAGTCTCCATTCTCACCTTACCCCACTTTGGGGACCAGGACAAAGGGGGTCTCATTAAAATGGTTAGTTATTTCACTATCGACCCGCTAACGTCGTTCGCGTCAAGTTGGTTTCGTTTCAAGAATCATTTCTAATTTCGTAAGACTTTGCTAACAAATTAACCACGTTTACTTTCTTACTAGTTTTTGCGTAAGAATTTATGAAACTCGTCTTTATGACTTGAATTGATCAATAATTATAACTAAGAATAATTTATATTAAATAAATATAGGAAAATGAACGGAAAGCCGTGGGCAACCTAGGCATTAGTATATAATATTGAAAAGACAATCATAAAGCTCTGTTATTTTCTGAAACAGGCAAGACATTAAGGACATATTAATGATTCATCAATAATGACAGACTTGGTCTTCGGACTGATTTTATAATGAGAACTTCTATCTTATGTTTATGATAGATATAGAAAATGTATATATATATTTATTAAAATATACATGTGGAACAATAAAGAAAGTTATACACTTGTCTTGAAAACACCTCAAACTTAAACTCAAAGATATTTACACCGAGAGGCCAGGTTCAGCTGTATATAGCTATAAACATATGTAATCGAATCAAAAAATGAGTTTCAAATAGTGACACAAAAGAAAGTTATTAACCAATATCAATTGACAAATTAAGAACAAGTGCACCAAAATATATTTAAAAAGGCATTGGAGTCACTGACAAGATCGTGAGAAAACCTGACTATCCAGGGAACTAAAAATTTGTAATTGTGTAACTACGATCCAATATAATTAAGATGGAAGTCGCCACGTGTAAAAACCTGACTCACCCGTGGGTATATATGTATGTATGGCTTACTACTTGTCATTATATCTGAATCTTTACAGCTCAACATGGCTTTAGAGTCTTGTAACTGTGACATTAGTGATCGCCATATCTATTGGTTCCGTCTGCCCCATAAGACGAAAAAGCATTTACATGTGTGTTAACAAATAAAAGAATGACTCTAAACCGATACAATTCGGATCAATACCGAAAAAAGCAGTACCAGAAATTGTCTTCATTTGTCCTGTAAGAAATAAATATATGTGTGAATGTATGTGTGGGTTGCAAAAAATAGAATAACTCTAAACCGATCAACATCTCAATACAATACGGATCGCCAATACAAAAAAAAGCAGTACCAGTATATCGCCCATTTCAGATTTAAAACAAAAAAGCCGGGTCCACCTGAGGGCCCATTGCTTCGGACGTGCGGGTGTGTTTATTCCCGGTTCCCCATCAATCACGGGAGCCCCAGTTTTTCAGGGCTATCACTCCCGGAGGATAAAGATTGCAGGCGATGTCCCTTGACGGGCGCATTGAAAAATTGTGTACTGTGTGCCCTGATTTAATCCATTTTAAAAATATCTTTAGTTTTTTTTAGAAAAAAAACACTTTTATCCTTTTTTTATTTATATGTATAAAACCGACACGAATAATGACAACAAACATGAAGCTAACATACAAAATTATGTTTCTTATGAAAGCGTAGATTAAGCGAGGATTTCCCACGGATGTGTATTTAACGGTATATTAAAAATAGAATTTATACTAAGTACCATATATATCATATATAACTAAGTACCATATATATGGTTTGCCTTGGATGCCCTGTGGTTGAAGTAACTATAAAATTAAACCACTCTAGGTATCTTTTTCTCGTGGATGTGACTAGGAGAATAAAAAATTTAAAATTATAGCCCGTGTCATACCGAATACCGGAAATAGTGAACTTAATAATTTTTCTATGGGCTATTAATTTAATAGGCGTTTCATTACATCGTGTAAAAGTTATTAAGTTAAAATATCAGGTCCCGTAAAACTTAGGCCATCCAACATATTAAGCTCATTGTATTCCAACAAACGGAAACACCGACAAATTACAATAAACGCACCTGTGACAACCCTTAGTTCAGAGGAACTGTAAGCCGGATTATATAATTGTTACACATAACATATCCCGGGAACTTATTAAGGGCTCGTGTACACAGGGATAAAACTTTTCCTTCTGTTATAACAATAACTACCGTTATACTGTGCGGTAGCTGCTTAATAGCTGAACGTAGCCTGTCAGTCTTTACAAGACTGTTGCCTCTGTCTACCCCACAAGGGATATAGACGTGATTTTATGTATGTATGTATACTGTGCGGTTTCCGGCGCTTTAGAATAGGATCACTCTATATCTTTCCCATGAATGTGGTAGAAGGCGACCTAGGTTAAAGCAGATAAACTTGGGATTCTTTTTTTAGGCGATGGGCTATCAACCTGTCAATGCCATCATTAAAATATACAGCTGAAAATGGCCTTTCAGACTTCAAGACTGTTGGCTCTGTCTACCCCGCAAGAAATATAGACGTGATTATATGCATGAACTAAGAAAATCTTTATGTAGAATTTTTAAACATAGTGTAAAACCGCCTTAAAGACCTGAGCTGCGGCATTAACAAAACATAACCCTTTTAGTATGACTAAAGATCACGTCCTTCAAAAGGGACCGAAATTAGTGGCAGACCTTTAGGACAATTCTCAATTTCATCTATGGTCTTTATTTGGCGTACAAATTTTTAGGTATTCTCGTTAGCCAGACTTATATTACCTACTGTAGCAGTAAATGATAATTCAGTGCTGTTTTGTAGGTGTGAAACATCATTCTATCATTAAGCCAAATAGCTGAACGTGGCCATTCAGTCTTTTCAAGACTGTTGGCTCTATCTACCCCGCAAGGGATATAGACGTGACCATATGTATGTATGTATGTGAAACATCAAGAATGTGTTTAGTTTACCTATGTGTCGTCGGATATGCATGAAAAGAGTAATGAGTGTGGAAGAAGCGGGAGAGGTCTGTAAGGTTCATAGCAAGTGGGAATCCATAGTCTCTGCCTACCCCAATGGGAAACAGGCGTGATGGTATGTATTGTGTATGTATACTGTATAGCCTCTTCAATGTCAGCTTTTGTAGCGCAGTGCGAAATTGCTTGACTTGAGTCATAAGGTATCGTGTTCGATCCCCGGCTAGGTCAAGATGTAAAATGATCTTTATCAAATTGACCTGAGTCTTAAATTTATATCACTGTGTAATTCCTCAAGTCTCTTACTTACTTTGGGAGTATACTTAAGTGTTTATGATATGTGACAAAAAATATTTTTTTGTCTCTCTCAAAAATACATTTAAGTTGATAAAATGTGTCCTATAACTTTATTTGTATTTTCTTTATCATAGTAAGTGAAAATATATGTTTCAGAAAACTAATACACTCAGGAAAATGAGTTCATACTTATTACTTTATTATTAAATTAGTTAAGTGACCTGGACGAATGTTTGGTACGTATTTACAAATGTCTGTAAAGTTAAAAAAGTAAATTAGAAGTTAATTGCAAAAGTTTCTCATTAATATCTCTCCAATCATAAGTTTCTATTGTTCTTTCAAGCCTCGATTAATTAATTGAAGCAGTATAATAGTGATTTACTAAACTCGAGCGATACTGGCTATTGTCTTAACTTGATAGGTTTTAAAAATAAATTTTTTAGTCAGCCTTCGTGGTGCTGCGTTAGTGTGCATGTCTGTGACACCAGTCCAGGTCACTGCATAATGAGAAATGAACTCTCTGATAGTCTTGGATCTTAGATGTTCATCTATATAATTATTTATCACACATTATAGTATCGTTGAGTTACTATCTCGTAACAAAAGTCTCGAACTTACTTCGAGATAAACTCAATCTGTGTAACCTGTCCCGTATATATTTATTTATTATGTTAATATTAATTAAGACATATTACTGGACTGGCTGGTGTAACTTAGGTTTCTATACAAAGCGACTCCCATCTGATTTGACCTTCAAAAGTACAAGGAAACCTAACTAGTATCAGTTGCACATTAGTGAATTTAGATGTTAGTTGACTGAATGCGTTTTTCGCCGTAAATGCATCATTTATCAATAAAATTAATGTGCTAGCTCAGCTAAGAGTCATTGGTTTGGTACAGTCAACAACACAATTAAGAACCAATAAAGAGCTAATAATTTAATAATTTAAATCATAATTTCAATATTGTATTAAAAATCACGTTTTTAACCTTAGCTACATCACCCTTTTTAAGTCGCCCACCCCTTTCGACCACACCGGCGCTTTTTTATTTTTAAGCGTGGGAGTAACAATGTCTTTTGACTGAATAAACAAGAAGAAACACACACATTTTTCACGTCCTTATCCCATACGGGCAAATAGAGCCTACAGTCACGAGACTCAACATACACATTAAGCTGAATGGCTTAGTTAAAATATGAAATATTCTAATTGATATAATTCGAAAAAACATTGAATATACAATTTCAATAAAATCCCATTATTTTAAAAGCCATGAGAATTGTGACTTTGTGTAAGACTTTGGAGACATTGAAAACCTTTTATCTTTCGTCGACGCCATTGGTGCGGGAGAAATGAATGCAGAAAAGACGCGTCAATCATTTCAAGGAAAAAAAAAGATGACTGACATAAGAAACTTCGCTCCTATTTTTAAGTTGGTTAAAAAATCCGATTAAATGTTTAAATTCGATTATACGAGAAGGATAATTTATAATAATTAGATATGTGCTACTTAGGTATTATGCTGTACATGGTGAGCTCGATAGCAGATTCTGAACGACTTTTCTCAAAATTAAAAGCAGAGTATGTTCTTGCTGTGATGAAATACATTCAACATAGTAAGTATAAAGTTAAATTAAATTAATCGAGAGCCTTATAGTTTGAGAGTTTATTAATAAAAGTTCAACAAGTCACCATTTAACAATCATGATCAATGTTTCGTCTTCAAACATTTATTCCCTGAGTAATAAATTATCAAAGTGATGAGTCAAGGTGATAAAAACTCCTTTTACACGTGAAACTTTCGAACGATATCAAAATGTCAAGATCCAATCATGCGAGGACTTCGCGTCACTAGATATTTACGAAAACTACGGTACGGGTCGGGTAATAAGGTATAGGGGTGTAGAGTAGAATCCTCGTACTTTCGCCAAGTCTCCCCTGAACCAAATGTCGTCATCAACATTTACCCCCTCCCCCACCTCGCCTTCAGCCCCGCACCGGGCATGCGCCCGCCAGTAATCAAATTGCGATAATATGGCTTGCACTCAAACGTTACAATTATTTGCAATATCGCATATATTAAGCAACTTATAAAAATATGTCGGTTTTCGATAATAAACATAAACACAAGTATAAAAACAACTATTTGCAAAAACATAAAGTTACGAAATAGAATTGAATGCTTTACAAGTTCAATAAGTAGTCAATACCTCCACTTAGACATCATTTTATAAATCAGTTCTTAAGTCACCAAGAATAAGAAAATATTTAGAATATAATCGTTGTGCAACATGTTGAAAAGATGACACCGAGCACAATATTAAAATTCGCTCAGCACCCGTGTGACAAAAATATTTTGCCGCCAGCTAACCCCGCACGCACGCATGCGCTATCTCAGCCGACCCGCAGTAAAACGACTGGTCACGTGACTCGCCGCGGCATTCGCTCGTCGCACATCGGCAGTCGTCGGCGAACCGGCCCAGTAAACAGGCGTGTCCACGCGCGTCGTTACAATACCATGACATAAATGTCAAATGAAATGATATCGAAAAAAATAGTGACATGTGCTCTACTGTAACCTAAACACTCACCCAAATTCTTTATTTTCAGTGTTACATAGTGCTATTATTCAGAATTTTAATGTTTTCCTCCCCGATTTGGTGTAGCGAAATTTATAGTCCCGGTTCTGTTCGTGATCGTGTTTTCGCTAGCTGCTCATAAAACATTCCAGGTGACTTTAGAGCCTGTTTATCACTTACGATGGAAGTCAGCAGCAGAATTAAGTCAAAAGTGTTGTGTTTTGTATAGGTTGATGTAGGAACCAGTGTTATTCACGATGGACCGCGTGAGTGGCGTATGTAGGTTCGGAGGAGTGGTTTCAGCAGTTCGGACTAGAACCGGCAGAAGCAAGCGCCGTCTTGGTGCCCAAAATCAGATGGCAGAAGATATGCCCGAACCTCCACGCAGAGGACTAGGCGCTATTTTAGTCCTAGCCTGCATATTGGTTTACCACAACTGTCTATACTGTGGTTTCGTCTTCGACGACATCAGTGCTATAAAGGAGAACAGAGACTTGAGGCCACAGACGCCTATAACGAATATCTTCCTGAACGACTTTTGGGGAACTCCAATTCATAAGGTGAGGGCAAGCCGCCCTTAGATATAGAATATTATTCTCCTTACTCCTTGATCCCTTTCCTTCACAAACCTTTCCGTCTGATTCAATTAATTGTTTATAAGAGTTCTTTTAAGAAACCCAAGAAAGTATTTTCATTGGTAGGTATCTCGGATAACATTATGATGATCGTGTTACTTACTTATTAAATAAATGGTTAAAAAGGCCAATAACTCACATTTATTCTACTTTACTACACTTTTATTAGGTCATAATTAAAACGAAATATTGAAAAGTATGACTTTAATTCCTTTAGGTAGTACCTACTTTTTGTTTTGCATTCAGTGTCTTCATTATTAATTTTCTGACTAGGTAAATTAGTAGATACCTACTTAAATAAATAACGAATATTTATATAATTCTTAAATATGAAGCTATAACTGAAATAAAAATAACTTTATGGTTAACCCAAGACCTACGAAAACTTATATTCATAATTAAAGTTTCGTTTGAAACAATTTTTTCCATGACATCGGGATAAATGCCAGTTTCACTCAGGTCAAACGGTGATTTGTTATACTTAATTACTTATTGACCAATGTAAAAAGGCTTACAAGAATGCGTTTTGAAAGAAACACATTACAGTCACATCTTGTAATAGAATTACAAACAAAACTATGTTTAAATTCAATATGACTGTTAGCATACAATATGCAGAACGACATAATTACCTCTATGCAGGTGTCCTAAATCAAGCACTCATGCTTACGCCAAAATTTATGGGTATAATCATGATTTTTTTATCCGTATAAAACTCATTCCGCCTTGTCTACTGTTTGTACCTATTGGCTACTTTAACTGAACATTCGATACTTCCGACAAGTTAAAGTAGGTATAACAACCTTTATCTTAAATATTTACGTATAAATATAATACAACGTTTCAACTTGGACAAAAACAACTTGATGGTCAACCCATGCCTTAAGAAAAGTATCTAATCATAAATTAAGTTTTTGTTTGAAACCACTTTTTCCACGACATCTGAAGAGATTCCAGTTTGAATCGAACCAAACAGTTTGGAATACGATTATAACCAATTTTTTTTACTGTAATGTAAGATTCTTATAAGAGTCTGTTTTAAAATGGGCACGTCATAAGTAAGTTAACACATAAACACATTAGTTTTACAAAATATTGTTACAACTTAGCCAGGAAATTGCGTTAAAATTCAATATGATGCAGCCAAACAATATAAAGACTTACCTACAAAAAATTACGTTTGTGCAGGTGTCATTAATCAAGCAGTTACTGATAGGTAATTCGAGAATTTATGTGTATAATCATTGTGAATATTTAATCTATCCGTATTCATATTTCACCTCAATTTCACTTACCATGTATTGGCTGCATAGACTGCAGCATGTCGCAAAATTCAATTCGCCATTTCGAATAAAAACTTGTAAAGTTTTTGAACAAAAGGCGGAAAGTTTCGAAAGCATAGAGAAATAGAACAGAAAGCTGTTGGTTCGAAATAATGTATTGCTAAAATGATTCATATTACTTCGAAACTTTAAATTCTTGAAAACTGTATTCTTTGAAAGTAAGAAAATCACACTGGAAATTCAAAGTGGTGAATTAGCTGCTCTTTTCAAAGACGGAGAACATAAGCATCATGAACATTAGGGTTGTGAGTTTGATAAATATTTATGTCTTAATCCGCGCCAGTTTATTTCTCAAAGATACAATGAGAACGAATTCTGGCTTGGCATTGTGAGAAAGAATAATCAAAGTAATCGCTCTTTCTTTCATTCAAATGTATTCAGTGTGAGCGCTGAATAGGGCGCGATGCTACTGGGTGGAGTTCGCAAATGACGCCAACTTGGGTTAGCGTGTGTGGATCGTAAATTTTATCTGAATATTAGGCAATTTTGAAGATCTGATTTTGAAATAACGGAATGGAGTTTTCGAATCATGTATCGAAAAAGTCAATATATATATATGCGTTTTAAATACTTTGAATTTGTACAAAAAATACATTGTAATGTTTAATAATTATGTAATTCAGTCAAATATTTATCCAAATATTCAAATGGTAATAACTCTCATAGTAGGTAGATCGGTAGTTATATATTTTGATAAAAATAAACAATATCGTTTCCACTAAAATATTCCATAATGAAAAAGATATGTAAATTGTATTTGAAATTTCTAGATAATATGACTGATTCCTACTTTAAATATAATTCTTGCATGAGTTGCTTACTCACCCACCAAAGACAAAACCCACCCTATAAGTAGCGCAAACAAAAAAGGTGATAACTTAATTTATTTAAATACTTTTCATTTATTCAAGTCGCCGTTCTATGACCATCTGACTCAGGCACGTGAGTTAATCACATAGGGACCGGATTAAGGGCTTCTGGAGACTAACGAATTCTTGTTCACGCTGCATTACCCGCCTAATGCGTAGCTCGAATTGCTGAAGTCTCCCGAGTCTGCAATCCAATCACGACGAATGAAATGAATGTTCAAACGGATGCAGTAATGTGTCTGCCGACGCCCATTAGGGCAAATGGCAGTAAAAACAAGAACAACTACAAGTCGATAGTGTTTAACGGCCTCAAAGTGCAATTACGATCCAAATGGTGGATGAGGTGAGGGAAATTGCTTCTAAATACACCGAAACCGTGTAACTGAATATAGAACTTATGATTGTTTTATTGTAAGTAGATTAAATGTGACCAGAATTTGTGAGTTTTAAATAAAGTTTCTGTTTTGTAGCTTAGTAATATAGCGAACCAATTTTAAATACTAAAAACTCAGTAAAAATAAATAAAACCTAAATAAGTAGATGAATAAGTATTGATAAAAGATATAATAAGTTCTAGTTTGTTTTACATATTTCCATATTCAACTACTATGTTATGTGAATATTTAAATTTTTGGAAATTAAACTACACTGCTTTCTTTCCTTTCCAGAAACTTCGTGCTTATCAAATATACTATTCTATATATTCTTGATATCTTCGTAGTCTGTAAGAGGTTCAAAATCCGCACTGATTTTGTCAGTAGCTCCACAAACAATCAAATCTCCGAAATTGGAAGCTTCATCTCCCCTCGCTTAGTAAACAGACTATTTTCGGAAAACTTCGTCGAAAGAGTTTAGCAATTGTTTTCCCCAATCCTCAGTTGCTGTGTGATTATTCAAATAAACCGTTTGTCGGGTTGGATCCCTTAGATTAAGAAACAGATGAGGACCACATGTATTATTTGAGAGGTCGTTTTTTAAATCCACCTTCGTAATATTATTTTTTTTTTTTGGTAAAATATAAATAACTTCATTTTAAGCTGTCATCTTCATATGTGTTTAAACAAAATTTTATAAGCTGTGTAGTGATGTAAGTATGTATCATTTTGATAGTTTCATGTTGTTTAATAACCGCGTTTTGAAATGAGTATAATAAAAAGAAATTTAAAATCGATATCAAAATACATAGACGCTCGACATTTGCAAATTTCCAGTCCCGATCTCTCAACGAAGGGCACCGCACACAATGGATGGGGTCGTCGGAATTACTTAGTATTTAAATAAGAGATCAGCGCCATTTTGCACGTCAGCTTATTGTGTGCTGAGTAACGCTATATTCAGAGCAAACAGGATACAGGGCGCCTATTTACGAACCCCCAAATTATGTACACAAAGAGGATAATTCATCTCTGTTTCACATCATGTTAGATTTAAACAGATTCGAGAAAGTTGGTAGGTTTTGGAGAAAAGTCATGTTTATATTACTGTATATTACTGACAGAAACAAATTTTAGTAATATAAAAATAATAGAAATGATTAACTGTTAAGTGATAGTCAATATGTAATAACGTTATACATACTTCACGGAATGGGCAACATTTAGAGATATTAATGATGTTTTATATTGAAGGCCTAATATTAAGTTATTACGTTATATTGAGCTATTCAAAAACCGATAACTCCATATATTTACTTAAACATACTTTGTTTATCTTTCAACTCTAATTGTTCCACTCAATTCATTTATGTTCTAGTAGTGTTCTAATAAAGAGAAAAGTCGCGAGATCTGAAGCACTGCGCTGGACTGGGTGCTACAAACACGCAAAGATGAGCGAGAGTAGTTTGAGTATACTACAAATAAAATGAACAGAATCTAAGTCTTTAAAAAAAATACGTCGCCGAATAAGCATTTTGTAAGAGATTAATCATTCTATCTGAGTTTAAGCTAAAACATAGGTATTTAGCCCGTTGGTGCTTCGCAAACGGCCGCCGCCCGCATCCATCACTGTCACTGGAACAAGTTTTTCCCCGAGCACTGAACAGCAGGCTCACTGTTTTCGTTTACAAACTTTCGTCCAGTGTCACTTTAAATATTAGCTGTGAAGTTCGAAATACAATGATTCGTTTTTGTTATTCGTTTTGGAAATTTCATAAAAGCGATTGTTTGAAACTAACAAATAATAAAGTACTTAGACACTTTTATTGTAAAAGTCTGAATTTACCGTGAATATAATTTAAGGGTTTTAAATAAGAAAGAGAGAACTTATTGAGAAAGGACAAATCAAGAAAACACTAAACCGACGAGCTTGCATGAAGAGAATGATGAGTGTGAATAAAGTATAAGTAAATGCAGGGATCATGGGAAGTCAAAAGATATATCTTTGCTTGCTATCCTTTTTGAGAAAGAGACGTGATTTCATGTCTTGATCCATGAACAATACTTCACGTATACTACACGTATACTACGTGGTACCGTGACCTATTTATTTCAATCACAATATCAGTGAAATGTATTACTTACACTGTCAGGTTCAAATACTCAATAAAATTCCGCTACACTTTACCGCGACGGGAACTCATCTATAATTCCGTGCATAAAATTACTCCATGAAACGCGTGTAATTGTTCCATCGAACACCTGGCAACATTCGATCTCGAGTGCGGGCGACAATCGAGAATAAATTATTCACTGACGTAGAATACATTTCATATTGCTTATGCATGAAAAATCAGGATCGACGGAGCGCGTGGCTCGATACAAGTATTTTGTCATTCGATTATTTTATTCCGTTGTTGCCGATTTATGAGGGCCGTGTTTTTCAAACCACTTTTTTGAGCCGATATGTGTACGAAAATCATGTCAGTAACAATAATTGTAGAGTAATAATACGTTAAAGTTTTGGTCATTTCATTTCCATTGTGTGTTGCGTTTTTGTAACTTACTTAATTTTTTTAATTCTAGTACTTATTAAATTATTGTCACTGCAACTGTAAATGAAGAAGATTACATATTGATTTGTCTTTATATAAATGTTCCATGTGAGAGTTGGCTTTAAAGGGACTTCGAAAGCTGTCTTGGCTCAACTGTCTTGTCTTTCACTTACATAAATGCAACTTAAGCCACTTCTAGACTTCGGACTTGGCACACAAACAGTGAAATACAAGACTTCGTTTTATGTGTTGTGCCGTTGTTTCAAAAATCAAGTTACATTTTAAAATAATTTTATAAATAATGAGTTTCTTATCTATTTTGTAACAAAGAAAAACATAAATTGGGTCATGAACTGATCAAATTAATCATTAAGCCAAACAGCTGAATGAAGTTTATCAGTCTATTCAAGAGGGCTGGCTTTGTCTACCCCGCAAGGGATATAGACGTCATTATATGATGTATTTATGTACATGCCACGATCCCTGTATACCTCTTTGTGCAATTTATACATGCGCGTCGCTTAACTTTAGTTTCTTTTTTCGAAAACTTATGAGCCAACATTCGTGTCTTAAATTCTAAATAACTGAAATTCATACTCATATTGTAAATGTGAAAGTGTGTTTGTTTGACCGTTTTCCTTGTCAAAATCATTGAACCGATCTTTAAGAAATTTTGCATACATATAGTATGGACTATGTGTATTTCTCATACATAGAATCGCAGTCAAACTATGTAAATAGTTTTGCGGAATAATAATTATGTTCCATATGAATATTGTGTTTGGTAAATAAAATACATTTCACGCGAACGGAGCTGCGGGCGAAACTAGTGGAACAGTATGGTTTCAACATTGTAATTAAATTAAGGTATTCTATTATTTGCCACGTATATATTTCTCGGTATAATATGTACAAAGTTTGGTGTTTGCGTGACCGGACACTCTCGTGCACTTCTAATTCTACGACCTTTTCAAGAAATTCATTTATATACGAGTTATTTATTAGTTCGCGTGGGCGTCGTTACGGCGATAAAGCGATTCAAATTGTTTGTTATAATGAAAGGGTATTCAAATAAAATATTTAGATATAAAGATGGTGATAAAAAATACCCATTTAAAGTCTAGGTTTTTACTAATACTATGATAATTGAAATGTTAGCTTATAGTAGCTGTTACCACATTAATACTTAGATTATTAGTTCATGTCTTTTTTCTACGATGCTAGTGTATTGATACATAGGCTCTTTATTTAATGTTAGATACTAGTCCCTCACAATCAAAACAATGTTCCCTATATTGATTCTATAGATAATATATTATCAGAAATGTGCTGAAGATAAAAACAAATTTGTACATCATACCAAAACAGAATAATAATTGTAAAAGAAAAAAAAATTAAACGTAACCTTTACTCTGGTCATATAAAAAAATCATATTTCTTAATTAATATAATTTAATCCAATAGCCTACACAAGTTAGCGTGAAACAGAATGTTTTAAAATTTCAACACCCAAATAAATATTTGTCCTGCCCTTTTACGTGGACATGCAAATAGATCCCCCGCGAGACTTTACCAAAACACTGGCAATATAGATATAAAGCTGGTTACTTGGTTATTTATAATGAAACCTAAAAGTTCGTAAAAATGTGAATGTACCTTTGAAACCAACGGACCCTTATTATTTACATGAACAGTTTCATTTTAATTTAAAGTTTTCGTGTATTTGACCTCAATCATGATTACCAAGATTTGTTCTAAAATTTTCCTAGTACTCGCATGCATAGGTAACCCTTGCCTGCAAAATCTCTTATTTGTAGATATCTGAAAATACAGACGCGGTTGAATTTATTACAATGTAATATTTGTACAATAAGTTGTCATTGACAGACACTTTCAACAAAGAAAGACAACGAGATAAAAATTTTGCAAAAAAAAAATGTTATTGGTCTCACTTGTGGGTTTCAATCTTTGCTAAATATTTAAGTTTAAACTGTTTCAAAATTTTGCAATGCTTTTAAAAATATTCTCAAACCTGTAAATTAAATACAAATAGCTATTGAAATATTACACATTTCTTTTTGGCGTCTTGTTCAAAAAATTATGTTAAATCTGCATCAACTTACTTCTACACTTGCGATGATTTATTCCAACCACTCCCGGAAACAAACACAAATAAAATAACCCACCATGTTAAATGGATGACCTGCGTGTGATGGTGGTTAATAATCATGCTTTTATCATGAAATATGCTTTAATTAGTTGCTATTCGCACCTTTATCATTGCAATTTCAATGTTCCCAAAGCTTGGATTTTTTGCTCTCCCTAGAGTTTGCGTGTTTTAAAATGCACCTTAACCTCTTAACTTTTTGGTTTTTAACCTTTCCGAAAGATGTATATAATTGTTGATGATAAAATTTCTGAAAGATCTCAAAGAATATCATGTAAATTCCTTCTAATTTTAAGCTTTTGAAATAAAGCCATAATGAGCTTTAATATTCGTCAATATACAATTTGTAAAATGTCTCTTTTTTTCTGCTGATTTATTCACCAGCTGGTATTTCAAGTTATTCATTATTAGAAATCAAGTTAATACCTATAAAATATTGACAAATTAAAATAATTGCAGTAATATCTATGCAAAAAAAAAATGTTCAAATAAAGATTTCAAAGTGTAAATAACTATAAAAATAAAAAAAAACAAAGTCAGACATGGTAGATACATTTCCTACATCGACACTACCCACATCTCCCTTCTTACTTATACAGTTAAACAGAATTATCTCCATTGCAATAAATTTTCTGTAGGGATGTAACCCTCACCTGCTCCCCAGAACTATTGTCAAATTACCAAAACATTAAATTAACAAATGGGGTACTACACACATGGGCCCATTTCTTTTTTAGGTTACAATACGCTCGGAAAAATTACCACATCCCTACGTTCCTAAAGTGCGATTATACAATTTGTCAGGATAATGCCTGAACAGATGGCACGATTTAGTGACTGGATTGTATTGGATGATTCGATTTTTATTTTTACGGAAATACGATGAATTAATTATTGGATGAATTCCAAAAAATCGCACTTATGACATTTTGATATGAAATTTTGTCGTTTATTATCTAGCGGAACAGGATATAAACCATTACAAAGATTCATTTTCTTACACTTGCTTCGAGCTAACGCCTGGTTTCGCTCGCATGTATTTTGTAGGCTGGATAATTGTAGGTAGTCAACGGGCATATTACAGTAATGTTTAATCAAAAACGTTTTGCAGTTTTTGCATCAACACATACTTAGTGTCATACTACGATTAGGTGTCAATATTAATGTAAGTGTTCTAAATAATGGCATGTTCAGCCTCACAGTGTATTATTGCTAAGACTTTTAATCTCTAACATCCCTGTCTTCCGTATGAACCGGTTTGAACCTGCAAATAACCGGGAAATAAATCAACGTCACCCGGGCGAGTAATCGCAGCTCCGGACATGCTCGGAGATCCTCTAATGTGTTTGTTCTGAAGAAAAACTTCAAGTTCTATGCAGATATCAACTCGATTATTCAAATTCTTTTAAAGTTCATATCGTAAGATATATTTATCTTTGACATACATTCTAAATAACCAGTCACCTTTATTTATTTAAACTTTATTGCATAAAAAAATGTACAAAGGGCGGATTTAATGCCATTTGACATTCTCTACCAGTCTACCAGCTGACCAAACGGAAAAACTTACCCAGAGTGGTAGGCTAAAGGACTATGTCTTTCATTTTTCCAAAATCCCTGCATACTTCTTTAACTGCATCGACATTCATCAATCTATTTACCAGATTTTTTGAGACAAAGTTGAATATAAACTTTTACATACATACATACATACATAAAATCACGCCTCTTTCCCGGAGGGGTAGGCAGAGACTATAAACTATAAACTTTTAATAAGTTTTTATTTTAATTTTTAGGCGAAAGCTATTATTGGCAGCATATTAATAGATTTCTTTCACCATATATGGCTTCGGGGCCTGGGTTTCGCTTTCCTACATTTATTTTGCCACTTAAGTAGTATGAAACTATCAAAAATTTACCTTAGTTATATTATCTTTGATAATTTTTACTTGCTTTAATAAAATGTGTTAAAACAAAACATTAAATAATAAATATTTTCATAAACATTTTCAACATCCGCGGATCTGAAGGTTTCGCTGAATTAAATTTTAAGCTCAAGATTTCTAGGAGCGGCTGACGTAAACAAATTAAGGTTGCTACCTAATTAGTTGTTCCTAATTAGCGTTTGTCTGCTTTATTTTGAAAAAGCATCCGACGATGTTAAATAAACACAGATTTTTTTTCTCCCTTGCATTATATTCAAGTGTAACTTAGGAGAATCATTATTTTGATCATTTTGATAAATAACATAAATGTTTCTTAAATAATCAAGGGAACATTATGAGATTTTTTTAGAATTCCCATAAAAATGGAAAGAAGAACCACTGGGAGTACGAAGTACAGGGCGAAGCTGGTTGTAATGAAGGTGTGCCAAAAAAGAAATAATGAGTAATTCAAAAATAATATTAATATTTTAGAAGAAAGCGGAGACTACACCGGATTTGCATCCGCATGTAATCTTCTAAACAGTTACCGATATACAATAGTACCCTGTATCTTCAGCAGTAAGTTAAAATTGAAAAATAGTTTTTTTTCATAAAATGGCCATTAAGGCGTTGCCATAAACAATAATTTGCATGCGCCACCCAATAGTGTATTTGTTCAATGTCCAATCACTGCACATTGTTTGTCCGTTTCCATAGTGTATATTATTTAAGGCCTGAGTTCCATTGCAATGTACAACTTTTGCTGGTAAGCTCTGCTTTGTGAGTGACAAACATTAACATTATCATTTTTTAAAATTTAAAATTACTGTTTAATAACTATAGAAAGGTGGAATGAATAACACTAATAAAAAATAAACCAGGAAAACTATTTACAATGAATTGATAAGTCGACAGTAGCTGCATTGTTTAAACAATAATGCTTGTTACCATTTCATAGTCACAAGCAAAGCAATCTTGAATTATTCTAGATAAAGCACTTGTAATTAATTATTTGTAACGAATTAAAAATCGGCATGTAAGATAATAAAAGAAGTAATTTAAAATTAATTTCATATTAGATTAAAAAATTTTTACTTAAAACTAAACTGACTTACGGTAGACAGAGCCTGTAGTCTTGAAAGACTGATAGGCCATGTTCAAATGTTAGGCTTAACGTGAGAGTTATTGAGATTCAAATTGAACCTGTTACTAGCCAATCGCATAAAAGAAGAATCGCAAGTTCGTAAACCTATCTCTTAGTCGCATTTTATGACACTAGGACTTTTTTTAAACATGTGGAATAAAACAAATTTCTGCATGTTTATCTAAAAGCATTTGGCGTTAATCACAGATGTAAAATAATTGCGTTAATAACCCTTCAAAGCAGATTTTCAAATTAGGTACGATAATAGAGTTGATTACTACAAAGCGCGTCCGAACCGAACTCAGTACTGGAGTAGTGCCTTAACTCGAATCGATTTTAAGCCGATTTGTTTTCGCCTCCCGTCTGTTTGCGATTTATGGCCGCCGGAGCAAACAACACTATTTATTGCCTATGTTTATGCAGTTTTAAAGCGTAGTTTTGTGTGGTTTTGTAAAGTTTTTTATGGTAGCCCTGTAAATTTTTAATTCCTTTCAGTTTTACAAGCTTCAGTTTCAAATAGATTTTCTGAATTTTATTATCCTTCGTACATTTTACTGAAATATTACAATTACCTACGTGTAAAATTTTTGAAACATGCTCATAACGAAGAGACAGGTTCATGCTAACTTAATATCTCCTGTATTAACTCACTGTCCTGTGGAACAAATGACAACGAGATGATCATATGAAGATAATTATTATACATACATACATACATAAAATCACGCCTCTTTCCCGGAGGGGTAGGCAGAGACTACCTCTTTCCACTTGCCACGATCTCTGCATACTTCTTTCGCTTCGTCCACATTCATAACTCTCTTCATACAAGCTCGGCGGTTTCGGGTACTTTTGACCTGACCCTTTACCAGGACGTCCTTAATTTGATCAAGATACGTTCGTCTAGGTCTTCCCACTCCGACCTTTCCCTCCACACTCTCCTTAATATAATTATAATATAATTATTATAATTATTATCCATTTGTTTATCCCGAGTCACATAATACAATAATTTGTTATTAACTTATTTGTCTTTAGATCACTTTATAATTACCCGATCCTTTTGATACAACATAAATAATGAACTGTTTAAAATAAATTGTGAATAACAACTTCCATAAATATAAATAAATCTGCATAAATCCGCTTCGTTGGTATTAATTTTATAACCTAGATTAATAGGTAGCACGGACTTTTAATAATAAGCAATATAGTTGCAAAACTTATTGCCCTCGTAAAATAAAGGCATTATTAGTTGTAATATAAAGTTATATCTTTCGGCTTATTAAAATCCATTTCTTTTAATTATATTAACACAATTCATAACAAAGTTATTAGTCTTCTAGCAATATGTAGCAGGTATATCTTACCGGAAAATTTACACTAATCAAACTTTATTAAGTGTAATCTAGATAACTTTCAGTTTACATTATCCAGTGGCTTAAAAATAAACCATTGAAAAAAAATCGTTAAGAAGAAGTTATTCAGAGAAATAAAAAGTAATTTTATTTATTGAGTTTACTGTATCACAAAATGTAAACGGCGTACAGAAAGCCTAGGACTTTTTCTACCGGTTATTTTAAATTTTTGTCCTTGTTATGCTGTCTAGGTAAGCCATATCTGAAAAGGCGATAATTTCAAAACTTTATCGCCCCATCACGTGCACACACGATAAAATTCTCTTATGGAGTGGAGTTAAATCTCAAATCACAAGAGATCAATTGCTTCATAACTTCCAAGGAGAAATCATGAAATCTTTTCACATCGACGCTAAAACTTTAACGATATTACTTCATAACTTATAAAGCGCATAAGCTACTTGAATGATGCTTACGTTGCTATATTCAGCCGTAACTCTTTGATGATTTAGAAGTCGGTTTAATTTTTTTTAAATGTCTAGTGTTTCTAAGTTTAATTAAAATGTTCAAAGAAAAATACTTTTGCAAAATTGTAAACCAACAAGCATTTCAGTAGGTTTTTGAAAATCACGAATTCAAGTTTCCTCAATGAAATAAACAGTAAGTATTTAACAATTTGACAACAGCGCATTCTAAACATCAGAGACATAAATTCGTTCCAAAATTGAAAACAAACACATTTGTCTCAATACCCTCTAAAAAGGTTAATAACGATATCAAATGGGCAGTAATTCTGGCCATAGACAAAAAAAAATGAGAATTTATCTTCATCACGATTGGGTCGTTAAGCAGGGTACACATTATGCGGCCACAACAATCGTGGCTATTAATAAAGGGGGTGCCATTAAGGCAGACGGGGTAAATCTCACAGTTGTTGGCGCGGAGTCACAATAAAATAGGCGGGCAAGCCAAGGCGCTGTGCCAAGCAAGTTTTACCAGCAACCCGGTTTGTCGAATGCAGATAACGTATTATAGAGTAGGTAATAGACATATTTATGCGCAAGGATAGGTAAATGATGTTTATTTATTGGATATTTCATCATTTAATTTGATGTTGATTTTTATTTGACAATTCATACTTAGAACCTTGGTGAATTAGTTTATGTCAGGTGCCGTATTAATACTTACCCACCCTATGTATACTGTCTGTAAAATAATATAAATTTATTCACTCTTAACTATGATTTTTTTAATATTGACTTTGATCTTATACTATGCATATGTTTAATTTTTTTTTTATTCTTGTTTCAGGTACAATGGGGTTCACCAAATAATTTTGATGAAAATCGTACAATAATTTATTTATCGTTTCACATGAAAACTGGAAACATCAATACAACAGTAGAGTTAATAATAATACGTGTTCTAAAAATATAACGAACTCTGTAAAAGTACAACCTACTAACTACTTCAAGCTACAGAGGAAATAACTTTTCATTTGTCCAGTACGCACTCGTAAAATAGGTCAACGCCGCATTGTGGCTGTTTCGAAATTGAGTCACAATGAAAACCAGAAACTTGGTGGGGCACGTTCGAAAACTGCACATTTTGAGAAGGCGGTCGGGCCAGGGGATTGTGTCGCATCAGTCATTGTCAACAAAGTTTATCGCCTGGCTCCGACGAGCTGAATCGCCCGATGTTTGCTGCAGCTTCGGAACGAACCTCCCACAAACATAAATCACATTTACTATTTGCAACTTATGCACTTGTTGTTACGTGTCAGGGGTACACAGCATTTGTACTGGCGTCTCTTTTCGCGTTTTCCCGTAAGTTTCTAACTTGGAGCAATTTTTCAAACGAAATCCGGTGAAAAGTCTGCGCGTTTGTTTCGCTCCTGTAATGTGACTTTGGATTTTTAACAAAAGCATCTAATGTTTTTCTTAATCTAGATAGAATTGTAGACGCGAAAAGAATTTACGCATCTTAAGTTTCCTAGAAAACAAATCTATCAAAATTTTTTAACACATACTTGACTGTAAATAATTTTCACAAAACAACAATACATTTAACGTCTACCTTGATTTTGATCAAAATACTTTAGAAATTAAAGAAGATGCAAAATAAATTATACATACCTAATTATTTTGGCTATTGTAAGTAATATTATTAACGACTCAACTATGTTCCATCAAATAGTTCATGTTGCCTGTTCCATCTCAGGCCTCTTGTAAGATAATCTTAGGTAAGCCGGAACTAATAAGCACATGCTGCATACAACGCCTGCAATAAATGATGCTTTTAAAGTTAAATCCTGAAATATTGGCACTTTCAGTGCAAAGTTAAGTATGCCGCATTTCCTTCGCTGCGGATGTTCAACTTTAAAGCAGAAATCATATTGAAGCCTTTTATACTCGTACTAGTTTCGTACATATATATGAAAATAACACGTTTTCTATAAATATATTAAGTCAGCTTTTTCTATTCATGGATATACGATAATAGTGTTAATATTCAATAAGTTACTTTTTGTGACACTCATTTTATACAAACAAGTTTTATTATTCTTTATCAATAGTTTAACATACTACTAGATCGTGGTGAGACACAACTTGAACCAAAGCCAACAAACGAATAAATAATCAAGGATTCTAAAAATGTATCCAGCAAGTAGGACTTCTTAAAATATATATTTCTATAAGCTTCCTCTGATAGAAATCTTATCTCATCCCTAACAGTAACTTCCAAGTCTAGCACCATTACTTTATCATTGAAAATCCAGCGGAATTTGTATAAAATGTCTAAATCCTAAATTAATGCGTGCTCGGTGATTACACTAAAGATCGGAATCTAAATCCACGGAGGCCGCAGGATCCGTGTCGCGAGTAATCCTAAAGATGGAGTGTCGGGCGAATCCCGTCTTTATTGATAGCAGACTAGCGTCTTGCGAGGGAACACAAATTATAGAAGGATAGATGAGACTTACAATACAAATGTCTATGTCAAAGGCATATCCAGAGTTTCTTTAACAGATTAGTGGGGTAGCAACCGGGGCGAGAAGAAGACGAAGTAGATGATGACTTACTTGTAAAATGAAAACTAAGAGCGTCTGTGGAAAATGCGCAAGTAAAGCGTGTGAGTTAAATCCTACCTCGGCCATGTGAAAATAACTGTTTTTTGTTAGTACATTAGTATGATTGTTAACCAATGCTCTAACGATGTAACACATCGTGCGTAAACCTGCACATTCAGGCATTTAAATGTGTAACCATGATTCAATATGAGTTAAATTACACAGCACTGGTGTTAGAAGGCCCCATTTTCGTGTAAAAACCTGACTCACATAATCCAGGATCCAGGTACACCCAAGCTGCTCCTCGCCATAAAGGTGAGGATATAACCGGGACTAATACCAGGAGGAAGAAGGATTGTGGTCGGACCATCTAACCATGCATTTCGAATTTGACTTGAAAATACTAACATTTTCTAAAGAAAGCTGAACATTCTATTAAAGCTGCATAGCTGAACTTAGCCTTAACTTATTTTCGACACTGGGTTCTGTCTACCTGATAAGGGATAAAGACGTGATAATGTATTTGTATCTAAATTTAGTTGATAAAATTTTCCACTAGCTTTCTATATTTCTATACCCTAGATATTTGAAGCAGGGATTTGGAGCAAAATGAGCTGGCATTACCGACATGTGTGCTCTTACGGCCGGTGGATTTAGGCTGCCGATTTAATCACCTGCAATATTTTAGGAGCTGGAATCTTTAATTGACGATATTTAACTTGGATCATTCGTCATTGGTTGACAAATGAGTTGAGACATAAATTTTGTTTTTGATTAATTATGAAAAAATTGTTTGATCCATAGAAACTTTTTTAAATGTAAGCTAAATTTCAAAGCCCTTCATATATTTGTAAAGTTTCCTCATTTTCCTCGTATTGGCGAAAAAAGCATAGAAAAAAGGACATAAAACTTATTTGAGACTTTTTTTTCTGATGTCTATTGAAAAATATACACTAACTCATTATTTACAACTTGTCATCATACATAATTCAAGCAAGAAAGTGTTATTTTAAGTTCCTACTACATATTCGAACAAATTCCGTACTCAAACTGTGCATAATTAACTCCGGAGCAAGTTCGAGTTCTGGAGTATTTTAAACTGTGTGCACTCCCATTACTGGCCCATGAATATCAATTAAAGTTAACATCTCGAATTGGCATATTTTAATGGCATTTGCATGTTGCGGAGGTATTAACTTATGGAGTTATTAACAGACATAATTGAGTTTTGTTCGCGCGGCGATGTTACAAACACTAGGGCGTTAATGTTCGTGTTGGTTATGAAAATTGTTATTTACAATTGTGTTGAATGTTTTTCCATTTATAGCGAAGGAGTCGATAAGGCTGCCTCTTGCGCACTGACTTGACTTAGATTTACGGTATACGAGCTCGAATTCGTATTTGCTACATGAACTTGTCGATGGGGCGTGAAGCTAATCAATTTCTTTATAAGATTTGGACATCAATAAATTCATCATTGAAACCAATAAAAATCTTGCTGTTATTTAGGAAATGCATTAGTTGTGATAGATTTTCTAAGGCAAATTTTAACAAGAAGTTTATCAAAACACCTAGTGGTGTAGTGTCATATAAACATATAATCAAATCTATTTCCTTGCGGGGTAAACAGAGTCAACAGTATCGAAAAGTCTGATAGGCCACTTTTAGCTATTTGGCTTAATGATATAATTGAGATTCAAATAGTGACAGGTTGCTAGCCCATCATCTACAAGAAGAATCCCAAAATTATAAGCCTATCTCAATGTCGCCTTTTACGACATCCATGGGAAACAGATGGAGTGGTCCTATTCTTTCCCTTTTAGTGCCGGAACCACACGGTGCAGTCTCATTGTTGGTCACAAATATTATTCACGGTTTATGCTGTCTTTAGACTTAATATATCAAATCAAGCAATGCAATCGAAACTGCAATTGTAGTTGCAATTAAACACTTTCTTTCTTTATTTTTTCACCACGTGTGTAATTTTCTAAATTTATATTTATTGACCGTTAATCTAAGCGGTTCACGCAAGCCCGAGCTTGATGTAAATTACCATTTGCCCGCCCTCTCACTAATTGATGTTTCCAACAAAATTAAGCCAATTTAACTTCATTACACTGTCATTGTATTTCACTAGTCATTAATATTGTATTCAGTAATTATAGAGGAATACTCATAGTGTACGTGTTAGCAAATAGTGAAGTAATTAGATTGAGAAACGTGTGAAGATTTTGGAAGGAATTAATATGAATTATCATTACACACTAAAGCATATTGTCATATTCTTAAAAGATTGCTAGCCTACAAAAATAATACCAAATTTATTAGCCTAGCCCCTAATTGCCTTTTACGACATCCATGGGAAAGAGATGGAGTGGTTCTTTTCTAATCTGAAACACACGATGCACCTTTATTTTTGACCTTATTAAAAATTCATTCCTAAAATGTTATTTCCGTTAGAGAGGATTACATTGAATGATATTGATCACCGACATTACATTGAATGATATTGAGATTGTAGCTCGGTTTTAATAAAGTAATCACGATTCATTTTACTATCACATATTGGATATTGAACGGGCTCCCATTTATTTTGTGAAGGCTATTGCGTATATTTCGTGGACTTCCGTAATGATGGAAGGTTCGTTTCGTTTCAGAATCTGGCAGCAGTATTGTTATGATGTGTAATTAATTATTTACTAGAATATGCCCTTAACAAATAAGTAAGAATTCTAAGAAATACTCTCTTTCTTAGTTCATCTCTAGACCATATATAAAGCTTATACCTAATTTAACTCTTATTTCACTAACTTCAACTTCCTTGACCCAGTGATTTTCTCCACCAGTTAGACAGTGTCATCTTTATTCCTTATGTGGTAGACAGAGCCATTAGCCACAACACTCAAAGACCACTTTCGCATCAAACTTTCTGTAGTCCCGGTTGCGATTGTCATATGTACCTTTCTGGAAGCCAGTCTGCAATACAACCACGATCCTGGTTTGAGCAGTCGAAGTTTTTACACGAAGCAACCCCTGTCTGACCTCCGCATCTTTTGCAGAACCTAACACATGTTAGATGATAGTTATACACCCAGATGTCTGAATGTGCATGTGCAGGTTTCTCCAATATGTTTTTCCTCGCTATGTCACGCTTTTCAGTCACCGTTAAACCTTTTGACGCTCTCCGGGTTAGTACATACAATCAGTAAAATAAAATAAAAATTAAAGATTGATTTTCGTAACAAAGTTGGTATGATTTTACAAAGAATTTGTAACATTCTATTAGGTACCTACACCTGTATTAGAAGATCAAAAAAGTTTCAAGACAATTAGTATGCAGTAAAACTTAACTTCGTACCCGAAGGACATATAATAGTATGTATTTTGAATATTTTTCTTAGATTGCTATATATGATTATTTTGATCTTCCAAGTTAACACCTCAAGGAATGCAAAGCCGCAATTAAGGTACTCCTTGGAATCAAGTATTAACTCTTGCCGATATCCGGCAAATCGGCTGATTCGATAGAAGCCTCCAATTACGCCTCGCCCTTGGGTTGTTGACCCATATCGACATTTTGTTTCACGCCCAGATCACAACCCATCACCCTATTCTAACCCCAAATCTACATACAAATAGGACCGACTTTGCTGTAGCCTGTAATTTTAAAGCGATTAATTTTCAAAGCCTTTTTACAGCTCGTACCTAATACCTATCAATTTGTTTAATAAATGAAGCTCCAGTACTTTAATTGATGGGGTAAAAGCTACTAATTAGAGTGTTGAGAACAAACGTGTTTGCGTGCATTTTTACATTACTAAAGGAGGAATGCGAAGTAAATTGTGACCTTCTCGACCTAATGTTGAACTTTTTTGTTTGAGTCCAGTGACCTTACTAAACATCTATACTTAATTAAACTACAATAAATATGAAAGTCTGTCTTTATGATAAGCTTTGACAACTCATGATTATAGATTTTTTTCTATGAAATTAGGAATGAAAGTCGAGCAAACCACACGAAATCCATAGGGATAACCCCAAATTAAACATAATAATATTTGGCACTTAAATCACATCTTTATCTCTCAGAGCCAATGTACGTTGCACATATCCAATAGTCACAAGACTCAATGTTTAAGCTGGATGATTTAACTATATGTAGTTTTCTATCAGAATTCGATTCAGGGTGACAGGCTGCTGACGTAACAAAAAATGAATGGAATATTTCAGCACAACATCCCAATTCCAACCTACAAAATTATTTAATCACAAACTCTACCCTAATATGAAACGGGCACCACTTGCCAGTAATAACTTAAAGGCGGCCCCTACCCTTATAACCCAAAATGCTTTTTATTGGTCCCATTATAATTTCCAACGCACATTTACTACCCACGTACTATTTATTCCATTGATAAAGTTAAGAATTACGTTAAAAAAGTAATGGCCGAAAATAGGGAGCGTGCCAAAGGCAAATAAAAACTTTTAACGCGTAGGGTGTTATTCAAAATGTTGAAACGCTTTTTTACGATTACTCAATTTAAGTATCCGATATTTATTAGTCACTCAAGTTTCTGTAAGCAAAGACCCAGTTTAAAAGCAGCTCACTTGCGAACACGTAGCTTATATATGTATATATGTGAAAAGTATATGTTACGATACTTGCCTAAGCTTTATTTTCAGTAGCTGAGAGTACAACTGAGATATTTTTTTATTCTTTATTTATTTAGGAACTGTTGTTAAATATATTTAATATGTTGGTTCATAGTTGTTGCATGAAACGGTGTTATGGGTACTTTACTTTAAATAACTATAAGTGAAAAAATTAGGTACGTTAAAAAAAAAATTACTCCATCACCTAATTAAATATAATAAAAGTACAAACATTACCGACAATTGTACAGAGTTGGTGTAAAGCTTTCTTCAGACTTACGAAAAATTTAAAGTAACTTCACTAGGGTTGTGCAACCAGTATCAATTATCGGTTTAGATCCATGCGAAGCCAGGAAAAATTGTTTGCGGAAAATTAAAAATATATTTCTCAGCGGGGCAGGTGGGGTGGAATGGCTATGCCATTAGAGGTCGCAAAGGTACAGCGTGGAAGCACTCTAGCGTTTTATCGGAAATAGACTTAACGGTGACTTTTCGGGTCTCAAATTGACATTGAATATTTATGAGCCTCCCCACTTTTTCCGCCCAAGACAATGTTCGAGTCGCTTGACGAAGTTTCATCGTCTCTCATTAAATTAATCGATCCCATCTAATCGAGTGACTGCGATGCTTTGGCTAGCGATATTAAGTGTTGTCAAATTTGCTTTGTGGCTCAATTTTTAGCAAACCAACTTCATTAAGTTTAAAATTCTTTATATTTGTTTTTATTAAATTTACAAATATCAATGATTTACTTTAGGGCACATTTAGGGTAGGAATTAAACAATAACTATAGTAAATTCAAAACCTATTATCAGGTAGAATTATACGCATCAGCTTGAAGCTGCTAGCATATTCATATTCATTATAAATAATAATACTTATTATTCGTGAATCTAAAAGCAAGGGGTTATTTTTATACGTTTCATAAAAAATATATTTATTTCGCTGCATTATCACGTTAATACACTGAGATATACGCAACACGGGTTACACTATTTATGTGCTTTGTAGAATTTTATCTCTCTCCCGTCGAACCTAGGGGAATATTCAGTTTAATTTAACAGCTAGCAAGAAATATGGGTTAGTTTAAATCTTGCTATTATAGTACCAGAAAAGACCAAGAATGTCTCGTATTTTAAAGTAAATTGTGTGAACGTTCCTCATGATACCAGAGACAAATATAATTAAGTTGTATTTGTGGTAAGTTAGTATTATTAATAACTCTGTGTTTGCGATTAAATATATTATTTATAAATTGGTAGTAGATCTTTGAATAACTAAGCTTTTAAATAACATGATTCTTCAGTTTGTTACGAAACATCGAAAATTAATTCTCAAAATCATAAAATTTACCGTAACAAAAATATACATACTTATATACATATTCACGTCTTTATCCCTCATGGAGTAGGCGGAGCCAAGTTTTGAAAAGACTGAAAGGTTTTTAAAAACGTAGATCTTAATGATGGAATTAAAATAATTTAATGTTTCCCTTGGTTGATTATAACAATGAACTGAACAAAAATATAATAAAAATTGTGATTAAATAACTAATAACTAAACTAAAGTATCTTTTGTGTATTGGACCACGTCCTTAAATATCTGTGAGTTCTCCAAAGATATAATGCTTTATGGCCAAGAAGCTCATCTCACCCTTGTTTGTTATGTAAATGTTTTGACCCGCCACCTGCTTCTGTTTGCCCAGGATAATTTACTTCTACATAAAGTAATGTCTTTATGTTTGATCTCGACATAAGCGTAAATTGGAACTTCACGTCAATCAAACTGTGATCCCCGAACTAAGTTAAGCTTCGAAGTTATCGGTGTTAGTTATTTATCATTACAGAAGCGAGTTAGATGTTATATGCTTGTGTTTGGTATAACTATATGTAGCACATTAATATAATTACTATCTGATATTTATAAATGTATAAGGAGAGAGAGAGAGTAAATATTATATTGAGACGTCTCTGATGTATTGATTTCTATGTACATTATGTATGTAAATTTATACATAGTAAAGGCTATATCTTTATGATAAGCACCAGATGACCGGTACAATAGGTAGGTCTGGCTTACAGAATTATTAGAAAAAAGTAGTAAAGCGGAATGAACTACATTACAGACCTCCTTTCTTGAATATCATTATAGACTGAACTAGCATTTCTATTCTAAAATTAGATTCCAACATTTGTAGTTTTATCATCAGAGTAACTCAGTTTTTACGATTCAATTTCCAAGAAAGTAGAATGGGGAAAACAAGAGATTGCAATATCTCCGCAGTCCGGAACGAGGGCGTTGACGTAACAATTCTATGAGCTTATTTAAACATACCGTGGAAAGGAAGATGAGATCATTGGTAATCTGATCGCGCAAAAATTGCTTCAATTATTTTCTAGTACCTTATGCCTGAGTTCTCCACCCGAGTGAATCTCGCTTACTGGATAATTTGCACACGATGGCAATATTAAGTTTTTCCAGTGCCGTTGATATCTTAGGTTAGTCTCTAAAAATATCTTAGATTATTT
Source organism: Amyelois transitella (assembly GCF_032362555.1). NCBI lineage: Eukaryota > Metazoa > Arthropoda > Insecta > Lepidoptera > Pyralidae > Amyelois > Amyelois transitella. Next base: position 9,093,627 of record NC_083509.1, read on the forward strand.
TTAGAGCGGGAAAAAGTCTAAACACGTTTTTCTCAGACAATCCATAAAAACCATTGAAGTGATGCAAATATCTTAATTGTATCATAAACAACACGTCAAAATATAAACAGAAATTGTCACCGAAATTCAAATCCATTTTCATAACAAGCTGTCCCGATAAGACCCGCCATCTTGTATTTCAGTCTTGTCTGAAGACACAAAAAGGTTAGACAAATGCCCAAAATTAGCGGAGGGTTGTGAAATTCACGTAATCCGACAAGGACACATCTCTATGCCATTAACCTCGCACAGTTTTTGTTAGATTCAGGAGCCAGTCGTTCTTTGTTGCCGGAATAAATTTACATCTTAACAAATATCCGTCGGATGCGCGACCTTTTTGCAACAACATAATAAGTTCTTAATGGGATAATGGAACTTTAAAACAATTCTGCTCCTTTCGTTATTCAATTATTTGTGGCTTACGTTAGCTAGAATATATTTTTGTACCTACAATGTATAAAGGGACAATGAAGAAGTTATTACACTCGTACGTTATATTTAACGATGGTATCATTATGATTATTGCTGCAGATAAATTACAGGCATCAAAATGTCAAACGAGGCTTGTAATTATTTTTTTTTAATTTACACCTTCTGGAGAGAAGTATTTGTTTCAACCGTAGTTTTAGTAGCTCAATTTTATTCTTGCAAAGAATTAGACAAAAGGAATCATTTGAAATCTGTCAAGACGTGACTCTTGCAAGCGGAAGCGGAAATCCATCGAGATTTTGACTGTCTTAGCAAAATGTTCTCCGACGTTTTCCTTCAATATACCCTTAAGGCGCTATTCGTAGAAATAAGGGCGACCTTTGCTCCTGAAATAGGTCAAAGTATGTCCAATCAATATTATCTTGATGAATTCTTTATATTTTTTGTCGTTGAACGCACGTTTATCGCCAGTTTTTATTTTTAAGCAACAGAATTCAAAGGATTCGGAGAGTAAATAACTAGTGAGTCTGTCTGCTTATCCATCAATCACCGCCTATGCCTTTTTATTAAACTTATATTAGATTTAGAAAGTTACTCTTGATCGGTTTCTATCGTAAGAAAACAACGGAAAATAACAACATCAAATTGTATGTCTTACTGTAAGTACCATCATAGTTCATAGTCATCATAGTCCCTAGTTCATAGTCATCATAGTCCCTTGCGGGGTAGCCAGAGCCAACAGTCTTGAAAGGACTGATAGGGATTTGCATAGAACTCGTCAATTTTAATACGAACATAAATGAAAATTCCATTATATGGTTGAAGTTTGTGGAGTCGCTGGAAACTACACCATAATGCGTAATGCAAATATCAACGTCGCAAATTTTTATGGTTTTACAATGAAAATAGAAAACCAGATAGCAAATACTGATTAATTAATGTTATTCACTTCATCGTAATTCATTAAACAGGACACCGACTGACATATCAACGCAAAGCCAAACCGCTTTGAAATTTATCATGTAGATTTCTTGATTCTTCCAGGGATGCAACAAGAGAATATTTTCCGAAATTCCCACCAAATTTGTTATTTATACCTTACCTAATTGGTAGAAAATGAAAGACGTTATAAAAGTCTATAATGATAATATTACCAAATTATGCATCCTTTCAGACGTGATATATAATATCAAAGACGTGACTCAAGGCGGAATATTTTAACTATCTACAAAAGACTTTGCTAAGATACGAGTACAAAGGAAACTTATGAAATGATATTATGTTATTAAAATTGAGTAAACGAGTATATGATGGATGTTCCATGGACAAAGAATTTCAATCTTGGATACCACGTTATTTTAAGCACTGCGTTGTATTATCCGCTTCACTAGAAACGCTGTATTTTATAATGGTTTAAGGCGCTATAGAAAATGTACTCGTAGATAAAGCGATAGAAGCATGCAGTGGTCGTGACAAGTGGGAAGCTGTTTCTCTGCCAATTACTACATGAAATTCAAATCCCTAGAGGATTCTAGCTAGTGTGATTATCAATAAAATCATCAATTGAACTCGTTTTAATAAAAATATTATCGTAAAATCTCCAGCTTATCTGGCCATTGTAATATCATTTTGACGGTGTGATAAACAAAGTTCTCATTATTGTTTTGTGAAAATCTGAGGTTAAAACGAAATTCCTAACATTCTGTATTGACATTTCCGTCCTTGTGGCTAACCTATCAGCTAATAACATTCCAAATTTCAAATCAATAACGCTTAAACTCTGCATTACACAAACGTATTGATAATAAAAACTCTTTAGCAATAACAATTTTGCATTTTTATAAGTAATTACTTATAATATAATAAGAAATAACTTACATTACGTAATTGATGGATATCGCTTAATATTTTATTGCTGCTTTGTTTGTCAATATGTTTACAAATACAATTACACATCAAAAATAACTGATTTTGAAATCAACAGCACTTAAAACACTACAATTGAATATATTTTAACTTAATGCCAAAAAGAGATAAGAACAATATGTTATTTTAAATTTTTACAAACAGTCCTCATGTTTGTTAATATTGAAAACAAGGTATTCCTTTCGTCTCCATTCATATCAAATTACGAGGTAACATAAGCTAACTCGAAATGTTCCATATCTTTGTAAATTGTTACATTTGCGCGTATTTAATTGAATAGGTCTCGCACATAAAGGCCTTAGCAAAGTGCGAGCGAACAAATTTCATGTTACGTTATATTATAGCGTTGTACCTTCCTTGATTGTTATGACAGCAAACCATATAAAATTAATCATCTTATTTACTTTTATATAATTATTTAGTGTTTAGTTTCAAAAAAAATTTTGAGACGACGTTGTGGATTGCACCATATAAATTGCACCATAACTAAAAAAATGTGTCGCACTGGTTGCAAACACAATTTTTTTTTAAATTCAATCATTAAAAGAGTTCTTACAATTGACACAATTATTTTTATTGGCGAAGTCATATATGACTTAAACCAACATGTAACCAAGGTGTAAAGTGGAATTTACATCTATAACAAACGAGAATATGCATGATAATTAAGATCGCGAAATAAGCTTATCCAATTTTGTTTATATTGTCAACTACCTTTAATCCCTAATATATGCACATAAAATATTTTGAAATCTTGCGTAAAATCGCCGTCACACTACACTCGCCCTAAAGTAAAGCGCGTTTCATCTTCGAAGTGAGTTTCTCAGTGTTTTGCCTTTTGTTTCTTGTGTGAACAGCACCCGCTTTGTCTAAGCCCGCCTGTTTCCACCGCATGCAAATATTTGTCTAGTCTACGCTCTGCTTTGATGTTCGTATATAATTTTCTGACTTCGGAACCCGGAGTTATTTTGCAAACGTTTGAGATTTCTGTTTTTTTTCTTTCACGAAGGCGTACATACACGCCTTCGTGAAACGTTTTGAGCTGGATATAACGAAATTGTAAGTGTATACAAACATCGCGCCTCTTTCCGGGAGGAGTAACCACTTTTCACGATCCCTGCATTCTGTAATTATTTTACTGTTAAATATCTTACTTTCTTGTCGAAGTGAGCTCAAGATTACATTCTCAGTTGTTTCTTTTGAAGCCTGGGGTCCGCTTTAGAAGTATATTATCAATTTGTGGCCTACTTCACCCGCTGAGTAGGGTAGGCCTTAGAGATTTTAGAAACCTACAAGTGCATTTGCCGTTCAGTCTCCTTCTAAAACATCCATTACATATATAATTTACTTTATTTTAATTCTTACTTTTATTAAATAAGGTACATAAAACAGGTATTAAAAGCTAATGTTTCGCACGATTAAAAACGAAAATATAAAAATTAAGCCATCACGACTTAGTTGTGCTGAACGTCTTCATATAAATTTGAATACAAAACTTTTGATGGACTGCATCAAAACTAAACGCTACTGCAAATTCTCCACCTCATCGAAGCATCCACGGGCGAACGATCGTCAATAAAACAAACATTGAAATTCATGAGCGTCTCCTCCAAGCCATAAACACGTCAGGGTGATAAATGGCTTGTAAGCAAATTCGCCATAAATCTTTCTAATAAAGCCTCCGGTACGTTATTAGCTTATGTCGATGAGGCAGTACATATAGCTTGTAACAACGCAGAAAAATGAAAACTTTGAAGGTCAAATTTAATAACAGTATTTAGTATTATACATACAAAACGTCTCTTACCCAGACGATACTACATCTTTCCACTTCCTATGTTCCCCAATCTCTGTATACGCTTGCTTCCTCCACGTTCTTCACTCCTTCCCTCCTCTCTCGTCCAAGGTTCTAATTTACACTTACCTTATATATTTGTATCATTAACCTTGAACTTATACACAAAAAGAATAATAACTGTGTAAAGTAACGTATCATTAAAAAGAAATAATATAAAAGAGACACCTACGCTAAGTAACTACATACTAGTATTTACTAGTATGTAATTACTTAGCGTAGGTGTAACATTTGTTAAACCCTACGAGATCCCTAGGCGATAAATGTCCAAACTAGTCAAATGCACCTCATAAATTATTACTTAGCCTTTATAGCATACTTATTTATCAAGTGATTCACTTGCAATGAACAAAATGTTGGGTAAGAATGAATCCCCGAACCTTCGAGAATATGAAATTCCGACGCCAATGCCTCCGATACTCCGAAGGATAACTTGGAAACTATTCTGTTGAAAACTCCAACTTTCGCACGAGGAAACAATTTATGTAACACGAATACGTGGTTTTATAATGTGTTGATTTTCGCAACGGAATGTTCTGTTGGCTTTTAACAACTGATATTGATGTAGAACTTTCAAATTGATTTGTTTTAATTTAATTTTTGAAGATAAACATCTAGACCAAACAAAAACTTATCATTAAGCATTATCCAAATGTTACACAAGCAACTGATGGAACCCATAGTACTCGTAAGTAAATACTTACTATTGTTCATACAAAAAAGCATATGTGTTTTCATGAAACAATTCAAAAGCAATGGCAGAAATAGTAATCGAATTTACAATTTAAACACCACCATATTTGCATCGTTAATGCAATTTCATCTAAATATGTACTCGTATAATAACAATTTCACACAAAACTATCAATAGTGTAGAATTGGAAACAATATCACGGCGGCTGGTTCTTCAAAAAGGAAGGAAAAATAAACTAACCCTTTACAAGTTTAATCATAAATATAATACAGATAATAAAACAGTGTGTGTAAGTGTATTGCAAACCACATCATCTTCCGTACGTATGTTTTCCGTCGTTTATTTCAATGTTAACTCAGTTCTCTATTCGAAATGACTCCGGCGATAGAAAAAGTCAATTTCTCAGCTACAAGAAATCGAAGAAACTAAAGTAAATGGTGCATAGTTGGAACCTCTCAACGATATAGAATTCCGGGTCGCTTCGATATGATCAAATATCTTCCGCTTCTAGGGTTACCAACTACAACTTATTTATATTTTAATCTGTCTTTTATAATAACTTATAACACAACTCTTTCGACATTCAAATAGTAACAACTTGCTAGCCCATCGCCTATAAGATCACATGTTAATTAAAAACTAATATTTTAAATACACAAGTAAGTTTGTTGGCATTTTTGTGGCCTTTTCATAAATTTACCACTGAACTGACGTCCATGGTGATTCATTTACACACATGCTTTCATGGGATAATTCCGCCATTGCAAGTGATTTCTTTCTTGTATAACTATGAAGGTACTATTTCTTGAAACTGTGTAAATTTATGTGCAATAAAGATATTACAAACAAACAAACAATCTTTTCCCCCTTACTTCTTTGTCTTCTTCTTCTAGTGAATGCATCAATTGTCTCGTTATTTATCCCTTTCAATACCTTGGCTCGCAAATCATTTGGAAATTATAATTTATTTTGCCTGCCACTTCTACCTAAGCACGGCTTCTTACTTTGCTCGCTCTATCAAATACTTCGGATAAAATGTCTGTTTCCTAAATGATTTAGTTACCATATACCTACCCGCTTCCATAGCGTTCCATAGAAATAGGCAAGAAATTCGAGTTTATTTAAGCTGGTAAAATATCAATAACCCATTTTGGTTTGTACAGGTGCATTGTATTGATACAGTGGCTTGATTCAATTTACAATGGATTTATTTGAATTTATTTCCTGTTGTGGTTAGTAACATTTAACATTTATTTGTGGTATTTTTTTCTTTTCAACCACAACAGGTTTCAATTTGGAAATATAATTCATTTAAGCGGTCTCGTCTGGTTATCACTTATAGACCTGTTCATAGTGCTCGTATATAAAATTGTTTTTTTAAATAAATATGTTGAAAATGGAATAGTTATCAACGTTTACTTGAGTATTATAAAATCAAATCATCAGCTTAATTTAACTTTTGCGATACTAGAATAAATAATAAATAAATATACACGGGACAAATTATACAGATTGAGTTAACTTCGAAGTAAGTTCGAAACTTGTGTTACGAGATACTAACACAACGATACTATATTTTATAATAAATACTGATATAGATAAACATCCAAGACCCAGGCCAATAAGATAAAGTTTTTCATCATGTCATGGCCGGGATTCGAACTAGGTTGTGTCACAGACGCATTATAAAGCATTAAAATAATTTTCCCCAACATAGGTCAAGATGGGAGGAGGGACGTTTATAATTATTTTTAGGCGATGATCTAACAACCTAAATCAAATTATTTTATTCCAACATGCTCGAGTCTACTGACTTTGGACCTCTCAAGCGATTAAATATGATATACTCGTATGTATATACGCATATACGCTTACTTCCTTTTGTCGTAATAACATCAAAAACAAAATGGCAAGCAACATTCAAGTCTCCAGTAAAAGAAATTAGACGTTGAAGCGCACCAAAGTCGTACGTGCCGAAAGTGGTCCGTGGCTAAACAAGCACAGAACATTGAAGTTCGATCCACGGCTCTTTGGTGATTGCTCTGTGGAAATAACCGACACGTGCCCAAACCATTCCAAGTTCTGTACGTAAAATCACAAGGCGGTTCTATCTCAAAGATTTTACAAATGCGTCTTGTGTGCCTTTATATCGTCTTCAAACTACAATAAACACCTTTAATCTTGTCTTTTTTAAACAGGGCTACATTGTTTGTTTTCGGCAATTAACATCAAATAGAATAAAATATGAATTTCAGTTTAAATAAGAATCAAAGCACATTCAAAAAGAAATGAATTTTATTATACATACATACATACATATGGTCACGTCTATATCCCTTGCGGGGTAGACAGAGCCAACAGTCTTAAAAAGGCTGAATGGCCACGTTCAGCTATTTGGCTTAATGATAGAATTGAGGTTCAAATAGTGACAGGTTGCTAACCCAACGCCTAAAAAAGAATCCCAAGTTTGTAAGCCTATCCCTTATCCCTTATAATTTTATTATATGAAGTACTTAATTAAAATTAAATGAGACAAATACCTTACATTCATATGCAGTCGGTTAAACAGAAAACCCTTAAGTGCTTTGTGGGGAGGGTCATTAAATTCGGAAAAATGGGGTAAATCATTGTTCAGCTACACCGTTTGAAAAATAATTTTCTTTACCAGGAAGGAAAGGGCAAGATGAAAGGAATGAAAACGAGAAACGAAATAAAAATCCCATAGTCGGCGGCTGACCGTGGAAATGCTTGCTTAGAGGATTTATAGACGGAAACTTACAATAAATATCTTACACGAGTTACTTTCGCCAATATTTTTGTTCTGTTTGCGAACATTTATCAAAATACACTGAATTTTTAAGATTAATGAAACTCTTTTAAAACCTAATTCTAGGTTAGGTTATCAAGTAAGGTGTGCCAAAATGTTACGAAGCATGGTTTTTTAAGCGAAATGTAATTTACCTTTATTGTTTTTTTACATTTTTTTAAAGAATCTTACACAAATAAATATTCTTCTTCCCTTGTTCCTCCAACGTGGGTCCAGTCTTCTTATTAATTTATTAAAATTTCATATTTGAATTAATACTGGAATAAAAGATTATATATTAGATATATATTATATATTAAACCTACGAGAAAAGACTAAAGACCTACGATTTGGTTTAAGTAAAAAAAGTCAAGTAATAAAATTACTTACAAACATTTAGTTCTGTACAAAATGGTGCACAAATGTCATCTCAGACTCGAAGGTTGTCGTCGAAATAAACTTTATAATTTATAACTTTTTTTATACGGAACTATAGTGCGTGAGTCTTCCTACACAGCTGGGTTTTTTATTATTTATTTATTGACAGCCTTACGCCTTCCTACGCTATTATAGCATCCCTTGGGAATCCACGCTGAGTATTTTTGAATATTGGCCGCCTTCACGTAGGCAAACTATTTTTGCATTCCTTCAAGGAATTCACTCGAAAGTAGGGACCGTGTCTGGGGAGTGTTACAACATCATGCTTGAAGAATGATGGCATTTACTTGACCTACTTTTACGGACAAACTTGTTAATACTCGCAGCTTCGCCCGCGGAATTTAGCGCCATCTACAATAAGCGACGAATTTAAATTGACCTAACGGTGTCTAACATAAAACGACGAAATTAGAACTACCCTCACAAAAAGCAATGAATAAAACGCTACCACTGTTGTGTTTCACTAAGTAGTACTATAGTTTTTACCGGGAAAAAAGATACCCTATGTCCTTCTTCACTCTTATATATATGTATATATATATAAGAGTGAAGAAGGAAGGAGAAGGAAGGAAGGAAGAGGTTGGAGGAATATATATATATAGGTACATGCCTATTCCAAGATTAATTCAGTAGATAACCCGTGAAAAGGTAATAAACAAAAAACAAGTAAACTCACTTACGCATTGATAATATTAGTTGATATTTCATATTTAAATACAAGACATTTTATAGTAATAAATACTCTAGATTACATTTGGTCACTAACAGTTAACATATATTTGTCTTATAATATTCATACAATGCAAAATCTCATTAGGCCTATATGGTACAAAAAAAATATATGCCTAGTTTCTCTTATCATTCTCACAAAACCAATGACTTAAAAAATAATATATACATAGAACCGCAATAGAACCCTTTATTCTAGTTCTACCGAACAGATTCCCCTATCCCCGTCTAGCATTACACTAATGGGCTGTGATGTGTGCACAGACACGCAGCTTCGTCACAAAACAGTGAAGATACAGAAATAAAACTATTCAGCGTACACATCTGATGTCTATGAAAAACAGTGTAGACATGGAAATATAGGTTTAGAGTATAACTAACAAAGTTCGGTCATCATAATAACTAACTTTTGAATATGACTTTGAGATTAAGCGAAAATTCAAAATATTTTTAAAAGTCAAATTTTACTCCCGTATAGTAAATTAAATCCCGCAGTTTTAAAAGACTTGCTTTTTGGTAACTTAATTATAAGAAAGACAAAAAGATTTGCTTCTTTTTTCTGCTTGAAAAACATCAGTCAGTGTCATGCCTGTGGCTTATTATCCAGTAAAAACGTAACAAAAAAATATTATTCGTAAATATTCTACGCCAAATCCAAGTCATACAAAACATCAGAAACGAATCAAGTATGTCGTTGTGCAATTTGTTTTTGTCTATGTTATGTATGTACAATAAAGTATTCTCAAACAAACAAGCCTTGCTTTTTCTCCCTTAGTTGTTTCGTGGCCGCATGACAAAGTGAGTGGTAAGTACATTGTGCTACGTACAGCTTTCATTTTCGCCTGTGATTGATGCCACCCCGCCTCGTATGTCAGTATTGACGTGTAGAGATTCTTCGGGAGGGAGGGATTAGAACTGATATCGGATATCGGTAAACAAAGGGGAATCCCGAACTTTTAACCAACTTCAGAAATGATGACTATGATGGACTGAATTTTTGCTATATACTCTTAATAATTGCAAAAAAATATTAAATTCAACTTTTTGAAAACTAAAATCATTTGATTAATAATAATAGTTTTTGTGCGTGTGTTCTCTCCCGTGGAAATTTCTAGAATGAACTTATGTGTATAGTCTGAAGGTCTATTCTATCTTTGTGTCAAATTTGGTTTACACAAGTCGGCTTTTTAGTTTATTAGTTATGTAAACAAAAAGACAAATATTTTCTCTTTATAATTTTAATATGGTTTTGTTGTAAGGAATTGATATTGAAAACATATACTATCTTATATATGTTATCAAGGATTTTCAGTTTATACTTATATCGATTCATTTTGTTTTTGACAAGGATAAAATTATTAAAGAAGAATGAAGTAGTAAAACAAAAGACGAATGAACACAGATGTACGAAAACAACGATTGGCAGGTTGTTATCAACTTGTGTAATTAAAAGTTGTTAATTTCGTGGTAACTACAGTTTCCCCGGTACTCCTTAAGTATCCGTGGGAGTGCAATTTTGATATTTACGCTGTCAACTTTTGCTATAATGAATATATTTCCGTATCGTTACTCTTTGTTTAGAATATTATAATTGTGCTTACCGCACTTATAAAATAAAACGATGAATCCCGTTAATTACCGTTCCCGTGGGAATTTCGGGAAATCCACTCTTTGTGTGCTATGATAGTCAATTAGTCAGTGTCGTTCTTAGACAGCAATACATTATACATATAATCACGTCTTTATCCCAAGACGAAAGAGTAGACGGAGCTAACAGTTTCGCATAGATTGAAAGGACAAGTTCATCTGTATGGCTTAATGATGTAATTGAAATCCAAATAGTGACAGGTTGCTAGCCTGTGGCCAAAAGAAGAATCCCAAGCTTTTAGACATAAATAGATTAATATTGTGAAGTTGACGTTGTTGAAGAAAATGCTGCAGTGCAGTTTGTTACCGCTTCTTCTGCACTGACGCCTTGGAAGCGGCAGTAAACTTAGTTTTTAAGTAATTTGACGTCAACCAAGTTGTTAAATCATACGACAATTATTAAGCGATATAATAGTATCCTATAATAATGAATAAAAAATTTTGAATTTTTAAAAAAAATTTGAATTTTTTTGAGATACATAAATTATAATGTAACTGAGTAATTGACTGAAGTAGGAATTTGAAGATTGTATGTTTGATTCTCGGGTATTGTAAAACTAACAGGAGATATCCTGAAATTGTCACGAAAACGAGAAACGTTTCATTTTACGCGGATGGAGCTACGGCCCCAAAAACCTTTACATATAACGACAAGTAAAAATATACATCGTATTAACGGGTACCTACAGCTTCTGAAATCATCGTCTTTTGTTTCGCTTTGATTGATGTCCCCAAGTTCGGGGTGGCAGCCCCAAAACTACCCTCGACACACGCCACTCTTTCTTTGTACTCATGCGTAAGAACACGCGTTATTTGGAGAAGTGTATTGTGAGTTGGTAAGCGTTTGTTATAGATCTCTATAGATATTTAGAAACGAATACTCGTATACATGGAAATTTCCGGGATGAAATGAATTCTTTGAGTCGCTTCAGATTTTACACGTATCTTTCTAATATAAGTTCATATTTTTGTAATGTTATTCCTCCTTGCGTTGGTTCTGGTTACATCCTCACCCTGACAAGGAGCCCGGGGTGCGCCTTTTGACCATTAACCTGGATTGAAAAAATCTGGTATTTTTCACAAAGCGATCTTTACCCATATTTGATCATAGATGCACATTAAGTGCCCCAAATGGGCAGGTTGTCTCACGATTTTTCTTCAGGTCTCAATGTAGTTTTAACCTAAAAAACGGACAAAGAACACACATTTATAATATTAGTAATGATTTATTGTCTTAAGGATATAAAATTTGCTACTACCATTAAATGAATCGGGCTTGTAATTTCATGGTTATAAATAAGATACTATACACAATTTTATGTCTGTATTCACAACGCCATAACTCGCACCCTCCCTTATGCAGTCGGGTAATGCGCAAAAAGTTTTCCTATTAACGGTTCATTGCGACAACTCAGTGCATTATAGTAACTTGTGTTATTCCAGCCTTATCATGCTAACTACGAAACTTTTCCCCTGTAAGTGCTTATTTTAGTTATTGTATTTTGGTTCCTTCATATTTATATCAGCAATAAGTTGGGAAATAATATTAACAGGGTTTGACTACTTGCATGTTCAACAAGTCTCAATCTGTGATTTGTTAATTTACGCTAGTCTTATAGCGATGATAATACCAAGTGTGTCAGCTTCCTGCGCAGATTAAATACATACATATAATTACGTCCCTAATAATCCCTTGCGGGGTAGACAGAATCAACGGTTTTAAAAGACTAAAATGCGACGTTCAACTGTTTAGCTTAATGATAGAGTTGAGATTGAAATAGAGACAAGTAGCAACTTGTCACTATTTCAATCTCAACTCTATGTCGTCGCCTGAAAAAAGAATTCCAAGTTTATGAGCCTATCCTTTGGTCGCCTTTTACGACATCCATATTGTAACATATATGAGATGCGCAGTTTGTAAAAGTCAATCATGAAACTTACTATATCACCCTGTTGACAACAAACTTACTGTTTTGTCTGCTTTGAACAGTATATTGAAATTCATTGAGTTTCACGAACAAACATATCGTTGTTGTCATAAAACATAGGTATTGTCAAATCCAATTATTTTGTCCACGCCAGTCTAACCATTGTTTGTTTGAATACCGACAGGATTCTGCGGTTACAGTAGTTTGCGACTTAACGGGTCAACGATCTCTATATATGTTGACGTAAAATGTGTGTTCGTTTCATACTCGTATGTTCCATAACTAATTGAATGAATGTATTTTATGATACAGTTCAACGAATATATTTGCCTCTTTTTTATTATCTCTAAGCAAATCTTGTACAGACGAGACAATATAAGATTTGCGAGCAAATAAAATACCATTACGAGTATATCACCTGACCCATCTCGCGAGGGCCGTATCGTAAGCCAAATTCCTTCTTATTTCTCCTGATATTAGATTTATTTACATTCTCAATTCTGAAGAAGTCCGAGATGTTTTTATATGCCAAATTGCACCTAACGCTTTATTATACAAAGATGCTACGTACCCATAAAAATCACAAAAACAATGCCGCCTAACAATTGCTAAAACAAAAGACGTTAAACAGTTATGGCGTTCAATCTAATAAGAAAGAAAATAGTTGCCAGCGAGCAACAGCTAAATAGCGGACCTTTATCCGGACTTTCCCGACTTTATTTTTCTGCCTGTCTACAAACTGCAACAAAGCGAGCTGCAGCTGTTGGTAATTAGATTAGAGGAATACCGTACTATGCACATAGACCGACGACAATAAGGTAGGTAGGTACGTCTCCTATTAAACTTCACTAACGGGTACGCCAGTAAGAAAACGCCGCCTCTAAGCTTTTTTAATTCAATTTGCTTTTTCCTGACATCTGTTTCAAACTTCTGAAAACGCGTTCGGAATTATTTTCCTTTGCAACAATGTTTTGAAAATGGAATTGTTTTATTTTTATTAGCTATTTGGATTCGACATGATGCTGGTCTTCAAGCGCCTCAAGGATTATTTACGGGTTGACAACAGAAAATATATAAACTTCTTCCTTCAAATAATCATAACCATTCTTCGTCCCAGTTTTGAGTCTATTGGTCTTTATTAAATCCCTGGCGACGTTAGACCAGGAATATTTCAGTCTGTCAATTTTGCTTGTATCCGTTGAAGGCGGCAAGGCCAGACATTCGTTTCCCTGATAACTAGCAGGTTCCTAAAAGCTTTTGTGCGCTCACATCTAGATGTCAGCGCACAAAAGTAGAATGTAGTATTAAAAAACACACTTCTGTACCCACATATATCACGTTTTTACCTTGACAGGGTACACAGAGGGTCGAAGACCATACTTCTTTAGATGGCTCAAAGACAGATACACGGAGTAGCACTCCAAAACTTATGAGAATTTCCTTTGATTTATGGCATAGCATTGGAACACTTTCAATGTTTTCGCTACTAGATTAGAATGAAAAAAAAAGTTTTAGTCATGTGCTTTTCCTCTCTTCTTTCTGTGAATTTTGACCAGTTCACCGGTCACTATTTATTCGTTCCGTTAGACGTAATTCCTTGCCAATGTTTATTTAACACTAATATTTGCGCTTAGTTTCCCTGCGTGGCACTGTTGATTTTTGTCGAGCTTGTTAACATGTAAACTAAGTGCACTAGAGCTACTGAAAATATAATGCGCAAACACACCAACGTCATTTTATGGCACATATGGGATTTCGTAGCGGCAACGTTCAGATACAGACTGCATGCAATAATATTGCCAAGAGATGACGCTATGAAACGACAATATCTCCATTATTTGTGATGGCGTCGTGCGCTGAATTCTGCTTTTATGGTTGTGAAATGGGCTATTACTTTTGGTTTATACTGTAATTAGCATTATCGTTTGTCATACTCATAGTGAAATTGTTCAGGCAATACCGAAAAAAATGGATTCTTGAGGCCCGGTAGGGGTTTTTAGGGTGATTAAGTTTTCAGCTTGTCAGTGATTTTGCCCAGAGAATACGATATTGCTGACAGCCATCTGGGTTTCTTGCCACGTGGTAACTATGTTCTTTTTTTAAGTATACGAGTAAGATTGTATTGAATTTAGTTACGTGTTCATGTTAAAAAACTATGTCTAAACTCATTTTCACAGCATATATTCGGATTTCATGCCTCTTCTGCCACACACAACTTTCCCATCCATACTTTAGTGTTGGGACCAACACAAGTATATGCGCCGCCACATGAGCCATTTCGGATAACTTCTTACTACTCATAAAGGCAAGCAAAATTTATTTGCCATTATCCCAGATTCACTTTCCTTCCAATCTTCCTTGATCTGTAATCTAAACCGTAGTGTATATTACTAGTGTATAGTAACAAAATTAGCACGGTTCTTAGTTATCTCTACGATTACCAGCCTAATTGTATTTACGAAAATATATGGCCGACGTAACGAGCTCCACTTTTCTGACATTAGGATCTTAGGAATAATGAATAAAGGGTATATGAGCAGAGCATAACACTAAAAATACTTAACGTCTATTGGTTGAGGACTTTCGGCACATTTACTATGTAAGTGGGTGCGGGTTTGGAAGCGGCTATGTCTTTATTACACACATATATAGAAGCACACCTCTTTCCATGAGGGGTAGGCAGAGTATCTTTCCACTTGCTACGATCCCTGCATACTTCTTTCGCTTGTCGACCAACAAAACCAAGCCCATCGGTTTAGGGTACTTAATATTTTATACAAACTTTTACTACAGTATTCTAGTATTGGATCGTGGTAAAAAAGCCATTGGCCTGATTGGGCATGCTTTCTCTCAGCGTAAGAGCATCGGTTAGAAATCAAACTAATGTAAGTACATAACTGCATAACCATAGTTAGAACTTAGTGTTTGCGATTTCTATTTTGCGTTACACCCGCTTTCGCTACCCTCCAATCCCTATTCTCCCGATAAGAATAGAGCTTACGCATAGCCTACGTTAATGAACATAGCCCTTTCGAAGGAATAAGGTAATGGCGGCGATGAGTGCCGTATAAAATCTAATAGGGGTTCTAAACAGTCGTACACTTGTGTGGAATATGCTAGAAATACCGCTCTTTTCTCTTACTTTTAGTTGCAGCTTTAGTAGCTAAGTCAAACCTACCTTACAGGCCAATTTGCCCACAATTTTTTTTTTTTTGATTTTTTGTGATTATCAGTCTCGATGTTTTCTCTGTACATAAATTAGTAAATAAATAAGTAAGCTTTCGCCACTTTGCCAAGTCTTCAGTTTGAAGTAATTTGCGCCCATATATTACTATAATCTCTAGTAACGTCAAGGTAGGTGTTTCCTCTCATCAGCTCACAATGATAAAAATCTTTGTGAGTATTATCTTAGCCTTAAATATCAACTTAATTTCAAGGAACGCCGGGAAAATTTTAATAAAATATTTTTCTTTTATAAGGTAGCCTTCTTTATGACTAGTTTTGACATAAGACTCTTACAATCTTCCCCACTCCTGACAAGTTTAAAATATATATAGGTATATCCAATTTATTTAAGTTAAAACATTAATCTTAACGTGGCATTGCAGTCTTTCCAAGACTGTTGACTCTGCCAACCTCGATTGAATAAAGACGCGATATATTGATATATGGTTTATAGGTGGCTGTAGTGAATCCAGTCTGCTATTTTTATAAGCGACTAGGCGACTAGCCGACTAGCCATTGTTTGACTGTGTTTTGCTCTAACAGATTTCATTCAGTCTGCGCAGTAAGAGCTTAGGCCGTCCTTTGATTAGCAAAGTGATATTGATTAATTTTATGAAGCCAGACTGTGGTCCGTACCAAAAATAATTTAATTGTTTTTCAGTAGTATTCGTACTATATTTTTATACGTTTAAGTTTATCCTTATTTTAAAATTCGTTAAAATTATTTTTCCTATTTATATTACAAAAGTGAAATTAAGTAGTATACGCAATATATACTGAACATTATATATATATAAAAAGAATAGGACCACTCCCTCTCATTCCCATGGATGTCGTAAAAGGTGACTAAAGGATAGGCTTATAAACGAGATTCTTCTTTTAGGCGATGGGCTAGCGACTTGTCTCTATTTGAATACCAATTCTACCATTAAGCCAAACAGCTGAACGTGGCCAATCAGTCTTTTTAAGACTGTTGGCTCTGTCTACCCCGCATGGGATATAGACGTTAATATATGTATGTAATATAACATATTTATGTAAACGCCAGTCAAACCACGCACAAATGCTTGTTTATATATAAGCATAAATATCACATAGGTACCACATATCAAAGTCAGAACTTTACTATGGGTTCATAAAGTTTACTACAAGTTGGATTATTAATGTGAGGGCACATACAAATATGCTTAGGGACACCTTGTACCCCATAAAACACGTATGTTCACTTAATGTACGCATTTCGTCTAATTCGTCATAAAATTTTACTGTAATTAAATCTTGGGTATGCTGTTAGAAGAGGGTCAGGTCCCTCGAACAATAAAATTATACAACTTTCTGAAAAAAAAAATATTACCGTTTCAAATAATCATCAGTTTTACATCAAAAGTTATTCTTCTTTATTAAAGAGGTAGTCTTTGCCTACCCCTCCGGGTAGTCATTGTATGTTTATGTATATATATCATAGTAGTAGGTGATTTCCCTCCATGTTTTTATGTATGAATATATGGAGTTATTCTTCTTCCTGGCGTTATTTTTAGGTTCGGGAGAGGAGCCAAGGGCGCGGCTTTTGATCATAAGCTTGGATTGGGTAGAACAGGAATATACACGAAACGACTCCAATCTGACCTCCGTAACCATTGCAGAGGGAACCTAATCCATATTGCTCGGCTTTTCAATAGAGTCTTTATTAAATGCATCTTTTTTTTGTTACAGGTAAATATATCTTCAGAGCCCTTACGCAACAAAGTACACGACTGCTAAAATGGAGAGGTTTATAAATTCAAGATTTAAAAAATCATTACGCATTTTTCCCTAATGGAGTTTACATAGCTGAGAATAACAAAAATAGAAGTCCACGTTTAGATGAAATTTAAAGATAGTTAGATGTTGTAAAAAAAAGAATCTAAAGCTGAGATAGTGATAGGTTGTCAAAAGAATTAGAATCTTAAGCTTTTTGCTTGATCGACTAAAAACTTCGCGTAATATTTCGAAGAGCGAAAACTCTTTTCATAACATTAATAGACTATTCAATTCAATAAGGACATTTTCGTTATTTTCTAAAGCCGGCAACAAAACGAACTTAACGCGAACCGGAGTGACTCTTCAACGTAGCAGGAAATTACTTAAACCTAAGTGCGGTGTCGACAAATAACACTTTGGCAGGCACCCGGACGTTTTGCACGGGGTAAAGTTGCTGTTTCTATACTAAACTTGAATTATTGATGGCGCTTTTTTCGTAAGATATAGATAAACTTGTGCGAGGAGTAGGTATCGCTTTTATGTGCCCGGGGTGCGCATCTGTAAGAATTTACTAAAATGAAAGCCGCCGTGGCGCAGCGGTAGTGCGCTTGTCTGTGACAACGGAGGTTCCGGGTTCGAATCCCTGCCAGGGCATGATGAGAAACAAACTTTCTCTGATTTTGGATGTTTATCTATATAAGTTTATATCATGAAAATTTAGTATTGTTGAGTTAGTACCTTGTAACACAAGTCTCGAAATTACTTCGTGGTTAATTCAATCTGTGAAATCTATCCCGTATTTATTTATTTATTTGGATCTACTGTCTCTTGGGACATATTTTAATTGAGATTGATCAATGAGTGATCAATCACAATTAAAATATTTTTTAGTTTATTCGTCACAATTAAAAATACTACTTATGGTCTTAAATCTCTTGGACTAACGAAATGTAAACACAAAATAAGTTCATGAATTAATTTTGTGTTTAAATTTAAATTAAGAAAGTATATTTAGTGGAACTCATATGTATGACTTACTAAGGACCCGCCCCGCATGCGCACGGGTAGCATTTATACATTTAAACTTTCCTCTTGAATCACTGTATCGGTAAATAACTAAATAAACTACAATACTGCATCAAAGCCGTAGCCTAGTTTTTGAGATCTAAGCATACATACATACATACATAGGGACAGACGCAGTTTTTTAAAGAATTCATTTAAAGTTTAATCACCAACAACAGGGCAATTAAGTTTTATTACTTCGCAAGCTTTAATCATCTCGATAATATTAAATTTCTTATTGTTTACCAAGAAGCAAAGATTAGATATTTTTATTTCTATTGTTAGTTCTCGAAAGATATTTCTCATTTACAAACAATTCATTGTACAACTATTTTGTTTCATTCGTGCTGATTTAAAAATAGTTGAAATAAGCGGTAAGTTTCTCTATTATGAAGTTACTTAAAAATTTCTCATTATTTCAGGAGTTATTTTGTAAAAGTTACGAAGGCATTTCAACCACTGAATAATAAATTGTACTATGCATTTACGAAATATGAATAAGTCGTGTTGCTCCCGGCACAAAAAGAAAAAAAGAATGGGACCAGTCCATAGATGTCGTAAAAGGCGACTAAGTTTGGCTTTCAAACTTAGGACTCTTCTTAGAACATGCGCTAGCAACCTGTCACTATTTGAATCTCAATTCTATCATTTAGCCTAACAGCTGAACTTGGCCTATCAGTCTTTCAAAACAGCTGGCTCTGTCTACCCCGCAAGGACAAGACGTGATTTTTATGAATGAATGAATATGTTCAATCCTCCAATATATGTATCTACAGGCATGAAATCCCCAAACCTATCGAATCAAATCCGCTATCCTTAACATATTCTTCTCAACCCTAAACCCGTGGGAAGCTTAAGGAAGGGTATTCTTCGGCTATAACGACCGAATGAGATGCGACCTGGCTTTAATGAGTAACTCCTAACAATAGCTGTAATGTTCTCATGTCTCGGCTCATCTAAGTATATTCTTTATATGTAAATTTTTACCTTTTTCGTGTTATCTATCTGTTAAATTGTGTGATATAATATATATACTTACATTAGTATTTCTAATTATATTATATACATATATTCGTACTTACTGAGGTCCTCTTACCTCTAAGTACCTCTACTACTCCAGTTTGGGAATTAAAAATAATTCTGACTTAACCATCAAAATCTGAATTTTGTATGCAATCCTCTTATTGTCAGGTTGGCTAGAAGAGATCCCACATAGGGATAAACCCGCCTTTGTACTGTACTACCGTGTTATATTTGTAATGTATGTATGTTTAGTAAACCATGAAGCATTTACTTACTCTATCATATCTAAAATATTATGCATTTTGTTTAATAAATCTTTTTTGGCTCCAATTCGAGTCACGTATCAAAATGGGAACGTAGGTAACTCGTTCACTAAACTTGAGATCTTCGGATTTCAAGTTACAAATTCTACTTAAGTTAGCCTTTCGTTGGCGCTAGTCACTGTGGGTTAGCTCGGAAGGCTCCTATTTGTTGAGAAGTGGTTTGTTTGCGACCAAACTTATCTTTTGTTTTCTGACAATGATTGTAACTTATGTCTCTTTAGTTTGTTACTTTCATTCGAAAATTGGTGAATTAATGTTGTAAAAAAACTTCGATGTGTAAGTTTCGCGTAGGGTTGTTACAGACAGAAAAACATGCGAGTTTAAATGTAGACGTTCTTTTTAGCTAATTATGCGTATAATATTAAATCAAACTTGTTAATTGTATAGTACAAAACTACTTATACTAACTAAAAGTTTAAACATAAATGTTACATAGTTAAATATTTAATTATGTAATCATACATATTATGTTTAAACTAAATCTAAATATATAACGCTAAATATATGATAAGGTGTCCTTGTCTAAATAGTAAAATAAGTCCGAAGCAATAAATATCATGAATTTACTAACAAAAGACCCAGCCTTTAAAAAAACAATAGATAATTCCTCAACCGACCTGCCAAATGAGTATCTTATCGGATCGCGAGCACAATTCCCCACCTCGTCAATCTTCTAGCAGTTCAGTAATTACTGCTACCAGAATGTTCTATTTCCTGCTTGAAGCCAACCCACTGATAACGAGCGCGGCTGGCTATTGGCTGATAGCATCGTGGCAAGGCACGCAATCCTTAACTAGGGCATAGCTTCTTAATTCTCATTTAAATCATATAACACTGCTAGCTTCACGGGAGCAAATTTAGCGTTTTCTATCAAAAGCGGCGAATTTAGCATTACCTACAAAAAAGATTACAGGATTTTCGTCAATTCTACGGGCACTGTCGTTCTTACTGGGACAATACTCGTTAGTACCTATGTCCTTCTCCAGACTCTTATATACATATATGCGCAAAATTTCGATAAACTGTCGGCTCCGTCTACCTTACAAAAGATATAGACGTGATTATGTGCATGTATGTAGATATGTATTTTAATAAAATGCCGTAAACCAATTCACTTGCTTATAGCCTCCAATCAATGAATTCCGCTCTCAAATGGTAATGAATTTATGTCCATAATTTTCCAGTCGCCAGCACTGCGCCCGATGCGGTCCGTGTAACTATACCTACATAAATCTTCGCGGTTGTGTTCCCGTCCTAAAATCTAAGCTTTGCCCACAAACAGCCGAGCTCATACATATTAATGTTTTATCTACATTTTCTAACACGTCGGAGAAACTCGCATTAGTCTCTTTGCAGGCATTTCCTTTTAGCTGTTACCTGGTAAAATTATGACGACAATTTTCGTTAGTGGCACTTGAAAACGTTGGACCGGTGCCTGGTTTAATTTTAATGGATTTCACTAGAAAATTTTAGGACTAAAGTTTTGAGATAAGTTGTTCATTGAATAAAATGTATAAATTTAAGCCATATGATTTCCAGCAAAGAATGAGATCACTTTAGTGCTTCCTGTAGATGTAGGTAGATGTAGTAGGACTAAAAGACAACAAACTAACAAGTGCAACAGAAAATCAGAAACCTGGTGGGCAAGAGCTTTGACTTAATCAATAACTTATAACTTAACTACATAAAAATGCCATACAAAAAATATCGCCATGAGAAATTAAAAAGATTAAAAGGAAAGTGCTTCATCTTCATCATCGGGTTTGGATGCATTTTGATTGGAACGTGCTTACATTTGAAATTGCTGCAATATACATACATATTTATATGTTATATTTTCGTCTATGTATTTACTAATAAATATTCATAGATCACTGCACAGATTTATATTCATTAGACAATAATTTTGAATCACTGATATATAAATAGAGAAAATTTGATTTTATCAGCGATATCAATGTTTAGGCATAGCGCTGGGAAATGTCCGGCAAGCCAATCATTGGGCAAACATTTGACGCCGCGCCAACGTAAACAATGCCTAGGCAATTAACCGACGCACCGACCTTCTCATATTGTGGGGTTTGTGTTTTTACACCACTCAGTGTCCAGAAAGAGCAGCTTCAGAGAGCTCAAATTATGAACGGTTATATTTCGTTTCTTTGGTCAATTACATAAAGATAGTTATCCTGTGCGATATCAATGTATAGGCCTATGCCTATGCCCAGAACTATTTCTGGGAAATGTCCGGCAAGCCAATTATTGGGCAAACATTTGGCGCCGTGCCAATGTAAACAATGCCCAGGCAATTAGCCGACACGCCAACCTTCTCATATTGTGGGGTTTGTGTTTTTACACCACTCAGTTTTGAGAAAAGACACCTTCAGAAAGGTAAAATTCTGAAAGGTTATATTTGTTTTTTTTTAAAGTTGTTAATATTTATAGCTTGACCAGAAATATCATGAGGTTTTATTACATATTTAAATAATCAATTCATATAATCACGTCTATATCCCTTGCAGGGTAGACAGAGCCAGCAACTTGAAAGACTGGCAGGCCACGTTCAGCTGTTAGGCTTAATGATAGAATTGAGATTCCAATAGTGACAGGTTGCTAGCCCACCGCCTAAAAGAAGCATCCCAAGTTTATAAGCCATCCATATCCATTAGCCGCCTTTTACAACATCTATGGGAAAGAAATGGAGTGGTTCTATTCTTTTTTATATTAGTGCCGAGAACCACACGGCATTTTAGGCATAGTGCTAGGAAATGTCCGGCAAGCAAACGTTCGGCCCCGCGCCAACGAAAACAATGCTGACACGCCAACCTTCTCATATTGTGTGGTTTGTGTTTTTTTACCACTCAGTGATAGTAAAGTTGTCTTTAGAATCTACATACATATGGTCAGGTCTATATCCTTTATGGGGTAGACAGAGCCAACAGTCTTGAAAAGACTAATAGGCCACGGTCAGCTGTTTGGCTTAATGATAGAATTGAGATTCAAATAGTGATAGGTTGCTAGCCCATCGCCTAATAAAAGAATCCCAAGTTTGTAAGCCTATCATTTAGTCGCCTTTTACCACATCTATAGGAAAGAGATGGAGTGGTCCTATTGTTTTTGTACTGGTGCCGGGAACCACACGACACACGCACCGCACTTAAGAATCTGTTTAGTAAAATACAATTTTCTTTAAAATATTTCAATATATGATTAATGTAACGACGACGAACTTGCATGAAAAGTGTTATGAAAGGAGATGAAGTAAAAGAAGTATGCAAGGATCGTGGCACGTGCGGGAAGATAAAGGCTACCCCTTTGGAAAAGGCGTGATTTAATATATGTATGATTGATGAATGCTTTCAAGCTAATCGAGTTCCCTGCTTTTAAAAACAAAGGTTTTTAACCTGGGATTCTTGACTTGTCTCTACTCACCCCATGAAGGATACAGACGGTATAAGTATTTTAAAAAATATGCTATCTTTGTGCTTATAAGGTACGTGACAAACATAGCTAAAGTTAATATAAGACATAACCAACAAACATGTCGCGGAGAAAAAGTACAAAATTATTCTAATATAGTAATTTGGCCCTTGATACTTTCATAGTATTTCAATCTTTTTATTCAACAATCAAAAAACATATTCATTTCCTAATTTTCAGTCGAAAATTCGAATAAAATTACTATCAAAAGCTAGGTCTCACATAAACTGTCAGCACTCGTAAAACTAAATCTAAATTAAAGGGGCTCAAACTTCGTATATCATAGAAATAAACATCAGACCGGTCAATTCTAAAAGGGTTCAAATTGTAGGAAAAGGGCAGCCATTTTCGAGTCGTGAAACAAGCAAAGGGCTTATGCATGTCCAGCAAGATATTCGTCCCTGGTTTCAGCATAAAATAAAGAGGGTACAAAAATATAGTTACCAAATGTAATGCAATTTTTCTACTTGTTGTGTCCTCGCCTTTCCGGAGAGGAGTATGACGCCTATGACCATGATCCTGCCCTCCTACCATGGCACGTGCGACGCCGTTTATATCGCGCGAAAACCCATCGCTGTTTTGCTTTTTATTATGATGTGAAACGGGACAGCGACAGTTTTTTGCGCGATCAAAATGGCGTCGCACATGTCATGCTACTAGGACTGGATTAGATAAGGTAGCTTCTAACATGACCCGACTCCCGTCTAACCACCGCAACCTTTGGGGATCTTTACTCATATTGGATCATAGTTCATCCAGTTGACTGAATGTGCAGGTTTCTTCACGATGTTTTTACCCTACATTAAATCACAAGTTAGTAGACGAACAAATGTACATAACTCAGAAAAGATTAATTGGTACATGGGTGAGGCAGGATTTGAACCTGTATTTCATTTGAATCCAATGATTTAACGGTTCGATCACCGACGCCACATTGACTATAAAATGAAATTATGTTCCTGTTAATTGAATGTTAAAATAACATGTACAATGTACATAATCTGGAGAACTTTCCATTATTTTTAATAATATCCGGTATACGAATTAAATTTTCACATGTTCGGTAATTTTCTTAGTCAGATGTTTTTGTTCTTCATTGATTTTAAATTAATTTATATCTCATTAGAAAAAAATTTTCTTAGCCAACCATATTTCAATCTCAACAACTTTTTCCCGAAGTGTAGATATGATCATGGTCATTGCACGATGTTTATTAAGACAAGGTAAAATGTGAGACATTTTGGACAACACTGTACTACATTTGCAGGACTTTTATTACGATTAGACGTTCTCTCTCTTCTATTTACTCCCTATTTTGAAGAAGAGAACTAAATGAGCCCTAACGTCCATTTTGACGGTAAATTGAATCCGAATAGCGGAGAATCTCGTTTAAACCCCGGTAAATAGCGACTTGTAAATAGGTAGGGACGTGGAAAACATTTACCAACTCAATCCACCCTTTGCCTTTTCTGCAAATTAAATGAGACTACCTACTTAGTTTGCGACACGGGCCGCGTCTGATTTGTGCGTGCTTCAAGCCGAAAATATGTCAGAAGTTGAAAATTTATACACTATAATTGACAAATTTATAATATAAAATTTATTATGCTACGCGCTTAAAACTTAAGAAATTAAGTAAATTTAAAAAAGAATTAATTTCCCCAGTGTTCATCTACAAAATAATATGTTTTAAGTAGGAATATTTTAGCTTACTTCGAAATCACTGGCCCTCTACCCTGCAAGTGATAAAAACGTGATTATACAGTGATTGTACTTATTTAGATTTTCCGAGTAAATTACAAATATAAAATCAAAAATGTGTTCCTAAAATTCATATCCAGATGACCATAAATGTAATACAATACGCCTGAGCTAACTTTAATGCTATTTGCAGCTATTTTGACGTAGCACCTCGCATTACTCTCTCGGGAGAGGTGGGTCTTAACAATGATTTACATAGAAGACATTACACCAGCTTAATTTTAAATGCAAATGAAGCTAGTATCATCAGTTATGGCTTTATTATTGTTGGGATTTAGTTCTGTGAAATGTATAAGAGTAAGTGTCTATTAACGAATCGATGGTTTATACTTATCCAGCATCCATATGGGTATGTTAATAGGTATAAACTCTTATCGAAATATTAAGAAAACTGTAAATTATAGGACTAAACTGAATGAATGTTTGATTTTTTTACGTTTAATTGTCTTTTATTTTATTTCATTATTAATTTCGTTTACACCGTATTTTTCTTTTTTTTACAGGTAAGAATTCTGATTTCCGCTGGCAACTCCAAAAGTAAGTTCTCGCTTCATGAATGCGGCATACAATTAAGTTCACAGAATATTAAGTTTACAAGACATTTCATTCATTGATATAATTACGTCTATATCTCAGCGAGGTAGATAGAGCCACCAGTCTTGAAAGACTGATACGCCACGTTCAGCTGTTCGGCTTAATGATAAAATTGAGATTCAAATAGTGATGGTTCGTAAAACAACAATTTTTTGTAGTGTCAGCCTATTCCTATTCTATTGTTATCAATTTCTGTATCTATCATAAAAACATTTAAAAAATAATGAATATTTAATTATGTTTTCTCAAATTGTGAATTTTAACGTACCGTTCATACGAACGAACATACAATCAAAACAATACAAAAGCAAACAAAGTGCTCACTTTGTTTGTGCTGCGGTACAAACCGTTCTTTTGTGCAGACACCATTTGTGAGACTAAACTATCTTAAGGGAAGGAGCATTTAAACGGGGCCATTATTCAAAGTTTAAATAGTTTTCACGTTTCCACTATAAAACAGTTAAATTCTCCTCTTAACTCTGTAACTGTTGCCACCGATGCAATAAATTTTGTGCATCCAATCCTGTGTCAACTTAAATTCGATTCAGTGCATTTGGAAGTAGGGGCTTTTAGACTCTGGGGTGCCTGAATGGATAAATAGAATTATATCCAAAGGAAATAGAATTGAAGATTTACTTTTGATCGGCGTTTCGTGAGCGAATGAGTATTCTGTTAGCGCACGGGTGGAATTTAGGACGTTCCTACTGGTGATAAATTGACGGATATTTATCACTTCGCGTTGATTCAAACTTTATGTAAGATGCAGTGCACATAATGAAAGCTCTCTCTTTCTCATTCTTTCATTCTCATCGTAGATTTCGTATTTTTGAATCCATTTTCGGCGATTGACTTTGCTCGGAATTGACAAAATACATGATTTAAATGAAATTTGACGTATGTAAAAAGGCAAATCTCCACCTTAGGATATTGATGCATTTTTCCTCAGTCACCTTCTGGACTACTATTTACTGAAAAAAGAAATTGGTTTTAATAATATTTGATATATCGTTACCGATATCTATTGCATATCACATTTAGGCGATAGGCTGCAGCAACATGTGACTATTTAAATCTCCATACCATCATTGTGCTTTACAGCTGAACGGGGTATTTGCGAGTCTATTGGCTTTGTGTACCCCATACAGGCCACAGACGTGATTATATGTATGTATCTCTCTCTTTAATAATAAAAAAGTCGTAATAATTTTATAGTATTATAAATTTCTATAAAAAGATTCATTTAAAAAATAAAAATACTATTCGGTTTGCAAATATGATACAAAAGTGATTCAGTACTGTTCAGATTTTAATAGATCCTATATTTTTCGACTAAACCAAAAAGCCGTGAAAGCGCTACATTATTCATGAATCGACATGCTAGTAAAAGCTTTTTGGTTTTATACTAATGAAAATATATTGCTGAAACCCAAATTCGGTCTCGAGTGGGCTTGTCAGTGTCACTCGTCGTCCCCGGACGAATATCCAGGATTGTCCGTTGATTGCAAATTAGGTTAAAATGTTCTAAACCCGGCCGCTTTGTGAAATGCTAATTAAGTTAACATAACAACTGATGAATAATATCGGACGATGCTTTTGGCATATACTCTCTCTCGATTTGTTCAGTAAAGAGAGGGGAGAAGAGTATTTATAATATTTTCTATAAATTGCTCTTTCAATTTTAGGTACAAAAAAAATCAATCTCATAATTACTTGTCTATTTTTATATAAAAAAAAAAACATATAATATGTTTTTTTTATTAAATAATACATTTCTGAATTGCCTTCATTAAATTTGAGCGTGACCCATATACTAAGACTGCAGAGAGAAACATACAAACTCTTTTACGAAGAAAAATAATTTTGCTTTAACCTTATTTATCCATTTTGATAGAAGCTCGACCATTAAGGTACTCTTGTTTCACTACAATGCACATAAAAAAACATTACATTTTTGGTTGCTTTTAAATATTAATATAACTTGATAAAATTAACCTACAAAATAATAATCAGAGTACCTGAAAAGGCTAAAAATCCTAAATCACTGTTATTCTTCGAGTATTGAATATTGGATAAAGTAGAATAGCGGTCATTGTTAGCCGAATGAAATATGAGAAAAATCGTTATTCGCCTTGTATTGTCCGCAGCGACAAAGCGACTGTCTACAAGGGAAACTTCTTCCGAGATACAAAATTAAATTTTTCCGATTTTGAACTCGCCCAGCGCCGAATATGGAATCTTTTGTCGTCGGTGCCCTTTGTGTTTCTTATGAGCTCTATTTTCAATCACTCGACATAAATTGATACTCGAGTCACTCGTTTGTAAGTTGAAATTCCCATTCTGCAAAATTTTGAATCGATTTAAAATCGATAAGTCTAAACTATTGCAGCATATTACTATAAGGATAACCGACCAAAGGTTTTGGCTATTGTGTAATTTGAACTTAAATTGATTTTGACAAATTTGAATCTCTTTCATTGGCATGGTTCAGTTGGTTTCAGTTATAAGAGTATTTTATTTTGTGTATTTTATTACCTACCGGGGTTCTCGTTATAAATGGTAAAAAAAAATTTCAACACCCGAATTAGAACAATCTACTAAGTTCTGATGAAAAGCTGGTTTCAGAAATAGAATTCTTGCCAATAAAGCCTCTATATTGAGCGGCATTTGTACGAAATGACTGGCACATCTGCACTGTCTCAGTGAAATATAAAGAGAATTCGTTGAACTTTTCAATATTGCGCCCTAGTTCTACACTATTACACGTCTAGCCTTTTGTTTGTGTAGCCATTTTGGAGTTACAAATAAAATAAAACATAACTAATACGATAAGGTATTTAAGAAGCTTAGTCCCTCAATCTTGCATGAAGAGAGATATGCAGGGATATTGGGGAAGTGGAAGGATACTTTCTACCTATCCTTCCAGAAAAGAGGCATGACGTTGGCATGACAGAAAATTTCATCTTGGTTCGGCAATAAAAAGGTAAGAGAATATAAAATCGACTTGTTTAATACCAGCATTCATAGACTTGGACGTTTTCTCACCGGGGCCAATCCTTGGATCGATAGCGTGATAAATAATTAATTCTTTGTACTAAAATTTGTTCTTCAGACAGTAGTGACATAATTTTTTATGAATTTTAGAAGTGTAATTTTTATTAATTATTTTTCTGTTATTATTGGCGAGAACCAATAAATGACACAGGATGACACATTTGTTTCACTACCTGATTTTTAACTTGATTTGTAAGTAGTTGGTCTTCCTTATAAATGGAAAAAAAGTTACTTACAAATAAGTTCACGATACAATTCTTATTCTTCAATTACTTAGGTTTTCCTTTCAGGATATACAGTATTCGTTTGAAATGTCTTAACATAAATTACAAACCTGAGAGATAAGAATTACAAAAAAGATTTATGTTTGCAAACATTCGTTCTGTTTCTTTTTTACTTAACATTTTTACAAGTCAAATTCTGTCCGTTTTTTAGACCTAATGCAAATTAAAATCAGCTTCACCAGAAGCCACTTCTTTGCGAAATATTCAGATACTATTTCAACAAGTGTGTAGGTATTCATTGAAAGTTAAAAAGAAAGTATTTATAAAATCGAGTCTGTAACTAGTTTTTGGAAAATAGAATAGGCACATACCTTTATGTGCATGTTGTTAAAGGCGAAAAAATGATAATTGGGGGACATTAATGTCAAGAGTACCTACCAAAAACCGACGAGGTTGCATAAAGGCAGTAATGAATGTGGATGAAACAAAAGAAGTTTGTAGAAATCGTTACAAGCAGAAATATAGTATTTGCCAACCCTCAACGAAATAATGTATGAGAGAGCAAGGTATATTCAAGGACGCACAGTGCACTGTTTGAAACATTAGATATTTTTACTAAGGCCATCGCAATAACTATATAGGTACTTATCACAAAGGGAAACACTGGTAAACATGGGATTCTTGTTTTAAGCCAATCCCTTCAATTAAGTCATCCAGTTCAACGTTACCTTTCAATCTGCGTGTTGACTGTTTACCACATATGGGATAAGGGCGTGATATTTCAGGTGGGCTGGACTGTTCGTCTACTCAATTATTAAAAACAAAAACTCAAACTAAAACAAAACGAAAAAGTATATACATTTCCATTACAAGATCTAACTTCCCCTTCACTTTCAGTGCTTATTATCCTGACAAAATAACTTATCAATCTCCCAAGTACAGAGTGAATAAGGGACAGTTCAATATCGCCCATTATTCGATTACGATACACAAGGGTGACTTTACGACCCTTGGGCCAATACTCTTGTGGGTCAAGCCTTCCCATTTGCTCTCGACAAACATCATCGAATTCCAAGATGTTGCAATATCCCGATATGGAATTTTCTATTATAGATTATTAACTGCAGAAAAATTGCGGGCAGAATTCTGTAACTTTTGGATCCTTTACTAATTTGATGAAACTGATTGTAGAAATGATGAATTTTTTATTAGTTTTTATGCTAGGGAAATGTAGGGGAATGGTAATACCAGTACCTCTATTTCATTGTGAAGTCATAATTTCATAAATCTGTACGCCTAAGACGTCGTATTAATATCAGCATATTCATATCTAAATCAAATTTTACAAGAGACTTTTATTGACATCCATCGTGGCTATTGAGTCTCGACCTAATCTAAAATACTTAATCAAAGAATTCGCGACTCACGAACCTTAACATCATTATTCTTTGAGCACTTAAACCCCTCAGATTGAAAATTAAAATAGAACACCCCAAATTCTGTTAAGGTTAGCTCTCAAATGTGCAAGTTTTGTGATGTTAATTCATGAGCGTTTCTGACTTTGACCATTCAATTTACATGTTGAAAGTGGTCGTTGCACACATTTGCATTCTTGCGCTCTTGTGTTTTGCGTTTATACAAAAGCCATGGAATTATGCAACGCTTTGAAAGAGATTATGTCGCGCCGCGTCGCATACAGGTTTTACAATTTTGATGTTTCGTCGGGTTAATCTGAACAGCGTAATTATTTAAACATGTGACACTTATCTAATTCAATGCGGTTATGTGGATGACATAATTTATCTTTGTCCATTATTATTTTTTATGTGCGTTTATTTTTTAATTCGTTAGTATTAAATAGGCATTCATTAAAGTATATTTTACTCTATTCATATTTGTCGGACTTTGCGCTACAGTGATTTAAAAAGCTAAAATTAAACAAAAAAACGTTTAATTTAAACATGGAATTGGGATGTTTCTGCGCTTCAACTTCCATCGATGTTTACCGAAGGTTCCGACGCCGCCGTTAATCATTAAGCTGGCCGTTCACTCAAGATGGATGCCGGCCCGCCTGATATATCTACTGTCCGCCGCATCCCACCCTATGCCCACTCTTTAGCATGTATCTGCTGCTAACAAATAGGCTTCATGAATAATAAACATACATGCGGCAAAGAATTTGCGAGCGCAATAAAACTAGCGAAACATGGACGCTTCCGCCCACTAAACTTATGGCCAGAATTTGTCAGCGAAATCCAAACATTTTACCGAGTATGCGGAAAATGAAAAGCAATTAATTTTGTACAATATTTTTTTTTATTGGAATGTGCCGAAATATTTTGTTCGAGCTAAATATTATTCATTGACTGTGAGAGGCATTTGACTATTTTTTTGACAAATAAATATATTTTATTCAAAAATAGTAGCTTAACGTCATCCATTTGGCTCTTAAGCACGAATTTATTTATTAATATATGAGTATTTTTATTTAAAACATAACTAAAACCTATTTACAAATGCATACATGTACCAATACAACATATAAACGCGTCTTAAATTCCTCCGTTGTCTGAACATACGTAAGGCGCATTAAGGCATATTCCACATTTTTCACGTAAATCGTGACTCGCCATTCACCGCGTAATGTGCGCAGTTTATCGCAGTAATCCTGCAGTTAGCGGCCGCGGCGGGAATATCCCTATTGTAACGCTTCTGGACTAATAATTTCGTTTATATATTATTCCATGTCCCAAATGTTATGCGCTTTTTCGTATTCAAACAAGTTTATGGAAGCCAAGTTATTTTTAGCACATCACTAAATATCACTCCATGTCTGCTCGCCGATGTCCTGAATTGTTAAGATGTGTATTTATTGATATGTATATTTATTTATTTATCAACTCAGTTATGAAACTGTAATAAGTCACATATACTGGCGTTTGTCCATTGCAAATTCCAATATAATTATGTTTTGCGCCTTCTTCTTCTTTGTCCTCGCCTCTTCCCGTTACGCGGGGTCGGCTTTCCTAATCCTAAGGCGCCATTTCTTCCGCTGATACGCGTCGTCAGTTGACAGGCCCAACTCTTTCATGTCTCTCTGGACATTTGACATCCAGGTTGTTAGGGGCCTGCCTTTCCCTCTCTTTAACGTAGCCATGGAAAGGCACTTCTTTACAGCGTGATCTTCGGGTCTACGCATTACATGTCCAAACCATCTTAGTCTGGATTCTTTGAGCTTCTCGGTTATGGGTGCCACCTTGAAACTGCCCCGTATATATTCATTTCGGACTTTATCTTTGAGGGTAACTCCACCTGCCCAACGGAGCATACGCATTTCCGTCGTGTGTAGTTTATGCTCTTGCATTTGCTTTGAGGCCCACGTTTCGCTGCCATAGAGTAGAACTGGTCTCACGGTGGTTTTATAGACTTTGCCTTTGGTTCTTACAGGCATTTTAGGATCACATAGGACTCCTGTCAGTTCTCGCCATTTACTCCACCCAGACGTCGTTCTATGGGTTATGTCAGCGGTGATCGTGCCGTCCTCGGCGATAACAGAACCTAGGTATTTGAACTTGTTTACTCTCGGTAGGATTTCTCCATCAAGCTTCAGCTCTGTGTGTGTCGTGCTAGATTTGTCAAGGCTAAAGTTGCACACCATATACTCTGTCTTAGTTCTGCTAATACGTAGTCCACCGGACTCGAGGGCGCTCCTCCATTGCTCTAGGCTGTCCTGTACTTCTTGCTTGTTGTTCGATATTAATGCAACATCATCCGCATACAGGAGGTTCCATGGTACGGGCTTCTGAATTTTCTCCGTAAGATAGTTCATCACGATGTTAAATAGTAATGGGCTTAGCGCGCTGCCTTGATGAACCCCCACTTTGATATCGAAGCTTTTTGATACACCTGCGGCACATCGGACACTCGTTTGCACGTTAACATACATATCTGATATGAGCTTTATGTACCGTTCTGGAATGTTCTGGGAGCGCAAGGCCTGCCAGATCAATGTTCTAGGTACACGATCGAAAGCCTTTTCAAGATCTATGAAAATCATCCATAGTGTTTGTTTGTTGTCACGAGATTTTTCCATTAACAGCCTTATCACGTGTATTGCGTCTGTGGTTCCCTTCCCAGCGGTGAAACCAAATTGGTTTTCTGATATGTGAGTTAGACTTTGAAGACGTTCGCCTAGAACTCGTTCCCAGATTTTCAGGGTATGAGATGTAAGTTTTATCCCTCGAAAGTTTCCACAATCTCGAACGTCACCTTTGTTTTTGTAGAACGGGACTATTATACTTTTCCTCCAGGCGTCTGGCATTTTCTCTTCAGCTAGGATCCTATTGAATAGCATTGCTAGCCAGCAGGCCCCATCAGCTCCGAGTAATTTCCATAGCTCAGCGGGTATGTTGTCCGGACCCGTTGCTTTGTGATTTTTCATTTTGCAGATTGCTTTACGGACTTCTTCGGGGGTAATTTCGCTAATTGGGCCTTCTGTTTTTAACAGATCCTCTTGTTGCTGTCTAGGGAATTCTTCATTTAGTAGTTTTTGGTAGTACTCATACCATCTATCACATATCTCGATATCGTTAGTTAGCAGGACGCCTTCACTGTTTTTGATGTACTTTGTAGTTTTGAAGTCTTTGCTGTCATTGTGTCTTCGCTTTGCTATTTTATATATGTCAAAGTCAGCCGATGATTCCAATCGCTGATGAAGCTCTGACTCGGCTTTCTCTCTCTCTACCGCTACCGTTTTTCTTGCGGCTTTTTTGGCCTGTATGTAGATTTCTCTATCCTCTTCAGAGCGAGTGTTTTGCCAGATTTTGAACAGCCTTTTCTTTTCAGCTACACTATCCTTAGCGCGGTTATTCCACCATTTAGCATCCTTTGCACTATGTAGAGCTCCTTTGCTGACACCCAGCTCACGTTTGACAGTAGCAACGCAGACTGATTCAAAGTTCTCCCACAATTTCGATGTTGAGCTAT
This sequence comes from Amyelois transitella, assembly GCF_032362555.1. Lineage (NCBI taxonomy): Eukaryota > Metazoa > Arthropoda > Insecta > Lepidoptera > Pyralidae > Amyelois > Amyelois transitella. The sequence goes on from NC_083509.1 coordinate 9,127,587, forward strand.
AATTTTCGGGGGATGTATTTCCTAGATATTCTATTATCTGATCTCTCACAGCTTTTCCCTTGTCACCGTTTAGTGCATGCCATTTGATCTTTTCGACTCTTGGTATTTTAGTCTTAATGGGTGTTTTCAATTTTAGGGCAGTTAATAGAAGCCTATGCTGTGAGGTAAGAGGTTCGCCGGGGATAACCTTACAGTCTTTAATTTGCTTTAAGTCTTTTTTGTCTATTAGGATGTAGTCAATCTGGGTTTTAGAGTTTCCGCTCTTGTATGTGATTAGATGTTCATCCTTCTTTTGAAAGAACGTGTTAACTACTGCAAGATCATGACATGACGCAAAATCCAAAATGGTTTCCCCTTCCCTATTTTGTTCTCCAAATCCGAAACCCCCATGATTCCCTGTATAACCACCTCCATCCATTCCCACGTGGCCATTTAAGTCTCCGCATATGAGTTTTTGTTCTCCCGGTGGTATTGTTGTTACAAGTGACTGTAATTCTTCCCAGAATTCTTGTTTCTCTGCGTCCTGGCAGTTGACTTGTGGTGCGTAGACTGAGATGACATTCAGGCATGGTTGTTTATTCAAGGCTAACTTAACGGACATGATGCGATCACTTATTCTGTTTATCCCTACTACATTATTACTAAGATATTGATCCAGGATTATTCCAATACCATTCTTGGTGTTCTCTCTTCCATTATATAGTAGCTTATACCCTTTTCCAATTTGGCGACTTTTAGCACCTTTCCATTTTGTTTCTTGCACACAACAGATGTTTATGCGTCGTCGCTCCAGTATCGAGCTAAGTTCAGCACTCCGTCCAGTCATTGTGCCGATATTCCAAGTGCATATACGCAGTTCAAGCATCGGCACAGTGTCTTTTCGCTTCGGTATTCCGTCGCTTACGGGGAACGCCCTATCATATGTCGCATATTCACTATTGTCGTCGCTTAAGGGGGACGCCCTAGCCTTTCCACTCTTTCCTTTGGTATTTTGCCTCATGATTAGTATAATAATTGGCTGTATGTTTTACGGTCGGTTGCCACCTGACACCAAGACTGTGACCTTTCCTGGAAGGCTTGAGCGCCGCCGTTGACCCGAAGGCTCATCCGCCGCCATCTCTTCTGAGAGCTCCAGCCCAACTCCCAGCACTGCACCGCCCTCGTACTCCGCATATGGCGAAGGAGCACGCCGCAGAGGTTTTATAACGCAGGTTCCATCTGCGGCCTTGTTAGTCCGCGGGAGGTATTTTATTTCCCTCCTACCCTCTGGATGTAGCATCCAGCGAGCGTTCCCCTATCCGCTACCTGGGGACGCGTTCTCTAGGGAATGAGGCTACCCCGAGAAACGCCAACAACATTTATATGAATCAACAAAATACATAACATTTCTCTCAACCCGTTTTTCTTCAAACATCATAAAAGCAACCCGACGTTCGTGTAAACGTCATTTAAGGTAACATTGTAAGTTAACAACCTCCGTCGGTCACATAACATTGTTTTGGAATAAAACCCGATAAATTCCAGCCTGTAAACTGCAATCGTAGAAACTTAATTTAGTATTTGCGATGCCGCGACTTGGCGAGTGCATGAGTCGTAAATGTAAGTTATTTTTGAGGCGACGGTTTGTGACACTTTGGGGTCAACGATCGATTATATAAAGCTTAAAACTACTACAAATGTTTCCATATGTTTGCACTCACGTTTTGATCCCTTACAGGGTAGACAGAGCTAACAGTCTCGAAAAGACTGAAAGGCCATGTTCCTCTGTAAGTCTTAATTAAGGTGGAAAGGCTAATTAATGGCTAGCAAACTAGTTTAGATTGCTAACTTGTCACTAAAAGAGTCGCTGACTTGACTTTCAATCAAATCTTCCAAAGAATTTTATTCCATTACAGAAGATAAAAGAGAAGTTATTCAAGAGGAAACTTGATGTATATAAATGCTACCCGTACGAAACCGGGGCAGGTCGCTAGTATGGGAGAAAGACGTGATATTCTTACATATTATCAAAATACGCCATTTCTCTGGCAGACACAATTTTGGTTTCATTACTTTTGACCTATAAGGGATACCCTTTTCATTATTGGATAAACATGACAAGCACACGGTTCATTGCGGATTCCCTTTGAAGTACCCGCCGCAAATCGACTTGACACAAAGAAATATAACATCTTTGACCTTCCGATTTGGAATAACTCTCTTTTGTTATGTTCGAAACATGTTTTGGGTGCGGCTCCGCCTGTTTGGAACTTCACTGTATAAAACAAAGTCGCCTCACGCTGTCTGTCCCTATTTTTGATTAAATCTTTTAAGCTACCTGATTTGTTTTTAAACTTACTTGATGCGGATTCATTTGATAGATAGAGTGATTCAAAAGGTAGATTTATATGTAAGTCATCAGCATTCGTTTTTGCATCGCACCCGTGCGTTATTAATTTTTTAATTAATTTTAATATACGAATTCACAAAATGATTTTTCCTATAAGTGAATTCTGCATTTAAAAAAATATATAATATATAAACACAATATAAACACTGTCAAAAAGAGAAGATCAACTCTTGTTTTTAAAACTAAATTTCTCTAAAGAAAGTACAGAACTATATCGGTGCTGTTTTATGTTTAACATACATAATTTTTGTTACACTTATTATGGCTGCTATGACATCACGACAAAAAGATACCGTATTTTGAATAGCGTTAAGATCCCTTTTGTAAATAAATAAATTTCTTTTGAGGAATTTTTCGCGCAGCTATAAGTACTTATAGCATGAAGATGATGAAAATATTATAATATATCTTAAGATAATATTTTTTATAAATTATACTTCTGTGCTTTCTGTAACTTTGCATTTTTATCGGCTTTTTAATTAACATTGTGTCACTCGCAAACAAATGTCTGTCACCCCTGCTTTTCATAAAATCCTGGCTCTTGAAGACATTTTCCAGTGTAATTAATTCGATCATACTTTTTTCTGTTCAATAATTACATTTTTCAGCCATCATACTTATTATTAATGAGTTGTTTTTAAATAATATGTTTTATACGGTGCGGGAAAACATCGTAAGAAAACCTACACATTTAGGCACATGGATGTATATCCATGATTCCAATATTATAGGTTAGTTTAAGGTCCTCTGCAGGATTGCGGAGGTCAATAACGAAAGGTTTTAAATCATGATTTACCCACTCCAATATCGTGTTTAACTAGATCTTACATGTGAACCCATTTTCTTACTAAATATGATATTTTCTCAAATAAAACAAGTCTTTTGAACGCTACTTGGAGTGGATAGCCACTAGAAATATGTTCTTAAAGGCAAATTTTAAGGACCCTCTAATTCATAAGGTCAATGAGAAATTACGCTCAAGGGCACAGACTCTGGTACACAAAGGCTTGGGCCACGTCCTTATTGTACGAACAAAAGGTAAGAAAACGCGATTGAGAATTCGTTGAGTAAAGATGATTGTGAACAATTGGAAAGAAATGTTGTTCCAGACGACTGTTTCGTTTAGTTTCAGTATGAAATTATTACTACGCAATCCACATCAGATCTCATTATATAAGTAAACATTTTCGTTTATCATGTTAATATAAGAAATTTTATACCATCAAATATCAGTGACTAAAATGTAATACACACGTTCACATCTTTATTTCTTATGGAGTAAACATAGCTTAATGTTACAAGACTGGAAACACCACATTCAGCTGGTTGGAGTTAACATTCAGATAAAGAGAATCCCAAGTTTATTTAACCTTTTCCTTGAAGGCCGTGTGGTTCCCGGCATCAATAGTATATTTGAATCTCTTTTATATCATTTACCCAGCTTTTTAGCTGAACGTGGCAATTCAGTCTTTTGAAAACTTGACTCTGTCAACCCCGCAAGGGATAGAGACGTGAGTATTTCTAACATGACCAAAGTATTCCAACTTTCTTTACTTAATGGCGTCCAAAAATAGAACCTTCCGGTACTCTCTCAAGAGATATATTTTATATATTTAGTACCCAAAAACTCGCGTCCGACCCATTAAGTAATAGGTTGCAGATACAAGGGCATCCAAGTGAACCCTTGTCAGGGCGTCACATATATGTCCAACTTAATTTCAACGCCCTCCCTTCAAAGCCAAGGCCTTCAAAGGCAAGAAATTGACTTATTTTGCTCGACCACAGAATATTGACTGAATCCCTTTGCGCAGTTGATACATAAAAAATATATAGGTATTCATGAGTCATGAATAAATATGGTGGAATGGAAAAATAGTAATATAATCGCCTAATTTTTTTTATAAACACAAATTTAATATTGAATAATGCCATTATGTTACTATTCTAATTCCTATGCGTGTCAGTTTTGATTTGGCAATCACCAATCGAGGGGTAAATAAACAATACTTATTAGATTTTAATAGTCCACTTGTAAAGCCTAGCCCATACAAATATTCCACCATAACTGGTGGCCCTAGAATACCTTTTGGTTATTCGAGTCGAATCATGGGAGGAACCCTTCAATCTCGCCTATACTTTCTCTCTCCGCGCACCCTTACTTTAGTTATTATTACAAAATGACTTGGTTGATTTGACTTTTGATTTGAGTTGACTTTGACGTCTCTTTAGTTCTGTATCGCTCATTCTATTCTAGTAGAGCTGACGATAAAATAAAGATAGCCGTCATCGCTTAATGGCACCCTGCAACTTTCCTATGGATGTCGTAAAAGGCGACTAAGGGATAAACTTGTTATTCATCTTATCCATTTGTATAATCCACTATTTCGTTAAGAGACTTTTAATTAGACCCTTATCTCTTAAATAATATTAATATTCTAACAGTAATACAGTGCATGCTAACACACAGCTGTTGCCCGTGCTAAATGTTCTCCCCTTACATGTTGTTATATAATTTACCCCGATTGTCCAAAGACGTACCCCGGTCTTACCGTAATAAATCTCGCCCGGGATTCCCGACCTGGGTACCAAAATTAGCTCACATTACAACCTGGTTTACGTTACAGTTTAGATAACGTGATCGATGCATTTACCGATGTTAAACGTAATAGGAAAAAGATAGAATGATTCTTAAATATGGTTATATTTAACTGCTTATTATAATATTAAGTGTATTAATATATTTTAGTGCACCCGCTATCAGATTTCCTAAATAAAACAACGGAACGAAAAGCTACAAAAAGGTTTCCCCAGAATCTATGAATGTATTAATAACTACCTTTTGACTCACTTCGCTGCCGAGGTACCTTAACAGCCTTAATTTCACAGCCGCTAAACATAGAAAATACTTGTTTCAATTTATTTGTACCGGTCCTCAATTTTCGCAGTAATAGGTTAATACCTATTCCAAGACCGTGTTTCGCTTGCCTTGGGAAATCAAATTCTAGGAGCAAGCTCGAAAATAGGACACAATCTACGAACATGTACTGAGTTTACAAATTATATTTAATTTTAGTAGACGTGCAGTTCACTCTATGATAGCTTTAGTCGCATAATTTGATTGTCGAACTCAATAAACAGTCATAAATTGATCATAAACAAATTTTGTTATTGCATGTATCCAGTAAAAATTTGATTTACGAGTAAGACAGTGTTTATTACATTTTAAAACCTTTATTAAAAATAGAAATATGATACTTTTAGTTCTTGTAGGCACGTGTAGATATCAGTATCTCTTACTAATAATATAAATGCGAAAGTTTTATTTGACGTAGGCTTGGACTATGAGAGGATTTCACAAAATTCTCGCGGGAACGGAAAGTTTACCAAATTTCCGTTAATTTATTTGAATTAGAATTTTCATTTCACGCGCAAGGAGCGTTGATGTTCGTTCATATACGAGTAAATAACGACTATCACGATACCTATTTTCAGGTCCATATCGCGAGCATAGATTTAATAACTGTCATGTTACGAGCGATACTCAATTTTTTTATATGATCACCATCTGCCAACCCACATTTCCTCCAACATGGTGGGTGGAATTTAGTCGAATGACGATGTAATAAATTCTCCGTCTCATATGATCCATAAAGGGCTCGAGACCCTTGGGACGCCCAATATAGCCTAATAAAAACATTTAGATGAGAATTAACTGTCTATTTGCATAGTATATTGGGTAATCTTTGCTAACCATATCTTAAAATGGGGTGGAATTTATAAGAAAGTAGCTTGTATATGCATGAGGTGCCAGATGGTTGGACAATAATGGTAAGTATATGTCTTTAAGTTTGTTGTGTAGTGATGGGACATTCACCTGAGTGTTTGGCAGCCTCGAGCTCTTATACTTAATTATTTATACCGTTGAGATAGCTATGCTTCGTGTAAAGACTAATTAGAATTTGCAACCTTGTTGTTATGCTCTACGGCTGACAGCCAAGACATAAGCTACCTGTAAACGTTTTTGCTTGAAGAGTATTTAATGGATAATAAATATTTACATAATCATTCTCATCGTTTTTACACATTTTTAACATTTGAAAAGCGTCCAGTCACAGCATAAGCCCAGGGCTTAAAAAGGATTCTTTTGAAGTCAAGGGGTGCCCAAAGAGAGGATTTTCCAAAATTCCTGTGGGAACGGAAAGACGCGGAAATTTTCACTTCAATTCACTGATACCTTTAAATTTGGCATGCATTTTTCTTTAAGAGAAGATATTTCGAAATTACCATTGGTACGGGAAATTCTATCTCCATATTCGATTTCAAATTGATATTTAGTATTGTAAAGTCATTTTACCGATGCGACACACAAACCACATTAAAATTATTCTTATTGTTGAATGTCAGTTTACAAATACGTACATAAAATATTGGCCAAACCGCAGATTTGCCAAATTGAATTAGTTTCGCGCAAATACTCGTAAATATGGCATCTGTTCTCTAAAACTCGGTTTCTGCTTTCATCTCAATAATGGACATATAAAGTGTATCATGTTTGGTAAGCACTTTCAAATTTGACTAGACAGCAATCTGTATTTATATAGAATTTAACTTCAGAAATCTGAATGGATTTTGTTTTCTGTGCGGTGAACGCATTACATAAACAGACTTTTATAAAGTACTTTTGTGTACAGAAATATGTTACTGTTTAAAATATGCTGTGCTTAGATAGCTACGCGTATTACCTAAGTATCATTCAACCACAGAATTGTGAATGGACTATAGTGTCTGAGCGTTCAGCAATTTTTTCGGTAATAACGCAAACTTCCTATTCTTAATTGTTATTACTACTTATCAAATTATAAAAATATTAAAGAGGACACTGACGACTGATTGACTGACATATCAACATACATACAGTCCACATCGCTGGATCTAGAGATTTCAAATTGGCATGGAAGTTCCTCAATTTTAATCAAGGGTTATTATATATTTTATTGAAAGCGAGTATAGTGTTTTTTACAAAGAAATGTTAAGATACATTATAATAATTAAGCTAAACAGAACAATACCACAGAGGCGATTTTTCTCTACCATAGTCTAAGCCAATTTTGTACCAGCTTTAAAATGTTGAACTGCTAAACTCGGTCTTGGTTGTGACAGGAGCTATAAAACTTCGATTATACTGCCAATCTGTGGGACGCTCGGTTATTCGGCAGCTTTATATAACCTACCTAACTAAATGTAAAGTACTATGTTGCATTAGAATATCTGTAATAGCTTTTGTTAAGGGTTAGGTAACTTAGGAATTTTTGAGAAATCCCTCCGTAGTCTTTGATAAATCTCTCGTCTCTCATTTTAATCTAGCTATATTGAAAAAGTTTAACAATTGCCTTTTTTATTTCTGCCACTTATTATTTCCTATCACTTCAAACATTCACTCTATTTCACACCAATCACTACGTTTATTCTACTTTATAGCTATTGTACCACACCTAGAATTCATTCATTTATTGAAATTATCCAAATATAAAATAATTTGGTTGTTCTATACAACGTCTCCATCAAGAATATTTTAGAAAATTGTATGTTTTTCATTGTGCTACGAATTCGTAGCTCTCGTAGCAAAGAAACGCATCGTCGTAGCACCGCGCGTTCCGTAGCAATCTCGTAGCAAAGAATTCTTCGGCAAATACAGTCTCTCAAAAAGAAACATTTTGCAGCGTTGCTTTGAAGAAAAATTTGTAAAATGATATCAAAAAGTCTACGTTATACATCACATATACCTAGTATGTTATGGTTTGCATGAATAGAGTAATAAAGAATGTGGATGAAACGAAAGAAGTATGCATAGATCATGGCATACTAAAATGTAGTTTTTGCTTACCCCTCTGAAAGGGAGGCATGATTTTATGTATTTTTCTATCATAGGTAAACATGACTGTCATATTTTGCAAGTAGAAATCTATAATACTAATAATATTTAAATGTTTATTTGATGATTAAAAATGCTTTGTGCGTAATGTGTAACTCTAAAACTACTCTAATATAGAAAAAAAATTATTCCCAAAAAACTTACGGAAGCGAATTCTCTTCTCATACAAAAGTGTATTTCACCATAAGATTGGGAGATTAAAAGCCGGGCTTACACGACTCCTTGTAATTTCGGCTTCCTCAATAACAAATTGTTGGGTTGTTTCTAGTGGCCGGGTTTGGGTCAGCAATTTATTTTTCGGTCGCAATCCAATTATTTTTGGGCACGTTACTAACGCATAAATCTATCGGGTAGACGCATACGCTGCTGTAGTTTCCCAGTATGGATAAGAAATCTAAACAAAATTTTGGTTGGACTAAAATTTTAAATTTTTTTTACTCGGTATGATCTAAACGAAATTCCGGGTGAATTAAATTTTTATATTAACATTTATAAAATCACGCTTCATTCCCGAAGGGAGAGGCAGAGATGACTGACATCTTTCCACTTGCCACCATTCCGACGTACTTCTTTTTTAGTGAAATCGATTAACAATATTAATTCACTAAGAATACTCTTATTAGGTAGCACAAGCATTGTCAAAAAAAATTAATTTATAAAGAAAAAAAAACTTAAAGAAGAAAGAGACTTAAAAGAAATATAATCTGACAAAGTTAACTTAGATAATTTGTATTTTTTAACTTAACTTTACTTTTGAATCATTTGCATTACAGTTTCATAAATATTAATAAATGGCTTCTTTTTCAGGTAATTTTAAGCACAAACAACACAATGCAGTATAAGCAGCATTTCAGTAAGTCAGTTTATCGAAAATTATTACTTTTAATAATTGCAGAATAAATGGTACATTTATTATTTTTAGTATTTTAATATCACCCTTACTTTTTTCTTACACTTCCCATGAAATATTTATGCCAAATTTCAATTTCTTAGGCCCAGTAATTTCGGTTGTATGTTGTCGGTAAGTCAGTTAGTACCTACTTATTGATACATACATACTTTAATCAAACAAATACCCCTCATGTCAAACTTTCAGGTCTGTTGGTCCAGATCTAATACTTCCTCAGATTACATTCAAAGAAATACTTAAAACACGCTCAATATTAAATATTGCATGGCAAGGTCAAAATGTACGTAATAAAACGTTAGCAAAAATTAATTATTTCCCGGCGCTTAGGTAAATTTATCCATTTAACTTAATTACGAAGTACGTAATGGAGTTTATAGCCCATTATTAATCTTGCGACGTGGTTCCCGACTCCTGCCGGAATCCAAATTGCTACTTACACCATCTATAAGGTTTTAACCTCATGGTTTCATGATTAAGTCCCTTATTTTAGAACTGGGATTTACAAAAACAGTTATTGGCGAAATTAGTTAATTTACAATACGTTCTTTAATGAAGTTGATGATGATTTTAGACATAGGTGTATTATAATAAATATATATAACTTAAAAGGCATATTTTTAAAGATTAGACTTACGTTGAGGTAGCACAAAGAATGTAAAAATATACTAAAGAACTTCGGCGAATCCAAAAAACCTATTGTTGAATACAATTTCAAAACTTCTTCAAATTCGTGCATTATACAATACATTTTCTAGAAACTTTTAATATAATCGGATTTAATTTCACTAAGGTAAGGGTGAGATAGAACATCTCATATACTAACGTTTTTAAGGTATAAGTTTATTTAAAAAAATGGCATTAAAAAGAAACGATCTGCGTAACTTCAACGTTCGTATTATTTACGGAAAATTTTCGGTACTAAAAGTGGAATCATGAGCATGACGTGCCTCCGAATGCATTAATTACAATGGCGGTCAAGTAAAAACCCCAATAAATACAATTAGGAGTGTAATGACCCCGGGATTATAAATCTCCCTTGCTACAGCCCGTCGATAACTTTCCCCGGCGAAAGAACGCTATTAATCCTGCCAGTCTTATTACTGGAGTAATTACTTATTTCTTTTTTTTTAATATTGAGACTTGATAGAAACTCACTGCTTTCTTTATAGTCGTAATGCTTCCTATAGTTAAGATTTAAATCAAATGAATTATCGTTCTATAGTTTACTCGCGTGAAAATTATAATATTAATTTTAATTATTTAAAAGCACGCCCTTTCTCAGACTGGGCATAGATTTCTACTTGTGATTCCTTTATACTACCGAACAGCTACATTCACCAACATTGTTATAGCATTTTTTTTTTTTACGTAATTCTTTTTATAAGCCACGAATAAGTTTGTGTTTATATGTAATAATTTGCAAAGATTTGAATTAGCTGTTGCGAATTACCATAAACCACAAAAAACCATACAAAAAAAAACAATACTGTTTGAATTCCGTGAAAAGACTGTGGTAATTGGATTTTAATACGACATCCAGTCGGAACGGGCAATTTATATGAAATTTAAATACATTCAATTGGAAGTAATTGTGATGGCGTCGCATGTGTATTTAAATGTTTAATCAGTACAAATTATTAGTTGAAATACTCTAGTGAATAAAGACTTGTAATACCTAAGCGTTAATCTAAGTTGCGAGTTAAATATATATTTGATTACATACTGTACAGAAAGAAAAGACACATACCTATATTTTTCAAGGCGCAGGAAAAACTATATTTGTCCGTCTTTCCCGTCAAAGCCACTGAACTGATCTCCATGAATACATATACAGTAAAGTACAGAGAAAGACTGGGTAATTTTTCACAATTTTATCAAGACTTTTAAGTTGTCTACTCTGTAATCTATTAAAAAGTGATACATTTGTGTGTAAGAAGCATAGTAATATGAATAAGACAATGATTTAAAATCCACGTTCATAGATGCTCTTTGGTAACCAGATACTCCATGAGGGATTTTATGTTCAAATGTAACTGTTTTTCACCTCATTGTCTCATTTATCATCCAATTTATTTCACATTATTATGACGCGATTATGCAGCATTTCTAATTAAAACATGAAACCATTTAATAGCTGAATGCACGTCAGCACAGCCATATAAAAGCCTGCCTATTCAGGTAGAGTGCATTAACGGTAGCCATTAGTTAATTGTCACATTTTAGTCACAGTAAAATTTTATAGAGCGCACTCATAACAATATCCATTCCATAGGTAATGTAATGGATAAGGGTATATGTACATTATTCACAATTTGAAAACACGTGAATAAACAGTCCTTGATAAAATTGGGGAAGTCTGATGGAAGTACAGGTTAAAAGGCATTTACTACGAAGTCTTTAAGTAAGGTCCTTGCATGAAATCATTAGTATTTAGATGAAGTAAAAATAAGGTATTCATTAGCAAGACTATTGACTCTGCCTACTTCTCTGGGCAAAAGGCGTTAACATATTAATATGTGAGAAAGTAACCCAGCCACTATAAAACTAGTGCTGAAATCTGTATCGACTAGAAACCGTGATTTCGGGTATACTCTCGTGACATTTGCGGCCCGCCGGCGCTGCAACTTTTATGAGGTACCCGCGCAACCCTTTACTTTTTTCTCGTTTTTTTTTTTCTTTTTCTATAACGTGCTGCGGCCGCGGCAGGCGACGAAATCGCATTTCAGCCGGCCAGCATTTTTTACGCTCCGATATGGAGCGAGTTACAAAAATAAAGATTTCACACGTGCACCTGGTGAAAACGCCAAGCGATAAATTCCGCAGCACTCTGTTGATGCGAGAATGTCGGGACTGTAACAACATAGGATTCCAAACGAGTTTTATAATTTGAAAACCAATTCTTTTGTGTTATTTTTTAACTAAGCTAAATTGAGAGGTGTAATAAGTTTGAAGTCTAGAAGTCTGGCTTTGTATCAACAAAAAAATGCGCCTATTTTCATGTATATTTTTATTAAAAAGTTTAAAGTAAGAAGCCGAACTTAAATCTAGCTTGCTGATATTTTTGAACTAATTAAACTTTTATCTCTTGATTTTTTTAAGGTTTTTGTTTACTAAAGTACTAAAAACCGTGAATTGGTACCTAATCTCCTTCATTATTCAGTCCGCTAACGGCGCGGCTGGCGTTTCAATTGAAAATTTCAGAACCTGAAGGATTGCATAAATTGGAAAGTTAAGCGAATTGGTTTAAAAATGAAGGAGTTTCATTATGATTTTCCATTTTTCTGAAAGTCAACTTAGCGTATAACATCTTACATATTATATACTTTAAAAATAGTTCGATATTGTGCCTTTGTGAGATAGAACATATATTTTAAAATATTAGTATTATAGTTTAAACACACACACACATTAATCACGCCTCTTTCCCGGAGGGGTAGGCAGAGACCACATCTGTGGTTTAAAACCCAACTTAATAATAATATTTTACTACTGACAAACACCCGAAGCAAGATGAATAATGAAAATAATTCTGAAAACTGCCAGTTTGATTATTCCCATAAAAATAACGACTTATATTACAAGATACTCGTGGCACAGAAAGTACTATTTCCAAGAAAACTATGTCTAGACATTTCTGGAATGGCTTCCGTATAAAATTAGATTGACCTGTAATGCCGAGTGAAGCTAGACGGTGAATTGGAAGTGAATTAGCGAAGAACGATCTTCTCGAAACCAGCCTGATTGATTTCACTAGATGCTGGTCTCAGGATTTGATTCCAAATCAGTAGATAGATTTTTATTTATTTTACAGTTACTTATCTAAGTTACGTACAGTACTTTGCTAGCCCATGTTTTTGTCGGTGCGAGGAAACAATGTGAGGAAATATGCACATTCAGGCAACTGGATGTGTTACTAAGACCCAATACAGGTTTCCTGCAAGATAGGTTTGGCCAGTTATAAACGAAACCTCAATTATTTGTCCTTGTCAACTGTTTGTCCTTTATGGGGCAAATAGAGCCAAAAGTTACAAAACTTGAAGGTTTGATGGCTTTAATTTTTGAGAATTTGAATATAAGTTACTCCGCACAGCATAACAGAAGTATCTTAAATTTATATTATACTATCTTTTACCCGCAGCTTCGCCCGCGCGAATATACTTCAAGGGAATACAGGATTTTCGCAAATCCCACGGAAACTGTAGGTTTTACCTGGATAAAAATACCCTGTCCTTCGCCAGACCTTTAATACTCGTATACACACAAAATTTCCCAAAAGAAATTCATTAGGTAAGACGTAAAAAGACAACAAACAAACGAAGTAATAAAGATAATTTCGCATTAATAATAATAGACGGGATTTCTTTGATTGAATTTTTAAATCTGAATATCAGCGAACACGCACTACCTCATAAGTTAAGAAGCAACAAAATCCAAATTATATAAAGTAAATTAATATCCCTCTAAACAAATATTGCTCATCTAAACACAAACAGTATCTTCTGAGATTAGTTTCACAGACGCGGAGAGATTTCAATTTAATATGTAAGAAAAGGTTTTGGCTTGACAAACTTAATATTCACGTTTCGAAATGAATATGTAGATCACAGAGCGAATGGCGTCGGTACACACTTGTTATGCAACCCGTGATTGCTTGTCTCCCCAGTGTTTACCCTCGCCGCTTTACTGCTCAAAATTCTGATCAAAATATTTACAAACAGCGAAGCTATTTTACAATCTGGCGTCTCCTACGAATCTGACGAGATAAGAAGAATGATTACATATAAGCAAATGATACCATATTTAATGGTATTATGTACTGTAACAGAATTTATGTATCCGCTATCTATATTTTTGGAAATAATTTTTATGATTGATTGACCATTTACAAAAGTTTTTACGGTCAACTATCTAGAAAATATCAGTTGTTAGTCTACCATTCCTTTAATCGCCTCCTACGAATCTACAGAAAGGATAATATTCTTTTGTGGCAGCACAATGTACAATTTTCTTCGTCAATGGAAAGATAAATATAGTATCATTTTTACTTTGATGTAACCATGGTTCTTTGTAGGCTTAACTGAAACCCCCTCTGTGGAGCCTTTGTCAGACCCAGAGGCTTTATTAGGAAATTCTATGCGTCTTCCTTTTATCGAGAGTTACAAGAGCTCGCGAGGGCAACCGACGCAGCAAACCAACATTTTTAAAGTAGACGAGAGTCCGCAGTTTCATCGGTTATTTCCTATTACAGTGAAAATTTCGAGACAACCACTCTTAATGCTCCTCTTTAGTTATAATGACAGGTATACGCCATATTTCTGATATTTTTGTAGTTGTCTGTCCGTCACTCAGTAACGCAAGAGTTGTATTATTGATTGATTGATGATGGATATCATGCTTTGGATCAGGCCTAACAAACAGATTATTTTTAAAGGCCACACACACACGAAGAAACTAAACAGAACTGCAATATTCGTCTCTCCTCTGACGGGTCTACTGGAAGAGGTTTCTATTGAAATAAGTAGCACCGTTTGTACTACAATTACTGTATGAAATGCTCCTGTATATAATTTTGTATACATAAATAAGCAAAGGAACGAAATAAAAACACCTAAAAAAATAGGAAACCAAACTCCATTTGAAACTCAAACATAGCGCAATAAATTGAAACGATCAAAATGATAAACAATAGCGGTACCTTTTGTCGGCTTCATTATGAATGCCACCTGTTCAATTTAACGCACAATAAAAGTGTTGGAATCTGTTGTTTTCAGATATGAGAGTATGGAATGGCATTGTGCATCGAAAGAACGGTATTGTGACTCCGCCCGCTTTCACCGAGGCACAAAAGATATCCTTATCTTTGCCAGGTTTTATGCTCGCTACGCTGATTTAATAGCGCTGGAATGAAGACACTGGAGTACGTTCACGTAGCTGCGACTATTGTTCTCGCGTAATTAATATTGTGCTTGAAATGTAATTTTTGTGCTTTTCTTGTTATTTGAATAGTGAGGACTTTTATATTTAGTGGTAAAAAGTTAGTAAGCAATATAGGCACCCAAATAAAATCAAGCGTAATTTTTTTTCTCCAATAATTCGTAGTATTACGACATTTTAACTGTTTTCTTAAAACCTTTATTCTCGTGTTTTTTTTTTGTTCCTACCATGGATATTCCTCACAAACAATTTTTTTGACATTTCTAAGAAAATAAAAATCATTAGGGAATTTTATATAAACCTAACGCCTTGTGACAATAAGCTTTTGATCTTACACGAAAAATAACTTTAGGAATGTTTCTTCGTATTTGAAAGATACTGAGAAAAATCGTTATCAGGTAAAATACCATTGTATTAAAAAGTACAATTCTGCCGCGCAATTTAAGAACGCAGTAAGTACCACTTACTGCGTTTATGGTTGTCGTATATGTAGGAGATGCTGACATTGCGATCTACAAGAATCAAAGACCCGTTTTCTTCTATCTCGTTTAGAAACGGAAATACGTTATAACATAAATGCAGTAATGAGCAGATTTTAATTTCACTTTCATAATATAACTGCAGTAAAAACACTTACTTATTTAGTATTATGTAGAAACATTTCATAATGGTATTAGCAACACAACAATAGTGCAGTATTTACCAATAACGTCATTTTTTATATGTTGCCATGGTAAAAGCAAATGACTCTCACATAATATTAATGCAGCAACTACAATATTATACTGCGTTTATCGAAAAGCTCGTCGGAATTGTTTTTAGGTTTAACAAGTCATGAACGCGGCAACTGACAATTACGGCATTTATTGTACGTTCATGTATTTGTTTATCACTAGAACGATATTTAGTTTAATGTGTTAAGATCACTTACTGCATTAATGCTTCAGCAATATACGTCTACTATTAAGTGAAAAGGGCCGTTCGCGCAAGTTACGGTTTAGGACCAAGAGACTCGTTAAGACAACTCTTTAAGAAAAAACCTACAGACAGTAGCGTCCCAGTACATTTTTGATCTTATAATGTATGTTAGGAAAAATACCTCTTTTTTTCAAAAAGTTAGTGCCACAAGTGATAGAAATTTACGTAATAAACATAAATTAGTCATGCCGTTTCATAGGCTTAGCAAAGTCAGTAAATAATTTATGGGGAACTGTATACGATTTTATAATAGGTTGCCGGAGTCTGTTCTTGATATGCCCAACCGAAAATTCAAAGAGTATGTAAAGAAAGTACTTTGTGAGAAGGCTTATTATAGGACTGATGATTACCTTAATGATAAAAACATCTGGCTTGAGCTTGGCACAGGAACCTCGTAATTAATTGTAGTTTGATTTGAACTTAAATGAAAATTCAGTACACTCTGTACATAAATCTTTTTAAAATTGGCAATCCATAATATATATATATATTATATAATCCATAATATATATATATATATATATATATATATATATATATATATATTTTCTTTTTTCAATATTAAATCTCATAAATATATAAATCTGAACAATGTATTCTCTCGTCCACATTCTATTCTAAGTTTAATTAATATTGTGAAGTTGACGTTGTTGAAGAAAATGCTGCAGTGCAGTTTGTTACCGCTTCTTCTGCACTGACGCCTTGGAAGCGGCAGTAAACTTAGTTTTTAAGTAATTTATTTGACGTCAACCAATGTTGTTAAACCATACGTTTTGACAATTATTAAGCGATATATAGTATCCTATAGTAATGAATAAAAATTTTGAATTTGAATTGAATTTGAAATAATGCATCGACGGCCTCTGTGGCGCAGCGGTAGCGCGCTTGTCTGTGACACCAGGGGTCCCGGGTTCGAATCCCGGCCAGGGCATGATGAGAAACGAACTTTCTCCGATTGGCCTGGGTCTTGGATGTTTATCTATATAAGTATTTATTATAAAATATAGTATCGTTGAGTTAGTATCTCGTAACACAAGTCTCGAACTTACTTCGAGGCTAACTCAATCAGTGTAATTTGTCCCGTATATATTTATTTATATATTTATTTATTTATTATGCATCGGAAACAAAATGCTCAAAATGTTAAATCATCTCTCTCAAGTACATAAAAAAAATTACTTATATGAGATTTAATAGATTAAATTAAATATAGATTTATTTTTTTCAATATGATTAGTAATTGTTAAATAAAACTTATAATGAAACATTTACATTATTATTCAAACTTTTGAACCTCAGAGGTTATTATTTCGTACTTATCGAATTATTAATTTTATTTATTAAGCAAATGGACATGTTCCAGGAAGGTTTTTAATTTATTTTATAAGTTTTTGAACTGATTGTTACCTTACGAATCTCAAAATTGGTGCCATTTTATACTTAATTATTAGTTATAATTTTATTCTGTTAAGCAAGTGGAGATATTTTTTTGATGACCAAGAAGGTTTTTTATTTATTTTATAAGTTGTTGAACTGATTGTTACCTTACGAACCTCGAAATGGGTGCCATTTTATACTTAATTATCTATACTAATATTATAAAGCTGAAGAGTTTGTTTTGTTTGTTTATTTGTTTGTTTGTTTGTTTGTTTAAACGCGCTAATCTCAGAAACTACTGAACCGATTTGAATAATTCTTTCACTGTTAGATAGTCTATTTATCGAGGAAGGCTATAGGCTACATTTTATCCCGGATTTCCTACGGGAAACGTCAACAATGCAGGTGAAAGTTGAATGAGTCGGCCATCTGCGAGCTTTCCACGCGAACGCTGCGCAAACCAACAAAGATATAGTAAAACAATGTACTAAAGATGTGAAGTACTCATTTTTTGCCACAAAAAAGTCCGCGAGAGCATATATCTATCTCTTAAGGTTTACTTACAATAACCACTTTTATGTTCATTTTTTAAGATTATTTTTTCATTATAAACATAAGTTATTTTGAAACCAATTTTCTTTAATTCAGTATTAATCCTTATCCAAATAAATATGTTTATTACTTTCGGCTTTTCATGTAGACTAAAATTGCCATTTACAGTATATAAATCAGACGAATAGGTTTTGAGATATAGTCGTTATAAGCAATTTGCAGCGAAACATTTAATACGGCGAACCAGCGTTCTTTCTAATACGCGTGACCGCCTGACCTTTTATTTATTAAAATCGGACCAGAAGTTTTGGAGATATATGCTAACATTGGTTTGCACAAACAAACACACAAACGCACAACCTCTCACCCTAAACGCATATATACGGTCTCCGTTCGGTCGCGGGTAATGATGTGGGCCAAGTCGTCGCCAAGTCGCATAATAATTAGCAGCTATAATTGATAAAGCCGAGGAGGATGTTTGCAAAAATAAATATGATGCCCAAAATAACTATTCCACGCGGACGAAGTCGCGGGCACAGCTAGTTAGTTATAATTTTATTATGTTACGCAAACGGAGATATCTTTTTGATGACCAAGAAGATCTTTAATTCATTTTATTTTTTATTTTGGTATAGTTCAAAATGAAAGCGTTACTGACTTAAGATAAATGCAATGTAAATGCAATATTACTGCGCTATATAATCTGTGATAAGTCATTTCCTTTCATGTTTTTTATTATCATAAATGCAGTATATTATAAAGTTACGGCGCATATATTGTGTTGCAAAATGTAAAATAACATTAATTCACGTAACCTATGTGCTGTAAATAAAGGAATTTTAGCATAAATGCCGTAAGGATCAATTTTACTGCATTCATGAAAATAATGTCTTATGAAAAAATTAATTAAGCCATAACATAAACAGTTTTAATTAAATTTTATGCACTATATAATAATTTAAACACCAAACGCCACTATCAAGATAATCTTCGAGTTATGCTCTTTAAGTCAGTATAGTTATTTTTAAAAATTTTTGCATAACATATTTTAGGTAGCCTAAAATAAGTTTAAAACTTTGACCGCGTTTTTCTCGAAACTGTTCTCGTGTTCTTTACTGCGTTCTTAAATTGCGCGGCAGAATTTCTTAGGACGATAAATTCTTTCTTTCTTGTTCACAGCCTTTTAAATATCACGGGTCTATACACCTGCCATAATCACGAATGCGTGACTATAACATGGCAGGTGATGACTCTCCACTCACTAAATAGGCCTCTAAAATCAGTCACTGTGATTGGCAACAAAGGAGCAACTATACTGCCTTAATATTAAGATTTCCGTGATAATTATGTACATCATGTGTAGTGACTTCGGTAGACTAGTTGTTAAAAAATACGTAGTATTGCATTCTGGCCTGGATTTACTAGGTATATAACCATACTAGTTTCACCGCCCGCATAAACATAGGTTTACATACACATAGGACATACATAGGTCCCGCACACTATATACGCGCAAAATTTCATGAAAATTGGTTGCGATGTGGAAAACGGACAAACAAATACACTTTCACATTTATAATATTATATTTATAAAGTATGGATACAGTAAACCAGTTATCCTTACCAAGTGCACTAAAAGGAACCAGAAGCCAGTAAGCGAGTTGTTTCTTTCTTTTGAAACGCCACTCAAACCCCTTTCAGACGTATTTTTAGATTTTCATCCCATTCTTTGAGCCACTTCATAAATATTTTGTTACAAGATTGCAACAACTCAAATCCTAAGATCATTTCGAATAGAATTTTCACTTCTCTTTTTACGCTTTACAAAGACAAGATGGTTGGTGTTGAAATAAATTGATATTTTTTTTACTTTTTTATTAATAACTATTTCATTTTGTGGAAAATTCTTGACAATTTTGGAATGGAAGAGTACCTACATACACTCATAAGTATATATAACAGTTAACATTATTAAAAAGGTATTAAAAGTCGATCAAAATCTCACTACTTCTTTAAAGACCGCGTGAGTGAAAATCTACATATTATGCTTATCGCTATATCTAGAGGTATTAAAGATATAAGATGAAGAAGATAATTGCTTCATGAATAAGATAGTGTTTACCAAGATCAAATCCTGCTGTGAAAAATCGGCTCATAGATTGTTTGAGCGCTATCCGAACATAAACCGATGTCTGTAATTTTTTTAAATTCTTTATTGATTTACAAACAGTTTTACATTATATGTATCATATACAAATATATCATATCTAAGAATAAAGACGTCTAAACAAAAAACCAATAACGTACTTTACTTACATTTAGTGTGCTGAACTCTACTTGAACAATATTCCCAAAAATCGATATGGGAAATAATATATGACTAATAGAAGACAATAATTTAATTTTTTGAATTTCTGTCGGTCTGTATATTTGTAATCGCATCACGGAAAAACTGTTGCTCCGATTTAGATGCGGTTTTGTCAGATATATTTGACCTACTTAAACGACTATAAAAATAAATTTATACTACAGCTTTTTTCATTTTATGGCTGACGAAGTCACGGACAATAGCTAGTGTTCAATAAAAGAACGTTGAATTTGTTTTATCCATTAAAACTTTCGTTATTGGTTAATCCGAATAGACGGGGGTGAGAAAGGAATTTAAGAATCTGCAGGATTTTGAAGTTCTCGGAGCGATTAAGTCGCGCAAATGAAGTTGTTAAGTCGAACGGCAAGTAGTTAAGTTACTAAGCTCGAATAAATAGGTTACACCTACTACCCACGTTTGGAATTTCAGTTTGAAATGTAATATAACAGAAGGTTTATAAATGTTATAAAGTAATAAAACTCGTTATAATGATCCGGAATAATCCTCACTCGAGTCTACAAAATTCAAACAAAATTATCTCTGAAAAGCTCCCAAACGTAATATTTAATTCATGAGATTAATATTTACTAGTGAAATATATTTGAAATTTGGGAATACTGAGAATTTTTGATCATCTCTGTATTAATACACCATCAGGTGCCTTAAGCAGGATTAAGAAACTCGGTACAAACGAAAATCGACGCAATTACCGATTCCTACTGAGAGTAAACTTTGTTTTACTTGAAAGGAATTAATATTCATTAAAAAATCTTTCTCGGCATCATTCTGTTGAAACTTCGTAATCAGACGATGTCAGGGGAGGGGGTCTGCGCAAGCCCGCCCAGGGCTGCCCACTTTATTGACAAACTAGCTAATGGCAACTTACAAGGAATTAATATTATATTGTATCTGTGTGAAAACAGAAGGGCAAGACTGAAGATTTTATTTTTATTTTGTATGAGAGAATCAGATAGTGAAAAATGAAGAACGCTTTTATTAATTCTATGAGCCAGAGCTAGCTTAAAAAGCTTCAACATAAAATATGGAAATCGTCTTGATATTTTTATGGTTAAAAGACTTTATCTAAATAGACTAACAGCCTGTCACTTTATTTGACTCAGTATCCCATGCCCGTAACAAAATAAGTAAATGTTTTACTGCTGAATTAATATTATTATTCATTTTGAATAAGCTTTACATTAAACTCGCTCATTACATACAAATATATCGGAAGCTTACGCGACTGCAATGTTTACGATCCTCATATTATTTGGAACGAAATACTTGTTGTATATTTTTTCACCACCCTTGTTAATCCGTACCATTATTCTTTCCTACGGTTTCCAACCCTAGCCTCGGGGAGTCGTGTCAGCGAATTTGAGACTTTGCCGGCTGCAAATGGATTTTTCCTGCTTTTATAATTCGAGCAATCCGCAGGCCACTTGCACGTTTTCATCCCTCTCCGCGGCGAACGTCAATTTTAATATTTTCCGACTTCCCAATGTAAGTTCGGTACTTAGCTTGGCATAATTGAAATTTTTGTGATTCTCGATAAGAAAAAAAACTTGGTTCACCCGGCGTTGAGGAAGGGACTGTTTTATTTTCCTTTGATTTATTGATTTGTTATTTTTTACATGGGTTTTGTATTCCGTGTATTGCTTCTAAAAGTTACGTAATATTTTTAGTGTAGATATTTTTAAAAATAATTACTTAAGTAGGTATTAGATAATGTATATTTTTATGGTTAAATTTTTATTTTGTTTTATTGGTTACCATTATATATGTGGCAAATCTATGATTTTGATTAAGTAACAACATAGTTATAGTAACAAAAATAGTAAGTTAATAAGTAAACCATATTAAACCAAACATCATCTTATTATATTTTATGAAATTAAAACTTACTCTACCTACTTTCAAAAAGGTACTTTAACCAATTCAATATTTTAACGTTACCAAACCATTTAGGTATGTACCTCAATTTTATTCCACACCAACAATTTTGATTACGGACTGGCCACTTCACAAATTTTAATTAAAAAAGTAATTTGAGGATAATTCCATTTAATATTAGATTGAAACTACAGGCAATGTTAAGGGTTCGTAATTTGAAAGTTTCGTGGAGCGACCATTTTCCGGAAAATTCCGGAATCCTGCAGACCCCATGTTCAGCTCGGGTTATTCCTCTTCGTCGCCCCAAAATGTAGAAAGAGGAAAATGTTCGCTACATTTTTGGGCAACTGGCAGTTAGTAAAAAAATAAAATTGTAATTGAAGCGAAGAGACATTGAAACTTAGAATATTGTTTTTTTTTTCGGCATTTATTTACACAGATGTAGTGTAAGATATGAGAAGTAGTAATATTGTTGCAAACTAAATCCTTTTCGTAATTTTTTGATCAAAAGCTTAAGTATTTTACTCATAAAGAGAACATGCCCAATTGGGTTACATAGTAAACCAATATGACTTATCTAATAAATTATCGCAAATCCGATGTCCCCGAGCTATCTCTCTAGAAGATTTGTGCCGCAAATAAATTACGCATTGCATATCTGTACATTAATACCACAGCTTTGCGTCTCTAAGCATGAAAAATTGTATGGGGCCTGACCCGAAATAACTTTTTATATTATAGAAGGGTTGAAACATCGACGGTCGGGTAGGCAAACAGTACATAAAGATCGGGCAATCTCACGGTTTTTCTGAATTAAGCCGTGAAGGGACATCACGACCCTTGGCGAATTTACCTACTTCCGTAACGGCCAGCACCCGAAGAATTATTAAGTGATTCCGTTGAAACAATTCCGAAGATGCCTCTTTGGATCGCCTTCGAGTATTTGTTTAAGTTCTTCTTAAATTACTTTTTTAAAGGGTTTTCGATAAAGACGTATTTTATTTACTTCACGTTGGTGTACATATATGTACAAAATGTTTGTCTATTTTTCAAAGGGTAATTTCACTATATATAACATATATATATATCACATTTAAAAGCTTAGATTTTCAAACCGATTCAATAACCCGGGCAAAAACTTGTATTTGTTTTTAGGATCATGATTGCAAAAAAATAATAAACTACTTTTCATAAGAAACTTTCTTCAAGTTATTGACATTTAATGCGCTGTCCAGAAATATATATAATTTAAACGTCAGTGGTCATACGCATTGTACTGGAATCGGTCCAAGTATGTCGACCACGGCAATGGACCGGGAAGGGCCGCCTTGAATTAATTCGGTCCTTAACTTTAATGCAGCCATAATTAACTCTGAACGTTGTTTGTTTGTCACTCTTGTGTTTTAATAAAGGAAATTAAATTGCGTTTGCGAACTGTAGCCGGCATTAAATTGGGTACAATTGTGAAGGCCAATTTGTTTTGTCATGTACGTAAATCTAAATTTTCATCAATTTCGTGAAATTACCAAATCAAGATTTAGGTGGAACAATAAAATTTACACAAGGCGGAACAATAAATAAATACACAGTATAAAAAAAATTGTCACACAAAATTTTACACTAGTTAAATATACTCCGAGATTTCTATGCATCGATCGTGGCAAGTGGAAAGAGGTAGTCTCTGCCTACCCCTCCGGTAAAGAGGCGTGATTTTATGTATGTATGTATGTATTTCTATGCATATACTAAGTAAGTATATACAAATAGTTTGTTAAAACGCTGCCTGTCGGTCACTATACTTTAGCTAAAGTAAACAAGAGTCGAAAACAAAGCTGACCTAATTTATCGCCCAAAAAAGGAAGCCGTCAGCCTTAAATACAAGGGAGAACGTACACGGAAAGTTTTTGCTGCGGAAAACCCAGGGTTTTGGAGTAATCTTGTTTTAAAAACGTCGGTGATGGGCTATGAGCCGGTTTTAAGAACACAAGTCTGAATCGTGTAGCCGCGGGGCTCCGGGTACAAGGGAATGGCTGGATAGCCGAGTATCAACCTCGTGCCTTGAGGCGATGCTGCGTTGAAATTTGGAACTATTTCCATGGGATTTTATGTCTATTCTATACAAATGAGTTCTCTTTTGTAAGACTTGAAAAGAAGGATTGACGTCAGTCATGGTTTGATATTTTTGAGGTGTAATTAGCTCATGACTTTTGTTTCTTAGAAATGGAAAGATCAGAAAATTTCTACTATCTTGCATCCGTGACCCGTTTTACGAGTGTCCAATATCCATATCGGGTGCTTTGCATCTTGGTTACTTATCTTGATTCAGTAACATTTAGATAATCTGTGTCGACGATTGTGCGTCTTTCCAATATTAATTAGCAATAAAATACCTAAGTATCTGTCTTCGCAGACGATGTAAGTAATATATAACATATTAAATCATTGTATATCTACAGAAAATGAATTCTTGGAATCCGGAATAATACTTATAAGACCATATAAGTCTAAAAACATTACACAGTATGCGATAAATCACAATAACTCCAAACTATAGACATCCAAAACATCGGGAAAGTTCTAGAAACCGCATAACTCAGTATGAGCGAAATGTTTAGCGACTCGACCGCAGTTCAAACAACGGAGAGCATTGCAAATGCGTGTCCCGATAAAGTTGTCCACAGACGTAGTACTGCCCCGAGGGAAACATTACTCCAGTTAAGTACCGAGACTCACTGTTGCCAACTCCTATGTGAAGGCGATGAATTGGGTTCCAAAAAAGCGCGAATTAGCGCTTTTTTCTTTTTTACTACAAGTTTTTTTTTTCGCTTGTCGCGTATTCAATTATTTGCCACAAAAAATACTTTGAATATCAATACTTTAAAAAAAGTTAAAATTTTAGAAATAGGAAAAGATCGAAAAAGCGACTAATAAACAGCGTAAAGTATGAACTATGTATTTAGAAAGGAGTAAATACTGCGATGCCAGGTGAGAGAACCAATTGAAAAAAACTAGTATGGTCAGCACGTCAACAGTGGGAAATGGTAATGATGCAAAAGTCTTTTTAAACAACGCTATAGTACGGATAATGGATGCTAAATTTAGCGCTGAAAGCACTAAGTTGGCAACACTGGTGTAGGCACGGTCGGATCGTCTGTCAAACAGCTCAAACCATTATAACCCGTGTTTCATTTGCAGTAAGACGAGAATCGCAAAGTGATAAGGTAGGCGGTGTTCTATATCATTTTGTATGTAATGTTGAGTTTTTGAATATGAAAATGGGGTAGCAGTGATATTTATTTGATACAAGCTGTACTGGTTTTGTGCGGCCGTATACAGATATGATTGCGACATATTTTTCTTGTCAACATCATACACGTGGAATTCATATATACATATAATCACGTCATTATCCTTTACAGGGTAAACGGAGCCAACAACCTCACACAGACTGAAAGGCAGGTGTAGCCGTTTGGCTTAATGATGTAATTGAGATTCAAATAGTCACAGGTTTCTAGCACATCGTCTAAAAGAAGAGTCCTAAGTTTATTGGCCTAATCCTTAATCGCCCTTTAATGACATCACTTGGGAAAAGAGGGAGAAATCACACAGTACGTGGAATCATATCTTCATTAAAATTGCAGATTCAGGGCATGCTAAGTTAGTGTTGGATAAGTTTTTTTATCTCTTACCTTCTTTTCTTTAGTCCCAATTGCACCCTGGCTCGCAAAACTTTGGGGTTAATTCCAAACAACGTTCGGTGTTCATTCGATTCTCACCTTTAACTAAATCTGTTAAAATCGAGTCTTGCATGAATACAGTAATGAATGTGGATAAATTTCTTATGTACAGTTGGCCACAGAAAAAAGTATACGACCTTTGATAAATCTATGAAACAAACGATATTTACTTTTCTATGTGGCCCACTGTAGGTATTACGTCATAACCCTATCTGTTTAGAATAGGCACCGAGTCGGCGAACACACAAATAGCAATTAATAGTATTAATACTAAGTTTACATTCTGTCCATTTAGTATTAGGCAAACGAATTTACACTGCACACTGTACTAAATCAATAACGTCATTTCGGTAACTCACTGTATATCTAACAATAACGTACCTATATTTAACTAGCAAACATTGATTAACATTTAGACACAGGCAACAGTAGACAGAGCCCACAGTCTCGAAAAGACTGGAAAGCCACGTTGAGCTGGATGTCTTAAAGACGAGGAGATCTAGGTTAAACCTACAATATAACTAACATTAATTAATAATAAGAAACTTCTTCTTCCTCCTAGCATTAATCCTGGTTACATCCTCACCTCCCTGGATAGGAGACCGGGGTACGCTTTTGACTGTGATCCTAGGTGATGTAAGTCAGGTTTTAGCACTCCTATCTGATCTCTGCAACCTTTTCTGGAGAATACATACAGTTGCTTAAATGTGCAGAATTCATCGAGATATATTCCTTCACCGTGATAGAATCGGTTAGCACCCAAACGAATGTAAGAAACTCAGAAAAGAGTCATTTTTTTGAACCTGTGCCCCACTTTACGCTCTAAACGCTGAGATATATCATACAATTATACACCCATATTAAACAAAACCAAACATTGATTAACGATCCCTATACATAATGTCTAGGTTAAACCATTGCATAATGCGAATATGACAATAAATTGCTACCAAAATGTGATTTAACATCGCGAACGCGTGATAAATGGGGATTTTCGAGCCAAACAGCGTTCTCCTTGCCAATGTTAAATGGCATGCCGTAGACAGGATATCGGAAATACATAATCCTGTCGGATCAGTAAATATATTCAGGGTACGGGCATCGCTCTCCTAATTGATGCTCCCGTCCGTAGCTTTCTCGTGATCCAAATCGTTTTCAAACATACAAAGAGACTTAAATTTTAGGAATTAGTAAGTATGCATCGAATGGGTAGTGGTAATTAAGTGCTTTTTTGATTTAACATAACAATAGATAAAAGACATTTGATAGGTAAATTGGTAGTCTCAAATGGCAAAAGTAGTATCAGAATTTTTCACTACTTGTTTATATATATATCTTTCCCATAGATGTCGTAAAAGGCGACTAAGGTATAGGCTTATGAACTTGAGCTTCTTCACGTAGGCGATGGGCTAGCTTTCTGCCACTATTAGAAACACAATTCCATCATACCACACCACACGGCAACCACACACCCTGAAACAACAATATTTTCTACTTCTACACCCAAATTGTAAATCAACGTAATAAACTCTATATGATTAAACAACAAATCATATAAAACAACTTATTCAATTAAACTTTAAACAATCTCATCGTTTCAGTCACGATAAGACAATTTTCCGTACGATAACATTATACCAACAGCGAATTCCGAAGTTCCTTAGATAAAACGTATACTCCGCTGGGGGCTAAACAATAATTTTCAGCCAATCAGATACCGTAGTATCCTGAAGTTCCGATACTCGATACAGCGCCCCGGGCCAAGCCTGGATGTCTATGCTGCGGGATTAAGGTTGTTACGACTCTATGAACATGAATGTCAATATCAATTTCGTTTCTCAATGCTTCCGTCTTACACATTTTCGTGTTAATTTTACTTTGAGGTTTTATTCAAATAATTTTCTTTTCATTAATGAAACAGGTATAAAAGAAAGCTGAAACATAGATGAATAATTAAAAATGTGATAGGATGAGGCAAGGAATATAATGATCTTGATCACGTACTCATCTTCATCTCAGTTAAAAGGGTAGACAGAGCCAGGGGTTATAACTTAAATAAAAATCTAATCTTACTTTTCTAATGAAGCAACTGATATCAATTTTGATGATTCAAACTGTTTCTAAACTTTTAAGTAAATTTGGGTCTATAATAGAACTTTGGTGTTTACCGTTCTAATTTCCCAACGAAGGTAGAAATCAATATTAGTATTGGTAGGTAATTGTTATTGTGGCAGGTTGTAATATAAACTTCTCAACCACTTTCTAAACGGAAATTTGCATGACGCTTATTGACATTATCTTGAAGTAAACATTTCGTGACTCAACTCGTACAAAACTTGTAGATAGGCATAGAGTTTTAGTTTTCATTGGAATACTTAAAAAGCTTTTTATACCTAGGTTGGATATATATCCTGCCCTTGGTCCGCTTGGAATGGGCAAGATAGGTTTTAGAAACAGTAAATCCTGATGGATGCTTTTAAAATTTGTTTTTTTCAGATTATTGACTATATTATTCCTCATTATTGGAACAGGTACCTATACGTATTTGCGAATATTTTTCGTTCTTGAAAGATATTATAACTTATTTCTTTTAAAGTTAAAAAAAAATAACTTACCCAATTTATTTTTAAATTACATGATCAGACTCAACTAAACTTGGTAGTAAATATAGAACCTTTGAAAACACGGCGTCTGCTTATTTATTCATAAGACCACACTGTCATAGCGTTTATCGTCTGTAGTGATAATATAATTTTGAAGGGAGGTCTCGGCTGGCCAATAATAGGAGATTCAACTCTCGTTTAAGGGCTGCTATCTATTGTTAATGGTTTTACGAGACGCGACCCATTCTTCGGAGCGTGATCCTACTGTGAGAGCCAAAATTATTTTACTACTTACAACGTTTTCGGAAGGGCTCGCTTTATCATGAGAAACGGCTATTGCAATGAATTGCATTTCGCTTTGTAAACGTGACCCAATAAAAAAGAGGAATAAGAGCTTTGTGTTAATATTTATTTCGATTACAGGATTAATGATTTTTTAAATTTAAAATTTACATTTTGATACTCTAAAGTGTAAAGATTTAAATTGAACCACCGAAGTAAAAAAATGTGCTGTGTGGTTCCGGGCACCAAGAAGAAAATAAAAGGACCACTCCATCTCTTTCCCATGGATGTCGTAAAAGGCAACTAAGGGATAGGCTTATAAACTTGAGATTCTTCCTTTAGGCGACAGGCTAGCAACCTGTCACTATTTGAATCTCATTTCTATCATTAACCCAAGCAGCTGAACGTGGCCTATTAGTCTTTTTAAGACTGTCACCTCTGTCTACCCCGCAAGGGATAAAGACGTTATTATATGCATGTATGTATGTTTGTTTGTTTCTGCTTATCGGCGCAGAGGGGGTGGAGAGAGTCCACAAGTTCACCTACCTCGGTAGTGTAGTGTCGGAAACTGGAGGGACCGAGGAGGACATCACTTCGAGAATCGCCAAGGCAAGAGCAACCTTCGCGCAGCTCCGTCCTGTATGGCAATCACGGAAACTGACTAGGAGAGTTAAGCTCAAAATATTCCGGTCCAATGTGAAAACCGTTTTGCTGTATGGGTGTGAGACGTGGAGGGTCACTAAAGACATCTCGCACCGTCTCCAAGTCGTCATTAACCACTGTCTTCGTCGTATTCTCGGTGTTTACTGGCCTGAGAAAATCTCCAACGTAGACCTGTGGGAACGCTGCGGTGAGACTCCGATCGACCAGCAGATCAAACGCCGCAAATGGAACTGAATCGGCCACACGCTCCGCAGGGACCCCGAACACATACCGAGGCAAGCCCTAGACTGGAATCCCCAAGGAATGCGTAAACGTGGCCGCCCTAAACAGACCTGGCGGCGGACAATCATCGCAGAGGTGAAGAATATAGGGAAGACTTAGAGCGAAATAAAACGCGAAGCTCAAGACCGAGCGGGCTGGCGCACTGTGGATGCCCTCTGCCCCAGCTAGGGGACATAGGACCTTAAGTCAAAGTAAGTCATGTATGTTTGTAAAAGATGAATTTCCTCATTGTATCTCTCAATAATAACTTCATTGCCATTTAATCACTACGGTTTACACGCGGCACGTTATTACTAACTTTTAATTACTTACCAATTAGTATTTAAATAATTCATCGAATAACAGGTATAATAAAAACCTTGACTGCAAACTATAGGCTAGAATACGTTTGACTTTTATTTCACTTCCCCGTGATATGAAAACTTTTTGGATCCCTACGGCGAAAGGAATAAAGATTACTTTTCAACGCTAAGTTAATGCATAACTTAGTAGTTGCCAGCTATTTCCCACTATCTTAAAAACTTAATCGTAAGCGGGGGTCCCGACCGACCGCCGTTTAACCAAGAGAATGGCCAAGCATTTAATTTATATGCTAATATTGTAAGGAAACCACTGGCCTCGAACCATAAACTCGAGAATAAGGTACTAAAAGTTATGACAGAAAGATAACGAGTAGTAATAACAGTGTGAAAATGGTAGCGGGACGGTTTGACAGTGCCTCTGAATTTCTCTGTGTTTTAACAAAATTAAATGTTGATAATGTATGTAAATATTCGAATTCGTGGGCCTACTGGAAGAAATTTCTTTAGAAATAACTAGTGCACTTGTACAAAGTTGCTCTTTAGTCTAAATTCTAGTTGTATTTTTCCTCGATATACATAAATATCTTCATAGCTCAATATCTATAATATCCCTTTATTTCCGTATAACTCACCCCCTAATCTCGGTGGGGCTGACGATACACGTTTAGTCTCGCATAGCCATGCCATTGCCAAAAGGTCGCCCTAATCTGACATCATGTAGTTACACTAGAGTTTAAAAGAAGAAAATTTAAACCGAATCATTACCACGCGAACGATACTCGCGCTCTATATCCAAAGTTAACTTCAATTAAAAACCGCCCGTTCTCCATGCACTCATAATTTGCATATCAATTTTAATTACACCACTAGATGGCGTTCCCACGTCGCATTTTCCGAGCGCGTCTTATTTTATTGTATCTCCCTGGTTATTTTCGAGGTAACTGGATTACCGGAGGCGAGTTGTCGTGTGCCTTGTGGTTCTTAACACACACACACATTTATCACGTCTTTATCCATTACGGGATAGACAGAGCAAAATGTGTCGAGACACGTTATTGTGTACAAGGTCAAATATATAAGGTCTTGTTTAAAAAAAGAAAAAATAAATACGTAGGTTAGGAAAACTTTACTTAGCCAATGCATCTCCCTGGTTATTTTCGACGTAACTAGATTACCGGAGGCCGGTGTCTCCGCAACTGCGAATTATGAAGTTTATTGATTCTATTTTAAAGTTAGTGCAGCTGACTTCGTTTGGGCTCCGCTATGAGAAATTTGAGTGACGCTGTTTTGATGATAAATTAGTTGTTAACTTTGTGATTGCTTACGTTGGAATTCATTGGGATTATGGGAAATTCCAAGTTTCATAGAGTTATGGAGTTGCATTCGTGAGTACCAGAGATGATGTAGAGGAGCTCGAAGGTAGAATATTTCAACAATGCCTATGAAAATAGTCAATGTTTCCTCAGCAATGACATAATCATCATTGCTGATTCATGCATTGTTTTTTGATTATCTATTGAAGAAGTCTCTCAGTGAGCGTACGTAAATTATAATTATTTTTTATCTATGTATAAAAAAACTCATTTTTCTCATTTTAGGAATATGACATTGAATCTTAAGTTGAGGTAATGCATTACATTGTAAGGAATCTTCACAGTTCGGTATACCATCATCAACCTTGTTATTCAAAAACTCACATTAACTTTGAAAAAATTTTTAACACTGCTCTAATAAGTTTTATAACCTAGTCACGTAAAACGTCTTTTATCGTTACGGGGTAAACATAGCCAATAGTCACCAGACGCGAAGGCCACGTTCGGCTTCAAAATAAACTATGTATTAAAAAGGCTAGTGCGAAAGATTAAGGAAAGATGGATGGATCTCTTGAAAAATGTGCGAGGAGTGACAATGAGATGACAAGTGATATGGGAAAGTGGAGCTTACGTCCTGTACCCATCTCCATTAGTTATGGGATGATGTTGGGTTCCCGAATTTCTGGCAACAACCAGCATACAAGATATTAGATGATAATGGAAATGAACTTACATATACTTCATATCGTTGAGTTAGTATTATAAAATATACGAAAAGTTTCGCTTACTTTTAGTGTTAGCTCAATCTGTGTGATTTACATACATACATAATATCACGCCTCTTTCCCGGAGGGGTAGGCAGAGACCACATCTTTCCACTTGCCACGATCCCTGCATACTTCTTTCGCTTCATCATTCATAACTATCTTCATGCAAGCTCATCGGTTTCGGGTACTCTTGACCTGACCTTTCGCTAGAACGTCTCCGATTTGATCGAGGTACCTTCGTCTAGGCCTCCCCACTCCAACAGTCCAATATTTAACATTTCGTCAAAAAGATAAACGTCTCACATATTCAGATTCAAATTTCGTTCCCTGATGGATGTTCACAGCACTCAACCTTAAAAAAAAAATGGCCGACTGAACTGTTCCATAGTCATAGCTAACGCAGTTATCTATTCAGCTTCAAATGCATATGTAACCGGAAATAGGCTCCGGAGCTGTGCGAGTGTTCGTGCCAATTTACCGTCCAAACTGGCTCATCCATCGCCACCGAGGTTTGTTCCCTTTGAGCCCGCTGATTGGCTGCCAAAGTTCTAATTTGAAGAGTGTGATTGCGATCACTTGTAAAGCTTAGACTGTTGAAGTACGTTGCTCTTGTTTGCTAGATTATTTTTTATATTTTTCTCTTTCGTTTGTCATCTTTCCAATTTCCACGATCCCTGAATACTTTGCAGTGATTTTTACATGACAAGTGGAAAAATATAGTCTTTGTCCAAAGCATTTGTTTTTTAAAACTAGTCACATAAAATAATTAAGAACGTACAAGTTTGTTTTAAATTACATTATTGATCACCGAGATTTGCTTTCGAAAAAAAATGTCATGTGGATGGAATTGGATGGACTTTTAAAAGGTAAATTCATTCAGGACCGACCGCTGTCTACTGTAATTTGAAACATTCAAAATAAAAAATTAGAGTCAACGACGTAGAGCCAAAGCGAGTTAGCCGAATGTGCCATCCATTACAAACCGTTATTGATTGTGTTTTAAACACAGTGACGCGACACGGATTCCAAAATTAAATATTCGACATCGATCAATCAGTGACGTCACTAGTAGTGTCGTTAGCCATGCAATCTGAATTCGATATTGTCAATTGAAAATTTTGTATCCGAATTTGCATCGGCATTTTTTCATCTGATGATGTCAATAGCAATGATTTATCAAACTAAATTTTATATTTTTTTTATTAATATTGTTATTAAATTTTATATGGGTCGATGACGTCAAGGACAAGATGGAAGAGAAATCATTTTGAAAATAGACGATGGCTGAATTTACACAAATAAAACTGACGGTAAAAAATGTAAGACAATTACGAGTATCTGTTACATCACAAAACGCGATATCCCTAAAAAGATTTGTAATGAATATTATATACGGTAGGGTTTGCTTGCCGCTGTCTCGAATTTATCAGCAATAACAAAACGCAAACATCACACGATAAACATTTCATCTTACTAAATAAAACGCACCCATATCACACCTGTCGTGACGGCAGACTACAAAGCTTGTCCCTTCCCTACCATATTCTCGAAGACATTTTATCTCTTATTTTATGTACAGCCAGCCACAATAAAATCTCACAAATTTTTCAGAGATTTTTATTAAATAAAATTTTTGTAAACATGAGTTTTTGTAATATCGTGCCGTGTAGTCCCTTGTTTAGTTTAGACAGAGCCAATAGTCTTGAAATAACTTTCAAGCCACTTTCAGCTGTTTGGCTTAATGATAGAATCGAGATTCAAATAGTGACAGGTTGCTAGCCCATTGCCTAAAAGGAGAATCCCAAGTTTATAAGCCTATCTCTTAGTCGCGTTTTACAACATCCATAGGAACAAGATGGAGTGGTCGATTTTTTTCTTATTAATACCGGGTTATACACAGTAAACAATACAAGATATACAATTAAAAATTTAACAAATTGATTGAAAGAAAAACTACAGTATGTGAAAATACCGCCAACTGTACCAGCTTGTTCTATATCTAGAAGTGTTTGCGTCCCGTCTTCACTCGAGTAGCCGTGGATCATTTTTCTCACCCACTGGCAAAGGTGTAAAATCCACTCACGAGATGTGTCCATTTTTAGAAGAAAACTTACGTAATGGGCTATGACATGTTTTATTTTTTAAGCATTTTTTTATTTGGGCTATTTCTTGTAGATTACTCAATGTCAAATAGTTAAACTCATAACAGACAATCAAAACCCATGATATTTAATAATTATTAAGTAGGAAGCATCGTTTAAAGATGGATTTTTTAAATTATTACGGTGACGTTACGGTAACATAAAATCATATTAATCATGATAAAAGCGTATCTATTCACACAGCGAGGAATTTAAAACATGCTCAAATTGGATTCCTTTAGATCATCCATCAACGTCTATTCATAAATTCAAATTATTTAGGTTTGAAAAAAAAATTCATCGCTAAACAAGGATATATTTTAATGCCTGCCTTAATTTTTTCCGC
Organism: Amyelois transitella; assembly: GCF_032362555.1. Taxonomy (NCBI): domain Eukaryota; kingdom Metazoa; phylum Arthropoda; class Insecta; order Lepidoptera; family Pyralidae; genus Amyelois; species Amyelois transitella. The sequence continues at coordinate 9,162,356 of NC_083509.1, forward strand.
CATAGACGATGACAAATCATCGCTTTCTTTAAAAAATTGCTTCGTCGAACAATGTTTACGTACTCGCTGCGCATAATTTTGTTCTTTAATGTATTTTTCAGCGTTCCTTGCTATACCAGTTACGAATTATTACTAACGTTAGTTTGCAGTGTATGAAAATTGAGTTATATATGTCCCGATTTTAACTTTGACTGGATAGACATTGCCGACAGTCTAGTCCTAGTCCTAGTCCGAGGGTTACGTTCAACTGGATAGCTTATGATGGAATTAAAATTCGGATTATGACAATTTACTCCCATCGCTTATAAGAAAAATCAGAAGTAGCTTTGATACTTTAGATTCCAGATATCAGTTTCTGTCCCTTACAGGGTAGACAGAGCCAAAAGTCACTAGACACAAAGACAATAATTATATATGTGATACGACTTTAATATAGGATTGTAAGAAAAACACAAAATCTTATATACAAAAAGAAAGTAATATCAAATAAACAACAAAACTATGTTAGCCTGCATCTAATCACGTTTTTCGGACGTTCCTATGCAAACGTCTGTCTGGTATATCAGCAAAATGAAAAAAGTTTGTATGTTGTGCACCACATTTCAACGGCTCACTTTGTGGGTTTTATTTACTTTTATCCCGGCTTCTATGCTATTTCTACTTGTGTGCCTGTCATTGTTTTTGGAGCAATAATAAGGGTTGTTTTCGTTATAGATCTCTCTCTACTTTCTGTCTGGGGTGTACTGTAACAATGCTCTTACTTTAGCTCTTGGATTTTTTTTCGGAAATTATTCCTCTAAACCTTTCTTAGCAGATGATTTCGTATTATAATAAAAAAAAAACATATGTTGTTCTATGCCAAAAAACGCGGACGCTACCCGATAGCGGAATGTATATGTAGCTGTAAGTCAATATTAAAAAATAAATATTTTTCAAGTAGTTTTAGTAATGACTTACGAATACTTTGATTGTGAGTGCACATTCAAAGCTATGTGAACTTGTCAATCTTTGAATCAAGAATGTACATATATTTAAAAAACCCTTCGGTTACTGTGTTGCTGGCATACTGACAAACAACGCACAGACAAAACCACTGGGTGTAGTGACTTCAAATTTGTTGGGTTCCTTAAATGTGTGGTGACATCAATAACGTCTGTCGATCACAGCAAAGAAATTGACGCGCTCGCTCAGCCAATAGCAGCAAAGAATCTAAATCGTGCAAACAAAGATTTTACGGATTGAAGCATAAATACAACCTCCGACTCAACATCGTCAAAACCGCGGTTCCCCAGATATCACATCTAGCCTGGCGGCAGAGTGCACTAAAATAGAATTTTTCGAAATTCCCAACGCTATGTAAATAAGGATAAGGGTATTATCATTTTTACGGTCGCAGGCCTTATCAAGTTTAAAATAGCTTATGGTAGAATAATACGTTATATAAAGTAAAATTCCTAATGGCGATATCAGTATATTCATTATAGAATATTGGAATGTAATACGCTTCAATACGAGTTACCTACTATTTCACCCATATTACAATGCATAACACTGTATAAAAACAAGTCATCGTGTATCCATTTTGCCTGAAGGAAAATATCTTGATCGTAATTTATTCTGAAATATCTTTTGTTGTGTTATTTATGACCGGCCCTGAAGCTATGCTCATGCATTCTTCTTTCTGATGTGTTGTTCAACATCTTAGCTTCACTGACTTACCATCTATTAGGCAGTTATATCAAAAGATTCACCGTATTTTCCGCAGTAATTCTTTGTTATTTCTTAAAAAATATTTCCTATTGAATTAAATCGTATACACCTATAGCAAAACAAAGCAATACTTTTGCGTTATAAGTAATATATAAGTGCCATATAATTCTAATTTCAAATATGACGCTAATCAAGTTCTCTGAAAAAAACACCACTATATTAAAACCTCCATTGACGTTTTCTCGTGTTATAAATAAAAAAAATCCAATTTCGTGAAGTCAGTTGCTGTCGCAGCCAATGCGAGAAAACTGACACATCATTACGTGACCGGACCTTTTGACACCTACAAGATTATAATATTACAGGAGAATCGATACGGCGATTCTCAATTCTGTCCAATTGGCCAAGTTGAGTTTTAGTAACCTGTGTTTTTATTTTTTCCGTTAGTACAAGTTTGTTCTAACACTGTTTGAAATTTATAACATAATAGATTTACCAATATATTATAAAGATTTACATACATACATACATACATAAAATCACGCCTCTTTCCCGGAGGGGTAGGCAGAGACTTCCTCTTTCCACCTGCCAAAAATAAAGATTTCTCTCAAAAAATGTGTGTATCGTGATATTATGATCCTGGCATTGCGATGTGCCTTTTAAAATTGTTACCTCCTGTTTACGGACTGCCTCCCTGGTCTTCACCCGGGAGAGTATAGGACTCCTGGTATATAGCGTGCCAACCTACCTACTAAAACCCCTTCAGTTTCTGCCTTCTCGCCATTTTGACGACATCATGAGATCGCATTGTTCCTTACTCTCCAATCTACAAATTGTCAAATAAGATGTTGATTTATTAAATTAAATTCTCAAAAGAATGAAAAAAAAATTACCTTCTTTATAAGTTCATGTTTAGGATTATGGTTTATGTTTGATAAATAACCTAGTAACGCCTAAACCTACCGCAATTATTAGTGTATGTGTGTATATGTTAATAATACTCGTATTAACTTTCCAATTTTTTTTTAACTATAAAAAATAAGACAAAGGTTAGTTAAAGATTTACTTAGCCAATTCCAATGTTGTTTGGTGTAGTCCTCGGAAGTAGACGATTTGTAACATTGCTGAATACTCGTGTGTGAAATGTTTCGTGGAATTCAGAGATCAATGTATTGGAAATATTTTGTTTGTAAACATACAAGTAAATATACAATATTTAACTGATTTAAAATAGAAATGACTTATCGCAATATAGCAACGCATTTAGTGTACTATACTTAATAGATTAACATATATTGACGTTAAGTTTTTCCGTTATATGTTAATATTATAAATGCGCAAGTAAGTTTGTTTGTTACCTCTTCACAGTTAAACTTCTGAACTGATCTTTATGAACTTTTGCATACATATATTGTGGAGGACCGTAAAGAATATAGTTTCCACGGGCGAAAACTATGTATGAATACATAAGTATGGATACAGATAACCTAATATTTGCGATTATTAACTTAGAACCTTAAATAAATTAAGAACATAAAGAAGGCAAAGAATCACTAACTCAAAGGAATTAATTAACAAACGCGAGAAAATGGAAATTTATCAACATTTTGTATTCGGAATAAACCGCGCAATTTGTACTATATTCCGAGTTAATCCCGCCGTGTTATACTCCCGTCTAAATTACTTTTTTTTTCTCTCACATAATGGCGTAGCAACTTGGCTCCTGGTTCATACAAAGACCTTTAGTTGTGCGTTTTTTCCTCATAGCTTTCCAGCGAGGGGTGTGTTAGACATTTCTTCCCCTTTACAAAATAAAAGGAAATCAGTAAAGGGTACTAAGTTCTTTAGATTGTACCGCCTAAGGATTTTTACTAAGCTTTCTCGGAAAATAAAGCTGCTCTAATAAGTCTAGGATTCTGCTTTTGAAAATTCTATTTTCTTTCATGTTTATAAAAGAATAAAGACTGGCTGTGCTATATTTGTGGATAAGCATTTTTTAGACTGACTGACCTTAGACCTCTTTTTTTGTTTTACTAGTACTACTATAGGCATTTGATTTGCACCACGTGCTATTTTGAACTTTTATAATCTTTATTCAGAAACCTCGATGCTACAAATAATACATAGGTATGATAAGGGACTCAGCTGTTTGACGTGCTTTGAAGATAGACACCCCAATACTAAGAAGATTGTAAAAATAACATGTATCTTATTCATAGAATACAACTATTTTCTACGTAGCGTTACGTACATAGTACGTACGTTCGATAGAAGCGCTCCTTTGCTTCCAAAACGTATTGTTATTTTCCCGTATTCCGGAATAATACCAACCTAATGCGCTTAATCCATTTGATATCTATGTATTTACATAAAGCCACGGAACTTATTACGTTCTGTGAATACAAATATTGTCGATGTCATATTTTCTATGAACGTAAACATCAAGTTTACGTGTTTTAGTATTTTTCTCTTTCTACCCCGCAAGGGATAAAGACGTGATTCTATGTATTTATACATTTACAAAGAAAATAACTATCGGGACTAGCTAACTCTATGTGATTCGTCCCTATTTTTTTATTGAAACCATAAGAACGATCACCGAGATTACATCAAGAAATTCCTACATCAATTTACCTGAAGTACCTGTTCTTAAGTAATACTTAAAATTCTCGAACCAGAGACCTCCACTCCGTCTTCCGCGTTATTACTCGGCGACAGTCATGGCATTAATTTTCTGGGCAAATAATAAGAACTTGTTAGCATCTGCCATTTGTGTCGTGGGCGTCAAAAAATACCAGACGATATTTTGTTTACATTAAGTCTTGCGGCTTATATATTATTACTTGTTAATCATAGCCTTGATCAAAACGGGAACGTCCTGGCAAAAGGTCAGTTCAAGAGTGTCCCAAATCGACGAGCTTACATGAAAAGAGTTATGATGAAGTGAAAAAATTATGCAAGGATCATGGAAAATGGGAAGAGATGATTTTATGATGATTTGCCTAAGTTGTGCTGTGGTAATGTGTGATAAGTAAGTTAATTTAATTAAACAGCTAAACGCGGATTATTAGTCTTTTTCAGATTGTTAACTCTGTCTACCCAACAGGATATATACACCTGAATATACTATGTATGTATGTATTTAAGTAAAAATACTGTCATGTAAAAGGTTGCTAAGTTATAAGCTCCATTCCTAATTTTAAGACCAATGTACCTACAATTAGTTGGCAAATAAATGAATATACATAGATATGAATTTCATGAGGGCTATTCCAAAACGACTGGGATGTCAGCTTGTTCTGTTAAAAAGATTATTTTTCTTCCCTACTAGACCGATATGAAATATATAGGTATTACGGTACAGAAGAACTTACTTAAAAATAGTTGTCCTTTTTAAATAAAGTGTCGGGAACCGCACAGCACTATTAGTATAGCTAACGTATCCTACTAATATTATCAATTCGAAAGTTTGTGAGTATGTCAGTATGGATGTTTGTTACTCTTTCAAGCAAAAACTATTGAACCAATTACGATGAAATTTGGTATGTATGTAGCTGAAGACCCAGAATAACAAATAGGCTACTTTTTATCTCGGAGTTCCCGCGGGATTGATAAGGTTTCCATGCGGGCGGCCTCTAGTATAACTATAATATATACATGTTACATAGTATAATTAAGGTATCATATATACCTATTCAAATTATAATTTCCTTACTGACTGACCTGCTTAACTGTAAACTATAATGAGCCTCTCAAGTAGATTGAGACCATTTCTGTGGAATTGTAACGGAATATTCCCGATAAATGTTTACCGCCTAAAGCTTTTCCGGAAATTTCCCGATCAAAATACATCGAATATCACTTATTTCTGGTTCTGGCGGTTCAGATACTGATTTTCGAGCCTTGTTTACCAACTTATATAAATATAAATAATTTCTTGTTTATATACATCACATCTATGTCTCTTGTGGGGTAGATAAAGCCAACAGTTATGAAATGACTGAAACGCCACGTACAGAATTAATATTCAAATAGTGGAACCACGCGGCTTCATTTTTCGTTTAATGGGTACTAAATCTTTTTACGTTTACTAATCTCCACGTCTTTAGCCCTTACTAGATAGTCAGAGCCAATAGTCTCGTATAATAAATAAATAAATGTAGCTCATCAATGTGTTCATCTTGGAGTCTCTCACTTAACGCAACAGGATAAATAATTCAAAACCGTTTGACTTATTATATTGGCTTTATCTAAGTTGAATTATGTTAATTCCAAATTAAGATAAAAGTTAAAGTGACAAGTTAAAGTGGACAGAGAAGAGTTGGATTTCCTGGGCACCGAGGAATGGCAGTAGATGGTGCAACGGGAAAGAGAGATAGCTATAATTGCTTATTTGCAAAAAAAATATTTTTGAAATGTCCATCGGAACAAAGCCCCGTGCAGAAGCTAGTTATAAATATAACTCATCAATTTTCTCCGGTGTGACTGATGAATGCGACTACAAAAGAGGGGTTCAATGAGTTATACGTAACATTGTTTGCGTTTAGTTACGGTTAACCCGCACTCGGGGACTACAAGCGGGAACTTTATGTATGTTATGCAATTGAAGGGTTTAAATGTCAGATTCTACCAAATTACGTGTGTCGCCTAAATTATTTCGGCAAATTCAACATTTCAATTTTGAATGTAGGTTTTAAAGAACGTTTCAAGTTTCGTCGTATTAGGATTACGTGATATGGTATTTTCTGTAAATATATTGTTTCAACTTGTTACTGATTGAACTGATAAAAACATGACGTTTGTAGTACAATATAGTTTTTAGAGTTAATACAATTTCATTAATTTTCTCTATCATTATTTTTTTTTATATTAGATGACAAATCTAAACATATACCACACAAAAGTAATAGCAGTAAAATAGTGTTTTGATCGCCCAACAAAAATTTACCAAAAACTGCGAATAAAAAAAATGACGTTACTTTATTTTTTTTACATACATACATATTATCACGTCTTTATCCCTTGCGGTGTAGACAAAACCAACAGTCATGAAAAGACGTATTTAAAACTAAAGACTTTTTTTTAACATGTTCTATCGTTACTTTCCAATTGGCTACGGTTCTAATTTAAGCGGGCGTAGGGTGAGTCTACTGTGATTTAAAGGAACGCAGCGTGCATAATGTAGTTGCATTTCGTTAATCCACTAATGGATGGATGTAGTGAGTAATTCGGTCTTTAATGGCCTTAACACACGCCAAAACTGTGGTTAGGAATGAGTGGAATAGGTAAATCTATTTTGATGTGAATAACCAATACACTAAGCATTCTAAAATATTCCTTTCATATAGAAGCTTACTTTACATACGATATTCTATGAAAAATGACGATCATGAGTCAGAACCATGGCTGGAAATGCCTTTTTTGTATGAACATAGGTATACTTATCGTCTTTATATAGTTACAAGTGTGTTACTATCCTGCCAAAGTTAAAAACAAATAACAAAATCAATATGTTCTACCAAATTAGAATTTAATTTAATCATAAACTGTTACTCCACACCACACCACCACAACGCCACCCCATCTCGTTCCCATGTATGTCGTAAAAGGCGACTAAGTGATAGGTTTATAAACTTGAGATACTTCTTTCAGGCGACGGGGCTAGCAACCTGTCACTATTTGAATCTCAATTCTATCATTAAGCCAAACAGCTGAACGTGGCCTATCAGTCTTTTCAAGACTGTTGGCTCTGTTTACCCCGCAAGGGATATAGACGTGATTATATGTATGTATAAACTGTAATCGTATTAAAAAAAATTACATATAACTAATCTCTTCTTTGTTGAAATCAATTTCCCGCGTCAAATGCGGCGTTCAGGCAATTTTTACAACTGATATTTATTAGCACTCGCGTATTGTTGCGTATGATAAATGCTTCCCCATTACGGCACTACCTGCCTGACATGGAATTTCATTTAAAGAAGCACCTCGGCATATTGCCCCGCCTCGCTAATTTTGCCGCCAATGTATCACGTTTATGAGGCAAACGCATTTTTGTGTTAAAATCCACCATATAAGGCCCATTTTGTTCTTGATGAATGACTGTAGCGCAATGTTAACCTGTTGTTTTTGAAGGTTGTAATTGCGTTTTAAATTGCGCATAGATATGCCGATTCAAGTCTTTTGTGAAGACAGACTTAAAATAACCCATTAAAAAGTAATGGTAATTTGTATTTTGCTTAGAAAAATATAAGGAAAACGGGAAGCCGAATTAGTCAACCCATAGCCTTAAAGAAGAACCCCAAGTTTATAAGTTATCCCTTAGTTGCCTTTTACGACATCCATGGGAAAGAGATGTAGTGGTCCTTTTTCTTTTTCTATTGGTGCCGGGAACCACACGGCACTATATTAGAACTACTATGAAATATCTATAAAGTGTATACCTAAAGGGTAAAGGGTCAGGTCAAAAGTACCCGAAACCGCCGAGCTTGCATGAAGAGAGTTATGAATGTGGATAAAGCGAAGGAAGTATGCAGAGATCGTGGCAAGTGGAAAAAGGTAGTCTCTGCCTACCCCTCCGCGAAAGAGGCGTGATTTTATGTATGTATGTATAGTATATATACTTATAAAGTGTACAATTCTTCATTTTTATTATTTCAGGAACAATCCCACAAGTCGTATCGTCCGCTGACGGTGCTCACCTTCAGATGGAACTACGCGGTCCATGGGCTGCAACCAGCGGGGTACCACCTCGTAAACCTTCTACTGCACGCCCTGGTGTCCCTACTGTATTATAGGTAAGTCACAGATTCAAAATTAAAAAAAAAATCCTTTATTCAGTAAAACAGTTTTACAAAGCCAGTTGTTGAGGCCCTCTAGTAAGTATAGAATACCCGTGTCAGAGGACCTCGCTCCCTCGTTACACAGATAATTCGACAAAATCTGATAACACTCTATCGTTACCGGCTGACAACGCTCAGCCCACCGCTTGGTCTAGAAATGTGGTCTAGGTATGCATCAAGAATATTTCCTGACATTCTCACGGAAACCTAACCCATATTGGATAACGGTGGAAGCTGCACTGATAAAATTGCCGGGAACCACACGGCACTTAAACTATAAGCACATAATTTGTCTCGCTTCTACTTAGTACGGTGGGCTCAGAAGATAGCTGTGCTACCTCGCCCTGACTGGGGTATTGGAGGTGGTCCAAGTATCTACTGAGCTGTGTGTACACACAGCTCAGTAGATACTTGGACCACACTCCTCCTCTATTCTTCCTTAGGAAACCTAGTTCTATTTTTAGTGACTACCACTTTTCAATGAGGGTGGTTATTCACCTACTCACTGTGTACGTAACAAAAAGTTTTTTTCAAAGAATTGATTGACTGCAGGATATAGCACGGTACAAACACATCTATTCAAAAACACGGTTTAGTTCATTCGAAAAACATGAAAAAAATACTTAGGCGCTAAGTAAATATGGATTTTTTTTAAACTTTACCCAATTTCAAAATTGAATTAAATACTTTTCCAATATTATCGTTTTTAAGCTACCATTATTTGAGATGAATTAAATTTTATTATTCATTAGTTTAAAACCATCGAATAATTTCAAAGTTATAATTAATTTGTTCGCTGAAACTGAAATAACTGGAAAAGAGTATACCCATTCAATTAAATTTTAACAAGCTCTCGATATTAGAACTCCAAAATGGCTTCCACTTCTTATGGAATCTGTAAATAATTGATTCGGTGAAATAATCGTGATTAATAGAAGGAAGGACTAATTGGCTGAAGAATAGACCCAACTGAGTTCTCAGTCTGGGAATTCCACTTAATTAAAATAAGCACGGAACAATTCATAATCAAATCATCTCCTTAATAACCTCGTGGAATACGCCTTTTTCACCTAGTCTACTGAAACCATTTTAGGAAGAAAATATCAAAAGGAAGAAATTCTATGAGATAATTTCCTGACATAGGTAAGGCTGCTATTATTATATTCCCGTTTTCATAAATATAATCCCCGAAGGGCACAACCCTTTACCAAAGGGATAGGCAGAGAACTTTGACTCCACATTCATCAATATTTTAGAGAGAGTAGAGTATGTATATTCATATTGGATACAAAAAAAAATATTTTTGCCTTTCCGTTATAAAGCTTATAAGATTTCCAATTTTGTCACAACAAAACATGTCATATATTAAGTGTTGGTAGTCATTCTATGTCATTTACCAAATAACAAAAAGCTTAATGAGAGTCTTTTTGAAGACAGGAAAATGGTTCTTACGATACGCCCACACTTTGTTTGCTTTCTTCTCCCTTAATTCCCGGTAAAGCCTAAAGTCGAATAACAACGTTATTTGAGGAAAAGCAACCAGAATTTTCCGATAATAAAAAACATGCTACCATTTTTTTAAACACCTTAATTCTCATCTGAAAATTACTGTCTAATATCCGTAAACTAGCAAAGTTATAATTGAAAGTACAAAAGCACGCTAGTGCTCTATAGATCTACTTAGATAAAGCCAAGTTAGCTCAAGCTGCATAAGTACTTTAGCACACTTGGAACGCAAATCCAAACAATTTTAATAAGTACTTCAGAACTTCGGCAAATATTTGAGTTTAAATCGATTGTTGCATCGAGATATCAATATTGGAGCTAATTCGATAAAAGACGAACGCTACACTTGAGAATTGAGAATAGCTTGTTATAGTTTCCAATTTGTGGTAAGTTACGTAAGAGTCTTATTGTTCAAGATATTTTACATCAAGTTCTCTCTTTCCTTATTTATATTATAAAAGTATTAACAACACAAATATGTGAATTATTAAACTAAAACACATGTTAAACTAAAACACAAACTTTTATATCATCCTAGATGGCATTGCTTCCGAAGATAATCTAATATATACGGAAAAAATTACACAGATTGAGTTAGCCTCGAAGTAAGTTCGAGACTTGTGTTACGAGATACTATCTCAAGAATACTATATTTTATAATAAATACTTATATGGATAAACATCCAAGACCCAGACCAATCAGAAAAAGTTATTTTCTCATCATGCCCTGGCCGGGATTCGAACCCGGGACCTCCGGTGTCACAGATAAGCGCACTACCGCTGCGCCACAGAGGCCGTCGATAGATACTCGTATCTATTATCTATGCCATAAAAAGGCACTTAAACTCCAAAAGATAAACCGTTAAAAATTATAATATCTTTGAAGGTATAATTTTATGTGTAAGTTTTGCAACCAAACATCAATAAACTTTACGTATAAACTACAAACTACATGCAATTAGCAAATATTCGGACGCGCAACCTCAAAGCACATTACAGATATCTGAACCCAAACAGTGCTTACCTAAACTATACTCAGAAATGATAATGAGCGCTGGAAAATCGTTAATAGGATTAACTGGGCAAATTGGATATCGAGAATAAGCCGGGCAAGTTGGTCGTGGACTGGACACAGCAAGTATACCTAATTACCAGGAGCTGAGGGGATCGGGAAGATTAAAACTGGCTTAATTTGAACAGTTTGCAGGCTTTGTCCACTCACCCTTATTAGACCCGTCTTAGTTATGCATCCAAATGCGTAGGGGGATCATTTCTGAATAGACTGATGACTTCCAGCCGTTAACTGTTGATACAGTAAATAAGCCTTTATCCCAAAGGGTAGGCGAAGACTACATGTCATGTAGTTTACACTTTTCCTGACATTTCAAGACTAGGACTTCTTGAACTTACTTCGAACCTAACTCGACATGTGTAATTTATCCCGTACATATTTATTCTCTTCATCCAACCCCTTGCTTTCCCTTTAAAAGCACAAAACAAGCAAACTACTGCAAACACAATTTATTGTCAGCATGTTATTAACAAGCTTAAAAGCTCTCCGGTCGATTGTTCGCATCTATTTTTCAAGCCAAGTGGCCGCAAACTTGCAGATATTAATAAAAGCTCTCTGAGACTGTCGATAAAATTGAATATTTGCATGAAAAGGTGCTTTACGATTTTGTTTTGGTTTGTGTCTTTTCTTACTTATAGAGAAAATTATAAACCAGTGATTTCTAGGAGAATAGAATTGGAGCACTCTTTCTATGAATAACAAAAAATCAAAAATTCCTAAGAATAGTTAATGCTACCAGAGAATTCGATAATGAAAATTTTACGGCATGTTTTTATGACTTTTAAAGCACGTTGGGAATGCAAGCAGGGATATAAACTGATCTGTGAAATATCGCGCTGCTGATATGGCTTTATAAGCTCCCTTTTGTCACAAAATTCTAAAATATACTTCATATTTAATGTATTTTTTCCTTTTACGTACAAAAAACAAATTGTTATTTTACTGCGCATCACCGAAAAAATAAAATACACTTTGTAATGTTTTTCTTAAGTGGAATTTAATTCATTCCATCATACATTGGCTGGCGTCGGATATCATGTTAATAACGTGATATTTATCAATAACCTTGCTATATATATCCCCTGTAAAACGAAGCACAATGCTGCCCAATTACCATTGACTTCATGCTGAAGATAAATCAATATCTGAATAAAAATATTCCAGCAGATCATTAATTTCCGACCAACATCGGGTAAATGCTCTTGAAATCACCCCTTCAGGCTGTCATTACGTACACAGACTCACCCTCTCACTCAATGATTTTCCATACATATGTTTACTACGTTACTGAGAATATTATACATCTATGTAGGCACATATACATATATGTATAATATTCTCTGAAAATGTATTGTGTGATACAAAGTCGGTTTAACAAAAAACAATATGGTCCAACGATGGAGGGATAGAAAATGTAAATCCTGTATTAAGCATTCTCTTAACCTACTTCATAAGACATGGAATTCTTAATTGTACTGTATTTAGATGGCAGTATTGCAAGTAAAAAAAAAATATGTATTATCCAAAAAATCGTGAACACATTACAACTTAGGCTGCAAATGTATCGGGAACATTTGTTCTTAGAACTCGATTAACACAGACAATGATCGTGACTAACGCAATAAAAATCTTATTTTCATTTAATTAAGTAGATACATCGGTCCACCGGCCCACCGCTATATCTTTATAAATTTTCATCCATCAAACTATATAAAGTTTCCAATATTCCCAATATTTTTACCTCCAGAAAGCAGGTTGTTTGTATCCACTTAAAAGTTGTAACATGTTTAGTGGCACTCCAATCACATTAGTGCTAACTTTTAGGCCCTCGCATTATTTGCAACTCGGAATTTTCAACTAACTTTTAATGGAATTACTTTTAAATTCATGGCTGCCTGCATGCGGAAACTCGCATGGAAAATTGGCGGATGGCACAAATTGTATCGCTTTACCTCATTATATTTTTTTATAAATATTAATTCTGTAACCATAACTTTTATGGTTTTAAATTTCTCGTGCATGCATTATGATCACGCCTCTCGCATGAACGGGCAGGTAGAGATCACATCTTTCCATTGGCCACGATCTTTTGGCATTTATGTACTCCTTAGCTTCATCAATCTCATTCATTGCTTCATTTTTCTTATCATACAATTCTTGACCTCGCAAACATGATCGTACATTTTAAATTCTGAAAGATTTACATGGGAGCAGTATAAGCAGTCACTAGGCTCTTCCTAGATCACACACGAGAAAATACGTTTCTCTTTTATGGAGTATGCCTTATGGCGTTCTAAACGATTACTTTCTTGTACTTCAATGCTTGGTTTAATTTTAAGGTACATATTTAATTCAATAAGCAGGAGTCCTCATTCAATAGCTGAAAATTCGAGGTTACTTTAACATTTTTTAAAAGTTGGTACAATATTTTCAGGACAAATAAAAGCCACGAATAAAATACACACATCTCACATGCAAACGACAAAACGTTGCCACAGTCAGATGCGTCTGGCAGAACGCCAGAACGAGGGTAGAACGAGAAACTAGATCGATTCAGACGCTCTGATAAGATTGCAGCAGATCCATGTATTAACTGTAAATTATTTATTAAAAAATTAAAAAAAACAACTGAAGATCTTCAAGACAACCATTCAGGTGACCATCAGACTTCATCCTGTAATACAGAACTAAAAGGATTTTGTAGAGAATAAATAAATGATGCGCTATGAAAAAGCAAACGCGGCTTGTAGAACCGGATAATTGCTAGAGGCATGGGTTATCAAGCCACACATTTTAGAAAATATTTTAAACATAAGCCCCGCTTGTACTTTCTGGAGTAAGAACCCTGGCGTCCGCCTTCAACCATGATCCAAGAAAACGAAAGACAGATGCGAAGCGACTCCCATCAGAACAATTAATCAAACCATCTATTTCCTATGCAACTAACAACAATAATTTATAATTGTGTAACAAGCGTTAAATTTTGGGATTCGGTGCAGCTGCAGAATAATTCGGGTCGTAATAGTATGATGCCACAGTCTGATGCACTTGGCGGTACGCCAAACACCGAGGGTTGAGAGCCTGGCTAGGTCGATGCCACAGAGTAAGGAACCAGCGACCTGAGAGGCCGCGGAATTTGTTCAGTGCTATGCGGGGCCATTGTTTTAAGGTTGTGATATTTAAGTTATATTGATTGCTAAAGCACACAAGCAGTAGTTGCTGTACTTAATCAAGTTAGACCAAAAATAATACATTCTTAGAAGAAATTGTTCATATGCTGGCCTGATAGCAAAAAAAATAACTAGTGCGTGCTATCTAATTCACTTTCGTATAAGTTATAGGTTCATAAAATTGAGATTCTTCTTGTAGACGATGGGCTAGCAAGCTTAATAGCTTGGTTGTTAAATTGAAATTAAGACACAATAATTTGTGTCTTAATTTCAATTCAACAACCAAGCTATCCAATTAAACGTTGTCTTCGAGTCTTGTGATATGTATAGAATAATTCTCAAACCATTGTATAATTGCAGTATCGGGCTATCACAACTGACATAGTAAGTTATTTCATTCGCAGATTTATCATATTCGTGTTCATTCAATCATTCATATAAGCACGTCTATATCCCTTGCGAAGTAGACAGAGCCAAAAGTCTTGAAAAGACTGATAGGCCACGTTCAGCTGTTTGGCTCAATGTTAGAATTCAAATGTTCACAAGTATTTTTTTCTCTCTTACAAAATCTTATTACTATACCTACTATGATCTGATCATTTTCACATACGACCTACAAAACCCCATAACACACGTCACCTTAACGCGACAGAAACTTTTACCGAAGTTACTTAGGTCAATGGCAAAACTTTTTGCTTTGTGATAAATGGTTTGGAGCATCAGGTCACGATTCGAGCCACTCCAACAAAACCGTGACAACTTTTATTTCTACATGCGTAAATAAAATCACGCCTCATATTTTCGGATGGGTAGGCAGAGACTACATCTTTTCACTGTTTCCATCAACAATCTTTCATGTTTTCCCATTAAAATAATTTTTCGCTTCCAACAATTTCATAACCCTATTCATAAATTACCTCGACCTTTGTCTTATCTTCACATATGAGCAATTAATTATATTTTGGTAATTAATTTACTCGTAATGGTAAAGTATCGTTGTTGCGAAATAATATAATTAAACCATTTGTTAATTAAAACTCCGTGCGTTATGACGGGGGCTACCCTAAAATATTATTCAACTTTTCGGACAGGTAAAGTGAAGACATACTACTATATTTATGTTTTATTGTTGCTTTTAACCTACGAGTATATTTTAGTAACTTAACTTATATGTTTAGGTATGATTCAATTTTCAATCATACGAGTACGTATTGATTTTTGTTTCCCAAGTAAATAAATTAATATAGAATGTTAATATATTATAAGCTAATTCTTATGTTCTTTATTAAAATATCTATACATATAATAAATCTGTAGAAAGGTCAATTCTGTACATTGAAAATATTGAAAAAATAAATAGCAGGGGGTGTTACTGGATCGATACCAAACACAAAAATGTGATTAAAAAAATTTTTGTCTGTCTGTCTGTATGTTCAGGCATCACGTGAAAACTAACGGTTCGATTTTGATGAAACTTGGTATAATTATACCTTATTATCCTGGGCGTAAAATAGGATACTTTTTATCCGGAAAAAATACGAAGAAAAAAAATCTTAATTTTTCAGTTTATCCATAGACGTTGTTCTGTAGAACCGCGAACACACATTGCGTTACCCGCAGTGGATTTAGCGCCGTAACCTGTAACGCCTAAAGTCGGCTTTGGCTTGAACCGTTTGCTGCACAAGCGGGCCGCTACTAATTACTATGAAAAAATACTACATAGCTACATTAATTCCCATCAAGCTGAAAATGAGTATAATTATTTAAAACACAATCAAAAGCATTATTTCAAAATTCCCCATGATTCCGGTTTAAGGAAAAAAAATTACTCACAGTCAAAGGTAAAAAATGGGTGTATCGCAATTTTCTTTAAAACGGTAAGTTTTTCAAATCGGAAAATTACCTCAGGCATAAATTGTAGATCATAAAGTTATCTATAAAAAAGGTATCAATATTTTTTTTCAACAAAGCTACCGTTTCTGTGATATAACGATGCAAAAAGTTGCAAGCGTCATAATATGCATCCGTTTCCTTGCCACCTCTGAGGTAGTGTACTATTAGCGCGTTTTTTTTTTTAACCTTTTTATTATTAAACTTGAAAAAGTCTGAAATAGGTTAGAATAAACACGTGTTTTCACTACGCAGTGGTACTCAAGACTAACTTTCGCATTTATTATTAAAAAAAAAAAATAGAATAACCCTAAGTGAAGAAAATCATCTTAGGACAATAATAGAGATTACAATTATCAAATTCAATAAATTTAATTTATAAATTGTACAGTCCTTGCATAGCATCAACATGCGGGAATGTGCCCAGAAGGCTGGCAGCATTGCCAATTCGAATGGCAAAGCTGATTCTCTGAGCCAGATAATTTCCAGCCCTCCGGTCAAGAGATACCTCAATCAGCTTTTTCGACAATTGTCGGAAAAGCTGATGGGCAGATAGGCCCCCCGGTCCCAGAGTTTCTACCCCAAAAGGTTCAAAAGTATAGATATTACCGATAACTAAATACATACATACATACATAAAATCACGCCTCTTTCCCGGAGGGGTAGGCAGAGACTACCTCTTTCCACTTGCCACGATCCCTGCATACTTCCTTTGCTTCATCTACATTCATAACTCTCTTCATGCAAGCTCGGCGGTTTCGGGTACTTTTGACCTGACCCTTTACCAGGACGTCCTTAATTTGATCAAGATATGTTCGTCTAGGTCTTCCCACCCCGACCTTTCCCTCCACACTCTCCATGTATATCTGCTTAGTCAACCTGCTTTCATTCATCCTCTCCACATGACCGAACCATCTCAACATACCCTTTTCTATTCCTGTAACTACATCTTCTTTCACATCACAACATTCCCTTATCACACTGTTCCTTATCCGGTCACTCAATTTCACACCCAACATACTCCTTAACGCTCTCATTTCCACTGCATTTATTCTGCTTTCGTGCTTCTTTTGCCATACCCAACTTTCACTCCCATACATTAATGTCGGGACCAACACGCCCCTGTGCACAGCCAGTCGAGCCTTTTTGGATAGTTTCTGACTGCTCATAAAGGAAAGCTCCATTCACCATGTTCCCCGCGTTCACTCTCCTTTCAATATCACTATCACACTTGCCATCTGATGTAAACTTTGATCCCGATAACTACATATTTGCGCCTTTTGAGGTTTTTTGCGTCATTTGAAGCAGAACGGCCTTAGATTTAGTAACCTGAAGATGAGACGGCGCAAGTGTGACGACACAAGTAGCATCCCACACCAAAGGCCGCCCCAATCTCCAGGGCACCAAAGTCATACCATCCGGTCTCTTGGCATCATCCCAAGCCAGACCGTTTGGTTCTAGAACGGCTGGAACATGGATGGTGGCAAGAGCACGGAGGATTATATCATTTAGGGCGGCATGGCGCCCTAAACGGCCGGCACTCCTAGGGCATGAGAGGCCGTGGTGTCCATAGCCGACAACGGTATCCCCGCAAGGACAACTATTATTAAAGACTAACGGTATTTCATGTGTTGAGCATTCTGAGATAAAGCAGCTATACGACCCTAGCCACGTACACAATTAAACAGAGAGACAGATGTTGTCTCAAGGTTTCACTACGGTATAAATGAAGGGACTGGGTTTCATTATACTTATGTATATTTTATATTTTGAATTCAAGTTAAAATTACCGACAGAACAATATTTTTACTTATATTACTGCTACACAGAGTATATACGAGACGTGCTTATGCACATTATGACGCTTGCAACTTTTTGCATCGTTATATCTCAGAAACGGTAGCTTTATTGAAAAAAAAAAATGATTCCTTTTTAAAGATAATTTTATGATCTACAATCTATGTCTGAGGTATTTTTCCGATAAAACTTACCGTTTTGAAGAAAATCGTGAAAAACCCATTTTTTTACCTTTGACCTTGGGTAATTTTTTTCCTTAAACCGGAATCATGGGGAATTTTGAAATAATGCTTTTGATTGTGTTTTAAACAATTATACTCATTTTCAGCTTGATGGGAATTAATGTAGCTTCATTACTTACCGGACCGGACTGAAAATAAAATGGTGAAATAAACTATCTACGCGAAGACCGACATCCGCGCGGACGGAGTCGTGGGGGAAAGCTAGTCATACATAAATACATATAATCACATCTATTTCCCTTGCGGGGAAGACAGAGCCAACAATCTTGAAAACCGATAGGCCACGTTCAACTGTTTGGCTTAATGATAGAATTGAGATTCAAATAGTGACAGGTTGTTAGCCTATCGCTTAATTAAAAAAATACACAGGTTCAAATTATGCCGCGGCCATGTACTACTCTGTCAAGAAAGTAGCAGGAAAAGATCAATAATACACAAACTGTTTGTTATTCATCCAAATTTATTTTATCACCTTTAAAATATGCTCCTTTAGAAACGATACACTTACGCCAACGAATAATCCAATCATCAAAACATTTTTTAAACGCTGTTTCCGGAATTGAGGTCAGTTCTCGCCGCGAATTCTCTTTTATGTCTTCTACCGATTGAAAACGGGTGCCACGAAGTGGTAATTTGAGTTTAGGAAAAAGAAAAAAGACGGCTGGAGCCATATCTGGTGAATATGGTGGTTGCTCGATGGTATTTGTTGAGTGTTTGGTTAAAAATTCGTTCACAATGATGGCCTTGTGCGAAGGTGCATTATCATGGTGCAAAATCCAAGAATTTTCTTTCCACAAATCTGGCCTTTTTCGTCGGATTTGCTCTCTTAAACGCCGCATAACACTCAAATAATATTCCTTATTTACCGTTTGACCTTCCGGCAAGAATTCCGAGTGCACAACACCGCGATAGTCAAAGAAAACAGTCAACATGGCTTTGACTTTTGAACGACTTTGGCGTGGTTTTTTCGGTTTCGGTTCAGTTGGAAGGCGCCACTCCGAAGCTTGTTGACTAGTTTGCATGTCAAACTCGTAAACCCACGTCTCGTCACCAGTAACAATGCGTTTCATGAATGTTGGGTCGGAATTGACTCGTTCTAGCATGTCCTCAGCGACTCTCATGCAATTGAGTTTTTGAAAAAAATTCAGGTCTTTTGGGACTAGCCGAGCGGCAACATGTTTCATACCCAAATTATTAGTTAAAATGGTACGGATCGACTCGTGAGATACAGAAAGTTCGGTGGCTATCTCTCTCAAAGTTGAATGAGGATTTTCAGTCACTATTTCCTTCACTTTTGCGATGTTAACTTCAGTTGCAGACGTTGATGGCCTACCAGAGCGAGGCAAATCTTCCATCACATCTCGACCGCTTTTGAACGCTTTGTACCACTCATAAGCACGAGTTTTTGATAAAGTCGATTCACCGTAAGCCTTCTGTTACATTTTCAGTGACTCCGAACACGATATTCCATTGGCAATGCAAAATTTAAGACAAACTCTTTGTTCGATGTTTTTATCCATTATGAAATTAGCAATACACACTAGATATGATATAACTAAAAATAGCACTGTATTTAATGTAAACAACAGATGCAACTCAAACTCCGCGCCAAAATGGAAAACAGTTGTGCCAATCTAACAACAACAAAAAAAAACAAAAATTTGAATTTGGAACCATAAATAAATAATCCATTCCCGATACTTTTCTGACTGAATGTATTAAGAACTTTTTTTAAATTTTCTACACAACATTACTTAGTTTGATTTGAAGCCGTCGGCATGATCAATTTTTTTTAAATAAATTCTTTGTCTTTGATATCCTAATACAATAATGATGTTCCTTGAATTACTCCAAGATTTATTTTTGATAAATGTTACTATGAAAGTCAACTTCATCAAAGGGCCACTAAAATTGAATCTTTCTATAACGGCTGAATGAAAATATTTGCTATAACAAAAAATGACCTTCAGATTTTAAGTGTCACAGACAGATAAACATATGTACATATTGTGTATCAGATCTGCTGTGTAAATACAATTTCTACATTTCTTTTGCAAATAAAAATATTTTCTTTCACTCCTCTTAGTATAACATAAAATAATTTGTGTTCAATCATTCACTACTTATCTAAATAGTATCTTTTTCCTTCAATAGACCGAGTCAGGTTTTTACAAGAAGAGACTCCCATCTGATCTCCGCAACCTTTTCAAGGGTAATCTAACTCATATTGAACATGGATAATACAAACATACATATAATCACGTCAATATCCCTTGCGGGGTAGACAGAGCCAACAGTCTGGAAAAGACTGATTGCCACGCTCAGCTGTTTGGCTTGATGATAGAATTGAGATTCAAATAGTGACAGTTTGCGAGCCTGTTGCCTAAAAGAAGAATCTCAAGTTTCAAAGTCTATCCCTTAGTCGCCTTTTACGATATCCATAGGAAGGAGATGGAGTGGTCCAATTCTTTGTTTTCATTTGTGCGGGAACCACTCGGCATGGATGGACATGGATAATAATAAATAATATTAAAATAAAATGAACCCTCTAAACCCCATCGACGCTCAGAGAACTCCGATCGAGCGGCCATATTAAACAAACATCTGGGACTCGTAAAAATTTGTTACTGCCTCCTTTATTGGACAACTGCGTTCAGTAAACGATCCGCAATGAATTCGTTTGCCAATTTGATAGATTGAATGTTCGGGTGTGTGTACACGGTCTGGCAATCACATGAGAGCTGGTAGGAATTTAGCAGCTTCCAGCATGGCGTGGCGGCGCAGCTTTCATTTGATTGAAAGGTCTAAATGTAACGAAGCTATTAGAGGAATCATTTTAGTGAGCACCATATCGATATTGAGAATCGGATAAATTTTTTTTTCACTGTAAATTCACTGACTTCCATCGTTGTCAAATGCCAGAAAGCACGGCGTAATGATTTACAAATTTAAGGCGGTAACATGAATGATGTGAGGCAGGTGTTTCTCTTCAATTCAGTCAAGGATTATAAACTTGGGATTCTTCTATTAGATGATGGACCAAGCAACCTTTCTGAATCACAATTGCATTATTAAACGATCCATGTGAACGTGGCCTTCTTTTAGAGACTGTTCACACTGTCGAAGCCGTAGGGATAAAGGCTGATATATATTTGTATATAATTAAAACTAATAATTTATGAAAAACAATTTCCAAACTCAACATGATTCGATTTGTTTTTCTTTACAAATTGAGCGCGGTTTTGCCCGAGTGTACTCCAGATTGGCTGGCTCTTGTAACAACATCTGAACCGGAGAGGTTAAAGGAAATTATTTACGTAATCAATCATCCGTCGACAAACAGAGCCGGGAATCTTGTGCAAATACGAGTAACATTCGGATTCCTAGAAATATTACTCGCTATCCCCTAGTCTTTGTGGGGTTTGAGGAAAATCAAAATAATTATTTCTTGTTACTAACCAATGAAAATAATCGTCTTTCTACTGATATTTGTCCTTCCTAGAGAGGACAGAGTCTGCCAAATCTAGGAATGGGAAAATCAGTTCATTAAAATCTGTTACATTACAACTTAGACTCGTCTGTTAACTGAGAACTTAATAGTCTTCTGTGATGTAAGTGATATTCATACATAGTGACGGATTGCTAGCTGATCACCAAAAAGAAAAATTCCAAGATTTTTCTATAAGTATTACAACTTGGCAGAATGAAGATCGGCTGGCACGTACATATATGTTTTTTCTTCGTTACTAGACCAGCTTGGAAGCTTCATCTAGAACCTGAAATGTAAATTAAAATAGAAAACCATCTGAAGATTGACTGACTCCACTTCTCATATTTAATAAAAATATTCTCAATGACGTGTTGCCAAGCACCGCCCTCTCAATATGAGAAGTCGAGATTAATTCGAGTTTATAGGAAGGGCTAAGCGCTTAAATTGTTGCGTAAATATTTAATTCACTATTTTTTATAAAGAAATTCTAGATATTTTTATTATTCTTGTTCGTTACAAAGGGGTTTCGTCACGCAGTGACTATGTCACCCCCGTAAGGTTATTCTAGATAATAATTGGATATCTAGCTCTCCTAAGGTCACGGCGGATCCGCAATAGGAACAAACTCCAAGATAGTTTGTTTATCTTTATGTCTAAAATGCAAAAGTGACTTGTATCAACCGTATGTATGTACCGTATGTACTGTGTCACAGCTTAAACTTTTGGACCTACTGCTACTGATAGACTACTATGATACAGGCATCGACTTAGAAAGGATTTCCCGAAAGAACGAGAGAGAAGAGAATTTTCTTTTTACCCCGGGCGTACTAAGTAAGTTATATTTCTCACTTGTCTATGCTATGCTTCGCTATACTTCGGGGCCCGGGGTCCGCTTTCCGTAAATTACTATCTACACTTTGTCCGGTCTTCGGCGTCTTCAGTTTGTAGTTTACATACATACATACATATGATCACGTCTTTATCCCTTACGGGGTAGACAGAGCCAACAGTCTTGAAAAGACTGATAGCACTGGTCAACACTGGTTTTGCCACACGAACTTTGATAGCTAATTTTGTTTTATCAGTCTACCCTCATTATTAAATCACAGCTGTGATATGTCTATTAGCCTCATATTTGTTGTGATACGGTAATACTCATAACTAGTACTAAGGCAGTAAATTAACAAAAACGCTTACAAGTAAATCCTTATAAAAATATTTGTTGTTGAATTTGAACCCTTTTTTGTGATTTATTAACCCTGTGAATATGTCGAGAAAGTGTAATAATGATCCTAACTCTTTTTGTTATGTCTGCGGAGAACTAACATTCAAAAAACAACGACGAAATTTTACGAATCTTGTGTTGGAGTGTTATCAACAATGTTTTGGTTTTTCTGTCGCCCATCAAGACAAATCCTGGGCCCCTCATGTCTGTTGCATAACGTGTGTGAAAAATTTAACTGACTGGAAGAAAGGTGCACGACCTATGCCGTTTGCTGTACCCATGATATGGACTGAACAGCGAGATCACGTTTCAGATTGCTATTTTTGTCTCACAGACATAAAAGGTATAAATTACAAGAAAAAAACCACAGTTATTTACCCTAACTTATCTTCGGCTATAAGACCAGTCTCTCATTGTAAAAAATTGCCAGAACTAATACCAGTTGCAACTACTTCTGTTGAGAACAATTCACAACCGTCCACTTCAAGTGAATGTGTTGACGGGGATGATGACTTTGAGTTAAAAGGAATTGTAAACGAGCCACATTTGATAACTCAAGGAGACCTAAATGATTTGGTTCGGGATTTAAATTTGTCAAAAAAGCAGTCAGAACTATTAGGATCACGTCTAAAAGAATGGAATTTGCTACATCATAATACAAAAGTTAGCTATTTTCGAAACCGTGATCAACACTTCAGAACGTATTTTTCTCAGGATGGAGATTTGGTGTTTTGCAATAACGTAAATGAGATTATGAAAATGTTGGACATAAATTTTGATCTCTCTCAGTGGCGTTTATTCATTGATTCTTCGAAAGCAAGTCTAAAAGCAGTGTTATTGCATAATGGAAATAAGTTTCCGTCTGTACCTCTGGCCCATGCTGCAAATATGAAAGAAACTTATGAAAATATGAAACTTTTACTTGAAAAAATAAATTACAGTACATATTCCTTCAAAATCTGCGGTGATCTTAAAGTTGTTGCACTATTACTTGGACTTCAGCTGGGTTATACAAAGTTTTGCTGCTTTTTATGTGAATGGGATAGCCGAGACAGAACTAATCACTATATAAAAAAAACATGGCCTACGCGTGCATCGTTAATTCCTGGGCAAAAAAACGTAAAGTATTTACCCCTTGTACAGCCAAATAATGTGCTTCTACCACCATTGCATATCAAATTAGGATTAATAAAAAATTTTGTGAAGGCAATGGATCGCAATGGGAGTGGATTTTTGTATCTAAAAGAAAAATTCCCTAAAATAAGTGATGCAAAGATAAAAGAGGGTATTTTTGTTGGCCCTCAAATTAGGGAGTTAATAAAAGATTCAAGATTTGAAGAAAAATTAAGCGATTTAGAAACATCTGCATGGAAGGCTTTTAAAAATGTTGTTGCAAATTTTTTGGGTAACCACAAGAGTGACAGCTACAGAGAGTTGGTTAGCGAGCTATTATTGTCATATCAAGCATTGGGTTGCAACATGTCACTTAAGATCCATTTCTTAGACTCGCACCTGGATTTTTTTCCTGACAATTTAGGGGCTGTCAGCGACGAGCACGGTGAGAGGTTCCATCAGGACATTTCTAATATGGAAAAGCGGTACCAGGGCAAATGGAGCCCAAATATGTTAGCAGATTACTGCTGGACAATTAAAAGGGACCAACCAGAAGCTAAATATTCAAGAAAATCTTAGATTATTAAGTCATTTATAAAAAAAAATAACTTTTGATTTACGAGATCTGTGTTTTTCCTTAATATTTTAAATTACTCAATAGAATAAAATCCTTGTCTAGCAAATTTTTTTAAATGTTTATTTTTTCTTACAATCACCAATTAAAGTAAAAATTATCAAAAAAGTCCGTGTGGCACGACAAAGTTAAAATTTTGTTGACCAGTGTAGGCTACGTTCAGCTGTTTGGCTCAATAATGGAATTGAGATTCAAATAGTGTCGGGTTGCTAGCCCATTGCCTAAAAGAAGAATCCCAAGTTTATAAGCCTATCCCTTAGTCGCCTTTTACGACATCCATGGGAACGAGATGGAGTGGTCCTATTCTTTTTTTTTATTGGTGCCGGGAACCACACGGCATATTTGTAGTTTACTGATCCGCTTATCATATTTTTACGAAGTCTAGCCAGGATTTCCTTGCCCCTCCTACCTGTGCACTGCGTAGGCGGCATACCCAGACAATGTTCCAAAGATAGCAAGACATGATCGTATTAACGTAGGCGGCTCTCTCTATTTTGGCTGCTGTGTCACGTTAATATGTTATGTCTAACGTATTTACTTATTTTATTGAATATAATAATTATCAAGATCAATCAAGTTTGTATACCTTTGATTCATACATGTACCTTTTTTAAATTTAGAAATAGTTAACAACTTTCAATAAAAAAAAATCTGTCAATTATTTTCTGGTATATTAATGTAGAAGATTCTGTTTATTTACTTTTATCAAGTATTTATAAGCCTATCCCATAGTCGCCTTTAACGACATCCATGGGAAAGAGATGAAGTGATCCTATTCTCTTTTCTATTGGTGCTAGGAACCACTTGGTGTGAAAACTTCACGGGAAGTGTAAAAGGCGACTAAGGCATAGGCTTATAAACTTGGGATTGTTTTTTAGGCGACGGGCTAGCAACCTGTCACTTTAATGTGAATTCTGTCAGTAAGCCAAACAGCTGAACGTGGCCTATTAGTATTTTCAAGACTGTTGGCCCTGTCTACCCCGCAAGGGATTTTAACGTGATTATATGTGTGTATGTATTTATCAAGTATTAAACGTCGAGGCACAGAGTTCAGAAGCCCACCGAGGCAGTCTCAGCTCTGTGCATTGGGCGTAAACAGCATTCACAGACAAGCAAATAGCACGAAATCTCCCAAAACTGTCGCCGGTTCGTTAGCGCCGACGTCTGCGAACTTATACGAGATTGGTCGATTTCTAACTTCACCTTGCAAGTTTGTGTTGCTATTTTATTGTTATATTCTAAAATTTGGCTAATCTTGCTAAAAAATAATAAAAAAAAAATGAGAAAGTTAATTGATGTGTCATTTTGAAACCTTATAATGTCATCATTACATTACGTTATTAAACATAGGATATTTTCTAGAATATGCCTTCTAGTAGGTAGTCTTTGAATCTTGTCACTATTCTATAAAATCTGTAAGGCGTCTCGATGTCTCGTTTTTGTAGAAACTGAATATAGTTTTTATGCTTTATCCTACAATGACGCTACATAGTGCTACGGCGTAGGGGATAAGCTACGATATAATGCGTAGCAGCTACGCATATTCGTAGCAAGTGACAAATATACTACTGGCTTTTATTTTCTTTGTAATGATAGAAACTGCGTGTTATATTTAAAATAATAATCTCGATATATATTTAAAATGCAAAAGTATGTTTGTACAAACAAAGTTTATACAATGGAAAAGAAAATTGTTTACATTTTTGATAATACCTGCGGGAACTGGAATTCACTTTAACCAGGCTGAAGCTGCGATCGAAACCTAGTAAATTAATATAAAGAACACTTTTCTAAAATTTTACTGTAAAAACATGTGTTGAAAATCAATTACGATTAAAATTTCTCATTCATTTGCCCCGAAAAAGTTAGCCAACAAATATCTGAAAATAACCCCGTAACGGTATTCCGACTTCGAGTCTCGTTAAGTCCGCGAACAAACTACCTATAAATGTTTTTTCGCTAACTTCGCAAGAGATTTCGTCAGTTTCGCAAAAAGTCGCTAACGAGTGCCTTAATTCCGGCAGAAGTTGGGCGGAGGCACCGCCACACTCAACTACTCTCAAATTAGTTGTTCAGCAGAGTTGCGGACATGGGTCGCTTGGTGGCGCCACTGGATCTTGGTCAATCTGTCAAGTTTTTATTTTACTTTGACATTAATCTCAGGATATCCCTTTCCGGAAAAAAGGATGATTATTATTTTAAATTTATAATCATTAATTATAAATTTTTGTTTTATTTTTTATATATTTTCCATGTTGTTTGGTCTTAAGCGAAATTTTTTTAAACCATGTTTATTTTTCAAATAGTTTATTTGACAGTATACCGTAAGTTTAAATTCTGAGCAAACCCTACAATATGTATTATGGTCTGTTAAATAAAAAAGGAAACAAAAAAAATTCTCATTTGGGTACATGATGAAATAAACAAATCAAGCGTTCTTAGATAAAAATGACATCAGGAAAATTATTGAATTGTAAAAAAATATTTACTTTTTCTATTTACAATATTTTTGTAAATATATTTATTGTAAAGGTATCCTCACAATGCTTTTCCTCAATGAGAGAGCAATAGTAAGTTATTGTACATAACTCCGTTGCTACATGACCACGGAGAGATTTGAACCTGTACCTCCCTGTGCATCGCGCTTGTTTATTCAGGCTCTATAACAGTTCGACCACCGACACTTCAGTTTACTGAAAGTGTCTCTTTGTCTCTGCAATAAAATTGTGACAAAAGTTTCCGGGCTAATCTCGTGAGATCGCCATTATGATCTCATTAACGTTATGGTATCTCCCGTCCTCTTTTGATCTCAAGTGTTTCTTGTTCTATTTAAGGAAAGATTGTTTCTGAACTTTGGTGGCAAAGTAAATGTATTTGATTTGTAAGTATGAAGAGACAGGTTTGAACTCCACAGAGGTTTTGTTCTTGATAAGGAAACCTTACCCAGTTTTATATAAACTTCACATGAATGCTTGATAAAATGATAATAAAAACGCTATAATTATTAAATAATTAAAATAAAATAATATTGTTATTAATTATTTTCGCTTCATAAAAAGTAAATAATATAACGTACATAAGTAATAACTTGATTCTTATATTTTTGCAAAGTTTCTTGCGAAGAAGCTAGTTCTTGTATAGCATAGTGGGTGCCAATTTCTTTTTCCGTGCAGATTGTAAAAGTCAATCAAGGGATAGGCTAACAACCGTTATTCTTCTTATAGGCGATGGGCTAACAACTGGTCACTAATTGAATCTCAATTCCATCATTAAAACACCTGAACATGGCGTTTCAATCTTTTCTCTAACTGTTGGCTCTAATCTACCCCATAAGGAATAAAAACATAACGTTGGAATGACAAATGAAAGGAATCTATACTGCAGGCATGAATCTAACAAGACCTTATTATTAATATGAATACAGTAAATATATTCTCACACACAAACGATCGCAAAGTGTGCGTGTGGCATGAGCCCGCAAAAGTTTTACCGAGTCGCGCCAACCTCGTGTTACAATACAAAATGTTGTGATTTTTATGTAGCACGCTATTATAATAAACTTTTCTGCGTGCGTTCTATTCACAGAGGCCTATTGTCTGATTATAGAACTCGTGTGTGTGCTTTTGTATTTGCTTAACTCCAGTTAATTTTATTTCTAGATATTGTTACAATAGTACAAAAGCAATATCAATAAATGCATGGTGTGACTTTTTATCATGTATTTATTAAAATTAATTAATTTATAGCAAGTTCACACATATCACGTATGTATCAGTTCCGGATAGATCCAATAGTCAAAATACATACTTGAAGGCCGCGTTTATCTGAATTACTTAAAGATGAAACTGAAATTCGGGTTGTCCTAAAGGCTACCTGTATGGGCTGTTCGCCTAAAAGAAGAAACCCAAGTTTTTTAGCTTTTCCCTTAGTCACATTAGTCATCTTTTTGTTTTATATATAAAGATTACTATGATACTAAATCTTGAACAGCGATAACTATAATTTGGCACGTGTCAGTGACCCAATTGTTTGTTGCAGGGTGTGCGCCATGTTCCTCCCGGAGTTCGCAAGTTTTGTGGCGGCCATCTTATTCGCAGTACACCCTATACACACGGAGGCGGTAAGTAACACTTACAGTACAGAAATCAAGTCGTTTGCACAGTCGCCTGAAACAAAAACCTTTTTGTAGAATGGATTTTCAAGATAAGAGTGAATGCGTAGTACTTGAGATTACGTGTACCATCTTTTGTTTAATATCAAACGCACTCAAATTCCTTTATGAAAATGACAATACTGGGATCAAGTTTCACTGCAGGCGACTGTATATACGTGTTATTAGAAATTCGTGTCTACATTTCATGTTTACACATCTTAAACATAGTAGTTTATTTCAGTCCATTGTCTGAGTTAGCGAACCACCAAGGAATAAACTATTAGGCATATACTCTAGAAATTTTTCAAAAATATTATCGCTATACCTTCTCTGTTTTGTTTTTACTGTCATTTATTACAGTTTAATGACTCCCTAGTATAAGTTATGTTGCATGCATAGTGTAAGGTGTCTTGCACGAAATAACCCATTAGCGCAGATAATGCGTACTCGGTTAATTAATTTGAATTGTTATTTCTTAAACAAGTTTAAAAAGAAATTTCCAGAAATCTTTGTTAGATATAATTTTAGTAAGCTATCCACGCGTTTCATGAACTAAACACCACTATACATATGTATATACAGGCGACACATAAATACATTCAAATAATTGCATTGTAAGTTTTTCTTCTTCCAACACTTATCCTTATAAAAAAATACCATTCATAGAGCATTATGTGCCAATTTTCAGTAACCATTAGATTACATTTTCATTTGTTTATTTTTCCTTAGAATAGTGAAGTAGTCCAATTTTAAACATAAGCGAAAATTTCAGTTTTATAGTAACTCGCAGTCATTTTTATTCCCGATTGTAGATATTGGTCATCGCTTCGACGTTTCAGTTTAATGCATCCGTGAATTAAACGTATCGGTATGCCGCTACCAGAAGTTTTTTGCCATTGAGGTGAACAATTTGCTGATATTGTTAAACGGTATTTTCAATTCTGAAAATACACAGCTTGAATTATCTGTGTAGGTACATTTTAGGTTAAATAAATTTTATTTTTGAGGTTTATCATATAAAATTAGATGCATGATTGTATGATCAACCTGTTTGCTTAAAAGAACAGAACAGGCTCGAAAAAAAGAGATGAAATATGTTTTTGTTTATAACATACTTTAATTTTAATATTGACCGATGCTCTTACGGGGAGAAAAAACATCGTGAAGAAACTTTCACATCAGACTACTAAATAGATTTCTGACAATAAACTATTGGACCATTACACTCCTTATGGTGGACGTAACCGGGAGAAACACTTATAAGTATAATTATAATGTGTTTGCATATGTCTCATTGAAATTTATTTTTTATTTTTATTGTTCCCTACATCCAAGCTTAATTGTTAAACTGCCAGATGTATACTTTATAGCCGAATTAATTTAATTCTCAAAGCGATACAGCGCGTTCAATCTTATTCAGGCTTCTCGACTTGACAAGAGCTCTATAATCCGGCGTAAAATGAAGTGCCCCGTATTCGCCCGCGCACTTATGTTTACAGTGCTATATAAATCCGTAGCGTTGGCCACTCAGTCACAGTTTAACGACACAATTCCTTTAGACGACACTCACTTTGTATCAAAGTAATAAATGTATAGAAAAGTATCTATACTCTCTTTCAAAATGCATATATCCCATTCACGCCTCTTTCTTAGAGGGGTATGAATTCATTTCATATATCTTTCCACTTACCAAGATCCTTGCATACTTCTACACCGCAATGCTTCGGAGTCTGGGGTCCGCGGATCGTTGCATTCTTCTTTGGTTTTATCAACCTTCATATATCTTCCAATACAAGCTATAAAGTTCAAAGATTCTTCTTTCATGATCGTAATGTTTATGTGGAGAAGTGCTTAAACCAACAGTGGTCTTGCAGCTAAAGTGATAAAAATACAAGTTATCGAATTAATCATCTGCGTTCTGCATAATTTATAACGCCACCGCCTCTATTGTCTCGAAACTGCACTAAAATTGGAACACTCCCGTGTCTGCACTTTTAACAGAAGCATTCGGTATTGGATAGACAATTTAATGCAGTATAAATTGTTCAATCTTCTGGATTTGTTTTAAAGTTCTCCGATCCATTTAGATTGTCGTCCATTTATAGTTTGAGATAGAGAATGCCTTGGAGATCAGCAGCCTCTGAAACTTTTCTTAACATATACATAGGTATATAATAACACAGCTGCAATAGTTATTTTCGACTTTTGAATTGACGTAGGTGCCTCAAATTATTTCATATAGTTTCATTATGTTGTGGCAATTGTATACGTTGCATCCATTTAAATATAAAGGTTATGACGTTGTTAGTTTTATATTATAAAATTAATTTGAAATATAAATGTATTTAAAATTTATTTTATATTTTTTATATTTCTAACAAAACCAGAGGATTCCGCGGTTCCGTCCGAAAAACGAAAATTCCCGTTGATTCCCGCTGCCGCAGAAAATTCGGAAATCCTCTCTTAGTGAACCTCTAGACCACAAAGAAAAGCTTAATGTCAAATGTCTAATTGGTAGACCCAGTGGTTTGGGCTGCGCATTCTGTGCCGGTCCGTCACTTAGTAACGGAATAGTTAAATAAAATCTATCAAATAAATTAGCATTGTGGAACTTCTCCAAAACATAAAACGGAGTCGTTGGCTCAGTGAAGATATAGTCATCTAAACAGTACCATATAACCAGTAGCTTTTACTAGTTTCCACAAGCACCGGCTACATTGCAACGTTACGTCCAGTCAGCTGTAAATTTGATGATCTTTAAACTCGTTTATGAGCGCTTTCCAATTAGAAAACGCAGCTGTAAACCCTCCATTTTACACGATACGTGTTTGTTGGTGCACTGCAGAAAATTGTGAACAATTAGCTTTCTTGCGGATGTTTCATTATCAATTATAGTTTCGATACGCGACTAAAGAAAATAAAAAGGAATATCGGGTTCTTAAGGTTGTTTTTGTGTCAAACGTTTAAATGACTTTAATGACTTTTTTATATTTATTAACCCAACTCATTGAACAATGTGTGTATGTAGCGCGTATTATAATAACACAATACGCGCTACATACACACATTACACAATATTTGTTTTTTTTTTCTTTTTGTTTTTACTCAATTTTGTAGTAATAACAGAAACCAAAATTATCTTGTATATACATTTATATAAGACATTTTCATTATGACCAAACTTCAGCTCAAACTGAGAATTTGTTACTTTGATGCAACAGCAAATTACCACCGCGCCACAAAGGCCGACAAATAAATCACATGCCACTTTACTGTCACTTATAAAAGTTACGCTGAATATAACTCGCCGTCTAAAATGACTGCATTCTGGGAAATAACAAACACTAGGTAGTCCAGTAATATCAAGTGAAAATATTTTCCGCGAAACTTCTAAAACAATCCCTCAGTCAACTTGGACTATCAAGAGAATATAATAGCTTTCAAAACTTACAACGAAGTTTGCAAAAAAAAAGGTTGGATGTAGTTTTTCCTCGAAGGCCTTAATTCAATCTTTTGCAGATCTTTTGTATGCTATTGTGTTTGTGTAACTTTCCAGCTGGCTATTTTACTGAAGTTCCTCGTATTTTTCACTGCTTTTACAGTTTGCGTGAAATTATAAAACGTGCAACCTCATTGGTTGTTTTTCTTTTCGCTTTATTGGCATGTAACAAATTTTCAGTCACGCGAGTTCTTAGTGATGTCATTTAGTCGCGCCCTTCTTTCAAGTATATACTAAATTATAACCTTTTTAAATCAGCATTATCATTTGTTTGTGTCATCACTAAAGGCAGCCAGAAGATCTTTGACAACTCTATAACCAGAAGGCCACAAAACAACTTAAATTTGAAGTCCGTGACTAAATATGGGAAAAAAAATCCAGCTTAAATAATCGTATTTGCACTAGACGAATAGACGTAGGCGGCTTTTTACTCCAGTCGCCTCTTACGATATCAACAGCAAAAAAGTGGTCAAATTCAGTGGTCAAGTACAGTTAAAGGGCACAACTCCTTTAATATTATTGAGTGACAAAACTAACATATCACAAACATTATGTTTCCAATCCATATAATAAGGGTGTCGTAAACTCCAATTTTTCCGGGTATAATTTACTTCGCCCTATATTTACCAACTTTAATGACGCAACACTAACACAAGTATTTCTTCGTACTCGTAGTTTGTTCAGTTATGAAATTATGTTTGCTTTTATTTTATACTAGCGGCAATACCGTGACTTTGTCTGTGTTATAGGTATATTATTGGTACCTATACCAATAATTATTAAATAATTGCCAATGGGCAAGCTGACCAACTATAGAATTTAACCCTAAACGTATCTTTGACTTTCTAGTAAACTTAATTTTATTTTTTGCAAGAAATCTTACTCCTCTAATGTTTTGCCCCGCTCACATTCTTTTAATAGACTTAGCATGAAATGGACAGACAAAATCACCAGATAAACTAGGGACATTTTAATCTTACGTTCACTTCTAACGATATAGTAACTCTACAGCGGTATTTCATTGTGTTTATTGGTTAGTTTGCTCAGTCGCCATTTCTCGTAGATTTTATGTCCGGTCTTTGCCGTAACATTTTGCTCCCGAACCAATATCATGTTTGTTTCCTTCAGATGTATACTTTGTTGCGTTTTTAATGAATATATCCTTTTTAACCCTTGATCTAAATATAAGGTCTTATGAGGTTAAAGTTTCTGCGTGTGAAAGCCAAATTGTTAATTTTTTATTTATTGTTCAGTGTTTAAATCAAAAAGAGTCGTCCTTCCTTAAGTTAGGTTCAGATGATCGAGAAACACGTAGGTATGTCATTGTTTCTGTTGAATTAGGAGGAAAAACATCCGTGTAAACAGCATGCTTACTATGACACAGGTATAGAACTTTATTTTGGAGTTAGCTGTATAATAGCGCTTTATCTAATTATTTTTGGTTCTGCATCAGTGAGTGATTGACTCGCAAATAACGCACAGCTTTTATAGCTGGTTTTAGAAATTTGAAATTTTACATGTATGTATTGTAGGATTTCTCGAAATTCCCACCGCAACGGAAATGAACGGGGATTTTGTTATACGCGGGCAAAGCCGCAGGCGATCTCTAGTATTCATATTATACAAATAATAATTAACACGATGACTAGTCAGATATAAAAGAAGCTTCAGATCAACCGCAAATCCCAAATAAGTTTCCAACCGCGTAACGTTATTAAATTCCCAACGCTGAATCCTCGTTAGGAACTACATAGTTCTAAATTTCAAAACTTTCCGTTCACAATTAGTTTTCGACATGAAAAATAACTTTCACATAATTTAGATAACTGGCACGTTTTAATCATGAAACTGCATAATTAGTTTTTTTTTTAATTTTTCAAACAGTTATTAATGCTCAATTTTCTAAGGACTAAATTCATACGTTGAGTTGAATAAACACAACATAAAAAACCCGTAGCACGACTTTATTCTTTACGAGGTTGATAGACTCAAATTTAGAAGACAAAAAGACCACATTTAGCTGGATAGCTTAATGGATAATAAAACCAATAAAATAACGACAATACCAATAGACTCGCGAAACAGGTAAGCTTATTGGTAACACATTCATTGATAACAATTTGGTAAAAATCGGTAACCTTTGTCAAATTACATAAACAAAGTAGTGAACCCTTTGTTCTAAAGCTACACCGCTAAAAATGCAACAGAGAAAGTACATACATATAATCTATATCCCTTGCGGGGTGAACAGAGCGAACAGTTTTGAAAAGACTGATAGGCCACATTCAACTTTTTAGATAGATGATAGAATTGAGATTCAAATAGTGACCCGTTGCTAGCCCATCGCCTAAAAAATTAAACTTAAGTTTATGAGCTGTAGAGCCCTTAGTCACCTTTTACGACACCCATATGAAAGAGATGTGGTGGTTCTGTGCCTTTTCCATTGCCGCCGGGAACCCCACGGCACAGGGAGAGTAATGGTAATTAATTTAATTAAAACAAATAATGATCATTAAAAACAGAAATACTTTCAAGCGTTAAAACTGCTTTTAAAGATAAAAACAAATGCAAATGTAACTGTTATTAGTAGATACCCGTTACACGAGCACTCATAACTGTGAAATCAGTATGCGTTTCCGTGATTACAGATTTAATTAATTTAATTTGGAGTAGAATCCTTGCTTGGCAGTGCTATCTTTAATTGGTTGGCTAGACGGAGTGATAATAATACTGTGTACATTTTCATTACAGTATACAATTTGTAACCATTGCGTTAAAACATAGATGTTGTTCAGGATAACTTAGATTGAAACTTTTTAGCGCCAGCGATAATCATGTTGTTTGACTATACTTCCTTCATAGATAAAATTTGATAATTTTGTGTTTTGATAGTTTAGTATTTTATCGTGTTTTTTTTCGACGTTTTAATGTTTGAATCAGATAAATGTTATACCCAAAAATTTTTGGGTCAAAATTATGACGAACATTGGATGGAAATGGGACTAATGGGTTTTTTTATCATATTTAGCATTATGTTGGCGATATTTTTCCAAGATTGAGTTTTCACGATTTATTGTAGACAAAAGTTGCGCCGATCTGCACCTGCTATTTGATACAGGTACCACATCTTTGCTATATGTCTAGGACTAATGGATTAAAGTAACCATCAATGTTCTAAGCATCTAAAAAATAAAAGAACCCATTATGTTTCCGTAGTATTCGCACCTGTGACCTGCGTAAAAGCTTAAGCCAATATACAAAAGTTACTATGTATAAATAATACAGGTATTAAATGCGCACGTAACGTAGGTATTTTATCTCGTACGTACGTACGCGAAAGATTAAAATCAGTAATACCAAAATTCTAACAAAGATATTTCATAACCACACAACAAATGTATTTCTTCAAATGATTTTTATGTCAAGAAAAAGATACTTATTCTTACGTAGGTAGAAATGGAACTCAAAAGGATTCAAACGTCGATATAACTTTTTCTTTGTTCGAGACAAATGCTCCAAATATAGCCGTTATTGAATGTTTTAATTTAAGAAGTTTCCTTGTTTGTTGTTATCGGGATCGAATGGGATGATACGTCGCACAAAAAAAGTAAAAAATTTGAATTTGAAATTCCATGGAATTTGCGTTAAACAAAAAAGTAGGCAGGCGAAGTTACACGTTGCACTAGCGTGATAATGTATATATTAAAGTTACAACGTAAAATAATAAAATCATTTATGTATATTTAAAAAACCATACAAAAACTTTTTATTGTTACAGGTGACGGGAGTGGTGGGTCGAGCGGAAATGTTGTCATCCCTGTTCTTCCTAGGCGCACTGCTCTGTTACGCTCGCGCCGCCAGTAGGAGACGAAATACAGGTATACAAATGAAATAATTGATTTATCTACATTTTACGTTGAATAATGCAGGGACAAAAAACCGACAGTTAAAACGTGACCTTATGAAAGTAATAACATTCGACTGCGTAAAAAGTACTTTGTATCCTTCTTACCCCACACCATATGTACGCAAAACACATGTGTGTGGGTGTGCCATACAGTATGCGTGTGTGTGTGCCATACAGTATGTGTGTGTGTGTTTTTTGAATTGTAATTTCATCGACTAGGTACGCTTCGGGCTCGAGATCTGCCTTTGACATTTCTTTCTTTTCCTTGATCTCTTTTCGGCATCTGCATCTGTTTTGATTACTATTACCTTGGATAGACTTTGCAACCAATACAATTATTGGACAAATTTATCGATAGCATACCTATATCACAATAAATCTCCTGCCCTCCGCGTGGCACGCGTTCGCCGTTTTGATCTCGCGAATAGGTTTTTATTATGCTGTTTCGCTTTTTATTATGACGTGAAACGAGACAGCGATAACTATTCGTGCGATAAAAACGGCGTCGCGCGTGCGATGTTACGAGGGCTGGAGATGTTTTATAAGTTCACTAGTAATAACACTTATTGTTTTTAAACACTTTCTCCGAAAAAAGATTCGAATACAATGTAGGTTATGACCTACACAACACAAATCCGATAGATATAATTGTTACAAGAATTTAATACTACATAGAGCGACGCCGTAGATTTATTATACTTAGCAGTACAATGTTAGCAAATTGTATGACGGCTGGTAACAAGGAAACCTTGTTGAAAACTTGTCTGTTCTGTTACGAAATTGCTTTGTTTACAACAATCAACATTCTGGGAGCAGACATTGTCGGTTGTAATGTTACTCTCACGCTAATGCTCGAGTAGGTACTTTTTGGATAAATATATTTTCTATGTGCAACTTTACTGAAATATCCGGCTTTTGTAGTGTCTTAGTCTTCAATCAATACCTACTATTTTAGGTGAAATAAGGTCCGATGGTAAAAAGAAAGAGCTTTTTCTGTGAATTTCATATACTCGTATAACTAGAAGAAAAAGCACAATTCCTAACGATGTGGTTTCAGGTAGACATGATCATAAAAACTTTTCATATTATTTTCACAGAATTTTTCTTTTATCTAAACTGCAAATCGCAAGTACAATGAGAAGTACGTTATGTTGAGAGAGAAACTTTATTATTCGCAAAGTCATGGGGAGTTCTGAAAGAAAAACAAAATCAATAAAAACAAAGCCGTACCAGGCCATGTATTCATAAATCATAAAAACATACGCTAAGAGCAATATTCCCGAAATTCCCATTTTAACACAGTAGACTAGACGCCCATTAGAAAGCCGTATATGTTTAACAACAAACTTCAGGTTGTTAGCTTTACGGACGTTGAAAGTTAGCGGAATCCAGATTAAACCGGAATTATGCCACTACGAACTTAGGCAGTTTCCACTTGCGCCCTTCGATCGGTCTTACTCGAAAGTTACAGGATATTTAAAGCCAGCGTTTCTGCTTGGAGAGGCTAAGACGTCAATACAATGATACGTCTTACAATACAGCGCATTTGACTGCAGTTATAGGGAAATTAGGAAAGGGAAGTAACTAGCGTTCTTGCCTTTTTAGATGTCTTAAAATTATGTAGATAGCAGCGTTTTTGGTTGCTTTGCAGGAAAAATCTGTCAGTTGCCCGGTATAGAAAGAGTTTTACATAGTTACATTGATATAAAGCATAGATAGTTAAAATAAATAAATAGTATGGGACAAATTTCACAGATTCAGTTAGTCTCGAAGTAATTTCGTAAATTGTGTTTCGAGATTCTAACTCAAAACTAAATGATTGATTACATTTAGTATCTACTATACAAAATATGCGAATCTCTCTGCTGCATGCAAACAAAAATAAATGTTGAACCACTATGCATTGCATCACGAAAATTTGATAAACATGAGAATATCATGGATCCGATGGCTCAAAGTTATTTCGAGCATCCTCAATATTCGCTTCCAAAAAGGTATTTTTGTCATACATTTTTTATTCCATCTGAGTTGCCTTTGCCGGTCAATGGAAGAGTGATCGAATCTCACTGAATTTTTTTTATCCCGATATACCAGCTCAAAGGGGAAATTGTTGGTTCGTCGGATGACAACCAAAATCATTTGCTTAATCCCGACAGACAGATTCTATATAATCTTTTTTGAAATCGTGTCATGATATTTCGATGATTATCTTTGAAAATTGTGACTTTTGAATTTTAACGTTACTTTTGTTTACAATTGTATCGATAAACTGACTCTACATTAGGTACTTCATCGTAACTTTATGTTTTCACTTATATAGGAAATTATTTAATTACTTTTAATATCGAACAAGTAGACCGAGCAAAGAGAGGTTAAAGACATAGAAGTCGGAATAAAATAATTTATTTTTGTGATTCAAGTATAATTTTCTTCCAATTTTATCTGCAATACGTGGAATGTGGCCTTTCAGTCTTTTCAAGACTGGGAAAAAGAAGTAATTATATGCTGTGCAGTATTATATGTGTGTGTTATCTTTAATTAGCGATAGGTACGCTGACAGTAAGTTAACTGAGGAAAAAAATATTTTATTGTAATTTCTACTATGTTTTGTTTTAGACTGGAGATACGTAGCGGCATGTACGGCATGCGTGGGCGTCGCCATGCTCTGCAAGGAGCAGGGCATCACCGTCACTGGAGTCTGCGTCGTGTACGAACTGTTTGTCGCACAAAAGGTATTAATACTTTATTTGTACTTCTTTCTGTATGCCGGTTGATTGGAATAGATATTTTTAACTGGATATTTATTTTTATAAATATTGATAGATATTTTTATTTTTTTATGTGTTCTTCTTTGTTTTGTTTTATGCAATAAGGTTAAAACAACAACGTTACAAATTGTGAATTTACTAAAAAGTTAAAGCAAGCATTACCTTTAGGCGATAGTAACTAACGCGCGAAAAGATTCACGCAATGTATTAATTATGCGCATTTAAGTATTAAAGTTTATAAAGGTTTCTAAACCATGAAAGGATTGAAACCTAACGCAATATCCTAAAACCATACCCGAATGTATCAAAGTCACACGAACCCAAGTTTATGCAAATTATGTGCGTATAAAACTTTTCACCACCCGCAATTGTAATTCGTGACAAATACCAGCACAGGGCTTCAAGGGAACTAAGTAAATGGGGCCCCTTAAGTGTTTCACTTACGCCATCTTATGACACGTTTTAGCAGACGTCAGCCATAGACTTAAGAAAATTTAAACATGTCATTGGAAATGTTATGGTATTTAATTCGTTCACACGGCCTGTATATTTTGTTGCGTACTGTGGTCACGTGATTGATTTACATAATTGAAGTATTTTTTATCACATTAGCTACTATTATTATTTCTTCACGTATGATTTTTTCCTTTGGGAGGAAATACCATATTTGTGACCTACTTCTCTATTATTCCAATTTAAAGTTTTCATCTTGCGTTTTCAGTCACTTGAGAATTGTTTAACGCATACTTACTTCATTCATCATATCATTACGATGATCATAACTAGATAAATATTAAAGAAATACAATCTGCTAACTATATAAATATAAAAAGAATTTGTCATGACATACTATTCCAAAACTAAAAATAATAAAAACAGCATCTGTTAAGTTTCGCCTTGGCTAATCCAACTTTTTACTCACACATTTGCATGCTCTCCAGAACTTGAGATACAAGACGGATTTCGACTTCAGATTTATTTACACGCGCCACAGAGTCGAATCTCGCTCAACTTCGAACCTTAGGCTGCGTTTCCACCAGAGGTGTGCGAAGATGCGTAGCGAGCGATGTGTTCTTGAAGA
The DNA here is from genome assembly GCF_032362555.1 of Amyelois transitella. Taxonomy (NCBI): domain Eukaryota; kingdom Metazoa; phylum Arthropoda; class Insecta; order Lepidoptera; family Pyralidae; genus Amyelois; species Amyelois transitella. Next base: position 9,202,455 of record NC_083509.1, read on the forward strand.
ACCAATGAAATCACATCATTTACTTAGTCTCGAGCACAGTTCTGGTCGAAAGCATGGCTTGATTTTTGTACGTTCAAACCAAACGAGACAGTGTGCGAGAAATGCATTCCGTGCGAGGTTTCAGTCAAACTATATGAGCCAGTCCATAGACATAGACGGTTCGCATTAAACAATAATGCAATAATTTTCATAGCTCCGCTTCAAATCTTACGACACATTTTTCTCGCACACCTTTGGTGGAAACCCCCACACATGTACACAGCTGAACATCTTCGCACGACACATTTTCCTCTACATCTCTGTGTAAACGCAGCCTTAGTTTAACATTAACCATTCTCTCACTGCTGCGGAGTTCAATACTCGCTATGCCTGTGACCCAGTTCTTCGGCTTTGTAAATGGAAATTACTTTTTGCGGGGCTGCTTTTGGTCTCCAGCCGGTTCTGGGAGATAATGTGAAAAACTAAAATATAATTTCCGCAGCACTCACGCTTCGCTGCGTGCCGATAGGTCAGCGTAACATTTTACTGTGACATTATGGACTTGGTAACGCTGTGAAATACTGTTGCTGGTATAGTAAATTTCAGTTTTACGTGTTTTACGCAGCTCAGAACTGTAACGTTATTTAGGTAATGGAATATTAAAAATAAAATTTCTGCTTCATTTACCATCAAAAAAATACAAAGTATTAAATAAACATACATATACACGTAAACTAACCTATATGTAGGTAAGGTACCTAAACGAAAATCATATTTCACATAATAAATCAAAATTAAATATTTCAAAGAAATACAATTATGTACTGAAACTAATCTTGCATACCCGTTTCACAAGGCCACATAGACTAAAATTCATACTAATTTCTTTCAGCGTCGCAACTCCAGTGGCAGCAGCCGTTGGTCCTGGCTCGATGCGTGGGGCAAAGGTTCAGGGTGGGGCTGCGCGTGTGGGGAAGCCGCCAGGCGCGTGACGACCGTCTGCTGTGCCACGTTGGCTTTGTTGGCGGCCAGGCTTCACGTCATGGGCGCCCAGTTGCCCGTGTTCACGAGGTTTGACAACCCTGCTGGTGCCGCACCCCCGCCGGCAAGGTGAGATGTTGGAATCATCATAACATATTTTTTAATTAATTATATGTGGCTTTGCCCCTATGGGACTTTGGGTACGCCTGTGGGCAGTCCTCCAGATGAGTGATAACTGTCTGCTGTGCTACGTTAGCCCTGCTAGCGGCCTGGTTTCACATCATGGGCTCCCAGTTGCCGTGTTTACGAGGTTCGACGAAAAGTCGAAAGTTTTTTGTTATCTTGATTTCCAAAACCAACGCATTTTAACCTTAACCATTCAATGAGAGCTTTCTCAAAGAATACTTTTTGAGATGCTTACCTATTATTAAAACAATCTTAACTTTAGCACCATCAAAGTCGACTGCGACAGGTGCCAATTCGTCTGCTAAATAAAATATAAATTATTTATTCCTAGGCCGCTGCTTCCCTACAAACTCCGGAGTTGTTCAAGGAGTTAAATTTCTAATCAGTTGAGAATCAGACTTGAGAATTGAGTTTAACGACCCTCCACCAATCTATTTGCGATGCGCATAATAACTACATTGTGCTATGCTCTGTTTCCCCAATAAAGTTTGCGTAATTTGGTTTAGGAGCTACTTTGTCCGGAGATTCGGCTCGGCGTTCTGTGTCCACGAGTTTAATCACACGACCATAGAATTTAGTATTTCTGTAGACGAGCTAGCTCTTGTACGCTGCCCCAGTTTCTAATCAAGGCTTGCGGTTGGCGCTGGATCTATTTCAAAGCGGGTTACGTTTCCAGCAAAAGACGTAACGATTAGACATGCTGCTAGAATCCTTTGCTCAATAGCGCGGCAGTAATGTCTTTGCCGGCATTTAACATTCATATATAAACTATTAATTAATTTCAGTATGTATAATTTTGACTCTTAGATTGTTTATATTCTCTATTAACTAAGTAAGGCTAGCTAGCTAATATCATTTTCAAAAATTACACATACTCAACTTCAATAAAATAGGATGTTAAAACAAACACAGAAGGCTGGACTTCTTCGACGGATTTTCAATAGTAGGTTCATAGTAGAGTAGTATAATTACTAGTACCTACTGGTTATTCGAGTGGGACATCACGCCAGGCGTTAAATGGGTTAAGACAATTATAAGTTTTTTACTCTAAATTTGTTCTAGGCTTCTTACTAAAATTTAGGGTACCTTAAAAGTATATCTAATGATCTTGGAATCCTGTTAGTTAACTTTGGAGCCACATTAATTTTACGACCTACGTTCGTCATTCCCGCTCATTGTTTAAGGGTGGCTTTTCCCGCCCTCAGTAGTTAAGTGAACGCTCAAATTCGTGTAAAACGAACCCAGGGCCGGAGGGGAAGGTCAGTGACTTCTTACGACAGAAATTAATTGGTCTCCTCCACCGAAATTCTAAGGAAATGTTGACAAATAGTCTTCGATTGACTTGTTGTCAAGGAAATACAATGTACGGTTCGATTCGCCAACAATAAATGCGTTCAATTTAACCTTACTGGATTTAGCTCGCACAAGCCACTGGACATTTACTTGTTCTTGAAGGATTATTTGTATTACCTACCTACCAGCTTTTCACTTTGGTAATATGAAATTAGGAATTTAGTGTAAAAATTACAGCGTAAAATTGAAAGTACCTAATAAAGAAGTGAAGTAAAGTACCTTCACATCAAAGTTTATTTCAAACGGAGCTGTGCTTATGATGTCCTCTCCAATAAAAAGAGATGGAAACACCCTATTCTATTTTAAACAGACTGCATCGATGAACTTAAAATATAATGAAAACTATTCCAACAGGCATCTGACATTCGCATACCTGCCAGCCCTGAATGCCTGGCTTCTAACTCTGCCCGAGGCTTTGTGTTGTGACTGGACCATGGGCACGGTGGCGTTGCTCCGGTCGTGGCGGGACCCTCGGAACCTGGCCACGATAGCGTTGGCAACTACACTCATCGCGGCAGCTGTTCACGCCTTGAGGACTAGGTCTTCGGCGCTTTCCATGGTAAGCCAATTGGTAATGTTAGTTATTAGTTACGTTTACTTGTATTTTATGCTCCAATAAATAATTTCTTTATATTCTTTAAATTATGTAATTGAAATCCATAACTTCTGACCCTGTCCAAAGCGCTGCAACACAACTATGGGGTCACAAAGTTTTTTTTATATGAAAGAATTTAATGGTATTAGTCATGCAAGGCTAAACACTAAGTCTATCTTCTAATCAACTCATTTCTCATCGAACTTCTTATTTCAGGGACTAGCACTTCTAGTTCTGCCGTTCCTCCCAGCATCGAACCTGTTCTTCCCAGTCGGGTTTGTGGTCGCCGAGCGCGTCCTCTACATGCCTTCCATGGGGTGGTGCCTCCTGGTGGCCCATGGATGGAGGCTGCTAGCCAAGAAACGGGCTAAATTAGCCGCCGCTGCGCTGATTTTCCTCATTCTTGCATTCAGCGCCAAAACTTATGTGAGGAATTGGGATTGGAAGACTGAATACTCTATTTTTGCTTCTGGATTGAAGGTATGTTTGACACTATTTTATATTTTGTTATATAATATCGAAACTTACATAAAACTAAGTCTCAGGTTCTGTTAAAATAATATTGCCCATCTTTCTACAAGTCACTGAACGAAACATAAAAATCATGAATGATCTTAATTTTAATTTTAGGATGAATTTCTAGTTTTTCAGCTACCTACCTACTTACTTACTTCTCAGAGATAAGAAATCAATCCAACTTTATTTTACCTCAAACATTGGCCATTGATTCCAGGTCAACCGAAACAACGCAAAACTGTACAACAACGTAGGGCATGCCTTAGAAGCTGAAGGAAAATACGCTGAAGCACTTGAATTCTTCAACACTGCCGTAGGCGTACAACCAGATGACGTTGGTGCCCACATCAACGTAGGAAGAACCTACAACCATCTAGGACGATACCAGGAAGCCGAAGATGCTTATGTTAAAGCCAAATCTCTTCTACCAAAAGCAAAACCTGGAGAATCCTATCAAGCGAGAATCGCTCCGAATCATCTGAACGTCTTCTTGAATTTAGCCAATCTGATCTCCAAGAATGCTACGAGGCTAGAAGAAGCAGATATGCTTTATAGACAAGCTATAAGCATGAGAGCTGATTATACACAGGCGTATATTAATAGAGGGGACATTCTGATAAAGCTGAACAGAACGAAAGAAGCCCAGGAAGTGTATGAACGGGCGTTGTTGTATGATAGTGGGAACCCAGATATTTATTACAATGTGAGTATATAACTTAAGTATCTACAAGTTCTTTTTTCTAATTAAAGATTGATCTAATTAAAGCTTCAAGTATAGAGTTGTATGTAGTTTGATGGTAAATGATAAGAATAGGAACCTTGTCCATTGACAGGACTATGTACTGAGCAAGATAAGACGCCAAACAATCGGATATTTGCTATTATTTGTCGTTTATATTCTGACTCATACCTGACGCTTTTATAATCAGTTTAATACTGGATGAAATGTACTGTACGTAATCATTGTTTCTTTTTTATATTTATTTACACTGTCAAATATTTCAGTTGGGAGTGGTCCTCCTCGAGCAAGGCAAAGCATCGCAAGCGCTGGCGTACCTGGACAAGGCGCTGGAACTTGAACCTGAACACGAACAAGCGCTGCTGAACTCCGCCATTTTGCTGCAAGAACTCGGCGCAGCTGATTTGCGGCATTTAGCTAGGCAACGACTGCTAAAGCTGCTGGATAAAGATGGTGAGTTAAAGATTTAAATAACTGGAATATTTTATAATATATAGTGTTAGGGTACATGAAGAAAACACAAAGCATTTATGAAAAGAGAGGAGATCATTGTACCGCCCACGAGAAGTTTCTAAATCTATTGACTAATAAGGTGCAACTTGTCAGTTTGCTAGTATTTATGTGGTCCAAGACAATTACACAAAGAATGTTCGCTGTCATCCATATTCCCAATAACACAAACTCCAATGAACGACTACGAAAATCTCTCACTCACTCACAATTGAGATTTTGTATAACAAAATATATATATTTATTAGACATTCAAGATAAGTCTATCTACTTCTCCAGTCTAAAATGTTATAAATTTAGGTTTTCAACACCATTTCCCATTGTAGCCACGAACGAGCGCGTCCATTTCAACCTGGGCATGGTCTGCATGGACGAAGGAGACGCGGAATGCGCCGAGCGTTGGTTCCGAGCGGCCGTGCATCTAAAGCCAGACTTCCGATCAGCTCTCTTCAACCTCGCCCTACTCTTGGCTGATCGCCGGCGGCCGTTGGAAGCAGCACCGTTCCTTAAACAACTTGTGAGGCACCACCCAGACCACGTGAAGGCGTTGGTGCTTCTTGGCGATATTTACATCAACTCTGTCAAAGATCTGGATGCGGCTGAGAGCGTAAGTGTTTTATTATCAGAATATCTTGGTTGGCTAAGGCAGGGCGACTTTAACTGAAGTTGGTAGTTTAGGTGTTGTTATCACTTTAGATTACTTAGAAATAAGCTTACTTACACTTTCCTTTCGAATCACTGTTTCTCAACCACATTCTTTCCATCATTTCAGTGTTACCGCCGCATCTTGGAGCTGGAGCCCGACAACGTCCAAGCCCTGCACAACCTGTGCGTGGTAGCCGTCGAACGCGGCAAGCTCGCGATCGCCGAGGAGTGCCTCACACGAGCCGCCGCCCTCGCCCCACACGAGCACTACATACAGCGGCACCTCGCGGTAGTCCGCGCAAGACGCGCCGCAGCCACCACCACCACCACCACCACGCCCACTCCCGCCAACACCGCCTCAGCAACAACCGAGGTCCGCGCCCGCTGGAACTACATCCCACAACAACCACCCGACCCACACGAAACCGACGACTCATAGCCCAAAGAACTCGACATGTAAATATTTGAATTTAGAATCGTCGAACACCAATCAAATTCGGCCATATAATCGGTTTTCAAATTCGTTGATCAGGGTACTCTTCGATTTTTTAATTCTCTTTCGTTCCATTTTCAATCTTCGCAAATAATCTGTCAAGTTAATTTGCATACGGCGTTCCGTGATATTAGTTTTTACACCATATTTATAAAAATACTGTGTACCTATGCCATAATTACGTATTATAAGTATATTTTGTAGAATATGTTGAAACGAGCTTTCATCATTATTAGCCTGGTATACGGATTACAAATAATATCTGTTTAAAATAAATAGGGAATAGTTTTATAGAGATGTATAAACTGTTTCCTAAACTTTGTCTAGTCACAATGCAATTATTCATTGAATATTAAGTTGATGTGTTTGTTTATGATAGGTAGAATACATTGCATTGTTAAAATACAACACAACCTATGCTTCTAGGCGTTGGAGGTAGCATAGCCATACCCGCGTAATGGCCATCCCTTACTAAATAAATGATACAATAATATTTAATTAAATAGTTAAGTTGAAACATCTTGAAACAATATTATAATAATGAATTTTGAAGTCGGATTTGTAAGAACGATTGACTGAGAGTTAAGTCCATTGTATCACTACAAGTGATCATGTTGTACTTATTGTAAATTAAGGGAAAAAAAAGATTTATTTTAACATTCGTTCTAGTCTTTTAGTGAAAAATATTTGTAACCAACTTCTAAATATTTGATTCAATTATGTGTTTAGGATCTTATGTAATTAACATTAAAAATTACCAGCAAATGCATTTTTAGTGTAAGGAAATATTGTTTTGTGAGTAGAATATTCTGTAAACGGCTCTGATTTTCGACAAATTATTATTTGGCATCCAAAATTTTATGTCTCAAAACTATAAAAAAATATGATTATTTTCGTAAGTGCTAATGTTATATTGTAAAAATAAATAAAAGTGATCGACCGTTATTAGATTTAGATGTGAAAATGTAATGTTGTTAATGTTTTAAGATAAAAAAGTAACTTTTGTAAAAACTGAATTTTTTACAATGTCTTGAAACATTCCTGGCCCCGAAGCGAGTTGGCAAATTCGTAAGGACCCCGAATATTATAACTATTTGTCGTCAAAACGTTTATTTTTATAAAATAAAATGATGTTTCAAAGGACTATTTGTTTTTAAATCTTACCCATCATTGTCAGCTGAAAATAAACCTTGTTCCTCTGTCGCGCAATAAAGCCCAACATGGCTTGCGTATCGTGATCGGGGGTTGAATAGCATAGGACAGTCTCATTCCAGTCGTCAGAAGTAGGCAAAGCCAACAGTTTGAAAGACAACGTTTTATTAAAATAAGTTGGACAAGAGAGGGACAAAAAGGGTGAGACCACTAGTCAGAAATCATTAAAACAACCGTATTGTGTAAAAGATTCACTATATTGTTTTGTACAGTGAGCGATTCACAAATTCAACACAATATCGCCTTCGTTACACGCCTTAAAAATATTTCTCATTCGACCCCACTATGTTACCTTCTATCCAACAACTAGTTATTTCTTGTGGATTTGCTTATCTGATCGATCACTAGAAATTTCAAATCACTAAAACAATATTGATACAAGGTTACATGTAACAAGTCTATCATAAACTGATGAAGATTATCAGAATTTAGTGTTAACTTTTTTGACTTAAATATGCCGCTGAAATATAAGGTTAATTAGATATTGAAAACGAAGAAAAAGGCATAACCTAAAACATATCTACATTATAAAAATGCAAATATGTATTTAAAAGACAACCTATAAAGGCTAACCAAGTTACCATAAAAATCTGATTATGTACAAATATATTTTTTCTCAATAAAATCTTTTGTAGTGCCCTTAAAAGGACCTTATAATAACGAACAAAAGTTTATAACAGACTTGCTGATCCGGAGAGCTAGCATTACTCAAGACGCTACCTATACATTAAGTACTATCACGGTTTGCAGTCATTTGTATGTATGTACATTTTCAACAATACAATCAAATTAATAGATTTCTCTCGAAAGTACAATCTCACATAATCGCAACGAAAACGAATCAGAACATAAAATATCTAATGTCAAAAAAAAAGGAATATAATTTAACTATTTACAATTTGCCGTAATGAAACGTTTACATGAACTTAGTAGCTAAGCACTTAGTTATAGAACTGACGCATTAGTCTCCCATGCTTTTCACATGCATAGTTACTAAATTCGTGTGTGAAAGAAATAACAAAATCTCATACATTCGCGCGCTCCGCACATAATCACTTATTTTCTAATTTTTAATCACTTACTATTCGATGGACTTAACATTTATTTTGTTAATTGTTCCTGTTATACTATTGCTGATGTTACCGCTCGAAATACAAATATAAGGCCACACCTTTTATTTGACCGATACTAGTACATAGAAACACAGAACTTAGGTTAAATTATTACGAATCACAATCACTTTTATTATGTTTAGTTATTACAAGGCAAGTTAGAAATTGCAGAAAAAGACAAGATTTTCTTGAGGTAACTTAAAAATATATCATTTAGCCATTAAATTAATGGTAGACATGATATTTAATACTTAATAAATCTTTACTAAATCTGCAATGCAAACTTCACACCAATTTGACAACTTTTAGGAGTTGGGTCATAAACAATTAATGCTTATTATATAACACGCTATATTATTGAATGGAAAATATCAATATCGGGAAAATACGTAATTAAGTTGAGAAACAATAAAACATACATTTAAACAAGACTACCATAGAATTCTAAGTTAAACTATATGATAGACTAATTGTTTAATTCATAACTGTTTGTGTTCATTATTCTATACGAGAATAACTGATAGAAGGAACCGATTTTGCACTGAAATTTTAAAATCCTGCCGCGCAGCATTTCCCTTGCTGACTAATATAAATAGTAGTATTCGACTATTCAGTGAGTAAAATTGTCCAAATTCATGAACTTTTGTGAGATTTTATGTGAGTCATTTCGATGATAATGGAAAATAATTTGTATTTAATAGACAAGTATTATTGTCATTGTCGGCATAGGTAATAAAAACTCAACCAGTTAAATTTGTAACAATATGAAAGTAGCACAAATTATTTCAAATACATCATCACACATCTCAAAAATAAATTTATAAGTATGGACAATTGGTATACAACTTTATTCCCGAGTATTAAGTATAAACCTAAGACTATAACTGGTACAAAACAAGTACATCCCTTGTAGAGAAAACAGTTGATGTATAAAAATATTCGAGTATATAAAAATGGAGGCGGATGTGCCCGTAGTAGGCGCGAAATTCTAATGGTTGTAATGCAAAACGTCACTATAACAAAATATCATTGGTCACTTTTGCATAATATCATCGGTCACTTTCGAAAACCTACGCCGTAAGCTTGCTCTGCGTGAAACGTTACCAAAACATTTTAAGATACTTTAAAAAAATAATTACTGATCTGCCTAACAATCTTTTTAACAAGACAAGCTGCATGATACACTCAAGAGACTCGCACAAATGTTGGTGATATTTATTTAAAACTTCATTGCACAAAAAAATGTGCAAAAGGAGGACTTAATGCCGTTCGGCATTCTCTACCAGCGAACTAAACAAAAAAACTTTAAGTTGGTTGTGTGATAAAGCGCACATGCATACTGCAAAATACATTACAAACAATATTTCAACATTACAAATGGTAAACTCAGCTTGACAAAAATAAAAATCTAGCCAGATACTACAAGACAGAAATAAAAACTAATAGTTATTCTTTAATTTCTAATCGCAACCTCATAATCATATTAGTAACTAAACGAATGATCTTCTATGTTACCCCAAAGGCCGAGGTTAAGAGACCAACATTGATTATTACTAAAATTATGTACAAACAAAACGCGCATTATTATAACAAGTTTTCACTAATCAAAGTAATACTAACCAGAAGTATTCTATCCTCCAGATAGATGAAGATTCTTCTAAAGACATACAACTGCGATTCCAAGTAGAGTTTCAAAGTGTAAACAATTATTTTTAAAGGCGGCACTGTTCTTCTTTGAGAAAGTTTTGAGTCCGCACGCATATTGTTTTTATTGTTAATTGCTTTTATGCATACATGTTTTCTTATGCCTAAAAAAATAAACAAAAATTACAGGGCCATTTATATAGCCCAATATTAGGCTAACATCATCCAGCCCTAAATATCGTAGATATTTCGACTCGACAAAAAAAACCATATCATCATTTGATTTGTTCATAAAAAATCAATAGAACTTCTTTGTTTACATTTTGATCAAAAATTATTGAAGTAGGTATTTTGTACTGAAGAAAACAGTACAATTAGAGAAAACTGTTCCTACAATAGTGCATCGACTCCACATTGGTACCAAAATAAACTTTAATGGCATAGTTTCAAAATGGCATTATCGTTATTTCACATAACTTTTTAATTATAAAAAATAACGATAATGCCAAAAATGTTATGCATTCAAATTATGGCAATGCGGCTCATTAATGCTCGTATTCCACTTAACTAAATTCGATCGTGTCCTAAATGATTCAAGTAAGTAATTTAGAAAAGTGGAATAGCATTAAAGGTTAGAAAAAAGGCCTTAAAGAAATTCTATCACTTTCAAATACAGAGTGTCACAGTTTGGTGGCATGACTAAAGAGCAAGTACACTAAGCTGTGGCTTCAGTTTCATATTCTTCCCCTTCGTAATCTCCTTCTTCTTCTTCAGCTTTCTGTTCTTGCTGTTGTTGCGCTAGTAGGTGGCCCTTTTTGTAGGCTGTCATCTCCTGGAAATTTGTCACATTAGTTTTTAAGGGAGATGTTTTTGTTTGTTTGTAAACTCTTTATTGCACATACAAAGAAATGTAACAAAAAATAGGAGACGGTCATTGGATTTTAATTCTTTCGCGCGCATTAATATTTATACTGTTTTTTAATGACGTTTGTTCTATGTGTTATGCTCGTTAGTTATACGAGTATGTTTGCGTTGTACATAGACCCATGAAGACCTTTGACTGCGGTCTCCTAGCGTTAACCCCAGCTACGTCCTCACCTCTCTAAGAGGACCCTAAGACGTACTTATAAATCAAGTTTATACACTTATAATCTCAAAAGCTTTATCCATCTGACCGGCGCAACCCATATTGAATCATAGTTACACATCCAGTTCCCAAAATGTGCTGGTTTCCCAACAGTGTTTTCCCATCTTTGACCTTTAAGTGGGTTCTAACCAACTAATTTTTGCGTTTCGTATTTCGTAACGTAATCTTGTGGTCAACGTTGAAACAAATAGGCTATTTGACTGTTATAAAATATACATTTCTTTTATGTCATCAGTCTTAATATTATTTTTTTGGAGCGATTTGTAATAACGCGAGATAAAAATCACTCATTTTAATAATTTTCACACATATGACGTGGCACAAGTTAAATAAAACAAGAGAAAATCAAAACTATTCGAAACACCAACAAGCTCTGTATGATATTTATGCGAAATCTACGTCACTGCATGCCATGGCCGCCATATTGCTAAAAGTCGCGTTTTGGAGGCATATTTGAATATAGCATTTTCTTTTTAGATTTTTTAATAAAATAGCTAATATAAAGTATTTTTAGGGCTCCTTAAAAACAAATAAATACCCTAAGATAGTTTTTAGAACTTTGTCATATAGCCTATTGTCTTCGTAACACTCTACTCACCCTATCGTATCTCGCCTTGTCTTGCTCAGATAGTTGTTCATACTTGGACTTGGTCTCGGCATCAGCGGCCGCCCAAAGCCTCCCGAGCTCTTTAGCGATGTCTCCCATAGAATACATGGGGTTACTCGCCTTCACCTTGGAGCGTTCATCGTTGCAAAACCAGAAGAACGCCGATCTGTACAATTACGATCGATATTCACGTTTACAGTACACTTATAAAGTTGAGTAAGCATAAAAGTGATGTGAGAAGATTGAACGTCTTTATAATAAAGTCACCGATGTTTACCGATTCAAAGGAGTATGTCAAAATGTGGATGTGGCAGTGAGCTTAGTTTTAAGTAATTAATTGAAGTCGACCAATTTTGTGAAACCGAAATATATGACAATTATTAAGTGATGTTGAAATGTCTCATAATAATGAAAAAAAATTGGAATTTTAATTCATAAAACCACGCCTCAGACAGAGACTATATCTTTCCACTAGTCATTATCTCTCTCTCTGATAAGAATATTCTCCATTTTATGTCCAACTGCTGGTTTCAAAGCCTAGGATCCTCTAGACATACCATGAATTGAATACTAAATACTTAGAAAGATTTTTGTAGAGTCAAGTGCTTGTAGGACAGACTCTTTGGATCATCCTTGTCCTGGTGTTAATCTGGTTTGACTTTTTGGATGCATTCAATTCAGAGCTATTGTGACAGGAAAGCAAATGGACAAGCTACCAGGGCTTTATTTAACAAATGCTCTGTCTACCCCATCAGAGACCCTAATTAATATAAATAAGTTAAAAGAAATGTCATGACCAGCAACTCACAGCGATCTCTTGGGCGCGTTGGGATCTTTGACCTGCCGCTTGCGCCCGCGCACCTTCACGTCTTTGGGCGGCACGTAGTTCTGCATCTCTAGGTCGTAGCGACGCTTGTCTTGTTCTGCCATCTCGTGGAACCTTAGCTTCTCCTTCTCTGACATTGTCTGGGAAAGATAACATAAAACATAACATAACAACATATAATCACGTCTATATCCCTTGCGGGGTAGACAGAGCTAACAGTCTTGTAAAGATTGATAGGCCACGTTCAGCTATTTTGGCTTTAAGATAGAATTGAGATTAAGAAACATATATACATATATAAAATCACGGCTTTTTCTAGGAGGGGTAGGCAGAGATTACATCTTTTCACTAGCCACGATCTCTGCATACTTCTGTCTCTCCCTCCACTTTCATTACTCTCTTCATGGAGGATGTCCTGGCAAAAGGTCAGGTCAAGAGTACCCAAAACCGCCGAGCTTGCATGAAGAGAGTTATGCATGTGGAAAGATTATTGAGAGTATTACTGGACAACTGGATTTTTATGACAAGAGTCGAGTGTAGCAAAAAGTGGTGGAAATCAGTTACTAACTAGATCTTTGTAACATACAATGAAAATGATCTTTGTAACAAAGTTTAAAACAATGAATCAAAAGAGGAAGTTCTATATTAGTACTTATCCCTGAAGAAACTAACAGCCGAAATCCTCTCTGCTTCAAATATAATGTGAAAACAACATTAAAACTTTTTTTCTACCTAATTACTTGAATTTTATTCACGTTTTTGACTCTTCATAATTGCAATCTGACATTAATTTTCACATAAATACTATAAAACACTCTCTGCTCTCTATAAAGATTACAAATTGGCAGACATATATGAATTTTCATTAAAAGTTTAGCAACTCACGTTCCACCTCTCAGCGCATTTCTTGGAGAAGGCTGCGAATATCACGTTTTCATCCGGATGTTTCTTCTTGTGTTCCTCACGGCATGTTTGTACGAAGAAAGCATAAGCAGTCATCCGTCCACGAGGCTTGTTATAAGGCCGGGACCGGGGCATCCTGCCTTTGGGTGCGGCAGCCTGGGCTAACAAAGCTTGCTGTTGGGCCTGCTGTTGTAGCTCCTGTTGATAAGAAATGAAAACAAGTCATGAGACAAAAATGTCATGTAGTTTCCAGCACTTAAGAATAGAACCACTACATATCCTTTCCGTGGATTATGTAAAGGCGATTAAGGAATAGTCTTATAAACTTGTAATTCCTCTTGCATACACATAGTAATAGTAATAAAAAAACGATTAAGTAATTACGATATGTAAGAGAAAATTTTTTTTTTTAACTTTACCTGTAAAGTAGCCGATTGTCTCTGAAGGGCAGCTTGAATTTGTTGTTGTTGTTGGACCGCTTGCATGTGATCTTGGAGTGACTGTTGTTGCAGTGTTTGAGCAACTTGTTGCTGCAACACTGCCTGAGCTTGCACAATTGCCTGTGCTTGAGCTTGGCTCACATTAAGGGTTTGTTGTAAACTCTGTGCCAATTGCTGCTGTTGTTGTTGCTGTTGCTGCTGCTGCTGTTGTTGTTGTTGTTGTTGTTGTTGTTGTTGTTGTTGCTGTTGTTGCTGTTGCTGTTGTTGTTGCTGTTGGTTTTGTTGATGCTGTTGAAGCATTTGCTGCAATGTTTGCTGTTGGTTCTGCAATGCCTGCTGCAAGTTCTGCTGCTGTTGTTGTTGCAAATTCTGCTGTTGTTGTTGTTGCAACTGCTGCTGCAATTGATTCTGTTGTTGCTGAATAGCTTGGCTTTGCTCTTGCTGAGCTTGTTGCAAGCTCTGGTGGTTCTGTTGGATACCATTCGCCTGCTGACTCTGCTCAGAATCAGGACTAGACTGGTTTTGGGGCTGTAACAAAAAAACACTTTCTATAAAAGTTTATCATTATTAACAATGTAACAAGCTCATGGCGTAGCAAAGATGAGTTGATAAATTTAAAATATGACTTCAATAATGATGAAACCCAATGACTGATTAAGATGATATGTAGGTAATAATACAATAAGCTGATAGGTGACCTGCAGGGCTGTCAACAAAGATTGTTGGGGCATAATGATATAGAGTGGCAGACTACTTGGGGAACAGATGTCTGGCCATAAAGTTACTGCCAGGCCCAGGTAGAAGGGGGAGGCCAAAAAGATGAGTGAGTGAGGGAGATAACAATCTTTCTCCTCCCTTCCATCATGCAGGCTAAGGCTGTCAACACCAAGAGATAGAAATTCAAACTCAAACTGAAAATATGTATTGCATTACTGTGTAGACATGTAGATAGAATTACATTTAACAGTATCAACCCTTCAGACATACAAATTTTTTTAGTATTGAAAAAAATAAGACAACCACATCAATGTTCGTGAATTTTATTCTGTTCTATTGTACCCTGTTTTTATAATTGTACCTGTTGTTTATAATAATTCCCTGTTCCGAACAAAGTGACCCCTTGCAATCAAAAAGTATCAAGTAGGTACCTACTATGAGACTGAGAGGTTAAACTCTAGACCCTAGCCTCTATGTACTGATTCAAGCCCATAATATAAATCTTAGCGGGGCTAGCAAATCACGCGCGACGTTTTCATCGCAGGATAAACTATCGCCGTGCGGTTACAAGTCATAGGAAAAAGCAAGAGCAAGTTTATCGCGCGCCAAAAACATCGTCGCGAGTGCCATGCTAGCCCCGCACCCCAAGGACATGGTTAAGAAAGTTTAGTAGTATAGAAAATCCAAGTAAATCATAGTCATCGTAGGATACCTACTTACTACTTAAAATCCAGTTCATTCAAGTAAAAAATACGGGAAAAGGGTAAAAAATAATGCGCCTACCTAGATCACAGATTTGCAAGATATCTACAATTTGTAATATCTCTTCTCTTTTCTCTTTATTTTAATGACCGAACTGTAGTTATGTTATTTTCCTCGGAAATAAAATAACAAGCATGCAGTGTTGCCAACCTCTGTAGAGTAAAACTGTTAAATAATAAAGTAACTGTAAAATAAAAAACTTAAAAGTCTGAAATCTGATGTATTTCTAGGGCCACTTTTACAAATTTATACTTTTTTTATTATTTTTTTTATTTTTTTTTCATTTTGAGTTTGTGTTTTTGTAAATCTCACACATTTTTACAAGGGAAATCGTGTCCAATAAATATAGTCAAGCCACAATACATAATATTTATTACGAGATTAAACTTCTAATTTCAAAAATACGCCACGTGAAATAAATATTCTTAAGCTTCTAAGAAACTAATTCATCTGTTTTACAACGCCAATTAAATATTATAAAGAAAGCGGCAAATAAGGAAAATCAATTGTTATGTCTAGTTCTTTTTATTAATACATTACTACCAAATTTACTAACTCAGTCAAAATAATAAAAAAAATGTATTTTGATAGATACCTATAAGTCTTATACCGAGTATCTGATCAATAGCGTCTTGTAATGTTATGGTACCAGTTTACTTTCTATTTGACATTTGAGCATAAAAAAGTAATCAATATATTTGGTTAATGTTTTCCGATTGTAGAGTTGGCTACTCAGGTTACTGCAAATGGCAATAGGTCGTAGAAGTAAAAATTATAAGGAAAAAAATGTTTTTTTTTTGTTTGTGACGTATAAACTCAAAATTTTTATACTATTAGACCGATTGTGATGAAATTTGGCACAGAGAAGAATAAGTTTGGCTCACGTTTATGTTTCAGATTCTTCGTTTCCGGTCGTCACATACCTGACTTATATTAAATTAATATATTAAATTAGACAAAAGGAATAGAATGATTTAAAAATGTTTCCTTCGTTTCCCCAGTACATTTTCTTTGGTTTCCTGTTGCTATAATTTTCAGAGTAGTGATGTGGTTGAATATTTGTTGAATGAACGATACTGAAATGAATTTCTCAATTGAATGTAACTTTTATCAGTTAGTTCGATTTTTTATAATATGAGTATTAGAAATTTTTTATTAGAATACGCTAAGAAATATCGAAATACGTTATTTCCTAGAGTTCTTTAATTAACGTAAGTGTGCTTTTAAGTAGATCTAAGTATTTACTAATTTAAGAAAAAAAAAGGTAATATTACAATTTATCAGACATCATTTATTGCACAATTAATTTTCAACCTTACCTATATGTTAAAGATGTCGTAGTAACATGTAGGTAAGGAAAGATTCAACTTGACTGTATGTATGTCTGTACTGAATGTATAAACATTTCATGTATGTTCAAATTAGAAATGTGATATTTATTTGTGTTGCATTTGTTTATTCCATACCGTAGGAGATGTTTGTTGGGGTTCGACAGTTCCTGAAGAGTACCACCATTGTTGCTGTGGAGATTCTTCCCTGGTATTATTACCAGTCATAATACGGTAATCATAATTAGTTGTAGAATTATCTCCACTGTTATTCGAAAATCCACCAGCCATTTTGTATGTAAATAATTGGTGCGTGGTAGCGGCTGTGCTTCTTGCAATTTCTTCATTTAATTGTTGTTGGTGCTGTAGTTCACCTGCGCCACCCGACCACCACGAGGCCTCGTCGCGCGCACCCCAAGCGCCCCCCGTCGCGCCTCGGTCCCCCATTTTACAATCGCCGAACAACCAGTTTCTTTATGCCCTGCAGCAAGTAGCTACTTCAAATTTTTCTTTGTGTTATTCTATGTCAGAATGTATAAAATTCATGTCCGTTTCAAAACTGTTTACATATCTTCACTTACACGATTAATATTTAGTTTTAGTATAATATCTTAACTTTTATCACTAACACCTTACACAATTAAGATTTTATGACAAAGAGTTACTAATCTTAAGTGTTATACACCAGTTTTCACTATAATTTAACTAATTATTAACGAGAATGTTCAAGTTTCCCGTATATAATCAAAAAGCTACCGGCTCTAAGTTCTACTCCACGCGCGTACGTTTTGTCTTCATTTGTACTTAAAGTCAATAAAGTTGGCAACGTCGCATTGCGAGACGCTAAACAAGTGCACAGAGGCGCCCTCAACGCGCAGCGGCCATCAGAGAAACGATCGAACATATACGATCTGAGACCGAAAATGCACGGAACGGCAACAAGTTCGTCCAGCAACCGGTCAATAAGATGATTAGCGCAAACAGATATACTTTATATTGAAATTCTTTTGTTTCAGCGTCAAGATGAAATAAAACATTAGAAAGTTGTGATGTATTTTTTAACCACTGAACACAGAAAATAATATGTGATAAAGGTGTATAAATTCAATAAATCAATATCCTTTTATCATTAAATGAAAGGGTTGTTAGTTTTTGTATAAATTAAGTATTTTGAAATAGGTTGTAGATGTTGATTTTATATGAAATGAAACAAAAAAAAAAACACAAATTAAAATGAAGAAGCATTATTAGTTAAGAAATGAAATATGCTTATCGGAAATGAAAACTAAACATAAACGTATAAAATTATCCTTTAATGGATGAAACTCACCGACGACATTGCCAATTAAAGTGAGACGAAAACAAAAAACAATATGAGTGATTTGTCTTCAACGCCAAGCACGAACTTTTCACATCATTCCAGGAACTACAAAAAACATTAAGTAAAAAAAAATACTTTTGAATTTGTTATTGAATATTTGCTAACCACAGATTGTGATGTTATCTATATTCTATCTATTATTAATACTAACTGATTTATTAACCGATGACTATCTAAATATTTGAAAACATCCGAAAGGGTAAATATGAAGATCTGTTATACATAATATTTAAGACCTTGTTGTACTCATATAATGCAAATAAAAGTTTGAATTTGAATTTGAATTTGAAATTTGGCATGCAGGTTTCTTATTTGGTTGTCGGGTGTGAACATGGACGCCTAAAGAGGGCTTTCCGAAATTTTTGCGGGAACGAATATTAACGGCATTTCTCGTCTACGTCAGTGGAGCCTAGTATGTACTTTATTAACATTAAAAAATTCTTAAATAAGCAATAAATAAATACAATTCATTGAGCTATGGTGGTGGAGTGGTTAAGGCATCTAAAGGATTTTAAATCTTGATGCACAGGTTCAAGTCCCACCGCAGTGATGGAGTTCAACTTCACTTATGAATTAGTACATAATTAGCGAATATTAAAAAATATCAATCAAGTTATAAACTATCGTTAAAGGAGTATCTTAGTTAATCGTAGGTACATTTAGCCCTACTTACATATAATCACGTCATATCCTTACAGGGTAGATAGATCCCACAGCCTTGATAAGACTGATAGGTCACGTACAGCTGTTTGGCTTAGTAGAATTGAGATTCAAATAGTGACAGGTTGCTACCCCATCATCTAAAAGAATTCCAAGTTTATAAGCGTATCCCTTAGTCACATTTAACGACATCCAATGGAAAGAGATGGAGTGGTCCTATTCTTTTTCTATTGGTGGTGGGAACACGGCACTGTACTCTTTACTTAGTCTCTACTTAATTATACTTATAATTATCCCGGCCAGGGCATGATGAGAAAATAAGTATTTATTATAAAATACAGTTTCGTTGGGTTAGTATCTCGTAACACAAGTCCCGAACTTTCTTCGAGACTAACTCGATCTGTGTAATCTGTCCCATATTTATTTAATGAAAATACCTTTTTATTCGGCTTCGTCATAAAGACAAATATTATATCTGGAGCGTTGCTCCCGTGGCAATTTGCAGAAACAAAACCTACCTACCTACTTATATTTTTATTTTTTATATTTTTTATGTAAACATAAGTATCTAAATAAACACAATTACATATTAGTAATTTTTGTACTTATAATATTATTTATAGTTAGGTATTATTTGTTCAGTTATAAAGTAGGTATTTGTTCTGAATTTCAACTTATTCGGCAAAATAATATAGCAGCGAACTTTTTATTTAGTAAAGATCAGACAGAGAGAGGTCAAGTGATTTTGCGGTACAGAACCCTAAACTAAAAAATAATAAATCATTTAGGTAAGTATAGACAATACAAGTATAGTTAAAGGTATGGAAACAAATAAATAAGTAAGTATATGCCATTAATATTTTTAAATGTTAAACTTTTATTGGATAGGTATCGGTAATTATGACCTGCTTGGAAATTAAAAATTACATTTATGCTTACCTAGACGTAAATATTTACATAACCTAACTTTTAAAAAATATCTCGTTAAGAAATTTCTTACTTATGTTGTGAGATGTGTGACATGAAACAATCTGAAACAGCTATTTCTTAAAAATAATTAATGTTTGATAGAAATTTTTTACTTGCGTTAATTAAATATATCACTGTCTCATATTATAATCTTTCCGCTTATATACTTCTATACATATAGTATTGTAGGTAATGTCACTTCAGCCTACGGCAGCCATTTGCTTATAAAATTAGAATGTTAAGACTATAAATATCACTTTTCCTATTTAATATTTGAAAAATTATCATTCTTTCATCACATAGTAGCGAAAGTTAAAGAATTACACTATTTTATGTCAAATTATAAAACTCACCGCGTAAATGTTTATAGCTAGGGAAACACACGATTTCAGCGCTTATTACGTAGGGATTTTCGTGTTCGTCGCAATGAACACATGAACAGGCAATGTCATTGACGAAAAACTATGATTGGCTTTAGTTGAATGTACCGCCAAACTGAGACCAATAGTAAAGCTAGCGTCGGCTTTATTTTTTGTTTATGTTACAACAGCCAACAGCTACGTCAACTCCTATAAGTATTGCTTCATTGCACTGATGCACACATACATACAGTAGGAATAATTTTCACCAACCAAAAATGTTACAGGAAACACGATTTCATTTGCTATACCAAACTATGCTTTATTTCCTAAAGTTAGAGTTGTTGAATAGAGATGAACGAATGAGACAACAAACGGCGAACGGCTCACAGCACAGCACTAGTGAACCCCAAGCAAGTTAATAATCAAATGGCGTTCGGTCGGTCGTTCGCACGAAAGTTTGTCGCTCAGGTTTGTCGTATCCTTGTTTATTTATTTGGTGAAAATTTGTAAATTACTATCCTACAAATTATAAAGTAATTGCCATTTTTTTTTCCCTAAATATATAGGTATTTTTAAAAAATACATTTTAACTTGTAATATATTCAATGATGAACCTGTGATGAACATTTTGGTGCATATGTGCAGGGAATAAAGAATTACTTCGAACTCATATGAATATTGTGTTTAAAATTGTGCAGCCGGGAGATAGTTTGCCATCTTGTAGTTAAAATAATTCTTTGAAATGGTCAGTGTTGTTAGAAATTCTAACCTCAATTTTTGTTCTTTGTGAATACGTCGGAACTTTTTCTATCGCCCAGTGCGAAATCTACGTAAAAGTTTAACTTATTTGTTATATATGATTCAACGCGAGTATCAAATGAACAACGGGTTTAGTACAGGAGAAGAAGATTCCAGAGGTAATTTGGATCAAATATGCTGCCTTGTGGATGACGGTGAAAGATGTAGACGGTCTGCGGGTAACGCCGCATATAGCAAGCGCATTCAGAAGACTGTCGCGCAGAGGAGGCTCAAACTGAACTTAGACCACCAGGTAAGGTATCATGTGGAATTTTTTTATTGTATATTATATTATATTATCATATAACAACTCCTTATTAAAAATACCACTACTTTTCATAAAGTTGATTTTGTGCTAGTTATAATGTTCTAAAGTTTTGTGTCTGGCATGTGAGGGATGGAGATGAAAATAAATTTCACATGTCTACCTCTATGTACTAATTATCATTACAGAGGATTATTTGTTTAAAAGTTCTTTGTATTTAACTCAGCCATATGGGTCACATACCCAAGCTTGATTAACACCCTAGAGATAATATGTAAAGGTGTCAATAATTTGTGGATAACACAAGATGTTTATTCACAAAAATTGGCAAGGAATGTCTTCCCCTCATCCTCATGTCCTTATTAAAAAAAATAGACAAAATCATATGAATGTATCAAAGCTGAATAATTAACAAATTAATATGCTGGCACTGTGTGTACTCATAAACCTGTGGTTTCACTATTATGTTAATTGTAGAATAGGTTTATTTAATTTTGGACATTACTGTTAAGTTTTATTCAAATACATCCATCCACGAGTAGAGAAAATGTATGTGAGTGACATGATTATTTTGTGAGACAAACTCAACTTACCTGTATGATATTTACAAACTTTGAAAATTAGTTGGGGAACTACTTGTCCATGTGGGGGTATATATTTACAAATTTGGCAAATTAGTTTGGAAACTATTTGCCCTGGTGGGATTTATTTACAAACTAGGCAAATTA
The DNA here is from genome assembly GCF_032362555.1 of Amyelois transitella. Taxonomy (NCBI): domain Eukaryota; kingdom Metazoa; phylum Arthropoda; class Insecta; order Lepidoptera; family Pyralidae; genus Amyelois; species Amyelois transitella. The sequence continues at coordinate 9,224,313 of NC_083509.1, forward strand.
ATTGGGGATTTATTTGTCCATGTGGTAGGTATATATGTACAATACCTGGAAAATTATTGAACTGGAATGGAATGCTTGGCATGGGTAGATTTTGCTATAACTATAGTATGATTATTGTGTATTTCCTAATTTCCTAGTACTGATAAAAAAAAGAATAGGACCACTCCATCTTGTTCCCTTGGATGTTATAAAAGGCTACTAAGGGATAGGCTTATAAACTTGGGATTCTTCTTTAGGCATGGGCTAGCAACCTGTCACTATTCGAATTTCAATTCTATCATTAAGCCAAACAGCTGAATGTGGCCTATCATTCTTTCAAGACTTCTGGCTCTGTCTACCCCCAAGGGATACAGATGTGATTATATGAATATGAATGAATGTTATTATCTTTCTAATTTCTCTATATATTTTTCCAGGCACGGCATACCTATATCTGTGATTACCATAAAAATATGATACAATGTGCAAGGACTAAACAAAGGAGGCTCAAAGACTCTGAGGATGATAGCAATGAGGCAGAAATGGACTCACCTGAAATAGACTGGTTCCAATTACAAGTACCCACTTTGAGGAGGTACAAGAAGCATTACAAGGTTCCAACGAGGCCTGGGTGGAACAAAGCTCAATTAGCTGAAGTAAGTGTACTTCAAAACTTTTAAAAGCTCAGATTAGTCGCATGTATTATTAGTTATAGATCTATCCCCACACATCAGTGCCATTTCAGGGATGTGGCTCACTATCTGAATCTCAATTCTATCATAAATTCATTCAGCTGAACATGGCCTTTTAGTCTTTTCAAGACTGACCAACCATAAGGATGATGCATTTGGTAAGCCCAAGAAAAATATGATGAGGTAGAAGTTTATCACGTTACATAACTTCTACTTTATTAAGTACCTGTATATTGAGAACTAAACCATATAAGTATATTCTTTTTTTTTTTTTTGTGCTACTACTGGACTGAGGTATCCATTTCCTCCAAAGAAATAATGTGTGGCTGACTGTCAGACAGTTAAATATATTGAGTGGAAGTTTAAATCCATGGGTGTCCCTGAAGGTGGGAAGGGGAGTCCCGAGAGGACATCCCTTTAATCCCACAGGTACAGGAAGTAAGCATAATATAGTCCTTATTATATTTTTAATAATGACTTTCTTTTTTACAGGCTATTCAAAAACACTTCAAGTCATTGCCGGTTAATGAGAAAGAAATCACTACATACTTCATTTACATGGTAAAAACAAATGGCAATAAGTTGGACCAGAAAAATGGAATAAACTCAGATTCCCTTTGAATTTGTGTATGTAACTGTTATGGAAAGAATATGTAGTTTTAAAACTAGAATTAGGTCCATGACTCCTCAATTTTCTCTAAAGTTTTCAATCTATGATCTAGATGTATTATAAAAGTTTAGATTTATGAATTGGGAATCATTATATACTTTGAAGTATATTACTTCATGCCAAAATTGTGAATGCTGCAGAATGCATGTACATAGCATTGATCAAGTCTATTAATTTATTGTATGATGTCGTGCTGTTGCCGTCTCCCCTGCGCCCTCTTCACCAGCCATATATAAGATCGCGCGCGCGCCCCGGATCCCTTTCTCCTTTGGTCTACTCCGGCGCTCACCAGGTTACGTAGCTCGCTATCCTCAGGCTTGCTAGATCTCTTGTCTATATCTACACCCATGCTCTCTTAAAAATTGTTGAACAAGTCCAGTAAAGTTGACGTTTTCTATGAATTTTTAAATTATCTATCATCACCCTTACCTGTGACGTTTTACCTTAACGTGACAGTGGCGTCCGATAAAAAAGGCAAGACACGAGGTCTGGTGAGTTTAAGCCCTGACTTACTGTTTATTTTTTACCGTTAAAAAGGTCGTAAAGTGTTTTTTTAACCAGTGTTCGACAGTCACTTTTGTATTGTTTGCGCGGTGTATGTGGTACGGTACTATGTGGATATACTTTTTTTATTTTAATATATAGGCTTTCTGTCGCACAATAGCTGTTTTAATTTAATTTCTAAAGACAACTTTTGAACGGCTTTCGTACCTAGTTTTTGCAGATTTTTTTCCTTCCTCCGCCGTTTAGTTTTTATTATGCCTTATTGAATAAAATTTTCTTTATTTAATAAAGCCCAACTTAAGATGAAAACTTAATATGAAATTAAATTTTGAACGGCTATATTTCTAAAGCACAACGGTGGATGAATGACGTAAAAAAATTCATAAACTTTCGTTCGATTCTCCTTCTGAGGATATATTAACGTCTGTCTATTCTCCCGAAGACAACATAGCCGCGGTTAAGCACTTTCTGTTGCGGGTTTAATAACAAAAGTAGGTACTTACTCAATGGTTAAACTTATATGCGTTCTTTCATTCTCTCTGAATAAATTTATGACAACTTATAATATATCCGAAACTTAAATATGTACTTTCTTTTGATTTCGAAATATATTTACATGATGCATTGCGAAAGATAGTGTTCCTGGTTGGGTCCGTGTCAGTTACGCCAAAGTGAACTAGATAAATATGTAATATTCTGCACTGAATTATGGACATAGTATGTATGTATCATTGATTGCTTTCAAAAGTTTGTATTACCGTAGCTGTAGGATTTTATTGGATAATAAAATCTCAAAAAAACTTAGGTTTTAAAGTCATTCTGTCGCCTAGGTGGCTTAGTTATTTTATCACCCTAGTTGTTATAAGGCAAGACAAATGCTAGTGTTGTATGCCTAGCCTCAAATGGTACATTCAAAAACTTAAATATTTAAGCTGTGTATTTTCTTATTAATTTTTCGTTATTATATTTTGTTACTTTTCAATATTTTTCTTTGGTTCTGAAAACGTTTACTGTACTAAGTTACCGCTGGCGGATAGTTGAACTTATGATTCCATACGAAAAGTTCTTGAAAGTATCAATCAATGCCAAGCAAAATTCACGGAAGCACCACTGGTTTTTATTCATTTTGGTCCTTCTTTATGTCAAATTCGCAATTTCTAATTGTGATTCTCAATGTTTCTTTGTAATTAGTTGCTTTGAAATACAGAAGTGAAAATAATTTATCTCTTACTTAAGCTTAGTTAGACCAATTTTATTTTGTTTATTCTATGTAGTGCTCATTCATATTGTAGTAAAGATTATGAATTTGAGAATCCCAAGGATTCATTATAAATATCCGGTTAGTGTCAATCTTGCATTGTTTCCAAAATAAATTATTTAGTAAGCAAAACTTTAATCTTGAATATTGTATAAAATGTTTAGTTTTCAACCTTATTGTTTGTGTTTAATAGTGATCGAATTTAACTGGAAAAATATTTCTTCAACTAATACCGGATGTATTTCTGATTTTAATAGAGCCTTACTATGTTATCGATATGATTGTTGAGATGAGGGAAATGCAATGGCTAAAATGTTCAGAAAGATAACACGAGTTAATTGTAAAGTGTAAATTTATTACATTTTATTTAAGAAACATACGTCTTTTAATCTTCCTCTGATCCTGATGAAACTTCTATCCAAGTCGACGCTCCTTTCTTGACGACGATTTCGGCAGTTTGAGGTAATGATGCGACAACTGAAAACAAAAATTATAAGGATTTTTTACATACAGTTGACGTGAGACGTGGCTGCGTCAATAAATAACACTAGATATATAAATATCTAAAATTCAGATCAAACAGAAAATATAATTTTCAATCTCGACCTTGATCTCTTGGCAAACACTTCCAACACATTTCAATTCTAAGTTTGGATAATTGTAAAGTTGACGTTGTTGAAGAAAATGCTGCAGTGCAGTTTGTTACCGCATCTTCTGCACTGACGCTTTGGAAGCGGCAGTAAACTTAATTTTAAGTTATTTATTTGACGTCAACCAATGTTGTGAAACTAAAAAGAAATGACAATTATTATGTAATATTGAAGTGTCCCATAATATTGAAAGTTTTTAACTTGATTGCATCAAGTGACAGATACTCCGATCAATCAATTATTTATTTGTCAAACGTGATATATTATTACAGATGATAGTACAAGATAATAATAATAGTACCTACAAGAAGGATATTATATGTTTTGCTATAAATTAAGTCTGTTTCGCTTTCACGGCTTAACCAGTAGAATGATTTAAATTAAATTTTGTATGAATTGATTATCCTAGGTGAAACTATCTCGCCTCTGTGTGTGCTCTTTGACCATATTTTCCGAGATTGAGTACGTCAAGTTTTTACAGGAACTTGCAGGGCATATTCAGCTATATTAAATCGGTAAACGCTGTACTATGTGAATGTACCTATTCCCTTAATTGCCTTATACCACATCCATGAGAAAGGGTCCTATTTAAAAGTGCCGGGAATCACACGGCAAATACCTAACCTAGGCCAAACAGTCAATTTTTTTAAAGGGATTCCCCATCAGGAAACCAAAAGTAAAGAAATAAAACCATTTACCGTCATATTTGCTGGGCTCTGGTTTCTCCATCTCGAAGTCCTCTTCCATTTCCTCATCTTCATCATCATTCTTCATGACATCAGTGCTGTAACTCTTGAGACGAATGTTGAGATCCTTCCGACTCAGTGAAAGCATGTGGTCCGTAGTAATTATATCACGGAAGCTAATTTTCTCGCGTTTTTGCCTGGAAAACATTTTTTTCTCAATCAGTGCCTACCAGTTCAAATACAACAACAAACAAAATACATTGACAGGTACCTGTCAATGTATTTTGTGTAGGCATAGCTATGCCAATAATTATATACTTACCTACCAACTCACAACTCAAACCACCTTAATCAAAATCAAATCTAGATCACCTGGTCTAGAGACTTGAAAGCGGCATGCCTAAGGTCCATTAAAGAGGATATCCCCAAAATTTTCCGTGTGGTTCCCGTCACCAATAAAAGAAAGAATATGACCACTCCATCTCGTTCCCATGGATTTTGTAAAAGGCGACTAAGGGATAGGCTTATAAACTCTTAAAGGGAATCTTCTTTAAGGCGACAGGCTAGCAACCTGTCACTATTTGAATCTCAATTCAATTATTAAGCCAAACAACTGAACGTGGCCTATCAGTCTTTTCAAGACTGTTGGCTCTGTCTACCTCACAAGGGATATAGACGTGATTATATGTATGTATCTATGTATCCTCAAAATTTTCCTTATAAGAGGGAGAAATCGCAAGCGTATTCTAATGTCAATATAAAGATTAATTATGTATGAAAAATAGAACGATAGCATATTTGCGGTATTTTTATCTTATCAAAAATGTATCCAGTACTATTTCTTTGTTTCTATTGTTTATTGCACACTGCAATTACAACTACTTGTAGATATTCATTGTTCACAATATTTAGGTGAACTTTATTACGTTAATCAGTTTCTAGGTATGTTAATTGGGGACAATAATGTTGACCAAGTATTAAACTACTTAGTGGAACCCCTAACAAACGCTTTTTGAAATATTTTGATCGATTTAAACATTGATTTATAGGAACTATGATCCGTTTAGATTCGTTAGTTAAAAACTGAAAAGAGACTATATTTGTGAAAAAAGCCAAAAATTTGTGTTTTTGTTTGTAGCAAAAAAACCTTTTTAAACAGTCAGGACAGTTTTTGTTGAAATTTGGCACATACTAGACTTGACCTTCGAGAAAGCTTCGGGCAATATTGAATATATATACGGCCTCTGTGGCGCAGGGGTAGTACGCTTGTCTGTGACATCGGAGGTCTCGGGTTCAAATCCCGGCCAAGGCATGATGAGATAAGAACTTTTTTTGATTGGCCTGGGTCTTGGATGGTTATCTATATAAGTATTTATTTTAAAATATGTATAGTATCGTTGAGTTAGTATCTCGTAACACAAGTCTCGAACTTACTTCGAGGCTAACTCAAATAGTGTAATTTGTCCCGTATATGTATATGTATGTATATATATTTACCTCCTCGTGTCGTCCATATTGATTGTACTTTTTACTAAGTCAACAACCTCTTTGCATCGCTCCGCTGCATTCAATATGGCTTTATGTACGACACTAGAGTTGTACAACGCTGCTCCAGTAAGGTTCAGAAGACATAGCTCTTTATACTGGTTCATGGCAACAGCAAGAAGTCCCCCTCCGGTGCAAACGCCCTCATCTGTGCTGCTGGTGCATACTGACTCTTCAATCGAAGTTGGATCCGATATGAGAGTACTGAAAAGTGTTTTGCTATTATTATTAGTATTTTATACTTCTGTTCTGAAGGCACTTTCTACTATGTATGGGAGGAAATACCTGATGATATATGTATCAGTAGGCAGCTTTGATTAAATGATAATTAAATATCTTTATATTAGCTTATTTAGCCCTTTATCAAATCTTCTTGGTTGCCTTATAATATTGTTGGTTTTAATGACATGGAAAACTGATACAAGTACTTTTATACAAGTTTTTGGCATTTTCGGAATAAAATGACTAATGAAGTAAGTATGTATTAATTTATACAAACAATTTTGAAGGGAATATCAAAATCAAAATATTAAATACGTAAGCTTTTTATCACTTGATTATGGCAGTAAGCTGTCACTTCAGAGTATAATGTTGTCATCTAGCTAAGTTTGTTCTCTATGAATATACTTACTCATTACCGAAAATGGCAAATGTCAAGCATACTGGATAATGATAAAGCACTGTAGGTATCGGATCCTTCTCCGCTATGGTGTGAATGATGACGCTGTCCCCACTTCTCGTTACATCTGGCCGTTTGAAATGAGCTAACGATGTCAGAGTGGCAATACTTGCACACTCTATTACGTTACCAGCGTGATTCAGAACTTTCACATCCACTCTTAGTGACCAGACCTGAAATTGTATAATTTAAGTTTTAATACTTCGGGGCCTTTGGATTCGCCTTTGACCATGTTTCGAGATAAGGTGATTATTACATTAAGAGACTGCTTTCAAACCCAATCCAGGATCATGAATAAAAGGCACACCCAAGTCAAGGATTTCTACCATTGCTGAAAGTACTACTAATATTTGCATCCTCACCACTCTGAAGAGGAGCTTGGGGTGTGCCTTTAACCATGGATCCAAGATTGGATGAGTCAGGTTTTTACACAACTCTCTCTGACTTTCGCAACCGTTGCAGGAGAAGCTAGCCTGTATTGGATTGATACATACATATAATCATGTCTATATCCCTTGCGGGGTAGACAGAGCCAACAGTCTTGAAAAGACTGATAGGTCACATTCAGCTATTGGATTGATCATGGTTACATATCCAGTTGCCTGAATGTGAAGGTTTACAATTATAAATTACCTTTTCTTCCACTACTATACACAGTGATTCCAGGTCAATGCATTTTGAGTCCTTGTAACACTTTTCCAATAATCTATTTAGGTACACAGTAAGGTCTGTTTGTCTGTTCGCCTCAAATTGTGGTGCTGCCATAGGGCTTATCTCAACATTGATGTATAAAATACCCTCATTAGGCCTTATTTGTTTTGGTTGAGTAACTTCACACGTAACTTGTGCCAACACTCTGTAACATAAATACACAAAATGGTTTAAACCCTTTTTGTACTAATAAACTCTTTTACAGAGTCTACATAAAGATTTATAAATATGGACAAGTTAAAGGGGTGTAGAGATTGTAACAAGTGGAAAATTGTAGTGTCATTTTATATCATTTCAGATAACTGTATGACCCAATGGTATGATATGCTATAAACCTGCACATATAATATATAAAACGTCCATCAACAGCCTGGTTATATATTTTGTGAGGGTTGTAGCTTTGATAATACGCTAAGTAAGACTGATAAAGTTCCTGCAGTGAAAAGTTATAAAGATAGGACCACTCCATATCTTTCCCATGATGTCGTAAAAGCCGATTAAAGGAAAGTCTAAGAAAGTTGGGATTCTTCTTATAGGCAATGGGCTAACAACCTGTCACTATTTGCATCTAAATTCAATTTTAAGCCATACTGAATGTTGCCTTAACTGTTGGCTCATAAGAGATAAATATATATACTTGATATAAAGTATATAGTGTAATAAATAGGTACTTAATGAGCGGATTTTGGACCAACGTTCATATATTATCTTGAAATAAAAGAGTGTGTGTCCATACACTTAAACTTACTTTGTTTCACCAAGGGATACAATGCAACTTCCATAATCTGACCCGAAAGATATCTCTAGATTTCTACTCTCATTGTAATTTCGGCCATCTAATCGCTGAAACCAGAAATATCCATTAAATATAGAAAATAATATGAACTGAAAAATGATCATTTATAGTTTTATATGAAGTCTTACATGTCCTTGAGATACAATCTTCTGTATAAAATTCTTTTCACATGTAGATAAAAACACGTCCCTCATTTTAAATTACGGTTAAGATAAATATAAATAAATATTATTATTTGTTTACTACACAGAAGCACTGAAATCCGACATGCATTTTTGAGGTTATTCTTGTTCGTACATCATTGTCAATTTGACATAGTGATACATGACTTTGACGTTTTATCTTTTTTTTTGAAGCTCTGACCACTATACCAAATATCAAGAATTTTATACAAAGCCATGACGAGCATAACGAGACTTCCGCTACTCCTTTTCCCCCGGTATCTCGTTCAGGACTGCTGAAGCTAAGAGCTTAGTCCCACAGCCACCGACAAAGTCATTCCTGATTTCCATGCGGAGCATGCCTACCTTGACATGTATGTACCTAACACGCCTAGCTTGCTAGTTGCTGTTCTTCCCACGCGGATATGGAAGGGTACGGTAAGGGAACAGCTTATATAATTTGGGATTCAAATTCAAACTTTTATTATCGATTCTTTTCTTTAGGCGTTGAGTTAGCAACCTATCACAATCTGACTTCTATTACTAAAAACACATTAATAAAGCCATTTACCTGAACGTGGCCTTCAAGTCTTTTGGAGACTAATGGCTTTATCTATCCAGTAAGTGCGAAAGACATGAAATATGTAGGTACTTATGTACACATTCTACATAGTGAGCTACATAGGAAAGCATACATGCGTATAGAAGGTGGTACCTATACTTATTCTTGTACTAGCTTTTGCCCGCGGCTTCGCCTGCGTTAATTTCGCTTCCATAAAAAGATTGCTTAGATTAAGAGCCTTGCATTGACATAAACTAATATTATGCAAAAAAATAGATGTGCCTACGTGAGTGCGTGTTTGAGGATGCTGTTCAATCATGCAAATTCAACTGGATAGATTTTGATGAAACTTACATACGTACACGGGAAGAATAATGCCTGGAATAGAACATAATTTATTTTTCCTACAAAAGCAAAGTCCCGGGGGCGCAGCTGTTAAAAAACGAATAAATTCTAAAGACAAAAAAAAGGTAAGTATAATAATGGAAAGTTAAAGTATCTCTTTGTATACAACATTTGCTGTCTTGCCCATTGGAGACATCACAAATAAACTGTCACAGCTGGTGACCCGCGAGCAAGCGACGTAGAGCTGTCCGTGTGAGAAGCAATTCGTCCTGAGGTCGACTCCGGCTGCTCCAAGACCTTGCGATTTGTTAATTGTCGCCGCGAAACATATAGCCACTGGAAACTGTACACGCTTAAATTGAAATGCAAAGTGTTGGGAATGAGGGGAATGCGCGGTATCAAAACAATTTCACCAGCTGCACAACCAGTAAGGATTTTAGCTTCTATAATATTGTTATGAAGCGATACCACTTTAAGGCGAGTCCCATTACAACGTTTCGGCGGCGTTAAGTTGCGTAGCAACATAATTGGTATGCCTACTTTTAGTGCAATTGTATGCGCGGGCAGTCCAGATGCCGAAAGTGAATTAAGGAACTCTACCGGATAAGTTGTAGCATCGGTACTATCTAAAACTGTATTTATGGATTGGTATATAATTTTTTTTCCAAAATACTTAAATTATTAGCAGCTTGTTGCTCATTTTTGGGTGTTAGGATTGCTCGCTCGCATATCCAAGAATCCTCGTGATGAATTATTTGGGATAGGTCTCCATAAACGAAATGGATAAGTTCCTCCACCGAAGTGACTACTTGACAGAGGTTCTCTGGCAGAGTCACCAATCCGTTCGATTCAGGCAACGTACCATTACCGATTTTTAATAACACATTTGAGAATTCTTGCGCTCGAGGGTTAACCTAACCTAACCTAACGTATTACGTGTTAGACTTAATTTCCTAACCTGAGGCCAGAGTATGGATCGTTTGAGACATGCGCTTACTTCATCAGCTCTAGTACCTACCTCGGCTTATTACGGGTAGAGTCTGGCGGAAATCACCACAAAATAATACAGTGGTGGTTAACCATGGAAAAACGAATTTTTAATTAATTAAAAAATTTGCCAGCGGCTACAATCGCGTTATTTCTTAAATTCTTATGTGGCGCCATCTCGTATCGGGTGGTCAAAAAATAAATATCTAAACCACGGGAACTAAATCAATGGTGAAACGGTAAGTACTGACGTTGCTATATGTGTGTTATTCCTGCTAATCTTGAGGAACATGGCAACCGTGGCCGATGCAGGGTGCGTCAAACTACCTACATAAAAAAATCTTCTCATACATAAAAAAAAATCTTCTTAAAGATGTGGTGAAACAGTAAGTACTGGCGAAACTAAAATTACTTAATTAAAATTTAATTAATTAAAAATTTTGCCGGCGGCTACAATCGTGTTATTTCTTAAATTCTCATGAGGCGCCATCTCGTATCGGGTGGTCAAAAAATAAATACCTAAACCACGGGAACTAAATCAATAAACAAAGCATAATGAATTAAATCAATAAAATACTATTTTTTTAATCATCATAATAAATATAAGAATTAATTATTTAAAGTGCCGTGTGGTTCCCGGCACCAACACAAAAAAGAATAGGACCACTCCAGCTCTTTTCCATGAATGTCGTAAAAGGCGACTAAGGGATAGGCTTACAAACTTGGGATTCTTTTTTAGGCGTTGGGTTAGCAACCTGTCACTATTTGAATCTCAATTCTATCATTAAGCCAAATAGCTGAACATGGCCATTCAGCCTTTTTAAGACTGTTGGCTCTGTCTACCCCGCAAGGGATATAGACGTGACCATATGTATGTATGTATGTATAATTATTTATAGCTTTTTATATCGATTCAAATCAAAAATGACGAAGTTCCATACAAACTTGCACCCCCTATCTCATCAAAAGTAGCCTATATTCTAATCCAGGTTACTAACTATATCTGTGCCGAATTTCGTTCAGATCCGTTCGGTAGATTTTGCGTGATGCGCGTACAAACATACAGACAGACAGACAGACAGACAGACAAAAATTCTAAAAAAAATTGTTTTGGCTTCTATTGACCCTAAAAAGACCCCTTATAACTTTTTTTCTTAAATATCTTCAATGTACAGACAAAGTTGAGTTACAGTTTTATTATATGTATATGGATATGGATGTAGCAAATTATATTTTCCATATACTAGAACTATTGAGGACGAAGCAAAAGAAATTAACCAGGGACCGTACGTGGCAAGTATTAAGCCCTGCTTAGCCCTCCGGGAAGTGGAATATTTGCGTGAAAACTAGCTTTTATCCATGGTTCCGCCACCGCTATTTTATCGCCACCTACAAAAGAATAGGTACAGGTTTTTGACAAATCCCACGGGAACTACAGAGCTTATTTACCGGGATGAAAGATACCCCACGTCCTCCTCCAGACTCTAAAGTATAATGAAAGCGCTACCTACTTCGAGAAGATTGGTTCAGTAGATAACAAGTGAAGTGGTTACAAACAAAAAAACAAATTTACTTTCTCACTTATAATATTAGTTAAATGTACGATGTTCGCAAGCAAAAGCCAGTCAATAGTAAAAGGTATCATTAAACTAAGATTTAAACCCTTTATAGCTTAAATATATAATGACATGTCTTGTACAAATGTCACAAAAAGATGATCGCCTATTGTCTGTTTCATGAGACTTAATAATAGTCTTTTGTCAAAGATGTTAAATGGGTAGGTATACCTGGGTATTATCGACTAATGTCTTCAGTTATTATCCTAAACTTAGCTTTATTGGTACCGCTGTGTCGTGAAAAAGGTCACGGCGTCATTGTAAAAGTTTTTGTGAAGGATAATAGGGGAAAAACTTTACTTAAACAGAAAAATACCTCATACATAACTGAGAAAAACATTAAAAGGACCTCAGAAATGGTTTCTGGGGTGGATCTCATAATATCTGCGATATGCAATGCTTCAATATGTGGAGGATTGAACGACAGTCCGCAATCAATGTCTGGATTTAGAGGTAAAGCGAAAAAATGCCATTTTTAGTATTATTTATAAGTATAATTCCCAAAATTATAATGACCATTATTTTATTAACTAGCTTTGCCCGCTGAATTCTTAGCGATAAAGCAAGTATAGGGTAGCTATTTAAATAAAATAATTATATCTATTTATTCATTCATATGATCACCTCTATATCCCTTGCGGGGTAGACAGAGCCAACAGTGTTAAAAGACTGATAGGCCATGATCAGCTGATAAGCTTAATGGTAGAAATTATTATACTGGTCATGTAGAAAGCAGTACTACAGCCGAGCGAGCGAAGCAAAGCGCTAGAAACATGGCTGCCACAAAAGTAGGTTTAGTTTTCTTTTACAAAAAAATTGTGGCAGGCCTAAGAAAAAGACTAAGCTAAATTTTATTGACCTCAGATGATTTACCTTCATGGGCGAAATCGAATAAAATGACACATAAAGAATTCATCAATATGCTGGCCGCAGAAATAAACGGGAAACATCTAAGAGTCGCCACTTACATTGTAAGTATTTATTGAAAAGTTAAACTCAATATTGCGCCAAAAGAAAAATATCGCATTGTTGTGATCAAAAATGTTACAGTTATTTTATTGTTATGTGTTCTGGCTATGCTTATTTGTCAAGAGAAAGTATTCATGAGGCTTAATGATTTTTTTAAGGTGCCTCTTCAACATGAGTGTGTTTCCCAAGTATCTTTCCAGTAATTCTAGAGATTTACAAGCGCGTACAAACTATAACTTCCATAATATAATAAATAATCTACCAACTTCTTATGCCTTATATCAAATTTCTAGACTCAGTCGTTCGGGCTATCGTAAATAAGTCAGAGTTCTATTGTATTAAGTAGAGATATATATTGATACTAGATAAATTGATTTATAGAACAGACCTATGAGTGGCACAAAAAGAGACCCAAATTCCAAGGTAGGCGGCGGAGTAGCTTTCTACGTGTTGGATATATTACGAGATAAATTAAACTTCTCCTACGAAATCATAATGGCAAAGAAGAATTTTATTATGGGAGGATCTAATCCTGAGGATTCCTTAATCGGACTTGTCACATCTGGGGTAAGAACAGATCAAATTCAAACTTACTAAATTGTAATATTACGAAAACTTAAAATTACCGCAATACCGTTAATATTCAAATACAATATTTACCGAGTAATCGAATAGCGACTCTGTTTTGCTTCAACAAACCAAGCAGTCAGTTTAAAGTTGTTTTTATTATGATCAACACTATGAACGTAAATTTGTACGCATATACGTACTACACTTTACCCGTAGCTTCATCCGCGTGAATTTAGCGCCACCTATAAAAGAATACAGGTTTTTCGCAAATCCCGCGGGATCTAAAGTTTTTAGCGGCATGAAAGGTACACCATGTCCTTTTCCGTACTCCACATTATACGTTTACAAAATTTCATGCAGATCCCGCAGGTTTCAGATTAAGGACCTCTTGACCTCCTCCTTAAAATAGTTCCTTTTCTATATTTTTTCGAGCTTTTACACTGCACACATAAGTGAGTTTTTGTCAAATAAAATATTGTCTCTGCCAATTCCTTCGGGATAGAGGCGTGGTTTAATGAACCTATAAGTTATTTTGATTATCTTTTGATAACAACTAAGACCTATTTTCATATAGAAAGCGGATATGGGCGCGGCGTTTGTAGCCGATGTCCTGGATTTTCGAAAACGTGTGGCTTTCTCCAATGTTTTGGACGAGGAGAAATGGGTGATAGTACTGAAGAGACCCAAAGAATCTGCCACCGGAGAGGGATTACTGGCTCCATTTGACGACCTTGTTTGGTAATTATTTATTATCTTATTTTAAACTTAGTCTTTTGAAACGTCCGCGGCCCTCTCCACAGAAGAAATAAAATCAACTTTCATGACTAAGTTAAGTATATCTTTTTGTTTCATTGGGCCCATGCCCGCCATGGAGAATCTAGTTTAGTGGGAACATAGTAATTCAGTGCTGAATATACGAGATTTCCTCTAAACGTTTTCACTTTACCGTAAGATCGTCACAGATACACACAGATAGGTATTATTCCAACTTATTTATGGTACTCAGAAAATAATCCTATCTACAGGTACTTAATCCTGATCGCTGTTGCAACTTTCGGGCCTTGCATTTTCATCTTCGCAAGTATACGAGCTAAACTCTTACCCGAGGGTGAGCCGCCGGTGACTTTATATCGAAGCATTTGGTTTGTGTATAGTGCATTTATTAAGCAAGGCACTAACTTGGCTCCTAAGTCTAGTAAGTTAATTAAGTACATATCTTTTCGTCATATTACAAACCCTAATTATACATTCCATATCGTACTTAAAATTATAGAAAGTGTAAGTAGCTGGGTGGTTCACGCCAATAAAAAAAAAAGAATAAGGACCATCACATCTCTTTCCCATTCATGCCGTTAAGGCGACTAAGGGAAAAGCTTATAAACTCGGGATTTTTCTTTTGGCGATGGGCTAGCAACCTATCACCATTTGATTTTTAATTCTATCATAAACCCAAACAGCTGAACGTGGCCTATGAGTCTTTTCAAGACTATTCGCTCTGTCTTCCCGGCAAGGGATATAGACGTGATTATATCTATGTCACTTTAGAATCACAAAGTAAAAGGCGACTAAGAGAATAGGCACACTTACCTAGTACAGTTTTTATGATATTTTAGTGATCCATTATGGGTCAGGTTTACAAAGGTCAGACGGGAGACACTATCATTGAAAAGGCCCACCCCGGGCGAGAGGTGAGAATGTAACTGAGATTAACTTCAGGGAGAAGCAGGGATGAAAATGAGCACTTTCGCCTCTATAATCTTACATTACGTTATAACATACGTGCTTCTATAATCTTCCATTATTCCTAACAAGCTGTGCCCGCAACTTCGTTCGCGTGGAATAGTTATTTGGGCGTCCTTGAAGCCCTCAAGGGTGAATAATTTTCCCCGTTTTTTCACATTATAGCTCCTTATAGCCTCAGCCTCAGCCTTAAAGCCTTCCTCGATAAATGGTCTTTTCATGGCAAAAATAACTTTTCAATCCAAACCAGTAGTTCCTGAGATTAGTGCTTCAAACAAACAAAGAAACCTTTTAGTTTTATAATATTAGTATAGATTTTATACTTACATCTACAAGATAATAATTTTTGAATTTGTCTAGGCACATAATGTTAAATTTTTTTAGACACAACACGAGTGTTGTTTACGACTTGGTGGATATTCATTTTGCTGCTCTCTGCCTTTTACACGGCAAACCTGACAGCCTTCCTCACGCTATCGGAGTTCACTTTGGAGATCAACGGGCCGGAAGACTTGCTGAGGAAGGACAAACCTTGGGTGGCTGCCGCGGGCGGTGTGGTGCAGTATGCTGTGAGATCTGTAAGTATAGATGGTGTTATGATGCAATATAATATAATATGCTAGTCGGTTAGCTACCAACCCACTTATCGCCTAAAAACTTTACATTATCATCAGGAAGCGTATTGTTGGTTTAATTTTCAATAATCTTTAGCTTTTAAGTGTTTTTTGAAGTCGGTAAGAATTTTTTTTTAATATTTTATAGCCATCAGGAAACAAGCACTTTCTCAACGATATGGTAAGGAAAAAGCGGGCGGAATTCCAACCATACACATCGATTGGTGATTTTTTCAAATATGTCGACAAAGGATATGTTATGATCAAGTCACGAACTGGAGTAATACACGCTATGTACCATGATTACATGAGGAAGAGCAGGCAAGGTAGGGCTTGTTATCCTATACTATTTGAAAAGACTTGAAAGCCACATATGTCCAATCGATTTAGATAGTGACCACCGGTTTTCCTCATTTCATTCGGTTACGTGCATAAAAACAAGTTTTTTTTTCCCAGAGAAGCCGGCAGATACTATATCTTTTCACTTGCCACTATTCCTTCATTTTCTAATGCTTCGACAAAGTCCATTACTTTTTATAAGCAAGTTTGTCAGTTTAGGATACTCTTGACGAGACCTTTGCCAGGACGTTCAGGTCAGCCGATGTGAGCAGTACATTTCTCTTGGCCTTCCTGTTTCAATGTTTAACATTAATACTCTCCTTGTATTTGCTTAGTCAACCTGCTTTCGTCCTCTCCACATGGCCAAAACCGTTTTCTATTCCCATCATTATATCTACCTATATTCTTTTACAACATACATACATACATACATACATATCGTCACGTCTATATCCCTTGCGGGGCAGACAGAGCCAACAATCTTGAAAAGACTGAATGGCCACATTCAGCTATTTGGCTTTATGATAGAATTGAGATTCAAATAGTGACAGGTTGCTAGCCCATCGCCTAAAAAAGAATCCCAAGTTTGTAAGCCTATCCCTAAGTCGCCTTTTACGACATCCATGAGAAAGAGATGGAGTGGTCCTATTCTTTTTTGTATTGGTACCGGGAACCACACGGCACAACTTTTTCTTTTACAACTTTGCTTAAATACTCTATTTCTAATTCAGAATGAATTGAATTCCTAGTAAGTTAACCCTAAGGTTTGACTGAAATGAATTTCTTTCACGATAAGTCCACTCTTTTTCTCTTTTCTTGGCGTATTCCCAGTTGCACCCTCTGCCATTAAGCCTGCCTGAGGTCCACATCCAACTTCTCTCTTTCCACTTCTTCTGGTCTTCCGCGTCTTTAGTTCTAAGACCATTGGCACGCATATCATCTTTTGCGACGTCAAGCTAGTATTTCTTCGTTCTTCCTCTTTTATCCGGACCCAGCGGAGGTGGTATGGCCAGATATTTGTTTCCCAGATAGCCTGCAGATTTTCACAAGACTTGGCAGTACCAACGCAGACGACGCTCTTGCATTTTATCATAATAAGCATATATATTAAAATTAATAACTACTCTCCCAACTCCGAACTCCGAACTCTCCGAACTCCGAACTCGACTACTGAAAATCCTTTTTTTATATTGCTGTTGCAGTGTTTATATTATTGGTGAAAGAGTTTTATCTTTTTATCTAGGTGCATCAGAAACCCAAAAGTGCATGTATGTGATCGCCCCTCGTTACTTCGCGACGATTCCACGAGGCTTTATTTACCCTAAAAACAGTACTTTGAGGATTTTGTTCGATCATATGTAAGTAATCACGCCATTAATTACAAAAATCTTATTTAATGTATAAAGGTTTGACTTAGCTCACTCTCAAACTCACTCTCAGAATAGTTACTATTGCAGCAGCATTTTACCTTTAAATTGTCAGAATCAGATATCTCAAATTCGAAAGTGCGCGATGAATCTTATTCTTTCCTCTTTCAGTCTTGGAACAATCGTTCAATCGGGAGTAATAGAACAACTGAAGATGTTTTATTTGCCCAGAACTAAGATCTGCCCAATGGACTTGCAGCTGAAAGAACGCCAGTTGGAGAATACAGACTTGCTAATGACTTATCAGATCACAACAGTTGGCTTCGCTGTTGCCATTTTGATTTTTATTGGCGAGGTAAACAATCTCAATTGTATAACTAAGCCTTTGACGTTATTGTTATTTCGAGACAATTGGCTCTGTCTACCCCGTAAGGGTATTACTACGCGGTATTTTGTCCTAAGTAAACACACATATTCATTACGCCTTTATTCATTATAGGGTAGGTACAGACAATAGCCACAAGACACAAGAGTTCCTATTCCATCGCTTTAAACAAAAGTAAGTTTCAAATATTTCCAATTTTATTTCAGGTCATTTCTAAAAGGTGCAACAATAAATGCAGAAAGAGAAATGCCGTTAAAAGTAACAAAACAACTCTGGAAAGAGGATACACCACTGTACATCATTTCCAAACTAATGATGATCCTCCACCATATGACACTATTATGGGAAAAACTTCCAAAATAAAGCTACCAAAAGGTGTAAAAACGAAAGTTGTTAATGGCAGAGAGTATATGGTTTTAGATACACCAAGAGGCATTCGGCTTATACCGATGAGAACGCCATCTGCTTTGTTGTATAAACAAGAAAAATTGCATTGATACTTTGAAGAAGAAAAAATTGGTCTAGTTAAAAGTTGTCTCACGCACCTAAGGTTCAGTAAAGCATTGAATGAATGTCATTTGTTTTCTTTTTCGTATAATAAAGATATAAAAAACAAATTTCTTAATTCTATCGTTAAGCCAAATAGCTGAACGTGGCCATTCAGTCTTTTCAAGACTTTTGGCTCTGTCTACCCCGCGAGGGATATAGACGTGACCGTATGTATGTATGTAATAAAAAACAAAATTTTTTTGTTATTTAAATACCAATTTAGATTTTCAGATAATCCTTTTCGTTGCCCGTTGCCGTATCGATAATGATAAAAGTAACTGTTAATTATTGTTACGTATTGAATTTAACTGCTATTTACAAAAAATATTATCACTCTACTAAGTATATTATGATTTACTAATTTTGCAATAAGTACTCTCTTAAAGTACTTAGCTATATCTGTCTTCTGATCTTTTTGTGATTTCTGTAGGTACTTACTAGGTACTCAATTAAGGTTATTAATCAAAATAACGTCTAGTTATCTAGTAACTTTAGTACTTGTATACCTGCGATAGATATTTCTAGCAACACAACATATTACCATACATTAGTGTTTATCGATAAATAACATTCACTCTGTGTAATGAGGGCGCCGATTGTATAACCTTTCGGAGCTGTGGTTACATTATGGTGACATTACTGGCCCATAGGTTCACCCCATTAACGGAATATTGACATGTTATGAATGTCCACGTGCACACAACATGATAAGAAACATATGGACATGTCAATATATTTTTTAATCTACTTAACTTATAATAATTTTTCATAAACCTTATTCGGCTTTGTTTTAAACACGATAAATACAGTCTTGAAACTTTTTGTGAGGTGACTTATGTTAGAATTTTTTTTTATCAGGTTTTGTTTCGTATTCGTGCCAATATTGCCATTTGTGAATTTCATAGGCAATTTCTTAAAAATCTGCTTTTTCTTGTTTATAAAAATATTCTACAAATAGTCCAATAGTATATACTTATGAGTATCTACCATTCGACAACATGGGCTATGCATGTTATAGATCTAAGATATGTTAACTTTTTATTTGGGTGTGCTTTTGGCAAATAAAATGAGAATAAGACAATATTTCGTACATATATATTTATATATATATATCGTCTCTCGTTGGTTACATTCATACAGTTAAAAAAAACTTATTTTATGATTAAAATAACTAAGTCATAGATAAACAATTTATATGCACTTCGTTAGCGTGGAAATTGTAGTTTGTGTCATAATGTAAATTGCAATCGTGCAAAGTTTCATACAATTCTGTTTATTAGTTTTTGAGTAAAATTCATAATGTTATCATGACGATTTGCTTAATACAATGCAAATTCACTTTCTGAAAGTGGTAGTAATTTGACATCATCTATCAGTATAAAGCCTATTTAAAAAAAATATGTTAGTCAGATTATAATCAGTACTTACCATATTTTAAAAAAATACCATGCATGTCCATAAAACCTCAACGCCACATAAACATCGCATGACAAGCGGTGGTGACACAACCCATCACTCGGCCATGGCGCTCCCGTCGGCCGGCTCCGGGTGACGCCAGCATGCTATGGCCGCCGGGGTGGACCTCATCATCTCCGCCATTTGCAACGCGACCTTTTGCGAGCCGGTTTACGATAATCCTATTTTAGGTAAGTATTTATTTTATAGTAAAGGGTCAGGTCAAAAGTACCCGAAACCGCCGAGCCTGCATGAAGAGAGTTATGAATGTGGATGAAGCGAAGGAAATATGCAGAGATCGTGGCAAGTGGAAAGAGGTAGTCTCTGCTTACCCCTCCGGGAAAGAGGTGTGTTTTTATGTATGTATTTATTTTATTTGATTACGCATTTATAAAATTATGTCTCGTTCCCGGAGGGGTAGGCAAAGATGACAATATTTTCACTTGCCACCATCGTGTGAATTATACTTTTTAATGGACACCATTGCTTTCTTAAAACTACGCACGTTGTTAAACAGATGCAGAACTTAAAATCCAGAAGCATGCTGTTTACAATGCTCTGGCTAAAGAGGTCAACGGGGCTCATCTGAAAATCGCTACTTTCGACGTAAGTATAATAAAATGTCTTTATAATAATTACCATCTTGAAATTGAAAAAAATATTCTCTGACATAATTTTATATTAATCCGTTGTCACTGAGCAACCGAGAATCATTGTAACGTCCGAGACAAAATAAAAACGTTATAAACGCGTTCAATACCTGTATTATTTATACATATTATATTGCAACGCAAATATCTTCCATAAAGTAATACGTAACTATACGACGGTATTTAATGTTTAATAGTAGATATTATTAGCAATATGACAGCTACAAAATTGTAAATTGCCACAGCTGCTACGGAACTGTAGCAAAGCTACGGATGTTGCAGAAATTTAGCAATGCTACGGAAAGTTGTAGAATGCTACAGCCGCTACGAAATTGTAGCACAGCTACGGGTGCTACGGAAATGTAGCAAAGCAAATACAATACTTTATTCTCGAATTCGTCAAGAATTCATTAAGTAGTCACGTAGTCATTTCGTTATTTTCTTTTATTATTTCAAGTCAATATTTATTCTTTGAAAAAATAAACTGTATTTGGAATCGATCGTATGTTTGCCTTTTCTGTTTGCGAACTCTAATGAACTCTGTACATGCATAAGAATTTCCCCATGAGCTGGGCCGAACGCCAAGAAAATGGTACTATCGTTGGTCGCGGCGTGGCGTTCACGGTTGTGGACATTTTGCGGGAGAAATTCAATTTCACGTACGAAGTCGTCCTGCCGGAGATGAACTTCGAATTGGGAGGGAAGACTCCTGAGGAATCTTTGGTGGGACTCGTAAACGCTAGTGTGAGTTAAATTCATACCTTCATACTAATTATATAAAGAGAAAAGATTAGTATTTTTGTTTTTTTTTTGTGCTTGGTTTTTTGCTGGTCTTATTTCCGGCTCTTTAAAATAGGATCACTTCGTATCTTTCCCGTGGATGTCGTAAAAGAAGACTGAGAAAAGGCTGAGGCTCTTCTTGTAGGCGATAGGTTAGCAACCTGAATTGAATTTCAATTCCATCATGCCAAATAGTGGCCGTCACGACGTGGCCTTTCAGTCTTTAAAACTGTTGGCTCTATCTACGCCGAATGTGATATAGAAATGATAACTCTTATGTAGGTATGTAAATATTTTTATTTGCAACGAATTAAATCACAACTAAACAGATTTTGATGATATTTGGCTAAAATACATAACTAATGCATTTTTTTTAATGTTTATCTCTTTTCTTCTCGATTTCTTAATAAATAGTACCTTTGTACTACAATTTCTGTTAATGTCTTTTGTGCACATATTATAAATAAATAACTTAACCAGTTAACTTATTTTTTATATAAAGTCGTCGTTGAAAAATCGAAAATCGAAAAATTTGTTTCACAGAAAGTTGATTTCGCCGCAGCATTTGTGCCGAAAGTGTGGCTGTATCGGCAGAAGGTTTTATTCTCAGCTGATTTAGATGAGGGCGTGTGGATGATGATGCTGAAGAGACCCAAGGAATCCGCAGCTGGTTCTGGACTCCTGGCCCCGTTCACAAGTCACGTTTGGTAATATACAGGGTCGCTATTAGATAGTATAAAAATTGAGCCGTAATGAAATGTAGCATACCGTTTTATAGCATAATGATTTTCAAGCATAAAGTCTTTAGCATAATGGTAAAGCCTATAACTATAATAATAACTAAGTCTCGCCTAGCCTTAAACTGAAATACGCCACATTTACCCGTATACCAAAAATCAGTTATGCTTCAGACTCGTTATTTTAAAATATTTTATGCCCACACATTAGGACAAAATAATTTATGCAATACAGACATTATCTATCCATCTATTGCTTTCTTTTTGTGTCGTGTGGTTCTCGGCACTATAGAATAGGACTACTCCATTCCCTCCCTCTTTTTCATAGATGTCGTAAAAGGCAACTAGGGGATTCGGCACATATATCTAGTGCAGTTTTTACTGTGATTCAATATTGTTAGGTACCCTTGCACAGGTTGCGCTGGTCAGACGGGAGTTGCTTCCTGTAAAGACCTCACCCAATCCAGAATCATGGTCAGCCGGCATACCTCAAGGTCTTTTCTAACCCGAAATTTACACAAATATTTTTGTCCTGTGTGTTTTGTAAAACAAATTTATGTCTATGCCCTTGTAGGTACCTAATCCTAGTGGCGGTATTAGCGTACGGCCCTTGCATCACGCTGCTTACTAGAATTCGTGCTAAGCTGATGCCTGAAGATGAGCCTCCCATCCGGCTATCCCCAAGTTTCTGGTTCGTCTACGGTGCCTTCATTAAGCAGGGCACTAACTTGGCTCCAGACGCTAGTAAGTATCCTAATAAAAATTCTTCATTAACGTTATTTTGCTTTCCTTGGCTGTTTCATATGTTTCTAGCCACATCATATTATTCGTTGTTTCATACCAAACTTCTTATAATTTATTTTCTAGGGCGCGCTAAAAGAAATTAAATGTAGGAACTTTATTTTGAATGACAACAACGACGTTTACACTAATACGCTTATACTTACAAATTAGTACTTTACACTATTTTATAAGTTTATACTTACAAAACAGTGTAAAGTCTAAAATGATACCCATCTTAACATGGAATATGTACCCTCGCTAGAATAAAGATAATATTTGCATGGTTGTTCCTTCGAGACTGAAGGGTAGCCTCAACGAGGATGTCCTAAAAAGGCTTGACTTCGACAGATCCGCGGAAAAAAGCTAGATCAATGTTTATTTACTTTGAAATCAATAAAGCAGAAGTGACAGAAAGAAATGTAATAAACCTAAGTGCAACGCAGTAATTTGGAGGCATACAAAATGTCTGGGCTGCCATCAACCTGTAATTTTCTATGGCGTTCGTACCGTGGGTCAATCTGAACATTAATGGCGATTGTATCGGACCATCGGCCATCGGTTTAATGGCTTGCATCATCTATCACTGGCATGGCCGCATTTTTGATATGCTTTTTATTACAGTATTTTCTATGTGATTAATATTTACTACATTTGATTAATGATTTCTGTATGTATCGAATGACCTAGACCTTAGGTTTATTTTAGCGTGGGATTTGAAATAACCATGTAAAATAATAGTTTAAAAAAAACTAAAAAACTACGCTTTTATTGCTAATCAAACTAAAAAATAGAAAATAAAAATTAATGACAAAGGAATTCAGTAGTAGCAAGTCGAACAATCAGTTATAGTCAGTTGTAGTAGTAATTACCTCGGATTAAAATTATAACAAAATTAAATTTATAAACAAAACAATTTAAATCAGAGTAAAAAGCGTGGGGTGCCTGATGTAGTAAATATTAAAATCATTCTATTAGCATATATTTATGACGAGAGAGTTATGAAAATGAAGTAAAATGCACCCCATGCTTTATACATTTTCCTTTGTCATTAATTTTTATTTTCTATTTTTTAGTTTGATTAGCAATAAAAGCGTAGTTTTTTAGTTTTTTTTAAACTATTATTTATTTTCTATTTTTTAGTTCGATTTGCAATAAAACGGGTAGTTTTTTAGTTTTTTTATACAATTATTTTTTGGAAGTTAACACTTCTGGTATAACTATCTTACTAGAAAAGACTTTCGCAACCATGCGCCCATCGCCGGAGGTTTTCACAACTAACTTTCTTAAAGTTATATGTGGCCTGATTGGATTAAATCTCATAATATTCTCATCATCATGATTCTTTTTAAGGCGATGGGCTTGCAACCTGTCACTATTTGAATCTCAATTCTATCTTAAAGCCAAATAGCTGAACGTGGCCTATCAGTCTTTACAAGACTGTTGGCTCTGTCTACCCCGCAAGGGATATAGACGTGATTATATGTATGTATGATGATTGTTAAACCCAGTGGAAAAGAATTTTATAGTGATAAATCACTGTTAATAATATTTTTGACTATCCAGCAAACGTAATAATTTTCGATTGTGGCCTTGCCAGGAATCAAACCACAAGATTAAGAGGCAGATTGATACAGGAACAAAAATATTTCAAACATACCTCCACTGCCTTTACAACCAGGAACGCAACAAAGTTTATCTGAAGACATCGTGGCACTTTTGTTGTAAAATCTGTCTTTCACAAAAACAAACACAAACTTGGGACTCCTATCTCAAATAATAAGGTACTTTTTACAGGAGTCCTATCTCAAAATATCTGCACAACACAGTAAACACAGTCAGAGTCCAATCTCAGATGATAAAATCACACGAATATCCGGAAGAACAAAGCTCGACTCAACGGAAGATTCCAAACTCCAAATAACGACAAGTTATTACAAAGTGCAAATAGGTAAATACACAGGTACCGGTAAAAAACAACAGAAAGAAAGTTTACAGGTGTTCGAATCGAATTCAATCAAAACTTACTGCAAAACTTATTTGACATAAATAAACTGTCACTCATTTTCCAAACGAGTATTACAGTGTTGCTATTATAAATAGGCAAAAGATACCTAATGTTAATTCAAGAATTGCATTAATATGTTAAATACGTATTAAATATCGCAAAGTTCTGTAGGTAGTAACTTTATTCTTGTATTATTGTAAATTTAGTTGTTCAATTTTCATTTATTACTTTTGTTTTATTACTTATATATTTTTTATTGTTTTAAAATATTCTACTAATTCTACTATTGTTTCTAATGGTAATTTTAAATGGAGCAATGCGATGAAATAAAGAAGCCTCAGGTTAATAGTAACATTATATGGAAATATATTACATCTCTTTTTGACTCATTATACGTCAGAACTTCTTGGTTTCTTGTATGGAGATTACTGGCACTGGTGCTATCTCTGTCTCTCTTACTCTCACACGAAGGATCTAAAAATGAATTTATTAATCCTGGCAGTTTTAATAAGGATAATGAGAAACTCTTATCAAAATATTGCATTGTCATCGGTCCTTGATACGTGTGCAAAGTTCCAAGTTGATCAGACGTTTAGAAATCAGTGAAAATTAAGCTCAAAGATTCCGTTACATACATACATACAACCCAAGCTAATAAAAGCGTAGTAAAAATACGTAGGGATATTGGGAGGGACAAACGAGATTCTTCTTCTGCTCAGCTCTCAAAAATTTTAAGGACTTCGGGGTGATTGGTTTCCACTTTCTTTCAGCTAAGCTTATGATAATATTGCGTGATTTTTTTTATAATTTTATACTATAAATAAGACCTTTTCACAATTGTTTAATGCTTATTCGGTAATCAGATGTTCACAATTGTAGCTAGTTGTGGGTCGGTCCTTTTAAGCAAAATCTGCTTGTGCTAGGAGACTCGGCCATTTTTTCTTTCGTTACAATTTGACCAATTATTCAATGAGAGGACAGTTAAATGATAACTACTTTTATTCCTAAATAAATCACTAGAACAAATCTTATAAACCTATAACCTACTTACCTAAATGACGAGGATAATGCCTAGGACATAGAACAAGGATTTTCTTGGTTCTATTAAAATATATAAAATTATCTCACAGATACAACCAGGGTGCTGTTCACGACTTGGTGGCTCTTCATAATTTTGCTGTCGGCCTTCTATACGGCGAATTTGACTGCTTTCCTGACACTCTCCAAGTTTACCTTGGACATCGAGTACCCGAAGGACCTTTACAAAAAGAACTACCGCTGGGTCTCGGCGGAAGGCAGCGCGGTGCAATATATCGTTGCGGCTGTAAGTATTTTAGGGTCATTTTTTAACTATTTTTAGTCACTCCGTGTGGTCCCGGCACAAATAGAAAAAGAATAGGACCACTCCATTTCTTTCCCATGGATGTCGTAAAAGGCGACTAAGGGGTAGGCTTATAAACTTGGGATTCTTCTTTTAGGCGATGGGCTAGCAACCTTTCACTATCTGAATCTCAATTCTATCTTAAAGCCAAACAGCTGAACGTGGCCTATTAGTCTTTACAAAACTGTTGGCTCTGTCTACCCCGCAAGGGATATAGACGTGATCATATGTATGTATGTATGTTAGTCACTTCGAAGCTGTGCCCACTAATATGGGTAGATATGTTGAAATTTACACGTCAGTAAGAACTTTCGAAATGCTTAATTTTTTCCTACTACACCCATTTAAGTATCTTCTTATCTGTATTCCAAATATTTGTGGAAATCGGTTTAGTGGTTTCGGCTGTGTAAACGAATATTTATTTACTATATGATCTAAGATAAATATGACATACAACTAGATCGAAAATAGGACTTCGGTAATGTTTTTAAATAATAATGTAGGTACTCGTTCAAACAAATATTGTTATCATTTCGATAGGAAGAATTCACTAATCGTTTCTTAACTTTGTACTTACAAAATATAAGTTTGTGTGAAAGCGACAATGAATATAGTCAGCTTCTAAATACTCAAATCGTGAAACACAAAATCGTGGCGCTGTTATTTGGCTATTCTTTAAACAAAAACACTTTCAGTTAGACTTACAAAAATACATTACTTGTCTACAGCCAAACGAAGACCTTTACTACCTTCACGCGATGGTACAAAACGGACGCGCGGAATTCCGGTCTTTCCGCAATGACTCGGAGTACCTTCCACTAGTTCAGAACGGCGCTGTACTGGTGAAAGAACAGAGTGCAATAGAACATGCCATGTATGCAGACTACCTTCAGAAAGCACGGGAAGGGGTCGAAGAAGCGGACAGGTCAGTAATTCAGTTGTTTTCTGCAATTGTCGCTAAATAATGTTTCGATTCTAGATATTGAACGAAAACTAACGGATTACTCCCTTAGTCACCTCTTATGACATCTACGAGAGAGTACCTTGTTGTATTCTTAAGTGGCGGGAAACACAGGGCACGAATCAGATTAGTTAAATTGTACTCGAGAAACGAAATAACAGACAAAATATTTTTATTCATATTTCTTTCTTTGTTCTTATTTCTCAGGTGTACATACGTGGTTGCCCCGAACTCATTTATGAATAGGCTGAGAGGCTTCATATATCCCCAAAATAGCAAATTGAAGACCCTTTTCGATTCAGTGTAAGTACTTTGGTTAGTTGTTTTAGACGAACCTAACGCAACTTGAAGAAAGGTTGTAGATGATTTTCTTAATCGCTTCTTGCGACATCCACAGGAAAGAGACAAAGTATTTTTATTTTAATTAAGCTCGGCTAGGCTTAAGCGTGCTTATAGAAGATAATTGCAGTAAAATTTTGTGAACAGAATAAATACTAGGCCACTCAGAAAGTATTGTGATAAAAGTTTTACGTATGAAAGCATGGCCAGTTATAAAGTTCCTATAAAACATTAAGTAAAAAAAGGCGCGTATCTAACAATTTTGAATTCTCCCTCCATTTTAAGTTCGCAAATTTTCTTGGATGGGACAACTAGTTATGCATATCAGTTGGTCTACGAGGAAAAGTAGTCCCACGTAGGTCAAGTGTATACCCCTTTTTCTTCCTGCTAGGCTCTGGCACGTCAACGAAGCTGGTTTGGTGGATTTCCTCAAATCACGGGACCTGCCTTCCACGAAGATCTGCCCTCTGGACTTGCAGTCCAAAGACCGTCAGCTCAGAAACAGCGATCTGATGATGACGTACATGATAATGGTGATTGGGTTGTGTGCCGCTGCAGCCATCTTTATTGGAGAGGTAGGAATAAAATTTAAGTACATAACTCAATATCGATATGAGGTTTGAGAAGTGAGTGGTAGGCTAATTTTGAGATTAATTTGACTACCTTCGCAGTACCACGCTTCTAGTGGTCAAATCTGGGTTTCCTCACAAGATAAATAAGATAAATAATACTGTCATGTCATATTAAACTATTTTATTGCAGATTCTAGTCAAGAGGTACGTTAGAGTCAAATTCAGGAAGCCGAGCAAACAGAAGCGAAAGAAGACCAAATTCAACAAAAGTTCGACGGTACATCACTATGACGATAGCAGACCTCCTCCATACGACGCCATTTTTGGAAAATCTACAGCGAAGCTTCCAGAAGGCTGTCATATGAGGATTGTCAATGGCAGAGAATATTTGGTAATGGAATCGAATGGAGGATCACGGTTGGTTCCTGTTAGGACGCCGTCAGCGTTTCTGTATGCTGGTAGAGCAACGTAAACGTCTAAGCACAGTGCAAAAACGCTATTAAAGAAAAAAACGTACGGCGCCGCACGGACTGTATACGAGGAATAGCTCGATTATTCTTCTTTGGGAGTAAGAGATTTAAAATACAACGCTTAATAGTAAAAAATACCTTCTGTAGATTATATTTGATTGAAAACCAAATCAATAATTAACTACGTGTTTACTAAGTACCCACATTGTCGTGCTTACAAGAGTGTTTATATTTAGATAAAAGTTTTGTAGATGTGTAGTGAAATGCCACATTAGAGTTAAGTGTTGATTTGAGTCACAAAACATGCACTAAGGGGCAGCATACTTATTAGAAATACTATGTGATGTTATTAAATAAAACGATCTCATCAATACATATTTTTATTAACTGTGAAAATACACTTCCACAATTCCTCTAACATCCAAATCACATCTCAACATCGTTCCCAAAACAATTAAACTTATTAATTTATAAATAGAAACGACAAGGGCCCGTCAATGACATTTTGTACATAGCATTAATGCATTAGATTTATGTGACAAATTTCCTGTTGGTGTTAAAAAGCATTAATTCACTATTACAAATTGTGTATAAAAGACAAAAATCTGTTCCCCGCCAAATACTACCATCACAATTTACCAAGTTTTGTCACTTTCAGACTACTGATTCATCAAAGTTCGACCCGAAAATTAAAAAATCTTAAGTAAAAATAATGATGCGTTCACATGCACATTAAAGATCTTAAGAACTTTTTGCCATTAGGTATTGTAAAGGTTATATGTGCATGTGACCAATTATAAGTTGAAAGACTTCAATGTTATAAACAGAGTACCAAAAACAATTGCAAAGTGAGGGTAGTTGACAGCGAAACAAATGTAAAGCACGAAGGAGTCAAGTGCCACAATAATAATGCATATTGAAACAAATTCACTTCGTTATCCCTAAAGGGGTAGACAAAGCATCTGTTTCAAAAAGGATACTTAACATTTTTTTATAATCATATATTAGCGTTTTTCTAAAAAAAAAATGTGTGACCGGCCCGAACATAATAATTTACAGTTTTCTGTACAATGTACAATTTACATTTTGTACACATAAATACAGTAAAATAATTACAAATTTACCCACTGAGTCGAAAATTGCGAGAGCTAACAAGGAAGTTGGATTTTAGCCACTCGTTAGGAAAATGGCGTCAAGCAACTATCATTGGTATTGTTTGCATTGGTCGCAAGCGGCTACATAACTTATTTGATTTCCACAAATTTATTTCATGAGTGCTATGAAGTTATGCAATGCAGTACTCATAGTAGTCGTACTAAACGCCATTTTGTTTTCAACCGATTAACTTTCAAACAAATCTGTTGGTAGTCTGAGAAATTACATCAGAGCTCAGTTTCTTAAAATATATATGTACGTAATCATAAATTACTTCCTTACAGTTTTAACTCACGTATAAATATAATTATGTGAATAATAATCATTATTATAAAATATAAATTTTACAAAACATAATTTTCAATGCATGCCATATTTTTATTGATATTATAGCTAAGAAGTGTTCAGGCTATAAAATGCAGGTCGAATTATGATAAAACAATCAGATTCAATAACAATTAAGTACTTGAATTTTATTAGCAATACAATGAAACACCAGATAACAAATAATGATGAATATTATAGATGGAAAACATATCACGTGCGTAGTGAGCCACGTGTAGATTTTGATTTTTATTTTATTTATACGTAATTTATGTTCATCTTAAATTGACAAAACTACATTGAAATTAACATACACTAATAAAACAACTTAGCGATAGGCGCTCTATCATACAATAATTCTACTTATTGAAGCAATTTGCATAAGCTCATTAAACTGTTAATAAGCCACTTTTCACCACAGTTTTCGGATAAAATTGTCAACTTAAATGTCAGTAGAACAATATGCATAAGATAAAGATTGTAAATTTTATTATGTTATTACCATTAACGCGATAAGATTCTGAGATATATTACTTTATACAGCCCACAATAAAAATAATGGATTTAATAATACGAATTGTGTAGTGTACATAATAAACGTTTAGTTTTCGTGTAGGTACTAATGAAGCGATAATGGGTTACTTTTAAAAAAAAATGTAAATAAAAATTAACCCGGAATAAGAGTTCAACAATAATTCAGTATTTTATTCATATTTAAAAAAGCTGTGATACGGATATTGAGCATAGATTAGTATATTGCAATAAAAAGAAACAGTTCTTAATTTGACTGTACGACAAAGACAATGTTACTCTATAGGCTCATGTAGAATAAAAATGTCAGCTTGAAAATGACAATCACATTTTTTTCTGTTTGTAACGTAGTGGCAAATAAATACCACTTGATACATAAACTGGGAAGTGATACAGCAACAGTGAAGTGCAACAATAAATTTTCAGCTAAATACGATTGTCTATCTAAGTCATTCTAACTCTTTACCCGCACGTCGTCTATCATATACTATAAAAAATGCTAGCCGTTAATGGCGTTTCTCTACTTAATCTACGAAATATGATCACATTTTTAAGTATAAGAAACAGTTTACTATTTAGATATAGGTATGTATGAGAAACTAATTTTCATTATTTATCCTCAAACGTTTCTAAAAATGCACATATTTGGATAGTTATAAAATATATATTGCTATTTATTGCTATTTTATGCAGAGGTATTAACTGTTGTAATTTATATGAACACATTGCGTGGATGCGCTATTTATATATGATATTTACTTTAAGTATATATATATTTGCGAGCCTAATTTAAACTGCCAGAGCACTTTTAAAAAAATTACTGATTCGCTTATTTATAATAGTTTTTAAAAAGTGATCCTGGCATATGATCCATACAAAACAGAGGCTTACATAACTTATAAAATCATAACATATGCTGTTCAGAACAAACACGTGTATTCATTACACGGATGGTAATCGGATTTTAGTCATTCCAAGAATGAAATATATACATTGATAGGCATATAATCTAATTCTGCAATACGGTTGTAGTCGTCAAGCAATAAAAAGCCCGTTTTGATGAAGTTAAATTTACAAACGATGCATTTAAAAATAGAGCGCAAGAGGCAGAACTAATAGTGTACGTATTTGACAACAGCTGTCAAAATAGCCATTTTATTTCTCGTCTTCTTAAATTATTTTAAGTGGATAAATATATGTCAAGCGTAGCAAAAAATAAATTGTTGATTGTTGCAAAAAATAAATAAAGATATTACTTATTTAGGTTTAAAATCTAGGAGATAAGTGGTTTTACCTACAGTATTACTTGGTAAGAATTCTGATTGGGTGAATATGATAAAAAAAGAGGTACCTACTAATGACAAATGTCAGTCTCCTCGTTAGACAAAAACTTCGTGTTTAATTTGCAAGAAATTATTGCTTACTACTTCAACATTTGCATCTATCTAATAGTCTGTATGCATAAATACAGTCATAAGTCCTGGAAGACTTATGTGCTTAACATATTTATCAATCTGATAAGATATATGCGTTGCGATTGCGACATCCACGTGGCTAATATTAAGGTCATCGACCTCGATTAACAATACGTATTTTTATAAAAACAATTGCCCTGTATTAAAATAATGCTATTAGACTTACATATTAAAAGAAATCGATAAAAAAAATCTATTGAGTAATAGCTATTGTACTTTGGGATTTTATTGGGAAAGGTTTCTAGCAATTACTGACCAATACACTAAATGATACATTTTGGTCCTTCGAAGTTGAGTAAGCGAGTCCACACGGATCGAGTGGTATTGCGAGAAAATGTCGGGTAGTTCAGAAAAGTGGAATAGCATTTATCAACTTCTTAAATGTTTATTTACTTGTCTGTAACTTTTAGAACGTCTTAAGTTATAGTGAAGTGAAATACCAAACTGCTTAATTTGTACGCGATGCAGCTTGCCCAATGTGGACTCGCCTTTTGATGAGTCAGTTTGAATAAATAAATTATATGCAAAAAAAAGGAGGATACGATTTCACGTAATTGCTACTACAGGTATTCATAAATAATGAATGCTAGCTGCCGAAAATCGCTTCATAATAAAGTTATTTTAAAACGTATTTTGTCATAAAGATATTATATTTATGTATTATCACAGCACCTAGGAATTTACTTCTATAAAGATATGAAACGTATAGAGCTGGTAAATTACATACAACTGATTTGCAACGCGACGGGTACTTTTATTTGCCGCACATATATCACCTAATCTTTCTCTTGACATACATTTTTTAGAAATAAATGTAGGTATACATTTACAAAAGAAAAAATTTATTATGACCTTTAATTAGACTTGACTGCAAAGGTAAGAAGGATTGCTGCAATATTTGTATAATTTGACAAGTGTGATAATCCATCTCCACATTACAGAACCATTATTATTCAGAATCAAAGATAAGCAGACGATATATGTGCTAAGTTTCACAGAATTGAAACTGTGTTGTGTAGTATAATGTAAAATCGACCAATGACATCGTCTCAATCTTGGCAGACGTCACCTGATTGGTAGATTTCTGCACGTGTTCAGTTCTGTGAAAACGTAGTCTCATAAGGATAATTATCTCGGCAACTAACACTACTTACTTCAAAGAGTGATATTATGAAAGAATTTAACCTATGTGCCTTGTAGACTACAAAACGTCGTGTTAAAGGATCTCACGGAAAAACTGTCAATAACTTTGTTTTGGTTATTATTTTAAACCTACATATTAGTTGTGAATTATTTCCACACTTACCCTAAAAGTCCGAAATTCGCCTAATCTTATTCTTACTGCACCTCTATATAGGTATATCGGTGTCACCAACTTTGTACGCGCAACTTTTATAACTAATTCATCAACGAATAATTAATGAGATAAATTAATAAACTCCCAAACTTTTTTACTGTAAATATCAAAGTAATTTGGTTAAAAAAGAAAAATTAAGAGTACACACAGTTTCTGTTTTAATATTTGCATTGAAATATAGAGTTCTTAATGTTAGACAGAGGTCAGATCCAAATTAGACTCTGAAAGTAAACAATTTGTTACGAAATGTAAAAACAAACTTAGGTTTCATGCTACGATATTTGTCGCACGATTTATTATTAGCGACAAATCGGAACTGAACTAAAACTTCAATGATAAAAATACAGCATTTTTATTCAACATTTTATACTTGATGATCTTTGGTTTAATACTTTAAGAGCCTCTTTTGGGCTCCGACAGTAAATAACAGGTTTCACAGCTAATGTGTAGAGAAAGTAGTAGCCGGGTTAGTATGTTACCACGCGGAGGGCGCCCGCCTGCCGTCACACCGTCTCACCTTCAACCATGGGGGAGGGTAGCAGGGAACTAAAAAAATATTATCATTAAATAAGTTTTAATCAACACATTTATTCAGCTATGTGAGAATGGAAAGGCAATTTGTGGAGGTTTCATCACTGTTGGTTTGATAATAAGTAAGTACATATACGTGTAGCAAATTTAATATTCCTATATTAGTAGCCCTGGTTGGATAACAATTTTTTTTTGTCAACAGATATGTGGGGGTATATTAATTTAATTTAACATATAAGAATGACAATTTTCTAATATTTTTATTCCTTATCATTTTCGCATAGCTGAATTAATTTAGAAACCCAATCCTAAGAAACTTGTGCTAAGAGTAAGTGTGCGTTTATATAGCTCAGAAGCGAACTTGTGCGAAGACAAGAAAAGCCAACCAAGTGACTGCACATAGCTCCGCTTCTGAATCGATAGAAGAATACATTTATTTAAGAAGTTGTTACCCGTCTAACTTAAAATATAACCAATTTGTGATTTTTCTACTAGTGTACGTGATTATTATTGATATTATTGACTCACTAAACATGTTTATTTCCATAAAATGAATTAACAATTGTCTTTACTAAATAAACTTAGTTTATTCGTTTCAATAATTTATAGTTTGTTGTATTTAATTCGTTTAAAGTAACTCGCCCTTTTGACAGTCAATTGATTTGGTACTAATCTTAGAAGCAAATACCCTATTTTAGTTAATTACAGTTGTCACTTTTACGCAGCACAACGTTATAAACTCATTGACTCGATTAATTTGAAATGGGTACATAAAAAAAGCAAAAAATGAATATCATAGTTGAACAGAGCTCAAAAAACCGATGCTTACCAAAGGCACACAGACATGATATTACAAAAAGTTTCCCAAAGCAATGATTGATTGATAAATGACGTCATTAACAGTACAACAGATAACAAAGACTTTGGCAAGCACCAGCTATGCTATATTCGTTGGTCCTTCGGAGTCGGATTTATTTCGAAATACATCACTCTACTAACCCGCATTCAAGAGCTTCAAGATTCCACCCGACGGGTTTCGGCTGGCCTGATGCAGGATTCGAACACGTCGATTCCCTTGAGCCCATGTTGCGTTGCCTGCAAAGATACGGCGTCACTGTGGGAGATGGCGTGCTGTGTTCCTGGAAAGAAATAATGAGGAGTTCAAAACCGGCAATGGTTACAATGTAATGCGGTACTAAGCTGAGATGGTTGAACACTAATATGAGTCTAGCGCTTAGTTTTAAGTGGTACTCATGAGCAGTAAGTAGTTTTAACATACAACGATAATTAGAATCGAAATACAATAGATAACGTCACATAGGTAGGTATATTCGCAACATCATCCAGCGTAGTCACAATAAAAAATCACAAAATTTTATAAAGTCACAAGTAAGAAGTACGAAGTCGTTGGTAAGGTAAGTCGTTTAAATGGCGAGAAATAAGGGAAATAATGAGATTAGAAGGTGTAATCAGTTCTTTTTAAAAATTACAATTATATATAAATTATACTTATACAGCATCAATAAATTTAACGTAATTTTCGAATAAAATTTATTCAAAAATAATTGATTGAGCTTAGAATCACTCGTAAAAAGTTAAATAATTTACAAAAAATCATCATCAATTCACTGTTTTATTGATAATAGTCATGATATATCTAATTAATGCAAAGTAATGTCAAGTAAGTAGACTTCTTAATAGACCGACATACAAAACCCAGGCCTATACTAGTTAAACTACAAAATTTATGTTAGAAAATGATTGTACAAACATGAAATTAAGTCGCAAACGGCATTATCTACTATAGGCTATTCAATATTTAAACTACACGGAAACCATGTTTGACCATAAACAAACCACAAACAAAGCGTGTTTACCTTTGTCTATGAAGCAGGGACAATTGATTCTTCGATGCAATTTCCAGGATAAATAAAGGTTGAAGCAGTTCCGTTACCTTCTTGAAATAACATTTCGATCGATGTGTTCATCGCCAATGCAAATTACGGTGACTTTTAGACCGACTCGACACGCGACCTTTTGGCCCTTACAAGAACTACATTTCTATTAAAAATTTAATGACTTTGCTAAGCAATCTTCGGCATATATAATAAGAAAAAATTACGTAGCCTAAGCTTAAACTGAGGGTTTTTATTCTCTTTCATCAAATTGCGCTAAAAATACAGATATTATTTTACAACAAAATTTTAAACTATTTTAAACAGCATATATTTGACCATCGACTTTGAATTGAAATAATAAGACTAAAACAGAAAAAAATAAAAATTTTACTATTTTTTCTATGTTTACATAATTTGCACTACATAAGAACAAACATAAAATTTCACAGTTAAAAATGCACATGATTAACAAAAATAGTTCTTTATGTATAAAATGGTATCACTATAGGTAATTGACATTTTAGTCTGAGTATATCTTCAGTGGCCGGGAGCGGGCGGCGATGGAAGGTAGGCGATTCTCCTTCAATAGGCAGACTTCCTTTAAAAAGATTAGCGAACCCTTATCGTTTCTAAACTGAAAAACTGCAATTGAAAATAGAGAGAACACTGCTAAATGCAAATTTAAATAGCAGTTGATATAGTTGAAAATCAAAAGAACAATTTTGACCATTCACCTTTTTGAGAAACCTTCAGGTATTTCACCTAAGAAAATATTGTTCTATTTTTATAATCATATGGCAGATTTTTATCGCATGGCTGGCTGTTAGGAACACTGCTTAACCTGTCATCATTCAGATTTTTTTTATTGGGTTATTTGGGATGAGAAATAATTTAATTTGTAAACCTAAATTGCAAGTAAATATTTTTAGTAAACAATTTTATAAGAAAAAAATAAAATAAATAAAGGCCAAATAGACAAAGCAAAAATGCACAATGCCAACTAAAAGCCGAACGAAATATTTCCATTCGATTATAATTACAATTGATAATAACTTACGTACAACCAGTTAATATCTATCGCAACACTTGATCCTAATCTATTTCATACTTCAAAGCAATACTAGGCCGTCGCATAATCGATAAACATATCGGCTAATATAAAACATCGATTTTATAATTTTATCTTGTTTCCAAGTTATTTTAAAAACGTATTCGAGTGTGACATTTCTTTTTAACCATTGTACATTTAATTGTTATTTACATTGTTTACTTTAGTTGTAAACGCATTGACATGAATAAAGGATATAAGCACTAGTAACTGATGCGTCGAATTGCCAATTGCGGATGGATAATGGTTCCTCATGTAGTCTAGGGTTACCCGAAACTCCGGGAATTTGACGGGAATTTTCGTTTAACGATGCCGTGTGGTTCTCGGCACTTTAATAGAATAGGACCATTCCATATCTTGCATGTAGATGTCGTAAAAGACGACAAAGGAATAGGCTTAGGATAGGAAACTAGGGTTTCTTATTTTAGGCGATGGACTTGCAACTTGTCACTATTCGAATTTCAATTCCATCACTAAGTCATACAGCTGATTGTGGGCTTCTCGGAGTCTTCTCGAGACCGTTCGCTCTGTCTATCCCGCAAGGGATATCGTCGTGACCATATGTATGTATTTATGTATTATGTTCAGTAAACGATAATTGGGTGCGGTTACCATCACCATGTAGTAAATATGATTCCCGTCGAGATTTCTAAGTTAAGAAGAAAATTGTAGTCATTTCCGTCTGTCAGTGCGCTGTTTCATCGCTTTTTCAAGGTGGCGTTTAATTTAATATGTTTGTATGTTTTTTGTTTAACGTAGGTGGTACACCGAAATATAAAAACAAATCTTACCTGTTGGTTAGGGCCACAGCAGGTCGCGTTGTGACACAGGTCGTTGGGCGGACAGTGTAATGCGCATGGCGCCTCCGCTGACGCTCCGCTTATTATCTGATTCAAATAAAAATACAACATCATTAAAATGGGTAGGCGTATTAACAAACTTGTTTTTGGAACGTTTCTTCACTATATTAAGAATTTCCAAAAACAATAACAACCTATGTTAGTGTGGAAGTCTTAAACAGTTCTCCAAAAATCAAATAACGCGTCATTCATTACCTGAAAGACACCTTTCCACGTGCCCTTTACTTCATCCACATTCTTTATTTTAACATGGATTTCATGTGGTTTCCGGCACTTTTAAAAAGGACCACTTTATTTCCCTCCCACGGATGTCGTAAAATGCGACTAAGGGTTATTTAGGCTAAAAAACTTGGGATTCTTCTTTTAGGTTATAGGCTACCAACCTGTCACCATTTTGAGCCATACAGCTGAACGTGGCCTTTCAGTCTTTGTGAGACTGTTGAGTCTGTCTTCTCCGTAAGAGATAAAGACGTGATTATAGGTATGCATGCATTTTATTCTCTCTAAAGACGTGTAACCGGGATTAACGTTAAGAGGAAGAGGAGGAAGAATAATAAATCCTATGACTGCAATGAGAACTACTTACTTCGTTACCACCTTGAGGTAGCTCCACAAATTCGGGCTGTATGGTGGTAGAATGTATCCCCTCGTTGTGGAAGAACTCCTTCACTTTCTCAGCGATCTTCATGTACTCTGATAGATTTCTACACCTATAAACAAGAAAATAACAATATGTTTAATATACCTAAATA
Organism: Amyelois transitella; assembly: GCF_032362555.1. Lineage (NCBI taxonomy): Eukaryota > Metazoa > Arthropoda > Insecta > Lepidoptera > Pyralidae > Amyelois > Amyelois transitella. Next base: position 9,262,811 of record NC_083509.1, read on the forward strand.
TATATGTACGGGACAAATCACACAGATTGACTCAGCCTCGAAGTGAGTTCGAAACTTGTGTTACGTACGAGATACTAACTCAACGTTACAATATTTTATAATAAATAAAAATCGGAAAAAGTGAGTTTATCATCAAGCCCTGGCCGAGATTCTCCTCTACTTCTTCCTCACAAAGGTAAAGATAAACATAACGTAAATTAACTAACTTTCTTAAATGAGAGGCTTAATACAATTAATTTCGTAATCTGCCTTCATATTTAAATGATTCCCACGTATGTTTAATCGAAGTTACGAATAATACCATCGCATTCGGTTCCAATATTATGATACTGCAGTGTTAATCTCGCCATTTATCATAAACAATGAGCGTTCGTCATGTATTGTTATTTCAACAACGAGCTATTTACACGGCCATCTTCATCTCGTAAACTCACGAAGAGGCAAATTTTCATATAAACATAAAAACGTTAAATTCACAGAGATTTTGTCTCTTATTTTTGCATATTCCCGGTCAAACCGTCCGATGCACAAATTGATAAAACTGTACGCTAGAACAGATAGCCTGATCCCTACGGCATTGATAAATATTTAGAAGAGGGTCAGTTTACCGGGTAAACTTTACCCTGCTCCTTTGTTTATTTTTGAAGGCGAAATCCTTTTTTAAGAACGAAATCCCGGAGAGTACGTGAATCCTGGCACCTAGTTTGCCAGCCTACCTACAAAACCCCTTCGGTTCGCTCTTCTTACAGTTTTGAAAGCATCATGGGATCCCATGACTGTATCGGCTTAACTAGCTTTTAAGTTACAATATATTTTTAATACTTTATTCTAATTAATACTATAGCTGAAAATGAAATTAAAACAATTATAAAGGGGTTGCATCTGTTTATTTCGGCTCATTTTCATAGTACAGATGGGCGATTGTAGCGCAAGAGATAAGAATTGAGTGACGACGGAACTTATACATGATACCATTTAAAAGCAAATAACTCGCACGTGTAATTTATGTAGCAGTCATAATTAAACGCGTACGTAATGTACCTTTTTATTCTAGTCCAAATCCATATTGTAAGATAATTTTTTCACAAGGTGTAAGTGAATAAACCCCCAGTCGCCTTTTTCGTTACCCACGGAAAAAATATCATATCTTTAATGTGTATTGTCTATTACATATTATTTTTTTTCTGTTACATTTTGTAGGGTATTTGCATATGAGCAGTGTGACCTTGTTAGTATAGTGAAATGGGTCACAAAATGCGGGGTTCGTTGACATTGATTCCGGACAAAGACTCCTACTGGTCGGTTGCCAAAACAGATATATTTGTGTGTATATCTGAATCGTTTTTCACGCAAACATTGTTGGATTCTCCGAAATGATTCGTGAAGTTTAACAGACGTCCGATTTGCAGTACGTCCTTTGTTTGATAAATTAAGATGTAAATGAATGGTTTAAGTAATAACTTTTAGTTTATGCACTCATAAATGGTAGTTTGGTATGGTTTTTGGCAAATTATCTTTATTGGTGTATTCCTGTTTGCTACTCAGCTTTTTCTTCTCTCTGCCGTCTTATTTTCGTTAAAAGATTCGACATAATTTTGCTGCGAAACTGTTTTAATAATATTTGAGAAACAACTTTTTAGCTACACTTACGGTATAGAATGGACACTCAACTCCCATCCTGATTAGATATACAGAATGTCTGGTAAATCGCGTTTCATATTTAGTATATACGTAGTAAGTCATGAACTCACTTAACTTTTTATAAAATACAAAATCAAAAAATACTCACAAAAAGAAAAAAATATCAATCATCTTCAATGATGAAGCCATACAGTTGAACGTGGCATTTCAGTGTAGAGATTGTTGGCTCTGTCTACCTTGCGAGAGATATAGACGTGACTATACCTATGTATGTATGAGAATGAGATACTGAGTGCTACCCTTTCAATATGCAACGCGATTTATAAGACACCCTGAATAAACTCAGTACCTATACTCAGTAGAAATGGAGTAAATTTTAAGCGTCTGGCTATTACATGGGCAGGATATTACCATTGTACAAACTAACTTTATAGTGTTGTCACAAACTTATTGCCGTAGCAACATAAAATTATATGTCAAAGCAAATTATAAAAAGTCAAAGAGAGCAAGTAAATTACAGTCCAAAACAGCACTGATGAAAGTTTGCACATCTACCTACTAGAATTTTTAATTACAATTTCAACTTTATGTCTTTGTCTTAAAGTTGAAAACAATTTGCGCGTCAATTGTGGAGTTACGATTATTTGGTTTTGAGACGCGTTATCAACCCGCTACAAAGGCTTTAGTTATCGTGCATTGATACCGGTCGTTAACAAAATGATAACATAGTACTTATTTAGTGGCTGGGGAGGGTTCTAGTATTTGTTTTAATGTTTGGGTTACTGAATGGCTAAGCTAAACTTTTGTTACCATTTTTCTAGGTGTCGCCATAGACTTGAAAGTTCTTTATATACTTATTTAAAAATATATGTTCTCATTAAAGTGTGGTTCCCGGCAGTATGACTACTCCATCTCTTTCCCGTGGATGTCGTAAAAGGCGACTAAGGGATAGGCTTACAAACTTTGAATTCTTTTTTTGGTGATGGGCTAGCGGCCTATCTATCTTATCACGTCTGTTGGCTCTGTCTACCCCACAAAGGATATAGACGTGACCATATGTATGTTAACTATAATCATCTTACTTGGGCACGCGTTTGAAGTCCGAGCACATCTAAAATAATGCTACTATTATATATTCCGTTGGCTGTCCATTGAGGTGGAATTCCGCTTCCGCAACTAGCCCTCATATATTGGGGAGCCCGTTTATGGCGATGCAGACTTAATATTGAAACCGCTAACCCGATAGATTCAAATACATTTTCGTAAAAATGTCTATTTAAAATTGCAAAAGAATATCAAAGTTGAACACTATTTTTTCAAGAAATACGGTACGTAGGCGTGACGCGACATAGTTTCAGAGCTGAATAAATAAAAATTAAGTCGTCTGCATACTGTACCTTGACATGTTTAGAAAGCATTTTCTTCTCATAAGACGTCGAAATTAAAGTAATACATTGCTGCAATTGTGTTTAACATTTTAAAATGTACAACAATAATTTCGCTTACACCGCGTCTTACACCGTGTTACGCTTAATATAAAAAATAAATAAATGCAACTTCAATTTTACACAGCTCCTTTCTCTAACATCGGTGACATTGTTTTGTAATGAACATGAAAAAATAAAATTCCTTGTATTATACATACATACCTAATGTGTGCACTAGCTATGATCCTATCGCCGGCAAGCTGCCACACATGGAACTCGTGGACTGCCAGCACTCCATCCACTTTCTCCAACAACCGTCTCTGTATGGCGTCCACCTGTATAAAAATCAATCGTGTATACAAACAAAAAAAAATTTATAAAAAAAATATAATATTAAGAATGTGGAGGGAAAGGTCGGAGAGGAAAAGCCTAGATGAACGTATCTTGATCAAATTAAGGACGTCCTGGCAAAGATCAAGAGTATCTACCCGAAATCGCCGAGCTTGCATGAAGAGAGTTATGAATGTGGATGAAGCGAAAGAGTATGCAGAGATCGTGGCAAGTGGAAAGATGTAGTCTCTGCCTACCCCTCCGGGAAAAAGGCGTGATTTTATGTATGTAGGATAGTAATTAAAATATAAATAAAAATAGTAAGTAGTAAGGATGCAAGTAAGGGTACGTACTTGCATCCTTATTTTAATTTATTTGGATTTCTTACCTATTTAATTTTTAATTCGGTTACACAATGACGCTAACTCGAACTATAAATGCGTACTGAATAGGGTCACATGTGCATTTTAGTTTCCGATATACGTACTGTCAAAATAAAAATAATAAAATGAACTTACCTGTATATGTGTAGGTACAGTCTGCAACAAAATAAGCGATGACTCTCTCAACAACGGCCACACTGACGCCAAAATCAACACGACAAGCACTATACTGAGCGCTGGGTCGATGTAGTATTTGTACTCCCAGTCCGTGAGCCATACCACCAATGCTGATCCTACTACGATAATGGAACCTAGAAAAAAATATATTGAGTTTTAGATAACATTACTATATAATACATTGTATAATAATGTATAATCATAATTATTTCCCTTGCGGGCTGGACAAATCCAGCTGTGAATTTTCTTAGAAATGCCCATGAATTTAACAATATATGGAAAAATGTCGTGAAGTATTTTTGTGACCAATAAATCGGACTCCAGGCTGAATATATATTATCTTGACTACATATAAAAGACGGAGTTATGATATGCACAAGAAAGTAGCATTTATACGTGATAAAAATGTTTATTCGTTGTTATCATAAGATATTGAGGCATATCAATAAATACGGCATAAACATGAATATAAATACTTAATCGAAAAGTATTTGATCAGCTGAAGAATTCAGTTATAAATCAATCAATAATAAATGTAGTTCAAAATCAAAGGAATGTGTCACACGCACTCCATTAAAATCAAAATTTTATCTACATAGAAAACTAAATAAATTAGACATATTTACGGCATCCTATGAGTGTCAAATCAACTAGTTATAAGTGTACAACAGTGTAATATCTGCCACTGATTTTGATTCCATCACAGTTTTTCGTTTATATAAATGTTATATATAAATAAAAATAATGTTCTTGTTATTCATGTCAAAATTGTTATAAATTTTACATTGTGGGGGTTTGGGTTAATGTAGGTATTTCTGTTATTTTCCATTTCAAACAGTTTTCAACAAAGTCCCCCTATTTTATCTGTCTGTGTGTATGCGGTAATCTGGAAAAGTTGTAAACAGATTTTGTTTCTGTTGCAAAGAGGGTTTTCTGAGAAAGGATCTATAATTGCTACCCGTGCAAAGCCTGGGCAGGTCGCTAGTAGTGTATAATTGATATCTTAAAGCCAAACAGCTGAACGTGGCCTATCAGTCTTTACAAGACTGTTGGCTCTGTCTACCCCGCAAGGGATATAGACGTGATTATATGTATGTATGTAATATATCGCGCTTGCGTGCTAGTGCTTACGTCGCTTTTATTTTAAAATATACAAAGTCTTTCCTTCATTGTTAAGAGATAAATATGAAGGGTTTGCTTTGAACCAGCGCAAACAACCTGCATTTTGACTTAAAAAGTCTACTGGATATACAATGCTTAATCGTACGGTATAAATAAATAGGACATAGAACATATAATTAAACTTGGATACACTTCAATTATATTGTTATAAATAAACGTGTGTTATCGCGACGATGTCTTTCAAAACAGTTTTGTAATTGCAATGTCTTAATCCTTACCCACTCCTGTCATTAACCTTGGGGCGTAATCAAACTTAATATTTTATTTCCAACAAAATATTGAATGTTGAATGATAATTGATAAGATTTGTCATCTGAATTGGGGCAAGGTTACAACTGTTTGCATGTATGTCAATATGTACAGTGCTCGCCAATTTTAACGGGTCATCCGAGCTTGAAATATTTACTTCATGAAAATACACCACCGCATATTGCCTGTCTAGTAAAGCAAAATAGGCGTCGTCAGGTATCTTTACCTGCATTGCATTAGTATATTATTTATTAATGATATATATTATTTTTTAATTCTCATAATAAAAGTTTTCTGATGTAGGCTGTGGATGGACGGACATAGTTTAACTATAAGACAGCCTTGTTGAACTGTAGCACAAGATTTCTATTTCAACGCCTTAATAGCTCTCAGTCTGACTTTTATGTATGATTGTCCGTGATTATCTCACGGTTCGCTGAACCGATTTTGATGGGGTTTTAAGAAAGTTTTTATTACACTTAGGTTTTAACAATTTAACCACGTAAGAAAAGGAGGATATCATCTGGAGGCGGGTCTCTTTTTAGAAAAGTTAACAACCAAATAATTAAAGAAGATGACATCGTTTGTACTCGCATCACAATTTTCTACTTTTTTTATAAAAAAAACATTCCATGATTAAACATAACTTTTATTATAATCACAATGTTATTCTTGCCACCTTGGTTTGTTCTGTTTTTTCCCAATGCTGGTTTAGTGCTTTGACTTTTTTACAAGCATATAAGATTTTACTGATATTTTTCATTTATGTTATTTAAATGTACGCTCAAAGCCCCAATATTGTTAACTACATACATAGGTACATATCCAATAAACAAATAATAAAGTATTTTTCTGTTTTATTTTGTCAAAAAAAATCGACCGCGGTCTTTATGTATTCCTAAATTTAAGACAATACCTACCTACTGTACATGAAATAATTTCAGTGGCAATCAGGTAAATTGATAATTGCCAAGAGCAAGTGACGAAAATAGATGATTGAAGGTAAGATAACGACGTGTGCGGCAAGCAAGGACACTTCCATTCGATCGATGAAAAGTTTTTGATCGCAAAAACGAAATATTAACACGCTTTTGTATAGTTTTCTGGTAAAAATTTCCAGTTTTTTTTACTACGCTTTTATTAGCTTGGGTTGTATGTATGTATGTATGTATGTATGTATGTAACGGAATCTTTGAGCTTAATTTTCACTGATTTCTAAACGTCTGATCAACTTGAAACTTTGCACACGTATCAAGGACCGATGACAATGCAATATTTTGATAAGAGTTTCTCATTACCCTTATTAAAACTGCCAGGATTAATAAATTCATTTTTAGATCCTTCGTATGAGAGTAAGAGAGACAGAGATAGCACCAGTGCCAGTAATCTCCATACAAGAAACCAAGAAGTTCTGACGTATAAGGAGTCCAAAAAGAGATGTAATATATTTCCATATAATGTTACTATTAACCTGAGGCTTTTTTATTTCATCGCATCGCTCCATTTAGAATTACCATTAGAAACAATAGTAGAATTAGTAGAATATTTTAAAACAATAAAAAATATATAAGTAATAAAACAAAAGTAATAAATGAAAATTGAACAACTAAATTTACAACAATACAAGAATAAAGTTACTACCTACAGAACTTTGCGATATTTAATACGTATTTAACATATTAATGCAATTCTTGAATTAACATTAGGTATCTTTTGCCTATTTATAATAGCAACACTGTAATACTCGTTTAAGAAATGAGTGACAGTTTTATGTCAAATAAGTTTTGCAATGCAGTAAGTTTTGAATTCGATTAGAAAACCTGTAAACTTTCTTTCTGTTTTTTTATACCGGTGCCTGTGTATTTACCTATTTGCACTTTGTTTTGTGCTGATAACTTGTCGTTATTTGTAGTGTGGAATCTTCCGTTGAGTCGAGCTTTGTTCTTCCGGATATTCGTGTGATTTTATCATCTGAGATTGGACTCTGACTGTGTTCACTGTGTTGTGCAGATATTTTTTAGATAGGACTCCTGTAAAATGTACCTGATTATTTGAGATAGGAGTCCCAAGTTTGTGTTTGTTTTTGTGAAAGACAGTTTTACAACGAAAGTGCCACGATGTCTTCAGATAAACATTGTTGCGTTCCTGGTTGTAAAGGCAGTGGAGGTATGTTTGAAATATTTTTGTTCCTGTATCAATCTGCCTCTTAATCTTGTGGTTTGATTCCTGGCAAGGCCACAATCGAAAATTATTATGTTTGCTGGATAGTCAAAAATATTATTAACAGTGATTTATCACTATAAAATTCTTTTCAACTGGGTTTAACAATCATCATACATACATATAATCACGTTTATATCCCTTGCGGGGTAGACAGAGCCAACAGTCTTGTAAAGACTGATAGGCCACATTCAGCTATTTGGCTTTAAGATAGAATTGAGATTCAAATAGTGACAGGTTGCAAGCCCATCGCCTAAAAACGAATCATCATTATGAGAATATTATGAGATTTAATCCAATCAGGCCACATATAACTTTAAGAAAGTTAGTTGTGAAAACCTCCGGCGATGGGCGCATGGTTGCAAAAGTCTTTTCTAGTATGATAGTTATACTAGAAGTGTTAACTTCCAAAAAATAATTGTATAAAAAAACTAAAAAACTACGCGTTTTATTGCTAATCGAACTAAAAAATAGAAAATAAATAATAGTTTAAAAAAAACTAAAAAACTACGCTTTTATTGCTAATCAAACTAAAAAATAGAAAATAAAAATTAATGACAAAGGAATTATAAAACAGTAGTAGCAAGTCGAACAATCAGTTATAGTCAATTACCTCCGATTAAAATTATAACAAAATTAAATTTATAAACAAAACAATTTAAATCGAGTAAAAAGCGTGGGGTGCATTTTACTTCATTTTCATAACTCTCTTGTCATAAATATATGCTAATAGAATGATTTTAATATTTACTACATCAAGCACCCCACGCTTTTTAATCAGATTTAAATTGTTTTGTTTATAAATTTAATTTTGTTATAATTTTAATCGGAGGTAATTGACTATAACTGATTGTTCGACTTGCTACTACTGTTTTATAATTCCTTTGACATTAATTTTTATTTTCTATTTTTTAGTTTGATTAGCAATAAAAGCGTAGTTTTTTTAGTTTTTTTTAAACTATTATTTAGAAGTTACATAAGTGAATGAACAATTTTTTTTTCTTTAATTTAACATAAATTTTTAATATTTTTACACCGATGTGTGCATGAGAGTATGTAATGTTTAAACACAAAAGAATAATAAAATAAATAAACACGAGCATGAATTCCCTATCTTATAACACAATGCGATATTGTAAATTATGTCATTGTTTAGGAATCGTCGCAAATCAGTTGGTTCCGGCGTATGCATAAGATTTCTATTGTTGAGAGATAAACAATGAGTAAGGTGCTGTAGATCCTTGGTTGACAAACTGTGTTAAAATCCAATTAAAACGTATTAGAATATATCTAAACGGAATATAAGTATCAAAAAATCTACATTTGAACAAGTTTAAGATTATTAATAATTTATTGTAACGTAAATTATAAGTAATAATATGCTTAATTTTACATTTTTAAGTTTTGTATTTTTTTGTTGATTGTACTCTGATCAGGGCAAACTGATGTAACTTAAATCACCATAAGTTATGACCGCGTGCCTTACCATGCATATCATGCATTATGTTACGTTCATGCAATAGGTGCATATGCACAACACAGCTGTCACCGGTGAGATTCAGACAGTATTTTTTATTGACGATTATATTGTTTATTAAACATATACTTTGTAAGTAGTACTTAGAATATAGAGTCACAAATTTTATAACGAGACGCAATATATAACAATTTTAGTTGTTTTTACTGCTAGTACATTTTCGTTTATCGCACTTAATCCTAACGCCAGTATGTGACGTAAATCCAGCAATTAATCGAGAAATCAGTACACACATGCATAGATAATGAAGCCACAAAATATATTTTATCAGGTACATGATCGCACTTGACCAACTTTCGTCGATTTTGGGTTAAGAGCATAGGACGGCTATCGCGTAATGGAACTATCTAATTAGTTGTAAACAAATAAGTGATACAAGACCGATTTGTCGATAGAGATTTTGATATAACTGGCTAGACTATAAAACTATATCGATTTATTGAATTTAAATCTAAATAAGCTATTAAAACTTTGACAAGAACTACATACATACATACATTAATGCCTTGAACAGACTAATAAGCCACGTACAGCTGTTTCGCTTATTGATAGAATTGAGATTCAAATAGTGACAAGTCGCTAGCCCATCGCCTGCAAGAAGAATCCCAAGTTTATAAGCCTATCCCTTAGTCGCATTTCACGACATCCATGGGAAAGAGATGGGGTGGTCCTATTCTTTTTTCTATTGGTACCGGGAACCACTAAAATAGAGGTTTTAATTCCAATTAACATTATAAATGCGAAAGTAAGTTTATTTGTCCCAATCTTCTTGAATACGTTTATAATTTTTGAGTCAGGAAAAGGACAGGGTAGTTTTCACCCCAGTAAAAACTAAAGTTCCCGTAGAATTGTGAAGTGTGAGTGAAACAGTGTGGTATTTTTTGTAGGTGGCGCTAATAGGCAAAATCATCTAAATTCGCGCGTGTAGACAGCGCTAAATTCGCACGAGCGAAGCTGCGGGCATAATTCAGTTTTTATATATTTACATAGGAAATATAGTCATCCGCTAAACCCTTGCTATATTATTTAGCACTCTTTAGTTATACGAGAGATTCTGCTTTCCTATCATCCATACAACGAGGTTCATGCACCACTGGCCAGAAATATATGCTCTATTGCAAGACCATTCGGTTTTGAAAACAATGTTGTTTCATTGTTAAACTTAACAATAGAAAGCCAAGCACAATTGACACATTGTCAAAATTGAAACCCACGAAAATTTTAAACGCAAGGACTTCTACATAGAAAACGTTCTAATTTCAATAGCTGCGGAAAGCAAAAAAAAAAAAATAGGCAAAAGTGGAGACATTATGTAAAAATCACAAAATCTTTACATAATGTCACAAAATTAAAATGATGGAAAAATGAACATATAGCATGCTATTTTTGTTGATTGGTCCACTTGAAAGTATCTGTGGAACAAATCAGTGTTGATAATTTTGTTTATAGTATGTACTTACATATTCTCTAACCAGTGTTTTTTATCTTTTAGGAAACTTAAAGATCTTCGCTAAAGTAAAAGAAATATTCCGAGATGGTGTGTAAAGGTAACCCAAATGTACACACACATAATAAAACATCCAGACTTTGTGTGTTAAGAGTCTTTGAGGACGTTGACCACAATCTGCCTGGTGGTAAACAAGGCGAGACCTAAGGTAGTTCACGCAAGCTTAAATAACGCTTATTCACTCTTGCCCTAGTTGTACCGGAACATTTCTTTGTTACCAATGGAAATAACAACAATACAACTCTTTATTGCAACGTCCATAAATTTTAGCATATTCACATGTAAAATCGATATTTTCCGGGTAACCTTTTAATTGTGTGTAATAATTATAACTAATAAAGGAAATAATTTGACACTCGTAATGAATTATTTCAGAAACATTTATTTTTAAGAGGAATAAGTACGCGGAGTTTAATTTGTCGAGTTAGTCACGGTTTGCATCAAGTTCCGTGTCGAAAGTAAAAGTCAATGTCGAGATAAACAAACCATTAAATAAATTCTAATTGTCCAAGGTGAAAACTTAGTTAAAGAGCTGTTATAAGTCTTCAGAACAAAAGTCACAACCCAAGGGTCATCCCAACTAATATTTTAATTGTGTAAGTACGTATCTGTTTGTTTGCTCTACGCGATATCTACTGAACCAATCTAGTTGAAATTTTAAGTGATTTTAATTAAAAGTCTGGAGAAGGACTTATGGTTTTGCCGATAAATCTATAGATCCTATGGCATTTGCAAATATCCTGTATTCTTTGGCGTGTAGTGGCGCGGTAATCACGTGTGAAGGTGGCGCTAAATAAGTGCGTGTAGGTGGCGCTAAAATCGCGCGGACTAGTAACTGGCTTTATTAGTGACAATTTTCACTTAGAATCAGCCGATACAAAGATGATTCATAACGTCAGATTTAGGTTCTACTACAATGTGAAATGTTTAAAAAGTCAATTGTTCTAAATATGCAAATTTGGACGAGGGAAAATTAATGATGCGAAACGAAAACACAAAATTTTGACAATCAAAATGGATGAGATGAAATTGATAATGAAAACTTATCAAATTGAAATATTATACGAAAAAACGACAAAGCAGTGTTCATCGATCAAAGAACACAAATAAAAGTCGATCCACATAACTTGATAAAGCAAGGTCACTAGCAAATCGTTTATTTGTTATGTACATTATGTCTTGAACATTGTCATGGTCGATGCAATTTTTTACGTGACATTGCAATCACTTGTACATAAGCTGTCATTGTGATATATTATGTATATTGAAAATTATGCAAAATTTACTAGGTGATTTTGTTTATAGAATAGGCAAAGCATTGTTGCCTGCGTCGAATCGGCTTCGACACTAAGGTGGAAAAATGCAAAAGTGTATCTGCCAGTATATTTATCAGATCGATGCACTGTGTCTTACGGCTAAACAGCAGTTCCGATTTTTAGTTCAGAGGTCAAACATAGACTTCTTCATCTAGTAATCGTCATAGGAATAGGGAAAAACAGGAATTCTAGTTTAACACGGCGGAGCTATGAGAAAACGCCAGTATCCTAAGTAAAATAATTAATGCGAAAGTAAGTTTATTTGTTTGCTTTCGCTACCAAACCAATATTCTTAAAATTTGGCATAATTAAGAGTCTAAAAAAGGACATAGGGTACTTTATATCCCATTAACACTATAATTTCCGTGGGATAAGCGAAAAACCTGTATTCTTTTGTAGGTGGCGCTAACTTCGCGCGAGACTGCGGGTAAAAGCTTGTACAAAATAATTGAGAAAATATCGCTTACCAAGAGCATCAGACAGTATATGAAGAAAAACGCCCTTCATGTTCATATGGCCCGGGTCGCTGTTAGGCCTACACGGCTGTTTGGTGTTATTGGGCACTTTCTCAGCTTTGGGCGGGACCATTTCGTCAGTCTCCTCGGTATCGGTCGCGTTGTGACCTAGGGCCATGTCAGCATTGCTATTTACTATTTCTGTCAGATGCCTGACGTTGGCTGGTGGTGGCACGCCGCCGTGCGAGTGGCCGTGACCGCCGTGCTCTGAAACAAATTGAGGGATTAATATGAGGAGACTGTTCATGCTGGTCTGGTAGAAAAGGAACATGTAGTGAGTGACAGCTGTTACTGTACACGTGCAGATTATAAGTTAGTATTGATTTATGTAAAGTCTTTAGTTTTGATATATTTTCACAGATACGTCTTATTTTTATGCCACCTTTAATATCTAAACGGCTAACTTACTAACTTTGGCAATAGTTTAAGCCCGGAAAAGAACTTATGCCATATTATGGCGATGGGCTCGTAACTTGTCACTATTTCAATCTCAATTCTATCACTTAGCCAAACAGCTGAACGTGGCCTATTAGTCTTTCCGAGACGGTTGGCTCTGTCTACCCCGCAACGATATAGACGTGATTATATGTATGTATGGATATGAACACATTAAAGTGTGAAAATCCTGTAAGGCAAGATCGTTATTTTCTATCACTAGATAGGTACACAATACTTATTTCAAATCGGTCTATCTAATAAATCTTTCGACGTAAATTTGAACAATCAATTTAGTTCTCTGGTTATATTTATCAACGATAACATGATGAAACTTGACGTTAATTATGGAACAAAGTTTAAAGTATTGTTTGAACATAATCTATGCAAATAGCGTGCCCAGACATCATTGGGAACTCCTTCAAGGGTTGACTATAGGGTTCAATAAACTTTTCAATTAGAATATTTAGCAGATACGCAATCGAAGCCAATTTTCGTGGTTTTATGGTTTTTATTTTGAGCGTGATGTGAATAAAACATGAATGGAAAGGGGAATTTAAACGACCCCTACCTAATAATAAAAATGTACTGGCTGCGTGCGTCAGTTCACGAATTACAATATTTTTCTTTTTAATTCTAGGCGAATTTTAAAAACCAGAATTGTTTTGAAATATTGAACAATATTTCACAGAAGATTTTACTATACTACTCGTAAGCTACCTATCAAAAAGTTTTAGCAGCTATTAAGTTCAGTTATTTTACGGACAAAATTATTAAAATATATACAGTGATACATTAGGATACAACATATTTATTTTTTGCACATAGTATATTGCCTCAGCTTATTTAAAAAGTTAGTATAATACCCCTCCATTTCTTTCCACAGTTTATTCCAAAATTTCCCGGACGGTTTTATGTTATGTAGGCAGCGACCTTAAAAACTTTGAGTCAATATGAACACTTTAAATAAAACGGTTTTAGCAGATAGAGTATTTAGGACCAATAGCAACTAACGACTTTGCTGCTGGTGAATTCGCTTTAGGAGATACATTGCTAGACCATCGGCCAAAAGAAGAATCGTAAGTTTAAAAGCCCCTTGATATACTTCCATAATTTGTAAAAAGCAAAAAGAGGTGATGTTTTTGTTATCAGACTATCAAAAACGTTAGAAAGGGATTCGATTAAAATGTAAGAACAAAGAGATTTTAAAATTAGTCATGTACCAACTTCTACTACTTGTAGTTGATATGATACTAAGAAAAATATTTACGCGAAAATAATAATGGAAAAGTTAAAACTTTATCAGGTGAATTATCTTATTCCAAACATTTGTTTGATTAATTATTTGTATTTACTTTACCTTTGATATTATCTTTGACACTTTTGAAAATGCATTTTGTGTTGCTATTTGCTTCCTATCATTTCTCATTGAATCAATAAATTTATTTTAATGAACTTACATAGGAAGATAAAGCAATCGTTCACAATCAAAATAATTGGTATTTGACTAAAGAAACAATACTCTATATGAATCATAATAACAGGATGTTTAAAAATATCGTGAGGTATAGGTACTTTAAATTACATGTAAGTTTATCACCCAGGTGAATTGACAGTCATCATGAAGTAACACTATTACAATTTTTATAAGAAATTTTATTTTAAAAGAAAAATAAATGACATTGTAAGTATTTAATTTTACAACAGATTCTATATGGCCTAAACACACAGTATCTGTAGCGCAGAGAGAAAACGAAGGCGTGCTTTGGTATCCCTTGAGTTTATGCCACGACACATACGAGATCATCGTACAAATCACTGCTATCAGCCGCCTGCGCTTCGCTCTGTGTGTACCGGGTTTAAAAGAGGCAATGCGGCAGAGGCAACCATTACAAGAATTTAGAACTAAAGGGAGACTAAAGAGATTTTGAAGGGAGTCAAAAAAGGTGCTCTGTTAGATAAAGGAAAGGCGAAAACACCGCACCCTCCCATGAAATCGTATAACCGAAAAGCCATAGATAGGTTGGTGCTGAGATAAAACTCCTATAATTACAACATTAGTTAAATGAAACAACGTTATAGGTATAAATAGCAACATATAACACAAGGTCAAATAAGTTATTATTTTGTTTTTAATTATTTACGTAACTTTGAACGAGTTATGTGTTTACAATGTAAAACTTGTCAAACCAGATATTAACGGATAACTGATGCCGCTCCAGTGGACCTGGGATTGATTGACGTCAACTATGCAATGTTCATACATCTAATAAAAAACAATAGAGATTAAGTGACATCAAGTTTTGTTATAAATAAATGGTTTCGTCAAAATCACGAGACAGAATTTGCACATTTTAACAAGAGAATGAAAACCTAGTCCCATTGTCAAGAAAAAAATCTTTCAGCCTATCCAAAATTGCAAAAACGTATGTCAAAATTGAGAAAAAACCTATAACCTATAGTTTCCATTAAAAATTCCAACTCGAACTTGAACGGTCTTATTTTTTAACGCCTGGTAACCCCAGGCGTTAAAAAATACCTTGATCCTTCTATTATTATAACTGCGAAAGTTTGTATGTTTGTATGGATGTTTGTTACTCTTTCACACAAATACTACTAAACCGATTACGATGAAAATTGGTATGTAGGTAGCTGAAGACCCAGAATAACACATAGGCTACTTATTATTCCGGAGTTTCCGAGGGATTGACTGTTATGTTATGATAAGGTTTCTACGCGGACGTAGTCGCGGGCGGCCTCTAGTTGTAAATAAATTACTTCATTCTACCCTCGTAACATGGCACGCGGGATGTCGTTTTTATCACGCGCAGAACTATCGCTGTTTCACTTTTTATTATGTCGTGAAACGGAAAAGCGATAGTTTTCCGCGCGATAAAAACGGCCATGCTACGGGGGCTGGCGCTGTGACATATGTATAGTGATCTGTCATCGAAGCTATCAATTAATCAATCGGGTTTTTATTTAAAAGGGCCGATATTCGATGACATCGTTCGATATGAGAATGTTTGATCTCTCGCTCGTATGAAAACGGGCAGTCAATTAGAACAGAACCAGTGAACAGGGCCAATTATAAGGACTAGCACACACAAGTGAAAATCGTTACGTAAATGATTTTTTACCGAGTCGCTTTTTACGGCACGGGAAATAGGTAGAGTACCTAGTTACCTATATTGGTTGGTACCGGCAAGCATACAACTTTATGTATACAGTTTTATATTTGAATGAAAAATCTCTTAACGTAGTGAAATAAAAATGTTTTAATCTAAGTTTCCCGAGGTCTCACGACATTAACATGCAATATGGGGTATATTAGTTATTGACGGACCATATGGTCCTTTCCAATGACGGATTATAGTAAAACCAGGAGAATAATGATGACTAACATAAAATAAGGACTAAACTTTAATACAACCAAAAATAAATCGTCTAATTTAGGAACCGGCCATTGGCATTCCGATATCAGTTAATAATTAAATACGTAGGTATGCCTCATCAATAAATCACCGAAAGAATTCAAGATACGATCAGTTACTAATATTTCAAAAGAAATCCGAGTCCTTTTTTTTCTTCTTTGTCGTTGTTCTTTTTCATTGTTTATTTCTGTTGACGATGGCATTAGTATGGTATTATTATTATTCAAACGTACATACATATAATCACTCTACTCTTTCCCAGAGGGTTAGGCAGAGAATATGTCTTCCTACTTCCCACCATGTTTGAATCCGTAAACAACAAAGTATAATCTTCATTTAATAACTACTTACCTACATACATATAGTCACGTCTAATCCCTTGCGGGGGTAGACAGAGTCTCCCAAAGACTGAATGTCCACGTTCAGCTGTATTGCTAAATAATGATATTGAGATTCAAATAGCGACCGGTTGCTAGGGTATCGCCGCCAAGAAGAATCCCAAGTTTACTAGCCATACCCTAAGTCACCTTTTACAACATCCATGGGAAAGATATGGAGTGGTCCTGTTCTAATATACAGGATACCACACGGCATAGCTACTACTACACTAAGGTGAACTCACCGTGGAACAAGAACAGCCCAACAATGTTCAACAGCAAACCAAGACTTCCCACACCAACCAACAGTTCTGCATCGTGGATAGCCTCAATTTCTATGAAACGTTTCACAGCCTCCACTGTAATGCTAAAGCATAGGGCTACGAGGAACACAGCATTAACAAGGGCCCCCAGGACCTCAGCCCGCGCCCATCCGAATGTGTTCTTTGACCATTTCTTTGGTGACATCTGTAAAAGAGGTATTACGTCAGTTTATGGTATTTTTATAATAAGCCCTTTCATAACATCATATTTTATTTATAAAAGTGAACCGATATAATGTTTCACACTTGCACGCAAAATCTAATGAAAATGTAATATATGAATAACACATATACTATTAACAGGTGAGCGAACCAGCAGGCGGACGCTAGTGCACAATATTCCAACAAGCGCTACCGACGCACAGCATTGGCAATAACTATTTTAAAAACTTAAAATACATGCATTATTTATTCATTCAAACCCATTCTTTCATAAAATGGGACAACAAAAGTAATTTTCCACAAGATTAATTACCTACGAGTATGTTACGAAAGATGAATCATACCTTAAAGGTACGAAACTTAATGATAAATCTCTCTATATACAGCCTTGGCCAAAAGTTTTAGGCACCCCTTAAAAATACACAATGCATGTTTACTATTGAAACAATGAATAAATACTTATCTTTAATGTATTGTCAGGGTCATAAAACGTTACCTGGCACAGTAGGTGGCATATTTTGAGGTCATGAAAAACCCTGGTCACCGAAAACACAAGATTTCAGTTTTTTGTAATCTCATCAGTGATTATATGACCAGTTGTGTTCTAGACTTCAATTAGTAAACGAGCTGTAATTTTTTTTGAGCGACAAATTGACATCATATTAATTCTAAAATGCCCAAAAAAAGTAAAATTACTATTGAAAATCGAGTGAAAATTGAACTTTTACACGAACAAGGGCGATCCCAGAAAGAAATCGCCAAGTTGGTGAAATGTTCGCGTTGCGCTGTACAGTCGGCCATCAAACGGTTTACTGAGACCGGTACCCACGACGACAAACCACGAGCAGGCCGAAAACGTGTGACTACGGATCGCAAAGATAGAAAATTGGTTCGAGAGTCACTGAAAAATAGGAAGAAAACTTCATCCGCGCTTGCTGCTTTGTCAGATGAAGCTGGAAAGTCAATAAGTTCGCGAACCGACACAAGAAGACTCGGGGAAGCAGGCCTAAAAAGGTGCAAAGCCAGGAAGAAGCCTAGGCTGTCAGAAACTAATTAAAAAAAGCGCCTAGAACAGCTTTACAGTACCAACATTTCACAGAGGAAGATTGGGCTAATGTGGTGTGGTCTGATGAATCTAACTTTAAGGTGAGTCAATTCTAGTAGTTTTCTTATAATTAAGAACGTTTCCTTTTTAGTTCCACTCTAATATTACAAATTATAATCAATTTCCTAATAGGTATTGTTTTTTCCTCAACCAGGTTTTTGGGACACCGGGTGTGACCTTTGTGAGGCGACGTATGGGCGCAGAATACCATGCAGATTGCGTTGTACCTACTGGCAAGCACGGCGAAGGTAGCATTATGATCTGGGGCTGCATGGCTGCCGATGGCGTTGGTGAAATGTTTGTTTGTGAAGGTTGTATGAACAGTGAAAAGTACATCCAAGTACTCAAAACTCCTCTAATACCATCGCTAATAAGCATTTACGGTGACACCAACCTAGACGGCGTCATTTTTCAGCAAGACAACGCACCGTGTCATAAGTCAGGGATTGTGATGCGTTGGTTTGTTGAAAATAATATTGAGGTGCTGGAGTGGCCGATGCAGTCTCCAGACCTCAACCCAATAGAACATCTTTGGGGTATTTTAAAGCAGAGGATCAAGGAGCATAGTATTTCATCAAAAAGTGCATTAAAAATGCATTAGTTTAAGAATGGAACAGTTTTTCTAGGAATGAGTATACAAAGTTAGTATGCAGCATGCCGGCTCGAATCAGTGCAGTAATAAAATCTAAAGGTGGACCTACTAGATTTTAAGCTTTTCTTGTTTATATTAACCTAATTTTTAAGAAATAAATAAATATAGAAAATAAAAGTTGTTTTACTTCATTATTTTAATAAAAGTTGGGGGTGCCTAATACTTTTGGCCAAGGCTGTATGTATGTATATTTCAAAACCACAATAAAACTAATTTACTCACGAGGTCATTAAATCACATCTGTTTAATTAATTTAAATGGTTCAATTAATTGGTACATTTTTCACATCTTACTACAAAATAAATCGTGATTTATGACTAACGAATGCGTCATTGGTATCAAGGACCTAAGAATATTTAAGGATCAACCTCACTGATTCAAAACACGTTAAGATTCAGGAAATACCGTACTAATGGACGTTTTCCTTGCAACACGACACTTAATACATTCTTAAAACATTTGTTTCGATATAACTGGCTAAAAATAAAGTCAATCATATTTATTCTGATCAGAAAATGAAGTTACATACTGAAAATTAAGTTAAATAACGTTAGCATTTAACATACATACATACATAAAATCACGCCTCTTTCCCGGAGGGGTAGGCAGAGACTACCTCTTTCCACTTGCCACTATCTCTGCATACTTCCTTCGCTTCATCCACATTCATAACTCTCTTCATGCAAGCTCGGCGGTTTCAGGTACTTTTGACCTGACCCTTTACCAGTTAGCATTTAACGTTATAAATATCGATACCAAAGTGTTGTTGCCTATCCTATGTATCCTACATAGGCGCTTTTTTGATGAGTGACAATTTATTAACTTTTGCCAGCAGATCTGCCCACTAGAATAATACTCTATGTCCTTCTCCAGACTTCACATTATATGTATGCAAAATTTAATTGAGATTTGTGTATTGGTTTTGATGTGAAAACAAATGCACATTCACATTTATTAGTATGGATTTATAAATAGGTATACTATTTTTTGTCATAGGTAAAATGTAGACATCACTATTTATTAATATAAATTTTATAGTTTCCTATTACTGTATCGGGAAATCCCTATTGTGACTGATGATTCAAAGCTTTCAATTTAAATAAGGATACTGACCATATTATGTATACTTATTCCATGTTAGAACCCAATTAGTCAATATATATTTCTGTAGTATAACTACAATTATGAACACATAATAATGGTAAACACATTTTTGTAAAAAATAAAATTTTATACTTTAGCAAAGGCCGTGGTATTGATATGGCTATAAGGAAATAAATAGGAAAATCTTCAGCAACACCTTTGCAGGTTTATGATACATGCATACATAAAATCATGCCTCTTTCCCTGAGGTTTAGGCAGAGACTACATCTTATTAAGATTTATAAGGTAGGCATAAAAGAATGGTTACTCACTTTAACTGATAAGAAGGCAATAACTAATGCAGCAACATCGCTCAACATGTGAAAGGAGTCTGCCACTAATGCCATAGAATTGGTGACATAGCCTACAATCAGCTCCACAAAGAAGAAGCCTCCGGTGAGCCAGAGCATCGACAAAAGTCGGCATTTTTTTCCAGAAAATCTTCCCATTGTTTCTGAAAAATAGAAGTATTTAAGAAAAAACTTTTATGTAAGAACATTTAAGTAATAATAATACAAATTTTCTTGCAAATGACTTTTTTAGGTGATCACAGAATACATATTTAAAATAAATTGCAATGTTAAAGTCAACATTGCATGTTGTGGTAAGTATGGCAATATGAATTTGCAATAATAGTTCAATGGATAATAAGATAGGATACCTGCCCCTGTAATCTCTCTAGTTTAACTTTTCTC
This sequence comes from Amyelois transitella, assembly GCF_032362555.1. Taxonomy (NCBI): domain Eukaryota; kingdom Metazoa; phylum Arthropoda; class Insecta; order Lepidoptera; family Pyralidae; genus Amyelois; species Amyelois transitella. The sequence continues at coordinate 9,283,621 of NC_083509.1, forward strand.
TAGTCTAACTCTCTGTAGTTTAACATTTTTATGATGGGACATAAAAATGTTATATGGAAAACAACTGAAGAATGACTAAATAGCCCAAAAGCTGTGTGATAGTAACTATGACTATCATACCTACTGAGAGTGAGTATTTGTACCTTCTTAATAAAATAAAACTGCTAATATCATTTAGTTATTAAAAAATAATTTTGAATTTTAATAAATTCTTTATTCAAAAAATACAAGAGGTTATATTTTTGTTTTTAGTGAAACTGATGCAGCCAGGCCTCAATTTAGTCAAAAACTTAAATATGTACAACTTTGACATTAATAAATTATTACATGTGTAGGAACATTGAGATAATTAAGCATAAAAAAATATTTATAAAAGTATGTACATAATAAAGACGATTAAGTTTAAGAGACATTTAAGTTGCCGATAGATAACTATGAAAAGGTACTTACATATAACAACGGCCTGTTCAAACACTATGAAAAATCAACAACTAGTAGCCATCAGGAGTCACTAAATATGCACACTCATTTCACAACAATAGGGTTAATGCTCGAATAGTCCGTGGCTTCCGATAATTACAACAATCCAACGTAACGTTAACAATTAACACGAGTTTGTAAAAAAACAAATCTATTTAAACAAACACACCGTATTAAATAATACAATATAAGAATCTCGCGAACGAAAGCTAAAGAAGCTGATTGTTCCTTGGATTTTTATTGCTAATTCACTTTAAAATTTGAACGTAATAACGAAGCAAAGAAATAAACAGATATGTGTAATCGTTGATATTAATATATTTGCGGTGTAATGAGAATTAACGAATTCGACACGTTTTAATAATAATCAAACGAGCTCTTCCATGAACAGTGTGCCTGCCTTTCCCATTTTAACACAATTTGTCATGAATGTCAATATGACCACTGTGAGTCAACGCCGTCAACCATTTGACAATGAGCTAAGTTATCTTTAAGCCACAGGGTGAATGGCAAGGATCACGGATGATAATAAGAATTTGAATACATGGGGCCCCCTTAGAATAGTTCATAACATAATACAAATCCTCTGTTGCTAAACTCACACAATAATATTTTACGTAACATTTTATGAACAATTTATCAGTAATGAATTCTCGGATTATAATCTTTTACCCGCGGGGCAATCCTAATTTCTTTGTAATTCAGTTTAATGTACCTTCATGCAAATATGTGATTTGTTGCATGAGTGGAACGAACGAGCAATAAAAATCAAAGACTTGTCAATCAATGTCAATGTATGTGTAATTTTCAAAACATAATTTTTACAATATTTTGAAATTTAGCTTCCAACTTCCCATATTACTTATTATTTTTTAAAGTATGTACGCACGACTGTACGAGGAGGTTTAAAATATATTCAATTATGATCTGATACAATACTAAAGTATTCAATAAGGCAAATACTGAGTGTACAGGTTATGTTTTATGTGCAACAAGGTTTTGGATAGGTGTAGTAACCATTAATAACTTGAAATAGAATTATGTAAATAATGGTTTTTGTAAAATTCATTGGACGAACTTGTGGATTTGCGGGATATGTTTTGCAATACGCATGTGTAACGCACTGTACATTTGAATATTTGGGGGACTTTGTCATGGTGAGTAAGAAATACATACCCTAAAGAAAAGATATAAGAAATAATTATATAATATTTAAAATGTTACCGCAGTTCGGTACGCTAACTTTTATAATTGATCTTTAGTTATAAATCATGTTTATTGACCTTCATCTAGCTAGAGGTCAATTTTTCCTATTGAGTAAGATACTTATTGATTTCTGCTTCAAAGTCAACCAGTACACCCCATAATACTGAAATTATTTCAACAATTTTTTAAATTTCTCTTTTGTTGCAGTGTTCTGGCCCTTCAATGGAGCCCACTTTAGAATCAAACAACATACTATTTACTGAACACATTTCACCTCGGCTTCAGAGGTTAAAACGTGGTGACATAGTCATAGCTCGGAATCCATCAAATCCAAAACAAAATATTTGCAAAAGGATTGTTGGCCTGCCTGGTGACCGAATGAGAGGACACTTCCCTAGATACAATCAGGTTGTACCCAGGGGTCATGTTTGGCTGGAAGGTGATAATTCAAGTAATTCTGCTGATTCTAGAGTATATGGGGCTGTGCCGGAAGGTTTAATTCGAAGTAGAGTGGTATGTAGAGTCTGGCCTTTAGATAAGATAGCATCTTTAACAAGTTATTGATCTGTTTGCCTAAGGTGGGGCAAAAAAAATGTGTGGTTATAGCAATTATCAGAGCAAGTGCACCTCAAAGACAGAAACATTGACTCCTTCACCATATTAATAAAATAATAATAGACTCTCATTCAGTCTCATTTGACTTCTTGACTGCAAAGTGTGATATTAATTTGTTTAGTACTTTTTTGAGTATCTTAATTAATATTCATTATGCTAATTTTACTTTACTTAATTCACCTACAATATTATACAATTTTAATGAAAAACTGTTTAATATTGTCAATACTGATGGCCATATTAGTACCACACATTAAATTGCTCTACCCATATAAAACCTTTTGTATCTAGGTAGTATAATTTTATGTGTATTTGTTTGACAAATCACAAGTATATTTTTGCCTGGTCGGCACATTGTGCAACTTTGGTCATGTTATTCATGTTCATGTAAATAAAAATATTGTTATTTTTATGAATTTGGGTTTATTTCAATAGTTTTTATAGATTGCGCCTCCATCCTGAACCGTATGAACCGTGATGGGTCGACGTTAATGCGCACATTTCTCTCACTGGTGTGTCTGGAACAAAAATATGTTTAAGTATCAAAGTTGTCTGCGCTCAGTTGAGAGGTTTGTGATTCAGATTTAAATTACTAGTTGTTCACCCTTTAGATCTAACAAACACTTTTTATAAAATTGGAAAGATCTACTAAACTACTTGATGCCCCAGGAACTTTAAAACTCGACACATACTAGGTATATACATTTTAATTTCATCAATAAGACCAATGGTTTGTACATAACATCCTAAGTTATAAATGTAAATATCTACATATAGTCACTTCTATGTCTATATGTAGACAGAGCCAACAGTCTTGAAGAGACTGATAGGCCACATTTAGCTGTTTGGCATTATGATGGAATTGTGATTCAAGTATTGACAGGTCGCCAGTCCATCGCCTTCTAGAAGAATCCCAAGCTTATAAGACCATCCCTTACTCGCCCCTTACGACATCTATGGGAAGGAGATGGAGTGGTCCCATTTTATTTTCTTTTGGAGATGGACACCACATTAAAATATGTGTACAATTATATTTTACCCAGAAATTCTGTGTTCATGAAAATTGTATATATTTTACCCAGAAATTGATTTGGTCGCTAGTTGTTTTGGGTATTGCAAAGTTTGTGCTGACTAAGATATCATTGCCTTCATTGATGAGTAATACAAAAGTGCAGACACAGATGAAGTGATTGTTAGTCCATGCTAGTGGAAATGTGATAAGCCCTCGATTTTGAATAGTCTCGTCTGGCAGTCTTTACAGTTATCTTATTAAACATGTGGCCTCCACATCATCAGTTCATTTACCGACCGACCAATCAATTTTGTAACGCACTCGTAACACTAATCGTTTAAAGTATGTTTTGGGAAATGATTTTTAGGAATTTTAGAAGTATATACCTGTTTTGTATGACCATAACAATGGTATCTCTGGGTGTCAACACAGCAATGTTCTCCAGCGTGGCAAGGCTCCGTCTAGCCGCTCTGATGACCCTTGACCCTCTTGGGATGAACTTGGAGAAATGTCCCATTGCGTAGAACATTGGTTGTTTGATAAATTCGTCATTCTCTTCGTACACAAGGATCGGTGCGTCGACGAAGTTGTCCGCCCAGTTTGGGCCCCCTTCAGGGTCCAAGCATAGGTTCCAGTCAATCCAGCCTACGACGCGGTTGTTCAGATCCTGGAATAAACGAAAATACCAATTTCAGGGTAATTAAACACGTGATCCGTAGTTCTCATAGCATGGTGGGATACAGAAAAGGGAGTTCTTATGACGCTTCTATTATTGGCTTTCCTCAGCGTTTGTTTGCCTCTCGGTGGCGGTCTACTTACAGAGGGGTACCTAAGGCCTATTTTAACGTTCTAGAAGAAGGTCAGTTAATTTCACAACGATTGTTTTTACTCTAGAAGGATCTACTTACAGAAATAATAGTCGTTTACTCACTTCTAATATGCTGGTTGTGTATCTTCGTGCTCGGGCCCAAGATCCGACTTCCACTTTCATCTGATCCCAAGGCATAGGTCCTGTAATTTATAATAATGTTCTGTAAACTATGCTAGATTTTTCGTATGGTCGCCCCGTAGAATTTTATAAAGAATCCTAAGTATGTTTACTTGATTCCATCAAATAATAGATCATTCAAATTTTAAGTCGTTTCTTTTGTGCCGAGATGTAATGCTTAATCATTATTTCAAACTCATCTCAGACAATATATTTTCAATTTATGACATAATGTGGCTTAATATCCCATCGCATTCTAAAATTATTCATAATCTATATTTACCTTCACAAGCTTCTGTGGAAAGCAGTATTTTCCCTGGATACCGTTCCTGGATCTTGCTTAGAATGATTGGTGGTACGAAGTTACCGTAGTAATGGATAGCTATACCATCTATGTACTCAATAGAACGGGGATCTTCTCTCTCCATCTGCGAATAGCGGAAGGTTTAGTGGTTAAAATAAATTTCTATTGCCTATACTGCCTGGCTGAAATACCTCTACATGTTTTGATTAAATTGTGGTGTATAAATAGGATTATATTCGTGCAGAAGCAAGTTTACCACCAAGTTCGTGAAAATATGTCCCAAGATTCAATGTAGGCATATTCTGTGGTAGATAATTCATTAGTGCTATGACAAAGCATCTGCTAGCTATGTTAACTGGGAGCACGTCATGGACATTGAAGATAGTCCTCAACTTTAGTATTCGTTGCTTCGCTCCCTTTTTGCATCATTGGCATAGTGAAATAATGTTTAAACGAACCATAGTAACTTCTAGGATTAGGGTAGCAATGTACTTACCCCTCTCAACCAGATTGGTAGAATGTAGCGCTGATCGTCCACAGCCAAAATAAGTGTTTGGTTGTATTTGGAGTTTCTAATCGTAGGACCAAGATTGTTTGCCACCCAGCGACCCTAAAAATAAATAAGTTTATGCAGTGCTTTCCTGGCTATTTTATTAAACAAAATGGCTTCGATTCTTATTTTAAAATTGCAAAGAGAAACGTCAAATTCGTTAATTACGCTTACCAATTGCGCAGGAGTCCATCCCAAAGAATTGAAGTTCACTATGGGAATAATACCGTTGATTGGTTCGTTAGTGGTGGTAATAGCCCAGATCTTCACTTCGGCTTTATCATATTCTTCAATGAATCTGAAATAAATAAAAATTCTGTATTCTCTAATATACCTAATATACATACCATTGTTAGAAGTAGAGTATTGTTTAATTGACAAAAGGACAATTTGATACAGATCGGAAATACACATGTCAGTTTCAATTTTTTATAGTCGTAAATACTTTATTATTTCATTTAACACGTGTTGCCCAGCCCACGTATAGATCCCTTTGTGAGGCAAGAGATGAAACAGTGTTGGTACTGCACTGCTGTAGCAGGCATAGCTATTGTAGCAGGTAGATAGTATTTTAGAGGTATTAGAACATTCTAGTTTTATCCTGACCTGACTTTCGTTTTCAGTTGTCATTCGTTATTCAGAACGTTGAAAGGCATACTTAAACTTTAACATCAGATAATCGAAGATTTAGAAAGAAAGGATTGATAAATGACTGAAAATATACCCAGGTCATCATCATATTGCACCTAAGTTTGTAATTAATTTAGAGTATTTACCGTAGGTGATAATCAGCGTACGACTGATAGAACTCTGGTTTGACCTGTCCAAAGCCAGTGATTCTCTCGTTAGTCTTCATCCAAACTGGAGGGGACCAGGTGCTGGCCGTTATTTTGATCTCTTCAGGAGCGGCTTCTTGAGCTAACTTGATCATGGGCAGCTGAAATTTATTGAAAGAAAACTTTTTCAAGGTGGTCTTTCGAAAGTCAAGCTTAATAAATTATTCTGATATGTTATGCTTTATTGGTAATCTGGTTTTGTTAGGGCAAAGGTGTAAGTCACATTGAGTTGTGTTGTGGCTTTGTACCTCCTTACTTCTTGAAAAAACTAATGTTGTTTGGTAAAATCTTGTTTTTTGTCGAACGCGAGAATGATTGAATATTCAATTCAAATTTTAAGGTAGTAGGTGCAAACTGCAAACCTTATAAAATAGGTCTTCATCGCTGAGTGAAAAGTTGGTGAGCGCTCCGTCGTTCCAAGGTAGCTCGTTATAAGTGTAAGGGTGGGTTGAGAAGTCTGCACCGCCGATCGGAACTCTAATCAGGTTGTATTCTAGCCCGTCGGTGCTGAAGTAGGACCTGGGGATTTAATACTGTTAGGAGAAATATAAAGGTTCTAAGGCAGAGACCGGGTTTCTCTCCAGATCGCGCACAATGCTAGGAGAATAATTCAAAAGGTGCCCAGGGAAACCACCGAAAAAGAAACAACATATTTTTTTAAATTAAATCCACATGCCCCATAACTACTTGGAGGAAGTTAACTTGTTGTGACATTATGTACATTATTTTTAAATATTCTAATAGTCTTGTCTAACTAAGTAAGTCTAACTTGAAGGTACTTGATGTAACCACTCGAAAAATTTAGACCGCTCTAAGATTTTTTTTGTCTGGTCGAGTTCGTAAGAATTTCGATCTTATTTGAAAGCTCCTGATTACCTGATTAATTCGTGTTGAACTGGATCTGAAAGCTTTCGCCAGTTGATGCTAGCTGCGTCCGTCACAGACCCTCCGAAGCCTTCAATGAATTGTGATCGAATTATAGTGAACAACCTTAAGACCACTCGATTCCATATGGTTTCTGGAAAAATAGGTGCTCGTTACGTTATTCCTCTCAGTATTTTCTCTCTGGCAAAGAGCCCGGACTCAACCTATGACTAGTTTATCATTTAAAATTGTGTTAATTTAGTCAAAAAACTATAAGGAGTACTTCCGTATGATCACATTCTTACGCAAACCTAACGTACCCTGGAAGGGCTATCTATCCCATTCTATCCCATATCCTAGTCCCTATCACTGTCTTTTCAACTCATGGGGTTCAGCGTAAGGGTGCACTGCACGTACAAATATTTTCCCTCACCCCAACTTGAATTTCGTAATTCCTTACGTACCTTGAAAGTCGTCATCGTCTTCATCATTATAAGAAGGGAAATTCTTGAAATCTGAAATATAGTCGGCCCCAGTTTCGTCAACGTCTGTTTGCTCCGATGTTTCAATGACTCCACTTGATTTCTCAAATCGTTGACCCGCCTAAAATATGGTATGGTATGGGTACTTTATTTAAGTAGTACATTCGCTTATCACGATTGATGATGCGATAGTAAATCAACTTTATCTAATGTAAAAGAAATGGTTGCATTTTTTCGTTACATAGACATAGTAGGTCTATGACACTATCATATAACACTGTAGAGTCTTATATGATCTGCAAAGCAAATCATAAGTTTTACAACCTCAGGCCACCGAAGGGCTCTGGAAACTCCGGAACTGGAAATTTCTCAAATAACAAAATTACTTACAAAACTAGACGTGTACATGAAGTAGGTCCCCGGAGGCACCGTTTCTCGGGATATGGTATCGCAGTACGTCGCGTTGCAAACGCAGACTATGGACCTGCCTTCGATGCCCACATCGCGGTCGGCGCAGGGTATGTCCTCTGCAAAATTTTTACCTTTACGTCTAAATGTAAGTTAACATTAACATGACAAGGTATATGTTTTATCTTCCCAATCACTCTATCTTTGAGGTAAACCGCAGAATAAGAGAAAGAGGGAAGATATGAACTATTGTGTGTGAATCGACCCCCTGGGATTTTATAATAGCCTCAGAAAAAACATCCTCCATTCTCTCGTGTGTTCATGTTTGCGTATTCCCAGTTGCACCCTCTGACACCATGGTTCGGTCTGCATTCCTACACTTTTCTTTCGACATTGTCCGGTTCACAGCGTATTGAGATTTATTTGGATCATGAATTTAGGAGCTCCAGTCTGTGCTGTCCGAACCTTTTTTAACCTTTCGGTCTGATCTCGGGATGAATATTCCATAGAGCGCCTTTTATTTTTTGTAGCTCCTTCATTGCCTTCATATGTTAAATCTAGGCAAAGATTTTTCTGTATTTTGTTACAGTAACCTACGACAACCACAAGGCTTCCATTGAAGGGAATTAAAAGGAAACTTTGGTTATAGTTAGGTATCACATTACTTTGTCATAATCTTCTTCTGTTTTAGGTACCTACTAGAATAAGACTGTTGTGAATACTTACACAAGTTTTTATCGGAATTTGTTGGTACTTACCACATAATCCTGACGTTGTAAATAGGAATGCTATTAAAAACGAACCAAGGACTTCCAGCCTGCCCATGATTGGTATCCTGAAATCACAGAGTGGAATTTGCAGCTCGCAATATCTTTTCTTCTTTCTGGCGTCAGTTATAAGCTCCTATCGGTTACATCCTCTCTGGATATTACTCTATTTGTGTCATGCACCAGAGTTAGAGTTTGCCTCACAAATCTTTAATCTTATTTTATTGCTTGAAAAACGTAGGTACGTAAACAAAATAAAATAAATAGTTGCCTCCTGTAAAATAACACCTGATAATTTCTGAAATAGCCTGTTTTTTATTGAAGAAAACAGAAATTATGATTTATATATCGCACGGTACCTTAACTTATTCAGCCTAGACACCATTTTAACGGTGTAGTTATAAATACTTGGTAAATAATGTAATTAGTATCTTGGTTGAAAATTAGCACCGCGGAATAGGGGTATATGTATAACTTATGTAAAGTAAATAAGGTTAAAGGTAGCGTATTATTACATTATATATAATTTAAACACCTAGAACTTACCTTATGAAAGTAGGGCGGTAACTGAAATGGAATAAATTATTGTAGTTATCAAAAAATATTTTTATCAAAAAATAATCTTGATCGATGTTTCATTAGCAAAACATATTAATTAGCAGCTTGAAATCAAAATACTTGATAATATAAGCGAATATATCTATACCTATATGTAATACAAAATGTATGTTTGGCTCTCGTGCAAATTGTCAGGAATATATAAAACCTTTGCTACACCCGAGATGTTAGTTTATCTTCACGTCATATTTCATCAAAATTGGTCAATAATGTTTGAGTTAACTCATAAAAAACAAATGGATGGCGACCAAGGGAAGAAGGCTTTCAGCTCATATCTACGATAACTGACATCATCGTGATCTTTCTGTGACTTACTTGACTTCCTTACTCCTGTATTTGTGGTCATAGGTATACCTGGAGCATTTGAAGTTCCGGTTGAAACATAGTGAGACTATCTACATAAATACATGATTAATAAAAAAGTACTCACCTAAATGCTGTTGCTATGAACTCGGGTACAAAACCCTTAATCATATGACCAATTTTAAAAGATGTGCATTACTTCATATTTTTTTAAAGTTTTTATCTGCTTATGAGAAGGTTATCAAAACCCACGAATTAAAATATAGTAAGTAAGTACTTACCGCTACTATCTGTGTGATTGTTTATCTGATGTAACATCGCGAGTCGTGGGGGTGAAAGTTAGTGAATGAGCGTGATAAGAATTTTCAATAAAGACTTGTTTAAATGCAGTGGCAATTTTAAAAGAATTTGGTATCTTTTACAATGGACAATTAAATTTACCTTTCAAATTTTTTTTCTTTCTACTAGCTTTGGCCCCGGTTGCATCCTTACCACTCTAGAGAGGAGCCCGGGGTATGCCTTTGACCATGTACCCTGGATTGGGTGAGTTAGGTTTTTACACGAAGCGACACCCGTCTGATCTCCGCAACCTTTGCAGGGGAGCCTAACCCGTTTTGGATCGATCATGGTTACAATATCTTTCAACATTATGTATCTGTATTAGTCAACCTAGGTTTTCTTAGACTTGCCCCTTTTTTTTCTCAGATTGCCTGTATGCATGGTGCCAGTGTCATGTCTGACTGGTTTTTTGAAGTAGGTATTAAAGTGGAATAATACTTCCAATTCTATTGAAAGACAGGATGCAGAAAACCATTTTTGGTTCAATTTCTGGCCACTCAATATTTTGTGGTATCTCAGGAGGCGATAAGAGGATAAAAGGCACATAAAACATTATTTTGTTTTATGGATAGTTTTATTCGTCTTCTTGTTAGAAAACCAGACTAATAATCTCTGTGTCACTGGGGCTGTAAAGTTAAAATAATACACACGTGATTTAAGAAGACAATATAATTAAATTTTTCATACAAATCTTTAACGTAATATTATCTTTAAAATACTGTACAATGTCGGTAATGTTTCTGGGATATCATTTGCGTTTATAAATAACAGCTACCAAACGAAATCTGAGAAGACATAAACTTAGCAAAAAGTAAATAAAAAAGTCACAAATGATAATCCCAAACGCGGCCGACTAAAATATCTTTATTTTGATATGGCAGATTGTCGATATGAAACACTTGAATAGAAGCAAATTCGCTTAGAAAACTAACAGAAAGAAATGCACTAAATGTTTTATTTTATTTACATGATACTTTTATATTGAATATATTGCCATACTTAGGCGTTGTCAAACGATTCAATACAAACTATACTATAGCAAAAGAGTTGAGTTGAAAAAAAAACGGAGTTAATCTCACATGAGTACATAGTATTATATATATATTAAACTTAGAGAATCACAACAAGAGATTTCTCTTGCTTGTTCGCATGACTGCTTACAACAAAATTTATTATCCAGAACACATTTACAAAAGAAAAGAAAAAAGAAACGTTGATTGCAACGAAATTTAAGTTCGTTAGCTTAAGTACTAGTAATGACAACTTTTTCCTAATGTCTGAACGACCATCGCCATATTTAAAAAAAATCTTAAAGCTAATCACTTTACAATTACCTAATATAATAACTCTATGAAATAAATACAAAAATCTCTTATTATTATCTAAGATAATATTTTTCTACCTCATGTCTTGAAACTAAATACCTACTATTTAATGCACATAACACTGTAAATTTAAGGGTCTGCTTCACCGTGATACCATGGCGGCGCGATTGTAAAAGATGAACAATTTTATTATCAAGGAGTTCATAAAATTACGAAGTTAATTTGGAACAGTAGTAAGAATAATGTGATCAACATTTCAGCACCTACCTGAACTTCAAACATGGCAAATAAAGAAGGGCCAATATTGTCTGATTGTTTTTGATTCTAATAGGTACTGCTTTTGTCGAATATTCTATAAATAAGATATTTTTCAACATTGAAATTAAAAGAAATGTGTGAAAGAGGATTTGGTGACCAAATAACGTAAGTAATTTCAGAAATGTTTAGAGTGATATCTCTTTCACTCCACACATTATCATGTAAATAAAATGAAAAACCAAAATTTTAAGAGTAGGTATGTAAAGATGGTAGCAAGTGGAAATCTGTAGTCTCTGTCTACCCTAATGGGAGACAAGCGTAATGGTAAGTATGAAAAATAACCTTTTCAATAGATGGTGACGGTTGCGCGCCCATGGTTTCCCTGCGAAGGACCCTGAGTGCGCTTGCCAGCGCCGACGGGAGGACACTTAAAATATTTGACTAAAAGAGAGATCAAATCATTGCCACGTTAACTTACTGAATAATCCGGCAGGCCGTTGAGTAGTGTCTTCACTCATTTGTACTTTGAAACGTGAAAGCAGTGGCTCTGTCACACGGGATGCGAAACGCAAAAAAAATGTATAAATTAGAAACACTATGTAATCATCGGTTTGTTGTAGCTGCCAAACTTTTATAAGTTATATACAATGAAACATTGTAATGTGAAACGAATAACTTTACAATTTCAAAATGAGTAAAATGAAACAAAATAATGATGAAAATGTATTTTTGTTTCTGATATGATTCGTTTTGTAATAAATATCTTCTTAATAGCAGCTAACGCATCCCGTTCTAAAACTAAAAAAAAATGTATGAGATGAATATCGAAAATGTCCGCTTTATATAATTTCTCCCATTCCTAATTTTACAACCTTAAGTATACGCTATCAAATCTGGCAGACCACGTGAACACATGTACACTTGTTATTTAGGTACATAATTTTATTTACACGAATTAATAACACATTATTGTTTTAAGTGGCAAATATGTTAGTTGAAGAAAAAATATATATAACATTACCTTATAAACCTGTAAAATATGTAACAAAAGAGGCAAAGTTTTAAAGTAAAAAAGAAATGAAAGATCGAGCGTGTAACAAATGAGCGGATAAAATTACCAGAGACGTCTTAACAACTCTATACTTATTAAACTACGAATGATTCACTGTATCCTACACTAAGTTGTTAGCCATTCCACTGCTGCGTATTTACAACTTATTATTTCATCTATGTACGGGCAGTGAAATGACTAAACACGCTCAAGTAATTTATGTTAATGTAACATAATTATAGAGGCACTGTGTGTATTCAATTCTATAATCTTATTTGACATTATATTACACAATTACCGAACGACAATTAGGATTATTAGAATTATGTAAAATATTTATTGTTACTCTTGTCTTCGCCGAACGTAGCCTACGACTACGGGAGAGTTGGTGAACGCCCGAAGGATTAAAACTCAGATTTACATAGAGATACTCAAAATTGAGCTATACATAAACATTCAGTTACAAAAATACTTGTAGCGTAATTTTCAGATCACATTTTGCTATATTCACACTATATAACAAATATTCCCTAGCTGATGATAAACAGGTTTGTGCCGGATGGGTATAAGAATAGCACTCGTATAACGCATCGGAAGACCTACTTGATAGTTGCGAGTGGCTGCGTGACGAACATTGGTTAACAGACCAAATGAACTGTGGTATATACTCGTAAGTATTATTTAATACAATACACTACAACTACAAATACTCTCTTTTAAAACACCATAATGGAAGTGCAAAAAGATACGTCAATGAATCTTTAGGTAGGTACTATAGATTTCAGTGGACATTGAAATTTTGACAAACCACTTTTTCTTTTGATATGGCCCGTTCGTAAATAGACCTTATTGACCAATATTATCAATTTACGAACAGCAACTTAAACTCAGAGTAAGAAAGAAAGGAACTGCCTTATCGTGGTTCCTATATAAAATCTCTGGTTTTTACCGAAACGGTGTGAATTGTTAACACAAAACACCTTACACCACAGTTTATTTGATAGTTAAATTTATCTCCGTGTACTCGTGCAGCCGCCGAGAAAAGGTAACATTATTCTGCATAATGAAAAATTTAAGAAACAGAAAAAAAATACAATAATCTCGAGATTTTTATTGAAACTACAACTTTTTAGGAAATTATGAAATTTACGGAAAAATATCGGCACAACTACTTACTCGTATTCTGTTTTATTAATTTTAAGAAGAAAACCTGCATTGATGTCAAAATAAAAAAAAAGTACAATTTAATTACCATCGACTATTTAACTTCTATAATACTTTTGGTCATGTATCCAGAGATCAGACATACCTAATTCTGGCAAGAACATTTGACAACTTTATCATCAGAAGTCAATAAAAATAATTGTTAACGTTTTCTCGCCGGCCCACTTGCGCGGACTGCACTCGTCGCCTCTCGCTCTCGCACGGGGTGGGGGGATGCTCTCTCGCTCGGCTGTCGCGCGCTTCAGTCTTTGACCAACCTATAAATGTGGTGTTGTGCGCCGTGCTCGCTGTTTGATACTTCGAACACGAAGGCCGCACAAAGTAATGTTTCTTGAGTATCTCTGTTTGACACCACCTGTCAAGATATTACGAACACGTCGTTTAAAAAATGAATATGTACAAAAATAACATAAGTAAAGACTTACGGTGAGGGAAAACATTGTCAGGAAACCTGCTATTAGGGTAACTGGATGTTTAACCATGGATCCAAATACCAGTTAGGTTTATCTCCAAAGGTTGCGGAGGTCAGATGGGACGCTTCGTGTAAAAACCTGACTCACCCAATCCAGGATCAATGGTCAAAGGCATACCCCGGGCTCCTCTCTAGGAGGAGAGAATGCAATCGGGACTAAAGCCAGGAAGAAGAAAAACATAAGTTAGGACTTTTATGGTAGGTAGGTACTTAATACATCTCACATCTAGGTTCATGACAAATGTGCATTAAACAGCAATTTAGTAATGGAGATTTATCTATGGATTTTTCGAAGCACCCACTTCCACCCCTCAAACAGTGGTTCATCGAAAATCAGAATTTTGCACATAAATAACCGCCAACCTCTTTAAAGATACCTTGGGATTTTCTATTCAGGCGATTAGCTAGCACCTGTCATTATTTGAGTCTCAATTCCATCGTTCGAGCCTAAATTAAAATTCTATTGTTTATAATAGAATATCTGAAAAACATAAGAAATTATTCCGATATCTGTTGGTCTTAGAATTGTACCATGTTTCTGAATAACTGACCTGTAGTATAGTGAAGTTTTCCAGCACACTGTTCATCATGTACTTCTCGGGCAGATGTTTGAGCTTGTGTATGAAGTTGACCATGTACTCGCACATGGGCGACCTCTGTATGCGGTACACGAACCGGCCGCCCTCGAACCTCGCGTATTCAGTTTCCACCTTTTCCACCACTTGCTTCCCGAACGAGCACACTTTCGTACTACACGTGATGGTCATGTTCTCGTTGCTTTCGTATCTGGAAATGATAAGGGTGTTTGGCTGTTGAAATTGCCATTTTATTTTTATAGTTTTGATTATTTGTTGAAATTACCTCAACGTCGCAGTGGTTGAGAGTGAATTTTGAAATTAATAGAATAACGACAATGTTAAGTTGGACTACTTTAGTTGTTAGTTTAATGTTAAGTTGGACTATTTTAGTAGGACTACGTTACTTTACTTTTACTTTACCATCTCTTCCCCACGGATGTCGTAAAAGGCGACTTAGGGATAGGACAAACTTTGGATTCTTCTTTTAGGCGATGGGCTAGCAACCTGTCACTATTTGAATCTCAATTCTATCATTAAGCCAAATAGCTGAGCGTGGCCTATCAGTCTTTTTAAGACTGTTGGCTCTGTCTACCCCACATGGGATGTAGACGTGACCATATGTATGTATGTATGTTTAGTTACAAGTTTAGGACTAGTTTTACAATTTTTAAGAGGTCGTGGGCGGGGACGATTGGCTATCGTAATGGGGTCGTGGAGTACATCAGGCGTTTGCAGCACAGCGGGCGATGTCCTTGGAGTGTAGTTAGCGGCCTGGACCACTAGGGGATTGGGGTGGGCGGCAGCTTGCTCAAAGTAGTGTTCGGACTTCTTTTTAGAAATATTGCGATTGTCCAAGTCTCTATACAGGTTGACATTTAAAACAACTGCATCCCTTTAAACATAGACTATACCCATGCTTCTGAGCCGTTTGAGCCTATTTTTATTTTAATTAAACGTCATCATTTTCACATTTAAAAAACCCTCAAAAACTATGTCACACGCTTTATTTAAGACCAATACTACAAAAGGGATTTAAAACTAAACATGTAAATAAATGTCTGAAAAATAAATTATTTTTCTAGTATCAAGATCAAGTAAAGTACAGAGTTTTCGAGATCGCTCAGCTGAATGCATTGTGTCGTTGACCTCTGAATCATACGCGTCGCTTTTCCGCCGGCCGGGGTGATATCACGTATTTAGGATCGTGGATTTTGATACTTTTATTTTTTTTCTTACTTTCTGAAATATGAACCGATACTTTTCTTTTAACGTTTTTAAATATCCTTTAGATAAGTACACTTCACAGTTAAATTTATGCAGTTGAATTAAAAGTCACCCTGTATAAGTCGCTTGATCACGAATTCCGCGACTTCTCACTAAACTCTTTACGTGACATAAATTAAGAAAGTTCTAATTATGAAGATACTTTAGATGGTACTTATCAAGGTGGTTCTAATCGCGAAGATACTCACACACTCGTGACCCCGTAGAAAGCGGCGGGATCGTCCAAGTTGTTAGTATTGAGATCTGCCCAGAACTTGACCAAGAAGAATGCGTTCCGCGGCCCTTTCTCGTATAACTCTTTGAGGCCGCCCTTCTTCTCAGGGAACTTGTCATTTATCTGTTGCACGTCTACCGACTGGAAATAAAAATTGTACAATAAGAAGACATTTCTGAAAACTATAATTCGTTACTATAAGTTGTCCATTTTTAAAAGCTCCTCCTTGTTTAATTGAAATAGGCTTCACTTGTAGGAAACTTGCTTTAACAAAAGCGCGCTTTATTCACACTAGTACCATAATACAGTTCCATGATGGAACTACTGATAAGCTATAAAATTTTTGGGCAAAAACAAAGGAGGCAATAAAAAATATGTGACATAAATAGGTATTTCTAATTACCTCTAATAAAGGATCTGCGTATGAAACAGCACCACCTATATGTACAAAGAGATGTTGTGCCGACGCTGTGCTCGGAGGGTACTGTTAACAAGTTAAAAAATATATATAATATCGTTAAACCATAAACTATATGCTATAAGAAAGAAATATCGCTTTGTTTGTGTTGTATCACAAGACATAAGTTTATCTGTAGCTCTACGTACAGTAATTAGGTTATGTACAGTAATATAAAGGATAAACTCTGACCGTATTCCGTGTAGTTTCGGGAACTTTAGAATTATTGAAATAATACCAGTCCATATCTTTCCCATGGATATTGTAGAAGGTGACTAAGAGATAGGCTTATAAACTTGGGACTCCTCTTGTAGGCTATGGGCTGGCAACCTGTTACTGTTTGAATCTCAATTTCATTATGAAGCCATGCAGCTGAACGTGGGTATACCCCGCAAGGGATATAGACGTGACTATACTTAGGTATGTTTGTATGTAAACGGTGAACGGTAAGGGTTTCCAGAGATTTCAGTGGTTATGCGTACCAATTTTCCAGTTTATCGGGTCACGGAAGTCATAATATAGACTTTCCTATTACTGGGTCGTGGTCATTAGATCCTGATCCTGGCTTAATCTCCAGGGAAGAAGCAAATGAAATATATGCCAAAAATTTCATGAATCATGTTGGAAGTATATAATCAGAGATCAATAGTGGATGGAAATTAAAGTCGCATAGAATGAAGGTTTACCAATTTCAAAAAGATCGGCGTAAAGCCCAGTAGTAGGAAGGGATTAACTGTTTTTTATAAAAACATATTATAATAATTATTATATTATAATCTTATTAACAACCATGTTCTTTGTCGGGGGTTAAAAATAAACGCCAATAAGAACAAAGCACAAACATACCTAATTTCATATTCTACTTCAAATTCATAAAATATTAATGTAATTGTTAGTTTATTAGTTGTATTTTTACTGAACTCATTATAATTTTATCAGGCAAATGTAGGAGGAAGATATAAAAACTCAATTAAGACGTTATGCTTGCCTAGTTTATTCAATTCTTAGGCTGAGTCATATCAAAACACTTGAATCGTTAAAAGTTCAAGGTCTTCAATTGCAAGTTGAAACTTTGTTTTGGTAAAAATGTCTAAAGCGATGTCGCAATGTAAATTGTATCGTGTGCGAACGTATTTCTTTTTCAAGGTAAGAGTTTGTCTAAAATAATTCATTGTAAATGAAATAAAGAACATAACTTTCGGATTCCCGCCAAAACGTGCGGTGCCATTTTGTGCCACAAAAATGTTTAAATAGTGTTTTGTAATCGCGTCCTTAATTTCTATATTATAGTAGTTAGGTATGCTTTACCCAAAATCTACATTTATGCTAAATCATTTTTTGTTTACAATGAGTTAAGGCAGCTGGGGTTCTCAACTACGTAGTAGTAGTCCTAGGAAAGTAAGACTCGTAATTTGTATGTATGCAGTTCACTAACTCAGCGCTGTTAATTAATTAACAGTGCTGACTTAGGGTCTGTGTGTGAGAGTCTGCGACTCTTACCGTGTCAGGGTCTCTAGGATGTTCCACGAAGGCGGAGAATTCCACAAGCCTCAGTTTGTGAGTGGCGATGGCCCGGCCCTCCCAGGGCGGGGGAGGAGCGACGTCGGTGCCCCCGGGGACGCCAACGCCGGCCACGCCGGGGACGGCTTTGTAGCCCCCGCCGGGGAAGGGTTTAACACTGAAATGGTGGAATTAATAAATTAATGTTAGACGGATATACAGAGATGTAAGTCTCAAAATGGATGATAACTTATATAATGAATCATAAGTTTAATTACAGATATTCATAAACATTAGAAAAAATTAGACTCCGGCCCATCTGATGAGCTTAAAGAAATCTTTTTAAAGCAATGTTTGAGTCTTTCGTAAAACTGTGACAGGAAGTAGGATTAAAAATATATATTTATTCTCTTATAGTAATTTCTACTCTTTTCATGTCTAGGTGCTAAAAAATGTAAAACAAATACTTACTCTTGTGAGGTCCCTGCTTGTAAACCTGGTTGCCAAAATTGCTGAAACAATAAAAAAGTAAGTTAGATAAGTTTATTTTAAGCTACTTTTGGAAAAAATACAAAGCTTTATATTATTATGTTATTTAGCCCACTTTGTTAATGTCAACATAATAACAACACATTATGTACAAAATAAGCGATTTTAGTTTGTAACGGCCGCACGAGACCTAACAATTAACCTATTTAAATTTTTTTTCAATTTACTGCAAAATTAAGTATTAAAGCGTTTTTTGATTAACTTATTTTTGTTTATTATTTTTGCCAACAGTTATAAAAACATGCCTTCCATAGAAGCCAAGATATTTGAAATATGCCATCTCATCAAAATTTTATCTGCAGACTTTCTGCAAAAGCGATCATGTCTCTTTTTCGTCGTGCTTTTGAAACTTGGAAGGCAGGTATGTCGTTTTTTCCAGTTAGGTACGAGACGGTAAACCTTTAGCCGGTCTGAAAAATCTGACGCATTTTTGGTCACTTACACACACGAGTTTGATAAGATCATCCAAAAGAGTTTGGCCTTGTCTCCCTAATTCGATGAGATGATTTACAGAGGATTCTTGACTTTCATTATTCTGTTTGCCGAAGAACCCAAAAGTAAAGTGTTGATAACCACACGGAACTTGATAGTTAGGTGCATTGATATTTTAAAAGAAACCCCTCAACCGAAGAGCTTGGATGACAAAAATAATGAATATGAATGAAGCAATCAGGTTGAAATAAATTCAAGAAATATGCTGGGATCGTGGCAAGTGGAAAGACATAACTTCTTATCCAAAATCGCCTCTTGATGAGATGGCATACAATCATGATATCATCTGACAATATCTGGGCTTGCGTTTAGTTGTTTGACAGCACACAGGCATGCGTCAGTACCGAGTGGTGGTACGCGGGGTGGGGCAAACCGGCGACTATCTGAGCGCTCGAGAGCGCACTCATCGACTGCATCGCCTTTTCCTTCATCATCCCACCATCCTAAATAGCATTTCATACTTTGTAACAACGAACCATTTTGGACTCAACTTATTGACTACTTATTAGGTGTCAAGATTGATGAAGTTGTATCAAAATTTTATTTTGAATTATTTTATCACATAGCGGCAAAGTAACGGGTGGAGCAATCCAGCGACTATTTGAGCGCTCAATCGAAAGCGAACTCATCGACTGCATCGCCTTTTCACAATTTAGTTGTGAATTATTTTCCCGAGTTGCGGTGTAAAAGTATTGCGGAGTTCAGGTGTATGATACGTTTGCATTCAGATCTCAGTTACAATTAATTGAGTAAAATAAGTACTTAATAAACATTATTTGTTCTGAAATTTCTATGATTTTATCTGAATAAGAATATTGTATGCGTGTCGGTCTACCCTAAGTTCATTTATTACCATATATTTTTCATTCATTCATATAATCAAGCTATATGCCTTGCGGGATAGACAGAGTCTACCAGTCTTGAAAGGCCACGCTTAGCTTTAAGACTTAATGATAGAATTGAGTTTAAAGTAGCGACAGGTTGCTAACCTATCGCCTAAAAGAAGAATCCCATGTTTATAAGCCTATCCCGTAATATTATGTTCACATATATTATCTTTAACATAAAAATGTGTTCCTTTTTCTTATGTATAATAGTATGCATTATAAATAATATTATAAGGAGAGCTTCTAGTCGCTTTGCCTTCAAACATGCTTGGAATGGGATCTTTCTTCGGCAGATCAATAAATGGGTCATCCTAATAATTTGATATTTCATGTGTATATGTATCTTGTACCTATGTATTTATTAATTTTTTGTAATTTATGTATCTTTCATAATGCATGTAATCATCGCACCACCAACTTAAAGATTTTCTGTTTGGTCAGCTGGTTGACTGGTAGAGAATGCCAAACGGCATAAAGTTAGCTTGTTGTACATTTGTTTTGTGCAATAAAGTTTAAAATAAATTAATAACTCACCACTTTGAGTTTGGCCTGTATCTCCCGCAGTTTCCGCCTGGCTAGCACCTGTATATGCGATGAAACTTGTTTCCGTGTCCGCGTCTTGCCCGTTCTTAACTTTATATACCTCGCTATTAACTCGTTCCTCCCTGGAATTATATTATAAATTTTGTTATGTTGTGATATTATAACAATTAGATAAAGTGACGTTTCGTACTTTTGTCAGTTCCCTCTTTGTTTCCTCACACAAGAAATTATACTTGCAATTATCTATTATCTATCTATATATATAAAACTCTTCCGTTACTGAGTGACTGACTGACAGACAACGCACAGTCGAAACTACTGGTCGTAGACAGCTGAAATTTGGAATGTAGGTTCCTTGGGATATGTAGGGGAGCACTAAGAAAGGATTTTTGGAAATTCAACCCCCAAGGGGGGGAAAAGGGGTAAAAACGTTTCTATGAAAAATCTTATTCCTTGGGTTTATAAACTTGAAACTTGGCATGAACACGTACATAGGCAAGTAAATATATAGCAATAAATATAGCAAGTAAATTGATATTTTTGATAGTGATAGGTCTGTGTCGAAGTGCGAGAAGTCTTAAATATTGGTTAGTAAAAAAATACGTATCAGTTGCGGAAAGCAGGATGGCACTAAATAGGATGGGATGGGACAGGATAGGACTGGACGGGGCAGGACGGGACACAACAGGTTGGGACGGGACGGAACAGAACGAGAAGAGACGGGACAAGACGGGAGAAGCCATATGAATTTAAACCAAATATAAACATAAAACAGCCCCGCACGATATGGGATAAAAAAATGGGTGAAATTTTATGGCGTATCCTTATAATATAAATACATTTGCGCGGGCGAAGCCGCGGGCAAAAGCTAGTTAAATATAAATCGATAAAAGACATTATCTACATTACGCGTATGAATTAGGCCTATGATAGTATATATCTAAATCACACACGTAAAGTAGATAATATTAATTTAATTATCTCTCATCACAGGGCGCTGGGTAAGTATTTTCAGTTGTTTATCTTCAAAAAATTCGCCCTCTAATATAAGCATATAGTGACGATGCCACCGAGCCAGGACATTGAAATTATAAGGTAATAACCTTATCAGCTATCTTCCTGATTTGGGGCTTTGTAATATTCTCCTAAAGAGATAAAAAGCAATTCCTAGCTGCTTTATACGAATCAAAATTATTATTATAATGAAAAGAATGAAGCCATGTATTCAGTTGGTTGTTAACAAAGGCAAACTCTGATAAAACATTATTTTACAACCCCACAAATTGAACGGTTAAAAAATCACAGAGTAAATAAAAGTCGGAATCATGTGCCGATTGACATAACCCGCGAGATTCCCCGCATTGCAGGATCAGAACAATCGCGCATCACAATGCAATGCCGGCGTAGCAGCCCGTTATGAAACAATTTTCAAAATATTTTGAATAGCTATTTTCAATCATTGAAACAGCAGCCAAGTTGGAATGCGGGGTGGATTGGTTGAAGCGGGCTGCAATTATGAATAAATTTTCATCGGATAAATCGAGTTTCAATATAAATTGAAGCTTTATTTAAATTTGGGACATATTCAGGGTTGATACATTTTGAGTTCTGTACCGAATTTTATTAATCAGTTAGTAAAATTGTTATGTATTTGCTACAATGAAGTCTAAGTGTAACTTAGCATCACCTATAAATGTTATATAATGTCTGAGAAAGAAATTAAAAATGATCTGGTCGCACAATCATTTCAAATGATATGACATGTTTTTCAAGCAGGTACTCTTGGCAAAATTAGATATTTTTTCATGGTCACTGTTGCAACCGAAGATGACTTTTACTACCACAGATCAAAGTTTATTTCATAAAAATAAATATGCCACTCCAACAAAAAAGAATCGCATCGTGATAAACATGATAATCGACTAAATTA
This sequence comes from Amyelois transitella, assembly GCF_032362555.1. NCBI lineage: Eukaryota > Metazoa > Arthropoda > Insecta > Lepidoptera > Pyralidae > Amyelois > Amyelois transitella. The sequence continues at coordinate 9,306,157 of NC_083509.1, forward strand.
ATGGCATTATTTCGTGTATGGCATTATTAATTTGGCCAATAGTCCATTATTATTGGACGCGCAAAGGAGAGAGGGCAAAGTAAATTGAAATCTCATTGAATTCGGGGAATGCGATGGCGTCGAACGAGCTGGTGCGAATTTAATTAACCCTTGCTGCTCGTTGAGGCGGCTAGTTCACATGTGCCTGCCCAATTTGTCCATCAGTCTCGATTAAAATATCCAGTTGATATTCGATATAACCTGTCGTTGTAGTTACTACTTCTTGTCTTTTTTGAACGGTCAATTTGATAAGGTTTTGAAGATTTTCTTTGTTTTTCAAGGCGGCTAGTCGACACGCACCTGGCTCGATTAAACTATCCAGATATTTAATTGCGTAGCGTAATTATTTGATACTTTCAGAGAAGACTTTCATAGATAGGTAAATAGGCGAAATAGTATAAATAGGTTCTTAGTATTTTGAGTTGGCTAGTTCACGTGTCCCTGCATAATTCGTCGATCAGACTTGATTTAATAATCTTTGGTAACATGTCGGCGTAATTACCTCCGTATTTTCTCTTACTTAGAACCGGTCGAACTCGCAGAAAATTCTAAATTTTAAAGACTAGGTACGTTTATATCGGCGTTTCACGCGTAATGTGTGTGTTTTTTTTTACTATTGGAAACAACTAGTTCGGTAGATTTGAAACATGTTCATGACTGCTGGCGGTGAATTGTTGGAGACCCAAATTATAAAGGGTCATGTCACGATTTTCTTTCATGAGGGATTGATTTAGTAAAGATGGGAAATTCTTCTAATATTTCTTTTGCTGACTTTCTATGAATTTTTGAAAATTTGTTACCATGTAGGTAATTAATTTATTTTGCATAATGCAAAGGTGTTTAGAGAGATCTATAAAGCCGCGCCCACGCGATCAATGAATCATTATAATATTGAACTCAAAATTGGAGCGAAAGGAGAACGAGCTTGGGAAACAAACTCTTGAAGACTTAAGTTAAACATTCCTGAAATTGCTACGAAATTATGGCACCGTCGTAAACTTTTCACGGCGGGCGTTAAGCTAAAATTAGTAAGTGTGGCCACTCTAACAAATTGCTGTTAACATGAATTAGTATAGAGTATAAACACGTCGTGTGTTGTATCCTAAGCGTAACACTCGGAGTGACACGGACGCCCGCTAATACAGCATTAAGAGTGCCTTCACCCGAATCGTCGTGTGCATCCTGGTATAAATAGCGCGGTGCAGAGGATCAACCGAAACGTTTCTATTCCTCGGCGAGTAGAAAAACAAAAGATGATTATTTATTAGTTCGTTAGTTGGCTAATTTGGTCCGCGGCAGACGACGCCACGCTCTCGTGCGCTTCGCAGATGCAACTGTGCGTGCTCCACCCGCCTCTATTCTATGAATATTAACTCATTTCTTCAATAGAGTAGTTCTCGATTGCCCCAGTTTCCTCTTGCTGACAATTATGATAATGAACGGTGAAAACAATTAAGTGTTGTCCATTCTTTACGCTTAAATATGCTATAGATTAGAATATAAGGTAGATGTTTTTGTAAACGAAATTTATTCGACAACAGGGGAGATATTGGAGATCCATCAGAAACACATTAACGTAGTACCGGAGGCATGATCTCGCGATTGTTTTCGCTCAGAGGGCTTTGGCACTGAAATACTATTTTAAGTGATGTAAGTAAAATACTTAAGATTTCTCTCTTATCGTAATGGAAATAATCTTAGTTGATACCTTACTTACTTACAATATTAATAACTTGGTAAATTATGAAAAACCAAGTAACAGCCAGAGATGATCCTTGCAAAACTTCATTATATGCTGAAGATTGATGTTATCTCCAGTTATGATAAACAAATTTATTTTAAAAGGGTTGACTTTTGGGATTTCCAACATTACACGAATCTAAAAATAAATCTAAGGGCACGAGAAGGGCGGAAAATATTTAGAGAGCGAAACTAAATAAGTATAAGAATATTACCCGTAATGTGAACCATTTTATATTTTTAGATCACATAGTCCATTGATATTGAAATGGAACACCATAATAAAGGCTATGCCCGATAAAACGCGCATGAATTAAACAGCAATGAAAGAAGTTACGACTTCAAAAGTTAAAGTCATAAAGTTGTGCGGGATAAGGGTAGAGTTTTCCTACTCAGGGGGTATTGCTTATTCTTTATACAGAATATTTTGGTATAGCTAATATTTCATTGTACAAGTCGTTTTAAATGTCGCGAATGAAGTAACAAAATGTTAGATATTTTTTCCATATGAGTTAGTTTTATTTGGAAGTGTATGTAAATTCTAGAAAGTGTAGAATATTTTATTTAAATTTTACTTGCGTTTTGTTTAGTTTGAAACAATATTTTTTTTGTATAGTTTGTAGCAAATAGATTTCATTTGCAAAAAATGTGACAAAGGGATGATTGACAAAAAGTAACATTACAATTTGAGCGAGATATGAGACACAGAAATTCACGCTGACCCAAACAGGAGCTATGCGCGGCGAATCTTCGCGGAAAGGGTTGATTCGCCGGCTCTAAGGAGGATTTGTCGGGAGACAATCGGGAGTTATGCCCAAGGCGGGCGGGGCGCTAAACAACGGGCGGCCCGCCCCTTCTTTATATTTTCTTACTGCGTTCGCCGCCTGGCGGCGCGGCCGGGCCCCTTACACGCTCGCTCGCTCACTAATTGCGCATTCTTCGCATAGTTTAGCCCTCCCGGCGAACCCCTCGCCTTCTCCCCCGGACCACGTGAAGCCGTGCGCCGGCGAAACTTTCATACTGCCAGGATATTGAGCGGTTTTGAATGTCTTAACTCACGAACGTGCCGGCAGCACCACAGCAAGCACGGGTTTGTTGGCAAACTGTTCCAAACTACACTACACGCCCGACTCCAACTTGCCGGTTCACTCACGTGCTTTCCAACTATGACGTGAACACTTCATTCAACACAACGCTAACTTATCATTATCTCATTTTACGCGGCGCTAAAACAAACTATGTTAGAATGATTGAAGCGTATTTAACAATGTTTGAAGTACTGTGAGCTTTGTTAAAAAATTTCAGTTTTGCTTCCTAAATATAATAACTGGTATTTTTTTAAGTGTTAAGTTTGTAAGCCCTTTAATTTTAGTTTAGTTTATTATAAATCTATATCAATATCATTACCGTGAAATGTAAAACACTGAGGTTTTGATTCGTTAAGAGAGTTTTAAATACTCAACTGGATAAACCTTGATTCAGAAATACCTACTAAATATATTAACTAATGTATTTGAATAAAGTAAATTTTATTTTTTTAGATACAAGATTAATCTTCAGCCTGAATGATAATACAGTTTTTCAAACAAAACCAATAAAGAGTTATCCCATTATTTTGTTTTGACTCTAGCAACAGCTACTGACGTATCACATTATGCTTCCACGAAAAGTTGTTCTGCAACACTGTAGTGTTCAGAGTGCGACCACACTGAAATGCTTTACAATTTGCTGACATTTTCACTTGATACCCGACCGCTCAACTCTACATTTTGTTATGTGAATTTAGTAGTATTTTAAGTAAGATTTGGGTAACTTATAAAGGAATTATAGAGCGTTTGTTTGTTCTTATTAACACTTCGTTGATATTTGGAAAATAACAAGTACTGTTTATGGTAAAAACCAATTATGAATACTAATGTAGAATTAACAGATTGGAAAGATGACCCCAGCCCTAATATGCAAAAGGCTGTCAAACATCAACATGGAGCATCCTAATTCTACGGGAGTCATTTCTGGCGTTGAAAATAAAATGGAACATGATATCCCACAGATTAATAAGAGTTGTAAGCTTAAATTCCCTCGGCTTGAAGGGCGAGGGTGTGGATGTGGAACAAATGCGGACGGACAAGGGTGACGGACATAGACTTAGTTCTAACTAGATCCCGCAAGTGAACTTTGTGTCGCAAAATGTAGACTAATGGTAATTTTTTTAATAATATTTTTATTCGATATCTGTTGTGATAATCACCAAAAGAGTTGGTAGAAATAAATAACTTTATCAATAAATTCTACATCGCAAAATCAACTTATAGTTATTTCATTATAAAAAGAAAACTTAATTAAAGTGCACTCAAATTATAACTAAAGCTAAAACTACTTATAAAAAAAAAAATAAGATATATAACTTTTATCAATTATTTCGCCCTCTTGACTTTTTAATTTAACACTAGTTAATTGAATTTCTACTGTATTTATTCGCTCATTTTTTTTCGACTTTGCAGCTCAATAAATTAAGCATCATCATATATAGAAAATATCAATCCTGCTTTGTTTTTAAGGTCAAGGGATAAACTGGCTGTATCTAGATATCTATATCCGCGGTGACGTACTTTCGGAGCTAGATTAAGGCGGGAGGACACGTTCTGGCGTAATGTGCTCATATATTGTCCGGACGCGCGTGTCCGCAATTATTGTATAGGTTCCCACCAACTGCGCCGTTTTGTAAATTATATTCAAGCTTTATTATTACAGAAATTGTCATGTCTTTATTCTTAAAAGGCAGATTGTTTAACATAAAGGTCAACTTTAAACCCTTTGTGTCCTTTAGGTGGTCAATGAAGAACTAAAACATTGCCAGCCATTGCCTTTTCAGTTAACATGAAATCCTTGACCAATGTTTTTGTTTTATTGCAAGAATCGATCTTTATCCTGTGGATAAAAAGAAAACCTAAATTTATTTTCATTAAATCCTTTTTGATCACTTCTGATCTGTAGAAATTATAATTTTGATAGGAAACTTATCCTACTAAAAAACCGACTTAAAAATCACAAATATTTGGTTTTAAACTATCGCGTTGCATTATACTATTTATATAAATATCACAAATACATTTAAATTATACCCTTTCCTCTTACATAAAGCCACAATGGCAGCGATAAATACTTTTATCGACTCAAAACGATAACGCAACAATCCGTTCAAACAGTAAGCGCAAGGGTAATCCAAGGGCCGTAGAGAAAAGTAATTTAAACGTAAATTTCTTTCCGTCTATTAAATCACTTAAGGTGGACACATAGTCTGCGGTAAATTTGTTTAGCAATTCCATTTGGCATCGCGAGGGCAGTCCTTAATTAAACTCGGGACGTATTATGTTGGCTTGAGGCGAGTTAATGCGAGTCCAGTGTCTCTCCCTTAATAATTGCTATACGTCTATTACATTTTGTAACGGCTTCACTACGCAGTTAACCTTAGATACCTATGTTTGTGTTGTTAAAATTTAAGACATCGATTGCAGATACTGATGAAACAAAAGAAGTTTGCAAGGAACGTGGAAAGATGTAGTCTCTACCTACTTCTCCGGAAATAAGGCACGATTGTTAGTAGGTATAATTTCAGAATGTTTTACTAGATTTAGCTTGCGACTTCTTACGGTAATAGTTTCGGCTGTGTGTTGTGAGACAATCAGTCACCATCACCATCTACTCGTATTTGTATTCCTCGAAAACTTGATTGCTAGGTAGTTTCCATTTCCATTATTATTGAACTCAATATAAGTACAATATAAGTACATAATTTACAAGTGAAAGTAAACATAATCGTTTATTTTAAACGACAACATAAAAATTGTCGTGTTGGGCAAAATTTAGCCGCTTTAATGTGAATCTGAGCTTTGGGTCGAGTTGTGAATTGTTGGATATTTTGTTTCAGTTAAAATTACAGTGTATTCTGGACAAGGTTCTGGTGCCCCCAACGTACGAGTAACATACACAAGTATGCTAGGTATTTTAACATAACATGTGACGGTGAATTGGTACTGTGAGATTGTTATTATCATAAATACTTACATCTTATGTTACATTCGCTTTGTTAAGTACATTATGGGGAGTTCAAGAAATAAAAGATATATGGAGAAATGGAACAGAATTTGGTCGAAGTCAAGTTAGATTCTAATGTTGGAACCTTAACACTTTCTATTTTAGCTGACCTGAGAATCGAACGATACGAGGTTCGATGATAAAAACTTTTACTGCTGCGTAAAACGCTATCTATTCGTACTAATTTATTGCATCATTGTCAGAGCAAATCATATTCATCTCTTTTATCTTCAGCGTTAGTATTCTGCTCAATGTTCCATAAGTTATTAATCTTAAAAGATTTGCATTAGCAGTTAATTTGCTTAGGTTTGTTGAGAGTAGCAATCGTCACGTCGCGGTAACGAGCTCCCTTAGTTAACTGTTAACGTGAAAAAATTTCTAACTCGCCTTTACCCCAACTTCTAACTCTTCCGCAGCTAACAGAACGTTTTGTAAATGTTTGAGTTATTATAAATTTTATTGGATATTTCGGAAGTTATTTTTAGATCGATTTATCTATAGTTTTTATCTTAGGTACGTTAGTAGCATAAATACAATTTAGTTTTGGATAGAGTAAAATTGAAACAAAAATTTCAAGGTGCAGGTTAAAATTGTGTAGTAGGTACATAGGTGCCTAGTGTTCGCCGGCACATCGTGTTTCAAAATAATAATTTTACAGCTTAATAACATGTAAGTATACTTAAATAATAATTTTGTACAAACTGTAGTAATTTATGAATGCCACATTAGTTACATAACGTAGGCAAAATAGCCTCGAATCGCTATTAATTAGCATAACAACTTAAATCAGACAAGTGTTAAAGTTTTTAACGAGTTGCCTAAGATTTACCGAATCTAATAATTGGTTATTTGTAATTGATTACCGAAGTTTACATTGTGAACTTGTTAACTATCCGAAGTAAGAGGAACATCGAACAAAAGGTAAAGAAGGGACTCCACTTGCGTTCTCCGAATCGGCGACATGGCCCGATCGCGAGAGATAATAATTGTCGGTTCACGTCTTTCCTCGGAATCCTATTGCGCAAACTGCTTTGTCGGCTGGCATCAATACCTACCGAGGCTTTTGTCTCGTGCCACCTCCATTGTTCATTTTGGCTCTGCGGCCTTGATAACTTCATAATTCATCCAAATTGACATGTAAGCAATGTGAACGCGACTTTGCAATGAATGTTCTCGATCTATAATCATCTCCGAATTCTGTCTCATAATTAATATGTAACCCGCTTAGTTGTAGTTATAAATAGATCCGTCAATATTTATTTTTCCGCAGCTTTTTACTACGTTATTCTGGAAAATTCGATGACGTCATAATACGCACACAAACGCTCGGAACTATCATAATTTATAACAATCGTTAATATTTGGTACCTTTAAACAATTAATTATCTCGTGAAAAAATTATTACATAAATCGTCTGTGGAATCCACTTACACAGTTGAAGAAAAGAAGCTAATTTTAGACAAATTGGAGCCTTAAAAATCTGGTGGAGCATAATTCTTAGATTAGAAATTGGAAGAGAAACTATATCGTTAAAATATGAAGTGACAGTTCCTCTATAATGGCCTGGACTCACCGTACATCTTGCCCTCATCGGAGAGGATGATTTTGCGTCTGCCACAAGGTGGGTAGATTGCCAGCGCCTCCTGGAAACTTTGTTCGATGTCTGGACTCCATACTCCTTCTGCGTCTGCCGCCGAAAGGTCCTGGCAATTATCAATTATGGGCTTAGTAAGAAAGTGAAAGTTCATAAAATCCATCATCAATCATGAACATATTAACATTAGGCGCTCTTGATTGGCTCGGATTGGTGGTTTCTGAGATCAAATTACGCCTAATGGAGCTATGTTTCAGCTGTTCTATTAGTAGCAGCCTAGTATTCACAGAGAATTTGGTCGTGTCTAGGAATCCGGATGTAGAACGCCATGATCTGATAATTTAGACAAAGTTTTTAAGTTGCTTAGTAACAAATACAGGTACTATTCATGTACATTACACTATTAGCGTTATCTAAGTGGTAATAGTTTCAAATTTTCCATCAATGATAGTCTTATCACGGATAAGAACATAAAACAGATGTATTGACCACAGTTCGCAGATTCAGAACCGACAGAAGCCGTGGAGTGCGTCATTGTAATTAATAGACTAGCATCTATTCTCAAAAGAAAATAAAAATAACGCGGCGCCCTCGACTCGGTCCGGCCGACGGACGATCGAAAACATCGTGAATCACGCAGTTCCTTGAAATTGAAAACACTCGGAACTCTGTTACTGCTTTTGTTGTAGCTAGAAGTCAATATTTGCCCAGTTACTTCTTGCTAGTATTGCGAATATGTGTATTGTTAAGTACATTTCGCTATAATTTATTATCAACCGCGCGTGCTATCGGAATATAATATTCTGATATACCGTGTTACGTTTGCCCTTTAGTGCGTTCTATTAATAAATACGCCGTTTGTTAGTAATACAGTAACGGCGACGACGTCTTAGTTATACGGTCGTGATTCATCCACCGAGACACACACAGACACATTCAGACTTCGGTTCAGTTGTTTCTTAATTTAGTTTTCCTGTAGGTGTAGGTATTATATAACAATTAACACGTAGGTAGCTATTTGAACCGAGATTTAATGTTATATCACAATTGTAATGAATTATGTCTTAAGGTCTCAAGGATATCGCGAATTGAGAGAGAAAACTAAGATGATTAAAATGCAAAGCAAATGACTATTTGTAACAATGCAATTTTGTGTCAAATTTTGGAAACCACCATCGATATCATATAATAATCAATAACTTAAAAATATTTCTAGTTTATCTAGCTTGTTTTTTGAATGCTAATTGACAGTAACTATAGGGAAACCATTGATTTATATACTTAATCTCTAATTTCAGCCAGTGAGAGAATATCATAATCTCACGTTCCAAAATTGCATAATTCGGTTAATTCCACTTTGGTCGCCTGGGTGATCAAATTCCACATAAACTCATAGAAAAAGAACCTCGTTTCCATCACTAGCATCTCCAACCTCTATGTGTTTGGTCATCAGATCCACGGACACAAAAATGTGTTACAATCTTTACAATTTCATCGTCGTTGGTAACACCACTAGCTTGGTGTTTGCCGATGTAGTATATAAATCTAAGTGTGATTAACTGACGCTCTGACCGTGGATTCCGCATCATTCTGGTTTAAAAACATGAAAATTTCAACTACAGCAGAAGAATCAAAGTACCTTTTCATCGTCACTAGCATCTCCAACGTCCAAATGCTTGGCGTCGGCGCCGCCCGAGCCGTTGGTGTCGGGCGCGCCGGCCGCCGTGCTCCACGGAGACGCAATGGTGCCGGCCGCGAGCGCGCCGCTCGCTGTAACAATACAAACAATATTGTTATTGTAAATTGTATTTCGATCATTTTCAGGAATAATGTCTGATCTTATGTCTGTTTCTCTTTGTCTTTTGGTACCTGCGCAATTGGCTGCGAGTGTGCCGTTTGCTACACTTAAATGCGTTGGTATCATCATCAGAATTATTGCTTGTTAGCCATAAGGTTCCCGGTCAAACGGATTGATAACCGAACTACTGCTAATAAACGCATGTTCGGAACAAACTTAAAAACAATTGAACAAATTTTAATAGTTTCTTTTGTTGAACTAATATTTCCAGCTATTATTTCCATTTTACTTCATGGAACAAAATTTAATTAGTTTGTGTATTTCGTTAGATCAATTTATGTTTTAATCTCATTTGCGGTTTGGCTATTATTAAATAATTTTATATGAAAATATCTGTTTCTAATGTGTATACATTTTGGAAAATTTTAATTACTTGCGTAATATTATTTAATAATCAATGAAATTTGCGTCAAAAATATTACTTTACTACGCCGCTCGATGTATTAAATAACCAAGTACCTGCGTATTAACAAAGACATTATACCTACCTTATGAGTTATGAACGCATTACTACAAAAATACTTTCATGAGGTTTATGCGAAATGCGTAATTTGCATCAAGGTAAAGCAAAGTAAATTGTAATTCATGGTTATCAAAAAGTAATAGCTAGAGATGAAAGTCTGTGCGCGTGTGTACGTTACACGGCGGATGACGTCACGCGACTTGTTTGTTTACCGCGTCGGATGCCGCGCTGTAAACTTCCAATCATATTGTGGTTGTATTGTTGCCGACACGCTAATACGTCCAATGTAAGCAAAATACAAATTTCGTACGCAAAACACCGATCAAAATCTCAAACGAAAAATTCAAACGGAAATTTTCTTACCGAATAAGCTTTGTTTCCTCAGATTCGAGGGTAGGCATTCCGGAAATTTTCATATTTACTGTAAGAAATATGCAGGTACGAACGTTGTACACAAGTATAATATCAAAACGGAGAATTTCTTTATGAAGATCGGATCTGGAGTGGAGAGAGTAAAGTATGCGGCCCGCCTCCGGAGCGACTCCGCTACTTTATAAAATCTTATCGTTACCTTCGGTGCGACACGGCGGACATTCCCGTAAAATGTAGAGCTTCCTCAGATTAAATTTTATTATCTGCATTAAAAATTTTATATTCTGAAAGGTTACGGAAACGTTATGACTGCTATCTATCGACGTCGAAGCGAGGATCGAATTGAAGAGGTAAAAATTATATGATCATTGAAATGCTTCTTTCAGTTTTAAATTAAGTTTAAAAACATGTTTCGCTATAATTTTTAGTAATCGCGACAATTCAATGTTTGATATTACTACTACTATTTGTTGATGCACTTACGACAATTGTAACAGCGGTGGTTAATATTACTCAACGCAATGTTAACATGGCGAGCCGAGTCTGTCTGTCCGTCGTATTGACGCAATTAATTCTCATTTGGTGGAGCCTGAGCTTGTATTGTCCCAATTAAACGATAGTTTATAGATAACATAGATATACTGTCAACTAATGTAGGTACATCACCTTTAGTAGAATATATACCGTAGCAGAATAGTATCTCAGCTTTTGCTAATGTAAAAAAGGTTATTGTCTTTTTGCAGGAGTCAATGTGTTTAACTCTACGAATTAATATAGTGTATGATATAAATATGTCAATAAATCTAATAGCAAATTTTAAACTTTCTGTTAGCTACTTAACCACAACTTCTATCTATTTGATCAAGCTTTATTATTAACGTCTGGCAATTACGGTAGACACAAATTCATCCAAAATTATTAAAATGCCCTCTTTATTCGATAATGACGCGCAAAGAATCTAATAGATGTTTTTCTGTCACGACCGCTCACTTCCTGCACCTTTAAAGTTTTTAATATCGGTTGCGTTAAATTCCTGTACCTAATTACGACTAGAAAGTCGAAATAAAACCTTGTTAAATTATAGCTTATTTTTATAGCGTAAAGTAATAAAAATAATTTCTCACATGTGTGTTAAATGATTGAAAGACCACTGAAAAAGGAATTTTATCCCACATAGATTTTTCTTTGCCTAAGATGTCGTAGCATTAAAGACACCTATAGTAAGTAATAGTTACGTCAATATATTTTTTGTTGACAATCAATAAATCCAATGCATCACATTATTGCCATGGGAGCCGTGTGGCAAAAACCAATAATAATTTCTAACCAAGTTAAAAAATTACGTTAAGTTTTTTAGCATTACCTACTATAATCTATATGAAGAACTCGTTTCAGGTCACGAAGGCTACGAAGAATTCAACTAAGAGTAGAACATATTAGACTGGTCTATATTTAGCAAGTCTAATAAAAATGAGCTTCAATTATGACAATTCCGCTGAGATTAATTGAAGCCGACGGCATAAAGCAGTTTATAAAATAAACATAGTTACAGAAGAGTACGAGAAATATAATTGCGGTTTATAAAATTCATTTTTCTTTTAGAATTTTAATTTTTCTAAACTTTTGTATTTGTTTTTAGAATTACGATATCTCAGAAAATAATAAAATTATTTTAGTATAAAAGTTGGCATGCTGTATGCTGGTAATTGTTGAAATGTAAACTAAGGGCGATTGAAGGCCGTGTTTTTGAGAGTTTATATACTATCAATGACACTTCTCTTGATATTAATATCCTTACGAAGGTTGGCGATAATTAAGGAGGAGGTGTAGTGGAACCATCGGCAACTGAGAAACTTCTTATGCCGTCTGACTTTTCATTTTCTTCAATTAAGTTTAAAATTATGATGATCAACGACTTACAATTTTTTATGAGTTGGTATATAAAAATGTTTATACTTATAGTAACAGAGCCTGTTCTATGCTGTTTTTACTTTATGTCGGCATGGTAGCTCTACAAAGGGCACAGGGTGGATGTGCAATAATTAAAATAATAAAGCATCGGGCTCTCGTGCTCATTGTACTGATATGACAAGTGTCCGCAATAAGTGGAACCCTCGTCGGGTCGCACTTGTGCTAGGGTTGCCATGTCAAATAAATTCATAAAAAAGTTTGCATTAATATTATAAAAAAAATTCTTTTAAAATTTTCATAGAAAAATCTCTGTTTTTCTACAGATTTGTCATTGCAGACTTCCATTACAAGCACTCCCGAGGAAAATATCAGGTAAGCACTAAACAACCCACTACCTATTGATTGATTGTTTTGAAGTACCATTATATTATATTGATTTAATTTTATATTCGGCTCATGTTCCTGTGGCATAGGATAACTTTGTCTAATCATTTCACACATTGTCACATAGAAACAAATAAATTAAAAATCTATTCACTAGTGTTATAATTCTCGCCTGAGATATCGCTTGATATACGAAATATTATTGAGTGGAAGGGGTGATGAGTTATTCTTAAATATGCGTAAATTAAGTGTGTTGGAATAAAATGACAAGACTGCATACTTTTGCAAGTGCCATTTAAGGTACCAAGTGCCGATATAAGAAATTTATAAAAATACCTAAATATGATTTTGGTGACCCTACATTGAGGCTGTGACATCCAACCGGCAGCTATTTTGCGTTTCACTGTGGGGATCCCGCGTGCGTGTTTGCACATATGTATTACTGAACGATGGTAGCCATTATCAGAAAGAATTTTATGCGTTGAGGCTTCTTAGCTCTGTCGTACGAGGTTCCTGATCTGTGATTTCCTTATTTGGTGTAGATCAAAAATTAATATTGTCGATGGTAAATTATACGTGTGCAATAAGATTAAGATTTGTAAGTTTATGACTATTGTCGATGGTATATGTATGTACGTGTGTAATTAAGAATAGGACTTTTAAGTGTAGAGACGGCCCTGGAAGCTTTACCTACTATTTTCATCCATAGTAAGTAAATTTTCAAAGCAACAATAACTTTTCCAGATATTCATAATAATGATATAAAGTTAAGGTATGAACTCATAAAAACCTCCTGAATGCCTGAACTCTGAAACTTTAATCACATTTTGAATAAATAAAGTTTTTAATAATATTAATTTTGAAAACTAAAATTAGATCTAACATAAGGTTTTCCAGAACAGCATTAGATATAACATCGTAATCGAGTGGGCGGTATAAAAGGTGTAGTCTATTTATAGATCGTTAACCGATGCAGTTTGCTTTATAATTTAACGGCAAAGCTGTATATTGTAAACTTGTAAAAATCACCATTACCACAAAACTAAGTTGCATCACTTTTTAAATATTCAAAGGTTTTTGGGCGTTTTTAGATCATCATTTATTTTATTTATTTGACAAATGCCGTGCGTTGAATTATAAATTAAGTTTTAATCAAACTTTTTTTTAAATATTTTGAGGTTAAATAAACATGAATGGTAGTAAACAAAATACCTACATACTTATAGGTACATATTTAATAATTATATCAGTCTGTTTATTATATTATTTATGAAAATAAAAGATATCACACCACCAAATCAATATTGATTTGTCTCCAATTTTATGCAGGCCTAAATTAATCATAATCATTTATTCCTTGAATATGGTTACAATATAGGTCTTAAGTATTAACTCCTTGTAGCACACCAACACACATTTTATAAAAATTGCAGCGAGTCCAGCATATTTATAATCTTGATACGACATAGAATATCATAAACTACTTTCTATAATGCAGTATTTAGTAAACTTCCATTTTCACACGTTTAATAGCCGTGGATTTATAACTACAATATGAAAAGCCTTATTAAAATCCATTGCGATTGTCTCGAGTTGTTTTATTATTATATTGCAACAGAGTCGGACTTGGCAGTCTAATTCGAGGTACTTAAATGGGATTTTCTACAAGGATTTGACAAGGTTTTCGCACCGAAACTCATAAGAAGTTGATATTTTAAATTCAAAATCATCAATTATTTCACTGTGTTTCTCTTTTAACTCTACACGTGTAAGAATAGGTTCTATAAACGGCAGAGTTAATTAAAAGACGTGTTGGTGCCTACATTTCCTTTATTGCTTAGTTCAGCCCTGCATTACAACAACGTCATACGCAGTAATGCGATTCCGCAGATACAATGGAAACTCCGGGAGTCTAATTGGATTTGTTTTTTAAGATAAATTTACGTGGTAGTGGGAAATAATGTGTTTTGTCGTTCATTACGGTGGCGCGGTGTAATAAAGCACACGCGATTCCTGTAGCCGGAATGCATTTTTTAACATCAACAACGGAATAATTCTCGTAATTTAATGCCGTATAAACCCTCCATATTGCGTGTCCTTCGGGAAATTATAAACGTAATGTGCTTTACGGCTAATCTGCTTTGCATTTTGATTGTTGTGTTTGAACTGGCTCATTTAGTTGTCAAGACGTCTATTCGTAATAACAGCTTAGATGAAATCGTTCTAAAGACCGAAAATGAAGGTAATAATGAAGTTTTTGAAATCCAAATTGCCTGTTTATCACGGCCGTTATTACGTCACGCATTTGTTATAATGTGCAGCCGTAACGAAGCGCAGTGATAGAGTAATAATTTCCATATGAGTTGGCGTGGCAGGGGGCGGAGTGGCCACCTGTGCGACCCATCCCGCGTCCGCGCAGCCGAGGGTTGCGACCGAAGTATGTTAATTAATTTTCGGTTGCGTCCACCGGGCCGCGGCCAACTCAAATCGGCCCACCGTGCGGTTTTCCTACATTTTGTTGGAAACACAAAAGGTCAGTTATACGCTCTTAACACGTTTCAATAAGCGAAAGAGCTATCGTGTTTGCTTTGTTTACCGTAATTGTACTTTATTTAACGGTTATTGACTTCTTTTTAAATTTACATTCCGAATTTATTTAGTGCACGTTTAATATTCGTCAAGAATAGGCAAAGTTTCATTCGGCGGTTTGACGGATACTTATTAGCGTTATATTGAAGACGTTATTGATTTTTACGGAGCGTGGTTATAACTGAACTAATTTGTATCAATCACGACCTTTTGAATCGCCGTACTAAAGCGTGTATGTAAGTACATGTATCTTCAGCTTTCGCTCTTCGTTCGTATGCCAGTTTACTTTAAGTAGGTATTAAAATACATACCATTTATAAATCTTGTAGCTCTATACGTATATCAATGGTTAATAGACGCTAATAAAATCCCTCCGATACGAGTCAAATTCGTCGCCCGTTCTATTAATTATTCAATAGAGCAACGCCTCATCATTCACTAGGAAATAGGGCAGTGGGCTTTTATTAATACTTCATCAAGAGTGGATATAAAGCGGTGGGAAATTAATTGCAGATATTGAATGGTGTTAATTTTAAGGTGCGCGTGCGCTCACAAAGATGTTTATCTGTACATGTGAATGTTTACAAACGGTGTGAAGTTGTGATACACAAAGACGAGTGTAATCTGCACGAGCCACGTGGCGTGATTGTACGTACCACGTAAATCCGTAGTATAATATGGATGAGCATCAGCGGTCAAACGGTTTAGATGCCCGAACAAATAAAAATTTTCATGAGGACAGCGAATGACTCAAATCCTAACTAATATTATATATGCAAAAGTATGTTTGTTTGTTTATTAGTTATCTCTTCACGTGTTATCCACTAAGTAAACCAATCTTCTAGAAATTACGCATATATTTTAAACTCTGGAGAAGAAAACAGGGTACCTTCCATCCCGGAAAAAAATTGAAAAATTTCGCAAAATCTGTATTCTGCGGGTAAAAGTTAGTCTTAGTTATATGTATTTATTATTTGATGTTTGATTGCTAATTGGAATTGATTTATGGAAAACATTGTGATGAAACCTGCAAATGATAATTCTGAATACTAGTTAATTTTATTTTATTATATGATATATGACGGCATTTTAATTAAAAAATACACTGAATTAGTCCCATTATTATTATGTGGTTTTGTGGATTGGTTGACGTATTTCGAACTTTATTATCAATTTTCTATAAGTAAATGAACTAAGGTTTTACAAATATATCGTAGTGTAATACCGAATTTATAATAAAAGATAGAACATGAATAGTCAAATAGTGTAAAGATGTAGATACATGACATTATCTGCATATGAATAGTTAAAATAATAAGGTAACTGCGTCGACGAAGATAGGTAATCATAGGAGCTCACGGTTGACTCATATAACATGGCTGCCAACTTTTATAACACCAACTATAAGGACGTATCTACACAATATATGGAACAGGATTAAATCCATCAATTTATATAAAACTCATAACTGAATAACTGATAGAAAATGAAAATGATTAGGTTAGTTTATATTTAAGGATTTAAGGATCTAAGGGGAGCACTATAAGAAAGGATAATCCGAAATTAGCGATTTTCAGTTTTAACAGTTGTAACAGGTCTACGTTATATTATGAAGCCGTCGTACAACTAAATAAACATGGACTCTATGAATCATAGCGATCAGGTCGCCACCTGCAAAATAACACTCGGATTGCATCGCACAGAAATCGTCTCCACTTACAATATGAGAAGTAACTAAATCATAGCCGGTTCATAAGCGCAGTCATGTTTACATGCATTTATAATCTCCGATAAATATCACGCTGGCTCCATTTCATCATTTAATTTGATGGATGATCGATCGTGAAGATAAATAGCTACTCGTAGAGGTAGCTATAATTTAACACCGGCGGTTTTCAATCATCCGAAATCAAGCAGAGGAAAGAGTTGCTTCACGGTTGAAAACTAAATTTAAAATGGCTGTTTTTAAAAGAAAAACTTCAAGATTAGGCGCTAGGTTTGGTCGGCATGTAGTAACCGGTTTGAAATCTAATACCTTTTGCCGCTAAAGCAGTATTACAGACCACGAGAGTTCTGCTTCTGCTGCGTAACTTTAGACCGCAACTAATCGGTAAATCATGCAATTCGCTTTCAGGGCATCTTCAATAGGGCAATATTACTTAAACATGATATAAAGCGGTTGTAACAAAGAGATACTTATGAAATTAAGGCGATAAATCAGCGCCCTAGCAGCGGCCCGCTATGAATGAGCGCAGGAACAACGACTTATATGTAAATAATGTCGTATGCCGACACTCTGCCGGCGCGGAGCTGGCTTGAATATAAAGTAATAATGCTACATGACATTTTGAGCTTATTGATTACACATTTCAAATTAGAAAGAAACATAATTATTTGTTAAAATTAGTATCATCAAACAGAGATACAAATTCAAAATGTCGATGATTACGTCCGTAGGAAAAATTATAGGATTATTTTTGCATTTAAGGAACAAGTTCAAAATCTTCTTTTTGATGATCTTATTGTTCATATTTTCTGAGAATTCCCAACGGAACCAAGCTCCTGACAAAGGTACTTTTAGTCCTCATTTAAGCATCATTTAAACCAGCTTTTGCTAATATCAGCTCGTCACATAGACTCACGCTCTTAAGTAGGTACAAGGTTATACGTTTATATTTTACTTTGATGTCCTATTACTTGTGAATATCAAAATAGTTTATAGTCGTCATAATTATGCAGTCCATAAAGCACATAATATCAATAAACAGCCTTTGTTTTTGTTTGAAGAAGTCATTAGCCATGCAAATTGTGTGCGTATGGTACGATAGGTTTTGCAAAACGGATGCGCAGACGCAGATTACTTTCGGTATGGTGCAAGTAGGAGGCGTCAGCGCGGAACGAGTATGAGAAGACTTGACGGTAGGCTACAGAACCATTCACTGTGCAATAAATTAATGCTCGATGCATTTTGAAGTCTATGATTATAAATTCTTTCATCTTAAAAGAAAATGCAACAACTTCATAAAAACGTAATCATTATATTTCTAAGATCAGAATATTCATCATCACACATCCTGTTGCTCTTCAGTATAAACTTATCTAACTATTGTCATTATGTTAATCGTCAAAATAATTTCTTTACATGCATTCATGATGTGTTATGTATTATCTAATAATAAAAATAATGTCGTTAATGATGTATGCGCCAATACCGCCCATACTATTTCATCCTACGTCAGGGTTGTTTACAAGCTGAATTTTATTTAATCTGCCAAAAAACCCTTCAGTACTTAATCTGTCAATATTACTCAGTGCACAATTGCGTCAGCTATTGCACCGACTTCTATTAAAGGCATTTAAAGGTCATTGTCCAACAGTAGTTCATGCTAAACTTGATTAGGGACTGTCGAAGAATAGAAATGACGCGGGAATGCTAGTTATTCATTGAATTCACAAGTCGGTGGTCACGATTGTACGTGCTGGGTATCTGACGTAACCGATACGATGCCGGCCACACTACGCCGGCTATGTAGGTCCGGTGCGCCCGACTCTGCCTACACAGACACCAACCCCGCACACAAAACATGCAATCGCATTGCAACAAATAATAATGACAGACTGAGACTCACTCATGTGATGAATGAATATTTTTATCCTTCTCTTCAGCCCTCTACTAGAAACATTGCAAAACGATAAATCACCATACGTATATGGTGTGCAAAGGTATCATTAATGTGTCCACCATTTTTTGCCGAGATCGTTTAATTATGTGTCATTAAGGCATAACATAAATCGTTATCCAGAGGCATGCGCTTACCTTGTATGTGCCTAGATGCATGTAGAACAATGGCTTCTTGTTAGCTCGTTAAGTTTTAAATTAAACATATCGCCGAACGCTGATCGCCCGGTTATTGCTAAGTGAAAGAATTCCAAAAACTCTAGTCATTCAATTTATTATATTTGAATTTTAAATATTCCTCCATCGTACGGACTTCAAACGTGACCTGAACTCTTTCCTATTGTGGTTCAATATCACACGACTACGTCAAAAACAATGAATTCATGACCAACTTCCAATACAATGCGTGAGTTTGGAACGTCCGCCATCTGAATATTGAGTGAGATAAGTAAATGTTTTAAGAGCTTCATAGTCGAAATGAAAATTGTGAGGATTATTTGGTAACAAAGATTCAATTTGAGTTGTGTCATGTTTGTTTGAGAGTAAACAGACGCGGGCGTATGTGCAGCTAATGAAGGGAATCTGAGAGCTTTAGCGAGATCAAGGTGCGCTGATAATCGAATTAGTTTGAACCGCATTGAGCCGGCGATGTTGCCGACAGAGGGTTTAACTAAGTTTATGACTATGCTAGGTACGCTCTTAGGTGCAACAAGTTTGAGAACGTCTTGAGTGCTTTGAAATCGGTTAAGCAATAAGCTATGGAGCTGTGTGAGCATTGTATCCGATAGTTTCTGGTTGGCTGCAGTCTAAAGACGTCTCACGTGCATACCCATTATTAAGTTAATTTGCAATGTAGTGTGAGCTTATAAGTGTTGAGAGAAATGTTGTGATTAACTAGAAATTCAAAATTAAAAAAAATTGTGCCCAAATTTAAAATTTCAATGGATGTGATAATTACTTTGATATCTGGTTTTACAAGTGTTAGGGATATTCAACTTTGATTGCTTTAGTCATTAATTGTTATGTCTTCTCGAATTATCTAAAGCGAAATTAAAAAAATATATATAATAAAAGTTTCGCAAGGATAGTTATGTCAATTTTCCTTCTCAGTGAAACAACTAACTTCCAAAAGCTGGTAAGTATGTTTATCAAATCAGTATGCGATTCTGCAGATGTGAACACACATAGGGCCATAAAGAGATGGCTAGATAGTACAATTAGCTCTTCTAACGGTCACGGTGTATCGAGATCGAGGCGCAGGCGCAGCTGCGTTAGTGCCGAGACAATTGTCGCCGCCAATTCCCTAAGTTCATTGACCACTTGGACGATGCAATTTGTGCAATAAGTAATTTGTATTTTTGACTCTTATGTTTTCTAGTTAAGATATCATTCTTCCTTTGGTTTATTTTCAGTATGTTTTTATTTTAACTAGTTAGTACCTTTTAATTTGAAGTGTCTGATAAGCTTCTTATCAATCAGTTGAATTTTGTGAATGAAGTATGAATTTTAGAGACTTATTCCTATGTTAACAATTTGAAACTATGAAGCAAAGTAATTTTAATATTATTGAAATATCATGTAAGTAGTAGTAGTACTAATAGGAATGAGAAAATTATTTATATTTTTTATGTCTCTTATTTTTTTTTTGAATTATTTATTTTCAAAGAATAATAGCATAGAACCTTCAATAATTCTATATCAATTGAATACACAGACATAAAATGTAACTAATACAGGAAGATCAAAACGTAAACGACACTACGCCATATCTGTACGCCATTGTCCGTTTGCATTTCTCGCAATAATTATGTTGCTTAGCAAATCTGCAATATTTCTAGACGGTATCGGGTATAATTGGATCGCAATGCGAGAGGCTTGCGGAAGGGCAGCTTCTCTCGTTACGTGTGTTTTATTCCGAGAACACCATGGGAACACCTACTTACATGGCTATAGGATTGGAGCGATTCATGGAAAAACGTTTCATGAAACTCATAGTGTGAGATCAGCAAGAAAAGAAGTGAAATTTAGACTTAAATAGGGACATATTTTTCGCAAAATTTACATCACAAAGAGAAGATTGACAGTATGATAAATATTTGAACCGCAAAGTTACAGGGAAAGCATTATAGCTAATAGGATTGACATTCTCAGCAAAAAGTGTAACTAAAACTTACGGCAGAAAGAAGACTTATTTTACCTGGATTTACTACTGAAAATAACATAAACATTTGAAACGTAAAGACAATGAGTATAGAGTTAGCACTCGCTAATTATAGTAGAGATGGCACTGCCTGTATGTTTGTTATGTGTGTTAGTTAGGTATAATGCACACTTGCTCTGCGAATGTATTTAGCTATCGCGTTTCTCATTCTAACAAGTGTACGAGAGTAATAAGGCAATGAAATTAATCTAGGTGGATTTGTTATTGTTTTTGTTCATGTACTAAGTTGCTTCCGTCAGTAATCGTCATAGAAGGTAAAGGTGATGCATACATAAGATAATATTGTTGAGGCGTCAACTAATGTACTCGTAAGAATTGAAATCCCCATGGAAGCGAAGCCCCAGGACAGAAGTAAAGGACATCAAAACTTCATGTAGGTAAGTGATCAAGTTTATAAGCCTTTCCTTAGTGAACCACTAAGGAAAAGCTTATAAACTTGAAATTTTCTTTAAGCGAAAAGCTAACCGATACCCTTGCAACTCTTGACATGCCTCGGTTTGCATCGAAAAGAAACAATAACGTAAAATGTATACGTCTATGTAACCATAGATGAGACACATGAGACTTTTTTAACTCTGTCAGAAGTCAATGCGATATTGGTATGGAAAAAGTTACTCGATGGCGACCGACACCGAACAAGCTTTTGAATATAATGAAACATTTTAGGAAATCCTTTTTTTGTTAACACGGGAATCGTGTATTAATGGTTACGCACTCACAAACATTACCATAAATTGTAAAACAGGAGTCGCCTAAGTTTTTTGACTTCGGTATAGTTCAGTCATTAGCAGCAGAAACACAATAACGTTGAAAACGTTGAGAACAAGCGAGTGAAAAACGAGACCCTACAAAACTGAGAGTACAGAAAGGTGGCTTTGGTTGGAGTCATAGGGTTTTTAGATATATCCTATCGCCTAAAGAAAGATTGCCAAGTTTACAAGCCTTTTTATTGATTGACTTCGCTATTAAACCAGCATAGATAAATTCGCTTATTCTCTAAGTCGCTTTTAAGAACATTCATGGGAAAGAGATACCTATAGTGATCAAATTCTGTACTTTAAACCAAAGGGAAAATCTTCTGTTACCTCATAATTGTAAGGCGAGACAAAGGCTGGCGTGGCCGCGCTATTTAGTATGCATTTGGAAAGGAGTCGAGGCGAGAGCAATAAGTTTGAGCCAGGGATTTGCATAGATTGTGGTTGTGCCGTGCCGCGGCGTTTGGTGATTTACTCGTGGGCGAGGAGGCCTGATAAAACAACAGTGAGGCTTGAAATGCAAGCACAGGGTTAAAGAAATCACTATAAAGGAAAAGAATGCAGCCAAGAGAACATTTTTGACCAAATATATAATATACAAGGAAAAGGAAGTCACAAATTACTCAAAAAATATTTCAAATCAATGTGTGTACATTTAATTTTCTTTAAACACCTTTTTGTTAACATCGTTCAAGCTTGCCAATAAAATAAAACCAACAATAGCGAAAAACGCAATCGGAAAAATTATGAGAATAAAGCTGCTATTTGTTTATTTGAACA
Source organism: Amyelois transitella (assembly GCF_032362555.1). Classification (NCBI taxonomy): domain Eukaryota; kingdom Metazoa; phylum Arthropoda; class Insecta; order Lepidoptera; family Pyralidae; genus Amyelois; species Amyelois transitella. The sequence continues at coordinate 9,328,637 of NC_083509.1, forward strand.
TTACACAATCCCAACCGTGCTATTCATCGACTCAGTAGGCTTAGATCCGAGAAGGTAAAATTACACTCATTTGCAGCGTCGAGGCAACAACGTCTACGATATGTGTAAAATGTTACCGACAACGATTAGTGGAATTCCAGCCTCGCGATACAACTTATAAATACTTAAAAAAACAAGGCTCTTGCAGCATACATCATGTACTAACGGTGGGACAGGTTAGTTCTGTTGATTTTCCATTTGTTATAATAGTCCTCTTATTAGATGAGTCAATTCAGTTGCTATGTTATTAAAGTTGTTAGAAAATGGATCTTGTAATGAAACGTTTTAAAGGTTGTTATTACCTTTAATTGTTGCGTTGGAGTTGCACATTCTAATTATAATTATTATGTACCTCATTCTCTTTATAATTGCTATTCGGAAAACGTACAGTAAAATTTAGATAAAAACATGAACCAAATTTCATTATATCTGTGCCTATTAGAAAACATTTGGAATATATTAGTGTTTCACAATAACCATGAATGGATTAACGATACATTTTAGCGGCAAATAATTAACAAATGAAGGATCTATGGAGAGTTGCGACATTCGGCCTATGCGGGTTATTACTGGCTGTAAGTTCCACTGTTTTCAAACGTAATCAGCAGATAACCAGTCCATAAATTATTAGTTGCATTGTATCTGTCGAAAGTTTGTCTAGCCGTTAGAACTACTGCAATTTTCAGCCAAGAGGTTAATATTGGTATTAATACATACATACATACATACATAAACTCACGCCTCTTTCCCGGAGGGGTAGGCAGAGACTACCTCTATCCACTTGCCACGATCCCTGCATACTTCCTTTGCTTCATCCACATTCATAACTCTCTTCATGCAAGCTCGGCGGTTTCGGGCACTTTTGACCTGACCCTTCACCAGGACGTCCTTAATTTGATCAAGATATGTTCGTCTAGGTCTTCCCACCCCGACCTTTCCCTCCACACTCTCCTTGTATATCTGCTTAGTCAACCTGTTTTCATTCATCCTCTCCACATGACCGAACCATCTTAACATACCCTTTTCTATTCCTGTAACTACATCTTCTTTCACATCACAACATTCCCTTATCACGCTGTTCCTTATCCGGTCACTCAATTTCACACCCAACATACTCCTTAACGCTCTCATTTCCACTGCATTTATTCTGCTTTCGTGCTTCTTTTGCCATACCCAACTTTCACTCCCATACATTAATGTCGGGACCAACACGCCCCTGTGCACAGCCAGTCGAGCTGTGGATAGTTTCTGACTGCTCATAAAGGCATGCAAAGCTCCATTCACCATGTTCCCCGCGTTCACTCTCTCATTGGTATTAATATTTTGGGATATGCTTTTTCTACGGAAGGATGTTGTGTAAGGTTGTATGAATATTTAAATCAAACTAAGAACGTTTTAGTGTCCTTCTCGCATTAGTCCAGGTCATACCGGAGAGGAGCCTGGGGATGCACATGATTACGATCCTAACCTAATCCTCTGGGCAACAAAGTTTTAACACGAAAGTTTAAGTAATATAGTTACCTTCTAGGTGATATTTTAATATGTTCGTGTCGAAGGATGAAATGACATAATTAAAGATTAGCATCAATGAAGAGAAGAGAGAAGAATTAATAAGAGAACTTAATTTACATAAAAAGAACATGCTTGAGAGTAAGAGGAAATTAGTATTTACTTAATAATTATGTGTTAGTGATATAGAAACTGGAATAGCACAATAATAAATTTACGCTGCTACATTTTAAAATAAAAATCGTCTTCGATGTTCGTCTAATTGCAGACCTGGCTCAATGGATACGATATCTTTTACAAAAAGTATATCACCGATTTTGCCTTCCAAGAAATCAATTACAACGTTCATTTGCATAAAAACGCACGACTTTGAATTCTACGCGCTACACAATAAAGATCATGATCCATTTAGTGTGCAAGCAGTGGCTAACTGTAAAGGCGTCGGTCATGGGCACTGCGCCAGAAGTGGTAGCCGTTCGCTTCCGCAGGGCGCTAAGTTCGTTTCTAATGATGCCGAAATGAACACATGATACTATCGGTGATCTTGCATCGTAAGTATTTTCATCATCTTCTACATGTTCTTCAATTGACAGTTTATTTTTATGACTCTCATTCCTAAATTTATTCCTTAGTTTAGGTATATGTCAAAATCAGCGTAGTAAATCAAAAACATGACAAATTAAAAGAAAAATGATGTGGGTACGTCATTTGTCAATCAGGCGAATCATACTTGTCAGGACATTTAACCTTTTGTTTTAATATAGAAAAGAAAGAAAGAACCTTTTGTTTTTGAAGCAATTGTATCATTCATAGGTATCGTCACCTTATTGATTTCAAACTAATGATGAGGTTAGTCTTTGTATCTTTGGGTCTAGAAACACATTAACATAAAAACTTAACATTAATTAGTAACTAGTTAATCGCTGTCGCCATACTGGCTCGTTATCTACTAAACCTGTTTATGTACAAACGATCTCTGATGAACTTTCTTATTTGCTTGCGGTTAAATATAAGTTCCTTTTTTAAACATCATCTTATCCAATTTATGGTTAAAAATAACAAAAACATTTTCACTAATGATTTTTTAACTCTCTTTCTCATTGTCAAAGACAGGAAGAGGCGGAAATGATAACTTAGATTTAAGTTGGTTTTTATTTTTGTCCAAAAACTAGGCAGGTGGGTATTAAAAAGACATGTAAGTATTAGTCATATTCAAAGTTCTGATAATCAAATGTTATTTTTAAAAGTTTACACCTAAATTAATTATTAAAAGAAACTAGTTTTAGAGAAGTGGGTCGAAGCCCCAGCAAGCCCACACACACGTGTATTAAAGTATTACCTATCTTTAAATACTCCTAGTACGTGAATGCGCTATGAGTTCTTAATACAAGGACCTGCTATATTTGCATAAAATAGAGTTACTCTCCATTCCGTTGGTAGTCAAAGTGTTTGATGAACAATGATGAAAGAAATAATCCAGTATCTATTAAGCTGCTGCTTAGTCAAATGAAATTAAGTAATTTACATACATACATATAGTCACGTCTATATCCCTTGCGGGGTAGTCAGAGCCAACAGTCTTGAAAGGACTGATAGGCCACGTTAAGCTTTTTGCCTTGGTGATAGATTTGAGATTCAAAGTGACAGGTTGCTAGCCCATCGCCTAAAAGAAGAATCCCAAGTTAGTAAGTATTAGTAAGTAATTTAAAACAATATTAAAGCATGGAAATAAACAGTATAAGAGTATGTATGTAGGGTTCAAGTATTTATAATCGAAATGGCTTCAGTCTAAAATACAATGGCGTATAGCGCGTGTAATGTTAGAAATAAATTATGGAAAGTCATGCCGGTGCATTATGATAAATCGCACAACTACGCACTTCCTAGTGTTGCAAATTTATAACAACATTGTATAAAATACAAAAACGGCTGAATAATTTAATGAGTTTTACTAATCGATTTTATTAGTATGGTCTTTGCACCGTTTATGGTCAGGTAAAGAAATAAAATGAGGCAGTTGTAAGCTTGGAAGCATAACATGTTATAATTATGTCAATATTTTACTATGTGGCGTAACCATAAAGTTGTCTGTTCATTCAAGACAAACAATTTTTTAATTATAATTTTATACATATATGTATATCTATATATCATCGGCTTAATTTTCTTTCTTCCACTTTTTATGCTTATCCCATCTTAATATTCAATTATTTAATGCTCAGCAGAAATCATAAGAGAAGTTCGTAAGACAGTTGATTCTAAAAATTAATGATTTTTATGTTTGTCACCTCTTATATATTTTTACGCATATAAGATGGCAGAATGCCCGGTGAATTAGTCACGGCATATACAAACTACAAAAATTATCATAATTTTCGTTTGTTTACGTATTTTTGTCAGTTGCCGAGGTTACGACCCCCAAGCTAGACCCTACTACAGAAACAGGCGCCGCGCAGTTATAACACGCCCCTACAAAAAATGTGGAGAGCTAAAAATTTTACTTTCGCCTGTTGGGGTCAGAATACATTTCGGGTGATATTTTGCACTGGTATTAGCTTATATACTATTCAATATTTTATGGTAAGGCTAGACGAATAAAGAAACCTAAGTTTATTTCCAAGATTTTGCATTTTAACTGCACGAGAAGATCTGAGGAACTTGTGTAACTAAATTTTCAATGTGGTTTTTAAGTTCAACTATAAATAAGAAAAGGAAAATTAATGATCTTATATTATTCTGCATTTGGAAAATCGTTTTAATCACAACATCGTCGTTATTTTAACCGAAATTTGTAACGTAACTTTAAGTTCAGTTAACTCTTTGCTTTCTTAAAAACAATATTACAAACAGTGTTTTAGGTTCTATTGTTCATTTCGAAGTTGTTGAACCCAAAAAAGAAAAATCACAAAAACATTGACCAAATACACGGCATGTATTAACGCAACATGACGCAGGTAGATACAAAGGGTGCAAGCGCGTGAGTTGTGACTCGTCAAACGAGAAGTTTTTATCGGGTGTGCTTTGCTGTCGTCGTTGAATAGAAATGAGTCTTGAATAATGCATGCGCCTACTCCCTCCACCGCTATACACGAACCGATTTGCAGCAAACACTATATTCCAAATCCAAATTTATTAACTAGCAAGCAGTAAACGATGGCTGAACATATTTTGATATGACAAAAATCTGAAACAAACACGAAAATCTGGCAAAAGTTTAAAATAACTAGTTAGTTACAATAAGAATCACTAATGTAAATCAAATAAAAGAAATTTTAATCCAAATAAAAAAAAAGCAAATTTAAAATACATGTAAATACAATCAAAAAATAATAATATCTTCACTAATAGTGTTTTTATAATTAGATGACGATTAACAACATTATGAAAATATTGTGCAATAGTTCAATCAGAAATGAGACCGAAGGGAAAACAATCAAATTATCTGTAGACATTTAACTATTTTTGGATAGGGTCAAAAGACTTCAACGAGCATCATCATCAAGAGCAAATTAATCTTCAAAAAATTTATTCTGATCAGTAAAATTATATTTTAAACATTTAAGAAATAACGTTATAATCTTACGATACAATAACAGTTTATTAATTATCGTAATGAAGATAAGAAATCGCGAATACACATGTAATTTATTGTTTTTAGATAGTAAACGTTTATAATACGTAGCTAAGAGATAACATGATGAACTCGAGTCAATGTAAATATGTTTGTGAAATCTAGGATTCCAAATTATTTTCTCTTTTAATTAAAAATTTATGTATCTACCTATTATTATAAATTTAAAAATATTTTTTTTTATCAATAGGATCTAGACTTAAGTAACGATCCATAAATGTGATTGCTTTGACGTTTAGATTACCACAACAATTTAAAAAAATGGGCTCTATATTTTTATACAAATTTCAATAATTCTCTACGCCAGATTAATACCATTGTCATAATTAAAAATCCACATCATAAACACGAAACCATAGATAGATACTCTTTATCCGCTTATCAAATCAAAATCAAGTGTTGATCCTGGGGCTAAAGAACTAAATCGTGTCTAAGAAGTTCTAGATACTACAAAGTCTTCAAGTACATAACGGTACCTTTATAGGCTGAGACGGGATCGACGCAGGCCGAGCCGCTGCGTTGGCGGGATGCGCCTTTTATGAAGCAATCAAATGTTCTATAGCCCTAGATGCATTTTGATGGAAGATATGTTTATGTAAAGCTAGCGGTTGTACCAGACACTACACATACAGGTCTCAAATGTGATAAAGATATTCAAAACTCTGGTGATTTGAACATCTGTGAAGTAACATGATTTATCTTGGCACTATTTAACTCGATCAAGTTAAAATGTGAATGGCAGACTTAAAGCTGTGTAGGTCTTACTTAAAGATTTAAAAAATAATTTTTTTACGTAACATTACAGATTACATTTTTTTAACAAGAATCTAAATCTATCTTTTAAAATTTTCATATAATATCTAAATAACTTAATGAATAGGTACTAAACCTAAAGCTAAAACTGAAACGAGTAGTTTTAGTTTGTATATAACAAAAGATGATAACAAACTAAAATTAAATTTACGAATTTGACAGTCTCTGCATAGCATCAACCTGCGGGAGCGTGCCCAGAAAACTGGAAGGTTGCTATTTTGGATGGAAATGCTGATTTTCTAAGTCAATTTTAAGTATCTAGAATTTGTCAATTTAATTTTAGTTTGTAATCATCTTATTTATAAGTAGTTTTATTTAATGAGCTGCAATAAGGAACAAAATTTTAAATGATAAATCTCATTAATACATACTGTCATGACACATGGCTTTGAATGGAACAAATTGACATCAATAACGTATTCACGAGGAAAATATTCCTTTAATCTTTTCATTATAATAGGTGTTACGTCACAAATGTTTTCCTGATAAAATAATAATAAAGTTACATGCCTTTTTATCTACATATAAATTATTCTAATTAAATGAGTCTGGCAAGAAAAATCTAATGTAAAGGATGCAGATGAAGGTAGTATTGATAATTATATTGTAATTAAACAGAGTTGATTGGTTAGAAATATATAGTAAATTATGGATAAAACTGTATATGTTTTCAACAAGACATTGACCCTCAAGTTCCACAATTCTGAATTGTATGTAAGTCATAGACATAGTACGAGGTATTATACTGAAGAGAAGGCATTTTACGACTCTCGGTTTATGTATAAACAGTTAGCCGTATGGATGCGGCCGCATCCGTCAAGATATTAAATTGTCTAATTCTAATACATACATACATACATTTAATTTTTAACGCTTTTACACCTGTTGTGCTAAAAATTAACTATAGACTGAGGATAACTATTAAAAAGGGCAGAACAATCTTACAGACACGTGGTTCTTATTTATTTAGAACAATAGAAAGATTTTGCATAAAGGAGTTTAACGTTGAAAAATTAACAATGGTAATCAAACTGACTCCGTAAATATTCAATGTTTATTATAATTAAAACAATTTTAACTATCTGCTGTTCAGAGGAGATCTACAATGCCACGACGAGAAAGCTTGTACTGCACACAATGCGATTGCTCGTGCTTGCGACACCGACACCGCCTCGGCTTGAATGCGCCTGCGCTGCGTCGTCGTCAATGTATATCAATTTTAAGGCCAAAGGTCGCTATCAGAATTAAGACTAAAAAAATAAGTCGCATGACACTTCCAATCAACATTCGGCATCATCTTAAAAAATCATATTTATTGACTTGTCAATTTTATATCAAATTTAAATGAACTTTTATAAAAGTCAATCTTTAATGTATAATTTATTCCGTCGATAAATTAAGGTGTTAAGTATCCATTTATGAATAAAAAATAACGTGGAATTACTATAAATGTTTGAAAACACACCTCTGTAAACAGCGCAGGTAAGGACGAAGGATCTTTTGTTAATATAAAAGACTCACCGCAGCTAGGCGTCGAGTTGACACTTTGAAAGGTAAATAACACTACGAGAAATGACAATAAAGCCTTAATGAACTACTGTTTCTGTAGATAGACATTGCACGCTACCTTTTGCAGGTTTAGATGTACATTTGTATGAAACGGAAGCTTTTATTTGCTTTCACTCAACAAGAATCGCTCCTAATTAAAAAGAATTTTACTGAGACTTCAACGAAAATGAAATCGTAAGTTAAAGATTAGACATAATAGCAGGTGAGTAACAAAAAATTATAGCTTAGTCAAGGCGATCGGAGCAAAAGGAAAAGTTAAAGTTTATCTAGTATGAGTAGATAGAGGACTACACAATAAGCTCGACCCACGCGATAATCGCGATGAATCATGCGCCCGCGCCGCACTCCACAGTACACACAACGAGAACAGCAAAAACATTACCTACTTTTGAATAAGTCCCCTTTCTCTTTCTACACCTCAGAGCGTGCACAGTGTTAGGCGCCATAGTTACATCGATAAATAAATAAATATAAATGAATCATACGGTAGCCTCGTAACCTTCGTAACTTACTCGGCTGTAGCCGACAATGGCGGCAATCAGTCCAATTAGAAATTTTATGATAATATTCTTTGAAATTTAGTTATGACTTCAGTCAATATTTCCATAAAATGTGTTACGCATGTAAGTGTGTAGAAATATGTCAAAGATGGATGTTCGAAATAAATTAATACAGTTTAAATTAAACCCAATGGTAGCAGAAGCAAAATGTTTATTCGGGAATACGCCAAGTGGCACATAAAACTTTTAAAGAGACATAAATTTTCCTTTTAATCTGGCTTCTGGGCGACATGATGACAAATAAAAAATGAATAAATAAGTCCTTTCACTTGATAATCGCTTTAAAAAGACGCAAATATGCAATCTACACAATGAAAACAAATCCAAATAAAAATATTAATTAAAATTACTTTTTAATTCGAAATAGACAGGTGATTACATAAAGTAATTAACATGATAATAATACTACTACACCTGACGTTACTCTTAATGAAACCTTCAAGTGTGCTAGTTTCGAAATGTACCTTAAAAGCAATCTCTTTATAAGAAATCTATTTGATTATTACTTCGGACATTAATATATTGTCGCATTAAACGTCCAGTCATTGCAATCAAAGCGTGACGGAGTCGAACGAGTGGCCATGAGGTGCGTAGAGCGACCGGCCGGTGTGATACGTAGAAACGGTGACTCACTGAACGAGAGGAGGGATACGAGAAATCATGTACAAGAAAAGGATAAGACATGTCACAAACCGGTTTTGAAATTTCGAGTTTCGATCCGATATGCTCCTGTCTGTGCCAAGTCGACTTCGCTTGAGTAGAGCTACTCTTATCTACTGCCGTTCACGAAACACGGGGAAGTTGTAGATCATTACTTTTTGTATTTCTTTTTTCTCCAATCTCGGCGCGGTTGGACTTTATTTTATGGTATCAACTGCTTGCCGTCTCAGTTGATATATTTAGTTTTCTTTAATGTAAGTACATTCGTAAATTTCGTGATACATTTTTAGGAACCGGCATTGTGAAGAATTCGCAAATAATGTTATCAGGTAGGAAACATCCACAGAACACTCTCTTTATCAAGACTCTGTCTGTCATAATGATGTCACCCACTGCTTTAATCTTATCTGTCGAATGATATAACTTAACTTCGGAATGTTCTATGACTGCCTTCTGTTTACAAAACAGATAGTCGGAAACTATTATGCTTTAAGAGATTTAAATTGCGTAATTTTAATTTAAAGACGCAATGGACTCATTACTTTAAACTTAATTATAATCATCATTAAGATTTTGGTTACTAAGAAAAAAGTGAAGAAGAAATTAAATGTTACGAAACGTTGACTAACATAAAGTTTAGTTAAGATAGTCTATCAGAAACAGACAGTATACACATGTTCGCGTGTGAAACACGAGATCACCTGAAGAAAGTCTCGGTAACATTACAGGAATTTTCCGAATGGGTGGAAATCATCGCGTCTCGGTGAATCATTAAATGTTTTTGTTTGATGCTGTGGTGAAAACGCACGTTGTAGGTGTATTCGCTAAATTAAACTAGAGATTTCTGATGCTGAATTGAAATTGTGTGAAATAAAAATCAAACAACTTTCAGCGTGTTCTTATAATTTCCCCATCACTTCAGTGTTAGCCACTTGTCGATTTCTTTGAGAGCTTCGACTAAGTAAATAAACTAAAGTGATTCACACCGAGATGATAAGTTTCTGGGATACGATTGCTAAGAAAATATTTGGTATGATTTATGTAAGTAATTGGTTTTATTTCAAGTCAGAATGTTGAGTGTCGTTTTTATTAGATTAAAATCTAGAAGAAAATAAAAACGAAGGAAGAAAAAATTTAATAAAAAAGGATAAAAACATGTTAACCTCACTTCGGGGGAAAATATGCTTAATTCTCAAGCTAACAGTTTCAGTCAATACAAATGAAAGAGGCCAAATGTAATGGGCCCACTTTTAGAGTATTTCCAGTTAGAAGTTTCATCATAAAATAGAAATTACATTAATGATACAAAATTAATAACATTTAAGTAGTTACAAGTAGTTACACGGTGTTGAAAACTGGTCATAAAACTAAAATAACTTTACGATACAATTTGAATATTCGCCAAATTCAAACTCGTACATGTCGCTACAATTTAGCGAAATTCTTAGTAAAAATCATTGCAATTTTTTTATGTTAATATCATAAAGAAAATAATACATGTTCAAACGATTGTAAATTTGAATATTTTATATATAGAAAAAGAACCAGTTCAGACAGAGTCAGAGCAGATATCCAAAAGATTTAAATTAAGCTAGATGACTTGATCTATCATAATAAATTTTTTCTCTCAAATTATACTTATTAGAAAACAACAAAACCTCTACATAAAACAAACAACCTCCCTGTATCGCTGTATAGTTTTTAGTATCGTGTAACAAAACAATTATATGTGCCGGTGACGTGTAAGTAGGCGAAATGTCCTACCGTATTGTAGATTACGCGATTACTTTATCGCAAATTAACTTTTCCGAGAAAACTTCATGTTATAAAAATATTTTCGCTGTTCGTCAGGAAACTTTTTAATTTACACTCGTTTTGATTAGATTTTGAATAGGTACTACAACATTAATGAATGAAATTTATAATATCATAAACGAAATATCTCTATATGGAAAAGAAGATATGATTACCATTAAGTATTACTTCAGGTGACATATATTAAAAAAATACAAAAAGAATTAAAATCCTTAGCTGCTAAAAATACTTTTTGTTTCACAATAGCAACGAACTTCATATGTATTTACAACAATTATATTAAATGATTACCTAAATCAAAAGATTAAAAGATCATCTTACAAACGCAATTGTAACAAATGAACGTGGACATATCAATGACGAGGTTGATAAAAGGATGAATAGCTGCGGGCATACACTACATAAAACGGAACAAGGCATAATTTTATCGTGGGCCAACAATCGTTAAAGCTACTGTTACGACAGCGCAAGTAACCGGTCTGACCACTTCCACTCCCGAAACGGCGCCAATCATAGCCTTAACACCAGACGCAAAGCATTGTAGTAATAGCACGCATCATACATATAATCCCGTCTATACTCCTTGCAGGGTAGACTGAGCCCACAGTCTCGAAAAGATCAATAGGCCACGTTCAGCTGTTTATCTTAATGATAGAATCGAGATTCATAGTATAGTGGCAGGTTGCTAGCCCGTCGCCTAAAAGTAGAATCCCTATTGGAGTGGTCCTATACTTTTATCTATTGAAGCCGGGAACCACACGGCACACAATTGTTAAACTAATAGTAACAACCAACTGATCATCCCACTGCTTTCTCTTCTTATCGGTTCTTAAACTGTAATTAAAACCTTATCAGATATCACGGGCACTTTCGTGTTGCGTGTGTGACTAATGTTAAACGTGTATATGTATGTCGATAAGAAGTAAATACGACCTTGATGAAGTCGGTCTATGATTCTGCTTCGCTGTATATTTTTAGATGACAATGAGGAATATCAATAATCAGTGTATTTACTAATTCTAACGTCAGCTGTAGTGATTCACCACGCCACAATGGTATCACGGTTCGAAAGACGTACGTTGTGTGACATAAATGGTACTTGATTGACAGTATTTGCTTATTTAGAATTTTGTTTTGGCATAGATGTAAGTAATATTGTTAGAAACGTATAACAAATTCAAGTCCGATTCGCTCCCAATACTAAGAATTTCAAAGAGTTCAACACGAGATTTTGAGCTAAAATATATACCCATTTGCGAATGTTTGTTCTTTCTTAGAGTAGCAAATTGGATGGTCAACTAGTAGCAAGTATCATGAAGAAGACCTTTTTCGAAACGGTAAAATTTCAGGAAATCCCAAATTATTATAGCAATATATTATAACAGTACCAGAAACCAGTAAGCTTATGCTAGAAATGAAAACGCCGGCGATTTATAAATCATTTCTTGTTTATTACTTGAGTCTCTTGCCAAGAGATGTTAATATCTTCGGTGCAATATAAATTTGTCAAGATGTTTTGTAAAGAGTTAAGTTTGGGTGACTGAAATTCTCTTCATTGGTGGCTATGTATGGTTCTGGACCAGAGGGTTTATTATTATCAAATACGATTTAATATTATTTGCTTAAGTAGATACCCAGCTGTTATTAAGTAAATAATGACTATTGTCTTCTCGGCTAGTCCAACCGCCTCAAACAACATTAATTTACACATTCAAGTACTTATTAGTGCGTTGTGATACGATTATCCAACCGTTGGCACGACTCGATACATCTTCTCACACATGCCGAAATTATCACATGCATTGGTGCCAATAGATGTCTGATTGATAGCTAACCCATCGGGCATTTATCCATACGTGAAATCGAGTAGGCGGACCGACAGTGCCCAAAGCATACATCTATTTATGCTTAGCGAAACAAAGCGAAAGTGGCTCTGAGTATCGACTTCCTGTGGAGCTCATTCGAAATTGCCGAAAGCATGATATTGCAGCAACATCGGCCACTGAAAATTATCCAGTGGCGTGTTGGAAATTGGTACTCTTATGAATTTAGAATCGAGTAATTGCCGCCGAAATTTAGCGCTCGAGGGTGTGCACCTGCAGGCTGCGTTCATTCATGAGAGCAGTCAAATGAAGCGGCGAGAGGTCGAGAACAATCCAAAGCAGATAATAACAGTCGGTTTTTCTTAGAAACAGTACAGCGTGGAGGCTTCGGCGGAGGGAATGTTGTGGTCTCGCTCGCGCATTGGGCGTATGAGCGAGAGCGCGTGGGCGGAGCAAGCGGTGTTATGTCATGGTGCGGGAGGAGGCGAGCCTCCGGCCGCGGCGCGCTGCACTCGCTGCATCCGACGACTTCCCGGCTCTTCATTAGTATCATTCGTCAAAAGAGTGCAGCATCAGACAATGAGTCAGGTTATCCGACAACATTATGTTACGACAACGACGAAAACGAGATCTTTTCAGTCCGTTCAGTAAATTTATTTATTGGCGCGATATTCTAATTTTTAATCGGTGAAAGTTATAAGTCACGATCCAATTAACTCCGAAGACCTGTTTAGTGATCGGCTACTGAGTGCACTTTTTATGCAAATGTCCGCAAATTGTTTGTGGAACGTTAAATGTAGAGCTGGTCAAGAATAAACCGCATTCACTAGGAATGGAACGATTTGGCCGCACATGGCACAATGCAGCCGATTTTATTACACTAACCAACGGTGAGGCGACGTTTATAAATCATACTTTTATGGTTATTCTTAGCGATAAACCCGACATTTCTAACGTGGATGAGAACGCGTGTGCGCCCGAAGCCAACTGGTGTTCGTATGTGCATTGGCCCGCTTTGCATTCGATAGCCCGCAGCGAGCTAAATATTAACTATAACTTGGACAATAATCCAGCCGGTATCGACAGAGCACTACCCTAGGGGTATTTGATCAACCTGTACCAAATAAAGCATATAAATATGAAACCTATCTTAGCGTAGGAAATGTTGAGTAAAATGTGGTCTATACTGCTTGTTAAATTTTAGCAACGCAATTTGGAACAAAATAAAACTTCTGTTTCTTGATAATTAGTTCATTCATATTCATAATTTGCTTAAGTACTTTGGTAAGTACAGAACGGCCATGAAAACGAGCACACGGGTGTAAATCGTTGCGTACAAAAGGAAGACGAGAGAAGTGTTTATTTGTTTCTTAAGTATGTTACAAAGGCCGATTAAATAATATTACGTGTAAATTGGCCCCGAATTTATCGTTGTATGTATTGTTTTATGAAACGCATGCTACATTAAAAAAAGAACAAAAAGAGCATTGCATAGCATCTGGAGATATTGTCTCGTTCACCAGTTGACTTCGTATTAACGATTTATATATTCTTCTGATTTAATAATGTCTTTTAACACCAGCAATGTATTAATATTTATTGGAAATAAGCCAAGACCAAGGGCTGGTAGAATAATCTCTAGATAACATGTTAAAATATTCTCGCACTTATATTTTTACACGTAGTAAACATATTCTTGATACAGTATCTTATTTAAGAGGTGAGGGTGAGAGTGTATTCATAAATTTATGTAATAACTGCTGAAAATGTAATTTTGTCAAAAGGCTGATTCTAAGCGCCAATGATTGAGATGAAAAATCCATTAATTAAAAGTCATCTAAACTTTGACACGAAGATAAATCTCCTAGGCCATAAAAATATAGTACGCTTAAATACATGTGATGGAGGATGAATCAAATAGTCTTTAAAAGTATGCCTAGTTCGTCTAATACTCACATATAATTAAAATGTTTAATATGTCATAAAACTTTAAACATATTTGGAAGTATAATGACGATACTCATTAAACCGTTATAAAAATAGGCATCCGTCAAATCTGAATAATTAAACATAAAATTAAGGTGTGTAATGTACCGTATGTCAGGTGGAAAATTTACGTCAATGTTATGCCATGTGGACTTGAAGGTCCAACTATATTCCTGTTGCTAGTATAAGACACTGAAACATTAAGCAAATCCTGCTAATATTAGTATTAATGCAAATGTTTGTAAGTATGTGTTGATGACCGTGCGTTTGTTTATCTTGCATGCAAAAAATATTATACAATTTTTTATGAAAATTTGCAGTACCTAATATTGCTTAACATTGGAATAACTTATTAAGTTAAAATTAATAGAAATATTTGGCGGGCAACAGTAAGTAAAAAAAATATACAATATATAAACGTGTCAAATTATTACTAACATTAGTACATAAGATTTACTAACAACTCTGGACTGTGTCTGAAATAAACATATTTTATTTTATTTTTATTTTTATTTATTTATATATTTTCAGAGTGAAGTTTGTGGAAAAATATGATTGGATCTTATAAAATTTTATGTGGCCTTTCAGTTTTTAAGACTGTTGGTTCTGCCTATCCCGCAAGGGATATAGACGTGACTATATGTATGTATGTTTGATCTTATTAAAAACTAAAGCAATGGCAGACAGTCACAAGGTATGACAAACACTATAAAATAGGCAACAGATTTAAAATGATATTTTTCTTGTAGGCGGACACAGGAATGTTTATTAAAAAAATATAAAAACAGTATGAGAGAGTGATGTACCAAAATAATAAACCAAAAATGAGACAAAAATTGTAAATAACTGCCAATATTAGTTAAATTTACAATGTCAAATATTGTTTTGTTTATTAAACAAATAAAAATTAAGAAGTAAGTGAAGCAGATCCTACAGTAATAATTAAATAAAAAAAATGTAAAGCTTAATATACTTTCAGAACATAATCACTAATCGTTGCAGCAACAAATAGAACAAACAACATCAAGTATTGCCTATTCCATAATCAGTATAGATAAATTGCAATTTGTTAACATAATTGTTTCTAGGTACAGTCCTGGTACTAGTGGTATAATTGGGCAATCAATCGGCCCCGCCCGGTTCAAACAGGCGGCAATTAAGTCTGGGCAAATGTAGCGAATCGTTCACGAACCGTAAACTTTGCAAATCTAGACGGTGATAGTGGTGAAAGTGATGCGAAAATTTGCGAGTAGTTAGTGTAATTGCTAAGTTATCGACTGCCTTAACGTAATTCTATTAATAATTAGAAAATTAACTAGCAATCTGGCTCAAATAGTAATATTTTTTTGTTATTTTTAAGTCGCGTAAAAAGGTGGTTTCCATTGATGCGGTTTTTATAAAAACTGTTATAATATTTAAAATACTTCATTTCATTTTAGAGTATAAATTCTTTGACTAAATTGTCTATTATAGTACTCACTATCTCATTATCAATTATTATGTATTTTCATTAAATCGTATTTTGTGTTTGTCACTGATGGAAATCACACGTTTTTTGATTAGATTAGATACGTGGACTTTCAGGTGGTCATCAAAATGCCTAGGATTTACAAAACGAGTCATATCACGCCGATAAATTCATCTAAAAATAATTCGCATCTTGTAGGATGCTCGAATGATGGATTCTTTTTATTATTGAAGAGATAAAAATATTTACTTGCGAATAAAGTAGCAAACACCGATCAGACGGATCCACATGACATCATTTGTTGCTATCAGGTTTCCGCGGAAATGATAACGATAAGGAGAAGATTTCTGATAGCTCAATGATTGTTTTGTATCAAATTAAATTTTATTTATGGGGCGTGTGTAGGTTACATTATTTAATTTTATTTAGCTTTTATGAAGACAAAATTTCGAGTTGGAAAAAAATTAATATTATTAGTCGAGAAATATTGGAAGTTTTTTCTGTTTTCATAAATTTAAGAATTGCCTAAAATGAGAAATTGTTTCCTTACCAAGGTTTGCGTAGTATCCGGCGGGGTGCATCATGACTTATGTACGAATCACCGGAGTAAATTTTCCATTTTGTCACTTACCTAAAACGAATAGAACACATAATAATAATAAGTACTTAATAATATATAGAGAAAACATAAAATTAAAATATAATAATCGAAATTAACTTAGGTGTTGTTCCTGTATTTTGAACTTTAGGATTATTTTAGAAGTATGGAAAACCATAGAATGGAATAGAATTATGAAATAGAATGTATTCATGCGCTTTTAAAAAAAATTACGAAATGGACCGGTAGAAAAACCATGATACATTTAATAATAAATTATTAATAAATATTAAGTATCATTTATTGATGAAAGAAATCTCTATGAATAAAAGATTTGTAAATTTATTTTCTTACTCTTATATTGATACCGGATTATTTACCTATCTGTTTGCTATTTTCTAAAGGTTGATTGAAATTAATTACTTGATGTATTATTTTTATTATTCAGTTTCCTTAAAATTTCTTCCAGCTTCTGGTATTATTTTCAGATTGTATATTTAATTTTATGAAGTAATATGGACAAATACTTAATTAGAACATTTAATAATCCCTCTGATTGACATTAATTTGATAAACCGCAGAATGTAATACCGACAATAATCATGAGTACAGTCGCGTACATATTATTTTCTGCACAAAAATTATTATTCAACTAGAGGCCGCCCGCGACTTCGTCCGCATGGAAACCCTATCAATCCCGCGGGAACTCTGGGATAAAAAGTAGCCTATGTGTTATTCTGGGTCTTCAGCTACCTACATACCAAATTTCATGGTAATCGGTTCAGTAGTTTTTGCGTGAAAGAGTAACAAACATCCATACAAACTTTCGCCTTTATAATAGTAGTAGGATTAATCCATTAGATTGTTGTTACATTTATATTGTCATATCAAAAATAAATAAATTAATAAAACAAAAAAATACATTTACGTCAAAGGAATAGGTATATTCATTAATAAAAAAAATATATGAAAAGGCGCTTAAGAAAATGAAAGTTTAAAAAAAATAGTTTTCTAATTGTACTGTTGTTACACTCCCTAAGGAGTGTTTTTCCTTTGAAATAGAGGTTTTAATTTATCAAACGCATTAATGACATCTTATAAAACGACTTTATAACTAAACTTTAAAATTAGGAACATCTCACATCTCATGGATATCTGTGTGTTTTTTCACGTCGTCAATTTTATTGACATTTTATCAGTATTTCTACAGCCAAGCAAATCAGATGCTACCCAACATAGACAACAAACCTCTCGATTTAAATTTTAAAACATTCCGTTAGAAGATATTTCCAAACATAACTGTACACTAAATCTGTAATATCAAGTGGAGATCAATATGTAACCGCACGGATGGCCGTTCGTAATAGCCGCTCATTGGAGTTGCAATATTGTACATTATTTGCGTCGGATGTGCATAGCATATTCGGCATAGGGGCCAAAATGCTAGCAGGGGCAGCATACCCGAGGCCGAGGCATGCAGAGGCGAGCACACGTGGCTTCCATGGCTGCCTGCCTAGGAATCTGACCAAATGCCCATCGGAGCACGATTGTTAGCTAAATAGCGATGGCTTATTTACGAGCTATACTGTTTGCTCCAAAACAATGTCTAGAGGTGAGAGGTCCGACGATGGAATTTTTTAAGTCTGCCGTACTAGGTTAATGTATTGTTTTTGTTTTGTTTATGAGAGAACGGTATTATTTATAACGCAATATTTATGTAGTGACATGATTCTTTTATTCCTCTCTGATTGAAAATTTGTCTATGAATAAATGCTAATACTAAGAGCATTAATTACTTACTACTAAAGGTAATGTATAGCCTTCATATAAAGATATTTTGATTTTATCATTACAACAACATTTAAAAATAGAACTTAATAGGTGATTATAATTTTACTAAAAAAAGTTAGACGGTGTAAAGATAAAAAGGAATCGTGTTTTTAGAGGTTGTTAACAAAATCATGCAGTAATTTAAAGTTTGGATCATTAAGAAAAAAGTTGTTTTAACGTGAAACAGAAGCCAATAGTCAACCGCAGCCTTAAATTTGAGTACAATTGTCTATCTGTGATATAATCGCATAATTTCGTGAAACTTTCTAGAAATATACATTTCTTCGTTAAATTCTTTACAATGCTAAGCAAATTTCAACCTTTAGCGGCCTTAGCAACAATGGCTATGTCAACAGACACAACGATTTACGCCATTTATGAACAGATAATCCTCATAAATAGCAATTTGCGTCGTGACAAACGATCTGCGTTGAGTAGCTTAGTTTGGAAATCGCGTTTAATGCTGCTATTGTTAATTATACAAGTCACTGCGTCGCTAAACATACGATTTATTGTCAGCAAACTGGAACAGCGATACATCTAGCGTGAGATTTGTGCGGCAGCCGTGTCGCTCGCATTGAATAGCCTAAAACATTGAAAAGGTAAGACAAATGATCTTTCGTTGCGCGGAGGTCTTACTCTCCAAATATAAACTTTCACAATTATATAGCTCATATTTAAAAAACTAGAGGAATCTTAATGAAGATCGGTTTGTTTATTTACGTGGCGTGTCAATAAAGCTGGTTTACTCGTCGAAATATCGACTGGTCCGGCTTCCAACGCAGCAATGTCAGTCGGACTGAGATTGAACAGACAGATAAAAGAAATCGGCTTTCAGATCTGATGGCCACGCTTTTTGGCCGGGAAACACTACCGGCAGCAACCTTACCTACACATTGTAACTTTATGCTTTTAACGGAAACTTATCGCGCTATCAAATCTGGAGCAGCGATTAAGAAACAATAGAACATTAATAAAAAGTTGCCGGAGCGAAGCATGGAAATGTTCCGTCTACGGTGCGTCGCAAGTGCCGTCGAGCCTGAACAATAAAATGTTCATTTATGTAAAAACTATCCCCCAGTTACAGGTGTCAGGCGCCGTAAAGCAGGGGTTGTATATCTCTCGGTAAGCACTGGACGGGGGCAAATAAAACAATGGAACAATGAAATACGCGGGACTGAAGCGCGCCTTCGCTAATGAACTGCCAAGTCGACACCAACCGTACTTGGTATTAGAATGTCCAGTCCAATAGTATTATTATATACCTACTATTGAATATATTCGATTCCCATAACACCATTTCTTCATGTTTTATGAAAAGGATTATAATATTTAAAACTGTTTGCAGTAAGATTTATGACCACTTCGGTGAAGAAGCAGCTGATTATGTGAATTTCTATTGATATTTGCTACGTCTGTTGACATTTATAGTGCCTACGGCCACCCACGCTTTGAGTTACGGTACGTTTGCGAGTGTTAAGTGTATACTTTTCATAGTCTATAATTATGTGCTGATAGCCTAAAGATACGGATACTTACAGTGAAAAAAAAGCAGGTCGACAAAATAATAACAGGTTTTGCAGCATCAATAAAATGGATCAAACAAAACCTTTACTTATTTTTTCGTAGAAATCGTACAAAATAGATCCAGTTTTTGATAAGGCCCATAACAGTTAAATAAGAATAATTGATTGTAATTTAGATTTCGAGTCACGAGTCTCAAGAGCGTTCGGTCGATGCGATGCGGTGCTAGATGAAAAAGCAGCAAGCGAGGTCCAGCGAGCGGTATGCGAGGAATGGCAGGGAGCATCCGGGCGGCTGCGATTGTTACCAGTTATCACTGAATGTTTTCCACCGGGGCATTTCGTGCCGCCACAAAAAACCACATAAAGGGCGGGAGCGGCTCGTTTGAGTCGCCGCCCTGTGGGAAAATTGTCGCCAGAAAACTGCGACGCAAATAAATTATAAACTCTCTCATGTGGAGCTCGCGGCTTAACAATAAACGAATAAGCTTTGTTTCCGAATAAATTGCCGAGTAGCATCTCGACGCGTTCACGTTTCAATTCGACGGCCAAACTTTTGAAGCGACAGATTCTCACCGTTTTTGCATTTAACAAAGGTATGATGCTTTATTCTATAATGTTTTATAGTTCAATAAAGCCTTGTAGCGCAGATATTTAAAACGAACCTGTTCGCAACAAATTATTTCCAGTGAAGAAGTTTGGCCTACTTACTATATCAAGTACGCCCATAAAACATGTGCTCATAATTGAAGATAGTACAAGTAAATGATCTGGATTAGATTTCCTTTTTCTATTTTTAGAAAAAGAATTCTCAACTAGGCCTTTCGCTTAGATTTTCAATAAAATGTGATCTAATACCTACTTTATTTTATCCATGGGCGAATACTTTGCTTCGCTAGTAAATACAGCATTTCGTATTTATTATGAAATACCAGAATCACCTCATTTGAAAGCTAAGTAATATCGTAAAAGATGAGATTTAAACATACAAATCGTCGGCACTATCGGCCTTTGTAAATGTCGCGTGATCTCACGGCGGCGAGAATCATTAGCGAAAACGGAGCGTCCCGGAATAGACTGACAGCGGGACGATTGCACCGCCCGTGATGGATGGCGCAGCGCGGGTTATTGCCGACAGGCTTAATATCCACACCCGGAGAGAATTAGAAGATAATGAAAAAACTCAAATCACTCCCTCGGATTACATCGCACCAGATAAAAAAAATGGTAAATTCGAAAATCTTACTCAACAACAAACCACGAACCTGAACAGGCTGCTTAAATAAAATGCAACGGACGACACAACTAGACATGACTTCGAAGCTGACCATGTTGCTCGCATTGAAAACTCGCAGAAAATGCATCGGCCGATAAGAAAAAATTCAGTCCGCCGAGCGCATATAAGTGCAGATACCGATGGTGGCATTCCATGGGAATACCTCGCATATCGAGACTTAAAGTAACCATTTACCGATTGCAGATACGCCATGGTCGACCAAGTAATCTGGTCAGATCGCTTCACTTACATACTTGTTAGCCACATTATAATGTTTAACCTAAATGGGAAAGAAGTATTTATTTCCAAGGTGGTTTAATGAGATGAAATTTCAGAATATCTTGGTTTGCCTCTAATTAAATCCAACCAATGATGTACCTATATGTATACGAAACAATCAAACGATCAATGTGAATAGATGTAAGAATCACTATCCTTGGAAAAACTTAAACTGTCATTAAAGGAACAAAGTTGTAGCTAACGGTCCAATGCAGTGGAATAACAAAAAAGTGGTCCTTCGTTAACGCCACTACTTTCATCTCTTTCCCTTGCACGGAATGGTTGTTAAAGAAGGAAAGAAGCAGAATGATGGGTTGTTTTATTATACCGCTGTTTAATACGAGTTGAGACTAATTTATCGTGCACAGCCGCAGTGGTTCGGCGGTGTAGCGACCAGGAGCGGCGTGACATCAATCTTCAGACCAGGCTAAACATCAGATCTTTTATGCGTTGTAAATCATAAAGTTCGAGTATTTATTGATTTGTATGACACAAGCTGTGAATACTTGTGTGTTTATGCATACAGTTGAATGAGCATTCATTAAATTATTTAATTATGCATGATAAAAGGGCTGTTTAATATACTAGTAGTTCGCCGCGAATCTAGTTCTCGCTTTTTAAATACATATACAAAAATACAAATATATGTTAAATTTAAATAAAACAATCTACAGACAAATCATCAGGTCAAAAAATTTTCGTTTATTGTTCAACATGTCTGCATAGATCATATATGTTCTCCATAAGATATCGAACGATACCTTAGTTAATTTTGTCCAAATTACACAATGCGTAGCCCGTCAAACGGGCCGGCGGCGACAGGACACGTTACGGGCGGTGGCACGTGAAAATCAATATAAACCCACCCCTGTCCTTTGCAATTTACCACCGGATTCAAATTATGTTGTCTAATAAACGTGGCTCATTCCGACCTTTACCGCCAGGACTCTTAGGTCTAGTGTAAAGTGTCACATTATCGTTTAATGTGATATCGACCACAAAAGAAGATTTATTTAAGGGGTTTATTGGCGACAACATTGTAAAACTATGAAAAAAGTTTTTATTTTTATGAAGTATTTTATTTGACGGGGTTGTAAGTTTATAAAACATATTTTTACTTAATTTTGCATCTGTATTAAATAAAGAGAAAGATTAAAAAGGAGCAGTGCCCATAATTCCAAATAACAACACGATGTTTTTATTCCCTCATGTTGATAAATCGTCAAATTAAAAAGCAAAGTGGCTCGCCGAAGATTTTTCCCGAACAGTGTTATCAAGTGGGACTCAGCTTAGCGGGCGGGCTGCTAATGAAGCAACACAAAAACTCCCTAATTGTTCCCGACATCTGCCAATGTTTCCATTAAAGTCGGAGTTATTTGCAAACGGCCACTTTTTATTAAACTTAACTTTTACAGCAGTATCACTTCATTCCCCGTTTTGTAAATACTTATTGAAAGCTTTTTACTCCTCACATTTTTTTATACAAAATAGAAGTAAAGTTCGCAAATAATATACATATATAAATATTATTTGCATACATAATAAGATTTTGGAGTTTGTAGCCATAAAAGATTATTATAAAAATATACCGCTAGTTTGCTTGTACATAAGTTTAATTAGACTTTTTTTTTTCATACACTTGCAAATCTTAGTTTGTTTACCCAGTATCCTTATCAACATTGATATAAAGTATTTTGTTAATTACATCACGGGTTTACTTATTTTAAGTAGATGTTGCGAAATTGTGTGGTCACCTTTAGTAAAGTTTGTCATGTACGCAGCGAATCTCTTTCAAAGTTGGCTGCTCGAATTTACATAAGTTTCTCTCCATTATGGATAAGTGTTTAGAAGGTAATATATTTTTTTTCTTTTGTGATAAGATGAGAAAAGATCACAAGGTTTACTAAGCAAAAAAAATCTTCAATAAATTTTGCTAGTAACTATATCTTCTGCTACGGTTTAATCGGATTGTTTTTAAATGTTTCATTAGTGTCTAAGTTCACAAAATTAAATGCTATTTACGTTAACATAACCTTAAAACTCTAAAAAGGCTTTATGTTGTTTCCATTGGATTTGTTTAATTCAAATTGAGAAATTCCCGTAACTTTTTTATTTGAGCGTTAGTCAGAGTAGTTCGGAAATAAACAGGAAGTTGTGCCGAAAAGGTAATATAGTACATAGGTATAACCCCACAGACCATCAGACAATCAAAGCGAATACTGGACCAATTGCGAAATAAAACGTACAAATAGCAGTTTTAATTAAATTGCCAAGAGCGCGGACGGCTGGTGCAGAGCCGGCTACTGTCGATAGTGTAACAAGTCAAAGGGCTTTCTGTATCAACTCTTGAATCACTTGATCGAAATAAATACCTCCAATATACTGTTATTTCATGAACAGTTGTTGAGTTCACTTCCGTTTTTGCAGCTTTGAATTTTTACAATATTTATAGGTACGCTGCAAAAGATTCTCTCGTACAAAACCTATTGATAAGTAGAAATATTATAAATAATTATGTATCTTACAAACTTTTAACCTCCATTTTAGTATATTAGGGGTTGATTTTTGAAAAAAGTCCTAGGTATGTTAGAACGCGGGTATTTAAGTTCATTCGAATCGGTCCAGCCGTTTTGCTGTAAAAGCGGAACAGAAAGACAGACAGATTATAATATTAGTAAGGCATTAGTAAGAGATAAGCCGGCATAAAAATCTTAGGCCAAATTATATATCGTCCTTCATAGGAAATGTTTACAATATATATACATACATTTTGATTCCATCTCATCTAACTATATTTTGTAAGGAGCAACAAGTTTTTCTGGTTCTAAATCGATATGGTGTTCGTATTGCTGAGAAGGCCAATAGGTATAGCATTGCCAAAATTTTCCTTAACGTCAGAGCGTCTCGATAATGTGATTTGGCAGATTAATATTCTTTAATTAATATGATTTTTTAACATTACGGTTTGAAATCACGACAGAAACAAATTTCCCACAGCCATAATCCTCATTTGTCACTTCTTTGCCGAGCGAAATTAAGATAAACATGAGGCAAGGAGTGGGTCCTTTCGCTCCGAAACTCTTACCACGAAAGAAAGTCGGATAGTGGCTGTTGTTGTAAATGAATTTAAGCTTTATGAAGTCAACGTTACGGTTCAATTCAATAAAACAAAGCCGAGGGTTTCAAACGTAAGTAATCCACAAATAGTAGTCCGAGAATAGAGCGAGGCTACTGGACACTCGTCGCAATCATATCTCCAGTTAGTGACGTAAATTTTTTTGACTGTGTCATTTACCACAATAAAATTTTTAATTTTATTTATACATTTAATGATGAGATGAAAAAAAGTGAAGTTTAAGTTTGCGATTGAATTACATATCTTTCTTGATGTAAAAAATAACCAAATCGGTTCAAAGTAGCCCTAACTCCGAAAATGCGATTGTATTAATGAAATATTTTTTGTAAAACTCCGAAGCGAGATAAGGCTTAGACATACCTAGTTATTATACTACCTACCTAAACGAAATCGTGATTCCCACAGCAAATGTCAAAGGAAGATGACATTGGTAAGAACTGGATTATTGCGACATGCGAAACGAGTCATCCACCTCGATTGTCTAAACCCAGGTGTAACAACAATCCGTTCATTGGTTTGAATTTCAGCAATGAAAAGATTTGTTAGAAATATTTCCTTACTATCTAACTCTGTTGAAAGGTTTAGTCACGTTCTTCCCCGCCCTCTGATCAGCGTAACATTATGAGTGTTACAAGGTGTTTAAAATGTCAACGCGAACTGATTTAAGTGGATAAAACGTTTTGAATATGTAAGAAATACCTACTTAAGAAAAAATCTAAGCTCACCACTTAGTTAAGTGTTAAGTTTTCCACAAACAAAGGTATATCGGTATTTTTAAGAGATCAAAAAAAATTTGGATAATTTAAATTTATTACTATTTCATTTAGCCCATATTTTATGAAAATATTTTTATGTTGTAATAATACAATTTGGTAGATATAATTAACGAAATTAACCTAAAATACCGAATTAAAATTATTTTATAACAAAAATAAATCGTACAATCGAAACAGATACATCAGTGCTGTATCTCTTTAGACTAAAGACTTAAATGCAAGCATTTAGCACAGACATCATATCCTCCGTTTCGAAGTTCATTATAAAAACATAATAATGATAATTAAATCATACATACGACAGTCAAAATCGAGTGTCAGTTTTTTCAAAAAGCTTATAGGGTGTGATGATGAAAATGAAATATTTGTCTGTCCGTATGGTACATTACAACTTCGAAAAGTATTAAACATGGTTTCCATAGGTGAATTACATTTATAATTAGGACCTTTGTCAAAATTTTATATCGTCAAAATCGGTTAAGGAAAAAGAAGTTCTGGTCAATTGAAAATTTCCTTTAAGCACATATTCAAAACTTTATAACAGAGTTGGAGGAGCCGCAGGTAAGGTAGCTAGTAATGTTATAGTATAAAGGATCATATTTTTAAAATGAAATGATTCAAAAGAAAATTTTGTCCACGAATCGAAGCATTCGTTAAATCCAAACATTGTGATAGAGTACCTGTTGGCACCCAAGAGGGTGAATGGGTGAGTTTGATTCGTGGTTAGAAAGGTTGTTAAGGGATTAGAACCTCAGGTCAATACGAGCAGGTAGTAACCGCACGGGAGGCGCCGTCATTCAATGCCGGCTAATGTAACAGGATAATATTATGGTCATTGTGATATATTTTTGCCTACTACAAATATCTTCTTCGGTGTGATTTTTAGTATTGAACTAATTTATGATTAGTAATTATTAAATGAAATAATAATTATTACAATATTTGATAGGCAAGATTTTGTGTACGGCAAATCGGTCCAACGGTTTTGCTGTGACAGCGGAACAGACAGACAAGTCAGAACAGACAGACTTTCGAATTTATAATGTTAGTAAGGGAAGTAAGGGATTTTTAATTAACCTATATCGAGTAAAATGTACGCAAATTATCAAAATAATAGATACTAAATTGTTTTTTTAAATGCACTACATGCCAGAGCATGTCCATATTCCTTTGCATATCAATTTGGCGATGGCTCTTGTAGTACAATTGCAATTGCAAATGACCCAAGTTTGTCTAAGTGAATGGGCACTATGATCACAATAATCGTATTTATATCACCATTTTAATTTTGAGAAGAGAATTTGCAATTATTCTCCTTTTTTGGGCGTTTCATTATTTAAGTGCCTATTGTTCTTAATAAATTGTAACAAGAAAATGGAAATAAATAAAATTAATATAAATTTATCTACATAATTGATTTTATACGAGTAGTCAATTTCTGATTTAAGTGTAATACATGCTGTTTAACATACATACATACATACATATGATCACGTCTATATCCCTTGCGGGGTAGACAGAGCCAACAGTCTTGAAAAGACTGAATGGCCACGTTCAGCTATTTGGCTTAATGATAGAACCGAGATTCAAATAGTGACAGGTTGCTAGCCCATCGCCTAAAAGAGGAATCCTAAGTTTATAAGCCTATCCCTTAGTCGCCTTTTACGACATCCATGGGAAAGAGATGGAGTGGTCCTATTCTTTTTTGTAATAGTGCCGGGAACCACACGGCACTGCCGGGAACCACACGGCACATGCTGTTTAAATTTGTACCTAATGAGGATAATTTATACGCACAAAGTAATTTATTGAAAAAAATGATTCATAATAATGGTACAACTTTGAGTATTTACCTATTAGTATTATTGTGAATTTGTGTTATGGTTTCGTCGATAAATGCTAAGTATTTTAACATGGTACCGACTAAACCCAATATTTATCGAATAAACTCGCAAAGAATGGAAGAGTTTAATCAAGTGGATTAATAACCTTCTGCGAAGAAGCAAATGGAGCTAAATTCAATTTCCCTAAGACAGAATACGTGATAAATTGTTCTGAATCGGCCATTAGATGCGACGCGTGAGGGCCTGAAGCGTCAGCACTTTACACGTCTTATTGCTTGTCGCAGCTCAGTTGCCGTCGCGGCGCGGCGCGCAATAAAAACATCAACCATATTTACCAAAATAACTCTTGGCACCCATTCGAGAGTCCGACAGATACTGTAAGTGAAGATCCAACAGATCTGTATATTAAGTCGCACTTCGATTGTGTATAAGGCGAGAAAACGAATCACGGTACGAGCCAAAACTAACATGTCACTAACGCAGGCTTTGCATTTGTCGCGGCTTCTATTCCATGATGCGTTTTGATAGTAAATATAACCTGATGTGAAAGTAATTAATATTATTATACTATAATATTATTATATATACAAAAGTATCGTTTTTATTAAATTAATAATTGAATCCTAATCCATAAACTAGTTTGTATATTGATATAATCTTTCTACTCCTGTTATCTTCTTAAAAATTTACAAACATATAGACAGAGGAAATATGAAGGAGGATGGTGTTTTTCATTTCGAAAATAATATTTAGGTAGGTATTTACCAACTATACTCGTTACCGCAAGTTATTTATATCTTAAAGGCT
Source organism: Amyelois transitella (assembly GCF_032362555.1). Classification (NCBI taxonomy): domain Eukaryota; kingdom Metazoa; phylum Arthropoda; class Insecta; order Lepidoptera; family Pyralidae; genus Amyelois; species Amyelois transitella. The sequence continues at coordinate 9,356,579 of NC_083509.1, forward strand.
GATCATAATGTAAACAGTATTTAAATAATAAACTAACAATGAGTTGAGTAACAATGTTTAGTGTTCTTTTTTAATTATTTTACCCCCTGCATTTAATTTAAACGGAACATAAAAATAGAAGCTCAACTTCAACGTCAACTTCAAATGTAAAAGCTTTAAGCTGTATTAAGAACCATACAAATAAATACTTTTCTGAAGAAAGGACAATACTTTTAATAATTTAAGAGGGGGCTGATTAAAGATAGGTACCCACCTATTCTTTTACGTTATTATACTGTTAGTTACTTTTTATTTATAAATGGTAAATGTTTTTACTCCTCTCATTAAATAGTTTCTTAATAGTTTTAATACCTATAATAGGCTATTTGACTGTATTAAAAATATATATTTCTTTTATGTCATCAGTATTAATATTATTTTTTTGGACCGATTTGTAATAACGCGAGATAAAAATATTGTATTATTTAAACAAAATCCGTCTCAGAAAATTAGGTTTTTATATGCAGCTGTCACGTGACTAAAAACGAACGTGATTGGCTATTTCTATTATGACGTCAATTATCCATAAACAGACTGTGGATCGTACCGTTCCTTAGTGTTCGCTATTATTTTTCAAGATTTTATAAGTGTTTGATCGCTCAGGATTATTCAGATAACATAGGTATTTAATAATGGAAACCAATTCCGCGAAAGCTGACAGTCGAAACCTACCAAAAGTGGACGCAATAATGGTTGGAAGAAGAAATCTGGATTGTCTTCTTCAAAGACAATCCAGATTTCTATGCTGCCGAACTGAGGAATGTGAAAACATCAATGTAAGTATATCTTGGTAACCACTGATCTTAGATCATGATCTGAAACCACTTCTTGCGAATATTCAAATCCATCGGCATAGAAAAAAACAGTTTCGTGGGAGATTTTATTGTTGTATTAGTGCATTGAGGCACTGCACAACATTTATAGGAACTCATTTTAATAATTTTCACACATATGACGTGGCACAAGTTAAATAAAACAAGAGAAAATCAAAACTTTTCGAAACACCAACAAGCTTTGTATGATATTTACACGAAATTTACGTCACTGCATGCCATGGCCGCCATATTGCTAAAAGTCGCGTTTTGGCGGCATATTTGAATATTTCATTTTCTTTTTCGATTTTTTAATAAAATAGCTGTAATAAAGGCAGAAAAGTATTTTTGTAGGGCTCCTTATAAACAAATATATACCCTTAGATAGTTTTTAGAACTTTGTCAAATAGCCTATTTATACTAAGCAAACACAATACAAATTTAAAAAATGAAATAAATCCATTTGAGTGGATGAATGAACGATGAATGATTTTTTAAATTCGACTAATAGTTCCCCGTTCTTCGCAAAAATATCAAGAGTAACAAGAAAGTATACGTGAGAATATGAAAGTATAAGGGTCCATATGTGAGAAATTATGTATAAAATTAATAACACAGAATTTAATAAAGCATTTTAAAATTAGTACATGTAACAAAAATATTATAACAAGCTTTCTTCATTATTGATGTATAATTATCTACATATTTTTATTATAATTGTTAAATATCTGGTGCAAATATTCCTGATACCCTGACGGCATTGCCATGCTAATTTGCTATGACCATCCTTCGCATCAATTAAAATTATAAATATTTTTTTTTACATAGTCGTCAATCAAGTCAGAGCAAATCATTCAATTGAAGTTTTGAATGAATTTTACGATTTATTTTATTTTATTCAAATTTTTAAAAAATTATTTAAATTTTAATATAAAATTTAAAATTTTATGCTTTTAAGAAAGGCAAAAGTATTTTTAATTAACTCACATTACCAATATTTATTTAATAATATAAATATACTTAAAAAACGCAGAAGTATGCAAAAAATCTGAAAGGTATTCGAAGAATGTGTTTATTTTGAGCAGTTTTATAACTAGATAAATACTCACGCCTTGGATAAAATTTGGAATAATAGCAGTCCATGTCACTCGTTTATTATCACTGCATAGATATTATCTATTTCACTGTCAATATGTTTACAATTCACACGCGAATTACATGTAAAACGTTTGACATTTCATAAAATAAGGTGACAAGTGACATCACTGCACGCAGAATACGTCAAATCGCATGCAGCCACCAACGCGACTGAAGTGTATCGCGGGCGAACGATACCATACCGCGTCTTTCGAAAATTGCGCCATCCAGCAAGCACACTCAAGCGAATTTAACAACACAAAAGCACCTTGAGCACACTTCATTCCCGACAGCTTACCGTAATGCGCCCAAATCCTAAAACTAGATAATGTTTACATCGCGAAATGCCGACACCCGTACGACCGGAAGTCGCAGAGAGCCAAACACGACAACTATGTAAAATATTGCAGGATCGCGATCGCATTGTTGACATTCCCGAATAAAATTCACCAAAATTTCGAGTTACTTGTATGAAAATCACATGTAAAGTATTTTTCACTTACCTATAATGGTGTTCGAAGGTGAAATGAAGGGGCGAATTTTGATTAAATGATAATTTACTTGTAAAATTTAAGAATATACTCTTATTGGTATGCGAAGAATGGCACAAAGAATCCCGACAACGCACGCGACGAATGCGCACCTCGTTTGCGCATATGCTGACACAACTTCACGGACGTTAGTTACTCCCCTTACCCCGCGTTCACCCGATTTCTATGCATGTGTGCGCAGCCAGAGTGGTCAAACGTGAAATTTTGTGTATCTACACACGCACACATTTGTATTTAGTACGTACCCAAGCAAGCTCCCGGTCGCCGCCATCTTTAATAGAGAGAGATAGATGATGTTCATTTACTTTCTGATTCTGATTCGAGTAGCGCCATCTAGTATTAATAGGCATCAACCTTTTTGCGTGTGATTTCAACAGATGGCAGGTGTTGTATAAAATATGAATCACTTCGTGTATTTATTTATTAATATAGAATATAGGGCAAGTAGATTTTGTTTTCGCTTTCTTGGTTTAAACGAAATAAAGAAGGTACTCATATTTTTTGTATCAGTGTACTATATACATAATTAGTTTCTTTCATATGTAATATTTATTTTTGAATACCCTGTACAACTTCCGAAGTTAGTTAATTTAATATATAAAATATACTTGTTGTGATAAGATTTCTCCATTCTATTCATGATTAAATATTTAAAATGTTTATGAAAGCGTCGATAATTAACTATATAGGGGAAAATAAAACAGTGTTTATCATTTAAGTCTTTATTATACATCCCATGACCATAATCCAAGTAAGCAGTAACAAAATTATACATTGTGTGCTATTTAATTAGCAGCGGAAGGTAAAATAACAAATATTCAATATACATATTTTATTAGAAGAGTATGCATGGAAAAAAAATTAACAGTTTTTCAAAATATTTTTTTTTAAATTGATAAGTATTTAATATTTTATTTTGTTCAATGTCAACGTCAATGTTTACGATAAAAAAAACAAGCCCTCCTTATTTACCATACCACATTACTCCATCTTACTCTGAGTGAGTGAATGAATGAATTTTTTTCTTAAATTCGTGACTTTCGCAGACAGTGTTCGTAAAATTAAATTTTTCTTACTGTTTCATTTTTGTAGTGCTCATTATACTCGTAATCAACTTCATCATGAAAGTTCAGATAAAGTTTATCTGCGCCATTTTTTCAATCGCACTTTGGTAGACGTAGGTATTTTGTACCTACGTAATTGTTTGTTTTTTTTAAATTTAACTTTAATGTAATAGCGTCATAAATAATTTAGGTAAAGCAATTCTTTTTTAATAGAGTTTCAAATAGAAAATAAAAAATGTGTTATAATTAACAAAATTAGTCAGTAATTACAACGAATTTTTATAATTTTTTAAATTAAGAAGTTACATAAGACTTCTTAAATAAATGATTTATCTTTTTTATACCGTACATAATCGTTTAAATATAATAATACCTTAGTTAATTAATTGATCTATATGCCTATCTAAGTACTACCTAAGTACATATCTACAATTTGTAAGCGCCTTAACTTAAAGGCTACGCTGGATTTTTTTATAATACAAAAATTACTCAGGTTCCCGATAACTCTTTGTAAAATTACAACATTTATATAACGATAACAAAATAGATCTTAACGCTAAAAGACAAAAGGTAACGTTTTATAAAGAAACAAAAAGTACGCCTCTACAAGTAAAGTTATACTTATTTTATCTGAAAGTAGCTATGGTAAAATGTGGACATAAAGTAAGTGTAATTATTACACCTAGATTTTTACATGTCAAGAAATCAAATAGTTATATATATGTATAGAATATTTTCTTCATTAAATGGCGTTGCTACTATAACGCATTACTGTCATTATAGATATTGAGGTGCCTAGTTACTTAAAGCTATATTCGTTAGCATTTTAATAACAAGCAAATCTATGTAGAACATGTTGACCATGGAAGAAGAAAGGTATTTTTTATAAATAAAGTTACTTATATAATGCAGAATTTATTATAAACTTATAAACTTGGTATTCTTCTTTTAAGCGACGGGCTTGCAACTTGTCATTTTGTATGAATCTCAAATCTATCAGTAAGATAAACAGCTGATCGTGGCCTATCAGTATTTTCAAGACTGTTGGCTCTGTCTACCCCGCAAGGGATATAGACGTGATTATATGTATGTATGTAATTCAGAATTTATAGATAACGTGAATAATATCTAAGTAAGTATTTAGTGGATTTTAAGCACAATGTTTTTTTATTTGTGAAAACTGAAGTAAGTTTTCTCATAAATCGCATGCTTTATATAAATTGGTACTTACTTAAACTTAATTGAAAGTAAATATGACTCAAATAGTAAAACAGAAAACAAAATTAAAGCAAGTAGCTATGTTTTTAAATTTAATTTTGGTTGACGGTACGATGATCTGTTTCACTATAGTAAGTTGTCTTATAGTTTAGCATGCCTTATTATTAGAGATCGGATAATCGGATGCATTTTACCTTAACTAATATTTCGGCTAGAAAGTAGGTATGGAGGCGGCTTCTTGCTTTCGGGTATTTATTTTTTTAGTTTAATTATTTTGAATCCCGGAAATTTTATTAAACAAGAAATTGAAACTAATCGTATATTAGGTATGATAAACACCTTTATAAACATAAGTGATGGATGATCATATCCCGGAATTTTTGTGCTACAAAAATGCGTTTCATACTAAGCCAACACCTCAACTTTAGGTAAATTTGCATTCGAATACATAATTAGAACATTAAGTGTATCAATGCCGAATCCCGGAATTTTTGAGGTACAGAAGTACGTTCCATACTAACCCAACACCCCAAGTTTAGGTAAATATGCATCCGAATATCCGATCTCTGCTTATTATTGTTTTAACTTTACTCAAGATATGTTTTAGTGCATTGTAAATACCATATACCTACTTAGTATTTTTGTCACATAAATCTTGGTCCATCAATTTTGCAAGTAGGTATGCAGAAAGTTGAATGCAATGAGACATGATTAAGAAATTAGTCTAATTATATACAATATTACTTACTAATTACAATTTCGTTTTTTGTTTTAGAAGCCCATGGTAACTTACGTAGTTTTTCAGATAAATGGTTTCTCTTCTCATTCCATAATTAATCAATGAGAATGATACTGGACCTTTTAACTGTTCGATGTGGAAATCTAACGGCCTAGAAACAACTAGGTAAGTATATAGTTACCTACAACTAACTGTTAACAGTCGATTTTATAGAGGCAAGTGAAATTATGATCACAATAATAATAAATAAAAAAAAATTGGACTTAATTACATATGCATCTAGGTGGAGCCTTTGTTCAAATAAAAATGTACCCATTTCTGATTAATTTTTGATGCAGCGTAGACAATTTATTAACAATAATAAAATAAAGTTATAATGTAATTTTTACAACATTATAGGAAGTACGGAGAGCGTGTTCTTCTACAACTACGGGAAGTATTTTTACACTAACAAAAAGAAATTTAGGTAGGATAAAACATGTAACATGTAAGCTTCCCAATCAAGGTCTTTAACTTTAGCCTGTACGATATGGGGCGATACCGAGTACTATATCTATAGTCATGTCAGGTACTTACCAGCAAGTATTTTTTTATCAAGGTGTAATAAGTGGGTAGGTACTTGTTATCCGGCGGGAAAAAATAGGAGAGTACCTACTTAGAGATTTAATTAAGTTAAAAAAAGAAACTATACATGTACTTACTTAAAATTAACGACTCATATCTCTCACGATCAAAGAACGATACAAATGTTTTTCAAGCAAAAACTTACCTAAAATGGGTGCCTAGCCTATTAACTTAATTTAGTTCGTTTTGGCGTGCGTTGGAGAGACCACTTGGAGCTGATGCGTGGGCAGGTCTCTCACTACGATGACGTGGAAGGCCATGTTAGCAGTCGCCAGGATGTACTCGCATACCGAGAACCAGGTGAAAGCTGGAATGGAAAAGTTGAAAATATACGCAATACACACATAAGACTTCTTCTACTTCCTCCTAGCCTAATTCTCGGTTACCTCTTACAATTTACACTTCGCGACACGTAACGTATAAGCCGAAAGAATAAGATATAATTTAATAGTCACAAACCTCGAAAGATCCCGTTTAGCTGGTGAGATTAAAAGATGGTGACAGGTTGTAAGACCATCAAAGAATGACCAGTTTATAGGGAGCCTTACCATTGCTTCATCGACTTTATCAATTACTACACATAATTATCTTCGATAGAGCTTTGATTCCGGGTTTTGTTCCAGGGGGAACTTCTACGGTTAAAAGTGCATAATCAATAGGGAACCGTTATGTTTTGTACGCTGTTCAAAGTGTAGGACGAGCACCGTAGAACTTTGCGAATCCCTTAGCAGTATAAAGTTGTTGTACTAAGAGTGTGCTGTATAGTGTGCATACACATACTTGTCCATTATTTTAATTTGAGAATGTTATTTATAAATATAGGTACAATTTAAAATAAATTTTTGCTCAGCTTGAATACTAACAAAAACATAAATTTCGTGCCTGACTTGAAAGGTCATAGATAAATAGGTCACGCGTGTAGGTCATGCCACTCTATTTATATTACAACCTTATTCCATGGGTTGGGACGACACGAGTCTCATAATTATAAATTACTGAAGTCATGGTCCTGTGACATTAACCATGCTAAACTCGTGTGGTTAAACTAAATGAAAATTAACGAGGAACCATTTCAAAGCTTGTGATTTCCTAATTAATAAAGATTTATGTGCGTTCACTTTGTTTTTCTTATAAAGCATATCTGCCTCTGAAATATACCTACTTGTACAGGTTTTTAAGTAATCGGACGCCACCACGTCACTGACTAGGTACTTATGCAACCCACCCTCACCCATTTGATATCCATTGAAAATAGATTTTGTGGTCCTATTCAAAAGAGCCGGGTACAACTTTGTACTTACTACTACTACTTCATCATCTAGATAAGGATCTTACCTAAAGGACGACATAACAACCGATGTCTTAGGAAGAATATGATGAGCCCAACCGTCGCTGCGATGGCAACGTAGAAAAGTATCCACACCAACTTGTTAGTCCGCACTGGTTCCACCACGTCACTAGCTATGCAGCCGACCCTCGCCCGGCACAGCATATGTACCAGCGAGGTTATCATAAATATTATGAATATCTTCTCGTGCACAACTGGAATGCAAAACGATAATTTTGGTTTAAATATTCTTCAACCGTTAAGAAATAGGTACCTAATCAAATTATGAAAATATGAAATGCATTCGCAAATTAAAGTAAGTGGCTTGCCAATTAAAACTAATAATAGGTATTTAAGAAAAGTAAGCCCATAATATGCGAAGATAGATCATCACCGATTTGACAACATATAATAATCGTCGGCCGTTCTTTTTCTTCCAACTTTTGACCACACTTTTCACCAATAGGCTTAATAATGGACACTTTACAAATATTCTTCTTCCTCCTGGTGTATTTTCCGGTAACACTCTTTCCTCTCTGTAGAGGAGCCCGGCGGTGCGCCTTTCTGACCATATAGAATCATTGTGACAAGAATTAAAAGTATGTCATCGGTGCGTCGCGTTACTCGTAATTACACTAACATGTAAAGATTTGTTAAGGAAAGTGTGATTTATTTAAATTTAATATAAATTATAGTAGTGTACTTACAATAATTTTCCCTATTGGAAACATACGTAACTCCAGTAAGGGCAAGTATTTCTACAAAATTGAGCCAATAACAAGCCTCTCCCAACTTCGTCGCTAGGATTCGAGACTGAAAATGATATAAATTATGTAGTTATTCTGGCGGTAATCACTCATTTCGTAATTATAAAAGAGTGTGATAAGAGAAAAACATGCCATATTCTTCACAAAATTTAAAATTGTCCTCTACTTATTTCCATGGTTCCTAGGTTAGTCCCTCATAAAGAAAGCAAAGGCCTTAAGTGCAGTGATTTCGTTTAGCTAATCAAGAAAAAAAAGGACGAATTGAGAACCTCCTCCTTTTTTGAAGTCGGTTAAAAATACCATCAGTTTGGACAAACGATTTGGCTGCGTTCCAAATACACATTTTAATCTGAAGGTACTCTAGGTATACATACCTTTTCTTCAACGATATGAGCTGTGCGCTCCTTATGATAGTTGTAATATAGGGATCCTATTAACAACCTTGGTCCTAAGTGAAAAGCGACGCATATCCTCCAGATATACCTTTGGGGGCTTATACCAGTAATCGCACTTATTGATGGCACCACATTGTAAACCTGAAAAGGGATTAATTTGTAATACTCTCTCAATTTAATCATGTTGATATATTCCCGATTTGATTGTTTATAAGCTGTTAAATAATTTGGCATTAGCGATAATCGTTTGCTTCCAGCCAACGGGCCCTTCGCACGTGCGAATCTTTAATGCAATAGTTTTAAGTGGTTTATATATATATATAAACAGGACAAATTACACAGATTGAGTTAGTCTCGAAGTAAGTTCGAGACTTGTGTTACGAGATACTAACTCAACGATACTTTATTTTATAATAAATACTTATATAGATAAATATCCAAGACCCAGGCCAATCAGAGAAAGTTCTTTTCTCATCATGCCCTGACCGGGATTCGAACCCGGGACCTCCGGTGACACAGACAAGCGTACTACCGCTGCGCCACAGAGGCCGTCAAATTTTAAGAGAGCAAGAGAGGCAAGAGGTTTTATTCTACAGTCGCCCTTTACGATACCACAAGAACATCTCCATTGATGAAAGCCACAAGCGGAATGCATGAATTTACTCTGTAACGTTTTTATCTTAGTAGACAGCTTAGAGCCAGACTCTTGTTGTTGCATTTAGCTACGAATTGAAAATATAAGTAGATGCGTTTATCAAAAGGGCACACCACTTAAATTATGAGTTTTATGTAAGACCTTTCCCGCCAATATTTTCGTAAACATTTTCGTTGTTTGAAAAAACACACCAAGTAAGCGAAATTTTTCAAAATGCGTTCTTCTACTTCTTATGACGATTATGCTTAGATTGGCCAGTCAATCAGAATTTCTGCCTTTTTAACTCTCGATTTAATATAAAGCTCCTACACTATTGTAGGTAACTTATTAAAACTGACACAACTAAAGGAATATCTACTTGTTTAATGTTTCTTCATTGTGTGTCAATGAAAAAGGGAAGTCTTATAAACGTTAACTTAACAATTGCTATTTAGTGAAGTATGTATCTATAGTTATCTTGCCAGAAGCGTTGTTCAATCTTATGTAACTTTTATAACACTGCATTGAGGCAATGGCTATGTTACTTAAATAGGAAACCTGCTTAGATTCAGTGAGGGCATAGGTATATCTGGCCTGCTAATATTAGAGACTAACGTCTCAGTTAGTCTCGTCTAGTGTTAATATTAAAATCTTTCTTTACGGTTGAATTTAATGTCTCAATTGTTATGTTTGAATTGAATATATTTTTTTTTATTAAACGAATAGTACTCATTTTAGACTCTTTCTGTAATTTTACGTAAGAGGGACCTAGATTTCAATAGTCTGGTGTATAAGAGCACTTGATAAAAACGTGTAGATTGGACGAAAGAGACGTTGGGGTGGGAATTAAAAAACAGAGACTTTACTTAGATATGGGATTTTTATTTTGATGAGTCTATTTTGTATACTACTGGGCAAAGGCTTGCTTTATCTCCCTCTAAAAGTCTCTGTCTGAAGCATACTTAGTTTTGCCATACACTGAAAAAGGTGTCATGTGGACAAAGATAAAGAAATGGACAAAAATAAGAAAAAAGAAATTGATAATTACTAAAGGTTCTACTTACTTTACAATGTGTTTCATGTATATCATCTGCTTGAAATATAGAGGCTGTCACGTAACAAAATATTAAAGCACCTAGTGGAAGCCAAAGAGCAGTCAGACAGATTTCCCTGAGCCCACATGACCACAGCAGTCCCTGGTAAACAAAATATTTAGGTATATTTCATCTATCAACGGTAGAAAAAATTTCATCATCCACTTATTAGTCCGAGAGGCAAAAATGTTTATTTGCACTTTTTACATTGATCTATGGGGGATTTAGGCACACTTCCTCGTTGGAACTTCTGAAACATTATTCTCAAGACACTTAATCACCTTATACTCCAGAATCTTAACACTTCTGATCACACTGCACTCGACGTTTGTGCGTTCATCTTCACGCACAACCAAATTTGGTGGCGACTGTACTTGTGCGTCATTTACCATTTTCTAATTCGCTGCACTCTCTAAGATGAGTCTCACATCCTAAATTTCACCTTCATCCTAATTCTGTCACAATATGGTTTATAGCACGACCAATTAAACACACAATCATTGGAGTTATCGGTTACAATATTGATGTTTGTTTGTTTTCCGAGTAAGAAGTCAACAATGTAACAAATTCCTTTGTGCTTATTACACTGGTTTTGTTGTAAAAGTACAATGATAAAATGCGTGTGGATTGCTTAGGCGTGGATTGAATGAGGTTATTTGGACTTGCGCATTGCACGCTGTGTGAGGGGTGACTACCCCTTCGACTTTACGTAACGTCAGCGAAAACATTAACCGTCATGTAACGTTAGCATCGCGGATTAAAATTACAATTGTTATGCGCCAGGGCTTGGTATTGTGGTACTGTTTAGAACGACAGCTCAATCTCTTTTTCTCCAGCAGCCGCACCTGAACGTGAGATAGTTGACTCTGTCCACCCCATAAGGGTTCAGGACGTGATTTTGTATTTGCATTTCATTGTAGGCGACGAATAGCACAGTTACTATAGAGAGCTTTAAAAACTCTCAATTGGTCTTAGTAAGCAGTAAACACCAGTTAACTGAAGACACTTTGCACAGCGTGCAGAGTATAATTATAAACTACAACCGATATAAAAATTTTGTAGGAAAAATTTTGAAGAAAAACAGATTTCAGTTCATGGGATAGTTAAGACATAAAAACAGGCTTAAAACCAATTATGATATAAAAGTTTATTAAAATAAAGTTTTTTTCGCAATAAAAAGTATTCTTTGTTCTTCCTCAGGGTCATCTTTATCTTTGTATCCTCTCTTTGTTTGGTTTGGGAGTGAACGCGTAATAGATAGACAGAGTTACTTTCGCAAATATAGGGGAGCAAGGATAGTATTATTTAGGATCCCCACATACCCGGAACTTTAGAATAGGACGCCTGCATCCCCTGCCCTTTGATGTCTTTGACTTTCTGAAGTCCTTTTGTACTCCGCAAGCTAAGTAGGCTATATCTCGCGTCCTGTTTAATTATCTGAATACTGCAGCAATGGATCTTTGCAGCGATCCCACTGCGCGATATGTTGAAATCCGGGACTATAACCCACAGCTTCGTCTCCTTTTGAACGATAAAACTCCACGCCTATTACATTAGCAGCCCTGAGAGACAGGGCGCTGCGCCCTCTACCAGCCTAGCTCCACGAAGAACCGAGTTCTACATCTTCTATCGTCATTAGCTATTGCGTCCTCATCTCTCTGGAGAGAAGCTCGTGATCCACCTATGACCATGATCATTTTTAGTGAGTAGATAGTAAGTCATGAAATAACTCCTGTTATATATTATATTTTTAGCTAGACCTGATCTTTGTCATTGTTACCGTAAGGCACAATTTGGCGACTCAATCGTTATATCACTTTCCCGGCTTTATGGAAATCCAGGAGGCGTTTCCCACTATTACATAACTTCTCTTGGTTTTCCATCTTCTGGTAGTCATTATTCTAAAATAATGAGCAATTTCAGCGAGTAACGCCCTCTATTTATTTATTTACTAATTTATGTACGCAGAAAACATCGAGACTGATAAACACAAGAAACAAAATTACAAAGGTTCTGCTTATTTCAAAAGAAATCTCTTCCACCAGACCCGAGATAGGAGACATGATGGAAAGGGTGACAGGCGTGTACTCCACTCACACAACTAATCTACAACTCACATAAATAAACAAATACATAAATAAAATACATATATCTATATTATCTGACTTCTATTCTCGGGTAGTGGTCATAGGCTAATGCTTTCTTTCTTCTACCTCTTTGCGATCTTATGAACTTTGAATCTTTGAAAGAGCTTGAGTGATGATGCTTTCACATAAATTCATTTCTAATATTATTTGTCTTCTACCAATTCTACTCAACTTGTAGACTATCTTGCTCCTGATCTTTGCCAAGTCTTTTGTAATGGCCTTGACAATGACAGTTAATGTCACTTCGAAAATTTGTTGTCATCAGTGTCAACAAATGGCAATTTGTAAGGCGCATCTAAAGCTTTGCGGATTGTATAAAAATTATGAATATCTCTGTTTTTAAATAAATGTTATGGATTTATAACTTCAAAATGGTTCGCCAAACTCTTATGACGAAGTTTATTAAAGTCTTGTTGCTGTTCAGTTTCTGTACCATTCATATTCATGCTACAACTCACTGGATGGTCACCGAGACTGGTTTAATTCAACCCAGGGTATGATAAAAGCTTCCTGTTTCTTTGTAGTTTCCGTATTATTCACCTTTTAATCTACTTATGTCCTAATGGCACAGACGTCATGACCAAGATGTATTATCGCCATTAATACTTGCCCTAGTTATTGCTTTTAAATCTGATTTTACCAAGTTTCTAATCAACTTTTTATTTAACCTAGCCAAACAAATCGCATTTAATCCCCTATAACTCTCACTCTCACTTAAACTTATATTATTTAAAGCAATAACATTTATCATTTGTAAAAAATAATAAGATACTGTTCTGTACTGATGAAATTTAGCAGAAAAATTAATACTGACCAGATGGACAACTGGTAATTCCTTTTAGGCTTTAGGCTAGGCTAAGGCATAAGTACCTACCTTAACTTTTTTATTTATAGGAATTTCTTACAGCAAATCTAATTAAATTAATTATTTCCTGAATATTTTATCAGCAGTGCAGTACTTTAACTGCTCTTAACTAAAAGTAACTTGAACTCAAATTGGTTGAATAAGAAAAAGGGGTTTTACTGTAACCAAATCTTTAAGGCTAAATAAAACTTATGTAGGTACTTATTAGAAAAAAAAATATATATTTTCAGGAAAACTCCCCATTTATACTGGCCCGTTCTTATGATTTAATTGCATTCCTTAATCAAGACACACGCTGGACTAACATTGTGAACCTGTACCATGATCTTTGGAGAAGAAATGATCTCATTAACGAAATGTGGGTAGACTTGGAGAAATGTGTAGATGTTAATTTCCTACTTTCACTCGAGAAATATTGTGTTATGAGTGCACCAATAAGTTCTATAAATTGGTACAGTGCATTACTTGAAGAATCATTTAAAAAGAGTGAACCTGGAGACAATATGGAAAAGGGGATTCCTGAGGAAGATTTTTTACTCTATGCTCCTTCTTACGGACATGACAAAGATGTTCCTGATTGCAAGAAATTATCCTCGCTTACATTTAGCATGAGTGCTTTTGAACATTTAGAGGTAAATATATTTGGTGAATTTAATCTGACACCTTATTTAAGATCTCTAGTAATCGAGAATTTCTTTATAGTCCTGTTTGATATCTAACCTGTGTTAGAATGTTTTGTTTTATTCTGTTACTGCTTTTGCCCTTTAGTACAAGTCATAATTCTACTTTTTTAGAATTATTAATCTTTAGTAAACAGTGTTAATAACTTCTTAATTTTTTTTTAAATTTCAGGGAATGTTGAACAGGGAAAATTTGACAGGTCCTTCTGAGTACTCTATCCCATCACATATATCTACTATTATGACCATAGATCAGTTTGGTCACTGGATCACAAATAGTTTGCGGAAAAATGTCACTTCTTGGCTGCATTATAATTTGGCAGCATTATATTGGAGGACCCGAGGAGATGTGCCCAGGTCTATAGAATGCAGTCGTCGGGCTTTGCATTATGCTCCAAGGTTGTTTAATTATAATTTTTTTTTATCATAAAAAAGAAATAAAATAGAACTCGTCATAAATGTGCCATGTGGTTCCCGGCACCAATAGAAAAAATAATAGACTACTCCATCACTTTCCCATGGATGTCGTAAAGGCGACCAAGGGATAGGCTTACAAACTTGGGATTCTTCTTTTAGGTGATGAGCTAGCAACCTGTCACTATTTGCACATCATTTCTTTCTTAAGCTAAATAGCTAAACATGGCCTTTCAGCCTTCTATTGTCTCCCCCGCAAGGGATATAGACGTGATTTTATGTATGAACTAGGCCTTACTCTGATTGACTGGCATACCAATACATAGATCAAACTGCTGGGTCTAGCAATTGATATCTTGCATGTAGCTAAGTACAAAGAGAAGATATCCCGAAATTCCTTACTAAATAATTTGTATTACGCTGGTATCGCCAGCGTGCTAGCGTTATAACTTAATTAATTTATAACAACCAAACTTTGAAAAAAAAAAAACTATTATTGATATTGACACTTACTTGTATCATAATATCACTTAGGAATCATTCCATAACTACAAGGTAAACAGCTTGTTTGTTCTTTTTATAATAATATAATCAGGCATTGGTTTCAGGTATTATAAAGATGTAGCGTTGCTCAATCTCGGCACTGTGCTGCACATCGCTAAACAGACAGAAGATGCTATCACAGTTCTATTGGCTGCCGTAGACCACGACCCAAATATAGTGATCAATCATTACGCTTTAGCTAATGCTTATGCGGTCATTGGTGATTTTAATAGTTCCATAAAACATTACGAGATATGTATGACTATGAATCCAGAGTTTGAAAGCGCCATGAGACATAGAGATGGCGTTTTGTGTCATGCAGGGATGCGTACCAGATTGTCGGCACTTAAGGAGTAAGTTTCTAAGATAGAATAATTTCTATTATCTCGTTGTAAAGTACAAAAGAAGTTGCTATCTGCATCCTCATTACATACTTGGATATTTATGAGGCTTCCATTGTAAATAACAAAATATATGTTCACATTTAAGTACTTTAAATTTCTTTTTTGCAAATTATATAAAGTAATATGTACCTTTGTAAATTTCTTATTTTATTTGAATATGCTCTTATAGTTGTATTCATACATAATCATACTGTAATGGTAAATGAAACTGATTGTAGGAAGCTGCTTATATTGAAAGATGAAATAGAAGAATTCAACCGCAGAGAAGTGCACTGGATGAACTCGCAAACTGCCTTCGTGAAAACCATGAGACATGAAGAAGATTCTGGTAACTTCTTTGTTCATTATATATACTAGAATACAGGTTTCGCAAATCCCACATAAAACCTATCTGTAGACTCACAATGTCGACGAAAAAGTGTCTGAAACAAACAAACATTTCAGTTCGAAAATCGATTATATATTTCGTTAATAATAATCGAGGTATATTTAAGAATTGTGTGCTCTATTGCAACACGTTAAGATCCATTTTTGAATGGTTCATATTGATCTATATATTTATAAAAGTGAGGTCGTTTGATTATATATGTAGTGATCGAAGATTTGAACTCAAAAGTTTCAGAGTTGAATTGTAACGCGATTGCTTGCTCAATTTTTCAGATATGTACAACGTCGATATGGTCTGCGAAAAGATGTCTCTAATAACCGGACTAAATATAAAAGACTTGAAAAAGTACGGTAACAGGAATTATTTGATCAAATATTTCTTTGATCGTTTAGTAGTTAACCCAAAATGGACCGTAGAAAAAGGGGTCCATGCTATAGATTGGGTTTATAGAATGCAAAAGTTTTACAAACATATACAGATGCAGGAGGAGTATAAAATAGACTTTGTGTACGTTGATAACTCAACAGTGCCCAGAGATGTTCAGATTTTGAAGGAAATTGGACCGTTACCAGTGATACCTGATGTTTTTCCTGATGTCAAGGGTAAGTTATACAATGGTTTCTTAAATATTTATTTGTATATTTTACTTAATAATTTGATTTTGCATAATTGCGGTTGTCTAATATTTTTTTATGTGTATTTTGTTGCTTTGGGGAGGTCTGTCGTACTGATTTAATTTAAAAAAATCAGGTAAATCATGTTTTTACACGAAGCGACTACTATCTGACCTCCGAAACCTTTGCGGGTAAACCTAACCCGTATTGGATCCATGGTAACACATCCAGTTGATTGCCTAAATGTTCAGGTTTGCTCACGATCTTTTCCCTCACCGTAAGAGAAAGGTATTACTCGTATGACATAATATTTATGCTTAACAGATTCGTACTTTGAGGATACAGATGTGAAGGCGGCACCTCCGCCACTAATTGAAAAGAAAACTCCGCTTACGCCAGCCGAAAAACTGTTATTTGAATTTGAAACTGGCATTATTTTGTAAGTAAATTCATAGAGTACGAATGTACTTACGTAGGCTTATAAACTTAGGATTTTTCTTTTACACAATGTCAACTTCTGAATATGAATTCCATCATGAACGTGGTCTCCAAGTATTTTCGAGACTGTTGGCTTTATGGATAAAGATGTGATGTAGAACATTTAACAGTAGACCTATGTATATAGCTTATTTCAAACCATTTCATATAAGAACTAATTTTGATTAAACCAACGGTACTAGTTTTTGTAATACTGAATTTCTTGCTTCTAAAATTTCAAAGGCAGTTTCAGTTTCATCTCAGTTCTATCATTAAGCCATACAGCTGAAGGCCTTTCATTCTTTGAGACTACAGGTTCTACCCCGTAAGGGATAAAGGCGTGATTATATGTATGTACAATCTCAATTTCATTAAGGTATAGCTTAATGATGGAACATGGCCTTTCTGTATTTTCAAGGCAATGCTCTGTCTACCCCGCAAAGGATATAGATGTAACTAATATGTATGTATAAATGTAAAATTCCAGATATCCGCCTACATTGAAAGTGAACCGCAATTCTGAGGATTTCGACCGCGACTCGGACTGGCCGTCCAACCGGTTGTGTAAAGAGACCGCCCCCAGCACTCCCAAGTTCCTGGAGTCTATATACCCTGTGTTCCTGCCTTTTGAGAACAAGGGATTGAGGTGAGTGAGGCTCCATGTTAAAATTCAAGTTTCAATTGAATATGTAAGAACACCATATATAAATGAAGGGTGATTTGCTTTAAACCATGTTAAAATTGAAGTTTTAGTTAAATTTGTTAGAATAACATTTTTAAATGAAGGATGATTAGCTTTAAATTATGACAAAGTGAAGAAGTACTTTGAGATTTGGGTTGAAAGTAAAGTGTGATAAATTAATATGTCTTTTTTTATATTCCACTGAATTTTTACAAAAAAATAAATGAACTTCTATCTTATTTGTAATATATATTGTAAGTTTGCGTAAGTATAAGAAGGTCGAGACCTACTGATACCATAAAAAAAAACTTCAAAATAAATTAAAATAGAATTGGGCACCAATTCTTTTTTTAATTTATTTTTAAGTTTTTTTTCTATGATTCCAGTGTGTCTCGATCTCCTTACATTTTACAATCTTATTACGTAGACGAAATACGACAAAACAATGTTTGTGATTTCAGAACAAAATCGCTACTGACGCACAAAATCGGAGTGCCGGTCAATGTGGAGCACGACGTGCCGTGGCACCCCCCGGTCTGCGTTCAGGACAAAACAGCTTCGTTTTCAAACAAGAAATCGCAAAAGTGAGTAACCTACATTATTAGTTTCACCATCTAATGAATGCCGAAGCTGAAGTTGACGTTGTTGAAGAAAATGCTGCAGTGCAGTTTGTTACCGCTTCTTCTGCACTGACGCCTTGGAAGCGGCAGTAAACTTAGTTTTTAAGTAATTTATTTGACGTCAACCAATGTTGTTAAACCATACGTTTTGACAATTATTAAGCGATATATAGTATCCTATATAGTAATGAATAAAAATTTTGAATTTTTTGAATTTTGCCCACGACACGCTCTGTTTTTACGGTTTCATTCTACATATCATCACGTCTGTATACCCCTTGCGGGGTAGACAGCTAACAGTATCGAAAACACAGATAGGCCACGTTCATCAGTTTGACTTAATGATGGAATTGAGATTCAAATCATCAGGTTGCAAGCCCATCGCCCATTCGAAGTATCCCAAGTTTATAAACATATCCCTTAGTGACCTTTTACGACATCCATGAAAAAAAAGATGGAAGGTTTTTTTTTCTATTGGTGCCGGTAACCACACGGCATTTCACTCTCTTTGTTCCAAATTATTATTGATTGTTTATATACGATTTTACACGATTGTAATATACCTATATATGATTTTTCACGATGAAAGAGAGAAATAGATATTTGTTATTTCGCAGACAACAGTTATCAATAGAAGTGCAACCCACGGAGTATTTACGACAGAAACTGCTGCAGTATGTGGGCGACGGCGACGTGGAAGCGGCCAAGCATATGCAGGAGGCCGAAATTGGACAAAGGATATATGCTGTCATGCAAAAGGTATGATAGATTTTATTGCCGCTTTATTGCTTTATTATCCTTTTATGATACATCTTCCCAAAGAAAAAATGCAAAAAGTGGGATAATAAATCACAGAAAGCCATAGTTATAGGCTATTGTGAAAATACCAAAGTCTATAGTTTTATAATAACTACCTCTAAAACAGTAATCAAAAGCAGAGATGACATACTTTATATTACCCTTTATTGCACATAAATAGCTGAATGTAGCCTATCAGTCTTTTCAAGACTGTTGGCTCTGTCTACTCCGCATGGGATATAGACGTGACTATAAATTATTTTCGAAAGTAGTATCAAGATTTTTTACGTTTATTTCAGTACGTAAAAACCGACTATATATACATGTATTAGCGAGGTCTCGTTATACAAACATACCTAGTACCTACTACCTATTATTAGGTATTCTGTTGTTTTATTATATATGCAGTAAAAGTGATTAACATATACATACATACATACATACATATGGTCACGTCTATATCCCTTACGGGGCAGACAGAGCCAAAAGTCTTGAAAAGACTGAATGGCCACGTTCAGCTATTTGGCTTAATGATAGAATTGAGATTCAAATAGTGACAGGTTGCTAGCCCATCGCCTAAAGAAGAATGCCAAG
This sequence comes from Amyelois transitella, assembly GCF_032362555.1. NCBI lineage: Eukaryota > Metazoa > Arthropoda > Insecta > Lepidoptera > Pyralidae > Amyelois > Amyelois transitella. The sequence continues at coordinate 9,376,206 of NC_083509.1, forward strand.
TTTATGAGCCTATCCCTTAGTCGCCTTTTACGACATCCATGGGAAAGAGATGGAGTGGTCCTATTCTTTTTTTGTATTGGTGCTGGGAACCACACGGCACATATTGTTACAGAAAATAGCTCCGAAATGGATGATCCACACTCTAGCGTCTCTATACTGGCGCGTCCGAGGCAACAACGTGAACGCTCTGAATTGCCTGCTGTCCGCTGGCAAATCTGTTGATAATAAATACAAGGACCTCGTGCTGGTTTCCTTGGCGTCTGTTTATTTAGAGATGGGCTATTTTGACGAAGCGCTGGTGGCTGCGGAGTCGGCGTTCAGAATTAGTTTGTATGAGGTGGGTTTTTTTTTAAATTTTCGTTTTTGATGACGTGTAGTATGGTTGAAAATATCGAGCATTTATACTTGCATATGAAAGAAAGACAGAAAGAAAGAAAGAAAAAATGTTTATTTGGTACGAAATACAAATTAAAATATGACAATTTACATACAAAAATGTACCAAAAAGGTCTCCGCTCAGCAACCGCGACGCTGGTCTTCCGTTTCCTTTGACAAAAATAAAATTAAAATATAACAAAAGCGACATATACTGCATTAAACATTAGGGTATGGTGGCGTCACACTCTGTGCAGGAATATAAACATATTACATAAAAAGTAAAAAAGCAGGAATAAATAAAATATCTTTAAAATATAATATATAAACTTACTCACCTATTATCAATATATTTTAATTTTAACCGGTGAAAAAATTTCTCTCTTGTAAAACGAAAAACAATGTCGGACATCACTACTTTGAAAACCAATTTCTTTTCTTTAAAGTGTATTTTAATTCCAGCCAGCAACAAACTTCCTATTAGCAGAACTGAACATGGTGAAGAAACATCGAAACACTCATATATTCCATTTGAAACAAGTCGTTCGCATAGAGCCCACTTTCATGGGAGGTTTGGCGCGCATGTTGCTCAACGGGTGGTCTTGTGTGATCAAAGAACTCAATTCCGTGCAAGAGTTAGGTGAGTGAAGTATCTTATACATTCATAATCCATTAATAATTTAAGAAAAAAACTTTATATCTCTTTATTGTTGTAAAGGTAGAATGTTATGTGTGTATCTACATACATACATATAGTTACGTCTATATCCCTTGCGGGGTAGACAGAGCCAACAGTCTTAAAAAGTCTGAAAGGGCACGTGTGTATTTAACTGATTTTATTAGCATAGACGATAACACGGATATACTTTTTATCTCATAAAATTCTCATCTTTTAAAATGAGAATTTTATTGTTCAATCTTATTGTTATTGGATTTTATATTTTTGTTTCAGATTTTGGTGAAGGTGACATTTGTACCCAAGTAGAACCCGGCATGAGTATGGTGTGCGAAAAGGACGGCACGAACTGCCACGTCACCAATATACAGTGCTTCAGCAACCAAGAGAGAGGTACTCTATTTTATTATTCCTATTTTGGGTCACGCCCATATTTTGGCAAAGACCAATTAAAACTAGCACTTACAATGTCAAGTTGCATTACTTTACTAGATTGTTTTTTTTTTTCTAAATGAGAAAAAAATAATTTAAAGTAGATTTGAAACGCCGAATTCCGTAGACTGGGTGGGGGTGACCCACACAAAGGTTCTCTGTTTAACCCAATGGTAAACTGTTAGAGAATGCTATGAGCATTGTACTTTACAAATCGTTATTGTCAAAACAGAGATTAAATAAATACATAAATAAAAAACTGAAATGAACACGTAAAAAGTGGGAAAGAAAAGCGACAATTAGGTAGATAGTGTGTGCATAACTTTAAAATGTTTATCTGCAAAAAAAAATTGTCTAGGCACCTAATAAATTAACAATTAATTTTAAATTTTCATTTCAGCGGAAAGCAGTACAATAGTCCGTATGCTTGAGCTGAAAGACGATAAAACCCAGCATTCGTCCGCCGACAAGATGGACGACAGTATTTTCGACGTGTTCATAGACAATATGCCGTCGGATCCCGGCGATAGAGTGGCGCACGAGAAGAATTACCAGTCTATGGTCAATGTTATACAGACGGGGCTGCAGGGCTGTGGACCAAGGGGTTGTCGTGGTGGGTATTTAATTTCGTTAAATTTGATACCAACTAGACTATTAGATTAGAGATTAGAACTAGATTTGATATAAACTAGATTATTATCGCGCCTTCATAGGTGAACATAATATAATGTAACATTTAATCACGTCTATATCCCTTGCGGGGTAGACAGAGCCAACAGTTATCAAAAGTCTGAAAGGCCGCGTTCAGCTCTTTGTTTAATGATAGAATTGAGATTCAAATAGTGATAGGTTGCTGGCCAATCGCCTAAAAGAGGAATCTCAAGTATAGGATAGAACAGAATAGATTTATTTGCAAAAGTCTATCTCTTAGTCGTCTTTTACGATACATAAGGAAAGAGATGGAACAAGCTACACTATATAAATAATTGAGCCACATAAATAATGTTCAAAACATGAGTTTATCACATTGTTTTACAGATATTCAACCTGACGACTTAGCTTTAAAAGAAGAAGACTGCTCATATCAACATTTGCAACTAGGATACTGGCTTCATATTATAAGTTTTCGACAATTGCTCACTGAAGCCAATTCGAAGTAAGTTCAATGTTATTTACAAGGAAATTTTATTCTCAATGTCTTTATCACTTAGGAAAATTCAAGGCAATTAGTATAACTTCATATCAAATTCTGCAAAATCGGTTCAGTTAGTTGTCTGTACCTACTTTAATGTTTACAGATCGACGATGATGCCCCTTTAAAGTGTTTCTTCATATTATTTCCTTTATTTCCCTTTAGATTACCTCAAGAGATAGCTGCACTAAACCCGTCGAACAAGAAAGTTCCAGAATGTAAGATATTCTCCGACGCGTCCGAAGACTTCTTTCTAGAAAGAATCGGCCGCGTGGACACTGATGGTTGGGAACCGGTATTGTCTTTAATGCACCAGTTCGCAGAAGTTTTCAACTTCTACGATTACGTCGTGCTGGGAGCTAAGATCGCGAAATATGTTGACACGGTAAGTGTGAGTGAACCTCAGTGTAGTAGTAGTATCAAATCAAATCAAGTAGTAGTAGAGTTGTTAACATAATTAATAGAAATTAACAATAAATTTTTGAAAATGATCAGAATGCGAAACTGACTTGATGCGAAAAGACTTGTTGCGTTTATGATAAGTTTATTTATTCACTTAAACTTTATTGAACAAACAATGTTATTACAATTGGCGGACATAATGCTAAATGCATTATCTGAGAGTCAACTTTTTGGTTAAGCAGAGAAATTGTTACTGATCCGTGAACTCGGATCTCTGAAGCAATACATTTAAGAGAAAGCGAATGCCCGTGCTGAGATTCCGTGATTAGATTGTGTTATATGTGATAATGTCGGTGACAGAAGCCGCGGTCGTGGGTGGGGCTGGCGGCGGCGGCGTGGTGGTGCGGCGCGGGCGGGCGCGGCGCGTGCGCGGCGCGCTGTGCGGCGGCGGCGCGGGCGCGGGCGCCGCGCGCGCTGGCTGCGCACGCGCTGCGCCCGCTCGCCGCGTTGCTGCACATGTAGGTCACATTTATACATACATACACACGTACCTACATGTAGTACACGTTACGTATAGTAAGGTGAGGCCCTGTTAAAACGCGGGTATAATGGCACCGGTTCGAATCCCGCCACGGCCATGTAAAAATAACTATTTTCGAAGTTATGAACATTACATTGAATAGTTACCGATGCTGATTACTAGCCCATCAAGAGCCTACACGAGGAAACCCGAGTTTTTAAAGCTTAGTTGCCTTTTACGATATTCATGAGAAAGATATGTTAATAAATATAATTCTGTTTATCCATAGCTCTACGGCTATAAGACACACTTACAGGAATGGTGTGCTGCTCTCGCTTAACGCCTTTAAAAAAAGTCCCCTTTTTTAAATCCCATTTAGTTCTCAATGGAACCGCTCTACTTTTTTCTGTGAAGGAGACTGCTGAGTCCGATAGAAATCTGGTTAAATCATTTTATTTAAATAAAAATTTTAGTCTCTCTCTCTCTCTCTCTCTCTTACACATCTTTGCGTGTTCCCGGTTACTGCATAGTTGTGGATTTGGGACCACCTTTTGTTATTTTATACATACATACATACATATAATCACGTCTATATCCCTTGCGGGGTAGACAGAGCCTACAGTCTTGTAAAGACTGATAGGCCACGTTCAGCTATTTGGCTTTAAGATAGGATTGAGATTCAAATAGTGACAGGTTGCTAGCCCATCGCCTAAAAGAAGAATCCCAAGTTTATAAGCCTACCCCTTAGTCGGCTTTTACGACATCCATGGGAAAGAGATGGAGTGGTCCTATTCTTTTTTGTATTGGTGCCGGGAACCACACGGCACTTGTTATTTTATATATTAAAATATTTATTATCTTTTCAGGCAATCGAAGCAAAAAGACGCTAAAGATATAGCCTACCTCTCTTTCTATATGCAACCAAAGAGTAAGATAGAAGCATTCCTTGTGGCTGTCTCACACACGTACATGGTAAGTGGAAATGCTCATTATAGTTTATTATCCTTAAAATATTACTTGATATCTGTGGCAGATGTCAAATGCATTTATTTTATGGTCTGTCCTTTTCGCACATCATGCTGTCACAGTAATAAAGTTATATTTTAAGGACTATAGTGTGACGATAAAACTAATTGACCGTTCAATATTAAACTTGTTTAATTAAAATGACTTTGTTGGATATAACAAAAATAAAACAACAATATGTTATCTTACTGATTTAATAAACATAATATGATTTCCATTGTGTAACACTCATTTAATAAATTAGCGAAATAACAATGATAAATACGTGGTTTAAATTTTCTTAAAATAGAATAGTTGCAAAGCCTATTACATATTTTAGTAAACTTAATCTAGTATTACTTAAGTAATTATATATAATATCAAATCTTTTGTATTAATCTTCTCACTCAGGATGAATACGAGCAAGCAGTTTGGATGTATCGATACTCGCTCACGTTCGACGATAAATTCTTGCCAGCCAAGGCTTGTCTCCACGCCACCATGTGTCTAATGCTTTTCGGGGAAACAAGCAGAAATAAACTCAAGCACGACTAAAATAAAGCTCATTCACCTTTATACACTATGATATATTAAATACGCAATTTCAATTTATCAAAAATACAGTAAAAATATTAATGTCTATATCTAAGCTATGAATCATATCTCGAAAATAAGTAATTGGTGTCCATACATCTTAAATATAGTTACAGTTCTTTGTCAATATATAGTTACAGTGTGTGGATTTATCAGTTGAATACTTGTTGCAGTTGTATGTTTATTTGGTGACAAACATGTTTTCTTATCAGTCATTGATGATCATGGTTCGGTGTTTTCAGTTGTCAGCAAAACGAGAAACGTTATGTTTTTCATTTAGGTATGTGATAATTAAATCGTTTCTCACTCAGTAAACTGTGATCTATAATCTTGAAAAACGGCATTGGGTATTTTTTTAGAACTATATTTTGTTACTTTATAGTAGCCATACAGACATAGCAACCCCTCATATAAGGGAAGTAAATGCGACTCGAATATGGCAATATGTTGCATAATTATATTAGTTTGCAATATTTATTACCAAATAAATATACAAGATGACAACACACAGGTAAATGCAATAAATATGTAAATTCCATATATTATAGTAACAACGATGAATGTACCAAAACCTGCTCATTAAAATGTGGCTCACTATTTAAGAACCCATTAGAATAGAATAGAATAGAATAGATTTATTTTCAAAATTGGATACAAGGTATCACTTATTGACGTCACATAACTTAAATCTAATTATAACTACTACCGCTTCCAAAGCGCATGTGTAGAAGAAGCGGCGGAACAAACTACACTGCAGCATTTTCATAGGACGTCAATTTACAAATATAGATCTCTTAAATCAAAATCGTGGACGAATGCACATTGTCTACATTAAAAAACATGTATGAATGTAGAACTGATTATGTCAATACGAATATTTCGTCAAATAAAATAAATATAAAATAAAATATGTACATACTGTACAAATTATGTCAAGATCATGTCAAAATACACAAGAATTAAGAGGCTATTATGTCCAGCTCGGGCCACACATGTTTATCATTAATATAATCATCCGTGCTGTAATAGGCTTTCCTACAAAGCTCAACTTTAATATACTGTTTGAATTTTCTATCATTCATTTCAAGAACACTTTTTGGTAATTTATTATAAAATCTTATACAATTAATCAGAAATGATTTCCCTACCTTAGCCAGCCGATGTGCTGGGATCGACAACTTGTGATTGTTCCGCAGTGATCTACTAGTACATTCACCTACTTTTTTGAAAGAGTCTAAGTTTTTCCTAACATGCATGATGTTATCGAATATGTATTGGGAGGGCAAAGTTAAAATATTTAGGTTTTTGAAAAAATCTCTAAGGGAATCTCTTTGTTTAAGACCGTAGATATATCGAATTGCCCTTTTTTGTAAAATGAAAATAGTTTGTATGTCTGCTGCTGATCCCCAAAGCAGTAGACCATATGACATTAAACTATGAAAATAACTAAAATATACTAGCTTAGCAGTTGCCACATCCGTCAAATGCCTAATACGACGAATATTTTTGTTTATTAGGCATTTGACGTTGTGCTTTATGTCCATTTCTGTTTTCTTCATTAAGATCTATACATAGTGTAAGTGTAGTAATATCATGAAAACAAAACTAGTCGCTATCATCCGAAATTACAAGACAAAACTGCTATGTATTATTCGTTTTGAGAAACGTCTGCATAAAATGCAATGGGATCTTAATTCAAATTCAAATCAAGGCGCATCACATACATGAATCTTATAAATAGGCGAACAAATACGTTGAAATGTAAGATATTTTATTGTAGGAGTTTTAATCTTAAATAAATCCTATCACATTTAATGCAATTAATAGTAAATGACGTACATACATAAAACGCATTTTCTTCTACGCTACCGAAATCACAACTATTCGCTTGCTAAATAAGAAATATTTTAAAATAGCCTTGAAACCTTTTGTATTACTATTTTTTGTGTGTGGTGCGCCGAAAACTTTTTTAAATATATATAAAGAATAAAGGTAAATTTCATTAATCGATATAATGTGTACTAAGAATTGTGATAGTACAATAATATATGTACTCGCCGTAGAACAAGACTATTTGTCGGATTTTTTTACGTTGAATATAAACTTTGTTGTTATTTGCATTTGTTTAAAGGTTGAATTAGTTATTAGTTTAATTATTGTTCCGCCTTTTTGAAAAACCTTTTTTTAACGTAAGAATAATGATAATAATATTAGATTTTTTTTCTACAATTGAGTTTTTGTGCGGGTGTGAAACTTTGATATTTTCAATTTCATATGCAATAATAAATAAATGAATAATGTGAAACTTTTTTTTATCAAATTAGGGTTTTTTATATTGTTTACACTTTGTTCCGTTACCTAATTGTCCATTCCTGATTTATATTCAGTTTTGTTAAGATATTAACTATTGCTCAAGGTGTGTTACTGCGTTACCGTATTTATGGCTTGTTCGTGTTGTTTTGTTGAGTTGCTCGTATTTGCTAAATTAGTAGGTATGAAGACTGATCGAGATATATGCAATATAAAATATCCACTCAATTCATGTGTTTTATTTGCAATTGTATACTTTTAAATTATTATAATTAACTTCTCTCTGTTTGAAATTTAAGTACATTCGATTCTTCGAGACTTTGACTATAGAATTTAACAAAAAGTACCTACTTTTTGATTATTTACTACTCTTACCACAGATTAAGAAAATACTTTTGTTAAAACCGTCATACGGTTTGTGTTATAATTTTTTTTCTGGGAAGATAGGTAGTATCTTCATTACAGCGTCCTCTTGGTATAACAACAAAAATCTATGTGAGCGGTGAGTCGAGTCACGCTTCTCAGTACGTCTTATCCTAGCATAACGGCAACCGGCTTTTAGCAATAGTTCATAGAAATGTCACTAGATGGCGTACGGTGTCGACTACGCTCAAAGATGATCTTCGAGTTCTTTTTCAGCCAAGGTTTTTATTTAGTAAAAAAAAACTTATTTATTATTATTGATTGCTCAGGTTTGACTGACTGTGCTCTCCCACATCTTTATAGGTTGTAACTACTTTTTGAAGAAAATATTTTTTTTTATTATTTACAACATAGCTTTTCATTGATGCATATAAATTTCAATTACAATACTGATGACATGACTGATCCAAATTTTTTTTCACATAATACAAATACTTACCGAAATCACATCGAAAGAAATTTTGAAATCAAAATAATGCCAATTGAGTCCAGATAAATGTTGAGGATGTGGAATTTGGAGTCTTCAGCCGCTAGTTGATTATGAAGCACCCACAATAACTATTGGAACACGCACAAGAGTATATCAGGTTTACTAGTCCTGTGCAGTGACCAATAGTTGTTTTGGGCTTCTTTTTTTTTCTTAATTTTTCTGTCGTCTTCTTCGGCTGTGGCACGCATCTGCTGTTAAACTTGCACAAAACACAAAAATAATAACAGGGAATGAAAAATAAAAAAGGTGGAAATACGCTTTATTGTAAATATAATATAAATGGAAGGACCTTAGTCTTATAATTAAAGTGCCTATTTATTACAAATATTTGGGGTTTTCAATCGCTTTTTCGATTTTGCTTAGTTACAAAGTTTTATTTATATGCTTACTAAAATAAAAAAATCTTTAATTTCAATAGTTAGTCAGAATAAATGCCTTTTAATTCTTTGAACGTAAGTAATGTCAATAAAATATAGTTTTTAGGTTTTTCTTAAATTCATGAGACCCAACATTACAAATTTTTCTTCAATTTCCATAACCTTACACCACTTTAATAACTTAACCCAAAATGGCTAAACTTAGGACACAATAAATAAAAAAGTTTTTTTGGAATTGATGTTATGTTTTATCAAAAAGTAAATTCTATTTTATTTAACTACATTTACTTCTACATTTATTATTTCTTATTAACATACTTTCTTATATTAATGACATAATAACAGCAGTCTGAAATACAATAACAGAATCTTATTTCTATAATAAATAGTAGACCTTTGTTACATGTATTACTTACATGCTATCATCTTGCATTGCGATGCATCATCTTTATTTCTGCAATGATAAAAAAATATTTTGTCATTTTAGCAATAATACAGAATAAATAGTGTCTTCGAAAAAAATACCATACAAATCTGTATTGTAATTTTTTCTTCGTTCTTTATTTTTTTCTAAATAACTAAACATAGTTTAAAAGTCTACTAGACACTGAAACAATATAGGTACTCACTAAACATATATTCATGCCACCTTCCCGTTATCGGATAACTAGCTGTACCCAAGACATCCCTCCCGTGGAATATCCGGGTAACGTACCGCATGTATTATTCCAGGTTATATTTTACCCGTGTAAAAATTGCTACAAAAAAAGTAGTTAAAAGTAGTTTTTGCGTGAAAGAGCAACAAACACACACACACATCTTTAAAAATTTTCTTCTTCTTAGTTTGATCAGTGGAAACATAGAACCCTTGTTATTTTTGATACGTCAGTCTGTCCACTTCACCCGTATGGTAATGAACAGTGCGGGCGAAAGATAATTATAATGAGACAATTCAGTTAAAAAAAAAAGAAATGCAACAAAATCCTTCGTGCGCGATGACTCTTACTAGGCTTTTTTTTATAATAATGAAAGGTTTTATCCCATGTGTGTGTGTTCCGATGAGTGAACTGTTCAAATGTAACAGTTGTTATAAAAATATATACAATAAACGTAAAAAAAGGAGTTATCCCCAGGCTATCACATTGAAATTGATTGGAAAAATTTGCTTATCTCTCTTCATCAAGAACATAAAAAAAGGAGTTACCCCAGGCTAAATTGAAATAAATTGATTGTAAAAATTTGCTTATCTCTCTTCATGAAGTGAAATGATTGGGTGAGAATAATTATTTGTTCAAGTTCAAGTGTGTTAACGATATAAATATGTAAATGTAAGTCCAGTCCTCCAATTCATAATCCTGGGGTTAGTGCCGGTTGACGCCTCACCTCTGGAGAGGAGAACAGACCCGTCTGTGACCATAACCTAGGCGAGGGTGGGTCGCATAACTAGCTTGAATGATTCAAGTTTGTTGCACATACAGTTCCTCGTAGAAGGATCCCAATTGTTGTCACGGTAGAACTGCTTTGGTGGACTGACTATGTGATATGTTCCATTCTTCTATAGCCCTATATGAGGTGCTAGGAAAAAGGAGTACTGGAAACTTCTAAGTGCTTGGAAATAAGGCTTAATACATATCCCAAGTAATATTATACACGCGAAAGTTAGTTTGTTTATTTTTACGTCTACACGGATTATCTGCTGAACCAATTTTTAAATTTCGCATTTTTTAAAGTCTGGAGAAAGATAGAGAACAATTGATCCCGGTAATAACTATAGTTTCCGTGAGATTTGCGATAAATCTGTATTCTTTTGTAGATAGCGCTAAATTCGCGGGCGAAGTTGCGATTAAAAGCTTGTATCTTATAAATTTTTTGTTATGGGTAAAGGTATAGTATAATTATTTAGTATCAGGTAATATTCTACTCGAGTCTAATTTTATTTTGGTGTGACCAACAGAACCTTTTAAAAACTGGTATTGAATAAAAAGGCCCTACTCATAGGTAAGGTCTTGGTATATTCAAAAAACCTTGTCATAAAACGAGGTTGTTAAAATAAGTACCTACTCTGAAATCAAATTATGCAAGATTCACTATCAAGCTGCTGGATAAGAAAGCTTGGAATTTGTTGCTTCGTTAGAACCTGTGAACAGAAAATATGGTAAATCACATTTTAATAATATCAGTGAAAAACTGCGTAGTTAACTAAACAACATGCATAGAATTTGCAATCGTAGATATTTACATATGACATTATTATTATTTTTTTTATGCACGCATGACAAAATCATAAGTTCACGACAGTCTAGAAAAAACAAGCAATACCTATACTTATGATTACCCTACCCATCATTAAAATAAAATCTATTTTCTTCTCTTATTTAAAACAACCGTTCTACAATTAAACTTATTTTAAAAAATAAGTTTAGTAGGGTAATCATAAGATTACCCTACCCATCAGTTCCTCTGCCTGTCCCCTTGGAAGACAAAATGTATTACGCGTTAGAAAGAGCTGAGACAGCGGACTAACGGCAAAAGTTATATCATCTTACTTATGTGACATAGGTAATGTGATATTGATGATTTTTAGAAAAGAGATACATAAAGCTTTGGATAGGACACATGCTTCCATGCCATCCATGGAAACAGACTTTTATTTTCTAGGGACGCGGATGATACTAACATATAAAATAAGGTGAACAACATTTTTAACATTCTGAATGTAGCGGTACAAAAACCTATAACATAAATAAAATAAAGAAATAAAAAACAAAATGTACTGAATCTTCAAACAAAAACAACTCTAAGTAGGTACAATAACTTTCAATCTTACTTTAAAAGTATGATAGAACAAGGCGTCTATTATATCGTAGTGTATTATTGTTCATACAATTAAAAAAACATATTAACCAAATTTTACTGACTGACTGAGTTACACCTTTAGTAGTAGTAGTTCAAAAAATAATTTTGGTTTACACGTTTAACGCCAGAATTTCAGACAAAATAGAGTTTAAATATTTTGTCGGATACCGTACACGATGCCCTCGGCGTACAAAGAAAATGTACACATCATAAAAATCTTTCATAAACCATTAATATTTCTCCATTCATGAAAGAAGTACCTTCAGTTATAAAACAGTAGAGGAAATGTACGTCGCAAAAATTACACAGCAAACTCCATAGCCTTTTTCTTGCACCTCGTTCTTGACACTCGGCGGCTATGAAACGCCCGCAATAGCCGCTGTCACACGCACAAGAGTATAGCCTTACTAATCTTGTGCAGTGGCCAGCAGCTGCTTTGGGCTTCATTTCGTCTTCCAGCCTCTTCCAAGTTTGATGGTGTTGACTGGCTGTGACGAGGGTAAACTAATTCGAAACTATTCTCTGTGTGTTACGGTTTAAGATTTAAAATCTATTTTCTTTTCTTATTTAAAACAACCGTTCTACAATTAAACTTATTTTTTTTTTCATTATAAACATCAACATCTTTAACTGCCAGTAATTGTTATCCATGAAAATGTCAGTGAGCGTGATTAACAAATTCACACAGAGAATAACTTTCAAAGTTAAAACTAACGAAAAATAGAGTACAAAGCAAGAAGATACACTAAAAATATATAAAATAAATTTTAAATGAGAATTTAAATTACAACAAAAGCCATAAATATTTTTACAAAAGTAACAAACTGAAACCATAAAGTATCATAACACTAACAATACATTAACAAAAATTGCCTCACGGGGTCCTTTACCTAAAATGAAATTTAAGCATCTATATTATAGTGTATTTAGTGTCACCCGTAAGGACGGATGGAGTAAAAAATGTAGAGTATCGGGTGGCACGGAAGCCTTGCTGGTGTGGCGCGGAAACCATACTACCGGCTTATGTTAATGCATTACAACATATGATACTTATGCCTCGCTGATGCTACTAATTTTAAAAAAGAATAGATTATTAGCTAAACGTCAAAATATTGTAATCATCTAAACTTTTAAAAAATAAGGACTCGTTTACATAGGTATTTAGGTTTTTCATTCCTTTTATTTAAGCCATCGTCTGCCTGCCTCATCCATTTTATTTTATTTAACTGTGCTAAGCATGTTAGTTTTGTGTGGTTTTGCCATTCACTTTACGCGCTCTATGTAATATAATTTTGAATATGACATATCAATAGAATTATTTTACCAATCGTTGGATATTGCATAATCGAAATTACTGTTTATAAATGAAAAAAGTAAATAAAAAAATAAGTCAGTTTGGTGGCTATGACAAAAAAGGTCGGGTTTAAAAATATATATTTTTTCTCTTTGTGTTTTTTTGCATATATTTTGGATTTTCATTTATGCCAGTAGAAAGTTAAGACCTCATTTCCGCTAGGTCTTTATTTTATTCTGCCGTCAAATATAAAGGGGCATTTCTGGAAAAGAGAGAGCTGTTCATTGCTCTATCAGAAATAATGAATCTATACCACAGTTATTTTGGTTGATTGGTTTATAAATATTGATAATATTTTCCAAATAATAAAAAAGTTAATTTGCCTTGATGCAAAATCAACAATAAAGGATATTTGAATGAGCCTTGAATAATTATCGAATTATTTTGCTTTTCTTTTTCGTCAATAGAATTTTCCACTTATTGAAGATCCTTGTTTAACAAAGGTGAAAATGTGAACAGGTGATACCACAATACCACGGTTTTTTTTGATTATCTAAAAAATATTTTTTTTAAAAGAAGTCCCAGTATTAAAAAAAATCTAAAGTTACTGTCGCCCCGATAAATTTGATTTCACACTTATTAAAATTAAATCTCAATCTAAAATAATTTCACAAAACAAAATCATACTCACTTGAACACAAAAACAAAACACGAAAAATAAAGTCCTCAAAAGGCACTATGGCTGGACGACCAAAGTATTTAGTATTAAAAAAGAAACTGTCATTTGTACGTGCTTGCCCGTGGTATGCCGGGGCGAGAATGATGCTCGAAGCCTGCCAGTGGAACACAACCTGTCACGGATCTGTCCCGTCACCACCCCTAATTTCCTTGTGGTACAAGCGGAGAGCGGAGGCGGTTTTAGCTTTTTATCGACTAGCTTGCTAAACTAACTTTCTCTTATGAGAAAAGTATTGAGAATTGCATAACTATTAATGAAATTGACGTGTGAATTCAAATAAATAGAAGTGTCAGTTTGTTATATAACTATGTATGTTATTTTTTGTAAAATTAGACAACTTTTTTTACATTTTCAGCGTTAAAATATTGATAAAAGTTAAATGATTTTTACTAGGAAATTTCAATTCAAAGAAATTAAGGCCATAGTAAGATTCACGACGATTTCGCAAACAAATCTATTTTTCGGTTTATCAGGAATAATAAAACTCCTTTTAATTATTAATGTTCATGAAAACTCATTAATTTAAAAAATGCAGTCAAAAGAAGAATATAAATACATAAATCGTTGATAACCAACACTTGGACCACACTTTTACGTAACCTCCAGTTAAGCTTACCGTCTGTCACACGAGTCCTTATCAGTAAGTATATAATTCAGTTACTTAGCCTTTTTCTACATTTTTTAAAACAAGCAGGAAGCAAAATAGTGGTATTTGTTAATGGTTTTTAGAATTATTTTAGGTTCTTCAACATAGTTGTCTGTTATTCTTAATAAATAAATATTTAAGAGCAATCTGACCTTTCCTCTACTTTTTTTATCTGACGGTTCCTCTACTTTTTTTATCAAAGACCCATAAATTAATCTAGTCTAGATGAGCAAAATCTGCTAAAAGATTTGCCCTATACTCCATGCTCTTCTTCGGGTACCAGAAGTGAAATTACAGTTTCATAAGCATTTGCTCGCTAACTTCATACGAGATGAATTTTAAATTAAATTGTGAATATTTTAAGTTCTGTGTGACCTATCGAGACGAGACCTCCGCCAGTACTTAAGTTAAACTACTCGTATTATCGATTGAGTTAATTTGTCTTTGAAAAGTTAACGGCAGATTTGTAGTATTCTAAATTACCTATACATATAATTATATCCTTTGTAGATAGTGTAGGGTAGATAGTGTCTTGAAAAGACTGATCCATATAGAATGCCAAGTTGAGCTATGTGGCTTAATAATGGAATTTTGATTCAAATGGAAATAGTTCGCTAGCCCATCGCTCGTACTAATGATTGACTATTACACCTTTTTTTTTAATTCAGATTTATTATTATATTTTATACAATGCAGAATCCAATTTTTGATTTCATACGCAGACTTAGAAAAAACACAAAACAAACTCCAAAACATTCATTCGTAAATGCTTATGAACAGGCATATTGCCAGTTTTATTTCATTAATCAATATGCAATATCTGTATATTTTAACTAAATAGGTATAAACGTAACGGCGTGCGAGGACAGGAAGCCCTAGGAAGGAGGTCGGCGCCTCCCTCTTTACAGGATTACGAATAAACCGCGCCACAAAGATTTAAACCGACTGTTCGTGCCCATTGTAGCACGATAATGATTTAATTATTTTCATTTAATTTTATAAAATAAAACCATAGAAGTATGCAAGTGTTTGAAGTCATTAAGTTATATAGGTACACTTTTTAGTTAGTGATA
Source organism: Amyelois transitella (assembly GCF_032362555.1). Classification (NCBI taxonomy): domain Eukaryota; kingdom Metazoa; phylum Arthropoda; class Insecta; order Lepidoptera; family Pyralidae; genus Amyelois; species Amyelois transitella. The sequence continues at coordinate 9,391,610 of NC_083509.1, forward strand.
GGTACTTTTGAAAATAAATCTTATTTCTATTTTTAGGATGCCGAGAAAATGGTATGTATCTATGCATGTGATTCTAATTTCAGATTGAACAGGTATCAGTTAATCAAAAAAATGTCACAGTTAAAATCGCACGCTAAATTTGCTTTGATTGCGTGCTTAAGCACATTTAAATGTTACATAAATAATCCTTATAAAAACATTTTATGTATTTAAAAGCCACCAATTCTTCCAGTATTTCCAATTTCTCCAAATACTTGAATCGCACGACAATCATACCATTGTGACAGGAAAGATCTTACATAGAAAAATCGTGACGTGGGTAAATGTAATCGCGCACCCTACTGCAGCGAAATTGAGTGTTCAGTGGCATATAGGTAAGTAAGAGTAAGTTAAGTAGGTAGTAGTAGTAAATCACTTGGATGAAAAAAAACTATTAAATTGTATTATTTTTGTTCTGAAAGCCAAAAGTAAAAGAAAAAAAACACTTTATAGTGTTTTTTTATAAGCCAGATGATCCTTTGTTTTTATACAGAAAATTTTATAACATCGATTAGCCGTGAAAACGTAACAGACAGATATACATATTTTGTATAAATTAATTTAAAATGAATTTAATTTTAGAAATGTAACCCCTTTTTTGTAGTCGGGTAACAAAAGTTAAGTCTAAGCGACCCGATCCGGCGCGATCCCTTACGCCCGGCCGGCGGTGTCGGATCACCGGACACGATTCGAAGGGCTTCTTCTAATCTATTACCAGCTGCTTTTTTTATTATTCGGATCTAATGATCTATCAAATAGTTGAAATGAATATAGGTCTTTTCCGGAGGGGTATGCAGGCAGAGGCGTTCCATTTGCCACGATACCCTAAAATTTCTTTGTTTTCCAATAAATGCGGGATGCATTTGTTTCTACCTTATCCCGATCCTACTAATATTAAAAATGTAAAATTTTGAAAGGAAATGTGGACTAGTGGATGGTTTTTTACTTTGTGTGTGTTGCACTTTCACTTTAAATCTACTTAACGAAATTTCGATTTAAAAATTTTTGTCCCGTAATTCCCACGAGAGTGAAGTCCTTGGACGCAGCTAGTTAATCAATAATATCAAATCACGCTTCTCATTTAAAATTAATTGGAAGGCCTACACGTAAGTACCTTGATCAAGATTCGAAGTAATAGAAAACAGATGGAATGGTCGTTATAAAAAGTTCCGGGAACTCAAGAAATTGAATAAAAATTAACTATTACGTCCCTATTCCTTACGGGGTAGATTAAGAAGTCATAAAACATGAAGGCCACGTTTAGCTGGATGAGACTAAGAGATAGTCACAGGTTGCTACACTTTTAACTAAATAATGAATCCCAAGTTTATAAGCCTTTCCCTTAATTGGCTTTATAATCCTCGCGAAAAGAGAAGCAAACACTATATAAGTATCATTGTGTGTAAAGTACTTCTACCTACTTGTTATTAAGCTGAATCTAACTTACAGCTGATGCGAATGACGTTATTGTAAAGTTTGTTTTAGGCTATAGACCATGATATTCAGATTTCAATCATTGTTAAATTTCATGCGGTTTTCATTAATTTAGATTTGACTGAAGTAAACAATCAATTACAAATTAAGGTATTTAAAAATAAAAACATAAACGAAGCGACTATTCCACCTTATATGAGAATGAATTTCGATTCCATCATGGAGTCATACAGATGAATATGGCCTTTCAGTCTCATCAAGACTCTATTTACCCCGCATGGAATATCATGTTTATATTCCTATGTATAAATGTATGTTAAAGTACTACAAACTAATAAGTAATTATAACATCTGAAATTATAATAAGATCTTGCCGTCGGTGTGAACGCCGCCCGCTCCGCCAGCGAGCTATAAATAAATCGACCTTCAGATTAAAAATAGACGCCGATCCCTCCCGAGCGAGGTCGGGAAACTGGGTCACTGGGACCCTCTGTCCCTGTCGCGCATCGATATATTCCTATGAGAGACAAGGACAGAGGGAGAGCCTGCAGCGCCCGTGACGTAGCGGGGCTCGTTCATTGAATTTTCAGGCTCAAGCGAAACGTTTACCGGTGGTGCATTGAGTACGTCTTTATGTTTTAATCATTGCGTCGGTATAACTTTTAGTTAACATTATTTTAAGTGTTATTTTAACACGATTAAAACTATAACTTGGAAGATTATTGCAATGTTTGTTTTTGTAACATTTGGGAGATATAATTTTTTTAAGAGCTTTTTTTTTAAAACCTTTCTACTACCAGCACCTATTGTTTTAATTTGTACATTAATAAAATGATAGGAAAAAAAAAACATGTTTCTGAAATTTATCGAGATATAGTTTATTGTTAAACCTAGGTTAACTGTGATGACGTCAAAAGCGGGTGTGGCAGAAATCTATGACGTCACAGGAGAGCTCTGACGTCAAGCGAGCCCCTCCCGGCCCCTCCCTCGGGCTCCGCATACGAATTGCTTCCACAGTTTTATGGATATTGTTTCTTTGTGGTATTTGCAGATCATGGGACCCTCAAAGAAATACAAGAAAACATATGCTTTTTAGTTAATTTTTTTTTTTTTTTTACAAAGTATGCAAAAGCAAACCCCAGGTCACGATGCGTAGTGGCGGAGGATGCAACTTGGAATGCGCAAGTACCTATATATTTTGTGAATGCAAAAAAGTTAAAACAAAATAGGAAGACATATTTTCTATGGCAAACCGTTCCGCAATGTCAGTAACTTGAATTTAAAACAACAAATTAAATAGCTAAAGGACAAAACGTCGAGCAATTTAGTTCAAAATATTTGTTAACCACCATTATGACTTGCCCAAGAATTCGTTGATTTTAAAAATACTGTTAAAATTTTGAAAATGCTGCAATGCAGTTTGTTACCGCTTCTTCTGCACTGACGCTTTGGAAGCGGCATTAAACTTAGTTGTGAAACCAAAAGATAAAACAATTTTTTTAACCAAAAGATATTATGACAATTTTAGTGATATTAAAAATAAAAGCTTTGGATTTGAATACTTAATTATTATTTTCCTCGAATTTTTATTGAATATTCTGATTACTATCAATAAAGACATTTTAACAAATCAAATATGACCTAAATAGCAAATCTTAAAGACAGCGACTAATGGCAAAATCAACTAATTAATATTTTTATGTGCTTTTATTGAACAAGAAAATCTTCTCTAATTTCAAGGTCTCAAAGTTAATCGTAAATGCTTTTTTTCTGCATGTAAGGTATCAGTTTATGTTATCGTTTACGAGCTCCCACTTCCAGCAAGGAATATCTTAATCATATCATAAGCACAAGGCTAGGAGTAATTTAAGTATAATTTTTATTTCGACATCACTCTTAGAGTATCCACGTTATTTTAAATAATATGTCACCAAATGTTGTGGCATTAATAAGTGATGTTCCGAATGTCCCAAAATATGGATAAAAATGTTTGATTTCGTTTCAATAGGGCAAAACCGTGTGGCCTTGAAATTCTCAAGGCTATATACAAAGGAAGTCACTCTAGAAGGTTCTATACAGAAAATGATTTCAAGGTTAAAATTACCAGCCCAATTAATATTTTTTTATAAGTATATAGGAGGAAAGCTATGAAATTATTAAACGATGTTTTTGTTTGCGTTACAAATTCATAATAATATATACGATTTATGTAAGAGTTAGTACTTATAAAGAAAATTCAAGTTTAATGTTAGAATTGTATCATTATAACTATTATTATTTACTATTATTATATATTATTATTTGAATGAAATATACATTTTTAATTTAGGTACCTAAGAAGTTCTAACAGGTAGATACCGCACGGCTGCAGAAACTTGACAGTGTATCTTAGAGTTCAGTGAGCACCTGGGAGCGGATTGCCCGAGATTTCCAAGGGAATGGGGAAACTGGGGTATTAGGAATTACCAATAAGTGACATTTGAAATTTTTAATGTGCCCTCCAATCTTTTCAAAACTGTTTGGCCCTGTCTATGTCGCAATGGATATAGACGTGATTTTATCTATGTAGATGGAATTTTTTCTGCAGATTATTAAATTATTACATTTTTATTATATACATTTTAATCAACATATATTGACTGCTGGTAAAATTTGGAAGGACATTAAATTCTGACTTTGTTTGAAATTGTTACCGGAATTGAATTAATTATTTCGAAATAGATAACAACATTATATAGTTTAATTGGACCAAAATTATTTTTTTTGCCACAATAGTTAACTTCCAGTCTCTTCGAACTATTCGTTCTGTATACCCCATTAGGAATAAAGTCGTGATACATATGTACGTATATAAATGCTATGATTAAGACTAACCATGGCACCTATTGCATAGGCAGGGTAACATTAGCGATACAAGTGAGCCTGCGTATAGCAAGGACGAACCCTGGGATCGATTCTCATCCCACCGTACATGGGGACTGATCGATAATTACATATAAATAAAGAAATTTTCCAACCTAGATGATATATATTATTGCATTCAAAATTTTTAATTATTTTTTAAACTTATTTTAAATTGGTAAACGGAAATCCTATTATATTTTAAATTGATAACTTAGAGATAGTTGAGACATGAGTCTTTGCCTATCCCGTCAGAAAAGAGGCGAGATTTTATGAATAATGAAATTTTAATATGTTATTGTTTTAATAAGTATTTGTAAAGTTTGCATGAATGTGGTTTTTAGGTAAAGTTAATATTTGATAAATGAATATTTTTGCGTAATGGACAGCTTTTACTACGCTACTACCGAAACCGTGACTTAAACCATTATTTCTATGTAAAATTTTGGAAAACATTTCTTCTCTTTTTTATTATTTTTTAATGAAATTATTGCTTTTATTTTTAAATAAAATATGAATGATATTTTTAAATATTATAGGTGACTAAATTCGTGATTTAAAAAAAAAAGGTTTTACGAAACGTGTAAAAGTGTCCGCAAGCTGTGTGGGCGGTTTGTATTGTAAGGAATCCCCGCGTAGGCGAGTCTACGAAGCTACGAGCTACGAGACGGCGCGTAGGCGTTACGCCGCAGCGCTCGTAGCCTGCACGTGCTACGACTAACTAAAAGTAAAGCTTCTGAATTAATGTAAATTAATTGAAAGTGCGATAAAAAAATAAATTTCCCTACCCATATTTAAAATGCCCATTACTTACCTAAGCTGCCTCCAGCCAAAAGTTCATCATCCAAAAAAACTAAAAATCAACAAAAAAAATCGCATCATATTTCAACAACTGAACTTTAAAATTAACACGGAAGGGAACCACCCACGCGGCGTTCATCCGTCGACTGCTGCCTACATCCCGCGAATTTCACTTCAGAAGTTAGGCTTGAATGGATCTGCGCTGCGATTGGTCGGAGCGGCGTGACGTCATAACGAAAATCATGTGTTGTATGGTTGTGTGGGTGAGTGCGTATGTGTGCGTGGGTCAGTATGAATGGATGGAGCCGCCGCGCCCGCGCCGCGCCTTCTGACGTCACAGAACGCCAGCCTCCATTATGCAACTCGGCATCTGAAATAGAGAAACGTTATTAATAACTTTAGGCCAGATTCGTAAAACCTTTAGGCTTAGATCTGAATTTGGATGGGTATTTTTAGGCTGGAAGGGCTGATGTTTGATATGGTTAAATATAAAATGAAAATAGCGTTGTATAATGTTAAAAACAATTCCAGGTAGAACCAGGCTTTATTTCTCGACTGCATTAAAAGTAAATCATATTACTAAATTTGTTTAAAAATTCTTTCACAAAACTAAATTACATATCATTATAACAGTTACATTTATCTGTCAATATTAATTAATGGTTAAATAATGATCGGTTAGCGGTGAGTAGATCGAGAAGAAAGATTTTTGTTATGAATAAGTAGTATTCGTATTAATAAAATTAATTTCTCCTTGTTCAATTAATCAATCAATACATTTATTTTAAATTCTTAAAATAATGTTGTTTTTAATTTCTCACCACGCTTTAATACTATTTGGCTTAAACAGCGGTCTTTATGATGGTTGGGAATATTTAGACTTGATAAATATAAAATATCAGCCAATTCATTAAGTATGAATTGATAAATATTTTAAGTTCATTAGATAAAAATAAAATACTAAAAAGTATCATTTTTAAAATCAGCTGTTTAATAAAATATGAGCTTTAAGTATTTTCTACCACCATCAAGGCTTTACATAATAAATCCATAAATGACCTTCGAACTTTACCTATGCAGGTTCCTAAAATAGCATGCGACAGGGTGCGTCCGGTCATTGCCCGATGCAGCGGCCCCCACCACCTGCCCCACTCCCCCCCCCTCTCCCCGCAGCTCCCCCCGCCCCGCCGTGACCCGGTCACAGTGCAACAAGTGGGGTGTATTGACGCCCCCTTTGGCATTTAACCAGGATGCTGGATAGTGTGAGGTTCTTAAAATATCTGTTGCTAGGTTGTATCAAGGCTATGGCTTGGTTCGTGATTAGCTGGTATTGGATTAGTTGACCTGTGGTAATTACTAAAGATATGATATGGCAGCGAAGCCTTTATTATACAGAGACGTGAAGGTATAGGACATGTGAAACTGAACCGGCATTCACAATAAAGTTTAAAAAATTTCATTTATTACATGGAAGCATCAAAATAAAGAAACATTTTTTTTCTATTTACATTTTTCTGAGATTTAAATGAAAATAAATTAAATATTAGGCATATAGTATGTTCTCTCTGTTGCTTTTTTTATGACGTTAAGGTGGTTTTGTGGCAAAACAGTTGTCATGTTAATCATTTCATTTAGCTGATATTTCAAAAAACCTTTCGATTTATGGAAGAAATACCTGTTTTCGTCATCTTAATCAAATTCCAGCTTTTCTCGATGATCCGCAATTATTTAGACTTACAGTACTTATTTTATTATGAACTCGGATAAAATTTGATTTTAAATAAGTTGAAGCCAGTTAACAAATTTCTTTTAAACCGAATTCATAACCGCTTCTCGAATTTGTCTCAAAACGGATTTCAAAACGGTTTTCCGTTACCTAAAGTAAATCAGCATCAGTCAATTAAGGTGTCACCTTGGCGGGGACATTACGTGGCTTACAGCGGGCTTTCTGGGTTAACATAATTTCCATGGCGCTCATTCACGGACCAAGGCAGGCGAGTGCGTCATACTGCAAGGACGCCTGCTTGTAAGGGTCTATGCACGTTGGTATGAAAATGGCATGTGCTGGTTTGTAACGGCGAACACTGCAGTTTTAACTAATAGAAGGCGTTTACTAATAAAGGTTTAAGCTTGGTTTGCCACGAAGATATCCACGGCTCGCAGAAATATGCAATAACGCAACTGAAAAGATTGAAGAATAAAATTAACTGATACTTTGCTACGTAGTACCTTGTTTATATTAAAACACCCAAATAATCATAATTAATAAACAGACACTTACTTAACATGGCTAAAGAAATTCATAATGTCACGACGACCCCAAATAATACAAGAATATTTGTTATTTCAAATCGTTTTTTTTTTAACAGAGATTAATAAGTTTTCTTCTATTTAAGGTAGTAGGAATTTTATAACTTGCCTGCTGCCAGGTTTTTTTGTAATTTTTCCAAATAAATATGACGAAAACGCAGCGGTCTCTGAGTCCCGAAGAAAGTGCAACTGAGAACGCGTAAGATGATGAAATAAAAAATAGAAAGAACCACTTAGGGACATATATTTCGAATCTGCCAATGCATGTGAGCAAACCTTAACACTAAATACATTGGACATAGACACTATTCAAGTGACCTTATTTTAGGCCAACCCTAATGGCTATATCTGTTTTAAGTTACAATGGATGTTATGGAATCTCGGTTTGTTTTACTGAACCAAGGTCTTTTGCATCTTTTTTTAGATTATTACCAACGTTTTAGGATTTTTCTTACATTCTTCATTTCTTATAACTATTAGTTATGTCAATTGCGTAAGGAATAACGAAGTGAAACTAATATGTAGTGCTTTTGTCTGTGATACCGGTCTTGGGTTCGAATTCTAGCCAGGACATGATCAGAAATGAACCTTCTCTGATTGGCCTGGGTCTTGCAAGTTAATATACCTAAGTATTTGAATTAGTATCTCGTAACCTAAGTCTCGCACTTACTACGAAGCTAACTCAATCTGTTTTTTGTCCCGTATATATTTATTTATGAATTTTTCAAATAATTTTCCTCTTCTCTTTCATCTTTTTGTATGTAATAAATTGCATTTGCACCCATTTGCTCTATATGTCAAGGTCTTTAAAAATCTGACAGTTTTATTATTGACCTGCTCGACCAACCATCCTTGGAAAACTGACTATTTGACTGAATACGGCGTACAAACTGAAATGTATAAAATCTTAAACAAATTCTTAAATAATACTCAAGTTAAAAAAATATGTAATTATTTTACAAATTTTTTTTATATAAAAATTGACAAATAACTTCATTTGAATTTTCAGTTATGTTCCCAAATTAATTATACTAACAAGTAACTATTATATGAACTTAATCTTTATTTTCCAAAGATTATTTTTTTATATTTCTCCTAACTATCTCCCAACTACGAAAATCACCTTAATTGTCAAATTAATTATTATCAAGTCAAGTCGTGGCAAGTGGAAAGAGGTAGTCTCTGCCTACCCCTCCGGGAAAGAGGCGTGATTTTATGTATGTATGTATGTATGTTAATTATTATTTTTATATAAAACAAGCTTTGATTCATGCGTCAGTATATGACAGGTGGAACCCTGTTCCACCAACAGGGCGGCAAGAATGAACGGACGCACGTCACCCAGGGTGCTTCGATTCATGAATAGAGGCTTGCAACCCGGGATGACCCACTTTTTGACTCTGTACAGCCGTACAACTGAAACGCCTTAACCGACGTTGAAACTGTCACGGGATCATAGCATTTATTTTAAATGCAGTTGATGTCATAATTGTAGGAAAGATAAAATTGGGATATGCACTTGTTCTACTTAAGGGCGCCTATGACGTCAGTAGATGCGGGGTGGGGAGGGGTGCTGCAGCCAAGGAATTAGGTCAGTTTCATTCTGAAACAGGTTGGGCCAGCGGGGGTGCGGCCTGGGGCGGGGGGCTCGCTCGATCGCAATTTCTGCTTATAATTAAAGTCCAGAAATAAGAAGCTGTAATATGTTTGAATGATAAGAAAAAATAAACAAAAAAACGATACTCAAATCAATTGATAAATTAAATAGGCGAGAAATTTTTATCATCATATGAATAATGGTTTTTGCCATTTATTAAGTTTTAATTAATATATTTATGGAGTTAATTATTTATTTCATTTATTATCAAAATAACTTATCATTTTTCGTGATCAAGCATGTTGAAATATCTATAGCAGGCAGATGCATACGTCAGGCTTTCTGATATATACATAATAAGTTAAACAAGTTCAATATATCTAAGTTGTTTTGACAGTGCATTAATTTAGCATGTTTTTAAGATTTATATGGCCGATAGATATCTCGTTATTCAGCGGTATTCAAAAAAAAGATCAGTTGACATTTAAAGATTTGTCGTAAATTGGGTCCTTAAGTAAGCACAACAGCAGCCGAGCAAGGCCACTCCATCTCCGGAACTAATGAATTTTAGCAACAAGTATAAGGTTATAAACACAATGTCATGCAAGCATTTTAACGGTACGTTCAAGTGTCCTATACTTACATGCTGTTTTACCTTACCTTGAGATTTAAGGCTATAAAAAACGGACTTAAAATGAAGTTAGTCTTAAAACTTTAAAGAAAAGAGGACTCAGCTTTGTTGCATATAGTGCTAAGAACGCAACACCGGGAACACGCAAAAATGAAAAAGAGACAGTTTTAAATCATACACTAAAGGTTGTGCCGTGTGGTTGCCCACACTTTGGAAAAGAGCCATTACATTTCTTTTCCATAGATTTCGGAAAAGACTGGCATTATGGTTTTAAACTTTGGGGTGATTTTCTTGAAGGCGATGGGCTAGCAACCTGTCACTTTTTTAATTTCGATTCCATCATAAAGCCATACAGCTGAACAAATGGACTTTCAGTATTATCAAGACTGTTGGTTCTGTCTATCCCGCAAAGTATATAGAAGTGACTATAAGTATGTACTTATGTATGCACTAAAGGTTACAATTACGCACATACGTACTGGTAAGTAAGGACTACTTAAGAAGGAGAAAATATAATAATACATAAAATCGCGCCTTTTTCCCGGAGTGGTAGGCAGAGACTATATCTTTCCACTTGCCACGATCTCTTTATACTTCTTCCGCATCATCCATATTAATATAGCTTTCTTCATGCAAGCTCGGCGTTTTCGAATTTGCGAGTTAGAACGACTGCCATTATTGCGTTGCCTCCTATTTCATTCATAGATGTTTCATCAACGCCTTTACTTTATACATATAACAGTTGAATGTATAAAAAAAAAAGTTTTTCCGGATATGATACTAGTATGGAAATTACTAAAAGTGCAATAGACTTAACGGTGGTGAAAGGTCGAAATGGCTCTTTCGGTTCCTAGATGGACGCTTTCCTAAATTTATCTTTCGAAAAAATTGCTACTCTATAATATATGTGCCGTGTGGTTCGAGGCACCAATAGAATAAAGCGCAGGACCACCACTGCAACTCTTTACCATGGATGTCGTAAAAGGCGACTAAGCTTATAAACTTGGGATTCTCCTTTTAGGCGATGGGCTAGCAGCCTGTCACTATTTGAATCTCAATTCCATCATTAACCCAAACAGCTGTTGCTTCAAGACTGTTGGCTTTGTATACCCCGCAAGGGACATAGACGTGATTATATATATATATGTGTGCGTTCTAATACATACATATAAATTTCATTCATAGAAAACAAATCAATATAGCCTCCGAGGCGATCCGTCTCATTCGATGTTGAGTGCATCTTCCGAAAATAGGTGACCTGAATAGAGTTGTTCTGTACACGCAGGCAGTGACGTCATGACCCCCCTCTCCCTCCCCGAGCATGGCTACCTCACCCCCGCACCTTGGAGCGAACAGCCTTCGAACATAGTGGCGAACACCCCGGTTTTACACGGGATATATAATTTATCCTCCCGTAGAAACTTTGGGAAAACCTAGTCAAAATCTGCCTGCTGAATTACTTGCATGAAGAGAGTTATAAATGTGGATGAAGCGAAGGAAGTATGCAGAGATCGTGGCAAGTGGAAAGAGGTAGTCTCTGCCCACCCCTCCGGGAAAGAGGCGTGATTTTATGTATGTATGTATGTATGCTACCGTTGAATTATTAAGTGGTAACAGTTACATCGTACCGTGACTTACCTCATACAGGAATATAGCCAAAAGACACACCCTGGGATCATCATGAGAGAGATTAGGATTTAACCGGGAATAACCCAAAAAGGACGACGTATTGTAAACATGTGATTTAGGAATGGGCACTCTACATTTCCTTCCCGTGGATATCGTAAGAGGCAAATAGGGTACCTCCTCATTTTCATGTAGTGCAACACCATGATTCAAGCTGTTTTCAAGACATGGAAGTTGCGTCGTTTTCATTCGACACAAGTCGCGAACTCACTTCGGGGCTAACTCAATCTTTGTAATTTGTCCGGTATATATTTATTTTCTTATTTAGATACCTACAATAAGAATAAAGTGAAAAGAATAGGACCACTCTGTATCTTTCACATGGATGTCGTAAAAGGGGAGTAAGGGATAGGCTTGCATACTTGAGATTCCACTTTTAGGCGATGGGCTAGCAACCTGTCACTATTTGAATCTCAATTCAAAGTCTTTTCAAGACTGCTAGCTCTGTCTACCTCGCAAGGGATATCGACGTGACTATATGTATGTATGCATGAATAGAATAGGAATAAATATGGCGACATCACTAACGTCACACGCCAACTGTAAATCATAGCGAAGTAAATGATGCGCTGAGCCAATAGCACCGACGAGTCTACATCGCGATTACAAAGATTTCACGGACTGGAGCATAAATACAACCTCCGACTCAACATTGTTGGAGCTGCAGTTCCCCAGGCATAACACCTGGCGGAAGATCTTCTCTTTGATGGCGGTTGAGCTGAATCATCGCTCCCGTTACAAAAGATTATAGCAATAATCTTTTGTAACGCGAAGTGAAGCTTCAATGATGAGGAGATGGTCGATGGTCGCGCGAGATAGACCAATGATCTAATGAAGCCTGCGGGGTAACGTTAAATGCAAGTCGTCTCCAAAAGATATGATGACATGATGATGAAGCTACAGACGAAATGTTCAAAAATTCTGTGTAATCTTATCCCAATCTCTAAAATAAAAGATTGCTTTGACTGGTTTCACTGACTTTTAGTATCAAAGCCTAAACCATTGGAAAAAAAATTGTTATGTAAATTGCTTATGTGGTCTAGGGATGCACAAAAAGAGAAGTTCTCTCGGTAGAGAATTTGCAGTACCTCTCTTTTTGAGGACTTCTTTTTTTTTGGGTTAGAGAATTCTGGGAACGCCTAAATTAACCTAAATTAACGGAATACATTAATTTAGGCGAGCGGAGCCGCGGGCGTACTCAAGTGCTATTGTAAGCTCTCTATATACGCTGAAATGTATACAGTTTTCATTAAATGCTGATTTATCATTGAACAACTCAACGTTGCTATGAATAATATAAATACATACATAAATACAAGTTATGGAATCTCTATATGTTATGTATTAATGATAAATACCTGTAACAACAATCTAAGTCCCGGTCAAAGTTAAAAACAATGGAACCCGACAACATTGGATCGTACAAGTTGAATAATTTAAGCACTCGACAATTTGAGTAAAAAATACCTATCTCGAAATAAAATAATATTAAGTCATTATATTATTGGCTGTAAATACCATATTATACTACTCTTATCTTCTGGTGATAGGACTAGCAAGTATATCTACTTATTTCGTAGAGGCTGCTACGATGCTACGACGGTCTACGAACAATCCGTTCTTTACCAACTAACGCCATCTATTGCAAGTCTTTGTAAACGCTACGAAGAATGAGTTCCACGAAGTCTACCTCTCCTACATGAAAATTCGTATGAAAAGCAGTCTGTTTTGAAAAAAGCATGTCGTCATTTAATTTATAGTTTTCAAAGCATCTTGATAGATGTCACTTTATGTAATAAAGGAATCTAAGTCTACGTTATTTATTTGGTATAAATTGCTTGCCAGGGTTCCATTTATTACTAGTAATTAAATTTATATATGAGAGCAATTACTGCTTTTCAGGGATCCTATTTGAAAACTGTAAATATCAATTATTTCCATTAGTGTCGTTGTACTACTCTTACCTACCCCACATCTTAATTCTCTTTCCTATATTTTGAAATTTGTTATTTTAATTTGACTTAATTTTGGATTTAATCGCATCTAAAGCACTGAACTCTGAACTCTGTGCTATTAAATCATAAAAAATACTCTATCGGGCGTTCCTTTTTTCATATGAAACAGTCGCCATATGTGATTGTCAGGTCCCCAGAGTGAAGGCTTCATCAATCTTTAAAAATCTTTCTTCTATTTCATTTTACGAAAGTCGCGGGTAATACCTAGTAATTCACTGCAGATGTCAGCGCTATAGGTTGTTGTTATCTTTAAATGTCGATTATTAAAATTTTTATAAGCGATAAATCCCATTCATTGCACATTGAATATTCGGGAATTTCTTACTTATTGCAACTTAAGACCACGTAAGGAATTTATAATTCAAATCTAAATTCAACAGTTTGGCCACGCGTCATTCATGTAGGTAATCACGGTTATATCTTTCGCGGGGTAGATAGAGCCAAAAATTTCGAAAAGACTTAAACTCAGTTCAACTGTTTGGCTGAATGATAGAATCGAGATTCAAATAGTGACAGGTGTTCTCCTAAATAATCTTATTCAAATGAAACTCAGTCACCATATGTGATTGCCGGGTCCCTATAGAGTGAAGCCTCCATCAATCTTTAAAATCTTTCTTGCGTTACTCTGCTTCATTTTACTGAAAACGATTTGTCATCTTGATAAATGCACCGTCTCGGTCGTGTATTGTTTGGAAATTACAACAGAATTAGTAGCTAATATTTATTTAATGTCACCGTGAACTGCCTAAAAGCTATTTCGGTAATTTTTTTTAACTTCTCACCAAAAAATGGTACAAATAGGTGTATATATTTATCATGGTACAAACTGAAAATTTCGATGGCATTATGTGAAGATATTGGTTTCATTAATTTTTTACAACTTTATAAGGGGAAATAAAATAACTGATTGATGAATGATTTCTACATTGAAATGTATATAAAAGTTTGACATAAGGTAAGTTATCACAGAAAAAGAACCGTTGTAGGTTAATTAAATATTTACTTAAATTTGTAGCCCCAATTAGAGAGAAAATATGTGAAAATTTACGTTTATAACGGTGAACATACGTTAAGGCAGCGTGTATTATAATTGCTTTATTAATCGCAAACAAGTAGCTAAGTGAAAGCAATTTGCGAGTCTGTTTGTAAGGCGAAAGTGCCGAAACTCATCGCACTTCTAAAGCAAGAAACTCAATTTATCCAAGTATATCTTATGAGGGGAAGGTTTAAAATAATGTTCGGGTACAAAATTACATTTTCCCGTATGTCTAAAACAGCGGGGTATCCATTTCTGGTGTACGAATTTTGTCCTCATATAATCCACGTGTAAATCACTTTGTGAATTAAGAACATTATGCACTGAAGGTATATTATGTGCGATTCATACCTTCCTAAAGGTGTATCATCAGACAAGGTTATATCATGTCTTTTACGGTGCGGGAAAAAATCGTAAGAGAACATATTATTATTAAAGTTATTGAAGCTGGGTAAAGTTATCTTGTTTGCAAGTTAGGTCTAGGTCAGATGAATAGTAAACTTCTAGACTTTCTTGGAGAACGCAACCGCAAAAGAGGATGATGATAGGCATTAAACGAAACGATAAATAAAAGATTTCCTGAGCGGGGGATATAATGAAAAATTCCAATCTTTATAATACCTACCAATATCAAAAAATGCTTTTACTCTTTCCTTGCTGCTTATACCCTCGACCGTTATGTTCTATCCGTTTATAAGTTCTGAATTCCAAATCTGAGATTCGCATGGTTTAATGCAACAATAAATTATTAAAAAAAAAAGCAAAAGTAGCGCCTACCAAGCAAATACGGTGATTTTTTGTATTTTCTCATAAAAAAAATAAAAGAATAACAAATAATAAGAGATGTAAGAAAATGGATTTTCCGAGTTCATCCATATTGTTTTGCTTATTAGGCTGCGAGCATACAGAAACGATTTATCTCGACTTCGATCTCATTAGCCGCCCGGCAACGAGGCGCAGTATTAATGCATGTAGACGATGTTTCGGGCAACATTACTCATTTATTTTCATGACTTGCTGTTTGTTTATACTGTAATTCACGTCGCTCCGCTATGTGGCGCTATTTTTAAATGTTACGTCTCGCTGAATCGGACTAATAGTTAAACGTCTGGTCTGGTCCTTTACTTAACAAAACGAACTTTATATCGAAAAGTTAAGCTTTTTATTTCAAAAATATCCGATCTGGTCAGTCTGTAAATATGAGCCCTAGGAGAGGATATTCCAAATTTCCCACGGTGACATAAAATAAAAATATGCGGCCGGTGCTGCAAAGCTTACATAGTAAATTCATCACAGATCTATAAAAAAAACATTAATAACTGGATCATTCTAATTTTATATGTATCATGGCCCTTACAAGCAACCTGCAATATCTCGACGGTTCTACCCAAGGGAAATGTATATTCCATTCAGAACACCATTATTGGCTTCAAACAATTACCTATCGGGATTGGCTGGCTTTACCGGCCCGTTTTGAATATGGTGATTTGTTTCATTGTTATTCGAACAGATTTGATGTAATATCGATAACAAAAACTGCGCAATCGATAAACAACAGTGTTTGTGTTCGATGTTTGATCCAAGTGTGGTATAGAATATCCGACAGAGGTAATTGTTTGCAGAAAATTGGTTGATCTTCTTTCTGTCAACTTTTGTAAGGATTTTTACTTCAGCTCATCAGTTATGTGATTCCGGAATTGGCTGTCTTATGAAAAAGAGAAACTGTACCAATAATTACTTCTTTTTCTCTTACGCGGTGGACGGAGCCAATAGTCTCAGAGGTGAAGGAAGGCTGATAGAATTGAGAATCAGACAGTGTCAGCTTGCTAGCCTCGCGGTCTGCATCGCCTATAAGAATATATTTTTATTAATCATTTTAGAATATGTTCACAATATACAAAGGTCTCAAGTATTCAAGCACAGTTTCTGTTAACACACATTCTACTTTTGAAGCCGTCGAAATAATGTAACTTTTCTTTTGTTTTTACCAAATAAACTTCAACCGTCAAGAGTTAAGTTTACACTTAAACTTCGTTTTCCTGGAAATTCCTACGTAAGTGTTTTATAAATAACATGAAATTACCTAAGCCTACTTACCTGAATACAAACATACGAGTATGAGATGGTACGGTGAGCATCGCAAGATGTGCTTGAAAATTTACTCCGAGATTAAAATAGACGCACATCACAGCGCGGATATTAAATAGGGACGTGCCGGGTTATTATTAGATTGAAACTTAGTTACTTAGTTACTTTATATATTATTTTCATTTTAGTTTATTATTTAAAGGTTAAGCGGCCCGGTTAAAATGTGTAAGTAATGCGCGTGGAGGCACAGGTTTAAATCCTACCTCGGGTGTGTAATAATAACTAATTTACATAACTCTTTTCTGAGTTATGTAAATTAGTTCGAGTGCTATTGTGTTCTTATGGTGAAAACATCGTGAGGAAACTTGCACAGTCAGTATACTGTATGAATAACCATGTTCCAATACGATTAGGTTCCCCTACAAAGGATGAGGAGGTAAGATGGGAGTCGCTTCATATAAAATCCGTACTCACTCAATCCACGATCATGGTCAAAAGGCAGAAGATGGGCTTCTCTCCAAATGAGGATGTAACAGGTAATAACGCCAAAAAAAAAGATTTTAATTTGATATACTTTTTTTCTGTATCTACGTATATCGTCGCCTTACGAATACATTTGAAATGATTACTGAAATTATATCTTATATATATAATTCTCGTGTCACAATGTTCGTTCCCGTACTACTCCGAAACGGCTTGCCGATTCTCATGAAATTTTGTGAGCATATTGAGTAGGTCTAAGAATCGGCCATTTTTTAACTAGAAATTACTTAAAAATTATTACTAGTGCAAAACCAAGTTTGCCGGTACAGCTAGGTTAATAGAAAATAAAAGTATTTACTTAAAAAAAGAATGTGAGATTACTTAGATTATTTGTTATTCATGTTATTATGTCGCCTTACAACAATTAATTTTATTTTTCACATGCAGTATTTTAAACCAAATTTGGAATTGCAATAGCTCTCAATCAAGACAACTGAACATCCCTATTCTGAAGTTAATCTCAGCATCTTATGTGCATGTCTAGCATGTTCAAGTGAGTAAACGCGAGAAAGTTATTTATTTACCTTTATTCGCAAAATATCAGATTCTAAAAATATTAGATTATCAAAATAGTACATTCTCAATACCTAGTAGCTCGCCGTGAACTTAGATCTCGCAAACACTGAAAATTTTACAAAAATATCTTAACCGATTTTGATTACTACGAAACAAAACATTGATCCTACATAAACTTTAAATTTCATCAAAATCATACGAACAGTTGAAAAACGAAATGTCGCTCCGAGTTGATTGGTAGAATAAAGTTCATTTAGATTCAGAGGCGTGACTTTATAGTATTATTTAGAAATTCTCATATAAGTATTATATAGGTACTCAGTCCAAAAATATGTAATCTTCTTTTTCTTTAGTCGCGCACTCGCTACAGTGTGTTCGTAGTGGTCGTGGTCGTTTTGAGTGCATACAAAGTTAAGACTCTTTGGTCTATTTACACTGTAAGGGATTACGATGTGATTATATGTATGTATCATTATTAATAATTATAAATATTTAAAAAAATAAATGTTTACCAAAAAACACAGATTCTCTCCGTGACTTGTCCGCTATTTATTCAACAAGAAAAAATAAAAACGTCAAATTTTAAAGCCAAATATAAACTGTGTTATATTTACTACCGGTTTTATGACTTCCAAAATATTGAGTGGCTTAATCGCTCTCCTTTTACGGTGTTCGATTACACCATTACTGTATCAGGCGGTTTTACGGGGGCCATAAACTGGAGTCATTTAGCGAATCTTTGACGCCTTTCAAACCTAAAGGCAGTAAATGAAGCGAGGAAGATGATCAGCGAATGAGCAGATAAGTGAGATAGTAGTCTATGGTAAATATTAAAAATTTGTTTTTAGTGCAATGATTTTTCCTTGGTAACTACTGTAAAGTCTTTATCTGATATCTATCTTATTTTGGTTAAAAACATTTGTCATACTTTAACAAGAATCTTGAGTAAAAATAATTTGACTTTATTTTTAACTTATAAACATAATGTAAGCTACGTATTACTTGTGAAAACATACAAACTTAGCACACGTGTCCTCGTTATATTTTTGATTTTTGTTCGACTAGCGTTGGTTCAGCTCCCTTATAAAATCTATTTGACCATATTACAATTAATGTGGTTGTGGTTTCATACATTTTAATTTTAGGATAATACATTTGACGGTTTAGTCTCTATACTCCCCGGTAATAATGACGGACGAAGACAATAGTTGTTTACGCCAGCGGCGCGTGAGCCAAGTCCGCTACCGTCTAAAATAATACTGTTTCTTTAAATAAAACGCATTGCTCCCGATTCAATGCTGTTTGTCTGTGTTCTTCGTATTTTCTTACTTAATTATCAATATGTAAATTTGTCCCGGTACTTTATCGCTTCCCCATGAATGTCGTGAAAGGCGACTAAAGAAAGGCTTAAAAACTGTCGATTTTTCTTTTAGCCGAATGGCTAGCAACCTGTCATTATTTGAATTTATACTCACGCAATAGGGGTAGACAGAGATTACATTCTATACACATGATCCCGTACATACTTCTTTTGCTTGTTACTTAATCTACATTCAGTGAGACTTTACACTCAAACTTTAATGAAACATACAAACATATGATCACGTCTTTATCCCTTACGGGGTAGACAGACCCTACTATAGTATCAAAAATACTGAAAGGCCACCTTCAGCTGAACGAGTATGACTTTATGATGGAGCTGAGATTTTAATAGGGACAAGGTGGTAATCTATTATCATAATGAAGAATCCCAAGTTTATTACCCCATTCCTTTTACACACACATTTTTATTATTAAAATAAAAAATGTCAAAGCGCGTGCCGGTAATGAACCTAATTCTTTTTTTCACATCTATTTCTGTACAGGAACAGCGATGCGGGTCAGTTATAGATCGTAATAACACACAGCTATGTAAAACTAGTTTTATAGTCCAGCGCTGTCCACCTGGCGGGTATGTTATGTCATAATAAATCAATTTTAATTCACTATGACATACGTATAATCAAATTGATTACCTTAAAGTTATGAAATGATTACTAAGTGATATTATGATACAAGTAAGTGTCGATGTCGATAAAAGTTTTTTTCACTGTTTGGTTATAACGCCAGCCGCTTCGCCAGCTTAATAGGAATTTCGAAAGGAATTTCGGTATGTCTTCTTTTACTACCTAACTATATGCTAGATATCAATCTCTAGACCCAGCAGTTTGATCTATGGGTTGATATGCCAGTCAAAGTTATTGTTCATGCATAAATACATTTAATCACGTCTTTATCCCTTGCGGGTAAACACAGCCAACAGTCTTGAAAAGACTGATTCGCCACGTTCGGCTGAACTAAATTGAGAATCAAATAGTGGCATGTTGCTGGCCCATCGCCTAAAAGAAGAACCCCAAGTTTATAAGCCTATCCCTTAGTCGCCTTTTACGACATCCATGGGGAAAGAGATGGACTGGTCCTATTATTTTTTTCTATTGATACCGGGAAACATACAGGTGTCCTTTTATCCATAAATGCACAACAAAAATAATTGAAAGGATTCAGTTAAAATGCAATAGTTCAAATAAAAAATCATTGGTGTACAAACAGATAAACCAATCCCTTTTCGAAACAAAAAGGCCGGTAAACTTTATATACATAGAAGCGCTTTTTGTGGACATCCGAGCTATCTTTCGTTTCTAAATCCGTACAGAACATTGATATTCGAGCTGTAAAATATTGCACAGCTTGGCTCGCCGCTGGCGGGAATGCGAAACGAGCAGCGGAAGCGGATGTAGCTCAAATTGTACTGAGCTTTCGAACGAGGATGTCATTTTGAAAAATATTCGTCTATTGTTTACATTTTTATAAATACATATAAAATCCCCTTGCGGAGTAGACGGAGCCAACAGTCCCAACACTCAGATGTAGTAGTTTTAAACTTAGGATTCTTATTTTAGGTGATAGGATAGCAACCTGTTACTATCACTAAGCCAAACAGCTGAACGTGTCCTAACACGCTTACATTTTCATTTTTACATAAATATATATAAAATCAATACATTTTTCTTTTACTTTACTTTGGAGTAATTTTCAGATTTCTATGGAGCAAATTATGTTTACACATATAATCAGTACCTACTTTACTAACACAACATTTCGCTATATAATAACTTTTACTAAACAAAAAAAAATATTGCTAAAAATGTGTCAACCATGTTGAGGATCTTATAGTGAGGAAAGACATCGGGAACCTGCACATTCACGCAACTGGATGTATAACCACTAACTATGATCCTATGTGGGGGGTTATGAATTGGTAAATAAATAAAATAAATAAGAAACAGCGGAACAAACTTAAGAAAAACAAAACAAACTCGTTAGCATATTCTTTTTTTAGGCGATGGACTAGCAATTATAACCAACCTCAGCTGACACTAGCTTTTAGATGTTATATAAATTAAAATATAAGGTTAGTAATACTCCGTTACTAATCCATCGCCTAAGATAATAATCCCAATTTATAAGCCTTTTCCTTGATTGACTTTTACAATCTGGGTTCAATTATATAAAACTCAGTTTGCGAACGCGGTATACTTTGCTGGTGAATCGTGGATTCATTAAAAAGCGTAGATGGATCAACAAGCCGGCCATTGCGGAATTAATTAAACTTGTAGTTGGCATTCAACACAGAGCCAGGAAGCCCCAGCAGTTGCCTGTGCTCTGTGCAGACAGAAACTATGCGAGTGACGTGACAGTGCAAAGGAAGAAAGCTCATAATTAGCGCAATGACGATACGATGCTGCTAATTAATAGGTATAAACTCCAATCTCAACTATACCAATCTTAATAAATAATATTTGTTTATTTTCTCTTCGCGCGTTATCTCCTGAACCAACCTTCTTGATATTTTGCGTATTAAAGTCTGAAAAAAAATCGTCTGAAGAATACAGACATAGGGTACGTTTCATCTCGGTAAGAACTAAAGAAACCGCGGGATTTGCGAAAAACCTGTACCTAGTAGTAGTAGGTGGCGCTAAATTCGTCGCTTTTTGTAAGTGGCGCATTCGCCTTTTTTGTAGGTGGTGCTAAATTTGCGCAGGCGAAGCTGCCAGTAAAAGCCAGTAATCTAGTATATAATTAGAGCAATACAGTAAGGATTTTACTGACTGATACCGGTATTAACTCACAACCCAAACTCCTAAGACTAAAGATTTGAAATATGACATCTAAAGTCCATAAAATATGTATTAAATGTTGTATAAAATATTAACAAAATCAAATCAGTTAGTTGCAATAATTTACAGCGTAGGAATTGCCTTAAGGCATTTTTTTTCTATTGTTTTAAATTCTTTACTGTTTTATTATTATACATAATATTTAAGACCTTGTTGTACTCATATTATGCAAATAAAAGTTTGAATTTGAATTATTATATGTATTGATAGGAAGGGTGAAGAATTTTTTTAAGTACCTAATTAAAAATATTACCTTCACTCGTACTATAACGTCACTTCTATATATGTTAATCTTTGAAACTGAGTGCAAACTAGAAAATTGCTTTCAGGCAATGATGAAATTTAATGACGTTGAACCACTCTCTACAAAGTTAATATCCGCATAAATATGTCAAATTTAGTTGTGATTCCAGCATTTTACGGAGGAAATTTGTTTATCGCACGTGTGCCTGGCGCACCTTGGATTAATATTTACGAGATCAACTAAAGCCTTGTTTACAAGAGCTTTATAACTGTGCGCTTAGTAAGTTTAAGTGCATGTAGGAGATTTGAAATAATTTTTCTTACTATCCAAGTGCCTTTTTGTCAAATTAAAAGAAACTCTGAAGAAAGAAAATTTCTGAATAGAAAAAGTTAAAAAAAAAACTTTCAACGATAAAACCTTGCCACCTTGCCTTGCTATATGAGGTCCCAAATCATCAGAATTAATGTGAATTAGTACTGATTAGGGTATAGGTATTATTTTACATTCATAACAACCTACACATTGGGTGTTAACCGATTGTAAATTGATACGACAGTGAGCGCTTAGCTCTAACGTCATGTAAACTGTACTTAATAATCTGGAGCTCGGATGCGATGTTATTTCGGTGTTGGTGTCAAAACGACACTGGTCTAAAAATGTCTGCGAAGAAAGCTGGAGGGGAAGTGGGGGGAGAGCGATTCGCGATGGCAAGGCGATGGAGGGGGGGCAACCGGGGGTGAGGGGTCGGCGCCCACGCAACGCCCGCCGCGCCTTGCCGCCCGCCTTACTCCAGTCAGCAGCTGTGACTCGTGTTGGCTGAACCATCTGTAGGGCCATCTACTTTTTTTCTTACTTAGGTGAGTTCTAGTGAATTTATACATCTAACTAGTGTATTAATCGTTCAGTGAAGTGATACGTCAACGTCTAATGTAATGGAACATGATGCATCGCCGCGATCGAGTGTGGACGGATTAAACGTGTTTAAGTTAAAGTTGCGAAACTGTGTTAAGGTTATTGACGTGATCAAATTCCCTCGGGCATATTATTCCAGAATTAGTGACGTGCTTCAGAGCATGTGATGCCGTCACACAATGGAATGTGACATCACATATTTCTTGAAATAAAACTAGGTTCATGTCCCACTAAATGAAGTTAAAGTGGAAAACATTTGGAACATACATAATTTGAATAAACCTTTTAAAATCATTACTTATTCTTCACTATGCTCTTTATAAGGAAAAACTTAGATTTGATGAACATTGAACTAAAAGTTTATACTTAGTAAACAAAAACTTTCGGTATTGTTAAAAAAATTAAATTCATCGTCATTAAAAATGTAAAATTTAAAATAACATACCTACCAATATGATTAATAGACTTAAATTGAAATTTTGTGGTGAAATAAATTAATGATTATCAGATATCCCATTACATCTTCCGCGAACCTTCCGAGCAAAACTCGAAACCCGAGTAACTGAAGTCTTACAGCGGCCAAATTTGGTAACGTCGGAATGCCACCATCCTATTTCAAGCGCGCGCGCACCTCCCGACGACGCCCGAACGTAGCCGAGCCTGCCCGACGCTAAATGTGGAATTTACAGAACCCAGGCAACTTTTTATTACCTACAAAATTATACTGATGACTTCAGAATTATCTATAATAATCTAAAAATACACTAATAAATTCTCTGAAATATTACTATTAGGAATTCTTCAGTATAGTAAGTTTTAGTTGATTGATTATGCATTTAAAATAAGTGTATGCATTATTTTAGTATCGAATATCAGCAGTTCAATTTAACTGGCAGTCGTCCAAATATTCTCAAATATCAGAATAGTTCCTAATCATAGCCAAATACGCATTTTTGTTGCCATCTCGTTTAGAAAAAATAAGAAGCCAAAGTTGATTTATGCTGTTGTTTATTTAGCTACAAAGTTTGCCAGTGGTAAATCGGGTATAGTTATTACTTAAGAGAGGTAAATACTTTCATTAATAATTTATCACTATATTTACGTTCAAAAAATAATGACGAATGTGACGATAAGCCAGTGAATTAAATATGTTACAAATTAATAAGCTTCTCTACGATACAAATGAATAATGAAAACTTGATCGAACGAAAAAACGTTTTTATAAGTATTTAAGATTTTCTTGTTTTCTTTACAGGACACCTAGACCAACAAACACAAAATGGCGGATGATGAAGTAAGGTAAGATAACGCACAAAAATTGATACAAGTAAACTTACAATTTTTGAAGTTCAAAAACAAATGTTCTTATCCACAAATAGTAATTGAATTTGCTTCAATAAAATGTAAGACATGAATAGATGCTTCGAGCTGGAAAAACGAAATCGTTTGAATTTTCCGACGTTAATTGGGTTACAATTTAATGCCTACATTAAATTGTAACACTACTAACTACATACTAGGGAACTTTTTTGTGCAACAGATTATAAAACAGACTGACATGACGTGAGAATAAAAGGCACATCTGCATGTATTTTTACTATATTTAATTTCACAATAGAATGGTGAAGGAAATGAATAGTGTGTTGTCACATGTGCAATCAAGTTAGAAGGCTGCGTTTGTGAGATAGAGCAAGTTAGACAGGCAGCCATCGTGTTCGTGACGTCACACATTGGAGCGATTTGCACGGACACAGCCTTCAGAATATTAAACATACTCGTATTTAGAAAGTGAAGTGAATTATATAATGATGAATGCTAATGAAATTCGGGTGTAGTAAAATAAGTCAATAAGAATCCAGCGAAGGATTGAGAAACCTATTGTCAATAATCTTTAACAACATCGTTAACTGTGACATTGATTTTCCTAACTGTAAAAAATAGCTGAACGTGGCCATTGAGTCTTTTTAAGTCAAGTCTTTTGGCTCTGTCTACCCCGCAAGGGATATAGATGTGAATGGTCACGTCATACATATGGATGTATGTATGTATTTTCCTAACTCACATTTCCTTAAATTCGCCTAGTCAGAATGCAGTCGTTGTTTTTTTGGACTTTACCAATCCTACATCGTGTTCATATGTTTAACTTAAAATGACACAATCATAAGGACAATGATCTTACGGTTCAGATTCTGAAAATACTTCCTTAAGATTATTATGAAAAAACACATATTATGTCTTTTTCCTTACGATACTCAGGGGATTCGATGGTAAAATTTAATTTAGTGATGGAATTGAAATTGAGATTAGTGACAGGTCGCTACTCCTAGTTAGGCGGGTGGCTAGTTTAAAATAATATCTTAGGTTCTTGATTGGGTTTAACAATCTACGCGGAAACAGAAGTATCTGAGAATGCTGGTGCATCCTATGTTTTTCAACCAGACAGGAATGAAATTTTTATTTAGATCACATCTTTATTCCTTTCAAGGAAGATATTATTTATTGATATTTACATACATACAAATCGTCACGTCTGTATCCCTTGCGGGGTAGACAGAGCCAACAGTCTTGAAAAGACTGATAAACCACGTTCAGCTTTTTGGCTTGATGATAGAATTAAGATTCAAATAGGTCACTATTTGAATCTTAATTCAGGTTAAATCTTAAGGTTAAAAGAAGCAAGCCATCCCATCGCCTAAAAGAAGAATCCCAAGTTTATAAGCCTATACCTTAGTCGCCTTTTACGACATAAATGGGAAAGAGAAGTAGTGGGCCTATTCTTTTTTTTTATTGGTGCCGGGAGCCGCACCGTACAATACTTACACTATTTTACTTAAACGATGATCGCTTGTACATTTGCACATATTAACACGATTTTTTTTTATTTATTTCTGTTCCATTTGTTCTTCGAACCCGTGTTCTGCTGCGACCTTCAAACTTGGACGATTCTCTTCGTGACAACAGTATTGAGTCCTATTACTCCTTGAGACTCAGGTAATTGTTGTTTTAACTGCATGATTAACTGACATCACAAACATCTAAATATATATAAGTACGGACTCTTTATTTGTACCTTCAAGAAAAAAAGTGACCTTTCTATTCAAAGAAGACAAATTAGTTTTTAATTCATCTCTTAAAACTAATAGTATATCTACATATTAAATTAAGATGATTTTTATATATAAGAAAATCATTAAGCATTAGTAAAATTTTAATAAGGGTAAAGAAATTTGTTCATAAAATGTTAAGATAAATAGACTTTGAATTCTATTTAAGCCTTAAAGATTTCACATGACATATTATGAATTTATAAAAATATTTATCAAAAAGACCATTTCATTACATTAACATGACTTTCTGTTACAGCATAATTATAGATATTTATCCAAAATAAACGGTAACTTTAATCCGAAAGGATGCTTTCGAAGCACAATGCCAAATGCTAAATAAATGTGCACTCACTTTGTTATTAATTACAAATATGTCGCACCCTGTTCCTCTACGTTTTATGTATTACATAACACACCGAAAATGCTAATGCACAATTGAATAATGCAGTACGTACTTTATATTTTATCTTAAAATCATCACAAAGTTCAGAAGTTTTCTTTCAAAATGTCAGAATGTTATTTTTTTGTTTCTTTATTGTTTGTAATATTGCTGTGAATTCTGATCACATTTTTACAAAGAAAGGGAGGAAAATTGATGATAATTTTTAAGATGTAAAGTATGTATACTACTTACACACGCATTGCAAAACGCACTGTGATTCACATATTTCGCTGAACACTGACACACGCACCTTATAACAATGTGTACCTATTATATTTTAATCATGCAATCCCGATGCAGTTATAACTTAAGAAAATAGATACCATCATTAAAAAAAAAAGAAATTATTTTTTATTTATAATTATCAATTTAAATCGGATTTAAAATCTTGGAGTTTTGCTTATCCCGTGATATTCCAAGGCTTTGGATATTATATAAGAAAAGTTTGTGATGATGGTGTCTAACCTGTTTGTACACAAATTTTTACGTCTAATTAATTTTTTATGGTAACGTAACTGGTAAATAAAAATATTCCATGTTATATTTTTGTGAGTAATATTTTTACACGAAATATAGAGTGAAATATCTGTTATTTGTGCTATACCAATGATAAATAAATGTTACATGTTTTATGTATAAGTGTATACATAATTATATGTACCTACCAATTATATTTTATGTAACTAACTACGTTAATTGTTATTTCCATATACATATTTAAGGAAAAAGTAATTAAAAAAGAACTTTTTACTTGAAATATGTTTGGGAAAAAATACTGTGTTTTGCTAATTATTTTTTTATTTCTTTTACAGAAAAAGCGTCTCGAGGAGGTAAAGTAACAACGGGAGAAGAACTACACCATAACATTTACACACTCAAGATATTTTTTTAATTAATTTTCTAGTATTATTTCGTTACAAATTAATTACTTTTTCTTAATTAAAAAAAAATCATCAAATAAGTATGTGTGACAAAATAAATTGAAAAAAAGTTTGACAATACAGTTTTAACTTTATATAACTTTAACTTCTTTTCATTCTCATATTATGATAGAATTTAAACAGAATCAGATACTTACTTGTGTACTTAGAGGTATTTAGGTACACTGACAATGTTGACTGTCTCCAGGCGAAGAAGGCCAAACAGGCCGAGATTGACCGCAAGCGCGCTGAGGTGCGCAAGCGCATGGAGGAGGCCTCCAAAGCCAAGAAAGCCAAGAAGGGTTTCATGACACCTGAGAGGAAGAAGAAGCTCAGGGTAAGTTTTGTTTCACTCATATCACTTCTTTTTTTCATAGTGTCTTGTAACTTTCAGAAGTAGGTGCTACTTGGGTTTGTGTATATAAATGAGCATCTGTCTGTTGCATACACTTTGTAATGGTAAAGCCTAAATGAATCCCTTACTGAAATAAACTTCACCCCCTAAAGTGGAGAAGGCAACTCACGTAATGGTGAGAGATCTACCAAAACAATTTCTCTTATGATATAGAAATTTGACTTCTGTTTATTTTTTTATAAAAATACTCACAAGAAAAGATTGGTTTCCTTTTACTAACCTAAATCCCGCTAACAGTTGCTGCTGCGTAAGAAAGCCGCTGAAGAATTGAAGAAGGAACAGGAACGCAAAGCGGCCGAGAGAAGGCGTATCATTGAGGAGAGGTGCGGCAAACCCAAGAACATCGAAGATGCAAACGAAGGTAATGTCTCTCCCCTTAATGTGACCAACCTCGTATCTTTATGTGCCACATCTGATCTCCTATAGTCAGGGCTAAGATAAGCACTCAATGAATCAATTTGTCTATGCCACACACATAACACCACGGCAGATTTCAGATGATCATCATTTGTGTGAATGTAACATCAGTGACCATACATAATTATGTCGTATTATAGATGCTCTTTCGAGGGTTTGCAAAGAATACCACGAGCGCATCGCCAAACTTGAAGATGAAAAGTTCGATCTGGAATACATCGTTAAAAGGAAAGACATGGAGGTAGTGAGACGAGCCGCTCCGGCCCTGTCTTTTGGAGAACTCACAAACTTACAATCTTCACTTTCATGTTTAACGTTACTTGTGATGTTAAAGTGCCGTGTTGACTCTTTCGTCTGTTAACAGTAAACGCTATTTTTACTCCGGGCTTCGGTCTCGGATTTTGTCTTCTCTAACGCGTCTTCTTCTAAGCTCCATGTGAAGTTATCTGCGTTTACTGTCTATTCTATTTTCCGTCTATCTTCTTGAATGACTTGGCTATGAATTAATATCCATGACTAGTGGATGCCGCCGGTCTCCTAGCGCTCCGTATAGTACCCGCGAGTAATCTAGTAAGTTGTTGATTTATAGCGGCTCTTACGAGCATCATAACCGGTTACCATCAGCGTATCACCAAGCTCGAGGAAGAGAAGTACGATCACGAGATGGAAGTGGCCCGCAAAGCACTCGAGGTCTGACCATTTACGCACAACGCAATTAATTTACTCGCTCATCGTTTGAGTAGTTTATGCCGATCTTGTGACTAGTTATACTGTTTTTGTTTTCGCAGCGTATCATTTTGATCGGAGCTAAAAGACAAAATATACCTACATCCTTAACCGTGTGGATAACAATTATATTTCAAAAGCGCTTAACAAAATTCTGACGTAGCAACTCCGAAGCTGCTAGTGAATGTAGATACTGTCATCGAGTAAATAACAACTTAGATATGTCGCAGTAATTGTCCATGATGCCCACCTGATAATTATAATCATGTAGCTTCGCTTTCGCTTGCTCTTCGAGGCGGGGGTCTCTCGTGTACCCACACTACGATACTGATACATTGTCCAACAGTAAGGTGTACGAAGTGCCGGCGATATCATAACATACCTTAAAATGTGATTGTTTTTCTTTAGCGGAACTGCAGACGATATGTCAAATGTACTGGCACAGAATATACAACCTTGAGGGGGATAAATATGAACTAGAACGAGCGATCCAAATTAGGAAAATGGAGGTAATCAACGTATTAGGATTGCGAATGCATATGATATGAGTTTACTGATTTAGTTGACAACATGACATGATAGTTGTACGGCTCACCGCACACATGCACACGTCGCTCCCGTCGCAGACGCAGGTCACTCACACAAAATCCATGCTCATTCTGCTGGCTCAATAATCTGTCTTTCCTTTTTCTATAGCAATGCTCAAGAGAATAATACAGGAGTATTATGACCGCATGTATGTGTGTGAGGGCCAGAAGTGGGATTTGGAACATGAAGTCAGGAAAAGAGATTATGAGGTATTGACCAATACTTTATAACCATTGTGAATATCACAGTCATCGATAACGTAACCAAACGTACGCGTGTGAAAATTCGTGTTATATTGATAACGCTTTGTAAGTTTTCGGATGTTTGTTGTTGAATTGTAAATAACGTGGGGGGTCGGGTCGGTAGTGTTGAGTAGAGCGTGTGCGTGAAATAGACGGCGCGTGCGCCGGCGCAGCCCCAGCGGTGCAAAATCGATCGGCGCGTCATCCGACATGGAGCTTACACCATTAACTACACTAACGACAGTACCCGGCGACCGCCCCCGGGCACAGTAACACTGCACTCATCACTGAAGCGGCACTGCATGCCATTGTAACTCATCATCGTCATCTCACTCTCTCTCATCCGCTTCTTCTCTCATCGACTTAAATTATATCACTCCATCCTCGACGCTATTCATTTCATCGCTTAAATGCTAAAGCTTTTGCCTGCTGCATGACGATTAACTAAGCTTCCGAGTCCCGATTAATAAATCACCCCTGAAAATAGTATGGCACTTTAATAAACTGATAAAAGTGTGACAAGCAGATTAATTCGAGCACCGTCGCTGCTGTGTTGCTTCATGTGTGGTGGCGAGCTAGTGGCCTTACTGAATTTTCTCTTTTTTGTAACAATTAGTTGCCGTGAAGTGTAAACGGAACGCTGGACTGGTTCCTATATTGGCACACGCAAGTGCATAGTGTAAGTGAAACTTCTTGTTCCAAATCTCCAACTTTTCATGTATGTGCCGTTACTCCGCGCGAATTGTTTGCGTGTTCGGTTGCTGAGAGCCCCAAACCTTTTGCAACACCCGTATGTTATTATTTGGACACCGAGTGTGTTATAAATAGAAGTGCCATGCTCTGGTCGAGTTGCCCATTCCCACCCTGTACAGGCCGAGCCGTGTCCTCGGTCGCTCGGTGTACATTTGCATCTATTATTCGGGACACGGAGTGGATACTATGCTCACTTGCGAGTCCAAAAACACAATACATTATACCAACTGACATTTGCAAGTCTGGATCGATTTTGCACCGGCACCCCATGACACACTGCCTCCTCACACAGAACCTTGGGAGTTAGACTGTAGCGCTCAATATGTTACTTCGAGCCGACTTACACTTGAATACTGTTACAAATGATCAGCGCCGTAGAAGTATAATGTTGGCGCTGGTTTTTGCACATGTAAAATATCCTGCACTTTCATGTATTTAAGGTCATAGGAGCTGCAGACGACCAGCTACCCCGAGGCCGGTAGATGCACGAAGTAGGATTGTGAAGTTGGAGATGTATAGAGATAGGCAAAGAGCACAGTCTTAAGACAATTTTGTGCACAGCTGGACTCCGTCTTTGATAATGTTTTGGTCGGTAACTAGTTAATCTGGATGAAACTGTGTAGATAAATTAAACTTGTATAAATTAATTTAAGCTTGTTATTTTTACTCAAGTTCCAAGGTGAAATGTGAAAACAAATTATTCATTCGAATACTTACAATGATATCTCATAAGATTCTATGAAAAAACCACATTAACTAGTTGTTACTCAAAATATACTGGAATAAAGTGCGGAGAACAAGCTACGTGTTCGACTGTTCAAATCTTTAAAACGAAGTAAGAGAAAAGAACACTAGGGTACGGGAAAGACCTTAGCGGAGAACCAGTATGTCATACAGACTACAAAAAGATATAGAACTCGCAAATAACACCGCCTAATCTTCGCTCAGCTCTATATCTTCTCTATGCTTTTCTCGTATTAATCAGTGACAAAAGGAAAAGTCTTATTCAGTGCTACATTTTAGCTTAATATTGTGCTTTCTTTTACAGATCTTTTGGAGTGAGCTTAAAATGTTCTGTCTCTTTCATGGATTGCATGAGGATTTTTTTTTTCTATACACTTCATTTCAACTAGCTAATAGTAATCTTATTAACTTTATATCTAGTACAATTTAAGCTTCTTTAAATATATATTTTTTATCTCATTTAATAAACTTTGAGGCACATAATTACTTAGAAAATAACATTTATTAAGCTTAGGTAACTATAGATAGTTGGAATGAAAATCCGCTGTATATACTTTGAAATGCTTTTTATGTACACTTATTTTAAAATTTAACACTAGATTTTTATTGTAAAGTTTACATTCAGATCTTGGAAATCATTTCCAATGATTCAGTAGTTTCAATCCATTCTTAAATCAGCCTTAACCTTTAGTAGTTTTATTTTAATTACTTGAAAATGTAGTCATTTTAATTAATTGCTTCAATTACAAAAAAGATAAATGAATGTTAAATAATATAACAATGGCTGTGTGTTGACAGATCTCCGACCTGAACTCTCAAGTCAACGACCTCAGAGGCAAATTGTAAGTAGTTTTCTCTACTGAGAGGGAAACTGGCGCGAATGTCACACGCCTGAATAAATAAATACTATTTTACTCAGCAGTAGAACAAGATCATGTAAGATTTTGTTCTATTTTCATATAACTAGAAAATTGTTTAGTTTTATCGAAGTAGGTAATGTGTGAATTAGAATTAGGCTTGCAAGTCTCGGGCCAGTTTCTCTCTTACCATTTTTACACATATTTATAGAAACATATTTATAAATACACACGTACGTTCTCAGCCTGATAAACAGAAACTCAAATAATTTTAATAAACTCTAATATTTAAATGGAGGTTCCAAAAACTGCTTTGTACAACAACTGAGTACCTAATAATTTCAGTAACATTATAAGTGGTAAATTAATTTCGGGAATAGTAACGGAATCGGGATCGGGAATCCTTTCTTTTTTTAAAAACGTTTTTTATATAAATTATATTACCTGAGAATCTACTCTTAACTAGTTATAGGTTAAATAAAAACACGCTACTTTTCATTATCAAAATTAAATATTTTCGAGAATCAAGATAAAATCTTTCGAGTTCATTCACCTGAAAAATGCATTTTCCGTTCTAAAAATAGCGGGCAAGTGGGCAGCGCAGGATGTGCCTGTGAATACAATTCGCGGCATAATGACTCGCCGCTCAGATGAGTGCGCGCACTCCGCCATGCCTACTACCGAGGACTATGCTAGAGCCTTGTTTACATTTGCAAGTTCACTTGCGATAAGTCTTAGGTATTGATTAAGCTGAAATTTGCCGCTAAGATGCGTCCGCGCACTCCACCATGCTTTCTACCCAGAACTGTGCTAGAGCTCCGTTTATAATAGCAAGTTTACTTACCAGCAAGTATATGTATTAGGTTTATATTTTTATATTAGGTATAAGGTTAGATTTGCTACTCAGGTAGAGTCGACGCACCTTTACATACTAGAGCCTTTTTCATAAAAGCAAATTTACTTGCAATTATTTATAAATAAACATCTTTCATCTTTAAAAAAATTCAAGCATAGCTGAAAGTTAAACACATTTAAGCATTAACAAATACCTATAAATAAATCCTGGTTATACATTAAAATAATATTATTAGACCTAAGGAAATTATAATTAAACGTTTCGAAACCATTAAACTTGACCTCGTTAGTTAATTTAAAATATGAAAACCGGAATGATCAAGTAAACAAAACATGTGAACGAGGCTTAAAACTGTGACTCGGCCGTTACACTTCACTTTGTACTTCCTTTGTTGCTGCTACGAATCTCGTAGACTGCTGATTTCTCTGAAAAAATATACTAACAATTTGTACTAAAGGAAATTCTATACTTCCTTCCTTTTATTAAATTTAGGACATTACATGGTTTTACTGGAAGTGTGCATCCATTAAATAATAAAATAAATGTCTATCAGCGATAGTAAGATTTTTTAATTCTGAACGTGACAATCGTAATTATGACATGTTTTTTCAAATCAGTAAATCTTTTCAAAATTTCTCTAATCAAATTCTCCTAAAGCTAATTTATATCATATTTTATATGATCTAAATATACGAGAACAAAACGGTAGAACAAACCAATTGCTAATAAAAATAGAAATTCATTTGCTTAAAATACAGCAATATTTTATATCAATTCTTTGTTTTGTGGTAACAAGATCACATCGGAAAATACTTTACAAAGGATTTCAAAATACAATAACGCATTTCTATATAATGCACGTAAAATGAAACATTTTGCAAAATTCTATAATATGATATATGAATAACGTGCAATATGACTCGGAACTGTTTACAGCAAAAGGTCGACTTTTAAAAATTCACAAAAATTGTGTTATCTTTTTGAATGTTTGAATGAAAATGTCGATTCAAAAGTGGCGTTTAGAAACTCTGTGAGAAAAGATAGCAAATTCAAAAAGAGAAGGCAGCGTTACGTGGCGTGAATTATTTGTTACTAACTTTTGCGCAGAGCTTCGGTTCCGTAGCTATGTTTTTGTGTCTAATATTATCAAAATCGTTCCGGTTGTTTTTCAGTTTTTTTGTAACATAACTGTTTTTTAAATCTATTTCGATTTGTAGATTTTTTTTTAAAGACACTTACTAGTACATTCTTCCAAGTCAAAATAACCTATGTATACAAAGATAATAATAATCGTTTGGATTATATGGTTTCAAGATTTAGTTGCAAGATCACATGGATATTTCAATACAAATTAACAAACACGACAATACAGTAACCGCAAATAAATATTTTATAGCACACGAACACTTATTAAATATTAAACCAAATTTCAGTAGATTTACAGTTTCATTTATTTTCCAGCGTCAAACCCACACTAAAGAAGGTGTCCAAATATGAGAACAAATTCGCCAAGCTCCAGAAGAAGGCCGCCGAATTCAACTTCCGTAACCAATTGAAGGTTGTGAAAAAGAAGGAATTCACCCTTGAAGAGGAAGACAAAGAGGTAATTTGTCTAAATATTGTTATTACTAAACTATTAAATCCAATAACAGTTACTTAAAATGAGTAAAAAAAGAACATTGATCACGAGACATGTTAAACAAATGACTGATTAAAACACCAGTCTTCAGAGAGTCAAATGTTGTGATGCAACATTGTAACAACAATTTTGACTCTGAATGAAGGTAATTTTCAAATCAAGTAATATTGTAAAATTTCGCATACAATACATATTGCATATTCAAAAATTAAGGTATATTTATTTTAGACTTTACTTCTTTAATATACATTATTTATTGCAAATTTATATCTCGCAAATAAATTGAAAAACTCCGAAGTAATAATTTTCTCACACGTAATTTGAACCTAATGAGATCAATCGAAAGACTAGTAATAGTCCTAACACACCAACTTAACACAACACAATAAGAAGGGCAATACTTCTTCATTTTACGAAACCTACAGATTACTAGCACAAAGCAGATGCATAATATACACCAATAATAACAGAATCATCATCATTCTTTAGGTTATTCTTAAATCCTCATAGTAACTAGTTACAACAATCATTTTACTCATGTTCAACAGGCAAAGAAAGCGGAGAAGGCTGATTGGGCCATCGGCAAGAAGTAGATAGTTTAACTTTAATCCCATCGCAGCACTCTTGGTTAATTATAATTTATACTAATTAATAAATAAACATTACATGTAATTTTTATCAAATGTTTATTAATTTAAATGCAATCCAATTCTATAGAAATGAGGTGAGAAACGTTTGGATGATGCGAACAGATTTTATGATTCCGCCATGCTTATTCTGCGTAATTTATTTTATTTTTATTTCCCGCCGAGCTTCGCAAATTTTCCTATGTACAAAATGGGCTGTAGAATGTAAACAGCAAGTGCTAATTATGTTTTATTTCATATACCTACGTTACGCAACGTGACTAACCTAATTATGAATTTATATGAGTTTTTTTTTTAAATCAGTCAGTGATACATTTGTACAAAACCTTTTTAAAATATCTGCTCTGAAGATTTTTGAAGTATAGATTTTCTGACAATCTCTTGAATTATAGGACATTTTCTTAAACTCTTATTTCGAACATTGACTGGTTTTGAAAAAAATACAACACACGTGCTAGGAATAAATAGTTATACAATGTACTTACCGTAGACATATTCTTAAAGAAGTGGAAACATTTTACACTAACAATACATTCAGAACACGCGATAGTAAAACAAAAGCAACAAGCTTTGTCCAAAAGGAAAGTCTACGCCACTATATCATTGGATAACATACTTCTTTTATTTTGCACTGTTCCGGAGAGTTATTTACAGTGCATTCAATTTATCAGATCATGAATAGTTTGCCTCTGAGCGTATGTTTGTAACGAAATATAATGGCATGTTTCACAGGGAGGCGTCGGAGGAAAGGTAACTAATATGAGTATAAGAGCGAGACACGTTTTTATTCTAGATGTTTAGCATACACGGCATGTGAGTTGGGATCTCACGCTGTTTCTTATCTGCCATTCTTAGAATGGTAGGTAGCACATGCACTCGCCTTTATGAGATCTAAGCCTATCCTAGACTTTCTATTGGCATTGGATCAGATCGATACTGTTTAGATTCGGAACAGTAATTGAGACGCTTTTGTGACTCACATGCGCCTTGAGGCGTGATACACATGTGTATAAGGACTTATAGGTTGCATCGTTCTTGGCTTAAATTTTAGCGAATATGTATAGAGTTTTTATACGCTTCAGTGTTATGCTTTCCACGAAATATGAGTCATACCACAATATTGTTAATAAGTTTCAATATTGTAGTACGATTGTTTAGAAAACATTATTTGCGGTTTCGTTCGAATGGGGAATCAAATGGTTGCAAATATAATGAAACGGGCTGTTGACTCAAACATAGCTATTGGCTCTGCTTTCTCTCGAGATTCTTTCCTATTTTAAGTAGCCAGATACAAAGTGCAGTCAAATTTGATCTTTATTGCGTGTGAACTAGATCTAGATTTACTTCAGTAGTAAAATTTATGCTGGCTATTCTTTGATATATGCACGTGGTAGCAGTAGAAATGCTCGAAATACTTTGTGTGTTCTACTTTTGTCAATTCTATTTTATTAAAGTTGTTCCTAATTTATTTGCAGTCGAAGTCCATTTCACCATTATTTTTTCAACAAAACAAATGTCTTATATTTGTAACTATTTGTTCCGTCGGTCTATCAAATTCATCATGGCGTATATGTACATAATTTCTACTGTACAGGCTTCCAATGAAATATCATTAGTGTACTTTGTTATAGCAACGATACACAAATTATTCAATTATTAGATCGTTTCGCTGTCACTTTTTCCCACAATTTCAATCGAATACCATTTATAAAATGTATCACATTATATATGGCAGTGATATGTGGATGCGAAGTTCAGACGAGAGTTATTAACACACACTCACAATTTGTTGCCATCATGCCAGACTTAAATAAAAAATGCAATTGAGAAACGCCATAAAAATGATAATATTATACATAAAAACATAAACATTGATCATATCTTCAAATGTTGATGTACCTATTTACAAAAAAAAAAGAAAATTTTGTGAAATCGAGACAGCGAAACGATAATTGCTTAGTTTAATTATAAACCCAATACTCATACAAATGTTGTTTTTACAGAAAAAGCCGGACTGGTCGAAGGGCAAACCGGGAGATCAGAAGGTAAAAGAGGAAGAGGTTGAGGCATGAAGTGTAACACTCCTATAAACTATTTGTAAGACCTGACATGCCAACTGACATTACCGACCTTGTGATATCACACCCACCTTCAAGTGGCTAGAACCTCCTCCTACCAGTTCAGTCTTGGCAGATTCCTCCAGTAATTTTATGTATTGTCCAATCATGTCTACCATTTCGAACATGTCAAACCAACTTTTATAATTATTTATTTATTAAATAATGTTTTTTGTAAGATACGTTTAATAAAATTAATTTTCTGTACTATGTTTATGTGTTGTTGTGTTTTACCAAACCCTTGTGTATCCTTACCCTTTGTGATAGCAGTTGTTGAGAAATATCATATGGTAATCTATAGATATGTCATTGTGCCTTCGTTAATTAGTTAATAATTAAAATTTATTTGTTTGGTTCACGTATTTTTATCTTCTGTTTTTGAATTAATTAACAATAATAACGTATAAAACAATTTCATATAAAATTCTTACTTACAAAATAATACCTTGAATTTCTTTCTATAGATCATCTTATGGTTACTCTTATATACTGCGTAGGTATACCCTCCCCTGTCTCTAAATTTATAAGTAGCATTAAGTAGAGTTATTCTGAAAATGAAATCGTTTTTGTTTTACCTATAATACCTTGCACGCCTTCGTTTTAGGTCCTTTTAAGTCCTATTAAGATTTTCCTTTTTGTATATTTTATTAGTACCTAATACTTAGTACTCCCAATCGCAGGTGTAAAATATAAAAAAATGATTGATATTTTCCCAGTTAAACTGTCTTTGGCATGAAATCATAATCTTCCTTCTAGTTGGATCTGAGCGTTGACAAGGTATACGACTTATCTTCCTACCATCTCTATCTCCTTCTTTCAAATTAACCAAAGTGAGAGATGTTGGGAATTGCTTATTTTAAAGAAAATAATATATACGGACTGTTTATCACTGGTTAACTTGGCCAGGAATATAAAATTTATCGTTGCCTGATCGCAGAGGAATGAATTGTCGCCACGGCTTGGGTCTACCTCGTCACCCGGACCACTTGCTGTTATGAACCGGGTATAAGAAATGCTTTCTCAACATTCGTGAATATAACTCACCAAGCTAAAAAGAGTGAGGAACATCTACCACAGATGATAAAAATAAATCAATAAATCAAGACTACAGGCTGAAATATAATGAGTGTCGAAACATCTGTTTTGGAGTTATAAATTAATTCTCGTACCGTTTTCCGAACCTTTTTCTAAAATATCTAGGTTTCGTAATGAGGCCCAGTCTGTCTGCAACATTGAGGAGGGTTTAGGTTGTAAAAACCCGAGATACGTGAGCTACATTTAAAAGAAACATAACGTTGATGAAAAAAGTAAAGAATGTAGATTTAATATTAGTTTGCATCTGAGTTTTATCGTTATTTTCGATTTTATTATTCATTCGCAATATAATTTGTAAAAAAATCAAATTTTAGCATGGGAATAAATTAGTGACGATGGATGTAAGCGGTTAATATAAAAAAGTTACACCATACTTCAATTACGTGGAATGTCATAGTGTTTGTACAGTATCCTGCAGTAAAATGATCAATGATCCATCCATATCCATATGAGCCACAACTTTATCCATCTGGATAAAGTTTTCTTCAGGCGACTGTACACTGCACTCAATATAATTATGATGACATATGAAAAAAGAATGCTGATGCGTAAGCATGTTTTAAGTTGATATAAGTAGGTTACTTTTATAAAGTGGAAATATTTTTGAATACGGATCGTATTTAAACTACAATGCTGTTTCAAAATAGTTCGGTAAGTCTATTGCATCGGAGCCTTTATTTCGCTTACTGCAACTGATTTCTTTCAGTGCAATAGCTCTAAACATTGGGCTTTATTTAACGAGCTTTAAGCTTCCACAAAGAGTTGAAACATAAACACGATAACGCTTTTCAACCAGTTTGCTATGTTCATTAATTTTAAATAAAATGTAACATTCAAGTTTAAATTTAAAATTTATATAAAAAATTCATATTAAGTGACAAATAGGTGATTACTATCAGAAGAGCTGATGGTATTCAGATCTAAAGATATTATCATCTCATCACGATTTTAAACACATCATGATTTTATAGTTTATGATCTAAGCTGTCTCATTTGATTATCAGTATTAGGAAATAATTCAATTGAACATTCGACTATGCTTATTAAATTTATCACACTGGTCACGTGTCACTTTGGTACGCATCCAGCGAGATAGAGTTAAGGATAAGAAAATTTACTTATTTATTAAAGTTTCTTGTCAGCTACATAATCAAGCCGCTAAAATTTGAATGTTACTTGATATAACATCTTCATCTTTTTGCATGATTTCTAGTCCAAAAAGAATATAAGATATCACAATTAAAATTAATATCACACTTGTAAATAGACTTCATACATTATTAACACTGAACAATTCGTATCGTATATAATGTGCACGTTAATTAATCATTTCATTATGCATAACGCTTCGCAATTAGTTGGTCAGAATAAATAAAACGTTGTAATGTGAAATGGAAATGCTTGTATGCAGTTTCGTTAATATTTTGATTCAGTGGTTCATAAATCATTTGGCTATTTGGAAATTTGAACAAATAATTGTGGCCGAAAGTTACATGGCTTTATACAAAATTTCTCTCTACAAAGGGAGTACTTAACGGCAATTAATGTTTTTACCATAAACATTCATTACATGGCTTACGATGTTAGCTTCAAAATATAAAGTGTTAAACTGTTGGCCCCAACAAATATAAATTGGTGCTAATTAACCATCAAAAGTTGCTTGCAAGCTTCTTCAAGCCCTACTACTAACAGCATATATATTCAATAAAAACAAATATTTATAGGAAGGGGCAGATGGAGCAGCGCCACCAGCAGAAGGAGGAGCCCCACCCGCAGATGGGGCCGCGCCTCCCGCAGAAGGTGCCCCACCCGCAGAAGGGGCAGCGCCTCCCGCAGAAGGAGCAGCGCCTCCGGCCGAAGGTGCCCCACCCGCGGAAGGAGCACCGCCCGCAGAAGGAGCACCGGCTGCGCCAGTGGAGGGGGCACCTGCTGCGCCTGCGGAAGGCGCACCGGCTGCCCCACCCGCCGAAGGTGCCCCAGCCGCTCCCCCCGCAGAAGGTAATAATATCGTGAACAACTATACGAGTACTCATGATATGATATTAGGAGAGATTTTATTGAGTGGAAAGAAAATAACGCCAGCTGGAAGATTTCTGACAATTAAACACGTGCCAATCCTAATTTATGTACATTGTTGCA
Organism: Amyelois transitella; assembly: GCF_032362555.1. Classification (NCBI taxonomy): domain Eukaryota; kingdom Metazoa; phylum Arthropoda; class Insecta; order Lepidoptera; family Pyralidae; genus Amyelois; species Amyelois transitella. Next base: position 9,432,284 of record NC_083509.1, read on the forward strand.
CAAATTACTTTTTAAACCTTCACTTTCTAACCAGGTATAATTATTAATTCTTTGATGTGTTTTCAAGAGGATTAAAAAGTACTGTTTTCGAGACAAAAGCTGTTGTTAACGCTATTTATGTATTTTCATACAAATAAATGTCATTTATAAGTAATTAATTAATTTTCAACATTTCAACAGGTGCACCGGCGGCTCCGCCCGCAGCACCTGCGGAAGGCGCCCCCGCCGCCCCCGCGGCGGCACCGCCAGCAGAAGGTTTGTAATAACTTTCAAAGGGTCCATGATAACCTTTTACTTTCCCGATTAATAGTTAGTTTATATGATTAAAGTCTTGAGTGAATCCGGAATGGAACCTTCAATTTCCTTCCCAGAGATGTCTTAAGAGGCGAATAAGAGAGTGCGTGCTCTCACTTATGGTGTAACAACCTTGTTTCAACCAATGGTTTGGTTTCTTCCTATATCATGGTCAAGCAAGTCATTAATACAGACAATTGGGCCACAGAAGTGAGGTCGCAACCGGGACTTTACATGAAGAATATGATAATGACGCAAGTCGCACGGTATCTTGTTTGTAGGTTTATGGATGGATATAAATGTGAAAAGATAGAAGAAATTCTTAGGGGTCAATGATAAATCTGTATTGACACAAATATTACATTACCTAAAGAGAAAAAAAAACGTTATAACAAAAAAAAAATATTCTATAACTTTTATTTTCAGGAGCTCCAGCAGCGCCCGCAACAGAAGCAGCACCAGCGCCAGCACCAGCCGAAGGTACCTAAAGTTTTGTCCACATCTTAAATATATAAACATTTATGTGACCATGCGTCTAAAAAAACCGTTCATCGTGATTTACAAAGTTTAACTAAACCACCGAAATACAAAATTATGATAAGATTGTTGCGTAAAACAGAAATTTATTTACAACAGCACCTGCGCCTGCGCCGGCACCGGCAGAAGCGCCCGCCGCGCCACCACCGGTTGAAGGTTAGATATGAATTAAGTTATGAAATGTATTTTTTTTTTAAGAGACAAACGTCTGGCTTTTAAAATTAGATGCTTCCACAGTTTGCATATTCTCTATATCGTATTGATAAAAGCCCAGAAATTGAATTGTTACTGTGCGTACACTGTACAACCCTACACGTAACCTTATGGTTGAGTTACTTTTGTTATAAGATATATATATAATATAAGTATAAATTTTATATAAGTGCCGTGTGGTTCCCGGCACCAATACAAAAAATAATAGGACCACTCCATCTCTTTCCCATGGATTTCGTAAAAGGCGACTAAGGGATAGGCTTACAAACTTGGGATTCTTTTTTAAGCAATGGGCTAGCAACCGGTCACTATTTGAATCTCAATTCTATCATTAAGCCAAATAGCTGAACGTGGCCATTCAGTCTTTTCAAGACTGTTGGCCCTGTCTACCCCGCAAGGGATATAGACGTGACCATATGTATGTATGTATAAGTTTTACATTTTATAAGTATATTATATAGTTTTTATTATAATTTAAAGTTCACTTATTTATTTGGAAATACAAGTAATTTCACCCAAGGACGCCCCCGGCTCAGGAGATAACTGGGCAACCTTTCATACATAAATCAATGCTAGGTGGCTAGGGTGCTAGCTATATCCTGAGCTCACCGTACCAATTTAAGAATACGCACAGATTTTATGTCTTCACCTCTCACGAGGTAGACGGGGCAAAATTAAAAAAACTAGGAGGCCTCTTTTAGCTAAATGGGTTTTTGACGGAATTATTCTTTTTGCTTTTGTTATAATTGTAATTATTAATTCCAGCGTCCGCCTAAGCAATTCCATCTTTGTCGTCAACAGTCTGAATCGTCGGAAATCATCATTGTGGCTAAATGATGGAGCCAAAAAGCAAAGTTAACCATTAGTATAATACTGTTTATACAATTTTTGTATTTATTATGATCATAATAAAAATAATTTTAATATCATGCATCTGTTTTTTTTTTGTTTTCACAAATATAAGGAGTATCTTAGTTGCATGCAAAGTTACACGAAGCTTTAAGTAATACATTTTCTTAGTTTAGATAAACAATCTTGATAAGGCCTTGTGTTGAAAAACCTACATTAAATTTATAGCCATTCGGAAGAAAATTAACAAAATGTCATAATTCATTCTACTAATAGGTCTCAACCAAGAAAAATATCCGTTCAAACTATAAACGTACAATTCGTTTGGCTATTAACGTAACTGATTTTATTAATGTAAAGACATTACAAGATTGTTTACTTTATTTATGTGGCTATGGGTTAAATGTTAAATACACAATATACTGTGAAATCTTCATGACATTCATAATGCCATTTTCATAAACAGGATTCACTTCAATCAGTTCCCCATATCCGTATACTTAACCTCACAACTATCCTTCGCATTACAAAGGTAGCCGTCATCAAGAAGCTACCGGCTTGACTAAACTGCTTATAAATTAGGCTGAGTCAGATCCGGGTATCCAGAACACTCTCTTTTCACCCGTAAATTTGACCCACGTTGTCCCGTATACATATATATTATTATTCGTCGCCAAAAAGTAGGTTTCAATTCTGCCAACAAATGGTTCAAAGGTAAAAAAAATTGTTGTCTGAACGCCAAAGAGCGAAAAATTATTTTGTGGAACCGCTTATAGGCCAAATGATTTTAAATCCATATATGTATAACAGACAGGATTACCAGCTAATTTAGGCGAACATTATGCAAGCATAATCAGTCAGTCAAGTTAAAGTATGAGAGGCATTGGACCTTATTGAATATAACAATTTGGCGTACTGGATACTTGTTTTGACATGGGCAATGTGGGCATCCACTTAGCGTAATTTTATTGGATGCCCCGGGACTAACGTGGTAGTATAGCCTCAGGCAGAACAGCATTACAGTAAGTAGCACATTGTGTTGTAACAATTATAACGCAAAATTGCTTGTGAGAATATTCACGATACATTTCAGTCACGAGTGTTATAAAATATATGAATAATATTGTGGCTAAAAAGATGATGACTAATAGAAGACAGACTGATGAATATTTAGACCGTTAGTACCGTTACCGTAGAAACATTAAGTTACGATGTATACCTAGGCTTTTCCCCCTAGGTTAGCATTGTGTGTTCCAAATTGCACCTTTAGTTGCTTAGTTTCCGAGCCTCAGTATTTATTTTCATTTGGGTCTAATTCACTAGCCTTAGAGGGATCACACTAAATACCCCAAACCCTCAACCCTAATATCTCAGCCTTATTACTTGAATAGAGCCCAACAGTTGCCCAACTCTTCCGAATTACCGCCTACACAGAACAATGTTATGTCTGTGCAGTTCTATAAACTGTAGTACACGAATCGTTGCGGCTAAGCCGTATTTTAATTGATTTTGATTTGGCGAAAAAGAGAATATTCGAACAGATTTAGGAATTATCATTACTATGAGGGTAGATATCGTAAGGATATGACTAAGGGAATGAGCACTTTTGTCATCTGAAATCAGAAGAATCGATTCTTCGTGTAAGTATTTAACTCACATACTCTTGAATTTTTTCAGGCATCGCTCGTGAATCTTTTTGTTCTACATGTTACACGTTTTATGTTTATCAAAATTATAACGTGCCTAACCCACTAGTATAATAAAATTACTGCGTCAAATCTCCTGAGTGGAATAGCCTTAATAATTATCTCTTATTCGCTTTATCTTGAACCCTATGCGGTAATGAATGGTTCGCATTAAGTTTAATTAAAATGGGCGTTCCGTTATACTCTAATTTCAACTCTCTTGTACATTTTTGGTTAAAATCTTTGAGTTTGGGTTAACGAGTTTGAAAAACTAAGACGATTTGTTTGAACATTTCTTTTGTTTTGAGGTTGTTGTTAATACAAAAGCTGATTGGTTTAGACGTTTTTGAAATCATTTCATAAAATTCGAGTCATGCTATAAGTAAAATGGCTGTTAAATGTAATCGCTTTAATATGGCTGTTATGATTTAATTTAGTTGGCTGAAGCTCATAAAGTCATTATTTATTTTAAAGGCGTTCAAAATTTCTCCATGACTCGGTAACCGCACACTTTGTTTCCTTTTATTATCGTTATCACGATACGAAATTAGATTGGCCACTTCCCGAGTTCTAATTTTCCACTCCCTTGGTTTTCCTCAAAAGATTTCTTTTAGTTACAGCAAGGTATCAAATAAATACCTATACTTTATTTTTCCCTTTTAAGGTTACACGTTTGAAGTTCAAATCAAGAATATCAGATACTTTCCGCAACCAGGAATTTTGATTATATCGAGATGAGAGAGTTTTGGTTCTTATTTTTGCCTACAGCATAATTATGTATGTATGCATACATTACACATACAAACACATTGCCTTCCTGGACGGGAAGGCAAAGACTACATATTTCCACTTGCATCGATCCATGCGTTTCTTTCGCTTCATTCACTGTGAATGTGAAACATGCAAACTGCTAGCCTCTACATAAGTCGTTTCAGATTTGATCAAGATACGTTCGTCTTGGTCTTCCCCTTCCAACGAAACGTTACCATTTACACACTTCTTGTATATTTGCTTAGTCAACCTGTTTTCGTTCATCTTTTTCAAATGATCACACCATTTAAAGATTTCCTTTTTCCATTTCTCTCATTATATCTTTTTTCACAACACAGTTTTATCTCGACGCATCTTAAACATGTATTAACGAACATCATCATCATATTGTCATCGTCGCATCCGTTCCCAAGACCCTGGGCTCCTCTATTCTAGATCCTGCAGTGAGTAGTTTGGTCAGGTTTTCGCATGAATTAAGCAAACATAGAATGTATTAAAACAAATCCACATAAACAAATTAAAGCTCTATATCAAATTTAATAAAGTGTGATGCTTTTTTAATAAAATTTATATATTTAGTCAGTCTTACCATACCTACTTTTTGTCTGTCTTAACTCATACCATACTACTCACACCATACATATCAATAATGTATTCGTTTGTTATGACCGACTTAATATTCATAGAAATAAAAATTTTATTACAATATTCCGGGTCACGAGGTTGCTAATATAAGGAAAATTACGACCCTTCCCCAACCTTTTCGGTCGCGTCCAAAATCACGTTGGTGGAATGAATTCGAGTAGTGTGTTCTCATGTTTGTGGCATAGAATATTCCGATTTCCATGGTTCTCGCCTATTTTTACGAGTATGGTGTAGAAAAAGGAAATTACTGTACATTCGGGTTCGCGGCGGTAGAACTAATTGAATTAGCAAGTTAATTATATTCTCATCATAATTTTTGCGCAGTAGAATAAAATATTACCACATGCTACATTGAAAGGTGCGTGTTTGAATTCGGAGTATGTAATGCGCTGAAACATTACGATTTTCATTAAATGCAAATTGGCAAATTTCAAGCAAATTCTATAGAAAGTTACAATCTTAACTACTGTCCCTCATCTTACTTTTCATAAATCAAAAGGAAAAGGTTATTTATCCATCCGCGCACAGCTAAAACTTAAAATCAGATTTCGCTGTAATTTACTTACTGATTTACATGTAGAACTTGTTTTCCTGAACCGTGAATGTTCTCCAGAGATGATGCCATCGATGCTTAGACACATCTTTCAAACTACAAGCAATAAGTTTTTGATAGGGAGAGAATGCACACAAGCATGCTAAAACAAATACAACCTAAGATTTCCCGGCGGATCCCAACTTTTCCATTAACTTTGACTTACTACTTCCTAAGTCTAGCAGCGTTTAAAAATATAAACCATGATGTTTTTTTATATCTTCTTATAACCCGCTAAAAGTCTATAGTATTCGTGTAAAATAAGCTCATCGCTTGTTTTGATTACTCAATTTCTTTTTTAATACTTCGTAGCATACGATAAATGAAACAATGCGATGCTTTTAAAAAATATGGTTTCTAATGATTTTCCAGTATTATTAATATTAAGTTTCTCTCACAGGCTCTCGAGGATAGTCCACGTCCACGTCATGTCACACAGATCAACTTAATATACAGAGACACTAAAAATCTATGGCGAACTTAAAATAGTTTTTTACTGTCTTTAAACTCAATTCTATCATTTAGCCAAATAGCTGAACGTGGCCTATCAGTCTTTTTAAGACTGTTGGCTCTGTGTAACCCGCAAGAGATATAGACGTGATTATATGTATGTATGTAAACTCATGGATCATTTATGGATTATGTCTCAGATAAATACACGAAAGTACCAAGAAACACTTACAGATTTAGTTCAAAACGTAAATCTTGAAATTAGCGGCAAAGTAATTTGCCCAGAAATGTTTTAGCAGGTAGAATAACTTCTGTAGGTAATGAACTAATAAAATTTACACATCTAGCGTCGGGTGGGTCGTTGCACATAATCGACACTTATGTCTGCACTTGAGTACCGTCCTCATTACATCGATAGTGGAGTCAATGGCACGTGCCAAATGGCCTGATGGTCAAATTAAGTGAAGCGAAAGCATTTAAGATAATGAGTATAGCACCTTAGAAATATAGCGACAAGTGCTTGAGTTACAGTTAAAAATATTTTAGGCGTTGGTAGTCGTAAAATATGACTAAGGAAATAAGCTAAAAATAAAAGTTCTTCGTTTAAAAAAAATACATTGAAATATTTATTTGAAATTTATATAAAAACAAGTTGAAATTAAATCTTTCAGAGCAATCACGACCATATAAATAGCCCTTGTTTCCTTTATAGCGACGTATCCAAACTAGTGGGATTTTATATTTATATTCACTTTATCAATTTATTTATAACAATTTATTACTGATATCTATCATAGTACAAATTTTCTGATAATACTGGCGGCAAAGAAGAAGGCAGCGGGCTAGAGATGTCTGGGTTTAGTATGAAATCCTCTGCCGAAAAGGCTTCACTGTGTCTCAACTTTTTCCTGTAAATTAAAAATGTAAATAATTGAAGTAGCTTTTGCACGTTTTCCTTTATAGGAAACTATCATATATAAAAAGCAATGTGGCTTTGAAGTTAACTGGAGTAGTGGAAAGAGAGAGAATAGAAGACATTTTATAGTAAGGGGGCTTGTAGCGAAGGTTTTTCTCATACTTACATATAATCATGTCTATATCCCTTGCGGGGTAGACAGAACCAACCGTTTTGAAAAGACTAATAGACCACGTTCAGCTGATTAGCTTAATAATAAAATAAATTGAGATTCAAATAGTGACAGGTTGCTAGCCCATCGCCTAAAAGAAGAATCCTAAGTTAATAAGCTTATCCATTGGTCGCCTTTTATATCCATGGGGCATAATGTGAGTGGTCCTACTCTTGTTATATTAGTGCCGGGAACCGCACGGCTCAAGGCACAAGGTTTTTCTCCACATGGTCCTGTGGCATTAGTTTAATTATCCAAACAACGTGGGTTTAAAACTGCGAGAAGAAGGTACTACCTACTCATTTCTAATTTTTCTAAAGTTTTTTAATGAACTTAAAAAAATGGTCTCTTTGTTTGCCAGGTACGATGGAACAGATTTTGATAAAGATTCACGTCAAACTTACCTATTAATACGCTTATATTTTTTACTAAAAGGTCGCCAATATAAATTAATTATTGAAGGCCTGTTTTTGTACGAGTAATAAGAAATACTTAGAAAGTTGTAATTACAGCGAAAATTGTTCTTGTTTCCGCAACCACAAAGTAAATTTGTACTTTGATTTATTGTTCAAAGAATTTATAAAACGAAATTTATATACTCCACAATGTTAATACAATTTATTTACAGTAAGCAACACGAAATCGCGAGAATTATTACACAAAATTACTACGAATAATTTTGTGTAAATGAACTATGAACTATGTGTTGATTATACATACATACATACTACTCTGTCAAGAAAGTAGCGGGAAAAGATCAATAATACACAAACTGTTTGTTATTCATCCAAATTTATTTTATCACCTTCAAAATATGCTCCTTTAGAAACGATACACTTACGCCAACGAATAATCCAATCATCAAAACATTTTTTAAACGCTGTTTCCGGAATTGAGGTCAGTTCTCGCCGCGAATTCTCTTTTATGTCTTCTACCGATTGAAAACGGGTGCCACGAAGTGTTAATTTGAGTTTAGGAAAAAGAAAAAAGTCGGCTGGAGCCATATCTGGTGAATATGGTGGTTGCTCGATGGTATTTGTTGAGTGTTTGGTTAAAAATTCGTTCACAATGATGGCCTTGTGCGAAGGTGCATTATCATGGTGCAAAATCCAAGAATTTTCTTTCCACAAATCTGGCCTTTTTCGTCGGATTTGCTCTCTTAAACGCCGCATAACACTCAAATAATATTCCTTATTTACCGTTTGACCTTCCGGCAAGAATTCCGAGTGCACAACACCGCGATAGTCAAAGAAAACAGTCAACATGACTTTGACTTTTGAACGACTTTGGCGTGGTTTTTTCGGTTTCGGTTCAGTTGGAAGGCGCCACTCCGAAGCTTGTTGACTAGTTTGCATGTCAAACTCGTAAACCCACGTCTCGTCACCAGTAACAATGCGTTTCATGAATGTTGGGTCGGAATTGACTCGTTCTAGCATGTCCTCAGCGACTCTCATGCGATTGAGTTTTTGAAAAAAATTCAGGTCTTTTGGGACTAGCCGAGCGGCAACATGTTTCATACCCAAATTATTAGTTAAAATGGTACGGATCGACTCGTGAGATACAGAAAGTTCGGTGGCTATCTCTCTCAAAGTTGAATGAGGATTTTCAGTCACTATTTCCTTCACTTTTGCGATGTTAACTTCAGTTGCAGACGTTGATGGCCTACCAGAGCGAGGCAAATCTTTCATCACATCTCGACCGCTTTTGAACGCTTTGTACCACTCATAAGCACGAGTTTTTGATAAAGTCGATTCACCGTAAGCCTTCTGTAACATTTTCAGTGACTCCGAACACGATATTCCATTGGCAATGCAAAATTTAAGACAAACTCTTTGTTCGATGTTTTTATCCATTATGAATTAGCAATACACACTAGATATGATATAACTAAAAATAGCACTGTATTTAATGTAAACAACAGATGCAACTCAAACTCTGCGCCAAAATGGAAAACAGTTGTGCCGATCTAACAACAACAAAAAAAACAAAAATTTGAATTTGGAACCATAAATAAATAATCCATTCCCGATACTTTTCTGACTGAATGTACATAAAATCACGCCTCTTTCCCGGGGGGGTAGGCAGAGTGTTGATTATAATGAGCCGATAATATTTTGAACTCCCTCCACAACGAGTACATATGTACATATATATGCCTTTCTTAAACCGACGTTTCAGTCATTGCAGTTAGATTAGGTGTGTTAGGTGCTCATAAGGACCCACCCTAATTAGCTATATCTAGTGGTTAATTCACCATCGTTTAGAAATAAAGTCGTCACTTTTTATCTGAGGCTAACGCTGAAACTATAGTGTACAATAGCAACTGCGCCCTCTATCAAAATTGAAAATAGATTCTTACCACAACTCCGAAGAGACCACTGGCCGCACCTGAGGTATGGCCAGGCATGAGAATTTAGTGGAGAAGCCAAAGGTGTAAGCTCCTTGCGAGGGGAAGACGAGCCAGTCTTCAGGGGAACATCTCGGTAATCTTATGTGGTACTCCGCCATCACCCGGTCGACGGAGTCGCAGGTCGGGCCCCAGAGGATCACGTCTTCTAGAACGTCGCTGTCGGTATCTGAAGATTTCTGTTTTAAAACATGTATTTATAACGTTTTTAGTATTTAATTTAAATAATTAAAAGATTTGCTTAAGCTTTGAAGCTTATGGTTAGATTTGGAAACAAGGTAGATAACATTTTAGGAAGATAATTATAGCTTTAAAATCGTCACGTTATTTCGATGTTTGCTAAGATAAAAATGTTCCGACTGGGATTAAACAAAATAAAATACAAAACACATATATGTAAATTTAATAAATCGTCTACTCCGCTATTGTGTAAATGACGTAAAGGGGGCGAAATTTGGCAATATTTCACTTCCTAAAGAACCGAATTACCTTAAATTTCTGCACTTTGTGCCAAGTCTCCGGAAACCGCAGTGTACCGTAAATTCCGTCGTTGAGATATAACATATTGGTTCGCTTTCCATCGTTTACGATCTGAAAATAAATATTAAATTAAAAGATCGGAAATTCTCATTTTTTGTTCCTCTCTAGTCGACAGACACGGCTACTCAAGGAAAATATTTAAAGTACTCATTAATCGTACTCAATGATGAAAATTTAATAAGATAACGATTGAATAGATCTGAAATTTATGGCGAAAGATATTCGGGTCGCCGAGTGAGAACTATCATCTTATTATATATACCTACTATATATATTTTCATCTTTAAATAATAGGTATATAATATCACAATCGATTCCATCAATTGCCATTATTTTTACCAATAGGTACCTTGTTCGTAAATTAGTGGTCTCACTAACTTTGAATCCTTTTTTAATATTGAGGCCAACCTAGACAGTAAATGCCTACACGGAGGATCTAGTCATGGCCTTTTTGTCTTGGTTTTTGTAAAAAAAAATATATTTTATGTTTGTTTTAATTCGTATCTAAACTAAAAATGATATTTAAAATTCTTACATGGCGAACGTTATTAATATTGCAATACATTGTGAACGCAGAATCGCACAAGTATCTGCCTGGCTCGGCCACCACTTGAACTTCGGGGTCAGGGAACAGTTCTTCAAGAGCTTCGTTCACGTGATCCGCCACCTGTGTTAAATTTACTTTGCGTTTAATATGTAAAGGTTATACATTTAATTTGTTCTAACTACTCTATGTTGTATCTTATGTAGACGTGACGACCTTTTTTTCCTGTTTTGAAAATAAATATTTTTAGTTTTTTTTTTATTAATCTCTATTGTATAAACAACGTTAAAAAAATGAAGGACTAAATGTGTAAAAGTCAACTCAAAGTGGTACGAGTATTTTTTACAGGCTCTTAAAAAGCAGTAAATAGTTCTCAAGTCAATGATTTGTTGATAACACCCAGATACGTGCATACTTGGCCAATCTATGAACTGATTTCTTTGTTTGAAAATAAATTATGTAAGACAATTACTTTGAAAAAAAGAACCACCAAAGGTGTGTACACAGTAAACTTTACCTTATCAATTCTATCAGTAGTTTCACTCAAGAAACCTCCACCGATGTCCACAATCTGCATGCCCCTGCCAGCCTTAGCTTCGTAGTCGAACAGAGCCTTGCATCTTCTGAGTCCCAGAACGTAGCTGTCGGTAGAAGAACAAACGCTTCCCACATGAAAGGCGGCACCTACTACCTGCGTTCAATAATGTATCTGTTAATTAATTCATTAATTCAATTTTAACCACTGTTAAAAAATGGTGTTAAAAATCAACACTTACTGGGACGATGTCAAGACCTTTAGTTTAGAATATTTTCATAATCACTTTCGTTTTCGAAAGTTCTTCACAAAATCGTTATCAAAGGGAGGTAAACCTTTATGCTTACCATGAGTAAGAGGACTTGCATACCTCTAGGAGCTAAAAGCGACTACTACGTCTTGGAATCCGTGGCCTGCGAGGGTTACCATAGGTCCAATTATATCTTGACCAATTTTGTCCGATTATGCTAATGATGTAGATTGTCAGCCAATTTGGGGTGGATATACAGCACAAAAGCAATTCAAAGTATAATTTATTGAAATGGGTGATGAATAAATTAAAAATGAAGCTATCGGTGGTGGTAGAAGACTTTGATGATGGCTTAAAAGATAAAAAATACTTACATTCAAACCAAGGCTGGCTGCATCTTCTAGCAGGCCAATAGCTTCTGTTTCAAAATCACAACCAAACTTCTTCCCTAATTTATAAAGGCTTTTTCCATCTACTTTTATTCGAAGTAGTAGTCTGAAATGTAAATGACACAGTTTGAGAATGTGAATGTGAAAATGTGATCATAGAGAAAACAATCAGTAAACTAAGTGTAAGAACTAACAAGACACTAATTCTGAAGAAAATTAACCTCCTTATAATGAAAAATGACAAATTGCTATCAAATTCTCCTTAAATCTATTCTCCGGAACACTAATTTTGTTACTGGTTTATTACCATCAAGAGGTTGTAACTATGATAAGTGAAATAAGGAGATAAAGTTATTTTTTTTAATTACTTTACAAAATCATTCAAATAAGTTAACTTCTATCTAAAGACCCTATAGAGTTCAGATGGTGAAAAGGTAATAGGTTCTTACGTTGAATTGACTTCTAGGTAACTGCATGAACTGGTTCGTCAAATCAGAACTGTTCAACTGCATACAAATACGTCTTTCATATATTAGTTTTTTGTACTAAGTTCCTAAATAAAATCAAAATTTTACATACAAACATACATACATATGGTCACGTCTATATCCCTTGTGGGATAGACTGATGGGCCACGTTCAGCTATTTGGCTGAATGATATTAAACCCATCGCCCTTTTTTGCCAAACGCTAATAAAAATGAATCCCAAGTTTATAAGCCTATCCCTTAGTCGCCTTTTGCGACATCCATGGGAAAGAGATGGCGTGGTCCTATTCTTTTTTTACAATCAATAATTAAATAAATTTGTTTCATAAAATAAATGCATAAAATTAATCATAATGTTTCACTATTAAGTAAACCAAGTTGGCAAATCTCCTTTATCTTTGATCTAAGACCTATGATTTCGATATTAATTATTACCTGGCATCGGGCCAAAACTTCTTGATCTTCTTGAGTTCATAAGAGCAGTCAAATGTTGTATGTTTTACGCCCGAGTCCCTGGCGAATTGAATCTGTTCTGGAGTCTTCGTTGGGATGGCGTATATTATTCTACTGTAAATTACATTAAAAAGATACATTAAAAACTACATCACTGTTTTTCCGGTCGTAAAGAGTTAAACTACTTAACATATTCCTGTTTATGTTGAAAAACACGTTAAAGAATAAATTAAAGCACTGACTAGTTAATCAAAATTCCCAAAGCGACTTGGTGTCAGGCACACCGCCAACTAATAGAACTTTGCCAAATGATTTCACACCACGTAAAGCATTAATTATATGGCGTCTTTAGCTTAAACGGATGCTGAATTCTCAAGAATAAGAACTGGATGTTTTTTAAATGAATAAACGATATTATAAGGTTTGCACTTACCTATTTCTTATCGCGCCCAAACCTGCACATTGAGATAATTGGATGTGTGGTCCGCAAAAGGAGATCAGACGAGGGCCGCTTCATGTGAAGACTTGACTTATCCATACTAACGCCAGAAGGAATTTCACTTACCATGAGCTACTTAGCTTTTTAACTTTATTTATTTCTCCTGGAGAAGCACAATCGAAGCCCAAGCCAAGTGATAAACATAGTTTTAGGAACGTGTCGTCATTATTGGCTTTCATCGCTGAAAAAACGCAACAAGAATTGTTATTATTTGAATAGATTAATTTTCCATAGGAAACATATAGACACACAAGCATATATCGAATCTTTGTCCTTTAAATCAATGGACAATAATATAAGTGACTAGATTCGAAGCCTGGACAATAAAGTAACATCGCTTCCTGCGTCTATCCATGTACGAGTATGCTTAAATCTTTTAAAATTACACAGTTTCTTTTAAAATAACAGACTTTTTTTATATGTTTGAAGTATGATTCAAGAGAAAGGTTTATATGGATAAATGCTACCCGTGTGAATCATGGGAGGGTCACTAGTTAATTATAAGGAATGTCTGACATCAATAAGTGATGCCTTGTGCCTAGGTTTCCCTTATTTAGACTATAGAAACTGAACTGAATTTAAAAAATGATAGATAAATGATGACTGAAAATAAAAAAGAGCTATGATACAAAGTACATACCATAAAACATCTGTACTCTAGGCATACGTTTCTTAAAGTGCTGTATACGTTTGTATGCTTCGTCCATATCGAATAAATAGAAAGGTTCCTTTTGTCGCCCACCCTCGATGAGTGCTCTCGCTACGTCCTCCGGGGTGTAGCCATCGAGCACGAAAGCGGCGGACGGACGATTTTTTAGTTCGACTGAAGTGCCATGACATATCTATAAAATTGGTTGGTTTTTTTTTATATACATTCAGTCAGAAAAGTATCGGGAATGGATTATTTACTTATGGTTCCAAATTCAAATTTTTGTTTTTTTTTGTTGTTGTTAGATTGGCACAACTGTTTTCCATTTTGGCGCGGAGTTTGAGTTGCATCTGTTGTTTACATTAAATACAGTGCTAGTTTTAGTTATATCATATCTAGTGTGTATTGCTAATTTCATAATGGATAAAAACATCGAACAAAGAGTTTGTCTTAAATTTTGCATTGCCAATGGAATATCGTGTTCGGAGTCACTGAAAATGTTACAGAAAGCTTACGGTGAATCGACTTTATCAAAAACTCGTGCTTATGAGTGGTACAAAGCGTTCAAAAGCGGTCGAGATGTGATGGAAGATTTGCCTCGCTCTGGTAGGCCATCAACGTCTGCAACTGAAGTTAACATCGCAAAAGTGAAGGAAATAGTGACTGAAAATCCTCATTCAACTTTGAGAGAGATAGCCACCGAACTTTCTGTATCTCACGAGTCGATCCGTACCATTTTAACTAATAATTTGGGTATGAAACATGTTGCCGCTCGGCTAGTCCCAAAGGACCTGAATTTTTTTCAAAAACTCAATCGCATGAGAGTCGCTGAGGACATGCTAGAACGAGTCAATTCCGACCCAACATTCATGAAACGCATTGTTACTGGTGACGAGACGTGGGTTTACGAGTTTGACATGCAAACTAGTCAACAAGCTTCGGAGTGGCGCCTTCCAACTGAACCGAAACCGAAAAAACCACGCCAAAGTCGTTCAAAAGTCAAAGTCATGTTGACTGTTTTCTTTGACTATCGCGGTGTTGTGCACTCGGAATTCTTGCCGGAAGGTCAAACGGTTAATAAGGAATATTATTTGAGTGTTATGCGGCGTTTAAGAGAGCAAATCCGACGAAAAAGGCCAGATTTGTGGAAAGAAAATTCTTGGATTTTGCACCATGATAATGCACCTTCGCACAAGGCCATCATTGTGAACGAATTTTTAACCAAACACTCAACAAATACCATCGAGCAACCACCATATTCACCAGATATGGCTCCAGCCGACTTTTTTCTTTTTCCTAAACTCAAATTACCACTTCGTGGCACCCGTTTTCAATCGGTAGAAGACATAAAAGAGAATTCGCGGCGAGAACTGACCTCAATTCCGGAAACAGCGTTTAAAAAATGTTTTGATGATTGGATTATTCGTTGGCGTAAGTGTATCGTTTCTAAAGGAGCATATTTTGAAGGTAATAAAATAAATTTGGATGAATAACAAACAGTTTGTGTATTATTGATCTTTTCCTGCTACTTTCTTGACAGAGTAGTACATTGTAAACAACAGTATTATTTATGTAATTGGATGATGGTCTGAAATATTTACACTAAGGATGCACCCAGGAAGATACGTAAGTATATACATATATATATTAGAAGTAACGACAATTTTTGCAATTGAAATAAGTCTGTCATTGTACATAATTTTTAATTTCAAGAATTGTGTGATTCAATTTTTTTATGCAATAATGAGTTTTAAAACAAATAAACGATTTGGCGTTACGCTCGCTCGCTTGTCTGATTTATTGTTCAGGGTGAAATTTTGTGAATTGCTAAAAGCAAAATGTTTTCTAGTCTACGAGTAGTTTTTATTTTACTCTACAAAAGCATAACAACTAATTGATTAATCAGATAATATGTGATATAATGATACTTACTGGTTCTGATTTTTGATAAACGGTTCTATTTGCTGTCCTTATACTATACTTTGTGACCAAATCTTCAATCAGCATTGGTCTAGCTTGTAAGAGTGGAAGCCTGTGGTGACCACGCTTAGAGAGCCCTGCTGGTAATGATAGTAGATAGTGCGCAAAAATCATCTTACTCTGGACTTTATTCACTGACGTGCGGACTCGTAGGAAAAACATGATGATTGTTTTTTTTTTATTTACTAATATTTTGATATTTTGAAGTACTAGTGCATATCTGAAACAAATTATAATTATTGCACCATGCACCTTCAAATCATGTGTATATAAATTTCTTCACGATGTAAGAGAAGTAAAACATCGTGAAGAAATTTGTATATACAATTGAAGCATACCTATAAACCTTCATAATTTCTGCAGATGTCATCGTTATCCTATGTTACTTAAATTGTACTTGTTCTTGTTTCCAAATAAAATATTTTTCATTTTCATTTTTCAAACCATCTACCAGGATGTAAGGTCCTATTAACAGCACGATTTTTGGGATTGGTGGGATATTTTTAAAATAGTTAAGTGTAAAAGAAAAAATCATTAATTTTGTCAATCTTTTTATAAAATAATTTGCAGACCAATCTGATATTGCCGATAAGAATGGACTATTGTGATTGGTTAATTTAACACAGGCCCATTTCTGTAGCTGAACGTGACTAGAGAAGTGCCTATGAATCTGAAACCGTACAGATGGCGCCTTCCGCGTTCTATTTACATATTATGCCATAAATCACGTGTTTCCTAGTACAATTAAAGTGGGTCGATACTATTTCTGCAACATAAATGTTTCCGTTGATTTTGCACCCTTGCTTTTATTCTACACTTAAAAAAATATCGTTTAAAAATAAATTTAAATTAAAAAAAATCGCTCTCTACTAAATTAAGTTACTTTTTATTTTAAATTGAAAAAACATTACCTTTTCAATTTAAACATCTACCTATCTCTTAAAAAAAACTGCTGAAAGAAACATGAACTACACTGGAGTAAATCTAAAGCCGCATTTTGAAAAAACGACTTAGCATTCCCGAAACCCATTCTATCACCGAGTTTAAACAATCTTCTTTATGAGTCAAGTTCGCGTAAATCAGCTTTCTTGAAGACAGCGGTGATCACGCCACTCAATATAAATTGCAAGAAAATTCATAGAAATACGAATAATGTAAGATAATAGACATACCATATTGAAGTTGAAACTATAGGATGATGTGTCGTTATATTGAAATGCGTGCAGTTTTATAAGTCACTAGAGGCCACCCGCGAATTCGTCCGCATGGAAACCCTATGAATCCCGCGGGAACTCCGGGATAAAAAGTAGCCTATATGTTATTCTGGGTCTTCAGCTACCTACATACCAAATTTGATTGTAATCGTTTCAGTAGTTTTTGTATGAAAGAGTAAAAACATCCATACTGACATCCTGACACTCACAAACTTTCGCATTTATAATATTAGTAGGATAATAAAGCTGACATTAAGATGAAAACGCCTTTTGGTACTTTCCACTTTTTAATTCCTTAACTCTTCTTTCTTATTTGCTCCTTCTATAGTCTAATACAATTCCGAATTCTATGAGCCTGCCGGAATTCGGGCACCCGATTCTAACGGCTTCCAAACGCAATACGCTTCAAGAAGCTGAAATTAATCTTTCTTCCATGCAAAGTGGCTGCAGTTTGGACGAAATAAAATCGAGATTTTAAATCTTAGTTTAAAATAATTTGTCATTATTTAAAAATGCGTCCTAATTGATATACATATATAGTATGATTCCGGCGGTTCTATAGAATAGGACCACTCCATTTCTTTCCAATGTATGTATGTAGTAAAGGCGACTAAGGAAATGGGAACACATTCTTTTAGTGCAAGTTTCTCATGCTGGTCTAGTAGCGAAGGAAAACATAGTGTATGCCAGCTGGTTCTCTTCCCGTGCAGATGTAAAAGTTAATTAAGAGAAATACTTATAAATTTGATATATATTATATTCAATTTATAAGATATTCTTCTTTTAGACGATGGACTACTTTGGTCACTATTTGAATGTCAATTCCATTATTTAGTCTTACAGATGAACGTGGCCTTTAGCTTTTTTTAAGACTTGGCTCTGTTTCCCCGTAAGAGATGAAGACGTGATTATTGTTTGTATAATCTGACTTCTTCTACCATACGCCAATTCTTTATCCTTAACTTCGTCGCGAAACTTCTATTGTCTGTTCGTTACAAATAAAGTTTATCACAGATGTTCTGTGCAAATTTAACTCTGACTTTATCAACTGCGATTGTTTCTTTGTACTATTATTAAGGAAAGATGTAGTATTCAATAACAGAAATCCTTCTAATCACATTCTACTATCTACTAGTAACCTGTCACTATCAGAATCTCAATTCCATCATTAAGCTAAACATGAGCTTTAGTCTGTCGGGATTGTGGGCTAGGTATTAATATTCTTTATCGATTCTTCTATCTTTTACGATTAATTAAAAAGAATATATTTTTTTAAATGAAAATTATATAACTCCAACATTCCTAATTCTAACTAAAATTATAAATGCTAAAAGTTGTTGATTATTATCTTATACATACAAAATTTTGTCATTATTATTACCCTTTAAAACTCTGAACACGTTGGATCGGGAAATTAGGTACTATCATTTCACCATGCATGCTTCAAAAGGACGATTTACATGTAAAGACCCCGATCTCGCATTGTATTCCGAGGTTTCTAGGTTAATATGAAAAAAGAGTTAAAACTTGCGATACCCGTTAGAAGTCATTAATGAAATAGATACATTTATTTATTAGTTTACTTTCCATAATAAAGTTTCTCTAACGAAGAAGGTAACTAACTGTAAACACAATGTAAACATTTGCCCTCGTGAACTTATGTCAATGAACAGGTTCACCGTCATTTCGTTTAATACCTCCTGGCACAAGAGTATTGAAGGAGACTCCTGCCTCTAATATTTAGTGTAAACGTAATAGTATTTTTTATATGCGCTTTCGTTTGGTGTAAGTCCTCCTTGTGACAGCAATTTGGACGCCAGCTTGGCAAATCAAAATGGACTGTATTTTCTTCGAGATCTCTGCATTTAACTGGCTTATATGCAACGTGTACAGGATTTTACGAAAAGACGGGCATAGATAATTATTTTACAGCAAAATTAATTATTCATTTATAATACAACTCATGGTCCCGAAGGAGCAACCGTTAAAATAAAATAAAATATTCCTAGGTATGTATAACAAATTGAATATGTCGAAAACTAAACGTGAATAACGGCTACTTTTTCAGTTATTTAAAAATTTAAACAAATTCCTTACTCATCCGCACTTCTTAAATTTATTTGTTGCCGGTATATTCTCACACTTACTCCGTCGCAGGCTCAAGTACCTGATCTCAAAGTTATGTTGACAATATCAAGTACCTACCAGTTAGTAAATAATAAATTATTAATTTGTGACTTATTTAGTACAGACAGCTACGTTCCATTCTTATCGAATCATGTCTTTTTTTTTTCTTGGCGTTCAACTTTCTGGAGAAGAACCTTTTGACCAGTAAGACAACTTTTTGCACGAAGCGACTCCCGTCTCATATCCGCAACCTTTAGAGGAGAAATTAACCCAAATTGGAGCATGATTGTGTATATTTCCTTTGTCGCTCTTTACGAAATCGATGGGAAAGAGACGGTGGGGTTCTATTTTAATGTGTCGGTTACAACACGGCATAAAAAGGTCTTTCTAAATTACATTACAAATTTTACGTACGTTTACAAATGTACATTGTACAGTTGTTTGTATGCGACTGTACACATCAGGTGTGCTTACTGTTCAATTAAGTAATAAGAAACTGTAATGAGAAAATAATTAAAATTATGAGAAACAGAAGAAACCCTTCAATAACTTGATAATCTGATTTCCTAAAACGATTCCTAAATTAGATGGTGTAATAGGTGCATAAACCCAAATACTCGTAACCCACATAACAATAAAACAGCGATTCATTCATTCATTCACAATAAATGAATAGCGCTATTCAGGCGGACCATAACTCGTTCAAGCTCGTCAAAGCGGCAATCATTTTGCCTTATTAGGTTTATGTGTAGCAGTCGTATGTCACCGCGCCTATTGTTACAAACCAGGATAAATAGACCTCATACTACACCTGTATTTCCCCTCTATAGATACAATTCATTAAGAAGAAAGGCACGCGGCGGGTCATGCATTTTGGCCAGTCTTTTTTGTTGTAGGAATCGTTTCGAAATTACTGTGTAAACTTTTTACGTCAACATTTAAGTAGAAGATTATCTTGGAATTTATGTTTGCTTATTTCACTTTTTTATGGCATTGAGTTCAGGTTATATTTATTTCTTTTTTTTTATTTAACTACATTAGACGCTAAGGTTTATGCTACTATTATAACTTTTTAAATCTTTGGCTATAACGTAAAACCTATCACCCATAGAAGAAGTGTTCTTTAATTCGAATACACTTTTTCTTACATTAATGAAGAAAATATTACTAATATAAATATTTTTTTAATAAGAGATGAAAAAGTCAAAAAACTTCATAGATTTTTTCAAGTGATTTACTATTCAGAATATATATTGAAAAATACTATTTATATTTGCTAGTTATTAAATTATAAATAATAAATTATTAATTAAATAATTTAAAAACTCACGTAATACTCCTTTGTATCCTCACAATACTGATTGAATGTGCTCAAGAGTCGGATTTACTTTTGATATTTCTACAAATATTTACTGACCTTTAGATAAAACTGAGAAATTTGTAGGTAAGTACTCTAATGTCTGTGTAGTAATAAGTACTAGTGAATTGTGTGATCTCTTATATTGAGGACAAGATAGGAATAATTAGTTTAATCAGTTTACTCAGTGTTAAAATTAGTTTAGTAAGAATTTGAAAATGGCATATATTAAAAATCATGCATCGTCATCAGCATGGTTTGTACGCCTAATCATCATCATCATATATTAAATATAACTTTTATTAAACATGTATTAATAAAAAAATACTCAAAAACTTACACAGTGGTAGATAAATTCAAAAACACAGGCCAATCAGAAAGAGTTTTTTTTTTAAATAATGATCGCAAGAAACGAACTTGGGACCTTGTAACTCAGCTATAAAAACACTCCCACCGTGCCACTGTTCTGTTTTTGATTATCTTTTTTTTAAATAAGTCAATAATAGTGCGCGCACTTGACGCTCATCGTTCTTGCCTGCTCTGTATCGAGCCGAGTATCAATTTTATCGTCCGGATGCATCCGAAGTCAGCATTAGGGAACATTAGCCCCCTCTGATTGTCCAACTTGCGTTGGTTATCTTATCACTTTGAATCGGCGGTCCTTGGAGCCATGTGCTTTATGTATTATAATAAAGCAACTCCTTACGAGATCCTTAGTATACAATTGAGTGGAAAGTATGTTAGTTTGCTTGTAACCTCTACACTCTTATTCTCTGGTGAAATATCAGCAAAACTATGTATGAAACTTAAAATACATTCTGTTTGATAAAAAAAAATAACTTACGTTATTAATGTTAATAACGTGTGCGTAATAATGTTAATAAAGACGAGTAAATCCTATTCATAATTGATACACACTTTCCCCAAAATGTCTCAAATATCTTGTTGCGCTAAAACAATAGAACAAGCATCTTTCTTGTCACAATATCACTACATCTAAGTAACTGTGATCGGAAGATATGAGAGGTGCATTGATACGAAGCCACTAACTGATACTTTAACCAACACAATGGCCAACCCACACAATTTCCTAATCTTATTTTACTGTTATAGTTAGTCGGCCCCGCCTATCATGACATAGGCCTCTTGACGTGCCGCCATAATAAATAGTATGAGATGACAGTGCGACTATAGAATTGTGTAATACTAGCTGTTACACGTGACATCTTATGCGCGGAAGAGCCTAATTCATTAACCTCTTATGTAGGTACTCATGATTCTTCAGCAGATATTTTAGTTACCGTAATGATTATATTATTAGTAAAGGAATTGTTTCATCAAAAATCCAAAGTACAAAGAAAAACTGTTTCACTGTTTTATATGTATTAATTGACAAATTTAACCTGCTGTTTCGCTCGCGTGCATTGCAATCATACCTCATTTTCTAAAGAATGGGCAGTGACTTTTACATATATATCTTTCTACTTGTTATATCAGTTTAAGGAAGGTACTCTTAATCTAAACGTTCCCGATTTGATCAAGGTTCGTTTTGTACATTCCCACATACAAATTTCGTATGTATCTTTCAAGTACTCTTTATGCTTCTCAGTTCTCACTACATACTATGTTTATTTAAAACTTTATTGCACCTAAAATACTGTACAATAGGTGGACTAAATGCTATAAGGCGTCCTCTACCAGAAGTTTCGATATCTAGTTTATACGACTACTAGTTTAAAGGCGATGGGCTAGCAACCTGTCACTATTTGAATCTCAATTCTATTACAAAATCAAACAGCTTAATGTCGCCTATCAGTTTTTTCAAGATAATTGGCTCTGCCTACAAACTTTAAGAATACGTTAAAAAAATATATATATTTTTAATGCGCGGTGCCCCTAAAACAGCTGTTGTAAAGCCGAGTGCTTATTGAGCTATCCAATTTTTTTATAACCACCTAGTGTTATTGTTATGGCCACATACAATGTGTTTTATCGTTGTTACCGTTTTTGTGTTCATATGTTTTTATTAGATATCACTTTAGATTGTATATTGATGAAAATAAGAGGTGAAGGAGTTTTCATATTCAAATGATAAAAAATTCTTTAGTTTATTTTGAACAGGTTTAAGCCGATTCTGTGTATTTTCCTGTAGAAATTTCCAAATAATTTGTGCCTTTATAAAAATATTTTCTTTAATTATTTTCTTTATAGAATATATTAAATAAATACATTTATATTTATTTAATAACGAATAAACTGAAAACAAAGGTAAATCTTCGTTACGAGAAGAGCATAGCCCAGAACTAAAATATATAGAAATTCATCATTCATATGATCACGTCTCTATCCCTTGCGGGTTAGACAGAGCCAGCAGTCTTGAAAGAGTGATAGGCTTAATGATAGAATTGATATTCAAATAGTCACATCTTGCTAGCCCATCGCCTCAAAAGAGAATCCCAAGTTATCCGGCACCTTTAAATAGAAATTAGAATAATAAACTACGTTTCAGTTTGTTCATATTAAGCACCTTATTAAACCAATTATTGCGCACATCTTTAGTATATCCCTTTTAAATAATTTTATTAAAATACTACTTATTTGTTACAAATGTTTGTTACTCCTTGATTGCTTTATGAGCAAAGAGATTCAAATCTCCAATGTAGATTTTATTCAAAAGTCGTTTGAGCAACGATTTACGAGATGAAAACGCCTACACCCAAACTGGGAACATCTTAATAAAGCCATTTGTCTAGTATAATGTAGTAGGTTAAATTTATTTTATCAAACCAATATACATACATAATAATCACGTCTTTATCTCTTGCAGGGAAGACAGCGTCAACAGATAAGCCTTTCCCTTAGTAGTCGCCTTTTACGATATCCATGGGAATGATAGCGATGTAATATTCTAAAGTGTCGGCAGCCATACAGGATAACACAAGTCTAGATTAAGACGAGAAAATACAAATATTTAAATAATTATCATCATCAGAGATCGGAATAGGTAGATTGAATTGGGGTCAATGAACTGAAACGTATATATTAATATGGACATGCCTTCGTCCGAGATTGCGGGATTTGTAAATTATATTTTTTCCGGAATTTTTACAAGTGGGATGTAGAATATATTAGTGGTAGCTGTTTTCCCCCGACTTCGTTCACGTAAATTGTAGTCCTATGTTACCCGCGGATAATGTAGTTTACTGTAAGTGTAAGTACTGAAATGGAATCCCGGAAAAGAGGCTTATCCATGTTATGCTTTCTATGGTAATTCATGATGCAAGGACATAAAATCAATCTACCTAGTCCAATCTCTGATCATCATTGTACATACCCATAGATGCGATGCATATGCTGTCAACCGATAATTTGCACATAAACACAACCAAGCAATGATTTTCGCTAACACTAATTAATAATAATATAAGCAAGACTACACAATACCAGCTACAGATCAAATACAAAAAAGTAACTATTAAAATAAGATAATGGATGAGGGTAGCTTAAAATTATACTTTCTTAAGACTGTACTTGTTTTATAAGGCGGGAACTGAGTGCTTAAGCGAAAGCGGATATAAAAATGTAGGAGAATTCATTTTATTGTAATGCTTGTCCTCCTATATACGAGTACATTCAAAACCAAGACGCATACGTATAAACGCAGCATTCAAATATATGATGTTTATATTTGAATGCTCGAATTATACTAAGATAGGACCTTTAAAATGTGTTTATTAATTTATTAAATTTGATAAGCGATGATATGATCTCTTACATATTTTTAGTCAATTTATTGTTAAAAATATGTAGTAAATGATAACAATACGAATAACAACGAAAATACTTAAAAAGAACATAAAAAATATTATTATCGAAGTAGTGGATTAGTTTTTAAATCTTGTCTATCATCATCATGATTTCATAATTTTCTGATATTCTTTGACAATATACTCGTAATATTATCGAAATTGAATGTGAATGAAGCGAAAAAGTACGCAGGGATCGTGACAAGTGGAAAGATGCGGTCTCTGCCTCCCTCCTTCGGAAAAGAGGCGTGATTTTAAGTATGTATGTATGAATCGAGAATTCTGAACTTTTAAAGCAATTATTATTTCAATATGTAAAATAATAATAATTCAATAGAAGATTAAATCGATTTTCATATAGGTAAACTTTAAATTAAAGAAAAAGAAAATTTAATTGAATAAAAAAATGTCCAGTTAGTGTTTTCGTTCAATAAAAAATATTAAAAATTAACATTAACAATTTTTATTTTACATTCCTTCTTGTAAACAACTGTGATCATATTCTGTCGCCGGAGTTCTTCGCATTTTCCTACTGAGATAATATACCAAGTGTGAAACATTTTGCCCCGAATGTTTTTCTTTCCGGGATTACCATTTATCAAAAATCTCGCAGTCGGGTTATGGACGAAAGGGGATCGTTTTCATTTGAATATTATCGTAATAAGGAGAAGGAAAAAATATCGCTCACGATTTTCTATAAGTAGTTCTGTCTTCGCGCTTAGCTGTGAACTAAATAATGGATCTTGAAAATAAAGCTGCTGGTTTCAGTATTAATAAGTCAGATTAAAACCTATTTTAAGAACCTTATAAACTCTTTTTGTAGTAGTGTGCATCGCCGTAAAAGCTTTTATTACACATGCTGGATAACTGGAAGAGATTTATGAATTCGATCACATAATTTTTCAAAGAAATGTGTCAAACGCTTTCTATTATCTATGTGACAGGTTACTAGCCTATCACCTAAAAAAAATCGCAAATTTATAAGCCTATTTCTTAGTCGCCTTTTAGGACATTTATAGAAAAGGGAAGGAGTGGTCCTATTCTAAACTACCGGAAACCACGCGGTTCACTTGAATTGATTATCAGAAGTATAATCAGTAAAACTAGTTTTGAATTCAGACTCTGAAGCACAGGAGCCTGTTTAAGTGACCATTTAGTTGGCAAATTTGAAGCGACGTAGTTTCAAGTCAGCAGCGGAGTTGGCTTTCAGAATTAGCTCGAATTAGTGAACCAAATGACCGAAGACCGGGCACAAACTTCCGACAGCAGACGACGCGTTTTCAGTGTTAACATGAAAATTGTTTACCAAGAAACGCAATTGATTTCTTCACTGTGTCGCAAAAAATTGAGATGCACATTCACTTCTGTTTTAGTTACAGCGTTCATACACTATTTACGTATTTAGCCGGTATTGTATGGTACAAAATAGACGATCTACAGGCGTCTGCAATCAGCTGGTTGCGCAGTGGAGGCCGTAGAGTAGTGATGTTCGAGCCAGTGTGCCGGTAACGTTGCTCGGGTTCCCACGCTCCTTCTGATTTGATCTGTGACTTTGAAGTGCGAAGTATGCGCCGATGTTGTTTATGTAAATGATTTTTAATGTGTTTCAGTTAAATTCAGAATACTTGTCAATGTCGAGTGATTGAAGTGCTGAGTGGATTTTAAGTGCAGTTTATGAGAATTTTGTTGAGAATTTTAACAAAATAAGGTAAGTAATTTTAAAGTTCATTTGTGATAAAAAAAAAGGATTTCTACAAAAAGTAACAAAAGAATTGCTGTAAAGAGTACTGTTTGAAAATACAATTAAATTAAAGCAATTAAATATGATTATAATTAAAAGAAAGTTATAATAACAGATGGTTTTTATTACTTGCGGCGTCCAAAGGCAAAAGTAATTCATTAAAGAAGATAAAGTTGAAATAGAATGCTTAAAAAGTCATTAAGCTCTCGACCTCTCCCCCGCGGTTTTGGTCGGAGCAATAAAAGAGAATGCGATAAAAACTGATGTATTGTTACTTGTGGAATATCATAAAACATGAAATATAGGCGTATTATATTATCGTTTTGATGTTTATTAGATAATTTAGTGATTAAAAACTTGTGATTAGTTCAGTAGGCTACAAATTCTACGGTTCCTCAATTGTAGCAGAAATTTAATGGTAATTGGAATAAAAAAAATATATTTTGTAAAAAAAAAATTTTTTTCGTAGATTTTTCTTTTATTTGACGGTATATAGGCTAATTTATTTTACATTATTAAAGTACTTTCAGGCGGGAAAATCATGTTGTTAGTATGTTTTAATAAATAAAACCATAAACATTTTATAAGTTTGTTATTGTGAATAATTATTTATCTGTGCGACAATTTAAATTGAGTAACTTTTGATTTTGGCTTAAAAGTCCCGAAAACGATGAAGTGAAACACCCGCAGCTATGTTTTGACCATAACGATGAGTAACTGACTTTATTGACGGAGAAGATTTAAATTCATTTATTAAAACTAAGCTTTAAGGGAACTTCTATATATGGTTGCAAAATAAGCCAAGAAAAAATCTTACTCATACAAAAATGAAATTCGTCAATACTTATTAAATACATTCATCACTAATAAAGCATGATCATATCAATTATAATCTTTAGCCAAGATCTTGTTTGCGTTTTCTCGTTTTATCGTTTCTAACGATAAATTATTAAAAATATAATAGCATTTTTAATATTTACCAACATTGACCAATATTGTTTTTCCCGACTGGCAAGTATAAATAACTAATAAATAAATAATAACTAATAATATAAAATTTTCAAACGTTACTTTGAAAAATTGGGTTATAGCCCTCAAGTTTGTCCGTGTAGAACGAAAAATCTTATGTTTGGATAAATACTTGCTATGCTTTGTCATTAGTCAGCCACTGAAGCAAGAATTTGCATTGATAATTTACAAAAAAGAAAAAAAAACTTAATGATTATTGTTTATTATACTGCCTGGAATATATCACACATTCTGATATCTTTATAATAAAGGTCAAGTCAAAAGTTAAGACTTATCTTAGACTTCGAGACTTGACCTATTAATTTTTCACCTCTCGTCTAACTGTATATTTATGTACTTATAAAAGTTTTAGTTGGATTTTAATAACTGAGTTTTATTTTATCAGTACCTGGGCGACCGACTGTTTCTTTTTAGTAAATTTTGAAACATTTAACAAAAATCGCCTACAACAGACTTTGTTTTTTAACTTGAGTGAATCGAACTGAGAACGAACGTGATAAGCGAAGGACCAACTTAAAATGTGTGAAATAGATTTTGGGTAAAAAAAATAATAACATTTATGAAAATTTGCAAATGTCTTTATGGGAATTATGTTTAATGCGGTAGGAGGTGAGGGTTAAGGTCACTAAATATTTTGTTACTAAATACACCTACTATTGTGTTCGCTAGAAATACCATCCGCTCTCAAGGCGAATGTTTTAGAGTAAGTAAAACATCGAACAAAAACAATCAGCGGCCAGCAGATAGCGACCTTGTGGGATTCGCGATGTATTGATAAAGTTACAAGTATCGAGGATGTAGAATCGAGACTAGATAATTACATAATACTCATAAGTATCTCAAAAAGCGTGAGCTACGCATTTGAGTGGATTCGTGATGGCAAACTTAGATCATAAGTAGTAATTTGTTTATTGTTAAAATAATTAAAAGTGAACAAAATTTGCAAAACTACAAAGTAAAGAAGCTCTGATTAGGAATGAAGATATTTTTCTATGATCTCATTATTTTATATAAAGGTCACACACGAGGATGTTAAATTGAGACTTTGTCTCAAACTACCAGTACCTTCATTTGCTATCATCATTATCTTTATTATATCATTTGTATAGTTATTAACAAAAGCTACGTAAATTACGGAGATGACGAACGGGCTTAAACCTGACACAATCTGAATCTCATCTTTCCATCATTATTTCATTAAGTTGACCGTGGCTTTTCAGCCTTTTTGAGACTCTTGGCTCTGTCTACTCTGTAAGGGATAACGACGTAATATATGTATGTACCAATGTTGAATTAAATTTATTTTAACATACATAAAGTGTTCGCAAGTTTATACGAGACGGCCTTGCTAGGTTGTAGTAGGATTATGTCACACTAGCAGATGCTGACTCACGTGGTACTCTAAATGGTAATGCTTCAACTCCGCGAAGGCCTATGCAATGTTAATTTGGTACCTACTAACGAATGCGTTTTATATTCAAGAAACAACGTGTACAAAACAACAATACTTATTTATATTGTTACTTATTTATGCACTTGTCTAAGTTTACAAAACTTCCTGTTCAAGTCAATAAAATAAAAATTAATTTAATATATAAGATAAGAAAAATAAAACATAAATTCCATAACCGCATTATCGAACAGATTTAATCTTTTATTGTGCATTGTACTACAGTTTTTTAAGAAATTTAAAAAAAATGCAATATTGTTACATATAAAGGTCGTACAACTATACATTTCAGTTTTGCAACGTAATAGCTTTTTATTTTATCAGACACTAAATTACATTTACGTTGCGTCCGGAACAAATCACGATAAATATCTTCCAGCTCACTGCCGCAGACAAGCCAATCAAAGATAGTAGCCGGACATGTACGGACCAGTGGACTGACAAGATATCTGTCTATCCCTACTTATTTTGTTACTAAAAATGTGAGTTCGTTCAGTTTTACAGATACAAAAAAGAGACTTTCACCTATTCAAGCTTTATCTTCATAACCAAACTTGTTCAAATTTCCCAAGTGAATAATAATGATATGTCCTAATCATTTACGGGGTAGACAAAACAAATAGTCAGAATACTCAGTCCACGTTTACCTGGATAGTTCGATGATAGAATTGATACGAGTATTGAAAGTTAGTGACAGGTCTATCGCCTAAAAGAAGAATCTCAAGTTTATAAGCTACTAGCTTTTACACACAGCTTTGCCCCTACAAAATAATACCTACAGGCTTTTCGCAAATACCACTTTTATTAATATTAATAATTCCAACTTTAGTTTTATACGCGAAATTTCAAGCAGCTTAGTTCAGTACGAGTAGATAATAGCCTCATCATGGCAACAAACAAACTTACTTTCGCATTTTACTATTAGTTGGGATAGAAGTGTCACAAAAATAAACAGAATTCTGTGGTTGTATTATTTAAAGATGGCAATTCAATGTATGTGTAATTCTGTAAGTACATGTAAATAAAACAATAATTATAGCACCTTTGTCATACGTTGCGCAACATGCTAATTAGACATGTACAATACACACGAACGTGATGAATGTTTACAATCGAGTTGTTACAAATTCGATGCGTAAGTGTCAGATCGATACTTAGTCAAGGTGCCACTACGTGCGTATGCGTACGACATGTGTGTAATTAGATAAGATACCCTATATTGTGCGTTTGTGCTAAATAGCTAGTAAATATACGCTTATGTTAGTGTGAAGGCCTAGACGAATGTTATTTGATTAAATTTCTCAAAATAACACATTCACGAAATATGGTTTTTTTCAAGTATAAGAATAGCTAGACATCATGGGAACAAAAAAAGGATGATGTATATATGTATATTTAGCAAGTATAAGAAGATTTAAACGGGCATCTGTATCAAAGTGTCGTGTGGTTCCCGGCACCAATACAAAAAAGAATAGGACCACTCCCTCCCTTTCCCATGGATGTTGTAAAAGGCGACTAAGGGATAGGCTTACAAAGTTGGGATTCTTTTTTAGGCGATGGGCTAGCAACCTGTCACTAGTCAACTAGTAATCTCAATTCTATCATTAAGCCAAATAGCTGAACGTGGCCATTCAGTCTTTTCAAGACTGTTGGCTCTGTCTACCCCGCAAGGGATATAGACGTGACCATATGTATGTATGTATCTGTATCAAAATGTATGCATTATAAAAACATGCTTGCGTGACGAGTCGGCACGTCTAACACTCCACGTATGTGCAGGGCTCGTGCTGAGATCAACAGCTAAATTCTGAATTATTTTCTTTCGCCGTAAAAGGAGACGCAATAAAAATTGGTACTGAAATAGGAGATGGCATTAAGCACCGTGTATTTCTGTTGGGGGAAGCGTGTTGCGGATTACATTAGAATGCTACAAAATATACGTATTTTTTGCATATACATTCATGTAATAATATAACTGACTCGACATTTATTGTGTTGTAAAAATACACAAGTTGTTCTTTGTGGCTTTGCTTGCGCACATAGTGGTTTGTCGCGAATCGATAACAGAACTTTTTCTTAGATGAAAGCACACTATATTCTATTCGTATGTTGAAAAAAATTTGGAGTAGATACAATCAAATGGATAAACTCGCTTTCGAATTTTAAATTTATAGAGGACTGAGAGGATTTGTATATAAATACATTGAAATGTTATTCCATTAGCAAATAAGATACGAAAAGTACAAAAAATTCTTTTTTTCTTGACCCTCTAACTCAATTTATAGTCGCATCCCCAACCGGGAAATATTTCCATCTTTATAGATATCCCTCTCGGGAACAGTTATTATTTTGACGACTGAAACGTGTGAAGAATATTTTTATTAAATTTATTGAAAGATTATAAGAGATGTAACGGATAGGGTATATATTGTATCCATACCAAAGAAACCCACTAGACTAAAGTATCATCATTATCATCACTCTATGAGACAGGCGCAGGGAGTGAGTTTTTATAGAAAGTGGGTGACTCCTGAAGCCTTATATGGAAGGGTTCTAAACCATATATAAAAACCTGGCTTCAACATTTCCAGCTGCCCGAATGTTCGTGTAGGTTTCGTCACGATTTTTTCCCTCACCATAAAATCATCAGTCAACAATTAAACTTACGCACAAAAATTTAATTGTTACATGGCCGGTGAAGTATTAAAGTGCCGTGTGGTTCCCGGCACCAATACAAAAAAGTATAGGACCACTCTATCTCTTTCCCATGGATGTCGTAAAAGGCGACTAAGGGATAGGCTTACAAACTTGGGATTCTTTTTAGGCGATGGGCTAGCAACCTGTCACTATTTGAATCTCAATTCTATCATCAGCTATTTGGTGTTAGCTCTGTCTACCCCGCAAGGGATATAGAAGTGACCATAAGTATGTATGTATGTAAGTATTAAACCTGACCTACGTGTATCGGTTTAACTTTTACGAAAGTATCAATCAATAATATATTTGAAGACAATATTGTAAAGATAAGTTGATAAATAAATATGAGCTAAATGAATACCAAAACGATAAAAACAATCGCCGGAATATAACACAGATCAGATTTTATGGATCTTTTGAATCATAATTTTATCGGTTGCGGAAGCTCTTCGCGGATTCAGTTTTGGAAGCACAGTTATTTTATTTGTATTAACATTAAGTGTGCTATATTGTTTGTTGCAGCTTTGAGATCAATATACTGGTAGCCAAAAAATAATATGTTTTTTTTTAGCTTTTATTAATTTACACTTAAAAAGATACGCTATTGGTAACCAAATAGAGACAATGTGCACGATTGTGCTTATAAGTTTCAAT
Source organism: Amyelois transitella (assembly GCF_032362555.1). Taxonomy (NCBI): domain Eukaryota; kingdom Metazoa; phylum Arthropoda; class Insecta; order Lepidoptera; family Pyralidae; genus Amyelois; species Amyelois transitella. The sequence continues at coordinate 9,464,254 of NC_083509.1, forward strand.
ATTAATCCTGTTATTTCGAGCTCGTAAAATTGTTTTACATTCACAAATCCACACAGCAGGGCTTAAGTGTCATCGCCACTAGTGCCGACCCTAGTGCGGCAGAATACGCTTGCGAAAACACATCCATCCATCCATCCATCCATATAGTCATGTCTATATCCCTTGCGGGGTAAACAGAGCCAGCAGCCTTGAAAGACTGACAGGCCACGTTCAGCTGTTATCGCCTATAAGAAGAATCACATGTTTATAAGCCCATCCCTTAGTCGTCTTTTACGATATACATGGGAAAAAGATGGAGTAGTCCTATTCTTTTTTATATTGGTACCGGGATCGGCACACGAAAGTAGGTACGTAAGTTATTTAGTAGAGCTAATACCAATTATCCCAATTTCAACGAATTTCATCAGTAGCATTTCATTGGTAGTCGGGTGGATCAATGTGCCTGTAAAAACGCCATTTGTTAACTACTAACACCTTACGTCTATCCTGTATTTAATTATGTATGCTGATGTATATTTTTCTGATAATTTAATTCAGTGTAATCTCCAGCCAAGTCGAACAGGCCATTATGTGCAGACTGAAGCCTTAAATCACGCGGTGACATTTGAGTTATTCGCGCGTGAGGAGATAAATCCGTTTGGCTGCCTCTGAAAATGAAAACTGCGACCTTTTGTCTTTTTTGTTTTACTGCCAAGTAAGGGAACATAGCTTATACGGTACTAAGTCAGTCAAAATATACCTTTACATACAACAACCTGTATAGATCCTCTATAGAGATGACTCACTATTTGTAAAGGATCATATTTTACAAAATATTTTCAACCACAAACACACAATTTTTACAAATTATTCATTGATGACACTTTATATTTTGCAACATATTTTTGTCCAAAAATCATACCCGCCACCAATTGCGAATGGAAAAAAACAGATCAAATTTGTAAATTCAAAGAACTTGAAACAAAAGACTGTATAAGCTGCAATAATTTTCAGAGAATGAAACTCTTAACTGGCTTGAAGGAAGTTGTGAAAACTGAATTATGTTCTTCTCGAATAAAGCATGTATTTTTATTATCTGCCTTGCATATTTTTTTATTTTCTATCGAGCAGTTTAAAACATTCCTTTCACTCATAAATACACTAATCACGACTCTTTCCTATTTAGGTAGGCAGGGACTACATCTTCCAACTTTTCGACCAAGCTTAACTCATGACTTAATCTTAATACGGTATCTACCTAAAGGGTAACTAAACCAAATCTATCTTTCCAAATAAAAGTTCTTTCTGCACTTATATTGACATTATGACAGCAGGAATTTTGTTGAGGAAGCATAAATCAATGACAAGCATCGGTAACTCTTATTGTTCAGGCATATTTATGATAAGTCTTCTTGTTTTGTTTGTGTTCTTATTCAAGCAATAAATTAAGGTAACAAATGGTAAATATATAAAGTGTATAAACTTTGACGCACATGTAAGTATAATGGCTATATACAAAAGCTATATAATATATATATAATGGCTACAGTCACGCATTTTTCTCGACCACTTTCCATTAGCCACGATGTCTGAAATTCTGCATAATTGAATTAAAGGGTACAGTATAATCTTCAGCATATTATAACTTAATGTTCTTTTTAATATACATACATTCAAAAAAACAAAATGTCCTTTTTTATTTCATGCAAAAAAAAACACCAAATAAAGTAAATATAATATCCATCATTTTCCGGAAAACATATTGATCCAAATAGTTTCAATATGCCAGACTATAAGCCGATTAGATGCCTATAGCGAATGGAATATCAGTGATTCGTTCTGTTGGTATTATATTTCAGCACAATGAACTGATACAAGCCTTTGGTTTAATCACTGGCAATGTTATATTTACTGAAATACAATATCATACATACAAAACGCTCCTCTTTCCCGGAGGAGTAGGCAGGCATCCACATTCATGACCATGCAAGCTCGTCAGTTTCGGGTACTCTTAACCTGATCTTTGCCAGAACGTCTCTGCAAGATACGTTTGTCTAGGCCTTTCCATTAAAATAGCATTAATTGTTCGATATTCCATAAATATCGATATTAATCTTAATAAGAATGTATTAAAAAAAATTTGTCATTAATTAAATCTTTTACGAAAAATTCACAAGGGCCTTACTCAATTACACATTTCTCACATGCAATCCTAAGAACAACGCGAGAGAATAAGGAGGAAAATAATCGAATGTCTTAAACCGCAACATACATACATAAAATCACGCCTCTTTCCCGGAGGGGTAGGCAGAGACTACCTTTTTTCCACTTGCCACGATCTCTACATATTTCCTTCGCTTCATCCACATTCATAACTCTCTTCATGCAAGCTCGGCGGTTTCGGGTACATTTGACCTGACCCTTTACCAAGGTACCCTTTATTTAAACCGCAACTAGAATATATAAAACTAAAAATGCAATAACATGTGAAAGGGAAGCGTTCAACACGTTCAGTTTGCCCGAACACGGAACATCAAAGTTTGGAACTATCCGTTCTAGTTCGGCGAACGCACGTCCGCCCCACAACCACAAGCGACAACTATACCACCAACTATGCTCTTAGTTTGTCGTAGTTAGTCTTGTGAATCGTCAATTCATTGAAATATTTAGCAAAATTTCTGAAATCATTTAAAATATTACATTTAATGCAATACCTTTTCATGGAATTCCTGATTGTAATCAAATAGCACATGGAATGTTATGTAAACCACTGATGATTCCATGAATGGCTAACGGATTAATTATTTCGTTCAGTACCTACCATTTACATGTTGATGCACTTATGGATTGATAGATATTTTCAAAAAAGGTTTATTTGTATTCCAGCTCAGTGTATATTACAAAGCAATTTAATAGGTTCATGTATCAATTATTGACTGTTACAATCATTAAAGTTTTTAAACTTATCTTGTTATATACAACTGAGTCATTTTAGTCAAGGCTATAATAACAAGCGTTATTTTACCATTTATGATTTTTCTCAAATTTATACTATAATAAAATTTATTACAAAATCAAAGCCATTTTAAGTAATTTTGACGGTTAGTAAAATACTAAAGACTTTATTTAAATCTAAGTCAAAAACCTTCAGCTTTGGAATAACCTCCCACAAGATACGAGATCTGCTCTGAACCTTAGTTCTTTTAAATCACTTATCAAAAGACTGTGTTCTGATGCATCTAACAATTGAGTGTACTTATAAATATGTAAGTTTATATATATATATATATTATTTATGTATGTTTATCTTTAATTAGATATGTAGAAATTTATTGTTTATTTTACTGCATCTCAATGCTTTTTATGTGCGCTGCCTTTTAATTATGGATTTTCCTTTATATTTTGGTTGACTGGAAGAAATCCCATTGGGGATAAGTCCGCCATTGTACATATTCTTCTAAATCCAATAACTGTTTTGCAATTTGTTTTATTTATTTTTATGTGCAATAAAGAGTTTACAAACAAACAAACCTTGGAAAAATATTTCAGTACGAGTATTTACCCATCTCTTTTCATTCTTTGAGGCAGATAGAGATGCGTACAATGAATGTATGTTTGTAGTCAAGACTAGGATTGTTTGTGTGTTCTGTAGTTGCAGACGACACGCTCGACTTAGCCCGAGGCCGATAACAAGGACTTAATTGAATGCATTCCCTAGAAATGGCAAAGAATATGATTTTTTTTAATGAACCCAATGTGTTGCGAATTGCATCTGGGACTATCATTTATATTTTTAGTAATTAAAATTATCAACTCTTTATCCTTTATGAAGTAACCAAAGGCAACAGTCACAAGACTAGGAAACCACATTAAGCTATAGAGTGAGTGACAGGACCATCTCTTTTACGAAGTATCCCAAGTTTATAAGCTTAATTAACTTTCACAATCTAACTAGGCTACTTTTTAAAAGATCCTCGGGATAGAAACCTAGTTCAAAAGTTAATTATAACTCTGTGATTACGTGACGTATCTAGGTTTTACAACTCTAGGTTCACGTTCTGTCTCGTCGTTTGGTTGAGAAATGAAACGTGGATCTTCTTTTAGCAGCTGCAAGTTCCTGTGTTGAGTACCTACGATTGTTGTAAACTTGTTTTGTTACGTCGTTTAAAACAAAGTTACAAACAGTCACAATAATTTATGTTCAGGTACTATAACAGAATAAAGATAACGAAAATCGTATGCATTAAGTCCGCCTTTGATATATTTTATGTTCATAAAGACTAGATAAATAAATTCAGTAGCTCAATTCTCAAGTAATCGAGGAAAGTTAGATAAATTTCAAAATTCTGTTTAGGTATCTGACCTAAGTAATTGAAAGGTGTACAAGGTGTTTGAGTTTGGTAATGTAAAAATGTTTTATTTAAACTATATTCAATCGGAGTATATGTAAAGGTACCTAGTCCTTATTATTATGCAGAGTGAATTTTCACAAGAGGTTTGAACGATGATACTAAGTAGGTTTGCATAAAAAAAAATAGCAAAAACTGTCATAAAAACCCCTTAGTTGGGTGAGTCAGGTTTATATATACCTAACCTATATTGGATCATAGCAAATCACTGTATCGTGATGTATTCTGTCTACTCTTGTAGGTAATCGTTATGATTGCACTAATATGACTGTTTCAATTAACAGTATATAAATACTAGGTTCGTTGCATTTGTAATGTAATGTTTATGCATAATAATCCAGAGGTATTACGCAGGTCGGTTGATTCCATCAAGAAACAAAATGTTATTTCTTGTTTATATATTTTTAAGTATACGCACATAACACATCTTTAAAAAGTTGGCAAAGCATTGGCTTCGTATGGCCAGTAATTGAAAGTATGTAGTTTTAATTATTGGGACAGTTGGTGGGCCATCACAAAATAGCTTACTTGTTTGGCAACATGCATAACTCTCTTCATGCAAGCTTGTTGGTTTCGGGGACTCTTAACTCGACCTCTCACCAGGACATCCCTTATTTGTTCAAGGTACGTTCGAGAGATGAATTACCATGTCGATTTTTTTAATATTACCGTCTCTTGTAACGGCAAATGGTTTTTTCTTGTTTATAGCTACTGTCAACGAACTTCGGCAAATTATGATTTATGGATTTACGTTACGTGTCGTAAAATCGCCCCGGTCGAATGCTTTCCCGGGATTACTACTTTTTTAGTACTAAGTTATAATATGTACGGTTAGTAAAATGTAGTTATGAAAATATATAATTGTTAAATGGCTATCTGCATTTATATCGACATCTTACTCAAGTAGCGTGAATAAGCGGTGAAACACAACAAACTTTCTATCAGAATTTTTCAAATAGCGCCAAGAAAATACAATTTTCGTACTTGCTTACATGCAGATCTCGTAACCACAGTTAAATATATATATAAATAGAACCACACACAGTCAACACAAACGAATGCGTCTATTAATAGGCTACAAGTGTATTTAGGAATTGCACGTGCGCCGCCGTCGACGTAACTATTTAGGTAACGGCTTATATGGCAGCTGTTGTGAGACGCTGCGTTCCCAAGGCTTTGAGGTATTTATTTATTACTAGCTTACGCCCGCAGCTCCTCTCATGTTTAAACTCGTTTTCCTGTTTTCGCGAAAATTTGGCGAAATTATCTTTCAGTGCTCTTTTTTACTGCCTTAGACGTTCACACTCTTGCTCCTACGTCTAGTAGTTTTGGATTGAGGTTGTTGTTCAGTCTATCACTCTGGGATTCTATTGTTACGGCTTTAATGAAATTGGTTACTTAATGTTGTAGCCAGTTTCAGCGAAGCGCATCCAGGTGAAAAAAGAAAAAAATAGGTGTACTCTATTTATGTCGAGCTTGAACTAAGTGTAGCCAAATGTTGTTAGTTATAACTACCAAAACCTTTTAAAGTTTAAAAGATTCTTGCTTTTAAACTTCACAACTTTAAGTTATGTCAGGTAACGACTGAAAGATATACTTACCTACATAGAATTGAGACCACTAATCCACATGAGACCGCCAGGGAAATCGTGTTAATATTTGGCGATTCGCCAGCATAGTGGATATCTGAAGCTCAAAATCGCCAGATTGGAACAAACTAGTGGACAAATCTTTATCAAAAATAATTTCACTATTTACATACGTATAATCACGTCTTTATCCCTTAGGACTCGTTCAGCGTGTTGCCGACTTCGCGCCGACTTTAAAAGGGTCGACGGAAAGTTCGCGTTCAGCTGTATTGCTTTACGATAGAATTGAAATTCAAATAGAGCAGGTTGCTAGCGGCTAAAAAAAGAGTGACAACGAAACAGTATTATCTGCTCGTGTAAATTTCTTAGGAACGTAAAAAGTAAATGTTTAACAAAATCAGCTAACGAATCACTTTAGAGTCTGTACAAATACTTAGAACCGTAAAAATACACAAAGTAAATTTTGCTTTAAAAAGCAAAAAGGGATAAAGATGGATTAAAGAAATTACAAATAATGGCTTCTGACCAAAAGCAAAATCGTTTACGGAAAATGTACGTTATAACATATAACATCTATATAAATATTTTGTAGATTGTTTATCTAACATTTGTTTATCAAAGTTCAAAGAGTCATTATTCGCGACCTTGATTGAGAGCATGCCGGCAATATGTAGTAAACACTATTACATTATTACATGTTTAATACGACGACTTAGGTTTCTCTTCAAAAAGAACTCCCAAGTAAGTTAATTTCTTTCCTTCAAAGACTACCACAAAACACTATGAAATTATGATTTGTTTGTTAAATGTTGTTGTGTTTGTTCATGAATGTTTCCTAAATACTTCACAGTGAAGAAATGAAAAAAGTCATAACTCAAAACGCTATAAAATCATAAATATACCACTTCTAACAACTTTATTTTTATATGTCGCGTGTGCATCTGGCACGCCACGTGGCCGCTATAAAAATAACTGGCACTGGCGTCTCCATGGTCGAGGGCACGCTCCTCACCGATATAGATAATCGAATTGTTGTTTTTATTCCGAGCTCAGTCATACAAATTATATTAAGACTATGGTAATGCCATAATGTACTAGAAACTAGGGCACATGTTGGAATGTTACCGAGACTGATGACTTATAACTCTTTTCTGAATTATGTACCGATGTAATAAAAATTTTGCCGTGTGGTTCCCGGCACCAATGAAAAAAGACTAGCAACCTGTCACTATTTAAATCTCAATTCTATCATCAGGCCAAAAAGCTAAACGTGGTCTTCTCAGTCTTTTCAAGACAGTTGGCTCTGCCTGCAAGGGATTTAAGGCAAGAAACGTGACTTTATGTATGTATGTATGTATGTATGTATGTAACACAAATTCAGTCCAGTACAAATATGACGACTGGACGTGTAATCATGAGCCAATATGAGTTAGGTGCTCCTGCAAAAAGGTAGTAGAGGTCAGACGGGTTTATAGCTTTAAATATTGTAGGTGTAATTTTTCATGGTAAGTAATATGACAGATTAAATCAGATAAAGTTTTAATACAAACAGTAACTTCAACTAAAATCAAAATTAATTTAGGTACTTACTTCGTTCATATATTCTCCATGCTAAAATTTAAATTATATAAGGTGTGAACGGAAATTTGCTACACAGGTACCAAAACCTTTAAGTTTTCATATAACACTAAAATATATTAGGACAATGTCATACATTAATCCTTATTTACCTACGTAAACATCACTCCCAGTAAAATCTAGCAAACAATGCTCGAATTTACTTCCGCAATTTTAATTAAAATTAAGATCTAAATGATTAAATTCGTATTCATGGCATGAATGTTTACAGAAGTGTCCGTCCAAGTGAGTTAATCAGTGAGGAAGTTAGCCTTAGGACTCGTTCATAAAGATGTCAAATCACGCCATGTGCAAAATGGACCAATAAGGTTACATTCGTAAAGAATGATTCGCTGTGATTGGTTGATTTTACACAGTTCTGCTCAGCTCGTCTCCTGTAAGAACGCACCCTTATCCCACAGCCCTCATCCATATTCCAACAGTATACGTTGCGGTTGTTTTGATTCGATTTACCTTTTAGATACCCGTTGTTTATTGTTTTGAATTGAAAAATCTTAAACCAAATTTCTCTTATCCTTCGATGTTGTTTCGGATAACCCCTTATAAAACTTACTTGGAAATCCGCATTGCATTTACCTAATTTTAAATTGTTTTATTTTTAAACAACTCACATTTTTTTTTCAACATAATGCAATTAAGAATTCCCGATTAGGATAAGTAATTGTACATATTCTTCTAAATCCAATGACTGTTTTCTATTTTTTGTAATATTTCTTTTTATTTGCTATAAATGGTTTACACATACAATTTATATTATAGTTGAAAGTTCGTAAGTAGTAAAAAATAAAATTCTCGCACGCTGTTTACCTTTTTTACTCATTCTAACTTACTTTTACGTTGTAAGTGTATGAAAAAATGGGGTTTCAAATTCAAGTCGGCATCCCGTGACGCCAATAAGACATCAATACTTCAACCTCCTAAGTACGCCCATATTTCACCAAGACACCCTTCAGGTAGTCTGATATGTTATTTTATAACATCTTTAATATTCGTAGCAATTTATGTGTGCAAGTGAATTTGTTTCACAATCACCTTCTGATCATTTTCCTTTTGGTACTTTGTTATGTGGGGTCGACACAGCATGTAAGTTTGTATTATCTGTTGCCCGCGACTTCATACGCGTGGTACAGTCGGTTATGGTACTTCACCAGATGTTTCCAAAATCAATTGTACCTTTTTTGCATTTATTAGGTCTTATACAAGAAGAAGTTGAGCGGACCTCAGGCCAAGAAGCATAGTGACGGAGGGAACCACAAAATTTTAATATACTTTAAAAAAAAACCATCACTATTTAGGTAATTATAAATCGGAACCAAAATAAAACATACTTTACTTCAATATTTCCGTAACTAGGTACTTAAGATATTAACCGGAAAAAAAATGTTTAACTCAAATTTCAGATAAGGCAACAAATATTTTAACTGAACACATCCGTATTCAGCACATTAGTCAATGTTACTATAAATAAGATAAGTCAGTTAGTCATTCGCCAAACTCAAAGGTTAATACATTCAGTTCGTGCCAAATACACGGAACAAATTCCGGCTGTCCTATCGTAGTGACGTAGGTGCGCCGCGTCAGCGCTCTCCCAAATTGGCAATACACGCTACGCGACTTGAGGTAAAAAACGGCCAAGTGAGAATTTCACGTGTATATCGCGGTCTTCTTTGCACAAAAATATCTTTATAGAGAACATTGACTTAGTCTTAAATTATATTATTAAATAGAATTAAAAGTATATTAAATAAAATAAAAACTTAATACTAATACATTCGGTTCGTGCCAAATACTCGTGACGTAGGTGTACGACTCCAGCGCTCTCCCAAATACATGTTATATACGACTTGAGGTAAAAATGGCCAAGAACAAGTTTGAAACTTATAAAGAGTGTTCTACTAATTTATTACACGAAATATTTTTTAAATGACGAACTAATATTAATTTCATTAATTAATTATAATTAGGAAAATATATACCTTACATAGAAAGATAATAAAAAATAATGTCATCAAATCAAAGACCTTCATAACATGCTCTGTTTTATCGCATTGATAGTTACTATCAATGTGTAGAAGTTTTAGCACAATTTATAAGGGTACTAAATTAATATTTAGGTCCATATTTCGGTCCAGCATATTCCATGATATTGACTGTGCAATTTTATTATTCCGTTTGATTACGGAACTCTAAAAACAAACACACATTGCCAGAATTTATTTAGTTGGCTACCAATATATTGCTTACTCAACACATACAGAACTTACGAGTGGGCCTATTATTTCCCATGTATTTCTTTTAAATCCGAATAATATAAAAGGAGAAAATAGTTGACTAAGGATTTGAAATTTGGCATGTAGATCCTTTAAGTGGTCTTAGGGTGCATTTCGAGGGGATTTTCCGAAATTCCTTCAGGAACGTAAATTAACAAGATTCGACGTTTAAACAGAAAGTTTCTTTTTATTAATTTTAATTCCTTTTCCGGATATGGGTAGTTACTTAGATTGAAAAAAAAAATATTAACATTTTTTTGTAGTTTAAATTAAAACATACATATTAATTTAAGCAGCTACAGCAAAACTCAAAACATTTTTCAGATTTCATATATGAAAGGGGCACTCTTACTAATTACCGCTGTAACCAGTTGAGCCGGGTGTTGCCGGGTATAACCGGGTATCAGGCAATCGCAGACTGTAGAGTAATTAATTCGGGTGTCGTCGCTATCTTTCATTACGCCATTTGTCAGCCTCCGGGAGAAATGTGTCGAGCTTCGAGCCTAGATTATTGGTGATGATAAAGCTAATTTTATAATTTTTTTTTAAATATCCCAATAAAACATTCGCAGTTCCTGATTTCCTATTCTAAGATGAAAACGTAGAAAAAGGCGGGCTATTTCATGGGTAACTTAATGATATTTTATTCAGTAAAAAAAAACATACATAAATATAGACATATATGTAATGTATGTTTAAATGAGATAACTAATTTATTTCAAGTAATTTTTCTGTTGATCTAATAGTATAAAGATATAAAAAATCGGTATTGATATTTAACTCTGCACCAAAAAGTTAATATGGCAATTAAAAGCCGCAGATCACAGCGACGAAAGTTTAATTAACTAGTTTCTTCATAAAACATTTAAATCTAAAAAAAAACCCTTTTATTTATTTTCACATAATAATTACATTAATTTGTTACAGATAAATCACAAACGGTAATTAGGCTAAGTGGCGTTATCCGAGACAGAAATCTATGTAACATGAACAACACAAAATACCTAAATATTTTACATGTTCTTACTTTCTTATAAAATTGCATATTGGAAGCTTCTATGGATTTCCACGAACGTTGATAAGGCATATGTCTTATCTCCTCTCTCCGTCTCTCTCTCAGCTTCTATTTGTTTGGACAATATATGCGTCTCATCAAATTTCATGAATAACCTGCCGGATGCGGACTACAAAAAAGCACCCAAACCAACAGCTTAACAAACCTTTTCTTAAAAAGCATAAAATTCATCTTATCCGTCAATCAGGTGATTCAATCCTAAAAATGTCCCAATTAGTGGTGTTGTACAATATGCTGTAGAGGTGTTAAGTGAGTGTATTTTTCTATTCAGTGTAATCCTCACGTAAAGGTTCCTTTTTATCCAATTCTCTTTGGATACTTTATTGAATCAGTGTTTGTTTCGTCGTAACGAATTTACTCTCTTTTCAAATGAAATTGCTAAGGGTTTTTCTCAATTTGCTCGAAGTCTTGCAATGTTTACATAATAAAAAATCCTTTTAAGTATATTCATGTACTGGCAACATTAGATTCGCTCTTCTTTTAATTATTTTGTACACGTGTATGCCTTAAGCAGACTGTAGTGGGAGATGATAGGTAATTACAGTCGCGGAGATATTGCGCAGAAGTTGAGTTTAAATGTCGGAACAGAGAGATTTTTTTACATATTATAATTTATTTTGCCCTTCAAATGCTGACTACCCGCTAGTTGTCTGAGGGAGATTTATTTATTTGTAAAATCTAAAATATCTGCAGTATTTTTAATGCAAAAGAGCGGACTAAAATAATTCTAAGGGCTCCAACTTCCAAGTGAATACACCTTAAAACAACTGAGCTGAAGACTAGAATTTTCAAATTCAACTAAGTTTTATAACAAAAGTACCAAAATCTGAAATTATGTTACACACTTTTGGCTCCATTACAAAATACGTAAGTAAATATGACCTTTGTAATATATTTTAAAATATAAAATATTCTCTTCACTAATTATGCTTTATTATTTCATGGAAACAGCTCAACCGTTGTTCGTTTGCGAAACTAATTAAATAAATCAATATTCACATATCTCACCAATTCACGTCCAATTACAGAGATACGAGCAGAAATTCGTAATTTATCACAATTACAACTCAAAATTAATGAAGAACAAATTTATATTAAATTCCACTTGAAATTTTAATCTTGTAATTTAAGGAAGAGGTAACGTATCTGCGAACTCACAGCATAAATCAATGAAAAACTTTCGCTTATTTTGGCATTTAGAATTGTATTTAGTACCTACAACATTCCCATTAAATCCAGAGAGAAAAATATTTCTTTTAATAAAAAAATATTTATGAAGAAAAATCCGTCTGACGAAAGAGAGTATTTAAAAAAAATCCTCTGACGAAAGGACAGCCTGAATGCAGTAAAATACTCGATATTGCATCCAATATCTTGAATACTAGTTCTAGTACCCATTTAAGTTCGAATAGGTGGCGTGCTTGAAATTTTTACTCGTTCGTGGAACTGACCAAGCCGATTACTTGCGGTTGTGTGATCCGTGTATTGGTATGTTTAGCGTATTTGCAGATGACTTATTATGCGAAAAACTACTTTTGGCTTCTTTATTTCTTTTTTTATGATTATTGCAAAAGGTTAATGTGTATATTAGTTGCCTCTTAAGACGAGAAGGAAACAATTGTTGCTCAACACAACCTGCATAGGTCCTTGTCTAAACACAAAGCTTTAAGACGTTTGATTTTATTATTTATGAATAATTATAATTAAAACAAACACAATTAAGACTTTTTCCATATCTAAGACACACTATTAAATAATAAAATCAAAAGGTTCTTTCCAGTGACGTTTAGAAAAGTTAAAAATGAAAACAAAGTGCCTCGTTGCTCGCTTATTTCTTTAATTATAATGAAGTCATTTTATAAGACAGTCCTTTAATTAAAAATTCAGCTTTCTCTGTCTCCGACGCAGCAGTAACTTTTATTAAAAATATATATTAGATATATGTACCTCCTTCGCGGCTCATCATCTGGATTTAAGTACGTATTAATGATCTATATTATGTGAGACGACGTAAGTCTGTCGTGTTATTGTCGGCACTCTGGAATAGAACCACTCCATCTCTTTCTGAGAGAACAATCCTTAGGAAATAATACAGCCTGCCGAACACCTCTCCATGTACCTCGTATGCGCAACCACGACCATTCTGACAAAAGTATTAAACCAAGAAGATCTTTTTCCCGTGGATGTCGTAAAGACGACTCTTAAAATTTCATCTAGTGCAACTTTTAACGTGATCCAATATATAATAGGTTCCCTCACGTAGTTCTTCCAGTTTCCAGAGATCAGACTGGAGCCGCTTCGTCTACAAACATAACTTAACCAATCAAGATCATAGTCAAAACGCGCACTCCGGGCTCCAACCTAGAAAGGTAAGGATGTAACCGGGATTAAACCCAGGGGGATAATGATATTAGTCGCAACTTGAAAAGTCTCCGGCAGAAAACCAAACCAAAGGTTTTGTTTCTTATGAACACTAAATTGAGAGCATCAATTATATTTAATTAATAATCAATACCATCCGTTTGGTTTTATGTCCTGTAGGTTCCAATAGAGCGAAATGGGATCTCTTCATTTCTACTTGTGGGTGCGTAAAAAGCAGTATGAGGACAAAAAACAACAATGAGTTTGTGAAAGTGTTATAAAGTTGGATTGATATATATTTATTTACTTATTATCTTTTTGATACTTAATTATGTTGCCAGATTATATTGAAAAATAGTAGAAATAACTTGAAATAGAACTACTCGGTTATAGGTTATACCTATTCCTATTTACCTGACTAATCCGGTCAATTAAATATGACGCAATTTCCCAATAAAAAATAAGAAAACGTAAACAGTAAGGCATTTCATCCACATAATTAAGTTGGAAATTCCAGTGAGGCGACGCTAGGGCATTCACTCAGTTACAATTTCATTTTAAATCTCCACAAAATAATTTTAAAAGTGCTTCAAACGTGAATTTTTCAGCTATTGCACTGAAGTATTAAGTTTTCAACGAGCTTTGAAAATGCAGTTGTTTATAATTTTAAACATTTTTAAAAAGTTCCCTCCTTTTTTTCAAATATTACTGTTAACCTACTTAAACGACGGAGATTAAACTATAATCTTATTCAGTATATATGTAGGGATTTAGAATTACCTACCTTAGGTAAGGATTAACTGATTGTTAAACTGATTGACTTATAAACGCTGAATTCAAATATTTAAAATTTGGCATATGCAGTTTATGGGTGCGCTAAGAAAGAAAAATTCACGGATATATTTGTGGTAAGGGAAATTAACGGTATTTTTTGTTTTACGCGGGTGGACCCGTGGGCGTACATTAGTTATATAATATGAAATAATAAGTAAAAACCAAACTAGTTACTATAATAAATAAATCTCTGAACCCATTTTGACATTATAAAATATTCTTAAAAGCTTTTAAAACTGTGTTCGTAAATGAAAATAACGGGTCTTTTATGTTATTTTATAATTTGAGTTGGTATATATTTGCTATAATTTAAATATCCACTATCACAAAAGATAAAAAATTATACAGACGAAGAAAGTTAACTGTTAGGTTTACGTAATCAAAATTATTTTATTTAGTGTTCCATAGTATTGCGTCAATTTGAGCAGCTAATTAATTAGTTTGTTAGAATTAAGTCAGAATTTGAGATTTCTCAAGTCGATTCATGTATTTACCTCTATTGATAACAATATGTTCGACTATGTATAAAGGACATGACTGTATATAAACGATCCTGAATAACATAGACTAGTGAATTTTTTATGGGTTTATTTACTTCCTGAATTGTTATGTCCAGAATTGTTAATTTCTATTTGGATATTTTTTTCTTACTCATTCTTACAATCATATTTGAGTGTTCCCAATATCACCTTAACTCTTAGCTTCGAATTTTGGGCTAGTTTTTCCTTTATCATCCTATGTAACGTTCACCAAATACAAAAGAGACGGCCCCAACATCTATCAAGTGGGATGCAGACGGAAGCGAATATATTCTCCGCGGGATATACTCACGGACTGATGCGAGTAGTTACAAACTTGAGGATTTGTTGACTTAGCGATTTAAGTTGCCTACTTTTGTTTGTTTCCCGTAGAGTTCCCTACCATTAACGGCGGAATGGTAAGAAACTCGATTACTTTTTCGATGAACTTTACTTGCGATTATTATTAGGCTTGTTTAAGAAAGAATTTACGTTTACTAAAATAATAATGAAGTTTTGATTTAGAAAAAGTGTAATTATTGATCACACTTATCGTGTGGTTTCCGGCACTTTAGAATAGAACCACTTTGCTTCTTTTCCATAGATGTCGTAAAGGGTGGCTAGGGTATAGGCCTACAAACTTGGGATTTTAGGCGATGGGCAGCCTGTACTACTTGAATCTCAATATCATCGCATAAAGCCATATAGCTGACCGTGGCCTTTCAGTCTTCTCAAGACTGTTGGCTGTTTTTACCCTGCAAGGTATAATAAAGTCGTTACTATATACTTATTTAAAATCCTTGGACACTTCGTTATTGTTTTCAACCAGCATTTAAAAACCAGATACGAGATTAATATGAACTATCTGAATAAGGCAAATTTAAATTGAAAATGTTCCTTTGAACTTTATAATAAGTATATTGCTCTCTGATGAGCTTATTCATCTCCTAAATATATAAAAGCCCTTTTAGGCGGCTAATACCCATATGGACAGATTTTACAAATAAGTTCCCACACTACGTGGTTTCGGTTCATTTGACATTTAAATAATTCAAAAGTTTGTTTCTAGTTTTCTATCACGTTTTTGTACCTTTTTTTATTATTATTGAGATTCAAAGATCACAACATTTAGCGAAGAATATCCTGCTAATACTATAAATGCGAAAGTTTGTATGTCAGGACGTCAGTATGGATGTTTGTTACTCTTTCACGCAAAAACTAGTGAACCGATTACGATGAAACTACTACTACTACTTTTTTCCCGGAGTTCCAACGGGATTGATTGTTAAGTTATGATAGGGTTTCCACGCGGACGAAGTCGCGGGCGGCCTCTAGTATACATAGGTACATATATCTTTTCAATCTTTCCATTGATTCCCTTTGACAATCTTTACGAGTAAAGAAGCAGCTGGCACACATACTTTGTTTTTCCTTTACTGTCGCATGTAAGCTTGAACAAGATGAATGTTATTATTACTTTAGTCGTCTTTTACCCTTATCCTGGAAAACAAATGTAGTAGGAACAACACGACACAAAAGTAATGAACTGTGAAAGTATTTAACTCTGAAATTTTATAAGTATTTTGATCAACAATTCATTCATTGAACACTAACTTTCAAAACAAAATATTAAATTACCAAAGTTGTTCAAGAGTATCTATCTTAATAAAAGCCTTAAGGAAGTTTGATCTAAAATTTATATCAATCCAAAATAGGTACATACTTCTACAAAGTTTCGATTCATTTTTATAATGTACGAAGTTACGTACATACATATTATCACTTCTATATCCCTTGCGGGGTGGAGAGTTAGAAAATGTTTCCTCCTGGCTTTAGGACCGGTTGCATCCTCACCCCTCTGGAGAGGAGCTCTGGGTATGCCCTTGACAAATAATCCTGGATTGAGTGAGTCAGGTTTTTACACTAAACGACACCCGTCTGACCTCCACAACCTTTGCAGGGGAACCTAACCCGTATGGGATCGATCATAGTTACACATCCATTTGCCTGAGGTTTCCCTCATAGTAAAAGCATCGGTTAGTAATCAACCTAATGTACACATGTTGAAATCGGAAAAGAATATCTCTTAAACAAACGAGTTAAAAATAAAAATAAAACTGTCAAAGAAGACAGCTTTCAACCTCGTGGGAAATCTTAAACTTTGCGAAAATTTAATCAGCTCAAAACGTAGGATTAGGCGTGGCTTACGACGGTTGTTACTACAGAGCAAATTGTCTCAAAAGATAAGATTTTTCTTTCCAACTATCAATAAACTTAAAATTTAATATAGCTTAAAGAGATGTTTCATTTCCCCAATTTATCTTCCACTCCATTTCTGATAAACGATGTAGATCGTTTTTTTCCACGATATAAAATAAGGACTTACTGACTGCCCTGATCCAGGATCCACGGTCAAAGGCATACCCCGGGCTCCTCTTCAGAGTGATGAGGATGCAACCGGGACTGATGACAGGAGGTAAGGAAACAGATAAGCTCAGGAATGCTTAAAATACAGTTAAATTGAATCTTAATTTTGTTTTGTAAAAAAAAAGAAATGAAAATTGTTTATTCATCATTGTAGGATATTTCGAATTGTCACATCTTTAGATCTCACAA
The DNA here is from genome assembly GCF_032362555.1 of Amyelois transitella. Classification (NCBI taxonomy): domain Eukaryota; kingdom Metazoa; phylum Arthropoda; class Insecta; order Lepidoptera; family Pyralidae; genus Amyelois; species Amyelois transitella. The sequence goes on from NC_083509.1 coordinate 9,481,543, forward strand.
CATATTGACGTCGAATAAATTAGCTTCCAAAGCATTTGAAGTATAAATAAACGTCGCTTGTAGAATACCTAATGAGGTATATCATCTATTCCTAATAAATTATTAAATCTGACATCTAAATCCTTAAGTTCAATATATGCGAATTTTCTAAGTGACGTCATACGTAGAAGCCGCCACGTTTTCATTAATTAGAAATCCTTGTTTAGTTCTCGTTACTTGTAACATTAATTAAATTAAAACTACAAATTAACGAATGTTTACCTTGTATTACCTTGCCAACGAGTACTATTATTCATATTTTTGTGGAAACACAGGAAATATCTGTTCTGACGATAAAAACATTCCCGTGGGCCCTAACCTTTAAAAATAACACAAATATTTGATCCTTTTGAAGGTGATTCGTTGCTTGTGAGACAAGTCATTATGAGAAGAGAATCCGAGTGGTTCCCGGCTCTTTAGAACATGTTGGCTTTTTTGCATAGTAGTCGTAAAAGTCAATTAAGAGAATAGGCTAATTTTGCGATTCTTCTTTGAGGCGAAAGCAACTTATAACTATTTGAATCTCTATTCAATCATTGAACCATTAGGCTGAACGTGAATCTTCAGTATTTTCGAGACTGCCACTGCTGTCTATAGAGAAATGATATGATATTAAATGATAATTTTAAAGATATTCCTCAATTATTATCTTATTTTTACACAGACGAGGCTTAAAGGTTGTCTAACCTTAACCGTTCAATTTAAGATAAAGGCGCACGCTGGTTGTGTGGTATTCGAACTACATATTTATAATCATTTGTGGACAGGTAAACATGGGCACATCAATAAAGTTACTAGTCCAGTGGTCAAATCCAAACCGAGATGCCCATTTGGAAATCCTTTGAACGAAGACCGGCCAATAGTCAAATCACAACCAAAGCTCGATTGAGTGGTCACAGCTTAGTCAACGTTTTGCAATCTCGTCTATGTCGGCACGCCTATGTCCAATAACGAACGATTCATCGTACACATTTGAAAACTGGTACCGTAGACCAATCAAAAATACCACAGAGCTTACGATTCTACTGAAATAAAAGTACCAAGAAGTTCCGAATTATGTGGTAAGAGGTTAAATAATCCAGCATTTAGACAAATTATTATGTTTGTATTTTTCAATGTCATACTCATACATGTAATGTTGCTTTCATATCTTACGAGGAAGAAAGGGCCAATAGTATTGAAAAGAATTAAAGGTGAGCTGTATTGAGATTCAAATAGTGACAAGGATCCAAAAACTTTCTATAGTAAAACATTTCCTCCCCACAACTCTGCAAATAGCGCATCGTGAAATTTTATGAAAAAAAAAACATTGAAAAATTTTATTTTCCTTAAGCATATGCCATTAAAATTTCGACAAATATAGTAGTGAACATACTACATGTTTCCAAGAAATACACCCAATTGTTGCGACTGTGTTTATAGAAGATATTTACCAAAGATATTTCTTGGTAATACAAAAAAAAAACATAATTATTATATTGTATGAAAATACACGAGAACAAAGCACAAAGGAAAGAAAATACACCAGTCAAAAACATTCCACACAATTATTCTTATTTCCTGACAACCGTATTTTGTTCCCATTTATGAGTCTTACATTACAAAAATACGTTATTATTTCAATTTTATCATATTGAATTCTATTGTTATTAAAATAAAACATCTTTAACAGATAATCCATATTAATTAAATCCTTTTGTTAGTGACGGACATAGAACGCATAACCCAAACCGCTGGTATTGAATGGGTGGTGATGGTGGGGTTGGCGAGCCTCCTACTACTAAAGACAAGAACGATGGATTTTTAATAAGCATCCCTATTATTCGTAAGTTTTTTTATGGTTACATTACAACCTTTTACCCACCTACAAGTTTATAAGCAAAACAAATCAGGCAATAATTCCACCCTGAATCGTACCGGCTCCAAAGGTACCCATCACACTAGCTCCACACACACGTAAAGTATCATATGAAATGTATGAAGAACTTATATTTTTTTTTTGCTTTTGAGCCGTGAAATTTGCGGTGAGGGCGGGACTACATAACTTTGTGACAAAATGTGCTGTGGTCTGCGGTTCCGGAAAATATGTCCGCTTTTCTGTCGGTATTATATATAACAGATATTTAACAAGTATAATAACTTGTAAATATTCTGATACAGACCAAGTGAAATTTACAACGAACTTCTTGAACAGCTTCCATACTAGCCTGGTGGCGAAGAAATAACAGTGTGTGCCTTTACCTACTTCTCTTTCCCTGCATATTGTAAAAGACAGTCTAAGATTAGGATTCTATTTTAAGGCGAAAGGCTAGCAACCTATCATTTTTGAGTCTCAATTCTATTAAGCCATACAATTGCACGTGGTCATAAAATTTTGAGAAGATTGTTGGCGTTTGTCAACCCCGTAAGGGATAAAGACGCTATTATATGCATGCATATTCTCGACAATCATCTAAGGAAGGATTATGAGAGTTCTTTCTTCTTAGAAAACCTACTTTAAAACGTAAACCCAACAGTAATCATAATGTAATAAATAAGAAGACATATCTACAGAACCGCACGAAATGAGTAATCCCGTTATCTCCCGTTTCCGCGGGAATATCCGAAATATCTTTATTAGCGGACGTCTCCTAGTTACAATCTACATAGGTACCTTCCTGCTTAATTTTATCTTTATTTGCTCAATAATTTTTGAGATTTCATGATCAGTGAGTGAAAAAGTATTTACGTATAGACAGATCAATTTGCACGTATTATACGACCATAATTTTTCATATTAGTACATTTGTTTTCTAATCTCATTTTATAATTTTTTGTGCCTAAGTACACTGTAATGATCCTATTTATTTAATAAATAAATAATTCAAATGACTACAAAGTGAAATAGTTTTTCACCAACAAAACTACCGTTTTCTATGCAAACCGTTGGCAATCTATTTTCTTGTTCGTAGTAACGAGCAAAAAGCAATCACGGTAGAAACAATCCTCTTTGTATACAGACTGTCAAGTCTAAGTCATTACATTAAGACCTTTGATGACTCTTTAGTCCTTTAGTTAGTTCCGAGTTAATTAACTTAGAACTGTAAGTAGAAGAAATTATTTAAAAAAAATTGAGTGTTCGCGACGCCTAAGTTCACGGTGAACAATTAGTTTAGTTAAGTCGCTACTGAAAAGCAGTTGTATCATACATTTTCTTTTCTCTCCGACTAAAGTAAGAGGCAGCAAAAAATATAACCTACAAAATTCAATCTGAAATTAACAAGCTTTACGAACTATGTCTCCTGTTAATTCAATTAACATAAAATGAGCCTTATTTAAGCCGAAAGCTCTTGCCAAGATTGAGTTAGTGGTTGGCACAAAACCATTATTTAAAAAAGAAAGTTTCAGTGTGCTACTTAACTTACTTCTCTCTTTTGAATATATTTGAATTTTAGATTCGCCTGAAGGTATTCTTCGAAATTCTTAATAATAGATAAGGTTAACGTTATATTTATTTTAGTGTTCATAGAACACTGTTCAATGATTAATTCAACTTCAATGGTGAATTACTTTTTTAAACCTAATTTTTTGCGCTTGCAAGAATTTCACAAAGATAACCTATAGCTTGTCATCCAAGTATATCAAACATATTTGAAGTATTGTTTGTATATATAAAACTCAACTATATTCAGTAACATATTTTCCGATTTCCCTAAGCTCTCGCGAGATAACTACATTTTGCGCGGGTTAAAACTAGTTATATATCAGTATATACCTGTATTAGAAATGGATGGTTGCACGTAGCGGAAATGGCGAGCGACCAACATTCACAGGAAGCATTACAATCAAGGCACAAGTGGTTGGAGCCTCGCAATCCCCTGGCAGGCGTCACCACGGGCATTACACGGGAAAGCTCAGCTGCTCTATTAGTTCTCTACCTTCTGAAGACAACACGAATTAATGCAAGCGTGAGAACAATCGTTCATATTACACCTATATATTTTTTATTATGTTTTCATGAACTTACATAACTTTTTTATATCTTCGGTCTCATTACATGTTTTGATGATTGTTTACATTTTTAAGTGAGTATGATACGAATTTTTTGAAGGGGTAATAGAAGAGTGAGGGAAACCCTTGTAAAGTTTCTGAACCATTAAGAATATCCTAGTTACAAATCAAATTAACCTCTAAATAAAAGCACATAGCCGCTAAATTACAATGAGATTAGGTATTTGCTAGCTGTCTGATTTTAAGAGGGAGTACCGTTACCATTGCCGCAGATAATTAGTAAATTCTCTAAAATTCGACATTAAATCGAAAGCCGTAAATGGAGATTTGTCAGGGTTCAATTATTTTTTCTAAGTTACCTACCTACCTTCCCTTTTGCTTTATACTTTATTTTTCAGTTAAATAACACATTCTTTATGATTGTTTCTGAGATTAATACATCAATATTGATGTAGACTAAGGGATAGGCTTACAAACTTGAGATTCTTCTTTAAGGCGATGGACTTGCTACCTGTCACTATTTGAATCTCAATTCTATCATTAAGCCAAATAGCTAAACGTGGCCATTTAGTCTTTTCAAGACTGTTGACTCTGTCTACCCCGCAAAGGATATAGACGTGACGATATGTATGTAATATTGATGTATGACATAGGTATATGTACTGTGTAGGCTATGTGATAATTATAATACTTCCCATATAGGAATTTTGTGATCACTACATCCCTACTTTGACTACTTGACTTTTTTTATAATATTTCTTAATAAATCCACATTTATTAATTCACAACATGGTTACAGCATTTTGACAAATGGCCGTTGTATTTAAACTTTTTTTCTACGTGCATTAAATGTAGTATTCCCTCTTAAGTCGGAGATAAACCGATTGCACTGGGTCATTGGTCGGGACGTTTAATTGGTCGGCTGTCACTGAAGTAGCCGTATATCGTGGTGTAATTCCGAACTCATGAGATAAATTCAGGGAAGACAAGATTGGGATCTTGGTAAACCTGGCACCAAGCAACAAACATTTGTACAAATATTTGCCACTTGGTGTAGTTTTACTGAGATTTCTTACCTGATATTAAGCCTTTTTGTGGTTCTAGACTTTATCACTATTTTTTGATCGGCTTTTAAAGGTCCTCCCTCAGCTTCTATAAATACAATCAATTAATTTTCTCGTTGTCTGTTAGGGTGTCCACTCGGCAATAGTTTTGACTTTGACTTTGGTGACACCATTTCCAACTCCATCTCAGGCTTGCGATATATGATATTAGTTTCATTATTAGCTCATAAGTCATTAGCTTAAAAAAATATAGCAGCTAATATCGAAATTAAAACTTTAATATTTACATATTAAGGATAACTTATTAATATAGCAAAGCATACAGAATGCACGGAGCGAAACTCTACTAGAATCGCGACTACTGACTAGGATAAAATATTTTAAGCAAATAATTACGTACTTATTTTGTACTTACGTATATTTTCATCAAAAGAATGAAATTCCGCAAGGAAAAAAGGCTCGGATTAAATAAAAAAAGGAGAAACGATACTGGACAGTTGAGCGACGGCCTCTCGTTTGGAGAATGTAGGGTCAGAGTTTTATTTCAACCAATTTCAGGATTTTCACGTGCCCGTTCATCAGTCTGCTAAACGATGTCTAAAATAGACACATATTTTTACGTTCAAATATTTTTTAATGAAAATCAATTTTGAAAAATATTTTCGTAATATGATATTGCCATTGTGGATTATGGAAACAAACCGCTCAATTTTATCTGAATTCGAAATAATTTTGTTTTAAAAATACTTTGTTTATATTTTTGTGCTTAAATCAGCGGATAAACGTGGAAATCGGTTGTAACATAACACAGGTAGGAATACATTTTCAGCCGCCAACCAATTCGTATCTCTGAAAAAAATTAATGTTTTTCATTTATTTTTATTATTTATACACTTCTAGTAAAGGAGTGAATTGAGTCATCAAAATCGTACAAGCCCTTTTCCCTTTTTTGAATTTTAACAGAACAACAATAATAAAAGTTTCATACATAAATCATAAAATCACGTCGCTCTCTCGAAGGTGTAGGCAAAAACTAGATCGTTCCACCTGACAAGAACCCCACACACTTATTTCATTTCATCCATACATTTATTCTCTTCATACAAACTCCTCGGTTATGTCCAAATTTAACAGAAAATCACAGTTTCCTACAGTTTTGTGTTATCTGTGTTGGCGCTTTTGCCGCCCTATATATCATAGCAACCCCTTAATTCGGGTAGGGTCGGAGCGAACGATTCATAGTGGGTAGCACTTATTAAGTTTTCCCTATTACAAGATTGGACAACGTATTTTGTTCAATATATTTTATTGTAATTTAGCGAAAAAACCTTACTTTGTAAGATTTGTACGAAAATCAACAATTTAAATTTAATTCTTGTTTAAGAGCCGTGTGGTTTCCGGTACTTTAAAATAGAACTGCTCCATATCTTTTCCATGGATGTCGTAAAAGGCGACAAGACTAAAGGCCCGATGTGTGTATGTACACATTTCAGGATTTTAACATTATAAAGCGTAGACAGAGCCAATATTTTTATGAGACTCAAAGATCGTTAATTTATAAGCCTTTCCTTTGATTACTGGCACACATTACGTTTTTTTTTCACTACCAGTTGAAGCTTTATAATCTTTGGCAACTCAATTCGTTATCTTAACCTATAGTTACGTGAAAAGTGAGTTATTGCAGCAACTTTAGTTATATTCTTTTAGCGCACTACGCTGCGAGATAAATGAAGGCACGTGTACTACTCATGAAATATTGCAAAAGATAATGTACAGTTTAATGTGCACAAACGCCAGGATTATAACTCGTCCGTATCTCATTTGTCTTTTATTATCCATACCTATTGAATGGTTTTATACTATACATACATACATATAATCATATATCTTGCGAGGTAGACATAGCCAATAATCTTGAAAAGACTGATTACTTAATGATAGAATTGAGATTCATATAGTGACAGGTTGCTAGCCCATCGCCTGAAAGAAGAATCCCAAGTATACAAGCATAGCCCTTTATCGTGATGATGAATGAATGTGGATGAAGCGAAAAAAGTATGCAGTTATCATGGACAATGTAGTCTCTGCCTACCCGGGAATATGGCGTGATTATATATATTATATGTTTGTAACTATCATAGCAAATCACTTATCGTTAATCAAAAGCATAACTGAAACCTTAGTCTGTTTTCAAATCAAATCAAACATGACTCATTCGTTAACTGAATGATTGAGTGGCTGACATACAAAATCGAGGTACGGGTTTCTAAAAATATACGGAGAGGCCCTCTTAAAAATGAATTCAGGTCAGATTTGCATTACCGCACATACATGCCCGTACACACGAGTAACGTATTTTTACGCGACGGTCCAAAAAAAGAGTGTAATGTTTTATTCAGTGCCACTCATGTGATATAAGCGAGCACGCAACGCGGTGCAGCAGGCAATCGGTTTTGCACTGGTATTCCAATTTACGCTAGTGTTTGCTAACGAACGACTGTCCGGGGTGACCAGATACAAAAAAAATACCATTTAGTATAAAATCAAAACAAAAACAATTTAATAAAATACATATAAGTCGGAAATATTCTGATGCGCCACATGGATACTTTATACTACTCATTATTTAAAACATAACTAATACAAAGATAAACACATACATACATATGGTCACGTCTATATCCCTAGCGGGGTAGACAGAGCCAACAGTCCTGAAAAGACTGAATGGCCACGTTATTAATGATAGAATTGAGATTCAAATAGTGACAGGTTGCTAGCCCATCGCCTAAAAGAGGAATCCCAAGTTTATAAGCCTATCCCTTAGTCGCCTTTTACGACATCCATGGGAAAGAGATGGAGTGGTCCTATTCTTTTTTATAATGGTGCCGGGAACCACACGGCTCTCTCTACAAAGATAAAATAAGTTATAAATAGATTTTCTTTATTTATTTTACAAAACTTTGCAGTTTCGGTGACGTCGCTTTCAATAGGTATACAACAAAATGCCAGTTTGGAAACACAGAATTCTTCCTCTGAATAAATACCGTCGCATCTATTTCCACATCTATATGTGTCTTATGCACGGTGGCCTCTGAACCTGATGCCCCGGGTTCAATACCTGGAAAGGTCATGTTGGAAAAGGATTTTTTTGATTGCGTCTTAGTGTCGTTGATTTCGTGTCACATATAACACAAGGCAATATAGATGATCCAAAACTAAAAAAATATATTAATTTAGTGTAAAAGTTAGTGTAGTTGTGACGACATACCGTTATTCGGTCCATGTAGTATTTTTATATATACCTACATAATATAATGAACAGAGACAGAGAAAATATAATTTACATATATTTTCTCTCCCTCTTCACATCCTTGCAAGCTCCGCTTTTCTACATTTCTCTCTATACTTAGCAGGCTCCAGCATCCTCAGTTTTAAGTCTACAGTATATCTAGTTCACATACTCGTAGTAACCCTACACGCATCGTACTTTGGTCATCGCATCCGTCCAATTTGTTTGCGAGGCTTCAACGCTCTGTATAGCTTAGCCAATGAGCACTGAGTATTAGGAGTCTGAGAATGACGCCCACTGAAATTGGGAAAGTAACCTTTGACTTTTACTCTTGAATACTATGTAGGTTTGATGAGCTTCGATTTACATTACCTAGGCATATAGGTGCTTTTGTCTATTATACAAGTTTTATTGAGTTGTTCCATTATTTGCTTAGTCAAATAGGTCATTTTAATAAATACAGGGTGTTTTTTTTTTATTTTGGTATCCCATAAAATTTAAGCGATTATCTTTTTGTTTGTTGGAAAATCTGAATTTCACTACTACAAATTTATCTCGCAAGTTTTTGTAAAAATTAGTTATCAAAAAATAGTATAATATTTTTTTTCCCCGGAGTGGTAGGCAAGGACTACATCTTCTCTTTATCACCCTATAATACGTTCGCTCCATCAACATTTATCTCTTCGTGCAATATCATTAGTTAAGGGTTAAACTAAATGACGTCTTAAATAATATTACACCATACAAAACTTGGGAACATCAGAAGAATCATTTCTCCCAAGAACCGCGTCCATAACGACACGCCCCATTTATACGACTTCCTGACAGTTTATAGTCTGCAATGACTCCTCATATGTTACGAATTGACCCTCGAAGACATTTGTCGTTTATGTAGGTCAAAGGCGAAAGAAAGGCGTTAGGCAAGGATGTGTTGCGTCACCGTGGCTGTTCAACCTATTTATGGATAGCTGTTTGACAGATTTGAAAGAGTCTAAAAGTGGATTAAGGATGAATGAGTTACTCGTCAAATGTCTGCTCTATGCCGACGATCAGGTTATACTGGCGTCATCAGCGGAGGAGTTACAGGAGATGGTAAACTGTATGCATGAAGCTTTAAAAGAGAAAGGAATGAAAGTGAACGTAAGTAAAACTAAAACACTGGTTTTTGAAATGGAGAAAGAAATGACAGCATGTAATATTTTGATTGGAGGAGAAAAAGTGGAGCAAGTGAAAGAGTTTGTATATCTAGGATCAAAGTTTACATCAGATGGCAAGTATGATAGTGATATTGAAAGGAGAGTGAACGCGGGGAACATGGTGAATGGAGCTTTGCATGCCTTTATGAGCAGTCAGAAACTATCCAAAAAGGCTCGACTGGCTGTGCACAGGGGCGTGTTGGTCCCGACATTAATGTATGGGAGTGAAAGTTGGGTATGGCAAAAGAAGCATGAAAGCAGAATAAATGCAGTGGAAATGAGAGCGTTAAGGAGTATGATGGGTGTGAAATTGAGTGACAGGATAAGGAACAGCGTGATAAGGGAATGTTGTGATGTGAAAGAAGATGTAGTTACAGGAATAGAAAAGGGTATGTTAAGATGGTTCGGTCATGTGGAGAGGATGAATGAAAGCAGGTTGACTAAGCAGATATACAAGGTGAGTGTGGAGGGAAAGGTCGGAGTGGGAAGACCTAGACGAACGTATCTTGATCAAATTAAGGACGTCCTGGTAAAGGGTCAGGTCAAAAGTACCCGAAACCGCCGAGCTTGTATGAAGAGAGTTATGAATGTGGACGAAGCGAAAGAAGTATGCAGAGATCGTGGCAAGTGGAAAGAGGTAGTCTCTGCCTACCCCTCCGGGAAAGAGGCGTGATTTTATGTATGTATGTATGTATGTAGGTCAAAGGCATAATGACAACTACACATCAGACGTACTTTTAGTATTTGCACTTTTATTTATTTATCCTTCTATACTACAGGGTTAATGAAAAATTATTGAAATTCAATAAATTTACAAATAATTTACATTTGAAGAAAAAATTTCGGATGTTTTGTTTTAGTTTTGTCTGTCTTAATGTCAGTCAGCAAATCAAATAATATGGACATGTCATGTAACCCCTCCGGGAAAGAGGCGTCATTTTATGTTTGTATGTTTTGTAATAGTATGTCTCACATAATCGGCACTTACTTTTTATAACTAAAACAATGGTCTACGTAAACTAGGTGTAACGCCAGCGTTTTTCTTCATTTCCTTTCCCCGACGGTCTTCCAATAACTTGTCGTTTATGACCGCACCGTGCCTCTGAAAACACCATATTTTTATTAGCAATGACATTCGAGAATGACAGGTTTACCTTTCTGTAAAATCCCTATGACAAATTTGAGTACAATATGTACCTACATCTACTACAACTCAAAAAATATTTCTAATTTTTTCGATACCCGAGTAGAGGTTGAAGATAATTTGTCAATTCCTAATTGGCGTAATTAAAAACAATGGAAAGAAATAAAAGGTCATAATATTTTTATTATGAATTATATTTGAATTCTGATTTTTTTCTATTTTCTTTAGATTTTATACCGCCATATCTTCGTACAGATTATTTTAATTATAAAAACAAAAGATTTCATGCGTTTATTTTAATCCCCTCGTGCAACATCTGTGAGGTAAAATAAAGCGGTTTCATTGTATTCCACAGGAAACCTCACAGCTACGCAATAAAATACATATAATTTCTTCTAACTTTTTCCCCTAGTCGACGAACATACAAAAAGTTTACTTTTCGTTATAGCGGAGCCCTATTCCTATTGGTTGTTTGAGCGATTTACATAAATCTGTGTTTATTTTCCCCTTTATATCCCATACCTTCATACTGCTTTTATCTGGCACCGTACAGTCCTGTATTTATGAGTACATCCTTATTATTCGGTAATAAAAGTAAATTTCCAAAACTATTTACATACAACCCAGTCATATATTTTTACGGCATGCTGGCTCAGTATTTTCAGGGTTGCAAGCATAGTTTACCGACCCGAACCTTTAGTTACCATTTTCATATCAGATTTCTATTATTAAAATTAGAAAAGAAAATATATAAATTAAACAAAAGATTGAGCGGCATTTAATAATAATACTAATGTATGATAAAAGACAGTTTGGTACAGACATCGTAATTTGCTGCTACCTTTGTTGACTGCACAATACTCCGTAAGTTGTTTCATACACAGATATCATGCCTGTTTCCCGAAGAATCGGCAAATATTGCATCTTTTTGCTTATATAAAGGGACATAAATATATGTATTTAATTAATTTAATACGCTGGGGTCATTCACGGTGAATGAGAAAAGCGTGGAAGGAAATTAAAATCATTCAATTTACCAAAAGCAACAGGGCTTTGTCCGAAATCCTTTGAAAATCGGGACATATTTGTTAGCTCTAAATTTGCATTTATACATCCTCCGCTGTCCTATTCAAATTCAAATTTACTCAGGGATGCTGAAGACCATACCATTAACTCAGCCATTACTATGCTGGCAATTGACCCATTATTGTTTTATATTTGTCTATCGTTATAAATTATCTAGAAATATCATGTTTCTGTTTTAACATCAGGCAATCTAATTTTTGAAAGATATTGATAAACAAGGAGTGAAAAATGTTTTCACCATTCCATACAAATCGTGCGACCAATAAAAATACCACTTTCAAGTTTTAAATTTTGATTCAGCATCCATTACTATAAAAAGTTTTTGTCTCTCTTCGCTCAGCCGGAAATTAACACAAAATATCGATAGCCAATAAGATTAAAACTTAATTTCAAGTTTTTTTTTTAATCGGTTATATCGGTTGGTAAAATGACACATTCTATGTACCTACACCTAAGTTAAAATTTTTCAGCAATCGTTATAGCCTAGGAACTTTAGAATTAAAGAATACTGGCCGTAAATAAAAAGCCAAAACAATTGATTTACGTCCAGAAAATACGAGTAACGAGTAATAACTGCTTCTAAAAGTAAAATTTTATGGCCAAATAGCGTAGTACATAAATGGTTTATAGTCATGTCTGTTTATTGCCCGTATTTACAGTAGTGCAGCGGCCTGCTCGCTACGTAAACACGGACTGCTTAGTTCGAGTTCAGAAGTTTAGAACCAGATTTAAGATTTAACTCAATCTAGATATAATTCCGTGCGGTTTACTGATACATTAGAATAGAACCTCTGTTATTTTTCCCGTGGATGTCGTAAAAGGCGATGCAGGAAAAAATGTGAATGCACCAGCTGTAAATTCTACCCGTGCATATTGCACAAGTAAATCAAAGGTAAGGCTTATTTAATTGGGTTCTTTCTTTAAGGCTAGCAACCTCTCACAGTCACTATTTCTATAACAAGAATCAAAATATAATATATGTATAGAAAAATTACTATTTTATTACATATATACGTGTACTTCCTTCATTTACTTCTTAACTCATTGGTTAGCTTTGTAGTGTTTGCTTGGAAAGCATTGTTTAATGTTACCCAGGTTTCTGAAAGTGAAGAGTAAGCTACTCTTCATTGCTACATTGATTATTAAATCTCACATTGATATTTTATGTTGTTAAATATGAGAGGTTACTTTCTTAAGATCAAAGCAATTTTAAGAAATCAAAAAATATAGATTTTTGGACGTAAATGAATAACATATGTTACAGACAGGGCGAACAGTCTTAATAAGACTAAAAGGCTACGATAAGTTGTATAAGTTAATACTTATATACATGTAAAATGAATAAATGTTACTAAAGATATTTATGAACGAATTAAAAACCATAGATCAAATTAATTTGGATTGTACTATGGTAATAATATTAATTTCTTTCACATCAATTGAATTAATACAAAGTTTACATTACGGTATTTTTCCCCTAACGACTTCTAAAAGAAGAGCCGTAAATAAAAGGTCACCATCGAGATAAGTCAAGTAGGCATAATAAATCACAGTTCACAGCTTGCTAATTTCATTTTTGAATGATTTAAAAAAAATTTTCGACAATCATTGACCATAGAGCAAAAAAGATGTGTAATCTAAACTTACTACGTTAGGACTATGTACGTTTTATTACAGATCCTGGTTAGACGCTACGGTGAAAAGATTTTTTTTGTCACTGTATTGTTTTTTACAGGCACTGTTTAATTATCTTCTATACTTTTTAAATCCTGAGGATAATGTTAACTACAACGAGAGCTCTTTGTACAAAAAATTTCATATCGAATTCATTTGCTTAATATAATATTCACATACATATATGAGATATATAACAACCTTGTATTTGGTTAATGGTCGACCAAAATCCGATCGCCACACAAATAATAGGATTACCCAAGACGGCCGCCCAGTCTGTTTGCAGTCAAATTGAATATGTCTTCAGTAAACATAACCTGCGATGACCGTCTTAAATCCTTCTATTTTTATAAGGAGACCAACAACGTGAGAATTATGCTTAGCAAAATGCCATTTTGGCCTTTTTTATAAGTCATAATGAAACTGAGTCAATTTATTTTGCATTTAAACTTCCCATTGGGCTTCTTTATTGAGTAGAAATCAATAACAAACCTATATAAAATCAAGCTTATCCCTTACAGATAAGACAGAGCTGACAGTCTCAAAGAGTCTGAAAGGCCACGTTGAACTTATTCAGATTTAGTTAGTAGTGACAGGTTGCTAGCGGCGGGTACAACTGGGAACACGTAAAGATGAGAGAGAGATGAATAATCGTACAATAACTAATCAATTACGATTTTAAAATTTCCCTACTAACACTTATGTCGAACTGTAAATTGAAACTGAACAAAAAAGAAAATCATGTTTCGCATAAATTCAGGCTGTTTGGGGTTGAAGAGGTTATAGTCATAGTCATTAAAAATTTATAAATATGTCTAGACTGAATCTATTCTGACAGAAAAGTCTTTTAACCCTTAAGCCTTGTCATAATATTAAAGACTGTATTCGCTGACATTTAGCTATAGTCTGTTAACGTTTTAAGTCTAACTAGAAAGGCTTAAAAATGACGACTTAAGCCGCACTTTCTTGTCATATGACTTAAGCTTGGATCAAAAGGGTCGCTTTTAAATAGTTATAAGCACAATTTTGAGCTTACTCAGACAAGTCTGTAGCGGGAGCGATGATTCGGCTCGACCGCCACCAAAGGGAAGATCTTCCGCCAGGCTAGGTGTTATGCCCGGGGAACCGCGGCTTCGACGATGTTGTGTCGGAGGTTGTATATATAGCTCCAATCCGTAAAATCTCTGAAATCGCGTCTTAGATTCTTCGCTGCTATTGGTTGAGCGCGTCAATTTCTTCGCGATGATTGACAATTGTTGTGAGATTGGATGTTGTGACGAGTGGCGTAGAGATGTCGCCACAGTACTCCCCCCCAAGACCGGAGGTCTGAAGTCTTGATCTTGCTGTGCAATCTGTGCTTCAGTAGCTTGCAAGTGCCAGTTGTCTTCCAGTGAGTCGGAAGTTGCTCGAAGTCCTAGTGAGTCAGGAGTGAGCCGTTGCGTTGCTCATAGTCTGCGGTGAGTCGAGACAGTAGAGAGCGAAGTCGACTTGTTGGCGCTGGTTGATATCGTGCAGAGCTGCCACGCTGGAGAGAAGAGCGGCCGTCGAAGAGATCCAGGCGTGGGCTGCGGTAGATGCGTCGGTCGCTGAAGTCGATGAGAGTGAGTGCGGGTGGAGACAGGACCAGGAAGCTCGGTGAGTTGGCTGCGATGGACCTGCTGCGAAACCCAGTTGCTGGCTTGCTGTGAGACTGCTTGCAGAGTGAGGAGTGATGCTGAGGATTGGAGTTGATGATGATGGAGAAGGTTGCTTCCAATCACGTCGGGGTCACCAATGTAGCGGGAGCGATGATTCGGCTTGACCGCCACCAAAGGGAAGATCTTCCGCCAGGCTAGGTGTTATGCCTGGGGAACCGCGGCTCCGACGATGTTGTGTCGGAGGTTGTATATATAGCTCCAATCCGTAAAATCTCTGAAATCGCGTCTTAGATTCTTCGCTGATATTGGTTGAGCGCGTCAATTTCTTCGCGATGATTGACACTTGTTGTGAGATTGGATGTTGTGACGAGTGGCGTAGAGATGTCGCCACAAGTCTGTCTCGCAAGAATCTCAAGTTCATAAATAACCCATACAGGTAACATGGTCTTTTACTTTCAGCGAGACTGTTGGCTCTGTCTTCCCCGTAAAGGATATAGACATGATCATATTATATATTATATGTATGTTTGTAAGTCTCTCTTTTTTCATGGATCAATATAATGTTGATGCTAAATATTTCATACACTCCTTTTTCTTATAATTATTATTGTTAGTGTTTTTGTCATTTATATAGGGAAGTTTCATATTCTTACTAGATTTTTACTTACCCACCAGTAAGTAAAAATCTAGTAAGAATATGAAACTATAGAGGTGTAAACCATGAAATTTACATTAAAAAGAAAATATTCATCTGGTTCCATCTTTGCTCGCAATCACATTCTAAAGTCATTTCTCTATATATATTTCTACACTACATAAATGAGATAACACTATACAAACTTTTCTATTTTATACACAACAAATAAAACTTATTATTACTATCAATATTCCTCCTTGTTACCTTATAAATTTACCTTCTGCATCTTCAATGTATGTAAACTAACAAGTTTATAACTGGTCTTGCAAGAACAGAGGTTATTCAAGTTACACAGTATTACTAAGTATTTACACCCTGTTCAAGGAACACTATCCGAGAATATTAACGACAGGTAGGTTGTTAATGAGTTTAAGGTCTTGATGCACCCTGCGTTTAACTAGGTTAGCATAATGAGAACTCCAACGAACCGATGCGTGTGTATATGTCTAGTTGATATATATTGTGCGGTCGGGGTCAGATACAACTAATCACCCCTATATATATACGAAAGTTAAATTGAAGAGGTTTGTTTTATCTGTCCTAGAGCACCGGAGATCTATCTACATCATCATACATAAGTACATATAATCACGTCTCAATTTATTGCGGAGTAGACACATTCAACAATCTCGACAAGACTGAAAGGCCACGTTTTACGTTCTGCTGTAAAATAGTGATAGGTTGTTAGTCCATCGCCTACAAGATGAATCGCAAATTAATTAGCCTATCCCTTAATCGCCTTTTACGACATCCATTGAAAAGAGATGGAGTGGTTCTATTCTTTTTTCTATTGGTGCCACACGGCACTCCCACGACCTCTGTAGATATATTTCTTTTGCTTTTTTCACATACATAATATCCATTTTTTGCATTATTTTAGTTTAATATTATGAAGTTCTTTGACTCATAAAATATCAATATGGGTTATGTTATCTGAACGCGGAATATTTACACTGATTTAAATGCCAGAATTTTCGATTGTTTTGATTTGTTGGACGGGTGCCACAAATTGTTTTTTCTGGCGTATGAACGGACAATTCATCGCCAAAAAAATTATTAATTGAATTGTGAAAATTTTGGACGTTTGAATTTTTGTATGCATGGTTTCGTACATTTATATAAAATTATGATATACAATACAAAAAAGAACAGGACAAGGACAGAAACCCCACAAGGGATATATATAGACGTGACCAAATGTATGTATGTATGGTTTCGAATACCTATGCAATTATCTATATGACTTCAAAGATAGTCGTACTGATCTCCTTTTCGAAATTAAATATCAATAGAATAAATAAAATAATGACATGACGCCTCTCTCCCGAAGGGATACGCAGAAAGATTTTTCCATTTGCCATGATCTTTGCATATTTATTTCGTTTCATCTACATTCGTAACTATATTCATCCAAACTTGCAAAATTCAAACTAATGACCTGACCTGTAAAAAACAAAATATTTTTTAAGAAACATAAGAGTTTGAATATATAAAAGCGATGATTCTGCAAGCGATGATGAAATACATATAAATTATTTGGAAAAGAATTAACTAGCATAGGTGAAGAATTTATTATCAAATTTCTATGTTTTAAAGACATTTTTGATAAAGGTTACGTGGTAATGTCTAATCCAACATAGTTTTCTTTAAAGAACTTTAATCGACACTTTTCTGAGATTTATTTTATTAGTTTTCTTGCTCGGAACAGTTTTTGACTCTTTGAAATTTACTATTATAGCACATGTTCAGTTGAAATCGGTTTCCAAGAAAGCAATTTCGCTTTGAGATGAAGTTAAATTATATCGTAGCGTGCCATAATGTTGCAAGTATATGCTTTAACTTTTAATAACTTTTACTATTACAGAATTTTAACTCATCTTTATAAAACTTACGTTATTGAGTGAGTGACTGACTGACAAACAATGCAAAAAACAGTCCAAACATGACTGGTTTCCTCGGTACAGGCTTGCCTAGTGAGGGAACCATAGATTAAGATTTAGATGTAAAAATATAATCTGCAATGTACGTAGACCAGATTTTCCTAAGACCATTTATGTTTAAAAAAATTACCGATTTCAAAAAAGGAGTGTGTCGTTTGGAATTGTTTTTCTTTTTACAAAAATTATGCTATATCTATATATATTCATAAGTTACCACTAATTTTCACAAGTTGTTGTTCATAGTATTCAAATACCAATATAACAAAATCTAATGTCATCATGATAATACTCACTAAACAACCATCCAAGGAGACCAGACCCCTTTCAACTATACTAACTGCATTAAAACAATGTTGTTTACAATGGAGGTAGAAGGAAACAATAGTTCACCTTAGACTGGACGAAATTCAAGGGGTTACACATAATCTGTTATGGGTTCTATAACATCGAAGGCAGTAACTACGTCTGCAAGTAATAAATTTTAATTGTTAGTTAGCATTTATGACGCTGCTAGATAATGATTTTAGATAGATTATAAGATTTTGGATAACTCCTCATGTTCAAGGATTGTTTTTTAAATATCTTGAGCTACAATTTGTATTTTTGCAATAAAGAAAAAAAACAAAATTTAATGTTTCCTTTTTTATTTCAGATTTGGATTGTATTCTACAAAACAACATAACAGGTAAGAACAAACGACAAGATTTTTATAAACAAATTAAAAATTCACTAAAATCTTATATACAACGAAAAAATGTCTTTACGAGTTCATATGTTTTATTGGCAAATCATTCAATGGGCGATACGCGCATGGCATGCTAGTTCTGAAAAAAAAATTGAATTCCAACCCTAATTCGATTTCCTACTACCAAACGATCGTTTTACCACTTCGAGTCACATTTACTACTAACTGTGGCTCCGTGTGTACTAGGAAGCAATTTCGAGAGATCAAAGTTAAACCTAGATTGGCCGGGATCGGAAGTAGAATTCAGAAGGTAATTTAAAAACGCATTTCAGCTAGACTTTCAATTTTATATTTAAAAATGAAGTTTAAATTCGCATTAAAAAACTAATTTCACTGTCCCTTTATTATCTCCTTATATCAAAAACTTTAACTGTAGTAAACCAGAAACCCAATTCGACTGTCATTACAGGAAATCTACCACTGGCGAAAATAGAGAAACATTGCTGCTTTAGGCATATAACCATTCAAGATTACTATGTAAAGTCTTACAAATCTTTATTATTTAAAGCGTCATAACGCCCACAACGAAATGGATCTAACATTTACAAAACCGTGTTAAAATCTTTATTTCCTGTGTACACAAACGCTTATTCACACAAATTAATAACATTACTGGAACATGTTTTGTTAGCATTTAGCGACATTAAAATTAATGAACGCACAATTTGTCGTGATTAATTAAAAAGTTAATGTAACAGGACTTGACGAATAAGCTGGGTAAGTAGACCTTTTACTTTTATTATTTTTCTTAAAAAAATGCTTCTATAAATCGATCCTATTATTTTTGGTAATTAAGGAAGTTTTTCATTCATAAATAAATAATTTGTGGCTCTGAACGTGACGGCATATTTGGAGCTGATTTTCGTAACTGCGTTTTACCTACGACACGATTTAAGAAATAAGAAGAAATTCAAAATAAAAACACATTTTAATTATTTTTTGGATGAAGAGTAGTTAGGGATGATATAATGCATAAAACAATGGTCTTCTAAGACTATGACGTCGCGGTACGAAAACCAAAAGATTTTTATGAATGAAATTAACTGAAATACAGTTTCAATTAAAAAATAAATAAATAGCGATACTTATGTTTAAAAAAACTTAACTTAGTGAATTGCCGGCTTTTTGCCTTAAATAACCATGTTCCTTCCCTTTCTAATTAAAAACTTTATTATCTGTGCATGTATCGCCGTTTCCCTGACCCTTTTCAGATTTAACAATTTTCCATTTAATTTTCACTCTATTTGGTACGATTTAAGGTAGCAATTTCAATGAAATAAGATGTGAAAATGAGCTCGTATTAGAGTAATGAGAGTTGGAACTAATATCAATTAACCCTGCAGAGTCGTTATGAACTATATTAAGTAATTCAATTGATTAACTTATCCCAATGTAATATCCATAAATAGTAATATTATTCATATTTAATTATTCAATGTTTAGTAGGTATGCAGAGATCGTGGCAAGTGGAAAGATGTAGTCTCTGCCAACCCCTCCGGGAAACAGGCGTGATTTTATTATGTATGTATTTATGTTGAAGGCTTTTTGGCACATTAAAGTTGTCTCTATTTTTCATATTTCTTTCTATTATTTAATGGGGTTTACATACAGACAAAAAAATTATGAGATTATGCAGACACAGTTGCTTTTCCATGGCCTAAAAGAATACCAAGTTCGTTTGCCTTTCCCATGATTGACATAAATATATAATCTGGGTGACAAGAATAGCTACTGCTTCACAGTTTTGTCTTCGCTATCAGCATAGAACCTTTAAACCATCATAAAATCTAAACAAAAAGAGAAAACAACCATGCAATGAAATGTGACTCCAAACATTGACAGCGAAGCCCATATTTTAGCAAACTCGGCCGCGGCTGTAACACAACCCGATATTCCATTTAAGTTTGTCCGGCACTTCCCACCGAATAAACTTCAACACGAATGTTGCACTTGCACGTGTTGATAAGATTCCAACTAGTGTTGGCAGTTTGTTGAAATGTTATAAGTATAAGGAACACACCAACTAAATGAAATACCTACTTAATTTTTCTTTCTTATAAGATTTCTTCGTTTAACCTTTCTTAACAATGCCCTATTACATTATTTCTTGCCACTTAATTTTAATATATGCAAATATTTTTATTTTTATTTCTCACGTGCTATATAGAGAAAAAACTTTATCTATTGCACACACTCTGAACAATGGGTTTTTATTAATGTTTGGCAATAAGTTTTAATATACTACAACATGCGTTATATAATATGCATGAATAGTATTGTTTTAGGAAAAAGATGTAGATGATTATGTTTACCCACAGTATGTTTAAATTCACTTTCGCATTGATAGGTAATAAATACTTATCAGTTACGATGGGATAATTTGCGGCAGTAAAAAGCCAACTAATATTGCCGAGTAAGTAGTTTTGCTACTAGCTCTTTTTTCCAATTTCATGCTCGCTTGTCCTACAAGAGATGGTCTTAACACATTTCGCGTCGAATTTTTATGTGCCCGCAAGCAACAAACTTGGCTTTTGATGAAACTTTACTAGCAGCAAACTCAATTAATATGCGTTTTAGGTAAAAATCTTTATAACTTTGCTCCATGTGAATGAATACTTACTGAGAAGCTATACGTATTACATACTGTGGCCTAAAATAAATACACCCTATACATCAATCAACTCACACAGTGTGGCACAGGTACCTAAATTAAATCTAATTAGGTAAAACTGTCATCTGAGTTGAGAGGCTATCGTTATGCGCTTTACTCCTCTTAGTAGTATTTATTTTGCAAAACCGATAAAAGTTAAAGATTTGGTGACAGTTAATATATTAAAAAAAAGATTTCTTATCCAAAAAAAAAAATAACTTCCTATACAAAAACTTTATATGCTATATTTTCTTCATTTATTTTTTAGGAAACTTGCAATTTACCAACACAAATATTAAACATGCGATAATTTTATCAAAGATGTAAATACTTCAAAAATTGTAATAAAAAAGTTACTTTTAATATTTTATTTTTATAGAAATCTTAAATAATCAAATTTATGCCTTAACTCTGGGCGTAATAGCCCATTTATGAGGTTTTACTGAAACGTGACCAAGCGAGTCGTGTGGTATCATAGGAATAATAAAAACTTCTACGTACGCGGCTAAGTTTCTTTCGGTGTTTCTGTGTAATAGGGGTTTACCAAATCTTGTATATTTATTTCAGAACTGTATAATTTTACACAATCTACAGTACCAACACTTGGGTTTATAAGTCTTTCGATGTTTCAAAACTTGACAAAAGTCTTATAAAACTATACTCGTAAACCCACCCGAGAAATGTATGTTACTTTATTAACGTTACCAAAATGCTGCATATTTTGCTTTTTTCAGAAATGAAAAAAACATGTAAAAGACTTTAGTTTTGGCTTGAAAAAACAAACTGAAATATCCTACTTCTGAATCACTTCGTACCGAACCTCGGACAAAATGACTTTATCTACTTGCTATTTTTCTTGTCATCAGAATACAGAATACTTATTAAAGAATAAAATAAATACTTTACTATATTTGGCTACATATAAAATCTGATGAATCGTGAAAATGGCTACAATATCGAAAATTTACGGGTAAATTCTGCCTTTGAGGTTTTCCTGTTGTAACAGCTACCCAACTTGTTTAATTTAATATTTATATTCAAAGATGTAATGTGAACATTAAATTTAATCTGAAAGTAAATAAACAACATGTTTTCTCGTGTTATTTACCATATTAAAATGCGAAGGTTCAAGAGTATGCTATGTAGTAGCTAGTATGCTATACTTTTTCATGCTTTAACTACTGAACGACCACCGACTCTTTTTAAATGCCGCGTCATTAAGTTCCATGCCGAGTAATTTGATATGCGGTTTACTGTACCAACCTGTAAGTAATAAAGACAAGGACAATTCCATAGAATGTACAGGTGCTTATTTGGAACAATTTCACTAATGGATCCTGGCAATTATGGGGATGTCTCGCATTCTACAATTAACGGTCGTTAGGTGTCTTATTTTGTCAAATATATGTCAAATTAAGGGCAACGACTGATGGAACTCGAGTACACCTGCGGCTTTTTTATTTTTTGTTTTTTGAAGGGGATATCCTTTTTACTGACTGTCTCCCGGGTCTTCACCCGGGAGAGTGTGGAACTTCAAGCATCTGCTGTATCAGCCTACCCACTAACACCCCTCCAGTACGCCCTTCTCGCCATTTTGAGGACACATGGGATCGCATGGAATTTCACCACGATGCGCCTGCGTCTCTTCCCGTTGAAAACGAAAAATCCCGCGAATTTCCATTCTCGGGGGATTTTTGAGAATCGGTCTCAGTACGCCACTAGAACAATGAAGTAACTTGCCTTTATAATCTCTTGACTGTTGCGGTTTGGGCTGTGATGCTGGGCTTTGATGTCAGTTAGTGTCCTCTTGGAAATATAGTATATTTTTGATTTATTCACAACTACTTAGTAGGTACGGTGTGATAATGTATATGAATATTGAGTTGTTTTGAAAATTGTATTACTTTACTTAATTGTCATGTTGAATTAAATTGTGTGTGCGAGCTGATTTTCTTCCCGTATGTAAAACACATTAATTAAGGCTTAACACTTTAGAATACTCTAGCGACCTGTCACTATCACCGACTCCTAATTTCCTCAAAGCCTGTGTGCCTCAAAGATATGTGTGTCTCTGTCACAAAGTCATGCTGACTAACTCATTGATTGCAATTAAGTGGATGTCAAGACATCAGAAACCACTGCGGTCTCGATTTGGACGATATATTCCATGAAGTATAGTCATATACATACCTACAAGTATGAAAATACCTACGTATTTATCTTTGAAGACTACCCGAAACCGGCGAGCTTGCATAAAACGAGTTATGAATGTGAATGAAGCGAAAGATGTATGCAGAGATCGTCGCAAGTGAAAAGTTTTAGTTTCTGCCGATGGGGGAACCTCCGGAAAATAGGCGTGATTTTATGGACAAACATTTGCGTTGAGTAAAACCGAGAACGACGAAAACCGAACCAAGTGAAGAGAGAAAAGTCGGAAGGCGGACCCCGGGCCCGAAACACTACTGTGGAGGGTGCAACTGGGAACACGAGAAATCTATAAAAAAACTATTCGAAGTATATGTATAGTAAATAAACTAAACGAACTATATGCTACGTTACGTCTAATCTAATGAAATACCTGAAATATGACGCTTCATAAAAAACTCAATTTCCCGTGAACGGCCCATAAATTATCCGAAACAAGATAGTAAACAGGAGAAATAACAAGTCAACATACACAGATATATGACTTTGATGCAGTTTTGAGGAAACCAGGAACCATTTAGGTAGATATTTTATAGAAGACGTGTAACGATTATATGTGTGGCAAAGGTCTGAGAACTGATGACGCTTCAGGCCGTACGAAGTGAAGAAAGAAAAGAAAAGAAGAAGAAAAGAACCAAATGTAGGAAAGCGGACCCTGGGCTCACAAGCACTATGGTGAAGGATGCAAATAGGAATATTTTAACATGACAGAGAGCGTTACAATGACATAAATGTCACTAGAAGACATTTCTAAGACAACATACGTAATTATAACGCTTGATTTCCAGTTAGGGGAAAATAAGATGATTATGATTGTCGATTTGCTTCGATACACACACATGCATACATATGTATATCTCGTTTTTATCATATACGAGGGAGATAGAGCTAACGGGCTCAAATATACTGAAAGACTACCTACATAGCTAAATTTACCATACCATTAAATTTTCATTGTACATTTTACTGATTAAATTAAATTTTCCTGGTAAAAATTTCCACATTGACCTTTAAATAGCCCAGAATTATATCCACCTACGTCACATTGTTCCTAAGTCCATGTTTCAAACGACGCCGAGTTTCTTTTACCGGAAATTAAGGTTCCTCGGGATAGATTGCTCAAAGCGATAACACTGATCGACTGAGCGAAATAATTTACGTAAACAATGAGACGGGAGTTGGAAAAACAGAGGGGTCTGTTGTAAGGCAGTTGATTTTGTGACATTATTCCGGGTCCCTGGAGAGGACCCTGATTTCACTCATGATCATACATATAATCACGTCTATATACCTTGCGGGGTAGACAGAGCCAATAGCCTTGAAAAGACTGAATGGCCACGTTCGGCTATTTGGCTTAATGATTAAATTTAGATTTAAATAGTGACATGATCAACCATCATTATGCAAGAATACAAATTTACTTTGGAGTTATAGTGGTAATGAAACTATTTTCTGACGTTTTTAACTTGTATCATACTTTAAGTTGCTGAAGAAATGCGCAGGTGTAATGTTTGTTAACAATGTTTGTCCATAGTGTTGCTATCAATTAAGTTTACGTGGTAGTTTTGACTCCTCAGATCCTAGACTAGTAGACTACTCAGTACAGTTCTACAGAAACTTGATCTTCTTAAAGTCGTATGTATGAACAAGAGGTGATGTTTCCCTGCAGGTGACTCTACATAAAACACGGAAACCTACAAAAATATGAGAATAAGTCTTAGCCAAAGAATCATACCTAAAAATCTCTAACAATGACCAGAATTTTACCATAAATAATGACATTAAAGGACAAAAGTTAAATCATCGTAATTTTTTTTATGTCCCGAGTTTCCAACTCTCCTCTTCGGTCGGTAGATCACGACACTTTCGCGAACAGAACAACATTTAACAGTACTTACGAATGTTCCCCAACTTTTATTAATCTTTTCGGGGACCGAAGTTATAAATTGCTGCCTAAAAAAATAATATTTTTACAAAATATCGGATATAATGAGACTGATGATGATGGATAATGTTTGCTCTCTAGATTATACTAAAGCTTATTGTGATTTATGAGCGGAAAATGTTGCCGACCTATTGATATTTTATAAAAAGCACAGATAAACTAAAACTTCGCAAACGGAATCCCATAACCTGTAGTGGATTTAATTTCACGTGTCAATGCTGAGTAAAAACCATCGCTCTCTCATTCCAAACATGTGTACGGGTATCCAAAAAACGAATGTAGAAATGAATCAAGCCGGCAATATATATGTACAACTCCTTACAACAATTAAGTGGTTTTGCCGTGACGAAGAAAATGGTTTAATCGTAACATACATATATATACATACGTATACAAATGGTATTGTAATACAAAGCACATTGCTAAGCGGGTTAGTATCAAGCAACCACATAAACTTAGTCTAATCTTATTAGAAGTGGTACTCTTAGTATAAGGCAAAGATTTTAAGTGATGGTACAATGAACTCAGTCTACTTTGGCAGTTATAAGATAACCTTTGTAATGCCTTAAATCTTAGAGTTCACAATAAGTTAATCAGCATCTTGAAAACCACAATAAACATAGCGAAAATGCTCAAGTGTGAACATGGTGCGGGTAACCGCAGAAACTTGGAAACTTCTGGAGTTTGCGTTTGAAGTAAATTTCATGAATAACTAACTGGGCAAGTGTGAATATAATTCGCGTCTTGATGCTCTTATTAAGAGAAACAAGGGTGTGCCATAATTTCTTTCTACAGCCATATTTTTATACTATCAATAGGTACCCATAATAATACATGTGTAAACGTGTATGTATATTACGCTTTCCCGGTACTAGCTCAATTTTGATGAAATTTGGTGTTGAATATACACATAAAAATAAGGACAAGAGCTGGGATTCCGAAATCACTGTAGCATCTAACTAATCACAAGAACATGACATACCCTGGTGATATTGACGTGAAAAAGTGGCAACGCCAATTTAAAATAAACTAAGTAACTTAAATCTTTAAGTTAGCTTAAATAATAACATTATACTCGTAAATATAGCCTTAGAAAGGAATGCCGATTTAGAAAATCATGTCATAAAAAAGCAGTTAAACAATAATTATACTATAGATGAACACTGCATTGGCAACAACATTTCAAATATAGCAGAAGAAATGAATGGAAATACGTTTCAAAGGCTGAAAAAATCTGAGCTGAACAAAAAATCTAGAGAGAAAAACTCAAACTAAGACAGAATAAGTCTAGGCCAACATAAAGAGGAGCAAACATAATAGGTTTTACCAAACTTTGTTTTAAACTACGCCTGTTAGCTACAGTTTTTTTCAAATTCGCAAACTTTGGAAGCGAAAAGTATGCAGTTTGTTTTGTCGTAAGTTGGTAAGGAAGAAGTTGAAACTGTATAATCCAATGTAAACTAGTGTTTCATCAAGCTTTTCCCTCAAATATCTTGCTTTATTATTGACCATTTTTGTTACCTATAATCACACAATCAAACATAAGGGTAATTTCCCCTGCAACGATTGCGGAGATCAGACGCTTCTTGTAAAAACCTGACTTAGTCAATACCCCAGAATCGTGGTACCCCCCGGAGGCACACTCCGAGCTCCTCTCTAGTTAGTTTAGTTGGCTCTGTCTACCCCGTAAGGAATAAAAATGTGATTTAAATGTTTCTTACATTACAGACTCGTCTAAGATTTTATTAGGTATATGTCACTTATGATGGTCAGACGTCAGACGCTCTTCGGGAAAACCAAAAACCTTTTCAAATAACATTGGTAAGATTACGGGCCCCGGACTCTTAAGTACCTAACGCTGGCACGGGATACAACCGGAAACATAATAATGATGACGTGAAAGTAAAATTTAGATTCGACATTTAGACAAATTGCGAAAGTCTGTAGGGACGATATCATACCTATACATACATATACATATGTACGATAGAGAGAGATTTATGTGAGCCTTTTAGCGAAACAGTTTCGCAATACCTACTAATTGCTATGAAATTGATGTGCTATAACCATAATGACGTCATCATCCATGGGACACATATTAGTTTGATTTATTCTCATATACGAGGAACATCGTGCATTTGGCGTATACAGTATACAGAACGTTAACAGAAGGACAGTTTTATAATTTTTCTTTAGAACTGTTATTTCTAAGTTACATATCTATATAAAGGTAAATTTATGATCTAGTAGATGATATTAAGTTTATTGTTAAACTTGGTATTCTCTGTTCAGAACCCGGGCAGAATATTAAATAAAATTCTAAGTAAATGTATATAATTTAATTTTATTAATTAAGTAATGTATATAATTTTATTAATTACCAACCGCGATCGATTGTTTATCTTTAAAAATCTGCTACAGAAGAGTCAAACGATTTCAATCTATGTACGTCGTGCCGAAAAATGGAAATGTCAATACTTAAGTAGGTATATCAATGATGTAAGACGATGTACTGTTTCTATTTAGGTATATGTGTAGTTTCCATTGACAAAACTAGCACAAAAAGTATAAATCCCTTCTAAGGACGTAATAAATTGGCGTAACGAGCACTGGGAATCTTGTTAGGGCCGAAACGGCTATAAAATGCGTAGAAAAGAGCCTGTTAGTATGTGAAGACTGGGATTCGAATCCTTAGAAACTCGTTTGAACTTCTGACAACTGTATTTAACCTTTGCTTGAAAAACAACGGTGAACTGTTGACGGTTTGTGAAGAGACATGATGTTTTCAAATGCGACATTATAACTTTATAGTTTAGTAAAAAAATATTTTTTGATGTACTTGAGATGGGATCGCATCAAGTCATTGTATTGACCTAAAATTGACCCAATGCACATTGATGTAGGTATATTGCCTACCCCTCCGAAAGAGGCGAAATTTAATTATTTGTATATAAAGGTATAAATTACCAACTTAGAACCAATTTGAATGGCATGCAAAATATAAATTTAAAGTTTGATCATTTATTTAGGTTTGCTTAGTTGATGAGTTTCCTTTCATGAAAATAAGTATCTAACTAGGTATTCTATAGCAACTTGGTATATCTTCGGTAAGATTTGTCATCGCTAAATTATAGGTATTAGCGATTGGTCAATTTAAATATTATCTATATGAAGAGACAAGATAATCTCAGCATATACAACTTGACTTAATTTTATATCGCACGTAATTTTTTTATGATCTGTGAGATGTATCATTTCTTTTTTTAAGGAACCGAAGAGCCGTACTATCTGTTAACTCGAAAAACTTGGGAAAGGAATAGTTTAGAACCGCTTCTATTAACGAGCAAACTCTAATCGTAAAACTTTCGTGCTAAGCCATTGCCATAAATTAAATAAACTGCAGAAGTACTACAGCATCGATTTTTTTGTAATATTACTTAAAGTACAATGGATGAGTTAGAAATTGAACACCCAGTTTTAAATGTTTTATGAATTTCTTATTTTAGTCATTATGTGATTGAAATTAAAAAATAACCAATAAAAATGTAACATATTTATTTTTAGATTGAAATAAACATTTATTTCGATTAAACTTGTATCCGTCACAATTTTAGAATGTTTACAAGCAATCGTTATCTGACCATGGTTTATACTATAAACCATATGTTCTTCTGTACTTAATATATTGTATACCGCAGTCTCTTTGCTGAATTATCTAAAGCCAAAGTTTTAAATGTAACAATTTATGGTTTAATTGCTCGCAGGTAGTTAATTCGGGAAAATGGGACTTAGAATAAACTTGGAGGTTTGGGATTTGATGTCTAGATTTTTTAATATATTACGTATATAAATACGCATAAGCCTTACGGGGTAGAACGAGCAAATGTCTCAAAAAGAAAGACTACGTCTAGCGAGAATAGCTAAACATGATATGTGACAAAATTAGTAAAAGTCTTTTAGTGGTTACCCAATATAATAACATTTTATTATAAAAAATCGACCAATAAATTCCACTGAAACAGTCTGTAGCCAATACATTTTGCATATTCTTGTTCAGACATAACACCATTGTTATACTGCCCTGATTAAAACTGTAAATAAAAACAAAGGTACGATAGACCGTAAAAACACTGCCTGTTTGGTGAATAGCTGCTGAACGATTGTGAAGTGAAAAGAATACAAACCTTTGTTATCAATCGATTCTCTCTCATATACCTATGTAATACCAAACAATTACGTAAGAAATAGGTATTTTGGTATTACTGCATACTGAACCACATGCAATTGTTAGTATTAGGTATACAAATGTGAATGAATTTTCACCTATATTCTAATTTCAGATACGACCAAAGCGTATGTCATATAAAATAGGTTATATATTTTTAAAGCTTCCGTACCTTAAACCAAAGTATATTTCAAAGCAGATTCCAAAGCAAAAATGTTTTTTTTTAAACTAGAATATACTTAAATATTCAAAACATAAGAAACCTAACAAAATTCATTGTGAAAAAACTCTAATAAAAAAAGCACATGTCACAAAATGCATACAACATCTGTATATACATTCATACACTTCATGTTTGCTAGCGGCCACACTGTTATCTCTGTGAAAGATTTATAGTAACCCGCTAACTCGCCTTTCTTTCACAAACAAAAGCTTGACAGACGAGGCCAACTTTGCTCGGAATATCCCTTATTCTGGGTAGTCCAATAACATCAGCATCCCCGTTTTGCTTTGGAAGCGATAGCAGATATAATTATCCTATTTTGTAAATGAATCTACGAGTTGTTAGTATATTTTTCGCTGAGCTCTTAGCAAAGCAGTCGTAGTCAAAATGACGGGCATAGCTTTCTTCGCGATCTCCAGCCATGCCTCCACATAAAACGGACAAACAAACGCTTTGTCTTGTCCCATTCATAATTTAAGTATGAATTTTCATGAATTACGTCTGTCATCTTCTATCATAGAAAACAGGCATATGTTTTTAACAGGTTTACGAGTACACGATTTGTTTTTATTTTGTGAAATATGAAACCTATTACGATGTCATTTCATTGTTTATTGAAAATCTGTCTCTCGTATTTCATTTCGATTGAAGTTGAAACGTTTTATTGGGAAGGAAATCCACACCTTTTATTGCCATGACAACAACATTTTTGTAAAAAAATAATGGTGGATTGCACCCAGCCTCTGAATTAAAAAAATAGTCTAAGAACCAAAGCAATGTTTATGCTTAGTTTACGTCAAATTCTTTAGCGATAATATACCCAAAAATTTATCAGCATGTAAACGTTGTTATTATATACATTTGGTGCAATCGCCACAAAGGATGCGAATATTATCAAGTCAGTTGATAACACAAAAATTACAACAAAAAAATCGAACCAAATACTGTTCATTCATAGTTACTATTAAATCCTTCATACTTATCAAGATACCTATAACTAAGGACTAAAAGATTTTCGAGCAGACAATAAAACTCCATTTTAAGGATCTCAAACTATGAGCAAACTGAACGAAGGAATTCTTTATCCGGTCATTCAAACTGAAGTGTCCTCCAGTCGATTGCATTTTGTATAGAGCCTTCGACTCTCTCGCGATCCTAAATCACTCTTTATTGGCAATCCAATCTCACATTTCATTGTGATTAAAAACACTTTATGATATTGTGTAAAAGCAAAATTAAGAAAGATTTTACTAACTAAAAATGTATCACAAAAATTTCTTATGCAAAGTTTTCATTCACTGTATAATTTTATAAGCCAATCGTAGTATCGTAGTTAGAGATAAAAACGGAATAGACAACGTACTGACGAAAATTTTAAATTCTATGAGTTAAAGAAGAACTTAGTTTGTTGTAATCAATCCAGAAAAAAAAACTACATGAACAATCTGCTCCGATCACATGGGCAAGGTTCCCTTAATTCAACTTTGACGCCACACACAATACTCAAGTGATGGCTGTGTGCTTACGATTGCTTTCAATTTGTTCCCTACTTCAGTACTATTACCATAGATATATAAAAACTCAATAGTCGCAGAACGAAATATTCGAGATGTAATTTAATAGGATATTTCTCTTCTACCTCTATCTCTATCTCTCTCTTTTATCGTCACTTCAAAGATTTTTGACATAACATAATTACTTATTTTGTGTTTTATTTACATAGGTATGTATATTAACTAGTGCAGATAAAAATGAAAGGCAGAGAGAGACACTGAATAAAATCTGTACAAAAATAATAATGTGAGCGAATGCTTAAATGTTTAATTTATAACGTTTCCCACAATTTAATCAACATCTGTAAACAAAAAGACCACAGTTGGTTGCATAAAGATAATGAACATTTTACGCTTTGTATAAAATTATGTTCGACTAATTTATTCATCAAATGTTTCCGTTACTGTCTAAGAAAAGAAAATATGAAGACTACTTCCGCGGTTTCTTCCCCGCATAATAAGTATGAATTAATAAATAGTTCATTGGAGTGGTTAGAAACTTGTTTGTGGATTTTAATAAAACTTGACTGTGCGAGGAAATTTTGGTCTATCAAAAAACAAACCACTATATAAAAAACGAGATCGGTTTCCCACAAAACAATTTTATGAGTGATAAAAAAAATGATTTGTGAAAAACATTCTATACTCTATGAAACCAAAAGAACAATAAGAAGAATAGGTCAAACGAGGGTTCCGTTGATTAGAATGATAGGCTATCATAATGAATAGTCGCCCCTCAATTTCGGAACTCAATTAGCTGGACAGAACGCAGTTAACAATGATTTATTTATAGGAACATTGAGGAGAATGTTAACTTTGCAGCTATATTGCTGGTTATTCATTCATTCGTTTTTATGAAAGAAATAATTTAAATTGATATACTTAATAAAATATTTTTTGAAAGTAATGCTTGTACACACACACATCTGAATTTATTAACACAACGAGCCTTAATATTTTGGAAATCACCATAACTATTATTTTCAGCTAGGATAAAATAGAAACATAGAAAAATATAGTTACGTATTCCAAATGTTATGGGTTTCTTTTTTAAGTAGTTATTTTGAATTCCCCTTGAAATCAAAATGAAGTAAATCTCTTTACAGAAGGTAATCAAAAGAAGATTATCTACAAAAATTCAAAAATCAATTTTAGTCGCTATAATTAACCCAATGGCTTTCATGAAAAATATAAAAGCGGATAGAATTCTAATAATAATAATCCAATTTTCGTGGTCTCGGGATCACGGTGACGGGACACGGGAACACTTTCAGGGACCTCGTTATCGCCGCCGCCATTATGATTTTATCGAAATTCTCAAAGTAATATCACAGATCGTGAAATTTAATAGGTGGAATTTGTTTTACTTCTCTCATTCTGTTCAATTGCCACCTCAAGCTTATGAATCACCTGATCGGATAGAAATGTATTTCATTTTAGTTTAACGATGTAGGTAAGTATGTTTAAAAAAATGTTACAAAAAAGAATAGGACCACTCCAATTCAATTTCCCATGGATGTCGTAAAAGGCGACTAATTAAAAGGCTTATAAAGTTGGGATTCTTTTTTTTAACGATGAGCAAGCAGGTTGCTTGTTGGTCACTATTTGAATCTCAATTCTATCATTGAGCCAAACAGTAGAATGTGGCCTGGCATTCTTTTCAAGACTATTGTATCTGTCTACCCCGCAAGGGATATAGACGTGACTATATGTATTTATGTACGTTTCAAATAAAGTTTTTATGAATAAGTGTGCACGGATTATGGCAACTGGAAAGATGTAGTCTCTGCCTACACCCTTAAGAGAAAGCCGTGATTTTATTTATGTACATACATATATCTACACAAAAGATACGTACATACAACGATTGTGTAAATTACACATGAGTTTCTTAATTGCTGTACAGAGCTCTTAAACTCGGCGACGATAGCGTTACGTGACTTGAAACTCAAAAGAGTATTCATTGGGAAAATGTTGAACACGTTTGCACAAAGATGATTTTGTCCTTTGTTTCTTTTTTACGAATAATGCTAAAAGCTGTTGCACTTAAGGGAGGAAATGAAAATAGAAAACGGGCCGGTATTCACCTTAGCTACAAGTACCGAACGGAAATATTTCCTCAGATGTAGTTGTATTTAATTTTATTGTTTCACTTTTCGACTAAAAGCTTTTCGATGAATACATGAAAAAAAAGAAATATATATGCTATATATATATAACTTAGTTCAGAATACACATATAATATGTATACTATTTAAGGGTCCGTGATGGTATATGTTGATTTATTAGTTTTGTGTAGGCATATTAGAATCTTGGTTAAGCCAATAATAATAATTTTTGTGATACCTATTAATTAAGTTAAGTTAGATATAAACATACAGGTATTCATTAGAATTTCAC
Source organism: Amyelois transitella (assembly GCF_032362555.1). Taxonomy (NCBI): domain Eukaryota; kingdom Metazoa; phylum Arthropoda; class Insecta; order Lepidoptera; family Pyralidae; genus Amyelois; species Amyelois transitella. The sequence goes on from NC_083509.1 coordinate 9,515,245, forward strand.
AGTATTTGACGTGGAAACACTGAAAGTTGATAAGTTGATGATAATAATCCGCTTCTAATTGAGTAAATGAAAGTTTTTGTCTTAACCGTGAAGGCAATTCTATTTACCTATATGTTGTAAACCTCTGAAAACTTACTTAAATTGTAGTTTTTATTTTAGTTAAAAACATAGTAACATATAATCTTCCTGTAAACTGAAATACCACTAACGTTTAAGATTACCGTTAATAGACACAAAAGGATCTAGACTAATTGTTTCTTAGCATAATTTCAACCAACAGAAACAAATTCCTGAGAACTAAATTCTTAGTATTTCAACGAAACATCACATTTCGGTTGTATCTTGGAAACATTTGTCTACTTGACATTTATTGTTACAAAGGAAAGCTTTGCTTTTGCAAAATAGAATATCTAGATAAAGACATAGAAACAATAAAAATATTTTGAATTTAAATTTTCATTCTTTAAGAAATACTTTTTTGAATACAATTATCGGAATATATCTAAAAGGGGACTGAGTGAATGACTGACATACTCGTATCAATACGATCCCTATTTGGTCTGGGGGAGCATTAAGGGAGCATTTCCCGAAATTCCCATGGGAATGGAAAGGAACGGGATGATAAATTTTTGTCGGCGTATTTTTCCTGCAATATAAAATAAAAAAACTTTTAGTATTTCATCTACCGATTTTATTAAAGGATTAAGAAACTCGAGCATTTGATGCTAGAAATTAAATAAAGTCCCTTGCTCTTAGCAAATGTTATTACTTCCAAACCCTTCAGAATAAACAACGGCCATAAAAGAGGGTTACGTTGTTGACTTTTTGGACGAATAGATCTCCCAATGAAATTTAGGACCGTTGACTTAATTTCATTTGGTATTTTTATTTTAGTAACAAGTTACTAAAAGAAATTTTTTTTTTTTCTTAAAACAACTTTGATGTTTTCTTTCTTTATTACTTCGTTTTTAAGAACGCTACATTAATACAATAAGAGTTAAAGAATGTAACATGTGTTAAATAAAACATCAACCGCCGCGAAATGCGTACGACATAAAAAAATCCTGTCTAAAATCTAAATTATAAATGTTCATACCGTCATAATTTCTTAAACTGAAAAATGATCATTCTTCTTTTTCTCAGCCTAATAACATCCACTGTTGGACATGCCTCTTCTATACCTTCCCAATGTCGGTCTTAGTTCTGGTCGGTGCTGCTGTCATTTGTATCCGCGTAGTATACATACTATATACTCGTAATGCAGAGATCATGGCAAGTGGAAAGAGGTAGTCTCTGCCTACCCCTCCAGGAAAGAGGCGTGATTTTATGTATATATGTATGTACTCGTAATACTTTAAGTTTACAAAAAAAATTAATAAACAAAATAAGAAGAAAACTGAAAAAGTTCTATACATCCCGGAGTCAGGGTGAAGTTCGTTCGTAAATAAACATTCTGTGTGACGCGCCGTCACGTACGAGCCAAGTATGAATGTTAATAAGGCTGTGCACACATTACAACGCCGAAAAATAAACTCGTTTGAAACACTGAGAGCTTCTGAACTTTCGCAAATGTACTTTGCTTTTTGTTCTGAATTCTGAGTGAAAATAAAAAAAGGTGATTTGTTTTGGCCACAAAATGACAAAAATGGCATTGAAACATTTTAAATTCTGGAAATATTCTCAGTATTAAGATACATATACCAGTTTTACAATTTGACAAGTCCATCATTCTGCAACTGTGTAAATATACTCCACACTATACGTATACAAAATTTCATGGAGATTTGTTTAGTTGTTTTGTTTGTTATTTATAATATTATTATGGATATCTAAAGGAAATCTCTACAACTCTTGAGACAAGCGATGTGGAATCTTGTAACTCGTAACGCAGCGCAGGCCAGGCGGAAACGGGAGATTAAACATGAGCGAACATGCATTAGCGCTTGTGTAAACAACGGGTGACTGTTGTCACATAACATCCACCTAATGTAACTTCTTTACATATTTAATTTGCAAAATCCTAATGTAAAGTTACCTCACCCGAAACTAATTAAACCATGTGCTTTCGAGCTAAAAATAATAGAACTACTTACTCTGTAACTCCGTGTATGGGTATTAAAGAATTATACAATTATATTACTAACAGTGAATCTTAATCATTTTTACCATTCCTGCTTAACGTGGCCTACTAGTGATTATTTGTTCTCTACCTCATTAAAAATTAGGACGTCATGTACCTTATGTAACATATAAAATGTTTGTATGTAACCGTACTTATTTAAATAGAACCTAGCATCATTAGGACATTTTATAATTTTTTATTTAAATCATATCTCGCACCATTATACATTTAGCTCCGATCCTCTTCCTCCTAGTTTTGCTCCCGGTTGCATTCTCACCACTCTGGAGGGATATGCCTTTGACCATGGATCCTGGATTATATGATTCAGATTTTTACACGAACGACTCCCGTCTGACCTCTGCAAACCTTGCAGGGGAACCTAACCCGTATTGGATCGATTATGCTTACACATCAAGTTGTCTGAATGTACAGGTTTCCTCACGATGTTTTCCCTCACCGTAAATACATTTAGCTCCGATACGCGTGGCTTAAGTTTAATGAGATTCTGATGTCTTCTTCAATCCAACATGTCCCGTTGAACACAAGAATCAACGGGACAAAGCTGTAATTACCGCTGAAACGTGGGTCGGGATTTACTCGTACTGCCGTCCTTGATGTCTGTACGTAATTGCACTGTCTCCTCCGATGACAACCTGATAGCTTTTCACCTATATTTAGTCTTAGGTATTATTTAATCTAACATTAATCTTAGAGATTAATTGCTCAATTTATGAACAGTATTTGTGATATATAATAATGATATTTGTGATATGTAGAATAATGTAATAAATTAAAACATATTACGACCTGGTTCCTTATGGAATAGGCAACAATTTTGAAAAAACTCGATAAAAGTTTTGTGAGTGTTAAAGTAGTATTATTTAGACGTACCGGTAACTACACGGCTCCGTAACGATATCCGTTAAAATTAAAAAAATATATTATAATTTTTTCCAACCACCATTATTGTGGATAGAAATCGTATCATTGTATAAAACCAGTAATAATTTAATGTTTAGGAAAAGTTTGTTGTAAATATATTTGCCCACCAGACTTTTGTAGATGTGTCAACATCAACTAAGGAACAATAACTACCAAAGTATGTTCGTATTCCGCTCGGTTCATCAAAAAGAACAAGTCCAAGTAATTATCAAAATCTCATAGACAATCTTAAGTAAAGATTACGAGGAGCGTATCCAAATTATCCACAAGTTTGCGTTGCGGACAGCAGCCGAGCAAAGATCCTCAAACCCTTACTTCTGAGGAAAGTTAAACCCGTTGTACATTCGGACCGAGTTGATGCTTAAATAATAGCTTTGAATGCTTAATGAGAACTTTGTTTTAACAGCCGGTTGGTTCAGCAGAAACTTCGATTGTATGTCTTCTATCCGAAGATCTGTATAAAACATTTCTTCAAGAAAAAGGCGAAGATAGGGAAATAGTTGTTCGATACAAAAATGTTAAAAAGCGGGTTAGTATTGTGACTTTTTCAATGAAGTAAAGACTCTTGAGAAAACATATAAAAAGGAATGTGATATGTAAGTCATAATATCAGTACCGGGTCTCATCTAACGATGAACATTGCTGGTCTTCAACCTAAATAACTGATTTGATGGTAAGTGAGTTTGACTTCAAAACCTCCGGCGTGGTTTAAACAATAAGTAAGCATACATACAATAAATCACGTTTTCATCCATCCAAGAACCATCTAGGGTTCTTAGATAAGTAAAAATCAAAGGAATAAATTACAGTAAACCTATTTACTCACTTCTTGTGGTCGAATAATATAGCAGATACTATAGTATATACAGAGCGCCTCATTATTTCAACAGAAATAACAATGGTCCACTCAATTTTCCACAAGTATCACGAATCGTTCGAGAACGCGGTTCTTAATTAACGAAACGTTGCGAATTTCAACGTTTTCGAGTTCTCAGCAAACGATTTAATTCATCTTGAAATTATAATCTTGAAAATTAATTTTACCAAGGTATTGCATAATCTAGTTTTAACTAAATAATCATTTTATTTTCTTTTCGTGTGATTCCCGGCAACAATAGAAAAAAGAATAGGACCACTCCATCTCTTTTCCATGGATGTCGTAAAAGGCGCCTAAGGGATAGGCTTATACACATGGGATTCTTCTTTTAGGCAACCTGTCACTATTTCAATTCTATCTTGCTTCAGAGCCAACAATCATGAAAAGACTGATAGGCCACATTCAGTTATTTATACTTTCTTTTCATGATTATTGGCTCTGTCTACCCAACTCAACAACAACTCTGTCAAGGGATATAGACGTGATTATATGTATGTATGTATGTAATCATTTTGGAATTTTATTTTTTATTTTTAATGAAAATGCACCTTACAGCTGAACGTGGCCTGTCAGTCTTCCAAGACAGCCGAAACTATCTACCCCGCAAGGGATATAGACGTGATTATATAAATGAATGAAATTGCTCACGATGTTCTCATATTTAAATTTAAGCGTAGGCTCTAGGTGATCGCGTCTTGACCAGATCGGAGGGCTGTTATACAACCCTCTTTTTCCGTCGGGAGTTAGAAATACCAAAAACCGGCGAGCTTGTATAAGGAGAGTGATGAATGTGGATGAAGCTAAATATATATGCAACAATCATGACTAGTGGAATGACGTAGAATTTCCCTACCACTCCAGAACAAGGGGCATGATTTTATGTAGGTAATTAAATTAAAGCGAATTAGCGTTTATAAAGGAATTAAGCTTTGTTCTTGTAGAATTCCAATAATCCTTCGTTCGCGGATGTCTACATCATTATATAATCTTTTGTGTTGCTGGATACTGTATGTGTCAGTCATCATTAATGAGGATTAACAACTCATTCAAGCATGTACCGTATAACCGTTATATCATTTTGTATGTCATGTATAAAATTAAACATTCTTTAATACTACAGAATATAAAGTCTTAAAAAGATTCGAAGACCACGTTCAGCTAAATGGTTTATTGATAGAATTATGATTCAGATATAAATAAATAAAGTTCATGAAATCATACATAATCAACTTTTTAGAGGGCTTTTTACATTTTCTCTTAGTTTTTCTTAGAATCTAACATCACCCATACAAAGTCAAATACATATTTAATATAAATATTACAACATTACATCCGAAAACAACGTATACAAGCGTAAAAGAACGTGTTCGCATTGTAGCACAGAATTTCGCAATATCAGTCCTTATTTAACACTACATAAGTTTCAAATTCCCCGTTAGTTACCACAATTCATTCCATGATAAGGTTATGGCGATTTTATACATATTTTATGTCACTATAACCAGAGGTGGGATCTCCTGAGATGAAGTGCATTTTATTTCTTCCAATGTGTTTGTTGCATGAGAAACATTGTCATTTAGGAAAACGAATATTTAATATACACATTACTTTTAATATTAACTGATGTAAAATAAGTTATAAATGTAAGCGAGGGTCAAGTGAAAAACAAAGCGAGACCGGGTCACTATAGTTATAAAAATCTTGTATTAAAGATATTAAATTATACTTAAATACCAAAAAATTATATCCTGACATCTGTAATAAAAATACTTTTATTTCTTTTCAATTCAAATCTTACATCATTTTATTTTTCTTTACCTTCAAAACAACAATATACTTTATTGCAAATGACATTTATTCCTCTTAATAAAGCTGATATACATTTTTACGTTACAAAGTGCTCTCTACAAATTAAATCTGTAACAGCGAGAATATACGATAGAACAATATCCAATTGCAGCCGACAGTGTGTTCTTGTTTTAATTAAAAACAGATGCAGTTAGCACCAGCGTTGGAAGTGAAAATCTGCTAGAATACACTGTTTATGAGACACCCTTATAAAGGCTCCAGCCCCCTACTAAGGATACACTTCAATAAAGTTTCTTGATATTTTTCTTAAAAATTTACGAGCAAATCGTTAATTTTTCAACTGGTGTTGCTGAAAACGCTCGCTAAGACTAATTTAACGGCGTTCAACATTTTCATATTGGTTTTGTATACTCGTAAGTGTGATTATATAATGACCGAGATCAGTGACTCCACAGTTTGACTCTGTCTACCACGTTAAAGAAAAAGTCGTGATACATATTACTTGCCTCGATCCCTGTAGCCAAACACAAGATCTTTCTCTTAGTTTTCTCCCAAAACATAGGTGACTACATTTCCTAGGTAATTTCGGATTACGAAGACATTTAAAAAGGTTGCGAACTATAAAATATTAAAAAATAATATTTCAACTATATAACATATGACATTTAATATTCGGAACAAAATACTTCCTCAAACAAGATTAAGTATAACGTAACATCATAAAAGTAACATATGAACTTAAGTACCAACAACAACTTTCAGCATTAACTCGCGTCTTTACGACTCTCCGCAAGTTGTTTCAAATTCATCAAAACTGAACCGAGTTTCCGATGCGACTGTGTCATATGAACAAGCTGAAATGTCTTCACATCGTACAGCTGGCTTTAGGCCCGGTAACATGCTCATCTATCTGGAGAGGAGCCTGAGATGCGCCTACCACGATCCTAGATTAATTAATAGGGTGGGTCGAAAATTATTTTTTTCAAAATTCGATTTGTAATAGTGCGGAAAACATGACCTGGGTAGCGACTTAAAAACGTGTATATTTATTTTTTATTTTTATCAACATTAATTACCCGCGCATGACGTTTGAAAATTCGGAAAAATTGTTAAAATCGTATTTATTGTTTCAGTGTTTATTGTATAAACTACATGGCGTAAAATGATATTACATTATTATACTCAGAGATAAACGTAATACAAATAATAATTAAACCAAAATATTAGAATAATCGTGCGTATAGTGCGGGGGAAGGAGTGGGGAAAGGGGGCGTAAACTGTCGATCACGCGTCATTGTCTCAGTGCGTCTAATTAGTTCCGGGTGAAAGGTCGGAAGAAATTAACGAAAATCAACTACCCACTTACAAACAAGTTATGAAATATTACAATTTAGTAAGACATCAGCTTAAACTTGGGAACAATTCAAAAAAAGAGCCATCCATTAATGAGATATCTGAAATAGTGTCATCTAAAGTTGAATATTTGTGGAGAAAAGCGTCTATTCCTACTGTGTCCCATAATCGTGTGATGCAATTGATTAAAAGTTACCACGCAAAGTGTAAAAATTTATTAAAATCTTTGAAGCGTTTATCAGAAGAAAAGATTCAAGATTTTCATAGAAATTCGGAAAGACTGTTTGATTTGAGTTCATGTAGGTGTAAAGATTTAGAGTTATGTAAATGTTCTAAAAACCAAAAGATTCCTAAGGAGGAACGAGCTTTTTTAATAGATCAGAGAACAGAGAGAAAAATGATTATGGGAACTGTTGATTTATTGACAAGTAAGAGGAAAAGTAAACTAAGTGATAGAAAAATTAAGCTTAAATCCTATTACGATTCTAGCGTTTGTGAACCAGGCCCCTCTCACGAAAATCCTAATACCTCAGTAACATCTGAAAGTAGCGATGAAGAACAAACTTGCCCTCAAGTTCATCAAAAACAGTATCGAAAAAACGTAAAATATCATCTCTGAAGAATTTGTCAACAATCTGTGACCGATACGGTATATCGGACAGAGCAGCTGCTGCTGTCGCTTCTGCTGTTTTACAAGATATGAGATTGAGCATCGACAACGAAGTAATCGATAAGTCGAAATTGCGACGAGCGAGACAAAAATTACGAAAAGAAACCTTATCTCAAGGTCAACTAGATACTATTCCTGCCTTATTTTTTGATGGAAGAAAAGATAAGACCATGAAAATCGTTATGAAAGGGGACAAAAAATACCGCTTAACATCTGTGGAAGAACATATTTCAATAATTAAAGAACCAGGATCAGTTTATGTCGGATATGCCGTTCCCAGCCATGGAACTGCAAAAGGGTTGGAGTCAGCTATATTTCAAACAGTAACAGGTCAAATGAATATGTCTCTAGAGGATACTCTAGCTATAGGTTGTGATGGGACGGTTACCAATACGGGCAAATACGGCGGAGTCATACGGCTTTTAGAAAAGCGTTTACACCGACCACTTCAATGGATCATATGCCTTTTACACTTCAATGAACTGCCCTTAAGACATTTATTTGCAAAACTTGATGGCACCACAACAGGACCTAATACTTATTCAGGTACTATCGGCAAGTTATTAGATGATTGTGAGAAGCGCTCGGTTGTCATGTTTGAAAAGATAGAAGGTATGTTACCAAACATTTCAAATGTAAAAGACCTCAGTTCTGATCAACGTTACCTTTATGATATCACATCTGCCGTTATAAGTGGTGAGTTCTCTCCTGATTTGTCTAATCGCTCTCCGGGAAAAATGTCGCATGCCAGGTGGCTAACAAAGGCCAACAGGATTTTGCGCTTATATGTGTCTACTGAGATACCTACAAACGAACTGAAACAACTCGCTACTTTTGTAGTTAAAGTATATGCCCCTATTTGGTTTGAAATCAAATTAAATCCGACATGTAAAGATGGAGCAAGGTACTTTTGGAAGTTGGTATTTTATTCTCGATATCTTCCGCAAGAATTGAAGAGTGTTGTTGATCCTGTAATAAAGCGAAATGCTATTTTTGCGCACCCAGAGAACTTGCTCTTGTCTATGTTATCTGATGAACAAAAACATGTGAGAGAACTTGCCGCTAGACGCATTTTAAAGGCAAGGAAACCATCTGAATCCTTTCAGCTTCGAGTCTTTGAAGTGCCTAAGATAAATTTAAACGCTTCGTCTTACATCGATTTGATAGACTGGCAGCAATCTTACTCGCAACCACCTATATTGACGAATGTTCCGGATGAGACTCTTCATTCCCTAGTTGAGTCAGGTGGTGATGATGAAGTCCTTTTTCTGCGGCTACCATGTCATACTCAAGCTGTGGAGCGGGCAGTAAAAACAGTAACAGAGGCATCTATGCAGCTTTGCCACAAAACAGCACGAGAAGCTTTAATTAAGAATAAAATTATTTCACGAAAGCTTATGCCTAAGTTCGAAAGTAAGAAAGATTTTAACGTGATTTGAAGATGCTTTATTTTTATTTTGTCTTATTATTTCTTTATTTTTCTTTCTTAATAATAAAATTTAGTCCAAAAGTACTTTATTTTATTAGTTTATGTAGTTATTTTTCCTATGTGCCACTACAAATAGATTTTCAAATAATTCACAAAAAAATCAAAAATTTCAGTTTTTCAAACTCAATGCGCGGGTAGAAGGGGTTGAACTAGATAATTTTTTTTTCGTTGTTTTTTCACATATGGATGTGGGTCACGTTTTTTTTACTATTACAAAACGTATTGGACAATTTTATTTTTTTCCATACAAAAGCGACCCACCCTATTAATTAAGTTTTATCACGAAGCGACTACCATCTGACCTCCGCACTCTTTGTACGGTAACCTAACCTATATTGGATTATGGTTGTACATCAATTTGCCTGTATGTGCAGGATTCCTCACGATATTCAATTTGGCAAAGAAAATATTTTCATGTTTTCATGTAATGAATCATAACCTGTAACCGTGGTGGATATCACAAAGAGTATGTATAACGCCATCAAAGAGTGTGTTACCAAAGGATAAGTATAAGACAGTCTACCGTGAGAGCATCGAATAGAAAACTGTAATTGAGTTAAGAGTCTCCGACGCTCAAATTGAAATCTCTTAAGACCTATTAAACAAATAAATTCAAAACAATGAACCCCAGTAGGTTTTATACAACCCGCGATCACCATAAAAAGTAGCTTAATCATGTACTTCGAAACCGAATTACGGCAGCGTAAAAGTTACTACAAGCAATGAAATTTAATTTGAGTTTTGGACCTGGCAGGCTAAGTAATTCATACGACAACAGAGTTCAATGTAAAATGGTCGATTGCTCGCTCACTGCTTTACTCATACTTATTATATGAGGAGTCAGGCAAAGGGAGGCAATATTCACACTTTTTGTTGACGTTGCAAAACATTGACTATGTCATGATGTTTTGTTAAATTCTTTATCACTTTTGGATTATAGTTAACTTGTTTTAATGTGTTTTTATATTCATTTATTGCCAACTATGTGCAGAATATATTGGTCTTAAAATTAGGAATAGAGCTTATACAGGCATGACAAACAGGCGGCGCCCGATTTCTAGTAAATAGAACTTATTTGATTAAATATCTAATAGGTAGCTTTTCATTGTTTAGCTTTAAACTTTAGGGGGATTATTCTTATTCGAAATTCAGTAATTAAGGTTGTAATCGATAGTTAACAATTTAAATCTATCTACACTTAAAGATCGCCGTGTCCATTTGTCTGTCTATTCTAACCTGGTATTAATAAGATGGGTACATTTATTATACACAAATATAATACAAAGCAGATTTGCGCCACTTGATTTATACAATTTAGCAATTTAAATGCAAAGATGAAAACTGCGCATCATAGATTCATATGGCCCCGCGAACTCGATTCCCGCTCAAGATTTCATTTCTTCAAAAGGTGAGGGTTTTTCGAAAGCCGTAATGAATATTTGAATTATTCATGCACTTACCACCAGCGAACGAGCAAAGGGCATTTAGCTGACCCCCATTTGGACCTCACGGTGTTAAACAAATAAGTAATTTGACAAAAGCGTTGTTTTTCCACAAAAGGGTTGTTTGATGTATAAAATAATTTGACTCTTTCAACAGTACCCGTTTTGTTAAGCTACAAGCGGTTAAGGTACGTTATTACAAAGGGTTTTTTTAATATAATTATTGTATCACTCAATGTAAGGTTTAATTTTGAAAAAATAATACATATTTTTAATTCGAATTCTTACAAAATTGTAAAGGTAAATATAGAGGTCTTGAAAAAAATTTGAATTTGATAAAGACATACATCAAATATTTGATAGACGCAGCCTCAGAAGAATAATAAGAAAAGTTAACTTTAGGGTAAGGTCAATCGGTGCGATTTGTTTTTGAATAAATAAATATATTAAAAAAAAATTAACGATCGAAATTCCGCTCCCATTACGGACCAAACAATATGAACCTGTATCTAACTGTGCTTAGCCTTGTTGATCCTCAATGAGTTAATTTAAAATATTTTAAATTAAAATGCGAAAACATAGAGCGCGCTGCTACCATCTGAAGCTAGTTCTGGAAATAATGAATTCAAATAAAGAACAAGCGTCCGGTTGGTTCGGACAGCTCTTTTTTTTTTTTTTTTTTTTTTTTTTTTTTTTTTTTTTTTTTTTTTTTTTTTTTTTTGACAAATTACACAGATTGAGTTAGCCTCGAAGTAAGTTCGAAACTTGTGTTACGAGATACTAACTCAACGATACTATATTTTATAATATAATAAATACGTATATAGATAAACATCCAAGACCCAGGCCAATCAGAGAAAGTTCGTTTCTCATCATGCCCTGGCCGGGATTCGAACCCGGGACCTCCGGTGACACAGACAAGCGCACTACCGCTGCGCCACAGAGACCTGTCAGGACAGGAGCTCTGTCGTCGACTCGCAGATTGTTTGGCGCCACGCATAATAATTAAAACTCTCACTTGCTAAAAATTATTCCACTGATATTTTCCGTTCAAAATCAAAGTACAGACCTACTTGTATGTGATTTCTTGAAACGATCTCCCAAGTTGATCGTGGTCATAAACAGACCCCGCATTCCTTCATTCTTGTTCCCAACTGAGAAAGTCGGACTTTGAACTTGAATTGTTTGTCTCAAACTTACTTCGGGGATAATTATTATTAATTTGAAAGTATACAAGTACTCAATTTTTATGATTTTACTAATACATACTTCCTTGTTTCAGGTAACAACGAAGACTCGAACCATCCCATCTCTTTATTTCTTTACGAGCTCACGTGCCCAGGATTTCAGGGGAAGCACTCACGCGGTATCTTAATTAAAACGTTTACACGAGAAAATGCGTGCGTTCATTACCAGGGAATTACCTGGATTTATTTTAAAGAGTTCTTCTTGCAACTGTTAGAATGGAACACTAGACATCCCACATTCCGAGTGTAATCATTTGCCTACATTGATTTTTAAAAAGAGTACTCTTTTCCAGAGAGGTATTGAATGGAGAACTAAATAAATATATTTGTAAATACAGACTAGACAGAGCCAAGGCACTAGATTTGAAGACCACGTTGAGCAGTAGAACCAACGTTTATTAAAGTCAATCTAGCTACTACGATATTTCATAGTAAAAATAAGGTGTTAAGGTGGTGCATAGAATTTTTATTAGTAACAACGAAGGAGGGTTTAAACAATTGGATCAAGGAGAATACAACATAGCAGTCTGCGGTTTAGGCTGAAAATATAGCACTCTGAAAGTCTCTAATTGGCCTCTCTTGACTTGCTCATTCCACAGCGTGCTTTTTTAGCCTTCATTCGTTAAAACGCATCCTAATTGTAGTTTGAAAGCCTAGGTAATTTAGTTGAGCAAAAATTTCACGCGGCTTATTTCGTGAAAATTTTCGCTGTATTTAAGGAAAGCGGAAAATAACCGCGGTAGATTTCATTCAAATCTTAATAGTTTATTTAATATGTCACGCTTAAAACTTAGCTTCATACATCCCTTATATAGGTTTTTCCTTAAAGGTACTGTACTCTAAAAACTTCACAGTCAATAGTTCTGGCTGCATCGAGCACATTTACATATTGCTTTCGGAATAGTTTCGCAATTCCCTGTTAGGAATCTGCAATAGATTTGCTGGAGTTTGGCAGATAATACATATTTGATAGGGTGGATGCTCGGCATATGTCGACGTCACGTGACACAAATTGAAAAATCGCAAACAAACATACAATTTTTCCTCTGCCCTGTCATAACGTATTGCTCTACGAAATCTGAGCAGGATGGGAAAGTAATTCAGACATATATATATGTAAGTCAGGTCATGAGTACCCTGAACCGGGATTCTAGAAGATTGATTAATGTAGATGAAGCAAAAGAAGTAAACAAATAGAGCTCGTGGCAATTGGAAATATGGAGTTTATGCCTCTGGGAAGGAGGCGTGATGTATGAATTTTATGGTAAAAGAACATGCTGGCAGGCTACATCGGCGTAAAACGAAATTACTTTTTTCCGTTCCCGTAAGAATTTCGGGCTATCCTCTCTTAACTGTCCCTTGCACTTCCCAATAATCCCGTCGCTTTGTTCATACATAACCGTTATTTATATAAAGCAATAGATACCCATAAATTGTGCCCCAACCGTAGTACAACTGAACCCAATTATCTCTAAGTTCATGTGCTTGACATCCATATATTCTGGATCACATAAAATCTGAACACTAACGATACCGAACAGTTATCCATTACCCCGTAACGCCATAACATATCAATATCGTACTACCTTCATAAATATTCGCGAAACTATTTACGCTTCACCACGAGGGTCAGATGTACAGTCAGCAGAATATAATAGATTACATACATACATAAATATGATCACGTCTATATCCCTAGCGGGGTAGACAGAGCCACCAGTCTTGAAAAGACTGATAGGCCACGCTCAGCTGTTTGGCGATTAGATTCGTTTATTTAAAATTGTTTTTGTATTTAAAACTGAAACTTTACTTATTAAGGCGTTAATCTTAGCCTTCATTGCGTTCGAGGTTCAATGAACCGTAGTCGTAATTGGACCTTAAACTCTCTCCAGGAGGAACTTGACTGATTTAAACTCTAAAACAATCATGAAGTAGACTAGTGTAATTTTTTCTTGCTCCTGGCGTAAGTCCCGGTTACATTTTCACCTCTCCATGGAGAGGAGCCCGGGATGCGCCTTTTTATTATGACCCTGGATTGGCTAAGTCAGGTTTCCCGTCTGACCTCTGCAACCTTTTCAGCCATATTGCATCATTGTAAAAGGTACAATAGATAAATGTGCCTATTCATATAGTCGCTTTACGGCATCCACGGGAAAGTGAAGGATTGTTTCAAAATGCTAGAAACCACACGGCACAAAGATAGATTTGCTGTTGACTGTAAGTAATGGAGGTCACTATAGCCATTACGCTGTGTCCATAAAACTTGGATAATGTGAATGTGATAATGCAGGGTCCATCCGTTTCGGATTGACGGGATTTTATCCCGGGCCGGAAAGTCGGTCTGAAGAGTCGGTTTGACGGAGTTTCGATGACAACTTTTGCGAATCTACTTATGTATATGTTAACATATGATTTTGTGCAATTTATTTCTACTGTATCAACCAGTATTCTGGAAAATATCGCTGCTGTGGTCTCACCACCTAATTATTTTTAATTTACTACTATTTAATCTCTTCTTTGTGTAATCTAATATTAAATTAAAATATTCTATTTCCGACAATGACCATATTCTGTTAGTAACAATATCAACTTACGAAACAAGTGTGAGTAAAAACAAATGTTCGTATCCGAACTGACAATTTTATCTTTGCAGTATTAAAACGCAGCTAACCAAGGGGGTTTTCCGACGGCGTTAATACCCTCAAGATAATATTTCTATAGTAATTCAATAACTAATGTTCCTTACTAATGAATTATTTTTAATTTTAGTGGAAAGTTTATCTGTCTAGCTCTCTGGGAAAAACGAGGGATTTTATATACCTACGTATGAATTATTTTCGATTATAAAAACACATACTTCAAACATGAAGCTTAAAAAAATTATTGCCCCACTAGTGAAATCTTTTATGTATAACCATATAATATTATTTGATTAACAAACGAGTATGTATATTACTCGGAATTAGCCTCTGAAAGTCGGTCACGATGTTTTCATAACCGCGTAGCCTTGTTGTTACTTGAAACTTTCCTTTGTTAAACTTCCGGCAAACTAGTATGCTATATTCCTAATATAATTGATGTTCCTTATTCTGCAAGTTAATCTTCAAACTCTCGATGAATTCTGGACCTTATCACAATGAAATAACAACAACCCATGCTCCATACGAACAACATAAAAGTAAAATGTTTGTCGGTCCTTATTTTTTTTTACAGCATATGGTATCGCAGTTAAGGTGTCGGACTAAAATGCGCAAGTAATGCTTGTACACGTTTCAATCTTACCTCGACTATGTACTGTACCAATGACTGTTTTCTAAGTAATGCACATTATTTTAAGTGCTAACCGATGCTCTAAGGGTGAGGGAAAACATCTTGAAGAAACCTGCACATTCAGGTAACTGAATGTGTAACCAAGATCCAAAATAAGTTAGGTTCCCCTGCAAGCGTTGCGAAGGTCAGAATGAAAGGCACTTCGTGTTAAAACCTTACTCACCCAATCCAGGATCATTATTGTAAAGGCGCATTTCAAAAAATAACCGGGACTAACGCGAGGAGAGAGAGTGTTCATGATTATGAAATCTTATTAAAGGTGTAATCTCTATTGTTCTAATATTTACTGCCAGAATTCCCTTTCGTTTGTAATCAATCACGAAGAAGATTACGAGTCTCATCTAACCCCTCGTTTTTGTGTGGATTCAATTATACTACATATACATATGTATATATATCGCAAAAGTGTGAAAGAAATCTAATACAACACTCATATAAAACAAGCGAAAAGCGCTTTTACAACACATACATGTTTCTTTTAGCGACCATTTTATCGAAGTTTGCCATATGCTTCTGCTTATAAAGTATTCACGAGCACAAAATTGATAGGTACTGTAGCCATAACGCGTGGAGTGGTCAACGTTCGGTCATAAATTTCGCACACATTCGATATGAGTAGCATATGAACCGCATACATATAAATCATGGTGCCATGAGTAAACACTGGATAGAGAGTATGCTTTTAAAAATCCGAAATACGTACATATAATCATGTCCTCATCCCCCGCTGGGTAGACAACGCCAGTATTGAAAAGTCTGAAAGGTCACCTTCAGCTGTTTGTTTTTATGATGGAACATACATACATACATATGGTCACGTCTATATCCCTTGCGGGGTAGACAGAGCCAACAGTCTTGAAAAGACTGAATGGCCACGTTCAGCTAGTTGGCTAAATGATAGAATTGAGATTCGAATAGTGACAGGATGCTAGCCCATCGCCTAAAAAAGAATCCCAAGTTTGTAAGCCTATCCCTTAGTCGCCATTTACGACATCCATGGGAAAGAGATGGAGTTGTCCTATTCTTTGTTTTGGTGCCGGAAACCACACGGCACTTTATGATGGAATTGATATTTAAATATATTTAAATTCTTCGAATAGACGTTCTCTTTACGTGTTCTTGGTTCTACCTTCAACCAAAATTCGAGGCCCGGGGTCAGTCTTCCAATTTTTCGCTCTTCACTTAATCCAGTTTTGAAGTCCACTGGCTCGCATACCTTTTGCGACTTTCGATTTGGGCCCTGCAAAAGACGCATGGCCAAACATTTATTCCCTAGATAGCCTGCAGGCTTTCGCTAGACTAAGGTCTATTAAGTATACAAAATTAACTATCAATTGCAATGTATACTGACACGATCCATTTTAAAATAGTGTCTGTCTGTAAAAAAGTACAGGAAGTTTCATAATTTTATGTTCAGTATTTTTTTTAAATTTCTCTTTAACTTCTAGTTTACTATTTTCCAATTAATAGATTTTTTTAATCAAGATACACTTTAATCTCCTTAGATCAAAATACTACTACAGGTAAGTTTCCATATCGAACCTCCTGTTCCATATCCTTACTCACGTGTCCTGTCACGCGAGCGTAAACCCCAACAGGGTATAACCCGGCGTTTATATTGCGCGCGACAATTGATGAGCTGATTTATTAAAAGCTTTTACAGTTCATGGCATGAGTGAAAGCATGTCATCAAATTTACTTCCTAGCTATTATGGATGGATTTTATGGGTGGGTATCATATTCAAAAAAGATGTATGAGCCTAAAGGAGGCATGGGAAATCTTTAGCAAGCAATACTTTGAAGCAAATATACTCGTACAAACTTTGCAGGTCATAGTTTTCTATCGTGTTATGCAATAAACTATACATATTCGTCTGCAGTGTTATTGTTCTTTGAAAAGTGGTCTTTCAATGCGATTTAGCATCGACTAAAATCGTAGCATATCGTAGCAATTCGTAGCACCGGAGCGTACGTAGAAATTCTGCCATTTTGTAACGTATAAAGGTGTATTATAGTAATAGAAAAACTTCCCACTTTTTAAAAGGCATTTTAAATTCGTTAATTTTGTTAAGTATATTTACGTCTTAATCTTGATTAGTTGTATAAATGTCTGTAAATTATAATGTGCATGAAAAAAGCCAAACTAAACATAGTTGATAACCCCAAATCTGATAAATGTATAATGTCAAGCGCTCATTAATAATTTAATGCGTTGGAAACTTCCGAGAATAGAGAATATTGTCAGTACACTTCAAACATCACTAGAGTTTCGTGCACAATTCCCGCTGTGCATATTTGGCATGGCAGGAATGCTAATTTCATTTGTGAAATTTGATCAACATTCATATGAATTTCATGCGATGATGAGAAGAGACTGTGTGAAAGAAGATGAATGCAAAAGGTTGTATTATTATTTAGCTTTATTTATCTAAATCCCTACTAGCTTTCGTCCGCGGCTCCGCCTGCGTGTAATGTACCTTGTGGCCTTTTCCGAATTAGACGTTATACTCGTATGTATAGCACCGGTGTTTCAGTACCGGGAACACACAAAGATGAGAGAAACTAACTACGTTTGCCCAGAATCTATTCCTATGTAAATTTAAGAAAAAATGTTCTTAACTATTTACTAGGCTAAACCCCAAAATTATTATTTATTGTTAAACTTCTTCTTAAGATAAGATATAAAATTAATGAACTCTAATTTTAACAGAACTTTAACATAGGAGTAAACTAAACATCATCAAAGTAAATACGGAATACGATTTGTCCTGTTTATGTTTATGAAGTAAGACCTCCTGTCTCCTTTTAGAAAAGAGGTATTTCTCCTTGCGGGGTTACGCTTACCTTCCGGTTTGTCCGTAGAATGGCAGTTTTCCTAGAAAAAAGTTAAATGCATTTATTCAAATTGCTTAGCACACTAAAATATTGCTTCCCTCATAAAATAATGAGTCTCTCTTTGCATTTATCGGAAAACGATATTTCA
The DNA here is from genome assembly GCF_032362555.1 of Amyelois transitella. Classification (NCBI taxonomy): domain Eukaryota; kingdom Metazoa; phylum Arthropoda; class Insecta; order Lepidoptera; family Pyralidae; genus Amyelois; species Amyelois transitella. The sequence continues at coordinate 9,533,509 of NC_083509.1, forward strand.
AAACAAACGCGTAGATATAATGTAAGTCGCCTCGGGATCACAAAGTACTTTTATTTATAGCATGCAATATTCTTGCATAATGCAGCTTTTCCTTGCATCAATAATTACAGAAGCATACAAAGTAGTATTTTGATACGATTGTTATTAATAAAAATGAAAGAGATTTTTTGAACATGTTACACTCGTTATACTTTGTACTAAATTGTGTAATAAATTTACGTCGCAACTTTAGAACCTAAAAAATTTTTCATTTTACTACTTCATTTAATAAATTAGTATCCCCATTTAACGACCTATCATAAGCGAGATATTATGGAAACGTTGCCTTCATGTAGCCTAATGGAAGATAATTTCTATATTTTCTTCCGTTTAAATTTTTCTGTTGTGTTCTTTTTTCAATTTTCAATTTTCATAAATTCAATTCGAGTAATTACTCTCAATTTCCAAAAGGAAAATAAAATCACATATACATATGTATCAAACGTGCATATTTAATGTATGATATAAAGCATATAAATCAGTTCAATGACTGCTGTAAAGGTCCTATGAGAGTATCCCATCACAAGAAGCTCACCCATTCGGAATTGAAGAATAATAAGTGCGTCACGTGATTTATTTTACTCGAAAAAGGGTTTGAATATGTTGAAGCCCCGCACTTTTTCAGATAATAAAAGTAAATAAAGCACAGATAATTCACTTTATTTTCTGTTAAAATTTTTATTTCTGCCTTAATATTTTTTTTTTGACATTCAATATTTTAATAATTTATAGTAAATTGCATTTTAAAAATATATGTAGTTGTGCATTTTTTACTTATTGGAAGATGATGAGGAGCAATTAGCATTTGTAAAAACTGCAGATCTCTAGTTTTAGTTTTATATCTTTAGTTGACTATTGTGGCGACATCACACGCTACAATCCAATAACAGCAAAAATCCTACAGTAATCGGAATAACATACGACTTACAAGGTATTTCGATTTCTATAAAATTCCTGAATTGCGCATGTAAATTTCTTATAGAATAGAGCAATATTATACATCCTCCATCACATAGTCGTCGTAACCGCCGTTCCCAATTATAATCTGACGAAAGATTGTCCCTTTATCAATCGCTGTTATTTTTAAATTTTCTTCAAAAAATTTGCCACAGGGAATTCATTTGTTTGAAAGTTCGACATCTGTTACAATAATCAATTTGTGACGAAATCCTTTTACAAGTCAGAAGGCTCCATCCGTTGTCTGCGGCGAAACCCACGATGACAAATAACCCTGCCCTCTTGTGATTTTTACATTAAAACAATACCCTTTTGTTACATCGTTCATTTGGATTATGGGTATAGTATTTTATTAGGGTTAGGTTCTCTTGCAAGGTTATCGAGGTCTGACATAGCCATTATAAGATCAGGTACATAGCGAACTATAACGAAATGTATATTTAAAGTCATTTTATATGTGTGTAAATTATCTAACATATAAACCAATTGTTTTTTTAATGTTTGTCAATAAGTTAGTATGCTTACAAAAACCTATCCTATGTCCAATATAAATATTTTACCAAAATTCATAAAATATACTAAAAAAAAAGTAAGCTACGTTCGAAAAGATTAATGAATGTGGCTGAAGCAAAAACTCAAGGCAAAAGAAGTATGCGGAGATCGTGGTTTATGGACAGACGAAGGTTTCTGCATCCGGAAAAGAGGCATTTAATATACCTAATATTATTGTAAAAAGTAAATGAATAGCATTGAAAAAAAAATATTTAAAATCTTTGCTCTCTGTCACAACACACGATGATGGTTAAAATTTTTGCCTTCACACTGAGAAACTGAGAAAAAAATGTTATCAAAACAAACAACAGTTTCAGAGGAAAGATTTATCCACACAATATCTCAGGTGGGATAGAAAGTTTCACAGATTCTTTTTATCCTAGAATTAATTTTCCTAGAAGAAGTAGGTTCAGGGCATGAATAGGCAAAGTTTGAAACTTCTGCGCCTTACTTTACTCTTAAATTTCTTTCTATAACCATAGTTTTGCTCTTTTGTTTTTAGATGAAAACTTAGATATTATTTTTAAATTCAAACGAGGCATAGTAGTATAACTAATTATCTATTGATCTCAGGAAAACTTTCTGCATTACCCTTTATAAAAATACCTAAAAACTTGATCAGCAATTCAATTAAATTGGAAATATTTCTCATTATTTTAAAAGGAGACCGGGGTCCGCCTGCGACCACGATCTTGGATTAGGTTATGGTTTTTATGGTTTTAACACGAATCGACTCTGTCTGAAATAACCCATATTTAACATTTACACATCAAGTTACCTAAATCTGCAGATTTCCTTACGTTGTTTTGCTTTACCATATAAGCATCGATTAACTTAACCATCTACTATAATTAGGTAACTAAAATTATTTCTCAGTCCTTTTACAAGACAATTTCTCAAATTATCCTGTTCAAATCCGTGTGAACCGGTTCGATTCAATCCGGGCATTTTATGACCGATCTTTAATGCTATTGGACACCTGTTCACAGGAGTAACGACAGGATTAACCCTTTTTGAGACTAATAATGGCATATTAGTAGAACTTGTTTCGGTAGGATTACTTGCAGAAATAATGGACAAGGATTTTTCTTATGGCCAAAACAATTCTCCACTTTAATACTTAATGTTACTTTACTTGCTAACCAGAGTAAAATAATGTATATTTTTGAATTGGTAAAAAAATGTTTTCGAAATAAATTTTTGTTGTTCTTGTTATTAAATAATGTCCATAAACATAAATGTCCGATGTTTTCATGTTTGTTCCTCAACCCCGTCATACCTCAAAAGTTTAAGTTCTTCCACCCCTGTTTTACGAGTATTTTACAACCATGGAAATAAAATGTTTTGCAAATAACTGTCTATTTATTTAGAATTTGTATAATAAGAAAATAACTGAAGCTGAACAATGTTACGCTGTACGATACTTTCTCAATAATTAATGAAAAAAAGATACCAAGTTCCGGCGTTTCCAAATTTTGTTTGTGTAATATCGTTTTAATGTTTAAAATGGCTTCTTCTTCCTGGATATATAGTGCCGGTTGCATCCTCACCACTCTGGAAAGGAGCCTGAGGTGAGCCTTTGACCATGGATCCTGGATTGGGTGAGTCAGGTTTTTACACGAAGCGACTGCCGTCTGACCTCCGTTATCTTTGCAGGGGAACCTAACCCGTATTGGATCATATGGTTACATATCCAGTTGCGTGGATGTGCAGAATTTCTCACGATGTTTTCCCTCACCTACATGAAGGACTGGTGTATTGGTATTAACGACTTTAGGTTACTTGCTTTTACACACTTCCAAGTATATTTAAGTTCTTTAGTCAATGTATTATAAAAACGTACTTCAAGCACATTAGCACAAAATATGTCGTAATACTCTTTGCAACTTCTGCAACAACCGAAGTTCTTAAAAATGTGTTTGGTTAAAATGCGATGGGGAATGTAAAATCCTACTTTTACTATGAATGTGATTATTTTTTAACTAAGAACTTTATCCTTCGGTTGGAATCTCGGAAAATTTCCCCTTCACAGTGAAAGACAAGTTACTGCTAAATCTTAAATGTCAGTTCTCCAGAACCTCATTTTATTTTAACTCGTAATGTATTATTAAGTCACTCAGTAACGGATTTATATAGCTTACATTATAACTGCGCAAATGAAGAATTTTGATTACTTTCGGTTCCCATGAAAATTTCAGGATATCGATTTTAGAGTTAACTTCCCAAGAGCATACATGCCAAATTTCAGCTTCCTACACCTGGTACTCGTAGTTTTTTATCTATAAGTCAGTCACTTATAAACGCAAGAGTTTAATATTTGATTTATGATTTTGCTTATAAGGCCAACTTTATCATCGTTAAAATTATATCAATAGCGAGCATCGCGCAATAAAATTACCGTAACATCATGTGCCTAACGTCACGTTAGCCTCGGATGTCACCGCAGACTGCCGTGCATCCTGCTTATTCAATAACCCGGCTAATGAAGCGTGGTGGGTATGACATGACGTATACGCTCATCCCAAATAAGCTATCCTTACTTCCATAATAATTCTATTTATTTTAAACTCTTTCCTTACTACGTGACTGATTGACATACAAACCATTGTGCCTACAGACTTGAAATTCGGTATAAAGGTTCTTTATGCGGTCTAGGCGTGCACTAAGGAAAGATTTCCCAAAATACTCACGGGAACGGAAATTAACGGGATTTTTGTTATACCCCCGCCCCGTCCCGCTAGAACTGCGGGCGTTCTTTATAAATTATAAAGATAAAGATTTGTATTTTTGTTTACTTCCGGACCTATTTTAATGATATTTAGAAGAGTGATGCTGCTAGGCTTTGTGTTTTCTTGTTTGTTTGTTTTGTCTACATTTTCTTTCCCTTTGCAATTTCTTTAACCTAAGAGGCAACTATTCAGATGTAAAAGAATTTTATTCCAACCATATTTTTAAATTTACTCACATAATGAATGATAGATAATGACTAGAGTAATTAATGTGGAGGAAGCGGGTGAGGTCTATAAGGATCGTAGCAAGTGAAAATCCATAGTCTCTATCTACCCCAATGAGAAACTGACGTAAAGGTATGTATGTATGTACTCGAATTTCCAAAGTTAAATAAAACGTTACTTTTTCAAACTCTTTATGTTCAACCTTATTTTAGTAGATAACCGTGTCCAATTTTTAGCTAACTGAACCCTTACTTGTAAGGGTAAAACAAGAAAAACCTTGCACCTTTTTTCAGATAGTTTTCATAATGGGAAAATAGTTTCACGTGGGTTGTAGACCTCGGAGGATAAACAAAAAGATTTTTTGCCAAATAGGGATGGCCTTTTATAACCAATGGCCATAGAACATTGTGTTCCCTCGGGAGTGGTTCATGGCTCTTACGAAATGACCTTAGACGAAATATTCTTGAAGACATTTCACGCTATCCCCGAGATAGTTCGCCCGTTTTATTATTGTGAGAATGGCTCGTAAAATACTGTTTCATTTATAGGTAAATTTCTGTAACTTAAATTTTTTAAATACATGTGTGGATTTTGCTCGATATATTATATATCGTTTCAGCAACATGGCTTCACTTAAAAATAGCCCTGACTTGTTTGAAAATAACCCTAACTTGTTTTAAGCCCCTAAAACGTGTGGTTCCCGGCACTAAAGAACAGGACCACTACGTCTCTTTCCCATAGACGTCGTAAAAGGTGACTAAAGGCTAGTAATCGTCTTTTCAAGACTTTTGGCTCTGTCTACCCCGCAAGGGACATAGATGTGGTAATATGTATGAGCATATGTAAATCGCAAAATCCTGATGCAATCGTAGGAGGTATTGTCTCGAAAAATTATGGGTCTTAATCTTTTAAGCAATGTATACGGCTATCCTTTAGTCATATTTTAATTTCATCAATTATTTGAGTTGAGTGCTTACTTTTGCCAGGTAAACATTTCTGACACAGAATCATATTAATACACACACAAACAATACTATATACAAATATTATTCACTCACGTAGTACATTTGGAAACTTCCACAAATCCGGACCATAGCTTCAGCTCAGCTTAGCATATAAATTTGTTTGTCTCATTCATCGAACAGCAAATTGTCTTCCATTTCATCGTTTTCTATGAGCCTCAAATTACTCCAAAAATTTCCCAATATTCACATAACAGATATATTAAAAGTATTGGCGTTCTGAACACGTTTTCGGCATCAATTTTCGACGGTTATACTATTATCGAATCCGCAGGCACTATTTTGTGAATATAAATAACGCACTCTATTTCTGTATGTCACTGCCAAAAACTAAAAGCGTAAAAGTGAAATAGGATGTAATACTGTTCGATAATACTGGTTTCTATATGGCCAAACGTTGAAAGCACTATCCCGTTAGATTTTTATGTATTTTATGTGTACTAGAGGATTAACTGTGACGATAGTTCAGCAGTGGGTTTTATTTTTAATACTGGCTGAAAATAAAAAAAGTCCAATTTTGTTCGAATTTTAAAACGTATTTCGTTTAAGAGTAAAAATAGGCAAATACGACTGTTTTCTTCCTCTTCGCATTAAACCAAATACATTAAATATAGTTACCTACATCCTCACTTCGCTAAAGATAAATAACTAATTTACTTGAATTTTAGCTGGAAGATAGTGCCTTGTAGGAAAACTACCTGACGTACGTAGTTATTGTCTTATCTGCTTCCTCCACAATAGTCTTATTCTAATAGCAACATTATTTTTACATTACATATTTGATTTTATTCTTCGGTTTAACAATTTATGTTCTTTTCCAAAAGCATTTATTAACTAAAACATTTTCTTTATTTAGGTACCTAAAATGACTGACTTTATATAAAATTTTACTTACTCTAAATTAAAGCTATTTTGAAAATTTTTTATTGTGCCATATTTTTTAGCTAGTATTATTTTATAACTTCCCCGTTCACGACCTGTTCAGAAAATAACCTGAAAAAGAACCTGATAATAATCTGTTGAAACCTTCTTATTCAAAATAGCTAAAATAATATGTGGATGAAGCGAAGGAAATATGCAGATATCGTGGCAAGTGGAAAGAGGTAGTCTCTGCCTACCCCTCCGGGAAAGAGGCGTGATTTTATGTATGTACTAGAGGCCGCCCGCGACTTCGTCCGCATGGAAACCCTATCAATCCCGCGGGAACTCTGGGATAAAAAGTAGCCTATGTGTTATTCTGGGTCTTCAGCTACCTACATACCAAATTTCATGGTAATCGGTTCAGTAGTTTTGGCGTGAAAGAGTAACAAACATCCATACAAACTTTCAACTTTATAATAGTAGTAGGATGACTGTATGTAAAATAATATGCAGGAGAAGAACTGAAAACAACAACCAGGCCACAATAATCGAAATTCCGATTATTCCGATTGCTATGCTAAGAGCATTATTTGAAGATAAGAATACTCGCAGGGTCTATCTAGATCTATGTCTGTGCTTAGTATGCTGATCTGAGTCAAACAATATGATGATGAAAACAAACATACACACGTTACGTACAGAGGTTGAATATGATTGTACAAATCGGCAGCAGCAACCGGGGTAAACGGAAATTGTCGAATTTTCGACGAGTGCAAATCCGCGATCCATCGCAAATAGGGTTGCCAGGTGTCAAAAAAGCAGGACATAGTCTTTATGATCGCCTGTCAAAACATAGCAGATTTTTATGTACAAGAAAAAACAATGAGAATCGGGAGGTCTTCAGGATTACAGATAAAAATGACCACTCGGTGTATCCTCAGCCTCTCTCCATTTCAGGATCTCACCTTCTAGAATAATCCCCCCCAATTCTACGGCTGACGATAAACTAAAGAAATTTTATAGGAAATCAAAGTAAGGGTGCGCTCTTAGAGAGCAAACGCGAGAGCATGGCACTTCCCCCATAATTCGGGTCACATAACCGGAAGGTTGGTCAAGCCATGGGTGGTAGTGGGATAGTGTCCGTCTAAAATTTACGATGTGCCGCCTTCCCGGCTTTTTAATTATCCAGATGCATGAGCGCAAATGTTTTATATTAAAGCTGAATCTCATTATCAATATGCAACCAAAAACGAACTCATTATATCAAGCAAGTCATGGAATATGTTCCCCTCCGTCTCAAAAGAAATTGTCTCATTGCTACTGGGTGTCCGGCCTTTTTACTGTTTTTACTGTTCGGCTTTTACTTACGGCAATCTAGCAACCCTAATCGCAAATAGAGCTCCACTAGATTTTCATGCATTTCATTTCTATATCGGTTCAGCGTGGCGAAAAATTCGGGTGTGGATCTTGATATTATGATTTTGGGTGGGTGTTTGTAAAAGCATCGGTGGTTAAGGTACTCACAATAAAAACGCGATGCGCAGGCTAAAATTGTACCATGTACTAAATAATTCTTTTCTGAGTTATTTATATTCAATAATTTCTAATCTGAGGGAAAGAAACGTGAGAAAACCTGCACTTTAAGCATCTGAGTGAGTAACCAAATCCAATTTGGCTTAGTCTCTTTTGCATTGATGTGAAGATATTGAATGAAAATTTTACTCCACCGGAAACCACGCATCTTCTACTCAAATACTATAAGTTTCTAATGATTTATATTTTCTATTCTTAAACATTTATATTTCAGTGCTAATTTTGTCATTAAAGTCAAATTAGCTACTAACCACTATCACGTTTGAACGAAGAAAATAACCCTATTATGGATATCAGGCAAGGAGATTTCATATCGCATGATGACCGAGGATCGTAAAATTGAATAATTCATATACAGCCCTCGTTTGCATTCGGCCTGCGAACATCGACAATAAGTTGTAACATGCATACAGAGGATGAAACAACAGCTAAAATCCCCGAAACTTAAACGATTTGGAGCTGAACAATTTAAGCGGCATTTAGAGTTTAACTACAGCCTAGTGTGGCCTTCAAACCTTGCTACTATTAGCTCTGAATATCGTTTATGGGATAATTATCGGTTCAAATTTAAACAGGGATAAGTGTAAATAAACAATAAACACACCGATTGGACTAATCTATACATATTTTAAATACATTTTTCGGTTTCAGGTAATAATAATAATGAAGAGTGGATCAGTTGGAGTGATCATACCGAAATGACTCAAATATTTGCGCCTTCTTGAGGTAGGTAGGTAATTTAAAACATTATTTAATCAAAACGTTGAGATGTATTTTCCCATCTCACGTTTCCTGGACAGGTGGTTATACTAAATGAATAATTGATATTGTTAATCAATATTAGAACTGAAAATATTATCAACCTCCTCACTTCGTTTGCATAGACAAAATGTAACTGCCCACTATAAAAAAAAAAAAACAATTAATTTTAAGCGCGCTTTAAAATTAAATAAATTATTTTATACATAAGCTTTATTATCTTAAAATATAATTAACGTTAAGTTTTTAATTCATCCATAGTATATTCTTATAAATTAACACGTTCTCATTCTGTTAATAAAGGTTTTCAAAGAGTGCACTAACAATTTAATATTGTATCAGTGTGTTCGTTTGTAATATTAAAAAAAAAATTGAATCGCAGCGTTCAAAACCTTGAACACGCAAGTCAAATGCGAAAATGACATAGATTTCAGAGAATCCGAGGTCACATTCCTGAAAATAAATTACAGCCGGCCTCAAATTTTCAGCCAGGCTTGAAAATGTGTTTGCAGTGAGTAATGGCGATGGCATAGTAACATGACACTATTACACGAATTACCGTCCATTTATCCTGATTCGGTCTTTACGACACGATTTTACCATTCTTTTTAATTTTATTTTTAACTACCATTATTGTAAAATACGTGATATTTATACTACGTACAGTCACCGGCTCACTACCACACCAAGTACCAGTACACGTCTGTCTGCGATTGCCGTTCGCACGCAACTGTCAACTTGACATTTATAATACCGACTTGTGTGTGTGAGACAGCGTCTTGTATCCATTACTAGATACAAACACTACATCCCTTCCTTATTAATATTTTTTTCAATAAATATAAGACAAATATATTGTTCTACTTTTTTACTCATAAAATCAACATACCAAGCATAAGTTTCAATTCATAGACATAAATCAGCAATCAATTATTATAACCACTCGTATCACTTTCACAATCATCTTTATTCATATTCAATTCATCTGTAACTGCAGGTTTTTGGACTGGTTTCCAAACCCCCTCTATCTTCTTTAAATGAACTACGTTCCTACGTAATTTCTGACCAGTTACTTCGTTTCTAACAATAATATCTCCACCACAGGTCTCTTCTACTACATGTGGTGTAGGATTAAAGTTAGTCGATAATTTGTTTGCCTTTTCCATTTCTTTAATGAAAACTTTATCACCTTCTTTTATCACATTATCTGTAGCTCTTCGTTTCCGATCAGCATACTCTTTCCCTCTCTCTTTTTGTAGTTTGTCTCTATCCCTAACTTCAGAGTCATCCCCTCTTCCATTAATATCTTTCAACATTGGAATTTTGTCTCTATTTTGGCGTTTGAAAAACAACTCTGATGGAGATTTTCCAGTTACAGCATGAGGAGTTGAGTTATACATCATCAAATATTCATACAGAGTCTCTTTTATATCTTTCTTTTCCGTATAGTCAATTCTCAACCGCTTTAAGATGTCTCTGTTTTGTCGTTCTACTTCTCCGTTCATTTGAGGCCAGTAGGGGATAGTATTAAAGAGTTTAATGCCCGATTCTTCGCAATATTCCTTAAATTCTTGACTAGTAAACTGCCGCCCATTATCTGCGGTTATGGAGAGCGGAAATCCTAAACGGCTAAAAATTTCCTTTAACTGGTTAATAATTTGTGTGCTCGTAATTGTACGAATAATTTTAATTTCTTTGTAACGGCTATAGTAATCAATAATTACCAATAAATAATCGTTACTAGGTAATGGTCCTAATAAATCCATTGCAACATGGCTCTTCAGGTAGGTCACGGCGTTTCATACCGACTGGATTATTTGGCAAACTCACTAGGGTACATCCTTTGCAACTTTTTACCAACTTTTCCACGTCTTTATCAATTCGCGGCCACCAGACCTTGCTCCTGAGCCTTCCTTTCATAGCTACGACTCCAGGGTGGCCCTCGTGAGCTGCATCTAATACACGTTTCCTGAGGCTACTAGGGATAACTATTCTATTTCCTCTTAGGAGTATGTCTTCATAAAAACATAATTCATCTTCAAAAAGTTTATAGTTCTTAACCGTTTCATCCCACTTACTATTGTAAATTCCTTCTTTGACTTTAATAATTTCTAAGTCCTTTTCCACTTCATTTATTATTTCCTTCAGAGAGATAGCACGAGGTCTTGCCATTTCCACAATATGGTGGACATAGTCATACTCATCCTGATGACTAGGTGTGATGTCACATAACCGCGAAAGCGGATCTGCAATATTAGTGTGACCCGGCCTGTATTTTATTACGTAATGGTACGCTTGCAATCTGAGAACCCATCTTTCTACGCGAGCGCAAGGTTTTGATTTAGGTCCAAATAAAAACTCCAGGGGTTTGTGGTCGGTTATTAATTCAAATGTTTTGCCAAATAAATACGTACTGAAATGTTCTACCGCCCAAACCAAACCTAAGGCTTCTTTTTCCGTTTGGCTATATTTTCGCTCACATTCATTGAGAGTCCTGTTCCCATACGCAATAATTCTCGGACCATTTTTGTCTGTTTGCACCAAAACAGCTCCTAGCCCAAAAGGACTAGCATCAGCTATTACCTGTGTTTTGTCATTGACGTCGTAGTATCCTAGAGTTCGTATTTTAGTTAAATTATCCTTAAGTAATTGAAATGCATGTTCTTGTTCCTTTCCCCAGTAGTTTTCTATGTTAGCCTTTTTACCCAGCTTCTGTCTTAGTAGTTCTTTTAACGGTTCTGTTGTTGTAGCTAGATTCGGTATCCATTTGTTAATGTAATTAACTAGCCCCAGGAAACTTTGTAATTCCTCTATAGTTTTTTGGTGCTCTAAACTTAGATATGCCTTCCATGTATTTAAGTAATGGTCTTATCCCTTTGGAACTTAATTCATGACCTAAAAATTGTACTTTCTCAACTTTATGTATGCACTTCTTTTCATTCAAGAGGACATTATTTTCTTGCAATATTTTTGCGACCTGTGATACCCTTTTATCATGTTCTACTTCGTCTTTTCCGAATATAAGGATATCGTCTATGTAGTTTATTACACCCTCACATTTTATAAGCATTCTTTCGAGAACTTTTTGAAAAATTTCTGGTGCACATGTTACTCCAAACATAAGTCGTTTATATCTATATAATCCGTGTGATGTTATAAAGGTGGTGATATGTCTTGAATTAGGGTGTAATTCTAATTGATAAAACGCATTTTTTATGTCTAATTTCGTGAAAAATTTCGCTTTCCTAATTTGCGGCAACAGGTGTTCCATACAGGGCAATGGATGATTTTCCCTAAGGATTGCAGAATTTGCACGACGCATGTCTACACACAATCGTATTTCGCCATCGTCCTTCAATATGGGTACAATGGGTGAAACCCAGGGGGAAGGCCCATAGACTTCTTCAATAATATCTAAATCCAACAGTTCTTGAAGTTTTTCTTCAATTTTCTTCTCAATAGGAATGGGTATCCTTCGGTACGGTTGTATGACTGGTTTGACTGATGAGTCTATTGGAATCTCTACTAAAATATCTTTAAATTTTGGAAAAGGTTGCTTTACTGCCGATATTTGGTTTACTCCAAGGCCAACTCTGAGAACACCTAAATTGATAGCTGTGTCTTTTCCTAAAAGGTTGCGCGATCCATTTCTAACAACATAGATTTTAGCTGTAAGCCCTTTGCCGTTAGGTTTTATTTTCGACTCAAAGCATCCTTTTATATTTAATGGAACCGAACTGCCATAAGCCAACATAACTTTATTTGGTTCTTTAATTTGCCTCTCACAAATGATCTTTTGACTTTTTAAATACTCCCAAGATTTTTCCGTTATAATATTGTTTTTACAGCCCGAATCAATCAACATTTCCAATTGTACCCCACCTATCTCACATTTAATCATAACATCATTATCGACGTTAAAGATGTAGTCTATCTCTTCATCATTTACAGCATTTATTTCCCTTTTGTCCTGTCGAAACTTTTTATTATTGTTGTCACTTTCTTGCTGTTGCAGTTTCCTTTTTTGTCCATTGAGTTTAGAAATACCACCACTTTTACAACATCTCTGGTAATGACCCATTTTTCCACATCCATTACATTTCTTTCCTTTCGCGGGACACTTCAAATCAAGATATTGGTGCCATGTAGCCCCGCATCTGCTGCATCTCTCGTTAGCCTTTCCCTGTCTTCTTTCTACACTTTTCCATCCTGATTGATGTGTACTTTTATTTGTGATTGCGTTTATCTCATTCGTTTTATTTTCTTTAGATTGACTGTCGTACCCTTGCAGTTGATGATTCACAATTTCCAGTGTATTTTCTTCTACTATAATTTTGTCCAAAGTTCCTTCATCACCCATTGTCAGTATCTTTTTTCTAAGTTCTGCAGATATACATCCTTCGATGACTTGGTCGATAATGTGTTCGTCAGTATTTTCGAATTTGCATTTAACAGCTTGATCCCTTAGTTTTACTAAATACTTTTCGAAACTTTCTCCTTCTTCTTGCTTGATGAGGCGAAAAATATGTCTTTCGTATATTTTATTTTGTTTGGGACGGAAATATCGATCAAGCTTTTCGATTGCCGTCTTGAAAACATTCACTCCTTCTTTATCTTCGACACTTGAGCCAGGCAAGTTGAAAAAAATCTCCTGCAGCCCTGCACCACCTAACACAAGTAATGTTGCTCTCATCTTTTTAGGTGAAGAGATATCAGCTGCTTCAAAATAAATTTCTAACGACCTTTTCCATTTCTCCCACTTTATACCAACAGAAGCGCTGTCTCCTTCTAATTCCAGTTTATCAGGCGGCGGTAGTTTGTCCGACATGTTGTCTTATGGGGCGACCTGTAAGAGTGGAGGGGTAATAGTTTTACCGTTATGTAACTACGCTTCTATGGGCGCTACGTCCAACTTAATGGACACCTCGTCCAATTTAATGGACGCCTCGTCCAATTTAATGGACGCCTCGTCCAATTTAATGGACGCCTCGTCCAATTTAATGGACGCCTCGTCCAATTCAATGGACGCTTCGTCTAATTCAATTGACGCCTCGTCCAATTCAATGGACGCCTCGTCCAATTCAATGGACGCCTCGTCCAATTCAATGGACGCCTCGTCCAATTCAATGGACGCCTCGTCCAATTCAATGGACGCCTCGTCCAATTCAATGGACGCCTCGTCCAATTTAATGGACGCCGAAGAATTGCTCTGATCAGTGAAAAACCTAAAACTAGAAATATAGAATTTAATTATTTATTTCTTTGTTCCTAGATAAATTATTTTATTAATTTTATTCATTTTATGAGTGTATTAGTTACAATAATGAATTGGTGTTTATGTACTTGACTTGACATAAGCAATAAAAGTTATATATTTTATACAATTAAGTATTTAAGGTCGTGATAATTATGTGAATTTGTTATTAAAACCGTATTATTTTAATCTCATAATAATTTGCTCTGTCTAACCCGCAGAAATAATGACTTGGTAGATTAAACATTTTTTTTAAATTTTAAGTAATAGGAAATTTCGTGAATAGCACTCTTTTATGATAGGCTGTATCGTGAACGCAACCTTCCCATTGTCTGTGCTCGTTCACTTTTTTTTTTTGCGTATTTACACTTTAGCGTTCGCGCCAATTTGAAAATTTATTTTATTGTTTTGTAAACTATAAACATAATTTCGTCATAATACCTTACGGGCAGACAGAGTCACCAATCTTGAAAAAAAATGAAATGCCGCGACCAGCTGGCGGCTTAATGTTAATACAATCCAAAGTTTAATCTAGTACAAATATATATGTATCCACTGTTGTATATTATTCTTATAAAAGATGCATAGAAAATATATTAATTAGCACATATTTACTTCTTAACAAAATTATAAATATAATTTAACTGTCGTAGAAATTCCATTTTTCGTAAACTTATAACGCCCTATTTCGGAAAAATTGTTTGGCTACATGCCGCTGGTACATTTTATAAAACATCATCCAATTATTATGCGTATATATATATAACAAGTAATAATGTTCACGCATCAAAACAATATGACTTACCTTTTATCTCGTCGCCACTTGTAAAATACGTGATATTTATACTACGTACAGTCACCGGCTCACTACCACACCAAGTACCAGTACACGTCTGTCTGCGATTGCCGTTCGCACGCAACTGTCAACTTGACATTTATAATACCGACTTGTGTGTGTGAGACAGCGTCTTGTATCCATTACTAGATACAAACACTACAATTATGTCCAAGGCTTCGATACTGTGGAAAATTTCATAAAAAACATGTAGATACTTATTAAGGTCTCGCCTATATTCATTTCAAAGAACTTATGTTAAAATTCATAGACTCCATTCATATATTATTTTTAAAGTAAAAGCGAATAAATCTGGTTAGTAGCTATTTCGTACGAAATGAATCCCAAACTTTATTCTCTCTCTCCTCTGCGTGTTCCCGGTTGCACCCTCCACAGAAGTTGAAGGGCGGACCACGGACTAACTCTAACTCTTCTTCTGCCACCTGTCCAAGTCGCATCCTCACCATTCTGCAGAGGAGCCTGGAGTATGCCTTTGACCATGGTTCCTGGATTGGATGAGTCAGTCTTTGTCGGACTAACTCTAACTCTGTCCACCACGTAAGCGATGAAGACGTGGTTATGTTGATATCATATTTATTTGGTTTACTTACCGAAAATCTCAAGCTAGATTTTTATATACCTACTACTAAAATCGTAAAGTATATACCTACTACTAAAATCGCAAAGTATATACCTACTACTAAAATCGTAAAGTACATACCTACTACTAAAATCGTAAAGCTTAAAATTAAATCTGAAGGTTGTACTAACCTCGCCCAGCGTAATGAAGGCTCGCCCAGGGCGAGCTGGGAAAATTAGTCATCATTAAAATTGTGAACATAACATTTCTACTAAACAGTGGAAAATTGTCCACTTGGTCTAAAAATTTGCAAAGGTTAAACACACAAACACATTAACCTTTACATGGAAAACTGCAGTAATAGTTAAAGCAAAAGACTCGAAGGCTACCGTTTGTCATGTCGTATTTACTATATGATAATTTGATTTTAATAACATTCGCAATTGTATACAGGCTTTTTTTTGTTCCAACTAAAATTGTATTGGTTGGTATTCTCGCCATAAAACATTATTAAACCACTATCATTTTTATCTTACTCACATGTTTCTCACGAAACGGAAGTTTGTCGAAGTGTCCTAAGTGTTAGGTCTATCTGGGTCTCGTAACAACTTTCGCGACGTCAAGCGTGTCGAATTACATGTATAATTCGAGAGGTATGAGAGTACATTTTGAGGGCGGTGGGAGGGAAAATTGTAGTCATTCGAGCCGCTACAACGAAGGCGTTATATCACATTCCTAATCGCTTAATTTATCCTCAAAAGCATTGCTCGATGAAATAAGAGATTTTGAAAAGGACAAAGCGGTTATGGGATGATTCTCATAAGATCGAGCCGTGCCCGAGCGGATCATGCACTGTTAAATCTGTATGATGATTTCAGTCCACTATAGAGGTGTTTTGAGCTCATTAACAATCAACACATTTTTTGTATGATAAATACATACATACATACATATATCCATATGGTCACTTCTATATCCCTTGCGGGTTAGACAGAGCCAACAGTCTTGAAAAGACTAAATGGCCACGTTCAGCTATTTGGCTTAATGATAGAATTGAGATTCAAATAGTGACAGGTTGCTGGCCCATCGCCTAAAAAGGAATCCCAAGTTTGTAAGCTTATCCCTTAGTCGTCTTTTACGACATCCATGGGAAAGAGATGGAGTGGTCCTATTCTTTTTTGTATTAGTGCCGGGAACCACACGGCTATGATATTATAAATACTAGTAATAAGAACACTAATACTGGCCCGGCTCCATATAAAATGTCGAACTTTTGTATAATTACGTTAATCTTAACCGTCACTTTGTTTGATCGTTAAGCGGATGAACAGACAGAGTCAAGGGCAATAACTTTTTGTAACTAAGAAGTTCAAGTTGCCTTAAAACACAGATATCCTAACGTTTCTTCACACTGCAACTTATGTGTCAGACAATAACTTACTCCCGTTAAGAAAAAAAAAGGACATAGAGAAAGAAAAAAAAAACACAGTCTCCGCTACTAACGGTTACTCTTTGTGGTAGAAAGTTGAGATACTCATATGAGGTTTAAATCCAATTGCCCAAAAAATGCTACAATACCCCCGTTGGGAGAAAGCTTGGAACGCTCCCAACAAGAGCAATCAGACACGCCTCGCTCCACACGGTGGCGATTGAACTTACTGTTTGTATGGAACTTGCTGTCTAAAGATCTTCGAAGTGGCATAGACGAATTTTTAAAAGCTTTTAGAATAACGTCAAATCTCTTTATCCCTTACAAGGTAGATAGAGCCAATAGCTCGAAAAGTCTGTAAGGCTGCGTTTAGGTGAAATGTCAAATAATGGAATTGCGATTCAAATAGTGACAGGTTGCTAACCGATCGCCTAAAAAAGAATCCCAAGTTTGTAAGCCTATTCCTTAGTCGCCTTTTACGATCCATGGGAAAGAGATGGAGTGGTCCTATTCTTTTTTGGTGCCGGGAACCTCACGGCACCAAGTTAAGTACATACATAAAGTGGCTAAGATAAAAACAGTGAATGTATTACTAGGGTGTAAACAGTGCAAAAGATGCGAACGAGGCGAATGTAAATACTTGTTACTTTTTAAATATCTTCTCATGTTAGTGATTTTTGTCCTTTTTTTGAGAATAAATATCTTTAAACCTAACCTATAGATATAGAAAATTATGAATCTTTTTGTTCTCGACCCCTAGAAGGCACAATTTGTGCTTTGAACCCTGTACTGAAAGAGTTTAAATACTTATTACTACATGTTACGAAGGAAATTCGCATTTTACCTTCTTTCATCCAATCTAAATCGCATTGGCAGTATATTCACTAGAGCAGTAACTAACTTAAGTGTAAATTTAAATTCGTTTCCTATTGCCCCGCTCTCTAAGTCTTGTTGGAGCACGCCGAACTAAATGCAATCACTTTCAGCAGTGACATGAAATGCATTCGACCTTAGTATTGAATTAGGCAACAAGGGGTCTCAACCAGTTTACTTAAATAGACCAAAGTGATAGTAGAATCATAGAAGACTAGCTGTGCCCGCAAATTCGTCCGCGTGGAATAGTTATTTTGGGCATCATTGAAGCCATCATCCTTGATGAATAATTGTCCCCGTTTTTTCTCATTTTTCATTATTTCTTTACTCCTTATGAATGGTCGTCGTCGCCGTCGCCGTCCTCGATGAATGGTCTATTCAACGTAAAAAGTATTTTTCAATTCGAACCAGTAGTTCCTGAGATTAGCGCGTTGAAACAAACAAACTCTTCAGCTTTATAATATTAGTATAGATAAATGAATGAATGAATGAATGAATGCTGCCATTCTTTCACATGTCACTCCGATACCGTGTTATCGAAAAGACATGAAGACCATGTTCAGTAATAGAATTAAGATTCAATAGCTATCCTGAAGCCGTAAAAAATACCAAATTCATAAGCCTTAATTGCAACTGCATGGCATATTTCTTCACTACTAGACCATGTTAGTATTTTACTTAAAACAGAAAATTCTAACTAAGAAAACGAGCTTAGATAACTTATAACGTCTGTCTGTCTCGTAATTTCGTGACTTCTCGCCATCACCTCCGACAGCCATTATTTCAGAATCACCCATTGTTATAAACACAAGCCAGGTGTAAGATGTACTTCGTTTATTAAATACAAGTTAGTATGGAAATAAGGCGATAGAATAAGCTGCCTTTTAAAAATTTAAAAATGCCGGTGTTTTATTATCACATCTGGATACTGCATAATAGCAATTGTGTTATTTCTATTTATTAGGTTTGAAGAATGTTAACACATTTTTTTAAGTTACAGTTTAAGTTACACTAGTATCGAAGCGAAAATAATATTATTATACTAAAAACAAAACATTCATATAGTCCATCTGTCTCGTAATTTCGTGACTTCTTGCCATCAGCTCCGAACACCATTATTCCTTCGAGCAGAATCACCCATTGTTATCAACACAAACCAAGGATAAGATTTACTTCGCCAACGCTCCCGAGTTTCACTTAAATAATAGAGTCCAATGAATTCTGCCTTTTGTTGACAGAACCACAGTACAGTTTAATTAGCTTTTAAAGTGGTCTTGATTAAGCGACATTTATTTGATTTACTTTATACATACATACAATATAGTCACGTCTATATTCCTTGCGGAGTAGACAGAGCCAACAGGCTTGAAAAGACTGTAAGGTCACGTTCAGCTGTATGGTTTTATGATGGAATTGAAATTCATATAATAACAGGTTGCTAGCCCATAGCCTACAAGAAAAATTTCAAGTTTATAAGCCTATCCCATAGTCGCCTTTTACGATATCCATGGAAAAAATATGGAGTGGTACTATTCTAAAGTGGCGGAAACCACAAGGAATTTAACACGTAGTTTTGTCTTTACTCCTAAGTAAACAGAACTAATATCTATAAGATTTGAAGACCGCGTTTATCTAGATGACGTGATGGAATTGAAACAATGAGATGGTGGCAGTTGCTAGCCTGTTGTCTTAAGGAAGGATCTCGATTATAAGCCTTCTCCATGATTGGCATTTACAATTTAGACGGGGAAGGAAGCAGCTGGTGCACACTATGTTTTTTTTTTCATAACACCAGCAGGCAGCATTCAATGCCAAAATATCTTTTTGAAAAATAGATTTTTTTGTATGAATATGTTTAATTATCAGAGGTCGAACGTAATTTATCTTTTTTCTTGAGAAATTCTACGGGAATAGTAGAAATTTTAGTTTAGCACGGGCGGGGCTGCGGGCAAAGGTTGGTTTCTCTATGAAATAACGGGTTAAATCAATTCGCACAGCTGAACGTGGCCTGTCAGACTTTCAAGATAGCTGGCTCTGTCTACCCCGTTAGGGATGTAGACGTGATTTATGAATGAATAACGGGTTAAATAAAGTGGTTTCCCACAGACCCCTAATTGGTTCACTATCCAGATATCACAATCCAGCCTGATTGCCCTATGGTGGTGAATTGTGACAATTCACAATGTACACAATGGAACCACATTCTATAATTTATTCGAAATATAATAATATTTAGATTGGCAGACTTAAACGCTTTTATCCTACTAATATTATAAATGCTAAAGTTTGTGAGTATGTCAGAATGTCAGTATGGATGTTTGTTACTCTTTCACGCCAAAACTACTGAACGATTACGATGAAATTTGGTATGTGGGTGGGTAGCTGTGGTAGATTTTTCCAAACCACTACATACATATATAAAAGAGAGAAAAGAAAACTGGAAAAAAATGGAATAGAACTTCAACAGTAACATTCGTACTCATATTATACATACCGAACTCCTAGAGTATGATGGGTGAGAAAAGTCTTAATTATATTTTCAACTAGTTAAATAAAGCGACTAATAAACTAAATAAAGTAAATCAATGACAAACAACAACAGTGAAAAAAAAATCAAATTGACGTAAAAGAGGGTTTACAATCGTAACTGTTTGACATATCTACTCTCACGTACTATTTACCGTCAAGTAACTACTTACTAAGCCCACAAGAACTTGAGGCATAATTACTGATACGAATGCCGGTCGAATAACAATAGGAAATAAATTGCGTTCCGATTGTTAAGCTGTTGCTTGTCGATATAGAAAATAGGCCAATTCGAATGATGAAGCGGGGTGCTATTTTTATATTAAGCGAATAGGAATAACAAGTGAAAATAGTTCATCAAAAAAAGAAAACAGTTATTTTCAAAGGAATAAACTTAAGACCGGCAACATTATCCTTCTTTTTCAATTATAAGTATTGTAAGCCACTGAAAAACTAATTTTACCTTTATTTTAAAAACTAATGTTTAGGTTTTATATGTGTAGGAAATCAGTGCATCAATGTTTTAAAATAGAAATTGTACAATCGCTGTCAAACCGCAGGTGTAGAAGAAGCGGTGGAACCTATAGACATTTTCACCGGACGACAATTTACAAATTTATTCAGCAATTAAATTTAAATATCGTTTAGTATTAGTATCTTTATATTATGTGGTAAGACGATATGATGTCCCCAATAATACCATTTCAACATGGACGACAAGTATTTTATAACCAAAATCAGCTATACGCGCACGTAACTTACCTTTATTTTATCTCCGACGCGAACTGCGACGCGAGAGTTTAAAATCAGTTAATTTTTTACGAGATGAACGAATCACTTTATTTTTATAGATACTGTACGGTTAATTTGACCAAATTCTTTGACCATCAAGTTAGAAAATTTAAGACACTTATTTTATTTTTTAAGTAATTGCCACCTCTGGAATTCAAACCCAGACTGGTGAAATAACTACTACGCCATTGAGTTAATTTGGTACAGTTTTATCTGTTCGGAGCAACAGCAGTCGGTAATGCAAAGCCTTCGGCCCCGGCTGTTATCACATGCCTTCAGGCGATATAAAATCTGGCACGTGTATTGACCAGCCTCCACTTCGAAAACAAAATGTTTTGTTTCAGCTTGTAAAGTATTAATTTAATAAGAATTTAAAGATCATACGGCTTTCCAAGCAATCCAAGAAGTTCGTAACTTATTAGGTAATAATTTCATAAGAATCAAAGGGAATTTGTCTATTAATTTAGAATAACGTCAATATTTTATAAGAATGTTTGTAAATTCACTAAGTACCTATTTATAAGTTACTAATTTTCATTTAGTGCAGTGTCAGTATTCATGGAGTTAAGAGGGATAAAGTGAAAAGAATTAACACCAGGGGCATGAAGATTTATTTTTTTGGTGAAATCAAAGAACTGGATATACATGTGCTCATAAAAACACAAAAGAAATCCGGAATCAGGTCAAATGTATCGTTTATAATGCGCTCCCACTCGGCGGATTAAAAAGGATCGAGGTAGGGTAAGGGCTATTGGAGACATGATACTTTTGGTCTTGCAGACTGTCGATTAATTTGGAAAAAAAATATTTTTATTTCAACACTTAAGCAATTTTCACTATGATTAAGACCTTAGAGTACGAGGATTAATACTTTAATCGGAAGACCACCGACGCTCTATATGTATATATCAATAGTTTTGGATAAAATTTTAAATCAAAACGACATTGGAATGTTTCCATAATCATATCTATTTAATATATTTAGCAAATTATAAAAATCCAGTATATACAGATAGATACATTTCTTTACGGCCTAAAGCAAAAGTAGTAAAGTACCTAGTGAGCGAGCCACTATTGACTCAATTTTATTTTTAGGCCTATTATCTTTTTTATGCCCACTAACATTATGCATACATACATATGATCACGTCTATATCCCATGTGGGGCTAACAAACTTGAAAAGACTGATAGGCCACGTTTCGTCAGCAAGTTTCAGTTCAAATACAAACTAACATTATGTTAAAAAAAGTATAGCATAATACAACCCCAAAGTGGCCAGTCTGCCTAGACTGTAAAAAGGATTGAGTTGGAGGCTGGAGGGTCGCAGAGGTAAGCCCACACAGATTAATTACGGTTGTTTGTGTAATGAGCTCCAGTGCGTCATCATCAAGGAAAGGGCAGAATCTCTAGAAAACTACATTAATTTTAAAAAATGTTTTAATTCTCGTAATAAGTCTCCAAACATACGTGTAACGAGTTATATTATATGTCTATGTATAGTGCTAATGATTTAAATGTCATAAACTAATAATAAAGGCCTTCAATTGGCTGAGTTAATAAAACAAACGCTATTGGTATCTTCAAAAAAATAAAATATATGTAATTAATTAAAAGAATAACGTCTGTATTGTAGTCACTTCTATATCTTAAACAGAAATTGATGAAAAGGTCCTATTTTGCTCAAAATAAAATTTTATTCATAAAATAATTGCTTAAAATTAGGTACAGAATTTTATTTTTTTGATTGGTATTTATTTAAAAAAAACTGTTTATTTTTTTGTCATTGATTCGCAAGAAATATATCAGATTTCATGTCAGCTCGTAACTGAAAGTTCTATTATCGATTCCATTAAACGAAGTGGCTTTCTGTCTCAAGCAGAGCCCTCTCATTAGAGGTCATTGCTTGGAGAGCATGTGAGTTTGACTGAGATTTGTACTTGCCATCAATTAACATAAGTTACAGATGTCTATCTTTTTTCTGCTGACTTCGGGTCATCTACGTAGATAGTTTGTACCTACAATTGTAAAAATTATAGGATCTCTTATTAACGTCGCTATCGTGTATATAATAATGTTATAATATATATCTTTTAACAAAAAAATACATAAATTAGAGGAATTATAAAACCTTCTATAAGGATCTCGTTACGGCTTACCTAATAATAAGTAAAAACTTTTCGTGCTCTTAACTTTTCGGTTTTATCCATAGGGATAATTATCCTCGTTTTGTGTGTGACTAATCTGAAAAAAAAATCTCTACAGATTTTGATGAAATTTGCAAAAGACATAAAATAGGTTTAGGAATGTGTGTGTGGGATGAGGTGAATAACCATACCTGAAAAATACAGTTGTTTCCTTTACCTACTAAACAGATGACTAAATTAAGGAAGGGACAAATAACAGACTGCGAAGTGGCCAAAAGATTTAAAAGATGCATTTAGTTTCTGGATAAACGAGGAGACGGCTTCAGCTGTTACATGCCAAGAGAGTTGTTCTAATGGGCCATTAACGAGCACAGTTCGACGGCCTGCTTCCTGGCAACACTGAAAGAGGTTGTATGCAGACTTTTGTAAGAGTGCGCTTTAGTACTGAAACTTACGTACTTGTTATTGTACATCTATAGTCTACACTAAGAAATTTCATTATGGCTTTTTTTTAAATAAAGAAAAAGGAGTAGGTTTTTTTGGATTTAATCCACTTTATTCAAATGGTTTTTATCTTTATTTTATGTTTGATCAGACGTAACAATTTTTTAGACTATCTTTTCAGCACCAGTTGTTCCTTTTAGTGTAGGTATACATATATTATGTGAGTATTCATGATAGTACTCAGGGTATTTGATAAACTATTGACAAACTATTGACAAATTTTTTACTAAAAATTTACACAGCAATTAACTTATACTTAATTTAAATAAAAAACTGAAATGTAAATTGCACACAGATATTTTATTCCGACCGCTCCCTATGTTATTACTTATGTATTTGACCAAAGCGCACTCCACAACACTTCTAGCATGGACCGCGTTCGGTTCACTCAGCAGTTTTTACTTTTTCGCCACCATAGACAAACGAGGCTCGCGAATTTATGGAATTACCGCGTAGTCTGTAAATTGCAAATGGCGGTACTTTTCTGGCGCGAAAATGGATATAATTTTATAATGCAATTGTGCATTTGTAAGTAACTGGTTATATATTTGTATTATTAATTTATTTATTTGTATATTTTATATAATGAAACCAGTATCTTTAAAGTAATATTTGCAGGATATTTTTATAATATATTTTAAGTGAATAACAAAATCTTTTATAAAGAAGGTAAAAGGGGACGTCCTTGACTAGCAGTTTCAATGGCATAACAATATAAAAAGTTACAAGTTTTATTTATTACTAGCTGTGCCCGCAACTTTGTTGGCGTGCTATTTGAAATAAGATTTTCTTTA
Organism: Amyelois transitella; assembly: GCF_032362555.1. Taxonomy (NCBI): domain Eukaryota; kingdom Metazoa; phylum Arthropoda; class Insecta; order Lepidoptera; family Pyralidae; genus Amyelois; species Amyelois transitella. Next base: position 9,557,978 of record NC_083509.1, read on the forward strand.
ACATATAAGGTTTTTGGATCTAAAATCTTTGCTACATCACTAATGGCACATATCTTTCTGTTTTCGTACGTACTACAATATTCAGGTACAGTTTATTCCTTGCTATCGGAGATAGTACAGCTTAGTTGACTTTATCAAGCTGCCCGATGCGCCTTTATCATGCAAATTAACTACTGCTGGTCCACACAGCACTGCGATTAAACCCCTTGGCCATTGTCATTTTCCCTGGATTTGCAACTGAAGGTTCCATAAATTTTCGTCTTGACGTTTTACTTGCATTGATACTGTAAGATATCGCTTGTGCTTTTCTTAGTTTTTGCGAAATAATTATTATTGTGAATTTGCTGTAATTTATTGTATTGCAATAAAGAGTTATTGTATTAGTGCTGTATTTGCTAAATTGTAATATTAAAATACAACAGAATACATGAACAGAAATTTGTTTACATAAAAGACATTGAGATTATTACTATCTGCCGTTAAGTGTCCTTTTGGCTGTTTTAAGTACATATTTTTCTTTATTTAGTTTTCACGTATTTTAATAAAATGTATGTATTAAGTGGGACAATAATGAGAAGATCGACAAAGTTAATTAAAATATTTTTATTTACAACAAATGTTATTTTTTATTCTAAAAAAGGACTTAATGGTAAACTATGGTAAACTATAATGAAAAAAAACAATTTTTGTTTCATATATTATTATGTATCCAATAGACCAATTAACGCGCCCTTTTTTACGAACGCATTATTTTCATGACCAAACTTTTTATAGCATGACGAGAGCGCGAATGTTGTTTTCATTCATTCGAAAAGTGACGTTGAGTTATGAGTCGATGATAGTCAAAGTGGCAAGAGGATACAATCGGTACATAGTTTATTGTGCTGTCAGTCAGATTATGTTTACGTGGTGAACCTTTTGTTAGGAAACAAAGTTTGGCAAAATGCATTCAATAAAAATCAATGAAAAAAATATATGTTTACCATGGTGGTGCACTGTACTGAAATTAATCTTTCGTAAGGTTGGCTATTAGTTAATGAATTTGCCTTACTTGTCATAAAAATAATAACTCATAAAATTTTATTTATATCAAATATACTTTTTTTTATAAAAGCATAAGCAATACGACATACAAAAAACACAAACAAAGTCGATTTCTCGTATATTTTTTTGTTAGATACTTAGTTGATTTTCACGAATTTCTTTGATTGGCTTTCATCAACTATCCCCGATAATTAAATTGCTGACGGCAGTCTCACATCGTATGTAAAAATACCGAAACTTACAATGGAAGGGAAGTTCAGTGTATTTCTTTAGACCTATTATTTTTAAATAATACTTTTTTTTTGAAGAAATTTAATAAAACTACAGTATACATGTTTATTTTAATAGTAAAATAACCTCAAACTTTAATATACATAATTTATTTAATTACTTACTAGCGGGGTATAAAATTATACTTAAGATATTTTATATATTGATTTATCCATGTGACACGTGGGAAATTAAGGCAAAAAATTAACTTGCTTTTATAAATTAATCGTCGATTTAATTTCCCTAACATCTATAAAATTTGAACTGAACAAATGTATCTAGACCTGCAAAATGAATATTTCCCAATGCACAGATAAATTCTCACGCTAAATCGATCGGATTTATTTCTCTCCTGAGTGCAGAATGACTGTACAAATGGCTCGAACTTTTATTGTACTATCTATAGTGATGTTACTTAAACAAGCTAAAATTTGCATTAAATTCACGGCCACGTTTTAAACTCGCTTAATGAAAGATGAAGATTAGTAAGCGAAATTAATATCTTTGTAATAAATTACAAGAGATGACAAATAATACTAATACATGTAACATAACAATATTTTATGATTTATTGACACGTATTACTTCTTCCTCCTAGATTTAGTCCCGGTTGCATCCTCACCACTCTAGAGGCCCGGGGTATGCCTTTGACCATGAATCCTGGAGTGTATGAGTCAGGTTTTAACACGAAGCTACTCCCATCTGACCTTCACAACCTTTGAAGTGAAAACTAACACGTACCTATTGGATCCAGTGTGAACTAATTGTGAGAATGTGCAGGTTTTCTCACGATGTGATGACCTCAAGAACATCGATTAGTATTCAAATTTTTATTGACACGTATTATAATTATCATAATATGAGTATGATTCCGATTTCATTCATTACGTTAGCTGTGAATCTTCATGCGTGGAAGTTCCTCAAAAAAATCTTATTTAAACGATAGTATACAAGCAAACTTATATACAATAATACAATAGGTATTCTCTTCACCGACCTTAGCCAACGGCACGAACAAACAACTTCAAGATTCAATTTTATAGGGATCAGCGGAAGATGTTGCGAAGGAAATATGGACCTAAGCATCTGTGATGTGTGACAGTATTATTGAAAACGTGCACAACGTGTTTGTTTTGCATACAAAGTTTCAATTCGGTGTTATTTTAACACTAGAGGCTTTATATACAAGATTATATTGTAATAGTGTGTAAATAATAGTTTCGTCTTTTATTTGTTTGTTTAGATAACGTAGGGGAAAACAACCTACCTACCAATTTTATACCTTTAATCCCTATTTTATACAAAATTAATTATCTTAAATCACAAATCTTCGCCCTTGTATTTCTGGCCCCCAATAGATCATTACATTGCTTGTTATAAATTGATCTTTTGCTTAATAAACACTCCACAAAATTAGCGATAGTACCCGATGTCAATGAAAATAACCCCGTAGGTACACAGGATGTTTAAAATAATTTCCCTTGACAGAAACCAGCGTAATTTGTCAACGTCGCTGCGCCACGTAAAACAATGACTTGGCCTTTCCCCACCCGCGCAACTTATTAAATAAACATTCAATTTAAGGACTTGTCACACTGTTAGTTTGGGGGGTAACTTGCAAGTCGCCAAACTGGTTACAATACGCCACATGTAACTCACAACACAGATGAAAGCCTTATTTCTGAGACTGGTATATAAGGTATTTACATATACATTTACTTTATTAATCTAGAAAATTGGTTGCTGCATCTCTAAGAATTGTCCTAATAGGCAACTAATGTAAAAAAAAATGGGATTCTTCTTGTAAGCGATGGGATAGCAACCTGTCCCTATTTAAATCTAAATTCCATCATTGAGCTATACAGCTTAACCTTTCGTGGCTCTGGCCAGCCAGCTCTGTCTACCCTGCAAGGGATATCGTCTTGATTAATGTACGTATGTACGTAAAGTCGTAGAGTTATTAACATAGGAATCGAATAAAATCCTTACCTAAATAATTTCGGTTTCTATAGTAGAACTTATTAATACAAATAATACATACGATAGCTTTTTTGTGGACAATGATCGTACGCGCCATTTACTGACCTATTTATTATTTACCTTTATGATTTTATTACCTCTAATGCACGATTCATCCTTGTTCTAAAAACTCGCAATCGCTAATGTGACCTACCCTAACCCTTTCCGATCGCTAATGGTGTACAGATAAAAATGTCCTCATAAAATAACATTTGCGTCGAGGAGGGAAAATCGAGGCGTCCTTGTTTGCCTACCTAGGGTGCCGTCATTTATTGCTCGGGTTCGTTACTTATTGTGTGTAGATCAAATAATATTTTACTTTGTTTTTATCTATTTATTACACCTTAATGATTTTTTTCTTGTCAGGATTACGAACCGATTTAATAAACACAATCTCAGGGCTCAAGTCGTTATAAAAAATGTACGTTATCTGATTAGTCTCGAATATTTATCTTCCTCAGTATTTATTGCTAAATACAGACTTATTGAATAAGTATACAGTAACACCAGTCTTGAACTTACTTTGATGCTATCAAAATCTATGTAATTTACTTTTTTGCATATTTACTTATCAATATGATGTGCAGACGAATGAAAAATGTAGCCAAGCATTGGAAAGGGTCACACCGGTCATCGATATTCAAAACCCTTTTTGGCTCACTGAAGATATTAAAAGCTCAGCTGTACAGAAGATAAATATTTTACGGTCCGCTTGTGACCAGTAAAAGGTTTGATGTTACCCGCTCCGACATTTTGAGGGTCACCTACAAGGAAAAATTTTCAGATTAGGAGATGCAGATTTCCTTGTAGTTTTGTAATAGAAAATAAATAAATAAATAATAAAATCATGACTCTTTCCCGGAGGGGTAGGCAGACTACATCTTTCCACTTATCACAACCATGATAGTATAGGTAGCAATAACTAGATGTAAGTACCTATATAATTTCTGTACTATTACAATTACTAATAACTTACTTTTACTGTAAAAAAATAAAAAAGTCATGGATTTTATTGCAAAAACCTTAAACATATAATTTGATATTTTTACTTTGGAAAAATTTCACGATGTTCTAATGCATCATTTGCGAATTAAATCAAAACTAAACTGTATGTAAATTTTTCCTCGGCGACGGTTAAAGCGGGAATATTCTCAGAAAATATAAACCCTCAAACGATGTCAAGTACTATTGATGGCCTCCTTAAAGATATTATGTTCCAAAACAGCGGAGTATTGGGGAAACAAAGTGTGCTACAAGTATAATGGAGTCGTCCAACAAAGGAATTGGGCGCAATCAGGCCTTTCGCCTTTTTTCCTTGTGCAAAAACGGCCCCTTTGTATGAAAACAAATATAAACTTAATTCGAACAATCAAGATTTTTTTGTATTCTACGATTTTCTAAGGTCAGCTAGTTTGATGACCTAAAATAACCTAATTTTATCAAGTAAACGTGACCTCATGCTATAGTTAGATACAGAAGTTATGTACCTATTGGCTCTGAATACTCGCATTACTAAGTGTTAAGACGTAATATGTGCGCGGCTTTACCGTCAATTAATAGAGGACAGTACTTAAACGTACCTATTTATTTGAAGAAGAAACTGCTAAATATTTTCTATTTCGACAACTTCAGCAACAAATCGCTTAATATTTTTGTAGAAAACCGAACGATCCTTTTGTATAAAATCGGATCTTGGTTATTCGTGCGTTGAACAAAGTAAAGGCGGACCCTCGAACTCCTGAAGATATTTAATTTAAAGTTCATCAGTTTCCTTTACATTCCAATTTAATGACCCGACAAGGAAAGCGTTTTCTTTGTAAACTTTGTTACCGCTAACAAAACCTTTGTACTTCATGTGTGTATTAAAACTTGTTCTTGCCACTGAAACCAACGTAAAGAAACCATTAGAAACTGAATGTGTAACCATGAACTAATATGGGCCAGGTTACGGGAGTCATGGCTTGCCCATTCCGGAAACACGGAGAAGGCGTACCCTGGACTCGATGTGACGATTTAACTGGGTCTAATGGCAATTTTCCTTGTTTTTGCATGTTCTAATTGATATAAATTCAATAATCTTTGATCCGCAGCACTAAAGTCACTCCCTTTGTTATCTCAAAGTCAGCCTACTTAATAAGATTTCAACACTGTGCTACTTCTTCAACTTTTGAACTTCATCCATTGAATTATTTTTGTGTGATTCGATTAACAAAGCCGAAGTGGATTGATTTATATTCATTTTTGGGGCTGCCAAAATATAATGACATGATTTATTCTGTAGTATGATGTCCATTATCAACTGACCGTAGAATTAAATAAATCTAGTATAATTGCTCAATTACAATATTATAAAAAAATAAGGAAGTTATCTCGAAGTTAAAAGTAAAAACAGCTATAGACACACGTTGTTTGTCGGTCAAGTCAAATAGTAACCTACAGGCATTGTTTAGCAGTTATCACTATATTACCCACAATATCAAGATTGTATCTTCAGGACTGTCGCAATCCTAAGTAATAAACAAATGCTAAATGGCTTGTGTAGTTGTTTGTTACGTCTTCACGCCTTATCTAACCAAAAATGATAACGAATTCGCGGACAAAATATATAGAACCAAAATACTTACAGTTTTGTACAGTCAACCAAAGTTCTTCCTTCGCATCTGACAGAGATCATAGTTGTATGCACTTTACTTATTCAATATAACGTCGACGTCGTTCTTTCGCGAACTTCTTAGAACTTGAATAGAATTTGAATTTTTGCATAGCGAGGCAAACGTTGGACTCAATCATAGAAATACAATTAATCCGATTTGGACACAATGATACCAAAAATGAACTATATTCGTATATAAGGAACCTTTGTTCCGGGCGGTTTTTCCATAACTGCTACGTAAAAGGTTTCGATATTTTTTAACATAAATATTTTATATCCTTCTAGCTGGGAAAAGCTTGCGGTGCTCTGCGTATAATTCCGAACTGACTTACCCAATCCAACAGCTTTATGGTGGAGTAATAAGGATGATCAGGTAGTTATACAAAACGACTGACTTCCCGAAATTAACGACTGTATATTATCTTGCAGGCGAGAAACAGAAAGAGAGGCAAGAGAAACGCTTAATTCAAAATATTTTTAATTATATATTTTTACGTTCATGTCAACATCAGAACCTGCAAACTAGTTAAGCATGTTTTTAGATTCCTTAAATCTAATGTAGAAGTATGACTTAGGAAATTCTGTTCATCATTTTATTACTTCGGTCACATCAAAATGTTTGAAACTTGTGAAACGTCGTGGCCGTGCCTTTTCCGGCTTCTACTATTGAAATAAATGTTCTGAAAGTTAACAAAAACGAACTCAGTCAAGGCGCGGCGTTTTTACCTCTTTCTATTGTTGATACGAACTTTTGTAGGCAACCGAAAGTGTACTTTGAAAGGAACCTCTGTATAATATTTTTATTTCTTAACTCGAAGTAATGCCACAATATACATACACTCCGATGTAAATGTGAATTTATTCTGAGAGATGATATCAAAGAGCGATTTGTCATCAGCACAGAGTGCGATGTTTAAAAAGTCATAAACCTACCTTACAATCCTTTTCACCTGTTTTCTAAGGAAATCAAAAAACATCCAGTGAACAGTATATACTTTTTTAGATTGAGGAACAAAACGAAAAAGGTACTTTATTAACACCTTTTCGTCAACGTCCAATATAGGTAGGTCTCTTCTATTTAAATTCTTGAGTACATTACAATAAGAATTTTTATTTAAAACGTAAAACAGTGAATCCTAGTGGAAACCTCTAAACGAAGTTGCTTTATGTAAAAAATGTTACTGGCCACCATTTTGAAACAATAAAAATAAAAAAATATAGAATAATTCAAATAGCTCACACAATGTTCTCCTCGCAGTAAACCTATTTAATTCAAACTAAACATGAAATAGGCAACCTGTACCGTTCTGTATCATTAGTGTATGTCAGTTCACATTACAGGGCAAATTACGCCCCTTTGATCTTTCAGCTTTTTCAGACAGACGCAGAGATAATTAAAGTACAGTGAGGATGCACGATAATGTCGGTAAAATTATTTAACTTTAAAAAGGCACAGAGGAAGTGAGGCAAAGAACTGTAATGTGAAAATTAAGCCTTGTCTGAATCGGATAATGCTTCGGATGCATTTCAAAGTTATTAGGTACTAAATAGAGTATAAATAAAAAGTTATTGCTTTATTTGTTGTTTTCGTTTACTTTTTATATGAGTATTAAATAAAGATACAATATTATATTCTGGTACCTACTATGTTAATGTTTTGTCAAGGTGCAACACATTTGCTTTGTACAAAAGAACAACTATCGCGTTAAAGATCATATTCCGTTTTACTAGAAATTATTGCATTCATCGATGAACTTATGCTTGTAACAAACTTCAGATATTATAAATACCACGATAAACTTACAGGATATTTTAATAAAATTTTAAATATGAACTCTTCAAAGGGTTAGCCATGTGGTTTACATGTTTAAATTGAAAATTAGAGCAACTGACCTCTTAAACCACAACAGGGTTATCAGGATATTTTAAACTAAAACCAGTTTATACAAGGTTTAAAATACTTTCAGAAACAAATAAGCTTTTGAAATTTTTAAAACTGTTAACCGACAACTTACAGAAACTGTAGTGTATGTAAACATAAAAATATTGCTTTCAACATCGGGTTCATTGAAATCTCTTAACTGATTTGATATAAACCGTTTCTAACTAAAAATAATTCTGCTTTTTGTTAATTGAATGAATAACATTATGAAACATAAAGTAGTAGTAGATAATAATTTTCCATCTTATTTTTTTTTCTAGTGCTACATTTCAATCTGTGTAATTTGTCCCGGATATATTTATTTTATTTATTTATATTTTACTTAAGTAATACGTTACTGCTGCTGAAACTTTAAGTACTTGACCAATTATACCAACCATAGATGAAAACACTAAAAAGTCATACAATACCTATATATATCTTTCATTGTCACTAAAATTGACATCAAACTTTGATTACTTGTTCCCGAAGACATGAAATTCTTTAAACGGACAGTTGGTAGCTAAATTAAACGAGGATTCCGCTAAATGTAGTCTCTGTAATGGGATACGAAGGCGGCAATTTAGATGAACTGCACAGAAATTACAGGATGCTTTGCACGTCACACTCAATTTGCATAAGAAATAATGGGGAATGTTAATTATGCATAGGTTATATTGATGGTTAGTAACGACAGTTTTGGAACCCAAAAATTTAAACAGAGAGAGAAAGACAGAAGAAATTGTATGTGCACAGACACTTATAAAATACAAACACATTTATTTATTTAAAACTTTATTGCACAAAAAAAATGTACAAAAGGCGGACTTAATGCCGTTTGGCATTCTCTACCAGTCAACCAGCTGACCAAACAGAAAAACTTTAAGTTGGTGGTGCGATAAATTGCACATGCAAACTGCAAAATAAATACAATACAAAAAAATGCATAAATACAACCAAAAGACAGAACACTCGAAGCGACATACAACTTAGATGTATAGGAATGGAAATTATTTGAGCTCTAACATTACCGCCGTGTTTTTATCCTGTTTTACGATTAGGCATGTGAGGATACATTTTTCGCGTTAAAATTTCATATGTCAACCCTCAGCTCTTCTTACAACAACAAGTAATAATATAAGGGAAAAGCAAGGACACTATTCATAATACCGGTACGAATATGGATTTTGGGACGCGGAAGTCAATTTCCGATATTTGTAAAATATATCAGGTAGTGAGCCCGCGAGCCTCCTCAATCATGCAGGCGTCCCAGGAATTTTCAAGGAATGTTCAAGGAATTTTTCGATTAAGCCTGCCGCCATTGTGTGAGAGTGACTCGACAATGCCGCGTTACATTTTCTTGGACATCAAGTGGGGTGAATCCACTTTTTGCGGAAGGAAATGTGACCGAGCTTCTTTTTGTTTTCGCGGTGTAAGAAATGAGGCGTAGGCTGATTAATTGTGAGAAAAAGATGGTTTCATGCTTTATTCTTTGGCCATCAGTTTTTATAATGTCAGATGAGCCGTTCTATACATTGTAAAGGTTGGATAAAAATAAAATAAATATATACTGTACGGTGTGAATTCATGATGAGACATACAATACAATACAAATTATCTTTATTGTCCATAAAAAAATACAAACGTAGTAGAAACATACATTATGAATATGTTGAGCAAAGGCGGACTTATCACTAAGCAATCTCTTCCAGCCAACCTTTGGGTAGTGAAAGGTTTTGAGAGAGAGATTAGAGAGAGAGACATTAGATTTTGATTATCGCAAAAAGACATTAGTCCATCCAGCAGGCGTTTCGGTCTTTAAGATACAGTGGGCTTCGTCAACCCCGTAACTGATACACATAGAGTACATAAACTGAAGACTGAATAAAGCGAAAAAAAAAGTCGGATTGCGAACCCCAGACCTCGAAGCTTATTGGCGGAGGGTGCAACTGGGATCGCGCCAGGATGAGAGTACATATACCTATATGTAAAAAATTGCCTACGACCCCTGTAACGGAGGGCCGACCTTGACATTAAATTTTCGGTCATCCTACGACCGTGATCTTGACTTACTTTACAATAAGTGGGGGTATCTTAGAAGGCACAGAACCAAGACATTACAGCACTATTACCGCCGTTATTGCTTGAAAACTAGAACCATCAAAGAGGTCGTGGTGTGATATATACTTACTATAAGTATTGTTAGTATAATAAGTCGTAAAAAACAGCATTTGTCTGTACACATGAGATAGTTTAACAGAAAAAAATTTAAAAACATTTGGAGGACCAATAAATAGAAGTTTATTTTCAAGATTTTTATCTATCTTTAAGTTTTTTACTCATATGAAATATTAATGAAATTTGATTAGATTTTATATTTAGCACTTCAAAAGAACTGCGTAATATAATTTACGTAAGTAAAAAAGTGTTAAATTGTTAAATGAAATTGATTCGGCAAGTTATAAAATATTTTTATGTTGGAAGTTCAGAGAGGCTGGAGACATGCCAAATGAAACCACAAATTAAATCCCCCACTACTAATATATCTATTGTTTGCGAACTTCATGATGAGACATTAGATTTGGAGAATTGCAATTTCATGCTTATATTATAGCTTAATAATTTGAAGCAATAATTAAGAGAGTTATTTTTCTTACTTACCTATCTGTAATATATTATCTACTAGCGAGCGACCCGCCCCGGCTTCGCACGGGTGCAAAATTCGGAAAAAATTATACATAAAAATCTTCCTCTTGAATCACTCTACCTGATACAAAAAACCGCATCAAAATCCGTTGCGTAATTTTAAAGATTTAAGCATACAGACAAACAGACTAAAATAACGACTTTGTTTTATACTATGTAGTGATAATAATATTATCTAAGTATTAAAACTATTCCGTAACTGAAGTGACTGACTGGCTGTAGACCACACACAGCCCAAACCGCTGGGTCTGGTAACATGTAAAAACATTAAAAGTTTAAAGAGGTTTTCCTGAATTTCCCGCGGGAACAGGAATAAACGGGACTTTACGTTGAAGGCGGGCTGAGCCGCGGGTGTCTCTCTAACACCACATTTAAGTTAATAAAGTATGTAGTGTTACATGTAGTTTCTAAGGAAAGCGAAATAAATTTATATACATACATACATACTCCTAGTTACCTTACGGGGTAGACCAAGCCAACAGTCTTGAAAAACTGAAAGGCCACAGCTGTTTAAATTTATTTATTTGTGCCAATTTTTATTTCTGTCGTAGATTTCACAGATCACAAATCAAGACTGTTTTTTGCTGCATTTCCCTTCACCTACACGGGTTTTCGTTACATATTATCCATCCACACTAATAATAGAGCGAAAATATTTGTATTTTTATACATTTGTAACGAATAAACTCAAAAACTACTGGGCTGATTTTAACGTAATTTGGCATAAATATACAGATTGAATGGACCTTCAGGCGTAAAATAGGAAACTTTTTCTAGAATTTCCCACTAGAGCGTAGCCCGCTAAAGCTAGTATAAAATTAAATATAAAACGCTGTTTCATAAAAAAAATATATTTTGCTTATTCTAAGACGATAGTAAGTAAGTCAAGACCAGACTGAGGTGAACAATATTGCCTCATACACCGTATAACGGCACTCATCGGAAAATAGCTGTGTTATGAAGGCCTGATGCCGTGTCTGTCATCATTATTCATTACTTGTAAGATGACACAACGTTTCCTAGTGTTTTCCTTTGTTTTACGTTAATTCTGGATAAAATTTAATCTATTCCTAATGATAGTATCATAGACAACAAAAATAGGTAAATTTTTCAATGACTTAATGAAATAGACTGACGAAAATAAAACACCGCCAGAAAGATGTAGACGTTGTTGTACACACATTTTTACATGCATAAATCACGTCTTTATCCCTTGCAGGGTAGACAGAGCCAACCGTCTTTTCAAGACTGAAACGTCACGTTGAGGTATATGACCCAATGATGGAATCGATATTCAAATAGACACAGGTTACTGGCCTTTCACGTACAAGAAGATTTAATGAAACATTAACACATTTAAATACTTACTTTATTTAAGAATAATTATATTCAAGCCGATTGATGGAAAAATTCAAGACGACCGTACAAAGTGTAGGGTCCGAAGACAGATCTCAGGCGAAGCATATCATTGGATGATGGTGTAACTGGGAACACGGAAATGTGAGAGAAATAAATGATTAATGATACCACAGTAACCAGGTTTGAACCATTATCGAGTGTCGTTGATGGACTTAAGATTTATGAACTTCAATAACATTGTTTACGGAACTTTATGAATACTAATACTTAGGCAAAGAGAGTGTCATAAGAAATCAATGTAGAAAAAATGTTGGGTTTTTATTTGTAATTAGAGGTCGTAAGAGGCGTCATTTTTAAATTGGTCAATATATGTTAATTTTTTATTTAAATAGTAAAAACATAATTATTTAATTCCTACATTTTAGTTGCTGCATTATACCTATATAAAACCAAATTAATTCACTTCATTACATTCTTTTAAAAAATTTCAAAATGAGAACAGTTTCCTCGTTTTTCGTAATCTCGATGTCACCGGCCAGTGCGACTTTGCGAGTGACACACATCCGCGGCAGACCCTCGTCATGTCACCAGCATCTTTTTGCTACAAAACTGCAACAGACGGCTGGTACCTACTTTGCTTTTTTTTCCTATGTAATAATATAGTAGTGGAACGGCTTAGGCATACACCGCGAAACCTTTACCACTCATAAATGGAACAGTTTTCCAAGAGATTTCCTCTTTTTTTCATAATAAAATGTGTTACTAGCCAGAGCCAAAGATTTATTAGTTCGAGTCAGGTTCTTTTTATTCTATAACTTTTATTTGATGGAAGTTCTAATCAGGAGTGCTCTAAGCCGCCAAGCTTGCATGAAGAGAATTATGAAGAGAGTCGCGGAAAGTGCCTATCTTACACTGCCATTATTATCTTGCATAAGTACATAAAAGCTATCTAATGTACCGCTATAACCAAAGTCAGCAAGAGGAATGAGCGTTAGTCACAACAACAAAGCCTTCCTACACAAAGTTAGATTTGCGGTTTCTATTTGTTAATACTAAGCTTGAACCATTTAGCACGCTCTATAGGTTTAATGCGCAAACTAGAGCTTAAATTCAGTCAGAAAACATACAATTTGTGGGAAATAGCTCGCCACTTTCAGTGCTAAAGTTACAACGGTGCAAAGCGAAATACAAATTGTTGTTGTAATTTACTGTGTACTAAAACTTTTAGTGGTAATAGAGTAGCAAATATTTGCTTATCTTCCTACAGTATGCCAAAATGGAAACATAAAGTATGATACCAAACCTAATGAAAATTACATTCTTCTCATTCTAGCGGGAATTCTGGATAACCTCTCCTGGTCCACCCCTAGATCATATAGGTATGTAACCTATGTGGATACCCAGCAGTTTAGTCTGTGTGTTAACATATCAGACAATAAGTCAGTCAATGTCCTGTTTTATATACATACATACATACATATGGTCACGTCTATATCCCTTGCGGGGTAGACAGAGCCAACAGTCTTTAAAAGACTGAATGACTACGTTCAGCTATTTGGCTTAATGATAGAATTGAGATTCAAAAAGTGACAGGTTGCTAGCCCATCGCCTAAAAGAGGAATCCCAAGTTTATAAGCCTATTCCTTAGTCGCCTTTTACGACATCCATGGGAAAGAGATGGAGTGGTCCTATTCTTTTTTGTAATGGTGCCGGGAACCACACGGCACTGTTTTATATATTGGGAAGTTGAAGATGTTTAATGCACATGTTATGCAGTATTTCATTATCATTAAAAATTCAACAGACTTCAGTGTTCTGCTCTGTTCAATACAATTAATTTCCGTACTCCATTGGATCTGCGAACTACGGGAACTATCTTACCAATAAATTCTAAGTGAGCGGGCGCAGAGATCTGATTTCCGATGATATAGAATTAATACTCGATGGTTTCCTTACTATGCGTTTTAGATTAAATTTGATATCCGTAGTTGTTAAGATTAATTACAAACCGATAGAAGCGAATAATAAAGGGTAAGGGAAAGATGTTGTCCCTACCTACCCCTCCGGAATAAAGACATGATTTTATGTATGTTTATATGTAATAAAGGGTACCTTTACATAGTATTCTTTAAACTAGAGGACGCCTGCTTATAACGAAAAATCTCGTTAATTTCCGTTTGCGCGGGTATTTCAGGAAATCCTCTCATATACGCACTCCTAAACCACATAAAGAATTGAATGAAATTTGGCAAGGCGCAGCCCTAAATGCTGGTTAGCAATTTAAGCAATGCCTTGTCTCTCAATCAGTCAGTCACGGAAGAGTTTTATATGATGTACATTTTAGTTTACTAATTTCGGTCACTTCGCTTCAAATTATAACACTTATTATGTTTAATCTTGGTTTTTAATTCTTACGAGACAGACCGAGCTAACTGTCTTGAAAATGTTGATGGGCCATGTTCAGCTGGTTGACATAATGATGGAATTTAGATTTAGATCTAAACTATCCCTTTATTTAATAGCAAACACATCAGCAGCCAATGTTGACTTATTTCATAACTCAGTGTCATGTTATGCTATTTTTGTTTTTTTTTGTTATGTATATAAATGTATGATAGAGCCACCACTTCATTTAAAGGTAGTACAAACAGTTTTAATCTCTTTAAAGCACACCTGAATGCCGTTTCCACTCCGCTAAAAACCTTTAGTTCGTTTTATTTCCCAGTATACAGCCAGAACAAGCAGAACAATGGCTTTTTGAGATTTCAGCATCTATTTTTGCCTTTTTCAGAAATATAGTTGAAAGCATACACTATTCAAATATATCACGAGTAGCAGAACGGATACGTGTAGAAACTTTACTAGGTGGAATACATATATCCTACTCCGCAATGCCTAGTGCCGTGTGGTTCCCGGCACTTTATTTTAATAGAACCTCTTTCCTTAGTTGTCGTAAGATGCAGAAGAGCAACAGAGAAAGAAGAAGACTGTACTCTTCTTTACTCAGTTTGAACGGGAAAGAGATCATGGCTTTTTTGGCCAAATTATGTATTTGTCTTACACATATCATGAAAATTATATTTAGTAGTTACTAATGACCCGGCCTGCCTTCTTATTAATTATCCAAATAGCTGGGGAAACTACACCAAAATCCGCCGAAAAAGAAGAAAGCTTGAAAAAAAGAGGTGGAGAGGCTTTTTAATTAAATATTCTATTTATGTAGTGATTATATTAATTTTGCACTTCTAATTCCTCAACAAAAGATGTGGTTTCTGCCAACCCCTCCGGGAGAGAGGCGTGTTTTATGTATGTATGTATTAGTTTATATTTCACACGTCTCTAGGCAAAGACTCACGTCATTATACATATTCAGGTAAATTCTTACCTTCAAATTTCAGTTATATTTGATACTGAAGCAATCTAGAGTTTCGTATCCGAGTTACTGAGAACTAGAATCTAGTAATCTCTCTAGAGATAACATCTCTAGAGAGAGAAGGTTCGCTTGAAGACTTGTGTGTACTTCGTCAAAGCGGATATAGTCTACGATTTGTTTCTATGTACCTAAAGGATGAATAAAATGAAATGGAGAGTCTTAGGAAATAGAAATTGAGATCTGTAAAGTGTAAAGGGGAAGCAGACTGTTAGTAAATCCTACTAATATTATAAATGCGAAAGTTTGTGCGTATGTCAGGATGTCAGTATGGATGTTTGTTACTCTTTCACGCAAAAACTATCACTTACGATGAAATTTGGTATGTAGGTAGCTGAAGATCCAGAATGACAAATAGGCTACTTTTTGTCCCGGAGTTCCCGCGGGATTGATAGGGTTTCTATGAGGACGAAGTCGCGGGCGGCCTCTAGTTGTGTTATATACTTATTAAGCCGTATTACCAAATACTGCTCAAGCTACTATGACCGATAAGATATTTAATTAATTGGCGCACCCTTTTAGGTAGACCTAGTGGAACATAGGTACCTCCGCTTGATTCGCCTGGGAAAGAGGCATAATTTTATACACCTATTAACTGTTGCCCGCGGCTTCGCCCGCGTTTCAGTCGCCTTTTCACGTAACCTGTGTGTAACTACAATTATATTAACTACACGCATAGATGATTGAAAGATTTTGAGATAAAACCTTTTGTAAAAAATGGAACTAATGACAAAAAGGCTCTTCATAATTTTCACACAAAAAAGAAATAATCCTCATTTATAATTACAACATGAAGATAATTTGTCCACAAAAGAACCACGTTATTATTCCTTGATAAATTATTCATTTTGTTGTAATTAAATTGGAGATAAAATAAAAGGTGCAAAAGAGATGAAAGGGATGCTTTTGGAATTAATTAACAAAGAATAATATCCTGTTTATTCTTCACTAGCAATCGCCTGCGTAGTCGCTCGCGTATATATTATAGCTAATGTGTTATTTTTTATATATAAGCTAAATTACTATAAATTTCCATCTTAATTTTGCAAAAGAGTAGGAAAAAAATATATCCACAAACTTCTGCATTAATAATTTAAGTAAAAAAAATGTATGTAAATATTGATAAGGAAATGATTATTGTAAATTAATAACTTCCTGTAATATGAATATAAAGACTAACTTATTTCCAAAAAACGATCGCTAATTCATGATCTTTTTTACAAACTTTGATCAAAATCGGATTTACAGTTTGGCCATGAAAGAGTAATAGACAGAAAGATAATAAGACAGACTTTACTTATTAGTTTACTTGAAATGTATTTGTTGCACAAGGTTAAGAAATTAAAACGTAGCTTAATGCTATTTCACGTGTAGAACTGAACTTCTTCAAGAAGAATACCCTTTTTACCTAGGTTCTAATCCTGAACGATGACCGGACACCTCTCGGAGGCACGCATACAAGATAAAGTTGACGGTAATCTTATAGCTATATACAGGTTAAAACAAAATAACTTTCGGAAACAAAAGATCAATTTAAATTTTATCCCGTCCACATCACACGCAGTCACATCCAAAACAAACAACAAATAAAACGAACGCGAATTCATTTTGCGTAACTCAACACGCGTGCCAAAGAAAAATAATTTCCATTTTGTTACACTCCCTGAATGCTGTAAATATTTCATTCCGCGGGGGTACGAAGATCGGATAAATCCGCGAAATAAGAAACAAACTGAGCGGGTGGATAAGTACAAAAGCTATGAATGAAGAATCAATAAGCTTATTTTAGAGTGAAGGAATTATATTAATTCTCAATTTAGATAGATAAGACATATTAGACAAATACCATGATTGCCTACATGCACTTAATATGTTATAAAATATTAAAAATTTCTAGTTGCTTTAAAGTTTAAGCGAGTCCTTATAAACACTTGCAAAAACAAGTCGACAAAAGCAAGGTATCGCAGCATACCGTAGCAAAACCCGATAACCGCAAGTCTCGATTAGTTGGCTGCAGCCGGTATCCGGAATCCGGGCTTTACCGATATTTGCTAAGGATGTATCGAGAATCGGGAAAATGTAAATGGAGTCCAGAAATCCGGACGCTCGTTACGAATGGACGCTTGTAAATTGACTAAACCTTGATTTGAGGATAGATTTTTGAATAATATTGCAATATGCAGATTTCTGTCGATTTCAGGAATAAATAAATAAATATATACGGAACAAATTACACTGATTGAGTTAGCCTCGAAGTAAGTTCGAGACTTGTGTTACGAGATCCTAACTCAACGATACTATATTTTATATGATCAAACGAACTTCACAAGTGAAGTTCGATCAATATTATATGATTCGCTTCATTCGAAGATATATTTAATACTAGTAGTCCTTTTAGTCTACAAGATAGCTCACGCACGATTTTTAAGAGACAATCGATGTTTAAATCGATAAGTCAAATGAAATCGATTGATTCAACCACTCATCGTTCCTTGTTCCAACCGTCATTCTTTTAGAGATAGAGACGATGCAGAACTTTGCTTTCGGGAAAGAGTGAGGGGGGACCTTATATCTTCGAATGAAGCGAATCATATAATATTGATCGAACTTCACTTGTGAAGTTCGTTTGATCATATATTATATTTCTTCGCTTCATTCTTCAGATATATTTAATACTAGTAGATGTTAAGAGAAAAGTTTTGCAGTCGACTAAATAAAACAATTAAGGAACTTCTACTAATCATTTTAATATGTACTCAAGGTACGTTAATTAAGGATACATTCTTACTTATAAATAGAACAATAATAACCACAAACCCTGTTATTATCTCAATCTTGTAATATTGAATGAGCAAAAGTATGATCATCTAATATTGGTCGATGATAGAATTGAGCGAAAACCTTCGACGCATTTGTCCAGCCGGCAGCTTTCCGTATGGTATCGATAGAGGTCCCACGAGTGGCAGCTGTGGACGTGGCTGCGTGTCGCGTGCTGTGCGCGCTGAACGTCGACACGTCTACACCGCTTTCTGATAGCGTCTGCTTTATCCATCTACTTATTGACTGTGCTGTCGCGCTCTTGTACGGGCGCTTCACAGTTATTAAGAGATAAGGTATATTAGCAGGTCGGTCTTGTTTTGTAACGAGAATGTAATCTTGAAGAACTGTGGCAGGACAAATGCGTGGATTTTCATGAAAAAAAGGTAGAAATAAACATGGTTGTTCTCTGCCTGGAGCGGATGTCTTCAACATGTCTTTGATTTCTATGTTAACTCCTGTCGAAGTAATGGTAATATTTTCTAGCTTTATAAGAGACATGGTTTGAACTCGCTGTGCCGTGCATAAAGCTAATAAGATCACTAGTTTTTTTGTAATTTTTTCTCGGCTGAGTTCTTTATTGGGATACCATTCGGAAATATAACTGAGAACTACTTGCGGATCCCATGTATTAGAGTATTTAGGAAAGCTAGGTCTTAATTTAAATGCTCCTTTAAGGAGTCTTTTAATACGGTCATCAGATCCAATATTACTACCTAGTAAAAGTGATAATGCTGATCTGTGATTATTTAAGGATCCATATGAGGCTCCTTTATAATACTGCGAACTTAGGAAAGATAAAACTGTCGGCACATAGCAATCAAAGACATCTAGACTATTGTCATTGCAATATTGCCACCAGAGCTTAAATGAAATATTATATTGTCGCATAGTATTCTTGGCCAATGATGCTAACATGAGATCTAGGGTCGAGTCTGGAGCACCCCGCGAGGAGAACGCTTGCCTGAGAGAATCGCGGCACCCAGGGTAAGGTGATTTCTGTAACACGATTTTATACGATGAACATTAGGATTTAACCAAACTATATCGGAGGTGGTCATTCTCATTAATTGAGGATACCATGGCTGAGATGGCCAAAAGGGGAATACTAGAATTCCGGTAGCATTTTCTTGTATTATTTTTTGAAGACACTTAAGAATAAGTGAAAATGGTGGAAAGGCATAAAAAAAATATTTATTCCATTTTACTGTAAAAGCATCAATAGAAAAGGCGTCAGGATCTTTTCTCCACGAA
This sequence comes from Amyelois transitella, assembly GCF_032362555.1. Taxonomy (NCBI): domain Eukaryota; kingdom Metazoa; phylum Arthropoda; class Insecta; order Lepidoptera; family Pyralidae; genus Amyelois; species Amyelois transitella. The sequence goes on from NC_083509.1 coordinate 9,577,451, forward strand.
ATGTAGTTGTGGCATTTAGCATTGGCCCGAGAAGCAAAAAGATCTATTGCTGGATATCCTAAGCGATTAGTAATCTTTTCAAAAGCCAAATCGGATAATTGGCATTCCGTATCTGGATTGAGTTTACGAGACTCTTCATCTGCTTCGAAATTATCCTTTGTATTAATGTAAGATGCAAATAACCAAATATTTCTTTCCTCGGACCATTGCCATATTTGTCTAGCCAGATTGTTCAAGTGGGGGAATTGTATACCACCCATACGATTAACGTAGCTGATCGCTGTCGTGTTATCAATACGTAATAAAATTGAACAATTAGATTTTTTACTTGCAAAATATTTGAGACCTAGAAAAACTGCTAATAATTCTAAATAGTTTATATGCGATTCGAGTTCATCGGTCCTCCAAGCCCCGTTTGTTCTACTTTTATTGCATACTGCACCCCAGCCAGTACGAGATGCATCTGTGAATATTTCCAAATCAAAGTCTGCTATTTTTAGGGAATTATTACAAGTTAAAACATTAAGCTTCCACCAGTTAAGGTCTTCTAAGATTACAGAATCAAAATTGAATTTTGCTTCGTAATTTGCGCATTTCTTAAGTGCTAGAAATTTTTGACGTTCTAAAATTTTTGTGTATAACCAACCGTATTTAACTGCGGGGCAAGCAGCTACTAGAATTCCTATAATTTGAGCGAATTCTCTTATAGTACATTTCGGGGCTTTTGAGAATTTCGTTACCAAATCTAAAATCTTTTATCGCTTTTCAGAAGGTAAAGACAAAGTTAGATGAACTGAATCATATATAAATCCAAGAAATTTGCATGACTGTTTAGGCTCTAATGAGCTTTTTTCGTAATTTATAATAAAGCCCAGACATTTTAAGAGTTTAAGCGTTATTTTAACGTTATTATAACAATCATTATAGTCATCTCCGATGCACAAAACGTCATCTAAATAAAATACATTTTTAAAGCCCTGGGAACGAAGATAAGACATTACTTCTTTCATAATTTTAGTAAAGACTCTAGGAGCGACCGAAAGACCATACGGTAATGCATTGAATTCATATGTACTAATATGGTCATTTTCGTCCTGATGAAGAAATCTTAAAAACTTTCTATCAGACTCATAAATTGAAACGAGAAAATAAGCTTCTTTAAGGTCAATAGTAGCCATGAAGCCATTTTGTGGTATAAGTTTAGATGCCGTCCGGAAGTCCTCCATTTTAAAATGTTGTTTAGAAACGAATGTATTTAATTTTCTTAAATTTAAAATAAAACGTTTATCGCCATTTGGTTTTGGGGCTAAGAATGTTTGCGATATGAACTCACCAACACAAGGTTCGCAAGAGCGAATCGCACCGAGATCTATAAGTTTATTTATAGCCACAGTCATCTCTGCATTTTCGGAGGCTGTACGTGACAATAAAGGAACATGTGTCTGTATAACATGAGACTCAAAAGGGATAGAAAATCCAAAACGAATCCAGTCTAAGACTACAGGATTTGATGTTATTTTAAGCCAGCAGTTATAGAAATAAGAAATTCTACCAGCATGTTGTACCTGGTTCACTGACGAGTTGCGGTTGTTTTCGATTTGCTCGTGACCGCTGTGCTCGACGATTGTTGCGCTTGAGACCGGCGTGTCACAGGGGTAATCGTCCTGCTTGGTCCTCGGCGCCCCCCCCTGTTCTGATGGTAGCGCGAAGACCCGGTCCAGTTTCCCTGGTATGAGCCAGTTTGTTTGGTCTGGTAATGCGAGCGCAGAACTGGTGTTGGGTGTTCTGTATTAGACGTACTTTTAGAAGTCTTTACAAATTTTTTGATAGAAAGGCCTTGTTTTTCAATCGTTTTTGAGGCCTTTATTTTTTCACCCAACTTATTCCCGTACAACCTGTCATCTCTTTCGCTGTCTTGGACAACATTAAGGAATGGTTTCGCGAGAGAGTAATTAATAACACTAATACGCGCCTGCGTCTCTTGAAAGTGAAGGTCAGTAAGTATTCGGCATCCATCGCTTAATATTTTAATGGCTTCTACTTTATTATCCGAGGTTAGCATCGATGTCAAAGCCTTATTAATAGCCGATATGCCAATCCCTAATTGCTGCTGCGCAGTCTCCTTCTTCTTGTCCCGTTGCCTGGCTGCCTCAGCTATAGCGGCCGATACCTCACGATTCAATTTTGGCGCTTGCAATAAAGTGCAATTTTCGGGTATAAGGTACTCCTTCATCAGCTTCTCCTTTGCTTCTTTTGGTAGGCCTTTTTTAAGGATAGGTTCCCATCGCTGGGCTAGATTACGATGAATAGCTTCCCCAAATTTACTTTTATCCTCAATTTCTTCTCCAAGCGCGGTAAGTACATCCGGGTCAAGTTCCGGGGTGGCATCAGCATCGGCGTTATTTTCTGGTACCGGTATTGAGAGTTCATCGATAAGTACTGGGGCAGACTCTCCAGGTGTACCGTTATTCGGGGTTGGCGAAGTGGAACTGCGAGACGAGTTATCGTCTGAAAAATATAAAACGATTTGTAATCGTTCAGCGACCGTTTTAACCATCGTGTTAACTCACGGTTAACCGCCCGGTATTTGGTCTATATAGAGAGGTGACCTTCGTGTTAACTCACGGTTAACCGCCCGGTATTTAAACTCTATACACAGGTGACCTTCGTGTTAACTCACGGTTAACCGCCAGGTTTCAAGAGATACCTACTATGAATACCAGTAGTTACATAGTAAGTACTTGCGTAAATAAAATAAATCCCTTGTAAAGGTTGCTATTATTGTATGGCGGATTTATATTTTATGTTTGAGGGTAGGTTAAAAATGCATTTTCTATGTACTTATTTCATATAAGGGATTTTGATATGGTCTAAAATTCTAAATTGTTAGCAAGGCATTTTAAGTGTACCATTTGATAAAATTTTCATTTCGAGGAAATGATATTTAAAAAATGGGTAATGTATTAGTTACTCACCAGTATCTGTTGAAGATTCTATGAAAATTCGACGGCGTTTCCGTTTTTGTTGATCTTCGAGCTGTTTAAGTTTTTTCTTTAAGTATTGTAGATCACGTTTCGACATTTTTTAATGAAGAAATAAATTTTATTTTTTCCGAGTAGGGTATGCGTGTGTAAGCTATCTCGCACGAAAAAAGAATGACGGTTGGAACAAGGAACGATGAGTGGTTGAATCAATCGATTTCATTTGACTTATCGATTTAAACATCGATTGTCTCTTAAAAATCGTGCGTGAGCTATCTTGTAGACTAAAAGGACTACTAGTATTAAATATATCTGAAGAATGAAGCGAAGAAATATAATATAATAAATACTTATATAGATAAACATCCAAGACCCAGGCCAATCAGAAAAAGTTCTTTTCTCATCATGCCCTGGCCGGGATTCGAACCTGGGACCTCCGATGTCACAGGCAAGCGTACTACCGCTGCGCCACAGAGGCCGTCAAATAAAGGAATAGCAAACATTTTTCGGTTTTATGACGATCTTTATCACTTAAACATGATTTTATCAAATCAAAATTCAATATACATAAAATCACGTCTACAAGAACATCACTTGTGAGGTAGACAGAACCAACAGTCTGGCAAAGACTAAAAATCCACGTTCAGCTGAGATTAAACAGTTCAGCATCATTGTACAATACCAAAAAAAATTACCAAAAAGTCTTTATTAAATATTAGATCCAATCATATAAATAAACAAGACCGGGAACTATTTACCCATGCAGTAAAAATAAAGTTTATTTATAACCCCATTTCAAATTGTTATTTCATTCTACTATTATCAAACGAATAATCAAGTTTATACGTTTGCTCTCACAAATGTCTATTGCTTAAGGTTGAAACATACGCAGTTGCTAAACATACCTTTTCTGTTCCAGATCTTAACACTTCCCAGCAAGAATTCATTGCAGGTCAGTATTGAAACTTTTTGAGTTCTCCCGAACCCGCGGCACAACACGAACGATTCCTTTGATCCATTCAGAGATGCTTTCAAAAAAGTTAGATACTGCGTGTATGGCTTTGAACACGGGAATTCGCTCAAAAGGTCGCGCTTTTAATGAGATGAATGAGTTTCAGCCGGATAAGCCTTTTAGGTGGCTTCTGTGTGAAACATGCTTTTTGTAGTACTTTTGCCGTTTGGAAACTATTTATATTGACTTAAGAAAAAAATTAAACGGTTTTAAATCTCTAAACGAGATCAGATGGGTGGCTAAATATGTTCAAAAGAATTGAGATACACATTTTATTTATTAATTATTTATTTATAACTTTAATGCACAAAATAAAATGTATAAAAGGCGTACTTAATGCCGTTTGGCATTCTCTATCAGTCTACCAGCTGACCGAACAGAAAATTACTGACCCTTATTTCTAGAAAACAGATGCAATACATAAAAACATTACTCACAAAACTTCTACATAAAATACAAAAATATTTAAATTAAGCCTGAAAATCCGAAGAAAAATTTCCTATTAGCCAATAACGAAACCAATTAGCATGTCTTCAAGGCAATCTTTGTTGAGAGCAATCATTGCGATTGTCATCAATCTTCTTCAGCCGCCTCCTGATGAATTCCCGGTTATAAGAGCCTCTTGTTCGCATTTTTTTTCCATCGAAATGAATCTTTTGCCGCTGATTAAAACTTTTCTTTCAACCGAATTGGCTTCGGTGATTTTCGCGAAGTTTCGATCGTTGTTTCAGAGTGATTGATGCCTTTAATCGCGGCCTGTAATTAACTATTCTTTTAGTTTTAAGAATTAGTTATGATTGATGCCTTCATAAAATGAATCGACATTCATATTACAATCGAATGATTTTTCAAATTACAAATTGAAACAACTTTTTTATATTTCCCTCTTTGATAGGTATGTAAGTGGAATAAAATTATGGCGCATTTGTATGCGGATCCCACAGAAAATGACAAAGTAACTCCAATATGCTCATACCAAGTGTTTCTTTATTATCTAACTAAAATGTCCAATTCGTTACAATTTGTTAAATATTTAAATGTCAACTATGCTGAATAGAATTTGCATTAAAATTATTATACAAAAACTCTCAAAATTGTGCAAATTACTATCTCATTTCGGGGCTAAGAGGGCAATTTCATTTTCAATTCCCTTTGTGATATCGGCCCTTTAGTTTTCTATTATTTTATCATTCCGAAAATTCCAACTCATTAGGTGTTTTCATTTGGAAAATGAGAAAAAGCGAATACGTAATGGGAGAAAATTATGCGTAAAATTTTTGCCCGGCCAATTTTTGATCTTTGTTTTCAAAGAAAGTTTTGAGATCTCTTGAATTTGGGGTTCTGAAATGTAAATTATTTTTATACTTCTTTGCTCTTATGTAAAAAAAAGTGAAATAAGCGCACAGTACACCTATATGATTGTAACAGGTTTTTTAGAAGCTCCGTGTCAGTCTTTATATTAATTAAAAACGTAATTCCATTATGTTCAAGATCACTTTGTGCGAGTGAACAGCAAAGCCACAGTTTCTTATCGAAGTTGTGCTAGGCTTTACCCACAAATTAAATATATCACAGATGATTATTAATTGATTTATCTGTCTCTCTTTCTTTATCTCTATTCTCATCTGCTCTCTTGTGAAGTCAATATATCAGTGATACCTTGTATCCAATTGTGAAAATAAATCTATTCTATTATATCCGTATCGAAAAGTGTATCGGGGACAGAAGAAGTTGGAGCAATAACATAACCCTGGAAGCACTAAAATATTAATAGTAGTAACGTTAAAACTTCTTAATTAAAACAAATAATTATATAGTTTTAGCTCCAGCCTCCCAGCTACCCTTCTGTGCCCCCGTTTTGCGTCCGTATAGAAAAGTGTATCGGAGACAGTAGAAGTTGGGGCCGTAACATTTGCCTCGGAGTGCACTTTAACTTTGTTACGAGCCTCCCAGGTCAACGGAGCTGTTCGTTTAGAGACCAATAATGACGAGAGCTGGCAAACCTTTCATCATCATTTTTAATTTAGCTTTAAATTTTAATAACAGCGGAAAATTAAAAGAAATTAATACTCTCTCATAACTATAGAATTCGAAGTTCAGTTTTTTTAGTCATTATTTAAGAACATTAGGCAGGCATATAATGTTTCTTTTTGTTCGGTATGTATAATAGGGGTGTAATGAAATGTTGACTTGCATAAATACGTCATAAAGTGGTCAGGTCTATCTGCCCCCGACTGTACATATAACTTTTTATCTGTTTGCATACGTGCAAGCTGTGATAATCTCCTTCCTTACGAGACCTCGACGAGAGCGGACGTGTTTAGTGTTGTATTTGCAAAAGTTTAAAGGTGTACGCGCTTATCTATATCGTAACGATACGAGCAGTCAGGTCATATTCCTATCAACAATAACAGTGCAATTACGACCCATACAAATAACACTGCTCCCCGGTGCGGTGCGCGAGTGCGGCTACGGTAACCTACGAGCGCGGTTGCCCCTCCATTCCTTCGCAAGATAAAGACATCAAGGTTGGGATTTGTTTATCTCGCTCGCACCTGCGTGAAGGACGCTGGCCCGCCGCCGCTTGGTAAGGTGACTGGTGATAAAGGCTACGAGGCTACGACGCTTACCCGCCTACGTCTACGGCCAACCAGTGCAGTGCTACGACGATCTACGTGGATTTCTATTCATAACTTCCTTACGAGTGTTTGAAGAATTCGGTCACAAAAATATCAAGTACAAATAAATAGGTTACCCAATCGCAAAGCTACCTAAAATGGCTACGCAAAGATCCCCACCGCCCATAAACAGAGTACAAAGCAATGAGCCACGCAACTTAGCACTCCCACAAATTGGTGACTCCTTAAGTCGAGCGCATTCGGATCCTAGTCTTAATGTTACACAGCGCGGCAATAACAAGCGCGTGCGCCGGGACAGTAATGATAAACCTATCGAGTCGACTGAGGATAGTACCTCGCTCAAAGCTTTGATTGCGGCTCAAAACACGAAGCTGGAAACTATTATTAACTCAATTAAAGATTTGCAAGGCCAAATGGGTGTCGTACAAAACTCAGTGGAGTTCATGTCGAGCAAATACGACGAGTTGCTGGGTCGTTGCGACGTCCTAGAGGAAGAGCGTAGGGCGGATAAGGCCTATATTAAACAACTTGAAGGAAGAATTGAGAACCTTGATAGAACTGGTAAAATGACGTGTATAGAAATAAAATATATACCAGCCAGAAATAGAGAAACAAGGTCTGATTTGTGTGACTTGGTACAGTCAATCTGCAACGCCATTTGTGTTCCTTTGAATAAAGAGGATATAAAGAATATTTATAGACAGGGTACAAATAAACAAATTGTTGCCGAGTTTATAACAGTGACCAAAAGACAGGATATTTTGGCCGCGGTAAAGAAGTTTAACCGAACTGATACTGACAAGAAACTGAATACGTCACACATCAGCATGGAAGGTCCACCACAGCCAATTTATATAGCAGAATTATTAACGTTTAAAAACAAGAAGCTGTACGCGATGGCAAGGGACTCAGCCAGAATGCATAAATATAAGTTCTGCTGGATTGCACAGGGTTCAGTCTTTATGCGCAAAATGGAGGGATCTCCGGCGATCCGCATTAACGAAGAGAGTGATTTTGGCCTCATACAAAAGTGACTAGACAACCTAGCAACAAGCAGCATTACATATGGTTCCCTATATTTGAGCTACTTTTATAAGTTTTTATTATTATTTCTGTTTTTAGAGTACATGTTTAGTAACAATGGCAAGCTATCGACTTCGTACACACTAACACACCCACGCATCAAGACACATCCAAACAAAATCAACAAACAACACTACCCTTCTTTAAGTGCAACGCATTTCACATTCATATATATAAAATTATTCCAAACATTAATTACAAACCTACTACAACTTCAGTCTTACGAAACTTTATACTTTTACAAACAAAATTCGCAAACCCTAATGAAGAAATTATAACGGACATAGACGAAAATAACATCATTCCATGTGCAGAGGTTGGGTCTCCGTCTGAAACCCCGTCAATTTTAACATTTAATTATAACAATCAAAATACTCTTTCAATTATTTCTGTCAACATTAGAAGTTTCAACAAAAATTGGGACAGATTTTTAACATTTATAACTGACATAAAAATTTCTATTGATGTCATAGTGTTGACGGAGTGTTGGACGGATTCTGGATTTGTACCTGATTTGCTAAGCATATGTTATTACACAAAAAAAAGCTTAAATCAAAACGACGGAGTGGTTGTATATATCAAATCTAATATTCCGTGCACTTGCTCAGAACCAGTTGTTAGCGAAGGCAGTTGTCTTTTACTGAAAATTTCTAATGATTATTCACTCATTTGTTCATATAGATCACCCTCTTTTAAAAATCCAACTAAATATATAAACTCTATAGACGAAATCCTAAAATGCATAAAATCAAAAAATATAATCGTCACAGGTGATATAAATATAAACGTTCTTCCAGGGTATGATAACATATTCACAAATCTTTACTTAGAAATGATGAATTCACATGGACTTTTAACAGGTGTCTATAAACCAACCAGAAAAGAAAGATGTATTGATCATTTCATGGTCAAAACTAATTTAAAAGCCCAGACACTCATATATAACGATTTTACTGACCATAGACCTATACTTCTGGTGTTAGAAAAGGTAGACATAGATAAAAACGAAACTTCGTCTTACAATCTCAAACTTGACTACGAAAAAATAGGCAAAACACTGCAGATATATAATTGGTCTCCTTTATACTCGAATGATAGTCCTAATACTGCAGCTAATATACTAGTATCAACACTACAAAAAATCATCAATGACAACACAACCATTGTGGAAATTCCAAAAAAAGTCAGACCTATCAAACCCTGGATCACAATAGGATTAGTTAAATGTATGCGCAAACGCGATCAATTATATAAAACATACATTAAATCTCAAAACAATGATTCGCTTAAATTTGAATTTATTAATTATCGGAATATTTGTAACAAAATTATAAAAAATGCCAAAAAAACATACTTCCAAGCACTAATCCATGAAAACAAAGGCAACACAAAAAGGACATGGAAGGTTGTTAGGGAAATTTGTGGCTTATCGAAAAGTAAAACGACATGCGAGGAGCTACTGTCAATAAAAACTAATCCCAAAGACTCACTGACGGAAGTTAACTCATACTTTACATCCATAGGTAAAACTTTAGCAGACCAAACTCTTTCTAAACTTGGGACAACGCAGGATGTTCTAGCGAGTAAGATAAATTCAGACTGCAGCCCATCTAAATCGATGGCATTTATCCCAACGGAACCAACTGAAGTGCGTGACGTTATAATGAAGCTAAAATCTGAGTCTGCTCCAGGTATAGATAAAATTTCCGCCAAATTTTTAAAAACTTTTATAAACCTTTTAGTTGAACCAATAGTATTCATTTGTAATCTCAGTCTTTCCACTGGCATATTTCCAAAACAATTTAAAACCGGAATTATTTGTCCCATATACAAAAGTGGAAGTAAAGATCAACCTACAAATTACAGACCCATAGCACTATTATCAACACTTGCTAAAATACTAGAAAAAATTGTCAACAAAAGACTGGTGAGCTATTTGAATGCATCTAAATTGTTATCACCCAATCAGTATGGTTTTCGGAAGAATAGGTCCACCGAGGATGCGTTACTGGAACTTACTGGTTCCATCAGCTCTTACCTGGATAGAGGTGAGCGATGCATCGGTTTCTTTCTGGACTTGCAAAAAGCATTTGATACGGTCTCTATCCCAATTCTGTTGAAAAGACTGTATGATGCAGGTGTCAGAGGTGTCGTCCATGACTGGTTCAGGGATTACCTTACTGGCAGACAGCAATGTGTGAGAGTAAAAAGCCATAAAAGTACAGAAGAATACTGTTCATATGGTGTGCCACAAGGTAGTACGCTTGGACCTAGTCTGTTCTTGTTGTATATTGACACGTTATGTAGCCTGGATATCCCTGGAGCAGAATTGCTCATGTTTGCCGACGATACCGCGGTTATATTCCACGACAAAACTTGGGCTGGGGTGGAGGCTCTATCGGAAGCTGGACTTGCTAAAATTACATCCTGGTTGGAAAACAATCTACTAACGCTGAATACGGGCAAATCTAACTACATATGCTTTTTTAAAACTTCGGCATCATGTCCAACATCTGACTTCAAAATCAAAATACACACGTTTCCCTGTAATAGAGATTTCATAAAAAATAATAATTTCAACTTGTGCAATTGCTCATACTTAAAGCGGGTTCCAACAGTCAAATACTTAGGAGTAGTGGTTGACGAAAAACTATGCTGGGCTCCACACATCGCAGTTATTTCGGCTCGAGCAAGGAAACTAATTTACATATTTAAAAGACTAAAAATTGCTGGTGACCCTAAACTCCTAATGACAGTTTATAAAGCTCTCTGCCAGTGTATCCTCACCTACTGCATTACATCTTGGGGTGGCGCTGCCAAGACTTCCATCTTGGGGGTAGAGAGGGCCCAAAGAGCAATTATTAAGGTTATTCTGGGATTACCATTTCGCTATCCTACAACTTCATTATATGAACGAGCCGAAGTGTTGTCCGTACGGAAACTCTTCATTTTCACAAGTCTCATTAGGTTCCACAAACAAGTTGTGCCCAAACTCTCACTAGCTAACAGACGTATCCAGCGCTGCCTTGTCCCAAGAGTGGAGACAGTATTTGCTCGTAGATTCTACAATTATATTGCACCAAAACTGTATAATAAACTGCTAATAATAGACAGAAACATTACAAATATAAGTTACAACGCCTTTAAAAAATTCCTCTATAATTGGCTAAAAAATATGACATTTGATGAGACTGAAGAATTATTTATTGTAGTGATTTGATAGATATAATATAATTATAGTAAAACCGGCGCCATACTCACTCACACGCACACGCACAGGCACATGAACACGAACATGCACACGTACACACACTCATACACACACACGCTAACACACAACATGCACATTCTTTTTCACTATTGCTGATTCAGTGTTGTATTAGTTTAGATTTATCTTAAAAATTTCACTATATTTTGTTTTTTTTTTTCTCCTTTCGTTTACGGTATGAAGATAATGTAACTGACAATCGGAGGAAGCCTGACTCCCATACCACAGGGAAACCTTCAATGGGGACCAGCACAACAAACTTATGTAAACTCATACTGAATAAACGATATTTGTATTTGTATTTGTATTTGTATTTGTATAACGAAGGTTGGTATAGGTCAGATTTGCGTAATGCCGCACTTTTAAATATTTTTAAATATTTATTTGCATATTTATTACATTTGTCGCCAAAAAGATGACAAAAATAAAATAGCATATGTACGGTAAAACCCCCAATCATCGACACTTTAACGCACTAACTCTAGTATTTTTACAATATTTGTTTTATTTTTTATTATTTTATCATATTTTGAAGTTTTGAGTAAAATTTTAGGGTATTTTGCATGATATATTAAAGTAGAAATGAATGTGATATAAAAATTTACAAGATATACCAATATAGATTTATGGTATTTTTGGCCTAATATTCGACTGCAGAAATCCATTTACCGACAACCGGTTTTTGACATGTTCCAATAATCGAAATCTAGTAATCGACATGTTCTATTTATGGACACCCAATATTTAACGGTCCATTAATCGTGCACCCAGCCTAAAATTTTCGAATGGTAGCTTTAAACCGAAAAAAGTTATGAGCAATAAACCTTACTCACCTCCTTAGTGATTTCACTAATAAAACTGGCTTTCCGTTAAAAACTTCTGCCGGTCGATATTTAAAGCTCCACCATTTTTTATCAAAATAACCGAATGTAGAAAGTGACACTTGCAATGAGAGCTGGATGAACCTTGTGTATAACCTATGCTTCGTTTACGTTCAAATACACAACATTAGTATATCCTTTTTTTATTTTACTTTTTATGTGTCGATCATTGGTGGTCTGTCGGACATTGGGTACTTTACGTTATAGACTATCTTTATGAAACTTGCCTAGTAAGATCATTATAACACCTGTCACGTAAGAGTTGAACTCCCATGGGATACCGAAAAAAGTAGGCACTAAGGCGAAAGGGAATAAACACATTAATAGCAAACTTCCACGCTAGCCTGATAGCAAAGCAATAAAAAAGTGAATGCCAGCTACTTCTCTTCCCGCGTAGATCGTATTACATATGTAAACAAAAGAAGAAAAGTTTAATAAACTTGTCATCTTTGAACTTGTCTTAACATCTTTAGTCGATGAGCTAGCAAACTGCCTCATTGAGCCATGCATCCAGCTTATCATGGCCAATCAGTTTTCATGACTATTGGCTCCGTCTACTGTTAGGGATGGAGACGCGATGTGTATATATTGTGTAATTTATAATGAAATTCAGCTTCATTTTTCTAAGCAACTCTAAATCGATTCACAGACAAAAAAAGGTATTAGACATGAATTGGAATAGTGGTCAGATCGCCGTTAGCACTTATAACTGAGCCATTAATGGGGACAAAAGTGCCACTTTGACCGTTTATAGCACTCTCAAAGTTGCAAATTGTGCTCGGCTAAGTAAAGACCCATTTACGTGTGTCGCGTCAAAGCTTTTAACCTCTTGAAAAGTTTCAGTCATTATACGTAATGAAAATTTGTACTTTTAATTACTTTCAAGGCTTACGTATTCATCTATCTCTGTTTGTACCTCCGTACTAACATCATAAGTTACCTACATAATTTACTCTTTTAACCTTACGGCATAGATAGGTATATTATAAGAGACGAAGGTCACATGTAGCCGGTTGACTTAACGTTGGAATTTAGATTCAGATACAGTTATAGATTGAAAGAAGCAGGAAGAGGAGCACTTTACTAGTAGTAAATACTTAAAATATACAAATCACCTGTCACCAATCCAGAAATTTTAAACAACCCTTAAAAAATTAATTGGAACAGCCTTCGTTTGTGAATTATTCATAAATTCCAAGATCAGCATTCTAACTGATGTTGTCAAAAACAAAATGGAAATTAATATCGCTACCCCATCAGGTGTTCCGTACTTTTCAATTCAATATTCAGATGTTACGGAATGACACATTTTATTTAAGGACCGGTCTGGGAAAAGTAGGTGGAAACAACCTTTCCAACTTTCCAAATAGAAAACTTTTGTTTTTAGGAGTTTCTCTTTTGCTTTTAAGATTTCATATAAGTACTAGCGTCAGAAAGTCCTTCGCTTTTATTTTTAAACGAGCCTTTATCCGCAGCTTTTCTCGCGCGAAATTAGCGCCACCTACAAAGGTTCCCACAGGAACTTTAGTTTTTACCGGGACGAAAGGTACCCTATGTCCTTCCCTCAGACTCTTAATATTATATATATGCGAAAATTCAAAAAGATAAAAAAAGTAAAACAGTATTTATTTCGTCTCCATATTAGGTAATTAAACACAGAAAAATTACAAAAAATGTAGAAAGTATTGGTGGAGACTGGCGTCTGTTAAAGACTCAAGCCTGTGTAACAATACGCCAAATAGGTAACAAACAAACTTACTTTCTCGTTTCTCGTTAAAAACATAGAATTAGGATAGTGTATATGTATTTCTATGAAATGTGACATTAGTTCAAAAGATCGTGATATCAGGTTGTTTTGCATTACGCACCTTCTGAAAATGGAAGAAATCACAAGTTCAGTGAAAGAAAAGAATTTAATACATACACATACATTAATCACGACTATATCCCTTGCGTAGAAATTTACTTGCAAATAAGTTCAAAACAGCACATAAGCCATAAGATAAAGTCTTATATTATTCAGATTACTATGGGAAAAGCATATTTATGGGAATAAATATTACTGCTTTGTGATCTACTTCCTTATCTCTAGTATGAAAGTGTCTGACTAAATAGGGCGTTGTATATCCAAATCTATTTTATCTCTCATCAAATTCTCTTAAACCCTTAGTCGATTTCGGAAGATATAAATTGGGGAATGTCAATTTGCCATTAGGCTGGAGTGAAAGGCAAAAAAATCGCTAACAATTTAATCAAGTTTGATTCCACGGGAATATAAATTGATTCTTAAATCGCGGTGTCTTCTTTTTTAGATAGACATTCCGTCAGTCAAAGTCTTAAGTTAAAAACGTTGGTGGACGAATCGGCAAGATTCCCGGTTAAAAGGCGTGATGCGTATAGGCACAGGATCAATTCCCACCTTGCCCGTGTACCAATGACTATTTCGGGTATTGGTTTAACTACTACTAACTAACCGATGCTCTTATGGTAAGAGAAAATCAGATGGAAGTCGCTTCGTGTAAAAACCTGACTCACCCAATCCAGAATCTTTGGTCAAAGGCATACCTCGAGCCTCCAGAGTGGTGAGGATGCATTAAGAAGACCGTCTTTAGACCTTAACCATACCCATAAGGATTTAATAATTTTGCTATTCTTTGCCCAGTCGCCAGCGCGATAGTTAATTAATATGGGCCTAAATTTACTGGAAGCTAGAGAAATACCCACATTAGGTACCCGCGGGAAAGGAAAATGACGGGATTTTTCGCTTAACGCGGGCAGAGTCGCGGGTGTAATCAATAAATGAAATTCACAAATATTCTCTACCTAGTTCTAGGTATGTCTTTTCCTTATAAACAAGTAAACTATATCCATCAGAGGCGCTTTGCGAAGTTCCTTTTGATTAATTTACTGCAGTCATTGGCGAGGCGACAAGCAAGCAAAACTAATGGTAGCCGTACCGATAAAACGTCGCCATCTGATCGCACGAGTACCTACTATTTTTGAAATGCTGACTCATCTAAAACCGCCATTGGATTTCGAGTGATTTATTATTCTCATTCGATTTCCGCTTCCTGCATAGTGCAATAAGTGCAAGTAAAATGTCTGCTAAATAGATAGATTTTAGCTTACTGGGAGGTAACGACTTAAATGGTAAAAAAAACTCTGTTATAATTACGACGTTAATAAATCTGAATATTTCCAGTGTTGCCACAACATAAGTATTTATCTGCCGGTAATTTTTTTTTTCATTAATTACATTATTGCAAAATGGTACGTAACTGAGCCCCTTATCACATTGCACATTGAAGGCTAAAAAGGCGCGTCAAATGTTTAAAATGTGTATGCTAACGGCAACCCACAACACTGAATATTTCTGGTTGCTACCTACTTGTATTTATAATGTGGATGGCGGGAATGGAAGAGGGCCATACGCACACGCACAGACAAAAAAAAATAACTAATGTACTGTCCGCTTGAAGTACCAACGAAAGTACCTCTACACTCAAATAAAATGTCACGAATGCGAAAATTAAGGCACATAATATCACCAATCGCCTTATGAAATGTAGATTAAATTTGGAATCACTTAATAGTGATGAGCTTTTCAGAGCACAAATTTAAACATAAGAATGTTTAAATTTGTGCTCTGAAAAGCTTCCGGTTCCCAGAATTTAGCCAAAGGCAAAGGTTACTAACGTTTACACTCCGCACACATGCATGCAACAGAAGCCTGTAATTCGTAGACGGCGGCTAAGCAATCTGTCGCTGTCTACGACATGTGCTTATCCCACTTGGAGATATTGCTTGCAGTTGGCTAAATGTATTATTAATGTTATTTTCTTTGTTAGAAATTAAGCTCGTGTGGTTCCTGGCACTTAAAAATAGCACCACTCGATATCTTTCAGATGGATGTCCTAAAAAGCTACTAAGGAAAAGGCTTTTAAACTTGGGATTCTTCTTGGGGGCGATGGGCGAGCAACCTGGTCACTATTTGAATTTGAATTCTATCACTAAGCCATATAGTTAGCTGAACGTATGGCTTCAGTATTTCAAGTATTTTCATGACTGTTGCCTCTGTCTACCCCGCAAGGTGTGTAGACGTGTTCATATGTATGTTTATATCTAAAAATAATTAATTATTAATATTTTATTAAAAATGTGTATACAACTACGTCTCTCTGGCGGTTTTTTTTATTTTCATTAGGCTAAAAAAAATTAATAACACAATATAGACTTGATTATATGTATGTTAGTATACATCTGAGATTTGAGATTTGAGGTTGTGTATATTCTATACTTCCCGACATTTTTCTCTCGACTTTAACTTAAAGCTTTGATCGACTCTCGGCATCATCTCAAACGTAAGTAACTCATTGGATTCAGTATTTGAAAATTAAAATCCTTACGTTGTATGAAAACTTTCCAGTCATTCAACATAAGTACTACTCTAGCTATATTTTCTTTAGCAAATAACAAATCTCCAGTGTTCGGTGGGCGTTAAGGGCGGGATTTCTGAGCCCGAAGCGGGAAAGTGCAGGAAAACTCGACAAGATGCGGATTTTATTTCGAGTGCCTTGAGCTGAGGCGAAACGGTTCTGACATAGTAGAAATACGATTTCAGTACGTTACGTGTGGTGATAACTTTAGCCATAATAGAAAATTTGTAAAAGTCAAATTAGTGCATCGTGCAACTTGATTACCCATAAGCATATGCTGTGTGCAAACCAGCTAACGAGCTGACCAGAATTTTATAAGTTCTTTTATAATTTCGCTTTGTATAGAAAGTAGTAAATTAAAATGTGTTATTTTAACTTAAAAATTGTAAACATAACGACTTTTTGTTAAAAAAGTCATCGGTACTCTCTAATAAAGTTAAAACATTCCTCAAAAGCGTATCTGTATTTTTTCGAAGCACACAATTCTCAAAATATAGCTACTATAGATATGGTTGAAAGAACAGTATTTCTGGCATTCTTATCTTTCTTGTGCCTACCGCACACTGTGAACTTCAAACGCAAGTTTTCAGCCAAGATCTGCAAACCGTTAACAGCAAACCCACCATTTAAAATTCACACAAAGTACCGACTTTAATTAGTTTCCTTTATAAAATAAGTAGCGACAAAATTAGATTCTTGCCAACTTTTTATTTATTGTCTTCGCCAACGCAGAAACTTGTTCCATCTAAACGCAATCAAAAACTTTCCCCCTTTATTCGAGTACTTATTTAGTAGAGTTATTGCTGGCTCTATTAGTTAAATAATGGGCTACAAATTAAATTTAAAACTGTTGCGTAAAAATTTCAACAAAGAATAATAATAATTAGATAATAAATTTGTTTGCCAAAATTATTACGTAAATTACGTCGGACCTCATTAACATATTTTAAAAAAGTCAGAATAATACATTTTATAGGTAAAATTCTGTTTATTCTGGCTTTTTTACACCAAGTGCCTTCGTTAGCGTAAGCTTTATTATAAAAATAAAACAACGTATTTACACAAAACATTTGGAACAAATCGTTCGATTTATTATATGTTATATTCGTTTATATGTCAGTGTTCCACTTTTATCATTCTAATACGATAGGCGAAATAGAACATTGGTCGTACAATGTGCCAGTGAACATCATGTAAGTAGTCTACCATATCCCGTGATAAAATCACAACATATCCTGTATTCAATCACCGTAATGTCAGGGCATCATGGCGATTGTAATGTGGGCCCAAAAGTTGTAGACCAGTCGCAATTCAAACAGATGGTGGCACCCAATTATGGTAAGTCCTACCTTTATTAGATAGAACTAGTAGTAGGTAACCACAGAGATTAGTTTTTATAATTTTTTAATAGAATTCCGAACGACAATCTTTATTTTTTATTACAAATTAATTAATGAAATAATTACGTACTGACTTCTTGTAGGTATAGGTACTACTTAGTAGATACCTTATTAATCCACAAAATACACAGAAATCTAAATAAGACAAATCCTATGTCAAAAATACGACCTATCTCATCGGAAAAGTATGAGTGCAAGTTTAAAAAATTCCAAATGCAATCCAATTTTTAATTGTATTATATCCGAATACTTTCTTAATTACATAAACACATATGTTAAGTAAGTAATTCGTAGTCACGAAAGAAGTGTCAACGTTAGATTAGAGCCCGATTTATCGTCCCTCATTCCTATTAACGAAATTGGAAATTTTCCTGCTCCTAAATTAGTTCCTTTTAAAAGTTTCTACCCCAAATAAATCGTTTACTTTCCCGTTAATTGACTTCTCTAAGTTTGCCTCCAAGGGCCGTACAGCGATGTAGGTATAGCTATCAATTGTTGTTTAACATAAAGTAGATTGGCACCACAGAGTAGCAGAGAGCACAGACTCCATCACAGTCAGGGCATGGCAGAAACAGAGTCGAAATATGGACTGACGTACGGGGCAATTCACTGCATTACCTAAAGAATAATACAATTTTATTAAGTAGCATATATTTAAAGGAGGTACCTAAATAAAAAAGAGGCAAATAAATCCGCTAAATAAAGATTTTTAGAACTTCCGATAATATCTAGCGCTATTTCGGGCAAACCTAGTTTCCATACATTTAGCAAAAATTGCTGTGTAATTGTCTCTCGTAAATCGTCGAAAATGTAGCAATTATGTTACCAAAATATTTATTGTGGATGCTCGAATAAATTGAATTTATGCTAACATTCGGGGTGCACCGGTGTCTTCAGAATATCCCTACAAAGCCCTACCGTGCCCGTCTGCCGCACAAATATCGAAAAAAGGTTTTATCTCTTAGAGCAAGATCCCAGAGCCGTAAGACACAACTTATTTTCTAAAGAATGGATCTTTCGATTCTCAGTAGTCTTTCATGTACTTTTAATACCTGCATGTTTGTGAGACTTGCCCGGTGACACCTGCGCAGGTACCAGGCGAGAAAGGTAACTAAAAATCACAGTTACTTAACTGAAATTTTTATGACTGATTTTTATATATATTTTATAGAATATTACTCTGAAGTCATATCAGAGAAGTCAGACGCTTTCCATGCGCCATAACTTTTGTCAGACGCTTTAAAGCTCTATCAAAAAAAAATTAACTTAATTTATTTTTAAATGTCTGACTTTTATATATGTTATTCAGATAACTATTACAAAGTTGTATTAAATCAGTCAGACAGTTTGTAATGACCAAACACCCCTTAAACACAAGAATTACTCAGCCTTGAGTATGAGCGCGATAGCACAATGCGCATGCGCGTCAGAGTAAAATATCTAATATTTGAAAAGTACTTACTGTTTTCAATTTCATATTTTTGCATATCTATTCAAATACGATGAAATTTATAATTAAAATAATAATTGATCATTTTTAAAATAATATAATATATTGCATATAAATAGGAGAAAATTAATTTTTTTGTAGCAATAGCCTTTCAAAAAGAATGAAAATTTTATTTTATTTTAAACTAGCGACCCGCCCCGGCTTCGCACGGATGCACAGCCGATACTAAATATATGTATCTCTATTAGAACTAACTAAAGGACCGCCCGCAAAGCGGCTAACTAAGTCTTGCTCCCGGCAAAAGTGTCACTTCTGCCTGCAGTCCCGCAGCGCAACCTTTTGTTTTAGGATATTGTTTAGATCTAAGAAGAACTTTTGCGTAGGTGTAGTTTTAAGAACAAAAGCTAAAAATAATCTCATGAAAATTATTAGACTTCGCGCACGACCGCTGCGTAGGGAGCAGCCGGAGCACTTCGCAACGGACCGTGCAGCAGAAATCGTAATATTTTAATTTCACCACAACTTCAAAACCAAACGTCCAATTTTAATCATTCAAGACCAAATATTATCTACATAAACTGTACTTATTGATGAAATTATTTATTTTGATAAGGATTAATATCATGTTAAAAAAAAAACGCGTTTAAATGTAGACCAAAAAAAATTCAAGAATTTAAATAAAAATGTGGTTGTTGTGCCTCACTCGACATAGATAGGTATAGTGTGTCGCGGACTTTTTTGTAGATATTTATAAGATCTACAATAAATTAAAACATTTTATGGTTCTATCTTTTGTAGTTTAGGCAGCGTACGCAAAATAAGTAACTTTTTGGTTGATTTTTTTCAGTTTGTGTCCGAAAAATCCAAATATATTACGGAACCCTATTTTTTTCCAAAATAAAATATAGTCTATGTTACTCGTGGAAAATGTAGCTTTCGAATGGTGAAAGAATTTTTAAAATCGGTCCAGAAATTTCATCATTTATTAAATCTCTATACTGTCCACTCAAGTCATCGTCCTCATCATCAGTTAGATTGTCGTTGCTGGCAGCATTTTCTGTAAAAATAAAATCATAAACAATTAAAAAATAAAATGAAAAATATAATAATAGATTTGCAAAAATATGAAAGTTCTTCTTAGATCTAAACAATATCCAACAACAGGTTGCGCTGCGGGACTGCAGGCAGAAGTGACACTTTTGCCGGGAGCAAGACTTAAAGAGATACATATATTTAGTATCGGCTGTGCATCCGTGCGAAGCCGGGGCGGGTCGCTAGTTTAAAATAAAATAAAATTTTCATTCTTTTTGAAAGGCTATTGCTACAAAAAAATTAATTTTCCCCTATTTATATGCAATATATTATATTATTTTAAAAATGATCAATTATTATTTTAATTATAAATTTCATCGTATTTGAATAGATATGCAAAAATATGAAATTGAAAACAGTAAGTACTTTTCAAATATTAGATATTTTACTCTGACGCGCATGCGCATTGTGCTATCGCGCTCATACTCAAGGCTGAGTAATTCTTGTGTTTAAGGGGTGTTTGGTCATTACAAACTGTCTGACTGATTTAATACAACTTTGTAATAGTTATCTGAATAACATATATAAAAGTCAGACATTTAAAAATAAATTAATTTTTTTTTGATAGAGCTTTAAAGCGTCTGACAAAAGTTCTGGCGCATGGAAAGCGTCTGACTTCTCTGATATGACTTCAGAGTAATATTCTATAAAATATATATAAAAATCAGTCAAAAAAATTTCAGTTAAGTAACTGTGATTTTTAGTTACCTTTCTCGCCTGGTACCTGCGCAGGTGTCACCGGGCAAGTCTCACAAACATGCAGGTATTAAAAGTACATGAAAGACTACTGAGAATCGAAAGATCCATTCTTTAGAAAATAAGTTGTGTCTTACGGCTCTGGGATCTTGGACTATCTGGTTGGGGCCGTGAATTGTGATTTTTGTTTTAAAACAACTAAAGCACTTAAGCCTCTCACCGTCTTTCATGTTCCTCGGAATCTTTTGTCCGAGTCCCAATGCTGCGCTGAAAAACAAATTTATAAAAAAAAAACAAATGTACTTAACTAGATGAAAATTATTTATTTTTAATGACCATTTCTGCTAGTGTACCTACCTACTTCCTGCCTGCTCCTGACACAAGGCTTCGAATTCCGGCCAGGACAAATAATAGGTAAAAATAACATCTTTCTCTCGTTTAATCAGCATCAGAGATATGATGATGTGGGTCCGGCACTTTAGAATAGAACCACTCCATCACTTTGCCATGGATGTCGTAAAAGGCGACTAAGGAATAGGCTTATATTCTTTGGAATCTCAATTCCTAGACATCTCAATGACCTTTAAATCTTTTGCGAGATTGTTGGCTCTGTCGACCCCGTACAGAATAAAGACGTGGTTATATGTATGTAGGTATGTATCTATATATAGTTCACGACAGACTTTAAACCATGATATCCGCACTATTTTTAATATTGCTACTAGATTGCCAGCTACTTGATAATTATTTTTTCCGCCATCTATTGGTAACATTCGAAACTAAATATGCCTTCAGTTGTTTCACTATTGGCTGTTACATGTATTCACCTTATGTCAGTATTGATCCTCAAGGTGGGATTGGTTAATTTTAGACATTGCACATGACCAGCCAATAGATTTTATGTATTTTGACGTTATTCAACAAACTACTGCTGCGACAGGCCAGCCAGCAGCCAGACAGCCAAACGAGTTCTAACGAACTGTCATTCAGATGACTGTACAAGTACAATCAGTGTATCCGCCTTTGTAAATTATTTTGTGATTACCAGTAAGTATTTCGTATTTTTGTGTATTATTAGTTACGTATTATATACAAATTACTCGTATGTAACCCAGGAATAACTTATATAGTTGCAAAACTTTATAATCGAATGGTTATCCCAAAATTGACGTCATGAATTTCCAACACAAAACAGCCAAATAACAAGTTATTACCGATGTTAATGCAATTATTCTATTTGTGTTAAAATTTTGCTATTTGTTTACCTTTTTCTTTCAAGGTAATAAGGTTACAGTAAAGTTTGATCTTGTAAAACGTCAAGTATGCTAGTTCGAAATGGTTAACAAAAGTCGTTCATGTTTTTGTATAAACACAATTGTCTTGGAATTTGAATAGCATTACTCCACTTTCTAAAATCATAAGGGGGCAGTATTACAATGGTTTGTCATCTATATTCGACAATTACTCGCCGAGCTTAATTAGGGGCTATTAGGAATATGTGTCAACTCCTTGTCTTGCGACCAATATGAAATGTTAAGCAACGCCCTAAATAATATGCTCTAATAATAATTCGACCCATTGATGTGAACATTGCATTATCTCCTTTATGTATATATTCTCACCTTTTCTTGATAACAATGATAAGATAAAACATGTACCTACTGGCTTACCTTATATCTCTGTACTTTAGTTAAATATTTGTAATACACAAGCATGTGTAATAAATAATTTTTAAATTGTTTTAGGTAACAGGGTCCAAGATGACGACCCAGGTCCAGGCATTGTATGACTTCATGGGTGACCCAGGCACCACGGAAATGTCAATTACATCTGGAGAAATTTTGACTCTACTCAATACCGAAATTGGTGAAGGTTGGTGGGAAGGCAAGAACTCTAAGGGTGAAACTGGTTTATTTCCAGCTGCATATGTTAGGAAATTGACACCAGATGAATCTACACATACCAAAGCAGCCCCCGCTGTTCCAAGGTATGACCAAGCTGCCGATGACTGGGGAGACCAACAGTATAGTGCAGGGGACAACAATTATCAGCGCACAGCATCACATGAGGATGGCTGGGATGACGATTGGGATGATGACACTTACTCTGAAATTGGCCCGGCACAACATAAATCACATCACAACCAAAATTCTCAACTGACACCATTACCAGGAATGCCTATATCTGAATACAGCAACAATGATGACACAAGCTCTAATTTCGGATCTACAGTAGGAACAGTTAGAAAAAGCAAATTTGCACCTTCATCCAAAGTTTCTGGTGAAAGCTACCTGCTTGGCACTCTTAATGTGGAAGTGCCTGATCAAGATAAGGTTTACATCATTCAAGATGAAGAGGGTTATATTTGGTCTCCTATTACTCAACCCTATTCTGTCACTGTAGCCTCTCCAAAGAAGGAATCAAAATTTAAAGGTATTAAAAGCTTTATAGCATATCAATTGACACCATCATTTAATAATATACAAGTTTCAAGAAGATACAAGCATTTTGATTGGCTACATGAAAGATTGCAAGAAAAATTTACTCTTATTCCAATTCCACCATTGCCTGACAAGCAGATATCTGGCAGGTATGACGAGCAGCTGATTGAGAGAAGGCGTGTCCAGCTCCAAGAGTTTGTTGACTGGATGTGTAAACATCCAGTGTTATCAAAATGTGAAGTCTGGCAACACTTCCTTACCTGCACAGATGAAAAGAGATGGAAAGCTGGCAAGCGACAAGCCGAAAGAGATCCTTTGCTGAGCTTAAATTATTGTATTTCATTAGCTGTACCTGAGAAAGCTTTACTACAATCACAAGTTGATCACATTACTGATCAGTGCCACACATTCATAGCTAGTATGGACACATCGGTCAAATCTGTAACCAATATGTGTGTAGCACAAACTAAGAGATTTCAAGGTCCTTACAAAATGGATTGTCAAAAGGTCGGGGAGGCATTCTACAATTTGGGGAATGCTCTTAGTTTAGATGAAGGAACCCTAATTTCCACTTCAAAATTGACATCGGCAATTAAAATGACTGGAGGTGCTTATATTGAAATTGGGAGAATGTATGATGAACAACCTAAGTATGACTGGGATCCTCTTGGTGATAAGTTTCATCTGTACAAAGGAATTGTGGGCTCTTTTCCTGATTGTCTTGCCAACCATAAAGGTGCTGTGCAGAAGAAACGAGAATGTGAGCGGCTGACAGCTGAACACAAGATGGAAGTGGCTCAGTTGAATGAAGTATTGAGAAGGACTGATGTCATATCTTATGCCCTCCTTGCCGAAATCAATCATTTCAAAACAGAGAGAACCACAGATTTGAAAGCCACCATGCAAAAATTCCTAAGGCAGCAGATAACTTTCTACAAGAAGATTGTTGAGAAGTTGGAGACAACTTTACAACAGTATGAGGAATAAGTAGATAGCGTAATCTTGTACCAAACTGTGAACTATTTGTTGTAAGCTGTACCTTTGTAAAATTATTTTTTTATACAATGTAAATCTTACTTTCTGCTATAGGAAATCATAAAAGAAATATCAATTTTATCTCTGTATAAATGTCAAAACTATTATTTCACTCTAATCAAATTTGTTTTATCTTGATGTTTCTTAATAATTACAAAGAGTACAATAAGGATGTTTGTCAAATAATATAAACACCAGATTAATATTAACTCTTTAAACATCCATCACCCTATGTTTTAAGTATTCTTCTATTCCCTGGTTTGGTGTTTACTGGGTTAATATAAATTGTAGGAACGCAACTAAAAATACATCTTAACAGTTTTTAGTGATAAACAACAGATAGTTCATTTGCATACAAAATCTTGTGGAATTGATTGTGTTAAAGTAATGAATATTAATTTCTTCATATTGCTAAATTGCTATACTTATAAAACTGTATTTTAAGGTTTATTTATCAAATCCAAAGGATTGGCAGCACATCAAACTTGCATGATGTATGTAGTATATAAATGAATTTGCATTGTGATGAAATCAAGGACTGATATTAAATATATGATACATATGTATAACTGATTTACTTTCTGTACACAACTTGGTCTGTATATATTATGTATTTTCAACAATCATATTCCTGAAATATTTTTATCAACTTATACATTTTAATTGTACTAACTATAAATGAAGTAATTTTGACATTCTGTTGTCTTATTTTTTATTAAATGTTGTATAATATTCCATTTTTATAAGATATTTTATAGGGCTCTATAATTAAATAAATAATGTAATTCGTTCATGTGTTTTTAATGTATAAACTACCTTGCTAATCCATACAACGTTTGGGAAACCTAATCTCCTAATTAAGTAAGTAGGTCCCCATTTTAATTTGTGTATTTATTGTATGTTATTGGTTCTTTAAATTTCACAGTTATCTGTTTATTTTCAGGGGGTCAGTGACCACGTCAGAATGAATGATTGGAGGTGAAACAAGCAAGAAACTGGCTTGACATTGCCTACTAGATAGACGAATATGGCGGAAGATAAAAAGAAAGATGGCGGCGCTCTGTTGGCGAAGAAGAAGAAAGTGAAGCCGCGCAAGTCGAGGGACGCGGACTGCTGCAGTGTGAATTTCCTGAAATGCGTCCTACATATATTTAACGTCGTTTTTCTAGTAAGTAAACATAGACAAAAATGTCGTTATCCTTTATGGGGTGGATAGTGCTTTTAGACACAGAAAGCCAAACGTGGTCTTGAGCCATATTTGGCTGGTGGGTAACTTAGAATAAGTTAAAATAAAGAATAAATACAATTACGCTTTGCTATATAAAAGTGAAAAACACTTATTCACTCACTCACGAAATCTCAAAAACTACAACAACAACACAAACCTAATCCTGACACCCGCAGTCAATTTACCCTTTTAACGGTAAAAGAAATTTTCATGATCGGTTCAATATTTTCGAAGATGAGCCCCTACAATCGAACAATCATAATTAAAAACTCTACCTCATTTAACTATTTGTAGCTTAGATATAACTATGTACAAAACCTGATTTTTTTTCGTAACCTTCGCTTTAACTCTTTTTTTTACGTTTTTTTTTTACATTTAAGTTTGCAGGCATTGGCGTTCTTGCAGTCGGTGCTTGGACTGTGACGTCGCGGCACAGATTCGTGTCTTTGCTGCCTACCCCCACATACCCAGCCATTGCGTACTTGCTAGTGCTGGCGGGAGCTCTCGGTGTGCCTATGTCAGCACTGGGCTGTTGTGGACTAAAGACTGAAAACAGAACCAGCTTATTATGTGTAAGTATTTGCCACAGTGCAGTGATTAAGATTTCTTGTATGCTCAAGTTTTTATACAAACAAATTTTTTATAAGGATATTGAGGAGAACATAGCTAGCTTTAATTCCGGAAAAAAAGCAGTTCCCGTAGAATTTGTAAATTGTCGCTTTTCGCAAATCCTAGCTTTTTATCTCGGAAAAGCTAGTAGAATTATAAGAATGGGATTAATTACGGGGAAACTCCGTCACAATGGACGGCTAAAAAATCACCTACGTTTCAATTCTCATATATATTCATTTTTAACAGATTTGTACTGAGGTAAATATTTAGGATAAACCTACCTAAAATTTCGTCAAAAAAAATTCCTCATTCTTTTTTCGTTACACAAAGAACTTCTGCCGAATAAATTTATTGAAATCAAATAAAAAAAAGTACTTATCCGTTTTTGGTCGTTTCAGTACACATATTTCCTGCTGATCACATTCATACTGGAGGCGGGCGCGGGCGGGCTGGCGTACTACTACGAGGTGGCGGTGGAGCACGAGCTGCGAGCCGAGCTCAACAACACGTTTCTCGCCAACTACGCGCTCGACACCGACCTCACGGACGCCGTGGATCGCATGCAGACTGAAGTGGGTTTTAACATCCTCAATTCCCTGGCATATACATAGTGAATTCCCTAGAATGTTTTTCAGTTGGGTCGAGCCCAGGCTTAGTTAGCATACATATGTCTTTTTCCCTTATGGAGTAGAGAGAACCTTAAAAGTCACTGCTAAAGCAGAATAGCTCAATGGCTCAAAACGTTCCTCGCCAACTACGCGCTCGACACCGACCTCACGGACGCCGTGGATCGCATGCAGACTGAAGTAGGTTTTAACATCCTCAATTCCCTGGCATAAACATAGTGAATTCCCTAAAATTAATTCAGTTGGGTCTTTAGCAAGGCTTAGTTAACATACATACGTCTTCTTCCCTTATGGAGTAGAGAGAACCTTAAAAGTCACTGCTAAAGCAGAATAGCTCAATGGCTCAAAACGTTTCTCTCCAACTACGCGCTCGACACCGACCTCACTGACGCCGTGGATCGCATGCAGACTGAAAGTAGGTTTTAACATCCTCAATTCCCTGGCATATACATAGTGAATTCCCTAGAATGTTTTTCAGTTGGGTCTTTGACAAGAGCCCAGGCTTAGTTAACATACATATGCCTTTTTCCGTATGGAGTAGAGAGAGCCTAAAACATAAAAGTCACTGATAAAGCAGAATAGCTCAATGGCTCAAAACGTTCCGGTAGTACGCTTGTCTGTGACACAGGAGGTCCCGGGTTCGAATCCCGGCCAGGGCATGATGAGGAAAGAACTTTTTCTGATTGGTCTGGGTCTTGGATGTTTATCTATATAAGTATTAAGTATTTATTATAAAATATAGTATCGTTGAGTTAGTATCTCGTAACACAAGTCTTGAACTTACTTCGAGGCTAACTCGGTCAGTTTAATTTGTTCCGTATATTAATTCAGTTGGGTCTTTGACAAGAGCCCAGGCTTAGTTAACATACATATGCCTTTTTCCGTATGGAGTAGAGAGAGGCTAAAACATAAAAGTCACTGCTAAAGCAGAATAGCTCAATGGTGCAAGTTGACATGTAAAGATATTACCAGATTGCTAGCTGATGACCTTAAAGAAGAACCATAGGTTTATAAGCTTTTTCCTTGATTGACTTTGACAATCCGAACGGGATCGAGGCAAGGCCAGTAAACGCAAATTTGTATGGAACAGCATCAATGCCATCGTGTTATCTACCACTCTTTGCGCTAATTAAATCCCATAACAATAATATCCTATGTTTGTTGCACATCCAATTGCCTGTACGTGCAAATAAAGTTAACGTAACTATTATAAGTAAAGGAGAATAGGTACATGGCCGTGGCAGGATGTTTTGTCTAATAAGCTAGTATCGAAATCATAAGCACCTAGATGGAATTTGAATCTGTGTTAATGAGAGTGCCGTGTGGTTCGAGGCACCATTAAAAAAAAGAATAGAACCACATCATCTCTCTCCCACGGATGTCGTAAAAGGCGACAAAGGAATAGGCTTATAAACTTGGAATTCCTCTTTTAAGCGATGGGCTATCAACCTGTCGCTATTTGAATGCCAATTCTATCACTAAGTCAAACAGCTGAGCGTTGCCTATCAGTCTTTTCAAGACTGGTGACTCTGTCTAATCCGCTAGGGATATAGACGTGATCATATGTATGTTAGTGAGTAACACTTTGAAACGTTTAATTCCAGTTCAAATGCTGCGGCGCGGTGCGGTTCGAGGACTGGCGCCGCAGCGCGTGGCACGAGCACGACCCGCGGCTGCTCGTGCCCGACTCGTGCTGCAGGAGCCCCGCCTCGCGCTGCGGCGCCAGGGACCACCCCTCCAACATCTACTACACTGTAACTACCATCTCCTCCACCAACTATAAACTTGTTCACGCGAGCATCCTAATGTTTTGTTCTTGCGTTTGTGTTTAGTAAGTTAGCAGCAAGCGGCTATATACGCAACTACCGACTTATTTTTATTAAAAATATGTATTTGAATGCAACCAACCAACAAATGTACATATTTATTTTAAATGTTTTCTCTGTAAGTGAAATGTAAATTTCTTTGAGAAATAAAGTTCTTTAACCACATTTCTCACAATCGATTTAACATACTTACTTATAACTAAGTGGCGATTTAAAAATTCCGTTCTAACGTAACTGATTACTGTACATAAATTATTATCACTAATATTAAAAAAAAGCTTAAACCTATGAGTCAAATTATGGATTAACTCTAAATTTGTTATTGCCAAAAACTCATTTGCTAGCTCTGCTGATCAGGCAAATCTCGATCGACCCGATCATTCAATATGCCCACTTATTATTTCCAGGGCTGTATACGCCAATTCACCAACCACATCCGGGACCACCTGATAATCCTGGCGGCCGTGGGGGTCGGCATGTCGGTCATCCCCATCTTCGGCTTTCTGTTCTCGTGCGTGTTGTATGTCAAAATCAAACACGTCATCGACTGACCACGGCCTAAGCCCTCCGCCACTAAGAACCGAAAAGTGTTCGATAAGGTATGTTTTTCTTTTATTTCCAAGTAATAAAAGTAAGTAAAAATAGTAAGATAATATCGTTAGTGTTAACCTTAACGCCTTCGCCGGCCCCAATAATATGACACTGGTATTGTTTAAAGCAAGAATGAATAATGTGCTTGCGGGCCCCACCTTAAGCCTCACCTTGAGGTCAAACGTACTCTAATAAAAAAGATAATTTTCCGAAGTAACCTTAGTTCCGGTTCTTTAAAGGTTTTCACACCAAAAGTTCGAGTCTCCTTAATCACCGACGTTCCATAGGAACTAGATTTGCTCTATTTCCAAACAACGCGTTGAATTTCGAAATCATTTTAAAATTTTACCAGAGTAAAAAATAATAAGTCATTAAGATTTGTCATTCTTTGTTTTTTATTTAAATATTTATATTTCCAGTCCGCCTCGGCGGGGGACCTCACAAAGTTCAATCCCGGACGCAGTTCGCAACGTGGGCCTAAATTCGAAAGTTCTAGAACCAAACGGAACGTCAAGCGGCCGCCATGTCCGCTGCACCACGCCGCTGAAAAAAGCGGCCCACCCATATCTACAATCAGCGATAACGTCAGCATATAAAATATTCCAAATTCAAATTAAGCGAAAAGACTTTATTTTTTTTACAACTTAGAGTGCGCTGGGGATTGGCACCTATTTTCTCTTCTAAATGTCTTCAATTCCTAATTCAAACAGATCGTCATCTGCTCTTTCATTCTACATAGCCATGTTATAACTGTTTAAAATATAGACCTTACTAAACTAAACCAATTGGTGATAAAGATCTCTCTAAAACTAACAAAAGAATCTCAGCGTAAACAAATAATAATTTACTTTAATGTGTTCATCTGATGTTACATAATGATATAGAATTTAAATGATGTTCATGTTTAGCTCGTAGCATTTTAGGTAGAGAACAAGATCGAATTTATGTCAAAGTGTATCTATGTCATACATTGAAAAGTAATACATAATTATGTTAAAAACAACCATAGAGGTGGTAACAATTCATGTAAATTATTAATAGCTATATGCGCCGAGCGTTAGCAGTGTTGATTTTATCTCCTTGACAACGACGATGCACAAAGGTTTTTTGTAAGAAGGTCGCCTACAGCATCTAGCAATGAAAAATACTGTAATAATGTTCGCGCGCTCTACTTAGCCATATACTACCTCTATGGTAAACTATTAGAGGTTAAGATGGTGCTACTATAGAAACCTTAGGCCGTTGTGTACTTAATGTTGTAGATAAATAAATAAAAATACCTAGACGTGCATGAATTAAACAACTTTCTGATAAATCAGTTACTAAAGAAATCCTGTCGTGTAACTTCTCCCAATGAATACTAAGCGAGCGAGAGATCCATAGTTACGTTAAGAGTAAAACACAATCCAAATTTTAAACTAATTTACATTTTTCACCCGCATTTTTTTTCTAAATCAGTTTTTATTTTTAATGCATAATAATTTATGTACAGTCTACCGCATCAAGTTACCCTGCATGAAACTATATGACGCGGTAATAAAGGCAAATTTGCGTAGGTTAATATGCTGTTAGCCGTACACACCCAATCCCTTGTCATTTTATTTACACAAGAAAAATTTAAATCAGAAATCGATTGATAATATTCGATTCGTTTACATGCAATAATAATTAAAACAATCCAAATCACTATAGTTAAACTAGTTAGGTAAATATGCAATTTAAATATGTGTAAAGTCTTATCTTCGTTAATAATTATTTTGCTAGACGAATTATCAGTAATACATGTTTAATAAACTACACCTAAGCTGCATGTGCCTTATTAATAATTAAGATTGTAGTTAAAATTTAATAAGTATGTCTAATAGAAAGGGTTCCATACTTTTAATTCTGTAAAACATCTAGAAACATCCAGGTAAGTTTGTTTTTGACATCACATAAAAAGTTCATAACACCAACTAAGGCAGGCTGTCAGACGTGAGACAATCAGGTTCTTAGTGATCAATAGGTCACTGTGGAAATGTTTTATTGTAATTATATAACATTAAAATTATGTTTATTTTTAGCACGCTTCGCGCAAATTCGCGATCATTCTGTTGTGTACCCAATTTATAATATGTTGACCCTTTAAGATCAAACTATATATAACTAAATATTATTATATCTTATTACAAACGATTCGTAGAGAGATTTTATATTACCAAGTCAAATTACATATTCAGTTCCTTAAATCCAAAGTGCAGAGTTTGATATCAGTGAACAGTTATATTGTTTGCTGTATCAATTGATATTGTTTTTCTTTATTTTACTTACAAGCTAAAATACATCGGGCCATTGAGTTTAGCCTATTTATAAAATATTATGTGAATAATGAATTCATAAAAAATTGTTTAAGTAAAATGTTAATAGTTTCGCTCAATTTGGATGAATGAACTTTTATGCCTTGGTTGAGACCAATTGAGTTTCGAATCAAAAACTTAATTAAAAGTATGAGACGCCCTTTCTAACGTCTAATTTATAATACTAAATGTGATTAAGTTATTTTTTGTATCGTACTACAAACCAAAAAAAGTCTAATCATTACATAGTTAGTTATAAAAAAAAATATTCTTAATTTATTTTAATAATATCATGTTACGCCCTCTTTTTATCTTATAATTTAATTTTGATATCCCGTAAAACTAGAATAAATCGAGGGAAAAATTTGAGAGATTTGTGTGTTCTCGAGATGCACAAACTTTTAAGACTTTTAAAACCATATACCTAAGTATGTGCTCAGGGCTGAAGTTTAAAATTATTTTGCACACATTATTTCTCGAATTTTCTGTGATTTGTATTTAAATCTATGTACACCTCTCGTTGATATTTTTCGTTATATTTATAGCCTTCTTGTTAATGAATACAATTTTAACCACATTTATTGTGTTTTAGTATCCTGTGTCCCTCAAAAGTTCACCAAATTAATTACCGATACCTAGGGTTTTTCGAGTGAATATGTATTATTTTAGCTTGCGTTACTAGCTTACATCACGCGTATAGGTCGCGCGGTGGTTAAAGAACGCTCGGAAAAAATAGTGGGGGCAAACGGCGCATGTGTACATTCGCGCTCAAAAATGCTAAGGGAAATGTTTTTTTTTTTATTTATTTAATACTAGCTGTTGTCCCGCAACTTCGCCCGCGTGATTTTCCAAAAAAAGTAGCCTATGTTTTAACTCGGTTATTTAACTATGTATATCCATATCTTATAATATACTTATAATGTTAGTATGGATTTTGTGCCTTATAAATACTTATAATCCCTACTTATATTATAAATGCGAAAATGTGTATGTGTGTATGCATGTTCAGTTTTCACACTTAACCTGACCTGGCTGAACCAATTTTGATGAAATTTGACATAGTTATATTCAACCGTGGACGGACATAGGGTAGGGGTGACTTGTACTGTTTGAGAATTGATATATTATTTTAAGTTGTCGCGTACAAATACGATAAAACAATTTGTGCGCAACAGTACCCAAGAGACACGGGACGCGCGAACTCAACGCGGGAAGTAAAGAGTGACTAATCCACCAATACGTGTCGCCGTCGGCGCACACCCGCCCCCCCTCTCTCCTCGTCGCACCTAATAGACCTAAAAATTGATCACTGCGCATGCCCCTTCTACTTTTGCCGAGCGTTCTTAAACCACCGCGCGACCTATACTATCCACCTTACTAGCGTACAGGGTCCGAATTTAGGAAGCACGCCGAACCTTTGGGTTAAATTGTGTTTATAAAACCATCCATCTTTGAACACATCTTGCTAAACCATCTGGCAGATTGAGGTCAAACTTAAATTTCCAATATAAAAATACCTTAAGCCAAAATTTGTGGTTGCATAAGTTTAACTAGTCTGTCTAGGTATCTGTCGTCCTATGAATGGTCATCTTGCATACGTTTGATAAGAAACCGTTAAATTTTATGGTTTTATAATTATTTAAAGTAGGTACCTACTTGTACCAAATACCATTTCATACCTGAAAATCTAAAATTTACTAATAAACCTCATTGGAGTATCATGATATTTAATAGTTTTAGATGATGCAATATTTCAAGGAAAACTTTAAAAAGTGATCACAAAAACTTTACGATTGTGTTTAGATATATTACCCAGATAGATACTTTGTTTGTTTTTTCTTATTATAAAAAAGAATATGAAGATTTTCATCATTTGTCTGGCCATTTAAATGGTTAAGAGCAAGACGACAGGTAGGTAGGTATTACGAAATTATCATGGACGTATATACCAATTAATAAAATTCACATAGTTCTTAATTATTTTTCTCTCGTCGAAGAATACCTACTTAACTAGTGTCAGTTATGGCCGCAATAATGACGGAGGGACATAGAACTTTTTAATGATAGGTAGGTACTAATAAGTATTATAAAAGTCGTGAGTTCCGTTTGCATTAAGTTGTTTACATTTAGCAGATAGGTATTTAGGTATAAGAATCGTGACGTCTTGACGGGAAACAATAAATATTTTATAATATCTACCCAAAGGTTTTGACACATTCGGGGCATCCACCTATCAAATATATACCTTTTGTTATACATCATCAACAAATGAAATTTTAATTACTCTAATTAAGTACGTTGGTAGTGGAAATTCGTAATTAAATAGGTAGTCGATAGTTCGTCTTCTAAAGAGTTAACAGTGTTAAAATGTTTCGCATATTATTATTTGTGATATTATTAAGTAAGACTGTTATATCTGCAAGTGTTACTCAATTTCAAATGACCAGTTTTGAGCCATGGTTTCAAAATGTGGACGGATCATCACAAATTCAGCAATCAAATATTATGGCACAAGCAAATAAAGCACCTGGAATCAGTGTCGGATACATACCAGGTTCTGTCTCATCGCCATTTAAAGAAACTTTCTCAAATTTAAACTCAAATTTTCAAGTTAATCGATTTACATTCCCAACAATATATCAACAAAATGTATTAAAATTGGATCCATTAATCAAGACAAATTTTAATGTACAACATCAAAAATCTTTCGGCGCTGTGATTAATGTTCAACAACTCCATGGTAATTTTGAAACAATACAGAATACAAACAAATTTCAGAAAATTATCAAAGGTGTGCCTTTATTTCCTAATTTAAACGTCGATGTGTTTTCTAAACCACTTATCCCTAATCAAAAGCATAACACCCTCCAAGTAGGGTTTCACCCTGAATTTGATAATAAAATTACGAACGTTAACTTAAAACCACGTCCTAATACTCCTTACAATATTTTCCAAGGAAGTTTTCATCCTATACATCCTTGGTTCAATAATCAACAACAGCATACCTTTAATCCTGATGAAAGTCATGTTTTTTCCAATTCTAATCATACTATCAATAGAGCTACTACAGACTTTCCAGTAATTCTTGAATACAATAATAATCATCATCATTATGCCTTATCTACATCAACAACAGTACGAACGCCTTCTTCGTCAGAATCTACAAATGGAAATGATGAAGATGAAGGAAATTACCCCGGAGATGTATACGATATTGACATCCGCCGAGATGAAGCAGACTAGACTAACTACTTGTACTGGATTATGTAGTTTATAGTAATAAATTAAAACTTAAACAAAACACAAAAGTTTTTAAGAATGAATTACCGAACAGAAATCGAATAAAATAGATAAAAATAATATATAGAATATAATAAAAATATCTATCGAGTCATTAAAATGGATGAGAACCCATGAATAATTTTTGATCATCGAAATCATAAAAATGTGTATAACTGTAAGTATGTAGAATACTAAAACTTGTAATAAACTAGGTACCTACCGAAACAAAACTGGTTTGCCATGTGATGATCTGCGAATTAGCCATTCTTACTCGGAAATAAGCGTCAGTTAAGTGTGGGCTGTTCGCTACGGAATTATCAACAAGTTGCGGATATAAATAAAATAAGTTAAAAATTCAGGAAACATGAACATAAGTCTCTTAATTTTTGTGATGATGGCAGTGATGTGTTACGGAGATTATCCTACACCGATTTTAGATGCTATCATAAATGGCGCTTCAAAAATTCGTGCAAGGATACAAAATGCAGGTACATTTATTGATAAGATAGCTCACAGACAAAGTGGAAGTTTGAATTTCGGGGGAAATATTGATATCAACAAAGATAATGAGCATCATCCTCCGCCTGGCTACGGATCTCATGGTTATGGTCCAGGTCCAGGCCCTATGGACTACAATACTAATGCTAATAATCACAATAACAACTACCAGCCTGGATTTCTAGTGAGACCTGGAAACAACCAACCTGGATATAATAACGGACCAAGCAACAAACCGTGGCAAAATTACAATTATAACGGGCAAAATCAGAATCAAAACGAATATTACAATTCAGAAGACACGTCACAGGAAAATAAAAACAGTCACGGTAACACCAACTACAATAAAAAACCAAGCGATGATGGCCAAACTTTATATTATGGTCCTAAAAAAGAAGACGGCCCGACTCGAATACCTTTGAACCCAAATGAAGTTAATTACGGGGCCGACAAAACAGAAAACAATTCTCCAAAAAGAGAAACTAAGAACGAAGAAGCTGACGACGACCAAGAATATAACATCGATGTGAGATTTAACAATAATGATTAATTAAGTAACATTGTATTCATAATTAATTTCAATTAAAATAAGTAACGAATTGTTCACTTGTTTTGTTTATAGCTAATCACTAACTGGTTTACCTTCGACCTCGTCAGGGTCAAGTACAGTAACCTATCTAATCTATAAATTATCTAGTCTACAAATGTTATCGCCTCTTTATTCTGGTCTTACAAATTATAAATTATTGTATACGACGAGTTTCAAGCGTATTATTGTATATTGCATTTTAATGAAAGGCTTTGAAAATTTAAAGTAACCTTTGCTTAAGAAAGATTTTGTTTGTACTTATGTTCTAAATCTCATCAAAATCGGGTGAGCAGTCTTATATTTAATTCTTTTTGAACATTTAGCCTAATATGAAACCATTAAGCTGAATTACCAAAGGGGTGAAACTTCCAAATAAAATCTTATTCATAAAGTATTTAAATACTTAGGAATTTACTAAAAAGTAATTTATTGTATCATCGAATTACAGTGAATAAATCTTTTGAACATACTTTAAACCATTTTTTTTTCAAGTCGGTTATAAAATAAAGTCGTCCTTAGGCCATTCATGAAAATAAATATCATTTGTCTATGGAGCTGTCTGTCAATGTCATTAATATTTTTGCAATTTTGACATGAGGCATTGTGAAATGTGAAATTGTGAGTGAAAGAGGAAGCCGGTGTCGTGCTTCGATTTATAAAATTTAATTTATAAAATTTATTTTTGATAAATTAAACTTTACTGTTTCGTATAACGTTCCACTATCTGTGCTAAGTACAATAATTTTGATACAAATCTTGTATATCTCCCATCGAGAAGAATCTGAGCACACCACGTGTGCAATAAGAGTTTGCAGAAACTGGATATCGTAAAGATTTGAAATTCACGACGAATATACAAACACCAACAATTAACTTCACTGCTACGTACGAATTTATAACCAATTTGTATCCACGTGCACATTTTGTAAACATGTCTGTAAAAGCTGAAGGTGATTTGCGTGATGGCCTGTCGGCCGCCGAAATATTTGCCAACAGTGAAGGTCTTACTTACAACGACTTTCTGCTCCTGCCTGGCTACATAGATTTCACTGCAGAGGAAGTTGATCTCACGTCCCCCCTCACGAAGAAGATAAACCTGAAATCTCCACTTGTGTCAACTCCAATGGACACAGTTACTGAAGCAGACATGGCCATATCGATGGCTTTATGTGGTGGTATAGGTATTATTCACCACAACTGCACACCAGAGTACCAAGCCAATGAAGTGCATAAAGTAAAGAAATACAAACATGGATTCATCAGAGATCCTGTGTGTATGGGACCTGACCATACAGTGGCTGATGTGATAGAGGCCAAGAAAAAGAATGGATTTACTGGATACCCTATTACTGAAAACGGAAAGCTGGGAGGCCGACTGATAGGAATTGTC
The DNA here is from genome assembly GCF_032362555.1 of Amyelois transitella. Classification (NCBI taxonomy): domain Eukaryota; kingdom Metazoa; phylum Arthropoda; class Insecta; order Lepidoptera; family Pyralidae; genus Amyelois; species Amyelois transitella. Next base: position 9,614,843 of record NC_083509.1, read on the forward strand.
ACCTCCAGAGACATTGATTTTAGGGAGGGAGATCCACAACTCAGCCTCAAAGAAGTGATGACTCCAATTGATGAAATGATCACTGCCCAGTCAGGTGTCACTCTTCAAGATGCGAACTACATCTTGGAGAAAAGCAAGAAAGGTAAACTTCCAATAATCAATGGAGCTGGAGAACTTGTAGCTCTAATTGCTAGAACTGATTTGAAGAAAGCCAGAAGTTATCCAAATGCTTCAAAAGACTCCAACAAACAACTACTGGTTGGTGCTGCTATTGGCACAAGGGAGGCTGATAAAGGACGCCTCCAACTCCTTGTTGACAATGGAGTAGATGTAATAGTACTTGATTCTTCACAAGGTAACTCAATCTATCAAGTTGAGATGATAAAATACATCAAAAAAACTTTCCCAGATATCCAAGTTATTGGAGGCAATGTTGTAACAAGAATGCAAGCCAAGAATCTGATTGAAGCTGGTGTAGATGCTCTGAGGGTGGGGATGGGCAGTGGCTCTATTTGTATAACTCAGGAGGTGATGGCATGCGGCTGTCCCCAGGCTACAGCAGTATATCAGGTTGCCACCTATTCCAAACAGTTCAATGTCCCAGTAATTGCTGATGGAGGCATTCAATCAGTGGGTCATATTGTCAAATCTTTAGCTTTAGGAGCATCAACAGTTATGATGGGTTCTCTGCTGGCTGGCACATCTGAGGCTCCTGGAGAGTACTTCTTTTCTGATGGTGTCAGACTGAAGAAATACAGAGGAATGGGAAGCTTAGAAGCCATGGAGAATAAAGATGGGAAGGGTTCTGCAATGAGCAGGTATTTCCATAAAGAAACTGATAAACATAGAGTTGCCCAAGGTGTGAGCGGCAGTATTGTAGATAAAGGGTCAGTTCTCCGCTTCCTGCCATATTTACAAACAGGGATGCAGCATAGCTGCCAAGATCTTGGAGCCAGATCTGTAACACGCTTACGGGAGATGAGCTACTCTGGTGACCTGAGATTCATGAAGAGAACATACTCTGCACAGCTGGAAGGCAATGTACATGGTTTGTTTTCTTATGAAAAACGTTTGTTCTAGTTCAATACAATGTGATATAAGTTATTTACTAAAAATATTTTCAATGTCAATAGTTCAAGTTGTATGTGATTGACAAAAATGCTTCAGTAAATAGAGAATATTATTTTCTGTATTTGTATTTTAAGGTATTACCTATACATATAAGCGTAAAGAAAGTTTATGTATAATTATAGTAGGTATAAAGTATAAATTCCATTTTTATATTTTGTGCCCCAATCTGATGTTACATAGTGACGCCAGACAGATTTGTATCCTGTACTCTACAATAAAGTGTGTATTATTAAATCTTTAGTTGCTTATTTTTTCTTTATTCACTAGGACATGAAGGAGGTATCACAAGGTTGACTGGAAGAGATTGCTTTAGCGATAAGTCTGCCTTTATCTAATAACCTGTTTTTTTCTGTTTTTCTTTTTCTTATGGGGCAATAAAGAGTTTATCTATCTATAACACAGTCCCAATGATAAACCTCATACATACATAATCTTTAGAAAACATTACCATGTAGAAATTTTTTGTAAAGCCCAAGAAACCATACATCTGCTAATGTCTGGCTTCACCTCATGTAAGCTGTTAGGAGAAAGGATTATCAACCACCAGTATAACTATACTTTAATACCTTTTTCAATTCTTTACTATGACATGACCAGACATTATTCTTAATAATGGCTATTTGAATTTGCTAAAAAACAAAGATACCCCATATTGAAAACCACACCCCACAAACAGCTTTTAGTTTTGTCCAAGGTATAATAAATGGAAAAGGTAATATCTGCAGATAAATAAAAGACGTTAATTCTAATAATCACAATTTATTGGAATTATAAATGCACAAGCTGAACAGGCATGATTATTTTCATCAATAATAAATATTATTTAAGTGCTACATAATTTAAATAATAATAAAAAAAGTGCTACAATCTATGCTTTAGACTGGTGCGTCCAAAATGTTAACCTAACATTTTAAAACTGCATCCTAGCCAACTAATTCTAGCATTGCACATGCTTACTTCTCATCGTATAAATCGATTTTACAGACAACAGTACATAAGGCTACCCACCAGCCTTTCACGCCATTATTTCTTGCCAATTGGTTACCAACTAAATAATTATTAATCTAGACATCTTGATATGCTGTTGTCTGTACCTAATACTTTGGTTTTGCGTGTTATCAATCGCCATGCGTGTACTCTAAAGAGAGCATATTCTTATCAATATGTTTTAAAACATATTTCCAAGGCTTTTTTTGTTAATACAATACTTGAAATTACTAAACAAACATTATTCATTATGGAATGCTGATAGTAACTTGTTAACATTGAACATCGAAATCCTCAAGTTCTATGGACCAAATAAATGACACAAAAGATCCTCAGTTCGGTAGCTGAATCCTTAGGACAATTTCGCGAGAACAGGAAACAGCCACTTTAAGTCGCGTGTTCTTACCTACATTTCCATACATAAATAATTCGATCGGATCGCGTCACATCACAAGTGCAATTCAAAGCTCAAATAGTCAACGCTACGAGTTTAATCTTGCCATTTTCCACAAGATAACTTAGCTTGTTCTCAAAGCAACCTCCATTTCCCGCTTTCGACCTTCTCAACCTGCCAAATGTTCTCATTTAAAAGGAACGGCTTCACTTCACTAGCTAATTTTAATAAAAAACAAAATCTTTCTAAGTTTAAATTTGAATAGAAAAATGTTTCAATTCAATTTCTTCGTATACCACAGAATAATTGATAATGCTAACCTTACACTGACTTGAATGTTTTATAAACCAATATAAGTAAGTAAACTCGGAAGGTGTAAAATTTCATGATTTCTCTATCCTACGAGTATGTTGCACAACCGGCGTCCCTATACATGCCGCACGCACCAGTCGGAATGCACGAGTCAAGCGACCAAAGCGTATAAACCTTACTGAGATTACACCTTAGCTGTATTCAGTGCGTTTGATCGTATGTTTACCAGGCCTAGAAAGAGGAACCGTTGCTCGAAAAACAATCGCAGTGCAAATGGAGAGCATGATATCGCTTTAAGCGTAATAGATAATAATAAAAAGCCGGTTTAACGTTTCTTTCTAGGAGGATGCAGGTTTTAACTGACGCCTGTTCTTTAGCAGTATAAAGCTTTTTCTCAATACATGTAAACTGTTGTCTTTACCATTCATATTTAATACTGGTGATATGAGAAATTTAATGAAGAATCTTATAAATTATCGAATACTATATACCACTTTAAACATACAGTTTGTAACTCGCATATTAACTCTGATTAAACAACAACCAAGCCAGACCCAGTCATGAGGAGTTAAATTGCTAGAAATAAATTCAAATATTCCAGCGTAAGAAGTTTTATACTGTAACATCAAGAATACTGGCATGTCAAACCTGCACGTTCAAACGCACTGTTTAATTGGAAACACTAATTAGCCGCCGGCGACTACTCCTTGGCGTCGCCGTCGTCGTCGCCCTGCTCCCGGCGGAACTCGGGCCCGTGCGTGACGTCATCCTCGAACACGATCTCCTCTGGGTCCGGGGCGCGCGGCAGGAACTCCTCGCCGGGGCAGATCCGCTTGAAGATTTGCTCGGCCTGAAAGAATGGAATACTCAATGAATATGTCCCGAACATATAATATTAGCATGGCATGAATGAATCAATTTTAAAACAAATAAAACTAACATTCTAGTAATTCTAAAATATTTTACTTTGTATGCTAATGACCCTTTCATTACTAAAACAGTAATATTTCAAAGGCCTCAAAGTTCGCAGTCTGCTAGAAGAACTTGCCACCTGTATGTGCCGTGAAACATTTGGCTGCCTAAAACCTAGTCGTCTAAATAATATTTGTTATGTAATTTTTCATCATTCGGCGTCAGTAACACCTATCTGGAGAGAAGCCAGGGTTTCGCTGGATGGGGTTCCCGAAACCACGCAAGAGAACTAACATACATATGTTCATACATCAGTTGCCTGAATGAGCAACATGTCGAAATTACCATTCAAATTTCATTTATCTTCTAATAATTATTACTGATGTTGATATAAATAAAGTGCAAAATGTTATCAAGTATTTATTTTAGCAACATAAACATTGCTTTATCGGAGATAAGAAGACGAAGGGGTACATTTACTTTGTTTAATCGTGGTTTGGCGGTCAATAAGATAAGATTTAGACAAATCTTATCTTGTTGGCGTCAAATAATATCCAATAGTGTCGAAAAGAAACGAAAGCCTTTCAAGTTGATGGTTCTATGATGAAACTGAAATTTTGTGCTTTTTGCCCATCAAATGGGAACTGCACCCGGGGTCGCTACATGCCATAAGCGCTCACAACAGATGAGTTAACAACACTGCCCTCCAACTACGGACAGGCTGTTCTATACAAATGACAACTAATTTTGTGTGGCAAGTTGAAGCGCCACTTCGATCACTGCGATTGTCCCGAGAACTAATTTTTTATTGCAAATGTTTACCGTAAAATACGACGACATCGACGAAATATTTTGTGAATATTATTTTATTTTTTGCTATATAAATGAAATTTAAAAAATTGAGCTAAAAAAACACAAGGAAACGTGTGTTTTGTAAAACTCACTACAACACATCACACATCACAGATTTTAGTTCCACGGATAATCGTATCTGCCTTCAGCGCCAAAATGGCGGCACAATGACATGGAATAAAATAGATTTATTTTCAAAATTGGACACAAGGTATCACTTATTGACGTCACATAACTTAAATCTAATTACAACTACTACCGCTTCCAAAGCGCATGTGTAGAATAAGCGGCGGAACAAACGGACGTCAATTTACAAATATACTTAGATCTCTTAAATCTAAATCGTGGACGAATTCACCTTGTCTACATTAAAAAAAACATGAACGAATTTAGAACTAAAAACATAAAGACAGCAGCCAGTGCAGTGTAAAAACATGAATGAATGTAGAACTAAAAACATAAAGACAGCAGCCAGTGCAGTGTAAAAACATGAATGAATGTAGAACTAAAAACATAAAGACAGCAGCCAGTGCAGTGTAAAAACATGAATGAATGTAGAACTAAAAACATAAAGACAGCAGCCAGTGCAGTGTAAAAACATGAATGAATGTAGAACTAAAAACATAAAGACAGCAGCCAGTGCAGTGTAAAAACATGAATGAATGTAGAACTAAAAACATAAAGACAGCAGCCAGTGCAGTGTAAAAACATGAATGAATGTAGAACTAAAAACATAAAGACAGACAGCAGCCAGTGCAGTGTAAAAACACGAATAAATGTAGAACTAAAAACATAAAGACAGCAGCCAGTGCAGTGTAAAAACATGAATGAATGTAGAACTAAAAACATAAAGACAGCAGCCAGTGCAGTGTAAAAACATGAATGAATGTAGAACTAAAAACATAAAGACAGCAGCCAGTGCAGTGTAAAAACATGAATGAATGTAGAACTAAAAACATAAAGACAGCAGCCAGTGCAGTGTAAAAACATGAATGAATGTAGAACTAAAAACATAAAGACAGACAGCAGCCAGTGCAGTGTGTATATACTATAGATAGGTATATAGCCACTGACCTGCAGCACGGCGCGGTCGAAGTCGAGGCCGGCGTCGGGCCCGGCGCACGCGTGCACGGCGCCGGAGTTGCTCGCCACGGCGCTGCTGCGGTCCACCACGTTGTAGAACAGCGACCACAGGCACTGGAACACCGTGCGGATTTGTTAACACGTCATCACTATTGTCAAAGTATACTAAAATTCAAAAACTTTATTCACTATTATGGTCATACATAAATGCATATAATTGTCATATCTTTTGATATCACATTGGTTGATGTCGAATAAATTACTCAAAACTAACGGGACGGTCAGTGCAGAAGAAGTAGTAACGAACTGCACTGCAGCATTTTCTTCAATCGTCGACGTCACATAATCCAAACTTAGAAATAGAATTACAATAGAAATGTAGACGAAAGAATACATCGTTGTGGTAAATTGATTTAATTGAAATTTAACTAAGAATAAAAGATACAAGAGATTTTTGGTAGATCAACTACCATTACCAACAGATGGCGATGTACTCATTATGTTCTTTTCAAACTGACTAATAATATTTAATGTTAAATGCAAAAGAAGCCGCGCTAATTAAACAGTTAATCGTGCATAGTACTGAATAAGACCCAAGGGCTAATCGTTACTCACCTTGGGTTTGTCAGAGGCCTGGGTCTGGTCTCCGCCGGACATATCGAAAACCTTCTCAGCGTACGCCTTTAAATCGCTCTCGGCATCTTTCACCTTCTTCGTGATGAAGTACACCACAACTGTTAAATAAAATAATTTACATAATACCTATAATTTACAAGTTGAATTTTGGAGATGTTGAAAGTTTATCAAGTCATCCCCGTACAAAACATGGCTTCCCAGTGTTGTATTATTGACTATGTCTTCCCCGTAAGGGATTACAACATGATATGTGTGCGTATCCGGAATATATTCCACCCTTTTTCGATTATTTTTTGGGTCCATAAATTTTACGGGATTTTTTTAAGTGAGAAAAAAAAATTTAGGAACTTAGCTATAAAAAATACGTCAAACTATGATTATGCAAAACAACTTATGCAGTTACTTAAATTTAAATTTAAATTCAAAATTTTTATTCATTACTAAGGGATACTTAATATCACTTGGTTTCATTACATTGGTTGACGACAAATAACTTACTCAAAACTAAGTTTACTATACTTTTTAATTAATAAATATAGCAAATCTGAATTTTATTGCTGAGGTTCCTACAAGAAGTTTAACATTACATCACCTACATTCCAATCCCCGAATGACTCACATGTTAACGCCCAATAAAAAAGCGGCTCAAAAAAGTTGCTACTTTTCGAGTGGCGCAATTACACAAAAAACTGAATAAAAAGTTGGGTGACCCTGAGAGGGCTTGCGAATAAGCAATATAGAGAAACTTTGAACAAATATGGCAATCTGCCATGAAATATTATATAGATAAAGTAAAGAAACAACTTTTAAACCGGCTTTGGAGAGGTTTGACGGCCTCTGTGGCGCAGCGGTAGTACGCTTGTCAGTGACACCGGAGGTCCCGGGTTGGAATCCCGGCCAGGGAATGATGAGAAAAAAAGTTTTCAGATTGGCTTGGATTTTGGATATTTATCTATACCTATAAGTATTTATTATAAAATATACATAGAATCGTTGAGTTAGTATCATGGGAAAGAGGCGTGATTTTATGTATGTATGTAGGTGAGTTAGTATCTCGTAACACAAGTCTCGAACTTACTTCGAGGCTAACTCAATCCGTGTTATTTGTCCTGTATATATTTATTTATTTGTTATTATTAAATTGTAAGGGGTAAAATAAGTTTGGTTCGGCCACATATGTAACAATGTATTTCATCTGTGATTGAGTGTTGATTGTCGATCAATTAAGGTAACCTAATCGTGGTGCAAGTAGTAGCAGTAGGATTTAAACTTCACTTTTATTTACATTAGTGAAATGAGTGTCAAAGTGTGAAACGTGTAAAACCCGGACTGATTCAATCCAATATGGGACTAACGCAAAGAGATAATGATATTTTACATTTATTGGAATGTAAACACAGGTAAATACATCAGCAAGTGATACAAAACACAAGAACGGATTGAATTATGATGTACCGTATCTATTCAATATATATATATATATAAGAAGTGGAAAGTGCAATCGGTACATAAGAAAGATGGTATCAGAAATCAACTCACACAATCCCTTAGGGCAAGATCCCGTTGCCGGCCCAACTTCGAGCACCGTCACAGCGTTATCTCCCTCATTGAGTGGAGGGAACCTCAACAGGGTCAAGGGCTCCTTTTCGCTCGACATTATAGTTCCATTCGTTATGAACACAGCCCTAGAGATGTCCGAGCTCTCAGCCGGTTCTGAAGACATAAACTCCTTGGGGCATTCGTTGATGCCGATCACGAGGTGTTCACAGTTGACAGTCTTGTTTTTGGTTTCAATGACTACCATGGTCTTCCCCTCGTCGACGGTCTTCGTTTCCACCTTGTCTATTGGCCGGTTCAGGCAGTACACGCCACCGAATACGGCGCAGAGCCTGTGGGAGAAGAGTTTGTTAATATTTTTTACATAGCACACAAATACACATTACACAGTTACACGAAATAGTACATAGTTATAAAATAAATAAATCACTTGCAATTGCGGACTTAGGAAGACGAAAGGAAGGTAATTTTTTTCGTGCTATAATGTTTGTATTATCTTGGTGCAATAAAAATCTAGAAAATCGTCTAAAGCAAAAACTGTTCCAAAATTGTTATAGCCAGCCGTTTTCTAGAAAAATCTTGAGGAACACAGTCTTTTTATCCTGAATCATATTACACCTACACTACACTTTATGAACATCTATACTAATATTATTAAGCTGAAGAGTAATGTAATAAAAAATTAATTATTTGTGGTGATTTTAACATTGACATTTTAGTTAAATCAACCGTTAGTATACAATTTATTAATTTGCTTAAATCTTATAATTTAGAGTATGTTTTTTTCGAACCAACCCGAATAACATCTACATCTGCCAAGTGTCTGGATAATTTTTTTTGCAATAATCTTTATATACGGAAATCAATTATTCACAAATTGCCCTCGGATCACACCGGTCAATATGTTACCTTTGAGAAAGAGTCCTTAAACAATTTAAATAATGATAAAATTATGTGTAGACCTCTTTCTTCCAAAAACATAAGAAAATTTAAAATAAACATTGCAAATCAATTAAATACTTTAACATATTCTGGAAATAATCCTAATGAACATTATATCAATTTATTTGATATGATTTCTGCTGAATACTCAAAAAGGTTCAAGCAGAAACAAGTCAATATTCGTAATAGATTACAGTTCAGTGAATGGGCTACAGTAGGTATTCACAAGAGTAGGAATAAGTTATATGACTTATATGCCCAGAAACAATACAATTTTGACCCCAGTTTTGTAGAATATGTCAAAAATTATTCAAAATTATTTAAAAAAGTTTGCAGGCAAGCCAAGTCTTTGCACATAAGTAGTAAAATAAACAACGCACCAAATAAAATTAAAGAAACATGGAACATTATTAATAAAGAATCTGGCAAAATCAAAGATAGAGACAGTATTAAACAAATATCATCCGGTAACAAAAGTATTTCTAAAACTCAGGACATAGTAAATGCTTTTGATAATTTCTTTGCAAAAATCCCTGTGGAGCTAACTTCTGACGTTGACTCTTGTCCATTGCGCGCTGAAACCCTACTTAATAATAACACAACTCCCATCAAATCTGTCTTTAAATTTAAATATGTTAACTCTGATAATATATTAAAGGCGTTCAAACAACTTAATTTGAAAAAGTCTGAAGACCATTGGGGTATGTCTGTTAGTATCATAAGTCAAATCATAGATATTATTGCATCTGATCTAGCTTTTATATTTAATGAATGTATTGATGAGGGTATTTTTCCAAATTTAATGAAATGTAGCAAATTAATACCTCTATTCAAAAAAGGGGAGAAAACAGTCCTTGGCAATTATAGACCTATTTCTATATTGCCAGTTTTGAGCAAGGTGTTTGAGAAGATGATGCTTAATCAAATGCAACAATATTTTAAAATCAATAACATTTTCCATTCCCAACAATATGGGTTCACTGCCGGGAAGTCCACCACTGATGCGGGAGTAGCACTTGTTACTCAAATCTATGACGCGTGGGAGAGTTCACAGGATTCAGTTGGAGTCTTTTGCGATCTCTCTAAAGCATTTGATTGCGTAGATCATCAGACACTTTTGCGTAAACTTAGTCAATATGGGTTTGACCACAAATCAACTAAACTAATGGCATCCTATTTGACTGATAGGCTTCAAACTGTAGATATTAATGGAGTAAAGTCAAGCGGATCAAGCGTCTCAATGGGTGTTCCTCAGGGCTCAATTTTAGGACCATTCCTCTTCTTGGTATATGTCAATGACCTGCCTTTTATGGTGGAAAAACAGGCGGGTATAGTGCTGTTTGCCGATGACACTTCTTTAATATTTAAATTAGATCGCCATAGCGAAAATGTAAGTTCGGTTAATAATATACTGTCGGCCATATCTATCTGGTTCTCAACCAACAATCTTCTTTTAAATGCTAATAAGACCCAATGCATTAAATTTACCCTTCCAAACGTAAGGCAGGCCAATACTGACATAACACTGGAAGGCCAGAAATTAGAATTTGTTGAAAATACAAAGTTTTTAGGAATTATAATTGATGCAAAGCTACAGTGGGGTGCTCATATTTTTAAACTATCCAATAGACTTAGCTCTGCCGCTTATGCTGTTAGGAGGATCCGACAATTGACAGATGTAGCTACAGCTAGGCTTGTTTATTTCAGCTATTTTCATAGCTTGTTATCTTATGGTTTACTTTTATGGGGTAGCGCGGCTGATATACAAACTATTTTTATAATTCAGAAAAGGGCCGTTCGCGCAATTTACGGCTTAGGACCAAGAGACTCGTTAAGACAACTCTTTAAGAAAATAAACATACCTACAGTAGCGTCCCAGTACATTTTTGATCTTATAATGTATGTTAGGAAAAATACCTCTTTTTTTCAAAAAGTTAGTGCCACAACTGATAGAAATTTACGTAATAAACATAAATTAGTCATGCCGTTTCATAGGCTTAGCAAAGTCAGTAAATCATTTATGGGGAACTGTATACGATTTTATAATAGGTTGCCGGAGTCTGTTCTTGATATGCCCAACCGAAAATTCAAAGAGTATGTAAAGAAAGTACTTTGTGGGAAGGCTTATTATAGGACTGATGATTACCTTAATGATAAAAACATCTGGCTCGAGCTTGGCACAGGAACCTCGTAATTAATTGTAGTTTAATTTGAACTTAAATCAAAATTTCAGTACACTCTGTACATAAATCTTTTTAAAATTGGCAATCCATAATATATATATATATATATATATTTTTCTTTTTTCAATATTAAATCTCATAAATATATAAATCTCCCGTGAACAATGTATTCTCCCGTCCACATTCTATTCTAAGTATAATTTAATATTGTGAAGTTGACGTTGTTGATGAAAATGCTGCAGTGCAGTTTGTTACCGCTTCTTCTGCACTGACGCCTTGGAAGCGGCAGTAAACTTAGTTTTTAAGTAATTTGACGTCAACCAAGTTGTTAAACCATACGACAATTATTAAGCGATATAATAATATCCTATAATAATGAATAAAAATTTTGAATTTGAATTTGAAAAAAGTTTGTTTGAACGCGCTAATCTCAAGAACTACTGGTTCGAATTGAAAAATTATTTTTGCGTTGAATAGACCATTTATAGAGGAAGGCTATATTACATCACGCTGCAACTATAAGGAGCAAAGAAATAATGGAATATTAAAAAAAAACGGAGAAAATCATTCATCCTTGAGAACAGAAATGATGCCCAAAATAACTATTCCACGCGGACCAAGTCGTGGGCACAGCTAGTCAATAATAATGATGAATCATATTTTAAATAATGTGCCGCTTTCGACACCTGGTGGTTTATCGAGCATCTTACACAATAGACAACCAACAATTAAAGTAAATGAATGTGAACTTAACGTATCACATGTGCGCGAATAAGAAAAGAATATATGTATTTCCGATCTTAGATTACTCATAATAAGTGAAGCCTCCATTACATGGTTACTTTATTCCATTTAGCGGTCATTACACCCGAACACGTATTAAATTAAATAATAAAAAAAGCAGAGCAAATGGAAAAAAGATGTTTGCCTACTAGAAATGTGGGCCTACTGGAATGAATTTCTCTATAAATAAGTAATGCGCTTGTACTAAATTTTTCCTTAGTCCAAGTTCTAGTCGTATTTTATTCCTTGATATACATAAATATATAAAAAAATTAGATATGGAGAAATTTTACTTATCGCACGTTTTGCCGAAAATCGCGGGGTAACAGCGGAAAATAACGAGATTTTAGCGGCGGGCATACTTAAGTTACGACTGCTCTCAACACAAAAATAAAGGATTAATTATCATCAAATTAAAAAAAGTCATGCTGAAACGCGTCATGCAACAATAGAAAGTGGCTCCTTTTTCGTGTGTTGGTCAACTTGGTGCACATTTGGGTCATTGAACTGAGTTACGAGGCGCGAGGCGTAGTCGGTGCTGTGATGGTGCACTTTTTGCACTGTTTAGTCACGGTGACGGACGTGTCATTATGGAAACTACGCGTACACGACCTCTTTGTATGTTGTATAACAGCGCCAATGCCAAGTTCGGTTTAGCGGTTGTGAGTAACAGACATTCATAGGTAACTTTGAAAACTTGCTTTTCAAGTACTATTCTAATTACCAGAACTGTATCCTATATTTCCCAGGCTTATTGCAATGCAACAAAAAAAGTATGATCAAAATCTGTCTGGATGACCCCCAATATTATTTTTAGTGTCATAGATAATTTTATTTCTCACAAAAAGAAATCAGATTACCTGCAGAAGCATTGGAGCAGTTTACCACAGAAGTATAGGCGTGTTGCCGTAGAGAAACTTTTTGCACTTTTAAAAACCTTCCAAGCTCTGCATGGCATCCGTGCCAATCCACTTTCACTGGCATACAGTATTTGATTTATCAAAAAGGTTCATAAGCAATTGAATTACCTGCAAAAACATTGAGGCAGTTCACCACTGCCGTACATAGGCCAAAGGAAGGGCGTGTTGCCATAGCGGCCGAGACTCATAAGAAACTTCTTGCACTCTTTAACTCCTTCCAAGCAGGGCATGGCGTCGGTGCCCCCAGCGATGGCGTATAGCACGTAGTGGATCAGGTTTGGGGTGAGACCTTTGTGTGTGAGGTACTCTTTGAAGGTTTTGTCATTCCAATCTGTATATACAAAAGATTTTTTTTACATTTTCACTAATGTAATTTTCAGTATGTGTTGAAGTGGTATTATGCGATAAATGAAGTTAAAAATACAAATAACTAACCTTTAAATTCGTTGTTCATCTCCTCCTCATTGTATCCGACAATGGAGGTGAGCATTTTCATCAGCATCCGTTTCTCTATGATGCTGACGGCTTCAGTGGCGAAGACATCGGCGCGAGAGCACGGGACGGGCACAAGGCGGTCGTCTAGCCAGGTCAACACGCGGGTCACGCAACGGAACTCCGCGTAGCGAGCGATGTTCGAGGATATCAGCAGCTCGACAAGAGGGCCGCGGGAGAACAGAAGCTAAGGAGATACAGATAAGGTCAGCGCCCAATTTGTTTTAGATAATAACCAGAAAGTGGAGCAATGAAAACCACATGACTTAAAGAACTGTTTAGAATAACATGAGTTCTAGTATAGACCACCAATAGCTGAATAAAATAAGAACAAATAAAGCTGAGGTTTCAGTAATCATTTTAAAACAATGTTTTTTTTTTCTTTAAAAAAAATTGTGGAGGACTATGAGTATAGTTCTGTTTTTCAAGATGGTTTACTGTATGAATGAATTCATGCAGAAAAATGCCACAACTAAAGATGAAATCATAAGAAACAGATAATCATAAAATTTTCCTTACCTTTGGTGTCATGTCAATGTTAAATTTCCTATACTCGGCGGCGAAGGTCGCCTGGCTCCATACTTTTTTAGCCTCCGCTTTGCTATCATCAGTCTTGTTCTCTTCTCCCTCTTTTATTTCTTCTTGTGGAGATTCTCTTTACAAATTAAAAAATAAATATATGTATGATTGCTAAATTAATATTTTGGGCAAAACAAATTTAGTGGATTAATTAGAAAATTATAACTTTAAGATCTAAGGTAATAACTCAAAAAAGAAAAAAAATAAAATTAAAACTGTTCCAATTTCAGCTGTGATCTTTATTTGGAACAAATTTAAGTAACTACTACTTTTATAGCTATATTATTATTATTTTAATTATTCAGAAATTTCTTCATTTCCAGTGTCTTAAAAAGTTTTTGTGCTTTATATACTCACTTTTCAATGTACCACTTTTCAGTTAAATTATAAACTTGTGGTTGTCTCTTAGGGTCTGCATTCACTTCCTTCAAAAACTTTTGAAGCCCCTCAAAGTTATAGGAAGCCCACAGACCCCCATAGTGGTCGCTGGAATCCAGATGTAAAACATTCTTGCCTATTCGGCTACAGGCGGCGGCCACTATTGATTCCACCATACCTTAACAATATACATTTATTTGTTAAGCATGCACTCTTAAACAGATAATTCAATAAAAGGGTTGAATATAACCTGAAATAACATAATAAACACTTTTTCACACCCACGAGAGTGCCTTGGGGCACAACTAGTAAAGGTATTTTATTTAAGATAAGGATAGTATCTCTTCTTAAAATTCAATAGATTTTTTGTGTTATTATGCTATTTGTTATAGTTATGCTATTTGTTATGTTATGTGCACGGCACATAACATAACAAATAGCTCCCAGCACCAATTCAAACAAGAATAGGACCACTCCATCTATTTCCCATGGATGTTGTAAAAGGCGACTAAGGGATAGGCTTACAAACTTGGGATTCTTTTTTTAGGCGATGGGCTAGCAACCTGTCACTATTTGAATCTCAATTCTATCATTAAGCCAAATAGCTGAATGTGGCCATTAAGTCTTTTGATTCATTCAAGCCTGTTGGCTCTGTCTACCCCGAAAATATGTTATAGTTATACTGAGCCATGTCTCTGCAAATATTTAATTAAGTAATGACTAAGTCAATATGGGTCGCAAATATTGAAACCTTTAAATTTTGGTGAACAAAGTATTAAGTCAATTTATTCACTTATTGAAATTCATTATCAAAATATTTTTACACCACTTTCTGACTAGGTAATTTCACACTTCAGCAGTGATGACCAAGCAGTTGGAAAAAATAAGATCGATAAGTAGGCTGCCATTATCCCGGTATGGGTTTTCGTGTACTATAAAACTTACCTGTGCCAATGACGATGACCTGGAAATCGGTCGGTAAATCGTCGTCCATGATTGAATACAACAATTCACTAGTAAGAAACTAATCACTTAGAAAATTATATGAAAAATTCGTAAGTAAGAATAAAAATCAGTACTCTCTTTGGACTAACTCCACAGACAAAGTTAGTAGAAAGTAGATGACATGTCATGCTATGCTAACTTGACAGTGACAGAAAAGATTGGCAGGCCCTGTTCTGCTCCATGGCCATGAAATATATAAAGAATACAAACACAATGAGGCGTGGACAGTGCATCAAAGTTAAGACTCATGAGTTTTAACCAGGCATAGTACATAAATATACTCGAGACTGCTCGACACCGAGACTGCGAACATATGTGTCACGATGTATTTTTGCAATATGGGCTCGAGCAGCATGACTTCGTACGAACTCGGTTGCCCTTTTACACGGGCAGCGGACGGTTATAATATTTAGGCGAAAGTAAATTAATACTAAAATACTTTAACACTGTTAAAACACATTCGATTTCATACATACATACATAAAATCACGCCTCTTTCCCGGAGGGGTAGGCAGAGACTACCTCTTTTCACGATCTCTGCATATTTCCTTCGCTTCATCCACATTCATAACTCTCTTCATGCAAGCTCGGCGGTTTCGGGTACTTTTGACCTGACCCTTTACCAGGACGTCCTTAATTTGATTAAGATACAAACATTTATGAGGTACTAGGTACATATATTAAGTACGTACCAAGATTACTGTAAAATTGTTAATTCCTTTTATGATATTCATGCGTAAGAGATACAGTACTACGTATGGTTCTCGGCACTCGGAACAGGGGCACATTGATCAAGTGCTTTCATGCAGGTCTGAAGATTCTGGTAGTGAAGAAGTACGTCTGCCAGTTCTGGCAGTCCAGGGAATGCTTATAAAAGAAGGATTCTTCTTTAAGCGATGGGCTAACAACCTGTCACTATTTGAAACTATTCCACCATACAGCTGAAAATGGCCTTTCAGTCTTTTCTAGACTGTTGGCTCTCTCTACCCTGTAGTAAGGGAAAAAGACGAGATATATTTATGTCGGTAATGTATAGTTTCTTTTTTGGAAAAGACAAGCATTTTTTTGGTTCCTTTGGGAACGAGATATTAGAACAGCGGGCGAAAGATTGTCCATTCCATACTAATAAAAAAAATCTTTGATATAAATGTGAATGTAAGTTTCTGTGTAACCTCTTGTTTTTATATCCCAATTATATTAAAATAATGCAAAGTCAATTTGTTTTCTTCACGAGTCATCTACTGAACCAATCTTCACGACATTTTACGTATTTTAATAATAAGATTCTGGAGAACAAAGGGACCTTTCATCCCAGTAAGAACTTTATAGTTCTAAATACGCGCCAGCGAAGCCAAACCCGATTATAATGTGAAAGTTTGTAAGAATTTGGATTTGTTTTTGTTACTCTTTCACGCAAAAAAAACTGAACAGATTTTTATAAAACTTTGCAATAATATAGCTTAGCCCACAGATGTATAATTCTCTCTCTCTAGAATAAGTACTCATAAATGTTTGTGGCTTATATAATGCAATAACTAACAAAAGTCACATATAGATTCAAGGCGGTCGAAGTCGCGGAAAGTTTATATTATGAAACCAAAAAATGTGATCACGAAAATTGAAACAACACATGAGTTGTATTTTATATTTACAATTTTTTACATACATTTCAACATTATACAGACTACTGGGAGCTCTTTTTAATTCGAGCAACGAACATTACATAAACTAACACGTAAATCTAAATCGTAATAAAAACGACTTCTGTGAGTCAATCTACTGGGCCCGCTATGGCTGTGGCGGCGGTACACAAGAATCAATAAAATTCTGGTGTCCATAAAACAAGAATAGTGGCAGTTTCCTTGGAAAGAGACGTTGGTTCGAACAACATTAATTTGTTAGGCCGCTTACGACTTCATTATTGTTCTGAGGACGTATTGATCTTACATGCCCTTCATTTTGTTTAAGGGTAAGTAGCAATATTACTACATATTTTAAAATACAATTACACATTCTCAAATTGACTTCGCACTGACGACTACCTACCCTAACAAGTATGTAAGTACTATCTACATTTTATAAACACCATGTCAAGTCGGCGAACTTTGGCTAGAACAACCACATTTCAGTGGGGTCCGCAGTTAGTCCGATTATAGTTTGAAATTTCTTTAACAGAATAGCCGCTGTAAGAAGTAAAAATCTTCGAAAACTATTTAACTTGCCTATAGTTAAAAGTACATACATTATAGTGCCTATAAAAGACTAATTCGGCAGATCGTTATTTATCTAATACGTTTACAAGAACACTAAATGGTGAACATGCCAAATGAACGAAAAACTGGTACGCATAGCGACAACAGCATTCCAGACTAGTCGTCAGCAAATGAAAAATGAGCAAAATGTTACATCCGGCTATAAAGGAACACGTCAATTATAAATAACTTTATAGGTATCGTGGTTTGTGAACATCAACATTGCGAAACATCAATATAATAACAAAACAAACTATTTACACACTAAACATTAAAATATCGACATTCTTATTTTATATTCGAGAAGATGCGGAGAAGCTGATGAAGTATAAAATGGTATTTTATAGACACGGAAAAGCTCATTTTTTGTTTCAAAATAAATTCTTTTGAATTATTCAATTCAGCCAATTTAAGTGATATGTCAATTTTGAGTTCAAAGTGATATGTTAATTATGCCAATCCGAAACATGTAAATAAGATTATAGAAAGTCGATATTTTAATGTGCCAGTAACATGTAACAGCCGGTATGGTACGCTGATATACCACACCAAACCAGACTAGAACAACGTTTCGCGCGAATGAGACGCGCGGTCCAGCCGAAGAGGCAATGGCGCCGGCCTACTGGTCAGCTCTGTGCCTTCAGCGAGAGCCAGCGCCTCGCCTCCTCCGCTATCAGTGGAGAACTGCTCTATTTCATCATCTGTAGAATCCACCTCATCTTCGGCAAACACTGAGTCTGCACCAACTGATGCCAATTCGCACTCCACTGCATAAGACGGTCCTACACTGCCTACAGAAGCAAGAGGCGCAAGTCTCTCACTAGGACAAGGCGATAATCGACGTTCAGGTAAAGCACACACCACAGAAGATCCACGTCGTTCTAAGTAAGAGCTTCCTGAGCTCGAACACGTTGCTGAACTCAAACGGCGATCACGAGGACCACCTGAAGCTCGCCGTTCTGCAAATCGCAGGGCAGATCCGGGAAGTGAATCACCGCGTAGTGTTGATAATCTGCGAGGTGGTGCCAGTAAACTTCCGTAACCACCACCATACGATGCAAATCGAGAAGTACGTGGCCAAGGCGGCTCTTCACCAATGGAGGGTCTCGAACGCGCCCGTTCGGATAGTGCTTCTTCGAGAGCCGCTGTCAGCTGGCGCTCTTCTTCCACGGCTTGTTCTTCTGCCACGACTGCCTCAGCTAACTCTACTATTTTCGGATCATTTAAAGCTTTCATTGATTTGCTTCGACTTTTATAAACAATCAGAAACACCATCAGCGCAAAAAATCCGCCCAACGTGGCAGCTATACGCACACCCGTCATGACGTCATAAGTAGCATAGAATTCGATCCGTACTCGATCGCGTTCGGCTTGCGAGCGCTCAGTAGAATTCTCGGCTGCACCCACATCACCACCGCCCCATCCATCGCGATGCTCCATCGTAAGGTCAAGTGTTCATGGCCTGTGGACAATACAAAAATACCTTTATACATGTCCTTTTTTATCAATGTTTATCAGTTTGCTTTTTAAGTGGTACAATAAATTTATATGCAAGCTTTTAGATAAAACGTATGTCAAACGTGTGTCGAACAACCTGAATGTAGTACTTGTAGTAAAACAAGGTTTAAGCGGCAACTAACCGCGCAAATTTCAAAAGTTAATTAATAGTCCTAAACTTATCAAGTGAATACCATATTCCCTTCACAATTTGGTTTACTCCTCCAACCCTCCCAGCACCATCGTTCACATTTTTATAAAATAAGAAAGGGAGTGTGTAAATATAGACACCACTACCACCGGAAAAAGTTTTACAATATATATTTTAAAAGCGCTTTATCAAGTTACACCATACATTTAGCATTTCACTGACTGGTTTCGTGCTTTTCTCATTCGAAAACTGTTATACAGATAATTTCCTAATATTTAAGGCTCCGAGATTTCAACTGTATACTGTGTTAACCTGATTTCAACTGTAATACCGAGAGAGCCTTAGCCAATATTTTGTTGCCATTTCGAGTAGGTAAGGGAGGCAGAGAGACAGACCAAACAACAATGTTGTCGCTAGGCGATTTCCGTTCGCCCGTTGCAGCGCAATGTCGACGTATCTGGGACACGGCATAGCATAGATTTGCATGATGGTGCTTCGCTTTTTGTATTTATATCAATGTTTTGCGTTTAAGTATTGCTTTTACACGTACGTCTGATATTTGTTTCTCGGAGTAAGTCATTCCGATCACTTTGTTGTCTAAACGGATCTACTCATTGATGACAATGACGATTTTGACCTACTGTACTGTTCAATAACGACTGCTCTCAATGTGACTGTTCAATATAAACACGAAAATAATAATAATGTTATAATTTGTGAAAAACGAAGGATAATAATGTTATAATTTACGGTTTATAGATTATTAAGAATGTGGTTTTAATTTAAGTAATTATGACTATCATAAGCATTTGGATACTAATTCGTGAAAACTTGATAATAATAATTGTGTTTCAGTTATGATTGTGGTATTATAAACTTTATTAGTTAAAAGCACTGTTAGTTTTCCAGTAAAATAAATAAAATAAAATAAAAAAAATTTAATGATAACAATCACGATTTCGCAATTTGGCACGCTGTTGCTCTGAAAATACCAGTTATTCTCAATATTACAAGATACCCTTCTGAAATCGTTAATGTTCCGAAAAAGTATTTAGAGAATCCCATAAATTACATTATCAAGGGCGAAACACCGCTCCGGCCGTTCTCGGCTCGACATCGTGTAAGGAAATTAGAACATTTTTTTAAATATTTTGCGACTCTTAGCATTTAAAGCACTAATTTTAAGCCCAAATTCTGCAAAATATTTATTAAACTATTACGACAATATTAGCAAAACAATTTTCGATGTTACTCACACCTAAAGGGTAAACATGTCAGTAATATTTCGTCGTACATATAAATATTCTGGTGTGGTAAAACCGCTGATTGGGGTTATAATAAGAACGTTTTATATGATCAGTTTTATGGCAGCACGATGTACACATGCAGTTGTTCTAAATTTCGCAGTGTTTCGATTCGATATATTGCGCCCAACAAACAATGCTACTAAATATAGCAGTGCAGGCACGAGAAGTGACGACGTTCATTCTCAGATTGTCGAAGAAATGGAGTCATGTCATAACTAATTAGCAAAAAAGCTTTAAAAAAATAAACAAAATACATTATCGCAATGCAAAAGTTAAAAACAGTTGTAATTAATTAATATAATGCGCAGATTTATTGATCGGCGTGTATAGACACTAAAATACGGTTTACAATGCAAATAAATAATAATAAATTAATAAATTGGCCATATGGCTAGGATATATATTTTTGGCATCGGACAATGGACACAAGATTTCCACTAGTATGGGTTAAGAATATCTGAGAGCATAGATCATGGAGAGTTAGTTTTAGTTGAACATAATTGGATCCGAAACCAACTTTATCTTTAATGTAGATTCTTTTCAGTTTTATAATCTATACTCTATACTAATATTATAAAGCTGAAGAGTTTGTTTTGTTTGTTTGTTTGTTTAAACGCGCTAATCTCAGAAACTACTGAACCGATTTGAATAATTCTTTCACTGTTAGATAGTCTATTTATCGAGGAAGGCTATAGGCTACATTTTATCCCGGATTTCCTACGGGAAACGTCAACAATGTAGGTGAAAGTTGAATGAGTCGGCCATCTGCAAGCTTTCCACGCGAACGCTGCGCAAACCAACAAAGATATAGTAAAACAATGTACTAAAAGATGTGAAGTACTCATTTTTTGCCACAAAAAAGTCCGCGAGAGTATATATCTATCTCTTAAGGTTTACTTACAATAACCACTTTTATGTTCATTTTTTAAGATTATTTTTCATTATAAACATAAGTTATTTTGAAACCAATGTTCTTTAATTCAGTATTAATCCTTATCCTGACGGCCTCTGTGGCGCAACGGTAGTGCGCTTGTCTGCGACACCGGAGGTCCCGGGTTCGAATCCCGGCCAGGGCATGATAAGAAACGAACTTTTTCTGATTGGCCTGGGTCTTGGATGTTTATCTATACATATAAGTATTTATTATAAAATATAGTATCGTTGAGTTAGTATCTCGTAACACAAGTCTGGAAATTACTTCGAGGCTAACTCAATCTGTGTAATTTGTCCCGTATATATTTATATTTATCCAAATAAATATGTTTATTACTTTTGGCTATATTCATGTAGACTAAAATTGCCATTTACAGTATATAAATCAGACGAATAGGTTTTGAGATATAGTCGTTATAAGCAGTTTGCAGCGAAACATTTAATACGGCGAACCAGCGTTCTTACTAATACGCGTGACCCCCGTGACGTGAGTTTTGGAGATAATGATGTGGGCCAAGTCGTCGCCAAGTCGCATAACAATTAGCAGCTATAATTGATAAAGCCGAGGAGGATGTTTGCAAAAATAAATATGATGCCCAAAATAACTATTCCACGCGGACGAAGTCGCGGGCACAGCTAGTAAGTATATAATTTTGGTGTGAACTTTTAGTTTGTTGCTTTTTAGGGTTCCGTGGACAAATGGTTTTATACATGAAAAGGGTTATGGAGCAGTGTAGAGGGAGCAAAAGAAATTTTTTAATATTGTATCAAGTGGAAAGCCATAGCCTACACTTTGAGAAATAAGTGTGATGGTACATGAACTGATAGACGATTTGTATAAGAGGTGTATTGTTAGATGTATCTTCTTAAATTATATTTATGTTGCTTAAGCATTTTTATGCTATGCTTCTGAAAGTAAATAAAATTACAAAAAAAAAACCCCAACTTCAAACTGATTTTTTTTACATTTTAGTAAAAAATAAATAAACTTCTACAAATAATTTCGACTTTATAAGTAATAAATTAAAAGGAATATAAACAATTAAATGAAATTAAGTATTTAATTATTTTGAAGACAATGCCAAGTAAATACTACAAAAACAAATACAAATACATTTTTTACTTTCAGAAAGAGAATGGGAAAGGGGAATATTATTTCCTTCCTGGAAAGAGAAAAATGGGAATATTTCCTGATCCAAATCCTACTAATGGGTTAGTAGTTCCTCTTATGACTACCATTGGATCATGTTTTAATACATCCAATTGATGATGGGCCAAATGATGTGTGACAAAGTACAGAAATGAGCACAACTTATCACAGACTGGAAAATTGTGAAAGACAGGTTGACAGAGAAAAAGAAGGATGGATGAAAGACAGGAAGATGGATAAGACAAAGGATGGTAAAGGTTTCTTTGTTCCTTTCTGCCAGAAGGGCACACTGGTGGATACATAAAACACAATTGTATTATAATAAGAATCTATGTGTCTTTGAAAATTTTTAATCAGCAATAAATTAGAAATAAATAATATTATGTGAAAATATTTGAGATAATGTTTGTAAATAGTAAGCTCTAAAACTACTACACTGATTTTGCACAGAAAAGAGAAGACCTTCACAAGTAACATACTACTTCTTCTGGCTACTTTTTCTGGAAATTCCCATAGGAACAGGAATATAAATTGAATGTGGGTGGAGCTACAGTTTACTAAGTTCTGTTATAGTTTATAAACCTTTCTCTTGATTGATGTTTATAATGTGTATGGGAAATTTATCATATGGCACATACCTTCTTTGTCTTATCTTCACTATCAGCACTTTAAAATGTGACTATCAATAAACTATTAGTACCTAACAACATTTATTTTTTACTTACATGACTCCCTGTGCACAGATTACAAAAATATCATTAAGAAACAAAACTAATGTTAAAATGAAAGTGAAAAACAAAATATATTAGGCATTATGCAAAATTATTTCATTTGATGAGACATACTGTTACTATTAAATATAAAAAGCAAAACTGATGTTAAATAACCAATAGCGACATATAAAGCATTGTCAAGAAATAAAACCAAATTCCTGTATAAAACAAGTAAACAAAATTATGAATAAATAATTACCAGTTGAAGAACATGATTCGTAGTCTGTAGAATTTGACGAATGGCAGCAGTTACGATGATTTATTATAAACATGTCCTTGGTAAATTATAGTTAAATTTTTTAAGCCCATTCATCGAATTAACTCCTGAGTAACTGGTGAACTACATTTTATATTTGAAATATAAAATAGATAAAAACAATTAAACGCACCAACAAATCCATAACACATTTGACTATATGCTATCTTAATTCACTCGCATCGTAATATTTACAGGATCTGTATATAACCTACAACAATACTTTTAAACAAATGTATTGAACACCAAGAACCACTGCCCAGATTTACATATTTTATTTTGTAAAAAATAATAAAAAAAAATCCATTTTTTAACTGCTCCACTTCTTCGCAAATTGAAATTATGACACTGACGTGACGTTAAGTAAAAGTAGATTTTTTTTTTTCGATGCTAATGTTGCGTTCTGTTGTTTTCTTTGTCTGTGTGGCCAAATCAATTGCTCCGAAATACCATAAAAGTAAAATTTGGTCTATGGTCAAACATCACTGTCATTTGTCACTAGTGTGTAGTGTCTAATTAGCAAGCTGATGGCTAGCGGACTGATCTATCTGTTGTTGTTTGTGGTTGTAGGCAGGAATTATAGTTTCATTGTGATTTCTATATGTAACGAAGAATTATAATTTTTGTGAATTTGGACATCAAATTACCCATTGTAATAGCAATATGTCACTTGAGTGGAAAAAATATATTGATGACCCACGACAAGTCTGCAAGTATGGCGGGAAATGTTATCAAAAAAATCCAGTTCATCATCAAAGTTTTAAACATCCTCCAAATCTAAACAAGGGCAGGGTTTCGCCGCGCTTCCAGCCCTATATGAGAAAACAGAAAGTAGCACATGATTCATTCCATAGTAAAGATAAAGAGGCAGACATGATTCCAGAACAAAGTAAACGGAAAGATGATGAAGTTGGTAGCTCTACTTCTGAACTGAAAGTTGATAATGAAAAGTTTCCCAAGGATCATGTGCCCGTTTTGCCAGAAAATATAACATTTTTAGATGTAAGCAAGGATAATAGCGTTTTGAAAGATTTATTTTTAGTAGAAATGCCAACAGATTTCTTTAAATTTTATGAAATGCTTGGTGACTCACTGTCTGCTATTGAAAAATCACTGTCGAGTGTTAACTTAGAAATGATCGGGCCTTTCGATTTGCTTCTGGGCAAATTGCCAAAACTAGACAACAAAAGTCTTTATTTGATTCATTGGAGATTTTTCTATGATCCTCCAGAATTTCAGGTAATAATAATGTACCTACTATATTATTCTTAATCATGTTGTATTCTTCTTATGTTCATAAAAGTTGTCTAAAGGCATTTGACATGGCTTTATTACTTTCATGTTTTGAATGTTGGTACCAACCGCCTAACATGCCTTCAGAATCACCAAGGAGCTTGAGAAAATTGTGCCACAGAATTCTCAGACATCTGTGTAATTTTTCATTTATATATTTATCAAAAACTATGAAAAAAAATTTAGAGGTAGGCATACATTTTTTTATACATAATTATTCCAGGCAGTATTGAAAAGGAAAGGGAAAAGTGAATTCCACATAGGGTACTATCGAGACAATCCTGACCAGCAGCCGGTATTTGTAGCCAGTAGCGATAGCGCCAAGGACTGTCATATAACACCCATTTCTGATAATTTATTTGGAGCAGTGTAGTAAGTATCCAAGTCTTATATTTAGGTGTGTGCTAATCATTTTATTTATTTAAATTTCAAATGTAAACGAAATGTATATAATCTCATTTTCAGTCAGTACCTACAAAAGGAGAAAAAATCATCACCATTTGTTTCAATAGCATGTGAGAAGCTAATGGAGAAAATTAAAAAAGCTGCAAGTGATAATGGCTACAGTTTAGAAGAATATAATATGAAAAAGAGATGGGCGGTGGCTGTGACAAAAACATTTCATGGGGCTGGCATTGTGGTGCCTGTTGAAAAGAAAACACAAGTGGGATACAGGCATTTGGTTGAAAAAGATGGTAAGACCTTTTCACTGACCTTTTGTTTTTAAATCAACTAGAAAGAGTCAGAATGGTGAGGCCTTAAGAAAGAAGAATGAAGGAAGAATGGGAAACCTTACCGTGATCAAAAAAAAGGCAAAAGTTCCGGTCAAGAGTACCTGAAGCTGCTGAGCTTGCATGAAGTGAGTTAAGAATGCAGATGTTGCAAAGAAGTATGCAGAGATTGTGGCATATCAGAAAAAGGAGTGATTTTATGTATGTAAAATACCTCGATTAAAAGGCCAAAACATTGTTAGGAAATCTGCACATTCAGGCAACTAGATGTGTAACCATATGATCTTATATGAGTTAGGTTCCACTGCAAAGGTAACGAAGGTAGTAGCCAACAGTCTTGAAAATACTGATAGACCTTGTTCAGCTGTTTGGTTTAATGATGGAATTGATATTCAAATAATGATAAATGCTAGAAGATTGATAACATAAATTCATCAATTCCCATGCATGCAAGGATGTAAAACTAACATTAACAGATGGACTGATGAATCTGAGTTGTTAACATCAGTTTTGTACTCTTGATGTAAGTCTATTAAATAATCACATTTCTAAAAATAATAGATTTTTCTTTACAGGTAAAATAAAGCAACTTTTCACCCAGTTAGAGAATGCACAATCTGATTCTGACCGGGACAGAATACTATCAGAACTTCAACCAGTGATAACATATGCAAACATAGCTGTAGATGAGTGTGACTTCGGTACTGGTCTAGAACTTGGCATAGATTTGTTCTGCTCTGGACTTAAAGTACTGGAGGGAAATACCGTATGCAGTTTAACATCTGCTTATTCCTTGCTAAAAAGAGATGCTTTTGCTAAAATTATTGAGGTAAGAATGGTTATATTCTTGAAATATTTCAGAATGGCTTCTGTAAAAGTCATATAACTTCTTCTATAGTTTATTGGTGTAAATTATTTTATCGTTAGTTGGTTTATTTTACAATTTTCTTTGATTTTTTTAATCAGTTTTTTATGATAATTTAAGCGCGTTTGAACTTTATCTACTTGGTGGTACGCAAGATGTGGCCTAAGGTGGTGGTCGCAAGCTCAAATAATGCCTATTCACTCTTGCCTTGAAAATCCCCAAGTTCTTTGTATCAGGGAAGAGAGATGGCGGGGCAGGAAATCCAAATCACACATTTAAAGATTTTGCGAAGGGTGGGGATAACGACCATGTACGGGTGGAATTCCTGCCCAAAACACGGCGTGACTTTAATCCTGCAATCAGTTCTAATGGCTTAAAGCAGATGTGATGCTAGTAGCCCTTCTGGAAATAATTTCTAAAGAAATACCTGCTAAAGAATGGATTTGTTCTGTTACAGGTTCATATGAAGTACCGTAGACGAGGGTCGAATATGTCAATACTGAATTGGTGAATATTTATTTGGTATTTAAGTATTTTTATAATGTTAATTTATTTACTATAACAATATAAGTTCAATAAATTGTCTACTTAATTTATTTAATCTTTTTTTTTTACTTCTAATTAAAACTGTGAAATAATGAACGAACATAATGTCTCTTGCACAACCCCTTTTCTTGGTGGGCAGTGAAATGATGAATTTCTTCACTTCCAAAATTTAAAGTAAATTAATTATGTGTTGCAGCACAAATGATACTTGTATACTGGCGTTTTTAGCACTAATCAGGAAAAAGTAATTAGAGATTAATGTCAATTGACCGACTGACCTTGTGACTTTTATTTTGTTATGATTAGCTTTTACACAGGACTTCGCTCCCATACAGCCAGTGATACTCCTGAAGGTCTATTCTACCTCTGTTCCAAATTGGTCCAGTAGTTTTTTAATGATTATTTGTTACAAACAAAAATTGTTTTATTCACATTTACAGCGTCTGTGACCATGATCTTGGAGTAAATCTAGGTTTTAAACGAAGCTACTCCCATCTGAACTCCGTAAGTTAGAATTTAACGGTTTCCTCGTGATGTTTATTGGGTTCTTTAACCGCTCGGCCACCGCCGCTTCTAAGTCTATAGTTTAGTTGGATGAGTGTTTTATGTATGAAAAGAAAACTAATTTTACCGGAAATAACTTTAATGTTCTCTCAAAAAAATATTACTTGTGTCAATGTCGATATAATGAAATTGTTGATATGAAAATTTATTGTGTAATGATTCTTAAGTGCCTATTTTGGTTTGTCAGCACTGCTCAGATGCAGGAAGAGGGTTATTGGGCAGTGATCGCTGCCATAGACTTGGTCCCTGATGATGCTATCACATAGTGACGGCAGGAGCCTCTCGGACACTATGAAGTAGTCTAGGCGCCTGAAATGAACAGAAAACATGACACATTAGATCCATTCAAAATATTCTCAGTAGTTCTTATATGATCTATATATAAAAAGAAACAAAATAATTATAAAAAACGGCAAAAGAAATCTTTCTTCCCCCGTGGCATGGCATGGCACGCGCGGCGCCATTTTTATAGCACGAAAAACTATCGCTATCCCGTTTCACGTCATAATAAAAAGCGAAACAGCGATAGTTTTTCATTACGTTGCCAAGTGGCCGAAAGGAAACATCAATGTAGGTACTTACCATCCCACATTTTTCGATCGGCTATTTTTCATATACGTCCAGAAGGTATATGCTCCGGTCTTGTCAGGGTTGAGATGGCGGAAGGTGTCGACAAAGCCATCGCCGAGTAAGTCGCTCATGCCAGTTCTCTCTTCAATGGTGAATCCAGCATTTTTTTTGTTAGTCTTAGGATTGGCCAAATCTGGAAAAAGTTAAGATTTTAAAGAAAAACTTTGCATACTTACGAAAATAACTCTCAACAATTCGACAATATTGAGATAATATAGTTAAACATCAATAACATGTTTGTAACATACCAATTTCTTCATGTGACACGTTCATATCGCCGCATATTATCACAGGTTTTTTCTTATCTAAATCCTTAACGAATTTTCGGAATTCCTCGTTCCATTTCAGTCTCTTAGGGAGGGTGACTAGGTTTCGACCAGCATTAGGAACATAAGTGCATATCAAATAAAAATGTTCATATTCAGCAGTAATTATACGGCCTTCACTGTCCAACTCTTCATCTTGTAGTCCATACTGGACATTCATCGCGAGTTTTGTAGTATAGATGCCAACGCCCGCATAACCATCCTTTTCACTACCGACCCAGTAAGAATGATAGCCTGGCAAATTGGCTACGTCATCTGGTAGTTTCTCCTGAGCACATTTGGTCTCCTGCAGGCACAGAATATCTGGTTTTTCATATTTTATGTAATCAAGACCACCTTTATTCAACCATGCTCTTATACCATCAACATTCCAACTAGCAATTTTGAAATTCCACTCCTTATCCTGCTTATTTTTCGAGGAATTGGAAAAATCTAATGAGTCATAATCTGTTGATGCTTTGTTTTTGGGTGGTGCAGTTTTAGTATCTTCAGATAGAGCTGAAATATTTGTAAAAATAGTTTAATACTCGTATCAAACAAGACCAAATGACAGAATAAGGTATTGTAAAAAAAATAAGACAAAGGAGAACCATTCCATTGCATATTAATTAAAATTTTAGTATGTTAGTAATTGTCATAAGAATTGTAATAATAAATGGTTATATTGTTATTTGTTAAAAATGCCCCCAAAGGTATTATACTACATAATGTTGAACCACAAAATTATTATTGAATTAGAAAGGTCAATGACGTTATATTTGAAAATCGACCATAAGATTCTCGGCCTATGTTCTGGGGGCAAACTTTAGAGGTAGTCTCACTAAGTTATGATCTGGTCACCAATAATGACGCCACAACAATTAAGAGGAGCACTGCAAAAACTTACCTGTGCTTTCTGCAGTGAAGCATTATTTCCAGGGACCCCAGCGCCAATTTTTGCCAAAATTTCCAGAATGTTCAGATATTTCAGAACTTAATTTTTTAAGAAATTTGTACAATAAAATTTTTGCAGCGCTCTTTTTTACCGAGCATTTATTTTTTATGGTATGAATATCAGATAATAACCTTAAGTTCATCTAGATAAAGAGATATAGGTTAATGTGTGATATATGTATGTATCAAGTTTAAACAAATCAGCTCATTATGCAAACATTACATACCTTTCATTTATGAAATACATAATAATACAAAGTTTGTTACAGTCAGTTTAATTAATTAATAAACAAGATAGAAAAGAATAAATCAGGCAATCTAATGAAGTTTAAGGGCTGGTCGATTTTAAAATTTAACATCACCAATAAAACAGGTGTAAATGATTAGAAAACCATTTATTAAGTAGTAAAGAAAACATTCATTCATAATAATAAAGTACAAAACAATTATTGTCAAACACCTCACCACTAGTTAACACTAACAACATTTATACATATTTACCCCTCTTCTTTTTCTTTGGTTCCCCTGTGTCTTGCATATCTTGAGACTCATCGTCGACTGCTGGAGTTTCCGCTGACCTTTTTTTTGGAGCCCGCTTGCCCTTGGCAGGCTTTATTTCTTCTTCCACCTCATCTGTTTCTTCAACAGCCTTTGCATCACCTGAATTTGAATCAGATTTAGCCAGTTTTCAAAGTTTTCTATAGCAAATTTGATGATCAGTTAATAAAAATAAGCTGTTTCTTAATGGTATTTATTGTGATAGATTATCTACTGGAGCTGCTCTAATGGCAATTCTTTTTTTTTTTTGTTAAATTTAATTTTTATTTTTGAAATTAGTGCACTAAGAACAAAATACTAATAGCAGCATATTATATAATAACCAAGACCCAGGACAATGGGAGAAAGTTTGTTTCTCAACATTGGTTGGATTTTATACCAGGGACCTCCTGTGTCACAGACAAGTGCACTAATGCTGCGCAAAAGAGGCAGTCAATTGTATCATATTATCAGTAAAGCATTATCATTATTATAAAATTATATAATACCTACCATTTCCTTTTTCTTCTGTTTGTTCATCTTCTTCCTTGTCTTGAGGCACCTCTTCTTTAGGTTTCTTACCCCTTCCTTTCCGGCCTTTAGCCTCTTTCTTTTTAGGCTCCTCCACAACCTTTTCTTCTTCACTCTCTGGTGTTTTCTCTTTCACTTCTTTTGTTACTTTTTTTCTTCCTTTAGCCACGGGCTCAGACTTCACTTCTTCCTCATTACTAGCATCATCCTTGGACTGAGGTTTACGTCCTCTTCTCTTAGCTGAAGGTTTTTCAGCAACAGCTTCTTTTTCTACATCACCATTAGCTTTCCCTGGTTTTGCTTTCTTGCCTCTTCCAGCTTTAACTACTGTCGGCTCTTTTTTTGCTTGTTTACCACGTCCCCTGCCAGCAGGAGCCTTTTCTGCCTCTTCAGAGTCACCATTGGCTTCAATATCCCCATTTTTGTCAGCTTCATCCCCATCATTAGAAACATCATCAGGATCAGATTCCTCAGCCTTTTTCTTTTTACTCTTCTTGGCTGGGGGAGCAACATCCTCAGCTTTATCATCAACTGGTTTCAGTCCATTTTTGTCATTTATTGCTTTCTTCTTTCCGCGTTTTGCCTTCTTATCTGGCACTGCAACATCCTCAATGTTCTCTTCAAGTTCTGCTTTAGCTTCAATCACTGGCTCCTCAATTATTTTTCCCTTTCCTTTGCCTTTTGGTGCTTCATCAGCTACTTTGACATCTGTGGCTTTCTATAAGAAATAATTATATATATCAGGAATTAAGTTAAAAATCTACATGTGAGAGTTACATACTGGTACCCTGCTAGGGGTAGCTGGTGCCCATTTGGTAACTTTCTGTGTGGACTTCATAAAGGTAGGCTTTCCACATTACCGGGAACAAAATCCAAAATTATTATACTGGATACTTTAATTTACCCTATTTTTACTGTTTAATATCTCTAATTCAACATGTGATAAATGAAGTAGTTCACAATATAATAAGTATCTTTATTGTATCAAAATTTAAATTGTTATAGGAATTGTACATAATTAAAAGAAAAAAATCCAATTATATATTTCATACACTATGATACTATTTGCCGTGTGGTTCCTGGCACCATTACAAAAAAGAATAGGACCACTCCATCTCTTTCCCACGGATGTCGTAAAAGGCGACTAAGGGATAGGCTTATAAACTTGGGATTCCTCTTTTAGGCGATGGGCTAGCAACCTGTCACTATTTTGAATCTCAATTCTATCACAAAGCCAAACAGCTGAGCGTGGCCTATCAGTCTTTTCAAGACTGGTGGCTCTGTCTACCCCGCTAGGGATATAGACGTGATCATATGTATGTATATATGTATGATACTATATACATACACTATTTACATAAATAATTGGATTTTTTTCAGCATCAAGCATCTAAATTAGTCATAACACTGTGTACAAATAATAAGTATTAGTTAAGGTAAAGTGTTACATTTGCATCTACAATGCAAAAGGGTTTTCCCCATTATGATAGGATGAAAATTGGTTCAGCATCTGTACAGAAAAAAACTACACACTGTTTTTAGTTATTTTCATATGTACACAATTTTAACTGTTTTTTCATGGACATATTAAAGAAACTAGATTGAAAGATAAGAATAACCTAATTTTGCAGCATGAATACGATTATAGAATGCATCCATGATTAATCCTCGTTTTTACTAGTGACAATACAATGATTTCTAACAATTAATAATCTATTATTAATATAGGATGGCCTACAAAATGTGATTCAATATATGAGAAAAATGACGCATACATTTTATAAAGAAATAATCGACTGCACAGCCATTGCAACTTTTGGAGGCAAAGCTCGTGTAAATTTGCATATCCAACACACGCGGTGAATTAAATTGTACTCAAATTGCGTATTGATCATAAATCTAACACACACAAAAATGGGAACACAATATTATCTTTTAATAGGCTTTATTAACACAATTCCTTTAGAACAAAGAGTAAAACATAAAGTAGGCAATGTGTTAGCAAAACGGAGCAGGAAGAGTTGAAAAATGATGAAGATACCTTGGTTTTTGTAGATCTTGGTGCCATTTTATTTTTCAATTATTATAAAACAACTAAACCAGTTTCTTATTAAATTTATTTAAAGGAAACGATACCGGCGTTTACACTTTCTACTGAACGGCAACGGCAAGCGAAAAGTTTCCGGCAAAAATTAATGACAGATCCCAGATGACAGCAAGAAATGCCAATAAACCGCGAATTTTTTTGTTTTTTTTTTTTAGTGGAATGCGAAGAAAATGAAGCCTCACTTCACAAAAGCAAAGCAAAAAACCGGCAGAATGCAACGGACTACATGGCAATGATTTGTACTGCATTGTCTGTCAATGTAATTTTATTTGTGATATGTCATTGTCAGTGTTTCGAGTTTCATATGTACATCAGTCAATGAAATAATATTCTATGGAGGTGCCCTAATTGTTCAACTTGACTCAGAAATAAAAACTGATATATCTGTCTCTTTCTCACAACAGTGGTTTAACGGGAGAAAAAACGTTTACACTCTTTTATCAGCACCCTCTTCATTGGCTTCGATGTGTTTGTGCTGGAGCACCGCCATCTTAAGTAGCCCGCTTAGCTTACTCGTGGAAGTTATCACCGTGAGGATTTTAC
The DNA here is from genome assembly GCF_032362555.1 of Amyelois transitella. Classification (NCBI taxonomy): domain Eukaryota; kingdom Metazoa; phylum Arthropoda; class Insecta; order Lepidoptera; family Pyralidae; genus Amyelois; species Amyelois transitella. Next base: position 9,647,914 of record NC_083509.1, read on the forward strand.
GTTTTTCCGAGGAAATCTCGTGTTTTTCTACTGTTTACCAAGTTGTGCTTATATTAATCGTTAATAAACAACAAATGAAGTGTTCAATAGCATATTGTGGCTTATGCCAAAGCAAAAATAGGCCGAATTTAACCTTTCACCGGTAAGTGGTTAATATTTGGTTAAATTATTGTCTATCATACAGTGTATTTAATTAAATGTGTTTAAAAACCTTATTACTTTTAATCTTCTTTGTTGTGAGCTTTAAAAAATTGTAATATTCTCAATATTTCATTCACATCGAAAACATAAACACGTGTGCTAGTGTTGAACATCATCGAACATAGAATCTTATCGATAAACTAGCTGTGCCCGCGACTTCGTCCGCGTGGAATAGTTATTTGGAAATCATGAAAGCCCTCAAGGACGAATAATTTTCCCCGTTTTTTTTTCACATTTTCCATTATTTCTTTGCTTCTTATAGTTGCAGCGTGATGTTATATAGCCTAAACATTTTTTATTTTTAAATTGTTATATATTCTATGATGTTCATTGAAATTAAGTGATGTCCAAGACAATTTTGTTCACAATTAAGTACTCATAAGCAACAATACATTTATTTGGATAAAGATTAATATTATTACGTTGATACAACTCTTAACAAATAATGCATTAATTTCGACCAAATTTGGTTTCCATAAGAACGGTTCTAGTGAGTTTATCTTAAAAGATAGACATATACTGTCGCGGACATTTTTTTAGATTATTACAAGAGGAATAATTCTTTCATACATATATTTTTGGTATCTTGAACCGTTTTTGCAGCGGAAGCCCTCAAGAATGAGTAATTTTCCCCGTTTTTTTCACATTTTCCATTATTTCTTCGCTTCTAATAGTTGCAGCGTGATGTTTTATAGCCTATAGCCTTCCTCGATAAATGGTCTATTGAACACAAAAATAATTTTTCAATTGGAACCAGTAGTTCCTGAGATTAGCGCGTAAACAAACTCTTCAGCTTTATAATAGTATGTATATGTATAGTATTAGTATAGATAAGGGGCTAAGTTATGATATTGTATTTTTTTCTTGTTTTAGTTTACCAAGGAACGAATCTCGGCGAAGGGAATGGCTACAAATAATTGGCATAGAAAATATCCGGCCGGGAACAAAAGACATCTATGTGTGCTCAATGCACTTTGAAGAGAGTGCATTCAATAAAACTTTAAATATAGTTAGATTGAGAGATGATGCTATCCCAACAATATTTGCAAAGGTAAATAATGTGTCAATCTATTTATTTTGGATCCAATGAAGTTATTTAAATTTTACCCTGTAACTGTTGACCGATTATTCTGATTACCATATACTTCACAATTTCTATTTTGACTGATATTATTATTTAGCATGACGTGTTGTGATTGTGACAAAAGTACATGAAGTCTCATGTACTTTTGTCAACTCATAGAAAACATAATAAGCCTTTTTTCTACAATTTTGTTCTGATACTTACTAATTTTCTTATTTCAATTTTGACTGAAATGTATTTTTATATTAATCGGAACAAATTTTGTTCTAGTACTCACAAAATATCTTATAAAAAGTAGTCGCAGGCCTCCATAAAAAAATTTTGAGTTGCAGGATGTCCACATTTTAATCTACCACAATCACTGGATTATCACAACCTATCACAAACACTGGTGATGAGGCTGGTGGTGTGATGAGTGTTCCTTAATGTTATTATGATATTTTTCTTTACAATGTTATAAAATGAAAAGATGTGATTGTTTTTACATGAATAAGCTCTAAAACTATGGGTCCAATTATAAAAATTATTTTAATGCTAGAAAGCTGCGTTATCCCCAAGTAACTTATTATGTGTGTACCATGGGCAAAAGCGTGGGTGTCTGTTGGTGTACAATAAAAACTTTTAAGTTACAAAAAAATACTTATAGATTAACAATTTACCAAACATTTGAGTCCATGTTTCTATTTTACCTACCTATTATTACTTGTAACCATGTCATTTGTTAAATCTTCAATTTTTTTCTCTTTCAGGCAGACCATCCATCCCCATCTGCATTAATGGACATTACAACTACCACTGATCAACCACTTAACACCATTGATCAACCATCATGCTCAAGTAATCCTCCACATCCACATGATCTTGAATTGGTATGAGTTTATACATACATACATACATAAAATCACGCCTCTTTCTCGGAGGGGTAGGCAGAGACTACCTCTTTCCACGTATGAGTTTATGATGAAATAATTTTGGTTTGTCACGTAGAATTAATTTTTTTTTATTTGATTAGTATGTCATTCATTCATGCTGTTATAAATGTTTATGTAATCATGAGTACCAATAATGAAAATTTCCCTAATGTTCCAGGATTCTGCACTCCGAGAATTAAAAAGATTAGAGGAAAAAGTGGAGAAACAGAAAAAGAAAATTAAATGCTTGAATGAAGTGGTCCGTCAACAAAAGATTAAACTTGACTCCTTTAAAAATATAATAATAGAGTTGAAGCAAAAAAATTTAATAAATGTGGAGACATCCATGTTATTAAGGCAATGCACTGGATCAAAGGACTTTTTAGAGAGGCAGATTTTAAAATGTAAAGGGATGCCATTGCCAAAACAGTACTCTGAAGAAATCAGAAAGTTTGCCCTTACCCTGCATTTTTATTCTCCAAAGGCTTATGATTTCATCCGAAGAACATACGAGTCCTGTCTCCCACATCCACGGACCCTCAGCAAGTGGTATGAAAACGTAGATGCTGCACCTGGGCTGTGTCAAGAAGCCTTTCGTACCCTTGAAGCTAAGGTTAAGGCTAGTAAAGAGCCTGTCATCTGTGCCCTCGTGATAGATGAAATGTCTATCAGAAAATCCCTAATTTGGGATCCACGACTAAAACAATATCACGGTCGAGTAAACATTGGGTCTGACTTAGATAGTGACATTGCTGAAGTAGCAAACCAAAGTTTGGTATTTCTTTTAAACTGTGTTAATGGAAAATGGAAGCTGCCCGTGGCATATTTTCTCATCACTAGTTTAAGTGGTGAGCAAAAGGCTGGTCTATTGCTTTCATGTTTACATAAATGTTTTGAAGTAGGTGTTAATGTTGTCAGCGTTACGTGTGATGGACCTGCATCGAATTTTTCAATGTTTGAATGTATGGGGTGCAATCTCATGCAAATGAATGAGACCTTCTTTTTTTTGAGAATCATAAAATATATGCATTTATTGACCCTTGTCATGCGCTAAAATTAGTTAGAAACGCTTTTGGAGATAAACAAATTTTTTATGATTCATTAGGAGCAAAAATTGATTACAATTTATTAGTTAAACTTGTGGAATTGCAAGAGAGTGAAGGCTTGCATCTGGCCACTAAAGTCACGAAAGCCCATGTATTTTTCAATAAACAAAAAATGAAGGTCCGATTAGCGACGCAGCTGCTAAGTGAGTCCGTTGCCGACGCGCTTGAGTATTGCAGCAAAGAATTAAAAATCGAAGGGTTCGAAGATTGTGATGGGACCATACTTTTTATTAGAATTCTGAATGACGTATTCGATGTGCTGAACAGCTATTCTGTGAGACCTCCAGGGTGGAAAAAAGCAATTTGCTCTAATAACATTGGACTTGTGGAAGCGCTTTTTGAAAAGGCCGAAAAGTACATTAGTACATTAAGATTTGCCGACGGAACATTAGTAATAGAATCCCAGAGGAAGACCGGTTTCATTGGCTTAATCGTCGATATGAAAAGCGCTTTACAATTATTTATGGAATTAGTGCTCGAAAATTCAATCCTGGTGTACTTACCGATTTATAAATTTAGCCAAGACCATATCGAGTTGTTTTTTTCCGCAATCAGGGCCCGCGGAGGCTTTAATAATAATCCAAATGCAGTGCAATTTAGGGCTGCATTTAAGCGGCTTTTAATACGCGCCGAGATACGCGATAGTGGGGTTGGGAACTGCATACCGTTAGAGCAGATTAATATCTTGAACTGCTCTAGTACTACAGATCCAGTTCGCACCATAAACGACCTCACAGAAAAAAAGTCATTTATAGAAGTTGAAGAAGACGATAGCGAGTTATTCGATGAATATATAGACTGTCTTAATAGCAACATCTCAAAATATGCTGAGTCTGTTGTTACATATATTGCAGGGTTTGTTGCAAGGAAACTATCACGAAATTTAAAATGTTCAGTCTGTGAGTCATTGTTGCGTGGAGACCCTCAAATTTATTCAAAATCTTTAATAACTTACAAAACTCATGGAGGTCTTATTTATCCTTCACAAGATCTCGAGAAGATTTGTCTTAAAACGGAAAAGATACTAAAAAGAAATTTCAGGAAAACTAACACTGAAAAATATTATCTCTACATATATTCATTCCTAATAGAGAACATTGAAGAATGTTCGAAAATATTATCTTCAGACTCCAGCGAGCATGATTCAAAACATCAACTTTTATTAATTAAATCAGTTATCAAAACTTACCTTGACATTCGATTCAGATATTTCGGTAAAAAGACGACAGAAAAAATTTCTCTGAGAACCTATTTTAATAAGATTATTTTATTTCGCAACGAATAAATATACATAAAATTAAAGTAGCCTTTGTGTTTTTGGAATGAGAATCGAAATTTAAATAATTGATTTTATAAAAAATGATTTTGTTGTGTTGTTTAATCATCTGTCTTCCAATCCAAAGATGGCGCTACCGTTCTGTAAATTTTAGCTCCATGTTAATAAATTCATTATAATAGTATTTCTTGCCATTCAGACGTTGCAACATAAAAATCAGTGCATTATATTACAATTGAACTGTGTTATTGTTATCGATTATAAAGAAATGTGTTTTTGGCGCACTACAGTAGCACGAAGAAATATTGTGAAATAAATGTAAAAAGAACTAAAACTAGCTATAATTTTAATGTTAATTAAGAAAATATTATAATAAATGTAATATAGTGTTTCTTCGCTAAAAAGTATATATAGTTTTGTATGGGTAATTTGTGATGAAAGTTGTAGTCAAGAAGTTGCCGGTTTATAACGTAAACAAAGGTTAGTTCGCCTGTTTTTGTAATTTTATTGTTTATCGTACTGCACACCATCAGGTATACTTTATCGACTCTTCTGTTGCCACACACCCAGACGGTAGTCATACTTAATACTTATAAAGTAGGTAGATCTTGCTAGGGTTAGGTAAGTTGGTTTATAAACTTAGCAAGCACTTTTATATCAAAAACTATATTCGTTCTGTTACCTCCACTCCTCTCTTAGACTCCAGTTACTCAGTGTTGATCTCACAAGTGTGACCTCACTCATGTGAAATTAAAAAACAAACTACAGCTATTCGGTTTAGTCATAACAAATACAATAAAAAGAAGCAGAAAACTGAGAAAATTAAATAAATGTATACAAATATGTGTTCTTGTTTAGAATTAACTGAGTGTATATTGCTGGAAAGTCAGAAGTTATACAGACAGTAGTACCGTGGTTCCCTCTCCATGTCTTGGGGGCTTGTCTGATAGTATGCCGGAGTGTCGTTGTTTGATACGTGTAGCCCACAGAACACTGTTTTTTTTTTCAGACAGTATAGGACGCAACATGGGTAAACTGTTAAGTGAGAATTTAGAAAACATAATACATTATTGTCTAACCAATTCGAAAACTTCTCACAAATCATTAAGAGTATAAAAAACACACAATTGAGCAACACGTTATAATGGTTGGAAACAGTTAAAATATTAGCAAACAAGACCTTATTCAGGGTCTAGGTACTCTAAATAATTTAAATGTATGTAAAATATTTTTTTGTGCTTTTCGTTATTTAAGTTGCCAGACGCTAAAAAGAAATCAATTTATTCATTTGATCAATAATATGGTTAACAATATGTCATATCGTCATGACAAGTTCGTATTTTTTGATACGAATCTGTTTATAAAAAAATGTTTATTGACGAAAGATAATGTTTATATTTTAAGATTTTATAAAAATAGAATTGCTACTTTGTTAGCAAACAACATAAAAGAACTGACGGGTTTACATTGTGGTAAACGATTCTTTACATTTCTTTACATTCTTTACATAATCTGTCAAAATCGACAGAATCATCAAATTTTTGTAATGATGATTCTGTGGACGCAACACGTGATTTAAACTAAACCTTAGGACTGTTTGTATTAGTGTTTAGGTATCTTGTGCCGAACTTGAGGAACACATTGTTATTTGTATTTATAGTCCACTCAATAATAGTTTTATTAATTTTCTGAATGTAATAAATAAATAATAATAATTTTATTTATTTTTTCACAAAATTTTTACATTTGGTGCATGCAAGTAACAGGGTTAACACTTATACTACTACTTTTAATAAAATAGGTACCTAATTACTGTAAATTTTGTGAAGACTGGCGCTTGAAATAGGCTTAAACTGCCTGTCGTACAAGACACCAGGTCTCCACATCCTAGATAAGGCTTCTATTATAATTTTAACAAATTGTGACATATATCTTTGAACTCAGTGCACACACATATAATTATATCTATAGAACCGAGATGCTTGCGTTGGGTGTATAAGATAAACAATATAGGAACATACAATATAAAAAAAAATATTTAAGGGCATACATAGGTACATATATAAAAATATACAAGATACATATAGACACAAACGCATATATAAATATTCCTGCATAAGAAAGTGATTTTTTTTTCTTTATTTAAATTTATATTTCTCTTGTGTTGGGAGCCTTATGCCTTATTTTTATTTTATTTTATTTTTGTTAATATGTGTTTTGGTTTTTTTTTTCATTATTTTAATGGTGTCAAGAGGTGATCTATATCATATTCATTTAGATGGAGTAAATAGTTAAATTACTTATCTTTTAATTGTTTGTTAGTGTACTTAATAATATTTAATCTGTTTTGAAGGATGGTATATATTCTTGGGGCTAGAAAGTTGTATAATCTTTGAGCAAAGCGAGTCTTTCATAGGGGTACATTAAACCGATATCTTCTAGTGTCAGACAGTAAGGTTTGTTCAGAATGACGGTGAAACCTGCGAACAACATTATATATGAAGAGCTTGCGTAAGCTTAGGGTCTTAGTTTTGAAATGAAGTGGCGCAGTTGGATGACGAATTGGCACAGACATGAGTACTTTCAAAACTGCTCTTTGTGCTCTTTCCACTGGTAGGAAGTGTTCCTGCGCTGCAATGGAGGAAGTTCTAAGAGTAGTTGCAAAAAGTAATAAGAAAGTAATTGTTTGCGGTGATTTTAACATTGACCTATTAGTTAGCTCCACAGTGACAACACAGTTTCGTAACCTACTTAAATGTTTTAACTTAGATAATGCGTTCTTGGAACCAACCCGCTTCATTGCCACATCTGCTAAATGTATTGATAATGTTTTTAGTGAAAAGAAACCAAATAATAAAAAAATAGAGGGGTACAACAACAGCAAAAAGAGAAAACGAGGAGTTCTGGAATAGTGTAAGAGAAGTATTAAAAGTTACCAAGCCAAATGAAAAGATTATTATGCTACGTGTTATTTTAATGGATGGGTGGGGTTGTAAAGCGTGATGGATATGAAAAGGTGTTTGTTGCGTTTGGTGACGAAAAGATGAATGATAATGGAAGAAGTGTATTAAAATTTGTCTAGAGTGGGATCTTTTTGTGTCGAACTCAATGTTTCGACATAAAAAGATCCACACCTACACAAGAGTGAAAGGTATTTTAAAAAGTATGATAGACTTTGTGATTGTAGATAAAGGTTGAAGAAAAATTGTAAAAGTAGCTGTTGAAGTGTGTGGTGTAAATATAAGAAGAAAAGAAACAAAATCACAAAAGTGCGTGGATGAGTAAAGATGTGCAAGACTTGTGCGAGAAAAAAAGAAAGCATGGCTGGATTTGTTTGCAGCAAAAGCTAACTTAAGAATGCAAAAGGTCATGGATGAAGATGTGAATGAAGCACGTAAGGAATATAAAAAAATAACAAGATTTGGTTAAGAAAGCTGTGAATAGAAAGAAAGAAGAGTATAAAGAGGAATTTGATAAAAGGCTATCATAAGACTTTCAGTCAAATCTGAAAGTATTCTGGAAATCCGTAAGATCAGTCCGAGGAAAAACTATAACCAGAGAGATGACTAGGATCAGTTGCCAGGATGGTAGCGTTGTGAAAGGAGAAGAATGTGTGCTAAAGATATGGAAGGACTATTTTGAAAGTTTATTTGAAAAAAAGGAAGGAAATTATAAAGATTTCTGATTTAGCGAAGAAAAAGAGAATGAGATGGAAGGCGAAATTGAAATGTTCGAAATTGTGGAAGCACTTAAGAGAAGAGTATGAAAGCGGGTAAGGCTGCTGGGTATGATAGTGTCGGTCGAGATGCTAAAAGCAGGAAAAGGCGTAGTAGCTAGTCAGTTGTACTGCCTTTTCAATTTGTGTTGGAGAAGCGGCCGAGTACCAAAAGATTGGTGTAAGGATGTTATCGTACCACTATTCTATAAAGTCTATTGCTCATTCGTAGATCTGGAAAAGGCCTATGACAGAGTTAAGAGGAATGAATTTGGTCAGCACTTTCTATACATGGGGTGAGCAGTTTTTTAATACGAGCACTGAAATCCTTATATGAGGATTCGAGTGCTTGTGTCAGGATAAACGGAGCGCACACTGAGTGGTTTAAGATTGAGAAAGGCGTTAGGTAAGGATGTGTTGCGTCACCGCAACTGTTCTGTTCTGTGGCTGTTCAACCTATTTATGGATAGTTTGACAGATTTGAAAGAATCTGAAATTGGATTAAGGATGAATGAGTTACTCGACAAATGTCTGCTCTATGCCGACGATCAGGTTATACTGGCGTCATCAGCGGAAGAATTACAGGAGATGGTAAACTGTATGCGTGAAGCTTTAAAAGAGAAAGGAATGAAAGTGAACGTAAGTAAAACTAAAACACTGGTTTTTGAAATGGAGAAAGAAATGACAGCATGTAATATTTTGATTGGAGGAGAAAAAGTTGAGCAAGTGAAAGAGTTTGTATATCTAGGATCAAAGATTACATCAGATGGCAAGTGTGATAGTGATATTGAAAGGAGAGTGAACGCGGGGAACATGGTGAATGGAGCTTTGCATGCCTTTATGAGCAGTCAGAAACTATCCAAAAAGGCTCGACTGGCCACAGCCAGTATAGGGGCGTGTTGGTCCCGACATTAATGTATGGGAGTGAAAGTTGGGTATGGCAAAAGAAGCACGAAAGCAGAATAAATGCAGTGGAAAAGAGAGCGTTAAGGAGTATGATGGGTGTGAAATTGAGTGACCGGATAAGGAACATCGTGATAAGGAAATGTTGTGATGTGAAAGAAGATGTAGTTACAGGAATAGAAAAGGGTATGTTGAGATGGTTCGGTCATGTGGAGAGGATGAATGAAAGCGGGATGACTAAGCAGATATACAAGAAGAGTGTGGAGGGAAAGGTCGGAGTGGGAAGACCTAGACGAACGTATCTTGATCAAATTAAGGACGTCCTGGTAAAGGGTCAGGTCAAAAGTACCCGAAACCGCCGAGCTTGCATGAAGAGAGTTATGAATGCGGATGAAGCGAAAGAAGTACGCAGAGATCGTGGCAAGTGGAAAGAGGTAGTCTCTGCCTACCCCTCCGGAAAAGAGGCGTGATTTTATTTATGTATGTAATTATATTTGATTTCCAAACACTTTATCAGAATGACATAGGTAATAGATACAATATTGTTGGACCTTAGATTATAGCCAAGATAGTAAGGATTCCCGATGTAAATATTTTTTTTTTAATAAATTTAATTCGGAAATAAACATCTTTACTCACTCATCCATCGATAAAATATTATCGACTAAATGAACTTCTCTAGTCCGCCATGTTTGTATCCGGGTTTGTTTATTTAGGTATGCAGGAAAAGTACATGCATAGGGCACTTCCATAGGATTGTTCTTCTGAGACATCAGTGCAGCGTGTTCATGACGAAACATTTATTTAAAATATAAATATTTCTGGAACATCTATTACGATATGGTAAATGTAATTATTTTTACTTTGATAAATACTTTTAATATCCAATTATTAAAAAAAGGTCTTGCTTATGAAATATTTTTTATAACAATATTTACATACACATTTTACACCTTGATCTCAAATTAATATTTTTAGTCCATTTCCTTTATAAATATTTATTTATTTTATTGTTGCTGGAACTTAAATCAAATGGATTTAAATACAACATCAACTTGTGTAGTATTCACGATGCAGCGTTATTTTATTTTGGTATGCAATTTGTATTACGTGGAGGCTCTTTGGACGTCATTAACTCACTATTTCCGTTATGCGACGATCTTTATTTAATTAATTAAACAAAATTCTCGTTGGGTGATGGTTTTTATATTTTCTGGTACCTTAATCACAAAAATACACATCAAAAGAAAGAGAATACTGTATAACCAGGCCTTTCATGTTAGGCAGATAAATAAAAAAAGTATTCACTAGTAGTAAAAAAGTATTTCTTATTTTTTCCTAGATATATGAAGGTTTATTTCTTTTGTAGGCCACTCTTGACAGAAAAGGCACATTCAAGGTTGAGTATCTTCAAGATATAGAGAAAAAAGTACAGCAACTATGGGAAAAGGAAAAAATCTTCGAAGTCGAAGCACCAGATGATGGCAAACCACATGAAAAATTTATGTGTACTTTCCCATTTCCATACATGAATGGACGCTTACATCTTGGCCATACTTTCTCTCTTTCAAAATGTGAGGTAAGATCCAATATGTTTATAATTAACAACAAATACAAAGCAACTTACCAAGCTTGCGAACATTGGGAATCCATCCCCAGTGCATTCAAAATAACAGACATTCATTCATATCTACTTAAACATATTAATACCTACATTGAAGAGTCATATGTCAACATACCATAAATGTTCTATTGTTAACTCAATTTGAATCAGATATCTATAAATATGTATATGCTGGACAAATTACAAAGATTGAGCTATCCCAAAAGTATGTTTGAGACTTGGTTCACAAAACAGTAACAACTAAGTAGGTAGGTAATGATTTATTTTCAAATGTTGTAGCTCTTAATATTATATTCATTTGAATTGTTTTGCAATTCACAAAATATGCCAAGCTTGCTTTCTAGCTTTATTCAGGTTGTGAAATCTCTTAGTAGGCAAATTGTTTCTTTAACCAACTTCAATAAAAATAGTCTATTTTGTTTTTCATTTGAAAAATTTTTGATATTAATTTTTTATTTAACATGTCATCTATTAAATTAAGATCTAGGTATGAATCACATTAGGAAGGGTCATATACTGGGTATGGATGTGAAATGTATATAATGATGAAATGATTTATTAATTTTCAGTTTGCAGTAAGGTATCATCGCCTCAAAGGCAAAATGGTGCTATTTCCTTTTGGCTTCCATGGCACGGGAATGCCCATTAAGGCATGTGCTGATAAACTGAAGAGGGAAATTGAATTATATGGTTGCCCTCCAGTTTTCCCCAAAGAGGAAGAGGTAGTTGAAGAGGATCAAGGAGATATTCTTACTAAAGATAAAAGTAAGGGCAAGAAAAGTAAAGCAGTTGCAAAGGCAGGTACAGCAAAGTATCAGTGGCAGATCATGAGGAGTCTTGGCATTTCTGATGAAGAAATCAAGGAATTTGCAGATGAGTTACATTGGCTTGAATACTTTCCACCAAGAGCTGTTGAAGATTTAAAGGAAATGGGTGTGCATGTATGTATAAATATATAGATGTCAGAAATGTTTTAAACTATATTTTTGGATTGTCAATTATATAGTTGCTTAAGGATTAAAAATTACTTTATCAATAACGTAATTAATTTTTTAAAGTAATTTATCAATCATTTTACTTTATTTTATAACAGGTTGATTGGCGTCGTAAGTTCATAACAACAGATGCAAATCCATTTTTCGATTCATTTGTCAGATGGCAGTATAACCATCTGAAAGATCGTAAAAAAATTATGTTTGGCAAGCGGTACACCATATTTTCGCCTTTAGACAAGCAGCCGTGTATGGATCACGACCGTAGTACAGGAGAAGGCGCCGGGCCTCAAGAGTACACTCTTATCAAAATGGAAGTTTTAGAACCACTTCCAGATGTCCTGAAGTGAGTATCTCGAAATTTATATCGCTATTTATTTTCTACTATTAGTTTCCGTGTAAATTTAATTTTTGAACATTTGTCGTCCATTTCAGAATTTTCAAAGGAAAGAACGTAAGTTTTGTAGCAGCTACACTTCGGCCCGAAACAATGTACGGTCAAACTAATTGCTGGGTCCATCCCGATATAAAGTACATAGCGTTTGAAACTGTTAAACACGGTGTTTTCATATGCACGCGACGCGCCGCTAGAAACATGGCTTATCAGGATTTCACAGAGAAAGATGGAGAGTTTAAAATTCTCTTAGAAATTTTGGGGCACGACCTTCTAGGGATAGCTTTAAAATCTCCGTTGACGTGTTATCCAAAAATTTACGCACTGCCCATGCTTACGATCAAAGAAGACAAAGGCACTGGCATTGTTACTAGCGTGCCTTCCGACTCGCCCGATGACTACGCCGCGCTTGTTGACCTGCAAAAGAAACCCGCTTTCCGGGAAAAGTATGATCTTAAAGATGAAATGGTTATGCCGTTCACGCCCGTGCCGATTCTAGAGATACCCGAATTCGGTAATTTGTCTGCAGTGCACGTATATGATAAACTGAAGATTCAAAGTCAAAATGACAAGGAGAAGTTGGTCCAAGCGAAGGAAATGGTTTACCTCAAAGGTTTCTATGATGGTGTTTTATTAGTAGGTGATTATAAGGGTAGTAAAATTCAAGATGTTAAGAAGAATTTGCAAAGCAAACTTGTTAAGGAGAATGGTGCTGTCATATATTATGAGCCTGAGAAGACAATTATGTCGCGGTCGGGAGACGAATGTGTCGTTGCTCTGTGTAACCAGTGGTACCTGGTGTACGGCACTGAAGACTGGAAGCGGCAGGCGGAGAAAGCGCTGGCTGCTATTAACACGTACCACGACGAGGTCAGAAAGAATTTCCAGGCAACTCTAAACTGGCTGCATGAATATGCATGCTCTAGAACTTATGGCCTTGGTATGTTCTTATATAAATTACCCTAAACTAAACTATAATATAGGGATTTAGATTAAAAATTCTAACATCTGACAGCAATCAATATCTACCTCTAAGACAGGAACTAAGTATTATTTAAATTCCGCATGATAAATCGGCATTGCAAACACTGGTTTATTTCTAGACTTGTTTTCGTAACTTCATTCTTTTTCAGGAACCAAATTACCCTGGGATGAGCAATGGGTGATAGAGTCGCTATCGGACTCCACTATTTACAACGCCTACTACACTATATCTCATTTCCTACAAGGCGACACTTTCCGCGGTAACAAAGAGAACGCCCTGAAGATTAAACCTGAACAAATGACTGCTGAAGTGTGGGACTATATTTTCTTTAAAGATGCGCCATGCCCAAAGACCAACATACCGAAAAAGTCCCTAGATGCAATGAAAAAATCGTTCCAATTCTGGTTAGTATAACACAATTTTACATACACTAATAAAAATCTCTTTACGTTGCATTATTAGCACCAAACTCTTTCTCCTTTTGCTTTTCTGAACAGACATTCTAATTTATTCCAACTCAGGTATCCAGTAGATCTGAGGACATCAGGCAAGGATCTCATTCAAAACCATCTAACATTCTACATCTACAACCATTGCGCCATTTGGCCTAACGAAGAGGACAAATGGCCTAAGGGAATCCGCGCAAATGGTCATTTAATGTTGAATTCCGCTAAGATGTCGAAGTCTGAAGGCAATTTTTTGACTTTGAAGGAGTCTATAGAAAAGTTCAGTGCTGACGGAATGAGGCTGACCTTAGCTGATGCGGGAGATTCGGTGGAAGACGCGAATTTTGTGGAGAGCACCGCGGACGCCGCCATATTGAGACTGTACACATTCATCGAGTGGGTTAAGGAGATGGTAGCTGCAAAACCTACTTTGAGAACGGGTAAATAAATATTTATTTTGATTTCAGAGTGACGTCTCCTCTTGCTTTTCATTAAAATTGGAATTTCATTTTATGGTATGGAATCTTTTATCTTGGTTGGTTTAATCTATTCAAGTTAGTTACGGTACGTTTTGAATCGCGTAACTATAAACATTTAAAATGACTTGGATTAACTTTTATAATGCGTCATCATTACATTGTTTCTGCGTATTTATTTTCTGATTCACGGGAATAATTTAATTTTTATCGTAGAATAAGCTAGAAGGTTATTTCCCATGCTAACAGGGTCACGTAAAGAACCTTTCCAGTCAGTAACAGTCTCCAAAAGACCAATAGGACATGTTCAGCTGTTTGGCTTAAGAATAGAATTGAGATTCAAATAGTGACAGGTTGCTAGCCCAACGCCTAAAAGAAATCCCTAAATTAGTCTATCCCTTAGTAGCCTTTTACGAAATCAATGGGAAAGAGATGGAGTGGTCCCGTTCTTTTTCAATTGGTGTCGTGAACCACACGGCAATCCATTTACATAGAATTTGATTCAATAAAGACTGAATCTTCTCTTCTACATTAGGTGAATACAACTTCCATGACAAAGTGTTTGTAAGCGAGATGAGCACGAAGATATCGCAGACCGACGACAACTACAACAAGATGCTGTTCAAGGAGGCGCTGAAATCCGGCTTCTTCGAACTGCAGGCCGCGCGAGATAAATACAGGTTATTTTATTTACTGTTATATTAATAAATATTATTTTTTAGGTTTTTAATTTCTTGCTGACTTTGACTTCTTTACCAACTATATTTGCTACATGCAAAAGTGTAGTTTTTTTTTTTTTTTTTTATTATTGTCTTAAGTTTAAGCTTAAGTTCTAAGAGTTAGCATACCAAAGAATAAATAAAGAAATGTTTAGCGTATAATCTGACATATTCGTACGCCTGTAAACAGGACTTTTTAACGTGTTTTCACAACTCTCTCTTACTCTCAACTTTATGCAGTTGCAACCTCACCTATGTTTTAAGGCCTGATACCGCCTTTAGCAAGTCGGCAAAGCAAGCCTTTGGACTTACAACTGAGGAGTTGTAAGTCCAAAGGCTTGCACTCTCTTTATCGAAGCCCGCATTTTAACATATAAAGATTACTAGCTTTTGCGCGGAGTTTCACTCCCTTGGGAATTTCCCGCAAAAAGCCTACGTTACACCTGAAGGTCTATTCTATATCTGTGCCAAATTTCTCGAAAATTAGTCCAGTACTTTTTGTGTTTATTCAATCATACAATTCTTTTCTCTGTATTATTGTGGATATTTTTTATAAATACAGGGAGCTGTGTTCAGAGGCCGGTATGCACGCGGGCCTGGTGACGAGTTACATAGAGATCCAGGCCAAGTTGATGTCGCCGATCTGTCCGCACGTGGCCGAGCACGTGTGGGAACTACTGGGAAACGTGAGTTGCTACTAATACTTTAATATAGACAACATGGTGTGTTGGAACCAGGATCCTTGTTATTTCTGAATTACAAGCATCCTGGTTATTATTTATATAGAGGAAAGCTTAGTCCACTTCACCACAGAGGTTGAAAAAGGAAACTTTATTTTTGGGTTTGCTGCAGATGTCAGCTTTGATTTTTTGTAGTTTTCTCAGCTCTCCCAATAAAATGGGCATTGTTTTTAATACCACCAGAATTCAAAGATTAGGAACAAAACAACATGCGTTTCATTACAGACACCGTCGCCATACACGGATCGCGAATGGTCTCTGTTAAAAAATATTTATTTTGTTTATTTATTATACAGAAAGCCAGTATTCTCCACGAGCGCTGGCCGACCCCTGGCCCAGTGGATGAAGTGGCAGTCAAAGCTAGCAACTACCTGATGGACGCGGCGCACTCTTTCCGCATCTATCTGAAGAACCACTGCGCCGTGAAGAAGCCGAAGAAGGGCGAAGCGCCCAAGCCCGAGAGGAAGCCCAACAAAGCCACGATATGGGTCGCGAAGGAATACCCCAAGTGGCAGCACATCATATTGACTACCCTCAAGCAATTGAATGGGGTAAGACTTCTAAAACTTGCCAAGTATTTTTTTTAAATTTTGGAGTTGAAAACTCCCATGTCTCCCTTGTCAAATATTGGTGTAAAAACTAATAGAATGCTAAATAAATAAAGTTTTAACCTTTTGTCTCTTAGTAACACGTAAAACATATAATCATTGATTGATATATTGTAAAGCCCTTACCGGCATTAAAATTGATAACTAGCCAAAATTAACTGTTAAAACCTGACAATTCACCAGGCAGGTGGTCTCCCTGACAACAAAACCATCTCGACGGAACTCGGCAAGGTGCCCGAGCTGAAGAAGTACATGAAGAGGGTCATGCCATTCGTTCAAGCCACCAGGGAGAACATGGAGCGGGTGGGAGTGGAGGCTCTGTCCGTGGGGCTGCCGTTCGACGAGGCGGCCGTGCTGCTGGACAACAGGCAGTACCTACTCAGCACGCTAGATGTAAGTTCAGAACTGTATGGAGGGAATCATTACTTTTACACATACATATAATCACGTCTATTAGTTGCCTTTTACGACGTACATGGGAAAGAGATGGTGTGGTCCTCTTCTTTTTTCTATTCTTGCCGGGAACCACACGGCGCATTACTTAACATTACTTTTATGCATGCCAAAAAAGCCCTAGCACGCCAAAAGCAGGTCAGAAGCAATGCAGTTTGTAAGCGGGCCCGCAGCAAGTTGTAATACAACATCATACATATAATCACGTCTATATCCCTTGCGGGGTAGACAGACCCAGCAGTCTTGAAAGACTGACAGGCCATGTTCAGCTGTTAGGCTTTATGATAGAGCTTTAAAAAGTGACAGTTGCTAGCCTGTCACTTTTTCTAAAGAATCCCAAGTTCCTAGCATTATAGGGTAAACCTTTGCCATCATCAGTGACGTCAAAATAAAACGATAATTTCGAAAGGTCATGTACGTCGTAATGTGATAAGGCGTCCTTGATGATTTTATTGCTGTTTTATCTCCGAACCTCGCAATAGCGTTGTTATCTTTACCTTTATGTGAGGTGAGGAACTGATTATCACAGACTGTTAATACTGAGACGGCTGTCTGCACTTTAATTATACTTTTTTTCAAGTATGCTAGTTTTTGAGGTATTTTTCTTAGTACTAAATAATTAATTTTAAAATAGAATCAAGAAATACGTATTGGTCAATCGTCACACCATAACGTTTTCTGCATCTGTGCGGAAAAGTATGCGTGCAGGCTAGATGACGATACATCATTTGACTAATTTGAAGTACAATATTGCAATCTGACTGATTTTTTAACTGTTAACATCTTTCAATACCTACCTACTCATCGACTTGTTCGTGTTGATATCGTTGTGTTTTAATCTATTACATAGTGTTTAGGGTAACGGGAAAATATTTACAAATTCATTTGTCTTTTTTTTCCTTCAGCTGGACTCAATCGAAGTGAAGCACACGGAGTGCGCAGACGCCCCTGAGAAGACGAAAGAGGACTGCGCGCCGGGACAGCCGCACATCAACTTCACGGCGGAGGTCGGCGTGCGCGGGAGTTTCATCAACCCGACGCCGTTCAACGGACTGTTCACGGTGCACGTGGACCTGGTTGATGGTGACTCCGTGGAGAAGATCAAGGCCAAAATTGTTAAGGATGTCAAAGCGATTAAAGGTGGGTTTACAATATGAGTTGATATTGTTGGAGCCTGTCAGTACTATTCACTTATTCTATCATTTACCAAATTTATTTTATTTTATTCTGACAGTAAGAAAAGAACTCGGTTGAGTAAATGTTAATAAAATTTGAATTATTTTCCTAGGCTAGAAACCTGACACTATTAGAATATCATTCCATTGCAGAGCATACATACAGCTGAAAGTGGTCACCAGAGACGAGCTCTGTGTACCCCGTATGGTATAATGGCGTGATTATATTTTATTTACGTATTACGTTTGTAAATGCATAAACCTATTTTTAACCGACTTCAAATTTTTAATGTATGTCCGCGGAAAACTTCATCGTTTATAAAACGATTCAGATTATTTATTTTTTATTTATTATACTTTCAGACGCAAGTTCCTTGAAGTTATGGCGGTATGCCGACCCGCTCATGGGCCCCAGAAGGATCCCGGTCCCCGGGGACTACAAGGACAAGTGCGTGGTCATGGAAAACGCGACAGTATTAAAAGTAGACGTAGCTTCAAATAAAGTCGAGCTAGTCAGCGGAGGGAAAAGTATAGACGTTGGTACTCAATTCGTCTATACTTACGAGAAATAATTTGGATTATGATGTTTTTTAAGATCGTAATAAATTATTTATTTATTATGCTGAATTTGTTTGTTTCTTTTCACTATTCCAAAACGGATTGGCCCGTGACGAATCTGTGACGTGTATTTACAAAAATTGCGCCATATCTCCAGATAATACAGCAATCTTTCCACTTATCCCTGTATATTCTCTTCAGCACTAAACACATAATTTGCCCTTTAGAAGTTGATTTATAGTATCAGTGTTGGACAGACTTTTCACCGGGACATCCCCAATAAATGGCAGCATGTATTTGGTAAACAATAAAAGCGAGTCTGGCGTTAACATAATTTAATATTCACAGGCGAGTACATATAGTATTGCGGGTAGATATGGCTACGTGGCGCCGTGGGCGAACAAGCCCTCGAGCCCGGCGCCCTCGGGCGCGTCCACGGCGCTGCGCGGCTTCTCCTTGGCGGGCGGCATCGCCGGCAAGTTCAGGATGAACACTTCTTTCCTGAACAGCTGGCCTACGTTCCGACCGATCAGCTGGAATATTTCAATAAAGAATAGTTTCAAATTAGATACGTTTTAGAAACAAAATTGAGTGAATAGATTGCCGTATCCGGCCAGTGTCGCTGTGATGTGAATGACGAATCAAATGATGACTTTAAATGATGATCTGTTTTGATTATGAGATAGATGCTGTATGATGACCCTTTGGGAATAGCCAAAAGAGCGCATCCCAAGGAAAAAGTTTAGGTTTAAACAATCCAATAACACAAGCAAAATTTTAATTCGAATCGCTAACCAGGCATAACGATCAGCCTGTTATACCTTTGGTTTTGGTCGAGCACGAAATAAAGCCCTCGCTACAATACGGACTTAACAATTGTTTTGGATAACTAGTAGGTATAAATCAAAGGTCACTGAACTTACAGAGTATAATACAACACATACCTTAGCGGTGATCTTCTTGAAGAGATCTCGCTTGCTCTTGTCAATCTTGCTGGGCTTGCCGGCCTGCGCGCACAGCTTGTCGTCGAGCCGCTGCAGGTCGTGCTCGTCCACGTCGGGAATCTCGCGGAGCAAGTTGGCCACGCCAGGGAATCGCGGCCGGAGGATCTCATAAGCCTAGCAAATAAACAGGAATGCTTTAAAACTTGCTGTAAAGTTAGTAGGTAAGCAGGAATAGTGCCTAACTTTTTGGAAACGACGCGTAACGATTGTATGTTAAAAGCAAATGAGTGCATAAATGGTTGAGTGGTCTGTATCCTGTTCCAAAGTGTAGTCGTTTAAATTTTACCGAGGTCAATTAGTAATGATTATTTTCCGATAGTTAAGTTTGATATCTAATTTATAATAAGGGACCCGTCATAGGACATGATCCAATCTGAGTGAGGTTCTCGTGCAAGGTTGTGGAGGTTATAGTATAAAGGAGTCATCATTTGAAGGGTAAGGTGCGCTACCTGCAGGGCGAGCGCGAGCAGCGCGGCCTGGTTGGCGTCGTGCTGGCCGTGCGTGCGCAGCGCCGCCAGCGCGGCCGCCAGCGCGCCGCCCGCCTCGCCCGCGCCCACGCGACCGGCCGCCAGCGCGCCGCGCAGCAGCGGCAGCGCCAGCGCGCACGCGCGCAGCGACGAGATCGAGTCGTTCCACACCAGCGCGCGGAGAACCTGCGACACGTATAACATTATCTTTCAAATAACCTGTGGGATTACTGCGACATTTATTCGATCAAATGCGTCGAGCAAGCAAACGCTAAACGGTATGGAATTAATGCCATCGCATTACCACTAGGTAGCGCTGATTAAATCACATACAAATTCGTGTTTACTTACTCGTCGTTTAAACGATCAAATGAGTCGAACAAATAAACGTTAATATCAAACAATATGTACACGTTAATGTGTCTTTTCCCACGTCTATATAAGACAGATAAACTCTTATATTTACACACACCACCGCTATGGTACGACATTTCTCACTCCGCTTTGTCTGTCCTTCGACATCCCTACTTTTAAGCCTGTGGTCTCATATCTTTTTTTAGCTACGTAATGGAGCGATTTTGGTGACGGTGGCGGTATAGTCAGTCATTTATTTAAAAGACAATCTAAAAGATTCCACAAAACAACGCACCAGCATGTGCAGCTCTTTCTTTCTTCATACATACATAAAATCACGCCTCTTTCCTGGAGGGGTAGGCAGAGACTACCTCTTTCCACTTGCCACGACCTCTTTATACTTCCTTCGCTTCATCCACATTAAATTTTTTTTCTTGATGTTGTTCGCAATGTCATTGATGTGAAAGCTATCACGGATACGGGAGTTTGCCACGGCAAGTAGGTTACAATACTGACCGTGTGCAATATGGCGGGCCCAGCAACGGGATTCTGTAGCAAGGCAGCCCCCAACTCGGACACAGTATCGGGCTGCCTCACGTTAGGCGGTAGTGGATCTTCTTCCATGCCGGCCTCGTTCGTGTTAGCGAGGCTCTCCGCTATCAACGGGGAGTCCACTAGCGAGATCTGTGCGACAAATATATACTTGTTAGTGAAACATTTGACATTATTTTCCCCAAGGTCGCGTTTCCCCTAGGTCCGGGACCTATAACAAGATTATAACAGAATTAAAACTGTAAGTCACGACACGAGTCTTTGTTTCTTTTTATAATGTGCGCAGATTAACCTGCACTAGCACCTAGGTCAACTGAAAATCAGCTCTATAGCAATATATTCGATGAGCTATGACCTTTTTGTATTGCTGCATCTCACATCCTTATTAATTTGTATTTCATATGTACATTGCAAATTGTGTGTAGCAAATCAAATAAATGAATTATCTATCTAATATTCTTAAATTCTTTTATAAGATCATTCCATGTGTGTTAAATGAAGTAAAAGAAACTAAATAATCTGGATGTTAAAATAAGTATAGTTGGTAAGTTACACTGTTACATGGTCAAGTCTGAAACATCGCTCCAACTACAAAACTATTACCGTTAAGTTAGTTTCAAACGGAAGTGAGGTTATTAATGTGAAAATGTATTTCTTTTAAGCCATTAAATCTTAAGAATTTGACAATTGCTTTATACAATGTTGAGAAGATAGTATAACATTTTATCTAACAATAGACACCAGGGTTCAGACCGAAATTCAGACAACAAGAATCACCTTCAAAACCTCCAAGTATTCCCTGGTGAGATGCCTCACCATGATGTCCTCCAACACTTCCTGTGACTCACTGCCGCCTTCCTCTTCCAGCTTCCCTGACTCATACAGTGATGTGATGTAATCCCAGCGCTGAGATAAATGCATTAGCACTGAAACAAATATATTTTATTATTCTATTTTCTAATTTAAGACAATATTAATGACTTACTTAGTGTCTGAGTTGTAAATCTGATGACATATGAAATGACAAAACAAAATGATAATATTTCAGCTGTAGTCTGTAACGTTTAAGTATCACATGAATTCGACGTTTGTGTGCAAAGACTCATAATTAATTTTGCTTAGAAAACTATTTTGTAACAGGTGAAAAGGGTTGGAATTGTGACTTCGGATCACATTATACATTAAATCAAAACTTGTCTTAGTCAAATTGAAGTATCCATCGGTATCTCGACATTTTACTATCATACTCACTGCACGGCGCGACGTGTTCGTGCAGTGGCAGTGCCACGTCCGCCCTGTGCGCGGGCGGACAGTGCCCCAGCAGCGGTTTGAGCGCGTTGCGCAGTATCGGGCGCAGCCAGTGGTCGGGCAGCGCGGGCAGGCCGTGCAGCAGCGAGCCGACGAGGTACTTGGCGAGGCCCGGCGCCGAGTACAGCTCGCGCCCGAGGTTGGCGGCCGCCGCGCCCACCAGGTGGCACACCTGTAGCCACGACAGATTATATATTATGTAGATCCTACTATGTAATATTATAAATGCGATAGTTTGTGCCGTGTGGACCTGTAGCAACGACAAATTATATGTTGATCCTACTTATATTATAACTAAATGCGAAAGTTTGTGCCGTGTGGACCTGTAGCAACGACAAATTATATGTAGATCCTACTTATATTATAAATGCGAAAGTTTGTGCCGTGTGGACCTGTAGCAACGACAAATTATATATTATGTAGATCCTACTATGTAATATTATAAATGCGATAGTTTGTGCCGTGTGGACCTGTAGCAACGACAAATTATATATTATGTAGATCCTACTATGTAATATTATAAATGCGAAAGTTTGTGCCGTGTGGACCTGTAGCAACGACAAATTATATATTATGTAGATCCTACTATGTAATATTATAAATGCGAAAGTTTGTGCCGTGTGGACCTGTAGCCACGACAGATTATATATTATGTAGATCCTACTTATATTATAAATGCGATAGTTTGTGCCGTGTGGACCTGTAGCCACGACAGATTATATATTATGTAGATCCTACTTATATTATAAATGCGAAAGTTTGCGCCGTGTGGTTCCCGGCACCAATGCAAAAAAGAATAGGACCACTCCATCCCATTACCATGGATGTCGTAAAAGGCGACTAAGGAATTGGTTCACAATCTTGGGATTCTTTTTTAGGCGATGGGCTAGCAACCTGTCACTATTTGAATCTCAATTCTATCATGAAGCCAAATAGCTGAACGTGGCCATTCAGTCTTTTCAAGACTGTTGGCTCTGTCTATATCCCACAAGGGATATAGACGTGACCATATATGCGAAAGTTTGTGAGTACGTCAGGATGTCAGTATGGAAGTTTGTTACTCTTTCACGCAAAAACTACTGAGCCGATTACGATGAAATTAGGTTTGTAGGTAGCTGAATACCCAGAATAACATATAGGCTATTTTTTATCCCGGAGTTCCCGCGGGATGGATTCCACGCGGACGAAGTCACGGGCGACCTCTAGTTGAAAATAAAATTGTTTGTTGAGCGTACCACTCAGCTTTGTTGTGCGTAGCGCGACATCTTAGAAGAGCAACGATTAATTAAGGATTGAAATACCATTTTCTGTGTAGCGCACCACTCATCTTCGAAGAAAATATGCTGTAGGTACAGGCTAACTAAAAATCTGCTCGCATGCGGGTCAATCTAATATGACATACATTCATTATCACATAAAGTGCAATATACACGTTTTCATGAAGTTTGGACAGCCAAGACTATTTCAACGCTGTTTAAAAATATAAAAGGAACGATTGCTTGATAAAGATTATGTCATAAAATTTACTTACATTATCATGTAGCGTATGCAAGAAGTTTTGCATCCGATCCTGTGGCGTAGTCGCTACGGCCGAAATTTCCGGGTCTCTCGGGCCCAATAAGTTCTTTAGTTCTGCCATCGGCGGGGTCAAAGCTTTGGCGTGGCCGGGGTGTATAAGACCGGCTGCGGAGGGTAAGTGGAGGTCGTGGAGGGATCGACAGAGGGAAAGGGCATGTGGGAATAGGGGTAGGACGTGGGAGCCGCAAGGGTTCCGCCATATTGGATTCCCGGACGCTGTGACGCCGGCGCTGAAGCCGCCTCTTGACGCTCTGTGAATGGAATTGTCATTTGGAATATACTGAGATTAATAGATATATTAATGGATTAATAGATATATTAATGGGGAGCTCTAATTGCTGGGTCCAGA
Organism: Amyelois transitella; assembly: GCF_032362555.1. Taxonomy (NCBI): domain Eukaryota; kingdom Metazoa; phylum Arthropoda; class Insecta; order Lepidoptera; family Pyralidae; genus Amyelois; species Amyelois transitella. The sequence goes on from NC_083509.1 coordinate 9,671,892, forward strand.
GATTAAAAATTTAAAAGAGTTTTCTAATATGGTTTAGGGGATGCACTAAGAAATTTCTCAATAACTGCAGATTAGTAGGATTTTTCGCCTTACGCGGTGTGAGCTGCTAGCGTACCTCAGTAAGCCGCCCATGCAGTATATATATACAGGGTTATTTTCAATTAACTAGAATCCTTTTAACAGGTGAATCTGTACATCAAACTGAGCAACTTTTAGTAAGGGACCAACCACGAAATCACGAATAAAAAAATTCGGTAGCTAATAGACCGTGCTAATAGAATGTTTTATTCTTTTTTAGTCGATGGGCTAGCAACCTGTCACTATTTTGAATCTCAATTCTATCATTACGCCAAATAACTTAATGTGGCCAATCAGTCTTTTCAATACCGTTGGCTCTGTCTACCCCGCAAGGGATATAGACGCGATTATATGTATGTATGTAGAAGAGAGACACTGACTTGTCGGGGTCGGAGGGCACCATGGCGCGCTTGACGACGCCCAGCGTGAGCGTGAGCGCGTGCAGCAGCGTGCGGCGCGAGTCGCCGGCCGCGTCGGGCGCGGGCGCGGGCGCGGGCGCGGCCGCCAGCCCCACCAGCTGCGCCAGCGCCGCCGCGCTGCCCACGTGCGGCGCCAGCGCGGCCCAGCGCGCGCCGCAGTCGCCCAGCACCTGGCGGCGGACATCGCAAGTTACAACAAGTGAGCCGATAACAATATTGTGATTCTGTTAGTGTCTTAGAATATACCCAAAAAAAAATTATCCAAACCGGATAAAAATAACGTAATAGTGAAACACAGAGGTCAAAAAAAAAATTCAAAAAATTCAAAATTTTTATTCATTACTATAGGATACTATATATCGCTTAATAATTGTCAAAACGTATGGTTTAACAACATTGGTTGACGTCAAATAAATTACTTAAAAACTAAGTTTACTGTCGCTTCCAAGGCGTCAGTGCAGAAGAAGCGGTAACAAACTGCACTGCAGAAGGTCAGATGGCATTTGAGGTACTTCGTGATCCGAATCGTTATTGCTTAACTTACTGAACCCTGGATAAAATTAAGTTCTGAATACCCATGATAGAGTCGCAAAGATATATGGAATAGTATCATCGATTTACTACCACTCATAAATAGCCAATTTAGTTAGCTGTAATCAACAAAGACGACCATATCAGCAACATTTCGAGCTGAGCGGATTGAAAACGAACACATACCTCAGCTACAAGCGCGCTCTGTCGCTCGTAGCAACAGAAGTGGTTGGACACGAGGAGCAGAGCTTCTTGTATCGTCACACTCTCCACTGCACTGAGGTCGGGGCGAGCTAACGCTGATCGACATAGTTCGTGTAGACGAGGGAATACGGGCAGCAGGAGAAGCGGGTACTGAAACAGAAGTATCATGGTTAACATGTCTGTTATCATTAACCAGTTAAGATCCAAAGCGATTAAGGTTTCCAAGTGGTAAAAAGCGTACCCAGGTGATGACTCTTTTGAGTAACAGTTACCAAACTATGACAAAGAAAAAAACAATATTTGGGCGACAAAGTGTAACCAATTTTATTCATAAAAATACGTTTACAGATTAGACATTACACACCGGAGATCAGGCGCTTACATTATGGTCGTCAAACTCATGTCCTCCTATGCCTCGTCTCTGGGACAAACATCCTTTTAGCCTATAAAAGTCCACTGCTGGACTAAGTAACTAATACCTCCCCAGAAATTTTCTAATAGTCACCACGCTGGGCACGCGGATTGGTGACCAGTGCCTATTGATTTTGGACCATATTGTCATATAAGCGTAGGAGACGCTGCTGCCCACTTCCCCCTTAATCGCATCTTGCGATACCCACGGGATGATATTATGGGTGGGTGCTATTCTACTCTGCCCGCACCACACGCTTGGACAAACCCAGCCCAATAAAACACAATAATAGAGTTAGAATAATCACCTTATAGCCCAGCTTGACCAGCAGCCCGGCGGCGTGGCGCCTGACGTTCTTGACCTGCCGCGAGCGCCTGTCGTGCGGCGCCCGGCCCTCGTACACTAACGCTGCGAAAATCTTGTCCAGAACTCGCGGAAGAAGATCAGCTCCGGCCACTCCTACTCCTGGACCTAAAGAATGAAAAGCTTGTTAGGAAAAAATAAGGTACACAAATTAATTTCGAAAATAACTCGAAACTTTGGCAATAGTACATGCTGGCACGCTGGCCGTGCCCCAATCACATTTCATGACTGTCCTTTGCATAAAAACAATTGATGACAAATGAATAATATTACATCGGACTCCTTTACAGAAAGGTGAGGATATAACAGAGATTGATGCCAGTTGAAAGGATAATAAAACTATCAAAAGCAGCAGCTGCAGCCCTTCCACCACGTTCGCACGGGCTCCGCTTGAAGCGCTTGAAGCACTCACCCGCCAGTTGGCTGTAGGCACAGCTGAGGAACACGAACAGCGCCGATATCAGAGACAGCAGCAGCGACAGTATGAGCGGCGCGGCCGGGCTGCACGACACACAGCGCTGCAGCAGCTGCAGCCCTTCCACTACGTTGGGACGAGGTTCCGCTTGTAGCAAACGAGACAGCACTACGTCCAACACCTGGGAACAAGTATATTAGTTTGTGTTTAAAATATGTTCTCGATTGAAGCAAAAGAGACGGTAATACGTCCAACACCTGGAAACTATCGTAACATTCTAATTATGTTCGGGCATCATCGGTGAGTAATACCGGGCGTGCGAGCAGGACGGAAGACCGGACCGACATTCTTCAGTACAACTCCAACCTAAACCTATTCATGATATTGTTTGTACGACCGTTTTATTGACGATGAAGTAAAAAGTCGGGGGAATTTGAGGCCTATACAGAGAGGGCAATTTCATTTTACTATTCTCATCCGAACCAAACAATCATTCGTCCTTTTCAAAATTTAATCTTAATGTATTACAATAAAGCATACAATCCTTGGATATAAAACTCTGCTCATTAATAAGCATTTTTCATGGTAAATTTTTTTAATGGCATATATAAGCGGACGTTTGTTTTTGCTCTCATCTTAAAATCAAGTATATAGTAGATCGAAGACTTTCCAAACAATTAATAGATTTGTCAGTAAATGTTCAGTTCAGTTAATGAACCATTTCAGTCTAGTTGGCAGTATGAGCATGCATACCTGCGAGAGAGCTTCCCACTCGACGTGCAGCGGGTGGGCGGCGTCCGCGTCGGGCGGGCACGCGGCCACCTTGTCCAGCGCCGCGCGCGTCCACTGCTCCACGAACGACCACGTCACCAGCGACGCGGCCGACATGCAATGTCTGAGATACACGCACATTTTTAATTCTTATTCAGATCGAGATTTGTATAACTTTGATTGTGTAATGGCTTATTATCGGAAATTAAAAAGGTGTTTCATAATGTATGACTCTACTATATATGTTTTTTTTATTCGCAATTTGCATTGTATTGTATTTTATTAGGGATGTACCACGGGAGAAGTCGTGGGTGGCAGGGTGCTAGTTAGTTACGGCCCTCTCAAACAGCCCACTCTGTTGCACTTCGCGCACGCCGACTATGAGGAGAGCAGGCTGCATTACAACAAGGTCATCTCACTCTTTATCTCATTGTGTTTGTTTGTTTGGAAATATGTTCAAAACTTTATTCAAGTAAATCAATCGCCATCACATGTGGCGACATTGGCTGATTGGAAATCCCATTTATTTCTAGACGCTAAAAGATGCGTTTAGCGGGATAAGAGCAACATCATTTAAAAAAAAGATTTAATGGTACATTTAGTCATAAAAATGGGTACACAATGACATTTTGACTAGAAAAAATAAGAAATTGATCCTCACCTAAAACTCTCCAATATTTCCGTGCGACATCTGCTGAAGAACACTGCAAACTCCTGTTCGCTGTCGTAGTCGATACAGGCGTACGCTACAGCATCATTCACGCCACTCACTCGCGACGACGGGTAAGTCACCTAAAAACATGTTTGCATTTGGTAAAAAATTAAACCCTAATAAGCACTAACCCAGAAGGGTTGGATTCCTCCATTGCCAGTACCTTATTGCTGGCGGTTTGTCTGCGACCGCACGGAAACAAAAACTTACTGGCTGGCTTACTTGTAGAGGGTAGAATAAACAATGATCATTCATAGAAAAACAAAGTTTGTCTCAGCCAATCACAGCGAAGCAAGCTATGCGTTCAGCCAATAACAGCGAGTATGTTAAAGCTGAGTTTCCCAAGATATTGCTATGTCGGCGGTCGAGCCCGAAATGAAAAGAGTTATAAATGTGGAGGAAATGAGAGATGTATGTATGTAAGGACCGTAGCAAGTGAAAATCCAGTTTCTTTTCTACCTTCCTTGCAGGCGTGATGGTATGTATGAGCCCTAAAACATCGCTCTTGCTACAATTACCTTGAGCAGTTTCGGAGCGGAAGCCTGCAGCCACCTGGGCACGATGGCCAGCAACTGCGGCAGTTTGGATATCTGCTCGTGCTTGAAGAACGCCAGCCACACGCTGTTTGTAGTGTGCACGATGCATAAAGATGGGTGCTGGCTCAAAAGGAGTAAGGTTTCGAGCAACACCGGCATCCAGGCTTCCACGTTGGTAGCGTTACTCCATAACGTGGTCAGTTGTTGGCCGAGACCGGCTAAAACCTAAAAAATAATTGAGACTATATATAAAGGTATACACATCGAGCATAAAATGAAGGTAGATTTTTAACCTTTCTGGTGATTCCTTGTGATGACGTTATTCTATTCCTTTATTTTGCCAACAATGGCAACTCAAAATTTGCTCCAAAGTTTTGACTGGCACAGAACGCCTTAAGGCATTACATTCGCATATTGTAAATTTTTTAGCACAATCAAGTTTAAATAAATATTGTACAGAAAATTCTCATACATATTTTGTTATTTTGGGCATCATTGAAGCCCTCAAGGATGAATAATTTTCCCCTTCTTTTCACATTTTCCATTAATTCTTTGCTCCTTATAGTCGCAGCGTGATGTTATATAGCCCAAAGCCTTCCTCGATAAATGGGATATTCAACGCAAGAATTTTTTTTCAATTCAAACCAGTAGTTCTTGAGATTAGCGCGTTCAAACAAACAAACTCTTCAGCTTTATAATATTAGTATAGAAGATAAAAAAACATACCTGCGACAACTTCTTTAGGAACAAATAATGATTCTCATCAACCATGCTGATGCTGGCGACAGCTGCACGGTGAATGCACCTGATCGCCTCTTCGCTAAATAATATCATAAGTGGTTTTCGCTCCTTAGTCTGAAATAATGAATTATATTAACATTATTATATTTACATACATATGGTCACGGCTATATCCCTTGCGGGGTAGACAGAGCCAACAGTCTTGAAAAGACTGAATGGCCACGTTCAGCTATTTGGCTTAATGATAGAATTGAGATTCAAATAGTGATAGGTTGCTAGCTCATCGCCTAAAAAAGAATCCCAAGTTTCTAAGCCTACAGAGCCAATAGTCTTAAAAAGACTGAATGGCCACGTTTAGCTATTTGGCTTAATGATAGAATTGAGATACAAATAGTGATAGGTTGCTAGCCCATCACCTTAAAAAGAATCCCAAGTTTGTAAGCCTATCACTTAGTCGCCTTTTACGACATCCATGGGAAAGAGATTATAGACATTGGAAGACTTGGAGCGAAATAAAACGCGAAGCTCAAGACCGAGCGGGATGGCGACGCACTGTGGATGCCCTCTGCCCCAGCAAGGGGACATAGGACCTTAAGTCAAGTAAGTCATGGGAAAGAGATGGAATGGTCCTATTCTTTTTTGTATTGGTGCCGGGAACCACACGGCAACATTATTTATGTTACAATAATTTCACATATTTCATATCAATAATTCAATTAGCAGCGGAGGGTACAAAATATAAAGATGGAAGAGAATGCTTACAGAGCCCTTCCTATTGACTATTTGCAAGAGACACTCCGCAGCTGAGAGCTGGAACGCGTCGTCTTGCAGCAGAAAACACAGGATCTCGAGCAGGCGACCATTGTTTGTTACCACGTGGTTGATGGACACCCACTCCACGAAGCCGGTCAATGTCAGCAGTACTACCTGCAGGATCACAATGTAAATACAGATTATAGAAGTAAGTTTTTGTTTATGTTATAACTTATTTAAACATCATTTAACCTAATAAGCATGCTGAAATTTTGGTATAAAATTTTTTTGTTGGTTTAAAACTCGTGGCATCGCCGTTTCCTATCAAAATTCGATTGCAATTTTAAACTTTAATGCCAAATGCTAATTAACGTTGGAGAACCACATATTATGATGAACAAACATACATACATATAATCACGTCTATATCCCTTGCGGGGTAGACAAAGCCAACAGTCTTGTGAAGACTGATAGGCCACGTTCAGATATTTGGCATTACGATAGAATTGAAATTCAAATAGTGACAGGTTGCTAGCCCATCGCCTAAAAGAAGAATCCTAAGTATATAAGCCTACCCCTTAGTCGCCTTTTCCGACATCCATGGGCAAGAGATGGAGTGGTCCTATTCTTTTTTCTATTGGTGCCGGGAACCACTCGGCAAGATGATTATTATGATGAAACATACCATTTTATAAATCTCACTCAATAAAGTTTCAATTACCAAATTTTATTCTATTGATTTAATGAAAAAAAAAAAAAAGAATTTCACTCACTTGTACAACCCGTCCATTGCTGGCCGCCGCCGCGTAGTCCCCGGCCGCGGTCTTCTCCCTAAACTCCTGAACGTGGAGTTCAATGAGACGCATGAAAAACGCGAAGATTTCAGACATGTTGCTAGTGAGCGCTTGGTAGATGTCCTTCCTTCGCTGGTTCTGCTCTAACGTCTGTGAAAGACACAATAATTTAAAATACATTCATATATATAATATATATATATAACCGTTTTATATTAACCCGTAAGGGATTAAAATGTTATATATATATATATACATATATATATATCCCTTACGGTTTAGACAGAGCCAAGTCTTAAAAAGACTAAAAGGTCATGTTCAGCTCCGTAAATACATACATATGGTCACGTCTATATCCCTTGCGGGGTAGACAGAGCCAACAGTCTTTAAAAGACTGAATGGCCACGTTCAGCTATTTGGCTTAATGATAGAATTGAGATTCAAATAGTGACAGGTTGCTAGCCCATCGCCTAAAAAAGAATCCCAAGTTTGTAAGCCTATTCCTTAGTCGCCTTTTACGACATCCATGGGAAAGAGATGGAGTGGTCCTATTCTTTTTTTGTATTGGTGCCGGGAACTACACGGCACAAAATCTTTATTCATTATTATAGGATAATATCATATTGCTTAATAATTGTCAAATCTTTTGGTTTCACAACATTGGTTGATGGTTGGTGATAGATTGAGTTACAAATAGTGACAGGTTGTTGATCACAGGTTGTTGACCATCTTCACAGGTTGTAATGGTCAACAGTCCAACAGTAAAGTGTGTCAATCTCAATACATTATTCAGAAATTCTGTACAACCATCTTAATAACACACTGACACAGATGTTTGCTGTTCTACTTTTCATATTTATTGAATGAGCACATTTTAGAATATCTATAAAATACATAAAGAAAACATGTTTTACAAGCTTTTGCCTGCTAACTCATCGGCATGGTTTCTTTATTGCAACAGAAAGAAGGTTCTGTATTGTTGGTTATTGTTTGGTGCCAAGATCAACAACCAACACACCAACATCAGAATTGGTTCAATGGTTTAATAAAAACGTAACATACATAGACAGAGTTACTATTGCATTTATAATATAAAGAAGGTTTATAATATAAAGGAATATTCTAATTTCATCCTGGCTGGTTGCATTTTCACCACTCCGGAAGAGCCAGGTCGCGGCGCCCCTTTTGATCCTGGACTGGGCAATCCAGGTTTTTACCTTTGCAGGGGAACCTAAACCATATTGGATCAGGCTAAAAGCTGGAATAGATGAACATGCCTATTGCCTTAGTTGCCTTTAACAACATCTTTTATGTACTCTCAAGTGCTAGGTACCAAGGGGCAATAATTTTAATTATGTTAAATCACGTCTATATCCCCCTATGGGGCAGACAGAGCGAACAGTAATCAAAAGACTGAAGGCCACATTAAAAAGTACAGATTCAATTTGTAAATCTTTACATGATGAAAAGATCATAGTTTTATCATATGTTTACCAATTCAGTTATGCGAATATTTCAAGGTCAAATTAATAGAAAAGCGTGAATGACGAATTTACAGCATCTCCTTATCAATGCACTTGCAACTCAATATGTTGAGTTGAGACTACTAGATTTTAATTGTATAAATAATTAGTGAATCAAGTTATTAAGATTCTGTTAACTATTGAGTTTATTGAAAAACTGTCGTTATCTAACAGAAAATTGTAGTTTTTCAATTTCCTTTCAATTTCAAAAGCCTTTATTGCTGACTTACAGATTTACACAACAATACAATTACACATATACAACTGTTTTAATAAAAACACATCAGCCTCCATCAGCATGTCCTTTAGACACAAAGACCTCCTCCAGATCTCTCCACTTTTTCTGGTCCCTTGTGAGCCTCACCCAAAAGGCACCTGTGTTGAAAATTGTAATTATGGCATATTAAAACTATTTCTGATCATACCTGTAGAGTAGCAACATCCTCAACCAATCGCAAGAATACATGCAACACAATCTGTGTGTGAGGGTGTCCCCTGGCACAAGCATCACTTAATTCCCCAAGCAATGTCGGCCACTGCTGGGGCCATTCCCGCTTTATCATCTCCACGATGACGCGCGCCAGAGCATCGTTCAGGTGCCCAATCTCCCAGCCACCCAAGTATAAAAGCTTCATAGCATTTTCCTAGAACAAAATCGAAATCCAAAATAAAATCAATAAGGCAAATATGTGAGCATGCTAGTATATTTAATAAATACATATATATAATATATATAAATAATAAAATATAACATCTATACTGCAGCATAATATTTATACTACAGAAAGCCCACAGCTTAACAGGTGTAAAACGAAAAGACCTTTCTTAGTGGACGTCTTCTAGTTACAATCTACCTTCCTAACAAATTTCATCTTTATTGCCTTATGTTATTTTGTGATCAGAGAGTTTTTCAAAAACCAGATCATGAACAATGTAAATATGATATATTTATAAATATAATTAGATGAGAAATAGATTTAGATGAATAATTTATTATTTTTAATAACTGATAAAAGAAAAATATTTGACAATTCTATTTTCATATTAACATTGTTCTGGTTCTGGTGTATATTTAGCTAGGAACATGATTTCACTGACATTTGCATGAAAACGAAAATCTTTCTATTAAAATGATAGGTGCCAGAAATAATTGGATGAAGAGCAGAATATCGTAGCACAGGTAAAGATAGAAAAATACAAATTTTATAAAGCAACCCATTCCTATTTTATTCAAAATATTAAAATACAATTAGGTTTAATTTGGCAATGAACACTGATAAATTAGTTTATTGTTTTTTATACCTTGATAAATATTTTTTCTGCTTGTGTAATCTGAGGCCATTTGTACTTGACTGTGTTCTCCATGAGCTGCAGGCCAAAATGTTTTACAACAGCAGAGTACTGGTTGCCGCTAGCTAGGAGCAGGCCTGCTTGAGCACACCATGGTGAGTTTTCTTTGAAGCTGAAAGTACCATTGACTGTCAAAATACTTATGGGTGTTAAATTTCAGAATGATATTAAGATTTTGGTCATATTATGTGTTTTCAACAATTTTAAAAATGTTGGTAAAGCTACTCTTTTAAAAGTAAAGTTGTTGAAAATAAAAATGAAAGTCAGAAAATCAAAAAGCATTATTGAATACCTTTCACATGCTATGTAGGCCTGGTTGCGGGCATCCTGTGACACATTAGGGTTCAGAGTGAGCTCCACAGCACGGCTCAAGTCATCAGCTATCAGTGCCACCTCCCCTGCTCCCTCGCCACACACACCTCCAATGTTCATGACAGTTCTTGGAAACTTCTAATTATTAAAAAAATAACATATTATAAGACATTGATACACATCACAGCTAAATTAGTTCCCAGACAAACATAGTTCTCAAACTTATAATACAAAGTGGAGACATATTGTTAATTTGTAATTGGCACAAAATATTATGCAAACATGTGAAGAACAAAGGCAAAATATTGAGAGAATTTTATACTTACCAATAATCCACGAGAAAAAATCCCCCATAGATTAATGTCTATTATTCAGAATAGGAATGACACTGAAATAAATAATTTTTATTTTTAATATTTAATTACTATTATTATGTACTCAAAAAGGTAGAAGAATTTTTTATTGACATATAGACACCCGGTAACAAGAGCATGCATTTAAATTAATTACACCAACAAGGAGTCCACTTACACACTTCAAACATTGCAATTTTTAAAAAACATTAACCAATTTCTTGAATATTAAATCCTGGTTTATCGTATTTGTCTTAAAACAAAAGTTAAACATTCAAAACATGAAAATTACACCTCGTGCCAAAGTCGTGCGAAGAAAAATCTGACTCGAATCTAAGTATAAGTAGGTACGGTAGGGCTTTTAATAAAATGTCACTCTGTCAATTTGACACACGTTTGACAGCATCAGTACTATGTATCAAGTAGAAATTATTTCATATCTGAGGTGTGCACGCAGCTTGAAACATGTGGTTCCTATGCAGTGGGCTTGGCAACGAAGCAATATTAGAGAAAAGCATTTCTTACCAACTACGTTCAAAAATGCGAAGGATTTTTCTAAATGAGACATTAAAAACGCATTCCATCAAATTGAACTTAGCAAAGACTGCAGATATATAACAACATTTTTTTGCAAAAGAGGATTGTTTAGATATAAGCGCCTCATATTTGGCATATTGTGCGCTCCTGAAAAATAATAAAAATGTGTAACACGAACGAGATGCATAATGCATTGCTTTTTTCTCTTTCTATCTCATGGATATCGTATAACACTTTCATTTGCCTTTTTTGTGAGACGTCACTCGACATTACTGCTGCTGTATTTAAATATCTTTGCCGCAATAGTTGGTAAACATTTTTTTTTAAGTTAAGTTCTCTCTGTCAATGATTTAGTTTGTGTTGTCAAATGTCAATTTCTTTGAATTTTGTTTGAATTGTTTAAAAATTTGAATTCCAGATACTGTTTATCGAAAATCATTAATTAAGTTATTAAAGTTAAAGTAGGCACAGAGAAAAAACCCTTCTACCAATAAATTAAATAATGGACGATAAAAGTACACTCTTGGAGCCTTCCTTAGAAAAGCAGCTCAAAGGCCATCGGAATGGAATCACGGCATTGTTTTATAGTCCTAACGAACAACAAATTGCTTCTAGTTCTTTGGATAATACTGTTTTAGTAAGCATTTATTTACCGCCTGTAAATATGACATACATTCTTATGGTTAAGTTAGAATATAAGCTAATCATTTTTTTGTTATAGTTATGGGATCCTCGAGGTACAATGAGAAGCTATAGATTTCAAGGTCACGAAGAAGCCGTCATGGACGTAACATTCTCCCCATCTGGAAAATATATGGCAACTGCTTCTAGGGATAAAACTGTTAGGGTTTGGGTTCCTACAGTCACTGGAAGCACAGGCATGTTCAAAGCTCATTCACAGACTGTGCGATCTGTCCAGTTTAGTCCTGATGGATCTAAAGTATGTTTTGTTTTATTTGAAATTGTAACATTATGGCACACAAACTTTATGGTCCCATTGAAAATTGCAGATAATCACAGCATCAGATGATAAAATTGTGAAAATGTGGTCTAGTAGCAACCACAAGTTTATATCTTCATTTGTTGGACACACCAACTGGGTGAGGAGTGCCCGCATGTCCAGTGATGGGTCAGTGATAGCATCCTGTTCTGATGATAAGACTGCCAAGCTGTGGAATCCAAACTCAGGAGAATGTATCCATACATACAAAGAACAGAAAGGTCATGGTTTGTGCTTAGCGTGGCACCCCTCTGGTTGCTATATAGCTGTTGGCACATCTAATGGAAATGTCAAGCTCTATGACACTAGAACACACACTTTAGTACAGTATTACAGGTAATGGTATTGTTGCTTTAACTTCATTTTATATTAAAATTAAATACCGACCTATGTACTGTTAACATATCTATTTAGGTACATACTATATCAGTTGATGTAAATGGCTTTGTTTTAATTCCAGTATTCATAATGATGCAGTGACACAAGTGGCTTTTCATCCCAGTGGCAGTTATGTATTGACTGCAAGCAGAGATGGCAAAATGAAGGTTTTTAAATAACTATTTACAGTAATAGATGATTTTATCTTAATAATTTTGCCTCATGAGGCAGACAGCTGATAATTAACTAAACATTATACTATTTTACTATATCTAATTCACATCCTTTCATACATACATATAATCATGACAATATTCCTAGTGGGGTTAAATATAGACAGAGCCAGCAGGCTTGAACAGACTGAAAAGCCATATTCAACCTTATGGCTTAATGCCAGAATTGAGATTCAAAGTGACAGGTTGCTAGCCCACTGCCTACAAGAAGAATCCCAAGTTTAAAAGACATACATACATACATACATATGATCACGTCTATATCCCTTGCGGGGTAGACAGAGCCAACAGTCTTGAAAAGACTGAATGGCCACGTTCAGCTATTTGGCTTAATGATAGAACCGAGATTCAAATAGTGACAGGTTGCTAGCCCATCGCCTAAAAGAGGAATCCTAAGTTTATAAGCCTATCCCTTAGTCGCCTTTTACGACATCCATGGGAAAGAGATGGAGTGGTCCTATTCTTTTTTGTAATAGTGCCGGGAACCACACGGCACGTTTAAAAGACATCCATGGGAAGATATGGAGTGGTTCTATTCTAAATCATCCTTTTCATGTAGAATACTGATAGCTTTAAACACATTTCCGCATATCCAAAAGAACTTTTTTTAAACAGATATTGGACCTACTTGAAGGGCATCCACTATTCACGCTAAGTGGACACAGTGGTGCTGTAAATGCAGTCACCTTTTCACCCAGTGGTGATGCTTTTGCATCAGCCGGTGATGATAAACTGGTAAGTAGTCATATTATTTATATGAAACAACAAAGAAGTAAATGGTTAAAGAAAATGCAACAAACTTGAGAGCAAATTCTGTGAAGGATGCAAATTTTGAAAGACATTTTTAATATAAGTGCTCACTCTTAACAACAGACACCAGCAAAAGTAAAAAGTCAATATCTATATACTTTGCAGTTTTTTTGCACTGTCTTCCCTGTAAGTGATATTAAAGAAAAATTATGTATTGACTCAAATATAAAATATATTTTTTCAGGTATTTTTGTGGAAAACCAATTTTACAGAGCTCAGTGATATTAAAGAGAATGTTCCACATAATCCTTCCATGCCCAGATCTACTTCTCAAACTTCCAAGGCCACATCCACCTCCAAGGGGCGACACCAGGTGGTCAAAAAAAGATAGTGTTGTTAGCTAACAATGTAATTTAGATGTAGTTTTAATTGGTTTTTGTAATTATAATTAGATGTAAGTATAGTATTTAAAAAGTAAATTTGACATACATACATTATATTAATTATACAACTACAGATTTTTGCTTTTTCTCCCATTCAGGAATGGTCATTGACACAGGTTGCAACAAAATATTCAATAGCTTTCCAAAAGCTTGAATTCAGAGAAAGTTGTAATATGAACCTGATGCTCAAACGTTCTTCTTCATATTAGGGTATTTATTAAAAGAATTAATGCTATTAATTATCAAATCAGGATGTAAGAGCCTGGTATCTGTGCTATCACAGCTCCAAATATCCAGTAACTACATTTGTCTACTTGGATGACATAGCTGATACTGGGAGTTTTCAAGAACCAGCAGCCAATAGTACTGTCATCAGTCACAAGTCTGATGAACAGATTGGCTTTAATAAGTCCTCACCAAGGGTTGATTTGTCATCTGTTTCTGAACATGAGTCTGGACAAAGCTCCTACAGTGTGGGTCATATCAGTCACATCCCTCGCCCCCCGCCCAGTCGAACCACATACACCATACCCTCGATCATAGATAAATCTATTGGCACTGACACAGTCATACAGAAAGAAGAGGAAGATTTATTTGGAATGATAAAGTTGAAAGAAAATGATGTGTGTTACACAAGTGGTACCATTGAATGGGTGGGTAAAAAAAGAAGTTTTCCTATAAACAGTGGATTTAAATTACTTGGTGACAGTAGACTGGGCAATGAGCCACTTTTAAAAAAACACAAGAGTATGAATAAGACTTTCACATGTGGGGTAAGCAGTAAGGTCAAGGAATGTGATTGTGCTGATATTCTGCCCACTGTTAATGCTATTGTTGATCATTTGAATGCCTTGCATGAAGCAGTGGACCTTGTGGACTTGAGAATCAATACACTTGAGGATGCACTGAGCAAAGATAAAACAATTGATTAAAATTATGATGACTCAGTGACTTCTCTGTGTTATTTTATTATAATGAATAAAAGATTTATTTTAAAAATATTAAAATTTATTAATCATAAAAATATTGTTACATACAAGTCATTTTTTACATGCTGAAGTTTTTTCAAAAACTCAAGACATTCAAATTGTAGGTCATAATAAGCAGTAGCAAAGTATCTTCCTTAAAAATTATTGATTAAAAAAATGACTTCACAAAATTATACAAATTTCTAAAACAAGTATATAAATGTAAATTTTGTTTGTGAATAACTTATGTAAATATTGTTACTTATCATCACATTTATATTTTATATACAATTCAACCTTAATTATTGTGTGCCCACATAAGTTGTTTTCTTGCCTGTTTTTTTGATAACTTCTAAAAGCTGGTCACTGCTGAGAGACGATGTTACGACCACCTTTTGTTCAGGTAAACTAATCGCGACATTGTCCACTCCTTGGCCTTTTAATCTGTTGAGAACTCTTTCTACTGCCCCGCTGCAACCCTCGCAAGTCATTTCTACGTTGAAAACATGAGTCTGAAAAGTTAAATATTAATTGGTTGCCGATCTGTATAATATAGTTTTATGTTGAACACAGGTATTTTGTGATGACATTGTTGGTTATTTCTACCCCGTTAAGGATATGAACGTGATCATATGTATGTGTGTACAATAAGAGCTTTCGACAGTGTAAAACAAATCCAGAGTGTAATTATACCAATTCATTAATTATGATCAGTTGAAAAATAATGTAAGTATAATCTTAAACTGAACAGGACTTCATAGTCTGTGAAATTTTAAGCCACGTAGGATCAAAAAGAACATCGAACAATAGGTAGTGTAAATATAATCTATACTAAGATATAACCATACTTACAGACATGACGACTTTATTTATTTTTATTCGAATATAATGATGCCGAAACCAACATATAAGTAATACTATTTCTAATTGTGTAGTTTTCTTTGTCAATCTTATCAAGTTTAATCAAATCAAATATGAGATCAAATTGAAATTGTGAAGATACGCTTTGGCAGTATCTAGATACCTCATGCATGACATTGACATGTACTGGGGTCATTAAACTTTTGACATTAAAAATTATAGGGTTGCCAATACCAATAAGTTTTTTAAATATTAGCAAGAGAATTTAATTATTAAGAAGATCATATTCAGATGTAGATCTATATAATGAAATAATATGACTGTTGTAAATAAAACTAAGAGATCACAAAATTAGTAATCACGGAATATATTTAATGCGTGAATATTCCACGAATGCTACGAATGGAAAACCGCAAGCAAAACTAGTTGCCATGTAAAACAATAATTATGTCATCTTTTATTTTTATCTTAGCGCTACATAATCTGTGCAGTGCATGTCATGTCATTGAAAACCGTATGTCCGTGGGTTTTACGGTTTTACATTATTTTTATTGATAATTTCTTGTAAAGACATGGTGTAATTTAGCTTCAGATGAAAATATGTCACTCCTAGACAATCTCAAGGAGTTAGGCTGGTAATTAATCTTTGAAATGATCTATAACAACTTGTAAATGTGTTTCCTTCCCTAACAATATTTTTGGGTTTTCCAGGCATTTGAGTCAAGAAGGTATCGATAATATTAGTGAAAATGGACAAATACAAGATGTAAATATACTTAGCAAAAAAGCTTTAGATGTGAGTATGAATATTGTCTTTTATATTTTCTAATTTGCTGTCACTTTGAATTGTACTACAAGGTGCTCCTGTTGTTACAGTATGACTTACGAGACATTGGGGACAGTGCTTTCCCCGAAGATTTCACAAAGGATCCGTCTAAGTTAGAAAGGCCTATAGTTGTTCAAATTCAGAAGATACGGAATGTGTCTGCTCCTAAAGCTAATGAGGAATCCTCATCTGCACCCCGTATGTTGAAACTGACGCTACACGATGGGAAATCGTCGTGTACAGGCTTGGAGACCAGTCCTATACCAAGCCTTAGTATCAACACCCCACCAGGAACCAAATTGTTGTTAAAGAATGAAGGGTTGGAGGTGGTTCATGGAGTTATATGGCTCTCACCAAGTGTTATATCAATATTAGGTGGAAAGGTGTCCCATATGATAGAAAAATGGGAGCTGAACAGGAGTCTAGCCAAGCACACTAGAGGTAATTGAATATACACTATTTAAGCAAAAGTGAATTATATTAAGGTTTTATAGCCAAGCAAGAAATAAAAAGAAAGACACTGTCATATCCCTCGTGGCTTTTGAAAAATACTGTCGTGTGAATATTCTTAATCTTTATAACTAAATAAATTATACATAAATTTATTATATTGTGTAGTAAATTTAAATAAATTAAATCTATTGTGTGCTACGCAGGCTATTCCTCTATTCCACTGCACGTTACAATCTTGGCCTTCATCAAATTAAACATTTGATTGTATCTCAAATTGAATATTAATAAAAAGCTCTCTATTTTATTGCTTCACCCAGTTTTTTCCACTAAGAGTAAAGACAAGTATGCTGCAAGCAATTTATTTAACACAACCTGTGGCCTGCGACTTGAGTCTATAATGGTACACCATCAGGTGTTTTAATAACCAAAATGAATTGTACCCTATATATTGCCCAGATCAATCCATTTAATAGGCTCGATGACAAATTGTTGGTTTTTGGTTAATAATTTAATTTGACATTTAAACATTAGTGAACACTTCAATAAACAAAAAATGTGACTAATCCAAAATGCAAAATGCTACTGAAGTGTGATGTCACACCTGAGTATTTTGTTCAAATCATGAACCTTATTTGTTTGGTAGTTACCTTAATTATTGCTTTTATGGATATTATGTAAGAATCAAAGTTTTTCCAAATTTATTTTTTCACAGATGACAAATATTTTTAAACAGTTTTGATTTTTTTTAAATAGACTTTCCAGTTATATTTTAAATGAATATAAAACATTTATTGTGTCAAAATTCTAACTACAAATTCACATAATGTTTTTAATAAGGTGTTTATTCCTTAACATTATTAACTAATTTATATTGTTTAAAGACCTTGTCAGTATCTCTATTGTTATTATTCTTTTCTTAATAGCTCACTCTCTCATCTTCTTTTGTACATTCCGGGCTGCATATTGAATTTTTAATTGCTAAGCAGCAAAATGGTTTCGTTAAAATTCATCATGTTGTTCTTAAAAAATAAACAAACAGATAAACTTATTTTCCCATTTCCTACAGTTTTATTAAATATGAATCAATGAATTAATTATTGCATTACTTACAAAAACCAGCCGACCAATTGAAGATTTATTTTGGTTATCTCCAAGTAAGAGTAGACTTTCTCAATTTAGGATACATACAATATTAACTACAAGTCACCAGATCTATAGCTAGCCATTGTCAGCAGCTCTGTATAAGCTTAAATTCTCCATTTTCCTGTTGCTGTGAAAAAAAATTGCCCATGTTTACCTTTGCAGCTCCAAATAATTAATAATTTTTCTTGGTTTTGCTGCACAACTATAACAGACAGAAAGATAGAATTTCTCACTTTTTGTATTAGTGGGGACCCTTGAAAATCAGTCCAGTGTTTTACAGACAGATAAAATTATCTTGTATGTTAATTTTAGTATGTATTTGAATGTTTGTGGTTTGCTACGCAAGTCATTAAAACAAAATTATTTTAGGTGGCATAGGAGTTGATGGTGGCCCACCCCCATGGATTCCGTTTGGGCAGCGGTTGGAGGCACAGACCGTTGACAAACAGTTTAAAAGTCTGCAGGAAGCTGCCAAGCAGGACAATGCAGAGTTTGAAGCCCAGAGGAAAGGTGCAATTGCTGAGGCCCAAAGACTCTCTGGTGTCAAGAAGGTGAATATTTTTTTTTACAGATGGATGGTGGGGAAGGCAGACCAATTCCAAGCATACATTTATGTTTATTTATGCTTTTAGACTAAATTATAACATGTTCATATGGTTTATGACTTAAGTTATTATGCTTCGGGACCCTTGGGCCGCATCGCAACAGTGTTCTTTTCACTTTCTCTGGTCTACATCTTTCATCTTTCCATCTTTGGTTTTTAAGAAAATCAGTAGTAATTTATAAGAATTTGTCATTTTATTATACTCATAATTCATCTTCTTTCTTTTAAGGTATTTGGTGGTGGCACTAAACCTTTACTGGATGCAAATGTTCAGAAGATAGTTGATGCTGGTTTCTCTGAGGAACAGGCTGAAAATGCTCTCAAGTATACTAAGAATAATGTTGATAGGGCTTTAAAAATATTACAAAAGCGAGATAACTCGGAAAATAGGAATAAAGAGAAACCACAAAAAGAACCTGATCAGCCGAAGCGGAAAGGACGAAATAAAGAGCCAAATGATGAAGATGGGATACCTGTTAAACCATCGGGAAAAATAAGTCTTTTTGATTTTCTAGAAGACAAACTACCTAATGTACCCGAAAAAGATAGGAATAATCGCCAATATAATTCTAATACTGATGATAGAAATGATAGGAACTATGGACAGAGGGAGAAGAACAGTGCCAAAAATAATTCTCGCGGTCAGTCGTCAAGGTATGATAACGGCAATCGACAGAGATCTGAAAATAGGGGCCACTTCTCAAACGACAACCATCATTCATCACATCGAGACGATCGTAAATATCAGACTGTAACTGAGAAACCTCCACGGTTCCAGAAGAAATTAGATGAGAGGAATAAGCAGCATCACCAACATCATCAACCACCTCCGCAGAGTACATCCAGTAGTAATGTAAACATGAATGTTCCGTATGGCAATTCATATCAGAACCCACCTCCTTCGTATTCTGATAGGAATATGAGGAACGATAGACTGAGCGACAATAAAATGCAGCATCAGCAAAACTATCGCAATAACTCCAACATGGATAGTTTAGTGGAGGCGACGGCGAATTTGAATATGTTGGCTCAGCAGCGTCCAGTGGAAGAGCCACAGCGGACGTATCAGCACCCCGAGCAGTATCAACATAAGGCGTATAATCAGAACATGCAGGAGATTCCGCCGTTCAGGAGGAACAATGAAATGAAGTACCAGGAGCAAGGGTACGGGCGACGGCAGCAGGCGCAGCCGAATGGCTACATGGAGCAGCCCAATGCCGTGTACCCCGGGGTCAACTACATGGCAACAGGCGCAGCCGGCTATGGGGCCCGGCAGTACGGCTACGGCGCTCGTCCGCAAGAGATGCAGGTAACCACCATAAAATAATTACTGATAATTATTTTTAATCCGTCAATGCAGTATAACATTGGCGGTTGTAATAGTTGCCTCTTCGCTAGCATAGTCTTCCAGGTGTTTTTTAATCTCTGGGCAGCACTTAGGGACCGCCAATGATCACGATTAGTGGAACTGTTAGTTCAATATACTTTGAAGAAAAAAACGTGGATTGAACACTTTCTTGTTATAAATGTAACGTAAAAGTATAGATGTAAAAGGATGTAAAAGTATAAATGTAAAAGGGCTATTTATACATTGCACTTTGTCCAGGGCGCGCTTCGGGGCGCGGGTCCGTTCCTGCCGGGCTCGCTGCTGGGCTTCCAGAACGCGGCCGTCAACGAGCAGGCGCGCGCCATGCTCGGCGTCGCCGACATCAGCTGGAAGGTCGGCGACCGCTGCCTGGCGCTCTACTGGGAGGACAACAACGTGAGTTCGCAACCAGGCACTGTGCTCCAGCAGGCGGCAGTCCGCTTCCGCCGGGCCGCCGGTAGGGGGTAGGGGGGTCATTATCAGTTAGGTTTAGCCAAAAACTGGCTAAACCTGGCTGATGACATGAAACTGAAGACGTCAAAGACCGGACAAAGAGTAGATTGTGGAACCTGGAGCACACAAAGATGTGAAAGAAAATAATTCTTAAATCTAATTCTAATCCGTTCTAATCTAAATTTGTAAATATATAACCTTTATTCTATTGTTTCAGTTTTATGAAGCTGAGATTACGGGCATCTCAGCGAATACTGTTGTAGTGAAATTTTGTGCATACGGTAATCATGAAGAAATTCTCAAGTCTAACTGCTTGCCCTTCCCTTCGCAGCGTAAGTATTAACTACTTTTTTCTTATAGTACTTTGTATGTCTTGTTAGTGATTAAGTAAACTTCCCAAGGAACCTCGTTTATTTATAACAAAAATTGATAACATTTGATAGTAAATGTCATACGAGATCCTTCAACGCTACGGCAGAACATGCTAACGGGGAGCCACAATCATTATTGTAATAAATCAAAAAGGAGTATTGAAATTTTACGATGCCTCCATTTCTGTCTACTTTATTAGAAAGAGAGAAACGAAGAAAATGTAACTCCTTATTTCGAGTGAATTTGTCTATTTTGTAGCGTCAGGCCCCAATGGCGGCTACATGTCGCGCGGCGTGTTCGCCACGCGCCGGCCGTAGGGCCGCCGCAGCGTGTGCGGCGCACTGCCACCCGCGCACGCCACGTGTGACGCGCACCCACACACGCTCGCCGTGTGCCACACCCCCCCACACCCGCACGCCGTGTGCCACACCCCCCCACACACGCACAGCGTGCCCGCACACACGCAGTGCGGCGCTCCGTCGCACGCCGCACACGCACACAGCGCGCGCTACAGCTGACAGCGCCGCCACCAGCGACTATGGAACACTCGATTCTCATCGGTTCATGCGTTCGACTACGGACTTATGTATTCTTGTACGCATTTTTAACTTCGAAAGCATGCGGTTCTAAATTCAACTGTATATTGTTTTATATACTACCTATTCCTTTATGCCTTTTCAACTTTTAAAGATGAGGTTTTCGATTCAACTGTATTTTTTTTTTAATATTTCGTTTGGTCTTATGTTTACTATCAAAAGCATAACGCAACATGTATCAGAAATCGTATTTCATGCAAATTTAAACGACAATCAATTCATGTTGTTCATCATACTTAATATAAAATGTCAAAAAAAAATATATCGAATTTTTAAAATTAACATCGTCGAATATTGTTCTTAGACGGTGTAAAATTATCGTGAAAGTTGTATAAGGTATTATTAGATTAATAAATGTACACTAAAAATATCGAAAATGATCCATAAAAACTAACGGGTCTTAATACTATTAATGTTCATAAACGAGAATCGAGTCAGCCGACCGCTCTCCTATTGATAGGCCTATTTTCATGAATTCACAATTTTACTGATCCCCGTTGGTATTTGAAGTAAGCCATACATGAAACTTCGGAAAAAAATTAAATCATTAAAATAATAAAGGTATTTAACAACTGTTATATGATATTTAAATTATCATACCCATTTTCATCATTCAATTAGTTGATTAAGAAATAGATCTGAATGAGAAAATGTTCCCAATTGTGACCAAATGGCAGCTTTGGATTCTAAAAGGAAATTAAATGCCAACGCAAGAGTAAGGAAAGTTGAAACTGTTCTGTTGTTTGAAATATATTTGGTGAAGTTCTTTTTTTCAATAATGTATTCTTAATTATTCAGGTTGGTTCCGTTATATTTTACAAACTTGCCTATATTTGGTAAAATTCATTACTTTTTTATATGAAGGGAAATCAACTCTGCTTACTCGGGATCTGTCCTTTGCTTTATTGCGTAGCTTCCATTGTGTTGTGGTTAACTGTAAGTGTTCATCCTGTATTTCGATTTCATTCCATATATCTTTTTATTATTTTTAACAGTGTGACAGATTTTGTTTCCGTTTTTGTTATTAACTCTTTCATGAAAAAAAAATCTTTTAATCAATTATAACAGTGATTTAGTTCATGTTCATACAACCAAAAGCCTTAATAGTTTGGTTTAAGCCCAACAGTCAAATGCTTTTGTTTAGCTGAGCATCATAACACCAAATTTAGTAGATAATGAGTTATTTATTATTATATATTTCCTGGAACTGTATATCTGCGAGATTTGTTTTTCGATAGAACACATTTGACTTCTCTTAAGAGTTGATTGTTCCTGTCAGTCTATTAATACTTTTTATTTACGTCTTTGGGAGTATGGACTCTGTTGTATTGGTAGAAAGTAAATTTTGTTTTGTAAAATTATTTTTTTAACATTAAGTGTAAGTATGTAAATGTAAGTATATTTTATTTAATTCCTTTTAGCTAGCGGGAACCTGTTACATAGCGACGTTGTTGTACCTAAGCTTCACCTGTTACTTCAGCATTAATAATAATTAATCAGATAATAGTTGTAATCGGGAATATAACCCCATTTGTATAATCGGGAAGCTACGCAGGCGCCGAGGACTTCAAACAATAGTTAACGCGTTCTCAATGTTAAAATTAGGAAATCTAACGTCGATAAGGATGTAACTGATACTCTGGCATTAATTTATTGTCGATATATAACCACCAAGTAGATCGTAGCTTGTAATAAGTGTATTTTGTTGTATTCTAGCGCAAAAACTATGTAATTATGATTATTTTTCAGTTTGATAACGGGATATTGTTTGAAAAGTATATGTTTTACTTTAGCAGTGTTTAAATATTGAGGCATATAAAGCGTGAAATACCAGTACGTGTTGTAGCTTTCATGTTTATCGAGACGTTTTATGTAAATGAAATCTGGGTATATTTATTTGTAACATAGATTTTTATATACTTTGCTCGCAATGGTTACTTGAACTGTTGTGGAACAGAGTGCGAGCGAATTGAAATAATGTGTAGCATGGAATTGTAGCGAGCACTTAATACGAGTAGCCATTGCGTAGCCATATCTTGTGAACCTTAAGTGATATTAGGGTTGCTACACACATAGGCGGGTCGGCACTGTCGGTTCGGCAGCATTTGTCGATCAACAAAGCCGACCCGAAGTAATCACTGCACTTGTTCGGCTTTATTCGGCTTGTGCCGATCGGGTAGTTCATTCGAGTAAACGCATCATTCGATTCGGCAACTGCCGAACGGTATTTGTGGAACGAAAAAGCCGACTCGCAACTACTACTACAACATTCGGTTTCATTCGGCTTGTGCCGATCGGGTATATACGTAGTTCATTCGGGTTCAATCGGCACAATTCGGTTTTCATTCGGGCGTCACGCGTCGGCGTCGTCTCTGAATGTTTGTGGTCATTTTGTACATGCTTGTCGTAGTATACACACGTAAAATGGAGTGGTCGCAGGAAAAAACAATCCAATTTATCGAGTGCTATCGGTCTTACCCGTTGTTATGGGATTCAAAAGACGAATTCTATAAAAATAAAATCAAAAGACATGATGCCTTAGTAGAAATTGCAGCAAAGTTTGAAGTCGAAAAAGTTGAAGTTGAGAGAAAAATTAAAAACCTCCAAAGTCATTTTTTAAGGGAAAAAAAGAAAGAACAAGACAGCAAAAAGAGTGGATCTGGGGCCGATGAATCATTTACTTCGAAATGGTTCGCCTACAAATCTTTATTATTTTTATCATCCAGAAATAAACCTCGCAAGACTATGGATTCGCAAATGGTAAGTTGTCTACACAATTATAAATGGCCTTTTCTGTCTATGTTAAGTGTATCTGTGTTATAGATTAGATTAACTGATAATATCCATTCTCCTTATCCATCCCATCCATGTAACCCTTATCCTTGCGAAAGTATCTGTCTGTCTGTTACCTTTTCACGTCAAAGCCGCTAAACCGATTTACTTAGTTGAAAATCTAATAAAGTGCGGGCGAAGACACGGGGCGGGAAGCTAGTCCAAACTAATATTATAAAGAGGAAAGATTTGTTTTTTTGTTTTTTTGTTTGTAACGAATAAACTCAAAAACTACTGGACCGATTTGAATGAAATTTGGCACAGAGATAGACTTAACCTTCAGGAGTAACATAGGCTACTTTTTATCCCACTGCTGGGCATTGTTTGTAGTCCACGCGGGTGAAACTGCGCGCGGACCGATGATTTTTTACTAATCAATGCCCAGCCTAAACCATAGAAGCTATAAAAGCGAAATTTGGACAGTAGCTTATGTTATTAATGTTATGCAATAAAAAATAGGTTTTTTAAATTTGACTTTAAGAAAAGACCAAATGAGGTTGAAAAGAAAAATTTATAAGAATCCTATTCAAAATTTCGCCACCTGTAAGTATCATTCAATAGCTCAGTGGTAAATGCCAAGGGTCATATAGTTGATGTCGATGTCGATGGTTCGATCCGTGGTACCCGTGTGTAAGTTTTTTTTTTTTCATTTTATTTATTTTTATTGATTTTTAGAAAATATTTCTTATATTCATTGACATTTTGATTAATTTTTATTAAAATTTGAAATTTTGCCCGTTTATAGTATGGAACGACAGAGGGCGCTATTAAAAAAATTAAAATGTGAATAATTGCGTTTTCGAATTAAATATTTTTTTTTATTAAAGGTGTATTTTTATGTTATTTTTTTAAACCGGTACTTCTATTTAAAATCGGCTTAACATGCAAAATTTTTTTATTAAAATTTGAAATTTTGCCAGTTTATAGTATGGAACGACAGATGGCACTGTTAAAAAAATTAAATTTGAATGATTGCGTTTTCGAATTAAATATTTTTTTTTATTGAGGGTGTATTTCTATGTAATTTTTTTAAACCGGTACTTCTAATTAAAATCGGCTTAACATGCAAAAATTTTTATTAAAATTTGAAATTTTGCCAGTTTATAGTATGGAACGACAGATGGCGCTATTAAAAAAATTAAAAGTGAATGATTGCGTTTTCGAATTAAATAAATTTTTTATTGAGGGTGTATATTTATGTAATTTTTTTAAACCGGTACTTCTAATTAAAATCGGCTTAACATGCAAAAATCCAATAGTTACATTACCGATAGGGATCCCAATGATACCGACGGATTTACCTAAGTATATACTTTGAAAGGTTACAGTTTCCTGTAAAGGTCTCATTTGCCCTCACTATAAATAAATCCCAGAGACAAACATTTTCGATTGTTGGCATCGACCTCAGAAAGGAGTGCTTTTCGCATGGGCAATTATATGTTGCTCTTTCTCGAGTAGGATCTCCAGAAAATCAATATGTTTTGTTGCCACTTACAAATACGACGGCCAACATAGTTTTCAGTGCAGCATTACGTTAAAATAAAGGAAATTTAACGCAACCGAAGCCCCGGTCGATTGCTATGTTATTAAAATGTTTGTTCCTGGGATTTTTTTTAAATTGCCTATGTTACTCCTAAAGGTTTAGTCTATCTTTCAAATTTCATCAAAATAAGTCCAGTAGTTTTTGAGCCTATTCATTACAACCAAACAAACAAAGAAAGTTTCCCTCTTTATAATATTAGTGTAGATTAGTGTACCTAGACTACATAGTATAAAACAAAGTTAGCATTTGTATTTGTTTTATTCAACGAAATTAATTGCAGTTTACATTATATTCAAACAGTTTATTCTCGAAAGTTTTTTCATACAAAACATAATTGTAAGAAATCCCCGTGCGAAGCCGGGCCGGGTTGCTAGTTAGTAGTAAATAAAAAACTAAAATCTATACTACAACATATTTATTTAATTATCAACACAAATCTAGCTAGCTACACTGATTTTAGTACATATTAATAAATTTTAATACTTATTTTGCCAAGGAACTTTTCCTTGATGCGAGCAGAAATACTCAGCAAATTCATCCCTGACAATTTCACCGGGCGAAAAATTGTACAGCATTATTGGTTCAATATTTGCATTTTCAGCGTTAGTTTCTTCAGCCTCTCCTACGTTTATTCCCACGTCATTTGTGGCATTTCTTCTATCACCTTGAAACGCGTAGTATTCGTATAAATGCCTCGATTCATCATTTCTTCGGAGAAAATTGTGTAGATGTAATAATGCCATCACAACCTTTGTTACTTTGCTAGGTTGTAATTTGAACGGTCTTCGAAAGCACCCATACACTTTACTTAAAATTCCGAAAGTACTTTCAACCATCCGACGTGCTCGACTCAAACGATAATTGAAAATTCTAATTTTCGATCCCTTTTTCCCTAAAGATGTGTATGGTTTAATAAATCTTTCTGTTAAAGGAAATGCATTATCAGTTATAATTACGTATGGTGTCCGGCACGGTCTCCCAGGAAGCTCACTGTCTTCTGGCACATTCAATGTTTCTATATTGTCCAATATAGTATTTGAAAAAACTCCGCCGTCTGATATTCGACCTTGGCATCCAACATTAGCATACAGGATATTATAATCAGAATCTACAAGTGCCATTAACACAATACTAAAGTATTCTTTAAAATTGTAGTAATCAGTGCCACTGTGAAATGGTGCTTCAATTCGCACATGTTTCCCATCTAACGCACCGAGACAATTCGGAAAGTTCCATTTATCGTTAAAACCCTTTGCTATATTTTTCCACTTTTCTTCGGTATTTGGCATCTGAAATGTAGAAAACTATTTATTTATAAGTAATTATTATTTTTTCAGATTGATTACACTGCTGAAGACAGCTTAGATAGTACGACTGCTTGCACTGAAACCTCAGATGAATGCCGAAAGCGTTCACGCAACGTGGGGAATGTCAACGAAAAAATTTCGAGTGCATATTCTATTATGACGGAGGTATACAAAAATCGGAGTGACAAAGATGAATTCTCCTTGTTCGGTGACCAAGTAGCTGTGAAGTTGAGAAAAATTTATTGTCCTTACGCAAGACTTACTTTGCAAAATAAAATAAATACCCTTCTAATGGAGGGGGAACTCGGAGTATACGACTCATATAATTACTATCGACCAGACACAAGTACCAGCTCTGCAACTAATGATGGTACTAATAACTTTGTGCCAGATTCTGACAAACAAGGATATATTTCCATAAATAACAATAAACCAGCTTTGATTGATAATTCTCAAGAAACGCAGCTTTCCGTTCCTAAAGTTATTGCAGAAGAACAATCACGTGATCCTTTAGCTTAATGTCGTGCATTTAGTTTGTTCAAAGCAACATGCTAAAAATGTGGTGTTTATGTTGATTTATGATGGATGATAGTTCTTAAGCGACGCAACTTTCCATTCCTGAAATTATTACGGAGTAATATTCGCGTGACTGATAATTTTTTAGTTAAAAGCTAGATGCTAAAGTTATTTTATGTTGACTTTATTTGTTAATTTTATTTGTGATTGATTTCGTAATACCAAAAAATGTTTCCATTTTTTTTAATAAATAAAAAAATAAATGCAGATTCTAATTTCGAATATGTTCCTTTAACCCAACAATTAATCACCTTGAATTATTTCTTACCTGCATAAAGCTCTTCAACTCTGTGATTAAAGCTTGACTTACTACAGGTACTATTTCAGAAACACTTTGCTGTGAAATTTTGAATGTCTGCATTAAACTTCCAAATGAGTCTCCAGATACATAATATCTTAAAGTAACTCCGAGTTTTTCTTTTGCAGTTAAAGCAGTTCTCCATTTTGTATCATTTTTGTTAATTGATGGTCCAATCAGTTGAAGAAGTAATTCAAAATCACTACTTGACATTTTAAAAAAATCTTTGAATCCACCGTTGCTTCTGTATTCTAAGTTTAACACATCACAGTCATCTTCTTGTAATCTATTAAGAAAATCTTCATTGTCACGATTTTGAAGGCCTCTTCGCACCCAGAATCTTCGAGGTTTTCGTAGTAAAGAGCCGGCAATAACGACAAAAGCTGCGGAAATTAACAACACGTCGTCTTCGTCCCACATTTTTAGCACTACTGAACAAAAATTGTTGCCAAAAGCCGATCGGCATAAGTCGGCAGTTGCCGAGCCGAGTGATTGTGTGCGGCTCCGAGCGGTTTGTGATTCCCGAACATTATCTGCATATATTCGATTTTACCGCCCGGTTTGGCCGATTGTTCCATTCGGCTGTTGCCCGGCCTTTGTAATCGAGCGGCAAAGACGAGCGGCTTTTTTCCCGAACATTCATCTACACATATTCGATTTTACCGCCCGGCTGTGCCGATTAATGCCGGCCCGATTATGTGTGTAGCAACCCTTACAAAACATAACATAATTTTTCATGTATTCGAGTCTGGTTAAAACTTTGAACGCATTTGCAACCCGACACGATGCGACTAAGTTACTTATAAAGTGTATGAAACAGTCTGCAGTAGGCATGTCGATATTATTTTGTATTGTTGTGTATAAATTTAGTTTCAAACAACAAAACTGCTTGATGTATAACGAAGTTCTTCATTTAGGCGGGTCCCAGATGGCTTTCACAAAATGATACATTATTGTGACGTCACTATTATGTTCACATCATAAACTTTAGTAGCAGCAGAACGTTTTGTATTTAACTACTTGTATTCTTTCATGTTTTTTTTATCTAATTTATATTATTATAAGACTTCGTCAACATCCCTATTGCAAAAATTCGTACGTACGTACGCGGTGAAATGAAAATCTAGATTTTTGAGCATGAAATCGTGTTAGGTCGAAATCAGAAATGCGTTCCAAGATCACGAATCTCATGGGATCTAAACATGTTATAAAAGTTCCTAAGGTTTAAACTATTGATCGAACAACTCATTATCGATCAGTTATCCAAAAAGTTCGAACCGTTCCGTTCCTTTAGTACTTTTACTTTAGTTTAGGAAGAACCGTTTCATAAACCCTCGAATACATGAGACATGTAGGTTTCGCTTATTTTGGTGCACTCGCATATTTCAACCAGTGAAGCAAAGCTCAATTTCAGTGTAATTAGCTATTCGACTGTAAATGCTCATGTAATGACAATCAGCGTTCGACGTTTGTACCAATTTCTGTTGAGTTGAAGTAACAATTTATTAACAAAAAGCTAATAAAAGGAACTGTATTTTTCAGGTATTTTATTTACCACTCCAATGTTTAGAAAGTAGTTATAATTAACTGATTTTTAACCACGGATCATTGTAAAAAAAGGTACTTTAGTAGTAAATACGTTACGTGCGCGTTTAATACCTGTATTATTTATAAATAGTAGTAAGAATTGTCAAATTTTCATAATTTTCTATACAGTGCGCTATCTGTTAGAAACCAGGCCTACCAGAATTTTTTTGAAGCTGAATTATATTTAAAAAATGTTACGAGAAGTAGGCTCTATAACATTTCTACACCGTTTTTTTACGGGTTCTCAACTACGTAAAGCTTGACCTAAAAAGTTTTTACGGCAAAGAGCAGGAACACACTAGCGCTTTTTTATATGTTATTGTTAATTTAATTGAATCGTTATTAAAAAACGTACGGTAATTGTTGGTGAATTTGACGTCGTTAGTGTGACCATTGTTATTTAAAATCATAATAACCACACCCTCCAAATAACGTTTCCATCTTGCACCATCTTCTGAGATTTGTTTGAAAGCTATACAACGGCGCAGAAAACTACGAACAATGCAAGACGAGGGCACACAATTTCTATAGATTTATACATAATTTCTTTCATCTTATATTATTTAGAGGCAGGAATATTTTTATTTTTAGGTATAACAATTCAAAAGTGGCCGTTACCCAACCCTACACTAGTGCTTACACAGTGCGTGATGGGCACAATTACAAGTGTAAAATTTATTGCGTGTTATCTAGGGCCCGGGGCGCTCCCCGAATTGTTGGTGCATGTCTCTGTTATCAGATTGGCGTTTATTAATTAGAAGGTACTTTCTGGGGGTATGTTCTAATTTTTGGCAAAAAAAAATGGAGCTGATAATACTATTGAGAAATAATAGAGATTATTGTACTACCTAATTACTTTTACCCGCGGTTTTACTCGCGTGGTAATTGTATATACTATATGTATGTATAATTACCACGCGAGTAAAACCGTGTTTATATCTTTTGCGGAAAAAACAGAGCCAACAGTCTTAAAAAACAAAAAGGCCTCATTCAGCTGTATGGCTAATAATTTATGGAATTGAGATTCAAATACTGAGAGGTTGCTAGCCCATCGCATCAAGAAGAATCCCATATAGTTAATTAGCCAATCCCTTAGTCGCCATTGACGACATCCTTGGGAAAGATGAAGAGTAGTCTTCTTAAGTGAAGAGAACCACACGGCTAAAATTAAAACTTAAATCAAATTGTTCTTATGAAAATCCCAGAAATTCTTCAGTAGGTATACCTACCTTAAACGGTAAACAACAGGTTTGCTATGGACTGGATTATTCCGATAAGTAACCTGATTCATAATGTAACAGGATGTAAAGATAACCTAGAGCAATAAAAGGTTTGAATTGCACATAAAGCTACCTGACCCACTTGGACGCATAAATATGCCAAGAGAGCCTTCGGAGGTTCGTGGTGTGGCTTGGGCTCGGTGGGGGGACGTCGCGTGTCCGACACGAGAAACTAAACCAGTTGCACGCCTAACACGGAGACCACCTGTCGTTTCCCGCGCGTTCAAACATAACATTACTGAATGAACCCACCGTAGTAAACGTAATAGTGACGTGAAAGTAAGAGTATGGTAAAGTGAAACTGTTTATCATTTGTTTTTAAAGTGTTGGATTTCGCGCCACACCTGCGAAGTGTAAGTTTGTTTTATAATAAAGAAGTCTTGATAGTCGTGGCGACTATTTAAACATTTCTTGGAATTTAATAATAAACATGTAAAACCGGCGTTGGATGAATTATATACTTGTTTAGTAAAATAACTAATTAATAACTAGTAGGTATCCTGTGTAATGAATTTTGCAACTAATACAACTTTCGCTGGCTATCTGGTCAATAAGAGAAGGGATTAGTTGGACCTTGCTATCCGGTCGCCTTGGAGTTGCGTCCGCGCATTTCTCGTTGCATCGCATCGCTGTCATGACTACACTTCGTAACAAACAAACAATTCATTGTCGTGTATGGTTTGACCTGACACACATACCTGCTAATTACAACGTGTGTATTGGCTAAAATACCGCTAAGCCGTGCGTGGGCGCATCGCATCATGTAGTTGAGTTGGAGCTCCGAATAATTGAAATTAAATTGATTAACTAGGATATTTCAAGTTGAAGTCAAAGGAATTAATGTGCCAGCTAGGAATGAATCCTATAAATAAAACCAGTCATAAATTATTTATTTAAAATTACAGAATTAATTTAAAAATGTATTTTTCAAACAAAAAACTTTTATTATCAAGATTGTTCACCCTTATTTAATGACATATTTTCCCAACTAATATTATAAATGCGAAAGTAAGTTTATTGTTTGTTTGTTACGTCATCACGGGTAATCTAGTGAATTAATCTTCTTGAAATATCACGTGTATATAATAAGAGTCTGGGAAAGGATACAGGGTAACTTCCATCGCGGTAAAAACTTTTTAGTTCCCGTGAGATTTGTGAAAAACCTGTAATTCTTTTGCAGGTGCTTTTATAAGTTACGGGTAATAGCTAATGTAATCAAGTATCTATGAATACAAAACTGCCTGCCCTACTGTGCATTTTGGATCAATAACTCAAAATATGACAGCCTAAGATTAAATTGGGAGGGTAGGTAACAAAAGTATATTTGGTTTAAATTGTACATTTATATTACTGTAGTGAAAAATTAAAAATGAATATGAACCATATAATACCAAGGCTGGTTTCCAAGACGGGGGTCTTTTTAAACAAGAGCGATGTTAACAAGGTCGATATTAAGGTTGATGTAACGAAGGAAAAAAACGACGCTTATTGGAGGTGAGACCATGGCTTGCGAGATTAGGACAATCAATGTCAATAATCAAAATTTAGTACTAATTATTTTAATTAAATACATAATGTGTTTATTGTTACTTAGTGCGGAAAAGTAAGTTTTCAGTCGGTAAGTCACGAATTCATGGAGATCGTTTTGCAAATTAATGGTCCATGCTTTCGTAGAAAGCCTATTATGCTATGAGAAATTCAAATGATCTTCGTAAGCAATTTACAAAAATTCTAATTATAATTAGTTGCTTTGAAATCCTACTTCCTACTTTACTACTGGATGCCGACATACCTAACCCATACCTAGTCAATATTTTAAGCAGCTAGTTAGTAGCAAGCGCTTACTAGGTGTGTTATGTATGTACATGTGATCACGTCTTTCATCTTGCGGGTGGACTGAGCCAAGTCTCGAAAAGACTAGAAGCCACGTTTTGAGATTCAAATAGTGATAGGTCATCGCGTTAAAATAAGGATCCCAAGTTTATTAACCTATCCCTAGTCGGCTATTGCGACATTCATAGTAAAGAGATGAAGTGGTAATATTCAATTCAAAGTTCCGAAAACCACACGGCACTTGTTATAAAATATCCCGATGTTTACAGGTTAGCCATGGGAATGGGTGGAGCCATGGACAGCTGCGGGCGGTGTCTGAAGTATTCACTAATCTGCATCAATGTAGTTACCCTCGTAAGTTCTTATTTAATTATACTTTTTATAGGTTTTTCCTTTACATCTCATCTTGAACTTTCCCCCTGTTTTTACTACGTGGGTGCGACATTTACTTATTTACATCATGGTTAGATCATGTATACTCGTATACCGCTCTGGCATATTTCAAGATGAATGTGCTTATTCTTAAGGCACGCGAGAGCAGCGTACTCCTCCCATGTATCGTTTCGCATAACAGGAAGGTTGATATAACTATGTTTGTTTGTTACCGCTTCTTCTGCACTGACGCCTTGGAAGCGGCAGTAAACTTAGTTTTTAAGTAATTTATTTGACGTCAACCAAGTTGTTAAACCATACGACAATTATTAAGCGATATAATAATATCCTATAATAATGAATAAAAATTTTGAATTTTGAATTTTGAATTTTGAATTTTGAATTTATGGGTGGTGGGTGGGATATAGATAGTTAATTCCTAGTGTAACAAACATTTAGTTAGAAACATGATTGTCACAAATCCGATTTGTACATACATATATACATATGGTCAGGTCTATATCCCTTGCGGGGTAGACAGAGCCAACAGTCTTGAAAAGACTGAATGGGCACGTTCAGCTATTTGGCTTTATGATAGAATTGAGATCCAAATAGTGACAGGTTGCTAGCGCATCGTCTAACAAAGAATCCCAAGTTTGTAAGCCTATCCCTTAGTCGCCTTTTACGACAACCATGGGAAAGAGATGGCGTCATCCTATTTTTTTTAGTATTGGTGCCGGGAACCACACGGCACTTTTGATCTGATTTGTATAAGAAGTTAAATATTTAATAACCTTACCTTTGGGTTGACTATTCATCGATCGTCAAAAGAATTACACGAACAAGGAGCCATAATTAGAAATAACGTGACCACTAACAGCGAAGGGCGGAATAGGGACGGTTTGATATGATCTAAGAAATCATCGACTTGACCCAATTATTGAAGTGACCGCGATACATTTAAACAAATTCTTAGGTATGTTTTTTGTGTTAAGTTTGTAAAAGATAGCGTTTATCTATATATATTATTCGTATATTAATTTACTAACCATATCTACTAAGTAGGTGGAAACCACAGATGTAAAAACATTAATTGTATATCTGCTAGAAAACCCCTTTTAGAGTATAAATTAGGGAGGGAAATTAGAGCTGGAATTAACGCAAAACTTTTTAAAAGTGCCGTTACGGTAAAATGTATTTGAATTGTCTAGTATGTAAAGCATGTAAAAAGAAGAATAACACATACATAAAATCACACCTCTTTCTCAGAGGGTTAGTCAAGGGACATCTGTCATGTTATCATTAAGGTTTGCGGTTGTGTAAATACCTACTAACAAGACTGCATGGCTTTAACAAGTAATTTTCATATCCCTAATTCTGCAGAGGTCACCTACATATACTCACGTCTATATCCCTTGCGGGGTAGACAAAGCCAACTGTCTTGAAAACACTGCTAAGTCACGTTTAGGAAAAGGACCACTTCATCTCTTTCCCACGGATGTCGTAAAAGGAGACTAAGGGATATATAAATAAACTTGGTGTTCTTTATTGTCTGTCAATATTTGAATGTCAATTCTACCATTACCTAAGCCAAACAGCTGAACGTGGTTTATCAGAGCTCACCTAATTGTAATAAAAATTAATTATATATATTTTATTCTTATGTCAATGACAGATAGCCGGCATCATTGCCTTCGCGCTAGGAATATGGGTGTGGTCGCAACGGTCCTTCTCCACCACGTTGCTGAGCAGCAACATGTTCGTGGCATCCCTGGGGGTGGTGATAGTGATGGGGGCGGCCATCGTGCTGCTCTCGCTGCTGGGCTGCTGCGGCGCCGCCAAGGAGGTCAAGTGTATGCTGCTCACAGTACGTATAACTATGTGATTATAGCTCTTAATACCCATTTAAAGTTATCTTCAAAGTCTTATGCTGGTTTGCATTGACGCCGGCAGGACATGTTGAGCAGCGCGTGCAAACCGTGCGGGCTTTTTTAAAGGCGCGCTGTGAAACGAGTGTCGCGTTTTGTTGCAAAATAGCTCTTAAGCTCTATAGCAAAAGGGCTCTGGCGGCGCTGGACGACTGCGCGCGTCTTACGAAGGGCGCGTTTGAACCGCGTTACTATGTTTTATAGTGTGTGTCAATCGCGCATCTCGCCAATTCTCTGAAACCTCTGAATAAACCCTCAACCCTCAAATTAAATTTTTATGCGAAATCGCAACGCACTTTGTCAAATCAAAACCTATTATTTTTGTGTATTGTTATTGAAACTAATCAAAGAACTACGCTCAAATGCTTACGCTAAGCCCTGGATCAAAAGCTAGTTAAAGTAATACTGTATGTACTCAAGTACATACTTACTTTACTACATAGTAATATAGTGCCGTGTGGTTCCCGGCACCAATACAAAAAAGAATAGGACCACTCCATCTCTTTCCCGTGGATGTCGTAAAAGGCGACTAAGGGATAGGCTTACAAACTTGGGATTCTTTTTAGGCGATGGGCGAGCAACCTGTCACTATTTGAATCTCAATTCTATCATTAAGCCAAATAGCTGAATGTGGCCATTCAGTCTTTTCAAGACTGTTGGCTCTGTCTACCCCGCAAGGGATATAGACGTGACCATATATGTATGTATGTATGTAGTAATATAATATGTACTCAAGATCCTTTCGGAAATGAACGCCAAATTAATCTTTATTTACATAAAATTGTAATATTTCTAGTACTACATCATCGTGTTCATCATATTCGTGGTGATGTTGGTGGGAGGGATACTTCAATTCGTGTTCCGGGAGAAGGCTCTGTCATCCCTGGACAGAGAACTGTACGCCGCTATCCCCAACTACGGCAGCAAACACGAGTACACGAAGGCCTGGGATGACACGCAGACTTACCTCCAGTGCTGCGGAGTCAGGGGCGCTAAGGACTGGAACGGGAATATACCTGAGAGCTGCTGCCAGGAGGTGTACCCTGGAAAGGTTCTTTGTAAATCAATTTTTAACCGTTATCGGCTACTACAGCAGGAAGCACACAAAGGCCTGGGGCGACACGCAGACCTACTTCCAGTATTGCGATACACGACAATTTGCACGAGCGAACAACAATATTAAATTTTTAACAGTTTACTTGTAATGCTTAAGATTCACGACATTCGACCAGGAATCGACCGCTAAGTTTCAGGTTCGATCCCTGGTCAGGTCATGACGGAAATTAACTCTCTCTTATTGGCTTGGGTCTACTAAGCATTTATTATAAAAAATATCTAATATCGTTGAGTGAGTACCTACAAGTATATGTCTAGAACTAACTTCTCAGCTAGAAATATTTATATTTATTTTAAAATTTCAGCGACGAGACTGCAGGGCGTCTCCGAACCCTACGACGATGTACGTGGACGGCTGCTTGGACAAAGTAGTGGACTTCCTGCGACAGAACGCCGTGTATGTGGGCGTCGCAGCCATCATTGTAGCAGTCATTATGGTGAGATGTTATTTTTTATCTTGAAACTGAGGATATCGCAGAACGGACAAAGTGGAGAAATGTCATAAAATAGTGCGGAAAATGGACCCTGGGGCCCGAAGCATAACATAAGAGGGTGCAACTGGCGACAAGCAGAGGTTTTTTTTGAATGATTGAAGTCAAGGGGAAACTATGATCACAAATTATAAACCCTTATTTGTATCTATTAAAAATGTTTATAAACCTCCTTAACAATATTTTCTTGTTTTGTTACAGTTAATAGCGTTAATACTAGCGTGCGGGCTGTTTGTTAAAATAGAGTGACCATGAAGAAATGTAAATGTGGACTTGAACATACATATATCTGACTCTTTAGCTTCGTGATCAATCGTTTGCTTTGTACGGTAACATTTCTCTTAGATCTGATTCTTTGTAATTTATTAAATTAATTTTAAAGATGGTTGTATTTTTTTAAAGTTTTTAAATATTTTCTTTTAATATAAGTATGTGAATGTTTTACTGATTCAACGTGTTGAAGTATTTAAATAACATCGAATGATATGAACGTGTATTTTCTTATACGTTGATAGAAAACAAACTTTTACTATTTATATTATTAGGTATATTTACAAAAGGTTTAAAATAAAAACAAAAACTGATTAAAAAAAGAAATATAAATAAATGAACTGGCCAAAAGTAGCAAAAAAAAAAGTAAATTCACTTCTTTGCTTTCCTCCTCGGCGGGAACTTGATGGTGTTAGGGTTGCCCTCGCGGTACTGGCCGGTGCGCGTGTACCAGCCCACGTAGCGGATCATGCAGTCTGCCGTGGTGGTGCCCAGTGGCAGCCCTAGCGCGCTAATACGCTCTAGCGCTTGGGCTGGCCCGCCTACCACCTGTCATTTGTTTAGAGAGAGAGTAAGACAGCAATATTAAATATTATTTTTAACTCATTATCCTGGTGTTGGGCATGGAGCCTTAGTTTGGGCAGGTTACACGAAGCGACTTCTACAATTTCCCTTGTTATAATGGGGAAGCTTACACGACTTGGGTTGTTGTTGAGAAAAATCAATTTGTTTTACTTTAAATTTTACTTATGAAATATTTTTTTATATTTTGAATTATTATTTTACACTATGCTAAAAAGAGACTGCCCTAGGCAAATTTTCGCCGTGGAGAAAATACATATACAATTACACTATGGAAAGTATAATCTATAAATAGGTAAGTACTTACTCTCCCAAAAACGACGTTTTTCCCGTCAAGTTGAGGTAAAGGTTTGAATATGATGTTGAACTGGCCACAAACTTCGTTGTCGCTGTTCACAACCATGGACAATACTCCTGAAATTAGTCACATAGTCACGAGGCACATTTACAAAAAAATATAACCTACCTATGATTATCTGATTTACCAGTACAATCCAGGATCATAGTCAAAGGTGCACCCCAAGCTCCTTTCCAAAGTGGTGAGGATATAACTGGGGAGACTAGGAGGGAAACCAGTTACTAAACAAACTGGTTTATACATACGGCAACATTATGTAGTATGCTTGCAGGATATTAACAAGTAAAAATATAAACATTACCAGGTACGGTATGCTTCAATGTATAGTTCTCGGCTCCCATGGGTTCTTGTGCGTCTTCAGGGATGTAACACCCAAATCCATTGTCTTTGGTCACGTCTCCGCCCCGGCAGTATAATTCAGGAACTATCCTGTTTGGATATTCAAAGTCAGTATGTTCTGTAATATGTTTGAAATGCATTTAAATTGATAGCAGTCAATACGATTTTCCGATCCTTTTTTCATATCTTATTCCTCATCAGCAATATGCCGCTCATGCAAGACGAGTCACGGGCAAAAACTTATAATACAGTTACAGTTAATAGGTAAACGCGTTTAAATTAAATCTTAATGCTGAATTAAGAAAAAAAATGAAAACAGAAATTGTTAATTACTGTTCAATAATTCTTTGAAAATTGTTTAAGCATTACACCTGAAGAACCTGGTTCCCATGTAGGCGTGTCCTCTCCCGTCACCCTTGATCAGCGCCAGGAACAGCTGACAGGTCTTTGGAGCCAGGTCGTTGAATAGCTCGATCGTCACTCGGCCGATTTTGGATCCACCCGCCACCCAGATCTCCATTGCAACTCTGTTTACATGAATATTGCTTATACCCACAAAACTCTTGAATATTAAAAATTTTTACGAAAATATTTTTAACGCTGTATTTAATTTTGTCTAAGTTCATTAATACCCACTAGATAAAAAAGGAGTTTAAGAAAAAAATCTTACTTCGTTCTTACCACATGGTCAGGTTTATCGAAGGCAGGATCTCTGATATCACGGTCTATTTTTCCAGTCTTGAATAAAATGAATGGTAAACTGAAAATATGTTAAATAAATAAATATAAAGGAAACAAATGACACAGATTGAGTTAGTATCGAAGTAAGTTTGAGACGAGATATACTGAACGATTTTATATTTTATATATAGACATATAATGACATTCAAGACTTGTGTAATAATTATTAATTGGAAGAACAGGTAACTTAAATAGGTAGTAGCTAGTGTATAATCGGTTATGATCTATCGGTGACTAGATTTGAATATCCCTGTACTTACGAAGCTCCCAAGATAAGTTTGTGTTTCGTGTCTTTCCACAGTTCATCGAATTCTTTTGTGAGAGGCTGCTCAGATCTCTGAAAATACATTTTTGTGAATACACCTAGTTTTATATGTTTTAATATTTGATAAAACAAAAAATTAAAAGTTTTATTGTCTCAAGAACACATTCTTTTTGGTCCTGTAAGAAAACAGTATAAAGTAATATATACGAAACATAGTAATATAATTAATGAAGTCTACAGCATGCTGTTTCTAAAAGCTGATTCTAAAGCGTTACCGCTAAGTTCAAATTGGGAACAGATAAAGACGAGAGAATATTAAAAATGGAATTAAAAAATGCACAAAATACCTAGCTTGTAGTTTTAGCAGCATTAATTACAGCTTCATTCTATGTAGTAAGCAAATTAATATTGAGAATTTTACGGCTGTTAGTAGTCTGGAGTAAAAGTAGAGGTTTTTCTTGCGTATTTCGTCGAGGACACGCTGTCGTTGCTGGCAGAGCAGCTTGTTGTACTTATTGGTCGGTTCCGGCCGCATCCAGCAGTCCACGTAGCCCTTAAATTATATCTAAAATATTAAAGAGGACACGGAATGACTGATAGGCGTATATATTAAGGCAGAACCCAAACCTCTGATTCTTGGTTGCTTATGTAGTGTAGGGGTGCACTAAGAGAGGATTCCCGCGAGAATAAAAATGAACGTTATTTTTCTGTTTAAGCGGGTGGAGCCGCAGGTTAACTAAAAGCTCGCTCTTCAGCTAGTTTCTAGTTTCCTTATTGGAGAAACTCGGTCCAAACCTTAAACTGACAAAGTCGTGGAAAAGTTGTATAAGTATATAGTATTTATAAAGATAAACATTGAAAAAACCAATATTAGAAATTAAGATCCCATTAAGACGGCTACTTATGAATTCTGATATAAAGACTGATGGAACAGATCAATGTGCCGCAATACATAAAAAATACTTATATTATATAAGTGTAATAGTAGTAAGTATTATATAAGTGGACTGAGAAGTGTTTCGTTCTATACTTACCCCAGTCCTTTGAATCAAGTTGATTCTCTTCAGGAGATCCTTGTTGACCACCATGTTCTCCTCCAGCTGCCGCGCGTAGTAGTTTAACCTCCGCGGCTTCAGATACAGCTCGGGAAACAACTCCGGCGGGCTATCGTCCACTTTGTGGTGTGACATTTGTAACTGTTTTAGAAAAAACAGGTTTTGTATGGCAGACATACATACATATAGTCACGTCTATATCCCTTGCGGGGTAGACAGAGCCAACCGTCTTAAAAGACTGAAAGGCCACGTTCGGCTGTTAGGCTTAATGATAGAATTGAGATTCTAATAGTGTGTGTAGTGACAGGTTGCTAGCATGGGCTAGCGATAAACATGATGCAAACAAGCGATGGCGACAAAAACAAGAATCTCAAGTTATCTCTCCTATCCCTTAGTCGCCATTTTACGACATCCATTCAAAGAGATTTTATGGTAGAACATGAAAATATATAGAAAAATGAGAAGGACCGGACGAAATAGAAAGAGAAATGTCTGAAGCCAATGACAAAGTGTAGCGGAAGAGAGTGCAAAGTGAATAAAAATATAATCGAGATATATAAATACTTACACCAATGATTTCAAAAGTACGCATTACTTAATATATATCTACATAAGTCAAAGACTGACACGAATTTAGATGTACTTAGGTCTATTGATTATTTCCGATTCCAATTACGTACCTGTTTCTGATGGTTGCACCAATTTTCGTAGAATAAAATGGTGAGCAGAGGGAATCTTGGAGGCTAAAAAAAATTAAGAAACAAATTTAAAAGAAAGCTGCTATGCTAGATACGTGTATAAGTGGCATTAGAGTATTTAAGCCGGAAGGGACTTAGCAGCACTAAAGCAGAAGTCTAACTTAACTACTAATCCAATCTAGGATCATGGTTAAAGGCGTACTCCGGGCTTCTCTCCAGGTGAGGTGAGTGTGTAACCGGGAATATCGCCAAGAGGAAGGACAAGAATGCATAATTTGGAAATAAGTCTCTTTGAAAGCGATTCCTTTCACAAGATATTATAAGAACTGCAGAAGACCAATTCTTACTTTTGTCTACCTAAGACAATTTTGAATTATTCTAGTTTTCTCAGTAAGATTGTTTGTTAATGTGAAGATAATGTGCCTATTTTATATGAATTTAAATGTGCTAGCATAAAGACAACTTTATGCTATTTATATATATATTGTTTTTTATCGATCTTTTTTCCTCCTAGCCTAGGTAGGATACATACATATAATCACGTCTATTTCCCTTGCGGGGTAGACAGAGCCAACAGTCTTGAAAAGAATTAAGATTTTAAGTAATTTTATTTAATAAAATAGCCTAGGATAACAGAATATTGCTAACCAGTTTGAACTCCCTCGGCCTGCGCACGCGCGGTGGCCGCGGCTTCTCCGGTATGGGCGGCGGCGACTGTAGCGTCGGGTCGTTTAGAAGCGCGTCGCACGCGCGTTCCCGTAGCGGATGCATGCTTAGCTATTTTTATTATCTACAACACATTTAACAAGTTCTAAAAATACTTAGTATTTTTCTGTAATGCGTGTCTGAAGAAAAAGGTAAAGAGTAAATAAAAATATAAACCAAAATATTTTTTTGTAGAATTATTAATATTGCCTAAAATCGCTTTCTTAATTTTCCTTTACAAAAGTATTAAGGTACCTTGAAATTTTGAAAATGTTTATGACACAAGAAATGCAGAGTTCTGTGAAACAGCGATTTTAGGTAGATTGCAATTCGATATTTCAGGATGTTTATCTATAACTTTTGCAACGAAGATAACTATTCTTACTTCAAAATTTTATATGATGATTCTAGATATAATAGAGATACGTACTTATTCTTCAATAATCATAACGAGTTTGTGGATTGGGATGTGATTTGGGATCACGATTATTACTTATAACAAATTTTCAACTAATATTACAGTTCCGACATAAAGATGGAAGAAAGCGTCTATGTCATGGTGACTTTGCCAATTGAGATTTATTTCTTCATTATTGATAACTCTGGTTGATAAGGAGAATATAGAGAACTTAATCAAAGGACCTAAATGTCGCTTCAAGTATTAAAAAAACACATTTAAGTATTTTTATTTCATCAGGTAAACAAAAATCGTTATACTGTAGTGGTCTTCTCGGTTGGTACTGCCACGCAACTCTGCTTTTGATAGCCTTTGGCCAAGATGTTGTATTGGGAAGCGCTGAACTCCAGGAGTTTGTACTTGATACTGACGGTTTTGGTCGGCTTGTCGAAGGTCACCGTGGGCGTTGACACCCGGTTCCTCACAGTCACTTTCAGGTAAGCCACTTCGTAACAGTCTAGATCCTAAAAAAGGTGGCAGAATTGAGATATCGAAGTAATACGAATTATCAGTGTTGATGTTGTTGCTAAATCGTAATTTTTTTGGCGATGCTCACAGATCATATGTTATTAGGATACAGATTTATCGATAAATTACCCTGTTTTTAAGCCAACCGTTTAAATATATATATTTGTGGTCTTATAAATAATCAAAGTATACAAACACTTCAAGAAGGGATTTAACTTACGTCTAGAGGTATCATCTTTTGTTTTTCTGTCCATCCAATTGTACCATTCAAATTTGCGATAACTGCATCATTTCTTCCAAATTCCCAGACTTTAAAAACTTCACACTTTCCAAAATTTACAGAAGTAATTATCATTAAAAGTCCAGTAAGGCAGTACAGGTTCATGATGGATTCTTTTACCTACTCTCTATAACAAAACCAATAGATTAGAAGAAAATATATCTGTAACAACACTTATTGTATGATGAAGTAAGTACAAATTCGCTCTTAGAATTCCGCAATATAAGTAGGAAAACGACATTTTATACGAAAAAAGTTTCCTCTCAACTTTAATACAATTGTTGATACGAGTACATTTTAGAAAATCTCTTTAATAAAATTAGGGAAGTCGCGTTAAAATCGGATTAGGAGTTTTTGAGATATGCATTAGATTAGATTCTAGATCCAGATATGCATACTATATGTACTTATAAAATTATTTTACAGTTGACAGACATTGGAAGTTGGTTAATTTTTAAACATTTTTATTACCTCTGCGAAATTTTCACGGAACACGCTGAGCATAGCTAACGGTCGCCACGCTTGGTTGCCAGTTGTTTTTTGCATGCCATTTATGACGATTAATTCGCAAATGAGATTTTGCTTCAATTCGGCATGGCGTATTACGTATTAATTATACTTAGTACTGCAGTGTGTGTATCATGTTTTGTACGAAGTAAGAACAACCGAACCCTGGGCTCCCTGGGTCCTGGGCACACTCTTCTTGGATGAGAGCTCAACTAATGAACTCTTTTTTTATATTAAGTTTGTTATGTACTAATTGAGTTTTACTATTTGTTAAACACTAATTAAGCACTACGAGGTACTGCTACGACACTGTAGCGGCTCTACAAACGGAGCTACGCCGGCGCTACGATCATGGGAACTCACGGGCAAATAAACAAAAGGAACAAAAAATGGATATATTTGTTAAGGATATCATTGTAACTATTTATTATTCTCCTTTGCACAAAAGTATATTTTATTGTGCTATGAAAGCTATAATTAATTAGGTACATTTTTCATCTTTATATCCTTTGACGGAGATGGTGTAACTCGAAGGACTGAACTGAAGCAGTTTGTATGAAATGGCGACCTCGTTAACCTTCGGATTAAAATTTACTTTGGGAGTTGTTAGTATGTTTCGCACATTAACAATGACATATACTATTTTGGTACAGGGGGGGACCTGTAAACAAAATATACTTAAGAATAAACTGAACAGCATGTAACATTATTAAACTTTCATTAAAATACTTGTGATCGATTCGGTGTTTTGTTCGTTTCTCATACCAAGTAGTTCATGTAGTTATTTATAATTAACATAACGGGATAACCTGCTCCCGTAGCAGGGCACGCGCGACTCGCGTATATTTCACGCGAAAAACTAGCGCTGTTTCACTTTTTATGATGACGTGAAAGAGGACAGCGATAGTTTCTCGACATTAAAATAT
Organism: Amyelois transitella; assembly: GCF_032362555.1. Classification (NCBI taxonomy): domain Eukaryota; kingdom Metazoa; phylum Arthropoda; class Insecta; order Lepidoptera; family Pyralidae; genus Amyelois; species Amyelois transitella. Next base: position 9,715,956 of record NC_083509.1, read on the forward strand.
GATGCTTAATGTTTGAATATGATCTGAGCTGAAAAAGGTTCGCCCGGCAATTAGAGTTACACATAATTTTACTTTGTTTAGTGATTTATTTATATAGATTTTGGTTATAGTAAGATTCCCAAGAAGAAAGCCATCGGAACATTAGAATATAGTTGATGAAATAACTTACGTGGAGTTTTATAAGTTTGGATTTCTCCAGGAATCTAAAGGATCCTTCAACATGTGTCAATATTCGCGACTCAGGCTCGTCTGTGCCGAATTCAAAGGACTGTACACAGTAACAAACATGAAACCCAGTTAGAAGTATGAAAACTGTACTTAGATAAAAGTCTTTCATCATTGCCTTGATCTTAGAAACCTGAACAACCTTATTATTCAGATTTCTGTGACTGTTCTTCCAGCAGTGGTGGAGCGAATAATGAAAGTTGATAAAAAGAGTCAAGTAGTTACGAGTGGAGTTCTATTAATAATTTCAGTGAAAAATCGATAAAAATTGACATGATTGTAATTTTTATTGCACACTGACTTAAAAACAAATTACCTTATACGTCTTGCCTGTAGTGTGCTGCAACGATATGTATGATTCCTAAAATATTTCAGAAGTAATTAATGGCAATAATTTTGAACGAAAATCATGTATATTTTTTCAGTATTTGTTTTATTTAGGTAATTAAAAAAATGTGGGGTTTAAAGCGTGTGGTGTAGACCGGTCTAAATCTAATATCATTTAGCTGAACGTGGCCATTCTATCTTTTCAAGACTGGTGGCTCTGTCTACCCCGCAAGGGATATAGACGTGACCATATGTATGTATGTATGTCTAAATCTATACTTATATTATAAAGCTGAAGAGTTTGTTTGTTTGAACGCGCTAATCTCAGGAACTACTGGTTCGAATTGAAAAATTCTTTTTGTGTTGAATAGACTAATAATGTTATATAGAAAATATGAAAAAAAAGGGAAAATTATTCATCCTTGATCATTGAAGCCCAATGATGCCCAAAATAACTATTCCATGCGGACGAAGTCCCGCGCACAGCTAGTTGAGTGATATACGCATGGAATTTGTGACCTAAGAATATCAACTCAACAAAACTCAAATAGATCTATAGAAGTCACTTCACCCACCACTCTTTGCCAGTTATACTAAAGCTACCTACCACTAGAAATCTCTTCTCATCTTAAGTTGTAGCAGTAATAGGAAATTAAGAAAAGAAATACGGAGCGAAAATACAATCTTCTTTTTCTTCGTAGCTATAGTTCGTCATGGTTGCATCTTCACCCCTCTGGAGAGGAGCCCGCGGTAAGCTCATGACCATGGATCCCGGATAGGGTGAGTCAGCTTTTTCACGAAGCGATTCCCGTCTGACCTCCGCAACCTATGCAGAGGAATCTAACCCTTATTGGATCATATGGTTACACATCCAGTTGCCTGAATGTGCAAGTTTTCCCACGATATTTTCCCTCACCGTAAGAGCATCGCTTAGTAATCAAACTTATGAACCTAACTTTGAATAGTCATTGGTACATGGCCGGGGTGGGATTCTAAATCGATGCCTTTATGCGCAACACGAGTTTTAACCCACCTTATTGATTCGACCACCAACGCTCTTAAGCAGCGATAATACAGTAACTACCCAAAAAGGTTGGAAGCTGCTTCCAATTGTCCAAACATTTTCTCTTTTATTTTATTATAATTTCATTTTATGTTATTTTCTTTAAAAGTGTCATTAATCGTCATTCCAATTGATCGAAGTCAGCTTGACAGTAAAATATAATTAAAATTTAAATCAAAATTAATCTATTTGTTAAATGGTTAAGCTTGACCAAGAATGAAAACAGTTTCATTTGTTCTATTTATTTGTGCTGGCCTGCTGCTTGTAAGTCTAACAACAGAATATTGATGTGCTAGAATTCTTAACATTCAATATAAGTTTATCATCATTTTAGCTTAATGCTGCTTAATTACTGCTGGATATAAATCTCCCAAGGAAATACTGAATGAATTAGGCGCTTCCAACTGGCAAGGTCATAAAACTACGTTATCAGTCGCATAAACTTTGTTATTCTTCTTATGGGCGACTCCTATTTGAATCTTAATTCCATTATTAACCTATTCAGCTGAAAGTCGCATTTCAGATTTTTCAAAATTATAGGTTATGTCTACCCCGTGAGGGATAAAAATGTGCTGATTCCGCGATAAATACCCTCTTGATCTTTTCTATTCAAATAACGACAGTGCTTAAATTGCTTAAATACTTTCATAAAATAAAAAATATCGTCGCTTGTTCACAGAGCGGGGGGGCCGCTCTCTGCTTCTCTACGATATGGAGCGTTCTCAGAATGTCCTATTACTTCTGGAGCACCGACCTGGGCCCGGAGCTGAGTACCAGCGCGGTGTTCGTGACGGCGGCGCTGCTTTGTTTACCCGCGAGCTGGCTGGCTAGTCTCGTGCCGCACCATAGCAAGTCTCTGTCGCTGACGTCTACAGTATGTGTTGTGTATCGTGTTCTGTTCATGACGTCTAACTGTAAGAGCACCATTGGGGTATTTGTGACTTCGGCTAGTCTAGTCTGCGGATCAAAGCAAGTATCTGTCGCTGACGCCGGTAGGATGTATTGTGTCTATAGAGTTACCTGAGTATATAAACTACTTTATTCCTTTAGACTAAAATATTTAAATGCCTGTCAATATGGAAGTAATAAGATTTTTATAAATATTTTTGTACTAAATAGCTGCTATACTCTCAATACAGTACATGCAAATGCAAAAACTTATCTTACTTTTTATAATTAGAGTAAGCTCTTATCGTTTACTTGAGTGTTATTTCTAATGCCATGATTCCACTGGTGTTAAAAAGAACAAGTCACTTTTAGAAAAAAAACATGAGACTGATACGTACTTTAAAGTGCCAAAGATGTGCAGGTTATTCAAAAAACTGAAATGATTTTGCAGTTGATCGTGGTGTCAAGTGTGAGCCTGATGCTTCTTTCTACTGGTCTCTCGTCGACGAGCTCGCTGTCGCGCACGCTGCGGGAGCCAGACGTGCTGAACGCCAGCATGCTGCGCGCCATGACCTACGAACCCTTCGACGCTTCTGTCCGTAGCTCCTTCGCCGCTATGCAACTCGAGGTAATTAACATTAGTATGAAAATTTGATCGTGGTGTCTAATATTAGCTTGATGCTACACTCGCTCATAATATTCGTATTTGTCCAATAATGATGGCACTTGGGTATCTATGAAGATAAATTGGCAGAAATAAATATAATATACATACATTATGTATTTATTTATTTCTTCCACTTCGTCTACGATATCTTCCTTTTTTTACCACGCCTCTTTCCCAGAGGGATAGGCAAATACTTGTTTTGCTTCATTAACATTCATAATCTTTTCATGCAATCTTAACAATGAAATAAACTATATTCCACAAATAGCTCAAGTGTTGCGGCGTGATGTCGTACTCCGACTGGTACCAGCACCGGCGCTCGCTGCCGCCCTCGTGCTGTGGCAGAGTCATGTACGGGAAGGTAAGCGTTCCGGCTATGATGCACCACAACAGTGAAGCTTGATAAACACATACATAAAATCACGATTCTTCCCCATAAGGGCAGTGAACGGGCCGGCGGTCTGGTGGGTCAGTCACAATGAAACACAAGATTTCAGATAGTTCAAGGCGTCTTGTCTGGTCGTCGTGCTAGTCAAATCGATTGTCATTTTTTTATTTAATATGTCCGTCAGTTTTGTTCATGTAAATGTCAAGTCAATGTGTCTGCCTGTTATTTAATTCATTACTGACGAGGCGCTCCGGCTTCCGAATAGTCTTGGTTGAAACCGCTTAAAATATGATAGGAGCAGGAGAAGAATGCTACTGGCGGTGTTGAATTTACCTTACGTTATTTATGTCTAGTATTCCGGTGCCCTTGAACTTAATTGTTATTTTTTTTTATTTCCCATATTGTAATTAAAATATTCTAATGGCATAATTTCACTGTTTATTATTCCTAACCTAATAAATAACCATTTCGTAGCGTACGGAGCTGTGCGAGACGCCCCTGTACCACTCCGGCTGCCTGCAGCCAGCGCTGGCCGAGTTGCGCCACTTCATCAACTCGCTGAGCGTGATGGCCTCAGCGCTCATACTGATCATGGTAAAGAAACCTTAGTACATACATACATACATACATATAATCACGTCTATATCCCTTGCGGGGTAGACAGAGCCAACAGTCTTGAAAAGACTGAATGGCCACGTTCAGCTATTTGGCTTTAAGATAGAATTGAGATTCAAATAGTGACAGGTTGCTAGCCAATCGCCTTAAAAAGAATCTCAAGCATGTAAGCCTATCCCTTAGTCACCTTTTACGACATCCACGGGAAAGAGATGGAGTGGTCCCATTGTTTTTTGTATTGGTGCCGGGAACCACACGGCACCAAGAAACCTTAGTCACTTAAATATACCAATACATTCATATTAATGTGTCTGAAACCGTTGCGATGGTTGGCTGGCCATAGAATAACAATTATTTTATTCTTTCGGCGCTAGGCTAGTATTTCTTTATCTAGATATCTGAAGAATCGTTTGAAAAATTCGACCTTTAGGTATTGGAACGGTTTCAGTTGTCAAGTACTCTTAAAAGACGCTAGATTATCTGATCATTCAATAATTGATTTTAATACAAACACCTTGCGGCCGCACTGGTGAGAGGAATTTCTAGATAAAAGAAACTTATATTGGACCCCGGATAAACAAAATTTCACCAAAATCGGTCCACCCGTTTAGCCTTGAAATCGTTACAAACAAACCTCTCGCATTCACAATTAAATTAAAGTATGGATAAAAGACATCGGTTATCTACTAGGGCCTGATCCTGTTCACGACCGTGTACACGTTGGTGATCAACGTGGTGGAACGCCGCGAGGCCGCCAAACCGCAGCACCTGCGCATCGCCTGCATCACCCCTCACGGCGCACCTCCCCTCGTGTCCGTCACCTCCCCCACTCTCCTCCCCAATCCCGTGCCACAGATGTGAATACACCTATTTTTGTTGTTTATTAATAATGCATATAATTTTGCCGCTCTTTTATTAAAAGAACGACGTAATTATATGACACGTTATTATTAGCACGTTATATTAAAGTTTTGCGTTTACGTGAAAATCTTCTATCTAAAGTAAAGTCCTTAACAAACGAGTATCTTTTGGTTGAATATTTAATTTATTTTATCTATTTGGTCAAATATTGTTGCAGTCAATTCTTTTTTTTTATTTATCTTGTATTAATTCTTGTTGTTGAATAATAAAATAATTATAACTCCAATGGGTATTAACAAGTAATCCAAATACTTTATTTAGAAGAAAATATTACTTTTGGAAAGACCATTGATAAAAGAAAACGACAAGATTCGGTATATCTTTTTTAATTTTCATTTTTTGAACACAATACAACATGCAAGCATCAAAATGCTTTATGAAAATTAAGAAACAATCATATTTTTTCTATATTTGGTACCTATTTTTGGTTATTTTAAATTATACAAGAAAACGATTTCTATATAAAGACAAACAAAAACTATAATATATTATGAAAAATTTCGTACAACATGGCGTAAGAGGGGCGGCGGCAGCCGGCGGACACTATACTTACTACTCATTTACAGACTATTTCTAGTATTAAAATATTACGTAATATTATAATTGAAGAAGCTGCCGCCAGCCGCCGCCGCCGCGCCCCGCCCGCCGCGCGCGCTGTAGCCGCGCTCTGCGCACTAAAACCTTCGCCAAGTTCATTTGTGCATCTGAACAGAGCCTACAGATATCTATTACATCTATGATTTCATTTGGATTTACTGTAAATATTTACTTCCGAAATTATATTAATTGTTGAATTATGGTTAAAATTACACAGGTAAAAGTAAATTGGCAAATGTATAAAGTAATATGTTAAATTAATTTACATTGTCGCGAAATGCAAAATTACCAACTACATTTAATGAGTTAAGTACAGGCCGCAGGCAAAAAAATATATTTTCTGGTTCGAATTGTAATATAAGTAGGTATCTTTTTAAAAATTATGTAATGAGGCTGCTATCTTGGACTGGTCTGTGATATAGAATATAAGCCTGATAATTTTTTACAATCTTTTTTTGGACATTGTAACTATTGCCATGTCCAAAAAAGGTTGTAAAAAAACATTTGTAATATATCTATTAGTTTAATACATACAGGAAAAGATAGATGCACAGTCTCTGGCTATGTTCAAAGGCTATTACTCACATACCACCGTATCGCACGCCATCTGTCTCCGGAGGACACTCGCAACCCCTCGCTATATTACATAATATTATATTCACAACAATAGCTAAATAGTACTGTTAAGAATCTAGTTTAATAATTTGAAGCATACGACATTATCGTTAAATTTAGAATTGGAAGATTATAAAGTGGAGGAGCTGCGAGGGCGCCAAGGAAGGCACGGCGTGCGCCGGCGCACTCCGCACGACACGAGCCCAACCACACATTCACGCGCTGCACACACATTCTACGTCGTAACTTGACACTACAAATCCTCACTATGATATGCTCGTGTCGGGTCGGAGCCGATAGGAGTGTCTTGATTTCACGAGACATTACTGTGCGTCTTATAATAGGAACTCTATGAGGGTCGAGTATAATAACCTTCGTAACATTACAGAATATTAAGTTTCGCCTATATTAATACTGCGAACTAGGAATTTTTTTATATCTATAGAGAAAAACATTACAAACCGAGGCCGCCTAAATTTGTAGTGACAAATGCCGCGCGAAATCAAAAACACTAATTGTAAAGGCGCCGTGCACCGGAACCGCCGCGACCGCGACCCGCCCAGCTACCTACCTATGCGTAACACTAAATATTGCTATAACGAAATACGAATCGAGTTCCCCGCGACCCTTCCCGTAATATATCACAAGGCGGTTCCGGGCGGAGCGCGAGCGGGCGCGGGTCTCCGCTCGCTAAGTTAAGGCCGTCGAGTGGGTCGCGCGCCCGCCTCAATTAGTTAACATTAGATCTATCTAGAATAAATAGGTGAGTGGGATGTGCGGTGTCTCAGGGCGGCTCTAGCGCCGCGCGCCGCGGTGCTTGCGGTGCGCCGCGCGCCCCCGCCCCCACCACAGCGCCAGCAGCGCCAGCGCCGTCGCCGTGCCGCGCGCTCTGCCGCACCAACCACACACTCAGTACACACACAATCAATACATTAACACAATTGTCGCCCAAAGCCTTCACTTTATTAAAACATTTCATATAAGATGCTTGACGCTTAACGCACGATCTTTAGAAAAAAAAAACATGGTACACAAAGAGTCTTCAAAAATTTCGCTGCACAAATTTTATAAAGCAAAGACTGAGTGTAACTCTGGTTTATTTTGCCACATATACACAACATAAACGTGTCAGAGTCACTATGGCTAATATAGTATATTACAAGTATCTACAAGGACACAACTCACAACACTTTCACACAAATGTGAGATACTAACGTTTACATAATACATGTTCGTCATGTGAATACAATTCCTACTATTACTCTATCGTGAATACGTGACATGTTTATGAAGTGATAAAGTAAAATAGACTAGAAAATAATTGTATCGACTTCGATGAAAAAAAAAAACTAAAAAGTGAATATAGGAATTTAAATATTTCAATTATCTAGGTAAATATGTAAATATCTCATGCCTGTAAAAGTCAGGAGCAAATATAGAGGACCATGCCTGATGAATAAGTAAATGATAACACATGCAACAGAAAAAAACATTGGAAAAATGAGATCGTCTTTGATTCGCTTATTAAAACTTCCGCTTCGCGAGAAATAGCAATTTTAACAGGATTGAGAATTGATTAATGGCAATCAACTCTAAATCATTATTTTCTTAGCGAGGCAAAGATTCAAGCGTTAAAATAAACACCGTGTTAATAGAGCAAATGTATGAATGAATAAGAAGAGTGGGGATGGTTACCGATGCACACAACACGCGAGATTGCTCACCAAAGTAGCACACTGCGCGCCCTGCAACAAGCGGAAACGACGCTGTCACACGGACCAATCGGAAGCGTCCGAAGCCAGGCCGACTCACAGTGTATAGGAAGGCAAGCAAGACAATTACGCAAGAAGTTGAAGCTATATGTTTTAAATTAATTACAAATTTTACGCTTGTTCGCAATATTTTAATTCCATTTTAAACTTAATTATTTTCAAATCTAATTTTAGTCGAACCTATCAAAATATTTATTTTACTAGACTTATTAGTCGGATGAAAAACCAAAACGGATGTTTATTGATTTTGCACCACTAAATATTCAAAACTGTGGTGTAAAACGTATAATACCTACCTATAGTAAGAATGACATTGCGAAGTAGACTTTATTCTTACTTGTAACATTAATCAGAAATGTACAATTTAGGAAAATGTTATTAATCAATAATCAAATAGCAAAGAAGTAAAACACGAAAAGCAGTTATGAATATTATTTAAGTAAATTTCTATACACTGTGGGTCAGTATAAGTATGGCCACTTGAACTGCCAAACTTTATGAGAGAGTTAGCATCTGATGTTAGCATTTAAAAATGCCATATGACGACAAGCAATTATATATCCAGAGCAGATTTTAGGATGTCGATGAAGCAAGGGATATGTTAGTTAGCACACAATTTAAAGTTTAGCCTTATTAAATGAGAAAAGTAATTTACAAAATCATATTAGAACCGAAATCATTTTTTCAGATTACTTAAAATAATATTTTATTAATTTCATGTACTAAGATTTCAGTAAAGTAAAGAATCGCTAGTTTTGAGTCGTCTTATTAAAAGATATTATTAAAGATGTACAACATAATTAAATTTTGTAACAAGATATCTACTTCACTTCTGATACCTAAGCATCTGAATAACTCGTCAAATATTAAATACTGTATTTTATGGTCTTCGAATGGGAAGGTATTGGTTTAGCAATTCAGCATATTGATATAGCGATGTCATTCAAAGTATCCCATGAAAATTATTCAACTATATTCTGACCAACGACAGCTCTACGTACAAAGGTGGCATTACAATACAGGATACCCAGAGCTTTAAACTTTTACACTCAACATTTTGATAAAAAGATACAAAGGATTATATCATTCGAAAGTAGCAAATTTACGCAAAATCCATTCAGCTGCTCCAATAAAAAAGTGTCAGAAACAAAGTCCGTTCGTTCAATAATGAATGTAATATATGCTGAGATAATGCTCTTTCTGGAAACATCAAATTTTGTCTTTTTGTTTGTTTGATTGAATACTAAGATTGAATATGTTACCGATTTCTATTGTTATCTTTATTTGTTGCACCTGTATTTCCACGTTTAGTACTTTAGTATGTGTACGAACAGCCATCGTCGGTAGCCCTACTGGTAACTGTCACGGTCACGGTCATCAAGCATGTATGTCTGTGAAGCAGTGTGAAGCGTGTCGCACCTGGCACGCGGGGCAGGGCGGCGCCGCGCAGCCCGCCAGCGCGAGGCGGTGCGGCGCCGCGCTCGCCGAGCAGCAGCCGCTCTCCTCGCACTCCGGCTCCCAGCAGTCCACCTCGCCCAGCTGGAATTGTTCAGTGTTCTTGTTAGTTTGATGATGCCATTTTCCAGTTTTCTACCGCGGCTATGTAACAACTCTTTTTCTAAGTTATGTTCAGTTAGCGGCAGAAAGATCTGACTCCTTGTTGACTATATATTAATTTTATTGCTAACGTATGCACTTACGATAAGAAGAAACGTCGTGAGGAAACTTATTGAGGCAACAGGCTGTTTTGTGTACAAATCTGATTTACCCAATCCAGGGTCGTGGTCGGAAGTGACGTCAGTAACAATCAATCAATGTGACTGCAAGCAATACTCACAAGACACTCGCAGATCTGACACTGGTACAGCCAGCGCTCGCCGCTGCGGAAGGTGACGTGGTGCATCTCCTGGTGGCGGCAGTGGAACCGCGGCTCGCAGTGCGGGCAGCACGACGCCGGCGCCACGCCCAGCGACGCGTCCGTGGTCAATGACTGCAAGCAATTTCACATACATATTAGTGTGAAAAAACAGAGCACAGTTTTCAGAAGTCTCTCTGAATTGTTTTTATTTAATTTTTTGAACATCGTATATATAAAATTCTTGTGTGTTGCTCGTTCCCGTACTCCTCCGAAACGGCTTGACCGATTCTAATGAAATTTTGTTAGCATATTAGGTAGATCTGAGAATCAGCCAGCATCTATTTTTCATACCCCCTAAGTGATAAGGGCTGTCCACCCTTAACATTCTTTTTACTAGAAATTACTAAAAAAATATATATATGGCATAACAACTTTTGCCGGACAGCAGGCAGACGTCGTTTCAATGAAACGCCTGGCTTACCTGGCTAGCTGCGATACCAAATGGAGGCAACACCAACACTACTTCTCACCCTTGTGTTTCCAGTTGTATCCTCCGCCACTTGCTTCAGGGTCATGATTTATGACTTTTCTCTTTTCACTTTGTCCGGTCTACAATGTGACCTGTTAAGTCAAACACTCCACAACAGTGATATTAAAAGTACTCACCGAGGAAGTGCGGTTGTCCCTGAGATCGCAGTCGCACGGCGCGCGCTCGCACGTGGCGACGCCGCCGCGGCACGCGCAGCGCCGGCACCCGCCCTCCTCCGCCCAGCGCGACCCGTCCGACATCACTTTGCCTTGCCACGAACAACCTGACAAACAGTGTTACATTTATTTAAAGCCCACCAGTTTCATTCTTTATCACACTGCCGTTTATCCTCTTGAGGAGGTCAGGGCCTATAATTATGATCCAGGATTGTAAGATAAATACGTTGCTACTTCTGTATTATACGTCTGTAATATTTTTGTTGTGTCTAAGTTTCGTAATAGTTGAATGACTTATGTTAGTTTCGGAATTATTTATTTTGGATTATTTTAAATGTACTTACTAAGTTCGCAAGGTTCTGTTTTGCATTCACATCGGAAGCCGCCGTCGACGTTAACACATCGCGCGCTAGAGTCGCACGTGTGGAAATTTTCAGCGCACTCGTCTACGTCTGAAATTCAAGAAGTGTCTGTCTGTCACAAGTGCCTTAACTATCGAGATGTTGGAAGTAAGAAGTATCTTCCAATTTATGTCTAGCATACCCATAACCAGGTAAGTAAAGAGCATAGATATTGGAAATTTACTTTGTCATGTCGTTTTTGTGTTCCAAATCTCTCACCTTCACAGTGGTCTTGTTGCGGATCCCTCCTGTATCCGTCGCCGCACACACAGTAGTACGAGCCGGGCGTGTTGACGCACAGCGCGCGCGGCACACAGGGCGCGTGCGCGGCGGGGTGCGCGGGCGGCGGGTGCGCGCTCGTGGCCGACACGTCGGGCGGGGCGGCCACGAGCGCGCACTCGTCCACATCTCGCTCGCACCGCACGCCGCCGAACCCGCGCGGACACGAGCAATGTTCGGGAGCCGCGCACACGCCGCCATTCAAGCAACCGCCTGTGCATATCGCTGTAATCAAAATTAATGCCTAGTCGATTTATCTGACATACATATATTTATTGTTTGTCCTGTTTAAGTTACAGCAGTTCCAAATTTAAGAAGGATAATAACAATGCTTATCTGGGGAGCAATTTGACAAAACGTACAATATTAAGACATGAAATTATACTTGGAAATAGAAGAAGAAAAAGCAACTAGTTGGTCCCTAAAGCCAGTTAAAACATTTATTGAACCAATGGCAAGGAGGAATGGATTTGTTATTGTGAACCTAGCCTATTAAACTATTACAAAGATAATATAAATGGTACTGACGTGCGCAATTGTACCCGTCGCCCGCGTACCCGTCGAGACAGCGGCACGAGTAGGAGCCCGGAGTGTTGGCGCACGCGGCGTGCTCGTGACAGCCGTGCGCTGCGCTCGCGCATTCGTCCACCTGAACAGTGCCAAATTACTTATTTTTGTCTAAGTGTACGAGTGCTTATTTTTAATCTAACTTTATCTTTCTTCTTTAAAGGAGATACTGATTGAGTGATAGAATCGCACAGCCCAAATCCAGCGAATCTCACTATGAGAAAATTCACAAAAATTCCCACAGGAACAGAAATAAGAGTTTCATTATGACGCAGGTGCTTTTTCTGGTTTTTTTATACGTTAAAATCTCGTCAGTAAAACTTACACCAAGAATTGCAAAAGCGAACATAATTTTCAAACAATTACAGATTTCCAAACACTATTTTTTATACAAAAAGTAAATTATAACAACGAAAAATAAAGTATAAAGAAAAATGTGGTATTATTATATAAAGGTGACAGACATACTCGTGGCCTACGTGATATTATCAGTCAAATTTGTCCTAAGCGAACTGCAGGATGAAACACATCAGCGGCGGTTAGTTAATCGTGTACATAAAGATAATTTTAGTATAACTCAAGCGGAGCTGAAGGAAACGCTCGTATAATAATAAACAGCGGTAATATTCACCTCGACGCAGTTGAACTTGTCCTTTCTGATGTACCCGGGCAGACACTGGCACACGTAGCTGCCCACAACGTTGACGCACCTCGTGTTCGAGTGGCAATGGTGGCCGTGGATTCCGCCCGCCTCTTGACATTCATCCACATCTGTGAGGGGTTAGAATTTTAAATGCAAGGTACAAGATCTGAGGATCAATCTATTCCGTGAGAAACAATTCTTTTTTTATTGATAGATTTTTGTAAATAAACTATACTATTAACGCCGATGTTTTCCATGAGAGAAATCTCTACTCGCAACTAAATACATATAATACAAGATCCATGCTTAATAATTGTTCGTTAAGAGTCGTTCTGTATTGTTTTCTGACTATCCCCAAAAAAGACGTAACCAGAGAAAATATGAGGCTATTTACAAAAAAAATTCTTGGTTCATTTCTAGACGAGGCCTGTGAATCTTGGGAGGTTAGGAAAAAAGATTAAGAAGTGTATATAAATAACGAACCTTGACAAGTGAGGCCATCGCCCCGGAAGCCCTGGTTGCACGTACAGGTGTATTTGGTGTTGAGATTCATACAGGTGGCGTTCTCGTCACACGAGTGGCCCATGCTGCAGTAGTCCACGCCTGCAAAGTTTTCTTTTCAGTATAATATATTTAGTTTTAGGCAAACAAGAATCAGAAATCAGAAAAAGTTATTTTCTCATCATGCCCTGACCGGGATTCAAATCCGGGACCTCCCATACCACAGACGCTTGTCTGTGGTATGGGACATACTGCCGCTGCGCCACAGAGGCCGTCGAACATTCATATGGGTTCCGATCTTTAGTGGCAACTGCTCTAATCGAGAATTAATTAGAGAGAAAGACAAAGAAAGATAGTTACCCGGGCAGAACTTGCAGCACTCCCCGGGCACGGTGAACTGGTCGGGCGGGTCGCACGGCAGCGGCGGGCACGCCGTCTCGGGGTCCACGCGCGTGCACTGCATGTTCCCGTCGTGACAGACACATTCGGCGCACTCCTTGGGCACGAAACGCTCGCCGTGCTCGTATAAGTTGCCCATAAGTAAACAGTGTCCTGAAAATTAATTAATACAAATAAATGACAGATCTGTACTCCCCTCAAATATAGTCGAAATGTGTGTTATCTTTTAAAAAGACGCATGTGCGTTTCGAAAGAAATATCGATACCTATACGTAGGTACTACTTAACATCTCTATTTGTTGTAGGTATTTATTTGTCGTTTTAATGTACCTGGCGCTGGGGTCACGACAACTAATATTAAGTGTGGCGGTTAAAGGGTTAATAAAATGCTCCAATAGATAATTCTCTTTCAATTAAAATAAAAAATGAAATTGAAATAATAAAACCAAAGAGCGAAACGACCAAGGAACGAGTTCATTTATTTTCTTGTGTAAGTATACTCACTTAAACATGTTGGACAACATTCTCCTGGATGTAACACTGGATTCTTACAATCTGTTCTATCACACTCTACTGGCCTGCACGTTATCTCTCCGTGCTGAAATTCGGTACAAATATTTTGTTACAATATTCGATTACAATATGTATATTATTTGTGCCGTATGGTTTCCGGCACTTTAGAATAGATCTACTCCATATCTTTCCCAAGGATGTCGTAAAAGGTTGTAAAGGGATAGGCTTTTAAACTTGAGATTCCTCTTGTAGGCGATGGGCCTATCACTATTTGAATCTTAATTCCATCATAAAGCCATACAGCTGAACCTGGCCTTTCAACTAAGTCTTTTCAAGCCTGTTGTCTGTGTGTACCACGCAAGGGATATAAACGTAACTATATGTATGTATTACAATACCCCACCCACTTTTGTAGTGTACTAAAAGTTCATGAAATATTTTACGTCAGAAAAGTTTCTTCAAATAATAACTTATAAAAAGATAGGTATTTAGTTAATGAAGTAAGTGAGCCTGGGATCCGCTTAAGATGACTGCTACCTTAGAGTGGGTAAGTCAGATATCTATTTATGGAAATAGGAGTTACCACGCAGGAGCATCGATTGCAGTCTCTTTGCCAAGTGGCGCCGTCGGCGTGGACGGTGCCGTTGGAGTAGCACGATTTCTGGCAGTCGCACTGTTCCAGCCGCGCCAGCCTCGCCTCTGTGCCTACCAACTGCGAAAACAAAATATTTCGTAATCATCAGTCGCCTTAAAATTCTCTTTGCCACTCAAAAATCAGATTTAAGTACGAGAATTCTGAGTTCGAAGGTACCTAGATTAATTTGAATTAAAAAGTTTTTGTTTTGTTTTGAAAATGAACAGCTTTTTATCAAGGAGTGCAGTGTGGTATATAATGTTTACCTTGAGAGAAAGGTCATGGATATGCGTTGTGAGCTCTTGCACTGTGGCCTGCAGTAACGCGAACTGTCCACAAGTGGGACACTCCGAGTCCAACCCCGGACATTGCGCCAGGTAGCCGTGCGGACCGCTCACTAGTCTCACGTCTTGAAGGGCACCCTGAAATTCAAACGACATAGGTAACGTTATGTAGTATTAAAAGTTTTATTTAAAGTGCAGAAAGTACTTTAAGCAAATTATTACAATTATATGTGACAATTTCGAGGAACATACCTTAAATAAAGAATGCTTGCTATTTCTCTGTCCCACCCATAAGGAGAGTTGTGGTTGAGTGAAGTTCCGGTCTGGCGGCGGGATGAGCCGGCGGTACAGCGGGTGGCAGTCCACCAGCAGCGTGGCCTGCGCGCCGGACACCGCCAGCGCCAGCCGGTGCCACGCGCCGTCCGCCAGCCGGAACGGGAAGGTCTCCACCCGCGCCGCCGCCGCGCCCGCCGCCACGTAGTGCAGCCGCACCTCGTCCCGCCGCCCGCTCGACTGCACCTCCAGGTACCTGCGCACCCACACCGCTGCACTATACTCGCTCTCGGAATGACTCCGCCGCGCCCGAGCGAACTGTTCCGAGGTACACATAAACAAAGCAAACAACACACATATTCCGCGAACGGGGCGCGACCGGCCGCGAGCGGACCTCGGCTCGCTCTACATCTCAATATCGCTCGGCCAGGATAGGGGACCATGTACCTCGGAACGAATCGCGTTCGGTGCCGACCGAGTCTTTGACGTATCTGAGATCGCGAGATGCGAGCGTCTCTGTGTCCGACTTGGCGCTGATAATTTGGGAGAGACGTCACCGAACGACGGGCGACTTCGCGGGCGATCCCCCGGTAGGAGCGACGACCGCGGCGAATCGTCCGTCGTCATACATAAAACGAGACAATGCGGATTCCCATGTCGCTTGGAATGCAAGTGCGGAGGGCCCGGCGGTGTCCTCGGAGCGGCCGGCCGCGCATCTAACATTAACATCCAGATGAACATCGAGAGGTCGGTAGGGATGGACAGATACAAACACAACACGTCAAGACACAGAACACAAGACGGACGGCGGCGGTTCGCGGGCGCATGCAACCGGCCCGCGCACACATACATCCATGCAGAGGTCACAGTGAGCGCAATTAGGTCAACAGATGGATCGAGGAGGACATTCCGAGGCACAGGACATTCCAAGATACATGATTCTCCCCTATGCGCGCGCACGCATCGGGCGCTCGGCGCAATGCGTGCGCGCGCAGCGATGTTGAGATCTAGAACTCACCGTGAGGTCTCGCACCAACCCGCTCCGCTCCGCCACCGTACATCGCTCTCCGCCGCGGTGTGGCCAGATCATCTCTATCTCTCTACTCGACATCAAATCAACAAAAGCATTAATATTTAACATGTACATTTATGAAAGATCATAAAAAAAACATAAAAATCATTTTAAAACTCATCTTATATCATATAGGTACTTTTATAAAATCATTGTTAGATATAGAAAAAAATTACACCGAATTAGTTCAATATTTTCAAACTTATTTTTTTTTTTGGGTATTCCTACCTGTTATATCCGTGTGAGAAAGAGAGGATGGTGCCGGAGTTGGCCGGCTCCTGGCGCAGCGAGGCCAGCACGGTGAACTCCGGCGACCGCCGCAGCAACTCCGCCGCGCGCTCGAACGCGCTCCCTTCCACTTGTAGTGATCGCGAATCGCCTAAAACAAATTAAAATATTTTTAAATATATATATTTATTTATAAGTTTAATTTACTAATTAAGTAGATCAAATTCTTATTTTCCTGGAAAAGAGCCCGGCGTCCACCTCGCTGTGAACCATCACAATCAGGATTGAGTAACAGGTAACCACGGTTCTGTATCGCCTCATATCAATCGAAAAAGATTATGCACTTTTAATGTAATTGTAATATTTCATATTTTTTTACTTACACAGCTTTAAAAACTGAACATAAGTGCTACGTGCGGCTAAAAACTTTGCTACGACGATACCGCTACGCTATAAAGCTAGAGTCACACTGGCCGGTTGTTCGTATTTATAATTGTATAATTTCTTTAAATCGTAAAGTTTTTTTTTTACTCTAACTTGCACACTATTTAGTTTAGTTCGGGTGAGAATTTCGCTATGTCGTCGATGTAGATCCAAAGCCTAACCTAATGCCGAAGACTGGAAAAAGTGCAGATAAAAACTGCGTGTGGGTGCGATTGACAAAATGGAAAAAATGGTGTCAATGTGTGAGTTTATATCGTGTTTGATTGGAACTATAAGCTATAGGAAATATGATTGACGGATATTATATTAAAACTTTTTAGTTTTAATAGGAGAAAAGGTACTTATAATTATATGGGAAATCAAAAGATATATTTACTTTCAACCTTTCGCAGCGATTTTGCGGTGTAATAAATTGTGATAAAAATCAGTTTGCTTCAGTATCGTGATGTCGAGTCCTTGGCTCCAACGATCGCTCATGCTGGCGATTTGCCAACTCTGCCAGACTTAGACCTATATTTTATGATTGCCTTTCACATAAACTTAATCAAACGTATTAAAAAAATTAGAAAGTAAAATATTAGAGCTGGGGTAAAATTAATTACTCTTTACATATGCAGAAAATAAAATAAAAACACAAAAAATAATAACTTACTTCAGTGATCCAATTTATGTGAGAAATTTAAAAAAGACGATCACGTTCTTTCTTATCTTTAAAATCTACAACTATTTTTATTGGTGGCCAGTGAATTTAACAATTTATATATAAAAAAAAACAATCAATGGATTAGAGATAATATCTTTTAGCAAAGATAAGTAATCCAAAATCTCAATGACAATATCAAATAAAACCAAATAAATGGTATACACGAATAGTGGTTTACTAAAAGTAGTACCCGTGAATTATAATTATTTTATACCAGTAGCCAATTTAAAGTATACCTATGCAAAGAAAGAACATATATTTAGATCATGTAAGAATTGAGTGTGTAGGTTACCTACTTAATTTCAAAAACAAACAACACAAATAAATCAAGAAATTTTGTCCATACTGCAATGTGATTTGGAGATCTCATTTCTCTGCCAAACGGTGTCCATAGTATTACTGCAATGCAGCGAAAGTTAATGTACTAATGTAGCTAAAGTAAATGTAAGGTAAATGTAGCCTTTCACTACACGTGTTTCAATTTTTGAGAGTGCTATTACCTTAATTAGTTAGTTTAGTAGGTGGTTGTTTCCAGAGTACGGTGCCGCAAATTTAACTTCCACGTAGCTAGGTAATGAGCATATAATTTTTCAAATGAATTATAATGGAATAGATATCTAATGATCGCAAAAGTCCAATACCGTTTAATACTCTTCCCAGTCAAACCGCTGAACGGATTAAAATGAAACTTGATACAAATATATTTTCGACCTTAGAAAAAATTGATTATTTCTATGCGAACGAGAAAGAAGGGAATTAAACTTTAATGCGGGCGATGGTATTTTATGTACAAAAATGTTCTAAAGGGCGACTCAAAGAATCCATTGTTGCATGTTGTAACTTTCCTCTCTCAATAAAATTTAATATATTATTTAAACCCCTAACGTGTATAAAACCGTGTTAAAAGAACGTTAATATAAAATAGTAGATGACATACGCATGCAACTACAATCAAACTCAACCGAATTGTGAACCTTTCCCTAATGTTATTCCAGCAACAGTCAAGTGAAATATGAAGCATTTTATGAGATACCCTTACCCTTAGCGTTACGCCAAGGGCTGCGCTTCCCAACTTATTAAGATCTTTATATTTTACGGTTCTATATAAGAACGATGGTCCATTTTAAATTGGTTGATTTTAGAACTAGAGACAGGCCGTGCAAACTAATTGATATTAAATAACGTTTTGGGGTAGGGAGATGAAGGAAAAGCGATATTTATCATTTATGTGATGGCAGCCAGATTTGGCTGCAGTTTCGCCGAAAGATAATTGCCGTGTAATAAATTTTCCCTTTTGAAAATTGGTTATTACAATTTTTAAATTACTATTTGAATGATGTGTTTTCTGACATATAAAATAAACAAACGATTTAAATTGATATCATACATATCTACCATTAGGCTCTTAAAGGCTAATTAATTTATTACACCCCATCGTTTTTTCCTCTGGATAATATATAGGGTAGTATAAACGGTTTGACTCGAAACCAAAAATCATTCGTAGCTCGTAGCCGTGCTACATCGTAGCTTGTAGCATTACATCGTAGCAATGTGCTGCATTCCTACTACCTGCAGTTATTGAAATAATTCTAAAATTTAACTGCCCTCTTGTTCAAGAACGAAGACTAGGGATATCTCATTACTTACATCTCGCTCTATCATTGAGATTAACCGCACAGTAAGAGAAAGAGAATGACACATATGTTCTAATCAAAGTTCGTGAATTCGTTCTTGAGAAATTCGGCTTTTTGTAAACCTAAGTGTGAGCGTATTCAACATAAATATTATATTAACGCAAACACATTCAAAATAACATTTAGGCAGAAAAATGAATACGAGCTTTGAATAAATATTGTAACAAGAATTCCAGACACTATCCAATCTTCCCTACAGACTCATGGAATAATACTCGGGTGATCACAGTTATTTCCAGAGCTTACGTAACTGTCTTACTCATAATTCGGCAAAAGCCCTCAGACTTCCCTCAATCTCAGAAGATAGTGGGCGGGGTCAATGAACTTAAGACGCGTACGTAGAACTTTCTCTCAGAATTACGTCATCACTTTTTCAAATTTATACAAAGTGCCATTATTGTGATTGAAAATTGTAACGCTGAAAAATAGTTTTTTCCATAAAACATAAAATGTGTATTCCATGCACATAAATTTACACACGTTTCGGTATTTACTTTATATTATTTTTTTATTCCATACCTACATATAGTCACGTCTATATCCCTTGCGGTGTAGCAGAGCCAACAGTCTTGAAAAGACTGAAAGGCCACGTGCAACTGTATGAATTAAAATTCAAAAAGTGAGAGGTTGCTGTTATAGAATAATAATAATGGGCTGTACCTGAAAACATGTAAATTAAGTTTTATCCAAAACGGCATCTATTCTTATTTCGCTTAATATTTAAAGTATGAAAGGCGTAAAAACCTTTTTTGTTTCACAGCCAAAAAAATAAGGTTTTGTAATAATGAGTAAAAGTCTTGTGACTTTTGGTTTTGTCCACTCCGTAGGGGAAAAAACGTGTAAGCATATATTAAACAAATACATATTTCAGCAATTAAAAACACACCAACTCATTCGAAGGGCGGGTTAAAATTAATTATAGTAAATAAATTCCTACAACGGAATCAAATAGATACAATTTCCCTAAACCATTTTGCACCTAATATAAAAGTTTAACATTTCCACAAGAAATGAATCTAAAGAAAAAACCCCTTGTTGCTACTGCACGGCTATGAATTAAATATGCACCCCTTTGAAATAAGCTGCTGTAATAATACTCGGGCTGTAAATATGGAAAAATATTTAGCCTGCCGAGTAGCCAGGCGACGAGCAGCACATTAAATTTTCATTGCATTCATTATCAGCTAAGTTGGTACAGTCGGCTGCAGATTTCTTGCGTCTTATAAATTGAAATTTCATTATTTATTTGAACTGTATTAAAAAAAGATTCTAATTATTTCATTATAAATTAGTGTTAGTACCTGCCTAGTTTCGAAGTAAAAATTAATGATATAGAGAGCATTTTGCTTAAAAGGAGGCACCCGCAACTAGCTGCAATTGTGAACATTAAACATTATTCTTTTTATTCAGTGGTTCGTTTACGGATATTCTTATTAATTTTGTTTTATGAAAATTTATTACCTACATCAGAAAGGTAGGAAGGTGTAGGTCTGTTTATTCTTTATTTACAGGAACAAATTTTTTGCTATTTAATCATGAAGACATCTGTCCCTAAAAGCATTTCTCTTCAAGTTTACTGGTATTTTTTTTTAGTAAGGGGAAAGTTTTTGTATTGTTCAATTCATAATGCGTACGGGCATACGGCACATCCTGACTTGTGCTGAAGTTTTCCCTCGTCGGCGGTCGAACCCGGGCCCTTCCGCTCGATTTACCCTCGCCGCAGGGGGCTATTCCGTCATTCACGAACGATATTATTTCGTCACCCGTCCCTACACTGCGCACTTTATTACTCTCTCGTTAGATTTCGGCCACGTGGCTGCTTGACAGGCATTCGTCATTTCGCAGAATTAAACCAATTTACACATTCCATATTGCAATTGTTGGAGCAAGTGGATAAAGTATTATTAATTTTAAATTAATTATTTAGAAGTTTTTACAATCTACATTAAAGCAAGTATTAAAAAAGTAAATGTTAGGAAAATTTAAAATTACTACTTCATAAAATAATATATGCTTACCTAATATTTTATATAACTATATTGTTTTTTAATTGCATCTTCATGTTTATCAATTGATAATATATTGCTCTGTTAGGCAATAAATATTAATACTAGCAGTTACAATTGCACATTATCTGTCATGCTACCCTAATTCATGACCAAACACTCTATTAATGAAAATACAGAGCGACAACTTGCGCGTGCTCCACGGACGTGTTCGGGGCTGTGATATCAAAAATAGAAAGTCTCAAATAATTTTCTTTAGTCTGTGTTGAGTGTTGTTTATTAATTAAATAAATAATATTTCGCGAATTAACTTGTATTTGTGTTAATAAATCGATCACATACCTAGATGTAAAAATTATTCAGATTAGGACTAAACCACAGAAAAATCTGAATAAGTATGAAGTACTTATACTGGGTGTTGGATGTTTATCTATATAAGTATTTATAATAAAATATATTATAGTATAGTTGAATAAATATCTTTTAACACAAGTCTCAAACTTACTTCTCAAGCTGTGTAATTTGTCCCGTATATATTTATTTATGTATACATGAGGTTTTAATAAAAATGTAAGTAATGAAATAAATATTTATTCTGTACTTTTATCATTTTGTAGCCGCCATGTTTTGGTTTAATTAAATCCCCCGAATGATTCAAATCTGGCGACACGCAAATATTTGCGAAGTCTGTGTAAACACTTTATAGGACCCCCGCGGTGAGTTTATTTATTGCCAATACTTTATCGCTCGTTCGCATATGGCGGATTTGTTCCAGTATTTCCCAGGAAATTACACTCATTCGGCGTAAAATTACTCTTTTCGTTATCAATTTGTAATACGATTTATTCATAATCGATTTATGACCAAAATTTTATTTTGGACCCGAGAAGTTTGTTATTAATTAGATTTATATGGACTGTGTTTTATAACACTATCGTTTTTAGAACATCTATTTTCTCTGCTGTTTAGAGTATAGATACACAGTCGGTGACGTGAAATATTCGCTTGATTTATCAGCGATGCACACGTCATCCGGCTCATTGAACGAATCATTAGCATCAACAAGCCTCAATGTAGTGTCACACATGCGGGTTTTATAAATATATTTTTTTTACAATTGAACTTATTCCATCACTCGTTTTTTTTTTAGATTTCAATTATTTAAAGGTATCTTTTTGCAGTTACAATAAGTTTAATTAATTAATGCGAAAAATACGTGACAGAAACAGTAACGTACACGTAACAGCCTTAGTACAAATCCACCCCAGAGGTTAGAACACCCCAGACTGCAAGAACTAAAATTTTATTAAATTGAAGATAGATAGACCTACTCTATTTAAGAACAAAATTTTGACACTCATTTAGCCTAAAGACAGGTCCATCTTCTTTTAATAGAATGAAATAAAACTATTCAAACATTTTAAAATAAGTTTTCCATTGATTTTTAGCAAAGGCATAGGAGGGTGCATGACGCCTATTGCTTTGTTTCCCATGAAGCGCAACCCCGATTTCCTTGCTCTGTGGTGTATCCCCACTTGATAATACAGTTTTCCTGATTTAAGTGTCTTCAATCCACGAAAGAGGGATGGAGACGTCGTGACTCGACTCGAAGAAAGCGACACGCATCACTAGACAGGGGCTATATCATGCCAAAGATAGCCCTTTTAATATTTGATTGCGATTGACTGTACAGTTTGGTAAAGCTAAAACTATATTAAAAAATAATGTAACATATTTTTTTTTATGAAATATTTTGTGTCTATAAGAATTTAATAGAGTTAACTACTTATGTTTCTATTACAAAACACGATTATGCTGCGATAGGATTACAAAAACATCAAAGAAATGCATAAAATATGCACGTTCAATTTTCTCCAAAGCGTAACCCAATTCCGAGTAATATTCAATTTCCTATTCTGGATCCCCAATGGGCAATCTGAATCCCAGGAGAGGCTTATAGTGATTTCACACGAGCATGTAAATTGATTGTAATCCCCGAAGTCCCGAGTGACCATTATCGGAGTGCGGCGAGTGTAATCCCTCGGCAAATATCCCGCAATCCCTCATTGTAACCAGTGATTAACTTGCCTCGATGTCACACTAATTTGGTCAATATAAAACAGGGTTGTTACTTTTAAAGTTACGAATTTTAGAAATAAATATATTGAATTAAACATATTTTATTAAAACCACCTAGCAAGTACCGACCATATAATTTCATATTGGATACCTTCGTGAAGTAGTTTGTATTCATAATTTGGGTAATATTAATATTTTCCCCAAATTTGTTCTAATACAAAACGTTACCGTAATTAGTTTTTTTTTTTAATAATCATATCTTATCAAATTATCGGAATCACTTACAAAAAGTCTTGATCATATTTTTATAGTTTGACACTCAGCGAAATTCACTCAAATAACTCGTTTCTGTTCGATGCGGGTATCATCATGACAAGATCAGCCCTGACATCGCCATTGGGCCTGCCTTCGAGTTTCACTCTCCAGTAACATAATCCCTGCCATTAGCCAGACGCGTAATTGTCCAAGGGTGTCAGCCCTAATTTGTGGGGATGTTGGGGGATCGATGTGCGAGCCGCATTGTCCCACAGACGTTCAAGTGTCAAACGTCAGAAACAGGCCGACGAGAAGTTTAGGCGGTGACAGCACGTTGATGTGTTAAATATTGCTGCAATTAACAATGTCTCTCTTAGGAACTATGCCTACATTTGATATGATTTACTGTTATAAAAATAAAAACTTTAAAAAATCATGCCGCTGGTTTAATGTTATCAAAAAATCTATGATAATTTAACTTCGCATTTACAAGAGTCAGTTACAAAATAAATCATGACTGGTACGTCAAAAATATAAGAGGAATCTTCGCTTAGGCTTAATGCATATTTCTTATGAAGGGAGTGCTAGCTCGATTCAATCATGTTATAAAAATTTCTAATTTAAACTGCGTATAGCGTACCCCTTACAAAATGTTTGTCACCTACATTACAAGTAGATTAAATTCGACGAAACAACGTTAAGTGTGTATTCATGAGTACTTCATATTCATAGTTCAATGGTACTAGTGTTTCTAGAGTGTAGAACATTGCCTGCAGTATTCTGGCAGGCGTCCAGGCCACTCGGTTTGTTATGTCACTTACAAATGTAGGTCTTCCAATTGAAATCGCGTAACAGGCGTTCCCTAGAATTTGAAAACTATATGGATACATCGTAATTTGTAAAAGTCGTGTCTATTCTATCAATATGTACCAAGATAACAATATAAAAGAGAAATCTTAAACCTGATCTAAGCTTGTATCTTATTTGAAAATAAACAAGTTGTAACGGTAACTTTCATCATGTTGAATGATAAGTGTCCTAAAACAATACAATCAACACACATTTAGTTTTTGCAGCATTGGCAATTCTAGAAATAAATTTTCTCAGTAACGCAACCTCGAACAGCGGAGATATTACGTACAAATATTAAATAGAAGAGCTGTCAATGTCGCGGCAGGGTCGCTGCGCTGAATACTCGTATTGCTCATATTATTGTTGCAGGCGACTGTGTGACCTGTCTATCGATTCGAATACCTGTGTGTACAGGGCAGAGAAATCTTGCTACGGAAACACGTTACTTAAGCATAAGATTCATATTATTTTGTAAGTTTTTACTCACGCACTATGTATAAATTTAGTATTTCATCATCATTAAAAATGCAGTTTGTATAACAAACAATCAATCAGAGAAATCGATAATGAAATAGAATGAAAGAAGATGCAGTCGGTAATTCTGATATAACAGTAAGAAAGAAAGAAAGAAAAATCTTAATTTGGTGCAAAAGGTGATATTTACATTCACCACACGTTACATTGTTCATAATAAAAAAATATGACAACAAGTACAGACTATTCATTTATCGCATATAATACACAGGTAACCAGCACAAAAGGCATACATTATTATCTACCAGTCAACCATTTGGTCTGACAGAAAACTTAATATCAAACTAAATAAACATATTAAACTTTACATCAAAGTTTATACTTAATTTTTAAACCTGAAACGAACTAGGTGCGGCCGAAGACTACGAGTGTTACGAGTGTTGCCAGTAGCCACTAATGGGCGTGGTAGGTGGTATTGCACCTCAAATGGATTGCACATTCAGTCAGCCGGTGTTTACGATCCATAATGGATGGCAACCCGTTACTAATACGATGCTATATATGCCAGGTTTAACTTTGATGTTTTTATAAGTAAAAACAATTTATAATTCACAATTAAGTAGCAATAATAAGGACAGACTATTTTAGAAAGCTAGTATTGAAAAGATTTAAGATTACGTTCTTTTTTAAGAAAGTTATGTTATAATGTATATTTATTATTTAATGACGGTAGAATTTTTACGAACGTATAGATATTGGTAATTTAGGTCTATTTGCAACAATTGTGTTATA
The DNA here is from genome assembly GCF_032362555.1 of Amyelois transitella. Lineage (NCBI taxonomy): Eukaryota > Metazoa > Arthropoda > Insecta > Lepidoptera > Pyralidae > Amyelois > Amyelois transitella. Next base: position 9,741,690 of record NC_083509.1, read on the forward strand.
AGGAACACATAACTGGGATGGCACAACTAGTTGTGCATATCATTATCTGGCAAAGACAACTACGACCTAGGTTCTCAATAAACTTTTATTTTATTCAGCAACATAAATCAAATGTAAAACAATAATGATAGAATTGCAACATTACAACTGAATTGTATAACTCCGTAACGCTTCGTAGAGCGTCTACGAAAGCGGCAACTTCGTAGCTCATAACTTCGGCTACAGCTGTATTTCATAACTTCGTAGACAATGAGTCTTCGGTCGGTAAATCGTAGACAGTTGAATGCTGACTTGTGAAACCCAGCTTTTTCACCCCCGACGGAAAAAGAGGGGCGTTATAAGTTTGACGTATCTGTCTATCTATAGCATCATAGCTCAAACGGATCAAGCGATTACAATTTCGTTCTTTTTTGGATTAAAGATGATTTTATTTTAAAGTATAATAAGTCATCATTTTTAAGTAATACTTCCCGTTTCATTTTTCCCCACTCCACGCCTAAATAAATTACAAATACTTAGTCTAACCTAAGTAAGCAATTTACTTTATCTTTAACACAAAAAAAGTCTTGGGTCAAAAACTAATTATGAAGGCATGAGACACTTATAAAAAAATGTATGTAATAAAAAATTACGAGACCCCCAACGTGACGTATTTCTTAAAAATGTAATACAATACAAGCTGCCTCACCTTGTAGCTCGTAAGCGGTGGTCGGCGGCTGCACGCCCGGCGTGGCGGTGACGCCGGCGCGCGATGTGTTGTGCAGCGACAGAGCGCCCAGCAGATCTAGCTCGGTGGCTGTAACAAAAAAACATACAATAAATCTCACATCTTTATTGTAATTTTAATCAAAATCAGTATTGATAGGGTCTTAAGACCAGCGTTTTAAATTAAAAATATATAGATACATACATATGTACATATGGTCACGTCTATATCCCTTGTGGGGTAGACAGAGCCAACAGTCTTGAAAAGACTGATCGGCCACGTTCAGCTATTTGGTTTAATGACAGAAAAATGGCAAAACATATAGATGACACTTACTAACAATAAAAATGTTCATTAGATTCCGGCATTGGTAAAACAAAAAAAAAATATTTTTATTTTATTCAAATTATAGATAATTTGTTGTCTGTATTTTGTAGGTACTATTTATAATGCGTATCATTATTTTATCGACAACAAAATGGGCAAAACATTCCCGAATTACCAATATACGAGCGATAGCCTCAAATGATTGTTCCTTGGCGTGTAAATATTTACGAGAGAGCTATAAACTGTACTGGCCTACATAAGACGAGCAATCAATAAGAAGGCCAGCCGAGGAGTTGCCAGCCTCCGCTATTGATCTACGGACTTCGTGAAAAATACCGGTGCCTAAGTACTAGGTCGGAAAGAAGAATATTCGTTGGTACGTGTATATTTGTGCGATATTAAGAAAACTTACTATTAATGCTGAAATTGAGAACTCTCACTCTAAACATAAAAACCCAGATGTCTAAAGTGACTATGAAGTAATTTTGATAAAAGTACATAGTGTACTTTTATCATACCTCATACACATTATTTATAACTCAGAAATTCGAATGTTAATTCGGATGTGTGCGTGAGGTTTCGAGAAAATTTACTTCGTTAAAGTTAATTATGATTCACTGGTTTCAAAATTCTAGACAGATTAATTGAAAAGTGTAATTTTTAAATACATAGTTTATATTATGATTTCTAAGTCGTGATAAACTTTGAAATGATTTGATTGTAACTTAGTACCTAGGTATATATTCCTTTTTAGGTTACCGTTTGAGTGGAGAGGGCTTGTGTTGCAAGCTCCAATTTGCAACGCCTCCGGGAGAAGTGGTTAGGGTTGTGCTGTGGACTATAATTTTTATTAGATACATGTTTGGCCTACTTTTAGGTTTACGTACTTTAAATTAAAATATAGCCTACCGAAAATAGAAGCGAGAATTTTGCTATTGATTTACTTTAAAAAAGATTACTATAAAACTAGTCAATTGCTCACAATACTATTTATCTATATAAATATGTATTAAACGCAAAAGTGATTGATTGACTGACTGATCTATCAGCGCACAGCCCAAACTACCGAACCGATTAGCTGAATAAGCTTGCAAATAGTTGCTATATGATGTAGTGTAGGTATCACCTAAGGATTTTTGAAAATACCCGCGAGAACGGAAAAAATCGGAAATTTTTGTTTTATACGGGCGGAGCCCTGGGCGCTCTCTAGTTCTATTTTATAGTTCAGTTTACTGAACTACGAAATTTACAGACCCGACTTAAATTATACCGTCCTTCCATACTCAATATCGTTCCGCAAAACTTACCTACATTATATCATCGCCGTTTCTTTATATTTGTTTCATCTGTGAGACAACTTTCACTAAAGAAAAGTAATATTGAGTGTCACAATCTGATAGACAGTTTGAGGTCAACGAACAATATTATCGACGACCTATCTCGCCGCGGCAGCCCTGTGGGGACGGGGCGTCGCGTCGCCGGTTTGTCTGCCTACAGCCAGCGACAAAGCCATGAAAATACAAAGAGGTGCTCCAGATTACCTTGTAAACGTTATCTCTGCAGTTAGAAACTTGTTTTATTTGCATTTTATAGTCTGTATAAAGGCAACTGTGGAATAAGCACATTAATCTAGTGCAAGCTTCCGGTAACTCTGGTCTGGTAACAATAAAAAACATAGTGAGTGCTAGCTGCTTGTTTTCTCTGGCTGAAAATGAATGATTTCATAGGTTTATTTTTAGGCGTTGAGCTAATAACCTGTCACTATATGAATCATAAAGTGAGCTGAAGATGGCCTTTGAGTATAGTGATCGTTGTCTACCCTGTAACGGATGAAAAAGTGATAGATTACCCATAAGTAATTAAGTACGTATTTTATATATTCTTATCTGAAAATATGCTAAATGAATATGCTATAAGTTATCCTCTAAATTTAAGTCTAGGCAAGAACAGTTCTTGATATAAAATTCTTACACTTCAACTTTTCAAATGAATCTTCAGCAGATTTATTTATGAGTCTCGAATGGAAATTGCAAGTAATAAATAAAAACCATTTGAACGTCACTACACTCCACATTTCACTGAACCTTATTCTTTCTTATTTATTTGCTACTAAATAACCGTAGACTGATTTCTATGTAGCTGCCTAACACTGCACATCCTAGTGCGTATTCCGTGGCCACTCACGTGTTTTTAAATCTTCTAATGAGCCACCAGATTTCCTACATTGATATAACCGAAAATTAATCCGGATTGCGTGCAGAAGCCGCCGAAAGGTTTCGTATAATAAGTCACACTACATTATAATCGCTAATGATGGTTGCATACCAAACTAACTTTAATTGCCAACTGAAGCAATAAAATTGTAAGAAATAAAATTGTTATCGCACAGGCTAATGCGTTTCGTAGTCATAAATTTGGTAAATGCAACAATGTACGAAATGCATTCGGCCTTCCGCCTCGTAAAGCTTCTGCTTTCTGCAATTTAAATCAAGTAGATAAGGTTTAAAGAGTAGAAGCTTACGTTAAACATTTTATAGGCAGCTGCTATATTTATTCAAAAACTACCTACTGAGTTTGAAAGAATACTAGTTAATCGGATATTAATCGGAATATTGTATATATCCATCTATATGAATACTGCCAATAAAATTTGTTTTTAAAACATAAAATCTTACGAGTTAGCTCTAATATCCCGATTTATCCCGGTTTTAAATATATTGGTACAGATCTATGTGACGAAAAACATTTTATGAGTCATTTGTAACCCTAATTGTAGCAAAAAGAAATTATATTATATAGTCTAGAGTAAAATCTAGGCAGCCTATAAAAGCTGGATGGCGGGGGTGTTTACGATCGCGAATGATTATCCATTTTACTGCTTTCAGGCTGATACTAACTCTGTGGTAGTGAAACTCTTTGATGGACTATTAACACTAGCTTCTTAGACATTCAGGCTTGATGGGAAATAGGAAAAGAAGAACTATTGTGCATATGAAATGTAGACCCAAAAATCATTTTAAATTTAAATTTTAGGAATTATCACGTTATGAGAAAGATTTATTTACATAAAAAAATCATTTCTTGTACGGTTGGTGCGTTAATTCGCACCAACCGTACATCATCATCTCAATTTTGGTCCGAAAGTTCGACTGGCAGAGAAAATGTCCGAGTCTTCGCAGAAATAGTCTACGTAATCATAGAAATCAGTAGAAGAAAATAATCAGTGTCCTGAAGATGAACGTCAATGCTTTAACTTAAGTTATGCTTATCATTGATATCTGCTTGACTCTCTAAACATTAAATAACGTAACAAGTAATTTAACTACTGTGGAGTGCGCTATAATAACTTTATTAAGTTGATTCCACCATCATTAGACGAATCTCAATAATTGTCGGTTTAGCGAAGGCACCAAAAGTGTTGGAAATTAGCGAGCTAATTTATCATGTCAAGTAAATTACCATTCATTAAGGCATCTGAATGGAAGCCAACTTGGTGGAACAACGGTGAACCGCCGACAACAGCTGTCCGCGAAACCAAGTCATTAATTTACCTTCGCGATTTACAGAATAAGATCGTTGTTTAGGTTAATAATGCGCAAATTCATAATACAAATACAGTAATGATTCTTTAGACTTAAAATGACGACAACATGTAACCTAGAGTAACGTGACACTTGTTTTAAGCTCGTTTAAAAACGTACTAATTACCGATAAAGATTTCTTCTATCGTTATAGAAAATTCCTGATTGTATTCTTAAAGGGGATTCTTGGGCTTTGAAGCCCAAGAATCACTTTAAACAATAATATAGTAGTGATATTCTAACTAACTGTTAAGAGATTTGGTAATTTTTACAATTAGTTGTTGCGTATCAAACTTGATGTTTGTTGATAATTATTTCTTCTTTAGTCGCCTATTACCACCGTAGCGAGATATTAACTGGTTCTATTGTAATCTACCGGAAATACCATATCTATAAATAAACCTCGCTTTAAATCTCTATACAGCACCTATACATATCGTTTCAAATGCCGATTCTTACCATAAGTACTTCGGTAAACAGTGATATCTAACCTTATACTTTGTACATGCAAAATATTTGCATTTACTTCCATACGCTTAAATGTGCGCAGCATGGAACAGTACAGTCAGTGACGTAAGTCACTTTGCGAATGTTTTTACAAGTTGAAACTGTATTAAATTATAAGTAATTTTCTGAATGATTGGGAATTGGAATGACTTGGGGTTGAAAAGATATTGTTTTTATAAATGCTTAGCAATTGTTTTATAAAAAAAAACAGATAAATTTCTACAAAATTTACAACCACGGAAATTTTAATGCAGCTCTTACACATCAATCTTCAGAGCATTCTCGAATAAAAATAGCACCGTTTAATTTGCACAAAATGACAATGGTATCATTTACTGTACGCGAGTATATTAACTGGATGGAAATCCAATGCCCTGTGAAATAGACTATCTTGTTACCTCCAAGTTGTCGTGTTGCGAGGGGAAATAACAATTAACTGAAGACCTTCGACCTCTACCGGCATGGCACGTGGAAACCTGCGCCGAATTGGCCATATGGTGACCATAATGATGCCTCATTACACGTAAACCCATCACCCTGCAACGGTGCCTACTTAAATACAACTGTGCTAGGGCAGTTCTCACTTTGAACTTTTCTGGTGTATTTCATATCACACTTCTGAACAAGGGTACCTATTACTTGTAATTATAACTCGCTCAATTTACATAATGAAGTTAGTTTAATAATTAACCTTTCAACTGATTCCAATTAAGTCTATAAAGAGTAATAGAAACAATCTCTACATAGAAAATTATTACTCGAATGATATTCTTTTTTTTTTCATCTTTATGTATAATTTCTATAAATTGAAATTGAAATCTTGACAAAATTTGTGTAGAACATATTATCATTAATTTTTACCTATGCTTGTAAACTAAAAATAATAAGGGTCTGTTCATTATGTATCGCCATCGCATATAATGAAAGTATGCTAAAACGTCGAATAACACAAATAACACGGCCCATTTCGCTGTGTAATGGCACCCCTAGGTATATCATTTCGGTGAAATTTTAAATGAAATTAGCGCGTCACGGCGGCGGATCGTTTACACGACTCATCCATTATAAGTCCAAATAAGCCGAATTCGCGTCGGGTACGGAACCACCGATAAAAACTGTAATCGAAAACTAATAACGTTAATTCACGTAAAACATGAGTGTCGGCGGCAAAAAGGCCGGGGTTCAGTGACGTGACATATGTGCGGCGCGCGTGCCACCGTGCCGTGTCGGGTTACATTACACTTTTTTTTTATTCCACTACTCAAAGACAATATTTCGCCGTTGAACGTCTAAACCTAAACAGCTTTTATAAAATTTCAGGGTTCCAGAAGAAAGTCTGTCCGTGACCTTTATAAACAATACGGCAATTTGCCAAGGCGCTTTGAATGTCCTAACTTATTGTTAGGACATTACAATATTTTTATTATTCAAAATGTTTCTTGTGATGTAACTTTTTTATTGTGATGTAGAAAATATAACATACATTTCAAGGATTAAAATCAACTTTGCAAGCCGTTTTCTTCTAATTTTCACCTTGTTGATGTTTGCATAAGTACTTAGTTTAAAAAGTTGCTTTATGAATTCCAAGAAAACATCAGGCGATGCAACAGCATTGATCTGGCTGTTTTGACTCGTTATTGTTTGCAATTTTATGCTGAGCCAGCTGAACTTGACACGACAACCAATACCAATGCTTAAAAAAATATGTTCGATTATCACGCGATCAATTGCATAAAATACTCTTGTAATAATTAGATATAAATAATTTGATTGTTTTGATTTGAAAATTGTCATGTGGAATCGAGAAATATCACAATTTATATGCCGGGCAACAACAGTGACCTTTTCATCTTTTTCCAATAGATGTCGCGTAAAAGGCGAAAAAAACAATAGGCACATTCATCTAGTGCAGCTTTGCCATGATCCAATATCGGTTAAAGGTGCGCCTGTAAAATTTGCCGACGTCAGACTGGAGTCTCTTTGTGTAAATACCTGACTTAAAATAACTGTAAATTGGCCTTATAAGAGCGCGAAGAAAATTAAGTTATTAATTTAATTTGCCTTTTGTGTCACCCAACAAGCTAATGTAGTGTGCAATATCATGTCAAAGTAACTTAAGTAAATTAGTTGCATTACGTATGCAAGATTTTGGAATATTTGGTCGGTTAATGAGCGCCGGCGCAGGGGAGGCGACCGGTGGCGGCGACAGGTGGCCGACACGCGCCAGTGCGCGCCCCGGGTGCCCGACTTACCAGGGTACCCCAAAATTACTTATTCCAAAACATGTGCACTATGATAACTAGAACTTACTACCAATCACATGTCTTAACTTAATATTCACATACACACATCACGTCTCTGTTCATTACGGAGTAGATATAGCCTTTTCATTGCCAGCTGATGATTTCTATCTGCTACGAATTTCTCATTTCGGATTTATGAAGACATTTTCTTTTACTGAACTATTTATAATTCGAAGCAAATATTTTTCCATCTTACAATCATTGGAAACGGTAAACGTCCATAAATATCACCAGCCTTCAACTCACAGTATATCATGAAATACTAACCCGTACTGTGAGTACAATTTTTTCATGAAATTTTAATTTTCCGTTTGAAATTCTAATATCGGTTCGTCCTTCGCTTACCCTTTGCCTTGTGACTGGCAAACAACATCCGGCGCTAAGAACGTATTCGGTATATCGTCAGCCTATCTACTACGAGCCCTACCTACTCGTTTACATACATAAATGTAAATATATAAGTAAATTTCTGAATAAAATACATTTATTCCACCCGCTTTAAGTCAGGTGAAGATCATTTTAGCGGAATTGTAATCCGAAATCATGATCTCATTTCTTACAGATGATATTATTATCACGGCGCTTTGCAATAAAGGTATGGAAATGGTATGGACATACTTTTTGAAAATAGATAAATTTCAAGCAAATAGAATGTACGGAAGGCCCTAAAATCTAAAAAAGTATTCAGGTTTTGATAACAGTTAATAGCTACTTGAATACATCTTTATTTGAAGTCCAATAATTACAAAAGAAAGGTGATAGCGAGAGGAATGGACCCATGACACTTTGTTCTTGACAATGTGCAAGGTTGTAGATGGCGCTAAGATACCAATTTGAAAAGCAAAGTTTCGGAATTAATGTAAGAATTTATCACATGTGACCTTTAGAGGACACTGAGAATTTCTCAGCGCCTTTTTACTTATGTATTCTGAATATTCTTTTGATCTAGAGAGCTTGTAATACCCTTAGAAATATGGTGTTTTATCCGTTCTACCAAAGCAATGTTTTTTAATACTGTTTGTCACGCATAAACTCAAAACTTTTGCAGCTATATCATAAAAAATTCACATGGAGGCAAAAGCTGCTGTTACTCCTACAAATTATAGGAAGCGACGACTTAAACGAAAGTCTAGTTTTGAAATATAAAAAGTAAAATAATCATATAAGCGTTGCATCCTCATGGATGTTCGTGTGGTGTGACACTTTGAACTTGACAGTGGCCGCGACCATGGCCGGCGCTAAGCCGAATCCCGAGCAAACACCGATAACACGGCACGGTGTGATATGACACGTGTGTGCTGTGTACATATGTACATGTATGGAGGCTCAGTTACGAGAGCCGCGTTACATCTGCACATACTAAATATATAATGTCTTTATTCCGCACGAGGTAGAGGGTCAACAGTCTTTTAAAATACTCAAAGGCCACGCTCAGCTGGCCAATTCGATGACGAAATTGATAATTATATAACCTAAAAAACATAATTAAAGAAAAGATTGTTTTAACCTTTTGTTTCTCTGCTACTTATAAAGGGGTTTATGTATCTGTACGACCCCAAAATGCTACGTAACTACATACATACGTAAAAGGCTCGACAAACGGACAATTAGGTAGCGTTTGATTTATTAATTCATATCATAATGGAAAAAGTTAAAACATATCTTAGTAAGTATCTTATGTGTTTACCTAAAATAAACCAGGTTTTATTTTTCGTCCCTGTACAATTATGCAAAGTTCCATAAATACCCTTTTACAGCAAAGCTTTTTATAGTTATTATCACTGGACTATCTACGAATTCGATAAAATCGACCATGCTAAATTTTAAACGGGCGGATCTACAACCTGACTGTTCATTTGAGGTTTATTCTAAATGTCACGTTTAAATAAATTTAGCTCCCCCATCGGAAGATTAATTCGTGAGCCAGCACTAATCCTAGCACGATTTATGGTCCGCCAAATAACAGGGTTTCAATATGGCGATTGAATAAACAGCGCAATGTCGGTAACGTGTCGCCGGTCGAGGGAGACAACCTGTCGCAACATGGTATCCCCGCCAAAATCCCACCCTCCGATAGCCGTCATAATTTTGTTGAATCAATTCTTTGAGTACTTTATTAGGTGGTATCGAAACGCTTTTGCCAATGAATATTACGATACTTACCTTCGTTTTCGAAAATGTGTCCAGAAATCTATGTTGTCAATACGTGATATTTATTGTGTCTTATTTATTGACTTACGTATTACAGAAGAATACAGATTTTTCGCAAATCCCAAGGAACTAAAGTTTTTACCGGGTTGAAAATATCCTGTGTCCTTCAGACTTTAAATTACATACATATATGCAAAATTTCAAAAAGAACGGTTCAGAAGATAACGAACAAGCGCGAAGAGACTACAAACAAATATTATTTAGGTACGCATTTATTATATACCTATTGATTGACCTGCAGTAAAAATATTTAAGTTTATTTCATGCTTAACTACTGGGTATTTAAACGGTAACAAAAGACAATCTATAAATTTATTATTTTGCGTAATTCCCCTTTTGCCCTCATAACAACATAATAGGGTTTTTTATTTCGTCTTCATTGACAAACCCATTCATGTCAAACATGTTAGCCCTCTGGATTGCGTCATATTTCGGGAAGTGTCTGATCGGGTTAGACTTAGAATTAACTTGCAGCTGGAGCTAGGGTAACCAGGTCGCCATTCTAAATGGTTGGACAGACCTGCGAGTTTGGTCACATTTTCCGTCGCTTTTTCTGCAGTGTAGTTTGTTCCGCCGCCTCCTGTGCATTAAAAATAAACTACACCAGAAAATAAATCTATTTATATTTTAAAACGGGAATGAACTTGTTTTCGTCGTATTATGTGAAATTCTTTGCAGGTTAATTAAATATATACACTATATTTAGTGTAAATCATTGACGCTTTAAAGTCTCGATCTCCAATACAAAAAGCCGTACAGACAGGCCGGACAACGTTAATTTTGGCCGGACATACTATCAAAAATTCCGACTGTGTCCGAATTTAATTGGACGCCTAGTAACCCTAGCTGGAGTCCAGGAGGGTTCAAGAACAACAATCAATTCCCCGGTCAAATTCATATTAGCATGACAAATAAGTATACTTCTATTTGTAACTTTGCACGAATTGCTTGAGATTGCGAAAGTAAATCTATATTGCATCAGCGTCAAAGACGGGTTTAGATTTGATGCGCAATGATGCGTGTTTGTCTTAAACAGTGATGTTATTCTTATATAAATATTGATTAAAGATAACTGACATGAAAATCATAAACAAAGAAGCTATGGCCAGTACGATTAAAAAAACTGAGCATGTGCCTACATGGGGTTTAAGACAAATTGATGCAGCCCGACTTAAAGTTATAACGAAACGTTTGGATGTCGAGGTTCCTTATAATTTTCAGTAAATTTGTAAGACGCAGGAAGGTAATGTTTAAATATTGGTTTACAGATAATAATGGTACATATAACATTCATTATATGCCGTCGTGTCAACTGCCGGGCTGTAAACCAGTTACGATTCAACGCCATGAAAGCCGTTTCAAAATAAAACTATTGGATTTTCTCTAACAAATCCGATATCTGTTACACCGACGATAAAAGAAAGACTTTGTATGAAAGGCTTTAATCAAACGGCGCGGTAGCCGATGGCTGTCAAACAGTTGCTTTGTGTCAAAGACATGTCCGAGATCAGTGGCCGACCGCTGCAGAATCAGTGCTGGTCAAAGGAACGTCGATCTTATCGCACAGGAGATAGGGCGGGGGATGCAGTTGTGCTGCAAGGGGCGCATTGCAGTGCCCGCTGAATCTAGTCTGACCTCGTTTCACGGCCAAGAAAATAAAAAGTTTTATCAAATAACTGGAGTTCGCCGGATAATGCAGGAATTTTGGGTAAGTAATTCTATCTTAGTGCACTTATTCGGTACTTAAGGAACAAACATATGTACTACAAGTGCCTCCTATATTTACAAGATGTTAAAATATAACCTTTTTTTATGTTAAATACTGAAAATTAAATGATACCTAATTTAATGTATTTGGAAGAATTGATTTTAAATTTGGAAAATATTAATAGGCATAGAAATTTCGTGTTCTGTTGGTGAAAAAATGAGTGAGCAAATTTCCCTTTTAATTTCAATAATTAATTTCGATTAGTAACATGGGTGGGAGCGTGGGTTCCGAACTTTCGACCCCACCAGCGCTCGTCGGTTGCCCAGCGACGCCACGACACGGTCCTAAAGTTATCGATCAGACGGTCACCGCTAGTTAGTACAGAGCTTCAGTACGAGAACACTATAATATGCCTTATTGACCTGGACTTAGCACTAATCTCCGTTTAGAAAGAAATTTAATAATATGCGGTCCTCAGCCTCCGAGGAGAGGCGAGGACGCAACCGAACTTAAAGCCATGAGAATGATGACCGTTTAGTAAAAAGCTGTTTGAGGACTTTCTTTCTCTCTATTTTATTGGTGTTCTTTTCTCAAGTAAATACATAACATAGGTTTTGAAACGTTTCTTAAGTTTGATCAAAGTAGTTAAGTTTTAAAATGTCGATAAATTTTTCAATAAAGTTTTAGAACCTAAGCTCTCACCTACTTTCAAAACCTCCCCATTACCTTTACAACATAATTAATTTGTTAACCATTCTTATACTAGGTATGTATAATTACAGGCTATCCCAATGCGATAGTAAATATCTTATATATAATGTAGTTAGGAACTCAATTAGAGGCGCAAAATAAATGTCTACTAAACACAAACTGCTAAGTTCATGTAAACTAGGAGCAAGTATGAGTATACAAGTGAGTTGTTGTAAATTATGGACAGCTTGCCGCCACAATTAGGTCGTCTTTACACGCCGCACCTGCTTGTTAAAGAACCTTTTAAAGATTCATGAGAACGGCACGAAACTTCACCACACATTACAGCTGTTAACCTATCCTTGAAAGTTACTGAAACATGCATGATATTTTATTAATTATACCTAAGTATACATTTTTTATTGTGCTCCATTGAGTTGATATGGTGATAGGATTGTAAAAATATATTTATAGGTCCTATGCATTCCGATTTTAAGTTCTATAGGCATAGAGTAAGGAAAAGAATTAAATAGTTTATTTTTATATTTCGTATTGCCTGCCGTTTGTGCCATTGTTGATATGAAAACCTTTATCTAATACTTCGACAAATCCAACCACGATTTGAATCTTAGACACATTTACGTAGTGATCTCATTCATTCATAGTATGTAGTTTTTTCTGATAATATAAAACGTTGACTACAAAATGAGCGGAAAACTGCTTATGTTAACGCTTCATTGACGTAGTTGTAGCAATTCGTTACATTATTTATATCTAATTCCATGAATGCAATGGTAGTAACCAAGCAAACAAAATATGTCACTTAAGAATAATACGTATACGCAAATCAAATGGGGAACGAAGTGGGTTTTCATGGAAATGCTCGGCGGGGCGGTATGTATAATTTATAAGTGGAACAAGCTAACTAATCAGTGTCAATGCCAGGGTAATGCCTACAACTACAGCTAGGTAGGTAATACTCGTATCTGGCGCTTGATATTTTTCATGAATTCTTGACATGTCACACTTATTATTTGTGATAAATCATTTTTCTTGTGTTTGTCAGTTATTTACAAGAAACGTTTTTAACTAAGAAATATGTCTGAAACGGACCCCTAATTCCGAAGGTTATATCATCGGCTGAGAGTGCAGCTCAAACACGCTAAGATGAGAATAAGAGTGAGTTTCATTTACTAGAGTTTGACAATTTTAATAAATTAAAATACTCTCGAAAGTTTGTTCGTAGCAAGAGCTACGATGTAGACAATGGCGCTACGAAAATAACTGAAATTACGCCTACAACGTTAGTATCGACGCAGCTATGAGTAAAAACGCTCTTGTGTAAATAAAATACACGTAAATATATCGTGTATGTTTGTCCCTAATACAATTTTGTTGATTGATTGCCATAAACGCAGGTGCGTGACGGGTATGAAATAAAAATGTCAATAATAAACTTATGGCGTAGAAACTACCGTAAAACTCCCTTATTCCTAACTGGGTTACGGTGATATTAATAAATACTGAGTTGTCTAATTCGAATGATATTAGGTCAGCAATTACGAGTTTCAAGGAGACGCAATAAGTTGTTAACTTTTGTTTAGTTTATAGAAGTTTACAGACGGCACGCGCCCCCTAAGAAACCATTAATCATGCCTTATTCAAAAGACATAAGTAAAGATAAGAAAAGTCGAGCAAATTTCTCTATGCTTGCATACAATGGCAAGCTGTAGCTGATATTAATTTATAATATCAGTTACAGTTAGCCAGCTAATATTATTTGCTCAAAAAATAAATACATATCAGTTCATTTTGACACACACGTGATAATACAAGTGATATTTGACCTTTTAAAAACAAAATGTAATACTTTTTAACTCCATTGTGCTTTGTAATATATACGAGTACGAGTGTTAATTCTTTTTTTAATAGTTATATCTCAAATTAATGATTAAAACTAAATGTTTAATGTTTCGCGCGTTTTTCTTTGAAAGTTAACGTTAAATATCATGAACACAACATAGTTATATCAGAACCTCACCCCTATCATAACAACCTCACTTTCTGACTCAACACCGAAATATCAGAATTTGCAGGAATAAAGGCGCGACGGGAAGGGGCAATTTGTGCAACGTAGGGTCTCACTAGATTTATAATTCACTGAAAATGCAATCTTTTGTTGTCAAAGGGTAGATAGATATATTTTAACCTTCTGTTGGCTATTTCAGTCTTTATTATTTATTGTGTTTTGGTATTCAGAGTATTTCGGTTGTAAAAATAAGTATAGTATATGGTAACTAATGTAACCTCGTGTAAGTCGTGTCAATTCACAGTTAAATATAGCTGCAATGACTTTATTTGTTAAAAAATATTATTAGAAATATGGAATGTTCTGAAAAAATCAAATCAACAGGAATAGGAAGGGAGGACAATACTTCTTATTAGAGGTATATGTTTCGTTTTAGTTCAGTTTCATTTATTACAAATAAAACACTTATCCGTTCGTGGTTACATCTTACTTTTATTATTTGTTTCGAGTTTACGATTATCTTCTTTTCTTTTCTCTAATAGTATGATATAGTCAAAAACCTGTGATGAATGATTCAATAGCAAATATATTACGAGTTACGTGAAATATAGCAGGGGTAGCACGGCGAGCCCCGCACGGCTCCGCGGCGGGCGGGCGGCACGCGATCTCTCCTTTTTATTCCAATAAAACTTGGGACGATGAACTTCAACAATTTTACTTTCTACAGCTGACATTTTAGTCATGAATTACATTATAGTTGTTCATTTGTGTTATTTCGTTATGCAAGTCTTATCATGTCGTGAGACATTCGCTTTTCTGAGGTTATTAGCTTGTTGTTTATTTTTAGAATATCAAGAGATTTTAATTTTATTACATCGTGTGTATTATTTTCTTTTAGTTTCAGAAATATTAAAAGTTTGCCTCCGACGGTTTGTTTATTTTTTTAGATATTAATGTACCTTTGCTTCAAAATCCTTCCATCCCTCGATCCAGATATTCGTATCTATTGTTTTATCCATTCATTTCTCATGTTGTTTATGTAAACTGAATATAATTTGATTTAACTTCTTGCCACAGAATGTCTTTATAAATATTGTACTATGGTTAAACCTAGATTGAGAGAATAATGGAATATACTGGTGGCTAGTTTGGTAGTTATGTGCCTACATATAAACTGTAGCTAATGTTGCCTACAGTAATTTTATTCAAGGTACTATTTCATAAGTCAACGTTAAAGTATAAATTACTATCCAACAGTGTAAATAATAGTTTGCACGTCTTACTTCAGAAGCTTAGTAATTAAGCTAAAATTAATACCAACCAACTGCATTATAACTTTAATTGTATTTTTATAAAGCCCTTAAGAAAATTGTAGAGAATCCGTGCAAATGTAGCGAATTAATAATAGATAGGACTTATCTGTAAACCCATATTAGCCTCATTACATTCCACTGTAAATAGATTATGATATAGATATTTTGCGGGATAATATTTTTATGTCCTCGAAAATCCTTGCTTTATTAAGCGTATGTTCTTGTACTTTAAAAGATGTTCCTTGTACTGTATACAGTTCCTAATATTATCTGTATTGAGTTAATTTATTAAGAAACCGTGCATGCTAATCTTCTTCCTTTTCGCGTTAAAAATTCGAAAAGATTGACTGTAGCTCGTTTCGTGTGCTTTAAATAATTCCCCAGATATCAATAGCTGTGAATGTATGCACGATCGTTATGACTCCCCCTTAGACTACGAAAACACTCTTCAGGCTTTATCGCCGCAATAAAAAATACGACGTTTCTATATTTACTGCCGATGCCGATCAATGCCTCCCGATCGATTAGCTTTTTTATTGTGCATTAGTTTGTACTTCGAGAGCTCTGAATGAAGCCTTCTTTTACTTTGACATTTTGTTTTAAGGAATCGATTACAACACTTAATTGAACATTTTTGTATAAGGTTTTATCATTTTAAACGGCAAGAAATACACTGCCGGATATCAACCTATTCCTCTAATTGAAACATCTCTACAGTTTCTTAAAAGAGATGTTGTTGAAACTTTATTGTAATCACTAATTAGAAAATGAATTGATATAATTTGATGGTCACAGCCATTTCGTAGAGACGCAAACATGATGGTAACACCGTCTTCACCTTATACCAAAAAAGTGTTTTGAACAAAGTCCCGATGTAAAAAAATAATAATAAATAGCTATATACGGGATAAATTACTCAGATTAAGCCCCACAGAAAGTTCAAGACTTGTGCTGTGATATACTACCTCTACTACTCTTTTATTTCAATTTGCTGAATCAGAATCATTTATTCCTTAAATGTAAGTATAATGTGTGGGTTATTAGTTAATTCAATAAAGTTAAGAAATAAGTTAATTCCTTACTCTTTTATTTTCAATCTAGTACCTTTTGTGATCTACACCAAAAAGTTAAGCAATGTCCGCTAAGGAAGACGTCGGTACTTCTTCAGAGAGGACGGTCAACACTTCGATATGGGGTTATGGTATTTATTGAGTGTTTCCGAACGACGCTCCCACGCTCTCGGTTCTCGGAAAATGTTTGACTGGACACATCACCGGCCGCCATTCAATTCATATTTCAATAAACAAATTGTGACATGACACGTAATTAACTTTCAATCAAACATTTATGTGGAATTGTAATGTCTCAAAATTAAATGTACCTACGAATATTGATAAAAGTTGAAATGATAGTGCTATCGCGCCACTGTCTTGTTTCATCTCTGAACTATTTTGTCAGAGAGTCAGAACATTTCAGTCTAAAATTGTCCTGAAATTCAATTACTGCATACATACATAGTCACGTCTATATCTCTTGCGGGGTAGACATAGTCATCAGGCTGAAAGACTACGTTCAGGTTTATAGCTTTGTGATGGAATTGAAATTCAAATAATGACATTTACTCTACAATAATAACGTTAGCAATTTTTTTTTTACATTCTGTCTGTAAACATTTTGGATATATAATAAGAAATAATTGGCGATTATATACAAGGAAAATTGTTGAAAATATTTCGATGCTAATTACATAGACAATACATATTGAATGTCAGAATGAAGTATAACAAAATATTTGCATTCCCCTTCCACTCCGGAGAGTCAGATAATTCCGCTATCTGTCGGATTAGCCTGTGCAAACAGATTGGTCTGATAAGATATGAAAATTGTTGTAACTAAGTATTTAGTGTAGGTATTAATGACTCTGTTAGCGCATTAAGTATATATCTCTTACGGTGGACAAACACACTGCGATCAACTTGTTCTTGTTGATACCTGCATGTTCACCATGGATAACAAGCGTGACACAGAAAAAAGAAAAGCTCTAGAATTCAATCACAGAATTCAAGCACAGTAAATTCATTATCAAGTACCGAGATAAAAAGAACGCTTTGGTTGAGAATTTCAAGCAAAGTAGTCAGATAAGGCCGACAATGGAATATAAAAATTGGTAAAGACGCGGGTGGAGCCGCCATAAAAATTGAATAGACTCAATTTTCGGAATTTACATAAGGCGACTGCGGGACATACGAGTATACCGATATAAATGTTTATACAATTTAAAATATTGGTTATTCAAAGAAGATCCTTGTGGAAAAGGTTATGTTCCAATCTTATAGTGTTTAGCCATAGGCCTTACCATAATTCTGCGAATGGACTGAAAGCTGTCTCTGCTTTGTCTGCTTTGAAGTGTCTCTGCTTTCAACATTTTTTTAAGATGATGGGCCCCTATGGTAATGATAAATAATATTTAAGGAATCATACTTAATTGCAGTTCAACTAATACGAAAAGCTCAATGTAAAATGCAAAGTATATTAAAAACTTTAATAATGAAAAAGCTTTAGAGCGCTCACTCGCAATATCTTTCAATCAAACCGGCAATATCAGAATTTGTGTTCTAAATAAAATGGAAAATATTTACATGAGAGAACTTGTAATAAATATACATTTTATATCAATATATCTATGTCATATAGAGAGATAAGTTTTATTTATTGAACCGTGCGTTATTTTCTGATAAATACGCAAGTGTAAATGCAATTTGACCTGCATATATATCGCATTAAATGTATGCGGTTGTATTTTAAACCACATGAAGTGATAGAGATTAGGTATGTAAATTAAATCATCTAATTGCCCGAATAAAAAGAAGTTATACTTATGGTCACAGAAATTTCCACCCCACCACAGCGTCGTTTTATTTGATAAATGAACTAAGGAAATGGCATCCTTTCCTCACTTGATGTTCTACTTTGATAAATTTTGCAGGCCATTCCGCGAATTGGGAGGTTCAACTTTTCTAGGTTACAATTCGCATAATAATTGATTCAACATAGTCGACGGATCGTTCGTTTTACTCGTCTCCTTCATCAAAAAATTAAATAATGCTAAAACTTAAATCCGGGATTAAGCATTAGGTTATGCACATCTATAAGTCATATTATTTAAATTCCAGTTAATTATAAACATGACGCCCCACGAAGAATGTCTTTGTAATACGTAACTAGGATACGTATGTACTTAGCACTAGTTATATACTCGTACTAGATGACTATTCACAAATAGGCAAACGATGAACAATATTATTGGAGTTTGTGTAAACTATAATGGCTTCTGTTATATAATAGCATAGTTATATGTATTTATGACTGAAATCTTGCGAAACTTTTAGATATAATTATATTAAAGAATTTACCAACGCGTTGAAGTCTTTTCATAGCATTTTCTGACCTCTGAATAACGAGAATATTTTTTTTTTTTCTTTTTGACTTACATAATGCTACAATTTCTTGATATAGTATTTAATCATTTAAATTTATGAAAATTTATGGCTACTATGCATTTATTGGTCCGATAATTTCGCGCGTGCCTTTGCACGCGTGAATTACTTTTATGATTATATTATCCAAACTTATATTATTTTGGATAAAATTTAATGTAACTGCATAAAACAAACATTGCTTTATAACAATTAATTAAAATCTCGTGGAATAAATTCTTTTTGGCGTAACTAGCGTTAAAAATTACAAAATTCCTAATTTTCCTATAAGTTTTTTTTTTCACTCTCCGTATACTCGAAATGAAAATGAAAAATTGAATCTGGCTAAGATAATGCGATAGTATTGGCACACGAGTGTATATTCAGCAATTATCACGGTACAGATTACATTCGTCCTTCGCGGACGGCGGCAGGTGTTGCGATGCACGCTGCAGTAATCCCACTTCCTCGGCCCACAGTGGCGTGATTGTGGTCAATATTTACGCAGATGTGTCACTTTTAGCCGTCGTATTAATGTATTACGTAATGTCGGTCTGTTTGACTAGCGGCCGAGCAAGGACGTGCCGGCTCGCGACGACCCCGGACACTGCATGCGGCACACACGTCACGATACTCACCCCTATAGTATTACTATTACTTATGTTACAGTAGTATTTCATTATAAAATTAAAGTTTTAAAACTTAACTAGAAATTTAGGAAAACAAGAGATAAAAAGTACGGTACGAATACCGTTATTAAACTTTTAACCCTTGAAATAAAACAAACGAGGGGAGCAATCAGCGCAATTTAAAAAACTACACATGCAAACGTCGAGACTTCTTGTAAAAACGTAAACCACGTACGGAGACCGGGGAAAATGTGGAAAGTCGTGTCGGCGCATCGGCCGCTACGATCAGCTGATCACGGTACGGAGTTGTTTGAAAGAGGTTTTAGGGTAAGGGAGTGTACTTACCGGCTGCGGTCATCAGCCACCACCAGCAGCAGCAGGCGCCCACGAGCGCCCGAGCGCCGGCCATCTCAGCGGAACCGCATCACACGCGCGCTCGTGCCGGCCGCCCCGGCGGACTGAGCCTCCCCGCTCGATCGATGCCCGCTCGCTCTCGACGCACCCTCACCCCCCACCCTCTCCCCGCCAGCCATTTCCCGAGTTTCCTCGGAGAGCGCGCGCGCTGCCCTCTTTTCCGGCGGATCGCTGACCGCCCCTAATTGATTGGGCCTTTTCATTTGCCGAACACGTTTTAGGTCACCGCAGCCGCAACGTTCTGCGTTTTGTTCTTCGGAAACTTCCCACCGGAATTTCCCGTGAAAAAATCAAAATTTGTAAACATGTATTGGCGTCAAAAAGCTTTCCTGCGCCGAAACGTAACAGCTGATAGTGCAATTTAACCATAAAAATAAATAAAATGTCTTAGGATTATTCGTGTAAGTTGGTGTATTTGTGTCTTCATGTTTTAAAAATGTAAATTTTAGTAATTGAAACTTTTACATTTGTATCTCTTTCAGCAATTTCCTCCACAATTTACTTATCTGTTGAACATGTCTATTGATTTATATAAAATCGCCGATATTGATCAATATCAATACATTCATAGAATCCAGGCACGTGTACGAAGTCGCAGACAGCTAGAATCTAAATATGTAGCTTATAGAGATATGTGATATGAATATATGTGACTAGCATCAATAGCTACAATATTCCTTGTGGAGAATTCGTAGCCTGCACGGACGGAAACCTCATTGGACGTAGCAATTAGAGTGCGTAGCAAATCGTAGCAAACAAATCTCTGTTGATGGGAGATAGTGTTAAACCTGGTTGAAACACAATAAAACGCTGTGCCAACTGCAGAATTATAACAGCACAGTTGGCACATAAGTCAAGTCGAATAAGGAAATGGCGAAATTTATTCCTATTATTACTAGCGACTCAGTAATTATAAAGGCGAAAATAAATTTGTATGTTATTTCTTCACGAAACAACCCTTTTGCAATTTCAAGTATATCTATATTTATTTTTACATTAATAATTTGTAAAGTTCAATAATAGTATTATTTAAGAGTGTGGAAGCGCTTTCATCTCGGTAAAAAGTTCCTGTGGGATTTGCCAAAAACCTGTATTCTTTTGTGGGTGGGGCAAAATTCGCGCTGGCGAAACCGTAGGTATAAGCTAGTTAATACATATTTACATACATTCCGTTACTGTACATTGTTCCTTTTGTTCCTGGCGCTTAGGAAAAAGACTACTCCATTTTTTTTATGTATTTCGTATAAGGCGACTAAGGGACGACTAATAAGCAGGATCATGCAATCCTAATAAACAGCAACCCCGGGCTTCCTCTTTTCTCTGCCTGCCTCGTAAGGATGTAACCATGTCAAAGCATGAAAACGTAATCATTACAGGAGGGAGAAGAATGAATACATACATACCTACAAATCCATACATATAATAAAACTGTAATCCTACAATAAGCCTCTTTCCCGGAGGGAGAGGGGGGATCTTTTCGTTTGCCACGATCCCTGCATTCCTATATCGATTGCTGTATCCTAATCAGCTGGATCCTCAGAAACGGAAAAAGGAACAGAGGGACACAAGAAAAGACGGTCGGATGATTTAAAGGCATTCGATGATGCTGATGATTTCGAGAGTAATCTGATGATGGATGGAGATGATGATGGAAAGGAATTTCTGGAGGCGGGAGGGAAGGTTCTTCCTCTAGGTGAAAAAAGTTTATTTGCTTTCAGCTAGGTAAAACAAACAAATTTCTGCGACACTGAAGACTGAAGAAGGGACGTACACAGGGCATAGAGCGCACCAGATTTCTTTGAGTAGGTATGTTAAGCTTAATTAAAAACTAGTAGGTACTAGATACTTGCATTAGTACATTTGCACTGTATTTATTTAATACAAAATATTAAAATTACAAATAAATTAAAGTAATACATTTTACCTCGCATCCTCCCGGAGACGTATGCGTCTTTCTATATAAGTTTTCAAAGAAACAAAAAAATATTATTTCAAAAAAAAATATAAAATTAAAGATACCTAAGTTCAAGTAGGTACATAGCAGAAGAGAGGGACCGAAGCTATGGTACTGGTATACAGAGAAAACAATCGTTTGTTTGTAAATAAACTCAAAAACGATTTTACTGGTTTAAATTACATGTGGAACAGCGATAGAAAACCCTTCAGAAGTAACCAAAATTACTTTTTGCTTGAAATTCCCACAACGATAAAAAATAAATTTGGTACGTACGATCGCGTCCTCAGTCAAAGGAATTTTACAAAGAATGCGTCCTTACATTTTGACGTCTACCGTCACTTTGACATTAACATTATTTTCAGTGACAGTGACGGCTCTTGCGAACAAATGTTTTCAAAAAGAATTGCAAACAAAAATAATTGAAATTAATTAAATTAAACACATTTGATATCAATTTATTATGTTTAATATCGCTTTTCTGGCAGATATAAACGTTGCGAAAGTTTAAGTAAATCCTCCATGACGTAAACTATAAATAAAAACAGATGAAAGTGAAACACGGTTACTACGATGTTTTTGTTCGAACTTGTGCAAAAAGTCCGTCTAATATCGCCGTAAGACACTTCTACAATGGCTCCTACAAGACCTACACTTACTCTGAGTTATATGGCGTCTGCGAGTACATCTCGCAGAACATGCAGCAGTTGCAATGCAGCAAGGGCATCATCGGCTTGGTGTCCGAGAGAAATGTTATCATTCCCTGTGTTATTGCGGCGTAAGTCAATTAGTTTAACTTCCATATCTACATAGTTCATTTCACCACATTTTACGATATAGAAAAGACTGAAGTAAGGATAGCTTTGCAAAAATACTATATATATAGGTATTTTACATACAATAAATGACAACATGTTGACAATTTAAAAAAAATTCATTAAAATATGTCTTACAGGTACCATTTGGTTAAGTTCTTTTTACTGATTTATTAGACTTCAATACTAATCTAAGTAAAGCATTAGTTAATCATAACTTCAATTAATTTCAGGGCCCACAAATGCTCTACTACCTTTATGTTCCTGGACCCAACGCAGGATATAGAAAACCTCACCAAAAAAGTCAAATTCAAAGTGGTCATAACTGTCCAAAGTAAAGATGAGGGAACCACTTCTCAATTTTTCAACAAGGAGCCTGAGAAGACTGTAGATGTATTTGATTTAAAGATAAATTTTTATAATTTTGAATATGAATCAAACAGCCATCATGTACCTGAATACTCTTTCATTACCATGACATCTGGTAGCACTGGCCAACCGAAGCACATCCAGGTGCCCATTCAGTGCATTCAGCCAAATGTTGATGATTTAACTAAATTATTTGAGATAACCCCTCAAGATATAATATATTTCTCAACTCCGCTAACATTTGACCCGTCCATGATAGAGATTTTACTGGCCTGTATCAATGGAGCTTCCTTACTCATTGCACCAGAAAAAGCTGATATATTATTTCCTAATAATCCTCAAAATTCTATAACTTTTTGGCAAGTCACACCTTCAAAATTTTTTCAATTTTCTAATGCTGATATTAAAAATAAGATACTAGGTGAAAATTCGACATTAAGAATATTAGCTTTTGGAGGAGAACCTTTGAATGGTGTAAAAAGGTTAAAAGAATTAAAACATTGGGACAACAAAACGAAATTATTTACCTTGTATGGAGTATCAGAGATGTCTTGCTGGGCATGTGTGGCCCAACTGGATCTCAACCGAATACTGTCAGACAAAGAAGTGCCACTTGGGGAATGCCTGTCAGAGACACAGATAGTGGTAGATCCTGAGAAAGATGATAAAAATAAAGGAAAAATATTATTAGGTAAGCATTAAATTATTCACATACCTACTAAACTATTAAAAACTTTACTCCAACAATACTTAATTTAATTTTTTCTATGATTCTAGTTAGCAAAACAAGAAAATGTGTTATTCTAAACTCATCACAAGGTGTTGAAGAAGAAAATTCATTGAGGTTCATTGATACGGGAGACATGGCTGAAATAAAAAATGGCACAATATTTTACAGAGGCAGAAAAGATGACGTCGTAAAAAGATTTGGTCATAAAATTAATTTACAATTTATTGAAGCAACTATAATGCAATGCCCAAGAATAAAGACCTGCTCATGCATTTGGCTTCCCAAACCGAGACTTTTGGTATTATACTTCTCCTCAGAAACTATGAGTAGTCAGGAGGTGTCAGATTTCCTCAAATGTAAACTAGACGATAAACACTGGCCAGACAGAATAATAAAAGTCAACAACTTGCCAACAAATCCACATGGAAAAATATCTAAGCTGATTATATCTAAGCTGTATGAGAACATGGTGAAGGCGCCACAGACTTCAAGCTCCCTGAGGTCCAGCTTTATGAAAGAAGCACAGAGTGTACTCAGTGCAAGTCTTGTATATAATGACATTAAAAATAAGGATTTTTTTGCAATTGGTGGAACATCATTCTTGGCTGTGGCAATGTGCAACAAACTGTCTCAAACTTGTCCAAAGTTTGGCCAGTTGATTCTTCCATATCTCATGTCCCAAAGGATGAGTATAGAGGAGATAATGCAGATTGCCGAAAAGGAAATATGTGTTACTGACAAAAAACCAAAGAGAAGAACCAAACGGTCCAAATCTGATGCTATCAGCCAAATCACCCCAAGTCAGTCATTCAAGAAAGCGTACCTTGAAGAAGTAGGAGACCCAGTAGAATTTGTTGTCTTGTGGACATATGACACGGGAAAATGTGTTGATGCATCACCAGTCTTGTATCAAACAGGCGTGTAAGTTACTCTTTCTTAACTCTCACTCAACATTTCACAGCTCAGGCTTAAAATTATTGAGCATATTATAATCATAAGTGAACTTTGAAACATACACACTATACATTTACCAACAGCTGGTTATTCACATTTACAAATTCTTACTTATGCCTTAGTGCGCAAAGAGTTATTCATTCTCCCTCAACTTTGCGTGTTGTACTCTCCACTGTTTCAGTGTTTCACACACAAACTGTCATTTTTTTTTATCTAAGCAAATGTGATAAATTCCAGGAACCTGTATGTGGTGGTGGGCAGCCACTCGGGCCGGCTGATCGTGGTGGACGCGATCGCGGGCGCGCTGCGCGGCACCGTGGCCGTGAGGGCGCGCATCGAGGCCTCCGTGCTCTGCTTCCAGGCGCCCTCTATGCCGGCTATGGCCGTGGTCAGTATACTTATTGTTGTCACACAGATTCTCAGAAGGATTACATAAAATCACGCCTCTTTCCCGGAGGGGTTGGCAGAGACTTGTCCACTTACCCTGATCTGATCCCTGTATACTTCACAGATTTGATCAAGATACGTTTCAAGTGACAATCTTCTCACTTTAATATTACTATTTACACTCCTGTTATTTAATTACATACATACATACATAAAATCACGCCTCTTTCCCGGAGGGGTAGGCAGAGACTACCTCTTTCCACTTGCCACGATCTCTGCATACTTCTTTCGCTTCGTCCACATTCATAACTCTCTTCATACAAGCTCGGCGGTTTCGGGTACTTTTGACCTGACCCTTTACCAGGACGTCCTTAATTTGATCAAGATACGTTCGTCTAGGTCTTCCCACTCCAACCTTTCCCTCCACACTCTCCTTGTATATCTGCTTAGTCAACCTGCTTTCATTCATCCTCTCCACATGACCGAACCATCTTAACATACCCTTTTCTATTCCTGTAACTACATCTTCTTTCACATCACAACATATTAATTATTAGCACTAAATCATCTAATGCTCAGATACCGTATTCTATTGCTGTCACTATATCTTCAACATAACAATATTCCTCTATTACGCTGTTGCTTAATTTATCCCTCATTTTTACACGAAAAGTAGGTTCATTTCCAACTATTTTTCGCCTAGTGCCAGTCAAGAGAGCAAACTAAATTACATAGCTAGCAAAAAAAATATTAAAGAACACAACTTTGAAGTCAGTGTAAAATTTAACTTCAGCAGCCCAGTCGCCTTATATGATCCTTGGAAAATGCAGGGGAGCACTAAGCCACTAAGGCAATATTACCGAATGTATTATTGTTTTGCCTTGTCAGGTGGGCGCATACGACGGCACAGTTGTCTGCTTCACCCTCGAGACCTGCAAGGAGGCGTGGAAGATCGGCATCAACGCGATGGTCAAAAGCAAAGCGGCGTGCTGCAACAACATGATCTACGTGGCCGCCTATGATGGGAAGATTCGGTGTATTGATATGATGGTATGGACAATGTTTATTTTTTTGTCTATAGTAGTCTTTCTCCTGGTGTTTGTACAGCTTATGTCCTTTCTACGGAGAACCCAGATTTCGCCGTGGCACGATCTGGAAGTAGGTATCTAAATGAAATAAAATAAACTCCCGTCTGACGTCCTTGATCTTTAACGAGGAAATCTAAGTCCGCTTGGGTAATGTGCAAAATTAATACCCATAACTATATATGTAGTTACCTTAAACTTCAATTGCTGTAATCAATCCACACACATCACATGGTTTCTAAGCACGACCATCGTAATCCTGGCGTTAGTTCCTTTTTTGTTGCGTCTCTGGAGAGAAGCCCGTAGTCCTGCTATGCCGCTATACGGCTGACGATCCCGGGTTGTGCAAGTCAGGTTTTACCACAAGAGCCTCCTGTCAGCCCTCAGGAACTTTTGAATGGTAACCTCACCATAATTGATTGTAAATATTTTTTAAAAATTCACTCAGTAATGTTTGTAACATTGCCCAACTTCAGACAGGCGAGCTCAGAGAAGTGATCGACATCGTCGACCAAGCTATATCCGCGGACCTGGTGGTAGCCAAGAACGAGTTCGTGCTAGTGGGCACTCTCTCCGGCGTGTGCGCATGCGTGCACGCGCCCACCAACACGGTGGCGTGGCGCGGCGCGCTCGCCAGCCCCGTGTTCGCGAGCCCCGTGCTCTACGACAACGACAAATATGTCGTATTTGCAGAGGTCAACGGAGAGTTGCATTGCCGGACTGTGGAGAAGGGAATTAAGGTATATTTTTTTATTGGTGATATATTCAACACATATTAATATAGTATTGCATAATAACAATAAACACTTTCATCTGGCCTAAGAAAATAAATAAGTGAACGTATCTTGATCAAATTAAGGACATCCTGGTAAAGGGTCGGGTCAAGAGTACCCGAAATCGCCGAACTTGCATGGAGAGTTATGAATGTGGATGAAGCGAAAGAAGTGTGCAGAGATCGTGGCAAGTGGAAAGAGGTAGTCTCTGCCTACCCCTCCGGGAAAGAGGCGTGATTTTATGTATGTATGTATGTATCTGGACTAAGAACATTACCTTGTTGTAACTAAACGGGTTCCAGCAGACCGTTTTCCGCTTACGACAGGAACTAAACGTAAAAGAAAGATTTTCGTCCTTTTACTCGTACATTTTCATTATAAACTTCCCTTCCTCATATTTTGACTAACATAAATTGTTTTGTTTCGATCAGATTTGGAAATACCAAGGTGCCAAAGGAAATATTTTCTCGTCTCTGTACATCAGGGAAGTCGACAAACTGAAATGGCAAATGATATTCGGGTGTCACGACTGCTACGTGTACAGTATCATTATCAAGAATTTCCAGCCGACGCTGAACTGGAAGACAGAATTGCCATCACCCGTATATTCCACGCCTTGTGGCTTGAATGAAAAATTGATTCTTGCTGCGGCGACCAACGGCAAGATATGCGCCTTGGACAGCGATAGTGGCGCCATAGTTGCAGAACACATACTACCAAATGAAACTTTCTCATCCCCTGCTATATATGGAGATTACATATTTATTGGCTGCAGAGATGACAACCTGTACTCTTTGAAATATGTTGTGAACTTTTAAATTGTTTATTAATTGTGGTATATTTGCAAAAATTATCTCATGTCCAGTCACTGATATTTATTAACAGATGTGAAATAAAACAATTTTAATATTATATTGTAACTTTATTCATGATCTTACACAAAACATATACATGTAGTGAGCATTTGTAATTAAATTTGACATTTATTACAAATATGATATGGTTACAGGATCAATGTACCACATGGAATGTCAATCCAAACAAATGAGCCTGTCACTTGTGCAGATCACTCTCATAGCTCAGTATACTTAAAAATAATAAAAGCAATCTTGAATGTTCAATAATTTCCTTTAAAGAATAATCTTATGTTTGACACATTTTTTGTAATAATAAAACTTGTAGAACATTTGCACATATACATTATATCATCTAATGCCAATACATCTTAGCTCTTAAATCTTTACCCAGAATCCCTAAAACATAGATATTGTATAATAATTGTTGCCAGAACAGTTGTTTGTAAATAATATTTAAAATTAACAAGCAATGTACATATATAATTACTGGGGGCATTTTATTTATTGTTCCTCTTCTCCCAGCTCCACCTTAACCTTGGAGAAGTCAAAATCTTCATCAGTTCCACGCTTGTAAATTTTTAGGACATCTAAGCATGTTGTCTCAAAATGAGTTGTAGCATCATAAGACTCTGATATGAAGATCTGGCTCTGACTGCCATCATCAATTGGTTCATAGTAGTCCGAAACAGACACAAACTTCTGTCGAATGGAGCCCAGCAGGTCAAGGCCTGGCTTTATCTCAGACTCCGGATCATTAGTTTCAACAGTGGTGGAAACCATGGCTACAAACCAGCCCTTGGCGGCCACCTGGTGTGTGTAGGACACCACTGAGACATAAATATCTGAATTCCTGTTAACTTGCTTCTGAGGTATGATGATCTGAGTAGACAGAGCATCCTTTGTGTTGGCGATCGGATGATCTAATAAGCAAATGCATCGGATAACTCTTCCCTTCTTACGCACACGGTCGGGTACATAGCTGGGGTCACAGTACACCTGTTTACATTTTGCAATCTCGTCCTTGGAACGAACACCAACAACTTTACCAGTCTCATCCATGACAATTTCATCAATTGGCTTATCCAACATGTAGGTCCCACCATAAATAGCAGATAGACGAGCAAATCCTTGAGGAAGTTCACCCAAACCATACATTGGATATAAATATGGTGACTTGCCATAACGAGCAAGGGAATCAGAGTAGAGCTTAATGCGGCGAATAGTTTGGATAGCTGGTTGCTGCAGATAGCTATCATCCAGGTAAAGCGCTAATGCATGACCCGTGAAATCCTGAGTGTTTCTGTCCAGGCCAAACTTTTCATATAATGACTGCATGTTGGCCGTGCTTGGATCAAAATCTTTCCAGGTCTTGGTATCATCCTCCTGGAAGTCTTGCACATAAATTAAGAAATTGCGGAATCGCCGTTTCTCGAACATGCCCATAAGATCCGATGCTAGCGCTTCTTTCTGATCGACGGGCACTTTGGAGATCTTACCACCTTTGTAGACATAGCTGCCTTCCACAGACTTAAATTCCAGATAACGGGTAACGCCCGTATGGATTAGTAGTTTTACAAGAAGGCCATTTGCCATCAAAAACTTGGGTATCAAATCCACGTTCCAGTCACGGCCTCGACCGTAAGTTTCGTCTGGTGCCGGTGCATTGAACTTTGCGAACAATTCTTCTAACGGGGTAATTGACGCAGATTCTCCACCGTAGTACTTATTGCGATCAATGTGCAGTACCTTCTTTCCAGAGACAGAAAGCATTCCACTTAGAATGCATTCCTTGAGGCCAGTGCCCAATACAATCGCGTCGTATTCTTCATCCATGGTGAATCGAACAAAGAATCACAAATATTTCTAACAAGAAATGGACCTAACCGGGAATTAAATGTCAAAATGTCCGAAGAAAAATGTCCGCCATCGATGGATGACGTCGACTAACTGTGTTACCAACATGATCATAAAAATTTGAGTTGACAGCAATCGATCGATGTTTATTCTTTTTTATATTTTTTTTTTTTACATGATTTTATATATATAAACGATTAATAATAACAAAATATTCGACTATCTTTTCTTTGTATTTGCTTTTTATTATTTGATACGACATCATAAATAAAATAACGAATAATATCGCGGTCTAGCTTAATTAACCGATAGTCGATGCGACTATCAGTAAGCACTATAACAGTGTTTCACTAAATCAAATCACGTAGGATGACAAATAGATATTTCACAAGGCATCTGAACTTAATGTGGGCTTATTCAGAACGAATCTCCTTATAGTGAGAGAGGAGATAAATGTATATCTTTTGTCAACGGTTTTCTATAGCCGCTACGCAACTTTCTTTCGTGATCAAATTTGCCAATTTTCAATGTATTTAGTCGATTATGGTTTCAATTAAGAGGACAAGTGCTTCAATTCAAATCCATATAATCATTAAACATTTTCACACTCAAATAAATATAACATAGAATTGGTATTGCCGTTCACATAAATATAAAATTCCACAATAAATAAATCATCGCCTCGATATTAAAATTGTTTGCAACAAAAACACCACATAAACATTTTGACAAGTAATCAAGCTTTTAAAGTTTCATGGGTTGAGAAATAGCAATCGTGTTGAGCAAAATTATATTTTTTTATATTTAGTTAGATTGATAGAAAATTTATATTGTTCCATGTTAAATAACTTAAATGTAACATTAGTAGACTTATGGATCTATGATCGACTGCAGTAGGTATACGATCGGTGTACAACTTAGTTACAATGCAAGCGTGCCCGTTTCAAGTAACAAGGTTAAAGTTTGTATCCTACAATGGCATGTACGAAGGACTGAGTTAGAGAAGAGCAGAGACTGAGTTACAATTGCTAACTAATGCTCATATGGTGAGGGGTTATGTAGGTTACATATTCAGGCTGGATATGTGATCTTCATGCAACCTCGGTAGGCTCCCTGGAATTGCTTTGTGTAAAACCCCGATATAAAAGTATGCTCAAAGGTGGGCTCCGGGCTTTTGTAACCTAACAAAACAAACTAACATATACAAATGATATAACATATCCTTTTAATTTGAACAAAATAATTATTGTTGCACGGTTGCAAAGAAAATCAACAATAATGAATATATGAAATGAATAGAAAAAAAAAATATTGTCGCTAACTCGATATTATATTTTAGTCGAGTTGACTACAGATGTTAGTGCACCTCCCGTACTAAGTTAAACTCGTCTGTCTGGTCAGCACTCCATTGTCAAGTCATGTCAGTGTCAAATAAACGGTCCCATCGGTCGAGTCAACATTGCTTGTTTTTAAGTTTTGTTCCGTAGTTTTATTCCTCGCGATTCACGCAAATGACCTTTTTCATAATAAGGTGATCACTTAGAATCAATTTGGTTTCAAATATGAGCTTTACATCTACAATCACTCAGTTTTAGACCATTGGAGCATCTGGTTTGTGTTATGAAGAACAGAGGATAGTGCTAATGTGTGAAACTGTGAACCAGTGAACAGATGATTTACATCCATATGTTTCGATTTTCAAGACAATTTTTCTCCGAGCTTATCAATATAAACGGTGCAACGACTTAGTCGATTGGGGTTTTAATGATACGAAGAAGAGGAATAAAAGTTATTCAGATGAATAAAAATGTCAACAGAAGGAAGCGGCGAGACCCCCTCCGTAGTGCCAAGTTTACCGGGAGCACCGGAGCAAACTTACTTATTTCCCAAAACGAAAGGACATTCGAGATCAGTCAGTCATGGCGGGACACCGATGCTGGCAGGCAATCCCACGGCGGCGCGTCCACTCAAGTCTGCCTTACGAGGACACCAACGGGCACTATCGCACGGCCAAATCGTGGAAGGTGCTCGGTCATCCTCAGGACCAGGTCACAGCCGCACCGGTAGTCGAACTGATTTCATTCTCCCTCCAGGCCATCGAGATCAGGCACCAGCAAGTGCCTTGCCACGGCTGAGCTCAGTAAGGGCCCACTCTCGCCAAGCTTCACGTTCAGACTCCATTTACACTATTCGTCGGAACTCATCAGTCGGAGTATGGCACCGTACACTAACTTGGTTTCTGAGGAGGCAACCCCCCTCTGTGGACAATCGAATGCTAATTGTAACTCCTAACCACATAGTTCCCGAAAAAACCCCTCTAAAGGAACACCCAAATGGACACAGATGTGACAATCAAATCAGGACTACAAAATACACATTGTTGTCTTTTTTACCAAAGAACTTATTTGAGCAGTTTCATCGGATTGCAAATGTGTACTTTATATTCATAGTGTTATTAAATTGGGTGCCTCAGATCAGTGCATTTGGCAAGGAGATTGCCATGATGCCTGTGTTGTTTGTGCTCACAGTCACTGCCATCAAGGATCTCTTTGAGGACCGAAGAAGACACCTTTCTGACAAACGAATTAACAACTCCTTCTGCAGAGTCTACAAAAAGTGAGTAACATACATACAATAACATAATACATACCTTTTTTAATTATGATACTGATATTATTACCTGACACATATCTCAAGCCCTAAATTGCTTACCATTTGTGATCACATTGGGATTAATGCGCCATGGATTGGCAAAAGCTTTCCCAAATATGTTTTGAATTACAATTCACCTAAGAGAGGGTTTGGAGGTTACCTATGGTAGAAAAAAACATTTCTACACAATAGGTATAAATATTTTTTTTGGCAAGAACTTGAAACCTAGAGTCTAAAATCAGATTAGGTCAGTGATTTTGGATTCTAATACTCGTTCCAAGCCTTTTTATAAATACTACCATACAAGAGGTACAGCCTCTGATACACATCCTAGATTTAAGTGTTTTTAGAAATATTTTTAGGACTTCTATAAATGAACAAAACTAATTTTTAGAATCTAATTCAGTAGTTTTTGTTTGTAGTAGGTATTTATGCTTTTTCTATAAGAGAGTAGTAAAAATATCTTGGGTCAACGAAACTAAGCCACCTGAAAACATTTAAATACTTATTTATTTATATTTATATATCTATATAGCTTAATTGAATCATATCAGTAACTTTTATGTAAGAGATTTTTTTGGTGAAATAAGGTAATGAAATCTTGCTACCTCATTATGTAAGATAATAATATTTTTATTGAAGTTCATCATAGTCCTAAGTATGGACTATCTATAGATGTAAATTGAATCTGACCAACTTCTTGTAGTAGTACTTGAAAGATTGATTGATAGGCCTAAAAATCTATTTTTAGGATTATTCATATGTGACCAACAGAAAAGACTTACGTTTTTCGAATATCGTGAGTAACGTGATGTGAAAACTATTGCTCCAATATAATGTGTTTGGAGTGATCCAACTTAAAAATTAGTAAGTACATAAAAATTTTCTCCCCCAACCCCCTAAGGGCAATAAAGTCAGTAAAGAGGTCAGAATTTTTTATTATGATTGCTAGCTCACCCATACAGATTTAGTTTTGCGGTGGACAAAGTCGCGGGCAACATCTAATTAATAATTAATTATATAGAACGGAAGTTTTGCCCACAAATACGGAAACGGGTGTTAAAATGTGACCTACAGAGCAATATTAATCTTTACTCTGCATCAGATGTCGTAAAATAAGATATAAAAATATGTTATTGCAATTAGCCATTACAAAGCACGAAGTATTCCTACCATTCGATTAAGCAACAATGGTCACTACACGGTCCATTATCATGTCGAAATATTTGTATTGTTTCGTAAATATGCGGTCATTTGTTATTGGGTTTATAGCTATTCAAGGAATTGACGAAGATTCGACTTTGGCATTGCTAATTTGGATAAATCTTTGACAGCCAAATTGATACGATACTACTCCTTCCTGCTGGCGTGAGGTTACTTCCTCACCTGTCTGGAGACCCAGGGTGCGACTTTTTTTGACCATAATCCAGGATTGGATGAGTCAGGTTTTTACACCAAACGACTACCATCTGAACTTCGCAACCTTTATAAGGGAGCCTAACCCGTATTGAATCATGGTCACACATTCAGGCGCCTGAATGTGAATGAGTTCCTTCACCATAGGAGCATCGGTTAGCACTCCAACTAATGTACATAACTCAGAAAAAGAGTCATTCGTATATGGTTGAGGTGCAATTTTTACCTTCATATGCGCACCTTATTATTTACCTCTGTTATGTATGATAGAACTTAAATAAAGAAAGTTAACCTGATAATGACTGAACAGGTAGTAATTTTAACACATAGGTCAACTACTCGACTAATGTGTACATACGTAACGAATCTCCGGAGGGAACATGAAACAAGCAGGTACACAGCTTAGGCTGAACGCATGTTGATGAATATTACGCACCGCTCTTGACTTCCCTGGTTTCTTATGTGCCAGCACACTGACAAGGCATGTTTTATCTACTCTCATTTTCTATCACTTCTTCACCAAAGATATAGAAAGAGAGAGTAAAGAAGGCATATCCTTTGTCAAGCTTCGCGAATTGACCCCCTGGACAAGTCTATCTCGACATTAGTCCTAAGTTCTTATAAATAAGAGCACTCCACTCCCGTTTTCTATTTTCAAAGGTCATGGGTCATGTGAGGTTCGGCGTGTTACCCATGTCTGCTCTTCCCAAGAGAGTTTTCCCTCTTGGTATATCCTGGTCGGTGAGTGGGTTCCGAGCTCTGAAACTTATTTCGTTCCCTTTGGATCCCATTAGATCAGCCTATTGGGGTGCTTATGTTTCATCAGCTTCTTTCCCGGTAAAAATGTTTTATAGGTAGCCTAACTAATAATTTCACACTTAATTAAGTCGCGTTTCATACCGAACTGAAAGGATCTCTACAAAAAAAACTGCTCTGCTCCTGTGTAATGTTAATGAAATCTGCATTTTCTGCGTCAAATATCGCATCGCCATACTACCCGCAGTTTGGTTTTTCGACCTACTTACAAGTCACCGGTTCAAGAAAGCCTCGACAAATTTTCGACAACAGCTTTCACTTATATTACTCAGTCTAAACTACTAGCCCGATGACCAACATAATAAATTAATTGACTGATTGAATTTATAAATTAAATTCTCGAACGCTTATGTAAACCAACTTCACATAAAGGTTGTGATAAAATTATAAACCAATATGTTCAGTGGATGATGTCTCCAAAAAAACAAACAATAGAAATATAAATAACAGCTGAGAGTTTAACTAGTTTCTGAGAGTTCAATTAGGTACGTGATGAGTCTCATGGAAATATTTTCTTATTTAATACTATTAATATTTATTATATATTTATTAGTAATAAGGTACAATAAGGTCCAGGTACAATCGTATATGCATTCTGCCTGCATATTCATCGTCATAAAAATGGTAA
The DNA here is from genome assembly GCF_032362555.1 of Amyelois transitella. NCBI lineage: Eukaryota > Metazoa > Arthropoda > Insecta > Lepidoptera > Pyralidae > Amyelois > Amyelois transitella. The sequence goes on from NC_083509.1 coordinate 9,776,874, forward strand.
ATCGTTCATTCAACCTCTCCGCTTGCACGGATACATAATATAACTAAAATCAGTTGTCTTCGTGACTGTATGAAGTTCATTAAGTATTGAAAGGCTTATTATTCCTGATTTATTAGTATTGATGGTAAAGACAGTAAGTAGTAACGTGACGTGCCAGCTAGTACTCGGGGCAAAACCATTTCACGGACGAGAAAACCGAGACTCTATCGTTCTATTATTCAATGAATGTGCTTTGAAATTTTCATGATGTTTGCTCTATTACGAGTTGGGCGGCCACCGCTGGGAATCATACATTACATCCTACCGCACGGCATGCGAAGCAAATAACAATGTCAATAAAGACGCTTTTCCCCCTTGGGGCTCGTACACGGAACACAGTATTTTACACCTTCACTGTACTAATCATTTAGTTACACGTAAAAACGTGCGTGATAATTTCTGTTTTATGGCGGTAATCGATTTTAATATTTAACAATATTTATGGTCAAAACTCTATTAGAAATTGGATGAGAATATTTGAACTGTTCAGGTGTCGTAATTGGTATTAGAGAACCATCGGAAAGGTCGACACGAAAAATCGCTCCTTTTTGCTGCCACTGCTGCGACGCTCGGCGTCGAGTGATTTGGCTGGTGAAGGCTGGCAAGGCCAACACACTCAAATGCACAACACAACCTTGGATATGGGGTTGTATCGTAGCCCATGACCCTGGGAGGTGCTGTTAGAACAATAGCTTCTTATAGCACATCATGTCATAATAATTAACCTATATTTTCCTTTATTTTTATGAATTAATTTAAAAGAATAATATTTATTTTTGTACAACGAGTGACTGGTGTGTTTACATAAAAATTGTCTTATATTTTATTAGCCCTAATAATGAATAACTAGCTACGAAATAAAATAAAAAATGGCGTCTCGCCAATTTATTATTTACACCAAACATTTCAATTAATGCAATCAAGCCCCGAGCGTTCAAGTATCATTGAACTACCTACAAACAATTAGGTTTGATCACGGTTAGATTATCATGAATGGATTTATGGTGAAAAAAACATACGGATTTATTTTAGCACGCCATATCTAATCTAAAAGAAATACTAAATCAAACAGATCACGAACATGAAACAGTAAATAGTTTTTATTGCTATAAGGAAAAATCAATAAATAACTGTTGTGTAGCAGCATCTTTAGTTGCACATACATTTTTGAAACGATATCAAACTCGTTTATCATTCAAGCCGTAAGGAAAAGAGCAATAACGAGTAATTATTTGTACCTATATCATTTTCTACATTGACATTCATGTCTAACCCGTTAACTCGTAAGTTTAAATTTAGATAGACTCTACAACACTGAAGGTGCCAAAGCATTACCTATGTTGTTTTGCGTTTGTAGTCTATATTGGCGCCAGTTTTGGTATGGAGACGACAATAATGTAGGGATACACAAGAACGGCTGAAGAATGTTTATCCTAAATTGTCCAATTCTCCAGCTATTACTGTAAACATTACATCGGTATAAGTAGTTCATAACAATTGCAAATTGATAGAAAATAAGACTGGAAGACATCATCTAATGAAAAATAAATCTAGGTATGGTATTTTCCTTGTCTTCATTTTCAATCTACATTTTCAAACTAACAGTATAGATCATTCATAGAATCCATTAGAAGTGATACAAAACTGTAATCACGGCATGAATATTTTATGAAGCTATGAACAATAAGCACCCGTCGTGTTATGGGGTGCTCTACCCATGCGATGTGTGTCAACTGTCACTGGTCAAGGTTCTGAACTTCAGGGTTGGTAAATTAGTCCAATTCCGAATTCCCGTGGGTCATGGTTAGAGGCTTCTAACAAATTAAATAGGTCATGGGGTATGTTAATGGAGTTCATGTTACTGCATAGAGAAAGGTGTACTGAAATAATGTTATAAGATATCAAAAAGGTTAGTAAAATACGTCCAAATTGAGATAAGCTTTATATACTATTCCAGGTTTTGGCAAAAAAATGAGTTTTCATTTAAGATACTGACGCTTCCTAGCATTTTAGGAAATTGAGAAAATCCCCCATCTTTGTTTTATTTATTCATTCATGCATATATAACTATTGCAAGAATCATCTGTGCCATAAGTACAATCCAAAAAAATCCTCAAGTCACAAACATCATTTGATTTTATTACTTGATGTAACACTATCGGTTAATTGCTTATAATTAATTATAAGTTGAAATTGATCTATATGACATAGCGTGAGCTTCATAATTGGGTGTGAAGATTAAATGATAACACTTAAGTGTTTTATATAATTTTAACCTTTTCAATTACTAAAAAACCTATGCAAGAAGGTGACGAAAAATGTCTATAGTTAACACACATATTCATGCATATATAATTCTTTGATGTCAGCTCCTAAGCGTCATATCTCTGTCGTTCTACAATTAATTGGGTAACATATTTGCAAGATAAAACATCTATTATGAATAGGTATGCTATAAAGAATTTTAGTAAGAGACGTCGTGCTTATACCAAGTTTTCCTTATATGTTACTCTTTAATAAAACATCAATCTGAACCAAAACATATATTTAATCAATTCTGAATGAATTAATCAGGTTAACTCGTAATTAGTATCAGCCAAATATCTATCAAAAAGTTTATTAACCAAATCTCGTAATACATCACGTGTTTCCTATCGTAATATGCCATATTGATTACATTTCCGCGAAGCGTTGTATTTTAGTGTGAATTTGTTGGATATTGGCTGAATTAGCTCTTACTATAAATTTACTTAATATTGATTAGGTACAGTATAACATACCTATGTAAATATATAAAAACTAGTATTCATGTTAAAGTTGTGCCCGTTTATTTGCTGATTAAAGTTATAATAAGTGTGTTAACAAACAATACTTCCAAGAACAAGGAATTAAAATATAGAAATAGTTTTTAGTTAATTCCACCATCATTATATTACATTATACATAATAACATTTCAAAAAATATAAATTTGGATAGAAGTGGTTACCTAAATATCCTATTTCAAGGAACCTAATTTATGAAATACTAGAGGCCGCCCGCGACTTCTTCCGTATGGAAACCCTATCAATCCCGCGGACACTCCCGGAAAAAGTATCCCATATGTTATTCTGGGTCTTCAGCTACCTACATACTAAATTTCATCGTAATCGGTTCTGTATTTTTTGCGTGAAAGAGTAACAAACATCCATACTGACATACTCACAAACTTTCGCATGTATAATATTAGTAGGATGATCACTTCTACTCAAAATTAACTTTGTTCAGGCCCAGGCGTCCTGGCTTACAATATTTTACTAGTTCCACTGCATAGTCACACTCATAATTTTTCATAGTAACGTTTTCAAGATAAGATAAAAGTCGCGCGGAAGTGATTGTGTAATTCATTGCAAACTGATAAATTGATTGCTCTTACTTGTCGCGAAATAAAATGTTTATATGTATATTTTGTGTACAGCCGGGGCTACCACATATATAAAAATCATTCGATGTTGAGGAGCCCAGAACAACTTGTATATGTTTTAAAAAGTACAGACAATCGTCCGTCGAAAATCGAAAAATGCATTAATTTATACTTTAACTGATGCGCAGAGAGCAATCACAATCGTGATGATTATATTGTACATATACATAACAGCGATTGATGTTAGTGATCTATGGAAGAATGTTAATGACAGTTGGCCGCATTATACCTTAGACGGTCTGTTTGGCCGCAGTTGTCGAATTCTCGCCTCTGAACTTATAGGTCCCGGATTCGATGTAAGATAACTTTTTTTGGTTAGCCTAAGTCTTGGATTATCAATATACTTAAGTGTATTTGTTTAATAATATAGTATTTTTGAGTTAGTAGCTCTAACAAGTCTCAAAATTACTTCGAGGCTTACTCAATCTGTGTAATTTGTCCTGTATATATATATACCAATTACTGTTTGCTTAACACGTAACGGGCCAAATAGTATACAAATAAATAACCAAAAAATAAGAAAAGTAAGCCGTACGTTTGGCATTTCCTTTGATAGTATTATTTAGTCGGTTTGAGATAAGAAGTTACAATGTATAATACGAATACAATAAAAATTGTGTTTACCACAATATAGTTAACACCGACTATAAAATAAATAGTTCATTGTGGTCGATGACATAGGGACAATATATTTATCGTTCTTGATACAGTTCTTACTTTTTCTAATCTAAAGTCTAGATTAATGGATACGATTTATAAGGAACCTTCAAACTTTCATTGTTCAATCCTCGATTGTTAATACAAATTTGAGTTATTTCGGTCTGTATATCCTCAAAATTTGATACTCTAGTGGATCCATTCTATTTTAATTAAGATACGATCAGATCGGACCATAGTTATAATTATAAAGAGTGAATCCGTTTATGTAAGCAGACCGAAAAAACTCACAAATTTGTAGAGCAATAAATTTTTTGAACTTCAGTTCACTGGTGCCTTCGATAAGATATAAAATTCACTGGTGCACTATTGATCACAAGTATTATATAAGGTATTTTTTAAGTATTTGAATACCTATGTAAAGGAAGATATTGATAAGATTTTGTGGATGAAGGGAAAAAAGTATGCCGAAATTATGTGATCATTCATCATTCTCATTTAATCAAATTAAAGAATTAATAATGAATAAAAAAAAAAACTGAATTTTATAATACGAAGAAGTCACAAAATAATACTAAAAGAAAATATTATAAATCTAACACAGGTGCTTAAAATTGTATCTGCGCGTCATCGTTGGAACACTTGTATAAATTCTACCGTTGCTGCCACACCTATAACCACGTTTAACAAGGTAAAAAGGATAGAATATAGGTACCTTGTCCGTGTGGTTTCCAGCACTTTATCTTTCCCTTAAATAACTAAATTGTTAAGTTAAACTTGGGATTCTGACCATGTGGCTCTGTCTAGCCCACGTGGGATATAGACGTAACTATATGTATGTACCTGTTTAGCAAAGCTGCGAATTCGTTTTATTCAATACTGTGTTCACTGTATTGTTCTTAGTTTACTGCATCAATACAATTTTTTCTTCTTCATATGATATGGTTAAATATAGTTATAGCGACTCGTCCATCACTCTATGTCATATCATTTAAATATAGACATAATACCTACCTACGTGCAAAGTATTAAAATCAATAAAAGTTGCTACAGAATTGATATACTAAGATACAATAAAAACATTTTTATTGTTATAGTATAAAATCTATAGTATAAATAACACAAAAGAAAATTAAATGGATTTGAAATAAAATACGCTTAAGTTTTAGTTTAAAGGTATTGTGCATACATGCTTATTTCAAACAAAACTTTAATTGCATTTTTGTATGTGGTTTGGTTAATTGAATGTCTCAAACAGTTTTTACAATATTTCTATTGGGTACAAAGAACAAATAAATATGAATATTAGTGAACGACACGAATCATCACACAGCGAGGTTCAATCTATCAATACGCTAAGGTCATTGTAATTCTTCACTATTTCACCCCATACTGCACAATGAGACGTTTTTATAAAGAAGTTATTTTAAACCTGCATGTTGTAGTATTAATAATTATCTGCATGTAATAGTCTTTTAGTGATATATATGTAAATAGCCCGTGAAGATTGTAAACCACTTGCAAACTTTTGCACGGTCTAAGCAAAGTAAATCTAAATTAATGAGCTATCTGATCTTAACCATATGCTTTGTTGTTTATTCATTAAATTCGTAAACATTTTGCACGAAATCGGTGTGGTCCAAGATAAAAATAAAACTTCGGTTAATATTTGGGTTAATAGTTGACTGAATAAGCGAACACCTTCGGTGGTCGGTAACATGTGTCGTAAAAAATGTTCGTTATGTCCGCTCCCCATCCTTGAATACTGTAATACATTATTGTAATTACTTTAAGGTTTTTGACAATCAAAATTATTTATTTTGTCTTGGATACTACACGCATAAAATTAAAGATTTTGTAAGTTATTCTGATTTGTTTCACAAAACGCTTATTTGTCTTATTAATTTTTAAGTCTATAATTAAGAAAATGTCATTATTTCGAATCATTGACATCGTTGTCGCTCACTGGAACTAATAGAGTTGTCTCTTGTTTTGTTAAACATCGTATAAACAATCTTATTTATTCTGTGGTTAAAGTTGAACAAAAACAATTCTATTAGCAGATAAATGTTATGTTTTTGAATGTATTATTTCTTACATTTTCTTAAATAAATATACTTAAAAGGATCTAATTTCATCAGTAAACTTCTATTGTTACATTGACATTATTTAAAAAAAATATCTTAGGACGAAATATTTAACCAAATAACTACGTACTTAATTTAAACATGTTTTATTATAATTGTATATTATGTATATATTTCAATTTACGGTCGCCATCGCAGAAGTCTTTACTGCTTTGCCGATAACTACACATACTTTAATTATATGCACTTGTGTTATGTGCAATAACTACATAGCATTATTATAGAAAACATGTAAATTGCAATAAATGCATTTTATTCGTTATAAATATTGCAATAGTGTGTATAAAGATAGGCGTTTCATTATTATCTAGGTTGTTTGTAATGCAAAAAACATGCAGTTCATTACCAAATAAATAAGACACTTAGCATTCGTCTACAATGCTTGGCCGAGGTGGTAACACTTAGAAGAGTGCTGTAATCGACCAGACCAAAGCAATAAGAGTCATACCATTTATCTAATTGTTCTGGTGAAGCAGTACGTAAGTATGAAACCCAACTAATGAGCCGCTAATTTCGCGCTAGCCTTGATGAGTCGACCTTATCCTATCGCGAAAGAAGGACATTGCCATTGGATCAAGGTCAATTTCTTGAAAGTATCGTCATTGTGAGTAGAAATTAAAGTATCAAATAAACGAAACATCTACACTTCAAGGTTATTTGAGTGGCGCAAAATATATTTCGCCTTAACTATATTTAAAGAACAGTACAGTTCTATTGAAAGACATTGTATTTTGTTTACTGCGGCAAACTAACCTGGTTGACGTTTTAATCATGGGATAATATTATCAGTATGTCCTAAAATTTCACTATCGTAGTGCAACACGCCGGATTATCAAATTTAGTTTAAATCTAGCTCATCACGCACAACTAGTTAATCCCAGCATGATACAATAAAATTGCCGTAAAATATGGCAACATTAAAGTTATGGGTCAAGGACATTGGATTTGAATAACTAACATACATATATACTACGTAAACATATAATCACGTCTATCCATTGCGGGGTAGATGGTATGGCTTTATAATGAATTTGAGATTCAAATATAATCTTAAACCTTCTAATACAGGTTTCCAAAAGTGGTCACAAATCCTACTACTATTATAAAGGCGAAAGTTTGTATGGATGTTTGTTACTCTTTCACGCAAAAACTACTGAACCGATTACCATGAAATTTGGTATGTAGGTAGCTGAAGACCCAGAATAACACATAGGCTACTTTTTATCCCAGAGTTCCCGCGGGATTGATAGGGTTTCCATGCGGACGAAGTCGCGGGCGGCCTCTAGTACTGAGATATATTGTAAATCTGATCACCCTAATGATTTATCGTTTGTACGACTGTTTTGCGCACTACATTATAAAGTCTATATTTTCTCGTCTGTATGTATGCACTATTCCGGAAAGTTGTGGACAGATTTTATTCCTGTTTAAAGTGTTGGGTTTCTGAGGTAGGTTTTTAGTATTTAATACTACCCGTGCGAAGCTGGAGCGGGTCACTAGTATCGAATAAAATATAAATTTTCAATACGTCCGACGTAATAAACACCAATCCACCCGACCAAGCAGTAAAATAAAACCGCAAGCGCAGCTCGTTAGAGAAGTGCCGATATTTCCTACTACGTAATACTGTATTCGTAGCTAATTAGTGCCGAGTGTCTCGCTAATTGTTCTAACTCGCTTCAAGCGCTAATCATTGGTGGTCTAAACAATGTCTTCGCGCCGCTCCGCCTGTACGGAGAATGAATAGTTGGGACATTATCGTCGATGTACCTACTATTACTTTCAATAGTTTCAATATTTGTATAGTCTTATAGCCTTACTAGACATGTTACATTAAAATCTGTATTTACCACGTTATGTAGATTGTTCTTTGCGTTAGTATGCCTAGATTTCAGTTGCGAGTAAATTTTTAGACGTGCTGACTTCAAACAAACCAAAATTTTTTTCCGACTGAATTCAATATGGCCTTAAAATGTGATGACCATTGTCGTATGCATCCCCATCATTTACGGCACACTTATTCGGTTTTTAGATGAAATAAGAACACATGATGTCATTTAGCCCTTTTTTACAACTTCTTTTCACTTAAATGGCGTCTGTCAATTTATTTTAATTCGGTTTTTAGATGAAATAAGAACACATGATGTCATTTAGCCCTTTTTTACAACTTCTTTTCACTTAAATGGCGTCTGTCAATTTATTTTATACCTAGACCGCAGAAACATTTGGTAAACTAAACGTAGAAACAGGTAATGGCTTACTAATGATGTCATTTACTTCAACATTATCAAATAAGGCATATTATTTGTATGTCTGTTTATGTTTTATAAAGACAATGACTTTACCCCAACGGGAGTCGCGCGTGATGGTATATATATGTTATGACTTCTTAAAATCCTTCAATAAGCAGATAATTACTAATGTTATTCTCCGTTAAACGATCCATTTGCCATATTGCGTATATGGTGTATTACCATGCCATATACGTGTCAATTGTTTTGAGTTAAAACAAGGTATCAATTATCATCATCTTGTGCCGATGACCGGAGCCTTTAAAATTTCAGCAATCAACAAACAATATTCTAAATAGACAGTCTATTGTGCGTTTTTGTCTTAAAACAAGTTTGAATTGCATACAGAGAATATTTAACTATAATGTTGTATTGTCTGTTCAGTGCTCTACCCTTCACTTATCCAAATGACCAACCATTTAATTAACTTCACTCCCTGTATTGTATATATTCACACTCCAGTTTTAAGATATCTGTTCAAAAGATTTCTTTTTCTTTGTTTTGTTTTCTAATTGTATACTCTGTTGAAATATTATATTGGCCAGTTGTTACCTTCAAGTCAGCTTCGTCGTGACCGTGATTGAAAGCAAAACAAAACCTTTGTTTCCAAGAAGCCCTGCTATCAACAGTCCAGTTTTCGACGCTTTTGTTATTGATGTAACATTGCCTTACGATTTATTTCGGTTGTTCACAATCGATCAGCATTCAAAATGCATCGCGGTGTGCTGTGCCGCGCGTTCAGAAACAGCATGCCCTTTGTCTTCTAACTTTTCAGTTCCAATAAACCAATATTGGATTCTATGGACTCTTTCAATAATTTAATGGAACAGGTCTGTGCCCAAGTTTTGATAAGTTTGAATATACCAATTCTATTGGCAGTAATATCAATAAGGGTATTGTTTCATAGGTTGTGAAATGTAAGAAAGAAAACTTCAATTTAAAAAGAGAAGGTTTTGTTTTGCTTAGGTCGATTTATTCATTCACTTTCTTATGCCTCATAACATTAGTAGGTACATTTAGGTATTCTGTACACAATGATTATAATTATATTTATATATTTTTTTAATTGATATTTTTTATATTTCAATTATAATGTTTTAAGACGTTTCAGATTGGTAAACAATCAATCGAAACATTCGTGACGGCACCGTAGATTGACGATTGAATATTCATAGCGCAAAGCGTAAGCGAGCGTGCCGTGATGCACGGTCAGCGCTGATCGATGCAGTTAGCGTGATGGACATCACTATTTACCATGATTATTTGCCCCATTTAATCGACGTTTTAATGGGAAATCTTTGCATTTTGTGAGGAAAACCAGCTAAACTTACCAAACATCAAATTAGTCACGTCTGCCACACTCTTCTAAACCTGGGAAGAGTACCTAAAACCTACCTCTGGCTACGCTTTTGACTAGGTACTCTTCGATAAACTGCAGGGGCTGGCAGGGGGTACATATATATTTTGTAAATAATAAATGCACACTAGTACTTATTTAAGTTATTCTTTTTTTATTTATTTAGTGATCAAATTAAATAGCGATCTTACAAAAGGAATCTCTGTTAAGGTCTTTCAAATCTCGAAATACACAACATAATTCACCACCTTCAAAAAAATGGCAAGTGATATGTACATACAATACAAGGAAAGTGTGGAAAGAAAGGTCGGAGTGTGTAGGCCTAGACGAACGAATCTTGATCAAATTATTGACTTCCTGGCAAGAGTCAGGTCAGGTGTACCCGAAACCGACAAGCTTGCATGAAGAGAGTTATGCATGTGGATGTGTTAGCGAAGGAGTATGCAGAGATCGTGGCAAGTGGAAAGATGTAGTCTCTGCCTACACCTCCGGGAAAAAGGCGTGATATTATGTATGTATGATATGCGCGAAGGTTTTTCACTAATCTTTTCGTATTCGTAGCCCAATTAAAAAATACAGTCGCTGGTTAAGGTAGTTATTATTGAATTGCATCACAAGACATGTCGAATGTTCGTTTAGGTCTTACACATAAGTAAGTACATACCTATTTCTTTGCGCAAGCGTATTATTGGATTAACGACTTCGTCTTTATGACTGTCTATATGGCATCCAATGAAAGTAGGTAATTAAATGACAAGCGTTATCATATCTTGTTGGTATTCATACCAAATTATACCAATATTATTCATGTTATCTTATTTTCAAGAAAGGTTTCTCTGTCTTTATGTTGAATAACCCATCTTGGGGTAATATTGCGCAATTTGCTGCTATATCATAATCTGTAATGCATGAAATGTTAACAGAACTGCTTTGATTTTATCTTAATAAATGTTTACTTCATTTAACGGTCCTTTTCGACTGGCTTGACAACGCATGACTAAAAGTTTATTTTATCTGAATTTGCTCAAAGTAAGAAACCAGGAAGAATAAATGTCGTAAATCAATGTCAGTAAATTAATAAACATTATATTTATTATTTATCGATCAATGGTTACCTTCGCGCGGATTCCTTTTAAATACATCATAAATAGACCGGAATCCCCGTGTAAATTATTTGTATTGTTGAGAAGAAATAAGTGTAAAGTTCATGATTCGATTATTTAGTTCAGATTTTTCTAGAATATTATCGGGACTATGCTTAAGATTCAAACGATCCAATCATTCGAACCAGACGTTGCCCCGTTCAAAAATATCAGAGACCAGCAATCGAACAAGGAACGCTAATGGAAGCCTATTAAAATGGCTGTGAGTATTAAAGTGACCGTGATCTTGCTGTATGACATTGGAATTGGTTTCCCCTTTCATTGCGCTGATTGGACCGGTTCTTCAATCTTCAACTCACAGTGACTGAGCATATTTCTGGCTAATCTATATCTGTTTTACGTTCTCCTCTGTATCTTAATGATGTGATTACAGCAATAGTAAAGATTAAGCATCTTGAGAATGCTATGTGTTATAATGTAGTAATAATGTAGTCGCAAAAGTTGTGTGAATTTTTTAATCATCCCGAGCGTTGGTAAAATCCCAGCGGCCTCGTCCATCATTCTGCCTGGAATGGGTTTTCCTTAACGGGTAGATAGGTCGTTTGTTGTTTAAACGTTTTAATTCAAAACTGTTAGGAAATTCAGATTGTAAAAATGGAAGTGTAAAGATGAATTGTAAAGATGAATGTATTTATTACACCAAGCCCTAAAATAATAGCCAGGATTCAGTATCCGCTTATTACAAGTGAACAAGGAAAATCGTAAAGCATGTCATAATAAGGTAACATATCATACTTTATGTGATTACCTATTGCTCAATAGTTGCGTTATTGTTACAGAATAATTTGAAAAATGTATCCACATATCTATGACTTGACATTCTTGTTTCGTTATTATTAAGTTATTTCACTGAGATTATACTGGATAGCTGCAGCTGCTATATCACAATATCGTATGAACAAACAGGCGGGACCATACAATATGATGTGTCTGTCTGACAGGGTTGGTAATGAAGATGCATATGGGGTGTTTGTCCTCATTTCACATGGCGACATCTACATAGACATAGTTTAAATAGCGGGAGCTCATACCGATTGGTGAAATGCTTTGTAAAACAAAATAAAGAAAAAACATAATTACAGAAATGGATTGATTCTATCGAAAATGAAACAACATTTCGACCTGACGTACAAATAGAAATTGATCGTGCTCAGCTGATATTTGCACAATGCACAATTACATCTCTTTTATAATGCATCTTCTTTATGGTGAAAGTAGCGCATTATGGCAAATTTCCCAATCCGTGATCATACAAATATAACAATGACAACTATAGAACATTATACATATTTTAAGCAATTTTTTTCTTCTTTCGAGATTGCTTACTTTTGATGTTGCATTGTGCGTCATTCTCACTGCTGCGTTTTGCCTGCAGGAGATCCAAATGTGGTGTAACCTTTGAAACGAAGGTCGTTGTAGAAGCGAAATCAATTATTGCCAATACTCGGTTCTGGTCGTAAACATTCGCCCAATAAAGTTTATTAGTTTGTCGAATGACGACATTCGCACTGAGGCCTTCGGAGATCATTCAGCTTGTTAAATCACATCTGTATCATTTTGTCAATTTATATATTAAATGTTTCAATAAAACTGTTTTGACATCACACACTATTAATTTATCTGTAATTGTTGTTTATTAATAAATTGGGGAAATAAAACAAATTGATCCTTTGATTCAATGGATGGACTTTGAAGTTTTGAAGATTGCAAATATCGGCTTTTATTGAGCTTCACCTTATACCACTTTGTAATGAAAGTTGAAATATCAAGTTTATACAGCTACAAATTTTGATCGTTTTTGTCTCATGTGAGTACTGATTCTTAAAAAAATAATGCTATTAAAATTTCTATCTATAATCTTTTTGAAGGAAGGACAAAACCTCAGACAGTGTTGACAATGTTTTTGATGTGTTTACGATATTAGTACCTACTATGTCATCTCAAAATTGCTTAAAGATTCTGTCGGGTAATAGTTGTGGGTATGCGAACAACGTACGCCGCTACAAGTCACGCACGCGTAAAGAATTGACGTAAAATTTTACGGTTGAAGATATTGTAAAGATAATGTACTATGATAACTAGGAGATTAAATGATAATATCATAGATAATACGAAGCTATAAAATTGGACTCGACTCAGCATGTTAACACGTCCAAGTCGAGTAATGCCCCGCACTTATCTATTCAGTCGGCAAGATAGATCGATGAGAAAAAAATAATACCCTTACGACAACCCACGACAATAAAGTCATGTCATATGATGTGATTCCCAATTAGCCTACATTTTAAATTGGTGGATTGCATATGCAACGAACAAATGCAAACAATAGCACTCGGAACTAGTTTAATCTCAAGAGCACTCTGGGCGCTCATGCGTCCGGCTATACAAGCAAGACACAATGCGTCTCAAGAGACTAGGCTCCTCCAAGGCACGGCATGTCGCAGTTTTTGCCCGAGGTGCAGTCGCGCGAGGCCGCGAAATCTCCGTGGCGCTACATTCACTTCCTGGTAATGAACACCGTTTGAAGCTCGCCAAATTCATTCAAATTTAGAATCTTCTGGAAGACCAGCTTTGAGAAAATTATTACAGATAATTGAAGCTCTTGCCCATTATATACAAACATTAAATCACGCATCTTTACCAAAGGCAGAGCCTACATTTCTCCAGTGGTTGTGAACCTTTCGTTTCATTGCTTCATCTACATTATACACTCTCTTCGCTCTCTTCATAAGATCTTGTCATAAGTTAAGGGTAGGTAAGGTACTATTAACCGATTTCATCACGTTCTCCTGGGCCTTCCTCTTCCAATGATGATATATAACTATATTACGTTCGCTCAAATATTAGATATCGCTGTATATCACACTACCGACCTTGTGAAGGTAAATTATACCAATTAACATTGAACTGATTTGATAGGTGCGTTCTAAACGATCGAATTTGTAAATATTTATGAGGGGACTGAACTACTTAACACAAATTTAATATCCGTTTATTTACACGCTTTGTTGATAAAAAAATAAACTTACGTCAAATCATATCTCTATGACAATAACAGGCTTAAAAATGGTGTATATTTTGTATGTTTCACTGATCATTTATCTATATTAATTATATTATTCATAGTCAAAAATCTGTATTATATGATAAAAATTATGAAATAGGACATTACATCTAATATTTTTTGTTAACTTTCATATTTAATTTTACTTTACTGGACTTGACGATGCCATTAGGTCTTTATCATATCAGTCTACCTATATACAGCATCCGCTAAAGTGCATTTACCCATACCGTTCAGTCATTGACAATGTTATCACAGAAACTGCCTTAACTACATATATGATTTACCATTATTTTTTCGAATAACGTTGTGGAAATAGTGTTCCAATACCGAATACTTAAAACCGTAATATTTTTTTTCTATTAGGTATTATAATATTATCAACAGTTAGGATTGCGAGAAAAAAGTGTAAACAGTGTTCTTATATCGAATAACCACGTGATAATTTTTAAATAAGTACCTACATGTATTTAGTTGCTGAATTTTCCAAGCTCAAAAGTCAAATATTTTTGCCAAATAAAATGTAACAATTGCTTCCAATAAAATTTAATGTGGGTAACAGTTTTGCTGATATACGTGCCTTGTTACACGCGACCTCATTCCGATTGCCGGGGTACTCGTACTGTTTATGACTAGTCTGATGATTCCCTATCGTCCTGTTTTGACAATTTATATTGCGGTGATAAGTTGAATATGCTGGCTGGTTACGATTTATGACTATACTATGATGAGTAACAAATTCTTGAAGTGGTTATGTATATTATAATGATAGCTCGTGCTACATTGATATCAAGGTCGTCGTTACCTTATCTTGAGAAACCTTTCAACGATTCATTAGAAGAGCGTCGATGAACCAATCTCCTTTATCAGATAAGCTAACCCTTTTTATCGTGTTCAAATAAAACGTAACACGATGTGGTTCATTTTATAACAAGCTGTTATACTTATACTTTTAATAGTGTCAGATACACAAGAAGTATAGTAGGTACACCCATGATCTAGTTGTTACAGTGTCTTATTTACTCTCTCTCTCTCTCTCTCTTTATTTCTAGGATATCTATATCAATAACAGTTGTTCTTTCTTGCTCGGCTTCTTACTTCACAATATATTCTAACACCGAATGATAATATTCGTCCCACGTATTTATTTTAAAGCGCAATAATGTGTCGTCTCCAAAACAGAGCTAGAGCAATCATCTCAAGATCTTATACTCATTTCTATTCATGACTCATGCCAACCTCAGTACGTGAGAGAGTATCTTCACGGATCTGCATCGAATCGAGTCATTCGGCATACATGTCGGACGGTTTCTCCCGCGGCCGGCACGCGTCGGAAAAGAAAGCGAATAGGTAACGGTACCGGTCGACACAGCATAATTATATTACGTACATAAAAGTCAATATTATAATAGACAGGACACCTCTGACAAATTTTATTATTAATTATATTTAAACCAACAAACAAATTAAACATTCTTATTTAAGTTGCTTCGGAACTCTATCCTCAATGTAATACACTTGGTCTTACATACCCATAAAATATCAATCGACCACCATGGTTAGTAAATACAAAATAATCGATACGTAGACGTGAAGAAAATTTAATAAAGTGTTCGATTGAATCGGAACTTAAACCGCAATCCAATCGTTAAAAAGTCATTAGGCTTCAATCGAATCTAGGATCAATTCGATGAGTGATGTGTGTAAACTTCACCTTCCTCTACGGCCTACAAACTACAAGGCAAACGCGATTTTATATCGAATGTCGAACCGATTAGTCGCGAAGACAACAAAAAAATTGTCATTTATATCATTTAAAAACCGGTCGTGTTGGGAATCTACTTGATTTACTCAGCGCAAACGGTTAATTAATTCCAAATTACAAAGATTTAACTAAGTAAAATTATTTTTATTTTTATATCCTTTAATAATTTGATTTGGTTCCATTATTTATAAACTTGAAAAGTCGATAAAGCTATAGTTTAATAATATCATAACACCTTTGTACTTATACCTGTTCTCATTGGCCCTGCTCACCGAAGATCTGAGCAACTACGAAATCTGCCCTAAATCTTGTTCATGTCCACCTGAGAAGTGTGCTGTGCTGCCGCTCGACCTGGCTGCGAAAACGTTGAATCAAGGCCAATGCGTGCGAAACACCTACGCGACAACGAACTACCACTCATAAATAACCATAAAGCGTGCTAACTGCTCATTTCTATTTCCCCAAAGGTCTGATGCACGCTGGAAGATTAGACACGTCACTTACAAAATATCAAACACCAATTTTGTTTTGTAAACCATTTGATTTGAACCAATTTTTTCAAGCTTTCAGTAAGTATGTATATTGATTTTTTCTGATACTTTTCTTTTTACAACATATACGAGTATGTATATAAGTAATGCAAGTGAAAGGCCACATGCTAGTAATTTTACCACTTTACATAATAACAGACAATTTTGCACATTTCTGCAATTCTGAATCTCATGCGAAGTTGCATAAAACATGAACCTGCTGGCCTTGATCGATCGATTTGAATCTGCGCTGCCGCTGTGGACATGCTCCATAATGCCACCAACTGCTCACAACAAGGGCAGGGTCGCCCTCTGCTCCACTTCCTATGCTCAGTACTATAGTCTCTATGCCTGGGAACTGTGTCAGGGAAATAGCCAAATGATCCATTTAAAAATAAATCCTGTTAACAACTTTGGTATTTTCTTTGTAACTGATCAATTAAAACTAATATTAAAGTTATTAAATTTTGTTCGTGAACTCCATTATAAAGTTAGAAACTTATCGAAATTTTTGTAACTTCCGGAGTGTGTTCACGATTTTAAGAATTGAACTTGTAGAAGTTCCATGTGAAAATAATACTTGTGATTTTGCTCACAGTTTCAGCAAATATAACCAAAAATCAATTAATTAACGAGCGATACTGAAATTGACAAAGATCATTGTCGGTCGAGTACAGGTATAAGATTAATAGGTTGGCGTTTACCGGATCTTAATACGAGGTTTCTAGCGCAGAAGTCCAGTTAAGGCCAATGGTGAATGTTACAAGTACGACCTTTGCATTGATATGCTCAAGATTCGCTAAGTCACTGATGGAACGTGAGAAACTACTAACTCATACAGCAGACACACTGCCCAAATTCCTCTTATCTCGGAGAAAGTGTATTTGTATACTCTAAATAATTCTACGTGCCCGACATATTTTATCACACCACACGTGAATAAGTGTTATTTAATACCTACAACGTATTTCGGTTTGTTCACGTTTCCAGTTAAAATGTAACATGTTAAGTATTACAAAAGAACTGTTTTGTAATGTCAGATGTTGCTACATGTAAATGTTTTCATCGTGAAAAATCATATTTTTTGTGCCAGGCCCAATCATAAAACTACCTCTCATTACTCTCCCTCTTCAGACCTTTATTTGTTTTTCTTTCTTGTTATATTAAATTGCGATGACTGGGTTTTCATCGTATTGGATGACATGATGACCACTTGAATCAATGATGTTATATGTCACTATTGCCTTGGGTTCTTTTCCATGCGAAGCTTGGGAAGAATGGCCTCTGGGCCGTAAAGTGTTGTACAAACAGTGCCAGTTCATTTTAGAGGGTGACTCATACAGGTATTTACCTTTTAGGAGCCCTCATCCATTCGGTGACGAAGTTACATCATCGCACTGAGACAATATTCGATAAATATCTGTCTTATATACATACATACGTCAGCGCTATTTTAACTCATGATTTTTATCATCAGTGTTAAGCTTATATCAAGAAGTGATTACCTACACATTCAGATTTATATTTGTTATTTATCCCACCTCTTAGTTTCTCACGCACGCCAATCTAGGCTTACTTTTGCTACGGTTTTGTTATAGACATCTGAGAGTGATAGTTTGTTTACTAAGTGTTGCTTTTGTTTTGTTAGACAATAGAGCGAGGCTAACGAGCTTAGTAAACCTTTACAAAACATCACTTTCAACATGACGCCAAATTAATGTCGTAGATTGATTTCTAAGTTGATTAGAACATGCTAGTACTAGCTGGTCTTGCAAGTAACTAATCTGTGAAATTTAATTTGGTAACTAAAAGTTTGAAAAATTAAGTAACTTCAAAACAATGAAAGCAACGAAACATAATAGTTTAACCATTAGTGCTTTTAATACCCAACTGCCTTTCAAGCGACTTTAACGAAAGACATTATATAAAACCTTCGAAATAAACTTATTGAATAAAAAATTTGTGTGCTGAAAAATAGTTGTAGTGAATCAAAATAGTACACTGTTTTTATTGTAACTCATTTAATAGAGAACATTATGACAACGAGGCCGTCTAAGGTCACGACTCCAGCATCAATTAAAATCTATGTCTCGGACAAACCCACGCTGCTGCCTGATTTGTCTATTTGTTATAACTACAACAAAAAGACCCTTATTATCGAATATTGTTTTTTCAATTTGATTTATGAATGCAATTATGTTGGTTTTCCCTCATTTTGTTAAATTGATACAAGAAGAAAAGATGTACCTTTTTTCCACCATCCATTGTGTGCTATATTGAACGATATGAGCAATAAGCTTATTTATTTTTCAGACAAAAAGTATTTCAATCGTTCTGTTCCTCACTAACTTTTAAAGGAACGGGTAGTTTTATTTACAGATTCCGAAATATATTCACAACAAACAACTATAATCTTGTTGTCAACTTTTAAATCTGTATCGATTCCATTGTTTCAACGTCAACCCATCGCAACTGATTATTAATAAACAGACTAACATCTATGTGGTAATGCCCCTAATGTACAGAGTAAATAATTGTGTGTTCAATATGAGATGACGCCGCAGTAAAGACGTCAGAGCTTCCGCCCACTTGTACCTGAAGTGCGTAGAACAGGCTTCCTACGAGATACCAGCGATGGCTTCCTGATATCTGATATTGATGTTCCAATAAAATATTTATTTACATTGCATTTAAGTATTCTGATAATAAACATTTTAGCGTGCTATTAACTACAATTGTGACAGTAAAGAATTTTCTAAAGACGTTGTGACAAAGGATGAACTTCTATTCCTAATTCAATGGTCTATATTTAAAGATTTACTCTTCCAACTTTTCCCTGTGGAGTTTTTAAAGCATAAAGTTATTTTCCTTGTTGGTTATTTCCAGGAAACTTTGTATAAGTGGTACATTCCCACACGTCACGGCATAAGTAACGGTATCTTTCCTAGACCTGTGACGGTGAATGCGTCTGTGCAAATAAAAACAAATTTTAAATTAATAATTGTTTTTAACCACACGTCAGAAAATATCATTCAAAATCGCACGTGTACTTAGCAAGTGCATACGCTTTATACTATTTTCCTGTATCTGTCAATACCTGTCAATGAGCAGCACCGAAAGTACAACGATTTCCTGCATTGACCTGTTTCTACATAGATGAATGAGTAAATTAATTAACCTACAGAACGATGATATCTGGACATGAATCGGTCTGCTTAGATACGTCTGGAAGTTTAGAGTGAACACTCGAAGATTATCGGTTCCAGTTATCCAAGTCACTTACCTTGTAAGCTCTACAAGTTGTAGCTAACGATCTGTATTTGTTCTTCTAAGGATTGAAGCAACTTCTCATGGCTGCTCGTTTGTTTGGTCATGCGTCTCATTGCATCACCTGTTTAGCGTGTAGCCGCAACTGCTTGGGACAACGCTGTCTATTGTCTCACTTATTACATCCATTATTGGTCACGTTAAACTCGACACGCTTTTTTACGAAGGATCCTAGTAGATCGACATGTATTTCTAGAAACAATAACCGACTGTTAGTTCATAGTACAGAACAATTTGAACGGAAAAGGTGAAGGTAGAAAGAAAAGCCTTCATATTCTGTGCCTTCCTGTTTCATTAAATTAATTTCGTAATTACTCGTACTTACCTCTATAATGTGTAGAGTAATTTTTTATTCTCAGTGGACTAAGGCCAATCGATTTCTTCTTCTATAGCTATCCTAGTAAGCATTTTAATGATAAAATACTTAAAAATAATATAGACGAAAGTTACTTAGAAAAAAACCCTTCATATTAGTATTTATATTTCATTATTCCGACCATTAGTTAGCTTTCAATGTCATATTTCCTCAAACATCATAAGCTGCAATAGTTCAACCGTTATCGCAGTTGAATCACTTTCGTTTTGTTTATCTTTATCGGCTGTTAGCTCGTGACCTGTTGCTTTCCCTCACGAAAGCCGTGTCATGCCCTGTAGAGTAGTGTAGGGTACAGTCGCTGACAAATCACGTTATACCGTGATGGCATCAGTTATTTGCTGGAAAAAATATGAGATTAATTCAACAATAGGCCATTGTCATATGTGGCAGAATACAATTCAATGTTTTACGTGTGTAATGAAGCTTTTTATGTGAATAAAAAGACGCATATGTAATGGATAATAACACGTAATCAAGCATTTAAATTCTATTAGATAATGTAATTCAATATTGAAAGTAGACAGTTTTCTATATTTAAGAAATTCTTAAGACATTCGAATTAAAAAAGATATTGATTTTAGGCTGATGATATTAGCAATCAAATAGCAATTCGTCAAATTAGATTTGAAAAGCAAATACCCGTAATATTCAAACAATATACTAACCCATTATTTTGAACGTAAATACAAAAGGCAGCAATTGCCCATCAATCTACTCACGAGCGGGCGGTACAAAAGCGTAAACAAGTTCTGAAATTTTAGCTTTTCGTCGGCCCGACAGTCATATAGTATTTTATTTTATACTTAATCTAAAATACTGATATGTTTTGTAAGTTTAACATGTCTTTGAGTCGTTATTAAATCTGAAGCGTTTTTAAAATCTATAGTTTTATCCCAATTGTTTTCAGCTGTGTTTGATGAATTAAATTGACTAAGCAGGTTCACAGCAAGGCGAAATTTGTGAAGCAATGGTGAATATAATTAGGTACTGGTATATTCATATTTGTCTGACAAATAAACTTGTATCTATGTTGTTGTCGCGCTGGCTGATACTATAGTCAGTAATTTCGTTCTGTCTGCTTACTGCTACATACTTAGATAGCCTCGCCTTCGTCTAGGTCACCAAAATACACAATGGGTCACTTGACAAACGCCTTTGTTTAATTCTTGGAATAGGAAATTCAACATGTTTCAAATAGCAGACCAAAAAAAATCCAGCCAATAATAACGTAAATTATAACAAAGTTCCCATTGTGTACCTATCCATACTAACCAATAACATTTTTTTTCTACGTTACAAATTAACTTAAAAACAACTGTTTGTACCGACTAGATGATATCGACAACCTTTACAAGTTAGGTCAAAAGCTAGGTTTACACATTTGTCCTAAAAAAAATAATATTAATAGAAATATATTTTTTCAGGAATCAAAGCCCATTTGTTCTAAAATTTGTTCGAAGCCTTCCCCAAATTGGTATTTTATCTGTATTATCAATTCATTTTAAACGCATTTTTTATTTACAGATCGACAGAAAGATACATGAAAGTGAAATGGCGGGACGTTCGCG
This sequence comes from Amyelois transitella, assembly GCF_032362555.1. Classification (NCBI taxonomy): domain Eukaryota; kingdom Metazoa; phylum Arthropoda; class Insecta; order Lepidoptera; family Pyralidae; genus Amyelois; species Amyelois transitella. The sequence continues at coordinate 9,798,619 of NC_083509.1, forward strand.
TGGGAGACATTATTCACCTGTCGAACAACGAAGCAGTGCCGGCTGACATGGTGTTGCTACACACTTCCAATCCGGTGGGAATCTGCTACCTGGACACTTGCAATCTGGACGGGGAGACCAATCTGAAGCAAAGGGTAGTCGTGCCCGCTCTCAAGCAATTTGTAAGTAAACTTCTTTAGAACATTGTCTTATTCCTGTGGAGGCTTGTAATCAAATAAGGTTATTCAAATAGTTAAACAAATATTATCTGAACTGGATTAGGATCCATTGTTAACAGAGTCATGCGGTGGTTAGACAGAAGGCGCAACATTTATACAATTAACTCACTTACCAATTTCTTGGTGGTAGTCCATAGGCGTACTTGAACCTATCTTCAGGTGGGTGCAATCAACCAGGTGTAATTCTTAGTTTAGCGTATACTGACGAGTTTTTTAGAATTCCTGGCGGAGAACTAAAGCTGAAATAACTGTTGTAAATTATAAAGACAACTTCTGAATATCAAGGAAAGTATGGTTACCGTAATTGAGCTTCGTAATCGTAATACAATTATTTTTGCGGTCATGTTCGGAAGCTGCACAAATTCATTTCTTATTTAGGCTACAGCGATTACACGGTGCTTTCGTTTTTTGGGTGTACAATAATGGATCCAGAGATTAGCTGATTCAAACCAACAAACGGAGCGTGAGAATCACTGGCTCTTGTAGAACATTTCTTTCTAAGCCCTTTGTTGTGGAATCATCATAGAGTGCTTAAAATGCGTTGCATGAAGTTACTTTCATTTTTGTGGCTTTAAGAGTAAATAAAAAATATGATAAAAAATCAGTAGTTTGTGCATATAGTAGTGAGTTGAGGATTCGTTGGGGGCATACCATGTTTGTTCTCCCTGACCGCCTCGTAAGTAGGTACAGCTAATTTCTATATTGATTTATATTTTTCTTTGTTTCAGCATAATCAATTCAATCCCGCCAAATTTATTAGTTTAGTAGAGGTAGACCGACCATCAACAAAAATTTACCGGTTCACGGGCACGATATCAAACCCAAACGGATCTAGAATTCCACTCGACTCGGATAATTTACTTTTAAGAGAATGCACCATCAAAAATACCGATTTCGTAGAAGGAATCGTCGTGTACGCTGGCCACGAAACCAAAGCCATGCTCAACAATGGAGGCCCTCGATATAAATGTTCCAGTTTAGAGAAAAAAATGAACACTGACGTCATTTGGTGCATCTTAGTTCTTTTGTTTTTGTGCTGCACCGGAGCCGTCGGTTGCAAGTTATGGCTGGACGGGTACTATAAACAGTATGACGCTAAAACCTACGAGAACATACCATTCTTGCCGATATCCGAGAAACCTACGTACGAGGGCTTGATTATATTTTGGACTTACATTATAATACTCCAAGTGATGATACCGGTTTCTTTATACGTGACGATAGAGATGGCTAAACTTCTGCAAGTGTACCATATACACCAAGACGTGGAGATGTTTGATCCGGAAACGAATAGGAGAATTGAATGTCGAGCGTTGAATATAACAGAGGAGTTGGGACAGATCCAGTACGTGTTTAGTGACAAGACGGGCACTTTGACAGAGAACAAGATGGTGTTCAGAAGGTGCTGCGTGGGCGGGGTGGACTACGACCACCCGCCCGGGCCGCCGGCCGAACCCGCATCCGACCTGCCGCCCATCGTACAACCCATTACAAACGTGTCACCGAATACAAGATTGCTACAGCATTTGACGGACAATAATGACAATCAGCATACACAAAAGGTATTTATTTAAAGATTTTGTATCGAAAGAAACGTAAAGCCCTCTTGTTCCGTCTTAACATAATATTTAAAGTTGCGTTTCTTTTTGCAATTAATGTGTTTTATATCTGACTTACCTATGTAAATTGCTGTCAAATAGCCTGTAAGAGATTTCTTGTATTTTTCTTATTAGATATATATCATGTATTATCTAAGGGAAAGCATGTCTTATTCCCAGAAAGAATGTTATATTTTAAGTAACGAGACTATTTTGATACTCATTACTCTTGTCTTGCTTCATAATGCATTTAATATAGCAAATAAATATGCATCGTCTCTAAGACGATGAAGAAGGTATTAATATCTGACAATAATGTACAGGTACGCGAGTTCATGCTGATCTTAGCGGTGTGTAATACCGTGATGGTGAACCAGCCCCACTTCGACCCCACGCAGCTCAGCGCCTCAAACTCCACCACCGACCAGTTCAACGACAAACCGGCCAAGCCTAATGGCACGATGCGATCCAACGATAAGTATGTACCTTTTAGATGTACTCGCTTTTGCAACTTTATGAAAAAATACTTTTTCCGTGATAAAAGATGATACCTTGTCACCTTTAGTGCTCTTTTAATATGTATGTCAAATTAAATAAAGATTGATCAAGTATATAAAGCGTGAAGAACGGATAAACAAACAAACTTTCCGATTGATAATATGAGTAGGGATTTAGATTGTTTCCCGGTTAGAAGGAGGTTTATACATTCGAAATTATCTAGAAGCTTACGCACTCCTCGATCGGTCTTAAAACCCACTTTTCTCCCATAGAGGAAAAGTATGATAACTTTATTATGTTCTTGTCATAAGGTATGCCCGCCTAGCGGAGTCTCGGTCGACGACGCCATCACCGCCGCCTTCGACAGCTTCCCCGCTCCGTATCCGACTTCCACGACTACGCCGCGACCGTGACGACAACAGCAGCGCCTCCACCAATGACGTGCAGGTAATATTCACTTCAATCTATGTTAGCCGTTATTTTTACTCCAACAGTCACATACAGGTAAAATATGATGTTTAACGTACAATTTTGATGACATTTGAAAACTCCCGAGAGCTTTGCTTCCAGGGAGCTGGGATGGTGCGAATGAAGGGACCTGAAGTAAGGCCTGCTTGTAAGAGGCAGTATCACATTAATACTATGACGATGAATGCTAGGATCATTGGCAGCCGCACTTCTTACTTGCTTCCTGTGTGGATCTCCTTTCCATGACTAGTCCATTCGCTCCACTTTTACTCAGGAATCAGATTCTCTCGTCACGGCACGCAGACACGGCAAAAAACAATATATAAGTTTTTATTGAACCCCATAATATTGTCTAAAATTAAGTTCCCTTGAGATATATATTAATATTTCTTTTATATGTTCTATCATATATCCTGGGCCTTGGGCAACAAACTTGCTTGATGCGGGCGCGCCTTTTAACGTTGAGCCCTCATGTTCAAGTTCATAACTTTATAGCTTCATCTAATTAATTAAAGCTTATATTTAACAGCTTTATTGCGTGCTGTTCATTTGATGTCATGTCGCGTGCATTTCCAGCCGCGCCCGATTTGTTACCTTGGCGGGCGAGAGTCAAGTATGGATGGGTTAAACAATTTAGATGAGTGCTGAACTTGGAATGATAATTTCTTTTTAATTTTAAATCGGATCATTTGGCTTGATAGGAATTATAATTAAGTAACATACGCCCGCGTTATACGAAATATTTGGTCGATATGAATGTTTGAAAATTACATTATCTAAAGAACATAAATATGCTTCATACACCTAGTAGGTTCGTCTGTATGTTGTCTGTTTTTAGTCACTTGATAACAGAAGAAACTATTATGTTTTTATTGATCCAATTCCATAATAATGAATCTTAATTGTAGACTTTTGCCGTCCTTGAAAAGAAACTGGTAATGAATGCTGTTGAAGCTTTAACGCTCAATTAATTTTACATAGGAGTAGACTGAGGTCAATAGTCTCTAAAAGGCCAAGTTCAGCTAGATAGTTGGTGTAATGAAAGAATTGTTTTTAACTTTATAAATACTTTTACCAGATGGCACGCTACGAAGCAGAAAGTCCTGATGAGCTGGCATTGGCAGAAGCTGCGCTGGCGTACGGCTACGAACTGCGCTCGCGCACGCCCGAAGACGTCGAAGTGGCCATTCGTGGAGAAATAACTACTATCAAAGTCCTTAGGGTGCAGCAGTTTGATGCCAATAGGAAATGCATGTCGGTGGCGTTGCGGTTGCCTAACGATCAGGTAAATATTTTTTAAATGTGTAACCTTTTTCTCTGTTCGTCAGTGGAGACGTCAATCTTTTCTCTTCACTCATAAATTGTAAAAATCAATCAAGGAAAAGGAGCGTATTTTCTTAAGATTCTACCTTCAGACAATTGACAAGCAACCTATCATAATCTGAATCTCAATTCCATCAGTAAGCAATTCAGGTGAACATGAAATATGTTTATCTTTGACACAGGTCGTGTTATACGTGAAGGGTGCAGATTCCACCGTCTTGAACGCTCTCGCGCCAACGCGCGCCGGTTCAGCGGAGGCGGCCGCTTTAGAGAGAACCCGCTCGCTTATCACGGAGTATTCACACGCGGGTCTACGATCACTGGTCATGGCCAAGCGAGCGATGCAACCAGCGTTATGGGAAGAGTGGCTAGCTGGACACAACCGTGCTTTGGAGATCGGAGAAGGTTGGTATATTATCCCAGAAGTCATAGCAAAGGGAAAATAAACTTAATTTCTAACGATATGATGCAAAATGGGTCAGTTTTCTCTACAGGTTTGTTGATGTCACACGGAAGTCGCTTCGTCTAAAAACCTGCCTCTAGGATCGTGGTTAAAGGCGTAACCGCGGTTTCCTTCCCGAGGTGAAGCCAAAATCTGGACTAAAATAACATGAGTATAGACATTCGAATAAATCAAAATAAACCAATGATATTAATATTAAGATTTTTTTATGAGAACTTTTGAAATTTTTTTTCTCCTCTCATCGATAAAATTATTCCAGGTCGCGAGAAGAGAATACGGGACTCGCTCGCTCGGCTGGAAAGCGCTTTAACGCTAGTCGGTGCGACGGGCGTCGAAGATAAACTCCAGGAAGCCGTGCCAAGAACCATCCGCGCCTTGTTGGACGCCGGCATCATCGTGTGGGTGCTGACCGGGGACAAACCCGAGACCGCCATCAACATCGCCTACTCCGCCGCGCTGTTCTCGCAGAACGATCGATTGCTGCATCTCATATCTAGAAATAAGGTAGGTATCGTACATCAATCAACAAAGGCCAGTGGCTTAACATTTTTTATCTATTGTAACGTCTTGTTCGGATATTTTAAGAGAAACTCTAGTAACAAAGACTTTTTAAGTTCGTATTCACTAATTTATTGATCTCACACTATGTATGCTCAAGAGTCACATTTATATTCTTTATCGCAGCCATGGTTTATCCTCTCTTAGGTCGTTTAAATTCTCGTTCGGTTGTCCCTTGTTCCATTGCCAAGATCTAACTGAACATCAGGTTCGCATTAATACTCGTATGCAAGCGAATTGCATACTCGAGCTGACCGAGTCTAGAACTGATGATGTATGTAGAATATCGTCATCCTTTTTTGTTTTGAAGAGTAGTTTATTTGGTCATGTTTCTCTGCCAATTTTACTACATTGTAACGCTATCATACAATAAGGTTGTTATTGGCTGCGTATTCACCGGCTCAGTCAGTACGCGGCTATTTACGAAATGTGTGCCATTGCCAGGAGCACGCGGAGTCGACCATCAAAAGCTACCTGGAAGCGAACCTGAGCGACTCGGTCGGCGGGCGCGCGCTCGTGGTGGACGGCCGCACGCTCACCTACATCCTGGACCGGCGCTCCGGGCTCGTGGCGCCCTTCCTGTCGCTCGCCAGGAGGTGCTCCGCCGTGCTGTGCTGCCGGGCCACGCCGCTGCAGAAGGCGTACATCGTGAAGGTAGCTATAGCGGCACTGCCAGCTTCCTGTCCTCGCCAGGAGGTGCGCCGCCGTGCTGTGCTGCCGGGCCACGCCGCTGCAGAAGGCGTACATCGTGAAGGTAGCTATAGCGGCACTGCCAGCTTCCTGTCCTCGCCAGGAGGTGCTCCGCCGTGCTGTGCTGCCGGGCCACGCCGCTGCAGAAGGCGTACATCGTGAAGGTAGCTATAGCGGCACTGCCAGCTTCCTGTCCTCGCCAGGAGGTGCTCCGCCGTGCTGTGCTGCCGGGCCACGCCGCTGCAGAAGGCGTACATCGTGAAGGTAGCTATAGCGGCACTGCCAGCTTCCTGTCCTCGCCAGGAGGTGCTCCGCCGTGCTGTGCTGCCGGGCCACGCCGCTGCAGAAGGCGTACATCGTGAAGGTAGCTATAGCGGCACTGCCAGCTTCCTGTCCTCGCCAGGAGGTGCTCCGCCGTGCTGTGCTGCCGGGCCACGCCGCTGCAGAAGGCGTACATCGTGAAGGTAGCTATAGCGGCACTGCCAGCTTCCAGTCCTCGCCAGGAGGTGCTCCGCCGTGCTGTGCTGCCGGGCCACGCCGCTGCAGAAGGCGTACATCGTGAAGGTAGCTATGGCGGCACTGCCAGCTTCCTGTCCTCGCCAGGAGGTGCTCCGCCATGCTGAGTACAAGTAGCAGTCGCCCTATGAACTTGAACCCTCAGTTTTAAGTTGTAGATATTAACCCTGTTATTCATTTTTCAGGCAGTAAAGGAAGAATTGAGCGTGACCACATTGGCGATAGGCGACGGCGCGAACGATGTGTCGATGATACAAACAGCTGATGTGGGAGTCGGTACGTATGAAAAGAAAAAAAAACAATTGACTTGCTTTATATTTTTTTACGAACGGCTGTGTTAGCCTGATTGGAATCCTTGGAAAGAGATTCTAGCGGCTGGATCAGTAAATTTTTCAAAGTAATATAATACGATCATTTTTAATGTAGCCACTTTCTTTGATTTTTTTGATGCAGGATTTTGCGGTCGCGATATGAAAATTAATGACAAGTTATTTGCTTACAGGTCTGTCAGGTCAAGAAGGTCGTCAAGCGGTAATGGCGTCAGACTTTGCGTTGTCGCGGTTCAAGTTCATAGAGCGACTGCTACTCGTGCACGGCCATTGGTGCTATGACCGCCTCGCCAGGATGATACTATACTTCTTCTTGAAGAATGCCGTAAGTTACTTTGTATAATTAAATTTTCTGCTACAATAATCGTACAGACACCTTAGTTTGTTTGTTTGTAATATCTTTACTGCATAGAAATTTACACAGTAACAAGAAAATAGTACATATATAGCTTCTCTGAAAGATCACAAGTCAATGACTTCCGTTATGTCATCCCCTACTAAGTTACGGTATTGCTAATATGTAACTATGATCGTCTCGCCAGGATTCTTTTATTTCTTTTATAATGCCTGCTTTGAGGTATCAAAATAACAGTGAGAAATTTAGATGTAGTAATCTACGTGAGGATTAGTTACATAATTATTATATTTGTTTCAGACATTTGTGTTCCTCGTGTTCTGGTTCCAATTCTACTGCGGTTTCTCTGCCAACGTGATGATCGACCAGATACACCTAATGTCTTATAATCTCATGTTCACCGCATGGCCGCCGATCGTCATAGGTGAGTGTTGCCATATCAAAAATACGTCTGCGGTCCCGCTAGCGTAGCGCTAGCTTCTTTTTATGCAATAGAGGCAGACCTTCTGTTAACCGCCTTATGCTTGTCCCTTATACTACTTTCAGACAACGACATGCGGGTCTCAAATGCAAATCCTACATTTAATTCTTGTCTCAGAATAATAATAAAAAGAGACTTTGATCCAATATTCGACAACATTTTATTTTTGCATCATATTTCCGACGGTTTCAACTATATGTTTGTATAAATAATTTTGGCACGTCACTAGGAATACAAGGAAGCTGTATATATAAAAAAATATAAGTTACGTATAAGTTTTCATACATATATTTTTTGTCAAACCAAACTCACCATAAAATAAACTTTTGTTGAGAAAGTTTGCACTGTAATATTTTAACGAAAATGAAACTTGTCAAATCGAGCTACAGTAACCAATCAGAACAAAGTCCGACAGTGCTAAACACTGTTTACAACGCCATCTATTGATTATGACGTTTACAAATTTAAAATGCCGTTATCTGCCAAATCCTTGTTTTAAGTAAATCGTCAAAAATGCGGTAAAAATTTAAAATGATGCCATTCATCAATAAGAACGCCTATTTATGACTTAAAGGTACCAAAAAGTCGTATATACAGATCGAAAGAGATTTTTTTTTCTTATTCTACTAGTAAAAAAGGTGAAAATCCTGATGTCAGATAACGGCATTTTAGTTATACCACGGCAGTTTTACACCCTAGTCTCTGAGAATGGTGTGGCGGGAAGATCAAACTTTTTCCAAGTTTGGGTTAAAGTCACCCGAAAGGGCCAAAGTCATACGACTCTACCGGTACTTGTTTCTCAGGCGCATACGACCGCATAGCCCCGGCGTCCCTCCTCACGGAGCGGCCCGGCCTGTACGGCGCGTGCCGCCGCGGCCTCACGTACAAGGCGCACACGTTCTGGCTGGTGCTGGCCGAGTGCGTCTACATGAGCGTGGTGATCTTCTTCACGGCCGCGGCGGCCTACGGCGGCACCGACGTCGACCTCTGGGAGTTCGGCACCTGCACCATGACCGCTTGTCTCACCATCATGCTGCTCTACGTCGCAATCGAGACGAGGAGTTGGGTGAGTCACTGGAATATGATGAGCTTTACACTGAAAATAGCGTGCGATGTATCTAGACGTACCCTCAGATGATGGAATCAATGTAGCGATTATGGTGAGGAAAAATATCGTGAGGAAACCTGTACATTCAGGTATTGTGTAACATGATCGATCCAATACGGGTTTGGTTCTCTTGCAAAGGTTGCGGAGGTCAGGTGGCAGTAGCATCGTTTAAAAACCTGACTCACCCAATCGGCTTGTCTCTTTTGCTGTAGATAGATAAAGTTTTATTGCACTATAAGAGTAAAACATACAAAATAGCACCAAACAGACAAAGATGTACGTCGCCATCGAGACTGGATGTGGGGTGCGAGCAAATTTAAATAATAAAATCAATTTGATTGATTCTATTTTACCTAAGACCACTATTAGGTACGTTCGCCAGATAAATGAAGTGGTGGTAGTAGAAGTAAGGACGAAGTATCCAGAAACACGTACAACTAATAGAAAATAATAGGAATGGCTTATGTATACCTACTATTTCACCTAAGGCCTGACTCCTACATGCACCGTACGTCATACATCGAGCGAAGAAGATTCCAATCTCCTTTCTATCAGAAGATCCCGCTACGGCGTATATCATTTCTATTCTTTTAAAACATGTAGTCGAATGGTGTCAAGCAGATAGCCGACCCTATAACATAAGCAAGCCTTTTTTACCTAATTACTTTTTCAGAACACGTACCTCTAACTTACATGATATTTTTTTATCAGGCTTGATCTTAGAATTTAACCGAAAATGTAATTAGAGGGATAGAGAAAGATCATACAATTAATGTCTGCAGTCTTTATTAATAGTCATTCGGTGTTTCCATGCAGCGATTTTTCAAGATACTCGTAAGTGCATTAGCGTGTGCCACTGGGTGTGATTTAGCTTCGTTCACGTTTTAAACTGCACAAAGTGTTTGTTGATGTCGTCGAATGAGAAACTAAAGGCCTATAAATTTTTTAAAAACCGTTCTGATTTCAAATCGTTTTTGACACTTCCTTAAACTGTGCCATAGATAAATATAAGATTTATAAGCGGAAAAATTGATTTATTGGATGAAAATAACTTTGTAAAATAACCTGTAACTCATCTTTACAAAATAAAAAGGTATATATAATTTATTTAAAACTATTGCTTTCTATGAATTGTGTTTTTCAATGTCTCATAGGGATTTTCTTAGCAATATATATATGTTTATTTTATATCACAATATACATAGTTTTAGTCACATACAATGTCTTTTTAAGCGTGAATCACGACTTAAGAATTATAGTGTAGTGTGACGTGAGAGAATGTTTTTTTTTAAAGTACTTGATCTTTCAAGTAAAGTAAAAAAGCGCTATATCATACGTTACACTGTAAACAATGTCAGTTTAACCACATTTACAAAGTAGTTTTCTTCGTTAGGCGAATGCATGAAACTGAGACTGTTACCTGTTGAAACATGCAAAATAAAACTGAACATCTTTTTACCCAGACGGTGATCCACGTGGTGGCTCTAAGCGGGTCATTGCTGGCATTCTTCGTGCTGACGCTGATCTTCCAGAGCCTCTGCGTGGTCTGCTTCAACCTGCCTTCCACGTTCAGGGTGATGCAGCACGCCATACAGAGCCCGGTGTACTGGCTCGTCGTCATCATCACGGCTGTCGCGGCCTTGGCGCCGAGGTATGTACTCTGATCTTTAACTTCCCTCCTTGTTTGGTCTTCATTTACCTTCTCTTTCTTTCTATCTCTTTGGTTCTACCTTAAATATAGAAAAATTAATGTGAACAGCTCTATAGGTGCAGAGCGTCATAGATTCTCCTCACTGTGCGCATCACAGTCCACTTTTTTTTCTCAACCCCACGTTTTTTTTCTTATAACCCCTCAACATTCCAACAGAGTAAAATTTTGTTTAGTTGGACAGTTGACCACATAAGTAACAATCAAGGTTGTTATATATTTGTTTATTGCGCATACAATAAATATGTTGATCTATACTAATAATATAACAAAGCTGAAGAGTTTGTTTGTTTGTTTGTTTGAACGCGCTAATCTCAAGAACTACTGGTTCGAATTGAAAAGTTCTTGTGTTGAATAGACCATTTATCGAGGTAGGCTTCAGGCTATAAAACACCACGCTGCAACTACTAGGAGCGAAGAAATGTGATAATAGAAAATGTGAAAAAAAAAACGAGGAAAATTATTCATCCTCGAGGGCTTCAATGATGCCCAAAATAACAATTCCACGCGGACGAAGTCGCGGGCGCAGCTAGTTATAATTAATAATTGAATTCCCCAGACTGGCGTACCACGCGATCCGCAACAGCACCCGGCCCGGGTCGCTGGGGCGCGCGGTGATCTCCCGGCGCCGCCGCAAGCGCTCGCGGCTGCCGTACGCGGCCCACTATCGCAGCTCCGCCAGCGCCGCGCACGTCTACAGGTATGTAATGTCACTGACGCAAATAATCCAGCCCTCGTAGTATGGAACCCGCCAACTTCGTTTTACCGCGTGAAATCTCTTTTTTTTTTTAGTGGTGCCGGGAACCATAAGGGAACTAAGCTATATTTATACATACATACATACATAAAATCACGCCTCTTTCCTATCGGAGGGGTAGGCAGAGACTACCTCTTTCCACTTGCCACGATCTCTGCATAGGTACTTCCTTCGCTTCATCCACATTCATAACTCACTTCATGCAAGCTCGGCGGTTTCGGGTACTTTTGACCTGACCCTTTACCAGGACGTCCTTAATTTGATCAAGATACGTTCGTCTAGGTCTTCCCACTCCGACCTTTCTCTCCACACTCTCCTTGTATATCTGCTTAATCAACCTGTTTTCATTCATCCTCTCCACATGACCGAACCATCTCAACATACCCTTTTCTATTCCCGTAACTACATCTTCTTTCACATCACAACATTCCCTAATCACGCTGTTCCTTATCCGGTCACTCAATTTCACACCCAACATACTCCTTAACGCTCTCATTTCCACTGCATTTATAATGTCACTGACGCAAATAATCCAACCGTCATAATATGGAACTCGCGAACTTCGTTTTACCGTGTGAAAACTCTTTTTTTTTATTGGTGCCGGAAACCATAAGGGAACTAAGCTATATTTCGTTATACATACATACATACATACATATCATCACGTCCATATCCCTTACGGGGTAGACAGAGCCAACAGTCTTGAAAAGACTGAAAGGCCACGTTCAGCTATTTGGCTTAATGATAGAATTGAGATTCAAATAGTTCGCCTAAAAAAGAATCCCAAGTTTGTAAGCCTATCCCTTAATCGCGTTTACGATATCCATGGTAATGAAACGGAGTGGCATATTCTTTTTTTTATTGGTGCCGGGAACCACACGGGTACTAAGCTATATTTCGTTATTATTAATATATTTATTTTTAATTGTTCCCAGATCGACGGACTCTGACGGTCTGCAGAAACCACCGGCGGAGGTAGCCGCGATCACGTGACCGCTGCTCATTACCCCCACTCGTATGTTAAACTAGGCTGTGATCTGTCTTAGAACTATATTCTAATGTTATTGTGCTTTCCTACCACTAGAGGGACCAATGACTCGTGCCGGAGTCGGTGTGAGCCGAAACTATATGTAAGTTTGTAGTGAATTGAATCTGTCGCTTGTAAGTGAGCGTCGATCTAACTAGATCGCTTGTAAGTTTGTGGCGACCTAATTCATTCGCTTGTAAGTGAGCGTCAATCTAACTAGATCGATTGTAAGTGAGCGTCGATGTAACTAGATCGCTTGTAAGTGAGCGTCGATCTAACTAGATCGCCTGTAAGTTTGTAGCGACCTACTTCGTTCGCTTGTAAGTTTGCGGCGATCTTATTAGAACGCTTATAAGTTTGTGGCGATCTTATTAAGACGCTTGTAAGTTTGTGGCGATCTTATTAAGACGCTTGTAAGTTTGTGGCGAGCTATTGCGACCGTGCGATTCCGCACCTTGCGTGTTTTAATATCTTAACTTCGTAAAATATTAGCATTTAACTCGTGTCAAATCTTCTTACGAAAATGTACATTTCTGAATGGTGTATATCAGCTATTGAAGCGGCGGCTAAAAATGCTTCAAACTTAGTAATTTTACTGCGCGTTGCCCCACAACCATCAAAATAAGGCTATATTATTGAATTTTGTCATGTATCTTATGACTAGAAAATAATTATGGTGAATTTTACGCTCGTAGTATTATTCTGACAGATGTCGAGAGTATTATCTAAATGTACAGTCTTTTTCCCCGTTGGATCATATTTTCGCTATTTTTTCAATCTAGTCTTTGGGTTAAGGACATGAAATTGCATATTGCAGTATTAAGATCTACCGGCCCGTCGATTTTTAAGTCTAATCAGTATTTAAATGAACGCGAGAAATACTCGAGATTTTTTGCTTCAGGGTTTTTACTTCCAAAGCCGCTAGATGTCGTCGAACTAAAAAGGACGCTATTTTAGTCATTTTAAATGTCACTTTGACTTAATTGTTTGTAATGTTACAATTCTTTAGTGAGGATGTCATGCACACTTTGGTAGTTTAAGACCTATATTGATCGGGAACTGTTGTTAAAAATTAAGGAATATTAAGCTTACTTTTGTATTGGCAATCAATGTGGTTCAAAGTGAACAGAGGCAAACTAGACTCGTAGATAAAAAAAATCATTAATAGATTTATGAATATCAGATTAGAAATTAAAATTGCGTTTCGATTCGATAACTAGTTATTACCACTTAAACAGGGTTGCTTTTTTAGCAGTATCTACAAAATGAGATAACTTCAGTACTTGGGACAATAATTTTTCATAGAAATTCATTAAATCGCATCAGCTGATCACTCAATAATATTTTTTTCGCTCCAAATTCTTAAAAAAATTGATAGTTTTGATTATCTTAATTCAGAAAATTTGGATACTGTTGAAGACACATCCCTATATTTCTTGACATGTTGTATTGAATACAAACCATTATAAATATGTGAACAAACATAAAACAGACAAATAGCTACAACATTAAAATTAATTTTTCAGATATACAAAGACTTATATCACATAGATGTCGTGCTAGCAACCTAGTGATTGTGAAAGAAGTTTCAATTTATTTGTACTTATAACTTCGCTATTTACGACACTAAATTAAGGTTTTATATTAGTACATTTATATGCCTCTACGTAGAATTCCGGAAAAAACACCATCAGAATCGACCAAAATCAAAAGAAATAGTGGAGATTTAAAATCATTTTTTAAATCATCCCGGTTTTAAGTAGAGACATACTTGTGTACGATATAGTTTGTATGTAGACTGTGTGATGTGTTGGCTTCCTTCGAACGTGTAACGTAGATGTGTATTATAACGACCTGCCTTGCCCGAGACTGCGTGAGTGGACACCCTACATCGAACGCGCACCCGCCACCATTGTGTCAAATCTGTTTAAAAATAAATGAACCATTATGGTGTCGATAGAGTTTCACTGGAATAGTATTTGAAACTTGATTTTTGATAGAAACTATAGGCACACTTACCTATATTACATTGCAATTTGACAGTTATTGTCTATACTCAGAGCGTGATGCGCATCACGCTCTGAGTATAGATAATATCAATCAAAAACATATTTTTTGTTTAAATTAGTAGTTAAATGTGCAGTTTTTTAAAGGACTTAAATTATTCCATTAGTAAAGTATTAATAACATTGGTATGCATATCGTTTTACGAACGGATCAGTTCATTTTTGGGCGCGTGTTTGATCAAGAAAATTATCAAAAACGTGATGTTGATTTCATAGAAGATGGCACTCGTGCATCTCAAGTTATTAAATATGATAGTTTATAGAGGCAGTAGTATTATCTTGATATAGGCTCGCGGAACCGAAGTGCCTTGTGGCGGTGGCGGCGCGTGCGCAGGTGTCCGCTTCACCAAATGATTCCTAAAAGATTTTACTATTTTACTATTGTTTGTACATAAATACAAATTATATATTTCTATATAAACGACGATTGTTACATGTACAGTAGGCTATTTTCGTATAAAACAAATCTTTGTGTAAATAATTTGTATGTTCTAAGACTGTTGTTCATTTTAGAGCTTTTAATTTGTTCAGTTAATTTAAATTTGTAGGATATTGTGATATAACATGTATTTTCCAGTCATTTTAATCTATGCTGGCTTCTGGCGCAACATGTTTATAATATCTTTAAATTTCTTGCCATATTTAAATCGGGATGTAGTGATTAACATTTTTTAGTACAAGTATTTATATTTAAGCTGTTTTTTAAAACTTCTTACTGATGCATAATTTTTTTAAGAATCAGAATTTAGCAAACATAATAATTTGCTCCCTTATTAGTATTTTCTAATAACTTCTGAATTCATGAGAATAAAGTGATTATTTTAATCCGGAGATCCTACTGAATAGGTCCTTTTAATTTCAAGCAGTAACTTCTAATTTTAACAAAGGAGTTAAAGAAATCTACTTATTTATCGATAAACGCATTGAACAATTATTGTTGACGATTAATGCTTACACCTTATTATTATTAGAACAAAATACATGAAAGGAAATCAATTGGTTATGTTGAGGACGGAGATAATTTTTTCCCAATGGTGTCGCTAACAACTCCGTCAATTTCTATCATCCTGCGTAAGCCCCAACAAATTATTTAAATTTCTAATATGCCAATTAAATTAGAAAATTTTGTGACAAAAAGAAAAAGACAAAAACAATTTCTATGAAGACAAGAGCGGTGTTGTTAAGCGAAGGCCGAAGCATAGGCAACCGTATATCGTATATTATTCTGCCAATAAGAAATACAGAATAAGAGTTTTATTTGCTTAGTTTATTACTGACATTTATTTTTCGTATTAAAATGAAAAATAAATATATAGATTCACAACGCAACTGCTGTTCTGTTAAATTGCCCTAAGGAATGTCTTGAATGAAAGTGGTTTATTTATACTAAAATATGCATTTATGTTTTGTGATATTGCACTTGTTCTGTACTTGATAAGTTCGGTGACCCGGACTCGGCAATGACTAGAAAATACATTACCATAAATATTACGTGTTGTTTTATAATAATAACAAAATATTTAATTTCATTACTTTATCCTTTTATTTATCTCTACTGTATAATCTACCCCTTTGATAAAATAGCGAAGAAAGCTACTGGCTAGAGAGGTGAGATTATGACCATGATTAGGCCAAACGCGCTATTTAGTTAAATAGGGATGAGTATTGTATATTTAAAATCAAACAACAAATGTATTCATTACTACTTTTAATAGTCAAGTTATACTTGAAAATTTCAATAAAATATAAAAAAAAAACAACTTGAAAAATAAAGGAGAGCTGAATCCAAAATGGAAATTCTACATTGACTATGACTATGTCCAATGGCAGAATATTCTAGACCCAGCCTCTTCATAACAAATTAACAATTAGCGTTCGCATTACAAAAGTAATTAAATATAAACAGAACATAAACATATACAACCATACACAAATCAAATATGTACAAATCAACACTATTGCAATACTGTCAAAAGTCCTCCAAACGAATGTAAAACTTGCTAAAATGGATCACAGCATCAACTTGAGTATGGAATTCGGCACGTCCATAGTGTGTTCCTCGACTAGTACAATGTCGAATTTTTCTAGATAGTTCTGTAGGTTCTCTTCGACTTTCCGGCTGAGGAAGCCGACCCGGACGATGTGCCGGCAGTGCGGCATGCCGTCCGCCATGCCCGCGTCGCCGAGGTTGTCGCCCATCAGCAGCACGCAGTCCCGCGTCCGCACCAGATCGTAGTACTCCGTGTTATGAATGGCCGTCTCGTTTTTATTCAGCGTGTGGATGATCTCGCCCTTTATCCCCACCACTTTGTCGTCCTCGTCTAGGGCGAGGAAATTAGCCACGACCTGGTGAACAAAGTTCAGATTTACAATCGCCGACGTGATATACAACACGCGTTACCTAGACGAGTCAATCCGAGTAATTTTATTGACACCACTGAGATGACATTGATGATTGCCCATTTGGAAGATGATCTCGAGCCAATTTCCTGGTTAATACTAATTTGTACACAATGAAAACTGTTCTATTCATGAAACCACTAAAATTGTTTTATTTCTTTCTAGCATATATAGATACTTTTTTTAAGGCATATGGCTAGATGGTAAAGGAATAAAGAATTATTTATAGTGATGAATTTATCTCCTATATCAAGTTTTTTTTTTATAAAAGTACCATATTTAATCACAATTATTAAGATTAGGGAATCATATTATTCTCTTACATTTTCTTAAATGTTTCCAGAAAAGGAATTTATTATTTATTTTTTGGTTATATAGATAAAATCAAAGTGCTACCTTAACATTAGGACGTAGCAAGTTGCTGCCTTTTAAAGCTGCCACCACACTGTCTCCGAGCCCTGCAGAGAACACCAGCACAGGCACTGACTTTTCTTCACTCCAGTCAATCAAATCCTTCACTCCAATCCTTTAAATAATATTAAACTTTGTTACAACTTTTATCACCCTTGTAATAGGTATATTTATGTATTAAGTGAACATAAAACAACTGATAAAATCGATTGGCTCTTGCTGATAAAACCACAATTAAACATGATAATATTTTTCAAACTGAAATTACATTAGTTAACATTATTATATCAATTTGTTAGTTTCAGATATGGATTTTCAGGCTAGAAACTAAACTGAAAACTTACCTATAGTGCTCTTTCATATTTTCTCCTATTACATCTAATTCTTCTCTTGGAAACTTCACACCTCTGAAAAGAATGTAAAAATATTTCTATTTATCAACATTTGAGTGCCTACCAAATTTAAAAGTATTTTTTAGCCTTATCAGGAAAATGAAAACTGATAATAAAACAAAATTGTATTCTACCATACTGCATGAAATTCATAGTTCTGGCCAATGCATAGAACAATTGAGTTACTTACTTGAGTAAGTCATTGGCCGCAACATACCAGTCCACCATATGCTTGGTTTTCTCTTCAACACTCATTTTGCCGTCACATTCAATTGGTTTATAAATGTTTGCTAGCCTCAGATCTTCTTCTCTGTATTTTTGTGGCACTGATGGACATGCAGTAAACATTCCTAAAAACAATGCATTTTATGTTAATGAATTATTTTTTATATATTTTATTAATTAGCTTTTGTCCATTGTTAAGATGTAGGTATAGCTTAATGTTGGAATTGAGATAGTTACTAGTAAAAACTTTTCCAATTATTATATTATCCACTCACCAAAACTAGTGCGAACAGTAGTACCATCATCCAAATGCTGTCTCGTGAGGGTATGATCGAAATCAGTGACTATCTGCAGATTCCGACTCCCAAGAGATATTATACTGTTAATCTTATTTAATAACTCTATTTCGTTTCTTATATGGACGTTACATTTAGTAAACGCTGGTATATCTTTTAGACTTGACAAAGTCTTCATTATAGCTGTAATTGAGAAAGTATCAATTAGATATCTATCTATTATTATCTTTATAATTGTAATTAATTTACGTAATAAGCATAATGTAAACATAAATATCAGATATTCAAATTATCGAAAGTGTAGATAACGTACATCGCAAAATTGTTATAAAATTAAACATGTTTGATTACCTCCGGCGTTCACACAAGAATAAATCTTAGTTAGGGCTTGTAGTAAGTATTATTTTGTGCCTTATATTTATGTATGTGAAAATAAAGATCGAGAAATATAAATAGCTATTAGAGCCTTGTGTATGCCCTTGATATGAAACAAGTGAAAATGAACTGACTGAAGTGACTGACAAACAAATAGAAGATGACGTTTTCATAACCTCAAAATAAACTGTCAACGTCAGCGGAGCCAGCTGTTCGTATTCGTAATCAAATCAATGCTAAGAACCAACAATCAAAGTCAACAATCAACTCAGTTTCAACGTCAGTAAATTTAACAAGGACACGTTTTTTCTTTTCTTCGTTGTGGCAATCAAACTTCTTCGTAAGCTAGTCTTAGTTCTTTGTAAGTTATTATTTTGTCAACATTAATACAATCCTAGTTACAAACATTTAAACAAAAATAAGTAAAATATTCATCATAAAATAGTCTATTACGCCGTTATAGACAAGAATGCTTTATTTCGCCCTTTTTGGGACTTTAGGACAACTACGATCAAAAGTCACCAATGCCGCTATTAGATTATTCGATATTAAGACTGTTATAGTCTTAAAACGAATAGTGTAAAAAGAGTTCTCTTGCTCCAAAAAAGGAGATAATTTTACGCGTCCATGGATTATATCGAGAGATGACATAGATACATTCATAAAATCTTGTCTTAATTCTTTACGCGGTAGACAGAGCCAACAGTCTTGAAAAAATTGAAAAGCCACGTTCAGCTGCACTGTATGGCTTAAATATTAATATCGCGTGCTGAATATCCAATAGTACCTATAATATGGGGTCTGAATTCGGACTGCAAGACCAGGCTCGATGAGTCTTACTGTCCTGTCGACGAGACTGAATAACGAATAGTGTAGGTATTAAAAGTTAGACCCTTATTACACGGGGCATCCCGTAACGGATAGATAGACAGAGTTAATTTCATATTTATTCCGCAAGTAGATATTAATTGATTGATCAAACACATTTTTTTTTTAATTTCAACGTACCTATTTATAGGTAAGTATATATGTTATTATGGTCAACTGCTGTGGGTTGTATTGTGTATAATATCTTTAGTTGTCTTGTGGCAATCAATGATTGTTTTAAGAAAGGAGCAAACTGAGAGAAGATAATGCAATGACATTATACCACTGATCTCTTTAAATAGAGAACATTGAAGTATACTTTAAAGGTGGCCTATCAGTCTTTTCAAGACTGTTGGCTTTGTCTACCCCGCAAGGGATATAGACGTGATTATTTGCATTTATGTATGTATGCATGCACTTTAAAGGTAACCCCCACTGATTATATACACCTAACTATATTTAAATTCGGTATTAATCAATTATAACAATGTATTCTCTCGTCCACATTTCTATTCTAAGTTACATTACTGAAGAAAATGCTGCAATGCAGTTTGTTACCGCTATTTCTACACTGACGCATTGGAAGCGGTAGTAAACTTAGTTTTATTTAGTTGACGTCAACCAATGTTGTGAAACCAAAAGATATGACAACTCGAAGTCGAGGGAGAAGGGTACCGAGAAATATTCTTAATGTAAGGCAGCGCCTGCTTCGGCTCGCGAATTAGTCAGAGCCGATTGAGTAGACAGGGCAATCAGATTCCGGCTCTCAGTCGATCAGGCTCGAGATTATAAAGCGTGTCCATAATATTCAAGCAAGCCCAAAATATTCACCCTAAGAGTGCCCATTACCGTAAGGTTATTTTGAAGAATGCCTAACCTAGCTGCTCAGGCTCCATTCATCGACTCGGGGACCGACAGCGTGCTGAGATGTGGCTGCAGCGCTGAATCAGTGGAGTAAGATTGATAACACTCCCGGCTGAAACGAGTTTAGCGTTGGCTTGGCACCGTGTGGTTTTAGTAGTTTCGAGTACTACAAAACCGTCCTGCTTCCAATGCCTAAACATGGCTATATTATACACTTTGGTCGAATCAGTAAGGCTAAAACATAAGTGGCGCATTGGCGTGAGACCGGTTCGAATCCCACCTCGGCCTACCTCGGTATAACTACGAAAATAGTCATATACCTACGAAAATAGTCATAAACCTACGAAAATAGTCATATACCAATGACTATTTTCGTAGTTATGTACATTTGTTTGAATACTAACCAATACTTTTACGGGTGAGGGAAAAAATCGTGAGAAAACCGTTCACATTCGGATGTGTAAACATAATCCTATATGGGTTGGGTTCCCCTGCAATGGTTGCGGAGATCAAATGGGAGTCACTTCGTATAAAAACCTGACTCACCCAATCCAAAATCCATGGTCAACGGTTTACCCCGGGCTCCTCTCGTGGCGAGGATGCAACCGGGACTAAAGCCAAGAGGAAGAAGATCATGGTCTATAAATACATAACAAAATGAAATGCAAGTTCATTGAAATATAAACAATTTATTCTGATATTTTTTTGTCTTTTTATATCTGAATCACAAAGCTTTCTTACATTTACTTTATGGAAGATAATAATCAATTAGATGTTCTGCTGTACCCTGTTCGTGGTCATAACTCATAAGGCGACCCATTAGTTTATGGTCTCAGATGAAAGTAATTTACATTAGCTAAAAAATAATGAGACTTGACCAGAACAGAGCAAATAGACAAATCTAAGTGGCATTATTGAAAAAAACTAACTTATGAAGAAAAATCATATATATTTTATTGTGATATATACACTGAGCAAAACAGGCCTATCAAAGCAACAATTAAAGCTTTTTTTAAATAAGGAATTGCCACCACAACTTATTTAATTTTTTTTCGTCTCAGCAGCAAAACTACATAAATACTGTAACTATTTTCGAAATATCTCAACGGGGTGACAAATTGCGTATTGTTTGCTAAAAAAAAGTCTTGGTTTATCAAACTATTACATTACAAAATAAACAATTTATGCATGTACATTGTAACTATGTTATCTAAATCGGATAACTAGTTAGTAGGAACGCTGCGCTGGACTGTTCGAAAAAAGTGCAGTTCATTTGACATTGTTGGGTTAGTATGGAACGTACTTCTGTACCTCAAAAATTCCGGGATTCGGCATTGATACACCTAATGTTCTAATTATGTATTCGAATGCAAATTTACCTAAAGTTGAGGTGTTCGCTTAGTATGAAACGCGTTTTTGTAGCACAAAAATTCTGGGATTTCGTGATCGATAAGTTTAATATGATCATTCTTCTCTTATGTTTATAAAGGTGTTTATCATACCTAATATACGATAAGTTTCAATTTCTTGTTTAATAAAATTTCCGGGAGCCGCCTCCATACTTTCTTAGCAAAAATATTAGTTTATATGCATCCGATTATCCGATCTCTAGTTATTTATTACAGATATTTGCGTAACCTGGCCACATTTATTTAATTTTATTGGATTAGGTACTAGGTATTTATAACAATTAATGCAAAAGGTTATTTATAATTAATATTAAAACAGACAAGTAATTTATCAATAACATAAAAAGCGACCTTTAAAAAAATACAAGAAGTTACTTTTATGTTTAGATATACTTGTTGACTTAACAATAATAATAATAATAAAGGCGTCGGGACGTGACGACCCCATCGCCCTCTGTGGAAGGGTTTCCTTCCCAGTGCAGGCAGTCTCCGCGGGGCGGCTTGTGGCGAAGCCGTTGGTGAGTGGCGACACCACGGACCCTACCTCCTGGGGAACATACAGACATGCGCCATACACACATATACACACAGTGACACTTTCCCCGCCTCTGGCTTGCCTTGGCCGGCCGGCCAGAGTGGAGTCGCAAGAGCAGATCCTATGCTCCAGGATGGAAGTGTATTGCACGTAATGGCGTAATAGCGGGGAAACCAGCACGGGGTCATGCCTCGTGCTCGTGAAACCGGGGCCGCACCTCTCGGCATCCTATAGCTGCTTTTAACGTGTTGCGCCCTGGCCGCCGCATGGTGGCTTATTTAGGGTGCCCACAGGCTGCTGTATAGCCAATGAGCAGCGAGTCACCATCTGCCTAATCAAAATTATGTGAGAGATTTTCGAGGCAGATGTCCGTATCTCACTCCATAGCCCAGAAATCCAATCCATTAGCATCCCATCCGCATGACCCAAATTAAGTAAATCCCTTCCTGGCAATAGTTTGGCAGCTATGGAGGGCTGTCCGTTGGTGCATCCCAATGGTTCATCAAGGGACAGATCTCCACAGCTGCAGCCATCTCACTTTAGAACAAAAGGTACCAAAGGGCCTCTTCATGTTGGCTTCGGCCCCATGAACGCCTCCCAAATGACCGGGTCCCTATGGGCCCGTGCACATTTTACATGTACCAACATAATAATAATAAATAAATCGTTTATTATTCTCTCCACTTAATACTAATTTACAGAGTTTCATTTCATACTTAATCGATGGGGTACAAGTAATGCGAGTAGTAATATCAATAAGTGTGGAGAGAACTGGTGCCTGAGATAGGTAGGTAAGACCTCCTGTATTACAGGTCACCAGGCTCACTCCTCCCTATGATTTAAATGATCTTGTACATCAATTTGACGCCGATAGTAGAAAAATTAAAGAAAAAGAGAAAAACTTTATACATAATGACAAAACATAAAAATACTTATCTAAGCTTATGAGTAAAACCGTAGTGGGTGATTGTATGTGATATGTAAGTGTTCTTGTTTGTGTAAAATGTTGTTCTGTAGTGTGTAATGATGAGGTAGGAGGTTATGAAGTAATTTGTATGAGACGTTCAGTAGAATCGTAGTCAAGAGATAGTAACCACTTAAAAAGAGCCTTCTTGCAAAGATATCTAGACATTGGGTATATAATAAGAATATTGTTGGCTTTATTGTAGAGGAAGGCGCCAAGGAAGCAAAAGAACTTAAGCGCAAATCTAGTATTGAAGTGTTCAAGGTTACAGACGGTAGTCTTTCTTCGTTTGTTAGCAAAAAGACTCGGATTATATCTACACTGAGTGTGCATTTTACGAATAGTCGAAAAGACAAAGATCTGTCTCACCGTAAGGACTTCCCACTGTTGATACAGTTCGAATGTTGGATGACGAAAAGGAAGGGAAGCTCCTACTTTAAGTATCGCACGTTGAGCCCGTTCCACCTCAATGAGATGCGTTTTTGCAGCCCCGCCCCATGAAGTAATGCAATATCCGATTAGAGATTGACACAGTGCCTGATAAACCATTTTAAGAATTTTACGATCAGCTAAAGTTCTTAAGTATCTGAAAATATAGATGAGCTTGCGTAGTCTTGTCGTTAATGATTGTATATGAGTTTTGAAGGTTAGGGCAGTGTCAATTTCTACACCTAAGTATTTAATAGTATCAACACGATCTAACTTCAGGCATGAGCATTGAGGCGAAATATTATTGCACGTATGGGCAGTAATAAAACCGGTTTTAGGCCATTGAGTTTTATTTAAAGCGAAGAACATATGTTTCGTTTTACTCAAATTCAATGTTAGCATGTTTGTGCTTACCCAGCCAGTGACCATATTGAAGGCAGTTTGGGCATTGCAATACGCTTCGTCCCACGTTTTACCATTAACGACAAGTGCGGTGTCATCGGCAAAAGCAAAGATTGTACAGTTTGGAACTTGTAGCTGGCAGAGGTCGTTAATATAGACAAGGAATAGCGTGGGACCCAATATGCTACCCTGTGGCACACCATGTGTTACGGGAAGTTGGTCGCTAATCAGGTTTCCAATTTTAGCTTGTTGGAGTCTATCCTGAAGATAGTCAGTCAGAAGTGACAGCGGCAATCCTCTTACTCCTACCGCTTGTAATTTTTGAATGAGAAGGGGGACCGAAACTGTGTCGAAAGCTTTTTTAAAATCTAAAAATATGCCGATATTTTTAATACCTAAGTCAAGATTGCGTACAATAGTGTCAGTCAAGCTATAGACAGCATCATCTGTTGATTTACCTCTTCGAAAACCAAACTGGGATGGAGCGAGGATTTTGCTGTTTTCAAGAAAATTAACTAAGCGATTATTAATGAGACGTTCTACAATTTTGGATAGTGCCGGTAATAAAGATATAGGTCTGAAGTTGTCAACACTGTTCTTGTCACCACTTTTATAAATCGGTTTAACTAGAGCAATCTTTAGAGCACGGGGAAAGACACCCGTCTGGAAAATTAGATTGCATAGGAATGTGATCGGAGTTGTGAGAATGTTCACATATCTCTTCAGCAAAAGGCTAGGAATGTTATCTACACCGGGAGCTGCATCGGTTTTTAAAGCCATTATTGCTGATATAATCTCTTCTTCGTTAGTTGGTAGTATAACAAATGAGTTAGGTGGGGGGTCTCTGTGCTTAAATTTAGTATTACGTGTTGTTATGGGTATAATCTTACGAGCGAGGTCACTTCCCACACTGGCAAAATAAGAGTTGATGTGATTGATACTATCTTTGGGTGCATGGTAGCTTAGTAGATTGGGTGAATGGTCAGTTTTGTTTTTAGATTGAGTTAGCTGTGTTATTACATTCCATAATTTTTTATGTGATTTGCCTGCTTCCGTTATAAGACTATTATCATACGCTCTCTTGGCCTTCTTTAAGATTATATTGCAAAAGTTTCTGTATCTTTTATAGGTACACTCTAATATTACATTTTCGGGATCCCTCTTATGCTTTTTATGTAAATTGTCCCTGTTTCTCATACATTTGAGTAATCCTTTGGTGATCCACGGTTTGGAGATTCGTTTCCTAACCGGTATTTTTTTAATCATTTCATTAGAGTTAATAGCTGTTTGAAGGGATTTAATGAGAAAATCAGCAGCATCATTAGCATCTGTCATCTGATAAATAGGGGAAAAATCAAAATCACTGATGGTTCTGTCCAAACCTTCATAGTCACAAAACTTAAAGGTTCTGACAGGTGCACGGGGGATTTCTGTCTTAAGATTAATATTAAGGACTATGGAATCATGGTCAGTAATTGATGAATCGATAACACAGCATTGGGGAAGACATTTTGTTTTAATCATTATATGATCTAAGCAAGTTTTATTTTTTCGCGTGGGTAGGGAATGTCCTGGCAGGATAGAATTAGATGCTAGCATGTTTAGGTAGTCATTTGCTCTGGTATCGAATTTAGACGGACAAATACTTAGATTAATGTCGCCAGTTATAATAATGTTTTTGTAACGTGAGAGTTTTTTAAGTTGGAGTTCGAGGGAATTGATAAATTTAGTAGCATTAAGGTGATGGGGAGGACGGTAAATACCAATTAGACATGTATCTTCATTTATTCGTATTAATGTACTATTAGCTTCTAAGATCATTATTTGTTCAGTTTGTATTTTGAGCGATTTTTTGTAATAAATAACTACACCTTCATTTTTGGTTAGATGAGATAATGGATCAGACGTGATAAAATTGTAGTTTTCTAAGGTAGGAATAATGTTTGTCGACGGTAAAAAGCACTCAGTTAGGACAATTAGGTCCCAGTCTATTTGAGAACGAGTCAATAGGGTTATAAAACTACTCCAGTTGAACGAGATGCTTCTAATATTCTGAGATATAACTTTGAGATTGTACTTGTTTATATTTAATTTAGAATTTAAATTATCTATATCACATGTGAAACTCTCTGCCACAGACAGAGAGTCGAGACTGGAACTCAAGTTCCAGTCCATGTTTTCTGTAGATAGACTGTGACAAACAAGTACATCGTCAGTATATTCTCAGTGGTTATCTTGATTTTATAGCAATGTATGGAATATTTGGGAAACAGTGAAGTGATTTTGGAGTAAAAAGTAACTGGAATATGTATGAATTTTGATAGAAAACAAGCGACAGACGAAACTTTATGTGCTTTATGTTGATTTGATTTGTTTGTGTGTGAATAAGTGTGGGTGAATGTTTCTACGGTTTTACAACTAGATAATACGCTAATAAAGAAAATATAGTAATAATGAAACAAGAGATAGACAAGCCGAATTACTAAATAATTACGTGATAATGGCATGACTAGTCATGGTCCAAATTGTTTGAAGTCCTCTTCATCTGTGATTTTGATTGGATCTTGACCTTCATGTCTCCTGACAAAAATTCTGCCATACGACGACCAAGTAGAGTGAATTTTATGCTCTTTGACTAGACATCGGGCAAGGAAAGCCAGCTTTTTGTTTTTATTAGAGAGCATTTCAGCAACATAAATCGGGCGCGCCGGCCCTGGAAGGCCAACATGCAGAGTATTTAGATGTGGCTTTTTATTTTGGCTGTTAAGTTTGTGGAATTTCTTGACCCCCGATATGAGTAAGTCTTTGGTCGTGGTGGTAACGAAGTCCACTATTATAGCATCCGATCTGGCCCGGTAAGCATCTCTGATTTGAGCATTATCTAATCTCGTATCTACTCCAACGGCTTTGGCCACTTCAGAAACATATTGAATATAAGCCTGTCTATTTTCACACTCCTTGTTTTGTTTCGGAATATTTCGAAGTTCAATTGTAGTTGAAATAGACTTCTTTTCCAAAGCCTCAATTTTATTTTCTAAAAGTTCAATACGTTTAGCTTGAATCGTATTATTTTTTTCAAGAGCCTCGACCTTGGTTATTATTGCATCGTGTCTGTCCGATAAAGTATTAACAGATCTTTGGAGCTCATCATTTTTTAATATGAGAACTTGATTTTGTTGCTGGATTGTCATAAACATCTCCTTGATTTCAGTCATTGAGCTATCAGATTTGTGACCTAGTTCACCAATTTTACGCTTAAAACGCTTTGTTACGTTTGTAGAAGTCTCATTAGTCTCATTGTCTAGGTATGAGATATTAAGCGCGGAGTCCGATCCGTAGCATTCCGGCAGTTTATTAATGTTGGGACTAGGCGCCGTGCTAGGCGGTGAGCGATGCAATGACATAATTATTTAGCGTGAGCTGACTAGAACTACTGTTAAATATATCCTCGAATACACAAAGTTTCAAAGTTTTCAAAGTTCACAAATTCGTCTTGGAAACAAAGATTGGTTATAAAATATTTACCGCAAAAGCCAGTTATCGATAACACAAGATCCAGTCAGCAACAGTCTGCTACGAAAAGTTCGTTCGCAGGAGTTTCGTAGCTCCTGCGTCACACGATCGTAGCAGCTCGTAGCACTGACCGCTCGGGCCCGTAGCGAGGAGTCGTCGTTTCTTGGCGCGTCGTAGAGAGAGACAAAAATAGCAGCCGTCTCTTATCGTGGCGGAGGTGAAGTCTGTCCCCGCACTCGCTACAACTGGTCGCCGCCGGGTGGGGGATCGCGTTTGCAAAAATATTTTATTTTCGCTTGAAGTTAATGCAGGGGATTATCACACTTAAGAGAACACTATGTAATGGGTGATTAGCTTGCACTGTTTTAATTTTTTTTAGTAAAATGTGGCGACACGTCTGCTCAGAATCAAGTTCACGGGCGAAGAAAGTTTAACAAATTTACATTGTTCAACTATTAAAATTAGTTTGTTGTATTTAGTTATACTGATTCGACTTAATAATATTGTCACAGTAGGTAGACTTTTTTTCGTACTTTAACAGAACGAGGTTTGTTATTATTGTTAGAATAACAACTCAAAATTAATAATAAAAAAATTGCTAGTGTATCCAACTTTAACCACAGTAACTAAGTTTTATTGTTGCGATGGCATTATTTTTTCTCAGTAGACTTAAAGCGAAATTACAACAGAAAAAAAAAGACTTAAATAATTATTAAATTCAATTAAATCACATCACAAATCAACTATATATGTATTTAATATACACAAAACACTTATATAAAAACAAATTATATCCCAATATACTTTAAACATTTTTACATGCGCAATATACAACCGTAATCTTGGTCCGTTATGAGATAAGGCGTTATATATAATCATCAATCATCGCTCAGCCGGCGGGTTTTCTTTTTTCGTTTTTTCTCCATGGCTTCCATCTTCATATCTTCTAAATCTTCCATTATGCCTGAAAATTAAAATTTTCAATAAAGATATGTGAAATTTCAGACTGAGTAGGCGATGTTAACAAAATTATATGGTGCAACACTGCAATCCATAACTTCTCAGAGGAAAAATGGTTGGAAAATATAACAATGTTCTGCGTTTTTATGCTCCAGCCCCCGTAGTATGCCACACGCGAGGCTGTTTTTATCGCGCGGAAAAATTAATCGGACAATACTATACTTGAAAAATGTGGACAACTTTAGTTTCTATTAATTCTAATAAATGTGCATTCGCACAAACTGAGGAAAAGATACGACTCTCGCTTGACTTGCGTCGGGTGACTTATTTACAAGTTTAGAACAAAAAAGACTTACCAATTTTCTTACTGATGTATTCTTCTCGCTGCTGCCGAGCAAAACTGGATTCCATCATTGGGTCATCGTCGTCGTCGATGTCTCTGTATCTAATAAAAAAAAAAAATACTACTTAATACTCTGAACTTTAAATGAAATTTAAACTTTATAAAAATTATTAAACAAATCTAAGCTTAAAATTAAGTAAAGATTCAAATCTGAGCGGAAGGGACACTATACTTACTTTGATTTATCATATCCGAATATTTCCCTAATGTGCGTGGAATAGTCCATATTTTCATCGCCGTCGTCGATAAAATCATCCATTTCAGAGTCATATTCAGAATCCGAAGGAACGGCGCGACCTTAAAATAAAAAAATATGTTAGCTTTGCACTATACAAATACCTATAACACTTTAAATTTATTCACGAACAGCTCTGTGCTGTTCGTAAATAAATTTCGACAGGAAAGACCCTTGTAGTGCTCCGGGGTTTCCAGATATAAATTTGGACATTTTTACAACTATTTTGATAATTTAGCGATCATATATCAATATCTAACAATGCAACACCTATAACTTACTATTTACCAACAATTAAACTAATACTAAATATTTATGTGTGAAATTAAACTAGCAAATTTTAGAAATGCTTTTGCTGATGGCCTAAGCTTTGTAAAATGCTTTTGAAATAATGATATAATTGGTCTTTTTTCAGTACATAAAATAAATATATTTTGCCTTTGGTACTTACGTTTTGGCATTCCCTTCATCCCGTTGGCCTGCATTTTCCGCCTCACGTCGCTAGGAGGAAATTGTCGACCACCGTCGGGCCTCTTCCCGCCATTAGTGTTTTTCAACGAATTGACATGTTTATCAAAATCAAAACTATTGCTAATTTTCTCTTTACTAGATCCAGGCACAGACTTGCTACTTTGCACAGTTCTATCGTTCTTTAAAGGCACTTTACCATTTTCTGGAAGACATTTGCCATTCTCTATTCTACCATTTAGTTTAGGAGATCCATCATGTGAACACTTCTGTTTTATCATTCCAACCTTATCTCTATCATTCTTCTGTAACTGGTCTTTACCTACTTTCGGAATAGGTTTTCCATTAGGGTTTTGGCCATTAGAATACTTCCCATCATTCTTACTTGGTATTGTGAATTTCCTCTCTGGATTCTTATCTATCCTGTAAGTGTTTTGGCTCTTTAGATCAATATTTTTCTTGATTTCTTGTTTGTTATTTGATTCTCTAGAACTAGAAATACCTTTATCAGATTTAGTTGTTCTTTCCACTGATGATGATTTGGATTCAAGTTTAGTTCTTGTTTTGTCTAATCGCTCCCTATCTTTGTTTAACCGCTCTATCTCCCTGTCTAATCTCTCTCTTTCTGCTCTCATTCTGTCTAACTTCTCTCTGTCTAACCTTTCCTTTTCCAATTTTTCTCTATTGAACTTCTCCCGATCTGATCGCTCTCTGTCTGATTTGTCTCGTATAGCTTTGTCTCTCTCCTGTCGTTGTCTTTCTTTCACCCTTTCCAACTCATATTTGTCTCTGTCTGATGCTTTGGATCGGTCATTTAGTTGGTTGCTAGACATTTTGTCATTTACTTTTGGAATTCTTCCAAATCCTCCAGATTCAGGTTTCTTATCCCTAACTGTTTCCTCTTTTTGAACTGAAACAAAAATATTTTTTAATAAGTGATTTACATCGATAGAAATTAAATTATTACTTAGAATAATTTTTGCATGTCATTATGAATATTTGAGAAAAGAAATTTGTTAATGACATCATTTGGACTATTAAGGTAATGATGGTCAATAACTATTTACTTAGTAACAATTACAATTAAACATTAATCATACTTGGCAACTTAAGTCTAATTATAATAATGTCAATGTTTTAAATCACTGTACTGAAAAGGAGGTAACTTATAAACAAGCAATCATCAAAGTCAAAAATTATATTGTATTTGTGTCATTACTCACTTTTTGTGCCTCCCGCCTTCTCGGCCTCCAGTCGTTCCAGCCGCCTTTGCCGGCGCGCCATCTCTTCTTCATACTCGCGTTTCTGCTTCTTCGTCATCAACCTGATGCGAATTGCGAATATTAATAAAATTGATCACTTTGCCTGCTAAACTTACCAAATTAAAATATATTATTAAAGGGTCTATTGGTCTTCTCTCTCATTCTTCTTATGAGTGTAACCTTAAAGTTAGATAAATATAGAGACAATAAGGCAATGTCTTGTCAATGATCAAGAGTAACCCCCATTGGACATAATGTTTTGATAAAATTTACTTTATGAAAGCAAAACCCAGCCTTGTCCCGCATTTTGGATTATCTAGTGAATAAATTTGGATATAAAAATTTGTTATGAAAAAATATATATTGAATAATCTTTTTGTTTTAAATACAAATTAAGAAAATATTTTAAGATAACTATGAATACAATACCTTTCTGCCTCCTGTTCTGCTATCATTTTTTTAGCGGCTACTTCTATCGGCTCACTCTTCTTCTGCTCGGCCAACTTCAACAGTTGATTGAAGTCCATGGGTGGCGGCATGGGCTTCCTGACTTTGGGTTTGTCAGGTTTCGATTGATCTTCTTTCCTTCGTTCCCCTTCTTTTGGTGGTGGGCTCGGATCTTTCTCTACAAAATAACAGTTGATTGACAGTTGTAGAGTGTTTCCAGTAAATGCCTTAGAAAAAATTAGATTTCTTAATATTGTAAAATTTTAAAGAGCTGACATCTACATATACCAATAAATTTATACAATCAGATATTAAGCAATTCAGCCCATTAAGTTATAATAATAACAATATTAATACATTAATATTAATTATATGAGCAGGCACAAAGTGACAAAAGCAATCATCATATCACGACATCCATGCTTGAAAATGGGCCTCCCCAACTACTTCCATCTCACTCTGTTGGAAGCACCTTGCATCCAATGTTTTTTCGATGATGAGAACTTTTTCAGTTGAAATATTCTCAAGTGGAGACCACATTAGGTACAACACATGAATACAGATAGCAAAAACAGTATGTCTTTCTCGAACTATAGGGGAATAAGAAACTGAGAAAGAACCAACTAAGGTATTAATATTATTTTTAAACTTTTTATTCTTTGATTTAGCTTACCTCCATTTTCAGTTTTTCTCCGCCTCTTATGTGGAACAGGGTCATCTTCGTGTTGCAACGCTTGCTTGACTCTTTCTCTTGTACCATTCAAGTCCTTCTTTACAGTTGTATCTAAAAGTATCAATTTACTAATTTAGTTTGGTGCCTATTAATACCTACATTGTAAAATGACAATATCACTGTCTTGATATTAAAATACCATAGTTACAAGATTACTAGTAGAAGATATATCGCAATTAAAAATAATTTAAAAAATACCCGTATTGGATACATCGTTACACATCCAGTTGCCTGAATGTACAGATTTCTTCACAATGTTTTCCCTCACTGTAAGAGCATCGGTTAGTATTCAAACTGATGTAAATAACTTGGAAAATAGTCATTGCTACATAGCTGAGGTGGGATTTGTACCAGTGCCTTTCTGAGCATCACGCATTTTTAACTGGGCATCTTACCAATTCGATCACCAACGCTCAGGATCATTTGTTAAATGTAAGTGATTATCTTAAAAATTTTGTAAGCGAAGTAGTCAGCATAAACCACTAATATTACTTACTTGCCACTGGAAATTTTGGTTCATCTGGTATCTTGCTGTACTTTTGCATCATTTTTTGATAGAGAGCAGCTGACTCCTGTGATTCATAGCCATAATCATCTTGGTCCGGTTGTTCTGGGCCCTGCAGTGTGATAGCAGTGTGGTCCCGATCTATGGCATCTTCCAAAACTGACTTGTTGGCAGATTTAATCACTTTTAACGTCTTTTGTATTTTCCTGAGAGCTTTGGGGTCACGCATAGCAAGCAGCTCCTCGCGCTTTCGTTGAGCTTCTAGTTTTTTCTGTTTCTCCTCTTCATCTTTTTTAGCCAAAAACTTCTGGATATTTGCAGACAGCCGATCCCTTTGTTTCTGCTCCTTTTTCGGAGGGTCAAACCGCGCCTTGTAATACAAACTGGCCTACAAAACGAAAGCGATACGTTGACAACAATATAAAAGGTACCTAGTAATTATTTAACTCAAAGACAAGCTACGTATTTTGTTATTAGCATGATACAATAAACTTTCGATTTATATGTTCGAGCTTTGATTATGAGCGCTTGGAAGCATACAGAATAAAAGAAAAACACCACGTAAAATTTATAGTACTAAGAATACTTACAGATGACTTCTCTTGTTGATTTCGTTGAGCAGCCAGTAAAGTCTCACGGAACTCCATTGTTTTATTTATTATTAACAATCCTCATAAAATTACAAAGCATAATTTGATAACATCGGGCAATTTTCACAAACTATTAACGACTATTACAAAAATACGTGTCAGAGCTAAATCCAACACACAATCCAACCATTTTCTGGAAACGTACTAAATACTCTATGGTACCTTCATTGATGGTATCAAATGTAAATCATAGTCTTTTTTTTTTGGTTTATTTTATTCCTCGTTTAATTGCAGAGGCAAATGGTATTAGCTCATGCAGCCAATTTCTTAAAAAAGTACTCATAATAAGACCTTGTTACATATTATACAATTAAATTTAAAATTAATAAGGTTTATAATATTTTTTTTAAACATTTTTTTATTCAAGGGACAGTTGAATAATGAAGTGGTTTCATAATAATGAAAATGCCCGTGTTAAATAGCTCTAGTTCACTGAAGAAGAAACGAATTCTTGTCTATGATTCATAGTCATGAAAAGAATACATATATACATAAAATCACGCCTCTTTCCCGGAGCGGTAGGCAGAGACTACCTCTTTCCACTTGCCACGATCTCTACATATTTCCTTCGCTTCATCCACATTCATAACTCTCTTCATGCAAGCTCGGCGGTTTCGGGTACTTTTGACCTGACCCTTTACCAGGACGAAAAGAATATGCACCGAGTAGGTACCTATCTTTTATCTAACCTTATATATAAAATTCTCGTGCCACAATGTTCGTTCCCCTAATCCTCCGAAATGAATTGACCGGTTCTCATTAAATTTTGTGAGCATATTGAGTAGGTCTGAGAATCGGCCAACATTTCTCATACCCCTTAGTGATAAAGGTTGTCCACCCTTAAATTTTTTTTAAACTAGAAATTACTAAAAATTTATTAATATGGCAAAACAGAATAAAGAAGTTAATATGGATTTTAGGTACACTAAGACACGTAATCCCTAAAACTGATAATAACAACACAGTAACGTCAAAAAGTCTTCCCTCAAATATATATAGTTTGTGATGCAATCCGTATTGGCTTACTGTGTACCGGTCTGGGGCGGTGCCTTAAAAACTAAATATCTTGCAGTAGAACGATTCCAGCGAGCGCTAACAAAAGTAGCAAATTTTAAAAATAGACGTTAGTCTACGGAGGAATTATATAAAACAACTGGAT
Organism: Amyelois transitella; assembly: GCF_032362555.1. NCBI lineage: Eukaryota > Metazoa > Arthropoda > Insecta > Lepidoptera > Pyralidae > Amyelois > Amyelois transitella. The sequence goes on from NC_083509.1 coordinate 9,832,686, forward strand.
TGCTTTCTGTAAAAAAGTTATATTTATTGAACATATTATTAAATAAACATAAATCTTTGCCGTATGACATAAACACACAAAATAAAAGACGTAGACATAAAGTAGCAACGGTCTCGACAACTAATACGACTTTCGCTCGTATAGGTGAAGTATTCAATGTAAAGAAAAGGCGCAGGAATTGTTGAAACAAGTATAAGAAAAGAAAAGAAAAGTACAAACTTACTGACAGAGAGAGGACAGACGGGACAGACAGACCTAACATTGAAACTAAAGAAGAATTTTTGACTTTACATGATATATACTTATTAATTAGTTTAATATACAACATAAGAAATATTTAAAAAAAAAAATTAAATATTCTAATAGTGAACCTAGTTAATGGAGGAGCGGTGTGTGCCGAACACAGGTGTAAAGTATTACAAATCACTGTAGTTGATTGAACTATGTACAGTGATTTGTAATACTTTTTTTTTTGGAATAAATAAAATGTATTTATTTATTATTTATACACAACGTTTGCCGGGACAGCTAGTATTAAATATTATTGTTGTAAAACATTCTGGAGGTGGAAAAAACGTAAGAAAACTGTTTTACTCGATACTGGCAAAAATAAGCTCATGAAGTTTGATTGCCAAAACGAAGAAAACAAAAGAAAAAAGGAACACGATCAACATAAAACTTACAACGGCAACACTGCTAGCCTGTCAATGTCACTCTGACACTCAACATCAACAGTTGACACATTTTCTTTCTCTTTTGCAAACCTTGTCGAGAAGAAAATGGTGTGTATATTTTAAATTATCTTAATTTTATAAAGAAATCCTATAAAATGTCGTAATTTGAACATATGATTCAGTGTTCATAATATTCAATAGTGCTATATTGTGAAATATTTTTATGAACATAGTGTTACATTCGTTATTTAAATGATTTGTTGTTTTTCTGCAGGCCACCTCAAAGAAGAAGACTAGGAAGTTAAGAGGGCATGTGAGCCATGGACATGGACGCATCGGTAAGTTGTCTATATAGAGTTATCATTATCTGCTTATAAAATTTTCTTTGGGGGTTACAAATGTTGTGAAGTACCTACCTAACCTATAATGTTTATTTCGTTTTGTTAGTTTGATGGTTATAGCTATGGTTATGAATAATAACCTTAGATTTTTGATTACAGGTAAGCACCGCAAGCACCCTGGAGGTCGTGGTAACGCTGGAGGTGAGCACCACCACAGAATCAATATGGACAAGTACCACCCTGGATACTTTGGGAAGGTAATTTTTTTTTAATTTCATTGACTTGGTGTCTACATATCTGTAGAATAATATTTAAAAATATGATAAAAGTGATGTACCAACTAAATAAAGTTTATATGAGAAACAAGCAATGAGTACCTACCTATCAGACTTTCTTATCAAGAAGTGAGTTTGAAATTATCCTGTCTGATCAGATAGTGTTGAACCATTGTATTTTTTTTATTTATAAAAGTAAATAGTGTGAACATGTATTTGATGCAGGCTCAGACTGGCAAACCCAGTTTTACATAGAAATAGATTCCTTTAAAAAAATTGATAGGTATTTTTTGTCATACAATAATTAAATTTATATTAAATATCCTCTAGATGTTTCAAATCTCTTTCTACCAACACTCACACATCAAGCTCCCACACTACACATTTGCACACAATATAGTAAACATTAAAGCTTCTTCATTTTTTTTTAAATTAAATTAATCAGGTGTTAAGATTAACAAAACACATTATATGAATGTTTTTCCGAAGGTGGGTGTTGACATCTGCCACACAGTTTATCCCATGTTATTTAATTGTTCTTTTTCGTGTTTCCAAATATTTTTTTTTTTTTCACTTGTGTGTTTTGGAACTAAATTTTTTTACATAAGATTTGCATGCTATTAATTTTTGAGAGTTGTAACGTGTGTGATTTATATTACAGCTTGGTATGAGGAATTACCATCTCCGTAAGAACAAGGACTTCTGCCCTGTCATGAACCTAGACAAGCTGTGGAGCCTGGTGTCAGAGCAAGCTCGCCTGAAGTACGCCAGTGCAACTGACGGCAAGGTTCCAGTCATCAACATTGTTAAGGCTGTAAGTTTCATATATTATTATGTCACATTTTCAGTCAATTTCATGATAGCCAAACAGCTGAACATGGCCTTTCAGTCTTAGACTGCTAGCTATGTCTACACTGCAGAGGATATAGACTAGACCCTTCGTGTAGTAGACAGGGTTAATTGTCTTGAAAAAACTTAAACTTCACTTTGAATTGTGATTAAGTTTGCTAGACGGGTTTGCCCATCACCTTAATAAGGATTCAGAAGTATAAGATCATTTCCCATAAATCATTTTTATTTTATTTATTAAGGCACACATAAAGATAGATTAAAAATTTTATTTGAAAATATATACTGAACAAGTAAATTGTCCAAATTTAGTAATAGACAGCATGATCATGAAAAATTACTCAACTTATTACTATTTGTACTGTCCTAAATTTTCTTTTATTAAAATAACTATAGTGGTATATAAAATACCTATACATGGGACAAATAAACACTCAAATAAATACCTTCATGTCATATTCCATTGCTTCAACTGAATTGAGATTTATTTATTAAATTAGAACTTTTTTTTATAAAGTGGTAATAAATAGGCTTTTAGAACCCCTTAGTGAAAATCTTTAAAAATAATTTGCAGTTTAGTTAGTAAAATTAGTAACTTGGTTTATCTTACACTATTAATGCTATGCTCCATCTAATTTTTCCATGGTTCTCTTCTTAAAGTTGAGTATTGCCACCTTTTATTTTAGGAATCAACTGAAAGCAGAAATATTTTTATTCTTTCAGGGATATTACAAATTACTGGGCAAAGGAAAACTTCCCAAGCAGCCTGTGATTGTTAAAGCAAAATTCTTCTCAAAATCAGCTGAGAGGAAAATCAAGGAAGTTGGTGGTGTTTGCGTTCTATCTGCGTAATTTTAAGTATAAAATAAAATTGTAAAAACATACTTTAGTTTTAATTACAATATGAGCCTCACAGATTCCTAAAACAAAAGATAGGCGAACTATCGGTATTCATCGGGTTCTTACGGCTGACGCACAGTGCAAAGGAGATAGAACAGCGAGAAGTCTAGTCATTCGAGGTTGAGTAGGTACACGTCTTTTATTGCTGTCGCGGGATGCGTCCGGCGGCTGAATAGTAACCATTAGATTTTATTACTTCAACAACGAACTATGACAGTGACCTTAAAGAGGGAAAGGCTTGTAATTCCTAAATTATCTATTTGAATGTGGACGAAGCGAAAGAAGTATGCAGAGATCGTGGCAAGTGGAAAGAGGTAGTCTCTGCCTACCCCTCCGGGAAAGAGGCGTGATTTTATGTATGTATGTATGTATGTATCTATTTGAGGTGATGAGCTAGCAACAGTAATCTTTTTTCCACCGACTTCCTCCTGTTGATCATATAAAGGATGTCCTTGCAAAGGGTCAGGTCAATAGTAACCGAAACCGTCGCTTGCATGAAGAGAGTGGAAATATGTAGTCTCTGCCTACCCCTCTGGGAAAAACGCCGTTTTTATCGCGCGATAAACTAATTGACGTGAACCGGCGTCGGGCCTGCCGTGCTAACCCCGCTGGTTATGTATAGGTGACCAAATGACCAAAATTCTTCTGTGACTCGATATCCCTTACTAATAGGCAGTATTCATTTTGTAACTTTATTCAAAAGGGACTTATTTATTTATTTAGGGACACCAGGTTGGTTTAGGGTATACAAATGAAACTAAATTGTTTATAAAGTTGTATATTGCAATAAAATAATATGCCTTGATCATCACTACTTCTCCCTAGTGAAAGTTAAACTAAAAAAGTTAATAAATACCTATATACCTCTACATATTCTCCTTATAAAATCAGTTCTACACAGTTTGCAGATTACTAGCAAGCACTGGTTTATGTACCTTTTATGTTGATTATCTACTTTTATTCTACCAGCTGTAAATAGTTATATAAAGAAACCATTACAATGGAAAACATTTAAAATTGTACCATTAAGGATCTAAACTTAAGATGGACTTTTATATTGTGCAGCAAGAGAGATCATGCTGCACAAGTATAAATTCAATCTTAAGTAGGGCCACGAATATCGGAATCTCAGAACTTTATCATAATATTATTTTTTTGTTACTTTAAGCTATTAAAGATAAACAACACTAGACCAAGTGAAAAGCACTATGGTGTAGGGTGCAATTGAGAATGCGCGAAGATGAGGATGAGACGGTATACTAAATAACCATTATTAATCAGTAAATAATACATCTTTACTTCGAATTATTCGAACTTAAAAAAAAAGTTAAAAAAAGAAAGCACTTTCAATAATTCCGATAAATAGCGGAAATCAGAGTATCTGTCTTCCGATATTTCATTCCCTAATCTTAAGGACATTTTCGAGCCTTCATTATTACTTAAAAATAAAACTAGACTTCTATATGTATATTAAAATCAGATCAGTCAATTTTGAATGGTGTTTAACATTGTATTACATTCTACGTGTAAATAGTAACTGTGTGTGTTGGTCGAATCTGCTCCGGCTGAGTCTGAGTTTGTACAGCGGCCGCCTCCACAGGGCGTGCCTGTTTCGCCCTTTTTCGGGCGGCGTCACTCTCTGCATAATACATGCCCAGACGCGTTTTGATGGCAGCCAGAGCAGCACCATTTATCTCCTCATGGAAAATATTGGTGTATCTCCACTGCTTTACTAAAGGCCCCCGTTTTTTTTCTTTTTTCACCTTTTTCTCAACTTTAATCGCATCCTGAGGATGTAATTCCAGTGGATCTGCACTGTATGGAACATTATCAATTGCAAGCGGCCCTGCATTCCCCTGAGGTTCAGGCTTTGTTTGCAGCACAATATATGCTGCATGCTGGGGTCTTGCAGCAGTAGGCTGCAATAATATCCCCATACTCTGGCCTCCATTTTGAGGCTGGTAAAAATTGGTTGCAGTGGTGGAAGTTAATGTAGTTGTTGGGTATTGATTTTGAAAGTAATTTTCGGCAATATTTACTAAATGGCCACTCCCAGGATATGTCATTGAACCAAACAGCTGCTGCTCCTGAGGAGGGGCAGGCTGTGGTGCTGGCTCTGGGACAATTGCAGGCATGGACACTTCAGTGCTGTTTCGCTTAGACTTGGGCATTGTTGCTGATATGTTTTCAGGATCATATGTTTTTATGTAATCCTTCCACATTTTTGATATATTAATCTCTAGACCAGCAATTTTATCCAATCTAATGAAGTCTTTCAATCTGTGTGTATGAACAATAGAATAAATATGATTTTTAATTTGCTCCACCACTCCACTTGGCAATCTGACTTCCCCTGAGCGTCTATGGCTATTCTTTCCCCGGTTATCACTAGGAAACATCACACCATCATCCATTTTCTTGCAAAGCACTCTTACTTTTCGCTCAGTAATAGCATGAATATTTTTAAAAGCTGTCTGACAAACTTGTGTCTCTCTGCCCTTCACTCTCACAAAATATTCAAAAGTACATGTTCGTCGGCTTGTTTTCCCTTTGACCCTTTTTCTTTTAACATCCACTTGTCTCATTAGGCCAAATAAATATGCATTTTGTTCATCATGAGTTTTCATAGAATAAAAGCCTTGAAATGTTTTCAAGCGAACATCTACTGGAACTTTTTGGAAACATCCTCTCCGACAATTGCAGTCAGGGCCTGGCTGCTTTGGAGGAACTAATTTTCCATTTGCATTTATGTATTCCAGTCCAGCAATTCTTAATCTTTTCTGTTTTTGTTTGTGCCATTCTGTAAAAAATATGTTTTAATTAGAACAATTATTTAATTCACATATAATTACTTTTAAAGATAGGTAGATAACAATCACGCCTATTTCCGAAAGTGGTGTAGGTAGTAGGTAGGTAGTGGTGTAGAAAATATATCTTTTCACTCGCCACAAACTTTGCTTACTTATTGTGCTGTATCCCCATTCATAATTCTTTTCAAGCTCTTCGGATTAGCCACATTACAGGTTCATAAAAAATGTAAACACTCGCGACATCCTATCTATTCTATAAATACATTCACGTATTTTAGGTATGTAGTTATGGAAATGGTAACATATAGGTATACACATATAAATCTATAACATATACTTTTGTGAATGCTGCCCCTAGATTTTGCCTAACAAATTCACATTTGATTTAATTTGGTGAAAATAAAGTTTATTCAAACTATTTGAAATATTTACTTGCGTATCAAAAATGTAGTAAGAGTCAAATAAGTCTCATTGGATTCGACCCTTATTAGACGCCGAAGAAGGATTTCAAAGAGGGATCATACAATTAATTGATTTGTTAAATTTCAATAACATATAATTGACATACCTTCGGGATTTTTTGTACGTCTTTTTACAACTTTTCCACTTTTCGTGAGTTTTACTTTGCGTTCATTACTTGAGACATCCGCCATTTTAACATCAAAGCTTGTGTTGTACTGAAAATGACACTTATGACATTTATATGAAGAATGCTACCCGCATACGAGCAAAAACATTCAACTTTTAAGTCAAAAAGTCATAAAAACTTTTATCAATGAGCTGTTTATCCCTGAGACATGTCGATATCAAAACCTAATTGCTAATCAACAAGGCAAGTTGCAAACTATCAGCTATTTGCTTAAACATATTCCAAATTTCTAATTTTATTATTGTAGGACATATTTTTTATCTTCTATCTTTTACTCCACACCAGTTAACTTCACACCTTGAAGGAGGAGGAAGATAAGACAACTTTCAACAACGGTACCGGCGACCAACTAGCCAGGACCGATTGTATAACAAAGTTAATTAGCTACGTGTGTGACATACATACAGTCACGTCTATATCCCTTGCGGAATAGACAGAGCCAACAGTCTCGAACAGACCAATAGGCCACGCTCAGCTATTTGGCTTAATGATAGAATTGATATTCAAATAGTGACAGGTTGCTAGCCCATCGCCTAAAAAAAGAATCCCAAGTTTATAAGTCTATTCCTATGTGTGTTATGGGCTTTATTGGCTGATAATGGAGTCATTGGTTTTAATATCAATATTGCCCTCGTAATCATCTACTTTATCGATAGTTAGAATTAGAAGCTCAATATTAAAGTTACTATCGATAGTATTGATACTAAGTTTGCACTATCGGTAGTGTCCTGTGATTCAATATTATCAATTCAAGGAGAAAGGAGGGCATGAAATGGAAAGAGGAAGAAAGGAGAGGATAGGAAGGGAAGAACCCAGTTCACTATCGATAGGCAACAACAATTAATGAGAGTATTGATAGCTATTGAAATAGTATCGATAATATCGATTGTGTATTCGATATGCGTGTTCGGTGTTAAAAGTATTGATGGAAACTCTGCTATCGATACAATCGATACTATTGCCTCTAATTCAACTATCGATTGTGGATTATCGATCAACAACACTAGCTGACAGTTCGACAGCTGCATTTGGTGTGTGACCAGTGTGACGTGTATTTCTTTGTTCTTTTTGGCTGTGTTTTTGTTATTCTGTTGTGGTTGCGAGTTCCTTCTGTGATTTTATTGCGATCAATAAATTTTCTATGAAAGCTAGGTAATCAAAATGACTAGACATGCACGGAATTGTACTGCGGGAGCTGTATATACTTATCACGAAAAGAAAAAAGACGCAGCAGCATCTGGCTATGGGACTCAAAGCGAAAGAGTAGGTAAGGATTCCGTTAAAAGTTTCGACTGTTGCAGCCTCACATTACAACCTTGTAGAAATCCAGTGGTCACAAAAGAAGGTTACCTATTCGATAAAGAAGCGATACTAGAATATGTAATTACAAAAAAGACAGAATACACTCGCAAAATGAAGCAGTATGAAAAGCAGCTGAAAAGAGAGGAGTCTGAGAAAGCCGAGTTGGCGGCGGCAGAAAGAGAAGCTAAACTGATTAAGTTTATGAACAGGGAGAAAAATATAACTAACACAAATAACAAAGGCTCGGAAAGTGGTGCATCTACATCAAGCTCAATCTCAAATTTAGCAAATGGGAAAGACAAGGCACTTCCTAGTTTTTGGGTTCCATCACAGCTACCAGATGCTAAGATATCAAAAGTTGAGAAGCCAGATCCAACTGTTTACTGCCCAATAAGTGGGAAACCATTGAAGATGAAGGACCTTATTGAGGTAAAGTGGACTCTGGTTAACGATCCTGATGACAAAAAATCTCTAATTGCAAAAGAAAATCGGTACATGTGCCCGGTGACACATGACATCTTAAATAATGCTGTGCCTTGTGCAGTTATCAGGTAAATTTCTTTAGTTTAATAATAATTGTATTTTGATTCCATAGCTGATAGAGAAATTAAGGACATACATACATAAAATCACGCCTCTTTCCCGGAGGGGTAGGCAGACACTACCTCTTTCCACTTGCCACGATCTCTGCATACTTCCTTCGCTTCATCCACATTCATAATTTTCTTCATGCAAGCTCGGTGGTTTCGGGTACTTTTGACCTGACCCTTTACCAGGACGTCCTTAATTTGACGTTCGTCTAGGTCTTCCCACTCCGACCTTTCCCACCACACTCTCCTTGTATATCTGCTTAGTCAACCTGCTTTCATTCATCATCTCCACATGACCGAACCATCTTAACATATCCTTTTCTATTCCTGTAACTACATCTTCTTTCACATCACAACATTCCCTTATCACGCTGTTCCTTATCCTGTCCCTCAATTTCACACCCATCATACTCCTTAACGCTCTCATTTCCACTGCATTTATTCTGCTTTCGTGCTTCTTTTGCCATACCCAACTTTCACTCCCATACATTAATGTTGGGACCAACACGCCCCTATGCACAGCCAGTCAAGCCTTTTTGGATAGTTTCTGACTGCTCATAAAGGCATGCAAAGCTCCATTCACCATGTTCCTCCTCTCCATTTCAAAAACCAGTGTTTTAGTTTTACTTATGTTCACTTTCATTCCTTTCTCTTTTAAAGCTTCATGCATACAATTTATCATCTCCTGTAACTCCTCCACTGATGACGCCAGTATAACCTGATCGTCGGCATAGAGCAGACATTTGACGAGTAATTCATGCATCCTTAATCCACTTTCAGACTCTTTCAAATCTGTCAAACAACTATCCATAAATAGGTTGAACAGCCACGGTGATGCAACACATCCTTGCCTAACGCCTTTCTCAATCTTAAACCATTCAGTGTGCGCTCCGTTTATCCTGACACAAGCACTCGAATCCTCATATAAGGATTTCAGTGCTTGTATTAAGAGACTGCTCACCCCATGCATAGAAAGTGCTAACCACAATTCATTCCTCTGAACTCTGTCAACTATTAAGGACAGACTGAACAGAACAAGAAAAATATATTTCATTTATCACAGCTCTGTTCTTTTTTGTCACAATAGACCTACCATTCTCCCACACAAGATATTATCCTGGAAAAAGACAGTATTCCCATAGGATTTGCAATATAGGTACAACTAACATTGCACAACTACATTGGAGATGATTTTATTATATTCAATTTTATGTAAGCTTACATTTTATGGATTTCAGGACAACTGGCCATGTAGTCACAATGGAGTGTGTTGAGAAAATCATCAAGAAAGACTGGCTGCATCCGCTCACTGGAGAGAAGCTGAAGGAGAAAGACATCATACCTTTGCAGAGGGGGGGCACTGGGTACGCCCTCACTAATCAGAACTTGCAAGGAAAGAACGAGAGGCCGGTTCTACAAGCGTAGTTGTATTTTGTATACAATATTTTAATTTAATTTTATAATAGTTTAATAAATGTAAATAAGTCATTTATGTGTTTTTGTTTGTTTATTTACAATTTGAAGAATCATTTATTTTTCTATGAATCCACTTGTTAAGACCTATAAACTGAATTGTTAATGGTTTCTACGAGCCTCATAAAGTGATTTAGGGCTCCACTTCTGTGGGGATTTACAGAAAAAATAGCCTATAGTACAGAGATAGACTACACTTTAGTTACTCTTAAAGTGTAGTCTATCTCTGTACCAAATAATGTTGAAATCAGTTTAGTAGTTTTCAAGTTTATTCATTACAAACAAAAATAACCCATCCATATTAATATAATAAATGTCAAAGTGTTTGTTTGTCAGTCTTCAAGTAAAAACCACTGATTCTCCATGAAGATATGCATACATAAAGTTTTGGAGAACGGAGAGGAACATAGGGAAAATTTTGTAATGTAGACTACTGACAAAACACTAAATGGTCCGACAAAAGGTTTTCAAAATATAGCACTAGTACTGTACCACAGGTGGAATAAAAATATACACATCATCATGTCTAGAGCCAAAAGTAAACCAGTGGGGCTTTTGTCTTACGTCGCGCGCGATAAACTATCGCTATCCAGTTTTACGTCATAATAAAAAGTGAAACAGCAATAGTTTATGGCGTGACAAAAACGTCGCGCGTGTCATGCTAACCCGGGAGGAGGAAGATTATAATCGCGTCTTTATCATTTCCGAGTTTAGGCAAAGCCAAGTCTTCAAGGTTATGATCACGTTCAGCTGTATACAGCATACAGCCTGTATGGCATAATAATGAAATTGAGATTCAAATAGTGACAGGTTGCTAGCCCATTGCCTCAAGGAATCCAAAGTTTATTTGCCTTTCCAGTAATTGACTTTTACAATTTACACAAGAATAGAAGCAGCTGTCACACACTATGTTTTTTTTTGCTACCAGACCAGCGTGAAAGCTTTGGAAATGAATATAGCGCCTCACAGACGCTTTGTGTAGAAACCTGACTCGACCAATTTAGGGTCCTGGTCGTAAAGTAAAAAAGAAAGCCAACCAGTTAAGGTGTAACTGTAACCAGGACTTACGCCAGGAGAAACAGGATAGTGCCTCACAACAAACATTGCTGTGTAATACAAATTACAATAAAAAGGACAAAAGAAATTATTATACTTATATTGTTCTATATTTGTTCTAATTAAAAATAGTTATTAAAATTATTCTTAATAATAATTCATATAAATCTTTTATACTAAGACCTGATTCCACCATTATTTACCAGGCGTTAGCTAATCTACCATTTTAAATTAACAGAAATTTTAACATGTTAAATCTGCAGGTCACAAGACAAGAATAAAAGTGATCAACTGAGTAAAGTTAACTCAATTGGGCCGTTGAGGGGACAGACCATTAACGTCATTCGTTCTGATTTAAATCCTGCTAAAAAGTCATAGTTGGTAATGTATATTGCTTCATTTATTGGCGCTATTTTTAAAATAACTGTCATGTCCGGTAATGTTCTTTAAAGAATAAAATACCTTGCAGTTTTAAAAGGAGGTAACTTTAAAGTTTTTTTTTAATCTGATAACCGACTGGTGGTAACCCAACGAGCCATGGAACGAGTATTCTCGGTACATCTCTTCCAAGACAAAATCCGTAACATCGTCATTCACGAGCGCAAGTGGACGTAGGTCACTGCTTTGCAGTAAGGTAAAAAAAAACTGTAAACTTAAGTAGGCATGGGTCATATGTGCAGACATGGAGATGTTCGATGGAGCAAATCTGTCCTGGAATGACGACCAATAGCTGGAAAGAAATATAATGGCAGTGGCAGACCATTAGCCCGCTGGTCAGACGTCTAGATGGAAAGATACAATTCTATACAAATTATCTTTATAGCCCATAAAAAAAGAAAAATACATATGTATGAAGTAGAATCATACATTATGAATATGTTGAGCAAAGGCGGACTTATCGCTAAGCAATCCCTTCCAGTCAACCTTTGGGTAGTGAAGATAATGGAGAGGCATGTGCTCAACAGTGGTTGAATAAGTATATGTTGAAGAAGCAGGCAGTGATTAAGAATAATGATCCATTAAGCTTCATTAGATCATGATGAGGACACTCACTGACTTTAACGACCCGTTTAAAGAAGTAACAACTTTATAACTAGCTAACAGTGTATGTTGGAATCAGGTCTTCATCTTAATTGTACTACTACGAATTGTGAAAAGAAAATAAATCTAGTTGAAAGTCGACATTTGTATTTCTAATATCAGTCTCAGGGTAGGATAGGCAATCACTGCTCAATGACTCCAAAAAGTTCAATACTGAATGTCCTTGGCTTAACAATCGAGTATCACTATCATTGTCTAAAGTTTGATCTATCCCATTGCTCAGTGGTAACTTATCTTCTATATGATTAACATGAATTAATGATGGCTCTATCGAACACTTCATAAAATTATCTGATTTGTCATTATCCGAATTAATAAAAAAGTCTTTAGTTTCAAAATTGATGTCATGCGATACACTAGTATCCTTACATGATAAATCTACATCTTGTAATATACTTTGGATGTCTACACTATCTACATCTGTAATAGAATTATTTTGTATATGATTGGTCTGTACTTGTTCAGATTGTATAGGATCTGAATGTATAATCTCAGGCTGTATATCTTTGGGCACTTTAGTTTGTTCATTGTCAAGATCCAACGGTCTTATCGCTTGCGCCTCAAACCGCGCTATCTTCTCAGGGTCAATTTGAAACTTGCAGAACACAGCTGCTGACGGTTTGATTGGTGATGATCGTATATCAAAATGTGTACTGTGGAATTGTAAATGTGGAAGTTTTGGTTGTTTGATGCCATCAATCTGATGTAAACCATTCTCCTGTTCTTGTGTATTATCGTCACTTATAATTTCAGTAGGTATAATTGGCATGCTTTCTTCCTTTACAACAGGTTTAACTATAGTTATTGCACTTGAATCAGTCATTTCATTTGTTTTCTCTTTTTTAACAGTAAAACTAATGAGATCTTCGACATCTAATTCTATGCCGGCATTTTCTACATTCTCTGAAGCTAGCCGCATTCTTTTAGCATTTTCAGAATTCTTTTTCTTTATCTTCCAAAGTCTTTTGCTTGCCGTCGGCCATTTGTCGACCGCATTGATTCTCGCGCAGTCTTCGTTGTCGTTCTCATTTGGGACGTCTTCATGTTGCCCCAGCCAGGACTGTGAGGACTGGAGATCAGGATTAGTTTGTTTTGGCGGGGGATTGTGGCAGCAATACCCATCCTTGTCCTTTACACAGGCAAGAGCATCCATGTTGAGGTTGTATTTCCCAGGGTTCATGCCAAATAATCTGAAAGAAAAAAGGACGAAACTTATTTCTGAACAACTTCAATAAAATCACGCCTGTTTCCCGGTGGGGTAGACAGAGATTACATATCTTTCCATTTCTCTTCATCCCACTCATTACTCTTTTCATGCAAACTTGTCGGTTTCGGGTTCTCTATAACTGACCTTTCTTTATAGAAACTTTGTATTGAATTTGAAATTATGTATTTACTTTGAATTGGGAGTATTATTGACTCAATATCCAATCTAACTTTATGAGTAGCTGTAGCTCTCTTGGTCTAAGTTGAACATAACAAAATGTTTTTAATATTCCATACAATATAAATAAATATGCTACACACCTGCCAATATCATCGTTAACATTGCACGAGTTGCCTTCACTTCCATCAATCTTCTTCAGCAAGCATGGCAATAACGATTTCAGCTTCTCAATCAGCTGTTCCAACTGCTGTATGAACATGTTCGCCTGGTCCTCCTCAGAGCCACTCTTGACGATGGCCAACAGACAATGGAAGAGGTTGGAGTGGATCTTAGCTGGTATATGTGTGGGTTGGCTCTCGTAGTGCTTCTGTAGTCTGTAGAGGCTGCTAAATTCCTGGGTAAAAATAAATAATTCTGTTAATTACTTCTCAACAGATTTTCTTGCATTAGGTCAGAAATGATGGTAACATTCATTTGGAGTTGAGCTACTGATTAAATTTAATTGTTCTACATAGTAAAATTGAAGTAAACATATTATCTCATTAAATAGTTTCGGCACGGCAAAACTTTAAGCAGCGTAATGTCAAAACATGTAATCGAAAGTGATTAGGCATTGTTTTAAACACAGATTAACTTATTAAGTCGTTGTAATTACCGTCTAATTGGCCCGATCAAGTCAACGCCTAGTTAAGTGACCATGGCTCATGCATGAGGGAAAATATGTGACATTTGTGTGAGTGTGTCTATATACATCGCAAAGACATTATGTTTATGTCTTTGCGATGTATATAGGCAAATTGTGCTTACAGCAGAACATTGGATGCACGACACTACATTCCCTCGTTTCTTTCTTGGTTTTTGCTGTGTGTCCTCTGGCACCATTTGTTTTGGGAACTTGACTTTTCTGCCACTCCTTGTTACTTTCACCTGCAGTAACAATATTCGAGAGTTAACTCCGAGTGGAAGGGGTAGTGGAAGACCAGAAAGTGAGAGAATTTTGAAAGGCGATGGAATGTGCTGAATCGCTTTTAATTCAGAAATTGAAAGTTCATAATGATTATTTAGTAACCAAAGTGGGGATTTTCGGTGTAGTATTAAAGTCTCGACATACCTCGTCAGGGGGAGCTTCGGGCTCTATTTCTTCTTTGATTGCTTCTACCTTCTTCTCCTTTTTATTGTTTTTCACAAACAGTTTGTTTTTGCCAACTACAGTCAAATCTCTTGGCGATACAACCCTGAAAATAAAAACTTATTATAATTAGAACATAGGTAATTTTAATATTACAATGTCTTAACTTTATTAATCTTATTACTTTTAAGTGAGACTAAAGGACTATTAATTTTCTATTCAGCCCCGTGGTACGCTATACGCTATACTATACGCGCGACACGGTTTTTATCGCGAGAAAAATCTATCGCAGTTTCGCTATTTATTATAATGTGAAACGGGACAGCGATAGTTTTTCGCGCGATAATAACGGCGTCTTGCGAGCCATGCTACAAGAGCAGGTATTGATTTATGAAATTACTTTCTTAAGATACACTTAAAATCTGTCATATAATCAAGATTCTCACAGTCAAACTATAACAGATTTAAAACTAATCTTATCCAATGTGTAAAGACTTACATTTAGATGACATTTATATACAGTGTCAGGTTAGCAGGTTCTTACCTTATTTTCAAAAACATTTTACAACAGAAAAATACAGCAATTGTTTTTTTATTTATTTGATGCAACATAAATACTATTTTTATAAATAGTTACACATAACACCAAAGAGTAAGTAAGAAAGTACAAACTTACTTGTATATAAAGCGGGTATTAGTGACAGGGTCATAGGTGGGTTCAGCGGCCGCGGCTGGATTGTTGAAGATCTTCAGAGCTTGGTTAACCATCTTCACCTGGTGTTCATTAAGTTGATTGATGCTGCAATTTATTATTTCAACATACATACGCTTCTATCATGGAAATGATGGAATGAAATTCAAATAGTGACAGTTTGCTAGCTCATCGCCTACAAGAAGAATCCTAACTTTAATCATTAACTGTGTCGCCCTTTACGGCATCTGTGGTGAAAAATATTGTGGTTTGTGGTGCGTGCTATTCTTATTCAACATAATATAAACTTTACTTATCAAGTATAGAGGGAGGAAAAGTTATTTGCAAAGACCATAGAAATTGAACTGAAACAGATGTAATCAAATATCTTTAAGAATATCAGAGAATATTTATTTGTTTGTAATGGGTTATCTTTCATATGAACTGTACTAACAGTATTTTCCTTAACTTGAAGAAAGTTACAAGAGCAAAGACTCCAGAAAAAATTTAAGTACAGTACTTAAGAAGATTTTTTTAATATATATTTATTTATCTTTTCAATTTTATATATATATTATGCATTTTGTTTGTGCCGTGTGGTTCCCGGCACGAATACAAAAAAGAATAGGACCACTCCATCTCTTTCCCATGGATGTCGTAAAAGGCGACTAAGGGATAGGCTTACAAACTTGGGATTCTTCTTTAGGCGATGGGCTAGCAACCTGTCACTATTTGAATCTCAATTCTATCATTAAGCCAAATAGCTGAACGTGGCCATTCAGTCTTTTAAAGATTGTTGGCTCTGTCTACCCCGCAAGGGATATAGACGTGACTATATGTATGTATGTATGTATTTTGTAGGGTCATCATTATGGGAATAAAATTCAATACCTAGACAACATTAAAATAAATTACATTATCAGTAATCAGTAAACAAACACATTATCTCAATAATAAATAATAAAATAACAGTCATAACTTAATGGTAAACATGAATACAAAATTAATTTAAACACACATGTCTGGTCATGGTGTCTAATCAAGAGATACATACATAAAATCACGCCTCTTTCCCGAAGCGGTAGGCAGAGACTACCACTTTCCACTTGACACGATCTCTGCATACTTCCTTCGCTTCATCCACATTCATAACTCTCTTCATACAAGCTTGGCGGTTTCGGGTACTTTTGACCTGACCCTTTTGGTAAAGGACGTTCTGGTGAACGTCCTTAATTTGATCAAGATACGTTCGTCTAGGTCTTCCCACTCCGACCTTTCCCTCCACACTCTCCTTGTATATCTGCTTAGCCAACCTGCTTTCATTCATCCTGTCCACATGACCGAACCATCTTAACATACCCTTTTCTATTCCTGTAACTACATCTTCTTTCACATCACAACATTCCCTTATCACGTTGTTCCTTATCCTGTCACTCAATTTCACACCCATCTTACTCCTTAACGCTCTCATTTCCACTGCATTTATTCTGCTTTCATGCTTCTTTTGCCATACCCAACTTTCACTCCCATACATTAATGTCGGGACCAACACGCCCCTGTGCACAGCCAGTCGAGCCTTTTTGGATAGTTTCTGACTGCTCATAAAGGCATGCAAAACTCCATTCACCATGTTCCCCGCGTTCACTCTCCTTTCAATATCACTATCATACTTGCCATCTGATGTAAACTTTGATCCTAGATATACAAACTCTTTCACTTGCTCAACTTTTTCTCCTCCAATCAATAGATAGTAATAAATTATTTATTTATTCATTATAGTTCAAAATATAATTAAGTATGTTACCAAATATGTAATTTTTTTATGGTAACATTTAAGTAAATTTTGATACAGACAAAGTAATAATTCCAACTGACCTGTGGTATGTTTCACCTAATTTCAATAATTGCACTGAAGTATGCTTATTTTGTTTAGTTGCCAAAGGGATAATTGCACTGTAACAATAAATAAAGAAATTGTTAGAGTAAAGACAACAAGCTTGCTTGAAGTGTAATGAATGTGGATGAAGAGAAAGTGGCTAGCCCAGCTTCACACAGTTATCATTTTCAATTCTCCAGAAATCCGTCTTTCTAACATTTGAAACAAGAACGAACTCGTCCGCAACTTTTCGAGTTAGCACATACATGCAGACAGAGAAAATAAAGGCTTTTCTCTATAATATGAAGTGATGTATTTAACAAAATCTAATGGCGGATAGCAGGCCCAAAATAACATGGGAACCCTAGTTCATGAGAACAGGCTGCATTTAATGCAGGTACTAGCGGATAGGCTATGTTATAAAGGTGATGTATGTATGCCATGTTAATTACATACATTTCATAACAGTAGCAAAAGTATAGCAATAGTAATGGAACAATGACATTAGACAAGTTGCTGGTAGGACATGATGTAGAGTGGCGTGATGTAGGGTAGGTGGAGTGGAGAGACAGGAATGGAAAAGATTTTAGGGCACATTTGCCAACTGACAAAGAGATTATCAGAATAATACACACAAAACACAAAATAGTTGCATGAAGCATGATAAAGAAATGTAATGATATTAATTATTATAGTAATAATTTTATATTCGAGTTCATACCATAGTAACTTACTTTTCTTTAGGTCGAGTCTTAGGCGCTGGGCGGTCTGATATAGTCTTTACTATACGTTCTGGGAAAAATTGCAAGATGCGTTCTGGAGAAGTCTTCACTTTTGTAGGGATGTTTTTCATCTTTACAATCTTCCTATCAACTTCCACTCGAGGTACTGTGGTGTGTATCACGGGAGCAGGAGCCGGAGCCGGAACCGGTGGCACCGGCTTTGGCGCAGTCTTCAGGACAACATTATTTACAGCTATATATTGTTTTTGAGTGTTCTCTATCTTAGGTAGGAAAAAGCTACCGAATTTCAAGTTGTTCCCAACCAATTTCCCATCAGCCTTCTTGAGTATCGGGGGTTTAGTAACATTACTTGCAGTATTAGCTAGGTTGTTTTCGAGCAGCCCACTGCTTTCATAAAATTTTTTTAGGTTATCACTGACTGGCTTTGGTTCCTCAACACGATCTTGAGCAATCACAAAAGATCTTCCCTGCAAGATAAAATGACATTGTAAAAATAAACTCACAAACAATACCCACTCAAAGAATTATGGGACAAAAAATACCTGAATGGCGCCAGGATTTTGTATTAAGAATACAGGCGTAAATTGACACGAGTCTACTGTAATACTACTTTGCGGTGTGGTCATGTTTCCGAAATGAGTATATTAATAAAGAATGACACACCACATTAGTTAATTTTTTCCTGAAAATTAACACAAGACCAAAATCTCCCTTTGACTGATTGTACGGAATTGACAACACTTGACAATTTGATTGACAAACAAATTGATGTCTATAGACAAAATAGATTTGGATGCGTTTTGGATTTTAAGAGTCTTAGTGGGGCCAGCCTGCAGTGAAATATAATCGTAGAGATAGCTTATTCATTTAATTTTTGACGTTTGTTGTCGTACGATTGTGATAGCGTTTTGTGTGTTTTTGTGTGCGTTTGACCATTTTTACAGCTTATTGTATTGTATATTGTGGCGAAATCTATACGCCACAAGTCACAAAAATAAAATCACGCGACGCAATCAGTTATAACTTTGATGGATTATTCGACAACGAAAATAAAAGGCCCTGTGAATTTCGGTACTTTATGAGATGGGCGTGTGTTTATCAATGTGTCATAAAAAGAGGATAGGCCAATACACTGGGGATTCTTCTTTTAGACATGGCCTTTCAGTTGATTTAGACTTACTCTGTCTACTCCATAAGGGGTAAAGACGTTATCATATGTATGTAAGAAAATAAAATTAACTTTTATTCATACTTTTCCAGACTGAATGCTCATTTTTTTCAACTTATGCTCGACGAGCGGCCACAAGAGGTGTTTGTTCGTTCCTTTCGTTGTCGTTGTTTATTTTTTACTTCTTCGTCATTACGAAGAAGTCGCGGCATTCCGCGACGGGAGACAACATTGACTTTGACGTTGTAGAAATAAATTGTTGTCATAGTCGGCCACAACGTTTGCGTTGACGAGTAGATACAACATCGTACAAACGATCTATGATATAATGTAACGCCCACTCCTCGGTGCTGTTTGTATCGTTTTCTTTCGGTTTCGTTCGTTTCTATTACACTACACTTGTCTTTATTATTTTTTACTATGGCAACAATTAATTCTTATTCGGAAACCATAGACTAAACTAACCTCTTTCTTTATCCGTCAAGCTTTGTATCACAAGGTGATTATTCTAAAATTTTAGGAATTAATTGATAAAACGTGTAAAATAGTATGTTATTGATAGTTTTTAAAATTATTTTTTTACTAATTTAGTGTAATGTCATTTTTTTAAACATTTAGAAATATTGTATGTGAATCTGAGTTCCACGTGTGGCGGTTGCAAGCCTTACCTTTATGGTGTTTTGCTTTGCTTTCAGGCATAAAAGATGACGAACTCAAAGGGTTATCGCCGCGGTACTAGGGATCTGTTCGCCCGCAGGTTCCGCACACATGGAACTATCCCTCTCGCCACGTACATGAAAGTGTACAAAATCGGCGACATCGTTGACATCAGGGTAAGTACTTATTGTGGTCATAGGAAGATCTCAAATAAACGTATTTTGTTTTGAATTTTTACAGTTGATGTAAACATAAGTCCTGTTACCTATAATCCAATTTGAAACGAGTAGTCCTGTAGAATGACTTATATGGACTATTAAAAAGGTTACCTTTTAGTTGGTATAGTTGTCTCTTTTTATAAAGTATGTAATCATACTATCAATGTATCATAAGTTTTGTCAAGAAGTATTAAATATTTTTAGTTTAGTTACAATTGAAAACAGGAGCCAATACATTATTAAAACTAAACAAACTATAGAGACATGCAACATACCTATATTATATTGATAGCTAGTTTTTACAAATAATATCGAGTCAAGTAATTAAAATAGGATCTATTTTGATTACAGGGTAATGGTGCAGTACAGAAGGGTATGCCACATAAAGTCTACCACGGTAAGACTGGCCGCGTCTACAACGTCACAGCACACGCTCTCGGCGTCATTGTGAACAAAAGGGTGCGTGGCAGGATCATCCCTAAACGCATCAACATCCGCATTGAGCATGTAAAGCACTCAAAGTGCAGACAGGATTTCTTGAAGCGAGTGAAGGAAAATGAAAGGCTCCTGAAGGAAGCGAAAGCTGCCGGCAAAATCATCAAGCTGAAGAGACAACCTCAGCCCCCGAAGGCTGCGCACATCGTCAGTGGACTGGAGAAACCAGTACTGTTAGCGCCTATTCCCTATGAATTCGTTGCTTAAAAATTGAAATATATTATTTTTAAGGATTCATTTTTTATTTTACACAACAAAAAATTGCCCCACTTCCAGTTTATCTGGTACCCACTAATGATACAAATGAAATCAATAATGGCTTATACATATGTAGATAGTTCAGATAACTGGTCAATAAAATACATGCGCTTCATCATTTATAGTTTATATTTTCGTTTTTGGGGATCCATACTGAAAAGGTTCAAACGAAAATATTAAGGCATGTTCCCATGCAACACATATGTTACAGGAAGACCCTTAAAATTTTCACAGAATATTTATACTTGTATCCTTAAAAATAAGCTATTAAATAAATACAAAAGTACTTATAAAAGGGGGGGCTCTTATATTACAAACTTTTTTTTCTATCGACAGCGACGTGGTATGTATTGACGGCGTAATCATAAAATCCCAAGGAAAAAATAGCATTTCTTCATATATTTTTACCAATTTTTTTGTCGATTGCAATAAACATGTAGAAGTGTGATTATAATGAACGGAACCCTTCGTGTGCGAGTCCGTCTCGCACTTGGCCGGATTTTTAGATACTTAATGCGTGTAGTTTTTTTTCACTGTAAAAATAATTCTATGCCTATGTTGGCAAAATTTTGTAGTGTTAGAACGATATATGGGGCACTTTATATTGACAAACCTATAGAAATTGGGCAAACCTCACACAAGGCATTAGGTGAAGATTCTTTAGACGGGTCTGAAGGTGCCATGTAGTTTTCCGGGCACTTTTGAATAAGACTTCTTCATCTTTTTCCCATGGATGTCGTAAAAGGCGACTAAGGGAAAAGCTATCTATTGTTTCTTTTACCACTATTAAAAATAGGTTCAGTTGCGCTGTAAAGTCTGAGGAAGTGAGAGGGGAGTCGTTTGGTGTATAAACCTGACTTATCCAAGATCATGATCAAAGGTTAGATAGAAAGATAATTTATTTGTTTGATTTGCAACACACAATTTACAATTTCATATGGAAAACAAATTAATTAGGGTGTGAGTTGCAGCAATTTAAAAACGTCACAACTCAACGAATTTATTGCTATAGAGCAATACGCTGATTTTCAGTTATGACCTAGGTGCTAGTGCAGGTAAATCTGCGCACGCAATAAAAAAATAAACATAAACAAACAAATACTCGTGTCGTGACTTAAAGTTTTAATTGGTTTTAACCAGGTTGATAGTTTACTTTGCTAATAAGCCCTCCACCACAAGGCGACCTTCGTGGAGTTGTAATATATAAATTATAAATAAAACAACAAAATCTGAGAAGAATCGCAACTTTGTATTATGAAATGAAATATATACACTCGAATTAAATCTAAAAATTGAATAATAATGATTTGAATTTAAACAATTTGTCAATAATATAATGCCTTTTCAACTTTAACAATCGCGGCATAACATGATTTGTGATAGTGACTATCTTAAATAATATAAATTACTATAATTAATGAAGAAACTTAACAACTAGCGTCCCTAGATTGATAGAACAATATGTAACCGGTTTCGGACGATTTTTGAATGTCTGAAGTTAGGCCGTAAAAATCTTCTATCGCTGACGCATCAATTTTCTGCAAGAAATAAATGAAATAATTAAAATTATTTGTCATTCCTAAATCATGGGCCTGTGCAAGTTGTAGTGATGCCTATTGATGGACCTAAAAAGTGACCAGATTCTTCAATATTGACACGACAAATGACTTACGTTCACCCTTGTTTTTATTCAGTTATCACGCTTAGAGAAAGAGAGGGAAGATAAGACATATCAATCTTTGTGCACAAGCCCCTAGGTCCTAACAAATAGGCAACAAAACTGGGACTTGGTAAGTCTATGTGATTTGTCTTATATAGATTATCTATATATTATGCAGATGTCAACCTCAGTGGAAGAACAATGGAAGACCAGTGCTGGGTGGACCTCCATCCTGAGTATTTTAGAGTTGCCTAAACTGACAAGCTTACATAAAGAGTGACGTGGGATGAAGCGAAAAAAGTATGCAGAGATCGTTTCAAGTGGAAAGATGTAGCCTCCGCTTACCCAAAGAGGCGTGAATTTATATATGTATGTATACATTTGTATACTCACATCTACCATATCGTCGTCGAACAACAGCCAGAAGCCGTGGCTCTTCACTATGCTGATGTAGTGTCCCCGGTTGGGCCCCGAGCCGCAGTGTACTACAACGGCAACCAGGTCGTAAAGACGGTCCGGGTTCACAGCGTCGTCGGACTGCAAGGGAAACACCTAGTTTTGTTATTAATTTTTTATCTTTGCTATGTAAATTAAAAGAGTATAAGGACAACGTTATCGTTAATGCAAATAAGGGTGTCTTTTGAATCTTTCGTTTATACAGTATTTAGGCACTTCCTGATGTCAAACTACTGGTTGTGATAAGCTGAGACGGCATCAAGGGGAGCAGGAAAGGAATTCTAGAATTACCCAAGACCACGGAATAAGGAGCGATGGGCATTGCGAAGTGTAAATTGACCCGTCTTATTTCCTCATGGATCGCGGTCGTAAAGTAGACCCAGGACATTTTACGAAGGGTTGGGTCAAGATCTATTAAAGTGGCGATTTAATAACCATAATATGGCGACGTATTGTTATATGTAGATATAACATTACTTACAGTGTTGAAAAGTCTCAACTCCAACGGGAACACGACTCTATGCGAGACTTTTATATGCCTATTGTACTGTTCCATGTACTTGAATCTCTTTAAATGCAATGCCAGTATTAGTGGCAGTTTCTTCACGCGCATGCGCTTCTGGGCTTCTTGGTAGCTGCTGCAGTTGTCACATTTGAATTTGTTGTCGTTACACAGGGTCTCGGTGTCACTGAAGCATTTTAGGCAATGCGTGATGCTCGTATTCTGGCCTACGTCAACCTGGATGTGAAATGTCACTTTAGATTTAGACAGGAGAACGTTAGAAGGCAAACAATGTCAAAAGCTAAATTGAATGATTATTTACACAAGTTTATAGCCACATTGAGCTAGCCTCAAATTAAGTTATGAGGTAATAATCCACTTAATAATTAATCCAAGACCAAAGAATAAGAAGCTATTTATTATTCTTAAGAGATATAACTTTATTAAAAATACGACAACTAAAAACCATGTTGTGGGTTCTCTGGCCGCTATTTACCTGAAGATCAAAAAAATGCTCATCCTTGCTGCTCACTGTCTCGCAATTGAGACACCTCGTTTCACTGGTAAGGGTGCCCTGAAATATCTCGTGCACCCACGTCGGTTCTGTGCTCTGTGGCAGCGTGCCGTTGCATGTCACATTCTCACCGGTCGTGTTCTTTTGCAGTTTCAGTGTACTTTGATTGCGCTCGGCTGTGAGAATAAATTTAAAAGTATGTGAATATTGGTTATTTGTTGATGGTATAGTATTACTATACTTCTAGGTTTGGATTAGAGATTTAGCAGAGTAGTGGTTTAATTAAAATGACGGAGAACTCGGTAAATAAAAGATATTTTATTTTAAGTTACATATAAGATGAGAGACATGAAATGAAAGATAAAACAAATTCTATCAATACATAGAATCAATTCAAAGATGAAATTAGGAGCAAAAGCCTCTAAAACTCTAAAGAGGTTTGTCTCTCCAACATATAGGCATGGTTACGCAAGAAGTAACATGTATTTTCAGCTTCAAAGATTAGTGGGTGAGTAATACAGAACTAAAGGGAAACTTAAGTGACTTTGTAGGGAGTCAAATAAGGGTGAGCTGATACGGAAAGCAAATGCATGAGCACCACACTGCTCTTATGATCCAGCTGGTATAGAAAAAAGTTTAGTAGAACCATAGGTGGTGATAGAATTTGAACATCAAATCTCTAAAAGAGTCTTAAAAAGTGCAATGAATCCTCTCTCAATCTTTCTTTTTTTGGTTAAAAAAATGAGTATTTGCTCATCTATCTTATCAATTAGTGATGAGAATCAATCTCAAGCCACCTGAATCATTGTGACATCATCACACAATTAACTGGGATATCAAATGTAACTTACCATATAGTTTATCAAATCTTATCATATCTTACCTAAAATAATCTCATTGATGTGGTTTATAAGGAAATTCAAGAATTCATGGGCATCCTGTTGCATGTAATTGTCAAATTCCTCTGAAAAATAAATAGGTAGGTACTTTTTTACAACAATAGCCCACATTCCCTCTGTGGTGTTCACAATATTGATATAAAAGGTGAACGGATGTAATTTAATTTTTTGGCAACAGATTACAAAAATACACCTTATCCAATAAGAATTAAAATTTACACACAATTTTATACAATATTTCTTTAAATTATTCTAAGAACCTTGCTTGAAGCAAATTGAATGAAAATTGACCCTTTAAGCTTTTAAAATGGAGTAAATTATTAAAAATCTGTCTGTAAGCTCAGTTATTTTTTATCTTACTCCTTTTTATCCAAACATGCAGTTATAGGATATCTTTTCTACTTTTGGTATTACAATTTCTGAACGATCTTACCTTTTTCTTTTCTCAGTCTAGCAATAAACTTCTTAGGTGCAATAGAGCCTACTTTTTTCTTTTGTGTGGCAATGCTATAAAAAAGGTCTGCTAGACATGTTAGCAGTGTTTCCTTGGTTCTTTTGTTTTTGGCTTTATATTCTAAAACTTTTTCTCTAAAGGGGCGACAGAAGTAGAGTGCTTGAAGAACTGAATTACTATAACAGGTATTTCCAAACTGAAAAAAAAAGTGAACAGTAATAAGAACCAGTTTTTCGACATTAACCTCAAAGTTCGAATGAAATACTTACATTGACTAATCCAAAATAATGTTCATTTGGGGGAAACTGCTCTGACCCGATATCTCTTTCCAATTGTGATATATTTGCGCCCTGAAACGGGTAGTTTTCGTTTATATTTAGTTAGCGAAATAAATGAAACTTAAACATTACAAAACTTTCAACACCCTGTAATTTTATGTATTAAGAACGTTATGAAAAGAAAGCTTAGTTTACATTTTTACTTGAATTAGCAACCGAACATCAAATTAGTATGCACTTCTCTCACCATTCTCTGTTGGAAATTAAGGCCGAGATCCTGACATATTGACATTTGCAATCCCTTTGCTGGAACCTGTATACAGGACACGCAATTGCTACCGCAAGTACGATTCTTATTCAAACTTCAGTCGCTAGTAGAAACATAATTAGTAAATGTAATCTAATAATTTAGAAATTACCAATTGGGCAAAACAAGCACAACGTTCTAACCATAGACGTTAAGAGTAGTGACAGAGTGACAGTGACAGCTTCTTGACACAAACTAATACAATTTTCTTTTCTGATGGTACGTGTGCATGAATCGCTCACTCGTTCAGTTCAGTAGTGGTTGAGTCTCGTTCAATTCTCATTCCGTCCCTCTTTGCGTCCCTCCGTCCTCCTCCTCTCTTTAGATATCCAGCATCCCGCCCGTCTCCCGGCATTGTCCCCGTTTATCTGAACTACTCAGGAAGTAGGAAGTTTACGTGGTCAGTGTTGACGTGGCTGTTTTCAGCACTGAAATCACAATTATCACAAATTCATCACTTCTTTACTGATTACATTTTAAGGTAATTTTGTTCCATTTTTATATGTAGTTGTTTTATCATTTTTGCTTTTCAGTTATCAATGCTTTTTTATTGCAGCTGTAAAATGTTGAGGTCTTTATTTGTCGCGCTGACGGTGTCCACCGTTTTCGCCGGATTGCCTACAAGTGAGGAGACAAAAAGGATGATGGATCATCTTTCGGACGCCGAGCACTTCAAGAATGAACACCACAATAAACAATTTGACCATGATGCTTTTCTTGGTGAAGATCAGGCCAAAACATTTGATCAATTGCCTCCTGAGGAAAGTAAAAGAAGACTAGGGTAAGTAACCTATTACTTTAATATTTATTGTACAATATGGTTCACACAGTACAGAAGATATCTGGGCCACCCTTCATACACCAAGTAGGGCGAGGTGGCACAGCTATCTCCTGAGCCCACTATACTATCTCAGTCAATATTTCATATCATTTCCCATGTTATGTTTTTTATGTGGAAATGGAACATTTAAATATGTACTCTCAATATAATCATACACACCTAAATGATTTAGTGTATAAAGAAAAATATCTCTGTAGTATTTAAAAATAGTATCATTCATCATCATCATTTCATTGTAATATTTTAAAATAAATATTTAATAATTTTGCTGTATTGTCTGTATCATTAGTAGACAATGCAAATCAATTACACGGTGACCATATTCAATCCTTGAAAGTTTGTTGACTGTACATGCTTTATATTCATGTTTCTTAATGAAACCCCATATTGAATCATATTGGTTACTCAATGAGTACAACTGATTAAATACACTTAATTTAGCTTTCTTCATCAATACTGCTGTAATTCTGTATTGTTTCTTTTATATTTCTTTTAATATTTATGGCCAGTAGTGGAAGCTTTGTGGCATACACAACATATTTGTTATGGTTTACTAAGGTCTCTCCATAATAAATTAAAAAATCTTTTGCATTGATTTGAACTTAATA
The DNA here is from genome assembly GCF_032362555.1 of Amyelois transitella. Lineage (NCBI taxonomy): Eukaryota > Metazoa > Arthropoda > Insecta > Lepidoptera > Pyralidae > Amyelois > Amyelois transitella. Next base: position 9,859,847 of record NC_083509.1, read on the forward strand.
ATTTAACAATTGCATTCTTTAATAGTGGGTTGTAGTTTTTATTTTGTTTGAATAAATATACTTATATTAAAAAAAAATATTACATACATGTGAATACATCATTAGTCCTTATGGGCCAGTCAGAGCCATGTGCTGATTAGACTGATATTCAGCTGTTCTGTATATCATTATGATGGGATTGAGATTTAAATAGGCAGTGATAAGTTTAAATGACAGTTTGCTAGCCCATCGCCTAAAAGAAGAGTCACAAGTTTATTAGCTTTTCCCTTGATTAAAAATAAATATGATACTAATTTTCAAAGTTTCCTTCATATAAGTAGAACTTCTAGAAGATTGTGTGGCATAATAAAATTTCAGTGAACTCTAACTAGGCGTCATTAACCTACATCCTATATTTGCCATATCAACATGAAATAATTTCCTTCATCTTAGTGGTGTTATCTGCCCACTCTTTGTGGGTTAGATAAACTGAACAATAGCTTTATTAAGATAAAATGCTAGGGTAAATTGTTTTATGGATCTATAGTTGGAATGGTTCAAATATGTATGTAACTATTATTATACTTCCTTACTATCCCTTTTATAAATAATTATGATAATGTATTATTACATTGAGGTCTGTAAGTATCGCAGTAAGTAGAAATCCATGCTGACCCAGTGGGAAACAGGCGTGATGGTATGTATGTACTATCCCTTTTTTCCTACATGTGAAAGTAATTTTGACTGACTGTTATAGGTATATGCTTAAAATTTTCACAGAATATTTACTTGTTTATTATACATATGTACATACATACATAAAATCACGCCTCTTTTCCGGAGGGGTAGGCAGAGACTACATCTTTCCACTTGCCACAATCTCTGCATACTTCCTTTGCTTCATCCACATTCATAATCTCTTCTCTCTTCATGCAAGCTCGGCGGTTTCAGATACTTTTGACCTGACCCTTTACCAGGACGTCCTTAATTTGATCAAGATACGTTCGTCTAGGTCTTCCCACTCCGACCTTTCCCTCCTAGTATATTATCTTTCAAAATAAATAAATAATAAAGTAATTATTACAAGAGGGCCCATATTATTAATAAACAGGTACAAACGCAAATATAGTAAGTAAATTTATATTTAAGTAACAATCATGATGATGGTACGGAACCCATCGTGCGCGTGTCAGACTCTGACTAGGCCGGTTTTTAAATGATAGTTAATAGTATTTACCCAAACACTAATACTAATATCAATTCTTAATCCTTTATGACGGTTGTTTAGCATATTTTTAATTTGTTATACAAAAAAAATCCTAAAATAACACAACGTGCGTGAGTTATATTAAACAAATATTTTCTCTAAATAATCTGGGTTGAAAGTCTTATTATTAAGACAAGATTTTTATTGAGATTTTGCGAAGTTCTGTTTTTTTTATTAGATTAATTAACCAGAGGACTATCCTCTAGTTAATTAATGTAATAAAAAAAAATATTGCCCTTTATTTGTAAATGTTTTGTAGTTGTTGATTTGTATTTGACCTTTTCGGTAGAGAAGAATAGGAACATTTACTCGATTGTTTTAGATAAAAATATTAGATGTTTTTCTGTAACAATAAAGTGCTATGAATAGTTTTGGTAACGAATTTGAAAGTGCTTTTGTCAGATGGAATGGAGATATCTCATTTATCAGTCAGCGAATATATAATTAGTTTGAGATAACGATAACCTACTTTTTATAATCACCTCTTTACGCGGCAGAGCCGACAGTCTCGAAAATACTGAGAGACTAACTTCAGCTTAATGAAATTCGATAAACGTTATAAAAATCATATTCTACCGGAGGTCAGCGGTCTTATTTATCACTAAACCGATAAATTGGCTTCCAGAATCATCGTGGACAAAATCGACGCGGACAAGGATGGGTACATCAACCCGGTGGAACTGAAAGACTGGATAAGGTACACGCAGAGGCGGTATATTGATGAGGATGTCGAGCGGCACTGGAAGCAGCACAACCCTAATAATGAGGACACTATTACGTGGGAGGTAAGGATTAGATTACATTGTGGCTGGTAGTTTTTTATAAGTATGTACGGGGCAAATTACAAGTAATTGCGAGACTCGTTACGAACTAACTTCGTACGTACTAACTCATCGATAGGTACTATATTTTATAATAACTTTCTATTTATATAGATAAACTTCCAAGACCTAGGCTTGTCAGAAAAAGATCGTATCTTATTATAGGCCTTGGACGGGATTCGAACCCGGGACTTACTATGTCAGAGACAAGCACACTGCCGCTGCACCTCAGAGGCCGTTTCTACGATTAAACTATTAGAGCTGAAAAACTTTTCTCTTGATATTAGAGAAAAGTCGGTTAAAAAGTTACAGTAATTTCGTTATCTCTCCCTTGCACGTACAGTCGCCTGCAGATATACTAGGCCCCCAAAGGATTTGGTTTTAAAAACCAATTCCCCGTAGCCGGTTAAACGTCCGTCAATGATTGCGTCACCTACGCCTTGTACCATTCAAATATCACTGTAATTAGCATTCTTTACCTAGTTGTATGGAGGATACATACACACACACATAATGTTTAAACTCTATAGTAGAGTAGCTATAGAGCTATACCATGCAAAGTAAGCAAAACTAAGTTGGACCATTGAAGAAATGCTTCATACAGCCATGAGGGGTCTACCTCAGAGGTGAAAGAACCCTTTGATAAAATTTAATTTACTTATTTTTCTGTTTTCAGGATTATAAGAAAAATGTTTATGGTTTCATGGATGACATGGACCACAAGGACCTGAAGACACACGACAGTGAAGCGTTCACATTCGCTGCTCTTATGAAGAGAGATAGAAGGAGGTGGCATTTTGCTGGTTGGTACCACAGAAATATTTAAAAAAATAGATAAGACTTGACAGGTTGTCAAGTCACGGGTGGTAGCATATTGTAACGACGCAGTGAAGTGTGCGTTTCATGGTTAAATCAATAAAAACTTTTTACTGGCAAGCTCCACCAAATTGTCTTTTGTTTCATATAATTTGAAATCGCACCATTCTTATTCTTTTTTGTGCCATAATGGCCAGTGCGAGTGTGATTTTTAAACTTATATTTTTAATTCCTCGATTTCAGATGCGGATCAGAATGATGCGTTGAACCGAACTGAGTTTGCTGCGTTCCTTCATCCTGAAGACCACGGCGAGATGAGAAACGTGGTCGTCTTGGAGACGTTGGAAGATATCGACAAAGATAATGTTAGTATTTTAGTATTTAACAAAATAAAAGCGCATTTTTATGGAAATAAGATGAAAGTACTGAAAATGCCGAACTGTAAAATCGAGTAAGCTTCATACCTCTTTCTGATAAAGGAAATCCGTAGCCCACTGTAAATCAAAGGGTATTTATTATTTATTATATTAATTATATTATATAATTAGACATATTGACTAAGAGTGAAATTTTTTGATCACCATTCGATTGATCCATGTATTGTTGAAAAACAGAATCTTTACCCCCTTCACGTCCTATTATGGGTTAAGGACATTGGCGAAACGTTTATGGGTTTGTAACAATACATAGATCATATGTTTGATGATTGAATGAACATTTCAAACTCATTGAATAATCTATACTAATATTATAAAGATATAAAGTTTGTATATTTAATTGCTGTTTGTAAAGGCTAATCTTCGAAAATATTGAATCGATCGTGAAAATGATTTTTTTTCACGAAATCAAAACCTGCGTTATTATATTATCGGCAGGACGGCAAGATATCTTTAGAGGAGTACATCGGAGACATGTACAAACCCGAAGACGGCGAGGACGGCGAGGAACCAGACTGGGTCAAGCAGGAACGCGACCAGTTCACCGGCTACAGGTGAGGATTCCTTCTTGCCTAGTTAAAAACGGGATAAATCTTTGTTTCTTAGTAAATAAAATAAGACAATATTAAAAAATGTGGTCAACGGGCATCGCATCTTTAAGTATTTTTGGTGTTTTCTATCTTCTTTATTTAAAACGGATTTACCTGGAACAAAAGTAAGGGCCAAAACTGGTGATTACCAGAGACTGTCGTCTGACCTCCGTGACCTTCTTGTCATCGGAATCTGTTGCTGATATAGTTGAAAGTGCTTATCTCCATCTCTTGCCCACGGATGTCGTATAAAGCTATTAAGGGAATAGGCGCCGTCATCTAGCGCAGTTTTTGCCATTATCCAATATGGGGTAGGTTCCCCTGTGAAAGTTGTGGAGATCAGGCGGAGGTCGCTTTGTGTAAATACCTGACTTATCTAATCCAGGGTCATGGTCAAAAAGTACACATCGGGCTCCCTCCCAGAGAGGTGACAATATAACCGGTACTGACGCTAAGACGAAAAAGGACGAGACCCTTTTTTGCTTGATTCATTGGTTACTTCACTTTCACTGGGCTATGTCGGTCTAATTTATTTATCGACTTTTATCATTTAATTCCAGAGATACAGACAAAAACGGTTACATGGACGAGAACGAGGTACGCGATTGGATCGCGCCCCCGGAGTTCGACCACGCCGAGGCCGAGGCGAGGCACCTCATCTTCGAGGCAGACTCCGACGCGGACGAGAAACTCACAAAAGCAGAAGTTCTGGACAAATACGACCTCTTCGTAGGGTCCCAAGCGACGGACTTTGGCGAGGCGCTGGCTAGGCATGATGAGTTTTAGTTATTTCGATGTTAATATTGAAACGTTCAGTATAACATTTTTAACTTAAGTGACAGCTTTGAGGCAGGCTCCGATGTTAACAAGAAAATAAAAGAGGATTGGAGAAAATAAGAACTGGTTTGCTACTTTCCAGGTAATGGATTTTTATCATAACCTAGGTTTGGGCCAGTGAAACTATTTTTTTGTCATATATATTAATTTATTGTTTAAATTTGATATGTATGCGAGAAACACATGAGAAATTCATTAGACATTAGAAAAAAATAAGACTATTGTATCCTTTACGGTAAAGGATACAATAGTCTTAATTTTTTTTTGGTCCGCGTGAATGTCTCTTAGCCGTCTCATTGTTGTCATTTGACTTCAGTATCAATATGTAGGTCTGTTTATTAATTACCTACATTAAGTACTAAAGTATTTCTTTACATATTTTATTAATTTCTTACTTAAAACCTGCTGCAGAAAATAATTTTGTACCGCTATTAAAAGTAGCTGAAAAAGTACTTGAAAACAATTTTGAATTGGTGTTATATCAGTTAACACGACTATCCAGAAAAAAATACTATACAAAAAAAAAGTATAGGGTGTTATTTTTTAAAAGTTCTGCCATTACATGATTAGCTACTTCTTATATATACATTAGCTGGTTGCCTTAAAAAGTTTTAACGCCATGATACCTTTTGGTGTAGTGATTTATGTTCAGATAAATGAGACGCACAAAACAAGCAAAATTGGAATAAACAAACATTAAAATTGCTAAATTTTTGGGTTGAATTGGTATTTATAAGACAGGCTTTAAACACTTTGTATTCCCCCATATACATACATTGGTTATGAGGTTCAATATAATTTAACCTGGCAACATTGTTTTAAAGTTATTTTTAAGATATATTCATGTTAACTATGTCTTTTGCCATATTCGTAGAATCTCTCCATCAGTAATTATTTAAGATATATTTTAGTTTTTAACATTAGTGATTATAGATTATACCAAAGCTATTTCCGTTTATATCCTTTCCAATATGATATTAATATAGGTAACATAGTCTATATAAAAATTAAAAAATCTAATTAATGCTTCCATTTGTACCAGACGTATGTAACATTTAAAGTGATTATTATTATTAATTGCATTTATTTTAATACGAAAATGTACTTATATGCCTATTGATAAATTTTTAACGGCCATTTTTCGATATTCTTGTATAAAATTTATTAACGTATTACAAAAGTTGTGGTAATTTACTTCGTTGCAATAAAATGTAGTAGGTAAGCTTTATGGATCATTAATAAATGAGTTTTTACAAGAATAATTCTTTTATTTTTGGCATTTGAATGACTATTAAACTTGGGATTCTTCTTGTAGTCAAAAATGGTGGGTTATCTAGTAAGTACTTTATACTTTATAATTGTCAGCAGTTTGGAACTTGATACTTTATTACCAGTCTTCAAATGAAAATATTCACGTATTTTCTTATCTATAGAAGTTACAATTAGATGACCTCGCAATAGTATTCGTTTATGTACCTAGTCTTTTCACGTAGCCAATTCCCATTTTCCTGTCCTCGTAGGAATTTTAAGAAAAAAATTAGCTTTTGTTTGACTTGGTGTAATTAATATATTCACAATAAAAAAGGGTTTAGCGGTTTAGCCGTGTGCGTGGTAGATTTTCCTTTTAATAATTTATTAGTACCTTTGCTGCCATAACTATAACTCAGTAGGTCTATAGAAAATTATCGAGAGGGGTTCGTTGAAGTATCATTCAACGAACCGTTTGCTTTAAATTATTAGATACACAAAAGATTAGAGATAAGATTGAGTCAGCATGGAAAACATGCTTAAAAGTATTTGGAAAAATGTAGGTATTAGGTATATGGTATTTTTGGTCGGCTGCTTAACTAACTCCAACCTACCGTTGAAATATTGAAAATTAAGTTGGGAATCATAATAAGAGAGGATGGCGCTGGCACCAAAAACAATTCTCGGTATACGCAGGTATTTAATATTCAACCTACGTACAAAGTTAAACCTAGACTCTTGATCACGGTAAACAAGCGTGAAAATTAATAGAGCGGCCCTCAGACTCGACATCAAACGAACAGCACTAATTAATGTTTGATGTTGAATATTTCTCAGGCCAGCGATCACCATTAGCGGAGCTATGGAGACGCCAGGTTTCTGTATGCTCGTTGATTCCACTATCGAGTTTCTCGCTCATTTGCTCGCTCGAGTAGGGCTGGCAGCTCTACCAAAGAAGAGGGAAGCGAACGTTAGCCAGCATAAATATACTGGTTAACATAAAAATTTATGAACCTCGCTACGAAGGAGGACTGGCGTGTGGTACACACGGCTCAGGAGATACCTGGGCCACCTCCCTTATTCCAATCAAGGCAAGGGGGCTCAGCTATTGCCTGAGCCGACCGTACATGAATAAAATCACCCCACGGGGTAGGCAGAGACTACATTTTTCCACTTGCCACGATCCCTAGATACTCTTTTCGCTACATCCACATTCATAACTCTCTTCACGCAAGCTCGGCGGTTTCGGGTACTTTTGAACTTCTTTTTACCGGGATCCTCTCCAACTTCTTGATCAAGGTACGGTCGTCTACGCCTCTCCTTGTATGTTTGTTATTTCAACCTGCCTTCATTTATCCTCTCCGCATCTTTTACGTAACGTCATCATCAACATCCTTCTCCTTAGCAGCAAGCTAAGGAGAAGGATGATAACTATTGATTGTATAGTGTGCCAACTTTTTAAAACTGGTTGAATGCGGCCATTTTGCTTTTTAAACTTGCTTTTATTAATCGTTTTACCTTTCACTATTGAATTTCAGTGAATTGTGTGGAGTAAATTTAGTAATTAAATCGATAGCACAATATAGATTTTTCTACTTAGTCCTTTGAAAACTTAATATTATTATAGGTTTACGTGCTGACAGCCCTGGCACACGGCCTGGCACACGGCCCAGTCAAGCGCACAGCCGATCTTGACTGGCGGAGGCCGGATCATGTAGTACGTACAATATAGGTTTATACTGGTCCCATTTCCGGTCTCCCGTGATCGATTTGCTGCTATAGTTTATTATTGGTATGTCAACTAAACCGGGAGCTTAATGTTTTTGTTTTTTCTGTAATTTTCTTAATATTTTTTTTTATCTATACATACCTTATGTTATGGCGTGGATGAGGGCATATCATTATTATTTAGATAGTCTTACAGAGAACTAGATTATGCCAAATTATGCCAAAATTAGGTAACGCTTAGGCGTTATTAATTTTTCTTATAGTTTCTTATATTGCATAAGAAACTATAAGAAAAATTATTAATCTGACACTGATGACGGCTGAACCTAGGTTTAGCCGGAGACAAGGCGGCTATACCTAAGTGTAACAACCTGTGTTTAGCAGCACTTCGGGGTTTAGCCGTAACAGACAAAACATGTTTTTCTTATTCGTTCCATGTTTGTTCTTTTCCCTTTTAAAATGTCTCGGGTTGCCAGCACACTTTATTAAAAATATAAAACGTCTGAATTAATCCAGTAACGCGGCGAAATCACCGAAATCATCCGCAAATTATTTACATAACAAATGCAAATTACGAACGCTCAAAATTTACGGGTGCGAAATATGTAGCCAATATTCGGCGCGTATTTTCGTCTTTACACCGGGAAGGCAAAGGAGGCGCTCGTTCCATATTTTTGCATACTTATCCTGCGACAGTAATACCTCGGTTCATATAAGAAAGAGAATTTGTATGATAATTTTCATTTTGCATTCGCTAGGTTATTCTTCTTGTGGCGTGTTGTGGATAGCACTCTTGGGAAATTCGGCTGCGTTGCCACTCGGTTTGGAGGTGACAGGGATCCTAGTTCGGGATGCTAGTCCTAGAAGTGGGTTGTAGGGTATATCAATTATTCATACCATTCATGTTATGATATGAAAGAAGTAGGTACCTATGTTTACACAATAAACAGATAGACTGATGGTGAAAAGTTCACGTGCATTGATTTAAGTAACGCAGGTCTGTACTATGCTTAGTTGGTTTATGTGTTTTGTTCTACATTTTCTTTAATTCCATATAGCTCTCATTAAATAAATAACCGGCCAAGTGCGAGTGGTGGTAAGTTCCGTAGCATTGTCTAGGTATAATAAAATTGCTTTTGTTGAATGGAAATAATTTAAAATTTCTATTTTTAGTATTTGTCGTTTTAGCGACAAGGGAAATAAATATAGCTATAACGGTTTATTAGATACAGCCTACTGACGGATGGACAGACAGATAGCGGAGGCTTAGTAATACGGTCCCGTATTTACCTTATAGGTACAGAACCCTAAAAAAACATCACACCGTTTGACTTATCGCTTCTAGAATATCTAAACATACAGAAGGTAATTGTCTCGGCTATATCAATATCAGTAACAGTAAATATGAGCTGCTTAACTGAAAGCCCCGAGGCGGTTTCTGTGTTATGTCTTTGCCATTTTTTTTATCTAGGCACTGTGTCGTAAACCACGCTTGTCGATTCATTTGTTTCTTTTTATGCGAGGCGCGGGATTTCCTGTTAAGAGGGTGTAACTATTTCTTTAGACTAACAAGAGTTATTGCAGATTGGAATTTGGAATATATGTGTGAATACATACATTTTTATACATAATTTAAGTACATACATAAAATCACGCCTTTTTCCGGGATAGGTAGGCTACATCTTTCCACTGCCACGATTCCTGCATACAAGGCCTCGGTTTCGGGTACACTTTACCTGACCTCTTGTTAGGACGTCTCCGATTTGATAGAGGTACGTTTGTCTAGGCCATAAATATATTTTGACGAGCCGTTAGACAGCATGTCATTTAAGGGTCTAGTTAGAGCCGTAAGCAGCGATTTAAGAACTTTAAAATGTAACAACAAAAAGGCTTAACAAGGGTGTAATTGGTCAGTCTCGCTGTGGCCTGTATTTAACATGCTTCTAATGCCGTGTGGTTCCCGGCACCAATACAAAAAAGAATAGGACCACTACATCTTTTCCCCATGAATGTAGTAAAATGCGAATAAGGGATAGGCTTGTAAACTTGAGATTCTTCTTTCAGGCGATAGGCTGGCAAACTATCACTATTTGAATCTCAATTCTATCATAACATCAAACAACAGCTGAACGTGGCCTATTAGTATTTTCAAGACTCTTGGCTCTGTCTACCCCGCAAGGGATATAGACGTGATTACATGTATATATGTATATGTTAATGTAATCAGGGTGCATTTTTCATAAAAAATAAAATGTTTTATCTACCTATTTAATTTAATTTACCAGTGAGAATCAGGCCTTAACAAAACGTCAACACGCATTCATCTTGATCATCTTAACTTTTTCCTGATTTGATTATGGTGGGGGGACATTTCCAAGATCCTCTATTAACTTAATAAGGGTGGATTAACTTACCAAAGTCAATGATAACACGCTTAGGAGATCAGAAACGCAATTTTCAAGTCGGGGTACTGGCGGTGCGATCAATTTTGTGGTCAAAATCATATTTGTAATGTTTTTTGAGTAATTTCATTAAAATTACGGGACAGATAAAATTAGGTTCGTCTCTTGAACATGAAACAGTGAACTTTCTTTTTTTAAGAACATAGTATTTATTATTTGAAAGTCGTTGTCATCTCTATCACTTCGCACCAGTTTTTTTCTGAAGTTAACCTGTTCTGAAACCTTAAGAGCGTCGCTGGTGGAACAGAAAAAAAAGCTTAAAAAATTTGAAATCTGACTACAGCCTTATACCAACGACTGTTTCAAGTTATATATTTACATTAATTTTCGTTTTAGCTAATCGATGATCAATGAAAAATGCTTATGAAATCTGCATGTTCTGATATGATATCTGGATGTGTGTGTGACCATGATTAAATATGGTTTAAGTTGCTTTGCAAAAGGTTGCGGAGGTGAGACGGAAGTCGCTTCGTATAAAAACCTGAGGATCGTGTTCATAGGCTGTTTATGGCATGTCAGGCTAAAGCCAGGAGCCAGAGGGAATCGTGGTGAAATGCCTGCGATCCCATGATGCCCTTAATATGGCAAGAAGGGCGCACGGAGGGGTTTTAGTGAGTAGGCTGGTACATTAGGTGCTGGGAGTCACACACTCTCTCGTGTGAAGACCCGGGGGGTAGTCCGTAAAAAGGATTTAACAAAAAAAGGATAACGCCAGGAGCATATTTATGATTTTATAATTTATTCCTATGATAATAAATAGATTGTAAAAATCTGTAATCCTATCAAACTGCGACTGTGAAATCATTAATTAAGTGTTTCGAAATGTTTTTACTTTAGTTTACGATATTAGAAGTATAAATAATTAGCCCTGTATTCTTCTGATTTCTGTTTTCGACAGATATACTGCTAATACATACTCGTTCCACCATTGGTCCACTGTAAACAAAATTAACATAGCCGGTTAGGTTGCAAACCTGTGAAATACAATTACAACTGCCAGACTCGTCCACGTCAAATGGACGAGTTTGCGAACTGTGTTGCGGTACAATTTAATTTTTCCGTCTTTCATTTATCGCCAGGGGTTATATTTTTGGGATCGTGACTCAAAACCGGCAAATCGAGTTATTTACGATCGAACTAATTAATCTCTGTCGACTTTTTCAGCAACTCAAATACAAATAAACTTCAATGATTTCCACATAGGTTCAATACCACAAAAGCAGCGCGATTGTTAAGATTTAGTATCATTATCATCCCTGGTAACATACCTACATCGGAAACGTTTTCGGCAAATAGTTTAGTAGTTAAGGCGTTTCCTAGGTTCCTCTTTGATCTAGATATGTGGTATTATATCTTAAGAAACTGACTTCCAGTTTTGTAGAAGACTTTTAATTGATTACCGCTCGAAACAACCGTCGAAATTTATTCAATAAATCGAAGCAGAACTCTTAAGCTACCTTTATCCAACTGTCATCAACTTTCAACGTCTTTCTCATTTAACATTTTATTTAATTAATGGCCTAGCCTCGCAGGAAGTTTGAACGGCTGAGGTAACCAGTTAGCATCAACACAAATAAGAAACAATTCATAAATCAAAAGTCCGTTTTAATTTGATGGTAGCGCTAAGTTTTCAAGTTATAACTTCACAATTTCCCACCTGGGAGCGCCGGAGTGTGAAGTTGCGGAGTGCACAATGAGAGACAACTTCAGAGTTATTACTCCAAGTACAGGTTATGGTAGACATGCCACTTTTTTATGCGATTTTGGAGCTAAAGATACTTATTACTTACTTACATTTGGTATGATTATTGACCGATGCAATTACGGTGACGGAAGATATCGTAATGAAGAATTGCACATTCAGTGAAACAATATGCCAATATGGGTTAGCTTTCTCTGCCAAGGTTGCGGAGACAACATGAGAGAAATCTGACTTAACAAATTCATGATCGTGGTAACAGGCGTACCTCGAGCTCCTCTTCAGTGAGATAATGAGGTAATGACATTAATGGTCTTACATTAGACTTCTTACTATAATCTTCTAAACTTCCCTCTTTTTTTTTTAAGTCAGGAGCTACAGGAGCGTCTTCCGTTTCATTAAAAATATTGAATCAATACTAGAAAACTTAGTAACCTAACCTCGGCTTGATCAGCATTCACCTAGATTAAATCTTGTTACTATTCTGCAAACCTTTCTCAAAATCTCTGGTGAACGGTTCTAATAATATCACGTCTGCCCTGCCCTAAGAGCGTTCGCTAATAACGCAAGCATTTTAGCGTTGTGAGCTAATGCGGCAGACGTAAATAGAATTAGACAGAACAAATAGGTTGCCCGTTTAGAAGAATCAAAAAGCAGGAACAGTAAATAATAAATAACTCAATGCTAATAATGTGTGTCAGAAATGCTCATATCCGTTACTTGAAGAAAGCATATACCTATTTGTAATGTTAAAATTTTCGCTACTCTTTTTAGATATCATCTCATTAACTCATAAAATATTTAAAATAACAAAATATTTCACACTAACTGTTCCCTGCGATTTGGTACGCGTGAAAGAGTAGGTATATCATGGCAGTAACATCAGGTGTTCAAGTTACTAAAATGTATTTTACGCTATATATTGCCTAGTTTTATAGCTATATAATAAACAAAAAAACTGTTTTATTACCTATATGTATTGATATTCATTGAGTTAGTTACATCATGAACAGAAAACTATAGAAAACACGAGTCCTCCCAAGCTCGCAGTAAGCTGTACAATTAATTTCCACTGTGTAGAAATTAAATCCCCTTTGTTGTACGAGATCGCTTTACTTTTCCAAGAGTTATGCTTTATATTTATATCTGTCGCCGCAATTTAACCAGATACGTGCTTCAGGCGCTCAGACGGAAGAATCAGTGTACAGAATCTTTTTGAAATGTTTTCTTAGTGTACTTGATAAGTACAATAAACTCACGACTATTTCCTGGGAGTAGGCAGAGACTACATTTTTTCACTTGCTACGTTACTTGTTTCCTTTTTCCCTTCAACCACATTCTCTTTTTATGCAAGCTCGTCTCTTAATGCAAATAATGCCAATTCAGACTTCAGTTTCGTGGGCGGGTAACACATCATCAATATACCTAAAATCACTACAAATTCGCATCTTCCAATTTAAATCCATAATTAAGCCATAAGGACCTTTGGGTGTTTCCAAAACTGATGGCCCTGTCTACACCGTAAAGAATAAAAATTTTATTCGAAGACGGATACCTCTTACTTATGAGTCCGATACTTTGTCCACTCTTCCACCAAAGCTCGCTTATTTATATCCGATCTTATACTAAAGTCACAACAACGCGGGTGCGCGCTAGTGAACGAAACAACGGTAACTTAATTTGGACACAAATCGCATAAAGCCACCTAATTGAAACAGTAACGGACAGAGCCGTTTTTAGTTCTCTCATTAGCACTACATGAATATGTTTGTTTCCATAGCCGCCGTAGCCGCAGTAGCTATGGTTCCGCATTTAAGGTGTAAATCCGTAGCCGCTTACAATCTGTACGGGCTTGCTGCAGAGATTATGTCGTTAAGTTTTTCCATGTATAAAGATTTCATAGAGATCATGTATAAATTTTTAATTTATCTGTATATTGAAATGGAAATTTAACGATTAACAAATGTATGATAATAAATATTGTCGCTAAAGACTGCTAAAGACAAGAAATCATTTATTCTCAAATAAAGGAACAAATTTTCCATGAATTTTATAAAGGAGAAATTGAAACGTAAAGATAAATAAGTAAAGTCTTTATTTTAAAAAAGATAAGTAAAAGCTTTATTTTACATTTAAGTTAACCTTTTCGCCCAATCTACAAACCATTTGAAATGCGCTTTAGTCGTTGCGCAATACAGATATATAATTTGTACCATGCGCACCAACAGAACTGACCCTTATATTCTCGCGAATTTTGCCCACAACACTCCTTTTAATTAGCAAGCCTTAATGAAATCTCCCAGTAAACGTTAAATATTTGTTTCGCCTAAAGGATTTTAAAACATTCTGTTGTAATTTTGCTAGAACCTCATTTCTCATAATTCGAGCTTGTATGTTCCGGGTCCCAAATTTAATTAAATAACGCGTTGCTCGTAATTCAGCTGTCAGTGGTTATTCAAGTCTAAGTTTGCTAAATAAAATTTAATAGTGTTTTATGAAACTTCCCAACCCAAACAAAAACTTCGCTGTTCAACCTAACCATGCATTTGGGCTTCAATTGTTTCTGTAAAATCTAATTAGTTTGAGTTAAAATGTTCGGTAATTTAAGCTTAGTTTCTCCTTTAAGTAACAATCTGGAATGAAAAAAATCAATTAAAGGTGAAATATGCTTCATGTGACATTATTTGCAACAAGGTTGCTGGGGTGTAAAAACCCTACTTACCCTAGGCTCATCTTCAGAAAGGTCAGACTCAGGTTGTATCCAGTATGAAGAGAGGGGTATATTATTTAACTTCACTATTTGCGTCAAGGGTTAAAGCACTATTCTGGTTTATGACTCTCAAAGTGTACCCGTAATGATAAAGTCGTATTACGGCATTAATTTAATAACACGATTATTACTGCAACATCGGCATGCAATAACGTTGTTCAGTTAATTATCTCAATTAAATGAGCTATAACGTAATCCAATAATAGGGTTTTGCTCAGAACAGTTAGTGTATCTGCCAAGCGTGAACCCGAATTAGTTCGAAGCATAGAAATCGGAATTTCCAGACAATAGAAGTTCCAGATTGTTATGAGAACTTTATTCTTGCATTACACGCAACTTTCTTTCTTTGATCTCAAAATTGAGACAAAAGATGAAAATCCATATTTGAGTCTTGTGACTATCTGTTCTGTTTCACTAACTTGTCAGATATGTGTGCGTATGTATGTGGACATGCAATGGGCTAGCAACCTGTCACTATTTGAACCTCAAAAGCCATACAGTGTCTATCCTGCAAGGGTAACGTATGTAAGAACGTATACAAAGATATCGTCTGTAAAACACTTTTAAGTTAGGTGAAGAAAATCAAGTTAGCTGAAACACATTAGAGTTCAGCTCCAGTAAGGCTAAACTAGGAGCCGTTGAAAAGCTAAGAATACAACGTCTAGGCGTCGTCGTTTAGTACGCAATCACGTTTTCTTTGGAATGTCTTCTAGACAAAGTATTTTGGAATAGAGAGAAATCTAAGTTTAGGATATTGTCTTACATAGAAACAGTTTATTTTTTATTATCTCTATTTATTAAAGAAAAAGAGTTATAAAGTATAGAAAGAATTCTTTGTCTGCTTTTGTCTCTTTTGTCTAAAATAGGTTGTTTAAATATTTAACATATGTTAAATGTACAATTTTTTTTAAATGATCGATTTCTGAACTTCTGAATGGCAAATTAAATTAGAACCATGTTTGAAATGCAAATTTACTTCTTAGTAAGAGCATTTATTCACTTACTTAATGACTGATATATCAACGCGCAATCCAAATCGCTGGCTCTAGAGACTTAAATTTTGTCTTCTTAGTTCCTTATGTGGTCTAGGGCCGCACTGAGAGAGGATTACCCCAAAATAACAAGCGGAGCCGCAGGCGTATTCCAGTATCCTATAAGCGTAGGTACATAAGTAAAAAGTAAGTACAAGAAACTTCTCCGGCGAGTGGCCCAGTTGGTATGTATGTCAAACGACACTCCCCGAGGGACGGCAGCGCGAACTTCACAATTTTTGGGGTAATCTTACAAAGAGATGAAGTTGGGAACTCATTACAGCGAATGTTTACGAACACCTCGCCCGCCAAATTAAATTTAATTCTTGCGTAAATGTTTCGTTGCGAAGCTTAGTTTGTTGAAACTGGAAAATGAATGAGGAAACAGATTAAAGCGTGTTGACTAACTTTTTTTGTACAAAAAAACATACTATATGTTTGTTAATATTTACATACATGAAATTACACCACTTTCCTGGAGGAGTAGGTAGTTACATAATTCCATTTACTAGACCTGCATATTTCTTATTAATATTTAAAAATGTGAAAGTCTGTTACGATTTCACAGTTAAACCGTAAGGCCGATGTTGATAAAATTGTGTATGAATATGATTAACCAAATTACGTACGGTCTTTTTAGTGCACGCTTAGATCGCTTAAAGGACTACTCTTACTTCAAAAAATCTAGGCTATATTCACACAGAAAGTTATGATGATATAGCGTGAAAATTCCCCCAAAAGTGACGTCCCGGGAAAAAGTAAGCAATATCTTTCATGCTCCTCACAAACAATAGCATCGCGGCAATGAACTAAATATAGATTTTATTATCAAAGTAAACCACCACATTTACTTTAAAATTTATTGTTGTTCGTAACGTCTTCAAGTCATTCCCTCAAGTATTTCTAAGATAGAGACAAAATAGTGAGGGTTAAGAAGAATTACTTTGCTTTGACGTCTCAATTATTATTATACAAAGATACAAAATGACGCGCCATCTTGTGGGGTAGGTAGAGACTTCATCATTTATTGCCACGATCCCCGCATACTTTATTTCGCTTCACCCACATTTATTACTCTCTTCATGCAAGTTGTTCCGTGAGGTTATCGGCAGAAACAGAATAAAGAATAGGACCACTCCATCTCTTTCGCATGGATGTCATAAAAGGCGACTAAGGGATAAGCTCATAACCTTGGGATACTTATTTTAGGCGATGGGAACGACTTGCAACTTATCACTATTTTAATCTCAATTCTTTCACTAAGCCAAAATGCTGAACGTGGCTTATCGCCTTTTTTCAAAACTTTTGGCTCTGTCTTCCCCGCATGAGATAAGGACGTTGTTACATGTATATGTGTGTTCATGTAAATTGACCTGACATTTTGCAAGGATGTCTCAGATTTGATCAATTGTAATTACTTAATGAATAATCACGACGAAACCTTAATAACGAGGCTTCTGTGTGCATAGAAATTGGAATATTTTCATATATTATTCGAAATTTATGACGATAGAATGACAGAGTTCAGTAACATCACATTCTTCAAATTCTTGTAAAATGCAAAAAGAAAACTTTCATTAATAATCTTCATTCTAAGTGTACAAAATACTGTCTCTATGGGCGAACGATATAATAAACTAAAGGAAAAAAAGAAACCTAGAAAGAGTATATAACCACTGTAAAACTATTTTTAAATATGAGCGAAAAAAATATTATTTAAATCTATTTTTAAAATACCACTCAGTCAGAGCATTCCCGCGCTGTATTGCAACAGCAATACGAACATTTTTTTATAATAGATTAGAATTAATAGTAGATTAGTTCTGTACATTCCTTAGGTTTTGACGGAGGTCACTCACTCCCAACTTTCGCTCGTAAATAAATATTTCAATTTTCGTATATGAAAATATGAAAAGTTAGAGCGTGGACTTTATTTTTCAACTCCTCTAGGAAATTAAACTCAGTGTGCATTTGCAGCAAAGTTATTTATTTTGCTGTTTTGTGAATACAAGTTTGGACATTGTAGTGGGGCATGGCCTGTGAAAAATTAAATATTCGTTTAAATATAAAATACACTGTGAAATACATTAAGGAGTACATATGGTATTTTTTTTTTACTAAAAGCTAGGCAACCCAATTATTAATGTTGTACTCTGCCACAACGCCCCCTGTTGGAATTTTTGTTCTACCTATGGCAATTTAATGTACAACAAAAGAATTATGTACAAAAAACAATTTAGTATGAACGTACAGTATCTGAAAACAAAAACGAATTCGTTTTTGTTTTTTGCGAAAAGGTTACGAACCAAAGTGTACGAAGTTGGAATACATTGAATGACAATAACACGTAGTGGACGAAATCTGTACTAATTTTAAAGTTTATTTGTTTGTCTTATCACAGTTATATCATTAATACTATCGTCACGAAATGTTGCATACATACATCAAGCATACATATAGTGACGAGTTTAAAGATATAAAGGTTTTAAACGGGCCAGAGCCGTAGCAAAAGCTAGTAGGTTATCAAAGGAAAATATTTTTTTTATACTTCTTTCAAACCGCATCTTTGATGTTCAACTCTATGGGATATTTAAAGGAACAATCTCAACCATTGAAGTTGGTCGAAATTTCTTAAAAGTGTGGAGAATCAGTCGGGTGGAACGAATTCATCGGATCCAATATAATGTGGACTGATCACGGGCTCTGGAACAAAGGGAGGCTGGAGGAATTTAGATTAAAAATCATCCCAACTGAAGTGCAATGTTTCGGGTGATCTTAACGATATTAATTTATGTATTCTTATGGTTAGGCTAACACGGTTTATATTATAACTCGATCAAGGGATCAGTGGGAATTTTATTATATGTAGTCTATACATACATGCATTTTATATACATACATAAATACATATGGTTACGTCCTACATATCCCTTGCGGGGTAGACAGAGCCAACAGTCTTGAAAAGGCTGAATGGCCACGTTCAGCTATTTGACTTAATTATAGAATTGAGACTAAAAAAGAATCCCAAGTTTGTAAGCCTGTCCCTTAGTCGCCTTTTACATCATAACATCCATGGGAAAGAGATGGAGCGATCCTATTCTTATTTGTATTGGTGCGGGGAACCACACGGCCCACATTTTATATAATTATGTCCTTAACAGTGTAACAGTATTGAAAAAGCTAAAGGCGACATAATATTAACTAACCAATAATTATTACTGCGTTAGTAATTAATTAATAAGAGTAGATAATTGGTGATCAGCGAGTTTCGAATAAGGATTCTAAGAAATAACAAAGAATTTACTAAAGTAACAAAAGAAACCAGAGAGCTGACTAGGATCAGATGCCAGGATGGTAGCGTTGTGAAAGGAGAAGAATGTGTACTAAAGATATGGAAGGACTATTTTGAAAGTTTATTTGAAAAAAAGGAAGGAAATAAGAAAGATTTCTGCTATAGCGAAGAAAAAGAGAATGAGATGGAAGGCGAAATTGAAATGTTCGAAATTGTGGAAGCACTTAAGAGTATGAAAGCGGGAAAGGCTGCTGGGTGTGATAGAGTGTCGGTCGAGATGCTTAAAGCAGGAAAAGGCGTAGTAGCTAGTCAGTTGTACTGCCTTTTCAATTTGTGTTGGAGAAGCGGCCGAGTACCAAAAGATTGGTGTAAGGCTGTTATCGTGCCACTTTACAAAGGAAAAGGGTCACAGCTGGACTGCAAAAATTATCGTGGTATAAGCCTGCTTAGCGTCGTCGGCAAATTGTATGCTAAGGTATTGATTAATAGAGTCAGGAATGAAACTGATGACAAAATATGGGATGCTCAAGCGGGATTTCGAAAGGGAATGGGATGTACTGATCAGGTCTTTTCCTTGCGGTGCATAGCCGAAAAGTTTTTGGCCAAGAGTCAAAAAGTCTATTGCACATTCGTAGATCTGGAAAAGGCCTATGACAGAGTTGAGAGGAATGAATTGTGGTCAGCACTTTCTATGCATGGGGTGAGCAGTCTCTTAATACGAGCACTGAAATCCTTATATGAGGATTCGAGTGCTTGTGTCAGGATAAACGGAGCGCACACTGAGTGGTTTAAGATTGAGAAAGGCGTTAGGCAAGGATGTGTTGCGTCACCGTGGCTGTTCAACCTATTTATGGATAGCTGTTTGACAGATTTGAAAGAGTCTAAAAGTGGATTAAGGATGAATGAGTTACTCGTCAAATGTCTGCTCTATGCCGACGATCAGGTTATACTGGCGTCATCAGCGGAGGAGTTACAGGAGATGGTAAACTGTATGCATGAAGCTTTAAAAGAGAAAGGATTGAAAGTGAACGTAAGTAAAACTAAAACACTGGTTTTTGAAATGGAGAAAGAAATGACAGCATGTAATATTTTGATTGCAGGAGAAAAAGTGGAGCAAGTGAAAGAGTTTGTATATCTAGGATCAAAGTTTACATCAGATGGCAAGTATGATAGTGATATTGAAAGGAGAGTGAACGCGGGGAACATGGTGAATGGAGCTTTGCATGCCTTTATGAGCAGTCAGAAACTATCCAAAAAGGCTCGACTGGCTGTGCACAGGGGCGTGTTGGTCCCGACATTAATGTATGGGAGTGAAAGTTGGGTATGGCAAAAGAAGCATGAAAGCAGAATAAATGCAGTGGAAATGAGAGCGTTAAGGAGTATGATGGGTGTGAAATTGAGTGACAGGATAAGGAACAGCGTGATAAGGGAATGTTGTGATGTGAAAGAAGATGTAGTTACAGGAATAGAAAAGGGTATGTTAAGATGGTTCGGTCATGTGGAGAGGATGAATGAAAGCAGGTTGACTAAGCAGATATACAAGGAGAGTGTGGAGGGAAAGGTCGGAGTGGGAAGACCTAGACGAACGTATCTTGATCAAATTAAGGACGTCCTGGTAAAGGGTCAGGTCAAAAGTACCCGAAACCGCCGAGCTTGTATGAAGAGAGTTATGAATGTGGACGAAGCGAAAGAAGTATGCAGAGATCGTGGCAAGTGGAAAGAGGTAGTCTCTGCCTACCCCTCCGGGAAAGAGGCGTGATTTTATGTATGTATGTATGTAACAAAAGAAAATAATTATATGAATTTGCCGTCGTGGAGTGAAAGACCGGTGAAGATTTTTCTTAGCAGATTTAATATATTTTTAAATGATTTGTAAGAATGAGTATACAACAAATGACTCTTTTAAAAGTGTTGATTTAAGATTCCCGTTGGTCAATGTTCTCTACGAGCTCACAAGAAGACTTGAGTTTAACGTGGTTGAAGGGAAAGTATGCAAGTAAAGAAATGGAGTTCCTGTCTTCCCCTCTAGGGAAAAAGGCGTGATTTTATATATGAATTAAAGTTATAATGATCATAACATATATTCGGAAACGTGAATGATGTAGACTGATTAAATCGAACAAGTTATTAAATTAATGCACCACCAAGGCCCGAGGGATGACAAAAATGACGCGGCGGAGTCGAGCGCAATTAAAATATATTAATTAATATGGTTATTTAAACGTTCCAAGTAATCTGGTAATGGAGTTTCGTTGTCACGTCGAAAAACGTGCATTTCTCGTGACAAATCATACTTTATTCAATGAACGGTAAAGGTTGCAAAATATAAAGCTATTGAAAGTTTTTAGACGTGTGGTGTTTTCGATTCAGTGATCAAATTATGAATTGTCTACTTTGTATTGTTCGTCGAAAAATCCTGAAATCAGTTTGTATTTATGCTTAAGTTTAACCATGTACTTAATTTTTTTTCTGATTATTATTCAACTGTGACTTGAAGTCAATTCCAAACGGCTTATTACGCAGAACTTTAAATTCATATTTCTCTAGTAAACATACGTATATATAATCACTTCTATATCCCTTGTAAAGTAGAAATGATACATTATCAATAATTTTGAGATATGACTCTTTTAAATTCATTGCGTTATGCTAAGAAACTGCGACAATTTATAGCAATATTCAGGAATGTATTCCTATTTATGAGACTTACCTGTAGGTAAGTCTCATTTAGATGATATGGGTGACACATCGGAGACCAGAACAAAAATAAAATGTATATAATATTAAGGTACACTTTATACATATTTATAAAGGTGCGAATAGTAGGACATACATTTCTGAAATTTATTTGAAGTGGTGGGTTGAGGGCTTCCTTGCTTACTTGTGGGTGAAGTAAGAGTGTCTTCAAATAAATACATATTATATGTATCATATCACGTCTTTATCCCTTACAGGATAGGCAGAGCTAACAGTCTCATAGTCTTGAACGCCATGTTCAGTTGGATGGTTTAACGACGGAGTTGAGATTCACAGTGACAGATGGGCTAACGAACCTAAAAAATAAACGGAAACTTATTGAATTTACAATGATTGCGAATCGATTAAATAAATTTCTTTCTCTGTCTCGTAGACACTCTACGACAGTGCTACGAACATGCTACGAAATTTGATCTAAGAGAAAATTTGTATTTTTTAACAAATCCTTTTATTGCATCGTTTTTTCTTAAACCGTTAAAAGGATACCCTATAATTATAAGATATATATATATATATGTATATATGGATGGAATGGATAAATTAAAGGATTTACCCTATATATTGGATAATAGTCTTAACAACTCGTTGTCAATATAAAAGAAATTGGTTTTGAGAATTTGTCTAAGCCAGGTGTTCAAAGGTTATGGCAGCATCAACATTTAGAACATCAGGGATCTTCTGTTGGAATTCTGTGCATAGATATAAAACATAGATGTGTTTACAAATAGATCTCGGATGGGAATTGTGGTCGTATAGGTCCCAGGAGGACCCTGGGCTCCTCCCCCAGGTAGACGCAACTGGGACAAACTCTTAGAATAAAATATCTGATGGTGTCAAAATCTTGGCGTTCTCTCAGCACTCTCCACTATCAAGCTTCGGGGTCTAGGGTCCGCTTCCATACTTTTCTCTTTCCACCCGAATAAATTCATACATACAAATATCATGTGCTTACCCCTTGTGGAGTAGACAGAGCTACAAGTATCACAACTTCACCGCCGCGATTTAGCGATTTAAGTTATCGCGATATATTGCCACATAAATACTAAGATTTATATGGATGTGGAATATTATACAAATTAAAACATTTTAACCAAAGAATCGAAATAATTCAAAACGTTAATTACATTTTAATCAATTAGATTCTTAATTATTATAATGATTTCTATGACTTAAAGTTACATTAAACTTGTTCATAATAAATCTATTCGCTATCTACTTAAATTTAAATCTCTGTACTTCTGTTACTCTGTGAGATTAAGTTCGGACGTACAATAGACGAAGCCACTGATATCAGATAGGCCGAGTACAAATTGTTGTGAAACAGGCTGTGAGGACGACACAGTATAGGGGATTACCTAGTGTGTCTAGATTGTAGTTTACCTAGGATAGTCCATTCATTGTAATTTTATACTGGCTGTTATCCGCGATTTAACAAGAATTTTCCCAAGGACACATGCATACAATCACGTGTAAATTCCTTGCGGGGTAGACAGGGCCTACCGTCTTGTAAAGACGTGAGGTTGCAAGCCCATCGCCTACAAGATGAATCCCGTGTTTATGAGCCATTCCCTAAGTCGTGTTTTACTTGCTAAATAAATTGTACCCTACATGTTGCTCAGGCATGTATCAAGGAAATTTTATCAAAATCCGATAAGTAGATAGTTATTTTTACCAAGGATTGGCGTGTACAAATAGGCATAGAGATACCGAACAGAACTTTATTAAATTCTTATTCTTCTCATCATCATCCAAGTCACAAGATAGATGAAAGCCGTGTTCAGCTGGATGGCTTAATGATGAAATTCAAATTCGTACTTATACAAGTAGCATTTTGCGTAAGAAATATTAATGAAAATAGCCTGATGTTTGATGATTATGGCGATCAAATGTTTGTATAAATTATATCGGTCTTTTTTTTAAATGGGTGTTCTCCCTCATTTTGCATGCTTCGGGTCTGGGGCTTTATTTGAAAATCGGTACATGAACGATGTTATCCTGACTCTAAAGGCTACGGAGATTCGCCTGTATTGGTACAAAACAATTCAATTCAATCTATTTTATATTTAAATCCAATACAACAGCTAAACCAGCTTCACCAAAACTAAGTTCGATAGTTGAATACAAGCGGTATTGCCGAATCGACTAAGTCGTACTTAAAGCCCGCAGACAAGATATAATAATCTGCCGCTAAAGCGAGCGAATCCAATCAAAGTGGAGCTAACTTGCGCTCATAACTTGAGCTTAGCGGCGTAACTTATATACTTACAACGTCATTCTGCTCGACTCAACACAACGACCAACCCGAGCCGATCAATTTATTCTTCTAAGCTGGTCTGCGAGGAAAGATAAAATTGTGTCTCTTAAAAATTGTGGAAAAATCGATCAAGCGCAGTTAGGAAAGCAGGCGTTGATTGCTTTTCGTTGTTGACATTATTTAAATATTAGCTGTAAAGAGAAGTTTTGCATTCCTTATCATTACTCGAAAACTTGTAATTTCTCTAAAAAGGTCTGCGAGGAAAGATAAAATTGTGTCTCTTAAAAATTGTGGAAAAATCGATCAAGCGCAGTTAGGAAAGCAGGCGTTGATTGCTTTTCGTTGTTGACATTATTTAAATATTAGCTGTAACGAGAAGTTTTGCATTCCTTATCATTACTCAAAATCTTGGCATAATATAATTGTCATACAAGTAATAAAGGGGCGTATTTTAGTCCACTCAAGATAAACTGTTCTTTACGAGTATCTAAGTAAGAACAAAATGAAACAAAGTACCTACCTATGTGTAACAAAACCTCGTATCACAAAATTACTCGATTTATTAAAGTACAAAATCGTATAAATATTAAAACACATAAAAAAGCTCTGTAAATAAATCAAAGTTAGACGGGAATTCCTTTAAAAAATATCATACAATTTCCCCGACGCAGACCACTTATTCCCAAACTAAATTCCGTATCAACTCCGGCCAGTTATCCGCGAATTCCATTACAAAACATGCCGAAAAATCCTATCATTACATTTTTCGTGCGCGATCCCACCGCCACCTATCGGCGACCCCGAATTTTCCCGAAACGGTCGACATTTCACGCACGAATCGCTTTCTAATTTTCCATCATTGTTTGAGCGAAATCAGTATCTGATTGCTTTTGCGCCCACCTCCGCTCCGCCTCGATGGGAGATTTCGACTCGGCGAACTTATATTAAAATTTTAATTAATCATCTGTATCTAGAAGTTCTCATTCGGAACAATTCGCTTGGAAATTGGCTTTTGTTATATCTTGGTTGGTCGATGTTTTGTAGTCGCCGAGTATATTCTATTTTTGCTTTCTTGGGTGAAGTAACCGCAGTGAATCGATGAAGTTTGATGACCTTTTTCAGTCCAAATACAGAGTCAGTGCTTTCGTGATATAGGGCTTGGGCTTATTTGCAATATTTAAAAAAGTGGTGGCTTAAAATCAGTAGTTTGTTTCTACTTCGACTTATGGCTAATTAGAAGTGAACTAAACTATTTCTATTGAAATCTAGGAGAAAAAATTATTACTCGTATTGACTTTGAATATTATGGGGATTGGTCGCAATTATGGGTTTTGATCTGTTTTTGTCTTTATGTGCTATAAATATAAATTTAAGTTAGTACTTGTGGCTACCTCAGTTACTTGTGGCTATCTTCATTAGGTTTCATAACAACCATGGTAATTGTAGAATAATTGTGATTACCTTAAAATAAATTCTATGTTAGTTATACCACACCCCCTATCTTAAACACACAAGGTCTATCACGTCATGTCAATTTGCGTGCCATGTCCAAACCAACTTCCACTGGGTAACGACGTTTGTAGCCGTTGATAAAGTCGCTGTGAATGTCTGATGTAGTTCTGTTTGCATAATGACTATTTGTGGCTATCTTCATTAGGTTTCATACCAACAATGGTTAAGTTAGAATAATTGTAATTTCCCTAAAAATAATTCTACGTAAATCATACCACACCCTACACCTTGAATACACAAGGTCTGTCATGCCATGTCAATTTGCGTGCTATGTTTGGTTACCACTGGGTAACGACATTTGTAGCCGTTGACAAAGTCCCTGTGAATGTCTGATGTGGTTCTGTTTGCCGTACGCCTCGCTGAAGGGCTTTGACCGCTGGTTTGTGGATATCTTTATTTGGTTTGAGGCTAACCACATTTAGGTGAAATAATTGTTATCTTGCTTGAATATATTGAGTGTGTGTGTGCTGAATATGTGAGAGTGGATTTTAAAAATTTTAAGAATACAGGTTTACTTACTTACTTGGTCTTATGGTCATAATATCAATGCCTGATGATGTAATTCAATAACACGTGTGCGTATTATGTACATATATTACATAATACGCACACGTGTTAAACAAAATTAAACAATACATTGACTAAAGAACAAATAGAATTTAGAAAACAGCTGCGTCCGATTGTAATAGAAAATAAAATAAAGGCTGAAGATATGCCTAATTAAATGTCTCCGTCATCTTAACCAGATGAGCCATTTTGCTTAATTATACAACATGTGATATTATATAAACTGTAGGCAATTACACTGATCTGAATAATTCACATGTGCTGAACAAACCATTGGTATTCAGTCATTTCAGTTTGGTTACTTACTTGGTGTGTATAAAATATAGTTGTTTTTCCATTATTATTAAAGTAATTTCATAAAAATAGAGATTTTCTGACTGGAGCACTGCTCCATAAAACAAAAAGTAATGCCCTTATTGACATTGCTAACTACAGTATCGGTGTGGTGCATAAAATTAAATTTCGAAGACAAATCTCAACCAGCGTATTATATTCAAATCAGTGCAAATAAGTACTACGTATGTACTTGGAACTCTACACTTGCTTGTCGCCCCTGATTAAACTTTATTGAGCGGCGTCCTACCGGTGACAACCCTTTGTTCTAATTCTGTTTGCTAACACCAACTTAACCTTTCACTCAACCTACACCTTATTATTGAAGGCGTAAGTAAGAATATTCTATGCCGCAAAGTTGAATAGGGTTGGCACCAACGGGTTCGCTTCAAACAATTAAGGGGTATGCTCTAATTTTACTATCCGACGCCTGTGACGGGCTCAATCTAAAAAACACTGTCGGAAAAAGTGTAATTCGATTTGGAGAATTCTTTCTGAATGTATTTAGTCTCTGTGATGACAGTACTCAATCTGGATTATGTAGGAATTGGGTTATGCAGTGTTTTCACGAAAGCTGATTATGAAAAAATATTTAGAGCATACAGTTAGAGCGTCAGTGGTGAAGTCGGTAAGGTGCCCGGTCAAAATGCGTGTGGTGCAAAAAGGCAAAAGTTCGAATCCCACCTCGGCCAAGTACCTATATAGACTATTTTCGCAGTTATGTAAATTAGTTTGAATACAAACCGATGCTCTTACGGTGAGGGGAAACATCGTAAGGAAACCTGCACATTCAGGCAACTGGATGTGTTACCATGACCGATTCAATACGCGTGAGGTTCCCCTGCAAAGGTTGCGGAGGTCAGACGGAAGTAGCTTCGTGTAAAAACCTGACTCACCCAATCCAGGATCTATGGTCAAAGGCATACCCGGGGCTCCTCTCCAGATTGGTGAAGATGTAACCGGGATTAAAAGGGATTACTCAGGAGGAAGGAATACACAGTGATCGTTATTTATTTCAATTTGACTACAATAGTTGAAGTACTTTACAATATAGACGTGATGTATGCAATGCACTTCTTAGTTGTTTCTTTGCACTCGGCTAAAGAATCTATTGTCTTGGCAATAAGTCGAAACACCCACGTAAAGTATTTATAAATGAGGGAAAAGATGGACTATGTAAAGAGAAATGAACTCCATCATTGTAGTCACGAAGCGGCATAAACGGAGGTCAAGGGAAATAAATGGATATTATCTGTAATCTGTTACTAAGCCCGCATATCAAGTTGGGCGTAATGCTGTAGGTCTGCAATATCATACTCCATGTTATATAATCACTCTATACGTATATTATTAAAGACATAGTGTTTGTATTATTATATTTCTGTGATTGTATTTTTGTTCTATGCCGTGTGGTTCCCAGCAAAAAATAATAGGACTACTTGTTTCCTCTTGAAGGTGATGGGCTTGCAACCTGACAATAATTGAATTTAAAATTGTATCATTAAGCCAAACAGCTGAAGGTGGCCTATTAGTCTTTTGAAGACGGCTTTGATTACCCCGCAATGGATATATTATTTATTATATGTATGTATGTATTTTTGATAAAAATTAATAAATGCTTAGAGAAACATCTAGGGAAGAACGAATAACCAATAACCCATACGGTAAAA
This sequence comes from Amyelois transitella, assembly GCF_032362555.1. Taxonomy (NCBI): domain Eukaryota; kingdom Metazoa; phylum Arthropoda; class Insecta; order Lepidoptera; family Pyralidae; genus Amyelois; species Amyelois transitella. The sequence continues at coordinate 9,887,917 of NC_083509.1, forward strand.
ATTGAAACAGGCATTACTTGACCTCAAATATTATCCCACTTACTATCAGGTAGATTGAGGTCAATCGCACTCAAATCCCATTAAAACATAGGGTTCGATGACTTAAGGCATACGATTCAAAAATGAAAGAGAGAGAAAGAATCTACTCAGTGTAATATAAGTATATAACTAAATAATATGAGACTTTAAAAAAGTAACCAATAACAACAAGCGCCGACGGCTCTTTCTTATCACTCAATTTAACTTTCATTAAGAAAGAAATACTATCACAGAGTCGAGAATTTGAAACGGAAATTCCAACTAGTTGAAAAGTCATACCATTTATCGTACAAACAGTTCGATGGTCAAAAGAGTCCAGACAAGCGAGATATTAAAAGTTTGCTCATACTGTAATTGTGGGCTGATCAATCGTTTGAGTTCGCGAAGTCCCATTATAAAGTCTTTAAGAGTTGAAGATAAAATTCCGTTTCAATATCGAGGGATTTACTTTGTGATCGAAAGATAATCGGGGAACTAATTGAGCCTTTTGGAATCGTCAGATTGGCAGGTATTACGAGTATATTACTATTATATTATTTATTATTAAAATCTCATAAATAAATTAATCTGAACAATGTATTCTCTGGTCCGCATTTCTATTCTAAGTTTGAATAGTTGTGAAGTTGACGTTGAAGAAAACGCTGCAGTGCCGTTTGTTACCGCTTCTTGTGCACTGACGCTTTGGAAGCGGCAGTAAAGTTAGTTTTAAGTAATTTATTTAACGTCAACCAATGATGTGAAACCAAAAGATATGACAATTATTAAGCGATATGGAGTATCCTTTAATACATACATACATACATAAAATCACGCCTCTTTCCCGGAGGGGTAGGCAGAGACTACCTCTTTCCACTTGCCACGATCTCTGCATACTTCTTTCGCTTCGTCCACATTCATAACTCTCGTCATACAAGCTCGGCGGTTTCGGGTACTTTTGACCTGACCCTTTACCAGGACGTCCTTAATTTGATCAAGATACGTTCGTCTAGGTCTTCCCACTCCGACCTTTCCCTCCACACTCTCCTTGTATATCTGCTTAGTCAACCTGCTTTCATTCATCCTCTCCACATGACCGAACCATCTTAACATACCCTTTTCTATTCCTGTAACTACATCTTCTTTCACATCACAACATTCCCTTATCACGCTGTTCCTTATCCTGTCACTCAATTTCACACCCATCATACTCCTTAACGCTCTCATTTCCACTGCATTTATTCTGCTTTCATGCTTCTTTTGCCATACCCAACTTTCACTCCCATACATTAATGTCGGGACCAACACGCCCCTGTGCACAGCCAGTCGAGCCTTTTTGGATAGTTTCTGACTGCTCATAAAGGCATGCAAAGCTCCATTCACCATGTTCCCCGCGTTCACTCTCCTTTCAATATCACTATCATACTTGCCATCTGATGTAAACTTTGATCCTAGATATACAAACTCTTTCACTTGCTCCACTTTTTCTCCTCCAATCAAAATATTACATGCTGTCATTTCTTTCTCCATTTCAAAAACCAGTGTTTTAGTTTTACTTACGTTCACTTTCATTCCTTTCTCTTTTAAAGCTTCGTGCATACAGTTTACCATCTCCTGTAACTCCTCCGCTGATGACGCCAGTATAACCTGATCGTCGGCATAGAGCAGACATTTGACGAGTAACTCATTCATCCTTAATCCACTTTTAGACTCTTTCAAATCTGTCAAACAGCTATCCATAAATAGGTTGAACAGCCACGGTGACGCAACACATCCTTGCCTAACGCCTTTCTCAATCTTAAACCACTCAGTGTGCGCTCCGTTTATCCTGACACAAGCACTCGAATCCTCATATAAGGATTTCAGTGCTCGTATTAAGAGACTGCTCACCCCATGCATAGAAAGTGCTGACCACAATTCATTCCTCTCAACTCTGTCATAGGCCTTTTCCAGATCTACGAATGTGCAATAGACTTTTTGACTCTTGGCCAAAAACTTTTCGGCTATGCACCGCAAGGAAAAGACCTGATCAGTACATCCCATTCCCTTTCGAAATCCCGCTTGAGCATCCCATATTTTGTCATCAGTTTCATTCCTGACTCTATTAATCAATACCTTAGCATACAATTTGCCGACGACGCTAAGCAGGCTTATACCACGATAATTTTTGCAGTCCAGCTGTGACCCTTTTCCTTTGTAAAGTGGCACGATAACAGCCTTACACCAATCTTTTGGTACTCGGCCGCTTCTCCAACACAAATTGAAAAGGCAGTACAACTGACTAGCTACTACGCCTTTTCCTGCTTTAAGCATCTCGACCGACACTCTATCACACCCAGCAGCCTTTCCCGCTTTCATACTCTTAAGTGCTTCCACAATTTCGAACATTTCAATTTCGCCTTCCATCTCATTCTCTTTTTCTTCGCTATAGCAGAAATCTTTCTTATTTCCTTCCTTTTTTTCAAATAAACTTTCAAAATAGTCCTTCCATATCTTTAGTACACATTCTTCTCCTTTCACAACGCTACCATCCTGGCATCTGATCCTAGTCAGCTCTCTGGTTATAGTATTTCCTCGGGCTGACCTTACGGATTTCCAGAATACTTTCAGATTTGACTGAAAGTCTTCTGATAGCCTTTTATCAAAATCCTCTTTATACTCTTCTTTCTTTCTAATCACAGCTTTCTTAACCAAATCTTTCATTTTCTTATATTCCTTACGTGCTTCATTCACATCTTCATCTATAACCTCTTGCATTCTTAAGTTAGCTTTTGCTGCTAACAAATCCAGCCATGCTTTCTTCTTTAATCGCACAAGTTCTTGCACATCTTTACTCATCCACGCATTTTTGTGATTTTTTCCTTTCCTTCTTCTACTTACACCACACACTTCAACAGCTACTTTCACAATTCTTTCTTTAAGTTCCTTCCATCCATCTTCAATATCGCTCATTTCATCTAAATCTTCAAATTCATCCTTCAGTCTATTAATATACTTCTTACCTACATCCATATCTTGCAAATTTTCCACTTTTACTCTTTCCAAAGCGCTGGTTTGCTCCCTTACCCTGTGCCGCCAGCGATTGAAGATACCCCTTATCCGGGATATCACCAGTAAATGGTCCGAGTCAATGCCAGCACCGCGATATGCACGGGTATCCAGCACTTTGTTCTTCAATCTTTCATCTACAATCACAAAGTCTATCATACTTTTTAAAATACCTTCCACTCTTGTGTAGGTGTGGATCTCTTTATGTTGAAACATTGAGTTCGACACAAAAAGATCCCACTCTAGACAAATTTCTAATACACTTCTTCCATTATCATTCACCTTTTCGTCACCAAACGCACCAAGCACCTTTTCATATCCATCACGCTTTACACCCACCCATCTATTAAAATCACCTAACATAATAATCTTCTCATTTGGCTTGGTAACTTTCAATACTTCTCTTACACTATTCCAGAACTCCTCGTTTTCGCTTTTTGCTGATGTTGTACCCCTCGAACCCACATCCCAAGGTGCATAAACACCTAGAACGAAGATCCGAGTGATTCCAACTTTCAGCCTAATCCATAGAAGACGAGGGCTGACACACTCATACTCATTCACGCACTCAGCCATTCGTGCAGAAAGAATTAGACCGACCCCTTGACAGCCTCGGCTGGTACTGGAAATTCCAGACCAATACGCCGTGTAAGGGCCGTGCTGCGTCGCGTCGCATCCTTTCCGCTTCGTTTCATTCACGCACAACACATCCAAACGTCTTTCATCCATCATCTGGCATACTTCCTCAATCTTATCCTTCATTCCTCCTCTTACATTCATCGTCGCAAAGCGGCTTTCAGCAGACCGCATACCGCTCCCGCCGGGAACGAGACGTGATGGGGTGCGGACACCATCGCCGCCATTTATATGCTTTTTAAGGTTCATAATGCGATTCCCACGAGACGCTAGGGAAAAATTTTGTCCGCCCCAGCAGAGCCCCGCATGCCAGGGTAAGGCTAGCCATTACCTGGGGGTCGCCCAACCCCATGGCGGAAGTGGCACGCTCGAGACTAGGCTCGCCCCTAGCCATGCATCCATCGGCGCGGCAGACCTTAGATTGGCAGGGATTTACATTAAAGAGGAATCCCAAGTCTATCCCTTAGTCGGCTCTTACGACATCCGTGGGAAAGAGATGGAGTGGTCCTATTCTTTTGTAATGGTGCCGGGAACCACACGGCATTCCTTAATAATGAATAAATAATGAATAAAAATGTTGAATTTTCTTTTTGAACTACTTGACATTGTGTTTGGCACAGTGGTTGTGTTCGTGCCTCGGAAGGTCGCAGGTTCCATCCATCTGCTCGTGTATGACAAATTATATCAGCAAAATCTATTGGTATTGTGGCGGTTTATTTCTGATTGCCCTTGGTTTTGGTTGTTCATCTATATCAATATTAATTGTAAAAATTCTATAGTTGAGTTGGTATCAAATCTCTATAACCTTGTCTGTGTTGCTCGGTACAATTTTTTTTTGCTTGATGAAGAATTGTTTCTCAAAAAATTCAAATTTAAGTGCTAGTACCGGAAACACGAGCTTAGGGAACTAATTAATGTTGTCAAGTAATTTGTAAACAATTGTAATATCCCATTATTTGTGTAACTTACAAAAATCTAATTTATTATTTGGATTTCTGTGCAAATAGATACATCACAATTCAAAGTTATGCTAGAATAGAAATTGTATGTAGAAAATGTCGTGTCTGCATAATATAAGGTGCAAGCTTAGGAAAACTAGATCTACTCGTATTCTCCCACCCGACTCCGTCGTTATGGAAGCCGATTTGTCAAATGTATGCAAATCAATTTAGTCACGTAGAAAATATGGCTGCGACGCGTAAGGCGATTTCTCATGTAGGTATGCAACAACGTAGATATTGTTATTTTTTAAGAAATATATACAAAACTCTTCCGTTCTTGAGTGATTTACACACAACGCACAGTCCAAACCGCTGGGTCTAGAAAATTTAAATTTGGCATGTGAGCTCCTTATTTGGTGGGTATACTAACAGAATAAACAGAACAAAACAAACTAACAGAACAGAACTGGAATTTCTCGCGGGAATGCAATTAACGGGATTTTTCTTTTTACGGGAGTGTCGTCGATGTCAGTCATGAAGGCAGTTCCAGTGGTAACCAAGAAGTAATCGGAACCGAATTTTACGGCGGCCATGTTTTCATAACATTTCCATTTTTTAATGACGTAGGATTACGATAGAATGTGAAAAAAGCTTTGACATTACCTGCATTCGACCTTAAGTTCTAACCCTAATTGTGCCATGGTTCCCGCCCCGCTTCTGCGACATGGGAACATTAATCTGTGTCCGCTGAAAATACGTCGACATTTTTAACAAACGCACGACACTCTTTTTTTGTCGTCAGTCAAGTACTCGTGTAACTTGTCTACATAAATTGCATTACTCAGCTTGTTGTTGTCGCAAAAAACAGTTGAATTTCGACTTACAATACTGTTGTTTAAATATTTGTTGACATTATTTTGTTATAAAATTAAAGAGTAAAAAAATCGTGAAAATGTTTTAGGCTACTAAAGAAAAGCAGCATGGAAGCGTAAGGGATTGGAATTATCAAGTAATTTAATAAAGCGACGATAAGTTGAATGGACATCATTGAGGTTGAGAGCGATTCGTGCATTCGAAATTTAATCCAATGTATCTGGCGATAGACTCGATGAGATAATTTTATATGCAGATGTTAAATTTAGTATTCAATATTATATGTTAAGCACTTTCTATAAATCTAATGTAATTCTCACATAAAACAAGCAATTCATTTAATATGTGCTGTATTCCTACTGCAATCAACTACTTATTTTTACTTCTCCTATTTGCATAAACTAGAAACAATTTTTTATTTTATTTACTAATTTATGTACACAGAAAACATCGAGAATGTTAAACACTAGAAACAAAATTACATACGAGTAGGTTCTGATTATTTCAAAAAGAAATCATTTCTTCCACCAGAGCCGATATAAGAGACATGATGGAAAGTGTGACAGGCGTGTACTCCACACACACAACTATTTATTAAAAAATATTATTCATGCACGAAACGTTCCCAGCCCTTGCTGGTTCCCCCGCGGCACCTCGAGCGGCCAGATAAAAGGAAATAAGTTTAAACGAGAAAAGTTGAAGCGGCGGACAGCAGGCGACGCGTCACAGCGTTTTGACCAGCTTCAAAAAAGAGGTTTCACAATTTTTCATGATCAAGAAATGAAATTGATAAAAATTCATAACGACATTAGTATTTTGAGGTTAGTTAGGCTATATTGGCTGGTTACTGGCAAATGAAGTGCTGGATGCATAATGCATGCAGATAATCTTTTGTATACTTTTTTTTATAAAAATTAAACTTAAAGACTATTTAACCTTCATTTTGAAGATATTTCGCACAGAGAAGGTTTAAGATTACTTTTCTTTCAGGATAGCGAAAGCTCCGGCAAAAGTGTAGAATTTCATAGTTATATTTAAGACAAAAATATGTGGCCACTAGGGACTCCCTGTAATTATTCAGTGCTTATAAGTGGTTTTGCGGAGTGTATTAGTGGTCTCATTAAATATGGAGGTGATAACACAAAAGTTGATGTTAGTTGAGATGTTATAAATTATGGGCGGAAGTTACGACGCCGCGGTAGTGTGCCCTTAATAAATAAATAGTTCTTCTGGTGCTCGGTAAACTAGGGAGTTGGGGAAATTTCAATGTTTTTAATAAAGAAATTATTCATTATTAAACTAATGACATAATTAAATGAAACTTATCATAGGCTATGTGATATACTGTCCTAAAAAGCGGCCTGATTGCGTTATGTTTTTGCAATAATTTTCAGGCAACTTTCTGGAAATGCGTCTGGTATCAATGTGTGGGGTCCTTCAAATGTTACTCAAAAAAAAAACATATAAAGACACAACATATAAATAAGTTAAAACATGATCTGAGAATATTTATCAGCCATGTGCCTTTCGGAAGAATGGAATTAAATAACGTCTAGAAGTCTCAACATCACTTGAATTAATAAATGACCGACCTAATTAATTAAGGACCTAGGTAAATGTTGTTTTACAACATACACAAAATCACGCCCCCCTTGGACGTCCACGTCTGTCTTGGGGGGCAAGACAGATCCAACCAGTCTTGAAAGGACTTAAAAATATATAACAATTACCAAATAATGCAAAAAGGTTTTAACAAAGGGTTGTAGTTGATGTGGGTGTTTTGATTTCAACGGATGGTTGCATGGCATGTTATGCAAAAATGTGTAGAAGTCGACACTTTGCGTGGTCAGTATGCGTAATTAAGTAGCAGGAAAGTTGGGGTCGCAGAGACGGCGCAAGCGCGGTTTCAAATTAAATATGGCGGGAAGTAAGCATACTACCCTCAGTTATTAAATGTCTAAAGTGACTTTAATGACATAAATATTAGATTTTTAAAGATAAAAAACATTAGATTATTTTGTAATAGTGATGAAACCTGCACATAGAAGCAACTGGATGTGTAATCATGATATAAGACGGAGGAAGCTTCATGTAAATCATGACTTATCCAATTCAGGCTCCTGGTACTAGGTGTATTCCAGAGAGGTGGGGTCGGAGATTGATAATGTACGAGGAGATTCTTGTCTTTTCTATCAATCTCCACGATATACATACTTATAATTTCGTGTCGTTTTTATCACGCGAAAAATATAAACGGCATCGCGCGTGCGCATGATATTAAGATTTTAGTGCGCGTAGAGGACTTGATGAATGACACACATAAAAAAAAAACAAATTTCATCCACCTGTGAAAACTAAAAACACAATTCACTCATCTTACGTTCGTGTTTGCTTTTCCCCGCGAGTTCTTTGACAAATCTTGCGAAGTGCGTGTAAACAGCGCTCAAAAGGTTTGTCTGTCTGTAGCCGCGCCTGTCAGGAAGTGATTCAATGAGGACTCTCTTGGTGGAGCAAACGACGGGCGCTTTGTGGATCAAAGCATTTACCATTGTTATGTCTTCTTTTTAGTAGTTTTTAGATCTTACGTAAAGACTTTAGGAATATTTACATACGTTTTATTTTGCAAAATTGCTAAAAAAATATGTACGACTAAGTAGGTACATTTAGTTTGATATTTTATAATTCATATTTTAGGACTTCTAAACGAAAAAACAAATAGTGTTTATTGCGGTGAATAAAAGCTCAATGAAGCATGTACCTAAATAATCACAATTCAACATCTTATCTCAAAATGTCGTCGGTTTCAGTAAACTGGAAGAATTTTCCATTTGCCACGGAAACGATTTGTATAACTGATTATGTTGGCGAAGTGTAAAATATTATATAAATATACGTAATTCATAGTTTCATAAAAGCGGAGAGTATAACAAATTAACAGGATATAAAATAAATCTCAATGAAACTGCTGCACAGCGTCCAATAAATTACTTTATATTTACGACCTGTTGTCATACAACAAAAACAGAACAAAGAGTATATTTTAAGTATTTATAATAAAAAGATCCAAGTTAAGGTATTTATTCGGAAAAAGCGACTGATTAAATTTTTTAAAATCGAGAGAAGAACCCGTTCACAGCCCACACTTTACGAAGTGACCTCTACATAAGTACTCCAAAAATTTGTATATTAGGTAACAAAATTTTAATCAAAGAATACCTAATGTAAAATTAGATTACTCGGTCAAATATTAAAATCTCATCTTTCTTCAGATGGAATGGGAACAGAAAAAAAAGTATCATTGTAACATGATTCGAAATGTCCAAGATACTGTACTGTATTACTCGTATTAATAAATACTCGTAGAAAAATAACATTCCAATGTAATGTGTAGGGATTTTCACATTTTAATAATTTTAATAGTTGTAAATAAATAAAATTATAAGTTAGTAACAAACGGACAACCGTATGTATAGAAACTCATACGCGGAACTCTTTCGTCCCGCCATAATTTCGGCGGACAAGAAAATGAAAAAATGTCAGTTTGACAAGAGTCAATTTTATTGGATTTCTTGGCCCGTTTGCCCGCTTGAATATTAATTTAAATTTTTCATTTCATCTTATATCCATTTTCCTCTTCTCTTACTCTGACTGCGCTTCACCTTCGATTAAGTAAGTCTTAAATCTATCGCTACAAATGTAATGTAAATGGTAGTTGTTTAACTATTATTCAATTTAGTAACACTAGGCACTAAGTCTAAACTTAATAGATACACACTATTTACTAGGTCTATCAAATCATAAGTCAGTGTTTCCAATCAGAGTAAACCTATCAAACATGCATACAGACCCACCAGTAGCAAGGTACAGTCTATTATATAAATACTGTGTTATCGAACATACTCGTAATCATGTCAGTTATGTCTGGGAAACTGCTGCCATACATACATATACATACATACATAAAATGACGCCTCTTTCCCGAAGGGGTAGGCAGAGACTACCACTGCTGCCATAACTTAATAAAATAATTTAAACCAACGTCATCGTCTTAATTTTAAGTTTGAGAGACATCGCATTTAAGATAAGGCCTTTTAGCGCTTTTTAGTATCTTTGTTTATGTTCCCATATACTTTCTTTTTGGTGCATAAAAATGTTTTTACCTACTTTCTGCTGGTCCGCAAAAAAGTCCCGAGAATTTCTACTTCTACAACTTATGTCATCCATTCTATAAGCCGTTTGGCATTCTTCCTTCTTCTTTGATTTTATTATTTTACAAGAACAAATTATGCGAAAAATGGCTCCGCCTGCGTTAAACGAAAAATCTCGTTATCTCCCGTTCTCGCTGGGAATTTTCAAAAATCTTTTCTTAATGGACGTATTATTACAATCTACATTCCTGTCAAATTTCATCTTCATTGGCTCAGTTGTAATTTTTCAGATGAACTTTTCACTTTTTTCGCGTATATAAAGATAACGATTGAAACATGCCCTCTATTTTATAGGTAATTTATAACAGATTCAATTACATAAAATATGTACATAAAACATTACAGTATCTTATTTACCCTATGCACTGTACATGTAGAAGGAGCGGTGCTGTCCATAACTTCATATACGCAGGCTTGGTTTGATTAAAATTTATCGGGCTAAATCCTCGTTCGCTTGTACGGTTACGCAGACAAATTATTTCTAATACGTTGCTTCGGCCCCTACGTCGCTTCTATTTAGATGCGAAGTTAACTATGCAGATTTAGGTCAGGGTCAAATTTACAGCCATTATTTATTCAGTTTATAGGGTTAGCTTAAATTGATTTTAAATAATAAGTCTAAATTGAATTACACGGCCGCTATGCTAAAATTAATATGGAAAAATTGTATGATTGCCAATGGTTGACAATATTAAGGGTTTGACCACAGCAGGTCTAGTAGGTAATAGAGAAAGTTGTGTTTCACATCACATATCTACGTAATAAAAGTTGATTCTCGTTACGTTAACTGTCTAGCGTATATAACTAATGGAATAAAAATATGTACCTATATGCAATATTCTCTAAAAACAGCAAATTTAATTATATATTTAAGTATTTTTTAGTAAAAAATTATGTAGTACATTTAAAGTTATTTTAACTTAAGGTTAAAATGTCACTTCTATCTTACCACTATGATGTTACTCTAGAAACAAGGCAATATGAACGGTTCATCGCAATCGAATCGCACAGACTGCATATGCTAATTCAATGTTAACACAGGAGCCGCTCTATCGGTCGACACGTCCGCCTGTTTGTTGTTGCGAAGGAAACAAACTGCATTCCGTGTTTGCACACATGTTAGTGCAGTGTGCATACGGTAACATCGTCAAGATCTGTGGTGAGAAATTTAAATGGTTACTCGTATACCGTAAATAAATAAATATATGTATACGGGACAAATTACACAGATTGAGTTAGCCTCGAAGTAAGTTCGATACTTGTGTTACGAAATACTCAACTCAACGATACTATATTTATAATTAATACTTATATAGATTAACATCCAAGACACAGGCCAATCAGAGAAAGTTCGTTTTTTATCATGCCCTGGCTGGGATTCGAACCCGGAACCTCCTGTATCACAGACAAGCGCACCACCCCTGCCTCACAAAGCCCGTCCACCGTAGGTTAGGGTAAAAATAAATAAATGGGAAATAATAAAAGTTAATAAATGGGAAGACTTACTAACTTGGGATTGCTCTTTACCTGTTACTATTACAATTTCAGTCTTATGACAAACTCTTTCTTAGGCTTTATCTACTCCGTAGGAATAAAGTCGTGAAATGCGTGATTGATGGAACATGGTTTTTGTTATGACATAAGTATTTTTTGCAACTCTTCATTATTAAATAAGTTCATTTTAAAAAAGGATTATTTTGTGTACTACTCTGTCAAGAAAGTAGCAGGAAAAGATCAATAATACACAAACTGTTTGTTATTCATTCAAATTTATTTTATCACCTTCAAAATATGCTCCTTTAGAAACGATACACTTACGCCAACGAATAATCCAATCATCAAAACATTTTTTAAACGCTGTTTCCGGAATTGAGGTCAGTTCTCGCCGCGAATTCTCTTTTATGTCTTCTACCGATTGAAAACGGGTGCCACGAAGTTGTAATTTGAGTTTAGGAAAAAGAAAAAAGTCGGCTGGAGCCATATCTGGTGAATATGGTGGTTGCTCGATGGTATTTGTTGAGTGTTTGGTTAAAAATTCGTTCACAATGATGGCCTTGTGCGAAGGTGCATTATCATGGTGCAAAATCCAAGAATTTTCTTTCCACAAATCTGGCCTTTTTCGTCGGATTTGCTCTCTTAAACGCCGCATAACACTCAAATAATATTCCTTATTTACCGTTTGACCTTCCGGCAAGAATTCCGAGTGCACAACACCGCGATAGTCAAAGAAAACAGTCAACATGACTTTGACTTTTGAACGACTTTGGCGTGGTTTTTTCGGTTTCGGTTCAGTTGGAAAGCGCCACTCCGAAGCTTGTTGACTAGTTTGCATGTCAAACTCGTAAACCCACGTCTCGTCACCAGTAACAATGCGTTTCATGAATGTTGGGTCGGAATTGACTCGTTCTAGCATGTCCTCAGCGACTCTCATGCGATTGAGTTTTTGAAAAAAATTCAGGTCTTTTGGGACTAGCCGAGCGGCAACATGTTTCATACCCAAATTATTAGTTAAAATGGTACGGATCGACTCGTGAGATACAGAAAGTTCGGTGGCTATCTCTCTCAAAGTTGAATGAGGATTTTCAGTCACTATTTCCTTCACTTTTGCGATGTTAACTTCAGTTGCAGACGTTGATGGCCTACCAGAGCGAGGCAAATCTTCCATCACATCTCGACCGCTTTTGAACGCTTTGTACCACTCATAAGCACGAGTTTTTGATAAAGTCGATTCACCGTAAGCCTTCTGTAACATTTTCAGTGACTCCGAACACGATATTCCATTGGCAATGCAAAATTTAAGACAAACTCTTTGTTCGATGTTTTTATCCATTATGAAATTAGCAATACACACTAGATATGATATAACTAAAAATAGCACTGTATTTAATGTAAACAACAGATGCAACTCAAACTCCGCGCCAAAATGGAAAACAGTTGTGCCAATCTAACAACAACAAAAAAAACAAAAATTTGAATTTGGAACCATAAATAAATAATCCATTCCCGATACTTTTCTGACTGAATGTATTTCGAAATTGTTCAGAGCAAAAACAGCTATCTCAGAGCATGGGAATCAAGTTCAATGAATGGGAAATTATGAATGGGGTCAAATTGCTGACTCTACACCGACCTAAATAAGCCTACAATGCGTAGCATTCATTAAAAATTGCTGAATTTTAGTTCGATAATTGGATCATGTTTTTACTTCATAAATAACTGTTTTTTTCAGAAAAAGTAGCGACAAAATAAGGTGGTTCCTTTGTCCGTAATTCTTCTTCTTCCTCCTGGCTTTAGTTTCGGTGTCAACGAGGTTACAAAGAGTCGACAACGCGCTGGTGACGGCAGCGAACCATCTCGTTGGATACGCATAGCGAGCGTACGGTGTCCAAACATTTGTGTGTGATTTGTTCCAGACTTTGTGCACTATTGTGATTTTTATTATCTTTAAAGTAGTGTGTATTTTGTTGGTTTTATCTATACTAATATTGTATAGCTGAAGAGTTTGTTTGCTTGAAAGCGCTAATTTCAGGAACTACTGCTTCGAATTGAAAAATTATTTTTGTGTTGACTAGACCATTTATCGAGGAAGGCTTTAGGCTATATAATATGACGCTGCAACTATTAGGAGCGAAGAAATAATGGAAAATGTGATAAAAAGGGGGTAATTATTCATCCTTAAGGGCTTGTATGACGCCCAAAATAACTATTTCACGCGGACGAAGTCACGGGCACAGCTAGTATTTTATAAAGTTAAGCGTATAAATAATTAACTATGTCCTTAAATATGAAATGCGAATGACCAGACACGCTGTGAAAAAATATTATTTATTTTGATGTAAGTAATATAAACTCTTAATTCATTCACCGTTGTTCTCAATAATGGCGATAGTTGATCGCGGCTGTCAACAATCCTCTTCTCGGGAACTCGATGACTCGCTGGTCGGAACTTTACTTTTAGTTCGCTAAATGAAGCCACGACCTCTGACATCGTACTTTGAAGTTGGGAAGTGTACTACTATAAATAGATTTAAGTATAGGTTTCAAATAGGTTTAGGTTAGGTTATAGGTTTTAGCTTGCCATTTTTCCTCAATATGCTTACATGATGTTCCATGTTGGTCTGTATGGTTTCGAAAAAAAACATTAAAAAAAGAAAAGAACGCACCAGCGCTTCTCTCCTCGAAAGGCTCTAAAATAAGGTGAAATTTCAGGTCTTGTTAATGTGTGTAAAATATTGTTTGATGCAATTTCCCGTGGTTAATAGACGAAAATTAAAAAAAATAAGAAAAAAGTCGAAGTAAAAAGACACTGTGTTACAATTGTTTTCATTGTTGTAAAATGACTATTAACCTAACAATATAAACTAAAGAATAGCAGGGAAATCCATAGATAGAAAACTAACCAGTGACATCACGACGCGATATTAAAAGTTCAGTAAACAGGAAGGCAGCCAATATTGAAACTTCCAAACTGGCTGTGTATTCGATTGTGGGCTATTTCTCCGCAACTGCACCTTCAGTGGAAACAGATAAACTTATTTGTTCATGCCTGGATTTATTGCGATTTAGAATGTTGCTTCTTTTATTGACTCTGCGAGAGATTTTTCTGTTTGTTGTGTTTCATAGCTTTGATTTTGGCCAATCTTTTGTTATGTACAGTCAACTTATATTTACGTCTATAAATCGTGGGTAAGGCCGACCTTCCTACCTTTAGTCAAAAACTTTATTAATTATGCAAGGGAAATACTCGTATATTATTATTTACGTATTTATTTTTTAAAATGTTGACTGTATGTCTATACTGCGTTTTAGAATGAAATAAATTCTGTTTTCTGCAATGAATTGATGTAAAAAATATATAAAATATAGGTTAATGACTTGTCTTCATAGATCTTCATCAGATTTTAACTTATTAAGTGTATCCAATAGCCTTCTTAAAGATATAAGTATGTAATAATGAAACACAAACAAACGGGTCAATTACAAAACGTCTTTTTTTGCAATCTGTTAAAAATACTCTAAAAGAATGAGTCTTTTTATTGACTTACTCACTACGAGTAGATTACGCAAACGATGCGAGTCACCAAAAGTTGGCGCGCCCCGGGTAAGACATCGCGAAACTTTTAAACAGCCATTTAGTGGCAATGACAGCGCACAAGTTGGCATCGTAACATTTTTATCTCAATCGTTCGCTCGCTGAAAAATGCAAACCCGATGCATTCGCGACGATTGCAGAAACATACTCTCTGTTAAATTACTCAAGCCCCTTAGCAAAGTGTACGCATGTAGTGATTATAGAAAAATTAACACATTTTAAATAAATTTGAAGTATTCAAACCTTGTGTCCTAAGATTAAAAACATTGACATAGACTCTTAAATTACTGCATCTATCGCTTTGGATCACAAAATTAGGTATCTGTGATTTGGTTTTAACTCAAAAGGTAAAGGGATTAAACAGGTTTTAATCAACGTGTAAGCTAGTCTATAGATAGGAATTTGCAATTACAGAAACGAAGGTAGTTTCTTATCTTTAAAAACACAAGCAGAAAAATGGTTTCAAATGATTTGTTCATTATTATCGCATTTATGTATATCAGGGCGTTGGAAGAAAATAATTCCAAACCAGGTTGTTATTTACTTTTTAAACGACATTCTTTAGCACCAGTCTTGTGATAAACTTGTAATATCTGTACCAATAAACATCCCTACCTATGAGATGAGTTAATATAAAAATAATTAAATTGTCTTTCTTAAATTCAGTACGCTTTGCCGAGGGGTCGGAAGAGGGCTCCGTAAACAAAGACAAACTTAGTTAAATTTTACAGCGTTACGGCTCCATTCCGTTCTAGATTTTTCTCAAAACGTTTCCTCTCGTCTCAGTGTGACCTATTTCTGAAATTAAATTGAGTTCCTTTGCTTTTTACAATTTTATGAACTGCTCTTCTGTGAAATCTCAAACTAGGTTTCCGCACTTGTTTCTCAAGTTTCAACTTAAATTTTATAAGTGACTGTAGTTGTGTTGTACATTGAGTTTAAGTTAGGAAATAATAAAATGGAAAATAGCTATAATAATAACATATTTCTACAGTTTAAGTTAAATTAAACTTCAAAAGAATTACACGATCGAATATCTCTCAATTAAATAACATTAAACATACATTCATATGTACATACATACATAATATTCACGTGTATATCCACTGCGGGGTAGACAGAGTCAACAGTAATATATGAATGTATATACACGTGTATATCCCTTACGGGGTAGACAAAGGCAGCATTCCCACAAGGTCTCAAAGACCGCGTTCATCTTGATGGCTTGAGCTACATGGGCAAGCAGCCTGTCACTATCTGTGAATCATAGGCAAAACGTGGCCTCCCAGATTTATGACAATCAGCTCTGTCTAACCCGAAAGGGATGGTCGTGATGTAGCCTTTATACCCCCGTTTATGTACAGAAATGTTGCTCCACACATTGTATTGTATATTGAATGTCTGTGCTGAGTTCACATTCGATAGCAGTACCAACCATTGGAAACATTCTGCTGCACATATTTCAAGCGGTTTACGAGTAGAATCAAGCGCGTCGCGGCCAAATTGGAATGAGCACAGAGCAAGGAAGATCGCGTTGGAGTCCGGCATAGGTTTTGGGAATAATAAAAAAATGCTGGAGTTATGTTCGCGGCTTTATGTAAGGGGGAGGATCTTAGTTAGTTCACCTCTAGGCTACATAATTAACCCACATACCAAATTTCAGCAGAGTCTGCAGTTTAGATTTGATAGGGCTTTGCATTGACATGTATACATCTTATATATAAAATTCTCGTGTCACAATGTTTGTCTCCGTACTCCTCCAAAACGGCTTGGCCGATTCTCATGAAATTTTGTGGGCATATTGTGTAGGTCTGAGAATCGGCCAACATCTATTTTTCATAACCCTTGTCCACACTTAACATTTTTTTTTAACTAGAAATTACTTTAAAATCATTTATATGGCAAAACAACGTTTGCCGGGACAGCTAGTACGTATACATTCAGTCAGAAAAGTATCGGGAATGGATTATTTATTTATGGTTCCAAATTCAAATTTTTGTTTTTTTTGTTGTTGTTAGATTGGCACAACTGTTTTCCATTTTGGCGCGGAGTTTGAGTTGCATCTGTTGTTTACATTAAATACAGTGCTATTTTTAGTTATATCATATCTAGTGTGTATTGCTAATTTCATAATGGATAAAAACATCGAACAAAGAGTTTGTCTTAAATTTTGCATTGCCAATGGAATATCGTGTTCGGAGTCACTGAAAATGTTACAGAAGGCTTACAGTGAATCGACTTTATCAAAAACTCGTGCTTATGAGTGGTACAAAACGTTCAAAAGCGGTCGAGATGTGATGGAAGATTTGCCTCGCTCTGGTAGGCCATCAACGTCTGCAACTGAAGTTAACATCGCAAAAGTGAAGGAAATAGTGACTGAAAATCCTCATTCAACTTTGAGAGAGATAGCCACCGAACTTTCTGTATCTCACGAGTCGATCCGTACCATTTTAACTAATAATTTGGGTATGAAACATGTTGCCGCTCGGCTAGTTCCAAAAGACCTGAATTTTTTTCAAAAACTCAATCGCATGAGAGTCGCTGAGGACATGCTAGAACGAGTCAATTCCGACCCAACATTCATGAAACGCATTGTTACTGGTGACGAGACGTGGGTTTACGAGTTTGACATGCAAACTAGTCAACAAGCTTCGGAGTGGCGCCTTCCAACTGAACCGAAACCGAAAAAACCACGCCAAAGTCGTTCAAAAGTCAAAGTCATGTTGACTGTTTTCTTTGACTATCGCGGTGTTGTGCACTCGGAATTCTTGCCGGAAGGTCAAACGGTAAATAAGGAATATTATTTGAGTGTTATGCGGCGTTTAAGAGAGCAAATCCGACGAAAAAGGCCAGATTTGTGGAAAGAAAATTCTTGGATTTTGCACCATGATAATGCACCTTCGCACAAGGCCATCATTGTGAACGAATTTTTAACCAAACACTCAACAAATACCATCGAGCAACCACCATATTCACCAGATATGGCTCCAGCTGACTTTTTTCTTTTTCCTAAACTCAAATTACCACTTCGTGGCACCCGTTTTCAATCGGTAGAAGACATAAAAGAGAATTCGCGGCGAGAACTGACCTCAATTCCGGAAACAGCGTTTAAAAAATGTTTTGATGATTGGATTATTCGTTGGCGTAAGTGTATCGTTTCTAAGGGAGCATATTTTGAAGGTGATAAAATAAATTTGGATGAATAACAAACAGTTTGTGTATTATTGATCTTTTCCTGCTACTTTCTTGACAGAGTAGTATATACCTAATACTGACTGATATGTCAATGCAAAGCCCAAGTCAAATCTAAACTGCAGACTCTGCAGTCTAGAGATTAAAAATACATACGTATATATGATACTGACGGACATGTCAATGACATGTATATGTATATATAATCACGTCTATATCCCTTGCGGGGTAGGCAGAACCAACAGTCTTGATAAGATTGATAGGCCACATTTAGCTGCTTGGCTTAATGATAGAATTGAGATTCAAATAGTGACAGGTTGCTAGCCCATCGCCTAAAAGAAGAATCCCAAGTTCATAAGCCTATACCTTAGTCGCCTTTTACGACATTCATGAGAAAGAGATTGAGTGGTATTATTCTTTTTTTTTATTGGTGCCGGGAACCACACGGCACAACCACATAGTCAGTATTCTCATTTGTAAATTTAGATCGAACTGGTAAGTTCTGGTGAGTGTAATGTCGCAACTGATGATTGAACCACTATAATGAAACTTTTTCAAATTGCATATTCATTCTGAGGCTTATTCAACACGTCCACAACTGCACCCGTCATATCTAAAGTTACAAGTGGAATATAGTTCTACATACATACCTATATCCCTTGCAGGATAGACAGAGTCAACAGTCTTGAAAAGACTGAATGGCCACGATAGGCTATTTAGCTTAATGATAGAATTGAGATTCAAATAGTGACAGGTTGCTAACCCATCGCCTAAATAAGAATCCCAAGTTTGTAAGCCTATCCCTCAGTCGCCTTTTACGACATCCATGGGAAAGACATGGAGTGGTCCCATTCTTTTTTGTATTGGTGCTGGAAACCACACGGCACATATAGTTCTACAGTCTTAATATAGATATGTATAGTCTCAGACGAATAGTGCTCTGTTTGAACGAGGCTTCAATGCTGACAGGTCCTAATAATAGCTTAACTCGTCGAGGCTAGGTTGGTCTGGAATTGGGCGATCTGGGACCGACCATTTGTTTGTCAAACCAATCCTTATATATAGACGTGCCGACTTAGAGTAAAATTTGCTTTGTACAAAAACACATGTCGGTTTAAAAAATTACACTAATTTTTATTTATCTATTTATTCTTGAATAATTTAATTTTTTAAAAGGAAGACCACATTGATTCACTGACTAAATGACAAATAAACCCAAACAACCCAAACAGTTGTGTCTAGAGATTTGAATTTTGGCATAGATGTAGGTAGGGGTTTGTATCAAATATGTATGTTTTATTCTTATGGTATAATACAATGTTTAATCTATCTATCTTTAAGTCTAGAATATGGTTCATGTGCTCTCGGAGTCTACTACAAGGGGATTCCCGAAATTACTGAGAAAACAGACATTAAAGAAATTTCACAACACTCAATTCGAAGCAATTTGTTATTCATAAAGGAGTTCACATACCTGCGACTAATTAGCTGATAAATTAGTCGTGTAGCGTCGCGTCGTGTGCCATACACTGTTTGCGGAGGTACTCGTTAGTTAACGTGATTGTCGTAGATACATCTGTTCATTATAAAGTATCTTCAGATATTTACACTATAGATGGCGCGTCTTACTTAAATTTGTGTTCGAACTATTGTTAAATTATTCATTGTATGGTTCTAATTTTATTTATATTAATAGCAAATAACTTGCTATTCTCTCAACACACAGTTTCTTCAAAGAACGTTTTTTCATAAACTTTGCTTTATAGGTATATCCCAAGCTTCGTGGCTTTCGTAAGAGTCGTAGCATTTTGCTACGAGAAAATAGTCCTTAGCTAGATACAAAAGTCTTGTATATTTGTCTGTTCGGTAACGGAGAAAGATTGTGTAGGAATTTAGGCATAGTTTATCCGAGAACGGTCTTTGTTTTTCTGAAAATTCCGCAATTTTAATTTGAATAGTTTAGACACCATATCGTAGAAATGCATTAAACTTGGTACAATCAAAACTATTTTAATGAAATTGATAATTTTTCCTATTCTAAAGTTGAAATAAGATTAAAAAGTGAGAAACAAGTTATTTTTTTCTTATTAAATGCCACGTTAACTTGGAACGTTAGACAAATTCCTCTCATGGCAACAAGTATACAATACCAATCATCCATTAATTCCGACTCCGTGTATACCGACTTGGAGAAATTCCGATGAACCGACAATCGTACGAAAATTGAAATTGGTGTGTTAGTTGTGCAAACTTGGAGTAATTGTGACGTGGATCAGCCTAACTAGTCGGCAGGTGGGTTACTACGGACATAGATCTAGCTAGATATCGCCCTTGTGTACGAAAACCAAGCGTGTCCATTTTGATGCTTACTAGGCAAAATCATCAATATAAAATGTTAAACAGATAACACAGGCCGTTTTAGATTAAAAAATCATTTGTTCTCGCAATTATATTATTAATACAAATATTATAATAAAGAATACAAAAGGGTAAAGATACCTCAAATTTACTATTTATAGTTTTCCTTTTTAAGCGTAACTGATTGACTGAAATAACGAAAATAGAATGATGATCGCCACAGATATCAAGTTTCGGAAAGAGATCACAATTATTCCACGCAACTTGGCGCGCAAAGAACAATACACGTGGGGTCTTTCCACATCTATGTCTGTGCTGGTAAACTTGTTTACGGGAACAAATTTAGTTACCATTCAGCTGATTGTATCATACGTTCCCATATAATTTGAGCTAATGGCGGAATGAGGTGAAATTATACATGTGCGGTTGGTTAATCCTTGGATTCGCTAAATGAATTCGTAAGTGCCTGTGTTTAATTACTTGTTTCAAGGAATTTCCCCATGCACTGTATTTTTACATTTAAGGAAAACCAACGTAACAAAGTTCGAGGAAGTACGAAAGAAATATAGCCATTTGATCTATTTGAAAAAGCGTGAAATGTTTGTCCTATATAATTCGATAAAATCACTAACATAGTATTCTCTCTCTAAAAGAAATATGGAGAAAATTTTGTGCTTTTTCTTCTAAATGTACTCTTGTTTCTCCTGGCTTTAGTCCCGGTTACATCCTCGCCACTCTAGAAAGGAGTCCGGGATATGCCTTTGATCATGGATCCTGGATAGAGTGAGTCAGGTTTTTACACAAGTACTGGATCAATCATGGTTTCACATCCAGTTGCCTGAATGTGCAGATATCCTTGTGCATCGGTTAGTATTTAATCTAATGAAAATCTAATGAACTTCACTTCGAAAGTAGTCATTGGCACACGGCCGAGTTTGGATTCGAATATGTGCCTTTTTGCGCGTCACGCATTTTAACCGACCTTACCGATTCGACCACCAACGCTCAAATGAACTTACTGGAAACATATGAACATATTTTCGCAGAGATATTTTTTTTATTACTGTTATAAAAATGTTTGAAATACTTGCGCAGGCTGTGCGACGTATGGACTGAAGAATGTCATAATTAGGGTGGGCGGTTTTGCTGTATCTACGGTTTTTCCTGTAAAACGCCGGGAACTTTCTACTCTCCAGTTTAAATTAATACGGTGGCCATGGCGGTTTTACATTTAAATTAAAAATAGTTGACTCACGCCGCTAGCTTGCGTGATATAAAGCAGTAAATATATTTATGTTTAAAAACATCATAGCGGCTACAAAAGGCAACTATTTTTATGCTTTTAAAAATGCAAAATTATTTCTTCAAAGTTTAGTTTCAAATATAACGGTAACGTAAACAAATTTTTTAAAATACTTTAATGCTTTGTCCCATGAACTAGACCATCAATTTGAAACTTAATTGCGAAAATATTTAAATAACATTATTTAAGTTATAACTTGAAATTTGTTTCATAAACTTGGGATTCTTTCTTTAAGCTATGGTTTAACAACCTGTCAAAATCTAAATTCTATTATTAAGCCCACAGCTGAACGTGGCCTTCCAGTCATTTCCAGCTTGTTAGCTCTGCCTGCCCCATAAGAGATAAAAACGTGATTATGTCAATTAATTTAACTTTAAAATGTAATTAATTCACAATCTAAAAGAAATTTCTTTTCCAAACTCGGTCAAACATAATTGCATGAAAATTGTGAAAATCTGTATACCCTTCGTGTCACTAAAAGCGAGGCTTATCAACGTTGATTTTGTACTTATCTGATCCGTAATTGCGGCTTTTAAAGCAATTAAATAAAGAGAGAGACGTAATTCGTTCATTAAATAAATGTTCTGCTTTTTGCTACCGAAATACCGGGTATTTTGAGACCATTTAATGCGGGGACATTAGTGAATTAAGGAGGTTTTAACGAATACATTTGATTAAAGGTTATGTAGTTACGCGGTACCACAGCGGGATAAATTTGGTAATCTGTATAACTAGTTTAATATAGGAAGACTAGTGCTATTGATCGCGGTTTTTCTGTCTGTAACACAAGTTTTGGAGTTGTCGCTGGGGAGAATATGGTGGTGTTGAATCTGCATTAAATGTCATTGATATGTCAATTACCACTACCATTTTATATACTTTAGAGATCCTTACAAACATAAGAACTTTTTACAAGAATCTAAACCAAAAGTACGTATTTATATATTTAAGACCTATATGGTAACCATATTCAATGAATAAATTATTATGATTATGTATAAAAATAGCAAATTGTCACGGTAGACAACAACTTTTGTCTTAAATGCATACCAAATATATACTAAATTTTATCTTAATTGGAAAGAAAGTTTTCAATGCAATTCGTTATAAATAAATACACATATTTTCCTTTATAATATAATCATGGTAACAGTGTACATATTATAGGCTAGAAATTGCTTTAACATAATCTTCCAATTAATATTATGCGCAAACTATGACAGATGTTTCAGAGCGTAGGGCAGTAGAATTATGAATGGTCTTGTTATTCTATTGTAGTAATATCGCGGAGTTAGTACAACATAGAAGGATACTAAGGAATTTGGGTAAACAATTTAAGCTAAAAACCAATGACAAAGGACTATGAAAAATATAAGAATCAATAAGTAATATACTAGACTTGGCTTGAGGGATAACCATAAGGCTATTAAAACCGAATAGTCTAGAAAAAAACCGCTTCAATATCAAAAATGGATGTTTTGACCCTGAAGCATGGTACACGGGCCGCTGTTTTTTCACGCGAAAAATTATCGCTGTTTCGCTTTTTATTATGACGTTAAACGGGACATGGATAGCTTTTTGCGCGATTAGAACGGCGTCGCGCGTGCTATGCTACAGGGGTAGGATATACATTTTTGATACAAGTTATTATACTTATATATTAAGTGATATTTGCACCCATAGCCTTGGTTACGGTTTGGGTTCTGTCTGATGTTAGTGATAAAAGTAAGATAAATGAAAATTTTTAAGTTACAATACAAATTTTCCGATCCAAATTCTTGGTTATGTTATAGTAACACGGTGCATCTCACACTAAGAAATTGAATAATCGTACACACTCAACCATAACGGACATATAAACAATTTCGCGAGAATACCACTTAGAATAAATGTGTCATCATCAACAATGATTCAGAAGGGTGCTTGATATACGCTAGCCCTAAGCCCAAAATATTGAAGTACAGAAAAGTATTCGTTTTAGACACATTGAAAACCTTTGGTTGCGGCATTAAGGTAAAAAAGTAATCTTTTTTTATTTTGAATTATAGATTAAATATTTGACTTTTTCACTTCCCTAGATTTGGCTCTTATATCTAGAAGGTTGGTTTGGTAGACCCAAGAGTTGGTTTGGTTGAGCAACAATTGGTTTGCGATGATCTGTACAATGCGTGAACTAATTACTGTAACAGTAACAATACAAACATAAGACGCAAAAAGCATATATTTTCTGGCCTTTCGATATATCAACAACGGCGAAAAATACACATCATGCTGTTATTATGTAAAAGTTTGTGAGTAATATATATGTACCTATGTTTGTCACTTTTTCACGCATAACCTACTGAACAGCTTTGGATAAAACTTTCATTACTTACTTGCAAAACTATATGTAACACAGCCTTATATTGATAAGCGAGCGAAGCTGTTCACAGACGTTTCTGATACATAAAGCTAGGCTAAATAAATCGTAACACTTTCAAACACATTCATAGTTCAATCTGGTTTATTCTGTAGTGTCGTTATTTTACAAGATACGCTTGTGACCGCAAGGGCCCTGATGTAGTGTTATTGGCCCGCCACCCTTGCCAAATGAATGGCCAACCACCTAGATATGAGAAATGGTCAGTAATATAACATGCTGGATGTTGGAAATGATTCCTGTAGGGTTAATACAGGATTACCAAAGTTGGGTATGGTTATGGAGAAGTTTGGGTTTTACTGATATTGTAAGAAAGATTGCCGTGTGGTGCCCGGCACCAATACAATAAAGAATAGGACCACTCCATCTCTTTCCCATGGATATCGTAAAAGGCGACTAAGGGATAGGCTTACAAACTTGGGATTCTTTTTAGGCTATGGGTTAGCAACCTGTCACTATTTGAATCTCAATTCTATCATTAAGCCAAACAGCTGAACGTGGCCATTTAGTCTTTTCAAGACTGTTAGCTCTGTCTATCCCGCAAGAGATATAGACGTGATCATATGTATGTATGCATGTAAGAAAGACGAAGTTCTCAAATGGATTGAAAATTTATTCGTAATATAATAAAGATTTTGAAATCATGTGTATAATTTGGAAATGAAAGTAATTTTAATTTTCAGGGTTAAACTTACCCGTACTTCTAAATTTGACAAGAGGTCTCGGGGTGGTTGAAATTGAAAATGGGAAAATGAGTTTTATTATGACCAGATTTTAATTTTATGAAAATAAAGGCGTTATTGTCGTTATTAGAAAGTTAATTTTTGACACATGCCAGTTCAATTCCAACATCACAATCACCTTAGTTTAGGTAGGTATGTGGTATCCAGGTGAAAGTAGGTACCTAAATTTATTGTGAAAGAATCCCATGGAAGAGATATCTATTCACAATATTCAATTATTCACAACAAATTTATGGATTTTAAAGTTGTTCATTTGTACGGAATATGTGTAAGACAATTAAAAATAATATGCTTTAGCTACACGAGCAATCTACATTAATATTCTCATTTAAACTTCACAGATAAGATCTTCCTGGAAGATGGTGAAATTACAAACATGCAAGAGCCACTTTAAAAATAACAGTTTTATGTGTTTTGCCAGAAGTTGGGGGTTCGGACCTATGCATCTACATGAATTCGTCCTTAGATAATATATAAACAGATTTAAAAAATAAATCTTAAATAAATTAATAAATCAAAATGCTATGCGCATTAACTATTTTAAATATTAATTGGTAAATCACTTAGCGAGTACGCTTAATTTTCAAGAATGATAGATGTGGTGAAGAGTATGAAGTATTCTGCGATTGTGGCAGCTCAAATGAAAATAGTTTCTGCCTACCCCTCTGCGTTAAGGGCATGATTGTATGCTTTATGATAATATTAAAAGTGTGTAGAGTTCATTTCAAAAGCTAAATTATTCCGTAAATCCGTAACAGAAATATAAATATTTGTTATATTTTGAGTAACGAAGAGCTGCGTGCGTTGGTAGTTAGTAGTCCTCGCGATGGTACTTGAGACGATCACTTGAAAATACATGCGTGTAATAAATAAAGAGGCGTGGGTGCGCGACCCAAATTACGAAGTTGGGAAGTGGTGAGTTACTGAATCGCTACGTAAGCTAAGTGATATGTACCCGTAACTTTTTGCTTCTCGTCAGATACTTTGCCGACAGATGTTCTGAGCACTCCACTTCATTACAAAGATAGAGTTGTAACAGTATTTGAAATAAATGTTTACATTTATCGAGTTGACGCGAATGTTTTAAAGATACGTACTTACTTAGATATAATCACGTCTGCATCCTTTGACGGGTAGAAAGCCAACAATTTTGAAAATACTGATAGGCCACGTTCAGCTGTTTGGCAGCAGCAGGTTGCTAGCTTGACGCCTAAAAGAAGAATCCCAAGTTTAAAAGCCTCTCCTAGTCTTAGTCGCCTTTACGACGTCCATGGGAAAGAGATGGAATGGTCCTATTCTTTTTTCAAAATAATAGAAGTCAATAATAAATTCAAGCTAATACAGCAGGAACAAAAATTATGCTTTACCGACCATTGTAAATTGATTACGGCTGTTCTCACCAATGTTTTCCAAAGATATTTGTGAGTCATAATTTGTATATTAAGACAAGACTGCTCTGTATAAAATAGATCTTCCATGACATTGGTTTATATGGCAAGAGGAGCCGGTTTAGTTCCTGTCTTTTGTCATCTACCGTCTACAACTCGACCAATGTGAACAAGTTTAAGCCTCATAGACTCGCACTATGCCAAGTGAGCCTAATCTCTTAATACACCTCGTAAACGTTAACTACAAACTAACTTTTAAAAGAGATCCATTTTGCTACAGTTAGCTACAATTGTTTAATTGCCAAGATTTCTCTAACGACTAGTAATAAAACGCTTAATTGAAAGTTTCAAGTAAAATATGCACAAGATTCATAGACATTGAAAAGGATACAATAAATCACAAGTTTCTTAGACAAATTACAAGTATTTTGAATTAATACGTTTGTGCCAGCTAATGTTGAAGTTCGTTAGACCGTAATTCTAAATAGTTTAATGAAATTCTCAGACAAAACACGTAAATCAGAATGGTTTTATAAATGATGAAACTTTGGACATTTAAAATAATTAAATTTAAGGGTCTTTGTCTTTGTAATTCTTATTATTATCTTTGACTTCTTATCATATCAGCACGAACACAGACAAAGAGTTATATAGGGTTTTATCTACAACGGGCTTTGTATTTTATAAAAATAAATTGTCTGCGTGTTTCGTTATATTTGACAAATAGTTCATAGATACAAACATACATATGGTCACGTCACAAGGGATATACCCTTGCGGGGTAAACAGAGCCAACAGACTTGAACGGCACTTTTGACACGGCAGTGCCGGGAAACACACGGCACGTACATACATAAAATCACGCCTCTTTCCCGGAGGGGTAGGCAGAGACTACCTCTTTCCACTTGCCACGATCTCTGCATACTTCCACAGCACTTAGGGGCGCAAATAGTTCATTCTTCGTCAAAATTGCTATCATAGTATCGCAGTTTGCAAATTCTTAATTGCACATAAAACTAACATAACAGAGTAATTTAATTTTAAAATTAAAATATATGGTTTATAACGGACTTCTCTTTATTAGGATAAAATTGATGTACTATCAATGTGTGTCATATCTTTGTAATTTTTTTTTTTTTAAGTAGTCTTAGTTTTAATTTTAAATAATTATTTTCAATATATCATATTCAAATATTTTGTTATATTAATATATTTATAAATTTCACAGATTCCCAGTTAAACCAACAAGCGTATGACAATTTATAGTTCTCGCGAGCATTGGGTCAACTTGCCAACAAACGCATACAAATCATCCTAATGCCTTCCCGCGCATCGTTCGCGTAATCTTTATTAGAGAAACTTTTCACGGAATTAGTCCCAAGTACCTCGTTTAACATCTTGGAGCCCACAGACTATATAGAAATAGGCAAAGATTCAACTGGCAGATGCCTTATGGCATAAGGTCAAGCTGTTGTTTAATTTATGGCAAAAGTTAATAAAAAAAATTATAATGTCTATTAATCTTCAATGAATTCTGTTTATACATATATGTACATTGTTTTTTAAACCTCATTAAATACATATTAGATAATAAATCTCGCTGTTGTTGAGAATGGCAACTCTTCCTTGATCTGATTTTTAATACTAGGTATGACTTAAAATGTAGATTTGTCGTAGTGCATTTCTTCAAATTTGAATAAAAAGCATTTCATTCTCTTGTATAAGATAATAGATTTCTTTGTCCTTCTTCACACGCCTTATAAATATTGTTTAAGTAGTTTTGACGAGAAAGAAATTGAAAAAAAATTCTTTTTATGAGTATGGATTAAAGCAATAAAATGTACTGGTTAATTTCGGTCTAGTAATATTTATCTTTTAGTGATATTTGTTGTCTAATTCTAGATAGTCTGTGTTACACAACCAACTTCTAACACTTTTGTAGGCCTTACTTATAATCGTAAAAGTTTCGATGTTGATATGATTTTTATGTAATAAGAATACTTATTCTTCAAAATTTTATATTCCGTTGTAGAAACTAAGGTAACTCTCAAAAGAGCAACTTATACTTGTATGTAAATTGAAAGTGCACTGTATTATAGAGAGTTATGCATATAATTAAATTAAATATTACTGTGTTGACCCCACGTAGAGAGTGGGAAAAGATAACGTAGAAGAGCAAGACTGTAACGTGAATGTATTTCTTATGAACATAAACATATAAATGAAACATAAAATACTAAATCATAATCAAACGTGTGAATTAAGTAAAATTAATGGCGACAGTTGGATGAAAATAAAATAAGATTCATGCTCACTTTGGCGACTTCACTTAAGGAGTGGAAAAGGTAACAAGGAAAAAGTCTATTAGTTTTGAAAAAAGAAATTACTATTCCATTTTTGTAAATTTTTAATTAAAAAAAAATAAAATACTAAATCATAATCAAACGTGTGAACTAAATGAATGTAATGGCGGCGTCGGCCAAACAGCGCGGGCGCGCAAAGTTTCACAAATTAATGAATGGCCGTGCCGCCGCATAATGCGACGCCGCACCGACATTTATCAGTGTATTCCGCCGTGTTTTATAGGTTACTTTTATAAGGGTTCGAGATTAATTTACTATTTTTAAATTTATATATTATAACGTGTGATAGCTGTTTCTCTTCTCGTGCAGATTGTAAAGTCAATCTAAGGAAAGGCTAGGTAATTGTCTTGGGATTCTTCTTATAGGCAATATTAGGCTAGTAACCTGTCAGTATTTGAATTTTAACATGCAGCCGAACATGGCCTTTCAGTCTTTTCAAGACTGTTAGCTCTATCTACCCCGTAAGAAATATAGACGTGATAACATATGTTAACAAAAATTGATGGTAACAAATTAAATTTGACTTGAATGTCCATCTCTAAATCTCATTTGGTCAGCAAATCGCGTCATTTGTAGCTGCTGTTCACGGGAAATTTCAAAGTAATGAGAACCGAATAAGGATCTTAAAATGTTACGAATCTCATTCCGCGTACCCACGGTACATAAAGATTCGTAAAATTTGATGTGTCACGCTTAAATATTACCACTGAAACGTGCTAAATACACTTCGCTACATTGTTTTTATGATTTGCGGCGCGCATAACTTTTTCAGCCCGCTGGTTCTGATATCCAGCTCAGTTTTGGTCGGAATGCGGGATTTACGACTGTCGGTCTCATTTTATTTCGTTAATGTTTGTTTTAATCGAAGTTACACATACCACATTAACTGTGGCTGCGGTAGTTCGCTTTAAAATGCATTGTTCAACTGTCAGTTACTGCAATATCCGAATGAATGGACGTGTGATTACTTTAAAACAAAAGACAGCGTATGACGATTCGGCCATAGAATCGGAATACATACATACACATACATATGATCACGTCTATATCCCTAACGGGGTAGACAGAGCCACCAGCCTTGAAAGGCCATGCTCAGCTGTTTTGCTTAGTGATAGAATTGAGATTCATATAGTGACAGGTTGCTAGCCCATCGCCTAAAAGAAGAATCCCAAGTTTAAAAGCCTATCCCTTAGTCACCTTTTACGACATCGGTGGGAAAGAGATGGAGAATCGGAATATTTTTCAGATTTCTGTTTAAGTGATATTTTGCTACGGCTATTCAATTAAACCAGTTAAATGTAAGTATATTAGGGATTTTGTGTATAGATATGAGAGATCTTATTCCTTAGTTGTTTTTCTATTTGTCACGTCTGTATCTGAGACCAAAATGGTTGAAAAGTATGCCAGGGTTTGATTTTGGTGACATTGTTTTGTTGAAGGAACAAAACATTCTACCAACCAATTGCCTTTGGCACGAATAATGGAAATCACTTTGCACATGATGACTTAACGAGAGTTTGTGTTAATTCCTCGATATACTAAGAGCTTTTCTGCCTAGCCTATCCAAAGTTACAGGTGTAAATATTCTGATAAGTTAGTTACTCAGCAACACGTCATCTTTACCTATTGATTAATTCGAAAACAAAAAGTTTATATATAAGTATGAACGAGAAAACTCAACAACCTTGAATCACATAATACTAAAGAGGTTTTTTATGTACAAAGATAAGCTATAAAACACATTCCACTCGGCTACTTCCAGCACAGGCTCCGGTCACTAATCCGCGGCGTCGAATTATCTCGTATCCCGCTCTAATCCCGTACGTGATCCCAGACTAGAACACTATAAATACGTCTAGTAGGTTTGTTTGGAGTATACGATTGAAACACATTGTTCGGATTTGTTTGAACTAGCTAATACCTGTATATTTGTCCGCTAAAAATGTAGCCTATTTTAGATCCCGAAACTACAATCATAAAAAAGCTATCTCCATTTCTAATTTTAAAAAAAATCTGCTGTTTTGTTAATATGAAGCATAAACATTTTTGTTCTGTTTATGTCTTAATAATACGGTCATTTTTAGTGCTCTTAGTTTGTGTTGATCGTTAAGTATCTTCTATTAGTGTAGCGTAAGATAACATGTAAATGAGAGCTGTACCGTCAAAAGATTGACGAAGTAAAAAATTAATTATACTAGCTCTTGTCCGCAACTGCGTCCGCGTCGAACTAAAATTCCTGATTTTGTCGTTTTCATGGCAGATACAGCGGTTAAGTTTTGAAAACGCCATAAGCAAGCAGATTAATAATATTAGTATGGACGGACAATGATGCGAAAAAAGAAATCCTAATTTTCCCTGTTCATACTATCACATCGTTATCCCTTGCGGGGTAAACAGAGCCAACAATCTCGAATATAGTTGAAGGCCGCGTTTATTAGAAACATAGGTCTATGCCGATATTTTGTCTAGTACAAAACAAAGCCACTGATTACCATAAGTCCGTAATCCCCCGCAAGCCGTAAGCAGTGCCAATAAAACGACGCATTGTAACGCATCGGCTTCCGTCCCGTGCGGGACCCGAGTGTTCCGCTTTGATCCGGGAATTACATCTCAAAAAAATTTTGCGTTACTCGTATTTTTCCGTATATAAACTTGCAACACACATTTATTTTATAAATCCGAGTTAACATTACACTGATTCCGCTTTGCCGCCTAAGTTCTAATAAATTTTTTCTCGTGGAAAAAGAAAAACCTAACTTATAATTACCGATTGCTAACATATTTAACTGTGCGTGCGTAAAATAATATTAGAGGATTGAAAGAAGGCTTTGTAAGAATATATAGACATACAAAATTGACATTATAATTGCGTAACCAATATATTAATTATTGGGATCCAAGTGGAACCCGCTAGTGTCGCGTATACGGTGCGTTTTACGGCCGCACTTATAGTAATCCGTCGCATATTTACTTTTATTGCTCTCCCAGTGTTTCTTCGGGACCCACACAATTGCTGACTTGCAACAATTTTTGCCTATATCCGTATGGCTGGCAATTATGTTTCTTTGTTGTTGTATTGTTGATGCTTATTACTTTGTTAGTTGCTAATTAATTAAAACTTAATATGTTTTTTATATGGATAATTTTGAAAGGCTTTACTAAAAGAAAAAAAAAATAACGCTTAACTCCACCGATAAAAGAAAAGAAGCAGCAAAAAAACTTCATTATTTTTTTTTAGTTTGTTTGCATTCAACTTTAAAAAGCAATTTATAATCGTCCATTTTGCAAATTAACTATGCACATTCCCAAAGCTTTGTCCTTGTACAAATATCTTAATATCCTTACGTATGATAATTTGATGTTCAATTTTAGTGAAATTAAATTATATATATAGTCACCTTAACTTTTTATTTACAAGTGAACAGCATTTTAGTGTAACCTTTTCTATTAAAGCAGAAGTATTTTTAGGCTCTCGAGGTCTTCAAGAAAAATGTCAATGATTCAATCAAGACACAGTTTTATCTTATCTGTAAGCGTCTGCCTCCCCGACTACAAATGGCGAAGCCAGTCGACTGCGAACAGGAGATTTGGCTACTAGACTTATTACTAGAGATTGTGACTTCTCATTACTTATTGGACTTCGTCTATCGTAGATAAGACAAGTCTGAGTTAATGAACTAGCCATTGACTAGGAATTTAGCATCGTCTAAGAGCTGAAATACATAGATTTAATCACGATTTATCCCTTGCGGGGTAGACAGAGCCAACAGTCTTCAAAATACTGATAGGCCACGTTCAGCTGTTTGGCTTACTTATTTGAGATTCATATAAAGTGACAGGTTGCTAGCCCGTCGCCTGAAAGAAGAATCCCAAGTTTATAAGTCTATCTCTTAGTCGCCTTTTACGACATCCATTGGAAAGAGATGAAGTAAATAGATAGAATGGATGTGTGTGATAGATGAAATAATAGTAGTAAATTTTGGAATTTCAACCGAATTCGGTCAGTTATTGTGGTCAGCTTCCATGATGCTCTGGCAGTGAAGAAACAATATAGCGCGTGCCAGCTACTTTTCTTTCCGTACAGATTGTACAAGTCAAAGGAGAACTAAAATAAAGTTAGTATTCAGGAAAAGGAACTTCTTTTTCCGATGGTGCTAGCCACTATTTGAATCTCACGCGGCCTTACAGTCTTATCAAGACTTTGTCAACCCCATGTGGGATAAAGACGTTATTGTATGGGTTGTATTAAAATTTCAATATGTATCATTTTTGTGCTTAAACACACCAAATATTCAGTATCATACATTGTAGGACAAAATAAGTATTTTTTTAATTTATTAATTCGCAGTAATTGACTTTAAGTATATGAAAATAAAAATATTTATTCAATTATAATGGCATGAAAGGTTGTGTACAAAATATCATCGAAGGAAAAAAAGAAAAACAAATATTATCGTCTCGATCGCGACGTTGTACAAATTGCGCGGGCAATCGACTGTGAACCGGAGATTTGGTTTCTGGTTATTTCTGGTCTATATACCAAGTTATTAAGGTCTGCGAATTCGTCTGTAGGAATAAAAGTTATTTTTTAAGGTATGCGAAGGATTTGGCCAAATGTGAGTAGCTGTGACTGTTTTATAAATTATGTTATTATATGTTAAAACCAATGATGATTTGTGGACCATTTGTTGAGGGAGAGAGGCCTTTGGATAAAAAAATATCATTTATTTTTTCCAAATATAAAACTTAACTATAATAAACTTGGTTCCCTCGGCAGGGTTGACCATTCACCATGACATATTAAAATAATTTTCCGTTTCCATAAATTGGAAAGTAACAAATTACGCGTCAGCCATAATTTTGGACTAATATGACTCAAAATATGCTAAAATACTCTAGATGACGTAATGAAAAAGCTATTATAGTCGTGGAAATCAACATACTTGAATTTCCGAATTGTCATTTCCTAACTTGTTTGTGTAACCCAAATCCCAAGGCACAAATGTAGACTCATTTAAGTAAGCGAGTGATAAAATACTTTACGACAGAGTTACAATCGGGATATCTGATCACTAATCTACTAACTACATCACGGGGTCATCAATATATAGAAGTTACAGAGAAAGCAATCGCAAAAACTGTGAATGTATCTTGATTTTTGAGTCAATAATAGTGAATTTGACAAGCCAAAATTATACAAAATATTGTATTTGTATTCACGAGTATATACGAGTATAAATTAAATAAATAAAAAATATATACGGGACAAATTAGACAGATTGAGTGACGAGATGCTTTCTCTACGATACAATACATACATATAATAAGACAGTAAAAATCGAGTGTCTGTGCATTCAATGTTTTTCTAAAAAACTTATAGGGCTCGATTAAAAAAAAAACGTCTGTTTGTCTGGAACGTTATAAACTGAAACGATTTAAACAAACAATTTTTAGGTATATATTAATTTAATTCCGAATAACAGTCCTTCTGTAATTTCTCTTATTTGTATCTCAATGACCCCGTACCATGGGTCGGGCGGCGTCAACGTTTTACGACCGGCTTTACGATTTTACTCAAGAGTACTTCGCTCACTGAAATATGACACGACAACTGTTGCATGCCAATGTGTCGTTTCACGTATTAGTTTATAGACTGCGGATTTGCTTACTTCATTAACTCAGTTTTTTTAAGTTTCGCCAGGGTAAGTGCATTATACAAATCTAAGAACTTCCTTTAGAGACTGCAGTGTACTACTATTGGGATATAAAAGAGGGACCACGTGACTTCTACAATTTCAAATTTTAAATAATGACTGCATTCAGTAGTCATGTAGCCGTAATAGATCTTTATTGACATATTTTAAATGTAACATTATGGATTAATGAGTATTTAAACTATAATAGTATCGTCTTATAAATATGAATAAGAAACCGATCATAATATAATTTAGTAAATTAAGCATCAGAAGAGATTTATCATGAAAGCGCTACGAATATCGTAGCTAATGCTACGCCGTAGGCCTCGTAGCATTCAACGACTCAATAATGACGCAATAGCTTGACCAAAAAATATCAGTTTAAAAGCAATGTTTAAACAACAATCCGTCAGTGTGATTCAATTTATACCCTTCAAAATTTTGTATTACAACGAAAAGTTGCGCCAAATGTATTGCGAACTGTCAAATTAGGGAATTCTTAACTTTCGTCGGCTTAAATACAACACCAAGCTATTTTCGACTCTACTGTTTTGGGATAAGGGTTTTTTGTTTAAGTAAATCTGTAAGGAAAGGAAATCAGTTGAGTAAGAAAGTTGAAACAGTGCCATCAAGTTGCAAAGCAACAGATGTTGGGCTGGCTTAATGAAATAAGGAACAGCGTAGGCCCGCCTGTTTGCGAGACAAAGGGTCCAAATTCAATTTTGTAATGTTATTTTTTGAGTAATGACTCTTAGATTAATGATTAAAGTATCTTTTATGTGAAAGCTTTGAAACCATGTCATGGCAAGAGAAATTGTGTCAAAAAATATTTTGTTCGGTACTGAAATATAGTCCGATGTCAACGTGTTAGTTTGTAAACAGATGTGTAAGTATTTGGATTCATATCCAAACAATACAGTCATCACCAAATGTAGTTGTAAGGCTAGATCAAATGTAGACAACTTTGATGAAATTTCACGTTTTTTCCTACCTCTAGACCCAGTGATTTCGGCTGTGCGTTGATATATCAGCTGCTAATAAGTCAGTTTTTATTTTTCATATACTTTGATGTGACTTCTTCAAACATTTTGGCCGCATGAGCATATCAACTTGCGGATAAGGTCTAAGATGATAATGGCTCCAACTACAGATAAGATAGATATGACAGACGACTATTGTGAAAGTAGTCCTTAGTTGCATCTACGACATGGAAGGAAACTAGATGAAGTGATCCTGTTCACGTCATGTTAGATTATTCAAATTACTCGTCATATATTCGCGGCGTTATTTCAATTGCGTCTTCACGTCTCTGTTGAATAGACTTGGATCCCCTTGTGAACACGATCCTGGATTGGGTCTTCTTCTTTCTTCTTCTTCAGCCTATATTCATCCACTGCTGGATGTAGGCCTCTAGTATGCACGCCATTCTCCACGGTTTTGTGACAGATCGTCCGTCCATCTGATAGGTGGTTTACCCACATTTCGGCGACCAGTTCTGGGTCTCCACTCCAGTACCACTTTGCCCCAGCGGTCGTCTGTGGTGCGGCATATATGGCCCACTCATCGCCACTTTCTTTGGGCTACTTCTTGAGCAACGTCGGTAAGCCTTTTGCCGTCCTAGATTGGGTAAGTCAGGTAAAATCTGACTTACCATGGGGCAACTCCCGTCTGACCTCCGCAACCTTTCATAAGAACCTAACTTATAACAGGAACATAACTCAAACTCAAGGTTACAAATATTGTCACCTGAATGTGCTGGTTTTCTCTCCATGATCAGTATTTATAATGTCCATGATCGGGAGTTGAAACGTCGATGTTTACTCAAAACACGTCCACCAACGTCAACCGTCAGTGATTTCAGCAGACCCCGGACAGACCGTTTATTAAACAAGCCCAATGCGAGACAATCACGGAACAAACAAGTCGACATGTTATGTTTGCCGGCACAGACATACATATTGATAGATACCGCCAGTGCAGTATGGAAATTAAGCGTGTCAAGCTTAGCTTATATCTCGCGCAGATTTTGAAATTCGTCAACTTATGAATTTCGTGTGATTAGCCTTTTTGATGATGGGCTGGCAACTTGTTTCTAGCTAACATTGCCCTCGAGTTCTATTGATATGTTTGGAAAGACATTTTTAATGACTAGTTTACAAAATACGTGTCACAAGATTTGGCACGCGAAGAACATAAAATACTCGCGGAGTCTATCTTGTCTATGTCTATATTTTCCGTAAACAAACAGACAAACATGTGCGCGGCTTGCGGACGGAGCAGACCGCAACGATTTCGGGCTGGTTATGCTCCTCTTGGGTCTTTGTGCTATTTGCTAGTGATTATTTGGGGCGATATTGTCTTTGGTCTAAATAGTGATATTCCCGAAGCGACGGTCGACGGTTAACCTTTTCTTAAATCTTGACTTGGGATTCGCCAAAAAATCATGGAGTTATTTTAACTCGCTCTTCATATTCAACTGGTCTCTCCGGCTCACTTTTCAGAGCCTCTTCTACCAGACACCGGCATCCGTATATTTTGTTTCTCTGATCTACATCTTTCCTACCCATACGTACTGTACCTATTTGTAAGAATTCAAATGGTAGTTGTATATGCCTTATTTTGTCTTGTTTGATGCGTTAGGATAAACTCTTTTGAATTATTAAAAAAAAACAGTCAATTTAAAAAAAATAATCTTAAGTGGTAAACAGTAACGAATAAACAAGTTAGACGTGTTGTTAAATTGGATATTTAATACAGAATATTAATAATACCACAGAGATATTGATAACTTATGCGAGCGTGAAATTTCAGGCATAAGACCTCTATTTATAAAATTAAAAATATGTATGACATTTGGGTCACATCTCAGTGCCCAATCAGAACGGACCTTAGGCTACGGCCTCGATGTTTACTTACAAAACTACAAATTTAACTTTACACTTGTCGCCAACCTTATATTTACCACCTTACGGTCCACTATTATAATATTAGAAGTTGAAATAACATTGTTTCTGCAGTAGACAAGTCCAATTTACAAGCGGTTACTGGTTCACGCCTAGCAAGATGGAATCTTTGTTTGTATTGGAGAAAATTCTCGTTTTTCTACAGTGCAAATGTGTTTTCCGGGTAAAATAGTTTATTCGTTTTAAGCGATTGCTCTTTTTGGCTCGATGTAAAAGCGTCTTCCTTGGTAGTTGGAGAAAAGAGAAAACTTAAAATGTGCTAACTGCATTTTGCTCTGATCGCAAAAACTGATCTGGCGAATGGAATGGTCTGAAATACTCTGAATAGGCGAAGGTGAATGAACTTTATAAGGAACTTACGACTTTGTCGTATTTTGTTCTTATATTACTTGTTTAACGGAAGTATTATCTCAAAACTTTTTTAAAAATTATGAAATGTTTAAGAGAATTCACATTGAACATTTAGCTACAAAAATTTCTTACAAATGGAGGAGGAATTTATTTAATCACTATAAATAATAATCTGTACATAATTATTCATAACATCGATATATTCGTTAGCAGGAAACTAATTAACAATGCTGGTAATTACAAACATACGTTTGTAAATTTTATATCGCTTCCGATCAGCAAAGCTATCGACTAAAAACAATGAAACATGTACATACAAGAATTAATCCGCACATTTCAACTTCAAAACGAGGTATTAGTATTAATTCGGCGAACAACACCATCGGAATTACAAACAGTTTTACGAAATCCGTTGCGGTATACCAACGTTACCGACGTACCGGTATACCAACGTTACCGACGTACCGGTATCGCAACGTTACCGACGTATTGTACCGTATGTGCTAGCTGGCGGTGCACCACATATTTAAACGCCATTTTATGTCCGTATTTTGCTGGATGCGCCCACATTAAACATTGTATTTTGTTAACTCAATCATCAATAGCTATTGGTTTTATTGTAACGATGTGTTTCTATTTTAGTTTCGTGTTACAATTTAAGTGTTCTTCTACTTTAATTGAAAGTTTTGACTTCTGTTGTATAGTTTGTTTTCGGAATAAAACTGACATTTTATCTCATGTTTTCTTTCCTTTTTACTATCGGAATAAAGATATAAATACCCTGAGCCCAAAAGAAAATATTGCAATATAGGAAGAGTATACGAAAATTTAAAAACCGAAACTCAAAAAAAATTAAATTCGTTTTAAACATTCTGACTTATGTGTTTCTAAGCGACTTATACGCTGATTGTTTTCAGAGATCAAACAAAATAAAACAGAAAGTACGACTATAAAAAATATTTTACCATTTTCCCGTAATATTGTTGTAGAATGGATGTTCTCGAGTTGGTGAATTGGAAACAAAACAAACTGGTTTACTTTGTTTTCGAACATTTAAGTTTTCCTAAAAGGGATTGTAGAGGCGTGGATTTCGAAGAAGGGTTATTGGCAAAACGGCTTAAATATTTATTTTTTTACATCAATGAATGTAAAAACAAACAAACTATGTATTAGATCTTTGGTCGGATCCAAGGCAATCTTTAGGATATGATTACTAATAAAAAAAATAAGTTAACTTTTTCAAACTCAATATAGCTACAAAATTGGCTGTTCCAAAATCACTTTACTTGCTTTTATGTCTTACGTAAGAATATGCTATGTTTATAATTTACCTTTTTATATTTGGTTCTTTGCCTGTTAATATATAATAATCTCGTTTTGTGCAAGTACTATTTCACGCTGCAAAATGACTTGTAAAACTTTTTCTGATGTTTAAGGATGTTTTTATGACTTTTACACGCACGAAGTCGCGGTTGAAGCTAGTCGTCCGTATAATGCTTCCATTGCTCAGTTTCATATCACCTGAAAGCCGTAACACCACCCTGTAAATAAACTAAGTGCTAGGTGCGCTGTGATAGAGCGACGGTGACGGAAGTACTGTCGACGACTAAACTGATTTATGAAAATAATAACTTTTTAATATACATAATACATACACCTCGTCTCTATGGCTGAGAGACTTTTTTCATTATAAGAAGAATATATGTATATCAATCTATCATCACCAAGCCAAAAAGCTGAACGTGGCCCACCAATCTTTCCGGGACTGTTGGCTCTGTCTACCCCGCAAGGGATATAGACGTGACTATATGTATGTATGTATGTTTGTAAGAAGATATAGTTGAAGTAACCCCGGCAGAACCAAAATAGTTTTCAAATTGATAAAACCAGTCAGAATGTTGTAAATCATCGTTCATCTATTGCAGCCTATTACTAGCTTACTACTAAAACTAAATTAATTAGCCACTTACGACTTATCGAGTCGTAGTGGTCAATTTGGTACGAAACAATATAACGAAAGAAAGGCGCAACGAATGGAATAAAAAGTCGAATTTTCTATCACTTTTAGCGCCGAGTGTACTGGAGCGGGCGTTATGACTGCAATATTTCTAATAGAGGCGATCCGGCGATCCAATCTGTGGAAAGCTGACCACCGCGGCGCACATGTGCGGCTGTGTTTGCGTTCTTTTTTTAAATCACACAAAGAATTTAAAGACAAATAAAGTATAGAGGTTCGCGACTTTTACCTAAATGTCGTATAAGGGAATCAAAGATATAACTTATAATGTACTTTGATTCTGAAACGTTTTCGTATAATATCAAGTCGCTGGTTTGAAGTACTCCTGTTCCAAACCAGCGAAGCTGCATGAAAACATTGATGATTATACATTTGTGGATGAAACAAAAGAAGTATGATGGGGATGTGGCACATAAAAGTATCATATACATATATTCTCTACTCCTCCGCGAGAAAGAAGCTTGAGCGTTAATGTGTATATTGTCATATTCAGTCAAACATCCGTGATAAAGGCTGAATAATTTCCTATGGACAGGATCGCGGAGACTTTTTGCTGTATGTTTTTAAATATGAATATTTCGTGTGATACAAGAAACAGTTATTATAAGTGCATACAATTGCAGGTTAGGCTTGACACGGAAGGCTTAATTTATCGAGTGACATATGCTGAAAAAAATTATTATATTATTGGAACATCTCAGACAGCAACCCCTCAAAATTTATTTACATACACAATACCTTGAACCCACAAATGAAAGTAGTCCAACCATAAACATATTCAAATCGAATTACATGTTCATAAATATTTTATTCCTATTTCTCGGACGCAATTACTGTAAAATTGATTCAACGACGTCATACAAGCGCAAAATATCCTATGCATTCCGAAGTGATTCAATAACTGGCCGTCCAATCCCTCTTATATGTAATTTTATGGCTATTACTCTACAGGGGCGTCTGCCTTATCAATTTGGTCACCCTATCCAGCCGCGTCACAGTCTAAACATTTTACACTAAAGTTTTTTTTAAACTGTACATTCAAGATAACTTTTGGTGAGTACATTTTTACACTGTGGCGTTTGAGTAGATATTATAGGGGGTTTCTGAAAACTGATTTGTCGGTTGCCTCCGGCACAGGAAGAGAAGTTAATTGCTGTCGAGTAGGTATCATGGATCCAACCAATGGGATGGCCCGTTGATATTGAATCACCGGTTTTTACAACACAAATATATCCATAGCGTGTCTAGCCCCGAAGCTAATTTTACAGTATTTACATTGCTTAATAAGCCTGCACTATGCGGTTTCGTGTTTCAATTTAAACTATAGTTGCACAGGCAGACAGTACATAGAATGGGATTGCCAATTATTGAATTTATCTCAAATCATCTACTGTTATGTTATTTTCATATACTTTTCATTCAATGACACTCAAATACAATAAAAAAAAATCTTGAATTATGGTGGTGTAGGGTGGTTCCCGGTACCAATAAAAAAAGGACCACTCCATCTCGTTGCCATGGACTTCGAAAAGATGGCTAAGGGATAGGCTTATAAACTTGGGATTATTTTAGGCAATGGGCTACCAACCGGTCATTATTTAAATCTCAATTCTATTATTAAGCCAAACAGCTGAACATGCCCTATGAGTCTTTTCAAGACTGTTGGCTCTGTCTACACCGCAAGGGATATAGACGTTATTATATGTATGAATACATATAATCACGTGTTGAATTATGGTATTTACTTTAGTTTCACGATCCCGCAAATATTTACTTATTTTCATATTTTTTATATTGAAAAAGAATAAATGATGTTTAAAAAACCCTACTAATTTAAAACAAAAAAAGTAAAGTGAAATATATTGAATGAAAAAAAAAGAAGTGCATCGCATTATTAACAAGATTCGTTTAATTAAATATTATCGAACACGTCGAATACAATAGCACTCGATTTTCGTTTTAAATCCTTCAACTGTAAAACTGAAATGTAATCGAATCCAGAACAAATCGGTTCGTCTCGAGTATTCACAAGTATCGCACATCGATATTTCGTATCACGCGCGCAATATGTGTCGTCCTCGAGTTTCAGGGTTGCCAGCTCAGCATACAATACCCGCGCCATGGAATCTTTACATATAATAAAGTAGTAACTGACCAATGTCTGCACTTGAAAGATTTTGACAAAGAATTTATATGAGGGATCTATAAAAGACCAGCGGAAGCCAAAAATGTCTGTCTGTATGTTTGTTTGTCTTCGCGATCATCACGCGAAAACTATTGATTCGATGAGGTTTTCTCCTGGCCAGGTCTTATTTAAAATCCCCTCCCTTTAAGGGCAGTACGAGGGAGGGGTGGGGGGGGGGGGGGTCAGCTTTTTCAGTATTCAAGTTCAAGTCGCGGGTTAATTAGATAGTTCGAAATAAATAAGATTGTAGACTATTTTGTACAATTTCTTTCCTAATAGATGCTGAAAGTATTGACCTCTTAATTATAATTATTTTTAAGATGCCATGTATTTTATACTTACAATGTATCGATTAGGGTTGCCACTTCAGGGAGCCACAACCGGGTCAAAAATCAGAAGTAGGTACTGCTAGATTTTCCCTTCACCAAAACTGAATTTCCTACACTCATAAGCCGCCCTTATGACATATTTTCTTGCTCAAAGTACGGAACATAGCCATAAGTAATGCATATCGTATGGACCTTTGTAAGCGCTGGAATTAGTTAAACCTGTTCCAAATGATGAGTTTCTAGGTGCAGTACAAATGTCAATTAAGATGTTTCATATAATAACATACATACTTAATAATATAAAGCCTCTTTCCCCTAGAGGGAGGCAGAGACTACATCTATCCACTTGCTCGCTTCATCCACATTCATAACTATCTTCATGCAGGTTTATATAAAAATCTTTATTTATATTGATTAAGTGATTCCTGATAAGGTTTCAAAAACTGAATTCGTTTTTATTTAACGAAAATATGAAAAAAGATTCTCACGAAAGTATAATGTGATGATATGGTGCCTGAGTTTATACCATTTCTTATATTATATATCACTTTCTTATATAATATAAGTCAGTATATTTTGGATTGCTGGATTTCCTACCATAACTTTTACCATAAATGTTTCACATATAAAATAATGCGAAACCTACATTCAAGATAAATTAACATCCATTTCCCTTTTACATATTACAAGGCGTCTCCTTGTCACGAAGTACCTTATCTTGGTCCAAACTTGCTATAAATTATGTACACTCCACGACACAAAAACTTACCGAATGTTTTTTACTTAATCTTCATAAAATGTGCCATAACGTAGCCTGGATGATGAAACATAGTAATGATGAGTAGTAAAATGGAGTTTTGCAATTTAAGTGGTAGCAAGTGAAAAAATACTAGTCCTGTTAAGTCAATATGAGCTACACAGTCTATGCTAAAGATTGAAGCTGAAAATATGTATATCAATTAAAATTTTAAATTTGCAAACGTTTAATAATCAAACAGCCTAAGACTAACACTATGGGCTGTGTATACCTCTAATTTAAAAAAAAAGTCTAAGTGTGTTTTTCTGTTATTATAATATATTAAAACAACATGTTGATTGGGATCCTCTTTTAAGTAAATAGTTTGCGTTACGAGATTCCGTTCTATAGCGTATCAAACATACGTTCACAAGTTAAATGCTGCCGAGTATATTACATTTGAGAAATACCAAAGCGCCAAGTCAATTTGTAAGCGATGCCCGTCACGTACCTAATATTGTTTAGGGGATAATACTTTTACCTGGGAGGAAATTATATTGTGTCCCGTATTAAATTAACGAGCGTCTTGATGTTCCCGCCTTTTTTTTGTTAGGCACGTGCCAAACCGCTCGGCCATTAGGATGCCCGCACTCTTGATTAACGACGGCGATATTTATTGTATTGTAATGGGGTATTTTGTAAACATACATATAATCACGTCTATATCCTTTGTGGGGTAGACAGAGTTTACAGTCTTAAAAAATACTAATAGGTCACGTTCAGCTGTTTGGCATAATGAATGAATTGATATTGAGATATTATTTAGAAGTATTTGTATGAGAATTTATATACAGATTAGGGTGTCCCTTAAATTTCAAGTTCGATATTTTTTTACGCATACCTTCTTAAAAGTTTCGTAATAACCCTATATTGTCTAGAAAAAAATATTAGTTCAATTTATAAACAATAACCCGTGCCGACTTGCTATTTAAACTTTTCTATACAAGTTGCGCAACGTACTGCGCTGTGACTTGTAACTACCAGTTTTATTTGCCATTTCCTAAGTAATTTTTTAAAACTATTAGTGCTCCATTTTTAGGGCTTAACATGTCGGTGGAATAACGGGTGATAAACAAAATATTTTTCTTATCGGATTGCCTAGCTACCAAATAAATGGTGCAAAATTACCATTTAATCGACAAGAGTTCTCACAGTCCTATTTTACAATATTCGTTAGGTTAAATTGACTGTTAGTGAAATTGCAAATTTTGTGATTAAAGAGTGCATCATGTAGTGGGAAAATGCAAGAATTCTAACAAGGGTATTAAGGGAAGCTAAAAAAAGTTATTTGAGAGTTGTAAATGATACTGCTGAAAGGGCTGTTAAATAATTGCAAGATTATAACGGACTTATCACGGTTGAAGAAGAACAAAAACAGTTCTTAC
Organism: Amyelois transitella; assembly: GCF_032362555.1. Taxonomy (NCBI): domain Eukaryota; kingdom Metazoa; phylum Arthropoda; class Insecta; order Lepidoptera; family Pyralidae; genus Amyelois; species Amyelois transitella. Next base: position 9,932,218 of record NC_083509.1, read on the forward strand.
TGTGCTGTGTCCAGTAACATAGAAAATTGTATCCGGACTGTAAAAAAACTACTCTAAAATAAAGTTACCCTGAGTGATTGTTTTTAATTTATGTTTTTAATTAAAGATTGATGTTCTATTAATTTATTTTTTATTTTCATTCACTTCATCCATTGCATTTATAGTGATTTTACAGCAGACCGAAATTTTAGAAGGAAACACGTTTTTTACTAAACTTTGAAGCCCGGTCGGCACTGGTTGCAGTTATGCTAGATTGATAAAATTTTATATTTGAGTATCTTATAGCATTAGTAAAAAATATAGAGGGTATGCATTTCAAAATTCCAAAAAAAATTTTTTTTTTGTCATATAAGGGACACCCTAATACAGATATAAATATCTATCATAGATCTCTTTGGCGGATCCCAGGTTTCGATGAATTGCAGTGGAGGGTGTAACCGGGAACATGCCATGCTGAGAGAAAATCACTTTTTTATCCCTCATGGCCTCTTTGACCTATGTCGACCCAATACCTGAAAAATGTGACCCTAGAAAAACAGTGTTTGTCAAATGCTTTTTTTTCAGGTTGATTGTAAAAGCAATCAAGGGAATCTATAAATTCGCCAAGTTTATGAGACATGATAAACTTGGTCTGTCATAATTTCACAATGATTAGAGGATCCAGTTGAACGTGACCTTCTTGTCTTGAGACTATAGGTACGTATAAAACACTATTTTTACTAAAATATTCCAAAAACATGGCACATATTTACGTATTCGACTAAACTGAGATAACATGTAAATCGAATTCATCTAAAACCAAAAATATGTGAATCGATGCAACTGTATGCAAAAAGGTAATGTTGTTTGTCGAATTCGCAAAATGTGAATGGAAAACGTGCCTGTCGCCTGTTTTAGTTCACCATTTGTTTGAATTTTTATTTGCTATCCTTTATGGGAACAACAAAGTTTGAATCAAAATTTTATAAGGAAATACTAGCACAGTGTAGTTGATATTATCACAATTAAGTTTAAACATTTGTACTATATAATTAAAGAAACTGTTGTAAAACTTATGTATGCTTGATAAATATAATTCTCATCTTCCATTCGAAGCATAAGCTCACAAACAGCTAAAGCGATTTAAATTTATTTATTTTTTGATAATAGGTGTCCGTGCGAGTGTTCCTTAACATACATATTTGATGAAAATCTATTGAGCCGCGCCGGTAACCCGACGCGATGTTTTTTTTTTCAAAATTATTACGTACTACATACAAAGTACTTTAAGTTTCTATGTATGTATGCTATTTATCTTTACGTGCAAAATGTAAAGATAATCAAGGGTTTATAAATAATTAATATATTTATATATATTACTAGCTTCCCCCCGCGACTCCGTCCGCGCGGATGTCGGTCTTCGCGTAGATGGTTTATTTCTCCATTTTGAGTAACTCTGACAATGACATCTTATAAATATCTATTGGACCCAATTACGGCTAGGCCTATAATAATTAAGGAGATCCCTCTATTGAGCTACTGGAGTTGAGTTCGCGTTCTGTCCGGTAGTAAGTAGTCCGGTCAATTTAGACCAAAAAATAAGAATGAAGCTACATTAATTCCCATCAAACAGAAAATGAGTATAATTTTTTAAAACACAATCAAAAGCATTATTTCTAAATTGCCTATGATTCTGGTTTAAGGAAAAAAAAATTACCCAAGGTCAAAGGTGAAAAATGGGTTTTTCACGATTTTCTTCCAAACGGTAAGTTTTATCGGAAAATTACCTCAGACATAGATCGTAGATCATAAAGTTATCTATAAAAAGGAATCAATAATTTTTTTCAATAAAGCTACCGTTTCTGAGATATAACGATGCAAAAAGTTGCAAGCGTCATAATATGCATAAGCACGTCTCGTATATACTCTGTGTAGCAGTAATGCTTTATCTCAGAATGCTCAACATATGAAATACCGTTAGTCTTTAATAATAGTAGACGGCTATGGACACCACGGCCCCTCATGCCCTAGAAGTGCCGGCCGTTTAGGGCGCCATGCCGCCCTAAATAATATAATCCTCCGTGTTCTTGCCACCATCCATGTTCCAGCCGTTCTAGAACCAAACGGTCTGGCTCGGGATGATGCCAAGAGACCGGATGGTATGCCTTTGGTATCCTGGAGATTGGGGCGGCCTTTGATGTGGGATGCTACTTGTGTCGACACACTTGCGCCGTCTCATCTTCAGGTTACTAAATCTAAGGCCGGTTCTGCTTCAAATGAGGCAAAAAACCTCAAAAGGCGCAAATATGTCAGTAGGTATCGGTAATACCTATACTTTTGAACCTTTTGGGGTAGAAACTCTGGGACCGGGGGTCCTATCTGCCAATGCTGCTTTTCTGACAATTGTCGAAAAAGCTGATTAAGGTATCTCTTGACCGGAGGGCTGGAAATTATCTGGCTCAGAGAATCAGCATTGCCATTGAAATTGGCAATGCTGCCAGCCTTCTGGGCACACTCCTGCATGTTGATACTCGTACTATGCAGGGACTGTACAATTTATAACTTAAATTTAAGTTTGTAGTCATCTTTTTTCTTTCTTTTTATAAGTAGTTTTAGTTTTAATTTGATTTAATTGTAATCTCTATTATTGTCCTAAGATGATTTTCTTCACTTAAGGGTTATTCTAATTTTATTAAATAATAAATGCGAAAGTTAGTCTTGAGTGCCACTGCGTAGTGAAAACACGTGTTTATTCTAACCTATTTCAGACTTTTTCAAGTTTAATAATAAAAATGTTAAAAAAAAACGCGCTAATAGTACACTACCTCAGAGGTGGCGTGGAAACCTGTGCATATTATGACACTTGCAACTTTTTTTGCATCGTTATATCTCAGAAACGGTAGCTTTACTAAAAAAAATATTGATACCTTTTTTATAGATAACTTTATGATCTACAATTTATGTCTGAGGTAATTTTCCGATTTGAAAAACTTACCATTTTGAAGAAAATCGCGAAACACCCATTTTTTACCTTTAACCTTGGGTAAATTTTTTCCTTAAACCGGAATCATGGGGAATTTTGAAATAATGCTTTTGATTGTGTTTTAAACAATTATACTCATTTTAAGCTTGATGGGAATTAATGTAGCTTCGAATGTCTAGATTGACCGGACTAAAGTATTTTTTTCATAGTAATTAGTAGCGGCCCGCGTGTGCCGCAAACGGTTCAAGCTAAATCCGACTTTCGGCGCTACAGTTACGGCACTGAATCCCCTGCGGGTAACGCAACGTGTGTTCGCGGTTCTACAGAACAACGTCTATGAATAAACTGAAAAATTAAGATTTTTTTTTTCTTCATATTTTTCCAGGATAAAAAGTATCCTATTTTATGCCCAGGATAATAAGGTATAATTATACCAAGTTTCATCAAAATCGAACTGTTAGTTTTCACGTGATGCCTGAACATACAGACAGACAGACAAAAATTTTTTTAATCACATATTTGTGTTTGGTATCGATCCAGTAACACCCCCTGCTATTTATTTTTTCAATATTTTCAATGTACAGAATTGACCCTTCTACAGATTTATTATATGTATAGATAATAGTTTCATAAGATTGCTTTTCATGAAATCCGATTATCACGAATAAATATATATAAAAAAACGTTAAGTTCGTATCTGAAAATGGACATGAAATTTTCATATAACCAATCTGATATTAGAATCCGTATGGCAACGTCACAAAATAAAGATATTACAGAAAATCTGCCACAAGAAAACGACAGTATTTTGGTGTTTGTATTGGTTATGCACATATAATGTCATGTTACTAACATTCTGACAAATAAAGAATCTTGTAGGATTTTTAATACTTATTCAACATTCTGTAAAGTTTGTTCTCTTCTTCTTCCTCCTGAGGTTAGTCCTGTTTACATCTTCACCTCTCTGGAAAGGAGCCCAGGGTTCACCTTAACTAAGTAAGGGATAACAACGTAATTACTTGTATGAATGTGATATCTGAAGTCTGATTCCCATTACGCCAGTTGTATAACTTAATGCTCAGAATGACACTGTTGATAGTTAGAAGTTACATCATCTTGGTTTTATTTTCAAAAAACGATTCCTCAAAGATTTTTTCCCTCCATGCCTTCCTTATTTTATAGTAGGGCGCGATCACACAGGCAACAGTATTAGCATCACGTATTCAATATTTAGCCGATCGAGATCAAAGGGCGCGCGCACATGCACGGATGTGCCCAGACGATATGCCGGCTTTTTATATCAATTCTTATTCATAGGTTCAACATCGAGATTTGAAAACTGATGCGTTGTTTATTTGATGAGTTCAGAGTTCGAATAATTTGAATTATAATGTTATATTGATGTGATTTGCTTCATATAAATAAATAATAAAACAATCTTTGTATAAAACTCTGACGTTGTTAACTGAACAAGCTGAGTGACTGACTGACCGCTATATGTGTTTGAAATTTGGCATAAAGGTTCCTTATATGGTCTAGGGTTTCACGAAATGCCCGCGGGATACCGGTATTTGTTGTTTTATGCGGGTGGAGCCGCAAAAACACCCTTGTGTTACCAAGAGTGATACATAAAGGAGGTTGCGATTTAGAATTTAATGGCTATATTATTTTTAAAGCTTGGTTGTGAGCTGAATATATGTTCTCAGCATAGTTTTCTCTTACAAGACATCTCAGGTGGTTTAGAGTTAAAACATTTAGGTAAAGGTTTTAATAAATTAGTTTGAATCTTTATTCTATGAAAGTATCCGACCGACAAAAGCTTTTACTTTTTTTGGAAAGAAGAGATGAAAACTAGCTTATAAATAAAGAAGCGACAAAATGAACGAACATACCTTTTAAAGTCGGTTAAAAAAGAATCTCGATAACTTATGCACGATCTGAATGCAAGCTGTGGTAGATCTTAAATCTGGTTCACAATAGCCATTGTATTCTCTCCATTGTCGCTGAAATAGTTTCGTTGTTTAAGGAATCTAATTAATAATTTAAATTGGCTATGTTTTCACTATTTACGAGTAAAGCAGTACTCGTTAGTATTTTTAATCTTGATTTGGTTTCAATGAATATTTCGAACTAGTTTTTTGCACGCCTAAATTTCATACAAAATATCATTGGATTTAAATTAATTTCGCCAAAGTGCAGAAGGGACCACATTAAACCTATTCTTACAATTGGTGAACAAGTGTTTTTGTAAAACTTTTAATTGAGAGATTTGATAAACATTGGAAGTCGCCAGCTTTAGTAAAATTACAAAACAAAGATTCTATCTTCATTGAAATACTGAATAAAATCAATCGACATCTCATAAAAGTATGCACATAACTTATCTCTGCAACTTCCATATTGCTATTTTTCTATTTCATTATACACCAGCTAGACGTTTGAATTTAAAATGCATAAATAAATATTAAAAAGTGAACTGAAAATTGATTTTAGAACTATTTCCAGCCAGCATTAAGCGCTCTCTGAACGAAACGAACTTCCATTTTCAGCGCCATTTAGCTCGGTCCAAATCATGGGTCTCTGACCTCTACAAAATTGAAATTCAAATAACTCACGTGAAATCCCGCGTAGTTTTTAAGGTTAGAATTTCTCATATTCTTCTGTGATACAACCAAAGAGTTCGTTAGCTACATGAAAAGCAGCATTAGTAACGTGAAAGGATAATCCTACAGAGAACTTGAATGTGAAAAGGCCAAGTCTAGCTACGCTACAACATAAAGTCAGTTAAGGAATACAAGATAAAAGTTTATGTTTTCAATACTGTTAAAATTGCTGCTGCTAAAAAATATTGCTGCTCCGGAAAATTATTTTCGAAATACCGTGACCATTTGTTCTTTATATAGTAATCATGCAAATGAAAAAAAAACAACTAACAACATGAAATGTATTAAGTAGGTACTTTTTGACTATCAATTATTATTATTTAAATTATTGGATATCACACAAAAATAAAATTAGTTTATGTGACAAAATTATTTTCATAGCAGACCCCTTTGTTTTATACTAGCTGTTATCCGCGACTTTGTATGCGTGGAAGTCAACAACAAAAATAAGTACCATGAACCGAAATTGAACAAATTTATGAGCCTGTTGGCTCATAAATTTGTTTTAAATAAAATAATCGCTCTGAAACAATCATCACCTTTTATCAAATCAATGGGACGCATTCAAATTTAAACAGCTTAAGGGGCAAACACGACACTTCCGAGTCGACTCGAAGCCGTAATAAGTTTCCCTATGCATAAATGGACCTCATTCGACTAACAATGGGAATTTTTACTCTCGACCGGGAGTTCTTTATTTTTCTCGTCGCTCAGCTTTCATTTCACTTGCAAATGTTTCATTCTTTATGAATTTACCGCGACTCTAAGGAGAAAAAAGGTTTTCCGGAATCAAACTTGTACAAATATTTGAAGTGAAAAGTTTTTTGAAAGTGGAACATTTTTTTTCGGCTTCTCAATTTCGCAACTCCGCCGAGAGGGTTACTTTACACTTAAGTAATAAAAAAATTAGAATACGAATTAATTTATACTCCATTCCGGCTTCCGGTTTCGATTCGGCAGCGGCATTTGGCCTTTTGAAGAAGTTTTTATAACCTTCTTCAAACAAGGGATGTACTTAATTAGGTTTCCGTTAGCTTATTTATTTTTGTCACTGGTTACTTAAAGATAACCTTAGGTGAAATTTTGTCCTTTTGTTTTCCGTTATTTGTTACGTACTATAAAAACAGTGTACCCTTTACTTTCCCCAGACATGCCTCGGTATCCGTTTTTAATCTCACTAGGTTGTATTATATTTACACATCCATTTGCATGAATGTCCAAGCGCTACGTTTTTCTTAGCGTTACGAGCATACGGTAAACTCATAAAAATTCATTAACTAGACGATATGGCAGCTGAACATGATAAGATCCCTGATTAAAAAAACAAAGATATTGTCACTAAAATCTAAAAATAAAAAAAATCTTACGAAATAATACGTTTTATAAAATAAACAGGCCAACTGTTTCCGACATCTTACGCTTAGCGGCGACACATACGGCTCCAGAGTGTCCATATTTCAGAAACTCCTTTAAAAATATCTACGAAAATGTCCGGCGACTTCGGAAACTTCATTTTGAATGTTTGAAAATGTCGGGAAAAATTGTCCAAGTGAAGTTAAACTCCAGCTCGGTTTATAAACGCTTTAATAGGTCTGATTCATGACATGACCTTTTTCCATTTTGGATGTTTACGTTTTGATGGTAAATTTCCTGAAAATGTTTTCAGTTTCAGTTTATTTGAATATTTATTTGGGATTAATTAAAGTTACCGTTTACCGTTAACAAAGCGCAAATGTAAGAAGCGGAGGATTAAATTGATAGTTTGTTCTACTGCAAACATATAACTTTTGTTCCATATGAGTCCGCCTTCCGTCATTTTTCTCTCCTCTTTGTCTGGTTTTCAGTAAATGTAACACGCTTTCTTCGAAAAATAAAGAAAAATATTTTTTTTATTTTGGTTTACCGGAAGAAATCCCGATTGGGATAAGTCCGCCATTGTACATATCCTTCTATATCCAATGACTGTTCTATTTTTGTTACATTTATTTTTATGTGCAATAAAGAGTTTACAAACAAAAATAATATTTTAAACAAACCTAATCGTATATTGCCTATGAACATGATGGCCATCCCTGTTGCGTCACTCTGAGGCGGAGATACAATACAGGAGTCAGAATTTCTTTTTCTGCACAGTTACGGAACAACCATAAAATAATTAATAATTAATAAAAAATGCTGCGTCAAAGACTGCTGATTTAAATACAATACGTTTTCTTTGCTGCTTGATACTATCATTTCAAGAATTATTCCTCTTTTATTTAAGAAAATGCATTTTCTTATAGCCAACGGGAACATAGTTATTAAAAACATATCTCGCACTAACAAACAACCTGTCGGAAACAAATTGTTATTAAATCCACCGCTGGGAGAAATAATGTGCCCAAGTTTTGTACAAGGTTTAAAGTTCTTTTATTTAGAGTGCAACTATGGAGCGCGCATTATATTTTTAGTGGAGCTGGTCAAATTTCACATGGACGCTTTAAAATTTACTATTATCCAAGTTGATAATAGTAAATTTTAAAGGGTTTCATATTTACTTTTGTTTGTTATAAATTGGTAGGTGTTTTTTTTTTAAATAACACCTATGTCAATTTAAATACAAACAATCGCCCTCCAAATTCATATTTTACCAGAAAAATGATAAAGATTGCTACCGTTGTCGATGTACATCAACAATTACTTTCGTGTTGCATTATGCATAACTGTTATCTTCACTACTCACATATAACATAGTTTTGCCATGACTACGACCATGAAACGCCGTATTTTCTCAATGCCCATAAAATAAAAGTAAGTGTTAGTGAAAAAAATATATGCGTAAATTAAACTAATTACACATTTGGACTCGCTCTATAATAGATAAAATAAAAATACGTATTGCCTCTATGTTCTTTTAGCAATAAAGGAATGTGCGGCGGGCGGGGCCGGGTGGCGAGCCATGTCTGCGGCCGACGTTCTATTCAATTTATTACAGTCTTTTGTGTGTATTGTATCTGCTTTCCCAGAAATGAGGGGTTTATTTAATTCTCTTTCAATTTTTTTTTTTTATAATTTGTTATGTTTTAAATATAACTTGAATAAAAAAAGAGTTACGAATAGAATAAACAATTTCACAGATTCCAGTCTTAAGTAGTTACAAATAACAAAAGAGATAAAAATATAAAAATGAATAACTCACTTCTACTGAAATTTTGCAATTATTAAAAAAGTCCTTTTAATATTTCTTTACTCGCATTGGAAGAATACTCTGAAAAAATCTAAACGAAACCACCGCCCCAAGGTAGCACTAACTAAACATTGTTCCAAACTAAACTAGACCGTTTTGTGTGGAAACGATTCAACAAAATTCTCAAATACAAACCCGACCGTTTTCCACGGTCGTTTTAAAACGCAATTGTTTGGTGACTCGACTAAACGCGAACAATAGTCGACACATTGCTAGTCAGTAATGCGCAGTGGACGAGCAATTTTCGCTGAATTATTGCATATAGTCGCTTTGGAGGTTTGTTCGTTTTGAGTCAGCCTGTTATGTTCCTTGTTTAAAGTCGAACTCTTGTAGAATGATCCCTACTTACGAAGGCAGTAGTAAAATAGTCAACATTTTGCTAATCAGTAATGCGCAGTGAACGAGTAATTTTCGCTGAATTATTGCATATAGTCGCTTTGGAGGTCTGTTCGAATAGTGTGAGCACGTTTTGGTCCTTTTTAAAATTCGAGTCTTTGAGAATATTTTGGAAGCAGATAATAAACAGTCGACTCATTGATAATCAACATTGTGCAGTGGACGAGCAAATTTGCTGAATTATTGCATATAGTCGCTTTGGAGGTTAGTACGTTTTTATTCGGCTCGATTCGTTCCATGTCTAAATTTAGAATCTTTGAGAATATTTTGGATTTAAGAAACCATTGGTAAGAAGTCAATATGATTAACTTTTAGTTATGAATTGTTCAGCGGATATTCAATTTTAGCTGGATTACTGCATATAGTCACTACCGATTTCGACTCATTTTCCCTTTTTAATTAGGATGCTTGTTATTCAGTTATTCAGGAATACCTTCTATGTGAATACGCTTGAGAATCTTTATTATCCTTACCTAAAATGATTAGTGTATCGTAACAACCATCAAAAATGTCTGTCTCTCATATCTTTGTGTCATGCACTTTCTACCGCTATTAAAGAAAATTTCTTTTCATATTACTTAGTATAGTTACAAGTGGAGTAAACCTAGCGACTTCGGCATCAGATAAATTATAACAAGTCGAAACAACAATGATTGTCGATATATGTGCGATCAGTCCGCCTGTGTGTTTGTTCGTCGTGTGCCAAGTTGGCCGATCATGATGTACTAAAATGTTTGGATTTAACACTTTATCAAAATGTTGGTATTACAGGATACATAGGAATTTTCAGAATTAAAATGGATAAAATTTAATTTTTAATAACGAAAATAAAATTCTTTGAAATCAGAATATAATAACAGATTTTTAACAAGAATTAAAAGTTTATGACCATCGAAAATTATGATTTTAATAATATTTAGCGTTCTGTATAGGCATGTATTACTTTTATTATTTTCATTTCACTAAATAAATATCTGATAAAAACTTAGTTTTCTGAATAAAAACCAAAATTAAAGTTAGTACTTTGGTTAAGCCGTGAAAATGTACAAGATTAACAAAGATACACACACATATGTATCTTTGTTATATAGTTTAAAATGTTAATGGGGTCAATGAAAATCATATCGGTGCTTCATTATAAAACGTGTCGCAGCGAGCAAACCCGCGGAACATTTCCTCTACCACCTGTTTAAAAGTTAAATGGCTAACGACGCAATAAATCACTTTTTGTCGCGTATCTCGGTGATGGATTATATCGAATATGGTGCAATCATGAGTTTAAAATTCACTGACAATTTCCGTTTTGTCGCGCCTTTGTTTGTTTGTAAATGGCCGATATGTTATTATTTTTCAGACATTGATTGGAATCTATTTTTAACAGACATGACGTTGTTTTGTTCCATTATTAGTGGTTTATTAATGGGGGCACAAAGCGAAGGTTATCAGCTGCTAACTGGAACGATGATTTTACTGAAGTTAGGATCTCTGCTAATTACCGCATAATATCACTAAGATTTATAAAAAACTGTCGTCATACCGACGTTGGTTCTGAATACTGCGGAAGTTATAAGCTGCAAAAATTTAATTATAAATTTAATTTTTTTTTCGTGTAGTTCCCGGCACCAATATAAAAAAGAATAGACAACTCCATCTCTTTCGTATGGATGTCGTAAAAGGCGACTAAGGGATGGGCTTACAAACTTGTGATTCTTTTTTTAGGTGATGAATTAGCAACATATCATTATTTGAATCTCAATTCTATTATTAAGCTGAACGCGGACTATCAGTCTTTCTAAGACTGTTGGCTCTATCTACCACGCAGGAGATATAGACGTGACTATATGTATGTATTATTTTTATCGGTTTCTTATTTAGCTCCAATGATTTCCGTTACCAAGACTAAATTTAGTTAGAGGAAAACTTGATAAAAACTGAGTGGTTGGCTAGTTAGGAACAACAAAAACTTTAAAATTACAATCTGGACGGGATATTATTTTTAACAAAAACTAATAGTCCTTGAAGCTATCCACCGCTGAGAAAGTTAAGAAATAAGCTCTCGGCGCGGCGCCGGGAACGGCTAAGATTTTTAAACTTTCGTCATAAAGGATTTTGTAACGCTTTATGAATATGAAAATGTTATCCATAAAATTTATTCTACTATTTTCAAGCGTTGTAAAGTGGCCGGGACTCGAGACACACGTCTTTTTAAACGTATAAAACTTTAAACTTGTACCGTAACTTCAAAAGTTTGAGGAGAGTTCATATTCAGTTAAGGGGACTTAGGATCCTTGGGCTAAACAAGAAATCGTTTCCAAGTTATTTTTATATTATAGATTATGATGAGATCTTTTAAGCGTTTCAATTAAAATAGTTTTTGGTTTAATTCAGAAAAAAAAAACTGCCGTACGCTTTAATAGATTAAAAATCACTTTGCTTAGGACATTTTTAAATACAATGGAATTTTTTAATTCGCCAAGTTTCAATTGCCATTTAAAATTGTATTCTATCGATTATCGACATCTACTCGATTAGTGAAAATCACAAAGTGTCAGCTATCGGTAAACTAGAGACCGACTTACAAAGAAACTTCCAATCGAGCTGAGAGGCTCCTTGCTCTGAGCCTGATAAAAATGGACTACGTGAATCAGGTACTTCAATTGTTTCTTTGACACTATCGCGCTGAAAGGCTTTTAGAACTAGTGCCTAAGTCTCTTTATAATCTGATTCGAGTGTTAGGAGAGTTGCGAGACACCTTGAAGTGGAAATCAAGGCAATCCTGTCGCATTGGGATTTGTTAGCAGCTGCCGATGGAGACGGAGCGCTTGTTTAAGTTTGCAGGTCGCCTCCCGCGCAAATAGCCAACTTGTAACGTTCTAAAACAACGGTAAGTGTGGACTTGGGACGGTTTTGGGTTTTAAGTTCAACATAAAATATTAATGCTAGAAGTCTGATATGCAACGGTTAACTAATTTGGTCAGCGAAATAGTATTATGGCGCCTGGAGTTTTTTCTTATTATTGAAAAATTTTATGTATTTTTTGACAAATCGTCACTGAGAACGCATTTAATTATATTATTGATCGAAATTTACCAGAATTGTCGTTGCGTTGAAGCGATCTTTAAAAGCATTGTCAATTCTGCTTATTTTGCTTAATCCTTAGTTGCCAAAAATTCATACTAGCTCGGTGGGCTTTGGAACTAATAATAACTTAGCCGATTTTGACTCTATGCCCATAGCTGAATGTGTAATCGTTATGATAAAAAAGATTCGTATCAAATTAGAATTTTGCAACACTTACATACTTTTGAACCCTTACAATTCCTCGACTAGTTTCCTAAAGCATAGTCTTTGCTATCATAATTATCTTCCAGTCATAAGTTGCCATGATACTCAAGACTCAAGTAAAAAAATCTGCCAATTAATTAGTCTCCATGATATTTACGACATAGAACATCAAAACTACTAACTTTTAAGTTTCCATTGCCGCTCTGTACCTAATCGTCCAGTTAAGTTACACACGTGCGTCGACCGCGATGCGAATCTAATTTCCTAAAGCATTGTCTTCGCTATTAAAGGCTTTACCCGCATTTACCTCATTAATAAAATCTAGTCTTTACTTTCCGTGATAAGTCAAAAACACAAAATCAGTCACGTCTTAAGTTCCATGACTAGTTGTCATCATCGTCGAAATCAATCAAAAAATCAAAGTCGAAAAACATAAAATGTGCCAAGTCTTTAGTTTCCATTGCCGCTCTGTACCAAGTCGTCCAGTCAAGCTGCCCACGTGCCCCGACTGCGATGCGAATCTAATTTCCTAAAGCATTGTCTTCGCTATCATAGCGTTGGTAAAAGCTACACGTCATCGCGCATTACAAAGTTGCTCTGACCTTTTGTTTTGTTGGATTTCTGAGTTTGTAATGCTGTCTGAATGAAATATGGTACACGGTAATTAAATGAAGTTCTCATATGAATAGTTGATAGAATTTGCCGTAATGTATATTTTGTAATAAACGGTTGATTGCGTCACTTTCCTGATTACTGAAGGTCGCGAACTCCCCCTATAAGGATCTCATATTGTCTTTTACTATGATCTTCTATTAGCAGATTAATTAAAATAAAGGTGAAGAAGAGAATACTTATGACATGACTTTGTTCATGAAATTATCTACATTATCTTTGATTTAATGTAAATAAGTTTGATAAAGCAGTCAGTTATTTCATAATTATTAATAATTATTTTAGAAACAGGAATAGATTTATTTTTCATCATTAAATTCACTTCACCGTATTGAACGGACTCTGCCAATACGCCTATTAAACGTCCAGTCGGTAATTGAATTTCGGTGTCGCCGAATGCCGTGAAATAATTACGGCGCCCGATACACTGCGATCTTTAGATCTGGGAAACAAGCGAATATAGCTATTGTATCCTTAGATGATGAGCGTCGATGATGATGATGATGCTCACGACACTGCCAGATTGATATTGCCATCTGATTACGATCTAGTTTATATGTAAACATACTAACTTGTATTATCGCTATATTTGCACTCAAGACGAATTCAAATCCACAACCGAATCTAAATAAAATATACCCCTTACAGAGTGATTTCTGATTTGTAGCTTTGAAATTGGTTTTGTAGCAAAAGCTACTTGATCAGACTCAGTCAATCAGGATTTTCTCAATAATTTGAATTGAGAAAATCCTGATTTGTATCGAATGAATAAAAAACAAGAATACTGTTATCTCTTGATTTCGACGGGGTGTGAGACTCGGTAAAAATATGTATACGCTCATAAATAATGAGCTTGCTGAATATTTATAAATTGATAACAGTAGTTGCTTGAAAATCTGACAATTTGGAGGATTATTTCGATCATATCTCCGCATTTGTATTATCTGTACCACGGCTCAACATTATAATTAGTGTTGACTAATAGAGGCAGGCCCCTTCATGACGGGTTATTTATTACCAAATGTGGGAGATTTGTTTCAGTCAGTGGACTGATTGCAGTTTGTGATATGCCAGCTTGAAACGCGAAATTGTGTTTATTTGTATTTCTTTGTACCTATTTAGCTTATATACATACAAACATATGGTCACGTCTATACCCCGGGGTAGACAGAGCCAACAGTCTTGAAAAGGCTGAATAGCCACGTTCAGCTATTTAGCTTAATGATTGAATTGAGATTCATATAGTGACAGGTTGCTAACCCATCGCCTAAAAAAGAATCCCAAGTTTGTGAGTCTATCCCTTAGTCGGCTTTTACGACATCCATGGGAAAGAGATGGAATGGAGCTTGTATGTGTTTGTTTTTGCTCTCAAATCAAGGTGTTGTATTATATATACATAAATAAAATCACGTCTTTTTTACGTAATCAGATACAACAATCACGAAAAGACTGGCTACGTTCCGGTGAGAGGTTGCTAGCCCATCGCCTAAAAGAAGAATCACAAGTTTAATATCTCTTCAGTTTAATTTATTTGCAAAAAGCAAGACGAACAGCAAATAATTTAATGTATAATACTGTACCTTATTATGTACTACAGTTCCCTTGTACTTACGAGTACTTGACATGCGTAAGCGCTATGTTACCTACCTTTCTTCCAAACTTCTTGAAAACAATATCGTGACGCAATGGTTTCTCGAAATTCCGAGAGCCTCTGAAAATGGTAAAAAATTTACTTTCATGTCAATAAAAAGTTTTTAACACAGTGCTGGAAATTTTCGAGTAACTTTCCTCAACAGTAGAAATCAATGTTGAAGAGAACGAGTTTTGTTGAATGAAGACATCGGGAAGTTATTTTTATGGTAGTCTTAAATGTCTTAACTTTGTTACTATACGTAAATTAATTTCGGAGGAATTTTTAATTCAAGTTGTTCATTATTAGCATTGTAACTATAGAAATCAGGATTGTCTTATATTATTACGAGGTTTAAAAATAACGTGAAAAAGCTCCTTGCAACTCATCAACCCCACAGCTTCCTGGTTCCTTCGTCACCTCTCTGAAGGAAAGCCCGGGGTAAACCTATGGTTACGATCTAGCCCCATTAGTAAGGCACGCGCGACGCCGTCACTATCGCGCGAAAACTATCGTTGCCTCGTTTCACGTCAAAAGCGAAACAGAGATAGTTTTCCGCGCGATTAAAACGGCGTCGCGCGTGCTATGCTTCGGGGGCTGGATCGTAACCACATGATTTTCTCGGGCTCCGTTAAGGGAGGTGAGACTTCAGACTGGGTAAGTCAAGTTCTTTATACAAAAGACTCCCGTCTCATGCAATTTTAGGAGAATCTTACCAATATGTTGCCTAGATGTTTTGAATTCTTATTTTTAAAATAACAATAAAAATCATACAAAATCGCGTAAAAACTGACTAAACTCCTAAAGGCTTTCTGTAACATAGTCTGGCATCTAGCCAGCGGAGTCCATAAAATAGCTAATTATACCGGTAATTACCGGTTCGCGCACGTGCCGCCAATCCATCAGGCACACGTTGACACCGCAACCCCGGAGTAAGGCGCCATTTATTTTACCGTTGTAGGTTAACCGTACTTAAATTTGCTATTTGCTAAGTCATATGTTATGATAGAAATCTAGTTTTATCTTTTAATATATTGATGAGACTATGGATGTGTATGGCTATGCTCAAAATAGGGATGGAGGAGAATTGTGGTTGATATTTGGCGTGGTACTTAGCCTGCGACAAGAATAAATGGCAAATAATTATATATTATTGAGCGGCGGTGGTTTTAGGTGTCAGAACTCCTAAACCCCATCATCAAATCAACTGGAGACAAATATAATTTATTAACCTTCTTCTGAGTTGTGGACTTGAATTCTCGGTAGTACCTATACAACTAGAACAAATACTTACTGGAGGATACAAAAAAGGGGCGTATTATTTAAAATATTAAGTTTAAGCGAGAAGTAATGATGCTGAAAGCAATGAGGATATATTACAAAAAAATAATTATTTTACATTCGATGTTTTCTTCCGTTATCTATCCAAATGCTATTTTGAACTTGCTCCAGTATAAAAACTCGTAAATAAAAAATGTGGATTGTCGCAAACGTGAAAATAAGGAAAAAGTCAGGTTTAATTTAAAATCAACTTGCAAAAAACGCATGTGACATTGCGGAAATCAGAAGCGCGACACAAAGGCTAATACCGCTGGACCGTGGAGCAGATCACGTATAGAGCCAACGTTAGAGGAAAAAACATTAATTTTATTTTAAGATTTTTTCCTAAGAGAATTTGTCGTCAACCCCATCACGGGAAAGACTCCCTTTGTTAAAGTTTATTTGAATATAGTCTGACAGGTTTTCAAGATTTTCTAAATTTTCTAGTTCAGAATATTTAGGATTTCTGTTGATTCGGTGATAAAAAAATAATAAAATCGTGGAAGCTGCAAATGTGCATTCCAAATGTCGATTAAAGAATTTTACCTTAAGCATTCCACGAAGTTTGTTAAGTTTAAAAAAAAATGATCATACTAATAATCATCATACTTAATATGTGCTATAATAGCAATCAGTCAATATAATAAAAATACCCGCAAAAAATAATAAAATTAAATCATCATTAGTACGTACTACGTAGTACTCCGTACGTCGTGTTATGCAGTTTTGTACTCCGTTCAATCTCCTCTACAACAAACCCTTATTACAATGCTGTGTAATTACAAATGAACAAAAAAGGGCTGCTCCATAATTTGGGTGTAATCAGTCCACAGTCACCGGCTCCCATTGACCTTTGTCCTGTAATAAAGGATCTTCTATGCCCAAAGGCGTTTTTGTCACCATGTCGTGTTATGGTTTTGGTGCAAGTTACAGAGTGATACCGATTTTTATATGCTTGCAGACCCGCCCGCGTGAAATAAAAATATTTATAATAATAATCTGTATTCACATAAAACATGGTTACATCAGATGTTGCAAAAAAATCTTCACATATTTTGCCATATCATACAGCATGCGAATTTATATATATAGGTATTCCTGTTTTGGGTGGGAATTACACAAAATCTTTATTTTGTGTTTTTTAACAGCAACTACTCTTTTGTTTAGGGTTGCATTAAGATGAGATTTCTCAATATTCCTATGATCACGTAAATAATCGGGAGTTTTATGAGAACCGCGAGCGTACACTGTTCTAATATTTTACCGTCAATTTAATTTTTGATGTCAGTTAAGTGACACATTTTCCTAAATAATGTTAAGAAACAATTTAAATTTTAGTTTCTAAATTCAGTGAATTCGCTTTGAACTGAACACTGTACGAGGATTCCAGATTAATATTCTCGGGATAACCTAACTCAAAACACAATATCAAGAGCGAATCTCAGTGGCAGGTATGCGAAACATTTGCATAGGGAGTCGCTGCAGTTATACAAGCTTTAAATTAAGATTCTGTAGCGCACTTGTTTGATTAAGTGCATTTATGGGAGCCTTACGAGTATAAATAGCCCCTATCAATAGCAAATATACTTTTAGAATTAAGTGAATGTCAAGATTCACAAAATTATTGTAAAAAATCAATAACTAAAAAAATGTAAGGAAAAACTTTTTCCATACTATTATTGTCTACCAGCTTGTGACGCCCTCACATTTACTCTTCTGTTTCGTATTTGATGAAATATTTATAATGAATTATGATAACTCATGGCTACTTTTAAACATTCTCACAGAAAAAACGGTGATTTTACTTTGACAAATCTAAAGTAATGAAACCATTTCGAGCTAATAGCTCTCGTTTTTTGATCATTAACATTTCAATTTTCCTATTTCCCTCGTGTCACAGACCAGTACAGTAAATTTAAAACATTGTGTTCCAATAACAGCTAATTACCGCCCGAACGGCTTGCAACTTGGGCCGCGACAAACACAAGCCCTTTGAGGCGCTAATTACGGCTTATTGCAACAAAGCGTCTAGACATTTTGATTGCAGGTGCCTCACGCATACTCATTGGCCTTTGAGGTTCGGAAAATAGCGCTATGTTATAATCCGGGATACTATACTATAGGGAGAATACTGCATTTAGTCTTCTCAAGAACAAAGTAGGAGACTTTAGTCCGAGAAGACGTACATATCGTATTTACGTTCACAAAATGATAAAGAAAATTAAACTAATCGTTATAATAATTTAATAGATTTATTACCACATAACATGTCGCTCAACAATAAAAATTTTAATCATAATAATTATGTAACTTTCACGATTATTAAGTAAGATCTTACAATTTTTTTCTTCAAATTGTGATATTTACATACATACATACATATAATCACATTTTATTCTTAACTGGTTTACCTGGACCTTAGCTTAGACAGAGGCAACAGTCTTGAAAAGAAGAAAAGAAAGAGTAAATTATAAAAGTTTAGTAAGGGAAAGGTTAATAATCTTGGGATTCTTATTTAAGGCTAGCAACCATCATTATTTGAATCTCAATTCCATCATGAAGCGATAAAGCTAAAAGTGATATTTATATATGTATATACGAATAATAATTTTGGTATAGGTACTTATCTAATTATAACCTTTTTAATGAACTCATTTCTGAAGAACAAGTCTAACAAATGTAGGAACTAATTAGGTACTATTACATTGAATCGCAATAGAACTTCACTGCGCTTTACGTGTTTTCAAGCAGAAGTTAATGCCTTATGCCGAGCGACTCCATATCACAAAGGTTATGAGTTCCAGTCGGTTTTCAACTGCCTCAGTTAACTGTTATGTCTGAACTTGGAATCATGATATTACTGTTATAGCTATATTTTAAACTTAAATGCGCTTGGAAGAGAAGGCACAATTAGGTTATGAGTGCCGTGTGGTTTACGGTACTTTGGAATTGGACTACTCCATCTCGTTCCCATGGATGTCGTAAAAGACGACTGAAAGAAATGCTTATAAACTTGGAATTCTTCTTGTAGGCGTTGGGCTAGTAACCTGTCACTATTTGATTCTCAATTCAATCAAGCTGAATGTGGCCTTTCAGTATTTTTGTTGTTTGTCAGCTGTTGGCTCGGTTTGCCCCGCAAGGGATTTAGACGTCACTATTGTGTATATGTATGTATAACTGCCAAATGTCCCATGGTGATTTGAGTTTTTCTACGGATTTATCAATCAATTTCTCTGTTACGGTACACTAGTTCAATAATTAGCGATACTTTTATATTAATTAAAACATATTGAGGAAACTTGTAATACGATGAAACGACGTTTACAAGAGAAATCTCCGTAATACTTGTAAAAACTTTTACCTACAGTTGTCTTCATGACAACAACGCGCTTTGGGAATTTCAGCATAAAATTGTTTTTGCTTTTGTTTTTCAATTGTCTTCTAAAACATTTATAGAAATAAATGGAGTCAT
Organism: Amyelois transitella; assembly: GCF_032362555.1. Lineage (NCBI taxonomy): Eukaryota > Metazoa > Arthropoda > Insecta > Lepidoptera > Pyralidae > Amyelois > Amyelois transitella. The sequence continues at coordinate 9,951,844 of NC_083509.1, forward strand.
CCTACTAAACTGGCAACAATGGAACTGCAAACAATGTTAACTAGAATCCGTTGTAAATTAAAAAATTAAAGAAAATTAATTGTTTAATTTAAACATGCAAAAAGTTTTCGAGGGTTATTTTGGTAAAATCAATGTCATTGTTACTTGAATGGGAATGGAACTGTCATACAAATCACATTAGAAGCAGGCTGCGCAGACGAAATACAGCCAGTTGGAAGTTTAATTAAATCTTAGATTTGAAAACATCTGGCCACGAACTTGCCGGCTTTGGGCTTTGTTGTTTCCTAAACGGGACATTACGTAGGCGAAATTATATTTATAGATGGGTGTATGTGGAATTACTTGTGGGAGACAATACTGTCCAATGAAATAAGTTTTATAAAGAAGCGAAAGACGATTGGATCTTTCAAATGTACGTGTTTTTTAATTGTTTCAATTCATGTTACAGTTTATATAGCATGTTCAGCTTCCATACCACAAAAGCGGGTTGATTTATGTTTTGAATGATAAATTGAATTTTATTTCAATGTGTTACCATCCCAACTTTTAAGGAAGATCTAATTCAGCAAACTATGACTGACTCATAAATAATTCTGTGAAAAATCTCTTTCTGAGGATTACTGGGAATCTTGATAAAAGCTTCGAATATTTTCCACAGAATTAATGGTTAAACAAACTTACCTTAAGTGACGTTTGACCATAATTATATGAGACGTTGCATCCGAAGAGATTTATTTATTCACTAGGTAGTACACTTCTCATTGTACTAGGCATCGCGCACAAATAGTTCAGATATAAAAAAAAAAATCTGAAATAAAAGGTAATGAAATGATTAATATCGCCCCACCCCTAGCTCCCGAGCCGTTGCGCCCGATTGTGTCAAACTTCATTATTTTCAGAGCCAGGCTATTTCGCGTATACATATAATAGGGCGAGATTCTTCTAATAGTAATTTAAAGAATCTTCGGGTAGGGCGGGTGATAAATCTCTTCGGATGCAACGTCTCATATAATTATGGTCAAACGTCACTTAAGGTAAGTTTGTTTAACCATTAATTATATTACGACGTTGCATCCTCGAGATTTATTTATTCACTAGGTAGATGTTTAGCGCTAAACGCGAAATAGGTTATTAACAGAGGGAATTATATGGTTGATGTAATTTAACCAGATTGTATTTTTAATCAATTTATTTTTTATTTTTATTTTTTCCAATGATTAACAAGTAAACTTAAGCGACATTGTCATTATATATGAATACACTTGTATATAATTATTATTTATTCATACACTGCCACCGCGAAATCGTTAGCCTCGTCTTCAATGACCGGTTGATTATAGAATTTTGCAAAAACTAACGAATGTCCGGTCCATCCGGCTGTTCTTTTTATTAAATCTATAGACACGCCTTTTCTTTCTGCCGCCGACGTCGATGCGTGGCGCGTGCTATGGGCAGAAAAGGTAGTTACATCTACGCCACTGTCAGAGAGCACTGCCTTTATCCACCTGCTTATAGTTGAAGCACTAGCATTATGGATGGGCTTTTTTGTGGTTAAAATGAGTCTATCAGTTTGAGGTAATTGTCTAAACTGATGTGTCATTTCGATATACGAGACTAAAGTTTTTGCGGGGCAAATTGATTCTTTTTGTGAGAAAAAAGGAATAATTAGTCGCGGCATTGGTCTACCGAGACCTGATGTTTTAATGAGATCATTAATTACAATTTCAATATTATTTAGTTCTGCGTTGATCCTTATATTAGACAACCGTATTAGGGATAGCGTCTGGACGCGTTGTGCGGTCGACAACGCTAAGAGAGCTACCAGCTTCTTTGTTATTTGAGTTAAGCTCAAATTCTCATTGGGAAACCAATCGCTGACTTGATCGAAGACTAAATTAGGGTTCCATGTTGATTGATATTTAGGTAAACATGGTTTTATTCTAAAAACACCCTTCATAAATCTAGTAATGCGGTCATGTTCGCTTACTTTTTTACCCAAAATAAGGCCCAACGCAGATCTAAATGTATTCAGAGTAGAATAACTAGCTCCATTTTTAAATTGGTCGGTAAGACAATCTAAGATAAATGGAATATTATTATTATAACAATCACAATTGTGTGTTGAACAATAAAGCCACCATTTTTTGTAAGCGACGTTATACTGCTTGATCGAACTTTCCGCAAGGGAAGAAACTATAACGTCTATTGTAGACTCTGAGAGGGATTCTTTTATGAAGGCGCCCCTGATAATATTGATGACACCAGGGTAAGACGCTTCCATAGAGGGTGTTGTGTCCTGAAAGGAGAGGTGAGTAGCTCAGAATTTGGGCCCAAATATACCAATTGGGAACATGAAAGTTTTAAAAACAAAGGGTACCATGGTTGACTGGGCCAGTACGGGACAACCATGATGCCCACAGCTTTCTCATTCTCTATTTTTCGTAGGCTTTTTAATATAAGAGAAAAAGGTGGGAACGCGTAGAAAAAATATTCACCCCAGTTAATTGTAAACGCATCTATATTAAATGCATCTGGATCTCGTTTCCATGAAATATATTTATAGTGCTTTGCGTTTAATCTAGTCGCAAATAAATCTATTTCTGGACAGCCTAAACTACGTGTGATTTTATTGAACGCCGAGTGGGACAAACTCCACTCTGTATCAATGTTACTTCGTCGAGACTCTTCGTCTGCTTCGTTATCTTTTGACTTGACATACGAAGCAAAGATGAATAGTTGGCGTTTTTCGCACCACCGCCAAATCTTTCGCGTAATATTACTCAAGTGTTCATGTTGAACGCCACCGTATCTGTTAATGTATGATATAGCGGTTGTATTATCAATGCGTAATAATATTTCTGAATTACTTAAGGAATTCGCAAAACATTTAAGACCGTTAAAAGCGGCTAATAATTCTAAACAATTGATGTGTTGTTTAGCTTCGTCTGTGTCCCAAAAACCACTAGTTTTCTCATTATTACAAACAGCTCCCCAACCTGTCAATGAAGCGTCAGAATAAATTTCGATGGCATATTTTCCCTCGCGAATAGGATTACTAGCATTCATTATGTTACTGATCCACCAAGAGAGGTCATTATTTAAGTGAGGTTTTAATGACATGACCCTGTCATAATCATTATCACATTTAAGCAGTGCAAGAAATTTTTCTCTTTCGAGGCACTTTGTATACAGCCATCCATATGTAACAGCTGGGCAGGCCGAGCATAGTAATCCCAACAGTTTAGAGAAATCTCTAATTACAATTGATTTTTGATATTGTACTTTAAGTACTAGGTCTCTAATTTTTTGGCGTTTTTTCTGGGGTAATAATAAACTCATTTTTGTAGAATCTAGATCGAAACCTAAATACGTTTGTAATTGTGACGGTTTCAGTTTACTCTTTTTAAGATTTATAATAAATCCTAACGATTCAAGTAATTCTACTGTTTTTGTGACACAGTTAACGCATTCATTGTATGTAGATCCTATACATAATATATCGTCTATATATATAGCTATTATTAGACCTTGAGATCGCAAATGAGTAACTACTGGTTTTAACAGCTTTGTGAAAACCAGCGGTGCTGTAGATAGACCAAACGGGAGACATTGAAACTCGTATAATTTGTCAAATTTAAATCGAAAAAAAATTTTGCAGTAGTTATTCATAGGTACCAAAAAATAGGCGTCTTTGAGGTCAACTGTAGCCATAAAACACTGCGGGGTCATTAATTTTGTAACTGTTCGTATATCCTCCATTTTAAAATGTGTATGAGGAATAAACTTGTTGAGGTTTTTTAGATTAAGAATAAAGCGATATGAGCCATCCGGTTTTGGAGTAAGGAATATTTTTGATAAGAACTGTTTCGGATGTGGTTGGCATTCAACAATAGCTCCCAATTCTTTTAATTTATGTATTTCTGTGTTTAGCCGACTAATTTCAGTTAAGCTAAAATTGTTATTTATTGGTGTAGTTTTTTGGACAACAGGACCGTCAAAGTGTATGATGTAACCTTCTGATATATAGCTTAAAATAATAGGGTCATCTGTAATGGAAACCCATTTTTTATAAAAATGACGTAATCTACCTGCATGGGGTAGTTCAAGGTGTAGTACCTCTACTGAGCCTTGGAGTTCTTGTCGGTTGGTTTGGCCGGAGCTCGCGGTTGCCGATCGCGGGCTGGCGGCAGGGCTCGCCGGTTCGATGTCTGGTAACGGTTCTTCTGCCCACCCTGCCTGTATGCGCGTTGAATCATCGAGCGGGGTGGGCCCCTCGCATTTCCCTGGTTATTGTACCTCTTATAGGATGTTGTGGGAGCATCATTGCGCTTGATTTGCAGCCCAGATCTTTCCGCTGTTTTTGAAGCTTTTATTTTTTCACCCAAGTTGGTTCCGAACAGAAACGTGTCCCTTTTAACGTCAGTAATCATGTTAAGAAATTTTTTGTCGAGCGACGACGCCACTAATTTTCTTCTTCTCTTAGTATCTTCGTAGTGCAAGTCTAAAAATATTTGACTTGCTTCCGAAACTTGTCGTAATAATTCTATTTTATCACTATTTCCTTCGATGATACTGGATGCGAGGTTTGTTAGACGAGATATACCGACACCTAGTTGTTTTTGCGATTTTTCTAAGGCTTTGTCCCGATTGCGAGCTTGTTCATTTAGCACGGGAGTTAGTTCCGGATTTAATATCGGTGCCTTTGCTAATCGAAAGTTATCAGGTATTAACGACTTCTCTAGGATACTTTGTTTTTGGTCTTTGGTGAGGCCGTCTACCAAGATCCGTCCCCAACGTATAGAAATATCTTTTGGGATTTTTGGTCCAAATACTTCCTCTTTGCTTTTGGGATCTCCGAGCGCTTCTAAAATTTCCGTTGGTAGCGGACCAGTGTCTGTATTTCCGCCAGGAGTTGTACTGACCAAGGTAGAACTGGGGCCTGGTTGAGGCTCTCCAGAGACGTGCATTGACAGCTCGTTGCTGGTTGTGGGCACAGTGTCCACGACGGGCTCATGAGCTACCCCAGATGAAGCGTCGGAGTCGTCTACATTAGGGTACTCATAATCTATATTAGGGGACCGTGGTGGTTCCCGTTCAGAATAGTATCGTGGCGGGTTTTCGTAGTGATATGAATTATGATGGTTTTGACCACGCTCATCTGTAATAATACAGAAAATATATTTTAAGTCTCTGATCATAAGCACGTTATGACGCTGGACTGAATGGTATATGCCATGTGCACGACATGATGTGTAACCATATTAGCTAAAAAAAATAATTATGATATTTTTTAAAGTCATGGAACGTAAGCCCGTTACGTCGCTAGACTATGTTAGAGTTATACTCGTGCGCGCGTCACGAGGTATCATAACCCGTAATAATTTAAAATAGTTGTATGAGGTGATTTCTTGTCCTTGAAATAAAGGTTAGTTTCCTATGCATGCATCTTACAAACGTTACTTGTTTACGTAACGAAGTTTCATCGCGTGAGCAATAGATAAGGAACAATAGAAAAAATGTTTCTAATTTGACGGTAGAAGAAAAAAATTAAATGTATTCATGATCCAATTAGAGTCTGTTATGGACATGTGTATTTATTTTGTTATGATAATAGTAATCCATTGCAAACAAGGTAGAAAAAATTTAAATTCCTGACCTTCGGTTGACGATGTCGACGAATCCGAATACCGTCGACGCTTCTCTCGCCTTTTCCTTGAGTGGCAATCCTTGTGTTTTCTCTTTCCCATCTTTCACTTCACTTCTAATACACTTCCACGAGATAAAATACCTTTATTTATTTTTTCATAAAAAATAACGGATACGATGTTGCGATGCCCGCACAAAGAAAGCGAATGAAGTTTGACACAATCGGGCGCAACGGCTCGGGAGCTAGGGGTGGGGCGATATTAATCATTTCATTACCTTTTATTTCAGATTTTTTTTTTTATATCTGAACTATTTGTGCGCGATGCCTAGTACAATGAGAAGTGTACTACCTAGTGAATAAATAAATCTCGAGGATGCAACGTCGTAATATAATTCGCTGATATTCCATCCAAGTAGTAAATTAAATTCTGTGTACCCGCAAAAAAATATGTAAGCGAGAATGAAATTCAGAAAAAAATGCTAAGGCACGTCGCCTATTGCTAGAATTCGAGCAATAAACTTCTTAGGTCGTGCGGCACGACGTATGAATATGAGATTTGGGACAGTACGTTTATGGCGTCCTACTTGTAGCCGAACTACGGAGGTGCGTGTTTTTTGGGATTTGTTTCTCCGTGTTTTATTTTTTATGTACGCAATTGTATTCTTGCTAAGATGGAAGGAATAAAGCCTGGAACTTTTTGATATAAGATATTTTTAGAGATAGCATTTTGGAAACTTTTTGTCAGATTTAAAAACATCTATTTCTATGTGGCAAGCTAAGTAGGTAATTGTGGCAAGTATAAAGATGTCTCTACCTACTCCTACAAGAAAGATTCAAATCATATTCAAACATACTTATCATCTCTTGTAGAAAAAATAACATAATTCAAATCAGATAAAGAAACATTGTATTTATAGCACAAAGAAACGGAACACTTCGTCTGCAAATCACTCAATTACAGCGCTGCCGGCGCCGCGCGACACGCAACCGCAGCTATGCATTTCCGCTTGCGGGTGCTTCATTTCAGATTGGAGTTTGCATATAGTGCCCATTTATTTTAATTCTTTATACATTTATGTAGATCAAGGAAAAATGCCGTGTGGTTCCCGACACCAATACAAAAAAGAATAGGACCACTTCATCTCTTTCCCATGGATGTCGTAAAAGGCGACTAAGGGATAGGCTTACAAACTTGGTATTCTTTTTTAGGCGATGGGCTAGCAACCTGTCACTATTTGAATCTCAATTCCATCATTAAGCCAAATAGCTGAATCTGGAGGTGAAGGCGGAGATTATCATATCATTTTTCTCCTTGCCATAATCTCCGGTAACATCTTTTGCTTTATCTACATTCATGCAAGCTATTTATGCAAGCTCGTCGATTTTGGGTACCCTTGACCTGGCCTTTGCCAAAACGTCCTCGATTCGATCAAGGTACGTTTCTCTATGCCTTTCCACTTCAACGTTGATACTTTTATATGTGCTTTGTCAACTTATTTTCATTCATTCTCTTCATATTACCAAACTTTTGCATCATAATCAGTATTCAGAATTTGTAAAAACCTTTCTGTTATTTTTAATATTTTATGAATTGTGATTTATGAATTTATGAAGAGTGAACTAAGCTATTTCTTCCTAATTTATGCGGCCATAATAGTCTCGTCCGCAAAATATTGGCTATATTTTATTTATTCTACTAATATTACCTATTCACTATAGAGAAATATAATCTGTATAACGTCTAGACTTATGATGAATACTGTGGGCCCATAATATAATGTCTACTGAAGTATGATGTATGCTACAGAAAATGAGATAGAAATTCTCAAGAATTTTCTAAGTCATAAATAGTAGTTATTTTAAGTGCTCAGAGTGTTGAATTATGTTTGAAAACGTTAGTGTAGCAGATCCGTTAAGAACTAGAATTATTTAAAGTCTAAAATTGTGAAGAGATTGAATGGAATAGAAGTAAATGATGTTCAGTTTGTAGCAATCATTTAAGATTGAGACCTTAAACTTTGGGAATAAACTAAATTTGTAATAGAAATAATTAACAGCGGCCTCTCTTCCGGGACAGAGGCGTGGTCTTAGGTATGGGGTGATAGTAATAAGATTTTTGGACTTTCTGCGGTGTTCCTCGATTATAAGTTAAGCTTCAGACTCTAAATGAAGTGACTATTTTTTTTTAACCTTAGAACTATGAATAGGGTAACCCCGAAGATATGTGTCATACCGGAGGCCCATATCAAATATCGTAGTAGTAGGTCATTTCTTTCTGTATCTTTACGCGTTTCAGAGGTCTTGCCAGACGATTGAGGATTTTTGTTTTGGGGCAAAAAAGTAATATAAAATAATTAATAAAGTAGAGGAGCAACCTTTTTATCTCTTCTCTCACTTGGGAAATTCTTACATGCCTGAAGAATTCGGTGAACTAATACGATACCGAATGCAAATGAAGTGAAAACCGTTACCCTAGTATCACGTGTATCGGCTTATTGATTTTCTATGACGACCAAAAAATAACACCTTAGGCGATTTTCACCTCCCCGTTCCTTCTTTAGGCAAGCACAACATGTTATACGCCCAAAATACATAGACCCCCAATTTTACTAAGAAACAACCCTTTTTTAACCATTTATTGCAGAGAAAGTGAGTTGAGGCAGGCCAAAATAGACTGGCCGGGGATCTTGAGAGGTGGAATTCGAAAAATTCAATTTCCTAACTGTGAATTTAGTACAGAATGCAAGAAATAACTGGCTTTCAGTCGAAGCGTTCCCTAGGGATGGGAGGGAATGTAAAACATAGAGAATGGAGTGAAATTACACGTACCGTCTTTGGCATGTGCCTATTTTTTAAAGAAGACATTTACAGTGTTCTTTTTCTTTGTTCTGTGTATCGATAAAATAAAGTTTCGCGTGATATATTTTTTAGTATTTTGTATTAGTATTGTGTCTTTATCATCTAAATGAATTAGATTTTATAAAATAATTTATATTCTATTTGAATTCCTCTTCTTTCCCGTGGATGTTGTAAACGTTTTATTTGAATACCAAGTCCAAATGTTAGACACCGTTCCAAGGGAATCATTTTGTGTTTGTTTGTCTCACTATACTCACACCAATGAATAAACAATATTTCAAACTTGACGTCCAATCTCGTACCTAGAAATAACATACCTACATAAATATAATAACGTCTATATCCCTTGCAGGGTAGACAGAGCCAACAGTCTTGAAAAGATTGATATGAACGTGGTCTACGTTCAGCTATTTGGCTTAATGATTGAATTGAGAATCAAATAGTGACAGGTTGCTAGCCCATCACCTAAAAGACGAATCCTAAGTTTATAAGCCTATCCCTTAGGCGCCTTTTACGACATCCATGGGAATGAGATGGAGTGGTCCTATTATTTTATTTGTGCCGGGAACCACATGACACTAGAGCAATTAAAATTGATTAATTATGTAAAAATATAAAAAAGTACATACCGGAGTCGTGTCTTGAAGAGTAAAAATCTTCAATAGGGTGCGAACAGAAGGGTGTCGCATTCAATACAGGGCAACCGATCAGATGTTCAGAGATAAAAGTGAAATGTTAAGCTGTGTTCACATTCGTGAAAACACTCCAATTTTTCATCTGATCCGCCGTACGTTTCATTTCGCACAACGATTATTTTACGAGCGATTTGATTTATTTTTTATTATTTTAAGGAAATACACATTTACATTCATCTAGTGCAAGTTAACTACGAATCCCGCGGGAATTTTAGGGAAATTCTCTCTTACCCAGTTGTGTGGGCTTAGCGTTGATATGTTAGACAATTAGTCAGTGTCCTCTTTATTTATTTAGATAGAAAGAGATAGATAGATAAAACTCTTTATTGCACCATAAGGGTAAAATATACAAAATAGCACGAAACAGACATAGATGGTACAAAGGCGGACTTATCGTTAATGCAATCTCTTCCAGTCAACTTTTGGGTGGCTAGCTTTGGTCTGTGTTTTTTTATAAGAAAGTTGCAAAAACATATACTATGCAGCCATATTCAGAAGCGCTAGCTATGGTCTGTGTCATCTTGTTTCAAAATACGGAAGTTTTTAAGGTTCCATTGACAGCTATCGGGTTTCGCCACCCCGCAATGATGTTGCCACTCGTCACCCGTCACGGATTCTTCGTGACATGAAAACAAACCTACACTTATGTCCATTGAATTAAATGACAAGAATTTACTCGACGAACTAACTAACTGAGCGTCGGTGGCCGAATCGGTAAAAATCGTAAGGTTTAAATGCGTGATGAGCACTTACTGCCAAGATATGACACACGTTTATTGCATACATACATATGGCCACGTCTATATTCTTTGCGGGGTAGACAGAGCCAACAGTCTTGAAAAGACTGATTGGCCACGTTCAGCTATTTGGCTTAATGATAGAATTGAAATTCAAATAGTGACAGGTTGCTAGCCCATCGCCTAAAAAAGAATCCCAAGTTTTTAGGCGATGGGTAAGCCTATCCCTTAGTCGCCTTTTACGACATCCATGGGAAAGAGATGGATTGGTCCTATTCCTTTTTATATTGGTGCCGGGAACCACACGGCTTTAATTAACTTTGATCGGTAAAAATTACGTTGCAATTGTAAAACATTGAGCCAAGTTCATGTGTTACGAATTTAATTCATGTGTACGAACAGGTACACAAAATAATGTCTTTATCAATTACGTGATACACCTCAGAGGGCAGACATAGCCTAAAGTTTTAAAAAGGACTGAAATACATACATATATTATGACATAACAATGGAACGGAGATTCAAATAGTGACTGGTTGCTAGTCCATCGGCTGCTAGAATTCCAAATTTTTTATGAACCTTAGTGGATCATCTTCAAAAAAACACTTTTTGATTTCATTTTACAATTTTTTTTTATGTTTCTTCTAGTCACATAACTTCAGTGTCAGTATTGGCAAACTGCAACAGACGCCGGTTGAATGAACTCCAATTGCATGGAATATGATACAGTGTACAGTTTCGAATTGAAACATTCTATTAGGAAAAGTCATGTAATCGTGTATGTTTCAACGACATAAAAGTTCTTCACAAACTGTCATTGCCTTGTAGTCAAGTACGAATTATGGGCTCTGAATGCACCTGCGATTCCACCTATATACAATGCGGTGTCTATTCTCTTGAATAGACTTCTCTTAAATCTTCTGTTATACTTCTAATCACTTTGGTAAACAACAAAAATATAAAGAAAGGTCATATGCTCGTACCATGTCAATGGAATGATATGGATGGAAAATTTTCTAAAAAGTATATGTACATAATAAAAGCACGCCTTTTTTCGGGAAGGGTAGACAGAGACTAAATCTTTCTACTTGCTACGATCTCTGCATACTCGTTCTGCTTTCGCTTCGTCCACATTCATAACTCTTTTCATGCAAGCTCGGCGGTTTCGGGTACTTAGTATGCCAGTACGTCCTTAATTTAATCAAGGTACGGTCTAAGCCGTCCCACTCCGACCTCTCCATCCACACTCTCCTTGTATATTTGGTATCATTCATCCTCTTCACATGACCAAACATTCTTTACATACCCTTTTCTATTTCTGCTACTATATCTTCTTTCACATTACTATATCTTATTTCAGAATTTTGCGATAAAGAATACATCGCAGGGCTACTAAGTCTACTCAGTACAAATTAACACGAAACTTTAACCCTAGTCATTATCCCGACTAATCCCCATTAATCCATATCAACCCCTGTTAAAATGACATAAGTTGCACCCTAGCTCCCTCAGTAAACATGCACAAAATTTGGAATACAAAATACTAATTTGGCTACTCTTATCTCTTAAGAGCAATGCGTTTAAATCATAACGCACCCTTCTAAGCTGTTACTACATGAGTAAATATCAAATTATGAAGTTCAGCTTCTCATAGCAGCTAGTCTGCATTGATGTAAAACGATATTTCAAGGATCGTTTGACAGTTTTAAATAATTTTTATTAGCATAGTAATGTTAAATGACAAGTAGAAGAAAAATTATATGGTTGTGTTATGTTGTGTTATTAATGAACGTTTTCTCTTCAGTAACGTAGATTTGATGATCAATAATTAAATTATAAATCAACACTAAAAAAACACTTCTTTTGATTGTTATAACCACGTAGTCGTAGGGATGGCACACTTCTTTTCTTCGCTGACACATCAGTATTCACAATTATACGTAACTCATCCTTGAATATTTACTAACCGATCAAAATCCAAGTTTAATCTCTATTCGGTATTTACTCACGCGCTAAGTCACACGTAATTACCGTATCGCTGTATGCAAATGGGCAAATCTCCATGGAGCTCAGACCTATATTAATATTGTGATGGCGGATATACGCCGAATAGCTGGCCGTTATGTGAACAGTTATGGTTATAATGTTGATGCAAGAAACCTATGTACAGCCTTCAGATAAACTTGACCAGGCGACTGTATTAACTGGCATATGTTGTAGTCGCTCGGCTCATATACATATAAGTAATCACGTCTTCATCCTATACGAGGTAAGAAGACCTGATTTGGTCACGGTCACGTGCAGCTGTATGGCTTATTCATGGAAAAAGGCAGATTCTTACCCCCAATAGATTTTACTCTATTTTTTTTGCACATCATTTGAACAAAAAATATATGTTTAGTTCAATAAGTGGACTTAATGTACAATAAGCGAAATAAAAAAGGAGGAGGAGAAGAGCCGTGTGGTTCCCGGCACCAATACAAAAAAGAATAGGACCACTCCATCTCTTTCCCACGGATGTCGTAAAAGGCGACTAAGGGATAGGCTTACAAACTTGGGATTTTTCTTTAGGCGATGGGCTAGCAACCTGTCACTATTTGAATCTCAATTCTATCATTAAGCCAAATAGCTGAACGTGATATGTATGTATGTATGTAAAAAAGGAGGAATTGTGATATGGTGCTACGCGAGTAACCTAGCCGGCAAAAGCTTGTATAGACAAAAATCTGAAACTTTTTACAACGATACAGTTAGTTAAATAACATTCCGCTATTTTTGCCACATTTGTACAACATTTAATTTGACACGTGTTTGAACTTTAACCATTTTCCGCGGAAATTCTTCAGTGACTTGAACAAGTTAAGGTTACTTGTAGATGAAGCAACTTTTAGTTGCCGGTAGGAATCCTAAAATATTTTATTTGTTTTTTTTAATCTGACCGTTATGTTACTATTTTTACAATTATTTTTAAGTTTTGAAATGCAAGTTAATACAAATGCAGACTTAAATAACCCTGGGTACTGAACAGGTAATGTTTCATGGCTCGTGTGACGCCGGTTATAAATTGCGAGGTAAACTATCAATGTTTCGCTTTTTATTATTACCTGAAAGTGTATAGTGAAAGTCTATCGCGCGGTAAAAACGGCGTCGCGCGTGCTTTGCTAGCCTTGCTGGTGACAAACATAACGTGTTGGAATAGAAGTCATGATGAATCGTGATGCACAGAAATTTACATGTTGGGCTATTGTATCATTTGACAACCTACTTATATAATTTTTGTAACTGATTTCTAAGAATTTAAATTAATTTATTTTCGCAATCGATTTATAAATTAATTGAAATGGATGGAGTGAAAAAAGTATGCAAGGATCGTGGTAAGTGGAAAGATGAAGTCTCTGCCTCCCCCTCCGGGAAAGAGGCGAGATTTATGTGTGTATGTGTAAAAGGCTTACAACAAACTTACTTAGGGAAACAGGTATAAAATTCAAAAAGTTTCTAAGAATATAAACCTCTTAGAAATATACTAATTTATGTTTGATTATCATTTTCGCACAGTTCCTTCACTTGCTTATACGGTTGCGTGATGCGGTAACAGTTTTTTTTGCCGTGTACATTATACCTTACGTGTATATCCGTAGAGTGAAGAACGTGCGTTCATTACGTATTCCCCTAAGTAAACACGCCTTTCAATATTAGCCCAGAAACATATGGCTCTCCGTGTTTTATTAAACTGAGGTGTTCGGTTACACGATTTTAAGTATTCAGTTACAGGCTGCGAGATTTTGTTAATGCTAATTTTGGTGATACATATTTGTTTGGTTGAAGTTTTATTTATTATACATACATATAATCACGTCTATATTCCTTGCGGGGTAGACAGAGCCAAATATTGATAGGCCACGATCAGCTGTTTGGCTTACTGATAGATTTGATATTCATATAAAGTGATAGGTCGCTAGCCCGTCGCCTAAAAGGAGGATCCCAAGTTTAGAAGCCTATCCCTTAGTCACTTTTACGACATCTATGGGAAAGAGATTAAGTAGTCTGATTCCTTTTTCTATTGGTGCCAGGAATCACACGAAAAGAACAGAAGAAAAAACGAGAAGAAAAAAGAATAGGACCACTCCATCTCTCTCCCATGGATGTCGTAAAAGGCGATCCATGGTAAAGAGATGGAGTGGTCCTATTCTTTTTTGTATTAGTGCCGGGAACCAAACATAAACGTGATTATATGTATGTAAATATATCCTGAAAAAGTTATCATGCAACAAATAACACAAATTCATATCATACGACAAAAACTTAATTAACATTGTTGATCGTACGTCGGAAATACGATGTAATAAACAAACAGACAACGGCTGTGTTCAGTCCGAATGACTGGGAATTGCTAAATGAGGTGACTGACACCGTAATAATAATATCATCAATATACACATATGTATTAAAATTCAACGTAACATTTAGCCATGTGGCGTGTGACAGGGTAGAACTACACAATTATTAATAGTACTGGCATTAATGTAAAGCCGTGTGGTAATGGTAGTCCAATAGAGTAAGGCAACAATATTATTGATAGTAATATGAATTATGGATACTAAACCCCTAGATGAGATACCTCGCAACATTCAAATGATTACAGTGTATCAATACCTTTATTATTACTGAGTGACGGTTCAAAACTTAAGGCATGTATCTTTTATGATAAGATAAGGCATGTAGGTTCCATTAGCGTTCTAGGTAGTGAGGATTTCTAAATTACCAGTTAACGGAACCAGCCCGCGACCTCGTAGCGTGACGCGAAAAACTATCGTTGTCCCGTTTTACGTTATAATAAAAAGCGAAACAGCAATAGTTTTTCGCGCGATGAAAACGGCGTCGCGCGTGGAATTCTGCGGGGACAGGAACGAAGTTAACAATTTTTTTCGTTTTACATGGGAGGACTGGTATGGAAGTGAAAGGTTTAAGAAATAGGGGAAGACCGAAAAAGAGATGGATGGACGGCGAAAAGGATAATATGAGTAGAAAGGGAGTGGCCAGTGAGATGGCAATTGTCAAAGTAATTGAAAAAAACTAACATACTGTGCCAACCCCATGTAGTAAGTGGGAAAAAGTAACGATAAAGAAGAAGAAGAAGTAAGAGGACTCACGGACTCTCTCAAGTATATTCATAAAAATAATTGTAGGTACAAATAATAGGTGTCGCTGACAAAAGCTAGACTTGTGCAAGTAAGTTGTCGGTTAGTTCCGCCGGCTGAACAAGAAACCGAATAGCCATGAAACGCGTTTAGTGGCATCCGGCACTCTGTACCATATCACTAACAGCTATCAAACTCTGATACCCGTAAGAATATACACATAATCACGTCTATATTCTTACGGGATAGACAGAGCCAACTGTCTCGGAAAGACTTAAAGTCCACGTTCAGCTGTTCGGCTTAAAAGAATTGAGATTCCAATAGTGACAGGTTTCTAGCCTTTTGACTACAATAATAATCCCAAATTTATAAGCTTTTCCCTTAGTCGCCTTTTACGTCTGGTATGGAAAAGAAATATACTGGTTCCATTGTAATGTGCCGGGAGCCACACGGCATCGGTTGTATAGGTAATCAAATAGGTAGAAATTTCTGCACAACACCGAATTCCCGACTTTAAATATTATTCCTTTCCTTTTTTTGTCATACCAAATCACATTACTATGACTTTAAGCTGAGTTAAAACTGCTTTTCGTCAAAATTTTCGATAACATTGTTCCATATTCATAATGTGTAGTCATAATGTGTAGTCCATCCAGTAACGATGTTATACTATCAAGTTGGTTATATACTTGACTGAGCATGCGTTGTTTCGGGGCAGTTATGTTGTTAGCGACAGTGTACCTAGTTTGTGAACTTTCATCGATCCATCTATCATGACACTAGTTGCATTAACGTCTTCATACAATGTTGTATTATGTGTATAAGAGATTCTAAGTTTGGATGGTTTTGTTAACCCTATGTTGAAGCACGAAACACATAAAGGGATAGGCTTCTAAACTTGGGATTCGTCTTTTAGGCGATGGGCTAGCAACTTGTCACTATTTGAATCTGAATCCTGTCATTAAGCCAAACAGTTGAACGTGGCCTTTCAATCTCTTCAAAACTGTTGGCTCTGTCTACCCCGCAAGGGATATAGACGTGACTAGATGAAAAAAATTCATTCTGAATTAAACGCAAAGAGGAGAAAGGGATAGGTTTTTGTGAACAAATAAGCAATACTGGGTGCTTCGTACAATACAAAATTGCCAGCGACGGGTGTCTAACCACATAAAACTTGGAGTGTACTTGTAATGGTTACCGGCGGGCGATGTCATAAAGTTACACAATGAATATCGGATATGAGACCGATGGCAGATTCTAATAAAGTGTCACCGCTGTCAGTGAGGAAATTAAAACTGTGGAACTATGCAGAGACTATATTGTTTACGGAGAGAATTTATAAGGTGCATTAGTTTTAGAAGAATGTTTTCTGTTTTTTGTTGTTCCCGGCACTAATAAAAAAAAAGAATAGGACCACTCCCTCTCATTTCCATGAATGTTAGAAGAAGAATCCCAAGTTTATAAGCCTATCCCTTAGTCGCCTTTTACGACATCCATGGAAAAGAGATAGGAGTTGTCATATTCATTTTTCCATTGGTATCGGGAACTACACGGCACTACGGAACGGCTGTGTTTACCCCGCATGGGATATAGACGTGAATATATGTATGTATGTTATTTTTTGTTAAATGAAAGGTCGAAAGTATCTCGAACCGGCAAGCTAGCATCAAGATAGTGATCAAGCGAAAGAATTTTGCAGACATCGTGGCGAATGAAAAGATCGGTCTCTGCCTACCCTTTCGGCAAAAGTGCGTGGTTTATATATGTTTCAATGTATTGTTAAGGTGCCGTGTGGTTCCCGGCACTATTACAAAAAAGAATAGGACCACTCCATCTCTTTCCCATGGATGTCGTAAAAGGCGACTAAGGGATAGGCTTATAAACTTAGGATTCCTCCTTTAGGCGATGGGCTAGCAACCTGTCACTATTTGAATCTCGGTTCTATCATTAAGCCAAATAGCTGAACGTGGCCATTCAGTCTTTTCAAGACTGTTGGCTCTGTCTACCCCGCAAGGGATATAGACGTGATCATATGTATGTATGTATGTATTGTTAAGAGGCACAAACACTTTTGAACACAGAAATTATTATAGTAGTAGTTATCTGCGAATTTATATTTTAAGTTCGAGTTTCCACACAGCGTCGTTTCCGGCACAATAAAATGGAACCACTCGATATCTTTCCCATGGATTTCGTAAAAGGCGACTAAGGGATAGGCTTTAGATATAAACTTGTGATTCCTTTTGTAGTCGATGGCCTTGCAACTCGTCACTGCAATATTTGAATCTCAATTCAGAACCTGTCTACTCCACAAGAGATACAAACGTGACTATATGTATGTATGTTTTTCCATAGGTAATACTAGAACCTAGTTATTCTCCGCTTTGCCTTACCAGAAGGTGAGTTAAAATTATTTACCAAATAATAATTATATTAAGTACGCGATTTGATACAATTCCAACCGGATAATAACTATATTATTGCAAAAAAACTTTGTCTACCCCGTAGCGATGAACGCGATTCCGTAAACATATGTCCACAACAAACTACAGTACAGACGAACAGACACATTTCCGATACGCTCACGACGTTAGTTGCATTTAATTACATTCTGCAAAGTTTTATCTATTTTCCAAACTTGTTGCGTTGAGCGATATTAGATTTTGTTTGACTTTCTGCTCTGAGTGCTTGTATAACTTGTATATCGATATGTTCCGTTCATTATTGTGGTTTAATATGTTCAGGTTTCTATGTTTTCAATGTTTGACTGAGAGTTGAAAAGGTATTAATTATTATAACTGTAAAGTATTGTAGCGGTAGCGATGATTCGGCTCGACCGCCACCAATTGGAAGATCTTCCGCCAGGCTAGGTGTTATGCCTGGGGAACCGCGGCTCCAACGATGTTGTGTCGGAGGTTGTATATATAGCTCCAATCCTTGAAATCTTTTAAAATCGCGTCTTAGATTCTTCGCTGCTATTGGTTGAGCGCGTCAATTTCTTCGCGATGATTGAAAGTAGTTGTTTGATTGGATGTTGTGACGAGTGGCGTAGAGATGTCGCCACAGTATAATCTTTGCAATCAGACTTTTCTCGACGGCCGAAGGCTTCTGTGGCGCAGCAGTAGTGCACTTGTCTGTGAAACCGGAGGTCCTGGGTTCGAATCCTACGAGAGTTATTTCGAGGCTTACCCAATCTGAATAATTTGTCCCGTATTTATTTATTTATATTTCATATTGTCATTGCGGTGTAGTGACTATTAATAAATAAATAAATAATTTTATTGTGGGGAATAGGGACTCAGTAAGGGGCACCAATTTTTTTAAAATTTATTCATATGCTCCACATTAATAATAGACTATAAATATTCAAAGTTCTTAGTAGCAGCAAATTGATAAGTAAGTACTTTAGCACATGTACTCTGATTTAAAAAAATTAAACTCTTAATTTTTCGTTAATTTTATATTCCCTAAATTTCACACTTGAACTTGATGAACGTACTACCTTTACCATTTTAACGTGAGAGAAGTACATTGTATCGTCTGCAATAACAAATCTATGACGAAATATACACAATCACACAATGCTGCTAATACAAAATTTTTATTGCATAATGATGATCATGATTGCACACTCAAATCTCTTGTACAATTTTAAGACTAACAAGCTGTTTGATGAATTGAAAGTATGTATTGACATTCTTACGAATTTTATTCTATGAATTTATATTGACGATTTTTTATATAGTTTTAGTGTTTTTGTAAATAACTGAATGCTAAATTTGTTGCTTTTTGTAGGCTACGTTGAGTTCGATGCTTTTTGTAGGTTATGCTAATTTCGTCGCTTTTTTGTTTAGGTCGTGTTAAATTTAGATTCGTCGCTTTTTGTATATGGCGCTAAATTCACGTGGACGAAGCTGCGGATAAAGTCTGTAATAAAATAAATCCATCATTGTCATAGAATTGTATTTTGTAGTGTCTATTTATTTTTCATTGTAGACCAAAGGGCCAGTGTCTATTTTATTACAAATTTGAAGGAACATTCACATGTGCTCGTAATGCGGCCGACTTTGACCCGCGTTGATACGGTACCATATTGGTCAAGCTATGTACAGTGGATTAAACCTCAAGTCAGATGTTACAAGTTTAAATTAACTTTATGGTAATACGGAAGATCGGAGTGAACATCAATGTAGTAAAAATTTTGGGAAAGATTAATTTGTTAAATGTAGATGAATTATGTTATATTGTTCTAATTTACACATAAATTTTATTACTGAACTATGTTTAACTAAAACATCTTATAACCATGATCCAATATGGGTTTGTTTTTCTTGCAAAGATAGCGGCGGCTTTTTACATGAGTCGCTACATGTAAAAAGCCTGACTTGTCACAGCATGGCACGCGCGACGCCGTTTTTATCGCGCGATAAAATCCCGCCGCAGCCGTGCTACAGGGGCGATATCGTGGTCATTGGCGAACTTCTGAGTCCACTTCAGCGAGGTGACGATGCAATCGGGACGCCAGGCGCTCAAAGACCAATTATTAAGATTTGGTCCAAAGGTTGGACTGGCAGAGACTGCCTTGTGGCATTAAGTCCACCTCTTGTACATTTTACGTCCATAAAGTTTAAATAAATAAATAAATTTATACGATGAATGAAAACAGGTTGACTAAGCAGATATACAAGGAGAGTGTGGAGGGAAAGGTCGGAGTGGGAAGACCTAGACGAACGTATCTTGATCAAATTAAGGACATCCTGGTTAAGGGTCAGGTCAAAAGTACCCGAAACCGCTGAGCTTGCATGAAGAGAGTAATGAACGTGGATGAAGCGAAGGAAGTATGCAGAGATCGTGGCAAGTGGAAAGAGGTAGTCTCTGCCTACCCCTCCGGGAAAGAGGCGTGATGTTATGTATGTAAATTTATACATTTGACCGGTTTTATTTAGCCGATCTTTGTCATCGTGGTCATTCAAATCATGCTAGTCCCATTCTTTTAATATATTTTTTTTACACAAGCTGCAATTTTTGCAGGTTCGTCCCACATTCATTTCGCAGAATCTAAGAGGGCCGATGTACGTCATTTCGTTGGTCTGTTAGTAAAATAATTATTTTAAAATACAACTTGGTTATCTATGTTAACAGTATCGCTGCAAGGCTATCCAGTAAGTAAATGCGAAATTGAAGACTGTTTCGAAACTCAAGCCCTTTGCAACATTCCGGTGAACGAACTTTACTTTGCTGTTCATATGCTGGTTTCTTATATTAATTAGTGCAAGAAATTATATTATCTAAAAATTTATCTAAAAGACGTCGAAGTTATGTACTTTAGTTTGAATATTAACCGATGCTCTTACGGTAAGTGGAAAACATCGTGAGGAAACCTGCGCATTCAGGCAACTGGATGTGTAACCATGACCGATCCAATACGGGTTAGGTTTACCTGCAAAGGTTCATATCCAGGGCTCTTCTCCAGAGTGGTGAGGATGCAACCAGGACTATAGCCAGAAGGAAGCAGAGGACGTGTGGAGAGAGTTACATTCCAATGTCCATGCACGATTGCTACGGACCACAAAGCGACTCCAGTATGACTCCGGTCACCTAAGGGGAACCTAACTCAGCTTGGATCATATTTACAGACCCACAAACCCAGTTATCTAAGTCATTTGCAGGTGTCTTAACGATCATCTCCGTTTTAAGATTTTTAGCCTCCTTTTTATTTAGACTGTGTCCATGATTATTTAAACCTCGCGAAATAAAACATCGTGATTTTCACCTATTAGAAATGCTCACAACCACGTCACCGACTTGATAGAGAAGCATATATACACATTATCACGTGTATATCCCTTGCGGGGTAGACAGAGCCAGTCTTGTAAAGACTGATAGGCCACGTTCAGCTGTTTGGCTTTATGATATAGGTTCCTCTCCCAACGCCTAAAAAAAGAATTCCAAGTGTAAAGTCATATCCCTTAGTCGTCTTTTACGACATCCATGAGAAAGAATGGTTCTATTTTTTTTCTATTGGTGCCGGGAAACACCATGCACTTCATTATAATAGGAAAAATAAATATGAATACGAAATTATACTTTTTGTTTATTTTCCTTTTTCTTTCTTCATTCTTGAATTCAAAGTCCTGTATAAAATTACATTCAAATCAGTTCGCTATGCACTTGACTGTACTTTGAAAAAAAAAACAATGCAACAATGAGGCGGCCATTAACCCCTAATTTGAAAGCGTGCGGTAAGTATTTAATTACTGATTGTATCATAAGTGGTAATAGTTATGTCGGGTTATGTTAGTACACCAATTAGTTCGTATTAAATGGATTCCGTTACTGATTAAGTTTCTCTTTAGATTAATTGAAATTATATTTAATCCACGCAGAGAAAACAGTGTCATATTAATACTCGTACATACAAGAACTAACAGTCTTGAAAAAATTTAAATGCTACGCCCAGCTATATGGCTTATTGATATTCGAACAGTTGCCGTGTGGTTCCTGGAATCAATTAAAAGAGAATAGGATCACTCTATCTCGTTCCCATGGATATCGTAAAAGGCCACTATAGAATAGGGTTGCAAACTTGTGATACATCTTGTAAATGTTGGGCTAGCAACCTGTCACTATTTAAATATCAATTCTTACATTAAGCCAAACAGCTCACCGTAGCCTGTCAGTTTTTTCAAGACTGTTGGCTATGTCTACCCCGCAAGGGATATAGACGTGATTATATGTATGTAAACAGTCATAAGTTGCCAGTCCGTTAAAGAAAAGTTCGAAGTTTATTAGTCTTTCCCTTGATTGACTTTTACTACTGCTTTACGGCATGGGAAAGCAAATAGCACGGATTATGTCTTTATCTTAGCTAAAAGACCAGTATGGAAGTTCGTGGTATGGAAAACGTAGTGTGTGGCAGTGCTTGTAATCCATAAAGACCGTATTGCAATAAGGGAAAGGCGATATTGTGACTTAATTATAATACTACAAGGTTTCTTTATCAATGAAAATCTTTATTAATTATGGAAAATATAAGCTGTTTAATTGATGAAGAAAAAAAAACTGAAATATTTTTAGTTTAAATATCAAAGCCATTAAAGAGGACGCTGACTGGCAATTCCACCCACAATCCAAACTGCTGGGTCTAGAAAAAACACTAAGAACGGTTTTCCCGGGATTCCCGCGGGAACAAATTTAAAAGGGATTTTTCATGGGCGTACTTCGCGTATTTAAATAAAAAACAAACTTAATTGGCATTTTGTATCAAAAACCTCGACTTAAGTATCACTTTAAAGTGTCACCGAAGCATAATAACAATGTACAAGTACACGAACACATGCAACGTTCATTAGCGTTGTCCGGTGCGTGTTGCGCAAGCGCACGTAATTGTCGAGTTGCTGAAATATCCCGGTTCGACGATTGACTGGTGAAGGTTAATGAATACATCGCGTCTTTTTCTCTTACTAGGTGGACAGAGCCAACATTCTGCAAAAGACTCAAAGTCCACGTTCAGCTGGATGGCTTGATGATACATACATACATACATAAAATCACGCCTCTTTCCCGGAGGGGCAGGCAGAGACTACCTCTTTCCACTTACCACGATCTCTGCATACTTCTTTCGCTTGATGCTGGATGATGGAATTAAAAATTAGGTGGTGACAGATAGCTGTTCCCTTGACTGGCTTCTCCTATCTATTGACCTATTGGAAAAAAAGCAGCTGGCCCACATAATTTTTTTTCTTCATTACGCGACGAGCATAGACCATACACTAATTACTATAAGCGCTCGTATTTGAATCTCAATTCCATCATAAAGCCATACAGTTGAACGTAGCCTTTTAGTCATTTCGAGACTGTTAGCTCTGTCTATTCCGCAAGGGATAAAGACGTGGCTATATGTATGAATGTAGCTTTATGCTTAGTTAGTCTTAATTTTATTGCGTATCAATTCATTACCACCAAATGAAGGCAACCCTTCCACTTTAAGTGGGGCGGCGTGCGTGCGCGCAGTGTATCTTTACTTTTGCTTTCGACCAGCCGCGGTGTGCACAGTCTAAAAAAATGTGTGGTGAAATGGGAAAAGCGGTGCTGAGGGCGCTCACCGGTGCGCTACTCTGTGGCTTGGTATCCGACGCAGCCTATTTACAGGTACCTATTGTAATTAACTAGTTTATTGCCCTGGCTTCACTTCTGTAGCATTTTTTAGTAATGACCGGAAACCCGAACCGAAATTATTATTGTAGTCCCAGACTAGAAATTTAGCGTCCTACTCGCGAAATTTCATTGTTTATATAATGTTGTCTAGGGGTGCACTAAGAGAGGATTTTCCAAAATTCCCGCGGGATTATGGTGATATTTTCCTTTACGCGGGCGGAGTAACGGGCGTCCTCTAGTGGCAATATAAAATCCATCAAATCATTTATCAGGAGTCAAATAAGGACATAAGTGCTTTTCGTCACGAAAAAATAAGTCTATTTGATTTAATTTGCCAAAATTTAAATATACGATTATGCTAAGCTAATTAGAGCTAAGTGGAGTTAACAAAATATATAATAGCAAAATAGTGCTCCTTAATATAAAAAATAAACCTCAAGCCTTCACAGGATTGGCTTTTGCCCTTTCAAATAAGGAATCCTAAACAGAGCGAGCGCTAAAATAAGAAGTTTAAAGAAATAAAAAATCTAAGAACTTTCCTCAACAGCGGAGAATTCATTTAATCTTGACTCGGTTTTATGACTGTATTTCTGAATAAAAATATTGTAAGTTGTTAATTAAATTCGTAAAAAGTAGTCACGGTTCACGTATAAATATACAATAAGTTGGGACGATGTTAAAATGGAAGAAAGTTTTTAGAATTTTCATAGTTAGTTTAACTATTAATGTCTCCTCGTCAAATAGAATGGTGTTAAAAGTAAGACGTATTTTTATTGATAAATTGCCAATAAAAAAACAAAATATTTTTTTTTGCTAAGAAATTGAGATTTAAGATTTCTATAAAGATTTGGTGCCAAACAACCACACACACCTCTTATTTCTTTACAGGGTAGACGGAGTCCATTGACATGAGACTCGAATGCCTCGTTTACCTGGATAATTTTTATTGATTGCTTACTGTTAACATTTATTATATCAACTTTGTTAATGCAACTCGTACTTAAAGTACATAGGGGTGAGGTTACTTTTAGAATGCGTGGGTTCGTATCCCACCGCTGTCGGCATGAAAGAATTGAATGAAACACCGCGAGTTCATGTCAATAACTGTTTATTTCAATGCCATCCTTACTATATTTTATAACTACATAATACCAATCAAGAATAATAATAGATAGGATAGGAAGAGGCAAACCTTGTTACAGTCAACAGTACATCAACTTACTCGATTCACTGAAAATTCGCTTTCACCACGTCATAGAGTGCTATGCAGGGTTACTTGATATGCGGTTTACTGTACTGTATGCTTTGGTACCTACATTATGAGTTTCTGTTGTAACTATTCCAAAATTCATTTCACTAGCTGTTATACAATTCGTTCAAATTTTACGGGGATATAATAGTTTCTACAAAGGTTTTCAATCAAATGCCAGTGTAGTGAATGAATAAACATTAATTTGCAGCATGTCGGCTTCGGGTTAGAACAAAAAAAACACACATTTGTCAAAAATTTAAAATCGCACAGTCAAAATATCAGTGTTTGCTCAAAAAGTTCGTTGACGCATGAAACTCAATTAATATTATGTATTAAAATTTCACAAACGTCCACTCTCATCGAGTTATATTCAAACAGGACAAATTTGAAGCATACACTTCTAATGAATGGACGGGGCTCATATATCAGATTTAGATTCCAATATTGCAAGTCATATTAAGAATGTGGATTAAGCGAAGGAAGTATGCAGAGATCGTGGCAAGTTGAAAGATGTAGTCTCTGCCCACCCCTCCGGGAAAAAGGCGTGATTTTATATATGTATGTATTGCAAGTCACAAGTTTGAAGTAGTTATGAAGGTAGTAAGATAAATACAAGTAACGCCCCGCAAGGGGACAGCTAACATTAGGCAGCTAGTTATAGCTATAATACAAAAAAGAATAGGACCACTCCATCTCTAAAGGCGACTAAGGGATAGGCTTACAAACTTGGGATTCTTCTCTAGGCGATGGGCTGGCAACCTGTCACTATTTGAATCTCAATTCTATCATTAAGCCAAAAAGCTGAACGTGGCCATTCAGTCTTTTCAAGACTGTTGGCTCTGTCTACCCCGCAAGGGATATAGACGTGACCATATGTATGTATGTATGTAGTAATGATCATCATCCTAGTGTGACCTTACCTCTCTGGATAGCGCCTATGACCACGATCTTGCAATGGGTAAATCAAGCGACTTTCGTCTGACTTCCGCAAAATTTGCAGGGGAACCTAACCCATAATGAATCATGATAACACAACCATTCGCCTATATATTGTTTTCCCTCATCAGTTAGCAATTAAATAAATGTATTCATAATCAACTTAGAAGGTCTCATATCAGGAAAAAAACATTGATACATTAATTAATCATAAAATATATTTTTTTCTAATTGATTGTAATTATTCTATTATATCTTAGAGGTCTTCGGTACCGAGTGAAACGTCCTATTAGCAAACAAATAGAGAAATTCCGCTAAAACAAAGGCCGCCATAATTTTGAACTTCCCGCCAATCCATAATTCACAAAGCGCCAAGTTTTGATATAATTGGTATTTAAACTAGAATTATTGCAATAAAAGGGCCGGCGACCTTGCAATATCTAGTAGCTATAACTCCCCCTCATAAGGGAACACTAACTTTTGCAATTTTCCTTTCTCCAGAGTTTCCCTTGGGCCCTTCAAAGGCGAATTACTGTTGGTTAAATTTACTCTCATTTTCGTCGGAGAGGCCTGTTTTTTAGTTTTATTTCTTTGATCAAAATCCTCAAAGTGGAAATTGTTTGAAACTTGGCCCTGGCACCAAATTGGTATTCAGTAGTAATTTCACAAATTCGCACCTTGCGCCCGGCACCTTTTTTGCCTAATATTTCCTTTGGCAGTTTGTATGCTCAACCCCGGCTTAGATCTCGCTCTCTCAAAATATTTGTACCTATCTAACGATCAAACATTCTTAGGTTCCAAACAAGCTGATCTTGTCTTTTACCTTAATGTTTCTTGTAAACATAAACATTTTAGAAGATTTAGTTCCACTTTGAAAAGAAATTCCATATATAAAAAAAATATCAAGGGAATAAATAAACTTGTTTGTATACTGCGTGTAAATTATGATGGAAAAGTATTAAAGTTAGTAATAAAAATAAAAAAAATAAAAAAGGGTAGCTAAGTATTTTCGTAGTTTTGTGCGCGCATGTGTCAAGTACCTTGGAAGAAAGGTTAATTCTCAATTTACAAAACTTTGTTCTGGAAAAAAATTCAGTATCCCTGACTGAGTTTGCCGTCAAATTATTTGAACGTAATTTAATCTGGCTATAGTCTGATCATACTGTATGCGTAATTAATAACGCTTGAGAAACTTTCGTTCGTTCAACTTTTTTATTACAACGTTGAGAATTTTAATTTTGTATCAAAAAGTTACGGCGGGCGGTACCTACGTCGAAGCTTTTCCAATAAACTACGTGTAATATTAGAAATAGTTCGAACGGTATTATTGCTATAGTTTTAGGTGTTCATTCGAACTCGCCTCTCATAGGTATTTATTAAGGTGAGTGATTTTAGGAAGGTAATTATACTCTTATCTAAATAGATTTATTGTGCGTACATACCTTTGACGGCCTGTTTGGTAGGTAGTGGCAAGTTTTCTCATTATCCTGCGTCTGGATGTTTATCTACATAGGTTTTTTAATATAAAAAAATATTAACGATAAATTAGAATTCCTTAACTCCACCGACAAGAGTTAGTCAAAAGTTAGATAAAGACAAATAGTTAAACAACAACAAATAATAGTTTCCAAATAATGATTTTCATAGGTCATGAACGAAGTAAACACTAAACAGCATTTGATTGATTTAGAGCTTTTCAGTTGTCGCATTATTCGAAAGTGATTAAATATTTACATTCGTAATTATATCTCTTCATTCGTCTATCAAAATTATAACGAAATATATAGGTAAATTTTGATATACATTTTGATAAATAACTATTAAATAAATATATGCGGGACAAATTACACAAATTGAGTTAACCTCGAAGTAAGTTCGAAACTTGAGTTACGATATACTAACTCAACGATAATATATTTAACAATAAATACCTACCTATATAGATAAACATCCAAGGCCCAGGCCAGTTAGAAAAAATTCGTTTCTCATTATGACCATAAAGTTAAGATATCATAAAGTTTAAGGTAAACCATGGTACTTCAGCTTATACCAATAATTTTAGTTGGAACATTCATTTTACAGTATCACACACATTTTAAAAGTAACGTGAGATACAACAATGGACAGAAGTAAATGACAATTAATTATGTTTTACAAAGTATAAAGCTATTTATAAAAAACCAATCTACTTTATATTTGACAATTCTGACTTTAACCATTATAATTAGAGCTGATACGAAGAATAAAGGCTTAAGAATTTTCTTTCAAAGTGTCCTGAAAAAAAAAAGTTGCATTTTTATATGGCCAAACAAGCGAGCCCTACAGAAAGTTCCTTCCGATCACATTGGGCGAGTCTTGCCGATCGGAACTTGCACTTAGCCGCTGCGTCTGCGCAATCGCCGGGCGGCCGTGACTGCCGAGCATTGCCCCCTCTCACTTGCATTTCGTAATGTGCGCAAGTTAGTGCGATTGAGATAGTTCTCATACCTGTAGTTTTGTTTGGCGCCTATGTTATACTGCTTTTAAAAAGTTGCTTTTACGCAGGGCTTTACTCCCGTGGGAATTACCAGAAAAAGAAGTGATATATCTTAGTTACTCCAAAATATATTGTCACTGTCCCTATGCCACTGACATCTGAATCGGATCTGCTTACCACCAATTAAGAAAAGGGCTATAATAAAGAGTATTTGTATTAGAGTCTTTGTCTCTAAAACTATAAGATTATTTGTCTCTAAAACAATTGCCAGAAGATCCCTTTTTCATGATAAGTGTTGGCCTATTTTCTGACCCACAAATTTTAAAACGGTTTTTCGTCCAACATCATACCACATTTTGTAACATACAGTCTGCACCAGTTTGTGTGTCATTACGTAATAACTAGGTCAAGTTCACTTGTTATATAAGCACATAATCTGTTTGTCTTACTCTGTAAGTATTGCGAGAATGGAAAGTTGTATTACTGGTACCAATGGTAAACTAGTTTTGGCATATTGTAGATGCCCTAAGATTATGTTTCAATATTTTTGGTGTCTATATTTTGTTTATTTGTAGGTACATAGGTACTCCTTATATATAAAGCTTATGTAAAACTGCACTTTATGGCGAATTATACTTGAGTCTTTGACCAATTAGGTTTACAATGCACATAAATATTTATGAGTGCAATAAGATTTAATGTTTTGTATGAGCTTCAGTGTAAATGACTGATATACCAAGTTTTCCTTGTGGAACAACTGATTAATTCAAAATTTTAAGTACAATTAAATTTTTTTAATTAGAATAAAATTTAACTGATTTCATATTTCGTTTTTACACACTCATCATGAACGAAACTTTGGAATTAAATTAGAATGAACAGGTTTAAGTGTAATGACTACGTAAATCAGTGGCAATGCATTATTGTAGTCATCTAAGTGACTTAATTATATATGTGACACCAAAGTGTATTATGTATGATACGCAGATGGTTAGTGTAGGTCGATTAAAAATACTGTATATATTAGAATATCAAAAATGCGTCGAAAGAACCTAGATTTTTTTTTTACATTTCTTTAATATCTATTCTGTCTAATTTCTGCCTCTCTGAGAAAGAGATGTAATTATTCATGTTAAATAAATAAAAAAATAAAGTTCATTTTTATTTTTAATATAAT
This sequence comes from Amyelois transitella, assembly GCF_032362555.1. Taxonomy (NCBI): domain Eukaryota; kingdom Metazoa; phylum Arthropoda; class Insecta; order Lepidoptera; family Pyralidae; genus Amyelois; species Amyelois transitella. The sequence continues at coordinate 9,980,918 of NC_083509.1, forward strand.
TACATCTCTTTCTCAGAGAGGTATAATGTAGTAACCAAATACAAACACTTAATTTTTTTTCTCCTCCCAGCAATACGACCCTTACCAACAATATGAGCCTCAAGTCTACCGCAAGCCATTGAGAGAACACGAGAAGCCCCAGGACCTTCGGAACGTGCCTGGCATACCCGGGGTGGACTACCCGATCTACCATGAGGTGCCGGAAACCAGGTTCTCCTGTGCCCACGTGCCAGTCCATCCTGGCATGTACGCCAACGTCGAGACTGGATGCCAGGTGATAAAAAACAATATATTTTCATATTTAGTCTTTTTGTTAGTTTGTTCGTAATATCCCAGAAATTTACACAGTTACAAGAAATTCTAGATAGAAAAGCAATCAATCTATTGCAATGTCTTTTTGAGACTGTTGTCTCAACCTACCTCGTTAGATATAGAGATATGATATTTTGAATGTAAACATTAAATTTTTCCTCATTTACGGGGCAATATTCAACAATTAATTATAAATAATACTGATAAACTCACAATTTGGCACTAAGCGACAGACTATTGTTAAAAAGGCCTACTTCACCGAAATATGTCCATGCTCAACGCAGTGACATAAAAGTAAGTAGTAAGTATAAAATTCCTTTTAATCCGCTTAAAAGTCCATCAGTCATGTTATAATTTGCTGCATTTAAGTCTGTCGTAGCACAATTCGGCAGAGAGCCAATTCTCACGGTAATCCGCCTTTTAATACTCGTTCCAAAATGTTAGTTATACTATTTGAATATATCTGCACCCAGCATCTATTCATTTATCTTATCTTTATTAAAAATGTTTATGATTATTTTACTACTTAATAATTAATGTACATTTCATTGTACTATTTATTAATAATAGAGATATTAAGCGCAATTTACACGCGCATTCCTTCAGTTCTCATGATGTCTATAAATTGTATATAGCGTAGCATAAGATAACTATGATTTTGTTTTTTAGATACCTAAAGCAAGCTAAATTACGATTAATAAATAAATAAATACGATTGCAGACAGAAGTATCATAAATTCATTTAAACCAAAATTATAATGAGAATGTATTGGTATTTGTAATACAATATTGTATTTAAGTTTATTGCTCACCAATTAAATACTGTAGACAAAAGGGTAAACTTAATAGTAATAAATTATCTACCAGTTCATTTATGTCACTATAAATTTGTGTTCTAAAACAAACAATACGCATCTTAATTTTCTCAGGTGAATTATAAATTCAAAATAAATATTGGTATTTGAGAAACAAAAAATAATTTATTCAATATTTAACAATATATAAATTAATACAACTTCATACGCCATTTTGAAACAAGCGTCGCTGTAATGGGTCTGTATTTAGTCCTTTTTGCTTTAATGGTAACTGTTATGGGAAATTATGGCGGGACCCAGCGAGGGCGAAAAGTTGGTAGAATTGTTCCGGAGCCATTAGGAAATCTGTATTACTATATCTGAAAAGGTGCTTCATAAAAACTCACATTTTCAGGCATTTAAAATCCAATATACTGCTTAAGTAGGTTTGTACTTTTTGTGGCTAACATGGTAAACACAAAATTCCATCATAATCGGTCTTATTATGATGGAATTTTGTATGGACTACTGTTTTTTTCGAAATTTACTCTGAAACGGAAAATATGTAAACGAGGGCGGAACATCGATAAATAGTTTTCCATAAAACGACGTGGTTTGATTTATTAGAGGGTCAAATACAAAAAGAGTATTGGAAGAAGTGAATATTTGATCGTTATTGAGTATTATTCTAACCATTAAGTTATGGAACCACTCCACACTAGTAGTTATGGACTTCTACGAAAAATTTGCATAAACAACATTATTGGAATAAGAAAGGAAAATATTCCGCTAAAGAAAACGTTTTGCGAAATTAAAAATAAACTACTAAGCCCACATTAAATTACGATATTTTCGGGAGGAATGGACTTTTACCTTGTTTACCGATAATATTCCTTAAGGTCTGGCTATAAAACGCGAATTCAATGCTACTTTGCTTTAAACATTTTTTTTTTATTATGCAGTTTGTGTTTTAGCGCGACCTTTCCTATTTTTTCAGTATTTTTTTTATGTTTTCATTCATGTTTTTAATATAGTATAGTAGAATAATTATTAACTTTATTAACATTGCCTTGTGTGTTTTATCACCACTAACTTTTCATTAACTATTTATTGAGATGATGTTCCACTTAGATTTTCCTCATATTTCTTGAATCATTCTGCTATGTCATAGGAAAACACAATAACTAATATCAGCTTGTGAATAAAAAAAAATCCTTATCACTGGAAAATATAGGATCGATTTAATATGATCTATCCAAAAAAAAAAAGTTAGAAAAAGTTAACTTTGTTAACACACTAAATGTCTTATCCTCCTTCTCTATGTTATGTGACTGGCTGACCATAAATGACTTGACCAAATGACGGGAAAGACGTTAAGATATAAGCCTTATCAAGAGTATATAAATGAAATCGCTGATTTCCTAGCCACAATCTCAAGCTTTGTGATGTAAACGCGATTGTGAAACGTACCTAGTCGTGACTGCCATTCGTGAATTTAATCTGTCCTCTCATTTAAAGTGGAATTATTTATCATAACCATAGACTGGGGGAGTAATTAGTGACTCCGGCACAATGCATAAGACATTAAGTAATGAAGGAGTTTCAGTGGTGAGGCATTGTTGCGAGAAACGTTGGTTTTGTGTTTTCACGACTCATTTTTGAGCCTTTATAAAACAGTTTTAGACTTCTATCTATGTAAACAAAAATAGGAAGCCGTAGGCGGGAATCCCCGTTCTATATCGTGGCACGCGCGAAGCAGTTTTTATCGCGCGAAAAACGCAATTGTTTTTCAAGCGATGAAAACGGCGTCGTGCGTGCCTTGCCTTGTGATTGTCTGATACATCAACCCACAGTCCAAATCATATAGGGTCCTAGATATTTTGAATTACGCATGTAAGTTTTTTATAATGTGGTCTAGGAGGGGATTTATCGGAAATGAATAGGATTTTTCTTTTACGCGGGTGGAACCGGCGGCGTGATCTTGTACACATGATCATGCCTCTTTTCAAGTAGTAGGCAGAGACTTCGTTCTTTTGACTTACAACGTTTATGTAAACAGCTTTAATTAAACTTCAATTATTATCTTTTATCTGAGTTTGTCGGTTTGAGGTAATCTGTTCTTTTATTTTCTAGAACGTCATCGATTTGATTAAGGTTAAAAGTGGATTTGGACAAAAGCTACAAGCACTAATTCATTTAATACCCTGACCGTAGTTCAATTGAATGCTAATAAAGCATTCAATTCCACTTTTAGCGTGAAGTTTATTGAAATGAGCAATATTGGATGATTAATTAATTAAATGAACAATTTTGGACTAATGGACAGTTTATTGTTGGCCGTCGATGCTAACTTCAAATAGTCATTTTTATAGTCTGATAATAGACATTTCGTGTCTTTGTTTTTTGAAAAAAAAAAACACAGTTTTTTTATATATTTTGAAAAGGTTTGGCATTTTTAATGTACAGCTGTTTGTCAGATATAACTTTCGGTGAACGTATTGTCAGTGTTATTTCCAGTATGATTTTATTGTTAATAGGTAAACAGGCTAGAATTTTAGTTTAAACTGGATTTTGTCTGCATCTCTGTCTGTGTTATACCTGATTCTATTTATTTTTCGGAATTTTAGGAATGTAACCCGTTAGTGCTCTCTTACGAACTTTCTTCTCAAAGACTACCATGCTAAGTAGGAATCTTTAAATTATGCTGTGTTTTAACTGTCGTGGTCCCTCAGTAATTTACTCATTCAGACAATAATTTAATAAACATACATACAATCACTCCGTTATCCTTTACGGGTAGACAGCGCTAACAGTCCTGAGAAGACTAAAAGATCATTCACAGGTGTATGGCTTGATGATGGAATTGAGATTCAAATACGAGTAGTATTACTAGCCCATTGCCTTAAAGAAGAATCCTAATAACGTGTCACTATTTGAATTTCAATTCTCAACTGAGCTAAACGTGGTCTGTCAGTTTCTCGCTGGCTCTGTCTACCCCACAAGGGATATATAGACGTGATTATATGAATGAATAAATGAATTAAATAATATATATTTTCCATAATATAATTACCGATAATGATTACAAGATCATAGTCGAAGATTCCGCGTAAACAAATCGCAAGAAAACACAACTCTATCGAAATGAATGAATACAAATATTAATTTTAAATACGGCGAAGCATTGAAAACGAGACGTTTTACAATAAACCGCTTTGAAAACTAAACGCGAACTGCTTTAAAGTCCATCTCGGTAACAGGACAACACCTGACTTACGTTAGTTGTCTGTTAGAAATTTTAAAGTAGATTACCTGAGTGCAAGAAATTGCAAGTGTATTTCTTATACAGTATACATACATTTCGCATAGTGCACTTTTTTTATTCGGTAAATTTCCATTTATAGTTATGAGATTATCAAGCTTTTCATAAGTAACTAGTGATAATCATCTAATATATTCAAAAATAAAGACATATGTTCATACATTATGTGAACGAACTACACACGCACGATGGTTTAAAAAATATCATATCCTTTATTGTTTTCTTTCGTCGTTCAGACGTTTTGTCCAAAAGTTATATAAAGAATGAATCTAGTAATATTATTAATTTTTTATAAGATAAATAAGTTTAAATTAAGTAAAAGAGATAAGAAGAGAGTAGAAGGCGCCTACATAAAATATAACAAAGAATTCAGTTTTAAGTTTGTAAATTTTTGACACTTGTTCAGTTGTATATTTGTGAAGGCAACAATCTTATTTACTCGCTTACCCCAAAATAAAATGTTACTAAAAATCAAAAAAACTCAGTAACCATACTTGTGCTGAAAATTATGACAAACAAACAGTTGTGTTCTAAATAAATAATCAACAATTAATTTACGTTGGTTGTCGACAAACCCCATGGGGTACATGGCGATTCATTGTAGTGACCCAGCATAGAGTAGCTAGAGACCAAGTCGTTGTAGTATACCACTGTTGTTGTGATGGAAACATAAGATGATAGAACTATTATTCTACTATTAATTTGAAATTTAACAAAAGTGTATTAGCAAATGAATTTAAAGTACACGAGGTGAAGAAGTCGGTTATGGATAAGATTGTTCAGGCATTAGTAAATTTAAGATCTATTTAATACTTGTTTTTATTTGAACTAACTTTTGAAGCAGGAAAATGTAATTGATATAAAGTAAGAATTGGATAAATATACTCGTATTTCATAGTACATACATATATTCTATAAGGTAATATACAAAACCTTTGGCTCTATGTGATTGTCTTCTGTGGACCCCGAGGGCCACTAAATAATTATTCGGGCGGCAAGTGGTAACAAAGGGGTCGGACAACGCCGGGAGGAAAGCGTTGTTTCGAAAGGTTCCCTAATTGCATATTTACGTTGCCTCCGACTTATTGGCCATGTTTGCTAAATTTCTTAGTGGTCATACAGATTTGTAAGCTATGAACGCGCAATTTTCTCCCTATTTTCAAATCTGTTTTGAAAAAACATATTGTGGATGAGACTCTGCCAATTTTATGAATCATTTCGTCGATAATTCTTTGTTTCTTTTTGACGAAGCATGTTGTGCTGATAACGGGCTGCTTTAAAAAAAAATTAACTATTAATAATTACTAAAATTTTCAAGTATTTTCTCTATTTTTCATACTCAGCTTTGAAACAAGAGTGTTAACACATATTTAACACATATTTCTCTGCAATTTGACCGGTTTTAAATAAAACAATTTTGAGTTTGTGGCACATTTACTTTTCTAGTCCAAAAGCTTTTGCGAGTGGACAATGCTATGTCATATTTTGTGATAAACTAGAGTAGGGCTAGCTTTTTCTAGTCATAAATTTCCTCAGTTCTCCCCTCGACAATAACCATAATTTTTATCTGGCGAGTGCATCCAATGTTCAAACAGAACATAACTTTGGCTTAGCCCTAGATAAACAGAAGTTACGCGGACAGAAGCTAATCTAGATCGATATCATGGATCCTTCATAAGTTAAGAAATGCACCGAATTGGAACTTTGCACTGCTCAAGGATACTAGATGAGTTTTTGTTATTTGTATTGATTTCGAATTTGATATAAATGTTGATATATTTTTATACCATCTAAATAAAAATTGCTGTCTAAATGGAGATTATAGGAGATCTCAGAAATAATCCATAATGATAGGGATCTTTTTCAAAAATAAATATTGACAATTGATTGAAAACCAAGAGCGGAGTAGATAAGAATTTAATGCATGCATATAAAGTTCTTATCACAGATTAAATAATTTTGTGGAAATATTTAATTGAAAACTTTTTTGGCCTTTTAGAAGCTACAACTGGGGAAATGCTTAAACAAACCTAACGCTCAAAGCATTTTGTACTGATTCAACTTTAAATAAATGTGAATTATTTATTCACAAATCAAATTGGATCGGGAATTTAGAAATATGAGAGCGGTTTTTTTTCTCAATCAATCAATATCATACTTACTTTACAAGTATGTCCGTTTCGATTGCACGTAAGTTTTGAACCAAAACATGACCACATCCAGTAGGTGTTTATCTGCGTTTGTTATGGCCGGCCAATTTCCACAAATTGAATAAGTTCGTAGACATTGTTGAGGGAGCGTGACTAACCTCAAAGAACCTCCGCGTAGGAATCTAATCCCTAGTTATTATTTCCGTCACGTTATTATTTCCTTGATGTTAATATAACTTTGTCAAGGTGTTCTATTGTCAAAGCAATCGTAATATTACCGCTTCGATTTCGGAACATAGCCATGACTATTCCGATTTCTGCGAACACTGCTCGTGTAAAACATAGTTTTGATCAATACGTGAATATAATCGTATCTATTTTAGTTTACAATTATGCTAGTAGGTATGGTTCAGTGCGAATCTTGTAAACAGATAATTGAATAAAATTGCAAATTTCTTACCAGAAATTCAGTTAGTTTGTTGCAATCCTTCCGATTTTATTTCAAAAGAGTTGGAATAGTTTTCTTTCCAGAACATAACAATACATTATTTATATTGTAAAGTATTTTTTTTTTGGAGTAATGACGGCTTTAAATTTTTATACTGCTGTAAAACTATTGTAACATTACGTGGGACAGAAAGCACTGAAACCTAAAAACTATCAGTACAATATAATAAACCACTTCATCTCTCTGCCATGGATGTCGTAAAAGGTGACTGAGGGATATGCTTAAAAACTTGGGATTCTTCTTATAGGCGATGGGCTAGCAACCTGTCACTATTTGAATCTCAATTCTATCATTAAGCCTAACAACTGAACGAGGCCTAACAGTATATAAAAGAATACATTTTTATTATATAGGTGAAAAATGTTTATATAATTGTCATTGTATCAACAACTCGTAACAAATACAACATTGAACTACTTATGACCCCTTATTATACATACATACCTAAAATCACGCCTCTTTCCACTCCACTCCATTCATAACTCCTCATGCAAACTCGGCGGTTTCGGGTACTTTTGACCTGACCCATATGACCTTATTGATTGTTTTTATTAATGCTTTATTATCGCTGAATGCACAAATTTGCTTATAGATTCGCGTGAAGGTTTGAGGTCAATTTTATGCTGGCTCAGTGCAGCTAAGCCGGCTTACGGTCTCCACCCAGCTTGAGCTTAGCGCCTGTTGCACTTGGGGCTTAGAGCTGAACTGTTTGCGGGGAATTTGATACCTGCTTACAAACTAAGTGAAAGCATTATATTGATACTCAAATTCTACTGACAGGTTATTTATAATAATTATTGCTGACTAAGTAATACAATAAATCAAGGAAATTCTGAATTTGTTTCACTCGACGTAGCCTTTCAGTGTTTCCAAGTCTTGACTCTGTCTACCCCGTAAGGGATAAGGCAAATGCTTAAAACTTTGGCCTCTTTTCCCACCCTCGTTTTAGATCATCCTGTATTCAAAATTTTTCGATCACTGTATTCTGAATTATATCTCCATCATATCTTTGAGTCTTGTGAGTATAACTTTTCATTATTTTATTCTCGCAACCCATTCACACGGGAAGTATTTATAGATACCAACTTTGCTAAGAACACCCTCTTTACAACGTTTTAAACGGGAACAAAATCCGTCCACAACTTTCCGAGATTAGCGCAAACATACATACAGAGAAAATAGGGGACTTTTTAACATGTAGTGGCAGTGATTTCACACAAATTTAAAATAAATTGTATATTTAAGTAATCGAATATAGTGCAGGGATAATAAACACGTATAAACATACATATGTACATACATAAAATCACGCCTTTTTCCCGGAGGGGTAGGCAGAGACTACATCTTTCCACTTGCCAAGATCTCTGCATACTTCCCACTCTTCATCCACATTCATAACTCTCTTCATGTAAGCTCGGCGGTTTCAGGTACTCTTGACTTGACCCTTTGCCAGGACGTATAAACATTTTCATAATTTGTACAAATAATTCGCAGTCACGTTTAAATGTTATGGTAATAATTATGAGAGATAAGGCACGCCTCAATCAATAGTACTAAAAGCTATTTATTATGACGGTAGAAAAATTAAGTTTAACTTATTAGTGATAAAAAAATGATTTTAATACGCCATAAAAGACATTTCATATTTGGCACGTTGCTAAATTATGTTATTCCAATGAGGCCATCATTTGAAAGAAATAATTTTATCAAAAACAAAGACAAAAATTAAAATTTTTTTACATAAAATTACAGGATAATATTACATGCGTTTTATTGCAAATATTAACCAAATTTTTTTTATAGTCTTGTAAAATTTTGCTTTGCCGTATTAAATTTTTTTATTAAAAAAACCTAGTTATCTATTTTTCTTCCTAAATGTATACTGACAAACAATATGTTACTTAGAAAGCGTAGTAATTACTAGCGTAATATCCTTCAAACCAGTCTCGAACTAACTTCAGGGTAAGTTCAATCTGTGTCATACATCCTTCAAGCTTTGTATTATTTTGTAGGCTTACCACGTGTGCCACGACGGGCGCGAGGGTCACCAGGGGGCGTCATTCCTGTGCACCAACGGGACTCTCTTCGACCAGGCCAAGTTCGCCTGCGACTGGTGGTACAACGTCGACTGCTCGCAGGCTATCGAACATTACAAGTGAGATTTACAAAATAAACACTGAGCTGACTGTGAAAGGGTTTAAAGGACGCCCAAGAAATCAATTTAAGATTTTTTTATATACATACATATAATCATGTCTATATACCTTGCAGGGTAGACGGAGTGAACAGTCTGTAAAAGACTGATAGGCCACGCTCAGCTGTTTGGCTTGATGATAGACTTGAGATTCACATAGTGACAGGTTGCAAGCCCATCTCCTAAAAGAATCCAAAGTTTATAAGCCTATATCCCTTAGTAGCCTTTTACGACATCCATGGGAAAGAGACGCAGTGGTCCTATTCTTTTTGCTTTTACGTAAAATTCCTCAAGTCTTGTACACCTTCTGAGTATGTAAGAAACTCATCTTACCAACAACCAATCAGAGTTTTAAGTCACAGGCAGCTAGCTAACTTTGAAAAACAAATTATCGAGACCTTCCCAGCACAAAGTGTATCTCAACTTAATAAGAAAAGGTTTCATCCTAACATCATCTTACTACTGAATGGATTCGGATAAAACGTAACAGTAATTTAATTTTAGTACATCAGTATAACACAAAGGATTCAACGGAAATGAAGTCGCGGACAGATGCTAATACCGCTAATCAAATATCCACATACTTGACCCACATAAATTTCAAATTATCATACACTTGACTTCGCATGGGAAACATTTATAGATTTAAACATTTCTCAGAAAACTGTCTTTTCAAAATTGCAAACAGGAACAAACTCCATCTACAACTTTTCGAGATTAGCCCATACATACAAACAAAGACAATAACTGAATGACTTTATAAAATGTAGTGATTTAATCAACAGCTAAAATTACACTTTTCTTTCAGATTGAACGCTGACCCACTGAAAAACCCTTACGTGCCAAAACCCAAACCCGAGGAACTGGAACACCAGGGATTGCCCCACGGGATCTACTACAAGAAACTTTAAGCGTCAGTTAATTGGTTTTTCTTGTCACCAGTAAATTATTATCTCCTTCAATTTTATGAGGAACGGTAAAAGAAAATTTCAAAAATTCTAAGCCAGTTTCCTAGATTGTTTTTTTTTCTTGTAGAATTCCTTTTTTATTTCAATCAATTTTGTTTTGTTTCAAAACATTATTGTATTTGGCAATCGTAAAAAAATTGCAAAACATCTTCGAAAACCACAAAATGTTTAATGTTCAAATGTGTATTGTAATTATGACTTAATTAATTTCCTTATGTTCTCGAAAAAATCTATGAAATAAGTTTAAAAATAGGGAAAATATTTTCGTATTATCTGAAACTATAAATGAATGAGGATCAAAATTTAAAAAGGTCAGAAAAACATTGTGACCAGTTTACGTACAGTAATAATGGTAATGGACTACACATAAAAGTAGGTTTACCAAGTCGTGATGTCCTACCGCTACTGAGGTGGTTTACTTTGATGACCACTGTATTATATAAAAAAAACTGTTTATAAATGTTATACTTAGCTTGAATTAATTTTTCATTGATGTAAACGATGTGTTGGGAATATTGTTATTATTTCTTTTTTTTAATTTTTTGTAAAAACATATTTTTGCTTACTTGCATATTTTTTTAAATACTTTTTTATTATCTTTCACAGAATTTTAATTTGTAAATAAATTTTACGTTCATTTAAATATTTTCACAGTTAAAATAGAGTAAAGATAATACTTGTAATTAATTGATTCAGTTGATTGGTACCTTGCCGAAGATTCTTAGCCTTATTAATTTAGTCTTAAGTTTTAGTCCAATACTCTTCTGATTTTCTATATATTTGTGTGCCACTTAAGATTAAAATTAATTGATGGATTGGTTGTAGTGATAGTGTAATATTATTTGTATTTTTATACAATAAAATATGTATGAAATTTTCCTGCTCTGTTATGATGCCCGCCCCATAGACGCCATGGTCTAATAAGAATCATCCCTTATCTTGAAAGTACATACATACATATAGTCACGTTTATATCCCTTGCGGGGTAGGCAGAGCCAACAGTCTTAAAAATACTGATAGGACTGATGGGCTAGAAACCTGTCAACTGTCACTATTTAAATTTCAATTCTATAATCAAGCCAAAAAGTTGAACGTGAATCTTGGAAGTACTTTTCTTAAAAATTCAAAAGACGTTATTGGTATTTTTCTAGGGGCGTCCTTTTCAAGGAAGATCACGGTGTGGTTATAACCATTGTCTAAGTAAGCGAGTTAAGATATTCAATGACTATTATGTTAACAGACAGAAGAATAGCTATTGTTGCAATCTCATAAAATCCGAGAAAAAGAGATGGAGCGATATCCTACAGTGCCGGAAACCACGCGGCACACAGAAATCATTTTGAAGTTACGAAAAACAGCGAAATAAATGCGTTCTAAATCCCCTCTGTCACCTAATCCACCCCTGGCATCAATTCTTAATACGGCACTGGTTGAAATTAGATATAAATGATACAGGCTGTACTCGTCCGGCAAAACGACGCTACAGGGTGTTGTAAAACCGTAACGCGGTCTCAAATCCGCCAGATAATGCCGACTAAATTAAATATGAAATCCTGAATTAGGTACATGATGAGCTGAACAACAATTTTGGTTGGTTTTATTACCTCTCCTGAGATTAGGTTGTGGATGATTTGCGAATGTTATTTTGGGGAGTTAGGATTTGGGTAACGGAAAAAAATTTTATAAGCTTCCTTTTGGCGTTAGTTGCCGGGGCGCGAAAAGGTATGCAGTGATCGCGGCAAGTAGAAAGATCTAGTCTCTGTCTACGACAACGGGAGAGAGGAGTGATTTTACTTGTGTATGAAAATAAACTACAGCTACAATGTTCATATAACGTTCAGGATTGTACAATTTATTGCGAGTATTACAAGTATAAGCATCGGTTTGTACCATCGCCGCTTACAAAATAAGTTTATGAATTACTAGCTGTGCCCGTGACTCCGTCCGCGTGGAATAGTTTTTTTGGGCATCATTGTAGCCCTTAAGTATGAATAATTTCCCCCGTTTTTTTTTCACATTTTCCATTATTTCTTTGCTCCTAATAATGTTATATAGCCTAAAGGCTTTCTCGGTAAATGGTGTATTCAACACAAAAATAACTTTTCAATTTGAACCAGTAGTTCCTGAGATTAGCGTATTCAAACAAACAAAGAAACAAACAAACTCTTCAGCTTTATATTAGTATAGATGATATTTCTTAATAGAATATTCAATATAACTAAATCTAAGATTTAAAACATTCATTTGACTGCACACCTCATGCTGCAGTCTCTTGGGAAACCGTCCTTCATTTCACTTCTAAAACACTCATTACACAGCACATTGTATGACGGATGTGAAACACTTTCTGTGTATGAAAAACCGTAGACGCCCAGAGGTCCCCCTGAGGCCATTTCTGTGACTTCTCTAAGGCAGAAAAGTAAGGAACATGTTTTGCCGGAGGGCCATTTTTCTGAACAACCTACACTACATTATTTTACTTTCCAAACGCTCTTTGTAGTGCTTGTAACCTGAAGTAGATTATTTTATTTTTGAAGGCTTGAAGTCATGAATTTGGGTTCTTACTTAATATTACATTATGTGTTTAGCCCTGTGAAAGGTCAGTTCAAGAGAAAACCGATCAGCTTGTATGAAAAGATTGATTAAAGTGAGTATAAAAAAAGTAGTGCACACGGTTCGGGGCAAGTAAAAATGTTTATTTAACTAAATCAAGCCAGTTCTGGATTATGATAAAATGGCGCATCCCGGGTTTGTCTCCAAAAAGGTAAGGATTAACGCCAGGAGAAAGAAGAGAAGACAAATTCCTTAACACATTTTAATTTGTTTCTACTTGGAAATGGTAGGTCTCAAAATTATAAAGAGTGACAATCAATGTGATTACATATACGTTAAATACTTTCTACACAAGTTATAAGTGTCGTCGCCTTTTGCGGCGTTTTCATCGAAGCACATACATTTTTATTATTCCACATTCTGAAATTGTCCATTTTGAAATTCATGCCGTATTAACTTTAACCGAAAATCCTTAAAATGCTTTTATTTACGTAAAATTCATTTTGTATTCCCCGCAGTCCCAATGCAATTCTCATTTTTGTGAAAATTATGTGCGATCGTGAGAAGCTGTTGCGTTTAACGGAACGCAAACAACGAAATTTGTTAAAACTAAAACAATATATGGTGTCCCGAACTGTATTGTGGTTGCGGTAAATGCAACTTTTGCTTACGAATAGTTCTGAATCGGAATGTAGTTTTGTGTTCAAGTTGTTTTTTTATGTTAATATTTTACTGTAGAATATAAGTTTCGGGCGGATAAAGTTCCTGGGTTTGCAGCGAGCGATTTAAAATAACTTACATTCGTAAAAGTAAAATTGGTTGCTTTTTTGGTGCTTTTTTTAAAGTTACCATGCTGCAGTTTGTTTGTTAGTTTTACCTTTCGAATAAAATGTTTCGAATAAAGTTTTTAACAATGTCGATTATTATAACACGGCACATTGTAGGTGGAATGACACGGTTGTTGAACTGTAACAAATACAACTATAAATTATTACTGTAACTCTTGAAATCAAAAGCATTTTACGCTACCAAATATTGTAATAAAGAATGTCTGTTTATCAATATACTTTATCTTTATATTCATATAAAGGTTTGCAAGGCACGCCACCTAAAGCATATTTACCGAAGGCATACATAGCCATGTTCACTGTACATAAATTTCGCTATATCCACTCAGAATGTTACCCTGACCTAACACTATCCCTTACTTAGCTGGATCCTTAAACTGCATTGTTCCCACAGGTGCAACATAAATTCTAGACATAAGGGCAGCGCTCCACCAAGTGGTTTATAAGCTCAATAGATCCTCGCTTATCTACAGCGGTGTGCGCAGACCTTATTTACGGCCCTCCAGAGACCATTCATTTGGTAAGACGGCATATAGTTGTTTGCTCCCTCCATTTTTATGGATTGAAGATAAAGTATGCCTGCTCCGTGCTTCGTGTTGCTATAGACTTGTGATAGAGTTAGCTTCGTGTGTATTCAATAATGTTTGTGGTATATCAAAGTACAAGCATATCTGTACCTTATTAGTTTGATGATAAAACTGTTTTTGGTTCAAAAGTACAAAAACCCATGTAATAAAATAAAAAAAACTGACCTACTTACGTATTGTCAAAACCGCTATAAGGCACGAGGGGATTCTTTATAATCGTCTAGGCGAATCCCGGGGAAATGAAAATTAACGGAATTTTAGCTTTAAAATAAACATAATATATAAACTAACTTAGTTATGAGTAAAAAACGCGATACCTTAAAATGAAAAGCGTGAAACGAGACGTTTTCACAAATGCGCTGGTTTCTTGAACAATGAGTTCATATATTTAAAGTATAATGGATGCAATAGAACTGAATGCATTGTTCCATTTGGCGTACATTACTATGATTCAGGCCGTTTCAAATTAAGCACAATATACTGCGCTGAATTGAAGAGGCTTCGGTGTGTACAATACGTATATTAATAGAGACGCTTAATCCCGCAGATTAAGGTGTGGTCCAAGTAATTTGTTAGTGAGTTGTAATACCTTATTGTTTATACTATAGCAGAAGCGTTAAAGTTTTGTTATTGTCATGTCATGGATGAACTGTTTAATATGTGTCTTAAGGATTTTTTTTGCGTAAGATATATCTATTTCTATAACGTAACGTATTTGGCTCATTCTTTTGACATTTTCTTTATTTAAGTATAAACTTAATTTTAACTAACTGTTCGTTGTAGTATAGTTGTAAGTGTTATCAGTTATGCGTTGTAGACTGCATTTAATTTAGACAAGTTTTTGACAGGATCAATAATTTATGAACAAGTGTAAAGAAAAAAAAAATATACCAACAACGTTCCATTTTCAAATGACGATGCAGTGACTTTCTGTGGGGTTTTTTTCTTAATTTTTCAACTCGCTTCCTCTTATGACAAACTCCAAACGACAACAGAAGTAAAGCGTATTAATTTCGTAGGATGCCTCTAAGGGGATGATCTGTGGTAATTAGCTATGCACATTGAAAACAGACAGTGTAAGAAACGTTGGTAGAATGTACGAATTGAATGGATTTGCACAAAAGTACGAAATAAAGTATCTTCTTATTATATTTAAGAATGTTTCCCTTGTTGGTGGTGTGGAGCATGCATCGTTTGTTTGTTTGTTTGTTTGTAATATCTTTATTGCATAGAAATTATACAGTAACTAGAAAAAAGTAAGTACATAGTTACATCGTTGTGCTTTTGTTTAAAAAATGAAATGTAATTTTATATAAGACGCACAAGAGGCTTACATTCTATATATTAAGAAGTGGGAAAGAGTTTAAGATTATATATTTTTATATAGACTGTACCTGTATGTAAACAAAGCCTAAAATTTACATAACAAAACGAAATAACCGAAACTAATTGCAAAACTGTTTAGCATTGCATTTTTTAACATTATATTTCTGGGTAATTTCTTTATGCGTAAATGCATATATATTATCACGTTTATATCCCTTGCGGGGTAGACAGAGCCAACAATCTTGAAAAGACTAATAATCCACGTTCAGCTGTTTAGCTTGATGATAGGATTGAGATTCAAATAGTGACAGCCCATTGCCTAAAATCCCAAGTTTATTGCTTTGGCGGAAAAGAAGTTAAGTAAACTGGTAGTAATACAATAGTTTATGTTATCATTAATATGGCTTACACACAGTTCCACGTCGTTTAACCCTAATGCCAACTCGAAAATTAGTTTGTGAGCACCTCGGGACTCCGAATCCCAGGTAATCCCCTGGTACAGGCGTAGTTAGTTGCAGGTTACAGGTTAACTATCATTATTATACTACAAACATATATTACGTTTATAAGTACCAATGAGGTTTATGCGATTAGTTTCAGTGCAAACCCATACTACAGACTATATTTTTGCATGCCAACTGCGACTGAATGATAAGTGCTTAAAACAAATGTAACAACTGTATTATGACTTATTCAATACATACATACATACATACATACATATGGTCACGTCTGTATCCCTTGCGGGGTAGGTAGAGCCAACAGTCTTGAAAAGACTGAATGGCCACGTTCAGCTATTTATTTGGCTTAATGATAGAATTGAGATTCAAATAGTGACAGGTTGCTAGCCTATCGCCTAAAAAAAAGAATCCCAAGTTTGTAAGCCTATTCCTTAGTCGTCTTTAACGACATCCATGGGAAAGGGATGGAGTGGTCCTATTCTTTTTACATTGGTGCCGGGAACCACACGGCACTTATGACTTATTCAATGCATAATAAATCTTTCATTCATTCATGTTATCATCATCAACGACCCTCCATGATGTCAATGCCAATCCTGGGCCACCGCAATCCAGTTTTTGTAAGCATTGTACTTAACATCATCAACACATCTAGCCGCTGAATGTTCATGTTCTTATGGTTAGGAAAAACATTATGAGGAAAGGCGGTCAAGCGGGAATCTTCTAGCACCAGGCATTATATATCCTTTTTTTGGAGGGCTTTCATTGTGTTTATATTTCAGCCCCATATGACTTGGCACATCGCCCAGCGTTAATCCTGGGTACATCTTCTTCCCTCCAGAGAGAAGCCCAAGGCTCGCCTTCTGAGCGTAACCCTGGATTGAGTAGGCCAAGTTTTAACACGAAGTAACTCCCATCTAACCTTTGTTACCTTTGCAGGGGAACCTAACAAGCAATGCAGTAGGACCACGAACACATGTAAGTATGTACATGGTAAAATCTCGTTGTGGGATTTAAATAAATAAATAAATATATACGGGACAAATTACACAGATTGAGTTAGCCTCGAAGTAAGTTGGAGGCTTGTGTTACGAGAGACTAACTCAACGATACTATATTTTATAATAAATAGTTATATAGATAAACATCCAAGATCCAGGCCAATCAGAAAAAGTTCTTTTCTCATCATGCCCTGGCCAGGATTCGAACCCGGGACCTGTGGTGTCACAGACAAGCGTACTACAGCTGCGCCACAGAGGCCGTCAAAATGATTTTATCATGCACCAGTGGAAAAATATAAAAAAAAAACATAATTTATAGTGAAAAATGAAGTGGCGTGAATGTGTCTTCTTTTGTTTAGAAATTTAGGACAACTTCTCGTCTTCGAAACTTTTACTTAAAAATTCAAGTCCAAAATCGAAATTTGATTCATTAAAGGGAAGAATTTGTTAATTTGTTTGTAGAACATCGATTACAAAGCAACTAACTTTTCTCTCGATTTCGCATCGGAATGCCCAAATTTGGAGTTTCGGACTTACAAGTAAGCTTGTTGTAATTACCCTTTTCTTCAACAACAACGGCAGACACTAGTTAGAGTGTTTGCCGTAGGTTTGTCCTGGGAAATTACAAAATATTTTTGGTAAGAATGCCATTTATGCTTCGATCAAATAATTACATTTTCTTACTTAGTTAATTAAAATTTTAATTCGCATGTTATAAACAAAAACTGCATATCAAGTTAGCCCACCTCTATGTTGTTTAAATTGGTCAAGCATTGACTAAGAATGGATTTTTTTATTTCCTGGCGGACGGAGATGGTAAAAGTACTTACAAAATAAATGAATATATTACAATTTATTCACGAATTTACTAACACACGAATTTACTAACACATAAGTTAGTAAAGTGTAACTTCTCGTGATAGAAAATAATAATATAATACTGTCAATAAACGGCACTGCAGCAGTTAATTTGTTTTTTCGTTCAAGGTTCTGCCATTTTATTTAGAATCGAGATTGAGCAGTCGGCTCCTACTTAAATTAGATTTTTCTCCAATAAGACTCCCGTTGGCAGACAAATTATTTTTGTTATATTTTAAAATGTTTCAGGCTATTATTATTGTCATAGTAAACTGTAGAAATTTTTTTTTATTTTTCTGACTTTTTAGAAAGAAATTGTTGATGTTTTTAATAGAAAAATCATGTAGCAGAACAATGTAGAATGTCTTAACTATTACACAGTCAAAGTACTATAAATAAATAAAAAAATAGAAAAATAAGAGTATTTTAGTTTAATCAATATTGTTGAGAAGTAATAATAACTATTAAAAACTTAATTATGTTATTCACAAATACGATGCCATGTCAGAAGACGATGATTTGTAGGTATTATTTAACTTTATTGCCACAAAAATAATCGAAAGGGAACAGTTGATTTAATCACAAAAAAATTACATTACCAAAGTCAATGACTCTTTCTATCTTTCCTCCTTAAAGCAACATTCACATCACTTCGTACGTGTAAATTCCTAGACAAGACATTTAATCAAGAACTTGGATCCTAGAATAACATACAGCACGAATTATGACAACAAACAAGCATATTATGCATAATTATTGTTGAACATCGTAACAAACACAAAATGAACGTTGAATTTAATGCACGCAAACAATAACATTAATTTTATGTTCTGAACAAATATATTGTTAACAATTAATTACATTAACATCACTAACAAAATTGTTGCAATGTTGGTAATTTGACTGGAAATCTCATTTCAATAGTTTGTTATTCAAATTATGCGTATAACTTTTTGTAATAATTTTTTATATACACATGTGATTTTCGGAAAAGTGGAAACAAAATGTCATATGTTCTTGCATCTCTCTCATATATCATTGGAGGCGAGTAGCTCATACTTTTACTCTTGGCATATTGACATCATTCTAAACAATTTTTCAATTTTGCCAATTTAATAATCTGCTATTTTTATAGTCCGATCTCCAACGATCAACTCTCAAAAGAGTTGAATTTATCAACATTTTTTATTATTCTTATTGAGTATTACATTATTTGTAGGAACTCGCATATATTATGTAGGTACTCGTAAGAATATACTTTTTCAGCTTCGTGTGAAAAAATACTTCGAAAATCCTTAAAAATACATGACAAAGCCACTTCTTTGTTTCAAGATATTTCCGCCAAATTTGCCATTTCGTTACTCATCTTTATTGGTAAACAACTTGCTCATCACTTATTTATGATACAACAATCTCAAGAACAAAAACTTGCCAATAAAAGGCGGATAACGGAAATTCATCAAGAGCAAAACATCGAGAGATAGAACACTAACGGAAACAGGAAATAATCGCAAACAACCACTTAATTCTTCAAAGACAGTGGAACTTGCAAAGAAATCAAGCTGTCTGGAAACTTCCCACTTCCAACACTAACAAGAAAACTATTAGCAATTATCAGATGTCGGTGTTTCAATCAATTTGCAACTTGAAAACAAGGCGCTTCGGTAAATACTCCAACTAACTTAACTTTGCATTTATAACATTCCTTGTCCACTAAATTATAAAGTTGAGACTCGATTGATTTAGTTACTTTTATATTTTGTTTGATCATGGTTTGGGGCGTGACAGCTTCGCAATTTTCATTTATGTGTAGTTTTCTTATGTTTTTTGGAATCGAATCGTTTTTCCCGGCTGCTGTTGGATTTGAGTTATTGTTGACATAAATGTTTGGCTTCTGGGGATCAAATTTTGATTGAGTTTGTTTTTCCGAATAGCGATTGTAGTTAGATGTATTAAGTCTGGATTTTTCGATCACAGTCACAACAAAATATTTGTTGAATTTTATTTTTTCAGTGAGTTTATTGACGTAATACCACGTAATTTAAATGTAATTTTGTAGAGTAATTGTTGTCGAACGGTTAAGGTATCCGGCATAAAAGTGTACTTATGCACAGGTTCAAATCTTATGACTTTATTCTGATTTGTAGATTGGATTGCAAACCGATGCTGTTATCATAAAAAAATGTTGGAAAACGTCAAGATTCAGGCAGCTCTTTGTCTAACTACGAATTCAAAATGGCAAATGTTGTAGACAGATGTCGCTTCGTGTAAAAACCTGATAATTCCCTGAAAATTGATAAAACCCAATTCAGGGTCGTACTCTTAGGTGTTCCACAGCCCAGGCTCCTCTCTAGAGAGAGCAACGCCAGGTGGGTGATGACTAATTATTTATTAGGTGACAGGCGGATAATGACAATATGAACCAACGAATTGACTTTTCTCCGCGCGCACTGAACGCCTGAAAAGATGCGACAAAAGTATTATTTTCTTTGGTTATTTGTATTACCGTTTATGTGACAAACAGTTTATTATAAAAATAAAAGTATTCCAAATCTGAGATATGATTTTGGTTTACAGTAAATTTAATAATAATTACGCATTCACCTTTGTTCATGTTTCAATCGAGTTGCCATTAATGATCCAAATCCGTCCAACAATTTAATCCATAAAGTGTTTTTAATTAGTCGATTGATTGACATTTAAATTCCATTGTAATAAATAAATTGAAATATATTCGCAGAAAATTATAATCCTTTTAATCCGATACAAATTTCTATCGCAAATCCCAATATAACAGCGTGTGGAAATCATCCTGCGTAGATTTTATTTTAATGATTACATTTTTCAGCCTGTATTAATGTAAAATCGATTTTTTTTTAAGAAAAAAGAAGAAGTATTGGTGTCAAAAAATACTAACTAAGTATACAAAATCTATAGGCAGGTATTTCACTTGTCTGAAAAAAATCTTTAACACTGACATGGCCGAGCCGTTCAAACTATGTTAATGAAATTTCACATGAATATATATAGTTCATTATCAAAGGCTACCTGTAATTTTTTTCTGGAAAATTCCCCTTATATTTTTATCATACCTATTGATTTGAAAAGAGTCTTAAAATTTTCGATGTAACACAAAAATTGCTTCTTTCTATAATCAAATGAATTAACTTTCCTTTTTATTCCTTAAAAAATACGAGGCACTTAAAACGTTAATTACGAAATAGTGCAATTTACTCAGCAACGGAGCGTCTCGAACTTTCTCGATGGATATGCAAATTCCAGCAAGTTAATTATTGAGTGCATCAAAAGTTTGTAAATATGAAGCAACTAATTTAAAGGAGGCAAGTTGGTGCATACATATCACAGATTTCCCTACAAATACTACTCTGTCAAGAAAGTAGCAGGAAAAGATCAATAATACACAAACTGTTTGTTATTCATCCAAATTTATTTTATCACCTTCAAAATATGCTCCTTTAGAAACGATACACTTACGCCAACGAATAATCCAATCATCAAAACATTTTTTAAACGCTTTTTCCGGAATTGAGGTCAGTTCTCGCCGCGAATTCTCTTTTATGTCTTCTACCGATTGAAAACGGGTGCCACGAAGTGGTAATTTGAGTTTAGGAAAAAGAAAAAAGTCGGCTGGAGCCATATCTGGTGAATATGGTGGTTCCTCGATGGTATTTGTTGAGTGTTTGGTTAAAAATTCGTTCACAATGATGGCCTTGTGCGAAGGTGCATTATCATGGTGCAAAATCCAAGAATTTTCTTTCCACAAATCTGGCCTTTTTCGTCGGATTTGCTCTCTTAAACGCCGCATAACACTCAAATAATATTCCTTATTTACCGTTTGACCTTCCGGCAAGAATTCCGAGTGCACAACACCGCGATAGTCAAAGAAAACAGTCAACATGACTTTGACTTTGGAACGACTTTGGCGTGGTTTTTTCGGTTTCGGTTCAGTTGGAAGGCGCCACTCCGAAGCTTGTTGACTAGTTTGCATGTCAAACTCGTAAACCCACGTCTCGTCACCAGCAACAATGCGTTTCATGAATGTTGGGTCGGAATTGACTCGTTCTAGCATGTCCTCAGCGACTCTCATGCGATTGAGTTTTTGAAAAAAATTCAGGTCATTTGGGACTAGCCGAGCGGCAACATGTTTCATACCCAAATTATTAGTTAAAATGGTTACGGATCGACTCGTGAGATACAGAAAGTTCGGTGGCTATCTCTCTCAAATGAGGATTTTCAGTCACTATTTCCTTCACTTTTGCGATGTTAACTTCAGTTGCAGACGTTGATGGCCTACCAGAGCGAGGCAAATCTTCCATCACATCTCGACCGCTTTTGAACGCTTTGTACCACTCATAAGCACGAGTTTTTGATAAAGTCGATTCACCGTAAGCCTTCTGTAACATTTTCAGTGACTCCGAACACGATATTCCATTGGCAATGCAAAATTTAAGACAAACTCTTTGTTCGATGTTTTTATCCATTATGAAATTAGCAATACACACTAGATATGATATAACTAAAAATAGCACTGTATTTAGTGTAAAAAACAGATGCAACTCAAACTCCGCGCCAAAATGGAAAACAGTTGTGCCAATCTAACAACAACAAAAAAAACAAAAATTTGAATTTGGAACCATAAATAAATAATCCATTCCCGATACTTTTCTGACTGAATGTATTTTTCAAAACCGTGCCTTTGCCGTGTGGTTCCCGGTATCAATATAAAAAAGAATAGGACCACTCCATCTCTTTCCCATGGATTTTGTAAAAGGCGACTAAGGGATAGGCTTATAAACTTGGGATTCTTTTTTAGGATTTTATTTTTCTGAATATTTTCTAATATATTTTTCCTAATATAAAGATATTTAAGTCCATCTAAGTACATGATCTATTCGGAGAAGTTCTCCAAAAGGTCAGTTCAAGTTTACCCGAAACGAAGTGGAAATATGTAGTCACTTTAGGAAAAAGTGATCTAAGTATGTTTTGAAAAATACATACATACATACATACATATGGTCACGTCTATATCCCTTACGGGGTAGACAGAGCGGGGTAGAATGGCTCAGCTCAGCTACTTGGCTTAAGGATAGAATCGAGATTTAAATAGTGACAGGTTGCTAGCCCATCGCCTAAAGGAGGAATCCCAAGTTTATAAGCCTATCACTTAGTCGCCTTTTACGACATCGCCTAAAGGAGGAATCCCAAATTTATAAGCCTATCCCTTAGTCGCCTTTTACGACATCCATGGGAGAGAGATGGAGTGGTCCTATTCTTTTTCCTATTGGTGCCGGTAACCACACGGATAATTATTTAAATTAATTACGTTATAATAATTAATGTTCAACTTGATAACAAATACAAAGAGCTTTGAGATAAGTTACCCTATTCCTTTTATACCACTAAGATGAGTTAAATAAAAGTAATGGCACATTATAAAATGGAAGTAGATATCGTAATAGGGTTCCCTTGTAGAATATACTTGAAACAGTACATGAACTTTTATCAGTTATAGAATTTTATGTTTAGGAATAGAATGCTAAGATGCAGGCTGTTTTCAAGAGAACGTGGTGGAAATAATTAGGGGGGCGGCTATGTTCATCAGTGGACGTCCTACGGCTGATGATCATGATGGAGAATGATAGCTGCAGTAAAGATATTAAGATACACTTAATCACCAGAAATATTTTGGAAATAATTTAAGATCCATAATAATGTAGGTACTATTATTAAAAGTACACAATTAAATTTATTTTCTAGCTTTAATTATACTTAAGTTGTGTTGACGATAATAATAAGCGGTAGGTACCTTGTATCTAATTTTGAAAATAAATCTATTTCTATTTTAACATAATCTCATTGAAATCCATTAAGAAATGAATTATGAAAGTTGAACTTTTCGCGTGTCATCAAAATAATCATGAAAATCAACTTGTACGAGTATGTGCATTGCATATGAAATATAAAAAAGTAAGAAATCATTTTAGAAAATCATACTGAACCATTCGTTTTTGCAACTCGTACTTGACCAGTTTTTAATTAAATGCGTTACACAAAACTGCTAAAAAGTGTTTAACGTTCTCGCTGTGGAAATGAAATTGGATTCAGCAGTTGTAACTTGTGACGTGGCAAAAGGAATTAATTAAGATATAATTGTTGAGTATTAAATTGCAGAATTTTGTACGGGACCGGTCCTCGGTCTGTCATCGGACTTTACATTGAAAATAACTCGAAGAAATTCAACTGTTCAAAGTTGGTCTGTTAAAGTTAAAGTAAGTAAAATTTCACTTGTAGTTATTCGGGATGTACAGGTACAAAGTTATTCTTGTTGCTGCTTGTAAATTTATCTGCATTTATCGTTTATGCTCCATATCAAGACTCCGTATAAATTTAAATTACATACATACATACATACATTTTATCACGTCTATATCCCTTTCGGGGTAGACAGAGCCAACAGTCTTTAAAAGACTGATAGGCCACATTCAGCTTAATGATAGAATTGAGATTCAAATAGTGACAGGTTGCTAGCCCATCGCCTAAAAGAAGAATCCCAAGTTTATTAGTCGCCTTTTACGACGACTAAATTTTTTATATATTATTTTTCTAAAAAAACACAAATATTTGATTTGATATTGTCTGATTTTGATAATATATATCAGAAATCTCAGGAGTGACATGGGTTACCTTTTTTAAAAATTCCTACGGGAGTGAAGGGCCACGCAACAGCCAGATTTCGCTCCAAAATAATACATTGAACCACACGTGTGTAGATAAACTAATGGAAAGAATTGGTTTTGTTGCGTGTATGCGTGGATATTAGAGAGGTGCAAAGAAATCACAATAACATATACACATACGTGAAACAAAATCCTCTAGTCATCGAAAGTTGGTTAGAAATACCGAATCTGTTGGCATGAATAACCTCAAACATCAGTCAAACGTCGTCCCGGGGATGTGACGTGGATTTTTGACGTGACAGCCAATCTCAGGTGTAGTGGGGTCAATGGTTTGTGAAGGAATTCAAGTGATGTTATATTGGCTAGCGTTTACTTCAGTAATGCTATGTGTATTTTTGCACACACATATTCTTATTCATCATCACCTCTCATCATACCTTGCGAGGTTGACAGAGCCAACAATCTCGCAAAGACTGAAATGCCAAGTTCAGCTGTATGGTTTCATGATGGAATTGAGATTAAAATAGTGACAGGTTGCCAGCCCATCGCCTACAAGAGGATTTCCAAGTTTATAAGCCTATCCGTTAGTCGCCTTTTACGACATTCATGGGAAAGATAGAGAGTGGTTCTATTCTAAAGTGTCGGAAAACACACGGTTTTTAAACCCTTTCGGAATTCCGTGATTCCATCTTGGCACAGACCATACAACTTTATCCGTGTCTCGGATAAAGATCATAAAAAAATCCGTCCTGATTTTTGATAGGTTAACAACTTAACCTATACCTACATTTTATTTCCCTTATGTACCATACATATGACAAAGACAAGATGTTTTATAAGAAATTTCACTTGCCAAATAAACACAGTTTTACATCGACTTTCCCATTACCTGTTTTTCACCCAATCCATCAATCGGTCGGACATGACCTTCGGAGGCATTCCTCAACCCCACATCCGATTACTTACGCCAATCATAATAAGGAAGACGAATCTATTCGAATATGTTCTCCCATTGGTACTAATTCCTTGGAACCTTGTTTGTAGCAAGATCAAGATTTGTTAGTTTTCAATTAGGTTCTATTTTTAAATATTGAGGATCTAACTTAACGTGTTTTTGTCAAATTATGATTTAGTGCTGCAGCGGAACATTATTTACAAAAAAGAGATTTCAAACTTTATTAAAATTTAATATAACACAATTTTGCCAGCCGGAGTCGTAAATGCCTATCGGAAATTTCAATTCCTGAAAAAATGCCTGCACATTTTTAAATCCATCAAACAAATGGACGATAAAATATACGTACTGAATTATTTATAAAATACGTTTCAATAGTACTGTTTGCCAGTGTTGCCATAAATGTTATCCAGTATAATAATAAATACTGTTACATACCTGACTTTAATCCAGACAGAAAATAAATATGAGGCATAAATATGTTCATTTAGAAAAATATGCAACAAGATGGTGACTATCGTATGTTACAGTTTACGTTTGGCAACGGTTTGTATTTAATATATTTTAATGTTAGTTTATTGGATCTATCACAGAAGACTCAAAAGGATCTGACTTTCCCGCTCATTTCCCGGGCAAAATTTTATTACATGTATCAACAAACTTAAAAGAAAGTCTATTTCCACTGCTCCAACTGTCATTTTCTAATATCCGTTACGACAATTATTTACCCCGCGTTGCGGTAACGGAGTGGCAAAAGATGTTGCTTTTTAGGATTTCGTACCTAAGAAGTAAAAACCACCGCTGTCTATCCGTCTGCTTTCCACCAGGCTGTATATCAACCATGACAACAAGAAAGCTGAAATTTTATTTTTGTTGTCGCTAAAACAACAAATACTAGACATTGACAAAATAAATATTAACTCGTACAATACATGTAATTTATAAACAATTCATTGGTCAATTTAAAAAAAAAAACATTTAAAACGTTAATAAAAAAAATAATTATGTAAGTTATAAACGTGATGATGAAACCCTTTGTGCGCGCGTCCCAATCGCACTTGGCCGCACTTTAACTGACCCAGAAATTTGTTAAAAAAATAGCATCAAGTTATATCTCAATTCAATCCTCATTCTCAAATCAAATCAATCCTCAAATGTCATTCTTCCTAGCGTTTGTTGCGTCCTCACTGGAGATGACAAAAAAAAACCAACGATGATCTGGATTTCTAAAATGTTATTACTGATACCAACTGGATGAGATTAGCGAATAAGTATTCAGAAGCTTGGCGAATTTTCGCAAATGAGAATTACATAATTTTCGGTTGTTTTGCTACACCCAAAAATTTAATCCATCACACCACCCGCGGTACTTGTTACAGTAACTGTAAGCATCACATATATTGATCATGAGAATCTAAAATTCACATCCTTCTTTCTTTACTTATGAAGATTTAGTAGTACATATGGATTATAGTGCCGTGTGGTTTCTGGTAGTGCCGTGTGGTTCCCGGCACCAATACAAAAAAGAATAGTACCACTCGTACACTTTCCCATGGATGTGGCGATGGGCTAGCAACCTGTCATTATTTGAATCTCAATTCTATCATTAAGCCAAATAGATGAACGTGGCCATTCAGTCTTTTCAAGTCTGTTGTCTCTGTCTACCCCGCGGATAAAAACGTGACCATATGTATGTATGTATGTATGGATTATAGAGTTTACGGTTATTTTGCTACAACCTAACAATGTAATCCTCCACGCCACCCGCGGCGCGTGTTACAGAAACTGCAAACAACACGTATGTATCGCGTCACGTCGCGCACATATTAATTTCAGCTTCATTTCAATATCAACAGGAGTCAAACGCTGTAGGAGACGGGGCGCGCACGATTCTAAGCGGATGGTCCAAGTTGTAAACTCATTGAAGCTTATGTAAAAAAAGGGAGAATATAATTAAAATTTCTGTAACTAATAGATGGCAACAAAAAAAAATGTACAAGTTACGATATGGTAAGGTTTAGATACTGAAATAAATTGAACCTTAAAAAATTGTTTTTTAATATAATATGTTTATTTCTAGAACATTTACTTATTAAAGGTATTAGCAAAGTATAAAATTGTTTGTAAACATGGTTTGCATAACAAATGTAGTAAATAATTCCATTGTTAACCTTAAAATGTTTGTGAATTGTTATGCTTTTCGAAACAAATTTATTTATTTAATTATTAAACTTATTGCACCTAAAATGTGCAACAGGTGGACTTAATGCCATAAGGCATTCACTGCTAGTCGAACCTTTGGACCAAACTGAAATGTGTTTACAGTTGGTGCGATAACAGTTAAATATATAATAATGTAAATATGTAAAATAGGTAAATAGAACTACATTTAATAGTTTACATATAATTAATATGTTCTTGAAAAAAAAAAACAATATATCCTAAACGCTGAAGCTTATCACTTGTGACACAACTACTTTGACAGGTAGCTGTGTCTTGTACAGGTGCCGTCAATAATTTTATGCATGAAATTTGCCTCACGCGAGAAGTGTATTTAGTTCAAGAGGCAAGGTAAATTTACCTTGTAGCGAATAAACTTTGATGTTTTGATTTAGGAATTGAAATTCGGTATTAACTAAGTGAATCTATGAAGTTAATTTAATATTGGCAACCTATGATCAATTTAATTTATGAATTAAAAATTATTCAATATAAGTTCTTACCGAATTTCTTCCCAAGCTCTGGTGGATGGTCTTTTGAGGACCGGGCATGATAATAAATCATTTTTTTTAATTTATTTATGAAATATAATTTATTTAATTACAAAAACAATGTAAAAAAGCGGACTTAATATTATATGGCATTCTTTATATCAACTTGCTGAAAAATCTGATTTTCTTCTTCAAGTTACACATGAAGAATCATCTTAAGAAAAGACTTAAGACTAAAAACAAGTCTCATCAAAGATCAGTCGACTAAAAAGTCATACTCTAAAAGCGTTATAACCGAATTTCGTATACGTTTTAAATGTAAATTGTGTTTAGTATAGTTTGGTCGGTTCCGGCATGGAGACGGAGCTGCGATGAATACTAATTCTAGGGCCCTCCGCACGTGTGTTCCATTAGTTTTAAGATGGTTTAAGTCATTAACTGTTGATGTGTAACAGGTGATGCCTGTCGAGTTATGAAACTTTGGAGAGTAAGAATCAGTAAAAAATAAAGTTAAAACGAATTGAATTAAAAAAATGCATTTTATTCAGTAATAATAAAAGCTTCAAGTTTTTAATTTGTGTACCCGAAAAAGATGCTTGTGGTTATTATTTTATATACATACGTACATATAGTCACGTCTATATCTCTTGCGGGGTAGACCGAGCCAACAGTCTTGAAAAGACTGATAGGCCACGTTCAGCTTTTTGGCCTGGTAATATGTCTGGTACTTATACTGTTTGCATACTTGTCGTAGATAAGTACTTTGATTTCAATGTTGCATCAATAATATTCAAAGGAATCTATGACACCACTAAGACCTATGGCGATAATACTAATTAAATTTAGAAGGAGTAGTACAAAAACAAAGATAGTTTCCATTGACGAACTTATTAAGGAATAAAATATTAAGAAGAGAACAAATAATGGATGCCTGTTTCACTATAAGCGAACGAAAGCCAAACGCTTCCTCCTATAATTTGCACACCAAACAAACCATATTGTATTAGCATGATTGCCCAGTTATTAGCATTTATTTAGGTTCGGCTTGCTACAGGGGATGGGATGAATATTCTATTGATATTTGCAGACGAAATATCTGATGTTTAGACAACAAATACAGGTGAGTTTCTGCGTGGAACCTCGTGTTGCTTTTATTCGTTTGTTTTCTGAAAGAAACCATGTATTGTTTTTGTTTTATTAACCGTTCGGTCGAATAGAAAAACCTTTGGGATCTTTGATTTGTAAATCATTTATAATTTTTTTTTTGGGTTGGATAAGTAAGTAAAACTTTGAGCTTATTATCCCGCACTCATGTTAAAGAATCATCCACGTAAATGTCTAAAGTAGTTTTTATTTTATAAATTTTATTCGATTCATTACGATAATTCATTTATCAGATATCTGTTAAGTGTGGATTGGTGCATTAGCGGCTTTTTTAGGCAACACACTTAGCCTGGCAGAAGATCTTTTCTATAAAGCATTTTGCTGCCGCTAAATTTCTTCAAATTAAACTTAATTTATTTTCTATAGATTGACTGGCGGATATTTTTTCCAGTATTAATTTCATCTGTTGTTGCTGACAGTTTCAATAGATATTTAAGTAAATATATAACTCATAAATTATTACTAATAACGGATATCTTTATGTACAAACAGTTTTTGTTGTTTTCAGACTACCAAAACCAAAATTAAACGAAAGAATAACCATATATACCATGTACAAGAACCTAGATATAAATGTTTGAGTCAGCATACCTATATAAATTTATTTTTTACACACTGGCCAGAAAAATAAGTTTATGAGCTGTTAAAGTGCTCTGACAAACAGACACCTTTAAATTTTTGCCAGATTTTATTTGATTACGACCCAAATCTTTACAACTATACTAACAATATACGTCACGTCTTTATTCCGTGCGGGAAAGACAGGGTCAATAGTAACAAGACTCAATGACCACGTTAGGTTTTAAATGCTGCTGCCTGCCAAATTTAATTAAAAGTGAATTTTTAATGTGCAATAAAATAAATTGAAATTGTGACTCCGAAGTAAACCTGGTGACAGGTTGCACTTACTTCTTTTACTTTTATTACTACTGACCGAGTAAGCGATATGATGCCTGCAGATCAACTTGAGGCAAAAATACGTTGTTGTATATATATCTATACGTTTGTAATGCTTTCAAACCGTTGGTCTGATTTTAATTGTTCAATTATTACGGTCATACAAATCTTTATACCGTCGGGTAACATCGTATTACAGTTTGGTACAGAACGAGCGAAAAAAAGAAATTCGAAATAGGAATAAACAAAATACTGGCAACACCAACTTGCATTTCGAATTTGTAGCGAACAATTAAAATAAATGGGACACTGCTGACCTGGATTTCACGAGTCCGCTAAAAATGTGTAGTTTTGCATAGAACGCGTCACCTATACGTTGAATGGCAACTGATTGAGATTTACAATTTGTAAGCGCGGGAATTTGCGCGATTCACGCCGCGTCGTTTCGTAGCATCTGTAATTCTAGATGCAAGACCGTCGTAAGCTGTAGGCACATTGGTGAAAGAAACCATGTATTGTTTTATTAACCATTTGGTGGAATACCTTTAAAATCTTTGGTTTATAAATCACTAGAGGCCGCCCGCGACTTCGTCCGCATTCAATCCCGCGGGAACTCTGGGATAAAAAGTAGCCTATGTGTTATTCTGGGTCTTCAGCTACCTACATACCAAATTTCATGGTAATCGGTTCAGTAGTTTTTGCGTGAAAGAGTAACAAACATCCATACATCCATACAAACTTTCGCCTTTTCATATGTTTTTTTAGGTTAGATAAGTACGTAAAACTTTGAGCTCATTATCACACATTCATGTTAAAGAATCATCCACGGACCTGTCTAAAGTAGTTTTTATTTTATAAATTGTATTCGATTCATTAGGACAATTCATTTATAAGATATCTGTAAGGTGTGGATTGGAGCATTAGCGGCTTTTATAGGCAACACATTTAGCCTCGCAGAAGCTTTACATTGTTATATAGTAATACTATACATTGCATACTTACATTGTCAATTCCATCATTAAGCCATTATCGCAAATGAAAATGGAATAGAACGTGTTTCCAGTATTTTACCTAGGTCTTTTTCCTACTCACAATCTCCAAATTCAAATAGAAAAACGTGAGAAGAAAAAAAAAACGCCGTGTGGTTTCCGGCATTAAAAAAAAGAATAGGGCCACTCCATCTCATTCCCATGTATGTCGTAAAACGCGACTAATGAATAGGCTTATAAACTTGGGATTCTTCTTTTAGGCAATGGGCTTGTAACCGGTCACTATTCGAATTTCAATTCCATCATAAAGCCAAACAGCTGAACCTGATAAGCAAAAAAATAATTATAATGTGTGTGGAACCAAAATATATCAAACATTTCCTATATAAACGAATTTTCAAAATCGTTTTCATAAAAGAATACAATCAAGCGAAGACGTTGTTTAGAACAAAATTTGCCAATTCAAAGACATAAGATCAGGTCGCTGTTAAAATTTCAAAATAAACTAAAGGAACATACGGATTGTCAATTGAATATTCTACGAACAGTGTAAACACATCCTTACCGTGATGGAGTCACGTTCGCAAACGTGCAGACGTAGCTTCAGGAATTTTCGCCAAGACTCGACGCGCGGTTAAAAATTCAATGTTTCTGCTTCAAGCAGTCACTCGTCATGACTTTGGAACTGCTGAAATGTTAATGTAAAAAAATAAACTTGGACATGCGACATATGACGCTGGCCCTTCAAGTGCTTTCTTTGTTATTTTGAATAAATTTCATGGTTACGACATATAAGAGTGCGTTACTCCCAGTACCTTACCTAGAAAAAACTATGAGAACATAGTTTGCCTGACGGAGATTTACTGTTACAGCGGTACAAGTATGCAGCAGGAAAAATACTTTAGTATGGTAAATAATTAACGAGAAACCATAACGCGATCTAAATATGATTAATAGTGAACAACGCCATCTAATGACAGGTTGAGTAACTCATATTAAGTTATAAGTAACAATTATTAAAACTAATCACATTATTTATGTACATCAGTTACACAGTGTTCTCTTTTATATTTAAGGAAAGTTTTCCAATACATACATAGATGGATCACAACAGTCATCAAAGTACAATCAGTGATAATCAGTTTTAATGTTTCAAATCCATATTTTCTGTCTATCCCAATGGAAGAAAGGCGTGATGGTATGAATGTTTGATGTTTGCCCATTTTAAGTATGGCACGGTAATGTGGTCAATTATGGAAAAACAAAACCTCCAATATGTGATTTTGAAGACGGCTGTTGCCCACATATGGATTATGCGGAGCACAAATGTCCTAATGGGTACCTGATGAAGCGTTTGCTTTTTTGTAAAGCCTGGGGCAGGGATTAGGTCTCGGTGCATATCCACTGGATATATCTCAATGAAAATGCCTGCCAAATAAGGTAGCTTTTATGGTTTAGGCTGGGCGTTGATAAGTCAGTCACCCTTGTTCTTTAGATTAAGAAAATATGTATCTATTATTCATATTTCACTAAAAGTACATGAATAAGAGTATTGCAATAAAATAACATACTTGTAAACATCACGATTCAAACGAATTCCTTTTGCACGACGTATTGTGAGGATTAAAAAAACCGAAGTCAGACCTTTGGATAAAACCGGTGTTTTAAATAAGAATCCGATCCGTAATCACAAAAGTCGCAAAGGTTGAATTAAGGTGTCTGTAACCAGAGCAAAAGAAAGGGTTTCTTTGTGTTCTAACGAGGGTCAAGACTTCAGCTTGACTTACAAAGAGGCCCTTGAACAAATCCGATTTTTTGCCTCGAATGACGACTGCAGTCTTAATGAGGGGCACGTGGGATTTAGGACGTGGTTTCGCATACCTGAAAAGATAGATTGGACATTTAACACACAAATATTCTTTATACCACAAGCATATATAGAAGCAGTAATGAAAGAAATGGTTTGAAGGTTTAATGATGGAAGTGTTATTCAGGTACAGTACATAGTTGTTAGCCTAAAACAAGAATCCCAAGATTATAAGATATTTCCATGATTGACTTTTAAAATCTCCATGAGAAGAGGGACACATCAGGCTTTTCTGCAATTCCAGACTAGATGGAAGCTTGGCTATATCAGCCATCATGTTAAAAATTCACATTCAAAATTCAAAAAATTTATTCATTATTATAGGACACTTTATATAACTTAATAATTGTCATATCTATTGGTTTTATAATCATAATATAATTGGTTGACGTCAAATAAATTTACTTAAAACTTCGTTAACTGCCGCTTCCAAAGTGTCAGTGCAAAAGAAGCGGTAACAAACTGCGATAATCATATCATCTTATATTTTTACGAGTTGAAGTTCAAGACAGTCCGTTCATCATTTTACCGTCGTTTACATTGTTTGCTATTATAAAACACGAACAAACAAACAAATCCATTAATCTTTCAAATTGTTAAACTTCCCTATTGTAATTAAAACCAATGTTCTCACTTAACGCCAAGAAGATAATATAATTAAGCAAAGGATTTTAGAGTTCGCAAATTGCATGAGATCTCCTATTTATACGCAACTGGGGCGAATAACCGCTCAGCGAATTTTAATTTTGTAATGCAAAGGCGACCATTATAATTGTGACGTGTCCTTATTCTGGATGGACATACTTTATTTTTGTTAAAAAATAAAAAAAAACAATTACAATGGTCACAATTATAATGGTCGTCTTTGGATTACAAAATTAAAATATTTCCTGATACACCCATGTTTTACTTTGTTTCATTTAAAATTTGGCCTAATTGTTACTTGTGGAATTTGATTAAAACTGGATCAATAGTTTAGAAGTTTGAAGAGTTCAGTGGTCTGTTATGGTACATACATACATATAATCACATCTATATCCCTTGCGGGCTAAATGAAATGAAGAATTCAAGTTTATAATCCTATCCCTTTCGCCTTTTACGCCATCCATAAGAAGGAGATGGAGTGGTCCTATTCTTTTTTCTATTGGTCGGTTATGGTGATCGAATAAAATAGCCTTATGAATAGCAAACCTAAAATTCTGATTCATTTCTAACTTAAGTACGTACTACCGCATTATATAGGTACATATTAATTAAAATAATATGAAAACCAATTACGATTTTATTGCACACAGTCTGCCAGAAAGATACGCTTTTTGAAGTAAAAGCGTATCTTTCCGGCAGACTGTGTGTTAAATAAGTGTTCTGTTTTGACAAGTATCACACACACACACACACACATAAATCTAAATCGCTAATACTTCAAGGCTTGAAGGCCACGCTTATCATAGCTGTAATTGTGGTCAATCAAAATAAATTAAAAGAAAATAATTTTAATACCGTTTATACAGAATAGGCACGGCGAGACAATCGCAGATCTCAAACATAACTCAAAAGTAGTATGCTCCGGCAAGATAACCGTGATCTTTTCATTTCATAACCGAATGGAACTTTTCTCATTTCAACTTATTCTTTTTTTTTATCAGAGCCGGGACTCGTGCCGTAAAATTTAGTACTTGATGATCCGCCCTTTTTAGTACCTTTGAATAAACTGAGTTTTAAAAGTAGTTGGTCGTTTTATGATTGCTGTAAATCGTCTTATCTGGTTTATAGGAGTGATAAATGATATGGCGTTGTTTGTGTTAAGTTTTTAAAGTATTTTAACGTCCTTTGCGGGTAAGATTTATGGTTCCGTCAATTATTGTGACAAACAAGTGTTTTCTTTTGTCTGGATTTATATCTATTAATAATTTTTCAACAGTTTAAAAGAATATGTTCACTCCACCTCTTACACAATAAATGTAGTAAATGATCATTAAGTAAACTAAAAAGCTGCATAAGAGCTTTTACTATATTCAATATGGGTTAGGTTTACCAGCGAAAATTGCTGAGGTCAGACGGGAGTAGCTTTGTGTAAAAACATCACTAACACAATCCAGGAACACGGTCAAAAAGTGCACCCCGGATTTGCAGAGGTAAGAATGTAACCAGGAGAAAAAAGATACTAGTGCTAGGTAGTTAAACCAATGGTGACGTCACGATCCGTGCACACGATCTGCGATTTCTTCCTCATCACTTAATGTAAGAGTAATCCTATTCTTAATCCAATAAATGTGGCTCATTTATCAAGCCCCGTCAATCCGTGACAAAATCTCGCCTTCTCCAAATCAATAATACAGTATGCGACACTCTTTCGATACACAACAATCTTGAATTTCTAGCACCAGGATAATATATCCTAATACTCGAGAATAAGGTCCTATTCAGAGCAAACTTGTTTGAGGTTTATATCGTGGGATAATTGATCCATCCATCATAGGTTATGGAACCTGGCATCGGAAGGATTGATAGGAGACAGATATGTTTCGGTGAACCGATTCATCTGGTATATCTTTTGCTTACAAATTTTGTTGCAAACAAGCGGTTCCCTCATTGTATAAAATTTATTTTCTAACAGACATTCATATTCATTTTGGGGAAACACCAAAAAGAACCACTTTCATATATTTTATTTATAAATCCTCAATGTCACAGATTCAAGGTTACCACTAAACTAATAAAACCATTTTGTCAACTTATCAAAGAAATATTATTTACGATGTTCAATGAAATGATTCGGGCAAAAATCCCAAATATCCTATCCTTCAGTGGGTATTAACCATCGGACGATCGTATTACAAGGGTCAATCTTTTGGGGGCAAACCCCCACATTAGCCTCCTGGCCGCTCAAAGGAAATGGTCGGAGATCCCCACTAATGGACCCATTGATTTTCAGGAATCAAATCCACGCCCCTCATTCGTCCTGACAGTGAAACTTCGCATTACGCGGGTAAGGAAATGTTTTTTCAGCGTAAGTGTAAACGGTTGTATATGTGATTGAAACTTTTTCCTGTTTCTTTTTTTATTTTTGAGGTTAAAAGACGGTGTAGTATTGACAGTCTTAGTTTGGTGAGTTTATTATTTATAGCTTTGCTAACATTAACCTTTCGGTAATGCGAACCTTTCACAGAAGAGATATGCCGCTCTTGCTTAACTTAATTTCACAGTTTCTCTTGACTTCCTACAAATTTTCCCTTTTTTCTAGATGGCATTTTTTATAGTGGGATACTTTCTCTTTTAAAAGATCTTCTCCGATCAAGTAGTTGGTTATCATCTCAGTCACATAGTCTTCTGCTGGGTCTTAACCAAATTTTTCATTTTGACAGGTGTGACAGGGGTTCATTATTTAGCAACGGATTTAGCGCCACCTACAAAAGAAAATAAATTTGTTCCTATGTCCTTCTCCAGACTCTTAAATATATATACGCAAAATTTGAAGAAGTTTGGTTCAGTAGACAACGCGTGAAGATAGTGATATTAATTAGCATATATTAAGACGTATATATAAATATGCGTGAGGAAACCTGCACATTCAGAATGTGTAATCATGGATCCAATGCGGCTTAGGTTTACCTGCAAAAGTTGCGGAGGTCAGATGGGAGTCGCTTCGTGTAAGAACCTGACTTACCCAATCCAGGATCCATGATCTAAGGCATACCCCGAGCTCCTCTCCAGAGGGGTGAAGATGCAACAGAGACCAAAGCCAGGAGGGAGTAAGAAATAAATGTATACGGGACAAATTATATATGTAGATTGAGGTAGCCACGAAGTTAGTTCGAAACTTGTGTTACAAAATACTCAACTCTATAGGTATGTAGTAGCTAAATACTGGAGAGTTCATATTAATTTAATCGAATCATAGAATTTGGAATAATATAAGACTATAGAAGTGGTAATACTAGTGAATGTCGTCGAAACTTATGGTTGCTCAATAACATTTTTATATTGCATTCTAATTGTAAAATTTATTGGACGGACTTACAACTGCGCATTTACGCTTTTAGTTTTAAGTCGAATATGGCATTCTATTGTCTCATAATCATTCCAATTTCTATTGGTAATAGATTCGCTGACACGGCTTAATCTTGTGACAATACCTCGTTAGAGATCACCTGTTTGCAACGCCAGTTTGTGGTCAAAACTGTTTGCGTGTTCCTAATTGAGAGGGCTAATGACTTCAGCCACAATTAAGACTTGCAGAAAATCTGCTCATTACCTACTATACGTTTTCTATTAATGGCGGTGTCTAAAAAAAAGTTTTCAGATATTATTTGACAGAAATTCCCTTAAAAAATTGATTGGGGTTTAGAAAGTCAATATTTAAGATAGGTACTGTGGTCATGAATAATACCTAAATACGACAGAGGAGCATGGAAACTTGCACAAGACGAATGTGGTTAATTACTTTTGTGGCCTTTTACAGCATTTATAAGACAGAGTGGTCTAAAAATATATTTTTTCTATCTTCTGGAAATACCATCAGATTTTCAATATTTATATCTTTACAAGTTTTATGACGATTGACTGTCACAGAATATCGAACGAGTATATCATTTTGTAAGCAATATTCGCAAATTGTGTTTCTTTTTTATTTCTCCACAAAAAGCAAGTAATACAGCTTTAAATTAATGAAATCCTTACAAACGTCTAGCTTTTGAACCCAACACTATTGCAACTCAACATTTGTATCAAACATCCCTAGCTATGATGGGGATCCTTTCATTTCACGCAAAGAACTTTTCCCATTTAACTTACCCGTTTTTATCTGAAAGCCGCGAATTAAAAATAAAATTATTTAACGCTTAGATACCCATTAAAAGCTGGAATGGAATGGACTGGTGTCACATTTATTCACAATACTTGGTTTGAGTAGATAGTAGCATTCAAATGTAAAAAACAAATTGTTTTACAATGTGTTCAGTTTTGGGTGAACAATAACTACAAGAATTCATACATGCTTAAAAAAAAAAATCGTTATTTTGGGACATTTCAAACATCACTTAATAGTGGTCATATGTTTTGGTTTCACAATATTGGTTGGCATCAAATAACTTACATATAACTAAGCTTACTGTCGCTTCCAAAGTGTCAGTGTAGAAAAAGGGGTGTCAAACTGCACTGCAGCATTTTCTTCATCAGTGTCAACTTCACATTTATCCAAACTTAGAATTGGAATCGGAATGTGCCTAAACTACTGTATCCATTGGGCTGAAATTTGGTAAGCAGATAATTACTATTATGTAGGAATTAGCTGAGAAAGGATAAGCTGAAATTGTCGCAGGTAGTGAAAGTAAACGGGATTTTGTTTTAGTTTTGAAGTCGCGGCCGTATGTACGGTATAAATTAGATAGAACTCATAGGTTAAATTTAGCTGAATGACGGAATTGAGAGTTAGAATGCCTTAAAAAAGAAGTCGAAGTTATGAGCCTTAGTCGTTTATTTTCACATTATTGTATCCATTGGAGGGATCTAAAAAGATATTTTTGAGATAAGCAGTACGGTCATCAAGCCTGTCTATAAAATATGAAGCACCAAAACAACTTAATTTTTTATACCTCGATTTATATTTTGGTTTCCTCCCACCCTTTTACAAGTAAAGTCCGGAATGATGAGCATTTTAATCATTTAATGGAGGTTTCATGTTGGTGGTTTTGGTTTTAATCGACCGTATTTCGTTTTTTGCTTTTCTGCAAATTGTGTGTTGTTTAATGGCACAAGTTCATAATGAAAACCTGAGTTCTGTCATTTCATGTTCTCAGTTAAGTGGTGTAACTTTCCTTCTTTTTTGTTTCTTAGGGTTATCAAAGAGAGAAATAGATAGAGAAGATTAGATTTAATTATTTCTTGTCAACAATAAAATCGTAAAACGTTTATAGTCAAATAATATAACGCTCAAATTTTAAAGAAACATTTCTCTACAAAAGACTTAATGATGCTATCGAGAAAAATCGAAGCTCATGTATTCCTTGCCACTACATTTTTTCGCATCGCTCGATAAGGAATGGGGGTAATACCAGATTGTACACAGATTTTCCTTTCAATAACCCGTAAGATTTGGAGCGGGTAAAATGTGTCATAGCACTTTTACACACGTTGTTTGATATTTTTTTTACTGGATAAAAAGAAAGTTTCTGATTTGTTAGGTTTTTTCTATCAAACTATATTGGTAATAGCATTCGCAGCATCTCATGGAATACTAAATATAAAATATATGTGATAATACACGGAAGCCTATTACTGCATGAAACTTTTGTTTGCCCTGAAAAGTTGTAATTATTTATATAAAACTTGAATGCACAAAATAAGTAAGACTTTCTCCACCAGTTAAACAGAAGAACAACCATGCAAAAATAATATTTGGTAGTGCAATAAAGTATACAAGTGTATGTTCATACAAAAAAAAAATGTTTTCTATATACAGAAATACTGATCTTTAACAGGTCGGGTAACACGTATCAAATATTTTTCTTATCCACATATATTCCGCATATCAAGCGGAATCTTTTGTACACAACCAAATATTTATTCCGCGGCAAAAAACAGCCAAAGTGAAAACACGAGCCATCTCCGTCTTGACTTGAGATGCTCCCATTTCTGGCTTTTTATTACTTTCATAATCCACCGACTTAAGTGAAGGGGCCCTTGCTTGTTCAGAACTCGTAAACCAGTTGTTGCAAACAAAGATTTCGGTCTCGGAATTATGTGAGGTTTATGAATTTATTATGGATTTATCAAAACAATATTATTTTATGAGGTAATATTTTTTTTTTTTACTTTTTTTTCTGTTAGCCTTATTAGTGTAGAAATCGCGGCCTAGAATTTTTTTTTATTTGGTGATTTTCTTTTTTCCACCAATCGTTCTTCAGGTTTGTTTTTGCCAAGATCTTGCTCTGCATCAGTTTAAAATGTGGCATTTAACATGTGGCAAAATGTTACCGGTTTTTTTTTAAATACAAATGAAACAAAATATACTGCTACATATTTATTTTGTTTAACATTCATATTTTTTTAAGTAACATTTAAATTATTTACTTCTATTTTTTTGATAACGGTCTGAGGTGTGATCAGAGCGATACGTGTTGGACTCGACCTCCGTCAAAACGAGATCTTCCGTCAGCTCGGTACTGGCTTGACGCCGACCGCCTTTTGCCGAATTATGTATTTTTAATTATTCGTAGTAGTGAGTGTTTAAAAGTACTTCATTTCTCATAAAAAATACAATGGTATTTCACTTACTGAGAAAACATTTTTACAATTAAATTATACAATGTGCGTACTCATACTATGAGTATAAAATCAATGCTTTTAATATGTGCTGCCTCTTTGATTCCGAATTTTCCTTTATATTCTGGTTTACTGGACAGATTTAGAAAAGTCCGCCATTCTTCTAAATCCAATGACTGTTTTATATTTTGCTATATTTCTTTTTATGTGCAATAAAAAGTTTTAAACAAACAATCCTCCTATCCTATTAATATTATAAATGCGAAAGTTTGTGAGTATGTCAGGATGGCAGTATGGATGTTTCTTAGTCTATCACGCAAAAACTACTAAACCGATTACGATGAAATTTGGTATGTAGGTAGCTGAAGACCCAGAATAACATATAGGCTACTTTTTATCCCAGAGTTCCCGCGGGATTGATTTCACGCGGACGAAGTCGCGGGCGGCCTCTAGTATTATATACGTTTCAGTGTATTTTAAACGGTTTTATTTAGCTCACCCCGTTTGTTTTATTTATTCTTGGGTCAAATTTAGTAATTCAAATTTCACCCTCTTCCTGTCAACCGATTAATCTGAAATTTTGTATACACTTTGGATTTTGGTGACAATATAATTATGTTTATTCATTATCATTATAAATTCAAGATGGCCGCCGTTACAAAATGGCGGATAATTTAGGTTTTATTAATCCCATCAATATGGGTATCAAATGAAAGGGCTCAACAAGCAGAATACAATATACTATAAAAAATTGAAATCCAAGATGGCGGCCTCTACAAAATGGCGGATAACTTAGGTTTTATCAATCCCATCAACATGGGTATCAAATGAAAGGTCTCAACAAGTAGAATACAATTTACTATTCAAAATTAAAATCTAAGCAGTGGGATAAAATGTAGCCTATGTTACTCCTGAAGGTTAAGTCTATCCCTGTGCCAAATTTCATTCAAATCGGTCCAGTAGTTTTTGAGTTTATTCGTTACAAAAACAAAAAAACTAAAAACTAGAAAATAAAAAGTAAAGTTTTGTAATGTTACACTATAATTAGGCAGTTGTTCAACCGACAACGATGGACGTGTGATAAGTAGGGCTAGAATGTGGAAACAAGTTAGCAAGCTCGATTAAGCGAGTTTTTGGGTTTCATAATGTTGAGCGAGTAGTACTTTTATCATAAGTTTTGTCGATTAAAGACAAACTACGAGCAGTGAAACGATTCCTCGCTAGCCAGCAAAATAGTAAGTAATTTGCGCACCGTCTGCGGGCCAACTGCCTAACGACGAATTAAACGATTCTTCTATCGCACATTAAGTCTATAATTTGTAGACAATTGACGTGCCCCACGGTTTTATTTTAGTCTAGTCTATGCATATGTTTATAATTCCCACGACTGTATCTATTTTATTATTTTTTGGTTTTTAGTACATTTATATTAAAAGGCTATCAAAAGGCTATCAGAAGACTTTCAGTCAAATCTGAAAGTATTCTGGAAATCCGTAAGGTCAGCCCGAGGAAATACTATAACCAGAGAGCTGACTAGGATCAGATGCCAGGATGGTAGCGTTGTGAAAGGAGAAGAATGTGTACTAAAGATATGGAAGGACTATTTTGAAAGTTTATTTGAAAAAAAGGAAGGAAATAAGAAAGATTTCTGCTATAGCGAAGAAAAAGAGAATGAGATGGAAGGCGAAATTGAAATGTTCGAAATTGTGGAAGCACTTAAGAGTATGAAAGCGGGAAAGGCTGCTGGGTGTGATAGAGTGTCGGTCGAGATGCTTAAAGCAGGAAAAGGCGTAGTAGCTAGTCAGTTGTACTGCCTTTTCAATTTGTGTTGGAGAAGCGGCCGAGTACCAAAAGATTGGTGTAAGGCTGTTATCGTGCCACTTTACAAAGGAAAAGGGTCACAGCTGGACTGCAAAAATTATCGTGGTATAAGCCTGCTTAGCGTCGTCGGCAAATTGTATGCTAAGGTATTGATTAATAGAGTCAGGAATGAAACTGATGACAAAATATGGGATGCTCAAGCGGGATTTCGAAAGGGAATGGGATGTACTGATCAGGTCTTTTCCTTGCGGTGCATAGCCGAAAAGTTTTTGGCCAAGAGTCAAAAAGTCTATTGCACATTCGTAGATCTGGAAAAGGCCTATGACAGAGTTGAGAGGAATGAATTGTGGTCAGCACTTTCTATGCATGGGGTGAGCAGTCTCTTAATACGAGCACTGAAATCCTTATATGAGGATTCGAGTGCTTGTGTCAGGATAAACGGAGCGCACACTGAGTGGTTTAAGATTGAGAAAGGCGTTAGGCAAGGATGTGTTGCGTCACCGTGGCTGTTCAACCTATTTATGGATAGCTGTTTGACAGATTTGAAAGAGTCTAAAAGTGGATTAAGGATGAATGAGTTACTCGTCAAATGTCTGCTCTATGCCGACGATCAGGTTATACTGGCGTCATCAGCGGAGGAGTTACAGGAGATGGTAAACTGTATGCATGAAGCTTTAAAAGAGAAAGGAATGAAAGTGAACGTAAGTAAAACTAAAACACTGGTTTTTGAAATGGAGAAAGAAATGACAGCATGTAATATTTTGATTGGAGGAGAAAAAGTGGATCAAGTGAAAGAGTTTGTATATCTAGGATCAAAGTTTACATCAGATGGCAAGTATGATAGTGATATTGAAAGGAGAGTGAACGCGGGGAACATGGTGAATGGAGCTTTGCATGCCTTTATGAGCAGTCAGAAACTATCCAAAAAGGCTCGACTGGCTGTGCACAGGGGCGTGTTGGTCCCGACATTAATGTATGGGAGTGAAAGTTGGGTATGGCAAAAGAAGCATGAAAGCAGAATAAATGCAGTGGAAATGAGAGCGTTAAGGAGTATGATGGGTGTGAAATTGAGTGACAGGATAAGGAACAGCGTGATAAGGGAATGTTGTGATGTGAAAGAAGATGTAGTTACAGGAATAGAAAAGGGTATGTTAAGATGGTTCGGTCATGTGGAGAGGATGAATGAAAGCAGGTTGACTAAGCAGATATACAAGGAGAGTGTGGAGGGAAAGGTCGGAGTGGGAAGACCTAGACGAACGTATCTTGATCAAATTAAGGACGTCCTGGTAAAGGGTCAGGTCAAAAGTACCCGAAACCGCCCAGCTTGTATGAAGAGAGTTATGAATGTGGACGAAGCGAAAGAAGTATGCAGAGATCGTGGCAAGTGGAAAGAGGTAGTCTCTGCCTACCCCTCCGGGAAAGAGGCGTGATTTTATGTATGTATGTATGTATGTTATATTAAACATTGCAATGTAGGTATGTTTAACATAAAACCGTTTAACTTAAAAAGTTTTTTTACCTATTTTTTATTTCTGATTGTTTCCTATTAATGCCTTATATTTTCACCATCAGGCATTACGAACATCGGTAAGCAAACTAACAAAATAACTCAGAAAAAGTCATTGGTATTGGTACGTGGCCTCTATAGGATTTGAACCTGTGCCAGTGCATAACGCATTTTTCATTCGCACACCTTTACCGTTCCACCACCGATAATGAAGAGTAATTGTAGTAAAGTGCCGCGTGGTTCCCGGCACCAATAAAAAAAAAAGAATAGGACCACTCCATCTCCTTCCCATGGATGTCGTAAAAGGCGACTAAGGGATAGGCTTATATAATTTCTTTGGATTCTTCTTTTAGGCGATGGGCTAGCAACCTGTCACTATTTGAATCTCCATTCCATCATAAAGCCAAACAGCTGAATGTGGCCTATCAGTCATTTCAAGACTGTTGGCTCTGTCTATCCCGCAAGGGATATGGACGTGATTATATAGATGTATGTAATTATAGAAAACATATATTCGTTTGATAGAGCCCTAAGTTAAGTCCACTGCACATAAAACACGAGGGTTTATCGGAATCTTTATTTAATCCTAACCCGTCACTGAACACCTGATTGTTTGCCTGCGTCGTGTCACTCTCACACTGGGCGACTGGACTTCCTTTTGTATTTTTTTACACGCGTCAAAAATGGTTAACCCTTTTCCTTTGTAGCTCGTTTTGCCTCATGTTTTTCATAAATTGCCATGACAAATTTTGTGCATGCATGAGTGAGGGTTAAGTTAAAAGTTATCTGAAGCATTTAATGAAATAAATTATTACATTAATACATAAACGAAAGCATAACTCTTTATTGCATATAAACAGTACATTAGTAAGAAATATTGAATTTTAAAATGGTGTTATTGCCAATAGCAAAAGACAATTATAAAAGTCAGAGGGACTTAAATAATGCATTCGGAAGGTAATTGTTGTGATATAACCAGACATACATACATACATATGGTCACGTCTATATCCCTTGCGGTGTACACAGAGCCAAAAGAATATAA
Source organism: Amyelois transitella (assembly GCF_032362555.1). NCBI lineage: Eukaryota > Metazoa > Arthropoda > Insecta > Lepidoptera > Pyralidae > Amyelois > Amyelois transitella. The sequence goes on from NC_083509.1 coordinate 10,025,717, forward strand.
TATAACCAGACATATTGAAAAGAAAATTCATACACCATCACTAGCAATTTTAAGAAGGTACAACTTTATAGGTACATACAAAAATCATGCCTCTTTCTCAGAGGAGTAGACGGAGACTTAATCTCTCCACTTGCCACGATCCCTGCATCCTCGTTGGTTTCCGTTAAATATTACAGTGCGCGATAGCCCTTAAAGTCCAAGTCACGCGTCCAATTTACTGCCTTGCTACTTCCTCAAGATTTATTTACGATTAGTACATAAGGCGAGGTGGGCCGAATAGCAATTGTGACTTTAGGCGTTTTTGTTCCTACATAATAAGCATTTTGAACGTGCAAAATGGAACAGTTTCCTTGTGCGTAGGGTAGGACTATCAAAAACGTAATTAAGTTGAATAGAATAGATTTATAGATTCTACTTCTTTCCTCATCATCATGTGTCTGGAGAGAAGCCATTTGTGTGTCTTTTCAACATTGCCGTTTTGTACGAAATAAAAAAAAAATTCCCAAAAAAGGAAAATGCACAAAAGTTAGTTACAAGACATTAATAAAATATTTTGATTTTTTTTTGTAAATCCGGTTAAATTACTCTGAAATTTCGGCTTTGTTTACTTATTTATATTGTTGACTGTACAAATAAATAATTATGTATAGTCAAATTGACATCGAGCTAGCCCAAAGAAAGATTTCTAGTGGTCCCAACAAATATATGGCAAAATTAAAACGAAGTAAAATTACCCTTTTCCTAATTAGGAATGCTTAAAAACGATTACAAATTGTTTTAGTGTTAGCAATCACAAACATTCACAGCTAAATATTCAAAATAAAAAATGTATGGAAAAAATTGTGAACTAAGGCTGTTCAAATTCATATTTTTCTATTTCCAGATTGTTATTTTATTCAGACGTAGGAACATTTGAATTTCGATGTCATTCTGTATTTTTGTAACCAGACAGTTCAGAGAGTCGCGAAGTATTTCTAAAATAAAATTAGTTCTTCTAAAGTTAACCTCTTAAAGACGTGAAACTAATTAATACACTTATTTGTCAATAGATTCGCGTTTCGCCCATTATTACAAAAGTAAATAATTGATTCTAGATCTCAGCGGTAAAGCTGTTCAAAAGTTCTACGGAGCTAAGAAACTGCATCTATCACTTACATACAATAGGAAACCACGACTTAAATTAAACTTTGACAATGCATTTAAAAGTTTTAAGTGAAAAATTCTCTTAAGAACAACAAAGGATGCTTCGAGATACCTACGAGAATCTTAACCACACAAGTCGTGTGAAATATACGAGTGTTAATAACGTACTTAAACGCTAATACAAATAACATAAAATCCTCAGAATTTTGCAATATGGGGAAAAACTTCTTTCGCTTCATCCACATTCATAACGATATAAACTCGGCAGTTTAGGATACTTTTGACCTGACCTTGAGTCATAGTTTGAGAGATTTGCTCTATAGACATAGCCATTAAAGTCTAATCTAGTCTAGTATTCCTGTATTAACCTTGAATAAATTTAGAATAAAATAAAATTAGCCAAACAGCTGAACGTGGTCTATCAGTCTTATCAAGACTGTTGGCTCTGTCTACCCAGCAAGGGATATAGACATGAATATATGTATGCATGTATGTGTATAAAATTAAATATAAAAAAATCGTTATCATTGACAAAATCTCATTGGATATCCAGCAAGCGAACATTGTGGTGAAATGCTATCAAAACCTTGTGTTTTTACAAAATATCAATCCGTACATTCCATCATAATAGAACAACTTTTATACAACCATTTCTAGACGCAACATTATGAAAGTAATAAACGAGCGTGGTATTACCCGGCTAATGTGTGTAGTGCGTATTTTATTGTTTGAAGATGTAGAAATAAAGGGTGTCTCTCTGTAGTCGGATAATGGTTGTTTCTCTTTGTAGAAGACAGTCCCACTTGAAAATAAAATGCTTTGAGCATTCTTAGTTTCCAGTTTTCATAGCAATGTTAGTAGATACTTAATATAATGTTGTTTCATTATCTTACAAGCTTTTACCCGGCATGTAAGAATTTCAATAATTGCCCATCCGTTTGTTATGAATCATATTCGGAATCATTCGGCTATACGTTCAAAGATTTTACGTTCGAAGTTATACAATCAGAACAAAAAACTGTATGATATTATAGAAATAAAACGTAATGGCGATTGGTACTGTAGCCATAACATTATCTATTGAACAAAGGGTGGATTCAGCTTCCACATAAAATATTATAGGGACGTAAGATGTAGCGTAATATAACAACAGTAGGTTATCTCATAGATATAGGTATATATCGTATGATCAAGCGGTGATTTGTAAGAAGTCTAGATCTTGAAGCACCAAGCTCAGTTATTTGAAGTCACGCCTCAGAAGTACATTACATCTTCTTCACTTGTTTCACCGTACGTCCCACAAATTCTTTTGTTATGTAATATATTTAGGTCAATCAACATGGCTTTGGCTGCTCGTTATAAAACAGTGTGATGTTCTTTTTTCATATTGGCGAAATCTTTAACTAGTAGATTCGTCGTTGTGCAGCTGTCTTGTCTTGTATTATAAGTTGAAGGAGCGTTGATATTTATTGTTTTATTAACAAAATTTACAAAATTTGCCCAGTCTCTGCAAGACAGTAAATGTACTGTTTACACAAAAGATCTATAAAACTATCTAAAAAAAAAAGCTTCTAATTTCTTACTGAAAATTTTCGATAAGAATTCATGTTTCAATACCATATTTAATACAGCATTTACGTAGTACGATACTCGTAGTTAACCTATTAGTAAGTACCATACTGTTACACCCCACATTGCAAAATTCCGATATTTTCTAATGCAGAAACGGCACTTCTGGCGGTCGTTACGTTTTGTTACTGTTTACTTTAATGGGATGAGGTCGTTATTCATATTTTTAGTGGGATTGCAATTTTTTTGAGTAAATTTATGCAAATAGCTGAAAAGAGCTTCTTATATTTTAATACTTTGATTTACTCTAACTTATCAATTGTAAGATTAGAAGTAATTTTAAAAAGTTAATCTAGAACCAAAGCTTGCATGACTAAATTTTTATATGACGAAGATGCGCTTTAATTATTTTTATGTTGCATGAGAATGCCCATATATATATTTATCAAAATGTATTGTGAAGACGAGATGCTTCCTTAGAAAGTGCATCAGAATATGGCAACTGAATAGGGAATCAATTGCTTCCACTGCATTGGATACTAATACAACCACAGAGCAAGGGCGTGGCGGTTTAGTGCTCTGTGAATACACCGGAATTGGATTTACTGGATCTCAATGATATTACGGGATTAACATCAATGCAAAGCGATATAGATTCTATGTACGGCAATAAATTGTAAACTGTCAATGAGCAGATGAAGAATATATGTGGCCGTGTTGTCAAAATTTATGAAACGTGATTTATATAGGAAATTAATTAAAATAACTATTATGTATGTTTGTCTATAATTATGTAGAAATTTATTGTTTATAATAATGCATCCTAAAAACTTTTTATGTGCGCTGCCTTTTTAATTATGGATTTTCCTTTGTATTTTGGTTGACTGGAAGAATAAGTCTGTGGTAAGTCCGCCATTGTACATATTCTTCTAAATCCAATAACTGTTTTGTAATTTGTTATATTTATTTTTATGTGTAATAAAGAGTTTACAAACAAACAAACTTATTCATATTAATATAAAATAAAATAAAATAGCCTAATGTAATAATCGCAAATCAATTAAACCAACTTTTTGAAACATTACTAGCCACAAGCTACAAATTCGCTCTCTCACTGACTACATCGCATCTACTAATTTCCCAAATTACGCTTATTATTTAGTCACCAAGTCTTCCTATAGCTCCGAATCTTTGAATTACAGCGAGGACGGATAGGTCACTAATTAGAAGGAGAGTTCTCAATTCAGCTAAATGGACTCAGCGAGTGCACTTGTGCATTCTAATGTCGTAATGTAAGTACGGACGCCATTTTGATTCCTTTGATCTCGCCTGCGACTCGCGCTGCTCTGTGATTCGCATCATTGATTAGTTATTTGAATTTTTTCTTTGTAATTAAGTTACGTGTGTTTTGCTTTTTATTGACGGCCTCTGTGGCTCAGCGGTAGTACGCTTGTCTGTGACAACAGAGGTCCCGGGTTCGAATCCTGGCCAGAGCATGATGAGAAAAGAACTTTTTCTGATTGGCCTGGGTCTTGGATGTTTATCTATATAAGTATTTATTATAAAATATAGTATCGTTGAGTTAGCATCTCGTAACACAAGTTTCGTACTTACTTCGAGGCTAACTCAATAAGTGTAATTTGTCCCGTATATATTTATTTATTATTTATTTATTTCTTTGGAGATTTGGTGAAGTAAGTCAATTAAGCTAAAGTTATATACTACTAACTTGAATTCTTCTTTTAAACGACGGACTAACTGTCTGTTTTTTAAAATCTTAATTAACATATGGCCTTCAAGTTTTGTGACTATTTGCTCTGTCTAATCAGTAAAGAATTAATTATTTGATAATCTAAAGTGTGCCTTGGAATTTTTTTAAGACTGCCTCATTATACATTGGAAGGATAAAGTCGTGATATTTATTATTAAGCATGAAAATGGAGTGGTGTATATCTGTCACGTCAACAATTAGTATGCAGTCGTGAGTGCTAGAATTCAGCTTCATTCAGAAGAGACGCCGGACTCGGTGCGTCATTAGAGAGCTATTTACGGACATACTGCCAAGTTTATGTTAGAAGTTTGATGATAGAAGATTAATAGTTATATTAAACTATATAATACATACATAAAATCACGCCTCTTTCCTGGAGGGGTAGGCAGAGACTACCTCTTTCCACTTGCCACGATCTCTGCATATTTCCTTCGCTTCATCCACATAATATGTAATATAAATATATAGTCTCGTTATCTTGACCCTATTAGTAAGGCAAAACATTGTGAGGAAACATTTAAACAACTGGATGTATACCCATGTTTCAGTGTAGGTAGGTACTTTTTCGGAGAAGGTTGCAGAGGTTAAATGGGAGTCACTGCGTGTAAAAATCTGACTTTTCCAATCCACTATGACGGCCACCCGGAAAAAATATTACAAAATTAAGTATGCATTCAATTACCTAAATATGTTAGATATTTGATTCTTAGATAATTACTATTTTATTCAAAAATAGAAACGAAACAGCTTAAAGATATCTGAAATTCTTACGAAATCAAAAACGGACGAACGTCAGAATTTAAAATATTTTATAAATTATACATAATTTGTTATCAATTTTGAATTTGTCTTCCTCAGTTTTAGAAAAGATTATAATGATACAATAATTTATTTCAAAGACACATTTTGCCACCGCCGCCTGACATTCTATTTCCGTACTGTTTTATTTCTCGACCATAAAAGCAAAGCCGTGTCTTTTCGAATTTGCCATCTCACTGAGATGTGTGTTTAATTAAAAAACAAACTTCATTTAATATCCCTCATTCTGTATATCTTAACTAGCTTTTGCTCGCGAATCCGTTCGTTGAAATGTTAATTTGAAACCACCCTTATACAATGTGCCTGACCACAACACAATACTTTTATGCATAACAGCTTATAGCATTATAATCAGCCTACATACATACATATAATCATCTATATTCCTTGCGGGGTAGACAGAGCAAACAGTCGTGAAAAGACAGGCCACGTTCAGCTGTTTGGCTTAATGATGGAATAGTGACAGGTTGCTAGCCGATCGCCTAAAAGAGGAATCCCAAGTTTATATGTCGTATAATGCGACTTCCTTAGTCGCCTTTCCATAGGAACGAGATGGAGTGATCCTATTCTTTTTTATTAGTACCGGGAACCACACGGTACTACTAGCCTATTTAGCAGTTTTACCCATAGGAATACGTTGTTTTCCCGTGGTAAATGATCTGTTCCAGGTTTTACACTCTATACCTACCAAATTTTATCCAAATCGGTTCAGAAGTTTAAGCGTAAAAGCGTAATGGACAGATAAAATTACTTTTGAATTTATAATGTTTTAACTGGCTTTTATTACATTCCAAACTGCTGGAAACTACACGGCAACCTTGCAGTTGACTCTAAATTTACCTGCAAATAAAATAACTTAACAACCAAGGCTTGCCCCAATTTATTTTGCCAAAAAAAACCCTAATGCAATGCTTCCTGTCGCAACAGAGTATAAATCCAGCAAATCAGTTAATTCCGAAAAACATTCATTGTAATTTACATACGTTGGCTGGGGTTTTGGGGAAAAATGCGTTTTGGCTCTACCCTCGCAAATGTGCCGTTAAATGGGGTAATTGCAAAATAGGGCTTCGTTTCGCCTCTAGCCAATGTGTTTTGTGGATTACGGATTTATTTACGTTTTTAAACCGACGTGGAATTATAACATGCATAGATACTTATAGGCCACGTTCTGCTGCTTGGTTTAATGATAAAATTTTAATGTGGAATTAAGAACAATTGAAGTCAAAATTACTTGAATTTTTTTTCTTAGTCAGAACTTGGCTACTAGCTGCAGAAGAAGTAGGTCCTCAAGAAGGTTACCAGAAGGTCATGCACTGGACTAAGTTAAATTAATATTTTAATTGTTGACAAAAGAAAGAAGAAGGTACATTTTACTACAAGAAGGAAACCCAAACGTCATACGAATGTTATATTTTTAAGAGTTTCCTTTTTATCGATTAATTATTTTTCACAAAAAATTTGATTGATATATTGTTTGGGGACAAAAAAGTGATACCAGATTTACTGGCTTTTCATGTTGTTCCAAAATATAATAAAGCACCCACGGGTATAACTTGACCATAAGTCTAACTTGACCGCGACGATATCTAACTGACTTTTTGATTACAGCTTAGAACATTAATAGTACTGAAGATGGAAATAAATATAGAGAGACTTTTAATAAATACATACATAATGTTTATACACCTTTATGTTTATACATATATATTTAGTGTATAGGTAGTTATATGTATGTTTATTATTTGCATTAACGTGAGTTCGTTGTTATATTATTGATAATAACACAGCGGCTTGCCGCTTTTTAAATTAATTATCTTGTTCCTTTATTGTTTGCCGGTTGACTGGAAGAGATTCTTTCATGGGATAAGTCTGCCGTATTTATTTCTTATATAACTATGTACTATTTCTTGTAACTGTGTGAATTTCTGTGCAATAAAGATATTAAAAACATTCAAACAAAATATTATTATCTATGTTATCTACGTTCCATTTTCAAATCACAATTCGAATAAGGAACTCTCACAGAAGCGCCCTCTAGCCGTCATATATCTAGCCTCCCAGACGATATCTGAAAGGTTGTTTGCAGTATATTCAGGGTATTAACCGCTTCCGGCGGAAATCGGAGATTTACATCGTTAGCGTCGCTTTTAAATTTGGAACCGGATTGTAATTTTCTTTAAGATTAGGCTTTTAAGTTTCTTGCATGGATAAATACTTGATACATAAATAAAATTAATTGAAAAATTGATAAATAAATATATTCGGGACAAACTACGCAGATTGAGTTAGCCTCGAAGAAAGTTCGTAACTTGTGTTACGAGAAACTAACAAAACGATACTATATTTTATAATAAATACTTAGATAGATAAACATCCAAGACCCAGGACAATCAGAAAAAAATCGTTCCTCATAATTCCCTGGCCGGGATTCGAGCCCGGGACCTCCTGTGGCACAGACAAGCGCACTACCGCCGCTCCACAGAGGCCGCCAAACCAGCTAAGCCAGACTACATTTTTCCACTGTGTATATTATCTTTACACTTCGTATGTAAAGCCTTTAAAAGATCAAGATTTATTCGCTCTTTTATCAACTTCGTACTTCGAAATAAATATTCAGCTGTTTGCTATAAACCAAATATGCTATCTCTCTCATATTTGCATGTTCCCAGTTGCACCCTCCACAGTATTGTTTCGGAGCCCAGGGTCCGCTTTCCGACTTTTCTCTCTCTTCATTTGGTCCGGTTTTCGGCGTCCTGGAATTTTCAGTTAGTTTCAGTCAGTTCATTGGCTCGCATATTTTCTATGAACCAAATACGCTATACTGAGTTGAAAAGTTTCTTTTAGGTTCATATTTATGCATAAAAGGCCTGTTATCTGTACAAAAATTTTAATAGGCAACACAAACAATGATGCGTTTTTGAATATGAATGACGGGCTTTTGTAAGGTATTTTTACAAGAAATATTCTTTGCAGCTGCCTACATTCATTCAAGGTTTACCTAAATGAAATGGTAAACAGAAGTTTAAAAATTTTTGTAGAAGCATGTTTAATTACACTTAAGTATATTTTTTGGAATATACATATATCTCATTTATTAGGTAATTAGAAAAAGGAGTTAGTTTTTTTCCACCTTTCTTTTGCTTTCCTTTCCTCTACTTTCCTCAATCTGCACTCTGTTAACTTCGAGCTGACTGCACCGACAATGGAGCAGTACCTTAAGTCAGCCCTACATTAAATAAAAAAAAAGAGCAGGCAGTAATAACCACATTTTTTTTTTGTAAATAAAGAAATTTTCAGTCACATACAATGACTGCTACAGTTATTTTGTTTAAATAGATATGGTAAACTGGGGATTTTATCATAAAATTATAAATAAAAAAAATAAATAAATATAAATGGAACAAATTACACATATTGAGTTAGCCTCGAAGTAAATTCTAGGCTTTTGTTCCGAGATACGAGTAGTAACTCAACGATACTACATTTTATAATATATACATATAGATAAATATCCAAGACCCAGGCCAATCAGAAAAAGTTTGTTTCTCATCATAGCCTGGCCGGGTTTCGTTTCGAGCGAAACAACTACTAACAGAATCACAGACAAACGCAGTACCCGTCAAAATTTAAATATAGGATCGCTTTAAGAGAATATTCTATACCATAATATAATTCTACATCTATGAAAATGAACCGTTTCCTTATATCACCGCTATAAAGCAACCACTTAGGAAACTGTTTTAAAATACATTTTTAATCAAATAAAAATAATTGTTATATATAAATTTGTAATATAAATTATTTAAATATAAGAATCGCTGTATTTTCTCAGCTCATAATTGAAAGCGCCCTCTATAAAATAATGTAATTCTACTTCGACGGTAACGGACCGGTGCCTTAAATCACCGCTATGTGGCCTGTTATACCTATAAAGCACGCAGTAATAGCCACTAAAACTTTTCTAATGACCGGGATGTCCCGAAACTGTCTCCTGAGAGAGAAGTTTACGTAAAATATTTATGATTTTTCCTGCAGCAGACATGTTTTGTTAGGATATTTTATCCGTATTACCCTCTTCCGCTTTTTGTATGTGGTATTGTTTTGTTTCGTGTGTATCGGTGCTGAAATTAATCTTACAAAGTATCGTTAGTTTATTTATTTATCCTTTAAGCCTGCATGTATTAAAGGGAAAAGTTTTTGTTGCTAAACCATGGTTTTACAGTGAAAGAAAACATGGCGTGGAAGATAAACATTTCGGCAAATCGATGTATCTTACTCTGCTCGGATAGTTTTTGTACCATATGAAATAGCTTTTTCCCTTACTCGCCTTTTACGGTATCCACGGACAAGAATAAATTATCCAAAGTCAAAGATATTCTTTACTACGTACCATCCAGTACACCAGGGGGAAACTGGGTTTGCTCATAACGATATTAATTTAACCAGTTATTACCATAATTCTGTTGAAAACTTGCTAATTAACTAACTTCGTGTAACGGTATTTGAATATTTATATGTGTAAGGAACAGGCTCCATAGAAGTTATCGCGTCCTTTGATTTATGAATGAATGAAACCACCATCAATACTTACGTATGAAAAACACTATCCCATGATTTCGCGTTTATGTTTTAATTTATTATGTTGCATACTTACATACATATAATCACGTCTTTATCCCTTGCGGGGTAGACAGAGCCAACAGTCTTGAAAAGACTGGGCCACGTTCAGCTGTACACGGCTTGGCTGTTTTACAAATTGTATTTACCAATATGCCGTGTAGTTTTCTCCACTTTAGAATAGATCCACTCCATATCTATCCTACTGATGTCGTAAAAGGCGACTAACGGATAACCTTATAAACTTGGGATTCCTTTAGGTGGCCATGGGCTAGCAACCTGCATATTTGAACCTCAATTCCATCATTAAACCATACAGGCCTTTCAGTCAGCAAGCGAAACAGACGTGACGTATATGAATGTATGTATATATTTACCAATACAACAACATATAACAATATATTACACGACGTTGTTTCAAAATTAGTTTATACATATTCACATCGAACAAAGCAGCACCGAGATTGCCAAATCTTCAATTTCATTGAACATCTATGCATTACCCATTTTACAATCCAAGTCTGCGCAAGTTCTGATACCAGTTGCAATCCATTGCGGGGCTATATTGTAGCTATCCCAATGTTTATTGTGCACTTTGAATGCAGTTTGCGCGGAAAATATGAGATTGTGCATGGTTCGATTAGAATTTTCTATGAGGGTACATTTGTTTGTTGTTGGACGTTGTCGTTATTTGAATGTTTATTTATGTACATCAAGGAAAATAAGAATACATACATACATATGGTCACGTCTATATCCCTTGCGGGGTAGACAGAGCCAGCAATCTTGAAAAAAGTGTAAGGCCACGTTTAGCTTTGAACACGTAATTGTAATTCAGATAATAGCAGTTATTACTATTCCTAGTTTAGAAGTAAAAAAGACGCTGGCACTTCAGCAAAAATAATAGTTAAAAAAATATACTCTTTACATTGACAAAAGGATTAACTAATTCTCATCATAAATCACGTTAGTTTTATCTCTAAACAGTTTTCTAAATCGCGTAATGAACTTTAACCAGTTCTACTCGCGATAGCCTGCGCTGGGCACCTGTAAACTCTAAATCTCTTCATTCGTGCACATATTACAAGTTAAATAGCTGGCGGGCCACGCGAACCATGTTTTGTTTTTTACCCGGCTTGTGGTACAAGTTATAAAAGTCTATAGATTGAAGTGACGAAAAGAATAGAATAGATTTATTTTCAAAATTGGATACAAGGTATCACTTATTGACGTCGCATAACTTAAATCTAATTATAACTACTACCTACCGGAACAAACTACACTGCAGCATTTTCAACGGACGTCATTTTACAAATATAGATCTCTTAAATCTAAATCGTGGACGAATGCACATTGTCTACATTAAACAAAACATGAATGAATGTAATATTAATTATTTACATACATACATACAAATGATCACGTCTTTAATTAATTATTTCAATACGAATATTTCAGAATAAAGGAAAGTAATACGTTTTATTTTGTATTTACCTCAAAAAAAATCCTAACTCATGTGCACAGTTTAAAAAAGTAACTTAGTTTTAGCTCATAATAAATTTTATTTTGCACACATATTTAAATTAACTGACCTAAACAAATTTTCACCTTGTACCATATAAATTTTTATATGATCTAAACAAGCGATTATTTCATTTGATATGCACCATGAAAGTAATTTTTCACACAACAAATTAAAGTCCTTGTTAATCTTGTTATAATACTAAACTCGTTACATCCTATCACTTACTCCAAAGCCTAAGTTTTTTGCTGAGTAATACGGTATTAAAAATGTCCCGACCAGAACATAGCCACGTCGCTTAGGGAAATACCACAAAAAAAAAAAAGAATTATAGTTTTTCATCACTACTCTTTGGCTTTTCTTCGTGATGTTTTTTTTTCAGCTAATAATATTCTGGCTGGTTGCGCACATAATTCTTGTTTGAATATTTTAACTACTTTTTAAGGCTATTTTGAGGTTATATATTTTATAAATGCGAAAGTAAGTTTGTTTGTAAACTCTTCACTAATGCTGAAGCGATTTTCTTGAAATTTATGAGTCCGGAGAAGAAAGAAAGGATCCGGAAAGAATTTAATCCCAATAGAAATAGAGTTTCTGTGGGATTTTCGAAAAACCTTTTATAGGTGGAGCTAAATTTGCGCGATGAAGCTGCGGGTAAAAGCTAGTCATGGTCATAATTAAAACGCAAATCACAAAATTAAGTAATTTTGCTAAAGTCTAATGGTGGGATATACCTTCTAATAGAATTTTATGTTTAGTTAATTAAGGGTTTGATTGCGTGGGTGCCTAAAAAATTATGCCTAAAATTGTCCCATCTTACTTTTTTTCATTTAAGTAATACGACTTGTAAATATTTGTTGATAATTACTTCTTTTTTCGTTTTCTCTCATAAAATCTACACGAATAGATGGGAGAGGCTACTGTATCAGAAAGATTTAATGGTTAAAGATATAGGATGATGTAAATTAATTAATGCTTACTAAATTTAAACTGTCCCGTGGTGAAACTAAGTAGTTTTTAGAATTGATATTGACAACAAAAGACAGTCAGGCTTCCAGGTAATCCTAGTATCGTCGCCGGGAATTGAATTCTGACCCCACCCACATGCGGGAATCGATAGGATATTGTTTATTTTTCAATGACAGCGATTTCCTGAACTTGAAAACTCGTTTAGACTTCACGCTACAGTCACTTTTATCAATTGAAGTTTCTCTAGTATAAAGTTGATTTAAATTTTAAATAGACATTAATAGCATGGGCATTTTGAACAGAAATACAGAAATATAGAGATCCAGTTTCAAGATCGTTCGTAAAAAAAATGTTTTTCGTACGAAGGGAAAGGGTTTCATTTTGAAAGGGTAAACAAGGGTCCCCATTAATATGCCTTCGCTGTCTGGTTGTCTGTCTATCACGCGTATCTGCCGAGTGGTTAAAAATATACGTATACATTAAAAAAATTTTGTTCACATGCTGTATATAAATAAAAACCATAAGAACATTTGAGGTAGCTCTCACAGATTTTATGCATACTCAATAGAAACTTGTAAGGTCACGTAAATAAGTTAAAACATTATCACGACATAAGTAAAGGATAGTATGAGTAGAAAGTGAGAGTGACCAGTGAGATAGCAATTGACAGAAGTAATTGAAAAAAACTAACATACTGTGCCGACCCCATGTAGAAAGTGGGAAATCACGACATAAGTACTGATTTCTGACGAAATAACATACATACATACATATAATCACGTCTATATCCCTTGCGGGGTAGACAGAGCCAACAGTCTTGAAAAGACTGATAGGCCACATTGAGCTATTTAGCTTAATGATAGAATTGAGATTCAAATAGTAAGAGGTTGCTAGCCCGTTGCCTAAAAGAAGAATACCAAGTTTATAAGCCTATCCCTTAGTCGCCTTTAACGACATCCATAGGAACGAGATGGAGTGGTCCTATTATTTTTTTTATTTGTGTTAGGAACCACACGGCGCCGAATCTCCACTGCACTGACGAAATAACTTATCAAAATGGATTTTAACATACATCTGAAACCATCAGTTGGTGCAGTCGTATCATACGATATGCAACCCCTCTCGGTCTCCAATCTTGGCTGCTCTAAACAGCTGTTTACAAACCGTGCCTTCGGGACGAACTCTGACGGAATTATGCATGCCTGGTACTTCTGTGTCGGTTCTTGTTCAAACATATTAGAATTGTCTATTGTTAGTTTATACTAGTTTCTGGCACTGCCACTTTGTCTAACATAGATACAAAGTTATGGTAAACTGGCTTTAGTTAGGAGATTATATAAATGATGATCGATAAGAAACAATTTAAAGATCATGAAAGAGGCTTGACATATTTCAACTTAATGTATTAAACAAATAAATATCACGTTTTTATTTCCTATGAAGTAAAGAGGGCCAAGAAGACGATGCACCTTGATAAAATTATTGTAGTAACAAACAAATATTTAAGACTAAGGTGACTAAGAGATGGGCTTATGAACTTAGGATTCTTCTTTTATACGATGGGCTAGCAACCTGTCACTATTTGAATCTCAATTTTATCATTGGGCCAAGCAGCTGAGCGTGGCCTATTCATCACTTCGAGACCTTTGGCTCTGTCTGCCCCGCAAGGGATATAGACGTGATTACATGTTATTGTAAAACAGTTTCATTTACAGCTTTAATTAATGTAAATTCTCGACTTGTGCCGCGAATGGAAGTAAATTAAACTTTCCGTGGTAAAAACCTGCTTTAAAATATTAAATGCGTTCATAAACACCACACTATAGTAGGAAAACGTTTGCAATAATAAAACGTGGCGGGGCGGGAACCGAACCTACGCCCCGGGGGCAGCTGTAAACAACTTTGCTAATGGCCACTTAAACTTCGCAGAATCGCCACACTTTGAGCAAGCCGACTTTGAGAAAAAATGTCTTCAGAATTCAAGATATTAATTCAGGCAAGATGCGTTACGTAAACGCTTTTATTTTGGTCACTTGTTAATTTAATTGTTTGTGCAAATCACTATTCAGTACTATTTATTCATATGTGACACAATTTTCACGGTAGTAAAACCCGCGCAATGCTAGTAATATTATAAATGCGAAAGTTTGGGAATATGTCATGATGTCAGTATGGATGTTTGTTACTCTTTCACGCAAAAACTACTAAACCGATTACGATGAATTTTGGTATGTAGGTAGCTGAAGACCCAGAATAACATATAAAGCTACTTTTTATTCCGGAGTACCCGCGGGATTGATTCCACGCGGACAAAGTCGCGGGCGGCCTCTTGTAACTTATAAATTATATTAAAGTGATATGTTCCGAATAGATGCTTCAAATGTAACTTCTAATCTCAATTCTATCTTAAAGCCAAATAGTTAAACGTGGCCTATCAGGTCATGGTTCTGTCGACCCCGCAAGGGATAAAACTATTTTAGCCGACATATCTTCAGATGTAAAAAATTCAACCCCACCTCGAGCCACCTTTAATTAAGGTCCGTACTTAACGAACGCAAACTGCTTAATATTGCAGAAAGTGACGGTTTTCAAACTTTGTCTTTTGATTCCAAGACTTAAAAAAATATCACTGAAGGATTCCGTTTCTCAATAGGAAAATCGGGACCCTTATCGGGATCACTTGATTTTCGCATTACGCATTATTTAGAGGAGAAGAGTCTTGACTCTTCTTTGTTCTTCCAGAGAGGTGAGAATATAAGAGATTAACGACAGAAAGAAGATTGATACGCGGCTTGGAATGGTCCAAAGGTCCACTCTTTCTCGCGCTTAAGTCAATCTTAATTTCTTAAGAGTAATTTTCCAGTGGCACATGTCATAACACGTCTAGAACTTTCTAACACAAAACTAAATTTACCCTTCAACAACTTATTCATTGACTGTAGCCGCCGAACTGTTTACCGAGTCGACGCCGGCGACTTTCATACAATTTAGCGTTTCGAGGCGTTCACCTGTACCTGTGTCAACTATGACGCGTGTGCGTCCGTATTCTGTAAAAAATAATAAATTAATTTGTTCGTTATTTAATTCAAACGAATATTATAAACGCGAGAGTAAGTGTTTTATGTTTATTAATATCAGTAAGTTTATGTTATTAATTATGTACACAAGCCAATGCCTTTCTTTACATTTTCCTGTCGTGGGTCTGCTGGAAGAAATTTCTCTACAAATAAGTAGTGCTCTTGTATCTGAATGTCTCTTTAGTTTAAGTTTTACTCTTATTTTCTTATTGTTGTAAATAAATATATAAATAAATAAATAATAGTTATAAATAAATAAATATAAGTTTATTAGTTTGTTTTCTCTTCACGTGTTATCTGATGAACCAATCTTTTTTAAATTTTGCGTAATTGTAATAAAGTGTCTGGAGAATTGGTCAACTATAACGCGTACGTCCGTATTCTGTAGCAATATTATTTGTTTTACATTCATAAATAAAATCACACCTCTTATCGGGAGGGGTAGTATTACTTCACTACGTACAACATCATACTTTCGTTCAACCACATTCATTAGTCTTTTCGTAAAAGCTCGTCGGTTTCGGGTATTACTTGTACTTAATATATAAATTTAAGTTATGAAAATTCTTATTGAATTACGTTTCCAAACCAGAATAGTCCTGCCGTCATCGAAGTCAAACCTCCAACGTATAAATTCTCCTCCACTTTAATGGAAACAAGTCTGCAAACTTGAAAACGGACGTCATTTCGAGCGCTTTAACAATTTATACAGTGCGCCGTACAATCGGTTAGCATAGAACGTACTCGTATATACGATAGGGGAAAGGAAATCGGAGAAGTTATCACAATAATAAATTTTTAGGCATTAAAAAGTTCCTGAATGAATTTTATTTCAATTTACCTGCGTCTGTGTTGAGAATTCGAAATTAACTTTTTTTAATTCGGATTTTTATATCGATACTCAGTGAATGGAATCGTTTAATATGGAAATTTGCATTTTTATAAATTTATTACGGTTTTTCTCATTTACCTTGCCATTTTCCGTGTTCGTACCGTACTCCACTCTTTCTATTATAAGTTTTGTGGTTCTATATTATTTAGTAAAGAATTTCAAGGTTTTGTTATGCATTTGACAGCTTAGATTTAGGGTTCACATCACAGAAAAAAGAACGTGTTGTTCTTAACAAAAGTAAATATACAAATTCCTATTTTATCCAGGGTATTATGTACCTAAGGTAATTTTTTTCAGATGCAAATCCGTATTTTTGTACACATCCGGGCCGTATAAAGGGAACGCGAGGGGTTTCCATAATCGGTGTCAATTATAAACCCGATATCGGAAATCTGGCGTGGCGTCATTTCCGCGACATATGTAAGGTATGAAGTCACGAGATGACATATAATGGCGTGTTTACATACGTTGATTAATAGTCAAGCGAATCGTGTTGTGAATTAATAGGGCTTCAAATATTTGTTGGGTAATGGATATCGCTTGGAGTGTGTTTGTTTTCGTTCATAATTTTGAAGGTATTTTATGAAAGAAAAAATAATGATATACGTATATATAAATGCGTTTATAAAAACCACAAATTGTTATAATATCACAGTAGGCACTACAAGGAAACATGCAAATATCAAACATAGTAAAAAGAGCCAGTTTAGTCAATAGGCTAGGAAAACCTTTTAAAGTATCTGCCCACTATTAATGCCCTGAGCAAATGCTTATAGTGTTTATATTTATGATTGTTAATATTCACTTAAACCTAACTTAAGAAAAATATAAAAATACACAATTTTAATAAGTATCAAAACTCTTCATAAATGTATCATCCCCTTAAAGCACGCGCCAGCCAATCGATACTTGATTAAATTTGAAACCATAAAAAAGGCAACGCAACCCGTGTTACACTTGCGTGCCTAAACATTGTTAAATCCATTTATGTAAAGAAAACAAAGTATGAAGTTCGCATGACTTTGAGCAGTATTTAAAGATTTTACATAATGATATTTACTCGTTAGTTCAAGGTAATGAAAAAATATGTTTATAGGAGATAGAAGCTAGGTAATATTGTTGCGAGCAACGTCTACGAACTATATTTGCATTATACTTAAATGAATGTGCTCATGAATCTAAATGTAAGTTATAACGTAGCATTTACCTTGCTTCTGAGTGTACGCAGCACAAGTTTCAGTTTTATAAAGGTAGAAAAATGTTTCAGAAAATGAACTTTAACTCATTGCAATTGCGTTTCAACCAAATCTGTACATGAAAAATGAATCGAAAAACCCTTTAGTGGGAAACACCGCACTGTAGGACGAAAAAGATCTAAAACCAAGCGGGTCACTTCACTCCATTGAACGAGTAAAAAATCAATATTATAGGTACGAAAAAAATACCCTTTGGAGTAAAATTTATGGGAAATTCAACTTTGTTTTCTAGGCAAGAGGGACAAGAAAATGCGATTGCAACGCTTTGTACTCGCAACCGGAGCTTTCAGGCGCCCAAGTAATTGAACTGAATACGGCATTACAGTTAAAAGGTATGGTGTATTATTATACGTATAACAGTTACCGTTTCTCTCGCGAGTAGACACTGGCCTGCCTAGTTTGTTTGCATTAAGAAAATGAGGCCTGGATTCCGCGAGGAAATTGTTTGATTTACTTTGTGCTAGGGCTCTACGTGCCGTTTCTTGTATGTAAAAAGAGAATAACACAGTTCCCTTTATTTTTGTTAGGATAATTTCGAGAAAACGCATTCAAATTTTTTTATGAATTATTATGGGACATTCCAACATCACTTAATAATTGTTATCTGTTTCACAACATTGACGTCAATTACTTAAAACTAAGTTTACTGCCGCTTCCAAAGCGTCAGTGCGAAAGAAGCGGCAACAAAGTGCACTGCAACATTTTCTTCAATAACGTCAACTTCAATAAGCTGTGTGTTATTAAGTTTTCCGATATAGTCTTTCTCCTGGCTGTGACAGCGACCCTGGATTGAATAAGTTTAGCATCTGTTAACAATAAAACTATACTTTGAACTATCGACGCTCGGTACTTTTTACTTATTAAAATAATATCCAAAATAAATTGTTTCTAGAATTTAGAAAGAATAATTTTCTGCCGACGAAAACAGCCTAAAACAAGGAATTGCGCCGTATTGAAACAGAATAAATTAGGATTGACACGACCTACTCCCGTTCGATTCCCACGATGGCTTCTCCATAATGCACAGTATTTATTTTGTGTAAAAGCCGGTAATTGTTCATCAATAACAGGGCAGTAGATTAAATATTGAAAGTTTACTGTGTATATTGCAGTCTGATGGATTTCAGCAGACATTTATATTGACTTTGGTAAGACATACGAAATAAATTTTTCATCTCGTTATAAAAATATGAAATGAAATAATTTTGCATTCGAGATCAAGCATTTATAGTACTAAAATCATATTCAAGGTAAATCGAAGATGCTATCTACAGTGAACAACAGAAAAAATAGACCTCCCTTGTTAGTGGAGTTTATACTCGTTCGAATAGTTTGTCTCTAACGCTGACTATACCAATGGCTTTTTCTTTGGCTAGCACATTGTATTAAGTAAAAGATGTTCGCCTCTTAACGTTCTATTATTATTACATGAGGTCATGCCCGTTTTGGGAAGTCCACTTTTTGCCCGTGATACGGTTTAGAATATTGCAAAGTAAATCCGTTAAACTATATCAGACCGTCGGCTAAGTGATTGTCTACTTTGCCTATCACAACTAGTTTACTCACAGATTCAGATCTTGCTATTGGAAGTGTATCATATTTTGGTCTAACTAGCCAAAAATAGTGATTATATTCTGGTTGCAGATAGCGAAGAGTCATTTTGTTGAGAGGCTAGCAATGAGCTTTTAACTGCTCACTTCTGATGCAACGTGTAACGTTAAGGTCAATTGCACTTAATAGGTACGGGATCGATATCGGTAATGGTTTAGTCGTGGATTCAATATGCAGTTAAGAATAAACTGCTGGAAATTTGATTTTATGTGCATTTAAGTTATTTATTAACGACAAAATCGGGAATTCTTTCGCGTGGTATTATAAATGCAAGTATTTAACTTTATTCCATTTTGAGATGATTGAAGCATAATTTGAGACCAAAATTATTTATATTAAGTATTATTAATTATAAGTATTGTCGGTTAAGGGGTAATAGGTTTATCTCTTGTCACATATCTTCACAATTTGTTCTTCTCGGTAGCAGTATTAACACGATAGACAGACCCTGGGCGTCGTCTTTCGAATCATTGCTGTGGAAAATGCAATTAGAGACTTATTTTGATGATTTGGTTCATTATTTTACTCTAGATAATATTTTGATAAGTCATGTTAAGTATTCCTAATTCATCTCAGAAAAAAAAAAACACATACACACATACAAATAGTCACATCTATATCCCTTGCGGGGTTGACAGAGCCTTAAAAACACTGATAGGCCACGTTCAGCTTTTTGGCTTGATGATAGAATTGAGATTCAAATAGCGACAGGTTGCTAGCTCATCGCCTATAAGAAGAATTCCAAGTTTAGAATCCTATCCCTTAGTCGCCTTTTACGACATCCAAAGCAAAGAGAAGAGGGTGTCAAAGAGAAGAGAGTGGTCCTATTCTTTGATTTATTGGTGCCGGGAACCACACGGCAGAAAAAAAACGCTTAAGTTTTACACCTCACTTCACAACTAAAGTATATGTAAACAGACCGTTTCAAAACAACGCAAAACAGATTGACGTTTGAGCCGAACTCACATGAATAAAGCAACGTTCTCATCCCCGCTCACTGCGATGACACTGAAAGAAATAAAAAAAAAAAGAAGAAAAAAAAACCCTGTCAATCCGAAACGCCTCCGATAACGGATTTCGGAGTGAAAAATGTCGAATAAAGTTTGCCGTCTTTTTGTGTGATAGTTGAGTTGAGGTTTTTTGATGGTAAGTGTAAGGGATTGGCAAAACTAAATTATTGTCAAAGAACTTTCTATACCGTACCGTATACTGTGCCGTGTGGTTCCCGCATCAATAAAAAAAGGAATAGGACCACTCCATCTCGTTCCTATGGACGTCGTAAAAAGCGACTGAGGGATAGGCTTATAAACTTGGGGTTCTTTAAGGCGATGGGCTAGCAACCTGTCACTATTTGAATCTAAATTTTATCATTAAACAGCTGAACGTCCTATCAGTCTTTTTAAGACTGTTGGCTCTGTCTACCCCGCAAGAGATATAGACGTGAATATATGTATATAACTTTATGTACTTTGTACATACGTCGGTTCATTTATCACGATTTCATACCTAACGGGGATCATAGAGCCAAATAGTCTTTTAAATATTCAATAGCCACGTTCAGCTGTATGACATAATGATGGAATTGAGATTCAAATTTGCCGTGTGGTTCCCGGCACCATTACACAAAAGAATAGGACCACTCCATCTCTTTCCCATGGATGTCGTAAAAGGCGACTAAGGGATAGGCTTATAAACTTAGGATTCCTCTTTTAGGCGATGGGCTAGCAACCTGTCACTATATGAATCTCAGTTCTATCATTAAGCCAAATAGCTGAACGTGGCCATTCAGTCTTTTCAAGACTGTTGGCTCTGTCTACCCCGCAAGGGATATAGACGTGACCATATGTATGTATGTATGTTGAGATTCAAATAGTGGCAGCTTTCTAGCCCATCGCCAATAAGAAGTAGCCAAAGTTGATAAGTATTTCCTTTAGTTGCCTTTAACGACATCGATGAGAATGACATGGGGTGGTCCTATTCTGAAGCACCACACGACTCTATTTTGTATTTGTTTATACATTTACTTACTTAAACTTACCAACGTTAATTAAGTATAGAGTTAAAGAAATTTAGTATTATCTTTGCTGTGTAAGTTCTAAGATAGTACTTACATATGTAAGTAATGTTTAATCATTATTTTGAACAACGGTCTTTCCTACTTATTGGTGGACATGACATAGTAATGTTAATAACGCCTTTTACTGAATTTATGATCAGAACGAGTGCAATAGTTCACTTCAGTACTTGTAACACTCGCACGAAAGGCGACAAGTCCTGTGTAAAGTCAATAGGATCGCTCAACTTGTGAACTCGACTGTACGTTCGTCTGAACTTCTGTATGAAATCAAATAACTCACTTTTCTACTCGTATTGAAGATGTGTGAGTGCGTTTGCTAGTGACATTATAAATCACCATGTTGGAATGTTTTCAACGAAAATCCAACTAAATTTTTGTTTTAGTTTTGTTGATAGTTTGAGTTTACATACATACATATAATCATGTCTATATCTCTTGCAGGGTAGACAGAGCAAACAGTATCAAAAATATTGAGAGGCCAAGCAGCATTTAGATTGAAATAGTGACAGGTTGCTAGCCCATAGGCCACAAGAGGAATCCCAAGTTTATAAGCCTATCCCTTAGTCGCCTTTTACGAAATTCTTGGGAAAGCGGTGGAGTGGTCCTATTCTATTTTACATTATATAAAAACGATTATATATGACAACGCTGTTTTTTATGTTAAGAGTTATTTTATAAACTTCCACATGTAATAATCTCAGTATTACTGCAATAAAGGGGCGTCCAACGGCGTAATAATTAAGTGCAAACTGTGATTAAATGCCCCTTTATGTTCTCTCTCATAATAAAGACGTGCTTGTGACGTCATAAATGGTAAAAGTAAAGTTATTTCATTTTTATAACGTTTCATTTAGATTTTAATTTAAAATTTCATCTAAGAAATCCTTGTAAGTATCATTGTTCCGTTCGATATAATATTATATGTATTTAATTGGTATTAGTTTACGCCTGAGCGCGAACGGTTAAGACTAAACCAACCGCTTTTCTGAGTTACGTAGATTAGTGTAAATGCCCACCGATGCTCGATGACGGTAAGGGAAAACATCATGAGGAGGTAACTGAATGTACCAAATGAGTATATATCCTTTATGAGTTAAGTTCCCCTTTTGAAAAGGTTGCGGAAGTCCAATGAGAGTTGCTTCGTGTAAAAACCTGACCCACCTAATCCAGGATCTTGATCGTTAAGGCTCACCCTGAGTTTCTCTCCAGTAAGGTGAGGATGTCATCAGGACTAACGCTAGAAGGAAGAAGAAGACAAAAAAATGAAGTATCTGAAGAATTTCCTTGTTCCTTGATGAAAAAACATGTATCGTGAATAATCAAGCCCTCTATGAAAGAGAAAGATAGAAGACAAGACATATCCTAATCGTTAATAGCCCTACAATATCAAAATATGCTAATATGATGACTACATTAGGAATAACGTTAAGCTATAGTATTGGACAGAAATTTGATAGCACTGAAAGCAGGAGCAGACAATAGGTCCAACTTATTATGCGCAATAGACAGCTTGGTTGTATAATAGTACAACAAATTCGAAATTCGAACTAGAATTCCTTTGTGTCCAAAAAAGTAGTTCCAAAAAACCTTTATGTACGTACGTACACCTAGAAACAAAAACATGCAACGGACTAGAACGGTAAAAAGTCGTGGTATCAGGCATCAGTACTGCTTTGTGCTTCGTACAGTGGCAGACACGGTAAATTGCACGAAGGTTCATATTAATTTTTTTACCAACCATTCCTTAGGATAGATACAATTCAAAAAAAATATAACTTCTTTATGCTAACAACCACATTTTTATCTATTACGGGTGTTAGACAACTTAGACTATATTTGTGCTTGTGTAAATCTTATTAAATTATCAAATTACGAATGGAATCCTAAAAAATAAAGCAAATTTCGCATTAAATTTATTAAAAGTGTTTGTTCGATAACGAATATTTTTAAAACACTCCCAATGGATTTGGATACAGTTTTCATTTTTTTGCAGGTTCATAATAATCTACATCCAACCGTACAAAGCCGAGTCGCGCTAGTAGGGTGTATAAAGCCTTCTTTATACACCCTACTAGCATCAGTAACAAAGATAATTTCACTAAAATTTTAATTTCAAAATTCAAACGATAAGCAAGAAAACAAATACAGTTTGGGTGCTTATTTCAATGAAGACAACAAGTTTTAACAAGTAATAATTTACAGTGATTATGACAAGACATTATCTAGTTCTAAATAGACACCGAGTCTAGACTAAAGTTGTGTAAGTAAAGCAGCTGTGTAAGTGGAACAAAACTTAATTCAACTCTCATTAACCTACAAGTTTTAGGAGATTACGAGCTATTTGTAAGTGTTTTGATAGAGTTTCTTGTTGAACTCAGGAAAATTAGAACTCGTCTGATACATGATTTTACCTGAGTATAACAAACAAAATGTAAATAATTTTCCGCAGTTTCGCCTGCGTGAAGCTGAATTCTCGGCTTTTCTGCTCCCATGGGAATTTTCAAAAAATTGTTAGGATTAAACTGTTGCAGGAATTATCCGTGAAAGGATTAATAGACAGACTTTCGCATTTAAAGCAATTAGTACGGATGGATAGTATGGTTTCAGTCAGTCATTTAAATATTTATTTCACTAAAAGTTTTACAATTATATAACTTTATACATAAATACATCAAATCAAGTATTCATCCTTTACGGGGCGGAAAGGACCAACAGTCTCATAAAGACTGAAAGGCCATATTTACGTCATTCATAACTTTATATAAATTACAATTAGTTTAGTTACTAATTACATATATTTTTTTTGCCTTATCCTTATCTCGCAGTGTAGAGAACATGTCTCAGCTGCAACAACCGAGCACGACGTGCATAGAAAGCGTAACAAAACGAGTTTAATACTGAATTAGAACAATTACTGCACGTAAACAAAAATATAACTTTATTTATACTTATTTGAAGAGGACGGGACAATATAATATATGTCAATGTTACTGTCTGTTAAATCGCTAAATTTGAAAGATAAAAAACCTGGTTGGTGTTAAAACATAGGTAATATACGTATGCTTTAAGAAACTCGAACTTAGGAAATTGCTCAATTTTTATTATTTATTCCCCTTTGGAACATATCGGATACTATTTTTATACATTTTGATTGTCATCTTATTTTCTGATATTAAAATTTGTTAGTATTATAATCTTTGACTTTATTTTGATTTAGATAAGATAATCGACAGTATTTTCTTGTAAGGAATTTAATTTCTAAAATAGCCACGCGAAACATGTCCCAAACAAAACTAGACAATTTAAGAGCTAATAAAGTTCATCGAATCTCTTTACGCCGACCATTGTCCCAACCATAGAAATCGAAATAATAAAGACAATAGAAATGGCATATTGTATTTGATACTCCAAGAATAATGTGTCGTATCGTCATCTTGGAACTCACACTGTTTTTTGCGTAGTTTCAAAGCTGTCGAATGTTTCAGATGCAATATATGTAGGTACTATGTCAAAAATACTGATATAAAACCATCAGTTAAAATGACACATTTGTGACAAATTACCACTTCTGTAGTCTTGTATACATGAGACAAGTAGGAGATGTTGTTTAGTTAAGCCAAGAGATGTGATAATAATGCGACGTATTAAAATAATGCCGAAATAAGTAAAATGACGAGCTGTTAACTAAACCATAATTTCGAATTCTATAGTCCGGGCCATGAATACCATAGGGCCACTCAATTAATATTTATAGATCTGAGGACGGCGGTACTTCCGTTGCCGGTACAATCCGTGACTATTTGGTCACAATGATGTGTATTATTACATACATACATACATAAAATCACGCCTCTTTCCCGGAGGGGTAGGCAGGACTACCTCTTTCCACTTGCCACGATCTCTGCATATACATATGTGTATTATTGTATGTTTAATATTTTATTGCTGACCTCTTGCCACGGTGGCAACGGTTTTGGTCTTAACCGGGTGTTGAATGTTAACGTGAGCAATTCATTTATTTACATAAACACGTCTATATCCTTTGCGGGGTATACAGAGCAGTCTTGAAAAGACTTATAGGCCTCGTTCAGATGTTTGGCTTAATGATAGAATTTGGATTCAATTTCAAATAGAGACAGATTGCTAGCCCATGGCCTAAAAAAAAGAATGCCAAGTGTATATGCCTATCCCTTAGTCGCCTTTTACGATATCCATGGGAATGAGATGGAGTGGTCCTATTGTATGTGAGTCTCTCTAAAATACTCTAAAATTAAATATATATTTATATATATATATATAATAATTACTTTAAATAAATATAAAAACAGAGCATTATATAATAATAGAGCAATATATAATAATATATATATAATAATTACTTTAAATAAATATAAAAACAGAGCATTATATATGAAGTATACTTAGATGCAGTGTATTTAAATTCGGACACACAGTTTAATAATGCAAGAACTTTTAGACAATTGAGGACGTCGACAGCCGGACCAAGTGGAGAGAGAAAAGTAAGAAGGCGGACCCAGGGCCCCGAAATATTGCTGTAGATGGTACAACACGCAAATATGAGAGAGACAATAACTTGTTGTATTAAGACATCCTCTGCTGACAATTTTTTCAGTGTACAATACATTCTGTAACACTTTAGAAGGAGGGTCGGTAAAACAAATTGAAATTATTTTACCAATGCAACAACAATTCAAAAGATAAGTCTAAATATGTTCAAACGAAAAGGGCTATGCTTTGTGGTCGGTATTCCGCGACAGCGACCCTTATAAAAAAGTTAGGGGCACGCTTGACCCGTGACGGAACGGAAACGTTGGCGGACGTCCGTCGAACGGACCGTGTAAACGCATTCTTATGGATATTGTTCTTTTGTGATATCCTTGTATTGACATTGACCTAATCGATGATATTTATTTTGAAGGTTCCATAGCGGATGATAAAAGTGCCGTGTGGTTCCCGGCAACAATACAAAAAAGAATAGGACCACTCCATCTCTTTCCCATGGATTACGACATCGGGGAAAAAAAGCGACTAAGGGATAGGCTTACAAACTTAGGATTCTTTTTTAGGCGACGGGCTAGCAACCTGTCACTATTTGAATCTCAATTTTATCATTAAGCCAAATAGCTGAACGTGGTCATTCAATCTTTTCAAGACTGTTGGCTCTGTGTACCCCGCAAGGAATATAGACGTGACCATATGTATGTATGTAGGTATATTAAAGTCAATTATTTACAATTTTATTATTTTATATAGAATAAGACGTCTTGATTTCGCCTTCTATGAATGTTTATAGTTGAATTTTGACTTGATATTTATTAAAAAATATAATACATACTTACAAATTATACGTTAAGTTTCGTGTAATATGCAGTAACTTTAGCGATGCTGTTACGATACGAGTATTTAAAAGATGTAAGATCACTTAGAGAATATGCGATTACGAGTAAAACGTGCACTTACCCGTTTTATATTAAATAAAAGTGCTCAAGACGTAAGTGCCTCAACCTGAAAGTTATAGTAACAAATTAATACTTATCTTGAATTTTAGACTCAAACTCTTGAAAATAAAGTTCAACTTGATGTATAAATGTAAAGGTGAAGTTGCCAACGATAGTTATAATTAATCGGCAAAACTTCTGATGAGGCAACTCTCAACGTTTTTCTCACGTTAATTAAAGATTTTAATGTTACAGTTTTGTAAGATTTAATTTGCACGTGAATACTTATTGATTTTGATAAATCAAAAGAATTGTTATAACTATTTCTTATTCACTAAAGCTGTGAGAAATTCCAATCTAATTTTTTGAACATACTGTTTTTCAAGAATAATTGATACTTACCTAATACGTCTTGCTGAGACGTATAGACAGATGATTAAAGAAGTGGTCATATTAGAGTTAAAAATAAAATAAAAAATACGTACAAATTCACATCTATCTTTTATTTTTGATACTAAAAAGCTTGGAAACAGCAGTCAGAAACTATCCAAAAAGGCTCGACTGGCTGTGCACAGGGGCGTGTTGGTCCCGACATTAATGTATGGGAGTGAAAGTTGGGTATGGCAAAAGAAACATGAAAGCAGAATAAATGCAGTGGAAATGAAAGCGTTAAGGAGTATGATGGGTGTGAAATTGAGTGACAGGATAAGGAACAGCGTGATAAGGGAATGTTGTGATGTGAAAGAAGATGTAGTTACAGGAATAGAAAAGGGTATGTTAAGATGGTTCGGTCATGTGGAGAGGATGAATGAAAGCAGGTTGACTAAGCAGATATACAAGGAGAGTGTGGAGGGAAAGGTCGGAGTGGGAAGACCTAGACGAACGTATCTTGATCAAATTAAGGACGTCCTGGTAAAGGGTCAGGTCAAAAGTACCCGAAACCGCCGAGCTTGTATGAAGAGAGTTATGAATGTGGACGAAGCGAAAGAAGTATGCAGAGATCGTGGCAAGTGGAAAGAGGTAGTCTCTGCCTACCCCTCCGGGAAAGGGGCGTGATTTTATGTATGTATGTATGTATGTAAAAAGCTTGGATAGTCGGCATTAGGCAGGATTAAGATGTTGAGGAATAACAATGTTGCCAGTTGTAAATTATTACCTATTATAATAATTTAATTTGGATTGAGATTGTGTGCAATAAATTTAAATAAATAAATAAAATAAAAAAAAAACATGCTGTACCGTGAGGTTTCTTCTCTACGTTCGTACAGTAAAAAATTAAAATATGACCCACAAGCTGTTGTCCGCGACTTCATCCGCCTTAATCTCTAAAAATTTTAACTTATTATATTATTCCAATATCTAAGCCTTATTACTGCAAAGTTTCAGAAAATACTTTCATTAGTTATTGTGAAAATACATTATTAACACATACTACAATTCTTGTCAGATGTATTACCGCTTATTATAAGTTAAATTAAGCTTGGAAGACATACACATTCAGATTTCAGTACAAAATATGACGCGGAATAAGGATCCGCGGTTTCAAAGGCTCTAGGCCTAGCAAAAGATCTCTTTTGTCAATATTGGGGGATTTTTGAACCTCGCTCCTAACATATCAATTATTTAAATATATCCTTGTGTTAAGAAAGACACAATAGACATTAATTCGTACACTACACGAATGCGAGAGTAGCATGCAAATTAGTGTTCAAATATGGGTAATCGCGGCTTAGTGGCATCTCCGGAAGACAGTGCTAAATCCGGACGACACACTGCTGTAGAGGATCATGAATTAAAAAAAATTGAGAATAATAAATTATAGTTTCAAAGCGAATATTAAACTTACTTAATAAAACTTTATTGAAATATTTAGTAAGTTTAGTTTATTTTATTTATTTTCATTTGTATTTATAAATTTGATTTATATTGTTAACACCAGCACTAAATGTAAAAATATGTATTACAATGTTGATTTCAAAAAGCTGTCCCGACACGATTTCATGTGATTATTAGAATGTACTCGTAAACGATTCGCTTGACGTATCAAAACTTTAAAACTAGACCAAGCATACCCTAAATATGTAAAATATTGATTTTACATATTTTGTCTAAACCAACAGCCCCATAGCATAGCACGTGCGAAGCCATTTCTATCGCGCGAAAAACTATCGCTGTCCCGTTTCACGTCATAATAAAAAGCGAAACAGCAATAGTAAATTATAAAAACGGTGTCGCGCGTGCCTTACTACGGGGTCTGAAACCAATGATCTTAAACAATCCCTACCATCATGCGCAAGCACAGTAAACAAACTATTAGAACGTAAAAGACTTAAATGACTAAGAAGATGACTGACATCAAAGACCTTACAAAACCCCTATCGCTATGCGTAGGCGCAATAAAAAAAGTAAAAAAAAAGAATCAAACATTATCACCGTGTGTATCTATCCCAAGTGAAGTATTAGAATAAATTACAACAATAACAACACAATACTGCCGGCTTCCGATATGGTCTACTGGCACCGGACGGCAGTTGCTTCGCCGGTTAGTACCCTGCCCGGATTCGAACCCCACACACGTTGGAAAGTGACTGTGAAGTGAAGTGTTGTGTTGAACGATGTGGTGGATTTTAAAACTGACTATTCTGTTGCAATGTAAGTTTGTTTTAGTCTTTTTGGACAATCGATTGATTGATAAATTGATTTTTGACTACTAACAGTTTCCGACGTCGCTCACGTGTCTCGAATTTTTTGTATAAATACAACTATTCCTATGACAATTTTATTAATTATTAATTTTAAGGTTAATTTTATTTATTTTATAATTTTATTAATTTTAAGGTCGATCACGATGTCTAACAAATAATTTACTTTCACAGTTTCTTTAACTCTCTTGGAACATCTTTTAAACTGAACTTATAAAGCCCGTCAATATTGAATGAAAACGCACGCACGTCTTCATAACTATAATATGTAAAGACATGTGACTTTATTATGTACGTGTATTGTATATGTCATTCATTCATTTATATAGACACGTCTATATCTTGCGGGGTAGATAGAGCCAACAGTCTTGAAAAGACTTATAGGCCACGCTCAGCTGTTTAGCTTTATGATAGAATTGAGATTCAAATAGCGACAGGTGGCTAGCCCATCGCCTTAAATAACAATCTCAAGTTTATAAGTCTATTATTAGTCGCCTCTTACGACATCCATGGGAAATAAGATGGAGTGATCCTATTCTTTTTTATATTGGTGCCTGGAACCACACGGCACATTATCTCATTATCGGAATAAACATATATCTCGATTATTGGTTCTGTCTACCCCGTAAGGAATTAAGACGTGATAATATATATGTATATAAGCTTATCCAAACTTATCCCTTAACACCTTAGTGTCAGGGAATAATTCCAACCTGACTATTTTTCAATCTCAATTATATTATTGTCTCATCCAGTTGTCTGCGTTTTAAGCTCTATTTAAACCGTAAGTGACAAAGACTTATCTTTTAAAGTGTCAATCTAACAGTTAATTTATAAAAAAAATTCGTAGCAATTCTATAAGCAGAAGTCGAACTCTGTACCCTCTAAAGAGTCCAACCTAAGCCACGGACACTCCTGAATTTGCCAGACAAACTATCATGGGAGATAAATAATTGCTTATTATTTGTTTGTAGTTGAATCCCTAAGCATTCATAGTCTGGAACAACCGCGCACTAACTTTGATCCAACTCAGAAGATAGATACTTTATTTACATTATTTATTCAGTAGTATTTAATAATAAGAAGAGGTTTTGTTGAGAAACTCCGGGAATTGCTTCGTTCGTTGTGTTCTCGTTTTTGTTTTGTTTTCATGTTGCTATCTTAATTATTTGTGCCGTGTGGTTACTGGCACTAATAGAAAAATTAATAGAACCAGTCTATATTATTTTTATGGATGTCGTAAAAGGGGATAGGCTTATAAACTTACTATTCCGCTTGCAGGCGATGGGCTAGCAACCTGTCATTATTTAAATCTCAATTTCATCATACAGTCACGATGTCTCTGTCTACCCCGCTTTTTTGATAAGCTTTAGTATTATGATTTTGTGGTGGTGATATCAGGTTATTACATATGGGCTTTTGCCTTACCCAATGGCAGGTTTTATGAAACTGTAATATTTCTTCCAACCTCTGTGACTCTTCAGTATCTATTAAAATTTAACTTCTTACACCACGGGTATTGAATTTGTTTCATATGGGAAGAAATGAATTTGTCTTACTCTAAAGAGCCTGAAAGCATACAAAAATAACAGAGATACATTTATGGATAATTAAGAGTGCCGGTGGTCGATTCGGTAAGGTGCCGGTTATAAGGCGTGTTGCACATAAAGGCACCGGTTCGAATCACATGCACCATGTACCAATGACTATTAGAAAGTTATACACATTAGTTTTCATACTAACCGTGAGAGTTTCTACTTACGGTGAGGGAAAACATCTTTAAGAAACCTGCACATTCAGGCAACTGGATGTGTAACCATATGATCCAATACGTGTTATGTTTCTCTGCAAAGGTTGCGGATGTCAGACGGGTGTCGCTTCGTGTAAAAACCCGACTCACACATTCCAGGATCCATGGTCAAGGGCTCACCCCGGGCTGCTCTCCAGAGTAATGAGGATGCAACCGGGACCAAAATTCAGGAGGAAGAACACATTAATTAAAAAATAAATAGTGACACTTATTTGAACGTGGCTTTTCGGTCGTTTTCAGACTGTTGGCTCTGTCTACCCTGCAAGGGATATAGACGTGATAATATCTATGTATGTAGGTACTTAAACGTACTGTTTAATAAATTACCTAGTCTTTGTCTGCGTTCCGCTCTGAATCATACCTACTTAAACACGGAAAGACTCATCAATCGAGTTCTACACGTGATGTATGGATTCAACCTACTTACGTGTAAATTACATACCTTGTCGTATGCTGAGAATGTAAAACTAGCGATAACGTAAAAACACCTATTTTTACTACGCTTTTATTAGCTTGGGTTGTATGTATGTATGTATGTAACGGAATCTTTGAGCTTAATTTTCACTGATTTCTAAACGTCTGATCAACTTGAAACTTTGCACACGTATCAAGGACCGATGACAATGCAATATTTTGATAAGAGTTTCTCATTATCCTTATTAAAACTGCCAGGATTAATAAATTCATTTTTAGATCCTTCGTATGAGAGTAAGAGAGACAGAGATAGCACCAGTGCCAGTAATCTCCATACAAGAAACCAAGAAGTTCTGACGTATAAGGAGTCCAAAAAGAGATGTAATATATTTCCATATAATGTTACTATTAACCTGAGGCTTTTTTATTTCATCGCATCGCTCCATTTAGAATTACCATTAGAAACAATAGTAGAATTAGTAGAATATTTTAAAACAATAAAAAATATATAAGTAATAAAACAAAAGTAATAAATGAAAATTGAACAACTAAATTTACA
This sequence comes from Amyelois transitella, assembly GCF_032362555.1. Lineage (NCBI taxonomy): Eukaryota > Metazoa > Arthropoda > Insecta > Lepidoptera > Pyralidae > Amyelois > Amyelois transitella. Next base: position 10,057,984 of record NC_083509.1, read on the forward strand.
ACAATACAAGAATAAAGTTACTACCTACAGAACTTTGCGATATTTAATACGTATTTAACATATTAATGCGATTCTTGAATTAACATTATGTAACTTTTGCATATTTATAATAGCAACACTGTAATACTCGCTTGGAAAATGAGTGACAGTTTGTTTATTTATGTAAAATAAGTTTTGCAGTAAGTTTTGAATTCGATTCTAACACCTGTAAACTTTCTTTCTGTTTTTTTTACCGGTGCCTGTGTATTTACCTATTTGCACTTTGTTTTGTGCTGATAACTTGTCGTTATTTGGAGTTTGGAATCTTCCGTTGAGTCGAGCTTTGTTCTTCCGGATATTCGTGTGATTTTATCATCTGAGATTGGACTCTGACTGTGTTCACTGTGTTGTGCAGATATTTTGAGATAGGACTCCTGTAAAAAGTACCTGATTATTTGAGATAGGAGTCCCAAGTTTGTGTTTGTTTTTGTGAAAGACAGATTTTACTACAAAAGTGCCACGATGTCTTCAGATAAACATTGTTGCGTTCCTGGTTGTAAAGGCAGTGGAGGTATGTTTGAAATATTTTTGTTCCTGTATCAATCTGCCTCTTAATCTTGTGGTTTGATTCCTGGCAAGGCCACAATCGAAAATTGTTATGTTTGCTGGATAGTCAAAAATATTATTAACAGTGATTTATCACTATAAAATTCTTTTCAACTGGGTTTAACAATCATCATACATACATGCATACATATAATCACGTCTATATCCCTTGCGGGGTAGACAGAGCCAACAGTCTTGTAAAGACTGATAAGCCACCTTCAGCTATTGGGCTTTAAGATAGAATTGAGATTCAAATAGTGACAGGTTGCTAGCCCATCGCCTAAAAAAGAATCATGATGATGAGAATATTATGAGATTTAATCCAATCAGGCCACATATAACTTTAAGAAAGTTAGTTGTGAAAACCTCCGGCGATGGGCGCATGGTTGCGAAAGTCATTTCTAGTAAGATAGTTATACAGCGTAGTAGAAGTAGTAGGAAGTTAACACTTCTACCAAAAAATAATTGTATAAAAAAACTAAAACACTAGGCGTTTTATTGCTAATCAAACTAAAAAATAGAAAATAAATAATAGTTTAAAAAAAACTAAAAAACTACGCTTTATTGCTAATCAAACTAAAAAATAGAAAATAAAATTTAAAGACAAAGGAATTATAAAACAGTAGTAGCAAGTCGAACAATCGGTTATAGTTAATTACCTCCGATTAAAATTATAACAAAATTAAATTTATAAACAAAACAATTTAAATCAGAGTAAAAAGCGTGGGGTGCATTTTACTTTATTTTCATAACTCTCTTGTCATAAATATATGCTAATAGAATGATTTTAATATTTACTACATCAGGCACCTAATAAAGCGTAGTTTTTTAGTTTTTTTTAATTATCTTTAATTTGTCGTTTGCCGAGCACATAAACCTTGCAATAGAATACAGGACCCATTTTTTTTAAATTTGTTTTTATTTTTGAAACAAAAATATAATCATTTTGGATGCTGCAATAAACTTGAAAATTTAACTTATGACTTATTAGATAATAGTCCTTCAAGAAAAACCAATGGTCAACCCAAAAAATTCCTTTTAATTCGATTCCTGGAGGAAATTTGAGAAATCCTCCCTTAGTGCATCCCTCGACTGAATACGAAACCTAAACTATATAAAAAAAATCGATTTTCTAACTCAGCAGCGATTTGGACTAAACTAACGGTGCTAAATGTAACATACAGTATATTTTCCCTTTTACATATTTTTACATACAAAAAAGTGGTCGGTAAAACCTAAAATTTTTTTATTACCAAAAAGGAAGGGTGCTACAATAAGTGTAGCCGTAGTAGACAGACAGAAACTTTGACTTGATCAAGATTTTTAGACTTCTTATTTTAAGACAATCGAAATTTGACTAAGACAACAAGACATGACGCCTTGAACAGCCAAAAATCTGATTTTATTCTGACCGACCTACCAGATCCTCGGCCCGTTCAATAAGTATATCACTTTTTTGAAAATTCCTTAAAAAATATTAAGATGTCAAAAATAAATCTCATTTTTAATATAACAAAGTGAATCTTTTATTTCATTAAGCGGTAATTCTGAAAGGAATTACCTTTTAGAATATTCAACTTCATGTTTCAAAGTGCACTTTTATAGCTTCAAGTTACGGCTACTGCATAAAGTATTACTGCATTTACAGTTCAGGTAGAAAGGAAGACATTAAGAATATATTTTTTATTGCCTAGGAAATAATTCAGACCAGTTTGCATGTTTTTTATTCCCCCATTCCCCTTTCAAATTTGAAAGAGAAGTTTTTATTTAAATTACGCTGGATTCTTAATCTCCATTATAAGGTGTTATGTGCTCTGATATTTTTGGCTGTAACAGTTAAAAGTTTGACTATTTTTTAATCTGTTAAAGTGGTAACGTTTAGTAAGTTATTATGTTACGGTTTTCAGACTATGGGGGATAACACATCACTTACAAAAAGGTGAAATAACAAACTAGGTGTAATAAGAAACAATATATACACATACATAGATAAAGTCACGTATATATCCCTCGCGGGGTAGACAAACTCAACCGTCAAAGACTGAAATGCCGTATGACAGAATTGAGATTTTACGAGAAATAGTGACAGGTTGCTAGCACATCGCTTACAAGAGGACGCCCAAGTTTATAAACCTATCCATTAGTTAATCTCTTAGACCAAAAGATATGACAATTATTAAGTGTTGTTGAAATGTCCCTTAATAAAAAAAAATTGAACTTTAATTTGAAGTTGCCTTTTCCGACATCCATGGGAAAAATATAGAGTCATTATATTCAAAAGTTCTGGAAACCACACGGTATAATTTCTGAATAATATCCTTTACTTACTTGTTCAATGTTTTGTTGAAGAAAGACAAATAGCAACATTTAGAACTTTGTTTCTCGAAGTGTGTAAAATTCGTTGGCTTCAGCGTTGAATATTACGAGTATGGTTTTAAATATGCGGGTTTTTTTTTATTTACGTGCAATTTAAACAATTTTGAGTAATAACTTTTATGGAAGCAGCCTATTGGAAATGAAAACGGCATGACTTTAAGGCGAGGCCAGTTCATCAGTTAGTCGCTCTGTCAATATAGTTGATTTTTTAATAGTTTTGATTGTCACTTCGTCAAATCACGAGTGAAAACACTACTGTAAAATAAAAATGTATTATATATATATACATTTGTATTTTATTTTGATATACTGGATCATTTACTTAGAATCTGACCGGCTATTGTGTTAGAAAAAAAAAGAAAAGTTGTTTTGTAAAAAAAAAAAATCATCATAATAATATCGTCGAAAATGATGGGTTTATTGTATAAAATTAGACATATTAACTAAGATATTTGATATTTTGTAACATGATTTTTCTACATGTCTTTTCTTTATTATTAAATATTTTTAAGTAATAGATTCTATATAATTTCCTCGCATTGAAAACTCAAAAGATCTATTTGTCAGATTCCTATTACGAGTACTGAACTTTCTGAACAGGCCTTGCCTTAAAAGTCGGTACTATATCAGCGGCGGGAAGGGTTATCGACATAACACGACAAGTGTGGGTACTACACTAGACACGGCTCAGTGGTTACCGGTTACGTTATCAACGTACTGTGACGTAGTTTATTTGTAGGCGTAACGACACGTGAAATTCATATTGTGTTGGATTATATTAATATAACTGTATAATATATTGTAAAATACGATTAACTCACGTTGGATTCAAACATTATCCCTTCAACAGTCAAACTGAGCAAAGTTCTCTAAATAAATATAAATATTTACATACATACATAAAATTTATTTACAGAATATCGGCTAACTGTGTTAGACTCGCGTACAGTACGTTTCATAAGAGGAGATAAAAAAAAATTGTCACGAATCCGTATTAAACTTAAGTAAATGTACTACGAGTACGTTTTACACTTTTTCGTGTTGAATTCAATGTAAAAATAGATTCTATATTTAAATACATAACGTAACAAACGTCTATCCATAACCGAAATAATAAAAAAAAAAGCGTTTGTCGTTCCCTTTTCAGCTGCCACTCTATACCAACTCAAACACTCAAATCGCGAGCAATATTCATCCACGGCATTGACCTCCTTAGAGCGTGTGAGTTCCAAATTACCATAACCCACAAAGAGGCTCACAACTTCCAAGGAATAATTTGGAGTTCGCGAACGAAAGTGGCTTGCTTAATGTTAATAAGGTACCACTCTCCAGTGTCACTTTTCCTACTGAATTTTTAAAGTCACTGAGTTAAAACTTTGCTATACATTAGGGTGACCATGAAGTGAGCAAACTTCTTAGCGTCTTTAAAAATTAACGCCCAGCGGAAACCTAAGAGCTATTGACATCTTGTCGTATCAAATAATGTTAGGAGTTCGCTAAGACTTGGAGTGAATGGACTTTTTTATGCTTTTTGTTGGCAATAGAGCCGAGGAAAGTTCTTTAAGTTAGTGCTTACTTTGAGAGGTTTTCTTCATTTAGTTTGTATCAAGATATAGTTTTATTTTTTGCTTTTTTGTTTTCTTTATAAGATTATGTAAAACGTTTAGTTTTATTTTATAAAACAAAATCAATAAAAGCCTTCGTTTAAAACAGTGAGTTTCCAATATTTAACATACCTTTTTATTAATTTGATAACTCTTTTGAAGTATAATTTCTCCATATTTGAATCAGTTATATATTACTCAGGAATAATTTCAATGTGAGGTCTCCTGGTAATACATACTTCATGTGAAATTTACAAATAAGTTGCGTATAATCTTGAAGAATTTAACACACGATCACAATTTCACTTTTTTTTATTGGGAAATAAGAACACCACAGCTTTGCCATCCCACAGGATCTTGTCAAAAGAATACGAGTTCAACTTGCCAAAGTATCTCTCGATTTGCATCCCACGTGCCTTCAATCTCTCGGCTGTGTCTTTTGTTTTTAATACGCAGCGCTGTATGAATACTCGATGTGCTTACATTACAATTTTAGAAGTATTCCGGAATGTTGGAGGGGGCCGTCATATGTTTGATGGTTTATGATGACTTGCAGGGAATTTTTGCGTGGAAGAATTTTGGGAAATTCGGTAGAGTACTGTCGCGTATAGGAAAGTTTTTAATATTGACAATTTACCTATTTTTTTTATTTATTATTTAAAATACGTAAATAGTTTAATTTATAATCTTTCCACACGACTTTATTGATAAATCATGATGAGTTTTGAAAAAGTCAATTACTTTTAGTAGAGTTTTGATATTTGCAAAAGAAAGCTTCAAAATGTGTTGCTTAGAGAAATTCTATATTTAAGTTTTTCGGAAACATTGTAAAAATAAAGACGTGTAACAACGATTTTGCTAGATTGTGTCCATTACCAGACGAATGGTAAAGCTGAAGTTATATCATTAAAGCTAATTAAGGAGATAGTTAGCTTCTAATGTTTGCCGTTGTCAGCTCTCTAGGGGTTGCCTAAGTAATGTGAGAAAAACCGTATTCAGGAATGTACTCTAATTTGTAACTTAAGCGTCTAACATGAATTAACGTACTTCTAAATGGATATAGACATAAAACGTTTGTGAAAATGTGGATTACTCGCAATCAGGACACGTCAAATTACAATGAATTTCACAAATCTTTCCCACTAAAAGATGTTATGAACACCCGTATTAATGACATATGAACAAGAGTAATGTGTAAGAGAAATTTGTTACAGATTCCTACTTACTGCAGTAGGGAGTCTTAGTAAGATAAAATTGATGAGTATAGATTTTCATATCATCCAAGAAGAAGATTTTGTAAACATTAAAATTCAACACCTCCAAGTTAGCCGTGTTAAACCACCGTGAACACACGTCTCGGCGCGTGCCACAAAAAATGGCATGTGCTGTGCTCAAAGAGCGGGATTCCTGCTTTTTATGAACGCCACCTTTTGTGCCCGTTTCTTGTCTTAACATGTGGTCACCGGAGCATGAGCGCGCTCGCGTGTTTTTGTACTGGAATTATGGGGTCAGTTATTAAACTTAGCCGTCTAGATTCTGTAGAACGAAATATGACCACGAAGAGTGGACTTATCACTTACGTTGTTTATTTATAATTCTCATGCGTGCCTGACATTAAACTTGAGTGAGGGTTTTGTCAGTAAAGCGAAATTGTGTAAAGCATCACGCAATATGATGTGTGTTTTATTCTATGGCTCAATATAAAGTTAAAATGAACCCCTAGCAAGAAACTTCTTTTTGTGAGTATGCCAGTGAAAGATCAGTTATATCTTCTTAAATGTCATAAAATTACATAAACCCAAATAGTAATAGACTTGATGATAGATGTAGTAGTCAGCCAAGGTCAGAACTTACTGCTACATTTTAAGTACAGTTTTGTTCTCCTTACGCTAGTCAAGTTTACACCAATCTTTGCTCGAATTAAATATTTATGGAATTGTACTGTAATTTAACAGATGTGGCTAACAACATAAAACAACTAAGTTCTTTAGTATGTATCTAGCGAAGCGTAGTCGTCTCGGTCGCGTGCCTAAGGGCGAGTTCATTGCGTTAATTTACATTTATATCTATTCCTTGTTAACTGAATAAATCTTAAGAAACTACTCACTTGTTTTTAAGGGTTGTGTAAATGATTTAAAATACTGAGAAGAATTATCTATTTAAAGCGTGACTTCGAGTGACTTTGTAATGTAGTCCTTCACCAGGAAAGCCTTAGTATAACTTAAATTTATATTCACAATCTATGTATTTGCAAAATACCTATAGTTTCTATTTCTCCGTTGGTTTTACTGATGGAAATTTGTGACTTATTCCAAATGCTAGCCAGTATAGACCTAAACACTACTTTATACCAATATTTTACAACATACATAATAACCTATTATTGTTGTATTTTCTTAGCTTCTTAGAAGTCTTTTTCCTCCGTTTCCTCTTAGACAATAGTAATAAATCGAATAACATAATCATCAAATTAGGGCATCCAGCTTAACGTGACTATAAGCAATAGTTTAAGGTAACTCAACTGTGTCTATTTTTTACATATGACTTTTTACATATATACTATTACATACATATACTCCCTTGTGGGGTAGACAAACAGTGTTGAAAAGACTGTTGCTAAAGTTTGACAGGTTGCTAGCCCATCGCCTAAAAGAAGAATCCCAAGTTTATAAGCCTATACCTTAGTCGCCTTTTACGACGATGGGAACGAGATGGAGTGGTCCTATTCTTTTTTTTATTGGTGCCGGGAACCACACGGTACGGCACAACCATAATATACATTCTATATTTTAAAAGGTAGAGGACCTTTTGTTATATAAATAATTATCAACCTTGTAAAATAATTATGGTAGGCACAAACAAAAGCTGTACATTTTTATTATAATGAAGGGACTAACGAAAGATGAAAAGGAATTTAAATTTTTATCGATAAATTCCCCGAACTCTGAATAAAAACCATAATTAATTAAATTTCGGTAAGTCACTTCCTGGCACGTGCCTCTTTGCGTTTTCTTGTATTTACATATTGAGTGAGAGAGATGGCACGGGGGCATGTGTGTTTAATTTCCTCGAGTGAGAGGGAGATAAAGATATGGTGACATGTGTGGTCGCCAGGTGTAACGATGCTCGTTTCGTTCCAGTTAGTAGGTATACCGTTGATTATTCCTTGGCGCCTTGCTTTTTGAAGTAAAATGTATAAAAAAGTAAAGGCCAAGAGTTCATTTTTTTAATTTTAAAGAAAACTGGTATTCGAATCTTTTTGGCGAGGGAACCTATAATGTTCTTAGGTTCTTAGTAAAGAATTTTTTTAGCGGAAATTCGGATTTTTCACGGGATCAGAATTCTATTTACATAAGCCAGACATACATATATTACTTACCAATAAACACATACGCAGAAAACATCAGGAATGTTAAACACAAGAAACAAAAGTACACAGGTTCTGCTTTTTTTTAAAGAAATCTCTTTCAGCAGACCCGATATGGGAGAAATGATAAGGTTTGTTGATGGTTGTTGTTCCCGAAACTTTAAAATAAATGGATATCGTAAAAAGCGCTCTCATAAGCGCAGATTCTTCTGTTACAACTTCTACTTCCACGCAGATTGTAAAGTTCAAGCAGGGGAAAGCTATATAAAGTTGTGATTCTTCTTTCTAGCGATGGGATAGCAAATTTGTTACTTTTTCTTTAAGTTTAGTAAGAATAAACTGTGCTACTCACGTAAAAGGTATACATACATATACTCATGTCTATATCCCTTGTGGGGTAGACAGAGTCAACAAACAGATTGTAAGGCGACCTTCAGCTGTTTGTCTTAATGATAGAATTCAGCTTCAAATAGAGTCAGGTTGCTAGCCCATCGCCTGAAAAAAGAATCCCAAGTTTATAAGCCTATCCCTAAGTCGCTTTTGTAAAACTTAACTTATTGAAATTTAGTATTTTCTCTTGATTTCTAGAAAAAATATCGCTAGATATTGCATCGCAGTCGGTATTGCACGGTGCAGTGCGCCCGCGCATTACGCTTCGCCGCACACCCCAGGTTTGCGCGGCATATGCTCCAAGTCGTGTGTTTCAAACTGATAGCATTGTTCAAAGAAAATGAGCTACGGTTCAAATATGCGATTAAAATTGCAGTTTTATTCAGTGAATTGGGTTTTTGTTTGACATTGCTGTTATTAATGTAATGAAAGGTTGATGCCAGTTTTTTGTTATGAAATCTTTGATTTTTGTATGGAAACAGAAAATATGTATATATTAAATATACTGCTAAAATATGTAAGAAAAACATAACAATTTAAAATTTGAAAAGTCAGGCTAACATAACGATCTGAACATGTGCATCGGGATGAATTATAATTTGAAAAGATTTTTTAATGAATAAGTTGTCATGTTTTTCTATGGTGTTATAAAGTGTTAACTAAACTATTGGAATATCAAAGTAAATGTTCCAAACGTTCGTTTTTTAATTATAAAGAGATTTATAATTATAACTATCGAAACGAAGATAATTTAAATTTTTCTCCTGTTCCACAAAAAAAAAGTTTCTATATTGCTTAATAGGTCACAGAAGCGAATAATTAAAAAAAAAAACATCTATACTCGTTATCAAAACTCGAACTCACCTGTGCTCTTCTCGCATCAACGCACACCCCAGTTATCGACCATATGTCAGAATGCTCAAAATCCCTAGTTCCTGCGTTTATTATGAATAGTTTCCTGTGGAACGTGCTATTTGAGACTCGTGTGAAGTATGTCTGTAATTAGGTACTCGTAATTCAGTAGTCTGATAACGCATATAAATACTTTAATAGCCTTATTCTATTTTTATCTATACTAATATTATAAAGCTGAACAGTTTGTTTGTTTGTTTGAACGCGCTAATCTCAGGAACTAATGAATAGATCGTTAAAAAGTCTTTAGGCTATATAACATCACGCTGCAACTATAAGGAGCAAAGAAATAATGCAAAATGTGGAATATAGGGAAAATTATTCATCCTTGAGGGCTACAGTGATGATTGTATGAAGTTAAGTGAGGATTTAAAATTGCAAACAATTCTATTGGTAACGAATGGTCTTACACTAAATATAGCCGTAGACAATGATACAGCTTGCATCCTTTGGGTCGTTTACGCAACGTGTAGCACGTTGCTTCGGTCCGTAACTCAGATAATGTGTTGTTGCAATGCTAAAAATATATTTAAGAGTATGTAATACAAGTATAAACACAAAACAAGCAAATTGTCTTTCTGATATCTTGAAAGGCTTGTTAGCTTGGGTTTATAACCGAATTTAATTGAAAGTGGCCTTGAGTTTTTCGAGACTTTTGGCTTTGTCTACCACGTAAGGGGTAAAGGCGGGATATATAGCTGAACGTGGCCATTCAGTCTTATCAAGACTGTCTATCCCGCAAGGGAGATAGACGTGACCATATGTATGTATGTATGTATATATGCATGTAAATGAAACATACTGAATGATCATGTCAACCCAAACATATAAAAAAAGGCAATTTTCTTCAACCAGATATCGGTAAACTCCAATCGGGAGCTCATTTAAAAATGTTAAAGGGAAGAATTTTTTTCATTATCTCCCGCGCTGAACCGCCAAATATTTGGGTCTATTCCGGAATTGATAGAACCACGAAACAATATTCCCGAGAATCCTTCGATAATATGACGTTTCCGACCGATCGGCTAATGCGCCCGGGGATCCTGAGGATAACGCCGGGAGCTCGGATCAGAGAAACAATGAGATATGGCAAATGAAGCGATGTGAAAATCACGAATGCGTACGACTTTTTTCGTTGTCTAGAATATACATTTTTAAATATTTATTTTATCAAATAAGATGATGTGATAATCACCGATACTTTTTGTGATCTATGTAGAATGCATGTTTCATTGAAATTTTTCCATAAAAAGGTCAAGTGCACATTGCGTTTGTATTTGGGATGTATGATATGGGAGAGTGCCTTATTTGTGTATCATCAAAGTTTAATTTAGCCTATATCTATACTTTCAATTGTAATTTATACTTTTGCATTCTCTATTTTGTTGTTAAACTTTCGGATATGTTATTGTTATCACTTTTAAATATAAAGTTTTAAAATTTGTTATTTATTTGATAATGAGTATTACTGGAAGTTATCAATGACTTAGCCAATTCAAAAATTAATAACCTGCTCTTTCTGTGATCTCTTCACGAAAAAATCCAGAAATATTAACCCATTGTATCGGAACGTCTCCTAAAGATTGATAGGTATTAATAAAGAGGATTGATGCTCAGATTATTATATTTATTATTATATTTCGGTATCAGATATTTAAATGGGCTTTGAGATTGCTTTTCAGTTTATTGCAATGTAATATCAACTTTTTATTGTATTAAGATTTATTTTATGTAATGAATTACGATTCTATAATTCATTCTAGTCTTCTTTAATTTAAATTGTGACTTCGTCTTAATAAAATCTACATTAATACATACAATGACGTTTATATCCCTTGCGAGGTAAACGTGGCTTTATAGTCTTATCAGCGGCTCTGTCTACCTCGCAAGGGATAAAGCCGTGACTATATGTATGTATGACTAAAAAAATATTTTAGCATAACATGTATTGTATATACTAGCAACCAAATATTTCCCAACATCAAACCGTACAAGCTAGCGTTTCCTGAAAGTCATGTACCGACCTCGTATTTCAGGCTTATCATTTCCGTTACAGTCCCCAAAAGCAATACAGAAACAATTCCAGCATTTATAAAATAACGGAACAAACCAACGATGCGCGGGCTCCCCGAAGCCTAATGTTCGGATCCGACGATCCAACATTATTGATTCGGCTATTTGGGGAACAATTTTTAGGGTTCCTTGCACAAAGTGTTAAACTAGACCCTGTTGCTAAGACTCAGACTCAGTCACATGAAGCTGTATATAATGAATCGTGATAGACGTCTGAAATTTTAACTGATTATGTATTTTTTCTGTGTGAGTCCAGAATCATGGGCAAAGGCGCTTCGGGCTCCTCTGCGGGGAGATGCTACGATCTCTGCATACTTCCTTCGCTTCAACTATATTCATAACCCTCTTCATGCAAGCTCGACAGTTTCTGGTATTCCTGACCGACCCTCTACTTCCTTCCTTAATTTCATCAACATACGTTCGTGTATTTGCCATTATTCAGAAATAATATGGAACCTTTCTTGTGCGTATACAGCTCGTAGTTGGCCTTTTTTTTAGGTCCCTACTCATCGACAGGAATGTCAATCGTTAATGACGGTACGGAATATTAACCGGTATTATGCATGCAGATACGGTTTTATTGTGAAGGTCTCGTTTCATCCATAAATTTCGTTTTGGAATTTTAGGTTATTGGAAAAAGGGATGGCATTTTTTAACTATATTTCGCAGGATATCGTGACGTAATGGAAAGATGTAGTCTCTGCCTACCCCTCCGGGAAAGAGGCGTGATTTTATGTTATGTTATATCGTGACTTACGGAATGAGTCAATAGTAACAATACTCGAGGCTTTAGCTGATGATGGACATGAGATTCTGATATGAAATAGGTTGAGAAATCGAAATAATAAACTGATTAACTCACAGATATTAAACAGAAATACAACGCTTCATCAAAATCTCTTAAGTCTAGAGATTAGAAATTTTGTCATGTATGTGATTTAGGGGCGCACTAAGAGAGGTGTTTCCGGAAATTTTGGCGGGAACGGTTATTACCAGAAACCTCGTAGCATGGCACGCGCGATGCTGTTTTTATCGCGCGATAAACTTTTATTTCTATAAATAATTAATATAAAAAATAATAGGACCACTCGATCTCTTTCCCATTGATGTTGTTAAAATCGACTTAGGGACAGGCTTGTAGAAACTTGGGATTCTTCGTTTAGGCAATGCTCTAACAACCTGTCACTATTTCTCGTATATCTCAATTCTATCATTAAGGCTAACAGCAGAACCTGGCTTATCAGTCTCTCAAGACTGCTGGCTCTGTCTACCCCACAATAGATATAGTCGTGATTATATATAATTTTAACAAACAGTACAAATGCGACTGCTATGAATAAAAGCTGAAGTTTAAGTGCCTTATCTACTTTAACATTTCCAACTTGATTGAAACTAAGTTTATAATGTATGACTTGAATTAGCAAGTTGAAACTTCTCTACACTTAAAAAATAAAATATGCAGAGTTAAAATGAAAATTCTTCACCCTTTCATTAGCTCGATTGAATAGAAAAGTTATTAGTGTACAGCCTTTGCCTTTTCCGTTGTTTGTCGAAAATCCCTTTTCCAGGTTCCTGTTGATGGAATTAATAAAAATCAGTCTGAGAAATATTATATGATGAATAATATGAATAATATATGAGAATATATATACGAGAAGTCTTGTTAACTTCGCATTCTCATATTGTATGACTACTGAGTTACGTAAGAGCTTTAAAAATAATAATTAATTAGTTTTATATTATACACAAAATTTCATGGACAGATTCAGTTTAAATGTGAAGAGGTTAAGAAAACGAATTTATACTAGCTGTGCCCGCGAATTTGTCCGCGTGAAATAGTTATTTTGGGCATCATTGAAGCCCTCATGGATAATCTACCCCGTTTTGTTTTTCAAATTTTCCATTATTTCTTACGCTTTCACTCTTAATAGTTGCAGCGTTATTATATATAGCCCAAAGCCTTACTCGATAAATGGTCTATTCAACACAAAAAGATTTTTTTAATTCGAACCAGTAGTTCCTGAGATAAGCGCGTTCAAACAAACAAACAAACTCTTCAGCTTTATAATATTAGAATAGATGTAGTTGAGATTCATTATATTACATTGTAATTATAATTCATTGTAATCATTATCATTCATTCATTCATTATAATCATTGTATTGTTATGGTATGTTTTGTTTATCTTCTCCTTCTCACTCGAATGTTTTTGTTACAGGTGTAGTATCAATCAGAATAACAAACATGCGTGTTCCCGAAGTCATACAGTACGGTACCATGGATTCTGTCACATTGGACTGCGACTTCGAGACTGACAACGTGACTGGACTGGTGGTGAAATGGTTCTACAATGACAAGTCTCATCCTGTTTACCAGTGGATACCGCCGCAGAAGCCGCAGGCGTTAGGACTGTTGAGAAATAAGGTATTAAAATTAGGGAGAGGTAAAGAGACGCTTTTTTGCTATTTTAGAGTAAATAGTGACATAGCCCTTCGCCTGAAAGAAGAATACCAAGTTTATAAGCCTATCCCTTACTCGCCTTTTACGACATCCATGAAAAAGAGATGGAATGGTCCTATTCTTTTTTATATAGGTGCCGGGAACCACACGGCACTAGAAAGCAATTATTTTATCATTTATATTAATTATTTTATTTCATTATTTTGAAGCTGTTTCACAAGAATGTTCGCGATTTAATCAAGATACGTTTAAGGTTCTATTTATATTGTATTTTATGTGTTTGTTGCAGTTGGACCTTACATACAGGGTGTCACCTAACCCGTACACTCAGCATCGGGCGTTACGTATAAAACATCCTGGTATTGAACTAACAGGGAATTACACTTGTGTGGTGTCTACATTCTTAGCGGAAGACCAAAGGACACGCCCAATGACCATTTTTGGTAAGGAGGACTATTTATGTTTAAGATATACTTGTTCTTTTTCTTTCTCCGCGCCTTTTCTTAGTTGATTGAGATAATTTTTTTAAGGATTTCTTGGTAAAGGTACCTATAGACTTACAAACTTGGGATTCTTTTTTAGGCGATGCGCTAGCAACCTGTCACTATTTGAATCTCAATTCTATCATTAAGCCAAATAGCTGAACGTGGCGATTTAGTCTTTTTAAGACTGTTGGCTTTGTTTACCCCGCAAGGGCTATAGACGTGACCATATGTATGTATTTCCTGGTAAATCACAAGGGAACGGAAAAGGGGAAAATAGTTTAACACAGCGGCACTGATTGAAGAAAACTATTTACCCCTTTTCCGTTCCCTTGTGATTCACCAAGAAATACATACATATGGTCACGTCTATAGCCCTTGCGGGGTAAACTGAGCCAGTAGTCTTGAAAAGACTGAATGGCCACGTTCAGCTATTTGGCTTAATGATAGAAGTTTGACAAATAAATCGAACTGGGCTACCACGGCTCTTAAGTTTAACCGCTTATGACGATATAAAGAATGATTTATAATGGCGATATATTTAAAAAAAATTTAAAATACTACACTTACTTTATTATAATTACAAAAAGCTGGCTGGTCGGTAGTCGAACACTCTGGCAACTCACATATTTGGCAAACGACCAACTCCCGCAGCCTATCACCATTTTGGGTTAGCCGTAATTGCTGTTCAACTAATTTACGGTAAAAATGTTGGACCTGTTCACGCGGGAGATTTACTTTTTTAATTTTATGGTAGGTACATACAGAAATTAAGGACGTCCTGGTAAAGGGTCAGGTCAAAAGTACCCGAAACCGCCGAGCTTGCATGAAGAGGTTATGAATGTGGATGAAGCGAAGGAAATATGCAGAGATCGTGGCAAGTGGAAAGAGGTAGTCTCTGCCTACCCCTCCGGGAAAGAGGCGTGATTTTATGTATGTATGTACATACAGAAGTCGTTAATATGATAGTAGGTAAAACTGCTCCAAATCTTCTCGTGAATGTCTTGATAGGCAGAATCTTTTATCAAAAGTATGAACTCTTCCAAATAAACTTCTTACAATATTACAAATGTAGAAAGTATGTTTGTTAATCCCCCCTAAGGCGCACAGATAGATCAGAATAATCTTCGTGGAATGTAGCACATAAATACAATAAACTGAGACTTACGTAGAAAATCTCAGAGAAAACAACTACAATTCAGGTTAAATTTGCGATAATTGAGGAAAAACATTATGAGGAAATCTAAATATTACACATTTATCCAACTTCTGGAGAACAGAAGATGTTTTGTGCTCCTGGATAATTCTCAGACGCGTACAAAATTCTAGGAAAATTGCAACATGAAATAGCCACATAGTTACTGACGATACAATTACCTAAGTACAAGCAACGTTCACATCATTCTGCATTCATAAAACAATTATTGTTTCACTTCAAAGCTGGCAGTTAAACTCCAACATAAACCCGGTTCGATATAGATGTCATAGAATCCCACATTTACGTTGAACTATCCAACGGGGCGCAAGCACGCAAGCGGTAATGGATACTGAGCAATATCTACACGGATGTTAAGGCACTAGATCTTCCTTTTTTTAATATAAGTACATGTTAACGGGACAAATAACACGGATTGAGTTAGCCTCAAAGTAAGTTCGAGGTTGTGACGAGATACTAACACAATGATACTATATTTTATAATAAGTACTTACCAATCCAACTCTCAC
Source organism: Amyelois transitella (assembly GCF_032362555.1). NCBI lineage: Eukaryota > Metazoa > Arthropoda > Insecta > Lepidoptera > Pyralidae > Amyelois > Amyelois transitella. The sequence goes on from NC_083509.1 coordinate 10,073,958, forward strand.
TCGTTTTTCATCTTGCCCTCATCTTTTCGTGTTTCATGTTGCATATTTTACGAATATATTCGAGCCCTGGACTCCCCAACGCCTATTATTTTTTGAGTATATACGTACGAGTATAGTAAAAATTTAGTAGAAGGGGCAGGCCGAAGAAAATTTAGCTTGACATCGTTAAAGATGCTATGGGTACCATGATCCTGAAAACGCCGCAAACTGGAAACAGAGTGGACGGACAGATGTAAAAAAGCGGACCCGAAGCACTATGCTAGAGGATTTGGGAATTATGCAAAAATGAGACAAAAAGAGTAATAAACCAACATATTTCATCATCAATTTACATACATACATACATAAAATCACGCCTCTTTCCCGGAGGGGAAGGCAGAGACTACCTCTTTCCACTTGCCACGATCTCTGCATATTTCCACCAAGATGCGTTCGTCTAGGTTCCCACTCCGACCTTTCCCATCAATTTTGTTTAACAATTGTCATAATAGTTCGCACATCCAGTAGATCAACATCCGTGATACGATCGCTTGAAATATTGATGGATTTTATCGTATTATAACAGAAACGGCCATTTGTATTCCATTAGCCTGCCATCCTTTCCTTTGTTTTAGTTTGCAGGCTGCGGTATGCTTTTATGATGCTGCTGCTTGTACTGTACCTTCTTTATTTACACTTACTGTCTGAGAGTTCGCTCATGTGAAAAATATTTTTTGTAGAACCGTTTGAGTTTAGATACCTTTTTTATTCGGTTTATAAATCGGCCGTGTGGTTTCCCGCATTTTGAATATATCAATACCTCCAAGATAGACTTCCAAACTTGGGATTCCTCTTGTAGGCGATAAGCTAACAAACTGTTACGATTTGAGTCTCAGTATCATCAATAAGCCTTGTACTTGATCATCCCTATCAGTCTTTTCAAGACTGCTGGCTCTGTCTGCCCGCAAGGGATACATCTCTACAGTCTACAGATCACTAATAAAAAGCATGAAAATAATAATATGAATATAATAGTATTAAAACAATATAGCATATAATATAAATTAATCAAGCATAATATAAGCTTTCAATTTATAATTTAATAATTAACATACATTGTGGTCCTTTCGTGGTGTAGTTAATAATAAGCTTACAACTCGTACTGCCGACAGTGAATTAAATATTAATTTTTGTATGTACATGAAATGTGTCATGTTTCCCGCTAGTTCCATAAAACGTTATTGATAGCAGGGAAAATAAGATTGTAATTTCACAATTCATACAATAATTCATCAGTTATTTAATTGGATATTTTGTGGTGATACAAAATATTGAACCTACAGCTTGCGGCTGCGACTGTGAAAGAGGGGTGTTAAAATAACAGAAGCCAATAAATGGACATATTGTTAATTAATAATGCTCGAATCATAGTAACTAAAATTTATTCATGTTAGAAATAGGTACATTTATATTGGCAACACTCGAGTCTATGATTTACTCTATTTTAAATTATTGTTTAAGTTTCTGTGAACACATATTCTACCTCTTAAGGCATCGGAATAAAAATATAACAATTAAAAAACGCAATCGAGGGCAAGATTGCTACTTAATACTGGAGCAATGTCGTGTCCTGATCCTATCTTTTTAGCCTAGATATTGAAGAGCTAGAGAATAGCATCGGTTGATTAATTTTAAAGTTGTTATCAATGGGATTCAAAATTACAGTAATTTTCAGTCAATGATAGGTGCTTATTTCTCGTGTAATGATTCACTCTGACTCAAAATAAAGCAACTGAAAAAATATCTTCATATTCTTAAGATGAGACACGTGAATAAAACCCGTTTGCTCCGTCACAATGGTCTAACCATATGCACCGGTAGGCGAAGTTGCGCGAAGTAATTTCCGTTTCGTCTCAGCTCACAAAGCATATTGTTACTGAGACTCGAACAAATATCTAGAGTTGAGTACATTATGCTGTGTGTTTGTTAATTATGATTTTTCTCGGCATCTAACTTTGATTCAATGTTTTGGGGCCCGGAATCTGTATTTTGACTATTTTCAATCCACTTTGTCCGGTCTTCGGCTTGCTCAATTTTGAGTTTATACATTCAAACATACATTCGTATAGTCACCTCAATATCCCTTGCGGTGTAGACAGAGCCAACAGACCTGAAGAGACTGCCACGTTCATCTGTTTGGCTTTATGATAGAATTGAGATTCAAATAGTGACAGGTTGCTAGCCCATCGCCTAAAATAAGAATCCCAAGCCTGCCCCTGAGTCCTCTCTTACGATATCCACGGAAAATTACATGGAGTTCTTTTTTATATTGGTGCCGGGAACCACACGGCACGAGTTTGAGGTTATTGACACGCATATTATCTTTTGCGTCGTTAAGCGATTTCTTCATCCTATTAGCTGATATCATCCAGCTTTTTCCCCATCAATAATCCAGTTGGAACCTTACTCATCAACCATCTGACGTAAGCCCCAAACACGCCTCGCCTCACCTTTTTAGAGAGAAGCCCAAGATGTACCTTTGGCTTTAATCCTGAATTGGGTAAGTTTTTATACAAAGCGACTCGACTCGATATCGACCTCTGCAATTTTTGGGGAACCCAGTTTTAATCATGATTACACATTCAGTTGCCCGAATGTGCTGGCTTCCTCATGAGATTTAACTTCAGCGCTTGTGCATAGTATGTATTCATTAATTTTCAGAAGATGACAATCTTATAATTTTGTTTCAGTACCCGAAAAGAGGTTCGACATGATACAAGACAGAGTGAATGATGGATTCCTTAATATAATATGCTCCGTCGAAGGTGTTTATCCAAGACCAGAACTTGTTATTTTGGCGGGAAACAGGTACGATGTTCAGATATATTTTTTTTTAAGTTAAGCAAAAGCTTCATATTTTAAAGCTGTATATTAGGCATTATTTATGGCCAACATTATTATCGTTATGTGAACCTGAGTATAGACCCCACCCACATAATAACATTGTTATAATACAGTCAGCAAGATTAAAAAAGTATGGAAAAGTTGTTACAAATGCATTAAAGTTAAACTTTTTTTCTCATCAATTTTCAATATTAAATGAAAACATATTGTTCGTTCTACGATATCTACGATAAATGCTACGACATTGCTACGACCGTAGCCCAAGCTACGAATATGATGTATGATGGTCAGTCATAAAATATAATCTGTATATTATATGAAGCCATGATCCAATATGAGTTGGATCCACTGCAAGGTTGTGGAGGTTATTATAGGTATGCATCATTTCGTCTATAACCCTGACGTACCCATCGCCTACAAGAGGAATCCCGTAGTTTATATCCCTTAGTTACCATTTATGATTTCCATGGGAAGGATATTTAGAATAACATTAATAAGACCACTCCATCTCTTTTCATGGATGTAGTAGAATGCGAGTAAGGGATAGGCTAATAAACGTGGGATTCTTCTTTAAGGAAAGCTTTTAATGAAAGCGGGAAAGGCTGCTGGGTGTGATAGAGTGTCGGCCGAGATGCTTAAAGCAGGAAAAGGCGTAGTAGCTAGTCAGTTGTACTGCCTTTTCAATTTGTGTTGGAGAAGCGGCCGAGTACCAAAAGATTGGTGTAAGGCTGTTATCGTGCCACTTTACAAAGGAAAAGGGTCACAGCTGGACTGCAAAAATTATCGTGGTATAAGCCTGCTTAGCGTCGTCGGCAAATTGTATGCTAAGGTATTGATTAATAGAGTCAGGAATGAAACTGATGACAAAATATGGGATGCTCAAGCGGGATTTCGAAAGGGAATGGGATGTACTGATCAGGTCTTTTCCTTGCGGTGCATAGCCTAAAAGTTTTTGGCCAAGAGTCAAAAAGTCTATTGCACATTCGTAGATCTGGAAAAGGCCTATGACAGAGTTGAGAGGAATGAATTGTGGTCAGCACTTTCTATGCATGGGGTGAGCAGTCTCTTAATACGAGCACTGAAATCCTTATATGAGGATTCGAGTGCTTGTGTCAGGATAAACGGAGCGCACACTGAGTGGTTTAAGATTGAGAAAGGCGTTAGGCAAGGATGTGTTGCGTCACCGTGGCTGTTCAACCTATTTATGGATAGCTGTTTGACAGATTTGAAAGAGTCTAAAAGTGGATTAAGGATGAATGAGTTACTCGTCAAATGTCTGCTCTATGCCGACGATCAGGTTATACTGGCGTCATCAGCGGAGGAGTTACAGGAGATGGTAAACTGTATGCATGAAGCTTTAAAAGAGAAAGGAATGAAAGTGAACGTAAGTAAAACTAAAACACTGGTTTTCGAAATGGAGAAAGAAATGACAGCATGTAATATTTTGATTGGAGGAGAAAAAGTGGAGCAAGTGAAAGAGTTTGTATATCTAGGATCAAAGTTTACATCAGATGGCAAGTATGATAGTGATATTGAAAGGAGAGTGAACGCGGGGAACATGGTGAATGGAGCTTTGCATGCCTTTATGAGCAGTCAGAAACTATCCAAAAAGGCTCGACTGGCTGTGCACAGGGGCGTGTTGGTCCCGACATTAATGTATGGGAGTGAAAGTTGGGTATGGCAAAAGAAACATGAAAGCAGAATAAATGCAGTGGAAATGAGAGCGTTAAGGAGTATGATGGGTGTGAAATTGAGTGACAGGATAAGGAACAGCGTGATAAGGGAATGTTGTGATGTGAAAGAAGATGTAGTTACAGGAATAGAAAAGGGTATGTTAAGATGGTTCGGTCATGTGGAGAGGATGAATGAAAGCAGGTTGACTAAGCAGATATACAAGGAGAGTGTGGAGGGAAAGGTCGGAGTGGGAAGACCTAGACGAACGTATCTTGATCAAATTAAGGACGTCCTGGTAAAGGGTCAGGTCAAAAGTACCCGAAACCGCCGAGCTTGTATGAAGAGAGTTATGAATGTGGACGAAGCGAAAGAAGTATGCAGAGATCGTGGCAAGTGGAAAGAGGTAGTCTCTGCCTACCCCTCCGGGAAAGAGGCGTGATTTTATGTATGTATGTATGTATGTTCTTCTTTAAGGTTAAGCACCCTGTCCCAATTTGTGTCTCAATAATATCATTAAGCCATACAGCTGAATCTGGCCTTTCAATGTTTGCGAGACTGTTGGCTCTATCTACCCCGTAAGGGATAAAGACGTACGTACGTAAGATGTATGTAGGTATGAGAAATACATATAATGGTTGGTATAATAAAGCTGAAAACCCCACGAACTTGATTTTGATGTTGTAAACATAAGTCATAAATTTTTCGTATTCTTGCACTTTTTCTTTTCAAAGTTCACAGAAGTCATAGAAAATTCAACTGAAAATTACAAGTTGCAAGCGGCAGACGCAATGGAATATTGATTTCAACAATAAATGTGCATTCCGTATAATTATGTGTGCATTCAAGATTATGTCCGATAATAACTACTCGGCATCATATTGTCCAGCTATTAGCTATTGGCAGGTTAATTTGAAGCTAAATGTTGGCAACAAAACGTTTTATACTGTAATTACTTGACTGTTAATTAAAATTCAGTTAAATTTCATATAAAAAAATGCAAAATTCCATATTCCAAGGTTTAGTTCTCGTATATAAACTATCGAAATAAATAATTAAATAAAAATAAATTAAATACTAAATGGGGAATCCCATACAAGAAACGCAATTTTTTATTATTTAACAACTTTAAAAATTATCATTATTAACTAAAACTGACCTAATTATCTCTTCAAAATAGGACAATAAAAATAAATATTATACCAAAACAAACATCACTTCGAATACGCTATCAAATATTCGTGTTACAAATCCCTTTATTGATTTTCATGTTACTACCTTCCGCCATCCAGCCACAAGGGATCCCAACACATCGGGTACCAAATATCTATGCGCGAAACTAAATCTGGCGTTTGAGTCTGCAGGAATGTGTGTCTGTGTGTATGTTTGTTACGCAGAAATTTACAATAATTAAGAGTATACATCAGAAGAATACAGAATAGTAATGTACTCGCGAGCGAGGCCGCGTGCGTAAAATACATCGCCCCATTACTGTTACAAATATACCTTCATTTTTAATCTTCCACTTTCAATCCACAAGAAAACTAAATTTAATTACATAAATGCATAGCCACTGGGTCTAGAGGTCTAGGTCTAGTTCCTTATGTAAACATACATACACATGCATACATATAGTCACGTCTATATCCCTTACGGGGTAGACAGAGCCAATAGTTCCGAAAAGACTGAATGGCCACGTTCAGCTGCTCGGCTTGATGATGGAATTGAGATCCAAATAGTGACAGGTTGCTAGCCCATCGCCTAAAAAAAGGATCGCAATTTTATAAGCCTATCCATTAGTCGCTTTACGACATCCATGGGAAAGAGATGGAGTGGTCCTATTATTTTTTGTATTGCTGCCAGGAACCACACGGTACTACCGATTCCTTATGTATACTAAGCGAAAATTTTCCGTAATTTCCGCGGAAATGCAAATTGCTGGGATTCATCACTTTGCGCGGGCGAAGCCGAAAGCTTTCTTTTCTTTCTCTCTCTCCTCTTTGCACATTCTCAGTTGCATCCTCCACCATATTGCTGGCCTGGGGTCCGGCTTGCAGCGTCTTCAGTTTTTTTTATACATAAACATACCTAAAGCATGCTTCTTTCTAGGAGCAGTAGGTATAAATTATATGTCACCGGAAAATAACAAGACTCGTAAGTTGATCAATTTTAGGTAGGTAGTCTAGGTAGTTAATCAACTCTCGGAAAATAATAAACGACAGTTGAAATGTATTATTTAACGTATGTATTTTAGTAAATTGATAAATTTACTGTGTCTTGCCGTTTAATCATCAGCCGACAAGGGCGCATATATATATTACACATTTAGGTCGGTCTAAGGAATTCTTGACTTGACCTTACGATAGGACGTCCCCCAATCTATAAACCTAATACGGATACCAAATGCCAATACGACAAACTAAATCCGGCGTTTGTGGCATGCGTTGGTGTGTGTGTGGGTCGTTAGCCAAACTTTCACGAGGCATGCGAATTATTTAGACCAAAACTGGAAGGTGCGTGGAAACATAGGAGATGGAATTGCGACGGTAGCAGCGGGCTTTAGATTCTTTAGATTGTCAGTTTACAATAAATGTATTTAAAAATTATGTCATTACAAGTTATTATTATTAATTTAGTTCAATACGTTTATCTACTGGAAAAGATATATATAGATATTTTTACCGAATACACCAGATAACTGACACATTCATAACAAAAAAACACTCTGACAGAGAATCATCTTCTTGACGACGCCGTTTCGCGGTGCCTTTTGATGAGAAAGTTTCCTTCAGATTTCAATTATTATAATTTGAATTTAGCCTCCTAAACCACATATAAAAATGGCGTTATTCTAGTCTTTGCCAAAAAAAACTAGCAGTTATAAAAACGTAACAAAAACCCGTATGTTCCACAATTTGAGGAACGCCGAAGCTAGTGTAGGTTATTATTCACAACCGGAATCCAGAAGTTTGTAGTGCTCCATCTCGCTATTAAGATTAATGCAATTGTGATTCAATGCGGATTACGTACCAAGAAGATCTATGTAGTTGTTTGCTTCAAATTTCTACTTTATCGGTATCAAATTGTGCTAGTGAAATCTCATGGTCCTGGAAAGCTTGGAGCTAGAGCTTTGTGTTACAAAAAATAGGTCACGCTAAGAGACTTATTATGTAATGGTATTGTCTCCTCGTTGTTTGAAGATGTCAGTTCTATTTCAAATTATAATACTTTTCTTTGTTTAAAAATTATGAGTTTTAATGTCCTTCCAGACGATTATTGCTAAGGAATAATTCCATGGAAATCATTCTCAGAAATACCAAATTTTAACAAATTCATTCAGACGTTTTTGTATTGCGATATTATACTTGAATAATGGTATCATCTTTATGGCCATAACTCCACTGTGATTGAGCCTTACATTAAACATTGCAAGTAATAATCCTAAAGAAGACAAAATTGCTTGATTACTTATGCACGTGCGTTTCATATAATAAAAAAAATTTTTTGCAACAATTCAAAAAATTCAATGTTTCATTTTTTCATGGTAAAAATTCTCAGTGTTCTAGCAGATTAAATTGCGTTCGATCTCGTGGGAACCACGCTTTATAAAGGCCAGAAAAAAAACTACATGCAACATGCGCCGTGTAAAATTGTATGAACTTTTGGCGTTGCATTTTATATCGATCGGAAGTTCTATATGTGAAATATTTTTACGAATTTTGTTTTTGTTTCTGTACTGCAAAAAACTATTTTTACGCTTATAGCATTTTTGCATTCGTTTTTGTAACAACTAACAAAAACTAATCCGAACCTCCCAAATCTATGTATGAAATATCTACATATATCCATCTGTCTATATATATGTATAATCATCGTCACTTACCATCAGGTGAAATGGAAGACCTAACCCAATAATAATTAAGAAAAAAACTAAAATAGGAACAAAAAATTTTGGTACAATCAGATAGTGACTATATATCTGATTGTGTAGACGAATTAAGAAAATATTACTAAAATTTTTCGTTGCTATTTTAGTTTTTTTAAACGAAGACGATTAAGACGAAGATGTAACATGCCATCCAATCCAAGAGATACCCATTTAGTTACAATACACTGCTGAAATAACTTTGTGAATAAGTTTAAATGTCTGTTTGTGTGACACCTCTTATACTTTATCTACAATATATAACGAAAGAAGTGATTTCGTTGGGTTCCAAGTAAATATTCATCGTCCCACTGACGTATTAAAAAGGTACATACCTAGCGGCACGCCCCGACTTCGACCGTGGTAACGTGGTTTGCCAAATATTTTAAGAGGTGTGCTACAACCGTTGTAATATTGGCGTAAATAAAACATACGCCGCGCAAATAATACATTCTCATAATAGGTTTAGTATTTCCGAAGGGAGCCCCTATATTCAAATAATCAAAATCACAAAATATTACTATCGATTTGTATTTTATTTTTTCTTTTAGACTCCTGAGCGCGAAGTCTTCCACGACTCTCATCAACGACCGCTACACGGCCGTAACAAGCACATTCGTGAAGATCGACGCGTTACCTCCGACTGTTGAGATCCTCTGTGATATGCAAGTCCCTCTGGCTAACTACTTCAGCAGGAAAAGAGAGATATTTTATAGAGGTAATTAAAATTTCATGTTGAAATGAAATGGTTGTGAAAATAACATGAGTAACAATTACGAAAATAAAGAAAATAATTGAAATCACCTCTACCTATATATTTCTACAGGAAGAGAGAAATAATTTATAGAGGTAGGTAACATCATGATACAAACTTAAAATAAAATTAAAAAACTTTTGTGGAATAAAACATGACATCAGCAATAGTCAAAATCAATGCGCAGAAAATCCTTCCTATCAGATATTTAGGGAAACTAAAGGTGTACCAAGCTAACCGTATAAAACCTAGGCGAGGTGTGGTGACGAGTAAAGAAAACTAACTACAAGAAAGTATACTACTATTAGAGTCTATAATGGATTTGAAAAAATCCCTGTTTTTTATTTTGTATTAGAGACATGTGGGTAAAATTGCAAACGAATTCAAAGCTGATGTGAAAATTAACCGAAACGGTTGCGAATTACGTAGTAAAACGTAATCCACAAAAATAAATTTATTCATTGACATACTAAATATTCCCATGGTTAATTTATGCCAAGACGGAAGATTTCTCCCGGGAACAGAACGTAATGTGGTCGATTTTGATGTTCGCCGACGGAAATTATTTTCATTGCCCAGAGGCATTTTATTGAGCCGGCTAGTTTAAATGTAAATTATTTGGAACCACAAAAATTTATTAAAATTATTTGGGAATACCTTTATGAGACAGAAATTTTTTTTTCGGAACTGAAAAGTCATGCTTAAAAGTAAATGTTGTTGATCACGAAAAAAAAAAACAAAAATTTGGTGGTATCCAATTGTGCAATATGTTTCAACATATGCAAAAAATGAATTCTACTGTAAATATACTTTTCAGTATGCCACATTCTGTGAATCAGTGAAATATCTGAACAAAAATTATTTATTATTTTTATGTTTTCTGATTAATATAGTAAATGTCCATAATAATTTTTCACAGATCCTTTGCCGACTACAACAGAAGAATCAAATTCAAGATATACACAATTAGAAAGAGACTCAGGTATCTTTAATTTATATTTATTATTACTTTTTACTTAATTCTTAAAGTGAATTTTAGATGATCGCATTTGCAAAAAAAAAGAAAAATTCTTTATTAGTATTTAAAAGTCTTTATTTGAGTATTTACAAGCCAGTTCTCATAAAAAATATGTAACCCATATTTAACTCCTATCTTATAATAATATTAAATCTTTTTCTTTAAAAAAAATGAAGTTTAAAGAAATGACAAGCTTTTATTTATTTTTTTCAGGATATTCGCGCAAGTCAACACCTGTGTTAATCTTAACAACATTATTATTATGTCTATTACGACAAAGGATAAGTTGATGTAATAAGTATATTAAGTAGGTATTATTTTTATCATTATTATAAAATAAGAGGGTATTATTTTCTCACGAACCGCGGAGCTGTGCAAAGTCAACCAATCATAACGTTCAGTATCTATGAAATACTACATGATTGGTCGATTTTTGTACATCTCCTTGAAATGAATGATCCTTAAAGATTGTATTAAAAAATAATAAATTTGTTTTTGTAAATATTAATAGACAATAATTTGTATATTTTTTTTAAAATACGTCTTGTTAGTGAACAAATTTAATTTTAATAGTTTTAAAATACGTATATTACTTTTGATAAAAAAATACAATTTGAGAAAATGATATGATGTAAATAAGAGAAAGATTTCATTAATATCCTCCTTAAAGCTCTAAAACCAATGAAATATGTAAGTAATCCGAAGATCATATCAATTTGTCTTCTTCCTAGAGGCTTCAGTCCCGGTTGCATCCTCACCACTCTAAAGAGGAGCCCGGGGTATGCCTTTGACCATGAATCCTGGATTGGATGAGTCAGGTTTTACACGAACCGGCTCCCATCTGAACTCCGCAACCTTTGCATTGTTGCCATTGCCTTGTTCTATATGTTTTTGTGGTAATTCAAGTAAAAACAGGTTTTTCATTTGTTTTATTAATTGCTATTATAAGTAATTTAATAACTGTACATTATTTACCTGATATTATGTAAAATATGCGAAACTTCATAGTTAACTTTATAGGTAGTTTACCAATAGCAATTGGTATTTTATCTTTTTTATTACATTATACATTTATAAATATTTAATGATGAATAAATAAATATTTTTTTAAGAGCCGAATCAAATACTGAAAATATATAAAAAATTTGCTTAATTAAAGTTGAAAATTGTAATAAAGAATTAATAATTATAAGTGTGAAAAACAAAAATGAAATATTAATAATGTCTCTATTATTTGACCCAAGAAATTCGAGGAAGAATCGTTACAACATTTACCAGGAAAAATCAAGAAGGAAAAAATTCCATTTTACATATTAATTAAATGAAATTGTAATGCTCTTTTTCTGTCATATTCCAAAGATATTTCTTTCTCTAGTCGTAATTGAAAATATAAATAATTAATGATCTTGAAAATTGCTTTTATTTTCATATCATGGTGTTTTTATGATCTCGCCTTTCCTCTTATATTTTTTTATCAATTAAACTTATTTAGTCCATGATACATGGTAGGTACCTGTAGGCCGCTATGGTGCAGGAGTGTGCTTGCTTCTGACTCAAAAGGTCCCCGGTTCAAAAAGAGTTCTAAAGAGCACCCTGGTTTCAAAGATTTCAAATTAGGGTCGATTTGAACCGTGAGGTTCTAATCTGACCGGATTCAGAACTGTGCAGGGAAACCTAACCCATAATAGATTATGAGTTAGAGTAGTTTCGTTTTTGTAAACCTGACTTAGTCAATCCAGGTCAGTGGCGTATGACGCGCTCCTCTCCGAAAAGACTAAGTTTAATCTAGAGCTTACAATCACAAACAAAAATCTATAAATAAACACATTTTTACACATGAGGAATAGAAATATTGTAGTCATTGATTCTAGAAAAGAAAAAAGTAGAAGTAGTGTGATACACGTAGGAAAAACATAACACCTTCTTTTTGTAAAACCGAATAAAAACGTCCGATGGTATAAAACATTCAAAAGGACAACAAAGAGGACAATCATTAAAAGCGACATGGAAAATCGTAGCATTAAAACTCGACCATAACGTGATTGCTTACTGGGAACACTGATATTTGTAGGAGAACGCTAGACTGGATATACTTAACTGAAACTTTTTCAGAATGCCCGACGTTCGGTCATGATGAATAACAAATTATTGGATTTGATATTAAATATCTTATCAAAATCTTACTTAATCTGTGTAATTTCCGATACATTATATATTTTCCCGATAGTATGTATATTTTCCAAAAAAATTTTGAGCTATCCAAGCAATGCGAATGTTTGACGTCTTCAAATAAGTTTTAAATTTGGAAAATTTTAAAAATTTTTACTTTATCGGATGTTAATAGCTGACAATTAATAAAATTTCCGACATATCTCATTAATTTTCATTTGGGAAGTACACAGACAAATAATTTCTGTGTTTCCCAAATTTAAGCAGATTATTGGATATTTCTTATAGAATAAACTTAGGGTCTATTCCTAAAGTTCATAGAAAATCAAACCTTATTAATGACGCAATGAAGAAAACCTAATATACTCTTTTATAAAAAATAATATTTTGAATAAATATTGTGCCGTGTGGTTCAGGGCACCATTACAAAAAAGAATAGGACCACTCCATCTCTTTCCCATGGATGTCGTAAAAGGCGACTAAGGGATAGGCTTATAAACTTGGGATTCCTCTATTAGGCGATGGGCTAGCAACCTGTCACTATTTAAATCTCAATTCTATCTTAAAGTCAAATAGCTGAACGTGGCCTATCAGTCTTTACAAGTCTGTTGGCTCTGTCTACCCCGCAAGGGATATAGACGTGATTATATGTATGTATGTAATAAATATGAAAACTACATTCATTGAAAACGTTCCAATATTACTCTGTCCAGTATGCGGAGATAATTGACGTCATTATAGTTGAGTGCATACGAGAAAGTTTCTCTGCGTTATTTCCCACGCCGGCACAATGACTGCTATTTTTTCAAAGTACAGTCACACAAATTATTGTTTGTTATCCTTTTTTTACAGTAACTGCTCATATTTATTGTTGTTAAACAAAATAATAAACCGATAAAAGTAACATCTCATGCAATTTGTAATATTTACGGACGGAATATAAGGCGTAAAGAGAAAGTTTACTTTTCAGGAGATTAAAATATAACGTAAATATATATATTTCAGCCCACTGTGGGGTAGTCAGAGTCAACAGGCCCTAAAATCATAAATTCCATGATGGAAATGAGATATGACAGCAGGTGAGGATGAAATCGGGACTGACACCAGGAGGAAGAAGAAGAGAGTCTCACCACTCACCTCTTGACCAGTCATAATCTATTTTGCCGACTATATCGCTAAAACATTTACGGTTATGATGTAACCAGGAACACAGCAGGAGGATGAAGAAGATTATCACATCTTGACCAGCCGTTATCTTTTTTGCCGACTGTACCGCTGAAATATTTACGGCCATGACAGTACATCCAATCCAATCCTCTCGCCGGTCTCGTGCGGATTGCACAGATAGCGCACCTGCCGCTGATGGCAGATCAATTCAAGCCGCATATTGAAGTTTTGAACACTCACCGTAAATAAATATGCAGTGTGCTTTAGGTGTCGTGAATTTTGCGGATGACTCACTTTTTCGACGCTCGAAATGGATGCAAATATACTTGGTTCGTAAACGGCGACTAAAGCAAATTTATCTTGTATAAATAAATAAATATATACGGGAAAAATTACACAGATTGAGTTAGCCTCGAAGTAAGTTCGGGACTTGTGTTACGAGATACTAACTCAACGATATTATATTTTATAATAAACTAGCGACCCGCCCCGGCTTCGCACGGGTGCAAAATTCGGAAAAATTATACATAAAAACCTTCTTCTTGAATCATTCTACCTGTTACAAAAACCGAATCAAAATCCGTTGCGTAATTTTAAAGATTTAAGCATACAGGCAAACAGACTAAAATAGCGACTTTATTTTATACTATGTAGTGATACTTATATAGATAAACATCCAAGAACCAGGCCAATCAGAAAAAGTTATTTCTCATCATGCCCTGGCCGGGATTCGAACCCGGGACCTCCGGTGTCACAGACAAGCGTACTACCGCTGCGCCACAGAGGCCGTCACAGAGGAGTATCAGCTTCTATAAAATAATCTTTGGTTATAAAACAGCTAGCAAACTAGCCAGCCAGCTAGCCTAAGTTAATTCAAAACTTCTTTGACCAATTTCAATGAAGCTTTATTTTTATATCATCTAATACCTAGGGCCAATCAGAAAAAGTTCATTATGTCATCATGACCTGATCGGGGATGTAACCTGGGACCAGTTTTTAGACTCAATAATACTTACTACTGCGACAAACAATTCATCTCATATTCAGCCTTTGTTTGCGCAAGTCTGTACTTAATAAGTTAGTCATTGAAATACTGACATTGAAATAGTAAGTTGTTTAAAACTAAATTAAAATATAGAATAGAAACTTAATAAATTAAATGCTTCGCTACGCCGGCATGGTCACGTCTGCAAGAAACTGGTGATAAATGCTTTGGCTCTGGGTGCAAATATATACCTATGTACACATATATTAAATGATTTTAAGTTGAAATACTAAAATATTGCCAAGCGAAAAAGTTTTTTTTTAAACAGCCAGTATTTAGTGACAATATTTAAATTTGCTGAAACTCGTTACCACTTCAATCCATCTCAATAACAATATCAATTTACATCCAAAACTCATCTAGCGCATTCAAAACTTCCAATATGCAGTTAGAATTGATCTGATGCCGGGAGTAGCCGAAGTGAGAGTTTACGTTAGATACGAGTAGATAGCCGGTCGCGGCCTAGCTGGATTTACACACATTTAGAAATACTTTTGCCCGCGGTTTTGCCAACGTGAAAAGTACCCTATTTTCTTCTCCGCTCTTCACACTATATGTAAGCAATTTCATGGAGATCGGTTCGGTAGTTTTGACGTGAAACACGAAGAAACAAACACACATTTACATTTAGTATAAAATTTGTACCTAAATAGATTAATTAATTTGTTCCGTCTGTTCTTATACCTACACTTTAGATTCGGTAGTAAATAATTATATTTTATGTTAAATTAACGTCAGTAAGCGACACTTAGGATCCTATTTGTAAAATGAATTTAAATCTATTTCTAGTTGTTCGCATGTCAAAGGACCATAACTGTTGTGTCCACTACTCGGCTTGGTCTCTATGTAATATTTCCTGTGCACAGCTACCAGCTGCGACGTTGCATGCAATTCACACGGGGGTAGTTTCAGATTATTATTGCGACAGCCGATTGGCCCATTGGGCTTGTAGATTGTATTGTCATAGTCTATACTGGAAATACTGCCTTAATATGAGTAAAACATACGCTGCTTATAATGATTTCAAAACATGGCCTTACTCATTTTATTGATTGGGAGAAGTAGTTAATACCGCATTGTTTATACGAAGAGAGGTGAAGCTTTATTAATGATATATTATCAAGATATTTTGCACACATATTAACTATGCATGGACTCCTTCTAATATATAAATATGACTGAGAGAATTTCATTATTTCAAACCATTAATATACATTTAAAAAAAAAGAAAAATAAATGAAAATATGTTCATTTTAAAACATGAAAGATATTCATCTGGATGTTGATATGTCGGTAGGTTACAATGTATATAATCATTCTGTCATAATAATATTACATTGTCATGATAATAAATAAATGATAACTTGCTCCTGATTGCTTTTAAAATGGCTGTTGACTTCAAAGTTTGGGTATAGCTAAAGGTTCTTTATAAATTATAGATGAGAACTGAAGTCTATTAGCAGAACTTGTGTTTGCTATTCCAAAAACGCGTTTCTGCCTTTTTTACAATTCACATCAAAATCTTAAAAAATAAGTCCTGTCGGCCTCTGAATTTAAAGTAGTTTGTTTAAGCCAATGTCGATATCATTCCCCATGCGGAGTTCTTCAAAATAATAACTCGACGGACGTAAAATACGCGACCCGCGGGAAATTTGTTCCCGATCCTAAGCTAAGAAATAACTTGGACTTGATATCTTCAGCGTATATAAATTCTTTGACATGGTAAACATAATCCACTCGTGATCTTGATCCTATAAAAGTTTCTTAGTATTTCTTTAAACAGGAATAGATCTTGGGGTATACTTATATTAAAAACAATTTAACGTTCGTTTGTGCTTCAGCGAATATAGATATGTGTTCTGAATTAACTTAAAATTGAACTAAAATTGGTATACTTAGCGATAATACCACATCAAAGGCGTACCCCATGTTCTTTGGTATAGTGGTAAGGATGCAACTGGGACATAAGTAAAACAAACACAAACATTTTTTATATAATCAAGTCTATATGCCTTATATGCCTTGTGGGGTAGACAGAGCCAGCATTCTTGAAAGTTCACGTTCGCCTGATAAGTTTAACGATATCATTGAGATTCATATAGTGACAGGTTAATAAACACAAACAATTACTGGACACTCCCACAGTAATGTATGAAAAAGTAATGTCTCCATACCAAATAAAGGATGTTTCTATAAACATATCGATACAGACCTACGCCTCATGAGGAAACTTATTTGTATTAAAAACCTACATGTATAAA
Source organism: Amyelois transitella (assembly GCF_032362555.1). Lineage (NCBI taxonomy): Eukaryota > Metazoa > Arthropoda > Insecta > Lepidoptera > Pyralidae > Amyelois > Amyelois transitella. Next base: position 10,090,851 of record NC_083509.1, read on the forward strand.
TAAACCATATTACATCCTGTACAGAAAACTCCATAAATCATACGTATTATTTTCCATACGTTCGTATTACAAGCCAATAGTTCCTCAAAAATAATTCGCCTATAGTAAAATACGTTGCCCGAGGGAAATCTACCGCCGCAGATCCTAAGCCGCTGTAATGCGCCTTCGATGTCCCTCCCACGAGGGATAGTTGCAAAAAACTGACATAATACTTTCTGTTGACGAAAATGTGTTAAAATATAATAATTGTTAGATTATTTTTTTTATTGGTGCCGGGAACCACACCACACCAATAAAAATAAAAAAAAAAAGAATAGGACCACTCCATCTATCTCCCATGGATGTCGTAAAAGGCGACTAAGGGATAGGCTTACAAACTTGGGATTCTTTTTTAGGCGACAGGCTAGCAACCTGTCACTATTTGAATCTCAATTCTATCATTAAGCCAAATAGCTGAACGTGGCCTTTCAGTCTTTCCAAGACTGTTGGCTCTGTCTACCCCGTAAGGGATATAGACGTGATGATATGTATGTATGTATGTTGTTAGATTATAGCAGATTTTCGCCGCGTCTCTCTGTAAAACAGCAATCATTATCTCTTTGGGGAGGAGCTCGAGGTTTTCTAAGATCCTGGCCAGTTTGTACTACATTCAACTAACGGCCTCTGTGACGCAGTGGCAGTACGCTTGTCTGTGACACCGGAGGTCCCGGGTTCGAATCCCGGCCAGGGCATGATGTGAAAAGAACTTTTTCTGATTGGCCTGGTTCTTGGATGTTTATCTATATAAGTATTTATTATGAAATATAGTACCTATCGTTGAGTTAGTATCTCGTAACACAAATCTCGAACTTACTTCGAGGCTAACTCGATCGGTGTTATTGTCAAAAAAAAACTCCTGTCTGATGTCCAAAATCTTCGCAGCAAAACTATATATTGCCCACTACTATGCTTGACGAGATGTTCGATCATGAAGTACTAGCGACCCACCCCGGCTTCGCACCAATAGAATTTATACATGATCTTTCTCTTAATTCACTCTATCTTCGAAGCTGCATCGAAAACCGTTGTGTAGTTTTAAAGATTTTACTTTATACTCTGTAGTGATAGTGATAGTAATGATGATAATATTTATTTTTTAATGAAGTTAACTTCTTACACTTCGTTTAACCTCTGAGTTAAACAAAGACACCTTAAAATTAACAAGGAGAAATATTTTTCCTTCCTTAATTATTACAACGCAATTAAAACTAGAAACAAAGTATTCAACGGAGTAGATGTTTAATTAATTTTAATTAATCCCATTCCACTTTCGTAAGAATGCGTTGTTTTGTTCAAAGTTTACAAGTTTTCTTAGTCTTATATTACCTTGTATTTGGGATCGGATCGTTGGATTTATAGCCTTTTTAGTAACGTTCATTGCAAGGAATCTAGGTTTTGTTAGTCGTTTTCCAGAACTTTAGATGGCTGCCAAAGTTAAACTTTTATTTTTGTTAACTAGACTTGATTGAGTTTCAAATATTTGACAACTTATTGTTGTTTAATACGGAAGGATATGGAGTGGTCCTATTCTATAGTGCCGGGAACCGGGAACACGGCGAGTGTTATTTTTATATATTCTTTATTAGATTTTTAAGAGATTTTTCTTTTCATCTCTCTCTTCGTGGGATGTCATAAAAGGCGACTAAGGGGTAGGCTAAAAGACTTGGGATTCTAGTAGGCTATGAGCTAATCACCTGTCACTTTTCTATATCAATTCCATCATTATAGCGCACAGCTGAACGCGGCCTTTCCGTCTTATCGAGACTGATGGCTCTGTCTACCCCGCAAGGGAAATTTACGTGATTATATTAATATGTATGCATGTAGAATTAATACTGTCTCATTAGTGCCACAATATGTTGATTAAATTATAAATAGATACAAAAGAAGCGTTTTGATAAATTGACTCGTGTTGGGAAAACCACGGTATCTCTTTGGATACCTTTCGATTCGCTCCAATAAATAATGTACAACAGTCGCGTATTTATGGCAACACTTAGGGTTGGCACTCGCTCGTTTGTTACGTGTCCAGTTGGAAAGCTGAAACGCCAGTCTGGATAGTATCAGACTGTTGAATCCTTTTTCATATTTTTGTTATATCATTTATGTGCCTTATGGTTCCCGGCGTTTATGTCCCGATTCGATTTAATAAAAAAAGAGTAGGACTCTCATCTCGTTCTCATGGATGTCGTTAAACGCGAATAAGGGATAGGCTTATAAACTTGGGATTCTTCTTTTATGCGATGGGCTAGCAACCTGTCATTATAAATTTTGAATCTTGAATATCAATGTCGATTTTCAATTCTATTTTTAAGCCAAAAAGCTGAAGTTATCAGTGTTCTCAAGACTGTTGGCTCCATCTACCCCGCAAAGGATCTTCTCAAAACTGATTCGCTATGGCGCGCATCCATATGATGGCGTTCGTGACAAGGATCTTTTCCTATATTTTTGTATGAAAAAAAAAATTTGAAGGCACTATTTAAAATAGTTATGATCATAACTTAATATAAATTTGTGACAGCCCTATATTGTTGGAGTCAGTGCTGCGAGCATTTCAATGTACCGCTTCGGCGACCTCTAAATCAAAACAAATTGAGATATATGACTCTGTCACACGGAACTAACTGACTAACTTAGTGTTCAGATAGTGCTGATAATAATTCTGTAACTCTGGAACTATGTTTGATGTATTTTATAACATGTTTTGATAAATATATACGGGACAAATTACACATATTGAGTTAGCCTCGAAGTAAGTTCGAGACATGTGTTACGAGATATTAATAAATAAATATAAATATATACGGGACAAATTACACTCAACGATACTATATTTTATAATAAATACATATATAGATAAACATCCAAAACCCAGGCCAATCAGACAAAGATCTTTTCTCATCATGCCCTGGCCGGGATTCGAACCCGGGACCTTCGGTGTCACAGACAAGCGTACTACCGCTGAGCCACAGAGGCCACAATGAGATGAATGATGAATTCCGTCACTAAGCTATCTTTTTAAGAGTGTTGACTCTGTCTACCCCATAAGTTTGGTGTAGACAGAGTCAATACGGCATGATATGTGTATGTGTATGTTAAATGAAATGTATCACAAAGATTATTTACTTACCACACTTTATGACAAGCTTGCATGAAGAGAGTGAAAAAGTTTAATGAAGCAAAAGAAGAATGCAGGTATGTAGCAAGTGGTTATATGTACTCACTACTCCTAAGAAGTGAAGTCAAGTCGAGTGCAAATTGTAGCCTCTGGTTATTCTGATGTATTTTTAAGCGTGTTTTAAAGTTTCATCGTAATTCTAACACATACAAAACAACACCTCTTTTTTAACGTAGGTATTTAAAATAACAAGCCACAATAAAATATAACGTTCATTTTAATTACATTTGTAATAACGTGCAGCCAAACAAGTGGTTGTTTGTTTAGCCAAATTGTGTTTACTAAATTACGAACGTTTTATATAAGTTTGTTTTGTTAAAATAAATTGATCAAACATTGTTGTGCAAGTGGAAATTCATTTCATAGAGAATTTGAAGTTTTGAGTTAGAAATGTTCACGTATATACATACAAGCACGTCTATATCCCTTGCGGGGTAGACAGAGCCGACGGTCCCGAAAAGACTGATAGGCCACGTTCAGCCGCTCGGTTTAATGATAGAATCGACATTCAAATAATGACAGGTTGCCAGCCCATCGCCTTAAAGAAGAATCCCAAGTTTATCAGCCCATCCCTTAGTCGCCTTTAACGATATCCATGGGAAAGATATGGAGTGGTCCTATTCTTTTTTTTGCCGGCAACCATACAGCATGGTTAGAAATGTATTGCACAAGAAAATTAAAATACGCTTCTGAAATTATGAATCGTCTCAAGGCACACCCCGTGCTACAAATACGAATCCCTGGGTGGTCTATGTACGAAAATTTGACTAATACATATGTGTTTGTCTCTCTCTATCCTTTTGGTCAGTGTTAGAGAGAGAGAGAGAGAAGGAGCATAACTTATTCCTTGTCAAAGTTCATAAACAGCATCGCTGGATTTCCTTTCCAGTATCTTAACCGGAGGTGTAGGCAGAAACTACATCTTTTAACTTGTCATTCAATTCTCCATTAATTGTATAATTTGCTTTAAGAGAAATTCTTCTTTATTTCAAGAAATGTTTGTATATTTATAAATTTTATTCTTAAAGCAGTCTTATCGGAGAGTTTCCACGTGTTCTATATATACACCCGTCTGTCTGTCCGATTGTCACTTTGGTTCTTTCCGCTGTATTGAGGTCACGTGACGTACCTTTGTCGATATCACAGATGACATTTTGCGAGAATTCCCCTCCGTATTCTCTAAATTTTTGGGTAGTGATATATGTGAATATTTTTATTCTTTTACGTTTGAAGTTTAGGAAAAAAGAAAAGGTCGGGGTGGGAAGTCCTAGACGAACGTATCTTGATCAAATTAAGGAAGTCTTGGTAAAGGGTCAGGTCAAAAGTACCCGAAACCGCCGAGCTTGCATGAAGAGAGTTATGAATGTGGATGAAGCGAAGGAAATATGCAAAGATCGTGGCAAGTGGAAAGAGGTAGTCTCTGCCTACCCCTCCGGGAAAGAGGCATGATTTTATGTATGTATGTATGTTTAGGAAAAAAGTCCATACATTCTTATATTTTCTGTGTTTCGCCAGCCAGTACGTGGCCGCCTGTCTGGAACATATTTGCTCCATACATAGAAATTGGAATATAATAACACTATTTCGAATTTCTATGGCTTCATAAAAAATGTGTTCCATGAGCTAAGGACTAGTTATGTCTTTGACTTTGTTTTACTTATGAATTTTGTAATAACTGATAAGATCACGTAAAACAAAGATTTCTTATACCATAGCTATATTTGAGTGTAAATTATTACATTTAACCAAGTCTTTATCCATTAAGTGGTAGACAGAGCCAATAGTCTTGAAAAAACTGTTCCATTTTCAGCTGTATGGCAAAATGATGGAATTGAGATTCAAAAAAAGGCAACCTGCCTTTTAGCCTGCCTGCTAGCCTAAATTAAGTATCCAAGTTCATTAGCTTTTCTCTTGATCGACTATAACAGTCTGTTCGGGAAGAGATTAAATAGCCGGGATATTATCGACCCCTTTCCTGAATAAATAATAACGCCGTTCAATAATATCATAATGATGGCAATAAACAATCCGGAGCCATTAGTCAAGACCGCATCGGGCGCCATAATTAAGTTCAGCTAAACTCCCAACTAGTTGGTAACGATACCACAGTTCGCGATACATTAGAACTTTTTGTTTAATTTATCCCCGTTTTTGGTGGCAATTTTATTGGGATTTGTAACTTTAGTATCCATATAGTTGTCCGATTTGAGCACGGGTTAAAAAGTTTCGCGTGTAAAACTAACATATGTATACTGTGAAGTTGATGATTAACGATCCAATATGGGTTAGATTCCTTTACTTAGACCGCAGAGGTCAGATGGGTATCGCTTTGGGCAAAAATTTAACTTACCAAATAGGCTGACCACAGACACCTCTCCAGAACAAAGGGATCTAACACCGAGAGAATGTTTTTATACTAGGCTAACGTCGGCGGTTTCGCTTGAATTTAAATTGTAGATTTTTTATTATAATTTAAGCTTAATTACTTTAAAGTTTCATCCAAATCATTCAGTCAGCGTAAAAGACATACAATGAATGCACGAATATATTAATATACTCTTAAACTTACGCATTAATTGTTGTTAATATAGTTAAGACAAATAACTGTTTTTTAATCATCCATATGTAGGTTGTGTTAACAAATAACAATATTCAATACTGTTACTTCACGTCGCCGCCGTGTACAGTGGAACTAGTAGTTTTATTAAATACCCTTTGGTATTATAGGCTATATCCGACACAATACGGGTTACGTTCCTCTGCAAAGATTATAGAGGTCAGATGGGAGTCGCTTCGTGAAATCCTGGAATCCTGAATCCTGGACTCACGGAATCCAGGATTCATGGTCAAGAGCTTACACTGGACTTCTCTCCAGAGTATTCTCCGGGACTATAGCCAGAAGAAAGCTATTTAAGACTTTCCAAGAAAAATGAAATCGTTCTTTTTTTAAAAAAAAAAAGAAAAACATATTTCTCTAAAGGTATTTAAGTAACGTTTTCTCAAACATCAAACATTCGTATAATAAGAACATAATTACAAAATACATAAAAGTCGTTCAACAAATACATTAGGCGCAATGTATACTTACAGCCCGCATGCGTTCCAAGGTAAGCGTTTCTTTGAAACTCCTAATTGATGTAAACAGTTGAATTATGAGCAACTGAGTAATGGCGCGCTTTTGTCTCGGATGCTACGTCAATATTTAATTGTTGTAAAGACGAAAGTTTTGCTGTACGAATTCTTATATTTTATGTTTGTCGTAAAATGCGACTAAGGAGAAGGCTTATTATAACTTGGTATTCTTCTTGTTCGCGATGGGCTGGTAACTCTTTGCATCTAAATTCTATCATTAAGCCAAACAGCTAATTGTGGCATATCTGTCTTTTCAAGATTGTTTGTTCTGTCTACCCTGTAAGGGATAAAGACGTGATTATATAATATAATTGTGAAGTTGACGTTGTTGAAGAAAATGCTGCAGAGCAGTTTGTTGCCGCTTCTCCTGCACTGACGCTTTGAAAGCGGCAGTAAACATAGTTTGAAGTAATTTATTTGACGTCAACCAATATTGTGAAATCAAAAGATATGACAATCAATAAGTGATATTGAAATGTCCCATAATAATAAAGAAAAGTTTTGAATTTCAATTGAATTTTAATGTATATAGTAAACAGTTAGTCCAATTTCACGACATCCATGGGAAAGATATGGAGTAGTTCTATTTTATAGTACCGAAAACCACACGGCTAATTCTATCTATCTATATTTTTAACTAAACATATAATTTAAAAACTACACTCATGTGTTCGTTATCTTTGTCAATGTATTTTGGATGCTGAAATTGCCCTTTCCACACGTATTAAAGGTTGAACACACTTGTGATAAATCGCGCGCGTTAAAATCTTGCATATTGGTCTAGTATACCTTGTACCTGTCAAAATTCAAATTAAACATTCAAATTTTTTATTCATTATTATAGGATATTTCATAATATCGCTTAATAATTGTCAAATCTTTTGGTTTCACAACATTGGTTGACGTCAAATGTTGTTACTCCTTACTTCCATTACAAATAAATTCATAGCGTCATTCAATTAAAAAAAGAAAACAGGTTGTTTATCTCACTAATGAAGCCGTTTCCCAATTGTGTATATTTAGTCTATGAACGAAAAAGATAATGGATATGTTTGTCTCTTGCTAAACGGTTAGACATTATAACAAGAACGAAAAAGAAGGAACACAGGAAAAAAAACACAAAAAAAAGTCTTGATTATTTTTGAATATTTGATTCGCTCTGTGTAGCCGTTGCCGTCTCGGGATCATCGCTCGAATCTTGTATTTTGTGGGGTCAGTGCGAATTTCACTCGATCAAACTAGCCCAGCGAGTAATCGCTTTGTGTAGAATATTACAATCAGTGCCACATTAGTGCTATCGAGTTACCACTAGTTGGTGCTGATGAAATTACGCACAAATTAGTGTTTATCTGTGTGTAATTTCCCCCGCAAGTTGAGCAAAAATAAAACAAACGGGGTGTGCTAAATAAAACCGTTTAAAAAGCAGCACGGCCGTACTATCCTTTCTCGAAGCAATTCAGGCTATTTTCGACCCCCTATAATTTCGTTGTGGATAAAACAAGAAGCCTGAATTGCTTCGATATTTCCAAGTCGATCTATTTGTTAAAAACGTAAAATATTTTTAATATTGGCATGATAATAACTTCTGTAATAACTTAAGACAGAAAGTCCTTTAAGTAGAGACTAAATAGATTAACCGACTCGGTATTACATGGATCTCAACTTTTACGGTAGAAAGATTGAGCTGCGAGACTTGGTTTTTTTTACAGGATGTTTTTGATGGCATTTACGTTACTCGTTTAATCGAGTAAAACTCACACTAAACCTACTGAAAACAACTCAGTCGCATCGCGTCGTGTCGCAAGTGCGTCCACACTTTTGCTGTGCAGTCTCCTGGCACTTTACGGCCAATAACAGCACGTGGCCGTGTTACTGCCACGTAATCTTCTGAATTGCTGATCGGGGCCACCAGCGCTATACTTGTGGCATAATGTACTAAGTTTTCACGCTGTAAAAGTCGATATTTTTTATGTTTTTTTTTTCTATTGTTTCATTTTTTTACGTAAATTGTGAAATTTGTTCATGATGTTTTGGTTAGATGTTTAAATCAGCTATATAGTATTAACTATTGTGAAAGTCTTATTTTTATGCTATTAATCTCTATTTCAAGAAACTAGGTAAACAAATACCTACGTGCCGTGTTATTCCAGGCACCAATACAAAAAAGTATTGGACCACTCCATCTCACTTTAGGATCTCATTTCTATTAAGCCAAACAGCTGAACGTGGCCTATCAGTCCAAAGTCCTTTCCAAGACTGTTCGCTATATTATATATATATATATATATATATATATATATATATATATATATATATATATAGCGAACCCCTTGCGACCCCGCTTATATATATATATATATACTAGCTTTCCGCCCGCGGCTTCGCCCACGTGTAATTCGGTTATATATAGCGTTTTTTAATGATCTCGACATGGCTTTTTCTTCCACAGGCTGAAATCTTGTTACAACTGGAATTAACTATAGCCTGTGTTACTCAGGGATGATGTAGCTTTCTAATGGTGAATGTTTGAAATCGATTCAGTAGTTTCGGAGTTTATCGATTACATGTGTAAACAAACAAACATATAAAAAAAAAGATTGTTCCCCTTTATAATATTAGTATACATACAAATCTATATAGAAAAAGTAAAGCGAGACAAAATCATCGTCTCAAAAGAAAAAAAAAACAGGATTTATAGGACGAAGAGGCTTTACAGGATTTCCCTTTACAGGACGTCTATATCCCTTGCGGGATAGGTACAGTCTTGAACAGACTGATAAGATTTTCAGCTCTATGGCTTATTAATATATATATAGATACTCATACAATTGAGATTCAAATATTAACAGGTTGGTAGCCCGTCGCCTACAAGAATCCTAAGTTTATTAGCCTTTCTCTTATTCAAATGCTTTTTCTTTCATCATCATAAACAAGTAGCTTGTTTGTGAGGAACAAGGAAAAGGATGTCGATCGTGTGATTAGTTATTTTTTTATTTGACATTCCAAGAAAGGTTCTATTTAAATTCTTCTTGTTTCAATTGCATCGTTCGTCGCATGCCTTTCTCGTTGCTTAAGTTTTATGTTTTGTATTGCTGTAGCAATTTACGACGCTTTAACATTTCCTTTTTAAACTAATATGACGTTAGTAGAAGTTTTGCAATTGTTACTTTTAAACAATATATGTACTCGTATTATATCAGACTCAAGGCTTTGCAATCAGTACCAAGTTAACTAGAAATAGCACAAACTCAATTTCAGATTACAAATAAGTTATTGGCGAACGGCGGTGGCATATCAAATAACAATTATCAATAGATTCAAAGCGGAGTCTAACTAATTTGAAGTTAGTTAAAGTTTAAATGAACAAACAGAAGACCAAAGACAGTTAAGTTGTTTCGATTGTTTGTAGTGAAATAGAAATATCCGTAGCGCAGGAGTTTATATGATAGTACTAGAGGCTGCCCGCGACTTCGTCCGCATGGAAACCCTACCAATCCCGCGAAAACTCTGGGATAAAAAGAAGTCTATATATTATTCTGGGTCTTCAGCTACCTATATACCAAATTTCATCGTAATCGACTCAGTAGTTTTTGCGTGAAAGAGTAACAAACCTCCATACTGACATCCTGACCTACTCAAAAACTTTCGCATTAATAATATTAGTAGCGCCAGGAGTCACCAGTTCGGATCCCAGAACAAATAAGTAATCCTAAGTATGATGTTTGAAAAGAAACACAGAACGATTCAAAATAAATATATACGTGACAAATTACACAGATTGAGTTAGCCTCAAAGTAAGTTCTACTACTTGTGTTACGAGATACTAACTCAACAATACTATATTTTTATAATAAATACTTATATAGATAAAAATCCAAGACTCAGGCAAATCAGAAAAAGTTATTTTCTCATTATGCCCTGGCCGGGATTCGAACCCGGGACCACCGGTGTCACAGACAACTACCGCTGCGCCACAGAGGCCGTCAATAATTATCCATAGACATTTCATCCCGGAGAAAGCTAATGTTCCCGTGGAATTTGGGATGAAAAAGGGAATACGCTATGAGAGATAATAATAAAATAAGTATAAGTATCGTATTAAAAAGTAAGCTTAGTAACGAGAACGGATAGTTGAATTATAAACTAAGCCACCACAACCCCTTTCTATAAACAGTTTCACCATGGGACCTATATTGACTCAATCGTATATGCATAGAATAGCTTAGCTAGTGTGGTTCCCGGCACTTAAGAATAGGACCACTCTACATATACGATGGATGTCGTAAAAGGTGACTAAGAGAAATGCTGATTAATTTGGGATTCTTCTTGTAGGCGATGGGCTAGTAACCTGTCACTATTTTAAGTAGTGCCTGTCAGCCTTTTACGAAATCCATGGGAAAGAGATGGAGTGGTCCTATTCTTTTTTGTAGAGGTGCCGGGGGAACCACACGGCAGGGCTGTTCCTTTTCTACTTTCTCACTATTAGCTTTTATGATTGACAATTCAAACGAATTCTTATGAAATCCTACTAATATTATAAGTTTGTGAGTATGCTAAGATGTCAGTATGGATGTTTGTTACTCTTTCACACAAAAACTACTGAACCGACTACGATGAAATTTGGTATGTAGGTAGCTGAAGACCCAGAATAACATATAGGTTACTTTATATCCCGGAGTTCCCGCGGTATTGATAGGGTTCCCATGCGAACGAAGTCGCGGGCGGCCTCTAGTTAATAATAAGGGCAAATTAAGACTCGAGGTCTGACATCGATACACATTCAGCGAAGTCTATGGTAACTCATAGTGAACATATACATACATACATATAATCACGTACATATCCCTTGCGGGGTAGACAGAGCCAACAAAGCCTTGTAAAGACTGATAGGCCACGTTCAGCTATTTGGCTTTAAGATAGAATTGAGATTCAAATAGTGATAGGTTGCTAGCCCATCGCCTAAAAGAGGAATCCCAAGTTTATAAGCCTATCCCTTAGTCGCCTTTTACGACATCCGTGGGGAAGAGATGGAGTGGTCCTATTCTTTTTTTTTTAATGGTGCCGCGAACCACATGGCACACTCATAGTGAATTAAATAATAAGTACTTTATTTTTTACGCTTGCCTAGAAAACATGATCTGATCAAGTTACCTTGTTAATTTAAATTGTTTTAATAAAATAACGTGTATTTGGTAATCCAAGGTTTCAAAAAATCTCGGCTTAAAGGCTCAGGCAAAAGCAAGTATAAATAGTAGTTATACCCAGTTATAGTCAGGCTCGCGTCTTGAATAAGTAATTGAATACAGTCTCGATGGCTAAATTGGTGCCTATTGGCTAAGCAAATTTTCAATTTTAATGAAAATTCAATACTCTACGGCAGGTTTGAATTAATATTAATATTTTATATTTCTCCAATTTTAAAATAGAATATAAAAGCTGAAGCTGAAACAAATAACGCTTATATTTCCAAACAGGTTGATAATAACGTCCAAACCTTTGTATTCAAAATTATTGAAAATAGCCCACAAAGTTACCATGGAGTAAGGTCGTAATTCCACAGCTACACCTATTCGCAGTCGCACTACGCGCTGTTAGATTAAAAGCACATTTTAATTAATTAGACAATTTCGGCCGATATATAGGTACGACTAACTTATACCTGCAGGTTCGCCACGTACAAACATTGACGAATTTAGCGCCACCTTTATAAAGCAACGAATTTAGCGCAATATATAAAAAGCAACGAATTTTGCGCCACCTATATAAAGCAACGAATCTAGCTCAACATATAACAAGCAATGAATTTAGCGCCACCTATAAAAAGCAAAAAATGTAGCATCGCCTACAAAAAGCGACGAATTTAGCGCCACCTACAAAAGAATACAGGTTTTTTTTGGAAATCCCACGGAAACTATAGTTTTTACCGAGATAACATTCATAAGAATATTTTATATGCAATTCAAGAAGATTATTTCAGCAGATAATGAATGGAGAAACAACAAACAAATAAACTTACTTTCGCATTAATAATGTTAGTTGGGGTTCTTAATTTTTAAAGGTCATATAGATATGATAGATATAATCATACGGATAAAGATATCCGCGTCAAATTTAATACAAAATTTATTTAAAAAAATTAAATGTACAAATTTTCTCTCAAAACACTAATAGTAAATTTAAATTGTATGAAATGTACGTTTATATATTTATTGGGTCAAACAAACGGATGGTTTCATTGTTGAAACAACTTGTTACTCTAAGACTTGAAAAAGAAAGTCTTAACTTTTACTTTTTTATACGAAATAATGGTAAGATAAGCTTGCAGCATATTTTCGCTACCTCTGCATATACGTTTTTTAACTTTCAATAAAATGATTTTTTTTTTAATATTCATTTTAAAGAATGCATAAGTTTATTAACACCAAAGATATTCTATCATTGAGCCAAACAACTGAACGTGGCCTAGCAATGTTTACAAGACTGTTGTCTCTGTCTACCCCGCAAGGTACATAGACGTGGTTATATGTATGTACACCAGGGAGAATATTTAGAAAAACATTAAAAGTTATATGTAAAAATAATTTTTATTTATTATACACATAATATCTTTTGGAACACCCTATGTAAGATTAGATGTTTCAGTATGGAACACGCGTAGCAAACATAGATTCTGCGGTCGGTAACGGATTGGCTCCTTAATTGCTCGAGGCTGTAAATGAAATTTTCCATGCTAATTGACTAAATACAATTAAGAGGGAAGACTGTGTGAGTGGGTTTGCCTGCCCGAGATCCGAAGACAAAGGGTAGACTATATAAATATTCTTATGGTTTGAGATATAAAGAGAATATAAATAGACAAAAAGTAATTACTGTGTTGCCGACAATTATTCTGGTAAATATTATATTTTGGGGACACCCACGCGGTTCACCAAACAATGACTTATTATGGGTGTTTCCAATAGAAATAGGAGTATGTTTTGTAGGTTAGGTTTAATTTGTTGATTTACAGAAAGTAGGTAGTGCTTTTTTCGTCGTTTTTGTGTAGATAGCGCTAAATTCACGCGGGCGAAGCTATAGGAAAAACTAGTACCTATATAACAATATAATAATGACTATGCATAATGACTGAGTGACTTGCTGCCAAATAATGTATAGAGTTTTGAGTGCTAGTGAGAGGCTGAGATTTAGCGTAAATAATTATTTAAAGGCGTCAATAGGCTAAGGAAAGTTTTTTTAAGAATTATGTTCTGAACGGCAACTAATGTGATTGTTTTTTTTCGGTTTCAAATTCACTATGAATGTTTTTTTCTAATAATTCGTCGTATATGGCATTTATCAGCTGATGATACAAAAATTCTTACTTAAAACCTTTGTTTTCTTGGCAAGAACGGAACCTTACATTACCTGTAGCCCGACACGCTCATAGCCGGTTTTTTAATGAAAGAGGAAGGATTTAAAAGATAAAAATTACAACTAGTTGTATAGTGGTTATCTTTAGAACATCACAATCTAACATCGCTCATTATCTTAGTCAATGTTATCATTTATTTAGCAAAGAAGCAAACACAGTTGCGTCAAACAAGTCAATATAAATCCATGTTTCTTTTTAAACGTAACTTAATAAACGATTACTGTCGTAAAAAGGCGACTAAGATATAGATAGGCTTATAAACTTGAGATTCTTCTTTTAGGCGATAGGTTAGCAACCTGTTACTATTTGAATATTAATTCTATCATTAAGCCAAATAGTTGAACGTGGCCTATCAGTGTTTTAAAGACTGTTGGCTCTGTCTACCCCGCAAGGGATATGACGTGATTATATGTATGTATTTATGTAACTTATTACAATAACCTATCAATCAGTTAGGGCGAAATCAACTTTTTTGTAACTAACGCCAGGAAGATCACGCGTACATAAAGAACAAAGATTGATATTTTAGTTTACAATGAAAAACCCAAAATAAGTTACTTTTTAGGGCAAATAGGATAAATGCCTGAAAGAAGTTAGTTACTACTTACCACGAGTAACGTTAACATACATACATTTAGTGACGTCTATATCACTTGCGGGGTAGACAGATTCAACAGTCTTGAAATAACTGAAAGGCCACGTTTAGCTGTATGGCTAAACTAAGATAGCTATATTATATTTAATTTGATTTCCTAAATAAGTACCTCTCTCGCGTCTTGTAACCACATAAAATCATACATACATACATATAGTCACGTCTATATCCCTTACGGTGTAGACAGAGCCAACAGTCTCGAAAAGACTGAATGGCCACATTCAGCTGCTCGGCTTAATGATGGAATTCAGATCCAAATAGTGACAGGTTGCTAGCCCATCGCCTAAAAAAAGGATCGCAATTTTTAAACCTATCCCTTAGTCGCCTTGTACGGCATCCATGGGAAAGAGATGGAGTGGTCCTATTCTTTTTGGTATTGGTGCCGGGAACCACACGGCACATCAGAAAAACGGCACGGCAAAATCAGATTTAATTAAGCGAGTTAGGGGCGACGCAAGTGGTCGCGCGATAACGTGTGGCCTACTCTATTTCCTACAGTTTGTGGTGGCCCTTATTTATGTCCACCTTCAATGTTTACCCCTTTACATAGATATTTAGTGAGATTTATTGTGGTTGATAATTAAAGTTGTTTGCTTTCACTGATTTCTGGCCTTGTTAATCATCTCACTAATGCCTTCGACAAGGGAAAATCTAAATACATAAAATAAGAAAGTGAATGACTGACTGATATATATCAAACTGCTGGGTCTATAGACTTGAAATTTGGCATGTAGGTTCTTTATTTAGTCTCGGGGTGCGCTAAGTAGGATTCCCGATTTTCCTGCGGGAACGGGAATTAAAGGTGGAAGCGCAGGCGGCCTTTAGTCACAAATAAAATTTATTACTCATGCTTTATTATGAATTAATCATAAATCAATTTTTAAATCATCTTTGAATTGTTCTAAGTATAGGGCGAAAGAATTTGCTTTATTGTAAAACTAGCTTTTACCCGCGGCTTCGCCCGCGTGGCATCCCATGGAAACAGTTTTTTCTCCATATTAGAATGGGATTGGGATAATTTGTTATGAGAGTATAAAATTGGTTGTTCCGTGTGGTTCCCGGCACCAATACAAAAAAGAATAGGACCACTCCATCTCTTTCCTATGGATGTCGACTAAGGCGACTAAGGGATAGGCTTATAAACTTGGGATTCTTTTTTAGGCAATGGGCTAGCAACCTGTCACTATTTGAATCTCAATTCTATCATTAAGCCAAATAGCTGATCGTGGCCATTCAGTCTTTTCAAGACTGTTGGCACTGTCTACCCCGCAAGGGATATAGACGTGACCATATGTATGTATGTAAATTGAGAATTATTTTAGTACGCTGCTATACACAACATTGTTTGTTCTTCCATTTGGTGCCAAAATAAACAAATTTTGTGGACTGAATACACGCGAACAGGCTACATATAGCTGTCCATGGGAAAATCATGACTTTTCCAGATGCACTCCCGCAACTTGCAATGTTTGCTGTGCTTTGGTTAATGGTTATGGCGAAACTAAGCTTTATGGGAAACTGTACCCTTTATTTAAATTTAAAATGCAAATCAGTGGGGATTATTGGAATTCCAGAAATCATTACACTTTCCTCTTTACCTGTTAAAATAGTGGCGCCAATTATATTTTGCCCTAGTTACCCTAAGCCTAGTTCCATTGCATAAACGGGGAGCATCTAAATTTCGCATCAGCATGATAGGTACACCTACCTTTAACTTTATCTTATGCGATGGAACACCTGAAAGTTCAAGCGAGTTCAAAAACTCAGCTGGGTACGAAGTGCTCTGTTCTGGGTCGATGATTGTGTCAATGGACAAATAAAGTTTTTATTCACTTTGAATCTTATTTAAAATATTGACATTGACTATGTTCTCAGTGTCGTTTGTTGGCGCAAGAATATTTTTTTGCACATAGCCAGGCATCGTCAAGTTAACTCTGTTGCAGATCCGGATAAATTTTGGCAATGAGCTCTCCACATTTTCTAGCAAACAGCAGAAATCCTGAGTGAGCGAAATGTAACCTTCACTGTCTGTATGCCTGAGTCCATCGCCAATTTTTATTAGATTATCTGCATAATGTCTCGCATCTGCGTCATTATAGAAGTGTACTCTCATATTCGTTGTAAGACTAAATTTTTTAACTGCTGGCCATAATCTGGACGATTTTAGACAGGCTTTGATTCCGTCTGCCGGTGTACCCCTTTGTCTGTGATCACTGGCAAAGTCTGCCTAAAGTCACCTGCAAGCAAAACTACCATTCCTTCCATAATATCTGTACTGTTTCTCAAATCCTGAAGAGTCCTGTTTAAGGCCTCTACAGCTTTTTTGCAAGATTTAAAGACAATTTTAATACAGAATGTGCAGTGCGGCCGCCATTAAGTAATGTGGTGGCGATGCCAGAAGAAGCAACAGCAACAGCAATTTTTTTGGTCTTTTCTAATGGACGCTAATAAAAGATTTAATAAAAAGGTTTTTCCAGTGCCTCCTGGAGCATCGAGAAAAATGAGTGCACCATTTCCTGATTCGATTTGATTTAACACTCGTTGATAAATTTGACTCTGTTCTGGAAATAGTTGAGGGACTGGCTCGTTGACTTGCTGTTGTATTACTGTAATATCATAGTTTAATTCCCGAACTATATCGTCGTCTAAGTCATTTTCACATACTCTTTGTGGGCTTACCATTCCAAAATCTTGTAGTTTCTTTCCCGACATTGCTATAACCTTGTTTTCAATTTTAATCAGTGCTTTATTATAAACGTGGTCATTAAAACTAATATCTGTATGTGTCTGCTGTAATCGTCGTAAAGCAGGCGCCATCTAGTGATTATGTTACAAAGTTATAAATTCTTAGCAGACGCCTCCAAGTCTCTGACATTCTACCAATATCTCCATTGATTCAAAATTCACTCCGCGCATTTAGCGCCATCTAGTGATTATGTTGCAAAGTTATAAATTCTAAGCAGACGTCTCCAAGTCATAATCTGACATTCTGCCAAATTGTATCTCCATTGATTCAAAATTCCCTCCGCGCATTTAGCGCCACCTATGTAAGAGAGCACAGGTTTTTCCCTAATCCCACGGGAACGATAGTTTTTTTCAGAATGAAAGGTACCCTATGTCCTTCTCCATACTTTGGACTATATATATCCGAAATTTCAAGATGATTGGTTGTGTAGATATTACGTGAAAAGAAAACAAACAAACAAACAAACAAACTTACTTTCGCATTTATAATATTAGTTAGGATAGGTATGTATTTCGACTTTATCCCACAAGCTTAATGCCACAAACACAAACAGAGCTACAAATAAAAATGAGTTTTCAAGTTCAATGAACGACATTAATTTTCCTCCATAGTTGCAACTTTTACCTCAACTGTTTGTATTGCAACATTTTTTTTAGCAAATACTGTCATTATAAAACAAAAAATGTGCAGAAAAAGTTCAATCTATTATATTTTACCCGCCTTCAAAGAAATATGATTTTCAGTTTGATGTATGTATGTATGTTTGTTCGCGATTAAATTTGAACGGATTTTAATGCAGTTTTCAGGAAGATGTTTAAAACGTACTTAAAAAGGAGGAGATCGATAAGAAGCGGTTCCATTTTTACAAAAGTTACTAATCATTTCTATGGGGTCCCATTTATGGAATCTCGGTTAAAAACCCGGTTAACCCTCATCGTGATTGAGTTCACAGGTGGACCACGACATGAGGTCGTTAGTACCGAACTCCGAAAGTATGTAGCATATCTTGATTGTAATTAACACATACATACCATATGTATGTGTTGCATGTCTATATCCCTTGTAGAATAGACAGAGCCAACAGTCTTGAAAAGACTAAATGGCCACGTTCAGCTATTTGGCTTAATGATAGAATTGAGATTCAACTAGTGACAGGTTGCTAACCCATCACCTAAAAAAGAATCCCAAGTTTGTAAGCCCATCCCTTAGTCGCC
Source organism: Amyelois transitella (assembly GCF_032362555.1). Classification (NCBI taxonomy): domain Eukaryota; kingdom Metazoa; phylum Arthropoda; class Insecta; order Lepidoptera; family Pyralidae; genus Amyelois; species Amyelois transitella. The sequence goes on from NC_083509.1 coordinate 10,109,226, forward strand.
TTGTACGACATATATGGGAAAGAGATGGAGTGGTTCTATTCTTTTTTGTATTGGTGCCGGGAACCACACGGTAATTAAATCTAAAGTTATAATGTTACTCAAACTAAAAACAACAAAGACTCAATCACGGGCTTATTAAATGCTATATTTCAGTTACTAAAGCTTCAAAGTATAAAGTTCGTGAATTTTTCTGTACGAGTTTTATTTTTTCATTCGTAACGGCTTTGTTGGCAAGCTAAATCGCTGAAACTCCGTAAACTTTCCAGAATTAATAAAAATAAACTCAACGGACAAATGGCATCGGTCTAAAAGAAAAACGTTGAACTACATAAAGTTTGTAGACAGTTTTGTCAGCGGTAACTTTTGGTTGGGATTACAGGATGCCGTGGCGAGAAAATGTAATTGTAGATTCGGAGATATTTATTAACATATAGACAGTGTCTATATGTTAATAAATATCTCCGAATATTAGACAGACAGGAAATTGAATGATTTTTTGTATAGTAAAATAAGTTCAGAGCATCGGTGGTTTAAGGGTTAATCAATCCTAATCCTAACTAATATTATAAATGCGAAAGTAAGTTTGTTTGTTTGTTTGTTTGTTTTCTTTTCACGTAATATCTACACAACCAATCATCTTGAAATTTCGGATATATATAGTCCAAAGTATGGAGAAGGACATAGGGTACCTTTCATTCTGAAAAAAACTATCGTTCCCGTGGGATTAGGGAAAAACCTGTGCTCTCTTACATAGGTGGCGCTAAATGCGCGGAGGGAATTTTGAATCAATGGAGATACAATTTGGCAGAATGTCAGATTATGACTTGGAGACGTCTGCTTAGAATTTATAACTTTGCAACATAATCACTAGATGGCGCTAAATGCGCGGAGTGAATTTTGAATCAATGGAGATATTGGTAGAATGTCAGAGACTTGGAGGCGTCTGCTAAGAATTTATAACTTTGTAACATAATCACTAGATGGCGCCTGCTTTACGACGATTACAGCAGACACATACAGATATTAGTTTTAATGACCACGTTTATAATAAAGCACTGATTAAAATTGAAAACAAGGTTATAGCAATGTCGGGAAAGAAACTACAAGATTTTGGAATGGTAAGCCCACAAAGAGTATGTGAAAATGACTTAGACGACGATATAGTTCGGGAATTAAACTATGATATTACAGTAATACAACAGCAAGTCAACGAGCCAGTCCCTCAACTATTTCCAGAACAGAGTCAAATTTATCAACGAGTGTTAAATCAAATCGAATCAGGAAATGGTGCACTCATTTTTCTCGATGCTCCAGGAGGCACTGGAAAAACCTTTTTATTAAATCTTTTATTAGCGTCCATTAGAAAAGACCAAAAAAATTGCTGTTGCTGTTGCTTCTTCTGGCATCGCCACCACATTACTTAATGGCGGCCGCACTGCACATTCTGTATTAAAATTGTCTTTAAATCTTGCAAAAAAGCTGTAGAGGCCTTAAACAGGACTCTTCAGGATTTGAGAAACAGTACAGATATTATGGAAGGAATGGTAGTTTTGCTTGCAGGTGACTTTAGGCAGACTTTGCCAGTGATCACAGACAAAGGGGTACACCGGCAGACGGAATCAAAGCCTGTCTAAAATCGTCCAGATTATGGCCAGCAGTTAAAAAATTTAGTCTTACAACGAATATGAGAGTACACTTCTATAATGACGCAGATGCGAGACATTATGCAGATAATCTAATAAAAATTGGCGATGGACTCAGGCATACAGACAGTGAAGGTTACATTTCGCTCACTCAGGATTTCTGCTGTTTGCTAGAAAATGTGGAGAGCTCATTGCCAAAATTTATCCGGATCTGCAACAGAGTTAACTTGACGATGCCTGGCTATGTGCAAAAAAATATTCTTGCGCCAACAAACGACACTGAGAACATAGTCAATGTCAATATTTTAAATAAGATTCAAAGTGAATAAAAACTTTATTTGTCCATTGACACAATCATCGACCCAGAACAGAGCACTTCGTACCCAGCTGAGTTTTTGAACTCGCTTGAACTTTCAGGTGTTCCATCGCATAAGATAAAGTTAAAGGTAGGTGTACCTATCATGCTGATGCGAAATTTAGATGCTCCCCGTTTATGCAATGGAACTAGGCTTAGGGTAACTAGGGCAAAATATAATTGGCGCCACTATTTTAACAGGTAAAGAGGAAAGTGTAATGATTTCTGGAATTCCAATAATCCCCACTGATTTGCATTTTAAATTTAAATAAAGGGTACAGTTTCCCATAAAGCTTAGTTTCGCCATAACCATTAACCAAAGCACAGCAAACATTGCAAGTTGCGGGAGTGCATCTGGAAAAGTCATGATTTTCCCATGGACAGCTATATGTAGCCTGTTCGCGTGTATTCAGTCCACAAAATTTGTTTATTTTGGCACCAAATGGAAGAACAAACAATGTTGTGTATAGCAGCGTACTAAAATAATTCTCAATTTACATACATACATATGGTCACGTCTATATCCCTTGCGGGGTAGACAGTGCCAACAGTCTTGAAAAGACTGAATGGCCACGATCAGCTATTTGGCTTAATGATAGAATTGAGATTCAAATAGTGACAGGTTGCTAGCCCATTGCCTAAAAAAGAATCCCAAGTTTATAAGCCTATCCCTTAGTCGCCTTAGTCGACATCCATAGGAAAGAGATGGAGTGGTCCTATTCTTTTTTGTATTGGTGCCGGGAACCACACGGAACAACCAATTTTATACTCTCATAACAAATTATCCCAATCCCATTCTAATATGGAGAAAAAACTGTTTCCATGGGATGCCACGCGGGCGAAGCCGCGGGTAAAAGCTAGTACGAATATAAAAGCATGATGCCCAGATAGGATTTCATACTTCCGCTAAAATAAGCCTTATCTGAGTTATTTAGTTATTTATTTTTACAACATCCATGGGAACAAGATGGAGTGGTCCTATTATTTTTTTTATTGATGACGGGAATCACACGGCACTCCTCTCCAGAAAATGGGGATATAACCGGGACTAACGCCAGGAGGAAGGTAAGTTAGATATCTTTGTCTCTTTTTAGCACATCTGTCTTCAAGATATAATTATGTATGCATAAATTACAAGTGCTAAATGGATTAATGTTTACGACATAGATAAGCATTAATTTGACTTTGAACATTTTATTGACCTTTTATATGGACTTTTCCTCAATGTATTGTTAATCTTTTGTTTATTATTTGTTGTTTATCAATAAATATTTCTTATCTTTGTACTATCGCATTTTACTTTGTATAATATTTATTTTCTGCATTGTATTTCTGTTCAGCAACATAATAACATAAAAATTCAGAATTCAACGAAGCACATCAATAAGGCTGTATCTGTCACGTAAAGGGTAAAAACGTGAAATCTTTCTGTATCTTATTTTAAAACTCATTTAATGAATTATTAAAAAAAAAAAGATATACAAACTTTTCCAATTATAAGAAAAAGACAGATAAAAAACAGATTTCATAAAACTGAGGCAATTATTTTGCGTAGAAATCAACTTTCTTTTTAAAATATATTTACAGTCGGCATTTTATAGAGTAATTAAAACTTTTGACGACTTGAAATTGTTACGGATACCTCGCTCTTAGAACGGACAGACAATAGCCATTGAATTAACTGTAACATTTATTATCTTCCTGATGTTTTTCCTGGTTATTTTGACGGACTTTGTAGCGCAGCGGTAGTGCGCTTGTCTGTGATATAGGATGTCCCGGGTTGGAATCCCGGCCAGGGTATTATGAGTAACGAACTTTTTCTAATTTGTTTGGATCTTGAATGTTTATATATATAAGAATTTGTCATAAAATAAAGTATCGTTGTGTAAGTATCTCATAACAGAAATTCCAAACTTACTTTGAGGCTTCGTCGTTCGCCGCATACTAAGACCTTGCTATCACTTTTGATAGATCGTAGGTACCTTGTAAATTTCAAAATCAGAATAGCGGTAGGAAAGTTATGGCGTTATAAACATATTTAAAAAAAAATGTATTTTCGCCCCAAGTTGATTTGTGGATAAAAAATAATGATTTTCAAATCATGAATTTACTGAAATTACTAAAGAAATAAAACAAAAGTAATAAAACAATTTTTTTTTTAAAAATATCTGTAACAATAAACATTATTACTATTATTTATTAATATTCTAGCTACTTTCTGCCTAGTCAAGGATATAGACGTAATAAATAGATAATGTCAACTGATTTTGAAACTAAAAAATCTACAAATTTTGTACAAATGTAGGAACTCGTTACAATTGCATAGTGAATGCTTATAGTGCAATGTGCAGAACTTACTGGAGTACTCGAAACAAGGACTTGGTGCATAGCATTACTATTACAGTCCTAAACAGAGCATAATAATTGTTACTAGTGTTGTCGCTCGATAGCTCACTATCGATATATGAATAGAAGCAAAAGTATCGATAGAATCAATAGCCCAGTTACCGTAAATAATAATAATAATAATAATAAAGGCGTAGGGACGTGACGACCCCATCGCCCCCTGGGTCACCTTCCCAGTGCAGTCAGTCTCCGCAGGGCAGCTTGTGGCGAGCTGTTGGGGAGCAGCGACCCCACGGACCTGAGTGCTCCCAGGGGAGGCCCCTGTTCCTCGCCTCCGATCTTCCTTCGCCAAGGTCGGGGTGGAAACCGATGAGGGACAGGACCCCTACCTCTGGCTTGCCTTAACCGGCCGGTCAGAGTGGAGTCGCGAGAGCTATACGCTCGAAGGATGGAAGTGTAAAATGTCATAACGCCGGGGGTGCCTGACTGGATTACCAGGATTTCACGCCCCGCAGTCTCACCTCTCGACATCCTTAGCCACCCACACCAATGTTGCCCCTTTGTTGCCAATCATGGTGACTGATTTGAGGGGCCCATTTAGTGAGTGGCGAGTCACCACCTGCCACATAATAGTCACGTATTCATGATTATGGCAGGTGTCCGAACTTCTCCAGCAATATCCCAGTTTAAATCCATCCAAACGTCAACTCCATAACCCATCATCCTTTTCCTTATTTTGTAATAGCTCCACCTCCTGCCGAGACCTGTTCATGGACATATCGTCTATTGATATGGCCGGGAACGGGTTTTGGCAGGAGAACAACATAACATCAACTTCTCCAAAGGGCCTCTACGTGTTGGATTTATATCCCCACGCAAGCCTCTCAAAAATCCGGGGTGTATAGACCCGTGAAATCCAAGCGGAGAAACATAATAATAATAAAAGTTTATTTATTTTCTCCACAATAAACAAAGTATTAACCTAGTTACAGTAAATAATTCAAAACATGTAGGAGTGGAGACTGGTGCCCGTGCTAGGCTCCGAAGATCCTGTGTTACGGGTCACCAGGTCTCACCCAGTAATTAAGTTAAGACTAATCTATGTTAGTACTTATTCAGATGTATTCTAAAGTATGTGGAGTGTATGTGTTGCGTATGGCCTGGCCAGGCGAGAAAATTATTATTATAAAATAACTTTTGGTTACTGTGTGAGCACACACAAGCACCATGGTTGCTCAATAGGTACACAGACAAAACTGTAACCCAACTGTGTCTGTGCTCAAGGGATATCAACGAAAATATATATATATATATATAGGAGTCTAGACAATAGGGGGACATATCACTGACATGGACAAAGATTGGACTAAGACTAAGACAATGAGATCATTAGATCCTCAGTCTCGTCATAAGTGAGGGTTTGTAACCAGACGCTTACAGTTTTTTTGCAATTAAATTTGTTGAGACTATATATATTGGTAATAGAATGAATTTTCTTATAAAGATATGGTCCGAGATAGTGAAAAAATTTCTTTACAAATTGGGTTTCAACGTCTGGCAACGGAAGTCTGAGCCTTCTGTTCCTAATTTCCGGTTGGGGTACGTAAGGAAGCCGAGAGTGTTGTAGCATGACAGTTGCAAGAATAAAAAGCTGCCTTACTGTAAGGACACCACATAATTTATAGAGATCGGAAGTGGGATATCTAAATGGTTTGAAGGTACATACTTTTAATACAGCCCTTTGGGCCCTTTCGAGAAGAAGAATGTGGGATTTAGATGCACCACCCCAGGAAGTGATGCAGTAAGCAATGATGGACTGACATAGAGCCAAGTATGTCATACGGAGGACCTTCGCATCTGCCACATAGCGTAATTTTTTGAAAATATATATAAGTTTTCTTGTACGTTTAGCTAGTAATACGATATGGGTTTCAAAACTCAAATGTTGATCAATGGTGATGCCAAGGTACTTGGTGGTGCTCACACTTTTCAAATTGGGACATTGACATGAGTTATCATTGCATTGGGAAGACTTGTGACAGTGTGCAATCAAGCAGTGCTCAACGGGGTTTGGTCGGTTTACATTTCTAATAGTAAAAGCAATATAATTGGTTTTAGTAACATTCAGTGTCAAATAATTATCATTTAGCCACATTTTTACACAATCCAAACCCGTTTGTGCAGATCTAAAAGTTTCTGACCAATTCGTGCCTGTAAAAACAAGGGCTGTGTCATCAGCAAATGACACGATTTTACCGTTATGAAGTGGGAGATTGCACAGATCGTTCATATATATCAAGAACAGACAAGGACCCAATATACTCCCCTGAGGAACCCCATAATTGACGCTCTGGTCTGAACTTGTGTACATGCCAATCTTCACACGTTGAACACGATCAGTTAGATATTCCCTGAACAAATTGAGTTGTGTGCCTCTGATACCGATCCTCTCCAGCTTGGTGATCAGCAATGGAACGGACACGGTATCAAAGGCCTTTTTAAAATCTAGGAATAATACCACGCACTTTAACTTTGAGTCTAATGCCTGAGCAACACTACCAACCACCGAGTTTACAGCTTCAGAAGTGGATGAGTTGTGACGAAAACCAAATTGGTTTTTAGATAGAACGGAATTTCGTTCTAGGTATTTAATTAAGGCGTTATGAATAATACGTTCCATGATTTTAGAGAGTGCTGTAAGAATACTAATAGGGCGGTAATTATCAACAAGATCACTATCTCCGGACTTGAGAATTGGGTGAATTACAGCAATTTTGAACGACTTAGGAAAATAACCTTTTTTAATGCACAGATTGCAAATATGTGTGATAGCTGGGGCTAATTGTTTTTTAAATTTTTTGAGCAATTTAGAAGAGATGTTGTCCCATCCCGGGGTGGCATCTGCTTTTAAAGAGTCAATAATGCTGCATATTTCTATTTCGTCGACGCTGGATAGAACAAAGGAGTTTAACATAGCAGTTGTTGGCAAAATTAAGGATGGAGAATTTGGAGTGATTTTCGATGCCAATGTTGCTCCAACTCCTGAAAAGTATTCATTGACAAAGTTTACAGATTCTCCAGGCGATGATTTTATAGACAAAAGAGATTCAGATTGGTTGGTCTGTTTGCTCATGTCCGTTGCCCTACGTATTGCCTCCCAAAGCTTCTTGGAATTTGAACCAGCTTTTCTTATTTCTTCCTTATCATGCTGTCTTTTTAACTTTTTTATTAGATTGCATAAATAGTTCCTATATCTTATGTAAGTTATTTTAAGCGATTCGTTATTAGGATTAAGTTTCAGGCTTTTGTGCATGTTGTCCCGGTTTTGCATACATCTGACTAATCCTGGAGTGATCCACGGTTTTAAAGGGCGTCTGCGACATGAAATAGAAATTAATTTTGAACTGGAGTTGATGCATTGCTTTAAAATGTTGATTAAATAGGAAGCCGCGAAATCGGGATCAGATGAATCAAATAATGAAGTAAAATCTATGTTGGAAATTTCAGAAGCAAGCTTTGAGTAGTTAATATTAATTCGCTTTGACTTGGAGTTAGATGACTTTTTTGTTGAAAGGGCGAGTAGTACTGGATGATGATCTGTTATCACAGAATCCACCACCATAGTTACGGCAGGAGAACAAGTTTTAAGCATGATGTGGTCTAGGCACGAATCAACACGTGTTAGAATACTGTGGCCCGGTAGAAGACCGTGAAATGCTAAGAGATCCAAGTATTTGCACGCCTTTTCATCATGGCTATTTGCAATATTAATATTTATATCACCAACGACAATAATGTTTTTAAAGGAACTTAGTTTAGTGAGAATGTTATCTAGAGAAAGGAGGAAGTTTGTAGTATCTTGAAATGACGGAGACCGATATATCGCCATTATTACAGTATGCTGCCCCAATCTAATGATCACATTGTTTGCATCAAGTAAGTCGAATGACATAGTCACTACATTTGATAGGGAGTTTTTGACGTAAACAACGACTCCATCGTTTTGCAGGGTATTGTTAGTACTAAGCCAGTGTGAATAACCCTCTAGACTGGGAATGAGGGGATTGGACAAAAGCCAGCACTCAGTGAGCACAATAACATCCATTCCTATACCCATCCTTGTTAAGAGTACCAAAAATTGGGAGAAGTTGGCAGAAATGCTACGTATGTTTTGGGTAAGTACAGTTAGATTGTTATTTGAGCTCAAGATGGTATTAGACACTTGTTCGGGACTACACGTTACGGCCCTAGCTATTGAAAGTTCATCTATTTGGTTAAGAACTTCCTCCATTGTATAAGAGTTATTATAATTAGAAAGAGAAGATATATATATAATGCCAAAAGAAGATATAGGCAAATGCAAAGGTGTAGGGAAACGAATAAATTTAATATGTTTACTAGTTTTTTTCTGATTAATTAATTGCAGAACAAATCAACCCCGAAGGAGATACCTCTTTCCCGAGCGTGTGGAGTGATTACAAAATGTTAAGTAAATAACACGTAGTATAGTGTACACAAAACAAAAATAATAATAAAAAGAAAAACACTAACTAGTGTTTTTCTTGATGTAATGAACGAGCAGGACAAAAACTATTGTGTGATTGCACAATTGAGATCCTCTTCTGACCCTATGCGTATCTGCGGTGAACCCTCGGATTTGCGAAGAAAGACCTTGCCATTATAGACCCAGCAGAACTTATATCCGTTGGCCGATGCTGCATACCTGGCCAAATAAAATAGTTTTTTGGTTTTTGAAGAAAGACTCTCAGATATGTATACTGGTTTAGACGGACCGTTTAAGTTCAGGTTAGAGGTTGAGAACTTGTTTTCGGGATTCCTTTTATTGTGAGCTTTGACCGCTCTGATAAGGTTATCTTTTAACCCGACACTATTCAACTCAGCAACAATTGGTTTGTTGTCTTCAGTCTTGCCAGGCACTCTATACACATTTTTGATGTCTGACGGCTCCACACGAATGTCTAACGCTGACCCAGTAGCTTTAACAATATTCAGTAAATATTCTCTAGTCTCGTTTTTTTGACATGGAATATTTCGCAACTCCAAAGATGAAGATTTTATTTGTCGCTCCAATATCTCAACTCTGGTCTCAAGATCCTTTATGTACGCACGATCGTGTTTTCGTTCTTCTTCAAGGGAGCTCACTTTTGTAGCTAACTCGTCGTACTTGGCAGAAACAAATTCCACAGAGTTGCGTATATCGTTATTTTGTTCCTTGATTTCCGATACTGCACTGATTAAAGTATTAAGCTTGGCATTCTGTTCTTGCTTAGACGCAGTGACGATATCAAGTAAGTACTCTTTTAATTCAGCAAAATCATCACGGGAGCGTTTTAAACTCCTTAATGTAACGTTTTCACATGAAGTTTGCGCAACTTGAGTATCCAGCTCCAAGGCCGAAATATTTGGCGCAGAAGCCGAGGTCGGTGTTTGTGGTGGAGTACGTTTTAATTTTAACATCGACATCTATTACAGTACACAACAGCCGTAGTATGCTTAAACGGATAATACCTTATTTCGTAGCACAGGCGACGGAAAGGAATGTCGTAGACCTCTGAGTTAAGTAGTGCTGATTGAAGCAGTCTATATGCTACGACACGTATAGTGGCGTAGAGGGTTTGCTCCACCGCCCGGGCCCCGCGCACACGTTGCAAGTAGTTGATGGTGGGACTCGTAGCTCGTAGCTCGTAGCACATGTAGAATGTCGTAGCTTGCAGCGGACCGCAGAAGCGAGCGGTGTGGGAAAGAGTTAAAAAATGCAGCTGTTTGTTCTCGCGGAGGTGAAGGAGGCCCCCCGCTCGCTTACCCGCTCCGCGGCTTGTCAAACCGTGCGAAATGTAGTGGAATGTTTTAAAATTTTATTTAATGCTTTGGAACCGAAAGTCGCACTTAGGTCAATAGCCCCAGTAAACTGTATTGATTGCACTTGTTACTATAACTGCACAGAATTATTGCAAAATTACGCGCACACGTCCACTCACTAAGAAGTCACTGGGCGAAGAAGTATTGACATGCAACAATATTATCGATAGTGATCTTACTCTAGTTAGTATTGTTATCTATAAAAAGAACTAATTTTTACCCACATCTTCGCCAACACCTACAAAAGAATACAGGATTTTCGCAAAATTAAAGAGCAACTATAGTTTTTACCGTGTAGAAAAGAACGTCGTGTCCCTCTCCAGACTCTTAATTATATATACACAACGTTTTCAAGAAGATTGGTTCATTTGATACCGCGTGAAGAGACAGCAAACAAACAAACTTACTTTCGCATACATACATACATAATAAATCAAGTCTATATTCCTTGCGGAATAGACGGAGCTAACAATCTTAAAAAGACTGATAGACCACGTTCAGTTGTTTGGTTTAATGATAGAATTAAGGTTAAAATAGTGACAGGTTGCTAGCCCAAGAAGAATCCCAGGTTAATAAGCCTATCCCTTAGTCTTCTATTCTAGTTTGTATTAGTACCGGGAACCAAAGGCACTTATTTTCACATTTATATTATAAGTTGGGATTAACCCTTAACCACTGACGTGTATTTACTTGCACTAAGGCTGACGTACGTCTCAGGGACGTACTCTTTTTTAAAATAGCTCTAAGTCAGTAATTACTTACAATAACATGGTTATTTCTTTATATATCGTTACCCCAGTTTATATTATACTAGGAAATAAAAAAAACTGTCTTTTTATTTTGCATTGATTTATACTTTTCATAACAAAACGAAAACTTATAAAAAATTAACTGAAACAAAGAACCTTCTCTCTTTTGGCGCAAAAACTTAACTTATCAGTCTAAAATGATCACAGAACTGATAATATCTTTGTACCTAAATTATATTCTATGAAATAAAAACAAAATAATGGCAATTTATAAAGAATTAAATTTCTATCTATCACTGACAATACGTCTCACAGACGTACGTCAGTGGTTAAGGGTTAATAAACTATCGATAGTATGTATTGTATTGAAAGCTCAATGTAGAAATTTTTACCATACTAATATAATTATTGACACTATTGTACTTAAACTACTATCGGCAGTATCGATGGGCCTATCGATATTATGGACTATTTACGAGATCAACTATCGATACTCAAATTATCGATAGTTCGACAACGCTAATTGTTAATATCTTTGCGAGTATAAACGGAATAGTTGGGAAAAAAGTTTGCAGTCGTAAAAAAATATTTTACGACAATTTCCAGTGCGTTTATTTGTGGAAGGGAGAATATAGTATTAACAAAGTAAGATTTATAAAGAACTAACTGTTACCTGTGACTTCGTCCGGCTTATATCTCTAAAATTTTAACTTATTATGTAATCTCAATGTGTAAACTATGTCACTATTTATATGAAAACCTGTTCAGAGTTTTTGTATGTAAGGCTAGCAACACACATACATTCACTACCTTACAAATTTTCCCATTTATAAATTAGTTGAAAGAAGTATTCTATCAAACAAAACAAACAACCATTGAAATCGTTTAGTAATTTGGTTAAAAGAATAAAAAGGGTCAATTTTTCGATACCATGTCAAAGTAGCCGACTTTATGACAGAAAAACCTTCCATGACCCGGTTAGCAGTTTTACATATTTGAAAGACTTGTCGATAAACCGAATTTGTGTTCAATAAAAAGTCTCCGTAAAATTCCTTATATTCAGTGCTATAGTCAATTCAATAAAAAGCATGTTTTCTACAGAAATCCTCATATACCTATTTTTCAAATTTGTAACTTTAGTGTGATTTAAGAAGGCCTAGACGAACGTATCTTGACCAAGTTAAGGTCGTCGTGGCAAAAGGTCAGGTCAAGAATACCCGAAACCGAAAGAGAGTTATTAATGAGGATGAAGTGAAAGAAGTATGCAGGGATCGTGGCATGTGGAAAGATAAAGTCTCTGCCTACCCCTTCTTGAAATCCTTTTCTGAAGTACGTATAAAATAACAATGTTTTGAGCATTCGGCGTTTGGTAGACTTTAAATTTCGATACTATCCTAATTCGCAAGATAAAGGATTGTATCTTAGAAATTTTAAGGTAAGTTGGAAATATCGACATTGAATTTAGAATTCAGATCTAGCTATTTTGGGCATGAAAAGGACACGAACCGTCTGGCCACAGTCTATGGCTAGCGTAGACTTCGCTTGAAGTCTAGAATTGAGTCTGAATGCAGACGTTTGATGCTAAAATGGTTTAGATTCAGCCTCTTACAGCTTCTAGAAACTGTTCCTTGACAGAATACAGATGCGACTCGATTTGGCCTAAAAGAATTAAATGAATTGTGTATTTAGAATATGGGCATTGTTATTGTTATAATGAACATCCAACAGTGTACTAAAAAAATAATAATTTAAATTTGTTACATATCCTCGGTATACATTTTGGTTGTAAAATTGTTATGATTTCGAGTTGAAGTTGAAAAAAATACGGTCAAATTCAGAACCTCATCTGTTTTGAAGTCGGTTAAAACAATTTAATGCTAGTCTGGGAGCGAGGAAAATACATGTGTGGGCTTCCCTTAGTGTGTAAAGCATATAAAATATTATGGATTCTTCTTTTAAGTAATGAACTGGTAGGTAGTCGATCACTGCTTGTTTAATGCTGACTGCTGATTTAATAACGATTCCATTATTAAGCCATTCAGCTTAATATGGCCTTTGGGTCTTGTTACTGTTTGCCGTGTGGTTTCCGGCACTTTAGAATAGAACCACTCCATATCTTCCCCATGGAGGGTGTAAGAGGCGACTAAGGTATGGTCTAATTATAAACTTGGGATTCCTCTTATAATTCTTGTTGGAGATGGGCCGTCAGTATTTGAATCTCCATTCTGTCATAAAGCCATACAGCTGAACGATGCCTTTCAGTTTTTCAAGATTGTTGGCTTTGTCTACTCCGCAAGAGATATAGACGAGACTTAATTATAAATAGATATAGACGAGACTAATTAAAAATATAAGATATTCATATATGTAACTGTTTGCTTAGTCAACACCGTAAGAAATTTAGTTACACGAGTACTTAAAAAGTGTATGTGCGTAAAAAATTAGCTTTGTTTGTAAAGAAAGCTGATACCCAATTACCCACTGTTTATACGAATAAAAATAGACAGACAGGCCCCAGACACGGGTACACACACATAAATGTATAATAAACCGGGCTTCCCTGAAACCCGTATATTTAGAAATAGTCTCACTCAATGTCAATTAGGCTAATGCGATTTTCGAAGTTGAAAAGGTTAATGCGAAAAAGTCTACATTCATAAATGTTTAACTGGTCCCAAATGCACAAAGCTGGAGTTTTTTTTTTATTTCAACACTTTCAATGAGACTAGAAGGTACAATATAAAATAAAGAAATAGCAAATGTTTTGATGTTTATGTCTCTTCAAAACCCTTTTATGGTCCTACTAATATTATAAATGCGAAAGTTTGTAAGTACGTCAGTATGGATGTTTGTAACTCTTTCACGCAAAAACTACTGAACCGATTACGATGAAATTTAGTATATAGGTAGCTGAAAACCCAGAATAGCAGATTTTTTATCCCAGTTCCCGCGGGATTGATAGGGTTTCCATACGGCCGAAGTAAAAAAAAATTTCTTTCCCAGAGAAATCACGTATAAAAGCAACATTTTGTTTCTTCAAAAGCTTTTTATAGCAAAACTAGCTGTCCCGGCAAACGTTGTTTTACCATATAAATAATTTTTAGGTAATTTCTAGTAAAAAAAAATGTTAAGGGTGGACAACCCTTAACACTTAGGGGTATCAAAAATAGATGTTAGCCGATTCTCAGACCTACTGAATATGCATGCAAAATTTGGTTAAAATCGGTAAAGCTGTTTCGGAGGAGTACGGAGACAAACATTGTGACACGAGAATTTTATATATAAGATATATTTCTTTCCCAGAGAAACCTCGTATACAAACCTATTAACCCGAACCTGGCGGCCGGCGGGCCCACCACGGCACTATAAAGCCCAAATGGACCGAACATGACTGACGGCAAGCGAATCCGCGTGACTTCGTGTATCTTATATCCTAGCTCGCATTCTCAACGATACTTTTTCTCGTCAAATGATACCATACATTTGGTCACGTCTATATCGTTTGTGGGGTAGACAGACCACTCCGTCTCTTCCCCGTGGATGTCGTAAAAGCCGACTAAGGGGTAGGCTTATAAACTTGCGATTCTCCTTTTAGGCGATGGGCTAGCAACCTGTCACTATTTGAATCTCAATCCTATCTTAAAGCCAAATAGCTGAACGTGGCCTATCAGTCTTTACAAGACTGTAGGCTCTGTCTACCCCGCAAGGGATATAGACATGATTATATGTATGTATGATGTATGCCAAAACCAGCCGATCATACCCCGCGTAATAGCTGATAATTTTCAATGCCGCAAACTAATTTACATAATTAATTCACTTGCCCACACGTTTGGACGTGAAATATTAAAATTGCGGTCCCTTCATTTAAATTTCTAAATGCTGGGCAAGGATTAAAATTGCGAGGTTTTGTATGCGAGCCGTTGTTTGCAACATTAATATCAAATTTAGCCATATTTTTGTATTGTTTTCTACATACATACATACATATGGTTACGTCTATATCCCTTGCGGGGTAGACAGAGCCAACAGTCTTGAAAGGACTGAATGGCCACGTTCAGCTATTTGGCTTAATGATAGAATTTAGATTCAAATAGTGACAGGTTGCTAGCCCATCACCAAAAAAAGAATCCCAAGTTTGTAAGCCTATCCCTTAGTCAACTTTTATGACATCCACGGGAAAGAGATGGAATGGTCTTATTCTTTTTTGTATTGGTGCCGGGAACCACACGGAATCATTGTTTTCTTAAAGTTTTTTTGTTTTTTTTTTTATGAAATAGCATAGTATTGTAAATTTTATTTAGAAAAGTCTTGTTTTTTCTTTTTACTCAAGTAGTTACCTACATATAACATTTTCAATTCTTTTTTTACTTTTATGTACACTTTTTATAATTAATTGTCTATTTGAAACGAAAAATTCCTAAGGAAATATGCACAATAGAATTCTACTCAGTATTTTCAAGTTATTTGTATAAGGTACTTAAACATTAGCCTCTGCTATGTCCGTAATTAAAATCTTATCCAGTTCTGTCTGCATTCACAAAGGTAAATGCATTCTGCATTGCCCGCTTTAGATTCTACGTTTAATAGTTCGTAAATCAGCGCTAATCTACATGGCTCCTTTTATTCCAACTACAGTCAATTAAGTACACTAGAGGAGGCAATGGATTGCATAAACTGTTCTTTATATTATTTGATTTGTTAGATTTACATTATTTATTTATATTATCTATACTAATATTATAAAGCTGAAGAGTTTGTTTGTTTGAACGCGCTAATCTCAGGAACGATTGGTTCAAATTGAAAAATTATTTTTGTGTTGAATAGACCATTTATCGAAGAAGCCTTTAGGCTATATAACATCACGCTGCAAATATAAAGAGCAAAGAAATAACGGAAAATGTGAAAAGAACGGGGGAAATTATTAATCCTTGAGGGCTTCATTGATGCCCAAAATAACTATTCTACGCAGAAGAGGTCGCGGGCACAGCTAGTTATTTTCATTCATTCATCATTGGAAATCTTCTTTATTGGAAGAGAGCTATGAATGTGAATGAAGCGAAGTATGACAGGAATATGTAATCTCTGCCTACTTCTCCACGAAAAATAATGCCTCGTTTGGAGCTGGCTTGCACCTAAGGGTGTTGAATCAGCTATTTGGTGACTTTTCTACGTTGTCATTTAATAGACTGTCCATTCAGGAGTTATTTTCTCATAATAAGCATTTAACACTGCTACTTTATCTAATTTAGCAGGCAGGTTATCATCAATGCTTGATATTTCTGTTAAACTTTAGCTTTTTTAATTAGTATAGACATATTTTGAATGAAAAGAAGTTGTGTAAAGGGATCCATCCGGGCTGGATATTGAAGGACGCTTATATTAATTTTTGGGCATATTATGAACTCGGTTTTTAATCTTCATTTTTTTTTAATTGAAAAAAACATTAGGCTGTCAACTTATAGAAATAAACACTATGTTTAAAGAATTCCTACATTTACTTTTTTTAAACATTTATTCTTTTATCATTTAACAATTTTTGTTTTTATTTTATTATCTTTTTGTATTTATATTCAATAATATTTGCGCCATGAAGTCAAAACTTTTATGAGAAATTTAATTAATATGACGTCGCAGTCATGCAAATCTCAGTAATTACGTTCAAATTGCATTCTAATGTTCTCGCTCAGACGTTAATTAGTGCGGTGCCGTGTAGTCTTTGTGACAGCCCTGCCGCAACTTATGATTTCATTACGATTTCCCTGTGAGAGAAAATAAATCTTAAGTTAAGTCTAAGTACACTTTCAATGGATGTATTTCCCTTGCGGGTTACACAGAGCCAATAGGGGTAAGCAGAGACTACATCTTTCCACTTGCCACGATCTCTGCATACCTCCTTCGCTTTATCCACATTCATAACCCTCTTCATGCAATCTCGGCGGTTTCGGGTACTCTTGACCTGACCCTTTACCAGGACGTCCTTAATTTGATCAAGATACGTTCGTCTAGGCCTTCCCCCTCCGACCTTTCCCTCCACACTCTCCTTGTATATCTGCTTAGTGAACCTGCTTTCATTCATCCGCTCCACTTGACCAAACCATCTTAACATACCCATTTACATTTCAATTCGTAGAGGTATATTATATGCAATCATGAGGTGGTTTAGTGTCAAACTCAAGTATATTCCTGTCAGCGTGCTAAGCTAGCTACGCAGATCATATGAGTATCTCTAATGCATAGTGTTCATATAAGATTCTGATGCCCATGGAGAACGAAATCAGGACATACGCCGGAAGGCTGGCAAATCGTTTTCATTAATTTGGTAACTCACGTACATGAATAATAACAAAAATCAACCTAAAAAAAGTGTTAAAATCTTTATTGATTCCTTTCCAACTTGTGATTTTTTTTATGGAAAACCATAGACGTACTAACACGGAAACATTTTCCCTAACCGCGCACATTTGCATAAAACAAACAAATTATGGAATTTATTCTCGAAGACGTCAAAATGAAGTTGTAAATCGTTCAAATAAAACCAAGAATGAATTATGAGATTTTTCTGCCAACGCTAGTTCGTTGGTCTCTTTTTATTTGCGATCCTACAGTAAAGAAATTGCCGAGGAAATCAGTGGATTGCGATTCTTTGATGGCCTTTTGTTATGTGAACTGTACTTTTCCAATTTAGTGAGTGGTGGATTTTTTTTTTATTTCTGAATAAAAAAGCCATAATATCTATCGTTATTGCCTATATTAATTGTCGGCCTCTGTGGCGCAGCGTTAGTACGCTTGTCTGTGACACCGGAGGTCTCGGGTTCGAATTACGGTTTGGGCATGATGAGAAACGAGCTTTCTCTGATTGGTCTGGGCCTTGGATGTTTATCTATGTAAGTATTTATAGGAAAATATAGTATCGTTAAGTCAGTAATCTCGTAACACAAGACTCGCACTTACTTCGAGGCTAACTCAATGTGTGTAATCTGGCTCATATATATTTATTTATTTACTGCAAATAAGTGTTTTGTTTTCCCCCCTCTCTCATCATTGCGACTTTAATTCCATTGACTTTAACCCGCAGCTTCGCCCGCCCGCACCTCAGAGGGAAATACACGAATTTCGCAAACCCCATGGGAACTACGTACTAAGTAATCTATGTCCGTTTTTAAATTCTTTATTATATATACGCAAATGTTTTCGCAAATCAAGAAGATTGGTTCAGTAGATAACGCTTGAAGAAACAACAAACAAACTTACTTTCACTTTTTAATATTAGTTGGGATTCCTTTTGTTGCTTATCCTAAAAGACTACCTTTATTTAGCTAAAGAATTACTTTCAATAACTTGATTGAAAGTACTTGTTGTTTGTATTCAGGACTATTTTGGGCCAAACGCCTGATAAATTAGTTATTTTTAGATCGAAGAAAGGATGTAGTAATTAGGTAAAGGAAACGCTAAATAAATTCGTGGTTTTCTGTCTTTAATAATAACGTTTCTAATTTGATACGTATCTGATATGATACGACATGTTATATTGTACGTAAAATATTTTTTCTTATTTCATAAAAAAAGATATATTAAGATAGAAGAAGAGTTGAGGGGTGTTTAAAATAAAGAAGAAAAAAAAATCTTCTATTTAAAATATATAACCATCTTGATAATATAACATATAACATACATATAGTATATAAATAATAATAAAAACGAATAAAATAAAAAAAATACACCTTACGACAGAGCCAGCAGTCTCGTTTAATTCGTTAATTGGAGTTTATTTTCACCAATAAAACGTAAAATAAAAGGTATCCCGAACATGTTTCGTCAAACCTGTATTAAAACAATTTCCTTCAACTTGTGTGACGTAAGTTAAGCGTACATTTCACCAAAAGTTAACCTAGAGGTAAAACTCATGGAGAGAGTGTCAATTTACGCCAACTTTCAAAGTGCGAAGTTTCGGAGAAGCGGACTACGAGATAAGCTCATTTCGACCGTGTTAAGTATACATAGAATATACATCTATGATGTACCAGCTCTTTGACACGTTTCCCAGGCATAGTTAACTACATGTTGCATTTATTTCAACATTAAAGTGGGGTTTTTCGTGCAGATTGTAAAAGCCAATCAAGGGAAGTGATAATAATTTAAGATTCTTCTTTTAGGTGATAGGCTAGCTACCTGTCACTATCTATATGTCAATTCCATCATTGAGCCATTCAGCTGAACTTAGCTAGAAGATAAGAGAAAGAGATGGTTATAATACTAATCGAGTTTACCTTATTCTTATCTAGATGATGGATCCTCATTTATTAGTCATAAATTTCATCTGTTACTGGTATAAAGTCAATGCCTGAAAATAGAAGGTATTTTTCTTTCAATTCTGCTGCCGCTAACCTTGGCCTGTCAGTCTTTTCGAGAATGTCGGCTCTGTCTACCCAGTAAGGGATAAAAATATGATTATATTTATGTATTTTCCTTTTGAAATACGGAACCCTGTAAATGTCTTTGTCTTTTTTTAAAGCCAGCTTTTACAATGATATGATATAATATTATGACTAATTTAATAAGTATATGGCGTTGAAAAATACGTTAATGAAAACTTACGTCTTATAATTGGTTAAAACCCAAAGTCATAATGTAACTAAACAGTTATAAACAAATCAAAAAACCCGTCACTAAAGATGATATTGAGTAGCGTATTACAGCGCCTTGAAGTTTAGAAACATGGAGTTGGCGTACGAAATAAAGATGACAAAGCAGTAATGTGAATTCACTTTCTTTACAAATATAAACATTATCCCTAACGAGAGAAAGAGGGCAAAAGTCACAAGAAGAATTTCAGCATAAGTGAGATTCAGATGATTAGTGATAGATTACAAATCTTATAACCAAAAGAATATCTTGATTGAAAAAAATTATAATCCTTTCCACGGATACTTCTGATCTCTCTCTCTTCTCTCTCATATTTTTGTCAGTTCACATTTATCTTGAAATTTGAGTTCAATTTCTGCCTCGGAATTAATAAAAGCACATTTAAAATACGATCAAAACGGACATTCAATCAATTCAAATCATTGTTATCCATAACCAAAATAAATTTTGCTTATTCGAGAACGTTTTTCATACATAAATAGACAATTTGAAAAATTACAAATTAAAAGAATACCCGTATTTCTTACCTCTATGTTTTGTATCTTATCATGTAATTTGTACACAAATGATAACTTAGATCTTAATGTTTACTTACATCTTAATGATATCCCACGTAAACAAATAGTTCAGGTACAGCTGGTGTAGTGAATGAACGTCGAAAGTAAAGAAA
The DNA here is from genome assembly GCF_032362555.1 of Amyelois transitella. Classification (NCBI taxonomy): domain Eukaryota; kingdom Metazoa; phylum Arthropoda; class Insecta; order Lepidoptera; family Pyralidae; genus Amyelois; species Amyelois transitella. Next base: position 10,129,515 of record NC_083509.1, read on the forward strand.
TGTTGAGATTAGTGATGTTAAAATAAAAAAAATAATAAATTGTGTTAGTGATTCTTTAAGATGTCTCAAACTTATAATGGGAATGGAGATGCAAGTTTTGTGAAGCACGAAAAATTAGACAATAATCTAGCGGTAGATGAACCAAACGAAATTTTCAATATGGGTGTAATTTCTAAAACGGATAAAACGATAAATGAAAATGAGTTAGTGTAACCTAATATTTAATATTGCGACATAAAAATAAATATTTGTTGAGTCAAATTTTCAAAGAAATTTCGTAATATTATATGTATTACTAGTCGAATAACATTGAAAATCAATTTGCAAATTAAATGTAGGTTCGACTGAACAAGTGATAAAAAAAAATCAGTGAATAATTGAAAGAGAAATCAAAGTTTTTTTTAATTCTTAATGTATTTGTAAGAAGCCGATCGATACTATTACTTATGCAAGCAATATTATAAACCTTTTAATTTATGTTTTCAGCAAATCCAAAGATAAGAACGATGAAAATATTAAGGAAGAAGTACCCAGTGTATCTTTTTTTACATTGGTAAATATTCAATTTATATATTATCAGAATGTTCTCCACTTATAAAAAATATATTTCTCATTTTAAGATGCAAAGTACACCAGGAAAGTATCCTGTCAAATCAAAACTATGTATTATCTATGTATGAGTTTGTATTGTCATATAGCGTGTCAACTTTCGTGACAATGTCTCATTACATCAAAAATTATTAACCTTTTTCTAATTTTTCATTTGATATATTTATGTATTTATAACTTAATTAAATTGAATTCAAATTAAAACAAAACTTCTTATTTATAAAAAAATAAAACAGACGATTAAAAACTAAAATTAAATTTACAAATGTACAGTCCCTACATAGCATCACTCGCGGGAGTGTGCCCAGAAGACTGGCTGATTTTCTGAGCCAGATAATTTCCAGCCCTCCGGTCACGAGAGATAACTTATATTTTAAAACACATTAATCTCTCATTGCAGTATAGGTTTGCTTCATGTTCTGACATATTCTTCGTAACGATTGCGATGTTATGCTCCATACTGGCTGGCTGTTCGATGCCATTCAGTACACTGCTTTTTGCATGGCTACTACAAGCTATGGTTGATTATGGGGTGTCATTGACTCAAGGTACCCCGGGCAATGATGAGTTCTTAGAACAAATGAAATTTTTCGCCATCTGGAATGTTGTCGCTGGTGTCCTAGTGGTAATTTTGTCGTACATAGCCACAGTACTCATGAACATAGTAGCATATAATCAGGTAAGTTTTATGACATTACCCTTTTTAATAAATAATAATAATAAATATGGGTCAGATTACACGGATTGAGTAAGCCTCGAAGTAAGTTCGAGACATGTGTTATCAGATAGTAACTCAACGATACTATATTTTATAAAAAATACTTATATAGATTAATATCCAAGACCCAGGCAAATCAGAGAAAGTTCGTTTCTCGTTATGTCCTGTCCGGGATTCGAACCCGGGACTTCTTGTGTCACATTCCAGCGTACTACCGCAGCGCCTAAAAAACGCCATCAAATTTATATTTATTGAAAAGTTGTCACTTTTGTCAAATAATAAAAACTATATTTTATATTTTAAGGTTTACAAAATACGACAAGAGTATTTGAAAGCAGCTTTAAATCAAGATTTTGAATATTTTGATACTCATAAAACTGGAGATTTTGCTTCTAAAATGACCAGGTAATCCTCTGAACTCACTAAATGGTTCGATCTGATATAAAAAATATTGCCAAAAATTTACTAAACAATGTTCTGTTCTTTTTAGCGATGTTGTCAAATTAGAAGAAGGCATAGGAGAGAAGTTGGCGACATTTGTTTACTTCCAGGCTAGTTTTGTTAGTTCCATTATTATGACATTTGTGAAAGGATGGAAACTAACTCTACTGTGTTTGATATCTTTCCCAGTTACATTGTTTTTAGTTGGAATAGCTGGATTCGTAAGTAAAAGTCTCTTAAATTCTTTCTTTATTCGTAATCTATTAATTTTTACTTGATGTTTCACTAATATGAACGATTATTAGTTAACTGACAAAAATGGTATCTTTAACTTTTCTAAAGCTTAGGTTTCTACTCTGTCGAGTTCAAAATAATTTATTATTTTCAAACTTACCCAGTTGATTAAGTATAGATTTGATACGTATATTCATTCCTTATACTGCTTAAGTAACATTTTGTTCTGATGACCAACAGATAGCATCCAGGTTAACAAAAAAAGAGGCAATTTTATCAGGAAAAGCGGGTGCAGTAGCAGAAGAGGTTATATCAGCTGTACGGACTGTGTACGCGTTTAGTGGCCAACGAAAGGAGATCGAAAGATACCAGTCATTTTTGGGAAAATCACGGAGCATAAATATAAAGAAAGGTGCTTTTTAATTAACTTGGTAGTTTTTTTTCAACGTTTTTTTTTAATTCAATACCATTTAGCATTTATATTGCTTTCTCGAGTTTAGAATAGAGAGAATTACTAAAAACCAATAATTTTAATACTTTTATTTCTTTGTATAGGTTTCTTCAATGGTATTGCTATGGGAACTCTTTATCTCTGTATTTTCGCTTCATACGCTTTATCTTTCTGGTTTGGGTACAAATTAATGGTAGACGAACCAGAGAACTACGACGTTTCGACAATGATTGCAGTAAGTACATCAAGTTTTTATTATTAACATGTTTCAATTAAAAAAATATCACTTATTGATATGCAGAATTACAATCCCTTGAGATACCTACGTCAAAAATACTTGAATTTTCAATATGACCATCAATAATCAATAATACAATACATTGCTTTACTTTTTACGCATTTATCTACTTTCAGGTATTTTTTGGAGTGATGATGGGCTCAGCCAATTTTGGTATGTCATCGACACTGATGGAGGTATTTGGAGTTGCCAAAGGAGCTGGGGCTCAAATCTTTAATTTGATCGACAATGTTCCTGTTATCAATCCCTTACTAAATAAGGGTATCGTTCCCAAATTTATCGAAGGCAATATAGAACTGAAAAACGTAGTGTTTCGTTATCCTTCAAGGCCAGATGTGACCGTGAGTCTTTTATAATTTTCTAGTTTTATATTTTTAAGGAAAGTGTGTTGTTAATGTGACGTGTCTGTCTGTGGCATCATAGATGAATTGATTTTGTTTTTTTACTCTTTTTATTTGAAAGATGAATAAATCAGGACTGAAGGAAATATAAGTCATTGATTTTTATTTTGTTTATAGGTACTAAAAGGAGTAAGTTTAAATATTAAACGAGGTCAATCAGTGGCATTAGTAGGTCATTCTGGCTGTGGGAAGTCTACAATCATTCAACTTTTATCTCGATACTATGATACACTTGAAGGCAGTGTGAGTATTCCTAATTGTATTTATTATTATTGTTAAATATGTAATATATGTCGTATGTATATTACACATACGACATACATAATATATTATCACGTCCCTTCAAGAACATAATGTTGAAATTGTCTTTATCCCATATGTGGTAGACAGAGCCAACAGTCTCATGAGGATAAAAGGCCACGTGTAGCTGTTTAGATTAATGTTGGAATTGAGATTCATATAGTTACCACAACTGCAAGAGCCATGTGTAATATTTATTTGAACAAAGTGACAAAATTTTAACCGCTATTCTGAAGAAGGTAATTTTTCATTAAATTATTTTGCAGGTGACTTTGGATGGTAAGAATGTAAGAGACATTTCTGTTCAATGGCTACGCAAACAAATCGGCTTGGTTGGTCAGGAGCCCGTTCTATTCAATACAACAGTAAGGGAGAACATAAGATATGGGAGACAAGATGCTGATGATGCTGCAATTGAAGAGTGTGCCAGACAAGCTAACGCGCATCAGTTCATCATGAAGCTACCGATGGTAAAATTTATTTAAATACTAAAACGTGTTGGTCCCAATGAATGTTTTGTCAATACATGTAAAGGTTTCACCTATTTATCTTTATAATTTGAAGTAATTGCTCTTGATTATGATTTTCAGTTTGTTAACATCATGATTTATCTGACATATTTTTGTCTTTTTTTCTTTCTTTTTTAATTTATATAATTTATCAAATCCATGTCATCTCATGAATTAAATTTTCTTTTTTTAAACTTCAGGGATACGACACTCTAGTCGGTGAACGTGGAGCATCTCTGTCAGGTGGACAGAAACAACGTATTGCTATAGCTAGGGCTCTAGTACGTAATCCAAGCATACTGTTGCTTGACGAAGCCACTAGTGCTCTAGATACTTCTTCGGAAGCTAAAGTTCAAAAGGCACTGGATAAGGTAAACTTTTATTAAGATTTAAAAGTGTTGCCGACCTCATAATTTGCAGAATATTTGGGATTGATTTCTGTTGTAATCATTTGGGATTCTTCTCACATAAATATTCTTTTTTCTAGGCCCAAGAAGGAAGAACAACTATAGTCGTAGCCCATAGACTTTCTACGATTAGAAACGTCGATACAATTTATGTTTTTAAAGCTGGAGAAGTTATAGAATCGGGAAATCACATTGAACTAATGAAAAAGAAAGGACACTATTACGATATGGTCATGATTCAGGGTATATCAGGGGTTGATGAAGAAGGCGGTAATATATATTTTTCTCAATAAACATTTTCTTTTATTAAAACTAAATAAATATTTTGCTATTAATTGTGTTTTACAGACATCACACTCACTCGACAAGTTTCTGTGAAAAGTGAAAAAGACGATGAAGAGGAAATTATTATACCCGAAAGAAAAGTATTAAACATTTAATTTACTTTTACTAGTTTAACAAATATTTTCTCCCTACACCTGCTTTCTTTTGGTTTTCTTATATATAGATAAGATTTAAGCTAGTCATCTAGCCAGCTGATTGAAAGATAGGATACCAATTTATTGAATTTACACATCCTGGTTAAATTTTATATCACTTCATGTAAAACTTTTAATGTACACGATCAAATAAACAGAAGACACAATTTATTACTCTATAATTTTTTAACAGGATAGCGAAGATATTGGAGAAAAAAAGACTGAAGTGTCATTTTGGCAAGTGATCCGACTGAACAGCCCTGAGTGGAAGTCTATATCAATTGCGAGTTTATGTTCGCTGTTGAGCGGTTTTGCAATGCCAGTGTTAGCTATTATACTTGGTGACTTTGTTGGGGTACGTATTCAATTTCAATTCAACATTGATAGATTTGTTGAACAGAACAGGCGATGGGGTTTCATCACTAAGTCATCTAGCTACATGTAGTTTTTGAAAGCAGAGAGCTCTGTATTGGGCTGATTTACACCATAACAGATAAAAACGTAATATTTACATGTATTATCATTTATCAAAATGTTAATATTTGATTAGGATAGTCAGTACTATAAAGTCCTTTTATAGACACATTAAAGTTTGTTTCTTTATATTTTTCATGCGTCTCTTTCACATTTACTTAGCTAATAATTTATTTTTGTTTAGATTCTGTCCGGTAACGATCAAGAAGCTATACAAGCCGAAGTTCGCAGATTTGCTATAATATTCATTGCAATTGGGGTGTTTTCTGGAGTAACAAATTTCTTAACGGTAATATGTCATTCATTTTTATAATAATTTGTAACTTTGTTTGTTATTTTGAAAACAAAATAATTAGAATAAAAGAATGTTAAGGTAGTCCACATCCACATCATGGTGATGAAGCAAAATAAGTATGTAGCGATTATCACAAATAGAAAGAAGATAGTTTACCTACCTCTCCAGGAAAGCAGGGTGGTCATATATATATTGTTGCATTTTTTAAAGGTCTTCTTCTACGGCGTAGCTGGTGAATATTTGACTGAGAGACTTAGGCGTCAGATGTTTGAGAAACTTCTCCAGCAGGAGATTGGTTTCTATGATGATAAGGAAAATACTACAGGCGCTTTGTGTGCTCGCTTGTCTGGTGAAGGAGCTGCTGTGCAAGGAGTAAGATTTAATATACCTAAATAAGAGTTTTCTAAATATTCTGTAAGTGTCTGGTTGGAAAAAATAGAAAGTATGTAACATAATTAAGTGTGCCTGTTTAATATTTTTATATGCAGTTTGTGAAAGTTAATTAATGGAAAGGCGACGAAAAAGGTGAGTGACCCATTAATAGCTCTGAATCAATTATGTCATTCGAATCAATGTGGTCTTCGATTTAGTAGCAATAGAGGCGAAATCGAGATAAACAGAAATTATAGTACTTTTAACTATTTTAAAAAATATATATATTATTTTTTGTAACATCATGTGAAATAATTTTTAGGCAACCGGGCAAAGAATTGGTACTGTCCTCCAAGCAATAGGAACTTTTGGATTTTCTCTAGTTCTATCTTTGGTCTACGAATGGAGAGTTGGATTGGTTGCATTAGCATTCGTTCCGTTACTTGTAATCATTCTATACAAGGAAGGTAGAATGGTCAGCGCGGAGTCATTTGGCACTGCAAAAACTATGGAAGCTAGTTCAAAGGTAAGAAGTGAATAAAACTATATGATATGTATTAAATGAAGTCTTGTATCAAAATGTATCATCTTCATTAATGACTTTATGATTTTAATTCAGAATTAGAACTTTATTATTTTTTATTGTTATGTTCTGATCATCCACAGGCGTTGCTAGAATTTGACTTCAGACGCATTATGATGATTTACGACTATTGCATGATTGTACCCGGTATTTCTGTCTTACAGATTGCTGTAGAGGCAGTCTCAAATGTACGAACTGTAGCATCTTTGGGGAGAGAAGAAACTTTCTGTAAAGACTATGCTGATCTATTGTTACCAGCGCTAAAATCAGCAAAGAAAACGGCACATGTTCGGGGAATTGTTTTTGGTTGTTCCCGAGGTCTTTTTAACTTTGTGTATGCGGCTGCTATGTACTACGGTGGAACGCTCATCATGTATAATGGTGTAAATTACTCCTTGATACTGAAGTAAGTGATAGAAGATTCCCTCTTCATTAAGATCTACGGACAAATTTAACTAAAAGTAGTAGAATGCTTAAATACTGTATCTAAGTAAACAAAATTAGGTATGAAGTATTTTTGTAATGTATGAATTATGTATGAACTTATTTTTTCAGATCAGCTGAGGCTTTGATTATGGGTGCATCTACAGCGGCTCAAGCATTTGCATTTGCTCCTGATTTCCAAAAGGGAATCAAGGCAGCTGGGCGAGTGATAACCCTATTAAATAAAGAATCCAAAATTACTGATCCGTCTCAACCTATTAAGGGATTCGTAAGTTCTCTTCCGTTTTGTTACATTTTTGTATATGATATTTTATTTCTGATTTGATGTCTCACATTACGTGAATTTAAACATAATCTTGTATCTTGCTGCAGGTCTTGAACCCAGCATGTTTTTATTGCACAAAATTTGGTCTCAGTTTTTTTCCTATTAATATATATTTATCAACAGGAGGGCTCAGGAGCAGCTAGTCTTAAAAACATCAACTTCAGGTATCCGACTAGACCGATGATACAAGTTTTGCAGAATTTAAATTTGGATATTGAGCGAGGAAAAACCGTTGCTCTGGTGGGATCAAGCGGATGTGGTAAAAGTACAATAATACAATTATTGGAGAGATATTATGATCCTGACACTGGGATAGTAGTAAGTATTTTTTTATTGAATATTAAGTTGGTTCAATATTTCATATAAATTGATAAGGAATCAAAAAATAATAATATCATAACTATTATTTAGACTCAAGATGGCGTATCCATATCAATGCTTCGTCTAGAAGATGCCAGAAGGCCTATAGGATTTGTTCAGCAAGAGCCCGTACTATTTGACAGAACTATAGGAGAGAACATAGCATATGGAGATAACTCAAGAAACCCAAGCAATGATGAAATTATAGCAGCTGCTCAACAAGCGAACATCCACAAATTTATTATTTCATTGCCTATGGTAAGGTGTGCTTTTGATAATATCGTTCATTTTATTGAGTAAAAACTGAGTAAGGTTGAAAAATGTAACAAACTTTATTTTCAGGGTTATGATACAAACATAGGATCAAAAGGTACGCAATTATCTGGTGGGCAGAAGCAAAGGCTTGCCATTGCAAGAGCATTATTACGAAAACCAAGATTGCTGCTTTTAGATGAAGCAACCAGTGCTCTTGATACAGAGAGTGAAAAGGTAATATTTTATATGAAATCGTTTTACTAAAAAGTAAAAAAAAAAACCGAAAAAAAATAATACCACTTCATCTCTTTCCCATGGATTCTTCTTTAAGGTGATAGGTTAGCAACTATTTGAATCTCAATTCTATCATTAAGTCAAACAACTGAGCGTGGCGTAGATTAGACGTGGTTGTATGTATGAAAAATATATACTAATGGATCATTATCACTCCAGCTTCAAGAAATTTCAGCAGTGAATCTTACTCACCTTTCTGGCAAATATAGAAATCAGCCTAAACCAACATTGGTCTATGTTACCAAAATAAACAGTTAAATAAAAGTTTCTTCATTTAATGTTTAAGATTTCCAAATCGTGTGTATTATGATGTTATACATACATACATATGGTCACGTCTATATCCCTAGCGGGGTAGACAGAGCCAACAGTCTTGAAAAGACTGAACGGCCACGCTCAGCTATTTAGCTCAATGATAGAATTGATGTTATGAATGTCATAAAAATTTCTACTACTTTCCAGATTGTCCAAGAAGCCTTAGATGCAGCCAAAGCGGGACGTACATGCGTCATGATCGCTCATCGGTTGAGTACGGTAAAGGATGCTGATGTTATCTGTGTACTCAAAGATGGGCAAGTCGTCGAAAGAGGGAATCATGCTGAACTTATGGACCTGAAAGGAATTTACTACAACATGCATAGAACTGGACATGCGTAGATGGAGGATTATTAATGTAATTAAAAAATATTGTATTTAAGAAATAAGAAAACATAAGATAATTAAAAAAAAAGAAAAACAGACTTAAGAATTGTTGAGAAAATTAAAAATATTAATATTTTATTTATTAAAAAGTTTCCTGCAAATGTATTGACTTTTCATTACTAATACGAGTATATAATTTAAAATGTGATATGTAGTGTCTTTTTTTTAATTTATAAAGCGTAAGTGTCGTATCCGCCTGCTATTTCAGAGTATAAAAACTAGATCATGTGATTCTTTGAAATAGTGAGGTCAGCACTGTTTTAATTAAATACATACATACATATAATTACGTCTATATCCCTTGCGGGGTAGACAGAGGCAACAGTCTTGTAAAGACTAATAGGCCACGTTCAGCTATTTGGTTTTTTGATAGAATTGAGATTCAAATAGTGACAGGTTGCTAGCCCATCGTCTAAAAGAAGAACTCAAGTTTATAAGCCTATGCCTTAGTTGTATTTTAGGACATCTATGGGAATGAGACGGAGTGGTCCTATTCTTTTTTTTTTATTTGAGCCGGGAACCACACGGCACGGTTTTAATTAAAGAAGAAGTTAAATGGTAGATCTACTATATGTACTGGTACTGGTGGACGCCTATTATATTAATGCCATACATCTAAAGGTTATGAAATTGATATAAGAATGTGTGCCGTGCCGTGTGGTTCCCGGCACCAATACAAAAAAGAATAGGACCACTCCATCTCTTTCCCATGGATGTCGTAAAAGGCGACTAAGGGATAGGCTTACAAACTTGAGATTCTTTTTTTAGGCGATAGGCTAGCAACTTGTCACTATTCGAATCTCAATTCTATCTTAAAGCCAAATAGCTGAACGTGGCCTATCAGTCCGCTCAGGACTGTTGGCTCTGTCTACCCCGCAAGGGATATAGACGTGATTATATGTATGTATGTATGTATGTATAAGAATTTAATTATAAACTTTATTACTTTGACAAAATACAAAGTTTCTTGGGCGACATCCTTGATTAGACGAAAACTCTTATGTCAAAAGTAAATAGAAGAAGTTATTTTGTAAATATTATGTAATAACATTTTAACATCAGTTACATACAAATGAAAAATATTGCTTCTTATCAGTAAATCCATCAAATACAATAAATTAAAACATACATGAGACGTTGAGACATTACAGTTAATAAAAATATTAACAGAAAAAGATAAAGGGAATGCTTTATTCAACTCACACTCCTTTATGGCAAAAGATAGTGGTCCTGTTTCGCATTGCAATAAATTGATACCTCATTTAAAAAATCTTCTTAGTTTAATTATTATTTACAATTTTTTATCTTTATCCACTTACATATGCCCTGTTCTATTCAAATTGTAATAAATCCCTTTATGATCTAACAATTCAGCATGTTTTCCTTTTTCGACGACTTGTCCATCTTTCAGTACGCAAATAACATCAGCGTCCTTGACTGTACTCAGCCGATGAGCGATCATAATGCATGTGCGACCTGCTTTCGCTGCATCTAAAGCCTCTTGGACAACCTTAAAATCACAAGTAGGTATTGCTATACACATAATCACGTCTTTAGTCAGCGGTAGTCAGAGCTGACAATCATATAATCAATCAAGCAGACACAAAATTATAATTATTATAATTAAAATTTTACCTCAGTTTTAAAGATAGAAAACAAAGCCTGTTATTACAACTCTAATTTCATCTATATCATTTTTTGGTTTTACATCACTGGTAGGAAGGTAGCTTTTTAGTTAGTCCACCTTCTGCATTATTAAATAATGAAGATATCTGCCATCGAAAGCTATTTATTATCTTAATCTATTGCCTGCCTTGGATGCCTTGGATTTAACATAGGATTAGGCGAGGTAAATGGTTTCAAACGAGGTTTCGAAACCTTTATATTTAGTTCATTTTATTATGTCCAGTGTTTATCTTATTTCTTGGTCGCCTTTTAAGACGTTTAGAGAAAGTTTTGGAGTATATTTATGTAACTTTGCTAGAAATCTATACATCATTAAATGATTTAGACTTTCTCGTTGTATTATACTTATAATGTATACATTACCTTCTCACTTTCCGTATCAAGAGCACTAGTAGCTTCATCCAAAAGCAGCATCCTTGGTCTACGTATCAAGGCTCTGGCGATGGCAACCCTTTGTTTCTGACCACCAGATAACTGCGTGCCTTTGGATCCTATATTGGTGTCATAACCCTGTAAAAAAGTGTCATTTATTTACATCACGACAACGATCATTATTCTTTATTTTGGTCTAAAATGCCAGTTCCTACCTACGTAGATACATGCACATAATGACGTCTTTATCCCTTACGGAGGTGTAATAGTGTGATTAGTCTTCAAAAATTTCTACTTGATAAACAAAGTAATAAATTACTTACCATTGGCAAAGATACAATAAATTTGTGAATGTTTGCTTGTTTAGCAGCTGCTATAATTTCATCATTAGTAGGATTTCTAGAGTTATCTCCATATGCTATGTTCTCCCCTACAGTCCTATCAAATAGTATAGGCTCTTGTTGAACAAAACCTATAGGTCTTCTAGCATCTTCTAGACGAAGCAGTGATATAGGAATGCCATCTTGAGCCTTGAAAGATATAAATATTATATATTTGTGTTAAAGTCTTTCAAGATAAGGATTGAATCGTAAATAATACAAAAAATCATCTGAGTTTATCAACACAATAATACTTACTACTATTCCAGTATCAGGATCATAATATCTCTCCAATAATTGGATTATTGTACTCTTTCCACATCCACTTGACCCCACCAAGGCAATAGTTTTACCTCGTTCTATTTCTAAATTTAAATTCTTCAAAACTTGTATCATAGGTCTAGATGGATATCGGAAGTTGATATTTTGAAGTCTGGCTTGTCCTGAACCTTTCTTCAAGGTAGAAAATAATAACACTTTAGGAATTTGATGAAATGCTTTGAAAATTTTAAAGTGTGATATCAGAATACAACCACAAGTAAAACAAAAAAGAATCTAGTAAAAGAATACTTACGAATCTAGTGACAGGTTTTTTCGGATCAGTTATTTTAGACTCTTTATTAAGTAGTTGAATGACCCGCCCTGCAGCTTTTATTCCCTTTTGAAAGTTTGGAGCAAACGCAAACGCTTGGGCTGCTGAAGATGCACCCATTAATAAAGCCTGAGCTGACCTGGAAAAGAACAGGATTGTTTATTTTTGGAAGATATGTTAAGAAATTATTAATATTATTTCATTAGGATAAAGGATGATCCCAACAAGTTGAATTAATGATACAGGTAAAATCCCACTAAGCCTATTTTTATCGATTTAGAATTTATTAAAGATTTTTATTTGCCACTAGCTTTCCCCCGCGACTCCGTCCGCGCGGATGTCGGTCTTCGCGTAGATGGTTTACTTCACCATTTTATTTTCAGTCCGGTCAATTTAGACCAAAAAATAGGAATGAAGCTACATTAATTCCCATCAAGCTGAAAATGAGTATAATTGTTCACAATCAAAAGCATTATTTCAAAATTCCCCATGATTCCGGTGTTAGGAAAAAAATTACCCAAGGTCAAAGGTAAGAAAATGGGTTTTTCACGATTTTCTTTAAAACGGTAAGTTTTATCGGAAAATTACCGACATCTTATTGTTAAAAGTAAATGAAGTAATTTTTAAGACTTACTTCAAAATCAATGCATAATCCACTCCGTGATATATTATAAGTATTCCACCATAGTACATAGCTGCTGCATATATAAAGTTAAATAGACCACGCGAACAACCGAAGACAATTCCTCTTATGTGTGCTGATCGCTTTGCTACAGTCAACTCCGGTAGTAATAAAGATGCATAGTCTTTGCAGAAAGTTTCTTCTCGTCCCAAAGATGCAACAGTTTTTACGTTTGCAACTGCTTCAACAACAATCTAAATGAAAATACATTTTTACAATGTAATGTATGTCAAGGTCCATACCTTGAAATTTTACACAGCAAAGTACTTACAGGCAGTCAAAACTTTAAATCAACAAAATTTATTCGTACCTTTGAACTAGCTTCCATAGCTTTTGCTGTTCCCCATGAATTAGAGCTGACCATTCTACCTTCCTTAAATATAACGGTAACTAAAAACGGAACAAACGCTAAGGCAACCAATCCAACTCTCCATTCATATATCAAAGAGAGAACAAGAGAAAACCCAAATGTTCCTGCAGCTTGAAGTACGGTACCTATTCTTTGACCAGTGGCCTGAAATATACAGTATTAGTTAAAAGAAATAGTCAAAGACATCATGGATATTTATAAAAACAAATCCTATATATTCAGATATATTCATTGAAATACATCTTACTCCTTGTACGGCAGCACTTTCACCAGACAGACGAGCACACAAAGCTCCTGTAGAGTTTTCCTTGTCATCATAGAAACCGATCTCCTGCTGGAGAAGTTTCTCAAACATCTGTCGCCTCAGTCTCTCAGTCAAGTATTCTCCTGCTACGCCGTAGAAGAAAACCTAAAACAATATAATTTGAGTATTAAGATCAAAATATTCAAAACGAACTTTTGAATTTGTGTGTGATATTCAAACACAACATGTATCTGCTGACATTACTGTTACTTTTGACATTTTTACCACCTTTAAATTTTATTTAAAGAACAAATGGACCTCTTGCTACTGTTCAGAAACACGTTGCAACCTGGACATTAATCTGAAGGAGGAATACTTTATGAACAAAAATTACCGTAACGAAATTTGTTATTCCTGAAAAGACCCCAATACCGACGAAAATTAGAGCAAATCTACGAACTTCGGCTCGTATAGCATCCGGGTCATCACCTGAAAGTACCTGAAAATAAACAGAAATAATTTTTAATTTTGTATTTGGTTCTGCTAAGAACCTATCACTATTAAGCTTAATAACATACCCCTACAAAATCACCAAGTAACACTGCCAATACTGGCATGGCAAAGCCACTCAGCAAGGAACATAAACTTGCGACGGATATAGACTTCCATTCAGGGCTGTTAAGACGCATAACTTGCCAGAAAGATACGTCTTTCTCTTTGTCCTCATTATCTTTACCATCCTGTAAAAAATTTAATTTTTAATAGATTGGGGTATATTTTTAGCATGAGTATATTTTCAATTTTATAAATATATTTAGTTGCATTTATTATGTTACTAAGGGTTTTACTGAAACGTTTCATATCTGAAATCTGTGTTAAAAAATAATGAAAATGACTAATGTATAAAAGTTAACCACCGGATACCATTATTCACTAGTAAGATTTTTTATAAATGTGTTATGATAATGCATGGTTATTGACAAGATTGCAATTCTAAGGTTAGAAATGAATAGCGGCTGGTATGGTTAGTGTTTGACTATTATAAATTGAGAGTACTTCTTCATCAAAATCTATTATTTCCTCTTCATCGGCCTTGTCATTTTTAACGGAAGTCTGACGAGCAAGATCATTTCCTAGAGAACATAAGAAGTTTTAGTACCAAAGTTGAATACTTATAATTATTTGTATTGAATGTTTATCAATACTAACATCGTGACAAGATGTTTGTATTTTTGAATGTTTATTTGAAATGAATAATATCAAAGCGTTTGAACTGATCTTGACGAAGTTCGGCAAAGAGAATAAATCTTCGAGAATAACAAAGATATATACATACATACAATTACGTCCCCCTTGTGGGATAGAGAGAGCCTGAAAGACTGATAGGCTACGTTCAGCTGTTAGACAAACCAAGATTTTATTTTATATAAGGCAATTCTTTTTGGAACAGAGTGGTGGGGAAAAAGCTAGTATTTAATATAATACAGATTATATTAAGTTATAAAAAAAAAATTATTCAAATATCAAAACATACCGGCTTGTTGTTCCTGTTCTGGAGTGCCTTGAATCATGACCATATCATAGTAATGTCCTTTCAATTGCATAAGTTCCTCATGATTTCCAGATTCTATAACTTCTCCTGATTTAAAAACATAAATCATATCTACATTTCTTATTGTAGAAAGTCTGTGGGCCACGACTATAGTTGTTCTTCCTTGTTGAGCCTTCAAAAAGATGTTTGAAAAGTATAAACGATTATTTATGCCAGTTTATCCTTTTGAATTTACCGTTATTATTAATAATTCACATGATAATAATATATTTTTTAATTAGTCCAACATTTATAAATTCTTTGTATCTAAAAACAGCGACGCATAATATTAATTTGACCATATACCTTGTCTAATGCCTTTTGAACTTTGGCTTCGGATGAAGTATCTAGAGCACTAGTGGCTTCATCCAGCAGAAGTATACTTGGATTGCGTACTAGCGCCCGCGCAATAGCAATACGTTGTTTCTGACCACCTGATAGCGATGCTCCACGTTCACCAACCAAAGTATCGTAACCCTAAAATTGAAATAAATTTAAAAATACAACATTTCGTTTATTTTATTACTAGCTGTGCTAACGACTTCGTCCGCGTGGAATAGTTATTTTTTGCATCATTAAAGCCCACAAGGATGAATAATTTTCCCCGTTTTTTTTTCGCTCCTAATAGTTGCAGCGTGATGTTATATAGTCTAAAGCCTTCTTCGATAAATGGTCTATTCAACACAAAAATAATTTTTCAATTCGAACCAGTAGATTCTGAGATTAGCGCGTTCAAACATACAAAGCTTCTGCTTTATAATATTACTATAGATATTCTTTTTGAACTGGTTGTTATAATGATACAAGTTACCTTAGGTAGTTTCATGATGAACTGATGAGCGTTGGCTTGCCTGGCGCATGCTTCGATTTCAGCATCATTGGCTCCTTCTCTCCCATATCTAATGTTTTCACGAATTGTTGTGTTAAATAGAACAGGTTCTTGACCAACCATCCCGATTTGTTTGCGCAACCATTGAACAGAGATGTCTTTAACATTTTTACCATCTAAAAGTACCTGTCAAATGATATATTTTTGAATTCTTATTTTACCGGAAAGTATAATTACTGTTAAGAGTATTGTACAGCAAAATTTGCAAAATTTTTGAGACTTGCAACATAAAAATACTTACACTGCCTTCAAGTGTATCATAGTATCGGCACAATAGTTGAATGATAGTAGATTTCCCACATCCAGAATGTCCTACTAACGCCACCGATTCTCCCCGTTTTATTGTTAAATTAACTCCTTTTAATACCTTAATGGAATAAAACAATATAAAGTATATAATATATATTATTATAGACAAACAACAAGTAACGTATAAAAATAAATATTAGCTTACTGTTACGCCCGGTCTTGCTGGATACCGAAACACTACATTTTTTAGTTCGATATTGCCTTTTATAGATTTAGGAACAATGCCTTTATTAAGTAAAGGATTGATTACAGGCACATTGTCAATCAAATTGAAGATTTGAGCCCCGGCCCCTTTGGCGACGCCAAATACCTCCATCAGTGTAGATGAAATACCAAAGTTAGCTGAACCCATCATTACTCCAAAAAATACCTGCAAATTTTATATTGTATTATTTTAACTTATTAATATATTTTTTTATTATAGCTTTTGCAATAAAAGTTATTTTTTTTGTTATTTCGAGTTTTATTTCTATTGTTTAGAACTTTATTTCGCTTATGTTACTAAGTTAATGTTGTGTTCACCTGTAATTAGGTTGCGAGCTAGTTACTTGGGTCGAATGTTATTTGTAAATTATTTCATCTTATTTGCTGGTGTACCTTAACAAATAAAATAAAACCATACTCACAGCAATCATTGTGGAAACATCATAATTTTCAGGTTCATCCACCATCAATTTGTACCCAAACCAGAAAGATAAAGCGTAAGCGGCAAAAATACAGAAAAACAGTGTCCCCATAGCAATACCACTAAAGAAACCTAAAATGTAGAATATGTTTTAAGTTGTACCAAATTAAAAACAGCTAC
Organism: Amyelois transitella; assembly: GCF_032362555.1. NCBI lineage: Eukaryota > Metazoa > Arthropoda > Insecta > Lepidoptera > Pyralidae > Amyelois > Amyelois transitella. Next base: position 10,146,386 of record NC_083509.1, read on the forward strand.
TTACAAAAATCGAACTCATGTACGAGTACAGTAGATCACAGAGAAAAATATATTATCTACCACGTGGCTACGATTAGAAGATTGTATACTTTTCTAAACGGTCTACTGTACAAACATTTAAAAAATAAAAACATGAAAAAAAATGTTTTTAATTACTATAAATTATACCTTTTTTAACATTTATACCCCTCGCTTCCACCAAATGCTTCTGGTATCTTTCTATTTCTTTTTGTTGACCACCAAACGCGTACACAGTACGTATGGCTGATATTACCTCTTCCACTACAGCACCAGCCTTTCCCGACGCAACTGCTTCTTTCTTTGATAATCTGGATGCTATCTGTTCATACCAAACACTATGTCATAATATTCAAGCGTTGAATTAAAAAATTCGATAATATTTTCAATGATTTTGATTGTCATTTGCGAATAATATAATAATAATAAATAAAAATATAATTTAATTTAAACTATGGACATATCATAGATTGATATCTTATTTACAAATGTAAGATTGTTGGGATTTATTAATTCATGCCTATATCAAAGTAAAATATATAACAATGATTATAAATATAAATTTTAAACAAATGGTTCAATCAAGTATATTTTTTTTTCAAAGAGATCAGTCACGAATTCGCTTATTATTCTTCAAGAAATATGATAAAAAAATATTTAGGTACTTACAAAGCCCGAGATTCCAACTAGAAATAATGAAACTGGAAAAGATATCAAACACAGTAGAGCCAGTTTCCATCCTTTTACTAAAGACATAATGATGCAACTGATGAATGCTGACTGGAAGAAGATGAAAGTTGTCAACTTCTCTCCAATACCTTCTTCTAATTTAACAACGTCACTAAAAAAACAAACAAAAATTTTATAAACAACAAGTATTTTAATGCAGATATAGTTATTTTGTAGGGAGATTACCTGGTCATTTTAGTAGCAAAATCACCTGTTTTGTGAGTATCAAAATATTCAAAGTCTTGATTTAAAGCTGCTTTTAAGTACTCTTGGCGTAGTTTGTAAACCTAAAAAATAAAACTAACTATGAATTTTTACAATTACATTCTTTTTCAGTTGAATTATTTTTCTAGTAGTGACTTATATGCTTCCCTTTTTTAACTTTGAAATTCTCCTTTCATAGACTGCTGAAAGTTGTAACTACATTTTTCTTATGTAAGAACATCGTACATATTCTTCTAAATCTAATTTTTTTATTTTATTTTTGTAACATTTCTTTTTAAGTGCAATAAAGAGTTTACAAATAAACAAATAAACATCGACACGACATTAGAGTTTTTCAGTGTTACTATTTACTTTTTTTAAACAAATAATATCACAAACCTGATTATATGCAGCCATGTTCATAAGAATCGTTGCTGTATACGACAAAAGTACTAGAAGAACACCAACTACTACGTTCCAGATGGCGAAATAATTCAGATCTTCCAGAAATTTATCATCAGCCGGGGTTCCTTGAAACAGGGACAGTCCATAAGCAACCATAGCTTCAAGCAGCCACGCAAACAGCAGTGTGCTAAATGGCATCGAACATCCACCTAGAATTGCGCACATTATAGCAACCGTTATGAACAATAAGTCCAAACACGTGGCAAATCGGAACTGTAACAAAATAAAAAACTGTATAATGATAAATCTGTATTATCTAATAACATTGTCTGAATAGGTAATGCTATTTCTTAAATTGTATTTACCAAAGTAAAGAATGATATGCTAGGTGCTTCTTCCTCGGTTTTTTCATCTTTCGTCCCTGCAGAGTCACTGAAAGCAAAATGATACTATATATTACATAAAAATGTCTAGTGTGTCATTAAAGATGTATGATGATGTAATTTTGCCAACATTGTTATAAATATCTTTGGGCCTAGTGCAGCCTAGTATGATCATAGTAGTGATTGACTTGGATTTAACATTGGTTACTTAAATTGATATGTAAGAAAGTGTGAAGTACTGTGAGTTTTTCGGCGCAGCAAGACTGTTGCATGTGGTTACTAGCACTTTAGATTAGGATCACTTTAAATCTTTCTTGTGGATATCATAAAAAGCGATTTAGAGAAAGCTTCTTTCATTAAATTAACAATTTAAAATAAAATTATCAAACTGTGTTTCGGAAATCAAATTAAACGTTAATACATACTGGTTACTATATATAAAAATGCACTAGGAATTTGAAAGTTAGACGGTAATTTATCTGAAGGAAGGGAACTTTGAAATAATGAGAACGGTATTTATTAATCCTGACTCGTTTGATAAGGCAATTAAAGCATAAGATGTGTCCTTAATAATGATTTTGAAACAAATGTACTCGTAAACGTTAAACAATTAAGCGTACAACGCTTATAGATTGTCTCAATTGGTGTTCATTGTACGAATTTCAATAGTACAATTGCGTATATATTTTGCTATGGCTGCTATTAAACGACTATTACGAAACATTAAATCTTTTGTTTACGTTTATGTAACGCATAAACTTAGATTTTTAAAAACAGTATTTATAAAAAAAATTAGTTTCTTTGTTCGAATGTCATAACATAGACGACCTATGATCGAAATATGTGACATATAACATCCAAAATTTTTGATAAAAACTTTTTTATATATATATTTTACAAAATATATGAACAAAAGCTTTTCCAAGTAATAATTAGTTAATATATATTTGAACAAAAGAAAAAATCTCTACAATTTTGACAAGGATTTGATATAATAAACTTTTCCCATAAAAATCAAAATAATGTTATACTATTTTTTGCATTTCTTAGTCATACTTATGTATGTAATCTATTATATGTAAAGTGTATTTAGTAACCTTTTATTCGTATTAAATTATTATCTCTTTTACGGTTATCGCACCACTCGTAAATCCTCACTCAGTTTGGTCCAAAGGTTCGACTGGCAGAGAATGCCTTGTGGCATTAAGTCCACCTGTTGTACATTTACGTGCATTAATTTTAAAACAAATAAACAAATAAATTTCTATAATAATAACATGTTTTGATTTTGCTAAGCCATTAGAAATTGAAAGATAATTTATAATAGAATAGTAAATTCTTACTCATCCCTTTCCAGTACTTTCTCAATGTCAAGATCAGTATTATCATCTTTTTCAGAAGTTATGTCATCCTTAAGTTTACTGATAGGCACATAATCTGCTATGTTTTTGACAATATAAAACTTTCTAAAGCTTTCCTCGAGCGCTCCATGTGGCGGGCGGAACATTGTGTCAAAACACAAGCACCAACTTTTCTTTACTGAAATTTACTTTACTAACATACTGATTGCACGCTAAACGTTCACACTCTAAGACAGCTTGTACAAAACTATTTATTAATAGTTAACATTCAATGAACTGAATTCTGCTCTTTAAATTGGTATATTTCTATGGTAGACTACACTAATTAATGTCAGATGACCCTGGCGCCTGTATGTTTTGCGAGTTCTCGACGCAACTCAATAGTTTTCAATATATTTTTACACACGTGATATACTTAGTAATATTTCACATACATAGATACATACAATCACGTCTTTATTTATGACGAGGTATACAAGTAGTCTCGAAATACTGGAAGGCCACGGTTAGCTGTATGGCTTTATGCTGGAATTGAGATTCAGATAATGACAGGTTGCTATTTTTACATCTGAACGACCCAACCAATTTAGATGAATTTAGAATCAATGTCAAATTATGCAGATTGAGGTAGATTGATTTGAAACTCATATTTTATTTTGAAACAGATATCTAATAAATATTAATTTCAAAATAAATACACATAAAAAAAATTCAAGGCAACCCCAATCAGAACAATATCATTTTATACCTAATGGTAATACATGCATACATCAATATCCCTTGCGGGGTAGAAAGAGCCAAAATTCATGAAGACTGAAAAGTTTAAATGTAGAAATTTGTAAATTGTATCATAAATTAAAAAAATTTAGAGGTTATAAAGTGTTAATGTAAATATCATAAGCGTTGTTGCAGTCGGTTAAAACAATATACTTACTCATTCTTCTTACGCATTTGTTCTATTTGTAAATGTTCATCAAAGTTTTCATTATCATCGTCGGCAGTGGAATGATTATCAAGATGTCTTTCAATCTCAATAAATCTGTCTCCTGTACTATTAATCATTTGAGACATCTTAATGAATCACAATTTCATACATCACTTACTGGTAGGTTTCTATAACTATTTTTTTTTAATTTACGTAATAAAACAATGACTGAATAAAAACCCAAGTTATTATAGGTATTTATTAAGACCCAAAAAGAAATATAAAAAATGCGGATTGTACTTCGAAAAAAATATTCGTGAAATTTCTAACGTGTATATGCAAAAATTCAGATCTATCTTTTTTGAAAACGGTTAAAAAAGTAATAAACGTGAATTATACTCATAATGATTCAGCAAATATTAAAAAAAAGTGTCGGATCGTGATGATAATTTTATTACCTAGTTTAACATGATAATTCAAAAGAATTTATAGACATTATCTTTGATTATAATGTACAGGTCTTAGACAAAAAAAACACTTTATTTGCACAAGAATTCAATTAGGGGAAAATTCCATTTATGTCAGTGGAAACATTCGTGATTACAGACATAAAAAAAAAAAAACAAAAAAAATTCAACTCTGTAAATTCAATGAGTAATTGCAACATGAAAGTTATAATTTAACCTTCATTTTGTTAATAAGGTTGGAAGCAACTCATCTGTGTTTTTTTGTAATGTTGTGCTTAACTCTGTATTTTGTGTCTGTAGCAACTGAATAAACGTTTTTATCTATCTATATAAGCATACCGTTACAGCGTTGGCAGCAACCGACATATTATAGCTCGGGTCAGCAAACTGAAGTGGCAATGGGCAGACCACATTTCTCGAAGGGCTTGTGCTGACATCTCTACGCCACTCGTCACAACATCTAATCTCACAACAACTGTCAATCATCGCGAAGAAATTGACGCGCTCAACCAATAGCAGCGAAGTATTTAAATCGCGATTTCAAAGATTTCACGGATTGGAGCTATATATACAACCTCCGACACAACATCGACGGAGCTGCGGTTCCCCAGGCATAACTCCTTGCCTGGCGGAAGATCTTCCCTTTGGTGGCTGTCGAGCCGAATCATCGCTCCCGCTACAGGCTGATGGCCGATGGGGCTAAAAAGACATCGAGTGGAGACCATGTATCGAAAATCGGAGCGTAGGTTGGCCCTCCGCGAGACGAACCGATGCTTTCTATGAGCATAACAAAACGAAAGTGACTTTTTTCCTGAACTTGAGTTTAAATTCATCGTAAAGCGTAATTTCTAATTTAGAAACGTCAATTTAGATTCTAATAAGAAATAAGATCTTAAAATATTATTCTAAATCTAATGACTGTTTATATTTTTGTTATATTTTATTATTATGTGCAATAAAGAGTTATCAAACAAGATCTCAATCTTGAGACAGTATGTCAAGCCATTGATCTAGCTCGTGAAAACCACGCTAGACACACTGATAGGATTGATGTTAGATATTTGGATAACAGCGAATGCACTATCTGTAGACTGAACATAGGCTTGATAAAAAAGCCAATGATAAATAAACATTTCATCATCAAAATACAAAATAACTAATCACTATCAATTATCACAATAAACTCATGTCTGTAACATATCACAAAAATCAAGTATACGTGACTTATAATAAAACACTAATCTTCATTAAGGAATTATTGCAATCATTTTATGGTAATACTGAATATCTTTAAAATGGTACATTCCGCATGCGTTTGCAGCCGCGTTACGATAGTTCGTTTGCACGAATTTCAGCTAGAAGTAGTTAAAAATAGCCGACTGCTTATGATCATAGTAAAAGAGTTCCTGGCAGATGTTTATTGATATTAGTAGTTCTAAGAAAAGATGTGGTAGTTGGGCTGGCATGTGGCAGAAATGGATTGAAATAAAAAGGTGATTAGTCGAAACTAGTGCATCATTTCGTAATCTTCATTCGGCCAAAACTTTGGGTCTTATTTTATATATATTAATCAAAATTGTGTAAAATAATCCCTTAATTTTTATCTATACGTGAAGTCTAAATGGCTTTTGTTTTCATTTATTTCTTTGTTGCTATTTAGCTTAAATTTTTCGCACACTTAAACAATTTTGCAAGTATTTTATTTAACTTTCTGATAGGTACCTATAATTAATTGAGAGTCTTTAAAATTATTTTATATACTATGCAAAAGATTTCCACAATTGTTAATGAAAATTTCTAAAAATATTAATAATTGTCCCTAGTTGACAAAGGTTTTTATCAATAAAATATACTTTTTTTTTTATAAACGGCTTTATTTCAACGATTTCAACATATCTTACTGTGTAGACAAAACTATTTTATAAAGTAATATATTTTCATCAATCAGATGCAGTAATAATGAGGTTAAATAATTAACACTTTATAATAAAGCAACAACATTTCAATGTATTTTCCTAAATTTTGTAAAATTTTGGTACAATACATGCACTAATGTTAATCGCACTATGGTATAAATTTACTAATTTACTAATAATAATTACGCGATAATAATAAGGCGTAAAAATATAAATTTTAGTACAAAGTTTAAATATGATTCATACATTAATAATAAAATATACAAATAAAAACTATAAGTTCGACCTTCAAAAAAGAAGAGAGAAGAAGAGAGAAGCCTATATACAGAGGGATTAATCCTTTATGCAGAACAACAATATTTAAATGTAATGTTACCTTTGAACTGTTTATTTATATTATCTTTACTGTACAAGGAAAACCAAAGGTACATCCAAAACTCAACCTTAAAACAAGTCACTCACGCTAATTTTAATTTAAAATTTCACTACGCATGTCCGCCTTTTTTATGCAAATTGTAGTACATTCCTTTTAGATCTAACAGTTCAGCGTGTTTCCCACTCTCCACAACTTTGCCGTCGTTGATGACGCAAATGATATCAGCGTCCCGGACTGTACTCAGGCGATGAGCGATCATGACACACGTGCGGCCTGCTTTAGCTGCATCGAGAGCTTCTTGGACCACCTATGAACAAAAATAAGATATTTGCCTATGTTCAAGAAATTCTAAATTTGAATTTTGATGCGAGCGTGAGCGTATTTGCAAAGCTTAAAGTTTAGAAATGTAAATCTCCTTTTTTGGGCTTCGATTTTTTTTATAGTTAATACATTTTTATATTTCTTCATTTTATTCTTCTTAAAGGTTAGCAACCTGTCACTGTTTGAATCTCAATTCCATCCAAAGTATGTGGACTTTCAGCCTAATCGAAGCTGTTGTTGTTAACCCCGCAAGTGATATAGGTATGTTTTGTTTCTTTATAGGTCTTGCACTGATTCTAGCTTCATCATTATTTCAACATATTAAAATTATGACATAAATTTAATGAAAACAAAACAGTCCGTAGGCAGCCACAAGATTCGTCAAATAGCTACAGAAGTGCCTTAACAACTCCAATTATTCGTCGAACGGCTTAAGAATTTGGTATTTGCGATCAAATAGTCTAACAATAAACCATTGAAGGATTTATCAAATTACCTTCTCACTCTCGGTATCAAGAGCACTAGTAGCTTCATCAAGAAGCAGCATCCTTGGCCTCCTTATCAAGGCTCTGGCGATGGCAACCCTTTGTTTCTGACCTCCAGACAACTGCGTGCCTTTTGAACCTATGTTTGTTTCATAACCCTAAAAATTAAACATATTTATTTAGCATTTCGATTGAAGTAAACATTGTCAATTTTACACTATAGAAAAAAATATAGGTAATGGTTACATTAAATACATAAAGAAATTTATTAACTATGATATTGTAGAATTTTTGATACTGATACAAAACCAGATAATGGCAGGGATAATAATAGTGTTTATATTTCGATAAAAAAATTTCACTAGCAATCTAGTTACACTATCGATTTTAAAGAAAGAAATAGACTGACACTTACCAAAGGTAACGACACAATGAAGTTGTGAATATTGGCTTGTCTGGCAGCCTGAACAATTTCATCAGTACTTGGCTTCCTGGAATTGTCTCCGTAGGCTATATTCTCGCCTATAGTTCTGTCAAACAGTATAGGCTCTTGTTGTACGAAACCTATCGGTTTTCTAGCATCGTCAAGACGAAGTTTTGGCAATGGTACGCCATCTTGAGCCTAAAAAGATTTAATACATTTTAATTCTTCATAAAATTCTTAAATTTGAAGATTCTTCAGTTGTATTGAACTCAAAAATTTAAACTCATTTAACCTTAAAATACTTACAACTATTCCGCTATCAGGATCATAATATCTTTCTAACAATTGTATGACTGTACTTTTTCCGCATCCACTGGAGCCAACCAAAGCAACTGTTTTGCCTCGTTCTATCTCCAAGTTCATATTCTTAAGAACTTGTATCATCGGTCTTGTTGGATATCTGAAGTCAATGTTTTGAAGACTGGCTTCGCCGGAACCTTTCTAAAATAAAGATTTTTTTATGAGTTACATGTTTGTAAATCGATAAAATATAATAAGGAAACTAAATAATAAGTACTTACAAATCCAACGACTGGTTTGGCTGGATCTGTTATTTTAGACTGAACATTAAGTAGCATGATAACGCGCCCTGCTGCCTTGATTCCCTTCTGGAAATTAGGTGCAAATGCAAACGCCTGAGCAGCTGACGACGCACCCATTAATAAAGCTTGAGCTGACCTGGAAACAAAATTTACATACATACATATGGTCACGTCTTTATCCCTTGCGGGGTAGACAGAGCCAATAGTCTTGAAAAGACTGAATGACCACGTTCAGCTATTTGGCTTAATGATAGAATTGAAATTCAAATAGTGACAGGTTGCTAGCCCATCGCCTAAAAAGAATCCCAAGTTTGTAAGCCTATCCCTTAGTCGCCTTTTACGACATCCATGGGAAAGAGATGGAGTGGTCCTATTTTTTTTGTATTGGTGCCGGGAACCACACTGCACAAACAAAATTTGTCAGATTAAATATGAATAAAATTAATAAAACAATTGTAATACTTCTCAAAATACGACTTACTTTAATATCAAATCATAATCCACACCGTCGTAAATGATAAGCGTTCCACCATAGTACAAAGCTGCCGCATAAACGAAGTTGAAAAGACCACGAGATAGACCAAAAACAATTCCTCTCATGTGAGCGGAACGCTTAGCCAAAGCTAAAGCTGGTAATAACTGAGTCGCATAATCATTGCAGAAAGTTTCTTCTCGTCCCAAAGACGCCACTGTTCGTACATTTGACACTGCTTCAACAGCAATCTGAAAGATAATATTTATATGACATTGAAAATAAAGATTAAATATTAATAATGAATTTATTGAGCACCTTATTCTACTATAAAACATCACTTGAAAGATTAATTAACCTGATTAGGACATAGGGCCGGCTTTACCAGATTTATTCACATCTTACCTTTGAACTGGCTTCCATAGTTTTTGCAGTACCAAACGATTCCGCGCTCACCATCCTGCCCTCTTTATACAAAATCGCCACCATTATAGGAACAAATGATAATGCAACTAATCCTACTCTCCATTCGTATATTAAGGACAGGACAAGTGCTAATCCAAAAGTTCCTATAGCTTGAAGCACAGTGCCAATTCTTTGACCCGTTGCCTGAAATAAAAAACGTTTTATTTATGTTAATAAACGATAGCAAATTTATCATACATTTATGAAAAGGTATACAATACAAATCTACCCTAATTTAAGAGAGTGTTTGACGGTTTGGAATTTATGGAACTACTTCACCAATTCAAAAATTCTTCTTCAATTCAATGGATACAGAATATATTTTATCCTGATAAGCGATTAATGTGCAAAAATATTCCAAACTTGCAAAGTACCTTCTGCACACTACTTTGTACCTGATAAGTACAAAGTCGTGCGCAAAAACTATTTTATACAAAATGACCAAGTAGAGGAAAATGAAAATAATACACTTACCCCTTGCACAGTAGCGGCTTCACCAGACAAGCGAGCACACAAAGCGCCTGTAGAATTATTCTTATCGTCGTAGAAACCTATCTCTTGTTGTAGAAGCTTCTCGAACATCAGACGCCTTAGTCTTTCCGTCAAGTGCTCTCCGGCAACACCGTAGAAGAAGACCTTGAAAAATTAACAGTTAAGTCTGAGAGATGTATGTCTTTCCATTCGCCGCGATCCCTGCATAATTCATTCGCTTCAGCCTTATTCAAAACTAGATAAATATATACGGGGCAAATTACACAGATTGAGTTAACCTCGAAGAAGGTTCGAGACTTGAGTTACGAGATACTAACTCAACGATACTATATTTTATAATGAATACTTATAAAGATAAACATCCAAGACCCAGGCCAATCGGAAAAAGTTCTTTTCTCATCATGCCCTGGCCGGGATTCAAAGTTGGGACCTCCGGTGTCACAGGCAAGCGCACTACCGCTGCGCCGCAGAGCCCGTCTCTGTTTAAGCTGTGTTCTCTATTTAAGCAAACTTTATTTATAAAAAAAGAAAAAACAAAATTATAAGATAATTTTATTAATGCTACTCCTACGAAATACAAATCGCAACAAAAACTATGAAGTAATTCTTTTATACTATACCGTAATGAAATTGGTGATTCCCGAAAAAACTCCAATTCCAACGAAAATTAGGGCAAATCTTCTCACTTCAGCTTGTATGGCATCTGGATCATCACCTGAAAGGACCTAAATTAAATACGAATTTAATAATATACATAATAATATAGCTTAGGTGCTAAATTCAATGTTTATGATCAAATTAAGTATAAACAAAGCAAAAAACATATCGAATAGCAATAAAACTTAATAGGCTTTGAGTGCTGTAACTAAATATATGTAGTTTGTCTAACTGTTAAAGTTTTAATCCTTGCTATGTGTGTGTAAATCATATTGGTAGATATTAAATCAAATGTATTATGTACTATCGTGCTAGCAATCTATCAGTATTTAAATGTTACTGAACGTGGCCTTTCTGTCTTTGCGAGCCCGTAGACTCTAAAGACGTGCATATTTAATGTATGTAATGTATAAAATGTATATATATCTTAACAAATCATAAACTGAAGGAAACAAAATATACATACTCCAACGAAATCACCGAGTATAACCGCCATCAATGGCATCGCAAAGCCGCTCATCAGCGAGCACAAACTGGCGGCAGTAATGGACTTCCATTCAGCCTTGTTGAGCAGCATCACTTGCCAGAACGAAACATTTGGTATTTCCTCTTCTTTGTCGGCACCAGTCTGTTAAAGAATGAGGTTTAGTTGGTGTATGTTAAATTGAGCTTTAGAAATATCTTAACACATGCATTTTTTAACACATAAGTACCGTGTGGTTCCCGGCACCAACAGAAAAAAGAATAGGACCACTCCATCGCTTTCCCATGGATGTCGTAAAAGGCGACTAAGGGATAGGCTTACAAACTTGGGATTCCTTTTTAGGCGATGGGCTAGCAACCCGTCACTATTTGAATCTCAATTCTATCATTAAGCTAAATAGTCGAACGTGGCCATTCAATCTTTTCAAGACTGTTGGCTCTGTTTACCCCGTAAGGGATATAGACGTGACCATATGTATGTTAACATATAAAATGTTCTTATATAGCTAAGCTATAGTACATTTTCAGGCACTGAAATATAGGTAAACAATCTTAAACTTCTTTTTGTCGAAAAAATTACAACATCCATTTTAAAATGAATTTAAGGCCATGAGAAGGAAAAGTAAAAGGAAATTATAGATAGCATCATGAATTACTTTTTCTATGAACCATGGTTAAGCTTTCGACACCTCATCGCGCATAAAGAAATTTATTTTTCGACAAAAATATGTATCATCCTTTATTTCAGTTTATGTACTGCCTTTACTACTACTGCCTTTTTATTATTAAAAATAAACCAAGCATTACTATAAGCACCAGCTGAACTCTGCTGAATTGAATGACGATTGAAAATACTATGACCACACTCCATATTTTTGACTATTTTTTCTATAGAACTGTAGTTTATTCAAATATACCAAGATCTTGCGAACATACAAAACTTACATACATGTATGCAAACTTACACTCAAATGAATTGCTATAAAGCTTTGAATGTAACAGATGATGATGCAATCAATAGTGTGTTTTAATTTGAGGGAAGGAAGAGAGAACAGATTTAACCTTATTTTATTTACTTGACTTACCTCTTTTGCATGTTCAATTATTTCTTCTTCGTCGTTGACGCTTACCACTGAAACTTGCCTGGCTAGAGCATTGCCTACGGAATGAAAGTAACATTATTTAAAAAGAATTTCTCTACGGCTTGCCTACAAAATCAAAATAACATTATTTCAAAAAAAAATCTATATAGTTAGGAAATATGATCACACAGTTATTTAAATACGACCTCTTTGGCTTAGTTGTAGTGTGCTTGCCTTTTACACCGGAGGTCCCGGGTTCGAATCCCGGCCAGGGCATGAGGAGAAACGAAATTTCTACGATTGGCCTAGGTATTTAATGCTTATCTTTATAAGTATTTAGTATGAAATATTGTATCGATGGGTGTGTATTTCGTAACATAAGTCTCGAACTTACTTTGAGGTTAACTCAATCTGTGTAATCGGTCCCGTACCTATATATAAAAAAAAAACTAAACACGTAATATAATATTAAATCGATGCAAATTTTTGTGATAATAACATAGCTAATTAATATGTGTCACTTCTAATGATAAAGATAAATCTTTTATCGATAATAATAATGAAACAAAATATTTAAAAAAAGAAAGTTGATTCTTCTCCCAAATTAATTAACACCTAATTTTTATGTGATACAAAACACTATTCTGTTATTAAATAGTTTAAAATGACTGATAGTATCAAGTGTTAATACTGTCGTTCCACAAAAAAGGTTTTTCAACAATACTTGTAACTGTCCGTTAGTTGATTTATGTTACATAGGTATGTGTATGTTAGTATGAAAAAAAAAATACAAAAACCAACTCACCACTTCCTTCTTCTAATTCCGGTGAGCCCTGAATCATGACCATATCATAATAATGTCCTTTCTTCTTCATGAGTTCGACGTGGTTCCCAGATTCTATTACTTCTCCAGCTTTGAAGACATAAATATTATCGACATTTCTGATTGTCGAAAGTCTATGTGCCACAACTATAGTTGTTCTGCCTTCTTGAGCCTACAATGATTGAGGTCAATAAATACTTTTATTTTGTTTTGTTATAAAAACATTCAAAGAATCATATGACCAATTGCAAGTTGATTGCAATCCCTATTTGCATCTAGTAAGCTAGCTGCAGTAATCCTGTTACAATTATTAACATACATACATATGGTCACGACTATATCCCTTGTTGGGTAGACAGAGCCAACAGTCTTGATAAGACTGACAGGCCACGTTCAGCTATTTGGCTTAATGATAGTATATACTATTCCTTAGTCGCCTTTTAGGAAATCCATGGGAAAGAGATGGAGTGGTCCTATTCTTTTTTGTACTGGTGCCGATAACCACACGGCAATTTTTAATTTTTTACTTCGGCTTCCTTCTTTATCCCTGTGTGCGCATTCAATGAAGATTTTTTTTAAGAACTATTACTTTTTATAAAGTCATCATAAATATTTAAAATCATTTACACGAAATAGGAGTTGAAGGTTATAAATACAACTGTATTTATAAATACAAATTCGATGACATGGCCGAGTGACTTATCACTTTTTTTTGCTATCGATTTCATTCAGTTACATCATGTTAATTCGTTTTGTCCTGATAAGAATACTGATAACGTTATCCGAAGCTATGTTTGGAATCTATAACGATAGTGTTATTTTTTATAAACATCCTAGTATGAAAATTTTGAAAAGTCGGAAGGCGGACCCTGGGCCCCGAAACATTTCTGTGGAGAATGCAATCGGTACGAGTAACACACAGAAATGAGAGAGAGATCTTAGTAGGAACACTTAATCATCTGTTTAATACAAAACCTTTATAAACAATTATTTTACTAAAAGTTGATACATGTATATATCGTTTACAAAATTGCAATAATTTTTATTTACGAATTGTAAATTTGTTATCTACTCGCCTTCTTTGTTGTATTTTTATCAAATTAATCTTATTTAATAAAGTTCAGATATCAAAACAGGAAAATCCTTGTATGTAATATAATAATAATCGAAGCCCTTGGGCGATTCGTGAACGAAATGTGACTTTTCTCAATTCTTCATTGCTAATTTTAAATTGTGACAAATCTTACACGAGTTGGGAACTTTGATTTTTATCAACAGTAACAGTGCCGTGTGGTTCCCGACACTAATTCAAAAAAGAACAGGAACACTCCCTCTCCTGCCCATGGATGTCGTAAAAGGAGACTAATGGGTAGGCTTCCAAACTGATGGGCTAGCAACTTATCACTATTTGAATCTGAATTATATCATAAAGCCAAACAGCTGAACGTGGCTTATCGGTATTTCCAAGACTGTTGCCCCTGTCTACCCCGCAAGGGATATAGTCGTGACTATACGTACATACGTATAGTCACGTCTATATCCCTTTCGTACTTGGCCATGTCATTGAATTTATATGACAGCAATTTCTACATAAATATGTATGTAGTATTTTTCTATAGGTAGTGTGTTATTCTACTTATCAAGCTTTTTTGTTTGATACTCTAGAAGGACTATAAATAAAAAAAAATAATTCTAACAAAATCAAAATCAATTTATCCGTTCGGGAATTAAAATGTCACACAGACAGACACATAGACGCACAATGAGACAGACTTATTACTTGTTTTTATATCGATGATGAAAAATAATTTCCCATTAAAACATTTGAATTTTTTAATACCTTGTCCAATGCCTTTTGAACTTTAGCTTCCGATGAAGTATCGAGAGCACTAGTGGCTTCGTCCAGCAGTAATATGCTGGGATTCCGCACCAGGGCCCTGGCTATAGCAATACGTTGTTTCTGACCACCAGACAGAGACGCTCCTCGCTCACCCACTAGGGTATCGTAACCCTGGAGACGAAAATATTTTCAGTGATAACATTGAACTTGTGAATAAATTTTCAAAATTATGTGTAAGAAAATCTTGTGAATCATTATCAAAATCATCATTTCGGTAGCCTTACAAAATATCACAATGTAGATACTAAAGGTTTTTTATACATCATGTGAGTCCCACATACATATATATTAAGCAGGACCTAGCAAATTCTAAGACACGAGATTCTAATGCTTGTTTATCAACTAAATCTCATGAAAATATTTCATAAAAACGTCAACAAAAATATCAAAATCAAGATCTAAACAGAAATTTAAGAAAATAGAAAAAAAAACAAAAAAAAAAATCTAATGCGAAATCACGTTTTGATTTTACCTTAGGCAGTTTCATAATAAACTGATGCGCATTGGCCTGCTTTGCGCAGGCTTCGATCTCAGCATCACTTGCGCCTTCCCTTCCGTATCTTATATTTTCTCTCACTGTGGTGTTAAACAGTACAGGCTCCTGACCAACCAAGCCGATTTGCTCTCTCAACCAACGGATGGAAAGATCACGTACATTGTTCCCATCCAAATATACCTAAAATTTAATTTAATAATGAATGAAAGCAGGTTGACTGAGCAGATATACAAGGAGAGTGTAGAGGGAAAGGTCAAAGTGGGAAGACCTAGACGAACGTATCTTGATCAAATTAAGGACGTCCTAAAACAGTCAGGTCAAAAGTACCCGAAACTGCCGAGCTTGCATGAAGAGAGTTATGAATGTGGATGAAGCGAAGGAAGTATGCAGAGATCGTGGCAAGTGGAAAGAGGTAGTCTCTGCCTACCGCTCCGGGAAAGAGGCGTGATTTTATGTATGTATGTAAATTTAATAAATTAGTTATAATAACAAATTAATAGCAATTTTAGAAAATGACAAACAGAAAAAGAAGGATAGGGCTTCATATTTTTCTATAAATACATTTAAACTTCAGCGGTTCATAGATTACAATGTTGGTGACAGATTCGCATTGAGTTGTGTATTTTACTTTTCGTTATATCAAAGAAATAATATAGTTGCGATATCAACGATGAATATTCAAATTTATAGTTTTATTTTCTAAACTAAGTGGTCGAAAGTTCAAACTAGAAGCATCCACGACAAAACAAAAATGAAAAGTAGTTGCAACAAGGCATTTAATTCTACAAAAAAATATTACAACAATGTAGTAAAGATGTTGTAAGTGATGCAAATTAAATTTCTATGTGTCATCATCGATTTATGAGATAGGTACTTACCTATCAAATAGTAAATCTAAATATAGAGTAGATTTAAACTATAAAATAATACGCCGATAAGATTCTTTCAATGTTTTATAAAGTGCTTGTAAAGATAACACTTATTGTAAATGTATGTTATCTCTTTATAAATACAACCTACAACTACAAAATGTAACATAATTTGGAAAATTTGAATTTTTCTTTTTCTTTAATAGACATCTTATTAGCAAAAATTTAAAATTTTTGTTTTATTTGAAATACATACATTTTTATACAATGAAATTAAGGCCTAATTCTTCTATTAGCTAGTGCGTATCCGACAAACACTTTAGTCTCTTGTAACAAATTTACTCTTCAAATAACGGTTATTTAGAATTCGTTTTAAATATCATACAATGATTAATAAAAGTGTGATAAAATTTTTCTATTTTAAGAAATATACAGAATTACCTGAAGGAACACTGATATTTATTTAAATTGAGACCTTTTCGTCTCTCTTATCGCATCTAGGCCTTACAAAATGCTGTTTATGTATTTAAATTTAGAAATAGTAAAAAGTTTTAGTAAAAAATACTTACACTGCCTTCAAGCGTGTCGTAATATCGAGATAACAGCTGAATGATAGTAGACTTCCCACATCCAGAGTGACCAACTAGTGCAACTGATTGACCACGTTTTACACTTAAGCTTACTCCTTTTAGTACCTTTAAAATTCAAAAGATGAAGTAAATATACTATGAGAGAAACTATTATTTTCCCCTATGATTTTAAATATACCATGAAAAATATTTATTCATGTTAATATTGCAATAAATGACACTGAATAGCATTAATCAAAAGTAATTAATTAAAAAAGTGCCGTGTGGTTCCCGGCAGTGCCGTGTGGTTCCCGGCAGTGCCGTGTGGTTCCCGGCACCAATACAAAAAAGAATAGGCCCACTCCATCTCTTTCCCGTGGATGTCGTAAAAGGCGACTAAGGGATAAGCTTACAAACTTGGGATTCTTTTTAGGCGATGGGTTAGCAACCTGTCACTATTTGAATCTCAATTCTATCATTGAGCCAAATAGCTGAATGTTGGCTCAGTCTACCCCGCAATAGATATAGACGTGACCATATGTATGTATGTATGTAATTAATTTAAAGTGGCTCACCGGAACATCAGGTCTTGAAGGATAGCGGAATACTACATTTTTGAGTTCAATATTTCCTTCGATAGATTTAGGGACGATTCCTTTATTAAGTAACGGATTTATAATAGGCTCATTGTCAATGAGATTAAAGATTTGAGCGCCAGCACCTTTGGCCACGCCAAATACTTCCATGAGAGTAGATGATATCCCGAAATTCGCTGAACCCATCATTACTCCGAAGAATACCTGAAAGATTCAAACAAAACCTGTTAGTATGTATGCTTGTTTATCTTTTACGTATAATCGGTTTGACGAATTTGAATAAAACTTAGCAGTTGTGTAGCTAAACACATGAATACTTAGGCTACAAAACAAATTATGAAAGTGGATGAAACGAAAGAAATATGCAAGGAAAAATGAAGCCTACCACTCTGCCTTTTCCTCCATAAAAGAAGTGTAATTTTAGTATTTACAAGACGAACGTTAGTGTCGGTATATTTTAAAGACAGTCTTGTATACGCTCGTCTTGCAAAACCAAAGAAATCTCGGTGTTATTCTTGAACTGTCATGCGAAAAAACATATAACTAACATTGCACAAAAAATATTTTGCCCATATATAAGATAACATTATCAATGACTAATTCATTGTTAATAATGAGATCATTAGCAATGTTTAAATTAATATACTTACAGCTATCATAGTCGACACGTCATAGTTCTCTGGTTCTTCAACCATCAGTCTGTACCCAAACCAGAAGGACATAGCGTAAGCACAGAAAATACAGAAAAAGAGAGTCCCCATAGCAAGTCCGTTGAAGAAACCTGAAAAGTTTATACTTTTTTGAGTTCGAGATTCTATAATAATAGTTGAAGCAAAGCAAAGTGAAATGAAACCCTCAATATAATCCCTAAGCATTGCAAGAGGAAAAAGTTGATATCAAATAAGATGACTTAAGAAAAGATAAACAAAGCTTAATAAAAAGCAACAATAATCCATCAAAAACTAAAACATTACATTACCATAACAATTCTAATTCAAACATAACAGACGTTTTGAATAAGACCAATTAAATCACTTAGGTTAAAAAGTAGCTTTGGATTCTAGCAAGATTGCTAACAATACAACTACGAACACGAGATGATGATGGTGATTGCTATAATGAATAAGAAGAAAATATAGTTTTACCTTTCTTGATATTAATTCCTCTAGCGTCTACCAAATGTGATCTGTATCTCTCTATTTCTTTTTGTTGGCCGCTGAAAGCATACACCGTACGTATAGCAGCTATCACCTCTTCAGCAACAGCACCGGCTTTGCCTGATGCTAAAGCTTCTTTCTTTGATAAATTTGCAGCAATCTGTTGATATTAAGATAGATATTAAAATCCCGCGATAAATACAAATATTTATATAATCCCTTTTTGAGTTTCTTAAATTAAACTGATGGATAAGGAATCATTATATATAGTTCAAACCTATGTTGACAAAGAATTACCTATATAATCCGTAAACACGCATAAAAAGATAAAATATGAAATATATAGAAAAAAAAACTGGAATGTGAAGCCAGTATCAAAAGCATAACAGATAACGTTAGATAACAAGAACAGCTGAGTAAGGGATATAAAAATATGACAAAAAATTTAAACGTAATTACCAGTCCAGCAATCCCAACAAGTAGCAATGTGACTGGGAAAGATATCAGACACAGCAGTGCAAGTTTCCATCCTTTTACTAAAGCCATTATGATGGAACTGACGAATGCAGATTGAAAGAAGATAAATGTCGCCAACTTCTCTCCAATGCCATCTTCCAGCTTGACCACATCACTAAAAAAATAATAATCGTTGTTAAACTTATACATATTTTTGATTAAATTGACAAACTGATTATAAACAATAAGAGATTTGTAGCAAAGCGCGTGATTACCTGGTCATTTTTGCAGCAAAATCTCCAGTTTGGTGGGTATCGAAATATTCGAAATCTTGATTTAGGGCTGCTTTTAGATACTCTTGGCGTAACTTGTATATCTAAAAAATATTTTAAACTTATTTATAAAAGTGCTGTAGCGAATTTTATGAAAGCATATTCCTAAGATGTTTATATGTCTGTTACCGTTACAGTGATTATTAAGTTCTTAAACAAAGTAATGGGTTATTGAGAAACAGTTCTCCTTCGTGGTTCTTTCAATGAGATCAAATCTTTGGATTACGATAACAGCCGCCTTAATAAATGTTATGTGATAACAAGGAATTAGTTGAACTGTCTTTACTTAAAATATTCAAAGAACAATTAAAACTACGTAACTACAAGTATATATCATACGAACCTGATTAAAAGCCGCCATATTCATCAATACAGTTGCCAAATACGACAATATCACTAACAATACACCAATTACACTGTTCCAAATGGCAAAAGAGGTGATAGCATCTAAAAAGTCATCGTTAGCTGGATTTCCTTGGACGACTGATATCCCATACTCGACCATACTCTCTAACAATGACGCAAATAGGAGTGTATTAAGTGGCATAGTGCACCCACTCAAAATGGAACATAATATAGCTATTGTCATAAAAATCTTGTCCATAGACGAGGCGAACCGGTACTGAAATCAAATTAATTATCAAATTACCGTTTCACAATTAAAAAAAAACAGTCATATTATTGATGTTCACTTTAAGTAGATTGATTTACTAGCGTTTCCCCTCCGATTTTAATCGGTAAAAATAACGAAAAAATTCTAAATCTCATATTTCATTGACGTCTAGAAGATTAGATTCAAATAGAAAAGTATAAAAAATTCACGTATTACAAATATGGTCGAATTGAGAACCTCCTCCTTTATTGTAGGTTAAAAATTGCAAAGTGGGTCAATGTTAGACAGGTGTTGGTCTAATTTTACTTTAATTTTTTTTTTGTAACTTTGTTTGTTTGTTTGTAATATCTTTATTGCATAGAAATTTACACAGTAACAAGAAAAAAGTACAATGTTATAAAATAAACAAATTTGTAATACTACGGAAACTGTTCTTCTTTCAGCTTCGAATTTAAGAGCTGAGAATGCAATAAAAAATTCATCGGGATGAGAATTTATAATAATCCGTTTTATTATATATTAGTCCAATAAAATTATGGAATGTATAAAATGGAAGTAGTTCAAACTTATACAGTTAGTAAGATACGATTATAACAACTATGATTATAATTACTAATGTAATTCTTACTATTGTAGTATAATATAAATGCGCAAGTTTGCAAAGAAGTCTGGAAGTTTGTTACGTTTTTATGTAAAAACTACTGCACGTATTTTTATTAAATTTGGTACACGGGTAAAATATGAACTGGAATAATATACTAAGTACTTTTATTCACGTAATTTACATACTATCGAAGCCGCGGGTCGCAGTTAATTTATTATAAGGCTACAACAGTTTAATGTACCTATGGTAATCATTTTGTACATACCAATGTGAAAAACGAAACACTAGGCACCTCCGGGCCTTTTTCATCTTTACTGTCATCGGAACCGCTGAAAAAAGAACATATAAATAATTAATAAATAAATACATAAGCGTTGTGCGGTTCCCAGCTCAATAGAATAAAAACACTCCATCTCTTACCGGTGGCTGTCATAGAAGGCGACTGAGGGATAGGTTTATAAACTTGGGATTCCAATTTGAATTTGAATTCCATTATAAAGCCATACAGCTGAGCTGAGCAGCTTTCAGTATTTTCGTAATAATGATAATACATAGATTTATATTTTTAATCACGTCTTTATCCCTTACGGTTTAAACAGAGCCAACAGGCTTGAGAAGACTGAAAGGCTTACTCCTTACTCACTACAATAAAATATTACTTTATAATAACATGTTTTTCAAATCTCACGCAATAGATTTGAATGGGATTAGTACAATCAGAGCATTTATCCGTTAAAATCTAACCTCAAATCGTATTTTGTACAACTTAAAAATCATTTCTAACTAAACATGTTAAATGGATAAATTTAGTTACACTTTTTTCAATTTAGGCTTTTTGGTGGAATCAAACGACTTTGAGCTGTGCAATCCCATATTGTGACTTTAGAGTATCCACATATTTATAAATACTATTGTGACCAAATTCTAACTGTCAATAGGTATTGTCAAAAGCAGATGTTTAGTGAACAGACTTTTTTATTCAAATTTCTTAGCCTAGCATTAGAATGTATTGCTTAAAGGCTTATATGATTTAGTCATAAAGGATTGGGTACATTTTGAATTTAGAGTGACTTGTTGCAATGAGAGAAATATCAAGAGTACTTAAACAGACAACCTTGTATGAGAAGAGTCATGAATGTGGACGAAAAGAAATAAGTACACAGGGATCGTGGCAAGTGCAAAGATGAAGTCTCTGCCTGTATGTATGTATGTTGTAACAGATAGCTTCACTACTTTTTGGGTAGGTACTAGTGTAAGGATAAAATCTGGAAGTTGTTAATCACAGTACATTTACATTCTTTATCTGTTATCTTAGTTTTTCATTTGCATAAGTAAAAAAAACTTTTTACACGTCTATCAATTTTGTATAAATATACTTTAGTGGAGTCTATTCAGTTCGAGTTTTATTAAAATAAAAAAATTGTTTAGAACTCCTTAGTATACATACATACATACATACATATAATCACGTCTATATCCCTTGCGGGGTAGACAGAGCCAACAGTCCTGAGCGGACTGATAGGCCACGTTCAGCTATTTGGCTTTAAGATAGAATTGAGATTCGAATAGTGACAAGTTGCTAGCCTATCGCCTAAAAAAAGAATCTCAAGTTTGTAAGCCTATCCCTTAGTCGCCTTTTACGACATCCATGGGAAAGAGATGGAGTGGTCCTATTCTTTTTTGTATTGGTGCCGGGAACCACACGGCACACGTCCTTAGTATTGAGATAAATAATTTATAATTATTCATATCATATGTTTTATGTTCTTTTTATATTTGCCAATCAGGAACCCACAGTACAATATAGAAGTATACTTCATGCTAACAACATGCCTTTCCAAGGTTATTCACAAATCGATAAAATAGTGTGGGTTGCATTTGTTGTGTTCTTATGGATTATGTATACTATTGTTAGTAGAATATGTATGTTCGCGTAAAGTATGTGTTCCTGAAAATCCCAAAGGAACTATTATCTCTTGGGATTTTCAGGAAAACAAAAAGTGCCGTGTGGTTCCCGGCACCATTGCAAAAAAGAATAGGACCATTCCATCTCTTTCCCACGGATGTCGGAAGAGGTGACTAAGGAATAGGCTTATAAACTTGGGATTCCTCTGTTAGGCGATGGGCTAGCAACCTGTCACTATTTGAATCTCAATTCTATCACAAAGCCAAACAGCTGAGCGTGGCCTATCAGTCTTTTAGACTGGTGGCTCTGTCTACCCCGCTAGGGATAAAGACGTGATCATATGTATGTGTATGTATGCAAAAAGAAAAAACGGGTTTTCCAGGTATAATTTTAGGTAACGAATAAAGTTCTCTGTCAGACCCAATGGTTGACTGTTAGATAATGTTTCTAGCAATAAGTCCGCAAATTGTGCTATACATTTTTATTTTGTGCAATTAAGTTAAAATAAATAAATACCGTATGTCGTTATGACAAATAGAAACAATCAATTAAGTACGTCTTTAACCTTTACGGAGTAGACATAGCCAACAGTCTTGAAAAAACTAGGGCTCAATGAATTATAGGTATCATATTATTTTTTATAGTATGGGTATAGAAATGAAAGCTGATAATTTTAATAAATATTACCAAACATTGAATACTCACTCATCTTTCTTCCCGTTCTTTTTAGAAACTACGTCCTTATTAAAGTTCCCATTAGCAACGTAGTCATTATTAATAGTATATTTTTTACTATTTTTGAAACTTTCATCACCTAATCCAGTTCGTTTAGGCATCTTGTATTTCACACTTTACTATAAAATATATATTTTTTAATTTCTCTTTTATATAAAACAATTTTAGCCCGAACGTTCACACACTCGGCCTGTTACGTATAAACTATTTATTGATACGAGTTATCACATTGATATAATTTATCAACTGGCTACGATTAAGAAGGATATCGGTTTCGAAGTACAATTGTTGTCAAAAGTGTCTCGATTTGTTTTTTTTTTTACGTCACGAATTCGTTGATAATTGACTAGCGTTCGCTTAGGGCTTTATATCTTTACTAATCTATACTAATATTATAAAGCTGAAGAGTTTGTTTGTTTGAACGCGCTTATCTCAGGAACTATTATTGGGTCGAATTAAATTTTTTTTTTTGTTGAATAGACCGTTTATCGAGGAAAGCTTAAGGTTATATAACATCACGCTGCAACTATTAATGGAATGGAAGAATAATGGAAAATGTGAAAAAAATACGGGTAAATTATTCATCCTTGGGCTTCAATGATACCCAAAATAATTATTTCACGCGGACGAAGTCGCGGGTACAGTTATCTTTTTAATCTTTTCTTTGGGTGAAGTTTAATATACAATTACAGGTTACCTGAAAGAGGTTTAAGTGATAAGGCCGCCTTGCTTGCTTGTTTTTAATACATGATTGCGAATTTGCTGTTATTTATTGTGGTGCAATGAAGAGTTATTGTATTGAATTATTTTGAAATCGCCTATTTTACATCTAATGCGCTTTTCTATATTCTTTGCATAAATACATTAAAATACATACATACATAGGTATATAAAATCACGCTTTCTTCCCGAAGGTGTAGGCAGAGGCTACAGCAGAAGAATTTCAAGTTTATCAGCTTTTTCATTAGTCACCTTTTAAAGTGCCAAAAACCACACGGCGTATTTTTTTAACGTATGTACCTTTTATATTTATAGACAATGCAATTTAATCAACAACTACTTTATCTTAACAAATATGTAAATAAAGGTGACCTCTTCGTTTTTGAGGCGTACGTATATTTTTAACTAGAGGCCGCCCGCGACTTCGTCATCGTGGAAACCCTATCATAACTCTCCCACTCCATATCTATCCTTTGGATGTCGTGTAAGGTGACTAATGAAAAAACGTGGGATTCTTTTTATAGGCGTTAGTGTCACTATTTGAATTTCAATTTCATCTCAAGCTGAACAGCAGTACATGGAATTTCAGTCTTTTTAAAGCTGTCGACCCGCAATGGCTATAGACTCCGCAATGGTCTACATGCATGGCTAAAGATATATGATCCCTTCAAGTCGTATTTTCAAGCAATTTGTTCCAACACGGCTCATGTACTTTTATGTTTCTTTGACAAGCAGTACCCTCATCTTCGCCGTATCGTCAAGTGGAAATTGTCAGCACTAATGAACAATAAAGACGGCTTGTTTATTATAGTTGTGAAGTTGACGTTGTTGAAGAAAATGCTGTAGTGCTGTTTGTTACCGCTTCTTCTGCACTGATACCTTGGAAGCGGCAGTAAACTTAGTTTTAACTAATTTATTTGACGTCAACCAATGTTGTGAAACCAAAAGATTTCACAATTATTAAGCGATATGAAGTATCCTATAATAATCTATACTTATAATAAATCTGTAGAGAGGTCAATTCTGTACATTGAATATATTTTCAAAATAACTATCAGGGGGTGATAAGTGATCGATACTGATGCCAAAAATGCAATCAGTAAAATTTTTGTCTGTCTGTCTGTCTGTCTGTCTGTCTGTATGTTCTTTATAGAAACAAAAACTACTTGACGGATTTTAACGAAACTTGGTACTGTTATTCTTCATACTCCTGAGCAGGTTATAGTATACTTTTCATTACGCTACAATCAGTAGGAGCAGAACAATGAAAGTAAATGTTGGGAAAACGGGAGAAATTACTTGATTTTTTAAGCTTCCGTCGCGTGTGCAGCCTTAATGGTTAAAGCTACAGCAAAACCATGTATTACGGAAATATTCTAAATAAAATTATTAAAAAAATATCCCAAGACAGCATAAGTCTATCTGTTATGGTTGACTAACAATAACACCTGTAATTCCTAATAGCTTAGCAGTTCGGAGATTTCTGATTATATTTCTATACTCTGACGTTTATAATACCAATAACACTTACACTCATTCGTAATTCTTAAAAATTCATATAAATACCTATTCAATAAAAAAAGAAACATCGAAATCGGTATAAAAACACCAAACTTATACATGAAATGAAATACGCTAACAAGCCATCGCGCGTAAATACTGAATCTTGCTATAAGGATTATTTTTGCGTAACGGTTGCCGCGCTCGACGCGTCTCGCGGCGGCAGGGTATAAAAGGGGCGGGAGGCGAGTGCAAGCTTCATGACCAAGGCAGCCAGGGGAAGACTTCACGCAGTTCTCTCCTCCAGCCTCCCCCTGAGGACGAAGCTCGGGATCTACCAAACGTACGTCAGATCCCGCCTCACGTACGCGGCCCCGGCGGCGCATACTGCTCTGAGACCAATAGGAGAAGACTCAGAGCCCAAGAGAACCAAAGTCTCAGAGCAGTCGTCGGAAACAACCCTGCGCTACGTGAGGAACTCGACGATCCTCAGGAACCTGAAGTGGGAGAACCTAGATGTTCGAGAGGGCGGACGCGTCATCACACAGCCACCTGCGCGGCATCGCGCCGCTCCACGCCTGCCCTCCGGGCCGTCGGGTGAAACCCTCCCCTCGCTGCTTTGCGGCAGACGTCGTCGACCAGTGACGACGCCGCCGCCGATGGGAACTCCCAGTGTATAAAGACGTGAAGACCCAGGCCGTCACGGCCGCCCCATCGACCTGCCTACAGTCGTAGGCAGCGATGATGCCATTGAAGAGGGCCAAAAGCCCTGACCAATTTACTCCGATTCCCCTAAGGGAGTGTGGGAAGACTCGGCGACGGCAAGATTTGCACAGGCGTTTCCTTACTTTCATTTCTTTTTCTTTTGTAAGTTGTAGGTACACATATTTCTGGTTATAATACTATTGGAATATTTTTTTTAGTTTAAATAGGCACTTAGATTAATCTATACTAATATTATAAAACTGAAGACTTTGTTTGTTTGTTTGAATGCGCTAATCTCAAGAACTACTGATTCGAATTGAACAATTCTTTTCGTGTTGAATAGACCATTTATCGAGGAAGGCTTTAGGCTATATAACGTCTAGCTGCAACTATTAGGAGCGAAGATGTAATAAAAAATGTGAAAAAAATCGGGGAAGGAGCATCCTTGAGGTTTCAATGATGCCCAAAATAACTATACCACGCGGACGAAGTCGCAGGCACAGCTAGTGAATAATAATTTTGAATTTAAATTTTGAATTTCTGTTCTTTTTAAAGTTACACAACAAGTACGCAAGAATATTAAATGTTAAACAGTATTTGAACTATTGCCACATAATTGTTTCAGACTGATAAATAACTGATAAATAAAAACATCTAGTATGATAAAATTAAAAACATACATATTATTACGTATCCATCCCCTACGGGCCAACGGTGTCGAAATGACCGAAATGCCACTTTCAGCTGTATGGCTTAGTGATAGAACTGAGATTTGAAAAAGTGTCAAGTTGCTAGCCAATCGCCTAAAAGAAAAATCCCAAGTTTATTAGCATTTCCCTTGATTAACTTATCAAATTAACGGGAAGAGAAGCAGTTGGCATTCATTATGTTTTACATGGCTACCAGATCAGCATGGACCTTTTACATTATTTCAATTATTGTCACATGATGACAACTTACTGATAACAACCTGATAAACAATAACATTTTGGTTAATATAAATTGAAATATGCGACATAATTTTATTACACCCACTAATAATTTTTCTATTCGATCCAATGATTGACTGTTAGATAGATAGATAAAACTCTTTATTGCACCATAAGAGTAAAACATACAAAACAGCACAATACATATACATATATACATACATATAATCACGCGTATATCCCTTGCGGGGTAGACAGAGCCAACAGTCTGAAAAGACGTTCAGCTATTAAGCCAAAGCTTAGTGATAGAATTGAGATTGAAATAGAGACAGGTTACAGGTCCATCGCCTAAAAGAAGAATCCCAAGCTTATAAGCCTATCCCTACAGGTTAAACATTGGGATAAGATTAACAGTTAAAATTTTAAGCGAACGAAATCACAGGCGACAACTAGTTATTCATAAAGTTCGATACAAGTAGAAAATTTTCGTAAAAGGAATATCCACCGTTTTTATTAAAAGTTTCTAGTACAACTAAAAGTCATTCATTTAGGGGTCAATTAAACAAAAAATCCGCATACGAGCGCTACTACAATTACCGTACATTAGTTTTTGTTCAAACAAGCTTCGGTCACGCGAAATCACTTCATTTGCCGAAGTAATTGCTGTTACGAAGCGAAAAGCGCTTGAAATTTCACGGTGATCGGAGTTGCATTGTTTGAAAAAAGGATTGAGTTTGTTAAATTCTGTAATCGCTTTTATATAAAAATCAATATATACGGGACAAAATATACACAGACTGAGCTGGCTTAAAAGTAAGTTTGAAACTTGTCATGGGAAACAAACTTTACGAAAACTGTATTTTATTTTATATTTATTTATTTATTATGTAAACTTCATTGCACAAAATACAAATGTACAGCACAATTGGCGGACTTAATGCTTAAAATCCTACTTCCTACTACTATTATAAAGGCGAAAGTTTGTATGGATGTTTGTTACTCTTTCACGCAAAAACTACTGAACCGATTACCATGAAATTTGGTATGTAGGTAGCTGAAGACCCAGAATAACACATAGGCTACTTTTTATCCCAGAGTTCCCGCGGGATTGATAGGGTTTCCATGCGGACGAAGTCGCGGGCGGCCTCTAGTTAATTAATAAATGTTTGATGTGCCGCGCGGTTCCCGGAAAATCAATAGGAAAAAGAATGGGACCACTGCATCTCTTTCCCATGGATGTCGTAAAAGGCGACTAAGGGATAGGCTTATATACTCGTATTTGGGATCCCACTTTTAGGCAATGGGTTAACAAGCTGTCACTATTTGAATGTCAATTCTATCATTAAGCCCAACAACTGAACGTGCCCTTTCAGTCTTTTGATGACTGTTGGCTCTGTCTGCCCCGCAAGGGATATGGATATGTTTTCACCTTGATCTGACCGGGAATCGAACCCGGTTTTGGTTCAGAGTAGAGAATCTTGTAACTGCACCAAGCAGGCCGTCAGATTAAAAGTCCCCGTCATTTTCCATTATATCGTCATTTTCCATTATATTCTTATACTTTGTCGCCTACTTATATAAATTATGTAGGTACTTAATTAAACAATTGTCGCCCATTTTCCACCACTACTTCCGAACCATAAAGAGTTCAACGACCAAAGGGAGAGTCGCGAGAGACCTATTCCGACATTTCATACAGTCAGCCACCTAAAAAGTATACAAGCCTCATAATCATAAGATTGTCTACTTTCATCTATGAGCCACTGTACATAAAATCAATAACAAAAAAAAAACAATTGAAACAATAACAAAACCAGCCCATTCAGCGGATAAGAACACGGTACTGAACAGCCGCTATATCCGAAAGCTATTACAAAAACGTGTCGTTGGAGTCAGCAAATATAAATATAATAAAACCCCTCAGGTGAGGTACAAACCCAATGCCAATAAAAAGCAGGCACCATATTTTTGTGACATGCTGATATGGTATGCCGTTATTCACCACACGACTACATAATGTCGGGTTCCCACGCGAGCTGTGAACAGAAATTTCTAGATGTGTCTATTGTACGAGTAGTTATAGAAAACGGAATGGGATTATAGAAGTGGCAAGTACAAGTGAATGTGTGGTTGCAAATGGTCGTTATCATCACATAATATAGTGACCGCAAATTATCGTTTCATTCAAAGATTTTATGCTTGTAGAAATATACCTATGGAAAATAAATTTATCTAATGAACAGAGAAAACTATGTTAAAATCTATTGCGTGATTTAAAAAAGATGATTTGAATCACAGGCGAAAAGTAAGGATGTTATACAATGAAACTCAATTCAGAAAAACTAAAAACCAGAACAAATATTTGCAAAAGTAGCGATAATTTTTCTTACAAATTAATTTAAAGTCAGGCATCTAAGGAGGACATATGGCGATAGTTATTGTGCTCAAGAAGTGCCCAGAGAGATACAGTTAGTTATACCTAAAATATGTACTTTGTTAAATAAATAAATATATGCCGTGCCGTGTGGTTCCCGCCGCTCCATCACATTGATTTCGTAAAAGGAAATTAAGGAATAAGTTAGAAACCTGTCACTATTTGAATTTTTAAGAAGTTTTTAAACATTAATACGGCTAAAGGTGGCCTTACAATCTTAAAGAGACTGTTGGCTTTGTCTACCCCTTCAGGTTTTTCATAAGGGTTATAGACGTTATTATATGTAGATATGTGATTAACATATACCGGACAAATTACACAGCTTGACCTAATCCCAAAGTAAGTTCTAGACTTGTTGTTTTTCGGTCACTTGTAATAAAACGTTATCTTGTCATATCTAGATACCTTTATCTATAACAACACACAAGCAGAAAAATTAATAAAATCGATACGATGTGCCATCGAATTAAGCTAATGCGATGTCGGTACGTACTAATTAATATGCGTGAAAAATATATGGAAATGAAAGCCTCGGGAGTACTTTGGATATCATCAGCTTTATGTAGAACCTATAGAGCGAGTATTTGTGTGAAAATTTTATACACAAATAAAGAGTAAATAATAAAAATATTGTATGGATAAATAAGTAATACAAAGAATACATTGAAATAAGTCATTTTATTTCCGATAGAATAGAATACGATCGCGATTCAAAAATGCAGAAAAAGTATCCGGCAGGCAGTTATACAGAAGACGTTGCCTATAAGTGTCAGTAAAAACGATTTTTAGTTCTAAATCTTAATAGGAATTGATAAATATCGAACATATTGCTCTTATTCTGTAAAAGAAGGTAAGAAAACCCGTCGATGAACCGAAAATCTTCAAAAGAGAAGTTAATTGTCAATAAGAATAATGTATGATGCCACCTGAGGGGAATAGAGTGCAAAAACATTTATCTCCATTTAGCTAGGTACTCTTTTACGGTTACTAAGTTAGATAAAAACAAACTTCGCTAGGGATGTCCATTGCTTTTGTAAATATATCGATATATTCAAAAATATATTCATGGGTTATAAACTGTTAGCTCTTTTTACCGTATAAGGGATAACGACGTGATATTTGTATTTATGTTTCTTCACTTAGATAATCAGTAATTTATACAGTAAATTTTCAGGTGTAGATTTAGTGACTTAAAAAAAATTTCAGTTGTGGATTTAGTGACTGAAAATAAACACTCACGTATGTATGTTCGTTAGAGGAAACATCGCGAATTAACTACCACTTGTAAATTCACTGAATTATTTAACCACATTAGAATTAATTGTAATGAAGTTGTCTTCTATGCACGATCACGGAGTAATTGTATGATTTCCAAATCAGAACTTAAGTCAATAAACAAAAATTGCATTTAAATTAAACTTTAAAAAAGTAAACGTCCTTAAACGATATTATACTTAAATTACTATTTTAATTTACTTTATCAACACCTACTTGTATTTGTTTGTACTCATACAAATATACATCAATTCAATTCAATGAAGGCAAAGCAATTTGAGAAACATCCAATATTTGGTCAACAAAATATCGATAAGACCGTGTCCCTTCCTTATTGCCGAACTGGCACCCCACAAAAACATGGAGGTTAATCGCCAAATGAACAATTTCATTCTATTACGGCCTCTTTACGGAAAAGCTATAGATTTATACGATTAATTAACATCTGTTATCGACGTTTTTCTCAGTTATTCCCTTAATGGAGCCCTTGTTCTGGGCGGTTCGACCGTAAAATTGAATTTGGTTGCCCTTTT
The DNA here is from genome assembly GCF_032362555.1 of Amyelois transitella. Lineage (NCBI taxonomy): Eukaryota > Metazoa > Arthropoda > Insecta > Lepidoptera > Pyralidae > Amyelois > Amyelois transitella. The sequence goes on from NC_083509.1 coordinate 10,177,805, forward strand.
TCTGTATATGCGGTTATTTAAATTTTATAGTTTTAAAAAAATAATGTATTATATGGCACTGTATAGTGAACATCAACAATAAAAAACATACAATTAATAAATAAAATACATTCATATTACACGCAAATACATTCATATGAAAATGCTTTGAGAGTCAAATCAGCTTACTAGCCTATCGCATAAAAGAAGAATCTTATTAATATGTTTGTTAAACTTATAATAGTAAAACAATAAATTAAGGAAAATAATAGCGTTTAATAACATACTACTATATAAAACACACATATGCTAAATCTTCATACCTAACGGTAAGACAGAGACGGGAACTCAAATTAATAATCATTTAATTAATATTACAATTTGAGAAAGACAAGTTTAGTTTGTTGTGAACATTTTTATTTTTAACATTGTAAATGCAGATATAATAAAAGTCCAATAAAAATTCAATTGGCAGCAAATAGAGTGAATCTTGCACAGGGTAGTTCTTGTATTTTACGAGGCAGTAAAGCAAGTCTGGCTGAAAAGGTTCCTCGGGCACTCCGGAGAGCCGGCACAATTAGCTGGGCGGTTTGCATAAAACACAACCGCGTGTTGGAGTGTGGATTAAGTTATGAGATCGTGTTATGGTTTGGTTGGAATAATTTGTGTCCATTAAATTAACTTTAATTTTTTTTTTCTTTTTTTTAATTGTTTTTTTTTTTTGGCTTGTTGCGTACAAAAATATTATGTGCCAGCAGCTTCTCTTCCCGCGTAGGTAAAGTTTGAAAAGTGAATCATAAAGTTATTATTTTTAAAGTCCATGGGCTAGCTACTTTCTAATTCATTGAGCCATCTAGTTTGACGTATAATTTGAACCTTGCACAATGAACGTTCCTTGCTTCTAACGTCCTCTATAGCGCAGCGGTAGTGCGCTTGTCTGTGACATCGGATGTCCTGGATTCGAATCCCGTCAGGTCATGATGAGAACTTGTTCTGATTTATCCAATCCAAATAAGTATTTGTCATAAAATATAATATCGTTGAGTAAGTATCTCGTAACACAAGTTTCGTACTTACTTCGAGACTTACTCAAACTGTGTTATTACATAATATAGGTAAAAACAAACAGCTGAACTGACTTTGACTAACTTGATATGAATATTATTATGCATGGATTTATTCTTAATTATTTCTTTAGACCACAATTTAACGTGTGCTGATTCAGGTTGATTATAGCGCTTCATAGTCACGCGATTCAACTACGTCGAAACGACCTAACGCATGGAAATATGGGTTATCATATAGTTAATCATTCATTCATTCATATAATCACGTCTATATCCCTTGCGGGGTAGACAGAGCCAGTAGTCTTAAATGACTAATAGGCCACGTTCAGCTGTTAGGCTTGTAAACAGAATTTAGATTCAAATAGTGACAGGTTGCTAGTCCATTGTCTTAGTCGCCTTTAACGACATCCATGGGAATGAGGTATAGTGGTCCTATCCTATGAAAATGCCGGGAACCACACTGAATTTTACGTTTACCTGTAATTATGCTTTATAATCAAATTACATATGTCTCTAAATCATAATTTTTCCAAGAGGAAAGTTTTTTAAAACTACTCGTATCGTTAAGAAAATTTTTATTCTTACCACTGTTATCAAGATACGTCAAAGTTTACACGGAAACCGTTATTCCAGTGGGTCAAAAAGGTTTAATCGGTCGGAACATTTTACGACGGGTCCAACATTCACGCCTGCCCAAAATATTTCTCGTTCAAACCGAAGCAAGGTGAACTATAAAAGAATGAGGAAGCAGAAGTAGCCTGTCATATATTCTAATACAGATACTATTCTACATATATACATACATACATATAATCACGTCTATATCCCTTGCTGGGTAGACAGAGCCTACAGTCTTGAAAATACTGAAAGGCCACGTTCAGCTTTTTGGCTTTAAGATAGAATTGAGATTCAAAAAGTGACAGGTTACTAGCCCATTTGCTAGCCCATCGCCTAAAAGAAGAATCCCAAGTTTATAAGCCTACCCCTTAGTCGCCTTTTACGACATCTATGGGAAAGAGATGGAGTGGTCCTATACTTTTTTTTCTATTGGTGCCGGGAACCACACACACACCATACTATTCTAATAAAAGAAATATTTTGTCTATGACAACTAAGTTAGTTATGGTCTCAAAGAAAGCAGGATTTTCTACATTGGTGCGTCTAGTGGCAGTTTAGAAAACTTAAGGTTTTTGTTAATTTATTTACACTTTGTTGTTATAAATACAATCTGTAGGGTTCCTTATTGTCTTCCATTGGGTAAATTAATGAACTTTTTTGAGGTTTGAGTCATATAAAAACATTCCAATAAAACCATGTTTTCTGTAAAATATATATTTTACTAGCTTTTGCCCGCGGCTTCGCCCGCGCAAATGTATTTTAGATTATAAGGATATGCCATAAAATTTCACCCATTTTTTAATCCCGTATCGTGCGGGACTGTTTTAAGTTAATATTTGATTTAAATTCATAATGGCTTCTCCCGTCTTGTCCCGTCTCTTCTCGTTCTGTTCCGTCCCGTCCCAACCTGTTGTGTCCCGTCCTGCCCCGTCCAGTCCTATCCTGTCCCATCCCATCCTATTTAGTGCCATCCTGCTTTCCGCAACTGATACGATTTTTTTACTAACCAATATTTAAGACTTCTCGCACTTCGACGCCCATCAGAAAACGAAGTTTCATACAAACTTCCAACCCTCATTTTTCGCCCTTAAGATGCAGTTTTCAAAATCCAATGTTTTAATGATTATTTCATACTAACCAAAATTTAATTCTAAAATTTCATGTGCCCAACGTTAAAATTGTCGAAATTTCATACAAATTTACAACCCCTATTTCACCGCGATAGGAATGCAATTTTTAAAATCTTATTACTGTATTCGAATTTTTTACGTCTGTCAGTTCGTTTGTCCGCTCACCCATCCTCCTGTCACCAGGCGTGTCTCATGATAGCTAGACAGGTGACATTTTCACAGATCATAAATTTCGGTTGACGTTAAAATAAAAATACTAAAACTACCATACACATAAACATACCAAATTTCATCAAAATCGGTCTAGATAGGCTGTAAAAGCGGAACGATGATTCACCCCCCTTTAACTGTTTTGGAGGTTATTTTTTGAAAAAAAAAAAGTAGCCTATGTTTGAACGCGTATCTTAATCTATATGCATTTCAAATTTCATTAAAATCGGTTCAGCGGTTCAGGCGTGAAAGCGGAACGATGATTTTCATACAAACTTTCACCCCCCCATTTGACTTTTTTGGAGGTCGATTTTCGAAAAAAAGTAGCCTATGTTTGAACGCGTATCTTAATCTATATGCATTTCAAATTTCATTAAAATCGGTTCAGCGGTTCAGGCGTGAAAGCCGAACGATGATTTTCATACAAACTTTCACCCCCCCATTTGACTTTTTTGGAGGTCGATTTTCGAAAAAAAGTAGCCTATGTTTGAACGCGATTCTTAAACTATATACATATTAAATTTCATCAAAATCAGTCCAGCGGTTCAGGTGTGAAAGCGGAACGATGATTTGGAATACTTTGGGGGTCGATTTTTGAAAAAAAAATAGCCTATGTTTGAACGCGGGTCTTAAACTATATAAATACCAAATGTCATCAAAATCGGTTCAGCGGGTCAGGCGTGAAAGCGGAACGATGATTTTCATACAAACGTTCACCCCCCCCATTTGAGTATTTTGGGGGTCGATTATTGAAAAAAAAACGTAGCCTATGTTTGAACGCGGGTTTTAAACTAAATACATACCAAATTTCATCAAAATTGGTTCAGTGGTTCAGGCGTGAAAGCGGAACGATGATTTTCATACAAACTTTCAATCCCCCATTTGACTATTTAGGGGGTCGATTTTTAAAAAAAAACGTAGCCTTTACTTGAACGCGGGTCTTTAACTATATAAATACCAAATTTCATCAAAATCGGTTCAGTGGGTCAGGCGTGAAAGCGGAACGATGATTTTCATACAAACTTTCGTCCCCCCCCCCCATTTGAGCATTTTGGGGGTCGATTTTTGGAAAAAAAGTAGCCTATGTTTGAACGCGGGTCTTTAACTATATAAATACCAAATTTCATCAAAATCGGTTCAGCGGGTCAGGCGTGAAAGCGGAACGATGATTTTCATACAAACTTTCAACCCCCCATTTGACTATTATGGGGGTCGATTTTTGAAAAAAAACGTAGCCTATGTTCGAACGCGGGTCTTAAACTATAAACATACCAAATTTCATCAAAATTGGTTCAGCGGTTCAGGCGTGAAAGCGGAACGATGATTTTCATACAAACTTTCATCCCCCCATTTGAGTATTTTGGGGGTCGATTTTTGAAAAAAAACGTAGCCTATGTTTGAACGCGGGTTTTAAACTAAATACATACCAAATTTCATCAAAATCGGTTCAGCGGGTCAGGCGTGAAAGCGGAACGATGATTTTCATACAAACTTTCAACCCCCCATTTGACTATTATGGGGGTCGATTTTTGAAAAAAAAAGTAGCCTATGTTTGAACGCGGGTTTCAAACTATATACATACCAAATTTCATCAAAATCGGTTTAGTGGTTCGGCCGTGAAAGAGGAACAGACAGACAGACAGACTTTCGCATTTATAATATTAGTACGGAAGTACGGATACGGATTAACACTTATTAGGATTCCGTCGTACCTTAAGGGTAAAAATGGGACCCTATTACTCGACTTCGGTGTCCGTCTGTCTGTCAGTTCGTTTGTCCGCTCACCCATCCTCCTGTCACCAGGCGTGTCTCATGATAGCTAGACAGGTGACGTTAAAATAAAAATACTAAAACTGTATACATACCAAATTTCATCAAAATCTGTCTAGATAGGCCGTAAAAGCGGAACGATGATTCACCCCCCTTTAACTGATTTGGGGGTTATTTTTTGAAAAAAAAAGTAGCCTATGTTTGAACGCGTATTTTAATCTATATGCATTTCAAATTTCATTAAAATCGGTTCAGCGGTTCAGGCGTGAAAGCCGAACGATGATTTTCATACAAACTTTCACCCCCCATTTGACTATTTTGGAGGTCGATTTTCCAAAAAAAGTAGCCTATGTTTGAACGCGATTCTTAAACTATATACCTATTAAATTTCATCAAAATCAGTTCAGCGGTTCAGGCATGAAAGCGGAACGATGATTTTGAATACTTTGGGGGTAGATTTTTGAAAAACAAAAAAAGGCTATGTTTGAACGCGGGTCTTAAATTATATAAATACCAAATTTCATCATAATCGGTTCAGCGGGTCAGGCGTGAAAGCGGAACGATGATTTTCATACAAACTTTCATCCCCCCATTTGAGTATTTTGAGGGTCGATTTTTGAAAAAAAACGTAGCCTATGTTCGAACGCGGGTTTTAAACTATAAACATACCAAATTTCATCAAAATTGGTTCAGCGGTTCAGGCGTGAAAGCGGAACGATGATTTTCATACAAACTTTCATCCCCCCATTTGAGTATTTTGGGGGTCGATTTTTGAAAAAAAACGTAGCCTATGTTTGAACGCGGGTTTTAAACTATATACATACCAAATTTCATCAAAATTTGTTCAGCGGTTCAGGCGTGAAAGCGGAACGATGATTTTCATACAAACTTTCAATCCCGCATTTGACTATTTAGGGGGTCGATTTTTGAAAAAAAAAGTAGCCTATGTTTGAACGCGGGTCTTTAACTATATACATACCAAATTTCATTATAATCGGTTCAGCGGTTCAAGCGTGAAAGCGGAACGATGATTTTCATACAAACTTTCAACCCCCCATTTGACTATTTTGGGGGTCGATTTTTGAAAAAAAAAGTAGCCTATGTTTGAACGCGGGTTTTAAACTATATACATACCAAATTTCATCAAAATCGGTTCAGTGGTTCGGCCGTGAAAGAGGAACAGACAGACAGACAGACAGACAGACAGACAGACTTTCGCATTTATAATATTAGTACGGATGTGTTAAGAAAATAGGTAACGCAAAGGTGTTATTCAAGGATAATGTTTATTTTTATATTAACTTCTACTGATTGTAAACTTTTTAGAAACACGTTTTTTGTATGAATAAAATAAAAGTAGTGAAAGAGCTTATAGTAAAAAATATAAAAATAGAAAAGAAAATTGAATTTCGCTTAAGTCCAACTAAAGTCGCACTTTTTTTTTTTATTTATGCACACGCTGGTTAGGATATACTCAAAGTTTGTATTAACTGCTGACTTAGATGAATGTGCAGGTTTCCTCACGATGTTTTCCCTCACGATAAGAGCAGCTGTTAGTATTACATTGTTGTAGGTAACTGTTTCTTATTATATTTTCTGTCTCTATTATCTTTGCGTTTCTAAGACGGCCTGTGACACCGGAGGTCCCGGGCCCGAATCCAGGCCAGGGTATCGTTGAGTTAGTATCTCGTAACATAAGTCTCGAACTTTCTTCGAGGCTAACTCAATATGTATTATCTGCCCATTTTATATTTTTATTCATTAATTTTTTTTTATTTATTTCCTATTTCCACTCCACCCCGGAGCTTGGGGTCCGCTAAAATTATAAGTTGCCTCTCCAACCATAATTCTACTTGAACACCTCGAAAGCTCGGAAATAAAAGGTTCCAACATAAAATAACTAACCGTATTCCTCACAGGCATTAAGTTTTCACACGTGAAATATAAGAGGGTAGATGGGTTACACGTTCAATAAAATAAAGAATGGAAATAAATAGATGTTACAACGCGTGTGTTTGTTTTATTGAGGAAATGTAACTGAAACATTTTCGTGATCTCAATATTGCATCTTATATTTGGGGTATGTAGGTTGTCAGTTCAGTGTAGCGTCGGTGGTCGAATGGGTAATGTGCCCGGTTAAAATGCGTACTGCGCATAAAGGCACAGGTTCGAATCCCACCTCAGCCATGCACCAATGACTATTTTCAAAGTTAGGTAGATTTGTTTGAATACTAACCGATGCTCTTATGGCGAGGGAAAACATCGTGAGCAAACCTGCACATTCAGGCAACTGGATGTGTAGTCATGATCGATCCAATACGGGTTAGGTTCCCCTGCAAAGGTTACGGAGGTCAGACGGAAGTCGCTTCGTGCGCCTGACAACCTGACTCACCTAATCCAGGATCCATGGTCAAAGGCATACCCTGGGCTAATCTCCGGAGTGGTGAGGATACAACCGGGACTAAAGCCAGGAAGAGGAAGAAGTAGGTTGTCCGTTCAGTCTAAAGTATGCCGTGGTAATAAATCAATATAACGCCGTTATTAAATATTTAATTACTAAACAACCCTGTATCCTTTTGGCTCTAAACGAATTGGAAGATCAGTTATCTAGCTTTTGAAATTGGACTTTAACTTTTTTTTTTCGCTATGAGAACAGAAAGGAAGCTTAAAAACTAAATCGATTGAAGTTGAGTAATTAAAACGAAGCAATTCACAGAAGTGGGGGTTCGCGTGTCCGTTTGATGAATGACTTCATTTTGTATCATTGTACACTATCAAATTAAACATCGATAGTTTGAGGCTTTCACACAATAAATTATCAGGCAATCGAACCTGAATTATATCGCCGGAATCTCTTTGTTTTATATAGAGAATACTAGATACTGTTATATAGTTGTTCAAAATAGGTTTGAGAGGTTTCCAAAGTTCGTGTGCTAATAGGTAAAAAAGTAACATACATATTGTCCGTTGTGGGGTAGATAGAGATAGCAGTGTTGAAAAGACTCATAGACCACGTTCAGCTATTAGTTATAAAATTAATGATGAAAATGAGATGAAAATTGTAACAGATTGTAAGCCTATCGCCATTTAAAAGTTAGAATATAAAGAACGGCCTCTGTGGCGCAGCGGTAGTACGCTTGTCTGTGACACCGGAGATCCCGGGTTCGAATCCCGGCCAGGGCATGATGAGGAAAGAACTTTCTCTGATTGCCCTGGGTCTGGGATGTTTATCTATATAAGTATTTATTATAAAATATTAGTATCGTTGAGTTAGTATCTCGTAACACAAGTCTCGAACTTACTTCGAGGCTAACTCAATTTGTGTAATTTCCCCGCATAAAAAAAAAAAATCATAAAATCATGCTTCTGTCCCAGTGGCTTTTCACTTGTCATTATTTCTGCATACATCTTTCGCTTCATTCACAATTATAACTATTTTCATGCAAGTTGACAGGTTGACACTAAGCAAAGATATTTAACAAAGCTTCATTATTAAAATTTAAAAATAAAAAAAAGCTAACGAAATAACGTCAATTATAGCAAATGAAAATTGGCGTTTCATTAAAGTAGGCGCAAAATTTTTCGAATTTTCGAAATTTAGGTTACAAAAAAATATGATTGAATATTTGATTTCCATTATGATCAATGCTTTTCACAATGAAAAAATAAAGAAACATATATAACTCCCAGCGCTAACAAGTCGACTTCGCTCTCTACTGTCTCGATTCACCGCAGACTACGAGCAACGCAGAAGAACTCTCATAACTTTAGCTGGATGATTCTCAATAGTTACATTAATCAATCCATTTGTTTTTTAAACCGCCTCCAAAAGGTACATTGGTTCTCAGTTTGAGTTGATAATCTCGCGCCTCGCTGATTTTGATGCGGTTTTCAGGAAAGTGTTTGACACACTAAGGCAAAGGTTCTAGAAATTTAACCGACTTCGAAAAAGGCGGATATCAATTATGGGCGGTTTGCTTTCACAAAAGTTATTCATGTAACTAAATTATACAAGTACCGTCACTCTTAATTGTTCGGTATATTTAGTATCTAACAAAGTAAAAAATAAAAAGAAAGACTTATTCAGTTAATATAAAGTCTATTTTTCTGTTTTTAATACGCAATAAATATACCGCACGAATCTGATTTAGGTAATCCGTAAGCCCGGTTATAGTTTAATAACCTCATAAATAATGATATTCATGGTCCATTGCAAATGTAGGGGAGCTACATACGAACACACATTCATCAAAATTTATTACTAGTGATATGATTTTATGGCCGGAATGAAAGCAGGGAGATGGAATATTTGTTTTACTTTTACAAAGTATGTACTTATACATGCTTGTTATGAATTGGTGACTGTAATTTAGCAGCTACACCCGCGTAAAATAAAAAATCGTGCTTATTCTCGTTCTAGCGGGAAATATTTTCTTAGCGAATGCATAGATCGTAATAACCATCTGTTTATTTAAAGAAATGTATTTATGAACGTCTTTTAATAGTATGTAGCTATATCTCTAAATATTAAAACTTATAACTTATAAAACCAAGTTGTTAAACCATACGACAATTATTAAGCGATATAATAATATCCTATAATAATGAATAAAAATTTTGAATTTGAATTTGAATTTGAATTTGAATTCTCTTACTACCCTGCGTCAAATTCTCTCTCACAATTGTTCTTGTAGTTGCCTGGAAGAAATTCCGTAATGTGATAAGGCCGCCTTTCGTAGGTACATAACCTTAGGATAAATCTATTGTTATAATTTTATGTGCAAAAAGGGTATTCTATTTATCTATCTATCTATGTGGTAAAGACCGATCGGTTCAGTACAAATATCTGTATCGCTTCTGTAAATTAGGCTATGAGTTGATAGATCAGACAGTCATTTTTGGGTTACATATATATTGATAAAAAAAATATGTTTTGTTTCTCAAAATGCAAAACAAAACTTTTTAGGGAGTAAAGTTTTGTTTTTCATTTTCCCAACTTGAAAAGCAATTTTTTTTTCAAATATTTTTAAATTCTTTACCATTCAGCCAACGTGGGATATTTCTTAAGTTCGAAAATGGCTATAGCAAGTTCTAAAGCACGCCAATACCTTTTTATTTTCGCTCACAATTTACGTCGAACAGTAAATCGCCGATAACGTTCAAAGTGCAATGTATGTACGTTGTATATTTAACACCCTAGTAATACATAAGAGCTTTCAGACGATTGCATTTTCGATGTCCAATAAGTACTGCAACGATGTATTACTTCACTATATTGGAATGATACGTTATTCTGATATGCACTATATAGAAAAGAGGAGAGTGAATGACCGATTCATCGACTTATAAACGCGCAACATATACATATATATAATCACGTCTATATCCCTTGCGGGGTAGACAGAGCCAACAGTCTTGTAAAGACTGATTGGCCACGTTCAGCTATTTGGCTATTAGGCTTAGTCGCCTTTTACGACATCCATGGGAAAGACATGGAGTGGTCCTATTTATTTAGGTAGTGGTGCCGGGAACCACATGGTACATTAAAAAAAACCTTCTTTTTATACGAGTGTCTTTTATGCTAGCTCCATTGCCCCCGTAAGGGATAAAGACGTGATTGTATGTATATAAGAGTTTGTATACAACTGTTACAGCAACAATAAAACGTCGGACGTGCCCCGCCGAGACGGATGGCGCTGCGGTGCCGTTTCTGAACTTCGCGCCGTTTCAAATTGCACTTGCCGAAGAAATTAAATAAATATATTTGTTTCGCCTTTATTGCTTTGTGAACAACCGTTATTTCGGACGTGCACTTTTTTTTGATAACTTTGTGTTGTTTTTTTTTTTTTTTTTATATTCACGAAGCTTGACATGGTTTAAGACCATGTCATATTTCTTTTTTTTTATTACTGAGGTGAACGAAAGCGACAAAATATTAATACATTCGCTTTGTGAATAAGGTGGAAGCGAAAAGTAAATAGGTTCGTGCCAGCTGCTTTTCACGTCTATTTCTCTTAACTGGGTATACAGAGTCGACAGTCTTGAAAAGGCTGAAACGCTACGTATAGTTGTATTGCTTAATGTTCATGATACAAATAGTTATTTCTAAATTTTCTAGCATGTAACTCCATAAACTTCGATATGTGTAGTGTCGTTAAATTCGGTCAAGTCAATTCAGTCGTAAAACCGCTAATTTAATAAATATTTCAGAAATATGGTCGTTAACGAAATTGCTTTAAAAACATGTTCAACGGATGGTTGCACGCAAAATAAAATAAAACTCGTTAAGAACTTGGCATATAAGAGGTGTTTCTTATTTTTACAGCTGAACGTGGCTTTTAAAGTCTTTTCATTACTGTTGACTCTGTCTACTCCGCAACGAAATAGACGTGATTATATGTATGTATGTATGTTTCGTTTTTGTTACAATTTTTTTTATTCGTTTGTTGAATAATGTTGTGGTTTTTTTAATGAATTTGTTTATTAAATGTTGTTTTGTTTATTATACATAAATATTTTAATTTGCTAAATGAAGTAAAGAGAATAATGAAGACGAATTTGACAGGGATTTCTGTTTCGTTTTTCAATTGACATTATTTTTATTTTATTTTATTTATTTTTTTTTTATTATGTCTAATTACAGAGTAAAAGCTTCCCTATTTTCAGACATCACTTATCATTATTTCTGAACGTCAACTCAAGAGCCTGGTAGCCCAATTGGCGAGTGAGTTTGAAGCGCTTACGCTTGTTAAGCAACCCAGGGTGTAGGTCTCACTTGGATGGGTGATCGCAAACACTTTCCGCATACTTTCCGTTAAGGACACGTTAAGCTAATATCCCTTTTGGCAGGCGCAATGCCACTACAGATGTCTTTAGACAACCTGAAAAATCTGACACTACTATTGGCCAATTCAAATAATGCCATTATCGATCTTATTTTCATCCCGTACCTGTCTCAGAAAATATGTTTATCAAATGATAGACAAAATCTCTTTTTAAAGAAAAAAAGAACTGCTCGATTTTTAAGCATCCTGTAAGTTAAGAACTTGTTAATGTATAGCCGTATGCACAAAGTTCGAGGTGGAAAAAAAACCCCAAGTTTACGATAATAGCCTCTTATCGAGTAATCTCGAAATTTCTTTTTGGTACACAATTAGCTGTGATAGCTTTTTGTACCTAGTCATGCTTACCGACGTTTTCCTTTGTTGTAATCGCATTGAGGCCGCCATATTTGATACCTATCGATTGAATGTGTGTGTAAAAAGTACGCGGAAAAGTAGAAATAGGCTCTATCGATTCTACCATAAAACAGGTATGAGCTGGTTTATAGAAATTTCTGGATTTTACCTCAGAGTTGCCGGTGGCCATCACGATAATTTTTATTACTCTTTTAAAGATCATTAGAACACTTGACACCTTACGGGGTAAACAGAGCCAACAGCCTTGAAAAGTGAACGTTAACAGTTGATTTTGCATAGGTACAAAGGCCTTTATTGTGAGAAGTTTACTGAGGTACCTACATACTTTAGTGTGAATTAAATTAAAATAAGTTTTTTTTAATAGAATGAAACCTTAATAATTCGGGGACTGTCTAATGAATAGTAATAGTAAAGTATCCAATTCTACGAGCTTGCATGAAAAGATAATAGCATGTAAAAGATTGCAAATTGCGATAAGGCCGCCTTTCGTACATTACCGTAACATAAGTTTGGGATAAATTTAATGTTACAATTTTTTGTTTTAATAATAATTTTATCTAATGGTGCCGTGTGGTTTCTGGCACCATTAGAAAAGAAAGAATCCACTCCATCTTTTTCCATTGGATGTCGTAAATATTGGTATACTTCTTTCAGGCGTCAGACAAGCAACCTGTCACTAAGGAATGGGACCACTCCATCTCTTTCCCATGGATGTCGTAAAAGGCGACTAAAGCCTAAAGCATATCTCAAGGCTTATAAACTAGGGATTCTTCTTTTAGGAGACAGGCTAGCAACCTGTTACTATTTGAAATCAATTCTATAATTAAGCCAAACAGCTAAACGTGGCCTATTATTCTTTTTAAGACTATTGGCTTTGTCTACCCCGCAAGGGATATGGACGTGATTATATGTATGTATGTACGTACAATTTTATGTGCAATAAAGGGTATTCCATTTATATATCTATCTATTGTGTATTGAATGAGAATGATGAAATAAAATATACGAAGAAATCATGAAAAGTGTAAAAACGTTTAATTTTATGTAACTGATTGAAAGTTCATGATCTCAGAACAGCGTATTGAAGTTATAGTTACAGTATCAAATACAACAGCCTTACTGTAATTACTTGCTTACGTCGCAAGGGATTTTCTATACTTACTGAAATTTAATGCGAAAAGCAAATCAATCATAGTAAACTCATGCGCACTTATTATTTGATGTGTCTTTAGCACGGAAGAATCCACAACGCGGTATAATTTGAATCTTGAAAAAGCAAGAAAATATACATGTGTAGTTTGCCCCTTTCTGGGATTCGAACCCGGGACCTTCTGTATCACAGTCAAGCGCACTACCGCTGCGCCACAGAGGTCGTCAATAACCCACTTTCCCATAAACAGGTCATTTGAAACCGCAGTTTTAAATTTCAATTCGCCCTCGGTTGGCGTGATGAACCGACGTTAACTGAATGTTTAACCCTCTTTTAATTCTCACATACTAACGTCCATATGTTGTTTTGTTATTTGCTTGGTGTTTGTTCACACGGGTATTTATTTTTATGTGCCTTATTATTATTTAGTACCTGTTTCACGGCATTTCTTTTGAAAATTTCGGGTTTCGTTGGTACGTTTGGTAATAGTATTAGAGGATTTTTTTTAAAAAAACATGTTTTGGTAATTAGAAAAAAAGTGATATAAGCAATATTTTTGTTGTAAAAATTGTACCGTGATGGCTTGGCCTACAGTGGTAGCTAACTACTAGAAGTAGAGATTATTAGGTGCACACGAACTAAACAAAATGCGGTAGTGACACAAGCAAGTCACTTCTTTCGCTTAGTGTCGTGTGGATCCCGGCACCAATAAAAAGAAATAGGATAACTCCATCTCTTTCCCGTGGATGTCGTAAAAGGCGAGTAAGGGATAGGCTTATAAACTTGAGATTCTCATTTTAGGCGATGGGCTGTCACTATATGACTTAACTCTATCATTCAGCCAAACAGCTGAACATGGCCTATCAGTCTTTTCAAGACTATTTACTCTGTCTACCCCGTAAGGGATATAGACGTGAGTATATGTAATGTATGGTCTTTCGTTCGTTCTTTCGCTTAGAAAGACCTTTCGTCTTGTTCTATGGTCTTCCTATCTACCCGTTAGGAATAAAGACGAGCTTATATGTTCATATCCAGTTATATGTGAATCTCAACCGTTCGGGAGAGTGTACAATTAGATGTTTGTAATTGTACTTCCCTTTACTGGGAAGACAAATGAGAGAAAATAGATCAGGAATCCTGGAAATCATTCCATACAATCCGTTTAGCTTAACAATGCAAGCGCTTTATGCAAGTATGTCTGACTATAAACTTCAGCTAAACAGAGCAAGGTGGATCGCGTCGGCCGCGCCCAGACTGCGCTCTGTAAACTAAACAGATGCAACACTGAATGTTGAATTAAAATTAATTTCAGCTTAGAACTGCCAGTCCGAGTCCGGACTAAGTTTCTAGATTCCTTCTGTTAGTTAGTGCTTACTTTGTTATTGTTATAAATGTTTGCTTTGAATGGGCACTTCATATATAAATTTTTTTATTCATATTTTTAAATTATTTTTATTTTTTCCCGGACTTCTTAAACTTGCAGGTAACTGAACTAAATATATTTTTTGGAATGTAAGCCAATTATATATCTAAGTATTTATATTTTAAAACACCTTTTATATGCGATCTTCTAGTTTTGAGACAATTGATTTTGTCTATTTTTAAGGATAAAATACGGTATATATAGGTATATTTGATACAATGATATAATGCCGTGCAATGTGCCGTGTGGTTCCCGGCAGCAATAGGAAAAATAATAGCACCACTCCATCTTTTTCCCATAGGCATTAGGCGATAGGCTAACAACCTGTCACTATTTGAATCTCATTTCCATCATTAAGTCAAGCAGCTGAACGTGGTATTAGTCTTTTTAAGACTGCCGGCTCTGTCTACCCCGCAAGGGTTATATATATATGTATGATACAATGAGAGAAAAAGGTATTTTATCCCATTACTTATCTTTCATCCCTCATCGACACATTACTTTTGTGGTTATGTTGCCAATGGGATAATGCAATTTATAATACAAAAGTTGTTTTTGACGTCGGAAAAATGTGCTTGCTTGTACGTTGTTCTGATTTTTCTTTGTTAGGATTGTGGCCACGAAATACGCGGATAAATTTTTATTTTTATCTATGCAAATGTGTTGAACCAATTTGCACACGATATGCAGACGTCATCAAGCTTAAAACAAGTAACGAAGGATACAGTTTCGAATAAAATTACATAATAATTAATCATACTCATACTGATATTATAAAAAAGATATGGCATTTGGTATGTTTATGTTAGGTAATGAACAAATTTAATATCATTAATCGATTAATTATTTAAGATTGAACATATAGTTTAGACCTGAAAAGCTGATATTATATCTGTCTGCACACTCTTTCATTCACATTTATCACTCTTTTCATGCATCTCATGGTCGTAGTCATAATTGCAACACATTTATTTTTCAATAACAGAATCTCCTTCCAAAAAAGAAATGCTTGTAATATCGCTTTTCTCATGGCTTCATATCAAAACATAATGTACTGGCGACGACTCCATACAACGCGTCCTTATTTTATACATTTATCTTCTTTGCCGTTGTTTATTCTTTTATTATTTATTTTATTTTTATTTTGTTTACCACGGGAACAAATGATTCTCCTAAGGCGTAGGGTCGGATTACTTGTTTGTTTGAGTGAAATAAAATGGAGTATTTTTATTAACAACGAGATAAATAGTGTAAATCTTTTAGTTCTTTGACCTCCAGCACTCTGTGACACCTTAGCAAACATGCGATTGGGCTGATTTTGATGAAATATTTTCGGCACGGATACGTTGTTTTTTTAGAAATTGTTCTTTGCTAAGTTTCATAATAATCCATCCTGTTTCAAAACTTAAATGAGGTGTCATAAAATTAAAAAGGTAATGAATGAAAAATATAGAGTAATAATTTCCTTTTCATTTTATTGATTATTATTTTCAGACAATTTTAAAGTATAACGTAAAAATGCTGTAAATCCACAAGGAAAATATATTTTATACCATAACTTTATATAAGTAAGGTGCAAAATGTTATAAAGAATATTGTGCGACACACCGTAAGCAATGACGGAGTAGACTAAATTCTAAATTTCTCTCCAGATGACACTAACGAAAGTTCGCCCCGTGCGACCTCTGTGAAAACATACGGATACGGATAACATACGGATACGCACAAACGGACAGTGCGGCGGCTACGACTAATTGACAATGCTACTAGCCACTATCAGCGATATCAACTCCAAAGTCCTGAAAGAACCTGGATACCACGATAACATCGTCAATAAAGCTAGCTACTTTCGTAGGCAGTGTAAACTGACAATTGAAGAAGGTTCAAAAAGTATTATAGTACCTAGACAGACTTCTTCAATCATAATCCAAAGCATACATACATATAATCACGACTTTATCTCTTACTTTAGAAAGAACCATATGTCTTGAGAAGACAGAAAGGCCATGTTAAGGCAAGAGAAATCCAGGCTGCAAAAGGAGATAATGGCTTTCCGATATTTGACGATGATTCGACAATAGTCAATTAATCAAATTTCAATATCTAAAAATGTTTTATCAAAACGCAGCAGTTCTCTATGAATTAAAAAACCGTATGTTTACACCAAAGTTTCTGCCAGTGCCGCCTATACAGCCGCAAACAGATGCAAGTTTAATGTCTTTGGAGAATAACTTCTGCACATTCTGTTACATATTGTACAGATTATGTTGACGGTTCCACTTTGTATGTATATATAGAAACTTAAAATCAAAAACATATGATAAGGCCTTTGAGATAGACAATACACACAAGTTTTACGATTTGTCCAGAAATTTTTAAGTTACTACATTAATTTAGATTGGATTTACGTAAGCACTTAATATCTTATATTTGGGCATAATATACAAAAAAAGGCGACTAAGGTATAGGCTTATAAACTTAGTACTCATCTTTTAGGCGATGGGCTCGCAACCTGTCACTATTTAATTCTCGATTCTGCCAAAAGCTGAAGGTGGCTTATCAGTCTTTCAAATCTATTGGCTCTAGTCTACCCCACTAGGGATATCAACGTGATTATATGTATGTATGTATGTTTATGCATATGTTTGATCCTCCAACTTGGTCTGACGTATATTCGACTTAACCCCGTTAAATTGAAATATGAAACGACGTGCAATAAACAAAGTTCGGCTATGACCACGGGTGGCTGCTAGTATATTATATTTTATTAAATTTCTTAGCTACGTGACCGCCCTCGGCTGTGGCTTTCAACCCAGTTTCAACCCCATTAACCTTGTCGCGATGATTTAGGTTTGAGCCTATGATAATAGAAAAAAGGAGTTATGGAAAGTAGAAAGTAGGCTGATTTGGTTTTGTATAGGTTGGTAAAAGTCGATAATTATTATTAAATTAATCATTTTTGTGTAGTACCTGTTAGATTTCTCAGTCAATATCTTCTGATAAACAAGACGATGTAACCTAAAATTTTGATAAAACAAAGAAATATATTTTTGTATGCTATAAAATTATAATAAAATAATTCTTTTACTTAAGATAATCTTTTGGAGGAATGAAGTAAGCACTTTGCCCGAGCAATTTAATTTTAAAGCAATGTAAATATCTTATAACAAATTACTTATATCAAATTTATTTTCATTGCCGTCTTGGCATTGAAAAATAATTTTTACATATAGGCCATACGCGATTTAATTCCATTGCTATAAATTTATTAAGAGGTTATTTCGTATAAAACAAATCTCCCTTTTTCTGTCATCTAAACCGGAATCCTCCTTGTATTCTGCTCACCTTTTTATTCGAAACAGATTTTTCGTTGGATTTAATAAACTGACACCTGGTAATGAAGGGTATTATTGCGGAATATTTTAAATTCAGTCCGCTTTGTGGAAATCTTTAGGGAGTTGAGATAAGGGATGCTGGATGTTTCTTTTGTCAGCGTTTCTCTTTAACTCCCTTTATATTTGAATATTCGTTTATTTCGTAACGATCCAGTTTTATATAATTGTTGGTATAGAGAGAATATCGCCAAAGTTAGTGACGAACTTAAAGAATCAAATCAAATATAGAAAAAAAAAAGGGGTGTTCCATTTTTCAAATAAAAAAAACAATAACGTATAACGGTTGCCCATTTTTATAATTTCCTCTATACCCTCTTTCAATAAGCTGCAAATGCGTTGCATTACTACATAGGGTTGTCCCCATAATTTCCTCGGGATGCAAACACGCCTTGGGCGTTACAGGAACAGATAACCGGAGCATTCATAAGTTCCACACCCTGGCGGAAGTACGCGCCAGTGACAAGGGACAATATTGGAGATAAGGGCAGATTGTCGAATCATTACACATGAAGCGGTATACGTAATAATGCGGGTATGGATAGCAAATTAAATTATTGAAATTTATAAAGGTGTAGAAATTTATAGTGCCGTGTGGTTCCCGGCACCAATACAAAAAAGAATAGGACCACTCCATCTCTTTCCCATGGATGTCGTAAAAGGCGACTAAGGGATAGGATTAAACTTGGGATTCTTTTTTAGGCGATGGGCTAGCAACCTGTCACTATTTGAATCTCAATTCTATCATTAAGCCAAATAGCTGAACGTAACCATTCAGTCTTTTCAAGACTGTTGGCTCTGTCTACCCCGCAAGGGCCATAGACGTGACCATATGTATGTATGTATGTATGTATGTATGTATGTATAAAATTTATAAAAGAGATTTATAGAGAGACAATAATTATACTAATGTGCGCTTTTACTCTGGCGGGTCGTCACATGTTTTTAGGACTAACTAACTAATCTGAATCGCAACCAAACCATAGTCTGTCCATTATTGGATTTAATTGCAAATAATGCGATTGCCCTGAAATGTAGTCAATGTCATAAGAAATTTCAATTGTAAGTTTTTAAAATAAATTAGGATTGGAAAATGAAATGCGGGTGTGCGGAAAATAAAATTTATGTGATTTTTGGCGAAATTAATAATCCAAGATGATATAATATGAGCAAAAAAAATATGTTTTAACAAGTCCAGTTAGACTGTTTTACAGTCGGTACGTCCCGTCATTCCCTGGCACGAGACATTCGATATTGTCTTTGATGTGAATGTCAATACTGAATACCAGATAAGCTGTTAATAGAAATATACATGCGTGTTCTACATCTTCATTGTCAATTTAAGTACTTAATACATACAATAAAAGTACTTATTCTTTGTCAATTTAAAGTATAGAATTGGACACGGTACGATAATACCTAAAAGCTTTCACAATCTGAATGAAAATAGTCATTTCAGAACATTGAGGAGCAAAGCTGCGCAAAATAGCTCTATTAAACGTTCTTTGAATAGTAATCATCTCTTTGCTTTATAAACGACTAGCGACCCGCCCCGGCTTCGAATGTAGTATTTATACATGTAAATTTTAATCTGAAAACTAAATCTATTTTTTGGGGGCTATAAATTGGTACATATTACTGCTTAAGATTACAATGAAATACATTTTTTTAGTGCCCATAGCAAATTCCATATTTAGTAGACATACATTACGAATATGTCAAGCAAAGGCGGACTTATCGCTAAGCAATCTCTTCCAGCCAACCTTACAAGATTGAAGTTAACAACACACTTAACCAAATTTATACGTAGAAGAATGTTATACTAAAACAACCTTCAAAATTTCAACTTTTATGTTAACTACTTAAGACTCGAAGATATTGTCCAAAAGATTCAAACATTAGCTATCAGAAATCGTATAACTGTTACCATTCTACGGAGGTTTTAATAGCTATTCAGAATCGCGCCATTAAAAGGGGACGCCATTTTTCGTCCGTATGCGGACCCATTAACCGCTGAGAAATAAAGAGCCGATTTCTGTAATCGGCCTTGGTTAATGGGGAGCTAGTACCTAATACCAGTGTGACTTAGTTTAGGTCACAATTTTACTTAAAATCACAGTGGTCAAATATATGTAGGTACCAACATAATATAAAGTGTTTTTAGCCAACAGAATCTCATTGACTGTAATGCCACATGTTTAGATGTCAAAATAATGATTAACAAAAATAAATTATGAACTTGTAATAAGCAACATTTGTAACCCTAAGTTTACAAGGATATTCCAACTTAGCAGGGATTTTTACATTGGTTGTTTTTTTTAATTGAACGAACGCCAAGGCCGATTGTGCCTCTTTGTCGCTCTTTCCGCGCTCTCGCTTACACTTCAAGCCTTACATGGAACGCCTCAGAGCGAGGTAACGCCGCATGAGTCATGCTTTTTCGTGCGCGCAGCCGGCTCAATCGAATTATAAGACTTTGTCACGTCAAAAATTAAGTTTAAATAAATAACATTTACATAGCTCTTTAATACCTACCAAGTCGTTGCACGTGCAAAGTCCCATTAACCTATTTAGCCCCTGAGAACCGAGTAATTAGCTGCCGATGAATGCAAGAATGGTGTGAATCATTTATCAGGCTATAGGTCGGAGTGGCCGCGAATTAATCTGGCCGCTGACCGAGTTAACCTGATTGCTGTTGTTCGTTGCGATTGTTAGCAGTTGGTACAAAAACTAATGACTCATTTAGTTTACTTTTAATGCTTGATAGAATAGATCCTTGTTTTAGTGGAATAGGACCATTTTTTTTTCTGTAACTGGCCGTTAGTTAATGTGATCATTGTAAAAGTTATACATCTGAACGTGGCCTTTCAGTCTTTTCAAGACTGTTCGCTCTTTCTACCCAGAAAAGTATATAGACGTGACTATAAATATGTGTGTATCACAAATGATTAACTAGGATATCCTGGTCATTTGAAGATTAATTTCCTGGAATGGTTTTCAAGGACGGGCACTGAGATGGTTTCTAAAGAATAACAACCAGGAAACATTCCAAGAGGATGATGATGTTCCTGTGAATGTCACAGAGGATTAGATCAGAGTAAAGCAAACAATGGTCTTGGGTACAATAATCAGTTGTTTTTTAATAAATAAATATTTATCAGACAGATTACACAGATAAAATAAAGTCCCAAATTAGCGTAAGTAAGTTAAGCGTTACGTTCTAGTAGACTACTCTCTACTCTGCTCTACTCTACAGTAGAGAAGAGTGAGGTAGAGCTGGGAAGAGAGGGGCGGAACGGAGAAGAGCGGGGTAGAGCGGAATAGAGCGAGATAGAGCGGAGTAGAGGAAAGTAAATAAAATAGTGAACTTTCGATCAGAAACATTGACCCAAAGTAACTTCAAACCTATTTAAAGTTAAATCAACAATCCAGTATTCATTTAAACAACTCTTGATTACAAAGCTTATATCATCTGAGCAACTGCGAATACGCAAAGATGATAGAGTTCCACATAAAAATAAATATATATTCAAATCATTGAAACATTTACGCTGGTAGATAGTAGCAAGAAATATGCCTCGCCCCGGGTATAATTTGCGGTAAGTTGCCCCATTAACTTTTATCTGGCGCGGATGCTGGGTTGAAATGTTGATATACATTTAGGGCGGTGACCCGTCGTCGGCTTTTTAATATAAACTTTCCCTTTAATATTCAGATTAATGCGGAGTTCGCGAATTTTAACTTACTCTTGATTGTATTACACGACTGTAAAAAAAATATTTGAATGGTTTCTTGTTTTTAACAGACTGCAAAAAAATATATTTGAATGGATTCTTGTTTTTAACAGACTGCAAAAAAAAATATTTTAATGCATTCTTGTTTTTTTTTTGTTTTTGCTAGTTGTGATCCCCGCGTGTCCTAATCTGAATTTAGTATGCACTTTCTTTTCAAATACCCTAAACCCAAAACCTAAAACTAGTTTAGATAAATTAAAAATAAATAAATTAATAAGTAATAGTAAGTATGGTCGATCCAGTACGTGTCAGGATGCGGAGATCAGAGGCGCTTTGCGTAGAAACCTGACTCACTCAATCCAGAATCCATGGCCAAAGGTATACCTCAGGCTCCTTTTCAGAGTGGTCAGGTGGTCAGGATGCAGCTAAGACTTAAGCCGGGAAGAAAAAATGAATTATGTCTACAAAATAACTGAGTTTTCTTAAATATTGTGCATACTTCAGTTTTTGTTCCGTCCTCATTAACGCTATATAAGTTTCTTGCATTGTCTGCGATGCAAAACACTGTAGGAAGAATGGAGAAAACCCAGACTTCATTTCCTACCTAGATCTTTTCATACTCCAGACGTGATAAATTAATATGTGGAACAGATATATCGCATTGTGATTTTGATAAGTAACTTCATCATAAAAATGTATATAAATAAAATCTTTATATCGATACAAATGTGTGTTGTGCTGTATGGTTCTCGCCACTTTAGAATAAGACCACTTTATATGTTTCCTAAGGATGTCGTACAAAACGACTAAGGGATAAGATTATAAGCTTGAGTTTCCTCTTGGCGATAGGCTAGCGACCGTCACTATTTAAATCTCAATCCCATCATTAAGCTATACGGCTCAACGGGGCCTATCAGTCTTTCCAGACCTGTTGGCTTTATCTATCCCGCAAAGGTAATAGACGTGACTACATGTATGTATAATTTTAGACTTAACATAAGAAGAACAAAAATTCAATTGCTGACGAAAAAACCTGGTAGATATTTTTTAAATATATACAAAACAGTGATACATACTTACTTCTTGGCAGACAAGACATTTTCTATTACGACAAATTTTCCAGTAGTTACAAGATCACGCGGAACCATAGATCAGGGGAGACAGTAGATATAAGTTATTTTATATTGACCACTAAAATATAAAGAAAAAAAATATATATTCTAAAGATTAATAAAATGCCCTTAAATTTCTCTCAACAGATGGAATATACGAAATGAATTCATTGTTAAAATTTTAATGCAAAAAAAAAATTAATGTTAAATGAAGCAATCACTAAGAACATATAAGAATTTTGTTTTTATTTTTTAATTTTGAAATTTTTCATATTGTAGTAATGAAGACTTTCCTTTGCTTCATTTTCAGGATCTGCTTTATAACTGAAGCAACAGCTGGCACTGTCCTTTTACTAAAAATAGGAAGACCAGACCTCTTTTTAACGAACTTTGACAAGCCATATGTTTTAACTTCCATGTTACTCTATCTTTGAGATTAATTATAGAGTAAGATGGAAGTTAAAGCACGTGTCTCATCTTTTATCTAAATTATATTCGTGAATCTATCCCAAACATGGATATTTATTTTTTCAAATTGGATCTTCTTTTTTCTATTATCTAAGATTTATACATAACTAACCGATCGACAGACCCTATACAAACGTGAGACCCAATGCCGAGGGAGGTCACGTGACTCCGAATCAATTTGGCTGCAAACGTGACCCCTTATTGGGTATCTATTACGTTTTGAGACTTCACCAAATATACACAAAGCGATATTGAGTTTGTTCAGTGAATTTCGCGCGGAAAGTAAAATTGTGTAAAGGATTTTTTTTGAAATATTTACCATATTTTGCTTAAACACAGTTTTGTATATAAAAATTATATTAATATTAGATTGTAAATGAAAGGGGTTATAGTTTTACAGTGGAAGTTTTGTAATATCTATTCGAATTTCGTGGTTGTTAGAATAAAAAAGGAAGTTGAATAAGATTCTTGGAACTAATATAAGTAATCACTTAAGTTACTACTTCTACTTTCTCCTCACATCCTCCATTAATAAATATATAAAAAAACTTAATCGGTTGAACGAACAACAAACTTAAATCGTGCCATTTTAATAGGAAGTGCAAAATTAATAAACCCTTCAAATAAAAATTAATTTTATTCATTTTTATCAGACATCTCGAACATCAGTTAATAATTGCGATATCATAACAGAAATTCCTCTCAGTATCATGAATTTATCATTGTATTGGAACAGTACAAAATTCAAAACAATTACGTATGACATGAGGATTATGAGCTTTGGGGTTAAGCTCAATGTTTGATTGAAATATTTGGGCTAGTCAGCTAATTTAATCCACAGTGTAGTTAGTAATTTTGACCGTTTCATGTGAATTATTTATATAAACAATATTTTTTATTTCCGTGTAGTTCCCGGCACCAATAGAAACAAGAATAGGACCACTCCATCTCTTTCTCATGGATGTCGTAAAAGGCTACTAACGGATAGGCTTATATATTTGGGATTTTTGGCGATTGGCTAGCAACCTGTCACTATTTGAATCTCATTGCTATCATTCAGTCATACAGCTGAACGTGGACTTTCAGTCTTTTAAAGACTGTCTGTCTACCCCGTAAAGGATATAAAGGTGTTATAAAGGTGTTATGTAAAAATATTTTTGTAAAAAAACAGTGTGAATAGGAGGTGAAAGGGTTAGGCCTAGATGTACGTACTTTTAATTACATCTTAAATGTCATGGCGAAAGATTAGGTACAGTCAAGAATACCTTAAACAGACGAACTCGCATGAAGAGAGTGATCAATGTAGATGAAGCAAATAGAAACTTATGCAGAATAATTGGCAGATTGAGAGAAGAGGCAAGATGTCATCTCTGTCTGTCTACCCCTGTGCCCCTATGGAACAGAGGCATGATTTTATGTATGTATGTTCTTTGATTAAATCCGTCAAGTCTTCGCGAGAAGTCAGGTCAAACATACTCTACATCAATACGAATGAACCAAGAATATATTTTTTAATGATAATATAGTATCGAATATCAACAAATACAGCAATCATTTCACATACATACATACATATCGTCACGTCTATAACCCGGGGTATTATATTGCGGGGAAGACAGAGCCAACAATCTTGAAAAGACTGAATGGCCAAGTTCAGCTATTTGGCTTAATGATAGAATTGAGATTCAAATAGTAACAGGTTGTTAGCCCATCACCTAAAAAAGAATCCCTAGTTTGTAAGCCTATCAATATTTTATATTTATTTTATTTGACGAAATATTCGTATTGACATAATCAGTTCTACATTCATACATGTTTTTTAATGTAGACAATGTGCATTCGTCCACGATTTAGATTTAAGAGATCTATATTTGTAAATTGACGTCCTATGAAAATGCTGCAGTGTAGTTTGTTCCGCCGCTTCTTCTACACATGCGCTTTGGAAGCGGTAGTAGTTATAATTAGATTTAAGTTATGTGACGTCAATAAGTGATACCTTGTATCCAATTTTGAAAATAAATCTATTCTATTCTATTCTATTCTATCCCTAAGTCGCCTTTTACGACATCCATGAGAAAGAGATGGAGTGGTCCTATTCTTTTTTGTATTGGTGCCGGGAACCACACGGCACATTCACAATATTATGGTTTTATCCTCAACGAGATATTTAGAACAGTCGCAATATTGACTTGAATGTCGCCCAAGTCTAGATGGGCTCATCATGGGTTTGAGATTCAGTGTTGGTGCAATCGGGGCGCAAACCGATGACTTCAAATATAAATTTCAACTTATTATATGCCTCTCCTTTTATTTAAGTCTGAAAGATGTGCGCTGGCACATATTATGTTTTCACTTCTCTATGTAGCATGGTAAATAACTAGGCTAAGTTAAAATCGGGTAGGCGCAATAATACCTCATCCATCACACCCAACAATTGACTTACGACAAAATGCGCTCACGGAAAAGTGAAAATCATTTCCCTTAAGTAACTTGTTAGGGATGATAAGGGGCGCTGAATGGATTTTTATAACTGAGCTTAAAGTATACCGACGGGGTTTTTTATGAAAATACGCTAAAATCTTTAAAAAAAGCCTATTTTCTCAATATTTTAGCGTTTCATACGAAATAGGAGAACACAGAATGCACTTTTGGTCTAATAGAGCCAGATCCCTCATTCCCAGATCATCAATTTTTTTACTCAATCAAGGTAAAATATGATAAAAGAAAACATACATCCAAATGTTCACGTCTTTATACCTTACGGGACAGACAAAGTCTGCATACATATAATCATGTCTATATCCCTTGCGGGGTAGACAGAGCCCACAGTCTTGAAAAGACTGATAGGCCACGTTCAGCTATTTGGCTTTCGGATAGAATTGAGATTCAAATAGTGAAAAAGTCTACAGTATTAAAATACTGAAAGGCCAGGTTTAGCTGTAAAAATAGTGACAGGTAGCTAGCCCATCGCCTAAAAGAAGAATATCAAGTTAAATAGCCCTTGATCGATTGAAGAGTAGCAATAAGGCACACACTTTGTTTTTTCCTTCACCAGCGGACCAGAATGAAAGCAAAAAGAAAGAAACAATGGATGATGAAAATGGTCGAATTTTATAATTTTATGAATTGCATACACTGTTTTTTTTTCTTCATTACCAGATATAACATAATGTGATATTTTGAATGAATGAAAGAAGACTTGAAAATTAAGCGAATAAAAATATACATACGCTCGTATCAATTGGTCCGGTTACAAAACGGACATATCCCCGGAAGCTACACGAACGGGTTTAATAGCCATTCGAATTGACAGGACAAACATCTGCTAACATGTTTTTTTTTTATTAATCGGATGCAATTTAACAAACGTCAACTAAATTGGAATTCTTTGTTTTGTTATTTATTTATTTAATTGATATACCAACAGTGTTTACATAGGTGCTAAATTTTATAACAGGGACATAACATATTGTTTTTATACATACATACAATCGCGTCTATAGTAGTACGGAGTAGACACCCCGCCAGGGATATAGAGGTGATTGCAATGCGTGAGAGCTAACAGTCTTAAAAATACTGATAGGCCACGATCATTTGATAAGCTTAATAATATAACAGATAAAAAATACGCACTAAAATTAATCCAGATCCTAAAATTAGCCTTTTATTGCTCACAGCATAACTCAGAACATAATATTATATTAAGTGTTTTAATTTAACGTTCTTTCAAAGTCCATACGTTCAAAGAACAGCTAATTTAGAATCATCTTCTTGCTAACAACTTGAAATTAGTTTCAAAGCAAATCTACATGAAGTCTCGAAGAGAATGGGATGGTATTTTTAAACAGCAAGAATAATAAAGTCGTCTTGTTTCTTAGACTGGAACTAGTAGAAAATGCAACATTTATAGTATGAGAGGTAATGGTAGTTTTAGTAACAATTCTTAGATCAGTTGATTTTGCGATTATTAGATAATGGATCTCTGAATACTCTGACAGCATGCTGCTGAGAAAATTACATAATTTATTATGACCATAAATGAAATAAGAAGACTTTTTGCATAATCTGACTTTACCACTGTACTTATCCTAAGGAACAAATGTGTGTAGTAATGACAATAACACCTTCAATATTCATTATTGCATACACCTCAATAGCATGAGAAATGTCAATTTAAACATTAGACGAGAGCCAACTCAATTGTTGATCAGCCTTACTAGAGATTGTTACCAAAAGTGCGACCTCCTCTCATACTAGCTAGATTTAAAATAACTTAAGCGTTAATAAATAATGCCAGAAGTAGTAATTAAGACTCATTCTAGGATTGAAGAGGCGCAAAATAGAGTAAAACAAAGGGGAATTTAGTCTTGTTAGTTGAAGCACGAATATAATTAAGCAGTTAGTACTTTTAGTTAGGCTTTGTTCGTGTGATACAGATATTAAATTTGAATTCAACTGCATGTATAATAGGTGTCGGTTGATATGCTTTTTAATTAAATTAGTTTTGTATTGCCAGCAAAAACCGTTTTTTGATAAAATAAATTCATATTAAATACACTTTAGCGTTTACATAGTCGTCACGCTTTTGAAACTATGTGCAAATACGAAATATGACACCAAATTAATCGTATTTTTTGTACAGTTAATGTTGATGTTATTATTATTATTAATCCACATTTTGTATTACCAGTAGGTAAATACATCATTTATTAAAATAGCTGTTCAACTATTACAGTTCATATGAGAATGACAAACAGCGGAACTATAATAAGGATTCAGTTTTATCTTTTCTGTATGACATCCGAAGAAAGAAATTCTGGAAACTGTACATTAATAGTCAAGATGTCTAGACGACGTTAACTTAAAGTTGTCGCTAAGAGCTAACTGATTAGTTTACTTAATTTCTTGAAAACGAAACGAAGTTCCACGTCCATTTTACATTGACTCAATTCGTTTGAGACTTATTTATATCCGTAAGTTTGTTTGAAAGCGTAGATGAAAACTGTTTCAAAAATACATGAAAGTTATTTTTGTTAATGACTAACGCGAACGAGATACGAATGTAAGTTGTAGACTTTAGAATAGAACCACACCAATTTATTTCCCATGGATGTCGTAAATGGCGGTAAGGGATAGGCGTATACACTTGGGATTCCTGGGCGATGGGTTAGCAACCTGTCAATATTTGAATCTCAATACGGCTGAACGTGGCCTTTCTTCTATTGTCTTTTTAAGACTATATGTATATAAATAACTGCCTATATTTACGAGACCAATAACACATACTGAGCGTTCCCCAAAGAGAGAAAAACAAGGAACCAGAAAATTCTCATATATTTTAATGGAAGGCTCCTTTTAGTTACCGTTTCATTATTGACTGAAACGGTATTGATAAAGACAGTACTAAATTTATCCATACACGTACATCGTGCAAACTGCCAAACATTTAATGCTACTAAGTGGAGGTTAATGACCCTGTCGAAACTGCAGAATGCAAGTCAGGGCGGCGTGGGCGGCGGCACGCGAACGATGATTGTTTTTTAATTGCCTGCCTGCCTGCTAAATATGCCATTTCGTTGACATACTCAAGGGAAATTGTGCCTTGTACTTTACTGGGTTAGAGGTTTGAAGAAATGTCATTGGTTTTGAGAGGAAAGTTGGAACTTTATTCATACTTCTCATGATTATACTAGAATGATTATAGACATTAAGTATCCTACAATATAGCGAAGTATATAATCATGCCCCAAATATATCTTTAGTTATTCAAATTTCTATGATAAGCATAGGAATGAGTCGAAACAGGTCACATTTAATACATAAAGTAATATTTATGCAACAGATTTACATGATTTTGTGAAGAACGTCGGTAGTCGAATCGGTAAGGTGTCTGGTAAAAATGCGTGTAGCGCAAAAAGTGCACAGGTTCGAATCCCAACTCGGCCATGTACCAATGACTACTTTCGAAGTTTAGAATATTAGTTTGAATACCAACTGATGTTCTTACGGTGAGGAAAAACATAGTGAGAAAACCTGCACATTCAGGCAACTGGATCTCCTGTAAAGGAGCGGAGGACAGACGGGAGTCGCTTCGTGTAAAAACCTGACTCCCCGAATCCAGGATCCAAGGTCAAAGGCATACCCCGGGCTCATTTCAGAGTGGCGAGGATGCAACCGGGACTAAAGCCAGGAGGAAAAAGAAGATGTACGATTTTGTTTACGATTTTATTCAAAACGCCACAAATTCGAAGGAAAATGCCTAAAAGAGAGTATTTGGATGAAATCGGGAACGTCCTGGCGAAAAATTGTATGTATTACTGAATACCACAAGCGAAACCACTCTAAAATCGAACGACATCAATACATTTCCGAAGAAATTCATCCGTTAAAATATAGAACGGCATTACAAAACCCTCACCGAAGCTGTCTCAGAGTAAATAGCTGGAAAGAGAGCTTCGCTTAAACGTTTAAGCGAAATATGAGCTAAGATTTTCGACGTACCAAACGTCCAATGACACGGAAGCGCAACGTTTGACGTCTCCCGTATATTGGCAGAGGGATATTTTGAACATTTTTGCCTTTAACGGAGACATTATATTAAATGTTCACTTCAAGATTTAATGCCTGCATAAAGACATGTTTTCTATTGGTACATGTTAGTTTTTAAGTGGAGGAAATATAGATTCAACAAAAATGATTTTCTTGTAAAATATTCTCAAGACGAGATGATTACTGTAGGTCGCACTGTAAATTAATCAGATCTCATTTATAATCAAGTTTCTAAGTAGAAATTATAGCTTCATACATTTAACTAAATAAATAAATTTTAAACCCGTGTACAAAGTGAATAAGTTATACTGTTTGCTCAAACGTGGGTTTTTTAAGGAATATTCTACCTTTGAAGCACATAATCCAACTTGCCGCCTCTCAAAAAGGTGCTATCATTTTTATTATATTTTTACATCCAAGAAAATGGGTCCATGGAAGTAATTTCGCCCAACCATTAGAGTTACTTCTCAAATTTCTTTTGGGGCAGAGAAAATAATGAATTGCCATTACCACTGCCTTATCATCATTGTTCTGTTGATCGGATCTAGTATCCACAAACCAGAAACAGAACAACTCTCGATTGTCTTCCATAACATCATAAAACTCTCAGATGCGATGAAGAGAATACATGTTTCTACTTGACACGATTTCCTCGAAATTATTACACTCATCCACAATTACATGTAACTATTTTCATGTAACCTCGTCAAATTAGTAACAATATTATTATTGTTTTAACACCTACTTAATTTCACTGCTTAACCCAAAGGTTGACTGTCAGACGCATTTAGTATTAAGTCCGCCCATTATATCAACACAGTCTGTGCAATAAAGTTTAAACAAACAGATATTGCAAGAGTAATATGTGTATTTAGATATACGTAGCGGATTCACGTAGCGACAGCAAAAGCAATCACTACAAAGAAAAACATTTAGTGACATAATAATCAACGTATAGATGAAGAAATTATTGCAACAGTTAGTAGCATAATGCTATCATTTGATCTCTCAGCCAAAATAAACAGACAATAAACTGTATATCTCAGACACCGTCTACTGCAATAGTAGCGAAAATCTGTTTTCTCTCAATGATTTGTCTCCAAAACGTACAAAATCTCAGCTGGGACACTGCCAAATGTGCAGCCGGTGCCGCGATAACATTTCATATTAGATAACCTTATCTGTCTTGTTTTAAGGTTGAGATTATTACAAGTTGTATCCAATTAAATTTTGTAAGTGTGTAGCTTAAATTCTGCCAGACTTCTAGCCTATCATACACTGGAGGGCTCTCATGATCCGTCCATGAAAATAATATTTTATTACTGTTTATTTATATAGTACTTAGAAAAAAGAAAGGAAATATATATCGGACCGAGATAACACTATGTAGGAAATTTAGGAAGTTTCGTGTGGTATCATGAGCGTACTTGCACAGCCCGCCAGGATGACTATTGATTGGTTTTTGATTTACTTTATTGTGATCTCAATTCATACTTACATGCATATGGTCACGTCTATATCCCATGCGGGGTAGACAGAGTCAACAGTCTTGAAAAGACTAAAGGCTATGTTCAGCTGTATGGCTTTATGATGGAATTGAGATTCAAATAGTGACTGGTTGCTAGCCCATCTCCAAAAAAGTTTTTTATCCCAACCCTTAGTAATTTTTACGACATCTATGGGAAGGATATATAGTGGTTCTATTCTAATGTGCCGGTAACCACATGGAAAAAAAGGTAAATGTCATACAGAAGATAATCATATAACTAAAGGTAAATGAAAAAGGTATATGATAAACTGTTAAATACATAGCAAATAACTTCGGGACTAGAGTCCCGAAGCACATTGGCGGAGAGCGGCAGAGCAATGCAATTTATTACCGTTTCTTATATAAAAGAATGTAAGAGAGTCTCACTTGACAAAACAATATGTCTGTTAGTATGGTTGAAAACTTTAACTGCAATTAACTGTCTTTTTTGATGGGAATTTTATATGGACAAAGCTGAAGTCATAAAAAGTATTTTTTATACTAGAAAATACAAAAAAAACTAGCTTCTGTGCGGGGCTTCACTTCCGTGGAAAATTCCAGAAAAAAGTAACTCCCGAAGGTTAACTTTATATCTGTGCAAATATTTTGTGAAAATGAATTTTGAAGGTTTTGAGTTTGTTCGTTATAAAAGTACATATATTTCCTTTTTATTAAGTGTAGATGTGGATAATGCAAGTATATCCACGGGTATCGGTTAGTTTAAATATAGAGTATCATTGTTTACTTGTTTTGGTTACAAATTTATTGCAGTTCGTAGTTGGATAGCGTCAAAGGATAACGCGAATATAATTTTGTTTGCGAGACTGTGGGATGCGAAAACGAACATTGTTGTGGATTTTTATGTAAAGAGTTTCAGCATTATCTTACTTATCCCTGGTATAAACAACGTAGAAACACTCTTCTTATATATTACCCCTACATAATCCACTTTTTAGTCTTTAAGTTCCTTAGTATTTTCTCATTTTAATCTTCTGGCGTTAGTCCTGGTAATATCCTCAACTCTCTGGAGTGAGTAAGCCAGGTTTTTATATAAAGCAACTTCCATCTGACCTCCGCAACCTTTGCAGGGGAACCAAATCCATATAAGATTATGGTGACACACCCAGTTTTCTGAAGGTGCAGGTTTTCTAACCATGTTTTTCCTAGCCGTAAGAGCGTCAGTTAGCACTTAAACTAATCATCTACATATCTCTGAAAAGAGTCATTTCTACATAGCTGAGGCAGAATTTGAACCTGTGCCTCTACGCGCATTCTTTACTCATTTTTGTTGGACACTTTACCGATAGGACCACCAACGCTCTTTTTCTAATTCATGTGAAGTAGGAAAAAGGTACCTCGATGGAATTGGATGGGTTCCATGTGATTCATAATCACATGGAACCCATCCAATTCCATCGAGGAGGAGAACCCTGATGACACATAATGCCTTGTGAAAATCTGTGAAAAGCCCAACAGGCCAGCTATTTTCTAACTTTGTCAAGACATGTATAATCTCTTCTCCCTTTATCATTAAGGTTAACCAACCAGTTAGAAAGAGAGAGATAATCTTTCCTACTTATATTATAAATGCGTAAGGTTGTAAGTGTTTGTTATGCTTTTACTCAAAAATTACTGAACTGATTTTGACGACATTTTGTACACAAGTTGAATATAACCTGAAATAACACACAGACTAGTTTTTGTTTTGAAATTCCCACAAGAGTCAAGTCACGAGATTCAGCTTTTGAGACATATGCCATTAAGTTAGTATTTATCCAACGAGTAGGTAGGGGTAAAGCGAGCGTGTGTTCAGTACGTAAATACAATTATTAATTATATGCTATTAGTTTTTATTATTGAATCGGCCGAAATAACTCCAAAAAACTGTAGCATGTCTGATAAAACATAAAGGCCACTGAAGCAATCGCGTGACTATGAATACCATTGAAACTGTTTACTTAGTCTGCGCTTTATTTGTCTGTCTTTCAGTGGAATATCTCATAAATTCATGAGGAATATTATTAGTTGTTTAGGGTTCCGTTTGGATCGAAAATAAAAGTGGATAATGTGAACATTTAACATGGAATTCGTCTTTTAGGTGATAGTATAGCAACCTGTCACTATTTGAATCTCAATTTCATCATTAAGCCATACAGATGAACGTGGATTTCAGTAATTGCGGGACTTTCGGCTCTGCCTATTTTTTAAGGGATAAAGACGTGATTATATGTATGTATTTCTGTATACCACGCAACTCGTCTAACACTGAAATTTTAATTATTTTAACGGGCTCTTGTTTTATAGCATTAAATAATTAATGTTAAGTTGGACAGATTTTTGTTTTAATTTTATCAATAAATTATTTCATTATTTGATCATAACAATGAAATGAAAAAAAAAATCAGAAAACGATTACTGTTTATATTAAACGTGTTTATTTTACACAAGTGAAAACATTTTATTGTAGCGCATTAAAAATGATATAAAGAGAGACTAAAGGTGAAAATTAACGTTACCAAGTTTTGAAAACGATTATGTGATTCGTCGAAAAGAAACGCATAGTCGAAGCTTAAAAATTTGCGCAAACAAAGACGTGAAGTTACTTTGTGCAACGTTACGAAAGGAGTTTATACTGCATTCTTGTACTGAACCCTAAACCCGGGTTGCCGAAGCACCCTGTGTTTACTGCCCTGCCAGTAATGGCGCCATTAAGCAATTATGTTGACTTCTATTTTATTTAGTCGACGTGTGAAATATACAATAATGTTGGTACAGCGAAGTAGCTTTTTATGTTCTTTTGATTAGGTGAATCAGTGTTTTTGTTACCCAAATAAAGCTATCAATTTAGATATAAACTAGATATGAACATGCGGGTGTCGTGTGGTTCTCAGCGCCAATTAAAAAAGAACAGGACTACTCTATATCTTTCCCATGGATGTCGTTAAAGGCGACTAAGTGACAGGCTTATAAGCTTCGGAATTCTTTTGTAAGCGATTGGCTAGCAAAGTTATTTGAATCTCAATTTCAAAAGCATAACAACTGAATGTGGTCTTTCGGTCTTTTCAAGAATGTTGGCTCTATCCACTCCGCGAGGGATATAGACGTGATAAAATCAAAAATCATATGGCTAAATCCGTATCGAAAGGTAAAAAGTTAACCATAATATAATTTTTTTAACACCCTAACACGCCACATTGCAGTCGTAAATAAATCATAATCAAACGGTGAAACAAGCTCATTAAACGAACCATTCGAACCCCGCACATTCCCGCATGCAAGTCGAATGTTTGCTGAATAATTTACTGTGCTACTGGGAAAAATGAAGTCATTTCGAACGATAATGTTCCGTTTGCTCCGAGTTTTTCAAAGTGTACGGGATTTCTTCACGCTATTCATCAGTTTTATTGCGATCGGTCCAATATTAAAGTTCAATAGACTTTTGAGGGGGACTTTCACTTGTTTAACAATCTCTTTTACTTACTTTTTATTTATTTTTAACTCCATTTCTTTCCCATTGATGTCGTTAAAGGGACTAAAGGATACGGTTATAAACTTGGCATTCTTCTTTTGGGTGATGGGCTAGCAACCCATCACTATTTGAATCTCAATTCTATCATAAATCCAAACAGCCGAAGGTGACCTATCAATCTTTTCAAGAATGTTGGCTCTGTCTACCTTGTAAGGGATATAGACGAAATTATATGCATGTATGTTTTTTATTTTTATTTTGAAACTAGAGTACGCACACGGCTTCGTCCGAGTAAAACGCATGATCCTATTGTAAAACTAAAATCCTTTTGTAAGACTGAGATGTGCATTTTGACTGAAATGTCGGACACTACAATATGTAGAACCATCTGTTTCGTATATCTGCAGAGATTACAAGAACCACGTCCAAGGTTCACGACCCGACAGACGTCTAACTAGTCAGAATGTCCGAAGTTTGATGCAAGAATCCAAGTTCCACTAGCTTCGCTTTGCATTCGACATTTTGAAGGCAGTGACCGCTAGATCTGTGTATAACTTACTGAGAAGTTATGATTTGTCCAATATTAGAGATTTTGACTTTGTTCAATTTAAGCTCCAGCGCTTACGAAGAAAATGTTGGGATAACTTAGTACTTTATTTGATATTACGTTGTGATCAATACATAATAGCTAAATAAATATTAAAAAGAGTTCGAATCCCACCTCTACACATGTTATGTTAAAGTTATGTACATTAGTTTGAATACTAACCGATGCTATGAACCGACCGATGTGAGGAAACCTGCATATTCAAGAAACTGGATGTGTAACCATGATCGATCCAATACCGGTTAGGTTTACGTGCAAAGGTTGTGGAGGTCAGATGGTAGTCGCTTCGTGTAATAACCTGACTCGCCCAATCCAGGATTCAAATTCAATTCAATTCAAATTTCTTTATTTTTCTCCGCAATCTAAACATGACACAGACTTATAGTAAAAATTACACGGTTTAACTTATTTAAGATTGTGAGAGACTGGTGTCTGAACTAAGCAGAGCTTGTATCTCAGTACACCAGCCTCTCCCCACGAAGTGTATACAGCACAAAAGTAGCTACTATGGTTTTGCCAATAATAATGTAGATTGGTTTCCCTTTACAAAAAAAAAAAAAAAAAAAAAAAAACAAATACATGGATAAATCAGACAGTTAATTGTAAACCAAAAACAAAGTATTCACTTATTTAGATATAAAGGGAAACCTCTTCACAGGGAGAATTTTATGAGTAAAATCTACCTAATAATTACATGGGTTTATTCAAGTTACTTGAATCAAAAATAAATGTGTAATTACTAATTAACTTAATTTCTAAATTTTGACAAGTGTTTGTAAAAGGTTTTCTGTACTATCATAGTCAAGACCTGAGAGATAATTTATAGTGGCTATTTTACATACAAACTTTGAAAGCAAGTGAAGCTGTAAGTTACGATTAATTTTATTATAGAGGTAGGGACCTAAAAAACAGTAAAACCTGTGGGAGAAAGCAGTTTGAAAGGCAGTTGTCAAAATTAACGGAGGTCGGCGGCCAGAATGGGAAGGGATGGTTTTTTTATCTAGGTGTTGTTTGAGGATGGAATTTAGTATAAACAGCTGACGTACAGTGAGAACTTTGGATTGCTGATAGAGGTCACGAGTAGGAAATAGAATAGGCTTGAACAGACACACCTTCAAAAGCGCCCTCTGAGCACGTTCGAGACTAAGCAAGTGGGCTTTGCCGGCACCGCCCCAAGTCACGATACCGTATGTGAGTATGGACTGGCAGAGTGCGGTATATACCATTTTGACAACGTGCACCTCTGCTACATGTCGCAGTTTTTTAAAAACGTACATGAGTTTTCGGACCCTGCCAGCCGTAGTTTTAATATGGGCATCGAAGGTTAGTCTGTCGTCTAATGTTATGCCCAAGTATTTAACAGTTTTTGCACATATTAAATTGGGACAAGAACAAGGATCAGAAGATACAAAGGGATGGGAGTGGCCAGTGAGCTTGAAAGGAATCGACTGCGGAGGAGTAGTATATATGGAGAAGGTCAGGTAGCAAGTCTTGTGAACATTCAGGGTAAGTAGATTGTTACGTAGCCAGTCAGAGACCCTATCGAATCCAGTTTGAGCAGAGCTAAAGACCTGTTCCCAGGAATCGGCAGAGAAGAGGAGAACAGTGTCGTCTGCGTAAGAAATGATCTTGCAGTTAGGTATTTTGAGGGAGCAGAGATTATTGATATAGATTAAGAAGAGGGTGGGTCCAAGAATGCTCCCCTGCGGGACTCCATAGCTGACTGGTAAGTATGAGCTGGAATGCCCATCAATGATCACACTCTGGCTACGATCACTGAGATAGCTTTGGAATAAAGCAAGTTGACTACCCCGAATGCCCAAGGCCTCCAATCTATCAAGCAGGGTGCGAGCCGAGATCGTGTCAAATGCCTTTGCAAGGTCCAAAAAAACTCCTAAACATTTATTATGATTGTCCAAATTCCTGACGATGTGGTCTGTGAGTTCTTGAACGGCGTCAGATGCTGATTTCTGACGTCTGAAGCCAAATTGACTGGATGAAAGTAGTTTCTTGTCTTCAAGGTAATGTACGAGACGCTTGTTTATTAGACGCTCCAGGATCTTGGACAATGCAGTAAGAATTGATATGGGACGATAATCATTGACACGGCCCCGGTCCCCACCCTTAAAGATCGGATGGACAATAGCCTTTTTAAGGGCAGAAGGAAAAATACCTTTCGATATACTGAGGTTACATATATGAGTTATAGGTGAAGCTAGTGTCCCATAATTACGCTTCAACAAGGCAGAGGATATGTTATCCCAGCCAGGAGCACAACTCTCCTTCAGAGACAGGATGGTGTTTTCCACTTCGTCAATAGTTGTTTCTAGTAACACGAACGAATCAAGTGTGGGAGGAGTTAATGAGCTAAGACAGGAGGGACGAGAATGGCTCTTAGATAGAATATCCTCGGCGAGTGACTTACCCATTTCTGAAAAGAAGTGTTAACATAATCTGTCGCTTCTTTGGGAGTGGGTTTGGATTGGAGAAGTTCGCTAGATCTAGTTTGGTTTATGTTTAGATTTGTGACGTCTTTTATTGCACTCCATAATTTCTTAGAGTTCGTTCCTGCTTCAAGCAGTAAAGATTTTTCGTAATTTTTCCTAATATTTCTGAGTAAAGTGTTGCAGTAATTTCGATATCGGTAGTAGGTTGTACGTAAAATCTCGTTATCAGGATCGTTTTTAATATTTTTATGCATTTTGTCTCTGTTGACTATACATCTAAGGAGACCATGTGTCATCCAGGGCTTGAGAGTTTTGTAGCGATGTGATGATGTAACTACGAATGTATGTGCATTAACGGCTGATTGAAGGATATCAATGAAGTGGTTTGTCGCCCGCTCAGGATCTGAACAATTGAGAACAGTAGAGAAGTCTGTGGAATACATGGTTAAAGGCATACCCCGGGCTCCTCTCCCGAGTGGTGAAGATGCAACCGGGGCTAAAAGCCAGGAGGAAGAAGCAGGTTTTATTCCTGGCATGATTTAAAAAAATTAAATCACCGCTAGGTCTTTTCAATAAAATTCGGACCGCGCCGGTCCAAACTAAATAAATCTAGATTTGAGCAAACTTTAAATTCCCCATTTGCCGTTTGAAGTCTTTATTTTTGCGAGCGATCCGCATTTTTCACAATTACTGGACGCTACCACGTTAATCCATCTTCTTTGTCCCGACTGGATTTCATTTGCGGAACAAATTTGCTACATTGGCTTCCTTTGTTTAAACTGAAGTTGAGTTGGTGACGTAAATAATGACTGGTATTAAGATGCAGGCTTTTTGGACAAATTTCGTTGAATGAGCACAAAATTGGGAGATTTAATGAAGAGTTTAAAGTCTTTTAACTCATTAGCTTTGGTCTAGATATAATAAAAAGTTCTTTGCACGTTGCACGTCCAATATAGTAATGTCTATATCCCAGACAGACAGTAGACAGAGCTAAAAGACTTGAAAAGACTTATAGGCCACGTTCAACGGCTTAATGATAGAATCAAGATTCAAATAGGTTGCTAGCCTAAAAGAAGACTTTACGATCTTACTAAACCCAAAAAGAAGGTGACGATTAGGGCGTCCAATACAATAACTCATTCAGAGCACTCTTGCGGCTTCTCCGTTACTTCAGTACATGTGCCAAGTTTTCTGGGGCATGAAAATATACCTTCGACCTCCGATTCTTTTAAAAGGAAAACATCGGAATTAGAAACTTTATCATCATAGAAGTGATTATTTTTTTGATAAAAATTCTTTGTTCTTTGTTCAATTTGTTATTAATACTTACTTTGTTCTTTGTTTAAACCATAATTTTTCTCAAAAAATAAATAAATATATAAATGCCCAATCAGCATTCGAACCCTTGGCGCGAATGTTGGGAGTTTAGATAACATAAAAATCCCAAATCAAAACTTTAATAACAAACAATAATGAAATACCAATAAACATTAAATTAACTTAGTTATTCTAATTCAACATTCGAGCATAAATTCTGAACGACCATAAAGCAGGACCTTTAATAATTTCACTGAGTTTATCGATATGCCATCCTAATTAATTCTAACGGAATAGTCTAACAGCGAATAGTTTCGACATAGCAAAATTACAGTTGCCAGAATGTTATCTTTGATGGCGAAATAAATTTGAATCGTCATTTCTGATTGGCCGCATATTGTTGTATGTTACTGTAGAGTTGATAAATACGCGACCAATCAGAAATGACGATCTACATTCAGTCAGAAAAGTATCGGGAATGGATTATTTATTTATGGTTCCAAATTCAAATTTTTGTTTTTTTTGTTGTTGTTAGATTGGCACAACTGTTTTCCATTTTGGCGCGGAGTTTGAGTTGCATCTGTTGTTTACATTAAATACAGTGCTATTTTTAGTTATATCATATCTAGTGTGTATTGCTAATTTCATAATGGATAAAAACATCGAACAAAGAGTTTGTCTTAAATTTTGCATTGCCAATGGAATATCGTGTTCAGAGTCACTGAAAATGTTACAGAAGGCTTACGGTGAATCGACTTTATCAAAAACTCGTGCTTATGAGTGGTACAAAGCGTTCAAAAGCGGTCGAGATGTGATGGAAGATTTGCCTCGCTCTGGTAGGCCATCAACGTCTGCAACTGAAGTTAACATCGCAAAAGTGAAGGAAATAGTGACTGAAAATCCTCATTCAACTTTGAGAGAGATAGCCACCGAACTTTCTGTATCTCACGAGTCGATCCGTACCATTTTAACTAATAATTTGGGTATGAAACATGTTGCCGCTCGGCTAGTCCCAAAAGACCTGAATTTTTTTCAAAAACTTAATCGCATGAGAATCGCTGAGGACATGCTAGAACGAGTCAATTCCGACCCAACATTCATGAAACGCATTGTTACTGGTGACGAGACGTGGGTTTACGAGTTTGACATGCAAACTAGTCAACAAGCTTCGGAGTGGCGCCTTCCAACTGAACCGGAACCGAAAAAACCACGCCAAAGTCGTTCAAAAGTCAAAGTCATGTTGACTGTTTTCTTTGACTATCGCGGTGTTGTGCACTCGGAATTCTTGCCGGAAGGTCAAACGGTAAATAAGGAATATTATTTGAGTGTTATGCGGCGTTTAAGAGAGCAAATCCGACGAAAAAGGCCAGATTTGTGGAAAGAAAATTCTTGGATTTTGCACCATGATAATGCACCTTCGCACAAGGCCATCATTGTGAACGAATTTTTAACCAAACACTCAACAAATACCATCGAGCAACCACCATATTCACCAGATATGGCTCCAGTCGACTTTTTTCTTTTTCCTAAACTCAAATTACCACTTCGTGGCACCCGTTTTCAATCGGTAGAAGACATAAAAGAGAATTCGCGGCGAGAACTAACCTCAATTCCGGAAACAGCGTTTAAAAAATGTTTTGATGATTGGATTATTCGTTGGCGTAAGTGTATCGTTTCTAAAGGAGCATATTTTGAAGGTGATAAAATAAATTTGGATGAATAACAAACAGTTTGTGTATTATTGATCTTTTCCTGCTACTTTCTTGACAGAGTAGTACATGCATTATGATGTTTGTCTGGACTTAAAAATAAACTTTGCGTAAAGACACACGGACACACGTCTCAATTTTCTTCTAAACCGATTTTCATATTTGTAAA
The DNA here is from genome assembly GCF_032362555.1 of Amyelois transitella. Lineage (NCBI taxonomy): Eukaryota > Metazoa > Arthropoda > Insecta > Lepidoptera > Pyralidae > Amyelois > Amyelois transitella. The sequence goes on from NC_083509.1 coordinate 10,218,852, forward strand.
TTGTCGTCCGGTGAAAATGCTGCAGTGTAGTTTGTTCCACCGCTTCTTTTACACATGCGCTTTGGAAGCGGTAGTAGTTATAATTAGATTAAAGTGATGTGACGTCAATAAGTGATACCTTGTATTCAATTTTGAAAATAAATCTATTCTATTCTATTCAAATTAAATTTATCTATTATGATACCTACTTATTAATACATCAATAGTACATCTACTATTTTGACATTTACTATGGAAACTAACTGAACAGATTGGTCGATTTTCAAGTGAAACCAGTCAACTTTTGGTCAAACAATGTTTAAATTATTAGAATTTCAGCTTCTAATTTTGATAACTATTTGGGAAGTGGTTTTGTCCTAAAGTTTGTTGTGTATGAAGTAAACAACATACAAATTAAGTATTTTCTGTTTATTTTATAATAAATGATATTTGCTTTAGATATAAATACAAATCACCACGTCTATATCCTTTGCGGGGTAGGCAGAGCCAGCAACCGTGAAATACAAAATTCAGGCCACGTTCAGCTGTTTGTCTTAATGATAGAATCGAGATTCATATAGTGACAGGTTGCTAGCCCATCGTATAAAAGAAGAATCCTAAGTTTATAAAGCTATCTCTTAGTCACCTTTTACGAAATCCATGGAAACGAGATGGAGTGGTCCTATTCTTTTTTGTTCGGTAGGGAACCACTAGGCACAAATTTTATGAAAAATAAACGTTCAAATTAACGACATATTTTAACTTAATTTAAAAATTTAAAAAATCACAATTACTGGAAAAATCTTCCTTAGTTTACCAAAATACTTACATAATTCATCAGAAAACTATAAGTAAATTTCGGTGAAATTTAGAACAGATACTGGAAACGATGTTATGTAGGCGTTGCTAATGAATTATCTGAGATTCTGGGAATCTATGGGTAAGAGGACAGGAATAGGTGAAAGATGAAATATCAAAGAGTATAAGTAGACACACGTCTTGGTATCCACGTGGTACTGGCCGATAGTAACAAGAATTAAATATAATGTTAAGCTGGATACTTTTATGGACGGAGTGGAATGAGATTTATATGACTAAATAGACAGGTCATCTGAAAAGACGTTTCCACGTTTATTAAAGAACGATTCTGGGAAAAGAAATAGTCAGGTAGAAGATTATACATTATAATGATATGACAGCGGATGATATTTACGATATAAAAAAAATAAATGTCTTGAAAATGACTTGACACATTGACATTGCTTCAAAAAATGGGTCATCTAATTTGGGAACTTATATAAAATAAAATTGTCGCTGACATAAATTTTTGCCCACAAATCGGAACAATGCTCTGGCAATAGAAATAAATAAATCATCCGGAAAATGTTCTAAAGAAAACTTTTACTAACATTCTAGATATTCGACAAATGAACCTATTCCAACACTATCGAGCCAGAACCAATTACGAACTTCGTTTAAATTTGACACGTACGAGTAGTTAGTAGACAGATGTGATGAGGGCTTTCACTAGATTCTGAAAGTCAATATGTGAATTAGTCTAATAGTAAATATCTAACGTATAACAAGGACAACATCACAATATTTTAGACAAAAAAAAAAACAGTTGCGAAAATGATGTGAAAATCCCAAAAAAACATAACACACATTGCTTCCAAAAATGGGTCACTGCAATGTTAAACCGTCTGCATTGGGCTAAAATGAAACTGCCGTCGACATAACTTTTTGCCCACAAATTGAGATAAACAAAGCGCTATACTGGAGTTTACGTCATGAATACAAACGGTGGAATTAGGGATGTTATAATATGATACACAGCATGCGCCTAATTTAATTCCACGAGCTAAATTTAGTGTTGCCCGCTCTGTTCGTCGTTTTTTACCCTTTATGCAGTTAGGCATTTCGGGTCATGTTTGCTATTGAATTAACTAACTTTTTGTCCTAATATTAACGTCTAAATATGAAGGCATACTTTGTGGCTAAATGATACCAGCTGGAAAAAATAGGCTTTAAGGAATATAATTTTTTAGACAGAATTTGAGAGATAGTGAAAAGGAGTGCTTAGAGAGTATGTCCTATAATTATTAAATGAATTGATTAACATGTGCTATATAAATTATTTAGCATAAAATACAATATATATGTATTACAATTTGCGTGCTCAATATAAATGGTTCTCTTTGTCAATGGCGTGGTTAATTTAAAGTGGAATTAAAATTGAAATTAAAACGTAGTAATTAAAATTGATATCTCAACACAGAGAGGTAATGAACAAAATTAAATAACACAGTCATCAAGCCGATTGATGAAATGGAACTCCATTTTAATTAGTTTTATTTCAGGGTCTCACTGCGGTTCAAAATTTTAATGTGTTTCGACTGTACTTTTCGTAGATAAAATTAAATTAAATAGGACAGCTTAATGTAAGCTTGTGGATTAATTTGTAACTGATGATTTTGGTTTCACTTGAAACTGAATTGTAAGCTTAATCTCCGTTATTAAAATAAAATTAAATTGCATTCATTTTATTATCAGTTATGTAAATCATTAATTGACAGTAGTTAAATAAACAAAATATAATACAAAAATTATATAAATATCTAATTTTAATAATATCTTATATATAAAATTCTCGTGTTCTCTCCTTAATCCTCCGAAACGGGTTGACCGATTCTCATGAAATTTTGTGAGCATATTAAATAGGTCTGAGAATCGCCACCATTAATTTTAATAGGGATAAAGGCGTGATTTTACTATTGGTTAAATTATTATTTATAAAAATCTGTCTATATTTAAAAATATCTGTGCATATTTTAAAGAAAAAAATGGTTTTCAATAAAATATAATAATGAAATACGAAATTATATGGTACGAGATATCGTATTACAATTTATTCATAAAAAAAATCATGAAATGTGTAGTAAAATTTTGTGAAAGTTGATTCAGATGATAAATGTAGGTCAATTTTCCTTTTTTGTACTTCATTGTTTATTTTTATTGTGCAGGTATACTATGCAGAAAAATAAATTCAATACAAATTTCGCAACAGCATTGTTTTTTACAAATTAAATATCAAGCAAAAAAAAGTCAAATCAATCTCGCAAATGATGAATGATATTTATCATTCATCATGTATTTTGTACTTGTATTCACTATGTATTTACATAACACTAATATTTTAAGCAGTTGTTAAAAATAATATTAGAACCAGCGTGGATGTGCCTGTGAGTTAATAGGGGACTGACATATCACATTGCGTCCACGGGACATTAAGCTGAAATTTTAGTTGCGCCAAATTTCAGAACACCGCTGACATAGTTACATTGTGGACGGTCACACAATGTGCGACATTTGGTTTGACTGACCGGAGATTAAATTTTCTATTTTAACCTTCGATTTGTGTGTTGATAAATATGATCGCAATAAAGTATGTTATTAACAATGTCTGAGCTAGAAAGCGGACGGTCAGAAAAATTAACAGAAACTAAGAGAACATATAAAAGTTCCTTATTAACCATGGTACCCACAAAAGGAGTTATATAAAATATCATAAACTTAAATACATGATATCAACATTTCAACGGGTTATTAAAAAATAAAGATGAGTTAATAAAGAACCGATACATCATTTTATGCCACCAGAACATTAAGCTGAAATTTTAGTTGCGCCTAATTTCAGAACACCGCTGACACAGTTACATTGTGGACGGTCACACAATGTGCGACATTTGGTTTGACTCACCGGAGATTAAATTTTCTGTTTTAACCTTTGTGATTTGTGTGTTGATAAATATGATCGCAATAAAGCATGTTATTAACAATATCTGAGGTAGAAGCGAACGGATAGATGAGAGCCGAAGAGATTTTTCTATTATTTTAATTCCTTTGTTTATGCAATTAAATAATATTCTGTTACATACATACATATGGTCACGTCTTTATCTCTTGTGGGGTAGACAGAGCCAACAGTCTTGAAGAGACTGAGTGGCCACGTTCAGCTATTTGACTTAATGATAGAATTGAGATTCAAATATATTCTGTTAGTATCAAAAATCTGTGTTAATTGTGATCGGCCGTATATACAAATACAGATGGTTATAATGGAAATACAATTATGATTATTGTTATCATATGACCCTAAAAATTAGGGATGTTTAATATACAAACATTTATCACATACATATAGATAAAAGTAAACAAAGACGACAGTATAGTAAAGATTTGAAGGCCACCTTCAGCTAAATTGTTTAATGATTCACATACAAGGTGGTGTTGTTACCCGAGTCAACTTTTAACAATTTTTTCCAAAAAATAATACCTCCTTCAATTGTATTCCTCATTTGGCTAAACGTTTTGTTTATTCAAATAGGTACGTCCAATAACAATTTCATATTCATAGGAGCCAGCCGTTTATGTCATAAATATGGATTGTGATATAGTAGGTGTATGGGCCTCGGGAAATTGCGCGCCCAAGACAATATGTTTTTGAAGATTGTATGACCGACTTGGGGCCATTTGCCAAATACTGCCAACGATATGAAGAAACAGTATAGTGTTATGACTGACTGTGTATTTCAAATGTTATATTTTGTGAAGCAAAACCTCCTGGAGCAGATGAGTGGTTCTTGATGGAATTTCGTTTAATTTAAGACTGTAAGATAAATTGTGTTAAAAATACTTTGTAATATACCAAAATAGATATGAATCCCTTTCTAAAATTTATATCTTGCTAACAATTGACGTATACATACATATATTTGTAAATGTGAAAGTGTTGGTTTGTTCACTTTCTACGTGAAAATACCAGAACCGATCTCCAATGAAATTTTAATTAAGAACATATTTATATGAAGTACGAAGGAAGAATAGAGTACATTTCACGCGGATGAAGCCGCGGGTGCAAACGGTTCTCTATTTACGAGTATTAGCATAAAATTTTGTGTCATAATTTTACATGGCATACCTTTGTTTAGCCTAATAATTGTTACCCATAAAATTATTTGGCATAACTTTTTTAGGCATATTTATATTTTTTTCATACCTAACCTAACCTAAACCTAAGAAGTACTCGCCTTATAGCGCATAACAATACATCTGCTCCGCGCAAAAAATAAATTAGTCTAAACTATATTTATGCCTACTGAAATAGTAGGTATGCCAAAAAACTATTATGACAAAAAATAGTATGCTTAACCAATAAATAAATAGTATACGTATTTTATTGTCATATATAAATATGTCAGAAAACTTTGTCATTCATACATTTTGCGATACAAAACACACAAAGTTGTGTCGTAAAACTGGATTGCTATTCCAAAATTGTCCATTTGTACCAAATACTGTTCCTATTCCAGTGGCTAGCACTGAACCCATAAGGCATTCCTTATTTACAGCTTGCTTTTAGCCGTTCAATTGTCTGCGGTAGACTTGAATGAAACTTTAAACTAAATTATGGTCGTTTCATACTAGATGGCATGTAAAAAATTGATTATCAATTCATCTGCGTAAAAATAAGCACATATACATAAATTGGAGCAATAAATTGGATGATGAAACGAGCATTGATAAAATTGGGGTGAAAGATTAGATCCAAATTTTCCATTGCTGATAAAAAAGTATAGTCCTTAGTCGCCTTTTACGACATCCGTGGACAAGGAATGGAGTGATCTTATACTTTTTTAAACTGATGCCGGAAACCACACGGCACAATTTTATAATCTATAATTTTTTAATTAAAACGAATAAAAAATATCGTTTTTATAAAACCTCCCAATAGATGTGAATAGTGTACATGTTAGTTGGACGATGTTGTTGGTATTTTATTATTGCTGAAAATGTAAGATATTGCAGTATGCATACAAAAGAATGTTAGAAAAGAGGTTTGTGTGTCGTTACATAACCGAAACAAAGTTCTTGTAGCCAAGAAACTTAAAATAGTTTTAAGTCAGATCTTTTCAGTTCATTTATTCCTTTTAGTAAAACAGTTGTCGTAAAAGGCGATTAAGGGGTAAGCTTAAAAACCTGGTGTGGTTCTTTAAGGCGATGGGTTAGCAACCTGTCACTATTAGAATCTCAATTCTATCATTAAGCGTAATAGCTGAATGTGGCCTTTCAGTCTTCAGCAGACTGTTGGCTCTCTAAGGGAAAACATTATTGTATGTTAAACTATGTAAATATGTATGTAAAACAATGTATGTATAAAAACTGCTTAACTGTCCGGACGCCTATCAGTCTTTTAAGACTGTTGGCTCTGTCCACCCCACGAGGGATATAGACGTGATTATATGTGTGTATGTATGTTGTATAAAATACTATGTAACAACAATAATGAGCGCCTTATATTTGTAAGCCATCGGGCTTGACATTGACTAATGGTGTAATAGAAACATCATAAAGTAAATTATAAAACCATTAGAAGCAACAAAGAAATTACTGAATTTTATATCGAAGTTACAAAAAGGACTTGTGAAGAATTGTAATATTATGTTATTATATATCGTTCAAACTTAATTTGTCTTTATTTTTGTTACGCAATTCAAAATGTGAATTTCCTGAAATCAACTTTCATTAGAAATAAAAGATCGTTTAATTTTTCAAATATTGTACGATGCGTGATAGGTAAAACATAAAAAAAATATATAAAAAAACAAAAAATAAAATAATAAAGACAAACTTAGTAGAAGACGCTCCTATAAGTTTTATCAACGAGAGCTAATTCTTGAAGGAAGAAAAAATAAATATTAATTTTCACAAAGATTTAAAATATTTCTTCACACATCGACCTCACCTCTGGCCCCATAAAATATGTCTCGCTATCGGGCGGGTCCACTCCCGATGATCCCGGTAACGTATCGGCCGCTATTCGTCCTGGGCGAGACCATTTGCTAAAGGGGTGAGGGATCGTCACGGATTTATGTTATAGAGCTGTCTTGAGTGGAGCGGTTTCAATGTTTATTCGTTATTCAATGTACTAAGTACTACGAAGATAACTGTCAAAAGTTAAATTTAATGAAATTTTCAATACTCGTTTACATGTAGATTTCTTATGTGTTCTAGAGTAACACTAAGAGAGAAATTCCCGAAACTCTTGTGCTGGCAGACGAAGCCGCGGGTGTACTCTATTTATAAATAGAAAAATACATCTGGAACGTCTAGAACATACGGTTTTAAAATAAGAATCCAAAGTACTTGCCCAAAAACACTTGCTTGAGACACGATTTAAAATGAGAAGCTTCACACATCGACCTCACCTCTAGCCCCATAAAATATGTCTCGCTATCGGGCGGGTCCACTCCCGATGATCCCGGTAACGTATCGGCCGCTATTCGTCCTGGGCGAGACCATTTGCTAAAGGGGTGAGGGATCGTCACGGATTTATATTATAGAGCTGTCTTGAGTGGGTTTCAAAGTTTATTCGTTATTCAACGTTCTAAGTACTACAAATACTACGAAGATAACTGTTGTCAAAAGTTAAATTTAATTAAACATTCAATACTCGTTGACATGTAGATTTCTTATGTGTTCTTGGGTTACACTAAGCGAGAAATTCCCGAAACTCTTTTGCTGAAAGACAGAGCCGCGGGTGTACTCTATTTATAAATAGAAAAATACATCTGGAACGTCTAGAACATACGGTTTTAAAATAAGAATCCAAAGTGCTTGCCCAAAAACACTTGCTTGAGACACGATTTAAAATGAGAAGCTTCATACATCGACCTCACATCCGGCCCCATAACTTATGTCTCGCTATCGGGCGGGTCGACTCCCGATGGTCCCGGTAACGTTTCAGCCGCTATTCGTCCTGGGCGAGACCATTTGCTAAAGGGGTGAGGGATCGAAACGGATTTATATTATAGACCTGTCTTGAGTGATGTTGAGTTTGAGTATTTCTGAGATAATTTTCAAAGTTGATAAAATCATGTTTTTATTTTTTAAGTAAAATTTATTTAGCGTCGGTACTAGAGTTAAAATCTAGTATTGACAGGAACATACTGTATAAAATAATTTTGCCGGCGTTTAACCAGTTACGTTCCTCTTCGGTCAAGAGTCTGACCATGGTCCTCAAGAGAAAACATAACATACCCATGTTTTCAAACGAAGCTCGTTCCGTCTGACCTTTAAAATTCAAATTGTCTGAAATGTAATTTATTTCTCACTGGATTGTTTGTTTATTGTGATCATATAAATTATGTAAAAATACTTACAAATAAATATGTCCACCTCTACTTGACCTTTGAATCATATTGCTAGGTCAAAAATCCCGCTGTCAAATCACCATTTTAAATGAGCACATTCAAACACACACAATATATATAAGTTACACTTAAACAATCCCGTATGATAAATTGGAATAAAAATATATATTTTAATTTAGATTTGCAATTTTCATTATTTAATTTAATATTACACATATCCAAAATATTGTACAACAACATGCCTTTCATGCATCATAGTTAAGGGCACTATTAATTTTAGTGTTTATAATATTTACCTGCGTCGATTTAAAATTTCCTGTTGCGTGTCACGCATATGCGTTATGCGCGAGGTATTTAATTTGCTCATTTTAAATTTAGTGTTCCGCACAAAAATTGTGAAACGGAGTCCTATTATTAACAATATGTTGTTAATTTGTCTGTACGTCAATCATCAGGAGACAAGGATCCGTCTATGACCCGACATTTAGGAGTGGGGAAGGGCGTTAATTAGAAGAAGAGAATCCCCTCTGATCGATCTGATACTGATAACAGGGGAATCTTACCCAGCTTGAGTTATAGTAACAGCTTCAAAAGTCTATAGTTAAATGTGCAGTTTTAATAACGATAATAGTTATTCCTCTCGGGAGGAGAATTCCGGGTGCGAGCGCGAGTATTGGGTAAGTTAGGTTTTTACACGAAGCGACTCTCATCTGACCCCCGCGACCTTTGCAGATAAACTTAACTCATATTCGTTCAGGGTAGAAGCCGCATTAGATGAATGTGGCAAATGTCTTCTTCAATTATATCCATTGGAAAGAGATAGAGTGGTCCTTTTCTGAAATGTTGAAAACCACACGTACCTAACGTATTCAGTCCGCCGTTCTAAATAAATAAGACAAATATTTCAGAGAGTGTTAGGAATTGTGGGTCCTAAAGGTCAGTTCACATCGAAACGAGATCCGACGCGACGCACACACATTTTAATCGAGTAGCTCAAAACTTTTATACAACTCGTAAAGCAGTAGGCGTAGCGAAATGCCGCGTGTCGGGTTGTGTTTTCCTCGGTGTGAATTGACCTTTACAAGCATCAACAATCATCGACAATTATACAAGAAAAAGAAATTCTTCCATATTCCAATAGGGGTGTATATTGGAAATAGGCGCAATGCTATAATATGTTTTTATTTTTAAAGCCTATAATTAAGCCATATTTAGTTGAACGTAGCCTTTCTGTCTTTTCAAGGCTTCGTAAGGAAAATACTAATATACACTTACTTCCCTTCGTAAGGGATATATAAACGTGATTATATCTATGTATGTATGTATGTACACATTCGGTCATGCTTTCATTCTGAATGAACGTTAAATAATACATGCGGAATTACAGGGTCGCACTGTAAAAGTGAATTGAAGTGACTCCTGGCTGCAGTCCAAGTGTGATCACCATTTATTATGTCAGCGCTTTGTTCAATGATGTCGTTAAAAATTTTTATGTTTTAAGTAACTAATTATTTTTTTAAAGATTCGATTATGAATGAATGATGAAAAAACTACGGAGCCTAACATCTGATGGAAGATTAATTTGCTCGAAATGAGAAAGATTTAGTATTGCAACTTAATACTTATGATCAAAAATGTAAATTAAATTAAGAGTATTATGGTAACATTATTCTTTTTCATTATATATCAAAAGATGAATAGTTAAAAGTAAATAATGATATTATCAATTAAATAAGATCAATACTATAAAATATGACATTCATTATAATTATCCATGGTCAAACTACTATTTTCGGTAAATTCCAATAAAAACAGGTAAAATGATTTTCCTTATTAGGTGTTTAAGCAGGCAGACTAAAGTAAGTATTTGATATTGACCTGAGTTCAAACAAAAAAAAAATACATGCTGACTCGGCCTAATTTTTAAACCGAATTACCTTTATACTGTGTAGTAATTGTAAATCATTGTAAACGTTACCGATTTTCCTTGCAACTATACACAGCTATTTGATCAAGAGTTAATTTGAATAATTAAGATAATATCTCGCACGCACTGTTACAAGCGATGAAATTTAAGTGCGAAATAATTGAGTGGCTACGACGGCCTTGTATAATTAATTCACTTGGAAACTAGTCAGGCAACTTAGTGAAAAAATAAATAACGCATAGAGTTGTTTGACTTATATACCCTAATTTTTAAAGGTTAACTGGTAGATAATGCTATTAGCATGCAAGTTCACCTATTGTACTTTTCACGCTCATTAAAGTTTCAAATAAATGATTAAATAATGTCAATGCGCAAACTTTTTCAATGTGGTTGTTTTTTTCACAAAAATTGGCAATAGTTGTGAAATTTGCAATTAGAATAAATAATTATTTTTGAGTTAGATATGTACGTTTGATTCTAACAGGATCAATCCTTATAAGGGGTATTTTTTGCATGAAAAGGTATTGAAACATGCATACACAATTAACAAGGTGATTTGGTTTAAGGCAGAGGCAGATGTTAAAAAGGAACATTTATATAGTGCATCTTTCAATAAGTTCCCCTGCGAAAATTGCGAACGTATTGTCGAAAGTGGCATCTAGTAAAAACCAGAAAAATCTAATTCAAGATCTATGAGTAAAGAGCTAAGAACGTTTCTCTATCAGGACTAACGTCAGGCTAAAGAAAAAGTAGTCAGATAAAAGTAAGGGAGGCAGTGGAACATTGAGAGATAGAGAGAAAGAGAGGGAGAGAGAGAGAGGGGGGGAATATTGTGAATTTAAGATCATAAATAACTTATATTAACAAAGTTACCTGTATGATGTGTCATAGCAATTAAGCCGCTTTTGTTATGTGCAATAATACTCTAGGGAATTCCATTCATGCATAATTTCATTTATAGGAACATATCGTCCAATGACATCTACAATTTGAAAAGCTATGTCATTTAATCCAATCGGCGGACGTTAATAGTATCCTATTGATTGGTAACGTTTGCCTAACCTCTAGAACAATACTAAATTACGGTACAAATTGGTACGTCTAAAACGATATACTGCATGACACGTACGCCGATGGTAATAAGGTTTCTATGTTTTTAGACGTACAATAAGCATAAAACGTAAATCAGAAATCCGGATGGTTTGATTTGGTTCTGTTTATAGAGGTTGTTTACCTACTAGGTCGGTAAACTGGATATTTCCGACGAAAGTATGATTCGCTGAAACTGGCCTGATTTTGGGCCAAAGAGGTATTCACTAATAATTATAAGGCATAATGCTTATTTTCTTTCTTTTTATATCTCTTCGGTTACCGAAGAGTACAAAACCAACCATATTTAATAACTTGATTACCAAAAGTATAAAAACTTTGAGTTATGTTTTTTTTTTCAATATTTGAATAGGTAATTGTTTTCCACCTCACCTGTTGGTAAGTAACCCTGCTTGTTTGCGGTTAGGCTGCTTTAATTTTGACATCTTAAATACAATTAAATAAATTTATCTTATCTTCATTTAATAACACTCGCTATTTATCAATGTAAATCCAACACAAAACAAGCATTCACACCTTTTTCAACTCTAAAACAACGATAAAATATTCAGACGCAAGAGAACTTCTCCAGTCGAATTCCTTTGAGGGCAAATAGGGAATTTATTGGACACCTTCCGTTTCAATTTGCGAGTGCCGGGAAGACGGTTTTGTTCCCCTAGGACCCCTTCCCTAGGGTCTGGATTCGCCCTGACCTCACCCTCAAATGGGTATATAATGCTATCGAGTTGAAGAAATACGTTCTTACTGATAGTTTGTTTCGATCCTTTGAGGTTATCGTGTCAAAATTGATCGTGTCTTGCTTATGCAAGATTCAAGGGTTAATTTGTAGAGTTATTAGCTTTTGCCCGTGGCTTTGCTAGCGTACATAGGGCGTGTTTGTTAGTTAGATTAAATAGTAACCGATGCTCTTACGTTGAGCGAAAACATTGTGAGGAAACCTGCATATTCAGGCAATTGGACGTGTAACCATGATAGATCCAATACGGGTTAGGTTCCCCGGCAAAGGTTGTGAAGTTGAAGGTCAGGCGGGAGTCGCTTCGTGTAAAAACCTGACTCACCTAATCCATGGCCAAAGGTATACCCCGGAGTCCTCTCAGTGGTGAGGATGCAATTGGGACTACAGCCAGGACGAAAACGTAAATTACAGTACAGAAAATATGATGATGAAATGATTTCGATAAAAGATAACTTGTCCTTCTCAGTAAATACTGTAGTAGAAGATATTTTAAAAGTAGGTTTTATTCTACCTTTGGCCATGAAAAGATTAGACAAAATGAGCAGAGAAATATTTTATAGAGGACCTTGGACGTTAAAAAATTAGAGAGTGATTAGAGAATCAATGAACTGTCAATGATGTAGCTTATGACAAATATTTTTTTTTCAGTAAGTACATTAAGGTGTCGTAACAATATACAACATTCCTTTTTAAAAAAAAAATGGGTTGGTACAGTCACGTGTCTTCGATCATATAAAATAAGCTACATTCTTTTCTTAAAAAATTGACCCGAAATGACTGGCAATTTTCGTAACTTAACAACAACTGAGCGAAACAAATGGACCCAATTAATTTGGTACCTACCCCCAACACGATCTAATTGGTAAGTTTATGTCGATCCATTAATTTTAAATAATTAAGAAGGGCCGACTTAACACTCAGTCCGAAGGGTTGAATGGACCTCGTAATTTATTCAGATAGTTTTAAATATTAAAGGCAAGTGACGCATTGTACTTTTGCATACAAGGCTTTAGTTTTGTTATAGTTTACGTCAAATATTAGCTGTAAGAATAGTATTTGTAAGTGGCCATGAAGCCATACAGCTAAGCATGGCCTTTCAGTCTTTTCGAGACTGTACTTTTGTATACAAAGGTTTAGTTTTGTTATAGTTTACGTCAAATATTAGCTGTAAGAATATTATTTGTAAGTGGCCATGAAGCCATACAGCTAAACGTGGCCTTTCAGTCTTTTCGAGACTGTTGGCTCTGTTTACCCCGCAAGGACTATAGACGTGACTGTATGTATGTATGTATCTCATCTTTATCCATGGTTCTGTCTATCTTCCGGTGAGGATGCGCTGTTCCGCGTTTGCTCTCTAACAGCGCACCTCTTTCTCTAAATTATCAGATATTCATTCATTCATTCATATTACCACGTCTATATCCCTTGCGAAGTAGACAGAACAAGCAATCTTAAAAGACTGATAGACCGCGTTCAGCCGTTAGGGTTAATGATAGAATTGAGATTCAAATAGTAACAGGAAATCAGATATCATCCCAAAAATAATTATTGTTACCGTCGTTTATAGTGCTTGGCTTTATCGACGGCTTAAAAGCCTCGTTTTGGCTATAATTGCCATTTTTATTCCATGCAACTCAACGATAAATGCAATTATAGTCTGAAATTAATTGATTCTGTTAATAGCGCTCTTTGAGCTGAGAGAATTGAGTGAACGATCATGAAATATCATCACCGTATACTATCTTAATACTTGCAGTATTAAAAATGTTTATTTTTATTGTGGTTTAATGCATTTAGTAGAAATCTACACGTTTATGAAATAAGATGTGTAAACGTGATCCAATCCAATATGTGTCGGATTACCCTGCAAAGGTTGCGGAGTTAAGACAGAAGTCGCTTTGTGTATAGACCTGTTCGTTACAAAACACAGGATCGTGGTCAAAAGCCGTGGTCGTGTCGTGTGGTTCCTGGAACTTCAGAATAGGAGAACCACTCCCATCTCTGTCCTATGGATGTCGTAAAAGGCGCCTAAGGGTCTAATAAACTTAGGATTCCTTTTGTAGGCGAAGTGTTAGCAACCTGTCTTTATTTGAATCTTAATTCTATCGTTTAGCCAAACGAACAGCTGAACGTGGTCTTCCAGTGTTTTCAAGTCTGCGGCTCTGTCTATCCTGCAAGGGATATAGACGCGATTACGTGTATGCATGTTTAAATAATAAGTACTTTTTCAAAAGAATAAAGGTTTAAAACTGCTATTTTCAGATATTTTGTACTGTACACAGCTCACCTCAGTAAAGAATTTACTATTCTGTCCGCATTCAACAAGGGGCTTTTAGTTCAGGAAACGGTAATACTTTAATACCGAAAGTGTTTTCTGAAAACGGATGTCGAAATCATTATTTAAAAACCATAATTTTATTTATCTTTATTTTGACAGATTAAAATACAGAGAAGCGGCCAGTTAAAATGCGTGATGGGCAAAAAGCTATAGGTTCAAATCACACCTTGGCCATGTACCAATGACTTTTTACTACGCTTTTATTAGCTTGGGTTGTATGTATGTATGTATGTATGTATGTATGTATGTATGTATGTATGTATGTAACGGAATCTTTGAGCTTAATTTTCACTGATTTCTAAACGTCTGATCAACTTGGAACTTTGCACACGTATCAAGGACCGATGACAATGCAATATTTTGATAAGAGTTTCTCATTATCCTTATTAAAACTGCCAGGATTAATAAATTCATTTTTAGATCCTTCGTATGAGAGTAAGAGAGACAGAGATAGCACCAGTGCCAGTAATCTCCATACAAGAAACCAAGAAGTTCTGACGTATAATGAGTCAAAAAGAGATGTAATATATTTCCATATAATGTTACTATTAACCTGAGGCTTCTTTATTTCATCGCATTGCTCCATTTAGAATTACCATTAGAAACCATAGTAGAATTAGTAGAATATTTTAAAACAATAAAAAATATATAAGTAATAAAACAAAAGTAATAAATGAAAATTGAACAACTAAATTTACAAAAATACAAGAATAAAGTTACTACCTACAGAACTTTGCGATATTTAATACGTATTTAACATATTAATGCAATTCTTGAATTAACATTAGGTATCTTTTGCCTATTTATAATAGCAACACTGTAATACTCGTTTGGAAAATGAGTGACAGTTTTTTATGTCAAATAAGTTTTGATTGAATTCGATTCGAACACCTGTAAACTTTCTTTCTGTTGTTTTTTACCGGTGCCTGTGTATTTACCTATTTGCACTTTGTTTTGTGCTGATAACTTGTCGTTATTTGGAGTTTGGAATCTTCCGTTGAGTCGAGCTTTGTTCTTCCGGATATTCGTGTGATTTTATCATCTGAGATTGGACTCTGACTGTGTTTACTGTGTTGTGCAGATATTTTGAGATAGGACTCCTGTAAAAAGTACCTTATTATTTGAGATAGGAGTCCCAAGTTTGTGTTTGTTTTTGTGAAAGACAGATTTTACAACAAAAGTGCCACGATGTCTTCAGATAAACTTTGTTGCGTTCCTGGTTGTAAAGGCAGTGGAGGTATGTTTGAAATATTTTTGTTCCTGTATCAATCTACCTCTTAATCTTGTGGTTTGATTCCTGGCAAGGCCACAATCGAAAATTATTACGTTTGCTGGATAGTCAAAAATATTATTAACAGTGATTTATCACTATAAAATTCTTTTCATCTGGGTTTAACAATCATCATACATACATATAATCACGTCTATATCCCTTGCGGGGTAGACAGAGCCAACAGTCTTGTAAAGACTGATAGGCCACGTTCAGCTATTTGGCTTTAAGATAGAATTGAGATTCAAATAGTGACAGGTTGCAAGCCCATCGCCTTAAAAAGAATCATGATGATGAGAATATTATGAGATTTAATCCAATCAGGCCACATATAACTTTAAGAAAGTTAGTTGTGAAAACCTCCGGCGATGGGCGCATGGTTGCGAAAGTCTTTTCTAGTAAGATAGTTATACCAGAAGTGTTAACTTCCAAAAAATAATTGTATAAAAAAACTAAAAAACTACGCTTTTATTGCTAATCAAACTAAAAAATAGAAAATAAAAATTAATGACAAAGGAATTCAGTAGTAGCAAGTCGAACAATCAGTTATAGTCAGTTGTAGTAGTAATTACCTCGGATTAAAATTATAACAAAATTAAATTTATAAACAAAACAATTTAAATCAGAGTAAAAAGCGTGGGGTGCATTTTACTTCATTTTCATAACTCTCTTGTCATAAATATATGCTAATAGAATGATTTTAATATTTACTACATCAGGCACCCCACGCTTTTTACTCTGATTTAAATTGTTTTGTTTATAAATTTAATTTTGTTATAATTTTAATCCGAGGTAATTACTACTACAACTGACTATAACTGATTGTTCGACTTGCTACTACTGAATTCCTTTGTCATTAATTTTTATTTTCTATTTTTTAGTTTGATTAGCAATAAAAGCGTAGTTTTTTAGTTTTTTTTTAAACTATTATTTTTTCTAATATATGTTCATTAGTTGGAATACTAACCGATACTCTTACGGTGAGGGAAAACATCGCGAGGAAACCTGCACATTCCGGCAACTGGATGTGTAACCGTGAATCCGATACGGGTTAGGTTAACCTGCAAAGTTTGCGGAAGTCAGATGTAAAAACTGCATACTACATTCGCTTCAACCACATTCGTAACTCTCTTTATTCTAGCTCGTCGATTCTCTAATATGTACTTAAGAATTTAATTAGGAAAATGTTGATAAATTCAATTAGGACGTGAAAAATCAAATTCTGCAAATTTATGATGATGCTGGAAAAATTGCTTCACGCATTTTTTTTTTGGGATTTTCTAGCAACTTATACTATCTCTGAAACTAAACTTTACCCCATATATATTAAGTCATGCAGCTTAACTTAACCTACACGTCTTATGACTAAGCTCTTTTTATATTAGACCACGGACTTTCAGTTGCCTGAATTTACCCTCTTTTAGTCACCAAATGGTATCATGAGTAATTTTCATTACACTTCATCAATTAAACCACGAAATCGTGAGCAAGTGGCACTATTTCAGCTTGGCAAATGAACACACATTTTCCGTTCTCGGTGACCATCGAAGCACCCCACTTATATCACTTAGTGCAATGTCGTAACATTTCTTGATTAACTCGCCACTCTGGCCGAGTGTACCTCTGTTGCCAACTGTATGTCTGAAAAAAGCGCCAGTTTTTACAAGAACAGTGCGCTTAGGATAGTTTTGACAAGCAAAGTTTTGGGAAAGTGGTGGTGGGTTTTGTACAAAATTTGAGGAAAGAGACGTGATTTTAAGTACGTTTGTTTGTAAAATCCTTTTACTTCGGCCTTTTTTTTTGCTTTTCCTAACATTCAACCTTAAATTCTAAACTGTCTAAAATATCAATTCATATATTCAATTCATTTCAAGAATACTAAAAATCTGAACTGTGGCCGCTGACGTGGCTTCAAAAGCGGCTAATTTAGCGCTAACGTGCCAAGTTGGAAATACTGGAGTGTACACACCAATTACAGGAGTGTTTCAAGACCACTGTTCTCAAGTAACACTTGGAATGGTAGAGATTAAATACCGCACTAGTGAAATGTAGTTGAAATTCTAGTTGTTATAGAAATATTACAGAAAGCGATAGGGTTACCACTACAATTTTTTCTTGTGTATTTTCTGTCTTGAAGTCTTTCTAGTTAAACGAAATTATTGACTATACTCATTACTTCACGGACTGGTCACGGACAGACGAACTGTAAATTATTGATAAAATAAAAGTGAATTAAGGGGCGACCCGAAAGCAAAATTTTTTTGACAACGGAGGAACAAAGTTGCCATTTTTTTTTCTAATTTTCATGAAAATTGTACTTATAAAAAGTATTAAAATCAATCCAGATTTATATTAACCGCATTTATTGAATAGGTACGTAATGATTGTAGTGATTTAAACAAAAAGGTATCTAATTTCAGTTGGCGCTTATGAAAGGGATCCGAAACTTTTGTTCTAACAAATTAACAGTATCGTTAACTATGTAAGCAGTCCGACATTTGTTTAACAATGGAACCGAGTTATTGTCTTGTGTTATGTCACAAATTAAGGAGGTAATGGACATTTCACAGATTTAATGACGGAGCCTAATCGGATATCATTGTCGAAATTGGTTAACTAGTTTTAGGATCACATAATTTTATTTTATTTTCAAATGCACTTCACTTTACTCAGAAGTGCGGTGTATAAGGTACATACACATTTTCACTTTTTTTTAAGTATGCTTGTAAATTGTAACTCTAAATCAATAGATTAGAACGTTTAACTATACAAATACTCGGGATAGCCTGGCCTTTCAAATTCATATTCATTTGATTGCCGTCAAATAAATTACTTAAAAATAAGTTTACTGCAGTCAGTGCAGAACAAGCGGTAACAAATTGCACTGAAATATTTTCTTCTAAAACGTCAATCGAATTACGAGCCGGTTTACATCAGATTATCTTCTGTAGTTTCAACACTTTGTAATGCTGTTTGCAACCGCCATTGTTCCCAAAGAAACATCTCGTTGCCCTTTGAAGTGAAACAATATAATCAATCTTCGTAACTCTAAAGTTGGTAATCTGACGTCCTGAGTCCTGCTAAAGTTGGGTAACATTTGGTCTTTTCCAACTTCAAATTACAGATGTAATTCATTTGCAATGTTGTTTGTCGTCAAAGACTGGATTGCTTTGAAGCGGATAATTGTTTAAACTTTTATAATTTGATTTCCCGTTAATATTTCAATGCGATTTGCTATTAGTTGTGATTGAGTTACTACGTACACTTGCCACGTTTCCAAATTCTATTCAATAATAAATAAATAAATAAAAAATCAATAATAATGTCAATAATTGCTGTGTACATTTATAACTTTGCACATTTATTTTGATAAAATTGGTAATGTTTTTTGATACTATACGCTTTATATATCGCAGATACCACATTTTTCTACTTTTGACGATCCTTGCATACTTCTTTCCTTCAATCTGCAACTCATCACGTTTTTTCATGAAAATTCTACAGTCAAAGGTAATCTAACCTTATAATATAACCATTATGAAAAACGAAAATACATTTCTAAAATGAAAAGCATATATCGATCAGTTGAAATTCTCAATAAAAAAATCTAAACAAGAAAACATGGCGGATTAAACTGTATAAAAAGAGATCTAAAAATGAAAGATCAAGAGTGGGTCTCTGATTAACATAAATATATATACGGAACATACAGAAGTCATACATAAACCGGATGAAACACAATCTACGAATAGAGATCTAAAAACAAAAGAGATTCACACACGCGACATTGCATTAGAAAATCCGCAACATTCCCAGGTTGATGTCGGGGTGCGTGGGCAAAGCTGTGTTGGGACATGGCGCACTAACAGCCGGCTTTGTGGAATACACGTCGCTGATTTTCGTCGAACCCGTCTTCTTACTTCTTAAATTTGAGAGCAATTTTGACGGCCTCTGTGGCGCAGCGGTAGTACGCTTGTCTGTGACACCGGAGGTCCCGGGTTCGAATCCCGGCCAGGGCATGACGAGAAAAGAACTTTTTCTGATTGTCTTGGGTCTTGGGTGTTTATCTATATATGTATTTATTATAAAATATAGTATCGTTGAGTTAGTATCTCGTAACACAAGTCTCGAACTTACTTCGAGGCTAACTCAATCTGTGTAATTTGTCAAAAAAAAAAAAAAAAAAAAAAAAAAAAAAAAAAAAAATTTTTAAGATTTGAGTGACCAAATGAACTGCGGAATATAATCATGGAAAAAAAAGAAAAGACCATGTTATCTATCTTTAACCAGCATTTCAGCCGTTAAAAATCTACAAGTATGTACGATTTTGATACTAGTTACTAACCTAGTACTACCTACTTTATTATTGAAGTTGGTTTTATAAAAAATTTATGAGTGTTAATTAAGAAGGTAAGTATGCAAATTATCTTTGCCTACACCATTCGGAAAAAATATGTTCGGTGAAATTTGCAACCGTGTGTCCTCACAGCTGTATCAAGCGCAGGTGTTGTACAACTCGAATGATACTGCAATAACACTAAAATAAAACTAAGCTATGGTACACTGACGCTGATCCTCTTGGACACTCATCTTTCTACTTTATTTCCGAGGAAATAAGAACTTATTTCGCTCCATTTCTACGCTGTTGCCTTTAAGAGACCTTATTGTATTGGCAGGCATAAAATGATTTTCTCTTGTAACTTGACAAGCAATTGCATCTATTGGCTGAAGAAAATATGATTCTATTTTTGATTTGTGTTTTATTTTTATAGTTTATGATACTATTTTTAAACGGGATACCAATTTCTCGAATACCGTCAATGTTTTAAGTTCAGATGGATTCAAGAGCGTATGGATCTTTACTTTTTTGAAACGTAGAATGTAACCCAATTTCAATTTAGGTATTTTAATAGATATTGGTTAAGTTTTATCTCGATTTGATAAGTTTACAAATTTATTTGAAAATTACCATCACTTTTTCAGTAAAACCTTTATACATGTTACGCTCTTACTAACAAATTTGTGTGCAAATCAGAAATCAGCCTAAATGCTTACTTATCAAAGAGAACAGATATACACGTGAATTTTACGATTTAGGTGTTGAGCAAATTTC
Organism: Amyelois transitella; assembly: GCF_032362555.1. NCBI lineage: Eukaryota > Metazoa > Arthropoda > Insecta > Lepidoptera > Pyralidae > Amyelois > Amyelois transitella. Next base: position 10,239,538 of record NC_083509.1, read on the forward strand.
TACGTTAACTGAAAATCTGACTTATTTTCTGCCATAGCTTACGAATAAAACCTATCTCAAGCAGCAAAATTAGCACCAAACTTACTGCAAAAACAGAAGTATCCTTTTCTTTCTCGTAAAAATTCGCGATGTAACACTTTCCCCTAATTAACACTTATTCAGCACCGACACTAAAAGTATAATGAGCTTGTTTTGAGCTGTATGTGCCAGAATATTCCAGAAGAATAAATTGCGGCTGTCGCCAGCTTTGAAGTGCTGTCTCTATGACAGCGATAAAGTATGCGAAAGTTTGTGAGGATGAATTTATGTATGTTTGTTAGTATTTCACGCAAAATCTATTAAACAGATTTTGATGAATTTAATAGATAACCTTAAACAACACATAGAATACTATTCACACGTGGGATTCTTTTATAATATTATTTTATTTCTAAAGTGTAAGTTAATTCAAGTAAAAATACTATTATTATACATACAATGGGCGCCACCTTTTTGCCGTTCCTGTAAAAGGTTGCAAAGTTATTAGTTCCATTCGTAAGTTTAGGACCAGTGTACCTAAACTTAGTCGGCAAATAATTGACGCCGTGGAGCGCAGTTTGTGTAAAAAAAATATTTTCAGTTAGTAGCTATGATATCGACCATGTACATTTTGTGTCATTATTTATATCCTTAACTCTATTCTATCCCGTGTAACTCTTTTCTAAGGGGTCTCCTTAAGCGATCCCATAGCTTAAGAGCATAAGAGCCTTATTTCAAATTTTTACCTTCACTGGATGTAAATAAGCTATGGTATCGCTAAAGTTATTCTTATTAAAAAAAGAGACGCAGGGAACGAACAGAGTAGAATACTTATGGCCTGCAAATGACTGGCCTGTAGTATTGTGGCTGCTTAGGTGTAGAGGCCCTAATCTTTGCTCTATGCACTCTAAATGTCTCCTTGACGTTCCAGTCTACACAAATCCTCTTAATTATTACCATCTTTAAAAAAATCCTAATTTCAACACCGCTCACAGTGGCACCACACCTTCGCGTCAAGTGCTCGCAATGTGATTTTTCGCAGTGGGAGTAGGTCTTTAATGAGTCCCCTTGAAAACAAAGCTGGATACAAGCGTTTTGGCTCATGCCCTCGTTGTCTTTGATGCCTGAAGCGTACTTCATGGATTATTTTTTGATGTTACTTGTTATAAGAGTGGATTTTTATACTTTCCACTATACTTACATTTTGTGAAACGGCTGTATTGTAATGGAGTATTTTGGTTTAAGACTTGAATTTGGTTTGAGAAGGTTACTGAAATGCTGATATAACGGATTCCGAGTTTGATCCTTACTATGATATGATATCCGTCCACACATTTATCTTTTTAAATTGACGTAGACGAAGAAAACGCCACAGTGTAGTTTCTTCCGCTGATTTTCTACACTTGTGCTTTGGAAACGGTAGTAGCGTTAATTATTTATGAGTGATTTTATTTTTGACATTAATTAATGATCATTTATATCCAACGTCGAGAAAATAAAGAATCTGAATTCAAAAGCCGTAATAGAAGTTTAAAAAGATTAAAGATATTAGAGAAAGGAAAGATATCTATAATCTGGAAGAGATTGCATTAGCGATAAGCCCGCCTTTGTACCATCTCTGTCAGTTTTGTGCTGTTTTGTATGTTCTACTCTTATGGTGCAATAAAGAGTTTTATCTGTCTCTCTTTTTAATATAGGGTTTTGGATTTCTCAGTATTCTACTGTTTATTTAAAATAATATTTCCTCCTTTTCACATTCACAAGCTTCAAACCGAAATCCAATTTTTCCTCACATTCGCATCCTTATCTGATTGTATCGGCAGAAGTATTCAAATTGCCCAATTTAAATTCTTTCGGCAAAGCAATTGGAAAAATGACAGGATTAGCCTAACATCCTCCGCACCTATTTCTATCTCCCACTTCTTATGGACCTAACGTCGTTTAAATTTCATCTCCTATGCCATTGCGTCTAACTTGGCTCACATGATTCGAGTTGCTTTTATTTCGAAGAGTTAGTAAGCAACATATTTTGTTTCATGTGTAATTTTATTTTACTTCTTCACAATGTCGACAGTAACATCGTCTGATTTTGTTTTGTTCGAAGGGTGTAAGGTAATATGTCTCTTACTTATTGTTTGATAATGCATGAATACTCCGAATAAATAAAGGGGGAAACTCATTGATTAACAAATCAACGCAAACCGCTGAGCCTGTAGATTGGAATTTTGGCATGTAGATATCATTTTTTATGGGTGTACTAATAAGTTATTTCCTGAAATTCGCAAAACACAGAAAGTAATGAGATATATCGTCTCAAGTGGGCGAAGCCGCGGCTGTACTTTTGTATGTAAATAATTATCATTTTTCATCAAATAAATAAAATTTATCGTGGACAATATCATACATGAAATATGAAACTCATAACTCGCACAATGTAAAAGCCAATCTAAGTCCCCTCGGCTTTCCACCCTAACTGCCTTCTAATCATGCGGTCGAGGATGCACACTCATGAAGTGGCTTTCAAACATCAAAAGACCCTATAGGGGACGCGAAAATTATTTATAAGTTCCCTAAGATTGTACAATTTCTAATACATTCTTAAGATTGTCTCGACGCTAAGAAGCCCTTTGAAAATAAAAGTAGATTCGAGATTTCCTTAATGAGAGATTGCGACGCGTTTGATGTAAATAATTCACGAAAAATAGAATTATTATTCTTAAATTGAGTTATAATGATGTATTTACGAGTATGCTGTTCTGATAATGAAAAAAGACAATTTTTTCAGTGTATCAGTTGCTTGTCGTAAAAGTAAATCAAGGAAAAGGTAACGCGTTTGATGAAAATAATTCACGAAAAATATAATTATTATTCTTAAATTGAGTTATATGATATATTTACGAGTATGTTGTTCTGATAATGAAAAAAGACATTTTTTTCAGTGTATCAGTTGCTTGTCGTAAAAGTAAATCAAGGAAAAGGTAACTATTTGAACTCCAATTTCATCACTGAGTGAGCTGAACGAACGTGGCCTACAAGTTTTTCAAGAATATTGGCTATGTAAATAATTTTAATTGTAAATATTTAAAACTTTTACTCTGCAGCACTTATCTGGGAATATTTAAAATGAAAAAAAAAGAACATAATATTTTACTTATTTTATGTATTGCAAATTTAAATTTCTGCTGTATGATTGTATATTATTCTACTGATTGTATTATTGATTTTATCTAACAAAATCAGTCTTGTCAGTTCCTCAGCGCTTGATGAAATATTGAAGATGTTGAGTGTCAAATCTTCTGGATTAACGTTTCGCACTGAAATTAAATTTCATAATTTTTTTTAGTAAACAGAAGAAATCGATTATCTTTCATGACAATTGTTTACCACTTAGCAATAAAAAATAAGAAAAAATATTTTTGGCCTACATCTATATATTTTTTTTTTCATTACATTCCCATAAAATTTGGGCGCAATAAAATTTCTAAATACATTTTTTTTGAACACATACATTTAATCAGTATCAGACAATCTTTATACTATACATACATTCAATCAGTTCTTCCTTTACGCCTCACATTTTTTTTGAGTTAAGTTACAAATTACGACAATTGTATATTTCCATAAAAAATACCACATCGTACCTGGTCTCCTTGCAACTTTATCCATAACATCGAAGAATTCTCTTGACAGTATGTCCACCATACTTTTGTTCCCGTACCAGATATCCATGGCAGAGTTTGCCACCCATTTTGTGGGTCTGTAGTCCCTCGGCTCACTCCTCTTTTCAGGTCTAATCCTAGGTCTTTTAGAATCCCCTAATATTATTACTGCTAACACAAATGCCAATAAGGTCTTAAACTGTTTTGTGTGAAACATATCGACTGAATTTTTACAAGCAGGCAAGATTTATGGTTTGTTTTAAGATAACTACGGTGTGCAAGATAGGTTGACCTAGCAACTTACTCAGTAAAAACGGAACTGAAAAGTGATTTACATGGATTAGGAGCTCTTTAGTCGTTCATTGAAGATAGTTTCGCTTGTAAACAAAGTAGGCACCTCTATTGTTCATTTGCCGTAAATATAGGAAGATATTGATTCAACATATGCTCTTGATTTTGGGAAATTGTAAGCAAGCTTGGTATACGTATTGCAAAAGTGGTGATGAATAGTCATCGTTTATTATACGTATGCAATTCAAGAGACTCCACCAAAACATTGTTACATTTTGTAAGTGATAGATATTTTTTTCATTTTTTCGTTAATTCAATAAATATCCTGCATATTATTTAGTGTGTACCTATGTAAATATCAAGTTTGATTTCAAAATATTTTTATTTCATCTTTATTTTAACAATCACAATTCGTAAATACATAGTACAAATTATGTAACAGTCTACCATTGGGTTAAGCAGATAACTTTAGTGTGGTTGATAATAAATAATGTATAATAAACATACTTACTGTATTATATATACTATAAACATATACATACCTATATACATATATAAATACATATGTTATGATGATTAGTACATACCAATTTAGCGTTTATGCTAGGAGGATCGAACGTCCTCTGACCGATGATTTCCATCTGATTTTAACCCCTTATCACAATAGAATATAAATATTAAAAATGCAAATAAAAACACAAGTAAACCAAACAATGATTAAAGAAAACAAAAAGTAAATGACTCATATTTTTATTTCAGAACAAAATTGTTGTATAATAAACATGCACAAAGCTGGCTGAATTTATTTCTTATCTTTTTTCGAACCTGAAACAAATTTAAAATATTTTTAAACCATAGCTAAAGATTTTAATACAACTTGTCTAAACTGTTAGCTGCAAGGGAGATGATACTTTATATTTGAACAGTTTTTAGCATTTCAATTACCTTTTTGAAATAATCTTCACATTCCTAAGGCTCTTAAATGAGGTAACTGATAATTCTAGAAAAAAAAAATATTTCAAATATTAACCGATAGAATTTTAAATTTCCGAACTTTGTTATACTTAGATGTCTTTTTACTCGTAAGTCAAAACAAAAGGAAGTAAATTCCTTTGGTCCATTATAGATTTTAATTTGTTCCATTGAAAATTTGTTATCACTTGATTGTTAACATCGTAATCTACCACTCACCTTTCAATTGTACAATTTTATCAATAGCCGTCGAACCCATATTCCATAGTTCCCTTGCTAAGAAACTCATGACTGTTCTATTCGTGTAAATAAAGTCCATAGCTTTCCCGACCATCGTGTCAGAGGCCGTGAACGTTTCGTTTTCAACCTTTTTCTGCTGTTTTAAAATTTCGTTCCAGGTTTTATAGGAATTCGTAGTTGGCATTAAGAGTAGAGATGATATCGCGAAGTATATCAATGCTTGTCGTATCATTGTGAATACACACAGTTGAATGCGATGTGTTGATAGTGACTGTTGTTCTCGGGAATGACTTGAGGTGTGTTCAGATTCATGAAGAAAAAAAATTGTTGTAAAAATATTTCCATCACTGAGTAATAAAGATATTAAAAACAAACAAACAAACTTTTGTGCTGATACGAGTATAGTGTGTTGAAAAGGTTTAATAGAAATACATATATTTTATTTTGGAAAAGGTTAATATAAAATGTATTTTAATTTATTAAGTATTTTAACGTTTGTACCTTTCAGAGTTCAGTTCAGTGTCAGTAGATACTGACAGATAAAACTGTGATATACAGTAAAAGGTGATCGAAGGGCATAAACTTTATAGGCCAAATAGTAGTACAATCAGATTTTTAATCCCAAATTTTTTTATCTGTTTTGAGGAAAAACAACCTTACAGCGCATGACGGACTTTTTCAATTTGACTTGCACAGAAACTTTATATTTAAAAGATTTGCATTCCTTTTGTGAAAGAGATAAACAGAACGACCAACAAACAGTAATGAGACATCGTCACTCTAATATTATTCAAAGTATTGCATTTTAAAAAGTTTCTGTTTTTTAAGTACTTTTCACCATTTTTTTTATTTAAGAATTGTGTTGTACCATGATTCGTGCCATATTATAAGCGGTGATTTACAAAATGTTGTTTTAAACGCAGTACGTGAACCTATCACGTTCTATTTTTTTAAAAATTGGCCATGGTTTTAAAAATAGAACATGTATCAAAAATAACAGTGGACTAATTGATAATAATTTAATTTTAAAGTTTGTTTGTTTGTAAACTTTTTATTGCACATAAAAAAAAAGTTAGCAGAAAATAAAAAACATTGGATTTAGAAGAATATGCACAATGGCGGACTTATCCCAATCGGATATAATAAAGTTTTTAGTATAAATATTTGAGCTTAAAATAATCAAAATTCCTTGATGTATGAATTAAAATGAATCAATGAATGTTTTTGTCATCGTGTGAACACACCTTACGTTTCATTTGAAAGAAACTGCATAGACCCCATAAACAAGGTAATGATTCTTAAAAATGGCGTTCACTTCTCGTTTCGGGATGATATGTAGGTGGCATCGTTTATTAAATGTTAATGAATCTGGACTTATGCGGAAAAGAACAAAGTTCACTTGTCTTCAGCAAATACACATTCGAAAATATTACAGTACGATATATAACTTAAAACTTAAAAATGTCATAAAAACTGCGTTAAAGTAAAGTTATTGCAGATAATAAACAACGTGTCTAACCGTAAAACATTTCAGTGATAACTTTATCTATACCGTTTTAGCTTTATGCATATTTTTATGAAAAGTGGAAACGACAAGTGAAAAGTGACAATTTGAATTCTTAAAAAAATAAGCGTGCTTATTTTTTTAAGAATTTACAAGTGAGAATTTTTTGTTAAATTAAAAAAAATGTTTTCTATGAATTTGCATACATATATCACTTCATAATATCGCTTATGGAGTAGACACGCAAAAAAAAACGGTTTAGAGATTTTGATTAAAGAAAATTTTTCTATCGAGGCTATCGTGAATATACCTTATTGAGTGGAATATCCATTTGTTAATAAATTGATATTATATGTATTCATGTCCCATTATTTAAAACATATAAATCAGATCTTTATTACCGTTGAGTATATCTCTTTCATCTAAAATCCACAAAAAAAGAAACAACTAGATGTAACTCAACTTAAAGGTGTCTGAAAATTTTCAAAAGTCTGTTGAAAAATAACTCCTTTAAAGTGCCTCAAAATAGTCGTCTGTGGTGCCTGATAAGCGGTGTCTGTAGTAAACAGTTTCATTTTATTTTCTAGCTCAATTTACTAACATATTGCAGTCCTTGAAAAATGGCACAGATTTATTCAATTTAGTTGTAGAAGATACAGTGAAGGGAATAGAAAAAAAAATGTTTAAATGATTTGGTAATGCGGAGAGTGAGTGAAGTGTTAATGGAAATTTTGAAAAAAGAAACTTAAAAAATAATTACATTGATCAAATTAAGAAGATTAAGTAGAGAGTCAGGTTAAGTTAAACAAGTTTGCAGGATGTAGGTATGGTAAGTAGAAAGATGTCGTCTCTGCCTACTCCTCCGGGAAAGATGCGCAATTCTACGCTAACATACTTATATCTATGCCTGACTTTCCACTTTAAGGCAACCGAGCCATTAAAGACTGCTAGCCTTTTATTTCTGTAATAATGTTAAGCTTTATTAGATGTCGTCAAAAATTATTTCAATATTTTACTTTTTCTTCAGAAAGTAAAGTCTCGTCTTATTACGTCCCAAAGCTTTTTTCTATTAAGGTGTCTGGCTTCATGATTATTGAACTCATTGACCCGAGTAATTTCTTGTAATTTCACTGAGATCAAAGATAATGGGATATAATAAAAATGTATTGTTGGATCCAGTACTTGCTTCTGTATTCTGTTTGACGGTGTTGTATTTTCGTTTGAAATTAAACTTTTTTTTAAATTCTAGTTGCGCCCCGTGGCATAATTTTTGTTGGGAATTTCGAGATAAAATTACAGGTTATAATCTACCAGTTTTTGCGTGAAATATTAACAAACACACACATATATAACCTTACATACATACAATCACGTCTATATAGACAGAGCCAACGGTTTTGTAAAGACTTATAGGCCACGACCATCTGTACGGGATAATGATAGAATTGAGATTCAAATAGAGACCTGTTGCTAGCCCATCGTCTAAAAGAAGAGTCCTAAGTTCATTAGCCTTACAAACTTTCGCATTTACATACATACATATTGTAACATCTATACCCGTTGCGGGGTTGACAAAGTCAACGGTTTTAAAAAGACTGAGATTCAAAAGAGAAAGTGTTTGTTTATACACATCTATTTCGATACTTATGGCGCTCAGCTGAAATACATTAAGTTTTGCTAAAAACAGTTAGAGTTTTGTAAAAAGAGGTTGAGTTGATGTAGTAGAAGTAGACAGGTTAAGTCTCGAAAAAACTGAATGACCACATGCAGCTGTTCGCTCAATTTGAGCCTACGTACGTATTACACAAGAGTCAATATTTTTAAGACGTTATAAATTATTTTTGATAAGACACGCAGAAAGTAAGTAGAAGTATACTTAAAAAAATAATTGAAGCCCGAACACAAATGACTTTATCCACATTCTTCTCACACGTACAATGGGAACGAGGCAATCATATAATCGTAATAACATCTGTATTGATAGAATCTTCAATGGTTTGCGATTGTAGGCTTATTTTCTTTTCATCGTACTCGTATGTATTGGAAAAAGAATAATCAAATCGTATTTCTTTTCTCATTTCAAGTTCATCATTATTACATCGTACATACATATATACACACACATAATAACATCTTCATTGATAACAGGGCCAACAGTTTTGAAAAGAACGTGGGGCCTCGTTCAGATGTATGGTTTAATGATGGAATTGAGCTTCAAATAGTGACAGGTTGCTAGCCCATCGCCTAAAAGATTTCAAAGTTTATTAGCACAACCCTCAGTCGCCTTTAACGACATCCATGGAAAAAAAGAAGGAGTGGTCCTATTCGTTTTTCCTTTGGTACCATGAACTACACGATACTGCCGGGAACCACCGGTCAAAACGTCAGGAAAAAACGGCATATGTCTTAAAAGATATATCCTACTACTATTATAAAGGCGAAAGTTTGTATGGATGTATGGATGTTTGTTACTCTTTCACGCAAAAACTACTGAACCGATTACCATGAAATTTGGTATGTAGGTAGCTGAAGACCCCGAATAACACATAGGCTACTTTTTATCCCAGAGTTCCCGCGGGATTGATAGGGTTTCCATGCGGACGAAGTCGCGGGCGGCCTCTAGTCTTATATATTCTATTGTGATCAGGCCAGCATTAAAACTTGCACTTAACAACGCTCCTGTTCCCTTTGTCGTTATGACATCTATGGAAAAGAGATGAACTGATTCTATTATTGAGTAGCGACAACCATAACATGGTATAAAAAGAAAATGAAAATGATAAAATAATAATATTATTGTTATTCTTAAATTCTAGAGCTACACTTGTCTGTGTGGTTAAGTGGACCATTTATCCGTTTTTTCTGTAATTTTTTTTTTAACTTTGATCCGTTTACTTTTTTCCTTTATTTGATCAAAATATTCTTAGTCTTCCTCCCTTTTTCCATTATATTTTTCTTCGACAATTAGTTTAAAAAGAATCAAAATTCTGATCAAACGGCCTATCATGCTTCCTCTCCTATTTTGAATAGTTTTTATAATATAATATTATTATAGAACCAAAATCAATAAGAGTAAGGTCGACATTATCCAAGGAGCGAATGCCTATTATCGATTGTAATAAATGTTTTTTTTCGTTGGAGTAAAAAGGTATTACAATGAACAGTTGAAATTTTGATGCACTCCTGTTAGGACTATCGATTTTTTTAATGTTATTCTCACCACTTGGTTTGATCTTAAGAAGTAATAGTAATTAATGAATTCAGTAGAAACCAATTCATTCAACGTTTTTATTTATCATTGTGGGGTATTTTAAACATTACTTAATAATTGTTATATATTTTGTTTTGACAACATTAGTTGACGTCGGTGATGTTACCAGGACCGGCCGAGAAGAAAAAGAAGACCGTGCTTTGGGATTGGTTTTTATATTCTTAAAATAGAGTGCATAAGCCTACGCGTATATATCCTACTAATATTATAAATGCGAAAGTTTGTCAGTATGTTAGTATGGATGTTTGTTACTTTTTCACGCAAAAACTACTGAACCTATGACGATAAAATTTGGTATGTAGGTAGCTGAAGACCCAGAATAACATAGAATAACATAGAAGGCTACTTTTTATCCCGGATTTCCCGCGGGATTGATAGGGTTGCCATGCGGACGAAGTCACGGGCGGCCTCTAGTTTTAAATAATTTAGTTTGGGTGTCATATCGGAACTCCAAGGGTCAAATAATGTGATCACAAAGAGAAAACTCAGAAAATTCTCTCATTAAAATTCCATTACGCCGTCCTACGAAATATAACCATGGATTTGACGGCGCTGAAATTATTTTTTTAACAACCTATAATTTGGATGACAGGAATCGCATTGTTTTACAGCAGTGTTACAATGTACCTACTTATAATAATGTTATTTGTATGCAAAAATGTTATTCATTGAATTTACTTACTTTTCTATGTAATTTCGTTTATTTTAACCTATATTTGTCTTCCGCTGCTGGGCAAAAACCTCCCTTAACACCCAATCCATAAAGTTTTATATCTATGTAAGTTTAATGATGTAAAATTAAAATTGTTACAAAAATTTAAATGTAAAGCCAATGGTAAGCTAACAAAACGCATAAAGAATAAATAAAAATATAACGTTTACAATATAGACATAATGATAACAAATTCAGTGGTGTAAAATAATTGGACGTTTATATCAGTTTTACTTTGTAACCATTTTACAAAGTTTAATATGCTCAAGCCGAACTTGATACAACTTAATTTAGTTTTTCATGTCCTTTATACGAGTACCTTTGAGTTATTTGCTAGAAAAAATCCTTGAACCACTTATGCATAGAATTTTCAATTAATTGTATATGAATAAATCAATTATTTTATATCTATTCTAAGTTTGGATAGTTGTGAAGTTGACGTTTGAAGAAAATGCTGCAGTGCAGTTTGTTACCGCTTCTTCTGCACTGACGCTTTGGAAGCGGCAGTAAACTTAGTTTTAAGTTATTTATTTCACGTCAACCAAATTTGTGAAACCAAAAAGATATTACAATTATTAAGTGATATAAAGTGTCCTATAATAATGAAAAAAAATTAAATTTGAATTTTGAATAAACGAATGAAAAATTTTCAATTTTACAACCGAATGTTGTACATTTTGTTTTTTTTTTTAATTAAAAAATTAACTAAGCCCTCCTTTCACGGCTTCATGGTATTCAAATAGAAGGCTGGTTCGCCCTGTAATCATGGCTCCGATTGCATTGATTGACCTTTATGCAAATCGGAATTTGGAGTGAGTCGGCGCGGCGGCTTAATTGAATAATTTACCTGGTGGAAATAACCTGGTGCCCAAATAATAGTATTTTGTCAGGTCCTGCGCCTATTTCGTAATTAAATTTGGTATCTTTGTTTGCTATTCAAATGTCAGTTGATTTGAATTATTATTATTTAAACGACTTAATTTTTTTTATATTAACTTTAGACTTCATAAACAGCTTGAATTAAAAAAATAATAATTTCTAACTAATTGGTGTTTAGTTATTTTTACATACATAGATAATGTTGAAGATTTTAGACTTAAATTTAAGAATTTATTGCAAGATTATTTAGGATCACTCAGAAACGACTTAATCAAATTTGTCATACATTGTTGTGGGATAGGCAAAGCCAACAGTTTTGAAAATACTAAAAGGCCGCGTAGTTATATGAATCAATGATGGAATCGTGGTCGAAAAGGTCGCAGTGGGAAGACCTAGACGAACGTATCTTGATCAAATTAAGGACGTCCTGGTAAAGGGTCAGGTCAAGAGTACCCGAAACCGCCGAGCTTGCATAAAGAGAGTTATGAATGTGGATGAAGCGAAGGAAGTGTGCAGAGATCGTGACAAGTGGAAAGAGGTAGTCTCTGCCTACCCCTCCGGAAAAGAGGCGTGATTTTATGTATGTATGTATGATGGAATCGCGATTCAAATAGTGACAGGTCGCTAGCCTATCGTTCGAAAAGAATTAATTTGACACAATTGTTATTGAATACACCTCTCGAAACCCGAGAGAAATATTAACAATTCCACGAATTCAAAGAAACTGAATAAAAGAAAGTTCCAAAATGATTTAAAATAATAATCTTAAGAGTAGAGGTATCTTCATTTAATAATTACTTCATTTCGATGACTAATAAAAAAAAGAAAAGGTGTTCAAATATTTAGACGGACTAAAATAAATTTCGAGTATTAGAAATTATACCTTAAAACGTCAGTAACTTATAATTTTGTTCGTTAAATGAGATTATCTGTTCGTTTTGCCTTAAACGTCTATTTTAATTAAAAACGAATCTTCTACCCTAATTTATAATTATATAATCTTCTTTAAATATAAATTCATTTAAAATTATTTCGTTTAGAAAATAGATTTCAGTTGTCTTCAAAAACTCATGCAAAAATATAAATCTTTTAATAAGTTGTACAAATTAATTTTGATAAAATATCCTACAAGAGACCGGAACAGAGTTAGTAGTTGAGTGGTTAAGATGTCAGACACAGATACAGGTTCAAACTTGTCGCGGCAACATGGCCACAAAGGCCGTTTGTATGTAAAAAAAAAGCCATTTGTACATACAAATGATTCGTTTCTAAGTTACAGAAGTAGGCCTACAAGTTCGATAAGTAATGCTCTAACTGTGAGGAAAATTATTCGATTTTTCACTAATCAGATATCTAAGTAATCTAATTAGTAAAAAATCGATATACGATTACGATTGACGATTAAACAAATTACGATCACTGTAGAGTCTTTTTCGTCCACGTTTGAAACCATTTACACGAGCTATGACTACAAGATTTAAAATATTATTCAAACAAACAGCAAAATGATAATGAAGGCTTGGTCAAAATCTTTGCGCGTTCCGTTCCAATTAGTTCTTTATTGGTCCGAATCCCTCGTGGGTCCGGAGCACCCTTTACATTTTAATGAAACCGTCGCAACAAATATAAACAAAAGAGGGCGCCACTGTGCCAATGGCGATTTTGATAACTTCGATAGAATAATCCTGGTGAACATTTTTACATTTATTTATCTTATTTTATTAGATTTTTTTTTAGTTGTGTACAAACTTTTATTTTCTAATTTAATGAATAATATTTGGGTATATTTCTTTTTATTTATTTAATTTCTATGCAAAGCGAAAATTTTACAATTTAGGATAAAATATTTTTTTAACTATATATTTACTATAACAAAATCATTTTCGCGTTTACCACAATTAAAAGTCGTGATATAAGCGTTATAGAGACTCATTCCAAATGAACAAATAAAAAACGATACTTTGAATAAAATCGCAACGTCTATTTTATTTATCAACCGCAATGTTTAATTCGCCCAAAAATATTCCTACCCACCCAAATTACAGCACGCAGCCAATTACACGATTTACCGCACAGAACCTAAGCTAATAAACCACATTTGCACTCCCACTCAATTCTGCCGAGTTATAGCGGTGAGATTTCGTAAATAATTTGAGGAATCACTGCCGAATTTATGTGGACCATAAAATGTTTGCCAACATTTTGATATCAATTTTACAGCGATTACAACCTGGAATATGATTCACGGGTTACTGAAATATTCCCAATATGGTTTATTTTAGATAAACAGTAAACATATAAATCACGTCTCTTTAGGGGTAGACAGAGACTACTATCCTATCCTACTGTAGCGGGAGCAATGATTCGGCTCGACCGCCACCAAAGGGAAGATCTTCCGCCAGGCTAGGTGTTATGCCTGGGGAACCGCGGCTCCAACGATGTTGTGTCGGAGGTTGTATATATAGCTCAAATCCGTGAAATCTCTGAAATCGCGTTCTAGATACTTCGCTGCTATTGGTTGAGCGCGTCATTTTCTTCGCGATGATTGACAGTAGTTGTTTGATTTGATGTTTGTGGCGAGTGGCGTAGAGATGTCGCCACACTACTATATATACTTGTCATGAAAGAAGGTTTCCACGTACATTAATAATTCTATAAGTCGATCTAAGTATTCACCGGAATCAATGCCGCTATTTCTACTTCTACATTTTTTTTTAAATTCAGCTTCTATTAACTGCTGTTGGCACTAATATTTATTAGTCAATGATTTTTCAACAACTTCTATAGATTCAAAAATAAATAGAGTAATCAAAAACTAAACTATCTAGAATTCAATTTAAGTAAAAACCAAGTTGTGAAAAATTAAAATTATTTGCTTTGATTGAACAAGTATGAACGATATATCAGATTTTCAATCGCAGTAGAAACATACATACATACATGCATATAATCACGCCTATATTCCTTGCGGGGTAGACAGAGCCAACAGTCTTGAAAAGACTGATAGGCCACGTTCAGCTGTTTGGCTTTAAGATAGCATTGAGATTCAAATAGTGACAGGTTGCTAGCCTATCGCCTAAAAGAAGAATCCCAAGTTTATAAGCCTCAGTCCTAGTCACCTTTTACGACATCCATAGAGTGGTCCTATTATTTTTCTATTGGTGCCGGAAACCACAGGGCACAATAGAAACACTCGATGGAAATTTGCATCCAAACAAACTCATCTGTGACATAATTAAAGTCTATCTATTCATACGTCGAATACGCAAACGTGCGTGCTCGCCAAGACTTAATTGAAATTCGCGTCACCCACAGCTAGCCCAGATCATGTGACGAAATGATGTTAGGATCCCATTTGAGCTAAGTCTCTCGACCCTCAATGGTTTTTTTTATAAATTTAAAAAAGGAAAAGTAATTTGTATATTTTTTCCAAGTTTTCTTTTTGTAGAAGTGAAGTTAAATAAAGGAAAAGGTTTTAAAAATACTAGCATCAATGTAAGCTGTATAATTCTCCGTATTCCACACTATACTTATGAATAGTGTAGACAGTGCCAACAGTCTTGAAAAGACTGAATGGCCAAGTTCAGCTATTTGTCTTAAATAGTGTCAGGTTGCTAGCCCATCGCCTAAAAAGGAATCCCAAGTTTTTAAGCCTATCCCTTAGTCGCCTGTAACGACATCCATGGGAAAGAGATGGTGTGGTCCTCTTCATTTTTTGTTTTGGTGCCGGGAACCATATGACACGGCTTATGAATAGTGGCTATTGTTAAACTGGTTTAAAAGCTCTCTTTCTTTCTACGAGTCATAAATATATAACGTAACTCCGTAGACATGATACCCAAAATAAGCCACTGCGGCCGCAAACTTCTTTAGAGCAAAACAAGATTGACAAGATGATCCGTTGAAATATTTTGTGATATCCAAATAAAAGGCCGGCCAAAAAGGGAATAAGTGAAAATACCAATGCAAAAACCAATTCTGACAATCACAAAGCTGTTTCACACCCAGTTTATTAGAACCCTTCCCCTTGCTATTCATTCATAGTATCGCGAATTTAATTAATCCCCAATGTTGGGAATGATAATTGAAGATTGCCAAGGAATTCGAGGGGTGTCGTGGAATCGTTGAGCGATAATACGTAATGGAGTAGTTAATAAAGTTTGACGCTTGTATCGTATGCAGATGTGTGAATTTCATAGTAGATTATTGACTGAGGATCTAATGCAACAACACACGGTGTTTGATCAGGAAATTGGTGTTGCTAACGAGTTTGCAGCTTTACAAAAACGATTCTATGCGACATTATTTGTTTATGTTTTTAAGGTTGTGTGTACTCACTCTTAATATTTTTCCTTTATATAATGAAAAAACATGAAAAGTAAAATTAGAAAACATTAGTTGTTCCCTAAAATTAAAAAAAAAAGAATAGTAAAGATAAAATTCGCAAGCAGAAGGGAACCGCATGCTCAGTTTTAGTTAGACAAAGATATATTTAAAAATAAAAATGTTCCTAGTTAGTTTCAAAATTTACGTTAGAATATTTAGTAGTCTTTTGAAAAAGGAACCATGAATATGAAAAATTATTCCATTTCCTTGCATTTAATCCATTGTTCCAAATTTTATGGTGTGTTTTGGTAGTAGCTACTGGACTTGGGACAAAATATCTTTTATCGTGGGATCTCTCCACGCAATTGAGTCTCGATTGGTTTCGTGACTTAATTTTACTGACCAAATCTAAATCAGAGATCGTTATTTATGTAAGACAATTATTAAGAGATTTTCAATTGAAGATGAAAATTTAGTTACAAACTGGTTACAGTGGAAAAGTAGTGAACTTGTTTCATCAGAAATTTCTTTAGACAAACTACATGTTTAATTGTGAAATTATTTTAACAATCGATTTAAAATACTGTGGTGCCGTGTGGTTCCCGGCACCAATGAAAAAAAAGAATAGGACCACTCCATCTCTTTCCCATAGATGTCGTAAAAGGCGACTAAGGGATAGGCTTACAAACTTGGGATTCTTCTTTAGGCGATGGGCTAGCAACCTGTCACTATTTGAATCTCAATTCTATCATTAAGCCAAATAGCTGAACGTGGCCATTCAGTATTTTCAAGACTGTTAGCTCTGTCTACCCCGCAAGGGATTTAGACGTGACCATATGTATGTATGTTTAGAATACTCACATTCATAAAATCACAGCTTGAATTTAAATTATATCAGTTTTTACAACAATTTTCAATCATGAATCGACTTCCAAACACCTTTTCGGCGATGGGCCAGCATCCTGTTGCTTTTTCAATACTTGAACTTAAAACCCTTGTGAATTTAAATGTCCTTAATAAAATAAACGTGGCTTTTTATATCTTGTGAAAGACTCTGTCTACCCGTAAGACAAAATTTATGAAAAAGCGAGAGAGAGACATAATATAAAAATCTGAAAAATATTTCAGCTACCAAATACCTAAACCAAAATACAAATGTAAAAAGAAACGCTTTGTATCGCACCCATGTTTCTTTGAAATGCAATGTCGGCAGGTCCTTTCATGTCGCGAAGAGCCACTCGGTTTGTGCGTGACCCTATAGAGAGGGCTTATAGACACGTTTACACCTTGTCCCGGATTCTTGGCCCGAATCTTATTCGACACGTTCAGGTTTAAGAAATTTAATATACCTTTAAGATGTTAAGTACCATTTGAGCGTATTTTTTTATAATTCCTTATCATCGTTTTTCCATGATTCAGGTCAATTTAATCATCATCATAAAAGGAAAGCAAATTTATATGCAAGTATCACAAAGGGTTAATGACAATCAAGGAGGAAGATAAACTGACAGGCAAATAAAAACATTTTTTTCATTGTCGATTTTATTAGTAGTAAGTAGTACTTTTTGAAGATAAGTGTCGCACAATTAGTGTAAGACAAAAAGTAAGTCTTACCGAAAAAGTGGACAAAGGCTACAAAGCATAACGGTTAAACATAAAAGAGGGTAGGTGGAACCCACAACGATTAGAAAAACCAAAAGTAAATCTACGAATTGGGACTTGAAAAAAATTACTATTATTGTTAACAGATTTCGGGGCAGGATGTAAATAAGGTTAAATAAAGGAAAATATTCCTGTCAGGTTAGGACTCTCTTAGAAGCTGATATCTGACGGGAGTGTATGTTGCTTAAATTAGATTGACGTTTCTATGCCATCTTGATAGAATCTAAGATGTTTTTGATCAAACGTGACCATTATTTCAAAAGAAAAAAAGTAATTTTGGTTCACATGACAACAGTTTTCCTGTTCAGTTTTTTGATAAAAATATGAATGTTATTGTGTACTTATAGGGTTTATTTATAGAAGTACAAAAAATTTAATTTAGCTCAAAATCTTAATTGAATCAAATTAAGTCAGATCTTTGATAATTTTAGCACCAAAATAATGTTACAAAAGTACTTGCCGACCTTAAAATAATCATTACAAATTCCTTACCTTCAGAGGTCCCGCAAAAAATAATTAAGCGTAAAACCTAATTACTTTCCCGCGGCTTTCGCCACTCTGTCACTTCTCCACTTTTAATTACCATACATTAATTAGAAATTTTTCGAGGCCGTCAAAGCCGTAGACACTCAGGCTAGTACGTCTGCTTAACTGCCTCCTACAAGGTGTAAAAGCGAATCAGATCGTTTGAAGTCTAAGGCATAAGGGGAGGCTTTTCAGTCGCGCCAGACGCACTTGCCGAGTGCCACTCAAAAACATCAAAGGCTCTGACATAAAGATACAGACTTGGATGTAAAAATCAAGATACAGCTGATCTGTAGTCAATGGGGAGATAAAGCGAGAGGAAAAACTGAAGATCGGAGCGTGTTATAAATTCAGGACATGATGGTTCAAAAAAGTGCAAGTGATTTGGTGCTTAGAAAACTTTATTGGGTGTGCAGAACACACTCAAAATATTTTTCGAGGCAAATTGCAATACAACTTAAAATACATACTCAGAAAACATTCTTAATCTTATCACATCATGTCCCCATTTCCCGTCTTTTACGGGACAGATAGAGCAAACAATCACAATAGGTTTTCGCAAAACACATGCCAATTGAAATTTGAAAGTACTTTGATACTTCTTAGTAAGTTAGTTTTAAATTTTATTGGCGGCTTCTATCGTTCAAAACATAAAAACCCGTATATCCTGCTCTTGTAGTTATATTAAAAATTCAATTTCTAAAACTTTCCTATTGTTTTCCTTTCCCTTTTGCCAAGTTTCAGCAGCAACCTGTAGTTTGAGCTGAACGTTGGTTGTCTGTTAGTAATTCATAGCTGTATAGACAAGCTATCGCCCGTTTTCTAACGTAAATTTTTCCAATTTTATCATAAAATTTTGGAAAATAATTCCCTATTTATTATTTCATAAATATTTGAATTGAAATATCGTTTTGATTCTGTTCTCTTTTGCTGTACGAATTAACTTTTAAGTTAAAAATGCCGTATCTATGAAAATGATATTCCTATAGCAGTGGTCTATCCAAGCGCATTTATATGATATCTTTTTGACTTTTCTGCATAGATTTTGTGCATAAAAATAGTAAGAATAAAGAATACCTTCAATTTTAGTATTAATAATTGATCAATAAATAATTGATAAATTAAGAAAAAAAAAACATATGTAGATATTTCTTAACGAATAGAGTAGTTTACAGACATAACCACATAAACAAGTTTTTAAAGTGATGAACCCGTAAGGCTTTACACAATATTAGAGTAACGTTCAAAAGTATTGCTTGCTAAAGGAATAGACATTAAAATACTGGGTAAGTGTAGTTTGTGAAATGTTGGTATGACAGAAACCACACGACACTTATAGACATACGTTTTATAGCCTTCAACAATAGAAATACTGTACAAAGTATAAACAGAAAAAGGCGCAGGAGCAGATAACGATATTAACTTTAATTATGAAATTAACAAATAGTGACAGACTTCTTCTTCCTAACAATTTTTTTGCCTTCAAGGAAAACCTTGATAAGAAATTAATTTCCTTACGACACGCATCGTACCTTGAATGTTTATTTGACGACCAAATAACACATTTGTCAAAAGTAAACAGATCTTCACACGTACTTTAATTTCACATTGCAAATCGCCTTACCGCAAAATAAAAATCACGCGCACTCGAAAAAGCGCGACGTGTAAATTAAATTGTTCGAAATTCAATTTGGATTACTTGCTCTCAAAAAAGGATCTCTGGAAATTCTTGTTTCATCAATACCAATTTTATTTATATGCACTTGGAATCGGAATTGTAGATTCTTATTTGTATGTGTAATAAAGTAGATTTTTTGTTTTTTGAATCGCAAATGGATAGCGTATGTTGTTCTCACCTTTGATTCGTGGTGACAGAATGAGTAACGACATGTCTAACATATTGCGTATGGCACAAACAAGGGCTTGGGTAATCTTTTCGGGGAATTTTTGAGTTACGTCACTTTGGGAAAGTCGTGATTTGAGGTAATTGATGAATGGAATCGGTTTTTGGAAATCTTGCTGGGTAAAGAAAATTGGTGCAAATAACTCTCAATATTAAACTAAAACCAATTAATATTTAGTACCTTGCCACGGGTCCATTTTAAATTTTCATTAGTTAGGTTATTTTATTAATTTTTATTTCTATTTTTAATTCGTTTTTTTTATACTTAAACCGCTGCACCAATTTCTACAATCTTTATATATAAAATAACCTAGCCCTAAAAAAAGGGGGAAAAAAGTTAAAAATATGTGAGTGATGGAAATAAAATTGATTTATTACCACCACTTAAATACCACAAACATACAGACTATATATTAAAATATACTTTCATAATACAATTGTCTCAATCACAATCAATATAAGTTTTTTTTTTGCAAGGAAACATGCAATGGAAAATTGATTGAGCGGTAAACCTAATTCGCTTCGAATGAGGTTTACCAGATAGTAATAAATATACAAAGAAAATATTTCTGACCGCTTATTCACTCGTGTGTTTAAATTTCGTACACAATCAGAACATAAAAATATTCTTCAATTATCGCCAGCGCTGGTAGTACAAAATACTGTATTTTTCCATCGACGATCTCAATTTAAAATCAAATTACGTGATGAGCTTACCAAGTTTTGATGAGAAAGTTTATAACAGAATTCACAGGCGATTTCTTTTTACACGAAAAAAAAATATAATCTCTCAATTTTCCGCACGATTGATGAGTTAGAACGTTTTTAATTCATTTTTGTAAGGAAATGTGCAATGAGAAATTGATTTTCTTAATTGATTGAGTGAGCGAAGCGAATGAGGTTTACCTAATTGAGACAAAATACAGTATTTGTATGTTTGTGTGTTTTTAACGCGATAACTTTCGAGTCTTTGTGTCAATTTCTAATTAATATGAGATCTATCAAATAGAATTTTAAAATTTGTGACAATTTCCAAAAAAAAATATGTTACTAATAAATATATACATATAAAACAGATTTTCGTTTTTATGATATTACTATGGAATTATGTAGGTAGAGCATGGAAGTTTATAGTGTATAAATTATGTGGTCTTGGGTTCTAAATACATTGTGTTCATATACTCACGATCTAAACGCAAAGCGAACTATAAACCATTAAGGTAATTTCTATTTTTCATTTCAGTTTTTGGACTTGAGTAGGATCAAGATCTAGAGCAATATTGTACTCTCAGTGAAGAGGCTGTATCGGTTTCAAAGGCGGATTTTACTTTGAGCCCTGAACACGTTTTGTATGTCAAGAATTTCATATTGACTTCTAACACCTAATGTGGGTAGATTATATTTCTGGATAAAGTTTCTCCAAAAAATGGCAGCCTCTATTTTGAAGTTCAAAATGTTATATCATTGAAATTTATACATTCGTCTACATGCAAATAATAAGAAAACTCTATTAAAAAAATATATGATTTATCACACGATCTCATAACGGATTTTCTTGTGCAGACCCTATTAAAATTAAAATTAAAATAACAGAGATCAGAACTAAATTAAAATCAAACAATGGAGCGTGATTCATAAAAGAAAACGAGGAGATGCGAACTTCCCCTTAAAAAAATATAACCTACCAAATTCAATTTTGTTGAAATAACTCTATTAGATCATATATTAATGAGTTTTCTAGATGAATTTATCTTTTATATAAGTATAAATACAATTTAACATGAAGGGGTGCTTCATGTTAAATAGTACTTATACTTAAAATTGGATGAACAAAAAAATAAAACATACATCTTTTTCTACAAAGCACACTGTATAATTCAATTACCAGAATTAATTTAAACACCAAGAAATGTACATATTTTTTAAATGTTTTCTCTGTAAGTAAAATGTAAATTTCTTTGAGAAATAAAAATCTTTAACCACAATTTTATGGGCTAGCAAATTGATACTATCTCTAAATATCAATTCAAAGCCAGTCATAGTCTTTGGTGACTTTTGGCTCATCTGGTGTAACAACGTTAAAGAATGTTTGCGTTAAACAAAATACAGCCTTGGCCAAAAGTCTTAGGCACACTTTTAACGACATTAACGTTGTCTTTGATGTCAAAATCTAAAAATAAAATAAAATATTTGTTTTGAAAAATGCAAAAGGAAAAAGATAACATATCATATAATCATGTCCATATCCTCCGCTAGGTAGACAGAGCCAACAGTCATCAATAATCTGAAAGGCCACGTTCAGCTATTTGGTTTAATGATACAATTGAGATTCAAAAAGTGACAGGCTGCTAGCCAAGAAAGAAGAAGCAGAAGAAGAAGAATCCCAATATAAGCCTTTCCGCTATCCTAAGGTAAAAGATTCACGATTTAAAATAACTGATGTCGCGACAACCAAACCTCGACGTGTAATCTTTCAATTACAATTCCAGTGTCATCCAATTCAATTAAATTTCATATCGATCGTGGTACACGGGAAGTCCTTATACTCTTATTCCTACCAATTTTAATAAGGCTCTTGAAGGTCCCGGATTTGATTCATTATTTGTTATCGACGATCGGTTTGGAGAGCTCTCGTATTTTGGTGTTGATATTCAATAAATTATGGATAATTTGATTATATTATTATTGGTTCTCATTGTAAGCTATGATATTTTATATTTTTTTAGAATAAAGTAAATATATACGTTCCTACCTGACTGAATCACATTTGGTTTATTTTCTATTGATTTGGATTACATACGTAAAATTTCCATCCCAGAAGAGATAGCAAAATCTAGATTTTCTGAATTACCACGATCCCTACATACTTCTTTCACATGATCTACATTCGTAACTCTCTTCATGCAAGCTCTCGGTTTAGTCGGTTTAGGCACACTCTAGAACTAATTAAAATCAAAATTATGCATTTTGGAAAATTCTGATGAGAGTGGAGTTTCATCATCGGAGAGTCGACTAAGGGATAGGGTTATAAACTCGGAATTCCTCTTGTAAGGCCAGCTGGCAACCTTTCACTATTGAATCTCAATTCCATCATAAATCCATACAGCTGAACATGGCCTTTCAATCTTTTCAAACCTATTTTTGTCTGGCTTTGTCTACCTCGCAACGGATATAAACGTGACTATATGTATCTTAATACCAATTAGGATTACCAAGGATATTACTTTAGAGTAATTTTTAATATTTAAACACTTGCTTCTCCGTTGCAGAAGGAAATGCACTTAGCAATATGGCGAAGTTATTTTTAAAATGGCTGCAACTAGGGAATATCAGACCATCAGTGCTGTGTCGTGTCCAGGAATGCGCTGGGGTACAAAGATATATGAATACTGGAATGCTCAACATTTAAATTGTAAACCAGCTTACTATAATTTCCTCTACGGTCTCAACGAAAATAAAAAAAAATGCGTTTGTTTACTTTATAATACATGGATTACCTAACTAAAACTCATGCCTATGATGTTATGGGGTGTTTAATGACTTATGGCTTATGCTCCTAAATTACTATTTTTAAAAAATAAATATATATATATAAAAGACAAATTACACAGATTGAGTTAGCCTTGATGTAAATTCTAAACTTGTGCTACAATAAAATAATACAACTATACTATGTTATATAAAAAATACTTAGATAGATAAACATCCAAGACCATGCCCAATCGGAGATACTTCGTTTCCCATCATGCCCTGGCCAGGATTCGAACTCGGGACTATTATACATCAACTTACTCGTTTAAAAGAATTTTGGTAGATACCGTGCGGTTCCCGGCACCAATAAATAAGAATAAGGCTACTACTTCTCTTGACCATGGATGTCATAAAAGGCGACTAAGAGATAGGCATATACACTAGGAATTCTTCTTTTAGGCGATGGGCTAGCAACCTGTCACTGTTCTGAATCTCAATCCTATCATCAAGCCAAACAGCTGAAGGTGGCAGTATTTTCGAGGCTATTGGCTCTGGCTACCCCGCAAGGGACATAGACATAACTATATGCATGTATGTATGTATAACGTCATTACCTATAACGAAATTAACCTACACTCAGACAGTCAATATTAATTTTATTTCATATGAGATATTTCTAAAATAACAGGATACATTCTTAGGGATATTCTTTTATTGCCACTTCACTATATCCAGGGAAGGAAAAGAAAAATGAGGCGAGGCTGCTACAACCGAGTCACTATTTCTAACGCCTTTTACCATAATGGATGTTTGTACACGGTGCACCGTGTTTCATGAACGGTAAACTATTTTTCAAATTAGTCGAACAGTCTCGCTAGACCATTGTAGAGTGAAGTTTTGTTATGTTTTGTTTCGTCGAGTTGTATTGAAGTTTATTGATCGTGTTGTAAAATTTTTACACGAGAATTCTTTTGATTTGTTTGATTTTTATCAACTTATCATTAATGTAATAATGGAAATAGCTTCGAGTCACTATTTATAACGCCATTTACCATAATGGATGTTTGTACACGGTGCACCGTGTTTCATGAACGGTAAACTATTTTTCAAATTAGTCGAACAGTCTCGCTAGACCATTGTAAAGTGAAGTTTTGTTATTGTTATGTTTTGTTTCGTCGAGTTGTATTGAAGTTTATTGATCGTGTTGTTAAATTTTTACACGAGAATTCTTTTGATTTGTTTGATTTTTATCAACTTATCATTAATGTAATAATGGAAATAGCTTCGAGTCACTATTTATAACGCCATTTACCATAATGGATGTTTGTACACGGTGCACCGTGTTTCATGAACGGTAAACTATTTTTCAAATTAGTCGAACAGTTTCGCTAGACCATCGTAAAGTGAAGTTTTGTTATTGTTATGTTTTGTTTCGTCGAGTTGTATTGAAGTTTATTGATCGTGTTGTTAAATTTTTACACGAGAATTCTTTTGATTTGTTTGATTTTTATCAACTTATCATTAATGTAATAATGGAATTAGCTTCGTTTTGCAATTTTTTTTTATTGTTATTATTAAGATAATTAACAACGTAACAGTATTTTTTATAATTATCTTAGTTATATCTTAAAGCCAATGCTATCACTGGTTTTCCTTTTCTATAACAATAGTAAGTATAACATAAAAATAATCGACATACTTATAGTTAGTAGTTTTGGTTATGCATAAAAAATATATCATCAATCGTCATTTAGTTGCTGCCTTTATCTGAAGCCTTAAAGTCACTATAAAACCTGCTCATTCAGGCAACCAAATGTGTAACTATGATTAAATAGATAGATAATTCATTTATTTTATTTGCTACACACAAACCAAATAAATGAATTATCTATCTATCTAATCATTGTAACTATGAGTAGGTTCCCCAACAAATAGGCCAGAAGGGAGCCGCTTCATGTGAAAAAACTGACTTACCCAATTCAGGATCCCAGACATGTGAGAAATCAATCGGATTTATATAAATAAGATAAAGACTGAAGTAAAACGCTTGTATTTCTAGCCTCAACGTGTAATCAAAAATGTAATAATATGAAGGAAAGACCTATTTATTGTTACTCTTAGAACATGACACTACCTTTTGAGAGACTGTCGAGTAATTATCCTCAATTTAAAATCAAACAAAGCGAAGCCTTCGAGCGATCTAATTAGATCAGCTTTTCAAACAGGTTAGGAGTTGTGGATCGATGGCCCAATTCTCTATATCACAATACGTCTTTTCAATAACTGTTGTGTTATATAATTAACCAACTAACAAAAAAGGAAGTTCTATGTTCTTCTCTTTTAAGAAGTGTAATGTACTTCAAAATGATTACGTTACTAATGCTCTTCAACATCGTGAGGGAACCTGAACATTCAGGCAATTGGATGTAAAACAATCCAATTGGCAGCACCATTAGCACCTTGGACTCTTCTCCAGAAAGGTGATGAAAACGGGACTAACACCAGAAGGAAGAAAATTTATCAGAAACACTGAAACATTTTCGCCAAGCCATCAATAAAAGTAGTTGGTAACTCAATAAATTATTCACTTTTACGAACGCCGTTGAAAGAATGGCACTTCGAAATTTAATTAAAATATTGGAGTGTGTGCGTTGCTTTCATCTCTCTCAATTGGGAAATAAAATTAAAAAGAGCTACAGAAATGCATTTTAGGAATTCATTTCGAAAAAACTATGAAATAAATTTATACCATTCCTTTTGGCGAGACCAAGGCGAATTGTGTTGAAAATAATGGAGGTGTAGTTGAATACTCATCTATCTGGAGTGGACCTTGAATAAAAAAAATGGGTTATGATCAGGATACTGGAATGGTTAAATCATGGTTTTATGAAGCGGCTCTCATCTAACATCTTAGGTTACACATCCAGTTATCTGTATGGTACGGTTTCTCACGATATTTTCCCTCAAATTATGGGCATCAGTTAGTAAGACTTAAGACTGCATGTTATACATAAAATTACACCCCTTTCCCAGAGGGGTAGGCAGATTCTATATCTTTCTACTAACCACAATCACTTCATACTTCTTTCGCTTCAAACACATTCATAATTCTCTTCACGCCAGCTCGTCGGTTTCGGATACACTTGAGCTTCAAGGACCAAAACATGTTATAGAAAAAAAGCAGAAAATGTTTTATGTGTAAACTCAATCTTTTGTAAAGCATCACATTTTTGTTATTGGAATCTACGTGAGTAAATCTATTAGGAGATTACCCTCGGTTCCTATGGAAAAACACGTATATTGGTTGCTTATACAGGTACAGTGGAAAAACCTAATCTGTTTATTGTGAAATCTCTTTAAGTACCGATTTACAATGTTTTGTGCTCGTATATATGTATTATAAGAAAATATGTTACTTATCTATTATAGCACGGCTAAAATCTTTAATCGGGATTAATTGAAACTTAGAAAGGCTGCCCTACATGAATTAGCGCCTATTCCCTCGGTCGTCTTTTACGATATTCATAGGAGAGAGATTTCGTTGTCATATTCTCTTGAATTTCAAATAGTTACAGGTTGCTAGCCCGTCGCCTAAAAACAGAATCCCAAGTTTGTTAGCCTATCCCTTAACGCCTTTAACGTCATGACGACTATGGGAAAGAGATGGAGTGGTCCTATTATTTTTTGTATTGGTGCCGGGAACCACAAGGCACTATATACACACACATATACCTATATTAATACAACTGTTTAAAAATCCGCTGTGTAATTTAAGCATACATACAGACATAGGGACAGACGCGGGAATAGTCTTTGCTTTATAGGTATAGCAAAATGACTGAAACAGAATATATCCATGAAATTCAAATATGTTAAATTGTGTTGTTTTTATAGCAAAAAGCAACTAATCCCCGACATAAAATCGAGCGGGTTCGATAGACTGATTAGCATTCGAAGCGGGCGTTTGCAAGCGAGCTATCTGAAGTACAAAACACCCGTTTCATTCTGCATTTAATAACATCCCGTGGTATATGTTTTGTTGGGTGTACTTAGTTGCTGGATTAAGGATTTATTTGCTCGACGTGAGATAAGTAAGTTATATTTAAAAACCAAAAAAAAAATTCTTCGTCTATGCAATAATGCTTTTACAGGAGAACGCACTTGAAATTTCACCTTGTCTATTTATTTGAATCTTTTAGCATCTAGAGAATGAAGTGAATGATACCTCCTGGTTCCGGTTGCATCCTCACTAATCTGGCGTAAGTCAGGTTTTACCAGGGAACCTAACCCGTGTTGGATCGATCATGATTACACATCCAGTGGCCTAAATGTGCAGGTTTCCTCATGATGTTTTCTCTCATTGGTTAGTATCCAAACTAATGAACATAACTTCTAGTTATTAATACATGGCTGGGTGGAAAATTCTTCTTCATTCATTCTACCAAAGTAAATATAGACGGCAAATATAAATTCCAATGGTTGCATGCTTGCTTGAATATTGTATCAATCAGAATTCAAATAAGCCAGCTCATTTATATCTGACTGGATTTCAAAATACAACTATCTTTATGAAACCCATTGTGAAACGACTGAATTATTAATTAAAAACAATGAATTCGTAAAACTGACAATTCTCTTTGAGAAAAACCTTAGTTCTCAAGTATGTTACTCTGCTTTATTGGCGTTTTGTTTTAATATTTACAACTTTGCCTTGAAATGAGAGTTTTTAATAATGAATAGAATCGAGAACGTTTTATTTTTAATTATCTTATTTTTCTTGAAATAAATGTACTTTTTCATTTATTTATTTCTTATAAGCTCTAGTAATACTTATCTGTAGTATCTTCCCCGCCAGGGATGTGACTATATGTATGTTAGTTTAATATTTGTAGGGACCAGTCACCATTTACATAATATCTATGTACATAAAATATAGTGAAACGTTGCTACCCCATCGTCTAAATTTAGAATCCAAAGTTTATAAGCTCATCCATTAGTCACCTTTGAAGACATATATGGGATGTCGTTGATGAGTTATCCTATTCTTTGTTTTTCATATTTGTACCGGGAACCACCCGGCACTCTTACAATACATTAGCAAGTTTCGAGGTATAATAGGTGGTGAGGAACAGAAAAAAAGATTATATTCCACTATCTTTTCGATACAGTTCCATTAAATATTAATTTGATTACTCCTACACACATCCTTGTTAATTTAATAAGTTAAAAATGTTCTATAACAATTATTAAAAACAATTTCGCTATTCTTATATTATTTTTACGAAAATACCTTTAAAACAGATAAATTTATTACTTGTGAAAAATTCTGTTATATTTTCGAAATCTCGTTAAAATTAATGGCAACTAATTAAGCAATTTTATAATTAATTTAATTATTAAAGGTGTTGATTGATAAGGAAATTCAGGCGCGTCGATAATTTATTCATGACATTTCTGTGTTTTTGTTTATTTTCCAATTAATTTATTAAAATGTTAGAAATATTCTTGTTGGTATCGTTGTTTGATAAGCTAATCTCTTCTAGGTCATCCAAGTACTGTATGTATGTACTATGAACGTACACATTATCACGTCTTTATCCCTTGCGGGCTAGACAAAGCAAACAGTCTTGCAAGGTCAGGTTCAGCTGCATGTCTTAACGATGGAATTGATATTCAAGTAGGTTGCCTATAAGAAAAAATTGTTCAATTTTTTCAGCCTATTCCATAGTCATGACATCAATGAAAGGGAAAGCAATGGATTGGTCTTATTAAAAAGCGCCAGGAACCACACGACACTATATGTACCGTGTGTATATGTTTAGGTATATATGAATTGGCAAAAAAAAAAAAAAATATCTGAAAGCAAATCACAAACCTCATGCATTAAAACGAAACAAAAACCGTGCCACATTTCCCCGGGAGATAAATCCGGCCCGTGTACGGTTCCCGGCGCAGATTACTTTCGGATCCCACTCAGTAGATGCAAGAAGATAACACACTCGCACTTAGTTCCGTTTGTGCAGTAAAAGATTATCCCAATTTGGCTGCGCGATATTTCTTGTCTTTTATATCTTTGTGCCGTGTGGTTCCCGGCACCAATACAAAAAAGAATAGCACCACTCCGTCTCTTTCCTATGGATGTCGTAAAAAGGCGACTAAGGGATAGGCTTACAAACTTGGGATTCTTTTTTAGGCGATGGGCTAGCAACCTGTCACTATTTGAATCTCAATTCTATCATTAAGCCAAATAGATGTACGTGGTCATTCAGTCTTTTCAGGACTGTTGGCTCTGTCTAACCTGCAAGGGATATAGACGTGACCATATGTATGTATGTATGTAAACAATGCATTTCAAACTTTTTTCTGGTGTTTCAGTTCACGGTTTACTATTGGAGCCTGTTCAAATAAGACATGAATACATTTATTTTGGGTCGTGTGGTTCCCGACGACGCCAATAAAAAAAAATAGGACCACTCCGTCTAATTCCCACGGATATCGTAAAAGGCGTCTAAGGGATAGGCTTTTAAGCTTGGGATTCCTCTTGTAGGCGATGGGCGAGCGACCTGTCACTATTCGAATCTAAATTCCATCATGGAGCCATGCAGGCCGTGGGCTTTCAATCTGTTCGAGACTGTTGACTCTGTCTACCCCGCAAGAGGTATAGACGTATGTATGTAATGAGTCTTTGTTATCGTGAATCTATTAAAAAAAACTTTCATTGACTGACTGACTGATGAAGTAGGCCGAGGCATGGAAAAGTGAAATTCGTATTCTGACGTATTCTCTACCTGCCGGTCCAAAACGTAGACTGATTATATAAATTCATGAACGGTGTAGCTATTCTTGTAGACAAAATTTATTAAGAAGATTATGCAACAACAGAGTACATAAGAACAGTAGAGATTTACCTTCGAATTACCTTTGTACAATTCCACTCGAGTACATTTATCTCCTTTTACAACTACTGTAGGTAAATTTTGTGGGAACATCTGAAATGATCATTGGTCATAGAAGCAAGGCGATGTAGCATTCCGTTTTTTCTAATTTATATGATCACGTCTATATCCCGTTCGGGGTAGACAGAGCCAGCAGTCTTGAAAGAATTATAGGCCACGTTCAGCTGTTAGCCTAAATGTAAAAAAAAATATTTTGAATTAATAATATTCTAATTGCATATAAATATGATAATTTATGCTATAGGCTAATGTTTGCCATTAAATAAGTAAGTATTGTACTGTCTACGAGATATGAAACACTTTATTTGAGAATAAGGTTAAAAAATAACAGTCTTGTCTTTTATACATAGGTACATACATATAGTCACGTCTATATCCCTTACGGGGTAGACAGAGCCAATAGTCCCGAAAAGACTGAATTGCCACGTTTAGCTGCTCGGCTTAATGATGGAATTGAGATCCAAATAGCGACAGGTTGCTAGCCCATCGCCTAAAAAAAGGATCGCAATTTTATAAGCCTATCCCTTAGACGCGTTTTACGACATCCATGGGAAAGAGATGGAGTGGTCCTATTCTTTTTTGTATTGGTGCCGGGAACCACACGACACTGTCATTGTCTTTGACAGTGACCGTAAAATGAATGAATGAATTAAGCATACAGACTCAAAGTAGGATTTTTTAAGTTAGATTTTGTCACATTTTCTTTTTTCTTTTATCTAATAAAATAATCCCATGCACAGCACATTCAGTTGATACTCTTGAAATAGTTACCGAATCCAAGAGAGATTACGTAAGTAGATAATCTCTTTGCTTCGCAGTTGGAACTTTAGAGTATTTTAATTAAACGGGATTAACAAATATTAGTTTCCACTCGTCAAGATTCCTGGGGGAAGGCACTCGAATGAACGCAGATGGAATTCCTAGAAAATAGCGGAGACAAATTTATATTGTCTTTGTGTTAATGTAAAAATTATGTGTTATATTAAACGCCTGTTTAATTAAAAATAAAACAATAATCTTTTTTATTGGTGCTGGGAACCACACGGCAAATGGCTGAACGTGGCCTATCAGTCTTTACAACACTGTTGGCTCTGTCTACCCCACAAGGGATATAACAGTGATCGTATGTATGTAAAACAATAATTTTGTTGGTGGCAACAATTTTTTTCTTCCTTCCGCTTTGTAAATTCATTTGATGTGCATTGCTTACATTTTTAAAATTATAAACTAATAATTATATTCATCTCAGATGTATGTTATTTTCTTCCCCCAAACAACACCTAATCCAAGACCATTTGTAAGTCTTTTGTAACTTTTGAATAATTCGATACTCTCAGATTAAGTTCATTTTTGTTTTAAAAATAATTATTGCACAAAAAATGTCATGTAAAAAAAAGCAATGCCATTAATATTTAGGAAGCCCATTTTTTATTTTCTGTGCGTTGGCAAATCAGTTAATAATTAAGTCATATCTTCTTTTATCGGAGGCCTAGACAAACTTGAGCAAATCAGATACAGTTAGCCAAAAGGCTTGCCATTAATTCCTTTCTTGACATTTAGTTCGTGGTATCCCGGTAAAAACTTTAGCTACCGTGGCAACTCAAAACCTGTATTCTTCTGTAGGTGATTAGCGCGAACAAAGCTGCGGGTAGAATCTAGTGTATAATAATCTTTAAAAGAAATGTTAAATAAAAGAATATCTTCGAACATTTTATAGCATGATTGAACGCTAGCGAATTCCGACGATCCCCTGGGCCCTCTCGGTACAAAACATTCATCATTTAGTATCTTTTTATATGTCAATACAGAGATTTGGTCCTTAGTTTTATGACGAATCGGGAAACCTTCGGTTATAAGAAATGAGTTATTGGCGTTTGAAATGTAGGTCATTTTACCGTCAGAAGCTCGGAGTAAGAGGTTTTTATTTGTAATTTTTAGGATTTGACCAAATATTACACATAAAAATGATTAAAAATATAATATTTACAAATCAATTGTTTTTTTAATGCATCACTCGAAAATTAAAAGCCGATAGCTGAGAGAAAAGGAAAGTTTTCATTCATAAATAAGTATAGTCACGTCTATATCACTTATGGGGTAGACAGAGCCAACAGTCTCGAAAAACTGAAAGGCCTCGTTCAGCTATATGGTCCATGGTTTAATGATGAAAATCATCGTCTCTAGATAAAATTTTTCAAATATACGTTTTATATTACGCAATTTTAACAAACACTTCCGTATTTTAGATATGGTGTTACTGAATATTTATAACGAAGCTAATATACAAATAAAAACAACAATTTGCAAGTAAAGGGACTGTAATAATATTATGAAATAACCATTGACTTCCTGATAAAGGCGGCGTACTGGCAATCCCGCACCGCAGAAAAATAAAAAAAAAGATAAATTTTCTCTTTGCATTTTATTCCTATTTCATTCGGGCTGCCCTCTCACGGCTCCTTTTGTTCTGAGTGATTTATGAAGTACTCTAACCTTACAAAACATTAAACATTGGAACGGAACGCAAGTAAACAGAAATAAATTTACACAAATTCGTATGGAACGGGACGTTACTGTAAGGAAACCAAATTTGTGGCTTCCGTTTTAAAGATTTTTGAAACGAATATATATCACGTGACTTTTGCAGAACTGCTTATAAAAGAAGTGACGTCATTTAGTTTTTCGAATAGCTCTCATTGAAAATGGGAAAGAAAGATTATCGATTACCCTTTATGAATGAGTTACTAGTATAGTTAAATAGCTTAAGTTTTACGCGGATACCGCATGATGGTAAAAGAAAAAAAGAAACTAAAAAATATATTTTGCTCTTAAAAAATGATTTATGTAGAAAACATTAGAACACCTGAAAGACAATTTAAAGGCTTATACTTTACACGAGTAACTTATATTTCATATTTTTCTACAGACGTCTAATTTTTCATACACAAAAGAATACAACAACCAAAAAAAAAAATTAATATTCATTAGCAAATATTTCAAACCACGAGAAACAAAAGTAATAAAAGTCTACCCCAACTATATTATTTCGACAGACGATGCATTTTCAACGACTCGACGTAAGAATATATTTTTACGATGCATATTTTCCTTTTTAGGGTTCCCTACCACGGATAGGAAAACGGGACTTTGGTATTAATAATAAATATGAACAAATTATTCTTCAATTATTAACATAATTAAAAAATAATTTGTTGCAAAAGGTAAATATGTATAACATAACCATATATTTATTTACCCAAGCTAATATTTATTGCGGATAAATTATATGAGCATAGCTAAAAATGGGCCCCGTTAATTACACGTCCAACAGCGTCTTTTCACCTTAACGGTCGAAGCAGAAGACGGCTCACTATAGCATTACACCATAGATCGTTAGCAAAGGATATAATCGTCAGTATTGCCAAGCCAAACTAAATGTTACCAACAATTACTTCTTCCATTTTCTGTCAAGAACTTTTTTAAAGAGAACGCGAAACGCAAAAGACTCATACTCGTACTCGTATATTCGTGAAGACCAGCTTGCAAGACAAGTGATGGGAATGAATTTATAAATATACTGTGTTATGTATAGGGATTGTGGTAAGTGGAAAGATGTAGTCTCTGCCTACTCCTTCAAGAAAGTGGCGTTATATGTATATGTGCAAAGAATCTGAAAACAACAGAAAAATAAAAGAAAATTTTAATAATTTATCTTTTAAAAGCGAGTACGACTCGCACTTGACCGGTTTTTTTTATTATAATATACTGAGAAAGACACAGTAACCACCCTATTTTTGTCTCCCGAAATGCATTAGTGCTGTGAACAATAGTTTGTTTTTGTAATATTCGAAATGGTATGTTTATGAGGTATTTTCATAAATGATTCATTTTATTATCTTTGTATGATAATCTGAGTAGAATTTAAATCCGTCTAATGGATAACTCGATTGCATCGTAAAGTAATAATTCGTGAACATTTTTTACTTGAATTATGGGAAATTAAAAAAGTAGTTTTATTATTTTAGAAAATTGTAAATGCAGATATTGCTTCATTCACATTTATACAACACCTGATAATTGCTACTGAAATTTTTGTCGACGGAAATTTATTTCAGGCATTATTTTTGACGTTATTCATATAGTCACGTCTTTATCCTTTGTGGGGTAGACAGAGCCAACAAGCTTTGCGGATTTATAAAGGAATTGCGATTAAAAAAGTGATAGGTTGCCAGTCCATCGCCTACAAGAGGAATCCCAAGTTTTGAAGCCTATTCCTTAGTCGTCTTTAACGACATTCATGGGGAAGATATGGAGTGGCACACGGCATTATCTCGTTATTCTTATGCAAATAGTATTCTAAAAATTAAAACAAAACAAGGATCTAAATAATACAAATTAACTTTGAAAACACAGTAGTTTTCACAGACAGATGTGAATAAACATTAACAATCCGACAACAATGTGCACCAGTACCGGCGGAATCTATAAAATCAGCAGTATCGAGTAATTTGCTATTCAGAGCGCCGACGAAATGCAAATTTTTGAAGAACACAAATATTGAGCCCTAACAAGCGCTATTCAGATGGCATGGATCCATCTTATATACATATCTATAGCATTTAATTCTCTTTGCATTTATGCAGTTTCTTGTTTTGTTTATCGGAATGAATGAGGTTCGATAATACTCTTAAATTATTCATTTGTATTCCAATCGCCCAAAAAGCTTTAAATCTTGGGATTCACATTTATACACATTATATATATCATTATCTCTAAATTTTTAACATCCGGATGTTTTAGTCGCCTTTAACGACTTCCATGAGATAGGCTTCTGGTTTCTTTTTTTGGCGACGGGCTAGCAACTTGTCACTATATGAATCTCAATTCTATCATAAAGCCAAATAGCCAAATAGTTGGCTCTGACTACCCCCACAAGGGATATAGACGTGACCATATGTATGTATGTATGATTATACTTAAAGACTGAATTTGTACTGTATATATTTATTTACCATTACAATGCGACCTAATTCAATTCTATCTTAAAGCCAAATAGCTGAACGTGGCCTATTAGTCTTTACAAGACTGTTGGCTCTGTCTACCCCGCAAGGGATATAGACGTGATAATATGTATGTATGCGACCGAAGTCTAATTGGAAAGTCCAAACCGAATCCGCAAACTGTAAACACTAACACAAAGT
The DNA here is from genome assembly GCF_032362555.1 of Amyelois transitella. Classification (NCBI taxonomy): domain Eukaryota; kingdom Metazoa; phylum Arthropoda; class Insecta; order Lepidoptera; family Pyralidae; genus Amyelois; species Amyelois transitella. The sequence goes on from NC_083509.1 coordinate 10,275,128, forward strand.
TAATAAATGAGATCGTTTACTTGATAAAACCTAATCACGAAGGAAAATTAGGAATACCGATAACTAATCCCGCGAAGCCGGCCATTTGCTTGAGCTTTCCAATTTGCTGTTCATGAATATTGAAGAGCACTTCTACAAGAGTACTAGTGGGACTCACCAAATTTGTTATAATGTACATTTAACCTCACATATTTAGTTGTACTTGTGATGTACGAGTAAGGCTTTAGAAAATACCAAGTTGTGTTGAAATTTGACTGCGTTCTTATTAACCCTCTTTTTAACGACGCGGTGTTATAAGTTTGATGTGTCTTTCTCTGTCTGTGATATGTAAGGATGGACAAACAAATTTAATTTTTATACATACATACATATTTTATATATGGTCACGTCTATATCCCTTGTGTAGCAGATAAAGCCAACAGTCTTGAAAAGACTGAATGGCTACGTTCAGCTATTTGGCTTAATGATAGAATTGAGATGCAAATACTGACAGGTTGCTAGCCCATCGCCTAAAAGAGAATCCCAAGTTTGTAAGCCTATACCTTAGTTGCTTTTTACGACATCCATGGGAAAGAGATGGAGTGATCCTATTCTTTTTTGTATTGGTTCCGGGAATCACACGGCATTAATTTTTATATACATATTTAGTAATTAAGTAGTTTTCAAAGTACCAAGTAGATGTTGTTGATCAATTTGCACTAGTAATGCCCGAGTTATCTCTTAATTTAGTGCTACTAGTTAGGGTGTGAAAATCAAATTTAGAAGTCTTCATGAATGACGCTAAACAAGCGAGGAAAATTTTATAACATTAAAAATATTCAGAAATAATGACTCTTGAATGTCGCAAAGAATATTCATAAAACCTGCCCTCACTTCCGAGGAGGTCTAACGTTGAATATTAAAGTTAGTACCGAAACAAAAGCGACATTTTTCGAAAACATTAAAGGACAATGCAGTTAACGAGGCAAGAAATTTTTTACTGCGCCCCACCCGGTCCTAATTATTGTGTTGTTTTCCTTTTAAAAGGATAGTCTAACGTAATATTTGAGGCAAAGACAACACGCCTTAATCAGGCCCAAACAAATATAGAAGGTTGATGAATGTTATTACGTCGATTTTACGCTGAGATGATTCGCTTTATTTAGCTTCCTGTTGTTTTGCTAATTAGAAAAAGCAACGAGAAAAGAAATTTTAATTATGGAATACTGTTTAATTATTCGGACCTTTTGTATCAGTAAGTGTTCAAAAAGTTATGATGGGGAGTAATGTTGTTAGAAAATCTGTTCATTAAGTTATAATTATTGTATGTGTATCTTGAATCGATCGAGAAGTCCCAGAAGTGGTTATTGTTAGTTGAAATAAATCGCTATTCTAAGGTCATGGTCATAGCAGTCGCAGCTCGGGGCTTCTCCAAAGTACTAATACAAATATCAAAAAAATGTAGCTTACTCACATAGTTGTAAGTTTTTTTACTATTATCTGCCTCATCAAATGATAAATGTACCGTGTGGTTCCCGGCACCATTATAAAAAAGAATAGGACCACTCCATCTCTTTCCCGTGGTTGTCGTAAAAGGCGACTAAGGGATAAGCTTATAAACTTAGAACTCTTCTTTAAGGGACAGGCTAGCAACCTGTCACTATTTGAATCTCAATTCCATCATTAAGCCAAACAGCTGAACGTGGCCTATCAGTCTTTTTAAGACTGACCGCAAGGGAAATAGACATGATTTTTTGTATATACTCGTATGTATCAAATGATAAAAACAAAAGACAACGTACAAAACATAGTAAGTGAAAAGATAGAGGCTCTGCATACAATTCTATGAAACTATAACCCCCACTTCACTAACTGAGAACTGTCGTATTAGTAATGGGAAATCGATCGGACTTCGTAAATGTTGGGTCGCATTGACTAGCACCGTGGAGTATGATAACTCAGTGGAGAACACATAATTATGGTAATACTGACGATTCACTTTAAAAAGTATATAGACCACTGTAAAAAAATATATCCGTCGTGTGGTTCCCGGCACCAATACAAAAAAGAATAGGACCACTCCATCTCTTTCCCATGGATGTCGTAAAAGGCGACTAAGGGATAGGCTTACAAACTTGGGATTCTTTTTTAGGCGATGGGCTAGCAACCTGTGTATCTTAAAGCCAAATAGCTGAACGTGGCTTATCAGTCTTTGCAAGACTGTTGACTCTGTCTACCCCGCAAGGGATATAGATGTGATTATATGTATATATGTAATATATAGACTTGTGCTTTCGTGTTCCACTATCTAGACACCTAAGTTTTAGTCGAAATATGGACTTTCGTCCTGCAGAATGCCATTTAGGAAGCACTTAGTTGTCTCTACTATTTGCTCTGTCTACCTATCTTTGTTCCTACGTTAATCCTGGTTACATCCTCATCTCACGGAACCATTGCAGGGGAACCTTACTCATAAATCAATTATGGTAAGAGTAGATGATTGCCTATTACCATAGGCGCTTTCTATTTCAAAATGCCGGGAACCACCCGGAACAAAGCTATATCTACCCACTAGGAGCTAATAACGTGATATAGGTATTCCTATGGATGTCGTAAAAGACGAATAAGGGATACTATAGCATCCCAAGTTAGAAACTTACAACTTAAGTTATAAACCTGGGATTCTTGTTTTAGGGCTAGCAACCTGACACTATTTGAATTTCAATTCTATCGTCAAGCCAAACATTTGAACGTGGCATATCAATCTTTTTAAGACTATCGGCTCTGTCTGTCTGTGTAAGATTATCAATATAAGGATTATGTAGATTATCAGAATAAAAGGCGTGTGTTCAGCGAGTTCTATAGCCCTTGCATGCAACCTCCAGGGAGTAATACCTCTGTGGGTCGCTTGACTAATAACTGTACGGTCGAATGATTTACTACGCCACTCGATTTACTTCGATTTATTACACTACTGTATACTGCTTGTTCATATATCTTTGATTCATCATATGATTGTATTTTTTGTATTAGTTTTTTAATGGTCAGTCGGAGATTCCGATGGTTGAGTCTGTAAATGATGCTTTTAGGCCTTTTTGAAACGGTTTGAATGTTAGACCGTTATTATAAAAACCACATCAGAGCGTGGTATCAACCGTCTACGAATGAACGTGTAAATCATTGTGGACATTTTATAAGCTAATAATAGTTATTAAACGGATCAGTTCGTAATCAGATTTTACTCTTTTTATAACTTTTTTTTTAACTAATAGCTATTAAGCGCTTAACCGACGTCTTTAGAAACCGAGCATTGATGATGGAATTAAAATTCAGAATTTGAAAAAAAATTATCATTTGAATCACAAGAAAAGCAACATTACTTAAAGTGTTAGATTCCTAACAATTGAAAGACTTGATTAATATACTCATTCCCTTAGTTGCCGTTATTATTGCCTTATCGGTCACCTGTGCAGTGCAAGGCCTATAAATCTATCATCATTATTGAATCTACACGATAAATATAAAGAAATCTCCAAAATCATTTTCAATAATATACATACCTAGATAGTTAAATCAATAAATTCGTGAGCTGACTCGGGGATTTTAATTGGCATATTAGTGTGATGCTCAGCAGAGCGAGCGCCAAGTTAATTGCTTCACATGATTCTGATAAACTTGTGGAACGGGATATGCTGCGGTTGACATATGTGGTCAGAATTTGTGTTTTTTAGTAGATCTGACAATCGGCCAACATCTATTTTTCATACCCACAAAATGCAAAACAATGTTTGCCGTGACAGCTAGTGTGTATATATATATATATATGTACGTCAAATATTAATTTGAATTTGCTGACTTCCAAATAGTGTTACCTACATTAATTAGCATATTTACAGATTGCTGTCCAGAAAACCGAAAAAGCCGAAATGTGTGCTGCGGTCGGCGCCTGTGAACCACAACTAAACGTGTTTAGTAATAATTTCATTGAAATTCTGTATCGTTATTTTAAGTACGCCTAAAATTAATAATGAAATACGTATATAATTTTTGGAAATTGTTAATATTTTAATGTTTCATGTGAAAGAGGCTGAAGAATACATATAGGACGACACTGATTAACTGACTGATTGAGTTATCAATGGATAGCCTAAACCGCAGGGTCTATAGATTCAATAATTGGCATGTAGTTTCCTTATGTGGGTTAGAAGTGCATTATGAGACTATTTCCCGAAATTCCGGATAGTGGATTACATATATATGTATGTACATACATATGGTCACGTCAATATCTCTTGCGGGGTAGACAGAGCCAACAGTCTTGAAAAGACTGATAGGCCACGTTCAGCTGCTTGACTTAGTGATAGAATTGAGATCCAAATAGTAACAGGTTGCTAGCCCATCGCCTGAAAAAGAATCCCAAGTTTGTAAGCCTAGTATAGTATAGTGGATTAGATAATGCAATATGGATATCAAATGTAGTATCTTACGTAGATACATACATGCATAAAAATCACGCCTTTTTCCCGGAGGGGTAGGCAAAGACTACATCTTTCGACTTGCCATGATCTCTGCAATTCTGCATACTTCTTTCGATTCATTCACATTCATAACTCTCTTCATGCAAGCTCAGCGGTTTCGGGTACTCTCGACCTGACCTTTTGCCAGGACGTCCTTTATTTAATCAAGGTACTTTAAACGTATCTTACTATAAATATAAGAGGTTTATAAAAAAGATACACGTAGAGTTATTTTGAGGCATTTTTTTACCTTTAATTGGCCATATGTAACAATCCCTTTACATAATGTAAAACAAAATTATCACAAGATATCGAACAACGCTTTCTCAATATCCCCACGGTATTGTTAAATATATTACGCTTCTCATGAAGTAATTACATCTGAGTAATTACGGAACACATCTGGGTAATGTACTTAACTGTCATTGATGTCTTTTCTCGTTCATTTCTCGGTAAAGAGATACGATTAGCAAATTGAATAAGGTATACTTATAAGTCATATATAAGGGGAGGGATGTAGGTAAAATTTAATGTTCTGCGTTTACTTAGCGAAATACATGTGTCATTGTGTTTATTTTAGTTGAGTACGTTGAAGAGTTTATTTTTACGTAAGACTAATTGTGATGCTGGGTTATTCCACGTTGGCCACCTGGGTGATGAATTTCCACTTTTGTGACGTGATATCACCTAACGGCAAATCACCTGGGTGATTAAAATATGTCATTGTGTTCGTTTATTTCATATTAATATTAGATTTGATGATAATTAATTTTTCCAAGGTAAAACCCTGTTACATATGTCGGTTTGATCAAAATAAATGCAAATCATTTACTCAAAGGATTTTAAGTAGTTCTAAGTAAGACTTAGTGATTTATGTTAGAAATTTATTCATGCAAGTAGTATCATTGGCAAAAGTGGCTAAATCACTAAGAACCTAATTATATGAAAATGACCTTTGAATTTTTTATTTTACCTTTAAGTAGGTACCTCTTCGCACAAAAATTTGAAAAATATAGTTCAAAGATAAATATTTGGCTTTATAACTGCTGTAGGTCTATCTGTGTCAAATATATCGAAATCTGACGACATTTTAAGTTATTGAATTATTAAAAAAAACTCAAAAATATTTTTGTCTTTATAAATTAATGCGCAGAGATGAGAGAGGGTGAGTAAAAATTATGTGTAAATGACAAAAACCCCCAGTTACCTTGAACATAAGTCATGAAAATCTTACAAACAAATCGTTGAACTACCATATTTTTTCCGGTCAAGGTCCAATTTAACGAAACCAATTCTTTATTTACCCTCCCATTTATATCGGTTAAAAATATTATGTTTTCAACAGAGTCTATAGAGAAACGATGCTCGCTCATTGCCAAATAAATCACTGATTGTGCTGGCGACATAAAACTGTGTGAATGTTTTTGCTCTTGTGATATATTTTATTGCACTACACTGTAAAAAATATTTATATACATACATATAATCATATCTTTAACTCTTGCAGAGTATATAGAACAGTCTTGAAAAGAATGAATTTAGATTCAAACTTTAAGTATATATAGACATACTAACAGTCACTCCTATATATCTGCGGGGTAGACAGAGCCAGTAATCTTAAAAACACTGATGGGCCACGTTTGGTTTAACAATGGAATTGAGATTCAAATAGTGACAGGAAGCTTGCCCATCGCCTACATAAAGAATCCCAAGTTTATTAGCCTACCCCTTAGTCGCTTTTTTCGACTCCCATGGGAAAGAGATAGTAGAACTATTTTTTTTCTATCGGTGCCGGAAACCACATTTAATACATCCATGGAAAATATATTTATTTATTAGATATACAATATACGATCTGTATAGTACAATAGACAGACTTTTTGCTTATAGCATATGTGTTTTTAATAATTTAAATGTTTCATCCAACTCTTATTAAATGTAAATAGAATTCACCAGCGGCTTCACTCGTATTATAGGAAATATGCTGAAAATAATAAAATATTTGCGCTGGTAAAGAAAAGATGATGCACGCTCAAAACCGACCGTAATTTATTTTTCTTATTTTAAATCACAAAATTTAAAATAAGTGAGAGTTCGTAACACGTATAAAAGGTAAAAAATCCGTTGATTTTCTCCCGCCGGAGTTTTGGAAAAGCCTCATTTGATGCACCTCTAGACCAAATAAGTAACCAACTGCCTAATTGAAAATTTCTAGATCCAGCGATTTGGGCTGTATTTATCCAATTAGTTATATAATCTAGCGTAGTCGTATTGTAATTTTACAAAAATAGGTGTAACTAAATTTAAAAATAAATATTATAAAGCCATTTAATGGTTTTAATAATTTTTTTACTCATAAAACGTATAAGTGGCAGCGTTTAACCCCAAACTCGGCCGCCATCTCGGTACGTAGGTATTTTTAATTTCGTGAATTTATTAGACATTGACCTGTAAGAAGTAACAGACTCACGGTAAGATATTAAACTGTCTCATAAACATATCAAGGTATATTATTCTCAGCCAACTGACGGCCTCTGTGGCGCAGCGGTAGTGCGCTTGTCTGTGACACCAAGGGTCCCGGGTTCGAATCCCAGCCAGGGCATGATGAGAAACGAACTTTCTCCGATTGGCCTGGGTCTTGGATGTTCATCTATATAAGTATTTTTTATAAAATATAGTATCGTTGAGTTAGTATCTCGTAACACAAGTCTCGAACTTACTTCGAGGCTAACTCAATCAGTGTAATTTGCCCCGTATATATTTATATTTATTCTATTCCTTAAGGAACAGAAGATTCTCTGCACCCGCATAGAGCAAAAAATCCCGTTAATTACCGTTCCCGTGGGAATTTCAGAAAATTAGTGCTCCACAAAATTCCATAAATAACCTTCACTTTAAAGTATCTACGTTCCGTTGTTTCGGTTCTGATTTTTATGTATTTAAAATGAAGACAAACAGAGATAAAAAGATAAAATAAAAAACAATGAAACCATTCTAGTTAATCTAACAAATCTATGGTGAAATTTAACCCTTGTGAAGACTTCAAAATATTTGGCGCCCGACGAGTAGTAAGGAATGTTTTTAATCTCGCATTTAATTTATCTTTAGAGAACCTAAATAGAGTCAAATAGTCGCAAGGCTTCCCTTATGCCTTATAGGTAACATCGGAAACACACTAAATTTATATCATTTACTTTTATTTTTATGCAAACATCTCATACCTCATATGAGATGTTTGCAAAATAAAAGTAAAAAATTGATTATTTTCTCCAGCTTATACATGAATTAAGTAACAGACAATATAATTTACATGAGATAAATTAGCTGATTGAAAGAGATTATAAATATCTATCTGCATTCTACTGTAACTACGTTATTTTTATAATTGGATGAGAAGCGTATGGATTTGGCATCGCCAAATACCTTCTTTAATTATCGAGTTCCTTTATTGTTTGCCGGTTGACTGGAAGAGATCCCTTCATGGGATAAGTTCGCCTTTGCAAGTAACTTATTTATTTTATAACTATGTATATCTTGTAACTGTGTAAATTTTTGTACAATAAAGATATTACATACATACATACACTTTCGGGATTCACAAGTCGACACCAGACTGTGATAAACATTGTGAAATTCAAATTCAAAAAATTTATTCATTATTATGGGATACTTCATATCACTTAATAATTGCCATATTTTTTGGTTTCACAACATTGGTTGAAGTCAAATAAAATACTTTAAACTAAGTTTTCTACCGCTTCCAAAGCGTCAGTACAGAAGAAGCGGTAATAAACTTCACTACAGCATTTTCTTCTTCTTTAAATTTATATATTCTTAAATGTATGTGTCAGAAATATGAACTTTAATGTATTGTCATTAGTTTCAATATCCTTTATCCAAACTGGGTCAATTCAAGTCGGTCTCATCTGAATCGTACCTTAAATACATCTTTAGAATTTTGAGGCTTAAATGCAAAAGAAAGCGTATCTACTTACCTATTTTTTTTACTCTTTTAGTAACTAATAATCCATAAACCGCTAAATAGGTTCATAAAATGCCCTCTTTTAAATAAATGGCTGCAATTTAAAATCCAATTACCACATTCATATAAACTTCATATACTTGGACTGTAAACAAAAACGTCTAAGAGTTCTCGCAGCTATAAATTATAAGCTAGTGCTAGGCTTTGAACAAATAAAAGTTTATGGTAGGTAAACACAAATAAACACTAAATATAACGTAAACGAAGTATCGTATGTTGAAAATATAGCAACTGTTACTAGATGTGACAGAAAATTTAAATATATAACATAAGACTTACTTTGACTGGCATACTGCAATTTGGTAAAAAAATTGGTAATTGAAAATACTTTCTATGTACCAAAAATAAAAACGCTTAGAACAAAACAGAAGAATAAAAACAGTCCGAAAGCGGTCTTATTATTCGAAGGTTGGTTACTTAGGTGGTCTAAAGGTGGAACAGAAGATTTGCAGAATAGAAGAATAGAAGAAAAAAATTAAAATTAACGTTCACTTCTAGCATCTTTACATCGGTTCTTCCAATGACGTCATATTCCAGCGTCACGTAGCGTGGTCATATCCGTAGGGAGAGACGTCCTTAAATTTTTATACAACCATCCCTACGTATTTCTGAAAGTGAAAATATTGAATTGCAAATAGAATTTTATGTGTGGCATTCAGTCGGGATATTTTATGGTCTGATCATTATCTGATGTGTGTATCTTGATGATATGGGCATTTGAACTTGGGATTCGTATTTTAGGTCATAGACTAGCTGTCACTATTTCTGAATCTTAATTAGGTCATAAAGCCGACTCACTAAAAGATATTCTATCCTATGTCTTGGAACTAAAGTCTTCTTTCTTTCTTCTTCACTTTCTTTACTTTTTGGGAGCAAGACGAGATATTTATATATTTGTCTGCACCTTCAAACTTTATGAATTTGGATGAAACCAAACGAATATGCAAGGATCGTGGCAAAATGTCTCCTTGGATCACATTTTCATGGTGTTAATTCTTCTAAATTATGTTTGTGTACAAGCTATAGATTTGTAGTTTCTTTGGAACCTCCTACATATAACTATGAACCCACAATTAACGCCCAAATACCGTTTTTCCATCACGTTTCGACCGAGTTTCACCGACCGCTGTCAAAGAGTTATTATCAAAAATGTGAAATCAGTGTTCTTTGAAAAAAAAAAGAGTAACTATAGATAGATCTGTCATTTTGGTTTTTCTGTTAATCGCAATTATTTTTCTTTTATAGTTATTATGTAGTTTGGTATCTCCCAAAAATAATATCTTTTGCCGGTCATATTAAAAACCCTTAAAAACCATACATCTTCCACATCACAATTATGTTTAATTTAGTGCATTTATCAAAGAATCCCTGCTGCTTATTTCCCGTATATACGCTTAAATTCACTGTAAATACCGCGGTGTGATAATTTATATGAAAGGCTTGAAGATTAGGCCCGTAATGGGGCCATATATAACCCGGTTGGAAGCCTTGGCCGTGAGTACGTGTCGTCGTCGAATGTTCCTGGATATTTTTGGTTAATACAAGGATTAGTTACATCAACAATGAATTTTGATAAGCCCGCGAATTTATGCAGATGTATTGTAATTGAGATTTGCCAGTTAAGGTTGCTAAGATGAGATGTGTCGTTACGAATACTCGAATAAATTTATCGAAATTGTCTGATTTTAATATTTTTTTGAGATGTTGGATTTTCTGATGTATGTCGATGTGACCTTTATAAACTTTAGAGTTAACAATTATTTTACTTATTAGATAAAGGTGCTGAATGTGAATTCCTTTACGAAAAAAGGCTTAAAAGACATATCCATGTGGAAGGCCTTTAAAAAAAATCCCAAGTGTTTAAGACTTTTAATTGATGAACTGTAACAATTTGAATAGTAGTTTTCTATGAACAACAAAGAACACAATAAACAATAAATATATTACAAAAAAACAATGTACAATATTTATAATAAGAAAATTAAAATCAAAACGAAAATCAATACATTATAAAAATTAATACATATTAACCACGGCATATCTTTTCTGTGGTTTCAACTTAAATCCCTAAATCCTATATTCCACAACGCTCGTAATATACTTGGACCGACTTGCATATGACGGGCATTGAGCCCGATGTGATACGGAAGGTTTCAAAGGAATCTTTTAACCGAATATGAACCACTACAAATCCTTTAGAGCTGTCCTCTGCCCTTTCCGACCCGGATTTTGGACTATTCAAATTTGTTTCGTTGAAATCAATTTTAGTAATGTTGAGGGAAGTTTTATTTATTCATATTAGCAATATGAATAATATAGTATAATCAAGTGATGGGATTACAAACCTTTCTCTTCCAATCTACGACTTGGAAATAGCTATGTATTTAGCTCTGTCTACCCAGTAAGAGATATTTATCTGATACAAAGCGTATGAAGCTTATTTAGCTAAAAGCTTTGTTTTGGGGCCATAAGAGCGTCGCAGGTCGATCGGTATGGTGCAGAAGGGCACAGGTTCAAATCCCACCTCAATGACGCTTTTCAAAATTATGTACATTAGTTTGATTACTAACCGATGCTCTTACGGTAAGGACCTGTACATTCAAGTAACTGGATGTGTAACCATGGATCCAATACGGGTAAGGTTTACCTGCAAAGGTTGCGTAGGACAGATGGAAGTCGCTTCAAATGGAAGTCGTTTTGAATTATTTCAATCAATTTAGGATCCATGGTCAAAGGCATACCCCGGGCTCCTTTCCAGAGAGGTGATGATTATGGTGTAAATATTGTAATATGAATAAAGTACTATTATATGGAATGATTTATTTATAAGTGATAGATACACTTTGAAAATTACTTAACTGATTACAATATTGACGTTAGAAAGCAAAATTACTCATGTAAATTCTATGAATCTTAAAGAATACCTTAAACTTCCGGAGAAGTTATTCTCCAGGAGTAACCATTACAACTCTAAAATAAAAATAATATTTTCGTGTAGGTCTAAACAGTCTAAACAGCCTTATTAGCCAATTTTATCGCGCGGAAAACTGTCGCTGTCCCGTTTCACATCATAATAAAAAGCGAAACAGCGATAGCTTTTCGCGCGATTAGAACAGCGTCACGCGTGCCATGCTACGATAGCATGATTCTTAAAATAATGAAGCACCATGTTTTTCTCAGTCCCAAAATTGAATTTTCTTTTATATGAACTTTCTTCAGTAGCATTAAAGAAAACTTCAATTCGCCGGGTTACGCTACTCAGGTTCTATTTTTAACAGGATTTTCATTAAAACGTGCAAAAAAACATGATTTCCTCGTGAATCTCCGCGATGCAAATAGCACTCCGCCATCGCTGAATCGCCGCTAATTCAATTTGCCGTCTCCAGAAGAGCCAGGTGGTATATTCTGGTGAAAAATATACCATTTCAATGGACTATTCCGTGTGGTTTCAATATTAACGGAAAACCTATTTGATATGCAAAAATTTTCTATTAAAAAGGCAGTTAGTTATTCTGTCATTGTACGAGGCTTTCGTTAAATTAACATACATCAATTATTACTTTCAATGTTGATGTTGTAAACTGAATAGGTTTGCAGCTGTCTTCAATAATGTATTAAGAGCCTAGTTTGAAAGAAATCCTGCCCTGATAGCATGGTACTTGCGAGGCCGTGTTAATCGTGCGATATCTATCCCGTGTATGTTTCCTAAATAAATAAATAGACTCCAGGCCCGGGCGGAAGAAGTCAGAAACGAGAACACACAAGTTAGAAAACAAGGTTTAGAACACCTTTTCGTACGGAAAAGAACTTTCAATCGTTTGCTTTCCAGCAGAAAATAAAATGAAAATTGAATTTTCTTACAAATTAACGATCAAATTTCGTTACCTGCAAATAGAAACGACTGGAAGTGCATTCCATCTTACTTAATTTATCGAGAGAGAATTACACGGCTAAGTGATGAACTATTGGATTACAGACGTCTTCAGCTTCTAGCATGGCACGCGAAACGCCGTTTTTATCAAGCGAAAAATTATCGCTGTTTCGCTTTTTTTAATGACATGAAACGGGAAAGCGCTAGTTTTTCACGCGATTAAAACTGTATCGCGCGTGCTGTTTTATGGGGTTAGGTTTCAACGATTTATTGGTTTTATTTCCTATACGATTGCTTAGTTCCATTATCTCTTTTATGTATGTCTCATCGACTACATGTATACATATAATTACGTCGATATCCCTTGCGGGGTACACAGAGCCAAGTCTTGAAAAGACTGATAGACCACGTTCAGCTGTTTAGTTTAATGATAGAATTGAGATTCAATTAGTGACAGGTTGCTAGTCCATCGCCCCCAAGAAGAATTCCAAGTTTATAAGCCTACTATCACTTAGTCGCCTTTTACGACATCCATGCGAATGAGAGGGAGTGGTCCTATTCTTGTTTTTATTGGTGTCGGTAACCATTCGGCACTCATCGACTTCTTGGAGTTGAAATCGCTTTCTCTAAAGCGAAATTTGGAAAATAAAATCTTGGCGACTAAGGCGGAGAGATTAGCGCATTTTGATATAATATCATCTAAAATATTTTACTCTTAAAACGACCTGGCAAAATGACAGGTCGAGATAACCGAAACTGACGAGCTGGCATGACGAGACTTGTGAATGTGCAAGCAAAAGTATGGCAGGGATCGTAGATAGATGTAGCCTCTGCCTGCCTCTCTCCGGAAAAAGGCGTTACATATATATGTATGACTTACTTACTAACTTCTAAGAAGCATTAGACTATTTTATATGCGGTTCAAGATCCAGAACATATACAACGACCAACAAATGCGATACATCAGTTGGATACTACATTACATACTACGAGTATCATGGGTCCACATTGACATTCGTCACGTAAAACCAATATTTCCGTAGGGGATCGCCCGCCAAATAACACTACTAAATTTTTTACTCAAGATGGCGGCTACCTAAAGTTTTATTTCGAGTTTAGCGGTGAAGTAAACTGATACTTTTATTACATACACACACACATATATATATATATATATAATCACGTCTGTTTCCCTTGCGGGGTAGACAGAGTCAACAGCCTCGAAAAGACCATTACGGACACGGCTAGCTGTTCAATGATAGAATTGAGATTCAAATAGTGACAGGTTGCTAGCACATCGCCTAAAAGAAGAATCCCAAGATTATAAGCCTATCCCTTAGCCACCTTTTACGACATCCATGGCAAAGTGGTCCTATTCTTTTTTGTATTGGTGCCGGGAACCACACGGCATGAAAACCTATTTATTAGTATTGATTTTTTATTTATTCATATAGTCACTTCTATATCCCTTGCGGGGCAGACAGAGCCAACAGTCTTGATGAGACTAAAAGGCCACGTTCAGTTGTTTGGCTTTATGATAGACTTGAAATTCAAATAGTGACAGGTTGCTAGCCCATCGGCTAAAATTGGTATTGATATGAAACTGTATTCACTAAATAATCATTCAATAATATTATTACTGTAAAATCAACTAATATTTGATTAAAGAAGTCTACCAAGTTTATGATAGAGAAATAAATATTTTAGTAACTAACAAGGTCGCCTTCACTCTCATAAAGTACATGAATTGATTGTACATGAATTGAAACTTTTGCGTATCGCCCCGCAACTTGTAGCTGTGAAAAATACGAGATGAAATTGCAGCAAGCAAATCTAAGTTCGTCTTTAAAATTTTGTGTAGTTGGGAAACAAATAACTTAATCTAAATACAAGATAACCTGAAAAGAAAAATCACATGCATTCAATTACAATTTGCAGCAAAATGAAAACCGCAAAAAGTGTAATGCTAAAAGATTATTTACCCTACGATTGTTTCGTTATAAATATAAATTTAAAATCTACAAAAGTACATATTGTTTGACAAAATAAATCTCCGTGTGTTAATAAAATTATCAACCGACGACTTACGAATATCTTTACTCTTGTCAATTTAAGATAATCTAGTTTCGGTTAGAGATATTTAGCAAATCCCAACTTATTATTGTGATTACTAGTATTGGTTACATTGAAACTGTACACTATTCTCGACGATTAAATTTAAATAATTCTATCTTAAAAATATTAAAAAGGACTCTAATTGTTAACCGCTGGGTGTAGAGATTTTGAATTCGGCATGACATCGGTAGACTCTTATTAGGTGGTCCAAGAGTGTACTAAGAGAGGAATTCCCAAAGTTCCTGTGGGAGCGTAAATTAAAGAGATTTCTCATTTTACGCAGTCGAAGTCGCGGATTTTCTCTAGTATTTTTATAAGCGCAAAAATACAATGCATAACATACCAAAAATTCATTTACACTGAAAACATCTTCACTGAAATAGCAAAAAGTTGACGGCGGTCCCTCGAATAAGCGAGTCAAATTAACTAAGGAGTAAGTCATTTTCATACGAGTACCATATGGCACCAGGTTGAGTACATAACTGAGTACATGAAAAGTTCCTTCGTTAATTTACGGAAGTACTTAAATAATACGTAACTTCGTATCAAAGCTAAAAGATCTTATAAGACGCATACATGCGTAATTCCGGCTATTATAAAACGAAAGATATATCTTTAATGTTAAGATGAATTTCATTTGAATTATGCATGGCCCTTCACTGAATTATACAAATGTTAAGGAAGTCAGGCAGCTTTCATATTTAAATACAATCTTGTTAAAAAAAGGGTATTTGATAAAATAAGATACTTTAAGGAGTGTTAGTTGACAAAGTGAGATTTTATTTTTAAAATAATACTAAATGTACATATATGTCTGCGTTACGTACTTGTAAGCTTTCACGATGGTCTAGTAGCGGAGAATAATACGTGTCAGCCGTTCTTCTTTTTGTGCAGATTATAAAAATCAACCAAAGATAATTTAATATACTTGGAGCATTCCTATAAGCTATCAAAGTCTCACTGTCTCTCTTAATCCCACTTCCATCATTACATTTAGATGATCATAGTTTATATAATAGTCTATATAGTATAAGCTATTTGAAGTCCTTTGTGGCGCAGCAGTAGTGCGCTTGTCTGTGACACCGGAGGTTCCGGGTTCGAATCCCGGTCAGGGCATGAGAAACGAACATTTTCCGATATAGCCTGGGTCTTGGATGTTTGATCTATATAAGTATTTATTATAAAATATAGTATCGTTTAGTAAGTATCTCGTAACACAAATCTCGAACTTACTTCGAGGCTAACTCAATCTGAGTAATTTGTCTCCTATATAGTATCGTTTAGTTGGTATCTCGTTACACAAAACTCGAACTAACTCTATCTGTGTAATTTGTCACGTATATATTTATTTATTATATAAAGCTCTATATACTTCTTAAAGGTTAAAGATGTCATATTATTATACGTATGTGAAAAATTCGTGGTTAAGCAATAATTTATATTTCTATACTCATGATACAATTTTATAAAAACAAAATGATGGTGGCAAGTTAACCATAAAAAAAGAGACCTGAATTTTATATCCCATCTAAATAATTTGGACGGTCGTGTAAAAACAATAACAGCGTTTTAAGCGTGACACCTTGTACAAAGTCGCCAGCTTCATATTTCACCGCGGACGCTGCAAAAAGCTCGAGATTAAAGCTCTTGTCGCGGTGTTTGCTTCATTAAAAGCTACCGTATAGAAAATTAAACCGCCCGTTTAAATTTTTAATGAAGCATTATTTTGCGGAAAACTTAATAGCGGCTGTGATTAAACTTGTTAGTTGTCTTTTGTGAATGAGAACTCCTTGTTTTTCATCGGTTTTATTTTGGCGTGGGCGGGATACGCTATATTTGTTCAGTTGTTTTATATTGAACTGGCTGTTGCCTGCAACTTCGCTCGCTTTGTATAAATTCACTGACAATCTCTAATCAAATAAAATAGTTACTAATATATCGCGAAATCAAAAGGCACAAACAAAAGATGCCGTGTGGTTCCTGGGACCAATAAAAAAAATAGGACCACTCCATCTTGTTCCCATGGATGTCGTTAAAGGCGACTAAGGGGTAGGCTTAAAAACTTGGGATTCTCCTTTTGGGCGATGGGCAAGCAACCTGTCACTAAACTGAACAGCTGAACGTGGCCTATCTGTCTTTTCAAGCATTTGGACTCTGTCTACCCCGCAAGGGATAAAGACATGATTATATGTATGAATGCAAAAAGAACTTGAAGATATTTGACATAAATAGAAACAAGTCACAGTTGGTGTTGACTTTTGAATAAGAATATTTCTTTCCACGTCTCTCCGATGCACATAGGGTGTGGTATAAAATATAAACGTAATGACTTTATACTTCTGCATATGTTTGTAGACATCTTTGTTATAACAAAGATGTCTACAAACATATATATTTAAAATTTTTATGTCATTTATTATTGCAATATATAGGTACTTACGTAATATTTTTTTTTACATAAAGTTATGTAAAAAAACAAACTATATGTTTTTAGTAATTCTTCATTACTGGTATGGTTTCCAAAAAAGATCAAACTATTTGGGTATTTGTTAAAATTGCAATATACTCAAGATATATTATTATTTGCATTGAAAACATGAATGAGATTGTAGAATATGTAAATATTATTAGCATTGGAATATTTTTCGAAATGGTCTCTGGTACCTACATTTCGTTCTCCTTCCTGCCCTCCCTATACTAATAAGTTGAATCTTCTAATAGCGAATTATTTAGTTAGTGTTTAGTTTTATCAGGGTAGCTTTTATATATCTGAATATAGCCCTTCAGTTTCTTTGAGGCTGTAGGCTCTGTCTACCTCTGAATACTACCCGTAAGGAATAAAGATGTGACTGTATACCTATCCTTTTTTTTTTCGCCGAAAGAAAATGCTCATTGGGTTGAACAACTTTTGTTAAGACGGCATTTCGATATTTTCTATACTTTAGCTGAATCGTGCAGCAGTTCCGGAGATTAGCGTGTACAAACAAACATACAAACAGAAAGACTTTGTTTCAATTTCATGCTTGGTTACTATTTTTATATCGTTATAATTCTTTTTTGTAAATATACCTACTCATTGTACAGACAATTTTTTTTTACTGTTTTATTATATGTATTGATTTTTCCGCTATAACAGGTAACTTGGACCACAAGATTAGCATAACGTGTCCAGGTGTGGGTGGATAACTGAGTCGTCGCAATGCGGTATGAGGGATCTCGAATTCATAGCATTGTCGCCGCTGGCTAAGTGCCTATCCGAATTCATCGATTGAAAACGGAACTTTGATGATTTTGTTGACACTAAATCCTTTTAGCTATAGTACGTATATACATAAACTCGCGTCTTTATCACTAGCGGGGTAGGCAGACTTATGATGTTCTTACAGTGAGGAAAAACATCGTGAGGAAACATGCAACTCAAGAGTGGTGAGGCTGCAACTGGGACTTAAGCCAGGTGGAAGATGTCTTAAGACGTTTTTCATACATTCATACTTATTTAAGCAAATCATACCAATTTCATGGATATAACTAACTTGTGTTAGAATCGATACCAGTACAGTTACTACAATACGATAACTTGCTAGCTATTGTTAAGTTTGCCTAACAAATTAGTTTGGCTCCTATTCCGACTAACTTGAACGTGCATTGTCGACAACGTAGCGATGTAATTGGAATTCTGTAGATATATATAGAATAAATCTATTTTATTCTAAACAATCTTCTTTCTTCTATTCTATTGTAAATTGTCTTTTTCACATTTTTAAATCCACTTTGCGTCACATTGTTTTTCTTTTTAATAAATTTAATTAGTTTAATCTTATATTTCTTTTCAAGCAATATATAAACTTTTCCAATTTCTAATCTCAAAATATCCTAAGCGAACTAAAATCAACTAAAATACCAGTCTAGAATCACAGCCGTTTGCCCCGGCAATATATTAACGATTTCACATTAACCTATTACTCAAACCGATAGATCTCCTTTCGGTTAATGCATATCGATTTGCCATCATTCGGCAGCCCACTGACCCCACTGGCCACTGGGATCCACGTAAGGGTTTCACTTATTTATAGTCCGGGGAAATTTACAACTGGGTGGGAAGCACTGACCTCTATTATGAAGCCTGGATGGAATAAATTACGAGTAATATTATTATAAAACCTCCAATACAATTTTGTCATAGTATTCTACTACTGATGTTTTTGTTTGTTATCGCTTTGTTGTACATACGAAATAACATAAAAATACATGTACAAAGGCAGGCTTACCCCATTGAGGGTTCTCTTCCCGTCAACCATAGGACAGAAGTCTACCTATTTGATACATTTATTGTCGGAGTTGTGACAATTAATGGTTTTCGATACTATTTTTAAGCATATTTCAAACGGATAGAATAACAAAACAAATTGAATAATACACGTATCTATCTGTTCTTTTTACAATTCAAATGATATTTGTCATTTCACTATGGCGGCCATTTGCATAAAATGTCATTTTAATTTGCAGTACACTCTGCAAATTAAAATAACATTGGACAATGGACGCGTTTCAAAAGTGGACGAAAAATTATTTTTTTAAAGAATATTTTGTCCAGCGTATTATTCAAGTCCATGATGGGAAGGAATGACTAAGAACTCCCACTGACCTTACGGATTGTAAGAATGTTTTATGTAAAGCTAAAAATAAAGGAGATAATTGAAAAGTATGTGCTATAATACAGTCATTAGATTATGTATATATGTATCATGTTTCATTTTTTTATCGTAAAATTAGACTGTTAGGTCAAAATGGTTTTAAAAGCTCCACATACAACGCACAATATAACAGAATGATTGGGTTGAAATCACTTTGGGGTTACTGAGGCATTTGCATTGAACATAAGCTTTTTTATTTCTGGAAATTCGCATGAGAGTAAAGTTTCGGACAAGATCTAGTTATAAACAAAACCAAAGATTTGTCAATTAATTTTGCCTAAATCACTGGAGTGGAAATTGTAATATATTAATTAATCAATTAAAATAAATATATATTACAGTTGCTATCTAAGCTAGGGATTTTTAGTAAACATCATTTCAATGTTACGTTTCCACGGAATTTATATATCTCCATTCCGATTTTCCCAAGAATAAATTGTTAGAAAGGTTTTAAGCAGACTGAAGATATATTTTATTTCCACATCATTAAATGCAGATAAATCGGTATAAGAATGACGATAATAGATAAAAACGTTCCTGATACGGCTTTTATTGTTATTTTCGCTTTGGTTGTAAATATTATTGCTTTTTTATGTCTGCCATTTTGTTATTGAAGATTTAGAAGCTAGTTTAGGTCAATCGAACATGACTATTAATAATTTTATTTTTATTTTATAAACTTATATTCAAATTCATATATTCAATTTATATATAATTAAAGTTAACAGATGTAATACAAAGTTAAATATAAATGTTATCACTTATATTGTTTCTTCCTGTACTCGCCATTTTTGAAATTGTACTCAATTTGTATGTATACATATAATATACCATGCGGGGCAGACAGAGCAGTCTTGAGAAGTCTTGACATACATGAGAAGATATGGAATTGTCCTATTTTAAAGTGGCTACCACACGGCTTGGCCAGATACAGGTAGTTTTATAAAAAGTGTTCTACCTCGGAAAAATACTGTTCTCATTAAATTTGTGATAAGGCACTGTTGAAAATGCGAAGCCGCGGCCGTAATCTAGTTCATTGTAAAATATTTTGTAGCCGTGCGGGACTGCCCCGTTATCTAATTCAATCATCAGGAATCCACTGTGTTAGTAAACTTGTTTATGTAATCGATAAAATACATTTAACTTTTACTTTTATAGCGAACCAATTTTCTATTTTCAAACCGATTATAAACTAATATAAAGTTTAAAATTGCTTAGGGAACTTCTGACAGGCCGCAACTAAACGGATCTTCAACGGCGATCCGAAATGAAATAATGAAAAGCCAACGTTTGAGAAATGGAAGT
The DNA here is from genome assembly GCF_032362555.1 of Amyelois transitella. Classification (NCBI taxonomy): domain Eukaryota; kingdom Metazoa; phylum Arthropoda; class Insecta; order Lepidoptera; family Pyralidae; genus Amyelois; species Amyelois transitella. The sequence goes on from NC_083509.1 coordinate 10,295,651, forward strand.
TAAAAGCTGGAAAAATTCGCCATTAATTTCCTGCAAATGGCATTTGGTGCCTAACAAACTTTTGAAAGTGGAAGAAAAGAGTTAACACAGTTTGGCCAACTTTTGAAATGTTACAAAAGAAAAACAATTACCGAATTGGAGTTTCACTAAATTCTCGGATGTTGGCTGTTTGTTCAGATGGAAACGGTTAAAATCGGGACGTTTGTATTTTAAGATTTAAGACTATTTTAATTGAGGATTGAAGAAACTTAACAATAACAAGAATAAAGCAGCTCAATTTGTAACATATATAAATACAAAAAAATACGGTTGAATTGAGAACCTTATTTATAAAAGTCGGTTAAAACATATCAATTTGTGTCCTGTGTAGGAAACTTTATTGTTTTTGAAAACAAATAAAACAAGTTTATAAATAATTAAAAAAAGTTAAAAAATTACGATGTCTAATGAATTTGTTTAGACACATCTATTCCAAAAAAGGAAATGTAACGTTGAACTAGATTATAAGATACCTATAGACTTCATCCAAGTATAAATCAAAAAAGATACGACAATCAGAGAATGCCATTTAGTTCACCTGTTGTATATTTTACGTGCATAAAGTTAAATTAATAAATAAAGAAGTAAAAAAATTTATCCTTTTTGATTCAAATAAACATTTCGAAGAAGAATCCGATGTAAATAAATCGTCTCAAACAAATACAAATTCCCTGCAAACTGAAAAAAGCGAACATATTACACGCTCAGCTAAATTCAAATCAGCGAAAAAACTTTAATCCTGAATAAACTATGATACGAGTAGTAAAAAGGATTCAAACTCTGCAATCCGACTCAATTTACTAAGTAGTTCCATTCTGTAACGAGCCTTTGGTATTCGAAATAAAACAAAGTTTTTTGGCACAAATAGCATTCTGCTGGGAGATCGGATTATTGATGAATACTGCATTTTATTCTATGGGTGCCGTTTTGGCTGCCGTTGTCGGAATCTGGGTAAAATTCTTTTCAAGTGCTACATAAAGACATATAGTCACGTCTATATCCCTTGCGGAGTGGAAAGTGCCAACAGTCATGACTGAAAAGACTGAAAGACCACTTTCAGCTGTGTGGTTAAATGAAGGAATTAAGATTCAAATAGGGGTAATATAATATGACAGGTTGCTACTAATAGATGACATTTCGTAAAAGGCAAGTAAGTGAAAGACTAATTTAGAAAGTTCCAATAAAGAAAGTTTGTTTCTCATCATACCCTGGCCGGGATTCTAACCCTACGGTTTCACATTCAAGCGCACTATCGCTGCGCCAAAATAATTTATGACCGATAGAAAGGCGCTTTTAATCTTAACGGGATTTTTGACAAGTTTCAGGATAATAATAAAGTTATGTACATATAACGAGCGTCGGTATTCAAATCGGTAAGGTTCACGCTCAAAATGCGTGATGCACAGAAAGGCACAGGTTCGAATCATCATCATCATCAATACATTAGTTTTAATTCTAACCGATGCTCTTATGCTGAGGGAAAACATCTTCAGAAAACCTGCACATTCACGAAACTGGATGTGTACCACGATCGATGCAATACGGATTAGGATTAGCTGCAAAGGTTGCGAAGGTCTGATGGCTTCGTATAAAAACTTGACTCACCTAATCCAAGGTCCATGGCCAAAGGCTAACTCCGGGCTCCTCTTGAAGATGGTGACGACGCAACCAGGACTAAAGCCAGGAGGAAGGAAGCATAAAGTTATGTACTTATAACGAAGTCACTTTTATATTTTGGTGTTCAGTTAATGGATTTCGCAGGCTATCTATAACCTTTTCCTATAGTCTATATAATAATATATAATAATCAACTAATACGCCTACCATAAAATCAACTCTGCCAACCACCGCCTTTCTTGAGTAGACGAAGTCACTCGTATGGAGATTGCTACATAAACTATGGTCTTAAAGGTACGTCGTAACACAGTTACCTACATACATATTCCATGCCTTTGTCCCTCTCAATTTACATACGGCCGACAAAGAGCTTCCATTTAATTGCATTAGTTCCAACATATTGGAAGGAATAGTATTGTGGAGTACTGTGTTCCACTAAATCGGAATAAAGAAACTTTTTGGCTTTGTTTGTTTGTTCATAAACTCTGTATTGGATATTTAAAAATATGTATGACAACCTAAAAAAAACACCTATTGGATTCAGAGGAATATGTACAGTGGCAAACTTATCCCAATTGGGATGTCTTCCAGTCAACCAATAAAGGAACATCCATTCAAAAGGCAGCGCACATAAAAAGCATTGAAGATTCGTTATAATTATCAATTAATTTCTAAATAATTAATGATAAACATACATAAATAAAACATATATCAACTTACATAAATGTTAATACACTCAATTGTTAGATGCATCAGAAAACATGATTACGCTTTTTTTTAAAACAACTGTCATCAAAGACTATCCGGAAAACTAATCTGTTTTTATCTAAATATCTTTGCGAAATTTCAAAAACTACTCGGCCAATACAGATGAAATTTGGCTAGAAGGTAGATAAGGTATAACCATGTTCGCTAAGAATGAAATTTCGTAAATTCCCACTGGGACAGAAGCAAGCGGTCGCCCTTAGTATTATTCTAATTTCATAACTACAACATTTCATCTACATTAACCATCCCCAATGCCTCAGAAATGTGAATATCTATGATATTTGTAGCCACCTGTTACATAATTGCGTCTGAGTCTCTTACGTAAATTGGCTTTGGTGAATAGCTATCACTGATCGAATTAGCCGCTTCATTGAATCCGTTTTCGATATTCGGTAACTTTTTCTGTTGTAGGTAAGAGAGAAATCGATTACGTCTGTTTCTACGGATGGGTGGTTATTTTTACACAATTGTATTTTTTTTTATTAAGAAATCAATGTATAAGAACTTATAGCTTACTGACGTCACACTTCATCAGCCAATCATAGTGACTATACGACTCGCTCAACCAATAGCGGTGAAGAGTCTATGGTAACAGATTGGAGCATAAATACAACCTTCGACTCAACATTGTCGGAACCGCGGTTCCCCAGGCATCACACCTAGCCTGGTGAAAGATCTTCCCCATTGTAGCGGTTGAACCGAAACTATCGCTAACTCTCAGTAATTGATTGAGTGACTTACAAATAATATACACTGCTAAGTAACGTGTGAAAAATATAGTTGGAAATCAGACCATGGTCTCTGAATATTTACGATATGAACCTACAGTTGCTTGAACTGTAAAATTGTAAAATTAATAGAGAGAATATTAATATACTCAAAGACAATACTGGCTTTTACCAGCCAGTGGCTACTAAAAGCCAACCAGTTACGCCAAAAAGAGTCAAAAAAAAATATGACATTGATACTATTATTCAAATTATGCTAAATGATTTTTAGTTTTGTAAAAATAAATTAAATCTTACCTACAAGTGTCGTGTTAAAACGACGATAATGTTTGACACAGAACAACATCGGAACTAAATGGCTATTTTTTCTAGAAATTCAAACAAAATCTAGTTAATAAAAACAGTACAAAGTAAAGTAAAATACAAAAACAGTATCTCTATCCGAGCAATTCTGATGAATTCATACAAAGATTTATTCCAGGCGCAACAGTACCTTAGCGGTTAGAATTGAGAACATGTGTAGGGTACACTGCTGTAAATCGTTTCAAATGAGAGCGTCATGAGTGCAGATAAATTACATTAAATCTCCAGCTCACGTGGTGGAAAATTCACCAATGTTTTACTGTGCGGTGGCCAGGCGGCGCGCGAAAAGGGGATCAAATTTTAAATTGACATTCTCAAATCGTTGTCAAAGGTATTAGCATTTTTGAATTTGGTATTATTAAATTGTTTTCCCCGTTGTTTGTTACTGGCCAGTATAGATGATTGCATTCATAAGAGACTTTGTTTTTAATTTAAAAACATGATCGAGGTTAAATTTAAAATTTGATTTTTTTTTTAAATGAATTATTATTATTAAGATTTGTACAGGCACAGATTTTCTATTTGCAAAGCTATTTTATCTCATTACATATAAGAATACATTTTGAAACTCATTTTGTATTCATGTTTATTGCTTAATTCAATGATTTATTGTCAAATTATGTTTAAGTAATTTTTATTTGACACTATTGCTTTGATTTTATTTGAAGAAATAAAGCAAAGTATGAAATAAAATTTACATTCATATTGTGTTTTTTTTAATTGTTTGAAATTTCGCAATACATATACTTACTAGACTTATAGTTGACGGCTCTGCCCGTGCATTATATTATATCATTATATTTAATGTTCAAATTATATTAAATTTTCGTACTCAATTCATATACACCCTACACGTAGCACTAAGCGTTTCAAGTTTATTTTAAGTAGTTAGTCACGTAGAATTATAAGTGGTTGAGTTGTACATAATAATGAGCGCAGACGATTAAGTTTTTGAAATCGACTTTTCTGATATTTATCAGAAAAGTCGATTTTAAAAACTTTTTTCACCTCGCATACTTTTACTTTATTTTTATTCGTTGGGGTGCGGTATTAGATAGACTGACTAAGTACATACTAATATTATAAATGTGGAAGTTTGTGAATGTATGTATGGATGTTTGTTGCTCTTTAACGCAACTACTACTAAAGCGATTATGATAAAATTTGCTATGTAGGTAGCTGAAGCCAGAATAACACATAGTCTTTTTTTCATCTCGGAGTTCCCGCGGGATTGATTGTTACGTTATTTATTTATTTATCTTTTTTTAGGGAAACAAATAATTACATGGTTGCCTATTAATATTATCTTATACTAAGATGCATAAACCAAAAAAGTTTCCTGTGTTTACTAATACATAGTATCGAAAAGACAAAGGTTATGATAGGATTTTCACGCGGATAAAATCGCGTACGGCCTCTATTTCTTTATAATTCAAGCACACATTGGAGTTTTATGTCATGAACTCACTCACTGCAATTTCAATTAATCACATTTGCATTCGCACTCCAGTTAACGAGGTGATGCAAGGCCTTCATTAAGGTCAGGTGTTGGTTCATATTCCTATTCTAGCGTGTCGCTTTTCACCAAGGTGCCATTCATTTACTGCGCAGTACATTTTAGGGGGTGGAGGTTTGAAGTATATCGATATGCTCTTTACTTTCTTATGAGAAAACCCTAAATAATTAATTCGACTGACTGTTTTTTCCATTTGACGCATGTGGTTAACCTATAGAGTCATCAAAATTATGCACATAATGTATGTTTGTATGAACACCCCTGCTATTTAAAATTATCTCACCAACACTCTTTATCTCTTACAGCCTGACCACGAACAAACCTAAGGCTACGAGTAAGATTCAAAGACCGCATTAAGCTTGCTAGCAATTAGTCATTTTCATCATTGCTATAAGTATATTACTGCTTATAATATAAGCAGTTATTGATAGATACATATATTATATCCACATGACATGTTGTACGTATAAGCTTCAACCTGTTAACCCGGTAATGGCGGCCGCACTATGAAGCCGAAATTAACCGAACATCACCGAAGACGAGCGAATCCGCCCGATCAAATACTCATGTATATTGGACAATACTCATGCATGTAGGTAACTATCTCATATAAGTAGAGGACTCATATAACAGCAACAAAACATTTTCAAGAACATTAATCACATCAATAGAATTACATTTGTCTCAAAATAAATAAATCAAATTAAACACAAAAATGTACTCAGAGCTCTTGTTGAATTTCCATGAGGAAGTAGCGAGCTATTTTCTTCTCCACAAATAAGCGAGACACAATTATAATACGTGCGAGACGCCGCGTCGTAATAATTTAAGCTTACAATTTGAGTTACGAATAAAGTGTGTACGGAATTCCTTATACGAAGTTTCTGGCGTTTTGTGTGTGTAATGGTGGTACTTTTTTCTACTTTCATATAGAACATAATATACAGAAGATTATGATTATTTCCCTGAAGGGTAGGCAGAGACTTCCACTAACCATGATCCCTGCATACTTTCGTTGCTTCATTCATATTTGACATAATTCGAGCATACTCCTCGATTATGGATGTTCCTAATTTGACTAACATAGACTATGACGAACCTAATTTGATCAAAATTGTTGTCTAGACTTTCGCCTTTAAGATAGTGATGTAGAACTTAAATTCAATGTGATCAAAAAGACAAACAGATTAAAGTTTTCAAAGGAAATGTCGGAACTGAAGAGGCGATGACACTGACAGTTTTGAAAAAGAATCAGAATAAATAGATACTGAGGTCACCGACCCCCCTGCCCAGCGTGGTGACTATGGGTAAAATCTCCCCACTTCCAGGAAGGCTTTAGTTTTATAAGCTGTTATGGTAAGTCAATAAAATTATGCATAAACAAAGGTAAATATTATATAGAAGATCAAATCTTTTTTAGAATCAAGCTATAAAGTTTAGTTGTCAATGGAAGACATTTCAAACAATTTTCACAGATTCAGTGCAATATCTTATTGTTCGGAATGTTGGATAACTTTGTTATTAAATAAAAATTCCTATCGAATGCGATTTTGATCATTACTACTAAAGATGGCAGTTCATTTCAAACCGCTTTAACTTATTTGTGATATTAATTATTAATATTATAAAGCTGAAGAGTTTGTTTTGTTTGTTTGTTTGTTTGTTTAAACGCGCTAATCTCAGAAACTACTGAACCGATTTGAATAATTCTTTCACTGTTAGGTAGTCTATTTATCGAGGAAGGCTATAGGCTACATTTTATCCCGGATTTCCTACGGGAAACGTCAACAATGCTGGTGAAAGTTGAATGAGTCGGCCATCTGCGAGCTTTCCACGCGAACGCTGCGCAAGCCAACAAAGATATAGTAAAACAATGTACTAAAAATGTGAAGTACTCATTTTTTGCCACAAAAAAGCCCGCGAGAGCATATATCTATCTCTTAAGGTTTACTTACAATAACCACTTTTATGTTCATTTTTTAAGATTATTTTTTCATTATAGACATAAGTTATTTTGAAACCAATTTTCTTTAATTCAGTATTAATCCTTATCCAAATAAATATGTTTATTACTTTCGGCTTTTCATGTAGACTAAAATTGCCATTTACAGTATATAAATCAGACGAATAGGTTTTGAGATATGGTCGTTATAAGCAATTTGCAGCGAAACATTTAATACGGCGAACCAGCGTTCTTTCTAATACGCGTGACCGCCCGCTATTAAGCCGAGGAGGATGTTTGCAAAAATAAATATGATGCCCAAATAACTATTCCACGCGGACGAAGTCGCGGGCACAGCTAGTTTGTGATATAATGACTTAATTGTTTGTAGACTTCAAACATAATTAATTAATCTTAAATTACTATTCCTTCTTATTCCTCTCGGACTTATGGCTTATCTTTTGGTATTCGTTCTGCTCAGCTTTAGAATAACTTTCTTCAAGAGACGAGATCTAACTCCCGTTTGTAGGAAATCCTAGCCCATGTTCTCAAGACAGTGTATATGCACTTGACTACATGAACTTTCATGTGCCATCTTTTCATGTTAAATCCTCCCTCTTATGCAGAGTAGCCCGAGGCTCGCCCTTGACCTCATGGTCAAGGTCAAGGGCGAGTCAGGTCAGGATTCATATCCTTGATTGGGTAAGTTCAGGAACCTTAGTGTGTAAACTCGTTGCAAAGTAGCTTAGATTCACCAAGGTGACAGAAGTCAAACCATATTTTGAAAAAATAAATCTATTCTATTCTCATGACAGTGTGTACTCATCCACTTGACTACATGAACTTTCATGTGCCATCTTTTCATGTTAAATCCTCCCTCTTATGCAGAGTCGCCCGAGGCTCGCCCTTGACCTCATGGTCAAGGTCAAGGGCGAGTCAGGTCAGGATTCATATCCTTGATTGGGTAAGGTTAGGAGCCTTAGTGTGTAAACTCGTTGCAAAGTAGGTTGGATGCTTCAAAGATACAGAAGTTAAACCATAGTCATTTCCTGTTAAAACTTTATTTGTCAAGTCGACAATCGTAAACAAAAGCGGAGTCCATAATCTGCGTTAGAGAGGATGCAACCTAGACTATTGGCATGAAAAAAATGAGTGCGATAAAAATAAGCGTAGCAGACGTTGTAAAACCATCTTAACTTTTAGATTCAAATGCTTATGATCAAAGAGTTGATTCGGTTCGCTTGGCGGTGAGCATTCAATACTTTGATCTTAACAAATGGATGGAGACGCAAAGCAGTCTATAACATATAATACCAAGTAGATGTGCGAAGTTGAAATTGCTTTAAGCAGTGACCTTTGGTGAACCCTGTACTCAAGGTCTGTAATAAAAGTTGCTTAATTATACTAACAAAGTTAATGAACACGTAATACCTTTACGATAAGACGTGCCTTATCTCACTTAAAACTTTTTAATTCTGGTAAGGCGTTAGAGAGAAATTAAAGGTATATGAGGGGGTAAGATACCTTATGACTACGAAGGTACCTAGTTCAAATTCAAATTCAAAATTTTTATTCATTACACTGGTCAACACTGGTTTTGCCACACGAACTTTGATAGCTAATTTTGTTTTATCAGTCTACCCTCATTATTAAATCACAGCTGTGATATGTCTATTAGCCTCATATTTGTTGTGATACGGTAATACTCATAACTAGTACTACGGCAGTAAATTAACAAAAACGCTTACAAGTAAATCCTTATAAAAATATTTGTTGTTGAATTTGAACCCTTTTTTGTGATTTATTAACCCTGTGAATATGTCGAGAAAGTGTAATAATGATCCTAACTCTTTTTGTTATGTCTGCGGAGAACTAACATTCAAAAAACAACGACGAAATTTTACGAATCTTGTGTTGGAGTGTTATCAACAATGTTTTGGTTTTTCTGTCGCCCATCAAGACAAATCCTGGGCCCCTCATGTCTGTTGCATAACGTGTGTGAAAAATTTAACTGACTGGAAGAAAGGTGCACGACCTATGCCGTTTGCTGTACCCATGATATGGACTGAACAGCGAGATCACGTTTCAGATTGCTATTTTTGTCTCACAGACATAAAAGGTATAAATTACAAGAAAAAAACCACAGTTATTTACCCTAACTTATCTTCGGCTATAAGACCAGTCTCTCATTGTAAAAAATTGCCAGAACTAATACCAGTTGCAACTACTTCTGTTGAGAACAATTCACAACCGTCCACTTCAAGTGAATGTGTTGACGGGGATGATGACTTTGAGTTAAAAGGAATTGTAAACGAGCCACATTTGATAACTCAAGGAGACCTAAATGATTTGGTTCGGGATTTAAATTTGTCAAAAAAGCAGTCAGAACTATTAGGATCACGTCTAAAAGAATGGAATTTGCTACATCATAATACAAAAGTTAGCTATTTTCGAAACCGTGATCAACACTTCAGAACGTATTTTTCTCAGGATGGAGATTTGGTGTTTTGCAATAACGTAAATGAGATTATGAAAATGTTGGACATAAATTTTGATCTCTCTCAGTGGCGTTTATTCATTGATTCTTCGAAAGCAAGTCTAAAAGCAGTGTTATTGCATAATGGAAATAAGTTTCCGTCTGTACCTCTGGCCCATGCTGCAAATATGAAAGAAACTTATGAAAATATGAAACTTTTACTTGAAAAAATAAATTACAGTACATATTCCTTCAAAATCTGCGGTGATCTTAAAGTTGTTGCACTATTACTTGGACTTCAGCTGGGTTATACAAAGTTTTGCTGCTTTTTATGTGAATGGGATAGCCGAGACAGAACTAATCACTATATAAAAAAAACATGGCCTACGCGTGCATCGTTAATTCCTGGGCAAAAAAACGTAAAGTATTTACCCCTTGTACAGCCAAATAATGTGCTTCTACCACCATTGCATATCAAATTAGGATTAATAAAAAATTTTGTGAAGGCAATGGATCGCAATGGGAGTGGATTTTTGTATCTAAAAGAAAAATTCCCTAAAATAAGTGATGCAAAGATAAAAGAGGGTATTTTTGTTGGCCCTCAAATTAGGGAGTTAATAAAAGATTCAAGATTTGAAGAAAAATTAAGCGATTTAGAAACATCTGCATGGAAGGCTTTTAAAAATGTTGTTGCAAATTTTTTGGGTAACCACAAGAGTGACAGCTACAGAGAGTTGGTTAGCGAGCTATTATTGTCATATCAAGCATTGGGTTGCAACATGTCACTTAAGATCCATTTCTTAGACTCGCACCTGGATTTTTTTCCTGACAATTTAGGGGCTGTCAGCGACGAGCACGGTGAGAGGTTCCATCAGGACATTTCTAATATGGAAAAGCGGTACCAGGGCAAATGGAGCCCAAATATGTTAGCAGATTACTGCTGGACAATTAAAAGGGACCAACCAGAAGCTAAATATTCAAGAAAATCTTAGATTATTAAGTCATTTATAAAAAAAAATAACTTTTGATTTACGAGATCTGTGTTTTTCCTTAATATTTTAAATTACTCAATAGAATAAAATCCTTGTCTAGCAAATTTTTTTAAATGTTTATTTTTTCTTACAATCACCAATTAAAGTAAAAATTATCAAAAAAGTCCGTGTGGCACGACAAAGTTAAAATTTTGTTGACCAGTGTTATTATAGGATACTTCATATCACTTAATAGTTGTCAAAACGTATGGTTTAACAACATTGGTTGACGTCAAATAAATTACTTAAAACTAAGTTTACTGCCGCTTCCATGGCGTCAGAGCAGAAGAAGCGGTAACAAACTGCACTACAGCATTTTCTAGTAAACATCGTTAGGAATAATAGGTTACAAAGCAAGCCCCTTTTCCGAAAGGGTAGTCAGAGACAACATCATTCCGCTTGTCATGATCCCTGCATACTTCTTTTGCTTAGTCCACATTAATATTTGCCTTCACGCAAGCTTGCCGGTTAAGAGTACTCTTAACTTGACTTTTTAACAGTTCTTTTAAATCAGTTCTAAATTTATTTTCTAGATATTACCTTGGAATAATCTTGTTTGACACAGCCATTATCTGAAAATGACGTAGGATACTAAAAAAGCTGTTTAGGTACAGGAATAAAAAAACTCTGTTCTTATCGCTAAATTTACTTTGCCAAGATGACAAGACAAATTTGGTTTCACATTTACAAGCTAAACGGGACATTTAGTTTAAGTGGAACATTAATAGACGTGACTTTATGTAGGTATAAAACATTATCATAAATTGTTGAAAGTTAATACGATTATCAACTAAATAATTCTGAAAACCATAGCCTTATATACTTATTCATAACATTGTAACTGAACGATGTCTGTGGTTGAATGATATTGACGAAAAATCGATAAAGCTTTATCTATATACCTATTATATAACAAATAAGCCAAAACAGTTATTTTTTTTTATTTCTGTATGTCTGCATGTTTGAGATGGAGTGGTTTTATTCTTTTTTGTTTTGATGCCGGGAACTACACGGCTCATCTTGGTCCCATGGCTGTCGTAAAAGGCGACTAAGGGATAAGCTAATAAACTTGGCATTCTTCTTTTAGGCGATGGACTAACAATCTGTCACTATTTGAATCTCAATTCTATCATAAGGCCAAACAGCTGAACGTGGCCTATTAGTCTTTTCAAGACTGTTGGTTCTGTCCCCGCAAGGGATAAATACGTGATTATATGTATGCATGTATGTTTGAACTCGCAATATTCGAAAATCATGGCTCCGATTGTTCAAATCGGATCCATCTTAAAAACTGGTACACAAATTTCTCCTTTTGCCCTTATAAAGATCAATTCATGGGGGTCAGCTTATATGTATTGAGATTGTGAACTTTTACGGCGAACGAAATCGCGGATAACAACTCGTTCTCAATAATTAGCTTAGAAACAGTAGGTCGCCTAGAATAAGATTTATAAATTTTGAATAGGTACTTGGTTTCATTCTCGTCTGCTATTTAGATGACCTTTGTGAAAGGGGTTAGGTATGATGTCACAACAACATTAACATAATGTTAAATGTCAGGTTTGTTGCTTAAACAACATAACGATAACATATCGACAAGTTACTAAGTACAGTAATACATACCGTGTGCCGTGTGGTTCCTGGCACCAATACCTAAAAAAAAAATTGGACCGCTCCAACTCTTTCCCATGGATGTCGTAAAAGGCGACTAAGGGATAGGCTTACAAACTTTGGATTCTCTTCTATCATTAAGTCAAATAGCTGAACATGGCATATCAGTCTTTTCAAGACTGTTGGCTCTGTCTACCCCGCAAGGGATATAGACGTAAAAATATGTAATAAAAAAAATACCGTCGGGTTGTTCTTTGTGAGAAAAACAGAGCCAAGTCAAGTTTTAAAAACTGAAAGGCCACGTTCAGCTTTATGACTTTATGATAGACTTGAGATTCAAATAGTACCATATTGCTAGTACATTGTCTTTAAGAAAAATTCCAAGTTTGTAAGCTTACCCCTTAGTTGCCTTTACGATATTAATGGGAAAGATTGAATTTATGGGAAAGGGAGTGGTTCTATTGAAATGTGCCGTACACCACACGTCACTAATATTTTGTTACAAATGTTATTAATATTAAATGATTCTTCTTTGTCTAATAGATTATATATGTGAAGAGACAATATAAGTTAAGGTATAAAAAAGCATAGATAAGATCTTAGCAAAATACAGAAAACTAATTTACTGTACCGTCGCCGAATCCAAACGAAAGGTAGAATAATAAAGGAAAGTAAAATCATACTTTCCTTTATTACTCCTTTTTTTTACTTTTAGTGTCCACTTTTGCAGTATTTTGATTCTTTTTAATACAGAGAAGAAATTTTTAAACTTTTTGAAGTAACTTGAAATCGAATAAGAAAAAGCGGCATACTTAAAAATATTAGTTGATACGCAGCTACTAAAATATAATACTTTCAAGCTTAAACCAGAAAATCTCAATAACTTTCTAAAATTTTGTAAAAAAATTATCATAGATTTCCGCCGAACACTTTCCTTTAATAAATTAACTCCACCCACGAAATTAATAAGGGCCTAATTGCACATTACATAGTAATTAACTCACTTTACATGAATACCCTACACGCTCACATCAAAGTGTAATTTTCAATTTGGCCCTGGAAGGCTTCCTTCCATGCAGTCATTGAATTTTGCTAATTATTTTAATTTTCATAATTTGTCATTGTTGTCTAGACAGCAAATTAAAAAAAGGTTCTTTATATTAAATGGTTTTATGAGAAGCTTCTCTGTGATTCATTTATTAAACTAATGAGAAAACTGTATCAATATTTGTTTTAGTCTGGATAAAAACCAATTGAAAGACTAGAAACGTCTCTTCTTTGTCTAAATTTAATCGAAATTCTATGTATTTTTTTAAAAACTTTCATAATGAAAATTGTATAAATATAATTTGTAAAGCACAATGTTCTTAATACTAAAAGACAACCTTAATGCTAAACGGAGACCTGAAGAAGGTATATATGAAGCTTAACTACAAAAATGAAATCAAAACAATGTAAGAAAATGTTGCCTATGAATCTAACTTTTTACAAATATTTTCTCTATCGTTCAGACATTTTCCACGCATAGCTACGTAAATTACCATTGCAGAGTCTAGAACGCCCGTTACTACAACTACATAAATTTTTGATTGAAATAAAAAAGCTCAAGTGAAATATGTTCCTAAGTCACGTGCAGAAATGGGAGAGAATTCGCACTTTGCTATTTCACCCGCGTGACCTAGAAGGGAAAGAAGGCTTTTCGTACATTGCAATTTACCGTGAACGTTTCCTCTCATTTAAGTTCTCGTCACGCGCTACTGTCAAAATTCTCATACGTTTTGATCGCGTTATTACGTGTGCCGTGCAAAACAAATGAGGCCGGCCTACGTAGATGTATGTTTTAATAGATGTGATTTCTTCAGGACTAATACATAATTAGGAATATTGAGAATACATCAGTCTAACAGCCCAAAAAGAAAGAGAAAGAGGCGTGATTTTATGTATGTATGTAACAGCCCAACGTGGCGTATCAGTATTTCAAGATTGCTGGCTCTGTCTACCTCGCAAGGAATATAGACGTGATTGTATACATTTTTTATCATGGTAAAAGTCCCGGGCAATTTGCGGTAAACTGCATGAAAAATCTATGTACTCATTCATAAATTATGTTCAACATTATTCGACTGACATTTTACTGCTATTTTGACTGTAAATTTACTGCACTCTTCAGAATTATGGTCCATAAATATGTACACTGCCTACGCCTCCGCATAAATCAGGTTTTAAACGAGTTGAATTTTCGATGGGTGGCGATCGAGGATCTTTTTTCTTATAAAGTATCGTCGCAACACAAAATAAACAAATTAAAAAAAAAAAAAAAACACTGCATTGTAAGTTAAGATACCGGAACTGACTGGCGACTGTTTTCATAACCATTTTTTTTTTACACATATCCTCTCCCATCTGGCCTTTACGACAGAGAAACCTAACCTAGGCTTGGTTTCTAGGTTAGATTTTTAGGTAACAAATGATTATGTAAACCCTAGTATCATTCAATCTCTATAAAGGTTCCAAGTTATTAGTTTTTTGCAGTCACATCTAGATATCTATAGCAATTGCAGGTGAGTGGTAAGCTTCACTCACGTAGAGCTGCCATTTCAGAATCACAAGCGAATATAGTACTTGATATAGGTGTATGAAATGTTTTCATTCATAAACTCGTATTGTGCGATATGGAGAAAAGATATGACACGCATTTGTAGAAAATTATTTGGGTCCGCTCCAAAAAAATATATTATATTTAATTTTCCTGAACTATTGAATTACTTTATAAACAAATCAATTTCCATACATACAGTGCCGTGTAGTTTCCGGCACTTTAGAACTATTACATATATTTCCCATGGATATTGTAAAAGACGACTAAGGGATAGGCTTATAAACATGGGATTCCTCTTATAGGCGATAGGCTGTCATTATTTGAATCTCAATTACATCATGAAGCCAAACAGCTGAATTTGACCTTTCGGTCGAGACTGTTGGCTCTGTTCACCCCACAAGGGATATTGATGTGATTGTATGTATGTAATCTTCTAACACAGGTCTCATCTCACATCGGCAACTCATCAATTCTACTCAATATTCGTAATGACTCGGAAATTAACCAAATCACACGTGCTATAAAATCTAACGCGCGGGTACCTCGTTAAGAGAACTTAATTACTTATTAATGAATCGATTATTGTCTGAAACGATAGAAATCAGCGTAATTCTCTTAGTACGACCTCAACTAGTTATCGTTTTGATTCGATTTCATTATATATCGATTTGGGAATTTAGACGGGTTAAAGTTGCAGAACAAGTCATAAAGTATTAAATTGTCTCTATTTAGAATATGACCACTCTGTCTGGTTACAAAGAATATCGTAAGAGACGACTAAGAGAATATAACCCTGATGCATATAATATACATGTATATAATGGTAACATGTGCCAGTTGCTGTTCATCCCAGCTGCTTGTAAAAGTCAGTAAAGGGAAAAGCTTCTAAAATTGGAATTCCTCTTTTAGATGATTCCTCTTTGAGTTGGTCCCTAAGTCGCCTGTTACGACATATATGGGAAAAGAGTTCCCTATTCTAAATAACTGAAACCCATAATCTGAGTTACAAAAAATATAATTATTAATCCTGTCCCTTGATATTGTTATCTACAAATCAACTCACGATGAAAAATATTTACAAAAACACCATTGTGACAGTCCAAATGATTTATTTTTATTCCAATACGCAGTTGAAAGAGCTTTTATCCAATACGTCATATTATTCTAAAACCGTTAAACCCACTCATTAATCAACACAACACCTGTCACTGATGATAGTGGTTTTGGATTGAAATCTATTCATTACTTTGATTAGATTATAGTTAGTTGTATAGAATTCGGAATGATATAATACTATAGAAGTGGAAAATTAGAGTGAGTCGGTTGCCGAACCGACGATTTATAAGTCCAAATAAATGTCGTGATATTCAGAAAGATACAGGTTTAAATCCTACCTAGGCCATGTACCAGTGACTTTTATTGAGTTATGTACTAATTGTGAATACTAATCGATGCTATAACGATGAGGGAAAATATCTATTAATCAACTATTTATTTTTACGGGACAGCTTACACAGATTGAGTTACGGGATACTTACCCAACGATATTATATTTTTATTATATACTTATAAAGATAAATATCCAAGACCTAGGCCGATCAGAGACAGTTTGTAACTCATTATGCCCTGGTGACCCAGTAGGTCCCGGGTTCGAAAACTCGAGACCTAAGTCACAGACAAGAGCACTGCCGCTGCGCCACTGAGACCCCTAAAAGTTTTAACTCAGAGAAGAAACATTAAATTATAATGTACATGGTCGCCTTTTGAACCTGTGCCTCCTTGTGTATCACACTTTTCATTTGGGCACAAACTTAACGGTTTGATAACTGAATGTTTATTTTTCAGTTCGGCATTTCTATTGTCTCAAAATGTTCCAATTTCTATGGTAAGATGTATTTTATATTTTGACGTTTGAATATTAATATTAGATGTTACCGGACATTAAGTACAAGTGAAATTGACTAAAAATTGTTTGGTGACTATATTTATAGTATGTTTTATTGAAAGATGATATAAATTTTCGTTATAAAAAATCTTTTCCAATCTTAAATTACGATGCTTTAAGACTTTTTTGACAGAATTAAAAATACCCATTTTACTTTCTAACCCATGCGTAGCTTTGCTCCCGTGGATATTTCCAAAAAATAAAAGCAGCTTATGTTACTCCTGTAGGTCTCTCTCTATCTATGTGCTCGTATAAATCAGTGAAGAAGTGTTTAAACAAAAATATAAAAACATACCTTAATGTTTTCTCTTCATAATACTAGAAGCTATGTACACGTGCGTCACATGCCGTTTCGTTGGTAAAATTAATTAATTCATATCATTTATAAAATCACGTATATATCCCTTACGGTGTAGACAGAGCCAGCAGTCTTGAAAGACTGATAGGCCACGATCAACTGCTTGGCTTAATGATGGAATTGAGATTCAAATAATGACATGTTGCTAGCCCATCGCCTAGAAAAAGAATCCCCAGTTACAAACTTATCCCTTAGTCGACATTACGACATTCATGGGAAAGGGATGCAGTGGTCTTATTATTTTTAATCTTAATGCCGGGTACCGCACGTCACGTTGGTTTATTTTTATTGGATATACTCAATTATATGTGTATTCTAAACTAAGTTTATAACATTACGGTTATATTGACGTCATTGCTTGTATGGGTTAACTCAAGTTAACCGCAATGTTATCTCTAGATACACATTAAACACGTGGTAGGGCTTCCAGTAGTGTGGGTTGATTAAATGTTTGATAATGCCTCGTAGGCCCGAAACTTATGTGCTTTCAAGTGTGTTTATATACAAACTAGCGTCCTAACGCGGTTTTACTTGCTTGAATTATTGTTTAAGTATTAATACTTAGGCAGTGGGATTTTAGCTGATACGTGTGTATCACAGAACTAATGTTATTGTTTTATTTTAAAACATTTGTGAAGTCAGTTTTTGAAAGTGTATATATATAGCCTTTAAATTATTCATTGTTGCTCTAAAATTTTATTCAAATCGAAATCAGTCAGCCAAAGCAATCCTAAGTTTATAAGCCTATCCTTTAGTCGTCTTTAACGTGATCCATGAAAAGGATATGGAGAAACCACCGGAAATCACATAGTACAGTAAAACCGCATATCAAGTTACACTGCATGGAATCCTTATAACGCGGTAATACAGGCGAATTTGCAGTAAATTTGGTTGTTATTCTATTGACTATGCTATATTTTTACTGTTAATATATACTTCCATAATGAAGAAATCATTCAATACGTTGGTACTTAAAACGCAAAGGGTGGTTTTTTTCAAGACTCATTCTTTGTCGTTTACGTGTTTCTTAAAGATGAAAGAGAGGGAAGATAAGACTTTCCTATTTTTTTTTCACAAACAAAGCACGGACAGCATTCATCATTCTAATTTAGTACTCTTCATCTCTTCAAAAAAATCATCAATCATTCTCTTGATAAAAATACCTTGATTAGAACCATTTTCGAGAGATTTTAATACCAAACGCTTAATTGAAAAGTCTACTTAAACTAACACGAAGGCAGTTTTATTACCAGCCATATAGTGCGTCAGCAGAAGGCCCAATAAATTCATTTGACGCACTTTCCTGACCAAATAAGCAGTGAAGTCGATTTATACTCTCCACCAACGGACCGAGGTGGCGTCCTTAATAATTTAGATAGTAATTCGGCCGGAGTGAAGTGAGCGCACAGACATAGATTTGGCTAGACACCGCAACCAAATTATTGTGTGCTGATACTAGAAACGAGTTTATAATCTATATTTAATGTCACTTAATGTTTTGTCATTAATCAATCCTTGAATAAAAAGATGTACACTGCACTGCATGTTTATAATATCTAATAATAGGGAAGAAGTTAATACAACCAACAAACTTCACATACACTACGCGTGTAAAAGATAGATAGATAGATAAATTATTTTATTGCTATTAAAAGACATACATATAACATTCAAAAACATGAACCTAGCAAACGCATTTCGTATATACAATCATGAACATAGTAAAACATGTGTGTCGCAGCAATAGCAATCAAGGTTTAAGCTTAGTGATACGTTTGTTTGCGGAACAAACTATTGATTTTCAAAAGGGTTGGAATAAGATGACAGACGAACCTCATGATACTGTTTCATTGTTGTTCAATAGGATACTTTTTTCCTAAAATCTATATTATCAATTTTAGTGTTTAGAGTCATACTAATATATTACGGCTTAATAGTTAGACTGAGCCAATGGCCTCAAAAAGTATCGAAAGCCATAGTCGGGCTAGCGATGAAATTAACATTTACATTGTGACAGATAGATCGACGGACGGATGGACAGTGGAGGTTAAGCAATAGGGTCCTGTTTTTACCTTTAAGGTACGGAACCCTAGTTACTATCCGCCCGACATATCTTCGCCCGAAAAACACACACGTATATAGCTGTTAAGCAATGGCAGTTAATATAACTTTAAAACGGTGAAAGAATTTTTATGATCCGTTGGGTATTTCTGAAGATTAGACCTTACGAACAAACTTATAATCAAGGAAAAAAACTGTACATCTTTGTAATATTAGTTTAGATTAAGGCTTCAGTAAGTAATTTTATTTTGTGTATACTGAAGAAAAAATTTGACACGGTTTTTATACAAAGAAGTGAACAGGCAGTATCTAGGTAGATTTATGTCTTTGATAGAACACATATATTATTCAGTGTGGGCCGAAACTCGCGGGAATGAACTAATGCATCCAAAAATGTTTTCTAATTCACCGTTTCGAGGCTCAGTTTGATTGATTGATAAACTTGTGGCCATTCGGTTTATGTGGTGATTTTTTATCGTTAATAAATTATTAGGAATATTTGGGAATTGTAGGTTTAAGTTGTACTTTCTTCAACCATTCAAATGGGACTTTAGTAAAATATTTTAGGTATAGGAAAGTAATACTACTCTTTATATTATTTTTAATAAAAAAATGACTCTGATCTCCATCGCTTCGCTCTTACCAGAACTAAGAGAGATCATGTTTACATTGAGGCGTTCTTATTTTTGACTGATAATATTCATTTTATGCGCCTTTCTAACTAACCTCCCTTTCCTGATAATGACGGTTGCTTGTAGGAACCATTTCTAAGGGAACGGGCTCGGCATCGGGCACGGCGTCTAACGGTCAGGGCACAGTGGATGCCTTCAATAAAATCATGAATTAGATACATTGAACAAACTTAGCACTGCCATTTACTAGGTTTTTAGTCCAGCTCATGTAGACTATGCTAGACCAAAATATATGAATCTACTGACTACGATAACAGTCTACCATCAGACCATGATAAAAAAAAACTATCCACTCTTCTTCCTTGATATTTTTTTTTGTAGTAGTTTCATTCAGTCTAATCCTTCTACTTAAAGTTTTTGGTTGTACATACATACATAAAATCACGCCTCTTTCCCGGAGGAGTAGGCAGAGACTACATCTTTCCACTTGCCACGATCTCTGCATACTTCCTTCGCTTTCGGGTACTCTTGACCTGACCTTTTGCCAGGACGTCCTTAATTTGATCAAGATACATTCGTCTAGGTCTTTCCACTCCGACCTTTCCCTCCACACTCTCCTTGTATATCTACTTAGTCAACCTGCTTTCATTCATCCTCTCCACATGTCCAAACCATATTAACATACCCTTTTCTACTCCTGTAACTACATCTTCTTTCTTTTTGGTTGTATACAAAGTACCTATATAAGGACAAAATTAGTTTTATTCTCCACAAAAATTTACAAAACATCCTCGTTTCAATCGAAAACAGATTAAGAAAAAAGATTAAGATAAT
Organism: Amyelois transitella; assembly: GCF_032362555.1. NCBI lineage: Eukaryota > Metazoa > Arthropoda > Insecta > Lepidoptera > Pyralidae > Amyelois > Amyelois transitella. The sequence goes on from NC_083509.1 coordinate 10,316,171, forward strand.
AAGTCGAATCAAAAATCAAGCAAGCAGCATTAATGTCTAAAATTGTGTACGGAATGAAAAAATCATTTCTAAGCACAATTCTACTAACCCTCCGGGTACAAATATCACAAAAGATAGCAAGGTATTAACTGTAACGAGGTTGGACAATAACGTGGTCCAAGTTATAAGAGATGAGTTGAAGAACATTATTTTGTTCAGTCACTTATTTCATTCGACGGTCTTTCCCAGAGATTCCTTCAATGGGAATCACTTTTAATTATTACTTTTAACTATATTATATAATTTTTATGGGCAATAATAATTTGTATTGTATGGCAATTCATCTCTGTGCCAAATTGCATGAAAATCATTAAGCAGTTTTTATGACTATTTATAATAACCGAATTTTTTTCTTGATAAATACGTATGAATATGTCAGGATTACAGATAAATGGAGATATCAGAAGCCCGTTAAGTTTCGAGAATATTTCAAAAGATTGACATACCTATAATCAAAATACATTTTATGACAATGGCTGTGCGTTCACAGACGAAGACTATTCAGTCAGTTTTTCCTCAAATTATATAATATTTCTTCAACAACGTTCCTCTATTAACTTGTACCATACAAAGCTGGGTAGGATTTTACGGGAACCGGAATAGCCAGGGTCATTTTAATAAACATAACCAGGTGAATCATTACTGATGCCGCCGTATAATTTCAGAGGACCAGTGATCTCTTTGTTGTGGCTCGCTCTAATTATACTATGTTAATGTTCTAGCTTAGGCATTTAGATTTTCTTAACGGGATCCCTTACTATCATACTATACTTACGTACCATATTCTAATAATAGTTGTTTAGTGCCGTGTGGTTTTTTTGGCAATTTTTAATAGAACTCCTCCATATCGTTCACATGGATGTCTTAAAAGGTGACTAAGGGATAGGCTTATAAACTTGGGATTCCTCTTCTACGCGATGGACAAGCAACCTGTTACTATTTGAATCTTAATTCCATCATGAAGCTTAAGAGCTGATGGGTTTCAGTCTTTTCAAGACTGTTGGCTCTGTCTTCCCCACAAGGGATTGTTGCAAATTCGACGGGAACTATAATTTTCACCGAAATGAATAAGTCCGTCCCCGGACTCTTACTTATGTGAAAATTCACGAAGAATTGGTTCAGTAGATAACCCGTGAAGAGATAACAAACAAACTTACATTTATAATATAAGTTAGGATTTGTTAAAATAAAACACAGTAATACACAACGATCCTTTTTAATTATTTTAAGAAATCTCACAATATAGTCATGACTGGATCTTATCCATAACGGCATTATGCACAGCGAATTATCGATTTTCTTATATAAACAAAAACTTATTGACTATCTTACTTTAGCTCATACAAATTCCATACAAATATTTACAATAAGCCCTTATTCATGAACATAATTTTAACTATACTCGTACTATACCTTGATGATGTTGTCATAAAATATTAATTTTCCACGTTAATGCGCACAATTTAAATATAATTATGGCAAGTTCAGACATTTGGGGTATAATCGTCAGGGGTTGAAAACAAAATTATTTATGGAAAGCAGTTATTTTATATAAATAACTTCAGGCAACGACCTGGTAAAGGTCAAGTCAAGAGCACCCTATACCGAAGAGCTTGCATAATTATAAAAAATGATAATAACGAATGTTCTTAGTAAAATGAGTGCCGTGTGGTTCCCAGCACTAAAGAAAAGGACCACTCCATCTCTTTTTCATGGATGCCAAAAAAGTAAGGGATGGGCTAATAATATTGGTATTCTTGTTCTTGACGACGGGCTAGCAACCTGTCACTGTTTGAATTTCAATTCCATTAAAAAGCCATACGGCTGAACGTGGCCTTTCGGTCTTTTCAAGACTGTTGGCGCTGTCTACTCCGTAGGGCATATAGACGTGGTAATGTGTACTTAGTAAAATGAGTATGCTGTGATCGTGGTAGGTAGAAAGTTGATTTAGGAAATCTAGTGCCCAATTAATAACGTAGGTCGTCGCAACTTGCACATTGTGACAATGCTCTATTCGGTCTTATTTGATCCGTTTTCTCCATCTTATTTAAAGGAGCGCTTCAATTTTTATAGCGATGCCCAAGGCGCCACACGCAGTCTGCGTAGCACGTTTACTCTACGACTAAGAGTACCGACATCCAACACCAATTTTTACTCCCACTCTTTTACTGTACAAGCTGTCCGTCTATGGAATGCTCTCCCTGTCGATATCAGGAAAGCCCAGACTATTGATAGTTTCAAAAATCTCGTTAGGTCTCATTATCTTTCTACTCTTTCCTAAGTATATGTTATTTTTATGTATTTATCTGTATTTATGCGTATTTGTATGTGTATTATATATAGATATATATTATGTATGTATTTTATTATGTTCAAACATTTATTTTTCTTGCTCTGCGCCAACGCCAATCTCCTGTTTGATTTCCTTCCACCCAAAGGTTGACTGGAAGAGATTGCTTTAGCGATAAGTCCGCCTTTGTACCATATATGTCTGCTTTGTGTTGTTTTGTATGTTTTACTCTTATGGTGCAATAAAGAGTTTTATCTATCTATCTATCTAGGTCTTTGCTATCTTATTTTTAACCAAGTAAGTTAACGAATACCTATTGATTAGGTTATGGACAGGAAATTCATATCATATAAAATACGTAACCAGCCTTCAAATTCGGGATCTTAAAATAAATCTTAATTTTTAATTACGTAGTTACATTACCAATGTTACTGTTAAGTTAAAATGAGTTTACGAATAAGGGCAACACATTTAAATTTTACAATATTGTCCAAAATTCATATCGAAACGTGACTAAAACTCAAATTAGAATGAACTAAACACGATACCCTGTTTATTGAAGGATCATCCCTCATAAATGATTAAATTATTTTCATAGAATTTGTACAGGTTATACGTATATCATGTTTGTATAAACTTTGGGATTACTGAACACGTTAACATTAACAGAAAATTATGTTAACAATGGTTAATAAATAGATAATTATGTTAAAGTGTGTTATTATTAATTGTACAATTAATTAAATAAACTAATACAATAATCTAGACACAGACGACATAGAAAAATAACGCTAAGACATTGAAAAGTAAGAAATGGTTTCGACATTATTACTTAATGGATATAGGGAGAGAAAAATAATATATAAATATTAACAGCTATTTACTTTATTTTGAATAAAAATAATTTTATAATTTTTTGAAGATTTTTTTTTGTCTATAATCGTAACATTTTTTTAAATAAAATGGCAGTTGACGTAGCTTTATTATTTAAATTTATTATTATATGTTTAAGCAGCTCTTATTTTTTTTTGGTTTCATCTTAAATACCAATTTCAAAGTTGATCTATGTTGTAATTAGTTATAATCTCTCTCGTTTTACGAAAAAATAAATGAAAATTTTTCAAATTTTTTTAAATGAAAATTATCAATACTTAGGCGAACTTAAACCGGACGCGCTTTAATTTTAGATAAACATATACAAATATCCATATATATTGAAACTACCAACAATGCGTTCGAAAAGCTATAATCATCAATGATATTACTTAGCAAAAATATCTTCACCCGAAAAGGTCCATACTTAGGCCAAAATCCATCCTTCACTTACATTGAACATAATCTATACAGTTTCTTTATAAGAAAATATTTACACATTAAACTATCATTGGTTTTATATTAAGAAAAATATTTTTTTAAATATGAAAAATTCATATTTCAGTACTGTACAATTTGTTAGCTACTTAATTAAAGACGACTTTAGCAATATGACACTGAATTACACGTAAGCTATAGTTTCGCATGTGAAAATGTGTTCTATATTTTAATACACAGGGTATATTTTGGTTAAACGTCACTTTGGGAATGACTAGGTCTTTAAATAGATGGAATGTCCATGATTGAAAAAACCTGGAAAAAAAATATTTTGTTTATAGTAAATATACATAAAGTTAAAAAAAAAATACTTTTCTATGTATAAAAAAATCATTGTATTGAAAATATTCACTATTTACTAATGCTCCAATGAAGAAAGTGTGCAACAAGGACAAACAATGGAATATATTAATTTTGAAATGATTAATTTGGCAATCTATTAGTTTATTAACACTTTATTATATATCATATATATATAAAATTCTCGTGTCACAATGTACGTTCCCGTACTCCTCCATAACGGCTTGACCGATTCTCATGAAATTTTTCATACTCCTTAGATTTTTTTAACTTAAATTTTTTTTCTTTGGCAGAACAACGGGACAGCTAGTATCATATATTATAGCCAATATTATTTTTTTAAGAATATTTTATTTTCATCTTTGAATAAAAATAAATAATATTAAAAAAACTTAATCTTACCTGTAACATTATGTGACAATTATAGCACAAACAGTTCTGCTAAAGCAAGTAGCAGGAGAGCATTGAGCGCTGTATGCGTTACACCTGAAAAAATAATTTGTAAAAATTTTTGTTCTACGAAAAAGGGAAAAAAATTGACGGAGACCATACACACATACATAAATCACGTCTTTATCCCTTAAGGAATATACAAAGTCGACTAGTCGATAAAAACAAAGACACTTTCTTCTTCTTTTAGTGATGCGGTAACGATCTCTCAATAATTTTCAAAATGGTCTTCGAGTATTAATCTATCGGCAGTCAACCCCGTTAGAGACGTGATTGTGAATTTATTGTAATATTTCAAAAATAGAGTACCGGTCAGTTTCTTTCATTATTCCAACTAAATTTAAACCCTCCGGAATATAATCTCAAGTTACGTAAATAAATTAGTTTTAACAAAAGGCCTTAATCTCTAAAGATATCAAGGAAGGACCCGTTTTAGAAGTAGAAATTTAATCTAAAAGGCATTGTCTATCTTTTAATTACTGCACTAATTGGAAGAGTAAAATCGACACCCTGGTGGAAAGGGTATCAATTTTCTTTTGAAATGTTCAGGTACAAAGTCCGACTCGATTATTCGGTTTCCGTTCAAAGATTTAGGTTTTAATAGCTATGAAGCCTTACCTATAAAGGAAATCATTCGGGGATTAAATAAAGGGAATTGAGAGGCCTCTCAGTGTAATTTTGGTAATCGAGCCCTTTTGATATAAAAAAACGTACAAACAGACAACAAATTATTCAGCTGTATTGCTTAGTGATGGAGTTGAGATTCAAATAGTCACAAGTTGGTAGACCATCACCTTAAAAAACTCAACTTTATTAGTTTGTAGTTAAAAATTAAATTGTATTATACTTCTCATACCTTTCGATGCTCCAACTGCAGCGGCTAGTTGCATATCTGCTGCTGTCGGCATCTCAGGTGTGGTGCTGATGGGACCTGTAGTAAAAAAAAAAACAAATATTTTTACTACGACCATAGTAAGCAACACACACACACACACACATTCGGCAAAAATTGAGAAAAAAATGTTGGACATTGAGACCTTAAGAAGTCTAAAGCGGAACAATTGAGGCTAGAGTACACGCGATCTGTGTAAAATAGTCCTTAGAATAATGTTTGTAACATATATGAGGATTTTTAATTCAAAAGATACAGCAAAAAGAATATACGACAAAATTTGCATATACTTAAATATTTATTTGCACGTGATGAGGCGATTGGGAAACAATCGAAATTCTGTACGTATTAAACACTAGTTTTCAGATTAGATTTAGCTAACTTGCCAATTTTCATAAGATTTCATCGCTCAAAGTAATATAATCTCTGAATTTCGCTGTATATTATTCAAATTAGGAAATCCCAGCATCTCAGATTATATCTTTTGATGAGTCAACAACGTCTGCCGAAAGCGAATATTCTCTTCCTTGAAAAGAATAATAACAATCTCTTACAGTACCAAAGAGCGTTATGAATAGAAAAGAATACTTAAAAAGGCATAACTAGACAAAGGAAAAGGCTGTATAAAACGTGACGACGTAAACAGAAAGATGTTTATTTATTTAAAACAAGCAATTTAACCGTTTCGTAAGTCGACGAACGTCATTAATGCGCTTAAAAAAAAAGAGCTGCGAATATTTTTTACGGAGGCATGAAAATAACAATTTCGGGGAATAATTCTCGAGGAGGCCATTTAAGCTTTTTATCGGGGAAAAGTTTGTGTACACAGCTATCTAAATTGCAGGAAAGAGATGAAATACTTCCAACAGGCAGTTCTTGTGAATAATTTTATGGTTCGTTAAGTTCACTGTGGGTTGAAAAAGAGATCTTAATAGAATGTTAGTGTGTTGGTACGACAAATATTTTAAGATATGTTTTCTCGTAATTGAAAGTCAACAAACAGTTCTTGCTTAGAGATGCCATTTTGGTAGCGTTTGAATTTTGATCGATGGACTGTCGTGATGAATGGGATTTCTAGAATTGCTATTGGCTGTGTTCCAGTGGAGGGATTATTTCTATTGTTTTAAAAATGATTGTTGAAAGCTGAATCACAAAAAGAATACGTATTTTGTTTTTTATCTTCTTAAAAATTTGTATAGTTTGGCAAAAACACTTTGATGTGCGTATTGTTGTCACTTATTACTTCGGCGTAAAAGGATTTTTTCATATAATACCAATGTATACCAATATTGTTTGTTTAATAGTATAGGATACAATTCTTACCTGGATAATATAAAGTTTCTTTTCTAACAGCGTACTTCGCTTGTGGTATCCTGAGGGTGCAAATGAACTCTGCCGGGTTCGGGAGGTCACTATCCCTCAGAGTGACTGATGCGTAAGCCGAATACCTCCCATTCTCCAGCTTGTGCACGTGAGTGACTGAATCCAGTCGCCTAAAGAAGAAATAAATATTAATTAAGACAAATGAAGAATAATCTAGCTGGACCTAGCCTTTAAGTCGTTTTCAGACAATAGTTTTCAAACAAACCTACTCCGCGAGAGATAAATTCGTTATACATTTATTATGACTAGCATTTGCGCGGGGCTTCGCACCCGTGGGAAATCCAGAAAGAAAATAACTTATGTTACTCGTCACTCCTCTGAAAATCTATTCTATATCTGTGCCGAATTTCGTGAAAATTATTCCAGTAGTTTTTAATTTTTAAAATATAAGCATGTTTTAATGTATATTTTATATAGCAGCTCAAGCAATATTTAATTCATATAAACATATAAATAGTGAGATAAGGATAAACAGACGCTTTAATTATAAAAAATGGTAAATTTAACTCACTCAAGCAGTATGAAAATATATTTTGTTTTTTGTCACCTTTTTTGCCAGAACATCTAAACAATTTATTTTCATTCAAGTATTAAAAATCTAAGAAATGTGTTACTCCCCTTTGGTTTCAGTTTACATTGTAGTTTTTTTAAGAACTTGTATTTCTTGATTAAGTTTGTTGTGGGTTCGAAAGTGATTTCCCTTGGGTCACCACAAGTTTATTGTAAGATATATATGTATAGTCACGATGTTGCTGCACATAGTTGCGCCTGTTTGTACATACTAACATACATACAAACGGCCTCTGTGGCGCAGCGGTAGTACGCTTGACTTTGACACCGGAGGTCCTGGGTTCGAATCCCGGCCAGGGCATGATGAGAAAATAACTTTTTCTGATTGGCCTTGGTTTTGGATGTTTATTTATATAAGTATTTATTATAATATATAGTATCGTTGAGTTAGTATCTCGTAACACAAGTCTCGAACTTACTTCGAGGCTAACTCAATCAGTGTAATTTGTCCCGTATATATTTATTTATTTTATTTATACATAAATCGCTTCTTCCCTGGAAGTGTAGGCAGAAACTACATCTTTCCACTTGCTCACGATTTATGCATAGTTCTATCGATTTTAACCACATTTATAACTCTCTTTTATTCTTCTCTTTTCAATACTTCTCAATTAGGTCATTAAGACAAACAACTGAACGTGGGTTATCAGTCTTTTCTAAACTGTTGACTCTATCTACCCCGCAGACGTGGTTGATGTGTATTGTGTATGTAACTCTCGTCGGATTCCGATATTCTTGACCTGACCTGTGTACATTAACCGGGTTACTGTTTTATTTTTATAGTATTACTTAATAGTGGACGCTTATTCCGTTATCCTAAAAACAATAATATAAAGAAAAAAACTTGTGTGAATATTTATTTCAAATATTAAATCTGGACAAATAATATAATTCATTCAAATAATTCAAAGGAAGTCCATTCCTCGTATACTTATTAAGAGTACAACTTTTAGTACGCTCGTGGGAGTTGCAAAATTTTCAAACTTATTTAGATAGAAAATCTTATATAATAGAGTAGAGAGTTATATTCGATTTACTCGGAAACCACTACAATTATATTCACGAGACCTAAAAAGATTACTTTTGAGAAATATTTCTTTTCAGTAATTTCTATTGTCATATATTTCTGTTATAAACTAATTCTTGGAATCCAACTTATAAAATAGATTAAATCAGTAACAATAACTTTATTTTGTCGTGATATTAATAGATTAATAAAAGTACAATGTAGTCTCTGCCTACCTCTCCGTAAAGGAGATGTAACTACATGTATTTATGAAATAACTAGCTGTTGCCTGCAAGTTTGATCTTAAATCTCTATTTTGAACTAATAAAGTTGATTCAATGTCTAAGCTTATTTGCTGCAAGTTTTATGTAAATTAGTTTGAAAAATGTTGTTAAAAAGCAAACAAATACGCATTCACACATCGTTACTAACTTTTGCATTTACGATATTAGTAGGAAAACACTAATTTCACTGAACTTGCAATTTGAAAAAAAAAAACCTAGAAATCGTATATTTCTTCCAGAACATAAAACTTGGCTAGGTCGAGGCAGGTGGTAGAAAATTCAGGCAAGTTTAATCTTGGCCTGAGACCGTTGCCAAGTTTCTTTGTTCGAGTTGAAATTCATCTTCTATTGTTTAAATTAGGTTATTTTATTAAGTGGGTCAGGTCAAGACATACACAATGTAGTTTAAGTTTCCAAAGGTATTGTTTAACAAAGGTTAAAATAACTTAATTTGATATTATGACCGCAAGAGTTTGTAAAGACTATTAATAAATCAGCTGCTCCTGTAATTATATAATTACAAAAAAAAAACATTAATAATAATGATTTATAGAAGCAGTTAACATATAGCATCATTTGAAACGGATTTCAAGAAACTTCAAAACTGATATGAAGCGACAATAATTCAAATTCTGGGCAAGTTCCTGAGAAGCATTTCATATCCAATTGCACAAGCGTTAGTGGTTATCAGGAGCGCTCCCGCAATGCGGTTCCTATATGCGCTACCAACTTCATATATCAGTGTAAAAACCATTTTAACTTGACATTCAACGTTGAGCATACACTATGCCAGGATCCTTGAGCGGGCGCGCACAAGGGCATGTCATAGGTCCACTTAAATTGGTTTTCTACGTTCTTGTTAAGCGATTCGTTGGAAATTAGACGGAAATCACAGGAAAGAGAAACTTCGATGTTTGAGGTTCGAAGCGGTACCGCCATCACTGGAATTTATTAGGATTGGGTAGGTTTCCCTATAAAACGAAATTGTTTACGCAATTCAAGTTTAAATATTTAATAATTGATCGGTTCATAGAATCTGAGGTAGTTTAGTATCGAAATTGTGGGCAGCTTGCTATTTTATCATTAAAATTTTCTTTATTGTTTTTGCGTTTCCGACTTTGTTAATTAATTAAGAATTTTGTTTTGTTAAAATTGTTTGGAATTCGATTTTGCCCGAAGCAGTAAGATTTAAACAGCAACAGTTAAATTTAGATCTGTTAATTTTAGATATCGAAATTTTGCGGCGTATAACGACAAAGATGTTTTGAATTCTTGTATAAAATTCTATGGAAACTCCCGTGACTGTCAACAATAAATCTGACATGTTATCTCTTTGTCAGCAGTTCTTTTTTTTGAGTTAAGTTGCTATCACTTATCAAGTTTGATGTATGTTTGATGTTATTAATAACATTACTATTTGCTATCAACAGTTGAATAGGCGATTAAGAAACAGTAGTAAAGCAATAATTTATAATTAAAAATCAATCTCTTTGTCTGATAATATAATAAAAAAAATATTCGAAACCGTTCCGGATTCAAAGAAACAAACAAACAAACTCACTTCCGCATTTATAATATAACTATCTATTGCCTGCAGCTTCGCCTGATGATGGCCTATCAGTTTTTAAAGACTGTTTTGGCTCTGTCTACTCCGTAAGGGATATAGATGTGATTATATGTATGTATGTGTACTAATAATTAGACAGATAGACTTTGAATTCCGACTGTAAGAGTCTAATTGTCGACGAGTCTGAATATCAAATAGTGTAATAGGATTACTATTGAATACCCGAAACCGCTTAACTTGCATGAAGAGAGTTATGAATGTGGATGAAGCGAAGGAAGTGAAGAGATCGTGGTACCCCTCCGGGAAAGAGGCGTGATTTTATGTATTAATTCATTCATATAGTCACGTCTTTGTCCCTTTCGGGATAGACAGAGCCAACAATCTTGAAGAGACTGATTGGCCACGTTCAGCTGTTTGGCTTTATGATAGAATTGAGATTCAAATAGTGACAGGTTGCAAGTCCATCGCCTAAAATAAGCATTCCAAGATTATAAGCCTGTCCCTTAGTCGCTTTTTACGACATCCATGGGAAATTAAATGAAGTGGTCTTATTATTTTTTATATTGGTGCCGGGAACCACACGGCACTTGATTTTATGTATGTATGTATATAATATTTTTTTTTTACCTCTCAAGTGTGGCGATGGTGAGGTTGGGGGCAGGAAACGCGCCGTCCGCCGCACAGATGACGTTCACCGTGTCGTCATCAGACTTGTTCTGCATCAGCCGGAAATGTGTCTCCGGTACTGGAAAGTTGATACTTGTTAGGCTTCACAAAGGTGTTGTTGTTTGTATCTCAAAGTTTGTTGTAAGCCCGTTATATCAAAACACCGTTTTTTTGACAAACATGTAATGCAAATACCTTTATAGCAAGTATGTGCTCAGAGATACAAGGCTACGTTGTGCTATTTTCAAAAATTTTGTATCGATCTGTCCCTACTCCCTGATACGTTTAACTTGTGCATTTTTTTTTCAGTAACATGTACTACAATTTCATTTTGTTTTATCATCAAGCAAATGTTGTAAAATTTCGAAAAATAAAAACGCAACTAATCATCTTACATTAATTAAGGTGAAATAAAAGCAACTCCTTTTTAAATAGGTACTCCCAGTAGCTTAAAATGATTTCAAATAAAAATAAATGTTCACTATTGCAAAAGTAATCAATTTTTCTCTTATTGATGGATAAGTATCTAGAGAAAAGATTTATTATGAAAACATTCCAGATAAAATATAAGCAGAAATCAGATTAATCTTAATAAAAAATGTCAAAGTATGCTTCCAGATTGCGAGAAATATATTTTAGATTCTATAATAATATGGCGTCCTCTAGTAACTTGCTGCGTGACTGGAATTTAAATTAGTACTTCTAAAGGCTCCCATCGGGCATTTCAGCCGCTTTTCTGAAGTTGTTTAAAAGACATAACTGAATCGTACCTGCTTTAAAATATTTAGGATTTGTTGAGATAAAATAAAGTGTGCGTCCGAAATTTGACTGACACGGCTCCTCTTCTTTAATATTTTCGATCCTATTAAGGTCAAAACATTTCAGGTGGTATCTAGATTTTGAATTATTATAAACCTTATGTATTGTATAATCCAGTTGATGTTGGTAGCCCGGGGTACGCTCATAATCACAATCAAAGTGAGGAAGTGGCTTCCGTAAGCAAACTTCCGGGGACTTGTTCATTGCAAAACCTTAACGTTATCTCTAGCTTAAACCGTTGAGTTCATGTTCCTTCAGTCGTCACTTACGACATCAACGGGAAGGGAATAATTATCTTATTTAAAATATTCCCCAAGGCATAACTCTATATATATTAAATTTTTGTAGTAAATCAAAGAAATGTGCTGAAAAATGGAACGTGTAGGTAAAGGTTTAACAAAAGAAGACATCAACAAGAAGGCATAAAGAGAAGGAATAAAGATATTTTATTTTAAAATTCCGAAGACCGCACGACAAAATTCCATAAATCATATATTTGTGTAGTAGGTTAAATGTAAGGTGCCACAAAATGGATCAAGGCGTCGTTTAACAAAGGCTGCATTGCATATACGCAAAACGGTACACAATGAGTTATCGCCTTAATAGCATGCCATCTGCCAAATTTGTCACCGGAACCCACCAATTTCCGTGCCTTGATTGAATCGATGGTATTACGACGTATAGCATAATATTCCTTCCTTGTTTTATTTCCAAGGAAGCCTTAGGTATCGGTATAAAAAATGATGTGATGCGGACAGCAGATGTCGGAATGTATAAAACTTGCTTGGCCTTACAATAAACGCGTGCGATGCCAAGTGATAAGTTGATGGCGATTTTGGGTCTAAGTTTAACTCAATCACTTATTTCATTGATAAATTGGTTAATAACTTGAATTGATACAAATTAAGGTTCGTAATTTAAATATCTATATACTTTATTGACCACCTCAAAAAAAATCTGTTTCTATAAAGTGCTGTATCAACTTCTTATTTCACCCTTCACTCCTAACGATATCTAACCTGCAAATGTTTTATCATGCGAACCGCTGTGATTTGGAATTCCCTCCCCGCATCTCTCTTTCCCGATACAACGACTTGGAGATTTTAAAGTAAAGACTAAAATAGGCACTATTTAAGCTGGCGTGCATCACCTTAGGCCTCATAGTACTTACCACCAGGCAAATTGCGGTCAAACGCACTCAAATCTAAAATAAAGTGCTCTGGTCTACCTTGTGTAAGAGATAAAGACGAAATACAGTACATAAAAGCAATGAACTTCTGCTGAATCAGACTTACATAAAAAACAGAGAAGAAAGAGACTTACATAGAAGTGTAACTACGCAGAATAAAAAAAGCTCAGAAATCGCTTTTTCTCATCATTTACAAAACAATATGACAGACCGGTCAGTACGTGACACCACACCAAGTAAACGTTTTACGAGAGCTAGCCGGAAAATTTATTTTTATAGTATATACAGTGTTCCTTTAACAGCTGGTGGGGACGTGTAATTTGTTCATGTTTTATTTATGAACTTTCTGTCATTTTAAATTCATTTTAAAATAAGTTCTGCTAAAAGTTGATTGATGGCGCCATCTATCCCATTCGGTATAAAAACCTGATATGTATATGTAACGGCCTCTGTGGCTCAGCGGTAGTACGCTTGTCTGTGACACCGGAGGTCCCGGGTTCGAATCCCGGTCAGGGCATGATGAGAAAAGAACTTTTTCTGATTGTCCTGGGTCTTGGATGTTTATCTATATAAGTATTTATTATAAAATATAGTATCGTTGAGTTAGTATCTCGTAACACAAGTTTCGAACTTACTTCGAGGCTAACTCAATCAGTGTAATTTGTCCCGTATATATTTATATTTATTTATATGTATGTAAAAAACTAAGGCGAGTTTGTGTCAGAAAACAAATTTGAGAAATGTTAGCCAAATCTTTCTATAGCTTGTAAATTGTCACTGACACATTGTAAGCAAATTGTGAGCTATGGTGGCAAAGAGAAATCAACTCTTCAAAAGTTGATGTTCTGCGAATAAGTGATCCAGAATCACGGGCAAAAAAGCGCAGCACTTCCACTCCAGAGGTAATATAATATAAACATGATTAATACTGGGATGAAGAAGAGGGTGTACCAAGAGAGACAAAATTGGTTAGAAAAATGTAGGTAGTATAAAAATGGGTAACAATATACTGAATTCTAAATCCCTAAACCTTAAACGAAAAAAAGATACATAGTAGAAATTTCCATGCATTGTTCAAACCCGTGAATGTTATCGAAGCCTTCTATAAATACTAAATGCCTCGAACCGCCGATCGGCAGGCCATAACTTGACCTCTATAAACAGGGTTGGCGATAAAACCGAGCCGACTATTTGACGAATAGTGTTACGAGGTCACAGGTAGTGTCAATGTTTGGGAACCAACAATTGAATATTGAACGAGTAAGTGTGGGTAGAAATCGGAATAAAGTTTTTGTAATTTTGTGATCCCAAATCTCTAAAGCGTCTTTACCACTATCTAGAGTAGCCCTGGATACGCCCATGGAAAGAGGGGTTATTACAAGAAGCGACACTCGTCTGACTTCCGCAACATTTGCAGGGGAACCTTAACCATATTGAATCTTCGTTACACATTCTAGAACTTAAATTTAACTATAAAAAAATGCGTAGTAAATATTTAAAACCAAACTTTAAAAGGATTACGAATCAAAAGAATACATTTTTTAGTGTAACACTGAACAGCTTTGTGACCGCCGATGTCACTGGTTTTATTCAGGTCTGTTATTCACATGATATTGATAAATATTCAACGTTCCATTGTGATGAAATGTTACTTTTTTGTGCACAGCTTCACTTCAAAAAAATGTATGTGTTATATTTAAAGGAAAAAATATAATCTACATTTCACTCATTTTATTACTTACTTTTATGAAAAACAAAATATTTTTGTGCTTATCGGCTCTTATCAGTAATTTGTTTTAGTAACAATTTTCATACATGTGCACCAGATTCTGACTTCATAATTTATTATTTTAATAAATATAGATACTATTTAAAGAATATTCATAACTTTTAAGATGTCAAAGTATAACTGAAATTGAGTCCGATTCCTTAATCGACTTGTTCAATCTGTCAAGACGTAATGCAGCAGTAATGCAACCTATACATAATTGAATGTTTGTAATATCTTTATTGCACAGAAATTCAAACAAAAACAAGAAATAGTAAAAAGTTATAAAATAAATTCCCTAAATCATTGCTTCCATTCCAGACTGAACAGAAAATGGCTGTCTTTTTTGTGTATACCGTAGTAAAAGATTATAAAGACCAAAAAAGTATAATTCACTGAAATTGACCACAGTTTATAAAGATTACCAGAAATTCTTATATTATCGATTTATTGGGCGTAAACTATTTATATTTAAAAATACTTACCAAAAACAATCATCTGCTTAGTCCTAGAGTCTTCCTCCATAAATGTTGATACTACACATGTGTATTCACCAGAAATTTCTGTGTCTGGCTTTATGATTCTTAAAGCCCTGTGCATTTTAAGAGGGTCATTCGACGCTCTATACGTAAGGTCGACTCGACCTCGTAAAATTCCTAAGTCCTGAGGTTTTTGTGATGGAATCCACTGGTATACGGGCCGCGCTTTGTTTTTGAAAAACCATTTTACTACAAGTCCTGCCGTATTATTACCATAAGTATAATCACAGTCTAATATAACTGAGTCTTGAACACCATATTGAATTATTTCTGGCACTATTAATCTTGATATTTTAACGGAGTGGAGACCTGTAACAAAAAAATAAACTTAGTTTAATATTGCATTCAACTTATCGACATTGATATAAACAATTAGTGACAACGTGTTTTTAATAATGAGCTAACGCATTAATTTGATAAATCTTGTGCTTCGTTTGAATGGACTTCGAGTTTAAACTAAAGCTAAAATGATATAATCATTTCAAAGATACCCAACCATCAATAGCAATAAATAGAATAATGTTAATACGAAACGGCTTCTGTAAACAATTAATATTCATGGAATGACAAATTCCTTAGGCACATAGCTTAGTCGTCGCTTTAAGAAAATTCCCTTCTGCTAATCCATATCCATCAGTCTTGTCGTGTAGTCCGAAGCACCATTAATATTTATGCAATTCCCGAGTCAACGCCGCTGAAAGCTTATTTAAATTCATCCATGCTTCCAACTTAAAAGCGGGCACGACCTAAAAATTTGATTCGGCCGCACTTAAATTTTCATCATTGGATGTTTTGAGAAGCGTTAATAGAGTGTTAGATAACAAATTCGCTTGGGAATGTTCTTTGTTACTTAAACCATCCATTAGCTTTTAGCTCTCAAGGAGGAACAGAATATTCGTGATTACTTGATGACATAATTTTCGAAGGAAAGTCGGAATTACATTTCATATTTGTATATATTTCCTCAGTTTAAGATAAGATATCTTAATATAGTAGCTTAGATAAGTTAGCTTAATTTATAATTTTGGAAAATGAGTAAAGGAAAAACTAATAAGGGGCATTAAGACATTGTAAAATAATGAATATCTATCATGTATTAAGCAATCAAATTTCAATTTACCGACAAAGTTTCACCTAGCCTACAATTATCCAAATAAGTGTAATTCAACGAAAATTGCTCGGCCATTAAATGTTTGCTGTGTTTACGCCCACAATATTTATGAGTTTAATCCAAACTGAGTAGTAACTTCCCTTTCCAATATTCTATACAATTTCCTTCTTCATGCTCAATGGTTTTATCGGAATCCTTAGCTTTTATTGTGGCTATAATTCTCTTTTCGCTTTTGTAGGATTTTGCATTATTAGAAAGAATGTTGTTTAGCGAAATATTTCGGCAGGCCTCACGGAATAGCCTTAAGTTAATTTAAAAGACAACGAATTGATCTCGAATAGAAGTATTCATTCTAAAACGCGAGGTATTTTTTCATGAGCATAATCTTATATATAATAATATTCTTAGCGTGTGGTTTTCGGCACCATTCGAAAAAAAATAATAGGACCACTCCATCTATTTCCCATGGATGTCGTTAAAAGTGACTAAGGGATAGGCTAACAAACTTGGGATTCTTTTTTACTATTTGAATCTCAATTCTATCAATAAGCCAAGTAGCTGAACGGGGCCATTCAGTCTATGCAAGACTGTTGGCTCTGTCTACCCCGCAAGGGTATAGACGTGACTATATGTATGTATGTATGTAATAATAATCTTTTTGTATTCCTGTTAAAAAAAAATACTGCGGTAAAAATTTTAAATCTTAAAGTGAAAATTTGATTTCAGCTCATAAATTTCCTCATCGGACTACGTCCCTGTCATAAAGTAAAATGTGTCCAGAAATTCACTGCTGACTCGGCACTCTGAATATGACAGTTTCAGTTATTCATTCCACCTCGTTAGTGGAATCCACCTCGAATCGCAAATTTTAGGTGATATTGGTTACAATGAATGAAATGCGGTTACTTGCTGAGTAGAATAGAAGTACTATGTCTCATATTCAGC
This sequence comes from Amyelois transitella, assembly GCF_032362555.1. Lineage (NCBI taxonomy): Eukaryota > Metazoa > Arthropoda > Insecta > Lepidoptera > Pyralidae > Amyelois > Amyelois transitella. Next base: position 10,333,360 of record NC_083509.1, read on the forward strand.
AGCGAAGTCGTACAGAACAAATTTAAGAAGGTATTTCCAAAGGAAGTAAAAAAAATTGAAGATAATAGAATTAATGGTACTGTTTACTGTGAGTACCCTAAAGGTTGCGTGGCTCCCGGTACCAAAATAAAAAAGAATACGACTACTCCATCTCTTTTCCATCAATGTCTTAGAAGACGACTAAGGGGTAGGCTTACAAACTTGGGATTCTTCTTTTAGGAGATGGTCTGGATGGCAACCTATAACAATTTGAATCTCAATTTTATCATTAAGCCTAACAGCTTAACGTGGCCTGTCAGTCTATCAAGATTGCTGGCTCTGTCTTCCCCGCAGGGGATATAGACGTGATTATATAAATGGATGAGTACCCTAAAGTAGGTGTTTACGTTTTTCCGAGAAAATTGTAAAAATCAATCAAGACTAACCTGCCACTCTATCTGAATCTCAATTCAGACTGAGCCCTTCATCTAAACGATTTCAATACTTATGACTATTGGATTTGTCTACAAACGTGACATTAATACATGTATATATTCTACTAGCTGACCCGGCAAACGCTGTTTTGCCAATTATTTTTATATATTACTAGCGGCCCGCCCCGGCTTCGCACGGGTGGACATATTTTTGTGGTTTTTTTTTTGAAATAAACAAAGAGAAAAACAAATTTATGCCTATGTCACTTTTGAAGGTTTATTCTATATCTGTGCCAAATTTTATCAAAATCGGACCAGTAGTTTTTGAGTTAATTCCACACAAACATACAAAAATACAAATCTTTCCTCTTTATTATTAGTGTGGATTACGGAACCCTATTTTTTTCCAAAATAAAATATAGTCTATGTTACTCGTGGATAATGTAGCTTTCGAATGGTGAAAGAATTTTTAAAATCGGTCCAGTAGTTTTTGAGCCTATTCATTACAACCAAACAAACAAAGTTTTCCTCTTTATAATATTAGTGTAGAAGTGTAGATGAACGAAAGGTATTTGAGGCTCAAAATCGCACAAGCCTCTCAAGGCAGCAGTGACACGTTCCTGAATGGGTTTGTACGTACTCGTTATCTCTGACGACAGCTCATGGACTACGAAGCACCTAGATACTCGGGAATAATGGTCTTCTAGCCAGAGTGTCTATTGTGATACGAATATTTTCGTTACAATGTTTTTTTTTTCGTAATGACTTGTATTGGCTAGTGTATTAGGCTAGGCTTTACTCTTGTGAAACGAAAGATCCCGTTCATTTCCGTTTTCACTTGAATTTCTGGTTATTTGCCCTTAGTGCCACATACCTACATACCAAATTTTCTGAGAGTGAGAAAATGAGAGTTTCTTGACTGAGCTGTTTGGACTGTGTGTTGACATGAAAATCAGTCAGTCAGTGTGTAATTTTTTTTTTACCCCAATTTAGAGTCAATCCTACTAATATTATAAATGCGAAAGTTTGTGAGTATGTCAGTATGGATGTTTGTTACTCTTTTACATAAAAACTACTGAACCGATTACGATGAAATCTGGTATGTAGGTAGCTGAAGACCCAGAATAACATATAGGTTTTTTTATCGCGGAGTTCCCGCGGAATTGATAGGGTTTCCATGCGGACGAAGTCGCGAAGGGCGGCCTCTAGTTCATCATATTTTATAGTGTGTACGATAACACGACACCAAAACAAGAACATTATTTTCTTTATTTTATCCCATCGACGTTATTCAAATCTAAGCAAAACATTTATTTATTTAAATCCATCTACAAAACGCACTTCTTAAAATAAATACTGACTTCAATATTTCCTATCTACAAAACATATTTATTCAGTGTTACTATTTAGTAATATAGGGGTAGATATTCAATTTGCGACCTTTACTTGAGCAATACACGGTTTCCCACATATAACCCCCGGCTGCAGATTCCTTCGACTTTTTTTACTCAATTTAATTCCGATCCCGACAATGGAAGCGGATAGCTATAGCCCGCGGTCTTCGCGAAATTAAATATAAATAATATCGAGGGTAGGGTTACCCAATCGAATTAAAAAATAATAAGGACGGTTCCAATATTATCCCAGGCGGAGAAGTATGTAATGAATACAATATTCTGGTTATTGCGTTGTAAGATGTTTAGGTAGTACGTTCAATTTTTGTAACAGTATTTTCGAGCAATATTCTCTGCATGTAACCATCATCCTGTCATTTGACTGTGCCTTGATGGCCTAAATTCCGCTTAATATCACTATGCACTTATCATAAAAGTGTTTACAACACATATAAATATTAGTTCTAATCAAAAGAAAAACATCTTACTGATCAATTGATAAATGATGGCAAAATATAAAAAAAATGAGATGCTGCTCTTGACTAATCACAAAAAACAAATCTATGTATATTATGCCTTCTGCTTACCTGAATTAAAATAATCATAAAACCAGTCCTTCTTCTACTATACATATATAGTAAGTATTGTCGTCATTAAATATAGACTAAAGAAGCGCTGAAGTTGTTTAAGTTTATTTTTTTCTTACAATTTGAATATAGTTTTGTCAATAATAAAACCCTTTACACATTGAGTGACATTTTGAGACCCCTAATGCTCTCTACGGAACACAATCCCGGGCCGCGGACAGCGGGTTTATGTGTATTTGTTATCTACAACAGCAGACTAGGGTTACGATACACAATATACGTACGGTTACATAGAGGTAAATAAATAAATGGATTTTTATTAACACGATTTATCTTATTTTTTGTGTTCTTAAGTAGTACTCTCCAGTATGAATGGTAATAATCTGGGTTGGTACGGACACATCAGGAGAAGAGAGGAAGATTATGTTACTAAAAGAGCCTTAAATATGAAAGTGAAAGGTTTTAAAAATTAGGGGAAGACCGAAAAGGAGATGGATGGACGGCGTAAAGGATAGTATGAGAAGAAAGGGAGTAACCAGTGAGATAGTTATTGACAGAAGTAATTGGAAAACCTATCATACTGTGCTGACCCCACGTAGAAAGCGGGAAAAGGTAACGACGAAGAAAAAGAAGTTCACTTCCTGATATTTCTCTCTCCACTTTATCTAGTCTTTCGCATACTCATTTAGTAAGTACATTGGTAGAAAACACATTGGCTCGCACATATCTTTCACGACGTCTTATACAATAATTTCTTCAGCTTGCCCCTTTCGGTGAACTTAAATCAGAGTTGCGTAAGGTGACATTAAAGTTGGAGCTCCTTCTATTTGGATCCAGAGGAGGTAAATGATGAGACACTTGGTCGCCAAATAGCTAGCAGTTTTTGCTTTGAAGATATATCAGAGACCCTGTGTTCACCAGGGAATTGTGTGCCAATGGATTTAAATTTGATGGCGAATCCGGTTCAAATTGAGATGAAAAACGAAAATTCACCAGAGAGAGATCATTTACCTATACAAACATGACTAATTATGTACCACATCAAAACAAAGTACATGCCGTCAATAATACGAGTAAAGTTAAGTTAAGCAGTAGTAGTTTCGCTTAAGTATATCATAAGATTCCCTAGAGAGCAAAACCTTGGGCAAAAGTAAGTTTTATGTATATGTTACCGTCTAATTTATTATTAAGTTAGATGCCAAAGGTAAATTTGCTGAACTTTCTGAACAAACTTATCCACATAACTCCGGGAATCTGTGAAATCTGAGCCCATATTTTGGTTACCTCAAACATGCACAACCACAGGGGTCAACGGTATAGAATATTCATGATAATAGTCAGTATTTTAAGCTACCGGTTCACATTGATCCAGTATCTCAGAATATGAAAAAGTACTAGACGCAAGTATCTAAAGATAGGTAAATTTTTCATACAATTCAATTTTTATTTCATAATCGTTTATTCCTTGGATATGGTTACACGTCACGTCTTAATTATTTAGGTACAGTTTTTGTGCATACATTTTCTTTTTTTTATATCACAAGGCTTCGGAATAAAAAAAATACAATATTGAAGAAACGACTGAGTCAATCACTATGAATTAGCTGGTTCCCCGTTGACAGGGCCAGAAACGTGTTATATCTGACAATTCCATTCTAAATCCTCACAGAGAGTAAGAAACCAAAGTAAATAACAGACAAGTTAAAATATTACATTTTGACAAAGAAGTATTGTAATTGATGATAGCTGTTTGGTTACTAAATCAATAATATCAAAAATAGTTACTAATTCATTTGATTCTATACTAATCATTTATTTTAAACTTTTAGCATGTAACAGCTTTTTGGCATCTCTATCTCTTTCATTCCTCCTCCAAAATCGAAGAGATAGAAGATATTATGCCTTGCCAAAGTTCATGATTAGTCCTACTGGTAGCTTAAGCTTACTCAATGTACACCAAGACTTTAGAGCTAACGCCATACATTATACAGTGTTGGGCTGGCCCGTAGCTATTAATAATGGTTTCTTCACGATGTCGTGCTTCTGACAGTAACGATCATAATATTCTCTCGTTTATCTGCCGTCCTTTTTATATATAAAATCGGTTTTTGGGAGAATAGAATATTACCTGGAGAGAATCACTATGTTTTAAGAGTGTTCATTATTTTATTTAAATAGGCCTGGCTATGAAAAATGTTTTAGAGAAAAAAATTCAGAGGAGGTGCTAACCAATCCCACTTATATTTTGACTTTACATTTATAATTCGCACGGTATAAATGCAGCTGGTATATACACTTTGCATTTTCTTTAATTCAAAAATACATATAGAGACAGAGTCAACAGTTTCAAAAAGACCAAGGCCACATGGAAATGATTCCATCTAAATCAAACCAACAATAACCATAACAATTTGCGTCGAGTACACCCAACTTCAAACGTTAAATTTTAGCGGATCGGAGTCAGTCGAGCAGATTGTAGTGCTGTTAAGCTGAAACTTGCCCGGGGCGTATTTTATGATATCCAAACTATTCGAATACACGATTGAGCGAAACGTTTCGAGCTCGGCATTGACGGGTTAACAATTATACAGTTTGTAGGAGTTAATAATGATTTAATGAATCCAAATTAGGAGGTTTGGTGGTTGAGGTTAGGTTATCAATAAAAAACATACCCGTTTCAACTTGCTTTAGTTAGAATTTTACTGTGACTATTGTATCAACTACTCTTTTTTGTGTAACTTTATTGGATTCCACTTTTAGGATCATATCATTATCTGGCTGCCTTCACTATTACTACCTTATTTATTAAAAAAATATCTGCCAGTATTTTCTACATTTTTGGTCCTGTCTACTCCAGAAGGAATAAAACGCGACAAGTTCTTTAACCATTGGAAGCATGCACATTCAATATATTTACACTAGAGAAAACAACTTTTTAGGCACTAAATAATGAAAATAAGCATCTGAGATTTTACGAATAAATAAAACATGAAACATGACTTTGTTGCAAACTGCAGTTATCCGGCAGTATTCTCACAAAGACTTTAGAAGTTTTAGTTAATTAATTAAAAGAGGGAATTGTGGACGAAACAAAGTAGCGGAGCACAAAAATATGGTTGTTTCTGTGAGATGAAAATGAGCAGAATGTAGGTCAGACAATGCTCAAGTTACCAAGACTGAGCTTGAGTGACAAGAGATTCGGACTTCGGACATGAAATAATATGCATAAAACTGTGACGTAGTTTGTTATTTACGAGAGCTTTTAGAAAGAACTTAGTTTGATGTTGAGGTATTCAATGCTACACTTCTGAACACTACCTGATGCTCTTAGGGTAAAGAAAAACATCGTGAGGAAACCTGCACATTCAGGTAACTGTATGTGTAACTGAAATCGATCATCGTCATCGTCGTCAGGTCGGAATCGCTTCGTCTATATACCTGACTCATGTGAAGATGTAACCGGGACTAAAGCGAGGAGGAAGAAGATTCAGTAGTTACTAGTCCTAATGAGAGTTTCTCTAGGTAGAAAGAACCAATAGTTACGAGACCCGAAGGCAATTTTTTGCTGAATGTAGATAAAGCTCCAGGAAAAGTAACAAGTGTTAGCTTATCGCTTAAAAAAATCAGATTTTCATTTTATTGACTTTATAATCGACGCAGCTGAGACATAACATGTATTGTAGTCGCTATACGAAAAGCATGGATGCATCGCAGGGCGTCACGTATAGTTATCTATATTTACGACCGAGTGAAGTATGTTATTGAGGAAAATGTGGCCTTTCAGTTTTTTTGAGACTTTTGTCTACCCCGCAAAGAAAATAACTTATCATCACGTCCGGTATGGACGTCATTGAAGTTTGTATGCACTTTTATGAAAATAGTAGGTAAGCAGGAATTATAGTTAGTTGAAAGATCGTAATTTTATGTATGTACGTACCTATTATCGACAAAATTTTAATTTATCACAATAAAGAATTCTTATAACTTGGACCATATCTAAAAGCTATGGACCATGCAATTTCTTGTGATGTCGAAAACTCGCGGCCCCTGCGTTTATTTTTCTTTGTACAAACCTTCTTTTTATTTTGATAAAATTGAATTTTGTGAGCAAAAGTAAAACAGTAATAAAGTATTGATGGCTATTTCGGTTTGACGGGTGTTAATTTTTTTATTCGTGAATAAAAAAGGGTCTTTATAGAAATTACTAGAGGCCGCCCGCGACTTCGTCCGCATGGAAACCCTATCAATCCCGCGGGAACTCTGGGATAAAAAGTAGCCTATGTGTTATTCTGGGTCTTCAGCTACCTACATACCAAATTTCATGGTAATCGGTTCAGTAGTTTTTGCGTGAAAGAGTAACAAACATCCATACATCCATACAAACTTTCGCCTTTATAATAGTAGTAGGATTTATTTTTCGACATAAAAAATTGAATTAATCAGATTTATATAAAATCTTGAGTTGCTTGTTTGGTGACCAAAATAAATACTTGAAAATTTAAGAATACTTGACATTTCAATATTAAGAATAGCATTGTAAATGATTTTATCGAGTTAAACATAGATCAATCAATCTACAGGAAAGCCTTGTACTTATTACTGAAGCATTAATTGATTGATAGAAAACTTATAAGAAAACTTCTGAGCGTGAGAAGCTGGTATTTGTAAGTAAATACAGAGTTCGAATCCCGGTCAGGGCATGATCAGTAACGATATTTAACTGATTGACCTGGGTGTAAGATGTTTATTTATAATATAGTTACTTATTATAAAATAAAGTATTGTTGGGTTAGTATCTAGTAACACAAGTCTCGAACTTACTACGAAGTTAACTCAATGTGTGTTATTTGTCCCATAATATAAAAATAATTATTATTTTTTTATTTATGTAACTGTATAAACCTTAAATGAGTAAACTAAGAGTGGATTCTTAAAAATAATTTAAGACCAATAGGCTAAGGAAGCGGAAATTCCATTAATTAACTTGGAAATCTTCTGGTAGGTGATGGGCTAGCAACCTGTTTCTATTTGAATCTCAATCTCATTTTAAGCCAAACAGCTGAACGTGGCCTTTCAGTCTTTTCGAGACAGTTGTCTCTGACTATCGCCTAAAGGATATAAACGTCATCATGCGTATGTATGTTTGTAACATAACGAAGTTTGAAAGTCAACCATTCATCAAAATTAGGGCAAACTTTTGGAAAATAAATTGAAGGTTAACTGGTTAGTGCCACAATAGAAACTATACAACCTGCAATAAAAATGTATATTTATTCAGGGCAAAACTTTGTAATGTTAAAAATGAATAACGAATAACGGCTATAAATTATACCGAACGACTCTTTTAGTTTATAAAATTAAGTTTTACATGGTTGCGTGCGTGAAGGGTCTCGAGACGTGAGACTAGTTTTCTCCTTCGATCCCACTTGCGTAGAATTCCAATTTTTTCCACAATATGTTCTATTTGTTACTAGTTTTACTAACAGCTATTTTTACAGAATGTTAAATCGAATAAAAGAAAGATTTTTTTTTTACGGGACAAATACACTGATTGAGTTAGCCCCGAAGTAAGTTCGAGACTTGTGTTACGAGATACTAACTCAACGATGCTATATTTTATAATAAATACTTACATAGATAAACATCCAAGACCCAGGCCTATTAGGAACAGTTCTTTTCTCATCATGCCTTGGCCGGGATTCGAACCCGGGACCTCCAGTGTCACAGACAAGCGTACTACCGCTGCGCCACAGAGGCCGTCAATTAACTTCGGATTCTTATTTTATGCGATGAGCAAGAAGCCTCTCACTATTTGAATCGCAAATTCATCATTTAGCTGAACGTCCTCCCAGTGTTTTCGAGATTGTTGACTCTGTCTCGGTTAGGTGTAAAGACGTGATTACACGAACGTATGTATTATTTTTCATCCCAACACACTCGCAGAGATGCCGGGACTCTAGTTCAACAGTACGTTGGCATTTCGCCAAGGGGCCGTATGTTTTGCGCAGGATTAAACCCTAGACCTCGTACGGTCATAAGACTTATGACTCCAAGAATAGATCAAAATATACTCATTCTTTGTTATTAGAAAAGCAAGTTGTGTATTATTGGGACTTGGGTCGTCTTAGGTACCCAATTTTTTTTTGACTGGGAATGATACAGTATTCTTTAGCTTGTAACGCAAGTGAAGATTTGAGGTGAATTATAATACCTACAAATAAAAAGCCTCGTGACTGAAGAATTATTGAGAATGGGTTCACGTAACCAACGTGTGATGACTTTTTTGTGCGGCAGCATCAAAAGTTAAAATAGCAATGATGATCGCAAATCTTTATCGAAAAGCGACACAATAAGAAATCATCTATATATAGGTATTTCAATACGCATTATCAGTTTTATAGGCTCAATCCGATAGTCACAACTCTTGTAATATTCTTATAAAAAGAAAAAGCTGAACGAAACCTATCAGTCTTTTCAAGACTGTTGGCTCTGTCTACCCCGCAAGGGAAATAGACGTCTAAGTTCCGCAATCCGCAACCTTTGCAGGGGAACTGGACACATATTCATTCATTCATTCATATCATCACTATATATACATATAACTTGTGGGGACGACAGAGCCAGCAATCTTGAAAGACTTTTATAGTGAAAGTCCACGTTTAGCTTTTAAACGCTTAAGGATAGAATTGAGATTCAAATAACACATATTGAATCGTTTTAACCCTCCAGTAAGCCCGAATATGGGAGATTTCTCACGATGACTTTTCACACTATAAGAGCATCACTAAGATATACATAATCCAGAAAATAGGCATTGGTTCATGATGAGAGGAGGATTTTAACTTGAGGATCACTTTTTCATTAGGTTGCTTAACCATTAGATCACCGACGCTTATTTCACTATCAACTCATTCCCCAAAGAGTATCTGTATGGCGTATTGATATCTATGAATAATTAAGTCAGCACTTTGCAACCTCTAATATTCATAACAGCTGAACAGACAGTTATGAAATCGTTAATAGCTATTAATTTATTCATTCACTATTGACATAGCAATAATAAATAGCAAACGAATGAGGTGTCTTGTTCTGCCAGGCGTGTTACAATAGAAACGTAGTAAGAGACGATAAAGGGAATATACTCTTCTAGTGCAAAAACCACGACCCAAGTTTATGTTAAGTTGCTTCAACGTTAAGGCTTACTCAAAACAAAATTGATTATGGCAAAAATAAAAAGATATGCTCTAAATCCTTTTATGAAGTTGGTTAATTTTTTTAAAACCTTCTCTCTTCTGTAACAAATACTTTTCTCGAAAACTGCATCAAAGTCGGTTCAGCGAAATGCGAGACAATCGCGGATAAACATACATATAATCATTAATATAGGTCTAATTGAAAACCACCTTTTTTGAAAGCGGTTGTGACTTACATAAATCACAATAATCTAACCTTGCATAGCCTAATAGTTGAATCCCAAGTTTAAAAGCCTTGCCTGCTTGACTTTTGTAGTCTTCGAGGGACTAGAAGCAGTTGGCAAATACGCTGCTAGATCAGCATGGAAATTTAATGCATGTGTGATGTCCCTTAGTCGCTTTTAACCACATCCAAGGGAAGGAGATAGAGTGGAAAACACAATGACTTGAGATAATACGTATTAAGGTGTTAAAATTTCCTGTTAAGTTTTACATACATACATTCACGACTATATCACATGCGGGTAAGACAGAGCCAACAGTCTTAAAGAGACTGATTGGCCCGTTCAGTTTGGTCTGTTTGGCTTAATGGTGGAAATGAGATTCAAATAGAGACTGGTTGCTAGCCCATCGCCTAAAAGAAAAATCCCTACTTTATAAGCCTATCCTTTACTCGCCTTTTACGACGTCCATGGGAAAGAGATGGAGTGGTCTTATTCTTTTTCTATTGGTGCCGGGAGCCACACGGCATAGTTTTACGTTCTATATAAAATATCTTTCGTAACTACACATTATGAAGGTATAAAATAGAATATAAAAATAAGACGACACAGTTAAATTTCCATGACCCCGTGTAACCCCCAGCTTTTATGTACTCCATATATTTTACTAGTCAGGGAAAATATCCAATTTACAAGGAGTATTGTAATAAAATTTTGTAACGTGCGTATAAATTTTTAAAATCAGAATCATGATTTTTATCGAATAATAGCTTTTGCTCACAGCTTGGCCCGCGTGAATTTAGCGCCATTCACAAAAATTGAAAATAAACGCCACCTTTAAAAAGCGACAAATTAAGCGCCACCTACAAAAGAATACAGTTTCTTACTGAGATGAAATATGTCCTTCTCCAGACTCTTAATTTTTTATACGTGATGTTTCAAGAAGATTATTTCTGGAGATAACCCGTTAAGAGTTTAGTTTTAATTTCTTTTTGTAGGATTGGTCTTTAATAAAGCGTGTGACGTAGTTTTTGATGGTTTTTTTTAAATGTGAAAATGATGGCGTTTAATTTAAATCAAAATAGGCTCAAACAGCTCAGAAGCATGGGTATAGTCTATGTTTAAAAGGATGCAGTTGTTTTAAATGTCAGCCTGTATAGTAATAGATAAACATTAGAAAAAAAAAAATTGATTATTATCGACAAACGAAAGGAAATGACTGATAATGTCATTTGTCAATGAAATGTGACAGACTGCATGTTATCAACGCTGAACCCTTTGTGACAAGGAATCAATTTATTTTGTTTGTTATTGTTATAAATCATTTATCTTCATATTCATTAAGTATTGTTATCAAATTTGAGCAATTGTGTTGTGTTTCGTTAATTTTACATTAACTGTTTTTTTTCTTCATCTTTTTACAATCATTTTAACATTTAATCATTTTACATCAATTCAATCAAAACTATTGCCTCTGTCAACCCCGCAAGGGATAAAGACGTGATTATAATGTGTGTATGTATGTATCTTTTACATGTTCATTTTGACAATTGTTATCATCCTCAAATATTTATAGATAGGTATCTCGGACAGCTTAATGCATATGTTATTCTTTATCGAAAAACTTACTTATAATTGAAACGCGATCAATGCCTCCGGTAGAAGCTTTATATGTTGACTTAAACTATACATACTTTTTTCACGTCTATATTCCTTGTGGGGTAGACAGAGCCAACAGTCTTCAAAAGAGTGAAAAGCCGCCTTCAGAAGTATGGTTTAACGTCGGGTTTGAGATTCAAACAATGACAGGTTGCTAGCCCACCAACAAGAAGAATCCCAAAAAAAAAAAATTCCTTTTCCTTAGTCGCCTTTTACGACATCCGTGGGAAATATAATAATATACGGAGTAGGTAGTCCTATCCTTAAGTCCCGGGAACCACACGGCTAATGCTAAACTAAACATAAATCTTAACAAGGTAGCAATATTATTCCCACGGTTCATAACTACACATTAAAAAACACTAAGTAAAAATTCTACCACAGAACTTCCCCGCGAACTCCGAAACACTTTCCATCCACAATGTCAGAAAAATGGCGCCCGAACACGAAAAAGTAATTACATGATATCGCACAGAATCAAGATGCGCCGCTTCGTCACGGTACCCATTAAAAGTTCCCAATAGAGAGATGTGAAAAATGAGAGTTCTCATTCCAGACGGTCTCTCATAATGCACATGACTTGGGGAAACAACTGGCAACTTTGGCGGTAAGTGCCTCCGTTCCATATTTAAAATCTTTTGTTTTGTTCGCAGTTTTCTGTTTAGATTTGGATGATCCGTCTTTCGATATTTAAAAGTATTTTTTTTAATAAAATATAGCCTTTCTTTTTACGCACGCATTTGATCTAAATACCGTATATTTTTAGATAACAATCTAAAAGTATACGGTATTTTGATTACACACATAAGTGGAAATTCATAGACCCAGTGGAAAACAGTCGTGATGGTATGAACATAAATGCATTGGATTATTATGCACTTACATGAATTTTTACTTTTGTTAGTTATCAGAATACCGTATATTTTAGGTAAGAATAAGTCAGACTTCTATCAGACCTATGAAATAAAAAAAATCGCAATATAGGCATGCAATATAAAAATAAAAATAGATGAGATCTATACAAATATTGTTTTCTTTATAAATAGAAACTATTCCATTTAAAGCCATTTTATCATGATAAATGAAGAAGGTTCAGTGTAACTTGAGATGTGATAACTTTTGTTTAGTCATGACCATTAAATATCATGATTTGTCAAAATAAAAATACTTTTCACGTCACCACAAGGCTAAGGAGAGTTCAAATTACTGGTATCATTTAAAAATATATTTCGTTATTTACCCAAGCCTATTTTTAGTCCAAGAGAATTTCTTTAAACCTTTTCACAGCATAATACACGCTCTCACGTCTTTATCCTTACAAGGTTGACAGAGACAATGGAGTCAAATACCCAGATACAGATAGTGTGATAGGTTGCTTCTTCGGCCTTTAAAAAAGATCACAAACATGCATACATATAAGCACGTCTGTTTTCCTTGCTCTACCTTTAGTCTTTTCAAGACTGTTGGCTCTGTTCTGTCTGAAAGGCCACGTTCAGTTGTATGGCTTTATAAAGAAATTGAGTTCATCCAATTTTATTCTATACAATAAGTCGCATTTTATGACATCAATCAACTTTCACGATATTAAAAATTTCGTAATTAATTAGCTCAACCAATTCAATGGGTTCAGCTTTAAATTGATCGGCAATAACTTCTCTTTCTTTTCATTCATATTAAGATAAGCAGAGCACCGGTCTGAAAATAGTCACAAACAAACCCAAATAAATATTTGTACAAAAACGTTACTCCCAGGGACAGACGGGCAAAAAGAGACATTCCGGAGCTGTCAGTTTAATCACGCTACCCGTAACAACCCTTTCAATATCCAAGCTAAATATAAATATAATATGGGGAAAGCGTACGTACATATTCTTTAAGGATATAAGGCAAAAACGCTGCCAACTCTCGGGTTATGTAAAACGTCCCCAAGGATATCCCGAGAACGATTCTCGCAAAAAAGATGGAATAATGAAAGTGCAGACTAATTTTTTTTGAATTGATAGATTTTGAAGGAGAATACGCGATTCTGTACAAGAAATGTTTATGTGTATGTCTGCGCTCGGATGTATTTAGTAGTCTCATTAAGAAAAAAAAACAATCTGCAAAAATTTACCACAAGTGTTGCCACGAGAATCGAAAAAAAAAATTGTCTCCACTGGTATGTTTTCAAAGTTGAAGAGCACATAATAGTGATATACATAAATATTATATACTCAAGGTAAGGTAGTTAAATATTAAAGGTAAATAATTGCAAATTTTCGAATCACAAATAAATTTTTATTAATAAGATCAATGATTGATATACAAGTTATTGATTTTTTCTTTTTAAATTATTATTTTGATCAGGTTACTGATCTACACTCTCACTAATTTGTACGAAAAGGGTCTATCGCGTGTGTTAAATGAAAACAACATTGGTGTGTAGTTGCTTTCTAAAGTGTTATTTCAAGCTTTTCAAGGAACCAAATTTGCATCGAATCTTATTACATTGCTATTTTATTTATACAACTTATCTGGTGATGGATATTAATGCACAATTGCACACACAGTTCTCGCCTCGCCAAATTTGAAATTTCACAAGTATTTTTAAGAAAGTTTGTAAGAATGTGTGTGTGTTTGTTATTCGCTAACGCAAAAGCTAACCAACAAGATATTCATTGCACTTAGATGTCACACAGCTTAGTCATTTAAATAACATACCTAAGTAAAATTTACAGAATATCTTAAAAAAAAAGAAAAAAGAAAGTCAGCCCTTTGAAAGCTATTCAGCTGCGCTTTTTGTTCACGAGATCCAAGTCAAGTCACAGCTAGTAAATTTACACAGCTCGAAATAACTACTTTTGCAAAATCTGATATTACTGCAATATCTGTGGGTATTTTCCTCCGGACGGACAAACGGATACGACGTTTTATTTTATAGGAACCCTCCACTTTTTTCTTGTAAGTAAAAATGTTGTGGTCAACCACATTAGCCTGACAATAAAAATTCTTGTTTATTTTTTTTTTCTTACAGATTGCCGTCTCGATAGGAAGAAAAATAGTGTTTTGTTTCATTCTAGTTTGAGTTATAGACTTATGGAGTTATTTAACAAAATTATATCGCTATGTAATTTTTTCCAAGAAATTTTTTTCGCAGTATACATGAATAAATCTTAATTCTGTTTAGTTAAGCATTATATTCGTTTAAGTAAGTCTACATTGATTAAGAAGCTGAAGTATTTATTTATTTAATAAGAATATCTACAGATATTCTTAACCATAATTTCTGGACTTTTTCAAAAATGTATTTACATTACAGGTAGGTACTCAGTACTACTTTTTGCAAGCTGGACTTTAAAACGTTAAACAACTCGTTAGTCCCGTCCCCATGAGAATTTCAAAACAAAAAGTCTATGTTAGACCTCGGATTTTATCAAAATCGGTTTCGTGTGCACACCCGGTATACGACCGTGAAATTGTGACAGATAATCTGTCCCATTTTTATTATTACGTAACATGTCATTATAATTATGTCAAAAATCGCATCTGCTTCTAATTTACACCAACCGGAATACATAAAAGTCACGCACCAACAGCTCAAATATCGCCACAGTTTATCGGGATGTGGAATAAGTCGTTAAGGGCCAGTTTTGTTCGACACGACTTTTTTCTCTCTCACGTCATCGCATACGGAATACGAAACTTGCGGCGGGCTAATCGGATTTCTTGCGGGTTGACACCGAATTAACTGCGTGCGTGTGAAGTGTAAAAAGGCAATGATTTGTTTTGAGTTTATTTTTTTTGTGTCGGAAGTATTGGAGCTGAAGAATTGTAGTTTCACTTTCAATTTATTTTTATTTTTGATTTTTTACGTTTTTTGTATTAGGTACTTGTTTTTTTTTTATTTATTCTTTGTTACAATAACAGTTTGTAAAGTACAATAGGCGGACTTATCTAACAGTCTACTTTTGGGTTAAGCAGACATCCTTTGTGTCGATTATAAGGGCGTGACTACATGTATGTATGTTAACATATTTGGAAGAAACTAGCAAAATAAATTGACACTCAAGCCCACCCTTATGCTCGCTAACCTCAGTACAGTTAGCGACAATGACAAGCATGACTCTGCTCCTCGCTAAGTAATTACATACACGTCATATTCTGAGCACGAGGGTGACCATATGCGTGTATTTTTCTTAATTATAATTTTCAATAGTGACTTATAAATCTGTTGAAGTCAAGCATTGGTTAACTTAAATTAAAAAAATAATCACATATTTTAGCTTGCATAGAGTAATTGGAAAGATGTAATATCTGCTTACGTCTAGAGAGAAAAGGTGTTATTTTATGTATGTAAATAGTATTTTTGTGTTATTAAATCGATATCGAATCTTTGAAATGTGATCTTTAATGCAACCGTCAAACGTCTTAGGCATTGAACTCTTATATACTACTACAGTAAATAATAAGTAAAAAAGGAACTCTTCGTGAAATCTTAATATAGGTATCTGAAATCTATGTATGTAAAGTCACAGGCAGAGCCTTCAAGGTATCTAAAAAAAATATTTATGACGTCACGTCTAAGCTGTAACGAAAATAACTAACAATTTAATAGTTCAATAAAATTTTACGAGGCACTAAACTATATTTATTACATTTATCTAAACTGTCAATAATGGCCTTTATTGAAACACAATAAATTTTCATGAATACTTTAACTCTTTATGTTAAAAGACTCAATATTTTGTTGACCACCTAACCACACATAACCACCCAGGGGCGAATAGTAAAGTTCCGAGCAAGGTAACTTTATGTGCGATTACCAGTGTAAGAATATACATACATATCCTTCACGGGTAGACAGACAGCCCACAATCTTAAAAAGACTGATAGGCCACGTTCGGCTGTTTGGCTTAATGATAGAATTGAGATTCAAATAATGACAGGTTGCTAGTCCATCGCCTTAAAGACGAATCCCAAGCTTAAAAGCCTCTCCCTAGGTTGCCTTTTCCAACACCCATCGGAAAGGCATGGAGTCGTCCTATTCCTTTTCTATTCGTGCCGGGAACCACACAGCACAATGTAAGAATTCCGTCCCAAATTTCGCCGTACATCTGGCAATCCCAATTTATTTCACACGCTCGGAGTCTTGAAAGCGAGAAGCTGACTTGTAAATAACGTAATGAAAATCGTTTACATCGCAAACTGGAAATTCAAATTCGTTGCGCTTCTGAAACTTGGAATGTACTTTAACGCTGTGAAAGATTTTTTTAATTGTCAATACATTAATTCTTTGAAGATAGTTTATGATAATTACGTGATACTAAATCATTTGTAACCCCGGAATGCTGGTAAGGCTAAAAGGGGCAGGTCTAAAAAGTTTTTAGACCTGCCCCTTTTAGCCTTTTTAGTAAAAACCCATCATGAGGCCTGTCCTGATATATGGCAGAGAATGAATTTATGATATTATTTAACCTTGGTGTTCATAAGAACATTTGAGAATAATAATTAAAGTGAACATTATGATTATTTTAACAACAACTTAATCATATTATTTGAACAGGCATACAATGAACGTTTAATCGACAATCAATAGCAAGTAAATTTGAAGTAATTTATCATCCACTGACAGTGTAACCACCTTGGAGTAACTATTACACTATAGATCGCGCAGTCTATAGTGAAATTATTTTTATATTATTTTTTATACCGCGATTTCGAAAATTTAATGGGACAATTAATTATAGGTATTTAATTAATTATAAATGCGTTCAATATTGTCTACAATATTCTGGTACAATTGTGAATGAAATGAAATATGGTATTAATAATAAATGAAGTTAATTATTATTAAATGAATATATTTTTTATTAATTACTTTGTCACCAATAAACACTAAGGACAGTCGTTAAAATGAACTTTGGAAAAGAAAATAAACGTTAAAATCATTAAGGATTTTCATTGATTATATGATCACACTTATAGTTCAAATGGACGTTCTGCTTTAAATCTGTTTAAGTCCTTGTAAAGTAAATATGGAATTATTTTACTCTGGGGCTAGTTCTATCTCTGTATTTCAGCAAATTTATCCTAAAAGTACCTTAATATCTATTATTTATGTGCGCGGCGCGCTCTATATTTTACATGCTAATATAATTACCACAATGATAATTAGCTTCGTAACAAATAGTATGAGTATACAATTTGTATCAAAATTTAAGTATCTAAATAAATATGTACTGTTATCATTGAAGTGCTTTTCGGAAATAAATAAAAAAGGTAAGTACTTAGTAAGAAAGTTCTTCTTTACTTAGATTTTTTCCTGTTCATTTACATTAAAACATCTCTTTTCTTCTAATATCCCTATACATAGTCTTCTATATTCATTTCTCTTTAGATTTTTCGATCATATTTTAAGTAGATAATGAAGTAAACTCGGCTACCTATGCTTTGTCAACAAAATATTAGCGCAGGACCACTTCAGTTCAGCAATATTTTTTTCCTAAGGTATATCTATTTGCATTGCTTTCCTCTCTTCTTCCTTTACTCCTGAGTTTGGAGAAGAGCCTAGTGTGTGCCTTTTGACTATTGGATTAGTTAAGGTTTACTACACGAAACCACACCAGTCTTACCTCCTTTGCAAAAGGGAACGAACTCATTTTTGATCATGGTAAAAGCTACAGTAAATGATTTTTGACTCCCTTAGCCGCTGTTTGCGACAAATAAGGGTGTATAGAGGGTCAATTCTAAAATACAAAAACTCGCCTTTATTGGAGTGTTTATTCGAATACCAAAAAAAGAGATCTAAGATAGGTAGAATCTATAAAAGGCAATCGGTGCGTTAAACCGTTAATGCCCGCGCAAAGTAAGAGTATCCGACGCAAATAAGCATATAAAACGCAACGGTTACCCGGCAAAAAGTGGTGAACGGGTGCAACGGTGCGTAATTCCCCGGACATGCTATTTGCAACGACCATTTCAATTGGCAGCGTTATGTTTACCGGCTTTTGAAAAAAAGGAATTAGTAGTACTGTTGTCATATATTCCATGTCATCTATCTAAATATGACCACAAAGTATTATTAATGAAGTGGCATTGTCTACCTAATAAGAGACTATTAATCACTACGTCTACATCTTGGAAAGTTGTAGATGGAGTTCCTATTTTAAATATTGCAAAGAGGCTTTTCTGATGAAGGTTTACATCTACACGTCATTAACGCTACACGTGCAAAGGCGAGTCGATAGTTATTTATAAAAATATCTTCCATCATCTATGTATATACATTTTATTTATCTATCACTAAATAAGTACTGAACAAAGTTTGTGTTAACTTCAACTTACAGAAGTTGTCAAAGTTACGTACTTTTAATACTTCGTGTTATTTCGATACCCGTGACGATAACAACAACAAAAGTTAAATAAAGAAATAAACTTGCAAATGACATAATCAAAAGAGCGAATCGTACTCGAATCATTCGTTATTTTGAATTGCTTCCGGTTATTTATAATTTTATTCAAGTAATTGACGCGAACGATAGGGGACGTCATGGTTTTTGTATGGTAAGTGAGATTTATAGATTTTAAATTAAAGGAGACGCCTCATTCATCGCTACCATTTTGTTCATCTTTTCTTTCATATTTAAGTTTTGCTTAGAATAAACTCTTTTAATTTAATTCTTCATGAATCTAAGTCTTTTTCGTGGATATCGTAAAAGGCAAGTAAATGGCCAACAGTTGAGGTGTGATACATCATCTATTGCAGCCATGATACAATATGGGTTAGATACTACGCCTGCAAAGACTGCAGAGGTCAGACGGGAGTCGCTTTGTGTAAAACCTGACTTACCCAATCTAGGATCAAGGTCAAAACACGGACCCCAGGCTCGTCTCTAGTGGGGTTCGAATGAATCCAGAATAACAGCAGAAATTAGAAAATCAAATAGAGACATACAATTTATTTGCACCTTTTTCTTTAACTTTCCAAATGGAACAAAGCATCTTTTATAACTGCTTATAACGTAACATACATATGATCACATCTATATCCCTTGCAGGGTAGAAAGCTCGGCAGGCCACGTTCAGTTATGGTAACGTTTCCATCAAATGTAAAAAAACCGTGTGGTTCCCGGCAGCGCAGTGTGGTTCCCGGCACCAATAAAAAAAAGAATAGGACCACTCCATCTCGTTCCCATGGATGTCGTAAAAGGCGACTAAGGGATATGCTTATAAACTTGGGATTCTTCTCTTAGGCGATGGGCTAGCAACCTGTCACTATTTGAATCTCAATTCCATCATAAAGCTAAATAGCTGAACGTGGCCTATCAGTCTTTTCAAGACTGTTGGCTCTGTCTACCTCGCAAGGGATATAGACGTGATTATATGTATGTATGTAAAAAAAATTGGTAGAATTAATTACTCATTACGATTTTGCAACTACTTCTTAAACAAAGCATCTTTAAAAAAAATGCTTATAACGTAACGTGTCAAACAAACGTTGAAAAAAGATTATACCGAAATAGGTACTCATATAGATTCTTTTGGCCCCATATTTTACTGCGGGGGTCATTAACGTCACGGCAAGATGGCCGATTTATGAAATTTATGTTGTTATAATGTTATGCCCAGCACGGTCACTTTGCATATTACGTGGGCCCTCGTGGACATTGATCCCAGATTGGACAACTACTTTATATTTTGTTACAAGTGCAAATTTTGGATGGCGGCCTTAATCATTTTTATGGCTTATGTAAGTGGGTATAAAGAACTATCTTTTTGATCCAGGGTTCAAAGCGTTTTTTTAATCATTTCTAGATCAGCTGCCGCAGCATAGAACGCGGGACATCGTTTTTTATAATAATAATATATATAGCTATATATTAAGTCAAACAGCTGAATGTGGCCTATCAGTCTTTTTAAGACTGTTGGCTCTATCTACCCTGCAAAGGATATAGACGTAGATACAGAATTTCACGCGATAAGAACAACGTTGCGCTCTCGGCAGGAGTTCAAATATACCCCAATTTTACATTGTAATAGTTTTACAATATAATATTTAACAATTCCCCAGTTTAATGCTTACTCTTCATTCCATTGACAAGTAAGGCGAACTAATATTGTCTTTTGTTTTGACACTCACTCAAAGTGGAATTATTATGTTCCTCGTAACAGCATACGACAATTTAAGAATAGTTACGTATTACCATCAAGAACGTTTATTGTACACCAACTTTCAGGCCTGATTTAATATTCCGTTTGCGTAAGTCAAAAACGATGGGGTCGAGAGAGCCCCCGAAATTGAGGGTTAGTCATTTGTTTTTACATTTTCCTCGCTAGATTATGTTCGAATTTTTTTCGAAGTGAAAACTTCTTTAGCAGATTTGGGCACTTTTATGATCCTGACCTGATCAAAAATTCGTAAGACTGTGTTAGCATATAAAAAACTAGCTCTTGCGCGGGGCTTTGCTGACATGGGAAATTCCAGAATAAAAAAAATTAGCATATGTCACTCGCGAAGTTCTGTTTTATATCTGTGCCAAATTTCGTCTAGGAGTTTTTGAGTGCATTCGTTACAAACATACAAAAATACATACATACATACATACATACATAAAATCACGCCTCTTTCCCGGAGGGGTAGGCAGAGACTACCTCTTTCCACTTGCCACGATCTCTGCATACTTCTTTCGCTTCGTCCACATTCATAACTCTCTTCATACAAGCTCGGCGGTTTCGGGTACTTTTGACCTGACCCTTTACCAGGACGTCCTTAATTTGATCAAGATACGTTCGTCTAGGTCTTCCCACTCCGACCTTTCCCTCCACACTCTCCTTGTATATCTGCTTAGTCAACCTGCTTTCATTCATCCTCTCCACATGACCGAACCATCTTAACATACCCTTTTCTATTCCTGTAACTACATCTTCTTTCACATCACAACATTCCCTTATCACGCTGTTCCTTATCCTGTCACTCAATTTCACACCCATCATACTCCTTAACGCTCTCATTTCCACTGCATTTATTCTGCTTTCATGCTTCTTTTGCCATACCCAACTTTCACTCCCATACATTAATGTCGGGACCAACACGCCCCTGTGCACAGCCAGTCGAGCCTTTTTGGATAGTTTCTGACTGCTCATAAAGGCATGCAAAGCTCCATTCACCATGTTCCCCGCGTTCACTCTCCTTTCAATATCACTATCATACTTGCCATCTGATGTAAACTTTGATCCTAGATATACAAACTCTTTCACTTGCTCCACTTTTTCTCCTCCAATCAAAATATTACATGCTGTCATTTCTTTCTCCATTTCAAAAACCAGTGTTTTAGTTTTACTTACGTTCACTTTCATTCCTTTCTCTTTTAAAGCTTCATGCATACAGTTTACCATCTCCTGTAACTCCTCCGCTGATGACGCCAGTATAACCTGATCGTCGGCATAGAGCAGACATTTGACGAGTAACTCATTCATCCTTAATCCACTTTTAGACTCTTTCAAATCTGTCAAACAGCTATCCATAAATAGGTTGAACAGCCACGGTGACGCAACACATCCTTGCCTAACGCCTTTCTCAAAAAAACAAATTATTATTATTGCGGATGTTAGTTAATGAGTTCAATTTTCATTCCTACCGGAATACCTAACTGCAATCCGTTACACCTATGTATTTGGCGTGTTCCACTCTCTACCGTACGTCGGGGCCCGGGATCGACCTTCTGACTTCTCTCTGTCCACCTCGACTTGGTAATACTCAGCTTTTTAAGCTCATTGGCATGCATAGAAGCTTGAATGATATCTACCAAGGACTCCTTCAGCCTGCCACTTCTACTTATCCCAGACGAAGGTTGCATAGCCAGTCAGTTAAAATTAATATTTCGTAAAATCATTTCCAATGATATATTGAGAAACACCATAGTTACAGCTCACGAGTAACAAATTAGCATGAATTTCCCACCACAATTCCCTCTGATAAAGAGTATTCAAGGAAATTTCAAACCGGAGACGTTAAACCGAATATAATGATGTTTACCAATTAAACAAACAATAATGCTGTCTGAAAATACACACTAGTATAAAAAAACATTTCTTATGTCAATAACTTAGGCCTCATTATAATGGTATTGACACACTTGTTATTTATAGAAGAAAAAGATTATGAAAGATAAGTATTACTACAGTTGAATAATGTTTAATAGAACTAATCGTCGTAAGGTTTGGTAAGTCATTATTATGTATATTTTGCATCTGATTGGAGGATGCAAAACACTTAATTGATGACACGTGATTCCGGCGTGTTTTTGACGGTTAGTCTACCTACCCCTATAGTCAACCAACCCCGATCTCCCCTAAAGAATAGGGCCACTACATCTCTTTCTCATGGATGTCGTGAAAGGCGACTAAGGGATAGGCTTATTAACTTGGGAATCTTCTTTTAGGCGATGGGCTAGCAACCTATTTGAATCTCAATTCTATCATCAAGCCAACAGCTGAACGTGACTTATCAGTCTTTCAAGTCTGTTGGCTCTGTCTACCCTGCATGGGATATAGACGTGATTATATGAATGATATGTAGAGTAATTTTGTTAAGATTGACCCTCATACTCCTGCCTCCGTAGCATCGCGCGCGCAAAGACGTTTTTATCGCGCGAAAAAAAAATCGCTGTTTCGCTTTTAGTTATGATGTAAAAAAAGTCCCATCCTGACGGATTTGGAGTATTTATTTCATTCTTTTTGTTAGCAAACAATCATCCTTCTAGCTTTGTTCCCCTTGAACATAACAATTCAGATTTTCACATTTGTTTAAATAAACTTTGAACTGTACGTCGTGTATATAGTTACAATATACATGCACGTATATTGTAACTATTTGGGAAATTTAATTTTTTTATTTAACATAGCTTTCAAATTAAATATGTAGTCAAAAAGATATATAACCTATATTAAAGTGTAGTAATGTTGTGAATAATACATAAATCGGACCCACAAAACGAGCGCGTTCAAATGGGTCGCATCGATCAAGCAAATCACAACTCATCGATAATGTACAGGTAGCGGGGTAATCTAGTATTTTGAGTACTTTATTTAGATACGCACATTTAGTTAGTCTATATCCCTTGCGGGGCAGACAGAGCCAACAGTCATAAAAAGACTGAAAGGCCACGTTCAGCGTTCAGACAGGTTGCTAGCCCATGACCTAAAATAATAATACCAAATTTGTTATAAGCCTTTCTCTTGATTGACTTCTACAATCCTCACGGGAGAAAACAGTATCAAATTATAAATCGCAGGTGTTTTGGTAATTTTTACAAGAGCGAATCTCCACAGAAAATCAACAAAAAAAACCTTCTAGGTACGTCACACTACGGCAAAGAAATTTTAACATCAATCTTTGCATTCCATCATTAAGCCAAACAGCTGAACGTGGCCTATCAGTCTTTTTAAGACTGTCGGCTCTGTCTATCCCGCAAGGGATGTATATGCGATTATATGTATGTATGTAATGTATCTTTGTATTCAAGAAGAATCACACCGCTTTTAAATGCATTTAAATAATAAATTCCAGTTATTTATAGTAATTAAAGTGATTTACGACTCATGGTACCTAATCACATAATCAGTGAAAATTACATGGCACTGACTTTGTATTAACCTTGACCTATTGTTGTTTAAATTAAATACATACATTACAAAAAAAGAAAATAAAAGTATGCAAGGACCGTGGTAAGTGGGAATATGTTGTGTCAATTCCATTATTAGGCTATTCGGCTTCCATCTTTCAAGTTACCCTGCATGGAACTTTAGGCAGAAGTTCCTTTAAGTAGAGACTAAATAGATTAACCGCCTTGGTATTACATGGATCTCACAACTTTTTACGGTAGAAAGACTGAGCTGCGAGACTTTGGTTTTTTTAAAAGGTTGTTTTTGATGGCATTACGCGATTTGGCTTCCATCTTTTCATGAAATAAAGACGTGATATGTAATGTTACAATCAATTTACTTACTTAAAATTTAAATGACTAGATTAGGGGTGTAACTTAAAAACAGGCTGACCTTGACATTTCAACTCAACTTAAAATTACAGAAAATAATTATGTGTGATTCCCGGCACCAATACGAAAAGAATAAGGTCACTCTTTCTCATTCCCAGGTATATCGTAAAAGTCAACTAAGAGATAGGCTATAAACTTGGAATTTTTAAGCGATTGACTAGCAACCTGTTAAGACTATTTTAATTCTAATTCTATCATTAAGCCAAACAGCTAAACGTGGCCTTGCATAATGGATATAGACGTCACATTTATGTATGTATGTATGCAGTCTTCTTCATGTTAGCGTTAGTCCCAGTTATATCCTCAGTCTTTCTGGAGAGGAGCCCGGGGTGCAAAAAACAAAACACAGTGTTTTTGTGTTTTAATAAAATTAATTTTCAAACAAATGACTTCAACTATTATTAGAGTTAAAGGATCATGAATAATAAAATGGAAAACTTCAACGTACCACTGACACATGATAACTTCACAAGACTTTATTTTTTCATATTTAATATGCAGTGAATCATTAATACTGAAAACCTCTTTTTAATGTCGTGTTTTGAAAAGTTATAAATATTTGTCTCTCAATACAAAAATAAATTTAAAGAGACATGTTTATAACTTGTAGTTTTATGATGCAAGGCAATATTTTTGAACATACATACATACATAAAAATATCATACAGGCACCTTTCCACATGCCACGATCTCTGCATACTTCTTTCGCTTCATCCACATTCACTACTCTCTTCATGCAAGCTCGGCGGCTTCGGGTACTTTTGACTTGACCCTTTACCAGGACGTTCTTAATTTGATCAAAATACGTTCGTCTAGGCCTTCCCACTCAGACCTTTCCCTCCACTCTCAAGCAAAAATACAAGGTATTTTTGCTTAGTCAACCTGCTTTCGTTCTTCCTCTCTACATGACCAAACCATCTTTACATATTAACATAACCCTTTCTATTCCTGTTACTACGTCCTCTATTAAATTATATTTTCCAAAAGTTCTGGAATCTAACAAAGGAGATACTTTAGTATTATGCTTTTACTCCTTTCAAAACTCAGAAACTACATAATTGTAAAACTTAGAAACTACTTTATAAACTTAACCGTTATCATTGTTCATTTACAGTGAAAAATATTACCGCATCAAAAATTCGACACTAGTTTTGATTCCCCGGCCTCGGCAATGTTCAGTCGATTAACCGTACCCGATATGTTTGTTTTGGATCCGGATGTCTGATGAACGTCCCGGGTCGGTCACGTCTACTGTCTGTATGTACACTTTGTATATATATATATACAAAACGTATTGCGGACCGAACACGTACTAAAGGCAAAAGATTAAATGTAACAATGTGACCTTTCTCTTTGTTTAAGAGATATATTGTTGGCGATGTTTAAGTATCATATTCACGAAATATTTGACGGTTTTTGTTCTTTATGACATATTTTTCGTAGCCTAAGTTTGTCACTGCTTGATGTCAACTAAGAGCATTAAACGTTTCATGCTACACTTAATATTTCAGGTTCTTATCTATTCTAAATACAAATATTGTTTTCACGCTTTTATAATAGTCTTCTTCAAGCCTTTCTAAGAAACATTCATGCTAAATTAAAGCTTCTTACGTCTACTAGTAGTCTAGCCTTTGAGTAATCACGTTGTCTGTAAGTCAATCAGCCACTAACAACGCACTAGCAACGCAAGAGTTCTAAATTACCAAAATTGATTGATTTGATTTGAATCACAGTTATTTAACGATTCAGTAATGCGTCCTTTCTTATTTCTTTCAAAAGTGGGATCATTTTTAAAATTCGTACTGTAACACAGTTTTATATTTTACTACTTTAGTGAACAATAAAGCATTTACTTACTTACTTTCTCTGTCACGTATGTAAGCCAACTAAACCTTGTGACCTTACAAGAAGTCAAATGAAGCAATATTGAAACAGAATCACTCGAACCGTGGTAATAAATCTTGACTATCTGTTAATGAAGACAAAGTCCTACTGTTATCATGGAATGAGCTACATTTATACTATTCCCGGCACTCATTCGAGTGCCTACATACATAGGGTTGCCAAGTTTTGTAAGTATGATTTGTAATAATTTACTCGCATTCCTCTATAGATATAACTTTGCTAGCATTTTCGAAACGTTCTGCTCACGAAAGAATAATAAATGTAGTTCACATAGCTTTCTTTTACAATAAAGCTTTTATAAGGATATTAATTTGTTAAATTAGAAATCATTTTAGTAGTAGTAAATGTAAGAAATTTACAATCAAACAAATCTTTCTTCTTAATTAAAAAGAAATTAAGGTAAATAGTAGTAAAACAGGCTGTACATGTTTATTGATTTTGACTTTACTACACAGATGTGATTTGAAATTTGTTTAATGTTTAAATATAGGTACTTACGCTTTTTGTATTTTTTCTTTTTTTGTTTTTGTGCAATAAATAAAGTTTTAATTAATAAGCTATGTGCTCTCCAAATCTTCAGGTGCACTACCATGACCTTACCTAAACTTGATAAACCCCATATTAACAACAAAATTATTTTAATCTTCCCATAATACCGCCATAGCTTTTCCTGAATCCAATGATTAATAGAGCAATTATCCCAAAATTTAATACGTTCAACGTAAACACAGCTATTTCAAAACGATTTACCGGAGAACTAAAATTTAAATACGATGTTTCACTGAAATTTGTGGGACGTTAAAAAGGGGTTTTAGCCTTTTCTTTATGTTTGAAAGTAATCCTTTGATATTGGCAGTTCTTAGTAGGATTATTGGAAAAAGTTCGATGAAAAATTAAAAATGATATTTTTTTTTATGTAGAAAAAAACTGAATCTAATTTAGTTGAATGTTAATCTAACATTTTCTTAGGTATAATGTTAATCCTGAAACTAAACTAAATAATGATACGAAAGTGTTTACAATGAATAGTTTTATCTTTGATATTTATAAGCCTTTTACAGAACATAATAGCAAAGAGTGAATAAAAGCATACAGCTTTTTATTTTACGAAAAAAAAAATACCGCAACAATGTTTTTTTTTTACGCATAATCTATATCACCCACAAAAACCGTTGAATATGTAAGTTAAGATAATGTTTTATTAGACCCAAGTTCCAACCGTCTTCCGGCCGAGAAATTCCCAAATGCGAAACAAAAGGAAATGTTTAAAATCCAAACAGTTCCCAATTTGCATATAACAAGGAAGTCACTATTTCCTAACAAAATAAAACCGACCGTGGAAGTAAAACGGAAAGGTCGAAACAACGGCTGGGACTATCCGAGCGCGTCGAACGGCAGCCCTCACCCAATTCTGTCCTTAAAACACTAAAACTTACCGTTGAAACAGGTGAATAGCCACAGAAGTGTGGTGCACATATGCGTGAACGCCACACGCCTGACGTCTCGCACCATCTCACCGGTATCATTGATACAACATCCAACTAAACCAATCCAAACACCCCTTTAGGACACTCCGATCAAAATTTCACCCTCTAGTGACGTAATACAAAAGTTGTTGCATCCGAGAATTGGAGCACACGTCCGCACGGGGCGATGCCTCACGAGCGACTGACTGAGTTTTATCGTGAGGGTATACCCTTCAGGGTAGGTAGGGAGGGGTATCAACTGTTTTGTGTCCTCACGCAGCTATTTCCTTGGGACCACGTGCCGTATTTAGTCAATTTTCGAATGAATGGCCGCTCGCGCTGTTTGTATTTTTATTGTGGTCGTTAAACGGAACATCATTAGAATCGTTTTCCTAGATGATTGCCTGCTACTGTTAATTCACGTTTAATTGAACATCGATAAACCAGTTTCAATTGGACTTTCGTTTGGGGGTTTTGTAAGAATTTAGAACCCATAGCTTCGTATACTTTTGTTTAGTAACCATTTGAAGTTTCCAAGAGAATGTATGCGTCTTGAAAAGTTTATTACTTTTAAGATACAAACGTGTTTAATATTTTCAATAAATTCATTATTACCATTTGAAAAAGAAGTAATCGAAATGATAGAGTGGCGTGTGGTTCCCGGCACCAATAGAAATAATAATAGGACCACTCCATCTCTTTCCCATGGATGTCATAAAAGGCGACTAAGGGATAGACTTATAAACTTGGGATTTTTCTTTAAAATAGGCGACGAGCTAGCAACCTGTCACTATTTGAACCTAAATTCTATAATTAAGCCAAACAGCTGAACGTGGCCTATCAGTCTTTTCAAGGCCTTTATCTACCCTGCAAAGAATCATATCCAAATTTCTAAATAAGTTGTATTAATTTGCACAAAATTAATGAAAATACATTCTGATGAGTTGTGTTTCAAAACTTGAAATCTCACATTTGATTTTAATGCAATATTCTGAAGGGATAACTTCGAACATGTTTATTATTGAAAGGAACAACATTTTTCCACGAATTCTTGATTCAAAGTTATCTCTTGTTAAGATAACACTGGCAGCTTACTTTCCCGACTCAAAAGAGGAGGAAAGAAAAACATGACGTCGATTTTATAACGATAACGTCTCGGAATACCGCGTAACTCGTATTAAAGTTGTCGGCGATGGGCGAAGTTTCAGCGGTTTGATACTAGGCCGGCGTGATACGAGAGTTTTGGTCATAGACGTAGATCAAAAAAGACCTACCTGTATCTACTTTCCGTGATAAATCTGACCTCCGCAAACTTTGCAGGGCAACCTAACTAGAATTGGATACACATCCAGTTGCCTGAATGTACAGGTCACACCATGTTTTTCCCCAACGTAAGAGCTCCGGTTGGTATTCAAACTAATGTTCACAACTTTTAAAATAGTTACTAGATTATTAAATTTTTAAAAAGTCACTATATAAATCTCTTCACGATCTAAGTTTCGATACCAAAGGTCTTCTTTAAAGCTCTTACTATAAAAACTCTATCTTCTGTGAGGCTAAGTCGATTCCCTCCGATAATTGAGGCTCTGAAGAGAAGCCCTGGATCCGCTTAAGTCCATTCTGAAGTTTACTAGTCACGTGTTACCACGAAGCGTCTGCTATCCACAACCCTGCAACTGAAGTGCAATGTCAGTTAGCATTCTCACTAACTTACATTACTTAAAAGTCACTAATGATCGCGATAGGATTAAACCAGTTCGCCCACTAGCGCCCTGTCGGCCACCGATTCTCTTAATTTTAGGTGGGTATCCTTACAGGAAAACTAGCGCTATCTATTTTAATCTATGTCTATGGTACGGGCAAAGCCGGTCGGTGTACCCCGAAACTTGGGGGTTTACTACGCGATTTGTGAACTTCCATGAACATAAGAAAGAGTGAAATGCCCTGCTCGAGTTGATATCTAACGCTGTTTTGTTTTGCGCTTGGGAGTGCTCAAAAAGTTGCCAAATTAGGATTTTATTCACGTAACTACGGTTTCTTTTCGGTATAAAAACGTATGACCCTAATAATGCCGTGTGGTTCCCGGCACCAGTACAAAAAAGAAAAGGACCACTCCATCTCTTTTCTATAGATGTCGTAAAAGGCGACTAAGGGATAGGCTTACAAACTTGGGATTCTTTTTTTAGGCAATGGGCTAGCAACCTGTCACTATTTGCATCTCAATTCTATCATTAAGCCAAACAGCTAAACGTGGCCTTTCAGTCTCTTCAAGATTGTTGGCTCTATCGTCCTCGCAAGGGATATAAACGTGACTATATGAATGAATGAATGATAAAATTTACTACTATTTGCAAGACATTTTTCTTAATAATCTAAGACCTTAACAAAATAAGTCGTTGCTTTAATTGAATATTTCTTTTGATTCTTACAATAATAATATCTACTTAGTTCCTTATATTGTCTAAAGTGTGGAAGACCCTGTTTGATAAATAGGGTAATAAAATCTTCCACACGATATACTTGTAATAACTTCCAGAAGTTTTTGATTGCGCAAGTTGAAATTATTTTTTGGATCAAATATCTTTGTATTTTTAATGGGTTTTTGAGCTTCAGGAAAATCTTAGAAAGGACTACAATTTTCTACATTATTATGATTGATGCTAGGATTTCAATAGCGAATAGGTAAAAAAAAGTTTTTAAATAAAAAAGTAACATTATGCAACGGTACACAATTAAAAGAGAAGTTTTTGTTAAAAAAAGTAACATTATGCAATGGTACATAATTAAAAGAGAGGTTTTTGTTAAAAAAGTAACATTATGCAACGGTACACAATTAAAAGAGAAGTTTTTGTTAAAAAAAGTATCATTATGCAATGGTACATAATTGTAAAAGAGAGGTTTTTGTTAAAAAAAGTAACATTATGCAACGGTACGTAATTAGGTGATCAACCAAGATTTTTTATGTACCGGAATATAGGTAATTTAGTCCCTTCGCATTATGGGGTAATGTCTTGGACCTTAACTGTGTGTAATGTACTAAATAAATTGGTCAAATGTGTACGTAATTTTATAGTCCTGAAGTAAAGTGACATTGTAGTTTCCCCTATTTTTTTTTTACTATGAAATATGTCATTAATTTTGCAAAAATTAAAGTCACGCGTTGTTAGTTTAAGTGCCAATTATTTTGTGTGACTAGGCAAGCTAGGTTTGATTTCTTGTAAACACGGTCACGGGGGTCAGATTGTTATCGAATCCTGAATCGTGGTCGGGACCTGGTTTTCTTCGTCATTAAAGAGAGAGCCAGAGAATCAGGAGGTTAACAACTTCTCGTCCTAAAAAAGGTAAGGATGTGACCGGCACTGACTTCATAATTGTGGATCGGTAATTGGATATTCCACAAAATAGTCACTTTTTTGCCTAAGAGTGGTAGAAAATAAATCAGTTTTGAATATTAATATACAAACCTAACGGATAAATGCAAAACGCTGAAAAGCTTTTAAGAATTCAAATTATGTGAACAAATTTAAATGTAAAAATAGTCACAGCTCGAATTATTATATTTTATTTATCGTATTTTTCG
The DNA here is from genome assembly GCF_032362555.1 of Amyelois transitella. Lineage (NCBI taxonomy): Eukaryota > Metazoa > Arthropoda > Insecta > Lepidoptera > Pyralidae > Amyelois > Amyelois transitella. The sequence continues at coordinate 10,364,812 of NC_083509.1, forward strand.
CAAACACGATATCATAGTTCATAGGTACAATGAACGTTTCAAATTTTTAAAAACGAGTTATTAGTTTCTGGATATATACAAAAAGTATATTTGTTTAATTTTATTTTGAATCAAGGACTACTGTTTCTGTGTCGGTATTATCCATTTATTTAAATTAAGTATAATTATAGTTTTAACAAGTCAAAAAAGTTTTATAGACTTGTATTTTTGGTTAGTAAATTTCAAGTTAATACTTAGACAATCACGTTTTTATATCGATATATCAATAAGCGGTAACATAAAACTAGATTTCAATGAAATAAAACTAGAGTGGTTTGGCTAGTGTTTGCCTTACCACGCAGGTCATAAAAGTCAATCAAAGAAAAGGATACTTTTCACTGGCTTAATCAAATCCTATCCTATCATTAAGTCATCCACTACTATACGGGTTTTCGAATCAATCACCTTGGCTCTGTAAGAGTTATAAATATAATATACGAGACATATTACACAGATTGTACTCGTAGTTTGACTTTTGAAGTTGACTCGAAGTAAGTTCGAGACTTGTGTAACGAGATACACACCCAACAATACTATATTTTATAATAAATACTTATATAGATAAACATTCAAGACTCAGGCCAATCAGGGAGAGTTCGTTTCTCATCATGCCCTGGTCGGGATTCGAATCCGGGACGTCTGTCATAGAAAAGCACATTACCGTTGCGCCACGTAAACCGTCAAACTTATAAATGTGATAAAAGAAATAATTTTATGGGGGATGTATTTACTTACACTGATTAGATTTATTTTGAATCAAAGCTATAGAACCCGATCCTCATATTTTAATAAACCATTATATGATTCCCAGTGCACCCATTAAGCTAGTAACGAAGCGCGGACAGAGAATAAAGGCGTTTCTCTCATTAGGATACGTAAAGTGGTCATGTTTATTTTAAAACACGATAAATTGTTCATCTCTTTAATTTAAGATTAGCAGTTTTGATAGCGGGCGATGATTATATTTGACACATTGCTATAAAAATTTAAACGATATGATAACTAAAAAAGTGGGTATAATGGGAGCAATTAAAGGATTCGAAGATATTATAACGCAGTATTGCAATGATTATAGGCAAAGGGCTGTATCCTTAGTAATAAAATTTCAATATACTGATTAATAAAGAGTAAGTGGCAATCACTCAGCATTTCGAGTTAACAGATTCTCTTTTGTTAGAGGTGTTTATATTACCATAAGGACGATGTGTTCGTTATTTGAGGTATCTGCAAAAAAGGGATTTTAAAAAATTTCTATACAAGCTACATAGATATTGATACAAAAATCTGCTGTCGTAAGATCATCTCTACAGTCGTGAAGTCAGCGAAAATCCTTATCCGCGGCTTGGCGGCTAAAAACACGCCGCTAGGCCGCGCCATAATCCCGGCTAAGCCGCCAACGGCTCCATTTTATTGTACATTTCCCTGCAAAGTGCCTAGAAAGGCTGAAAGCCGGCGAACGCTCATTTGCATAAAATGCTACATTATAATGCCGCTTTTAACTTGGCACCGTGAGGAGTGCGCTATTTTGTTTGAATCAACAATGGTTTGTTGATGATTGATGGTGTTGAAAGAGAACACCTTTTTGGAGAAAAAAAATAATATGGCATATGAAACAGTAGGCTGTTGAAGTGGTATGCGTAGAAATATTAAAATGAGCTAAAAATAAGTATAGAAAAATGTGCTAGTGTTTTTAATATATACAGGACCATATCATCGGAATAAGGTAGTATTTTATCAAACATCAACTTAATAATAATGGAAAAAAAGGAAAATATCAAAACTGGTAATAATGTAGTCGCTTGACTGAAGTATATGAAAAGTTAGTGAACTTAAAAAAATATTCATGTCCACATACCCGTTTTATCTTTTAAAGTTATTATAGTAAAAAATTAGGTTTTTTTAAGGAAAAACACATAAATATATTCACGTCTATATACCTTGCAGGGAAAACAGAGTTTCGAAAAGACTGAAAGACCAAATTCAGCTTAAAAACACGAAAAATAACAAATAGAAAAATAAATACCAAAAACAATGTTAATCTCTCTCTTGAAAACAAAATACACTTCATTTCGGTATTCACGCATAAAAGTTAACTTATATCCGCCAAGTTATCAGCAATATCAAATATTCAGCAATATATTTTCCTGTTCCCTAATGAGTGATTAACTTTATGAATGCTACGATTCCCCGCTGTGCCGTTACTGGGCTAACATGTAATATCATTTGGCCCATTAAGCTACATACATAACTTGTAATGAATAATTTATAAGGCTGTCTGTGTAAATCTACAGATAAGAGTGGCTCAATCGAATTATGATTCAGTGGCCGGACATGACTTCTGTAATTAGTAAATGCTTTTTGGATATATGTAAATAATAATTATTATAACAATGTATCTAAATAGTAAATTATAATTTCAGTTTACAGAAACAGTGCCAACAGTCTTGAAAAAACTGGACCTGTATGACTTATTGATGGGATTATTAAAATAACGACAGGTTGCCAGCCCATCGCCTATAAGAGAGATCCCAAGTTTATAAGCCTTTTCCTTATCGCCTTCAACGACATCCACGAAAAAGTTAAGGGGTGGTCTATTTTTAAGCGCCTAAAGACCATTAATTGTTACAAATTTCTCAATTAACACACACCCTTAAGTGAAATGTACACATTTAAATAACTAAAAGCGTAACCATGATCCAAATATGGATTAGCAATGGTTGCTGAGATCAGATGTGTGACGGGCGACGGTACATGTAAAACCTTAATTTTTCAAACCCGAATCATGATCAAAGACTCACTCATCTTCAGAGAGGTGAACATTATCACAAACGCCAAAAAAAATGAAGAAGAAACTCATAGCGATTTTGATCCATTTCTTGTTTATGACACTTTTTTTTTCTAAAGAAAGTTTTTTGTGTCCCCTATTAAAAAAAACATGTATTTAGCCTACATTCGCCTACTTACACATATCACGTGCCTTTATGAGGTAGTTAATGCCTTCATAAGCCTCGCCGCTATTTTTAACATACATACATACATATCATCACGTGTATATCCCTTACAGGGTAGACGGAGTCAACAATCTTGAAAAGACTGATAGGCTACGTTCAGCTGTTTGGCTTATTGATAGAATTGAGATTCAAATAGTGACAGTTTGCTAGCCCATCGCCTAAAAGAATCCCAAGTTTATAAACCAATCCCTTAGTCGCCTATATCCTCACCTCCGTGGGGAAGAGATGGAGTAGTCCTATTCTTTTTTCTATTGGTGCCGGGAACCACACGGCTATTCTTAAGTCGGTTACAAAATAAAGAACACCTGAGATGTACGCCAACTCGACCTGCACAGTAAATTTGAAACACAAACACAAACATCGGCCACTGTTGTACAAACTGTGTAACTTTGAATTAGGGACGGGCCACTGACGTGTATAATACAAGTACGCTGGATCAATTCTTCGTCTTCTTTATTCAACTGTAAATTATGTTCACGGATGAGAGCAAAATCAAAGAAAATAACGTTCTCTTCGTAATTTTGAAGATATAATACTATTCTAAAACAAATCATATACGAGTACTTCCTGCTTTTTCAGAATGAGCAGAGTTTAAATTTGAGGATTGAGTGTCATATATTAAGATTCAATTTCAAATGGACGAATTTGTTAGCTTTGGAAACTATTTTTATCAAATTGTGAGTGTATAAACGTCGATGTCCTCCTGGCGTTGGTGCTTCCTAAGATAGTAATTATATAACCGGATATAATTACTATCTTAGGAAGCACACGGGTTGCATATATATGATCGTGGATTCTCCTTAACCAATTGAGAATCTTACCTTAATATTGAAGCATGGTTACACATTCAGTTGCTTGAATGTGTCGAGTGTCCTCATGATCCGTGGTTTTCGATCATCATAAGAATGTTAATTATCAGTCTAACGACATACCAGGGTAGGATTTGACCATTTGCCTCCATGTGCATTACGCATCTTAATCCAGCACTTTTGATACTACCGACGCTCCAAAGACTACATTGCCAATGTGAAGTCCAGACTATATTTTAGAGGTCAGTGGGACGGACATACAAACAGACCGGGCAAATTACAGTCCCTCTTATTTATCGCGGCCCTACAATAATATTAACTTTTGTTGGCTTCGTCTTAATTGTTTTATACATGTTGTAAGGATTGCAACCTTGAAAATTGATTTACTATTTCGTTTAAATTGTTTTATTTTTTAATTTGAACCAGTAGTTCCTGAGATTAGTGCGTTCAAACAAACATACAAACTCTTCAGCTTTATAATATTAGTATAGATTGATTATGTAAATATTATTGCGTTATTGAACGATCCGAAATTAGCTTAGCACACTTTTGTTCTAGCCAAAAGTTCAGACACCTAAGCATTTTACTGGCGACTTAACGCTTTGCCTTGGCTAAGAACCAAAATCTTCTAGCCACTTTCAGAATAACACATTACTCATATTATGATGGCCGTGTCACGCCAAACATTAGGGAAATCTTAATGTCACGAACTGTAGAATTGAATAAGCTAACTTTGCAGCTTATAATACCATGTGCCATGGGTGCCATGTCATTCCCGGCACCAATACAAAAAAGAATAGGACCACTCCATCTCTTTCCCATGGATGTCATAAAAGGCGACTAAGGCAAGGCTAATAAGTTAGGCATTCGTCTTGTAGGCGATGGGCTAGCAACCTGTCACTATTTGTATCTCAATTCCATCATAAAGCCAAACAGCTAAACGTGATCGTTCAGTCTTTCCTTGACTTTTGGCTCTATCTACCCCGCAAGGGATATAGACGTGATCATATGTATGTGTGTATATGATCCTAACAATCTTAACAGCTAACAAAGCGAATTGGTTTAAGCCATCTCAAGTAATTTAACGTAATGGGTAGACATATTTGGCACCCCGTTATATCTTGGAATATTCCGCCTTACATTCGAATCTCGGGCGAGGCAAACTTAATTAAAGTTTTAATGAGCCGAGCGATTCTATACATATATGTATTTTTGCTGTGGTGTATTTGGTGTGGTTTATTTTGCCGTGTGGTTCCAGGCACCAATACAAAAAAGAATAGGACCACTCCATCTCTTTCCCATGGATGTAGTAAAATGCGACTAAAGGATAGGCTTACAAATTTGGGGTTCCTTTCTAGGCGATGGGCTAGCAACCTGTCACTATTTGAATCTCAATTCTATCATAAAGCCAAATAGCTGAACGTGGCCATTCCGTCTTTTCAAGACTGTTGGCTCTGCCTACCCCGCAAGGGATATAGACGTGACCGTATGTATGTATGTGTATTTGGTAATAGGTATACAGGGTGATATTTAAAACAACTGCATCCTTTTAAACATAGACTATACCCATGCCCCTGAGCCGTTTGAGCCTATTTGTATTTAAATTAAACGTCATCATTTTCACATTTAAAAAACCTTCAAAAACTACGTCACACGCTTTATTAAAGACCAATACTACAAAAAGAAATTAAAACTAAACATGTAAATAAATGTCTGAAAAATAAATTATTTTTCTAGTATCAAGATCAAGTAAAGTACAGAGTTGTCGAGATCGCTCAGCTGAATGAATTGTGTCGTTGACCTCTGAATATTACGCGTCGCTTTTCCGCCGGCCAGGGTGTCCCTTTTTTTCGTACTTTCTAAAATATGAACCGATATTTTTCTTTTAACGTTTTTAAATATCCATTAGATGAGTACACTTAACAGTTAAATTTATGCAGTTGAATTAAAAGTCACCCTGTAGATGTCTGATTCAATAACCCTTATTCGTGTCAATGCGTAATAGTTATCTTAATTTAACTTACACTAAGCATGAATACTCGTAGTAAGCCATTCACAAATTATAACTGTCTGAATCCTTTATTGTCAGTTATTAATGTAAGAATGTTGCAATAATAATTTGTTTTATTTTATATTACAACATCCTTAAATTTACAATAAAGGATCTAGGTAAGTTCTAGGAAAAGGTCAGGTCAAGAGTACCCGAAAAAGACGAGCTTGCATGAAGAGAGTTATGAATGTGGATGAAGCGAAAGAAGTATTATGCAGGGATCGTAGAAATATGTGGTCTCTACCTATCCCAACGGGAAAGAGGCGTGATTTATGTATGTATGTATGTATGGAACTAGATAATTAAGTCAAAAAGGGGCAAGTCGCTGTGTTATTATAGCACTATGAGAGATGTATTCTTTTAGCAGCTGTGTTATAAGCAATAATATAGTTTCTTTTAACACTAAAAGAAGGTAACCCGAAATTTCAATGGGAAAATTAAATAAACGACATTATGCAATAGGAGCTGTGGACATAATCTAGTTAATATAAAGGTATACGTGTGCTCGTTAGCAGATAAATGACGTACTATTTTAATGAATTAAAACCGTTAACGAGAACTTGTGTTTTAAGAGGCGTTAAAAATTAATTTTATCGACGGCGTACCAAATGATTGACTTCATTTTAATGAACGTTGATTAAAATAAGTACATACATACATACATTAAATCACGCCTCTTTCCCGGAGGAGTAGGCAGAGACTACCTCTTTCCACTTGCCACGATATCTGCACACTTCCTTCGCTTCATCCGCATTCATAACTCTCTTCATGCAAGCTCGGCGGTTTCGGGTACTCTTAATATATATATACTCGACATATATATAACTCTTAACCTCTTCTTACATACTTACTACTTCTCCTCTGATTTACTTAAAATAAGTCTCAGTCAATATGAAGTATACTTGAATGCATTTTTAGCCGTTGCCTTTAAAACTCAGACCGTTATACTGTGCCGCGTTTTTAATCGTGGCAAAAACTATCGCTGTTTCAATTTTTATTATGTCGTAGCACGGGACAACGATAGTTTTTCACGCTATGAAAACTGCATCGCGCGTGCTATGCTTCGGGGGCACGATTCTGCGGAATATATACGGACCCCGAGCTCGACGGTCAAGGATGAAAACGACACTTACTCCAGAAAATGTCCACTATCACACGTTTTGAATATAAATCTCACTTGGCACCAAAACACTGCGGGATAAATCTAGGATAATGATAATGTTTCATGATTGTCCAATTGAGAATCGCTTTCTGGGTCAACTTAATAAAAAAATGGGCCACTCAAAGACAATTGAATATTTTACTCTGTGCACACTTTAGATAGAGAGATACGAGTAAATCTCTTTATTGCAGCATAAGAGTAAACCATACAAAACAACTCTAAACAGATAGAGATGGTACAAAGGCGGACTTATCGCTAATGCAATCTCTTCCGGTCAACCTTTGGGTGGAAGGAAACCAAACATACATATAATCACGTCTATATTCCTTGCGGGGTAGACAGAGCCAATAGTCTTGAAAAGGCTGATACGACACCCTCAGCTGTTACAGTTATGTTATGTACCAAATAAGATAACCTTCGTCCGCCATTCACAACTTTTTTCATAATGAGGTTTTATATAACTAGTGGAGTGTAAATTAGATTTTTATATCTAAAGTAAGATAGTTTACATCTAAAGTAATTAAAAAAAACAGCGACCAACATCAATGGCACGAATTTGTAAAAAAAAAATAAACTTTAAAATGTTCTACCAATGAAAAACGTTCCAGTATTATTCGCTAATTTGGCAAAAGAATTGTGCATTCACAGTTCCTATTGCTACGAGACATTTTATCTAAGATACGCAATTTAAGACGTATCGTAAAATGCATTGTAATTACCATTTTAAATGGCGACTATCTAGCTGGAATAATGCCAGCGATGCCTACAAGTTTATTTGCCCAGATTTGGCTCTGAAAATTCGCTTAAAACGTGTATTTGTATGAATTTCCGTTAAACAGGTACTTTAAAAGTTTTTTTACTTAGAAAAGTACTACTTGTCTCACATATAATATATATCACAGTCAATTTTGTTTCGAAAATGTAATAAAATTTACACATACCTACAAACACATAATGACGTCTTTATCCCTTACGGGGAGACAGAGCCAACAGTCTCGAAAAGACCAAGTTTAGCTGAAAAAGTTACTCGTACTATCACCTAAAATATATTTTTTTTGGAAGATCAAGATTTTTCCTTGATTGACTTTTACATTTTGCGCACAATATGTTTTTTTTTTGTTTTCGCTAACAAACCAGCATAATTACACTACGATTATGTTAGAATTTTATAAAATGACTAACGACTTTTCCTGGCATCGCAAGTAATCACTCTTTATTAAAAAAAAAAAAAAACTGCTCTAAAAATACATACATAAAAATGGACAGACGCGGAGACGCGGGAAACTTTACTTTCCTACTATGTAGTGAAGCATTTAAAAAAAAAAGTCGCATTACATTTACTTTCCATGTCATGAATTCAAGCGTCGAACTTCTTTAAGATTTTATATTTGTGGTATTTCTGTGCTTTTATAGGTATTTGTTGGAAAACAAACACAATTTATTAGTTCTAAAATCCTTAAATGTCCACTAGAGATCGCGTGACGTTGGCGCTGCCGCTTCGACGAATTAATTGGCAATAGCCGACGAATTATTGTATTGGACCAGGCAGCAGGCCAGCAAACCTATTGAGGTGCAATGCAGGTGGAGTTGGAAAAAATATATATTTCTCTGTTTACGAGAAAATTTAGAGTGTCCAGTTAAAAAATGGATTTTTGTTTACGTTGTTTCATACTTAAAATATTTATAAAATCACCTCTTCCCTAAAAAGGTATGCAGGGACTACATCTTCTAACTCAGTCGAATGGATAAGGTCCCCGAGTAAAGTGCGGGCGAAGGCACAGGTTCAAATTCTATTTCGGCCATCTACCAATGAATCTTTTCCATTTATTTGTTACAAGCTGTTGCCCGCAACTCTTGTTTACGTGTTATTGAAAATACGGAGAATAGCGTGTAAAAACAAACATACAATCAGACGGACTTATTTTAGACTCATGCTCGGTTGCTTCATCGTAATAAATATTTTTTGAAAATATACTCAATGTACAGACAATTTTTTTTACTGTTTTTATATGTATTGATTGTTAGAGCAAAGTTCCGGATAAATCTTAGTTTTTAATCAATTATTTATTACCTCAGCTAAAATCGTTTGCAGTCTGCAAAAACATGACTGCGTGCGCATTCATTACGGGGATGACCCGCGCGTGACGCCGCATAATGTTTGGACACAGGACGATTGTTTGTAACTTCTGATATCAGGAACACTGAGAGCAGTTCTAGACATAACCAAAGTCAAGCGTTTAAATATTTTCCAGTCTAAAAAATATTTTATACCAAGGAAACTAGGGAAGCGAATAATAAACTTAGTTTATCTTCCAGCGAGAATATCGGAAAATTCTATTGTGGTACATAAGCAAAACTAAATATCAAATTCTAAATCTTCTATCCAGTCGCCAATAATATATTTTTATCATTTTCGCAGGATCCCTGCGTAATTAATTCTCAAAAATAATAAATGGCCAAATGTGTTATCACTTGACCACAAAAAGAGAATGGAAAAATAAATCTTCACTATTAATCTTGAAAGAAATTGTTGATTCTAAATCAATGAGATCTCACGCATTGAAGAATCTGAGCAAACAAAAAAATTTTAAAGCTAGCCTAGATATTGATTTAATCTTACATATGGAAAAAAAAATTTTGGATAACAAACGGCTTGGAATGGTAAACATACCAATAAACATTTTATTTTATTGCTAAGATTTATCGAACTGATTGGTTGCTGACCAGTATTTTTGTTATTGTATTCAATGTATTAGGGAAACTGATATGAAACGGGATGTGCAGGAGGGTGGATAAAAGATCCAGTCAACTGATTTTAGTTTTTCTGCTAACAAAGATAGTATTAAGATCTTTCCTCATATTACTACATATAAGCAATAGATTTGCATTATATCAATCTATCTATATTTAATCTTAAGATATTCATTGTAACCCACAATAAAATTAAGTAACTAATCGAAAGTTCTCTAGTATAAAGAAAAAAGATAAGTAAGAATAGTGTATGAGCTAGTTCTTATATAAAACTGTAAACGTATTTATTTGTATATATCATATAAATTATCTATATATTGGGAATAATATGATGTTGTAGTAGCGGTACGAAAATATTTGATGGATTTAAAATAAACAGAGCTAAGAACATTACCGAATAAGTCACTTCTTCTTTCTGGCTATAGACTAGGTAACATTTACACCACTCTGAACTCGGGCTCCTCGCCCGGGAGAAGGTATTGGCCATGGACCCTGGATTGGGTGAGTCAGGTTTTTACACGAAGCAACTACCGTCTGACCTCCGCAGGCTTTGCAGGGGAATCATATGCTTTGAAGTTAGAGAAAACATAATGATGTTTTCTCTCACCGTCACTAATATAACAAAAACACGAACCTCTAAATAAATAAAAAAAACTGAAATCAGTCAAGGTTAGACACACAAACAAATAGATTGACATGCCAAAAATTTTTAATAACCTTACTTTTTTTTCATCGTGGTATCAACTAGTGATACAAAATGTTACAATTATAACATTTCGCATACAAAACGATCAATCTTCATCACAAATTCAAATAACCGTCAAATCTAACACGTTTCGGCCCGATACCGTGTGCACCAGTGAAAACCAATTAATCAAAATTACATTCGAAATGAGGGATGTGAAACCGATAGGGAAGCCTCTCTGAATCGACAGGATTATCCCGTACTAATGACGCCATCGCGACCTCTGTTCGCACGTATTAGATTAGTTATGTTAACTCCAGTATGAGGTGCTACGTAGTAACATAGTATTACATATTAGAGATTGTAAGGTTTCATATTTTTGGCCTGCAACAAAAAGGTACTGGTATAAACGACTCGAATAGAGGGAAATATTCAAGTAATTTTTGGTAATTTTATTTTTCGTTGCAAAGCATTTATTATGCTGTGTGGTTCCCGGCACCAATAAAAAAAAGAAGAGGACCAATCCATCTCATTCCCATGGATGTCGTAAAAGGCGACCAGGGGATAGGCTTATAAACTGGGGATTCTTCTTTTAGGCGATGGGCTAGCAACCTGTCACTTTTGAATCTCAATTCTATCATTAAGCCAAATAGCTGAATGTGGCCGATCAGTATTTTGAAGACTGTTGGCTCTGTCTACCCCACATGAGATATAGACATGACGTACGTATAAATGTATTATGCAAAGTTAAATCGAAATCGGTTCAACTCATATAATAGTAACATGTATACTTTCTTTAGTTTTTATAAAATCTATTTCTATCGAGAAATTAGTCGAGAATTTTGGATGAAGTGACCCCAAGTTTAATTCATACTACTTACATGAGAGGCAATCACTTGAGTCAGCGTGGACTGGACACCCACTTACACCGGCCCTCCAGTGAAGCTTTGGAGAACAGCTGACCGATTTAGTAGATGACATACATACATACATACATATGATCACGTCTATATCCCTAGCGGGGTAGACAGAGCCACCAGTCTTGAAAAGACTGAAAGGGCACGCTCAGCTGTTTGGCTTAGTAATAGAATTGAGATTCAAATAGTGACAGGTTGCTAGCCCATCGCCTAAAAGAGGAATCCCAAGTTTATAAGCCTATCCCTTAGTCGCCTTTTACGACATCCGTGGGAAAGTGATGGAGTGGTCCTATTCTTTTTTGCAATGGTGCCGGGAACCACACGGCACTAGTAGATGACATGAAACGATTTAGTAGATGACATGAGACAATTTACTACCTAGCTGTTAATGTAAACACAGTTTGCAATTAAAAACGAACCTAAACATCGTGATAGGTTACAACATGTTACATCATTATTGACATTGTTTTCATGCGTTAACGTTTAAGTCTTAATTAAAATCACATCTTCATACCCTATGGGGCACTAAGCCAGAAGTCATGGAAAGACTGAAACGCCACGTTCAGCTGTATGGCTTAATACAATTGAGATTCAAATATTGACAGATCGCCAGCCCGTCGCCTAAAAGAAGAATTCCAAGCCTATACCTTAGTCGCTTTTTACGACATCCATGGAGTGGTCCTATGCCTTTTTCCATTGGTTCCGGGATTCTAGTGGTACTTTATAACCCTTTATAACCTAATACCTTGATCTACCTTTGCATCATAATAATACTTTATACATATTATCATGACTATAATATTATTGTGCCGTGTGGTTCCCGGCACAATAAAAAGAAACCCGGCAAAAAGAATGGGACCGCTCCATCTCTTTCCCATGGATGTCGTAAAAGCTGACTAAGGGATAGGCTTATAAACTTGGAATTCTTCTTTCTATTAATAAGCCAAGCAGCTGAACGTGGCCTATCTTCTTTTTATATCCTGTCTACCCTGCAAGGGATAAAGACGTGATTATATGTATGTATGTATGTTTTATTATTTAAACGGTTAAGCAATCACTTGAGTTAGCGTGAACGAGACACCCACTTACACCGCCCCTTGCTGTGACGGTCACTCGAGCTGAAGCTTCTGAGAGCAGGTCTGACCGATTTAGTAGGTGACTGGACAATTACTGTGAAGTGATAACTTTCTTATGAATTAATTAAACCGTATTAAACATTCACGTGTAAGAAATATTATGATTTTTTTTGTACTTTTTGTTTGGCACACATATGTATATAGTGGACAAAACATAAACTTAAGCTCTTAAATTTAGCGAGAAGAATTTAAGGATACTATAATTATAATTTATAGAAGAATTGACATTTTCCTAATTTTTCATGATTGGCTATCAACAAATTACTTCTGGAATTGATGAAAATTGACGATCTCCTATTTTTTTTTTTCAAAGTTGTCTATCAACAAATTACATTGAGAATTGGTGTAAACGATGGTCCATCTTTAGACTAAAGGAGAGGACAACAGCAGAAAGACTTAACAGTTCTGTTATTTTCTATTTTTCGGAGACACAATAACAGTAACAACATACATACATACATAAATATAATCACGTCTATATCCCTTGCGGGGTAGACAGAGCCAACAGTCTTCTAAACTTCTAACCCATAACTCATCGCCTATAAAAGAATCCCAAGTTTGTAAGTCTATCCCTTAGTCGCCTTTTGTGACATCCATGGGAAAGAGATGGACTGGTCCTATTCTTTTTTGTATTGGTGCCACGGCACCACCACACGGCGCACACACCTATTTATTAGTATTGATTTTTTATTTATTCATATAGTCACGTCTATATTTCTTGCGAGGCAGACAGAGCCAACAATCTTGAAAATACTAATAGGCCACGTTCAGCTGTTTGGCTTAATGATAGAATTGAGATTCAAATAGTGACAGGTTGCTATCTATCGAAAAGAAGAATCCCAAGTTAATAAGCCTACCCTTTAGTCGCCTTTTACGACATCCGTGGGAACGAGATGGACTGGTCCTATTCTTTTTTAATTGGTGCCGGGAACCACACGGCACTTAACAGTAACAACTTTACGAGATATCCTGATGTAGCCGTAAACTTCGGATTCCTCTTGTAGGCGATGGGTAAGCAACCTGTCACTATTTGAATCTCAATTCCATCATTAAGCTATAGAGCTGAACATGGCCTTTCAATCTTTTCAAGTCTGTTGGCTCTGTCTAACCCGCAAGGGATATAGACGTGACTACATGTATGTATGTAAAGTAACAAAAAATTGTTCTTAAACTAACAAGATTCTAAAACGCCTTCTTAAAAACTATCACTGTCTCTAACAGCGTTCATACGTCTCCTTTTTGCACTGGCCTTCAAAGCTAAAGCCTCTCGTATATACAATAAATTCGACCTGAAATTTCACCGTACGTGAATAATCATATCGTAATCTCAATTCTATTTTATTTATTTATTTATTTATTTATTTATGTACACAAAATTATCTAATTAATTCTATCTTAAAGCCAAACAGCTGAACGTGGCCTATTAGTCTTTACAAGACTGTTGGCTCTGTCTACCCCGCAAGGGATATAGACGTGATTATATGTATGTATGTAATTTCACCGTACGTATGTGTTTTCAAAGCCGAACTCGCGCCTAAACTGGAATCGATAAATGGGACAGATATAATGAAACGCGCCTCGTATTCCAACCCATCCCAAACAATATCGACACGTTTTCATTACAAAGTCCTCGTGCAAAAATTTGCTTAATCATCTTTGTCATTACTGGGATCACGTGGTGGCTGTACACTGGTGTGTACGTTGATTGTGTGTTCATGTCTATAACACTTGCGGGGTGGACAGGGCCAACATTCTCGATAAGACTGAAAGGCCACGTGCAGTTTCATAGCTAGCCCATCGCCAACAAGAATAATCTCAAGTTTATTAGCCATTCCTAAAGTCGCCTTTTACGACATCCATAATAGATGGCAGACGGAAAGATAGACAGCGGAGGGTACGTATAAGGGTCCCGGTTTTATTTTTTAAATACGGAACCCTAAAAAATAATATTAAGTATTTTCCGATTTTGTTGCAGAAGACGGCTGGAGCTAAACCAACAAGATTAAGTTAAAATTATGCAAATGGACCTCTGACTGAAAATTTGTCTTTCGTCTTTATCAATATAGCTAATTATATTCTCTTAAAAAGCTTAACCTTTACTATGAATTATTTTTTCTAGTACCTACAGCAGTATGTTATTTTTTCAAATGCTGAGAATAATGCGCTTAATTTTTGTTTTTTCTTGTGCGACCAAAAGATATAATTCTTCTGAAAATTATAGAATACTAAATATATTACATACACAGATGAATCCACTTAATTTTTTTCTTACTAAAATTATACGTGAAGATAAAGATTAAAAAACAAACTATGAAAAAAAAAAATCGTGAGCAGTGTACGCAACGGTTAATAATGCGAGTGGACAGTGGTCATTCCAGAAGGGTCGAAATTGAAGGAACACCCATTGTGTTCCAGCACATTTTTATTATTACTCCGCACCATTTAATTTTCTACGCCGGCCAGTATGTTTTCACCTTAAATTACTTTTTTTTTATATAGACTACGCCTGAAGCCAGCCAGTGTGTTTACCATTTTTAGGATTGGATTATATTTTTTTCGTGGCAAAATTAGAACGAGTCTGTTTAGTGTTGTCAGACTCTCGTCTCTAACTAAACCAACAAGTCCCGGGTTCGTTCCCCGGTCAGGAAATGGAACGTTTATGGATCGGCATGGGTCTTGGATGTTTATCTTTTTTACTACGAGTATATATTATAAATTTAGTTGTGTTGAGTTAGTATTCACTATACACTTTAGTCTCGAACTTTCTTTGGAATCTTGATGACATTTATTTAAATAGGTTACGTGCCATATGGTACCGTCACCACTTGAATAAAGATAAATAGAACCACTTCATCCATTTCCCTTGGATGTCGTAAGGCGACTAAGGGAAAGGCATATAAACTTGTGATCCTTCTTTTAGACGATGGGCATTTTTTTCTGAACAAAACATCGATATTTACACAGAGCGACTCACGTTTGACCTTCGCAACCCTTGGACAAAGTATAAAGTTAGTTTATAGTTGAGTATACGTTTGTAAAGTAAAATAAATTCAAAAGTATTTTGTTGTTAAAGCGAGTGACTATTTCGAGTCGAAAGCAAGCAGTGTGGAAATAAACAAAATCGATCAAAACTGGCACGAACTTGTGTTACGCGGGAATGTCCCTGTATGTGCTTGTTTTGTATGGTCTAATTTGTGGGATGAAGCGATTCGATATTATATAATATTGAGTAGAAAAAGAAGGTAAGTAGGTATATACGTACGTATATTCTTTTTATTCCACCAGACGTTAGTCACTTATATCATATCCCTGTCTATATACCTTGCGGGGTAGGCAGAGCCAACAGTCTCGAAAACGAGATACTAACTTAACGATACTATATTTAATAATAAAAACTATATCATGTGAATAGTATATGTATATAACTTACTTTAGACAGGATGGAGATAAAATTATGAAATCAAAATTACCTTACCTTTAAAATTTAATTTTAATCTTATACTCGCTAAAGTGTAGCTTGTGTATAAGCTAAAAAAACACACACACTTTTAGCAATTGGACCACAAACATTACATCAGCACGCTAATCCATTTGAGGCACCATCAAAAACCTACAACCATATTTTTATTTTAGTTTTTCATCAAAGGCAGAAATTGAATTTAGAATCTTTTTGAAAAATTCGTTGAGCTTTATGGATTTTTGACCAGTGACATTCTTTTGTCTCAGTTGTTTCATAAAAAAATGTGCGGAAAGGGACATTCGGGGTAAAAAACATACAGGATAAAGGACATACAAGAAAATGAACTTCCAGAACCGAGTGGACATCCAGGTAATACGAGTATGACCTAACGTGTTGACAGATTTTGTTCTACATTTCTTTCTCAGAAAGTCAAATCAAAGCACAAGAATCGTTGTCATCGTGTTTTGGAATTGGTGCCAAGATGACTGTTTCCTAGGGGGGTAGACAGAGACTACATTTTGCTATTTCTACGATCTCGGCTTGTTTCTTTCGCTTCATCTAAGTTCTTCACTATTTTCACCCTCGTTGATTAAGGGTAATCTTGACTTGACCCGATCGGATCAAGGTACGTTTGTTTAGGCCTTCCCCTTGCGACGTTCCAAATCACACTCTCCTTGTTTATTTGTTTGGTCATGCTGCTTTTATTCATCCTCTCATATTCTGTTTTATATTATTATCTCTCTTTTTCCTAAATTAGATAAGGTATTTGTCTTCCATCTCACCTGATGGTAAGTGCCGATGAAGACGAAGATGTTACAAGCCTACCCAAGTGATATACATATATATACTATATACTACTTTATAATGTTCGCAAAAAAATAAAGAAGCAGGCAGTTCATTCCACACCTAAACTACTTTTAAAGTTTGTCATTTCCTAATCAGGCTTTTGTTTAATACATACATATATAAAAGCACGCCTCTTTCCCGGAGGGGTAGGCAGAGATTTTTGTTTAATATGACACTTAATTTATCACCGCTTTTATACCGCTGTACAACGCATAGCAAATCCTGTCGTACATTTGTTTTATAAATTTTAATATACTCCTAGGTAATTAACTTACATAAGCTTGAAGTTAATTCATGAGTAACCCTAAAATCTAATCTCTACTATAAGCTAAATGCCATAAATTAAAATTAACAAGCACGCTATCGCTGAAAAGCACTTATTTTGAATGGTTAACTTTATTTAACTATTAATATATCTATTAAGTTTTACAAACATACATATAATCACGTCTATATCCCTTGCGGGGTAGACAAAGCCAGCAGTCTTGAAATGACTGATAGGCCACGTTCAAATATTTGGCTGTAAGATAGAATTGAGATTGAAATAGTGACAGGTTGCTAGCCCATCGCCTAAAACAAAATAAGAATAAGAAAGAAATGAATTTTAAAACCTAAAAATGGTTTAAAAGAGGAAAGTTATAGATTGTTTCTTTTCTAAAATTCTAAAACCACACGGCACAGTTCGGTCATGAAAATCCAAACAAAACAATTTAATCTTAAATCAGGGAAGTATTTATTCAAAACACTGACTCGAAGCTTAGCTTGCATGATTAAATACAATTCAGAATTAGATCAAGGCTTTTAAATTTTTATTTCTTTTCCTTTATGTAAATATGCCTTTATAATTAGTTCGTTATTTATGTCGCTTTTAATTTCGCCTTTTATTACGCCTTTCTTTTACTTATCCTACTACTATCCTACTACTATTATAAAGGCGAAAGTTTGTATGGATGTTTGTTACTCTTTCACGCAAAAACTACTGAACCGATTACCATGAAATTTGGTATGTAGGTAGCTGAAGACCCAGAATAACACATAGGCTACTTTTTATCCCAGAGTTCCCGCGGGATTGATAGGGTTTCCATGCGGACGAAGTCGCGGGCGGCCTCTAGTTTATTATAAAGGCGAAAGTTTGTATGGATGTTTGTTACTCTTTCACGCAAAAACTACTGAACCGATTACCATGAAATTTGGTATGTAGGTAGCTGAAGACCCAGAATAACACATAGGCTACATTATCCCAGAGTTCCCGCGGGATTGATAGGGTTTCCATGCGGATGAAGTCGCGGGCGGCCTCTAGTTTTTAATAAGTACTGAACCTTTATTTTACAAAAATTAACTTCTTTAAATTTCGAAATAGCATTTTTCAGTTTTACATTGACAGCTCATACTCTTTTTGACAACTTTCAGAGGCATTTATTTCTTAATTTTAAAATTAAGTCAATACTATAATGGATTTATTAATTGATTTTAAATCTACAACTTTCTTTTTTTTATTTTAATAGAATTTAATGGACATGACATTTTCGTTAATTGCTCTTATAATGGTTTTTGTAACTTACATAAAAAATAATACTTTCTATTTACTGAAATTATATGTAAACCATTCTAGAGTGCTAGAAAGCACACAATAGAACCACTCCACGTCTTTCCATGGACATCGTAAAGGCGACTAAGGGCCTATCCCTTATACACTTGGGGTTCCTGTAGTAAGCGATGGGCTTGCAATGTGTCACTATTTTAAATCTCAATTCCATCATAATGTCATACAGCTGAACGTGGCCTTCAAGACTGTTGGCTCTGTCTATCCCGTAAGGGATACGAGGTGGTTAAATGTATGTATTTATTCTTTAAAACAAGCTACAAACAGACACACACAAAAGCCAATTAAGACAATTATATTCTTTAAAAAAAGATTAAGGCACACTAAGATGAGGTTCCTAAATGTATTTCTTAGGTAGCATCTCTTTTCTTACCTATTATATTCTTCGCCACTCAAGAAAGGTCCATTTACCAGAACCGGGTTAATGGACTGGCCTTTTTCACTTTCTTAATCAAGATAATCCCTTTAAGGTGGACCACACGAATATTAATTGGACAGCGGAAAGCGAAAAAACTTATTCTCATCGTGTTTCAATGTAACTTTTAAATTATAAAGAAATGAATCATCATTTTCAGTAATAAAACTGGAAGTTACAATTTGATCGCTTTTTGTAATCGCCATTTTTAATTGCCTTTTTTGCTTGCGTTCGTTAAAATGGTACAAATTAAGTTTGAGTATTTTTTTATAATTTTACACCATGTCCTACGTATTTTTTTTTTAAATTATTTAAATGGCTTTTAATATTCCAATGCAAATAATCAGTATTCAATAGTTCTTTTTTTACTGTACCAATCGTAATTTAAATCTTTTTTATGCAGAATCCTTAGTAATGTTTAGGGTGAAATATATATGACTTTTTAAACAAGACTTTTAGAAATCTTATTAATATTATAATTGCAAAAGTTTGTAAGTATGTTAGGATGTCAGTATGGAAGTTTGTTACTCTTTCAGGCAAAAACTACTGAACCGATTACGATGAAATTTGGTAGGTAGGTAGCTGCAGACTCAGAATAACATATAGGCTTTTATCCCGCAGGATTGATAGGGTTTTCATGCGGCCGATGTCGCGGGCGGCCTCTAGTCAGAATATATACGAAAAGAAAGATTTTCTATTAACTTCTTCGCTTCGCTGTATTAACATATACAAACACTACTTTGCTACAGTTTTATTATAATCATATAACAATACTGACAGGGTTAAAATAAAAGGTCAGACAAAAACTTGAACTGAATTTTAACCCTTTAACGCCTACCATGCACGCCATAAAAGCTATGACTAATACTACCATAAATTTCTTACCACTTAATTATAAACGAAGTGAGAAGGCAACGAAATACAATTTATTTACTACTCAACGTGGCCGATTCACAATATGTAAATTATTATGGCATGAATATAATTTATTATTATATAATCGTTGAGCCTAAAAGAGGGTGGTTGCGTGTTGGCCGGTTTTGTTATGGTGTGGTTTTATTCATGGGCGCAGTAGCTGATTTTTAACTTACATACATACAAACATTAAACATACATTTTATTATTGTACATTATTATTATCATCGACACAAAAGTTCTTTATTTAACCCAATAGTAGACTGTTGGATAACGCTATTGGCATTAGGTCCGCCTATTGTACTTAATAAATAAATAAATAAATCACGCCCTCTGCCTCCGCAGAGACTAAGTATTTCCACTTGCCTAGATCTCTGCATAGTTCTTTCGCTTCATCCACATTGATAACTCTCTTCATGCAAGCTTTCGCGTTGCATTATACTATTTCTAAATAATACCTACATAGTAACGTCCGAGATAAAATTAAGGTACGGGTGTCAGGTTGCTAACCCATCGCCTAAAAAAGAATTCCAAGTTTGTAAGCCTATCCCTTAGTCGCCTTTTACGACATCCATGGAAAAGAGATGGAGTGGTCCTATTCTTTTTTGTATTGGTGCCGGGAACCACACAGCACTGTATACATAGTTTAAATCTACTTTATATGAAATCCACCTTTTACCGACGGTATCAAAAAATTCACTTCAGCGACCTGCGACCTAGTTGTCAGTATCATATGATACACACATGATTACACCACACGAATTTTTCTTTTTACAATTAAGTTAGCAAATCTCTTCGTGTCCGCTTCTAATAAACCCTCACCCTTACCTCAAGAGCCTTCAAGCCACTCCCGCCTACTTCCGCGGCCATACGCTCGTGACTTTCGCCTCTAAAATACAGCCTAAAATGATCGATAAGCTAAACTGTAATTAACAAGTAATGGTAGACCTTATGCTTCGATCTGCTTCGCTACCAAATACTATTTATTGTTCGTAATCGGCATAGTATATTGATTTTTGTGTTCCCTATGGATGGTAAAATAACGTGTAGTGCATAAGCTTGTAAATAAATGTATGGAATTCTAAATTGAACCGTAAAAAAATGGTCCATTCATATTATTTTCATATAATCATGTCTATATCCCTGCGGGGAAGACAGAGCCAATAGTCTTGAAAGACACATAAGCCTCGTTCAGCTGATAGGCTTATTGATAGAACTGAGATTCAAATAGTGACAGGTTGCTAGCCCATCGCCTAAAAGAACAATCCCAAGTTTATAAGCTTATCCCTTAGACGCCTTTTACTACATCCATGGGAAAGAGATGGAGTAGTTCTCTTCTAATTATATTGGTGCGGGAAACCACACGGCACAAATGGTCCGGATTTAATAAAACTAAAATAATGGATAAATAAATAATAAATACATATACATATACGGGACCAATTACACAGATTGAGTTAGCCTCTAAGTTAGTGCGAGACTTGTGTTACGAGATACTAACTCAACGATTCTATATTTTTGCCTTTAACTATGGACCTTAGATTGGTCGAGTCAAGTAATTTACACAAGCGACTCCCATCTGATCTAAGCAACTTTTGCAGGTAAACCTTACCCGTATTGAATCCATGGTTAAACATCCAATTGCCTGCATATCCAGATTTCCTCACGATATTTTTCCTCGCCGTAAGAGCATCAGTAATGCTTTAAGGTCATCATAATCTTCCAGGCTTTACATCTGGTTGCGTCATCATTTGTCTTGAGAGAACCCAGGGTGTATCTAGGACCACGATTGGGGAAGCCATGTTTAACCTCGCAACCTTTACAGGGGAACCTCAACCAAAGTTGTTGGATCATGTTAACATACATACATATAATCACGTCTATATCCCTTGCGGGGTAGACAGAGCCAACTGTCTTAAAAAGACTGATAGGCCACGTTCAGCTGTTTGTCTTTATGATGGAATTGAGATTCAAATAGTGACAGGTTGCTAGCCCATCGCCTAAAAGAAGAATACAAAGTTTATAAGACTTCCCTTTAGTCGCCTTTTAAGAAATCCATGGGAGAAAGATGAAGTGGTCCTATTCTTTTTTCTATTGGTGTCGGGAACCACACGGCACTGTTAACACATTTAATAACTTAGTTTCCTCATTATGTTTCTCCTCGCCGTGACGCCGCGATAAAAACGTACGATTTAAGTCGTACGAATACGTATAAAATGAATGTTAATCAGCAAATATTTTCCCTTGTCAAAACTTGGCGTCTTCAATGGCGAAGTGTTGAATTAATCCGTCGCTTGAAGGGGCACACGTCACATCAGAAGTCACGCGAGTGTTTGATATTCGTTCGTGGAAATAATATGAGAAGCCAAAAAATTTGGTAGATTATAAATGAAATGGAAATTATTGGATTTGTTAAGTTACGTGGTACTCGCGAACGAAAGAGAACATAGTGGTCCCGGGTTCGAATCCCCGCCAGGGCATGATGAGAAAAGAACTTTTTCTGATTGGCCTTGGATGTTTATCTATATAAGTATTTATTATAATTATAGTATCGTTGAGTTAGTATCTCGTAACACAAGTCTCGAACGACGAACTTACTACGAGGCTAACTCAATCTGTGTAATTTGTTCCTTATATATTAGTTTATTAGTTTTATATATTAGTTTATCAGTAAAGAGAAACAAAATTTTTAGGCTCCATTTGAAACAGCTGGTACTCAACACGCAGAAGGGTTTGTCTTTGCTACCAGTACGTACGATAACAAGTTAAATATTGACACCGAGTCGACCTATATTTCATTGCTTTGAAGACGACAATGATCATTCTTTAGAACTATGAATAAGTAACGTAAGAAAACATGGACATTCGTCGAAAAGAATGATTATTTTGAGCCTATCGCGTGATCGCTTAAGTGGGTTCTAATTTAGTTGATAACTTAGGCTGCGGTTTGGTTGATCAGTATTTGTAATGGAATCAGTTTTGCGATATTATTTTCCATCATCCTTTAGTTAACTGTTAAAAAAAACCTCAATTGTTACATCTGAAACGTATAACTGCAGCGGAAATTTTAAATCCAAATTCCCAAAAATATTTTTACAGCAACATAACAATTTTGTGCTATCTTTTACAGATCTGGAACATTGAAATTCAAATGTTGTTTTTTTTTCTGACATTTTTACACCAAATGCGCATTCTGCATAATTATGTATGTAGGTATATGTAGCTTAAGTTACAAAGAGTGTGCTTCCCGGCACTATAGAATAGGACCACTCCATAACTTTCTCATGGATGTTGTAAAAGGCGACTAAAGAAAAGGCTATCTCACTCACTATTTTAATTTCAAATCTATCTCAATTCCATTTTAAAGCCATACGCTGAACGCGTCCTTTCAGTATTTCAAGACTCTTGGCTCTATCTACTCCGCAAGGAATGTAGACTTGTTTAACCGAAGTGAACGAATATTTAATACATACAT
Organism: Amyelois transitella; assembly: GCF_032362555.1. Classification (NCBI taxonomy): domain Eukaryota; kingdom Metazoa; phylum Arthropoda; class Insecta; order Lepidoptera; family Pyralidae; genus Amyelois; species Amyelois transitella. The sequence continues at coordinate 10,388,086 of NC_083509.1, forward strand.
ACATATTCACTTTTTCTGCGGATTTCATTTATCGCTATCTACTAAACCGCAGCCTTAGGCTATCTTGAGAATGAAGTTTGACCCTTTGTAGATGGGTTAATTTAACACTTCAAAGGTAGACATGCAAGTATAGAGGTCACTTCAGTTTTAACTCAGTAGGTATAGTGGAAAGTGTCATTTAGCTCTATGCCGTTGACACAAAGGCAACAACCTTTTTTTTATACTTACTGTTGTTTTTATATAATTCATAGTAGAGCTTTTTTAATCGTCTTTTGAACACGATTCAATTTCCATGATTTAGAAAAAGTTTTCATCATGCAAAAAGTTATGTGGTATAATTTCGACCACATTTAAAGCATGGAATGCACAAATCGAAAACGGTATCAAAGGATGGTTTCCAAATAGTTGAAGCCGATTTAGAACAGTGTAGACCAAGGAATGTCGGTTAGTTTCCGATGGCGCAATTTGAAACATGCAGAGGTTTGTAATAAAGAGAAAAGATTTTCATTTTTGACTAATTACTACATTTTTGAACTACTGAACAATATATACACGCCAGAATTCTAAGTCAAGTCCTTTAGAAAAAACATAGGCAACTTTATTCCGGAAATTCCACGGCAGCGAAGCCCCGCGCGAAATCTAGTTATTGATGAAAGTCATTAGAATTCAAGTAAGGTTAATATCATAGGCTTTAATTTAATTAATTAATTATAATATTCCCCGTTTCCGTGTGGTTCTCGGCATCAATAGAAAAAAAATAGGACCACTCCATCTCTTTCCCATGGATGTCGTAAAAGGCGACTAAGGGGTATACTTATAAACTTGTGGTTCTTTTAGGCAACAGGCTAGCACCCTGTCACTATTTGAATCTCAATTCTATCATTAAGCGAAACAGCTGAACGTAGCCTATCAGTCTTTTTGGGACTGTTAGCTCTGTCTAACCCGCAAGGGATATGGACGTGATTATATGTATGTGTATGTGCAGTCTATATTTTATCACTTGGAACAAACGTTAAAACCACGGAAAGTTTTTAAACTAAGGCTGTGCAGTGGTTTAATGGCTGTTCGCTTATGATTGTGTGCCTAAGATATGCGCATGCGCATACGAACATTGGTTGTCGAATTGGTAAGGTCTGCTAAATAGTGTGATCAAGGTCAAGGAAGGTCAAGAGTAACCGAAACCGAAAGCTGTCATGAATATAGTTATGAATGTGGATGAAGCGAAACTAACCTGTAGTGTAAGAACACACTAAGTTTTTCCTTGGCTTCCAGTATGGCACGCGCGATGCAGTTTTCATCGCGCAATATAGGTACCATTTCTGTTTTGCTTTTTATTATGACGTGAATCAGAACAGCGATAGTTAATCGCGCGATAAAAATGTCGTCATGTGCCATGCAAGCCCCGCAGAACAGGATGAAAACTGTTGAAAAGAAATTATGTTTATTTTTAAGTGCCGTGTGGTTCCCGGCACCAATAAAAAAAAGAATAGGACCACTCCATCTCTTTCCCATGGAAGTCGTAAAAGGTGACTAAGGGATAGGCTTATAAACTTGGGATTCTTCTTTTAGGCGATGGGCTAGCAACCTGTCACTATTTGAATCTCAATTCTATCATTAAGCCAGATAGCTGAGCGTGGCCATTTAGTCTTCAAGACTGTTGGCTCTGTCTACCCCGCATGGGATATAGACGTGACCATATGTATGTATGTATGTTTATTTTTAAGCACAGACGTACGCGTGCCGAAAGTTATTCATTTCTGCTCCAATGGAAACAGTTTCAGTTTGTGCGTGGTCGATGTTCATTGGTCCATTTCATTGGGCAGCGTAAAGGGCAATTCTGTAAAAATATTCCATTCGGAAAAATATACAACAGTGAGCCCGTCAGTTTTAGAATAAAAAGAAAATGACTTCTTTTGCATATTGGATTTTTAGGGGTCCGAAGTCGAACGGTGAAAATCCTTAATAGTTGTGACAGTATTTTGTCCTTGCTTCGATGTGTCCGTATATTTCTATTATGCTTTGAAATTAAACGTAATTAATCCTAAATACAATTATCAAAGAAAATATAGATATATAAATAATCCTAATATGTACGTACATACATATAATTACGACTTTCCCCTTACGGAGCACACAGAGCCTCAAAAATACTGAAGTAACGTTAGCAACACCTACAAAAGAATACAGGTTTTTCGCAAATCTCATGGGAACTACATTATTCACCGGAATGAAAGGCACTCCATGTCCTTCTTCAGAATTTTATTATATACCTTTATACAAAAATAAAATCACGAGTTTTTCTCGGAGGGGTAGGCAGAGACTACATCATTCCACTTGCCACGATATCTGCATACTTACTTCCTTCGCTTCATCCACGTTCATAACTCTCTACATGCAAGTTTTCATTTTATTATACCTTCAAATATACGCAAAATTTCAAGAAGATTAGTTCAGTAAATAACGCGTAAAGAGAAAACAAATAAACAACCTTAATTTCGAATTTTCAATATTATTACTTGGGATTTAAGTTATATCTATTTTTAAAATAGTTATTTTGCCCATCTGCTGATAATGTTTTAAATTTTTAAGACATTCTGCCATTAGCAAGCTTCTAGCTAATTTTGCCTTTGAGTTAAAATAATTGTTACTTTTTACACCGCCCAATAGATGGCGCCAATTGGTGTAAAAGGAATTTTTGATTTTCTTGATTTCGTGTAGGGGGCGCTATTACGTATTTGTAGAATGTAGCGTATGGTGCATGATATCTTTGAGTGTTGAACCTTCCATGACTTCCATGATTGATTGGCCTTATTTTTATTTCTTGATGTTCTTTTTTACTCATATAAAAATATAACAAGGACATCTCGTGGCGACGAATTGATATGTTTCGCAACTTGCTAGCAAAAATCTCACAATGTTGAGTTATGTTTACTAAAAAGTTTTTGCACCCCACAGTAGATGGCGCTTTGTCTATTTTAGCAAGGGGTATTATTTTACACTGTTGTTACAAAATGAGTATACTCTCGATACTTATCAAGAGCGTGCATTAGGAAGCGTAAAAAATCCATTTAATTTATACATATATTATAATCACGTCTATATCCCTTGCGGGGTAGACAGAGCCAACAGTTTTGAAAATAATGATAGGCCACGATCAGCTGTTTGGCTTATGCTGATACAATTGAAATTCATATAAAGTGACAAGTTGCAAGCGCGCATCCTTTAGTCGCCTTTTACGATATCCATGGGAAAGAGATGGAGTGGCCCTATTCTTTTTTTCCTATTGTTGCCGGGAAACACACGGCACCATTTAATTTATTATTTATTAATATATTATTTAGTTCAAAAAATGTTCACTTTTTTGGTTGGCTTATAGAATTTGTCCAAAAATTAGGAAATAAATACAATTTAATAATAAATCTACATCTAGAATTCTTACCTCATGACCTTTAACTGTTTGAGAAACAGTTCACCTTCTTCTTCACTGCGTTCTCTAAGTTTGCGAAAAACTAACTTACATACTGAAACATGTCTCTTTCCCTGAGAGATAGGCAGAGACCACATCCTTTCACTTACCACGATCTCTGTATCTCTCTACAAATATGAAGAGTTAAAATATTATTTTTAGTATAATATTTCCGACATATTTCTTATTGAAAAACAAATTTGGCGGTGGTTATGTGCCTAATGTTTTCCTAAGCGATTTTCGATTTCAGTGAAACAAAAAATATCTTAGAATCACCAGAAAAATTGCACCTTTATCGTTATTGCTATATCGGGTTTGCGTTATTTGTATAAGGTATTGTTATAGTCTTTAGTGTTTATATCAGGTCAGGCACTTTCAATAGAAAATTAATTATCACTGCAGGGAACTTTACCAATTAATATTTACTGCCGCCTGCCGTGTGGTTCCCGGCACCAATACAAAAAAGAATAGGACTGCTCCATCTCTTTCCCATGGATGTCGTAAAAGGCGACTAAGGGATAGGCTTACAAACTTGGGATTCTTTTTTAGGCGATGGGCTAGTAACCTGTCACTATTTGAATCTCAATTCAATCATTAAGCCAAATAGCTGAACGTGGCCATTCAGTCTTTTCAAGACTGTTGGCTCTGTCTACCCCGCAAGGGATATAGACGTGAAGATATGTATGTATGTAATATTTACTGAATTACTTAAATAAATTTGAGTGCCAATGCTTTTGTGATGAGGGAAAATATAGTGAAGAATAAATAAATATATATATTAACGGGACAAATTACACAGATTGAGTTAGCCTCGTAGTAAGTTCGAGACTTGTTACATTTTGTAAGATACTTTATTTTTCAAAATGTAATTTATTGAGTATTTAATTAATAATGATCATAGACTGGATGGCTCTTTCTAGGGAGTGGAGGATCGAACCGGCGTTAAAGGCAGGAGTATGATGATGTGAAGATATTAATAAAATATGTTATAGGAATATAGTTACAAGATGTTAAACTTTGTTTGAAAAATTGTAAAACTGATCTCACCAGAGAAGTAACTGAATAGTTGCAAACTATTTTAAAAGTATAAATAAAGAAGTACCTACTGCAGAGAGGCTGTATATGAGCTCACTCATTCCTCCATGAAACGAACAATAAAAAATGTTAATTTATTTTCATAGCACGATTCCCAGTCGTTCCACCTTGTAAGTAACAATTCCAATTATTTGAAACCTCTAATTCAGTACTGGCAACTTTTAATTTATTCGCAGTTGGACTGTCTGATTGCAAATTGTTTCCCGTTTTCGAAATTTCGCGTTCGTGGTTTGAATATTTTGAGAATCGAACTATTGTTTTCTTTTTTTTTCTTCCACAAGTCAATTGACGAAAGAAAAAAATATGCATTTTTATATGAAAAAAAAATCGAAATAATTTAACTTTTATGTGATGAATTAACAAACTAATTACAATTACTACGAAATTACTATACTTATTATATATTCTATTAAAATTTTGGCAGTTTTGTTTGTAATGACTAATCAGTGTTCTCATTAATATTTTAGTGTTGCCACTACCACAATTTACAGTTTGACAAATGGTTTTGTTGTTTTCTGTGTGGTGAGAATAATAAATTTATACTTAGACTTGGGATTCCTCTAGTAGGCGATGGGCTAGCAACCTGTCACTTTTTTAATATCAATTCCATCATTAAGCCGTACAGCTGAACGTAGCCTTTCAGTCTTTTCAAGCCGGGCTCTGATTACCCCGCAAGTAATGAGAATAAAAAAGTATGTTGTGTTTAAGCTGACATATTATATATCCACGTCATTAAATCATACTACTGATTAAAGATGCTAAAGTTTGTGAGCATGTCAATTTACTGGATGAAAAGATAACATTTTTCAATAATATATATAGCCCAAAAAAAATAACCACGGGGAAAAGCCAGTATTGAACTGTACATTTACGTATTAAAAATTTACTTTTTTTTAATAGAGATAAAATTAAAAAGTTTTAACAAAAACTGATATTGTTCTCTTATTGTTTACTAGCGACCCGCCCCGGCTTCGCACGGGTGTCAAATTATAAATGTTATTATACATAAAAACCTTCCTCTTGAATCACTCTACCTGTTACAAAAAACCGCATCAAAATCCGTTGCGTAATTTTAAAGATTTAAGCATACAGACAAACAGACTAAAATAGCGACTTTGTTTTATACTATGTAGTGATGGTTCGTTCTAATATACTTAGTAAAAAAAAAATCACCAATTCCGTTTTGTAGTTGAAGGCTTGAAGCTCATTCATTAATAATTCATTCATAAAATTGACCTGCGTTTTAAACGAGCATCGCGTTATTTAAATTTCAGTCATTTTAAGTGAACTTCGGATTTGCGGTGCCGCGAAAAATATGACAATGATTTCCATTTCTCTTTTGATTTTGTTGCAAGGGTTTTTTTTATGAAACACATTTATCACTTTGGTTCACAGTTGAAAATAAACGGCTTTTCTTAGAGCCAATAGTCTGAAGACTTGAAGGTCTTGTTGAATGGCGTGATCAAATAAAGATTTAGGTATATTTCTTTTGTTTTTTTTTTATATATTAATCTTATGTTCTTCTTATTTACTTAGGAACCTTCTATTATACTTTGGTACTTGTTTTATATGACATTAACTGAAATTGAACAACAGCTTAAACCGATAGGTCTTAAAACTTAAAAATTTCCAAGTACGAGAACGCGAGAATGGAAATAATCCTACTTGTACTAATATTATAAATGCGAAAGTTTGTGAGTATGTCAGGATTTCAGTATGTATATTTGTTACTATTTTACGCAAAAACTACTGAACCGATTACGATGAAATTTGGAATGTAGGTAGCTGAAGGCCCAGAATAACATATAGGCTACTTTATATCTCGGAGTTCCCGCGGGATTGATAGAGTTTCCATGCGGACGAAGTCGCGAGCGGCCTCTAGTATTTGAATAATATTTCTATAAAACATGTTACATTTAAAATTAAGAACGATGTAAATTCTTCTCAATGGCACGATTCTACGTACTTTCATAACTTCTCTTTGATACTGCACTGAATAAGACGTATTAAATTTTAAAACTTCATTTCGCATACAAGAAATATTGATGTTAGTTTCCCAACGGTCGAAACCAGAATTCAGGTATATGTGGAAGCAATTATAGTCTGTAAGAGCTTGATATAGGGATGAATTCTGTTTGAATTATTTGTGAATAGGATAAATAGGTAGGATTATTGCTGTATATTGGCAAATGCTACGGTTAAACTGTGGATAAAGGAAATTTTCAATGAATAATACTTGTTTTAGTTTCAGGATTTTCGTATACAGTTTGTTAGTATACAACTTTAACGTTGTTTTGACGTACGATGTTTCTTATCATATTTTATTCTGGGAAATATAGGGTACTAGCTTCTTTTAGCCCCAACCCCCTAAAAAAGCAACGTATTTAGCGCCACCTACAAAAAGCAACGAATTAAGCGCCATCTACCAAAAGGAAAAAAAAAAGTTCCACTTAAAAATAAAGAATTTAGCGCCTACAAAAAGAAAATAATTTAACGAAAGCGAAGCGCAAAGCGACAAAATAATACAGGTTTTTTTGCCAATCTCACATGAACTATAGTGTTACAAAAGTACCCTATGTCCTACTCCAGACTCTTAATTATATATACGCTAAATTACAAAAAGATTGGTTTAGTGGACAACGCATAAACATACAACAAACAAACAAACTTATAGTTTCAAATTTATAATTTTAGTTGGAATAATTCAGGTTTACCAAATAAAAACTAATTTCTCACAAGCGTCGTTAGAAAGATTTAATTGCAGATTTATAAAACTGTCACACTTTCACTGCAACATACATGTTTCATCCATCACCGTTCAATGCAACAGCTTATGATCAAATGCACTTAATATGAGCTGCTATTTTAGATGGATTGTGTACTTAATATTATACTGTATTTTATAAGGAGAGTATTAAAATTATTTTAGGCGAGTTTTGTCGGAAGAATGCTATCCTATGTTAGTTCATAAGGTCTAAGGAACGTCTGTGGTCTAGCTGAACGTGGAATAGCTGAACGTGGCCTATCAGTCTTTACAAGACTGTAGGCTCTGTCTACCCCGCAAGGGATATAGACGTGATTGTATGTATGTATGTATGTAACGTCTGTGGTCGAATCGGTAAGGTTACAATGCGCGATGAGCAGAAAGGCACAGGTTCGAATCCCACCTCGGCCAAGTACCAATGATTATTTAAGAAGTTACGTACATTAGTTTGTATACTTATTGATACTCTTGCGGTGACGGAAAACATCGTGAGGAAACTTGCACATTCAGGCGACTAAAGTGTAACTATAATCGATCAACCAATACGGGTTAGGTTCCGCAAAGGTTGCGGAGATCAGATGGGAGTCGATTCGTGTAAAAGCCTGACTCACCCAATCCAGGATCCATGGTCAAAGGCATACCCCGGGCTCCTCTCCAGAGTGATAAAGATGCAACGGGATTAAAGCCAGGATGTAGAAGTTAGTACATTAGGTCTGGTCCATTACTGTAACTACTTCCTAAAACATCAAAAAATAAATAAAATATTCAAACGGAAATTAATACGCTTGTTCAACTATTGAGTTACTTATTGAATTGATCACCACACATATATTTCATCACTTGTTATGCCTTATGGGGGTAGGCAGAGTCATAGTCTCAATACCAACAGCCACATTAGGTTATCATAGAAATTCAGATGGAATAATATTTCTTTATAAAATTAATACTATTATCTAAACCAAGTAAATCTCGTTAATGAAATATACAAACATTCAATTTTACATCAATATATACAATCTCAGTTGCTTCAGAAATCCTTAATTCAGTTTCAGTAAAACCAATAAACGGAACATCAAACGTCATCTCCACAATTAGATTTACCTAAAGATATTATACTGAAAATAATTATAGGGAAAACAAAGGCTATGAGCTTGGCTGTTTAAGTTTCGGCGCTACATTGAAGATAAACACATAGAGTCGTCATAGAGGTAAATCCTGGCAAGATGTGCTAGGTTTAAATTTTAATAAAAACACATGTTTTTTATTTTATGGCCACATTTAATTATTGTATACATTTGTCTGCCAGTTTACTTATTTTAGGTTTTATTAAAAGTGTTTATATCATCACGTCTTCCTTCTTTAAAATAAAAAAAAAAAAACAAAAATAACAAACTTCTTCCATACTGTTATTTACTATATGACTATATGTTATTATTGTATCTACATAAATCGCTGACCCTATATCAAAACCATTATATCCTAGATAGATTTGAGCGTTTTAACTATAGGTGGTGATAAATAGGTCATCCCTTTTTTAGGCCTCAAATAAACAGATTAATTGATTGACTAACATATCAGCGGTTTGGACATTAAGAATAAAATTACATAGAGTATACAATTCATAGATTTGTTCAATTGCAGTTTGAGTGAATTCACAAGGGCAGCATTGAGGATTAGCATGTTATAATTGATTTTACACTTTCGCATTAGATTAAGTATGCAATGGTAGATGTAAATAAATAAATAAATTCCGATATTTATGGCTATAATTTTATATTTAATGTCTACACCGCTGATATGTCAGTCAGTCAATAAGTCTGTTTTCTAAAGGCATAAACAGCTAGTAATAAACGAAACGGGTGTGACATACTAACATATTTATCACCACATACAGTCAAAACTCTCAAATATTTAGTCATAGAAATTACTATACAATATCCCGAGTGCATTGAAGTCAACTCTTTTACCTGATTTCAATGGTTTAATCTTATTTAATTAACGTGTTATTATGTAATTTTGGATTCGCGTGTAAGGTGACGATAACGCGGAATCAACATTTTCCATTTTGGACTGCGAAAAGGAATTACGAAAGTTTACTTACGATGGATTCTGAATTTGTTTGCTTTGTTGTGAGCGACGATGGTGAACTAAAAGTTTTAATGTCTTTTTATTTGAAAATCATTATCTTATTAATCAACAAGAATGTATGGATAGTGAGTTCTAGTCAGTCTCATAACATACATACATATGATCACGTCTATATCCCTTGCGGGGTAGACAGAGCCAACAGTCTTAAAAAGACTGAATGGCCACGTTCAGCTATTTTGCTAAATGATAGAATTGAGATTCAAATAGTGACAGGTTGCTAACCCATCGCCTAATCAATAATCTCAAGTTTGTAAGCCTATCCCTTAGCCGCCTTTTACGACATCCATGGGAAAGAGATGGAGTGGTCCTATTCTTTTTTCAGTCTCATAATAATCACATACTGTTTATTATACTTGCATGTATCCTGGATGTTTATCTTCATAATAAGTATTAATTAAAAATAAAGTAACGTTTAGTTAGTATCTCGTAACACAAGACTCGAACTTACTTCGAGGCTAACTCAATCTGTGTAATTTGTCCCGTATATATTTGTATATACTTATTTATTTATAAGAGATAAACTCACGATGTCCACGTCCTAAAACTAAACTTTTGACAGTAAATCATTTTGCATTTTATTAATTTTACTAATAGTTTATAGCCCGCAATGTAAATGAGTCTTTATGAAGTCACGATAGTGGTTCTACATGAAATGGGCGTATCTCTCTTGGTAATTTATTGCTAAACTTACTTTTAACCGTAGCTTCGCCTACAAATAAAAAACAGGATTTTCTCAAATTCCAAAGAAACTTTAGTTTTTACCGGGATAAGAAGGTACTCTATCACCAGACTCTTAATTATACTCGTATATACGTGATATTTTATGCAGATAACCCGTGAAGCGAGCTTCAAAGGGTAATAATTGTTCATACGTTTACCTCATGATACATACATACATAATAATCACGTCTACATACGAGTATATCTAGCCAACAGTCTTGTAAATACTGATATGCCACGTTCAACTGTTTGGCTTTACGATAGAATTGAGATTCAAAAAGTGCCAGGTTGCTAGCCCATTGCCTAAAAGGAGACACCCAAGTTTATAATCCTATCCCTTAGTCGCCTTTTACAACATCCATGGGAACAAGATAGAAAGTGATAGTATAAGAAATAATGACATACATCTTCTGAGTAGGTAAATTAAATTTCACGTACATACAATCACCTCTCTAACAGTCCATATCATTAACCAGGAGCCCGCACGAAAATATAAGGTTCGAAGTTTTCCAAAAAGTCAAAACGTTCAACTTTTCTCGTTAAAAGTTGGAGTGAATAATAAAATAGAGGTTTTGAGTGACGCGACAAATTCGTTTGATTGAAGACTCATTACATTACAATTTCTGCAGCTTTTTAGGGGAATAGAGTTTTAATTGTGATCCCTCTTTTCGAGATTCTTGTTAGTGAGCAAAAAGTTTGTGATGAACCTATGAAGTAATTTCTCGATATATTATCATCAAAATCGGGCTATTATTTGACGAGTAGTAGCAAATAAACATTCAAACTTACACAGTAAAATGAAATACATCTTATTCCAATTACATCTTTTGGATATATTTATTTTTTACTAATAAATAGGTCTTGTATAATAAGACTGAATTTTTGGTAGGTGTGTAAAAAAAATAAAGAAAAAAAAATACAAGTAAGAAGCTTTAACCATATTATTGTTAACTTTGCCGGCGGTGCTTCCAGAGGTTTATCGAGCTACGAATTTCTCTCAGAGGATTAACAAAATAAAAAGTGCACAGAAAAAAATATGGTCGTAATTCTCAAAGGAAGAATAATTTTTATGCCTTTTATGGTGAAATAGTCTTCTCTTTACATTTTATTTATATAATTATTATATCCTTAATTATTTTTATATGACTGTAACATCAGGGAAATCTCGATCAATTTGATATTTTTTTGTAGTACATACCACATGAAAATGTTAATTATCTCATATGCTCTACAAATAAAGACATCTACTTACAGAAGAGAGTTGTATATTGTAATGTCTATTTTTGAAGATAGAAGAACCAATGTCGTTCTTAAATAAACTAAAAGAATTAAATGTCACACATCATCCTATAAAATTACCACTGAGATTAAACTGAATCCTTCAGAAATCAATTAAAATTTGCAACACACACATGAACGTGGCCACAGGAAAACGTAGTAAAAATAATTTTTTTTTTTATGATTCGTATTTATTTTTATTATTATTATGTTTCTCCTGTTAGATTTCACGGGTCTATATACCCCGGATTTTTGAGAGGCTTGCGTGGGGATATAAATCCAACACGTAGAGGCCCTTTGGAGAAGTTATTATTATTATTAATAGTCTATTCCTAGCCTCAGCTTGGCGTTTCACTTCCGTGCCTTGTTATTTTACAACGGAGTTTCAGCTAATAAAAGACGTTATAAGTATTAATGTGCAACACACGTCGACGTTATAACGCGTTGTAACGCTTTACTGCTGTTTATATGGGGAATTACAGGGACGTGTCACGATACGCCGTGTCGTGCCTATTTTATTCGGCCTACTTACAGGATGGAGTTTGCGACATTTCTGGAATTTTTGGGGGTTTTACTGACAAAATAGGGTAAGGTTGGTTTTGAATGAAATGTTATGTTAATATTCCGCGCTATAAAAATATTTAAATTATTTTTTTGACAATTAATAATAATCACATATCTGTTTACGTTTAGTAAATTCTCAGTGCATCAATTTTTTTAGTTCAATCTAGTTCAGTTTAATTTTTTAATAAAAAAAGAATCGTCAAAGTCAATTCACAAACAAAATTCAAACGGTCAAATTGAGAGCCTCCTTAATTTTTTCCATTACTCAGTCAAGAAATGTTACCAGCAATACGAAAAAAGAATTAATCAATCATTCAAATTTACATGTACATCAATACAATTCGTCCGAAACAAAATTACAAGTCGATTCAATAACTTAAACGAACGCCGTCAAATCTTAGCAAATTCATGCATGAATCATAAAGAATCCATTTGAACTCTCAAACAAAATCGCGATACGGAGCCTCAGGCTCGGCCGATAGGCTGCGTTTCCTCTGAAGCGGAAAGTCGCTTAGCGGATAATGATTTGACCAATCAGCGTACTTTGAATCTCCGCTCAGCTTCAATAAAAACTGCAGTATTAGAAGCAAATCTTTTATATAAAATTCTCGTGTCACAATGTTTGTCTCCGTACTCCTCCGAAACGGCTTTACCGATTTTAACCAAATTTTGAATGCATATTCAGTAGGGCTGAGAATCGGCTAACATCTATTTTTCATACCCCTAAGTGTTAAGGGTTGTCCACACTTATTTTTTTTTAACTACAAATTACTTAAAAATTATTGATATGGCAAAACAACGTTTGCCGGGACAGCTAGTTTTCATATAAAATTAAGGAACCTGTCGAGTTTCTGAGTGTATAAGTAGCTTACTTTTAACCCCTGCAGAGCGGAGCCAAGAAGGCGGGGCCGAGCGTAGCGGGGTGGCACGATGTGGTGCTGACTTAGAAATAAATTGATATAGATACTAATGGAAACCGGCGCCAATAGAAAAAATAAGGACCACTTCATCTTTTTCTCATGGATGTCGTAAAATGCGACTTAGGGAAAGGCTTATATACTTGGGATTCCTCTTTTAGGCGATTTGCTAGCAACCTGTCACTATTTGAGTCTCAATTCTATCATGGCCTATCCGTCTTTTCAGGACTGTTGGCTTTGTCTACCCCGCAAGGAATATAGACGTGACTATGTGAATGTATGTATGTAGATATCAACCGGTTCACCGGGTTACTCCGCTCCATCACTCCGTCTTGCTTCCTGTCTCGCTTCGCTCACCGCTCTTCGCTTCACTTCGCTCCATTTCGACTTAGAGGAAACACTCACCACTTTTTACATCTCTTCTCTTCACCTCTCCGCTCCGCTTCAGTAAAAACGCAGCCATACTGGGGAAAAATGTAGGGAATCTCGAAAGAGATTGTAAGCTGAGAATTCTTCCAATCTCACTGAGTGCTACTGTTACGTATCGGCCAATGACTAGCCCGGAATTAGAGTCTAGTCTAAGATAGAGATCGTTCCAGATTTGGCAGGAAAAACATTGTTACATTGAAAGTTTACTTATGGTATTAGTTTTGCTTTTTGGCGCAAAATCTTTAAATGGCGCGTACTTACTTTCAAGAATGAAATGTAATATTGTGAAACATTACCTGTACATATTGTATCCGTAGATTCGAAACAATATACGCGAGTATTCTGATTTGGCTAAATTAGAGTAGCTAAATAGAATAAGAGTACCGGACATAGACTTTTTATTCTTATCTACCAGATCCGCGTAGAAACACTATAATCTGTACCTGTTTCAAATACATACATATATGTAGACTAGCTATAGCCTGCGACATCGGTTGCCGTTCACTGAAAATGCTTATTCCCTATATTGCTCCTTAGAGGGTTGAGGGGAGGTATTTTTGTATACCAGTTTTTTAATTGGACCAAGCCAAATACATTTGTAAAAACCGCATTCAAATTGGAGCAACTAGAATACATACAGGCATTCTAAAAATCATTTATGTGGCTATTATTGGTCTATATAGATTCTACATATCGACTTTTGGCAATAGCTTTCAAGTTCAGACATTGGTCAGTTAACTCTTAACGGGTTATCTACTAAAGTTATCTTCTTGAAATTTCGCGTTTATATACTTAAGAATCCAGACTCTTAATTATATATTTTCTCTTAATTATTATTCTCCGGAGGAGGACATAGGGAGAACCTTAAATCCCGGCAATAACTAAAGTTCCCGTGGGATTTGCGAAAAACCTGTATTCTTTTGTAGATAGCTCTAAATTCGTCGCTTTTAGTAGATAGCTCGGGTTAAAGTGAGTTTTATCATATATATGGATTATGTCACCACATTACATTTTGACGTAAATTAATCTCACTAGCTGTAGAACTAACTAAAACAAAGGTGCCCTTAGGGATTTGACTCAATGCCCTCCAATATATCCCAGCAGAAGTTACGATTTAATTTCGAAAGGTTACTGAACTGACTTCAACAAAGTTATTAAATAAGGTCAACAGTAACAATGCTTTATTACAGTTCACTTCAAGTATTCGATATATTTGATACTTAATCCAATTTCATCCTTTACATTTTATTGGGTTTAGTAAATAATAAAAATTTTACTAAGAACAAGTTTATTTTGTATAATTTTTGTTTAATTAAAAAAAAAGGTGAAAAACATTATCGATAAGCGTTCTAACTTAATTTAAATTTACTATTGAAATTTAAAAGTCTGAAATTATCTTTAATCCTCTTCATCAAAACAAACACATGAAACAGACAATAAAGAGCCGGCAGCTATACAGAATACAGGTTTTTCATGCGAAAATATGCATCCCACGGGAATATAAAAGTACCCTATGTCCTTTTCCAATGCAAATTAAAAAAAATTGCTTCATTATATAACGCTCGAAAAGACAACATACAAACAAACAAACTCACTTTTGCATGTATAATATTAGCTGAGACAAATTATAAGTGTGTGTGTGTGCCGTGTGGTTCCCAGCACCAATACAAAAAAGAATAGGACCACTCCGTCTCTTTCCCATTGATGTCGTAATAGGCGACTAAGGGATAGGCTAACAAACTAAGGATTCTTTTCTAGGCGATGGGCTAGCAACCTGTCACTATTTAAATCTCAATTCTATTGTTAAGCCACACAGCTTAACGTGGCCATTCAGTCTATTCAAGACTGTTGGCTCTGTCTACCCCGCAAGGGATATAGACGTGACCATATGTATGTATGTATGTACAAATTATAAATCAACTATCCGATCAAAAGATCAACGCAAATGGCACTTTGATATTTAAAGCTCTCATTCATAATTAAATGCAAATCATAGACAGGTGATGGCATAAACCAGGTGCCTTCAAAGCGGTGGCTGCTGTAATAAATTCACGCGATATAAGCCTAGCTTCGAGTCAGGACACTGTCAAATGAAATACAAAATGGATTTTCGTTAACGGACCGAAGGGAATTTTGAATGCTTCAACTTGCTCGCATTTGACGCAGCGATAGCAAATGAACTGCCAATAACAGTTATCGCATTTTGTTTGGGAAATTCTCGATTGCTCACTTAGTAATTGTTTTGTTAAGCTGTTTTAGTACTGGTCGGAGATCGCGTCGCTTGAAACAAAAAATGTACATTGTTTGTTACCGTGGAGTTAGGGAATATCCTCTTTTGTGTGAAAGTGGAAAGAAAAAATATTTAAAGACAAATCGTAGGCCCCGATTATATGTGCAATTGCCGGCCTCAGCGGTAGTGCGCTTGTCTGTGACACCGGAATTCCCGGGTTCGAATCCCGGCCGGAATTCGTTTACCATGATGGGACACGAACATTTTCTAATTGGGTCTTGGATGTTTATCTTTACAAGTATTTTTCATGAAATATACTATCGTTGAGTTAGTATCTCGTAACACAAGTTTCAAAATTACTTCGAGGCTCATTGAATCTGTGTGTCGAAAAATTGGAAACGTGCAATAATGTGAGAGTTAAATCGAAATATTTAACAGGTTCTTTATATTAGTTGGAACAGGATTATATAATGTATTTATGTCAAACATTTTAATTATCATCCAATACCATTGAAATCTAAATTTAATCGTAAATACTCGCACGTAGAATTCATATCACAAATTTCATCATACTAAAAATAGACAAAAAAAAAATCTGTTCCTGTTTGCATTCCCGAAATTGTAGCCATAAAGTAGCCGCAGTGGAAAAGCTGTTTTGAAACTGGCAGTGGAGATAGCAGAATTATGAACACAACCCATATTTCAGTTAGCTCGTACCAAACGTGGCATACGTGATTTTGTACGCACCTGTACATTTTGTTGTTCATATTGTTTGTTATTTTTTTATAGCGTATACGATGCGTATACGCGTTATTTGCACGATATTGTCATATGATAACGGATTCTTTTTCGTACGAAAAAAGAACGATATTCCTATCGCAATCGCCGAAGTTTAGGCAGTGAAGAGTGCTACCGGTAATCTTTTTTAAAAAGCCGGACAGTTACGTAGTGAAAATATGCATTGGATTGATATTTCTGATGATTCGCTCCACATTCTCGGCGCGACTGCCGCGCCCTTGGATTTGTTCTTCTATAAATAGTATTAAAATTATCTTATTTTAAGTGGTCCAAATAGTTCCGTAGTCTTTCACCAGACTAAGCTTCCTTCACAAAGTAAACAAGCCCGAACATAAATCAGAGTATAAGATTACAGATGCCTCAAGAATATAATTACGTCGTCTCCAACCAGCCAAATAATTAATAAGCCGTTATAAATCTTAAAGTTTTGCCGTCTACGGTTACTCGGTTATTTATTTTAATACCCTTCACCCAAGTTTTTATCTTCGGGATGACAACCATCACGTTGTCTCGTTCCGGTTGCGTGAGGTTGCTTTCTAACGATAAGGCTGTATAATTTTCCCGTTTATACGCAACGGAACTGGGAGAGTTTGTTGGCTTTTTTCTTAATAATACATTTTCTCGATGCTTTGCTTAATAGTTTATCTCATACTTTTGATTGTTAACCGATGATATTACGGAGACAGGAAATATTATAGTAAAACTACTAAATTCAGTCACCTGGATTTGTAACGATACCCTGCAAAGGTTTGAAAGCTGATGGTTAGGCACGGATGGGAGTCGCTTCGTGTAAAAAATTAACATAACTTATCCAGGTTATCATAGATCTACCTCAGGCTCCTCTCTTGGAATGTACGCAACTGGAACTTGTGCCAGCGGAATGACATTAATGAAATTCATGACAAAATTTAAGAATATTTTTTTTAGTCAAGAATTTTGAGTGGTTCAACCTTGCTTTATTTATGTTACACGTTTTCGCAATTTTCCTATGAAACTTAATATTTTAAGTTCTTACATACATACATATGGTCATGTCTTTATCCCTTGTGGGCTAGACAGAGCCAACAGTCTTGAAAAGACTGAATGGCCACGTTCAACTTTTTGGCTTAATGATAGAATTGAGATTTAAATAGTGATAGGTTGCTAGCCCATCGCTTAAAAATAATCCCGAAATTGTAAGCCTATCCCTTAGTCGCCTTTTACGACATCCATGGGAATGAGATGGAGTGGTCCTATTCTTTTTTTGTATTGGTGTCGGGAACCACACAGCACGTTTAAGTTCTTTTAAGAAACATTATCTAGGTATTCGTTCAAAAGTAGAACCATGAAGACACCATCAATGTGACATGAAACTTTAACTTGGGATCAGGTGAAACATTTCTTTAAGGTGCTTAACTCCGCACCCACGTGGAATTCGTAATAAGCTCGTGACAAAACTGGCGATCAAGTTATACACACAAACAGTGTCTCACTTACCGTATGTTTGTCTTACATTTAGTTTAGGGTTGAGGTATCCAGTGTATGTTATTTTTTTGGCAAGGGTCAAATTTGATTATTCATAGATTTTGGGTTAAAAACAAAAGTTTAAATTTCGATATGTAAATTTCTCCGCAGGCGAGTATTCCAAGAAGAATTTTATGGTTTTAAATATTTGAATTTTTTGAATTTTATTTATATTTATAATCACGTCTATATCCCTTGCGTGTAGACAGAGCCAACAGTCTAAAAATACAGCTAGGTCACGTTCAGCTCTTGTATGGCTTAATAATAAAATTGAGTTCAAATAGTGACAGGTTGCTAGCCCATCGCTTAAAAAAAGAATTTCAAGTGTACAAAAAGTGTGTGTCTGAATGTCGTAAAAGGTGACTAAGAGAAAGACATATGTAATTTTATGCAGACGTGATTATATGGATGGATAAACTTTAACGAATAGGATAACTTTTCTAATATTAGAATGCATAGGTATTTTATTCTTATCAAAAAAATTGCGAAAATACATAATAGTGAGTAAGAAAATAAAAGGTTTTTTTTACGCGAACAACACACTGGACCAATCGCAACTTTACAGCATTAAAAAGAACGCCTTTAAATTTCCAACATGTGAAGAAGTTTTGGTAAAAGACTAAAAGAATTCCCTCCTTCAAACAGTTCAACATGCATCACACTCGCTCACGCTTGGCCGCACATAGGGTGCACATTCACTGTCACCATCGGAGCGAAAAGTAGTTTCTGAAACTGAACGGCTTTAAATATTGAGAGATAAAGAAGCGTTTTTAACTTACACTTTAATGAATGAAGCGCAATTTTGATGGATACAATTCTTAATGTTATCCGTTACATATGTATATAAGGAAGATATATGACTACCGTAGTTCACTGGTACTTCATAAACACAGCACATCTATTTCATCGCAATTAATAATTATGTTTCAGTGTTGGTCTCGGCACCATCTCTTTCCCATGGATGTCGTAAAAGGCGACTATAGCAGAAGATAGGCTTATAAACTTGCGATTCTTTTTTTGGCGATATGCTAGCATCCTGTCACTGTTTGGATCTCAATTCTATCATTAACAGCAGCTGAACGTGGCCTCTCAGTTTCTCAAATACTGTTGGCACTGTCTAACCCATAAGGGATATTGACGTGACTTTATGTACTTATGAGGCGGCAGCGCAAAACCTACAAAAGAAAGAGACATGATAACTGAAATTGGGTCTGAAATGCGTAGACGCAGTATGTCATTGTTGAGGGGTCTAAATCGTTCTAGATTTTCGAATGCCGGCACCATGATGATGAAATTCGCGCTCGCGCTTACAACTCGTGTCAACACGATACTTAACGGCTTGCGTAGTTCACTTGCGTCATGTAAACGCGGCACGGCGTTTCAATCGCAGTATACTCCACTGTCCAGGGGCCCAGGGACTGTCATCCTAGATTTACGATCGGGGCGTCCATTTTGTGAAAACCTACTCACGCGCGACATGCAAAAGCACTCGACCCGAAAACTCGGAAACTACTCGGCGACGAGCGAAACGCGGCCGCCGGGGGGTTAATTAAATAATTATTATTTTCGAGGGCGCTTTTGGGATGCATAAGTTTGAATGCAAAACAATGTTACACAAGACATTTTATTATTACACACTGTATTAAGATTTGTGTGGTCGCCGACATTTGAATGGGAGCAGTTCGTCTCATTCTCGTGGATGTCGTATGATGCGACTAAGGGAGAGGTTATTGGACTTGGGTTTCTTCTTGTATTCTCTTAATCGCCGTATCCCTTAGTCGCCTTTTACGATATCCATGGGCATGGCAATAACCATGATGGGTGAGATCCCCTTCTTACTCACGAAGTTCAGATAGCCGTAGCTCCCATTTTGTAGGTCAAGGGCAGCTTACAGGCTCCACAGAAGACCTAAAATGGCGCAACAGATGAATTAATCCACTGTTGCATTGTTTAATTTATTTCTGTATTTTATTTTGTGCAGCAGTAATATGTAAAGTTTCCAATAAGCAATTTTAATAAAACCGTCAATTAACAGCTCAATAATATTAAAAATAAATAAATACATACGTCAATATCCCATGCGGAGTAGACAGAGCCAAGAGTCTTGAAAAGACTGACAGGCCACGCTCAGTTTTTCGGCTTGATGATAAAAATTGACATTCAAATACTGACTGGTTGCTAGCCCATCGCCTAAAAGAAGAATCCCAAATTTATAACCCTATCAGCCCTAGTCGCTTTTTACGACATCCATGGGATATAAATAAAATATAATATACAAGGAAATAAAATATGTGCCGTGTGGTTCCCGACACCAATACAAGACTCCATCTCTTTTCCATGGATTTCGTAAAAGGCGACTAAGGGATAGGCTTACAAACTTGCGATTCTTTTTTAGGCGATGGGTTAGCTACCTGTCACAGTTTGAATCTCAATTCTATCATTAAGCCAAATAGCTGAACGTTTCCATTCAGTCTTTTCAAGACTATGGCTCTGTCTACCCCGCAAGGGATATAGACGTGACCATATGTGTGTATGTATTTATAGGAAATAAAAATATAAATTTAAAAACGTTAAACTAAAATAAAGTGTAAGGGTGATTCGCAACCGTCCACTGTGAAATTGGAATTTTGATTCATTTAAAATATTGCGAACAAATATTATGGATGGTTGGTCCTGCCTCGCACGTTTCCACGGTAGGTATCATGCCGCTCAATATTTGATTTCGTTACAATCGGAACTTGTATATTTTAATACATTATTACATACATACATACATATGGTCACGTCTATATCCCTTGCGGGGTAGACAGAGCCAACAGTCTTGAAAGGACTGAATGGCCACGTTCAGCTATTTGGCTGAATGATAGAATTGAGATTCAAATAGTGACAGGTTGCTAGCCCATCGCCTAAAAGAAGAAACCCAAGTTTTTAAGCCTATCCCTTAGTCATTCCCAAGAATAAACATAATTAATTTCATACTGAAAAAGTAATTTTAACAACAATGACATGCGCTACGCCGTTTCGATCACACGATAAACTATCACTGTCTCGTTTCACGTCATAATAAAAAGCGAAACAATGATAGTTTATTGCAAGATATAAATGGCGTCGCGCGTGTCAGCTTGGCTAGCTTAGCCCCGCTGAAAGTTTAAGCATTTCTGCCATAGAAAGTGTTGCTATCAAAAGAATTTCCACATACCCCGGATCGCTAACACGGTTACGACAAAGTTCCAGCGTTTGCGACAGACTGTGGTCGTTGCAACTTTTTCAAAGTTATCTCTTTGTTTTATTTGTATATTAGCAAACCGCCCCGACTTTCCTTGGATATAAATTACGTTTGTTTTGTCGTGAAGTTTTTTCATAGAAAACTCGACGGTAATATTGGAGATGATAGTTCATAGATTAAACGCACTAGATAAATTTATATAAAGAAAAACATACTCATACATACATAAAATCAAGTCTCTTTCCCGGAGGGGTAGGCAGAGACTACATCTTTCCACTTGCCACGATCTCTGCATACTTCCTTCGCTTCATCCAAATTCATAACTCTCTTAATGCAAGCTCGGCGGTTGCAGGAAGGGAGTTTAAAGTAAAACATTATACCAAAATTTATTTTTATTTATTTTTACAATAATATAAACAAAAAACTCACAGGAGTCTTCAATTACGTATTAACAAATCAATTTCTCATTCTATGTAAAATTATAAATAATAATAAAAATTTTACAAGGGTGCTTTGCCAAATATTAATTTTTTTAACGCTGTTTTTTTTTTCTTTTTTTCTTTTATACACCGACCCATTTTGTATGAAAATTTATAGTTATGCGAACAAGTCATGCTGAAGTTGGATTCAGAATAATTGATGATTAAAAGGGCAATTTTTTTTAAACCTTGAAATTTGAATAAAGTAACAAAATAGTAACATTAGTCTTGATTAATTTTGAAACTTGTACATCGTTCAATGTAAACGAACGAAGTATGAACCATTACAATAACTTTGCCGAATTGTAATAAATAATTCAAAGTCCCAACTTCAACGTTCCGATGGCTGGAAGCGACCATACTTTGATATTTCTGTAAAATAGAATAGCAATCAATGTTATTTTCGTAGGAACAATAAATTTGTAATGTTTAATTTTAATTTGAGAGCAGGTAAAATCAGCGGGGCTAACGCGCGACGCGGTATTTATCGCGCTGTTTCGCTTTTTATTATGCCGTGAGACGAGACAGCGTCATCATACGTATGCTATATATTTTTTAAGTTATTTTGCCGAGAATGGAACTTTAACTAAACAGAGATATTTATTTATTCTTAATTATGACAATTACAATTTGTAAAGTACAATAGGCGGACTTAATTGCATTATCTAACAGTCTACCATTGGGTTAAGCAGAAAACCTTTAGGTGGGTGATAATAATAATGTATTATAAATATACTTACCATCTCTATCTGTTTTATGTTATTTAGTATGTTGTACTCTTATGGTGCAATAAAGAGTTGTATCTATCTATCTTACTATACCATACATATATACTATTATTTCTAACGAAGATTTTTTTAGAGAATAGAAATAGATATACGTAGTGTTTTACTCCATCCAATACCGGCTATTCGCTATGTCATATAAATCAGAGACGACTATCGCGGTCAGTGTGAATTATTTATTGATGGCAATTCGTTGGTTCAGTGTCCAATACTTTTGTGATGTGATTTCGTGTTTTCGTATTAAAAATGACATACATGAGCTGTCGGGAACAGATAAATCTATTCCATTATTATAAAGTCCTTCTATTGTCTCTGTCTTCATGTATGCTCTAATCTCAGAAAGTTATGGACGGATGTGTTTCTGTTTGAAATATTGGAAAGAGGGTAGGTATCCTGAAGAAGGTTAATTTCTATAAATGGTTCCAAAGTTGAAAAGCAAAAAGGCACAATATCACCACTTAATGCGTAAAGAGATTAAAAGTTTGGTATGTAAAATCCTTATGTAGCCCAGGGTGTCATCCAGTATTCTACGAATTATATAAATGCGAAAGTTTGTAAGGGTGTGTGCTGTGTTTATTACATGCAAAAACTACTAAACGGATTTTCATAAAACTTTTGAATAATATAGCTCAGACATTAGAAAAACATGAAACATTAATAGACTTTTAAGACTGATGAAGTCGCGGGCTACAGCTGGTATAAAAATAATTATAGTATAATGCTTAATCTCCTGATAATCTAAAGATCAGATAATCCAGCATGGTTTAGGTTCCCGTGCGAAGTATGCTCGGAAGAAAGACGCTTCATGTAAAAAACCTAACTACGACAATTCAGGATTAGATTCAAAAAGCGTAACCAGGACTCTTAAAAAGGTAAAGATGTAACCGATATTACAGCAAAAGAAAAAATATACCAATTAGGCGAGGCACAGATGTCATCACGTACTAACTACAGCAGTCTTTAATGCTAAAGTAATGCTCAAAAATTATGATTGATGTCAAAAGCCTTAAAATGAAAAGTGATACAACAAGCATATCGCGCTGGGAGCCAGCATCAATAATGCAGTGAATCCGAGCGCTCAATCTGCCGCATGCTAACGAGATTACATGGACAACGTACTACTGGACAGATATATCACAGACTCGCTCAGAGAATAGCATTCGTCTCTCTCTTTCATCATGGTGTCATTCCTAAGAAGATTTAATTTCATGCTCGAAATTTTGTGTTGAAGTTGATCAAAATATCTTTGCCCGAACTCAGCATTACACATACACACACACACACATACACATGTTCACGTACACATTCCTAGCGAGGCAGACAGAGCCACCAGTCCTAAAAAACTGATAGGCCACGCTCAGCTGTTTGGCTTTGTGATAGAATTGAGATTCAAATAGTGACAGGTTGCTAGCCCATCGCCTCGCGTCTCGCTGAAAATTAATATGACCAACAAAATGTCTGGAGGCACGGGAGTGCCGCCGTCAAGATGAGCCAAACGAAGTGCAAGCCTACTACATTTTCTCAAAACGTTTCGTCATTTTTGTTTAAACTGTCAAAAGAATATTTACTGTGTCTATGTGTGTGTGTGTGTACGAGTCCGCAAGTTAAAAATAGAATCACATAGAAAAACCAGCAAACCTAAGTAAGAAAAATCAGTACATTAGAAAACAGACTCGACGCGGACTCGGGAGGATTCCGTTCAATAATTCAAGTTGCAAGTGTGACGGAGCTTCTTGAGATATCACTCCGGTAATAAGGTTACTTTATTCCCCGGTTCTTGGGAGAAATCAAACTGTGAGTTGGGAATTCCAACTGCTTTCTGTGTTAGTTTTGTGCGGAGTTGAAATTGTTTGACCTTTTGCCGTTTGATAGAATGGTTCGAGTTTGAGATGATGTATGTGCAATGTTGAAGGTGATTTTAAGAGAAAAATTACTGTAAACGATTGTTAATTATAACAGTTGCATAAATTATTTTGCTATTTTCTGTACAGAAAATGTTATTAAACAGTTTATGGCATTATTATTTTTCTTAGTACATGAGAAAACATTAGGCAAAACGATCATAATACCAAAACTACTAGGCAGTTTTGGTTTTGGTATAATGTAATAAAAATTTATGGGACTCAATAGGAAATAAAAACGAAAATTAGTTTCATAAAATAAACAACTATTTAATAATATAATTTTTGTAAAAGAATTATATTTTAAATAATGTTACTATATTTATCACATGAAAGTAGAAATATTGCCAAAACAGCCTTTTTGACGAATCATATCGAATCAATTTTGTAAGCAATGAAACTGTCCATAATTTTTTTCCGCTTATTTTTTTTTCGCAATCGTGATTTTTTTTTTGATTAAACGCATTTTCTTCCTCACTATCTAAAATTTATAAAGGCATCAAGAACTAGTCAGTTTTACCAATTTTTAGTCCCATGTCTAACAAGTCCCGACAGGCACACACTAAGTCCAACAAAGTGCTTTTATTCCGTTCCACTTTTGGCGGAGTGCACTAGTTCCTACACGAAGCTTCCTTGCAAGTATTCTCTGCATGTACTTGAGACATTGCCTCTTCTTACATTCATGTTGAAACTACAAGTAAATTACGTCTATCATATTCTGTTAGAATTCGTAATGTAAATGTACTATAGAGGTACAATGCATTTTAGCTCTTGGCTTCACAGGTTAAGGATCATTTATTTTTTACTCTTTAGATTTTTTAATTGCCGATGTCCAGTGTTTAGCTACATTGGTTTTTATTTCAAGAATGATAGAATCTATCTTTTTTAACTATGTCCTATTATAACTGTGTATCTTGTAACAGTGTAAACTTATACATACATACATATGGTCACGTCTATATTCCTTGCGGGGTACACAGAGCCAACAGTCTTGAAAAGACTGAATAGCCACGTTCAGCTATTTGGCTTAATGATAGAATTGAGATTCAAAAAGTGATAGGTTGCTAGCCCATCGCCTAAAAAAGAATCCCAAGTTTGTAAGCCTATCGCCTGTCGCCTTTTGCATTACCTTCATTTTATTTCATGAGAGAATTTCCCAAAAAACACTGTGGGGAAGGAATAAGCATGATTTTTCATTTCACGCGGGCGTAGCTGCGGTCATACTCTAGTTTGATTCAAAATAAGACAAATGAGAGGAAGTAAAGGCACAAATGGTATATGTACTAAAAACTAGAAAGTACTAAACAAAACACTTAGATCCGGCCGGTATATCAAATTTCCGGTAAACTTTTCCTCGAGCGAGGTAGAATTTATTACGCCATATACTCTCATGAAGTCTCGTACTATCGCTATAGAGACCTAGATATGGTTATCGTTGAATACCGGTTTTCATACTAGCCGATACAGGGGCGAAGTTTTGCGAACAAAATAATTTATTGAAAATATGATAATATTAGTTAGAATCGGTGTTATAAACCTTAAAAGCTTCTATGCTGGTCTGTGAAAAAAATATTTGTAATCTAGCTGTTTCTCTTCCCGCGCAAAATGTAAAAAGGCGTCAATGATGGGATTCTTTTTTAAAAAGAAAAAGGTTGGCAACCTGTCACTATCCGCTTTTCAATTTCATCACATAGCGTGGCAGAACGTGGCATCGAGTCTTTTCGAGATTCTTAGCTGAATATAAAAAAGTCGTTCGTCACTAACGTAGACTTCGCGAATACCATTTTTTTAACAAAACTGTGATTATTTAAAAAAAGTTCATGACCTATTTTATTGACAGATCCTACATAGTACCTTTTAGATTTAATCAAAATCAAAATCAACAGCGGTTTGAAAGATATCGCGTTACAAACATAAAAACATACGTACAATAACTAGTTTTCGAGCCAACTTGATTCGTAGAGCTCACTCACTTCACTCGCTCTGTCATCGCAAAAATAACTGCAAAAAAGACCAACTTAAACTTCAAAACAGTTCATTCAAATCTCCCTCATAAACATGCCGACGTTTTTGAGTTTACCCTAGAACGAACACGGGCGTAGATTGCATCTGTTCTGAATTTATTGAACGGGCCATATTACCTACACCGCTTACTGTGCTTTTAGCGAGCGGCCGCAATAATATTTACGTGGAACGGCCCAGTATTTTAGATCGGCTTTTAGTATCAAGTAGGATCTGAATGCTTTGATAACTCGAGGTCCGTAGAGTGTATTGGAACTGGCCTATATTGTATGTATTAGAACTGACAATTTGTGCGCGGCATTGCTTGACTGAATCATTTTAATAGCTTCAAATATTGTTTCAATTTGAATCATGGTCCTATAAAGGTTAGGTTAGAAGTCGCTTCGTTTTAAAACCAAATTTCAATATCATAGTCAAGAGTCGAACCCCGAGCTCGTCTGACCGGTAAGGATGTAACCGGGACTAACGCCGTTTCAATTTTGTTTTGAATAAACGAGGGAATTTAGGCAACTAGACGCACTAGCTTACGCGGGGATTCGCTTCCTTAGATGTGCCCAGAAAAAAAAAAATTCTTTACGCTTTTTATACCAAAATTTGAATCCAGTCGGTCTAAATTTAGCCGTGAAAACGTAACCAACAGAATTTTACATTATAATATTATTCAACAGCATATATTATGGATATATTAGAATTTCACATACTGAAACTCAATTTATTCCACACCGTTTATATACACACATATAAATAAAATATCAAGCCTTAACATCCTTTCAGAACTCGTGTTTCTTTCATTTTAATACATTGACGTAACTTGAAAGACGAGAGCCTCACATGCGCCAACTTTCTTTGAAACGGTTGTCATGTATGAAGGAACCCTTAATTAAACTTATGAAGTTGGACGTCGGAACATTAACTTAATGAAAAGATTTTATCGGAAGGCATTAGGCAGGGCTTTACTGATCATTCGAAAGTGATGTTCATATTATATATTCCATTGGTGGATGTCTGATGAATCGGTTATATTGAATTTTTTTGCCGTGCCGTTTTGTTTTCGGTGCTAAAGAATAGATAACTCTTGGATCAACCATGGATTTCGTAAAATACTAAGAGATAGGCAAATAAACTTGGGATTTTTCTTGTGGATAAGCTAGCAAACTATCACTATTTGACTCAATTCCATTATCTATCCATACAGCTGCACACGGCCTTACAGCCTTTTCAAGTCAGTTGGCTCTATCTACCCCGCAAGGGATATAGACCTGATAATATGTATGCATTTATTGTAATTTTATTTTATTTATTTACTGCCTCACGTCCTCATATTATTATTATTCCCTGAGTTAACACCGGTATGCATATGACAGAAATCCTGAATTGAGCAAGTCAGTTTTTTTATACGAAGTGACTCCTCAACCTTTGCACGGCTTGAACCAGGATCAAGATCGAAGTTGCTCGACCCCGACTCTTCTCTAAAGTGATGAGCATGTAATTATTTATTACTATCTGTGCCCGCGACTTCATCCGCGTGGAATAGTTATTTTGGGCATCATTGAAGCCCTCAAAGATGAATAATTTTCCCCGTTTTTTTATTTACATTTTCCATTATTTCTTCGCTCCCAAAAATTGCAGCATGATGTTATATAGCTTAAAGCCTTCATCGATAAATACACTATTTAATACAAAAATAATATTTCAATTGGAACCACTACTTCCTGAGATAAGCGCGTTCAAACAAACAAACAAACTCTTCAGCTTTATAATATTAGTATAGATGATTAATTACATAATGGAGAATTACACAAACCGTAATAGTGCCTTTAATATGAACGCACAGTTCCACATTCATGGCAAGATAATGGCACTAGATTGTATCACCATAATGAGCGGACAAATTGACCGGAGTACAATTATACTCGCGTTGATACGGGTTCGAATGAATTGGTAGTTAATTTACACTCCATCTTGTTACGGTTATGTTTGAACGCGTATTTGTGGTTACTGGCACCAATACAAAAAAGAATAGGACCACTCCATCCCTTTCCCATGGATGTCGTAAAAGGCGACTAAGGTATAGGCTTACAAACTTGAGATTCTTTTTTTAGGCGATGGGCTAGCAACCTGTTACTATTTAGATCTCAATTCTATCATTAAGTCAAATAACTGAACGTGGCCGATCAGTCTTTTCAAGACTGTTGGCTCTGTCTACCCCACAAGGGATATAGACGTGACCATATGTATGTTTGTATGTGTTTTTTATCTTCTGTGTAATTATAAAACATAAATGACAGTTATTTTTTTCATATATGTATAGGCATAGTTATTTCTATAGGTATAATCATTAATAAATTGAAACTTATAATAATAATTATTGCCTTATTATGGTACACAGACAGACATCTTTATACTACCTATAATCTTTATTTTCAATCCAAAGAAAACTGTTTCTAAATAAGATAAGAATAAATTGTCTTGTATTCTTGATCTAGTTAAAATTAAAAGATCCTCAAATAAAAATTAAATGTTTAAAAATAAATCGTATGAAGATATACATAGTTACGGCGTTAAAATTAATTTCACCTCTGTTATTCGCTACTTAATATTTTTGACAAACACATTTTTTTTTTTTCAGTTAAATAAACTGATTCTAGGTGAACCGCTAACTTTTATCGCACAAATTTTTAGACTTTCGAATTTGTAATAGGTATAGATAAAAATATATGGATAATAACGTACCCATAAAGCAATGAAGCGCTGAAAATATGCGCAACCGAATTCCGCTGTACCGATTTAGGGCGTGTTGATTGATATTGACAGGTGAATTACATACTCAAATGCTCGCCCTATTTGGCAGAAATTGGAAAAGCTATTATTAGTGGAAATTGAATTTAGATTATAAGTTTATTTTGTACTGTGTTAACTGTTACTAAGTGCCAAAGTTCAAATAAATTTCAAGACTTTGTTTATATTTACCTTCTAGGAACAAAATCTTATTCTATTTCTTAGCAGTCTTGAAAAGACTGATAGGCCACGTTCAGCTGTTTGGCTTTATGATGGAATTGAGATTCAAATAGTGACAGGTTGCTAGCCCATCGCCTAGAAGAAGAATCCCAAGTTTACAAGCCTATCCCTTAGTCGCCAGATACTTTTTTCGCAAATAGCAGAACTTGACCGGCTCTTAAGAATTTAAGCTGCAACATCATGTTAGCTGCAAGGCTGTTGCGAATGAAAAAAATTCAAGAAAATGATTTCCTGATCGGAAATTCATAAGACGAAAACAAAACCAGTAGCCGTGTTCAAAATTGTTGTTTCACTTAAAATATACAAAACCAAAAAAAAATTGGGAAAATTCACCCAATAAGAGCAAATAAACCGATACAAAAAAGATTTCTGTTCACATCGCTCGCATCTGGTGTCGTCGGTTCCGCGCCGAAAAATTGCCCAATTCAATTTAGTAGATTAAAAAAAGTGACTTTTGGGAGCTCCATCTGAAAATTGGACTATTTTAGTCACGTATTTATAGAATTTGCTTGAATTTAAACGTGTCACTGTGGTGTTGAGAACTTGTGGGAGATACTTAAAATGGGCAAACATTATAATATACTTAAGTAGTAAGTAAAGGCGACGTATCGCTCATGCTAAGACCGATAGATTGATTATGCTGGTAAGTGACCAATTGGAAAAATAAAATCGCGACAATTTTAACAGCTTTTAATTAATTATATATTTATGAACATCAAGGAATAAAATGTTAGAATAGAACTTAAACTGAAGAGAGAGCTTTAATATTATAATTTAGTTTTTCTTTTCAATTTCGATTCTATACCACTAAGAATTACTCAAAATATTAATTTACCTTGATAAACTTGGTACTGGAAACCTACGAGTTTGGGTGAAAATATACATATAATCAGGTCTATATCCCATACGGGGTAGACTGAGCTGTATATATATAGCTGTATGGCTAAGTAATAATGGAATTGAGATTCAAATAGTGACAGGTTGCTAGCAAATCGCCCAAAGAAGAATCCCAAGTCTATTAGCCTATGCCTTAGTTGACTTTTGCGACATCCACAGGGAAAATTTAAAATGACCCTATGGCCGGGAACCACACGGCCCGATGTCTTATAATATATGTGTTATATATATATATTTATACGGCCTCTGTGGCGCAGCGGTAGTGCGCTTGTCTGTGTCACCGGAGGTCCCGGGTTCGAATCCCAGTCAGGGCATGATGAGAAACGAACTTTCTCTGACTAGCCTGGGTTTTGGACGTTCATCTATATAAGTATTTATTCTAAAAAATATAGTATCGTTGAATAAGTATCTCGTAACACAAGTTTCGAACTTACTTCGAGGCTAATTCAATCTGTGTAATTTGTCCCGCATATATTTATTTATTTATTTATAAAATAAGACAATAAGATAAGCAAGAAACACGTATATCTAAATTACAAAAGTGAATGATATAAAAGCAAACAAAACCAAACCTATCATATTGAAACGTAACCCAGAAACGACGCAATGTTTCCAACCGTACACTATTTGATTATCCTTTGAATCGCACCGAATCTCCCGGGCTTCGGCCCGTTTCCACGTCACTTCAAGGCAAAAAGAAAGTGGGATCATGAAAAGATTATAGTATAAAAGTCAAGGTTCTTACGAAATTCTTTTATTTTTACTGTTACGACAACAAAACTATGGTGAGCGGAACACATTGTGAGAAACATACATAAGTATAAATGTATCTTTCTCAGTATGTATATATATAGACGTGCCTTTATGTATATATGTATATATAGGCACGTCTACATCCCATACAGAGTAGAGCCAATTGCCTTAAAAAAAACTGAACGTTACGTTCAGCTATGGTTGAATGATGGAATTGAGATTCAAACAGTGACAGGTTACACGAGGCCTACAAGAGGAGTGCCAAGTTTAAAAGTCTATCCCTTAACCGCCATTTACGACATTCATGAAAAATATGGAGTGGTTCCATTATTGAGGAAACTTGTTAAAAATATTTTTTTTTATAATTTAATTTAATCTATTTATATGCATTACTAAATGATGGTCGAAAAATGGCTTAAATTTTCGCTTTTGGAACATGAAATTAATATTTATTTTATTTCTTGTGAGAAGTAATTATGTTTTTGATTTATATCATTTTAAAAAAACATTTTCGGAAATCCCAGGATCTTATTGGAATACAGAAACGTCTAATTGATGCACCTGAGAGATTCCAAGATCTTATCGGAAAGGCACTGGTTCGAATCCCACCTCGGCCATGTACCAATGACAACTTTTAAAGTAAAGTACTTTAGTTTGAATACTAACCGATGTTTTTACAGTGAGGGAAAACCTCGTGAGGAAACCTGCACTTTCAGGCAACTGGATGTGTAACCATGGATCCAATACGGGTTACGGCTAATCCAGGATCCATAGTCAAAGGCATACCCCGAGCTCTTCCCCAGAGAGATGAGGATGCAACCGAGACTAAAGCCAGGGGGAAAGGCCGCATCTATAGAATTATTACTATGGATGCGTCAGAAGATTGCGCGCTTCATAAATATTTTTTATAAAATATATGCTGTTCACCATAGCACGCTGGGTTTACATGTAATGGTCCAGCAATTATAATTTAATTCAGTTATGTTAAAACATATTGTATCGAGTGTTGGTTATCTACTTTTAATAGAATATCATGCTTTTGTAGTCAAACTTAATCCTTTAACTTTATCCTGCTATTGTTTTGTACATTTGTGGAGATCAGAGCCTATAAACAAATAGTATCTGTGACCAGTGTCGGGACGTGTTTAGAATGAATAAACTAACTTCAATGGACTTGACTTTCACCTGATTCCGAGGGTTTGTAGTCAATTTCGCGATTTGAGCTCAATTTATTTTGGGTTGGTTCAAAGTGATTTCCATCGGATATCAGACGCTATATATTTTGATTTCAGTAAATTATTGTATAGTTTTTTCATAACAACACAGTGAAGAATTCTTATTGCGATATGTAAGTGTCATTTCCATTAGTCAATTAAATTTTATGTATGACGTATTGCTAACAACTACAAGCTGCTACGAAGTGCTACGATCTTCTACGATGTGCTACGATATTCTACGAAGTGCTACAAGCTGTTACGATCTGCTACATAGTGCTACTATCTGTAAACAATATGCTTTAAATTGTGTAAAATATGCTATAATTAAAAATAGTTACTTCTGAGTATAATCTATACATATAATAAATCTGTAGAAGGGTCAATTCTGTACATTGAAAATATTGAAAAAATAAATAGCAGGGGGTGTTACTGGATCGATACCAAAAACAAATATGTGATTAAAAAAATTTTTGTCTGTCTGTCTGTATGTTCAGGCATCACGTAAAAACTAACGGTTCGATTTTGATGAAACTTGGTATAATTATACCTTATTATCCTGGGCGTAAAATAGGATACTTTTTATCCTGGAAAAATACGAAGAAAAAAAAAATCTTAATTTTTCAGTTAATCCATAGACGTTAGACGTTGTTCTGTAGAACCGCGAACACACGTTGCGTTACCCGCAGTGAATTCAGCGCCGTAACTCATAGCGCCGAGAGTCGGAATCAGCTTGAACCGTTTGCGGCACACGCGGGCCGCTACTAATTACTATGAAAAAAATACTTTAGTCCGGTCAATCAAGACATTCGAAGCTACATTAATTCCCATCAAGCTGAAAATGAGTATAATTGTTTAAAACATATACAAAAGCATTATTACAAAATTCCCCATGATTCAGGTTTAAGGAAAAACAATTACCCTAGGTCAAGGGTAAAAAATGGGTGTTTCGCGATTTTCTTCAAAACGGTAAGTTTTTCAAATCGGAAAATTACCTCAGACATAAATTGTAGATCATAAAGTTATCTATAAAAAAGATATCAATATTTTTTTTCAATAAAGCTACCGTTTCTGAGATATAACGATGCAAAAAGTTGCAAGCGTCATAATATGCACACGTTTCCACGCCACCTCTGAGGTAGTGTACTATTAGCGCGTTTTTTTTTAACATTTTTATTATTAAACTTGAAAAAGTCTGAAATAGGTTAGAATAAACACGTGTTTTCACTACGCAGTGGCACTCAAGACTAACTCTCGCATTTATTATTTTAAAAAATTTGAATAACCCTAAGTTAAGAAAATCATCTTAGGACAATAATAGAGATTACAAATTAAATCAAATTAAAACTAAAACTACTTATAAAAAGAAAGAAAAAAGATGACTACAAACCAGGGATGTTACGGAGCTTCGACTCCGGTTCCGTTAAGTCGGAACTTTCGATTAATATTGCACCTTCGGTTCCGACTTCGGCTCCGACACTTTTAAATCGAAGGTTTTAATCGGAGATCAAAGCATAACACAGCGGCTGCGGCGGCCTGTGTCGACTGTTATGAACAGTTTCGTAAGTACGTGTCGCGCGGAGAATCCCCCCGGCCCCCGACACCCACTACGTGCACTTTATCGAAAAAATACGTTTAAATAAAATTTCTCTCTCATGCCACCACTTTCTGATCCTTCCTCCGACTCCGATTCCGACTCCGATTAAGAAAATTTTAAAACTCCGACTCCGACTTCTGTTCCGATAAAACTACCTCCGTTACATCCCTACTACAAACTTAAATTTAATTTATAAATTGTACAGTCCCTGCATAGTATCAATATGCGGGAGTGTGCCCAGAAGGCTGGCAGCATTGCCAATTTGAATGGCAATGCTGATTCTCTGAGCCAGATAATTTCCAGCCCTCCGGTCAAGAGATACCTCAATCAGCTTTTTCGACAATTGTCAGAAAAGCTGATGGGCAGATAGGCTCCCGGTCCCAGAGTTTCTACCCCAAACATTCAAAAGAACCTATGGGTATTACCGATACCTACATATTTGCGCCTCTTGAGGTTTTTTGCCTCATTTGAAGCAGAACCGGCCTTAGATTTAGTAACCTGAAGATGAGACGGCGCAAGTGTGTCGACACAAGTAGCATCCCACACCAAAGGCCGCCCCAATCTCCAGGGTACCAAAGTCATACCATCCGGTCTCTTGGCATCATCCCGAGCCAGACCGTTTGGTTCTAGAACGGCTGGAACATGGATGGTGGCAAGAGCACGGAGGATTATAATATTTAGGGCGGCATGGCGCCCTAAACGGCCGGCACTCCTAGGGCATGAGGGGCCGTGGTGTCCATAGCCGTCAACGGTATCCCCGCAAGGACTACTATTATGAAAGACTAACGGTACTTCATGTGTTGAGCATTCTGAGATAAAGCAGGTATACTACCCTAGCCACGTACACAATTAAACAGAGAGACAGATGTTGTCTCAAGGTTTCACTAAAGTATAAATGAAGGGACTGGGTTTCATTATAATTATGTATATTTTATATTTTGAATTCAAGTTAAAATTACCGACAGAACAATATTTTTACTTATATTACTGCTACACAGAGTATATACGAGACGTGCTTATGCATATTATGACGCTTGCAACTTTTTGCATCATTAAATCTCAGAAACGGTAGCTTTATTGAAAAAAAATATTGATTCCTTTTTATAGATAACTTTATGATCTACAATCTATGTCTGAGGTAATTTTCCGATAAAACTTACCGTTTTGAAGAAAATCGTGAAAAACCCATTTTTTTACCTTTGAACTTGGGTACCTAATTTTTTTCATAAACTTTTTTTTTTCTTAAATTTTTTTTGGTCTAAATTGACCGGACTACTTACTACAGAACGGGAACTCAACAGCAGTAGCTCAATAAAGGGATCTCCTTAATTATTATAGGCCTATCCGTAATTGGGTCCAATAGATATTTATAAGATGTCATTGTCAGAGTTACTCAAAATGGAGAAATAAACCATCCACGCGAAGACCGACATCCGCGCGGACGGAGTCGCGGGGGGAAGCTAGTTAAAAATAATTCTCATTCAATACATTGATAATATTATGTTATTTTCTATACATACCGGAAATATGTTTGTGTTTCTGATTTATCGCGGAAATTTGTTCGGTGAAATTAACTGTATGTGAAATGAGTATTTTCATTAAATTTCGGACTATATTATTCCAATGTTTCAATCAGTTCGACATGCTCTTTATTACATGAATATAGTCATTTGCGAGGTAGACAGAGCCAACAGTTTTGAAAAGACTAGAAGGTCACTTTGAGCCTATGGCTTCATGATGGAATTGAGATTCAAATAGTGCCAGGTTGCTTACCCATAGCCAACAAGAGGAATCCCAAGTTTATGAGCATGTCCCTTAGTCACCTTTTATGACATCCATGGGAAAGATATAGAGTGGTTCTATTTTAAAGTACCGAAAACCACACGGCATAAAATTATTCTTAACTGATTTTTTATTAATTTACCATTGCGTTTTATCCAAGTGTGATA
Source organism: Amyelois transitella (assembly GCF_032362555.1). Taxonomy (NCBI): domain Eukaryota; kingdom Metazoa; phylum Arthropoda; class Insecta; order Lepidoptera; family Pyralidae; genus Amyelois; species Amyelois transitella. The sequence continues at coordinate 10,423,839 of NC_083509.1, forward strand.
TAAATAAATATATACGGGACAAATAACCCAGATTGAGTTAGTCTCGAAGTAAGTTAGAAACTTGTTTTAGGAGATACTATATCAACGATATATTCATAACAAATACTTTTATATATAAACATCCAAGATCCAGGCCAATTAGAAAAAGTTCGTTACTCATCTTGCCGGGATTCGAACCCGGACCTCCTGTTACATAAATGAAATGATACCTGTTATATAAATGAAGTAAGACACCGAAGAGAATGACGTTTCGCGCATGCCTGCAAGCGCCGTAGACGATGTAATCAGAATGCATTATGGTAATTGAAACCCGTTTGAACAGAGACGTGAATTGTTCTCATTGTTGTGTTTATCTGATTTTCTTGTGAGATATCTCATCATTTTCATTTAAATAATAATACAATACAATACAAATTATTTATTTAATTATTTAAACTTTATGCACGTGAAATGTACAACGGGTGGACTTAATGCCACAAGGCATTCTCTGCCAGTCGAACCTATAGACCAAACTGAGATGGATGTACGGGTTGTGCGATAACTGTAAAAAAATATCTTTATTGCCGATAAAAAATACATATGTATTAGAAACATACATTATGAACATGTTGAGCAAAGGCGGGACTTATCGCTAAGCAATCTCTTCCTGCCAACCTTTGGGTACTACTCGTAAAAGTAAACTAAAGTACTGAAATATATTGAGGAAAATTATATTCTCGGTAGGATATTCACCTATAATTATACTAGCTTCGGCTTTACAGATATTAATTTTACACTTTAAACCGTCCACAACTTTACGAGATTACCTCATATGTACATATAGTCTGAGAAAATGCAGTTTTTTTACATCATAATATGCAGTGATGGTAAATGGAATATATAATTTCAGAGGTCAGTTACTTACTAAACCATGGTTACTAATAACCTACGTATAAGTAACGAATAAACTTGAAAAAAATAATGTAGATTTTCATGAAATTTTGAAAAAATAAATAAACATATTCGTTTGAATTTCCATTAGTAACATATATGTAGGTATACAGAAGTTACATTGTTAATATCTAATACTAGAGGCCGCCCGCGACTTCGTCCGCATGGAAACCCTATCAATCCCGCGGGAACTCTGGGATAAAAAGTAGCCTATGTGTTATTCTGGGTCTTCAGCTACCTACATACCAAATTTCATGGTAATCGGTTCAGTAGTTTTTGCGTGAAAGAGTAACAAACATCCATACATCCATACAAACTTTCGTCTTTATAATAGTAGTTGGATTTATTATCTATGTTTAGAAAGCTGTTCAGTTAATATAACTGACAGACAACGCAACGCAAAAACCAAATTACTGGGTCTTGAGAATTTTTAACGTGAATTTTTTTTTTACATATTAGGTATATATATTTTTATAATGGAAACAGAATAGGACTACTCCATCTCTTTTCCATGGATGTCATAGAAGGTGACAAAGGCTTATAAAATTTGAATTCTACTTTTAGGCGATAGGCTAGCAACCTGTCACTATCACTATATAAATCTGAATTTTATCATTAGCCACAACAGCTGATCGTGGCCAATCAGTCTTATTTAGACTGTTAGCTCTATCTATCCATTAAGCCAAACAGCTTTTCAAGGCTGTTAGCTCAGTCTACCCCGCAAGGGATATAGACGTGAATATCTGTACACAGGCGGATTCACGGGCGTCCTCTAGTTGCTCATTAAAAGTTCCTCACGAGCAGAATTCCAGGAAAAAGTTAACACTTTACAAAAGAGGAAACCATTCTACTAAAGGCGTTTGTTATTTCCTCTTTACGTGAGAGGTATGCTAGCCAGGTCAGGTCAACTGAGGAAATAAAAGCTGATATGCACTGTAGCATTACAACAATGCAGGCAGTGCGGTTAGTGAACTTAACACTTGAATTGTTAAGGCATTTATTAAAAGTACCTAAGTAAGAACATACTCTTTCGACTTTTACTTCAGATTTTTTTAGATTCATATAGGCATTTTATTACGTCTATACCCTTTGCGGGGTAGACAGAGCCAACAGTCTTGAAAAGATCGAAAGGCCACGTTCAGCTGTATGGCTTCATAGTTTTTTGGATAAGTGAAGTATTTGAACTCGTTCACTAGTAAGCTACGTTTGAGCAGTATTTTTTTTATATTCATATTTTAAATCAGAATATATTTTTATAAATACTAACAAAAGTTAGTATTTATAAAAATAAATTGTACCCCTCAGGTGATACTAAGAGATAGATCATAAAATTCTGTGTAAGAAAAAAACATGTTCCAAGCAAGGAAGCCAGGAGTAAACCCATATTCCACAGATGATAGAAATAAGGAAACAGATGAAAATCTGCGTGTGTAAGTGGCATTAAATGCATAAAGTACCCATATTATCTTTAAATAAATAAATATATACAGGACAAATTACACTGATTGAGTTAGCCTCGAAATAAGTTCGAGACTTGTGTTACGAGATACTAACTCAACGATACTATATTTTATAATAAATATCATGCCCTGGCCGGGATTCGAACCCGGGACCTCCGGTGACACAGATAAGCGTACTACCGCTGTGCCACAGAGGCCGTCAACACAGTTTAGTACAGACTGCAGCTGTATGCTGACAGCCTATATCGCGATCTTGAAATTAAAAAAAAAATACTTTTAAACGCAAATTTTAAACAGTACTGATACATTTGTAATACACCATTGTCTGTCAGATCCTTTAAATAGTCCCATTCCGGAGAAAATTAAACGTCCTTTTTACCATATCTCCTCAACTCTTTGATCTAAACAGTTCAGTGCAGACTGCGACAGTAATGCAGCATTATGCTAATGACAGCCTAAATAAAGCGGCGGACTATGAGACCGGTGGACAAATTAACCTGGCTGGCTAATAAAGATGCTAATACTGGTGAACGTGGGCTGAACATTGGCCTTCCGTTTTGGCTTACCGTGGCTGTGGGACATTTGATAGTACATAAATAAATACATACATACGGGGCAAATACAAATATACAGGACAAATTACATGGATTGAGTTAGAATCGAATTAAGTTCGAGACTTGTGTTACGAGATACTAACTCAACGGTACTATATTTAATTCATACATACATTCGACGGCTGTAGCGCAGCGGTAGTACGCTTGTCTGTGACACCGGAGGTCCTGGGTTCGAATCCTGGCCAGGGCATGATGAGAAAAGATTTTTTTCTGATTGGTCTGGGTCTTGAATATTTATATCGCCTACAAGTAGAATCTTTACTTTATTAGCCTTTTCCTTAAAAAGACCAACAGCCTTAAAAAGGCCTATCAGTCTTTAAATTGCTGTTGGCTCTTTATGTATGTAAATGTTAGGGTCCCCAGCACAAGTAGCGGAAGTCACATTGCTTCATGTAAAAACCTCACCCTACCCAGGATGCATGGGTCCCAGGTCATGGGCGTATGCCTCCTCTCCAGAGTGGTATGGATGCAACCGGGAATATAACCAGGAGGAAATAAAATATATAAACCTATTTAAAAAAGAGAAAACTTAGTGACTGACGTATCGAAGCACATTTCAAAATACTGTGTCTAGAGTTTAACATCTTGGTTTGTAATATATTTGGTAAACTCTGTTTTACTGCACCCCTAATCCTAATAAATCAGTTCTAGATAGTGCAATATATTCTCCTCCACTCAAATCGTGAATAAAAAATGCTAACAAGTTTAATTACCATGAATTCACTCAACGAAAAAACCAACGATCAACGATAAAATGAATATGGCCATAAACATATAATGAACCGGCTCGTTAATGAAATTCAAAACAGTAAATGTTAGTAATTAATTAACGGCACTGCATTTCTGTTTGTTCGAGCGGTCGTACGGAAACAGTTAGCCAGTATGCACCGCAATAAAAATAACTAGAATTACTATTGAATCACGCAATATAGTGGGAATTTTTTATGTGGTTTCGCTTTAAAAGTGTAAAGATTTTAAATCAAATGGAATTTTTATGTGCTTTTCAAATCGAAACAAAAACTAAACTGACAATTCGCAACAAATTTTAAGTGCTACATTTTACCACAATCTCAGTATTTTTATTCTCAGGGTCATTCTGCATTCATGTTTTTAGTGATTTATATAGATTTTCATGTACAAAAAAAAATACTTCGTCATTTATTGCATTTTTTCTTGCCTCATACACATGTATCAATCCTTTTATGCAAGCGGTGACGAGAGATCTTATTATAACGACAATATTCATTCATTGAATACAATTTTTAAAGAGGGCGATGGTTTAACAATAGGCACGAGATCCAGGAAATAGCCGCCTGATAAAAGCGAGCTACTTTCTGAGCGCAAAGTAGACCAAAAGAATTTATTAAATATTTACATGAACCATTCCATTACCTGTTTGGTTCCCGCCATCAGTACAAAAAAGAAATAGGACCACTCCGTCTCTTTCCCATGGATGTCGTAAAAGGCGACTAAGGGATAGGCTTATAAAATTCTTTTTTTAAGCGATGGGCTAGCAACCTTATTAAGCCAAATAGCTGAGCGTGGCCTATCAGTATTTTCAATACTGTTGGCTCTGTCTACCCCACAAGGGATATAGACGTGACCATATGTATGTATGTATTTCCATAAAAAGTCTAAAAGGCTACATTTTACTTATTTTTATTTAGGCAACACGGAGTGACAATAGCTGAGCAAATGAGGTCAAAAGTTGCCACTGGCGTCACCTTTGCCACGACACGGCTTAACTGTTGCATTTGGTGATATAAAGTGATGCTAGATGTGACCTTTTATTATTTTTACATATGTTACTTCTATGTCCCTTGCAGGATAGACAGAGTCAACTGTCGTGAAAAGACTGAAAGGCCACGTTAAGCTTTGTGACTTACTAATGGAATTGAGTCAAATAGTGACAACCCGTCACTATTTGACTAGCCCATCGCCAACAAGTGAAATCCCAAATTTATAGTTCCTATTCCTTAGTCGCCTTGTACGGCAGTGGTTATATTCTATATGGCCGGAAACCACGAGGGTTTTTTTTTTAATTTTTAATCCGTCCGTGGTGGAGTGGTTAAGTTACCATCACAAAAAGAATGCCCGGTTCATGATACACGGGTTCAAATTCAGTTTTCAATTCTGTATTGAGATAAACATATAATTTTTAATGCTAACCGATGCTTTTATCATCGTGCGGTAGATAACTGGATAGGTTACCTTGACCCACACTAAGTAAGGCTTTTATGAAGTGGTAGGGGGTTAGACGAGAATCAATTCGTGTAATTATCTGGTGGTCTAAGTCTTAACCCCAGGTTCCTTTACAGAAAACGATAACACGCTTCAATAATGATATTAAGTATATAATACTCCTTTTAACTTAGCCCCTATAAATCTATTCGTGCATTCAATTCTCCAGAGCTCTGTTGTATAAAGATTGATAGTTCCAGTTGCATCGATCATCGTTTGCTGCACTCTCTGTGCTCAAGACGAAGCGTTGAAAATAAACCACTTTATACGATTCAACTTACAGTACAGAGAATTGTACTATAGTAAGTAATACCTTTTATCTGAAGCTGTTACCGCGTTTAACTAAAATATCTGAGAGAAGTGCCGCAAGGGGTATTTTTGTTATAATCTCTGATATATATACATACATACATATGGTCACGTCTTTATCCCTTCTGGGCTAGACAGAGCCAACAGTCTTAAAAAGGAGGAATGGCCACGTTCAGCTATTTGGCTTAATGATAGAATTGAGATTTAAATAGTGATAGGTTGCTAGCCCATCGCCTAAAAAAGAATTCCAAGTTTATAAGCCTACCCTTTAGTCGCCTTTTACGACATCCATGAGAGAGAGATGGAGTGGTCCTATTCTATCCCTAAATATGCGAATTAAGAGCTAATTACATTTAAGCCCCATCTTGATCACCATCAAGCAGGTTGTGGTCAAACGCAACACAAAATTTTGCAACATTTGACTTTAATTTTTAATTTTATAAATTTCAGTGAATTAATTGATGTCATCCAGTACATCCGTGTAAATGTTAGGGCGACGACACACTCTGTAATTAAATGAGTCGTGCGGACGGCCGTGTGCGAGTTACAAGCGTCAGTGTCTGCCAGTAAGTCAAACATTGCTTAAAGATAAATTTACAAATAGACAAAATAATTGACGGCCTCTGTGGCGCAGCGGTAGTGTGCTTGTCTGTGTCACCGGAGGTCCCGGGTTCGAATCCCGGCCAGGGCATGATGAGAAACGAACTTTCTCTGATTGGCCTGGGTCTTGGATGTTTATCTATATAAGTATTTATTATAAAATATAGTATCGTTGAGTTAGTATCTCGTAACACAAGTCTCGAACTTACTTCGAGGCTAACCCAATCTGTGTAATTTGTCCCATATATAAAAAAAAAAAATTGGTCAAATAAAAAAAAAATCTTTTTATTTATATGTAAAAAAAGACGTCTGATAATTTAAGGAAATGCAAAAAAAAATGCCTTCAAGATGTTATAAAGACAAAAATTATTGTAAGTCTTTCGTGAGATGTTTTATCAAAAGTGTAACTTATAATTCATTGCCTGATTGTGTCGGTACCCTTACAATGTTCTACCTCACGATAATACCATCGGTAAGCACTTAAACTAATGTACATAACTCAGACAGTAGTCACTTACATACGTGGCTACTGTAAGATTTCAATGTATTTTGATGATTTCTCGAAAACCGTATTAAAATCGGTTCAGCGAAACGCGAGGTAATCGTGTACAAACATGCATGCATTCAAACAGATCGAAATGAGAAACACCTATTTTTCGAAGGCGGTTTGAAACACCTGAGTTTCCAAAATATTATTACGTGATGTAGTGCCTAAAGTTAGTAGGTCTTTGGAACTGACTTAATAGTTAACAGGGAACTTTGTTCCATGCTGTATCATTCACAAAATGAATATAACGTGCTACACAGCGAGACTCCATTAGATAATTTGAAAACTTTCTAACAACAAAGAAGGCGTGCAAGCTAGACCAAATTTTTTTTTGTACACTAAATGAATTTCTAATTTTCATACATTCAGAAATCACTCCTCTTTCTTCGTGTAGGCAGAGACTAAATTTTTTCATTTACCACGTTCTAATTTTCATGGTTACATAATTTCATTAGTATTAATTATTACAAGGAATATAGACGTGGCGATATGTATGTATGTATGTATATTTATATATATATTAATCACTACATAGTATGAAACAAAGTCGCTATTTTAGTCTGTTTGTATGTATGCTTAAATCTTTAAAATTACGCAACGGATTTTTGTATCAGGTAGAGTGATTCAAGAGGAAGGTTATTATGTATAATTTTTTCCGAATTTTGTACCCATGCGAAGCCGGGTCGGGTCGCTAGTTATTATTAAATATTAAAAGCAGGAAGGTAAATAAATGTAAAAAAGAAATGTAAAACCTTTTTGGTATAAGTATGTAGAAACACTGATATGGTACGTCATTACGAAATATTCAGTTATAAAAAATACAACGTGCGGATTTAATTTGGAATACGCTAATGAGGGAGATTTATTTTATAATATTTGGTTAGTTCATAATGCTTATTAATGAAATTAATACTCACAGTTTTAATTAAAAATTATTAATGTAGTGATCACCACGATATTTAGAATAAACACAAATTTTTGTTTCTAACTATAGCACGCCTGCGTAAATCGAAAAAAATAGATAAAAAAACTTTTTAAGTTAAACGGTTTTATGTTAAACATACATTGCAATGTTTAATATAAATGTACTAAAAACCAAAAAATAATAAAATAGATACAGTCGTGGGAATTATAAACATATGCATAGACTAGACTAAAATAAAACCGTGGGGCACGTCAATTGTCTACAAATTATAGACTTAATGTGCGATAGAAGAATCGTTTAATTCGTCGTTAGGCAGTTGGCCCGCAGACGGTGCGCAAATTACTTACTATTTTGCTGGCTAGCGAGGAATCGTTTCACTGCTCGTAGTTTGTCTTTAATCGACAAAACTTATGATAAAAGTACTACTCGCTCAACATTATGAAACCCTAAAACTCGCTTAATCGAGCTTGCTAACTTGTTTCCACATTCTAGCCCTACTTATCACACGTCCATCGTTGTCGGTTGAACAACTGCCTAATTATAGTGTAACATTACAAAATAAACATTTTAATCAACGATTGTAGACAATTGACGTGCCCCACGGTTTTATTTTAGTCTAGTCTATGCATAATAAGCCGTGTGGTTCCCGGCACCATTACAAAAGAATAGGACCACTCCATCTCTTTCCCACGGATGTCGTAAGAGCCGACTAAGGGATAGACTTGGGATTCCTCTTTAATGTAAATCCCTGCCAATCTAAGGTCTGCCGCGCCGATGGATGCATGGCTAGGGGCGAGCCTAGTCTCGAGCGTGCCACTTCCGCCATGGGGTTGGGCGACCCCCAGGTAATGGCTAGCCTTACCCTGGCATGCGGGGCTCTGCTGGGGCGGACCAAATTTTTCCCTAGCGTCTCGTGGGAATCGCATTATGAACCTTAAAAAGCATATAAATGGCGGCGATGGTGTCCGCACCCCATCACGTCTCGTTCCCGGCGGGAGCGGTATGCGGTCTGCTGAAAGCCGCTTTGCGACGATGAATGTAAGAGGAGGAATGAAGGATAAGATTGAGGAAGTATGCCAGATGATGGATGAAAGACGTTTGGATGTGTTGTGCGTGAATGAAACGAAGCGGAAAGGATGCGACGCGACGCAGCACGGCCCTTACACGGCGTATTGGTCTGGAATTTCCAGTACCAGCCGAGGCTGTCAAGGGGTCGGTCTAATTCTTTCTGCACGAATGGCTGAGTGCGTGAATGAGTATGAGTGTGTCAGCCCTCGTCTTCTATGGATTAGGCTGAAAGTTGGAATCACTCGGATCTTCGTTCTAGGTGTTTATGCACCTTGGGATGTGGGTTCGAGGGGTACAACATCAGCAAAAAGCGAAAACGAGGAGTTCTGGAATAGTGTAAGAGAAGTATTGAAAGTTACCAAGCCAAATGAGAAGATTATTATGTTAGGTGATTTTAATGGATGGGTGGGTGTAAAGCGTGATGGATATGAAAAGGTGCTTGGTGCGTTTGGTGACGAAAAGGTGAATGATAATGGAAGAAGTGTATTAGAAATTTGTCTAGAGTGGGATCTTTTTGTGTCGAACTCAATGTTTCAACATAAAGAGATCCACACCTACACAAGAGTGGAAGGTATTTTAAAAAGTATGATAGACTTTGTGATTGTAGATGAAAGATTGAAGAACAAAGTGCTGGATACCCGTGCATATCGCGGTGCTGGCATTGACTCGGACCATTTACTGGTGATATCCCGGATAAGGGGTATCTTCAATCGCTGGCGGCACAGGGTAAGGGAGCAAACCAGCGCTTTGGAAAGAGTAAAAGTAGAAAATTTGCAAGATATGGATGTAGGTAAGAAGTATATTAATAGACTGAAGGATGAATTTGAAGATTTAGATGAAATGAGCGATATTGAAGATGGATGGAAGGAATTTAAAGAAAGAATTGTGAAAGTAGCTGTTGAAGTGTGTGGTGTAAGTAGAAGAAGGAAAGGAAAAAATCACAAAAATGCGTGGATGAGTAAAGATGTGCAAGAACTTGTGCGATTAAAGAAGAAAGCATGGCTGGATTTGTTAGCAGCAAAAGCTAACTTAAGAATGCAAGAGGTTATAGATGAAGATGTGAATGAAGCACGTAAGGAATATAAGAAAATGAAAGATTTGGTTAAGAAAGCTGTGATTAGAAAGAAAGAAGAGTATAAAGAGGATTTTGATAAAAGGCTATCAGAAGACTTTCAGTCAAATCTGAAAGTATTCTGGAAATCCGTAAGGTCAGCCCGAGGAAATACTATAACCAGAGAGCTGACTAGGATCAGATGCCAGGATGGTAGCGTTGTGAAAGGAGAAGAATGTGTACTAAAGATATGGAAGGACTATTTTGAAAGTTTATTTGAAAAAAAGGAAGGAAATAAGAAAGATTTCTGCTATAGCGAAGAAAAAGAGATTTTATTTTATTTTATTTATTATACATACTTGTGTAGCTCAATGTCGGATGTATTAGATGATAATTCGGACTTGGAATATTTTTCCTTTTCCTCTTCTTCTGGGAGTTTTTTAAGCGTAGAAGAGGATGACTTTAGCTCTTTGGAAAATAACCTTAATTATACCTTCTCGACCTTAGCTAAAAATTTCAATGTTGTGCACATTAATGCCCAAAGTATTCCTGAACACTATAACGCCCTTTTAGCTTCCTTTTGTTCTTCTCCTATTCATGCCATTCTAGTTTCCGAGAGTTTTCTTAAACCTTCACTTCCTTCTACTATGTTTCCTCTTCCTGGATTTAGGCTTATAAGAAATGATAGGACATACACTATTGTTAAAAATGGAGTGTCAAAAACGGTCAGATGTGGGGGTGTGGCAATTTACCTTCGCGGTGACATACCTTGTCAGATCATATCACAGTCTCCGTCTGTTTTTCAGACGCCGGAGCACCTCTTTCTTGAAATCTCTCTTAATTTTACAAAAATACTTTTGGGTGTTTATTACAGCCCTTCCCTACATATCAATTATTTCAACTCATTTGAGTCACTTCTTTCACTTTATCGTAATCAATATGATCATTTACTCATAATGGGAGATTTCAATACCTGTCTTCTCAAGAAAGACTCTCGCTCTGAATCTCTTTTGTACCTTCTTCGCTCGTTGGATTTACACACCCTTCCCCTTAATGCCACTCACTTCCCTCATAATGGTCAGCCTTCTCTCCTTGACCTAATTATAACCTCCTCCCCTAATATTGTTGCGAGGCATGGTCAATTCAATGCTCCTTGTTTTTCTGCCCATGATCTTATCTACGGTTCCTTTAAATTTCGCACTCGTAAACGTAAGCACAGGGTCATGTTGCTACGGAACTTCTCAGCCATTGATCATGACCTCCTAGCATCAGATGTTGCTGCAATTGACTGGGATGACCTTCTTTCTTCTCAGGACATGGATGCCAGGGTTTCTGCCTTCAATAAAGCCATCTTGGCTATATACGATAGGCATGCTCCCCTGCATCCGGTTCGGGTCAAGCATCATCCTGCTCCTTGGCTTTCTTCATATATTAAATCTTTGATGACAAGGAGAGATAGGGCTAAACTTAAATTGCGCCAATGTCCTTCGGAGCAAAACCGCGATATGTATGTTGATCTGCGCAATCGTTGCAATAAAAAGTGTCGTGAAGCCAAACGTAATTTTATCCATTCCAACATAAAGAACTGCCCTCCTAATAAACTTTGGAATTTCCTTAAGCGCCTGGGCGTGGGGAAGCAAAGGCTTGAGGGAGACTTATCATTTGATATAAATGTGTTGAATAAATTCTTCGGTAATCCTTCTTCAAACTACTCTTATATTGCGAAACAGGAAACTTTAACATCTCTTTCTCTCAAACCTCTTCCTGATATTCCTTCCTTTAACTTCTCTGATATTTCCTGTGAAGAAGTAGTTACTTATTTAAAATCTTTAAACACGAAGGCTGTAGGTAATGACGGCATATCAGTGGATATGATTAAACCAATAGCTGAACTGATTGCACCGGCCATTGCTAAAATTGTGAACAGTTCACTTTCTACAGGGGTTTTCCCTTCAGAGTGGAAATACAGCATTGTTATTCCTCTTCCTAAAAAACCTAATCCGGTATCTCCTTCTCAGCTCCGTCCGATTTCAATTCTTCCATTCCTTTCCAAAATTCCTGAGCTTCATGTTCTTCAGCAAGTCACATCCTACCTTTTCCAACATAATTTACTAAGTCCCTATCAATCAGGTTTTCGTAAAGGACATAGCACAACGACGGCCTTGGTGAAAATAACGGATGATATTCGTGCTAATATTGATAACAAAGAACTTACGGTTCTTGTTCTCCTGGATTTCACTAATGCTTTCAACACGATCGACTTCGATATTCTGCTTGCTGTTATGCGATCTCTTAATTTCTCTTCAGTTCCTCTTTCGTGGTTTCATTCATATCTTTCAGGTCGCCGTCAATCTGTTAAAGTCGACAATGTTAGTTCTGATTGGTGTGATGTAAGCTCCGGTGTTCCGCAAGGCGGTATCCTTTCTCCTATTCTATTCTCCATATATATTGATGGCATTACTAAAAATCTCTCTTCTTCTTTTCATCTCTACGCTGATGATCTCCAAATTTATTCCGCAGCACCCCTTCAAAATCTCAATTCTGCAATACACAAAATCAATTCTGACCTAACCAAGATTGCTGAGTGGTCTCGAAATTTTGGACTAATGGTGAATGCTGCTAAATCTCAGGCTATTATAATTGGTAGTTCATATTATATTTCCAGATTTGATTGCACGTTGGTACCCAAGTTAATGCTCAACAATGATGTTATTCCTTTCTCCTCTTCTGTGACTAATTTGGGTATCATTGTTGATCAATGTTTGTCTTGGGGTCCCCAAACAAATGAGATTAGTAGGAAATTATATGTAAGTCTGCACTCGCTGAGACGTCTCCAAAATTTTCTTCCCACTAGTACTAAAGTTCTTCTGGCTCAATCTCTTTTATTGTCTCTCCTTGACTATGCAGACGTGGCATATTTAGATCTCAACGAGGGACTACTTGACAGGCTGGAAAGGTTGCAGAATCAGTGCATCAGATTTATCTTTGGATTGCGCAAATTTGACCATGTTTCTGAGTTTCGTAACAAGCTTAATTGGCTTCCAATCAGACTTCGCCGCAACTGCCATGTCCTTTACCTTCTATTTAATGTCCTATATAATCCCCATTGTCCACCGTACTTATTCCAGAAGTTTAAGCTTCGTGTCCTTGATAATCGTTTCCGTGCTTGTAATATTCCTTTTTTGTCAATTCCTGCTTATTCCTCGCATTCCTATTCCAAATCTTTCTCCGTCCTCGCTGCTAGGTTGTGGAATAAACTGCCTGCGGTCGTAAGAACGGCTACTTCTCTTGACTCCTTTAAACTCCAAGTCAAAAAAATATTTTTCGATCGTGTAACGCATTGAGTTGTTATATGTATGTGTATATTATGTATGTATAAGTATGTATATTGTTTTATTATTTAAGTATGTTTATATTTAATTATTTTTATTTTATTTTTATTTTTTATTTTTTTTACCTTTTCTTTTTGTCATTGTACCTAGCTGCAGCTACTATCCCTTTACATAATATATTTCTTTGAAATACCTGGTTGACTGGAAGAAATCCCTCACAGGGATAAGTCCGCCCTTGTACGTCGTTATTTTTAATGTTTTTATGTATTACTTATAATTTGTTATGTACAATAAAGAATTTACAAACAAACAAACAAACAAGAGAATGAGATGGAAGGCGAAATTGAAATGTTCGAAATTGTGGAAGCACTTAAGAGTATGAAAGCGGGAAAGGCTGCTGGGTGTGATAGAGTGTCGGTCGAGATGCTTAAAGCAGGAAAAGGCGTAGTAGCTAGTCAGTTGTACTGCCATTTCAATTTGTGTTGGAGAAGCGGCCGAGTACCAAAAGATTGGTGTAAGGCTGTTATCGTGCCACTTTACAAAGGAAAAGGGTCACAGCTGGACTGCAAAAATTATCGTGGTATAAGCCTGCTTAGCGTCGTCGGCAAATTGTATGCTAAGGTATTGATTAATAGAGTCAGGAATGAAACTGATGACAAAATATGGGATGCTCAAGCGGGATTTCGAAAGGGAATGGGATGTACTGATCAGGTCTTTTCCTTGCGGTGCATAGCCGAAAAGTTTTTGGCCAAGAGTCAAAAAGTCTATTGCACATTCGTAGATCTGGAAAAGGCCTATGACAGAGTTGAGAGGAATGAATTGTGGTCAGCACTTTCTATGCATGGGGTGAGCAGTCTCTTAATACGAGCACTGAAATCCTTATATGAGGATTCGAGTGCTTGTGTCAGGATAAACGGAGCGCACACTGAGTGGTTTAAGATTGAGAAAGGCGTTAGGCAAGGATGTGTTGCGTCACCGTGGCTGTTCAACCTATTTATGGATAGCTGTTTGACAGATTTGAAAGAGTCTAAAAGTGGATTAAGGATGAATGAGTTACTCGTCAAATGTCTGCTCTATGCCGACGATCAGGTTATACTGGCGTCATCAGCGGAGGAGTTACAGGAGATGGTAAACTGTATGCATGAAGCTTTAAAAGAGAAAGGAATGAAAGTGAACGTAAGTAAAACTAAAACACTGGTTTTTGAAATGGAGAAAGAAATGACAGCATGTAATATTTTGATTGGAGGAGAAAAAGTGGAGCAAGTGAAAGAGTTCGTATATCTAGGATCAAAGTTTACATCAGATGGCAAGTATGATAGTGATATTGAAAGGAGAGTGAACGCGGGGAACATGGTGAATGGAGCTTTGCATGCCTTTATGAGCAGTCAGAAACTATCCAAAAAGGCTCGACTGGCTGTGCACAGGGGCGTGTTGGTCCCGACATTAATGTATGGGAGTGAAAGTTGGGTATGGCAAAAGAAGCATGAAAGCAGAATAAATGCAGTGGAAATGAGAGTGTTAAGGAGTATGATGGGTGTGAAATTGAGTGACAGGATAAGGAACAGCGTGATAAGGGAATGTTGTGATGTGAAAGAAGATGTAGTTACAGGAATAGAAAAGGGTATGTTAAGATGGTTCGGTCATGTGGAGAGGATGAATGAAAGCAGGTTGACTAAGCAGATATACAAGGAGAGTGTGGAGGGAAAGGTCGGAGTGGGAAGACCTAGACGAACGTATCTTGATCAAATTAAGGACGTCCTGGTAAAGGGTCAGGTCAAAAGTACCCGAAACCGCCGAGCTTGTATGAAGAGAGTTATGAATGTGGACGAAGCGAAAGAAGTATGCAGAGATCGTGGCAAGTGGAAAGAGGTAGTCTCTGCCTACCCCTCCGGGAAAGAGGCGTGATGTTATGTATGTATGTATGTATGTAGTCTATGCATATGTTTATAATTCCCACGACTGTATCTATTTTATTATTTTTTGGTTTTTAGTACATTTATATTAAACATTGCAATGAATGTTTAACATAAAACCGTTTAACTTAAAAAGTTTTTTTATCTATTTTTTATTTTTTGGTTTTTAGTACATTTATATTAAACATTGCAATGTATGTTTAACATAAAACCGTTTAACTTAAAAAGTTTTTTTACCTATTTTTAATTTGTTTTTGTAACGAATAAACTCAAAAACTACTGGACCGATTTGAATGAAATTTGGCACAGGGATAGACTTAACCTTCAGGAGTAACATAGGCTACATTTTATCCCACTGCTTAGATTTTAATTTTGAATAGTAAATTGTATTCTACTTGTTGAGACCTTTCATTTGATACCCATGTTGATGGGATTGATAAAACCTAAGTTATCCGCCATTTTGTAGAGGCCGCCATCTTGGATTTCAATTTTTTATAGTATATTGTATTCTGCTTGTTGAGCCCTTTCATTTGATACCCATATTGATGGAATTTGACCCAAGAATAAATAAAACAAACGGGGTGAGCTAAATAAAACCGTTTAAAAATGTTGTCGATTGTAGTTCCCGTGGGAATTTTAGGTAATCCTCACATCATCATCATTCCGAGATAACATGGTCAACCTCAACACTAAATTTCAAATAAAATATGGCTCGTTACACTTTAATAAAGCAAATGAATCCACGTCAAGCAAAATTATCAAATCAAAATCATAAAGTGGTGGTTCCGGCACCATTACAAAAAAGAATAGGACCACTTCACTCTTCCCCACGGATGTCGTAAAAGGCGACTAAGGGATAGGCTTATAAACTTGGGATTCATCGTTTAGGCGATGGGCTAGCAACCTGTCACTATTTGAATCTCAATTCTATCTTAAAGTCAAATAGCTGACCGTGGCCTATAAGTCTTTACAAGACTGTTGGCTCTGTCTACCACGCAAGGGATATAGACGTGATTATATGATATGTATGTATGGAAAATCATAAAATCACACACATTCATTTTACCATACGAAACAAATAATTCAAGTTTCAATCCGGCCAGATTCAAGTTATCTGATATGCGATGAAGCAGATGGGGGTAAATAATAATCCGCGTCCAACTTCTCCAATATCAGGCGCTCATGGGATTAATTCTCCCGCTATAAGTCACTCCGATTTATTCGAAGCGACGTTAATGCTCCTCTGAATCGGGATCGAATTAATGAGTTCGTTTCATAAATCTGTCTGTATCTGTGGTTTTTAATTGAGGCTTGAGATATCTCTAATTTTTGATTGGACTAAAGTTTAGAAGAATGAGAATAGTGTAATGTTAACTAATACAGATGTTTTATCTCAATAACAATGGGGTTGCAGTTAGTTGATGTTTACTTAACTCATAGGATTTATATCCTATTGCCAACATTTTTTTTTTTTGATTAACATTACACTTACTTTTTGTGCTTTACAATATGAGGCTGACAAGGATGAGACAGCATTTGGTTAAAAAAGTTTAAATCAATGTAATAATACTTCCTATGGTTTAATTTACTACTTGGCTGATACCGTGCGTAATTGGATTTTCAAAAATCACAGTAATGTATTTGTTTGTTTTGTATCTAGATAAAATATAGTCATTCTTTAATTTTTTTTTTATCAAACTATTCTAGCAGTAATCGATGAACATTTATATCCTTGAACAATATAAAAGAATATACGTTAAAAACTAGAAATCGAGCATTAGGAATTTATCGAGTAGAAGTTAATCGAAGTTGTAAAGTATGGTTTAAGTGGTGAGGCGTAACTTACTTGTTTCTTTTTTCAAATTTAGGTATGTAGGAAACATTTTAAAATGTTTTAAAGAGTTTTCGTTGAGTATGGGATACGTACAAATTAGGTGACCTAAGGTCCCTTTTGACAAATGATTATGGTGTTTTCAGAAAGGAATAGAAATTTAAAGTAAACTTGAATGGCTTTTTACTCTTGAACCAGAATGAAAGGTTCAGAATAATCAAGTATTCTCTTTTTCCTGATAGGATTTACCTGTATTTAGGCATTAAGATGACGTAAGCAACATCAAGAAAGATTTTAATATATATATAAGCTTATATACTTGGGATTGTTCTTTTAGGCAATGGACTAGCAACCTGTCACTATTTGAATCTCAATTCTATTAATAAGTCAAATAGTTGAACGGCTCATATTGGTATTTTCAAGACTTTTGGCTCTTTCTACACTGCAAGTTTTTCCATACATGAGTAACTAGGCAACGACTGTAATTTTGACTTACCAAGATCTCCGCATACTTTTTTGCTTTATCTACTCTCATCATACTTTTTATTCAAAATCGGTATCTTCTTTTTGGTAAAATAAGCTCAAATAATTATGTTGAAGAACCTTCCTGTCTCGTATTAGAGCAAAGCGTAATAGAAGCGATCAAAGGTAGTAAATTACTATTATGTAGCAAATTATCTTAACTTACTCTTCAATTTTGTAGGTTTTGTAAACGTGTGTAAAACAAGAAATAAATGTGGTAAGACTTATCGTGTTTCTAATTTAAAATGATGACAACGACTAAAAGGCGTATGCACAAGTATCAGATGTCTCGGAAATTCTGTGTAACAATTTAAATTCAATTACGTCTTTGTATCTATTATTACCCTTAAAAACGGCCTTTGACATTAAGTATTTTTAAATTTAGGAATGTTTTATTAGCTTAAGGTTTCAACCAGATGAATATTAAAACCAATTTATGTAAATGTTTTTGAAGTCAACGAAAGTCTCTATACTAATAAGGTGACTGAAAAAATATTGTGTCGTGTACAAATTACTGTTAGGTTCCGAGGACTTTAGAAAATGACCACTCCTCAGCCAGGTCCAATCTTTGCAATGGAAGTCGTAATAGGCGACAAAAGGAGCGAATAATCTTGTGATTCTTCTTGTATGTGATGTATTAGGTTAGCAATCTGCTAGTCATTAGGCTAGCAACCTGCCACTATTTAAACTTCAATTCCATTACAACGCTGAATGTGACCTTTCAGTCTCTTCAAGACTGTTGGCTCTGTCTACGCTCTGTACATTTAATTTTTAAAGCAAGAATATGCCGTGTGCCTCCTGGCACCAATACAAAATACAAATAATAGGACCACTCCATTTCTTTTCCATGGATGTCATAAAAGGCGACTAGGGGAAAGGCTTACAAACTTGGGATTCTTTTTTAGGCGATGGATTAGCAACCTGTCACTTTTTGAATCTCAATTCTATCATTAAGCCAAACAGCTGAACGTGGCCATTCAGTCTTTTCAAGACTGATGGCTCTGTCTACCCCGCAAGGGACAAAGACATAGACCATATGTATGTATGTAGAAAATTCATCAATTAAAATTACAAACATACATATGGTACAATAAAAATTAATTGGTTGCTTTTTTTTCCTTTGAAATTAGTAAAAAAATATTTACCTTTTAATACATAAATAATTTTCACCAACAATCTGCCCATAACCCAAATGAGCAAAGCGTGTTCCGCTAAACGAAACGTTTGAACAGCAGCTAACACTCGTTCGTATAATCAACGAGATTTAGGCCACAACACCTGCGAATAAGGCCGCGGGCACAGTGATGTAAATTTACTTAGACAATAATTATGTATAACATAGATAAATAGATAAAACTCTTTATTGCAGCATAAGAATAAAACATACAAAACAACATAATAAACCACATTGATACACACATACACACATATAGTCACGTCTATATCCCTTACGGGGTAGACAAAGCCAACAGTCCCGAAGACTAAATGGCCACGTTCAGCTGCTCGGCTTAATGATGGAATTGAGATCCAAATAGTGACCGGTTGCTTGCCCATCGCCTAAAAAAAGGATAGCAATTTTATAAGTCTATCCCTTAATCGCCTATTACAACATCCATGGGAAAGAGATGGGGAGGTCTTATCCTTTTTTGTATTGGTGCCGGGAACCAAATAATTAAAATAGTTGAATATAATGAGTGTTTGTAGGTATCTTCTTTTTAATTTTATTACTCTTAAGCTGAACGCAGATTTGACAATGACACTTGAACAAAAGTTGCCTTTGACGACATTCATGGGGAAGATGGAGTGGCGGGAACCACACGACACTAATAGAAACAAGTGGATATGTGTAACAAAATATACCACATAAATGTCTAATTTAAAAAAAGTTGATATTATATAAACTATTTTAAAATTAGACTTACTACTTATTAGAAATTAGGGTGTGTGAGTTAATTTTCTTTTTAATTTTGTGACGCTCAACCATTTTTACCAGCTGTCGTATTTTATAATAACAAAAAAATAATCTATGCCTATATTTTTATTTATATCGAAAAATTTTGATCCGCTAAAGTCCACCAATAAAACCATAATCTAAACGGTCAGTTAAATTCGTCATGATGAGTGTAAACGATCCCCGAATTGGGATACCTTGCGAAATGCCGAACGCAAATGTACAAAGCACGCAATTTGTCGATGTAAACGGATTTTCAAATGCAGATACCGGCATTCGGCCGATTCACTGTTTTGGGCATTACGTTATTAACTCTTGCAGTTATTTCGTGGTGGAGATAATTGAAATAATAATGCTTATTAGAAATTTACTGTACTGGCGTGGTGTCTAAAAGAAAAGTATATTGTAAAAATCAGTCAAGAAAAAGACTAATAAATTTGGGATTCCGACAATACGTCGGAATTTTCATATCAATTTGTAAGGCATTCAACTTAATGTTGTTCTGAAGTATTTGACTCAATAGTCAATTTTTATATTTTAAGTTTACATTTTCATTATTTTGAATAATCAAAACAATTCTTTAATTTTATTACATACAATCACGTCTATATCCCTTGTTGGGTAGACTGGGCGAACAGTCTTTAAAAGATTGACAGGCCACGTTCAGTTGAAATGCAAGTTTATAAGTCTATCCCTTAGTCGCCTTTTACGACATCCATTGGAACGAGATGGAGTAGTCCTATTCTTTTTTCTTATTGGAGCCACAAACCACATGGCACATTTTTCATTAAGTTTTTCAAAATGATCAAAATGTTAGTCGTAAATGCCACTTATAATACTATGCATGTCTAAATAAAACAATCCTTCGTCTAAAACGTAATTAAAAATACAACATAAATGGATATAAATTCTTTCATTCCCAGAATGCCTTGACACCCGGCAAGCGAAAACAGCCATTTCAAGCATTTCCTTAGACGCTCAGTAGAAAGGAACCACTGATAGTGGATAATATATTGTACTGAGCGTAACTTTGTCCAAGTTAGGGCCGATGAAACTTTAACTTACAATTTTCAAGTCACTTTTATTTAACCACCTGCTTTAATCTTACCGCCACTCATGTGAGAAGACCTTAAGTTTAAGTCACGGAGTGAAGCTATACTTTTAAAAATACCCAGTATATGTTTTGTCAATTATACTTGTTTTAATGAACTTTCATTGAATATATTTTTAAGATTCGGGTTATATAAGATATTACTTATATAAGTTCAGATAATTTACTTATATGAAAAACATATATACACATATACCTACATATATTACGCTTCATTCCAGAACGGGTAGGCAGAGTCCACATCTCTCCATCTTCCCACGATCCGTGCATTCTTCTTTCGTTATTCAATTAAATAAAAAAAAATCATTCATCCATTTCATCCACATTCATTACTCTCTTCATGCAAGCTTGTCGGTTTCGGATACTCTTGACCAGACCTTTTGCAAGACTGTCTCCGATTTGATCAAGGTACGTTCGTCTAGGCCAACACTTCACCGTGTATCACAATGTATGTACATAAATACATATAATCACGCTTCTTATAATCAGTCTTCAAAGACTAATAGGCCACGTTCAGCTATTTGGTTTAGTATTGAGATTCAAATAGTGACAGTTGCTAGCCCATCGCCAAAAATAACGTATCTTTTAGAATATTTTTTTTATATATATAAAAGAAAAAGTAATATTTTCATAAGATCCAAGAAATAACATAAGAAACATACCTATACGTCCCGTTGAAAGGAACCACTGATAGCAAGTAATATATGGATCTAAACATAACTTCACCCAAAGAAGGGTCGATGGGGATTCTACAAAACTTTCGGACGGTTTAACCTACAATTTTCTTGAAACTTCCCTTTACCCATATTTATTGGGGCTGATCGACAAGCTACTTAGATATGACAGTTGATGAATACAAGATTAGATAGCCTCTACCCGTGAGGATATGTTTGAAATCTGGTCTAGTAGGGTATGAAAGATTGGGTGAGAATTCATGTGATATGAAGGAATCATTGGCCATGTGGTTAAGAATGATCTTATTTGCGGTTGAAAATGTTTTTTTTTATGTTATCTCTGTAATTGTGTGCTAGAAGCCGCCTGAGACTTCGTCCACGTATGTAGCAATGGAACTCCGTGAAAAAAGCCTATGTATAATTCTGGGTCTTGAGCTACATATGTACTCACCAAATTTCGTAATCGGTTCAGTAGTATTTGCGTGAAAGTGTAACAAACATCCATACATATATTCACAAACTTTCGCATCTATAATATGAGAAGGATAGTATATAAAGGTTGTTCCCGACAAAGACTAATGCTTATTATAATAAGCTAGTTAATTTAAAATCTACCGCAGACACTTGACTGATAATTTGTATAGGACTTGACTGTCATATCAAAGCATAGCCTAAGCTTGGTCTAGAGATTTGAAATTTGATATGTAGCTTTGTATGTAGTCTTTGGGTGCAGTAATAGATAACATTCCAAAATTCTTACTAAGACTGAAAATACACGTACATACATAAATCACGTCTCTTTCCGGAGGAGTAGGCAAATACTACATCTGAACATCTCTGACTTGATCAAGGTACATTTTAAACTGAAAATAACAGAATTTTCAGCCTAACGCGTGGCGTACTATAGTTTATTGTTGATGGGAATTTTTCATCTTTATTTATTATGTCATGATAAAGCAAGTAAAGCTGCGCAATCAACCAAATACAAACTTAATTCCAGTCCTTGCCCGCTCATATTTATCTTTGGTGAAATCCAGTCATTTTTATTGTCCGTCTACTTTGAATGAGCGAGCGTGCATCGCAACAACGGAATCCGTCACGTCCCCAGTGACGTATGAATGGTAAAACAAACGACTCTTTTAAATTCAGCGAGCATTTGTTTTTTTTTTTTAACGATCTCTGAATATTTTTGCGAATGTGACATCTTAATTTTTTCAAAGCCAAATTTTCTTTAATATGCCGCTTAACAAAGTTACTTGTATACAAAATTCAATCGTAATTAAAATTGAGCATTAAATTCTTACAAGGACAAGATCTCTCTTAAGCAACAAAACACGACAATTAACACTGTAAGTGAAATGAACGCAAATGTGTTCAACATGTGTAATCATTTTATTTTTTCAGTTGCAAATTCATTATTATGTGCCGTGTGGTACCCGGCACCAATAAAAAAAAAAGAATAAGACCACTCCATCTCTTTCCCATGGATGTCGTAAAAGGCGACAAAGGGATAGGCTTACAAACTTGGGATTCTTTTTTAGGCGATGGGTTAGCAACCTGTCACTATTTGAATCTCAATTCTATCACTAAGCCAAACAGCTGAACGTGGCCATTCAGTCTTTTCAAGACTGTTGGCTCTATTTACCCCGCAAGGGATATAGATTTGACCATATGTATGTACGTATGTAATTCATTATTTTGACCTAATTTGTTTCTTCTTTTTTACTAGTGTAATTTTCTCTCAATCTTGTCTTGGAAAGTCAGACCAGTATTATTTTATGTAGAAGTAAAGTAACCATTTAGCAGTATCCTTTTCACACATTATAGCTCTACAAATGCACACGGTCACGTTCACGCTAACTCATAAAAATGCTCTACGCCTCCCGTTTGGCCCCATATTGACCCATTGACCCAAACGTTATATTGTATGCAGACAGCCTTATGAAACCAAGTGTTTGGCAACGTAAAAGAATATTGTATTACTTGAGATTTTGCTAACAAGTCTTACTTTACCAAAGTATTAAATAATATTTCGATTAAAAATTCAGAAAATATCTAAATAGATATCATAACTACATTCTACAATGAAATAAAAAAAAAATGGTAATTACGTTATATTTAATTTACTTTTTTATTATTATTTTTTTACGAAATACATGATACTATTTTACATATATAAATACATACATATCATCACGTCCATATCCCTTGCGGGGTCGACAGAGCCAACAGCCTTGAAGAGACTGATAGGCCTCGTTCAACTGTCTGGCTTCATGATAGAATTGAGACTCAAATAGTGACAGGTTGCTAGCCCATCGCCTAAAAGAAGAATGCCCAAGATTATTAGCCAATTTATAAGTCGCCTTTTACGATACCTATGGGAAAGAGATGGAGTAGTCTTATTCTTTTTTCTATTATTATTATTATAATATAACTAAGCCGTGTGGTTCCCGGCACCAATACAAAAAAGAATAGGACCACTCCATCTCTTTCCCATGGATGTCGTAAAAGGCGACTAAGGGATAGGCTTACAAACTTGAGATTCTTTTTTTAGGCGATAGGCTAGCAACTTGTCACTATTTGAATCTCAATTCTATCTTAAAGCCAAATAGCTGAACGTGGCCTATCAGTCCGCTCAGGACTGTTGGCTCTGTCTACCCCGCAAGGGATATAGACGTGATTATATGTATGTATGTATGTATGTATAATATAACTACTTTAAACAAATCCAAAAAAACATTCCTCATGATAATAATCCTGTAATGTGTCTCGTTGGGCTCCAATTGACCCACTTACCCCACCAGGTGCGGGTTCTCTCGTAAAACTCGGCGTTCGTCCACTAATCCGATTACGTGTGTAAGCCGACCCGTATACGGAAGCATTTCCTTCAATTAGCTTTTGCCTTGTCACAATCTTTATTTTCTATATATGAACACATATTATTATACAAACCTAGTATTAATGGTAAAGAAAATAGATGTGTATCTCTGCATGGAGCAAATGAACTTTATCCTGATTTAATAATCAGATATATCCAATCGAGGTTCTTACATAGTCAAAAGAAAACCCCGGGCTCCTCTTCAGATATAAGATGTAACCGGGACTAAGGACCAGAAGGAAGGATGAAATATTTTTATTCGTATTATTGTGTTGATAAACTCAAAAACTTCTCAATCATTATTGTTGAAATTTAACATTAAACTAAATATTTAGCAGTTATCTCTTTATATTTGACGGCCTCTGTGGCGCAGCGGTAATACGCTTGTCTGTGACACTGAAGGTCTCGGGTTCGAATCCCGGTTAGGGCATGATGAGAAAAGAATTTTTCTGATTGGGCTGGGTCTTGGAAGTTTATCTATATAAGTATTTATTATAAAAATGTACTAGTATCGTTGAGTTAGTATCTTGTAACAAAAGTCTCGAACTTACTTCGAGGCTAACTCAATCTGTGTAATTTATCCCGTATATATTTATTTATTTATCTCGCTCATCTCTCCGTGTTCCCGGTTGCACCCTCCACAGAAGTGTTTCGAGGCCTAGGTCTACTAAATATTTTAGAATTATCAGACAAAAATATAGCCTTATATTACTATACTAGCTTTCCCCCGCGACTCCGTCCGCGCGGATGTCGGTCTTCGCGTAGATGGTTTATTTCACCATTTTATTTTCAGTCCGGTCAATTTAGACCAAAAAATAGGAATGAAGCTACATTAATTCCCATCAAGCTGAAAATGAGTATAATTGTGTAAAACACAATCAAAAGCATTATTTCAAAATTCCCAATGATTCCGGTTTAAGGAAAAAAATTACCCAAGGTCAAAGGTAAGAAAATGGGATTTTCACGATTTTCTTCAAAACGGTAAGTTTTATAGGAAAATTACCTTCGACATAGATTGTAGATCATAAAGATATCTATAAAAAGGAATCAATATTTTTTCTCAATAAAGCTACCGTTTCTGAGATATTACGATGCAAAAAGTTGCAAGCGTCATAATATGCATAAGCACGTCTCGTATATACTCTATGTAGCAGTAATATAAGTAAAAATATTGTTCTGTCGGTAATTTTAACTTGAATTCAGAATATAAAATATACATAAGTATAATGAAACCCAGTCCCTTCATTTATACTGTAGTGAAACCTTGAGACAACATCTGTCTCTCTGTTTAATTGTGTACGTGGCTAGGGTCGTATAGCTGCTTTATCTCAGAATGCTCAACACATGAAATACCGTTAGTCTTTAATAATAGTTGTCCTTGCGGGGATACCGTTGTCGGCTATGGACACCACGGCCTCTCATGCCCTAGGAGTGCCGGCCGTTTAGGGCGCCATGACGCCCTAAATGATATAATCCTCCGTGCTCTTGCCACCATCCATGTTCCAGCCGTTCTAGAACCAAACGGTCTGACTTGGGATGATGCCAAGAGACCGGATGGTATGACTTTGGTGCCCTGGAGATTGGGGCGGCCTTTGGTGTGAGATGCTACTTGTGTCGACACACTTGCGCCGTCTCATCTTCAGGTTACTAAATCTAAGGCCGTTCTGCTTCAAATGAGGCAAAAAACCTCAAAAGGCGCAAATAAGTAGTTATCGGGATCAAAGTTTACATCAGATGGCAAGTGTGATAGTGATATTGAAAGGAGAGTGAACGCGGGGAACATGGTGAATGGAGCTTTGCATGCCTTTATGAGCAGTCAGAAACTATCCAAAAAGGCTCGACTGGCTGTGCACAGGGGCGTGTTGGTCCCGACATTAATGTATGGGAGTGAAAGTTGGGTATGGCAAAAGAAGCACGAAAGCAGAATAAATGCAGTGGAAATGAGAGCGTTAAGGAGTATGTTGGGTGTGAAATTGAGTGACCGGATAAGGAACAGTGTGATAAGGGAATGTTGTGATGTGAAAGAAGATGTAGTTACAGGAATAAAAAAGGGTATGTTGAGATGGTTCTGTCATGTGGAGAGGATGAATGAAAGCAGGTTGACTAAGCAGATATACATGGAGAGTGTGGAGGGAAAGGTCGGGGTGGGAAGACCTAGACGAACATATCTTGATCAAATTAAGGACGTCCTGGTAAAGGGTCAGGTCAAAAGTACCCGAAACCGCCGAGCTTGCATGAAGAGAGTTATGAATGTAGATGAAGCAAAGGAAGTATTCAGGGATCGTGGCAAGTGGAAAGAGGTAGTCTCTGCCTACCCCTCCGGGAAAGAGGCGTGATTTTATGTATGTATGTAATTATCGGTAATATCTATACTTTTGAACCTTTTGGGGTAGAAACTCTGGGACCGGGGGGCCTATCTGCCCATCAGCTTTTCCGACAATTGTCGAAAAAGCTGATTGAGGTATCTCTTGACCGGAGGGCTGGAAATTATCTGGCTCAGAGAATCAGCTTTGCCATTCGAATTGGCAATGCTGCCAGCCTTCTGGGCACATTCCCGCATGTTGATGCTATGCAAGGACTGTACAATTTATAAATTAAATTTTAGTTTGTAGTCATCTTTTTTCTTTCTTTTTATAAGTAGTTTTAGTTTTAATTTGATTATTGCATTGAATTTGATAATTGTAATCTCCATTATTGTCCTAAGATGATTTTCTTCACTTAGGGTTATTCTATTTTTTTTTTAAATAATAAATGCGTAAGTTAGTCTTGAGTACCACTGCGTAGTGAAAACACGTGTTTATTCTAACCTATTTCAGACTTTTTCAAGTTTAATAATAAAAAGGTTAAAAAAAAACGCGCTAATAGTACACTACCTCAGAGGTGGCAAGGAAACGGATGCATATTATGATGCTTGCAACTTTTTGCATCGTTATATCACAGAAACGGTAGCTTTGTTGAAAAAAAATATTGATACCTTTTTATAGATAACTTTATGATCTACAATTTATATCTGAGGTAATTTTCCGATTTGAAAAACTTACCGTTTTAAAGAAAATTGCGATACACCCATTTTTTACCTTTGACCGTGAGTAAATTTTTTTCCTTAAACGGGAATCATGGGGAATTTTGAAATAATGCTTTTGATTGTGTTTTAAATAATTATACTCATTTTCAGCTTGATGGGAATTAATGTAGCTATGTAGTATTTTTTCATAGTAATTAGTAGCGGCCCGCTTGTGCAGCAAACGGTTCAAGCCAAAGCCGACTTTAGGCGCTACAGGTTACGGCGCTAAATCCACTGCGGGTAACGCAACGTGTGTTCGCGGTTCTACAGAACAACGTCTATGGATAAACTGAAAAATTAAGATTTTTTTTTCTTCGTATTTTTTCGGGATAAAAAGTATCCTATTTTACGCCCAGGATAATAAGGTATAATTATACCAAGTTTCATCAAAATCGAACCGTTAGTTTTCACGTGATGCCTGAACATACAGACAGACAGACAAAAATTTTTTTAATCACATTTTTGTGTTTGGTATCGATCCAGTAACACCCCCTGCTATTTATTTTTTCAATATTTTCAATGTACAGAATTGACCTTTCTACAGATTTATTATATGTATAGATTAGGCTTCATTTTTGTTTGCAAATTCTAACCAACCAACTATAACTCACACTCAAAGTCTAGAATATTATCTTTTGTTTTGAAAGATAATACAAAAAATACAACTGTTCGATGGTTAGACATAATATTATTACACTTCATACATCTACAAATAGTAGAGGCCTAATAAAATATTATCTCTATCCATAACAATTCGGGGCCAATTAAATACCGTCTGAAAACAGACTTAGCATCATCTCATAGTCCATACTTTCATTTCTTTTACTTCGTTACCATATTAAGTTAAATGGCCGCTCTGTCTGTATATATGCGCTAATCTCAGAAAGTTATGGAAGGATTTTGTTTCTGTTTGAAAGACGATTTTCTTTATATCCCTTGCGGGGTAGACAACAGTTGAATAGAATGAAAGGCCTCATTCAGCTATAGGGCTTATTATACAGCTATTTGTATAAATATATAATAAGATAATGGCGTCAAAAATTAATGAGACAACTACTAGAATCAGCTAAAATGAACTCAGTCTTTTTATTACAATATTGGCGTGCAAAATAATAAAAAAATATAATTTATATTTTTATTATTACTCAATTAACATAAATCAATGATAATGACGTAGATAATTAATAAAACAACATCCAAACATTCCATTTTCGAACTCCAAATAAACTTCCTATCAAAAACAGGAAAGTTTCCGGATGGCGAAACTCCCGCTAAGGTCTCGCTCTATCGCGATTAGTCACCGATAAAAGGGGAGCTATCCCATTTCCGGCGGACTCCCGTTTGGACCCAAACGGAAATGACGTTACGCTTCGGGCGTACTTCTTAAAGTCTGTAAGGCTTTGTGTGTAGGATATTTGCTTTAGAAAAGGGCTGATTTGTGACTTGAAGTAGTCATGTTGGTACATTTTTCAAAAGTGAACAGCTTAGCTGTTTATACATATTCTTGTTCTATGTTTATAATATTATTAAATCTTGCTTGTTTCCCAGAGGGGTAGGTAGAGCTTACATATTTATATCAGACATGATCTCTTCATAATTATTTTAACTTAAGGTAGGTAAAGAACTGTGGTGAATAAAGAGATTGATGTAAAAATATATTGGTGTGATTAAAATATTGTTATTATAAATTACTATATCATAACTGTCCATCAGGAATAATATTATACTTTGGCGTTGTCTTTTATTTCTTATCCATACATATATTATAAAGCTGAAGAGTTTGTTTGTTTGAACGCGCAAATCTCAGGAACTACTGGTTCGAATTGAAAAATTCTTTTTGTGTGTTTAATTTGGGTTGAATAGACCATTTATTGAGGAAGGTTTTGGGCTATATAACATCACGCTGCAACTATAAGGAGCGAAGATATAATGGAAAATGTGAAAAAATACAGGGAAAATTATTCATCCTTGAGGATTAATTATTCAATGAGGCTTAAAATAACTATTACACGTGAACGAAGTCGCGGGCACAGCTAGTCAACATTATGATAATATAATTCAAATTTTAAAACTCATTCGTAATATATAATTTCTCCAAAATCAGACCTTTGTTGAAAAAATATAATACATTTGAAGGTAAATATTTTCTCGATAGATGCATTAATAAATAATAATTTTCTTAAAAAAAAATCCAATAAAACTCCCAGTGAGCGTTCAAGGGAATGTTAAGAGATCAAATTAAAATGGCACACAAAATAAGCGAGCGACATACCCCGCAGGTGCGTACGCCATTCATTTTCTTTTTGAAGGTAAAATTGGATATTATAATGTCTCGTTTCACAGTATGACAGAGAATTTGCACTTCATAAGCGTTAAATTGGTCATTAGGCCCCCGTCGTCAAATAAGGAGAGCAATAAAGTGAGAAATATTTATTACAACGATTCCCTTGCGCCACTTTATTTCGGCGATGTAAGGAGTGCTGATGCCGTGAAAGTTATAAAGATTTCGCCGTTTTTTTCTTATGTTTTATATGATAATGTTAGAAATTTAAACTTTAACTTTTGCATTACTCACGGACCTGTTGAGTATAAGTTTTTCTGTACTGGTGAGAATAATGTTCAATCCTCTTGAAACTCAATTGCCGAAATTTCGAATAGTAAATGCTTTAAACCTGTGACCGAGCTGAACACCCGTGCAAATTTTCAAAACTTAAAATAGTCCTGGAGCATATTCCTCTGTGCCAAATTTGATTAATTTCAGTGTTGCAGTTTTTAAAATTATTTGTTGTGAATAAAAATACAAATATTTTCTTTTCAACAAAAAATAAAAAAAAATAAAAAAATTTAAACAATAAAAATTTTAAATAAAGAATTTCGTCCAACAAAATCATGTTCGCCAATTTACCAGTAATGAATTATGACGTAGCAGTTTCCAATTGGTCCGGATCAGAATCAATTAAGTGTCCTGCGGACAGCGCCGGTTTGTTTGATCAAAATAATTGGTATTATCGTTGTTCCACTCCAAAAATTACATGCTCTTCAATTTGTAATAACGTTTTCTTTTTTTCAATATTATTGTTAGTGGACAGTATTTGGAATTACTCAATTTTAATCATGTGTTTACTATTGATATAAACTCCGTCGAATTAGATCCTAAACTGGATATTAATTTTTTTTAAAAAAGGCCTAGGTTTTGCATATCAACACGCTTCCTGGAAGAAATTGCTAGAAAGGATTTCTAGATGAGTCTGCCATTGTGTACTGTTTTTCTTGTTCTACTATGTTTTGTGTCATTCTATTACATGAATAAAATAAAATAAAAAAACTATTCGTGTTACAAAGAGATTATATATAATAAAATTTCGCCCTTTGTATACCTTATTATAAATGGCAAACCTACTGAACTAGCCAACTTTATAGCTTTCAAATTAATAAATTTGGGACAAACGAAGACCTGGATAATGCCTTTACATAAAAAATACGTAGAGATTAAAGGAGAGAGAGGCAAACAAAAAAAGGACATAATTTCCCAAACTTCCCACGTGTGAAGAGCCACCGGCAACAGCTAGTATATCTACACAGCTGTCACGAGAGGCTGATGGGTCTAAAAGAATTTACATACCAAGCGGTGGGATACCTTTTATTCAAATCAAATCCCGTTGCGTGCCATAAAATGAACGAATACCGATGTTGCCGTAATGTACGTGTAAAGAAAAGGCATTTTTAAAACTGGCCGGAAATAGAATGTTTATTTAAGAAATTTTATACTTACTAAATTATTGTACATACATATATGTGGTCACGTCTATATCCCTTGTGGGGTAGACGGAGCCAACAGTTTTGAAAAGACTGATAGGCCACGCTCAGCTATTTGGCTTAATGATAGATTTGAGATTCAAATAGTGACAAGTTGCTCGCCCATCGCCTAAAAAAAGAATGCCGAGTTTGTAAGCTTCTTAAATTAATTAAATTATGGTAATATATGGTTTTATCAAAAATTATCTTTTGGTGTAAAGCGAATGAAAAGCCAAAAAAATCTGACAATTCTGACAAATCTGCCCGTAATTCGGTATTTACAATATGCCTTTATCAGAAACGAACGAATCTCTTGTTACATTTATAACCACTTCCCTCTATACAAGAGTGTCAAAATCAAGTTAGTACAGGAGGTTTAAAAATAATTGTTTGATTTTTTTTTAGCATGTCAGAAAAGAAACTGACGACTGACTACACTATTATACTCTGTTACACAATAAGTATTTATTATAAATATAATCGAGTTGAGTATCTCGTAACACAAGTCTCGAACTCACTTCGGGACTACTTCAATCAGTGTAATTTTTTCCGTATATATTTATTTAACTATATTATGTAAAAAAAAAACTTTAAATGATACGTCTTTAAATGATAAAGTTCATCATTTAATGATAAATGATATGAAAGTAAAGTGAACGGTTTTAAATAATAAATCATGAATAAATAAAATTAGAAATTCTTCTTCATTGTCTCGGATTTTTTAACGCATCCTCTTTTCGTTATATCCAACGACATGCCCATATGTAGATTGAAGCTCAGATCCGTCGATTTCACGTGTCAACAATGTTTTTCGCGAAAATGAGTTGTGGATATCTGTACTCGTTAGCAAATTCGATTGCTTTTATTAACTCTTTTGATTGGGTTAGTTGTAACGTATATTATTGGACGTAATTCGAGATTCCGTTTGATAAAGATTTTGCCATCATGTATATTGTGATCATAAGTAACTGTTTTTTAAAGTTTTAAAATACTTTGAAGTTTTAGTGTCTTTAGTTTGCTTAACTAAAGAATGAACTTTCAATAAAATCAAACAATTTACCTTATTAACAACTGTAATTAAATACATTGAGCCAAACTATTTAAAAAATGAAATGGTTTTAACCTGTAGGATTTTATGTTTCGACTTCAGAATGCGATCCATTCAACGTGTTAACCCCACTCAGCAATATAAAAACACGAACATCATAACTGTATACCATTAAAACAATCTCACAAATACATTCACAAACAAGAACGAATGAAAAAATTGAACAAACTCGCCCCTTTTATTCAATCCAGTTTCATTCAAGTAAAAAAAGAAATCTTTGGAAAAGGCCGTGAATGCTTGAAGGCTATGAAGCGTATCACTGGCAAAGTATGCGTAGTCGAGCATCAGGCAAACATACGAAGACGCACTCATTCAAATTGTAAACTCCACTTAGCCGGCCTTTCTTGGTTTCTCCGTTTAATCGGAGGCACGCTCGCTTTAGAACCTCTATTTGTTTAGAATCTCTAAGGCCGCTTGTTCTGATATGGAAAACTTGGAGAATGATGAAAAGGTGTATTCCAGATATAGTTTGCGAGCAAATAAAACAGTTTGATTAGTTCTGATTTCTGTACGGCGTCTGTACTGCAATATTAATAAAAATTCAATACTACGTTTAAGTTCTTCATTTAATGAGTTCTTTTGAAGTTATAATGACTTAGGGTTTTAACATTATGTGGTTTTCAGATGATTAAAGAATCTAGCGAATTGAGAATGTTGGTTTAAGTTATAATAGGCGTTTAATTAGATTAATTAGACTCATAATGTTATGTGTCAAATACTCACTGGACTCATTTGACCGAATAAAAAACACCAAAAGTGGAAAAAAGAGGATTCCTCCTTTATTGCAGAATAGGAATATAAGAAAATCTTCAGTTAGCACTCCTGTACTTTGAAAGAAACTTCTGTTAATATACATATTTTATATATATGTTTATATATACTAAGTTTATTTGTTTGATGAATTGAAACTTAAATTTTGCTAAATTTCAAATGGAAATAGGGACGTCCTGGTAAAGGGTCAGGTCAAGAGTACCCGAAACCGATGATGAATGAACGAAACGATTTGGATGAAGCGAAGGAAGTATGCAGAGATCGTGGCAAGTGGAAAGATGTAGTCTCTGCCAACCCCTCCGGGAAAGGGGCGTGATTTTTATGTTACCTTATGTTATGAAATAGGGAATTTTCATCCCGGTAAAAACTATAGTTCCCTTGGGATTTGCGACAAACCTGTATTCTTCTGTAGGTGACGTTAAATTCCTACGCAGCTTTGCTACAGTTAAATGCGGATTGAACAGACTTTTCTACTTGTTACGGCCTCTCAGCTTCCATGGACAGACAGACACTATGACATGACATTTTGATGGACAAAACTGACTGACATATTAATAAAAAAGGACTATCGTTTTGACTAAAAAGACGACCAGGCAAGACGCCTTGTATTATCTGAAAATCTGGCGTTTCACTGTGACTGACCTGAAATAAATACTAAAATGAAAGCAAAGGTTACACAAACAGACCGGTACGGAAAAAAAAAAGTTTCAAAAATATATCATTTAATCCACAACAATGAGTATTACGAAAACATTGTACATTCAACGCGAAAAAACATTGTTATTTTGAAGAGTATTGCTTTCGCTTTTAACGCCGTAATTGATCAGAGCCGGATGTTGTATTTGTGATTACATACGTTACATGTTTGAGTGAAAAAGCCTTTAAAAGCTACCTGAGTAGGAATCTGTTATTTAGAAATATATAATAAGAATTATTGAACGTTCGCTATTAGCTTGTCTTTTGTTTTTGACGAAATTTTTTGATTATTATATGTGGCTTGGTCAAGCTTGCACGTTTATAGTAAATCTGAAAGCGACCTTCGAGTATTTTCGAAACTAATGGCTCTGTTTACCCCGTAATGAATAAATGTAATGAGTATTAATGAAAACATAATCACTATAGGTATATATCCTATGCCTGCCCCCAACTCTATATGTAAGTAACATATATTATTATAAATGCGAAAGTAAGTTAATTTTTTTGTTTGTTACCTATTTACGGGTCATCTTTTGAATTAATCTTCTTGAAATATCACGTATATATAATTAATTACCTTTCAACCCGGTAATAATTATAATTTGCGTGGGATTTGCGAAAAGCATCTTATTCTAAACTGATCGCTTTTTGTATGGTGGCGTTTAATTCGTCGCTTTTTGTAGATGGCGCTTAGTTTACGCGAGCGAAGCTGCGGGTAAGCTAGTTTTAAACAAATATCTGTTTTCGATTATTCAGTTCGAAACAATATTTTGCTTTGAAAATAACACACAAATGGTACAAATAGAAGATGTGGGATTTGAACGATTTGACGCCAATCCCCAGGCTAGTACCATGAAATGGAGGAGACAAGAATATACGGTGACTGGAGCATAAACTATAAACTTGTGCAGAAGACAAGTTAAAAAAAATTGATATGAACATCAAATGAAAAAAAAAAATTATTTTAATTTGCTTGGATAAAAAGTATGCTGAATAGTGGCAATTAGTTGGGAAGTACTAGATCCCTGAACCTATGCATAAAACGTACTGGTTCTGAAAGACTACCAAATACCTACCATAGCTAATACCAAAATGAAAATAATCATTAATCGATTTGTGAAATAAAGAGCAAGAAGGTGCACCACGGGCTCCTCTCCAGAACAGAAAGATATACCTATCTTTTTTTTCTTAGTGTTTATTTCTTACACTAAAATTTTTCTTTAGAACACCATCAAAAACAATTTCAAAATTAATCTAACTCTTGAAGAAGTAAATGTATTTAAAAAGTCTTGAGCTCTATAATTTCAATATT
Source organism: Amyelois transitella (assembly GCF_032362555.1). Classification (NCBI taxonomy): domain Eukaryota; kingdom Metazoa; phylum Arthropoda; class Insecta; order Lepidoptera; family Pyralidae; genus Amyelois; species Amyelois transitella. Next base: position 10,458,542 of record NC_083509.1, read on the forward strand.
TTATAATTGACTTTATTGGAATGTGTTATTTTTATTTATAGTATCAGAATGGCGTCTCTTCACTTTACGTCAAAATATCACTAGCTTCCATATCCAAAATCTAGTTTTAGAAATATCCTGACTGTCAGAATTAGAAATGGATCTATGAAATTGATACCTAACCTACTTCAAATTTAATAGAGGCTTTTAATAGAGTCTGTATATGAAAAGTGTTATTTTTTTATGAATTTTCATTTATTGCTTTGTGGAATTAAAATTTTACTGCCTACTAAAATATTAGGCTTGTAGTATGGGTCAGTATATACATATGTATAGAAATAGTATTCAACCAATTGTAAATACCTATTTCAAAAATAAAATTTAGTTTAAAAAATTCGGCGGAAGCCGTTCAATTAATAATATTTAAACTACTAATTCAGTTAACCTGGACCAAAATAAATACCTAGACTTCACTGGCATCCAATCATAGTACGCCTGCCAACGAGAAGTGATAGCAAAGACTTTTTCATTGCGATTTCTAGCCATCAGAACGGTTGCTCTTTTAGAAATGAAAAGAAAACACGAGTACGATGTTCCTAGCATAAATTCCTTGCCACTCGGCAAAATTGAAAAGTCCACTCGGAAGATGTTTCCGCTCAGGTGGAGGGTACAATCTCAAATTGTTTACGCTTTCGTGCTCTTTAAGACGAGAATGAAGGCTTTTAGAAGTGTAAAGGAAATGAATATTAGAGTGTTTACTGGTTTAGGAATTGTTTGCTCGAGCTAAAGACATTGAACGAAAATTTGCATATCGCGTAGTCGTCGTGTATGGCAACGGAATGTGGATTTTATTCATAAGAGCAAATGCTTTGAATACTCGAAGTAACATGTTATTTTTGCATTTGAATAAACTTGGTATCTGTAAGTGTGTTTAAGAATAGATATTGAAGACAATGTTATGTAGATTGTGAAAGAATTGCTCTTATTTCTTAGGATGTCTAGAAGTAATATTACTTTACTTTATAAACGATATTATTAATATTTATATTATTATATTCTAAATATATTTTAAAAACGAGTAAAGGAATACACTAAATACTTCAATTTTTTCAATTCGTCTGCATTGACTAGTTAATTTCCAAACATTTAACTCGGAATGTAAAAAACTTTTAATATTCCAGTCATAAAAAGTGACACGTGTCATTTTTTTTTGCTTATTTTGAGTAATTATTGTGAATTTACCATCTCTTCAGGGTATAAAAGGAAGCCATTGTACTTAAAGTGAATTATTGCATTTTTAATAATTAAATTATGTGAGGATTATGTATGTACATAAAGCTTAAGTTAATAAACATCTCGTCCTATTTACGAGAGAGTTCATTGACATGAACGTGGTCTTATCAAATGCTATCCAGTATTGTTGTCTAAATAAACCAATATTCGACGATATTATTGTAAGCTTGGGAAGCCACGATCTCAATTCCACGATTTGCATATGACAACAAATTTGTTGTTCGCTTAATAGGCGTATAAATAATGTTAAACAGACCATTTCTGGTAAATTTATTGCGTTTAACACTTTTCTTTATTTTTTTTTTTAAACTGTGACAAATGTTATATTTCACTTCGTACGTCAATTTGACTTAACTAACTAACTAATGACTTTTACACTGTTTTTCATTACAACTTTATTTTTTTTTTAAATATAAATAATACAAATGTAACTTACATTATTTAATTATTACAGCTAAGTAGGGATGATATTACATCTTACCACAATTTGTTTCAACATGTGTGTAAATGACCAACAATGGTATCAGATTTTTCAACTAATTAAATGCCATGCTAACATCACAATATATCACTATTTGAACATAATTTCCATAAGTTGGTCTTTTCAAGTTGGCCCTGTCTAACCCGTCAGGGACTTGATCATGTTTGTGTCAATATTTCAATCACATTTTATAACACAGCTAAGATTTCACATTTCATCGGCATCAAAATCCTAAAAGCGTATCTTGTTCACATTAACTCTTTAGTACTCAGCCATCAAACAATATATAAAAAAGCACTCATAGAAAATTGACAATCTGACACATGCCAAACGTATCCATTACATTCCAGCCATTGACAGGGATTGGTAAGAAACAGCCAAGGAATGTTATGTATATGTATGTATGTATAAATAGCACAAGATTGGCATTTCAGTTAATAATAATATTTCTATTTGTGTGAAAAAAAAATTAAAACACTTATGAAATGTTGTTATCAGAATATCAGAAGCTAGCTAGCCTTTTTGATGATTGAAATAGAAATATAACAATACACGTAATAATAAAAAAATATAAAAAAATCATTTTTCAGACGTGAGACTTCGTATGTAAGGTAGATAATAATATAATTATTAACTAAAATACCTATAGGTATATAATTTGTCTTTTTTTTGACATTGTAGATCTAATGCTGATAAAATATTTTAACCATGAAACAAAGTAACTTATAGAAATTTCATTCAGATGTTATTTTTGGTTATACCCAAATGAGTTATTGTTGTACTTTGTTTTTTTTTTATTAAAATTATTCAAACACCTTTATCCGTATGAATATTAAATTTTTAAACAAAGTTCCTAAATTGAATTACTGATTTGAAAAATCGTTTTTTGAACGAAAAATACTTTTTAGTGAATAGTAAGACTATCGGTTGTGTATCTAATGTAATGTACCTAACATTTACTAAATCTGGGAGAATATTAAATTAGGAATTGAGAGCTGGCTTAGCTCATGTCTCAGAGATGACACGAGAAGTCTCTTTGTTCAAATCGAAAACGTTTTATTGGGAGCGATAGATTGAAACTCGCTTTCGACAAGTTGGCTTTTCTCTTTGACGTGTGCATCTATTGGGTTAAGAGGATAGAAGGCTACCAGATACTATTTCTCTACACAACGAGAATGTATGTTCGACAAATCGCTTGGCTTTTTATTATTTCTTAATGAAACAAATGTCTTACGGTATAACAATTAGAAAAAAAGCATTTATTAATTTTAATTCAATTTATTCATTTTAATTCAGTTTTCTTAAAAAAATTTTAATTAATAAAAAAAAATCGGTACAACAATTATAATGTATGTTGGGAAAACAACTTTTGTATTCGATTTATAAATATAACGATTTTGATTCGAGTTATCACAAGATCCAGTTCACAATTAACCTAATCCGAGGCACTGGGTCAAACATTGTTATAATAAATTCAGCGTGTTGCAAAAGCCAGTAATTTAATTAGAGAAAGGCAATTTTGGCTTAATAAGCAAAATGTGCTATTAAGCGCACTAAATGTAGGGGGAGAATTAATGTTTCAAATTCATTAAGAATATGCACGAGATTAGCCTAGTCTAAGCTGGTATTAGGGCCAATTAAGCAATAAATTCCGTTTCAAGATATTAAAATATTTTCATTAACAACCCCGGGTAGTTTTTATGTTGAATCACTGTAATACTTTCTGAAGATGCCATTGAAGATTGTTGTAGAATAATAAAATTAAATTTTTTGGAAAATGCCCCAGACGGTTAGGTGACAAATACAAAATCTAATATAGTTATCAAGAAAAGCATCACAATAGGCTTCTAAGAAAACTCGAGCTTTTAAAATGAGAATCTAATGAAGAAGATGCTATGGTTAGAAAGAGAGGTTGCATTATGTTTCATTTATTTTGTTCAACTCACACAAGACGTTTGATTTATTTAATTCTAAAATAGCAGCTTCAAAATGTATTTGCGGTACGAAAAAAGAACAGAGGAAACCTTGGAGGCGTATACACAAAACATCAACATAAGGGATATGCGTTATGAAGTACGAAAATCATCCATTTACGTTAGCACTAACGAGCACGGTTTATGATGAATTCAACCCACGACAAACACGTTTATTACGCCGCAGCGTGACAAAGCGTGCGTCACGGTACGTGACAGAATTGCCAGCGCGACTGTACCGGCCAAATAAATCGATTCAATTGGAGCTCCACGGATTTCGGATACAATTAGTGCTTTTTAATGGCGTGCCGTTTTAGAAAGAGGGTAATTTATTATGGTATTTTTTTTTTAACTATGAGTTGTCACGTTTTGCATTTTAACTTAAAGTTGTATTAACCAAAGATGATTTTTATGTGCACTATGTATGAATTTATTTTTATGCAAAATTTTATTGTATTTCAAGTTTATTTTAGGCTATTACCTCAAAGCATATTTACTGTTCATGAGCCGACATAATTGGCACGTTTTTAAATAGATGAAGATTGAAAACATCAGAATAGAATTGAACCAATTTTTTACATGCTCAGTACAGTATCAAATTCATAAGTACCCAAGATTCTCTAATTTCTGTTGTGAATCTCTGGAAATATCTTAGTACTTACTCCCTAAACCACAGGTAAAGAAGATAGGTACATTCAAAATAACAACTTCTTCTATATTATCTGCCAATCACCTTAATCACTCTGCTACGTAAAGGCTTTTGGCTTCCTTATTCTGTTATCTGTTAGTTTACTTAATATACACTTTTTTTACGAATAAAATCCTTCAAATATTCCAAGCTAACAATGCAAAAGTATTTTATTTACATTCAGCCAATTCAGTGAAATATCTCTGCACCCGCTGAACTGAACTGATTTCAAAAACTAGCCCGGTTGAAACCTGCTAGCCGAAGTTTCGAAACAGTCGATTTGTGAAAATTCTCACTAGGATTTATTCATAAGTGAGTTAAAACTTAAAACTGCATCTGCAAAGTTTACTCGGAAATTTTTCATCCTACCTCAGCGTGGTCTAATAAAATTCAGCTGATATTTGCAATGTTTATTGTGGGAGTACCTTGTGGTATATAAATATATATTATATTCCTGACTTTTTCTTTTTTATATCTCTCTCAGTTTAGTTCGTTCTCAGTAATTACATTCTGGTTGACTGGAAGAAATCCCATTGGGGATAAGTCCGCCATTGTACATATTCTTCTAAATCTAAAAACTGTTTTGTAATTTGTTATATTTATTTTTATATGCAATAAAGAGTTTACAAACAAACTAACAATACATTAAATCAAATTCAAATAAATCTGTTACATATTTTACGCCAAATTTAAATTGTTAAGCCTTTACCGGGTAGACACAGCCAACAGACTTGAAAAGACTCGAAGGTCGCGATAATAATTAAGATTAAGTTAGTGATAGGTAGCTTGCCTTTCTAAAAGAATCCTTTTAATTGACTTTTGCAAACTGCGCGGAAAGAGAAGCTGCTGACACACAATATGTTTTTTCTTATCTGCTAGACCAGTCAGAATTGAAGGTTGCACCAATTGCTTGCTTATTCTCTAAGATGCTTTTTACGACATCCACGGCAGAAGACACGGTAGCATTTATACAAACATATATGACATCTTTATCATGCACAAGTTAGTCAGAGCATCATTACATATGTATACATATACATATACATATACATATACATATACATATACATATACATATACATATACATATACATATACATATACATATACATATACATATACATATACATATACATATACATATACATATACATATACATATACATATACATATACATATACATATACATATACATATACATATACATATACATATACATATACATATCCATATACATATACATACATACATACATATGGTCACGTCTATATCCCTTGCGGGGTAGACAGAGCCAACAGTCTTGAAAAGACTGAATGGCCACGTTCAGCTATTTGGCTTAATGATAGAACCGAGATTCAAATAGTGACAGGTTGCTAGCCCATCGCCTAAAGGAGGAATCCTAAGTTTATAAGCCTATCCCTTAGTCGCCTTTTACGACATCCATGGGAAAGAGATGGAGTGGTCCTATTCTTTTTTGTAATAGTGCCGGGAACCACACGGCACTATTACAAAAAAGACACACACACATATACATATACATATGTCAACAGTCTCTAAAAGACTTTTGTCTTTAGTATTTTAATACGACGTTATATAACCCTATACGTACATACATATATACCAGCTACAAATTCCGTAATATTCTCGTGTGCAGAATGCAATTAATGACACGGGTACGTACAAGAAGCTGCATCCCGTTTCAAATCATGTTTAATGCAGCCTAAAGTGAAATGCATTTTCATTTCTACTCGCTTTGTTGTGTTCCTGTTATTACCTATTCGCCCAAGTTTGGACTCCCCCAGGACTCTGGCTTTTAGTCTCCGTATTAAAGCGGCATTGAAACTTCTGAGTGCGTTTTTAGGGCTCCTTAGTTCACAGAGAAGCGGAACCTTCTTCTAATTTTAGTAGAATTTGCTACCATATTGGTCTGTTACGTACATATACTTACGTCTATATCCCTATCGGGGCAGACAGAGGAGGGCTGAAAGGATACGTTTAACTACAAGTATATGGCTAAATAATAGAATTGAGATCCATATAGTGACAGGTAGCTAGCCCATCGCCTTAAAGAATAATCATAAGTTTCTTAGCCTGTACCTCATTTTTGAATCCCTTAAATGTGAAATTCTATTGTGTGGTGATTAGGAAAAATTATAATTCCTATAAATCTTAATTTATTTCTGATTCTCATAAACTTTGGAGTCTTCTTTTAGGTGGTGGACTAGCAATCCATCACTATAGTGATGCTGAACATAATTATTATTTAGAGATTCAGCTAGACGTGGCCGAGATCGTTTCATAGCGTATTAGTATTATCTACCCCGTGAGGGATAGGGACGTTCAATTATTTATTTATTTAAAAAAATTGAGAAGAACCCTCTATCTTATTTATTTAAAATTCGTGATACTCTTGACCACTTTTTCTAACTTTTTATCAATATTAAATGTGGACGTACTTTCTCATTATTTCACCTGTACTATAAAATGTTTGTTAATTTTACCAAAAGTTGTAAAATTATTTTATATTTTTAGCTTTTTAAGTAGATTTATTTATCACTTCAAGCTGCTTTTAATTAGTGTTCATTAACTTCAATCAATGATATTGTTATGGAAATAACTTTTTATTTACTTGGTAATAACATACCTAGTTATATGCATATTATAAAAATAGCATACCTAATCTATATGTTTCCACGAAATATATAACTTTTTTTTGTTAACTTTATTTGCTATAAACTATACAGCAAAAGCATTTCTAAAAAAATATATTTCCAAAGTTACGACACTTGAAATGATACATTTCTTCATAAAATTATTTCTTTATGAAAAAAGATCCCCTTTACGCACGTCCACGCAATCTGCATCAATTTTCGGTGCGAAATCGACCAAAAAATACGTAATACGCGCCCACGTTAAAAAATCATTAAAAGGCGACTGGAAGCGGTTGATTATACTGTCTCCTAAATTAAGTCGGCAAGTCGCAGGTGCTGAATATTTAAAAGTGCGGAAAGAATCGTGACTTCTTAGTCCCCTAGGGTAGGGTCGCCATCTTGATGCTACTGTTACGGAGAATATTGTAGCAACATTGACCCGTTTAAGAAAATGAGAGCGTTAATAAGTATATTCGGTGAATAATTTTGTAAGAGAATAAATAAATGGTATGCTGTGAGCCTTTGATAGGAACAGGAGCGAAAAAGGGAATGGTAAGATTTTTTAAATCTTACTCCTTCAACGAGATTGAGGCCTATTGTTGGAGTCTGTTTTATGAAACTATGTTTTACGTTTTTCTCGCCTTTACGATGCAACAAAAAAATATTATTTATTATCTATTCTTTTTATATTCTTATAACTGGTCACCCTACTGTCAAAGCAGACTACTTAAATTTCTAATCACGTCATCGGTATACACGCTGAGACTTGGCTAATTCGCGTTTTATCTTCCGTAGGCCGCTTTGTGCGATAGTAAATCCCGCACCCAGTTTGTTTTTATAATTCCAAGGGCTATTTAGACCTTTTTGTAAATATGTGTGTATTTGGTGCCATGTGGTTCCCGGGACTAATACAAAAAAGGAATAGGACTACTCCATCTCTTTCAGATGATCTTTCAGATAAGGATGTCATGCGACTTAACGTTAAGCTTATAAACTTGCAATGCCTTTTTTGACGATGGGCAAACAACCTGTCACTATTTGAATCATATAAGCCAAATAGCTGAACGTGGCCTATCAGTCTTTTCATGACTGTTGGCTCTGTCTACCCCGCAAGGTATATAGGTGTGCTTATCTGTATGTAAGTATGAAAGTATTTGCACAATGAAACTTTGCAGTAGATATTGGAAATATGATTATGTCAAAGTTATAGATATGATATCCAGACAAAGTCGCGAGCAACAGCTATACTCAATAAATAAATAACGACCGTCGATACAAACAAAATAAAATTAAACTAAATCAATAATAGACTATTCGATTCATTCATCATTGTTAATTTGCGGTGAAGATTCGTCAAAAAGTCGGGGGTGTACCATCTATCATCTCAAATTCGAACATTTGCGTGATAAATGATCGAAATTGAACTCTTGCGCTCCGATTTTTAAACAAAGAACGAACACCGATTCATAATTTGAAATTTTGACAGCGCAAAATTATTATGAACTGTGTAATACGTACTGACAGTTGGTTAATAACAAACAAATTATTTGTTAACTCTAAATTTGAAAGAGAACTGATTTATGTTAAATTAATGTGCTTCCTTTGAAATATTTTTAATTATTGTATTGACTATATAATGTGTATTGAATTTTTGGCTGCGTGTAACTGGATGGATTAGTGAGATTCAGGGTTTGACAACCTTTTTAATTTTTAACTATGTTTAACTATCTGCGTGAAAAGAAAATCAGGTAACATATTGATTAACCAAGAAGGTACAATACTTTTCTTTATTGCCCATAAAAAATATATATGTTAACCTTTACCTTAAATCAAACCAGCGATGGTTATTTTGGATCAAATTGTGAATTTTATTTTAAACAAGCTTTAACCCACTTTTTGATCCCTTAAGGGGTTTAATTTCATAAATCTCAGCACTACATCGTACCATAAAGCAGATGTCCAAAGTCACCCTTGTTCCTTTATATAATAATAGATGTATAACTATATTTTTTATGAAATACATATATTTACTGTCCACATGTTAAAAAAGGGGTTAATTGAAAAAAAAAAAATTGCTGAAAAGGTTAATGTCTGTGCAATGCAAATGCAAAAAATTAGCGATTCAACATATTTATAATTATAATTTAATTCTATAAAATACAATGTCCGTTATATAGGTACACAATATTAACATTAATCAATAAAATATCAGTGACAGTTAGTTTGTATGATAATGGAATTAAATCACTTAGCGGTTATGGCTCGTTTGCGGATTAGTGATGCTGTTTTAGCCGCACAATAGCTGGGAAATGGGGTAATTACCTCAATTAGTGGATTTCGAATTTAATACTTGTATGTTTTTATTGTTATTTAAATTATAGTTGCCTCTATTGAAATAAGAATATTGAATAAAATATCTGCTCCTAAAATTATTCATAAAAATAACTTAGTAGTGATTTTATTGAAATTAAGAACAAAAAAAAAGAAAACTAAAAACGCAGTCCGATTACGTAGTTTTCTGAAATTAAATTTCATTTACTTTATACAAAATAACCATAATTTTTTCAGTAATAAATAAAATATTTATGTCTTGTGAATTAATTCAACGTGAAGATAGCAAATTTTTTTTTAATTTTTCCTTTGTTACTGTTTTTCTCCATCGGCTTATTTTGTTTTTATGTTAATAAGCACATTATATATACAGTAAATATTTTTTTACTTTTTTATTACAAGTATTGATGATCGGAGTTCACGTTTCCTAATTCTAAGCCTTCACGTTTTACAGTGGGCGTTCAACAATAAAAAGGAAACATTTGACGCCACCGGTCCCAGCATAATTTTACCCTTAGTGGCAACAGTAACCCATCAGGAAACTTTCCGTTGTAAAAAATTTCGCAACTCATCATTTTATATGGGAAAGTGAATATTGCGGGTGAAAGTTTCCGATGGCCGGAACACGCTTCTGTTTGACTTTTCGGTAGTTTTATGATATATGTTGAACAGTTGTTCGACGAGTCTATTTTGTGTAAAGTTTATATTACAATATGTTACATACATAATATCACGCTTCTTTCCCCGAAGGGTTAGGCAGAGATTACGTCTTTCTATCAAAAATGCAGCATGATTCTTCATTATTTTATGAAAATAATGGTAGAAAAACTAAGCAAGTGATAGACCCGTACTCGCATAATTCCAAAGCACTAAAATTACGATTTAGTCGTTTAAAAATTTTAAATGATTCATTCATATAATCAAGTCTATGAGCTAACAGTCTTGACAGACAGGCCACGTTCAGCTGTTAGGCTTACTAATTATGGAATTAAGATTCTAATAGTGTCAGGTTGCTAGCCCATCGCCTAAAAGAAGAATCTTGAAAATTATAAATCATAACACGTGCAACTAAACATTGAGCCCTCTTCTCCAATGCAACCCTCAAATCAAAAAAAAAATCAATTCAAACCTGCCAAATAAAAAATCAAAACGTAAATACGTATTTCGTAATAAATGAAAGGTTGGCCGTTTCATGAAGGCTGTCAAATAGGTCTGTTCCTGCATAAATTGCAGTGCAAAATACATGTCCATATCGTTTGAGTCAAAGGCTAAAGGCGACTAGCGCTTCTACCGTTGTCAAAGCGAAACTAAAAGGGGACTTTTTTCGACTAGTGTTTTAAATCGCATTCGTTGGAGCAAAAAAGACCTCTTTGTTCAGCTCGTAATACGTTCAGCTTTTACATTTTTTTTTAGGTTAATTAATGAGTTTGTATTAAGATCATTTGTAGTCTCGTAGTTATGTTTGCTTACCGATGTTTGTAGTAACTGACATTATGCCTTACGGGGTAGACAGAGCCCATGCTCTCGAAGAGTGAAGAAGCTTTCAAGTAGTGACAGGTTGCTAGTCCATCGCTTAAGAGATGTCCTAGTTAATTTGCCATTCCCTTAGTGGCCATTTACGACAACCATGGGAAAGATATAGAGTGGTGGCTTAAGTTCGAGGAACCACACAACTTAATTTAAAAGGTTAATTAATTAATTTCTATTAAAAGCACTTACATAAAGTAGTTGTTTGCCAACTGATGTCATCATGGTGTGAAAACATACATACTACATACTATCACGTCTATATCCATTTTGGGGTAGACAGAGCCAACAGTTTTTATATGTGTACATGTATGTATATGTATACTAAATTTTATATGTGTATTATATGTGTATATGTATACTAAATTTGATCTAAACATGGCCTTACCATGTTTAGATCAAATTTAGTTATGAAAATTTCGTATTCATTCAACTGAACTGTAAATTTTAATGAATTATGGATGTTACTGAGGTCAGATCAGAGTCTGTCCGTTAGTATTGCCCCTCCTGGATCCTGGGGAACTCCAAGTTCCTCACCAGGGAGGGAACAACCAAGATAAATGCTAAAGGAATAATGATCATATTGTGTATGACAGTTACATACATATATATACATATAGTCACGTCTATATCCCTTACGGGGTAGACAGAGCCAATAGTCCCGAAATGACTGAATGGCCACGTTCAGCTGCTCGGCTTAATGATGGAATTGAGATCCAAATAGTGACAGGTTTCTAGCCCATCGTCTAAAAAAGGATCGCAATTTTATAAGCCTATCCCTTAGTCGCCTTTTACGACATCCATGGGACAGAGATGGAGTGGTCCTATTCTTTTTTGTATTGGTGCCGGGAACCGCACAGCACTGCCGGGAACCACACAGCACGACATAGTATGACAGTTTTACGCTCGATTTAAGTAAGAAACATCAAACCGATGTTATTTTCACAAGAAAAACATACCTTGAATAGAGACTAGGGTTCCATATTAGATCAGACATTTCACTGTCGATCATTCATCCTGTAATGTCGAAATATGAATTGTGTCCTTTTGGACAATTCCCTTTTTACAAATAACGTTGCCTATTCAAATGATTCACAGGTCATTTACGAATTGTCGATAGCAATATTTCTTTTGTAGTTCATGTAATATTGTTCAAGAAAAAAATTGAAAATATTTTTTCAATTGCAATTATTAAGTTAAAATATTTTACACTTTTATGGTCTTGGTTACTTTTAAAGTCTAAGTAATTACGTTTTAAAATCTGATTTCTTACAACCTTTAATTAAATATTAGTAAAAATGTTTTTTTTTTTCATTGGTTACATTAATAACGATATGATACATAGTTATTGTAGTAGGAGTAATAAGTTGAATTGGTTTTAGTCGAAACCAAAATAAATTTAGTTTACAGTATATTTCATGCAATCTGGACAGAAAAGGCATATAACACATATCAGAGAGACATGGAAGAGGTCGAAGGAGGCCTTCGTCAAAGGACAGATAGACACACAACTATAATTCTTAAAACTATTGTTATTGTTATATTTAATCATGTATTTTATCTTGTAAGCTAAGATTCAAAATTAAACTCTTCTTGCCTCAATTTTTAAGAACAATAAAGTTAAAGGTAAGTGTTCCTATTAACGTATATCTTAAATACACATCACGTTAAAAAGCACCTCACTAAAGTAACCTCTTCCTGATCGAAAAACGATGGCTAACAGGCGCCATAACGCAATTAAGCTCCCGTTAATGTACCGTAAAAATGCGACGATCACGAAATTACTATATCAAATTACGCCACTTGTTGATACCGAGGAACGAAAGGTCCTACCTTCTAACGAGGGTCACAAGGACAGCTGACGTGACCGCGTAATAACAGCGGACCACACTTGAGTGGGGATTTTTAATATCGAGTCAGGAACGAACGCTGTCACCCTCTTAATACTGTTGTAATTTGACAGTGGTACGTGTATGATCTTGACATGTGCGTGATATGAATTTGGACGGCGTTTATTGCAAATGTTACAAGGGGAATAAGATAAAAGTGCGCATCTTGCGGAATGTTTTCGGTAAACGAATCGCCAAGACAATGACATAAAGTTTTATTTTTTACTTGTGGCTTACTATATGTATGTACGTTTGGAATTGTACTTTTTTAACTGTGATGTGAACCGAATTCTATCTAAGCATGTAAGTAAGGGGTCGGCACCCAATGCATCTCTCGATTTGCCAGAAAAATTATTATGCAAACCGCTTTAATGTGAAATTTTCTCTATTCCCCTTCATTTAAAATGTACGGATTTTCAATTCAAGTATGATTTAGTTCTTATACCACCATAAACTTCATCTTTCTATCTCACAGACAGATCGAAGTCAAAACATTGAACTCAAAATTCCTGCGTATTTTTTATTACATACTAATAAGTCTAGGTATATTAACAGTCGATGCTAGGTATACTAATTAATACTCTGTAGACAATAGATAGTAAGCTTAATTTTTCAACGGCTCAATGAACATGTTCGTAAAAAAGTTTATTGAATTATAGAATTAACGAATTAAATTATGAACTTTTTACATTACTTACTTTAATTAATTATGAACTACTGATTTATTGAATTAACATCATTAAGTATATTTTAAACTAACTAATTTATTTTGTCTTATAATTTTTACATAAAACCCGATGCCTAAAGTGAAGTTATAGTCATAGCAAATAGCGTCCACAATCTTTTTCAATATTATGAAACCGTTGAGTATCATATGTAATATTTTGTGGAGTTCGATACATAATAAATATTGATGAATTTATTGCATTTTTATTATTAAAAATATCTTAAAATTAAAAGGGCTATATTTAAAAAAACAAGTTGTATAAAATACCTTTTGCAAATGCGAAGACTTGGCTTAAAAACTACCATGCACATAGATCCAATATTACCTAACAGAAAAGAAGGGTCACATGTTTACGAGACCAGTTACAATTTGAGGATCTTTGATTTCGTAAATGGAATAGTATTTTTTTTTAATCACATGTTAATGTTTACAGTTCATTATTATGTTTTAAAATTTTATGAAATTAATTAACATAAACTTTTATTTCTATACTAATAGTTACGCTTTACTTCAGCCGCTGCGCTGCGTTTTCTTATGATTTCGAAACACATTTATTCCGTAAAGTAACTTTAATTAACTTTCTATCTCAATTGTGTACTTTCATCTACCTGATGTCTTTATCCCTTGCGGGGTAGACAGAGCCAACAGTCTTAAAAAGACTCATAGGCCAAATCCAACTGTTTTGCTTCATGATAGAATTTAGATACAAGTGGTACTAGCCCATCGCCTTAAAGAAGAATCCCAATTTTTAAGCATATCCCTTAGTCGCCTTTTACTACATCCAAAGGGAAAAGATGGAGTGGTCTTATAATTTTTACACGGCAATATCATAATTTATCATTCTTTTTATATGCGGCGCACGCATTACATATTTGTGAATAAACTAGTAAGCTTTCTCAAGTGTCGTTTCGTTTCATTTGCTTCATTCGGGTCACGTATTGCGTACGAATTTGTTTTTCGTACACCGAATGTCTTTTTTATATAAGGACGGGGACACATTATAAATTGACTAATGCATGGGCTGGGATATAATATTTTGATGGAATTTCGTATGTTCTATTATATATTTCGTCTCGGCCCTAAAGTGTCACTGAATTTAATACGCAATCTTGAGTGAATAGATTGTGGTATTATTTATTTGTTAGCTACGCGAAGAAGAAGAAAAGAAGGTAGGTATATAGACTCTTTATCTATACTAATATTATAAAGCTGAAGAGTTTGTTTGTTTGTTTGAACGGGCTAATCTCAGGAACTACTTACTGGTTCGAATTGAAAAAATTATTTTTGCGTTGAATAAACCATTTATCGAGGAAGGATATATAACAACACGCTGCAACTATAAGGAGCAAAGAAATAATGGAATAACGGGTCAACCTTAACCTTAACCTCAAGAGATATATATATAAATCACGCCTCTTTCCCGGAGCGGTAGGCAGATAACACATCTTTCCACTTGCCACGATCATACTTCTTTCGCTTCTTTCACATTTATCCAATACTATTCTATTTTTCAATAATTGATAAAATTTAAAAAAAAGTTAATAGAATTTTTGATTGAATCAATAAAAAATAGTACATTTCGTATACAGGCAAAAGAGACAAACCTATCTACAAACCTATATACAAACCTATCTTCTTTGGTTTTTAATTGTAAGAATAGTGTCATATTTCATTGCTGTAAAAGATATCAATTAAATATGTTTGGCAAAATCTTGGCAATTTTTTGAGTACAAAGAGTATCACATACTCTTTATACTCAAAAAATAACTAAGTAAAGTATACTGCTGGAGAACAAGAGATATTGCACAAAACTGTCTTCTTTTTTCTCCTAACATTAGTCCCGTTACATCAATACCTCTCTAGAGGGGATCCCAGGGTGCGTGTTACAAACATGATCCTGTATTTAGCAAGCCAGGTTTTAACACGAAGCTACTCCCACTGACCTCCGCAACCTTTACAAGAAAACTTATACCATGAACATTTATACATAATAATGAAGTTAACGGGACAGACAGAGCCAACAGTCTCGAAAAGTCTGAAACTTTGCTATATATGGATTGTTTAGCAAAGTGTCAGTATTTGAATCTACCGAAAGTGGTCTTTCAGTCTTTTCGAGACTGTTGGCTCTGTCTACCCCGTTGGGGATATATACATATCCCCAACGTTATTTGTCCCAATTCTATATATCAATCTCTGTCTACTGGCCCGTTAGGGGGTAGACAGAGCCAGATAGAGCCAGTAGACAGAGAGACAGAGATTAATATATATATATATCAAATAATTTAAACTATGTTACATAATCAAAATTTCAAGTTAAACACATTTTAGTAGCCAAATACCTTGTGAGACGTAATGCGAAAAGTTTGGCCATACAACAGCCATAACGTTGCGAAGGAAAGCTATAGGTTAATAACCTAACTTTACTAATTTAATGTTAAACAACTATGTGTGCTCTATGGTTATTCAGCCAGTGATAACATGTGTTATGTAATATAGATTACGTCTCAGGAATTCGATTGCATACATATGTACATACAATATCGACTATGTCCCTTGCGGTGTACACGGGGAACAGTCTTGAAAAGACTGATAGGCCACGCTCGGCTGTTTGGCTTAATGATACATACATTTAATCACGTCTGTATCCCTTGCGGTGTAGACAGAGCCAACAGTTTCGAAAAGACTGATAGGCCACCTTCAGCTGTGTGGCTTAATGTTAGAATTGAGATTTAAATAGTGACAGTTTGCTAGCCCATCGCCTTAAAGAAGAATCCCAAGTTTATAAGCCTATCCCTTAGTCGCCTTTTACATCATACATGGGAAAGAGATGGAGTGGTCCTATTCTTTTTTTTTCTATTGATGCCGGGAACCACACATAAATAAATTCATTTTGTCCAGAAATTTTCACGGGAGCTAGTCCTCAGGGCGCTTCTTGTAAACATACATATACGTGTAAGTATAAAGGCCTTAAAGGCCCTCTACGTCTATCAAGGACAGTGGTAACATGACGATGCTTTCAACAGCGTTTCATAGCCGCCCGGGGAATTGTCCGTATTACATTTATTAAAACTTTTACAATACATTGGTTCGGTCATGTGGAGAGGATGAATGAAAACAGGTTGACTAAGCAGATATACATGGAGAGTGTGGAGGGAAAGGTCGGGGTGGGAAGACCTAGACGAACATATCTTGATCAAATTAAGGACGTCCTGGTAAAGGGTCAGGTCAAAAGTACCCGAAACCGCCGAGCTTGCATGAAGAGATTTATGAATGTGGATGAAGCAAAGGAAGTATGTAGGGATCGTGGCAAGTGGAAAGAGGTAGTCTCTGCCTACCCCTCCGGGAAAGAGGCGTGATTTTATGTATGTATGTATGTATGTTTACAATACACCGTACTACGCCCGTAGCATGGTACGCGCGACGCGGTATTTATCGCGCGAAAATCTATCGCTGTCCTTTTTCACGTCATTATTAAAAGCGAAACAGCGAAAGTTTTTTGCGCGATAAAAACTATCATGTTACGGGGGTCGGATTGCAGCTTATGATTTTGTTTGTATTTTTGTTAAATTGTGTTTTGGATCTATTTTTCTAATACGTTTTATTATTTCAGGTGTTGGCTTTAAATGACTATTTCCGAAATTTAGACGATAAGAATAAAAACTTACTTAGTAATAAATAATATATAAGAATGGATGAAATTGGTTAGGAATGTTAAATAAGACTTTTTTTAAATATGACCTATTATTGAGGCATTCACTCCGAAAAATAATAATTGTTGGCTATTTAAGTTAGTCGGAGAAAGACTAGGAAAAGAGAGTATAATTCTAATAATATCGTTTTATTATCGTTTTCCTTTGTATATTTAGTTTTTTTCCTGAAATAATAAAAAAAATTCATGACGTCCATAAACATTATTTAATTTATTACAATTTTATATATAACTTACCAAATGATGTAACAAAATTACCTTATATAAATCAGATTAATCATAAAGAGGCTTGTCAAAGGGAATTAACAATACTGAGGATGAAATAATGCCAGTGTTTAGTACATTTACTAGTTACTATAATCCAACTACCTTTGATACAAAGATCAAACGTTGAAACGGCCTTATGTCCATTTTGTATGTAACGCGGTCCTTATTAAGGGAATCAAATTACCATTATTTAGGCCTGCGAATATTTTGTACAGATAACAATATGTTATCCTATAATAAGTAATGTTAATATGTCTTAATTTAGAGAGAAAATCCGTAATAATAAAGTGGAAAGATCTCTACTACCTAACTCCTACCTACCCCTCCGGCATAGAGGCGTGATTTTATGTATGTATGTTTGTATGCATAGCTATAATATTCATATTTCATCACGTCTTTATCCCAAAATTTCTTCGTCTTGCAAAACTGAAAGGCCGCGTTCAGCGATACGCCTTAAACGCAAATAAAGTGATGCGCTTAAAACAATCCTCCCAAATAAATGCCTACATATGCCGAATATCCTGCAAATCTATTCAGTGGCTTAGTTAAATCCTTCGCATGGATGAAAGGATACAAACAACTCGGTTCCGGTTTACGGTGCCCCAAAAGAAATTCAATTCTAACAGGATTACCCTGAATAAGAGCACGGAATCAAATCGTTGAGACTTTAACGCCAAAATTGTTTAACAGTGGATACTTTTATGTGTGATCGTATAAGAACCGTGTGGTTCCAAGCACTTTAGAATAGGACCACTCTATTTCTCGTATGGCCATTCTTTCCTATAGATGACGTAAAAGGCGACTAAGCTTTCTTATTTGTTTGTTAATTACATCTTTATTGCACAGAAATTAACACAGTTATAAGAAATAGTACATGTGTAGTTAGAACAGATATATATTAAAAAAATTATGGAAATAAATTTATTATTTTTTTTAACGTCGTCGTCATTGGTGCCGGGAACACCACACAAAACGGGAACGGGAAAATCGATTTCTCGTCTCATAAGTATAACACCCAAAATCCTATCCAATTTTACGATAGAACTGTTTATCGTGATTATCTAGAACGTTATACGAGGATACGATAAATAGGGTTGAAACAAATGGGACCCTATATCTCTTCATACCCTAACATGCACTCAATTTAAGTGCAAACAAGACTGAAGCGTTAAAAAAGGGATCTGTAAAATGTTCAAACTGACTTATATTTTAAGGCAAGTAAACTTGGGATATTAATTAAGGCAATCTCAATCTCATCATTGTGTTGTACAGCTGGACGTGGCCTTACAGTCCTTCCAAGACTGTTGGTTCTGTCTACCCCGTAAGGAATATAGCTCAAACTATATGTTTGTACAAATAAAAAGTAGAACAATATTGTGGACAATAACAAATTGTTGTATTATACATATTAAGTGTATATTTACGTAAATTGAAACTAGTACAAGAACACCCTAAAAATACATACATATAGCTACGTCTATATCTCTTGCAGGGTAGACAGAGCCAACAGTCTTTTCAAGACTGATAGGCCACATTGAGCTATTTGGCTTAATGATAGAATTGAGATTAAAATAGTGACAGTTGCTAGCCCGTCGCCTAAAAGAAGAATCCCAAGCTTATAAGCCTATCCCTTAGTCACCTTTTACGACATCCATGGGAACGAGATGGAGTGGTCCTATTCCTTTTTTTATCGGTGCCAGGAATCACACGGCACAAATTAAACCTAAAATAAAATACCTTTCCCAATTTTACGATAGAGCTGTTTATCGCTATTATCCACAACGTTAAACAAGGATCCGATAAAGAGAGTTGAGACAAATGGGACCCTATATCTCTTCATTCCCTAACATGCACTCAATTTAAGCGCAAACAAGACTGAAGCGTTAAAATAAGGGTCTGTAAAATGTATAAAAGTTATAAATCGGCTTATGTTTTGTTTATGGCTTATGTTTGCAAATAAAATTAGAATAATCATTTAGGCGATTCAATTGCATCATTGCGCCATACAGCTGAACGTCATCATAGCCTTTTAAAAAGACTTTTGGTTGTATCAACCCCGTAAGGGATTGAGACGTCATTATATAAAAAGTATTTTAATGGATGTCTCTTATTCGCCATAATATGCCATCTAGATCTTATCATAGATCATACTTCCTGTCACAATCATCATCCTGCCATTGTTTTGGTCGCGTCTTATCGAGAAGAAGCCTAATTTAGAAGTGAGTAAATCAAATAATTCCATGTCTATCATTTAGTTCAGCCTAACAGCTAAAGGTGGACTATCAGTCCTTTCATGACTGTTGGCTCTGTCTACCCCGCAAGAGAATAGACGTGTCTTTATGAATGTTTGTATGTATAATTTTTTCAACTTCTCATTCCTACCCTGTAGCGAGGCGCGCGCGACGCCGTTTTGATTGTGCGATAAACTATCGTTGTCCCGTTTCATTCATTCATATAGTCACGTCTATATTCCTTGCGGGGTAGACAGAGCCGACATTCTCGAAGTGACCGATAGGCCACGTTCAGCTGTTTGGCTATATGATAGAACTGAGCTTCAAATAGTGACAGGTTGCTAGCCCATCGCCTGAAATAAGAATCCCAAATTTATAAGCCTGTCCCTTTGTCGTCTCTTACGACATTGAATGGGAAATGAGATGGAGTGGTCCTATTCTTTTTTATATTGGTGCCGGGATCCACACGGCAATCCTGTTTCATGTGAGAATAAAAAGCGTAACACTGATTGTTTTTCGAGATTGTTACAGAGACATATGTGATCATATAGAGAAACTGCTAACATGTATTGTATATTATAGATTTCATTTTCATTTCATCAAATCATCATACAAAACGAATTCCTTTTTCCATTTTAACAAAAAAATCTCTTTACAAACTGTATCATAAAACTCTGTAAAATAAATTAATATCGTCAAAGGCTTCGCTATTTAAATTACAGGTAAAACAGAGCTCTGTAAATGTTGCCGATAAATAAAACTTACATTCCATTAAAAACTGTGTTTCATTTCAAATAAAACATAAAATTTTGAATAAAATTTTACTTTGACGTGTCATATTGAATTGGTATAGATATAGTTATCGCGTAGTTAAATGATTGTGTTTTTTATTCTTTTTTATTGTAAATTTTATTTGAGCCTTCATTATTGTTTGGTAAAATTTGACTATAGCAGAAATAATTACCTTTCAGTCACTTCAAGACTGTAGACACTATATAGCCCGTGAGGGATCAGGACGTGATTATGGGTGTGTATGTATTTAAGGTAAAAAGTATTTCATACAAGTGCCGATTCAAGAATTGTCAATTTCCTGTTCGATTACATAAATACGTCATTTAGTATTAAAGTCTGATCGACATTTCAGTGTGATTACTCGATATTGAATAGTTATTAATTTTATTTATGTACATCAAAGAAAATAAGAATAAAACTTAAAATAAAGATTAATTCAGTACAAGGGCACAACTTATTTATAGAGAAATTTCTTCCAGCAGTCCCACGACAGGAAAGTATAAAGAAAGTCATGTTTGTGAGGTCGTTACCAACTCTGTGCAAAGGCATGTTTGTGGGGTCAATGCTCTGTGCAAATTATAATTAAAAGTATAGTTATACTCCTGATATGAACCTATCTAACATTATGCTGTTACATCGCCGACATATAAACGATATATTATACATAGGTATATGTAATTTAGTGAAAATACGTAAAGTGAATGAGAAATTGCTATCTCGTGGACATATTTGTTTGATCAAAAGCGTCTTTGACCATCCAATATGAGGGGCGGAAATTTGATTTCACAGATTTCTGTCGGGATTCACTTGATGTTCTAGAATATGTGTCAGTTTTACCGAATATGATATTTTTTACCGACTACGAAAACTGAGAAGCTAAATTTGATAGATTATGAGTATTTATGTGTCGTAAAATTAAAAAGACGATTGTTAGTTTACTAGATAACTGTTATCCTTTATCATAATCATTATTCACACTTCATTTCGAAATTCTTCTCTTCCTAGGTAGTTTGACCTAATGAAGACAGATTGTTAACTAGCCTGAAAGCAGGAACAATTGCCCAAAATAAAGGAAAAATGTAAATATACATACATACATACATACATACAGTTAACTTTATATCTCTTGCGGGGTAGACAGAAACAACAGTATTGAAAGACTAAAATACCAAATACATACAACCACGTCTATATCCCTTGCTGGGTAGACAGAGCTGGCCACGTTCGGCTGTTTGGCTTAATTACTCGTATATAGTTGAGATCCAAATAGTGACGGGTTGCTAGTCCATCGCCTTAAAGTAGAATCTCAAGTTTATAAGCCCATCCCTAAATTTTATTATATACATATATGATCTTAATAATAGGCCAAATAGCTCAATGTGGCCTATCAGTCATTTCAATACTGTTGGCTCTGTCTACCCCGCAAGGGATATAGACATGATTATATGTATATGTATGTGAATAAAAAGTAAATATCAGTATTGAAAACCATTTGAACCAAATCACTCCAATTTTACTCTCAGACATGGTTCCACAAAAGCATTATATTTTTTTGACTCACACTACACCATAAATAATTCAAACGCCCATATTTTTTCTTTAAAGCGTCATCACTTTTTCATCAAAGCGTGCAATGTTTCTGTTCGAAACATACATTTCCACGTATAGTGGATATTACAAGGTAAACTTAGTGAATTTCGTGCTAGAACGATTTTATATAAGCTGTTACGTGCACTCGGCTTGCGGGTTTTATGGTCGGATCATAAAAATGATAGATCACTATATGGTTCATTCTTTACATAGTAACGCGGTTACACAGAGGTACCTATTTGTTTTGATAGCATTTTTTTATTCAGCACATTTCTCATTGAGAGTTTTGCGGAGTCGACAAGAACAACTTATTTGGTGCTGAAATAAAATGAATCTGAAACATCTGCTGTGATTTACTCAAGTTATCTGATGATATATTTTGTATTCAGCAGTTTGAAGTGGTCTGTAAATTTTTTGTGATACTTCTGCCTCCTTGTGTTATTCCCGTTTACAACCTCACCTATTTATACATATACAAAGTCACGAACAAAGATCAAAGTATAATTTATCGTGTCTTTTGATTGGAAGGAAATCTTTTACATTACATACATGAGTAGGTGAGGTAGCGGGACGTTATACATATACTACAAGAAACATTTACCCGAAACTGCCCACACACAGCATATATACATATAATCACGTCAATATCCCTTGCGGGGTAGACGGAGTCAACGGTCTTGAAAATACTGAAAGGCTACGTTCAGCTGTATTGCATAGTGACAGGTTGCTAGCCCATCGCCTACAAGAGGAATTCCAAGTTAACAAAGCCTATCCCTTAGTCGCCTTTTACGACATCCACGGGAAATATATAAAGTGGTTCTATTCTCAAGTGCTGAAAGCGACACGGCAAATAACATCACCTTTTTATTGATATACGTTTGAGTGTTATGGATTCGTTTTGCTCGGTAGACCAGCAGCTCTCCTTGTTCTAGTGATGCCTCTAAATAGCGGCAGGAATAAATAAAATAAAGACATACATACATATAATCACGTTTATATCCATTGCGGGGTAGACACAGCCAACAGTCTTGTTAAGACTGATATGCCACGTTCAGCTATTTGGCTTTGAGATAGAATTGAGATTCAAATAGTGACAGGTTGCTAGCACATCGCCTAAAAGAAGAATCCCAAGTCTATAAGCCTACCCCTTAGTCGCCTTTTACGACATCCATGGGAAAGAGATGGAGTGGTCCTATTCTTTTTTGTATTGGTGCCGGGAACCACACGGCGCCAATAAAATAAAGAGATTGCAAAAATACGGTCTTTACTTTTCCACTGACAAAACGAGACACCAACAAAGCACTATTTAAAAAATTACATTAAAAATAATAAAAACATATGAAATTCAACCTTTTTGTACATTTGAGTTAAATTCAGAGGTTGGTTGGTTTAAAAATTTCGAACTATGACCCGTTTCGCTCACTTCATTAGCGCAGAAGTGCAAAAGACCCAAAACATCCATTGGACCCTAATTAATCCGTAGCTGTGGCTGCACCTTACGCTGCTTCATTAGTGTGGTACGTTGATTAAATACCAGGCGAGCGGTTGAACCGCTAAGGTGCTCGGTTAAAATGGGTGTTGCGCATAAAGGCACAGGTTCAAATCCTACCGGCCACATGGTGTAACAATGGTAGACATAGGTTTAGTTATTGTACAAATAGACATTGGTATGAACTAATTTCGAAGTTATGTACATTAGTTTGCATAATAACCAACCATATTACGTGTGAAGGGCAAATGAAGCAACTGGATGTGTAATCATGATACAATACTGTTAAGGTTCCACTACAAAGATTGCGGAGGTCAAATGCGAGTCGTTTCGTGTAAAAACCTGACTCGTCTATATCCCTTGCGGGTTAGACAGAGTTAAAAGTCTTGAAAAGACTGATAGGCCACGTTCAGCTGTTTGGCTTATAATATTATAATAGAATTGAGATTCAAATAGTAACAGTTTGCTAGCCCATCGCCTAAAAAAGAATCTCATATTTATAAGCCTAACCCTTAGTCGTCTTTTACGACATCTATGCGAAAGAGAAAAAGTGGTCCTATTCTTTTTTGTATTAGTGCCAGGAACCACATGGCACCACAATCTTCTATAATGAGAGGAAATCATTATTGTCTCATTTTAATTGGCTATAATTTGCTGCTTAACATGACTATCTTTACGTAAACTTCGCTATACAAGTTTAATTTCCCACGGACTTATCAACTTTAGTTGTTAAAGGCACTTCCCGAGTTACGATGACTTGTATAATTTTACAAAGACGCGTAAGTATGAATTGCTTTTAAACAGCTACTTTTCCTTCCCTTTCGAATATAAAACGTTCATAAATTACATTGTTCGGGAGGCTAAAAATAACGACAATACAAAATGTAGATATTGCTTTTGTTTGTGCCGTGTGGTTCCCGGCATCAATTGAAAAAATAATAGGACCAATCCGTCTCTTTTTTCTAGATGGCGTGAAAGGCGACTTAGGGATAGGCTAATAAGTTATTTAGCTAAACAGCTGAACGTGGCCTAACAGTCTTTTTTTAAAACTTGGCAAGAAGTTGGCTCTGTCTGCCCTACAAGAGTAGATACGGCACATAGACGTGATTATATGTATATATGTTGTTTAAACTGCTTTGTTTTGTTCATTAAAAGATTTTAATGAGTCGTCAAAATTCAACGAAATTCGTCTTTTTTTATATAAATAAAATTGAAAAATACACCGTAAGAAATTTTTTTTTCTACTCTTTCCTTATTTTGTAGAATACATGTCATTTTAATGCCTATCTACTAACATCATAAAATAAAAATAGTCATAGGAATTGATCGCTAAGCTTGTCGTGAAATTTGTTTTGTCTAAGAACCTAATAATAAGATGCCTTAAGGATTGATGGATGTAAATAGAGTAAAGGATAATATATTGTGGCCTGCTCTGCCTGCCCACCCGGGGAAGAAGCGTATACGTACATATAATCACGTCTATATCCCTTGCGGGGTAGACAGAACCAACAGTCTTACAAAAGGCCGTAAGACCACGTTCAGCTGTTTGTCTTAAGGTTAAAACTTCAACTTCAACTTCAACTTCAATCAACAGATTCAAATTGTAGCAGTTGCAAGCCCATCGCCTAAAAGAAGAATCCCAAGTTTATAAGCCTATTCCTTAGTTGCCTTTTACGTTCACGTGAAAAAAATGGAGTAGTCCTATTCGTTTTTAATTGGTACCGGGAACCACACGGCACAAGAAAGTAGCGTATGTATGTAATGTAGGAAGAAAGAAAAACAATGTAACATCAGCATTTCATTCCGATGCCTATGAAGACATGATGTGTGGCGAAACTTTAGCAATAATGTTCCACAAACCGCTCATAAAGTGATTCTTTCATAAGTAATATTGGGGAACACAATTGGATTATAGGTTACGGGAACTTTGCGGTTTGCCGTTTTCAAGATGGCGGTATTTTTTCGTAATTCTAATGAATGTGCCGTGTGGTTCCCGGCACCATTAGAAAAAATAATAGGGCCACTCCATTTCTTCCTCGTGGATGTCGTAAAAGGCGACTAAGGGATACGCTTATAAACTTGGGATTTTTCTTTTAGGCGACAAGCTAGCAACCTGTCACTATTTGAATTTCAATTCTATCA
Organism: Amyelois transitella; assembly: GCF_032362555.1. Taxonomy (NCBI): domain Eukaryota; kingdom Metazoa; phylum Arthropoda; class Insecta; order Lepidoptera; family Pyralidae; genus Amyelois; species Amyelois transitella. The sequence goes on from NC_083509.1 coordinate 10,484,302, forward strand.
TTAAGCCAAACAGCTGAACGTTGGCTATGTCTACCCTGCAAGGGATATTAGCGTGATTATATGTATGTATGTTCAAATGAACTTTTATTAAGTAGCGTGTCCGTTTGACGGATTTTAATCACTATTAATACATAGTATAAAGTCGCTTCCCACATATTTCCCTCTGTTTTTATGTATGCTTGGATCTTCAAAACAACATAACAGATTTTTAAGCAGTTATTGGAATACTAAGCGGGCCGGTAGTATTTCATAATGTAATAAGAGTCTAGAACGTAATTAGGATTCAAATCCTATCGCAGCCTTGAACCTATGACTTTTATTAAGATATGTACATTAGTTTGATTGCTAACTCTACGGCTGTTCTTACAATTAGTGAAACCATCGCAATGAAATCTGCACATTTGAGGGACTAAAAGTGTTATCAAAAGTTCTCCAGCCTGCGTAGCATGGCACGCGCGACTCCGTTTTTATGATCGCGCGATAAACTATTTCTTTTTTTTTATTGGTATCGGGAACCAAGAAAAAACACAAATATTATTTCATGTTATTACGAGTACCTGAATTTGTCACATTGCTGTACAAAGCCCTCTCTGTCTGGCCTCAAGTCAATAATGTGACGCAGATATCTATTGAGTCCCAGTGCATTTTGCAAATTAAAATGGTATTGACTACGAAACAGGACTCACTTTTCTTTTAATGTCCCGTCAATTTCTAAACCAGCTTGACATAATTTTCCGAAGACTATTTTTTATCGAAGTGTCGCATTCCTTACAAAGAAATATCATTTTATGATACCAAAAACCCTTGACTATAAATTTCTTCATGAAATGAAACCTATCATAAAATATTAGAACGTCTAGTCACATCATATCTTACGCTAGCTAAAACGGGACTTTCGTTGACTTTTACCGAATACGACTGTTATATCTCTTTATCTTTTGTTTACTGTCTGCGAGCGTTATATGTCCCTGTTTCGGAGATTCTAAGTCGTATTTATGCTTACTTTACATTTGGGGGAGTTAGCAACTCGCTACAGGGACTCAATTACTGAATTTCGTATGCGAATGTTCTTCACAGCGTATACGAATACTGATAACTGATATGCGAGTGAAATCAACAATGTATTGCTTTATGTACGTGATAGCAATAATGCACTAAATTAATGAACAGTAAATATATAACAGTAAATCAAATGAGATATCATTTTTGTATACCTAAATTTCTAGTTCATTCTTTTAGTACCTCTTCTTAGTACTTAATCTGATTTCCTTAAAACAAAATATGTATATTTGTATCCTGCACCCATTTTTAAGGTTTCAATAAAAATATACTGATATAAAAAACAATCCCAAACACTTTTTATGTTCGAAAGTCACAAACTTCGTTACTCTTATAAATAACTCATCATAAATGAAATTGTAATACGCAATTGAAATTTGGTATTTAACAATCGAGCCCCTAGGAAGTTCGTAATTCTTGAATGACGGGGATTGTTTAAGCCGTTTGAAGTATACGATTCGCAAATTATACAGAGATATGAATGATCATTTGAATTTATAACAAGTTGTAAAGAAACTCCCTGTTACATTTTGTGTGATGGAGTCGGTGTTTCGGAGTTTGGAATTCATTAATAATTTTACTTTCTTTGGATTGCTAACATCAACTTATGAGCGTCAGTGGTCGAATCGGTAATGTGCCCGGTTAAGAAGAGTGATGCACAGAAAGGCACAGGTTCGAATCCCACTTCGGCCATGTACCAATGACTATTCAAAAGTTATACATTAGTTTGAATACCAACCGATGCTGTTACGGTAAGGAACAACTTCGTGTGTAAACCTGCACCAATCGTGGAGTAACCATGATCCATCCAGTACTGGCTAGGTTCCCCTGCAAAGGTTGCGGAGGTCAGACGGGAGTCGATTTGTGTTAACAACCCAAATCAGGATTCATGGTCAAAGGCATAACCGCGGGCTCCTCTCCAGAGTTATGAAGATGCAACCGGGACTAAAGCCGGGAGGGATAAGTTAACATCAACTGAATTTCTTTTTCTTCTTCAATTTATCACTATACTAGAGGACATTCGTAGTTCTTCCCACGCGTAAAGAAAAACGTTACTTCCCATTCCCGCGGTCTGGTCAAGATTGCTGGAAGGAGGTGGATGAGAAAAGCACAAAACCGTGGAGAATGGCGTGCATTACTAGAGGCCTACATCCAGCAGTGGATGAATATGGGCTGAAGAAGAAGAAGATGTATAACGTCTTAAACTTAAGAAAGAGTAGAAGAGAGAAGAAAATGAGACTTAACGACCCTGTTAGTAATATAGTAACATGTGTCTGGAAATTGTGCTCAAAAAAAAAAAACAAAAGCACATAAATCCTAGGATTTTTTTTTGGGTAACAAAGCTGAGATAACCATTTAAATGAATAAATAACGTGAGCTTAACGATGATTGATCGGTTAAGTTAGCTGAAACTTTGTAATTGACTAATTGAGGTGTCCACGCTTTCGACGATTAATATATTTCACAATTTATTCGGTTCCAATTATATTTACGGATGGACTTATAAAGATATATTGTTAAATTTATGGAATTTTGCCGTTTATACGAACGTAAATATCTCGTTTATTTCCCAAAGAAAAACAACTTTCCTAAGGTTTCAGCATACCTCTTTCGCTTCATCCACAATCATAGTGCCTTTCACACTCATATTTCATATCCATAAATCTGTATGTCATACGGCTAAATCTCTTGGCCGATTTCGGACATAGGAATTAACTTTTTCTGAAAATCCTTACGGGAGTTAAGATCCGTGAAACAGCTACTTCATAATTTATCATACTTAAACACACATACATACTCGAACTCTGTTAAAGAGGCATGTACATATTATGTAATGTCTCACTGCGTGCCGTGTGGTTCCCAGTAATTAAGAGTAGTACGAGTCCACTTTTAGCCATGGATGTCGTAAAAGGCGACTAAGGAAAAGGCTGATAAACTTGAATTTTTTCTTATAGGCAGTGGTTACGCAACCTGTCACTATTTGAGTCTTAAATCCATCGGCTGCATATGGCCTTTCAGTCTTTTTAAGACTGCTGGCTCTGTCTACTTTACAAGTTAGTATTCAAACTAATATACATAACTCTCAACAATAGTTATTGGAACATAGCCGAGGTGGGATTTGAACCTGTAACTTTCTACTCATCACGCATCACGCACCGAATCGGTAAGGTTCATGAGGTGATACGTAGAAGTGAATCGCTCAAAGTTTTTAAAGACAATCATTATAACATCGAAACTAGAATTTTTCAAAGCCCATTGAAAACTGAAGTTACATCGATTACGATGAGAGATAATGCCTCCGTATGATTCATAGCCGATTTAAAATTCGTTCTTGATATATTGCCGGTTCAACGTACCTACATCGGGAACTTGTGAGAATCATCTGCGGTAAAATCTGTGGATAGCTTTTAAGGTTCTTTATTTTATCACTATTACTATTGTCTGAGAGTTCCCTTCAATAAGAATTGGAGATAAACGGATACAATTACATACATGCATACATATAGCCACGTCTATATCCCATTCAGTCTTGAAAAGACTGATAGGCGACGTTCTACTTTTTGGCTTGATCTTTGAATTGTGATTCAAATAGTGACAGGTTGCTAGCCCGTCGCCTAAAAGAAGAATCCCAAGTTTATTAGCCTACCTTAATCGCCTTTTTTAGACATCCATGTGAAAGAGGAGTGGTCTTACTTTAGTTTTTTTTTTATTGGTGCCGGGAAGCACACGGCTTGATACATTACCACAATAATTTGGAGATGCCAATCAATATTAAGATGCTTATTGTGTTGAATTCTTTTGGCTGCTTATACAATTTACCTACTTACAATTTAAAAATAGTCACGCCACTGGCTGGCAGAGACTTTCCACTTGACTTGCAACTTTCCACTTGCCACGATTCCCGCCTATTTGTTTAGCTTTATGTATTTAACTTTTTTACACCGACTCGCTGGGAATTATCAAAAATATCCTATGTTACTTCTAATAGGTTACTTCACTGTGAAAAATTTATTCAAAAGTAGTACAGTAGTTTTTGAGTTTATTCGTTACAGACAAAATCACTATTATTTTCTCTTTCTTAAAAATTGGACTTAAATGAAATAAATGGTTGCGCCTTAAGATATCAGGATGCAAGCCGCGCGGTAGTTACAACGTATTGCACTTCAATGGTGCAAAGCGATTGTATTTGAAATGAATTGCACATGTGCCGTATATGCCGTAGTAGAGGCTGCCCGTGCTTCGTACGCGTGGAATCAATCCCGCGGGTACTCCGGGATAAAAAGTAGCCTATATGTTATTCTGGGTCTTTAGCTACCTACATATAAAATTTCATCGTAATCGGTTCAGTAGATTTTGCGTGAAAGAGTAACAAACATCCATACTGACATCCTGACATACTCACAAACTTTCGCATTCATAATATTAGTAGGATAATTACATTAATAAAAATATTATTGTACGGCATTATATTAAATTTATTTAACATAACATAATCACGTCTATCTCTATTGCGGTGAAGACAGAGCCAACAGTTATCAAAAGACTAAAGGGTTCAGCTGTTTGGCTTAATTAAATAATTGAGATTCAATTAGTGACATCACGCAGGTACAAATTCAAGTTATTTATATTAGTTTGATTGCTAACCTTTGATTATATGGTGATAAAGAAGTTCCTTACATCCTGTGTGATTATATATATATTTTTTTCTATAATTTGAAAATTCATAAAATAACGACAATCTTTATTGGACTAATTCTACAACGTTTTAGAGAGCAACGGATAGCTATAGACGTAATACGCTTACATAAGAAGTTGCCGCCTGAGGATAGCGAGCTACCTACTTTACTTGGTGAGCGCTAAAGTAGACCAAAGGAGAAGATTAGGCGCGCGCGCGTGCTTATGTAGGGTACCCGGGTGGTAAAGAGGGCCGCAGGAAGACCACGGCGGGATGACGTCACACCTGTTATTTTTTTTGTGTCTGATAAGTGGAAATTGGACCTTATAACAACGCGTATAGTGTACAACGTAGTAACAACACAAACTTAAATAAGCCTTTGAAAATGTTCCAGTTCACTCGTAGATTATGCTATTTTTGGCTCATTCTCTGAACTCATTTCAAAATTTCCTAGAACCTTTATATCCAATAATACAGCCTAATAAAAGTACTGAATACGTTCAGTTTCAGTAAAATATTTCCGTCTTTTATAGATATCTCAATAACCTATTGAACATTCTAAGCCGCTTCATCGAACACAGGTTTTATTCTAAATCCTTTAACCAATTGTATTTTGTATTCAATTCCTAGAAAGAAATAAGCCAAACAGATTTTTGTTTTGTAAGTAAGGATGATAAATATGAGACATTATGAAGACCTCTTTATAAACTTCATGAAAAGAATAGTAATTACCATAGAAATAAATTTTGAATGGGAACTATATTTTCTATCACCAAAATTTATATTTGTCATCAAGTTGTATCACCTAATAAATAGATCTATCGCCACGAAATATTTTCGTTCTCAGATAAACAAAAATTGTTCCCAGGTATGAATTATCAAATTAATGTTAATATATGTGTAAAATAAGAGATCGATAACCAATAAAATTATATTGAATTACATGAATATAAACTTCGTTCTTATAATAATAGTTTTGTTACTTAAATAATAGCTCTGTGCTCAGAATGGTAGATCTGTCACCAAATAAATCGATTATCGATCCCTGACTGCGACTCCTTTTTATTTGATATTTTGTCACCAATACAGTAGTAACATTTTATTTCGTTCAGATATTAAATTAATAGTATTCGTTACCAATTTAATACATCAATTTATAATTTTAATGAAAAAATGATCAAAGGGGCGGAGACAAATTGGCGCGCTTTAAAAATTGACCAATCCGGCCTCAACGATGGGTAGTAGTTAACTATTGATTATTTTAACTTTAATTAAGTGTTTTATCTACTATTCTGCTAGCCATAAGCCAGCTATTTTAAACCAGCGCTGATTGTTCAGTGGTAATTATTTTCAACAATAAATATTGATTATTTTAACTTTAATTGTTTTATTTACTACTCTGCTAAAAATTTTATTTAAATATAATTTATACTACCAGTGTAAATTTAGAACCTTGGGAGTCTAGTTAAGTAGCAGAATCTTTTGGTTGAAACGATGATGACAACCCTAATTTTTATTTGAACTTAATGCAATTTTCTAGTAACATAATATGATTTATTGGTGATCTCTTAAAATTAGTTTGCTTAAATACTTATTAGGACACACCTATTATAATACATACAAAAACATTTATTTGGTACTAGACCTTATATCTCAGGATTTTAGGTGATTTATTGTGGAACTTATTTTGCATTGTTTGGTGACTACATTTTGGTGACAGATCTACTATGTTGAGGACAAACCCTATTATTTAAGAAACACAAAACTAATTAAATTGGTGATAGCTTAAATGATACCCATTTTGAATTTGAGCGACTAAGACAATCATAATAGTATTTTTAAGACCTTCCAGATACCCTGAAAAGAATTTGTCGTTCTATTTTTATTTACTTAGTTCTTTACAATCATATTGAAATAGAAATACTTATTCAAATTGTAAAAAAACAACATTAAAACAGTTACACTGTTCGCCTGACTAGGATTCTCTGTGTCGTAAAGTCTGTGTAGAAATCTAGCACATTTATTTTAATCACAAACTTATAAAATTTTTCGTGTTTCTTCTTACATTTTCCAATACTATGTTTCGGAGCCTGAGATCTGTAGTTACTTCAACAATGATCGATTATAAACGTCACGTCTATATCCCTTACGGGGTAGACAGAGCCAATAGTCCCGAAAGAATGAATGGCCACGTTCAGCTGATCGGCTTAATGATGGAATTGAGATCCAAATAGTGACAGGTTGCTATCTCATCGCCTAAAAAAAGAATCACAAGTATGTAAGCCTATTCCTTAGTCGTCTTTTACGACATCCATGGGAAAGAAATGGAGTGGTCCTATTCTTTTTTATATTGGTGCCGGGAACCACACGGAACTTTCTTTCTTTCTTTTTCTAATTAAATTAAGCAAAAACTGGTAATTTGCAGTTTTTTTGCCACCATACTGGTCAGAGATTAAATTTCCATCCACTTAAATCCTTATTATCGGAAGATTGAATCTATTCCTGTCCTCCATAGCCTTTCAGAATGTAGGCTATTCAAGATGTGTAGCCGCCCGAATGAATTCAAGTTTTATTATAAAGGCTTTATTTTGAGGTGTCCCCGTGCCCGTTGACGCAGAAATTCGATTATCTGTCATCTTGGGTAATATTTGGAGTTGATCCAGTATTTTATAGAGGAATTTACGGATTTATTTCTGTGATTATAAGTCTATTAAGCTTATACTTTGAACTGTTATTGGATTTGGGCTACCAACTTGACATTGTCTTAATCAAAATTCTATCTCTGTTGTTGGCTCCGTCTTCTCTATATGGGATAAAGACGTAATATCTATCTATACATATAATAAATCTGTAGAAGGGTCAATTCTGTACATTGAAAATATTGAAAAAATAAATAGCAGGGGGTTTTACTGGATCGATACCAAACACAAATATGTGATTAAAAAAATTTTTGTCTGTCTGTCTGTATGTTCAGGCATCACGTGAAAACTAACGGTTCGATTTTGATGAAACTTGGTATAATTATACCTTATTATCCTGGGCATAAAATAGGATACTTTTTATCTTGGAAAAATACTAAGAAAAAAAATCTTAATTTTTCAGTTTATCTATAGACGTTGTTCTGTAGAACCGCGAACACACGTTACGTTACCCGCAGTAGATTCAGCGCCGTAACATGTAGCGCCAAAAGTCGGATTTAGCTTGAACCGTTAGCGGCACACGCGGGCCGCTACTAATTACTATGAAAAAAATACTTTAGTCCGGTCAATCTAGACATTCGAAGCTACATTAATTCCCATCAAGCTGAAAATGAGTACAATTGTTTAAACCACAGTCAACAGCATTATTTCAAAATTCCTCATGATTCCGGAAAAATTACCCAAGGTCAAAGGTAAAAAATGGGTGTTTCGCGATTTTCTTTCAAACGGTAAGTTTTTCAAATCGGAAAATTACCTCTGACATAAATTGTAGATCATAAAGTTATCTATAAAAAAGGTATCAATAATTTTTTCAAGTTTCTGAGATATAACGATGCAAAAAGTTGCAAGCGTCATAATATGCACACGTTTCCACGCCACCTCTGAGGTAGTGTACTATTAGCCCGTTTTTTTTAACATTTTTATTATTAAACTTGAAAAAGTCTGAAATAGGTTAGAATAAACACGTGTTTTCACTACGCAGTGGCACTCAAGAATAACTTTCGCATTTATTATTTAAAAAAATTAGAATAACCCTAAGTGAAAAAAATGCGTGGTTCCCGGCACCATTACAAAAAAGAGTAGGACCACTCCATCTTTTTCCCACGGATGTCGTAAAAGGCGACTAAGGAATAGGCTTATAAACTTGGGATTCCTCTTCTAGGCGATGGGCTAGCAACCTGTCACTATTTGAATCTCAATTCTTTCACTAAGCCAAACAGCTGAGCGTGGCCTATCAGTCTTTTCAAGACTGCTGGCTCTGTCTACCCCGCTAGGGATATAGACGTGATTATATGTAAAATCATCTTAGGACAATAATAGAGATTACAATTAAATCAAATTAAAACTAAAACTACTTATAAAAAGAAAGAAAAAATATGAGTCATAAACTAAAATTTAATTTATAAATTGTACAGTCCCTTGCATAGCATCAATATGCGGGAGTGTGCCCAGAAGGCTGGCAGCATTGCCAATTTGAATGGCAATGCTGATTCTCTGAGCCACATTATTTCCAGCCCTCCGGTCAAGAGATACCTCAATCAGCTTTTTCGACAATTGTCGGAAAAGCTGATGGGCAGATAGGCCCCCGGTCCCAGAGTTTCTACCCCAAAAGGTTCAAAAGTATAGGTATTACCAATACCTACATATTTGCACCGTTTGAGGTTTTTTGCCTTATTTGAAGCAGAACCGGCCTTAGATTTATTAACCTGAAGATGAGACGGCGCAAGTGTGTCGACACAAGTAGCATCCCACACCAAAGGCCGCCCCAATCTCCAGGGTACCAAAGTCATACCATCCGGTCTCTTGGCATCATCCCGAGCCAGACCGTTTGGTTCTAGAACAGCTGGAACATAGATGATGGTAAGAGCACGGAGGATTATATTATTTAGGGCGGCATGGCGCCCTAAACGGCCGGCACTCCTAGGGCATGAGAGGGCGTGGCGTCCATAGCCGTCAATGGTATCCCCGCAAGGACTACTATTATTAAAGACTTACGGTATTTCATGTGTGGAGCATTCTGAGATAAAGCAGGTATACGACCCTAGCCACGTACACAATTAAACAGAGAGACAGATGTCAAGGTTTCACTACAGTATAAATGAAGGGACTGGGTTTCATTATACTTATGTAAATTTTATATTTTGAATTCAAGTTAAAAATACCGACAGAACAATATTTTTACTTATATTACTGCTACACAGAGTATATACGAGACGTGCTTATGCATATTTTGACGCTTGCAACTTTTTGCATCGTTATATCTCAGAAACGGTAGGTTTGTTGAAAAAAAATATTGATTTCTTTTTATAGATAACTTTATGATCTACAATCTATGTCTGAGGTAATTTTCCGATAAAACTTACCGTTTTGAAGTAAATCGTGAAAAACCCATTTTTTTACCTTTGACCTTGGGTAATTTTTTTCCTTAAACCGGAATCATGGGGAATTTTGAAATAATGCTTTTGATAGTGTTTTAAACAATTATACTCATTTTCAGCTTGATGGGAATTAATGTAGCTTCATCCTTTTTTTGGTCTAAATTGACCGGACTACATACTACAGAACGCGAACTCAACAGCCGTAGCTCAATAGAGGGATCTCCCTAATTATTATAGGGCTAGCCGTAATTGGGTCCAATAGATATTTATAAGATGTCATTGTCAGGGTTACTCAAAATGGAGAAATAAACCATCCACGCGAAGACCGACATCCGCGCGGACGGAGTCGCGGGGGGAAGCTAGTAAATGAATAAATATATACGGGACAAATAACACTGATTGAGTTAGCTTCGAAGTAAGTTCGAGACTTGTGTTACGAGATACTAACTCAACGAAACTATATTTTATAATAAATACTTATATTGTGCCGTGGTGCCGTGTGGTTCCCGGCACCAATAAAAAAAAAGAATAGGACCACTCCATCTCGTTCCCATGGATGTCGTAAAAGGCGACTAAGGGATAGGCTTATAAACTTGGGATTCTTCTTTTAGGCGATGGGCTAGCAACCCGTCACTATTTGAATCTCAATTCTATCATTAAGCCAAACAGCTGAACGTGGCCTATCAGTCTTTTCAAGACTGATGGCTCTGTCTACCCCGTAAGGGATAAAGACGTGATCATATGTATGTAATGTATGTACTTATATTATTAGTTGCATATTTTTAGGAAGGTTATTTTCCCTTCGGACATTTTCGAAACCATATTTCGAAACTGGTTTCTTAATAAAACAGAATTTACCAACTTTAACGAATTAAAAATTTACTTATTTTCTCCGGTTTAACATACAACAATCGGAATCAGACAAGTAACTTCTGATTAACAGATAACTCGATCTTGTACATTAATCGCTCGAGACAATAGCTCGCAGGCCTCCTTAACTTTCCAATGATTTAACTTTAGCAGCCATCGGATGTTGGAGTTGATCGGTACCCGTCCGTGGTGCCCCGGACTTTCCGACTTAAAAAAAAAGTAAAGACGCAGTGGTTATATTTTATTTTTTAATATTTCTCTTAGGTAGAGTCTAAAGCTTGCTTGAGTATACAGAGAATATGTGGGTAATTTTGTCATCAAAGTAAAAAAAAAATTACATTCAAATTTAAATATTTAAAAAAATATTATCAAAAGTTATTTTCTTCATTGTATTTTACTATATGTTCGGAAATATTGAACCGACCAGGAAAATTCTTTCGCTGGTAAAAATATACATTATATGCAAGCAGGTATAGGCTATGTTTGTTGTGTAAAATAAAACCAAAGTTCATTGAAATATCGTACATAGGTTCCGAGTTATTTATACCCATAGGAAAATCCTCAATTAGTTTGTTGAATCCTACTACAGTACTACTACTACTGTTTCTCACAAATACTACTGAACCTATTACGATGAAATTTGGTATGTAGGTAGCTGAAGACCCAGAATAACATATATGCTACTTTTTATCCCGGAGTTCCCGCGGTATTGATTTCACCCAGACGAAGTCGCGGGCGGCCTCTAGTTATTACAAATGAATAAAAAATCTTTAGCGATTCTTTTTGTGCACTCTTTACTTAACTTAAGAGTACTGAAAAATAATATCTCCTATTAAAAACAAATAAAACAAATATTTTTTTACTAGACAATATGCCTTTATTTTTAAGGGATGTAGGTAAAAGCGTGCTATCCCGGTCGATATTATGGGATCACCCGTTCGACGGCTTAAAGTACGCAACTTTTTACATTAGAAAGGCTTTATTGACCTTCCGTAGTTAAATCGCTTTTTCAAGGGCCTCCAGGGGTTGTATCTTTTTATTTCATTAATTCTTGGGTGAAGATTTTACGAGCAAAATGTATCTCTTGAGTTTTGCAGCCAAGATATGGGAGCTTTTACAGTTTCGTCATGTCTGTATATTCATATGTCACAGCAATAACGATTTTTTTAAAAGTGATACCAATTTGTATACCTCTAAGTGTTGTTATCTTAACAGGTAAGTTTTCTATAGACATCTTTATGTGTACTTTTTAAAATAATCAGATGAAAAACATGTAAAAGAGCTATCAAATAATTAGGCCACTTACAGACGAATCTCAGTTCAATCACTGAACTATTAAGCACATTATGCCATTTGACATACATACATATAATCACGTCTATATCCCTTGCAGGGTAGATAGAGACAACAGTCTTGAACAGACTGATATAGGCCACATTCAGCTGTTTGGCTTAATGATAAAATATAGATATTCAAATAAGCCATTTGACAACCTACAATTATGTCTAAATCTCAAATTCAGCTCAGTGTGGCAAAAGCCAGAGCCTTGTAACTATTGACTCTGTCTACCCCGTAAGATAAAAAGACGTGATTGTATATTAAACGATTAGCTCTCTCAACTCGATAAGTGAGGCATTTATAAATAAACAGCTACGTAAATAATGTCACGTCGGAACCCTTTCACAATTCATGTAAGTCAGGAATGTGTCCACACGTGAACCCCTCACGGTTCGTTAGCGGATGGAACGTGACGTCAAATGTCCACTAGCGAGGACGCACTTGTGATAAAGTTCTGTTCACCTTTTTTTTTTGTTTTTCGAATAGATTGTTTTTTTTTTTAATCGGAATCTTTTGTTTTTCGAATAGTTTTTTTTAAATCGGAATCTTTTGCCGGTTCAGATGAAGCGTTATTCATTGCCATGTACATAATTCCCACAAAAATCTCCTTGGGGCTTTTTATCTTCCTGTAATCACCCATTGAGTGGCTCCTCCTTAAATACATGGTCGTCAGTCTAAAATACTACATAAAATCATCACGAACTCCATACAATCATATCCAGCCATTGTTGCCTTTGTAATATCTTTTTCAGTACACAGGTCACTTCTATTATTTTCTTAATCGTTTCTTGTTAGCATTTAGATAATCGTGATGCCTTATTTTGCTATATAAGGAAGTGTCGAATAGCCTTTAATATTGTTTGTTGATCCCCTACGATCATATCATAAGCAATGAAGTTCACCACAACAGTAGTAGACTAGCCACTTCTGTGAACACACTTCACAACAATCTATACTAATATTATAAAGCTGAAGAGTGTGTTTGTTTGAACGCGCTAATCTCAGAAACTACTTCAAGTTCAAATTGAATTGAATTTTTTTGTGTTGAATAGAGCATTTATTGAGAAAGGCTTTAGGCTATATAGTATCACGCTGCAACTATAAGGAGCAAAGAAATAACGGAACATGTGAAAAAACGGGGAAAATTATTCATCCTTGAGGGCTTCAATGATGCCCAAAATAACTATTCCACGCGGACGAAGTCGCGGGCACAGCTAGTACAATACAACTCCTTTTCTTCCCAGCTTTCGCTATTCTCACTCAAATTTCTAGTTACACAGTCCACGACATAACACAAATTAATTTAACACCAAACTAATCTATAACAAAACCACCGAGTAGACATTTCCAGGTGGCTCCAGCCACTTTGCAATTAAAACTTGTACCGATACACACGTTTTGGCAAAAAGCAAAACGCACGATATCGACACGGGAGATAAATGGCGTTAACTTTTAATTACTTCGTAGAATTCCGTGGTTTTGTGACACCGCAAGTGTGTTTGTCTAGTTTTGTCGTAGTTAAAACGCGTTGGTGATGAAAGGGTTTGCTGAAGTGCCTAAAGCCGTGTAGTTCCCGAAACTTAGGAGTTAGATCTTTTTTTTTCCTTATGGGTATTGTAAAAGGTGACTAAAAGAGTTTAAATTTATCTAAAGTTAGCTCCATGGTGGTCAGGTAAGTAGGTAGGTCAAAGAAAAAAAACTAAAGTATAATATTGTAATAATGGGATTATTCTTTTAGGCGATACGTTAGCAACTTGACACTAGCTGAATTTCAACTCCTTCAATTATGCTATTCAGCTTAGCTTTACAGTTTGAAATAAATTGTTGGCTCTATCCACCCCGCAATGGATATAGACGTGATTTATGTATGTCTACGCCTACATTAAGTCAACCCACAAGATATTATGAACGTGTTGTAGATACAACAGGAAAATTTGGGCAATTTAAAATTTGCTTAAAATTTTGAGTGCTTGGAGTTGAGTAAGAGTTCCGTCAAAGCTTTTAGCAAAAACATTAATTTAAGCTGCTTGCAGTATACTGACTAAATATTGACACAAAATTTGTAGATGTACAATTTTTTTAGGTAAATTTAATCTATATATATAAAACTCTTCCGTTACTGAGTGACTGACTGACAGACAACGCACAGTCGAAACTACTGGTCGTAGACAGCTGAAATTTGGAATGTAGGTTCCTTGGGATATGTAGGGGAGCACTAAGAAAGGATTTTTGGAAATTCAACCCCCAAGGGGGGGAAAAGGGGTAAAAACGTTTCTATGAAAAATCTTATTCCTTGGGTTTATAAACTTGAAACTTGGCATGAACACGTACATAGGCAAGTAAATATGTTTGACATTATAAGTTTTTTCAAACTACCCTCCAATCGTGATTTAGGGGGTGCGATTGGGTGACTGATTTATTAACGCACAGCCGAAACCGCTCGGTATAGGAGTCTGAGATTTTGAACAGAGGTTCCTTTAGTAACATAAGTGAGCACTAAGAAGGGATTTTTGAAATGTCAACCCCCAAGGGGGGGAAACGGGATAAACTGAGCCGGGGCTGCGGGAAAGTTCTAACGAGATACCGTGGCCCCGGAACGCAAAGGGCAACTGAAGGAACGAGGTGGGTTTTAGTCAGTAAAAGTCTGACACTCCCTTCCGTTCCACCCAGAGCGGGAGAGGTCATTTGATGATTTCCCATCCTTAAAAAAAAAGACTTTGTATGACAACTTTCAGTCGTCTCTTTAACATACATAATAACATACATAATTATGTACATACATGCATAACATTAATAACATCACGCCTTTAAATCCCTATTTTGTGTTAACACTACCCATACAAACAGCTAAAAGCCTGTGGAAGAAAAAGCCCTGTCGAGATCATTAAAAAACGCTATATATAACCGAATTACACGTGGGCGAAGCCGCGGGCGGAAAGCTAGTATTATATATTTTTGATGTCATTAAGCCTTCAGAATGACTGTAATTTATTATTTAAATGAATCATATACTAATAAATTAATAATACATATTCTTATTAGATAACCATTGTTATTGCTGAATAAATAAATACATTTTAATGGTAATCAATAACATTAATAGTTTGCATTGCTTTTTATAAAATCACACAATTAATTAAGTACATAATTGTATATAAAAAATGGAATAAGGCTGTAATATAATATATATTTCATTGCTCTTCTTTTTCAATAACCTAATAGCGTTAATGTGGAGTAAATGTCTCAACCTGCCCAAGCGCAACGCAGTTTTAACCGCGCGAAAAACTGTCGTGGTTTCACTTTTTATTATGACGTGAAACGGGACGGCGATAGGTTTTCGCGATATAATAACGGTGTCACGCGTGTTGTTTTTGTATAACTAGATTTTACTCACAGCTTCAACCCGCGCGAATTTAGCGCGACCATAAATAGAATACTGGTTTTTTTGCAAATACCTCAGGCACTAAGTTTTTACAGGGACGAATAGTCGCCTATGTACACTTTCAGTATACCGAGACTCTTACTTATATATACGTAAAACTATATGATTGTTTAAGTAGATAACGCCCGAAGATGTTACAAGCAGACTACTACTTTCGCCTTCATAATATTAGTTGGCATACGCTGGTATGATGATTCAAATGTAGATCTAAAGTAACTAAGATTAAGCTTCTTACCCAACTTTCCGAGTGTATTAGAAGTGCATGTAACAGTTTATAAAGTTACCACGGCTGCTTCCAAACTTAAAACATATGTTATCACACTAACATATTATCGCGTAGTTACATTACCTCCGATCTAAGTTCGTAAGTTGGCAACTAAGAAAGATGAACACACGAACATGAAAGATTTAAGGCACATCTATTTCGCGGCATTAGATAGTGACGTGAAAATAGCGATATATCGATTCGATGTTACGTGTTGGGATTTTATCGTAGGGTTTTTGTTGTGTTCCTCAAGAATACAAAGTTTATTTTGATTGACTTTTACAATTGTCACAATTATTTTCATAAAAGTAATTAGTTATTCTATTATAATGTCAGTTAGAAAACATTAATATTTTTTTTACACAAAATTCAAATCAGCATTTTCTATCTTTTGAGACCATCATGCAAACAGCAAATTACTTAATTGAGAATATTCTATTTAGAGAGATTTCGCAAATAGGTTTATCCGTATAATTCGTAGTCTCGGATGATGATTAAAGGTAAAACTTTTCCCCAAACAGAAGAAAAACAATACGAATAGGGAATGTTGATTTTTTTACACGAGGAAAATAAATTATCATAATTTCTTACGTATATCTCATTACCCTCAAAAGCCGAGCCCAAAATAGAATTCCTAAGACCATCCTAGTTGCATAATCAAATCGCGCTTCATCCCAAGAATAACTTCTTAAATGTAATTACCTAAATCGACAGGGTACATCACTAGGAGCGCATCATTCTCAACACAGACATAATTCAAGCTAGATACTGCCACTTTCGTCTTTTTCTAACTTATGTGATCTATATGTTTCTGTATAACAAGCCTGTCAAGATTTTTCTCCTTACTTTTAATATAACAAAATAAGAGATAAAATTCTTATTTCTTTATGATAAGAAATCGAACGAAAAAGGAATAAAAAATAATTGAATTGCACATCATTTTGGCACGGATTATATCTATCGGAGTTTAAAATTATTTCATCATGTTTTTCTTCTTTCAAATGCATCTACACTCCTATAGAGAAGAGAGAGTCCGAAGACCATGATCCTGAAGTAGATATATCTGTTTTTTGATCATAGTTAACATTCAATTGCTTTTTGGCACGATGTTTTCCCTTGCCGTTACAGCATTTGTCAGCAATCAAAATTAATTTCAAAGCTAACCTCTACCGACATAGCTCTTCTATCTTCAGGGTCTATTTAAGTCTATGTCCGCGATTCTAACGCAGAAGTTACGTAATTAACTCTACAGTGCGGCAGATCGAGTTCACCAAAGTTTAAAATTCAATCAATTTCACGCTCCACGGAACCCATTCACAGTTCGACTGTTTTGTACCTGTGATTGTTGTTTAGCTTTTTAATCCGACTGGTTATCTATTTTTAATTGATTTGACTTGTCCAATCCTGGATCATGGTCAAAAAGGTTTACCCTGGGTTCACCGCCAGAGAGGTGAGGATGTAACCGGGACAAACGCCAGGAGGAAGCTGAGGAAAGAGATCTACTTAAAAGTAAATCCCCTTAATTAATTACCACTATTTTTTTATTACTCATGATTTTTTATATTTGTATTTAAATTATACTAATTGTTCGTTATAATATTCATATTTATCAAACTATTTTACATAGTATGTGTTATTAATAATTCATGTATGTAGTTTATTTATTATACACAAATATCTGTTAGCTATGCTGCTCATCCGGTTGCATGTTTTACCTTTCACTACCCAAGGATTGGCTGGAAGAGATTGCTTGCCGCCTTTGCTCAACATATTCGTAATGTATGTTTCTACTATATATGTAATTTTTATGAGAAGAAAAGATAATCTGTATTGTATTGTTTTATTATTTACTGATTTAACCAAAATATTTTGTTTTTCAATTCTATCGTTAAGCTTAACAGTTGAACGTGGTCTATCAGCCTTTTCAAGACTGTTGGCTCTGTCTACCCCGAATGGGATATAGACGTGATTATATGTATGCATGTAAGATATTTATTTTCATGTCATAAAAAGTAAAATTAAATAATGGTAATTAGAAGTATTGCAGTAGCTTTTTTTAAGTCATCAATTTCTATTATCAAAGAAATGTATTTCGACAGCGAGTAAATATTTTCTCATGAATTTGCCATCGCAAAAACGACAGATATGATCTGAAGGGGGGGAAAGAGGAAATAGCGAATCAGGGTTCACACTGCATCCTTGATTATATCCTGTATTGCTTGTGTTAAAATAAGTGTCATCATTTTGTGTAAAATACATTTTTTCCTTTATAAAAAGGGTGTTACTGTTTTTTGCTTCTTTTTTTAAACCAAGTACTCTCCTGCCTAATTCCAGTCTTATCTAATATTATAAGACTATTACTACTAAAAGACTAGAAGGCCACGTTCAGCTGTGTATCTTAATGATGGAATTGAGATTCAAACAGTTATAGGGATAGAGTTTTCTTATTCTACTATTATAAATGTGAAAGTAAGTATTTTTGTTTATTTTCTCTTTGAACATTATCTAATGAACCGATATTCTTAAAACTAAACTATACATGTATATTCATTATTATATTCATTTATTTATTAAGAGTCTGTAACAGGACATATGGCACTATTTATTCCGGTAAAATATATGGTTCCCGTGGAATTTACGAAAAACCCTGTATCCTTTTGGTGGCGCAAAATGCACGCGGAAGAAGCTGCGGGTAAAGCTATTTATTGTACGAGTATAAAGATGTGGTGGTCTTTTACAAAACGGCTCAATTCTATCCATAAAAATACTGAAAAATGAATGAAAAAAAATTGTTTTTATTATGACGCCTGATATACTAACTACGCCACGAGGCATCGCTCTTATGGGAATTTTGGAATGACAAGTACTTATATGTTATTCGAGGTTTTATTCTACCCGTGTACAGAATGTCATCAAAATCCTTGAAGAAGATATTGAGTGAAACAGTAACACACACACACATACATACTTACAAACTTTGACCTTGTTGTACTCATATTATGCAAATAATAGTTTGAACTTTCGCATTCATAATAAACATATATGTAAGATTGTCTCTGTAGGAAACCTGAGTTTATTGCTAAAAGGCAAACAGTTGTGATAAATTTTTGTAGCGTTATCGCCGCAACGTGACACTTATCATCGTCACGTAGAATATGGAACGTCGGTGTTTGCAGCAGCTAATGGTTTCCAGCTTGCGATACGCAACACAAAATATAGTAATAGCGGAAAGGAATCATTTTAGGAAATTACATATATACATATAATCACGCCTATATCCCTTGCGGGCTAGACAGAGCATAGTCTTATAAAGACTGATGCCACGTTCAGTTTGGGTTAATGATAGAATTGAGATTCAAATAGTGGCAGGTTGCTAGCCTGTCGCCTAAAAGAAGAATCCCAAGTTTATAAGCCTCCCTTAGTCGCCTATGCGAAAGGGATGGAGTGGTCCTATTCTTATTTCTAATGGTGCTGGGAACCACATGGCACAGGTTTTAGTATATAATAATAATTTTCTTTCTTTTCGACAAAAAGATTTAGAGATTATTCTGTGACCTTATGATTTCAAATGGAGGATCGTTCCCTATAGAATTTATTAGGTTTTTAAATGAAGTGATTTTGTCACAGATTAAGTTGCTTTAGTACACAGGTATCCTCACAATGTTCTCCATTATGGAAAGAGTACCATTTAGCGATGAAACTTATTTACTGAACTCAACAAGAGCCCTACTGCAGCTGACTATTATCTTCTTCTACTTACAATGAAAATCTTAAGATGAGCAAAATGTTGTCTCAATCTAAAGAAGTTAGGTCTTGAACTCACTTTGGAGATATTACAATCACAACAATTGTTGCTAAATATTTTTTTGCAAAATAATTTACATGAAAAATAATTATCCTTAATCGCTTTAATGTGTTGTGCTTATGTGATCCCTCATTATTTTTAACGCAGCTTTGTGGTGTTTCATAGAATTGCTCTCACAGTATCCGACGGCAGACGAATAGGAGCAGCGAAATGCTACAGGATATCATTCTTAGCAAAGTTTCGAATTAAAAGTTTTTATAAGAGAAAAATTCTTTTAAAAATTGTTAGATACAATTGTTCTTCATATCTTGATCAAATTAAGGACGTCCTGGTAAAGGGTCAGGTCAAAAGTACCCGAAACCGCCGAGCTTGCATGAAGAGAGTTATGAATGTGGATGAAGCAAAGGAAGTATGCAGGGATCGTGGCAAGTGGAAAGAGGTAGTCTCTACCTACCCCTCCGGGAAAGAGGCGTGATTTTATGTATGTATGTATGTATGTATTGTTAGATACGCTTTCATTTTAAAAGGTATAAAGAATGATTCAATACGATTCTCCTGCAAAGTTTTCGGAGATCAGATGGAAGTCGCTTCGTGTGAAAATGTGTCTGACGCAATTCAGAATCCTGGTCGAAAGCCGCACCTTTTGTCCTATCGGGAAATGTAGGGATGTTATTGGGAGAAATAATTTCAATGTAATCAAATTATCATATAGTATCTTAAACTATTCAAAGCTAGAATATAAGGTGAGAGTCTCTAGTAAGTCAGTAAGTAAGTAAGTTTATTTGCGTTAAAAGTGGTATTACAGGTCAAAGTACATTTATGTTTCTCACTCTTAACCTAAAATAGGCATGCAAATTTCTGATTATAATATTATACAAAAAAATATATAGATTTAGCTTAGTATTTTACTTTGTCACATTATCGCTTGTCAATGCGTTCTTAAATTTCCTTGTCACATAAAAATTCTTTTACAGAATAATAACACTTTTGAATCAGAATGTTTCTTAGTCTACTTTTAAATATTGGTAAGGGTAAATCCTTCAAGTTATCCGGCAGTTTATTGAAAATTAGAATAGCCATCGGATAACAACTTTCATGGTATAAAACCGTTGACATAACTGGTAGTACTAATTTGTTTGGTTATCTACCACGGTATCTATTTGTTATATCAGAATTTCGCCGAAATAAATACATATTTCCTCTGCCTAACCCTCCGGGAAAAAAATGTAACGCTATGTATCAATGTATGATACGAAAATTTTAATGGCAACCATCCACGTAGGTACTTTCTTCGCTAGTCTTATATCTAATAAATATCTTGTTCCTTGTTTTTCCTAGCATTTGTCCCAGTAACATCCTCGCCTTACTTTACAGGAGCCCGGGATGCGCCTTTAAATCTGGATTGGATAAATCAGAAGAAGAAGAACGTAGAAGGTAGAACGTAACAGGCGTCTTCCGTCTTTAACAACATTGGATTACGCTTACACGGTGCTGAGGGTGCTCATTTAATTGAAGTACATACATATAATCACGTCTATATCCCTTGCGAGGTAGACAGAGCCAACAGTCTTGAAAAGACTGATAGGCCACGTTCAGCTGTATGGCTTAGTGCTAGAATTGGGATTCAAATAGTGAAAGGTTGCTAGCCCATGCATAAAATAATAATTCCAAGTTTATAAGCCTATCCCTTAGTCGCCTTTACGACATCCATGTGAAAGAGATGGAGTGGTCCTATTCTTTTTTCTATTGGTGCCGGGAACCACACGGCAATTAAAGTATATTTAATTTTAATATTTTTGTAACATCTTGTCTTTATATCGTTTCTGTTGTTTGTTATCAATATACGTGTCTTAATTAAGATGCAGTTTACGTACTAAGCAGGGAGCAGGATTAAAGCGATCTTATATCAGCAAAGCCGATTAAAGGGTGGCGCTAAACAGAATTATAACAAAGCAAACAGTATTGCAAAGTAAACCTACTGAAGTATAAGTTGTTTGATGTTTATCTGTGTAAATTAATTTATATCGTGTGGTTTTCAGCACTTTAAAATAGAATAGCCCCATATCTTTCACATGCATGTCGTAAAAGGCATCTATGGGATAGGCTTGGAAATATAATATTCCTTTCGTAGGCGATGGGCTAGCAACCTGTCACTATTTGAATCTAAATTAAGCCAAGCTGATCGTGGCCTATCGGTCTTTACAAGACAGATGGCTCTGTCTACCCCGCAAAGGATATAGACGTGATTATATGTATACATTACTTTAGACTTACTTTTGTCTTTGTTGCATTTTATGGGAATTTCTGAAAATCTTCCCTCAGCTTATGCAAACCCGTTAATTAAATAAAATTAACAACTAGATAGAGCAGGTATTGTTGAAAAATTTGTATCATTTGCTGCAGATTTTTTATTGTACTGGCTTTTTAATCGTTACTTTATATATTTTTTAACAATTACTACACAAACATCGAACATCTAAAAATCATTGTCGGACCGTGACCGACAAAAAGATCATATAAAAAAAAAAAGAAATGCCAGCTTATTTTTAGTGTGGCAACTTTATTTCGCAACGGTGTGATTCGGCGCGCCAGCTAACGAACCGAGAGTTGCGGACGACGTATTTGTACAACATTGTCTGCCGCTTCCCTAGCTGGAGCCACAGAGTTATATACAGATGAAACGACATTTTGTAACCAGCCAGTATGTATAATATTTATAAAAAATACAGTTATAATAGACAAATATGTCTCCAGTATAATTTTTTCATTATCATCAGATTTTGTCTTTATCAATTACACTTGGCCAGTGAGATTCAAACTTCTTACTTCAACTCAGTCAAATGAAAAACTAACCTACGACCGCTCTAAACCTTCACAAAATAAGGCGACAAAAGGAAGAATAAAAAATTATGGAGTATTGAATAAATTTTTATTTCATCCATATGTTTTAAATCTGTGGTTAAAAACTAAGGGATATTTCCCACTACGAAAACCGCATTGAGAATAAAATTTGAGTTTTTACGTCACGAAAAGCGGATGAATGTTGAAATTGGTGTTTCGTTACTACGTATGGGTTTTTATATTATCTTTTTACACGGAAAAATGAATTCGTTTGAGATGTGCAGCTCTCCTCGTATGATTTCTTGTTTGATGTTTTTTCGCTTACATTTATATTGCAACTTTGAAAGCATATTTCTCGTTTTGTACCTATCTATTTGAAAAGTAATCACATACACACTACAATATTATTATGCTTGTTTCTTTCTATTTTAATTTGCATACCTCTTACCATCAAAACCGGTATTTTGGCTGATAATGGAAACACCAAACACAATTCATTTTCGAAATACGGCCTAATTTTTAACACAAAAATAACAAGTGAATGTGAGCGTTTCCCGGCAGATGGTACTTCAAGATGGCCGAAAAGCTTTTCGGAAGTTTCCCACTGAAAGTCCTTGTGCAGAAACTTTTTATTTAGCGACGGTGAACGTTGCCAAAAATGTTCAATAAGTTCCTCAGGGCGGATTTTATTGTGGCTGATATTTTTGCAAGAATGCTCTTTCGTTAGTTGCGAAGAAAACTTACCACGATCGGTAAGCATTATCGTGAATAACTTTTTCCGGCGGCTTTTGTATGTGTGAAACAAGATTTTCTACGATTTATATGTACATACATATGATCACGCCGATATCCCTTGCGGGGTAGACACAGTCAATAGTTTTGAAAAGACTGAATGGCCACGTTCAGCTATTTGGCTTAATGATAGAATTGAGATCCAAATAGTGACAGGTTGCTAACACGTCGCTTAAAAAAGAATCCCAAGTTTGTAAGCCCATCCCTTAGTCGCCTTTCACGACATCCGTGGGAAAGAGCTGGAGTGGTCCTATTCTTTTTTGTATTAGTGCCGGGAACCACACGGCACTCTACTACATTACTACTCTAGGATTCTAAGATAATTATAATTGGGATGATACACGTGTCAGTTCTCCAACTGTAAAATTGGGTAATCCTTATCTAATTTAAATTAGTCGTTCGCATGAACAAATACACAAGGCGTTAAAAAATTGTCATTGTAGCTTATTCTAATTATTGGTTGCTAGATCTTCCCATTGCATGTACATGCTACTATTGCAGGCTTTAAGCTTTTTGAGGTTTTACTACTGAAGACGCTGTAGACTGAAAGTAGAAAGAGAAAAGTAGAAAAGCGGACTCCAGACCCCGAAGTTTAATGACCGAGGGTTGCCACTGGAAACACGAGATGATGAGAGAGAGAGAGATTGCGGGCTCCAAGCTTCAAAACAAGTATCTAAGAATCGGGCATATGACCCGCTGAGAGACTTAAAAATATGTCAAGGCCCCAAACACACTTCAAGTTTTATGTTTAAGTGGAAACTCATTACACAACTTATCCAATTTCATCTTCAAGTATGTTACAACCAATTAAAAACTTGATACACTGCGGCCCGAAGTTGTAACATATTTGCTGGCATTGTCAACTTAGCGGCCGGTGGACGACGCTTCTCAAACTCCATTTTGTGGTCCAAGTTACAAACTTATAAAGTTTAGTAATAAACTGTGTTGCAGACGTTTTAGTGCTAAAATATTTTAAAGTTTAAAATTTTAAGTTTCCTCAAAACTTGTGTAATAATTCCATGAGTAGAGTGGTGTGCAGGTATAACTTATAGGATAGTTCTATTTCTACTTAGGTATAAAGTTTATTTAAATATCACATCTCTGATAATAATAATTCTGAACAATAAAATGTTAATATTTTTGCGACTTACTTGTTGAACTTATTAATAAAATACTCTCACAAGAAAATTATGACAGGAAATGTTACATCACTTACAATAATAATGTCTCAACTTTTGTCTAGGGTAAAAATTTTTTTTTTCGTTTCAACGGCAACTAACGATAAAGAGTACCAGTTAAGGTATTTCAAATTACTTTTAGTTGTAATATTTTGTATCTCAGTATGCCTTCTGCATAATTGCTTGACCAATTAACACACTAGCTAATTAAACTGTAATTGATGACAATTATCAGTTAAACCATGTGACTCGACCACTACTCGAAAATCCACGGCCCCAACAATTATGTGTTGGAGGTTTTATTTATGCTCTTATCCGAAATATGTATTTTAATCCCTCAAGCAAAGTATTACAACTTTACTTAGACATTTAAGAATATATATTATGGCAGAGATATTGCCTACACAAAAGTATTCATAGCATCAATAGGTATATAAAAAATATCAAATCGAATTACATCAAGTAGGTAATTGATAGCTGAAATGTTTTAACTTGGACCAAACGCAATAAGTTCCAGGAGCAGCCAGGAGCAATCAAAGCCGTTTCTTGTACAGTTTGTTTTCTTATTGTTTGCGAAGGCGACGTTTCGTGTTTTCTTTCCAGCTACACTTTCGCAATGTGTTCGCAATCTCTGTAAGTATAATAGTAGTAAATTAGTTGTGACAATTTTTTTCGTATGATCTAATCCTTTGCTGTGAAACGCTTTAATTTTTTCTTTGAGTAGTAATATTTGGAAAAGCGATACATTTTGATAATTCGATACTCAGTTTCTTAACGCTTGAATTTTCTTTGAGTAGTGTAATTAGTAAGCGATATTTAAAAAAAAAACTGATATAAATAGGAAGTAAACATAATTATTTTAGTATTTATTCCAGTTGCAAGTCTAGTAAGAATTCCAGGTAACTAATGACAACTATTCAACAGTGGAGAGATCAGGTCAATACAAAGAAGTGACCTTTACAATACATAACAAATATTGAATATTAATCTATCTCTTATTCCCAGCGCAAGGCAACCGGTAGCCTATACATATGGCAGTACCAATTTATGTACATACATAAATACATACATAAAATCACGCCTCTTTCCCGGAGGGGTAGGCAGAGACTACCTCTTTCCACTTGCCACGATCTCTGCATACTTCCTTCGCTTCATCCACATTCATAACTCTCTTCATGCAAGCTCGGGTACTTTTGACCTGACCCTTACCAGAACGTCCTTAATTTGATCAAGATATGTACGTTCGTCTAGGTCTTCCCATTCCGACCTTTCCCTCCACACTCTCCTTGTATATCTGCTTAGTCAACCTGCTTTCATTCATCCTCTCCACATGACCGAACCATCTCAATTTATGTAATTTAGAAATAATTATTACCTTTGAAATTTCTGTCTGACTTCTTGTCTACAATGTTCTGTCGAAACTACTAGAAGTTGGAAGCTAATTTAGCTCATAATGATATAAGGTGCCTTTGAACCTAAGTCTGAAATTCCTCATAGAGAAGCTGATTAATCTGGCTTGAAATCAACCCTAATGGATCAAGATAGTTACCAAGCTGCCAACGCTTTGTAGTATTCACTGGCACATATCAGTCATCTTATCCAAGAGATATATTAACAAATTACTATGTAGCTTTCCTTAAGAAACCTAAATTAAAATTCAATTAAAGAACTGATAGGCTGCATTCAGTTTTTCGGCTTGATGATAGAATTGAGATTTAAATAGTAACAGGTTGCTAGCCCATCGTCGAAAAGAAGAAACCCAAGTTTATAAGCCTAAAAAGCTGAACGTGGCCTATCAAGCTTTTCAAGACTGTTGGCTATGTCTAGCCCGCAAGGGATATAGACGTGACTTTATGTATGTATGTATGCAATTAAAGGACGGTTAATTAACGTGGAATTCTTCATGGAATAAAGCAATGTGTGAGCAAGTTCTAACTAAATCTCTTTTAAGTGTACAATTCCTCTACACGCGATTAGTGATGAACACTAGTTTTGAAATTAAACTTAATTAAAAATAAAATTGAATTTAGGTATAATCCAATAATAACAATACCATGTCATTATTTAGGTTATAAATTATTGATGTAATAATATCAAAAGAAATAAGACATAGGTATAATATTATATTCTTTAAAAACAAAATAATACGTTCTTTCTGCGTATGAATGTAAAATCAATATGTCATATTCTTTAAGTCTCCGTCAATTTCTCCAAAACCTCAGATTAATTTAGACACATTGTTCTTTCTATCCTCCCTATTTTGCATCTCCATAAAATTTTAAAATAATCATCATAAATTACAAACCTTTTTTTTACTCCAAATCTATCCTTTTTACTCAGAATATCCAAGGTACGAATATGAAGAAACAAGGATGATGTTTTCAACGTAAACGATGTCACGGAAATGATGTTTACCAAAAATATTCTAGAAATTTTATGACGCGTCTCTTGCTCATTCACGGGCTGTAAAATGTTATGAGCTGTTGTGACAAAGTATGAAACAAAAAACAAGTAAATTTCTGTACACATATTCCTAAGTGTATTTCTTTGAGCGTCGGGGGTAAAGTGATTAAGGTGTCGGACTCGAAATAGGAATAGTTTCAAAGTCCAAGTAGCTTTGTTTCTATTTTCAATTATGTAAATAGTTTGAATGCTTAATGGTAACAGTTATGAAGGTAAATTGTACTTTTAAGGAAATTAAAAGTGTAACCACAGATAGAATTGATTTGTTCAGACAAGATTTGCATATCTTTTGCATATTGCAATCATATTATATTTACGTTTAAATACATATAATCACTTCTATATGTTGAGATAGACTTGCTATCGTCTTTAAAAGACGCGTTTAGCTGTCTGGCTTAATAATGGAATTGAGATTTCTTTAGCGACAGGCCTACCCCTTAAACGCCGATAACGACATCCGTGGGAAAGAGATAGAGTGGACCTATTCTTTTTCTAATAGTGTCGAGAACCACACGGCACCATTTAATCGTTAAAAATGCCTAAATCATCATCTTATAATTTTCTATCACCTAATTCTAACGTAATTTTGTTGAGCCACATAAGGCCGTTATGCGTTGCATTGCATAATTTAATGAATTGTGACCAATGAGTTAAATTCATAAAACTTTCGATACGCCTCCGACATTTAAAACAAATGAACGAACTGGGAATCGTTATTCCCATTTTTAATACAACTTGATGAAATGAATTTCGTGTAAAAGACCGTCAGTGTTTGGATCGGTAAAATGCGTGATGCGCAGAAATGCTTTGAATTGTTAAATGTATCGATACTTTTTTTAAAAATTGTGTACATTAGTTTGAATGGTAACTGATGCTCTTACGGTGAGAGAAAACATCGTTAGAAAACCTGAACATTCGGGAAACTGGATGTGAAACGATGATCGATCCAATACGTAATAGGTTTACCTGCAAAGGTTGCGGAGATCAGATGGGTGTCGCTTCGTGTAAAAACCTGCCTCACCCATTCCAGGATTCATGGTCAAAGGCATACCCCGGGCTCCTCTCCAAAGTGGTGAGGATACAATCAGGCGAACAGAAAATGAATTCCATATAAATTAAATAGGTACGGTTACTTATCTACACTAATATTATAAAGAGGAAAACTTTGTTTGTTTGGTTGTAATGAATAGGCTCAAAAACTACTGGACCGATTTTAAAAATTCTTTCACCATTCGAAAGCTACATTATCCACGAGTAACATAGACTATATTTTATTTTGGAAAAAAATAGAGTTCCGTAATAATATATAAAAATAATTGGCAAAACAGCGTTTTGGGGTCAGCTAGTTATGAAATAAAATTATTAGCATAATATATGAATAATGTAGATATTAATGTTCCAATGTTACTTGTACCTTAATCGTAATATTTGTGTAGGCTTGATTCAATTGTTTGGTGAATTTTGATACTATGTAGCAGCATGGTTGGGTGGGTTTGTACATTTGTCTGTTACTCTCTTTCTTCTCAAACAATTAGGAAATTTTTCGTATACTTAGTTTGGTACTCTAAAAGTATATGATTATTTAATTAAACTTTATTCAAAAAAATCAAAAGAGGATTACAAAGGTAGGCGTATCCCTTAGTGGGATATGATGCCTAACTTTGCAATTTATATATATACATATAGTCACGTCTATATCCCTTGCGGGGTAGACAGAGCCAAGAGTCTAAAGTTTGTCAATATTTGAATATGTACCGTCCGGCCGTCCTACGCTGAGCTTTCCGGTACGTGGTTTTTCATTACACGCGGGAAAATATGTGAACGTTCTCTAGTAATTTATAAAAAAACATGAACTTACACCATACTTAGTGACTAAAAATCCAAATTTTATTAAATTTTGTGGCAATCAAAACTTAGACACATATTTCATTCCCTTTGACATAAGCACTTCAACATAAAGTATAACGCGACCAAATCGTGCATCACGCTAATCGCCTAAAATGTATCTAAATGAGTGTCTTATCTTAATTAAGGGGAATAATGTTCAAAACAGACCACAGGAGTGTTAGTCCAACATCCAAAGTCTTCGGACACAGTTCTGGACTGGTTCCAACCACAAATCGCGCAATTTATTTGCCCTCTCTCGTTGCTGCATCTACGTGGCTCGTATACAAAATGCATCGGTACAAGGATGTTGCTTTTCTGAATCTGTTTATCAAGAGGGCAGATTGAAACTGTGTGTACTTGGCTTAGTTTTTAGTTTGGCAAATTTCTAGGTCATCTTCTTACCTTGGGATTCAACCTGGGATTCTTTTTTAGGCGATGGGCTAGCAACCTGTCACTATTTTGATCTCAATTCTATCATTAAGCCAAATAGCTGAACGTGGCCTTTCAGTCTTTTCAAGACTATGTCTCTGTCAACCCCGCAAGGGATAAAGACGTGACCATATGTATGTATATATCTTTTTACCATGTCTTTGTTTTACTTTAAGAGACATATCAGTCATACAATTTTAGAAGATTGACCTTACTATCTTGTAGAAAAAGTTTCTTAATTATTTTGGGGCTATTAGGTATCTGCTTGATATATCCGTTATTAATCTGTTTTATACATAGCTATTTCAATATATATAAATTTTACCAACATACATTTAAAATTCACCTTTTCACGAATATATTACAAAACTGCCCGAATCTTGAAATTATCCGAAAAGAGCGTTTATCCAAACGACATAATGATAGACTTGAAATTCAGATAGGATAGGTTCTTAGTCCATTGCCTTAAAAAACTGCTTGTTTATAAGGATTACCCTTGACTGACTTTTAGAATTTGCGATGATAAGAGAAGCAACTGGCAAACACTATATTTTTACTTCATTATCAGACCAACATGGACTATTTAAATTATGAATATATTTTTAAATGGAGGAAAATGAATATAATTTAAATTACAAAAACAAATAGGATCACTTAATCTCTTTCCTGTAGATGTCGTAAAAGGCGAATAAGGGATTGGCTTATAAATTTGGAATTCTTTTCTTAGGCGATGGACAAGCAACCTGTCACAGTTTAAATCTCAATTTTATCATTGAGCCAAACAGCTGAACGTGCCCTAGCAATCTTCTCAAGACTGCTGCTCTGCTCTGTCCACCCCACAAAGGGTATATAGACGTGATTATATGAATTAATAAATGAATTTTCAAATGGTTAATGGTTAATTTACCATATCTAGTACATTTTATCTCCTCAACCACAGTGCTGTGGAGGCAGTATTTTACTTGCCCCAGTTATGGTATTGCAACTCAAGTATCGCACGATAAATAAGGGAGAGTGTTGGTACTCTTGCTGCAAATGGAGTGGTCTGACTTTTTTGCCAATATTAAAAAAAGAAGCTTCTTCTTTAAATTTTTTTTAATGCCATTTTTTTGTTTACAACATTAAAACTGGACAGTGTGGACATGTTGGTTGAGGTTTTGATAGTACTCATGAAAATAATATATCAAAAGTATATCTTGAAAATTAAAATAAAATTAATAAAAACGCTTGATAGGCAGATGAAAGCATGTATGTATATTAAAAAATAATACTTATATTTTTTCAACATCATTTAAAAAAACTTGAAATAGCATAACGACCTTTATTTCTCCTGCCTTAATATAATTTTTAATTTATTCAGCAAAATTAACCCGCAACATTTAAAACAGCACACGTATAAACCCACCTTTATAAAAGAGACAAAAAATTATCCGAACGAAACAACTGTTTAATTTGGCCGAAACGTTTATTATCTTTAGGGAAATTCAACGCAGTCGTGACTCGACTGACGAACGCTGGATTTCATCAAAAATGTTCCTTCAATTTGACGGGAGCCGTGTTTTACGCTTGACGTCAAATAAAAACGTGGCCGCTTTAAAACGCTTACAAATTGTGGTTTTACATGATGAATGTTGATTTACATGCTTGGAACAATCTTCTTTTAGTTACCTGTACAACTTTGTGGCATAAGTAAAAATCTTGTCACTTTATAGTGAGACATGTAGATTTGAAGCTAAATTGTTTAAAAGGTTTAAAATAAAGGTTATTTACGACTGGAGAAAATTAATATTAAAACACATATTACATACATAAAATCACGCCTCTTTCCCGGAGGGGTAGGCAGAGACTACCTCTTTCCACTTGCCACGATCTCTGCATACTTCCTTCGCTTCATCCACATTCATAACATTGATAGTAACATGCTGCGATAAATATGAGAAAAGCTGTTGTCGAACTGATCATCTTCTAAACACTATTCCGCTATTCTATAACCGATAAAATTAACGAATGTAGAGAAAAATATACATAAATTTGTACCGATCGTACTTACGCAACGAAAATCACTGGCTTATCATTCAGAAAAACAGATTTACATAGTAAATAAGTCGATGTGATTTAAATTGTGGATCATAGAAACAAACATACATATAATCACGTCTATATCCCTTGCGGGGTGGACAGAGCCAACAGTCTTGAAAAGTCTGAAGAGCTTCGTTCCCGGCTCAATGATAGAATTTAGATCCAAATAGGGACAAGTTGCTAGCCCATCACCTAAAAGAAGAATCCCAATTTTATAAGACTCCCTTAGTCGCCTTTTACGACATCCATGGGAAGGATAAGCAGAACAATAAGACATAAATATGGAGTAGTCCTGTTCTTTTTTCTATTTGTGCCGTGAACCACACGGAATCATGTAATGTAGATATAAAGTATTTATATTTTAAATTGCATCTATAGGGTTTCTACGACCACTGGTTTACATTCCATGAAAACATAACAAACCAAGAGGAGCGCTCTAAAATATATTCATGTACTTTTTCTCACGTTGACAACGAGACGGATGGATCTCATCCGCTGCTTTCGATGTATAACACGTGAATTATTCATGGAATATCTTACCAGCCAGTCTGCCAAGTGGTAGCGTGTATGTTTTAGACTGAGAGTGTGCAGCGTACCGCTATAGAGTGCGCAGTGAGGTCAGCGTTAACGGCTTGGATCAACGCAGGTTTCCGACCCAGAACGGAAGCGAGGATGGTGGTTTAGTGAAAGGGCTGACTGCCTTAATTTTCCTTCGGACTTTAAAAAGTAAGGCAGCTACTCTGTATTATAATCCGTTTTAGTAGTCCAATATAATTATTTTTAATATATTGGACTACTAATAATTTTTACAGTTCATTAAGTTTTATTTAAACAACTTCTTAGCATCTTGTTGTCTTCTTATACTCAATGTCTTGTTCTTAGAATTGTAAAAAAACTTAAATGCCAGCATTTTATTTAAATACATGTCTATTTTTGTACATTTTATTGTTTCCTTTTTTGTCTTTTTGTTATGGTGTTTTATGAATAAATTCTATTTACTTAATTTTTTACTTTAAATTTGTTCTTCGTCTTAGAGTACTTTTATAAGTTTACGTAAAAAACCGTCCATAAAAAAACAAATAAACAAACATTAATTACGTATAAAATCTTTATAACGGAAACATATGTCTTAGGCTTGCGCACTCTTCTTGAAATAAAACACCTTCCGATACAACCTCTATGCTTTTAGAGAATAGTTGGTTCTTTGATCACAGTTCTATTTGCCTCCAGGATTTTACTTTCAAATCGTGTTTTACTTCTGTATCGGCGGGGCTTCGATATTTAAATTGTTCTCTGTTTGTGGTTGATTTAAAAAAGTAAGAGAGAGCAGAATTTCCTTTTTCATTTTAAGTTTTTATGTGTGTTTCTTTCCCTGTTCATTTTGTAAATACATTTTGCCGATGTTTGATTCTCACCTCTGCAACATTTAACGCTGTTGAATAAGCCTTTTTCCAGAGTCACCTATTAGGACATCCACGAGAAAGATTTGTACTGATTCCATTCTTAATTGCCGGGAATCACACGGCACAATCAAATCTTCGTCAATTCTGAGTTTTAATATTTACATATGTTCAAGCTTTCTCGGTGAAGGAGGTAGAGCCGACATTATAATATTAACACCTGCTTCTACTCTTTCTCCTGAGTTTAGTCCTTTGACCATGGATCCTAGATTGGGTGAGTCAGGTTTTTACCCGAAGCGGCTCCCCCTGCATCTTTTGAAGGGGAACCTATCCCATATTGGATCAAATTGTTGCACACCCAGTTGCCTGAATGTGCAAGTTTCCTCACCATGTTTTCCTTCACCGTAAGAGCATAGATAAGAATACAAACTAATGTATTTAACTACTATAATAGTCATTATGTCATCGCCGAGGTGGGATTCGAACCTGTGCCTTTCTCCATACGCATAACGCTTAACGCATTTTAACCAGGCATCTTATCGATTCAACCACAGACACTCGATATTTCACCTGCTATGACCTTAAACATCACAATAATGTAAATTAAAGACTACTTACTACTACTAGTTTCCACAACCCACATACTTAATCTTTAATACCCTTATTTTTCATCATGGGTAAAAGTCCCTTAACATATACATCACAAGTACGTGTTCTACTTGAATTCCCTGGAATAAAACGGTAACAGAAATTTGCTAGCATTGGGCTCCAAGCCACTTGTCGGGCCCTGCATAAAATACAATTCTTCGAAACATTGCGAGATTTGATACATAACAGACAGACATACAGATGGATATGACTTGAAATATATATTCTTTTTCTTTTTGATATCATTAATCTGTAATTTGCATAAAGTGCTGTGTGGCTCCCGGCACCAATAGAAAAGAGAAAAGGACCAAAGGACCATCCTTCATTTTCTCATGGATGTTGTAAAAGGCGACTAAGGTAAAGTTTACGAACTTGGGATTTCAGTTAGCTATATCTCTTGAGGGGTAGCCAAGCCAACAGTATCGAAAAGACTGAAAGGCCACGTTCAGCTGTTTGGTTTAATGATAGAATTGATATTCAAATAGTGACAGGTTGCCAGCCCATCGCCTAAAAGAAGAATCCCATGTGTAGAAACTTATCCCTTAGTTGCCTTTTACGACATCCTTGGAATAGAGATGAAGAGGTCCTATTCTTTTTGTTTATCTATTTTAAAGTTGATTAACCATGGAGTTAGTTTTTCGTAACACAAATTTCGGACTTACTTCTAGGCTAAACCAATCTGTGTAATTTGTCCTGTATATATTTCTTTATTTATGAACACTCAATTCCATTAAATTAACATGAAATGTACATACATACGATCACGTCTATATCCCTTGTGGAGTAGACAGAACCAATAGTCTTGAAAAGACTGATCGGCCACGTTCAGCTATTTGGCTTAATGATAGAATTGAGATCCAAATAGGGACAGGTTGCTAGCTCATCGCCTAAAAAAAGTATCCCAAGTTTGTGAGCCTATCCTTTAGTCGCCTTTTACGACATCCATGGGAAAGAGATGGAGTAATCCTATTCTTTTTTGTATTGGTGCCGGGAACCACACGGCATATGTGCTTCTGGAATGATATGTCATGTAGTATGTCATATCATTCCAGAAGCACATATCACATTTGTGTACCGAATGTAATTATATGTGAGAAACTTAAGTTAGTTCGGTCTTAAATTGAGAAACTTCAATTGCCCCGAGTACCTTACTTGCTTTATTGGGTGTTATGAATACTAATTTTAAGTACTATTGTGCCGTGTGGTTCCCGGCACCAACACAAAAAAGAATAGGACCACTCCATCTCTTTCCCATGGATGTCGTAAAAGGCGACTAAGGGATATGCTTACAAACTTGGGATGGATTTGACGGCCTCTGTGGCGCAGCGGTAGTGCGCTTGTCTGTGTCACCGGAGGTCCCGGGTTCGAATCCCGGCCAGGGCATGATGAGAAACGAACTTTCTCTGATTGGCCTGGGTCTTGGATGTTTATCTATATACGTATTTATTATAAAATATAGTATCGTTGAGTTAGTATCTCGTAACACAAGTTTCGAACTTACTTCGAGGCTAACTCAATCTGTGTAATTTGTCCCATATATATTTATATTTATATTCTTTTTTAGGCGATGGGCTAGCAACCTGACGTGACCATATGTATGTATGTATGTACTATTGTGCCTTGTTGTTCCCGGTGCCAATACAAAAATAGTAGGACCACTCCATCTCTTTCCCATGGATGTTGTAAAGGCGACTAAGGGATAGGCTTATTATTATAGATAATCATTTTTTTAGGCGATGGGTTAGCAACCTTTCACTGTCTGAATCACAATTCTATCATTGAGCCAAACAGTGCAAATTGAAATTCAAAATTATTATTCATTGTTATAGAACACTAAATAATTGTTATCTTCTGGTTTCACAACATTGGTTAGCGTAAATCCAAATATCGAATTAAGCTAATATACTTCAGCTTAATCCATTTTCATCATTATGATAGTTTCTGCGGGTTCATTATTCTAAGCTATCAAGCTCACTGTGATATCAATACCCTTTGTTAACATTTCATACGTGTCAGGATAGCTGATTATATTCACTTAAATCTCTAATTAATTCACAGTACTAATTATGCAATTTTACATTAAAACCTATGCAATATTACAGTAATTCTTCTGATTTTGACCGTAGAGGGACTAAAGGTCATTCTAATTTGGACCAAAATTAAATTTAATTTAATTAACGACCTAGATTTTGGATTACCCTGTGAACCACACGTTGGAGTAGAACCTTCCCATACCTTCCCATGGATGTCGTAAAAGGCGACTAAGGGTAGGGCTGATAAACTTAGTATTTGGTATAAACTTGGTAGCTACCTGTCGATACTACTCGTATTATATTTGGATCTCAGTTCTATCATTGGGCCATGTAGCAAAAAGTGGCCTTTCTATCTTTTTAAAAAGTTAGCTCTGTCTACCCCACAAGGGATATAGACGTGGTTATGTGTATGTATTATAAATTAGGTGCCGTGTGGTTCCCGGCACGGGGTAGACAGAGCCAACAGTCCTGAAAAGACTGAATGGCCACGTTCAACTTTTTGGCCTAATGATAGAATTGATATTCAAAAAGTGACAGGTTGCTAGCCCATCGCCTAAAAAAGAATCCCAAGTTGGTAAGCCTTAGTCGCCTTTTACGACATCCATGGGGAAGAGATGGAGTGGTCCTATTATTTTTTCAATTGGTGCCGGGAACCACACGGCACTTATATAGACGGCACGGTAGGAATAAAGACGAAAAAAAATATGTTTTCTCAACTATTTTTTTCGTGGCAACTAAATCATAAATTTTTCGATATGTGTCTAACTTCGGAATTAAGTAATGAAATATAAAATATAATACAATACTACAAAATGGAAGAAATTGTTCGCCTGTTGCGCGTAGGGACACCATGTGGCCGATATTTTTTCGGATAAATATCTCAAAATTTTTATCACCTTTTTTAATATATGTTATTTATTGCTTGCTTTTTCTATAAAGAGAAAATTAAATTACTTTATGTCATTATATCAAAACATTGAACAAAAAACATTACTTTTGAATCTTTAATACTCGTATAAATAGATTTATGTTTTAATATTTGAAATTAAAAGCTAAAAATAAAAAAAAAACTATAACTCCTAGATAGAATTATAGACCTAAGTGAACCATTTTCACCAAAATATAAATTTGACCAAGATAATAAACACTTTAAAAACTCTACGAGAGTATAGCCTCGTCACAAAGCCTATCTAATTAATCCTTTAAAACGACTAGGGAAACACAAGTGAGTGTATTAGTAGCTCCATAATATTAAAAGTATTGTTTGGGATCAAAGTATTATTTATTGTGTCTTATGATTGGAGGGAAATCTTATAGATTTCATAGATACATGAGTAGGTGAGTCACTACAAGAGATATTTACACGACACTGGGCCCACAAACAACATACATATAATTACGTCTATATTACTTGAGGGGTAGACAGAGCCAATAATAATAATACACAATAGTGTTGAAGACTGAAAGGCCACGTTCAGCTGTTAGGCTTAACGACAAAGCACACAAACAAAATGCAAAAAAAAATTGTCCCAAAATTCAGTGACACACAGTCACCACAAACCGCAAGCATGTAAGATAGCATTTAGCACAGTATACGGTGCATCGCGCTCGGTGCCTGAGTGCATAGAGAATTACATTATCACTATTGTTCAAACCAAGCCGTATTTTACTTTGTTGGGAATATAAAGCATGTAATTGTTCCTAGCGCTTTACAATAGGAACGTTCCATATCTTTCCCGTGGTATTGTTAGAAGTAACTAAGAGAATAGGTACGCATTGACACTTAGTATCAAGTAGTCTCGAAAGATTTGTAGGCCTCCTACAGCTGGATGGCTTAGCGAGTAGTGAGAGAGAAAAAACAGTCCTTTAATTTAGAAGAATATGTACAAATTGCGGACTCGTCCAAATTGGGATTTCTTTGAGTCAATCAAAATAAAAAAGAAAGTCCATAATCAAAAAAGCAGCGCAGATAAACAGCATTGAGGATGCGTTATACTATTGAATTAATTTTTGAATAATTACTGATTAACATACATACATATGAGTTCATTAAATTTTGGTATAGGAATGATGATGATAGGTAAAGCTTTTGTAAAAGAACTAGGGACTGATCTTCATACGGTTACACATGTAATATTTTTTTCTTTAGTGTGTCAAAAAAAACCAGAAAAAAAAAAACAAAAATGTGTTGATATTTAAAAGTAAAATGATCATATTTATAACACACCGTATGATATAACTATTATTGGAATTATGAAGGTAATTATTTTGGGGATTCCAATGTTTTAATCAGCTTGTAATAATGATGGAAATACCTGGAATATTGCTTAACAAAATGAGCATAGCACTTTACCCACGTGGATTTCCTGCCATAAGATTAAACCACAAGCACTTTGAATATTTCATTAATTCGCGCTGAATTATCCACATATAATATTACAGGGAATGATTAATATTAATTACCAAATTTATTTAAATATTCAAATTACGAAAAGGGGATAACGGAAACTTCGTAGGAAACTAGTAAGATAACTTTCATTAAGTTTTAGTTAACGCCACACCTAATCTTCGAAGGGTGACTATCAAGTGACTGTTAATCATAGAATCGTTCCCAAGAGGTTGTACTATCCTAGTATGAGCTCGGCCCATAATCGCTCCCGAACTAAGAACCCATATAATGAATTGCAAACCATTTTAAATTGACCTACCCTGCCTCTCCAAACGTTTCAAATTAAAATGAAAATGACGGAGGAGCAGGTGGTAATAGAGATCATTGTAAATTGGACGGTTGAGAGCAAACTTAATAATTCAATTTAAATTAATGATCGCTGTTATTGCTAGAACTATCAGTGTGACCTGCCGTAATGGAATCATAAATAATCTTTACAATGCGAATGTGTTCAGGAAACAATAGCAGTGCGCTACATTTATTAGTCATTATACAAGAAGTGTGAGACTTAATGGAGTTTGCAAAGAAATGCGATAATTTTCTAGTGACAATGTACCGTTTTCCTTTAATGCATGGTATGCTATGAATTTTCACTTTTTGAAATCCATTAAAGATTTTTTATGTTCATCGCTCCGACAAAATTATTTGAATATTGCATTGGCCAAGACGGGAATAAAATGACAGTTGCGAGGGCGTAGTGACTTGATTATACAAATGTTGCTTTACATATAATTTCGACCATCATCTGTCCATCAAGATCAAACAACCTAACAAACCCAGTCAAAGATTCACTCACGCTATGCCTTCATAATTTTCATGAAGGATGGATGATATTATACAATAGCTATATAATTCATTTATGTTAGGACTTATAAAGTCTGCTCCATAATGTTATGTAGTTAACGTTGATGCTTCATCCATGCTACTTCTAGTTCGCTCTTTTCATTGAAAACAAAAATTATTACGGAATTAATTGATGAACTTATTGACGACTTAATGGTTTACTTTTTGGACTTTTTGGCAAACAATTTTTTGTAATATAATTTTATTTAAATTTCAGACAATTTAGAATATTTCAAAAATTTTCCACAATCAATTTTTAAAACCTTCTTTGTAAAAGTTGATAGTACTAACTCCATTCGTTTATAAGCATGTTAGTGTCATTATACATGGAGATATGGCGCGAAAAAATATTGTTTCGTACGCGCTCGCGCCTTTGTTGCGGAGCTTTTTGTTTGGAAGCAAAAATGTGTTATTGTTACGAGTCAGAAGCTATTTATTGATGTTTTGAATTGGTTTTTAGTTATTATCAAACTCATTTTTAATCAGTTTTGTTATGTAACGTCGTTTCATTATTGAAAACATGAAAACAGATTTTCAGAATTTTTCAGTAATATTGGCACATTTGGTTGCTAAATTAATAAAATTTTTAACAAGATACATTCTTAGTAAGTATGTGTTTAATTTTCAGCATTTTTATGTCCATAGCCATTTTCTTGCATGACAATCCTGCCAACTATGAGTAAGAACAACTTAGTATTTTGTGTGCAGTAAATACTCGTACTTACCATATAGGTACTGCAAATGAATGTTAATTTATTAAAAAAAATATTTTAGTTAGTTTATACAGTACATAATCATACTTTCAAATTTAAAAAAAGGATGATTACAATATTTGACTTATTAATACAATACAACATTTATTTTTATTTATTTTTTTAACTAAAACGACAGGACGTAAGAAGTTGAATTTAGCATTCATATTTAATAATGGAGTATTAAGTGAGGAAATCCCGAAAACCCACGAGAAAAATTAAAAAAAAAAAAAATTGTTTGACAGAAAAGAGAACAAATGAACCAATTATCATAAATCCAATACATGATAAGGACAAATGGATTGTCCAAAATGCAGTGATTTCAATCAGATCCGGCTGACCGGTCAATGCTCATAGCCTGTTATTGTGACTCATATGTACTTATCGGAACTTTATTGTTTTGTATTGAAAAGTTTTTGCATAAAGAACAATACTAACAGGATTATTCTTTAAGCCAGAATTGTTAGTAAGCCGTCACTATCTAAATCTTAATTCCATTATTAAGCCATCCAATTGAACGTGGCCTTCTAATTTTTTCGAGACTTTATAATTAGTTGTGGATAAAGGCGATATACTAATGTACATACATACATATAATCACGTCTATATCCCTTGCGGGGTAGACAGAGTCAACAGTTTTGTAAAGACTGATAGGTCACGTTCAGCTATTTGGCTTTAAGATAGAAGAGATATACTTATGTGTACGTATTAAAAGTGATTAATGCGGAATTTAGGGAGATTTGGTTTGTTTTTTGGAGTAAATAAAAGCAATTAAAATTAAAAAAAGGACATCTAAGCCATGAATTATTTATAAGGTTAAAGCAATTCAAGAATACTGTTTATAGAATATTGCAGATATAAAAAATAACGATAAGCAAATATTGAAAAACCGTTTTGTTAATGGGAGCATGAATTCGTCAGTTCATTATTTGGCTTTAATTGATATACCGGTATCAGCAATATTAATCAGTGTGTTCGCGCGTGAAGCATTTAATGAACGCCCGAGAACCGATATTGTTTGACAGGGAATTGAAAAACACATATATTTTTTTTTATTCAAATTCAATTTTCGAATTTCGTGGCCAGCACGAATGAAATGGGCGTAAAAACATAGTAATTTCCCATCGCCCGCGTATTTCACATTGAAATACAGGAGGTGACTAAACCGCATTGTGTTATGCCCGCATCGGTTAGTTTGTGTAACTGCGCGAGTGAATTTCAGTCAGCGTTTGTTTCCAATCTAGCACTGTTTGCTGACTTTTGTGTCGGAATAAATTGGAAATGTTTTAGTGAAATGTTTGATTTTTGGGCGGAATAGGTCGTTTGTTTAACTTTTGTTTGTGCCGAGAAAAACTGGTATATATGTATATATATATATATATATATATATATATATATATATATATATATATACTTATATATATATATATATATATATATATACTTACCTATGACCAGTAGGCCTATAGCTTTCTAGACGGTAATAATAGGCGGTTGAAAAATGTTAAATGCAAGTGGATGTGTAAAGTTTTCTGCAAAACGAAGATAAATTCATTTCAATCCAATAAAAAGGGGAAAAAAGTCTAAACTAAAAAGTTTGCGTAAACATAAATAAAAGTCATTAAAACAAAACAATTGTAATACAAAAGATCATATTTATGATTATATTACCTAATCATTTTTGAAGTAGGTTAAAAATAAAACAATATACGGTGAACAGTTCGCGTCAAACTATGCGGCTTTATTAGAGCTGGTATCAAGATTAAAAGCTGTCGGGTCTGGCAAGGGTCAGGGCCTTAATTAAGAGACCTTGGGGT
Source organism: Amyelois transitella (assembly GCF_032362555.1). Taxonomy (NCBI): domain Eukaryota; kingdom Metazoa; phylum Arthropoda; class Insecta; order Lepidoptera; family Pyralidae; genus Amyelois; species Amyelois transitella. The sequence continues at coordinate 10,525,445 of NC_083509.1, forward strand.
TGAATGGCCCGGTTGGATTTATAGCAGCTTGTTGAACCTTTTCATTTAATACGGATGTCATATTAAACCGTGCCGTGTGGTTACCGGCACCAATAAAAAAAAAAGAATAGGACCACTCCATCTCGTTCCCATGGATGTCGTAAAAGGCGACTAAGGGATAGGCTTATAAACATGGGATTCTTCTTTTAGGCGATGGGCTAGCAACCTGTCACTATTTGAATCTCAATTCCATCATAAAGCCAAACAGCTGAACGTGGCCTATCAGTCTTTTCAAGACTGTTGGCTCTGTCTACCCCGCAAGGGATATAGACGTGATTATATGTATGTATGTATGTATGTATGTCATATTAAAAAGGTGCGCTTGTATGTAAGTACCGAACTAAAAAAAATATATTGCAAACAATTAGGTATTCAGAAAGTGAACTTTGTGCCATGAATATTATTTATACAGTGCCTTAGCATTGGACTTGAGATTTAAAATAAGAACTGACAATATCTTCTTCGCTTCACCAGCACATTGACAAATACATAACAAATGTGTACATTATTGACGTATTCATACCAAAAACGTGTTATACGTATGATATTTTTTTTTTGTATAACAGTAACTTTATTGTCATTAGAATCAATAATTAAACAAAACCCTCGTAACCAAAATCAGTCGCCATCAATATTGCTCAACTGCGAAGCTAATTCCTTAGTGGCTGTTAGTCAGTTTCGCTGAAACAATTACCGAGGGACATTGTCGGAACAAGTTAGCGCTTTGATTAAACTGAGACCGCAACTTGCTGCGAGTAATTCTAGCGACAGTGTGAAATGGCCGTGTGAAAAATACTTCGTCACTTCGTAGGTATAGTAATTTTAATATTTATTTTTTTTAGCCGTGTGGTTCCCGGATAGCGACTGAGGGATGGGCTTATTAACTTGGGATTCTTCCTTTAGACGATCGGCTAGCAACCTGTCACTATTTGAATCTCAAGTCTATCTTAAAGCCAAATAGCTGAACGTGGCCTATCAGTCTTTTCAAGACTGTTGGGTCTGTCTACCCTGCAAGGGATAATAGACGTGATTACATGTATGTATGTTTGATTTATTTAGTCTTTGTATTGTAATTTTAAACCATGTTGTTTAATGCAATGCAGCAAAAAAGAACAAAATACATCGACTCAATAATGAGTCGATGTATTTTGTTCTTTTTTGCTTACTTTGATTAAACTAATAACGCAGCTTGCGTTACTTAGTTAGTTCTGGCGACAGTATGAAAATAATTCGTATGATAATTTAAATATATTGATGCATGTTGTTCTTCTGTAAGTATCGTGGCAAGTGGAAATCCATAGTCTCTGCCTACCCCAATGAGAAACAGGTGTGATGGTGTAAGTAGGTATGTATGCTGTTCGTATAATGAGACTAACATATTTTTTTAAATTACATTAGGTCTTTGATTAACATGCGCCCGCAGCGTGCTGCAAATATTCTGACGACAGTGTGAAATGACCAAATGAAAATAACATTTGTTAAATAAATCGTATTTATTTTTGTCATTTGTGCCAGTATTTTATTTTTCTGTGGAATGGTCATGTGAAAAATTATTTAAATAAACGAACACTTCGCCGCTTTGTTTACGAGGTGTCTTTGTATTATAATTTTAATAAGTTTACCGTCATTTATTTCCTTTTCTTTTCGTCTAAACGTAGAACAAATCTATTCTGATGAGAGATCGGGTCAGCTCACATGTTAATATAATTTAATGTAAATAAAGCAAAATAATACGAGGATCATGGCAAGTGGAAAAATGTAGTATCTGCCTAACGCTCCGAATGTACGAGTATGAATGCTACCAAGTAGACTTATTACAAAAGTCATCACTCGGAAGCATTTTTGTTCGTTGCCAATGTGATTTGAATTCAATAAGCGGTGCCCGGGCTCCGGATCGCTTTCCATGGAAATGAAGGGAGTTTCTTTTTTATTTTGTCGGAGAAAGAATAATTCTATTGGCGGGTAATCGCCCCGGAGATTGGAGGTAGATATTAAAATCGGAAGGGAAGTTACTTCGTCATTTCGCTGTGTTATCGCGACAATCAGTGAAATGTTCGGATGGAAGAGACTTGATTGTTATCGATGTGGACTTTATGTTTTGCCTAACTAAATTTCGTCACTGACTTTTCTTCCTTCTCCGCACTTCACACTACATGTACACAATTTCATTAAGATCGGTTCAGTGGTTTTACTTTGTAGAGGTTACCAACAAACAAACTTAGTTTCACCTTCATAATATTAGTTTGAATGTACCTTTAGAAATCCATACATATAATAAAACTGTAACTGAAATTTGTCTGTACATTGAAGATATTTAAGAAAAAAAATTATAAGGGGTTCTTTTTAGGGTCAATAGAAGCCAAAACAATTTTTTTTAGAATTTTTGTCTGTCTGTCTTTCTGTCTGTCCGTCTGTCTGTCTGTATGTTTGTACGCGCATCACGCAAAATCTACCGAACGGATTTGAACGAAATTCGGCACAGATATAGCTATTAACCTGGATTAGAATATAGGCTACTTTTTATCCTGAAATTCTATCCCAAGGGGATGAAATAGGGGGTGCAAGTTTGTATGGAACTTCGTCATTTTTGAATCGATATAAAAAGGAAAATCGATTTATCGAGGAAGGCTTTAGGCTATTTATTTTCACGCTGCAACTATTAGGAGCGAAGAAATAATGAAAAATGTGAAAAAAACGACGAAAATTGTTCCTCCTTGATGCTTGGGCTTCAATGATGCACAAAATAACTATTCCACGCGGACGAAGTCGCGGGCACAGCTAGTGCCAAATAAAATTTAATAATTTGCAACCTTTTGAAGATATGTATATATATTAAGTGCCGTGTGGTTCCCGGCACTATTACAAAAAAGAATAGGACCACTCCATCTCTTTCCCATGGATGTCGTAAAAGGCGACTAAGGGATAGGCTTATAAACTTAGGATTCCTCTTTTAGGCGATGGGCTAGCAACCTGTCACTATTTGAATCTCGGTTCTATCATTAAGCCAAATAGCTGAACGTGGCCTATCAGTCTTTTCAAGACTGTTGGGTCTGTCTACCCTGCAAGGGATAATAGACGTGATTACATGTATGTATGTTTGATTTATTTAGTCTTTGTATTGTAATTTTAAACCATGTTGTTTAATGCAATGCAGCAAAAAAGAACAAAATACATCGACTCAATAATGAGTCGATGTATTTTGTTCTTTTTTGCTTACTTTGATTAAACTAATAACGCAGCTTGCGTTACTTAGTTAGTTCTGGCGACAGTATGAAAATAATTCGTATGATAATTTAAATATATTGATGCATGTTGTTCTTCTGTAAGTATCGTGGCAAGTGGAAATCCATAGTCTCTGCCTACCCCAATGAGAAACAGGTGTGATGGTGTAAGTAGGTATGTATGCTGTTCGTATAATGAGACTAACATATTTTTTTAAATTACATTAGGTCTTTGATTAACATGCGCCCGCAGCGTGCTGCAAATATTCTGACGACAGTGTGAAATGACCAAATGAAAATAACATTTGTTAAATAAATCGTATTTATTTTTGTCATTTGTGCCAGTATTTTATTTTTCTGTGGAATGGTCATGTGAAAAATTATTTAAATAAACGAACACTTCGCCGCTTTGTTTACGAGGTGTCTTTGTATTATAATTTTAATAAGTTTACCGTCATTTATTTCCTTTTCTTTTCGTCTAAACGTAGAACAAATCTATTCTGATGAGAGATCGGGTCAGCTCACATGTTAATATAATTTAATGTAAATAAAGCAAAATAATACGAGGATCATGGCAAGTGGAAAAATGTAGTATCTGCCTAACGCTCCGAATGTACGAGTATGAATGCTACCAAGTAGACTTATTACAAAAGTCATCACTCGGAAGCATTTTTGTTCGTTGCCAATGTGATTTGAATTCAATAAGCGGTGCCCGGGCTCCGGATCGCTTTCCATGGAAATGAAGGGAGTTTCTTTTTTATTTTGTCGGAGAAAGAATAATTCTATTGGCGGGTAATCGCCCCGGAGATTGGAGGTAGATATTAAAATCGGAAGGGAAGTTACTTCGTCATTTCGCTGTGTTATCGCGACAATCAGTGAAATGTTCGGATGGAAGAGACTTGATTGTTATCGATGTGGACTTTATGTTTTGCCTAACTAAATTTCGTCACTGACTTTTCTTCCTTCTCCGTACTTCACACTACATGTACACAATTTCATTAAGATCGGTTCAGTGGTTTTACTTTGTAGAGGTTACCAACAAACAAACTTAGTTTCACCTTCATAATATTAGTTTGAATGTACCTTTAGAAATCCATACATATAATAAAACTGTAACTGAAATTTGTCTGTACATTGAAGATATTTAAGAAAAAAAATTATAAGGGGTTCTTTTTAGGGTCAATAGAAGCCAAAACAATTTTTTTTAGAATTTTTGTCTGTCTGTCTTTCTGTCTGTCCGTCTGTCTGTCTGTATGTTTGTACGCGCATCACGCAAAATCTACCGAACGGATTTGAACGAAATTCGGCACAGATATAGCTATTAACCTGGATTAGAATATAGGCTACTTTTTATCCTGAAATTCTATCCCAAGGGGATGAAATAGGGGGTGCAAGTTTGTATGGAACTTCGTCATTTTTGAATCGATATAAAAAGGAAAATCGATTTATCGAGGAAGGCTTTAGGCTATTTATTTTCACGCTGCAACTATTAGGAGCGAAGAAATAATGAAAAATGTGAAAAAAACGACGAAAATTGTTCCTCCTTGATGCTTGGGCTTCAATGATGCACAAAATAACTATTCCACGCGGACGAAGTCGCGGGCACAGCTAGTGCCAAATAAAATTTAATAATTTGCAACCTTTTGAAGATATGTATATATATTAAGTGCCGTGTGGTTCCCGGCACTATTACAAAAAAGAATAGGACCACTCCATCTCTTTCCCATGGATGTCGTAAAAGGCGACTAAGGGATAGGCTTATAAACTTAGGATTCCTCTTTTAGGCGATGGGCTAGCAACCTGTCACTATTTGAATCTCGGTTCTATCATTAAGCCAAATAGCTGAACGTGGCCATTCAGTCTTTTCAAGACTGTTGGCTCTGTCTACCCCGCAAGGGATATAGACGTGATCATATGTATGTATGTATGTATGTTGAAGATATTCAATTCTACCGAGAACTTACATACATATTATCACGTCTTTATCCCTTGCGGGGTAGACAGAGTCAACAGTCTTGAACAGACTGGTAAGCCACGTGTTAACCAAGAACAACCAAACATTTTATGCTGCAATCAAAATACCAAGTAGAGTTAAAGTTAAGTTGTTGGTTGATCATTTAACTTTGTCAATTCTTTGCATAGCAATCATAAATCAAAAATTATTCTTGTTGTCTTAAGTAGTATAAGCTTTAAAGAGAACATTCAATACATAAGCTGTGAGAAAAAAATGGGAAGGCTGCTCTATACACCAATAATTCAATGACACCAAACCAAAAGTTCTATCTGAAAGTCTCTTAGATTCGGTTGTATATTAAAATCATCGTCATCTGCCCGAACATTTTAATAAATTTCTTTGTTCTTTTCAACTCGGTTAAAAATTTAAATTTTTGTAAGCTACCTTTTACCTTGATTAGGCATTTAAATTACACTATTAAAATTAGTACAGTCTACGTCCCTCACGAGGTAGAAAGAGCTGACACTTACAAGACTAAAAGGTCAAACCTAAAGGGAATGACATAAATTATGACAGGTTGATAACCTATCGCTTAACACAGAACTCTTGCTATCAGCGCGAGATGTGCGATCCTGTATTTACCTAATGCTTATTTACAACGCCCAGACAAACCACAACATGGTTTTAGTCTTCATAGTTTTAAAATAAATTTATATTATTTCTTATTATTTTTTTTATAAATACATACATACATAAAATCACGCCTCTTTCCCGAAGGGGTAGGCTGAGACTATATCGTTCCACTTGCCACGATCAAATTTTATAAATGTTCGATGTAAAGTCTTGATATATATATATATATATATATTTTTATATAAGCTTTTAATAAGTATTCATGAACTTATTCAGGTGACTGTACATGCAACAAAAAGGCACGCTAGTTTCTTCGCCCGCGGACTCGAGACGACGCCTTCGAAATTCAAATGTGATGCGAACTCAGAATCACCATAATTATTTACGGGTTTCGTTTTAATTTCAAAAGTCCAAGGAACCATAGAGCGCAACACTCTATGAAAACATAATATGACATTTATTTTTAAAATGACATTTACATATCTGACAGTTACATAAAAACACAAAGCCTAAAACTATATACTATTCACAAAATATTTACAAAAAAAAAGATTTATTTTGAAATAATTATTATGACATTTCTTCCTCGCATCACTGTAGTCACTGAAATATCAAAAAAAAGTAATATAGAAAAAATATTTTTAAGATTTGTATAAATTTGCAAAATAAGTATATTATAAGAAGTTAAATTTCAATAAGTCAATTTCGTTAAGTGAAGAAATTACAAAAAAAAACAAATAAATAAAAACTAGCAACATTCTCAATTTATATTGGTTAAAAAACTAAATCAACATCGAATGGGAATAAGAGTTATTCAAATACTCACAGTTAGTCGAGTTTGATAAATTGCAATTGGAAATATTATTTTTTTATGTGAAGCCATGCAATTTTCTAAGTAGAGTTTCGTTTGTTAGGGAGTTAACTGTCCACAAAATATGCAATACACGAGTATTATATGCATGTAGTAAATGGCTAATTAGTTAATAATACAGGCACGTAATGTAGCTTTTATACATACAAACATAGTATAATCACGTCTTTATCCCTTGCGGGGTAGACAAAAAAAAAAAAAAGAATTTATTGGGCAACTACAAATTACATTAGATCAGGATCAGACAGAGCCAACAGTCTTGAAAATACAGATAAGCCATGTTCGAAATGTCCTATAAAAATGAATAAAAATTTTGATTTAGTAATATAATACTTTCAAACTTGTGCAATTAACACGGTCGGTGCAACCCGAGGGGTTAGAGCGAGTTTTACTTGATCAAACGCGTTGAGCAAGTAATCACGTATTTGTATGGCATTGCATAAGTTCTATCGTGTCGACACTAGATGGCGCTGATCAAATCACATACAAATTTCACTTGCTCGACGCGTTTGATCGACTAAAACTCGCACTAACCCCTCCTCGAGATGACAGGAAAAAACGGTATGTTCGCTAATTGAAGTTTGAAGAATGCATTAATAAATTTTTATTTGATTTCCGGAATTAAGGACGTCCTGGCAAAGGGTTAGGTCAAGAGTACCCGAAACCGCTGAGCTTGCATGAAGAGGGTTATGAATATGGATGAAGCGAAGGAAGTACGCAGAGATCGTGGCAAGTGAAAAGAATATGTAGTCTCTGCCTACCCCTCCGGGAAAAAGGCGTGATTTTATGCATGTATGTATGTTTATTTCCGGATCCATCAACGCACACTCTATTAAAAAATCTTATTCGATGTTTTCCTTCCAGTCAGGTAATTCATACATACATTTGGTCACGTCTTTATCCCTTGTGGGGTAGACAGAGCCAACAGTCTTTAAAAGACCGCGTTCAGCTATTTGGCTTAATGATAGAATTGAAATTCAAATAGTGACAGTTAAAAAAATAATCCCAAGTTTGTAAGCCTATCCCTTAGTTGCCTTTTACGACATCCATGGGAAAGAGAGGTACATATATCAGGTAATTCACTTGTATAAATTTGCAAAGTACTATTACAATTCTTGTGTTTGCATTCGACATTCTCGTATAAGCAGTAATGAATGGCGGGCATCAATTAGCGAACGGAATTTGGTATCGGCACGGTGAGGCTCAGATAATGTGTTTTGCTACTAATGAACGCAAATTGTCGCCGCTAGTCGATATTATTAAATTTACGTAGGTACAACGCGTTTGTAAACCTTACGAGGTAGATAGAGCCGAGAATCTTAAAATATGTCCATCCATCCATCCATATAAACACGTCTGTATCCCTTGCGGGGTAGACAGATCAAGACTTGAAAGACTAAATACTTAATGGTAGAATTGAGATTCAAATAGTCGCCTAAAAGAAGAATCCCAAGTTTAACCTAAGTCAATCCATTAGTCGCATTTTACTACATCCATGGGAACATCTATATAATCATTTAATTTCATCAAATAAAAAGATGTAAATAAAATTCAAAATCCTAATTAATATGCAGCACTGTAAGATTTGCAAGTTCGCGGTCTACCTAGTTTTCCAATAACTTATCTCGATTCTCTGAAGAGATCACTCAGAGATGAAATTATTCAATCTGATTGAAGAAACTTCCATTTGCTTTAAAAGAGATGCAATCAATAGTTTTCAAAGACCTTTCCCGATTTAATGAAATAGAGTTCAATGTTCCAATGTCTACTAATCTTAGATTATCTTGTAAGGATTTTGATGGTACTCTAGAGAAATACTCGGACTTGTTTTTGGTAAACAGGTGATTCATTCTAGTTATTCTAAAAGACGCCCAGATTTGCCTGTCACCATAATACTCGTATTTGATTGGGCATAATAGGGGAAACTAAACCATATTGGAGGTTTGGTTACATGGTTATAAATCCAGATGTCTAATGTTAACTTTTTATCGATATTTTACCTCCCCGTTAGAACCTTGGTTGGCAATGAAAATGTTATAAAAGGATTTCTTAAGGTGAGACTTCTCTGTTAAATTGAAAAACCTGTGTTAGAGGAGTCCCCTCTAATATTTGTTAATTTATATACGTAACTAGGCAAAGTCATGGGCTACAGTAAAATAACCACTACCCATGCTCTGAATAAATTATTTCTTGTATAAAAATACCTTATTTATAACAGCATAAGGTGACTTTTGGCTTTTCATAGCTTTTATGGATATTAAGACAAGTTCCGTCAATATTTTTTCGGAACATTTCTCAGCGGTCGCCACAACAAATTGGGTAGCTGCAGCTTCAAATCTGCAGCTCCAAATAGCCCGTTTAATTGGCACGTCCTAGATCGGAGTCCTCAATTTATTTATGACGAGTTTCTCCTCGCTTACTGCAAGCCAAACTGTTCTAACTTCGGTAACTTCAGATTTCACTGACATAGTAATTCATGTTAACTTGTTATTTCGGTTGGCGTTGCTCCGCATATATTATAACTTACAAGCCACGAAATATTATTCCGAGGTAAATTCAATTAAGATCGTATCAGATGTAGTAAGTTATTTATTACCGAAATTACTTTTGATGTTGTGAGTAATTTCTATTCTGGCAGCTCGTGAAATTACTTTTGAATTTGTGCAGAGTATTTCAGAATTTTTTTTTAAAGGAAAATTTTTAATATTCCATATAAATCGTTGATTTACAGCAACCGAGCAAGACAAAACCTTACAAAATTCAAATATAATAAACAATTCAATCAAAACAATTTTGATAAGAAATATTCCGTGCAATCCCCGAAATGCCATCGAAAACAGGCAATGTCTCAACGATGTCACACGGCCGAAAACATAAATCCTTCCCGATTCCATATAAGAGTACAATGATTTGATCAATTTTATTACAAGACCCCAAAACGCATGCCTCGATCCCATCTGCTCCGAGAATAAGCCACCGAAATACCAACAGATATCCGGACACTTACTCTCATACAAATGAGTGCGACACCGAATACCAATCAGCTCGACACTTTCGAAAAAGGAATGAACGAACGAACAAATCGCGGCCCGCATTCGATACCCTTTGAAATATTGATGACGGATCAGCCCATGGGAACGATTATCGAACCCGATCCTGTCGCGTTGTATCGAGTATTCGAGTATTTGCCACTGACGATATCCGGACAATTTTAGAAGTTTTTATTGCTGTGCCCAAAGAGACTACGACTGGCAATTCAGATTTACATACAGATATTCACCAAGAACTCTTAGTGCGTCGACATAAGGTTGATAGTAATTGTGCTTTTAATAGTGACACGTATTTATTTTTGCCGTATACGATCATTGAGTATGTAAACGAGTGTCCCGCTCGTTTTATGACCCGTGACAGATTGGAATCGACAAATGAGTTATCGAATGTTAATGCGAGTATGAGTTTTCGATTTTTCATAATTTTAAAGAATTTTTAAGCTTTCACTCTTTATTTATATTTTACACATCTATACAAGCCACATGAAATAAATTGCAAAATATTTTCAATGACAGCAAAGAAACTAATTGCGTAGAGTCATTAGCAGGTGTTCTGTTATATTAGAATACCCAAACATACTTACGTCAAACATCAACAACATACCCAGTATTGTCCAGGGGTTGTAGGTATTCTGATAGACACCCCAAGGGTTCCTGTATCATATAGTGTGGACGTTAAAGACAAGAGACAGCTTTAACCGATTTAGGGGGCTTAGAAATAGATGCCATAGATACATACATACTGAGTCAAGTCTATATCTCTTACGGGGTAGACAGAGCTTGCATTCTAAAGACTGAGTGGCCACGTACAGCTGTATGGCTTAATGTTAGAATTGTGATTCAAATAGTGACAGATTGCACATCGCCTATAAGAATTATTTTTTGTTTTTTAGCCTTAATATAAATGAAAAAAGTATGGTAGAAAAATAAAGGATGTTAAACTGATTAATTTTGATAACAAGGTTGAACAAGAACAATTCACACAAAACATAATTTACTTCAACCTCTCTTGGTCTCAAGCCTAAGACCATAAGACACAGTGATAAAAACGTTACCACAAACAAAATGTTAGCTCAGCAATAAGTGCATAACATCAAACTGCTTCATAATTCCTCCACTAATGCCACGTATTTAACTACTAAGCCGCAGGCACACTGACCTACCACATCTATAATGTAGAACGCAAGTGCGATTGAATTCATCAATGCCCAGATTGAATAATCGGACCGGTCACCTGCCAATTACGTACTGGTTCGAACCGGCTCGCTCCGGTTTGAGGCAGTTCGGGCCAATTTATTGTGGACGCCGACGCATCTATTATACACCTTTTTCCATTATGACCGGCCCTGAATAGAATCCAGTTTATTATAATAGGATATTGATGGATTTATTCTAATAAGAAAGGGTATTATCATATTAATCGTCCGAAATTTCCCCATTCTGTTTTATTTACACGATGTTTGCTGACGCGAGCTTTACATATACATTCAGTCAGAAAAGTATCGGGAATGGATTATTTATTTATGGTTCCAAATTCAAATTTTTGTTTTTTTTTGTTGTTGTTAGATTGGCACAACTGTTTTCCATTTTGGCGCGGAGTTTGAGTTGCATCTGTTGTTTACATTAAATACAGTGCTATTTTTAGTTATATCATATCTAGTGTGTATTGCTAATTTCATAATGGATAAAAACATCGAACAAAGAGTTTGTCTTAAATTTTGCATTGCCAATGGAATATCGTGTTCGGAGTCACTGAAAATGTTACAGAAGGCTTACGGTGAATCGACTTTATCAAAAACTCGTGCTTATGAGTGGTACAAAGCGTTCAAAAGCGGTCGAGATGTGATGGAAGATTTGCCTCGCTCTGGTAGGCCATCAACGTCTGCAACTGAAGTTAACATCGCAAAAGTGAAGGAAATAGTGACTGAAAATCCTCATTCAACTTTGAGAGAGATAGCCACCGAACTTTCTGTATCTCACGAGTCGATCCGTACCATTTTAACTAATAATTTGGGTATGAAACATGTTGCCGCTCGGCTAGTCCTAAAAGACCTGAATTTTTTTCAAAAACTCAATCGCATGAGAGTCGCTGAGGACATGCTAGAACGAGTCAATTCCGACCCAACATTCATGAAACGCATTGTTACTGGTGACGAGACGTGGGTTTACGAGTTTGACATGCAAACTAGTCAACAAGCTTCGGAGTGGCGCCTTCCAACTGAACCGAAACCGAGAAAACCACGCCAAAGTCGTTCAAAAGTCAAAGTCATGTTGACTGTTTTCTTTGACTATCGCGGTGTTGTGCACTCGGAATTCTTGCCGGAAGGTCAAACGGTAAATAAGGAATATTATTTGAGTGTTATGCGGCGTTTAAGAAAGCAAATCCGACGAAAAAGGCCAGATTTGTGGAAAGAAAATTCTTGGATTTTGCACCATGATAATGCACCTTCGCACAAGGCCATCATTGTGAACGAATTTTTAACTAAACACTCAACAAATACCATCGAGCAACCACCATATTCACCAGATATGGCTCCAGCCGACTTTTTTCTTTTTCCTAAACTCAAATTACCACTTCGTGGCACCCGTTTTCAATCGGTAGAAGACATAAAAGAGAATTCGCGGCGAGAACTGACCTCAATTCCGGAAACAGCGTTTAAAAAATGTTTTGATGATTGGATTATTCGTTGGCGTAAGTGTATCGTTTCTAAAGGAGCATATTTTGAAGGTGATAAAATAAATTTGGATGAATAACAAACAGTTTGTGTATTATTGATCTTTTCCTGCTACTTTCTTGACAGAGTAGTATAAAGCTAGCTTTTGTCCGTAGCTCCGCTCGTGGAAATTAGACATTTCAGTAGCCGTAAGAATTAAGAGAGCAATCCGTATGTACATTCGTTGCCAGAGAAAGTGGACCACCCGTAAAAAAGGAGGTTCACATTTTATCTGCACCCGACTGTACGCGTATAGCGGTACTAGTTTGCTGTAAATATGAAAAATATTTTACCATTATTTTATGCTAGTAAAAGAAGAAGTACACTTGCTCGAATAATACTCTAAACTATACAATTCGAATAGTTTTGAAAATAATACTGGCACGTCATAATTTTCAGAATTTTTTCTGTTTCTTTTTTTTTCTAAGTTGCATCAGGTATAATTTTCTTTGTACGCGTTTTTTTAAATTTACTAGACATTATTCTATTGTCCTTTAATTGGTCTTAAAAATATAAATAAACATAAAGAGATAGTTCTTTTTTACATCCTTGAAGTATCTTTTAATGAACAGAAATAAAACTACGCCACCTACTTTTCCTAAATTTAAGCCAATAAATATTGCTGTACAACGGTACACTGACTTCTAATAGGTTAACACTGGAGGTAACCATACGACTCAAAAATACCATGAAACACGATAACTAATCCTGAAAAGTGACCTACGTTCAGTTACAATCACAACAACATATCGTGGGCTATTTGTATATTTCCTCTTATATTTTTGCCTGAACATATTTGCCACCAAAAGGCATGGCGGCCTAATCTCTCGGAACATTTATTTTGCCTACGCGTAAAATACACAGGACAAATTTATTTCCAGGTTTCTGAATTGTTGGCGTTACAATGCTTTCGCGAATTTAGAAACTTGTTCAAAATACCAGTGTATGAGTACCGAAATGTTGCCACGTTTAAAATTAAACATTAAATGTGCATTCTCTATTGTAAGTTTCTATTTAAATTACAGTTACTCGTGTTCATTGTACCGTGTTTCGGTGTTTTATTAGTTTTGTTAATTTAACATACATACTTACATACATAAAATCCCGTCTTTTTTCCAGAGAGGTAGGTGTAAAAACTTTGATTCAATCAAACTGAGAATAGATTTAGAACTCATGAGGGGTTTTCTGCTTAACCCTATGGTAGACTGTTGCATAATGATTAACTAGACGTTCCCTCATTTCTTCTTATAGGCAAAGGGCTAGCAACCTGTCACTATTTAAAACTCAATTTTATCATTTAGCCAAACAGCTGAACGTGGCCTATCAGTCTTTTTTAAGACTGTTGGCTTTTGTCTAGCAATGTATGTGTATGTTCCCTCACTAGTAAGGCTCATGACTCCGACGGAATCTACTGCGGTCTTCTGTATGATAGAAAGCTTGAGACATTGGCATTTGGATTTCCTCGGCCACCAGGTGTGACCACCGTTTATTTATTGGATTAAAACACATTTTATTTTCTATATATAAAATATATGTAATGAAATCTATTCCAAAATCAAAATGTTGTTTGTGATTTAATTAAAATCTTTGGAATGTTAGAGTAGATCAGTCGTTAATTCACCAATATAGCTCCTTTTGTTTTCATCTTACATCTCAATTCTGACCTTAATTATCACGGCTTTACAACTTCTAAGAAATGTTCTATTTTCAAAATTCATCATGACTATAGTTTCGTATACCTATAATATGGCATTTCTATTGTGTTATATTATTCAGATTTCGATGACTACAAGATATCAAATGGCTCATAAGCTGGATAAAGCCATATACACATTGATTGGCATCCATGTATAATTCTACTATGAAAAGGGCTTCCTTTGAGCGGCCCACCTGTGTTCGGAGTATATTCAAACATTTCTAAGAAAACCAGGACAATTCCTTTGCGAGGGATGTTCCTAATTAATATTTTGCCTTATGTAGCGTTTCCGTGAAGTAAGACAATTTTTCTCTCGCTCTAGATGAGGTAGCGCTGAGAGACTTATGACTGAATTGAATTTCCTTTGTTGTAGAAAAAAAAGCAATATACATCATAAATATATTACACATACATAAAAATCACGCCTCTTTCCCGGAGGAGTAGGCAGGGACTACCTCTTTCCACTTGCCACGTTCTCTGCATACTTCCTTCGCTTCGGGTACTTTTGACCTGACCCTTTACCAGGACGTCCATAATTTGATCAAGATACGTTCGTCTAGGTCTTCCCACTCCGACCTTTCCCTCCACACTCTCCTTGTATATCTGCTTATTCAACCTGCTTTCATTCAACATAAATACCTTTATTATACTTAACTTAATATGTATGTGTGCCGTGTGGTTTCCGGCACCAATAGGAAAAATAATAGGATCAGTCCATCTCTGTCCCATGGATGTTGTCCTTTCAATATTTGAATCTCAATTCTAACATTAAGCCATACAGCTGTACTAGCCATTCAGTTTTTAGAATGTTGGCTCTATCTACCCCGCAAGGGATATAGACGTGATTATATGTATGTATGTAAATTATTTATCTACTTAATAAACCACTTACAAATTTGAAACCACCAAAATATTCTTATGAATTAGTAAAAATATTGGTATAGGTTAAATTAAGCAGTTTGAAATCTCTCAATTTTTTTTTCAAAAACCATATATTTATTATATTGCATTCATTGTCATAATTTTCATATTTCTAAAACGATATGATAAAAAAAATATATTTTTTTAAATCGCTTGCCATATTAGTCTCTATTCTACCACCAAAAAGGTCTCATTTTTAAACTCTTTTTCTCCGAGACATTGTACAATATCGTTCAAAGAGCAAAAGCCTATCGACAATTTGCATCTATTAACACAAGATCTATTTTTAATTCCGCAACATTTAGTTAAACAGTGCTGCTCCCAAAATGCTCAAACAAAATAATTACATTCTGTCTGCACTCCGCGAAGAAATTAATGCTGGCAATAAATAACAGGCTTTTCCGTGTTTATGTTTCACTTAAGTTGTTTCACTTTAGAATAAAACAGTTGTACTTTTTGTTTTATATATTTTTTCCGGGTTGTAATATGATGAGCCAAGTTTTGAATTTGGAATTATTTTCAACTAGTCAGTCCGTTTTGGTACCTACCTGTCAAATTTTGAGCCGAAGCAAGTATACATATATGTATATTACTTTTTATAAATATTTTTAAAAAGTGCATAAACATTGATGTCGTGAAAGGAGACTAAGGGATAGGCTTTTCTTTTAGGCGATGGGCTGTCACTGTTTGAATCTCAATTCTATAATTAAGCCAAACAACTTAACGTGGCCTTTCAGTCTTTTCAGGACTGTTGGCTCTGTCTGTCCCGCAAGAGATATAGATGGGACTATATGTATGTGAACTTACAATCTGTTGTTTGAATTATTAAAGTTCTCTTTGATATCTCGCCAAGCTTGAAATATATGCTGACCAGTGATTATGATTCAACAGTAGGAGGTAGTCAAGTTAACATAGTTACTCCATGTTAACCTGACTTACTACTAACGTGAGTTACTCTGGAAGAGGTGCCTAATCCAGCAACTAACTAAAAATATATGTAGTTGTATAAACAAAAATATACGTAGACTAAATATAATGTGTTATTTTAAGATTCGGGTTTTTACACGAAACGATTCCAGCCTGACCTATGTAAGTTTGCAGGGAAACCTGGACCATCCAGTTTACTGAATGTGCACGTGCAGATTTTCTTATTGTAAAAATTATCAGAGCAAAGAAACTTATGTAAGTGACTTAGAATTGACTCACTAACACTGAACCGTTTTCTATCAATAAAAAATCGAATATATCACCAATCGATCACCGACGGCCTTGCGTCAAATCTTCATAGACCTTCAAAAGAACACTTAAAGTTTTTTTTTTGTCTTCAACTATTTGTCCGACATGTCTAATTTTAGTCATAACTCTATTTCCGATACTCAGTGACATGCGAACAAATGTCAGTTGTTCCGTAAAAGGCTTTGATATTTTCCTAAAATTAGATTGTACGGTAAGTGATATTTTTGGGGTATACGTGCCTAGTTTACCAGTTATCTTCTGAAGGTCTCACGTACGCTATCGAAACAGGAAAGTGGGAGTTGATACAATGTTGAGATGACATTACGTTATACACTTTTCATACTCTGGCTTTTGGGTTTTTCTCTGACATGAACTTGGGATTTACTTATATATATATATACGGGACAAATTACACAGATTGAGTTAGCCTCGAAGTAAGTTCGAGACTTGTGTTACGAGATACTAACTCAACGATACTATATTTTATAATAAATACTTATATAGATAAACATCCAAGACCCAGGCCAATCAGAAAAAGTTCGTTTCCCATCATGCCCCTGGCCGGGATTCGAACCCGGGACCCCCGGTGTCACAGACAAGCGTACTACCGCTGCGCCACAGAGGCCGTCAAACTTATAACTACGGTTCAAAAATGGCAAAACGACCGAAAGGGCATGTTTAGCTGGATAGCTCAATGATGGAATTGTGCCCAGCGTTTACAGGTATTTTTTAAATGAATAAAGTAAATAAAGATATAAAATGTAACTTAAATTACAAAGCTTTGTATTAATTAAAGAAATGTGATCGCACAGATCGAAATAAAAAGTCAAGAGTTTTCAAGGTTTTTTTTTAAATTTATTTAATCAAAAGATCGTTTGATAAAGACACAAGGACGACGCGATAAGAGCTTACAACAGAATAGAGGTAATCGTTAAAAGCAATTTTCTCTAAGAACATTGGAGCAAAAAATATAAAAATGCCCAAACAAAAGTTTTAGAGCGAACGACGTTCAGTGCAGCTGCAGTAAAGCTGTCCATCCACTTGATAACAGGACACATTTTGTATGCATGTTTTCATTCATCCCTTACCGGGAAGACAGAGCCAGCACTCTTGAAAAAAGATAGGTCACGTTTAGCTGTTAGGCTTAATGATATAATTGACATTCAAATAGTGACAGGTTGCTAGCAAATTGCCTTAAAGATGAATCCCAAGTTTTTAAGCCTATCCCGACGTCGCCTTTTACGACATCCATGAGAAAGAGATGGAGTGGTCTTATTCTTTATTTCGGTACAAATTAAAGACGGGTGATATTGTAATTCTATGAGTGCCTTAATAATTTCCTCTATACTCTAATTTGATAGCTTGCATGAAGAGAGTTATGAATGTAGATGAAGCAAAAGAAGAATGCAGAGATCGTGGCAAGGGGAAAGATTAGTTTCTGCCTACCCCTCCGGGAAAAAGGCGTGATTTTATGTATGTATACTCTAATTTATGTAACATCTTTTCAGCAATGTAAGTTAGATCTGAGCACTTTTATCCTGAAGATCGACATTTTTATATAAAATAAGACATGAACTTCTTCATAACATTATTCTACAGCTCATGTATAAAGACCCTAAGATTCACTGTAATTAAGCGAACGATGGCAACTTCCAGGAAAACAAGACGATTGAAGAGTCCCGGCACTCCAATGGACCGATCAAACGTTATAGTTATCTTTTGAAAAAAATATCTGAATTGACTAGTTTTATGTAATGTTAATAAGGCCTTTCTTCAGTTTTATGTTAAGATTCTTCTTACGTGATTTATTATGGGTATGTTTATTCGTTCTTACATATAATCACGTCTATATCCCTTGAGGGGTAGACAGAGCCAGCGTCCAGCAGTCTTAAAAGCTGTTAGGTTTAATGATAGAATTGAGATTCAAATATAGACAGGTTGCTAGCCCATCGCTAAAAGAAGAATCCCAAGTTTATAAGCCTATCCCTAAGTCGCCTTTTACGACATCCATGGGAAAGAGAGAGTGGCCCTATTCTTTTTTATATTGGTGTCGGGCACGTACATAAATATGTAACCTATAAGTAGATAGATAGATATATTAACATTAAATTATAGACCATAAGTTAACTAACTGAGTTAACTTATGGTCTAATCTATATTATGAGTAAATTTTTATTCATAATGTAAGGGTGTTGGAAGAGATCTCTTTAATGTGATGTGAATTTATTGTGGTGCAGTTAAGAGTTATTGTAATGTATTGTACCTATACGGTTTTTAAAAAGAACGTGCCGTTAAATCTCGTTCCCATAAAAGGTATGAGTAAGACGATCATACCAACAACAAGATTATGTGTGGAAATTGTTATGGTGCGACATTTTCTTTTATGCCGTGAGATGCCGGCAGAGTAGAATAGCAGCATCCCGTGTCTTTCCGTGAGTGTCGTAAGGGGCGATCGAGGGATACACAGAAAATAAAAAAAATTCTGGGGAGCTCTTTGTCCAACAGTAGACTTTTATGGGCTGTCAAGGTAAGGCGACAATTTCTTTTCATGTGTTCATGTATATTTTTTATTTTATTTTCATTTTAAATGTTAACTACTATGGAAGAGCAGGTTTGTCATTGCCTTACAATAGTCGAAGGGTTTATACGATTTAATAAAATGCCATGCATAACCCTAAAAGGGAAATAATTTAATTTATTTTTGATTAGATAAAACATCCCTGGTTCCTTGCAAAAACTACATAAAGTTTTACCTTTATTTTCACTCTATCGATTTTATGAGTCCATCTTTTTCTATACTTACGGAATAAGACCGCAGGCAAACTTCCGATAATGTCAAAGAGTACTACTATTTTAGTTTCCTTAACGCCCGCTTCTTAGCAAAACTCGTTTCAAAAGTTCCCCCTGAATCAATAAATTATTAAATGTACAGAAAGCACAGCGCTGTAATATATATATATTTTTAATTTCAACAGATTTTAAAGTTTTTCTTATTAGCAAGGTACTTATATAGAATTTTTACTCATAACTTAGCTGAAATCATAACGACGATTTCCTAACTGAAATTGATATCAAATTTTCAAAAAAAAAATTTTGTGGGACTAAAAGGTGATAAAATCTTTTTTGGATTCAAAGAAAAATACTCCTTAACAAAAGCTTTGTAAGTGACAATTCTGTTCTGTAAATATTTCACTCTTAATTCCCTTTGTTGGCAATTTCACACATTTCACAGCGGCTCAGTATCGACCAATAAAGGCGAAAAATACCGCCCGTTGCTGTAAGCGTGGTTTTATATATTATAATTTTCTTTCTTTTTTTAAGATAATTCAAAAATTATTCGCCTCATATTCAGATGAAAATTATAGGTCAGGATTTTTTTGTGATAGAGGCTACTTTTACAAAAAGTTTCTCATACTACTAATAATGTTTATTTTTACTAGTACGAATACACATGAGATAAATAGGTACTCGTAAAGCACTTTATTGCACCATATAAATAAAAAGCAACGTAACAGATCAAAAAGAGACAAGAGATTTATAGCTAAAATAGAGTTAATTATTGTAGTATGAGTATAATAAGAACTCTCAGAAAAAATTGCTACCTATAAATAAACGTGTTGTGCACATATTCCTACATAAGTACTCATAGTAGCGATAAACATTGTTAAACCTTTTTTTAGTACACGTACTGGTTTTGTACAGTGCAGTGCAGTTAGTGTTTTTATATCAGTCGACATAATATTATACAATACGTTACCGACTAATAAAAATAAAAAATAAAAAGTTTTCGTTGAACTCTAGCTTCGTGTTAGAGCCAAACAAACAAACAAACAAACAAAAAATCAAAAATATATCAATTTTCATCTACCTACATGCCATTTCATGTACATGCCATGAATAACCCAACATACTTTTCTACTCACGCATATCCGCATGTCTACAATCATAAATAACCCATATGCCGTTATTTTTATAGCCAAAAAGACCATTGCATTAGCTGTAACATCACTCCACCGCAGTTGGGACTAAGTTTAATCCTAAAAGGGTAATATTTTAACAGAAAATAGCTACTCCTCCGGAGTGCACTCAAGTATTTACTGTAACCATTAAGCCCATTAACACTTGTGTTTTTGACCACAACGACAATTCTGAGGTCAGAATGGTGAAATGTTTTGAATGAACTGAATATATGGTTTGAATTATAATAAATAATGTGTGTTATTTTATGATTTTATTGGTCCGGTTGAGTATCAGAAATGGTTATTTGATTTGCAGTGAAAATATATTTGTTCTATTAAAAGTATGAGAGAAATTTTAGTTTTATAGTGCTGTACTATTACTAAAAGGTTATTTTTATTTTAAAATTATTAGGTTTCTTTTTTTTTCCTAAACATAGACATTTTTTATTGGGCCATAAACTGAAAACTAATTTTTAATATACAACAAAATAATTTTCTCAGAAAACCTCTTTGATGGTAATCACTACAACTCATTGAAAAAATTTCTAAAATATTTTAATGAAAATACCGACATTATTTCGTTAAATATCAACAAAATTTTGGTGTAAAAATAGCTGTGTAGTAAAATTGAGGTAACTTGGCCTAGAAAATCAAGCAAGGCAATTAATTATCAAAGAAATTCTTCAAATATTCGACTGAACGCAAAGGATTTTTGACTTAAAATAGGTAAATATTTTGCAGCAGTGGCTTAATAGTTTCGCACTAGAAACTTAGTCTACCGAAAAATTATACATTAAAATAGGTGTTTTATATGGAAAAACCCGGCCAAGTGCGAGTCGAACTACCTCCCGACGGGTTCCGTGCTATCATTACATTTGTTATTAATTATTCATTTCTTATATTCAAATTTTTACCTGTTTATTAAAATCAACAGAAGAAAAAGTGACAGGTTGCTAGCCTATCGCCTACAAGAAGAATCCCAAATTTATTAGTCATTCCCTTAATCGTCTTTTACGACATCAACAGATATGAAATAAAATGGTCCTATTGTATTTAAGTGGCGGGAACCACATGGCACAACATTTTACTTTTCGAATTAGACAAATGGACGCCATTACGAGACACGTTACTTTGTAAGATCTTGGTACACTTACACGCTAGAAGCCATTTCCGTGATAGTGTTTGGTGCAAGCGAAATATTTTCTTTTTTTTTCAAGCAGATCATAAAAATCACGTATGGAGCTAGGCAGACCAAACAGTTTTATGAAGACTTGAACTTGACTTTTTATTCGTAATGGTTAAGACGAACCAGTTTGACATACATACATATAGTCACGTCTATATCCCTTGCGGGGCAGACAAAGCCAAAAGACTGATAGGTCACGGTCAGCTGTTTAGCTTAATGATAGAATTGAGATTCAAATAGTGACAGGTTGCTAGCCCATTGCTTATAAGAAGAACCGCAAGTTTATAAGCCTATCCCTTAGTCACCTTTTACTACATCTGCGGGAAAGAGAGGTCCTATTCTTTTTTTGTATTGGTGTCAGGAACCACACGGCACATGTTGCACCCCGCATCAATGTTCAGTTTGATGTACTCAATTTAGTTAATTAACAGGTCGTCACAAAGATAAAAAAAGTCTTAAAAGGAGCATACGACATCTTTTTTACTGACAGCAAACTTCCAACGTCTATTTGGCATATCGCTTACAAACTGAGAATACCTCTTGATGCCAAGGCACGTACGTTTTCTAACTTCTAATTACAAGTTTTCGTTTAACTTTAGTATTCTCTAAATTGCTGATGAAAATTTGAAGATGTATGTATGATTCGTTTGAATTGCAAATTTTTTTTATATCACTAACGATATATTGGGTTTATGTAATTAAATACCTAAGTTTCAGAATATTATTCTATGAGTAACAAGTTTCTATATACTTTAAAAGTTCAAAAAATAATGCTTTCAAAATACTGTGACTTTGTAAAATGTTTAAGTTTACAAATAATATAGGTAATGCCTTACTGACAAACTTATTATACAGTTTTTTTTTATTAAACACTATCCGTCCTACGTATCCATTGGTTTTTTTTTTTCAATTTGTAAGAGAAACATTATTTTTAAAAATTGTAATGGTTGTCTAAATTTCTATTCACGTGTCATTTTCTAAATTCAACAGCAGTAATAGTTTTACATTGTAATTAAAATCAATTGTCCGACAAAATCTTGCCGAGATCCAGTGTTGCCAGCCTCGAATTTGCATTTAGATGAACAATAGCCCAGCTCTCGTGTATATCTAGGCAATCTGAGGGCGTTTCAAGGAAAATTATTGTTGGAGTGCCTACTCAAAATTTGGACGTGATTCTTTATTCAAATTAGTTTGTGACTGGCTGGTGTATTTGTAATATAGGTAACTATTTAGATTGTGAAAAGTAACGTTGGTTTGGAACTGAATAGATTTCGTAGTAAAAATGTCTTTGAATTTATTTTGTCGAACGTTTGAATTTATTTTTTGACGTTATTCTTTATTCAAATAAATTTATGACTGGCTAGTATAATATTAGTATTAAAAAATCTTGTGAATACGTAAATAACTTAATAGTACTAAATGCCTTTGAAGTTTCTAATCGGAAGTTTGAATATCAATTAATTTTTCTAAGTTTTCGTTTTCTTTTATGTTTAGATGTTTACTTGAATATAATGATGAGGCAAAACATTATCTATAACTAGCTAAAACTATCGCTGTTTCGCTTTGTATTATGGCGTGAACCGAGACATCGATAATTGTTCGCGAAAATAAAATGTAGCGTGTGTTAAGAGATTTATGACTGAGTCATTGAAATCAGATGGCAGTAATGCTACAAAAAAGTGTAAAAAATCAAATCGTCATCCAGGGACAGAACATGGTAAGCCTGATATGCGATGCTTATCATTAAAATCCCCTATTAATGCTCAAGCATTTATTCATATTTAATTTGAATCAAAATTCGGAAATCCCAAATCGTTCCAATGCACTCACAATTTTACAGCCGACGATTATCGAACTCTTATGCTTTTAAATGCAATACAATTTAACCCGAAGTGGATCAAACCGGTTACGGCTGACTTCGTACTCTCAAGACAATGCAGTCTCCATTAGTAAGTACCGAACTCCCAACAATGGGCTAACGAACAATGAGACATTTTCTACTACAATAGCTTTTCCTGAATATTGTATTTGACTATACATTGTCAGTGAATCTTAATAGCGCTGGCTTAAACTTATACTTAAATTTCGAAGTTTTATAGTATACTGAGTCATTCTACTCGTATAAACACCTAGTTGACTTTATGTTGAAAATGTTTGCCGATAGATGGAGTACGTGTTGTTTTTAATTTTGTACTAGTTGCAAAGTTATACGGGAGATGTTTCATCCTTTTTTTTTATTCAGAAAATATCAAACATACATACATACATACATAAAATCACGCCTCTTTCCCGGAGGGGTAGGCAGAGACTACCTCTTTCCACTTGCCACGAAAATATCAAATTCGGCTAATAATGAAGTTGATTTTCAAAGATTTGGTAAAACATAGTGCAATCCTATCGCTTAGAATGAATGATAAAAAAGAAGGCCATGTTTGCTGGATGGTTAGCAAAACTGTGAGATCTGTGGTCTTTGGTTCTGTCTGCCTTGTAAGGAATAAAGACGTAAGTTAACCTATGCTATGAAACCTGTTAAGTCGTTTAAAATATCAATTTATCTAGGCATTTTATCTCACAGATTTTACCCGTATTTCGGGGTAACTTGTTTGTTTTAAGATTATGAATGCAAAGTATTTGCAGCGTACAAAGTTACCAGCTTTCTCTTGCGATGTGAACTCTGAGAATTACTTCCCCTTTGTTATTTCGTCGTTTATGTTTAAGGAAATAACATTTTCATCCGCTTGAGTTACAAATTGGATATCTTAGTAGATTATTAAATGTTCAATACTTTTGCAAATAATGTGAATAGCCGTGTGGTTCCCGGTACCAAAACAAAAAATAATAGGACCACTCCATTTCTTTCCCATGGATGTCGTAAAAGGCGACTAAGGGATAGGCTTACATACTTGTGATTCTTTTTTTAGGCGATGGGCTAGCAACCTGTCACTATTTGAATCTCAATTCTATCTTAAAGCCAAATAGCTGAACGTGGCCTATCAGTCTTTAAAAGACTGTTGGCTCTGTCTGCTCCGCAAGGGATATAGACGTGATTATATGTGTGTATGTATATAATTGGAATATTATGTGCTTACCTAACATTAGCCTAAGTCTACACGGGACTGAATGTTTAAACTCCACGTTAAACATTTTGTAGTCGTCGACATGGCATCGCCACACTCCCGCGACTCGTAAAAAGCAAGAATTATATGCATGATGCCTTTTGCGACCGTAAAATGCAGCTTGTGCTTATCGAGTATGTGTGAAACGACCCTTTGCAGGGCTGATTATAGAACGTAGTACAATTTGAAAATTTTAAACTCGTGACACAGCGCCATATTAAATTTTGTGGCGTGTTAATATTCACGAATAAATTTGTAAGCTTTGGTGAAATTTCATATTTTTAATTTATCCAGTGTTCTATTTATGTCAGTTTTGATAGTGATTATTTGTATGAATATTAAGTATAATTTAATTATTTTTTACTATTATTTACCTGCCAATCGATACGCGTGTATTTCACGAGTATTGATAATAATAAAGTTTAAGATGTCTAAAAAAAATTAGCAACTAGCTAAATTTTAATCCTAACTTCAAAAGTCGAACTTATTCGACCGCTATATAAATCAATTCGTAAAGGAGGAAAAATGGAAGGAGCTTATTAGGTTACCTTTTTGGACGCCTTGGTCAATGGACTAACTCACCTCAGCAAAAACCTGACAGAGTCAGACTTCTTTCAAATTAATTTTTCTATCTTTTTCCTTTCCTTTATTGCCTTAAACCCCAAAGAAGAGAGATAAAATAGGTACATACTTTTATGATAACAAAGTTTGTGATACGTATATATATATATATATATGTATAATCTCCTTGTTCGTGACTATGACCAAATGCCAAGAGCAAGCATCTTTTCATAAAATTAAATTATATTATACTGCCATTTTTTTGGGTCTACTTTATTGAAATTACACCTGCAATACTTAAACAATTAAATAACCACTCGCTTCGTAATATTCGGTTTCATTTTCATTTCCAAGTTGACATTGTTTTGACGGAATATGACGTGTAATTTGACCGTTGACTGACTTGTAAAAAGTTCTAATTGTATTAGTCACTTGTTGCGGGTAAGTGCTAGAATTCCGGGAATATTTGACAAATTTCTGTGGATGGAACAACTTCAAAGTTTACGTCAAACTGTTGTCCCTTGATGTTGTTTTTATTAAACAAAGCAATTTATTTGTTAATCTCTCTTCTCTTATCTTCGTCATTATCCTCCCAGCGTTTTGTCAGAATTGTGTCGTCTCTATGACCAGTATCCCAGGTCAGTTTAGGTCAGATAAGTCAGGTTTTACATGAAATATAGTAATAATATAAAATATAA
This sequence comes from Amyelois transitella, assembly GCF_032362555.1. Taxonomy (NCBI): domain Eukaryota; kingdom Metazoa; phylum Arthropoda; class Insecta; order Lepidoptera; family Pyralidae; genus Amyelois; species Amyelois transitella. The sequence goes on from NC_083509.1 coordinate 10,551,300, forward strand.
TAATAATATATAACGCATTATAACCTTACTTAGGACTTACAAATTAATATGTCGAATCATTTTAAAAGCTGCTCTTGATTGATGCATTCTGAATCATGTTTACGACATCAACAAGAACGAGTTCCTAAAACAAAAGCGTTGGGAACCACACGGCACTAAAAATCTTTTCGTACTACATGTGTTGAATAACACCACATACACGAAAATAGTCGCGTGGGGCTTAATACATTCTAATTTATGCTAATGGCGGGACCTCTGCACTTTTTGTTGACTATGTCCGTATTTACCTCACTGATGTTGCCATGTTATTTGCATATTGCCATGTGTTGAGAAGTTCTTATTAAAGCGTCAAAATGAATATTCATGTTATGATTGGAATGATGTGAAATGTTGTACATACTGAAATGCTAAAAATAATACGTCTTAATAATAAAAAAGGTACATACGGGAGAGATTACACTGGCCCGTATGTATTTATTTTATTGTTTTATATTGAATTATTTCGGAGTAAATGCGAGACTGATGTTGCGAGATACTAACTCAACGATACTTTATTTTATAATAAATACATATAAATAAATATATAAATATATACGGGACAAATGACACATATTGAGTTAGCCTCGAAGTAAGTTCGAGACTTGTGTTACGAGATACTAACTCAACGATACTATATTTTATAATAAATACTTAGATAGATAAACATCCAAGACCCAGACCAATCAGAGAAAGTTCGTTTCTCATCATGCCCTGACCGGGATTCGAACCCGGGACCTCCGGTGTCACAGACAAGCGTATTACCGCTGCGCCACAGAGGCCGCCAAATATGAAGATAAACATTCGTCGAGAACCACCCTTTCTCTTTCTCGTGGACAACCACTCAGTCTCTTCGAGACTGTTGGCTCTGACTACCCCGTAGGGAATGTGGACTTGACTATATGTATGTACAAGACCCAGAAGAATCAGAGAAAGTCGTTTCTCATCATGCCCTGGTCGGGCTTTGATGCTATGACCTCCGGTGTCACAGACAAGCATACTACCGCTGTGCCCCAGAGACCATCACATAAAACACATTTTAGCAAGCCTTTTTCTAAGATGCTTAGATAGAGCATGTCTTCCTAATTACTACAATCCCTGCATTCCCATTTTGCTAAATAAACATTTTTTATTTCTTTTTCAGCACGAACCTTGGTTAATCCTATTGAGCTTAATAAACATTAAAAATAAATTAGACAAGCTCGTTTTTTAAAGTTACTCTTGACTTTTTACCATAAATACCATCATACCTGTTTCCCAATGGGGTAGGCAGAGACAACTAACCAAAACTTTGTTTGCCCAATCACGTATAATTTACAAATATAGACAGATATACAGGGTACATTTTTTGTTATATAGAAGAAATATAATAAAAAAATGTACCCACAACCACAGACAATGCTAAGAAAAATGTTACGCTTTGCTTCATCAAAGATCTGGAGGATTGTAACAAATCGAATTTCCCCACGCCGCGTTCAAGAAAGGTCGGTGGAACAATTTTCATGTAAAATAACTCTTTTGTCCGCCACAAGATATTGTGAAGTGTATTTTTAACCGACTTCGTAAGGGCGTGTTGGGATAAACAAATTACTTCACAACGCAGTGGCTAAACCAGAACCAAGCCTTGGATTACTTATTAAATACATATAATCACGTCTACATCCCTTGTGGGATAGACAGAGCCCCTACACTTTAAAAGACTGAAAGGCTACATTTAGCTGTATGGCTTAATAATGAAATTCAGATACAAATATTGAAAGGCTAGCCTACCTTAATCGCTTCTTAGTTTATCCAAGAGAAAGATATGGAGTGACCCATTTCTATAGTGCCGGTTCAATACATATAATCACGTCTACATCTCTTACGGGGTAGACAGAGCCTACACTTTAAAAGACTGAAACGCCACATTCAGCTGTATGGCTTAATTGGAATTGAGATTCAAATATTGAAAGGCTAGCCTACCTTAATCGCCACTTAGTTTTTCCAAGTTAAAGATATGGAGTGACCCTATTCTTTAATGCCGGTTCAGTCTTTACTTGACAAGACTGTTGGCTCTGTCTAACTTTCAAGAGATATAGACGTGATAATATGTATGTACATATGTAATAACAAACAAAAAAGATTTACATGTAGGTCCTATACTTTACAACGATAATCGGATCATCATACATACGTCTCTTTCCCGGAGGGGTAGACAGAGACCACATCTTTTCACATACCACGATCCATGCATTCTTCTTTCGCTTTAATCACATTCATAACTTTCTTCATGCAGGCTCACGTTACGTACAAATTACATCAGTGCTGAGAAGTTTAAAATTAATTATTGATATCGAAGGCCAATCTTAAAGAGTGTACCAGAAACATACATACATACATATGGTCACATATGGTCTATATCTCTTGCGGGGTAAACAGAGGCAACAGTCTTGAAAAAAACTGAATGGCCACGTTCAGCTATTTGGCTTAACGATAGAATTGAGAAAACATATTTTTTAATAAACAACTTAGTTACAATCGTGCACTTGTGTCACATAATTTGTTTACCCGAATCTCTTTTACCTAAGTAACTTTGAGTGTATCGTGACGAAGTGGATCCCTAAGGGTCGACGGGTGATAGGGTCCCACTTTTGCTAGAGCTTCCTTCTAATGAAATCTGAAACACCGAACGTACAGTCATACATATGTTATACCTGTAATTGAAATTGATAGGGTTCGAGGTTAAAATTTTATTCAAATGTTATGCCTGATATATAATAAAGCCTTTCGTGCAGTTCAGGTAGACAGAGATTCAGAATGAGTAAAAATTGAATTTTTGTCCAAGTATTAAATAGTTGTAAACTGTGCCGTGTGGTTTACGGCATTTAAGAATAGAACCTCTCTCTATATATCTCATTCATGTCATAACAGGTGACTGAGGGATAGGCTTATAAACTTGGGATTCCTCTTGTAGGCGATGAGCTAGCAACCTACCACTATTTGTATCTTAATTCTATCATGAAGCCATACAGCGGCTTATGGCCTTTCAGTCTTTTCGAGATTGTTGGCTCTGTCCACCCTGCAAGGGTTATAGACGTCACTATATGATGTATAAACGTCTACGGACATTACAAGAGGAGGTACATTATGTAACGTAAATTCCTGCCTGAAATCGTTTGAAGGTGAACCTTACCCAACATTCTTCATGATTCCCTATCAATTTTCCTGGAGATCAAGAAGACAGTCTTCCTCACGATGTTACCGTGAGTAACCGTTATTGTTAATAACCTATATTATCAAAGACAAGAAACTCAATAGAGTAGCTCAATCGAGTAACTCAATAGAATATATCAGTTAAGCCTTTAATCTTTAGTTGAGCAGAAACTGTTATTAACTTTATTATAACAAGAATTTCCCTTAATGCGGATAATTTTTGTAGGTCAAGATGTGACCTCGAGGGTCGCTTAGTGAGTTTTGTCTAAAACTCCGTTGGGACTACTTAACACGTAGGTATCATATACTCATACTACTATTAATAATACTGTTCAAATCTGAATACACACGCGATTTGGAAACATCACGTCTTTACCCCTTACGGGGAAAATTTAGCTAATAGTCATGGCTCATAATCGGTCTAATTTTTAAAACCTTCTCCTTTGTACAAAAAGTACTTTCATGAAAACTGCATCAATATCGGTTCCGAGAAACGCGAGATTATACAAACATACATACAAATGGGTAAGTCTATATCCCTTGCGGGGTAGACAGATCCAACAGTCTTGAAACTACTGAATGGTCAAGTTCAGCTATTTCACTTAATGATAGAATTGAGATTCAAATAGTGACAGGTTACTAGCCTATCGCCTAAAAATGAATCCCAAGTTTGTAAGCCTATCCCTTAGTCGCCTTTTACGACGTCCATGGGAAAGAGATGGAGTGGTCCTATTGCTTTTTATATTGGTGCCGGGAACCACACGACGAGATAATCGCGGACAAACATACTCGTACATACATACATTACAGGTCAAACTCAATACCACCTTTTTTAAAGCCGGCTTAAAAGACACCGGCAAAAATAAAAGCTTGAGAAATAATAGCCGCTAAAAGTACAGTTACACAGCAAAAAGTTGAAAAGAAAATTAGGCCAAACATGAAACATTTTAATATGAAAATCTTAAAATATGCTTCCGCGTTCCTTTATTCTTGTTAAACGTTTAACAGATCCTTTTAAAGCAGTTTCGCCGACGCCTCACAACAAAGGGATTTTAGTCAAAGGCAGTCTTTTCACGACATTTTCCGATCTGTAAATGCAATTATTTATAGCGCTTTGATCACAAACAGTTCCATAAGATTAGATGTATACTTCGACTTTTTGATTTGTTACATTTGCAGCTGCTGAGGTCAAATTACACGAATTGTTTCATTATGTAGTTTTTGACAGAAATGCCGAACAATTCCATCTTATCCTTATGATGTCATAGATTATTACTCCACTACCATAACGTTATGATTAGAGAAATTCAATGTTCACAAAATTCAAATGGCTTACACGTTGGATTCAGGGAAAGTCACTTGCTAGACAATCAGTTTTTGAAGAATCTAAAACTTTGTTTTAATTTCGTTTTGAATTCGTCAGTTGCTTCCTCTCAAAATTTTGTGTACACTTTAGAATAGATTAAATCTTTATACTCAGATAGCTTTCCCTTGGATGTCATAAAAGGCGACTAAGGGATGGGGGTCAAAAATTTGGGATACGACTTATAGGCGATGGGCTAGCAACCTGTCACTATACACACTAAACTCAGTCTGCCTTTTTTCTACATCCATCTCTACAATAGCAGTCTTGCTACGCTCATATGTGTTTATTATTACAACCCGAGTTAACCCGAGTCAAAATTCTAATCCAATTAAAGCTCCCGCTGAATCAAACGTTACAAACGCACCGTTTCATAAAATTCTGCGAAACATCAGACAGAAACTTGGCAACGAAACCATCTTTAGAGGCACTCCGCTGCTGTCACTTGCAACTCATTTTGCATTTTCCCACAACCACGATACGCGACGCGGATGTAAGGTGTTCAATTTCTACGCGATATGCCAAAGGTTACAAGTTTTATGCCAATTCCTATTTATTTATTTATTTATTTAAACTTCATTGCACAAAATACAAATGTATAGCACAATTGGCGGACTTAATGCTAGAAGCATTATCTACCAGTCAACCATTGGGTCTTACAGAGAACTTAATGTGGGGTTATTATAGTTGTGGAAATTACAGTTCTTCTTTCTAAAATGCCAGGATCCACTCGGCCAGGACCAATTCATCTCTTTCCCATGGATGTAAAAGGCGACCAATGGATAGGCTCATAAAATCAAATAGTGACAGGTTGCTAGCTCATAAACTCTCTAATGTATGTTAGCACATCGCAAACAAGAAGAATCTTAAATTTGTAAGCCTATCTCTTAGTTGCCTTTAACGACACGATTCTTAATTACCGATAACCACACGGCAAAGGTATCACTACATAGTATAAAACAAAGTCGCTATTTTAGTCGGTTTGTCTGTATGCTTAAATCTTTAAAATTACGCAACTGATTTTGATGCAGTTTTTTGTAACAGGTAGAGTGATTCAAGAGGAAGGTTTTTATGTATAATTTTTTCCGAATTTGCACCCGTGCGAAGCCGGGGCGGGTCGCTAGTTGAAATATAAAGAACATTATGCATTTATGCCATTTCCATTCCGTTTTGAATCTATCAGAGCGATGCAAAAGGAATGCGCTTACTCTTTTCGAATGCACCGGCACACATTGCATCTGACGTATGGATAGACCGTTTCTATGACATTTTTTTTGCAACAGTCCCGATATTTTTTTAAAAACATCTATGCATCTTTTACGGGGTTGGATTTAGAGCTAATCGAGGGTTTGTTTTCATTCAAATTTGGAATGGCCCATTTGCAAAATGCATGATTTTCAGACTGCCTCTTCTTAGGCGAAGTCTATTTGACCAAAGTCGATAAGAAGTATCTTAACTAGATTTCAACCACAGCTCTACCCACTTAAAAAGAAATGTGTTCTTCTCCGTACTCCACATATATTTTCATGCAGATTAGTTCAGTGGTTTAACTGTGAAGCGGTTACAAACAAACTCACATTCGCATTTATAATATTATTATGGATTTGATAATTAAAAATAGTTTGTAATGTCTGACATATTTTTACAATACACAATCTGAACGCCACAAGCGACTTTGAAATACATGTATATTATCACGTCTATATCCCAGTGATATATATAGTGATCAGTCTAGAAAATACCAGTAAGCCACATTCAGCTGTTTGGCTTCATTTAGATTCAAATAGTGACAAGTTGCCAGCCCATCACCAAAGAAAGAAAAGAGAATGAAAGAAGGATCCCAAGTTTATAAATATATCCCTTAGTCGCCTTTAATGACATCTATGGAAAAGATACGGAGTGATCCTTTTCTATTTTTATTGGTGCCGGGAACCATACGGCACCAATACAAAATCAAAATTAATTAATCCATCAAACTGTCCATTAAAAACAGCCATAAAAAATTGAAGGTGCGTTTTTTTCCAATATAGTAATGGTCTGCCGCCAATAAATTTCTAGCCTCCCCTTAACTGTCTGCAAGTAACTTGTCGCCATATATTCCAATCGGACTATCCCTTAAATCATTGGGGACAAAAATCCCTATTATGTTGGTATAAAGCACCTATGCCCTTTCATACATCACCATAATACCTACATTGTGGAGATAGATAGCTAATCTTAGGTAAAATATAGTCTGCATTTAGGACGAGTGTGAATGGGAACGTGGAAAGGAATTAAGAACATACATAGATACATACATCTATATCCCTTGCGGGGTAGACGGAGCCAACAGTCTTACAAAGACTGATAGGCCACGTTCAGCTGCTTTGGCTTAATGATGGAATTGAGATTCAATGGTGACAGGACAGCCCATCACCTAAAATAATTCCAAGTTTAAAATCTTGTCCCTTATTCACTTTTTACGACATACATGGGAACGAGCTGGATTGGTCCAAATTTTTTGTTCAACTGGTATACTTAATTTTTCCTTACAAGGATTCGATAGATTTATTGGCTTCCAATTAATTGAAAAAATTAATAAAGCTTGTTTCCGATAAAATTACTAATCATGATCGATCGGTTATTAGCATAATTGAAAATAATCGCTCGAGAAAATTTTTGGCCCGACCAAAAAAAGTGTAGTTCAGCGACCGCTAAATTCACGATCGACATTTTTTTTTTAAAAGAAAATTTTCCTCCCCCGGATTTCAGTTTTACGGAAATTATACTCGTAAATGATGAAATTATAAACAACAATCGCGAGCCCACTGCTACTGGAGATTGTTTTTATAACAAATAACATTATCTTGGAAGGTCAAACGGGAAAACAGAAATATAGAAACACAGAAGAATATCTTGAAAAGAGCATATAAAGCGTTGGTTAGTACCAATGCTTTTTGAGTTTATTCATTTCAAACATACATTTCTTTTATTTTCTTTTCATTATCAGTGAGGATAAGACCTAAAGATCAAAGGATTCAATGTTCTGATAGACGCACATATACTAGCACGTCTTAACTTTACAATTAGTTTGTAAATAACTGGTTGTCAGTAACGTATCACTTTAATACCATCAAATCTTAATTAATGTCTTTTTCTTCCTGGCTGCATCCATACCTCTCTGAAAAGGAGCCCGGGGTATGCCTTTGACCATGGAACCTGGATGAGGTGAGTCAGGTTTTTACATAAAGCGAATCCAACTGACCTCCGCAACCTTAGCAGGTAAACCTAACCGGTATTAGGTCCATGGTTAATTGGTTACATATCCAGTATCCAACCGGAGTACAATAATTGTTTATTCCCTGGACCGAATATAAAAATGAAACAGATCCCCAAGAGTATCAGATTTTGGAGATCTAACCGGAATTACTCATTTCTACAGGTCCTCTGTAGCAATTTTATTTTTCCCAAAAATGTCTCATTTCGGGGACAATAAAAGCAAAATAGGAAAGATTAATTGACGTGAAATTAAAACAGCCAGTCTTTAATCTAAAAGCCGTGTTTAGTTTCAGAGAAAATCTCTCGACTGTTCAACAAAATTAGCAAAGTTTATGGCTTGGTTTCATTCATCTAATTTTTAAAGCGGTACATAAGTTCAGCCAGCTCTTTTTTGATTTTAGTCGAATAATTTATTCCTGGTGATATAAACATTACACCATGTTTAAGTCGACATTTAGTTTTCAGGAATTAAGATAAATGTTTAAAACTTGAGGAAAAATCTTTTAAGAGCTGTTTTTAATTAACAAGATTGTTGACCTCAGATATTTTTAACATCTGTACCAAATTTCAGTTCAACCGAATAATGGTACGGTTAATTCAATATCTTGAACCATACAATGTTACCTAATTAGAGACTAAACTACCGCTTATATCCGTTCCCATGGAAATTTAGTAAAATCCTCTCGTAGCGGATACATTAAAGTAAATATCTGCTTGTTAAATTTCAGCCCGATAGGTCTATTATTTTTTGCTGTGCGTAGATAGGTCAACTAGTCATCTTTGCATTTTTAATGCACTAGCGAATCGCTCCGACTTCGCACGGCTAACATTTATATATATAGATATACATAAACCTTCCTCAGGAAACCCTCTTTCCAACATCTTAAACAACAACAAAATCCATCCATTACTTTCCGAGATTAGTACATACATACAGCGAGAGAAAATAGAAGGTGACTTTTAATATGTACTCTTAGTGACCTTTATGACTCGCTTTATGAGTGGGAGAAAACACCTTAAAATCGTATATAAAGGACAACACATTAGAGTCTATCAGATTAATCGCTATGGTCCAGGCAAATCGCACCTTCGGGGAATCCGAATAAAACAAAACCCTGCTTTGTAGGCCCTGAACATTTGTGAGATGGCACCAGAGATACTGTGGAAGAGAAGTATATACTTGTTTGCACTTTTGATTGGACCCTTAGTAATAAATTACTACTTAGAAGTCGTTTGAAGTACGAGTTTACGAAAATCAAGTGAAAATAAAATTGAACATCAATGTAATTACAATTTTACATGTGCTAGACTGTTTATAAAAGGTATAATCAAAATAATGATCTTCATTATTTTTATCTTACATGAAACAAAGTCATTCGTTCAACATATTATTAAATAATACTACTAATATATGTACTTAAAATCAGTCTGTAAGATATGAAGTCTGCCGTTTTTTATGTTTTACACCCACATTTTATGTATATAATAAGGATAAAATAACTTTATCGAACATTCATACATGCATACATACAAACATCATCACATCTACATCCCTTGCGGGGTAGACAGAGCCAGCAGTCTTAGAAAGACTGAAAGGCCATATGCCATATGTTTTATGGGCAATAATGATAATTTGTATTGTATTGTATCCCACCACTACAGGTTTTACGTGTAAATTGAGTTTTATCAACGTGGAACAAATAACTTGAATCAATTAAGAACCAAACCGAAAGGGTTGTCCGGTCCGTATCGGTGAATTTCCATAAGCGCTGTTTACAACATCGCCGCCGTAATGTTCCAGTAGAAATCTGAGGATACCAGCTCTAGACGTGATCGGATTTACATAATAGAGGCCGAATCGGCCTTCTTCTATGTAAATGCGGAGTTTTTCGTTCGAGAGCCGGTATTAACTGCAAGGCTACGAATGATTGATATGGAACGGATATGTTTCGCCATGATTTATGTGGGTGCATAATGGGTGTCGTTTCACCCACTGAATGTATTGTGTATATTGAATTACAGCTTGCCCGAAACCTTGCATGAAGAATTTTGAATATAGATGACGTGAAAGATGTATGCAGAGATTGTGACTAGTGGAATGATGTAGCCTCTGTAAGAACCTCCGAGAAAGAAGCGTGATTTTATGTATATACATATATGTAGTAGAAGGCGACTAAGGGGTAGGCTTATAAACTTGATATTCTTGTTTGGGCGATGGGCTGGCAACCTGTCACAATTTGAATATAAATTCTATTTTTGAGTTAAACAGTTGACCCTGGTCTTTCAGTCTTCTCAAAACTGTTGCCTCTGTCTACCCCGCAAGGGATACAGACACGATTAAAAAATAATAATTAATAAGTAAATACTTTATTGTACATAACAAATTCTTAGTAATACATAAAAAGACATTAAAAAAATTATATTGATACATGTACATGTATAAATAATATACATGAAAATTCGCTAGCAAAAACTAGCACATATGAAAGATTACAATCGTATGTCGCCCAAAACTTCCAGTTTTCAATAACTCATAACTCAATATCCCGGGACCTCGTATATTACACGACAAAACATAGGTCCGGAAAGTCCAGTTGTACGTTGTCATAACCGGTGGTTCTGTAATCAAAACTTTTCGTATAAGCATGTTGTGTGGGAGTAGAATGCGGTAACTGCCCTTTTAATGCCGTGTGGTTTCCGGCACTAATGCAAAAAAGATTAGGACCACTCCATCTTTTTCCCATGGATGTCGTAAAAGGCGACTAAGGGATAGGCTTATAAAATTGTGATCCTTTTTTTTGGCGATAGGCTAGCAACCTGTCACTATTTGGATCTCAGTTCCATCATTTAGCCGAGCAGCTGAACGTGGCCAATCAGACTGTTCGGGACTATTGGCTCTGTCTTCCCCGTAAGGGATATAGACGTGACTGTATGTATGCCCTTTTAATATCATCAATGTCACTAATAAGAAGTCCCTCTATGTGTGCGCACATTTCAGATACTTATGGACGGATTTTGTTCCTGTTCGAAAAATGCCATGTGGTCCAACTGAGTATTGCTCAGACTGACTCGACTAACTGTTGACTACATATAAAAAACATACAAACGATCACGTCTTTTTCTCAAACGGCTTTGACACCCAGGGCCATCAGACCCGATAAGGTTTAATGCAGAATTGAGAATCACATAGAGGTTTCTCTCGCCTAAACGAAGAATACTTACATACATACATATAGTCACGTCTATATACCTATACGGAGTAGACAGAGCCTTAAAAAGACTGATAGGCCAGGTTCAGCTGTTTGGCTTGAAGATAGAATTGAGATTCAAATAGCAGCAGGTTGCTAGCCTAAAAGAAGAATTCCAAGTTTATAAGCAACGACATCCATGGGAAAGAGATGAAGTGATCCTATTCTTTTTTCTAATGGTGCCGGGAACCACACGGAAGAATCCCGAGTTTATATAATAAAAATAAACTTTGAACTTTGGTTTCTGCGGTGAAAAAAGTCATAATAAAAATATCAGGTTACCATGTTATCGCGTTCAGCAGTCGCAACGGTCATAATGCTGCGTTTCCACAATATTCGCTAACCGTAATATACGCCGTTCTCAGCAGATGCCCGAGAAGCGTCCGTGCGAACTGGCCATTATTAAGTTACAACTGCGACAGAACGTTATGAATTTGATTTGAAATATATTGTTGGCCTGTGACTTTACATAGAATGTCATTGGAGTTAAGCTCCTGAGGGAATTTTAAAGGGCAAAATCACCCTTATTAGTTGGCTCTTTAGTCAAGGGCTGTTTGAATTTCATGATGAGATGAAATTATAAATTCTAATAAGTTTTAGTCGAAAGAATAATGCTGCAGTGTAGTTTGTTCCGTCGCTTTTTCTACACATGCGCTTTGGAAGCGGTTGTAGTTTTAATTAGATTTAAGTGATGTGACATCAATAAGTGATACCTTGTATCCAATTTTTAAAATAAATCTATTCTATTCTATGATATATTATTATTATACTTATACAAAAGCGCTAATTTGTAGATTTTTACTTTGAAGGTAGCGCTAAATTCGTATAGGTGAAACTTCACCCGCAAGTAAAAACCAACAAACATGGAAACACTTTAATCGTCCCAGTTCAGTTACCACCACGACAATCTTTTTAACCTAATTGCATTGTAAACAATGTTCCCCACACAAGTTACCAGTAACTAGTACCTGCCATCAGCAAGTTACGGTTAAAATGAAAGTGTACAAGTTCCGTTGTTTGTTGAAGCGTCAGTTCAGTTTGCATTGTTCGTACATTTCTCATAATGTATCTCTCACAGCCGTCTGCGTGCTGTCGATGTAGTGCCCGGCAAACTTAATGGGAACATGAATTTTTTTTTTACATACATACATACATACATATGATCACGTCTATATCCCTTGCGGGGTAGACAGAGCCAACAGTCTTGAAAAGACTGAATGGCCACGTTCAGCTATTTGGCTTAATGATAGAACCGAGATTCAAATAGTGACAGGTTGCTAGCCCATCGCCTAAAAGAGGAATCCTAAGTTTATAAGCCTATCCCTTAGTCGCCTTTTACGACATCCATGGGAAAGAGATGGAGTGGTCCTATTCTTTTTTGTAATAGTGCCGGGAACCACACGGTTTACATACAAAATTCAATTCCAAAATTCTTTATTCTTTTAACATATTACATAATACACAGGTAGCAAAGACCCATCAATTAAGTTAGAAAAAACCTGTGTCTGATGAGTCTCGCTCTTTCACCAAATGTCTTAATGACTTAACTAAAAATTAGTCGTAACCATACAACATAAATACAACATTATAAAATCAATATTTTGAATGTCTCCAAATTTAAACCACACGAGTTAGCAATGCCTCAGTATCGTCATAATTTAGGTTCTGTAACCACGATGATAATGCCAATTTACAATTATAAAGGGTTTTAGCGTAAATTCCTACCTTTTTGTCTAAGAACTTATACAAATAGGCAGACAATTTATAGTTTTGGTTGGATGCGAAAACAGTGTTGACAGGTATACACATATGTAGCGACATCTCTACGCCACTCGTCACAACATCAAATCACACAACAACTGTCAATCATCGCGAAGAAATTGACGCGCTCAGCCAATAGCAGCGAAGACTCCAAATCGCGATTTCAAAGATTTCATGGATTGGAGCTATATATACAACCTCCGACACAACATCGTCGGAGCCGCGGTTCCCCAGGCATAACACCTAGCCTGGCGGAAGATCTTCCCTTTGGTGGCGGTCGAGCCGAATCATCGCTCCCGCTACACATACACACATTTATATGTTCCTGAGGTAGGTCTACTGGAAGATATTCCTTTAGAAATAGAAATGCCCTTGTACAAAGTTTCGCCTTCGTATAATTTCTACTTGGATTTTTTCCTTAATGTATGTTAAATATATATAAATGAAGGGACTGTACAATTAGAAATTTTTTGTTTGTAATCATCTTTTTTTTATAACTAGTTTTAGTTTTTTTTAGTTACATAAGATTTAGTTCTGATTAATCGTATAATATTCTGCTCACTACATTTTTGTTAAACATGAAGTAGTCATTTTGTAAAATTATAAATAAATAAAATACGCTCTTCTACGTACGGACTTGCAAAATTCCCTGCATACTTCTTAATGTTACAATTTTTTTAAACACACTCATTCTCGAAGGCATAGTCTGAGACTAGATCTTTCCACTTGCATCTTTCTATACTTCTTAAAAAAAATTAAAACACGCTCCTTCATGGTAGTTTAAGTGGCTTTAATTTATCTTTGCGAAGCCCTTATTATTTCACCTATCTTGACAACACGTAAACTCTTCACAAGTCACTTATAATAATAAAATATCGAAAAAGAAACTAGCAAATAAATAAATTTAGGAACAAGTATATTCAATTTAATTTGACCTTAACTTTATTTATATACTGGTTTAATGCGGTTGAACAACGTGCCCTGTGGTTCCCGGTTCTATTACAAAAAAGAATAGGACCACTCCATCTCTTACGCATGGATGTCGTAAAAGACGACCAAGGGATAGGCTTACTAACTTGGGATTTTTTTTAAGGCGATGGGCTAGCAACCTGTCACTATTTGAATCTCAATTCTATCATTAAGCCAAATAGCTGAACGTGGCCATTCAGTCTTTTCATGACTGTTGGCTCTGTCTACCCCGCAAGGGATATAGACGTGACCATGTATGTATGTAACAACTTAATCATCAATCATCAAAAATAACTAAATCATCGTCCACGTAACTCTGCCCGCACGTGTACCACACAGCCTATTCACAAAAGTGTCAGCTCAGAACCGCAGATGAGCGTACTTTTGTATTGTTTAAGTTTTGATTAAAACCCGCACTGAGTACAGACTGTCCATTTCGTTTTTTCAAAGTTCCGACGCCGCCTTGTGGACACCGATTGTTGCTTTGTACTTAGTTTCCTTTTTAATCAACGTCGGAATAGTGACTTTTTGTACAGTAAAACCTCAAATGATCACGTTATTGGGGTAAATTTTGCTTTGATTATATACTCGTACATACATATCTATCCCTTAAGACAGAACCAACAGTCTCCCGATAACTAGAAAGAACTGAAAAGACTGAATGGACATGTTCAATATACGAGTATATTTTAAAGCTAATTATTAAATAATTCAATAGAAATTATTTTATTATTAAATTATTCGATAGACATTAAATTATTGATTTAATGTCTATCGAAATTTTTGTTAGCTTGAATTTTAATTCCATAATTAAGACATGCAGTTGAACGTGGCCATTCAGTCTTTGGGAGACTATTGGCGCTTATTTGAGTAATATACCTGATTATATGTTTGTTTATAATGCGCGTGCTATGCTACAGCGCAATTATAATAATTAATAAGGTATATAATTTAGAGGTAAAATAATAAAAGACAAGAAATTGAAATATGTTTTGATTCCCCTTGACGAACAAAATTTTGCAAATTAGACCAAAAACAAGCTTAGAAAAGTTTATTTATGAAGATATACATACTTCAAGAAGTTTATTCTAATACAAATATATCACTGTTCCCTATCATTTAGTATGAATTTTAACTTAATACCATCATGATCTTGTCTTTGAGGTGTCCTAATCAATAAATGACAAACACCATTCAACGCCAAAGAGATGTTTATTACAACGGATTCTAAGGGCTCACACATTCAATTAATACATATAATTGAGCGTATTTAATCAGTATTAGTACCAGACTACTCAATCATATTATTATTTCAATAAATACCTTCCTCATTCGGTCTATGATGTGACATATTGCGGCTTATTTTGATAAATTACTCATATTGAAGATCGGAATCATTCATCATTACTCGAATGTGTGTAAGTGCCAAACTTTCATGTTTTATTTTGCAAAAGTAAGAAACGCGTAAATAGCGCATTTAATTCCAATATTAATATAGCTGAACGTGGCCTTAAAGTCTGACTACTTCCATAAGGTAATATATACGTGATTGTATGTATATTAGTTTCAGTATTTTATTAAATTGTTAAGGGCTGGAAAGCATAAAAAAGTAACGATATATAATGGTTTTTAAAGTAAGTAAAGGTTCTTTAATGTTTTCAATAGAAGCAAAAAAGGCGAAAAGTCATTTACATAATGACATTTTCGTTAACAAGAACTCTTTTTTTAGAATTTATTAATACAAATACTCAAGTGACTGTGAAACTTCGCAAGTTTCAAACAAAATTGTTTTGTTTCGCCTGGCAATGGGGATCAAAAATGTTCACAGCTATTAATAAGTTTTATATTTATGGCGCTCTGTTATTGGAACTAAAACTTTTTTTATTGAAATTGTATTACATCAACGTTCCGCAAAAAAATATAAAAAAATTGGTATGTATATAAAGAACGTAGGTAAGTAGTGATAAGATGAACGTGATGTTCAGTACTGATTTTTAAACAGTAGCTATTGAATAAGAAAATTCCATATGAAACTCGATATAAGAAAACTAAATATGGTAATAAATGTGTTTACAGAGCTGAAAACATTGAATGAAAAATGTCGAAATGTGGACCCCAGATCCCAATCTCAGTGGTGGAGTATACAACTGAATACGCAGAGGAGAAAGAGACTGGTAAATTTTATCCTTTGGCTCTGTCTACCCCGCAAGGGATATAGACGTGATGATGTATGTATGTATGAAGGTAACCCTAAAAGTGATGTGTTTCAAACGATCGGGCGAAGTGTAATCGTTGAATATTTACCTTACCTCGATAATTAAAGTTACTATATAAATATACTATCTGTGTCCGCGACTTCGTCCCCGTGGATAGTTATTTTGGGCATCATTGAAGCTCTCAAGCATGAATAATTTTCCCCGATTCTTTTCACATTTTCCATTATTTCTTCGCTCCTTATAGTTGCAGCGTGATGTTATATAGCCTAAAGCCTTTCTTAATAAATGGTCTATTCAACACAAAAATAATTTTTCAATTCGAACCAGTAGTTTCTGAGATTAGCGCGTTCAAACAAACAAACAAACTCTTCAGCTTTATAATATTATTATAACCATATAAGCGAAGAATTAGTTTTTATCTTTAATTCTATTCCTGTCGCGTAATTTCGTCCGATCCCATATAAATCTAGACTCCATTTAAAGTAAGATCGGCCAGATTCCCGCCGCAATACATCTAGATTAATGTTTGGGCCGACATTTTTCCACCTCCTAATGTGTCTCTTCCCGAGTTAACAAAATTTATTCAGGCTTAAAAGGCCCTGGTTTTTGTTTGCTCTGACTCGTTTGACCGTGTTAAGGTTGGATCGAACTGATGCGAACTCTAAAAAGGCGTTATGGATAAACTTGCATGAAAGTATGGATCAATAGAAAGATACGAAAAATGGGCAGGTATCGTGGAACGTAGAAACATGTTATCTCCATGAAAGTCTTGTGATTTTATAACATTGGTTAAAATTTTTAAACACCTGCCTTGAACCGGGTTTTAATTTATAATTCTATACATACACATTTATTTGGTTGAAATATTTTTAAATTTATAATAATAAAAAAGTCCTCACTTCGTCATACCAGGTTTTATTTTGTTGCGCAATGATAGAGTGGGTAGGCAATGTGGCGGTGTTGCGATCTATCTACGTGATAATATTCCTTATCAACTGCTTAGCGCCTCTCCTGCTCACTCTGAATCTGAACACCTTTTTATTGAAATAAATCTACACCATACAAAAATACTTATAGCGGTTTACTACAGTCCAAGCCTTCGCATTGATTATTTTGATTCCCTAGACAATCTCCTCAACGAATTTTGCCCTAATTATGAGCATGTAATTCTGATGGGTGACCTAAATACATGCCTCGTCAAAAATGACTTACGGACTCATCGACTTCAAGACCTTTTAACATCTTTCAATCTTCACATTTTACCTCTTTCGACTACCCACCACGTGCCTAATCGTAAACCCTCTCTCCTTGACCTTATAATTGTATCTTCCTGTGATTTGGTGGCGTGTCATGGTCAACTTACTGCCCCTTTTTCTTATCATGACCTCCTTTATTTATCTTATTGTATTTCTCCCCCTAAGAGGATTCCTCATTATATTTTCCGTCGTAATTTTAAGGGTATAAACTTGGAGAAATTTCATCAAGAGGCTATGAATATTGACTGGTCTCCTATTTATAACAGTGATAATGTTGATGCGAAGGTGGAATGTTTTAACAATGCTGTGGTTAAGATTTACAATCTACATGCTCCCCTCAGACGTATTAAGGCTAAACGAAACCCTGCACCGTGGCTTTCTAGCGAAATCAAAGAAACTATGGCACGAAGAGATAAAGCCAAGCGCAGGTATAAGCGTCACCCGACGGAACACAATCTCTCGCTTTTCAAGGTCCTTCGCAATCGCTGCAGTCGTATGTGTAGGGATGCTAAAAGAAATTATTTTCATGATTCTCTCGTTGGTCGTAGCCCTGCTGATGTGTGGAGGTTTCTTAGATCTGTCGGTATTGGCAAATCTTCGGTTCTCGATCACAGTAACTTAGACCCAAACGACATTAACAGACATTTTTCTCTTCCGCCTGTTTCTCTGTCTTCTGCCTCTAAATCTGACACTTTGAATCAACTATCCAAACTTCCTGTTCCGCCTTACCCTGCCTTTGAGTTTTCATGTGTTACTGAGGATGAAGTTGAAAGATTTATTTTTCATGTCACTTCTAACGCGGCTGGGGATGATCAGATCTCTGCAAAAATGATAACGCTCCTTCTCCCTGCTATTCTTTCTGTTGTTACTCATATAATTAATTTCTCCCTAACTTCCGGATATTTCCCTGCGTCTTGGAAACTAGCTCATGTCATTCCCTTACCTAAAGTCTCTAATCCTTCATCACTTTCACAGCTTAGACCTATATCTATCTTACCCTTTTTATCTAAAGTTTCTGAGCTGATTGTTCAAAGGCAGTTCTCTTATTTTTTAAATCATAACAACATAATTAGTCCTTTTCAGTCAGGTTTCCGTGCGGGACATAGTACTGTGACGGCTTTGCTTAATGTTACCGATGACATCCGCTGGGCTATGGAAAACAAATCCCTAACTTTGATTGTACTTCTCGATTTCAGCAGTGCCTTCAACTCTGTTGATTTTGATATCCTTCTCGGAATTCTCCGGTCTATTAACGTGTCACCTGTTGCTCTTGCCTGGTTTTCTTCCTACCTTCGGGGTCGCTCGCAGTGTGTTCGCCTCGGAGAGATCTCCTCTGACTGGCGTGAGCTCAGTGCTGGTGTACCCCAGGGTGGTGTCCTTTCTCCTTTGCTTTTCTCTGTGTTTATTAATACTGTTACTAATATTCTATCTTCTAGTATACATCTCTATGCAGACGACTTGCAGCTTTACCGGCATTGCTTGGTTGATGAGGTTGAGACAACTGTGGCTTCCATGAATGATGACTTATGCAAGCTGAGTCGCTGGGCTAGCTCCTTTGGGTTATTAATAAATCCATCGAAATCTCAGGCTATGCTCATTGGTGGTAAGCATCTACGCAGTCGTATTGACCTGTGTGACTTACCCCCATTACTTCTGGATGGTTCGGTTATAGCTTTTGCGGAATCTGCGAAGAACCTTGGTGTTATTTTGGATTCTACACTTAGCTGGTCGAAGCACGTTCACGAGGTTAGTCGCAAGGTACACTATTCCTTCCACACTTTGAAGTGTCTCCAAAATTTTTTGCCCTTTCAAACTAAAGTTTCCTTATGTCAATCCCTCATTCTTCCTCTCCTCGACTACGCTGACGCGTGCTTTTTGGATGCTACCGAGGAACTCCTTGATAAACTGGAACGTCTACAGAATTTGTGTATCCGATTCATTTTTGGCCTCAAGAAGTACGATCACGTCTCGGAGTTTCGCAGGCAACTAAACTGGCTGCCCATTCGTTTGCGTAGAAATATGAGAATACTTTGCCTTCTTTACAATACTCTCTATAATCCTGCATACCCCTCATATCTGCGCAACCACTTCTCCTTTGTTTGTCCTGTCGATACTCCATGCAGGTCTCATCGTAGGACCATGCTTAAATTCCCTACGCATCGTTCGGCCACTTTCTCCAACTCCTTCTCTGTCCATGCTGTTAGATTGTGGAACTCACTGCCTCCCGAGATACGTGACTCTAAATCACTGTCCCAATTTAAAAAATTAATTAAAATTTATTACCTCTCCAAGCCTTGCTAATTTGGTATATATTGTATTTACTTTATGTAAGTTTATTTTTTTTGTATTTATATATTTATTTTATTATATTTTATTTATGTATTTGTTTATGTATGTCTATTATTAGTTGTGTGAGTGGAGTACACGCCTGTCACCCTTTCCATCACATCTCCTGTCTCGGGTCTGCTGGAAGAGATTTCTTTTGAAATAAGCAGAACCTTTGTAATTTTGTTTCTTGTGTTTATCAGTCTCGATGTTTTCTGTGTACATAAATTAGTAAATAAATAAATTAGTAAAAAAGACACTTCTTCTAGTACAGTAGAATGACCAAAATCACATCGTTGCCAATGTACATAATCAAATATAATATGTACTATATCATATATAACTTGTGAAAGTTATAATTTTTAGTAATGAAACCAATGATTGCTTACACTATAATAGAAATAATTCAAATATATATTTTATATAATTTTAAATATACATTTTAGTTATTACTATTTACGAGTAGAGTTAGCGCCATATTTTGTAACTATCAAAATAAAATAAAATGTGCCAGTTCGAAAAAGTAGCGTATGTCTGATCATCACCTTAATGTTCCATAGTACCTAAATATCTGTCATTGGAGTTTGCAAAAAGATTTAACGATATTACTCAGTCGGCTCAAAGTATTTGCTTGTTTTACTTCTCAATCGTTTGCAAAGTGGTGTGCTTTGTTTTTGTATTTTCATGACTTTATATCACAATATTTAAAATAAAATTTGGTCCAACGATTCCACTGGCAGAAGATGCCTTATAGCTTTAAGTACGCCTGTTTCAATATTTTACGTGTATTAAGTTTAAATACATACATATTGTCACGTCTATATCCCTTGAGGGATAAACAGAGCCAACAGTGCTGACTGATAATGACTTAAAACTTAATAGGCGTAAGCCGTATGGTTCCCGGCACGAAAAGAAAAAAAAGAATAGGACCACTCTATCTCTTTCCCATGGATGTCGTAAAAGGTGACTAAGGAATAGGCTTATAAACTTGGGATTCTTCTCTTAGGCGATGGGCTAGTAAATTCTATCATGACGACAAATAACTGAACGTGGCCTTTTTAGCCTTTTCAAGACTATTGGCTCTGTCTGCTCCGCAAGGGATATTTTAATTATATTAGTCTTATCATTCACTGAATAGAATTGAATAGATAATAATCCAATACATTTTGTCATTCCTTTTTATTCGTGTTTTATCAATACATCAATCACTCCATAACACAAAATGAATTGTTATTCATTTTAAGTATTTTTTACGAAGCACACGCATGTTAAAACAATACTATGGAAATAATCGACAGGAAAGTGTGCAGTATTAAATTACTTCTCACATTACGATTACTTTTTGGTTTCTACAACGAATATATAGTACCAAAGCGGCTGGTGTATTTTGCAAAATTTTATTGTGTGTCTCACTCTTTATTTTTCACTTATTCAATCATTTCGACTGCAAGTCCAGTCAGACCAGAATTTCTTCTGCTTGTCATTTTATCAAGACACGTCTTGGGTTCATTCATTTCACTTTACAGTAAAGATGAAAGCATTGTGAAATTCTTCAATTACAATTGTTATATTGACAATAATTGTAAATCTAAAGATATTTTTGGACGTTTGGAACGCGCTTTCAAAATATTTGTTTTGACTTTATGCCTTAGCGAAATCATGATATTTTCTGTGTTATATATTGCCGGTTTCGTATTCAAAGCATACTTTACTTCTAACGTATTGTATATGACGACTTTCCTAACGATTTTAACAAGTGAAATTGCTCCTACGCAGTACATAGCTATATACTCTTTGTTGTTTTGTCGGATAAAGATTTTTTATAGCAATGTACGTAATGGTTTTAAGCCTACAATGCGAAACCATTTCTTTGTGTCTAAATACATAAACATGTATAATACGATTATTGAAGATTTGGATAAAGCTGAGGACATTTCTAAAGTTATGGTAAGTTTCCTTTCGTTTGTCCTAATTTTTTGAGTTGGCAGAGACTACCATTTTATTTGCAACAGTCCCTTCATTTTATTTTTGTATTATCCACATAAATGCAATTTATCACAATTTCTTTTTCTTCTTTTTTTGTGGATTAATTACACAAAACCAAGACCTACTGTATCAAAGTCAAGCGCACTACGGCGGCGTTACTTTAAAGAGTTTAAAAATATATTTTTGGAATTACCACGTCACAAATGGAAAGTTGCAATTAACAACCCTCCTCAGCCTTTTCTTTTTATTTTGTTAGAAATGAGGTTTTATTTTCAGATTATTGTGGACATATTACGCAGCATTGGATCTACTTATTATACTACATTCTTTGCCATAGAAATGGTGCTGATTAAGGTTAGTTAGCTAAGGACATTCCTCTCTTTTTTTACACACGATCAGCATATAGCTGTGACGAGTCTAAATCGCGATTATAATGATTTCTCGGATTGGAGCATAAATACAACCTCCGACTCAACATCTTCGGAGCAGCGGTTCCCTAGGCATAACACCTAATTTGCTGTTGTTTTTGTAGAAAGATCATTTACGTGCCTGCTAATAAAAAAATGTACTCTTTTGACAGAAATCGTTGAATTTCACTATCATCTTGGCATTCTTCATGTGTTTATTGACATCTTTGATGAGTGTTTTGCCAGTATTCATACTGGAGCGCACGAGATGTGAAGTGCAAAAAGTTTTGGTATACCTATCTGATCAATTGATAGTTTGTACAAGTAAGTGGTATTCGCTCTTTAATATTAATATCTACTTAGTACATACATACATATGGTCACGTCTATGTCCCTTGCGGGGTAGACAGAGCCAACAGTCTTGAAAAGACTGAATGACCACGTTCAGCTATTTGGCTTAATAATAGAATTGCGATTCAAATAGTGACAGGTTGCTAGCCCATCGCCTAAAAATTAATCCCAAGTAAGCCTATCCCTTAGTCGCCTTTTACGACATCCATGGGAAAGAAATGGAGTGCTCCTATTCTTTTTTGTATTGGTGCCGGGAACCACACGGCACTTACTCTACTTAGTAATTATAAATATATGATATAAACAGATTGCAGTAGTATATTGATAGCGAAAAAACATATGATGTAAGCTGCTTTCACACTCGTATTTTGCAGCCTTTAAAAATTTAAAGATCTTATTGTAACTATTCGGTCTATCTACCCCGTGAGAGACAAAGATGTAGAATACCCCTTTATTACAAATAAAATAAACCTTATCTCATACCTACATAAGGCTGAGGTAATGCACAAAAGGCAGCCTTATCGCATAATACAATTTTTTTTCAAGCTACAACAATAAAATTTTATTTTTACTGAAAAATTTTATTGGGTTGTATTATAAATTGTAAAACTTTTTTATCTGTTTCCTTCATTTTGTCTATTGGGTCTTTTTGTTGTTGCGTCTTCCGCCACCATATTTTTGAATTGAAAATCGTTTATATACAGACAATAATAAAAAAAAAATACGACGCAACGTTAAGCTTATAAAGGAATTCCAAATTTATATGCTCTCTCTTGATTAATTTCTACAATGCAAAAAAAAAGAGTTGTTTGTTGAAATGTTTTAATTGGAAAATGATACCATAAATTTCATACCTACATACATACATATGGTCACGTCTATATCCCTTACGGGGTAGACAGAGCCTGTAGGGGTAGCAATCTTGAAAAGACTGGCCACGTTCAGCTATTTGGCTTAACGATAGAATTGAGATTCAACTAGTGACAGGTTGCTAGCCCATCGCCTAAAAAAGAATCCCAAGTTTGTAAGCCTATCCCTCAGTCGTCTTTTACGACATCCATGGGAAAGAGATGGAGTGGTCCTATTCTTTTTTGTATTGGTGCCAAGAACCACACGGCACATACCTTACAAATACATACAGTACCAACTTTGTTTTCAGATGAAAGAGAACGCCATAACATCAGGAAATTGCTTCATCACATCATGAATCTGCCTCTGGACTGCAAAGCGCTCCGTCTCATACCAATTAATATGAACTTCATTTATCAATTCATATTCTTCTGTTCCTTCGTGTTAATCACTTATTTGCAGTTGACACATTATTTAGATATTTACTGATTTTATTATCTAGCTTTCCACCCTGGCTTCGCACGGGTATCATTTATAGATATAAAGATTGCTCAGTAAACTCTTTTCAACAGTTCAAACCCGAATAAAATTCGTTCACAACTTTCCGAGATTAGCTCATACATACAGACAGTAGAAATAGGGGGACTTTAGTTTATAATATGTAGTGATTATATATTCTTTTCATCTTCCTTATTGCGTTACACCGTCACCTCTAAGGAGAGCCCTGGGTGCGCCTTTTTGACCATGACTTTAATTGTATATGTTTTGTTAATTAATAAATAATCATCATGCTCTTGGCATAAGTCTTAGTTGTAACCTCACCTCTGTGGAGAGGAAGCCGAGGTCCATATGGGAATACATTCAAATAGTCACGTCTATATCCCTTGCCTGTTGGACAAAGCAAACAATCTTGAAAAGACTGAAAGACCACGTAGAGCTGTATGGCTTGATGATGGAATTGAGATTCAAATAGCGACAGGTTGCTAGCCCATCGGCTTCAAGAAGAATCTCAAGTTTATTAGGTTTTCCCTTAGTCGCCTTTTACGACATTCTGAAGTGCCGCGAACCGTGAATAATGACATAAATATATATCTGACCGTGAGTTATCATAATAAGTTGTTTTATTTTTCAAGCACATTTCATAGCAGTAATTATAGTTTTGTCCTGCGAAGCCTTTCCCATTAAATGTGTGCATTTAAATAGAGAGTGAAAACATTCTATTCCAACACTTATTTTGTATTCACATTGCATACATTTTGATTGTCGTATTTTTAAAATATTGAACATTCGTTTTAATCCATTGTTAAGCCCGGGCGATGGACTGGAAAATGGAGCTATAAGTGGAGTTAACAAATTTATAAATTGAATTTCATTTATTTTCCAACTTTAAAACATGCGATTTGGTATATTTTAGAGTTGGAAAATTTAGTCATTTTATTTAGTTGTAATTAAGTGTTATTTATAGTTTTAATTTTTGCCTTTGATTTATTTTTTATTTATTTTACTTAAATAAAGAGACGTTTAATTTAAATTTAACAGGTTTATTTCTATCTAGTCGTTTGTATTGTGAAACTGACTGTGGGTTAGTCATGTTATTACGCCGCCACAACCTTCACAGGGGAACCCATCTTCATAATGTGAGTGCAGGTTTCCTTATGATTTTCACACTCATCGTTATCGCATCGCTTAGAAATGAACTAATTCTCATAATTAAAAAATAGTTATCGGTAAATGTTCATGACAGAATTAAGACTTGATTACTAGGCATAAAACTAAAATCTTTTTTTTTTATTCTTAATTTTGAGATACCTTTCTCTACATAGATTTCTACCTATATCATTATATCTCGTCTCGAATGATATATTTATTAATATTCATTGTAATACCTAGTTTGTGGCCTTTATTATTTAACACAGAGCATGGTCACCGCTGCCCAGTTTAATATTTAAGGATTTATAGTCCCGCTGGTGGCATTTATTCAAGCGTCGCCGTACACTTCTAGTCGCGGGTCGGGACTCATTTTATTTAATAAAATCGATAGAAAAAATGTAATCGATTAACCCATGTATGTATGTTTGTCAGACAAACATACGTTCATAAAATCCCGCTTCTTTACGGATGGAAAGTATATAATTCAATTATCGACTTTTTTTGTGGCTACTGAACTTTTTTGTCGATGGAACTTGTAATTAGTCTTTACTTTTCCAAAGATGTCACACAAATGAATAAAAAGTAAACTCAATCAAATCAAAATCAAAAATTTATATATTTTCTCTACAATCTTTTTACTTAATTATAATATAGTTATATATGTGCATACTTCATTCATCTTTTAAAATATAAAATATCAGTATTTATCAATCAATAAAATTAAAATATTCTTTCAAGGCTAGCGCTGGGCCTATTTTATAAAATTTTGTATGGATTTTGTTTACATATTAAAAGTCTTAGGTTTTTTTTTCTGAAAAAATCTACAATACTTTATATGGGATTTTAGGTAAGTTAAAGGGTCTTATAATTCATAAGTTGCGCTTAGCACGCATAGTTAAATATATTATATGAACTATATTATGAAATATATTTAACTATAGCGCAATAGACTTCTATGTTGTTAAATTTTTTTACGTGCAAATATTTAGGACCTTGTATGAGCTCTTAACTACCTACTCTGTTATTTGAAAAGAGAATAATCATTATCATAGTGAATCATTTTATTTGCCATGATGTGTACGTTATCTGCTATAGCGACGCTTCTCAAGTAGTATTCCTTAGAGAGGGGCACGGCATCCGAAAGTATATTAAATATGACCTCCACTGACCTGCTCTGAACAACGTGATTCCCCCTATGACCCATCCCTGCTTGATGTGCCCGTAAAGGTCGCTATACATATTACCTTTATTGTGTAAGCTTGAAGTAATTTTGAAATTTTTTAACAAGATAAATTGAGAGAGTGAAACCGTACATTTCAGGAATGGTGACGCTTGGAACTTTTGAATGAATAGTAAATATTCTTTATTAGTATTCGAAATAAATAAGAATTTATATGGCTAATACTTATTTATATCCAATTTTCAATTCAAATTTCGAATTTATATACAATTAATTTATAAAACAATAACAAGATAATCCTCAAAACCGAGGATACAAAATACCATTGAAGTTTAAAGAAAACATCGTCTTAAGATGCCATTTACCTTAACTTAAACAAAGGCAAATAATAATCACGGTCACTAATATGTAGAGCTGCCTTAACTTTTTTATTACAAAAACATTTTATACACACAGTTAAGGGTCTAATTTATTTCTTGTAACTGCTTAACGTTTTTGATTACGACTGTACTGTGAATCTTGTAGGGGTTGAGAATAATTACTCGACGGGGTATTTTAATTACCATTGAAATGTCTTTATGTGGCGACCCTTATTCTTGTGGCCTGTCATAAATCTTTATCTCCTATTTAAAAGTAAAATGAAGGTTTTTTATTTATTTGCCAAATATCATGATTTTCTAGGGATCCGTACTTAAAAGGGGAAAAACGGGACCCTATTACTAAGATTCGCTGTGTGTCTGCCCGTTTGTCTGCGACTAGCTGAAATTTTGACAAATTATATTTTTCCGTTATTTTCTCTTTTGGATGGGCTAGCAACCGATTACTATTTGAATCTCACTTCTATCATAAAGCCAAACAACCGACCCCTTCCAGTTATTTGAAGACCGTTGGCTCTGTCTACCCCGCGAGGAATATAGACGTGGCTATATGATATATTATGTTTAATATTTCAAAAATCCCTAATAGTATTACATATAAAAAAACATAAAGTAAAACAAAATCTCGAAACATTTTTTAATTAATTCAATTTGATGGCTTAATCAACAAACTAATCTCGCATGAGATTCGTATCCTACGAGATATCAATACGCCACGAACCTTCTAAATACGATCGAATAGCCCTTACTGCCTTTCTATTAATCTTTTTAACAGCCCTTAAAGAGATTACGGAGCCTGTGAATGGACGGCGAACCACTATTTCTGGGATCTAATTAAACTGGCCTAATTCGTTGGGGATAAAGTCTGACAATTAATTAAGTATTGACGATATAGGTATAACTATTTAACCCACGGTTGTCTACAACGAAGAAAATGATCACTGGTTGTACATACATACAAACATACATAAATCACGCCTCAGTCCCGAAGGGTAGGCAGAGACCACATCTTTTCTCTTGCCAAAACTCTCTTCATGCAAGCTCGTCGGTTTCGGGTACTCTTGGCCTGACATTTTGCTAGAATGTCTACGATTTGATCAAGGTACATTCGTAGCCTAGAACTTCCCTCTCCAACAGTCCCATTCACACTTCCTTTGTATAGTTGCTTAGTCAACTTGCTTTCATTCATCCTCTTGACATGACCAAACCATCTAAGCATTCCCTTTTCAATTCCTGTCACTATATCTTCTTTCACATCACAACATTCCCTTATCACGCTGGTACATATATAAAATCACGCCTTTTTCCCGGAGGGGTAGGCAGAGACTACATTTCTGCATATTTCCTTTGCTTCATCCATATTTTCTTACTCTTGACCTGACCCTTTATCACGCTGTTATTATCCTGTATTTATTATGTTTATTATGTATTTATTTAGTTATTATGTAGTAAAGTAGAATTATACCACTACAGGACAAAAACACTGACCATAAACGTATTATATACCTAAGTCGATAGAAAAAAGAATAATTAGTTGCTGAGTTGATTTTTATTCAGCCCAAGATCGAATTATAACGTCTTCTTAACAATATCTGATAAAAGTTTACCATGCAAATCTTGTAGGCTTACCACATGACAGTTTATTTTGAAATTAACATTAAATAAATTGTATGTAAACAGTACCTTTGAGAATAATCTCTGTACGTACGGAATAAGCTAATCATTAATCACAGGTAACACACGTTAGGAAAGTATTTATTTTATCCAAATAATGAAGATTGGTGAGACAAATAACATTAATTAAGATTTATTTTTAGAACAAGTTAGGTTTCAGCTATAATGGCTGCTCATATAAGGGAATTATTTGTAAGCATACATACATACATATAATCACGTCTTTATCCCTTGCGGGGTAGACAGAACTAACAGTCTTGAAAAGATTGATAGGCCACGTTCAGCTGTTTGGCTTTATGATGGAATTGAGATTTGAGAGAGATTGAGTGATATTGTAAGTATAATGTTTTTTATTTGGTTTCCGTTACTTTAGAATAGAAACACTCCATATCTTTTCCATGGATATCGAAAAATGCGATTAAAGGATATGCTATAAACATGGGATTCCTCTCGTAGGCGATGGGCTAGCAACCTGTCACCATTTGAATACCAATTCCATCATTAGACCACTGAACGTAGCCTTCAGTCTTTTCAATGTCTCTGTCAACCCCGCAAGGGATATAGACGTGACTGTATGAATGTAATTTGAGAGTATATCTAAATACATCGTACAAGGTTAGCGTCCATTTTACCACGTTAGTACTGTAATGAATTCTGTACTGAACCTCAAATTAAAGAGATAGTCCTATATGCCTTTGTTGTGTACTTAAAGGGTGAACATACAATGGTACACATTAAACCAGGACAATGGCTCCCAAGGCAGAAACTTCAGAAGTGATAATGTACGAAAACCACACGGAGTAGACACCTTATAAAATTTTACTATTATTTTGCTTATGGCTTTATACATATAATACTTGATGCCGGCTTTTCTTCAGTGTGTAACATCTTTTTGTAAGTGGAATCCGAATTAAATTATTCTTAGCAATACAATATAAAAATAAGCTGAGAAAACTGTTTATTGAATTTGGTGATATAAGAATAATTAGGAGAATATTTTTTTGGATACGGAACCCTTAAAATCCTATTTTAACCGGTTCCACACAAAAGGTAAATAATATTTAAAAATACTACTGCAAGAAAAATCTTTTCTTACCGTAAATTCAATTAACACGAGTTAGGAAATTCCGTTTACCTATAGCAGATTTTCCGATCGACTGTACATTACTCTTCTTCTTAGTCGAACACTCTTGTCAGAGTGGTCATGGTTGCGCAGACGAGGTACACGGTGAGATGATCGGCGGGTCGTATTCTTTCCCGAGAATTGTTCTCTCAGTGATATATACATTTAATATATATATTTTTTTAATATATACAGGACAAATTACACAGATTGAGTGAGCCACGAAGTAAGTTCGAGACTTGTGTTACGAGATACTAACTCAACGATACTAAATTTTATAATAAATACTTATATAGATAAATATCCAAGGCCAATCACAGAAAGTTCGCTTCTCATCATGCCCTGGCCGGGATTCGAACCCGGAACCTCCGATGACACAGACAAGCGCACTCCCGCTGCGCCACAGAAGCCGTCAATCAATATGCTTCCATTTCTGCCGGTTACAGATGTTGCGAGCACACTGGACCATGGTAGACTCAGTAGCTTTTTTGATCAAGTCAGTCCAGCGAGTTGGTGATCGGCCGCGTGTACTCTAGCCTTTGCCTGTAGATTACACGATTGTGCAAAATTGTTTCATGCATTTCATGAAATTTCAATTTTAGAGATTTGATATGGGATAGGTATGTTGAAATACAAAAAGATGGGATACAGATTTTTATAATATTTTTTACCAGAATTAAATAAAATACTAAAATTAAATTTGTAGGTCTTCTAATACATAATAAATGTTTTGCAACATCCGAAAGGGTAAATATGAAGATCTGTTACACATAATATTTAAGACCTTCTTGTACTGATATTATGCAAATAAAAGTTTGAAAATTTGAAAAATTTGAAATACTTTTGAATCATCACTTAACAAACTGTCATTGACAGAAACCTTATAGCTAAAAAAAGTTAAAAATTTATATTTTTACCCTCCTTACTGATTAGACCATCGACGCCCGACACGTTTTTATATACATGAATTACTTTTGTTATAAACACTATTGAAATTTATTTATCTAATATCTCTAGTATAGGTATATACATATATTATATCCGAAACCGCCGAGCTTGTATGGAGAGAGTTATGAATGTGGATGAAGCGAAGGAAGTATGCAGAGATCGTGACAAGTGGAAAGAGGTAGTCTCTGCCTACCCCTCCGGGAAAGAGGCGTGATTTTATGTATGTATGTATGTAATATCTCTAAAAAGCTTTTGAACCTTATTCTAAACACAATAATATTCCTCTTTCAAACTCGGCTAAAAAGATCCATCGTTATTCAAACCGAGACAGTAAGCTGACTTATATAAGTGAGTTTTTATGTTAAAACCGTTTAAGTCGCAAAAGTGTTGAGAATATAATCAATTTCCTACCAGATGTGGCCGTGGTTATTGGATCCTGTATAATATCAGGGATCTTATTTTCACATATTGCCGAACTAGAGGGGCGTGCCGCGTAATCATTTTTGATGTTATTGTTATATTTTTAATATATCGTACGTGTTTAGGTTTGCTGAAGTTATTGTTTTTTTTTTTTCGTCAAAATTTTTAGTGTTTTAATTAATCACTTAGGGGTTTTCTGTGCTATACTTACCTCGTTTCTGTCTATTTTGTGCCTGTTCCCTCCACGAATGTACTGCGGAGCCCGGGGTCCGCTTTCCGACATCTATCTCTCCACTTTACCTGGCCTTCGTTATATAGATTTGAAAGGACTCGCGTATAAATACCTATTTAATACTTAAATTGATATTTAAGAATAAAAAAAAGCTGGGGTATATTTATTCTTTAACCAAAAAAAAATTATTAAACCTTGAATATATAATATGTGAATTTAATGCTAATGGCATTCTCTACCAGTCAACCTTTAGAAAATAGCAAAGAGATAAATAATCAAGTGTCAATTTTAGATCCAGACTTAATACGCAATAAACTTATTTTATTTATTACATTATTAAAAATGTGGTATTTTATTATTATTTTAATTTATAGTACGACGATAATATCACTTAAAGTAATAAATATCTAAAAAACCGTTGTTTAATCATCGTTAACAGTTTCAAAAACATCCATATTCGAATATCGAAAAATTTATCACACTGACACATATAATCATGTCTACATCCCTTGTGGGGTAGCCAGAGCCAACAGTCTTTAAAAGACTAAATGGTCAACGTTTCGCTGTTTGGCTTAGTGAAAGAATTGAGATTCAAATAGTGACAGGTTGCTAGCCCATCGCCTAAAAGAAGAATCCCAAGTTTATAACCCTATCCTTTAGTCTTCACGGCTCAAAGTTGAAGACATGTTAAAATATCCGTTTTGGCTTTAAACAAGCGAGACTTGTATAAACCGACTAAATAAGATAGACTATCCTTACTCAGCTTTTTCCGATAAACCACGAACACAGGCTTCCGTCAATATAATTAGCTGAGTAAATATACGAGTCACACTCAATTCCAGGGTTTTTATTTGCTCTACTATTTAATCCTAACAAGAATTGATGCAGCGGTTATTTTTAGGGAATACATTGGATAGCTGTGCCCGCGACTTCGTCCGCGTGGAATAGTTATTGTGGGCATCATTGAAGCCCTCAAGGATAAATAGAATAATTTTCCCCGTTTTTTTTCACATTTCCCATTATTTCTTCGCTCCTAATAGTTGCAACATGATGTTATATGTCAAAAGACGTAAGAGTTAAAAACTTGAGATCCTTCGTTAAGGCACTTCGTTTAGGTTCATCTGACACTTTTTGATTAGCGATTCCATCATTAAGCCATGCAGTTAAATGTGGCATTTCAGTGTCTTCGAGACTGTTGGTTCTGTCTGTAAGTGATAAAGAAATGATATGTGTGTATATGAAATGGTTTAAAATGTAAATTTGTAGCACGCACACATAGTCTTTAATATCGTAAATCTTACGAAAAAATGATTTTTCCGGGATGATAGGTAGCCTATCTCCTCTTTAGTGCTTCCGTGTGAAAATTCATGAAGATAACTAAGGTATACCTACTTAATGAATGAATGAATTAATGAAATATTTATTTGTAACAACCCAACGTACATAAGCTTCTTAAACAAAACAGTTAAAACGTGAAGAGGGAACAAACAAACACACATTTATTTTAAGGTATAAGTATGATAATAGACTAGATATTTTATTTTGTCGCCAACTGATGATATGTATGAAATGTAACTTTTTTATGGCCATACCCAATATGGTAACAGCAGTTATAAAAGACGAAAGTATATAAACTCTTCACGGCCATATTTCATGAATAAAATCATGAAAGAAAGTTTTATCTTTGTTATTTTATACGACATTTTGAGATAGGTCTCTATTTTATTGAATATGTTTTATGGATACTGAAACAAGGACTTCAATAAATTGTATTATGTTACTAGATTTTTATGTACCTAATGCAGGAATTAGGGGTCTTGGATGTTTATCTATATACATACATACATACATAAACTCACGCCTCTTTCCCGGAGGGGTAGGCAGAGACTACCTCTTTCCACTTGCCACGATCCCTGCATACTTCCTTACATCTATATAAGTATTTATTATAAAATATAGTATCGTTGAGTTAGTATCTCGTAACAAAAGTCTCGAACTTACTTCGAGGCTAACTCAATCTGTGTAATTTGTCCCGTATATATTTATTTATTTATTTATTATTTATCTATTTTATTACATATTTTCTTATGTTAAACCATTCGCTGGATCTTTTGGAAATGTATTTATCTATAAACTGTGGTTCTAATTTTTGTTCATTATTATATATATGCAATAAAGTCTCAATTAATAAGAACCGTTAAAATTTTTAACATAAATTATTTTCATAAAAAAAAATTATAAGACTTCGTCTTTTTATATAAAAAAAAAATCAATTCTATACCATGACAAAAGTTTATTAAGTAAGTAAATTCAGATCAAACAAATAATTTGAATTTGAATTGCTTATACCAGAATCAAAAAAAAAAATCTTGCTGGATTTATCTATTGCCCGACTGAATCGTTTACCTCAACCTGTCTATCCGCCATACGAATAACATTGTTAAGTCCGGCTGGTTTGACAGAATTCCTTCCAATCTGGCCACAGCCGCCCTTTGGTTAACGGTCAGCTAATTCGCACTAACTGGAAAAGCTTAGCTACATTGAAGTAAACGTTTAGAACGGATATACCGAACAGGTTTTTTTTTATTTAAAAATCCACGTGTGGCTTTGACGTTAAATAAGTTATACTTCGTATAATGTATATTGACAAATAAGAAAAAACGAACTGAAACTGTAAACTTTTCGTTGAATCGCCAATTAAAATTCTAATTTAATTTTACGTTATTGTAATTATGTATTGTTATTTACATGAAATAAAGTTACAGTACCAGTTTTTGCTAAAAAATCTCTAGTATTTAGCTATCAAGCCATTCACCTGAATATGGTCTTCAAATTTTGGCTCTGTCAACCCCATGGGGCATACAGTCAAGATATTAGTATGTATTTGTCATAACCTTGTATTAATTTTACATTACATATTTTTCGTTCAAACACAATAAATAATTTTACAATTGACATCAATTAAGTCTTTGTTTGTGGTTATAAATAGGATTTCAAGGGATTTTTTTAAAATTAAAACATATCTTAAACCTTTTCATCTCCATGAATAAGTAAAGGCTGAACACAAAGCTACTTTCATATATATTACATTGTCTGAATGTGCAGGTTTCCTGACCTTAGAAATCAAACTCAGACAAGACATTGGTACATGGTCGCGGTAGGATTTGAACCTGTGCCTCTGTGCATAACTCTTCTTTATTCGGGCACCTTAACTACCATATTGATAAAATATTAAATATCAGAAAGTTTAAAGTAAAACGAGCGTTTTCTTAACAAACGGAACTTAGCAGGGCTTTACCCAAATCTCGAGATATAAACCCACTTATCCTTTAGTATACTTGCGAACAAAATTTATGGGACAATCTTTGGCCCTTTTTCAATCTTTTCCACCGCCCTTCGTTTATGGACACCCATATATTCATATTGACCCTTCGAGAATACAGTAATGTTATGAAGTTTGTTCATCAAATACGCGAAAAGGAACTAAAATTTCTTGTTTTGTTTCAAAAATCAATTCAAAATTGAATAATGTACAACCAACATTTTTGCTTACTATGTATCGATAAAATTAGTTTTGATTGAGTCGCTCAGTCAGTCAGTCAAACTGAATTTAGCAGAACTGAAAAATATCTTTGCATGGTCTCAATCTATCTCTAATCTTCCTGTTGGTACCTATCAAAGTCATTAATTCACAGATAGCTTGCAAGTCTTCAAAAAATATGACAAAAAAGGCAGTATTAATTTTACTAATATAATATTGACATTATATTACAACTGGATAACGCAAGTTTTCTGTTAAATTGTTTAACAAATTATTAATTCATTGTTGTACAGATAATATTAACATTTAACCCAAAATTGTTCTGTGATATTCAAGTAAGCAAGTAAGTCTGAATAAAATACCGAAGACTTGCAAATTCAACATTGAATAAATTTCATATTGCAAATAACGACAAAATCAGCTGAAAACGTGTTCAATAAAACGTACATTTCACGATCTGTTCGCTCGAAACTGCTAGACACCGAGAAAAAGCGAATTATTGCGGTCGAGAGCTGGAGCTAACTGGTTCTATGCAGATATTACCGGCGCCATCTTGCTGCTACCAGACAAAACACGAATAAATCAGCTCCGTCTCGGTTTTATTAAAAGATACTGCAAGAAAATAGTGTGGGAGAGTTGTTCTGACGATATATATTCCTTAAAATTGGGTTGAGGTGTTTTTGTTTCGTTGAAATTGAAGATAAAACACACTGCTCTGTGGGTAGCTACAATCTTTAAGGGTATTTATGATCTCCGTATTGTTTTCCTGGAATGTTGGAAAATACAATTAAGATAATGAGCCATTACAGCTAGTGCAGTTAGTTAGTTAGGAGTTAGCTTAGTGTTAAAAGGTGATAACACTAGGTTAACTCCTGAATCTTGGTCGAAAATGAATCCCGGGTTCCTCCCCAGGATGAAACTAGTATAAAACCCTCGCCCTAAAAAATAATGTAAATAAACTGAAGATAAATGTCTTAAATAATGGATAGCAATCAATGAAATGTCAAATCACACATTAAAAATTTACCATTAAAAAGTTAATAAAAATAATACTGGAACAAATGAATAATATATTTTAAATCATAGTGTTTATTCATAATAAAATAAAATGGCTGCAACTATTTCAATTTCTCAACTCAAAAACAGTTAGTAAAAATGCTTATAATTTAGCTTTAAACCTAGACAAATAAATAATATCAATAAAAAGATTGACATAATATCAGCAACAAATAAACTGAAATAACTCCGATTATTTTTATCAGACCTCCCGTAAAAAGGTGAATCAATAACATAAACTTTACACTTAAAATTGCAACAAATGAATAATATCTATAAATTAATTACGATAATTTCAGCAACTAATAAAATTAAATGGCTGCGATTATTTCAATTTCAGAGTTCCCATCAAAAATTGCTGGTCGTAGCTGTAAGGCGGCGCTTTCTACATTTGTCATCTTAATGACCAGACGCCAACGACTGGGGTAATAAAATTATTTCACAGTAAACATTTTGAGAATTAAATTTTAGGATGCCCTCAGTGAAAGTAATGGCCTGTTTCGGAGTATGGTAGAAGGAATCTTCTTAAGTCTTAATTCAGGCTTAACTGCTATTGGATGATGTTATATTTTCTAGAGCTTTTAAAGTTTTTTTGAAGAAATTAATTTTCGCTCGGGTCTAAATAAATATTAATTATTATCCTAGCAGCGGTTTGATAGTGAAAACGTAAGAGACAGACCAATTTTAATAATAATTGTTTTTATTTTTTACTGTCTAAAAAGAAAATCCTACAGTCGCGCAATATCCCAGCTTGCAATGGCCAACTGACAAATGATACGTCACGTGTATCATTTGTCGGTATCAACGGTCTTGAAAAGACTGATCGGCCACGATCAGCTATTTGGCTTAATGTTAGAATTGAGATTCAAGTGACAGGTTGCTAGCCCATTGCCTAAAAAAAGAATCCCAAGTTTGTAAGTAAAATGATATAAAGTGATTTAATAAGTATCACCAGTTATATTTCCTTATAACCATTTAAAGAGGCAATTACATCCGCCATTTATTTATTGTGAACATAAACACACGAATTTAACAGTACAAATTGCATACACACCAGTTCAAGTTACACATTACACTGAATTTCATATCGTAACAATATCTAATTCATGCAAATCTCCAGTTCTATATGTATCTTGTAAAATGAATAAAACCCAGCAACATTATTCAGCTTTCCAAGCATTTCCTCGAAATAAAGTGCATTTGTAGACCCTATCCGACAATTTTGGCTTTCAACCAGACTTGCAATGAAAATTCATATTTGAACTATTTCGTTGCTAGCGCATTGTATCGTGACAGAATTTAACCCGGGTATAGAGAATTATTAAATCTCGTTGACGACTAAAATGGATCGTTGATGACTAAAACGGACGGTAACACGCCAGATTCAGATGACTCACTGTTCGGTCCAGACAATTATATCGCGCTTTTATCTCTTACGGGATCGGCAGAGTCAATACTGAAAGGTCATCTTAAGCTGGATGATGTACTCAGAGACAGTGAAAGTCTGTCTGTAAGAGATAGGTTGCGAAAATAAAACGGTAGCCGATTTGTTTAAAACTTGACTTCCATGATACATTATATACGTCGATTGGCTGCGGGGTGACAGAGCCAACAGTCTTCAAAAGACTGAAAGGTTCAGCTGTTCATCCGAGTGATGGAATTGAGATTTGACAAATTGATTTGCGAGAAATATGTATTCTTTTGTAGGTGGCGTTTAATTTGTTGCATTCTATAGGTAGTGCTAATTTCGACGCTTTTTTTAGATGACGTTTTTGTTGCTATTTGTAGGTGGCGCTAAATTCACGCTGGGAAGTTGCGGGCAGACGCAAGAGTTATAACCAACAGATATTAAAAAAATAATTGGTTTTAATGATCGAAATATAAAAATTGCTCTCATGAATATTCATTAGTCACTGCCGTTCCAGATAAAACTTCATTTACACAGGTAAATCATCCGGCATCGTTAAATGCATTCGTTATACCGTATGAATATTTTCCATCATTTTTAATCTCAGCGGGATTAATACAAGTTATTAATATTTTCACCTATCAAATACGAACATTTCAGGAAACCTTTCCTGAAATTTGTTCTTATTTTTAATATACACAAATAATACTTACACTTTTACTGTGCAGTTTATCGCACCAACAACTTAAAGTTTTTCTGTTTGGTCAGCTGGTAGACTGGTAGAGAATGCCAAACGGTATTAAGTCCGCCCTTTGTTTTTTTTTTTTGTGCAATAAAGTATTAAATAAATTAATTAATAATATTTGTACTTATTTTAGTTTCCTTAATAAATATTATATTCTCTTACTACTTGGGATTCTTCTATTAGGTGATGGGCTAGCAACCTGTCACTATTTGAATCTCAATTCTATCAACAAGCTAAACAGCTGAATGGGGCTAATCAGTCTTTTCAAGACTGTTGACTCTGTCTACCCCGCAAGGAATATAGACGTGATTATATGTATGTATGTTCTCTTACTAATCCCGCACCAAATTCTCTCTTACGAATAGTTCTTGTGGTTGCCTGAAAAAGATTGCATAATGCGATAAGGCCGCCTTTTGAACATTACGTTAACATAAGTTTGGAATCAATTTGTTATAATTTAATGTGTAAAAAAGTGTATTCTATCTATCATACTAACATTATTTATTTAAATAAATTTATTATTTATCTTCCATTGGGTCAGTTACGGGTTAGGTTCCCGTGCAAAGGGTTAAAGGTTTTAGGTGCTTCCTACATCATGCACGGCAAATGATAGAGTGGTCACTTTCTAATATTCTAGATACAAAGCCAAAAAACATACCATAATATTGTTATATTCAGTATCAATTGGACAGACAATTTGGAAAGGAGTCCTTGTTTAACTCGTACCTTTTGCCTTAACATAATAAGACATCTTAAGGAAAACAGAACACGTAGGTGTTCCTTTACATTTCAACCTGTGGTTAAAACAACGCTAGAGAGTTCAGCGCAAAGTTAGCAAAAATGTTCCATCATAACAAAAACAAATAAAAAACAATGACAGGCGAAACCTTAACTGCGGCCCTACAACGCCTATTTACCTTCGAGAGCGCCCGTTTGCGCAGAGATTAAAGTAATAATATAAGAAACTAACAGTGTTTACGGAAATTAGAACCCGTGGCCGCCTCCCTAATTTGGTCGGGTTATTGCAGCGTGCGGTTTACCCTTTCCGCTGAATCGTATTTATTCTACCAATTTTATTTATTTTAAACTTTTATGCACGTTAATTTACACAAAGCAGATTTTCCACATGGCATTTTCTACCAGTCTACTAGCAGACATATTTTCGTCAAACTCCATATAATATTAATGTTAATTTTATTATTTATAGATGTGTGTTGTATTTGAATTTCAATTTTATTATTAAGCCATACACCTAAACTGAACGTGGTCTTCAGTCTTTTCAAGACTTTTGGCTCTGTCTTCCTTGTATGATTACCTATATGTATTTATACCTTGTTTATCGATTTTACAAGTAAGCAAAAAACTTGATACACTGTTCTAATACGGAAAATAATCGTATAAATGTCTGTTCCTATCCACATTACCGCAGATCTTTCTGGATTGAAATATTGCGTAAAACGCAACTCTATTAACACTAAACCACAGTCGGCATCCACTTGAAACTGCTGTTTTCAGCTTAAATGTTTCAAGAAGATAAAACGACAAGTAAATTTGTCCAGTAACGGTTATAAAATCAGTCGTGCATGTATCTTTCGAGTAAGCGCTTAGAATTTAGACGTTTTAAAAGTAAAGAGATATTACATTTCTATATTGTATATTGATATATAAATTGCCGTATGGATCCCGGCACCAATACCAAAAAAAGAATAGGATCACACCATCTCTTTCCCATGGATGTCGTAAAAGGCGACTAAGGGATAGGCTTACAAACTTGGGATTCTTTTAGGCGATGGGCTAGCAACCTGTCACTATTTGAATCTCAATTCTATTATTAAGCCAAATAGCTCAACGTCTTTTCAACACTGTTGGCTCTGTCTACCCCGCAAGAGATATAGACCATATGTATGTATGTACATTTCTATATAATATGCACACATATTTTGTGTATGTTTTCATTTTACGCACGCATACACACACATACTTCAAGTTTTTAGACTTTACGTGTCAGATAGAGCGCTAAAGATGAGTCACGTTAAGTTAGATGGCTTGATGACAGAATTGAGTTATCGCGTTATCGTGACGTACTTAGAAAGCGACTCCCATCTAACGTCCGTAAGTTTAGCAGTGCATTCTAGCCCTTACTAGCCTGAAGCAAAAAATGTGTAATCATGATGATTACACATTTTTGCTTCAGGTTAGAAGTTTCAAATTCAAATTCTTCATGAGCCTTATTTATGAATCAAATAAGTAAATAACTAAGAAAAGAGTGATCGGTACATTACCGCGGTAGGATTTGAATCTTTCCTTTATTCGGGGACCTTAACTGTTCGACCACCGACGATTTAACCATTCGTACGAACTACATATCAGTGTAAACAAAAAACAACTCCAATTTTTTATTTACACAAAAACCATTGAGACTGATAATCACAAGAAACAAAATTACAAAGGTTCTCTAAACTCCAGTTGTTGCCTTGACTAAAAGTGCTTATTCTCTAAGCTTTTTTAAAAATATCTACGGGTAAAACATGAAGTTTTTGTTAAAGCAAAAAGCTAAAGTATATTCCTAAAGCTCATACTGTTTCAAACACATGTGGCATTTATAACATCTTATATTAAGTTTGCTGCAATATGATCCAGAGAAATCACTTTTAATAACGCAACTACCCGGAAAGACGAGAAAAAAATACTGCGTTATATTTTCTCGACCACATACTTCTAGTATTAAGGAATTTCCTCACTTCTGCGATATGTTGCAGCGACATGTAGCCAACACTACAATCTTACTCTAAAATCAAGTCTTTTCATCCAAGCATTAATTTTTATTTATTAAATTCTCAGTTTGTTTATTAATTTCTTATTATTATGTATTTTTTAATTCTAAGTTTGGATTATTGTGAAGTTGTCAACCAATGTTGTGAAACCAAAAGATATGACAATTATTAAGTGATGTTTGAAATACCCCACTAAATTAAAAAAAAAAAATGATTTTGAATTCACGGGTATATCCTACTACTATTATAAAGGCGAAAGTTTGTATGGATGTATGGATGTTTGTTACTCTTTCACGCAAAAACTACTGAACCGATTACCATGAAATTTGGTATGTAGGTAGCTGAAGACCCAGAATAACACATAGGCTACTTTTTATCCCAGAGTTCCCGCGGGATTGATAGGGTTTCCATGCGGACGAAGTCGCGGGCGGCCTCTAGTTAATTAATTAATGTTTTCATGAAAATGTAAACAAGTCTGTTAACAATGTAAAAAATTTAAAATTTTTAATAAATTAATCTAAAAATTTATTTATTTCAATGGAAACAAACAATGACCATTTTAATGTTTAGTAAAAATATGCGCGTATTTATAAATTCTCTCACTCAAACTCAAAATGAAGCGTATTTGCAAATTAAAAATTATGCAGTATTAGTAAAAAAAAAAACTTTGTAATCATGAATTTGTTATAAATTGTAGTGGTAGAGGAAATAAGATGCATGGGCAAATTGCAAAGTGAATAGAGGCCTTTAATAAACCCAGTTTTAGCATTCGAAACGGCAATAAAAGTTGTGTAAACATAGAATATTTACATCGGCAGAGCTTAACGTAACGTTATGATGTATCGTTTTTAATGAATATGCCTGTGGTGCCTTTATATTTAAAAAGAAATAAAAATATAAAGTGATCTACTTCTTTATACGTTCCATGTCTGAAAATAAAGGTATCGCGATCCGAATAGCTTCAACGATTCGCTGATACTTTTTTATCGCTGTACTGGACAAACCAACAATTTAAAGCTTCAGTTTTCTATAATTCACATTGCATTTAGTGCATCTAGCAAATCAAATTAATTATATAAATATAAATTGCCTGTATTATATCACTTTTATAAATCAACTTGTGTGACTACACATATGTATGTACATTCATGAAATTTTGCCTGGTCCTCATACATATGGAATGTCTAATTAATAGGTAATTTTGTGCTTTAATAAAATCTATTACTAGAGCGGGAACAAAGGGCTATGACGAGTATTCTCACAATGAGCCTCAGGCTCCAATCCAAACCGTTTAATCTACCTGTTGACCTTTAGTGTGGCACGCTCTTTGGAGGATTCCGAACAATGAGAGATGTGGGTGCGTGTCAAAGCCAATCGTTCAAGACGTTGGTTAAGAGATGCTTAGAGAGTACCAGTGGTATAGTGGTTAAGATATCCGATTTGAAATAGCGTGCTTAAAGGTGCACAGGTTCTACCGCGGTATTGTAATAATATTACTTCTTTGTTAGTAACGCACACTGGTTTTATTGCTAACCGTTGTTAGTGATAGAGGAGACTTAAACAATCCAGCACGTTACTAAGGCACACAACAGAGCCGAACCTGAAAATTGGCATGTCTCGAAATGACTCCAAGGCGACTTTTAGCTAGTGTAATTAAGATAGTGACAGGTTGCCATAGTATAACGCTTCAAGGAGAAGTTGCAGGCAGCAACTCCTTTCTTCTTCCAGGCGTAACTATCATCCCATGGGTCTACTGGAAGAGATTTCTTTTGAAATAAATAGCACCTTTGTACTAAAATTACTGTAATGAATGCTCCTGTATATAATTTTGTGTACATAAATAAATAAATAAATAACAGTTTGGCATCGTGGTACAATGCCTCTCAAAATGGAAAGAAGGGTACACGAAGGGATTTTAGTGGTTAGCTGGTACATGAGGTGCCAGGAGTCCCACACATTCCCGGGTAAAAGACCAGGGGGTAGTCCGTAAAAAGGATTTCCCCTTCGAAAACAAAAAAAGGGCGTTACTCTCAATTACATTCCCACCTCTCCGAAGAGGAGCCCGGAATGCAACTTTGATCGTGATCCTG
The DNA here is from genome assembly GCF_032362555.1 of Amyelois transitella. Lineage (NCBI taxonomy): Eukaryota > Metazoa > Arthropoda > Insecta > Lepidoptera > Pyralidae > Amyelois > Amyelois transitella. Next base: position 10,593,735 of record NC_083509.1, read on the forward strand.
GATTGGGTATCGGATCCTGGATTTGGGGATTGGATATCAGGTGTTTACACAAAGCGACTCCCGAGTGAACTCTGCAATCCTTGTTCTTAACCTAACCCATATCGGATCATCGTAGAAGCTGCACTATCCTGAATCCTTTGGAAAACAGATGGAGTGGTCCTATTCTTAAGTGCCGCGGAACCACACGGCAATTGCGGGCAGAAACTATTCAAACCCAATAAACTTGGAGAGTAGAGTACACTAAACATTCTAAAATTGATATCACGCTGTTAGTGGTTGACGTCATCAAAGTAGGTACTTATTGTTTGAGGTTTACCACGCATTGTCAGTGGTTAGTAACATAAGGTTTTATTGCACTTCGTTTTGTTTAAACATACATATAATCAGGTCTTTATCCTATGCGGGGTAGACGGCCAACAATCTTGAAAATACTGACAGGCCACGTTCAGCTCTTTGGCTTAATGAAAGAATTGAGATTGAAATAGTGCCAGGTTGCTAGCCCATTGCTTAAATGAAGAATCCCAAGTTTATAAGCCTATCCCTTAGTCGCTATTCGAAATCCAAAAGAAAATTGCGAAGTCTAATAAGTGGTCCTGTTTTAATTTAAACTTTACGGCACAGATTATCAATCCAGGTGGAATATTATCAAGATGGCTAACTTCTCAACTATTGTCTGACAGAAAGCCGAGCCGATAAGGGGCCGGTATCGGAATATCAATCGTTGGATTAGAACTGACACCCTAGAGGTATTGTTAAATCCTGAAATAGAATTGCTAATATTTGTTTTAATTTGCATTAATTTACCTATGTTATCGGTTTTATTTTATTTGCAGCAAACTTCCCTTAGTCGCCTTTTACGACATCTATGGGAAAGAGATGGAGTGGTCTTATTTGTGGGAGGTATGATTCACCCATTATGAAAACTTGGGTGAACCGATGCATTAGGGGCCGACACATTGTAGCCAAATTATAAATGTTTTATTTTTATTATGTTACTATTAACATTGATTTATACTTTACATTGATTACTAAAACTATGGATAGCAAAATGTGAAATAAAGAATTTATTTATTTATTTATTCTTTTTTCATTTGGTGCTGGGAACCACACGGCACTTAAATAACTTGAATAACTTTGAAATTATGATTAAATTAAAAAACCACCAGACTGAAACCTCTTGGAGTAAACGCGTACTTAATTAGTTGCACCGCGGAGAATAGCACCCCTTCTTTAAACGTTGGTAAGTGTGGTTCACACGTTCAAACAAATTTTATTTAGAAAAAGTTCTTTATATTTCGCCATATGTGTGCGTACACACAAACATAAAATCACGCCTCTATCTCGTTGGGATAGAAAAAAATTAATTATTAATATTAAGTTTAATTTGACCCACTTCCCTAAAATTACTTTCAGTTCAACTTATAAGTTATTATTACTGTCAATCAATATACATTAAACTCGCACATTACTGGTGTCTCACAGACAGACAGACATCATTCACCCCAAATTACTGTGCGTAGGAAGCTGATATTTGATATTTCTTGTGAGACGTGAAGGATATATAATCATTGCTACATAGTATAAAACAAAATCTCTCTTTACGCTATCTGTCGCAACGTTAAAACTTCCCAATGTTTTGCCTGCACGTTCTTCAAGCGTTTTATGTAGGTATAACATCTGTATTGCATTCTTGTAAAGCCGGTAGCTAGTTGACGATATTCTACATATACTCTATTCCGGAATACCCACTATGTTTACCCAAAACGAAAAAAATAATCACAATCCAAAGTAAACAATTATATCATAGCTAAAATGAAAGCTATAAAAGATTAACGTAACTTTACAAAAAAAAACATAGTGAGTAACCGGCTTAAACGTTGCACGTCTGAAATTAACGAGTGAAAGAGGTCGCCCTTTGTGTTTTGTTGAGGGCAACCCAAAGGATTGCCAGTGGAAAAAACTCTTAAATGCCACCAACATTGAAACTTGGACCACATACTCGACCCTTATGGGCTCGGCGAGAACGTGACAGGAATTTCCATTGAGTGATGTGTATAGATGTCCCTCACAGCTCAATCTTCAGGATATTGCTTTAGCTTTGATTGGCTTTTGGCGGGAAAATATTGCAGACATTTTTACGCTGACGCCGTGAATACATAACTTTTTAAAGGTTAACGTTGTGGGTGGCAGATGAATTGGTGTGACGTGGAATATTTTTTTATATTACCTATTCCGTTTTATTTGTTTTTACATGTTTGTTTTTGACATTAATATTCATTTATCACAATTTTCATGAAAAAACTTTTTTTTTTCGGGTGTAAAAATAGGTACATACCCTTTGTTCTTTACAGTTGTATAAAATAGCTTTATGTTCTTAATGATTTTTAAATGTAAGCACATTAAAAATATCCAAAATGGCTACTTAAATAAACTAGTTCCAAATTCTTGTGGACATCATTTACCAATCATATTGTTGGACATGCTTTTTTCCAGGGCTTCGGTTGCATGGGAATTTAAAAACCAGTCATCAATTCCTTATTAATTTTAATTAATATAACACTATTATTAATTATAATAGTTATAGTTGTGTGTTAATAAATAACATTATGATTGGGACATTGAATTTAAAGTAACATTAAGACTTTTCAAAACAAAACTCAACGTAGGTGTAAATTGATATTTTAAATCTATGTATAAGGACAAAGACATCAAAATATAATTACGAAGGGAAAACATTGATTGATACACAATGAACCTTTGATCCAACTCTTGTTTTGGTAAACAACGATAACAAACCGGATACCAAAAACAACGCAGTTCCTAATTTGTAACGCAATGCTTAAACTGAGGCAAACATGATCGACAAATCCGCTTTCGGGCAGTAATGGCTAGATTAATCCAGTTTGAACCGGCTACAAGCTCAGCACGCAAGTAACAAATACATATTAATTCTACTCTGAATCCGCGCATAATTGAAATGACAATAACGGTTAACATGGAGCTAATTTAAACAGCTATTTTGAAACCTACAAACCCTGTAATGAACCAACTGCCTGATTTATGAGCTTTATACAATGTTATTGGGTCTGCTTAATTAAATCTGTGTGACAGGTAAACAGGTTCAAGTTATACATTGCGTATTTATTCGTGATAACTACATACTGTGTATTCTCCCGTATTTCCCTTTAAAGGAATTCTGTTTGGTTTTGTTTTACTTCATTTCTATTATTGTCTTAAAAAAAATATTAGTAATATGTCAAAGTTGAAATATTTTTTACGATTGGTTCGGTGTTTCTCTCGAAAATATAAATAGACATTTAAATTTTTTTTTACCAGGCAAAAATTTTAAATCACTAAAAAAGTAAAAAAAAAAACGTGTAAAATAGCTATAGTCACATCAGTCAGTATATTCACGTTTTTTTTGACTCTCTTGAATTAAGCTCTCTTTTTTTCCCTGTTTGACTCATTTCTTTATTTCTAATTGCTCCCTCAATTTCTTAACTATATAAGTCTGAGCCCGCTTGATATTACAAGAAAGTTTCCTCACTATTTTTTATTTAGTAACTTAACATGTCCTTAGAACAATTTTATCTCAACAAAAAATATTTATATTCTTTTTCGAAAGAGCAAGAATGAAAAATCACTTTGACGCAAAATTTAAACTTAATACCGCTTCGTAGCCTCAATAAGCTGTTTACAAGCTGAAATAAAACGGTATAGCTCGACGCAGCTTCCAGGGCGCTTGTACTTGTCAAGAACGACTGCTGTTGACAAAATGGCTGACAACAAAATGGCGACGGACAAAGGAGAAAATGTGAAGGAAATTTATTTTATTTGCGTGTTGGTTTTCGCACTAAAAGTAATAAAACTAAACGCGACAAGTAATATTTGGATGCAATGTTTGGGTGAATGCAAAAATTTGAACTTCTGAGGGGTAACGATTAATAAGATCATTCTTTTTGTCGTGATTTTTTTTAATAAATTGTAATATCCTACTTATGATAAGTAAATTCAAAAAAGGTGGAGGCGTGTATGTTATTTTGGTCTATAATATTTAAAAAAAGTTTCAAATTGTAAAAGCGGACTCTCTTTTTTGTTCAAAAATTGATAATTACATTTAGAATAATTTGAATATAATCCTCATGATTATTATAATTATTATAATTATATATTATAATATATTATAATTTTAATAAATAGTATTAAGAACAGGCTCACAGACTTGTTTTTGTAATTAATTACATACGCTAACGTTCACAAGTTAATCATTTTTCTATGAAGGGGCAAAAAAAAATTACTACAAGAATTTTTAAATAGGTTATTTTTGTATACATACTTCACATATCCTATAAAAGTAGTTTTACATGATAAATTTAGTTACAGATAAAAATTATGCTGGTAACTTAAATCATATTTGTGCTTACCAATGGGTCTGAGGAAATGTACGAGGTGAAAACTAAATGGACGGTGAGCTGTCAGAAACAGCGACTCGGGCGAAGTGGCGTGCGATTCAAAACCACAAAATCAGGTTTACTTCAGACATACATGTAGAATCCACACATAATTCACCATGCATTATGTGTGGATTCTACATACAAACATATAACCACGTCTATATCCCTTGCGGGGTAGACACAGCCAACAGTCATGAAAAGACTGAAAGGCCACGTTCAGCTGTACATACAGCTGAACGTGGCCTTTCAGTCTTTTCAAGACATTTAGACATCTAAATGCTCTGGCATTGTGATTCAAATTGTGACAGGTTGCTAGCCCATCGCCTACAAAAAGTATCCCCTAATTGATAAGACTTTGAATGATATGGAGTGGTTCTATTCCAAAGTGTCGGATACGACAATACAAAATTTTTACATCATTATTTTAACCAGGTAGGGTATATACGTAGATTAAAAAAAATACAGGTCACAGTTTAATAGGATGCTTCAAAATTAAGTAACATCCCCGCAATCAGTATTTTAAAACAACATTGATAATCTGCAAAAAATTGTAGACTAGAATGTTGAATAAGACTCTGATCTCTAAAATATGAAGGTTTTTTGTTTACATACAATTTTTTTACAATATTTTTGCTCACCGTCATCACCTTACTTACCATCAGGTAAGATTCGAACATATAACTTCAGAAATCTCTGCCTAACTGTTCTCTCTTACCTCCCAGGTATACAGACGTGATGATAGAAGCGTATTTGTATGTAATCAGATAGTCTGCGAACTCCAATCAATGTTTGAAGTAGCTCGTAGCTCGTCCCCGAATCCGAGGTAAACCGCAGTCGGATCTCAGACGGCCATGTCCCTACATCAAATAGGAGGGTCCTGTGTGCACGCTTACAACTTCGAGAATTGTTTTTAGGCCTTTTTTTCAGGAGACTTTCTAAGATTGTGTGTTCTGTTATGAAGGATTGCTGTTTTTTATTTCGTTCACTTCGTTCCGTTAAACGTTAAATGTAAAGCACTGTGTAAAATATTCTGCTATATATAATAATAAAATAAGCTATTTAGCTTTAGGATAGAAATGAGATTCTAATAGTGACAGGTTGCTAGCCCATCGCCTAAAAGAAGAATCCCAAGTTCATAAGCCTATCTTTTACTCGCCTTTTACGACATCCATGAGAAAAAAATGGAGTGCTCCTATTCTTTTTCCATTGCTGCTGGGAACCACACGGCACACCTTCTATTCTATTAATTCTAAACACGTCTAATCCGACGAATAATGAACGTTAACAAAATGATTGGCTTTGAAATTCAATGGGCCAGTATCTAGGACGTTTCACGTAAACGCTTGTAACATGAAATGGGCGGGCGCATTTAGTCCATGTGTACACTATCGTGGGTCCCAGATAAACTGCACTGTGGGAGAGACCGCACAATAGCCGCCATGTTTTGTATGTTAAAGGCGGTTCGACCTGTATACACCAGGGTTTATGTTTCAGATTTACTGAATAGGTAGTGTGTTAAATTTAAATCGTTTGAAAAGGTGCGATTGATTTATGTTTTGTAAACGCAGAAATGATATCGCCTTTAAGTCTTACTGCTCCTGGTAGCCTTACCTTTTTGAAAGTGCGGTGCGACTTTCGGCTATATTCAAGAAGATTAGAGGAGTAAGATTTTTGAATATAATTAATTATGTTCATTATTGTGTGTAGTGCCGTGTTAATCCCAGCATCAATTAAAAAAAGAATAGGACCAATCCGTCTCATCGACGATCATCGACGTCGTAAAAGGCGACTAAAGGATAGGCTTATAAACTTGGGATTTTCTTTAAGGCGATGGGCTAGCAATTTGTCACTATTTGAATCTCAATTCTATCTTAAAGCCAAATAGCTGAACGTGGCCTATCAGTATTTTCAAGACTGTTGGCTCTGTCTACATACGTTTGTATATTTATGTATATAAATTATTGCTTATCGATCGATATATGAAGTATAAGTAAATGTTTATCGCAAATACCACAGGAACAGTACTTAATAATAAAAAAGAAATGTTATTTACTTCACAAAATTAAAGTTGGTATTTGGAAATTGGAACGAAAAATCGATTTTCTTCGGGAATCCTAAACATCGTTTCTGCAAAAAGGAGATATTCATTGGCCGACATCCAAAAATCAGTTCATGCATCGGCTGTAAGCTGCGTTTTAAATGCGTTGAACTGTGAAGATATGGTTTCAATACGAAATCGAAATTATATGGGGACCATCTGGCCTACTTCGGGTATTTCACGCGCCAAAAGCTTCATATTTAGATAATGTTTTCAATAGTATATGGATAAACAAACTATTTCTTGAACATACATACATACATATGGCCACGTCTATATCCCTTACGGGTTAGACAGAGTCAACAGTCTTGAAAAGGCTGAATGGCCACGTACAGCTATTTGGCTTAATGATAGAATTGATTGAGATTCAAATAGTAACAGGTAGCAACCTGTCCATCGCCTAAAAAGAATCGCCGAAGTTTTTAAGCCTATCCCTTAGTCGCCTTTTACGACATCCATGGGAAGGAAATGGAGTGGTTCTATTTTTTTTGTATTGGTGCCGGGAACCACACGGCACGTGTTTATTGTATTTCTTGAATTTCTAGGAAATAAAGATAAACATCCAAGAAACGGTTCGTTTTGCATCATGTCCTGGCCGGGATTCGAACACGCTTACTGGGCCACAAACAAGCGTAACTACCGCTGTTCCACTGAGCCCATCAAAGCTGTGAAGCTTCTCTCAATACTCTGTAATCTGTGCTCTAAATGTATTGAAAAAGCATGTTTTGAATTACTTTTTTTTTAATAAGTGTAAATATTTACAATAAAGTGGCCAGTTTGTTTATTGCTCACCATAATCAATTACAGTAAAGTTAAATAGAACAATATAAAAAACTTAATTCTAAGACAATTGGTACATTAACAATTTTTATTCTTATTTAGGTGTTAGGCTAATAAAACAGTACCTACCTTCTATAAAATTATGGCGGATTGACACCTGAACTAGGACTACACGGCTGGCGGTTTAAATAATAAACATAGATAAATAAATAAATATTATACGGGACAAATTACACAGATTGAGTTAGCCTCGATGTTAGTTCACTGTGTTACGAGATACTAATTCAACGATACTATATTTCATAATAAATACTCATATAGATAAACATCCAAGACCCAGGGCAATCAGAGAAAGTTCGTTTATCATCATGCCCTGGCCAGGATTCGAACCCGGGTCCTCTGATATCAAAGACAAGCGAACACCTGCTACGCCACAGAGACCGTCAAATATATTAAATTGATATTGATATATTCCCGCCATAATGTAATGGATGTACGATCGCGTTCATATCTGCAGTCATAGTTTTAAAATTCTTACGGGTTAAAATAGCGTGCACTGTGGTTCCACTAGATACACACACACATGCATATTTAAAAGAATAAATATTCCTTCAAATGAATACGGTCTTTAATACCAATGATTACTAAGTAAAAGAGTTTATTATTCTATGACATATAACATAACAAAACAGAAAGAGACGGTAATCAACGATGGCCGAACTGGGCCCGATAATTGTCGATCGAAATATCGTCGTCTCTCATTATTTGCATAAGATTTGCCTATAGAGGGAAGCCTGCCAGACTTATGTCATTTTAATAAGGTTGAAAGTTTGTCTGCACTCGACCCTAACATAGGTAGTGGTTCCTTTGAAAGTTATTGGGTACCAATTTTATTACTTGTGTGAGCAAGTGAGATCTAAGATATATTAGATAATCTCGCTTGCTCACACTCGCTTGTTCTAGTTACTAGCGTTACTTGGATTCCGAAGTTATTCAAGGATTTTTTTGTCTATTTTAGTGTTATTGACAATTTTTAATGTTTCAAGGTGCCATTTGAACTAAGTAACTGACTGACTAACCAACTAACTGATATCTAAGAATTACAATACCCGTGTTTTCAAACACGGAAATCAGCAAGATATATTAAACAAGAGGGAGCAAAATAAAACATTCAATAATTAAAATTAGTAAATTTTATTGAAACAGTTTACCTATAGTTTTATTTACATATTGATGATTATATAAAGCTATACATATATAGTTTATTATACTAATTGTATCATCCACTTATCTCCTGTTATTAAGGTTACAGCTTAATTATTCGTTTTCATAAAGAAAAGATATTGAAGCTGTCCTTAAAATACTATCTAAGTAATTAGTACTTTTAATATAAATTGGCAGAACCTTTCACGCACTATATGGACTCGATGCACAGGGCAGTTGTCTTGCACAAATGATATTGTTGGCATATCATCAATCGGATAAATACACCGCACAGTTGGTAACATGGTTTCTTCCAGCACTTGCACATAATGAGCAGCTGTAGCGCGTCCTGCTATCCACACCTGTTCCCCAGGTCCAGCAGCACTCATCCAGCCCCACATATTTACAGAGATGTGTCCAGACTCCATATTTGGCACAATATTTTTTTCTTCATACCGAGTTGAGTTTCTTCGCCATAAATAAATGAAGTCTACCGTGTTGTGATGACATAAAATAAACGAACTTTTCGTCCGTAGGTAAATATCGCTTTTTTCCAGTCAAAATCCAAATACTGCCGAGCAAATTCTAAACGTTTTTGCTTATTTATTTCTGATAAATACGGCTTTCTTGCTGGATGTCTGTGGTGTAGTCCCTCACGGTGCAAACATAAAACAGTAACCGTAGTAAACTGATGTGTCGAACTGTTCCGCAAATATTCTGGTCGGCATGAAGCCATTATTTTTGTACTGTTCCACCATGGATCTCCGCTGTGTGGCGTGTCGCTGTGTTGATAAGCGGACGACTTTTTTTTTCACTACCCTCTTCTTGATGGCGGGTTACCCAACTTGTTGTTTATTGTGTTATTTGTGTGAATGTGTGAGTGATAGCAGCGGTGCAAGCTATAAAGTTTTGCGAACTATGACTGCAATTATGAACGCGACCGTACATACACATATGGTCACGTCAATATCCCTTGCGGGGTAGACAGAGCCAACAGTCTTGAAAAGACTGAATGGCAACATTCAGCTATTTGGCTTAATGACTCTGTAGTGCCCAAAAACAGCGAACATCTCTAAACAATACCTTTTCTGTATAAAGACTCCACACCTGCAACCAATCTGATACGGCACCATCAAAAATTCTCTCAAACGCGACTATTTCGTTTCAATATCGAGTGAAAACGCTGAATGGATCCCAAGGGCTGTTTCCAAAATAACTATTCCTTTCATCAGAATTCCTGATGGCTGCTCGTCAAAGGACTAAGCCACACAGGGCTTGGAGTGTTAATAGCTGATTCATATCAGCGTTTTCGTGAGGCGTTCAACTCTTTTGTTTTTGAGGTTAAAGTTTTGATGGCGCGAACCGTAGATATCTGAATACTATAAGGCTAATGGAAGGGGAAGGGCATTTGAACACATTAAATCACGCCTCTATTTCTTACGGTGTAGACAGAGCGGAGAGTCTCATAGTCTCTCGTACAGATGAACGTGGCCGTGTAAAGACTGAAAGGTTTAGCTGTATGACTTTAGGATGGAATTGAGATTCAAATAGTGACATGTTGCTAGCCCATCGCCTATAAGAGGAATCCCAAGTTTATAAGCCTAGACATGCTATAGTTAATATAGGCTAACAACCTGTCACTACTTGGAACTCAATTCTATTATTTAGCCAAACAGCTGAACTTAGCCTTTTACATTTTTCGAAACTGTTGGCTCTGTTTATTCCGTAAGGGATATAAATGTAATTATAATTAGGTCTCTCTTCGTGAATAGACCTCATATAAAGAACTTATATTCTAAAGTCAACATTTCTAGATCCGGTGGTTGCGGCTCTGCTTACTCGTATCAACACACATCTATCTAATTCTTTTGTATACTTGGAAAATAAAAGATAAAAATTATATAAGTAGATATTATTCGGACTTTAACGCGCGAAACGTTCCCCAAAAAGCCTGATTTACGCCGTAAAAGTATTTACGTTTAATGATAATAAACGCAAATGAAGGTAAAGTGATAGCCTATTACTCCACTAAGAGGGCCTGCTTGTTATATTTATCAGTGGGATACATTATATTTTGGTATAATTATGGTCGGTAATAAAGGGGAAATCCGCAGTTATAAGGTTGAATGTTATGAGCGTGGATTTGCTAGTATTTCAGACATAATTATCCGAGAGAGAAACATATAATAATTATTCATTTCGCCAACTTGCAAAAGTGTATTACAAATGTTAAAAGTTAGTTTAAATATATCAACTGTAAAATACAAAAATACATACATAATACATAGTTATACTTACGACTGTTTCCCAGTAGGGTAGGCAAAGACTACATCTTTCCACGATCCCCTCATACTTTTTTCGTTTTATCAACTTTAGTAATATCTCGTCGATTACGGGTACATTTGACCTGACCATATGTCAGAACTTTCCCGATTTGATCAAGGTACAAAAAATTCTAATAGATATATGAGTGGTAAGTAAATAAGGAAAAAAATACATAGTATAATATAAAATTGAAGTATGATTTTACACAAAAATAGGCAAAAATACATTATCGAATGATTAACTTTTATTTAACTTAATGGTCAGTCAAACAAAATTTTTTTTTTGCAATGAACTGAATAGGAGTTCCTAATATTCAAGTTGTCTGATGCCGGTAATATCTGCATAGAACCAGTTTGCTCCAGCCGCGGCCGCAATTATTCGCTTTTTCTCGGAATCTAAAGGTTTCCGTCGAACGTATCTTGAAAAATACTTTAGTAAACCGACAGTATTCCTCGTAACTATTTCTCGATACAATATTTACTAGTGCTTCAACTTCAATGTGGTACATTATGAATCTCAATCGTTATGCAGACTGATTCTGTTCTCCGACGATTCGACGACATAATGTTTCGTCATCAGGTGACTTTTCATCATTGAACGATTCGTCGGCAGAAAAGTTTAAGTCCTTCCCATCGTTCGAAGGGAAAAAGTCCTGTCGGATAGATGAAAAATTATGTTATCGAACATGTTAAAGCGTGCAAGTGAGTTTTACCGGTGAACAGTAACAGTGAACAGTTTAATACACAGGAAGAGTGAACAGTGCTTGGATGTTGCAATTTTTGTTTTATTAAGTAGTATTATATATAGCACATAATAAATTCTTAATAACGCCAATAAATTACTTTACGTATTATTAAAGAAAAATTTAATTTTAGTTACTTTTTCTAGGCGATGGGTTAGCAACAAATTTTTATTTCTGAATCTCATCTACTCGTATGTTACAATTATGTTTTTGAGTCTTGTGACTCTCTCTACCCCGTAAGAGATAAAGTCGTGGTACGTGTAAGTATTTGGGTTTAATAACATTATGGAGGACAAAAAAATACCACAAACCTCTTTGTATGATCAGTAGCAATAAAACAAGAATGAAGAATTTGACATGAATCGATTGGGCCCCAAATGGAATTACGTCTTGTATTGGCATTCAAGAAAATATGAAATATACAATATCTGTGTAAGAAGAAATCTTTTTATGAGTAATCTTGGACAACGATATAGAATTGGTTGGTTTTAAGATGGAACACATTTGAAAATGGAAAGATAAAGTACGAAAAAACAATTAAACATTTTTAAATATTGCAAAATGGAATGCCGAGTCATATAGGTACATGGTTTTTTAAATTAATACCAATAAGAAAATGCTGAATACGTACAAATGAGTTTTTTTTTCTACTTTGGGAATAAGTTCCATAGATTCAAGTCTTTTTGTTGGTTTAATTACACTTTTTTACTAATATTCCTTGTCACACTAACTAAGTGAATGGGACTGTGTGGGTGGGAAGGCCTTCACCGACCCTACATTGATCAATCTGAGACGTTCTAGCAAAAGGTCTGGTCAAGAGTACCCGAAATCGACGAGCTTGCATGAAGATAGTAGAATGTGGATGAAGCGAAAGAAGTATGCAGGGATCGTGGCAAGTGGAAAGATGTGCTCTCTACCTATCCCTCCGGGAAAGATGCGTGATTTGTGTATGTATCTACACTAACTATCAGTTCATTATTGTTATTAGAGGAGGCCGAAGGGTGACATTATAGCGGTTGGCGGGCAATAGGGAAAGTTCAGTTGTATCCAAACTGGAATTGACACTATAGTAAATGTTAACAGCTGTTGCTAACCACTGTTTTGTTGGGAAATATAAGTGTTAGTTGTTAGTAGTTATCCTTTTAAAATGCCAGGAATAAGTAGGAAAAATTATCACACGCTCTTGATAGACATCCTCTTATTCCTCATCCTGACTCCCGGTTACATCCTCACCACTCTGGAGAAGAGCACGGTGTACGTCTTTGACCACGGATCCTGGATTGGGTGAGTCAGGTTTTGACACGAAGCGACTCCCTAATGACCTCCGCCACCTTTGCACGGGAACCAAAACAATCTCCAATTACTATGGTGACATTTACTCTACCTTAGATTTTTTCAAGAAATAGTTGTTTTTATCGATTCTAGGAATTCCACAAAAAAGATGTTCCTCAGAAATATAATTCTGAACATTTCACCGTTTAGTATATTCGTGCCTTCATTGCATTACACTTTTATTAAGTCATGTATTCATCGTCAACTTTTACGAGCACGTGGGGTGCTCGAATACTTTGTTATTGCCTTTAATATTTTTATTGGTTTTAAAATTCTTACGTGACTGCAACGTGAGCGCAGGTTCTCAGTTGTAATTGTTCGCTATTTAAATTTAAACTGTTGCTTAAGAATTGTTTAAATGAATGAGGTTTTTTTTGTCTCATGTCGTGACCCAGTTTTTTATTCCTTCTATATCCTGTGGCCGCTCAGATTTGTATTTGAAATTTTCGCTAACAACCTGTCACTTTGCGGATATCAATTCCATCATTAAGCCTGGAAAGTTATGTTGAACATCTGTGTTTCTTCATGAATATGTTGTACATACATAAATACATACATGTTATCACGTCTCTATCCTTTACAGAGTAGACAGAGCCAAAAGTCTAAAAAGACCGATTCAATTATTTTTCTTTAAGATTCTTTAATTGAGATTCAAAGAATGACAGGTTGCTAGCCCATCGGCTTAAAGAAGAATACCTAGTTTATAAGCCCATCCCTTTGTCGCCTTTTGCGGAAAGAAATATAGAAGTCCTATTCTTTTTCGAATTGGTACCTAGAATCAAACGGCAAGCAAAAAATACTTTTTAATCAATATCACTACCAGCCAGTGCCTAATGGAATTCGGGCTATTTTAAATCAATACATTCATGCATGGAGGCATTCACACCGATGCATTATAAAGTGCATTCTTGCACAATATCAGGCTTCGCTATTTGGACCGTGTGTTATTATTAGTTTCCTAGTACGAGTATGCTATGTGAGGAAGCTTAAGGCTGAGGCATATAGAGCTAAGAATCTATCCGTACTGCATGAAGAGGAATTTTTTTTTGTTTGTCATGAATGGTTTGTAATATAACTACTTTAGACCTGCATTAGATTTTGATAAAATTTGATCGAATCAGATTTTTTATGAGTAACAATAATAAGCTTTCTTATGGACAGTCTAATCTGTCTTGTTCTAAACTAAACCTTTTTGTATAAAATATATCGAACGCGGCGAGTGAAGTGCTTGAGGTACAGCCAAATCTGCATTTATCCAGAAGGACCAGAAAATGGCGGACAACCAAATAGGACGCGAATATTTTATCGTATAAAATACTGCTACAATACTGTAGTATTCTCCGTGATTTTGCTCTTATTAAAATATAATCTTCCTCCTGGCTTTAGTCCCGGTTGTATCCTCACCGATCTGGAGAGGAGCCCGGGGTAAACCTTTGACCATGTATCCTAGATTGGGTGAGTCAATTTTTTTACACGAAATCCATATGGCCTCCGAAACCTTTGCAGGTAAACCTAATCCAAATTGGATCCATGGTTACACATCCAGTTGGCTGAATGTGCAAGTTTCCTCACGATGTTTTTTCCTTACCGTAAGAGCATCGGTTATTATTTAAACTAATGTACATAACTTTGAAAATAGTCAGTTACATAACCAAGTTGGGATTTGAACTTGTGCCTTTGAGTCCGCGGGATTGATAGGGTTTCCGTGCGGACGAAGTCGCTGGCGGCCTCTCGTTCTAAGAAAATGTTAAATATCGGCAATTTTTATCACGGCAGAAAGTTCCCTTGACCTTAACAAAAAACATTAGTCAATAAGCAAGTGAAGTCGCGAGCTAAAGCTAGTATCGACACGTAGCCCAGTGATCGCCCCGCCAGTCAATGGCGAGATAAATGGCCAGCCGCAGTATTGAATGCGTAACAAATGATGCCCCTGACGCCGCTTTGTGTGGACCTGCCAGATATTGAACGTTCTTCAGAGGGCCCGTAGACCTACCAAGCTGATTAGGTTTATAGATATACTAGCTGTTGCCACTGTCTTGACTTCATTTGAGATTATATTTTTTATCATCGCCATAAATGTACTTGAACGGGCCGAGGGTCTATTGGGTCGTGTCTGAATAAAAACAGAATTTCGCCTGTTCAATGTGCGTCTTATCGTCGTCTCGTCTTAGTCTTGATTGTCCTTTTTTTCATAAGTCAGTCAGTCGGTTTTGGTCTTCTAAATTGTCAAGTCAAAGAGTCTGTTTGTCCATTGAGGCTGAACGGCCGCTACAGTACTCTCACTCTCCTTGAAGTACTCTCTTTGAAGTTGGGGACTGAAAAGGCGTAATAAAATTCTTGACTACGTAGTTTTTTAAGTTAACAGACGTCTCTAGAAAGAAGACCGATTCCGCTATATGCTGACTTAGCAAAGTTAGCATTATACAAGAAGCGCCTCCCGTGTCAAACATGCCTACGTATATTAACAACTTTATTCCATACGGGGTAGACACAACCAACAATCCCGCAAAGACTGAAAGGCCACGCACCGCATCATTCAATTATAATACTGTAGGAATAAAAGGGTAGGTAGGTACATAATTTCCTGCTAAATAAGACAATAGTCAATTTTGATATTTTATTGAATCACATGTAATAAAAATGATTTCATTTTTTTTATCATTTCAATAGAATAATCATGTAATTCCGTGCAATCATAGATAGTAAATTCATGAGCAATTGTTAAAATTTCTTAACAATATTTCGTGCCTTTATACATTTTTTTAAATTGAAATAATAATTACGAAGTTACGAATAAAACTTGATATTTAAAACATTAAATTTGGTAAAAATAAACTGATGTAGGACATTCTTAACAATCATTGACTGCGAAAATATGAACGCAGAATATGTCATTTGTTTTTCACATTTTTCTTAAATTTGGTAGAAAATTATAATATGTGAATGTAAATCAATCAATCAATATTCATGCTCATTTGAGTGCATAAGTTTATAACGTTACACAGCAAATAATAAGCCTGGCTTACTTTTTGATAAAACTATTTTTAAGAACCACAACTACTCGGAAGAAAACTGAAAAATTTTTTGAATCAAACACGTTCGCATAAAAACTATACTTTCGTGTGTATATATACTCATAAGTAAAGAACGCCTAGAACGATCTTTTGAAGTCACGAATACATTTGAATCTATTAAGTAGTTATAACCAAGCATTTCATCAAAAAAACATGTATTTTTGTCATTGCCAGTTCACACTAATTGTTGATGTTAATTAAAGTTGGGCCCAACATACTGCCTTGGGGTACTCTATAGTATAGAAATTGTACAAAGTGTATTTAATCAAAAAGTCACATGATCGCATATCAGTAACATATTTTATTAAAAACAACGCCTTCTTTAATAGGACAATAACAAATCAATTCATAAATAACAGTTATTATTTAATTTGGGAATTATTTTTACAATTACATACACATTTTTACAGAGAAACATTTTTACAAACACGTTGTGCGATATAAATAAAAATTCAAATAATTTTATGACATAGTTTTTTTTAAACACGATTTATACAGATTATTAGATCTATCAGAACTTACTCTAGCTTAGAGCCTCTTATTTTATTTTTTTTGTCTGCTTATCCACTCTTAGAGCTCCTACCTAAACTTATGTCAAATGTTATTTTGCTAAGTATATTTACTAGAGAATATCCATAAGTATTTACAATTTGATCATTATCAGTCATTGTCTCAAATTTTCCTAACATCCCTTAATAAATGTCTAGTGGACTTACGTTATTATAAAATTTGTTTATTTTAAAATTGAAACACCATTTTTCGACCAATCGTCTGAAAATATGAATGACGAAATTGATTAGAATAACTAACATATTTCACATATTTATGTGGGAAGGATATAAATTCTAAACAAAAATAAATGCACTATTCTTATTTAAATAAAACATAACTAAACTACGCATCAATACTTTTGGCTTCACTTATAAACTGTATGTAACCTTAAAAAATATAAAGTAGTGTAAGTTATCTAAAGTCAAAATTTAAGATAATATTGGCTGGATAAAAAAAAACTAAATTGGTAACAGATAATATTACTATAAGTTTGAAATAAGAACGGCCTAATTTAAATATTATTTACATTAAACACAGCTCTCTTGATGCGCTGCTAGTAGTGGAGTTCTCGTGGTTACTACCTCCCTGTGCGATCTCACGACACCGTTGACACCACTGCGACCAGAATCACTCTGTAAATAAATATTCGAATGAAATAAATTGGTTTTTTCATTTCGGCCGTGTGGGTTCCGGCACTTGAGAAGAAAGGACTAATAGATCCTATTAAAGTCATAAAAGGCGATTAAGGTGAAGGCTAATAAACTTGGGATTTTTTGTAGGCGTTAGGCTAGCAACCTTATACTATTTGAATCTCAATACCATCTTAGGCCATACAGCTGAACGTAGCCATTCAGTCTTTTCATGCTGTTGGCTCTATCTGCCCTGAAGGGGATGTAGACGTGATTATATGAATGTATATTATTGATATCGATTTATTAAGTCAATAAAGATGTTGTTATATAGAATTTTAAATGTCTATTGTACAAGTAATAGGTATCGAGATATACTAAACTGTGGCGTCAGATTCTAACCGTTATTTGTGTAGGGGCATATAAAATTAGGAAAATTATAAGACTTCAAAATTAATATTCTGAAGAGTTCTATTTCAATTCAAATCGCCTAAAGCTTTGTGTTACACTACTTATTATAAAGTCAATTAATTAAATTGCTATCTGTATAGGAACGTTAGTATCTTAATACCATATTATTAAATTTGAAAATTGTTTTCACACTTTCGGTGGGCGGCAGTTTTAACGAGGATGATGTAAAGGGCAAGTATTCATAGCGAACAAAATTAATGAGTATGCATATTTTAAACATTATTTCACATACATATAATGCCTTTTGAGAGAACCTGTAAGCGAACAAAAACAGACAGATGAAATAATTATCAATAAAAAAATTGATTCACTTTCAAAATCAGATGCAAGATATCACATAATGATGTCATTCTAACTTATTATCGAATATACTAAGTTCTTGTATTATTATTAGTTCTTTTCTAACCAAAATTTCTTAAAATGAGTTAAAATCATTCCCATTAATTATTTAAGTGCACGATATTTACCAAAACAAAACAAAACAATTTCAACTTATTGATAAAACTAAAAATGTTCATGTGAAAGTTCTGACCAAGCTACAATATACATAACTACAAAATTATCACGTCGATATCCTTTGCGGGTTAGACAAAGCCAACCGAAAGGCCACGTAGCTGTATGACTTTATAATGGAATTGAGATTCAAATAGTAACAGGCTGCTAGCCCATCACCACCACAAGAAGAATCCCAAGTTTATCAGCCGACAATAAATGTACAAAAAAAAAAATTCGTTGACTCTGTCCAAATATAATTATCATTTTTGTAACTCAAGCTGTAAAATGCAAACCTTATTATTAAATAGCCTCTTAAGTCCTCCAAGAGGCTGCTTTTGGAATTAAACGAGGGTCATCATACTCAAAAATGCATAGTGTCGGCACGGCATAGTAAAGTTACACATACGCTTCTATGGAGGAACTATATTTATAGAAAACTTTACATCGGACTACATAACACCATAACACGTTAAAAATCAAGCATACGAAAAGAAAAATATTTTAATTATGTTCTTTACATTTTACTTAATTTTAAAATGACAATTAATTATTCACTCATTTAATTATAAGGTGAAAAGCAATGAAATTTTATCTTGCGTTTAATATGATTTCTGCAATGAAAGTACAAACATATTTAATTTGTTTTTTACTAATGTATAATTTAAATGTGTGTGTTACAATGTGTTCTAAGTATTCGTTTCAAAAAATTCATGACCTTAAGAACCTCATTAATTTAGATTTAATGACTTGAATTCAAGTAGCACAGCTGAGGTATAATTGATCTCATTACCTAGAAGATTAGTTGTATGCCTGAAGCAACTAATAAGGGGCTATGTGTCGGTCTAGAGTAGATATTCAAACAGAGACTCCTCCGGCAGGTGGGCAAGTCTGTACATAATAAATAGTGTGTCAAAGTCTGTCGATAGAGATCATAAGAATATCTAATAAGAATAGTTTTTGTGATTATGTAGTCTATACCATAGTTATTGACTGAAAAAAGTGACACAGTCAATCAAAGCTATTATTTTGTCATTTTTTCTTCTTCTTCTTTGTTTTTCCTTCTTGTAAATATTATTAATAAATGACTGCAGCCTTTCTTTTACAATTTGTCAATTTTTGAGTACTCGTTAAAACTAATCTGAAAAGGTTCAACCTAATCCGTTAAGTAGATTTTATATGTTAGAGTAGTCAGAATAATATAAGTATGACAGTTAAATAATTGCTTAAAAAAGACGCGAAACAACACATCAGAAAATCTTTACAGTCAACAACGCTTGGTCTACACGTATTTCTACTCTCTGTGTTAGGTTTGCGAGAGAATAACTCTTGCCAAGTGGCGCGTGTGAATACCGAGTTAATTCAAGTTAGCTTAAATGATAAATCGCTTGTGAGACGTCGTGTACATGAGCCATGAGCAGGTTAGCTAGGTATATTACTAAGTTAGGACTTGGTTGTTCAATCTAGATAATTTATATACTTAGTTGCCATTTTGTATTGTTAGTTTAGAGTGGTCCTTTTCTGAAATGTAGAGTACTTATAATGATACTTTGTAAAGTCCATAATTGGTTCAAGTTTTCCAAATCTACATAATTATTATCTATGTTTGTTCGAAAACTGTATTTGAATGCGAAACTTAAATTTTTTGTTTTAAGATTTTCGATCTTGAAAATCTTTTAGATTTCTAAGTAGAATATGGTACCGGATTAATATGAAACTTTTCATAAAAAATAAAAAGTGATTGCTTTTTTGAATTGGTAAAAAAAGTTTTACCTGATGAGTATGGGTATAAGTAACTTATTGAGAATACACTATGTATTCCGACTAAAAGCTGTGACCCCAAAGTAGCAATAATTAATGAAAGAAATAGGCATAAAAAAACTAATAATCCTCATAAACAAATTAAATGACTGCGCAATATTTTACCGTTAAAAAAAAGCTCGTCTATCGTAATATTAATACATATTTTAAGGGAATCCAGGCGGAAAGATACGCGTGATCGATTGGATGAAATAATGGTGAAGTACGTGGCTGAGTAAACAAGAACCGTATAAACATACGAGAATTTATTCAGGGTGGTTCCCTGAAAAATGGCATGAAAAAAATAAATATATCAGTGCTACTCATAGAAATGAAAATAATGGAATCGTATATATTCCGATATATATTAAAGTTATTCAATAAAATTAAAAGCGTATTAGAGACTGGAGTTAAAACTAAGGCTGATAACAAAAAACAATCGCACCGTGTAGTTGATACAATCAAGTTTGTAGGTACGATTTTAACATTGTAATAACGATAAAAAAATTAAATGTCAATCCCTCCTAATATTATAAATGCGTAAGTAACTCTGTCTGTTACGCTTTCACGCCTAAATAACTTAATAGAATTTTTATTACCAAAAAGAATCAACGTAGACGAAAGCTTGTGTAATATAAAAAAATCATGCAATGACTTTAAAGAATCCGGAGTAATATGAGACTATAAATGTGATTATTACTGGTGAATGTGATATCTAATGATATTTGGCAGCTTAGAACTGCACATAAAAACTGTGTGATGAAATCTTATAATAATCTCATTTCAATGATTGGCGCATTAATGAAAGCAATATTAGTACATTCGTGAACCTGGTTATCAGTGTATTGAGCGTGTGGCATGTACGGCGTGTTGGGCATGCTCGGCAATTGAGTGCGAGGCAAGCTATGTACGCTGTTCGAGCTCTCAGGCTAGCTTTGTGTGCCTTGTTGTTTCAGACACTTTAGAATAGTATGTCGAAAAAAGCGACTAATGAAATAAGCACATTCATCTAATGCAGTTTTGACCATGATCCGATATGAGCTTCGAGATGTATGGGTCAAGTTCCCCTCAAAGCTTGCAAAATTCAGACGAGAGATTGTGATCAAACGGCTTACCCTGGGCTTCTCTTCAGAGGTGATGATGCAATCGGCATTTTTATTGCCTACTATTACTTTGATTGGTGCATTAATTAAAGCAGTATTAGTATATATGCGAACCTGGTTATCAGTGTACTGAGCGTGCGGCGTGTTCGGCGTGTTGGGCGTGCTCGGCGATTGAGTGCGAGGCAAGCTATGTACGCTATTCGAGCTCTTGGGCTCGCTAGCTGAGATGGCTGAGTATTTCGGCGGCTCGGGCTGGCAGTCCACGATGCCTGAGCAAAAGCATTTCATTAATTTAATCAACGTAATAATTCCAAAGTGTACCTATTTAAATTATAAGAGACTGACTATAAGAGACAAAATTAAATTTAGAGAGGCAGCTGCTTTTACGTTACAGAAAAAGCAGTTGCCTCTCAAAATTTAATTTAGTTAATCAATGAGTTTGAAACCATTTGTTTGGTGGTGCTTAGCCGTTGCTATAGGAATGAGTTGAGCTCACTATTCACGTTTAAAATTATCTGACTGTGAAATTAAACTCCTAAAAAGTATTTTAATTTGCAGATATATCTTAATTAAAAACTAATGGTCTCTAAGGAGGATTCCTCCGGTTGCTACAACTACTGATGGTGACTTCTAGAATCATGAATTAATTTCACTTTAACAAGACCACTTCTCCTATTCCATAAATACACACAGTCACGTCTATAACCCTTGCGGGGTATACAAAGCCAAAAGTCCCGGAAAGACTGATAGGCCACGTTTAGCTATTTGGCTTAATGATAAAATTGAGGTTCAGAAAGCGAAAGGTTGCTAGCTAATCGCCTAAAAAAAAGGATATTAAGTTGATAATTCCCTTAGTCGCCTTTTACGACATCCATGGGATAGAGATTAGTGGTCCAATTACTTTTTTGGATTGGTGCTGGGAACCACATGGTACAATTCAATTCTCCTATTCCAATAGACCTATACTTACAGAAAACTAATTCCCTTTTCCATGGTAAGCCGTGTGAGGTCAGATTTATCGGTAGACAACCATTCTATAAATAAAGTGATTTTCTATTTGAACTAGACGAAAGAGCAACTATTAACTGGTTGGTCAAACATACGTAGGTTTATATTTACTTTGACGTTACACAAGACATGCTTTCATTTAATTGTGATAAAATCAACAAGTGATAAAAATGACCCGAACGCAGTAAGAAAATAGAGAATGAAACAAATGTTTGTGAACTGTTTTCATATTTGCTTTGACTATAACTAAAGAAATATAATACTGCCTTACAATCATATCAATCAAGTTTCTAACGTTACTGCAAAAAATATTTAGTGTTTCGGTATGCTAACAGATTTTTTTTTTACCTTCTAATTCTGCTTATTCAAGATTTTGTACTCATTAAACAAATGATTATTCACTTCACTCTAAAAATTATCTTTCATTAGTATTTATTTAAAGCATTTGCATAAAAACATTATTGTGTTAAGATATTTTTTTATTACACATACAAACACGTCTATACTCCTTGCGGGGTAGACAGAGACAACAGTCTTAAAAGACTGGATTGGCCACATTCAGCTGTTAGGCTTAATGATAGAATTGAGATTCAAATAGTGTACGGTTGCTAGCCTGTAGCCTAAGCCTATCCCTTAGTCGCATTTTACGACATCCATGGGAAAAAGATGAAGTGGTCCTATTCTCTTTTCTAATGGTGCCGGAAACCACTTTTTTAATATAATTTAATTTAAACTATAAATTTCTATGCAAGACGCAGTAGCTCGCTGGCAATTTGAAACCACAAGCTAAGAGCAAAGAAGATTACTTCAGAAAGTGGAAAAAATTAAAGATTTAAAAGTTTCCCGGAGGGTAGACCGTGATGTTCTAGTGAATTAGCATTACGAAAGCCGTTGAAGACTTTGGCTTGCAATCAAAATGTTTTAGCTCGAGCTAAGAAGATTAGCGGTCCAAGTCAGCGGAGCCCACTGTTTATTTTCTCGTTTATTTGTTTGCATCGACAACCCTGAATAATTAGTCCAATGCTAAAATTATGAAGGTTACAGATGAATATATTGCGTTTATTTTTAGTTGCTTGGGCTATTCGGAGATTTTTTTTAACCTTCTTTTAAAATATAACATAATTTGTATAAATTATTGTTGGCAATATTTTTATTTCTTCTATCCGCCGTGTGGTTCCCGGCACTATTACAAAAAAGAATAGGACCACTCCATCTCTTTCCCATGGATGTCGTAAAAGGCGACTAAGGGATAGGCTTATAAACTTAGGATTCCTCTTTTAGGCGATGGGCTAGCAACCTGTCACTATTTGAATCTCGGTTCTATCATTAAGCCAAATAGCTGAACGTGGCCATTCAGTCTTTTCAAGACTGTTGGCTCTGTCTACCCCGCAAGGGATATATACGTGATCATATGTATGTATGTATGTATGTGCAATTCTATCTTTGACTTTAAAACCTTGTTATTTCTGAAGTTGCCACAATATTTATTTCTACTACTTTCTCCTTTTATATCATCATCAATTTTTATCGTGCCAATATTGTTTTAATTTATTCTTCACCTTTTATACAACGAGTGTCAAGTTTATTTAAAACTATAGATTTTTTTATCATAATGCTTAGTTCTGGCTGATGTCAGAAAAAAAAACACATCATAAATATCTTAAACTTCCTTTTAGGAAACATCTAGTGGTGTTCAGTTAAAAACAAGAGTAGCTAATTAGACTATTCAATCCAATTGTTTTCTATCTGTTAATTTTTAATTTGTAATTCAGTGCACTAACACTAACCGGTTTGCCTAACGAAGTTTCGCGAAACCTTTTTATGCAATTGCTTATTCAGTTCTTGGTCTGTTGCTTATTTCGTTCCTATGTAAATTATGAACGCTGATTCAAAATTGTTTTGTTATGTTCTGCGAAATACTGTTTATTATTTTCTGCTGGAATATTTAATACAGGTTTGTGATCAAAAAAAATTTAGTTTTAAACGTTTGTGTGACAATTGCGTTTGTGATTCGCTCTCTTTTCGGACAAAGTCATTCAAGCCCGTCATGTACTTTGTTGTCATTAGCACATTCGAGTTTTACACATTAAAAAAAGTCAGTATTCAATGATAAAAGGAGAAAAAATAAGTGCTTTTTTATTATAAAGCTTTTGTTATGAAAAAATCAAAGCTCAAATAATAATGTCCCGTATAGGCACAAATTACACAAATTGAGTTAGCCATGATGTCAGTTCGAGACTTGTGTTATGAGATACTAAATCGACGATATTGTGTTTCGTATATTTTTAAAATTATTACTTATTTATTCATGTCCAATCACACATGTCCAAAATCTAGGCCAATTAGAGGAGGCCAGGATTCGAACCCGGGACCGCAAGCGCACTACCGCTGCGCCACGGAGACCGTTTAAAGCCATTAAAGCTATAAAGATAATTAGAGGTATAATTTTACCCACGAAATCATAAAATACCGGCAAAGGTAAGTCAAAGGCATTAAGTTATTTTTAAAGAAATAATTAACAGGGAGGCTTCTGATTTCGGAATGTTGATTTTATTTTATCTTAAGCGTAAATTACCTTTGAGGTTTTTATAGGCAGGTAAAATAACTATGAATTTTCATTTCTTCATATAGTACTTTGCGCCAAGTTCTTTTTCTATTGACAAATTTAAATTTAAAAATCTTTGTTAATACATAAAATTACGCCTGTTCCCAGAGAGGTAGGCTGAATAATCTTTCTTATAGCCATGGTCCCTGGATTCTTCTTTCACTTCTACATTAGCATTGAAACTCACAAGTCAATTTTTTTTTCGAAAATTAACTTGATTGTTTATTATCAAGTGATAATTTGATTCAGTATCATAAACCGCTTACGCTTATGCCACTCTAGTGTAGTAAAGGCTAGTAAAAAATGATTTGTTTCCTAAATGTACAATATTTTATCTATTTGTGTACCTGGGCATTAAATAGAAAAGAGAATAATTAAAAGGGCATTACTTTTAATTATTTTCTTATTCTTATTCAATAGTTCAACAAATTACACTACCAGGTTAAGATCACCGAAAAATGGAGCAAAACATAGTTGCCAGTTAATAACAAAAGTTTGCAAGTAGGACGAAGCAAGTCTCATCGCGTTGCAAAACAGGGAATTGGAAGTTTTAAGTTGCCATTACTCCAGCCAGCGTAACATCTGCTGCTAATCTCATGTGCGAGGTATGCAAGAAGATCCAACTATTGTTATAACTGTTATACTCAACGTTAACTACATATAACGTGTACTATATATAGTAATAGTGCCGTGTGGTTCCCGGCACCAATAAAAACAAGAATAGGACCACTCCATCTCGTTCCCACGGATGTCGTAAAAGGCGACTAAGGGATAGGCTTATAAATTTGGGATTCTTCTTTTAGGCGATGGGCTAGCAACCCGTCACTATTTGACTAAACAGAGCCAACAGGATCTGTCTACCCCGTAAGGGATAGAGACGTGATCATATGTATGTATGTATATATAGATATATTTAAACGTTCAAGTATATCTCTATATTACTAATAGTATTATTATTAAGAATATCTTAATATTAACGTTTCTTTAAAAGACTTGGTATTATTATCGTGCGTAATGTATTTTGGTGACAACGATTTTTTGTAAAATATCTTAATTTGATTCTTATATATCCTACTGCTATTTTGCAGGTGTGGATCAGATCGAAAACATTGACTTTTAAAGTTGTAATAAAGTTTAATTACATTTATATGTATTTTATTGATTTGTATTATCTCATTTTACACACCGATAACAATTGTGTGGACTTTTTATATTTTTGTTACAATAAAGTATTTTATTAAAATATAAAAATGTATTATTTCAATAAAATACAAAATTTTATTAAAATAAGTGTTTTTAATTTTATTAAATATCTCAAGGCATGGAACGCATATTAACAAACAAGCATCTATAATATAAGCAATCATTTCGAAATAACTAGTTTTAACTTTTCGGGAACAATTCGAAATAGCAACTATTGCTTTTTTTCTTCAAAACAAGACACTTACATTGAAGATATAGTAAGAATTTAAATGGAAATTTTATTTACTTCTCACGCAGTCATCGTTTCTCAGAATTACATATTGGAAACGTGTCATAAAAACATCATTAAATACATGTCATATAAATATACACGTGATATCTTTGTTATTCTATACTCACATCGACTCACTTTGTCAATTTTTATCAGCGAAGTTCCCATCAAATTAATGGAAGTTTATTGATGACTCAATTACTTCACAAATTGGGACGAGGTGGCCATATTTTTAGACAGAATACATCAGCCTTCGCAGAGAATATAAACAGTAGACATTTTCGAGAAATCGGTAGCTAAAAGCTGGATTCTGTCAATTTTCATTTAAAAGAAAGAGTTATTTTACTCATGTTGATGATAAAATAAATCTTTTGTAAAAAGATTTTAAAAAGAATACAGTTCTAAGAAAACAAAGTATTTTTAATTCATTTCGCATTAAGATTTCACAGAATTTAGACGTATCAATTGTCCAATTTTGCAGAAATACTTTTCTTTTGATATCTTTCTTATGGCAAAGACAGATCCAAGAATACTTCAGCATTTTAATACATATTTTTAAAATTTACTTAAGAAAACTAATTCAAAATAAAGATTGAGAGATTGCAGATATTTATTTTTCTGTTAAAGATATTTATTTATTATAAGCGGTGACCTGTAAATGATATTTTGCCTTATTTCCTTGTTTTAAAGCATAATTTTCAAGTTGCCAGTATTCCTTAAAATAAATATTTTTTCAACTGGGGTAAGCAAATCTGCCAGTTAACATGGTACGAGTAAGTATTTATTACTAAGAAGCTCCGCTCCTGTGGAAGTTTCTGAGAATTCTTTGAATTGCCTACATTTTTATTCATATTTGTATGCTGAATTTCAGAGAAATCGGATGATTACCTCTGACTGTGCGTTGATGAAAAATTCAATCACCATTTCTTTATGCTTCTCACTGGTATTTCGTGGAAAAACACATTTGTTATAATGACGATTCTCTTTTTAAAACAAAGATATAAAAATGGTTTACATACAATGAAATGGGATGAATACAGAATCATGTCTAATGTCAATAGTATGATAAATTATACTGGGTGAAGGCATAAGCAAAGTTAATGTAAATAAAAAAAAAACATTTGAATACCTGTAATAATAGAATTAAAATCATTTAAAATATTTACCTTTACTTAAGGGTATTAAGTCCGGATTCCTCTCATCGGGCCCGTGGGGTGAAATCCGTTTCGGCAAAGTTGTTTTTTGATTCTTACTCGACGGTATTGTTACTGTGAAATTTAATTGCATGTAATTAAAGAAGAAAAAGACCCAGGCCAGTCAGTTAATGAGTTAAAGCGAGCTTTGGATTTACGTTTCTAAAATTACTTGTAAATAAATATTTAGGTTGGCGGAATTTCGTCGAATTCCAACCCCGAAACAACATTTTATTAAAACAGAATTTTAATTTATATGTTAATGTTACACAAATGGTCAATGTAAAACAAAGTTATGTTGTTTTTGGAAAAAATAATATGCATACCATTCTTCTCCTTTTGTAAATAGATCTACTTTATTAAAGTTTAGTTATTCACATGATTCTGATAGATATATCAATTAAGTATTTTATCACCAATTAACACTATCAAAATCATTATAATTTGTCACAAATAAGCATTACAATCAATCTTAAAAAATTTATTAAATATTTCTTATTTAGCAATTTCTTTTTCTTTCTTACTTTCTAAGTTTATAAAGGACATTAACTGATCAAAATTTAAGGTATACAGAGCAAACCAGTTCACGCCCTCCTTAAAAACGTATTTCTACATAATATGAATGAAAATACATTTACACTATAAGTTAATTTGAAAGATGTTGATCTACCTTCGTAATCCCTGGCCCTGTGTCGTATTCTTGTAGCGATAAGGGCTAGACACAGTATGAATGCTACTGTAAAAGCGGCTCCTAGTACGCCCCCGATCGCCCAGTTCACTTCCCATGCCTCTTGTGCTTCTGTAAAGAGACAAATGTGATAAACGATTGATATATTGATGAAATAAGTCAACACTGGATAAAGAGTTTAGAGATAACAAATATGTACTGATAGATGATGATGATGACGCCCGAGAGAAAGATGAGACGGAAAAGTTTGAAAAAAATAATTCACGTGCATATTTAACCTTTAATTAAAAAGTGATCACATCACGCACGTGTTTATCCCTCACGGGGTAGAACAACAACAATCTCTCAAGACTGAAAATCGAATTGAGATTCTAATTGTGACAGGCACTAGCCCAT
Organism: Amyelois transitella; assembly: GCF_032362555.1. NCBI lineage: Eukaryota > Metazoa > Arthropoda > Insecta > Lepidoptera > Pyralidae > Amyelois > Amyelois transitella. The sequence goes on from NC_083509.1 coordinate 10,622,154, forward strand.
TGCATGACCTTTTTACATGTATGAAAAGAGATAAAGAAACAGAAAAAAATGCTTAACTTGCCAATAAGAGCAAGACTTTTCTCCAGTGTGAAATTCTAATTTATTTGGTCATCCTTTATTTTCAACAATTTTTACAAAAAAATTGATAATAAAGGTTTTTATATTAGGAACTTATTTTAAAGGCTCGACTGGCTGTGCACAGGGGCGTGTTGGTCCCGACATTAATGTATGGGAGTGAAAGTTGGGTATGGCAAAAGAAGCATGAAAGCAGAATAAATGCAGTGGAAATGAGAGCGTTAAGGAGTATGATGGGTGTGAAATTGAGTGACAGGATAAGGAACAGCGTGATAAGGGAATGTTGTGATGTGAAAGAAGATGTAGTTACAGGAATAGAAAAGGGTATGTTAAGATGGTTCGGTCATGTGGAGAGGATGAATGAAAGCAGGTTGACTAAGCAGATATACAAGGAGAGTGTGGAGGGAAAGGTCGGAGTGGGAAGACCTAGACGAACGTATCTTGATCAAATTAAGGACGTCCTGGTAAAGGGTCAGGTCAAAAGTACCCGAAACCGCCGAGCTTGTATGAAGAGAGTTATGAATGTGGACGAAGCGAAAGAAGTATGCAGAGATCGTGGCAAGTGGAAAGAGGTAGTCTCTGCCTACCCCTCCGGGAAAGAGGCGTGATTTTATGTATGTATGTATGTATGTATGAACTTATTTCAAGATAAAAAGAGCTACTAACCAGTCCTAGGTGACAATCTAGGTGATGTTTCCACAGTAAAAGATATGTGTTCAGATCTTCCTCTAGCGTTGGCTGCGTAGACTACCAGTTTCAAATGCCGCTTAGCGCCCAATCTTCGAAGGTTCCAAAACGCGGCGCCATTACTGGCATTCACAACGAGCCCTTCGCTCCCCCAAACTTCCACTATATATACACTTTGTAGACCTCCTTCGTATCCTAAAACAAATAGAAAAATTATGACATGATCTAGGATAGACGCTTTATGTTAAAATTTGATCAAGGTTCTAGGTTTTTCCACTCGCGGTTCCAATTTACGTTTTTCTAGTACGAAGTAAAATGAAAAATAGAATTTTAGAAGAGATTTTTTAATTATAGATTTTTCTGATTTATTTTATTGTAATTACTGCAAAAGTAAGGAACTGATTAAAAAAAATCTTACAAACGTACAAATAATTCTTTCTGCAAAATTTGTTAAACTTCAGTCTAAAGATATCAGTATTTGCTCTTTATGTTTTATTTTGTTTACCATCCAATATCATCCTGCACTAATTAAATTAAATATTCTTAGAATACTTAGTCAAAATCTCATTACGTGCGAGCGAACTTTACGGTTAATTTAGAATCTTGAACTTGCAGGGAAATTTATTTGATTAATTAATCTGCAATTCACTTCTAATGCCTATAATGGATTGTTAATTGAGAATTTAAGTATACGTTTCACACCATTAAATTTAAGAATCAATTAGGTTAGTACTTATTTAATAAGCTTTATTAAGGTTATTTAGAAAATTATTTACTAGAAAATAAGGTTTAAGAAGATTTCATATAATGAAACAAGACTAAACTAATAAATTGTGATATCATGTCAATAATATTATAGGTATATAGTATAAGTTTAATTGAATAATAGCAAGGGCATTGGAATAAGCCCTCTTATAAACTTATTAGCATATGCATAACTATGCATGATCAGTATAATAATTTTCTTTGTGTTAAAATTATATTAGACAGGAGCATTTACTAAAACATTACCCATTCTAATTGAATATTATTGTTATTTGGGTAAACATTTAATATTAATGACATTTAAATCAAAACCAGTTTGAATTACAGTTTGGCGTTTAGTATAATTCAAAGTGACAATTGCGTCGGCGATCGGGCCCAATAGCGCTCCCTGGGGGATCCCGTTTGCTGCTCTGACACGATAATACCAATCAATATAGATTCATACAACTATCTAGAATTGATGAAACTAGGGGTTAATATTGAATGGCTGATACAAATTTGTATGTTCGATGAATATTATATACCTATTTTGAGGATGGGTATAAAACTGTCGACAATAGTGATAATGAACATTAGAACGTAGTATTATAGAATTGCTTTTAGTATTATCTTCACTGTATTGCCTAATCCTGTGTCCAACAGTATAACCAATGAATTATATCATTAATCAACAGTACTACGCAGAATTATTTCCTATTGTTACTGTTTTTTATGCAAAATAAGTCATAATGATCTTGGGATTTAGAGAACTAAAAAAATAGAAAAATGTTACGTTAACGATAGTATCAGTGGCAGTATTGCAAATCTAACTGTATTTTCTTTTGAGTACTAGTACTAATACTAGTTTTTTGCATTTGGTTCTGAGAATACATACATACATGCATACATATGGTCACGTCTATGTCCCTTGCGGGGTAGACAGAGCCAACAATCTTGAAAAGACCGAATGGCCACGTTCCGCTATTAGTTCTGAGGATTATTCAATGAATAAAATGTATGCATTCAAAATAAATTTAAAATTGAATAAGAATGATTATTAAAATATCGTAACTTCAAAATTGCAAAATTTGTATCCTTATAAGACTTACCTGCTAAGCAAATCAGATCCAACGAGTCATCAGTAAGATTGTACACTGTGCAATTTGAAGGCGGATCTGGTCTGGTAGCAGGCAGTAATGTGTATACGCATGGTGCGGTCTGCTGTCCCGCCAGATTTGTGGCCCGACAAGACAACGTCCCATAATCGACGTCTGAGACGGGTGTGTACGTCAGAACAGATTTCCCCTCTTTGGCGTTGACGGTGAAACGTACCTGCAATTGGTTTTGTTATTAATTTTAAGTTGTTGGGTGAATTGTGAAGTAGGTAGTCTTAAGGTTATCTTATTATTGCAGTTTTAATTGGTTGAGTTTACGTGTTATATTAATTTTGTTATGTCAATTTGATGAAAAAGTAAGTTATTATAGTGCGCATCATCAGACATCAAGACTGTGTCTTTCATAGAATCTCATTTATTTCGAATTCAAATCGTATTTATCGAAAATTCTTGATAAAGTATAAAATGTTATATATAACATCACAAAATCACGATATATTATGACAATTAAATGTGTTACTTCACATTTACATACAAGTACTCAATTGAAGAAACATAGTAAGAAAACACTAAATGAACTCATCAAAAGAAAAAGAAATAATACAGTGAATGCTATTACTTACGGGATCAACTTTAATCGAACCGGCCGAGTTGTTAAGTGTCCATTCGAACGTATCTGGTGGAGGAAAGGCATCTACTTCACAAACCACGCTAGAGGGCTCCTGCAGCGCCGCTCCAATCATTCTTATTTCCCTACTCCGACACAGCGGTTTATCTGCAAACAACTTTCAACTTTAATTTCTAACAACTTCAGTTGATAATAAATGTGGTATTGGAAAATGGAGTCCTTTTAATTGTGAAGGGTTCTGTTAAACGCTTTGGAGCGATCGCTCGGTATAATTACTGGTATTAGTACAGGGTGAGAGAATTAAGAAAACTTCGCTGTTAATCGGATTTCTGTAATTTTCGACGCCAAAGACTTGAATACTAAATAACCTGAGTTTCGTAAATTAAGTCTATTCAGACAAAATGGTAATTTCATCTAAATTTACAACGAACATTGTAGGTATTATCATTAATCAATATTTTCTGTTTTATTTATGTGTCTGTAAGTTAGTGTGTCCAAATAATGTTTTCATTGATTTTATGTTAAAAATTAACAAAATACATACATTGTCTAATAGTCATACATGAGTAAGACTATTTTCTACATAGTTAGATTTACATTTATTAAAGAAGATATTATTGAATATTTTTACATTCTTATGCTCTTAAAAAAAGCTATCTATACTACTTTAAAAAAATTATCTATTAATATATCTTATTTCTAGTGTCAAATATCTTAAGTGCTTTTGATTCCACTTGTTAACTAGTGTTTCTTTTCTTTTGTTTGAGTTAAAAAAGCTTGTTTTCTTTAACATTGAAGTTGTGAAATCCCACACGAATAAATTAATTCATTTTAGCGCCTCTGCTACTAAATTCGTACTTTCAGTAATAGATGTTTCCGTATTCAATACTGCCGTAGTTGTGGTGAACCGTGTTTTAAAGCTCTTTGGAGTTTACTCAGGTGTCTTTGTAAAAGCTAGTTGGAACTGAGGCTATATATTTAGCCGATTGTATCGGTATTTCTTTCAAGAACAAAATTACCTTTAAAAGAAAGTAACCTTCTTTTAAAATTGCAACATTCCAAAAAACTTAAACAGTGGTTTTTTATAATAACGATAGTTTAAACATACAAGTACAAATATTATTTTAGGTATTAATTCAGAATGGTTTTACACTGATTTTGGTTGTGTATATTTAATTTAAAAGTAGTTCAAAATATATCATTTCACAAAGGACATTTGTTATATTACACAGAAATAATTAACTATATTATTCCAAAAATGTACATTTTATCTCGATTATTTGATGAAATAATATGAATAAAATAATTCTGATCATACCTCACGCAAGGAAAGTTTACTGAACTGAAACTAGAAATTGGAATCGTCATTGTACAAAAATACATCGAAATTGATCAATTTACTGCTATTATGCCGACATTTGTACAGCCGATAGCAATTAAAATTCAATTTACCTGCTACACTTCTCGTCGTGTGATTATGTATTTAATGATAGTGTTATTCCACGTCCATCATCAAGTATTTTTTTATAAATTATAATTTGTAGTCTGTTTTCGAAGGCATAAAAATTGTCATTGAAAATTGTGACACGTTATTTGAATCGATTTATAATCAATCATAAGTGAGCATTGCCGTAAAGTTACGTTTAGACTATCAAAGCCGTATTTAATGATTTATTAACATAGTTAAATATATAATACGATATGATTTAAAGTTTAAGTAAATTAAATTCATATATGTGCAAAAGTCGGTCTGTTACTCTTTCACGAATATATCGCTGAATGGATTTTGATGAAATTTCATGAAAATACAGCTTTTCATCCGAGATCTAAGAGTCAATTTGTATTTGTAGTCAAATATCTCAATTCTATCATTAAGCTAAATCGCTGAACGTGGCCATTTAATCTTTTCAAGACTGTTGGCTCCGTCTAACCCTCAAGGGATATAGACGTGACCATATGTATGTATGTATGTATAATATAATAAAGGAAAACGTTGTTCTCTTTTTGTCTAAATTAATAATAATACTATTTTATGCCAAGAAGTGCGATTAACCCAAAGGGGTGTGTACATGTACGTGTCTAAAGATACTGCTCAAATATACAACTAAACCTTAATCCTTGCTTAGAGGTAGCTCACTATGTAGAGAATAGTGAGTGTATTTAATCCCACAGTATATGTTACCGGCTTAGACGCTGTCAGCCGAGATGCTAAATAATCGTTGTAAAAATTTCAGCTCGTGAATTTCAACGGGAAATGTACTTTAATGTTTTTGTTTTATGGTTCAGTTGTTTTAATTTTTTCCCCGGTAAATTTGGAATTATATTTTTATCTACATTATATACGATAACTTGCTAATAATTATTATCTGGTATTTAATATAATATCAATTGCTTTTGTGCATAATTTATGTCAAATATTACTTTAGCGGTCATAATAACGGTGACCATAGCATGAAAAATTTTATTGTGAGGTAATATGAGAATAAGGGTTACTCCACTTAACTCTACCGACAAAAGGAAACTCTTGTTTAAATAAGACATGACCAAAAATATTACGCTCAGATTCCACCAAAAATTTGCCAAAACCCTTCCTCAAATCTCCTTACTCTCAATTTCAAATAAAATAGAAAAAACATATTTAATAATCCTCATCATCACATAATTTTACTGTAACTAAGTCTATTTTCTATCAAATGACTATAATTGATCTAGGCTTTATTGGAGTTAAGCCCTCACTATTGGCACCCGTTACAACCGCATTAGTGGTATTGGAAACCAATTGACCGGCCATTATCTTTCAATTGAAGCCATCTCGAGGAAATCGGTGGCGTGTTAGACTTAAGGTACAGTGGTAAGCCGCTTTTAAAATTATATCAAGCAAGCTTATTATCATGAAGAGAGTTATGAATGTGGATGAAGCGAAGGAAATATGCAGAGATCGTGGCAAGTGGAAAGAGGTAGTCTCTGCCTACCCCTCCGGGAAAGAGGCGTGATTTTATGTATGTATGTATCAAGCAAGCCTATTTACTGAAGTATTAACTTGTTCTGATATTCGTAAATTAATTTGGTAGTATAAATAAATAAATACATACGGGACAAATTACACAGATTGAGTTAGCCTCGAAGTAAGTTCGAAACTTGTGTTACGAGATACTTACTCAACGATACTATATTTTATAATAAATACTTATATAAATAAACATCCAAGACCCAGGCCAATCAGAGAAAGTTCGGTTCTCGTCATGCCCTGGCCGGGATTCGAACCCGGGACCTCCGGTGACACAGACAAGCGCACTACCGCTGTGCCACAGCGGCCGTCAAATTATTATTTTCGTAATTTACGAACTCATATATGAATATTAGTAATTCATGAATTCATTAACGAATATTCGTAGTAAGTAAATGAAGTAAACATAGTTAACGCTGTTTTTGTCTTCATTACATTTTATCTTTATTACAACATGTAGCTTACAAGAGATGGCACAATCGACAATTCACTTAAGTATTTAAAAGGAATAACTTACATACATACATATAGTCACATCTATATCCCAGTGCCAACAGTCTTGAAAAAATTTAAAGTTCACATTTTAAAAAGGAATAAAGTTTTTCTTATATTCTTCGCATACGTAAAATCGTCTTCATATTCGTTCCCGTCAGAATTTCAGGAACTATCTATATATCTTTCACTTCCCAAGTTCGAGTAAGAAGTATTGTGGTTTCTAATCGTATAGTGACGTCTGAACGTTGAATGCAATATCATGAATAGAAGAGATACAATTTATAAATATGATCGACCAATGAATTCGCAAAAGTTCTATATAAATAACTAGCTGTGCCCGCGACTTCGTCCGCATGGAATAGTTATTTTGGGCATCGGTGAAGTCCTCAAGAATGAATAATTTTCCCCGTTATTTTTTTCACATTTTCCATTATTTCTTCGCTCCTTAAAGTTGCAGCGTGATGTTATACAGCCTAAAGCCTTCCTCGACAAATGGTCCATACAACACAAAAAGATGTTTTCAATTCGAACGAGTATTTCTAAGGCTAGCGCGTTCAAACCAAGAAACTCTTCAGCTTTATAATATTAGTATAGATTGTGCCGTATGGTTCCCGGCACCAAATAGAAAAAAGAATAGGACCACTCCATCACTCTCCCATGGATGTCGTAAAAGGCGACTAAGGGGTAGGCTTATAAACTTGAAATTCTTCGTTTAGGCGATGGGCTAGCAACCCGTCACTATTATAATCTCAATTCTATCTTAAAGCCAAATAGCTGAACGTGGCCTATCAGTCTTTACAAGACTGTTAGCTCTGTCTACCCCGCAAAGGATATAGACGTGATTATATGTATGTATGTATGTAAAGATTATATGTACCACAAAAAATAATTTTAGTACTTACAGAATACTTGTAAATGCAGCGGTGCTGATTTGCCATCTCCTTCAACGTTGGATGCTGTGCATGTGTATAGACCAGCCTGATGCCTCGATATGTTTCGTAGTGCAAGGTTGGTGTTGCCTGTCACAATAATCCCGTTGGCTGTACTGTGTGTGAGTAGAACGTCCTGTAAAAAATTATGTGATTCGAGGTTTAAGATCTTTATTCTCATTAAGAATTACAAAATTCACTTCACATGAGAATAGCACTAGAGAGTAGTAATAGATTCAGCATTTCCTTCTTTCGATGCTAAGGCATAAACTGGGTAATGAATAAGTATCTTAATTGAACTCTTGATCAAAAACTTTTATACAGTATAGAATGAAAGCCAAGAAGAACACAATTTGTGGACCCTTTGATTTCTTTTCCACATACAAGTAATATTTGTTATGTAGAATGAAGTGAAGTGAAGTTTCTTCATTTACACGATAACATAGCTATCTGTAAAAAAAAACCAGGGGGATCCAAAGCCTGGATAAGGTTTTTAGTAACAGAAGTCTAAATAAAATAATTATAAAAATCTTATAAAACAAGCTTTTATTTAGCCTTAAAAGGATCAAAATAAAATTTTGATTCACATTAACCACATTCATTTATGATTTTACAAAATTGAAATTATAATAAAAACTTGTCGCGATGCAAAATTTCAGCTCAATCGGAAATGGGTCAAATCAAACTTGAAAGATTTGTTAACATACAAATCAAACTAAATAAAAACTTTTAAAAATATACCGTGATAGTCACAACCTTCTCAGTTCTATTTTGTAAAATTTTAGAACAAAACGAATGAAATACACTCGGTTCTACCCGCACGTTGTACAACGAAGCCATTCTCACGATACTTATATAACGCGAATTCAACGATTGATAATTAAAACTTTGTGAATTAAATAATTTACGATTTGATTAAGTTTTCCAACATATCTCTCTCCACGTTTCCATAATTTCCAAGTCAGAATTATAAATAATTTAAAAACAAAAAAATCATACTTTAGAATATATTTGAAAGTTTTGAAAAGGTCATAAATCCGAGATAAATCAAGAATTCACATACGATTAAAGCGTTCATATGTTTAAAAAGTTAAAAACGTTTTCACCGTACTCTCAGTCAACTGTTTAAATACACAATATTTTTATATTTGTTCAGCTGGTGCTACAGTATTTTCTATTTCTCATATCCGTTTAGTTTTTCCCCTTTACTTTTTGTAACCCGTCAAACGCCGTGCCCGGAATTGAAAATCGTTCATCTCACAGTTTGAAGACTGACATGGTTTGTTGCTGTCACAAAATACTGTTAGTTCTTTCTGCTTTTTAAGTATTTGTTGGTTTTTAGTAGGTTCAACGCTACCTATCCACTTATTTTTATTTCCATCTAATCCCATATTAGATGAGTAAGCCACACAGTCGTCTTTAAGACTAATTAATTCTAGACTGGGATATTTGGTACTTTCATCCCGGTAAAAATAATAGTTCTCTTGGGTTTAGTGAAAATCATTTTTGCTTTTGCAGGTGGCATTAATTTTGTGCGTGTAGGTGGCGAAACATTTGCGTGGGAAAAGCTGGGGGTCATCTGTCTATCTGTTACGTTTTTACGGATAAACCATTAAACAACCGTTGATTTTGACGAAATTTTGTTCAAAAAGACAGGTAGGTCAAACTTAGGCTACTTTCTTCTTCTTCCTCCAGGCTTTAGTCCCGATTACATTCTCACCGCTCTGGAGAGGAGCTGGGTTTATGCCTTTGACGATGGCTCTTAGATTGGATCAGTCGGGTTTTTACACGAAGCGACTCCAATCAGACCTCCACGATCTTTTCGGGGGAACCTAACCTGTACTGGATCGATTACTTAAGCTAATAGAAACTTTTATCTTCTATAAATTCCCACGGGAACGTATTCCTGGACATAAGCTAGTAAATACTTACGTTATGTTCCCATACGACTTTGTAAGCTGGTGGATTCGCGTCTACGTCACAACCAAAGTACACGTCGTCTCTTTCTTCGATGTCGTTTGGGTTCATCTTAGCACCCAGATGAATAGTCGCAACTGGTACATCTGTTTGAAAAATAACAATATTATAAAAAACATGCCGTGTGGTTCCCGGCACTAATACAAAAAAGAATAGGACCACTCCGTCTCGTTCCCATGGATGTCGTAAAAGGCGAGTAAGGGATAGGCTTACAAACTTGGGATTTTTTTAGGCGATCGGCTAGCTAGATCGGCTGTCACAATTTGAATCTCAATTCTATTGTTATGCCAAATAGCTGAACTTGGCCATTCAGTCCTTTCAAGACTGTGGGTTCAGTCTACCCCGCAAGGGATATAGACGTGACCATATGTATGTATGTATGTACACATACATATAATCACGTTTTAATCCCTTACGAAATTGACAGAGCCAACAGTCTCGCAAAGACTTAAAGCCACGTTCAGTTATATGGCTCAAAATGGAATTGGATTCAAAAACTGACAAGTCAGTAGCCCAACGCCAAAGAGTTTTATGATATATAGGTAAAAAAGTGGGCATTATCGATGTGAATTGAACAGTTTAAAATTTCCTTTTTTTGCCGTAGCATAGCAATACATATACATACAGAGATCAGGCGGAAGTAATTTTGTATGGAAACCTGGCTTATCCGCTCCATAAACATGGTCATAAAATGCGAACTCTAGAGAAGTTAGGATTCAATTCAAGGATTCAAGACAATAAGGGAGTTGGCAAGTTGACAGAACAAAACTTAAGCATAGTACTAGGTCACAGGAAGAAGCAAGATTTTTAATAAACACAATTCAACAACGTTACAAGCTATTTATATTTAGATCTCGTACTAAATTTAATATAAGGCTCTCAGACGAAGCTAAAAGTACACATATTTAAGTGTTCCCGTTTGAAGTCTGATATTCCGACGTTTTCGTGCAAAATTAAATTAAAAGCACTTATAAGTAAAATACAAAACCCTCGAATTGATCTTTTAACTTTTGGTTGACCTAAATATTTGTTAAACTGTTATCTTAAGTAACACAAAAAAGTGAATAGATATTAACGTCGCCCCTTTTCAATTTTGATTTTTTTTGCTATTAAATTTTATTGAAAGGCTTCTTTGATAAATGCTAACTCTATTTCTTTCCTGTTGATGCCGTAAGAGGTAATTAGGATAATAAACAATTTCATAAAAATTAACCACTGTGATCTAAGCTAGGTAAGGTTAGTTTATTAACAAGTGTTTCTTCTTAATCAGATAAGAGTCTTCTGCAAAATTACCCATAGGTCGAACGACGGTACATTTTGCTTTCCTTAGAATTCTTTTCCCGAAGATAAATTCCAAAATTCAGACAGGAATGAAGAATAAAGGAGAATTTCATTCTCCCGGCTTAACATAACAATAATAGTATATCAGATTTAAGTATTTGCAACAACGATTTAAACAAAATAAATTAAAAAAAAATCCTTCCAAACACGCGTCCTATTTCAATAAGAAGTATTGAAGTAAATTTATCTTTTTGTTTAGCCTCGAGTTTTTGCTATACCCCGAGCTCGCTTAATTATCCCAAAGTAAGCTCTGAATACAAGATTAGTTTTATTTTGCTGTTAAACTAAATCCTCTCCTTTACCCTTTGAGTACGAATCAAATTTTATTTACGTTAATTATCTACTTTAAGATGTTCTATTACTGTAAACTGTATTGATTATTCCAAATTTAATATCATTTATACTGTAACTAGCCAATATTTAGCGCCAACTACACGCGCGTTTTTAGCGCCACCTTCTCCAGACTCTTAATACGAAAAATTTCTAGAATATCTTTAGAACCACAAAAGATAATGTGTGATGAGACAACAAACAAATAAATTTCGCATTTATAATATTAGTTGGTATTGACTACTACAATCTGCTGTGGAAAAAAAAAGAAGTATATAGTAGTATAGTATATAGTAGTAAGTATATAAGTATTTCTTCATCCCTACCATTCATTCATATAATCACGTCTTTATCCCTTGCGGGGTAGACAGTGCCACCAGTCTTAGACCACGTTCAGATGTTAGACTTAATGACACACCTAATTGAGATTCAAATAGTGACAGGTTGCTAACCCATCGCCTAATAGAAGAATCCCAAGTTTACAAGCCTATCCCTAAGTCGCCTTTTACGACATCCATGAGAAAACGATGGAGTGGTCCTATTCTTTTTTATATTGGTATCAAGAACCACACGGCACTTTTATATTGGTGCCAGGAACCGCACGGCACGTGCTTCTCCTTAGGCGGCTTTCACGACATTCATGATAACAATATAGAGTGGATCATTTAAATTTGCCAAAACAGAAAAAAATACTCACAATAAATATTCAAATGCAGTTTACTCTCAATTGTCGACTTATTGAACTTGGAATGTTCGGCTCTGCATGTCAAGACTTGTCCGTTGTATTCCTTCAACGGCGTCCATTGCAGCAGCGACTGCGTTTCGTTGCCTTCTTCCATCTCCTGTTAAAAACAAATATAATATCGTATACCTACATACATGTATTAAGTCTCTGTACCATACGGTCTAGACAAAGCTTTTAGTCATAACACTAGACTTGACAGGTTGTTAGCCCATCAGTTTTTATTCATATACAACATCATATTCATATAGTCACGTCTATATCCCTTGCGGGCAGACAGAGCCAAAAACGAGAGTCACGTCTTGAAAAGAGTGATAGGCCACGTTCAGCAGTTTAAATTTATGACAGAATTGAGATTCAATAGTGATAGGTTGCTAGCCCATCGCCGAAAATAAGCAGCCCAAGTTTATAAGCCTATTCCTTGGTCACCTCTTATGAATTACATGGGAAATAAGATGGATTGGTCCTATTCTCTTTCATGTTTGTGCCGGGAACCGCATGCACTGTGCGGGGAACCACACGGCACTCCATATACAACACACGTTGTGATAACACCAATATAATTATATTATTTATTTAAGTAGGTACCTACACCTACTTTATATATATTATAAGGTGATAACCGAAAAACAGCGTTTTTCACTTTTCCAATTAAACGCTTACACGATTGAGATACGCTTGGGATTCTTTTTTAGGCGATGGGTTAGCAACCTGTCACTAGTTGAATCCCAGTTCTATCGTTAAGCCAAATAGCTGAACGTGGCCATTCGGTCTTTGCAAGACTGTTGGCTCTGTCTACCCCGCAAGGGAGATAGACGTGACCATATGTATGTATGTATTCACTTTTCCAAAAAGATCGGCAAGTTTTGACCCTTGCGACTTGCTACAGTACACCTGGTATTAGTATAATTGTTTATGTTTTAAGTTTTACAGTTACAGTACACCTGGTATTAGTATAATTGATTTGTTTTAAGTCTTATGCACTATCGAATAAACTTTTTATCTATATAACTACTTCAGTTATATCATCCTTTACAAAAATTTTAAATATTTAAATTTTTTACACCAAAAATTATCACCAATTCCGTAATAAAAAAAAAAAAGTCAGTACCTACTATGAAATACCTTACTAAGAATTTTTCATATCAAATGTCGTGCACCGTACGAAACAAATTACATTCGACATTTTATAGACCACTTTCGTGTAGTTGAACTATTAACGCCATGCTAAGGACGTCGCAATGTAAAGGTCATAGCTCACTAATACAATGCGGCGCTGCACTCAACAAATAAACTTTGTATCCTTAGTTTCTCATATGTATATTTAGAGTAACAATTAGCAAAATAGCTTATGGCTTCGTTAATAGTGCAATTAACGAGTCGCTCATCAATAAAATGCCGCAATGTACTTAAAATACATATGGTCACGTCTATATCCCCTGCGGGGTAGACAGAGCCGACGGTCTTAAAAAGACTGAATGGCCACGTTCAGCTATTTGGCTTAATGATAGAATTGAAATTCAAATAGTGACAGGTTGCTAGCTCATCGCCTAAAAAAGAATCCCAAGTTTGTAAGCCTATCCCTTAGTCGCCTTTTACGACATCCATGGGAAAGAGATAGATGGAGATTTATCATAAATGTTTGTTTATATTCACTAAGATCTTAAAAGGTAATTACTAAACTCTATTAACTATTTTCACAAATAGGAACAAAATAATCTATCTTATCTGGATAAAAGCCTTTAGCTATTTTACTTAGTGTTACTTTGAAGATAACATAATTTAGGAGAGATAAACTTGAGTTCAGACAAGATACTTGTGTAATGTTTATTTGTTCGTGAATGTGTCTTGTAAATATGCTAAGATCTTATCATAGTGCTACTTTTACATTCATACATATACGACTTTTTTCCTCACGGGTTAGATAGAGCCAAAATTTTTTGCAAAGTGGCCTACGTTCAGCTGTTTGGTTTAATTATGGCGTTCAGACTTAAATAGTAATGCAAAACAGCTGAACGTGGCCATCAGTCTTTTCAAGACTGTTGGCTCCGTCTATCTCGCAAGGGATATAGACGTGATTGTATGTATGTATTATCATCAAAACGTTCCTGGAAGCATAGGCAGAGACTACATCTTTCCTGTTGCAACGGACCCTGATTATTATTTTTGGTTATTAAATCTTCGTGAAAGTTCTTTGGTGTCTATTACTCTTAACCTGACCTCAGTATTGGAGAACAAAGTGATTGATGACCAAATTTATAATTTCCAGATTTGACCTTTGTAATCGAAATTAAATAAAAATATTCTCTTTGGTTATTCACCCTGTTTGGGACACCTTCCTTTAAACAATCTGACTTTTAAAAACCTACAGTTGGAATGCCAAAGAATAACGCTTGACTACCATCTGACCCACGTGACCACGTTAAAAAACCCGACTATATAGGAAATAAGAACTATCTTGTCTTCTTGTTGTATCTCATTTGGTTGGTTTATAGCTGAATAAAAAGACAAAATTTAGAACACTCCGGACTTCAACATTTACAATTACTTAAGCTAAGATTATTTCAGTACCTAGGTTACAAAAATAGTTACAAACTTTATACTTTCAAAGAGAAAGCTTCTCAAAAAGTTTCTTACAAATCTCTTGAAGTATTATTGTAAAAGCATCAAACACCTCTGAGATTACTTAGAATTGTTCTTGTAGTAAAAGGGAAATGTCTGACATTTCCCTTTTACTACAAGATTTTCTGAGAAAATACTCGTAAGCATGAGCCGTTTTCTCTTCAGTAAGAATTTATGATATAAGTATATCGTTCATTAGTATTGTAGTAACAAATTTAGTTTTCAGTTTGAATTGTAAATTAAAAATATATGAAGGACTCTGAAAATAATATATTAGTCTTTAATAATAAGAATAGAATAGATTTATTTTCAAAACTGAATACAAGGTATCACTGATTGACGTCACATCACTTAAATCGAATTATAATTACTACCGCTTCCAAAGCGCATGTAGAGAAGAAACGGCCGAACAAACTACACTGCGGCATTTTCATCGGACGAAGATTTTTACATCAACTTCTTTTGACTTTATTTTGCAAAATTACATCACAGAATTAGCTCCTGCAATCTGAACATCTTTGCCCTGTTACCACCTACTTAGGGTATGAATTTGGAGGTTGGAATGGCTAACTACAATCCAATAAATCAACAAAAATTGTTCAATCCATGTAACTATTTAAATTATTATTTTGCTTAAAACTAGTTATCCAAGAAGCGAGTCTTAGAAATAAATAGTCTATAAGAGTCAAAATCACGTCTACGAGTATATCCACTGTAGGGTAAACACAGCTAACAGTATAAAACACTGAAATTAAACGTTCAGCTGTAAGGCTTAATGATGGAATTGAGATTTATTTATTTATTAATTACAGTCTAATTAATATGATATAATATAAGTAATAATAATATAATGCGATTGCTAATTACAAGACTTCACAAGTAGAATTGCAACCATGTAAAGATTTACACAAAAACTGCGTCATGACATATGTACATAGATAAATGTATAAATGAACTTTAAGTAAAAGAACAGATAAAAGCAATATACTACTTATTAAATATCATTGAAAAAGAAGTAAACAACTAACTATTTGTTAGTTGTTTACTGAGTGGATTCTTTTTCCAAACAAATAGTGACTGGTGAATGTTGGAAGCCCATCGTCCGTCGTTGGAAGCATATCCCTTAAATTAAGTTTTCTTTATGTAGAAAAACAACTGCTTACCCTATGATTAGTAATAGACTCTAGTCTCTTTCCCCCCAGCCACCAGCTGACAGTAGCTGGAGGTCTGGCTCCGGTGGATCTGCACCATAACTCCGTTTTTCTCCCATGGGATAACGGCTGCTCTCTAGATAGTATTTCCACGAGCAACGGCCTCACTGTTGAAAAAAAAAATCTGTTAATATTTTTAACCAAACGTTAAAATTAAGCTAAGAACTTGCTCGTCACAAAGGCATCCTTAGCTTAGCGAGGTGTAATTTTTTTGGTTTTCTTACGAGTCAGAAATGAAGAAAATGGTATATTTAAAATATTCTTGATTGCATTCTCAATCTTTGTATTACTAAATATCGAGAATCGAAAACCTTCAGTGTTTATCTAGATTTTGGACGTATGTCGTATATAGATTAAAACAAAAAAAAAATACAAGTAAATTCCCATTCTCGCGGGAATATTAGTAAACTCCCTCTTAGTGATCCCTCAGCGGTTAGTCTGTGTCCTATTTTATATAATTAGTATCATAAATCTAGAATTAAAGGAAAAATTCTAAATCTTTCATTAGAACACTTAAATTTACATTTAAGCATAACCCTTAAAAGCATTTCAAATGTTTCGTGCATCATTTTCATCAATACGGTTTTCGTTTAAAATATTCAGAGGAAAAGTATCCCCAAAACGGTTTTGAATAAAGTATTACTTGTGATTGATGATGTTACCACGCCCTCACGCACAACTTGACTTACCTACAATTGTACTATGGTGACGAATGTATCAACAATGCTACTAGCATCTATTCTGTTGAGGAAAGCTTTTAATACATACATACATACATAAAATCACGTCTATATCCCTTGCGGGGTAGACAGGGCCAACAGTCTTAAAAGGACTGATAGGCCACATTGAGCTTTAAATATGTTGCTTTTAGCCTCGAATCAGATTAATGTATTCGTGATTTTCCGGCTTTTCTGACGAACGGGACGGATGGTTAAACAAGTTTTACAAGTTAAATAAATAAATATATAAAGGACAAATTACACAGATTGAGTTAGCCTCGAAGTAAGTTAGAGAATTGTGTTACGTGATACTAATAAAAATCTTTATCTAATAATAATATAATCTTATCTGATAAAAATGTGTTATAACTATTTCAACCAACAAACAATAATGTTAAGTTATCGTAACCTTTATATTTAGAACTACCACCTGTTACAGGTTAAGAGTGTATGAGTACTTTACAAAGGAACTTAAGGATATTTTGTTTGACATTCTAAAGAGTAATTAAAGAGTAAGGAGTTTGAAAATAAATGAACGTCGTAAATAAGTTATATACTTACAAGATGAAGTTTACGCTCGTTTTAGAAAAATATAATTTAAAAAAATATTTACATAACGTAATAAACAAGCCGTGTAGTTTCCGGCCCTTTAGAATGGAACCACTCTATATCTTTTCCATGGATGACGTAAAAAACGATTAAGTGTTAGGCTAGTAACCTGTCACTATTTAAATTTAAATTTCGCCATAACGCCATACAGCTGAACGTGGCCTTTCAATCTTTTCAAGACTGTTGGCTCTGTCTACTTATGTACATATGTAATAAACAAGAAACAATTAATGAATGAGTTATCCTGACACATATTTTCTATATAAGTAATTCTCTATTTTAATGAACATAGTGTGACAACTAATACTTAGACAAAATTTCTATTCTCTCTGCATGATAATATGAAATTCCCAATCATGTAAACATTATATAGATGCTCTTAAGCTAAATTCCATTGAGACACCTATTACTGAAAGTAGCATGTCATGTTACACTCTGATCCAATAATACTGCGTCTAAAATTGTAACTATAATTTTAGTTACAAACCATCGATTTTCTGACAAGTTTTTAATAATAAGTGCTTGCATTGTAGTCAAGGACTGTAATTAAGAATTTTCGAGTAATTCATTTTTGTGTTTGTATAAACTATAGGTTACTGACAAACTAATAAAAAAGACTTTATTTATTTTATTTTTAAGTTTAGTGTTATTCCTTTAATTATTAACTAAATTACCTACATTATATACATCGGATGAATACACTGCATCCGGATTTTAGAATTTAAATTAAATTAAAAAAAATAAATGAAAATTAAAAAAAAAAATTATATTTTGTGAATTTTTATTTTGTTAATTTTTTGTCAGTTTTAGGCTTTATAGTTTTATGTCAATGTCATTTTAACAATAAATGTCACGTGTTGTTTTCAAAACGTGTGGCGCTCTATGGTCGCTTCTACTTTTGTTATGAAAAAGAAAATCATGTTTGTTTATGGTGACGCTCACTTCGCGCCACATTCAAATTTCTTGGCGTCGTCTTGAGTATGCGCGCGGGGAAATTATAGCGCGCCTTTTTCTTTTTCCGCGATATATTTATAATGTATTTTATATATATTGTATGTATTTTGCAGTAGGTATACATGTACACTTTATCGCACCACTAACTTAAAGTTTTTCTGTTTGGTCAGCTGGTTGACTGGTAGAGAATACCAAACGGCATTACGACCGCCTTTTGTATTTTTTGTGCAATAAAGTTTTATTTTATTTATTAGTCTTAAAATAATAAATACTATAAAGTTTTATTAGTGTTAAATAAATATATAGTTATTATCACTATAATTAATATAATTTTATTTCAACTGCCACATATTGTTCTTGCCTCACCACCCGTCGTCTTTAATATGTAAGTACTACAGCATTACATACAAACTTTATTTTACTCTCTTCTAACCGTTACAAAATCCTACCCAAAACTACGTTCCCAAAACACCATCACTAATGCCGTTACACAGATAACAGATGTTGGCACCAAATGGGGTGGCTGTCTAAGGGAAATGCATGCGTCTGATGTGATAAATCAATGTTTGGGAACCACAGATAACTCATCGTTTTAGATGACACAAAATATGTGGGTGGAGAATTATCAGTGTCAAAATCTGGCCAAGTTTACTGACAATTTTTTTTAATATTATAAAGTGACAGGCTTTTACTTCGTTGGACTATAAATCAACTTCAGATTCAGCACGAAATTTTAATATTTTCTTCTATCTTTCAATATTTTTGAATTATTTTCTTGTTTGTTTGTTTGTTTGTAATATCTTTATTGCACAGAAATTAACACAGTTTACAAAAAATACAATATAATTATAAAAAACAATATCACATGCAATGGTGGACTTATCCCATGAAGGGATTTCTTTTTTATGCTCCAGAATAAAAAGTATAAACACACATATAATCACGCCTATATCCCTTGCGGGGTAGACAGAGCCAACAGTCTTGAAAAGATTGATAGCCCACGTTCTAGCTGCTTGGCTTAATAATAGTATTGAGATTCAAATAGTGACAGTTCGCTAGCCCATCGCCTAAAATAATAATTCCAAGTTTAAAAACCTATCCCTTAGTCGCATCCTACGACATCCATGGGCATGAGACGGAGTCTTCCTATTCTTTGTTTTATTGGTGCCGGGGACCACACGGCACAATAACTATTATTAATAACTAGAGGCCGCCCGCGACTTCGTCCGCATGGAAACCCTATCAATCCCGCGAGAACTCTGGGATAAAAAGTAGCCTATGTGTTATTCTGGGTCTTCAGCTACCTACATACCAAATTTCATGGTAATCGGTTCAGTAGTTTTTGCGTGAAAGAGTAACAAACATCCATACAAACTTTCGCCTTTATAATAGTAGTAGGATTATCTTACGTACAATAGAAACATTAACTAACACAATACATTCCCTACCCATGAATAACCTCGACCTTCGTATTGTGTAGGAATTAGAAAATCGATATTTTTTTTTATTTGTCTCCTAAACGATTGTGTTTTCTACTTATCAAAATATAAAATTTGATAAAGCTCATTGGAGTTTATTTTACCTCTATGGCTGGGAAGCAACTAAAGAAACATCGACATAAGTAATTCACAACATTCCTTGAATGTCTTTTTTTTTTAATTATAGGTACGTTTCTATTTATTTATTTGCCTATTTTCGACTAGGCTTGCGGATTCTAAGCGATGGTACACAAGTCACGCATGTCAAAATGCACGCGTTTGACGGACGAAAATAAATCAATGTGGGAAGGGTGGGCTGAATGAGAACATAAATAATGACGTTCGTTCAGAGAAATGATAAATTAAAAGTTAGATGAATACCGCGTTGTATTCTTTTAATGTTTACACACATACATGTACATAGTCACGTCTATATCCCTTGCGGGGTAGACAGCGCTAGCAGTCTTGAAAGATTGACAGGCCACGTACAGCTGTTTGGCTTTATGATAGAACTAGCTTTTGCCCGCGGCTTCGCCCGCGCAAATGTATTTTAGATTATAAGGATACGCCATAAAATTTCACCCATTTTTTAATCCCGTATCGTGCGGGACTGTTTAAGTTTATATTTGATTTAAATTCATATGGCTTCTCCCGTGGTTCCCGGCACCAATACAAAAAAGAATAGGACCACTCCATCTCTTTCCCATGGATGTCGTAAAAGGCGACTAAGGGATAGGCTTACAAACTTGGAATTCTTTTTTAGGCGATGGGCTAGCAACCTGACACTATTTGACACATTTATATCATTAAGCCAAATAGCTGGGAGTCAGGATCTGATGATGGTATTCCAGGGAAATCAAGGGCAAAACAGGCAATTACGTTTTTGACAATTTCATAGATCTGTTTAAGTATTTGCGTCTGATAGTCATCATCCCATGTGAATGAGCTGATGATGGAAGGTACAACTCCTCAACGGTTAGGAGTTGAAAGAAAATTCTTACGAAGTTATACGTACATGTGAGGCTATTAGGTTGACCTGATAATAAAAAGTAAATCTCATTAACGTTAAGAATTTAGGTGAAAATGGATGCGGACAAATTTTGTAGCTGTTTGTATGGGTAGTGTTAACACAAAATAGGGATTTAAAGGCGTGATGTTATTAATGTTATGCATGTATGTACATAATTATGTATGTTATTATGTATGTTAAAGAGACGACTGAAAGTTGTCATACTAAGTCTTTTTTTTTAAGGATGGGAAGTCATCAAATGACCTCTCCCGCTCTGGGTGGAACGAAAGGGAGTGTCAGACTTTTACTGACTAAAACCCACCTCGTTCCTTCAGTTGCCCTTTGCGTTCCGGGGCCACGGTATCTCGTTAGAACTTTCCCGCAGCCCCGGCTCAGTTTATCCCGTTTCCCCCCCTTGGGGGTTGACATTTCAAAAATCCCTTCTTAGTGCTCACTTATGTTACTAAAGGAACCTCTGTTCAAAATCTCAGACTCCTATACCGAGCGGTTTCGGCTGTGCGTTAATAAATCAGTCACCCAATCGCACCCCCTAAATCACGATTGGAGGGTAGTTTGAAAAAACTTATAATGTCAAACATATTTACTTGCCTATGTACGTGTTCATGCCAAGTTTCAAGTTTATAAACCCAAGGAATAAGATTTTTCATAGAAACGTTTTTACCCCTTTTCCCCCCCTTGGGGGTTGAATTTCCAAAAATCCTTTCTTAGTGCTCCCCTACATATCCCAAGGAACCTACATTCCAAATTTCAGCTGTCTACGACCAGTAGTTTCGACTGTGCGTTGTCTGTCAGTCAGTCACTCAGTAACGGAAGAGTTTTATATATATAGATTGTGATTCAAATTGTGACAGGTTGCTTACCTTTCGCCTAAAATAAGAATCCCAAGTTTATAAGCCTTTCC
The DNA here is from genome assembly GCF_032362555.1 of Amyelois transitella. NCBI lineage: Eukaryota > Metazoa > Arthropoda > Insecta > Lepidoptera > Pyralidae > Amyelois > Amyelois transitella. The sequence goes on from NC_083509.1 coordinate 10,643,748, forward strand.
CTGGCCTTTTACGACATCCATGGGAAAGTGATGGAGTGGTCCTATTCTTTTTTTTTCACGGCACTAATGTTTAAGGTGATTCTATCCCATTTTTTTTGTTTTTGTTTCTAAGTATAGCATTTTCAAATAATTGATTCACGTCCATAAATTGATCATTGTCGCTTGAGTTTGCGTCCTTTGCTTTGTTATTATATCTTTGGTTGTTTGGCAAGTTATCTGGTGTTATGGGTATATCAGAATCACCCTCCAGGTGTTACTTCCAATTGCGTCTCATTCTCTTTGAAAAAGATCTTTGGTCCCTAGATTGGGTCGTACTAGTTAGAATTAAAAAATATTTTTGTGTTAAATTGACCATTTAATCAGGAAGGCTATATAACATCACACTGTAACTTTTAGTAGCGAAGAGATAATGGAAAATGTGAAAAAAAATATGGGGAGAATTATTTATCCTTGAGGGCTTCAATGATGCTCAAAATAACTATTCCACGCGGACGAAGTCGCGAACACAGCTAGTAACAGATATTAGAATTGAACACTACTTGAATTTATCCACTAATGCTACATTAGGCGTTATTGATTAGGTATGTCAATATATTAATGTTTCTACTATTTTGTATTTTTGTTTTGGGCGGTATCGTGTCATAAGTCTATTAACAATTGTAACCTCACTTTTGTTTGTTTTTCTTTTGTCTCTCTATGAATATAATGTTTATTGTTATGTGACAGTAGCTAAAACTGTGATTATGATTTTGATCTTCGTTGATTCTAAGAATGATAAGAGTTATTCATTTATGGCAAATAATTCTTAAAACAAAAACAATATTATTGATAGTACCTATATTTTTTCTTATATATAATACACCAACAATAAAAAGTTAATTATATCATTGAAAATGAAGTAGTCTCGTTTGGTTCCCGGCATCAATATTCAAAAAAAGATAGGACCACTCTCTCTCTTTTACAAAAATGTCGTAAAAGGCGACTAAGTTTATAACTTGAAATTCTTCTTTTAGGCGATGGGCTAGCATCCTGTCACTATTTGAATCTAAATTCTATCATGAAGCCACACAACTGAAAGAGGCATATCAGTCTTTCAAGTCTGGTGCTCTGTCTACCTCGCAATGGATATAGACGTGAGTATATGTATATCAAAAAGAAATCAGGTAGCTACTTCTGATTTTCCGTTCATCAGTCATAACATTGTTTTTATAAATAAGTAATGAGTTGGGAAACAAACTCCATTGTTTCTTTTTTCCATTATTAAAAAAGTATGCACTCTTTGGACGACTTTTAAAAGAACCTGTCTGCCTTTAATTCGGGAAAATGATAAATCTTCATTACTTAGTCACTTTATGACGCAGAATATAATATTTTCATGGGAAAGGAGAAGTGCAAATGGTTTAAGTGGGTTCGCTTTGTTTGTTTTGTCTGACAGAAAAATGTTTCTTAGAAAAAGAAATTGATATAGGTAAGTATCAAAAATTAAATTATTTTGAATGAAAAATAATTGTAAGAATATAAAATACTAGCTTTCATCCTCGGCTGCGTTCGCGTTTGTTTATAATTTGTGTTATTCTCGATTCCAGGACTACTTCTCAACAATAAACAAAAATATTTACCAGAACCCTACAGTGGAACTTTCACGTGGATGTAGTACCATTATGAATTAATTTATTTATTTTAACTATTTATATTGTCTACGCCGCATGGGATACAGACGCGAATATATGTATGTGTATGTATTTAAACTTTTTACTAATATTATGTAGCACAATTGGCGGACTTAATGCTAGATGCATTATCTACCAGTCAACCATTAGGTCTGACTGAGATCTTTATGTTATATTTAAGCCTAAACAAAATACAAAATAAAATAATTATAATAAATATACATAAAAAAACAATAAATAAACAATATTCATAAATAAATAATAATCCTGTGTTTATACGCACAATAAAGTTCCACTTTCACTGAAGTCTTCTGCGGGGCTGCCGCTGGAGTATTATCTGCTACACAGGTGTATACTGATGACTGGTGAACTCTAGTGGCATTTCTGACCACCAGGGTCAATGACCTGGTGTGCCCTGAAGGCTGTAGGTCACCAGGGTTGAGCGTGGCGAGGATCTGGTCACCCTGAAGCCATTGAACTCTTGGTGTTGGGTTACCTGTACAAAAAATTACATGATTAATACCTACTGTTCCCTGGAGAACTCTTCTTTTGATAGCCGGTTAAGGGCAGCTATTGAACAAGATAAGTTTGTCTTAGCCTTCTCCTTCTAACTTTTTCCGATATACTATCAAATTTTATAGTGCCGTGTGGTTCCCGGCACTAATAAAAAAAAAGAATAGGACCAGTCCATGGCGTTTCCGTGGATGTCGTAGAAGGCAACTATGGGATAGGCTAATGAACTTGGGATTCTTCTTTTAGGCGATGGGCTAGCAACCTGTCACTATTTGGATCTCAATTTTATCATAAACACAGCTGAACTGGCCTATCAGTCTTTTCAAGGCTGTTGGCTCTGTCTACCCCGCAAGGGATATAGACGTGATTATATGTATGTATGCCATTTTATAAAACTAGAGACTATCAAAAATGCATACCTACTACTTAAAAATACTTAAAAAAACAAAACTTATAAAGTGTATTAAATAAAAAATAAGATGATTATTTATAGCATTAAAAGCCGCGTTTCTTCTTTTATTGAGGAAATGTACATGCCGTAAAACTTTTTATTTGAGTGACTGTAAGGCTCTTTGACATCATAAGCAATGGGCTTTTATGATGAAACAAAAAGCATAAAAGGCATAACCGTTTTCTCTGTTTTACGCTCGGCCCAAACACAAAAGAAATTATGAGAACAACGAAACGATTACTGGAAAGTAAATTGGACCCTAAATTACTTTTTCCAATTTAGAAAAAAAAAAAAAAAAAAACAAAACGTTCCATATTCGACAGCGAAACGTTGGAATGCCTTGAATTGTGTTGCAACAAAATTGCATTGACATCAAAGAAACGGCGGCTCGTAAAACGAAAAACAGAGTAAATGATCCACTTTCATCAGGTTGATTGTTATACGCATCTGGCAAAACGTGGAGTTGGATCTCATCATTTATTCTATGTCCCTTCCTGTACTTCAATCAAATTATTCTCCTTGTGAAGACAAATTGGCTTGAGTGGAGATGTAATATACAATAAGATGTCTCGCCCGGCGGATAATTTGTATGTTTGTTTATTTACTTAGTGACAATTCTGTTTAGTGTTCATTGTACCAGACAATGAGGTTACAAACGGCTTTTAACACTAAAAAAGAAGAGGTAGTAATAGACGTACTACCTCTTTTTTTAGTGTTAAACAATATATAAAAAAATTACAAGATTACACTTCTTCCGTTACAGCAAAAAGGTATAAATAACATTGTGTATTCGAAAAAATTCTTAAATAAAATCAAACGTAAATAACAATCACAAATAAAACGTAGTGTTAAAATTTTGCCACTGATCGAGGTATAAAAGTTAAATTAAAATTCCTACCATTACAACAACATAATGAAATCAATAAAAACCTATTTTAAAAGTACAAAAAATACAATTACATTTTAAAGAAAGCGAATAATCATATCAACTTACAAACTTTTAAACTAAATTTAGTGTTACAAAAACATAGACTCACCTCCTTTGACGAGGCAAGTGAGTTTGAAATCGCCTCCCTCGTTGTAGGGGCCAGCAACCCCGGATATTTCTTTTCCATATTCGTCAAAGATCACAGGTTTACTGGGTAGCTCTGTGGAGAGAGATAGAGAGATTTATTAGCAAACCCAGTGGGCTAAATCGATTGGAATATGCAAATAGATAAAATATCTCATAGTTTAATTTTTTTTTAATTTGTTATATGTTTCGTTTTTGCTTTATTTGATCAAAATATTTAACTAAACAGGTATACCAAATACATTGTCATTTAAAACTATTATAACAAACAGCTTAAAACCATCCAACAATATTGAAATCTTCATTGATTACAATACAAAAGACAATATATCCTTAGACGCATACTGTACATAAACGTGCCTGAAATCATAGGCAAATATTACATGTAAACGGCGGTGAATCCGTATTCAAATAGATACGTTCGTCGGTGTTTATGTAAATAACACTGTTTACTCCTGTTTCCCTCCAAAATTTATTCACAATCAAAATGAAATCAGTGCGCACGGGAATCACAAAAGGCATCGAACGCGCCCCAAATATTCTCAAATTGCGGATAAACAAACTAGAAGCATGAATTAAGGAAATAACGGATATGACTCTTCACTTAGTGTAAGTAAAAAAATATATCTTGAATTTATTAATTTGTTCAATATTTGCAGATGGGAGTTGTTTTACATCGGAAAATTAAAACGCCTCAGAATTGGTGTAGGTAACTCCAATTCTGAAGCGTATACGTAAACGAAAAAAAAAATTTCTTCTAAAGTATTATTTCTGTAACTGTGTGATTTCTGTGCAATAAATACATTACAAAAAAAAACAATGAAAAATTTTGTTATTTAGTGTTTAATTTTTGACTAGAAGTGAGCTTATGATTCTCATTTAGGTTAACGTAGTAAAATAACTAAATAAAAAAAACTTGAGTCTTTGATTTTTTTAATACAACAACATGTGAGTTTGATATAAACATTTCTAATTTAGAAATGTAATTGTATCAATATGTACGTCGCCCTACATGGCTACAAATATTACAAATGACAAGCACGATCTAAGCACGGGATATAGAAAACAAAGCGCCTATATTTCTGTACTTTCAATAGTTTGCAAAGGCTGCATGGTCGAGGAAATGAAAATGTTTTCGTTGACTCGAAACAAAAGGTACGATATGAGTATTCAGGGCGGGATCCCGGCTATCAGGAGAAGAGCTCGTTTCCATTCCATCAGTGCTATCGTTTACCGCAATGAACAGATGCTCCTCGCTCATTGTTTTCATATTTCGAACAAGGATGAGGTTTGGAAACGGCTAAGCAAAAATGAAACACTTTAAAAAAACATAAAATTTGCTTTATGATTTCTAGATTGTAAAATAAATACACATGTAAAACCAGGCGTCTTTTCTGGAGGGGAAGGCAGAAACTACGTCCTTTCAATTGCCACGATCCTAGCATACTTTTTTCGCTCCATCCACATTCATAACTCTCTTCATGCAAGCTCATCGATTTTTGGGTACTGTGATTGTCCGATAATTTAAAGGTGTCTAAGCTAAGCAAAAATAGAATAATTTTCTTGGAAAATAAAATTTGCTGTATGATTTCTAGAGTTTAAAAGTTTTAATAATTTTGAGATATTGTTTCTATTGATACAAATGAATGTTACTTAAACTGAGTCAATTTAGGGAAATTTAGTCATATGGATCTTTTCTATATGTAAAAAACGTGAGTTTTAAAGTTCTAGATAAAAGATATTGTAAATGCAAAAAACGATTTGTTTATTATTTTAAATTACTCAAAAACTAATTTAATTCTAAAATTATAATAAACAAATCTCTAAAATATTTGATAATGTAAATAAATCCGACGATTATTAGTATAAAAGCGTAATCAGGACGAATTAGTTTTTGAGTTAGTAGTTCGATATAAACGTCAAAGTTTGTCCAATTAATCATGATTACGTAATGTTTCCAAACATTAACTATTTAGCATTAGCAACGTAAGATTAGTTGTTCCTTACACTCAAGGTCAATTAGTGATTTATGGTATGAAATGATCAACCTGTACATACTACATAGTATAGCTTTAAGTATATAGGAGTTATAGTTAAACCAGTTTCACGTAAAATGTTTATCGTGGTTTCAGCTTAAGGGGAATTTTGAGTTATTAAATAAAATTAGTTATATTAAATCTGATTTCATACTAATTTTTGGTTATCAAGTTGGTTACAGTGCCGTGTGGTTCACGGCACCAATGAAAAAAGGAATAGGGCCACTCCATCTCTTTCCCATGAATGTCATAAAAGGCGACTAAGGGATAGGCTTACAAACTTGGGAATCTTTTTTAGGCGATGGGCTAGCAACCTGTCACTATTTGAATCTCAATTCTATCATTAAGCCAAATAGCTGAACGTGGCCATTCAGTCTTTTCAAGGCTGTTGGCTCTGTCTACCCCGCAAGGGATATAGACGTGACCATATATATGTATGTATGATTTTAGTCGCCTTGCAGGCCTATATAGCCTATAACCCAAAAGAAATTTATATGCGCATGTTTGAATTTCAAAAACAGATTTTTCCCTCGGATACTGTCCTACACTTTATTTATTGTCATATATCCTTAATAAGCAGAAAATCAACTGTTTTTAGGAACTACTTCCTTCTTAGTCTACTTAGTTAATAAGTGTATGTAAATCTCTTTGAAAAATAGTTTTTTGTCAAATAGATAAAACATAAAGAGAAAACAGTCTTACTCATTCGTTCTTATATGGGTAAGTCTCTGAAGTAAATTTAAATAATCAAAGAACCGGGTAATTTGTAAATAAAAATTTATACATAGTACACGGAAGTAACTAATTTCAGATTCCTTTGAAAGGTTAACGTGTTGATTTGGGTATAACATTGGAACTTGGGCGTTTTATCGCGACCCAATCACCTGACCCGGCCTTGTAAACCGAAATGTAGTCTTATCAAGGGAGATGCCATATTAGACGGCCGGAAATTTAATATGTTTAATTAAAAACCCTCGGCATTTTGTTGATGAAGATTAGCTTGATAATCTCTTTATTGTGATGGTGGATTGAGAATTAATAGTTTTCCATTCTCTCTGCTTCTTTTTCTGAATCTTCTGGCTTGACTGATTGAGATCAGCATTTTCCTTATATTTTGTTGTTGTCGCTTCATTTGGTCGATTTCCGATCCCTTTCTGGTGAATTCGAGGTCACGATTAAAAAATTTCTTTGGTGTTTTCTTATTATCACTTGGTATTCACGCCAAAGTTTATTTAATATTTATTTCAATAAAACAGAATATTTGAAAAGAACTCTTAATCTTATGATGAGCTTAAATGATTTAGTAAAAACTATGCAGATGAAAACCCTCTTTGCCGGCCTCTGTGGCGCAGCGGTAGTACGCTTGTCTGTGACACCGGAAGTCCCGGGTTCGAATCTCGGCCAGGGCATGATGAGAAAAAAACTTTTTCTGATTGGCTTGGATTTTTGATGTTTATCTATATAAGTATTTATTATAAAATATAGTATCGTTGAGTTAGTATCTCGTAACACAAGTCTCGAACTTATTTCAAGGCTAACTAAATCAGTGTAATTTGTCCCGTATATATTTATTTATTTAATTACTTCTTGGAAAACTCTTGGACAAACGTGCGACTATTGTACCTATTTGTTTCATTCTATGTGGATTTGAATTTTAACTTTTTGTCTCGTTAAATACGCAAACCCAAAACAGTTAACTAAATTTCGCCATATCTTAATCGACCCAGAATTAGCATTCGCAATTGAAAACTTCAAAGAAAATGCTGTAAAGTCATTAAAACTCTCCGTCGCATTAACTTATCTCAATTCGGCCTTAAGATGCCCTGTCACAATAAAATTTTAATTCCCATAGCGACCTACATTTTTACTGTCACCGTTTGGACGTAAATCATTGTAAGGCACGCCTGGACTTAGTTTTCATGTTGATTCTGAGGATAACAGAGGGTCGTTTTACGATCGCACCGGTTTTTATCGAGATTGCCCGCCGGTACGACTTTTCATAGCCTTTGTTACCCCTCTGTTTCGGGGTGAGTTATTTTATTAAAACACAAAAAAGGGGAGAGATACGCCCCGAGATTGGGTGAGAATTTAAAGTTCTGACCTTCCATTTGAGATTTCACGATATGCTGAGATAAGACGAGATAATACCGAAGGAGTTTTTGTAATAATAGCCACTCATTGTTGACTGTAATGAGAAAGTTTCAAGGAGTGCTTTCAAAAGGTAATTTCCCCAATACTCTCAGGGTAAACTGTTAATGACTTTATTCCTTGCCGGCGTTTTAGCTTTGTTCGTGACGAATTCAATTAGCATTTGGTCATTTATCATCGCTTTGTGAGTATACTTGTAACATTTACGGTTATTGAATATTTGTGAACTTTTATAAACATCGTCCACAAAATGAGGATAAACGAAAATATTTCCATTATCTTCATCTATTTATAAAAGCTAAAGGTTTCTTATTACATCTATCAATAAGATAACAATTTGCGTTATAGAATTTGGCTGGAATTTTGTATAAAAATAGATGTACTTCAATGTCTAAGACATTTACTTGAATAAGCTTTTTAAAAATTGCCTAGTGAGAGGAGTGCGTAATCAAAATCATCTTTCATTCTAAAATCAATCAATAAATGATATTGATATATAATATTAACTGATTGTAATCTCAGAATGTTTGTTTCTCTTTTGACGTTAACTAGATACATATTACCATCAAAAACTTATTTTTAAATATTTATATTAGAACTCTGGCAAAAAATATTAAACGTAATATAAGAAATCAAGTCTTGCGTATTATTGTTTGACCCATAAACCTTCTCATGCTGAAGGAAGACACGAGCCCACACTGCCCTTTCAACTTACACATCCATACATAAAGGTATATATATACACATCATGGTATGAAAAGAGGACGACGCATCTTAGTGGGACGGTCAACAAAATAAGTCTAAGAGGATTGTTTTAAATTTATATGTCATGGAAATGTTAATGACACATTTCTGTAATGTCCTCAAATATTTCAAAAGGCAGTAATTAATACAATGGTATAAGTCACATCAACCAATAGTTACATTACCGCGTTCGAATCAGTTATCACAAAATTTGAAGGTCACCTGTTATCACCACGTCAAGTACTAGAGTTTCCAGTGTGTGAGAATTGAAAATCGATACTCATACCATTGCTCAAATTAAAACGCAGAGTACAGATACCAAGAGGAATAAAAAAAACTATTCTTACCTATAACATCAAGTGCCACCCTAGAATTTCTAGTCGGCGAGACTTGAAAATCTACACGACACCGGTACGTCGCGCGGTCGCGAGCTTGTATGCCGCGCAACTGAAGCGCGGAGTTCGGCGAGCCGAGCCAACGTGCTCGCCCGGCAAATGGCTCGTCCGTCCAGTGAGCGGACGGGCCTTCCACTCTTGTGTCGTAACTGCGAAAGAATGGAATAGAATAGAATATTTATTTGCTTTTGACTAGGGTTTACAAAATGTGTAAAAACAAAACATATTTCCTCCTGGTCAGCCATGAAATAAATTATACACAAGTCACTTAAGTCAATTAATTAATTCTTAATAAAATGATGAAAATATAATGTCAATTTGTTACAATAAATAAAAAATAAAAAATTACTAAGTAAAAAAGTTAATAAAAAATAAGAAATGTACAGTTTAGATTTAAAATTGAAAGTTGAACATGTACATACATAGATATAATCACGTCTATTTCCCATGCGGGGTAGACAGAGCCAATAGTCTTGAAAAGACTGGTAGGCCACGTTCAGCTGTTTACGAGTAGCTTAATGATATATTAAGTAGTTGAACATGAGATTGTGTAAATACTCTCATAGATAAAATTTAAATATTTTTTGAAACATTATTAAATAGTTTAGCATGTAAATACTATGGATTATAGTTCAATCTTGACTTTTAATTCACATTTTTTAACCATTCATACTGCGCTCGTTAAAATTGTTCAATGAATTTCACATAAATATGTGTTATTTATTAAATACGTCAGTTTGTTTGTAAACATTTTATTGCTCAAAAAAATCTTTGTGATTACACAGTTATTAGAATCAAAATTTGTTGACTCTTCCAAAGAAAATTGTGCCTTTTTTCTTGCTCCTAGCGCTGACACTATCGTTATACTAAATGGGGTAAGACAATACAGTGAAACCGTTGCAAATTGATGCCAACACTGCCCCGTGTTGTGGTCGGGGCAAAGCTAACCTATATCGCAGTTGGGTGCACAGATCGCACTATTGATTCTGAGTACAGTCAGTCACAGATTAGGTTTAGAATTATTTTATCAAGCGTTATTAGAGGTATAAGTTACAAGTTATAAGTTCCAAACAGTCGCAGCAATTGGATATCCATAGTCTCTCCCATGAAAGACAAGCGTGATGGTATCTATGTATGTATATTAATGTATAAGAGGCAATGCTGCCCGCGAATATATTGTTTCTTTTTTTGTTAGAGCAGTCAAACAATTGCGTCGTTTTTGATAAAATGTCGCGGGTAAGGTATATCAGAGACAATTTAAAGATTCAAAGTGTAACGATAATTAATAACTTACTATGATTGTTCTGTCAAGAGAGAAATTTTGTTGAGTACCTAAGTCTGATTTTGGTACAAAAGAACTCTTGCCTGATCTACCACATGTAGTCGGGAACATTCAGTATTAAAAGTAATATGATTCCAATCCAGTCTGCTAGGAACCACAAGCCCTAATTTTTGAACAATAGAAGAACTTCTAAATAAGAAAATGATTAAAAATTACTTGATATTTCATCTACAAAAATGTTAGACAAAGTGAGAGCAGCTTCAATAGCAATATTTCAGGAGTGCCGTTAAAACTGCAGAGTTTATTATCAAAACTACTATGTACCATTAATGCGTCGGTCGTTAATATAGATTGAACGTCAATACCAGCGACACCAATAGTAAATCTACTAACACTCGCGCAACATATCAACATTGGTTAGCAAAAAAGTTTGCAGCGCAAAATATTTCATACAACCGAATAGCCCCTGCAGAATCAATGCGAAAGTTATGAATATACAAGCGCAAACTGCAGTTTTGATGCCGACTAACTTTTGTCCGCGTCTGTACAAGTTCATAACAGAAGCGATAGCCAATGGAACACGAGTACAGTTCCCAAAGTTCAGGGTAAATAACCCTATTGATTGTAGGGCGTACAACAGTCAATTTTGTTCGATTCGACCCTTTGTATAATGAATGTCAACGTAAATAGATTTGATACACTGAATCGGTTTGATGGACAATGTTTTATCTATAACTAAACTAATGTTTTATATATATCTGAGTAAGCTCCGCATGGTGTATTTTTGAGTATATAGTGTACTTTTCGGGTAAAATTGCATTAGTAACAGATGTAGAAATGAAGATTTATTTTTGTTTTTTAATTTGACGACCTCTTTGGTGCAATGATAATGTTTCTATCACTGAACTCAGATTAATCAAACGTAATGATAATGTTTCTTTCACTGAACTAAGACCGATAAAGGGTATCGAACCTCGGTCAGGTCATGATGAAAAACAAACTTATCCTGATTGACCTAGAATAATCTTGAATATTTATCAAATTTGGTATTTATAAAAAAAATTATACATCGTTGGGTTAGTGTTTCACCACTCTAGTTCTGAACTAATTTTGGTTCAATCTGTAAAATTTGTCTCACACATATCATTAAATTTTGTTTATACCCTTCTTATTTTTGACCAGGTCGGTGGTTCTGTTTTGTTTATACTCTCCCTCATATTTACGTATTCCCAGTTGCATCCTCATCTGTAAAGCTTGAGAGTCGAGGGTCTAATTTGTTTGACTTATCGCAGTCCGAAGGGTAACGGTGATAAAACGCAACGACCTGCTGCGAGGATTATGACTAAACCACAAGGTATTTCTCTAATTGAAAATTTTCATAATTCACCGAAAACTTTCACTAACGGTAGAAATTAATAAATCAGAATAAAATTTAATGTTTGGATGATGATGCAGAAATTGTTTTTTTTTAGTAAATTCATATCTTTATTTAATTTATACCAGAATTTTTTTAAGACCCATCATACATATGTACATATAATTACATCTATTTCCCATGTGGAGAAGACAGAGCCAAAAGTCTCAAAAATACCAATAGGCCACATAAAGCTGTTTGACTTAATGATAGAATTGAGATTTAAATAGTTACAGGTCGCTAGCCCATCGCCTAAAAGAAGAATCCCAAGTTGATAAGCTATCTAGTAGTAGTTATCTAACTAGTAGGAAGTATTTTAAAGATATTTTTAAGATCATGCTCTATTTTTTTAGCATTTCAATATACTTACTGCAAATTTCAACCTTATAGTACCTACACATAGAATCTATATAAAATAGCTGTGACATTCAGATAGACATAACGAAACTATAAGAGTTGTTGCCATTTTGCTACGGAATCGTAAAATTTATTCTTTCTAATGCTTACGTATAAAGAAAGTCTGGGCTCTCAAGAAAATAGTCATAAAATAATAAATTCGTGGACATACTAAAAATAGGTCCCTTATTAGGTCGTTGACACTGCGCTAAATGAATTCATACAAATGACCGTTCTTACTGTCACAGTGCCCCGGGGATCGGCTCCACGTTTTATTGGATTACAAATAAGAAAGACTGCGCGGACAGAAATGTTTATGTTTCTTGTTAAAGTATAAAGAATTTTGTGGCATATTTTAGTCAAGAAATTAATTATTTTATTTAGAGAGTGAGTACGCAGTGGGCGCTAGTTACATACATAGATCATGTGCTCGTTAGCTCGATAGCTCGTTGATAGAGCGACCAAAATCGATTGCATACGTCACGATTACTATACAAAGATTAGCAAAATTAAGTAATGCCGTCTGGGTCCCGGCACCAATAGAAAAAAGAATAGGACCACTCCATCTCTTTCCCATGGATGTCGTTAAAGGCGATTAAGGAATGGGCTTATAAACTAGGACTTCTTATTTTAGGGGATGGGCTAGCAGCCTGTCACTATTTGAATCTCAATTCTACATACCTTTAAGCCAAATAGCCGAAAGTGGCTGAAAGTGGGAAATCAGTCTTTTCAAGACGATTGGCTCTGTCTACCCCGCAAGGGATGTTGGCGTGATTATATGTATACATACATTCATAAAATCACGCCTCTTTCCCGGAGGGGTAGGCAGAGACTACCTCTTTACACTTGCCATGATCTCTGCACACTTCCTTCGCTTTATCCACATCATAACTCTCTTCATGCAAGCTCGGCGGTTTCGGGTACCCTTGACCTAACCCTTTACCTGGACGTCCTTAATTTGATCAAGATACGTTCGTCTAGGTCTTCCCACTCCGACCTTTCCCTCCACACTCTCCTTGTCTATCTGCTTAGTCTACCTGCTTTCATTCATCCTCTCTGCATGACCAAACCATCTTAACATACCCTTTTCTATTCCTGTAACTACATCTTCTTTCACATCACAACATTCCCTTATCACGCTGTTCCTTATCCGGTCACTCAATTTCACACCCATCATACTCCTTAACGCTCTCATTTCCACTGCATTTATTCTGCTTTCGTGCTTCTATGTATGTTTGTATTTATTAGCAAAACTAAAATACATGTTGCTTGAACCTCAGTTTTTTTAAATAAAAAAAAGTAAAGTAAATTTTATTTGAAGTTAAAAAAAGTTAAGGTCATTAAAATATTCTTTTAAGTATATTTTTTATTCATAGCTCTTATTACATTTAAGAACAATACTAAATTCTTGAAGATTAAAGAGGATTTTCCATATTATCCAAGAGGATATAAATTGGAATAGTTTTATTCTTGGTAGTATTTACTAGTTACAAATGACAAAATATACGGAACTTAGAATCAACTGTTATTAAAATAATTTTAACCAAAGGTTTTCTACCCCGCATTTTTGTTTCTTGCTTAGCCATTTTTTCGCCCCAAAAGCATTTTATATATACTGAATTTTCCCAAAATCACTAAAAGGTTTTAGAGTGCGCACCAAACTTTATCTTTTTAAACTCATTAGCCGACATTAAGTTTATTATTCTGCATTAATTTGATTAAGAACGCAGGAAGTTTCCACTTACTTATACTTCAAATTTTTTTTATATATTTCAGAAATTTTCTTTCATTTAAGCCAAAATTTTTTTTTTTTTTTATATATATAATCAACATTAACGACACACTACCGGTTCCAGGAAGTTGAAATTTGGCATGTATTTTAATTGGGAGAATATCTTTAATATATAAAATTAAATATAAAATAAGATAACATTACATCAGGGTCTACATTTAAACTAGGGCGAGCGTCAACAATTTGAAAATGGCCATATTGCCAATTTTGACCTAGAAACAATGTTAAGCTTAGAAGCATGACTCCCAAAAACCATGTTACCGTGTAAACTTTGTAATAAAATTATAGGAGTGTTCATTGCTACGCTGGAAATTCAAGAAGCGTATAACTCTAGGCCAAATTATGCAAACAAGCCCTCCTTTTCAACTTGAAACTTTACAACGAGTCTGTCAAATTTGTGGACGCGTCTCGACGTGATTAAAATAAAATTATCCCGTTAACATAAATTGTCTAACTTGAATGAAGTACTAAAAATGGATAAAGTACGATAGTTAATTTTTTAGCTTTTGAACCAGCTTCTTCCATGAAAATACGGTAAAAAGCAATTAATTAACGTAAAATGTTGCTTAAAAGTTTTAGTAGAAGTGTCATCGCTGACTTCTTTGTAAAAGTATTGCTGAAATTATGTTTTCATCATTAGTAATTCTCAAGTTGTATTTTTTCCAAGTCAGATAATTAAATGGAATAATAATACAATTTCTCATTAACTTAAAATGGAGTTTTATAATCAACATAAATAGTAAGTACTACATACAAACATACATACATATGGTCACGTCTATATCCCTTGCGGGGTAGACAGAGCCAACAGTCTTGAAAAGACTGAATGGCCACGTTCAGCTATTTGGCTTAATGATAGAACCGAGATTCAAATAGTGACAGGTTGCTAGCCCATCGCCTAAAAGAGGAATCCTAAGTTTATAAGCCTATCCCTTAGTCGCCTTTTACGACATCCATGGGAAAGAGATGGAGTGGTCCTATTCTTTTTTGTAATAGTGCCGGGAACCACACGGCTTTTTATATTAATTTACGAGTACATTCATATGTGTCTCAAAGCCTTCTCATCGAATATCCATAGTGAATTACTCTCTCATTATGATAATTACCAATTTCACACGGACGATGTTTCAGAGTACAACTCACACAAGTTACGAAAACAATGTAACTAAATTTATCAAGACATTATGCGACTGCCTTTATTTAAACCAGTTACGTAAGTTAAATTTAATTGCTTCAGATGTTGGTATGTTTAGTTTCCAGAAAGTTCCGATTGGGTCTGTCGTTAACTCAAATATTGGGTACCAAAAGGCCGGTTGTAATATTTGCGAGGGTACACCGCAAATCCACATGCTTAGAATCGAGTTTCTGATCTTTCTCGTCCTTTGAGATCTTCATTTGTTCTATTTCACCGATTTCCACTTTGTTTGTGTGTTTCTGTTTAATTGGCGCTGTGGAATTTGCTTGATTCTGTCTTCTCATTAAATTTAAAAGCTAACTCTTATCGCTGGAGTTAAGTGGAGTTTATTTCAATTCTTATTCTTTGTTACCGTATCCTTCTTTATATATGCACGATTTATTAGTTTATTCCAATTTATTCTGTCACTTGTTACCTCATTCTCTCTTATTCATCTTTTGGTATTCCCGTTGCACCCTCTACCATAATGCTTCGGAGCCTAGGGACTGCTAACTTGTTATATTAATATCTGTATTTATACGTATCAACTTTAGGTATATATTCTGTTACCATTGTATAATGTTTAAGCATTTATTTATCTTGCTCTGCGCCAACGCCAACCTCCTGTTTGGTTTCCTTCCACCCATAAGTTGACTGCAATAAACTGAATTAGCGCTAAGTCCGCCGTCTGTTTTTTTATGTTTTACTCTTATGGTGCAATAAAGAGTTTTATCTATCTTTACATATACTACATCATCCTTTTCTTTGCATTACTCATACTATTGTTCTTCGATTTTCCCCTATTGTTATAAACTGACATCTCCATCTTTTAAGTTTATAATATGACTTTCTTCTAGTCTATGTCCGTACCAACCCAACCTACTCTGACATAAATTTTCATTATTTTGATGCCACTTTCACACTTAATTTAATTTATCTTGTTACATACGTAACTTATGATTGCGTCGCAATATATCCGAACAGAAAATTATGCCACAGATCCGCGCGTTCATTCGTTTGTTAGAATATTCCATGTGTATCTCCCGAGGATTCGAACCCTAATAATGTCGATCTGATTGTATATCTGCACCACATTGCGTATATCAGTTCGATCGTATGCAGTAAACATTTCGCTATTTTATTGTTCGCAACGTCGATAAATTCTTGCTTGTGAGTGAAATATGTTCGGTTCATATATACTGTAAACCGCAACTTTTGCGTTGATATTAAAGCCAGATATTTTGGGAAACTAGGAACAAGGAATGTGCTCAATAAAATATGATGGAAAAATTGTTTAATATAAAAATTATTTAATGCGAAATTTGTATTCGAAGCATTTTGAAATGAAATAAATAAATAAGTTGCGAAGAAACAGTACAAAACTGAAGTCGGCATGCATGATCTGCCCATGGCCGCAGTGTCGTGTAACGTTGTTATAATTAATGATATTTTTTCTATTATTATAGTATACTGTGCGTTAAAGTGTTTTTAAATAAATAATTCATATTAAAAACTGTTTTTATGATTAAAAAGGTGGCCATTGCCCATGCCCAGCAATGGGACTTCACTAGATTATCAGTTCTGCTGAAGATAGCATTGCAAGTGATACTTTAGAGGCTGAGGGAATTGGCAAAGTTTTTACGTTCGACACAAGCTCGCCTTGGGAACGTGAGTACTTCGAAATAAAAATAAACAAAGGAATATTGGTAAAATGAAATTATTTCATCTATAAGTCTCATTTAAACTGTAATACTATATTACAGAATAAAAATAAAAATTGCAACATCAGTTCTCGCGTATCGGTATAAATAAAATAATGAAACGAATGCAAAAATTATAAGAGCTCAGAAAGATTTAATGAAAAAAATTATAACAAGAAATTGAAGGATTTCTTTCTCTAATTAATGACGCATTTGAAATATTTAACAAGGAGAAAAATTTTCTCTCTAAAAATTGAATTTCCCGCGAAAAGAAACTTAAACAAATTAATTGGATAGTGCGCCCCGTTTCCCGCTGATATTAATTGAGTGTTCGTAATAATGTAATTCTACGAAGCGGTTACTGCTGCTTGATTACTTTTTGATGAGTTTGGTTTTAAAATAATTGCTCGTATCTTTACACCATCGATGTAAATACAGACGTGTTTCTCCGTAATCAGTATTTGAATGCTATTGGTTTTTCATTTCGCTCGCTAGTGTACTTCTGCGTATACTGATACATGTTGTAAGTTTTTGGGGGAGTAATTAAAAAAAAATACCAATAATAGGTTTTTTTTTCAAAATACATATGAAGTAATATGATTGATGAAAACCAAGAAAACATCCATGCTATTTGTAAATATGTGTAAGCTCATGAAAAAAACGAAAAGAGATACCTGACTGGCCATGGCTTGTACCTGTAACTTCTGACAATAACTTTTATAAAAAGAGAACCGCAACACAAACAACTAAAAATAACTTTTATTTGAAAGCGGTTAAAAATTCAATTTCAAGCGTCACAAGGAGAAAGGAAAGAAGAAGGATAATAAATCCAAACCTACTTTTTTGCAAGCATATATCGAACAAGATCTGGTTCAATATAGAAGCGACAGTTCAGAAATATTTGCACTATTGCCACAGCGGCCTCGCATGCGGGCCGTATCTAAATTTTACATAAAGCTACGAAAAATTCCGGTGTGACGCGACTCGGCGCAATGCGGCATCCGCAAATATTGTGACAAGACCCGACGAGCATTCGAAATTGAACATTATATTTCAAAGTTTCCTCGTGTGGAGAGGGTGAACTTGGACAATTTAGAGAAAGTTATCCACGTGGAATTTACGTTCTTAACTCTACGGAGTTGAGGTGTTTGGAATTTTTTAGATTTAAGCAACATTGTTCGTCTTTTGTGCGGCTGTGATTAAAATGTTAGCGGTATTATAGTGTTATGTGATTGAAAATAAGTCTTAAGCTTATAGTTTTTTATCAGTGTGTTCCGTGATTGAGGAAAATCTAAAAATACTTTATTTTTTCAATATTGTAAGATTTATTCAAATAGTGACAGGTTGCTAGCCCATCGCCTTAAAAAGAATCCCAAGTTTGTAAGCCTATCCCTTAGTCGCCTTTTACGATATCCATGGGAAAGAGATTGAGTGGTCCTATTCTTTTTTGTATTGGTGCGGGGAACTGGATAAATAAATTAATTGAGTAAGACATTAATTACCCATCACCCCAAAGAATTATCTTAAGTTTATAATCCTTAAATCGCCAGTTGCTAGACTTTGTGGAAACCTGTGTACATACTAAATGGTCACGACTGCACAGATTTCTTCACAAACTATCGTCAAGTGGAGAGACCAAGCACTAATTAAAAATGGAAGTATCCGACGCCGATAACTCTGCAAAACCATTTCTTGCCACGGAAAGTTTTAATTCCGTTAATTTCTGAAATATTCCCGGATAGTTGGGCATGTTGCCAAATTCCCGCTTTTTGTTAGCTAGATTCCTTAACTAGCATAAGGTGGGAACTTACTGCATTAATAGCGATTAAGCTTAATTTTAGTACCTTCTGGCGTTGAGATTCGGCTATTCGTAGTGTAATATTAGCACAGTTTGCAAGTATGATAATTATGTGTAAAACTCATTTTTGCTATCATGAAAGTTGCAAATGGAGATGATACTATTTTTTTTTGTAAGTTATAATTGACTTGGTGATGTGTTTTTCATTGTGATAAAAAAAATTCAATTCGAACCAGAAGTTCCTGAGATTAGCGCGTTCAAACAAATAAACACACAAACAAATAAACAAACAAACTCTTCAGCTTTATAATATTAGTATAGATAACAACCTACAGCGTTGTTCATAAATATTACACACTTTACATACATTTTAAAAACTTCTATTACTTGACTAACATTGTCAGACTTTTTTCATGATATGTTAACACTGGATACACTATTTAATCAATATTCATTATCTGTTTTTAAAGAAGTTATATATTTTTTCTAATTCTAGAACAAACATCATAATCATATGAAATTCAGGTAACCAATTAGATAACATTAATAATAACAATAAGAATCTCAATTCTATCATTGAGCCATACACCTGAAAGTGGCCTATCAGTATTTTCAAGATTGTTGGCTCTAGTACACCGTAAGGGATATAGACGTGATTATATGTATGTATGTGTAAGTAACCAATTTTGTAAAACTATACCTGCAGTTTTAAGAGAAAGTCAACAAATGATTAATGCGTCCCTTACTACTATTACTACTACTACGTACTAATTGTTTGCGAAACCAAAAACTGAATAACTTTTGACTGGTCAGTGAAAATAACTTGTTTACTTTTCTGCAGTTACAACACTCCGTTATGAGGTTAAAGTCTGGGTAAATATTGGATCTTTCTCATATTCTAGTAAAATGTTGGTTTGTTTTAGTTATTCGGTGTTTACGAGTGCAAAAATTAATTAAAAACAGCAATTTTTGAGTCGCTCTTTTTAAACAAAGGCTCATCATTATCTGTCCATCTACATTTTTAGTCCGATAGGATCCGATTTATATTTCCACTTAACGCTTAATGGCCATCGCATTTATAACTAATATTATAAATGCGAAAGTAAGTTTATTTGTTTGTTGTCTCTTCACGCATTATCTACTAAACTAATCTACTTTAAATTTTGCGTAAAAATACTTTAGACTCTAGAGAAGCACATAGGGTACTTTTCATCCCGAAAAAACTAATTCTCGTGGGATTTGCAAAATAACCTATATTGTTTGTAGGTGGCGCTAAATTGCGCGAAGTTATTAAATACAACATGTGTAAGTGTGTTCATCCGTCTTTCACGTCAAAATCACTAAACTTCTTATATATAAAATTCTCCTGTCACAATGTTCGTTCCCGTACGCCTTCGAAACAGCTTGATCGATTCTCATTAAATTTTGTGAGCATATCGAATAGGTCTGAGAATCGGCCAACATCTATTTTTCATACCCACAAAATGCAAAACAACGTCTGCCCTATGAAATTTTGAAAACACATATAGTGTTGATCACTGAGATGGACTTACGCGGGTGGTGCCAGGAACCGCACGGCACATAGAAAATTCATCACTAAAAATAGACAGTTCTGCTATTTCCGTTCCAACTTCATAGTTGGAAATTTCTCGTAACTGTAACACCAACTCGAATGACAGAAGTTCAATAACTAAAAACTTGCCTTTCACAAAGGTATATTATACCGAAAAGTTAGGAATTCCCAGGGAAATGACCCTTCACTTTAAGTAAAGGGTTACAAATTAAAATACTGTTTTATTGTTGAAACGAATTGTGTTCTCACGAAATCAAATGAATTTGCAGCTTTGTGTATTGTTATTTTATAAATATATACAGGACAAATTACACATATTGAGTTGGCCTCGAAGTAAATTCGAGACTTGTGTTACGATATACTTACTCAACGATAAAATATTTTATAATAAATAATTATATAGATAAACAACCAAAGCCCAGGCCAATCAGAAAAAGTTCTTTTCTATCATGCCCTGGCCGGGATTCGAACCCGGGAACTCTGGTGTCACAGACAAGCGTACTACCGCTGCGCCACAGAGGCCGTCCGTAGTATTTTGGTACTGAGTAATATATCTTTTAACGATTAATACAATTTTTTTTTGACGCTTAGAATTTTAGTTTAGGTAAAATAAAGTGTAAAAGTACTTTGTCCACATGTAAATAAAAAGTTTGCAATGTGCCGGGAGTGACACCAGAGGTCGTGGCAGACCACCGGAACGCTGGGTAGATTACATCCGACGGCACGAAGGATGAGACTGGATAAGCTGAACACCAGATCGCCTAAAGTGGAAGAAGAGTGAAGAGGCCTTTATCTTAGACTGGAGCCTTAAAATGCCACTATGATTATAATGGCACTAGTTATACCCGCGACTTCGTCCGCGTGAAATAGTTACTTTGGGCATCATTCAAAAGCCTGGCCCTAAAGGATGAATAATTTCCCCCGTTTTTTTTCACATTTCCCATTATTTCTTCGCTCCTAATTGCAGCGTCATATGATATAGCCCAAAGCCTTCGGCGATAAATGTTCTATTTAACTCAAAAAGAATTTTTCAATTCGACCCAGTAGTTCCTGAGATAAGCGCGTTCAAACAAACAAACAAACTCTTCAGCTTTATAATATTAGTATAGATTAGTCTCGGTTTCATCCTTACATGTTGGACTATTATCTTGGATCACATAATCCTAGTTTTTACTCGAGAGCGACCTGATCTCCTTTACTTTATATACCTACCATATGAGATTATAGTTTCACCTACAGTTCCAGTTGCCTAAATGTACGAGTTTCTACACGATGTGTTATTTCACCGTAAGAGCATCGCACTCAAAATTGTAATTTTATCGTAGCAGAAGTATTCGTCTCGACCGCCACCAAAGGGAAGATCTTCCGCCAGGCTAGTTGTTATGCCTTGGGAACCGCGGCTCCGAAGATATGGAGTCGGAGTTTGTATTTATGCTCCAAACCGTGAAATCTTTGTTTGCGCGATTTAGACTCTTCGCTGCTATTGACTGAGCGCGTCATTTTCTTTGCTATGATTGACATATGAGTTGGTGTGTGACATAACTCAATAATTAGTCACTGGTACAAAAACAAGTTAGGATTTGAATATGTGCCTTCATATGACTGCATAAAATTTATATTATTCATTATTGTCAAAATTTGAAAGTTTCCACATTGTCTGTAGCTTTACATAATGATGTCACTAGAGACCTAAGCCCTACAAATTGTGTCTGCGTAATTTGAAACTGCATTTGCAGAGCTATTTCACAAATTCGGGCTTTGTTCGCAATTTATAGACAATATTATTCATGTGAGTCGTTATTAAAATGGTCGATAAATTTCAAATCTTCATAGACTTTACCATCATTACTTTATATCATCATACCTACTTGTAGGAAGTTTGCTGAAATGATTAAAATATTTGCGCTGGCATAAAATATGATTAATTTTGACGTTCTATATTCTTTCTTATTATAAATTACGTATTTAGATCATTAACATTAAGTCTATACTCTAAGATTTAAACACAGTGAAGTGAAGCGAAGCGAAGTGAAGTATAAGAGTACATAGGATGGTGTTCCTAAAAAACTCTTTCGGCATAATGCTGCTTGTAAATCATATACTACACAGCGCTAATCTTCCGGGGGTACAAAGCCTTTCTCAGTACTTCTGATGACTCTAAACACGTTTAATATAGATTTATACATTTCGGGCAGAAAGATCTTGGGCCATAATCTAGTTCGAAATATTTGTCAAAAAAAAAAATACATAAGCATCCCATTCAAAGCTGGGTTTATGGGGTGTTTACGTGATGTATGTTCTGATCCTTTAAGACAAGGTCCATCCGTCAAAACTGTGGGTAAGCTGTCACCGCGGGCGGTTGGTCCAGCGAAAAAATATGGCATTATTTTGTAACAGATGGGTTCGAATGTGCTGCGAATTAAAATGGAACGTTGGTCGTGTGAAAAAATATGTTTTACATGTATGTCGTTCTGTGTGGATGATTGTTGTGCGCTATGTATGTATCGTGTGGTTTCCGCCAGACTAGAATAAAATCACTCTGTCGCTTTCATGATAAAAAAACTAGCAAAATCACCTAGTGCATGTATCCATGCTTTCAAATAAAAAAAAAAGTGAGTAGCACCTGCTTTTCTTTTCATATAAACTTTGGGATTTTTCTATTATATGATTGGCTAGCAACCTATCATTATTTGAATCTTGAATCAATCATTAACGTAGTCAGAGTAATAACGTTAGTTCTCATCACTCTAGAGAGACGCCAGGGGTTCGCAAATAACCAATTCTTGACTCTAAAACGATGTCGTTTATTCTATTTTGCCTACGGAATCCTAAAAATTACTAGACTAAAACCGTAACTTATTTAAAGCTTCACATAAGTCGGGTAAAGTAAACTAGGTCGCGGGTAACACTATACTTTTCAAGTTTTGTGTATTAACTACAGTTGTTTTAACCGCTGGTTGAAATAACGGAGTGAAAATTAAAAAGGTATGTTCTAGGTCACCTGAAATACCAGTGTTTAACGGTTCAAGCACTGAAAACTGTGCTGAAACTTTGACCTGCAAGTTTAATTAAAATTCTGAGAGTCGATTAATCACTTTCTGCGAGTATGTTTT
The DNA here is from genome assembly GCF_032362555.1 of Amyelois transitella. NCBI lineage: Eukaryota > Metazoa > Arthropoda > Insecta > Lepidoptera > Pyralidae > Amyelois > Amyelois transitella. The sequence continues at coordinate 10,667,019 of NC_083509.1, forward strand.
AAAGAGAAATGGATTTTCGTATTTCCAGACTATATTCAAATGGCGGTATTAATTTTATGAATGTATGTATGATTTCACGTCTGTATCCCCTGCGGGGAGTGCCAAAAGTCTCGAAAGACTGAAAGTCCACGCTCAGCTGTATGCCTTAAATAATGAAATTGAGATTCAAATAGTGATAGGTTGCTAGCCCATCGTCAACAAGAAGAATCCCAAGTGTATGAAATTAATAACTTCACATGGACTGCTTAGAATAATTAAGGTATCTTTGAAGCAGCGAAAAATGGTCAAATATTTTAGTAAATACTAGCTTTCCGCCCGCGGCTTCGCCCACGTGTAATTCGGTTATATATAGCGTTTTTTAATGATTTCGACAGGGCTTTTTCTTCCACAGGCTGAAATCTTGTTACAACTGGAATTAAATATAGCCTGTGTTACTCAGGGATGATGTAGCTTTCTAATGGTGAATGTTTGAAATCGATTCAGTAGTTTCGGAGTTTATCGATTACATGTGTAAACAAACAAACATATAAAAAAATAGATTGTTCCTCTTTATAATATTAGTATACATACAAATCTATATAGAAAAAGTAAAGCGAGACAAAATCATCGTCTCAAAAGAAAAAAAAAACAGGATTTATAGGACGAAGAGGCCTTACAGGATTTCCTTCTGTTTAAGTATTTGCGTCTGATAGTCATCATCCCATGTGAATGAGCTGATGATGGAAGGTACAACTCCTCAACGGTTAGGAGTTGAAAGAAAATTCTTACGAAGTTATACGTACATGTGAGGCTATTAGGTTGACCTGATAATAAAAAGTAAATCTCATTAACGTCAAGAATTTAGGTGAAAATGGATGCGGACAAATTTCGTCTCTTCACTTGTTTCCTTTTAGCTGTTTGTATGGGTAGTGTTAACACAAAATAGGGATTTAAAGGCTTGATGTTATTAATGTTATGCATGTATGTACATAATTATGTATGTTATTATGTATGTTAAAGAGACGACTGAAAGTTGTCATACAAAGTCTTCTTTTTTAAGGATGGGAAATCATCAAATGACCTATCCCGCTCTGGGTGGAACGGAAGGGAGTGTCAGACTTTTACTGACTAAAACCCACCTCGTTCCTTCAGTTGCCCTTTGCGTTCCGGGGCCACGGTATCTCGTTAGAACTTTCCCGCAGCCCCGGCTCAGTTTATCCCGTTTCCCCCCCTTGGGGGTTGACATTTCAAAAATCCCTTCTTAGTGCTCACTTATGTTACTAAAGGAACCTCTGTTCAAAATCTCAGACTCCTATACCGAGCGGTTTCGGCTGTGCGTTAATAAATCAGTCACCCAATCGCACCCCCTAAATCACGATTGGAGGGTAGTTTGAAAAAACTTATAATGTCAAACATATTTACTTGCCTATGTACGTGTTCATGCCAAGTTTCAAGTTTATAAACCCAAGGAATAAGATTTTTCATAGAAACGATTTTACCCCTTTTCCCCCCCTTGGGGGTTGAATTTCCAAAAATCCTTTCTTAGTGCTCCCCTACATATCCCAAGAAACCTACATTCCAAATTTCAGCTGTCTACGACCAGTAGTTTCGACTGTGCGTTGTCTGTCAGTCAGTCACTCAGTAACGGAAGAGTTTTATATGTATAAATTGTAGGAGACTGAATGAAAAAGGCGTTACAACAATTATTAGTGCAGTTGAAATTCTCAAATTTGATGCCAGGTAGAATACGGATCGTTATATGTTTACACATCATGTTAAAAACAAACAAACATATAGATGACTGGATACGCAAGATGTTGTCTCTGCCTACCCATCTGGGTAAAATGCTTTATCTCAATAGGTAGGTATATTATCAATGGATATTGTGTTATCGAAATTCTTGTGGATATTATCCACAACTTTTTTTCATACGACAAAATATATTTGTAGTCATAATGTATCCAACAGAGACATTTAATATCCAAGCAAATACATCACATTGTTAATATGAAGAATTAAATCTCTTGCTTGAAGGACCCGTTGAAACATAACAAATGAAATATGTTAAGGAAGGGACCGGCGAGTTATGCAAAGGGTTGTTATGTTAACTTGTATATTGCGTTCTACACGCGTAATGGATGAATTTTGGTATACACATGCTCTTTATAGAAATTATGACATTTTACATTTATAAATATATTTTTTTTATATTTGAATTTCAGTTCTATCATTAAGCCATCCATGCAGCTACACGTTATCCCAGCCGTTTTAAAAGACGTTGGCTCTGTCTACCCCGTAAGCGATTTGCAAAAAATGTGGCGCAAAATACGTTGCTTTTTGTAGGTAGGCGTTTAATTCGTAGTTTATGAAGGTGGTGTCAATTACTTACATTTTTTAAAGATAGATGGCGTTAGATTCATTACTTTTTGTAAATGGCGGTCAATTCACGCGTGCGAAGCTGCGGGGAAAAGCTACTACACAATAATCATCCAACATTTTCTTCCAATACTGATAGATGTTGAGTGATTGAGTGACATACAGAAAACGCGCAGATGCGAAAATAGGAGGCGTAGGTAGCTAAAATGTAGCACGTATTGTACGCTCAGCTCAGTACAGTAAGTACGTGTTACATTTTAGCTACCCGCAAAATTATGTAAAAAGTAAAAGTAAAAAGAATTTATAAATAAAACACCATAACAAACAGGCAAAAAAGGAAACAATTATATGTAGAAAAATAAACATAAAATAAACAACAGAATGGTGTAATGATATTTATGTATATGTGTATAATTGTGCTGTTCCTAACTCTATGACTTTATTCATCTACATTCCTCGAAGCCTTTATTTAAATAAATATTAAGAGTATATCTTTATCTTTCACGGGGTAAACGGAGCCTACCGTCGCAAAAAGGCTAAATGGCTACGATCAAAAGGATGTTTCTTTAATGATTCTATTCTAATCAATGATGTGTGCAAAAAAGGCATTTGTTAAACCTGAATTTAAAAGTTATGATAATATTAAAAAAATACATTGTACATCCAACACATGTGACATTACTGTAAAGATCCACTGAGGAAAGTCGATGAACTTTATGCTATTTGGGACTGACGTAAAAAGGGTTTGTCCCTCAGGACGGAAATTCATCATAATAATCAAACGAATATATTTCTGGTTTTCAGTTTATGTCATGTCGACTTTAATCTTTCCGCGGATGTATTAAGGTAGTTTTTTATTCGTTATTTTAATATACGCAGATTTGAATGCGCACAATACGGACATTCCTTCCTTTTGTCAGGGGTCGGCCATATTTAAGCAGAGTTCACAACTAAGTAGAAATAACTAAAATAACTGGCCGTACTGAAAATAAGCGATATATCAAATTTATTTTGTTTTTTGTTATCAAAATAGCAGTTTATTTTTTTAATCAATTTATTGCTTAGGTTAAAGGTTTGGTTATCATTATAGTAATGAAGTATACCTAATCCACACTGTGCAGTTTATCACCGATGGCCATTTAGAAAAATTTCATTTTTCATCATGACCTGTACGAATCTTACCCGGGACCGTGACTCGCAAATAAGCACGATCCTACTGTGCCATAGATAAATATCACGCAACTTAGAAACGGCGTTGTCAAAGCTTCCACTTCACATATTTCCATTTCATAGAAATTCGTTTTCATGGCGTCACCTCCGCGCCCATATTTACAACTCCGTTATATTTGTGAACGGCAAATGGTGTAAATTGCGATGGTTTGTTGCGACATTTGTAAATGCAAAATTGATTAATTTTGTACATGTACTTAGGTTCATATTGACTCAGCAAAAATAAATACTTTTTTTAATACTCACAACCTGCGCAACAATTGTAGTATTAGGCGATACAGCTAATAGGCGTGTAGTCGTGTTGTTTTATCAGGTTAAGAATTATATAATGCCGTGTGGTTCCTAGAACTAAACGCTCACAAAAAGCTGAACGTGACCAGTATATCAGTCTTTTCAAGGCTGTTGGCTCTGTCTACCCCTCAAGGGAAATAGACGTGATTATACGTATGTTTGTGTAGTATTATATAAACCACTTTGCTACGACATCTCAATGACCTATTTTTTTATCTTAATCTCGAAGAATACAAAAAATTACACTGACCTGTATACAGGGTTATCGTCCCGGTACCACACTACGAGTAGCATGCTGTCGTTCCTCTGAGGGGGGCGGGAGTCGCAAGGCAACTCTGCTTCACCACTGACGACAGCTGACACTCGGGTGATCGCGCCCGTCACTGACACAGGACTGGCTGTGGACAAAAAAAAATGTATTTAAAAAAAAAAAAGAAATTAAGCACGAGTCGGCCTTGCGCGCGGAATATTCCATTTATGAAAAAAGTCTTGGCTGTCTATATCGATTTAATACCTAAATAGATTGACATATGATATTAAGTGTCATCTATTATCAAATAATACGATGTTTTAAAATACATATTACGTTTCATTACAACCTAACTGTAAAAAGGAAGACAGAATAAAAACTTTTTAGAAAACTGAACGCCACATTTAGATTTAAAGCCTAAATTAAGAATCCTAAGTATATTAATATTAGCCTTTACTAATGAATTTTTTAAATATGCATGGAAAGAGAAGCACTAGCTCACACTATATTTTTTTACGAATATACACATGTATATTAGGTGTTTTAAGTAAATATACATATACGTACATATACAATAAAACCAAATTTTCTCTTAATACATTGTTTCGTCGTTTTGTCGTAATTTCAGCGTAGAAGTTTCAAATATACAAAGAAGACACTGTAAACGTTGTATTTTTATAAAATTAAGAGAAGTATAAAGAGCAGATGATTACATACATATATAGGTACATACATAAAAACACGCCTTTTTCCCGGAGGGGTAGGCAGAGACTACATCTTTCCACTTGCTACGATCTCTGCAAACTTCTTTCGCTTCATCCACATTCATAACTTTCCTCATGCTAGCTCGGCTTTTCTGGTCCTCTTGACCTGACCTTTTGCCAGGACATCCTTAATTTGATCAAGGTACGTTCGTATAGGCCTTCTCATACCAAAAAATACATCTATAAATTAAAATCTTTTCAAATAAAGGTGTGGCAGTTTGACCACTTTTTTTTTTGTTTTTATAGACGATTGATGATAGTCGTAATAAAGTGGAATTATCGAATTGGCACGTCAGTTTTGTATGTATTCTATCCATTATCACGAATAAACGTAGCTACAAAATAGTATAGGTAAGAGATAAAACAAGTCGGGTAGCACATTTTACTGGGCCGTATTCCTAAATGAAGAAATATTACCCCTGGCTTCCAATATTTCAAGACACGATAATACCCGGAGGGATACCTGTAGTTTATATCGCATACGTAGCCTCTATCACAATATTAAATTTTTAGGGTTTTTCGTATGTTAGGTACCAGCAAACAATATGTTATTTACGAGGTTTGTATGTTTAATGTATCGCAGTGTGGTTCCCGGCACCAATACAGAAAAGAATAAGCCACTCCATCTCTTTCCCATGGATGTCGTAAAAGGCGACTAAGGGATAAGTTTATAAATTTGGGATTCTTTTTTTTTAACGATAGGCTAGCAACCTGTCACCATTTGCCTAACAGCTGAATTCGGCCTATCAGTCTTTTTAAGACTGTTATATACATAATGATGAGATTGAGATGGAAATAGTGACAGGTTGCTAGCCCATCGTCTACAAGAAGAATCCCAAGTTAATTAACCTTTACCTTAGTCGCCTTACGACATCAATGGGAAAAATATGTAGTGGTAAAACGACGATAATAATTATGCCGGGTCAGTTGCTAATTTGACCCACGGGACCCTAAAACTAGTACGCACTCCCAACGGAAAAGCAAAAAGAGTTAAAGAAAATATAAGCAGATTTCAGCTCAGCTAGTTTTGGGGAAAAACCTTTCACAAAGTGCTCAGACAACTTTCATATTAAGTGTCCCAAAGGAGAGCTGTAAAAAGGAATGAGATATTACGTTATTTCGAGTAAACTGTTAAGTTACCTTTGATCTCTACCTGAATCACACGCTTCTCTAGAGGATAGAAGCTTGATACATATATTATGATCCAAACTCATAAATTTAGGTGTAAAATTATCACGACTTTATCCTTAACGAGATGACAAAGTCAATATTTACGATATTTGAACTTAAAGGAGGGAAAGGTCGGCATGAAAGGCCTAGACGAACGTATCTTTACCAAATTAAAGACGTCCTGGCAAAGGGTCAGGTCAAAAGTACTGAAAACAGCTGAGCTTGCATGAAGAGAGTTTTGAATGTGGATGCAACGAAGGAAGTATGCAGAGAGCGTGGCAAGTGGAAAGATGTCGTCTCTGCCTACCCCTCCTGGAAAAAGGCGCAATTTTATGTTTGTATGTTTGAACTTTATATTAAGCTGTATCACTTCAAAAGATATAGCAATGTCGCTACCCGCGTCTGTTCCTATGTATGTATGTACATAAGTACTATCAAACTACGCAACGAATCTTGATGCATTTTGTTTTTTAGGTAAATTGAAGTGATGAATTTTTTCAAGAGGTATGTTTACATGTGGAACCTTCAACATTCTGACATTCTTCAGTATACAAATACTACCCACGTCAGAATGTTGAAGGTTCCGGTGTTAGCAAGAGGTAGCATGTTTCTACTAAACCAAGCCGACCATTGTGTACCAATGTCTTAAAGGCTTACAATATTTGCTTGTTTAAGCCCATGGCTTTACTCCAAGGGAGTTTCCAAAATTGCTCCTTTAGTAGACGCTTACAACAGTCGTCTGAATGACAAATTGAAGTAAATTATGTACGTTACGTTTTTATCCCTTACGAGCTAGACTGAGCCATTTGTTATTAGAATACAAGAACACGTTTTTCTATATTATATTTTTTTATTATTCAGTCGACCGACAGATGACCGATATCTTTTCTTCGATAAAAAATGCAGTTTACTTACAAGTAAATTACATCATACGCAAGCTAAATACAATACCAAAAAACAATAATAATTAAATTTAAAAAAAAGTCTTAGGTATATTTCAATTTTAATTAATTCGTTCAACAACTTAACATCACCCCTATTCTCTTGTAATGCCCTGCATTATGTTATACGAAGCTTAAAGTATAAACAAGGCTTACATTGTACCTTTCAAGTCTCAAAACAGGAATTACTTTGTACTTTTTTGCTGGTTGTTTTTAGCCACCTGGTAAATGATGAGGGTCAGTGATTGCTTCGGGACATCAAAGGCAGATATGAAATGTTAATTCCACGACTTTGAATATTTGAAAAAGGAATAAAAATATGCTGCCAGTATTGTTGTCGTTATGGTGAGGACGTATTTACAAAGAAAATGCTGGAAAATTGTGACAGCTAATAGGTACCTACCTTTTAGGAGTAATAGGTGTGTGCTTGTTAATTTTAAAAGCTGTTTTATTACATTAGTTCATAAAAATGGTGCATGTAAAGTAATGGTTATATCTATAGACAAGCAAAAAAATGTTTATTAAATTCTTAGATTTATTTCAAAAAAGCTTAACTTGGCGATTAATTGTATCCACATTTCTTTTTTATTTTCTTTTCAAATCCAGCCACAGGGATTCAGTTAAAAATTAAACAAATAACGTCAAAGTTTTAGTCGGAACATCACTAAACATTTCATTTAGAAAAAATGTCACAACACTAGCTCAATTTTCAAATTAGCCTTTCCCAAAAAAACTAACCTTTACATCTGTAGTCAGGTTTCCTATTGTGCCTGACAAGCATACGAAAGGTTTTTTCGTGTACAAAGCTCCGAGATAGCCTTACAACGTTCTCGCGTGTCAAACGCCTCTGCGGCAGGACCCGACGTGATGGCTTAATTAATCTCGGTTATTCGGTCAGAAATTCGACCATGTTGTTTTTCAAAGTGGGTCGGTGGAATGGAATGCGCGTGGGAGTACAGGTTCAAATCCTGTACAGTACCCATGACTATTTGCTGAGTTATACATACATACATACATAAAATCACGCCTCTTTCCCGGAGGGGTAGGCAGAGACTACCTCTTTCCACTTGCCACGATCTCTGCATATTTCCTTCGCTTCATCCACATTCATAACTCTCTTCATGCAAGCTCGGCGGTTTCGGGTACTTTTGTTCGTTCGTCTAGGTCTTCCCACTCCGACCTTTCCCTCCACACTCTCCTTGTATATTTGCTTAGTCAACTTTAAGTTAGCTTTTCTGAGTTATATTCGTTTGAATGTTAGCCTCGTAAGGAAACCTGTAAGTTTAGGTAGTTAGATGTGTAGTCGTGAATAGAATCCATGGTTATGTTCCCTTGCAATGATGCGGCTGTCAGACTGGTTTCTACGTGTAAAGCCCGTCTTAACTTATCCAGAATCATGGTCAAAAAGGCCCATCGCGGCTGAATATTAACCGACTTCGCAGAATGAGGTTGCGTTTTTGTAATCACCGGATTCCACGCTGAAGTTAGTTTAAGTCCATCGTTCCTGTTGAAAACTTTCGGATGTTTTTTTTTTTAATTTCAATTAATTTTCGAATCAGCCTCGTTTCATGCCTGTATTATTTATAAATAGTATAATTAATCGCGGATATTCGGTCAGAGATTCGATTCGATTCGGTTTTCGAATAATTGGTTTCATTGATGCTTCGCTAACTATTTTTCCGAATTATATGACGTTACCTACGAAGGTAACGTGCTAGTCTGAGAGCAAAGATGGTATATACTAGCTGTTTCTCACCACGAAGAAAGGCTAAGAAAACTGAGATTCTGCTTTAAGACGACGAGGTCGCACCCTCTCACTATTTGAATTCATTATTAAGTCATTCAATAATAATCTTAATTGTGCCGTGTGGCCGTGTGACACAAATATGAAAAAAAGAATAGGAACACTGCATCTTTTTCTCATGGATATCGTAAATGGTGACTAAGGGATATGCTTATAAACTTGGGATTCTTCTTTTAGGCGGTAGGCTATCAACCTATCACTATTTGAACAATTCTATCATAAAACCAAACAGCTGAACGTGTCCTTTCAGTTTTTCATGACTGTTGACCCTGTCTACCGTGCAAGGGATGTAGATGTGACTAAATATTATAATAATAGCCACATTCAATTCTGTAATATTTTAAAACAATGATGCCCTACTCAACTGTTGCGTGTTTTTTGCCATCATTATCAAACTACGGCCGCTAATAACTCACCATTACGGAGTTCATAGTTGTGTCCCTATAATAAGCCGTCCAGTTTACCATACTAATGAGCGTATGGCCGTGCGCTACTCATAAAACTTCAGTAATAAATAATGAACTGAAATTTATCAAACCCACGTGGGTTTTGGTTTGATAGTGGTCAAGCGGGTGTCGCTTTGTGTAAAACCCCGACAATTCAAGATTGTGGTATATACGATTTCAGGTTATTAAATTGGGATACGTTGTTATAGGTATTACTTAGTATTTTAAAAGAAATTCTTTTATTGAAATGTATAGTAGACGAGACGGCTTCGACAGAGCATAAAGAAAGATCTGGTTTATTTCGGGGTATTTATTTAAAACTTAATTGCACAAAAAGAAAAAAAACAATCTACAAGCTGACCAAACAGAAAAACTTAAAGTTGGTGGTGCGATAAAGTGCACATGCATACTGCATAATACATACATTAGTCAGTCAGTCAATCCTATTTCATAAAATACTTTTCTAGACTTTCTTAGATTTTCTTCGTACGTAGTAACGAAAATTAATACAATCAAATATAATATATTTTCTGTTTAAAAATATAAGTATAATTCCCTTTCCAATTTTGGTCCCCTAAATAATACCGACTTCCCATAATGAGGGATAAGAATAGAAAGAAGAATGTGTATGACAAAGGCGGTATGTTCCGCTCTTAATGAGCCAAATCACTGATAAAAGGCGTTTGAAAGAAGCAAATGGATGGGAAACGACAAACGTGAGGTTTTATGTGTTATTTTACATGGATGTATTTATATTTAGACGTTACATCTCTGACTAATATAGACTCTCTGATTAATATTTAAGTTTACATAGTAATATTTACATACAAATTTCAAGGTAACTATTTATAAATAATATTTTAGGGTGGTAGTAATTTCGAGACTTGTATTACGAGATGTTAACTGAACAATATAACATTGTATAAGAAATATTTTTGTAGTTCAAAAACCATTTTTATTGCTATTAAAAAGGCTAATTAGAAAAAGTCCGTTTCTTATAATGCCCTGGCCGGTATTCGAATCCGGGACCTCCGGTATCACAGACAAGCGCACTACCGCTGCGCCGGCCGCAGAGGCCGTCTGATGTTGTGATCGTGGGTCGTGTGATCAGTAGGGATCGTGCGAATAAAAAGATATATAATCTGCCTGCCCCTCCGAAAAGAGGCTTGATTGAATAAAAGTGTCACATACAAAAAATCTTTGTTTGACGCAAACCAGCTTATGGCTAATGTCAAATAAAGTCGCATATCGCATGACGCTTTAAATTAATGCGAAACATTTTATACGCAGTGGCAACACACCCTAGCTTCATTACAAGTATTATTGATGGTGTGAAACATGGCAATTTTGCCCTAAATAAAACAGCGATTACTGGTAATAAGCATATACTGAAAGGATTTTTAGGAGTATAAAAAGGGTTAAAAGTAGTGTTAGCGATACGCTGATGTAGGTCTATTATTCGAATATATTTCTGAATAGTAGTTTTAGGCTTGTACGTCACCGCCACCAATGTCAATGTCATTTTGAAAAGAAATGTCAAGTATTGTCAAAAAAAAAAACAATGTTTCTTTATGGTGACGCCCACTTCGCGCCACTTTCAAATATCGAAGTCGTCTCAAGTCCGTGCGCGGACAAACTTACGCGCCTTTTTTGTTATCACTAACATTCAGTGCCAAATATAGTTTATTTTTTATCTGCTACATGTGTTGCTTTCCTGGCCCGACCGCCCATCATTTTCAAGTAGATAGTTGATAAAAATTAATATTCTGTAAGTATTGTTAAGCTTTTTAAAATTAGTTATGGAAACAATTTGAATATGATAAATTACCCGAGCCTGCCAAGCTTGCATAAAGACAGTTATGGATGTGGATGAAGCGTAGAAGAATACAGATATCGTGGCAAGTGAAAATATGTAGTCTCTGCCTGCCGCTCCGGTAAAAAGGCATGATTTTACGTATGTATGTTGCAGTAGGTACGTAAAGTCTGGTAAATGTAAAAGTCAAAGACTTATAAACTTAAAATTCTGCTTTAAGACGTTGGGCTAGCAACCTGTTACTTGCAACATATAAATGTAAAACGGAACAAACTAAACGTAACCAATGTCTTGTAACAACTGGTTCTGTTAATTCTTTCAGAATAAGACGTGAGTGACATATACCACCAAAGCCAGTAGTAACATGTATTCTGTAATAAAATAACCAGCTTTTCTTCACGTTGTTTCAGCCGTCTGCTTTCAAACTTAAGCCCATCAAATAACAAATGAACTCAGCTTATATAATCAGTGAAGATTTACATACAAATTGGAACAATAGCACATTAATTCTTAAATAGCATATGACTTAGCTCCTTTATAATGTACATACATACATATTATAACGTCTATATCCCTTGCGGGGTGGACAGAGCCAACAGTTTTGAAAAGACTGATTGGCCACGTTCAGCAGAAATGAAAATCATAGATTATTTTAATAGTGACAAATTGCTAGCCCATCGCCTATAAGAAAAATCCCAAGTTTATAACCATATCCCTTAGATGCGTTTTACGAAATTTATGGGAAAGAGATGGAGTCATATTCTTTTTATATGTGTGCTGTGAACCACACGGCACCATTATAACAATAGCACATTAATTATAATAGCATATGACGAAGCTCCTTAATAATGTAACAGGTAAAATATTCCATCACCATCACAATTTGCCAAAGCGTGGGAGCTTTTAATTTCTAAATTGAAACCTCCACGTTTTCCTTAACAAAAGACATTAAAAATTTACTGAAAAATTATGTCATAAGACTTGACCTTTGAGGTGCTAAATACAACAATGAGACGTAATGAATGAAAGATGAAAGAGAGCTTTTTTTGAGAAAAATAACAAATGAAACATTTTATAATTCGTATGCATTTAATGCGTTGTATAAGACCCGTCTGAAGGTTAAATATCATTAACTGTTTTTTTTAATAATTTAACATTCATATATGTATACGTATGTATGTATGTATACACATATATATGTATAAACATGGTAGACAGAGCCTACAGTCTATCGGAAAAGTGGTTTTATTTTAAAGTGCAGGAAACCACACGGCAAACTACATATTTTAATTGACTGTTCTTTTTTTAATAATAATGTATGTACTAATTTTCAAGATACATAGTTTAAATGTAATAATATGATTCAAACCATCTTAGATCAACTCTATTTATGAAAATAATAACTAAAATATAAGAACTACGTTTAAAACCAGTTAGGTTAGTTGAAACAAAAAAACTGAATTGAACATAAAACTTATCCGTACTAATATTATAAATGCGAAAGTCTGTCTGTCTGTCTGTCTGTCTGTCTGTCTGTTCCTCTTTCACGGCCGAACCACTGAACCGATTTTGATGAAATTTGGTATGTATATAGTTTAAGACCCGCGTTCAAACATAGGCTATTTTTTTTTCAAAAATCGACCCCCTAAATAGTCAAATGGGGGGTTGAAAGTTTGTATGAAAATCATCGTTCCGCTTTCACGCCTGACCCGCTGAACCGATTTTGATGAAATTTGGTATGTATATAGTTTAAAACCCGCGTTCAAACATAGGCAATATTTTTTTCAAAAATCGACCCCCTAAATAGTCAAATGGGGGGTTGAAAGTTTGTATGAAAATCATCGTTCCGCTTTCACGCCTGACCCGCTGAACCGATTTTGATGAAATTTGGTATGTATATAGTTTAAAACACGCGTTCAAACATAGGCAATTTTTTTTTCAAAAATCGACCCGCAAAATAGTCAAATGGGGGGGTGAAAGTTTGTATGAAAATCATCTTTCCGCTTTCACGCCCGAACCGCTGAACCGATTTTAATGAAATACTATATACTATATACTATTATACTTACTATATACTTATACTATATACTATTATACTATATACTATCCGTACTTCCGTACTTCCGTACTAATCCGTACTTCCGTATCCGTACTTCCGTACTAATATTATAAATGCGAAAGTCTGTCTGTCTGTCTGTCTGTCTGTTCCTCTTTCACGGCCGAACCACTGAACCGATTTTGATGAAATTTGGTATGTATATAGTTTAAGACCCGCGTTCAAACATAGGCTATTTTTTTTTTCAAAAATCGACCCCCTAAATAGTCAAATGGGGGGTTGAAAGTTTGTATGAAAATCATCGTTCCGCTTTCACGCCTGACCCGCTGATCCGATTTTGATGAAATTTGGTATGTATATAGTTTAAAACACGCGTTCAAACATAGGCAATATTTTTTTCAAAAATTGACCCGCAAAATAGTCAAATGGGGGGGTGAAAGTTTGTATGAAAATCATCTTTCCGCTTTCACGCCTGAACCGCTGAACCGATTTTAATGAAATTTGATATGTATATAATTTAAGACCCGCGTTCAAAAATAGGCTACTTTTTTTTTCAAAAATCGACCCCCCAAAATAGTCAAATTAGGGGTTGAAAGTTTGAATGAAAATCATCGTTCCGCTTTCAAGCCTGACCCGCTGAACCGATTTTAATGAAATTTGGTATGTATATAGTTTAAAACCCGCGTTCAAACATAGGCTACGTTTTTTTTCAAAAATCGACCCCCTAAATACTCAAATGGGGGGGTGAAAGTTCGTATGAAAATACTATACTATCCGTACTTCCGTACTTCCGTACTAATATTATAAATGCGAAAGTCTGTCTGTCTGTCTGTCTGTCTGTCTGTCTGTTCCTCTTTCACGGCCGAACCACTGAACCGATTTTGATGAAATTTGGTATGTATATAGTTTAAGACCCGCGTTCAAACATAGGCTATTTTTTTTTCAAAAATCGACCCCCTAAATAGTCAAATGGGGGGTTGAAAGTTTGTATGAAAATCATCGTTCCGCTTTCACGCCTGACCCGCTGAACCGATTTTGATGAAATTTGGTATGTATATAGTTTAAAACCCGCGTTCAAACATAGGCAATATTTTTTTCAAAAATCGACCCCCTAAATAGTCAAATGGGGGGTTGAAAGTTTGTATGAAAATCATCGTTCCGCTTTCACGCCTGACCCGCTGAACCGATTTTGATGAAATTTGGTATGTATATAGTTTAAAACACGCGTTCAAACATAGGCAATTTTTTTTTCAAAAATCGACCCGCAAAATAGTCAAATGGGGGGGTGAAAGTTTGTATGAAAATCATCTTTCCGCTTTCACGCCCGAACCGCTGAACCGATTTTAATGAAATACTATATACTATATACTATTATACTTACTATATACTTATACTATATACTATTATACTATATACTATCCGTACTTCCGTACTTCCGTACTAATCCGTACTTCCGTATCCGTACTTCCGTACTAATATTATAAATGCGAAAGTCTGTCTGTCTGTCTGTCTGTCTGTTCCTCTTTCACGGCCGAACCACTGAACCGATTTTGATGAAATTTGGTATGTATATAGTTTAAGACCCGCGTTCAAACATAGGCTATTTTTTTTTTCAAAAATCGACCCCCTAAATAGTCAAATGGGGGGTTGAAAGTTTGTATGAAAATCATCGTTCCGCTTTCACGCCTGACCCGCTGATCCGATTTTGATGAAATTTGGTATGTATATAGTTTAAAACACGCGTTCAAACATAGGCAATATTTTTTTCAAAAATTGACCCGCAAAATAGTCAAATGGGGGGGTGAAAGTTTGTATGAAAATCATCTTTCCGCTTTCACGCCTGAACCGCTGAACCGATTTTAATGAAATTTGATATGTATATAATTTAAGACCCGCGTTCAAAAATAGGCTACTTTTTTTTTCAAAAATCGACCCCCCAAAATAGTCAAATTAGGGGTTGAAAGTTTGAATGAAAATCATCGTTCCGCTTTCAAGCCTGACCCGCTGAACCGATTTTAATGAAATTTGGTATGTATATAGTTTAAAACCCGCGTTCAAACATAGGCTACGTTTTTTTTCAAAAATCGACCCCCTAAATACTCAAATGGGGGGGTGAAAGTTCGTATGAAAATACTATACTATCCGTACTTCCGTACTTCCGTACTAATATTATAAATGCGAAAGTCTGTCTGTCTGTCTGTCTGTCTGTCTGTTCCTCTTTCACGGCCGAACCACTGAACCGATTTTGATGAAATTTGGTATGTATATAGTTTAGGACCCGCGTTCAAACATATGCTATTTTTTTTTCAAAAATCCACCCCCTAAATAGTCAAATGGGGGGTTGAAAGTTTGTATGAAAATCATCGTTCCGCTTTCACGCCTGACCCGCTGAACCGATTTTGATGAAATTTGGTATGTATATAGTTAAAAACACGCGTTCAAACATAGGCAATATTTTTTTCAAAAATCGACCCCCAAAATAGTCAAATGGGGGGGTGAAAGTTTGTATGAAAATCATCGTTCCGCTTTCACGCCTGAACCGCTGAACCGATTTTGATGAAATTTGAAATGCATATAGATTGAGATACGAGTTCAAACATAGGCTACTTTTTTTTCAAAAAACAACCCCCAAAACAGTTAAAGGGGGGGGGGGGTGAATCAACGTTCCGATTTTACGGCCTAACCGCTAGGCCGATTTTGATGAAATTTGGTATGTATACAGTTTTAGTATTTTTATTTTAACGTCAACAGAAATTTATAATCTGTGAAAATGTCACCTGTCTAGCTAATACGGATCATGAGACACGCCTGGTGACAGGAGGATGGGTGAGCGGACAGACGAACTAACAGACAGACGGACACCGAAGTCGAGTAATAGGGTCCCATTTTTACCCTTAAGGTACGACGGAACCCTAATAGGTAAGTGTTAATTTTTGATATGCAAAAGATTAGAAAATTTATTCCTTCAATGAATAATTTGTTTGATAATGTAGCAATAGATGGCGTCACCATGTAATGTAAAAGTCGCTATCGTTTGTCGTTCGACAATCAATAAGACTTCTATGATTTTGAAAGCATTTTTACCCTCAGTTAATAAGTTGATGGTCGTTTCGTATTCATGCTTGAAGACGTTTCGTTGTGTTTTGTTCATTTGTATTTAAAATATATTGGTTAGTAAAAAATACGTGTCAGTTGCGGAAAGCGGGATGGCACTAAATAGGATGGGATGGGACAGGATAGGAGGACTGGATGGAGCCGGACGGGACACAACAGGTTGTGACGGGACGGAACAGAACGAGAAGAGACGGGAGAAGCCATATGAATTTAAATCAAATATAAACTTAAAACAGTCCCGCACGATACGGGATTAAAACATGGGTGAAATTTTAAGTCGTATCCTTATAATCCGTACTTCCGTACTAATATTATAAATGCGAAAGTCTGTCTGTCCGTCTGTCTGTCTGTCTGTCTGTTCCTCTTTCACGGCCGAACCACTGAACCGATTTTGATGAAATTTGGTATGTATATAGTTTAAGACCCGCGTTCAAACATAGGCTATTTTTTTTTTCAAAAATCGACCCCCTAAATAGTCAAATGGGGGGTTGAAAGTTTGTATGAAAATCATCGTTCCGCTTTCACGCCTGACCCGCTGATCCGATTTTGATGAAATTTGGTATGTATATAGTTTAAAACACGCGTTCAAACATAGGCAATATTTTTTTCAAAAATTGACCCGCAAAATAGTCAAATGGGGGGGTGAAAGTTTGTATGAAAATCATCTTTCCGCTTTCACGCCTGAACCGCTGAACCGATTTTAATGAAATTTGATATGTATATAATTTAAGACCCGCGTTCAAAAATAGGCTACTTTTTTTTTCAAAAATCGACCCCCCAAAATAGTCAAATTAGGGGTTGAAAGTTTGAATGAAAATCATCGTTCCGCTTTCAAGCCTGACCCGCTGAACCGATTTTAATGAAATTTGGTATGTATATAGTTTAAAACCCGCGTTCAAACATAGGCTACGTTTTTTTTCAAAAATCGACCCCCTAAATACTCAAATGGGGGGGTGAAAGTTCGTATGAAAATACTATACTATCCGTACTTCCGTACTAATATTATAAATGCGAAAGTCTGTCTGTCTGTCTGTCTGTCTGTCTGTCTGTTCCTCTTTCACGGCCGAACCACTGAACCGATTTTGATGAAATTTGGTATGTATATAGTTTAGGACCCGCGTTCAAACATATGCTATTTTTTTTTCAAAAATCGACCCCCTAAATAGTCAAATGGGGGGTTGAAAGTTTGTATGAAAATCATCGTTCCGCTTTCACGCCTGACCCGCTGAACCGATTTTGATGAAATTTGGTATGTATATAGTTAAAAACACGCGTTCAAACATAGGCAATATTTTTTTCAAAAATCGACCCCCAAAATAGTCAAATGGGGGGGTGAAAGTTTGTATGAAAATCATCGTTCCGCTTTCACGCCTGAACCGCTGAACCGATTTTGATGAAATTTGAAATGCATATAGATTGAGATACGAGTTCAAACATAGGCTACTTTTTTTTCAAAAAACAACCCCCAAAACAGTTAAAGGGGGGGGGGGGTGAATCAACGTTCCGATTTTACGGCCTAACCGCTAGGCCGATTTTGATGAAATTTGGTATGTATACAGTTTTAGTATTTTTATTTTAACGTCAACAGAAATTTATAATCTGTGAAAATGTCACCTGTCTAGCTAATACGGATCATGAGACACGCCTGGTGACAGGAGGATGGGTGAGCGGACAGACGAACTAACAGACAGACGGACACCGAAGTCGAGTAATAGGGTCCCATTTTTACCCTTAAGGTACGACGGAACCCTAATAGGTAAGTGTTAATTTTTGATATGCAAAAGATTAGAAAATTTATTCCTTCAATGAATAATTTGTTTGATAATGTAGCAATAGATGGCGTCACCATGTAATGTAAAAGTCGCTATCGTTTGTCGTTCGACAATCAATAAGACTTCTATGATTTTGAAAGCATTTTTACCCTCAGTTAATAAGTTGATGGTCGTTTCGTATTCATGCTTGAAGACGTTTCGTTGTGTTTTGTTCATTTGTATTTAAAATATATTGGTTAGTAAAAAATACGTGTCAGTTGCGGAAAGCGGGATGGCACTAAATAGGATGGGATGGGACAGGATAGGAGGACTGGATGGAGCCGGACGGGACACAACAGGTTGTGACGGGACGGAACAGAACGAGAAGAGACGGGAGAAGCCATATGAATTTAAATCAAATATAAACTTAAAACAGTCCCGCACGATACGGGATTAAAACATGGGTGAAATTTTATGTCGTATCCTTATAATCTAAAATACATTTGCGCGGGCGAAGCCGCGGGCAAAAGCTAGTACCTATATAAATAAAGACGTTATTTACATTTGCAAAATCGAAAACAGTATGTATGTAATAACTTAACCGCACAGGAATTAACACAGTTTAATACAAATCATTAAGCAAACTTAGTTTTAAGTAATTTATTTGACGTCAACCAATGTTGTGAAATCAATAGATATGACAATTCTAAAGTGATATAAAGTGTCCCATAATAATGAATAGAAGTTTTGAATTTGAATTTAAGGCTCATATTTATATAAATATCAATGTATGGTATGCCGTGTGGTTCCCGGCACCAATACAAAAAAAGAATAGGACCAATCTATCTCTTTCCCATGGATGTCGTAAAAGGCGACTAAGGGATAGGTACATAATATACAACTATACGTATAAACTTGGGAAGCAACCTGTCACTATTTGAATCTCAATTCTATTATTAAGCCAAATAGCTGAACGTGGCCATTCAGTCTTCAAAACTGTTGGCTCTGTCTACCCCGCAAGGGATATGGACGTGACCATGTGTATGTATTTATGTATCAATGTAAAACATGTTCAGCATTTTTTTCTTTATCATACCAATTGTTCGACCTAATTCTCAATAGTATTTCCGAATATTAGGAAGAACATAATTTACGTTATGCCTAACAATGACCGGCATAATAAGCGCTGAACATTACTTTGACGAGCACGTCCTAGTACTGTTTCTTATTAACTGAACAGCTAAGGGATTCGCTTGGGGCAAGGACTAAACAAATAAAGTGTGTACAGTCAGCATGTTTATTTGTATCATTAATACAATTAGTTTTAATTCAATTTTTTTTTGTTTTTTTTTGTCTATGTCTACAAGTGAATTAGAAGGTTAAAGAATAATTAATAATGAATAGGTATTGGGTATTTTATGACTAGTCATTTTCAGAGCACGTTTTTAAAATAAGGAGTTAAAATAAACTTAATCAAATCGGATATGTTCAAGAACACAATTCAAATTTATTGTTACATTTATAAAGTTAATTAAATCATATCTGTCACGACTTGATAGTATAGAAACTTTGTCTGTCATTGTTTGTTTAACCAATTAAAATAACTGGATGGGTGGGTGTACAAATGTTGGTCGTTTACCGTATAGGATATTTATTATTATCGCAAAGTACCACTAGTAGGTACCAATATTTCATCTATCTAAGAGCAAAAAATTAATCTTGGAAGTGTGTTTAAATAAATGTTATTTAGATTTTCTTTTTTGATCACATGATTACACATATTAAAAAAAAGTTCCGTGTGGTTCCTGGCACCAAGAAAAAATTAGAATAGGACCACTCCTTCTCTTTCCCATGGATGTCGTAAAAGGCGACTAAGAGCTATCTCTTTAATAGGACTATCCTGTTAAAAGAGGTTGCTAGCCCATCGCATAAAAGAAGGATCCATAGTAAATAATAGTCTTATAAACTTTGGATTCTTCTTTTAGGCGACGGGCTAGCAATCTGTGACTATCTGAATCTCAATTCTATGATCAATCCAAATAGATAAACGTGGCCTATAAGTATTCTCAAGGCTGTTAGGTCTGTCTCCCCCGCTATGGATATAGACGTGACTAAATGTATGTATGTATGTAGAAATCTCAGAAGTATGTTTTAAATACACATCTCAATAGTATATTTGTTTCATACTTAAGCAAATATGTAACAGATTAATAAAGAAAAGTTCACAATAACTCCTCCGCCCATCTGATCACAGCGTTACTTCGAATATTAAATAAAATCACGTTTTACATACCTAGAACAAAAAAAAAAGGACCAAATTTACATAATGTTATTATCGATTAAACTATTTTGTCGACAGTACAACTCGACGACATTCTATTATCTGTAACTGTCGAGAACAAAGAAGATATAAAAAAGTTCAAAAGGGACAGGACTTGATCGCCGACGCGAAAATTCTCCACCAACACCTGGGCACCGTCCCTTTTTGAATAAAGTTAGGTATAACTGTAGTTTAATATTAACCAAAACATTTTTATACTGTACCAAGTTCTTCGAAAAAAAATGCTGGTTGACGTTGGCCGATGTAATAAAATTAAACAGAAGATGTTGAACACTGGAAAGTGTAGGAGTGATGTAACCGGATAGAAATATACGTACATATATTTAGTCTCGTCTTTATTCTTTGCGGGGTAGACAGAGCCAACAAGACAAAGACTCAAAGGACAAGTTCAGCTGTATGGCTTTATGATGGAATTGAGATTCAAATTGTTATAGGTTGCAGCTCGCCTACAAGAGAAATCCCAATATTAAAAGTCGCCTTTTACGATATCCATGGAAAAGATGTGCAGTGGTTCTATTCTTAAGTACAGGAAATCACTCGGCACAGAAATATAATACTGTCTTTTGATGTAGATACGTATATGAATGTCGTAGAAAGGTAATAAAACTAAAAAAAAAAAAACAATATTTCAATTCTTTTTTTAAACGCTGTCTTAAATCGAGGTGTAAATATCAAAAATCCTTTTGTCTTGGCGTTGCAATGCAGGCGATTAGGATATAGTATGATGAATCCATTGAGAAAACTGAATGTGTAGATGTCTAGTTACCTTATAGGCAGATGTGGATGTTGCTTGTTCTGCCTACTCAGGAGGGTTAATAAGATAACGAAAACTAAGGTAAATGAGGATATATGCGTGAACATCTTAATCCCATCCTCATATCAAAGTTCAAATAATCCCATAATTTCGTTCGCGTTATGACCGCGTGTATTGTAGAAATTCAACGAACAGTGAAATCTTTTCATGAAACCACCAACGTAATGTGTATCCAATTATGGATAGTTCCTTCCGCTCAAATAAATTTATAAGCATTTTAAAATGGATGAGAAAGTTCGCGCGAATAATAGCTTTTAGATTGGAAAAATGTTGGGCGTTTGAGGAAAATTATTATGTGATATTATTTGTTTAGATTTATGTATTTTATCTCGGTGTTGCTATAGTTATTAATTGTTTAAAACATTTTATTAGAGATTTAATGTGTTATTATGTTATATGTTATTATGATCAACTATATAAAGGCTGAACATTAGGCATGAAATTCATAAAAATATTTTTTGTAAATTCTCAAGCATTTAAATGTACTCCATTGTTTAATCACATACATACATTATCTCTTCAACAAAACTAATTCCCAATATTTTGGAAATATAAAATTCTAAAAGTAACAAGTTCTTACTATTTGAATTTTATATTCTCTTGTAGACCAAGGGGCCTACAAGAGAATCCCAAGTTTATTAGCCTTTACCTTATTTAGTCGCCTTTTACGACATGGGAAAGATTTGAATTGGTCCTATTTTAATGTATCGGAAACCACACAGCATATTTGTTCTTAATCATAGACAAGCACTCTATACCTGACTATGAATTTTCTAATACACTTTTACTCCAATTTATGTAAAAATAAACAAGTTTTGAAAAGGCAATGCTATTAGACTTCGTTTCTGTGTTAGACATATTCGAAATAACATTACGTAGACAGACTTCTGAGAATATCAGATAAGTAATATTATTTTGAGCTAAACGTTTGTAAATTTGAGCTATGTAAACGTTTGTGAATTTATACGATTTCGCAACGGGAATCCGAGATGAATTAGAGTGAGAAATTAGTATTCCGTTAAATTAGTAGGAGAGATTCCTCACGCCAAAATAAATGAATTTATTTATGACTCGAAATATTTATCACTAGAGTCTGACCCACATCTTTGCTCCCGTGGGTATTTTCAGAAACCAAAATGCTTTATGTACCTTGTATTTTATGCCGAATTTTATCAAAACTGCTCTAGCATTCAGAGTTTTTTTAGAAGAGGTAGAATGAGCCAAGAATCTTTAAAACACCGAAAGGCCACTCAACACACACACAAAGATTCAAATAGTGACTGGATACTAACTAGCCTATCGCCTAAAACATTGATCCCATGTTAATAAGCCTATCTTTAAGTCGCCTTTCACGACATCCATGGGAAGTAGATGTAGTGGTTCAATTAGGTATTTAATTCCAGGAACCACACGCCACAGAGATTTTTTGTTAAAGAAGAAGAGGACACACCGATAAATCCCATTTATTTTATGGGATATGATAGTATAATGTGAATAAGTTAGTTTGGACTCGACCACCAAAATTTATAATACCTTCTGATATTATACTCCTGTTAAATTTGAACAAGGATTCTAGTTGTAAATGGGTTATTCGATACAGGTGCTCCTTCATAATGGATGGTCCAAGTTTATCTTTCTAAGTGACGTAGTTAGTCACAGTTTGAACTCTTCAGTTCGGTATTCAGTTAGTCAATTGGTTAGTCAAAGGCGTTTTGTACTGTAATTTCTAGAGCAAACGGGGGTTAAATAGTTGGAATTCCTTGAAGGATTACACTGATAATACAATTCGAATGTTAACTTTTAAACAAATATTTTAATCATAAAGTAGGATTGTATATTTGCTTATCTTAAAGTTTCGTAATAAACGAGTACAGTCCAAGAATGCTTTCAGTAGACTAGTAGTCAGTATAGATACTCGTCCTGACCGTCCCAATCTTGACCTGACCGTCCCCGACGTACCTTATTCAAACAAGGTATGTTCTTCTTGCATCTCCCTTTCAACGCTTTCATTCACACTCTTCTTGTATGTTTTTTAGTCTAATATTTATAGGAGGTTCTTCACTCACAGTAATCACTTCCATTTACCTACCATGTTTAATGCAAATAAAACACTTCGATTTGATTTAAGGTACCAGGTCAACCACACGCTCCGAAGGGACCCGGAACACATACCGAGGCAAGCCCTAGACTGGAATCCGCAAGGAAAGCGTAAACGTGGCCGCCCTAAACAGACCTGGCGGCGGACAATCATCGCAGAGGTGAAGAATCTAGGGAAGACTTGGAGCGAAATAAAACGCGAAGCTCAAGACCGAGCGGGATGGCGACGCACTGTGGATGCCCTCTGCCCCAGCTAGGGGACATAGGACCTTAAGTCAGTAAGTCACCAGATCAACCAAAACGTCGGTGGTTGAATGGGTAAGGTTATTCGTGAGACGCAGAAAGGCACAGGTTTTTTTTTTTTTTATTAATTTTATTTGTTTAGACTTTAGGCTGTTGTGTCACATTTGTTTTTAAGTCTTTAAAAGGCCTTCTAGTTTGTTCGCGATTTGATACGAATCAAACTAGTTGGCCCTTGTTTTACTTATTCAGACACAAATGGTTTTTGAAATATTTATACATATTTATATAATATTATATATATTACAATAATAAATTAACTTGATTTCAATGACACATCTATTTTAAATTATTGAGACAGCCTCCTGGTTTGTTTGCCATTTGATACAAATCAAACCAGTTGGCCAGTGCTTTGCTTGTTAGAAGTTACAAATAAATTTTTTATTTATTCAGATATGTTTATATTATATTATTTATATTATGGTAATAAATGAAATTGAATTTATTTTATGAAACATGTTAGGCAGCCTCCTGGTTTGTTTGCCATTTGATACAAATCAAACCAGTTGGCCAATGCTTTCCTTATTTTGTTTAGAAGTCACAATTTGTTTATTATATTTATTTGTATATATATACTGTTTATTTATTACACATTATATTATATAATATTATACTATATTAAATTATATCCCTATAATTGATATCCACACTATCCGTAGTCAACACGGTCCAGGATTCTATCCCTCATGGCTCGCAGCCTCGGGCATTCCGCTGAAATCGCTTGGTGCGTTACCGACACGTTTGCTTTAAACTTGTTGTTATGGGAGACACAATTGGTGCATCTGGGTTCTCCTTTTTTGGCCGCCGAGGGGCAGTCCTTGACCGTGTGACCGATTAGGGCGCAATAGGCGCATGGGGCTGGTTCGGTTGCGGTGCATTTCGCTTGGGTGTGTCCAAATTGCAGGCACTTGAAACATTGCAGGAACGGGGAGAAGTCACTAATGTGAACCCTAAGGTAGTCAATGCAGACCCTTCCGGCTGCGGTGGCCGCTCGCCACACCCTGGGGCTTGCTATGAACACTGCATTGTACAATTTCGGGTTGCGGTTATTTCGCAAGAAGCGTAGACGCAAATCCTGGGGGCTTTCAATGAGGGGAGTGAGGTCGCTGTTTTGCTCGGCGATTATGTCCCTTAATTGATCGGAAGGAATTTCCTTCGGGACACCCTTCAGAATGAGCATAGGTGACAGTTTCCGCGCCGGCTCCGCTGCGATTTTGTTTGAGGTCGACAGGCGCTGGATGGCGTCGTCCCTGTCACGATCGCAGTCAAATTCGACGCGGAATTTGTTGTTTGAGACAGCCTTGATGTTGGTTGGGGCGTATTTAGCCTGTCTGAAGTTGATCCCCTCTCTGAGAGCCTCTATAGTTTGCTGTCTGGATGTAGTTTCGGTCATCGGAGTGACAATCATGGCCGGTTTGGTGATTGGGGGGTGGCTTTTGCCAGCTGCGACGCGAGTGGAAGTGGTGGTGGTAGAAGTGGAGACTGCGGGGGCGGTTCCTCTAGCAACACCCATTGACGCAACGCCGGCGTAGCCAATCGGTGTTGATAGTTGGGCCGCCCTAAGCTTTTCCATTTCTTCCTGAATAGTTCCTCTGATGAGGTTGACAGTTGCCTCGGAGAGGGAGTGGTCAGTGGGTGTGTTGGATGCCTCAGACGGGAGAGAGCGAACTCGGTCGGTTTGAGTCTCTTTTGTGACCTTGAGATTGGGGACGCATGTGCAGCACCTGTTGATGGTGCCCACGAAGGCGCTGGTTTGCACGCCAATGTCAGTGAGTATTTGGGTGACCTCCTAACGTTGCTTTTTTGTGACACTTTTTGATGCGCACAGTAAGCCGATTGCCTCCTGAACGCGAGAATCGCGCTGAATGCTCGCTTTGTGTCCCTCGACAGGATCTAGAGTGCGAGACACAGTGGGATCAGCTGGTATATTGATGGAGTTGGTGGTTGAGGCTGAGGTGGTGGGCAAAGGACGGGGATGGCCCTTATCGGGCTGACTGTGCACATCAGCCACTGTCACAATAGCGGGGTAGTCAGGTTGCCTTACGGGGCTGCTAGGAGTATCATTGGTTATCTCGGAGTCGGACATGTATCGGAGACCACCTGAGAGTCGTCGTCATGGAAAAGGCGTAGAAGATCGTCAACGTCACTGGCCGATGGCTCGCTGTATGGAAAGTCAAAATTTGGGCGATGGCTAGGTACCGGTGGAGAAGAAGGTGGAGGTGGTATGGGGGGTGGAGGAGGGGGGCGATTAGTCGCCTCCTTCCGGGTGGGAGACCGGGTGAGCACCATGGTCTCGTCAGTAAGGGACTAAAGATTTGCCGAAATATGAGAAACTAAGACAAGCTGTAAAATTAAAACTATGGCTTCTGGAAGGATGAAAGCAATTCAGAAACTAATTTTAGGACCAGACAAACAAAATACAATAGTCGGAAGAAAGAAAAATATCAGAAGAAAAAAGTCGATTTACGGTTTGAAATTACATACATACATACATATGATCACGTCTTTATCCCTTACGGGGTAGACAGAGCCAACAGTCTTGAAAAGACTGATAGGCCACGTTCAGCTGTTTGGCTTAATGATAGAATTGAGATTCAAATAGTGACGGGTTGCTAGCCCATCGCCTAGAAGAAGAATCCCAAGTTTATAAGCCTATCCCTTAGTCGCCTTTTACGACATCCATGGGAACGAGATGGAGTGGTCCTATTCTTTTTTTTTTTTAATTGGTGCCGGGAACCACACGGCACGTTTGAAATTACGTCGGCGAAAATAATTAATAACTGAAAAACTACTGAACAGATTTTAAAGATTGATATGTCAAAATACGGGGAATAACGACCGGGATGATAGGCAGAAACTACTTAGACACGGTTTGATAGAAAAAAATTAAATTAGACGGAAAAAAGTGTGAATTTCGAAGGCTGAAACGACTAAAAACAGAATAACTAAGCGAAATTGGGACGGATTTTAACGGGGAATGGCGCAAAATGAAGGGATAGGCAGCAGGAATGATATTCGGAAGTAAAAAGAGGGAGTTCGGAGGGAAAAATGAAGTTTTGGGAGGGAAGTAGGTATAGAAATAGCGAAAAAACCGTTAGAAAAGAAAAACGCCGAAAAAGTACCAAAAACAAACGGGAATGGAGACAACGAATGTGCAGGATAGATGGCCGCGTCGAGACGAAGAGATTGGTGTATCACAATTGGGTATGGACATGCAAGAGATGGGTGAAAGGCACAGGTTTGAATCCTACCTCGGCGATGTACCAATGACTTTTTTCGAAGATATAAGTTTGAATACAAACCAATGCTCTTACGGCGAGGGAAACTGGATGTGTTACCATGACCGATCTCATATGGGTTAGGTTCTCCTGCAAAGGTTGCGATGGTCAGTAAAAACCTGACTCACCCAATAAAGGATCTATGGTCTTAGACATACCCTGGACTCCTCTCCAGATTGGTACGGATGCAGCCGGGACTAAAGCCAGGAGGAAGAAGGAGTATCAGATCAACCAGAACACTATAATATTTGTATGAGTGGACAAACTAAACCATTTACTAGACTTATTAACTTGGCTCAATAGGCTGTATTCCTGGAACTAGGGCTTTGCTCAGGTAAAGTTTTGGCTACGTGCTAAAGATATTCTTGTCTGAAACTTAGTTGTTGGAAACTGTCGTTTTGATGTTTCTAGTATTATCTTTGGAAGTAATATGGCTTTGATTTGATATAAAAATAAACGACTAAGGGATTGGCTTATAAACTTGTGATTCTTCTTTTAGGCGATGGGCTAGCAACCTGTCACTATTTGAATCTCTCTGAAGACTTTTGTATGAATTAAAGTTAAATAAAGAATCAAATACTTTTTCTAACAAAAATCGTAACCTGACAAAAAGATAGGCACCTGAATCGGCTAATGATCCAAAAGGCCCGTCTGACAGCTTGTTACAGGAGTATCCGTGCCGAAATACAATTTACGAGGTATCCCCCTCTCGACGTTATACATCGCGTGCTCTGTTTTGACGTGAATTTGTCACATTTCCAGAGGTACAGCAATGTACTAACGATGGTTTCTGCTATCACTTTTGACGTTTACGGTTTGGTGAACGAATCGTAATTTTGATTGCTTTTGTTGCGGGAATCATATTTCTTGGTACTGATTTCAGCTTTAGTATTTATTACATAGAGAAATTTAGTAATAGACTCAAGGTAATTTGTACGGTTTCTTTAAAAGCAATCGATATAATTTTAGTTTAATTAGAGTCTTGTGGTTTCCTGCACTTTAGAATAGGTTATTCCATATCTTTCACGCGTATGTCGTAAAGGCGACTGAAGGAATGGCTGATAATATTGGCATTATTCTTATAGGCAATGGACCAGCAACCTTACACTATTTGAATCTCGCCATACAGCTTAACGTGGCTTTTCAGGCGTTTCAAAACTATTGGCCTTGTCTACTCTGCATGGGATTTAGACGTGATTATATGAATAAAAATAGAAATGATGGAAGGAGAAAACTAAGACAAACTTACCAGCAGGAATAGGACATTATTTTCTTATAATTTTTTTAAATTGCAATCATTCTCCTTTTACATCACACATGTTTATAACTACGAAAGAAACAAAAAACTCTTACAATATAAAAAAAGCACACAGTAAAATGTAAATTTTCTCTAAACGCCCTGCAGTAAACGAATATTTTCAAAGTGACTTTATACTCGTAAATGCCGTTCGCTGAAGAGTACTCCAATAAAACTTGCACGTATGTTTCTACGCGATAAAACGTGCAGCTATCATAAATATTAGTATCGTAAAATGATATTTGAGCGGTTCAAACTAATTCCCTTTTAAAGAAAGTGTTTCGATAAATGTAACCGGCAATTGAGATTTTAGAAAAATGATTGAATTTTTTTTTTTAATGAAGATCTTATCATTATTACGGAACTCAAAAATTGATTGAACTGGTGATTGTACTAATCTTTAAAAGATCATAACGATATTTTTATGAAAACGTGCTAAGACTAGGTTTTGGCTTAAAAAAATATTTAAGCAGATAAAATTCGCTGGCTGGATCGAAAACGAAAAAAAAAAAAAAACAAAATTCCCGATTCCTCTTCGCGCCGAAGTGCGATGCTAAAAATTCCAAGACTCCCGCCGACTCAGCACTCCATAGAATCCGAGAAATGGCTAACGAGCATTTGTTTAGTACCCCGGGGTCATTAATCGTGCTCTGAGGACGATAGGCACGCCACCTGCCAAGCTGACCACATAAATCAGTGCTAGTGGACGTAATGCAGTCGCAGTTCATGTTCCGATGTGCCGAACTGTTATGTCTAGAGGCAATGCTTTATAAATAACCTATATTATAATACCAATCGCAACTGATATAGGTTTATTTGTTTGTTTGTTACCTCTTCACGCGTTATGTACTCAACTAATATTCTTGAAACATAAAATCACGCCTCTTTCCCGGAGGGTTAGGCAGAGACTACATCTTTCCACTTGCCACGATCTCTGCATACTTTCTTCGCTTCATCCGCATTCATAACTCTCTTCATGCAAGCTCGGCGGTTTCGGGTACTTCTGACCTGACCCTTTACCAGGACGTCATTAATAATGATCAAGATACGTTCTTCTATATTCTTGAAATTTTGCGTATATATAATTAAAAGTCTTGAGACCTAGTGAGAGAGATAGTGTACCTTTCATACCGGTAAAAATTATAGTTCTCGTGAGATTTGCGAAAACCCTGTATTATTTTGTAGGTAACTCAATATTCTAAATTTACGCGGGTAAAGCTAGTTTTTAATAAAACCTCGTTATATTTTTCGTATTTTAGCTGGAAACGCGTAACATTACCCTCATATTGTTTACGTGTCAATGAACCTTTAATTTTAAGTTTATTATAGGTACTATATCGGTACCTATAAGAAATATTTCAATTAAGAAAGGTTCTACTAACCTTAACATGGATTACGTAACAGCAGTAAACAGTTTATTTTAAACGCCCTACATTCGTAAAGTGAGAGTAAAGTGGCTGCTAAAAGGTGAAAAATAAAAATGTAAGACTGCAATACATAAAGTGTAAACGCAGGGAATTTTCCGGGTTTATTAAGGTATAACGTTGAAAGCCTGGTCTGTATAGTACCTAAGGGCTGAATATAAAAGTATTTAAGCGCAAAGATGAGCGCACTTTGTTTTACGATATTAGAGAGCACGTTTAGAAACATTGACAGTTAAACTCCATAGATATTGTGACTTGTATAGGGTATGTACCTATCTACCATGACGATGTTATCAATATTTTTTTAATCAAGTACGGGTTATCCTAAGCTTTGTTTATTTTTTAAATATAAATTCATTACTTTTTATGTTAATTTCCACAAATTATCTTTGAGATTGAGCTGCAAAAACCACAACTGCTTATGGAAACATTGTCTTAGTAAAAAAGTAGTTTACGTTAAAATAAAGACATACGTACAATAAAAATATACGTTCCAAATCACCAAAACTTGATTAAATAAAAATAACTAGTCAACTGGTCAATGTACTTATTACGAGCATATTCTTGGCCACTCTTTGTTGAATCAATAAGTAATCCCTTGTATCCAATTTTGAAAATCATTCCTTTTTTATGTTAATAATAAACTTTTTTTCTGGTGTCTATTATAAATAACGTCAGTGTTTCGAGGTAATAATCTAGATGTACCATCCAAGGCGAAGTTAGGAGATACTGAAACTAGGTATTGCCGTAAAAGCGAGTCATGCTTACGAGTATTTATGTCTGTCAGGTCAGGGCATGCGATATTTTCGCGAGTTAAATTTCAAAGAGATTTTATTTTTAGCTTAGAAAATTTCAGCGAATATTTTCCGCCTTGTTTTGTTCTTAGATATTCAATTTTAAAATTTTTGGTTACTTTATCATACGTACATTTTATTTACTCTATATTCCTTGCGGGATAGAAAAAGCCTGTGTTGAAAAGACTGAAAGGCCACGTTCAGCTGTGTAGCTTTATAATGGAATTGAGATTCAAATAGTGTCAGTTTTAAAAAGATTTGTAGTTAATCTTCATCTCATGGCATTTGGCAGCTGTGAATAAAAAAAAATACCTAAAGTTTTAAGTTGTGGGTTGGACCTATTTGGGTCACGAAGGTCAAATGCAAGACGCTTTGAGTAATATTAACTATGACTTCAGATTCATATTTAATGTACTTATTAGTTCTTCTAGCAAATATTTTCAAATATTCAGTTAAAGATAATTTAAAAATAAATTTAGCTGCTTCAACACTGATATTGACTTAAGTCACATAAGGTCAAATAAAATAGATAGCGTTGACTGAACCAAAAATACACCGTCTTAATCTTAACCAATAAGGCGCGTAACACGTACGTATCATCAATCTGGTCTAATAAGTATTACAAATATAATTTAGCACAGGCAACACCGTGTATAAAGCCTGTGGGATTCCACCAGATATAAGACAAGCACATTGAAATTTAATGCATAGATGTAGTTATAGATAGACCCTGCGTGTGTATAAACATAATAATAATCACGTCTTCATCACGAGAAGTTCGACTCTCTGGAGTTCGATCCCTGTTATGATGAACAGATCTCATCGAGTAATCACGAAATTTTCCCAAATGTAGGGCACAATTGGTGCCATGAACTGAAAAGATACATACATATGGTCACGTCTATATCCCTTGCGGGGCAGACAGAGCCAACAGTTTTGAAAAGACTGAATAGCCACGTTCAGCTATTTGGCTTAATGATAGAATTGAGATTCAAATAGTGACAGGTTGCTAAGCCCATCGCCTAAAAGAAGAAACCCAAGTTTTAAGCCTTTCCCTTAGTCGCCTTTTACGACATCAATGGGAAAGAGATGGAGTGGTCCTATTATTTTTTGTATTGGTGCTGGGAACCACACGGCAATTGAAAAAAATTCGCAAAAAACCTCTACTACCTCAATGATCTAAAACCAAACATTAGTCTATATCACTCCTCTTATAACAATACGACTGAGAAGAAGTACTTGACTTGCTCAGTTTTCATACAGACGCGTGAACATGCGGTGTCTATCTAGATTTATACCTGTGGCTACGTCTAAACTAGAATAAGAATATAAACTGTTTGTTTGTGTGGGTAATCTCTCGTATACTGAGGTTTTCCAATCACATCGTTCTACACACACATACAATTGATTGTCATGTTGGAACGAATGTATGTTCGTCACGTCTAATAACAACATATTGCCAGGTACAACGAACCTTAAATGAATAGCAGTAAGATGGCATTGTTTTTCGGCGTTATATAGTTAGGGTTCCCAATTATCCCAACTTATATTTTAAATTCGAAAGTTTTTTATTTGTTTGTTACTTCTACACGGGTTACTTATACTTGTGTACTATAATTAAGAGGCTGGAGAAGCACATATGGTAAGTTTCATCCCGGAAAAAATATTTAAATTCCTGTGAATTTGCGAGTATTCTTTTGTAGGTTCTAAACTCGTCGCTTTTTGTAGATAGCACTGAATTCACACCGCTAAGCCTTCAAATTACTATGGCATTTTTCGTTATTGTAACTAGGGTTGTCAATCTCATACATACATACATACATATGGTCACGTCTATATCCCTTGCGGGGTAGACAGAGCCAACAGTCTTGAAAAGATTGAATGGCCACATTCAGCTATTTGGCTTAATGATAGAATTGAGATTCAAATAGTGACAGGTTGCTAGTCCATCGCCTAAAAAAGAATCTCAAGTTTGTAAGCCTATCCCTTAGTCGCCTTTTACGACATCCATGGGAAAGAGATGGAGTGATCCTATTCTTTTTTGTATTGATGCCGGGAACCACACGGCATCAATACAAAAAATCTCACAAGTTATCTATTACTTGTGAGAAAAATTGACAACCCTAATTACAATACCGAGCTTATTTCGTCAGTGGTTGTGTGGGGAGACGTTTCGCAGACGATCTAATAAATAATTTAGCTTTATACTTGTTTGGTGTAAAAACAAGTGCAAGGGTGTTATCGGGTGTGATATGAGATTAAATTTCGCGAGATGTTATTAAGGGATTTTCCTTTAACTAAGGCAAGGTAGACATTTTTCTTTTGTTTAACAAGAAGTGTATTGAAAAAATGTGCCGTGTGGTTGCCAGCACATATAAAAAACAAAGAATAAGGCCACTCCCATGTATGTCGTAAAAGGCGACTAAGGCATAGGCTTATGAATAAGAGATTCTTCTTTTAGGCAATGAACTAGCAATCTGTCATTACCTATTTGAATCTCAATTCTAGGTATCATTAAGCTAAAAAGCTGAACGTGGCCAATTAGTCTTTTCAAGACTGATGGCCCTGTCTACCACGCAAGCGATAAAGACGTGACTATACTATAACTATATATAATATTCACAAAAAAAGAAAATCCCCAGGAAGTATAAATAACCATGCGACAAATTACTAGCAGAAAAGTATGAAACATAATTATTTTTTAGCGAACAGATAATATCTACCGTACAATTAAAGTGACTGTTATTGCCGCAATCACAAAGCAAAGAACGAGCGTGTCCCGTCGTGGGGTGGTGCTGTGCTCTGTGACCGCAATCAAGTTCATATCGATTACGTAGCATAAGTACTCAAGTTACGTAGCGAGGCATCACACGCACGCTTAGATTTTGAGCGCATTTGCGATTTTGGTCTTACCAAAATTATCTTCTTTTTTCTTAGCATTAGTTCCGGTTACATCCTCACCTCTCTGCAGAGGAATCCGAGGTGCGTCTTTTGACTATGATTCTGGATTGTGTGAGACAAGGTTTTACATGAAACGACTCCAGTTGCGAAGTTCGAAACTTCGCAACCTTTGCAGGGGAACCTAACCGTTATTGGATCATGGTTACACATCCAGTTGTCTGAATGTGCAGGTTTTCTCACGATATTTCCGTCAGCGTTAGAGCATCAGTTAGCAATCAAATTAATATACATAATTTAGAAAAGAGTCATTAATAAATGACCAAGCAACGATTTGTACTTATGTACCCACACGCATTACTTGCCTATTCTGAGCACCTTAACTGTTCCACCACCGATTAATATGGCAGGAAACGTCATTGCTATCACCAAGATAACTAATCAGATGATACTGATTTTATATGATTTACTAGCTATGCCCGTGACTTCATCCGCGTGGAATAGTTATTTTGGGCATCATTGAAGCCCTCAAGGATGAATAATTTTCCCCGTTTTTATTTTCACTCCTAAAGTTGCAGCATGATGTTATATAGCCTTAAGCCTTCCTCCATAAATAGTATATTAAATACAAAAATATTTTTTCAATTCGAACCAGTAGTTCCCGAGATTAGCGCGTTCAAACAAACAAACAAACTCTTCAGCTTTATAATATTGGTATAGATTATTACATGTTCTGTTATAAATTTATTAGCGCGTAAACTTTTTTTAAGTCAAGACATGTCGTAGCCACTTTGAGTCGCTTCATATGTTTTCCATACAAAGTTACAAAATCGCGTCGCGTCCCGTCTAGTCGGGTCGTAAGTGCGCTCATAGCTTTACGCGGTCTTCGCACGCGATCAAAACGGCTGTATTATACGATATTGCTCGATTTTGCGTGAGTAAATCGGTGTAAATATGAATGAAGTATCACTTTCGGTGTTACCAAGAAACCACTAGTAACACGCAAATATATTTCTTAGCGGATACTCGTACTGCCGAGTATTTAATACTCATAACCACAAAATACGTTAGATTCATAGTATTGGCGCAGAATATTCCTTAAACTGAACGTGAAGAAAGTAATGTATGTGGATGAAGAAGAAGATATAGAGATTGTGGTAAATAGGGATATGTTGTCTCTGCCTTTCTCAAAGGGAAAGAGGCATGATTTTATGTACGTACTAGGTTTTACCCACACATTCGCCCGCGTGAATTTAGTTCTATCTACAAAAAACGATTATTTAAAATTTAAGCAATGAACTAGCAACCCGGCTCTGTTTGAATCTCGATTCTATCATTGAGCCTAACAGCTAAACGTGGCCTACCAGTATTTTCAAGACTGTTGGCTCTGTCTACCTCGCAGGTGATACAGATATAGATATAGTCTTTAAAGATATATATATATATCTTTAAAGACTTTTTCTGTTGGGTCATGACCCAAGACAAAGAGGTCAAAAACGACCTGAAAATATGGACGGACATGATCAGAAATATCAGATGTAACAATCACGGATTTGAAACAGGCAAAAGACCATGTTGTCCGAAGCGCCTTCATGAAAGTCAGTTTATTGTGATCAGGACCATCAGTCATGACGATGCGAGGTAGAACCTCAAACTTATTTACTTTTTCAAGATATACCTATATTTATATAAATACAAAGTAAAATTTATATGTAACATTTTTTTTTGTAGATACCCCATATCAATAATAAAAGTGTACAATGGTACGAAAGGTATGTAAGGATTTTACAAGTAAGAAGTAAATTCAAAACAATTTTAATTCATAAAAACATTCCTGACGTCTTATAATCCTGTTGGATCTATTCATAAATTCACTCAACTTGTAAATTCTTGATACCGACAACATTCTTAACAAAATCAAAAGGGCTTACGCCATTACAGATTTCTCCGAAATGAAAGTTACTGTTACAATAAGTAACTTAAAAGACAATGTTTAGACGTAGTAAATAATAAACAGAATGCGACCTTTTTTATAACATATTGTTTTGTCACAAGTCACAACAATAGAATATAAAATCACGCGACCCTATCAGTCAAAAAAAGCAAATAACCTCAATCGCGCAAGCAAAGATTTCACGGATTGGAGCATATATACAACCTCCGACACAACATCGTTGGAGCAGCGATGCCCCAGGCATAACACCCAGCCTGGCTGAAGATCTTCCCTTTGGTGGTGGTCGAGCCGAATCATCGCTCCCGCTACAGTTTAATATTTTCCTGCAATACTTTTATCTTTATTGCATTTCAATTGCGTTTTATTTATTTATTTACGAATTTATGTACACTGCAGAGCAGACCCGAGATAGAAGACATGATGAAAGGGTGACTCAACATAATTGTTTATCTATGATTATTATACTAAGATACTAATTTATATAATAAATACAAAATTTTGTCGGTCTTTTACTTTGATTGCCAAACCGCTGGACCGATTTTGATTAAATCTTCGATTTAGAATTAATTTGAGGTAGACTAGAAAACTTAGATTCTGGAAACTATGAAAAACGGTTATTTAAACTCAACACAAGCAGAGCAGGGGGGTAAAAATATGTTGTCACATAATTATGTATATCAAACTTTATATTAACAAGCGTTTAAGACCGATATTGTATCTTTCTATTATTTTTCTTATAATGCCCAAAGATAGTTAACATACTTATATATAATCACATCTTTATGCCTTACGGGGTATACAGAGCCAGCAGTCTCACAAAGACTGTGAGTCCATGTATAGCTGTATGGCAATAGATACTATACTAGTAAGAGTATATTAGAGGAGGGGTAGGCAGAGACTTCTCTCGTAATTCACCCACTCTCTTACGGTCGATTTCGGGTAGGTACTCTTGTCCTTACCTTTTGCTAGAACGTCTCCGATTTGATCAAGGTACCTACGTTTGCATACTGATCGACACTTTTTGCTATGGCGCTATTCCGCGTTTAGCTCTGAATTATTTATTTATAAGGAAACGAATGCGGAATAAATAGACGTACAGCTCACCAGATGTATACAATGTAAGTAATTGAATCCTCAAAAATTCAGACTGGCCCGTTAGTCTTAGTCTAATTGAAATCTAGATCACAAAACAAAATGAATTAAAAAG
Organism: Amyelois transitella; assembly: GCF_032362555.1. Classification (NCBI taxonomy): domain Eukaryota; kingdom Metazoa; phylum Arthropoda; class Insecta; order Lepidoptera; family Pyralidae; genus Amyelois; species Amyelois transitella. The sequence goes on from NC_083509.1 coordinate 10,703,408, forward strand.
GTAAAATTTTTGTATTTATGTTTTATTTAAAATTATTATCAATATTGTTATAATATTATTTTGTATATTTAAAAAAAAAATACTTTTTCAAATAAAAAAATGTTCGATTTTGTTATTCGATTTCGCTCATTCAAACGCTGTTATGTAGTTTGTTTCACAGCTTCTTTTACATTTAAGCCTTTGAAGCGATATGTATTTGTAATTAAAGTAACTAGTCTTTCGTAAACTTAGACCTCGCGATCACTTTAATTTTTAACTCAAAAAGTACTTAACCGATTTTGATACCCTACGAACATGAAAATTCCATGAACAGATCCTACACACAGTATAAACTTCATCAGAATCACACCACATCACTCGCTTCTCTTGCTTGGTCAATGATTAACATCAATTCATGATGAATTTTGTGTGAATCACTATGTGTCTCTGTCTGTTTCTGACAGCTTTTTTTTAAACCTCGCAACAGATTTATGATGATGAAGTTATTGCTTTTTCTATAAATAATTCGTTGGATCGCTAGTGAAAGATAAAGAAATAAATCACCACATTCCTATAATAAACCATTAAAGCATTGTGTGTTCAAATTTTATCTTAAACCTTTCCGTGAACGAATAATAAGAATGTCTTCACACACAATTCATTTCCACGCTTTATATGAGAAAAATATTTTCACGGCTTTTGATTCCTCTTACGTTTTTTTTTCTGAGAAAAAAGTAAAGATGGTTAACGTAGTGAGTAAAACATAAAATATTGTATATTGTCGTGTGGTTCTCGGTGGTTGAAATGAGAGTGTTTAGGAGTATGATAGGTTTAAAATTGAGTGACAGGATAAGGAACAGCGTGATAAGGGAATGTTGTGATGTGAAAAAAGATATATCAACAGGAAAAGAAAAGAAATGCTTAGATGGTCATGTCGAGAGGAATGAAAGCAGATTGACTAAGCAAATAAACAAAGGAAGTGTGAATGGGACTGTTGGAGTGGGAAGGCCTAGACGAACGTACCTTGATCTAATCGGAAACGTTCTAGCAAAAATGACTAAAATCACCGACTTGACAACCAAAATTAGTATGAAATCAGATTTAATATAACTAAATTAATTCTCGGTCGGAGTGGGAAGACCTAGACGAACATATCTTGATCAAATTAAGGACGTCCTGGCAAAGGGTCAGGTCAAGAGTACCCGAAACCGACGAGCTTGCATGAAGAGAGTTATAAATGTGGCTGAAGCAAAAAATGTATACAGGGATCGTGGCAAGTGGACAGATGTGGTCTCTGCCTACCCCTCATAGAAAGAGGCGTGATTAATGTATGTATGTATGGGAGACATAGTCCTAACATACACTTTTACTCTATATTGTAAATACAAAAACATAATTAAACTGAGATTTTACACAAGGCAAAAAAATTATAGCCGATTTTCTTTTTTTACTTTTAGATTGGCTTCCGCGAATTTGGACCCAACTACACGCGCGAATTTAGCGCTACCTTTAAAAATTACAGGTTTCTCGCAAATTCCACGGGAACTTTAGTTTTTAACAGGATAAAAAATATTTAGGGTATTTTTCCTTCCGTTCTTCCCAAGACTCAAAATTATGAATACCTACGCAAAATTTCAAGAACATTGGTTTAGTAGATATCGCGAGAAGAGTCAACAAACAAACAAATAAACATACTTTCGCATTTATTACATTAGATGGGATGAGGAAACACGAAATCATGAATAGAATGATATAAAGACGCCAGGAGGATGTTCACACGAATATAAAAGGTTATATAACTATGTTAAGGTTAGGCCTTTATGGCGTAGTGGTAGTACGCTTGTCTGTGACACCGGAGGTCCCGGGTTCCGGCCAGGGCATGATGAGAAAAGAACTTTTTCTAATTGGCCTGGGTCTTAGATGTATATCTATATAAATGTTTATTATAAAATATAGTATCGTTGAGTTAGTATCTCATAACACAAGTCTCGAACTTACTTCGAGGCTAACTCAATCTGTGTAATTTGTCCCGTATATATTTTATTTCAGGTAAAAGATAAGTACATACAGACAAACAATCACGTCTTTATCTCTTCAAGGGTTGACAGAGCCAATGGTCTCGCAAATAATGAAAGGCCACTTTTAGCTGTACAGCTTAATGATGGAATTAAGATTCCAATACTGACAGGTTGACAGCCCATCACGTCATAGACTCATCCACAATTTTAATAAACTCATCCCTTAGACGTTTTTTGTGATATCTATAGGAAATGAAGTCCTATTATATTGTGCCTAGAACCATACAGCTAATACAGGTAGATACACTTTCCAAGAATGTCGGCTCTGTCTACCCCGCAAGGGAAAACGTGATAATTATGTATGTATGATCCTTCCTCCAACTCCACTCCAACCTTCCATTACCCATTGTAATGTGACCACGTAGGAAGAGTCGTAAATGTTTCAGAGTAACTTTTTATATTGCAGTTCGAGAATGTGTTTTGTTTCTTCTGAAATCTTGTTTTTGTTGGCCGTTTGATGTTGAAATTGTGGTCGTGCGCAACTTTCAAAGGAGAACTGTAACTATTTTTCGTTCCGAACAAGTAATCGGTTAGTACGACATATTACGTGAGTAAAACTGATTTAAATAGCAAATTTATAGTTGTTTGTGCCGTGGAGGCACCAATTAAAAACGAATAAGACTAAAATCCTTCTCTTTCCCATGGATGTCGTAAACTGCGAGTAAGGGATAGGCTTTTAAACTTGGGATTCTTCTAAATACAACAACTGTTATGTAATTTTGAATATTTCTTTTTATGCGCGAAAAAGAATTTATAAACAAACATAAAAAATACAAGACAACTTATCGAATCCAGTACATCGCTTATCATTACTTTAAAACTTGACGTAGGCACTTGTTCCCAAAGTTTTGAAGCTGATTAAAACGACAAACACTTCAGCCAACTCTGTAATCGAGTTACCGCTTCGGAAAATTTATTTTAGGCATAACGCTATTTGTTTATTTCAAAAGAGATTATGTGAGATAAGCGCCATGTGGTTTCTGGCAGAAAAGATAGGGGATACTAAATATTTCATTCTACATTCTACATGTAAAAAGCGCTTGTAAAATAAACGGTACATATATTGCCAATCCATGTAAAAATATATTTTCTTTATTATTAAAATTTCATGTACTTACTTAAACTAATTACAACAATGTATTCTCTCTGCTACATTTCTATTCAAAGTTTGTATAGTTAAAGTTGACGTTGTTGAAGAAAATGCTGCAGTGCAGTTTGTTACCTCTATGGAAGCGGCAGTTAACTTAGTTTTAAGTAATCTATTTGACGTCAGTGAATGTTAAGAAATCAAAAGACATAAAAATTGTTAAGTGATATGAAGTGTCCCATAATAAAGAATAAAAGTTTTGAATTTGAATTCATGTTTAACAAATTGTTTAATGGCGTCTTCATCTGTTGTGACATGAGTCGTTTTTAACTTTAACAGGTTTAATAAGAATAACTACTTATTTTGAACTATGAATGTGGATGAAGCGAAGGAAGTATGCAGAGATCGTGGCAAGTGGAAAGATGTAGTCCCTGCTTACCCGTCCGGGAAAAGGCGTGATTTTATGTATGTATGTATGTAACTAGTTATTTATCTGGTTAAAAAATGAATCAAGTTTCAACTTGCGGGTCTGGTGTTTTCACTCTGGCAAACAGATTGATCCCGCCAACTGAACTAGAAATTATTGACAAGCAGTCCGTGAAAAGGACAGCCGATATATTTTACTCGCCTTTTTATTTTTACCTCGTCCGTTGTGGGCGGGGTATAAATTTAAAAATGTTGATATTCTTTTGTTTTTTTTTTCACAGATAAAAAAAATTATATGCTAGCTTTGCCGGTGAGAACAACCTATTATTTGTGTTCAAAATAGTCTTACTGGCTGGAAATATTTGACATTTAATTTTTTATTATATTTTAAGTTTTTTTTTTTTTTGGAAAATATACTTATTTCATATTGTTATGGAAAAAGACCAAAAAGCCTGACGGTCGTTCCCGTCTATCAGTCAAGTGACTACCAACATTGTATCATAAAGTACTAACAATACAATACCTAGCACATAGTATTATAACACGTATATTAATTAAATGGTATTCCAATTAGCCGCGTGTTTGCGCACTGAAACGCTAATCCTGTTACGGTGGCTCGGACCCCTAATTATTTATAGTTAATCCAATTAAATTTACACCCGGAATATCTTCGAGAACAATCCAATTGTTTCAATTGAACTTTTTTAACGACTGACCTGGAAAGGGATTACGGATAAAAGTATCTTTGGGAAAGTAATACTTAAAGTTATAAGAAAAAGACCACTTCTTCCCTTTCCCATGGTAAAAGCTACTAAGGGATAGGCTTGTAAACTTGGGATTATTCTTTTGGGCGATTTGCTAGAAATCTGTTACTATTTTAATATCAATTCCATTATAAGCCACACAGCTGAACATGGACCTTCAGTCTTTATAAGACTGTTGGCTCCGTAAGGGATACAGACGTGATATATACGTACATACATACGTATAATATGTATGTATATAAACTTACTTATATTACAAAAAAAAAAAAACTGTTTCGAATTCTACGCGAAAATAGTACAAAACCTGCAAACTTTTTCCAATCCAACTTTTCATTTCTGTTGAAATATCAAACTGTAGTCCGAAGTTAAAACCTGGACAAAATCCCAGTACAAAAAGCGGATTCACGTTGAAATCTCAATTCCGCTGATAGAAACATAAAGCCTGACTGAGATTAAGATAAAATGCGGTTACGCCTTGGTTATAAATCTTACAGAGATAGATAAAGTACTGGTCACGTGGAGTCGGGTGCCTTGATTATTTAAAGGGATATCGGGAGTCAAGGTGCGTTTAAAGGTGCGGCGACATCAGACACAAAAAATGATTTAAATCCATATAGTCTCTTATTGAAATATCGCTCATATATTATTCCATCCAATCCTATCATATTGATATATACATACATACATATCGTTACGTCTATATCCCTTGCGGGGTAGATAGAGTCTCGAAAAAAGACCAGTAGGCTACGTTCAGCTGTTTGGCTTAATGATCGAATTGAGATTCAAATGGTGCAGTGTATCATTGAGCTCGCCTGTGGTCATCAGTCAGGAATCGAAGTTCAGGTTATTACAGGAAAGCGACCGCCATTTAACTCCTGAACGTTAACGCTACTATGCTTGCTTGAACCGTAATTTAGGATGATTTAAAAAATATGCATTCAGTTGTCAAAATATTCTCACGATGTTTTCTATGACCGCAATGACTTTGGTTTATATTGAAACGTACCTACTTGTACACTAAGTACGTGAGTCAGATTAAAATTTAAAAAAATCTAAATTTTTATTAATTATTTTGGGACATTTCAACATCACTTAATAATTGTCATACTTTTGGTTTTTTCACAACATCGGTTGGCGTCAAATAAATTACTTAAAACTAAGTTTACTGCCGCTTCCAAAGTATTTCAATCATTGGTATTTTCCTTACTCCATTTATCCGGCAGGTCTCATAAAAAGTGCGACAAAGTAGCTAACACTGTGTGTAACGGGCCTTAAAGGGAATAAGAACAAACCCTTTGCCATTCCATTCCGTAACAGAGACACTGAAAATGTTAGTCTTATAAACGACTTGCAACTTTATCTTCCCGCCCTAAATCCTTTAAAGGAGAATAAGTGTAATTACGTCTACAAATTACCACGAATTAAATCCTATGATCAACGACGGAACATTAAAAAGGCGGTTTTTTGTAGGTCAAGTTAGTTCCGTGTACGGCAGCCGTTTCGTTCGTAACGTTTAATTTGGAACTGCTTTTAGCGTTTCTAGAAATGTTCGTTATTTAATTTTTAAGATTGGTACAAGTGACTAATTAATTTTGATGTTTTCAAGTTAGTTTCGTCTGGTACTTAGTCAGCAGGATGTTTATTAGTGAAAAAGAAAGGCGTATAAATTCTCCCGTTCAGTTTTACAGATTTTTTCTTTCTGATGATTTAATACGTACGAACATACATATAGTTATATGGTTGGCCGGTAGATAATGCTCCTAGCATTAAGTCCGTATATATTTTTGTCACGGCACTTGCAGAGTAGACAAAGACAACATTCTTGCAAAACTCTGAAAGGCCACGTTCAGCTGTTTGGCTTAAGAATACAATTGAGATTCAAATAGTGGTTGCTAGCCCATCGCCTACAAAAGGAATCACAAGTTTATAAGCCTAACCGTTATACGCTTTTTCAATTTTTAAACTATCAGAAAGCCGGTAGTTTAACATGGGTTAAAACATAATTTAAACTGTAAGTCTGCAATGATCATGGACGTTTATTTAGGGGTTAAAGGAAACATGCGAGTATCCGATAAGCTCCTGGATTTATTTTATTCATAGGTTCCAGTGAGGGTCCCTGGCTAGTTACATTGACTTGCAATGGAAATAGACTAGTTTTGTTTGAATGTTATTTTTTTTTTGGCCGTGTGGTTGCTGGTACCATAAATAAAACAATTGGACCACTCCATCTTTTTCCCATGGATGTAGTAAAAGATGACTAAGGGTTTATATACGGCGTGGACAGATATCATCTTTAATATGGTCAATATCTCTACTAAGCAGCACTCGATTCGTTCACTACTTTATTTATGTTAACCACCAAGATATGCTATTTCTTTGCCAACAACTTTTTTTACTGTTTCTAAGGTAAAATTCTAACTAATTTTAATCAATTTAATTTCTAGTTAAGATGTTATGTCTATCCTAGAATTAATCTTTTCATTAGAAAAACTTATAAACTCACTTTGTACTCAATTTGATTAAAAAAAAACATACATACATACATATGGTCACGTCTATATCCCTTGCGGAGTAGACAGAGCCAACAGTCTTGAAAGACTGAATGGCCACGTTCAGCCATTCGGCTCATTGATAGAATTGAGATTCAACCAGTGACAGGTTGCTGGCCCATCGCCTAAAAAAGAATCCCAAGTTTGTAAGCCTATCCCTTAGTCGCCTTTTACGACATCCATGGGAAAGAGATGGAGTGGTCCTATTCTTTTTTGTATTGATGCCGGGAACCACACGGCACAAACAAAAAAAAAACATAAGATTTATTTATACTAATATCGTAACAGTCTATGTGGACAGTCGTTAAAAGATTACTCTCGAGTCGAGAGTTTTGTGTTTTCAAATAAATAGTTCCTTTTTACTCGTGGAAGCCCATCGCACACCATTGGACCCTGTGTTTGACATAAGGTCAGATTTATATCTTGAGCACAGAAAGATCGGTCCGATTTATACTCTTTGGTAGACAATGCGCTTAGAGTTTTGGCGGTGAGAAGGTAACAAAAAATATATTTGTTGAGATTTTCCTTGTCCTATTCTGTGGTGGTGTCTAAACGGCGATTTTCATACTGTAGGTATGATAGCAGAATTTTGTGAAATTTATAATTTCTCTGTGTGTGTTGTTGCCGTGTCGTTTCTCATGGTTCGTTTCCCATGGATGTCGTAAAAGGCGACTAAGGGATAGGCTTACAAACTTGAGATTATTTTTTAGGCCAGTGGCTAGCAACCTGTCAATATATTCACCCATTTACCCCTCAAGGGATATAGACGTGACAATATGTATGTATGTTTGTAAGTATGTTTCTTTGTCATACCATGTTTTGTGACTAAATTTCGCCAGCGGCTTTGTCTATGAGTAAGTTGTCTTATTTGTGTTAGTTTGTTATGTTATTGTTCACCTTAATATACATTCCAAGTCTTATAGTGTCATCAGCATTTAACTAGATTACGTTGGGGACACATTCCAGATAATTTTGGAGTGCAATTTCAATCACTTGAGATTACTAGAGTATAAAATTTTCATATTAATTATCTGCCACCTTAATTAAAAACGTTTCAGTTTTAATATTCGTTGAGCAAATAGTAATATTAATGAGAGTTTCGTTTAAAGAGTTTAGAAGAGAAAGCTGAATTTGAAATGAAATATCGTGATCATATCGGGAACGTTCTGGTGAAAGGTCAGGTCGAGAGTATCCGTAAGCGATGCATGAAGGGAATATGAATGTGGATGAAGCGAAAGAAATATGCAGGGATCGTGGCAAGCGGAAAGATGTGATCTCTGCCTTCCCCTCCGTGAAAGAGATTTGATATGAAGAGGTCATGATCCTCATCTGTGGTCAGTATTAGCCTTATAAACACAAATTAGTGTTGCCAAAAAATTATGTAAAAATTAAATTTATTTTATGCGTCATGTGTAGGTAAATAATTTTTCGACTGATAGATATTCCACTTGTTAATTATTTTGTAAGGAAAGGAAAGTAATTTACAGATTGTTTTACTTTCTCAATTTAGTACTTGAACATATAAATTATAACAAAAAAATAACGATGACTCGTAAGTTTCAAATTTCCTCACCTTGACATACATTAACTCAACGAATTCAGATCATTATCATAAAAAATATAAGTGACGCTCGAACGAGTTTACATTCCAAAAAAAAAAAGCAAAATAACCGTCGTTTTAATTAAAACAGAAGGCTTGAATATTCCCGTTTTTTTTCTTAGTTGATAATCAGAAAGCCTGAGGGCGAACCGAAAGACTTGAGAGATTTCCTAATTAATTTAACGGGGAGTTTGTTGCTAAAAAGGCTATTAAACCCATAGAAGTTTCCTTTACAGTGTCATTCGGAATTATTACCGTCAGGATGATTGGTCGAAAGCTACAATTGTGAACAATTAACACCCTCACAATTAAGTTTTATAACTGCCCTTAAAACATTGTTTGAGAAGATATTGCATAAAAAGTTATGGTAACGAGTTCAGGTTCTCATATTTCTTAAGGAATAAGATCTGTTTTTTTTTTCTACCGGTTTTGGGTTAAAAAGTGAATTTCCTTTCTTTTAACAAATGAAATGCGACATACTTAAAATCTATAGCTTACTAATCTATACTAATACTATAAATCTGAAGAGTTTGTTTGTTTGTTTGAACGCTCGACTCTGATTGTTATTAACGTTAGAACTAACAATTGTTTTATTTATTTGAATTTATTATTTAAAATTATCACTTAGGTATCAAGTTATCCATGACTACCGTAATTATTATAATGATTCTTCTCTTTAAAGGGAATTTCATTCATTCAATCCAATATACTCAGTTACAAAGTCACACAATGAGTACTGGAATGCACTTATAAGTAATAAAACAATTGTTAGTTCTGACGTTAATAAGAATCAGAGTCGAGTCGAGTGCATGCGGGAAGGTCAGAATATTTGGGGCTATTAATGCGGTTGATAACTCAACGTTATGCTTTTACGAGGAGATATGCCGTGTGGTTCCCGGCACCTTGTAGTGAACAAGAATAGGACCACTCCATGTCTTTCCCATGGATGTCGTAAAAGACGACTAAGGGATAGGCTTACAAACTTGGGATTCTTCTTTTAGGCGACGGGCTGGCAACCTGTCACTATTTGAATCTCATTTCTATCATTTAGCCAAATAGCTCAATGTGGCCTCTCAGTCTTTTCAAGTCTGTTGGCTCTGTTTACTCCGCAAGGGAAATATACATGATGATATGTAGTTAATAAATAGTGTAGTTGAGTAAATACAGTGAATTTGTGTCTTGTCTTTTTCCATCTCCGTTTGATGGTATAGAGACAATATTGGCTTTTCTTCGATTCAACCAAAAACGTCTCGTTGTGATTCGTTCGAGACGGGTGCAAACTTCTACTCGAAAAGAAACGGCATTATGGGTTATTTTTGAGACGACAAATTTGAAAACATTTATACAGATACATACATACACACACGTCTATATCCCTTGCAGGATAGACAGGGCCAACAGTGTTAAAAAGGCTGATAGGTCACGTTCAGCTGTTTGGCTTTATAATAGAATTGCGACTCAAATAAATGACTAGCCCATTGCCTCAAAGAAGAATCCCAAGTTCATAAGCCCTTAGTCGCCTTTTATAACATCAATACCGTATACATACTATTTTATTGGAATGGATTATTATGAAAGCCATTTGATAAATGTGAATGTACAGTTTTTGTTTTGTATGGGTTACTATGTTTACGTTATGTCAAAAATGAAGGGGAAAAGGTTATGGATTTTGTTGTTAGTGTATAATGTATGTTTATCCATCCCATGTTTACCCGGAAACACTTATTATGATTACAATACGGTACTACTTATAAAGTATGAGTTTTATGGTAAATCTATTAGACTAAGCGGTTCGGTAAGTGATATTGCAAATATGGAATGGTATTAAAAGTTTATGAACGTTGATAAAATGTTGCATTGTAGTTTGTTCCGCCGTTTTTTTACAATTACGTTTTGATGATGTGTCTATCCCGCAAGGTAAAATGTATCTCTCTTACATATAAGAACTAAAATATATTAAATTTTTCTACAAAAAACCGGATCTTATTCATTAAAATGTCAATATAGCTTTAATATTAAGTAAGTACCTAGATAGTATGTGCCATGTGGTATTCGGCACCAATAAAAAAGCATAGGATCACTCCTTCTCTTTCCCATGGATGTCGTAAAAGGCGATTAAGTGATATGCTTATAAACTTGGGATTCTTCTTTTAGGCGACCAGCTAGCAACCTACTAAGTGATACCTTGTATCCAATTTTGAAAAAAGAAATCTATTCTATCTATACTAACAAAACACCAATTAATTACCAGCAGCTAATAATAAATGTCGTACCAAAATCAAATACAAACAATTGAGTGATTGATTCACTCTTTCTGGCGGGTCGTAGCCAAAGAAGTTCCGTTATTCCTCCTTATTCAGCTTTATTATAACAAAAACGGACGAGCAAATATTTATAATTTTACATACATACATATAGGTACGTCTGTATCCCTTGCGGGGTAGATAGAGCCAATAGTCTTGAAAAAAAGGATGATAGGCCACATTCAGCTTTTTGGCTTGATAATAGAAATGTGATTCAAATAGTGAAAGAATCTCAAGTTTATAAGCCTATCCCTTAGTCGCCTTTTAAGATATCCATGATACAGTGATAGTCCTCCTCATTTTTCTATTCATGCCAAGAACCACACGGCATTATTACTTAATATCCCTAAACTTAAAACATTCCTTTCACTACAGACATTAACTTTAAAATCCCGACTGTCGAACTAAGAAAAACCCTATAATGTAAAAGTTGGAAGGCGTCTCTAAATAAATCTCCCAACGACAGATAAGGGTCCGACGAATGGGCCCCTCTTAGTGCAAAACAAAACGGGCAAGACAGAACGTTAGGAGAGAGAAAAAAATACTCTGAATGGTCATTATTTTCCTTCCTTTGTAATTCTGAGGAGAGACTTTTTGTCCGGCTTAGCGATGATCTTATACACTAGATTTTCGCGTTTTATATAACGCGATAGATAACGGATTACAAGTTTCGGAGACCGCTCCAGAATGATTGCAATTTTTCTTTTAACGTTTTTAAATGTCCTTTAGATGAGTACACTTAACAGTTAAATTTATGCAGTTGTATTAAAAGTCACCTTGTATATAGGTACGGAACAAATTACACAGATTGAGTTAGCCTCGAAGTAAGTTCGAGACTTGTGTTTCGAGATACTAACTCAACGATACTATATTACTATATTAACGATAATAAATACTTATATAGATAAACATCCGAGACCCGGGCCAATCAGAAAAAGTTCTTTTCACATCATGCTTTGACCGGGATTCGAACCCGGAACCTCCGGTGTTATAGACAAGCGTACTACCGCTGCACCACAGAGGCCGTCAATGTATGTATGTATTCAAATAAATCAAAATACAGATACAACAATTAGTATTAAAATAACTTCTAAAAAAAAGCTTACATTTTGACCACTACATGACCGGACTAACCACAAGATCGTAATACGCGACCACATTATATGAATTCAAATCAATTTGAGTAATGGTAAATGTAATAGAATTTGCTAGAATAAAGCACAGATACCTACAATATTGTTATAATATCAAATTTCTAACACAAACATCACGTCTAGCTTTCGGGGTAGAATATAAGCCTAAGACTTGGTCATATGAAGCTGGTGGAATTACGTTTCGGAGAAAATGATAGATTTAAAATTCATGGTCTAAAAGAAGAATCAAGTTTAAATGGCTTTTCCTTGGTCGACTGTTACGAAAAACAGCACATACAATGTTTTTCGATTTAAAACCAGAATATAAGTTTTTACTAGATGAGTGTATTTCTTTCCTTTAGTTGCCTTTTACGTCATCTGCAGTAAACGCATACCTAGTGTGGCAATATATATTATAATATATATTGCCACACTAGTTACGTTATAACGTACTGAGAATATTTATTAGACCAATAAAAAAAAAGAATAAGATCACTCCGTCTCATTCCCATAGATGTCGTGATAGGCATCTAAGGGATAGGCTTATGACTTTGGATTCTTCTTTTAGACGATGGGCTAACAAATTGTCACCATTTGAATCTTATTTCTATCATTAGGCCATACAGCTGAACGTGGCCTAACAGTCTTTTCAATTCTGTTCGCCCTGTCTATCCCGCAAGGGATATAGACGTGATTATATATATTATACAGTTAGGTTTTCTATAAGATAATACAATTTCGACGATTAAGTATAAGCGGATAAGAAACTTTAGTGAAGTCGTTGATATAACAACTTGAATACTTTAGACGGCCTGAATTTAGATTTCCAAGATTTATCGGAATTCCACAGACGCAATTACTTCGAACTCAAATATTTTCCATTAATAATTTTGTATTGTTTTGGAATTTTTGTTTAAGGTCAATCAAATTGTTATGCAAACATACCTAAGGATACTTTTTATTTTTGACCGGGACTTCTTTATACTTTTAGAAAATGTCTGACTCGCTAACTTTTTTACTAAGAAACAGACATACATATATATACATTTAGTCACGTCTATATTCCTTGCTGCGTTCAGCTGTACGGCGGTAGTTAGCGTGTAAATTAATAATATTTTAATACGTATATACATACATACATACATACATATAGTCACGTCTATATCCCTTGCGGGGTAGACAGAGCCCCAAAAAGACTGATAGGTCACGTTCAGCTTTTTGGCTTGATGATAGAATTTAGTGATAGTGACAGGTTGCTACCAAATCGCCTAAAAGAAGAATCCCAAGTTTAAAAGCCTACCCCTTAGTCGCCTTTTGCGACATCCATGGGAACGAGATTGAGTGGTCCTATTCTTTTTTTTTATTGGTACCGGGAACCATACGGCTAATATTTTAATGTAAAATTTAATTATTTATTTATTTATAATCTGCAATGTACGTACACTAGATGGCCATTTATGAAGGTATTACAATGCCAGTTATAATGGAGATATTATAATTAAATTATTATTACAATGATGGTTTTACGAGTATAAAACATCGCAGTCAATAAACAATTTTAAATTTTTCTCATCTATTTTATCAGATAAAAATTAAATAACATACATTGTTAAATAAAAGCTTGTGAATGGCATCAGAGGCTTTACACAAACGGACAAATACATCCTCTATGACAGCGTATTAATATAACCAAGCCGTTGTGATGTCAAACATTTTTCACTACATTTCGTATTCGCGACACGACCGGAGAATTCTGCTGCATAGTAATATATGAATGAATAACATACATACATACATATAGTCTATATCCCTTGCGGTGTAGACAGAGCCAACAATCTTGAAATGACTGATAGTGACAAGTCGCTGGCTCATCGCCTAAAAAAGAATTCCAATTTTATAAGAATATCCCTTAGTCGCCTTTTACGTCATCCATGGGAAAGAGATGGAGTGGTCCTATTCTTTTTCTATTGGTTTCGGGAACCACATGTCACCCGGGAACCACACGGCACCAATTGAAATTAAATTTTATTTAGCAGCGGACGAAGTCGCAGGCTAGCTAATGTATGAATAACGTCACGATATTATGAACCGTAATATCGTCTAAGCTTCTTTTTGTTATCTGTTTTGTTTGAAGACGGACCTCGGAGATTCCACTAAGCCGCATTTAATCTGAACCCTCGGGATCTCTTTGACCGGTTTTTTCCCGATTCGCAACTTCAATGTCGCCGAGTTTGTTTTCATATTAATTTGCATACGTTAACGGCTTTGAAATCGTATATTTCAATGAAGAGTTTTTAAAAGAATATCGTCTGGGTGAAATGAAATACTGAGGAGTTTTTAGATTTTTTTTAATCGACTTTGTACATGGAAATTCCGTATTCGAATTTTGTTTTTTTTTTTTAATTAATTACTCAATTTAAACGGGGTTTCAATAATCAATATTCTGATGGAAATCTTCAAAAATTTACCGTTTAATTAACTGCTCTCTGCTAACAATTTCAGAACGGTTCCACTACCATTTCAAGGTGATATAACTAGTCTAGACGAAATATTTTTGTCATAAAAGCCTTTGAAAATATAAACAGCATGACTTTTAAATATCACATCTGTTTTGCTTACGGGGTAAACACAACGCTTATGTAAATGATTAATTCAGATTATTGAAGTTCAGTAAGTGACAGGTTGTAAGCCCAAAAATACCAATTGGAAGTATCTTATAGTAAAAACCAAATGAAATACGCCATCTTTTCTATAAGACACTATAAAAAGTGACAGTTTTCCTCAACAGAAATAACAAACAGATGAATGAGTGAATGAAAAATGAAGCACGGAACTGGAATGTCGTAACGTTTAACAAATCATAATTAATCATAAAGTTTATTAACTAGAAGTGGCATCTTTTATCTTCAATTTTGCTCAACTGAAAGATAAATGTCTATTAACATTCAATTTTAATAAACCATTTCTTCCTAATTACCGTTATGAAACAATTTCAATTTTGGCTTATAGACTTGTGGTTACTTTTTGTGAACATATCTGAAGTTCAATTCCATCATTATGTCATGGCCTTTGAGTAATCTGATCATAGGCTCTTTTAAAGACTAGACTCTATGTTCTGTCAACCCCGCAAAGGATATAGTCGTGGTTATAAGTATGTTTGTATGCAGTATGTTTGTTCTCTTACAGAAAGAATGAGGGTAGTTAGGTATATAGGTAGCTGAAGACCCAGGATAACATATAGGCTCTGGCCGCTCCGTGGAGAGCGGCCGAGCCGAGGCCGCCGTGGAAGCGGCCGCCGCGTCAGGAATATGAGCGAGGGCAGCTCACACTCCTGGCAACAAGCGGTAGGCGATGGCACCGTGTGGTTTTAGTGGGTTCAAGCCCCATATAACCCGTCCGGCTTCCCGTAGCCGGCCGGGTAGAGGAAGCTCTTTCCACACGTAAAAAAAAAGGATAACATATAGGCTACTTTTTATCCCGGAGTTACCGCGGGATTGATAGGGTTTCCATGCGGACGAAGTATTATATTAACTCTAATATTATATAAATAAGAATAATATAAAGAAGAATTAGGTACAAGCACGTAGACTAAGTGTTCTTGACTTAACCCTTTATTTGTTAAATATTGCTATAAATTTATTAATTCAATCATAAGACAGAACCAACAGTCTTGAAGAGACTGATAGGCTACGTTCAGCTGTTGGGCTTTGTGATAGAATTGAGATTCAAATAGTGACAGGTTGCTAGCCCATTATAAGCCCATTCCTTAGTCGCCTTTTACGACATCTTTCAGAAATGAAATGGAGTGATTCTATTCTTTTTTATATTAGTGCCGAAAACCACAAGGCACTATTGTTATAAAAAATTACCTTAATTATAAAAATCAAACAAAAAACTCACCTGGACTAATATTGTTCTGCATCGCAGAAGGTGAATTGGTAACGGCGAGCAATAAGAACGCTACCAATGTCTTGTCAATACACCCGACATACATTATGTTTTTATTATCTAGCTAATCATTGATTAATATTTATTATTTACACTTGGACATTTACACTTCGATATATTTGTTTGGCTAAACTCCGATGCGGCACTGAACGGCGTCCAAATCTGTAACAAAACAAGTTGTGATTTAAAAATGGGTTTAATATTAGTATTGCATAATTTTAAAGTGAATATGTCAGTATGATAGCTTATTTTCAAGTGTTGCGTTGTATTTATACTATTTATAAATAAAACAGGCATTAAACGCGCATGTAACATCGAAATCGGTCCAGAGATTTTTCATTTTATTCCTTACACATAAACTTTTTGCAAAACATGTTAAGATTAATAAACGATAACCTCTTTATTTATTTTTAGCCACGAAAATAAATAACTTTATTTATAGACAGACAAAACAAAGCCGATTTGTACCAGCTCAGTGGCTTGCAAGTTAACAGACGGAGCGACATTTAGATATTGCATTTTGCGAATACCCGTACATTGGATTGGATACGTTAAGACGAGAAATAAAGGTTACGAGGAATAAAAACGTATGAAATTTGATTTTTTACTTCATTAGTCTTGATTTACATCAAATTTAGCTATATCGTTAACAATAACGGTGAGTATAAGTAAGTATAGAAGTAGTAAGTGGTGAAACGAATTTTACTTAAGTCATGTTTGGGTTTTTTGATGAAAAGGTATCCATGTTTAAAGGTAAGTGTGTGACGTTGGTAGTTGGGTAGTTGAAAGAAATACATATATTCGCGATAATTATAATAAAAATATTGAATATAAAAAATAAAAATATTGAATATTAGAAATTGACCGTTTTATAAATTACTAGCCCGCGACTTCATCCGCATGGAAACCCTATCAATCTCGCGGGAACTCCGGGATAAAAAGTTATATGTTATTCTGAGTCTTCACTTCACAAACATCCATACTGACATCTTGATATACTCACAAACTTTCGCATTTACAATATTATATTAGGATTTTTAATAGTTAATTAATTGACTTTATTTCTTAAAGTATATACATCGAACTAACCAATAGGTACCTTTTTAGCATAAGAAATGTAAAAAAAAAAACGGTTGCAAAACTTTTAGAATTCCCAAGTTTCAGTTTATAACACTTCTGTGGATTTACGATACTTAGTTTTTATTCGACAGAGCAGTTTTTCTGGATCCCGAGAGTTCGAAGTTTTCACTATTCCTATTTATGTATCGCGTCGTAAACCCTGAGTAATGTAAGAATTCTGTTAGTCTTAGAGGTTTTAATCGATTTTTTTTTAAGTTAAACGTACATACATAAAATCACGCCTCTTTGATGAAAAATCGCCGAGCTTGCATGAAGACAGTTATGAATGTGGATGAAGCAAAGGAAGTATGAAAAGATTGTGAGGAGTTCCTGTCTATCCCTCCAGGAAACAGGCGTTTATGTATGTATGTATGCATAAACTGAACGGGGATTATACCCGGGACCTGTGACTCAGAGGCTACCTCGTCTATATCCCTTGCGAGGTAGACAGAGCCAATAGTGTTGAAAAGAGTGAATGGCCATGTTCAGCTATTTGGCTTAGTGATAGAATTGAGATTCAAATAGTGACAGGTTGCTAGCCCATCGCCTGTAAGAAGAATCCCAAGTTTATGTTACTTATGATCCATTCCAACTTTAGCTGGGAGCCACACGGCACTATAGAATAGTTAGTTTATTGAAGAATTAAATTATATAACGATGTTGCTTTTTAATTCGCTACACGAGATCGCGAAAGCTTTTCAGAAGAAAGTAACAAACATTTTTATAACTAAATTGCAACACTGAAGTTCCACCTTATTTTAAGAGTAACTTTACAAAAATACGAGATGGTTACAAATATTTCAAAATAAACAGTGTTCATTTTATTGCAGTGTGAACTACTTCCCTTGAATATTTATCTTGTTGCAAGAGTACCTAATGTCTGAGTGCATTCGCTGGTATGCGTAAAATGCAATATGTTTTTGCATGGTTATTTATAAACATACTTTTTGTGTTTCTTGTTGCGACTGTTTACTGATTTTGTGCAAATGACTTATGTAATAAATGGGTAAGTTTTTCGAGTAAACAAAGTAACAAGTACTAAATTTTATTTTAAGCCTACATTTATAAATGGATTTTTAAAATGTAATAAAAATAAAATGTGTAGGGCCCGGCACTAATAATAAATAATAGGATAACTCCATCTCCTTCTCATAGAGAATTTTTTCTCATAGTCGTAAATTCGACTAAGGGTTAGGCTTTTAAACTTGGGATTGTTCTTTTGGGCGATGGACTAGCAACCTGTCACTATTTGAGTTTCTATCTACCCCGCAAAGGATATAGACGTGATTTTATGTATTTTATTAGTATAGTATGAGGGGTATGTCTCCATCTGATCATGAATATTTTTTTAACGCGAAAAAATTATTTAATCTTTGTTTTAGGTCTTGTCCAGATGTTCTTCCAAGAGATCCTTTATGTGTATGTACATGTATCTACGCCATTGCAACAAATTTTCTTTTTTTTTAATTTCTTTGCTATAAAGATATACCCACGAACACTAAACCTCTCATATTTGAGAGGAAATATATTCGAATTTTAACACAAATTTCCTTTTATATAAAGATACCGACGCGATGAAGTAGATAATGCGACAATTGCACCACACGTCTCTAGCGAAGTACCGAATCGTCGAAAGCAGACGTGCTCAGAATTGATGCTCGCTGGCTTAGGATTCCGTGTACCTATTTGCTTTTGTCATTAACGTGGAGACATAATAACTTATATTCTACTATTATTTTAATTTTACATACAAATGTCACGTGTATATCCCTTGCGGGGTAGACAGAGCCAACAGTCAGTCAAATTTGATTATAACCGTCAACAATAACACTTTTTGTTCGAAATTATTATTAACTTCACCATAATTTTTGATTATCATCAGCGTCCATGTTTTGATATGATGCTGATAGCATGATATCAAAAGTAATAAAATAAAACCAACAATAATTTTGACGGCCTCTGTGGTGCAGCGGTAGTATGCTTGTCTGCGACACCGGAGGTCCCGGGTTCGATCCCGGACAGGGCATGATGAGAAAAAACGTTTTCTGATTGGCCTGGGTCTTGGATGTTTATCTATATAAGTATTTACATACATACATACATATAATCCCTTGCGGGGTAGACAGAGCCTACAGCCTTGTAAAGACTGATAGGCCACGTTCAGCTATTTGGCTTTAAGATAGGATTGAGATTCAAATAGTGACAGGTTGCTAGCCCATCGCCTAAAAGAAGAATCTCAAGTTTATAAGCCTACCCCATAGTCGGCTTTTACGACATCCATGGGAAAGAGATGGAGTGGTCCTATTCTTTTTTGTATTGGTGCCGGGAACCACACGGCACTATTATTATTATTACATATAAGTATTTATTATTATTATATATAGTTTCGTTGAGTTAGTATCTCGTAACACAAGTCTCGAACTTAATTCGAGGCTAACTTAACTTGTGTTATTTGTCCCGTATTAAAAAAAAAACAGCCAAGCTTATATTGTAAGTAAATGGACCTCAACAGTCAAATATGTTCTCATTTCACCCCATTTTTCGCTTTTCACTAATCTCGGAGGTATACCGGCGACGCATGGAACACTTTACCGGATTTACGGCGCTTGTCTGGATTTCAGTTTTTGTTCCACATGAGTGAAGAAAGTGAAGAAGAAGAAGAGTTGAAGTTCCTAGATTCGATCCCTAACTACATATAGTTTTATTTTTATGTTATTTTTCTGACGTCATTTGCTATACAAGTCAACAAACACCGAACACCGCTCGGTCACCCAGGTACTTTTAGTAATTAAATCGTACATATTATAATGAACCTATAAAGTCAAGAATGCTCTCACTTCACCCCATTTTTCGCCTCTCACTAATGGAGGTATCCCGGCGACGTATGGAACACGTTCCCGGATTTACGGCGGCTGCCTTGATTCCAACGTTTTTATTCCTGTCCTTATAATGTTTATAGGCCAGGGAATGTGACGGCGGTGAATTGCGATGTTTCCACGCGGTTTAGGAAAAAGAGCGTGATGCTTATCGTAACTGTCTTTACTATATATAGGCGACTAGCTGCGCCCGCGACTTCGTCCGCGTGGAATAGTTATTTTGGGCAGTATTAAAGTCCTCGAGGATTAATACTTTTACCCATTTTTTTCACATTTTCCATTATTTCTTTGCTCCTATTAGTTGCAGCGTGATGTTATATAGCTTTAAGCCTTCCTCGATAAATGGCCTATTCAACACAAAAAGAATTTTGACCAAACACGAACGAAACAATTTGAACCAGTAGTTCCTGAGATTAGCGCGTTCAAACAAACAAACAAACAAACTCTTCAGCTTTATAATATTAGTATAGATGGGATAGCAACCAGTCACTATTTGAATGTCAATTCCATTATATAGCCATAGGCAAGGCCACGCACAGTTGTAAATTGATGAAACTTTTAACTATATTCTGGTTCAAGTTATTACACTTTGCTCGATATTGAAATCAATTGAAAACTACTCTCGCCTATCTTTTTTTTTAAAAAAACATTTCGGCATCACAAAAATGTGTATGAAAAAATCAGTGTCCATTTGCGTAGAACAGCTTTCTATTGAACGGAGCTTTTGAGCGTCGGTAGTCGAATCCCATCTCGGCCATGTACCAATGACTATTCTAAGTTATGTACATTAGTTTCAATACCAACCGATGCTCGTACGGTGAGGGAAAACATCGTGAGGAAACCTACACATTCAGGCAACTGGATGTGTAACCGTGATCGATCCATTATGTGTCAGGTTCACCTGCACAGGTTGCGAAGGTCAGACGGGAGTCGCTTCGTGTAAAACCCTGACTCACCCAATTCAGGATCCATACTCAAAGGCATACCCCGAGCTCCTCCCCAGAATGGTGAGGATGTAACGGGGACTAATGCCACGAAGAAGAAGCTTTCCATTTTACGGATGTAAGTGAATACCAAAAACTTTAATTTCATTGCGTTTCCGTAATAAGTTATCACAGATTATGACAAAATTTAAAATATTTTATTGTCTTTTGTCCCCGAACTTTATTTCAGCATCCAAATATAAAAACTATAACATAGTTTTGTTCATTTTTTCATCATTCATTCATGTTTGTCAAAAAGAAGATCCTCAACTACCAATCAACTCTGGGCTAAAATATTTTTTTTTTTTTGTTTGTATATTTTTGTAAACCAATAACTTTCGAATCGTTAGTCTTATTTCAATGAAATATAAAATTTATGTATGAGTAGAATTTGTATGAGTGTTTTTGAAATCGGTTCAGTAGTTTTAGAGATATTTACAATTTTGTAAAAAAAAAAACAGTATTCGCGTGGTCTAAGTTCGCGGCAAACCACTCGTACTTATCAGATGACAAACATTTTAAGTCTACTCTAAAACCTCATGACCACTAAAAGTCAAAGGTCAAACCCTTAACGATTCACGCTCTGAGCCGTGCAATTGACGTAATGTGTGTCATTTTATGACGCATGTATACATTTTTCATGACCCAGACGCGTTCTAGACAAATGAAAACAATATGTCATGATGGCTATCTGTTCCACGTTCCACTTATTTTATAGAACATCTGATTGCGGTGATTTGTTTGATGATACCATAATAATACTGATTTCAAAATAAGTTGTTCATGAAAATGTTGCACTGCAGTTTGTTACCGTTTCTTCTACACGGACGCTTTGAAAGCGACAGTAAACTTAGTTTTAAGTAATTTATTTGACGTCAACCAATGTTGTGAAACCAAAAGATAAGACAATTATTAAGTGATGCGAAGTATCCTATAATAATGAATAAAAATTTTGAATTAGAATTTTGATTTTTTCAGTCACGTCCGGTGAAAATACTGCAGTGTAGTTTGTTCCGCCGCTTCTTCTACACATGCTCTTTGGAAGCGGTAGTAGTTATAATTAGATTTAAGTGATGTGACGTCAATAAGTGATACCTTGTATCCAATTTTGAAAAAAGAAATCTATTCTATCTATACTAACAAAACACCAATTAATTACCAGCAGCTAATAATACCTAAATGTCGTACCAAAATCAAATACAAACAATTGAGTGATTGATTCACTCTTTCCGGCGGGTCGTTGCCTTCGTCCAGGTGGCAGTGTAGGTAAAGCTAGTGTAACTATTAAAGCAGCCATACATAGCCGTAGTAAAAATCAATACCAAATCTTCCCTCATATACCAGTATACCACCAACTCTACTAAGTGGCTGAATAAACAAGTTACGTAATCTAATCATAACTAAAACAAGCAATTTCAAACATATTTCTACTTAATGAAACAACATGATAAAGGAATGTTGTGATGTGTAA
This sequence comes from Amyelois transitella, assembly GCF_032362555.1. Taxonomy (NCBI): domain Eukaryota; kingdom Metazoa; phylum Arthropoda; class Insecta; order Lepidoptera; family Pyralidae; genus Amyelois; species Amyelois transitella. The sequence goes on from NC_083509.1 coordinate 10,725,724, forward strand.
GAAGATGTAGTAACAGGAATAGAAAAGGGTATAAAAAGGGGTATATAAAAAGGGTAAGGCCGGAGTGGGGAGGCCTAGACGAACGTATCTGAATCAAATTAAGGATGTCCTGGCAAAAGGTCAGGTCAAGAGTACACGAAACCGCCGAGCTTGCATGAAGAGAATTATGAATGTGGATGAAGCGAAAGAAGTATGCAAAGATCGTGGCAAGTGGAAAAATGTAATCTCTGCTTACCCCTCCGGGAAAAGGTGTTATTTTAATGTTCTAATTAAACCTAATTGTTCTACAGTTATATAAACTCGCTTTGTTTTTCTTCAAAGTTTTTTGCGCCTTGGAACTTAGTTTCAAACAAGTTCTGTAGCAGCTGTACAACAAGCCTTATAATTTCGCTTTTTGAGGTCGGCAATTGTTTCACACCTTTTAATTAAAAAGTTGTATGTTTTACTCCTTTTACTTGTGTAGTTGATTTTTTAAACAAACGAATAACGTTTGCGTAACATCATTGGCATGAAACTTAGAAGAGTTACCTACCAAATATTTCAGTGTGAATGAAAAGGGAATGCTTAGACGTACGTACTTTGATCAAATTAGCGTAAGGTCTTGGCGCAAGGTCAGGCCAAGAGTTGCCAGAAACGCAGAGCTTGCTTAAGGAGAGTAATGTATGTGAAAAAAGTATGCAGGGATCGTGGAAAGTGGAAAGATTCTAGGTACTGAAATAAAGTTAAAACGTATTTTTATGGTGCGAAAAACTGACAAAATTCTGAAAATATTCCTCAAAATTGAGAATTAATTAAAACTAGCAGAAAATAACGAAACAAATAAATCATGAATTCGCAAATACAATGCAACGCGAACAAAACTCATTCATCTTGTACAACAGCGAAATTAATTTAAATCCGCTCTCTTCGCAATATTCTTCAAGAGATTTACCTTCCGAAACTCTGTAAGTTAATTCCTATAATAAATGACCCCCACCCGTACGCCGTTGAGGTTTTGTGGTCCAACTTCTGATTCTAATTTCGACTAAGTCAATAACTTGGAATACACAATTAGTCATGTTGACTTCCAATTTAGGTGAATGATTATGTTCAACACACGTGTGGTTTGAAGGATTTAATTAACTTTCGCAATTTGTGTTCTCATCTTTAACTATTTATCTTTGACAACCTACGCGGTTTGACGCTCCGCGCTCATTTTGTTTTGGAAATACTCGGAAACTTTAAGACTGATTGTATGATGCTTTTCAAGTTTCACCCTTTGTAAATTTACGATAAATTGATTATAGTTTTACCACCTGTCTGTTTCATCGCAATATTTTTCCTAATTCCAAGCAATGTTTTTAAGATTCAAACTAATCTACGAACTCAAAAGACTGCCATTAAAATTTGGACACTGTAACGAGTATGCTATGAAGTCGGATACTTTAACCACTCACTGTCTCTAAATCATTGTACTAAGATATATCAACAAACACTGCAACTCACAAGCTAATTTTGGAGCGCATTATCCAAGATAAAACAATGAGAACGATCCCAACTAGCTGAAGGACAGAACTGGAACTCCGAGCGTGACACAATGTTCTCAGTTTCAGTTTGTAACTTCATAGCATTCTGAATACTTCAATTTACTTGAAGATAGTGTTGTATAAAAAGATACAGTAACTTCACAGAGTAAAATCCAAAGTAAAGAAAAATCAACTAAACAATTTCGGTAATGAAATTTTATGCAGAAAATGCCAACGAGTACGCACCTTAGTCAGATATCTTAACCACTTACTCAACACCTAAATGATAAAACTTGAATTTTAATACATAAAAAATAACTTAGCCAAGGAAAGTGTCGTATTGTGGTAACTTTGAAACTAGCGATTTAAATATTATAATGAAATTTCTGTGTAATGAGAAACAGTCAAATAATCCTTTTAGTGTTAATTTTAGGACAAACCTAATAGGGCTAATTTGAAGCTAAAATCTAGGAAAGGGATACTGAAAATTTCAAAACATGGGAAGAGCAATTTTTACAGGGGAACCTAACCAGTATTGGATCGACCTCACGATGTTTTCCCTCACCGTAAGCATCGGTAAGTTTCCAAAATAATGTACATAAATTCGAGAATAATCATTGGTAAAGTCTAGGTGGGATTCGAACCTGTGCCTATTGTGCGCATCACGCATTTTAAACCGGGCACTTTATCGATTCGACCACACTCCGATTTATGAAGGAAAGTTTTAAACGATAATTATGAAAATATTATAGAACTATAGGTGCATACTGAACAACAAGCACTTGCAACTTGCAAACTAGCTAATGTTGAAACGTTACAAGTTGAACAATGCTCGGAATAATCTCAGCCAGTTGAAGGACACGACTGAAACTCTGTACAACGTTCTCTGTTCGTGGCCGTAACTTTATGGTATTATAATACATGAATTTCCTTGCGGGTAGACAGAGTCAACAGTCTCGCAAAGACTGAAAGGCCACGTTCAGCTGTATGGCTTAATAATGGAATTCAGATTCAAATAGTGACAGTTTGCTAGCCCATCGCCTATGAGATGAATCTCAAGTTAATCGGCATATCCCTTAGTCGCCTATTATAAAATTCATGGAAAAGAGATGGAGTGATCCTATTCTGAAGGACACTTCAGTTCCTGACAAAGAACCACACGGTACTATAATAAAAATTCATATAATAGAATGAAAACAACATTAAACAGATAAAAATAAAGGAGTTGCAAAAATACGAGTAAAAATAATAACTCACATCATGTTCATATTACGCGAACAAATTGTGAAAGAAATCAAAAATACACAATTTTCTTCATAACGAAAACATATCTGTCTGCACATCCAATATCGCAAGTGGCACATGACACAGGCGTCTCTTTACATTAATGTTCATTTCCTGGAATGTCCCTTTTTTTCATATTTTCATGATGAAATAACAGGATGTCTGATGAAACCGACTTTGAATCATCATTGCACGCCTTTTAGCCATTAATCAAAACGTACTCAGCTGATCGTGGCCTTACAGACTTTTCGCGATTATTATTAGCCCTGAGGATAAAGACGTGATTGTATTAATGTTAGCATTAGTTTAGATTCCTGACGCTAGATGACGCTGTGCCGTATAAGAATGCCGTAAAAAGAAAGAAATAAATGCTGTGTTTAAGTGACTCCCTCTATCGGTAAGTTGTGAACAATTAGAGTAGAAAGGAATAGGGTTTATTTTCAAAATTGGATACAAGGTATCATTCATTGACGTCACATCACTTAAATCTAATTAACACTAATACCGCTTCCAAAGCGCACGTGTAGAAGAAGCGGCGGAATAAACTACACTGCAGCATTTTCACCGGACGTCAATCTATACTTATATTATAAAGCTGAAGAGTTTGTTTGTTTATTTGTTTGAACGCGCTAATCTCAGGAACTTCTGGTTCAAATTGAAAAATTCTTTTTGTGTTGAATAGGTCATTTACCGAGGAAGGTTTTAGGCTATATAACATCACGCTGCAACTATTAGGAGTCAAGAAATAATAGAAAATGTGACAAAACAGGTAAAATTATTCATCCTTGAGGACTTTCTATGATGCCCAAAATAACTAATCCACGCGGACAAAGTCGCGGGCACAGCTAGTTGTATAATATGTATGAAAATATAAAATCCCTCTTGATCTAAAGTTGACCCTTTAGTTACAACCAATTGACAGTCGGAATGCCCAGGTGGAATCACTAACTATGCTAATAATACGAAATAGCACGACGCAGTATTATCATGTATGATAATTTGCATACAGCATAGCAATTTGGTGGCTTACTGGTTGTAGCCGTGTTGATTTCAACGCGATGGTATGGTCAGCAAAAAAAAAATTTTTTTATAGGTACATGTCTTTACTGTATAATAAATACCATACATGCAAAACCATTTTTTGTTGTGTTATGTACTTGTGGCGAAATCTATACGCCACAAGTCACAAAAATAAAAATAATATCACGCGCCGCTATCAATCAAAAACAGCGAAAATCCTAAATCTAGCAAGCAAAGATTTCACGGATTGGAGCTATATATACAACCTCAGACACAACATCGTCGGAGCCGCGGTTCCCCAGGCATAACACCTAGCCTGGCGGAAGATCTCGAGGTCGAGCCGAATCATCGCTCCCGCTACATACTAAAGTCAGCAAAAACCTTAAATTTTTTGTGATACACTTCTTTGCGGTACAATTCACATAAAAACAAAATATTTTTTTGTATGTGTATATAATTAAGTACCTACTCGTATGTATATTTGTTAGTAGGTATTATATATATAATATATAATTTTTGATCCACTGGTATTGTATGGATTTTGGTTAAATTTAAATGGTGTGTAGGATCTTTGAATAGAACTTTGAGTTCATGGAGCAACAAAATCGGTTTTATAGTTTTTGAGATATTTATACTTTTGTTAAAAAGTTAAGTTTGTAAGTCCGAACAACTTGTAATAAATAAAATGCAATATTTTACTTTCTAAATATAAAATTTATTTAGAAAGCATGGTACTGAAAATCTTTGGTAGCCTTTTGATGAAGCATGTTACTGATAACTAGATGTTGATCCAGAAATTAATATAATAAATTAATATTTATTTTATAGGTACTTCTTTCTTAAAATACATACATACATTTAATCACGTCGTTAATACGTCGGTTTAGCTGTTTGGCTTCATAATAGAATTGAGATTCAAATAGAGACAGGTTGCTAGCTTATCGCCTAAGAAAGGAATCCCAAAGTATATAAGCCTATCTCTTAATATTAGTCTCTTTTACGACATTCATGGGAAATAGATAAAGTGGTCCTATTCTTTTTTATATTGGTGCCGGGAACCACACGGCATCTTTCTTTACAAATTTGTTATATTTAGCTCTGTGTGGGACGATCACAGTTTTAGTAGAAGCGTCGTCAGTCAGTCACTGTGGACCTCAACCATTCGTATACTTAAATACTTCTCATTTATGTTTTTAATAGAAAAAGTTGTGTTAGTACGAGTATCTAGTTTATTTCAACTTTGTAACAACCAAGTTCATTAAGGTTTTTGTTTAACTGTATTTACTTGACCTGATACCAATCTCAAGATTAATGTTCCGATCTAAACTAATTTTCATGGACCTAATTGTGTGAAATTACTAGGCAAAATAATAGTTTAGCGCATTTACGACCTGTTTCAATCCAATTAAAACTTCTATTTAGTACGTAATTCGTGACTAAATTAATTTCTTTTTTTATTTTGCATGATGTGATTCCTTAACTATAATATATATAGTTCTTCAACTTTCACTTTCTCAAAAAAACACATTCATTTGCTATGTTAACCGTAAGTGAATCTGTTAGTATTTAAACTAACACTAACTAACGTACATAACGTTACTTTGAAACTAGTCAATGGTACATGGCCGAGCTGGAATTTGAACCTGAGCCTTTTATGCGCTTCACGCATTTTAACCAAGCACCTAACAGATTCGACCATCGCCGCTCCTCAAGATAAAGACATGCTCTGTTATGAGAAAATAACTACAGCATAAAATATAAAACAAACGTGCAAGAATATTTACAAAACTATTACAATTCGCTGTCAAATGTCTTACTTTTATGCTGAATCACTCGTACACGTATTCAAAGCAACTTTATAGAACTAGTTTTACAACCGTCTTGTTCTATACAATACCCTGTAATCCTCTACGATTCGTAGGCATTGAAACAAAACGCTGTCCGTGACACGCAATTTTCCGACAACTCAAACGGTATGGTACCCTTTGGACCTTGAAGATTTGACCCTTTTCTAAGAAGTGCCAATCTACCCTTTTTTAAGTTGCCACAAGACAGAATATAAAAAAAGTAATATTAACCCCATTGTATTACGTCTTAAAAAGTAAAGGAACATTTACGAACATATTTTATAAGAGATTACAAAAGTTCAGACTAACAAACGTTTCGCTAAGATGTTATAGAACACAAATTTATATAATTTTGTATTCAAAGATTACGTTGTGAAATAGTGAATTAAATTTATTTTTCTTAAAAAACGATAGTAGGCTATCAAAAAGATGATAATGATTATTTAACAATTTCGTTGATTATCCATGTCATAATGCTTTATTTATTTAAGAACAACGGGATATATAAAATAAGAACACATCTATGCCCGAATTTCTTTAGTCAAAAATTTTATTCATTTTTCGTTAATCCTCACATCAAATGTATCAAAAATTCCTTACGAGTATTGCGTAGGCGGCTGACTGTCAAAACTTTAGTAAAATATTACCAAAATGTTGATTCTAGATAAATCTGGGAATAAAGTTGAGAAAGTAAGCAGGAATATGCATTAATTAGGAAAGAGAAAGAAAGACACTAACAGACACATACAACGTTTAAATCCTTTTTTACATGTTTAGTTGGTTATTTTCATTCTCACGAATTTACGATAAATTAATGACAAAACTAATAATGAAATAATTTGTTGGAAACCAACGGAAACAAGACCACTCGGACTCATAACTTTGGAGCGCTCAATGACCCCGGATTTGAGGCTCCCATTTTCTCAGTATGACACTTCAGACATCTCAAGTAGAAACAACGAAAAAATGTTTTTGACGGGCCCTCATTTTTTTTCATAATCTCGCTTGTTTAATGATACTAAGTACAGATAGGCTTAGAAGTGTTTTTTGTTAAACTGAAATAACGTTCCAAATTTAAAAAATAAAAGTACCGTAAGCGATTCAAATATAGAACTATTTTGTCTGTCTGTCTATTATCTGTCTACTGTCTGTCTATTAGCCAATAAGGTACACGAGAATCTACTTAACTGATTGAAATAAAGTAAGTGAATTAGTAAGTTTTATATTTATAACACCAAGGTGAGACAAATGTTGTTAGTGACTCGTTTAATTTAACCAGTCGAATGTAAGCGTTCAGAATTATAGCATGGAGCTTAGACGACAGACTTGCCCTTTAAATATCAGACTAGACTAGTAGGATAAATATACATAATATATTCGTGAGAAAAGTTTATGCACGTAATTTATTCAGAATATATACAAACAAATTACGCAGATTGACTTATCGTTACGAGATACTTATGTAACGATATTATATTTTATAATAAATACTAATATAGATAAACATCCAAGACCCGGGTCAATCAGAAAAAGTTATTTCTATACTCATCATGCCCTGGCCGGGATTCGAACCCGGGACCTCCGATGTCGCAGACAAGCGTACTACCGCCATGGAGGCCGACAAAAATTTATTAATATTTTTATTTGCCAAGTTGAAAGAAGTAGTCTTGGCCTACCACTCCGAGAAAGAAGTATGATTTTATGAATGTATGTAATGTGAAGAAGAAAATAAAGAAAAAACAAACTATTTTCTTCCTGAAACGTGCCGTCCTCAATGTCATTCATCTATACTAATATTATAAAGCTGAAGAGTTTGTTTGTTTGAACGCGCTAATCTCAGGAACGACTAGTTTGAATTGAAAAATTCATTTTGCATTGAATAGACCATATATCAAGGAAGGCTATAGACTATATAACATCACGCTGCAACTTTTAGGAGCAAAGAAATAATGGCAAAATATAAAAAGAAAATGGGAAAATTATTCATCCTTGAAGGCTTCAATTCCACGTGGATGGAGTCGCGGGCACAGCTAGTTACATCATAACTCTTTGGACAAAATGAACGGTTAAATAAATTAAGCCGCCCATTCGATCGATTCTAGCTAAAATATTCAATTCATGACGTGATGCTTTCATAAATTGTTATTTAGTCGCTGCCTCCTGACGGGTTTCTCACGTTTTTGTTGGTTTATGTGCCACTTAAATACCGTAATGCCGTGTGGTACCCGGCACCAATACAAAAAATAATGGGACCACTCCATCTCTTTCCCATGGATGTCGTAAAAAACGACTAAGAGATAGGCTTACAAACTTGGGATTCTGTTTTAGGCGATGGGCTAACAACCTGTCACTATTTGAATCTCAATTCTATCTTAAAGCCAAAACGTTGAACGTGGCCTATCAGTCTTTACAAGACTGTTGGCTCTGTCTACACCTTAAGGGATATAGACGATGATTATATGTATGTATGTGTAAATACCGTAATGTTATCAAAGTAACAAGTTTCAATTGTAAAATCTGTGTGGGGGTGTAACGTTTAGGAAAGTCATCGCAGGCCAAAGAGATGAGAGATAATTTAAACGTCCATAGAATAACTACAACCTTTATTAGCGGACTAGTCTAACAATATTAAGAGGACATAAGTCTAGCTATAGACATGAGATCCAGCAAGTAGTCGCAAGAGGATAGCGAACTTCTTACTACTCGTACTTATCTTAGTGAGCGCTGTAGAAGTCCAAAGGCCAATAAGAACCCGGTTGCGCGCGCGCACTTGTATATACATATATGTCTACCTGTGGCCTGCAAGTTTTGACTAAACAATAGCTCTATAACGGATTAAATGTGGTGTTTTATTCATATTGTCACGAATTCATCCCTTACGTGGTACAGGGCTTAGTTTTAAAAATACTGAATGGCCACTTTAAGCTGAACGGATTGATGATGGAATTAAGATTAAATTTTTAACAGCTCATAGCTGAACAGAAAAATTCCAAAATACTCGTAGCCGTTTCTTTGAATGACTTTTACGGTGTCAAATTTTACAATTATTGTGGCGTTTGGTTCCTAGCAGTGCCGTGTAGTTCCCGGCACCAATAGAAAAAAGGATATTACCTACTCCTCCATCTCTTTCCTCTCAATTCTATCATTAAGCCAAATAGCTGAACGTGGCCATTCAGTCTTTTCCAGACTGTTGGCTCTGTCTACCCCGCAAGGGATATAGACGTGACCATATGTATGTATGTATCTCTTTCCCATGGATGTCATAAAGTGCGACTAAGGGGTATGCTTATAAACTTGGGATTTTTCTTTTTGGCAACGGGCTAGCAATCTGTCTTGAATCTCAATAATATATTATCATTGAGCCAAAAAGCCGAACGGGGCCTATTAGTCTTTTCATGACTAGGCTCTGTCTACCACGCAGGGGATAAAGACGTTAATATATGTATGTATGTATAAAAAGAATGTGTTTACGCCCAAAGTTGATTGGTAGACACTTCATTCACTACTTTTAGCCTCAATCATTCATCATTCTTATGCTACAAGTATAGTTATAGTATAAAGTCCTTCAACTATCTAACTACGCCATTAATAATAATCCCTTATATACTGTCACAGTCAGGTCTTAGCGGGTGTTTACTTAGATTATCCCTTGATCTTACTTTGCGCTAACTTTCACGAGCTGAATACAAGTAATTAAATTTATGTAGGTTCCAACTGCTTCGTTTCGTTTGCGTATATTTGAGGTCATGTGTTATTATGATTTGAGCAACATACGTTATTATACATCATCACGTCTTTATCCCTTACGGGGTAGACAGATTTAAATGTGTATCTGCATGGCTTACTGATAAAATTGAGATCCAATTGGTTGCTAGCCCATCGCCTGAAGTCAGGTCAAGTGTACCCGAAACCGACAAGCATACATGAAGACGTTTAAGTGATAAGATGTAGTCTCTGCCTACCCCTCCGGCAATGAGGCATTATTTTATGTAGGTATGTACCTATGTATAAAACATTAACGAGTGATAAACATAAGAAACAGTAGTACATACATAGGATCTGCTTATCATTCATTCATGCATATAATCACGTCTGTATCCCTTGCGGGGTAGACAGACTCAGTAGTCTTAAAATACTGATAGTCCACGTACAGTTTTTAGGCTTAATGGTAGAATTGAAATTACTAAAGAAAGATTTAATTAAGTAATTAAATTAATTACTTATTCCTAAAGAAGTATATTACTCGTAAATTAAATGTAACCCTGTTGCTCTCATAATCTGTATACATACATATGGTCACGTCTTTATCCCTTGCGGCGTAGACAGAGCCAACAGTCTTGAAAAGACTGAATGGCCACGTTCAGCTTCAAGTTTTTGGCTTAATGATAGAATTGAGATTCAAATAGTGGCAGGTTGCTAGCCCATCGCCTAAAAAAGAATCCCAAGTCTGTAAGCCTATCTCTTAGTAATAATCTGTAATATGTCTTAATAATATCTAATAGTATAAAAAATACTGTAATAGTTTAACCGGAAAAATACTTTCACCGCCAAGTTGTTCATTCGAGAATTCAGCCAATATACCGTTAACTTTACCAATAGGCCACTGTGCCCCAGAAAATGTCGTACAACTTTGAAATACGGCTAAATACGGCGAAGAATTGGAAACTTTCCTTTACTTTATAATTTTTATTTCTTACCCTTTGTATTTTATTTACGCTAGACTCTTCCGTCCTGATTGAAATCATTAATTAAAGGCAAAAGAATGTTTGAACGCGGAAAAGTTTGACAATTGTTTGTGAAACAAAACTTGATAGTACCTATCAGCTTCATTCATGCAATAATAAAAATTTTAAAAAACAACATGTTTTCCCAATGATACATAAAGATATATACATATATGTGTAATTGTGACATGTGTGATTCCCGACACGATAGGACTATACCATATCTTTCTCATGGATGTCGTAAAAGGCGACATAGAGAATAAGCACACTCATTTACTTTACCGTAATCCGATGTGGGCCAGGTTTTTAAAGACGAAAAACTTAGGATTCTTCTTGTACCTAGGCAATGCGCTAGTATCCTGTCACTATTTGAATCTAAATTTTATTATTAAGCCTTACAACTTCACATAGATTTTCAGACTTTTCAAAACTGTCTACCCCACAAGGGATATAGATGTATTTATTTAGATGTCAGGATAGTTTGAAATTATTTATTAAATATTTCCGGTTATTATAAACATGTCTGCAGCAGAAGCACGATAGTCTCTGCATTTTAATAAGATCTGTTATTATGTGTGATTTATAAAATATTTTGATTTATAATATAATCCCGCTTTATGTAAAAAATAGGTATTTTTTTTAAGAAAACAATACATTTTTATGTTTTTTTGGTACTAAGTTATCACCCCTAATTATGAAAATAAAAATACAACAGCAAAAAAATACAATGTGATTATTAAAGTCGCACGAAGTGAAATTTTAATAACAATGAGTCAAATACATAAATATTTAGTTCACATGTTTTTTTTTTATATTTCCTTAAGTGAGACTGTCTTCCCTATGCCTTAAATTGCACCGAATTATTAGATTAAAGAAAGTTAGTCTCAAATAAAATCAAATTACAAAAAAAAAAAAACGCAAAAGAATACTTGACAAATTTCAAATAACTTTTAAGCTCAAATTGTATTTTTGATGGCAACATAAACAAGTAGTAAAGTCGCCGCAAAAAAAGATTCACAATCGCCGTAAATATTTTATCGACGATTTGGTGCCTCGTAACCTCCCGCCACACCGGTGTCATTAGTGCCATTAAACACTTAACTATAAAACACTAATCTTAATCAATTCTAACCCCTATAACCAAAGGCATAGGAGCATCAAAAACTCACCGTGAACTCAGAGAAACTTCGCACTTTCATTACAAAACACATTTCCTTTCACACATACAAACACATCGTAACTTAATAGGTGCTAGTCGTGTACTGCATTATCCATTCATGGTTTGCGTAAACGTTTCCAGCCAGTATTCAATGACGTGTATTTTTTTAGGTTAACCGCGCGCGCGTTTTACGATCCCGTGCACTCCTTACGAGCGCCTGTACCGCACTACATAAGGGCGTAACTTGGCACCCTATCAATGCGCTTGCGCGGAACAAAATGACTCTTTCGCTTTACGAACTTACTCACCACTTAATTAATATATCAACTTTTCTTCCCCCCGTGTTAACTGTCTCCTTTAATAAAATATTTGTATAAGCATCCGCAGGGTTATTGTCGATAAAGCGCTGATGAATTTATCATTTGATACGTAGGTACCTTCCTGTAATTTAATTACTTAGCTGAGTAATGGCCTTACTAATGACTTTGAAAGTTGAATTCAATTGAGCAAAAGAAACATTTTCAGTTAATAAAACATGAAATGAAGACGTCTGATGGTGAAACATAATATTAATTGTCTCATGGACGTTTCAATTTTATTCTAGAATTTCATTATACCTACATGAATGAGTAGTATTGATTGTGTCTTAGTGAAAATAAATTAATGATTGTTAAGTTATTGAAGCGATTGTACTAAATCACTTCATACACACATATAATCACGTCTATGTCCATTGCGGGGTAGACAGAGCAAACAGTTTTGAAAAAACTGAAAATCTAGGTTAAGCTGTGTGGTTATCTTAATTTCAGCATTAGGAATTGAGATTCAAATAGTGACAGGTTGTTAACCCATCGCCTATAAGATCAATCCCAAGTTTATAAGCCTCTCCCTAAGTCGCCTTTACGACGTCCATCCATGGGAGGAATATGAAGCGGTCCTATTATAAAGTGCTGGGGACCACACGGCACACAATAAATCACTAAAATTATTAAAAACGTCATGAATATACCTAGTTTTTAGTGTATGTTTTAAGACTTCGACAGCTTTAAAACATTTATTAATTTATTTATCTATCTACTCACATACATAGCCGTAGAACATGCATAAATTATAGTGAATGAATAGGATAGCATATAGGCTTTCTCGCGAAGTTAATATTAAAATTATTTTGCACTGCAAACGAAACCGTAGCCAACAGCTTGTTTATGTAAAGAACTAGAGGCCGCCCGCGAGTTCGTCCGCGTGGAATCATTCCCGTGGGAATTCCGGGTAGCCTATATGTTACTCTGGTTCTTCAGCTACCTACATACCAAATTTCATCGTTATCGGTTTAGTAGTTTTTGTGTGAAAGAGTAACACACATCCATACTGACATACTCGCAAACTTTCGCATTTATAGTATAGATGACGGTCAAAGTGATTCAGAGTCTACGGCTGACTGAAAAGTCAAGAGTTCAATTGGCTCGTCGCAGCGCCCGATTGTATTAACTGAAGGAATTCGTTACGTACTATTTGTTTTATGCATTTAATTGGTAAGAGGATGTGTTGGTTTAAAAAATGATGTAATTTCTAACTGTTAAGTCTTTACGGTGTCGGTGGATAAATGGTTGAGGTATCTTGTCTTCAAATTCTACTAACTGTTACAGTTAAAGACAGATACAGTTCCTATGATAGGGTGGTATTTTATGTCCTGTGGTTTTAGGCATTTTAGAAAAGGACTTCATTTACTTGTTTCGTCATCGTAAAAAGCGGCTAAGGGCAAGGCTAGGCTAATAGGCTAGGTTCTCCTGCGAATTTTGCTAAAATTCAAATTTAAAAAAAATCTGACCGTGTGTAGCTCTACAAAACAGAAAAAATATTTTCTGATACAATTTATTTAAGATGTTTACAAAAAAGCCTAATTTAGATAGGATCACGGTTACGAATTCTTTTCCATGAAACCTGTGGGTTTCCTCACGATGTTTTTCCTCAATTTTCAATTTAAAAATGATAGGCGTAACAGAGAAACTCGAGGAATATGTAAATAGATTATAATCAGGGTGAGTTTCCTTAATTATATTTGGCTAAAGACTTTCGTTCAAAAAGATTTTTCGAAAAATCTCATCAGTTGAGTCTCGTGTTGTCAATTCCAGAAATTTGGTCACAATTATCAAGTCAAAGGGGAAACGAAAGATGAATATTATGTTTCGTCATGTTTAAGTTATTTTTTTTTTAATTTTTGTAACTTTTATTTTATATTTTTTTTATTCAAGAACAAAATATCTTACAATGTGTGTTTAAGTGAGCGGTTGAATAAAAAAGCAATAAAGGAATATTGGATAAAAAATCAAATAACCCAACTTAATTTGCTGAAACTCCATAATTATAACAATAATATTTCATTTAAGATAACTGCAATGAAAAGCACGTTTTATTAAAAAAAATATGGGTATCATAATAATATTATTTTATACTGATACATTTTTCTTAAATGAAGTTCATCAATATTTTAATTATATTTTTCTTTAACCTACAGGTACCAAAGAGTTGTCAGAATCAAGCATTATGTCTATATTATTATTAATTCTATAATTTATTGATAACGATTCTGAAATCCAACACCCATTGAATGTGATGTAAATGAAGTTACTCCCGAAGCTGGGCGAGGAGCCAAGATTTTAATTCAATTATAACATGTCCCTTGTGTCTGTAATAGATTCGATAAGTCTAATAACGAAATACATAGACGGAAATCTTGCATTCGTACTTAAAATATGTCGAATACATAATTATATTATTATAATAATGATGTGATGTATGTTATGTGGTTCCCGGCACCAATACAAAAAGGATAGGACCACTCCACATCCCATGGATGTCGTAAAAGGCGACTCAGGGATATGCTTACAAACTTGGGATTCTTTCTTAGGCGATGGGCTAGCAACCTGTCACTATTTGAATCTCAAGTCTATCATTAAGCCAAACAGCTGAACGTGGTCATTCAGTCTCTTCAAGACTGGGAATTAACTTTGGATTCCTCCTGTAGGTGATGTGTCACCTACAATCTTATTTGCCTCACTGAGCCATGCAGCTGAACGTGGCCTCTCATTCTTTTCAAGACTGTTGGCTCTGTCTACCCCGCAAGGGATATAGACGTGACCATATGTATGTATGTATGTATGTATTATATTACATTTTGAACCACGGTGTGGGAAGGACTAGATGAACGTATCACGATCAAGTTGGTGATGTCTTGGCAGGCCAGGTCAAGAGTTCCCGGAATGAAGTATGCAGGGATCATTGCAAATGGAAAGATGTAGTCTCTGCCTACTCATACATACGTACATGTAATCAAATCTATATCAGTTCAGCTGTTTGGCTTAATGATTGAATTGAGATTCAAATAGTGACATGATGCTAGCCCGTCGCCTAAAAGAAGAATCCCAAGTTTGTAAGCCTATTCCTTGAAACTATTCTTGAATAATTTATCACCTAGAAATAAAAAAAAAATGATAATCGACATAAAAACAACAAATCCAACAACCGTTTAACAATATTTCAATGTACGAAGCCTAATGTAAAATCAATATGGAACGATACATATAACCACATAACTTAATGTCACTAATATGAAATGTACTGAATATCCAACAATCTATAGCCGTTATATACACCTTTCTGGGATACTTAGTATTGCTGCTGTGTAGTTCCCGGCACCAATAGCAAAAATAATAGGACTACTCCGTTTCTTTCTCAAGGATGTCGTAAATGGCGACCACGGGTTATATAATTATAGCAACCTGTCACTATTTGAACCTCAATTTCATTCTTAATCCAAACAGCTGAACGTGACCTCACACTCTTTTCAAGACTGTTGGCTCTGCCCCGCAAGGGAAACAGACATACATAAAATCACGTTTATATCCCTTGCGGGGTAGACAGAGCCAATGATAAGACTGATAGGCCACCCTCAGGTGTTTGACATAATGACAGAATCAAGAAATCAGTGAACAAATGTTATGTGTCACCAAATCAAGTTAATAAATAGTATCTAATTTTTCGGTACTTAGGAATGTTTATCCGAATTAGATGTGTGATATTGATGCATAACAGGCCATTTGTATAGTAGAATTGAACGGATATAGATGCCGTGTGGTTTCCGTTACTTTAAAATTTAACAACTCGCATCTCTTTTTCATGGAAGGCGTATATGGAGTCTAAGGATATTGCCACATTTACCATGGTCCAATAAGGTTATATATTTGACACAGGTTGCGGAGATCAGACAGTTGTCGCTTCATCTTAAAACCTGATACACCCAATCTGAGATCAATGTTAATAAGATGTCGCATAAGGCGACTAACGGGATAGCCTTACAAACTTGGGATTCTTCTTTTAGGCGATGGGTTAACAACCTGTCACTATTTGAATCTCAATTTTATCATTAAGCCAAATAGCTGAACGTGGCCATTCAGTCTTTCCAAGACTGTTGGCTCTGTCTGCCCCGCAAGGGATATAGACGTGACCATATGTATGTATGTACATTTATATAGGTATATTACCCGCTGTCGCGGCAAACGTTGATTTGCCATTTAAATATTTTTTAAGTAATTTCTTTTAAAAGAAAAATTGAAGAGTCCCTTATCACTAAGGGTTTGAAAAATAGATGTTGGCCGATTCTCAGACCTACTTAATATGCTCACAAAATTTCATGAGAATGGGTCTAGCCGTTTCGGAGAAATACGGGAACGATCATTGTGACACAAGAATTTTATATATGTATAAGATAATTATGTGAGTAGGTTTCAAGATCTCTTTCTGTAGATTTTTAAATTGGCCATCAAAAGGCAATTAATTTTTACTATAGATCACGTTTCATAATTTACCTTCAATTCATCCTACATAGCAATTTCAAGCTTTAACAAGTAGATAATGCCGAATAAATTAATAAAATTACTTCTACGAAGAAAATGTTTCCTGAAATTCCTTACAAATCTTGTTGTACCTAGTGAGAAAATAAAATAAATGAGAATCCTAATGTAACTAAACACATAATCGATCAGGTCACCTTTCTGAGGAGGTTGTAAATGGGGTGCAAAGTAAATATGTGCACAGCCCTCATCTTTGTACGAACGTTTAGGATGAGGTGCGTGGGTTCAAGTCCCATCGGTACCAATCGTCACATTATTTTATTAAAAAAAGTGTGAATTCACTATAGAGACTCGTGTTTTATAAAAAGGTTTCATCTTTATTACTTTAAAAGAAAGGCCGTGTCTGTATTTTATCATTTTGTTTTTAAGTTTGATCAATCGTAATACATTGTATTTCGAAGAATGATTTATTATTGTCTCTAGGTATATTGTCATATCGATTGGCATATAATCTTTCAAAATTGCTTCTGTTCTTTGTGATACTGAAATATAATATCTGTTATTTTAAAGATTTTATAGTAGATATATCTTTTATAATCCCATCAATATTTTAACAAAGATGCATTATCGATGTAGACCTGTAAAGTTTACAACCGTTATTGATTTCAGATATATTCTGGTGTATAAATCTACCGCTGTATGTTATTTGTTTCTATTTAGCGACTAAAGGATAAGCTAATTAACTTTGGATTCCTCCTGTAGGTGATGTGTCACCTACAATCTTTGCCTCATTAAGCCATGCAGCTGAACGTGGCATTTCATTCTTTTCAAGATTCCCGGCTCTGTCTATCCCGCAAGGGATATAGATGTCATGACATGTTTATTTTAATTCGAATAAAAATCAACAATAAATTCATCCTGGTGAAATTTCAGTAGCATCCTCACCTCACTCCTACCTGGACAAAAGCCAGAAGTAAAAGAAGAACAGCAGATGTATTCACTATCATTTCTCTATTAAACTTACAAAACAAAGCAGTCGACATGACCTTCTAACACAAAAGCCTGTAATTACACCCCAAAGGTATAGCTCTCAAAAAAGCAGCCTTCCCTACAGCGGTAACCCCGTTTAATGTCATTACCGCTGACCTAATTGCATAACACTATTGACACAGCCACGCATGGCTGGCCCAGCCGGCGCCAACTTGTTTTAATTTATAATACCTATTCTAGGGAATCCATTGTTCTTTAGTCGATAGTTCTTAGGTCAGTTTTTATATTGTTGCTGTTAAAAGAGTGAGGATAAAGTTCTCTAATGATTATCATTCAGAAGCTACTTTAAGCATAAATACAATAATATATTTATTTTGTTTGACCCCACATAAAGCTCTCTGTCAGACCCAATAGTTGACTGGTAGACAATGCTTCTAGCATTAAGTCCGCCAATTGTGCATTACATTTGTATTTTGTGCAATGAAGTTTAAATAAATAAAAGAGTGAGGATTTAGTTCTTTAATAATTATGATTCAGGTGATTTATTTATTTATTTTATTTAGTCTTTCAAGACTGCTGGCTCTACCTGCCTCGTAAGGGATGTAGACGTGAATATATCAATGAATGAATAGTTTAAACAACACTTCATTTATCAATTATATCCAAATCATATTTGTGGAAGTTACGTATTTTCATTATATATGCATGTACTATATTTGTGCACTAGTTTTTCTGTGTTTGTAATCATAGCAACCAAACGGAGTAGATGCATTGTTTGTATATTTTTGTAAAACATTCAGTTAAAAGATGAAGATATTTTAACAGTTATTGTGTTTTGTTGGTGGTTAACGAAATAAAAGTACCTATGTATGTTTTGACTTACATGACGGTGTTACCAAATTGCTAAGTCACAGTATCCCTTGGGCACCGCGCCCGCATCGTGTCAAATTACGAATAATTAATTTTTATTTGCCGCACGACACTAATGCTTTTACGACAACGTGTGCCTCAAACGTCTATACAAAATACGACAGGAAATAAACATAATTTGGAAGGCAATAACATCAAGGAAAAGTTAAAATGAAAATGTCAATTGAAAATTTATTTACGAGTAACTTTGTTCATGTGCTTCAAAACTGAGGGCTCTGAGGACCGCGAAGAAGTGGGAGGAAAACATGATAAAAAAATATATTTTTACATACTAAAAGAATAAAATTAACAATTAGAATTTAAAGAAAAAAAAAATCTTCGTCTTGAAAATAAAATGTAATGCAAAAGTTATCCCTCATCAAATTCACCAAATGGTCAAACTCACCTTCGAATAAAGTTACACTAATTTGCATATATTATACCAGCGTTTTCTCTTTTAAGAAAGTTCACGAGAGATGTATTCCTTTTGGCGCCGTGAATGCCGCTCTAGAACGAATGAAATTTAATTAAATTTCAAGTTGTATCCGTAAACTGCAAACTGGAACCGTCGCCTCTGGCAATATTCTTTAATGAATTTAGATCTTGTGATGTGAAAAGCCTGCAATTTATATGAGTACTAGGGTTTTAATTTTTTTTATTTCATAGATGTTTTATTTCAGTAAATGTAGATTAAAGAGTGATTCGCAAAAGTAGTTTGATTATTAGGCAATTAATATTCGTGCTTGTTTTTAATGGAAAATATGAATCATTACTATTCCTATGGAATGTTAAACTTTCAGTTAATTTTACAACTAAACAATTATGCTTACATACATAAAATCTTAACAATTATTTAGGAAACAAATTTAAATATTCAATTTAAAGTTAAGAAAAAAAAACAAAACGATCTCGACGTTAGAATGTCGGTAAGTTACAACACGTTGCAAGTTACAATGCAGTAGGTTCGGCTACGTACCAACGTTTACTTTAGAAGATAGCTGAATTTAAAAAATCCTTCCATACAGATCTGATAGCAAAAAGAAAACATAGTTTGCCAGCAGTTTAAGAGAAATCATAGTTTTTTCCTCTTGCCACGCAAATTAATAAGTCAATCAAAGGAAGAATAATAAACTTGTAATTCTAAAAACGATGAGCTAGCAACCTGTCACTTAATATCAATACCAACATTCAGGACCATTCAGAGCGTGGCCATTGTTTTTTCGAAACGAATGACTGTCTATTCCTGAATAAATACGTGATATATGTATGTATATAACGAAGAAAATACTGGCCGTATTCTAGTAGTTTTATGTGGAATATACCAACAGCTTCTTACACAAGTAGAATAAATTAGACAAAGTTACACTGTTCACAGCGCACGGTGATTACAGCGGCATAAAGTTAGGATCAGCCTTCGTTCGGGGAAACATTGTTTGTTTTAAGTTAAATTTATAGTTTAGCGAATTTTACAGAAATATTTGATTGAAATGTTAAATAGGCCTTTAAAGCTGGAATAGGTAAACTTAATGTGAAAAAATTGCTTCAATTTATGTCGGTACTCTGATATCTGGACAACTATTTGTCCGAAGAATCCAAGTTTAAAAGCCTATCCCTTAGTCGCCTTTTACGACATCCATGGGAATGAAACGGAGTGGTCCTATTCTTTTTGTTTTATTTGTGCCGGGAACCACACGGCACTAATAAAACAAACCTTGCTGTTAAAAACCGACATACTTATAACTCTCGGCCAGTTCAAAGTTTATGAGGTTTCTTACAGAAGTTGCAATTCACGTGGGATTACCTACTAGTTACCGACGTACTTGTAACGTAAGTCGAATTTTCTTAAAGAAGTTTTTTTTTTTTGTGGCATTCACGGTCACGTTTATCGTGATTTCATGCTTCTTCTACCACACGCTGCTATTACTACCATATATACATAAATACAATCACGTCCTTATTCCTTGCGGTGTAGACAGAAGCAACAGTCTCAGAAAGACTGAAAGGCCAAGTTCAGCTGTATGGCTTAGTGATGGAATTGAGATTTAAAAAAGTGACAGGTTGCTAGCCTATCTCCTGCAAGAAGAATTATCGATAACATAAATAATAGTGTTAGGACCTAACTCCCTTTCTTCTTATTAAGGCATACCATCCATTCCATTCATATTTATGTTATTTATTACGAAATATCTCGTCGAGTCTCGTAATGTTTTTAGAGCTAAATCTGTGTACGAAGTAAGCTCGAGACTTGTGTTACGAGATAATTACCTAACGATATTATATTTTATTTATTATTAAATATTATATCCACATCCACACTAATAATCCACACTAATAATAAAGAGGAAAGATTTGTATTTTTGTATGTTTGTGTGGAATTAACTCAAAAACTACTGGTCCGATTTTGATAAAATTTTGTTAAGATTGTTTTTACTCTTTGTTTATTTCAAAATATAAAACACAAAAATATGTCCACCCGTGCGAAGCCGGGGCGGGCCGCTAGTTAAATATAAACATCCAAGACCCAGGCCAGTCAGATAAATATCGTTTCTCGTCATACCCTGACCGGGATTTGATCCCGGGACCTCCGATGTATGCGCCATCAAGGCGGACCTAATCAAGTATTTTGCACTAAAACCAGAACCTTCTTTTCGTAAGCGGTTAAAAAAGCAAATAAGATAATTTGTAAACATTGCTTCAATTCTGAGCATAATTGATATCGTTTCTACCTGAAGAAACATCGTAATGACTACTAACTTTTTATGCAAATGTTTTTTTTAGATAAATGTACACACTTTTCGTTTAATTTACCTTTATTGCTAAATTTATTGAGGAAAATTGAGAATTACATTTCAAAATAATGACTGTAGGTAATTAGTCTATGATCTGGGGCTTCGTTTCTGTGGAAATGTCTAGGAATAAAAGTAGCCTGCCGTGCTCCCAGTCATAAAGATAAGTATTATATTATTGTATTACATTTATCGCAAGATTATTGCGATAAATTTGAAGAAAATTTACACTAGTTGATATTATATTCTTTATTTATTCATAACAAACTAAAGTACATAAACGAATTCTTTTAAATACATACATATGGTCACGTCTATATCCTTTGCGGGGTTGATAGAGCCAACAGTCTTGAAAAGACTGAATAGCGACAGGTTGCTAGCCCATCGCCTAAAAAAGAATCCCATCCCTTAGTCGCCTTTTACGACATCCATGGGAAAGAGATGGAGTGGTCCTATTCTTTTTTTATTGGTGCCGGGAACCACACGGTGCACTCGACGGAAAGGAATTATAAAAGAAACCGTTTTTTATTATTCACAATTTGGTTTCGGTAGGTACCCCTAAAAATGCGTAAATGATAAAATAACGCAGCGCAGCCAATGCTCTAATGAATTACATTTCATTCAAACTTCCACCGAGAGAAAGAGACAAAGGATCCGCAAAACATTAACAGAATTAATTTCGGCGATTACCAACCCTGATTGATGTGACTGAACTTCGTAATTTACCGTTTGACATGTCGGAATGAATTTTGTAAACGCATGAATTTTGCACCGATTACGAATTGAATTTAGAATGTCAATTAGAATATTTTTTTTGAATTTTATTTCATACATTTATATTATTCGTGATAAATGTTAAAAATTTTTAAAAAGTTGAATGTATTTTGTCATAAGGTTTAAATTAAACATTAGGAAATGTGAAATTAAAAAAAATACAGGTTATAAACACGCACGTAACGTACCTTTATTTTATCTTGGACGTGTCGAGTCTTGTTTCAATGATACGTGGTCACCGAGAGAGTGAATTAATATAATGCAACGCGAAAGTTGGAAATTTGTTATGTGAAATTGGCAAATCATCTACTATATGAATTTTCAACAAATTGGAAATATAATATTATGATTATAATCGACATTGTATTATTCTTGCACACAATTAGCAATTATTATTTATTTCTACGAATACCTCTACATCATTCAGAATCCACTTAATAAATATATTCGTTGAACAAGCCATTAAAAATAACAATAACACAAAACTTACCGGTATTCCGATTTCACTCACTACCACAGTTCACTACACTATTAACATAAAGCCGGGCACAGACTATTGTAGAATTACGAGTCAAAACTTAATAACCCCCTCCCTCGGCCAATTAAAGCTAATTGTGTTGACCTAAGCTAACCCGCCTGATCTAATTCGGGATGTGATGCATACAGACCTGGTCGGTTATGATTATGTGAACTCTGCCTAAGATCATCATGATTATTGTGGTAATAATCTTTTATACATATGAATAATCACGTCTAAAATATTATTATTGTATCTTATTATCACGTATTTATTGTATCTTGATCAAATTAAGGACGTTCTGGTAAAGGGTCAGGTCAAAAGTACCCGAAACCGCCGAGCTTGTATGAAGAGAGTTATGAATGTGGATGAAGCGAAGGAAGTATGCAGAGATCGTGGCAAGTGGAAAGAGGTAGTCTCTGCCTACCCCTTCGGGAAAGTGATTGACGTGATTTTATGTATGTATGTATAATCACGTCCTTAGATATTATTAAGGAATTTTTTGAGGAATCGGTGAGGTGCCCGGTTAACATGAGTGATGCGCAAAAAGGCACGGGTTCGAATCCCAACTCGGCCATATACCAATGACTATTTAAGAAGTTAAGTACATTAGTCTCTAAACTAACAGATGCTCTTACCGTGAGGAAAAACATCGTGAGGAAACCTGCACATTCAGGCAACTGGATGTGTAACATGATCGATCAAATACGGGTAAGGTTTACCTGCAAAGGTTGCCGAGGTCGGATGGGAGTCACTTGGTATAAAAACCTGACTCACCCAATCCAGGATCCTTGGTCAAAGTCATACCCCAGAACCCTCTCTAGAGTGATGAGGATGGAATCAGGAATAAAGCCAGGAGAAAAAAAACGTGTTTTAAAATATCGAAAAGATAAAACAAGTTTACTAGCCTAGACTGGTTTGAAGAAAGAAGCAGACAGCACACCACCAGACCAGCATGGAAGCTATAGGAGCATAAAATACATATGATCACGTCTATATCCCTAGCGGGGTAGACAGAGCCACCAGTCTTGAAAAGACTAATGGGCCACGCTCAACTGTTTGGCGTAGTGATAGAATTGAGATTCAAATAGTGACAGGTTGCTAGCCCATCGCTTAAAAGAGGAATCTCAAGTTTATAAGCCTATCCTTTAGTCGCCTTTAACGACATCCGTGGGAAAGAGATGGAGTGATTCTTTTTTGTAATGGTGCCAGGAACCACACGGCACGGAGTATAAAATACTACGTCTGAATTATGAGTCTTGGCTTTGCTTGTAATTATTCACAATTTCAATTCCACAGAGAGTCTGCATCGAGTTTCATTCTGTAGTTAGGAATGAAATATCATATGGGATTATAGTTGCCTGAAAAGTTTTAGATTGTTTCGTTATTTTTATACGACTGCACAGAAATATAGGAGTGTGCATAGTTTATATTTATTGTCTACTTTTCACGCTTTATCTACTTGACCAACATTCCTTAACATACATACATATAATCACATCTATATCCTTTGCGGGGTAGACAGAGCCAACCGTCTTGAAGAGACTAAAAAGGTCACGTTTAGCGTTTTGGCTTCATGCTAAAATTGAGTTTCAAGTGGTGACAGGTCGCTAGCCCATCGTTTAAAAGGAAAATCCCAAGTTTATACGCCTATCCCTTAGTCGTCGACGACATCCATGGGAAAGAGATGGAGTGGTGGTATACTATATATATTTGAATATTAATTCCATCTTTAAGCCATACAGCTGAACATGGCCTTTCAGTCTTTGCGAGGCTGTTGGTTCTGACTATATATAATTTATGTACTCGTATATACCATCTCTTTCCTATGGATGTCGTATAAGGCAAATATACATTCATTTAGTGTATCTTTTACCATTTTCTAATACTGGTTGGGTTTCAAAACGGCTCTTCTTCACACAGGATAGAAATTACTAACACTAGCAGCGATGGATTTCGAACTCTATGTGTAAATGTCATAACGATTCGTTCAGCGAGCCCTTCCTTATGAGGTTCAAAAAACTACAGCACTCCACAATAGACGCCCAATAAGCCGTGATAACCTTATCATTCAAAAAGTACATTAGGAGCCTTTACAAATGGCAGTTCAATCCTCCCAATTCATTCAAAGGAAAGATTTCATTGAATGGCTTCTTTCTGAAGCCTAATAGGGATAATAGTTCATGAGCCCTGATGCGGTCATAAGTCAGACATTGAGGGAAGTCACCCGTATTTACCCGAATTCGTGAGTAAAAGAGTGTCATGACGTACTCAGGTATGTTTGATGTATATTCGAGATTTTCTCACTGCATCATGCTTCATCGTGAGCACATTCCATTAGTAAGTTTTATAAAAAAAACAAACGTAACAAAAAATTATTTATACTAATATTATAAAGCTGAAGAGATTGTTTGTTTGAACGCTCTAATCTTAGAAACTACTCTCGAGAAAAAATATTTTTGTGTTGAATACACCATTAATCGATTATTTATCGATAAAATACTTAGATTTTGCATTTTTCTTCAAAACACCCGCTAACAAAACCATAATAATCACCTTTACAAACTATCAAGACCGCACTGGAACTACAATAATCAAAGCTATATAACTCCACTTAACTATTAGCAAACGCCCTCAGATTATCAGCCAGAGAAAATTAAAACGGCATTCGTGGGTTCAACAATTCGTGGCGTGGCGGCGTATATGCAAACCCTACCCAGAATTCAGAACCACGGTACTTCTGAGCTGCGGGAGGGTTTCAGTAAACTATACCGCTATCAAATAATTTATTCACGTATTGTTTTTGCTGTAGTATACAAGCTTTCATATTAAAAGTGCTTACTCCAACTCAGATTCCTAGCAAATTTAAAAGTACTTAAGTGGAAGCCGACACGCGGTAGAAATTTTTGTGATACCGATCTCAGATCGCAAGTGGCACGTGCCAAATAGAAAAATTGTATAACCATCAATTGTTAACAAAAAATATGATTATAATATCTTTAATTTATGTTATTTAATTTCCTACCAGTTTTCCTATATATAAATAAATAAATAATTAAAACGTTTATTTTCCTCTTTACAAGGTTCTATGTTCTGGAAGGGTTTTCATACAAACTCGCTTAATACACCCTTCAAAAATCCTCCCGTATTACAAAACTAATATAATTTAAACTCACAAACTGCGCGTTTACTGCTTTAAAGGCTACCGCAGTTCAAGTTCTGAGTGCTGGTAGGGTTTCAATATTCGTGGCGTGGCGTGATCACACCAGTATCTATTAAAGTCAGGGAACAGTCATTAAGCGTTCTAATTGCTTCCTCCATATCGTTTCCTTGCGTAGGCAAACGTAATGGTTCCTTTGACAGGCCATGTTTAAACAACTACTGAAACGGAATTACAATTTGTTTGTTTTTGCACAATCTTCTATCTTGTCGATGGGTGTTCATTGGTAGGATGTATTTACAACGGAGTATTTATGGCTAAATCAGAATTGCAGTTAGGTTATCCTTTGTGGCGTGTGGTTCCCGGCACCAGTACAAAAAAGAATAAGACAACTCCATCTCTTTTCCATGGATGTCGTAAAAGGCGACTAAGGGATAGGCTTACAAACTTGGGATTCTTTTTTAGGCGATGGGCTTATAACCTGTCACTATTTGAATATCAATTATATCATTAAGCCAAATAGCTGAGCGTGGCCTATGAGTCTTTTCAAGACAGTTGGCTCTATCTACCCCACAAGGGATATAGACGTGACCATATATATGTATGTTTGTTGCACAATCTTCTGTTGTGTCGATGGGTGTTCATTGGTAGGATATATTTAGAATGAAGTGTTTATGGCTAAATCAGAATTGCTGTTAGGTTATCCTTTGTGCATGAGCAAGGGCAGATAATATAAATATACAAACATACATATAGTCACGTCTTTATCTCTTGCGGGGAAGATATAACCAAACAGTTTTGAAAGGACTGATAGGGCAAGTTCAGCTGTTTGGCTTAATGATAAAATTTAGATTCAAATAGTGACAGGTTTATAAGAATATCCCTTAGTCGCTTTTATAACGACACTATAAAGATGGATGCAATTTATATTGACGTCAAACAATGTTGTTAAACCATACGTTTTGACAATTATTAAGCGATATATAGTAGGATACTAATGAATAATAATAGTAATGAATAAAAATTTTGAATTTTTGAATTTGAATTGGCACAGATAATGAAAAGCTTATACACCGATTTTGAGGAAATTAATGACTGAGACAGACCTTAAACATACTTACATTTCTTAAAATTGCTAAGAAAATTTTATTCCAAAAAGTTTACTTTTCCTTCAGCGTAAAACGAATGTTAGCAAAATATTCCATCATAGAAAAAAAAAATAAATTTATTTATTTAAATACTTACTCAAGAATTTTTAGTACATCATGCAATGCCACGGGACGGTCGTAGTACTAGTGAAATAAAAATTATATTTTGAAATGTTATTACATAATTTGTTTCATACAGCGAACTCCTGATAGCCGAGCACGCGATGTTGTACTGAAAGCAAAAGAAATAACTCATTTCTGAGAAATATGACTGAACATAGACATATATCGAGGTAGATACCGCAAGTCACCATTATCCGTAATTACGTCATTTTAAGTTACATTTTTCAATTACGTATATATCCTTTGTGAAGTAGATAGGAATACCATGTTTAGTTACATGCCTTAATGATTGAATTGAGGTTCAAATATTGACAGATTGCTAGCCCATTGCCTAAAAGAAGAATCCAAAGTTTATTAGCCTTCCCTTAGTCGCCTTTTACGACATTAATTGGCAAGATATGGAGTGGCAATGGAATGCTAGAAACCACACGGCATTTTTAACTTGCTCTTATTTTAGGGAACAATGATTTGGCAACTAATCGGCCAAAATAGTGGTAATAGTTTTGAAGTCTGAAAACAGAATTCTAGACTACGGAATATTTTTATGACTTTTTTCACAAAAGCTATCAAAAATTAGCTTTTTTAAAAAATGCAAAATACATTTAACGCTATGTAACGCACTGAAGGGTTTTGTTACTAATAATGTTTAAATTTTGTATTTCCACTGTACGTACACCTTTTATCATACAATTACCTCATTTTTGTACGTGTCGTTGTATGTATTCTACTTTTCAGACACTGTGTCTATTTATAAATAAGTCTATGATTGCAAAAACTCAGTAGTTTATCACGTAATAAAAGTTTTGTTAGATTAAAATAAAATATTTTCAATTTAGGACTATTATATATTTATATTAGTTTGAATCGTGCTAACATAAAATTAACATGTTTAACATTGGCCTGAGTTATGGATGTTTATCTACCACTGTTCGTTTTATAAAATATAGTATAGTATCGTTAAGCATGTATCGCGTAAAAAACTCTTGAACTTACTTCAAGGCTAACTCAATCTGTGTTATCTGTCCCGTTTATAATTATATACTATTTATCTAAATGTATATTCTTAGACATGCTTGAAATACTGAGCTTCTAACATAAAAATAATATTCCCTGTTAAATCCGCTTAAGAGAAAGCAGTTAATAAATTTAATCAGACAACAGAAACAGCGACAATGACGGACGATACCGTTGCAACTACAAAACAATTCCAATTTATCCGGGGATAGGAGCTAATTGTGCAACTTCTGTAATTAAAAATAGCACTGATCGTTGCCATAGTTTGTTTGGTTATTTTGACCCACGATGTTAAAAGAGGAGTTCTTGTCGAATCGTATTAGTATCATCATCGTTAGAAAGAGGCGTGATTTTATGTATGTACAGTAGAGGAACAGTTAAAATATATGTAAACAATAGCTTCATTTTATAGGTGTTGATACCTCTTCTGCATCCTCACCTCTCTGGAGAAGAGCTCTATGCCTTTGACCATGGATCCTGGATTGGGTGAATCAGATTTTCACATGAAGCGACTCCCATCTGACCTCCGCAGACTTTGCAAGGGAACCTAACCCGTATTGGATCGAACATAGTTACACATCCAGTTACCTGAATATGCAGATTTCCTCATGATGTTTTCCCTCACCTAAGAGCATCGGTTAATATTCAAACTAATGCACATAGTTTTGGAAATAGTCATTGATACACGGCCGAGGTTAGATTTGTGCCTTTTTGCGTATCACGCATTTAACCAGTCAACAAACCGATTTGACCACCCGACGCCCTCATTATAGGTGCTCATTTTTTCAAATGTTACTGGCCAGTTGTAAAAATTACATGTTTTGTTTTTTATTAAAGAATTTGATTAAATAATTTTAAAATCAAAATTACAACCTACAACTCAATAAATCTAATAAACTAACGTGTAAAGGAAAAATCAAACAAACTTTCGCATTAATAAATTTAATAGGATACTAGGATTTATCACAGTCAAGGATATACTATAATACATAGTTGCATTTATATAACCAAACCTCATTTCAATCACAATGCGGTACCGCGGCGCCATCAAGAGTTAGTAAAACTAGTTTATTTGTGGCGAAAACTAACAAACGCCGTATTAATGACTCTCTGAATGGCGTACAGACAATAGCGAGTGCTGTTTTGTCGGCTTAACTTACATCTCGACGCAGATAGTATGTAAATGAAATGAATAAAGTGATGGATGGTGTTACTTCAACTTTGAATATTAATGATTTATCTTTATTTTTAGTTTTTACTGTGTTGGTGTCAGTACTGGCGTCGTAAGTAAATTTTAACTTTTGCCTATCTAAATTAAAATTAAATAAGGAGATAATTATTTTAGGTAAGGTTTGATAAAATTTTTAAGGAATTGCCAATCGTTTTAAAGCATGTTTTATTTTCAGAACAGCTACCATTAATATCTTTAACAATTACTACGCCTATTTAAAGGACATGAATTATCAATACATCTATACTAATATTATAAAAGTGGAAGTGTGTTTGTCTGTTTTTTGCATCAAAATCACAACAGAACTCCAAAAATTTGACATTTTATTGTGTGAGAGAAACCGAGAAAGGCCATTCTAGGGCATGGAATACTAGGAGATAAGATTTTTTTTGTTTGTTGTCTCTTCAGGCGTTATCTAATGAACCATTTTCTTAAAAATTTTCTAATATATAAATCAGAGTCTGAAGACTGGAGGACATAGGGTACTTTTTATCAAGGTAAAAACTTTAGTTCTCAATAGGTGATGCTAAATTCGTTGTTTCTTGTAGGTAATGAGGTAAATTATAACATATTTATACACAGCTAATGTTTATAATAGCATGGCTAGAAATGGATCTTGCCGACGCCCAATAGTTAACGGGTAGTCAACGGTTGAATCAGAGAATAAAATAAATAAATAAATAACGTTTATTTGCTCTTCACAAAAATGTTCTTACTAATAAGTTAACAATAATGTGTTAGAGAATAGCTCACCATTGCATTACACGACAGATTGCCTTTTTTTGCAAAGGAGAGAGTGTTGCCAGGCTAAACTAAATGTTTCCAACATTAGCGCTAAATTCATTGCTTTTTGAAGGTGGTGCCAAATTGGTTGCTTTTTAAGGTTGCGCCTTTTGTAGATTTGTACTTAGTTGTATTCTATTATGTGTAATAATTAAAAATAAAATAAATTCGCACGGGCGAAGCTGCTGGTAAAAGTTAGTTATTTCCTGTCATTATTTGAATCTCAATTCCATCATCAAGCCATACAGCTACATGTGGCCTGTCAGTATTTGCAAGATCATTAAATATGTCTACCTCTTAAGGGATAAAGACGTAATTAAATATACATGTTTTCAAGTTAATAACTCACTTGAGTCCCTGTCAATATTGCCAACTCCCCAAAATTACGCTACACAGATTTGTCATTTGGAACACCTCGGAGCAGACTGTAGACATCAATACAATACCCCACTTATTCCACTCGAGTTCTCTTGGCCAGATTTGATTGAAAGGATCCCAGATATACTTGTATGTTAATTAATTCGTAGTAGATACGATCTTACGGTTACATGCTGTTGCGAAAGTGGAGGCTGAATTAATAGGATTAAAGTTTAGAACATCGGTGGTCGAGTATTCGGTTTTTGATACGTACATACATACCTACATGCATACATACGTACATACATACATACATACATACATACATACATACATGCATACATACATACATGCATGCATAAATACATCGTAAAATTTTTCTGAATGCGTTTGAAGTTCGGGTTCCATATTACCCATTTTAGTTCCTAGTTTTTAGTAACCAGTCAATAACCTTAATCTTGAAAAGTTGCTTTTTACTCGTTATGGAATTTTAGTAAAACGTCGCAGGTAATGAGAAATGAGAGATTAATAAAAAAATTAATAGAATAAAGACAAACCTTAAATGGACTAGATTAACAAGGTCGTGGGTTAAGCTATAGATACGAGATGCAGAAAATAGCCGCTAGAAGATAGCGAGCTACTTGGTGAATGCTGGTAGTCCAAAAGATGAAGACTCGAGGCGCTTTTGTAGGCCTCCCGGGCTGCGAAGAGAGGCGACGGAAGAGGCACGATGTCATATTTTGAAGCCCTGTGTATAACAAATTTAACCGTAATCGCTAGAGAGTAAGTCTGCAAATAAGTTTTGAATACCAGTTTACACCCTTAAATAAGCTGTAAGGTTGGTATAATAACAGCTTAAGTAATTGGCTAGAACAACTACGAACTCTATTACGCTTAGCGTCTAAATTGCTGTGAATCGCAAATTAAAAAATATATAGAAGGATCACACGACAGTAAAACAATTAACCCGTTTTTAGTGATATATTAAACAAATGGACATTACATTTATAATAAATTGTGCAATGTTATTTTTTCCCTTTTTTTAAATATAATGTGCGTGTAGCTAGTGATGACTCAGATTTCTACGAACTAAGAAACTGTCTGTCATATCATACATATACAATGTGACAGATAGTTCCTGAAACGGTATGATGCCTCTTTAAGGTAATCAAACTAAGTTAAGGTTATTGGAAAATGAAGATACAATCCTTTTCAGTTTAAACATTGGACTTAATTTGATTGAATAAGTGTCCTTATTTTAAATTTTCACGTGGAGATTATGACTTGACGACATCGACATCTTTCTCAGTGGATATGGAAAGAGAAAGAGGAGGCCTGTACAGCAGTGAAACAAAAACATAGACTAAAAACAGCAGTTATGATTAATATTGTGTTGCAGATTGTTAAAAATATCTCCTTATCAAATCTTAGTTCAATCAAAGTAATTTTTTACTTTTAATTTTTCTTTAACTCGGCCTAAGCAGGTATGCCTTCTGCATTATTTTTAGTTTGTTTCAACTAAAAGTATCTTTGAAAATTCCCTGTGCTTACCCGTGATATAAAATGGCGTTGAGGTTGTCAAAGATATGACAACATTATAAAAGAGCTTATAGCGAACACTGAGTTTACCAAAAGTGCAGTCCCCAAAATAAAATGAAGTCAAATTGTAATATAATGTATAATTGTGTCTAAGCTGTGTAATTTATAGTCATTAACCTGTTTTAAGTTGCCGGCGATTGCTATGACAAATATGTGTTCAACCAATCCTACTAATATTTACACTGTGAAAGTTTGTGAGGATGTGTCGATGTGTACGTTATTCTTTTACTCAAAATAGGACTACCACTGCACCAATTCTTTCTCGTGGATGTCGTAAAAGGCGACATAGGGATATGTTATTAACATGGGGTTCGTCTTTTAGGCAATGGGCTAGCAACTTGTCACTATTTGAATAGCAACGCTATCATTAAGCCACACACATTTAATACAGTTCCCTAAACCAGCTGCCTCTCGTCCAAGATAATTGACCACCGGCTTTACTATTTAACATCAATTAAACGTGTCAAATGCTACTAACCACTATGACCTGAAATCCAATGGCTTTTGAAGACACTAAGATCCCTAACGACAATCATTACCAAGTCTTAATTCCATTGACGACATAACGAGATTAATGGTTATGTACAATTGAAACATGCCGGCAATGTAAGATGTGCGGGAATTTAATCTCTTTTTATCTAGATTGTGGTTTGGTCACACCTGCTTGTCATTTGATCCCTGAATCATATCAATTCAATGTCTTTTTGTGGTCATTGTAAACCAGATACAGACAGAACTTTATAAACATATGATATGTTATAATATGTAAAGAATTTATTTTTGTTAGGTTTATTTAATCGGAGAATATACATTTACAAACAAAACAAAACTTAGGTGTGTGAATTGTAAACTGAATGCAACGTTCGCACTGAGAATTTGTGTACACATGCAATTGTAATATGAATTTTAAAAGTAATTTCAACGCGACGCCGTTTTTATCGCTCGAAAATTTATCGCTGTCCACGTCATAATAAAAAGCGAAACGGAGATAATTTTTCGCGTGATCAAAACGGCCTCGCGTCGGGCTAACTATTAAAAATTCATATAACAATTGCATGTTCACTCAAATTCTAAGTGCGAAAGTTGCATTCAGTTAACAATTCACACACCTAAGTTTACACTTGGGATTTATTTTGTGCAAGCGCAATTGCAACCGTATACCCACTTAGGGCAAATAAGATGGAATTTTTCATACATTTTACGGTGACATTATTTGCTTGAAGTTGTTGCTTGCTCGCCGTCTGGTGGTTGTAAAAGTTTAATGCGTTTGAACTAAAGTTGATGTTAATGTTAGTTTACGTAACATATTAAAAACTATCTGTCTTTTAACCAAAAGGGTATGTATGGTTGTGTTTTTGTTTTTGAGTTACATTTCACGGTTTGATGATAAATTACTATGTCTGTCATATTTTATCATGACATTTCTACCTTTATTGACTAACTGATATTTGGCCTCAGGGTCTAAGATATTGTATATAAAGTCAGTATTCATTAAAAGCTAATGTACATTTTTAATGAGAAACTCGTTGGACGGAAAATATTGTGAGATGTATACTCTAAGAACAAGTTACTAAGATTCAATATGGGTTAGGTTATCCTGCCAAATTCTTTTAGGCGATGGGCTTGCAACCTGTGACTAATTGAATCTAAATTTTATTATTAAACCTTAATAACGGTGGTCTATCAGTCTTTTCAAGACTGTTATCTCCGTCTACCCCGCAAGTTTTATAGACGTAATTATATTTATGTAGGAGAACGACAATGATCTATATTATTGAACGAGTTAATAATTTTATTTATAAACAGTAAAAGTTTTCATTTGATTTCCATAATCTCATTGCACTAACTAAGATATATTCATTAAAACTAAGTACACAGTTAAGCATACAAGGGATATTAATTCCGGTAGAAGACAAGATTGCATTAAAATTTCAAATGTGCCGCATAAGACTGCAACAGCTACTGAAGGTAACGATGGCACGCTGTGAATTTTATATTTAACTGTGATGAAAATCTTTAAAAGTATTATGGTAATACAAAATACAAACATGCTTATGTATCATCACGTCTATATCCCTTGCGGGGTAGACAGAGTCAACAAGTTTAAAAAACTGATAGGCCACGTTCAGTTGTTTGAGTTTATGATAGAATTGATATTCAAATAGTGACAGGTTGCTAGCCCATCGCCTAAAAGAAGAATCCCAAGTTTATAAGCCTACCCCTTAGTCGCCTTTTACGACATCCATGGGAAAGAGATGGAGTATTTCTATTCTTTTTTGTATTATTTCCGGGAACCACACGGCAAAAATAACTCTATTTTATTCATTAAAAAATATATAGCAACTTCAATAGTTGTATCATCACCATATCATAAACTAATTGATTCATTAATAATAATGGTAGCTCATTGTGTATCTCGCAAATAATTCAGGGAATTGAAACTGCCGAACATATTAATTATTAAATTCATTAGGGACTTCGTACTAATCAGCATTAAGATAAATTTATTGCGAGGAGATTTCGTATGTTTATAGCGAAGCAGAATAATATTTTTATAATCTTGTTATCCAATATCGATACGTATAAAAAAGTTATAACTAGGCAAAATATTGAAAAAAAAAACATGTAATACATGTATACTTAATATGAATAGCCAAAATTGAGATTTTTCTGTCTCTCTATATGTTTGTGCTCTTATAACGCCATAACTTTATTGCTCAGGTTTTATTGCGATTTTCTCTGGGTGTTAGTTTTTTTTTTCTTTTTACTTGTGGAAAGACCTTCGTCTACTCGGCCGGCTACGGGAAGCCGGACGGGTTATGTGGGGCTTGAACCCACTAAAACCACACGGAAGAATGAACTGCCTCCGCTTATTTTCCCGACGTGGCGGCCGCTTCCCTGGTGTGTTAGGCTTGGTCCAACTTAAAAACAGCTATACAAAATTTGCCCCTAGTCATCTCTTACTATCAGAACTTCAACATATTTATATACATACTAAAATTAAATAAATTAATATACACGGTACAAATTACACACATTGTGTTAGCCTCGAAGTAAGTTCGAGACTTGTGTTACGAGATACTAACTCAACGATACTATATTTTATAATAAACACTTATATAGATAAACATTCAAGACCCAGGCCAATCAGAAAAAAATCTTTTCTCATCACGCCCTAGCCGGGATTCGAACCCGACCTCTAGTGTCATAGACAAGCGTACTACCGCTGCGCCATAGAGGCCGTCAACTATAACATTGTTTATTTAGCGTGAAATATTTAGCGCGATACAAAGCGATATGTTTACTATATTTCAATGGAGCTGAAATAATCGGATTAATCACACAATTATTATTTCGAATTACTCAGCTAGTGAATAAATGTGTTCGTGATTGATATTATCTGGTAAATTTGAATAATATTCAATCATATAACCATAAATTGTCACTGCAAATGATTGTTCTTTTTTTTTTAATAATATTGTAAGCCTGTGAAAATTTGAATCCAATAAGTGTTGTCACGTCTTTATTTCTTGCGGGGTAGACAGAGCCAACAGTTTTAAAAAGACTGACAGGTTGCTGTGGTTAGCCCATCGCCTTAAAGAATCCCAAGTTTATAAGCCTATCCCTTAGTCTCCCTTTACAACATCTATGGGTAAAGATGGAGTGGTACTATAATATTTTCTATCAGTGCCGTGAACCACACGGCAATATAAACAACTTAATGAATTCCCTTAAGGCAAAGGGCCATCAAATATGGAGTCAACAAGCACGAAGTTCTACAGCATTGCCAACTTAGGGCCAACATCGCCAAACATAAGTAACCCTCAGTATTTGCACAGACAATACTAGTATGCAAATGGATTCTGACATTGAATTAATTTGTCTTCATTTGTGTGGTCGGGTCGCCTTTACAGAGGGCTGAGTTTTACAGTTGAATTTGTTGGTAAATGCGAAAGGTGACTGAAATATTGATAGACATACATATATGCACGTCTATATCCCATGCGGGGTAGTCAGAGCGAACAGTCTTGAAAGACTGATTGGCCGCGTTCAGCTGTAAGGTTTAATGATAGAATTGAGATTCAAATAGTGACAGGTTGCTAGCCCATCGCCCAAAAAAACAACCTGTCACTATTTGAATCTCAATTCTGGCATTAAGCCAAACAGCTGAACGTGGCCTATCAGTCTTTTCAAGACTGTTGGCTCTGTCTACCCCGCAAGGGATAAAGACGTGACTAAATGTATAAATTAATATCTACCGTATACGAGTAACTTGCACAACCGCATCACCGCCACAGAGCAAGAGGCCTGTGGCCCTGCTCTGTGATTACAACAATTATTCATTGAGGCGTGGCTATCAGGGTGGTTATTTTTAATCATCCAGACACACCCGACGTCGCGTGATGTTAGTCCCATGGTAATTCAGCTTGTTTTTAACGTAACACCTACTGAATTACGCGACTAAATTTACATATATACATACAATATATTACAATTGCGAGGTAGACTGATCCAACAGTCTTGACTGATAGGCCACGTTCAGCTGTTTGGCTTGATGATAGAATTGAGATTCAAATAGTGACAGGTTAGCTAGCCTATCGCCTTAAAGAATTTCAAGTTTATAAGCCTATATCTCAGTCGCCTTTTACGACATCCATAGGATCGAGATGGATGTACCTTTGTAAGTTTAAATTTTAATACAACGAATTGGTTTGAATTTGTAAATCTTTTAAATGTAAAGTAACTGGTGCTCACTATTTTTTTTTCTACATATTTGTTCCGTGTATATTTACATTAATTTGTAAATTCTCCATCGAGCTGATAATATCTCCTGTAATCACCAGAGAATCCGATTTCTCTGAGAAATTATATTTACAGAATATTAAAATAACAAGAACAAGAAAATATAATAAAATATATGACTATTTTTATAAACGATAAATATTTACTCTCGTAATATTTAGGCGACTAATATATATTTAGACCCAAGTCTGAGATGATTTCCTCGCCGTGACTCAGCCGGGAACTGAATCCGGGACCTTCAAACTCAGATACGAGCACTAACCCTCAGAGGCCAAAATTTATTGTGAACACAGAATGTCAACAATTGGCAGGCAATGCCTCTTATATAGAAACTGTTACAAACAGCTTACAGGGTGACTTTTAATTCAACTGCATAAATTTAACTGTTAAGTGTACTCATCTAAAGGACATTTAAAAACGTTAAAAGAAAAATACTTGTTTATATTTCAGAAAGTACGAAAAAAAATAAAAGTATCAAAATCCATGATCCTAAATACGTCATATCACCCCGGCAGGCGAAAAGCGACGCGTAAGATTCAGAGGTCCAATTTACATGTTTATTTTTAATATCTTTTTGTAGTATTGGTCTTTAATAAAGCGTGTGACGTAGTTTTGAGGGATTTTAAAATGTGAAAATGATGACGTTTAATTTAAATAAAAATAGTCTCAAACGGCTCAGAAGCATGGGTATACCCTATGTTAAAAAGGATGCAGTTGTTTTAAATGTCACCCTGTATAAAGATACGTCCACATAAAGGCACAAGGCCACTTTGCAAATCCGATTTGCCAAACAGGTTGGCCATTTGTACCTATCTTAAGGTGGATGGGAAACCGCCCGGAGCCATCAATCTGTTCTCCTTGGCCAGTGCTGATAGTAAATAGCTTCAGTAATAGGCCCTTTTGGAAGCTATTCTGAAGTTACGTTCGTTTTGTTCGGGTTTTCGTGTCGTAGTTAAAAGTTTTTATCCATGCTAATTAAAAAAAAAATAGAATGCTTTCGGTTGCGTAGGTACACAACGTATAACATGTAACATACATACATACATATAATCACGTCTATATCCCTTGCGGGGTAGACAAAGCCAACAGTCTTGAAAAGACTGATAGGCCACATTCAGCTGTTTGGCTTTATGATGGAATTGAGATTCAAATAGTGACAGGTTGCTAGCCCAGCGCCTAAAAGAAGAATCCCAAGTTTATCAGCCCATCCCTTTGTCGCCTTTAACGACATCCATGGGAACGAGATGGAGTGAGTGCCTTTTCTTTTTTTATTTGTGCCGGGAACCACACGGCACTATAACATATAATTACGTCTATATCCCTTGCGGGCGGTAAAAAGAGCCAACAGACATCAAAAGAATGAAAGGCTGCGTTCAGCTGTTAAATTCAGAAAAATTGTCGCAAAGATTAAATGCAGAATCTGCTGGATAGATTTTTAGGAATCAAAGTTTATTCCGTTGTAAAACCATACGCATCATTTAGACCACATTGACATAGACTATAACTAAATAGACAATGCACCTTGATAAAATTTTTACATATTTTTTAAGAAAAAGAATTTACAATAAAAAATATTTTTTTTAATAGCATCTTATCCTTTTAGACGTCATCGCCTAGCATATCTTACATTATTTATAAGGAAATTTAGCGCGTTTGACTTCAATTTATCTAATCTCGAAAATGTAATTGTTGGAAATTATTTGACCCAAGCTCAAATAATTTCCAACATCACCTAGCGACACAGACTCAAAAATTTTTCCATTGGATTAAAATAAGAGGACGGAAAACAATATTTATAACTGGCACAAAAATCTCAACTCTATCATTAAGCCAAGCAGCTGAACGTAGACAATCAGTCTTTTTAAGAACATTGGCTCTGTCTACCCCGCAGGGGATTTAGACATAATCATATGTATGTATGTAACAAAAATCTGAATATTTTTAACCATCCCTCCAAACGGATTGCGTGAGATCTATTTTTAAATGATCAAAAAAAATTAAAAATAAAAAATATTTTTTTTTGCGGAAACTGATCTCTTATGTGGTCTATTCCTAAGTTGTCAATGGTACGGGTCCGTCGCATATTGTCGAAGTTTACAGCACGTCCGCGTGCCATGTGGCGGAGACTCATTGCCAAGTCTCGTTATCCATTGTATTGATTTGCCATACACAAGTTTGTGTGGATTTGTTAAAGTTTGGAAATATTGGATAGGTTGTGGTGGAATCCATGATGATAGGATATATTTGTTCTTTAAACAAGCTCTCTGATATAAAGACTTCATAATAATAAATATGTGTAGTCTGAATTTGTGGTGCATATTTGTAAGTTATTTGGATTTTTCGTCATATCAAGACGATAATTCAACTTTACCTGACAAAGTAATTACGTATATCATTGTCACGCGGGTTTCGAGATAAGACATTCTTTTCATTCATTTTTATGGGAATATTATCATTTTATCAAATAGTCCAATAGTCATGAAAGACTGATTGGCCACGTTCAGCTTTTTGACTGATGATAGAATTGAGATATCAACTTGAGTTTAGAAATGACTCTATAATATCAAATTATTATATTATAGTAAATAAACTTTTGAAATCTGCTGAAGCATGACACTGATGCGTTTACTTTCGGTCAGCTTACCACCGCCTCGCGAAGCTTTTCCAGCGAACAGACGACAAAATTCTCAGAATTCTCACTGGGAATACAAAGAAAACGTTGGATATTTTCACTTTGTTCAACAATTACATTTTCGAGATCAGAAAAAGGAAGTATTTCTTTTATTGTGAGATTTATTTTCGGAAGAATACAAATGTGACATTTTTAAATAGTAGACACAATATCTTTTTCACTTTTATTTTTACGTAAACTAATAAGATTTAACAAATAACGCTAAAATTGTTAATTATCTTAGTGCAAAAGCTTAGGCTTAGTTTTATTTGAACTTTGTAGTGGGGGCGATGATTCGACTCGACCGCCACCAAAGGGCAGATCTTCCTCTTCTTCGTCGATATCTCTTAGTCTCTTAATCGATCTTCTTAGATAGAGAAGATCTTCTTAGTCGATCTTCTTAGACTAGGTGTTATGCCTGGGGAACCGCGGCTCCGATATGTTGAGTCGGAGGTTATATATATGCTCCAATCCGTGAAATCTTTGCTAGCGCGATTTTAGATTCTTCGTTGCTATTGGCTGAGCGCGTCAATTTCTTCGCTCATGATTGGCAGTTGGTATGTGACATTAGTAATGTCGCCACAGTACTTTTTCTTAACAAAATATTGCATAGTTATTAATTTTATCTAAATTAATGTTTTATTTATAATCATAACATAAAATTGAATTGTACTTTAATATTATGAACTTACTAGCTGTTGGCCATGACTTTGTCCGCCTTTAATCTCCTAAAATTATAACATCCTACCTACTATATTATTTCAATGTCTACGTTATATTACTGAAAAGTTGAAAAAAATGCGTTCAGTAGTTTTTGCGTGAAACAGTAATAAACATTCATACATCAAATTCAAATTCAAAAATTTTATTTATTATTATAGGATTCTTCATATCGCTTAATAATTGTCAAAACTTTTAGTTCCACAACATTGGTTGACGTCAAATAAATTACTTAAAATCTAAGTTTACTGCCGCTTCCAGGGCGTCAGTGCAGAAGAAGCGGTAACAAACTGCACTGCAGCACTTTCTTCATCTACCTATCCTAACAAACTTTCGCATTTATAAAATTAGCCAGATTCAATATTATCTATACTTAACTATCGGTTGTAAATTTCAATATTTAAAATGAATGCCGTAAACCTTTTTTCTGTGTTGGCTACCTATTAACAACACGTGTTTGTAACTCATCCCTTGGCATGCCATAATAAATAAATAATAAAATGCAGACTCAGCTCGCTTAATGGCCATTATTTATTAACGCGTGATTAAACCGATTATATATTGTTTTTACGCCTTCAAATCCCCGATAGGACAATTTTGGGATGAGAATAACAATTTAATATTTTTTTCAAACAACAAGAAAAAAATGGCTCAATTTATACGTAACATTAATTAATTTACCAATTTATGTACACAGAAAACATCGAGAATGATAAACATAAGAAACAAAATTACATAGGTTCTGCTTATTTTTAAAGAAATCTCTTACAGCAGACTCGAGATAGGAGACATGATGGTAATAATTAATGAACGTTTCCAAAACTTTCTTTTGTAACTATATTTATTTATGTGATGTGTATTGATCCCATTTTATCTATCAAAATATAAGTCAACCTTTATCTTTTTTTGTCATACTTTCCATATATACATACTTACTTATAACATAAATACTTTCCATGCGCAGCTGGGGCGGGTCGCTAGGTAAAAATTAATGAAACTAACATAAAATGCATCTACTTGTACAAGTATTCCTTTAGTACCAAACAAATCCCAATTAGAAACTTCATGATAGGAGTTTCCACATGATGAGCATTAATAAGAAAACCATCCGTTATATAGTTACACCGTAGCTACCAAGTTTGCAATGACCAAGTTGGTGTTTGAGAACATAATTACGGGGTAGGCAGCGATTGGGCGAACTCCGCGTGAAATTGGTACACGCTACTTGGGACTACTACCACTGATACTATGGATTTGGTAAAATCTATACTTTTCTTAATAAAACTTTTGCAGTATTGACTAGCTTTGTCGAAAAACGAATACTTAAACTATTAAAACTTGTAAAACTATAGACAGTTTACCTCGAAAATCATCTACCCTATCGATACTATCTATTGTCACTATTCAAATCTCGATTATATTATTAAACTTAACAGTCTTTCAGTCTTTCAAGACTGCTGGCTTTATCTACCCCGCAAGGGATATAGACGTATATATTAATAACTGAATTCCCTTAGAATTTATAAGGTAATTAATTGTAAAGAAAGGCCATCTTCCAACTAATTGTACTACATGAGAGTAAAATAAGATGAGATCGATAAAATTTATTTACATTATTCAAATTGATCAAGTACTTAATCATTCATAAATTCCACAAGACCAAAGTATAAGTGGTTGCATAATCACCCCTACTTCACTAGCA
Source organism: Amyelois transitella (assembly GCF_032362555.1). NCBI lineage: Eukaryota > Metazoa > Arthropoda > Insecta > Lepidoptera > Pyralidae > Amyelois > Amyelois transitella. The sequence goes on from NC_083509.1 coordinate 10,767,400, forward strand.
TGTTGGCGACTGCCGATCAAACTACCGCTGAAATTCAAACAATCTTAAGTGGTCTAACTTTTCTTGGAATTCCTCATCTTTTCTCTATAGGAATAAAGTTCAATTTTGCATGAAGTTTTAAAGTTAGTTAACTAGTTTAAGTTCCAATGTTTTGAGTAGGTGAAAACCCCTTAATGCAGTATTACAAGGCGCCCCATACGTATAGTTCGGCGTACATTTTCCGTTATCTATGCCATTATTAATTACGAAACTATAGGCGTTCGAAATATCTGAGGTAATTTAACAATTTCCTGGGAATTTCATGTGAATCGTGCTTTGTCTTTGCTAGTTACGGTATTTTATTGAATAATGGTTAAAGTTATGTGAGTTGAAGTAAATAATTAGTTTAAGAGAAATAAATGCGAAGAAAAAAACATAGGTACCGGTAGCTTCTTTTCTCGTGCAGACAGTAAAAGTTGATCAAGGGAAAAGCTAACAAACTTCATATTCTTTTAGGCTAACAACCTGTCACTATGTAAAATTCTTCCATTTAAACTCATCTCTTTTCAAGAATATTGATTCTTATATTTTTGAGGCCTATATATTGAAATTTGATAACGATTGATTAACCCCGTTAGGAGTAAAGACGTGCTCATGAAGTAGTAACAAGTTAATGATAAATAAGGAAGCTATGAAAAATAATATGGAATGATTTTCAGCTTCTTTGGAAAGTCAAAAGAAACCAGCTTTTATAACCCTTAAGTCATAAAGGCCATGACTCACGAAAGATTGTAATCTTGAAGGAAGGAAATGAGTAATTAAAATAAATCCTTTGCGCCAAGAGTTTTAGTTGTTATTCTAGGTAGGGGATTTAAATTTTTAATGACTTCAAAAAAAGAAAGTTAAGAAGCTGTGTGGTTACCGGAACCAATTGACAAAAGAATAAACTAAAATGAACTCGTTCAGCTGTTTGGCTTAAAGATTGAGATTCAAATAGAGACAGGTTGCTAGCCCATCGCCTACAAGAAGACTCCCAAGTTTATAAGACTTACCTCTAGTCGCTTTTTACGACATCCGTGGGAAAGAAATGCAATAAAATAACAGCGGAACATGGTCAATCAGTCTTATGAAGATTGTTGGCTCTGTCTACGCCACAAGGGATATGAATTGTAATGTATACACTTAACTCCACCTACAAGAGTTAATTCTTTATATGAGGATAGGAGATAAAAGAGAGTCCTCAAAAATTTAAGGTAACTTAATTATTAAAATAATGTTTTATCCATTTTATGACCTTATAAAAACACGAAAGTATGTCACAAAAAAGGCGATCTTAATTCTAAACACGAAAATACTGTAATTTGAAGAAGAGGTTTTGCAAGTTCACCGAAATAGGTTGTAAATATAATGTTTAGTACATTCTTCATGAAATTTCACCTTGTATTTCTAAGGAGGTGGAACATAATTATTTTCATTTTGCGCTGTTATAAATTCAGACATTAGAGATGCGAGGTAGCGGGTGGAGTTGAAATTATAACGAAAATAATTATTATGCTTGAAAACATACGCGCTGTAGTAATGGAAATAATTTCGGGTTTTTATTACAATTTTATTATAGAACAAAAAGATAAATTTGGTTACTAACCGAGATATGTTACAACAAACTACCTATTTGAACATATATATCACGTCATTAGCCCATGAGGGGTAGATAGAGCCGACAGCTGTTGAAAAGACTGAAAGGCCACCTTGTCGTTTCTTTGGGATCCATCGTATTTTGTGTTATCATTAACTTACCATGTCCCAGACTCATTCTTATAGCATTTGTAATTTTTACTTTACATATAGTCACGGCTATATCCCTCGCGGGGTAGACAGAACCAACAATGTTGTAACATCTGATAGCCACTTAATGATAGAATTTGGATTTAAATAGTGACAGATTGCTAGCCCATCGCCTAATAGAAGAGCCTCAAAAGCATATCCCTTAGTCGCCTTGTACGACATCCATAGGAAAGAGATGGTGTGGTCCTTTTCTTTTTTCTCTTCGTGCCGGCAAACACACGTCGCTTGCTATGTATTTTTCTTTAAGTCAAAGAAATATATTAAAAAAATATTACCTACTCAAAACTATAAAGTTTACGATTCAATCGACCTCCCGGCCGTCATCAAGTTATTATATGTATAAAAGAGTCTTTTTTAGTTCAGACATGACAGAAATAAAAGTTCATACTAAATTCATACTAAGAGATTGCATATTTTTAAGCAACGTGTGTTAGTGAATTTTAAACAGACAAAGCTTAAAAGGCTTTTTAGGATTTCGTTGGCGTCGTGTTTATATAGGAAGGTTGGTAAAATTTGTTTAAATTTGACTTTTCAGCGGAGTTAGAGCTGTTTAGGAGATTTGTATTAGTTGTATACTGATTTATAGCCGTATGGTTAAAATATATTTAATTGACGAGATGTCTGGTTAATAATAGGCAGTGCCGTGTGGTTCCCGGCACCAATATAAAAAAGAATAGGACCACTTCATAAATTTTTCCATGGATGTCGTAAAAGGCGACTAATGGATAGGCTTCAAACTTGGGATTCTTATTTTAGGCGATGGGCTAGCAACCTGTCACTTTTTGAATCTCAATTCTATCATTAAGCCAAATAGCTGAATTTGGCCATTCAGTCTTTTCAAGACTGGTGGCCCTGTCTACCCCGCAAGAGACATAGACGTGACTGTATGTATGTCTGGTTAATGGGTTCTCAGCAATTGAATAATTTATGACAAGAGACAACCTCTCTTTCCACCAAGAATACAATATTTTGATCAAATGTAGGAAAACGCATCAACATGCCAACACATACCTAAAAAAATGCAGAGATCTTTACCATAAGAATTTCATGCTTTAATTATCCAACTAAACAATGCATTTTGTCTCGTAGCTACTGGTGTGTCTACCCCGTAAGAGGTAAAACAGCAGTGTACATTTTATTTACTAGGTTTTTCGCAAATCCCATGGTAACTATACTTTTTACTGGGATGAAAGGTTAAGGATTAAGGACGTCCTGGTAAAGGGTCAGGTCAAAAGTACCCGAAACCGCCGAGCTTGTATGAAGAGAGTTATGAATGTGGATGAAGCGAAGGAAGTATGCAGAGATCGTGGCAAGTGGAAAGAGGTAGTCTCTGCCTACCCCTCCGGGAAAGAGGCGTGATTTTGTGTATGTATGTATGAAAGGTACCCTATGTCCTTTTCCAGACATGATTGTATATACGCAAAATTTCAAAAATATTGATTAAGTGACTAATGTGTAAAGAGATAATGAAAAAATTAATTAACTTTCGTAACTAAAAAAATAGTAGGCATTACTCGAACCAGCTTTTAGGAATACAAAGCGGTACCCTAATAGCATAAAATGTATGAAACAGCTAAAATTCTCAAAGAGTGCAGTTTTTAAATCTTAAAAGATAAGCTTTGTCATGAGATTTTCTTCTCTCGTCTTGAATTAAAAATATCGCGACAGACATTACTATTGTTCTCCGTAAAACGAGATTTGGCGAGTAGGTACACCAAGTAAATATTAATTTTTGGAATGTTGTCCTTAAAAATACAGAAGAATGTAAATTGAGTTTGTTTTACTCCTACGTACTTCGACATTCTCGTATTCTTATATTTTTTCTTGGAACTTATTCTTTTTTTTTTGTTAAGATTATGATTGAAAATCTTATAGAGTGCGTAACGAAAGGATTTTAAAGTAACGTTAATAAGATTTTAAAGTAAGAATGTTATCTCCTTTCTCTGTGCGTTCCATACGTTATATTGGTTATTATTTATATATACATACATACATATGATCACGTCTATATCCCTTGCGGGGTAGATAGAGCCAACAAACAGTCTTGAAAAGACTGTTAGGCCACCTTCAGCTGTTTGACTTAATGATAGATTGATATAAAAACAGGAACAGGTTGCTAGCCCATTGCCTAAAAAAAAGAATCCCAAGTTTGTAAGCCTACCCCTTAGTCTCCTTTTATGACATCCACGGTAAAGAGATGTCCTATTCTTTTTTGTATTAGTGTGATAAATTCATAAATACAAAAAATGTATTTATGAATTTTATCCGTTGTCCCAAGTTGATTAAATGATTAAAATTATTTTAATTAACATTAATTAAGATTTCTCTTACAAATCATGGTTACCGTACAATTTATCCACCTATATAGGTGGCGACCTCTTTTGTCGACAGGCTTTTGTCTCCGTACAAAAGGCTTAGCTATAAAATGAAGTCTAAAAATCAACTTCGTTTAATTATTACAACCCCATCTATTTTAACCTTTGTGCGGACATTTTGACCATCATTTGCTCAATTATAGTACGGTGTAAATAATGTTTTAGTTAGTATTAGTTAATACAGGACTATTATAGGCTCGTTAAATGATTTTAATGAGCTAACTTAGAGATTCTACTAAAAAAAAATTAAAAATAAATAGATTAGTGATTTAAATCTATACTTATATTATAAAGCTGAAGAGTTTGTTTGTTTGTTTGAACGCGCTAATCTCAGGAACTACTAGTTTGAATTGAAAAATTATTTTTTCGTCGAATAGATTATTTATCGAGGAAGGCTTTAAACTATATTACATCACGCTGCAACTATAAGGAGCAAAGAAATAATGAAAAATGTGATAAAAACGGGGAAAATTACGGACGAAGTCACGGGCACAGCTAGTAAATAAGTCAATATCCTTATAAGTTCTGAGAAATCAGTTAGATATATATATACATTTATACCATCACGCTCATCATCCATATGCTACGATCCTTACAAACCTCTCCCGCTTGCGTGGATAGATGGTCCAGTCAGATGGTGCTGTAGATAGACAGCTATCTATGAACCTCGATCCTATTATGATATTCAATGTGGCCCTTAAGTCTCTGTGATTATTTGCAACTGTCTATCCTACGAGTATCACTACATAGTATAAAACAAAGTCGCTATTGTAGTCTGTTTGTCTGTATGCTTAAATCTTTAAAATTACGCAACGGATTTTGATGCGGTTTTTTGTAACAGGTAGAGTGATTCAAGAGGAAGGTTTTTATGTATAATAACATTTATAATTTTGCACCCGTGCGAAGCCGGGGCGGGTCGCTAGTAAAGGATAAAACATGATATAAGTGTGTGTGTGTCATTTTCAAATACGTGTAAACCTATGAAATCCAGTTACGAAAAAACTCATAATAAATTTTAATTACCATTCTTCAAATAGATTTCAGTATTTCATTACCCGATAGAACCCTTTCAAGCAAATTAAGGCACACCTTTTTTTCGGAGTGAGATCAAAGGAGATGACACCAAAACAATGAATTCTTTTGATCCCAGCACGGCTTTGAAACTGGAGTTTTGAAGTCGGAATGTTACTGGAGTGTGCAATTTACTTTAACCCATATACATATCACATGAACAGTGATTCCGAGATGAAAGTAAAATTGCAAAAGTTTAAAAAATTAAAGCAAATCATGGAAAATATAAATAATCTCGCTTTTTTCGTTTCACGGGAATTAAGGTAAACCTTCTATTAATATGCAAAATTTCAAACATTTAGATCCAGCTATTTGGGATATCCATTGATACGACAGTCTGCCGTGACGCAGCGGTTTAGGCTATGGGTTTACTTGTAAGTCATTAGATCATCAGTAATCAGTCAATTAGATAATACAAACTTAAAGTACAACAAGTACAATGTCATATCTAAAGTTACCATAGTAATGAGCACTTTTATAGAAACAAATGACGTTCAGTACAGCCTCTAACGCTGCTGTGCCGTGCGGGCAGCCGCAAACTTTGCATTTGACACGTTCGCATTGGCAATTTAAATGCTTCCTGTTGGACTTTACAGGGAATGGACATGACGCTTGCAAGATACAATCAATATTTTCAGGGCTTTGTTTCAGAGCGTCGTTGTCGAACCGGTAAGGTGTCCGGTTAAATGCGTGATTCGCATAAAAGGTCACAGGTTCAAATCCCACCTCGGCCATGTACCAATGACTACTTTCGATGTTGTTTACATTAGTTTGAATACTAACCGGTGCTCTACCAAGTCCAGGATCCATGGTCAAAGGCATACTCCGGGCATCTTCAATGTGGTGAGGATGCAACCCGGGCAAAGGCCGGAGGAAGAAGACTAACCGGTGCTCTAACGGTGAGAGAAAACATCGTGAGGAAACCTCAAAAAATTCAGAGATTTAAAAGTATTATACAAAAGACTCACAAAGCTAGCTAGCGAACAAGGAATAAAATGCAGTGGAGTTTTATTAGGCTCTACTACTTCTTGTGACTTTTGTCTCTATCTGACTATGTCTATCTTGAATAAAGACGTGACATATGTATTAGTTTCCTTAGCTAATATTTTAACAAATAATTAATGAGAGCCATTCATATTACGGGGACAAGTTGGATGCAGGTCATCAACAGAGCGAGATGGAAGTCATTGGAGGATGTCTTTCTGTGGCTGGAAATGATGATGATGAAGTTGACACGTAATCCTAAAAGGGCATATATCCTGTGTAGTAAAACTATTACTTCTTCAAAAAGAACCCCCACAGAATATGCATTGATTGCGGTAAGTGTAAAGATGCCTGCCCTCTGCTTAGCTCTCTAGAAGGAGGTGTGATGTGGATACATACATATATTCACGTCTATATCCCTTGCGGGTTATACAGAACCAACAGTCTTGAAAATACTGACAGGCCACGTTAAACTGTTTGGAATTGAGATTCAAATAGTGACATATTCCTAGCTTAAGAAAAGAACCCCAAGTTTATAAGCCTATCTCTTACTTGTCACTTGCGACATCCATTAGAAAGAAAGAGAGTGATCCTATTCTTCTTTCATTGATGCCGGGAAGCACACGGTGATATGTACGTTTGTATGTAAAATCCTCCTGAACCTCTATATTCGAAATCAATCCAAATTGAAAACCAATACAAACCACCAACACGAGAGACATCAAAGAAAACAATAGACACTCGCCATATTTTTTCACCACCGACCTCGCACTCGAAGCAATAGCCGAATTAATGCCGGAACGCTCGAATACTCTGAACAAGGGCCCTTGACACGAGGGCCGCCCCTTGATATCTCCTCAACCTGCCATGTCATTAGCCGCAGATGCTTCTATTAATACGTATCTGTAGTTTAAATACTGCATAATTAGATTAGATTATAAAACCTTGTGTACAATGTGACACTGCAAAAATGAATCCTAGCTAATATACGACTATGGCTAAATTAAAGAAACCTTGAAACGGGTGTATCATAGGAACACACATAGATAAGAGATAGATACATGCATATTACCACGTCTATATCCCTTGCGAGGTAGACAGAGCCAACAGTGTTGAAAAGACTGAATGGCCACGTTCAGCTATTTGGCTTTATGATAGAATTGAGATTCAAATAGTGGCAGGTTGCTAGCCCATCTCCTAAAAAAGAATCCCAAGTTTGTAAGCCTGTCCCTTAGTCGCCTTTTACGACATCCTTGGGAAAGAGACATACATGCATATTACCACGTCTTTATCCCTTGCGGGTAAGACAAACTGAAAGTCAACAACAACAACAGTCTTGAAAAACTGAAAGGCCACATTTAGCTGTTATTTAATTATGTCCAATATCAGCTCTGTTTACCCCGTAACAGATAAAGACGTTAAACATAGAGTTTAGAAAAATAATAAAACAATACCTATTGCACATTATGTTCATTACTTTAGATACTGCAAATAATTATTTCGCTTCGATGAAGCAAATTACAATAATATTCCAGTAGAAATGCTGGTGGAGAGTATAACTTCATTAGAAATGATAATAAAGTATGTACCTAAAAACAAAATAGTATTTTGACAGCATACCGAATGTTGATAAGATAAAAATAATCTCGTTATATCTGTTACAGATGTCGGTAACATAATATCGTCTTTTGTTGTTAGTATTTAATAAATAAATATATACGGGACAAATTACACAGATTGAGTTAGCCCCAAAGTAAGTTCGAAACTTGTGTTACGAGATACAATGTCAATGTAGTATATTTAATAATAAATACTTATATGAATAAACATCCAGAACAAGGGCAATTAGAAAAAGAGCGTTTCTCATCATATCTTGGCCGAGATTCGAACCCCGGAACCTCCGGTATCACAGATAAGCGCACTACCGCTTCGCCACAGAGGGCGTCATATTGTCAATATATATTTTCGTAGCAATCGCTACGATGCTACGGTCTGTCTACGAACTGCTACAAAGCAGCGGTGGTTAAGTAATATTTTTTACATTCTGTTATATTTCTCTCAAGATATATTCTGTTATATTTATTAAAATGATAATTATTAAGAAGTAATATATAGGTATAAAAAAATGTTTCATTGATATTTTGTATGGAGTATGATGGGTGTGAAATTGAGTGACCGGATAAGGAACAGCGTGATAAGGGAATGTTGTGATGTGAAAGAAGATGTAATTACAGGAATAGAAAATGGTATGTTAAGATGGTTCGGTCATGTGGGGGGGATGAATGAAAGCAGGTTGACTAAGCAGATATACAAGGAGAGTGTGGAGGGAAAGGCGAAGGCGTGATTTTATGTATGTATGTATTAATATACTTTTCTTTTCAGAGCCAAAAAAATAGTAGAAATGGTGTGATGAATTAAAAGTTTGAATTGTTTTGCGTGTTCCTATAATATTTCCATTTCTGTGTTCGCGATACCTTAGATTTGGATGTTATTTGTAGTGAAAATAAAATAGAAACTGATTCTTCAAGATACAAAGTATTTTAAAACATTAAAGCATGAAATCAAATCTTAGTTGATTTTTCTCACCTTTCAATATACGTATTCGTCCAACCGTTACAAAACCTAGCCTATTGCTAGACCTGTGTGACTTACGTCCTCATTTAGAAAATGTTTCAACAGAACCAAGCGATACATCTAGCTGTAAGAGTGTACAACTAATATTTACTGAGCGCCAAAACTGCCTACAGCCTGCTATAACCGGATTGGCACGCAACAATACTATTTAGTACATCGATATTTACACAGATGGCGTTCTATTTAATTTGCCGAGTTACCGCGCGCTGAGTAGCTTTTCGCGGCTCGCTTTTGTTCAGGAGATATTGAAAGCTCTTTTCAGCTTTAGATAGTGTGTTTGCTTCTTTTTTTTAGTTCTTTTCCTTGACTTGCCTTTTCCGTCGGCTATGAGTGTTTATAAAAACGTGTTCGGTAGATTGTGGAAAAATATAAACGTTCATAATTACTGATTTTTAAGGGGAGCTAACATATTTAATTTTCTTAAATTTGTATTGAATAAAAGACAAATTAATAATGAAATTAAGAAGTTAACTTTGTAATTCAAATAAACAAGTGAAATAAAAAAAATTAAAACTAATTAAGAAACCCCAATTACACAGCCCATAAATCAGACAACGTGCATAGAATATTACCCGCCCAAAAGCGGTAGTACGCTAATCTCTATCAAATCAGCTGGTTATCTGTTACTCTGGAATTATGGCCGGGTGTCCTGAAATTAATTTAACTTGACAAATCACTGTGTAATTATGTTCAGCGTGGAAATTAAGGTGTAATTACTTCGTACTTGGTGTATGGTTTGTTAATATATTTACAATACATTTAAGATTGAAAACGGACATTATCTGATTGGTCTAGGTCTTGGATGTCATAAGTATTTATTATAAAATATAGTATCATTGAGTTGGTATCCCATAACACAAATCTCAAACTTACTTTAGTACTAACTCAATCTGTGTGATTTGTTATTAAACACATTTTCTAAGATCTGGAAAATACGGAGTGAAATTATGGGTGCTCCGCTGTAAATTTATGGTACCTTCAACGTCTGTCGGATGGATTTATTGGCAGGAATAACTAGAACTTAGTGCTCCTAGACTTGTCTTTACTGAATTCTAAGTATTATGTTCATTTATAGTTTTAAGATGTATTTAACTATAATTTTTAGGGTGCCATGTATAAATGGTAAAAACGGGACCCTGTTACTAAGCTTCCGCTGTCTGTCTATCACCAGGCTGTAAATCATGAACCGTAATAGCTAGAAAGCTGATTGATTTTTACAAATTATGTATTTCGATACCGCTTTAACAGCAAATAATAAAAATAAATATATATTAAAGTATTTTTTTCGTATTTTTTGCTCAATATTAATAAAGGTAACAGAAAGAAAAAGTAATAATTTAAAAATATTAAAAATAACGTGTTTGTTGCATGGGAGACTCCGATTTGTTTACATTGTAATATTCGAACGATTGTAATTGACGGCCTCTGTGGCGCAGCGGTAATACGCTTGTCTGTAACACCGGAGTTCCCGGGTTCGAATCCCGGTCAGGGCATGATGAGAAGAACTCTCTCTGATTGCTCCGGGTCTTCGATGTTTATCCATCTAAGTATTTATTATAAAATATAGTATCGTTGAATAAGTATCTCGTAACACAAGTCTCGTACTTACTTCGAGGCTAACTCAATCTGTGTGATTTGTCCCGTATGTATTTATGCGTATATATATATACATATTTAATTTATTACAATTTTATATATAACTTACCACAAATGATATAACAAAATTACCTTACATAAATCAGATTAATCATAAAGAGGCATTGGTAGCATACAAGTTTAATAAATGTATTAAACTTGTATCAAAAGATTCTAATCAGCCCAATATCATATCATAGTCTTGACGCTAATTTTCAAACATGAAATTTAATATAACGACTGCGACTGTGACAGGCTGAAATTTATCAAAGTGTTCTCGGCATACTCATACCTCAGTTTGAGAGTGTCGCATAGTTCCTCGCAAGTTATCGCTCGCATTCCGCGACTGTTTGCTTGTTACTCCGCATTCCGAGTCTCATACGTATCGATGTTAGTGTTTAACCCACAACGCAAATTGAGTATTAACATAATAATAATATATATATAACATAATAATACATACATACAGTGCACTGCATACATGCAGTTTGTTACCGCTTCTTCTGCACTGACGCCTTGGAAGCGGCAGTAAACTTAGTTTTTAAGTAATTTATTTGACGTCAACCAAGTTGTTAAACCATACGACAATTATTAAGCGATATAATAATATCCTATAATAATGAATAAAAAATTTTGAATTTTGAATTTTTTTGAAATACATAAAATCACGCCTCTTTCCCGTTTGTTAACATAAACTGATATAAATACTAACTCTCACGCTTATTAACCACAATAGTAACCAGATATTATAGATATCATTTGTGTATACATACGTTCCTACATAAATAATAATCACGTCTTTATCCCTTACGAAGTAGACAGAGACAACAGTCTTGAAAAGGCTGCTCGCAAGTTATCGCTCGCATTCCGCGACTGTTTGCTTGTAACTTCCGAGTCTCATACGTATCGATGTTAGTGTTTAACCCACAACGCAAATTGTGAGTTTCGATTTATGTAGAACATGACATATAATCACGTCTACGTCCCCTGCGGGGTAAGCAGAGCCAACAGTCATCAAAAAACTGAAAGGCCCAGCTCAGCTGCTTGGCTTGATGATAGAATTGAGATTCAAGTAGTGACAGGTATAAATTTTATTATATAGTGACAGGTGGCTTGCCCATCGCCTAACAAAATAATCTCAAGTTTATAAGCTTATCCCTTAGTCGCCTTCTACGACAACCATGGGTAAGAGATGTCCTTCCTTTTCTTTTTTGTATTAGTGCCGGGAAGAAAGCGGCACAAAAGTTAAAATAACCTATATGATAGAAAAATTCATTACCTATACAAATTGATATCCAATTTACGTCAGATTTTTTCCTAAAACAAACTCGTTCCAAGCCCATACTCATTGAATTTTATCACAAAATGCGTACAAAATTCAGTCAGCATATTCGAGCGATAAGTGTACCCGTTCAGAGAATATTCAGACCAATAAGGGCTAAGGCTCACTTGCTACTTTTAATCAATGCGCCACAAAAAGCTGTTAAACTAAAAGGAATCTTTTTTTAATTATTTTTTTTTCCAGGAAAAACGAATGATTTCTGAAATAAAAATATTTAAATTGCAATTCCTAAATTCGACTTTTAAAATTTTGTTTTATGTGCGTGTGTATTAACTTTTAAAGTATTATAAATGGTAAACATATTTTTTATTTCATTTTGAGAATTGTGTTCGGAATCAATTTCTTTTATAACTAAAGCTAATGTATGAAACGAGCCTTTTAAAGAGATACCATTTTAAACTAAGAACTTTTCATGGCTTTAAAACAATCCTATCCTACTAATATTATAAATGCGAAAGTTTGTGAGTATGTCAGGATGTAAGTATGGACGTTTGTTACTCTTTCACGCAAAAACTACTGAACCGATACGTGAAATTTGGTATGTAGATAGCTGATGACCCAGAATAACATATAGGCTACTTTTTATCTCGGAGTTCCCGCGGGATTGATTCCAAGCGGACGAAGTCGCGGGCGGCCTTTAGTATTTTATATATGGCCGTTGCGTCACATTCATCAAATAACAGCAACGACTTTTTTAAAAAAGTATCACGTTTGCTGTCACCCCATATCTGAGGCCATTTGAAATTTCAATTTGCCATATTTACGTTGACCATATGGGATGATTCGTATAAACCGACATGTTGAATTGAATCGTGTTGACGTCACAGAAAATAGACCAGATTTTGAACGTGAAATGAGGCAATGGATTTCGGAACTGAATTATCCAATATTCCGAATAACTTCCTACTCTTGAGATAATAGCTTATATTTAATATATACTCGTATTTTGAGTAGGTATTTATGATAAAACAAATTATGTTCACGTCCGGAATAGGCTTATTAACTTGGGATTCTTCTTTTAAGCGATGTTCTAGCAACTATTTGAATCTCAATTCTATCATTAAGCCAAACAGCTGAACGTGACCTTTCAGTCTTTTCAAGACTACTGGCTCTGTCTACCCCGCAAGGGATAAAGACGTGATTAAATGTATGTATGTATGTTCACGTTTGCGGATCATAAAAATGATATTCTTTATTTTAAATGATTGTTACTTATTGTGTTAATCTAAATTATTAAATAGATAGCAGACATCAAGGAAAACTTTGGTAATAAGCTAAATACGAGTAAAACATAAAAAAAAATTGAAATTATAAAAGTCAAGAGAAACGGCCTATTTTTTTTTAATACATAGGCAGAATATGTCACATGTCCCGTTCTGGAAGGAATTTTGTGCAATTGTCTATATGAATTTTTTCCACTTTCTATCGGGAATATAGTCCTAAAAAAAATTATAAATCATGTCAAATTTCAAAACCTCTACCTCTAAAGAGTGCTTAACTGCTGGCATACCAGCAAGATATGTATGTATATTTGTTTAATATAGCATAAACTTTCACTATACTCGGAAACAACTGGCATAATTAATATTCTTCCAATTAACATGACATCAAAATAACTTTCACTCGGTTTTATTTTAATGCAAACAAAATCTACACCTATTGTTAAACTTTTATCGGTGTCAGTACAGTTGTTAAGTTCAAACGGAAGTACTATTTGTCGGCACTCCCCCCCCACATCCGTCGTGACTTCCGGTCTCGGCGCTTTCCCGCCTAATGCAAGGTTGCACTTCTCAAAAATATTTTGAGTTAACCCTGAAGATTTGTGTTAATCATATTTATGTAAGTAATTTTTTCTGCCTCAAATCCTTTCTTTTAACTTATAATGTTAATCTTAGCTATATAAAAGCAAAGTTTCATGAAAATTTATTTAGTGGTTTTGGCGGGGAAGAGTAATAAACACACATCCACACAAAACAAACAAACTTTCCCATTTAAGTATTATACTAGTTGCGCCCCGAAGCTTCACTCCCGTGGGAATTTCGAGGTATATTAGTAACGTGTACGCGTAAAGAGTAAATAACACACATCTTTTCAACTTTTGCATTTATTATATCATTACGATTTACTATTTATCCATACTAATATTATATAGCTGAAGAGTTTGTTTGTTTGTTTGAACGGGCTTATCTCAGGAAGTACTGGTTCGAATATAAAAATTATTTTTGTGTTGAATAGACCATTTATCGAGAAAGGCTTTAGGCTAGGCTATATAACATCACGCTGTAACTATTAGGAGCGAATAAATAATATAAAATGAAAAAAGAATACGGATAAAATGCCCAAAATAACTGTTTCACGCGGACGAAGTCGCGGGCACAGCTAGTAAATAAAACAGGTATTACATGGCCATGTAAAGTAATACCTGTATTATTTATAAAAAATATAATGCAACGCGAAAGTTTAAAATTAGTAGGATTATATGGATAAGGAATAATTTTATAGTAATGTTAAAATATAACCTTAATATAGGCAACGTACTAAATCCACCAACTAGTTAGACCAAAGTCCTCATTAAAATTTCAGGAATATAGTGGATGCAAGCTGTTTCTATCCGATCAAGTTGAAAATCTAAGGCGGCCCCATATCTAGCTGTGAACTTCTTATACATACATACATTAAATAGGCAGAGAGTTTTTTTTTATTTTTATTTTGTATATATATTTATGTACGTCAAGAAAAAAAAATAAGAATAAAACTTAAAGAGAAATTCAGTACAAGGGCACTGCTTGTTTCTAGAGAAATTTCTTCCTGCAGGCCCACGACAGGAAAATGTAAAGAAAGGCATTTGGCTTGTGCACATAATAATTAAGATAAAAACTTACATACACATACATACATATAGTCACGTCTATATCCCTTACGGGCTAGATAGAGCCAACTGTCTTAAAAAGACTGATTGACCACTTGACGATAGAATTAAGATTCAAATAGTGACAGGTTGCTAGCCCATCGCCTAAAAGAAGAATGTCAAGTTTTTAAGCCTATCCCTTAGTCGCCTTTTACGAAATCTATGGGAAAGATAAAGAGTGGTCTTATTCTTTTTTTTTAATTGGTGCCGGGAACCACTCGGCTAGATATAAACTTAGCAGTATTAATAAACCTAAAACATATTATACAAGTAATATATCTTTCGACCCTCTTACTCGTAACTCTCTTAATGTTCACTCTTCGGTTTGGGTTACTCTTTACATGACCATTTTCTTCTGGAAGAAAATGGTCATGTAAAGACGATATGAGAGATGTTCTTCTGTTTTAAATTAACATACATACATAAAATCACGCCTCTTTCCCGGAGGGGTAGGCAGAGACTACAAAATCAAATTATATCTTTAATTAATCATAATTAACTATGTATTAATTTCCATTTTATAGTATGATCACTCTAAAATTAAGTGGAACACAGAATAGAACGTTTCAATCAAAGTGGCCATACATAATTCAGCGAGGGTCCTTCGGGTGCGGTAATTGAAATGCACGGAAAGCAACGGGCAGCCTCTTCGATGGTAATCGACCAGGCACCTACCATAAATCACGGCCCCCCACTTAAACGGTTATATAGTAAGACTGGCTGTTGTCCGCGGCTTCGTTTGCCGTTAAAAGATATCTGTGTGTCTTATAGTTCAATGAGTACATACATACATAAAATCACACCTCTTTCCCGGAGGGGTAGGCAGAGACTACCTCTTTCCACTTGCCACGATCTCTGCATATTTCCTTCGCTTCATCCACATTCATAACTCTCTTCATGCAGACTCGGCGGTTTCGGGTACTTTTGACCTGACCCTTTACCAGGACGTCCTTAATTTGATCAAGAGACGTTCGTCTAGGTCTTCCCACTCCAACCTTTCCCTCCACACTCTCCTTGTATATCTGCTTAGTCAACCTGTTTTCATTCATCCTCTCCACATGACCGAACCATCTCAACATACCCTTTTCTATTCCTGTAACTACTTCAATGAGTATCTTAATACAATAAAGTTGATCGTGCAATTGTCTACTTGGAGCGTGGGAAGGTAGGGAGTTTTGTATACCAGGTTTTGGGTGCAAGCTTTTTCTTCTTCCTCCTGGTTTTAGTCCCGATTGTGTCCTCATTACTCTGGAGAAGAGCCGGGGTATGCCTTTTACCATGGATCCTGGATTGGGTGAGTCAAGTTTTTACTCGAAGTGACTCCCGTCTGACCTCCGAAACTTTGGCATGTAAGTAAACCTAACCTGTATTGGATCAATCATGGTTCTACATCCTGAATGTGCAGGTTTCCTCGCGATGTTTTCCATCACCGTTAGAGAATCGTTTAGTTGTTAGGTTGGAAAAAGCTTTACACATTATAACAAAAATGTAATAGTTTTCGCGTATAGTACAAACATACAAACAGACAGAAATTCTAATAATCAAATTTTTGGCTTCTGTTGTTCTTAAATATTTCATATCGATTTTTCGCCAATATTTATCATGTACAAACATCGGTCAGTAACAACTTTATTATATGTATATACGTATGGGCGTTTTATCTTAGCGTGCATTGCAATATTCAGATAGTTTGAATTGATGACTGGTTAGACACGTGATAGGATTAAATGTAATGGCGTTTCTTCGTAGCTCTTAGAACTTGGATATGGAAAGAACGTTTAAAAGAAAACAGAACATTCTAACGGCACGATGTAATGTTATTTTGCATGTAAATAAAACATATGCATATATAATAAATAATCACATTAATATTCCTCGCGGAGTAGACAGAGTCAAAGTCTTGAAAAGACTGAAAGACCGCTTTCAGCTGGTTAGATTAATGTTGGAATTGAGAATAACATAGTGACATATTGCAGGTCCATCGTCTACAAGAAGAATTTCAAGCTAATTAGCTCCTCCCTTAGTCACCGTTTACGACATATATTTAGTACAGAAATATATCTCACAAAATGTTCTTGTGGTTGCCTGAAACTGATTGCATAATGCGATAAGATCGCCTTTTGTACATTACGTTAGCATAAACTCAGGATAAATTAATTGTTAATAACCACAAGGCACGGTGGTGCCGGGACATGACATTCTTATTCGCATGTATCGCCTTGAGTGGCATACAACACTTTGTTGATTGGAGATAACCAGCTTCTAATCGCAGCTTCCCTCGCGATAATTTAGTGTCACCTAAAAGGATACAGGTTTTTTGCAAATCCTATAGGAACTACAATTTTTAGCGGGATGAAAGAAAAATACCCTATGACTTCAGACTTTTAGGTTATATATATGCAAAATTTCGAGAAGATTGGTTGAGTAGATAATGAGTGAAGAGACAACAAACAAACAAATAAACGCATTTATAATATAAGTCGGAATAAGCTTGTTCCGACGCACGGTACTGAGGATTACTTGCTACGGAGTCATTGAACATGGCTGTCAAGAGTTGGTCATAAATAAACCTAAAAAGAAAAAAATAAACTATTTCATCTACAAATGAGATAAATGCCGTGTGGTTCCCGGCACTATTACAAAAAAGAATAGGACCACTCCATCTCTTTCCCATGGATGTCGTAAAAGGCGACTAAGGGATAGGCTTATAAACTTAGGATTCCTCTTTTAGGCGATGGGCTAGCAACCTGTCACTATTTGAATCTCGGTTCTATCATTAAGCCAAATAGCTGAACGTGGCCATTCAGTCTTTTCAAGACTGTTGGCTCTGTCTACCCCGCAAGGGATATAGACGTGATCATATGTATGTATGTATGAGATAAATACTTTGTTTATACATTTTGTTTTAAGTGAACTTCAAATAGACGCATAAAAAATAGTAAGAAAATATAATTATTTTATTGACATCTTATTTCTGTCTCCTAAATTGAATCTTTTTAAAAAATAAAGTGAAAAGCATTTCTACACTAATATTATAAAGAGGAAAACTTTGTTTGTTTGGTTGTAATGAATAGGCTCAAAAACTACTGGACCGGTTTTAAAAATTCTTTCACCAAAAAAAAATAGGGTTCCGTAATAATATATTAAAATAATTGGCAAAACAGCGTTTGCTAGTAGTGTAAATAATGCTTTTCACTTTATTTTTTATTCCAATTAAAAAGAAAAAAATCTTTAAAATTCGAAAATCGAAACAGAGCATTACTTGAATTATGGAGTTCCACTGAATTAAACGTATCAAAGGGAGAAATTAAGGCAATATCGAACCGAGCGGAACACTAAAACATTTCTAATTAAGGGATTCCACAGTTTGGAAAATAGGAACAACGGCAAGATGGCTGTAAATTGTAAACGAGGATTTAAATATTTATTTCGCTTTTTAAAGAAAGTAGGAGTTATATTACTGGAGTTGGCGTCTCCGAAAAATGCAAGGAAACGTGATTTTTGTCGTACTAGATTCCCCAGGGCTTCGCCACTTATACGTCTTAATATCTTATCAATATTTGCGACAAATTTCTTCTTGCAATTTTTGAGTTTATTCGTTAGGAAATGACCTTAGAGTTTTTCTGTTGGCATTTTCAATTATAAAATATTACAATAATCTTTTTAAATCGCAATTACATATAATTATAACTGTATAACTCTGTAAATATGTTATGTGCGATTCTATTATCAATTCGATTCAACGTGGATTTACTCGTAAGTAATGTTTCATAACTGAAAACTTCACTATAAAATTCATATATCAAAATGACGAGACAGGTCCAAGACATGATATTACAAAAATTCAATACAGCACCTAGACTTGACACGTAACACGCTGTACAAAATTATAGGGAGCAGCCCTATTTCACACTTCTTTACACAACGTGGGCTAGACATCCCTGATTCAGCAGTTCAGACGATTCGCACCCCAACCTAACGTGAATTTACGTGTTTAAAGTCTACATTCGCTTGGATTTTTCTCGCTGCGTTAACATAAGTTGGTTGTCGTATTTTTCTTACAATACCGATACATATTTTTATGAGGGATCAGCTATGTCGCGATATTACCAATAAAGTTGCACCCCAATAAGTTTTCTCGTACGGTTTTACGATGTGTGTCCAGCGGACATTCCCTTTTCGGTGAGTTTTTGATGATAAGTATTTAGGTATGTTAGTTTGTAAGCGTTTTATTACAGTCTTTATTGCTTGGGAGATTCGAGTCTGGAATATTATATAGATTGCATTTATTCTTGCGATTATGATTGCATTTATTTAATAGTTTATATAATACTTGCTGTGACCGCGATTTCGCTTGCGTGGAATAGTTATTTTGGGCATCATTGAAGCCCTCAAGGATGAATAATTTTCCCCGTTTTTTTTTTACATTGACCATTATTTCTTTGCTCCTAATAGTTGAACCGTGATATTGTGCAGCCTAAAGACTTCAACGATAAATGGTCTATTAAACGCAAAAAGAATTTTTCAATTCGAATCAGTAGTTCCTGAGATTAGCGCGTTCAAACAAACAAACAAACTCTTCAGCTTTATAATATTAGTATAGATTTATAAATAAGCTAATTCAAAGCAGCTACATAAACTTTTTAACCTGTTACGTAGCGAAGGCAGCTAAATGTATTTCATTCACGATACAATAACCAACTCCCTCTCAAGTGGCGCTGTCACTGAAGTGCTCTTAATAAGGACAGGTACCTCCAAAGAGGCCGATATCTTTTCATATTTTTATTAAATATAAAACTTCATACCGTAGTGTCGCATATCGCAGCTAAACCAATGACCCTTTTCTAAGTTATGTATATTTTTTAATAATTAACTGGTGACCATGATCCATTATGAGATCCATAAACGTAGAAAAAAAGGAAGACGATGTTTTACTATACGTCAAAATGAAGCACCATTAGTATGCCGGCCAATAGGCCCACTGTATATATACACGCCTCACTCACACACTCTCAATAGTATGACATGATTATCTCACGAAATGGCAAGTTTTGTCACTCACACATGCGTACAACGCTGCCATTACGATGCTTCACTTTTTTTTAAGCCACACTCTGTCCGCCTTTTATTATTCGTTTATGGTTATAGCTTAATGAGATTTTTAATTGTTATAAACATTGGTTTATCTACCCCATAAGGGATATCTGTTGACTTGAAATGTGTATATTTAAGAAATTAGTTGTATACTACACATTTTTCTGAAAGCCTCTTATACCTATGGCCTATGTTCTTAGTTTATATGTCGTATTTAGCGTTGCCGTAAAACTATCGATAGATGACCTCGAAAATCGTCTACAATATCGATAGGTCTATCGACACTCTCGATGATATCGATACTTTCCATAGTTCAATTTAGTACAATAGTATCATAGACTACAATGCTATCGATAGTATCGTTACTATATATAATAACTACGATCATTACTATCGATTCTACTCGATACGTTTTCAACTATCGATAGCCATGGACCATCGATCGGCATCACTAGTTATACTCATGCAGTGCGCTTAGTTCTACTCAGCCCGGCTTAGCACTCGAGTCTGAATCAAACGGACCACTTGCATCCTACTCCATATAGTCGTCCTGGTTGTCCTATTATATTCTATTGTTAATTGGTGCTTCGATACTGGTCTAGAGGCGACACAAGAACAATTAATAGCAATTAAAAGTTCATTTTCAAAAATTCACTATAAGATTAGATTAAACTAACTGAAGATTATCACTGTTTATGAAAAATTAAAACTTCTATGTCATACATATAGTCAGGTCTATATTCCTTGCGGGGTAAGGTCACGTTCAGCTGTATGGCTTTATGATGGAATTGAGACATTAATTTCGAAATTTACCCTTATTTTTTACCCTTTATTGCATATAAAATTGTACGTACATACATACATATGATCACGTCTATATCCCTAACGGGGTAGATAAAGCCAACAGTCTGATAGGCCACGTTCAGCTGTTTGGCTCAATGATAGAATTGAGATTCAAATAGTGACAGGTTGCTAGCCCCAGCGTCCTATTCTTTTTTTTATTGGTGCCGGTAACCACACGGCATTTAAATTCAACAGCAGATAATTCAATCTAAAGCGTAACATTTTAAACGCAAATGAACAATATATGTTAACTCAATATTTACCCGATGTACAGGCATATCGTTTGATCCATAACCCAATATTATTGAACAGAATCGCTTCATTTACAATGAAAACCGACATGTTTACATTACAGCGAGAATGTAACACGTCGACATAAGTGTACAATGACGGCTTTGTTTATGTGTAAGGGGAGTTTAAGATGTTAACTTTATATTTTTAATCACGTCTAGATCTTGTGGGGTAAATAGAGCCAACATTCTTGGAAAGACTGAAAGGCCACGTTCACTGTTCAGCTGTATGGCTTAATGAAGAGAAAATCTAAAGTACTATTTTTATTGATTGACATTGATGATATTGACATTGATATTCATATTAATCTAGCCATTTTACCTATATAGGCATGTATATAACTATGTTTTTAATTATTTTATGTACTATTTTATTTATTTATTTATGTACACAGACAATTTACTACAGTAATTTTAGTACAAAAGTGCTACTTATTTCAAAAGAAATCTCTTCAGTAGACCCATTTTATTTATTGTATGTACGAGTAGTCCGTCTTTAAAAAATATATATGCATAGTAGGTTTTTTCAAAGTTCTCATGCGAACTTACGTACGTAGGCGCGGGCAAAAGTTTTTATCATACCAATCGAGAACCAGTATTTTCAACAAGCTTAGAATGTAAAAAAATGACTTTCCGGATTTTCATCTTTTTGAGTTAATAGTTCTGCTTCATAGTAAAGATAAATTATCACGACATAACACTCAGTATGTAATATCCTTTATATCCGTAAGCTGGGTAGAGAACCAGTTAATTAATGTTCCCAAATTGGATATCCCCTTTGACCTGTTAATTGTTCCATATTGCACAACCGCAGAAATCGCGTTCCTAATGTTTGAGTAATTATTATAACTCTTGATTTTCTGACATGGTGGCATTTTAGGTATACATTTGTTGATAGAAATATCGCACTCCCAGAACATATAATAGTGCACTAAGTCAAAATATCTATTTTTTTTTCAGAATTAACGAAAAACTGATATCTCATGTTGTATTAATTGGCAATTATATTAATTGCCAGGTTTGTAAACGTTTAACGGAGATACTACAATACTCATCAGCATAGTATAGGTTCAGTCAACTAAAAACTGTAAACAAAGCAAGTATTATTAATTTTTGACATAATTCACTCTTGTAGAACAATAAAACAATATTTTTTTTTATTATTTCTACTTAGGCGTTTTTTACTGAAAATCATAAAAGGCGACTAAGGGATAGGCTAAAAAACTAACTCGGGATACTTCTCGTAGGCGATGGGCTAGCAACCTGTCACAAGCTAGCTCTGTCTACGTGGCTGTACCACCCTACTTATTTATATTGAACGTTTTTCTATTTTAAATAAAATCTATATGAGTATCATAAACCGAGTAGGGTGTTGTGATTTATTTTGACAATAAAGGTTTTTCTTCATAATCTGAATAGTGTGACCTAGTGGGTGCCCTTTTACATACACAATTAAAGAAAAATAAATTATGCAAAACAAAAAAAAAACCAGATACGATTCGATCCACGTTTCATATTCTTTTGGATTTTAGTAGTATATAGTATATATATATATATATATATATATATATATACTATATACATATATATATATATATATATATACATATACATACATATATATATATATATATATATATATATATATATATGTATGTATATGTATATATATGTATAGTATGTATTTAGAAAAAAATATCAAGTACGCAATTACTTGAACAAAGGTAAATACAATTGTTGTTAACTAAAAATGGCTACAAAATGATAATACGTATGGAACACGAGACGACAGGAAATTAAGAAATCGTCAAAAAACCCTGGTATCATTTGTTCAATAAAATATTGAACGTATAAAAGAAAATTTTTATGGATATACCTACGGTTAAGCTCGTCTTTATACAGTGTCAAAACGATTCTTATTTATCTAAAGGTTAATTTCCTATATTTTTTTTCAGTGGCGACATATGTTTAAAAAAAAATCATTTTGATGAGTTTGATGCCTATGCCAGGTGCGTAAATAAGAGTGTGTGTTTATAAAATTTAATTATTTTTTAGACTATTGCCATTGCAAACTTTATTAAAAACGCCATAGCGGCCAATATGAAGTTAGACTTCCAGATTCTTTTTATTCTTAAGTGCTCTACTGAAATGAGCAACGTAATTTCCTTTAGATCATTCAGGAAAACTGGACATTATGAGTTAAACATTCACCCGTTCACAAAATCGAGCCCATTTTAGCTTATACACTAGTATAAGCTAAAATGGGCTCGATTTTGTTCATTAGACCTCATATTTTGCAGCTTTTAATTCAAGTCTATTTGTTTCAGTAGTCGCAGAAAGACAATATGAATTTGATAATGTAAAGAATTAAGTTAAACTTTGAATGAATTTGATAATATAAAGAATAAGTTAAATGTATTTAGCTGAATCAAGCAAACTAATAGCAGGTATATTGATGTAAGGGATTCACTGTAGAATCCTGAGAAAACTAGCGTTTCGCTTGCCTGGTACTAAAAAAATGTAGTACACCTGTGTATTCTCCGGTCAACAAAGACAATATTGTTTTACACAAATTGTAAATGTATAGAATTTTATCACTTTCTCTTAATTTCACTCCATGATTTAGCTATATGCATGGCCTCCTAGTATTTTTACTCCGTTCAGATCATTTAAAATAAAGACATAATAGGTATTCGTGTGTACGTACATACTGTCAAAATAGTTATAGGCAAGTATACTTATTCTACGCAAGTATACTTATTCTACGCAAGTATACATATTCTAACAATTGCAGCCAAATGCCATTAACCGAAAGGATCTTCACCTAAGACGTATAATGAACACGCTATGCATGTTCGCATGAAGTAATTATAAGATTCCGTATTCAACGCTCATTTCAAACAGCATGTCTGCCAAAGCTGACGCAAATACTGCGAACTTAATTTCTGCGGATTTGCGGAGAAACGGACACGAGAGTAATGTGTGAACTGCTCTGAAACGCATTACTATTGGTTCTCGATTCAATTGTAGGTAAACATTTAGACTGTCGATAGACGCGAGATTTGAAGCATTAATGGTCTAACGTTTGAGATGCCTGATTAAAAAATAATTTACACATAAAGTTGCACAGGTTTAATAATTTAACTGCTAATTGATACTCTTAAGTTGAGGGAAAACATTGTGAAAATACTTCCACATTCAGGCAAAAGGATGTATGACCGTGATCGCATAAGGGTTTGTTTTTCCTACAAAGACAGACTCGCGTAAAAAAATTGATTTGCATAATCTAGACTCGGGCTTCTCTCCAAAGAACTCGAACTCGAAGACGACGAGTTTTAACTCTATACCAGGTTTACATCCAAGCTCATCGATTATTTTTTATATTCTTAAAAGGCATAGTGTATTGTATACCACCACTGCTAAGTAAGCATATTTCTCATCCTTAAGACCGACCAGTTAGAAGCAGACGTAAAATCTTAAATCCCATTTGGGATATTCCCGCCGTCATCATAATCACAAGTAATATTATAAATTTAGTAAGTTTCTTTGTTTGTTTGTTATCTCTTCACGGGTTATCTAATGAATTTGTCTACTTGAAATATCACGTGTATATGTTACAGTTAAAACTAGTGTTTAGATATAACGTGTTTTCCCTAGTTAGAACTAGTTTTTATTAAATGCCTTTGTTAAAACTAGAATTAACTAATGCTCAAAATTAAATATCAATTAAAACAAGTTCTTACTAGACAACACGCGTTTTTCCGAAGAGAGCCAGTTAAAACTGTTCCGACCAAGGTCTAAAAGGTGTCTTTGCAAGAAAAATGGTTGCTTTTGTAACACAAAGTGCCACGATAGTTTGTCTTGTAATAACCAGTAGATCCTCATCCTTTTTATAAATTTAAGATTGTTTAATTGTTTAAAAATATTTTATAGGTGGCGCCAAATTCGCCGCTGTTCGTAGGTTATTTTTGTGCAAAAATAAATGTTAAAATTAAACTCGTTACTTTTTTTTCATACATATTATAGTCACGTGTATATCTCGAAACGACTGATGAGCCACGTTCTGCTGTTCAGTTAAAAGATAGAATTAAAATTCAAACAGTGATGAGTCTCAAGCCCTTCGCCTAAAAAAAGAATCGCCTTTTACAAAATTAATGGGAAAGAGATGGAGTGGTCCTATTCTTTTTTCTTTTGGTGCCGGGAACCACACGGCACTTTTTGTAGATGGCAGTAAATTAACGCGGGTGATGTTACGGGTATAAGCTAGTACTAATAATAAGTTAAATCATCTAATTATATCATCTAATAACACACCCGTGGTAAGGCTTTATCCTTTGTTCCGAGCTGGCAATGTCTGAGATCCGCCGCGAATATTTGCACCGCTGCAGTTAGACATGTGAGGAATTTGGAGCGGCCTGTGCGCAGCCGGTTAATACGATACATTTGCTATGACTTGCTCTATTACTGTACTGTTTCCAAATAAGGTGGGAGACCAAAGAAGTTAACAATTTCTTTTAGCCGATGGGCTAGTAACCTCACTAACTGAACGTCATTATATGAAACTGATTTCTATCAGTACCTAAGCCAGCTGAATGAGTCCTTCGAGTATTTTAAGGAGTTACATCCTTATGCGATAAATTATGTAATTCCTTTCTATGTCTTTGTCCAAACTCTATATAATACGTGAAATTTCAAACAAGATTAGATCAATAGTAGAAAAAGCGTTAAAAGATAACAAATAAACTAACATTCGCATTTATAACTTAGGATTGATGTATTTAATTTGAAATCTTTGCTTGTGCGATTTAGACTTTTCGCTGTTTTTGACTGATAGCGTCACGTTATTTTGTTTTTGTAACTTGTTGCGTAGAGATGACGCCACAAATACTGTCATGTGGTAAGGATTTATCTTTTGTTGTTATTTAAGGTACTCTTAGAAGGTAAAAGAAGTTAATCATATCTTCTTGGTAATAGGCCAAAAAACCAAAGAATCTAGATCAGCCCACGCGTATAAAGCACTCCTACAAAGAAATACAGGACCCCCGCTCGAAATAAGCGCCAACTACAAAATAATATTAGTATTTCGCAAATCCCACGGGAACTTATGGTATCTACTCATACCGAGACGAACGGTATTCTATGTCCTTTCCCAGACTCTAAATAATATATACGTGATATTTCAAGAAGATTTAGTAGATAACGTGATAAGGGATAACAAACAAACGAACTTACTTGAGCATTTATAATATTACTTAGGATTGGTGTATTTAATTAAAACTGTCCCATGGTAAGGCTTCATCCTTTGTTCCGAGCTGGCAATGTTTGAGAACCGCCGCGAATATTTGCACCGCTGCAGCTAGACATGTGAGGAATTCGAAGCGGCTTACGCGCAGTCGGTTGTGACTATACATTTGCTGTGTCTTACTCTGTTTTGCTAAGCCTGGCCATTGGTTCTCAGAGCCTTTTATTATTCAGAGATATAAAAGAGTACAGTGTCCACTCATCAGACAAATTATTTATAAAACTATCTTTCACCAGCAGCTTTACCCGCGTGAATTAAGCGTCATCTATAAAAAGCGACGAATTAAACGCGATCTACATAAAACCGACAAAATTAACATTTGTATTGTACCCATGGAAATTTCAGTAAATGCCCTCCTTATGCACCCTTAAACCTCATAAGGAAGCCACATGTCAAATTTCAAATCTTTACACTCACTAGTATGACCTATTCGTATCAGTCAATCACTTAGTAAGGAAAGAGAGAGGAGTAGCTCCATAGCTTATTTATAAGTACATGAACTATCACAGACATTTACATATTGCCATTAACAAAGGCCAGTATTACGTAAATGCTCAAAAACGTGTTAGCGGCAGAAAAATATGACCGCTAACACCTGAATCTAAGCGCTTTCGTGCGCACGTGGAACGAAATTCGCTAACAAAGTCAAAAAGAATAGACCTATTTTAATGTAAATAACATCGAGCATAATTCTCGAGCCGCGCTTTGTCGTGGAGTTCCTTTTTTTTTTAAAGTCGACATTTGCAAATAAGGAAATTATGGGAGCGTTGTAAAAAGCCTGGCTTCTAACCTTTTGTTTGCTCGACACCTTTGTTTTTACCCTTTGAGATTTTAATTGGAAAATCAAACGAGTGGCGTTTACGTTACGTTTGAGTTTATTATTACCATAATTGCGTGTAACGAAGCGGGAATCGGAATGAGATAATTTTTGAACGCTTTATGAAGCTTCTTGTTTGCCTGGAAAAATATATATTGCGGATTTTATTAATAAGCTCACCGTTTAGATTTGATTGAAATTAACTGTGATACTTTTTGAAATATAAACATACCTTTAAAAGTGGATTTATACTGTTATAAAGTGTTGTAATTAAGGCACCAATAGAAAAAAAATAGGACCCTTGGTCGCCTTTTACGACATCCCTGAGAAAGGTAGGAGCTCTTTCCCAGGGATGTCGTAAAAGGCGACTAAGGGAACGGCTTATAAACTTGGGATCGGGCTAGCAACCTGTCACTTTAAATGAATCTCAATCCTATCAGTACCTAAGCCAAACAGCTGAATGTGGCCTATCAGTATTTTCAAGGCTGTTGGCTCTATCTGGGATAAAGACATAATTATGTATATGTGTGTATGTATGTAAAGGGTACAATCGATATAAATTCAAGTTGTTAACGGGTTCACTTTGTAAGTAAATAGTACTAAATCAGCATCCTTCAAAAATTTCTCTTTATTAGAGATCTCTTTGGAATTTGTGTCACAGAAATAGGTTACTAGTTGAAGTGCATGAGCAATTTGTGTAAGGCTTTCTATGTTCGTACAAATCAATATAGAAGATACTCGTTCGGCAAATAGAATTCAATCGATAAGCACTTGAGCTTAGCAACTAAACGTCGGCTCGAATGTTTGCCTTCCCATTGAAGCTAATAAGAGGAGATTAAACAAAAAAACCGAGAGATTTTTTAAAATATACATACATCACGTCTATATCCATTGCGGCGTAGACAGAGCCAACAGTCTTGAAAAGACTGAAAGGCCACGTTCAGCTATTTGGTATAATGATAGAATTGAGATTCAAATAGTGACAGGTTGCTAGCCCATCGCCTAGAATCCCAAGTTCGTAATAAGTCCCTATCCCTTAGTCGCCTTTCACGACATCCATGGGAAAGAGATGGAGTGGTCCTATCCTTTTTTGTATTGGTGCCGGGAACCACACGGCAGATTTTTTATTTCACTGCAAAATAGAGTAGAAAATATTGTAGTTGAATACGAGTATGAGAGAAAAGAAAATTGAATAACCCGCAATGCGTTTAAAAATTTGTATTGAAATGAATTCAGATAAAAGCCGTTGTTTTTGGAAATTCTGACGAGTTTTCACAAAAAAGAGTGTAAAATTATATTATTTGTAACGATTTCCACATACGTATAATCACGTCTATACCTGCCTTGCGGGGTAGACAGAGCCAACAGCCTTGAAAAGACTGATAGGCCACATTGAGCTATTTGGCTTAATGATAGAATTGAGATTCAAATAGTGGCAGGTTGGTAGCACATCCTAAAAAAGCCTAAAAGAAGAATTTCAAGCCTATCCCTTAGTCCCCTTTTAAGACATCAATGCGAACGAGATGGAGTGGTCTAATTCTTTTTTCTATTGGTGCCGGAAACCACACGTCTCGGCAAAGAGTGCAAAATTATTTGTTTGTAACGATTTTGTTTGCAACAAATGATCTCGTAAACTACTGGACCAAGTTTGACAAATGTTAGCGTAGAGATAAATTAATTATCAAGAATAATGTCATTTATATTTTGGACAAGAGTGAATGACTGGGAGCAAGCTAATCTTAAGCTTATCTAAAACCTTATGTTCAGTTAAGGTCGACGTGTTGACAGTAATTGCTTTGATGACGTCATAATGTCCGTCGGAAACTAATTTCATATGCATCTATTAGACTAACAAGATATTTCGCTATGATTTCAGTTATAATCAAATGACATTTACTAAAGAGTTCGACTGCATAATATATTTTTAGTAAATATTTTCTCTTAATCGATTTATAAGATCTTTATATATTTATTAGTGTTCTGTAAAAAACACATAGAAAATGCTTAAATTATGCACGCTAAGATGTACTTTATTGAAAACTAACTGTGCCCGCGACTTCGTCCGCATGGAATAGTTATTGAAGCCCTCAAGGATCGATAATTATCCCCGTTTTTTTTAGGTTGACCATTATTTCTTTGTGTTATATAGCCTAAAGCCTTCCTCGATAAATGGTCTATTCAACGCAAAAATAATTTTTCAATTCGACCCAGTTGTTCTTGAGATTAGCGCATTATTTTAACAAACAAACTCTTCAGCTTCATAATATTACTATAGATTTATATGATTCAAAGCGTAAGTCTTTAAACTATTTAATTTAAAATGCAAATATTGAAAGACTCAAGTATTGACTCTCACTACTGGTTCGTAAACGTTTGCAGTGACAACACTATGGTGAGCTCCGAGATTTAAACTTGTCCCGGTGAAAATACATTCCTTTTAACATTTTCAATAAACTTCTCATGCATGTATCAAGTTTTCTTCTCTTATAGTGAATACACAGGTCAGACTAAACATTTACAAAAGTTAATTGGAATGAGATTTTAAGAGAACAGGTTGCTACCCTTAGAAAAATTAAATCCTTTAATTGAATTTTAAAACTTATGTCATATCAAAAAAATCAAAATCAAAATATATTTATTTCTTTAACTAAATGGTACATAATTTCACTGTGGTTGTGGCCTCCTATTAAGTGAAATACACCTGTATCAGGAGGTCACGCTCTTTCATAGCCAATTTTAATAATAAAGTACCTAATTAATAAAACACAACTGTAAACAATACAAGTATTACAAGAATCAAAAAACAACTAAGAGTGTGTATGATCCTTAAGCAACTAAAGTGTATCAGTGTGTCATAAGATTAGCTTATATGCGGACAATTCACAATTTAACACGTTCAAGTAATTTTTCGGTCTTATCATAGTCTAAGTGTTTCAGCCAATTGATAATCCGCTTCCTACAAAAATATTTTGGTAGCATGTAGATATCTATTTCTTTATTTACTAAATTATATAAGTATCTAGCTTGGTTATTAAATTGCCTTTTAGCAAACTCTGTTCTGACACCATCACCAATATTCACAATAGCAACCTTTCTACGTTTTAAAAGATATGAAGGATCAGGGGTAACTGTTTTGTGAAGTTTTAGAATTGCGTGGAGGATGTAAAGTTTTCTTACCGTTAACAGGTTACAATCCAAGTACAGGTTAGTGGTAGAATACAACTTGGGTTTCAAATAGGCTACCTTTAATAAAGCTCTTTGGGACCTTTCTACTTCCAAGAATTTTGTTTTATTTGCACCTCCCCAAACAGTAACACAGTAAGTGAGCACTGACTGTGCTAATGCAATGTAGATCAAATTAAGAAGACATTTAGAAGCAATACAGCGCAGCTTGACAAATATCCAAATCAGTCTGCGTATTCTAACTGTGGTAGTTTCTATATGTGAATGCCAGGTCAAATGTTGATCTATCATAACACCAAGATATTTAATAGAAGATGTTTTTTCAATAGTTGGACATGAGCAAGAGGAATCATCGGAATCAGTACAGTGAAAATTATGTATAATTATTCTGAAGTCAAGCGGGGGTTGAGTTGATTTGTTTATAGTAAAACACATAAACTTGCTTTTGTGGGGATTTAAGGTTAGTAGATTTTGTTTTAACCATGTATCAACAATAGTTAGTCCTTTTTGAGTATCATCTTGGATTAATTGCCATGTTTTACCACAAAAAACAATTGCGGTATCATCGGCATATGAAATTATTTTGGCATTAGCTAAATCAAGGTTGAGCAAGTCGTTGATATAAATCAAGAAAAGTGTGGGCCCAAGCACACTCCCCTGAGGGACACCAAACTCTATACTGGAGTATTCACTAATATGCATACCAACTTTAACACATTGGTTTCGTTTAGTTAAATAATCTCTGAACAGTTCTAGTGGGATCCCCCTTATGCCAATTTGCTCCAGTTTTTTTAAGAGTATTGGGACAGAGACGGTGTCAAATGCGTTTTTTAAATCTAAAAATGCCGTAAGGCATTTGTTTCCTTTGTCTAACTGATCTACAATAGTAGTTGAAAGAGCTGTTATTGCATCTTCAGTCGATTTATTTTGTCTAAATCCAAATTGCTGTTCAGATATAATATTATATTTATTAAGATAGCTGATAAGTCGCTTATTAATAATTTTTTCAATAATTTTGGAAAAAACACTTAACACTGATATTGGCCTAAAATTGCTAATACTGTCTCTGTCGCCCGCCTTGTAAACTGGAGTGACAATAGCCTTCTTGAGACAATCAGGGAAAACACCTGACGCAAAACAAAGATTAATAATGTGTGTCAAGACCGGCACTATCTCGTTTTTGGCTAGTTTTAGAAAGTGAGTAGGAATAGAATCCCATCCGGGAGCACTAGTGGATTTTAGACTCAATATTATACATTCGACTTCATCTGTATCTGTATCTAACAAAACAAATGAGGTAAGTTGATTCTGTTGGATCACAGTATGTTCTCGTCCCGTTCTACTGTGGATCATTTGGGGAGCTATCACAGAAGCCAAGTTTTTCCCGACATTTGCAAAATGCTTATTGATATAGTTAACTGATTCCTTAGGTCCCTGTTTTATATTAAGTAAGTTTGTGTTGTCTATTTTATCTTGTTTGTGATTGGTAATCTCAGCAATATTTTTCCAAAGTGATTTAGTATTTTTAACAGATGTTTCTAATAAGTTCCTCTCGTATGACCTTTTAAGTTTTTTTATAAGCTGATTACAAAAGTTTCGGTAACGTCTATAGATGATTAGTTGTGTTACATCATTAGGGTTTTTACGTAATTTAAGTTGCATTTTATTCCTATTTCTTATACAGCGAAGTACCCCTGGTGTTATCCAAGGCTTAAGAATACGTTTACTTCTAGGAATAACGGAGGTTTTTGTTGCTGTTAGTAATGAATCAGAGATGGATTTAATAAGTTGATCCAATAGCAAATTTGGACTGTCACTAAGTAATAGTTTAGATAGATCCTTCCTATTCAAGTTTTGTAATGCTTCATTGTAATCTATAATCTTTTTATGTGTAGACGCCATCGATATAGATTTTAAATGTGACAAAGTTAAGATAATCATGGCATGATCAGTAATAGAGGTGTTTAGGACAGCAATTTGCGCATTGCTAAAGTTATTGTTCAATTTGATCATAAAGTGATCCAGGCAACCTTCAAGTCTAGTGGGTGATTTATGTCCCGTCATGATTCCAAAAGAAGCTAACATGTCTAGATAATTATGCCTATTGTTCCGCTTGAAGGCCACTTCGTTATCCTGTTCTATGAGATTTATGTTTATATCACCAGTAACAATTATATTTTTATTACTTTTAATGGTTTCTAAATGCGAATTAAGTGAATCAAGAAAAGGTGTAGCGTTTATGACTGACGGAGATCTGTAAATACCAAGAACGACATGATTCTGTATATCAATTTGCAAACATGAAGCGTCCTGTAGCTTCAGTTCTTTGACGTTAGATTTGAGGGTATCTTTAATGTATGCCACGACCCCGTCGTTCTGATTAATGTAAGCTGTGGTAAAATAGCTACAGTAGCCGCTTAGTTTAGGAACCGGTACTTCACGTTTCAATCTGCACTCCGTAAGAATTATAATGTCTGGTGTAAATTTAAGAGGAGTTAAATTAGTGATTAAGTCATCAAGGTTACCATAAATACTTCGAATATTTTGACAGATGACTGTGAAATCGTTACGTTTAATTTGAAGGTGTTTATGAAGATCTTCAGTATTACAATTTACAACAGGCGCAAGTTCAAGATTATCCAAGTCTGTAATAGTATTAAGGCGACTATCCATGAACAAACTGATAAGAGATGAGTCCATACTTCATCAGAGTTAATTTCTTAATATAAAAACCACTTTTAGAGAAACTTGTAGATAACAATTCTAATTTAAAGAGCTGTATTAAAGACATATGTTCAATAATTGCACGTATTACTCGTATATTGTATAGGTAGCATGGTATACAAGAGTTGAAAGTGTTTACACTGTGACAGTGAGAGTTTGTGTTACATTTAACCATTATTAACATAGAAAAAAACGTGGAAAAAAGTGATGAAAATACTAGTCATATGGCATTCATAAGATCCTGACATTGAGCTTCGGACTTAATGACGATGATTGGAGAGTTTTCGGTTCTTCTTACATAAACTTTTCCATAAGCCGTCCAGCAGAATTTATAGTAATAATGTTATCTTTATTTTAAAATATCGATGACGATTTTTATTAAATAAAAATATATATATAGGTATAAAAATATACAAAACGTTTCATGAAACAAGTGTAGAAAGTCATTTCTCTACAACAACTTCTCAACAACAACTCTAAAAGTTTTAGTTATAGCAAATTTTAATTTTACTTATGCTTGCACATATATTCTAAGCCAAATTTTTCTATCTAGAATTAGGATGAAAAAAGTTTCTTTTTTGCAAATATAAACTAAAAGGTGACATAAAGGAATTTAAACACAGTAAAATTAAAATGAGTTCGCAAATCGGAAGACAGTACTCGTACAAAAAAAAAATATAAATGAATTAAATTTTATTGAATTAACTTCAAAATTAACAAAACCCGCAATCCTTTACTTTACCGTAGTCAGATAAAAATAAAAGTAGGTAGCTTAAAGAGGCTTTGTGTTACACAAGAATAAATCCAGTCTTCTATCTGGCAATACCAAAATGGACTCGACAAATACGACAACGAACAAAATTGAATTTGCACTGGTTCAAAGACATTGGATGTCTCAAGGGAAAAATCGGGTGCCTCTGATGACCTGATTGGCTCCAATCTTCGGCTAGACGTTGGGAATTTGACGACGATAGGTTAAGAAATGTGATAATATTGACAAGCGGCGTGCCGTGTGGTTCCCGGCACCTATTAAAAAATGAAAAGGGCCACTCCTTCACTTTCCCATGGATGTCGTAAAAGGCGGCTAAAGGATGGGATTATATATTTGGGGATTCTTCTTTTAGGCGCTAGACTAGCAAGCTGTCACTATTTGAATCACAATTCTATCATCGAACCAAAAAGCTGAACTATTAGTCTATTCGAGACTGTTGGCTCTGTCTACCCCGCAAGGGATATAGACGTGACTATATGTATGTATAGAAACATAACCATACGTTACCTAGTATTGTAAAAAGTTGTTCGTGAGTTGGACTTAACATTAAAACATAATTATTATATTTTCTTTTAATTTTGTCTTAATGGTTGACTACGTGTAAAATACTACGTCAGAAAATAAGTTGTCGTTTCTTGATTATAGTACACATCATCAATCGATAGGTACTCGTACAAAAACAATAATTTCCACACCAAGAACATAGTCATGGTGAAAAGTGGTATTTCCAAATTGACTCATGAATTTTTATGTTTTTGCCATTTTCTAAAAATTAGACATGTAATGCTTTTATGTAATTACAGTACATACATACATACATACTATCACACCTTTCATTCATTGGGGTAGGCAGAGACTATGGATTTACACTCGCTACGATCCTTACAGATCAGTCCTGCTCCTCCACGCTCATCACTCTTTTCATCCATGCATGCATTAGAATAGAAAAGAAAAGATTTATTTTCAAAATTGGATACAAGGTATCACTTATTGACGTCACATCATTTAAATCTAATTATAACTACTACCGCTTCCAAAGCGCATGTGTAGAAGAAGAGGCGGAACAAACTACACTGCAGCATTTTCATCGGACATCAATTTACAAATATAGATCTCTTAAATCTAAATCGTGAACGAATGCACATTGTCTACATTAAAAAACATGAACATTATATAATTAACACATTAATGAATAAATGAACTAACACCAAAACGATGGTGATTTTTCTCATTACATCCCCTGACAGTATAATTATGCATTTATTTATACCTATACATTCAACCCCTATTTATTATTTACCCGGGGTAAAGCGAGTCCCTTTATTATTCCCGGGTTAGTTATAAAAACTTGCCGCTTAGAATTTTGTCGGGGTATATTTAAGTAATATGTCAACTGTTATGTGTATTAAATAAATAAATAAATATATACGGAATAAATTACACTGATTGAGTTAGCCTCTAAGTAAGTTCGAAACTTGTGTTACGTGATACTAACTCAACGATACTATATTTTATAATAAATACATACATAGATAAACATCCAAGATCCAGGCCAATTATTTTGAATTAAGTAGAAACGCAAACACACGTTTATAAACAGTCTATTCTTATTAAATACTCTCCTCTGTAGCACAGCGCTAATACGCTTGTCTGTTACACCGGAGGTCCCGGGTTCGAATCCCGGCCAGAGTATGATAAGAAAAGAACTATTTATGATCGGCTTGGGTCTTGTTTGTGTATCTATATAGTATTTATTATAAAATATAGTATCGTTGATTTAGTATCTCGTAACACAAGTCTCGAACTTACTTCGACGCTAACTCAATATGTGTAATTTGTACCGTATATTTTTATTATTATAATTTTTTTTTCATCTAACTACAATAATGCCTCTAAATTCATTTTCCTTCACATAAATTCTCATTACCATAAACACAATATTTCTAACTTAGCCGAAGCCCTAAAAACTCGTTCTATTCAACGAGAAACGACTCCCGTGAGATCCCATCACTAATACCTGGATCATAAAATTGTGGACTAAGCCTACTAATGAATACGAAGTGACCACAGAGCACAGTCCGATTGCACGGCTCCCCGCGGGAATCGAACTCCGACCCCTATAAATATGGATCTAGCTCTAACTCTCACTTAGATTTTGTGTTTGTTATGACATTTTTTTTGACGATAACATTTTTCTAAAGTCATTTTAAAGGCGTCATTTTAACGTCTTTATTCTTTGCGGCGAAGACAGAACCAAAGGTCTTGAAATATAACCTTGTTTTAAAGTGAACATGACTTTTATTTCAAACTTATTTAATTCAAAGTATCAATTTCTACAATCAAGTCAAGAGACCTTAAACTGACAGGTTTGCAATTATTGATGAATATATGTAGGGGGAAGTCCCGTAACGCCGGACGGCAGCTAGCGCCGGACACTCGTACTATTCAAGCTAGTACAAATCAGTTTGATTCAAAATACAAGTGAAAGGGGTGCTGGGGCATACAGGTACAAGATCACGCGCCGTGCTTCGCCAGCGACGCACACGGCCGCGGCAGGAGTAACCATTTGCTGTTTTAGGCTCGAAATCACGGCGTCACCTAAATATCAATGTAAGTAATTCTAGTATATTTATGCATTAACATTTGAGTGGTATTCAAAGATAAAATCAGTACTCGATTATTATCCGTAAAATGGTAGAATATTATTACATCTTTTAAACAATTTTAGTAGGTACCATCTAATAAACGAAAATGTGTGTCCCTTAGCACCGGACACTAAGTCGTCCCTTAGTGCCGGACAGTAAACATATTGATATTTCTTGTAAGAAATTACGTATTTTATTCTAATTATTTAATTTTGTTTAAGAGTATAAAAGAAAGCAGATAGTTAAAATGGAAGAGAAGAAAAAGAAAGGATCCTGGGATCCACAGAGCTTACAAACTGCTATTGATAAAGTTATGTCAAAAGAACTGAGTGTAAGACAAGCTGCAATGCGATACAATATTCCTAAAAGCACTATACATTAAATAAAGGCCCTAAATCGAGAAGAAGTAACAATGAAACAAAAACAAAAAAAAAAAAAAACAAAAAATTAGGTAGATTCACTAACACCTTCTCAGCAGAGTATGAAGAAGTCTTGGTGGACCACATTAAAGATTTATCAAATAGATGCATGCCTCTCATTAAAAAGAAGTTTCTAAAATTAGCATACGACTTAGCTGAAGTCATGAAGATTCCTCATCGATTTAATAAAGAAAAAGGCAGTGCTGATAAATAAAAAATAAAAGTCGCAATAAAAAATTACGACTTCATGAAAAGGCATTCTGACATTTCGTTGAGAACACCGGAATCGACAAACATGATGCGCCCCGTAGGATTTAACAAACCACGAGTGGATCTCTTCTACGACAACCTTGAAAAGCTGATGAAACAGTACAACATTCACACCCTCAAGAATTTATAACTGTGATGAAACTGGTGTCAGTTGCGTGCACAAATATTCGTCCGGTACTAGGTGCCACTTTTTAAAATTATGTTTTTTGTTACCAAAGTTTGTTTGATAGTATTCATTATTTTTTAGCAGAGGTTGCATTTTTGTTAAATTAATTTGATTGCTAACTTTGTTATCTAATATAAGTCATAATTTTATAAACATTCCTTAAATATTTTATGTTTTATTTTGAAATAACCTTAGGTGTCCGCCACTGGGGGACTTCCCCCTAACGCAAAATAGGCATGCAGGGATAGCAAGTTGAAAAAAAGACTAGCTTTAAGTATTTATATTGGTATATTCTGTTTATATTATGTTATGTTTAAGCATTTATTTATCTTGCTGTGCAAACGCCAATCTCCTCTTTGGTTTCCTCCCACCCAAAGGTCGACTGGAAATGATTGCATTAATGCTAAGTCCGCCTTTATACCATCTCTGTGTCTTTTGTGTTGTTTCGTATATTGCTCTTATAATGCAATAAAGAGTTTATCTATCTAGTTTCTACTGTATATAGTTTCTACTATATAATAGAACAGAATAGATTTATTTTCAAAATTGGATACAATGTATCACTTATTGGCGTCACATCACTTAAATCTAATTATAACTACTACCGCTTCCAAAGCGCGTGTGTAGAAGAAGCGACGGAACAAATTACACTGCAGACAACACACACACATACTTAAAATTGATCATAAATTGATGCAGTACCATGAGCACTCTCGCAGGTAAAAATGTATTTTAATTAAATTTCAGTAATGAAAACCACAAACCAGGTATCCGAATCATGTCTATATTAATATTTCAATTCGATCAGTGACACGGCTGTTTACGTTAAATTCTAAAATGCAATTTAGCCGGGCTACGAGACCACAGTAAACTAGTAAATTGTAGTACTATAGTTTAATGAAAAAAAATCGTGGATGACCCATTAAAATATGAAAATAATTGTTAAAGTTAATTTAGCCGGTAACTAAATAATAAAATAATTATTTAGTCGACGTTAACTTAAATTGGATAACTAGCCGGTAACTAAATAATAAAATAATTATTTCGTCGACGTTAACTTAAATGTCACGACAAAAAGCAGCAAAATACAACGAACGGAGTTACAATGAAAACTTAAGAAAGGCCTAGTCGAGACCTTATTCAAATTGGAAACATTCTGAAAAGACAGGACAAAAAAATATCTTAAACCGGGTTTGATTATGAAAATTGATGAATGTTTGAATGTTATTTAAGTAAATAGTGAAGATCTAGTTCGGGAGTTACAAAGTGGCAGTCTCCGCCTTTTCCCGCTGTGAAAGCGAGGTGATAACGTTCGTAAGTAGGTAAAAAATCAACAGTTAACCTTCTAATATTTTTAAACTGTGGCGAAGGGGTGAAGCGAGGTGTGTGGGGGACACTCCATTAGAATTTATGATACATGGAGGGCCAGACAGTAATTAAAAGAGCCCACAGAGGGAAATAACAGACTGAAATGTTGTGAAGTTATGGTATTAGTCTACTGCTACTTTGAAACTACACTATTTTGCTATTGGGGTTAATGAACGGATTTTTATATACATACTTATACATGTGAAGCTTCAAATCCCTTAAGGGAAATGCAGAGCCGTCCGTAGGTAAAGCTATACATAGATTAAGATATGCTTATTTAAAAGTATTTTATGTGACATTGTAGCACGGTCAGTAGTTACAAAAAGCCCTTCTGGTGAATAGGCGACCAATATTGGAAGAGTTTCTTTAGCTAGTGCATCTTCTGTTATAAGTGGTCAATTGGTTTGTGCGAAGTACCACCTTTTGGAGCTAGTGCCAATTTGAAGTTCATTCTGTTCTTTAAAGATATTTTGGGTATGTTTTGAAGAGCGTTTTGTTGTGTTCTTTAAAAGTGACACTAGCCTCAAGGGGGTTAAGTGCTTAGGTAGTTATAGCTTTTTGACGAATACTAATTATATAAGATATAACCTTAAATTTAAGTTATTGAAAGTACGTGAAAAAGCGCCTAAGAAGGCCTATTTTCTAAATAAAATATTGAATTTGATTTTTTGAAAAAAAAAATCTCCACACCTTTTAATGAATTGACATGATGTTGAATTGTTAGTGATATTGTTTTTAATTTAATTCTAGAACATCATCTGAAAAAATTGCAATGTTTGTATTCATATGGGAGCCATTTTGAGGACACCATGACCATTTTGAGGACCCATGCAATTTACCATAACCATTGTCCTCACGTTTTTTAGCTCTGATTATCTCCTCACTTCTTTCGAGAGCCCGGGGTTCATCTGTACCTAAATTGTATAGAATAGAATAGAATAGATTTATTTTCAAAATTGGATACAAGGTATCACTTATTGACGTCACATCACTTAAATCTAATTATAACAACTACCGCTTCCAAAGCGCATGGGTAGAAGAAGCGGCGGAACAAACTACACTGCAGCATTTTCATTTTCATCTCTTAAATCTAAATCATGGACGAATGCACATTGTCTACATTAAAAAACATGAATGAATGTAGAACTATGACCTGTATAAATAATTTTGTTCTAACTTCCTCGTAAGAAATAAAGATATGACATATACATTAAATGTATATACGTCATTCCGAATTCTATACAATTGTCTATCCTAGTTTTGCTCTGACGCTCCACTTTTCGCCCTTAGCAATATTCGCTCCAATTAAAGGGTAATTAGGTTACTTTCCCAATGCACTCCGCCGTGACGCACGCTAATTAAATTCCAGCGGAATGTGCCGACAAAAATACATTTTTACGCCGCACGGTCGAACAGTGAAAAATTAATCGAGGAAAAAATAATTGGACCCCGGGATATGAAAGTATCAGATTTTAATTAAAATTGTGAGTGTGTATGTATATCAGTTGATTGAATTAATGACTTTGTTCGTACGAATCTCGTATCAAATATATAAAGGAATTAGATGACTGACATATCTATGGACTTGTGAAATCCATAGATCGGATAAATATTAATTATATTTTGAGCATGTTTTTTTTTTAAATTATTTATTTAAATGCACGTTAAACTGTTAACAGTGTTAGGAAATATTTACATAGGCAAATACGTGTACGTGTAACTATGGTTCAATCTGATCAAATTCATATAAGCTAACAGGAGCAGTGGAGGATAGACGTCAGACCTTAACTGGAATAATATAATCCATTCACACCTAGTATGTATCTTTCTTAAATAACTTACATACATATAATCACTCCTGTATTTCTTTCGGAGTAGACTGAGCCGGCAGTCTTAAAAGACTGACAGGCCACGTTCAGCTTTAAGGCTTAATGATAGAATTGAGATTCAAATAGTGACAGCGTTGCTAGCCCGTCGCCCAAAAGTAGAATCCCAAGTTTAAAAGCCTTTTATATGTGTAAATGCTACCCGTACAAAGCCGAGTGGGTAGCTAGTCTCAACTATGTAATAATAAGAGATCGTCCTACGTGGTCTAAGTAAAGGGCAGACAATAAATAATTCAAGAAAAACTCGCTCATAGAGAAATGTTTCAAATAGCTGACCGCAGCGAAACCGCTACGAGTATAAGCAATTAAGATCCCTTTATAGCGATCGTATGGCCCTTTTTATTACAGAACGTTTAAATAATTTTATGAGATTGCGTCTCCGGAATGACCCATTTTCTTTTAAACAACCTCACTTTGCATTTGAGTCGTTCGCGAGATTTGTGAAATTGTTTGAGATCCCCTTTTTGTGGGAACAACTGATATTTTGAACAATGTTTGTTGTTTACTTGTTGGAAATACGAAAAATGTTTGTGAATTAAAATGGTAGTTATCTTTTCCTCAACCAAGAATCATGGTTTTCTTAGAGAACTGTGACTCTTGCCCGGGCTTATTTTTAATGCCTTGCAATTACTCGAAATAATATGTGGTTTATAATCGTAAATTTTAAGATTCGATACATTTCGTTATAAGTCAGTACGTTCTAAATAAACTGAGAAATTCCTCAGCCGTTCACAGTTACAAACACATAAAAAGAAAAGAAATCATGATAAAATTATGATTAAAATTGCTATTAAATTGATACAAACTCATTTTGTTCGTTTTCACTTGTTTCGTTAGAAACTTGTTGAGATTAATGAGGGTCGTCGTTAACACAGGCGGCAATCGAAAAAAAACATTTCATTAATAAGAGATTTTAATGACGTTCCGTGATTTAGAGATTTATTTGGGCCAAAGGCAGTAACATTCGCTTGACTCGCGATGACCGTCTTTAGCCGACTTTTTATTCACAGTAGAAGAAAAATATTTTTTTCTTTTGCAGCTGTTTTATTTTTTTTATTTACTGATGTGTTTATTCGATTTAATCGTGTGATTTATGTGTAATATTAGGTATAATATTTGCTAAGGGCTACATAAGGCCTACATTATGTAGCCCTTATAAAATTCTATTATATTCGTTTCAATTATTTGCTATAAAGGTGTATCAGCACCACATTTGTCAAAATAATTGATTGGATCAAATATTTTGTTGTGTCAAAAATTTATGAATAAACAACTTGGTCTTTAACAAAATCATATAATCATAATTTTTATACAATACGCGTATACAGTATTATTAAGAGTTTATAAACAAACAAACGACTGTATTAACCTTAAAACTGTTTCTAAGCTATTATATATCTATATGTACCAAAATTTGCAAACGCCAAGACGATTGTTACCTTTAAAACGATTACGAACAACCGAATCAAAGCAGTTCCTAAATAGGTCAATAGTTTTTTTCGGCACATAAACCGCTCCTATACATCAACGTAAAACACACAAATCTATGTAGCGGGCAGGCGGCTAGATTTATATCGTGGAACTGGGAAATCGTAGAAAAGGGTCACGAAAAATATTTCAATACGCCGTTCGCATTTTTTACGATCACCCTGTGTGACGATTGCAACCGCAGTATTACCTTTTTAGGTCATAAGGGTTCGGAATCGACCCTTTTGCGTCGACGTTTTAGTTTTGGAAACGTTCGATCAAAGACTTCATTAGTTTTAGGCACCAGGATTTAGGGTTTGTTATTTTCTTATAACAGCTATGAGAAATTGAAGTTTTTTTTATGGATTAGCATCATGCAATAGTAAAAAGGACTTTAATAAATTCCGTGAATGAATGACTGCGATATGGTTTAGAAATCATCAGTTTCAGGGTCTCCCTCTCTCTCATCTTGGCGTGTTCCTAGTTACACCCTCTGCCATTCGCTTCAAGGTCCGCTTTCCTTGTGTTCTCTTTCCACCAAAATCATCAGTTTCGTGCATATTTTAATTATAATAATTTTGCTGCTAAGGTATTTTTTAAATTTTTAAGCTATTTTTCACATATTAAAGTTAAGATTTTTTAAAGAATAGACATCAATTACAATCCTGCCTTTGGTCCTGTAAGACCCAAAGTCAACTCATTTCATTTTGATTTAATAAAGTATCCACAGTTACTCTTGATAAAACACGTGAAA
This sequence comes from Amyelois transitella, assembly GCF_032362555.1. NCBI lineage: Eukaryota > Metazoa > Arthropoda > Insecta > Lepidoptera > Pyralidae > Amyelois > Amyelois transitella. The sequence continues at coordinate 10,810,173 of NC_083509.1, forward strand.
CTTTTCGTCACAAACGTAACAAAACACGAGTCAATATATTCGGAAAGGCAAAGAAAACAAGTCAAAAAACAAAGCACAAATAATTTCGCTCATACAAATAAAACGTTCTTTGAATCAACTCATCTGAAAATCTTTTGATCTCCCTTACAAAATGTCTCTTTTTAATGATAACAAAGAATTCTAATTATTTATGATTCATGAAACAAAAAAAAAGTATTTTTTCGTCTTAGCCAAATGTATTTTATTTTTGTTTAAATAACTGATGGGCGTTACTTATATTTATTGATGAATTGGTATAAACATAACCTGTTTTATTTTTACGCTCGGTTCGATGTTGGAAAAAAATCTTCAAAAATTGGGTATTTTTCACAGATAAATGGTAACATTGCTCAGAAGGTCACCTTATTTCTTAGAAAAGATGATGTTACAATCGTAAAAATTATCACTGATTCGAAGCTAAGGGGATGTGTGATGAATTCTCTGGCTGATAATGCGGATGGTGAAGATTTGCTTTGTGAGGATGAAAAATATCATATACAATACAATTCAAATTATCTTTATTGCCCATAAAAATATATATATGTAGAAAAAAAAATGAACATGTTGAGCAAAGGCGGACTTATCGCTAAGCAATCTCTTCCAGCCAACCTTTGGGTAGTGAAAGGTGAAACATGGTACCGGGTGGGCAGCATATATTATAATAAATAGAAAACATTAACAATAAAATAGAACCGTATGGATGGGACAAAGTGAAAAGGTAAATTTTAAAAGTTGAACCTTGGACAATGAAGCATACCGGTTAGATTAACTTAACACTTCAGAAATGAAAGAGAAATAGTTAATTTAATGTTAAATGTTCGTACATACATATATATAATCACGTTGTGGGGCAGACAGAGACAACAGTCTTTAAAAGACTGATAAGGCTACGTTCAGCTGTTTGGCTAAATGATAGGATTTAAATGTTCGTATTGAAACCAAACGGGATATATTGTTGTTTTCTGCGATACAGTAAACTACCGTTTGTAGCCGCTGTAAAGCATGAACTAATTTGTCAAAGTTCTCAGCAGAAACAGTGAGACCAGATAAGGTTGTTTCATTGCTGACAGAGAATTAGCTGCTAAAGTTTTATTTAAACTGTAACGTCTGTCGTGTAGAATCATTATCGTATTCTTTTTTTAAACTAAATTTTCTCGAGATTTAACTTATACGCCTAAAAGAATTGGACCGGGTATCAGCAACGGGTTCAGATAAATTTCAGAAAGCACTTATAAGCTTTTTAGTTAAGTTTTTTTGAATTATATAGGATATTTTTTAAGAAATACGATATCTTTAGCACTTTCAATTGGCGGTTTCAGTCACCACCTGCTAATAGTCATATAAGGTCGGAGACTAAAGTGTTTTGACTAGAATCTCTCATAATATGGATTGCAATTTCTGTCATTCCGATAGCCATTGGATACTGTAAAAGGAGGATGTAAATAAAAAGTTCCATATATTTATGTAGGGTTACCAAAAATATTAATTTCGCTGATTATAGACTTCATACCTGGGTTATAGTTTTCTGTCAATCTCTGTATGGTCAAGTCAAACTGCATGACTAAAAAGTAAATTAATCACACCGTATTGCAACTGTAGCGATGATTCGGCTTGACCGCCACCAAAGGGAAGATCTTCCGCCAGGCTAATTGTTATGCCTGGGGAACCGCAGCTCCGACGATGTTGTGTCGAAGGTTGTATATATTGCTCTAATCCGTAAAATTTTTGCTTGCGCGATTTAGGTTTTTCGCTGTAAGTGTCGCGTGAATTTTTTTATTTTTTGTGACTTGTGGCATATAGATGTCGCCACACAACAAATGCTTCTCCACAAAGAAACAGGGTTGAATTCGACAACAATTACGCGAGTGAATTTCTCTGCCAGCCGCGATAGTGCTCGGCAGCAAATTGTACAAACTTGTGCAATTGAAACTCCAATATTATAATCTCGGTTGCACCGACGGCTGTTTTTGCCACAGAATGGCCATTAAACATTTGTATCTTCAGTGAACACGCGCCTAAGGTCTTCCACCTATATAATGGATAGTTGTTTAACTAGTTATTTCTATATGAATGGGCGAATGTTAAGGTAACTTTTAGCAACTTGGAACATCATTTGAACAAAACGGTTTATTGCTTACAATAGCAATAGAAATATTGATTGATTGCTTATTAAAGCTCGCTTTAATAACTATTACATGCATACATACATACATCACGTCTATATCCCTTGCGGGGTTGACAGAGCCGACAGTGTTGAAAATTTTAAAGGCAGCGTTTAGCTGTTTGGCTTACTGATAGAATAGAGATTCATATACAGGTTGCTAGCCCGTCACCTAAAAGAAGAATCCTTAGATTGCAAGCTTTCCCTTAGTCGCCTTTTACGATATCCATGGGAAAGCGATAAAGTGGTCATATTCTTTTTTGTATTGGTAAGAACAATATAATTTTATTTTCAGATCCAATCTCCCCTTACTACAGTTTTACCAAGCTATATGAAAACAAGCCGAACTAGAAAAGTATTTATTATAAAAACAAATTCCCCAACGCGTCCAGTTTTTATCCGGCAAAAATTAGAGCACACTCGTTTGGCCAGCGCTAATCGTGACAGGAACCCATAACAGCTGAACTAAGCCCACACACATATTGGACATTAGGCCCGATGTAGATCAGCGGAACTGTACTAGGGATTTGGGAAATTTATTCGACCAACCCGAGCATTCGCGCCCCAATGGAAAATCATATGAAATCTAGATGCGCCATTTTTGACTCATACTTACCTACAGTGCCGTGTGGTTGCCGGCACCATTAGAAAAGAAAGAAAAGGACCACTCCATCTTTTTTTAATGGATGTCGTAAAAGGCGACTAAGGGATATGCTTATAAACTTGGGATTCTCCTTTAAGGCGACAAACTAGCGACCTGTCACTATTTGATTCTCAATTCAATTATTAAGCTAAAAAGCTAAATGTGGCCTTTCAGTCTTTTTAAGACTGTTGGCTCTGTCTACCCCACAAGGGATATGGACGTGATTATATGTATATATCCTACTACTATTATAAAGGCGAAAGTTTGTATGGATGTTTGTTACTCTTTCACGCAAAAACTACTGAACCGATTACCATGAAATTTGGTATGTAGGTAGCTGAAGACCCAGAATAACACATAGGCTATTTTTTATCCCAGAGTTCCCGCGGGATTGATAGGGTTTCCATGCGGACGAAGTCGCGGGCGGCCTCTAGTATATGTATGTATGTATGTACTTACATACCAATTATCACGTATTATCCCTTACATTCTCAGTGATATTTGTGATAGTTACACACTTGTAAGACACAAGCACATCTAAATAAGACCAGATTGAACAATGTTTCAAAAGCAACCAAGTTGTAATACAAGAAATACTTGGAACTCGTTACGGTACATCTTTGACATGTTACTTGTATCACAGTAATTTAGTGCGGGCTCGCCTTTGAACTGCGCTGCTTCTGCCCTGTTTTTGGTGTGTTCTGACCTTTATAATGTAGAGAGAATCGTATATAGAGAGAAATAATACTAATTTAAACAATATTTTTTTTTTTTTTTTGAATTCTGAACAAAAACAAGAAAAAAAACAATCCAACGACTTGGAAACTGATCGCTCTGATTTTTTTGTTAACTGGTTTCAATCTTGAAAATAATATTTCATGTCAGTGACTAATGTCTTACAAATGGCATTAAAACGTTGAATTCTTCATAATTTAAGATCTTGCGGTATACATATTTTTTTTTCTTATTTCCAACGCAGAGGAAATTGAATTACGGACAGACTCGAGTTTGAAAAGTAAGAATACAAAGTCTGCGCCCAACAGGTCATCACCATAAATCTGAAGGTCATCTTTATCATCATCATTTACATCTTCTAATGTTATAAATAGAATATTATGTTTATTTTTTATGATTTCTCTACAACTGATCTTCATATAGTTAGTGACTTGAAATAGTACTCAGAACAACATAGGGGGCACCCTATGTTGTTTTGAGCACTACTTCATTATAGCCATATCATCCCGGAAAAAAATATTCCTGTAGGATTTGCGATAAACGCCAATGTCTTATTTTATTTCGGACGTTTCGAATCATGTTACAATGATAAACAAGCAGAAACTACCTATGTAATTTTGTTTCTTGTGTTTATCATTCTCGATGTATTCTGTATATAAATTAGTAAATAAATGATCCGTGGTCACCGTGTAACTGACTGCTCGGTGACATCTCCTTTTTATTCGATAACTAGCGACCCGCCCCGGCTTCGCACGGGTGCAAAATTATAAATGTTATTATACATAAAAACCTTCCTCTTGAATCACTCTACCTATTACCGCATCCTAAACCGCATCAAAATCAGTTGCGTAATTTTAAAGATTTAAGCATACAGACAAACAGACTAAAATAGCGACTTTGTTTTTTACTATGTAGTGATTGTAACATGATAGACTTGATGATGAGACTTCCATAAATTGACATTCAAAGTATCATTTCTTGTTACTCAGCTGTTAGCTGTGGCTTCATTTTTACATAAGTGCACGTCGCATGCAGTCCCCAAACGGCCATCAACGCTGGGCGTACGCTTCGATTCAGTGACGTCACGACCCCACAACAAAAAAGATAAGTATTGGTTTTTAAAGAGCCACGGGGCCCATATTGAGATTTCGGAATGCTAAATAAATAATGGTTCGTAAGAGAGGGTCAAGGGTTTTAGAAGAAAAAAATTGTAATACCATTTCGATCCTTAGGGATTTTAACTTTTATTGGCGACTAGGTGGAAGTATTTATAAGGTTTTAAAAATCAATGGGTATTTCGAACTCATAAATGTACTCGGAAAACTAAAATCTTTTGGTTTACCCTAATAGTAAGAGAGGATTTTCCGAAGAAGGAACATCGAGAAACGGATATTTTTGCCTTACACGGATGAAGCCGCGGGCGGTCTCTTCACCCCAATCCCAACTGATATTATAAATGCGATAATAAATTTGTTGCCGTGTGGTTCCCGGCACCAGTACAAAAAAGAATAAGGCCACTCCATCTCGTTCCCATGGATGTCGTAAAAGGCGACTAAGGGTCAGGTAAAAAATTTGAGATTCTTTTTTTAGGCGATGGGCTAGCAACCTGTCACTATTTGAATCTGAACTCTATCATTAAGCCAAATAGTTGTTTGTTTCTTGTCTCTTCACGCGTTATCTACTAATAAAATCATTATGAAATGTCACGTGTAGAGTCTGGAGAAAGACATACCAGGATCTTTCATCCAGGCAAAAGCCAATTTAAAAAGCCGTTCAATTGCGAAAAATCTGTATTTTTTGTAGGTGACATTAAATTTGTTGCTTTTTGTAGATGGAGCTAAATTTGTAGCAGGTGAAGCTGCATTTGGAATAATAACCATACATACATACATATGGTCACGTCTATATCACTTACAGGGTAGACAGAGTCAACAGTCTTGAAAAGACTGAATGGCCACGTTCAGCTATTTGGCTTAACGATAGAATAATAATCATACTTGCCTAAATATTTATAGAATACTTTAAAAAATCTCATAAAATGTAAATCCAAAAAAGATGGCGGGTACTTAAAGCCGCCGTAATACATTACAGGCCATACGTACGCGAGTCACGATTGTAACCCGCAGTCAGTCACTCCATCTGATCTTCATATATTACTTTCAAGCTCAATTGAATGTGATGTATGGACTCCGAATCATTCATTCCGTTCAGCTATGTTTTGAGTCTGATTTTTTGTAATGATGTTGGTTAGGTACGTTTTTTTTTTCTATTAAAGTCATGTACAATTCGATCGATTAAGATGGCTGAAAGTGCCCGTTTTTAGATTTCTAAATCACAGAAAACTGACGCATTCGGCTAAAAAAATATAAAGGCATTTCTCAGTCTTTAGTTTGATAAAAATGTTTTTTCATAATATCTTTTCTTTCGTTCTTAATTCAGTTATCATCATGTCATACGTTCCTTAAATAATTTTAACAGAACTTATACACAAAAATATATTATCACAGAGTAATTTTATATAAATTAAGTAGTTTTGTATAATTTGACAGTCCTTAATACCACAGACTACCAAATTAAGCTTACAGCAAAAACATTCAATATAGTGTTCTAGTGATTAATTTTAATTGCAAAACTTGACGGTGCCGCGTTTTGCGCTCAGTAAATCAAAATTATACAACTGTTTGAAATATTACTATATAGTTTGAGGTTTAAAACAGGCAAACATCTACTTGTTGGCAAGTAGTTAGCTGTACTATTTAAAGGTATTAAAATGTAAGCCTTATTATCTGCTGCTGCAGTATAAATAGAAACTAGACTAGACTAGACCAGACTGGACTAGATGATTCATAAAATAAATGTTAAACTTATGACGTCCAGTCATCAGTTGATAACATGACGACAAAAGAACATTTTCTAATTGACTTTTGGGTCTTGGATGTTTAACTGTATATTAAGTCTTTATTATAAAATATAGTATCGTTGAGTTAGTATCTCGTAACACAAGTTTCGAACTTACTTCGCAGCTAAATCAATATATTTATTTTTTATATTATATTTATGTTGTTCCAAATACATTAATTTAATTTGGTTAACTTATGCTATTCTAAACATCGCCTAAACTAGATTGAAAATAGATACAACTATATCAAAGTTAGAAGTTTTGGCATCGGACTCGGTTCCCGTGAAACTGGCAACATATAGACATAAACTTTAATTTTATGACTCTTACTGGCCAGATTCAGATTTATCGTGCTATGAATACATAATGTTACTACTTGTTCCGGAAATAATTTAAATTTAATACAAATTTCTGCTTTGACATGACTGATAGAGCAAATATTTTTTAGATTCAAAAACCTTATTCCAAACCGCACGCCAACGAAGTTGCGGACACAACTAGTTTAAAATATGTGTAGCAGCAGCAGTTTTTTACTTATAAATACATATATTTATAATCACGTCTATATCCCTTGCGGGGTAAGCAGAGCCAACAGTCTTCAAAAGACTAAAAGGCCACGTTAGCTGCATGGCGTAAACATGTAATTGAGATTTAACATGTTGTTTACCATCGCCTATAAAAAGAATCCGAAGTTTATTAACCTTTCCCTGAGTTGTCTTTAAAGACATCCATGGGAATGAGAGTTTCTGGCTCCATAGAATAGCATCTCACAATTTTTCCACCTCATGCTTGTGATCATGTGATTATAATAATGACCACATAATCTCGGATGGACCTACTTGGAGAAAAGCCTACGGTTTTTGATCGTGATTCGTGGGTTTTCATCATTATAAAAAAGAATGTGGTACACGAGTAAAACCAAGCGTCACTGCTAGTATATCACAATACCAATTACAATGGAAACAGAACATATAAAAACTTCTAAAGGTACATTCGTGAATCGTGTAGTTCTTTGAGCAGTGGCCAAATTTAAACAAGAAGCGATAGAAATGAGCGTGTGAGTCATAAGCGATAGCGGTAGATACGCTTTCAGATTAACGGCCTCTGTGGCGCAGCGGTAGTGTCTGTGACACCGGGGGTCCCGGGTTCGAATCCCGGCCGGGGCATGATGAGAAACGAACTTTCTCCGATTGGCCCTGGGTCTTGGATGTTTATCTATATAAGTATTTATTATAAAATATAGTATTGTTGAGTTAGTATCTCGTAACACAAGTCTTGAACTTACTTTGAGGCTACCTCAATCAGTGTAATTTGTCAAAAAAAATAAATGATAATTACTTTTTATTGTTGTGTGTCTTCTGTTCATGTATTTCTTTTTTTTAATTTTGGTTCTTTATTTCTAAATATTTAACCTATTTAAAGAGAATCGAAAATTCATATCTTTTTTCTTTATAATATCCGCATGAAGGAGATTTTGCGCGGGGCATCCATGACGTGGTAATTTCTGAAAATGTGACAATATAAGTGGCCTCTCGAGGTTTTTTCATAGGGATATCATAAAAATCAGTACAGTATTTATTAAGTTTATTCATTACCAACAAATTCGTTTTCTTTGTATTATGTAATAGAGAGTATTGATAAGTGTGGATAATATGTATAGCCTGGTAAGTTATACTTGTACCACGCAATGTGACCGCAGTCTTATCCAGCTTCGGTGGGACGTTATGTAAATCAATTTAACTTCGCCGTGTGCTGAAACTTATTCACTATCGAATTGTGACAAATTGGAATTGTTTTGCCTCTGCCTCCATTGCCTATGATAAAATAAAACAGGTTGTTTCATTTGATTACTTGTCCTAAATTAAGAATTTACAGAATCCAATTTGTGTTTCTGGGCAGAAGCTGCATGAGAAGCAGAAAGATTAAAAGATATTTTAGTGTTGGCAACATTTAGTTTAGCCTGGCAACACTGATGATCCCTTGCTAAAAGGGGATCTGTCATTAGTGTGAAAAGAGGATGATCCCTGAAAATTTTAGGGAAGAAAAGTCTTGCCGTTATTTTTCAATTAAGAATAGAACCGCTCCATATCTTTCCCATGGATGTCGTGAAAGGCGACTAAGGCATAGGCTTATAAACTTGGAATGCCTCTTGTAGGCGATGGGCTAGCAACCTGTCACTTTTTGAATCTCAATTCCATCATAAAGCCCTACAGCTGAACGGTGCCTTTCAGTCTTTTCAAGACTGCTGGCTCTTTCTACACCGCAAGGTTTATAGACGTGAGTATATATTGTATGTATGTTATTTCAAATTGTTCATGTTTAAGTATGAGATCCTTACTTAAGATTTAATCCCAGATAATATTCCATTCTAAATATCATGTACAAAAAAATAAGGCAAAATAAATAGAAGTGAAAGATGTGCGTAGAGTTACCCAAGTTCGTTCAGTTACTACTATAATGCAACTCGGTTAAGGAAAAATTTAATAGAAAAAAAGAAAGAAATAATAAAAATGTTCTTTTTCATAATAACCTTCTTACCTGCGTTTCACAGTCAGGTACTTTCTTGTAACAACTAAACAAAATGCGAACCTTTTTATATAAAATTAAAATAACGCTACAATAACTTCCAGCTCTTTCACTAGAATTACGCAGAAAATGAATTCCTTAACTCTAAAGCGCCAATTTGAAACAACAGAAAATAAAGAGGCACGAATATTACAGAAAAGATGTTTTCTGTAACGAAAGTAATTCAACGCGAATTTAATTCACAGAGAGGGAATTTTTCAAAGTGGAAATATTCAGCGACGCGTTACGCGGAATTGTTCAAATTTTTTTGCTCGTTTAGGTAAAAAAAAAAACAGGTGCATTCTTTGCCTCTGCACTACTGCTGCCATCAACGTGTGTTCAGATGTCTACCTTATGTCTACATACATACAGTCACGTCTATATCCCTAGTGGTCTAGACAGAGCCAACAGTCTTGAAAAGACTGAATGGCCACGTTCAGCTATTTGGCTTAATGATATAATTGAGATTCAAATAGTGACTGGTTGCTAGCCCATCGCCTAAAATAGAATCCTAAGTTTGTAAGCCTATCCCTTAGTCGCCTTTTACGACATCCATGGGAAAGAGATGGAGTGGTGCTATTCTTTTTTGTATAGGTGCCGGGAACCACACGACTTTACCTAATGTCTAATACAAATTGAACCTTTTATAACTTTAAGCTGAATGTGGTTTTCTAGTCTTTTCAAGTTTTACATGTATAACGTCAGCCTCACGTTAAAAAAATTGGTTATCTTTTCACTTATCTTGTGACATAGAAATTACAATAACATAAGTATTCACATTATATCTATGTTAACTGGTCATAGTTATTTCAAAAGACGCACATCTATAACGTTTTTAACTTTACAACGCCGGAATGTTTTAAATGTACTTTTGTTATTCCACGAATTTTAGCAACAACGTCTAAATTAGTTTCGTTATTATAACGTTTAATGCTATGGTATTTTCATCAACAGCATTATTCACGTTGACGTCGAATTTCATTACAAATAATTTGTTATTTAATAATATTATAAACAAAATAATTTTATTGGCATAACACAGTAAGTACTAACTAATCTCGCGACTACACTCGCGTAGAACAAAAGAATGTCAAAATCAAGAAATAAAAGTAGGTACCAGATACAAAAAAAAATAATTGAAAATCGGTTCCTTACTATTTTTGTCTTTATTGGTTACAAACAAATATTTAAAAATGATATAAAATCATAATGCCATGGATTGACAAGACAACGTTATTGTATTGCACCTGTCATGACTATCGGAAAGGCACCTAATTATATTAATTTAAATTTTCAATATTTGGCAGGGTTTTTGCTTTCAGCGATCAAAATTTTTTGATTCTTCTAAGTCATTAACGCTCCTTGTCCCTTAATCGAGTCAGAGATTCTTTATCTAGGGCGAGACTTATTTATTATGCAAATACGATTAATATACAACAAATGGTGCCGTGTGGTTCCCGGCACTGATATAAAAAAATAAAAGGGCCACTCCATCTCGTTCCCACGGATGTTGTAAAAGGCGACTAAGAGATAGGCTTATAAACTTGGGATTCTTCATTTGGGCGATGGGCTAGCAACCTGTCACTATTTCAATCTCAATTCTATCATTAAACCTAACAACTGAACGTGGACGTCACTCTTTCAAGGCCGCTGGGTCTGTCCAACCCGCAAGGGATATAGACGTGATAACATGAATGAATGAACGTATACATCACAAACTGGTGAAAAACTGACAGCATTCGAAATAAGCAACAATTCAGAACGCTTTTGCGATATCTTGTTTAAATCTTAATAGTCGTTTTTATTTTAACATTAAGTCGGGTTTTTCGGTTGATTTATAATGTTATTAATCAAGCTGAAATATCAGCCGGCCCAATTATCTCGTGCCGAATTCCCCAGCTTTTGTTCGCAATTATGTCGCAGAATGCAGAATTTTTAAACGGCACAATAAAATTAAACGTTGTTTAAAATAGTGTTAACATAATTTGAGCGACACATATTATTATGTAATACTAGACGCCGTCCGCGACTTCGTCCGCGTGGAAACCCTATCAGTCCCGCGGGAACTCCGAGATAAAAAATGCCTATATGTTATTTTGGGTCTTCAGCCACCTACATACCAAATTTTGTCGGATTCGGTTCCGTAGTTTTAAGAAGCACCTATGGGTTTATATCATTCATTGTTTGTTTTTTTCCTATAAAGTAGCGTAAATATTGGAAATCGAAAAATATTTATTTTTTTTAATCATGCCGTGTGGTTTCCGGCAATTAAGAATTTGAATGAAGCTACAGAAGTGTGCAGGGATCGTGGTAAACGAAAAGAAGTAGTCTATGCCTATTCCTCTGGGAAAGGGGTTTAATTTTATGTATATATATATATATATATGCACTTATTACAACGTTTCAAATCGCCATACGTCAAAACGTTTGACTGCAAAATCTTCCATTTCACGTGACTATTGAGCTCGGAGTAATGCATTTTAAAATCTAGCGTTATGCAGTGGAGTGGAAAATGAAAAGCCTCGGATCGACGCACGCACTGCGGTTCACGTCGTATACATTTCATGTGAATCGACTCATACGTCACGACACGATTTATTTATATACTATTCTTTTTTTTTATATTATGACTTCCACTTTCGGGGATCTGACATGGTTTGAGTAGACACGATATTTTTATACTAAGTCTTATTGTTCTTCCTTCTGGCGTTAGTTTCGGTTATATATTCTCACTGTAGCGGGAGCGATGATTATGCTCGACTGCCACCAAATGGAAGATCTTCAGCCAGGCTAGGTGTTATGCCTGGGGAACCGCGGCTCCGACGATGTTGTATATACTCGTATGCTTCAATCAGTTAAATCTTTGCTTGCGCGATTAAGACTTTTCGTTTTTTTTCCTGATAGCGTCGCATGATTTTTGTTTTTGCGACTTGTGGCGTAGAAATGTCGCCACATCACTTTTTAACTAAGTTTTATTATTCCTCCTATAAACTCTCTAAATTGTTTAACGAGAGATACCTATTTCTATTTGAATATTCCTTTTTTGATCTTAACTCTATCATTAAGGTAAACAGCTGAATGTGACCTATCAGTCTTTCCAAGAGTGTGTGATCTGTCTTCTCTGCAAAGGATATAAAAAATGTATGTATGTTGGGTTTTCGAGATTTTATTTCCCATTTATTAGTATTTATTTATTTGAAAAAGAAACAACAACAGCCATTTTTAGATAAGTATATATAAGTACATGTATTATTCATAACACACATTCGGTCAAAACGTGCAGGAATAAGAAAGGGACAGACACTGTGAAGCGGCTTTCTTATTAATAACTGTCATATCATTTACATTATTTTATACCTTAGTCGCACTGTGTAAAGCGACCTTTCGATGCGAAGACTGTGTCCCGGTACATTTTTCCTCGTTACAACCAGGGTAAGTGCTCGTTTGCAAAGTTCCAGTGATTTCCCTTGATAGTGACAGATCATACTGTGTTGCCAGGTGAAACAACGGCTTTTATATTGCAATGACGTTTAAAAATGGCGCTACGCCTGTTTCTGATTACTTGCCGGGAAATAAACCCATTGGGAGGATTTTGCTTTTTCGTGATTGCCCAAATAATACGATGGCCGCTATTTTTAATTTAGTGTATCAGAAATTCAGGGTAGACCGTTCGTAGTCGAATAAATTTATTTATTTATTTAAATTGATTTTCGTATGAAGTCGCACGAAAATGTCTCGTCTCGTTTGTCTAAAATTGACTTTGATGTACTAAAATTACAGTCTTCTTATAAATGTCTCTTTTTTTTCTGTATTATATATAAGTAATGTATTCTTCAACAGAAAAGCTTATTGCTTTTTTCAATTTCACGAGAACGCGTGAAATTAAAGCCACAAAAGTTACACGAGAATAATTTGAAATCATGAGAATTCAATTCATTGTATTTACAACACAAAGCCTCAATATTAAATACGGAATAAGCCGGTACATTTGTTCGGCCTCGAGCCTATGACAAATATTAATAATTTCCCAAGTTTCAGCGTCTCTCGTCAATTAAGTGCTAACTTAGTTTGCCATTTGGATGTCTCGGGTTCGAGTAAGGTGACTGTGAAAGCGGAATAATACACATCTTTTATTTAAAAATAAAAACAAAGATTGTTATAAGTTAGATACACACTAAATACAGTCATGTCTTTAAACAATATCCTACTTTATACATACATACATACATAAAATCACGCCTCTTTCCCAGAGGGGTAGGCAGAGACTATCTCTTACTTCCTTCTTTCTAGCTATCAAATATTTGAGGTTTCTCTCCTTCGACCTTTTTCATTATTCTTTTTTTGGGCAAAACGTTAAAAAAAAGAGAGGCAATAGTCACATGGCTTGAAAACCACATTTAGGTGTACCAATGGCTTAATTTTGAAATCGAAATTGAAAGGTAATGACAATGGGTAAGTCATCACCTATAAAGGAATCCTATTATTATGAGCCCCTCTCTCATTTGATATGATAATCTACTGTGGGAACAGCAGCTAGTACACACTATGTATTTTCCCTACCGAACTAACGTGTCAATAAATTTATTTATATCTGTGGTATAATTTACCTTATGACGACATTTTATTAGTGAAAAGTAAATAACATTTTTTACGTACTTATTTGATACATTCATACATACATATATACTCACGTCTTTATCCCTTGCAGGGTAAAACCAACAGTCTAGAAAAGTCTCAATAGTCTCGTTTAGCTGTATGGTTTAATGATGGAATTGAGATTCAAATTGTGACAGGTTGCTAGCCAATCGTCTAAAAGAAGAATCTCAAGTTTATTCACCTATCCCTTAGTCTTTTATTACGACATCTATGGGAAAGAGATGGATGGTCTTTTTATAAAGTGCTTGGAATCAAAGGGCTCTTATCCCGCTAGGTAATGCAACATTTTTTTGTGAACACATATATACCTACATACATAAAGTCACGCCTCTTTCCCGGAGGGGTAGGCAGAGACTTCATCTTTCCACTTGCCACGATCTCTGCATACTTCCTTCGCTTTTGTGAAAAATAATTTTCTAATATCATTTATCAGTACCCGCTTCTCTTAAATCCTAAAGACTTGGTCTTATTCGCAGTCGTTATCTTAGCTCTTCAGAGGGACCGATTATTTATTTAAAATGGCAACTTAAAGGAGTTTCTATGTTTCGGATATTATTGTTATGCCCCAGTTTAGATTGTTTGATGTTTACCATAACATAGGTACCTAAATTGTCAAATGGGAAAATTATTTTATAATAGCCTTATTTTTATGTATTATACAGTTTGTTACCGCTTCTTCTGCACTGACGCCTTGGAAGCGGCAATAAACTTAGTTTTAAGTAATTTATTTGACGTCAACCAATGTTGTCAAACCATACGTTTTGACAATTATTAAGCGATATGAAGTATCCTATAATAATGAATAAAAATTTTGAATTTGAATTTGAATGTGCCTTAGTTTTAATGCGGTGCCTTATTTTAAGTGTGGTGCGATATTTTTAATAATTTTCAATAACCATTTTACGACTTCAGAAGCTAATTTGAACGCATTAATAATAGGTCAGTATCTCACGGCAAGAGAGATCTTTCAGATATCTAATGAAATCTATGAGGTGACTAAAATAATAATTACTAATATAATATATACATACATACATAAAATCACGCCTCTTTTCCGGAGGGGTAGGCAGAGACTACCTCTTTCCACTTGCCACGATCCCTGCATACTTCCTATATAATAATTGTTGTTTATTTATATACAATGGTTAAGTTGTCTATTTGTTAATATTTGTATGAATATATATTAAATAATAATAAAATATATTATATTATAAAATATAATTTTAATTGTATAAATATATTAACAAATAGACACCATTCATATTCAGTCAGAACACAATCGGTAACAATTATGCACTGTTTTACCGACAATAAAACTTGACTATAAAACAATTGGAAAGTTAACCGCGTAGCATTGTTGTTTATCCATAATGGAGAGCTTTTGAATTTTAATTGTAATATTAATGAAACTGAGTGTCAAATTACCGATGATATTTTTATATTGAATATAAATGAGCACACAATTATATTTTATTGCTCATAATAAAATATAACGGTGTTATTTGAAATTGATTCTGATGGATACTTTTCCTGTGACATCGTATGTAACAAAACTATCTAAAAAACAAACTGCAGTGTAGTTTGTTTCTCCGCTTCTTCTCCATATGCGCTTTGGAAGCGGTAGTAGTTATACTTAATTAGATTTTAGTGATGTGACGTCATAAAGTCTCTGTTCTGTTCTATTCTATACTGGATCACGAAAACCTAATACGCGTTGTATCACGTGATTGACTATGAATTATTCAATCATCGTAGTGTTTATCTATTTTTTTCTTAAGGGAGAATACAAATCAATTACGAAAATATTATTGTAAAGTTATGTCCATCATCTTCGACGTAAAGATAAAACTAAACACTTTTGCTTTTGTAGTATGGTTTACATCATATATGTATAATCATAATAACAACTAAAAAACAGGTATTGAAATAAGATCTCTGTCTCTATTCAAATCTGCGGTCACACATACTCTATATGAGATTCTAAGAAGATAATCTAAAAATCAAATTTAAATTTGGTCCGACAAAGTATCCTAAATCGAATCGGTTAAAACACAAATGTAAATCTTTCGGAGTGTGATCGGAAGTGAAGCTCGCGGAGTGATCGGAGATTCGTCTGCAAACATCCAGTCGGACGGATCCTGTTAATCGGACACACAGTGGAAGAAGCGTTAGTCAACATCCATTTGACTTGAGGGTAGTTTAATAAATCCTGACAAAAGAATAGCGTATCTAAGTATTATTTTTTTATAAAATAAATTACTGTAAAAAATGTAGAATCCAATATATTGCCTAATAACTCTTGTTCTGTCTTGTAGGTAATACAAAAACTGATAAAGTAACACAGTGGTACTTAAATAGAATTAAAAAAAAAAATATTATACTGCTTCCAAAACATAAAAAAAAAACAGTCAAATCGATTCTGAGAACAAAATCTCCTTAATCGAATCAGTTAAAACACTAAGAAAAGAAATCAAGGTAGGTATTCTTATAAAAATGTAAAAATATTTGTTTTATAATCTGACACCTTCATGGTTCCGAAGAATAATCATTGACTCTTAACACGACATCCGAATTGCGTTAGACAGAATTTTACGTGAAAAACTAAACAAACTCTCAATTTTGGCATTACCGAAAGGATTTAGTTCAATTGAGTCTTTAGTTACCTACTCGATTGTTTTCTGAAATTGAATCAGTTAAAAGATAAATGGTAAATCTTTCGGAGTGTGGTCGGAAGTAAACCTCGCGGAGTGATAGCCGGTCCGTCTACAAACATCCAGCGTCGGATCGCGTTAATCGGGCACACATTGGGAGGAACGTTAGTCTACATTCATTTAGCTTGAGCGTCGTTCATTAAATCGCTTCCTTGATATGATTTAAGGACACATTCCTCTAATTATCTAAACTGTTATTCTATTACTTCCTCAAATTTGACCAAAGTAGAAAAACTTTACAAGTAAGTTAAAAAGAATTGAATTGCTAAGAACTTCAAGAGAAGTTTAGTTAGCTATTGTTTGGTAATGGTTCTAAGAACAAAAACGTTAACAAAAACATACATAATCAGGCCTTTTTCCGGATGGTTAGGCAGAGACTACATCTTTCCAATTGCCATCTTAAAGCTGTTACATATTTACCCGGGGTAGACAGAGCCATCAGTCTCGCAAAGACTGCATGCCAAGGTCAGCTGTTTAGCTTAATGTTAGAATTGAGATTCAAATAGTGACACGTTGCTAGCCCGTCGCTTAAAAGATGAATCCCAAGTTTATAAGCCCTTCCCTCAGTCGCCTTTTAAAACATCCATGGAAATGAGATGGAGTGACGACCAAAAATATTTCAAACACATAATATCGCATCAATTTTATATATGAATTCAATAGTCATTATTTCATATAGTCCAGATAGGACCCAATAAGCATCTGCCTATAATTTATCGACAGCACAGCATTTCGTTTTATTCAAAAGTTGAAAAAGCTGAAAAAAATACCGACGTATTGAAACCAAAATCTCCGAAACTTGGATATACACTCTCCGCGCTGGCATTGAGCTATCGACTTGGTATTGCACAGGAAAAAATGAATGGCCAAATTGGATAAATGCTTTTGTGACATACTAGCTTTTGACCTAGTGTTTTTCCACATGAAATATATATGTACATCCATATCTCAAATCTAAACTAATGTTATAAAGGCGAAGAGTCTGTTTGTTTAAACTGGCTAATCTCAGGAACTTCTGGTTAGAATTGAAAAATTATTTTTGTGTTGAATAGACCATTTATCGAGGAAGGCTTTAGGCTATATAACATCACGCTGCAACTATTAGGAGCGTAGAAATATGTGAAATGGAAAATTTGAAAAAAAAAACGGGGTAAATTATTCATGCTTCAAGGCTTCAATGATGCCCAAAATAAATAATCCAAGCGGACGAAGTCACGGGCACAGCTAGTATAATAAATGCTTATTTGTTTGTTTGTTACCACTTCACGGGTTATCTACTGAATTAATCTTATTAAAATATCACGTTTATATAATTAAGAGTATGGAGAAAGACCTACCTATCATCCCAGTTAAATCTATAGTTTCTTCTGGATTTGTGATAAATCTGTATTCTTTTGTAGGTGGCGTTTATTTTGTTCCTTATAGTAAGGGATACTAATTTCGTCACTTTTTTGTTGATGGTGTTAAATTCGTCGCTTTTTGTAAATTACGGTAAATTAACGTGGGTGAAGCTTCGGGTATAAGCTAGTTTTAAATACTTGAATGATACTAGCCTTAAAATTTATTTCTGACTTCTAGTACTGAGGCTACGTATACGTTCGTACCTCTTTGTGATAAATTTCTGGTATTAATTAATGTTTTAAATAATATACTCGTATTATGACTCAATTCCATTTCCCTTCATGGTATAAGTCTCATTGTAATTTATAATTGGGGTTAGCACGTGTTAACGCTATGAAATAATTTCAAGTATTACAAGCACTATAAGAAAATCTATTACTGTCCCGTTTTACGTCATATAAAAAACGAAACAGCGATAGTTTTTCGCGCCTTTTTTGTGATGGTTAAGACAAAATTTACAAAAGAAAATGACTGTTATCAACTAAGTTAATCCCTCGCGATCGTTTAGCGAGCGTTATACTCAGAAGATCAATTTCAGATAGTTCTGTAATTGATACGCCACTTTGACCTGCCAGTTCATTACAATAATTAAAGTAGTTTTATACGTGACCAATTTAGAATAAAGTCTCAACAATAAATTTAGCAAAAATTTATTGTTGTACATGATATAAGTACTTATTCACATAAATCTGATAATAATAACTGAGATATCAGTCTGACAGTTCATACACATTAGGCTAGTCCCAAAATTATACATATATATATATATATATATATATATATATATATATATATATATATATATATATAATATATATATATACTGTATTGTATATAATATATATAATACTGTACTGTATATAATATAATATATAATATATATATATATATATATATATATATATATATATATATATACGTCTATATCCCTTGCGGGGTAGACAGAGCCAATAGTCTCGAAAAGACCAATAGGCCACGTTCAGCTGTTTATGGCAGTCCAAAAGTATATTGCATTTAATACGTTACTACCACCATGATACCTACATTAAGTATCTCCTTGAATGAAAAGAAGTAGGTATTTATTTTGAAAACTCAATCTAGTTCCGTACTGGATACTCCAGTCAGTGTAAACTTGAAAAAGTTTTCTTAAGAAAGATCACGTAACACAGCGAACTGGGTTGCTCCTTTTGCCGTTTTCCAATATCACCGAGACTGAACCTTGTGAATTACATTTTCAGACGACTTCTTTTTTTTTTATAAAATTTCCCTTGAGGTGGCAACACAACTTCTGTTAATATTTGGTTTTGAATGGACTTGAAAGCGGTAACGGAAGATCTGGTTAAAAGACTAGCTTTATTTATTTTGATGTTCGCAGGTGAACTACTACTACGTTTTGTCGCCACCAACAGTGAATATGCTGTCTTATAGTACTGTCGCATAAGTCTGTTAATTGTGAATGTTAAGTTAAAAATATATGGAAAAGGGATAAAGTCATTTCTTTTCGGAGAACACTGCTTCATTCAGTTCTCTCGGCGTCTCCCAACATTCCCTGCAACTTCTCAGTCTAGGCTGATAACTTGCAACGCTAAGTGCATTCGACTTTTGCTTCATCCACATTCATTTATTTCTTCTTGCTTACTACGGGTACTCTTGACTTTGACCAATACCAGCCTATAATCTATGAAACCAAAAATGTGACGCGCATAATAAATATATGTATATATACGCGATAGGTTATACAGATTGAGTTAGCCTCGCAGAAAGTTCGAGACTTGTGTTACGAGATACTAACTCAACTATACTATATTTTAAAATAAATACTTATACACATAAATCTAAGTCCTAGACCAATCAGAGAAAGTTCGTTTCTCATCATGCCCTGGCCGGGATTTGAACTCGGGTCCACCGTTGTCACATACAAGCCCACTACCGCTACGCCACAGAGGCCGACATAATATCCAAACTCTTGCGCAATCATCTAAGCAACTGAACAAGACACGAACATCTTTTCCGATACAATTAACCACGCAAACACAATTTCATACAGTACACATTGGAATCATAAACAAATCGATGGAATTCTTATTTAGAGCAATCAATTGAAGGTTTTTCTTCTGTCCCATTGTTTGTCCAAACAATGGGTAGCTGTTGTTTTTGTTTGCTGTAGACCATTGTGATTTCTTATCGACGAGCCGGAGACAGTGTGAATAAGGGTACCTGAACACGGTCACAATAAAAATGCTCTACGTACCTTTATATCAAGATTAATCGTTATTGTTCTAAAGGTTTGTATGGACTTATTAATTGAATGGTTCCTATCTAGTATTAATTCTGAATGGGATGAAAGATATATCTGTTATATAAACAAATTATATGTCGATTGGTAGTATTATTTCTACTTTCTTGATATTTACATAATAATGAAACGATACTGCGCTATCGTATGTAGATAGCTTGCTAATAAATCTTGCGCACCGTGGTAACAAGAAGTTGTTTAGTTTTTTCTTCCTCATGGCTTTTGTCCTGATTGCATCCTCACCTCTCTGGAGAGGAGACTGGGTATGCCTTTGACTTAGGATCCTAAATAAGGTGAGTCGGGTTTTTACACGACTCCCATCTGACCTCAGTAACTTTTGCAGGTAAACCTAACCCGTATGGGATCGATCATGGTTACACATTTAGTTGCCTATGCAATGTGCAGGTTTCCTCACGATGCTTTCCATCACCGTGAGAGCATCAGTTATTATTTAAACTTAAGTACATAAGTGCCGTGTGGTTCCCGGCACCAATACAAAAAAGAATAGGACCACTCCATCTCATTCCCATGGATGTCGTAAAAGGCGACTAAGGGATAGGCTTATAAACTTGGGATTCTTCTTTTAGGCGATGGGCTAGCAACCTGTCACTATTTGAATCTCAATTCTATCATTAAGCCAAATAGCTGAACGTGGCCATTTAGTCTTCAAGACTGTTGGCTCTGTCTACCCCGCATGGGATATGGTCGTGACCATATGTATGTATGTATGTATAACTTTGAAAACAGTCATTGGCAGAAGTGGGATTTGAATTTATGCCTTTCTGCGCATCACGCATTTTAACCGGGCACCTTTTTTCGACCACCAACGCTCTAAAGTATCTAATGTGCTATACTTTGCGGGGTAGACATTGCCTACAGTATCGCCATGTTCAGCTATATGGCTTGAATGTTAGATCACGGAATTGAAATTCAAATAGTCACAGGTTCAGCTGCGTAGGTCAATTATATCCTTGATCTAATATACAGAAAGCAATATTAATTTAATAAAATTAAAACGTAGTTACGTTCATAAAAAAATAAAACTAATAGTCGTAATTTCACAAAGCGATAAATCTTCGGGTCGTTAAATATGACTTGCAGTTTAATTATTTACACTGGCTTATTTTAATAAAATGACATTAACTCCACTGTTATTTACTTCATTTTTACGATCTGCTATAAAACCTTCCGTGTTCTCAGTATTACTGTAACTATGCATTATAGCTAATTGCTTCTTTTATTAATTTTTATAGTATGCATAACTCTACGTAGGTACGTAGTTTTACACTTGAGCGATTAAAAGCACGCACCAAAATGTTAGTATAACATCGTCATAGAATAAAGGAAGTATAGATGTGTATCTATTTATATTTTATTGACTTTTAACTTCTTGCAGTTAACATGCTCATCGCACTGAAATCTGATTGATTGAGATTTATTTAACAAGTCAAAATAAAACCTCCTCAAATGTCTGCATTCAATTCTATCATTAAGCTTAATAGCTGAACGTGGCCTATCAGTCTTTTCAAGACTGTTGGCTTTGTCTACCCCACAAGGGATATAGTCGTGACCATATGTATGTATGTATGTAACTCCGAAAAGAATTATT
Source organism: Amyelois transitella (assembly GCF_032362555.1). Taxonomy (NCBI): domain Eukaryota; kingdom Metazoa; phylum Arthropoda; class Insecta; order Lepidoptera; family Pyralidae; genus Amyelois; species Amyelois transitella. The sequence continues at coordinate 10,831,888 of NC_083509.1, forward strand.
GGTAAATCATCAAGGTAGGATCTGAACTTGCGCCTCTAAGCCCATCACGCATTTCAATCGATCATCTCAACTCACCACCGACGCTCCAATCCAAGTATCCACACTTCTATACTATAACTATTTTCCATCACACACAAGCCTATACGTGCTAGTTAAATTGACGGTAAGGGCATCGCAATTACATATGCACACAGGCGCATAGGTCGTGGCACGCAACGCTCGCCCGCTCGCCGACCGTTGGCTAATTCGGGTGAAACTGGTTCAAGCGAGATATTACCGGTTCGTACCGGTTATTACAAGAACGAGCCGGATAGCCTGCAGCGAATTTCCGAAGCGTTTTTGCACATGAATGGCCATCGCCCCGATCGAAGTATTTCGTAGTGTTCGAAATTACATTTTCCAATGACGTGTCGTTTCTATCTTGGCTTATGGTTATATTAGTTTGGTGTGTGAACAAAATATTCAGAAAAAATTAACTCTTCAATTCATTCTTATCCAATGCTGAATGTAGGTCTCTAGCAACGCATGGTTTGTCATCTTCTTCCTCTTCCCGTCACATCCTATCCTCACCTATCGGACACCTGGATGCGTCTTCGAATTGATGTCTACGTCTTATATATAGTGCAATTATTTTCCTGTTTTTTTTTCTAAGCATTTATACTTTTCATAATCAGAAGTTATTATAAAATTTTAGTATAAGGTTACTTAATCGGGGTTGCGTTGTGAAAAATAAGCCTTATCAAACTCTTTTATATGTAGGTATACTAACTTCAATTGTGGCAAATAAAAATAAAACAAAACAATGTCATTCACAAAATTCGCGAACACGACATAGGCTTATCTGCGGTACTTTTAATTATGAGGGATATTTTGTCCAAAAAAATCTTCAAGTCCAACCATTGTCTTGGAGATTACGCTTTTCACTCGACCCCTATAAACAAGGGAAATCTCATCAGAGACCGTGGTGTCCGCCCATTAAATTCGTACACCTTAAAATGAGACTTATATAAAACAGAGATCAGAATGTTATCTTACATGGTAGTACTTTTTATGTTTAAATATTATTTCGCTTGACTATTAAAATTATATATTTTTGTGTAGTAGTGTAGTAGGCAAGTCGTGTCTGTGCATGGAATTATCAAAAAATCAATCATTGACAATCTTCAGATTTCATTCAGTACATTTATACACGGTTTAGATTTAGGATCTTAATTTGGAAATTGACGTCTGGTGAAAACGCTGCAGTGAAGTTTGTTCTGCCGCTTCTTTTGCATTTGTGCTTTGGAAGCGGTAGCAGATTTAATTGTACTATTATGGCGTCATTGAGTGATTAATTGTTTAACATTTCGAAAATAAATCTATTTTGATTTCTTTATTGACACAATATAAAACATGGTAGTACTTTTTATGTTTAAATATTATTTCGCTTGACTATTAAAATTATATATTTTTGTGATCAGCGTCGCAAAACGTTTGTCTTCGATTTTTTTTTCAATGCATTGCTCTAAAAATAATGTTACAAGAAATCAAACTTCAATGGAACTATTTAATGATGATAATCAATTGCTTCTTGATCTTTAATTATTTACTCAGCAGTTTTTGACGGCCTCTGTGGCGCAGTGGCGCTTGTCTCTGACACAGTAGGTTCCGGGTTCTCTGATTGGCCAGGGTATTGGATGTTTATCTAAATAAGTATGTATTATAAAATATAGTATCGTTGAGTTAGTTTCTCTTAACACAAGTTTCGAACTTACTTCGAGGCTAACTCAATTTAGATAAATAATAATATTTTATACCGTATAAAAAATTCTTCCACAATACAATAAACTATGACAGCTCCAGTGTATTTTATTTTTTCTATGAATTTGAATGTAGTTGAGTTAGTTTCTCTTAACACAAGTTTCGAACTTACTTCGAGGCTAACTCAATTTAGATAAATAATAATATTTTATACCGTATAAAAAATTCTTCCACAATACAATAAACTATGACAGCTCCAGTGTATTTTATTTTTTCTATGAATTTGAATGTATTTCACTTCAATCTGTAGTACATGGCTGTATTCGTGGTGCACAAAATCTCTAAATTTGAAGTACCTATCGGGGAACTAATTAATCAATTTGATGAAACAAACTTATTTCTTAGGTATAGTTTTTAATTTCTATAATTGTAAATATATATTTTTTAAATATACAATACAATAAAAAATTTCTTTATACATACATACATACATACATATGTTCACGTCTATATCCCTTGCGGGGTAGACAGGGCATTTTCTTTATTGTGCATAAAAAATATATTTCACTAAAATTACCTTTCTGTTAAAAATTTACTATGTCAAACAGAAAAGATAAAAATTCTTATCACGCACAACAATGACCACACAACGGGAGTCGTCAATCTTGGCCTTTGACGATTTTTTGCTAACGAAGTAATGTCAACAGCATTTTAATCTAAACAAAAATAGTAGGCAAGTCGTGTCTGTGCATGGAATTATCAAAAAATCAATCATTGACAATCTTCAGATTTCATTCAGTACATTTATACACGGTTTAGATTTAGGATCTTAATTTGGAAATTGACGTCTGGTGAAAACGCTGCAGTGAAGTTTGTTCTGCCGCTTCTTTTGCATTTGTGCTTTGGAAGCGGTAGCAGATTTAATTGTACTATTATGGCGTCATTGAGTGATTAATTGTTTAACATTTCGAAAATAAATCTATTTTGATTTCTTTATTGACACAATATAAAACTTATTTTTTTTTTTACTTCTTGGGTTTTTTTTTTTCACTTTGATATATATGGGTACATTTTTGCGTAATAAACAACTCTACTTAGCTAACAAGGCCTCGGTCCCTAGCTCATCACTTAAAAGAGCAATCAAAAATAATGTAGCATTTGAAAATGATCAGAGATTTTCGCCGACGGGCAAGTATCAGCCTCCTGAGTCTTATTACATCGGTCAATTTCACAATTTGTCCAGTTATTGCTCAGTCAAGTTCTGTTTTCATCAAATTACAGTTTTCGTCAGATAATATCCGACGAGTGTAAGACATATACATACACAACATATCACGTCTTTATTTATTCCTTTCAGGAAATTCCGATTATGATGTTGTGAAAAGTTTCTAGTCCATCATTTAAAACTGTGCTGTTTGGTTCCTGGCACGGACAGAAAAAAATTTGGACCACTCCATCTCTTTCTCTTGGATATCGTAAAAGGCGATTAAGTTTCAGACTAGCAACCTGTCACAATTAAAATCTCGATTCTGTCATTAAGCCAAACAACTTAACGTAGACCGTCAGTATTTTTAAAACTGTTGGCTCTGTGTGTTATATAAACGTGATTATATGTACATAATATGTAGGTAGGTATTTATCTAAAACAAAGAATTTCAAGTTTATAAAGCTTTTCCATTCTGTGCTGTAAGAAAAACAGCTGATATACTCTTGATTTTTATTTAATACAGTAATATTGAAAGTATTGTTAAAAATAAGTGGACATTACTATGTTTCGAAAAAGTATTAATATATCACGTTGACTGTACCTTACCTAAAATTAGTGAATTGCTTCTCCACCCTTCCGGGTCATCGAATGCCCTTTGTAGGTATTTTATTTCGAATTTTTCCCCTCGACGCTTCTACGAAAACGTAACGAACGGTGAAACCGATTGATCGAAATTTCTGCCAAATGCGGTCAATGATTGTGAACCTTCTATTACTTTGAGGTAGTATTGATTGACGTACTTTACCAATTTTGGACAAAAATGTAACATCATGCTCAGTCATTTTAATTAAACGAATTATTGTATTTGCACCTACATTTGTTTCGTACCGTGCCTAGTGCCGTGTGATTCCCGGCGCCAATAGAAAAAAGAATAATAGGCATCAATGTCGTAAAAGGCGACTAAGGTATAGGCTTATAAACCTGGGATAGGTGATATAGGCTAGCTGCCTGACACTATTTATATCTCAATCCTAACATTAAGGCAAATAGCTGAACGTGGCAAAGACGTGATTATGTGTGTGTGTATGTCATTTTTTTATGTTACTATCTCAACTCTCTTTTCTCTTTTTCATTATATTCAGCAGTCCACTTCAACTCAAAAAACAAATCAAATCACCTCAACAGTACAACTTGGGGGAATACATACATACATACCATCACGCCTGTTTCCCATTGGGGTAGGCAGAGACTATGTGATTCCACTTCTTCCTCAAGCGGGAGAGGTCTTGGGGGGAATGCTTGTGAATTTATCGCGAATGTATTATTTACTCAATAACCTCAATTTGCCATGGGAATAATATGATTAATTTAAATGTATAGAAATAATTACACGCTTGCTGACAAGCAAATTTATTATTTCAAGAAATTTTACACATATCCGCTTATTATTAACGATATGTCAAGAAGTCTTTGAAAATCACAAAAATTATCTACAATAAAATACAAAATAAAACAAAACTTATAATTAATACAAGTAGCATAAGATTTTATTTATTTACAATTCATTATTTACACAGATAAAAATAAAATTAATTCTCTCTGAAAATAATTTTAACTGAAAAAAAATATAATAAATGGCAAAAAAGTAGGCGAAATCTATTTAGTATTTAGAACAGTTCTTTTTCACATTAATATTTTTTATTTGCTACAATCTGTTTCCAAAATACTGTCGTATAATATTTTTCAAATAAAAAATAAATAAATTAAAAACAGAATCTCGGATACAGACGGTAACAATATTGTTACACGTATTTAACATTATTATACAATATGTTTTAAAAATGTTCACAATTATATTACCTTTCTCTTAGTGCCATATTTTATATTCACTTGAGTACTTACAAATACTATGATGGTTTTAGTATAGTATGAGTACTATGACTTGACAAACAAGTTTGAGGTGTTGTAAAGATTTATTTTAATACGTACATACATACAATCACGTCTTTATCCTTTTCGGGATAGACAGAGCCAAAAGTCTTGAAAAGACTGAAAGGCCACCTTCAGCTGTTTCATTTTAATTTGTTTTTTTTAATACTCTGCGCATTACCCCTTCGCAGTTAATACGTTTTCGCGAGTCGCCAAACAGTGAACAGTTAACTGTAGAATTTTCAGAAATGTTAGTAGCTGAAAACTTTTGCAAAGTCATATTAACCATCCTATGTCAAAACATGAATATAATTAAATTTATTTACAGATATATAAATAGTTTAAAGTTAATATAACATTACGATATTTTTATAGCATCACAGTGATTCATTATTTTAATAAATTAAATGAAAATAGTATGAGATAAATATTAAGGATTGATTCGTAGAAATAACATGGTTGAACTTTTTCATTTTTCTTTATTTTTTTGATATTATGTGATTTCTTAACACTTAAGTTTTGAGAAAGTTAAAATGTACCATCATCGTCTTCCTGATACCAAGCGGCTGATATGTGCCTTTCTTAATAAATAAATAAATAAAATTAAATAAAGTATTTTACTTTGAGCTTTGTTACGTCTGAATCAACCCTCGCCAATTGTTTTTTATTAGATCACTTTAAATATAATTAATTATTATATTTAAAATAGTTTCAAATTATGACACATTCGTGATCTTAATAAAACACATTAATTAACTACATGAATAACAAAAATATATATTTCACAATAATTTTTCAATTTCAATGTCTAGTAAAATTTAAAATATACAAAATTATTCTAAAATATTTAACTAGGTGTGGAATAGGTATTTATGTAAAGGTTTATATTTTTTATTGTCCTATGTTTCTTTTCAAAATATACAATTAAATGCATCAGGCAGGTAAGAAGATAAGATAATTATTAATAAAAATCGCCTTTGCCAAAATTAATAATGGCACACGGCATTTAATAATTTTATAATCGTTTTATAGTGATAATCAAATTCAAAAATTCTTTTGAAGAAAAAAAAGAACAAAATGTTATTTTTAGTTTTGCATAATACGAATGTTGTTAGGAATAAATAGGTTAAAAGTTGGAGATTAGAAATTCCTTCTCTCATGGTTAAATACGGCTCAGTAATATTTGGAACATATTTTTATGTAGAACATTTCTATGTAGAATTTCCAGTCACCAAATCTCTGTTTCACACAAAATTGATACGATTTAACGTATGAAAATGGATGCGTCACATTGAAAAGTGTGATTTTATTTTAACTTAACCAATCATACGTAAAACAAATAGTTTATAAAGCTACCAATTTCATTTTATTCTTTTTAGACAATCACTCGTTTGCATAAATCTGAAAGGACACTTATACAAGGAAAAATGCATGAACACATTTACGATTAGGTATCTATTTACAGAGGTGGTGCCATGAAATTGAAGTCAGAAAATCTAATTAATTATTTTTTTCACAAAGTTATGGAAGTGTTTATATTATAACTATATGTATATCTATGTATTATGTACATCGCTCGAATCCAACTTTACATCAAAGGAAACGCTGAAACAGCAGTCTTCATTTATATAATTCGATGTTTCATTTATAAATTTAAAATTAGATTATATAAATTGAAAAATAAATATCTTTTTTCAATTTACGTCAATAAAATCGTAATTTTTTTATAACATTGCGCCGGTAGTTTTTTTATTTTAAATTAATTTAACCTAAAAGAAGTAGTAAATAAAAAATCTCGCTTCTTGAATTTAAAAGAAGTATTGTGACTTGTGAAAGTTCAGTTCAGACACGTTTTAACGATTAAGATATACATTTAAGTGTAGAGTCAGTTGCAAACGTGAAATATTCCTTTCCTTTCGTAGTCATCCAAAAAAGCTGAACAGTAGCCATCAGGTCGGCTTCATGGCTAAGTTTGCAAAATAAAATCTTAACTCGGAAACAACCCAACCTATACCTATTGTAAACTCCACTTCACATATTTTTAACGCACACATACCTTTTTTATGGCGACATTTTGTCATTAAATTAAATTTAAAATAAAACACGACAGTCCTCTTAAAAAAATAAAAATAAAATATTATCTACTTTAATACACCAAGTTACTTTAAGATTGAGTAGGTATCTATTATTTGGGGGGAGACGTCAATCTTATAACACCCATGAATTCCTTCATCGTTAAATATACAAATTATTTGCGGGTGTTATAAGCTATGTATGTACCACGGGCAAAGCCGTGGTGGGTCGCTAGTCAAAGGTACCTGTGCGTTACAACATGTTAAGTTTACAACATTTACAATGCAACGCGAATATCTAAAATTAGATCTATTCATACCTATTACTTTCCCTTAACATAAAGTCAGTCGATTTAAACACAGCTCTCTCGGGCGTTCGCCAGCAATGGCGTCCTTGTCGTCACGACTTCTCTCCGCCGTGACAGAGTCCCACTCGTCACGCTTCTCCGATCTTCTGCCAGCGTGCCGATGCTCTGTGGTAAAGGTTTATGTATATACTAGCTGTCCCGGCAAACGTTATTTTGCCATATAAATATATTTAAGTAATTTCTAGTTAAAAAAAAGTTCACTAAGGGGTATGAAAAATAGATGTTAGCCGATTCTCAGACCTACAGAATATGCATGCACAATTTGGTTTAAATCGGTAAAGCCATTTCGGAGGAGTACGGAGACAAATATTGTGACACGACAATTTTATATATTAGGTACGGGACTAAGTACACTGATTGAGTTAGCCTCGAAGTAATTTCGCGACTTGTGTTACGAGATACTAACTCAACGATGCTATATTTTAAAATAAATATTTATATAAATAAACATCCAACACCCAGGCCAATCAGAAAAAGTTATTTTCTCATCATGCCCTGGCCGGGATTCCAACCCGGGACCTCCGGTGTCACAGACTAGCGTACTACCGCTGCGCCACAGAGGCCGTTTGTTATAAATTCGTAAATTTTTTTTTAGAATGTACCAGTTGCATTCTCATTGGAAACCAGCACCGAACTAGTCTCTCTCAAAAATACCCGTTTTAAGTAAGGGCGTACTTGACATGGCCACGCCTTTCAACCCTCTAGCCTTGAACCACAAGCCTCAACCCTAAAACTTGGTTCAGAAGTGAATCAACCCAATTTGATTCATGGTTAGTGAAGGTGCTTATTTGGCCGACTGGAGACCTTACTTTCTTATTCACCTTTTCGTCCTTTTCAACATAAACCACAAGGCACGTGGATATAAAAATCACATATATTTTTTTTGCAAAAAAAATTTTCTTTAAATTAACTTAAAAAATATAAGCAAAATCGTAAAGGGAATATTCTAAAGCGAAAAAAAAATCACGTACCACTAAGCTTTGTTGGTAATTCTAACTTTGGTGTTACTGCGCCTCGTGGGCAAGATGCCAAAGGGAACAAATAAATGGAGTTCTTTTTTTCTTATATTTCCAAAGGAACCTGAGCCAAATGCGATTTTAGTCTACTCCAATTTCAGACTTTTATTATGACATGATTTGAGTAATAATTTTATTAAGCTTCATGTACCTAATTGTGGGGGGAAGAATGGAGACAGTGAAAGAAATAAATACTAATAAAATAAATAGTAAATTCGGAGACGATTTAGTGTGTTACCTTAAAAATGTTGCTAAGATTTGAACTATGTATGCTTACAATAGAGCATAAAATTTTGTTTAAAAACATATTCATTTTTAAACTATGATTAAAATTTTCGTAATAATCATTTGATTTAATCCCGTTTCCGAGAGATAATAAATAAATAAAACGTTTATTTTCCGTTTTACAAAGATAATTTTATAAATAGGTTTTATAATTTTTTTTTTATAGTTTGGTATCAACAGAGTTATAGATACATATCCATGTGTCGTGTGGTTCCCGGAACTGTACTGGACAAAAAAGAATACGACCACTCCATCTCTTTCCCACGGATGTCGTAAAAGGCGACTAAGGGACAGGCTTGCAAACTTGAGATTCTTTTCTAGGCGATGGGCTAGCAACCTGTCACTATTTGAATCTCAATTCCATCATTAATCCAAATAGCTGAGCGTGGCCTATCAGTCTTTTCAAGACTGTTGTCTCTGTCTACCCCACAAGGGATATAGACGTGACCATATGTATGTAATAGATACATACCTGAGCATCAGATGCCGGCGTGTTTGGGGTGTGGGGCGTGTTCGACCTCACTTCATGTTGCTGCAAGCTGTGGGTACTTCTAGAGGAACCCACCGGTGGGGATACTACTGACCCGTAGGGCGGTGGCTCTGGGGGACGCTCCAGGTCCCGGGAGCAGTTGTAGTCTTTGGACAAAGAAAAAGAATTAAATTTATGATAATGGGAAAAGTATAGGAGAGGAAAATGCCTATTAGGGTATAGATGTATAGTAAGTCGTATACTTTTATTCGTGGTACACTGTACTTTAATAATATTAAAAATTATAGAATAAAATATGATTATTATTTATACTAGCGACCCGCCCTGTCCCGGCTGCGCACGGGTAACATTTATACATATCAGCCTTTCTTTTAAATCTATAAAAAAGTAATGCAACAAAATCAGTTTATATTTTTTAAGATCTAAGTACTACAACATACATACAAATATCAGACAATGGAACAGACGCGGGAAGAGACTTTGCTTTATACTACGTTTTTTTTAAAGTATAAATACTGCTCCTTTTTCGATTTACTCGGGAGGAATGATCACATCCCTATCAATAATTTAGTCTAAACAAATCGTAAAGTTTTAACAACTGTATTACTACTATAACACAAAACATAATTAACGAGTAATTAAGTTCACAAGAATCTATAAGTAAGATTAAGTTAAGTTTAAAAGTAAAATCAATAAAAAATCCTTATCATAAATCTTTCCATAGCTAATTTATCATAACAGAATAGGAAGCAATAAATACCTTTGCCAAGTGGTACCACGTCGGGGTTTTTGTCATCCGGCTGCATTGGCGAATGGTTTGCGCTGTGCATTGTCCCTTTATACGCCTTTACGGTCTGCAGCGGAGCTAGAAATAGAAAAACTAGGATACATCTCAACAATACAAATAGGTCAGTATTTTAAGATACGGCTTAGAGTTGTAGATAGCTTTTAGAGAGGAAATATGTCTTAGTATTTCGATACTATAATAACTTATTATTGGCCTGACTACCCTTAGATACTTAGATGTGTGTTTACCTTAGAGTATCGTATAATTATAAATAATTAAGTATAGTAATTAAATAGTAAGTAAATCAATTTAAACGAGCTGGAAGAATGTCAGCCAATTAAAGTATTTTATTCCATAGATAGGTAAGTAAGCATGTAAGTAAATGCTTTATTGTTAACTAAATAAGAACATTACAAATAATAAAAATGCGAAAGTTTGTGAGTGTCATTATGGATGTTTTATTTCAATTTTATAATTTAGCCGTCCAGCTTAACGTAGATTTTAAGTGCCGTGACAACAGGCTCTATCTACCTCGTCAAGGAATCAAGACGTAATAAGAGTGTGTGTTGATACATTTATACATACATGTAATCCCGTCTATCCTTTACGGGGTAGACAGAGCCAACAGTCTCGCAGACTTAAAGGCCACGTTCAGAATAATGATGGCTTAATGTGTGTTGACTTCAGAAACTTATTTCATCATTATTTCACTCAACTTATTTCATCATTCATCATTAAATTTTCGTTTCACGTAAGCATATGTTCGGTAATTGTAAATTTATCCCGAAATTAAATACAAAAAATAATTTTTAATTAACTGCTTAAAACTTTTAACATCTTTACTAAGAAGAAGTAGTTGTCTTAATTTGTTCTAAGTCAACAAAGTTGTAAGTTTACCGTCTTGGTGTTTGTTTGTTATTAATTCAAATATTATTTTGTCGGAAACTCAAATGAAAACTTAGCGAAATTTACAGAACTTCGAAGAATTTCCACAGATAACAAATTGGGATGCCATACAAATTGAGTAGGGTAGGTTGTTCAATGATTAAATCTCATACTACGAAATACTAAGCTCAATAAGAGCATTTTACCACGAATTTGTTAATATTATATCATTCAAAGTTGGTTCCATTCCGAGCTTACTTGAGACTTTCAAAGACAGCATGTAAGGAATATTTTTGTTTTTTACAAGTAAGGGAGTATAAAAATCTAAGTTAAAGAATAAATAAAAAAAAGTAAATCTAATTAAAGTATAAATTTTATACTGTAACTATTTGAATGTCAATTCTATCATTAAGCCAAACTACTGAACTTGGCCTATCAGTCTTGTCAAGACTTCTGGCTCTGTCTACCCCTCAAGGGATATAGACATGATTATTTGTATGAATTAATGAAGTGAATATCTGTTTCCTTACAAGCTGCTCGAAAACTACTTGAAGTCAGCGGGCAGTCTCGAAAGACTAATAGGCCACGTTCAGCTGTTAGGCTTAACGATAGAATTGAGATTCAAATAGTGGCAGGTTGCTAGCCCATCGCCTAAAAGAAGGATCCCATGTAATTAACCCTTTTTATTATATAAGTACATCACTTTAGGGCACTATAGGTCTTTAAATTGTACTCATAGTTTATGTAAATTGTTTGTTGCCTAAATAAAGATAAATAAAAAATAAAATAAAATCCCACGTTTAAAAGTATATACCTTAGTCGCCTTTAACGACAACCATGGAAAAGAGATGGAGTGGTCCTTTTTCTTTTTTATATTTATGCCAAGAACCACACGACACGTAAACAGATATGCATGGAGGAAATCTAAGAATCATCAAATTTATCAATGTAACAAAAAAAAATCGGACTGCGCAACTTTCCCGTTCCAAACTTCCCTTGACAAAAATAGATTAAAAATTGCTATTGCGAAATTCAATAGCCAGTTGCCTCGGGTTATATAATAAACATCACATAACCCATTTAGTCAGTACGTCACGTTCACCTACCGTACTATTTTCGTCTTTGTTGAAACAGTATAAAACAAGCGGAGCGTAATTCCGAGTTCAACCGCCGCCCGTATAAAATTTCGACTTAGTATTTACTAGCAGTGGATGGGGTGTTACGTGATGCCCGAGTTCAGTTTAACTTTTCGTTCTATGTAGTTGGCTGTTACTTTTTGTGTAGATACAAATGGAATTAAAAAAATAAATATTTACGGGACAAATTAAACAGTTTGAGTTAGCCTCGAAGTCAGCTCGAAACTTTGTTACGAGATACTTAACCAACGATACTATATTTTATAATAAATACTTATATAGATAAACATTCAAGACCCAGGCCAATCAGAAAGAGTTCTTTTCTCATCATGCCCTGACCGGGATTCGAACCCGGGACCTCCGGTGTCATAAACAAGCGCACTACCGCTGCGCCACAGAGGCCGTTAATTACTTAATTACTTTTATTGTTTAGGGAAATACCGTGTGGTTCCCAGCACCAATAGAAAAAGGAATAGGACCACACAATTTTCCTGTTATGTCGTGACATATGCTTATAAACGGAAATCGAAATAGGCAGTATTTTACAAGGCCTAATGTAATGGCCCGCTTTTTGAAATGCAAATAATTTCGTCTACAACTCTGTTTATTTAGGTACAAGGTAGGCACGATAGCAAATATATGCATAAATGCTGTATTTCGCTTAAGCAATTCAGATAGATTTTGTTCAATGTCGCTATTTTACATTTGTAAACGATTTCGTACATATACATCACTAGAGGCCGCCCGCGACTTCGTCCGCATGGAGACCCTATCAATCCCGCGGGAACTCCGGAATAAAAAGTAGCCTATATGTTATTCCGGGTCTTCAGCTACCTACATACCAAATTTTATTGTAATCGGTTCAGTAGATTTTGTGTGAAAGAGTAACAAACATCCATACTAACAAACTTTCGCATTTATAATATTAGTTAGGATTTACGAGTATATACCTCTTTATCAGGGAACAACAGTATCAAAAATTCTGATATAACAAGTTAAACTTGCTTAGCGTTGGAAATTAGATTGATCAACGGCCTCTGTGGCGCAGCGGCAGTGCGCTTGTCTGTGACACCAGAGGTCCCGGGTTCTAATCCCAGGGAGGGCATGATGAGAAACGTTCTTTATCTGATTAGTCTGGGTCTTGCATGTGTATCTACGAGTATATAAGTATTTATTATAAAATATAGTATCGTTGTGTTAGTATCTTGTAACACAAGTTTCGAGCTTCCTTCGATGCTAACTCAATCTGTGTAATTTTTTTCGCATATATTTATTTATTTATTGAGATTGATGATAGTATCATAATACTAACCCATAGCAGAAGAAGATATACACCGAGCATCTCTCTATAGAGGTAAATATACCTTCTTCCCCCTGGCTTTAATCCAGACTAAATCCTCACCGAACTAGAGCGTTGGTAGTCGAATCGGTAAAGAGTCCGGTTAACACTTTACAGGACAGTACGGTTATAGCAGTGTGCTAAAAACTTAGTAGGTTGACAGCCCGGGCACCGCAGTCGTTTTAAAAGATAGCGTAAAGAGCGCTACGGTGGGCACCGTGCTACGTTCATACTATCATTGTAAAGAACAAGATTTACTGTCTATCTACAAGTTATTCAAACATTGTTACTGTCAAATCTAAGAACTAAAATACATACATATATACATCGTGTAGAACCACAAAAAAGTAGTTGATATAGTGACACCACGGCAATAGCCGTTTAGTTCGCCTAGAACATTCTTTGAAACGTCAAGTCAGTGTCGCAAAAATTTGTGACAGAAAACGTAAGTATTTTACTCATTCTTATAAGATTCATATGTACATATGTTGTTATAAAATATAGTATCGATACTAATGCCATTACACAAATCTCGAACTTACTTTGGGGCTAGCTCAATTTGTGTGATTTGCTCAAGTTCACTTTTTGTCATAGATGAATAAAGACGAAGAGAATAATCAAAAAACTGTTGGAGGATGTGTCGACCCCGGAAGATACCGACGATGATAGTTTATTTGAAACATCAGAAAATACTGAAACAGACCCTTTTGAGGCTAACTAACCGTCTTGTTGGTTTAAGTTTCTATTTATAATAACAGTCCGGTTGTATCCGTACAGCGGGTATGCCCGTAGCTACAGACGTATATTGATATTTTAGTAGTCATTTTTATAAGTACTGCTATAGACGTGGTGATTTTTTGTATGAAAAACCGGAGTGTCACCCTGTGTAATTTGAGTTCAGTATTCTGTCCTGTAAAGGGTTAAGATGCGTGTTGCGCATATAGACACAGGTTCAGAGAGCTTAGGATACAACCGGGACTAGGATGAAAAGAAGAGCCTTAAAGAAGAATCTCAAGTATATGACTGATTCATGTTATATTTGTTTTTTTAAATTATGTAGTATTCGTCAGGAGACTTAATGCGAGTTGTAAGATGAACGCCGCTTCTAAATCCTATAGAGTTAATCAGTTAATATCATATTGCTATGATTATTAAATAAAGCTTTTTCCCGCAACTTTACACGCCTATTAATTTAATAAATTTAAATCTCGATTAAAAGTGAAAATTGCAGTCTATTGTGCCGTGTGGTTCCCGGCACCAATAAACAAAGGAATAGGACCACTCCAACTCGTTCCCATGGATGTCATAAAAGGCGACTAAGGGATAGGCTTATAAACTTGAGATTCTTCTTTTAGGCGATGGGCTAGCAACCTGTCACTATTTACATACATACATATACATATATACGGGACAAATTACACAGATTGAGTTAGCCTCGAAGTAAGTTCGAGACTTGTGTTACGAGATACTAACTCAACGATACTATATTTTATAATAAATACTCATATAGATAAACATCCAAGACCCAGGCCAATCAGAAAAAGTTCTTTTCTCATCACGCCCTGACCGGGATTCGAACCCGGGACCGCTGGTGTCACAGACAAGCGTACTACCGCTGCGCCACCGAGGCCGTCGTATTTGAATCTCAATTCTATCATTTAGCCAAACAGCTGAACGTGGCCTATCAGTCTTTTCAAGACTGTTGGCTCTGTCTACCCCGTAAGGGATAAAGACGTGATCATATGTATGTATGTATGCAGTCTATAACTCTGTATTCTAACTACGAAACCTAAAATTTTACTCAACGCAAAAGTTTTATAGGACCGAAAAGCATTTTACTTTTCACAATAGCGCCACGCAAGACAATGTGTCTAGATGGACGAACCTAACAACGGGTGTTGAACACGCCATACAATATTTAGGTCCTAAACCTTGCCTGGTACAGCCTTGGTGGAATCTATTTGTTGATAGTTCCAATAGTCCAAAATTTTGTTGAACAATTCCGCAGAAACGATCCGGCGACTGAATAGTTTTCACCTCAGTAATTTCAGTTCTTATAAACAGTCTTTTGTTTTAGATTTTGTTTTTATTAGATAGCTTGGTTAGCTAACTTGGTGCTGTGCTTTTCTTTAGGTTTTAAGATTTCAAAAAATACTAAAAGCATGTTTCGAAAAGAACAGTTTTCCTTTCATTTTAGCCTAGCTTCCAATGTATTGTAATTTTATGACACAATAAAAACAATATTTTAAAGCCACATACTCGCACAAAATAAAATTCTGAACATTTCATTCTCATTTCAAAATCAACAGGATATTCGAAATATACTGCGCGGTGTCTCGACTAAGGCGCGCCTTGTCACAAAACTTAATAAAAATGTCGTACAGGAGTGACGAAACGTCTGCAATTTCAACGGGAATGCAGGGCATAAATCAGAATCGAAATGCAGCGCCAACACGGATGGGTGCTCAAGAATTCTAGGCACGCCACAGAACTGCCTGTGTTTGGACTAAGGGCGCTTGCACGCTTGGCGTTTTGGTAGGTACAAATTTTGAACGTACTTAGAGAGTTTGACGGTATTATTACCTATATTTTTTTACAAAGTGTGAAATAAAAATTTCCTGAAGTTCATATTATTCCATCTCAAAATAACAATAAATGAAAAAGAATGTTGGTGTAATAAGTCATTGTCACGTTTCTCGATTATCCGTATATAATAACTATTTGAAAAAAAAAAATTTTTGCTCTTAATATTTTGAGTAGTAAAACGTCGTCGTGGAAAGTGTTTCTATTCAAACCTTGCATTGCTAAATTTTGAATGTTTACTAGTATACATACTTTATTCACATACATTTAACTTGAGCACAAGGACATGTAAAGTAAATTTTATTAATATCTGAAAAACTTTTCTCGTAAAATGCCATCTCAAAAACGTCCTATTCTATCAAGTTTCACAGATCATAGTTGCTATTCCAATAGACGTCCAATTCTTTTCATCACACCGATACAATCACATTGACAATCTCAAAGACCGTATCAAAACAACATTCGATCACCGATCCCCTTAAAAGGCGTATTTACTCAAGCCCGACAAGATTGAGGGCGTGACAGCCAAGTTACCTTTTTTTATTTCTTTTTGGAATTCCATTACGCGACTCAAAGTGCCGTCGAAGACATCTCCGTAAAAATTAAACGTCAGTAAAACGCTGTGTGTACGGTAAACCTATTTTATTTCCAGTGGCAAAGTAATTTCGATTTATTTGTGGTCTAACCAAGTCTTTATGGACTAAAGAAAATACAATTTCGTATTCCGCTGTAGTATTTTTCATTCTAAGAGCAAAAGTTCGACGCTTTTAACTGGTTTGAGAAAGCAAAAGCTATAGAATAGGTACAATAAAAATTTATTACATTGTGGTCGCACAAATTGATGCGTCGACGTTATTTTGAATCTCGAGCTTTAAAATCTTTATTTTATTGTCCAGCTTTTCCCTTGAAAGTTCGTCTTTAACGTTAATTCCCGTTTAAATACAGTTACAGAGTATTTTTCGTCTTTTTTCCCGTACTCCTAATAAACAACATACTGTCAATTTTCTGGACTAGCAAGGTGTAATGGCGGACGTTGATGAACCATCTTCTCTCTTTTTTCTGTCACTTGGATTCATATAAAAATAGAGACAAAGAATGCATACATAAAACTTTTACTAGTCACTTTTAAATGAAAGTTTACTACAAATTGATCTAGTTGTTGTAGAAATGTATGTACGAGTAGTACTACATTGTCTCAATGCTAGTCCATTTTCGCCATTAACTGAATACATATAAGTACTTATTTACCTTCATACTGCATCGGCTGATGATGCCGCCTCCTGGCGAGAAGTGCTATGATGGTGACCACGGCCAGGGTACCCCCTATACCAGCAACGATGCCCAGGGCCCAACTCGTGTCCATCGTACTTGAGTTGGTTGTTTTTGCTTCTGTTGAAATAAAATGTAGATGAAGTAAATTAATGTAAACTTTTTTGTAAGATTAGTAAAGTGTACAACCATTTGTACATGATTGTTAATTTATAATTACAAAAAAAAAACAAAATAAGTTAAATTAATAATTAATGTAATTTAAAAAAAGTATAAAAATATTAATTTGTGAAATTTTCATAAAGAACTGCTTTATTTCTATAATTACTTATTAAATTATTTTTTTGATGAATAACAGGTATTAAGGGGTTGAGGGACTGGTAGATTATTCTTCTAGCATGAAGTCCGCCAATTGTGCTATACATAAGTATTTTGTACAGTAAAGTTTAAATAAATAAATATTTATCACATAAAGTAATGTTTCTAATTCTGTGGGTATTATATATATAAAAAATGAATATTAGACTTTTTAACAATACTAAGCTTAAAAGCGTACACGAATCGAAATAATCTTGATGCAAAAACACAAATGAAGATCCGGTTTGACACAAAAATTCTCTCTTTCGGCAAATCCCTTGAAATCGTTGAAAAAATCATTAGACCAACAATATCTATCAATTTGTAGGCACCATGTGCCGTGTGGTTCCCGGCACCAATAAAAAAAAAGAATAGGTCCACTCCATCTCGTTCCCACGGATGTTGTAAAAGGCGACTAAGAGATAGGCTTATAAACTTGGGATTCTTCTTTTGGGCGATGGGCTAGCAACCCGTCACTATTTGAATCTCAATTCTATCATTAAGCCAAATAGCTGAACGTGGCCTATCAGTCTTTACAAGACTGTTGGCTCTGTCTGCCCCGTAGGGGATACAGAAGTGATCATATGTAATATATATATGTATGTAGGCACCAGAAGAAGCAATCAACATACCTGTATGTAAAGCCAGTCTTGATAACGTGTGTATCCTCAGTGTGGTGGTTTCTGAGCGTCCTCTCGCATTGTGCGCGTAGAACAACAACTTCAAAGCCTTGCCGGACCCAAGACCTCTCAGTATCCAAACTGGCGTGGGAGTTGATGCGTTGGCAATCAAATCGCCCGACTCCCAAGCTTCTACGAAGTAGATTGTGTGGAGACCGCCGTCGTAGCCTGCGAGTATGAGAGACAGTAAGGAGATAATTATTTTGGACATATTATGGGTCATAGGACATAGTATGGATCAAATTAAGGACGTCCTGGTCAGGTCAAAAGTACCCGAAACCGCCGAGCTTGCATGAAGAGAGTTATGAATGTGTATGAAGCAAAGGAAGTATGCAGGGATCGTGGCAAGTGGAAAGAGGTAGTCTCTGCCTACCCCTCCGGGAAAGAGGCGTGATTTTATGAATGTATGTACGTATATTATGGGATGAGAACGTTTTTTGTTTTTATTCATTCACTATATACCTATATTTGTAAAAACTAATATAACGCTTCTCTCTTCGGTAGCATGTGGTTCCCGGCACGCTAGAATAGGACCACTCCATGGATGTCGTAAAAGGCGACTAAAGGAACGGCTAATAAATTTGGGATTCTTCTTAGATAGTAGACGATGGGCTAGCAACTTGTCACAATTTGAATCTCAATTTCATCATTTACCCATACAGCTGAACATGGTCTTTTAGTCTTTTCGAAACTGTCGGCTCTGTATTACCCGCGAGGGATATAGACGTGAATATATCTTTGTATACCGTTTGTAGCTTACAAAACTGTCTAACGAGTGTTCTCCCAGAATCGGAACTGGAGCATTATTGAGATAAAGAACAGGAAAATATTTAGGAAGCAAGATAGTTTTATGAAAAAAAAAAAGAAAAAAAAAACAGAAATGATAGAATAGCCAGCATTTAAAACTACCAAACTAACCGGCCACACATCTTAGCTCAGCTGAATCATCAGTGAGGTTTATAGAGGTACAATTGAACGGCGGGTCAGGTCTGACAGCTGGTAGAAGCGTGTATCTGCACGGTTCAATCTGCTGGCCAGCCAAGTTGGTAGCCCTGCAAGCTAGGGAACCGTAGTCGGCTTCTGACGTAGGAGTGTATGTTAGGATAGACCGCCCTGCACTGTCGATGGTGTATTTTCCCTGTTGAAGATATGAATTTTATATTACAATTTAATTTTACTACTGACTAGTGTAGATTATGGCGCAGCGGGAGTATTATAAACGAACTTTTTACATACATACATACATATGGTCACGTCTATATCCCTTGCGGGGTAGACAGAGCCAACAGTCTTGAAAAGACTGAATGGCCACGTTCAGCTATTTGGATTAATGATAGAATTGAGATTCAAATAGTGACAGGTTGCTAGCCCATCGCCTAAAAAAGAATCCCAAGTTTGTAAGCCTATCCCTTAGTCGCCTTTTACGACATCCATGGAAAAGAGATGGAGTGATCCTATTCTTTTTTGTATTGGTGCCGGGAACCACACGGCACTTTTTCTGAGTAAGTATCTCATAAAACAAGTTTCGTTGTTGCTTCGAGGCTAATTCAATCTGTTTAATTTGTCCTGTGTCCTATATTTATCCATACGTTCGTTCGTCCATTGTTTTTTTTATGTCAATTAATTAATCTATGTTACTTTTGAGTCTTTTTCTAGACTTATTGGCTGTTATAACGTCGTAAAAGATAAAAAAAACACATGTAACATGTATGTAAGATGTAAATATTATCACGAGTTTCTCCATCTTTACTTCCTAAGCCTAAAATAGTTACAACTTATTATATATTTGATATCCATATATGATTTTCAGACCCCTGTCGTGATAACTAACATGACCTTGACTTTTACTCTCGATGAAAGCTCCAAATCAAGGTAAGCTAATATCAGATACGGTGTGACGTTTGGGTAAAACGTCGCAGGTAAGAGTGATGACGGATAATTTAAAAATTCATAGTATAACGACAATTTTTAGAACTAGTGTTGCAATTTTTAGGAGAGTATGGGTTTATCTATAGACGCAAGATTCAGCAAGAACGGCTTCTTGCTGAATCTTGTGTTTATGTATGTATGTCCTGAATATAGCGGCTACGGTTTGAAGGATTTAAAAAAATGCAAGTTAATGTGTTATTTATTTTATGCTTTTTCAAAAATGCCTTTTACCGAAACCGAAAAAGTGTAATAAAAAGCCAGAGTGGAAATAAAAGACGATGTCAAGGTTACAACAGTTAATATGGATAATAAAGTATACATAATTTTTAATTATGCTTTAGCAAAAAAGCAATAAACTACAAAGTCAAACAATAATAAGCTGGAAATTAAAAAATAAAATAAAACAAATATATGCATGCTAGATTGGGATTTATTACAAAGTCCGTAATGAGAATATAGCGTGTTTCTTGGTTTTGATAAACAAACCTGTTTTATATTTTTTAATGCTGAATTAAATTATCCATTAAAGTTTTCATGTAACTTTTTTTTATCAAGTTTGAAATTAAATGTGGATGAGCTGCTTTCTTTATTTAGCTATCGAACAGATTTCATATCAGTTAATCGGTAATCCCAGGTATTGGTCAGATCATAGCGTCAACAAGTGAATTCATTGTAGCTGCTAACTAAAACATTTTAAAAATTGACGCTATTATGAACATGATAGCGTCAATTTACCGCAAAACAGTTGGTAAACAATTTGAAATGAGAAAAACAAGAAAAAACTAACAAAAAGCTTAAAAAAAACTTTATTATCGTGGGTATTTTAAAAAAATATGAATACGTTTCCTAGTTTTGTAAATTTATTCCTAGTTATGTAAAGTAGTTGTGTAAATTTGGATTAATAAATACCTAAATTATTCACACAAACTTCTCATTCAAAGAAACAAAAAATCCATCAAGATAAAATCATTTTTAAAATTAAATTTAGTATAGAGCTCTAGCAACCCTATATAGAATTTGCATCCAAAACGTTCGGTCGCATTAGCATTCTCTCAACAGGTCCTAAGTTTACCGGGTCCAACTCAATAGTTCCCATGAAGTTATTTAGGGTCCAGTGAAAGTTCTTCGACAGGAGAAAGACGTTCACTTTATTGTTTTATATATTTTTTTTAATATACCTATGCGGAAGCAGTTTACGGTAATAAAATTAATATATCCAATGTCTTCATAAAAATAACACTATGAACTCCATCTCTTTCCCATGGATGTCGTAAAAGGCATCTAAGGGATATACTAATGAACTTGGGATTCTTCTTGTAGGCGATGGGCTAGTAATATGTCACTATTAATCTCAATTCCATTCCATGGCCAGCTGTACGTTGTCTTTCGGTCTTTTTAAGACTGCTAGCTCTATCTACCCCGCAAGTGATATAGGCGTGATATACATACATATATGTATTATTGGATAGTTTTGAATTTGGAATGAAATTCAAATTAATCGAATAATTCGTTCGGTCGCATTCAGGTTCTCAGTTCTAACGTTACTTACTGGGTCCAACTCGATAGTCCCCAGGGAGTTGTTGAGGGTCCATTGGAAATTCTTCGGCTGGGGAAACGCGTTCACTTCACACGTCACTTTCGCTGGTTCATTGAAGGCGGCACCGACTATAGCTGTCATTGTGTTTGTGCACACTGGTTTGTCTGTGGACAAATGTTTGTTTGTTTGGTTGTAATATCTTTATTGCATAAAAATTTACACAGTAACAAGGAGTAGTACATAGTTATAAAGGAAAGAAATCACTTGCAATGGCAGACTTGTCCCATGAAAGGATGTTGTTTCAAAATATGTTTACCCATACTTATATTAACAGAAAAAAGATCGTAACGAATATACTTATGATATTAAATTAGTTTTGAATTTGGAAAGCAATTAAAATATTTGAAATCAAAACTGAATCATCTAATTTCTGACTGGCCAGTAAATATTTACATACTAATAATACTTAATACACTTTAAGAACGATTTCATAAGAGAGAGAGAGAGATGATGCACCTTCAGGATAATATGACTAAAGGTGGTGAGCAAATACCTATTGACTGACTGACAAAACAATATGCAGCTCAAATAGGCTTAGGAAGATAAATTTTGCATGTCTGCTTTAGAGAATTGTTAGTTAAGAATTCTGGGAAATCCCGCGGGAAATAAAAGACATATTTCGTTCCATGCTTAAACAAGACCTTTAAATAAATGAGAACTTGACTACATAAAATACACAAAAGCAAACGGCGAACCCAAATACGAGCGCAAAAGTTTTCAGGAAAAAAGTATTTTTTTCACGAATTTTCTCCTTTATACCAGACTTGTTTCACTTTTTTAACTTTTTTTTTTCGGAATACAAGGCCGAAGCAATACGGAATATTAACGTGTTGATAACCCTCCTAATAAAAAGACTAAGGGATAGGATTCTTCTTTAAGGCGATGGGCTAGCAACCTGTAACTATTTGAATCTCAATTCTATCATCAAGCCAAACAGCTGAACGTAGTCAGAGCCAACAGTCTTGAAAAGACTGAATGCCTACGTTCAGCTATTTGGTTTAATGATAGAATTGAAATTCAAATAGTGAAGGGTTGCTAACCCTTCGCCTAAAAAGTCGCCTTTTACGACATCCATGGGAAAGTGATGGAGTGGTCCTATTCTTTCTTGTATTGGTGCCGGGAACCACACGGCAATAAATAAATCTATTCTATTCACCAAAACTACACCCGAAGAGGTCGACACACCTACGTAGGTCGCTCGGGGTATTATAAAATTTAAATATTTCAAAAGTGGCAACACTGTATAATAATGTAATTATCGGCCATAATGGTGGGTTATGGGCCTTGACCTAAAAATGTCACGCTACACTGCACATGCCACTGTGAAATATTAATAAAAATTATACCACGATTACGTTTTAAAAGCTATTTTGATGACCTCCGTTTAGTCGGTGCAATGGTAAATTCATACATACATACATATAATCACGTCTATATTCCTTGCAGGGTAGACAGAGCCAACAGTCTTAAGACTGATAGGCCACGTTCAGCTGTTTGGCCTAATGATAGAATTGAGACTCAAATAGTGACAAGTTGCTAGCCTGTCGCCTGAAAGAAGAATCCCAAATTTATGAGTCTATCCTTTAGTCGCCTTTTACGACATCCATGGGAAAGAGATGGAGTGGTCCTATTCTTTTTTCTAATGGTGCCGGGAACCACACGGCACGGCACGGCATGGTATGGTAAATTCATCTGAAGTGTAAGGCCCCAGATTTGAACCCCGGCCCCCACGAATGTTTCTTTTTCAAAAAAAAACTTTGTTATTAGATAAAGATAATACAGGTAGGTATCTTAACAATATTACACAGTCAATTAAAAAAAACTTAACTTTTTTTTCTTGTTAAGAATAATTCAAGTTTAAAATAAAGCTTACAATGATATTGTTCTTAAAAAAATCCTGTTCTAAATTTAGAAGGAACTCCGCTCGATTATGCCCAAGTTGCAAATAATTACATACAAAACCCTATAACGTGAAGCGTAACAAAAAAACATACGATAACGATTCGCAGGGTTAATTTCAAACGATATATCAAGGGATTAACCCTTCCCATTTGTTATTTCGATATTGACGCGGTAAAAATGTAAAATGAAAAGAGAACGGAATATCCTAAATAATATATGACGCGAACACACATACATACATATAATCACGTCTATTTCCCTTGCGGGGTAGACAGAGCCAACAGTCTTGAAAAGACTTATATAACGCGAAATATTTAACGTGAAAGTCATATTGTTAGTTTGTTACCTCTTCACTCGTTATTTACTGAACTATCTTATTGAACATTTGCATATATATAATAAAGGGTCTGGAGGAGTATATAGAGTTAATAAGGTAGTTTTCAAGTGTAGTTGTGTAATTACATTCATAAAAACACGCATCTTTCCCAGGGGGATAGACAGAGACTACATCTTTCCACTTGCCACAATCCCTGGATACTTCTTTCGCTTAATTAACACTTCATCACTTACTCAGGTAATAGGCACCATAAGTTGTTTATACATTCAGTCAGAAAAGTATCGGGAATGGATTATTTATTTATGGTTCCAAATTCAAATTTTTGTTTTTTTTGTTGTTGTTAGATTGGCACAACTGTTTTCCATTTTGGCGCGGAGTTTGAGTTGCATCTGTTGTTTACATTAAATACAGTGCTATTTTTAGTTATATCATATCTAGTGTGTATTGCTAATTTCATAATGGATAAAAACATCGAACAAAGAGTTTGTCTTAAATTTTGCATTGCCAATGGAATATCGTGTTCGGAGTCACTGAAAATGTTACAGAAGGCTTACGGTGAATCGACTTTATCAAAAACTCGTGCTTATGAGTGGTACAAAGCGTTCAAAAGCGGTCGAGATGTGATGGAAGATTCGCCTCGCTCTGGTAGGCCATCAACGTCTGCAACTGAAGTTAACATCGCAAAAGTGAAGGAAATAGTGACTGAAAATCCTCATTCAACTTTGAGAGAGATAGCCACCGAACTTTCTGTATCTCACGAGTCGATCCGTACCATTTTAACTAATAATTTGGGTATGAAACATGTTGCCGCTCGGCTAGTCCCAAAAGACCTGAATTTTTTTCAAAAACTCAATCGCATGAGTGTCGCTGAGGACATGCTAGAACGAGTCAATTCCGACCCAACATTCATGAAACGCATTGTTACTGGTGACGAGACGTGGGTTTACGAGTTTGACATGCAAACTAGTCAACAAGCTTCGGAGTGGCGCCTTCCAACTGAACCGAAACCGAAAAAACCACGCCAAAGTCGTTCAAAAGTCAAAGTCATGTTGACTGTTTTCTTTGACTATCGCGGTGTTGTGCACTCGGAATTCTTGCCGGAAGGTCAAACGGTAAATAAGGAATATTATTTGAGTGTTATGCGGCGTTTAAGAGAGCAAATCCGACGAAAAAGGCCAGATTTGTGGAAAGAAAATTCTTGGATTTTGCACCATGATAATGCACCTTCGCACAAGGCCATCATTGTGAACGAATTTTTAACCAAACACTCAACAAATACCATCGAGCAACCACCATATTCACCAGATATGGCTCCAGCCGACTTTTTTCTTTTTCCTAAACTCAAATTACCACTTCGTGGCACCCGTTTTCAATCGGTAGAAGACATAAAAGAGAATTCGCGGCGAGAACTGACCTCAATTCCGGAAACAGCGTTTAAAAAATGTTTTGATGATTGGATTATTCGTTGGCGTAAGTGTATCGTTTCTAAAGGAGCATATTTTGAAGGTGATAAAATAAATTTGGATTAATAACAAACAGTTTGTGTATTATTGATCTTTTCCTGCTACTTTCTTGACAGAGTAGTACATCTGTTCTGCCTTTATTCCGTGACAAAAATCCGTTGATTCATTCAAATGTTAGGGATTTTTTTTCCGTAAAATATATACGTGATTTTCCGTACAAATACACAGATTCTCCTGTCAGTACAGTGCTGTAATAAAAGGGTCGTGGTTTTGCTAAATCCTTGTAATCTTTGGATGTACATCTGTCACTAGTGTGCGATTGTGATATATCAAAGTGCTGAGATTAAATTCGGCGATTTTATTTGTATAGCTGTTTAGGTATAGTATACACTAGCTGTGCCCGCAACTTCGTCAGCGTGGAATAGTTATTTTGGGCATCATTGAGCCCTCAAGGATAAATCATTTTATAATTTCAACGTAATTTCTTTTACCGATTCTTTCAAATTACTTACCCAAGAGAACATGTTATTGAAAGACTGCCTTAAAAAGCTCAAGTCAGAGTAGCGTCACATCGCATCGCGTCGCGTCGCATCGCGTCGCGTCGCATCGCGTCGCGTAGCATCGCGACCACGTTTAAAATTTAGCACGCGTTACCACCGTTCAATTTGTTATTCTGACGGCGTGAAGTTGTGAATCTACCTGTACATCGGATATGCAAATTTCAGCCACATGCTTCATACAAGGAAATCTATGCGCGAACGGTATGAATGTCAGTAGTTGGATTTTCATTTCCAACTACATTTCACTTATGCGTTATTCATGACGCACTTTGTGGACTGCGGGTAACTGCTTGGCAAATATGGGTATTTTTTTTATCCTATACTGTTATCCTTTACGGGATAGCGTAAGGCGTAGCCATGGGTGGTATTAGGATCGTGATTTCGTCTATTTTTATCTTCTACTTTTTATCCCGGAGTTCCCGTGGGATTGATTCCACGCGGACGAAGTCGCGGGTGGCTTCTAGTACATAATATATTGATTTTAGATAATAATACTAATAAAATTTAAATTCCGAGCTACACCCAACTATTTATGTAGCAAACTTCCCTTTTTCGTTTCATAAATAATAAATTCATCTTCTAAGAAAATTAAGGGGAACGGGCTTCGGGAGAAACTTTAACTCGGAATACTTTGAAATGTGTTTAATATACTTCCTAATTATTGTACAAAGTTGTTCACAAATCAATTTTGTAAATTCAAATTTGAGCGAAATTTCACTATCAAGGGACTTTTTAGAAAATAATTTAAAGTATTCGTCTTTGACTTAGCCTATGTGTGCTAATGTAATTTATTTACAAAAACTCATACAAACAGAAAGTCATTGTAAAGTCATGTCTATATTTATTGCGGGGTAGACAGTGCCAAAAGACTTGAAAATACTGAAATGCCACGTTTAGCTGTGATGCTTAATGATGGAATGTAATTCAAATAGTGACAGGTTGCAGTAGAATGCCAAGTTTATTAAGCTATTCCCTAGTCACCTTTAACGACATCCATGAGTAAGATGTAGAGTGGTCATATTATGAAGTGCCGGAAACCACACGGCACTGCCAATTTACTAATGCCTTTTTCAAATGGGTCTCTTCGTTCTTACTTTATTTTAGTATTAACCATGTCAATTAATTTGTGTACAAAAGAGTTTGAAAAACGACACTAATCTAAATTGATTTTCAATAAATATGTTTTTGATACCACGTTTAGCATAATTAATATTTAAAAATTTATGTATGTTAAGTACTTAAATGGACCCCAAATACAAAAAAAAATATTAAGATTGTGGTACTTAAATATGAACTATATGATGACTGAGAGGGAGTGATTCAGAAATAATGAATTTAAAATGAGACGACAGAATGATGGTTGAAGTGAAAGAAGTAAGTATGCAGTGATCGTGGCAAGTGGAAATATGTAGTCTCTGTCTAAACTTCTGGGAAAAGGCGTTTTTTTATATTATGTAGTATAAAATATAAATAATATATATTATAATGTTGTAGTACAAGTATAAAATGACCTCTCTTTTACATTTAAAATGACAATTTTTTTGTATAAAAGGCCGAAACTCATTTCAGCAGCAGTTAGTTATTTCATTTTGTAGTTTCCTAATTATACAGCTTACCTCGTTCTAACTACAGCCAGTTTATAAGCAGTTATAACACAGAAAACTAAAGTAACTTATAACGAGTCAACTTGTTAAACCGGCTGAATTCAGAAGGTACCAACAGGATTGTAGCTTCAATGTTCTGGTCAGCTCTTGTATTTAGAGGCATAGCGGTATTTTTTTTGTTTGAGTTTTGTTCATTTACTTATATAATCACGTCTATATCCCTTGCGGGGTAGACAGAGCAGGCAGTCTTGAAATACTGTCAGGCCATGTCAGATGTAAGCTTAATGAATTGCTTCCGCTCATTGACATTGCTTCCGTGAGAACTTTACCTAGTTTGAATCGTGGTTATCGCGCTAGTAAAAAATAATTTAACGATAAGTATACACAGTTAAGAAATTAAATCGTCCTTTTTTTGGATGCTCCTGGTAAACACAACTACAATCAATTTGTAGTTAACTAACTACATGTTTTTACACAATTTCCTTCGCAAATGTTTATTAACAGTTTTAAAAAAATTATCTTCCTAATGCATGTTAAACTAAGAAAATGAACTACTTACAAATAACTTGAAGGTTGACCGGCGGGGATTTCCCGTCGCCCTCCACGTTGGACGCTATACACGCGTACTTCCCCGCCTGGTCGCGCGCCACTCCCTGCAGAGCTAGGTGTGCCGAACCGGCAATCACTCCCGCTCTTTGGTTGTGTATCATTAGTACACCCTATAAATAATATTAACTTTGAAATTATATGCAGTTTGGTTGCCATCACTAGTAGAAAAAATAATAGGACCACTCCGTCGCTTTCCCATGTATGTAAAAGGCGACTAAGGGATAAAGGGATAATAAACTTGAGATCCTTCTTTAAGGCGACGGGCTAGCAGTGACGGGTTGCTAGCCCATCGCCTAAAAGAAGAATCCCAATTTTATCTCTTAGTCGCCTATTACGACCGGTATGGTTCCCAGCACCAATAAAAAAAATGAAAAGGGCCACTCCATCTCGTTAACGTGGATGTCATAAAAGGCGACTAATGGATAGGCTTATAAACTTGGGATTTATCGTTTATACGAAGCCAAACAGCTGAACGTGGCCATTGTCTTTTCAAGACTGTTTTATATCTCTTGCGGGGTAGACAGAGCAAACGCTCTGTCTACCTCGCAAGGGATATAGACGTGACCATGTGTGTGTGTTGACCTAAAGCCACCGCTTAAAGGGAGTGAATGTACAACTTACGTTGTGTTCCCATACAACTTTGTAAGCCGGCGGATTAGCGCGGACTACACACTCGAAGTACACATCATCACCTTCCTCTATGTCGTTGGGATTCAACTTGGAGCCGAGCTGAAGGGCCACTATCGGAACATCTGTTGACAAACAAAACTTAAAGTTTCTTGGATGTGATAACAAAGAGATTTGAATGTGTTGAACTTCGGATTGATTATAGTTATTCGTAGATCTTATCGAAGTGGACACAGCTGGATTGAACTCGAAGCTGTTAGTTTTAAATTTTGGGTGGACTGAATGAACTGCAGTCGGTTAGAAGAGTATGAGAGAGGAAAAGAAATGGAAATATAGGCGGGTAGGTGTTAAGGCAGGCAACCGATAAAATTAAAAAAAATATTCGATCCGTCAAAATTTTTGTAAACGAAAAAAAACTAATAAACGCACAATTATAAAAAAAAAATATGAATTTGTCAAAAATTATCTTTAAATTCTACAAACATTTCAATAACTTTTTTAAATCAGAACTTACAATGCAAATTGAGTTTCATTGTAGACTCAAGTACAGTATGCTGCAGTTTAGTGTGTGTAGCCCTACACGTGATGACTCTTCCGTCGTGTTCCATCCGAGGGGTCCATCTTAGGTAGGATATCGTCTCGTTCTTGTCTTCGGAATTCTGAAAAAAACAGAGTATTTACATTGTTCAAACATCTATAGTTAACCATGCATCTTCCAATTCTGAATGAGCAGTGACTTAATTTTCCACTACCGTACATATAAAAGATACATGATCCCTGCTTGTTGCTTATTGATGATGCCCTAATTGATAATGCTTGCATGATCTTTTGTTAAATTATTTTTATGTAGCAGTGTGATTCAAATTCGATATATTTTCGATGGTCAAGAGATATCGCAACTATTCATCTGATTCTTCAACGCGTTTTTTAGTTTATTTATCTGCTTTGACAATAATGAAAACATAATATGAAATAGTGACGACAAATAATGAAAATGAAAGAATTTGGATTTTTTTTTAATGAAGGTAATTCAGATGTCAATTTTCGAACGAAAAGGAAAACACAATGTAACATACAAAAAACTATGGTAGTTGTTTTTAAAAGTAAACAAATTGTAAATCACGTTTCTCTTCCTTCTAGAAACATAAAATTTTCAAGGTCACAGAAACAATTATTATCACAACGAAACTCAAGTATAATTTCAGTTTCGAAATGATAAATGTCTCTGTTATTTACATTTTCCTTAAAGTTGTGCTTTGCGGGAGATTGATGACCGCTACGTAAATGGCACTTCAAATTTTCTGTTGCAAGCATTAGATTCAATTTTATTATTGCTATAACAATTTTCTTAATATGGTAATGGAAGCGGACCTTTATAACGTACAAAAAATCTTCGTGGCACATTTGGGTGTCAATGCTTACGGCAGTCCTGTGTTCGATTACCAGTTTGTCCCATTATTTTCTGTCTCATCTTTACTAACGTCATCTAGCATCAAGCCTAAGGTCCGCTTTCAAAGTTTCTCGCTCCACTTAACTCTTTTTTCGGCATCCTCAGTTTTAATTTCATTAGCTAGCATGCTATTTTTTGCAACATAATGAATTTTAATAATAAGTCACTAGCTAGCATACCATCTTTCACAACATACCGCATAATAATAATATCTCACTGTTTATAAAAATGTTGAATCAGTTCACCATCATTTAGATCCCCAAAGAAACCTTCTGCCCTAGTTGTTTCCTCTATTATATGAGAAACATGACTTATATTACGATTATTATGATCCATTGCATGATAAAGAGCAGGATATCACGTATTTGGCGTTCTTAACTAAGGTTGGGACGTCAATTTGGACTGATATTTTCCAACCCACTGTCCACTAACAAAAACAGTCTTCATACTTACACACCTTTTGTATAGCAGCATCCATAGGCTTATCATCCAGGAACCAGGTGATAACTGCCGGCGGCCGCGCTCCTACTGCTCTGCAAGCTATCTCCGCCTCTTGTCCGACTGAAATAGGCTGTTCTCTGGCTAGGATCTCTACTAGAAGTGGCCTCACTGTAAAAAAGAATAGAAGTTTCAATAATTTCGGCCTCTCTTATCCATGGAATATGAGAGCAGTTCATCTAGGTAGTAGCTATTCTTTGGAAAGGTAAAGACGCAAATGAATCAAAAACCCGAACACATATTGGATCATCTTTGTAAATTCAGTTTTCTGAGCGTGCACGTTCCTATTCGATGTTTTCTCTCATCGTATAAACATCGGTTAGCAAACTATGACATTTCACCAAAAAAGATATCTTTGATACGCAGTATGATTTAAAATTTCAGTCCGCCTTCAAGGAAAAATCTAACACAAAAATTTTGAGCAACATTTATTGCCAAATAAAAACCGATAACAAAATTGAAGTCTTCTAAAACAAGGATCAATATAAAACAAAGTTCCAACGATTTAATGGAAGGCAAGCGATTCGAAGATAATATCCATTATAGTCTAACCGAATTACCCAACTTCTAAGCTTTCATAATCCATAAATCAATAATCCAATGTTCAAAAGACAACAATACATTATAAACTTGAGCATTAAACAGAAATAGAAAGAGGCTAATGGATACACATTAACGGCACCAACAGTTGAAAAGTGTAATAACAAAAATAATACTAAAAGCGGGCCGAAACGTGAGTTTGGCGTGCATTACTGAACCACCGAGTTATATTATAACGGTGAATAATTTCCTGTTACGTTGGCGGGGCAGACAATGTGGCAAATAAAAACTAATGGTGGGGCGGTGGCACAAAAGAATTTTGTGGCTTGCAAGCTGTCATATTTGAGATTATCCCGAGGGATCTAGGCTAATCGGCCAGATTTGCGTGGATTCACCGCAATAACCGAGAATGAGATGCTTATTGCGGATGTTATGAAAGTTTTTTCTACTTCAGGTAAGTAAATATTGACTGGGAATGAATTATTTCGGTTAGTAGGGGTGTGAGGCTCATTGGTTTCCGGCACCAATACAAAAAAGAACAGGACCACTCCATCACTTTTCCATGGATGTCGTAAAAGGCGACTAAGGGATAGGCTTACAAACTTGGGATTCTTTTTTAGGCGATGGGCTAGCAACCTGTCACTATTTGAATCTCAATTCTATCATTTAGCCAAATAGCTGAACGTGGCCATTCGATCTACCATTCGATCGAGACTGCTGACTCTGTCTACCTCGCAAGGGATATAGACGTGACTATATGTATGTATGTATGTATGCGCGTGTAACCGGCGCCGATTAAACGCGTGACTTTAAAAACAGAATAGGTACGTTTTGCCTTTTGATTCGTTCTATGTTTTTTTATAGTGTGAGTTTTCTCTGTACCTATAAGTATTTTACTAACTCTTCGGCTAGACTTAAAAATTAAAAATTATTCTAATCAGACAAGACAATGTATTAAGTGATTATTAAATATTCTCACCGGCTTATTAATGAGACTAACGAAATTAAAAAAGTTAAGTCCATTAATATAATGAAGATTAATTTCGATATACTTACACCACGCCGCGTGGGATTTGGACGGATTTCATAAAAGAATTTTAGAAAAGAGTATTTTTATTTTAAAAACAAAGGTTACGGAATAAATTATAGTATTCACATTGTCTTAGTACCTATTTTACTGGTTTCGAATGGGAATGATCCAGCCTCCGTAGCATATACTCGCGACGGCCTTGTTACCAGGCGAAAAACAATCGCTGTCCCGCTTTTTATTATGACGTGAAACGGGACAGCGATAGGTTTTCACGCGATAAAAACGGCATCGCGCGTGATATGCTACAGGGTCAGTTCCCACTTATAACCACAACCAGTGACTTGCATGTCTAGATTTTGGTCTGATTATTTTACATTACATTGCTGTAACATTATTAGGTTTATAAGTCATAACATAGATACATACATACATACATAAAGTTAAGTCTATATCACAAGCAGAGTAGACAGAGCTAACAGTCTTTAAAAAGAGACTGATAGGCCACATTCAGCTGTTTGGCATAATGATGGAATTGAAATTCAAATAGTGACAGGTTGCTAGCCCATCGCCTAAAAAAAGAATCGCAAGTTACTAAGCCTATCCCGTATTCGCCTTTAACGACATCCATGGAAAGAGATGGAGTAGTCATATTCTTTATTTGTATTGGTGTCGGGAACCACAAAGCAAGTCATAACATTGATCAAATTTTAAGTTTAAGAGCAATTTGTGCATTATGTATCTGTTCTTGAAATGACCTCTGTATAAACTTATGAACTTGACTGTACTTCAGTGTGTGGTAGTCATATATCATAACCTGGTCGTTAAGATGACATAGTGTGTATCACCTTTCGCACTACTATAAAATGTCGCAACCCTCATAGTGCCATTTACTTTAATATAAATATCCAGTTTAGAATAAAATATACAAGGTTTTGCTCCTAGCCCACGTTAATTTTAAATTCATTATTTCGTTGCGGTGGGGTTTTTAGAAATCTTATGATGATATACATATAAAATTTCATCAAAATAAATCCAGTGGTTTAGACATAATAGCGTTAAAAATAGCCAAAAAGACAGATTGTGGGATTGTATAGTAACATAACAGGAATGGACACAATAAATTATTTTATTTGTTGTATGTATAATTTTTTTTTTCGTTATTAATAAAACGTTGATCAAATTATAAGTTCTTAATTGTGCCGTTTAGTTCCCAGCACCAGTACAAAAAAGAATAGGACTACTCCATCTCTTTCCCATGGACGTCGTAAAAGGCGACTAAGGGATAGGCTTGCAAACTTGGGATTCTTTTTTTTAGGCGATGGGCTAGTAACCTGTAACTGTTTGAATCTCAATTCTATCATTAAGCCAAACAGCTGAACGTGGCCTATCAGTCTTTTCAAGAATGTTGGCTCTGTCTACCCCGCAAGGGATATAGACGTGATTATATGTATGTTAGTTAATCAAATTATGAGTAACTACAGATAATTATAGTAAATAACTTCTTTTACCGTAATTAATGCAATTAATGTACAAAGCGTGCGTTGTCACTCTAAAATTGTATATAAATGCGTCGATGCCATTAGATTAATAGCGAATAAACGACACTTTAATCCAAAATTAGAAGCAATTATTATTGAAAATGGACGCTTTTGTCCATCAAAGTGTACGCTCGATTGCATGTCAAGTTATAGAACTCTATGACGCTGTAATAAAGGCGATTTTGTAAAGTTACAAATGAACCAACGTAACGTAACAGCCAACTATCTCCAAAATAGCGCCAGACATTGAAAAATAGACGCATTTTTTGTTTACATTATATTGAAAATTATGACACGCAAATAAGGTCATCCATTGAGTATTATAAAGAAATAGTAATTTGAGTTAAACCATATTCTTCAGACATTTTTACCACAGATTAACATTAAAAGCGAACGAAAACCCAGGCGCTAAACTTTAAATTTCAGGCGCTGACGTAGCCAAAATGAGGATATAAAGCGCTAAGTTGGCAACACTGGTAACAAAAGCTTTAATAGTGTATTGACACCGTTCGGGTATTTTGTAACAATGACGTCATAATCGAATTCCTCAGGCATATTTTATCCAGATATCCCTTCTATTGTGTAATATTCTATGAGAGGTGAAGCGTCATACGCTATTGTGAAGCGACCTTTCACCTTAGCTCGTAATAATCACGGGTCAAGTAATAAGGGGAATGATTATGGGGAATTGTAATGAGAAATGCGTGTCTATACAATTTATTAGCTACATTTTAGACTGAGAGCGTAAAGAGACCTTTTTGATTGATAGTTTCAGAGTTAGTGCCGAATTTAGGCAAGGTTGACTTTAATAGGCTTTACAAAAGATACAAAATAAAATCTAAATTTCATGTTTTAAATATATTTATTTTTCTTTAATTTGTGGGTAAATTTATATGTATATCATTCCTGATACGACGTATGTGTAAAAATGTGTCAGTAAGATAAAAGCTTTAATTTTCAAGGGCTATAATTAATTAATACCTTCTTATTCCTAAATCAAAATCATCACTCTTTTTACCATTTGTGAGATGGAATTTTAAGAAGTCCTTTTTTCATAATCTCCACTGAAAACTGAAAATTTTTCAAACCAACTCTGACCATAAATGTGGAAATGTATTCCACCTGAGAACTTAATAATGTATGCGTTCAACTTCACCCTGTATAAAGTTCCAGTTCACTTTGACAATCGCCTACATTCCTCCCCTAATGCTATTTTGCCGACGGAACCCGACGTTCCATGAGTTATTATTCAATAACTTAGCTCTCATCATAGTGACACGATATTCACATTAGGCGAGTAAGAAGGCAAGAACAAAGGCGAGTGGAGAGTCGAGTTGAATCAGATATAGTCATGAGTAAAAGTAGAAGTCGGTTTCTTTAACCCATTATAAGACGTATAATTGTCTATTTAGGTTTTTTCAGTGCATGTGTTAGAGTAATTAAATTATATGCTAACAAGATGGTGTCGAGGTAGCCATTTAAGCCCCTGATACGTACAAATAAAGTAATGACTCCATCAGGAGCGATAGACCAGGAATAAAATTTCCCTACAGCTACTGATAAGTTAAATTTAACTTGCTCGTGCTAAATGTAATGAACTAAAATCATATAATAATGACATAATCGTGAAAGAGAATAGAGTAAAATAGAGGCCGCCCGAGAATTCGTCCGCGTGGAATCATTCCCGCGGGGACTCCGAGATAAAAAGTAGCCTATATGTTATTCTGGGTCTTCAGCTACCTACATGCTTTGGCAGTCATCGTAATCGGTTCACTAGTTTTTGCGTGAAAGACAAACAACAAACATCCATACTGACATCCTGACATACTCACAAACTTTCGCATTTATAATATTAGTAGGATATAAACAAGTCCAAGAGATTTCAAACATGACATGAAGTCTTAGATTTTGTTGAGTATAATTTAGTATTTTCAAATATTTTGAACCTGGAACTGTCCTTTCAGATAAAGTATTTTAGCAATAGTATCATTCACAGCATGTAGATAAATGTGAAACTTAACTCACTATGAATGTAAGGCATGTTTAGTTTATGCCTACTTAATAACACAAATGAGATTGCTGCGTAGAAGATATTTAGGGAGCATTTGAGAATATATTTGTTCTTGTGTGCAAATATTATTTTGGTAGGCTTATATCGTGTGATTTTAAGCAATCTATATCTTCAGTTATTTGAGATAAGGAGTTGGTTTATCGGGATACTTTATGACTCTTACTTCCTGGCATATTATAAGTGCATGTACCCGGTTATAAAAATAGAAACATTCCATATCTTTACCATGGATATCGTAAAAGGCGACTGAGGGATAGGCTTATAAACTTGTGATTCCTCTTGTAGGCGATGGACCAGAGACCTGTCACTATTTGAATCTTAATTCCACGTGGTCAATTAAACATGTTTTTTTTTTCAATCTTAACAAGACTGTGGGCTCCGTCTACCCCGCAAGGGATATAGGCGTGACTATGTTTGTATGTGTAAATTCAATAATTAATAAAACACTTACAATAAAGTTGAACCTGTACATTAACCCTCGCCGGTGGCACCAATATTGTGTTGTCTGCTGTACATGTATAAACTGCCTCGAAGTAATCCCTGGTGAGCTTCGGTATCCTCAGCTCCAGCAGGCTGAGCCTGGAGCCATCTTCCACTGGCTCTAGTGTGGCTATGACCTTGTCATTCCTCCACCATCGCAGTCTTGGCATTGGTTTCCCTATGGAGAGAGTTAGAGGTTAGGTTTTAGGGATATTTAAACAAGGGCATTCTTCTGTGAAAATATGCGGCCCACAAAAAAAGATAAAATTTAATTGACAAGTGAACTCGGCAATTCTTTTGCTAAATATTACGGCTAATTATACAGTATAAATAAAAACGTTTTTAAAAAACATTTAATTTAATTTTTTTTTCATCGGAATATAAATAATTAAATATATACGGGACAAATCACATAGATTGAGTTAGCCGATAATAAGTTCGAGACTTGTGTTACGAGATACTAACTTAACGATACTATATTTTATAATAAATACATGTATAGATAAACATCCAAGACCCAGGCCAATATATGTATGTGTTTTGCAGTATGCATGTGCACTTTATCGCACCACCAACTTAAAGTTTTTCTGTTTGGTCAGCTGGTAGACTGGTAGAGAATGCCAAACGGCCGCCTTTTGTACATATTTTATGCAATAAAGTTTTAAATAAATAACATTGATCGTATTTTCCATTGCTTTGTATACGATAAGATAGATAGATAGATAGATAGATAAAACTCTTTATTGCACCATAAGAGAAAACATACAAAACAACACAAAGCAGATAAAGTATATGGTACAAAGGCGGACTTATCGCTAAAGCAATCTCTTCCAGTCAACCTTTGGGTGGAAGGAAACCAAACAGGAGATCGGCGTTGGCGCAGAGCAAGATGAATAAATGTTTGAATATAATAAAATATATACAGAATATATATCTATATATAATACATATAAATACATACAAATACGCATAAATACATAATAGTGTAGTGTGTAGTGTCAGCTTCTCAGCCTCCGAATATACAAAATTATGTCAAAGAAAAGGCTTTCCAAGTTTTGTTTACTATGTCGTACCCGTAAGACATTTATAAATAGTCACCTTACAGTACATTATGAAATAGCTTTAGTAAATAGCTTACCTCCACTTACAACGCAGGTGAGTTTGAGACTTGTATCTTCTATATAAGGGCCGGCTACTCCGACTACTTCTTTGTCAAGCTCGTCAAATATCTTCGGTTTCTCCGGTAATTCTGTAAAAGAGATATTATGTTTAATTATCATCATCATTTATCGTGTGGTTCCCGGCACAAATAGAATAAAGAATAGGATCACTCCACCACTTTCCCATGGATGTCGTAATAGGCGACTAAGGAATAGGCTTATATATTTGGGATTCCTCTCTTAGGCGATGGGCTAGCGACCTGTCACTATTTGAATCACAATTCTATCATTATGCCAAGCAGATGAGCGTGGCCCTTCAGTCTTTTGGTGACTGTTGGCTCTGTCTACCCCGCAGGGGATATAGACGTGATTATATGTTATTTTATCATGTTGTGTTGGTCCCGACATTAATGTATGGGAGTGAAAGTTGGGTATGGCAAAAGAAGCACGAAAGCAGAATAAATGCAGTGGAAATGAGAGCGTTAAGGAGTATGTTGGGTGTGAAATTGAGTGACCGGATAAGGAACAGCGTGATAAGGGAATGTTGTGATGTGAAAGAAGATGTAGTTACAGGAATAGAAAAGGGTATATTGAGATGGTTCGGTCATGTGGAGAGGATGGATGAAAACAGGTTGACTAAGCAGATATACAAGGAGAGTGTGGAGGGAAAGGTTGGAGTGGGAAGACCTAGACGAACGTATCTTGATCAAATTAAGGAAGTGCTGGTGAAGGGTCAGGTCAAAAGTGCCCGAAACCGCCGAGCTTGCATGAAGAGAGTTATGAATGTGGATGAAGCAAAGGAAGTATGCAGGGATCGTGGCAAGTGGAAAGAGGTAGTCTCTGCCTACCCCTCCGGGAAAGAGGCGTGAGTTTATGTATGTATGTTTATCATATTATGTTTAGGAATAAGCAGAATCTTGTTAACAATTCGCTATTTATTATTTCTTTTTATAAATACATTCGAGTGCGTTTGACCTCAATCTACCTGCTACTAAGGAATCCTAAGGTGATGCAGGTTAAATAATGCCTTTTAGTTCTAATCCCCAAGTTATTTGTATCGGGAAAGAAAGATGCGGGAATTCCAAATCAAACATTACAAAAAAGACCAAGATCTGCCTGTGACTAAGAACGTTTGAAACTAGGGTAATTAAAATGAGTATTGAATCCTACTTATTTTTAGAATGTTTTTCCAACTAAAAGCTGGCTGGAAATCGCTAATACTCTTTATTACTTGCCCGTCAAAAGAGTCCTATAGACCTTCTAAATCGTACAGATCAGTACCACAAACTTTAGTAAACACGATACTGAATAAACGATATTTGTATTCCAAATACTGAGAATCACACAGTGTAAAACGAGTAATTCCAATTTATTTAGTGCCGTATATCTGATAGAATTTTACGAGCATGTAAATTCTTTTAACAGGGATTACTTGGAATGTCCTTACACACGAGATAAATGTTGACCCGAATTTATCAGGATTAAAGGGTGATTCAGATCAAGTGGCTCCCGTGTTATCCCGTGTTATTTGTTTAAGCCTTTCTGAAACGACCTTTTGATGAGATACGTCAGTGAAGAGGATTGGGAAGTTTTACCAGGATTTTCGTTCTATTTTTATAAACATACATATATATAATATATATCTAGATTAGTAAAGCAGTTTAGATAAGATTACCACTCCACTCCACCGACAAGAGTTAGCTCTTAAATTTAAGAAGAAAAAGACCATAAAAGGACGTCAAAAATAGTTATTTCATTTCGTTGAACCTTTTCTGTTACGACGACTATTTTTTGTAACATTTTAGATTCATTCTTACTTGCATACTACTATTTGATTACCCAATTATTTCACCCATTATATTATGAAGACCCAAATAAGTATTAAATAACTAGCTGTCTCGGAAAACGTTGTTTTGCATTTTGTGAGTATGAAAAATAGATGTTGGCCGATTCTCAAACCTACTCAATATGTTAACAAAATTTCATGAGAATCGGTCAAGCCGTATCGGAGAAGTACGGGAACGAACATTGTGACACGAGAATTTTATATATAACATAAACCGAGCTTGCGTGAAGACAGTTATGAATATGGATGAAGCTAAAGAAGAATGCAGAGATTATCGCAAGTGGAAAGGTGTCTCTGCCTATCCCTCCGGGAAGAAGGCTTGATTTTATAATATAATATAAATAAATGAGAAAAACCTAGAAGACACAGATCACCTATTTCCTCTTCAGAATAATCTTCTGTCGAATATAAAACGCCTCATCTAGAAAATCACAATGTCCTCGATAAGATTACTCCGGGCAAAGTAATTTTGTGTCCGTACGTCTCTGCGAGGCCTTTATTTTTGCAATATACGGTGAAGAAAAAAGTTTAATGTAGGGTAACTCAAT
The DNA here is from genome assembly GCF_032362555.1 of Amyelois transitella. Taxonomy (NCBI): domain Eukaryota; kingdom Metazoa; phylum Arthropoda; class Insecta; order Lepidoptera; family Pyralidae; genus Amyelois; species Amyelois transitella. The sequence goes on from NC_083509.1 coordinate 10,871,820, forward strand.
TATGGCTATCCCAACGTGCGTGCGCTTTTACTACTGAGGAGTTTCGAGTGCAGATGGGTAAGTCTCCTGTGGCCCTTATTGTAACCTATTTTAGAATAAAAGTACGGAAAACTAGTATTTTAAATTGAAGATACTGACTGACCCAACGAGGTCATTTGTAATTGATACCTAAGACAAAATAAAAATCTTTCCGGAATATCACGAGATCTATAAATGTATATATAAAAGAAGAAAATGAATGAATGACTGAGAACATATCGACACAGCTCAAACCGCTGGCATTTAGTTCTTTTTGTGGACTAGGGGTGCACTAAGAGTTGATTTCAATGATCCCGCGGGAAAAGGAATTATTATTGATTTTTAGATTTATGCGAGTGAAGGCACGAGCGTAGGTTAGTATAAAAAAATCAATTCTATACTCCGTCATACTAAGTCACTTACTTGGGATTTCTCCAATCTTATTTTCCAGTTTTAAATATCAACTTTTTAAAATTTTTTGAAACAAACAGTTATATGATTAAAATCAGTAATTATTTTTAATCAGACCCCCATTTTTCTTCTTAATCAGATTCTAAAAGCGTACATCAAAGTTAATTCATAATTATTTATGACGTATTTTCATGACCTTAAAAGTTCATTTTGACCCATTTAACTTTGCTATCATTTCCCTGTGAATGTGAATTAAAAGTAAGATGAGGAAAGTTTGGAATTGACCGGCTTCGTACAGATGATGAGGTCGCTTTTTGAATGAATGTTTTGTCATTTATTTCATTCTAAATTTCAAATTTTTTCAATTACTTTAAGGAATCATCGGTCGCAATAAATAACTATAATTAGAGCTGAAAATATAATAAAAAAATAACGGAAAATTAAGAATATAAAAATTTTAGCTTTAAGTATTAAGTATATACATACATATATTTGATCACGTATATGTCCCTTGTGAGGAAGACTGAGCCAACAGTCTTGAAAAGTCTGAAAGGCCACGTTTAGCCTTAATGATGGAGCTGAGATTCAAATAGTGACAGGTTACCAGCCCATCGCCTATAAGTGGAATCCTAAGTTTATAAGCTCTTCTCTCTCTCTCATCACATAACTTTTAAGACATCCAGAAGAAAGTTATGGAGTGGTTCCATTCTAAAGTGCCAGATATCACACGGCACACTTTGATAACATATAAAGGTAAGGTAATATGAAGAGACAGTTAAAAAAAGGTTATAAAGGTTTTTCTATACAAGTTTATACAAGTTATTGATAACTGTGTGGCGAAAAGTACACCAATACTTCATAGGTAAGTCACCCGGTTAGAAATTTATGTTTGGCTATGACAAGCCAAATAGGACCAGTTTATCGACAACATCTTGCCAGAGTTACCGTATGAAGGAATAACATTTTAGTGGTTATGAAATATTTATTAGGTAAACATTTGGAATGATAGATGAATATTTCGTTTTTCTCTGCAAATTACGTATAAAAGTTGCTACTTTCTTTAGTAATATATATATAGTTTAAGATCTGTATTAATGTGGGTAATCTTGGTTTGATAATAACCCGTTCTTAATAAGTGATTATAAACAATTGTTTCAATAAATTTTATTTATTATTATAAATACCTACATATTTCTTGGTAAATCTATAATATTTTTGTTTTTATTATGTTGTTTTATATTATTGTAGATAACCTAATAAACTTGAGATTCTTATTGTAGGCGATGGGCTAGCAACCTACCACTATTTGAATCTCAATTCCATCATTAAACCATACAGCTGAACGTGGCCTTTCAATTGTTTCAAGACTGCTTTCTACCCCTCAAGGAATATAGATGTTACTTTATTAGTATTTTTTTTTTGTATCTCAGACCGTTTGATACCTTTTATATTTTACGTTTTTGAAATAATTCATCCTAATCGCATTATTGAGAATCAATAATGTACAAATTAAATCCGTTTAAAATATTGTTCCGAATACTGAGGTAAAACAATTTTACACAGCCTACTATCACATCACCTTGCCTCTCCAATTACTACCCAGCAATAAATTCAAAGCCCAATCAACAAATTCCGAATCACTCCGAACCTTCCATAATAAACCTCTCGAATTTATACTAGTGTGAATTTGTACTGGTGATTAATGGCGCGTTACAAAGCCTAATAAAGAACCCAGCCTGAAGCCTGCTATGCCCCTATAAAGTAACCATTTTGCTTAACCGCTTCCCCACATATTGCGTTTTGGCGCTTAGCCAATTTCAACTTTATTGGCGTAATTTATATCCTGTTTTATTACCTCATCAAATTGTGCATTATTTTAGAGTCTAAATTTAATTGAAATTTACTAATAATTATGATGAAATAGGTATTTTAAAAACGATTGTGCGAAGGTAAGAACAACCACTGTTGCAGTGTCAAAGAACGTAAATATCACTAACTAACATATCTATGTTGGATACTAAGATATTAGGGCCTGACATGTCAACATGATAAAAGCCCTCACATTTGAGAATTTGCCGTGTAGTTTCCGGCACCAATATATAAAAGAATAGGACCACTCTTTCCCATGGATATCGAAAAAGGCGTCTAAAGGATAGGCTTATAAACTTGTGATTCCTTTTTTATGCGGCGGGCTAGCAACCTTTCACTTTATACTCATATGAATCTCAATTCTATCAGTAAGCCAAACGGTTGAACGTGGCCTATCAGTATTTTCAAGACTGTTGGCTCTGGCTACCCCGTAAGAGCTATAGACGTGATTATATAGTATATATGTAAATTTCAGAATAAAAAAGGACAATTTTTCCAAACGGTTCAAAAATAATCTAAACAAATAGGTGACATAGCACGCACTGTTTTCATACAAACATCACTGATCCACGCCGATTTGCGTACGTCACGATCGCACCGCTAAATCGTGTGTTAGGTCGGCCAGCGTTATTTGCCTTCCCGAACTTCATTCCCGTGAAATTTTTAATTGACTTTTAATAACTTGTAATTCAAGCTATAAATATACATGCGTTTATAGATATAGTCTATATACTCAAATTGTGTCAGATTAGTAGCCCATCGCTTACAAGCGGAATTTCAAGTTTGTAAGCCTATCCCTTAGTCGCCTTATACGACAACCATGGGAAAGATATGAAATCTCAATTCTATCACTAAGCCATCCAGTTTAACGTGGCTTTCAAGGCCGTTGGCTCTGTCTACTCCGTAACGGCTAGTGAGGGATATACTCGTATGTATGTATAATCTAGGTAATTCTTTTCGGCCGGAAACTACACCAACCACACAATCATACACAAAGAAAACCTATTTATTTGATTCTATAACGGAGCGGGAGATACAAATTGCTGACTGAATGTTTAAAGGAGCGTTCAGACTGCCGCATTGGAAGTTTGCAGTTGCCAACTCGAAATAGTCGGCGATAAATATTAAATGAAACGATTCTAGTCGGTGCTTTCCTATGACAGATAGCTAGCGCCTAGTTGCATAGATAATCTTGCATATCTGGCAATAGTTTTTCAAATAGTCACATTTGTAAAATTTTCAATCATACATAAACATGATCAAATTTATTTCATTAAATAAATTACTGAGTAAATATCTTTATTTGAGCTTTAATGAAAAATTATGTAGGCGTCCTTTACCTGTTATGTTTTGTATGTAAAGATATGTATATGCCTAGTCTATGCCTACTCTGAGGGGTCTCACTTGCCATATATACTTTTTCGCTTCCTCGAACTTTCATTTGACCGTTGAGATCCAAATAGTGGCAGGTTGCTAGCCCATCGCCTAAAATAAGAATCCAAAGTATATAAGCCTCCCTTAGTTGCTAAAGCTAGTAATATATTTTTTTTATAAATATACGGGGCAAATTACATCAGAGTTGGCCTCGATGTAAGTTCGAAACTTGTGTTACGAGATACTAACTCAAAGTTAATATATTTTTTTTATGATAAATACTTGTATAGATAAACATCCAAGACCCAGGTCAATCAGAAAAAGTTCTTTTCTCATCATACCCTGGCCGGGATTCGAACCCGGGACCTCCGATGCCACAGACAAGCGTACTACCGCTGCGCCACAGAGGCCGTGTAGTAAGCTACAAATAATTCGTTTACCTATAACATCGAGCGAGATCTTGTGATTTCTCGTCGGCGACACCTTAAAGTCAACACGACATCTGTACATGGCACGGTCTGTCGCCAAAACATCGTAAATACGAAGCGCAGAAGGAGCTTTCTCGTTCCATTTTGCTCTCCCAGCGAGACTATCGTCCGCCCAGTGCGCAGACGCAGCGTTCACTCGGCCGTCGTAACTGGAACAAAATATATCGGTTACATATATATATCGGTTAATTTATTTATTTAAGCTTCGAAACGGTATTATTAACGGTATTATTTCGGTTTAGTAACCTGTCACTATTTGAATCTCAATTCTTTCTTTAAGCCAAATAGCTGAACGTGGTCTATAAGTCTTTTCAAGACTGTTGGCTCTGTCTACCCCGTAAGGGATATAGACGTGATTATTTGTGTGTATGTATGAAGAAACGGTATAGTTTAATTCGAGTCCTTTTGAGACTTTGACTCTGTCTACGCCGTAAGGGACAAATACGTGACGTATGTAACATTAATTTAATAACAAAGTATGCAAACAGCAAAGTTTCAATACCGGTTACCCGCTCACTTCTCTAGAGAATAGCCAAGGATGCCGGATTTGGAAAGTCAGGTTTTTACATGAAGCGACTCCCGTCTGACCTCCGCAACTTTTGCAAGGGAACCGAAGCCATATTGAATCATAGCAAAAACCACACTAGATGCATGTGCCCATTTCCTTAGTCGCCTTTTAAGGCACCCATATATAATCGTGTCTGTTCACTTTGTAATTAAATATATTAAAACCCGAATCATTAATAAATACGACAAAACACTGGTGATTCACGATGACTTAAACCACTATTAAACAGGTCATAAAAAAACCCATTTCTTGAGAGAAATTGCCGCACTTAAATTAGCGTGACCTTCCCTCATAAATAAAGCAAAACAGGCAACTAATAATCACATAATAAATCCACACATACGACGGCATTATAAGTAATGGTTCCGTATTTATTGTTAAGATAAGAAATTTAAAATGGTCAAAAAAGTAAAAGGTTTTCATTTGGAAGGCAGGTTTCCAGCCATTAAAATTGGCAGTTCTACTGAATCCTATCGTAAATGTTATGGAATTATTTTACGTCATGTTAAATAGCAGTTCAATCCAATTTGTGAGACTGTAATCAAGAATTTTAAATGAAAATTTTTTATCCCGGAGTTCCCGCGCAATTGATTCCACGCGGACGAAGTCGCGAGCGGCCTCTAGTATTTAATAAATCTGTTAATTTACTAGTTATGTACTTCATAATGTTACAAAAAAACATGCATTTTGGCCCCCTTGTTGATTTTCATTTTGAAAATAAACAACTCAACGTGAAAAAAAAAAGTTCCTTTTAAACAAGACCTCCTTGCAAATGGTTCCCAAAGGTTCCCCTTATACAGAAAATACAGACATTAATCCTCAACGTGGAAACTTCTGGACGAGTTTAAGTACGCCCGGGGAACTCCAAAAAAATGGGCAATTACTCACTAGCATTAGCACAACATTTCAAAGTCGTTGACATCGTTTATGCGGTTCAGGCATAATTATTGTGTGGCCTACTGTACCATTTGTTTCTCTACTCTGTTGAATATTCAATGAATGGTGTGTACACTCACCTGCAGGGAAATATGACTCCCTATTTATATAAACAAGAATCGAATAGCTGTATAATTCATCTATAGACGACCGTACATTTGAATACGTTCACCTTGTATTTCTGGTGCGATATACTATTGAGAAAAATTATAGCTGGTGTTAATTTTTGTACTAGTAAAATTAACATCCTCATAACATTATATTTTTCCCACGAAACTAAACATCCAAATATCTTTATCATTTACTTATTCTGTAATAGTGTATTATAGAATTTCGTCTTGAATATGAAAATGTTATGCCTCGAACCCGATGGTAGCTATCATCAATCACCTTCGATTGAAGGTCTAAGATCTATAGAAAATATACTATATTAGTCATAATCCGTCATACAGACGTGACGGCAACAGATCCAACAATTCCTATGATAAAATATAGCAATACAAATGTGCAATATTACTTATGTTAAACAAAAAACTTGTCTTATGTAATGGCTTTTGTCTTTATCTGTAACAATCATATATTCACACAAAATTTCATCAAAATCTATCCAGTTAGATACCAAGGAGTTATACATAATTTAAACTAAGTAAGTATTTTATTGCCATTTTGTACCTGTTTAAAAGATATATATCCTTTAAACAGGTAATCTTTAAGCTAAATTTCAATAGCATTCAATAATTGGGCTCTAGAGCTGTGTGTTCTAGCTCTGTTCAAACCTAATTCCATCCCAATGAATCCAAAAGAATAAGTAGCACCTTAATGCTACAACTTTCATGTTAAATGCTCCTGTATATACATATTAAATATATATACAGGAGCATTAATAAATAAATGACTCCAAAAGCGATTAAGTAACAATTTAAGTGCGTGTTAGATATATTCCCAACGAATGTGTTCTGACAACACTATCAGAGTTCCAAAAAAAAAAATACTGCGTACAACGCAAGTACTTCATTAATGGCTATGAATAAAAATTAATTACGAACGGTAGTGAGTCAGCTGGTTTGAAACGAGCCACTTTTCCACGTAAGCAGTACGTTCTGCTAGTCATGCAACTAATGTGCCTAACATTCGGTCTTTTGTCTGATACGAGTGGAACGAAACGTTTTGCTAAACTTTATTTCTAATGGGAGTGAAGTTTGAAGGGAAATTTACATTTCGTAAATACATTACGACTTCATCGTAAAGTCTATAATCACATGTCTGGCAAACACTACATAATTTCATGATTTCATCCCATACGGGGTAGGTAGAGGCGATAGACACATAACTAGTATGCACTATACGTACCATTTCATCACCTGCATGATAGACTAATCCAATAGTCGTAAGACTAGAAGACCACGTTTAACTCTACTTGTTGGTGAAATGAAAGTCAAATAGTAACAGGTTGCTAGCCCATCGCTAATAATAATATTTCTCTTACAAACAAAATGACTTGTCTAAAAATGATTTCATCAACTTTTAGACCAACTTATCACTCAAATTCAGAAAACTTGAGTACATAAAATCAACATTTATCAATAACATAATCGATTCGTTGCCAACTTATTGAGATTTTGAGTTTACCGAGAAAATAGATTTCATAAATTAATCGAAGGTAAATATTATTCAGATACTGTTAAGTAAGATAAGGACTTCCAATAATTTTTGTATGAAAAAAATCTGACAAACCGAGCTTTTTGTGCAAGAAGAAATAAAGAGCTAAGTGCGAGTCGGGCTCTCACTTTCAACATTTGGTTTGTATTTTTATTACTTCTATAGTAAATAAATGAATTAATTCTCCGTGTATACTAAAGGTCCTAAATATTATAACTAATTATAATGATCTTAGGTCTGAATTTGAAATTTAAGTAAGAGTGTTGAGCATTCTTAAGAGTTTATAACGATCAACATACTTCTGGCGTTACACCTATTGACCCCGTTCTTACCTCTTTGGAGAGGAGTATGGGGTCCATCTGACCACGATGCATGTTACATGAAGCGAATCCTATCTGACTTTCACAACTTTAACCCAAACTGGATCACAGTTCTTATTCTTTTTTATTTTAAACTAGCTTTCCGCCCGCGGCTTCGCCCACGTGTAATTCGGTTATATATAGCGTTTTTTAATGATCTCGACAGGGCTTTTTCTTCCACAGGCTGAAATCTTGTTACAACTGGAATTAAATATAGCCTGTGTTACTCAGGGATGATGTAGCTTTCTAATGGTGAATGTTTGAAATCGATTCAGTAGTTTCGGAGTTTATCGATTACATGTGTAAACAAACAAACATATAAAAAAATAGAGGGAAATCAAGGGCAAACCTCAAATTTACAGGCAATTACGTTTTTGACAATTTCATAGATCTGTTTAAGTATTTGCGTCTGATAGTCATCATCCCATGTGAATGAACTGATGATGGAAGGTACAACTCCTCAACGGTTAGGAGTTGAAAGAAAATTCTTACGAAGTTATACGTACATGTGAGGCTATTGACCTGATAATAAAAAGTAAATTTCATTAACGTAAAGAATTTAGGTGAAAATGGATGCGGACAAATTTCGTCTCTTCACTTGTTTCCTTTTAGCTGTTTGTATGGGTAGTGTTAACACAAAATAGGGATTTAAAGGCGTGATGTTATTAATGTTATGCATGTATGTACATAATTATGTATGTTATTATGTATGTTAAAGAGACGACTGAAAGTTGTCATACAAAGTCTTTTTTTTTTAAGGATGGGAAATCATCAAATGACCTCTCCCGCTCTGGGTGGAACGGAAGGGAGTGTCAGACTTTTACTGACTAAAACCCACCTCGTTCCTTCAGTTGCCCTTTGCGTTCCGGGGCCACGGTATCTCGTTAGAACTTTCCCGCAGCCCCGGCTCAGTTTATCCCGTTTCCCCCCCTTGGGGGTTGACATTTCAAAAATCCCTTCTTAGTGCTCACTTATGTTACTAAAGGAACCTCTGTTAAAAATCTCAGACTCCTATACCGAGCGGTTTCGGCTGTGCGTTAATAAATCAGTCACCCAATCGCACCCCCTAAATCACGATTGAAGGCCCAGTTTGAAAAAACTTATAATGTCAAACATATTTACTTGCCTATGTACGTGTTCATGCCAAGTTTCAAGTTTATAAACCCAAGGAATAAGATTATTCATAGAAACGTTTTTACCCCTTTTCCCCCCCTTGGGGGTTGAATTTCCAAAAATCCTTTCTTAGTGCTCCCCTACATATCCCAAGGAACCTACATTCCAAATTTCAGCTGTCTACGACCAGTAGTTTCGACTGTGCGTTGTCTGTCAGTCAGTCACTCAGTAACGGAAGAGTTTTATATATATAGAAGATGTGAAAATTGTTAATTAATTTCAGCTCTGCGTCGAAAGATTATCTCACATTTGCTTTTGCCTTTTCTTCTTAGCCTTCTTCTATCAGCATTCTGATGTAGGCCTCCTTCATCTCCTTCCATTCTTCTCTATTTTGGGCAGTAAGAGTCCAATTGCTGCCCGCCACCTGCTTGATGTCGTCTTTCCATCTCATTTGTGGCCTTCCCCTGGGCCTTTTACAATATTAAAAATAAAAGATTGTATCATAATCTATAAATCCACTGGAAGGTACAGTAAGTCCAGTCGCGCTGACACAGTAATGTATTCTTAACCATCCCCGCTTCCGACTTTAATGAGGCCTCGACTGAATTTCTAAATAACTCCAAGGCTTGTGTGATAGGTTACACTCATGAATAGAAATGATCAGAAAATTGAGAAGTTTTTTAACTAAAACACAATGAATTGTATTGGTACCTTCGGTAACGGTTTTAGAAATATTTTCAATGTTTCGTCATTCACTTGTTTTTATCAATTTATCAGTAATTATTTAACTAGTTACATTCCTACCAGGGATAATGCAACCAATAAAAGAAATTAAAGAGTTTATTGACTGACTGACTCACATATCAACGAGACTTGAAATACTGCATAAAGGTGCATTATGTGGGCTAAAGGTGTACTAATAGAGGATTTTCCATTTGAATTTCGGCACATAGTTTCCCTATATATTCTAGTGAACCCCTAAGCTTTAAAAGGAAACAATATGCTCAAATTCTAAGAGACAATTTTCCGAATTTCCACGGGAACGGATATTAGCGAGATATTTCATATCACGCGGGTGGAGCTTACTCTAATATCATACAGCTTATTCTTGATACAACCGACTTTAGTCCAGAGTCTAAACAAAATCTAACATAACAGTGAGATATAATGAAGGATTCATTTTTAATTGTCTTCCAGCCATTTTCATTGCTCGCTATCTCTGAATCCACCGGATCAAAGTGGGCATGCACGAGTTTGAATTACATCGCCGGCTTGCATACGTATTCCTGTTAAGCTGAATTTCAGAATAGGATTCGTAGGTATTTTTAATTACGCTTTCGGCGCAGAATACAAATATTTCGTGTGTAATTAAAACTTGGACATTAACTATATTTCGTCCGTTAGTATAATTGAAACACTAGTAGAAGTGGTATCTGCCTACTTGTTTTCTGTTCGATTGACTTTAAAAAAGAACACTTTGCGTGAGTCAGTCAATTTGATTGACTTAGTAAAATACACTCTGCGCTGGCACACATTTTCTTCACTACCATACCAGGGAAGCTTTCACTAGATTAATGTGTTTATTCCCTCAGTCGCTTTTACGATACCATGGGAAAGTGAAGTGGTCCTATCCTGGAGTATTCGTAAAAACTTTACATACATACATACATAAAATCATGCTTCTTTCCAGGAGGGGTAGGCAGAGACTACCTCTTTCCACTTGCCATCTCGGCATGATCTCTGCATACTTCCCTCGCTTCATCCACATTCATTAGGTACTCTCTTCATACAAGCTCGGCGGTTTCGGGTTCTTTTGACCTGACCCTTTACCAGACGTCCTTAATTTAATGAAGATACGTTCGTCTAGGTCTTCCCACTCCGACCTTTCCCTCCATACTCTCCTTGTATATCTGCTTAGTCAACCTGCTTTCATTCATCCTCTCCACATGACCAAACAATCTTAACATACTCTTTTCTATTCCTGTAAAACTTTAAGAGGCTTTTTTTTCTAATGTGATTCCAAGTCCGCAACACTCCGCAAAATGGTTAAATTTTTTGCGTTATAAAAAGTAATATACATTTCAGCGTACGCCTGTTTATAAGCCACTTAAAACAAAGGTTCTCATTGTAATAAATCAATGATAAGAGCCGACAATTATCTGTAATAGCTCCTTCAAGATAAAGGCTGTTGTTTTGCGAAGCACCAACGCTTGTATTTACGAAAATATGTTTTAAATAAACTTCGGTTAGCAACAAAGGAAAAAGGAATAACGACAAACATTCTTACCAGTTCGTTTTTATCTAAGGCATTGTTTAAAAAACGCGTGGAAGAAGAATTAATTGTTTAAAACTTTCACGATTTTTGTTTTCAAATTACTATAATATACTGAGTAACAAAAATAATTTTTAATATACATAATTGAATTAAGTATTAAAATTATATATAGTGAGAAGTTAAAACATACTGTGGCGACACATATATAATTTAAAAAGTATAAGTAAAAATTCTAGTGTGTAAACTGAGTCTCTTTGATGATAAGCAATGTGAGGTTCTTAACACGCAAACACAAATAATACCTAATCCCCTTGGGCTCAAGAATTCCACAAAAAAAAATCGAGCAAAAAACTTCTAAGTTACAACAAACACAAAAAGAGGAATCGATCAAACATTACTACGAACTATTAGTGACACGAGTGAGGAAGAACAAGAAGAAAAAAAAAACCAAAAGAACCGCGAAACAAAATAAAAAACAAATCACTGTCAACTCCAGTCACTGGGCGAGTGATGTATTGTGGCTGAGCAACACGCCACTTAGAATAAACATTAGGTTTCACAAGAAATAAGTAGTACGTACAATAGAATAGGATTCACAAGGTTTTCGTACTAAATAGGTACAAAAAGTGAAATTGCGAACAGCGACCGAACAACTATCCTAACGTTTCGTACGTTTGAAATCAAGGTTTTCTGCTAAATACAAAAAGAAAAATTGCGAGTCATGTGGTTAGAAACTTTTCAAAATTAAATGTGGACATCGTAATAATATACATATAACGTCTATATCCCTCGCGGCGTAACCAGAGCTAAGAGTCTTGAAAAGTCTAAAAAACCAAATTCAGCATAGCTTTATGATGGAATCTAGTTCAAATAGTGACAGGTTACTAGTCCATCGCCTACAAGAAGAATCCCAAGTTTATTAGCCTATCTATATATTATCTTGATCCCCAATGGGGCATCCAATACTCACAAGAATAAGTCACAATCAGTAGGATGATCAATGATGACTCTGAGATAGTGACATATTGCCAGAGCATCATCGTCCAAGATAAGAATCTTAACCTTATATATCATATATCTTTCCCTTGACTGTTCTATACAAATCGTTTGGGAAAAAATAGATCTTATTTTACTCCCTTAAGCCTGGTAAAATGGAAGTGTCAATTTTTTTTTTTATATTTAACGGCAGCGGTAGTGCGCCTGCCAGTGCCACTGGAGGTCCCGGGTTCGAATCCCGGCCAGGTCATAATGAAAAACGACCTTTTTTTGATTGGCCTTAGTTTTGGATGTTTATCTTTATAAATATTTATTGTTAAATATACCACCGTTGAGTTAGTATCTCGTAAACAAAGTTTCGAACTTACTTCGAGGCTAAGTCAATCTGTGTAATTTGTCCCGTACATATTTATTTATTTATTCCAAGATATCGAACTATTTCAGGTGGCGTTCAGTAATTACTTCCCAACGTCTATATTAGTTGGCGTGCTTTATAAAATAGTCATACGAAATGCCAGCAAAAGGTGAAAGTTTCCAATTAGACCGGGGTGAATGTTTCTTTAATTAAAATGTGATACGTACCTTCAGGGATTTTTTAAATGGTAAGGAAACATTCTGGTACCTATATTTTGGACAGGAAACTGATCAGGTCAGGTTGTCTTGTTAACAGCATCCACGAAACTCTCATAATATTGTGAATCAGATATATAAGTTTCACGTTTTCTTCAACTTGACAATATAGTGAAGACCGTTAAGACAGATACAGAGTAAATAAATAAGACAGATTGTCTTTTGATAAAACAAAATTATAAAAACTAACCTTACTTCTAAGATCGCGCCTATCAGCCTCAAAAATAAACTCTATTGAAAAATAAGTTGACTTTTTTTACCATGGTTCTGTGGTCCATCTTGTTAAAGTTTACCTTCTTAAAGTTAAGTTTACCTTCACTCCTGGAAAAGTAGTTCAGGGTTTGCCTTTTGAATATAATCCTGGATTATTAAGATTATTGGAGCGTCACTCGTTTAACCTTTGCAGGGAATCTTTCCTCTCTTTTAAGTTGATGGAACTCTGTAATTCGGTTAACTACTAATTCGGTCCGGAACTCATGGTATTCGAGTCTCTTTAAGACTATTAACTCTGTCTATCCCACAAGGGATATTGACATGACATAGGGATATTGAATTAAACAAAATTGTCAAATACCCACGGATGCCAGTCTCGGCCACAATTCTACTATCACTTAGTTTCTACCTAAAAATTTACATACTGTGAATATTTGAATGAAGATGTACTAGAACAGCATTATAAACTTCGTAAAAGCACTTAGGGAACCGTATTATTTTGTAGGAAACTCGAGTCGTGCGGGCTCGGCACGCAACCGACGCTTATTATGGAAAAAGTGGAAAATAAAAAGAAGTTGTACAACGTGCTCCAATACAAAAAGCAATTTACATTCCCTCAAGGAATAGGATTGAGATTCACCCAGCTTCAAGAATCGCTGTTAGTTGAAGACGGAATAAGTATAATGACTAGGATAGTAAATTGAAATAAAAGTGAACATGAATATTACCGTGTGGTTCCCGGCACCAATAGAAAAAGAATAGGACTACTCCATCTCTTTACCATGGATGTCGTAAAAGGCGACCAAGGAGGCTTATAAACTTGAGAATCTTCTTTTAGGCCATCGCCTATTACCGACAGGTTGCTAGCCCATCGGCTAGCAACCTGTCGGTAATTGAATCTCAGTTCTACCATTTAGTCAAACAGCTGAACGTGGCCTATCAGTCTGAATGTATCAAAAGGCATTGGTTATTCATTAGACGCTTCTCTGGGCGGTACGGAGGGAAATAATGGTCCGGTAAAGAGTACCTTCTGCCGACGAGCTGGCATGAAGAGAGATTTGAACATGGCTGAAGCTCTGCCTACCTCTCCGGAAAAGCAGAGTTAAAAGACTTTTTCAACGAATAATATTAAATTAGAGCTTTCACGACACTTACTTAGTTACATCTCCTTAGAGAATACCACTGTTATAAGGTGCACTATCCAGAATATCTGATCGAAATCTCTCAAATTCCATCCCCATCCAGATTGACATGACAAAGGATTTATTTCAAATAAACCTGTTTCCGAGATATCTATTATTATTCGAGGTATTTTACTAAACAGCATTGAAAACTGTATCAAAGTCCCTAACCATTTCCACTAAGTGCCTTGGGCAGTTTATTAAATTTGAAATCCGCAGATCTAATAAGATCCTTTGCTTGTACGCCCACGGGATACCCATCACTGTCGGCAATGAAATAAGGGTGGTTATCCACTGGAGTGACAAGCCTTTATTATTACATAGCCTTTTGCTTCATTTTTCGTGTCGAATGGCGAATGGCTGTTTATTATAATTAAATTCATTCTTCCAAACTAATAACCGAACCTCCATAATAATATCTATCGTACTTATGATATTATACATTCATAATGTTGTGAATCAGATATGGCGTTTACTTGTAACAAATAAGTCTTCACGTTTTCTTCAACTTAACAATATAGTGATGAGCGTTGACCAAGATTTAGGGTAAATGAAGAAGGATTTCTTTCGTAAAAACGGATAGTTTTCATGGGATTCGATAAAATTATATAAAACTTACCTAGATCGTGCGTATCAGCCTCTTTTTATTCACGAAAGTTAACATGAATTAAGTCTTATCATCTCTCTCTTTCTATTATTTTGGATAACTAAATAGACAAAATAGATAAGACCGAAGCTTTATTAAGCTTAGTAAATAGACTTCCAGGTCGTATTAACTAAAGTAGTGTCAAACGCTGGCTGCCACTACAGTGTGAATTAGCCCTAATAGAAGAAATTACCTGAGTGGTTTACCGAGAAAATATTTGATTACTTACTTTTTTTTCTATCTTTTGACAAATGATTCTTATTAATTGAATCGATGTTGACACAATTCGAAATGATTATAGGTTTTCGTAATACGAACGGCATGAAGTAGGAACTCTCTATTTATAAAGAGTTTCATAATTGTTATTGTACGTGTGTCTATAATAGAATATCTAAAAATAGGTAACCAATTGTTCGAATAGAACTATTTTAATTATACACCTATTTACGAATACAGCAATTAATAAAGTTACCTACAAATTAAGTGACACTTTGACTACATACTAATATTTCTCATTTCACAAATGACATAACAAACCAAATGTAGATACACAAAACCATATCGTTCATTCACCTGTATATAGGTATGTCGTTCTTATACCACACGACTAGGAGTAAGGTGTCAAGCGGCTGTGGAGACCGAGTGTCGCAGGGTAAGATGGCCTCGCCGCCCGACACCGCTGACACATTGACTGCGTCCAGAGACTCCGCCCGGACACTCGGCTTGTGACCTGTTGACAATGCAGTTCAAATTTAGAATTTCTGAATACATTTCCAACCAGTATTTAATAAAAAAACAATTAACCTTTTGATGAAAACTATAATTGGAAGGTCGTCTAAGTACATAACATTTTTTCTCTTTAATCAGTGTTTGGCATATATTTCAATCAGTTCGACTTTATTGTAAAAAAGAGATCAGAGTTAGTTAAAGGTGTGTGTGTATCTGTGATATACACTGGTTTTAGAGTCTTGAGGTCCTGGGTTTGATTCCTAGTTATTTATATATTTAAACTTTATGGACGTAAAATGTACAACGGGTGGACTTAATTTCACAAGGCATTCCCTACCAGTCGAACCTTTGGACCAAACTGATATCTAAAACTTGGTTTGCTTTTTTTATTGCTTTTTGTATTATCATTAGGATTGAATCACATTACTCAAGTCTTGTAACTTTGATGTCGGGCTGGCATTTTTTTTTCTTACTTATAAAAAAAATATTAAAATTTCGTCACATCATATTTTTAAATGTAAAAAAACATTAATTATTTTATCACAAACTAGTACAATTTCCAGTAAATAATAGTCGTTGACGCCAAGCGGTGCGATTAGGCGATCGTTTGGAACAGCGCAGCGCTGCCAATAATGTTCCAAAACGCGGTTTCGATATTGGTTATGATCGAAAATAGTTTAATTTTGTAGTGGAAAATGGCAGAAGTATGATCATTATGTTTATGGAAACATAGTGAATCTTTATAACATATAATATGTGATATTGATCAAACTTTGAAGGAGAACAGACGTAATAATATGAGAATATGAAAAAAGTATAAACATACATACATAACAAGCCAGACAGCTGAACGTAGCCTTTCAGTTTTTCAAGACCTTCTGTCTACCCCGCAAAGGGTATAGACATGACTATAAGTATATACGTATATTTATCAAAGTATTTTTTTTTAATTCATAAATTCTCGTTATAACACCTAATTCACGCTTAAACTACTATTGGATACCTACTGACAAGTAATGTTGTTAAATAAATTAACTATAACTAGTTAAGAAATACATTTCTCACTAACAATTACAATCTAGTGCAATTTTTCACACCTTTTCTCTGAGGATTTACCGAGGCTCCGAAGCTGCAACGATATTTCCACTACCATACGGATACAGTTAATTATATTAACTATCTGGAAACTTCTAGGCACTGTTTCTCATCTCTAAATTAGATTTTGAGAGTTAATTTGCCGAGTCTGGTAGGTATAGTATTGCTAGAAACGGAATTTTGTAAAATGCGTTAGTTTGCAATTAATATGTAATTCCAAACTAACGCATTTTATATATTTTTAGTTTGTTATTAAAATTTAATTACAAAGTAATGCATTTTACACAATTTTAACAATTCTATGATGTTATCGGAAGTATTGATTATGAGTATATGCATTTTATTTTTACGATGCCTCTTTAGCACATTTGTTCTTGTAGCATTACTCGTAGGTCGTGTCCTCACTTATATTAGTAGTTCGTCCTAGATTGGTTAAATCAGGTTTTTTTATATTAAATGACTCCCACCTAAACATACGTCTTTATCCCTTACGGGGTAGAGCCAACAGTTTCGAAGATAGGGAAGGAATCCTATCATTAAGCCATACAGCTGATTCACGATCAGCTGTATGGCTTAATGGTAGATTCAAATATGTGGCAAAATGGTAACCTAAACAGGAATCTGAAGTTAATTTAGAGAACCTTGCTAACATGGGATCATAGGTACACAAACATATCTAGTTGCCTCAATGAACAAGTTTCCATACAATCTCTTTCCTTGCCGTAAAAGCATTGGATAATAGTTAAACTTCTGTACTAAACTCAGTTAAAAGTTATTGGTATAAGGCCGAAGCTATTGATCAATACTCCAATGAACATGTTACTCCTGATGTTTAAAAAGTTGTTTAGACGTCTGAGCTGCGCCTGAGCTGCTGGGCGAGATTACATCTGTGCATGTATAACTTTATAACCATTACTAGCTTTTACCCGCAGCTTCATTCGCGTGGAGTTAGCGCAATATACAAAAAGCGACGAATTTAACGCCATCTAAATAAAAATGACGAAATAAGCATCACTTTTAAAAAGCACCGAATTTTATTTTTTACTGGGACCCGAAAAGGTACCCTATGTCCTTCTCCAGACTCTTAATTTATATATATATATTTTATATATATATATATATGTGATATTTTAAAACGATTAATTAATAAGATAACCCGTGAAGAGTTAACATACAAACTCGCTTTCGCATTCCTAATATTACTTGGCATTAATTCAGTACACTGCATGTACAACTTATATTTCATTGCTTTGAATAACAAAATTGAACAAACCTCACGCGCCCGTAATCCCAGAAGTGATGACCCAAATTGTCGGACTATCAGTACCAGTTAACGCCCCTAACTAAACACAAATACAACCAACTAACACTGGGCAGTGTTAACGTGTCATTGTCTATTCTGAAACTAACATTAGCATGCACTATTTAATCGAATCGATAGTTTAAATTATCAGGTTAATACAAATATATAAATGCCGTGTAGTTTTCGCCACTAGAATAGAACGATTCCATATTTTTCCTATAGATGTCATTAAAGGTGACTTATAAACTTGGGATTCTTTTTGGTGATCGGATAGATTTGAATCTTACGCATTATTCATCAAGCCATACAGCAGAACGTGGGGTTTCAGTCTTTTCAAGATTGTGGGCTCTGTCTACCCCGCAAGGGATATGGCAGTGATTATATGTATGTATCTAATAATTATAGCTCTAAATAAAATGACTCTTAGTAATTATTTTTTTTGCTGTTGTATCTAAATGTTTGTTTTTAATTTACTTAGATCATGTTGTATGCATATTAAATAAAATAAATATATATGTGAGAAATTACACAGATTGAGTTAGCCTCGGAGTCAGTTCGAGACTTGTGTTATGAGATACTATCGCAACGATACTATATTTTATAATAAATACTTATATAGATAAAGATCCAAGATCCAGGCCAATCAGGAAAAGTTCTTTTCTCGTCATGCCCCGGCCGAGATTGGAACCTAGGACCTCCGGTGTCACAGACAAGCGTCCTACCGCTGCGCCACCAAGGCCCAGAGATTAAATAATAATGACTGAGAGTCTATAAACTTCTCAGCGAAACAAACTAATTACGAGGACAAGACAAACGAAGCGATTAACATTCTGAAGAATACCACACCTTTTAAATGGACGGTGAATGAATTATTTGGTTAAAAACTTATACGAGTATATTACACTTATTCCTTCATTCACGAATTATTATAGCCATCTCAGTCTGAAAAAGATGTGGTTCAGAATGGTACTAAAATTCGTAATAGCCGACTTCTAAAATGAGTGAGTCGGTGAGTGAGCGGGTGAGTGAGTGGGTGAGTGAGTGGGTGAGTGAGTGAGTGAGTGTGTGAGTGGGTTTGAGTGAGTGAGTGAATGAATGAGTAATAAGCACTGATACCTTGTAGAAATAAATTAACAAGTAAATCAAGTTACACCAAAAAAGATGACTCTATTCACATCCACTTTTTTCTAAATACTGAAATTATGGCATTAAGATTTAAAGATATTTAGTAAGCATTTTCCTAGCCATGGTCGGGAGAGTTCATATGCGTGATGGTCTTAAAACTGAGGTCACCCATGACCGGACAAAGTGTAGAGAGAAACGTGTAAAAGCGGACCCCGGGCCCTGAAGCATTACGTTGGTGTGTGCATACAAATGGTTACGTCTATATCCCTTGTGGCGTAGACAGAGCCAACAGTCTTGAAAAGACTGATAGAACACGTTTAGCTATTTGGCTTAATGATGGAATTGAGATTCAAATAGAGACAGGTTGCTAGCCCATCGCCTAAAAAAGAATCCCAAGTTTGTAAGTCTATCCCTTAGTCACCTTTTACGACATACATGGGAAAGAGATGGAGTGGTCGTATTCTTTTTTGTATTGGTGCTGGGAATCACGTGGCAACCCGCAACACACAAGGAGAAAGAGAAATGATCAAAAATAGAGCCACTACTGACTTTTACGATTGGCGCGAGACGAGAATCAGTTTAACTCATACATACATACATATAGATATACATATTATCACGTCTTTATCCCTTGCGGGATAGACAGTGACGACAGTCTTGTAGAGACAGATAGGCCATGTTCAATTTTATGGCAATCAGTATGTTCTTTAAATAGTATCAAGTTGCTAGCCCACAATGCTCACAAGAAGAATCCCAAGTTAATTAGCCTATCCCGTAGTCGCCTTTTACGACATTCATGGCAAAAAGATGGAGTGGTCTTCCATTCTTTAGATCGGAAATCACACGGTTACACATAATATGACTTTTTCTCTTTACATAGAAGCAAATATAGAATTTGAACCCCTCATGTTATAAGTAGTAGCGAGGCGTTAAGGACGACCAAAGTATACTTCCCATTCGAGAAAGGGCCACTTAAAGATAATACGCGCGGAAAGCCGTGTCTTAAGAGCATTCCAGCGGTCTGATATATCGCTGTATTAAGGCTGGATTGTATAGAAACCTTCTTGAATAAACGAGGCCATTTTCAATTTTTTTTTTAACATATCGCATGTTCGTCAATAATTAGGTATATGTATGAATAGATTGCTATAAGACATGTCCGATATAGGCAGCATGTAGTATTTAACGACTCACAAACATACATACTTACAAACAGACACGTCTATATTCCTTGCGAGGTGGACGGAGCTGATAATCTTGAAAAGAGTGACTGACTATCATTAAGCCTAATAGCCAAACATAGCCTAGGTTCGGCTGTTTGGCAAACAGACACGTCTATATCCTTTGCGAGGCGGACAGAGCCCATAATCTTGAAAAGACTGACTGACTATCATTAAGCCTAATAGCCAAACATAGCCTACGTTCGGCTGTTTGGCTTATTGATAAAATTGAGATTCAAATATTGACAGGTTGCTAGCCCATTGCCTAAAAGAAGAATCCCGAATTTAAAAGCCTATCCTTTAGTCGCCTTTTACAACATCCATGGAAAAGAGATGGAGTGGTCCTATTCTTTTTTTCTATTCGTGCCGGGAACCACACGGCACACAACGACTCACTTATTTACAGCAGTAAAATTTTAAAATAATTTTTCATAATAATTTGCATTGCAGTATAGATGCAGCACTTAGTTTTATTCTCATTCATCTTCTGGCTTTCTGCAATGGGGTAGGACCCCCCCCCCCACACTACCACCCCAACTGATTTTATTAACTGTTCCACAGTTTAGTTTTAAAGGTATCAACTGACTTTATATTACTAGCGTTCTCTAAATTAGGACTGTGAAGAGTACAGTTTCTTTTTTTATGAAGAGTAATGTAACTACAAGAATTTTATCCAAATAATTGATATTTGATATTATGCAGTATACAAATAGGCTTATAACCTTAAGAATTTTTTTAAGGCGATGGGCTAGCAATATTTGAATCTCAATTTTATCATCAATATAAAGCCAAACAGCTGAACGCGGCCCAACAGCTTTTCAAGATTAATTGGCTCTGCTCAGGGATAAAGACTGATTATTTGTATGTATGTACCTTTTGAAAAATATCCTCCCCCTTACCAACGCCATTCATTCGTAATCAAATTTCATACTATTTGATCACCTTGTCCAAATTACTATTCATATCTCTTATATTTGCATATGCAACTTTGGTCTCCGCTACATTCATTTCCTTTTACTCCATTTTACAATTAAAACAATAGTACTAAAAACAGAAAAAAAATATATAAAAAATGTGTCGTGGCAAGTATATAAGTAGTCTCTGCCTACCCCCACGTAAGAGGTTTATGTTTCAAACTGATTTGAGGTCTCGTGTAACAGTTCATTTTTAAAAAGAGAACGATTCTCAAAATAGTTCGAGAATCCCCGTTCCAAACGAACGGGTGACAAATGGTGCGATTATCAAGCCAAATCTGCGAGTAGATGGTTCGCCTAACGAGGGTATGCATCAAAAGATCTTCTTCGTTTCAACTCATTTCTTTAGTATTGGCATAGAGTCTTACTTTTTATCGAATTCTTAAAGGAGTTTCACAATCCAATATTATTTTTTTGTTTCTGTATCTGGTTTCCATTGATACGGTTATATATATTTTGATGATTCGTTTTTGATTGAATATTTAATAAGATTTTCTTTAAACTAAAATACAGTGCGGCCAACGTGTTCATTACTTGAATTTTTTAGCTGAACTCGTGGAAACTGGTGACTCGTTCTCTTAAGACCTAAATATCTGTTATTTAGATGACGCCATTATAGCATTTCTGTATACCTATATGTGCAAGAAAACATACAGATTATAACATAAGCTCATTTTTTGGGTTTAACAAGAAACTCCATACCAGCAGGATAGTCCGAGCGAAGAGTTTAACGAATTTTCAAGAACGATATTAATTTGCTTCGTCCTTTGTGAACCAGATTCTATAAAAATCTTTTTTGACAAATTTATGTCGTGTCCAGAAGCAGGCTGCTTTAACAAAAGGTTGGGTGATGACACTGGGTTTTTCTCTTTCTATGGGTTGAAGAGAAAGGTTTGCACACTAAGGGTTCTTCTTATAGGCGATGGGCTAGCAACCTGTTACTATTTG
Source organism: Amyelois transitella (assembly GCF_032362555.1). Taxonomy (NCBI): domain Eukaryota; kingdom Metazoa; phylum Arthropoda; class Insecta; order Lepidoptera; family Pyralidae; genus Amyelois; species Amyelois transitella. The sequence goes on from NC_083509.1 coordinate 10,893,950, forward strand.
AATATTAATTCCATCATTAAACCATGCAGCTGAACGTGGCTTTTCATTCTTTTCAAGACTGTTGTTTTTTTTTTTTACTTCACAGGAGTTAAGACGTGATTTTGTTTATGTATACATACATAAGTATATAAGCCTATCCCTTAGTCGCCTTTTACAAAGGAAAGACAAAGATTGGTCCATTCAAAAGTCCCGTAGACCACACGGCATGTTTGTATGAATCAATAATAACAAAAGATGACACTTTTTCAGTCAATACAATCACCATACAAAAGAACGAATGTAACAGTCTCAAACCATAACCTTTCTTATTTGTAGTCTGAAAAACATGCAATTTCGTGTTATGGCCTATTGAAAAAACATGGGAGCTTCGCATTTGTCTATCACGTCGCGCGTCACGTCCAGTGGGAACAGTTGTTTCCAATGTTTGCTCGTAAACTCGGGAACATACTGGAAACATCGAGTTTCTTTCTCACACATACATACATACCCATAATCACGACTAGATCCCTTGCGGAGTAGACAGAGACAACGGTCTTGAAAAGACTGATTGGTCACGTTCTACTGCTTGGTTTTTTTTTGCAACGCAACCGAGTTTGTCGATTAACAACCTTATTAATATTTGCGTTTGTAGAAATAAAAATATAATGGGATACAGAAAGCTCAAATGAAACTCTGTCTCTACGAGAGTTGTAATCACCGAGGTTTAATAAATTCACTAAATTTTCATATATTCCCAGAAACAATAAATGCATACGCATACACATCAGATAATTCCCGTAATATTAATTTTCACATGCTACGAGTCTATACTCGTCTACTCGTCTTATCATGCTACCATGATTCATTCATATTATTACGTCTATATCCCTTGCGGGGTAGACAGAACCAGCCAGTCTTTAAAGATAGGCCACGTGCAGCTGTTACAGCTTTAGCTCACGTTTAGCTGTTGTAGCACGACATGGCTGTATAAAAAGTATAATACAAATTGCGTGATGAAAACCAGCTTTTCTGGCAAGAATACCTAACACGATACGTGACGAGGCGCAGGAGGTAAAAGGGGAAGGGTAGGCGAGGAGGCGGGAGGTTCAGAGCACGTTCTCACTGAATTGTGACTCCACCATCGATAATATTACGGCGACAAATTTGATATGAATAAATAAAACTGAACTTACTTCTTGATATATTTCTTCGACCCTAGAATAAGACATTATTCGTGCCACGTCCAAAGGTAATGCTATTAAGATGTTGCCCAAAATATCTGGGGAGTAGGCAGAGTAAATATCTATACTAATATTATGAAGCTGAAGAGTTTGTTTGTTTGTTTGAACGCGCTAATCTCAGGAACTACTGGTTCAAATTGAAAAATTCTTTTTGTGTTGAATAGACTATTTATCGAAGAAGGCTTTAGGCTATATAACATCACGCTGCAACTTTGAGGAGCGAAGGAATAATGGAAAATGTGACAAAAAACGGGGAAAATTATTCATCCTCGAGGGCTTCAATGATGCCTAAAATAACTATTTCACGCAGACGAAGTCGCGGGCACAGCTAGTATGTAATAAAAGCATGTTGATGTAATTCAGTTTCGTGTAATTGTGTGGTGTAAGGACCCCTCAATTTGGTGGCGCTTTTCGGATTAAAGCTTAGGTTATGTTAATTACTTAACAACTATATAGGTATGTTAAAATATTATGTATATACAGGAGCATTTAACACGGAAGTTGTAGTACTAAGGTGCTACTTATTCTTTTGGATTCTTTGGGATGGAATTAGATTTAGACAGAGCTCGGACATACAGCTCTAGGGCCCAATAGTTGAATGCTATCGAAATTTAGCTTAAAGATGGATATATATCTTTTTAACAGGTACAAAATGGCAATAAAATACTTACTTAGTTTAAATTATATATAACTCCATAGTATCTAACTGGATACCAAACTTTAATTACTTCTATCAAACATAAATATTATGTTTAAGAGTTCGAAAAACCGCTAACAAAATTAATGTTCCACTCAACAAATTTCCAATTTATATTCAAATCAAATATTTAGATGTCCAAAACGGAAAAGTCGTTTTCGACACCTTTGACCTTCGGTTGATAAATTACAACACACTCAATAAACCTCATTAATTGGCTGTGACAGAATGCTCTCGATTCAATGACTGTCTGTCAATATAGCGTAGTAATAATAAAATGGTTTTCGACAACCATTTGTCCATTTGATTACAATAAAGGCTGAAAAATATCAGAGACCTAGTTTTACCTGCAGCTTTACTTGCGCGAATTGAGTGCCACAAATGAATACAGGTTTGTGCAAATGCCACTGAGACTATAGTAAGTCGTAAGTCTCTTAATTACATATGCAAAACTTCAAGAAGAATCGTTTAGTGAATAACGCGTGAAGAGTATATATTAGTTGGGATTTTATGTCAACCAACTAAACTAAAACTGAGTAAAGGTGCATAGAAAAATTATTAATAAGCGGACTTAGACTTCTAAGAATACCAACAATGAGTTTAATTGGGAATTTTGCAAAGATAAGAGAGAAAAAGGGGTGAGAGAATTTTAAACTTGGATTTCAAGGACATAACTAAAAAAAAGGCGAACGTGTAATGAATTATAAATTCATTTGATTAAATGGATCAAAAATACATTGAGAAAAGTACATTCTGGCGGAATGTTCTCTGTAGTATAAACATATGTATATACATAATTTTTTTCCTTTCCCGGTGAGGTAAGCAGAGAGTACTACTATAGAGTTTATTTATTTATGTACACAAAATTATATATACGAACATTTAATACAGTAATTCTAGTACAAAGGTGCAACTTATTTCAAAGTAAATCTCTTCCAGTAGACCAATGAGAGGAGCTTTCCACTTGCCACGTTCCCTGCAGATTTATTTTGCTTCATTCACATCCAAATCTTTTTTCATGCAAGCTCGTCTGTTTTGTGTACTCTTTGACCTGACCTTTTGCCAGAACTTTTGTCTAGGCCTTCTCACTCCAACATTCCCATTCGCGCTTCCTTCCTATATTTGCTAAGTCAACCTGCTTTTATTGATCCGTAATATATAGTGCGAACATAAATAATAAACATTAAACGTGTTTAGTTATAAGTCACACTTAATTGGAGATAATTTTTGAATTTAAAAAACCTTACTCCAGCGTCTCGTCCATTAGTTTTTTCGTGATCGTAATCGTAATCTAAAGTACTTATTAACAATTTAAAAAAACAATTTGAAAAATTTAATTTTACATTTATTTTAAATTTGAAAAATTTATTTTTTAATTATTCTAATTATGAATTTGTTCAACAACAAACGTAACGATTTTCTTTGAATTACCTCCAAACCTCAGATAAAACTCGACATTTACTCACATTAGCGTCACAGTCGACTTAATTTTAATGCTATTAAAACATGCTCCTTTCATTGCTGTTCACAACATAAAGCCATGTAAGTGTGTTTGTGACTTAGGGCCCTCGCAAACAAAGCGATTAAGACTCACTCAATTTCATTGAAGGTGGGTTGCACACGAGAGATTTAACTGAAAGAGTCGCGGCTGTGTTGTGAGCGTGTATAGAAACTAGTGTACGATCCGGCTAGCAATCTGTCACTATTTGAATCTCAATTGTGAATTCTATCATTAAGCCTAACAGCTGAACGTGGCTTGTCAGTCTTTCCAGACTGCTGGCTCTGTCTGCGACTAATGGCTCTATCTACCTCGCAATATATAAACGTGATTATATGTATGTATTATTGAATAAGTATTACGAGGAAATTATAAAAGGAAAGCTTAACTATCACAACAATCTGTTGTCAAACAGCTCTCGTAATTGCCTTACACGTCAGATCGCCTTTTACGACATCCATGGGAAAGAGATGTAGTGGACGTATTTTTTCTCTGGCAACCACACGGCACATCCTCTTATAATTGTTCTGATATCTCTTTAGAAGACTGATACACAACATATCTACGTGACAAAATACTGTAACATAGTGAGGAGACTGTTGACTTTTGGTTGTATCTCAAAATTGGTTGTCGGCAGGACCCATTTCTAGCCTTAATAAATATTAGCTGGGGTGCATATATACGTATACACTTATGTTGCGCAGATGTGTCCATTGCTAACAATATTCAAAAGAGAATAATCGAAAAGGGTTTTAAAAAATTGCATAAAAACAGAATTATAATAATCAAAGCTCAGAGAATCAGTATTGCCATTCAAACTGGCAATGCTGCCAGCCTTCTGGGCACACTCCTGCATGTTAATGCTATGCAGGGACTGTAAAATTTGTAAATGAAATTTAAGTTTGTAATCATCTTTTTTTCCTTTCTTTTTCATAAGTACCTACCTAGTTTTAGCTTAGTTTTGAGTTCATTTTAATTATTATTTGTTAAACACAAATAAAACTCTATTGCTATTTAATTCTAAAAAAAAATATATATATTCTAAATACATTAAGATAAATTTAGTATTTTCTGTGATCTCGATAATATTTTAGAAATGATTAATATTTTCTGATAATATTAACCAAGTCAATATATATGTAGAAGTCTTTGTGCAAAGGCCTTTATACGTTATCACGGGATGCGACACAGTTAGGCGAAATCACCTCATTGTACCGCCCCCGCCCTTACTTTTGCTGTACAAAATAATTTTCCCTAATTATACTACGTGCCTATTAGTCTCTTGAGTGTACGGCGGGAATGTACGAAGAAAATGACAAGGTTTGAAGTTAGGGTCTCGTGTCGGGAAATTACTTTAAAGCTTTGTTATGTGGGATCCAGACGAATTTATTCTTAATATTGTCGTAATCTGTTAACATTTATATACATACAGAAATAAATATAATAACAACAACAACATCATGTAGGCACGTCTACATCCCTTGCGGGGTAGACAGAGCCAATAAAGACTGAAAGGCCACTTTCAGCTGTATGGCTACATGATGGAATTGAAATTCAAATATTGACAAGTTGTTAGCCCATAAGAGGAATTCCAAGTTTATAAGCCTATGACTTAGTTGTGAAGATATAAAGTTCAATTGTAAAGTGCCGAAAACCACACGGCACATTAAACAATTAAAGCAAACAGGACTAAGTTTTCTTTTTTTAAGAATACGCATTTGTGTAGTTGGCTTAATATGTGATTTTCTGCCCATATTCAACATGTAAGCTATAATATTTTCTGTGTGTATACACATCAAATCAAATCAAATATTTTTATTTTCTCTCAAAAATCAAGTAATAAATACATAACATAGGCATAATAAGCACACATATATAAACCGAAACTCATTCAAATAAAATTGCTGGCCAGCAAACACGGATTTTTTTTTTCATTAAAACATGACCGTCGCAGCATCGTAGTGAAACAATTGGCCGCTTGGGGCACGTAAAATGGAACACAGCTTCAATCCAGGGGAGCTACGTAAGGACAATTTTTTTATTGGACAGGAACTTTTATGGAGAAACGTGACGCGAAGAGTGTTAAGATTTCGTCCCTGTTTTTGTGAAGTTATGGTCATAGACAAAGATTGGTTTTGAGAATGTTCTAATTCAAAATAACTCCATTTTCAGTGCCAATTCTGGTGTATTTTGTTATCTGTACATAGATTTGCAAGACGGTACTACTTTGATGGGAACAAGATAGTTTTCCTTAGAAAAAGTAGTCTATGTCCATTTATGATTTTAATTGTATTAAGCCGACGCGTTGAACTACATATAACCTGAAACATTAAATAGAATTCACAAATCTTTTACAACCAAAATTTATTAACGACTTCAATTTTTTTTTAATTCTTTTCAAATAATCTGATACTTTTAAAGTAAAGTAAGTAAACATGAACCTAACAACACAGACAAGCCTTATTATTAACCACTTAAATGACAAAACTAAAACTGCATATATTTTGAACTAAAAATCCTGATCTAAATAACTCCACAACCATCTAGGCTAATACTAAAAAAAGGTGTAACTGAAAATCTGCACAAACGAATTGTCACTTTTAACCCCGGGACAGTGCTGCAATCACTCGGTCCACTGAACGAGTTAATTAATGAAATCTATTAACTTCTCTTCTCCTTAGGGGCTAAAATCGTTTGCGGATTTTTTGCTCGGTCATCCTCCCTGGACGTTTTCCAACGGTCCAAAATCGCAACGGTTTTTACTCGAGATACTGCTTTACCGACACTGTTTGAAAGATTATTTACATTGTGGCCCGAATTTTGTACACGTTGTGCATAAGAACATTGTGACTTGTTGTTTACTGCGAACATTTGCCTTACGATTAATTTGTATAAAATTAGCACTAAGTTAGAGAATAATTCAAATTGGTTCATGATTTGATACATCGAATTAAGTAATTTAAGTTTTAATTTAAATCAAGGATATGCATAAATATAATAAAGATGTACCCTTCTGCCTACCTCTCCGGGAAAAATGCATAAATATTATGTTTATATTCTTTTTGGGTTAGACGGTGCCGAAAGTCATAATTCATAATAGATTTATATTTAATTTTGGTTTAATGATGGAATAGATATTTGATTTCAAATTATTTATAATTATGAAAATTGTATCTATTTATATTGAATTTATTCAATACACTATAAGAAAAGTATGCATGGGCCCGATTACGAATTGACGGTATATTTTCGGGCCACAACGTAAAATAAGCTGTTACAGTGTACGTATTTAGAAATTTATCGTTTTGCCGTATTCAGGTTTTAGCGATGCTGCGCTGAGGTTTAGTTGGGACGGATTCAGAATTGATTGCGTGTGTGTTTGTTCCCATGGAACGTAATACTGAACGTGACTTAAGAAAACATTTTTTTGTGTGGAATGCTATTTTTTAATTATAAAAATATGTTAAATAATAATTACTATGCAATGCGTGTAATAGAGTTAGATGCTAAATGTTTTTTTTTTTGCCTGATGATAAGATGAGGTTAAAGGTGGTAAATACATGTTCAATCGATGCCTTGGAATTCCTTAAGTTAATGAAATTCCAAACATTAATGCATTTACGAAATGCGAGTTTGTTGCTTTTTATCGAAAATAAATTGAGCTTCGATATTACAGTCAAACTCAATGTTGTTATTACTTTACATATTGTGGGGTAGACAGAGCTAACAGTCTTGAAAGACTGAAAAGCTACGTTGAACTGAATTGTGACTAACTTTAATAGTATTTTAATTTAAATAACATACGAAATCGAGTTACTACGTACAATTTGCAATTAGACACGCCAAGTAAAACACTGAAATATTTGTATTCTGCCCCGAAAGCGTAATTAAAAGTACCTACGAATCCTATTCTGAAATTTAACTTAACAGGAATACGTATGCAAGCCGGCGATGTAATTCAAACCCGTGCATGCCCACTTTGATCCGGTGGATTCAGAGATAGCGAGAAATGAAAATGGCTGGAAGACAATTAAAAATGAAGCCTTTAACTTATCTCACTGTAAGTGGTAGAGGTAGTTAGAGGTAGTTTTTGATTAGATTCTGAAGAAATTATATATATAGGAATATTACGTCTTTATCCTATAATGTCTTAAATATATATGATGAAATAGAGATTAAAATAGTGACGGGTTGCTACCACATCGCCTTACTGATGAATCCTAAGTTTATTAGTTTATCCCTTGTGGTCCTATTCTAAAGTGCCGGGAACCACACAGCACCCGGGAACCACACGGCACTAAACATTTCAATCAAAAATGTAGTCTCAGTGGTATAGATGTTAAATATCACAGTACATTGATGCTGAAGATATAAATATTCATGGTTGAGCAGAGAACCGCAGCGGCATGTTAACGTGGCGGCTTAAACGCTTATTGTGGCCCAAGTTATGAGCTCCCGCGATTATTATTTTTTTTTTCATCTATTAAAGAATATATTTTAGTCAGGTGTCCAGTTTGACTAAAATTCTAACTTATATCATAAGTTAAGTAAGAAAGTTTAATATTTGTTTTTTTGTGATCTCTTCACGCGTTATCTACTGAACTAATCTTCTTAAAATATCACGTATAAAACTAAAGTTAAATTAAGTGGTGCTTATTCATTATTTCTGTGTAAATACAGTTTAATTGATCTTCTCTTTTTGTAGATGGCGGTAGAAACCCTATAAAGAGGGTCATAACTTGATAACCATGGGCCGTTCATAATGGAGCATGCAACGATGATGATTAGACTTTAGAACAACAAAAAAGTAATTTTTTTTAAACATAAGTACAAAAAGCGAGCGAATTCGTCGATAATATTAAAACTCCGACATATAACACCAGTCGAAGAGGCTTCTGAAAAAAAATTCTTAGTATTGCAGTAAACAATTATGCACCAATTTGATGGTTTAGGCGATGGGCTAGTAACCTGAACTATTTGAATTATAATTGGCGTAGCTTATAGTAACTATTTTGTAGCATTACTACGGCCGCCAAGATTCGTAGCACCGCTACGACAAAAGCTCGTAGCAGTGCTACGACGACTTTCGCTGCTTGCGATAAATTTATTATTATGGACTAGCTTTTACCCGCAGCTTTGCCTGCGTGAATTCAGCGCATCTATAAAAAGAAAGGAATTTAAATTTAACGCCATCTAACGAAAAAGTGACGAATTTAGCACAACCTACAAAAAACAACGCATTAAATGCCACTTACTTGCAAAAAGTTAACAGATTTAGCGATTTTTGAAAACCTTACGGGAACTATAAAGTTTTTACCGGGATGATAGTAAAGTATCCTATATCTTTCTCCAGACTATTATAATATATACGTGATATTTCAAGACGATTAACTCAGTGAATAATCAGTGAAGAGGTACTTACTATCGCATTTATAACATTAGTTGGGATTAATTTTCGCCCTCAGCTCCATTTGCGTGAAAAGTAACGTATGTCCTTAATCGTATGATCGTATCGAATGCAAGCTTACTTTTAGAATGATTTTATTTATTTATTAATTTAAACTTTATTGTACAAAAAAGAAATTTATAGCACAATTAACGGAGTTAATGCTGGAAGCATTAATTTATAGCATGATTTTACGCTCATACGTCGTCAGACTATCTCACCTCTTTATACTTAGGCCAGCCAGCTATAAGGGCGGGGTAATACGCCGTGTATTCCACTCGAGGCACCGGCTGTTTTACTAAGTAGATAGCAGTTACACTTGTATACCTGTCTCATTACGTACCCGTATTATATTATGCTAGCTATTACCCGCGACTTCGTTCGCCGTAAAAGTCCAATGATAAAGCAGACCCCTGTAATGCCTTAGGCGGGCGTGGGAGGTATTTTTGAATAGCAGTTTTTAAGTTGGGCCAAACCTACTACATTTCGGAGCAACAGTTTTCGCGTTTTACGAATTACAGACAGACAAACATACATTTTAAAACTAATATTTAGCTCCTTTTGTTCTTATATAGATCCTCCATATCGACTTATTGACAATATTTTTCATGTACAGAAATCGATCAGTTACTATTTTATTATAACGTTTCGATATTGAATTATAAATTTACATTTTCTTTTTTAATTTAAATTAATATATTAATACATTTATGTGACTCTTTACTATAGTAATGAAATAAAAATCATCATTTTGATTCCTTCATCATCTTTAAAGTCTAAAACAGTTACTTTACTTTTAGGTACTCTCTTTAAATGCACATGCGCAAATAATATTTTTTTAATTTACTTCTTATCCTACTTTTTTTTCTAATTCTAATTCTTTGAGCTATAAAATGAAACAAATATCTAAGATCTATGAAACTTTTAATACTGTATCCCTCAAACATGATCAAGGACCGCAATAAATAACAGTACAAGTGGCAAAAACCCACCCAGATCGCAGATAGTGTACACAATTTTCCGTGACAGTGCCTCGTGTTTCGCTCGCATGACTCAGAGGATGAGCGCTGTATAGCGGGCAATTTGTACGGTGTAGGGTGACCACGCGTTTGCTAAAGGAAATATGTGAAATAGGACACTGACTGGCTGTTTGACTGACTCGACGCAGAGCACAATTTCTGGTTTAGTAATTCGGAATTTGCATGTAGATGAATGTATCTAAACGTGGTCTATTATTATTTTAAAGACTGTTGGCTCTGTCTACCCCGCAAGGAATATAGACGTGATTATACGTATGTTATGTATGTATGTATTGATACCAAATGTTGGAAATTTCACGAAAGCCATTGTGTCTGACTTCGTTATCTAATTAAAAATTTAAAAACCACCTATCACAAATTAAAGAAATTTAAATCTTTAAAAAGAAATAATACTTATAAAATTCAATTTAAAATTTGTTATTTATTACCTATGAAGTAATAACCTTAACTCTAAACCTAAAAATGTATATACCAAAAGTCTAACCTAACCTTACTAAGCAGCATAGTAAGGCCCCCAAAGCAACATATTACATTATACATACATTACGAAACGAACAGAGTGAATAGTCTCCAAAAGTATCAAAGGGTACATTTAGCTGAACGGATTATTGATGGAACTATCTTTTTATTCCTTTTTCATTCTCAAAACCATGGTCACCGTATTAACCCCGCGAAAGCGCACCTATCTGATGTACTTAAGGGCCCACACCGAATTGGTTTTAGTTCATTGACTTTATTGTGCCCATTCCATGATGTAAGGTTAGAAAGGACAATACAACGTATTTTGCAAGAAGGTATTTACTTATCAAGCTTTTTTTAATAATCGCTTTAAGAAACAAGATGACAAACTTTTAAGATATTAATTTTTTTATGAGACTTAGGGAAAAGTACTTTAAATGAGTGTTTGATACGGGTTTGGTTTTCTTGCTAGCAAGGTCACAGAGGTCAGACAGGAGATATTCTGAAAATTGTGTACCCTTACCTCCTCCGGTATTGAGTCTGAGTAAAATAGAGTACGAGTATCGTTGAGTTAGTATCTCATAACACAAGTCCTAAACTTACTTCGAAGCTAACACAATGTTTATAATTTGTTCCGCATATATTTATTATTCATTTATTTATTTATATTTAGGAAAAAGGGGCCCAATGACAGGAGGAACATTTTGACAACAAGAAGAACGCAAAAAATTGAATCTTTAGGAAACGTAGGTAACAGTGAGTCAATTTATCATAAAGTCCATTCAAAAAGGATTCTATTACAAGTTTATTAAGATTCAGTAATGAGCCTGCTAGTCAAAGTGCTTGAGGAAAAAGAAAAACAAGAATAGTTTAACCATTGGAAACGTATTTAAGCGGAAGGAAATTACACCATCCGGACATGTTTGTTTGATAAAAAGAAAATGTTGATACCAAACTTTTGATTTTCTTTACACAATCTCTTCATACTCCTATATGTGTGTATGATAATAATCGACAAAAATAGTGCATCAACCGAATCGGATAATATACGAGTAAGTATAATAAATAAATGCCATATTTACATGAAAATACAGAAAAATGTATTTTCATCTGAAAATGGTGCCGTTTTACCAAACTTATCACTCGGCCCGTTCCAAGTTGACAATTTCAACCACTCTGTCAAAAGTAAAATATCAGAAAAGTAGTCTTATTTAATTGGATACAAGGTATCACTTATTGACGTCACATCACTTAAATCTAATTATAACTACTACCGTTTCCAAAGCGCATTGTGTAGAAGAAGCTGCGGAAGAACCTACACTGCAGCACTTTTATCGTCATTTCAATTCTATGTTCTCTATATGTCTGGCCATCGGCAAACAAATAGTGCCTTTATAATTAACACACTATGTTACGTAACACTGGTCCTGTCACCTCTAATCAATCACGACGTAATGGACGAACGGAGCCTTTGATTAACTAAGTATAAAATTATAACGTAAAGCTAAAGTAGAATATAACTCGGGTATATTTAATTTGATGTTTGCTTGAATATAAAGCTTCGAATTGTGTGAGATTGTTACAATATATATTTAAGATAAACAATAAATTTGTCTTAATTAGATAAATTGGTGGCGTGAGGTTGCCGGCAAGAATAGGTCCACTCCATATCTTTCTGAGTGCTGTCGTAAAAGGCGACTAAGGCATAGGCTTACAAACTTGGGATTCTTCTTTTGGCATGCGATGCAGAATGGCGACGGGGTAAGCAACTTTTTTTATTTTTATTTAATTTTTTTTTTTCTTTGAACATAGTCCATGCCTATGTAAATGGCCGAGGTAAGATTTGAACCTGTGCCTTCTGCGTGATGCGCAGAACCAGCCACCTTACCTATTCGACCGCCAACGCTCTTAATGCTTTAGATATTAACAGAATCTACACTTAACAAAATTGCGACTTTCGTATTTTTCCAAGAAAACAGTCCTGCAGTAGAGATCTGTTCATTATTTATTTCTTCGAAACTCGTGAGAGTTTTAAACTAGTTAGTAGTTCTAGGAATTCTTCAAGATTACAATTTGATTTCATACGTTCTTTTGTTTTATGAAATTCTCTCGCTATTATTGTGTAAATATAACATGCACTGTTTGAAATAAGTAAACATTTGTTAAAATTAGTTCTTGACAGGAGATGTCTAGAGGTCAAAGTCAATTACATACACATAACGACTTTGTTTACGGAAAAGACAGTACCAAATAGATACTACGCTAAATCGCCGTGCTAAGCTTATGCCGATGCCTTAATGAGAGAATTGCAATAAATATAGTGACAGGTAGCTAGCTCATCGCTTAACAGAATCAAGTTCATAAGCCTATCTTTTAACTGACTTTAGAATAAGCGCGTGTGGATCGTACGTACCTTGATCAAATCGGAGATGTTCTACAAAAGGTCTGGTCAAGAGTACCCGAAACCGACGAGCTTTCATGAAGAGAGTTATGAATGTGGATGAAGCGAAAGAAGTATGCAGGGATCGTGGCAAGTAGAAAGATGTGGTCTCTGCCTACCCCTCCGGGAAAGAGGCATGACTTATGATGATGATATGATGGTCTTATGACTTCGCTGCCCGCAGTACATTCATTTTTACTTTAGAAACCGGTGTCTGCACTCTGGTTTTGAAGTTAATAGATGATTCAATTTTAATAAAATATAATAATCAAAATTAATTGTTTACTAATATAAACATATTTTGTAAAAATAATATATATAAACTTCTCCCCATTATACGACTCCAAACAACCAAAAGCAGACATAATTTACCCCTCAATAAAATATCGACGGGCAATGCGACTCGGCAATTGTTTAATTTATTCAGGGCCCGGAAATTACCATTTGAAACGATAGGCGCGTCTTAATAATTGGGAATACTGTTTACTTGGCATACTTACTGTTGCTCCTGAATAATGGAACGCGGCGGATTCGCAAACGGTGACGATTGACGGATTAAAGACATCTTGGTTCCGATTGGATACGATTTTCTTCGCGAATAAGGTATTTATGCGTAATTTGCACAACTTATGCATAAACATTGACATTATCTTAATACTTCATTGTTTGTATTGTTGATTGGTTGCAACCTGTCACCATTTGAATCTCAATTCTATCATTCAGTTAAACAGGTGAACGTCTTTTCAAGATTGTTGGCTCTGTCTCTCTCCGCAAGGGATATAGACGTGATTAAATGTGTGTATGTGTGTGTATGTGGGTATGTATGTATGTGTCTATATGTGAATGTGTGTGTATGTGTATATGTCATGACTTTAAAAGCCTTCACAAACTAAAAGTACAATTTAAACACACCACGATTCTAAAATGCAAATAAAGGTACTACCATAATCAACTGAGTATAGTTTTGCATCGAATTAGTCCCTTCATTTTGTTGGTTTCACGCTAATTTTGCGAAAATATTCATGAGACAGCTAGTGAATGTTTTGAAGTTGCGACCGAACCTTTTAGTTCTAAGTGTTCTTGAACCTCGATATGACCCGCCTTCGCTGATACAGCTTTATCTTGCGGAAAACGGGAGACTAATTGGAGATGTCTGGTGACTGACTGTAGAAGGGGCAGGCCTAAACATGGCTGGACGTGGCAAAAGATGGTATATATATATACGGGAGAAATTACACAGATTGAGTTAGCCTCGAAGTAAGTTCTAACTCAACGATACTATATTTTATAATAAATACTTATATACATATGGTATGCGAGCCAATGGACTGAAATCCGGGAACGCCGAAAACTGGACCAAGTGGAGAGAGAGAAGTTGGAAGGCGGATCCAGGGCCCCGAAACACTTCTGTGGAGGGTGCAACCGGGAATATGCAGAGATGAGAGATGAGAGAGAGAGAGAGATTGTTGAACGTCGATCAAGAAAAAAGTATAAATGAATTTATATGGGACAAATTACACAGATTCCGTTAGTTTAGATATAAACTCAACGATGATTTTGTAATAAATACTTAAGATATGTAGATAAATGTCCAAGACCGAGGCGAATCAAAACACACAAAAACTGCACTAGATGATTGTGTCTATTCCTTAGTCCCCTTTAACGATATCCAGGGAAGGAGACGGTGGTCCTATACAAGTGTCGGGAACCACACAACACAACTATTGTCACTATATGAGGACTTATCTCACTGAGTTTCTAAATGACAATAAAATAAATTACTTCCAGGACATTCGAGGTATCTGACTCGGTAACTGACTCGGTAACTGACTAACGTTTTACCTGACCGTGTTCACTTTTGTACATTAATTTGCATATAATTACGCTGAATGTTCTGTTTGTCTTAACATGGCATGTTCAAGGATTTCCTTTCGACGCTGATTAAAATGTACAAGCTGTGTCCCCAGGAATAAGATAATGTGGGAATTTTAAGAAATAATTTATTAGAGAAATTCAAATAAACATACAAACATGCATATGGTCACGTCTTTATCGATTTCGGGGTAGACAGAGCCAGCAGCCTTGAAAAGACTGAATGGCCACGTTCAGCTAATTTGGCTTAATGATAGAATTGAGATTCAAATAGTGACAGGCTGTTAGCCCATCACCTAAAAAGGAATCCCAAATTTGTAAGCATATCCCTTAGTCGCCTTTTACGATATCCATGGGAAAGAGATGGAGTGGTCCTATTCTTTCAAAAAAATATACAAGGAGATTGTGGAGGGAAAGGTCGTAGTGGGAAAGCTTAGACGAACGTAACTTGATCAAATTAAGGACGTCCTGGCGGGTCAGGTCAAGAGTACTCGAAACCGCCGTGCTTGCATGAAGAGAGTTATGAATGTGGATGAAGCGAAAGAAGTATGCAGACATCGTGACAAGTCGAAAGATGAAGATGCGTCGTAATTGAAAGTATGTACTTTATAGAATTCTAAATTTAAGATAAATTTGTTTGATGGATTTTTTTACATGATTTTTTTTATAAACTGAAGCATTTTTTTTATCACAACGGTGTGTAATGAATTTGTAGAAAAAAGTTGAAGAAGCATGATGGAACTGAGTATGTGCAAAAATAATATAATAAGCTTTACAACTTATTTTGATTCATTCTTGCATATTTATGTCTAAGTACCTGTACAAAACAATGAATGCTTCAACAAACTTCAACCAATCAGGTTTTCCCACATTCTCATTATGGAATTGAGATTCGCATAGTGATTGGTTGCAAGTCCTTCCTCTAAAAGCTTTAGGTTCGCCTCAGCTAAGGTCATATGGGAGTCTCTTCGTGTAAGAATCTGAGTCTCCTAATCCAGGATCCATAGTCAAAGGCATATCGGGGCTCCCTCCAAAGCGGTGTGAATATAACTGTGACTAAACCCAGGAAGAAGAATATATCAAAATGTTACAACAGAGCACACGAGAAAATAAAGAAAAATAGAAAATGTGAGATTAAAGCTAAGAAAAAGAAATAGGACCACTCAATCTCTCTCAATTTTTTCCATGGATATCGTAAAAGGCGACTAAGGGATAGGCTTGCAAACTCGAGATTCTTCTTTTAGGGGCGATGGGCTAACAATCGGTCACTATTTAAATCTCAATACTACCATTAAACCAAATAACAGCTGATCGTGGCCTATCAGTCTATTCAAGACTGTAGCTCTATCTACCACGCAAGGGGTATAGACGTGATTTTATGCATGTATGTAACGTGTATTAAATTGATCTACCTAGATTCTATCTAACATAAGCACACTACAACGGATGCTGTAACAAACTTCAACCAATCAGGTTTCCATGCATTCCGACATCTTACACTGAAACCTCGAACTATGCAAGGTACGCCTGCTCGATTCAATTTGCTTAGTCCCAACTTTGTGTTCATACAGATTCTTGCATGAACTCCTTCGTGAAACATACCTCTTTGTAGTTTACAAGTTATGAATATCAAAGAATAATTGTTTAGAGTTTCCGTGTAGACAGGTTTGGGAATTGAGATTTGATATATTTGTAAATACAGGTTTTTACACGAAGCGACTCCCATCTGACCTCCGTAACCTTTGTTGCATGGGAATTTTACCCGTATTGGATCATATGGCTACATATCCAGTTACCTGAATGTGCAAGTTTCCTCACGATGTTTTCCCATACCATGTAACTCAAATTTAATTTATTAAAATTTAAAATGATCTGAAAATATGCCTGCGAAGGCCTGTTTTCTGAAATAAATATTGATTTAGATTTTGTGTAATCTAAAAGTAAAGCAAACTATTAGCTTGCATGAAGGGATTTATGAATGTGGATAAAGCGAACGAAGAATGCAGGGACCGTGGCAAATGGAAGGATGAAGTCTCTGCCTACCCCTCCGGGAAAGAGGCGTTATTTGTGTATGAAATTGAGTCAAGCAAGCTCAAAGTATGATTTCAAAATCTATCCAATTGTCAGCAGTCTTACCAACTAACTAAAGCAACCTTAAAGTCTGTCACTAGATCAATATGAACTTTGTGTTATGGAAATTCACACTGCACAAATATGCTGCCTCGGAATTTTGTAGCTACATGGGAAACTCACACACGCTCTTGCTTATAATTAATTGAACACTTGATTCATATTAGTAGATAAGCACCTACATGCGCGAATTTAGCGCCACCTACAAAAGTGGTTTTGCGTAAGTACAACAAGAATTTTATTAACCAGGGGAAAAGTATCCTATGTCCTTCCCCAGACTCTTTATTATATATAAGAGACAAAAAACAAGTAAATTAGTTGTCATTACATACAAACTATCACGTCTTTATCCCCACGGGGTAAACTGCGCCAATAGTGTGTCTTGAAAAGACTGAAAGGCCACGACAAATTATGTATGCATAGTACAAATAAATACGGGACATATAACACAGATCGAGTAAGCCTCGAAGTAAGTTCGAGTCTTGTGTAACGAGATACTAACTCACTTTATATCCAAGGCCAATCAAAAGGTATTTTCTCATCATGCCCTGGCCGGGATTCGAACTCGGGACCTCCGATGTCACAGACAAGCGTACTACCACAGAGGCCGTCAAGTATATTTCTATACAAAATCAAATGCCTAACTAATTTGTACCAAAAGTTTCCGAGCTAAATGCCGTATGAAAACCAAACACACACGGCAAGTTCCGATAACTTTAGCCCACGTGAATTAATTCAAACATCCCATTCAAAATTAGCAAGAGCGTGTGTGCCTCTCTCATCTACATACATACCATATAATCACGTCTATAGTTAATTCGGAGGAAAAGACTGATAGGCCACGTTCAGCTGTTTGGACTAATGACAGAATTGAGATTCAAATAGTGACAGGTTTCCAGCCCATCGTCTAAAAGAAGAATCTCAAGTTCATAAGCTATACCTTAGTCACCTTTCACGGCATCCATTGGAAAGAGATGGAGGGGTCCTGTGTGTTTTTCTTCTATTGGTGCCGGTAACCACACGACATAATTATTTATTTGAGCAATTTAAACATGTCTGCCCAAAATGAAGAATCATGTTTTCTGGGAGTCTTTGTTATCGTTATTGTATATGCCAGCGTGGGCGTTAACTTAATGATCCAAAGGTCATGGGTTGAAATCCCGCGGGAAACATGAGCTTTATGAAGTTTTTTTGTATAAATGGAAACATGGAAACAGGTACATCTCGATTGTCCGAGGTACTATAAATGTACCTCAATCAAATAAAAAAAATGTATACATACATATAATCACATCTATTTCCCTGGCGGGGTAGACAGAGCCAAGTCTTGAACAGACTAATCACGCCACGCTCAGCTGGTCGATCGAATCTTAATACTATCATTGAGCCGAAAATGGCCTTTCGAAATTTGTTGGCTCCGTCTACGCCCCAAGGGATATGTGACTATATGTATGTATGTAAGAAGATGATCGGATTATCACAAAATTTTAATGTACATAATTTTCTCATTAAAAACAAAAACACATTTAGACGATCAAAATACCTGGTATTTCAGTATATTCACGTATTTATTTAGTAGATTTAGAATAGAATACTCGTAGAATAGAATAGATTTATTTTCAAAATTGGATAGAAGATCACTTTTTGACGTTACATCACTTAAATCTAATTATAAATACTACCGCTTCCAAAGAGCACTTGTAGAAGAAGAGGCGGAACGAACTACACTGCAGCATTTTTAAACGGACATCAATTTACAAATATAGATCTCTTAAATCTACATCGTGGACGAATGCATATTGTCTTCATTAAAAAAAACATGAATGAATGTAGAACTAATAATAATTAACGTATGAAGGTACAAGTTTAGTAGTCTCAGTAGTGACTCCAAAATTATTTGACACTCACGAACTTGCCAATTAAGTATTCGGCAACAAGCCCGTGCGCAAACTTTGAGTTTAATATTTGTGTGTAATTTGACGTGCGTTCTGAAGGCAATATTAATTTTGGAAATGATAAATGGGCGTGATTAAGTTGCGTAGTTCAGCCCTATGTCTCTTGAACCAAACTTTGGAGAATCTGTGACAAAAATATAGTTAGGTAGATAATATATACATTGGTTTTATGAAATGATTTATTGCGTAAAATTCTTGTTCTTTACTTCTGTAATTTTACATTTGGTCTTCATTATAATTAATTTATCGAAATAGCTAAGTTCCTTGTTACCATTGAAACTAGCAGAAAGTATTTCCAAAGCCAGTGATAGAAATCATGGTAATAAAATCTAACAAAACGCTCCAAAAATTAGGTAAATTTTTCTTC
This sequence comes from Amyelois transitella, assembly GCF_032362555.1. Lineage (NCBI taxonomy): Eukaryota > Metazoa > Arthropoda > Insecta > Lepidoptera > Pyralidae > Amyelois > Amyelois transitella. The sequence continues at coordinate 10,913,074 of NC_083509.1, forward strand.
AATTTCTACATACACATATAGTGACGTCTACTTCCATTGCGGGGTAAACAGAGCCAACAGTCTTGAAAATACTTAATGGCCACGTTCAGCTGCATGGCTTAATGATGGAATTGATATTCAAATAGTGATAGGTTCCTAGCCAATCGCCTACAAGAGGAATCCCAAGTTTATGAGCCTATTCCTTAGTCGCCTTTTACGACTTTCGTGGGAAATATATGCAGTATTTCTATTCCAAAGTGTCGGAAACCATACGATACAATCAATGTCTACATATAATTTGTTATACCTACTTAATATATGTTTTTGAAATATAAAAAAAAACTTACTATTCACTAGCACGAGTATAACAGATTATATACCTATATCTTTGTCGAATATACATAAATGATTTGAAAAGCCAAATCTACTGGCCAGTTACTGCCGCTCTCGGCCACTTCATTCCGATCACGTACAAAGCAAATATTTTCAGATTTCCAGCGGTTCGATCGCTTATATTATTTTGACTTCGTATTTTCATGAGGAAACGACTTGGTCTTTTCAATTTTAAACATGTTTTTATGGCAGCGAAAGCGACTTTTTCTATTACGTTTCACAGTTCTTTGATGAACGTATTTGTATTGAGATTAAATCTGTTTGGTGGCTTGGTTTTTTGCGATTGGAGTATAAAGTATGTACGAGTAGTTTTATTCATCTATTCTTTATTGGAACATTTACGAAGCGCAGAACCTTTTTTTTATTTTCTAAGTTTTTAAATAAAGAAAATATTTGAAAAATATTTTTTCAATTATAGAAGCAAAATAAAAACTTGAATTTATAAAGTTGGGGTAAAACTCCTAGACATTAATTCAAACCCATGATATCTTTGCATTAAAACTTCCTAGTAAAAATATGAATTCTAATCATTGAATCATTTAGTTAAACGTGGTCTTCGTATCTTGTGCCTGGCTTTGTGTATCCTGTGAAAAAATAAGACGTGATATAAATGTACATACATACATAAAATCACGCCTCTTTCCCGGAGGGGTAGGCAGAGACTACCTCTTTCCATTGCCAAGATCTCTGCATACTTCCTTCGCTTCATCCACATAAATAAAAAAAAATCAATTTAAATCCATATAAATGTATATAATTTAAACGAACTAAACATCTGTCCACATGACAACGCGTTCTTAAAATCTTTTGACCAAAATCCGTCTACAATTGGAATAAAGATGCATGTAAATTAACAGAGAGTTTGGAATATTTACTCCCGTGTTAACAAACAAACAATATTATTTCAATATTTTATAAATAATTGCGATTCGCAAAGCAATACGCGGTTTTGTACAGATATATTTACATTGAATTCGTTAACGCTGCCTGTTTCGTGGTTTGCAAATGGGATTATCTTCATTATACATCGAATTTCGTTCATATCTCACCCATATACATACTGGTCGAGTGGCAGCCAAAAGTCTTGCACTATATCTAAACCTTCTCCATCAGCGGCTCGACGGAAAAAAACATTTGACTACTAAACTTGACCGTTTTTATCTACTTAGAGAGCCACGCTATCCAAATCTTCATTAATATTAGATACAGCCTTGTCAAAATTTTCCGGTTTGTCAGATATGTATAGTTGAACACCATCTGCGTGTAAATGATACTTGCAATGTTTTATATTACTCACAATCTTTCATTCATTCATTTATCTTAGTCTAGGTCAAGGCTTTTGGTCTATCAATCTCTCTTCATATCTCAGGCAGTGTAAAAGAGAGTTTATATAAGATCACAATGTTCTACATCACTTTAAGAACATGCTGACGCACCCTTAAAACGATAACTTAAAATATAGATTGATTTTAAATCTTGCGTTACTTTTTTTTTTTTAGAAATACGCGAACATAATGTACCCTTATTTTATATCGGACATTTCGAATCATGTTACAATGATCCGTAGTTACCGAGCGACTCGATAAAATATACCTATATTTCAAATAAACAAACTAACATACATACTGTATGCAGTAAAAATTTAACGAAAACTCATTCCATTTCTTCTCCGAAATATGAATCGATTTAATTGCATTCATGTTTTAAATGAAAGCATACGTATTCATTGCAAAGTTTATCATATTGTATGATTTTATTTTTCGCTTTGATTATAAACATTTTTAACTACAAAGTTTGCATAAAAAAGTCTGATGCACAGATTCAAATCTTACACAACTGTATGCCAATGTGTATTTTTACTAATACCATCAAAAACATCCTGTAAAAAAAAACCCAAGTCTCGCAGCTCAGTCTTTCTACCGTAAAAACTTGTGGGATCCTTGTAATACCAAGTCGGTTAATCTATTTAGTCTCAAACTAAAGGACCTTCTGTCTTAAGTTATTACATAGGCTATTATCATGCCAATATTAAAAATATTTTACTTTTTAAACAAATAGATCGACTTCGACATCGCATGAAAACACAATGAATTTTACAATTATTCTATTCTTTAGTCTATCGCGCCTCACGCCATTGAAACTCTCGTCTCCAAAACATTACTGTACGTAGGGTACCTGTCTACCCCGCAAGAGATATAGACGTGACAATATGTATTTATATATGTAATTATAGAGCGATGAAGACGTAACCGTGATAAAAGCAAGAAGATGGTTCTTAAATTAAATATTATATTCATAAAAACGAACATATACACTATATAGTAGAAGAAGGAAAGGAAAAAATCACAAAAATGCGTGGATGAGTAAAGATGTGCAAGAACTTGTGCGATTAAAGAAGAAAGCATGGCTGGATTTGTTAGCAGCAAAAGCTAACTTAAGAATGCAAGAGGTTATAGATGAAGATGTGAATGAAGCACGAAAGGAATATAAGAAAATGAAAGATTTGGTTAAGAAAGCTGTGATTAGAAAGAAAGAAGAGTATAAAGAGGATTTTGATAAAAGGCTATCAGAAGACTTTCAGTCAAATCTGAAAGTATTCTGGAAATCCGTAAGGTCAGCCCGAGGAAATACTATAACCAGAGAGCTGACTAGGATCAGATGCCAGGATGGTAGCGTTGTGAAAGGAGAAGAATGTGTACTAAAGATATGGAAGGACTATTTTGAAAGTTTATTTGAAAAAAAGAAAGGAAATAAGAAAGATTTCTGCTATAGCGAAGAAAAAGAGAATGAGATGGAAGGCGAAATTGAAATGTTCGAAATTGTGGAAGCACTTAAGAGTATGAAAGCGGGAAAGGCTGCTGGGTGTGATAGAGTGTCGGTCGAGATGCTTAAAGCAGGAAAAGGCGTAGTAGCTAGTCAGTTGTACTGCCTTTTCAATTTGTGTTGGAGAAGCGGCCGAGTACCAAAAGATTGGTGTAAGGCTGTTATCGTGCCACTTTACAAAGGAAAAGGGTCACAGCTGGACTGCAAAAATTATCGTGGTATAAGCCTGCTTAGCGTCGTCGGCAAATTGTATGCTAAGGTATTGATTAATAGAGTCAGGAATGAAACTGATGACAAAATATGGGATGCTCAAGCGGGATTTCGAAAGGGAATGGGATGTACTGATCAGGTCTTTTCCTTGCGGTGCATAGCCGAAAAGTTTTTGGCCAAGAGTCAAAAAGTCTATTGCACATTCGTAGATCTGGAAAAGGCCTATGACAGAGTTGAGAGGAATGAATTGTGGTCAGCACTTTCTATGCATGGGGTGAGCAGTCTCTTAATACGAGCACTGAAATCCTTATATGAGGATTCGAGTGCTTGTGTCAGGATAAACGGAGCGCACACTGAGTGGTTTAAGATTGAGAAAGGCGTTAGGCAAGGATGTGTTGCGTCACCGTGGCTGTTCAACCTATTTATGGATAGCTGTTTGACAGATTTGAAAGAGTCTAAAAGTGGATTAAGGATGAATGAGTTACTCGTCAAATGTCTGCTCTATGCCGACGATCAGGTTATACTGGCGTCATCAGCGGAGGAGTTACAGGAGATGGTAAACTGTATGCATGAAGCTTTAAAAGAGTAAGGAATGAAAGTGAACGTAAGTAAAACTAAAACACTGGTTTTTGAAATGGAGAAAGAAATGACAGCATGTAATATTTTGATTGGAGGAGAAAAAGTGGAGCAAGTGAAAGAGTTTGTATATCTAGGATCAAAGTTTACATCAGATGGCAAGTATGATAGTGATATTGAAAGGAGAGTGAACGCGGGGAACATGGTGAATGGAGCTTTGCATGCCTTTATGAGCAGTCAGAAACTATCCAAAAAGGCTCGACTGGCTGTGCACAGGGGCGTGTTGGTCCCGACATTAATGTATGGGAGTGAAAGTTGGGTATGGCAAAAGAAGCATGAAAGCAGAATAAATGCAGTGGAAATGAGAGCGTTAAGGAGTATGATGGGTGTGAAATTGAGTGACAGGATAAGGAACAGCGTGATAAGGGAATGTTGTGATGTGAAAGAAGATGTAGTTACAGGAATAGAAAAGGGTATGTTAAGATGGTTCGGTCATGTGGAGAGGATGAATGAAAGCAGGTTGACTAAGCAGATATACAAGGAGAGTGTGGAGGGAAAGGTCGGAGTGGGAAGACCTAGACGAACGTATCTTGATCAAATTAAGGACGTCCTGGTAAAGGGTCAGGTCAAAAGTACCCGAAACCGCCGAGCTTGTATGAAGAGAGTTATGAATGTGGACGAAGAGAAAGAAGTATGCAGAGATCGTGGCAAGTGGAAAGAGGTAGTCTCTGCCTACCCCTCCGGGAAAGAGGCGTGATTTTATGTATGTATGTATGTATGTACACTATTGGAAAACATCATATTAAACCTCATGGCAACAAATTAAAACAAAACTGTTATTTCAATCGTAATTCACACGCAACGCTTGACTTTCGTGTGACTTCACAGATGCGTCGTCACGAAATAAAATGTAAAATAACGAATTCGCAGAAAACAGCGCTCAAGGTGTAACATGCGTATGGCAATGTCAATTAAGAAATAACTAAACTTTACTGTATATTGTTAATATAGTTATGTTTAGGTATTTCATTGTGTGAATCAATAGATACCTTATTCTATAAAGCACAGTGGTTCCCGGCACCAATTAAAAAGGGAATAGGTCCACTCCATTTCGTTCACGTTCAGCTGTATGGCTTATAATGGAAATGAGTTTCAAATAGTGACAAGTTGCTAGCTCATCGCCTAAAAGCAGAAGCCCAAATTTATTAGTCTATCCCGTAGTCGCCTTTTACGACATCCATGAGAAAGATATGGAGTCCTATTCTTTAGTTCCCTGGAAGTACAGACGCATTCAGTTATGTTTTTATGAACATTTAGTGTTTAAGTTATTTATTTATGTAAGTATATTTCAGTGTAGTATGTATTTATATTGTAATTATATTAGGTTAAATACTTTGCATTTTATTTTATTTGTACTGCGCCAATCGGCTTTCTATTTTAATTTCTTCCCACCCTAAGGTTGACTGAAAGAGATTGCTTTAGCGATAAGTCCGCCTTTGTACCTCATTACCTTTGCTTCTTTTTCTGTTTTTCTTTTTCTTATGGTGCAATAAAGAGTCTATCTATCTAACATCGGGTCATATTTCTATGCATTCGACTGAATATACTTCTGTAACTGTTTTGTTTTGTGCTATGACCTCGAGTGGTGTAATGTTGGGAATTTGTTGGATAATAATGCTATATTTTCATTTGAAACCAACGATAAAAGCGAAGAGGTTCTCAAAACGGGCAGCATATTTTTTTTTATATGCATGATCACGCATAACTTTAATGTAATCTCCTTGTTTATGGTTTTAAGAGCTACTTTGTTGGGTTCTTTACATAACAGACAAATAATTTGAGATTATAAACATCAATCGTGCCGTGTGGTTCCCGGCACCAATACAAAAAAGAATAGGACCACTCCATCTCTTTCCCATGGATGTCGTAAAAGGCGACTAAGGGAAAGGCTTACAAACTTGGGATTCTTTTTTAGGCGTTGGGCAAGCAACCTATCACTATTTGAATCTCAATTCTATCATTAAGCCAAATAGCTGAACGTGGCCATTCAGTCTTTTCAAGACTGTTGGCTCTGTCTAGCCCACAAGGGATATAGACGTGACCATATGTATGTATGTATAAACATCAAATTTGCCGTGTAGTTCCATCACCAACCGAAAAAGGATCCATCTCTTTCCAACGGATGTTGTAAAAGGCGAGTTAGGAATAGATTATTAACTTAAGATTCATCTTTTAGGCGATAGACTAGAAACCTGTCAGTATTTGTATCTCAATTCTATAGTTAAGCCAAACACCTGAACGTGGCCTATCAGTCTTTTCGAGACTGTTACGGCTAAAAAACGAAATCCAAATTTGTAAGCCTATCACTTAGTCGCCTTTTACGACATCCATGAGAAAGAGATGGAGTGGTCCTATTCTTTTTTGTATTGGTGCTGGGAAACCACACGGCACCAATACATTCATAAATATTTTTATAATCTACTATCATTCATCATCCTTTCCCTTTCTATGACTGTAACTATAACTTGTTGATGTAGTTTTACAAAAAAATGACAGTCGACGTCATCACCCGCCATCATTACTTCACCGCTGACGTCAGTCGATAACAGAAAAGAAAATAATTGAGCGGAGATACGGAACGCGTAATAATATTCGGATGTTTACATTTCGTATTTACTTTGTTACGTTGTTTGATATCGCCGCCCAGAAGGGACTTGTATGCTTACCGCTTTACCGAAAATGTCCTTGGATATTGCTTTGAATATTTGAGGAAATAATAAAAATATTCTATAAATAAGTTAATATGTATGTTGTATATTATTATGCTTTTATTTATAACAAGCGATTCGCCTCGACTTTGCTATAGATTTCTGACTTTGCAGATTTATAGATTTCTCAAACAACCATCCTTCCTACATTTCAAAAGCAAACCAACTTGAATTTGCATATGCATGCACTCAAATGACGTCATTTGCCGTATGAAAAAAAAAACAGAGCTCTTCAATAAAAAGATCTTTGTAAAGTAGAATTGCAAGTTTATGAAATTTCAACTGCATGCTGTTTAAACCAAAACAGAAATTTAGAATTGGTTTAATTACACAGTACTTCTATATTTGTACATACATACATAAAATCACGCCTCTTTCCCGGAGGGGTAGGCAGAGACTACCTCTTTCCACTTACCACGATCTCTGCATATTTCCTTCGCTTCATCCACATTCATAACTCTCTTCATGCAAGCTCGGCGGTTTCGGACTATATTTGTAAATTATCCAAAAACATTACATATACAGTATAAAATAGAACCACACTATATCTTTTCTCTGATTGGCGTACAAGACGACTAAGAGTACCTAAAGCTTATAAACTTGAAATTCCCCTTGTAGGCGATGGGCTAGCGACCTGTCACTATTTAAACCTGAATTCCACCATGAAGCCACAGCTGAGCTACAGCTGAACCTGGACTTTCAATATTTTCGAGACTGTTGGCTCTGTCTACCCCATGTACTTACGTATATTATTCAACATTCTCTATCATAAGACACCAGCAATGACTATTTTCAAAAGTTATGTAGGTACATTAGTTTGAATACTTACCGATGCTCTTACGGTGAGGAAAAACATCGTGAGGAAACCTGTACTTTCAGGAAACTGAATGTATAATCATGATCGATCCAATACGGGTTAGGTTTACCTGCAAAGGTTGCGGACGTAAGATGGGAGTCGCTTGGCGTAAAAACCAGACTCACTCAATCTTGGATCCATGGTCAAAGGCGTACCCCGGGCTCCTCTCCAGAGAGATGAAGGTGCAACCGGGACCAAAGTCAAGTGGAAGAAGACTCTATCCAAATCAAGCAAGCCAAATTATACATACATAAAATCACACCTCTTTCCCGGAGGGGTAGGCAGAGACTACCTCTTTCCACTTGCTACGATCTCTGCATATTTCCTTCGCTTCATCCACATTCATTACTCTCTTCATGCAAGGTCGGCGGTTTCGGGTACTTTTGACCTGACCCTTTACCAGGACATCCTTAATTTGAACAAGCCAAATTCGTGTGCAAAATATAAATTTACATAGAACTTACTCAGTTTTCACCGAAATATTACGATGTTTATTTCAAAGTCAAGCGCACACGACTGGCCCATTGCTTACACGCTGTTAGTTTACAATGCAAATGCTAACACAATATAGACAACACGCCACACTGTGCTCTCGGTCTTAGGTAAGGCATATTGCACACTGTACAACTATTTGTCATTAAGTCTAGTCTTAGTGATTAGAGAAAAGCTTTTAAATATTATTGCTGATTTAAGAAGCAAATACGGGTAATGTTTTTTGTTTTGTTTGTTAAAAAACATAATGATAAAGGTTAATTAAATGATATCGCCAAAACATTTAAAGTGCGAAATTGGTATTAATTATTTTGACTTGAATTTTCGCTCATCCTTTTAATTAATGCGTTATTGAAATAACATAAAAATCATCAAAAAGTTATCAATACGTAAAAGTTCATATTCGCTCAATACATTACAGAAATAATTATTATAATAGAAACTTTCGATTTGATTATATCTATTATAGTATATATTATGAAATAATCAAATGTTGTAAGATTTAAACCATTTTTTTTTATATTTATATATCCGGTAAATACTATACACACAAATAATCATGTCTATATTCCTTGCGGGGAAGACAGACCCAACCATCAGTCTTGAAAATACTGAAAGGCCACGTTAAGCTGTATGGCTAGATAATGGAATTTAAATTCAAATAGAATTTAAATAGAATCACATTTTCACATTTATAATACGAGTATTATGAATTAATCAAAATATTATTACTTAATATTATATTATCTATAAATTTTATTTCTAAAAACGCAATACATGGTTGTCACATAAATTTGTTTTAATCAGTGTTCTGCTTCAAACAGGCCCATATACGAGTATATATTATTCAATATATTTTATGGATTATAGTAAAAAGTGTCACCGTGTACGAAAAGCCTTAATTCCATGTATACATTTACTCTTTTCACTTCAGTTTGTCGCCGTCGTGGGAAGGACACTAATAAGAAAACCTTTGCTAGAAAAACTCCAGTAGTTTGCATTTGACATCTTGAACGCTAGTTACCACTATGCATTCGCCCGAACAATACCCCGGGTTTTAATTAGAACTGAAATGATTATTTTATGCACCGTTTCTAATATAAAAGCATGTGTTTTTATACGAACGTTGAACTTTTTAAGTGCTGTTCTTATATGTGACGTCTTATCGCTAGGCAAAGATTAGCGCATGTTCTAAAGAAACACAATTTCATGTTACACTTAGAAGAACGTTATTGGACGATATCTGAAGACTTTTTTATTACAATACAAAAACATTCACAACATTCAAGCAGACAACGGTGTTTTTGTTAATTAACTGTTTCAAATGATTTTGGATAACAATAAGAGAAAAACTATATATCCTAGATTTGGGACCTAAATAGATCGAATTTTTGCTCCTTGTATTTCAAATTTCAACGAAATCATTAGATCTGTTTACGAAAACGCGATTGCAAAACAAATTTTAATATTATTCGTTTTTCGTTCAGATATTGTGTTTTGTTTAAGTTTAGATAACAAAATAAATAAACTTGATGGAAATGTGTATTAGAATTTCTAATAAGCGGTCTAACTTGTCCGTAATTCAACACATAAGCCGCGAAAACTAATAATGGACCAAAAATTAAGTGCGGGAAGTTTGTGTTGATCAAAAACAACCTATAGAGTGGTTCGGACAAAAGCCCGGACAAATAGTTATGAAGGTTTTTATAGTAATCCCAACTCGAATTGGGAAACACGGAATATATTTTTAGGTGACATGCAGATTCGTAGTACAATAATATGGTTTTATTTAATTCAATTGCCGTGTGGTTCCCGGCACCAATACAAAAAAGAATAGGACCACTCCATCTCTTTCCCATGGATGTCGTAAAAGGCGACTAAGGGAAAGGCTTATAAACTTGGGATTCTTCATTTAGGCAATGGGCTAGCAACCCGTCACTATTTGAATCTCAATTCCATTATTAAGCCAAACAGCTGAACGTGGCCTATCAGTCTTTTCAAGACTGTTGGCTCTGTCTACCCCGTAAGGGATAAAGACGTGATCATATGTATGTATGTATGTATGTACATAAAAATAAAGAAAAAGCTTGATAAATATGTGCACACATACACACACACATTTAATTCCATACAGTGAAAGAGCAACAGTGTCGTACGCTCAATATGACGACGACGACGCCTCGTTTCCCGCTCCGATGCGTCGCGGTCGGAGTACACGGTTACAACATAAGTTGCGTTTAACGGAGCGGTAATGAAAATGGAAGAGGTGCGATAAATATTGCGATATACTTTATGGTGGGAACGATGTTACTTTGAATTTAAAAATGAATTATGAAAATATGTGTAGGGTATGGTTCCCGGCACCAATAGACAAAAGAATAGGACCACTTCATCTCTTTCCCATGGATATCGTAAAAGGCGACTAAGGGATATGCTTATAAACTTGGCATTCTTCTTTTAGGCGACGGGCTAGCAACCTGTCACTATTTGAATGTCAATTTCTATCAATAAGCCAAACAGCTGAACGTGGCCTATCAATCTTTTCAAGACTCTGTCTTTCAAGGCTCTGTCTACGCCAAAAGGGACGTGACCATATGTATGTATTTATGTGTAGGGTTAAGGAGCCGTGTGGTTTTAGGCGCTTAAAATGGAACATTATCTTTTTGCGTATGTTTGTTATAAACATAAACACTAGATAAATACTGTATCGATAAAAATACTGTAGTATTGAGTTCACCCCAAATTCCTCTTAAGAAGATACACCAGAGAAATATATATGTATGCTTAAACTATAAACAACCTCCACTCAGACAAAAATCACATCATCATTTGCCCAAAAATTTAACAAAACTCAATGAATATAGGTACTTCAATTTGTCGTTCACTGTACAATCCCAATTCTCAAAAGCAATTTGGTGGATATCCAGCAGTCGCGATATTACGGGCCCCGTGGCATTACTCTTTGTAAAACATTTTAATGGGACAAAGCAATCCCAGAGTCATTTGTCCGTGACAATGATCCCGGATTGGTCTATTGAAATTGTAATTGGCTTCGATGTTCAAATATTTAATACAAACCCCACTAAGTTTACCTTCGGTTCGTGCAATGAGACCTTTGACGATAGATGTCAGTCATTGATTGACTGGTTTTCGGTCAATTATGCATGAGTTCCGAGAGCGACGATTTGCTTGAAGGTGAGAAATTAACATAAGGGCGAAAGGTTTCCTCTTAATTTTATAAGAACTTATTACTATGAGTTCTTATAAAATTTAGAGGAAACCTATTAATAATACCTAACTCAATTAGTCAGCTAACATAAATTAATGTAGGGATACTTCCCTACATTAAGCTATGTTAGCGTCTAATTGAAGTAGATAAGAAAAAAATAAAAGAGATATTTTTTTTTTGATAAAAAAAAAATTCTGTTTTCCTTTTTGGAGTTTAAAGTCACATATAAAAGTTATATATTATATATAATTATTATTTAATAGGTAATAAACAATATAATTAATATACATTTACTATACTGTGTGTAGTGCTTAATATACATTGTGATATAAGAAAGACTTAACTTAATTCGTAGAATTATTAGGTATTAAAAAAATGAAAAACATATTTGATGAAAATCGAAACTCAAATTATTTAAAAGTAAAAAAAAAAATAACGCGACGAATATTTTGAAATCGTTCGAAACATTGCCATTGAATTAATAACATTCCGTTCTTCCTCCCCCCTATATGGTGATCCCTATTTAAACTTTTTCCATAGTAATGAGACCAGCCATTAACTTAACAAGGTGCTTTTTTTCAGGGAATTTTCTTTGCAGGTTCTGTTCATTTTTCACCCTGTCGGGATGGGGATGCTAAAAGTGGCGTGATAAGCTGTCTGTCGTGTACGTAGAGAATCATTATTGTTGTGTTAGGTTATAGAGTATAGAAAAGAAGATGAGAATTAAAAAAAATGTTAGATTTTTTTCTTTTACCTCAAGGCGCAAAATATAAGACTGATTATTAGACAGAGGACAGGGAAGCGGGTGGTACACATTGTTCTTTCTCTATTATACTATAATAAACTATCATTTATATTTCTGAAACTAAATCTAGACTGTCCCGGACCCAAGAAGAATCCAAGATTTTTTTATATATATAAAAATCATGACATGCCATTAAAAAAATTGTTTTGTATTTCCGTTTAACCTCATAACAGAAAAAGATGACCAACATTAAGATTGGTATGCTCTTCGAAACTTGTTATAATTAAAAAAAAAATAATTTGGATATTACACATCTCCCTAACTCAGTAATCTTAAAGTACATATTACAAGTACACTAGAAAAGGTAGGGTCGTTGAACCCACTCAGACTGGTTTAGATTACATATTTCGAGTTTCATTATACTTCACGTACGGGGAAATTGCACGAGGCAATTAACTTTACTATTAATACTTACATATAATCACGTCTATATCCCTTGCGGGGTAGACAGAGCCAACAGTCTTGAAAAGACTGATAGGCCACGTTCAGCTATTTGGCTTTAAGATAGAATTGGGATTCAAATAGTGACAGGTTGCTAGCCCATCGCCTAAAAGAACAATATAAAACACTACTACTACACACTTACTATTTATATATAAAACAAGTATTAAATGCGTACGTAACGTACCTTAATTTCATCTCGGCCGTTTCGAATCATGACAATAGTCGCTCGATGACCACGGATCATTGTAATAAAATGACTCAGATAAAATAAAGATACGTTACGTGCGCGTTTAATAACTGTATTATTTATAAACTAGCTTCCTCCCGCGACTCCGTCCGCGCGGATGTCGGTTTTCGCGTGGAGGGTTTATTTATCCATTTTGAGTAACTCTGACAATGAAATCTTATAAATATCTATTGGACCCAATTACGGCTAGGCCTATAATAATTATGGAGATCCCTCTTTTGAGCTACTGCTGTTGAGTTCGCGTTCTGTAGTAAGTAGTCCGGTCAATTTAAACCAAAAAATAAGAATGAAGCTACATTAATTCCCATCAAGCTGAAAAAGAGAAGAATTGTTTAAAACACAATCAAAAGCATTATTTCAAAATTCCCCATGATTCCGGTTTAAGGAAAAAATATTACCCAAGGTTAAAGGTAAAAAATGGGGTTTTCACGATTTTCTTCAAAACGGCAAAATATCTATAAAAAAGAATCAATATTTTTTTTCAATAAAGCTACCGTTTCTGAAATATAACGATGCAAAAAGTTGCAAGCGTCATAATATGCATAAGCACGTCTCGTACATACTCTGTGTAGCAGTAATATAAGTAAAAATATTGTTCCGTCGGTAATTTTAACTTGAATTCAAAATATAAAATATACATAAGTATAATGAAACTCAGTCCCTTCATTTATACTGTAGTGAAACCTTGAGACAACATCTGTCTATCTGTTTAATTGTGTACGTGGCTAGGGTCGTATATCTGCTTTATCTCAGAATGCTCAACACATGAAATACCGTTAGTCTTTAATGATAGTAGTCCTTGCGGGGATACTGTTTACGGCTATGGACACCACGGCCTCTCATGCCCTAGGAGTGCCGGCCGTTTAGGGCGCCATGCCGCCCTAAATAATATAATCCTCCGTGCTCTTGCCACCATCCATGTTTCAGCCGTTCTAGAACCAAACGGTCTGGCTCGGGATGATGCCAAGAGACCGGATGGTATGACTTTCGCACCCTGGAGATTAGGGCGGCCTTTCGTGTGGGATGCTACTTGTGTCGACACACTTGCGCCGTCTCATCTTCAGGTTACTAAATCTAAGGCCGGTTCTGCTTCAAATGAGCAAATATATAGGTATCGGTAATACCTATACTTTTGAAACTTTTGGGGTAGAAATTCTGGGACCTGGGCCTATCTGCCCATCAGCTTTTCCAACAATTGTCGAAGAAGCTGATTGAGGTATCTCTTGACCGGAGGGCTGGAAATTATCTGGCTCAGAGAATCAGCATTGCCATTCAAATTGGCAATGCTGCCAGCCTTCTGGGCACACTCCCGCATGTTGATACTATGCAGGGACTGTACAATTTATAAATTAAATTTTAGATGGTAGTCATCTTTTTTCTTTCTTTTTATAAGTAGTTTTAGTTTTAATTTTGATTTAATTGTAATCTCTATTATTGTCCTAAGATGATTTTCTTCACTTAGGGTTATTCAAATTTTTTTAAATAATAAATGCGAAAGTTAGTCTTGAGTGCCACTGCGTATTGAAAACACGTGTTTATTCTAACCTATTTCAGACATTTTCAAGTTTAATAATAAAAATGTTAAAAAAAAAACGCGCTAATAGTACACTACCTCAGAGGTGGCGTGGAAACGTGTGCATATTATGACGCTTGCAACTTTTTGCATCGTTATATCTCAGAAACGGTAGCTTTATTGAAAAAAAATATTGATACCTTTTTTATAGATAACTTTATGATATACAATTAATGTCTGAGGTAATTTTCCGATTGGAAAAACTTATCGTTTTGAAGAAAATCGCGAAACACCCATTTTTTACCTTTGACCTTGGATAATTTTTTTTCCTTAAACCGGTATCATGGGGAATTTTGAAATAATGCTTTTGATTGTGTTTTAAACAATTATACTCATTTTCAGCTTGACGGGAATTAATGTGGTATTTTTTTCATAGTAATTAGTAGCGGCCCGCGTGTGCCGCAAACGGTTCAAGCTAAATCCGACTTTCGGCGCTACAAATTACGGCGCTGAATCCACTGCGGGTAACGTAACATGTGTTCGCGGTTCTACAGAATAACGTCTATGGATAAACTGAAAAATTAAGATTTTTTTTTCTTCGTATTTTTCCAAGATAAAAAGTATCCTATTTTATGCCCAGGATAATAAGGTATAATTATACCAAGTTTCATCAAAATCGAACTGTTAGTTTTTACGTGATGCCTGAACATACAGACAGACAGACAAAAATTTTTTTAATCACATATTTGTGTTTGGTATCGATCCAGTAACACCCCCTGCTATTTATTTTTTCAATATTTTCAATGTACAGAATTGACCCTTCTACAGATTTATTATATGTATAGATAGATAGTATAATGCAACGAAAAAGTTTAAAATAATTTAAATTTTTATTTTAGTTTTCATAAACACCCGCCTGTGTAGACACATTTCACTCACCTTCATGACAGCGAATTATTTATTTACAGACTAGTGACCCTATCCGACTTCGCACGGGCAGCATTATTGATTTTCATATAAACTTTCACCGTTTACTATTTAAGCTCTTGATTTTTGGAAAAAGTTTTATATTTTAGAACGCGGCTAAACTGTATGCATACCAAATTTCATTCAAATCGGTCCAGCGGTTCAGCTGTGAAAGCAGAAAAGACTGGCCGATAGACTTGCATTTATAATATAAGCAATTAGGGATAACATTGTCAGTTCTTTACTTAAGAATTTCACACGATCCACCTAAAACATGTCACAATTCATATCAGTTCCATCATAAACCACCTGCAATTAAAAGTGGCTTTACCTACAGAATTTTCATAATTGATGACTCTGTCTACCCCGTGAGGGATAAAGAAGTGATTATATGTTTGTATGTGTTACAACTAAAACAAACCTGCATAGGAAGAGTCAAAGTAAAATTCATATTCCTAACTTAGAAAAGAGTTACTTTATTAAAACAGACAATTACATGTTACAACTAAAAAACAAAACCGATTTATATGGAAGCAGGTAGATAAGATTAGCCATTATTTATATATAATTATAAATATACATATATTTAGCTTATACTAAAAGGACCATTTACTGTCTAGTACTCTATTTTTCTCTTAAATAGATAATGCCAAAAATACCAACACAATTTGCACATAGACAAAACGTCTCGTTTTTTCTAACGACGACGCAAGGCCGCAGCTCTGACCTACAGGCGTTATCTAATAAAAGTTATTATACTCTATGCCTCATAAATTTCTCCGTGTATCCGACAAAGATCACGCACCTTTTTGCCGCTGGGCCGTCGAGTAGCTCTTTCACATGCAAAATACATACGACACCGCACGCGACCGATTTTGTGCCGGTGTAGACGGGCGACTTTTTTTCGTATGATATCAATGATAAGTTATAATAGGTCAGGAGTACCCAATACTGCCGAGTTTGTATGAAGAGTGTTATGAATGTGGAAGAAGCGAAAGAAGTATGCAGAGATCGTGGCAAGTGGAAAGATTTAGTCTCTGCCTACCCTCCGGGAGTGATTTGTGAAGTGTAATTATAATCAACACAGTATTTATATGATAATATTACCTGAAACCAATGAGCTTATTTGAAAAGGCTTATGAATGTGGATGAAGCGAAAGAAGTATGCAGAGATCGTGGTAAGTGGAAAGATGAAGTCTCTGCCTACCCCTCCGAGAGTAACTCTACGATACCAAATATCCTACGATATCCAAAGGTAACTAGGATAGATAGCACTATTTTCACACACTATCTATCCTAGTCTAGCCGTGTGTGAAAAGATGAAATCTCTGCCTACCCCTTCGGAAAAACGTCTTGACTTTAGGTATATATTTAAACGATATGATATATCTGGTTCATTTAAAGCTACACCAAGCTAACTTGGTGTATAGTGTATGAATTACTGAACAAATTTTAAAATTGGTCAACATGTCATAAATGGTTTCAAAGCAAATTCTACATAATTTACTTTTAATTCAATAGACAAAATCACCTAATGGCTTAAATGAGCTAAAGATAGCAAAAAATAAAAATATTTCACTCATAGCTACGATTAATCGCACTGTCGCAGGCAACAAAAATCGTATATAGATAATAGCCTTAGGGAAGTACACTGCCGAACAATAAAAGGGGGTGCGTGTGTTATCGCGTGACCTTCAAATAAAAATGTTGTAAACGATTTTTTTCTATCGCTTTATATTCCCCTTTTTCAATATAAGAAATGTCTAGGCGCCGTAGCTTCGTGAAAGTTTAATTATCGTGCTTGTTAAAACTGTAATTGACTCTGTTTCTTGACTTACAAAGTTTTAATTCCCTTAACTGTTATATAGTTTTATAGAATGCAGTAGCTGCAGTGAAATAAAATAAAAAATTGTGATTGAATTTGAAAGATGAAAATATAAAAACAAATGCATATTTGTAAGGTACGTGGTGGGTTAAATATTGCATCTTTTGGTGTCTTTAAAAATGATAGCTTTTTTGGAACCATTTGTTTTTTCAAAATAATAAATTCAAATACCAATTTTTGTTTTCATTATATTGGGACAATTTAAATATGATTTAATAATTATCATATCTTCTAGTTTCACAGCATTGGTTGATGTCCAACTAACTTAAAAACTATGTTTAGTGCCGCTTCCAAAGTGTTAGTGCTGAAGAAGCGGTAACAAACTGCACTGCAGCATTAAAAAATATGCTATCAATACGAGTAATTTTGAATCTGTTAAAAAGTAAATTAGTACTTTTAAAAGAAAATAGAAAAATTCTTTTAAAAATTCTCAACGTATATACTAATACACTACACCATTCTAGCTGTGTTTGTTAAAAATAAACAGTTGATTTAGAGGGCTATAAACTAGAACGGGCTGGTAGTCAGTTGTGGACTTAGGCCTTAGCGCGGAAAATTTATTATATTTGTCATGTCTTTTTAAAAAATAGTCGGAAACTAACTGAAATATAAATTTATTTCTGATGTTGTAATCTTGCTGTGAAGAGCTTTTAATAAATTTTACAGATAACACAAATCAGGTCGAAAATACTTTAAGATATTTTTTGGGAAAGAAGTGAATAAGAAATACCAGAAATTTGGTTACTGGATTAAATATATGGATTGGATAAGAGATTTATAAATAATACAGGTCTGTATTAAACGTGCACGTAATGTACCTTTAATTTATCGCGGAAATTTCGAATCATATTACAACGATCCGTGGTCACCGAGCAACTGCGTATAATTTAACGCGAAATTTCAAAATCTGTTATTGATTACAATTACAGATAAATAATAATCTCAAGTTATTCGCTGTATAGTTTTAAACAAAAAAATTAAAAGTTGAACGCAACTTGACCGGATAATTAAATAACTGGACATATTTAATTGGGCTTTTCTTTAATTGAAATTGGGATGTTTATTAATTTATTAAATAAAAAAAATAATATATAAAAATTAAAAATGTTTATTGGGCAACATCAACGACAAAAAATATAGCATCATAAACATACATACAATACCATAACAGAAATATTGAACTTACTTGCTAGCTAACCTGTTTTGTCCCATGTTCAAAAAAAATCATTATAATTTTGTTAGTGGCAACACTTTTTACTTCCTTCCGCTTTGTAAATTAATTTGGTGCGCATCGCTTGTATTGTTAAAATTATAAAATAAATAATTAAATTGGTATTGAACGTATTCTTGTTCTTTCCCTGAACAGTCTTATATTAAATTACCTACCAGCTATTTAAGATTCGAAAAGTTTCATAATGTCCCCTTGTTAGTATCACTATTCTCTTAGAAAATATTTCAAAAGTAGGGCGCTAGGGACGGACTAATCCTTATAAATGTACGGGAACCGACGACACGGCTAAACCCCCGTTCTGAGGCATTCCTGTCGAGATTTAACAGAGCCATAATTCTACCTTACGCCGCAGTGACATTCACATCCTTCCGCGGGCATTTATAAGGCAGGTACATTATTTTATATTATTATTTTTTTATATATTTCGCAACGAACGTATCTTGATTAAATTAAGGTCGTCCTGGTAAAGGGTCAGGTCAAAAGTACCCGAAACCGCCGAGCTTGCATAAAGAGAGTTATGAATGTGGATGAAGCGCAGGAAGTATGCAGAGATCGTGGCAAGTGGAAAGAGGTAGTCTCTGCCTACCCCTCCGGGAAAGAGGCGTGATTTTATGTGTGTATATTTTGCAAATGTAAAAGCAAATCCGTTGCATGCTGTACGTATATGTATAATGTAATATATATACGTATATGATATATATACGTATATAATATAATATATATACGTATATGTATAAATAAAATCACGTCTCTTTCCTGGGTAAGCAGAGACTACATCATTCCACTTGCTACGATCCCTGCATACTTCTTTCGAGTCATCAACAGTCATAACTCTCTTCGTACTAAAATCTTTTTATATGAAAATACAATATGGAAGGTTTTTTTTTAACCAATCTTCATAAAAATTAAACATTGTAAGTAGCACTGATAAGGAAATAGAGTATAGCAAAAATACTGTTCCCATGGGATTACCGTAATATGATAAATATACGAAGCCACACGTTAGAAACTAGAAAGATAAACATTCATAAAAGGAAAGAGTACATAAGATAATAAACAGAAAAGCGGGCTAAAGTTAGTACAGGAGGCTACATAGAAAAATATAACAACTTCAATAGGGCTCATTACGAAAGTGGTATCCTTTTCTGTGTGACCTTCTGTACATATCTACTATTAACACATCGGAAATGTGTGTAATATCACAGGGGAACCAGATGGATGGCTTCTGATCGAAATAGGCTGTCAGTAGTTTAGTACATTAGCAGGCGGAAGCCTTCCCCAAGGATCAACTAATGTCTGTCCCATCCGATACATTGATGAGTTGATAAATTTTTAGGCTACGTTTAATTTAACAGCCAAAATGTGTTTTTTAATTATTTTTTTAGTACGCCCACGGCTGCACCCTGAAAAGCATCAAATTTTAAACCAAATTTTTAATTAGTTGGGTCGGTGCGCTATTAGTCAATGAGTCAGTCAATGTCCTCTTTTTAAAAACCTACATATATTTATATTGAATTAGGGTGACTGACAAATTAGTTAATAATCTACGTATTATATTTGATCACACCTCTTTCCTGCAAGGTTAAGCAGAGACTATTTAACATATTTCTAGTTGCTACATTCAGATACTTTTATTTGCTTTAACGGAATTCATCAATATTTTCATGCAGCGTCGGAACGGCCCCTTTTTAAGTGTACTTTATTTTTTTATGTAGGTATATTTCCCCTTATGTATAAGCCCCATTTCTTGTACAAAGAATGCAAGAAAGGGCAGAAAAAGAAATGAATTGATTTACAAAATTGGATACAAGGTATCGCTTTTTAATGTCAGTATAAATTAAGTCTAATTATTTCTATTATTTACCGCTTTCAAAGCGCATGTGTAGAAGAAGCAGCGGAACAAACAACACTGCAGAATTTTCACTGGATGTCTAGTTAGAAAAAAGGCAGACAGAGAGACTAGACGACAAAATAAACCGGCATTACGTCATAGATTATCTCACGAAATGAAAAGTTTTCTGTTACTCAGACACATGCGTACAATGCCGCCATTGCGATACTTCACTTTTTTTCAAGCCACACTCTGTCTTAATTTTTATCTACGTCTGTGTACCCGAATGTGAATGAAGCGAAGGAAGTATGCAGAGATCGTGGCAAGTGGAAAGAGGTAGTCTCTGCCTACCCCTCCGGAAAAGAGGCGTGATTTTATGTATGTATGTATGTGTACGACATAAACTTAAAAAAACTTTGTTCAAGGACTCTACTTGTTCCTTCTTCTTTTTACTTCTATGTATGCATTTTTAACATACTCCCACTATTTTCTGCTACATGTAACTTTTGTTAAAACTATATTTTTCTCATCCTCTCCGCTAGCACGCCAAGACAGAAAACATATCGTGCAATCTTCAAACAAATTATTTCAGTCGGTTGAAGTTGAGTGGCTTGGTTGTTTATTTATAAAAAGGCGCTTTTTCATACTTTCATAAACGTGGTATTCATAAATTTTGGACTTTGGTTACCAATAGCATTAAATGAAACATCACTCCTTTTTGCAATTTTTCTTTTTCTTTTCCTAATATTTATTATGTTGGCTGGGTTATATTTATATGGGTTTATATTTATTATGGGTTTTATTCGCAATGTTGGTGAACTTTCCCTAGCCTGGTTCTTTTTGTAAACGATGAGTAAAGGATGAAATGAGAAAGTACCAAATCTCTCAAATAAGTGGAACAGTAATCAAAAATATTTCCCCTAATTGTCTTTTACAGTCTTGCCGAAATCTACGTACCAAGATCATCATATACCTTATACATATATAATAATGTCAGCCAACACTCTTGGAAAGACTGATAGGCCACGTTCAGCTGTTTGGCTTGATGATAGAATTGAGATTCGAAAAGTGACACGCTGCCAGTCCATCCCCTAAAAGAAGAATCCCAAGTTAATAAACTTATCCCTTAGTCGTCTTTTCAACATGCATAGGAAAGAGATGAAGTGGTCCTATTCGTTTTTTAATTGGTGCCGGGAACCATACTAAGCCTAACAGCTGGACGTGGCCTGTCAATCTTTTAAGACTGCTGGCTCTGTCTACCCCGCAAGGGATATAGACGTGATTATATAAATCAATAAATGAACGAACCACATGGCCCTAGAAACAACTCAATATAAAAAAAAGATCTAGTTTGATTGAAATGAAGGAACTCTATTCTAGATCCATGAAATACTTTGACTTAACCTGAAGATATTGGTCTGAAAGTTTGAAATTTTATAGCCTAGAAATGGCAGGAAGACATATTTCATAGTACAGAACATTTAACTCGTAAAATTAGCGATGAAATTGGTTGTTCATTTTTCAAATAAACTTCAATGTATTTTTTTTACTGCTGTAGGTAATTGCTATGATTGTTTTTTTTTTTAATATAATATTATTAATATTTGAATGCGCTTGACCGGTTACCTATCACAAACTAGAATTCTTTAGTTACGAATTTGAAAATACCAAAAACGTTTCGTAATTTTTTTTATTTTCAATATTTTCATTTGACCGAAATATCTTATTCCATCTGGTTGAAATTCCGATTTTCGGTGGTTATATTTTTGAAATGTATATGCTTTGCATTGCAACCTAACGTTAAACCGATGATACTATTTCTGTACGTTTCATAAAGAAAATAATTATTTAAACTAAAAATTATTTTCGCTATTATTAAAATACAACATGACAAATACCAAATAAGTTCAATCATAATTTTGAAATCCAAAATGTTTATATATACAGAGTATATACTTTGTAGTTATGTTCTATTTGTGTGTAAATGAACTTTTTCTGATTGATCCGGGTCTTGGGTGTTTATTTATTTAAGTATTTGTTATAAAATATAGTATCGTTGAGTTAGTATCCCATAACACAAGTTTTGAACTTACTTTGGGTTTGGCTCAATCTGTGTGATTTATCCATGTATATGTTGCAGTCAAAACTCTTAACCAGTCAAAAGTACTTTTGACTAGCAACAAAAAAGCTTTTTGGGTGGTTTACAAAAAAAATACCTAACACTCGAAGGGTGATCGCTCGCTGCGCTCGCGATCACCCTTCGAACCTATCACATGCATGTCGCGTCTGAGAACAATGTCCGAAAAGAATACGACTACTTATTTGTTAGTAAGAGCGCGTACCTGCTTCATGCAGCAACGGTCAAAAGTACTTTTAACTGATTTTGCTAGTCAATAGTACTTTTGACTGGTTAAGTGCTAGTCAATAGTACTTTTGACTGGTTAAGAGTTTTGACTGTGACATATATATTTATATTATATTTAATGAATCATTCAAAAAATTACGGCGCTGTTTTTCGCTAACACTTATTATTTTTATAACTCTACAGGTTCACTTTACTTCGGCCTTTAGGGTCCTAATAAAATAGAAGTTATTGAAAATCAAATCTAGTTTGTGATAGGTTACCCCCATGGCCCAAGGGCCACCCCGCCGCAACCTAAACCTACCTATAGCGCTCTGTCACAAGATTCAAATGTGATATAGAGTAATCCAAAAACGTAATGTTTAAATACATAGTGTTAATCTTCTAAAGTAAAACATTTAGCCTGGTAAAATAAATGGAGCAAAAACATTTTTTGTTGTGTTGCTGTAAAATTAATATTATTAATTATTTTTACGGTAGTTAGATAATAAACATCATTGTCTGTCTAAACATCTCATACACATATTGTTGTTTATCATTATTATTAAAATGTCTGATAATTTAGCAAAAGTGTATAAATCCAATAGAGGTGGATTAAAATTACATTATGAAGGATTCAGTTATTATAAAAACAAAGTGAACAATACTAAATTTTACTGGTGCTGTGATTCACGAAAACACTACATTTATAAATGTTGTGCAACATTAGTTACAGAAGTAAATAGTGCAAATGATATGATACATAATGTTTTAAAATGCAGTAATAAGCACAATCATGAGCCAAATCCACTTGATAAAGAAATCTCGGATTTTAGGCAAAAATTGAAAGAGGATGCAAGAACCGGATTAAAGGTATGCCAAATTTTGCAAAATAATCAAAGTGATTGCACTCCAGAATTTCTAGATCATTTACCTAGTCAATCAGCTCTTAAGCAGGTGATGTATAGAGCTAGATCAAAGGTCCCAAAAAAGAAAGAGCCCACTGATATTTTATTTGAAATAGATGAAAGTGAAATGCAAATAAATGGTCAATGTTTTGTCATCAAAGATCGGATTTACAATAATAATAAGCGAATTTTGTTACTGTCAACGAAAAACATGATGCAATTATTGCAACAAGCAGATTTTTGGGTCCTTGATGGTACATTTAAGATTGTGCCACACATATTTCAACAATTATACACCATACATGGTAATTTATCAGTAACAGGAAATAAAACAAAAACGTTCCCTTTACTGTATTGTTTATGCACAAACAAAGATAAGAAAACATACGACATGATATTTGAATTATTACAAGAATACGGAGTGGAAAATGATTTAGAATTTCATCCAAAAATATGTATTTTGGACTTCGAAAAGGCGGCAATCCAAAGTTTAAAATCTAATTTTGAGAATGTGATACTACATGGCTGCCACTTTCATCTCGGGCAAATATTATATCGGCAAGTTCAACAAAGGGGTTTAACACAAAGATATGCAAGTGATATAAAGTTTAAAACAGATGTAAAATGTCTTTTGGCACTGAGTTTTTTGCCTCCGAACGAGATTCCTATATATTTTAATAAATTACTCGTCAGTTATAAAGGTAAATATATAACTACATTTTTTACGTCTCATTTTTATACTTTGCTATACATATAACATGGCAAGTTTTAATTTTTACTATTGTTTTTTTTTTTTCAGACGACGATGATATTATTTCTTTAGCCCATTGGTTTGAAGAAAATTATGTTAGTGGCACTTGCAGTGCCCCCGCAAGATATATTCCGGAATTTTGGAGCTGCGAGTTGATAAATACATTAAAATTGCCACGAACTCAAAATTCAGCGGAAGCTTGGCATCATCACATTAACCAAATAATAGATAAAAAATCTCCCGGATTTTATCACCTTATAAAAGAACTTATAAAAGAGACAATAATAAAGGAATCAGAGATAGAAAAGATGTTATGCGGATCACCGCCTGAAAAAAAAAGAAGAAAGTATATCATTAAAGATGAAAAATTGAAAAAAATAATAGAAATTAAAGAAAATCTTAATGAAATAAAATACTTGAAAGAAATTTCAAAAATAATTTGAATATTGTTATATATTAATTCTGCATTTACACAATTACTGTTAATTAAATTGAAGTTATTTAAAATCTGTATAAATAATAATTTAGAAGAAGTTACCTCTATTGTTAACACTTCTAGAAAATAAAGTTATTGTTACTTATATTATTGTTACTTAAATAAGTGTCATTTATTATAATATATTAATCCTGCATGTACGAAATTACTGTTAATAAAATAGAAGTTATTGAAAATCTGTGTGAATAATAATTTGGAAGAAGTTATTTCTATCATTAATACTTCTAGAAAATAAAATTCTTGTTACCAAATAAATTTTCAAATAAAAATTACATACTTTGATTTTCGGTAGATAGTTTTTTTTTGAAGACGAAAAATATATTTATTGGATTTATATAAACAGAAAATATGGTAAAGAACCCATTTGGCATTTAAAACTTCGTTGTACCGTTTTCGAACAAATAAAAATCGAAGAAAAACAAATCTAGTTTGTGATAGGTTACCGCTTGACCTCATTCTGCCAAATAGTAAACAAGATGAGGCCTAAGGTGCACATACATACATACATACATAAAATCACGCCTCTTTCCCGGAGGGGTAGGCAGAGACTACATCTTTCCACTTGCCACGATCTCTACATACTTCCTAAGATTCAAAAAGTGACAGACCAGTCCATCCCCTAAAAGAAGAAACCCAAGTTTAAAAGCCTATCCCTTTGGTCCCTTTAAGGTGCACACAAGCTTAAATAATGCCTATTCAGTCTTGCCTTGATCATCATCATGAAATCCCCAAGAGAGAGATGTATCGGGGAAGAGAGATGCACGGAGAGAACTCTAAATCAAAGCGGTTTGCATGATAAAATATTTGGTGAATCGCAAGGTGCAATTCCTGCATACTTATTTTGTTTTATCGATATTTTGAACGGCTTCGGTGGCGCAGCGGTAGTACGCTTGTCTGTGACATCGGAGGTCCCAGGTTCGAATCCCGGTCAGGGCATGATGAGAAAAAACCTTTTTGTGATTGGCCTGGGTATTGGATGTTTGTCTATATAAGTATTTATTATATAACTAGCTGTGCCCGCGACTTCGTCCGTGTGGAATAGTTATTTTGGGCATCATTGAAGCTCTCAAGGAGATATCATTTTCCCCGTTTTTTTCACATATTCCATTAATATCGATTCAAAATTGACGAAGTTCCATACAAACTTGCACCCCCTATTTCATCCCCATGGGATAAAATTAAAGGATTATAATCATCCTGATTAAATGATTAAAGGATAAAAAGTATCCTATATTATAATCCAGATTACTAAATATATCTGTGCAGAATTTCGTTCAGAACCGTTCGGTAGATTTTGCGTGATGCGCGTACAAACATACAGACAGACAGACGGACAGTCAGACAAAAATTAAAAAAAAATATTTTTGGCTTCTATTGACCCTAAAAAGACCCCTATTAATTTTTTTTCTTAAATATCGTCAATGTACAGACAAAGTTCAGTTACAGTTTTATTATATGCATGGATATAGTTTCAATAATACAAATCTCTTCTCTTTGCTAATAGTGTGGATGTGTGCTTGTTACTCTTTCTTGTAAAATCTACTGAACTGATTTTGTTAAAATTTTGTACATCAAAAAGTACTTTTCATCCCGAAATTTCCACAGAAGCGAAACCCCGGATGCAGCTAGTAAGATATTAATTTCGGTGCTTTAGATCCGGTATAAGATAACAAAATAAGAAGCCTCGTTTCACTCTATAGTCCCCAATGGCTCTCCAAAGAATCCAGTACTCATCTTAATTGAAAAACCTTTTACCGTTCCTTTTATTTCTGTTTATAATGGAATTTATATGAAATGGCTGCTTTATGATTTTTTTAAAGCAAACAACTTAAAAATCACTCATAAAATCTTCTTATTAAATCAACATTCAAAATAGACTGACTGATTCTTAAAATTAGAACTAATTCTCTTAAAGATGTTTTAATATTTCGTTTGAGCTATGAATAGAGATTTTATTACTATTTTCTTATTGCTACAAATTTCTCAGACGACCTCTTGTTAACTTAAATACATTGTTAGAATTAACAAGTATTAAATTTATAATTACTTTCGTTGAGAGCAATTCGAAGGTTATAAATTGTTCCGAATTCTTTGGTTGATTCAAATAAAGAAACTCATTATAATACATTGATTATTTATGATATTACTGGAACGGAGTTTTGAGGCTCAATGAGAAGGTTCTGTCTGCAAACAGTGGCATTCAGTTGAAAATTTTATGTTTTATTTAGAATGTTAAATATTGTCAAAATTTAATGGACTAGATAAAGCTCAAAATATTAACGAATACGTTCCGCTTTGAAAACGATAACCGAAACAAAACAAAATTCAAACAACTAAAATACAAAAACTACAATGTATTTCATGACTTAAATGGAACACTCCACTTAAAGGTAATCATGACTGAGCAATAATGAGCTAAACAACAATACTGCGAAGCGAGCCAATTTCCGCGGTGTTTGTCTGAATTGTAAGCGAAATAATGTTTGTCGAATGAAAAGTTTGCATTTTATTTCACTTAGGGATCCAACTTACATTCAACACTTGCAAAAATGGGTTGATGCAATCACGCTAATGAAAACAAGCCACGCCGCCGCCTTGTAAATATTCAACGGATATTCTGAATTGGGACACACGGGTGTTTAGATTGGAAAGTAACTTAGAGTATAAATATTAACGGAAACATAGTCAATTTAACCTCTTTTACGAAAAGATACGTGTTACTTAATTACGATCTGGTTTTGTTGCAACGTTTTGGCTGTAAGTAGTCACAAGACAAAAGCCATTAGTTTATTGGCTTATGTTATTAGGATAAAAATAAAAATAAGTTTCTAAAATGTTAACTTTTTTTTCTAGATTTACCTTAATAATTTGCTCATTGAGATAAGCTATTGGCACGCACTATTCACAGTGATATAAAAAAAATGAATATACGTTTTAAATAACTTTTTCAGATTGATTTCTACAACCGACACGGTAACAGAAGTAGCTCACACAGAGACAAGTATTTAAGGTGATAGTTGTAGGTAGAGTGGATCAATAGACTTTTTATTTTTAACTAGAATAATATTCATCTTTTTCCAACTTAATAAATCAACGTTTGTGTTTCGATTATTTTCCATTTTTAGATTAAGTTTAATTTAAACTATGGTTTTTTATGTCAATTTGGCATATTGGACAATCTATTTCAAATAAACGTTAAAATCTTTGTCATTCAAGTCATCAAAATTATCGTTTTCAATATAATCTAAATATGTTACACAAATTACAGCGCTGTATGTACCTATCACCTTATTTTATCGCGCCATTCAACGTAAACTTTTACACTGCTTGTGTTTAAGAAGTAAAATGGTAATTTTTCAATTATTCTGAGTAAGTTTGGACGATTATGCTTCTTTTTTTTACTGTACTTTATTTTATGCTGCATTGTGAGGTAGAAGTTTGGATTCGTATTTCTTTTTATCAGTGTTTACAAGATACCAAGTTTTCTGGCAAAATTTTGTTTATCGGTTATGAAACTTTATTATGTATTGTTCTATTTTGGTCTTCTACTTGTTAAAATTTGTGTTTCGATGTAAATTTGTTGTCTGAATGTTGTCTATTGTCATATTAGACTAGGACCTCTTTAAGATTTCAAATTATGCATCCCCCCACATCCCATCTGTAACACTTTCACATCTAAAGCCAGTGGGATTCTGATTTTTATTTTATGAATATAAAAAAGATTACGTCTTCCAATAATTTCTGCTTGAATGGCTTTTCATTTATCTTTGCATCAATTTAACTAAGACATTGAAAAACAAAATAAAGTAAAAATATATTGACGGCCTCTGTGGCTCAGCGGTAGTACGCTTGTCTGTGACAACAGAGGTCCCGGGTTCGAATCTCGGCCAGGGCATGATGAGAAAGGAACTTTTTCTGATTGGCCTGGGTCTTGGATGTTTATCTATATAAGTATTTATTATAAAATATAGTATCGTTGAGTTAGTATCTCGTAACACAAGTTTCGAACTTACTTCGAGGCTAACTCAATCAGTGTAATTTGTCCCGTATATATTTATTTATTTATTTATATATAGGCATACAATATATGTGTAGAAAGAGGTAGGTAGTCTCCGCCTTCCCCTGCGGGAAGGCATGATTTTATGTATGTATATGTGTACAGCGGACGAAGGCAAAATCTAGTCTTGTCTATAAACAAAAATATTTTAACATTTTACACAGTTCTGATCTAGAATGAAATATACTAAGACCTTTATTCAATGCGATCATTTTCCTTGGCAAAAATAGCGAGTTCACGTGAAACGGAACTAAATTCCGTCATGGCTTGTTATAACATGTCAGACCGGTATAACATACTAGAAATAGCCGTAGAACCGTCAAGATGTATTCGGTATCTTCGTATCTCATAAATTTTATTTATAACTCGCTTGTTTTGCTAGCGGCTTTGGCTGTATGGGACATACAAATAATTTTATATTTTCCATTGGAGTAAACTGTAATACATGTGCCGTGTGGTCCCAGGGATGTCGTTTAAGGTAACTACTGGTAAGGCTGGGATTTTTCTTTCATTTATTAATATATTTAGGGACACCAACAGGTTACATGATTACATTCTAAAAAATTCACTCACAAAATTAAACTCAAGCATGGAACTCAATTACAGGTGAGCACAACTTTTTAAAAAATAAATTAAGAATCCCGATTATGACTACATACATGTGGAAAAAAAGAACAAGAAACAAAAAAAAAAAGAACAAAAATATATGATGAGTCATTGATAGGGTGACTGAATCTTAGTTTTAAATTTAAATAAAGAATCATGGCAAATTCTACTTAATAATGACAACATGTACCCAAATGTTGACATTATTAAGTAGATTTTTGAATAAGGCTTTAAAATAAGGTTGTTATGGACGAACGAACACATCAACCCACGAAAGGGCTTATCACGTATCTCCACAGGTACCATTTAATTAGTAAGTGTATAACAGCGTGTGTCACCTGACACTTTGATAAAAGATTCATGGGGAATTTTAATTAAAGGATGGGATTATTACGGCGACAAAAGAGCTTCGGGTCGGCGGTCGAAACGGTAAGGTGTCCGGTTAAATGCGTGATGCGCAGAAAGGCACAGGTTCGAATCTCAATTCGACCATGTACCAATGACAATTTTAGTTAGTTTAGTTAAAATAGAGATTTTGCTCTCTGTCTACCCCGTAAGATGTAAAGATGTGATAAGCTATGTTATAATAAAAATGTGTGTGCATGTGGGTAATATATTTTAGATGTAGGATGAGCCAAAGTCACAATCAAATACGTTAAACTAGATATATAAAAACTTAAATAAATAAATACGGGTTACACGGATTGATTTAGCCTCGAAGTAAGTTCGAGACTTGTGTTACGAGATATTAACTCAACGATACTATATTTTATAATAAATACTCATATATATAAACATCCAAGACCCAAAAAAAAATAAGAGACAGTTCGTTTCTCATCACGCCCTGGCCGGGATTCGAACCCGGGACCACCGGTGTCACAAACAAGCGTACTACCGCTGCGCCACGAAACTTGAAAGTTCTTAACATATTCACGGCTTTATAAACGAATTCCTGTACAATAACATGGGAGAAGTTAGCGATTTCATCGTATGAAAGGTTCTACGAAGTCCTGAGTAAATATTGTGCTAAGAATGTTGACAGTAAGTTGCTCATGTGATTTTGTACGGCCTTGACTCAATAGATTAACAAAAATCTAGGCGCATGCATAGAATTTTTCTCATCTTTATAATATAACTACATACATACATATGGTCACGTTTATATCCCTTGTGGGGTAGACAGAGCCAACAGTCTTGAAATATATGATAGAGTTGGGATTCAAATAGTGACATGTTGCTAGCCCATCGCCTAAAAAATAATCCCAAGTTTGTAAGCATATCCCTTAGTCGCCTTAGTTGTAGTTAGTACATTTCAGACATTTCTGTTGTTTTGACGTAAAAAGGGACGAATTAACATGCAAAACGAACTAACACATTAAAAATTGTTAATATGGATACTAGAGGATACTAGCGACTCCGAACAGTAATTTGAAGGTTTATAAATTAATGCTATGTGTTTGTCTGTTTATTCGTCTCTTTTTACGTCAAAAACTAAGGAACTGATTTCTATGAAATTTTGCATCTTAGTATGGAGTACGGAAAAAGACATAGAGTAGACGCGGGTGAAGGTGCGGGTGAAAGCTAGTCCTACCAATATTATAAATGCGAAAGTTTGTCAGTATGAATGTTTGTTAATCTTTCACGCAGAAACTACTGAACCGATTACGATGAAATTTGGTATGTAGGTAGCTGAAGACCCAGAATAACATATAGGCTTCTTTTTATCCCGGAGTTCCCGCGGGATTGATTCCACGCGTACGAAGTCGCGGGCGGTCTCTTGTAATATATAAGGGTACCCGAAACATAATCCGAAGTTGTAAACTGTACACCTGTGTTCGGCTTTGGGGCGAAATTTAGGGTTAAATTGGAATCAATCCTTTCTTATGATTTAATAGAGTATTGATTTTCATTATTAATAAGGTTCCCTTATATTTTATTAAATAACTAGCTATTGCCTGCAATTTCGTTCGCCGTAAAAGTTCACTGAAAAAGCTGACTCCCTATACTGCCGGTTAGAGGAGACATTTTCGTATACTTACCAGTTTTTAAGTTAAGAGTAGTCAAATAAGAGAAGTATTCGGGTTTTGCGAGTACAAACATACAGATGGACAGACAAACAGAAATTATAAAAATCATATATTTAGATTCTTTTGGTCTTATATAGATCCACACTATATATATTTCTCTGTACCATATTGTCATTAAAATCAGTCCAATTGTTTTTGGGTTATTTGCAAGAACAAATTTTTTTTTTGTTACAATATTAGTATGGATGTGAAATTATGAATGTACTCAAAAATAAAGCTCTCTTTTTATCATGTGTTGACCGAGGACAGAACACGCCACCTTGTTACTCAAAGGTAACAAACACGACCAATAAGCCACAGAGGGTGTCTAGCGACCGAATTGATGAAAAAAAAAAATGAAAATGAAAATATTTTATTAGTTTAACATAGTGGTACAGTATAAACAAGTGTTTGTGACCTTCTATTAAATGAGAAACACCTGTATCAGAAAGCCACGCTCTTCCTTAACAATGGTATTACAGTACTCAAAAACTTAATTCTACATTACAAATGTGTAATGTGGATTATAACAAATGAATGAAAGTATGTGCATGACTCATAGTGCAAGTATTTTTTTTTAATTATTATTCACTTATCTATGTTATTGTATATATATATATATATATATATATATATATATATATATATATATAAGCCCAGTAAGGTTTTAGTTGTTACTATAATCAGTCTATATATTCCAGAATTGACTACTCTATAGTAAACAAAATTGTAATTTGATTAGAAAACGATAGCATCAGTTTATAATTAAAGTATTTGCATAAACTATACGAATGCCGGATATAAGAAAATCCAAGAAAATAATAAATCTTACTCGATTTGGGAAATCGCGTGACTGGCTCATTAGCTAGCAAATGGTTATTAATGTATTCAATATTGAATTTTAATAGTAAGCGGTTGAATTGAATATTCTTTAGCACTCTAATAATCTAGCTCGCTACGAAAATAATTACGATTTTCACACATTACCTTCTTGATAAGACTTAAAAATACATACATACATATATAACATCAACTCTATATCCCTTTAGGGGTTGACAGAGAGCTAACAGTCTTGAAAACACTCAAAATTCAAAATTCAAAATTCAAAATTTTTATTCATTATTATAGGATACCTCCATATCGCTTAATAATTGTCGTATGGTTTAACAACTTGGTTGACGTCAAATAAATTACTTAAAAACTAAGTTTACTGCCGCTTCCAAGGCGTCAGTGCAGAAGAAGCGGTAACAAACTGATAGGCCACATTCAGCTGCTTGGCTTAATTTAAAGAATTGAGATTCAAAAAGTGACAGCCTTAAAGAATCATAAGTTTACAATCCTGCCCCCTAGTCGTCTTTTACGACATCTATGAAAAAGATATACTGCGTTAACTGCGTTACACGAACTTTTAATATGGACATGTTAATCCAGTATTTTGTTCATTTTAAATTCTGAGAGAAAGGGAGCATAAGATCATAAATTATGTTTACTCCCGTTAACATACTCTTATGAATACAAGATGCTATGTTAAAGTGATCGTAAAAGGGACGACCTAATATCGCAATAGGATATGATGTTGCGATAGTAGTAAAATTTTAATATTGATAACATTTTCACTTTATTTTCATACTAGCTGTGCCCGCTACTTCGTCCGAGTGGAATAGTTATTTTGGGCATCATTGAAGGAGGAATAATTTTCTTCGTTTTTTTTTTCACATTCTCCATGTTTTCTTCGCTACTTATAGTTGCAGCGTGTTGATAAATGATCTACCTAATCAATACAAAAAGAATTTTTCGATTCGAACCAGTAGTTCCTGAGATTAGCGCGTTCAAACAAAAAAACTCTTCAGCTTTGTAATATTAGTATATATAAGATAATTTAATATCTAAAACTTGGCTTAGTTTTAGAGATATACGTAACCCTTACGACGTTACGTTAAAAGGGTTATAATTTCATTTGATAATTTTATTTTTTTAATTATGTGTGATTCAAAATTTAAAAAAAAAAAAAACATTTTGATTTATTACATTGATTTAAATATATCAATTTCTTTTTTCTATTTTGTCTTTTGTTTTTTATGCTGTTCCATTTAAATCAAATAGTGACTTTTATCGGCGACTTTATAACATTACCTTTTTTTGTGAAATCGCTCTAACAGATCCTAGGAAGGGTTAAGAAAAATAATTAAAAAAATTATAACTAACCTGCAAAATTAACGCTGGCGAACAAAATCGTCCACAGAGCAAGCACGCGCCGGCTGCGAGAGCACTCCATGTTTACCCCGGGCCAGTCACAAAGTGTCCAGACACCTCACTCTGTGGTTACATTGCCACGGGAAACACTCATTTATCTTAAATCTGAAACAATTAAATATTTAGGTAAATTGAAATTTTTATGATTTTTGGAAAAGGAAAATATAAAACAGAATTAGTTGTTAACGCGATGGACAAAGTTTGTGGAAAGATTTAAAGGAAAGTTGCTTTAAGATGATCGAGACTCTGGAAAAGTGACAGGTTATTGGCTCATTACCTAAAAGAATCACT
The DNA here is from genome assembly GCF_032362555.1 of Amyelois transitella. NCBI lineage: Eukaryota > Metazoa > Arthropoda > Insecta > Lepidoptera > Pyralidae > Amyelois > Amyelois transitella. The sequence continues at coordinate 10,947,091 of NC_083509.1, forward strand.
AGGTAATAATTTTACCGTCCTTTCGGTTCGAACTCTTGTAAAATAAATCTAAATAAATTGTAACCTACTTTAAATAAAAAATTTTTCAGTGGTTTTGCACGAAAAAGTAACAAACACACCCACAGATCCTTATAAACTTTCAAATATATAATCTATATCTTCTATACATATAATAAATCTGTAGAAAGGTCAATTCTGTACATTGAAAATATTGAAAAAATAAATAGCAGGGGGTGTTACTGGATCGATACCAAACACAAAAATGTGATTAAAAAAATTTTTGTCTGTCTGTCTGTATGTTCAGGCATCACGTGAAAACTAACGGTTCGATTTTGATGAATCTTGGTATAATTATACCTTATTATCCTGGGCGTAAAATAGGATACTTTTTATCCCGAAAAAATACGAAGAAAAAAAAATCTTAATTTTTCAGTTTATCCATAGACGTTGTTCTGTAGAACCGCGAACACACGTTGCGTTACCCGCAGTGGATTTAGCGCCGTAACCTGTAGCGCCTAAAGTCGGCTTTGGCTTGAACCGTTTGCTGCACAAGCGGGCCGTTACTAATTACTATGAAAAAAATACTACATAGCTACATTAATTCCCATCAAGCTGAAAATGAGTATAATTATTTAAAACACAATCAAAAGCATTATTTCAAAATTCCCCATGATTCCGGTTTAAGGAAAAAAAATTACTCACGGTCAAAGGTAAAAAATTGGTGTATCGCAATTTTCTTTAAAACGGTAAGTTTTTCAAATCGGAAAATTACCTCAGACATAAATTGTAGATCATAAAGTTATCTATAAAAAAGGTATCAATATTTTTTTTCGACAAAGCTACCGTTTCTGTGATATAACGATGCAAAAAGTTGCAAGCGTCATAATATGCATCCGTTTCCTTGCCACCTCTGAGGTAGTGTACTATTAGCGCGTTTTTTTTAACATTTTTATTATTAAACTTGAAAAAGTCTGAAATAGGTTAGAATAAACACGTGTTTTCACTACGCAGTAGCACTCAAGACTAACTTTCGCATTTATTATTTAAAAAAAAATAGAATAACCCCAAGTGAAGAAAATCATCTTAGAACAATAATAGAGATTACAATTATCAAATTCAATGCAATAATCAAATTAAAACTAAAACTACTTATAAAAAGAAAGAAAAAAGATGACTACAAACTAAAATTTAATTTATAAATTGTACAGTCCTTGCATAGCATCAACATGCGGGAATGTGCCCAGAAGGCTGGCAGCATTGCCAATTCGAATGGCAATGCTGATTCTCTGAGCCAGATAATTTCCAGCCCTCCGGTCAAGAGATACCTCAATTAGCTTTTTCGACAATTGTCGGAAAAGCTGATGGGCAGATAGGCCCCCCGGTCCCAGAGTTTCTACCCCAAAAGGTTCAAAAGTATAGATATTACCGATAACTACATACATACATAAATATGCATACTTCCTTTGCTTCATCTACATTCATAACTCTCTTCATGCAAGCTCGGCGGTTTCGGCTACTTTTTACCAGGACGTCCTTAATTTGATCAAGATATGTTCGTCTAGGTCTTCCCACCCCGACCTTTCCCTCCACACTCTCCATGTATATCTGCTTAGTCAACCTGTTTTCATTCATCCTCTCCACATGACCGAACCATTTCAACATACCCTTTTCTATTCCTGTAACTACATCTTCTTTCACATCACAACATTCCCTTATCACACTGTTCCTTATCCGGTCACTCAATTTCACACCCAACATACTCCTTAACGCTCTCATTTCCACTGCATTTATTCTGCTTTTGTGCTTCTTTTGCCATACCCAACTTTCACTCCCATACATTAATGTCGGGACCAACACGCCCCTGTGCACAGCCAGTCGAGCCTTTTTGGATAGTTTCTGACTGCTCATAAAGGCATGCAAAGCTCCATTCACCATGTTCCCCGCGTTCACTCTCCTTTCAATATCACTATCACTCTTGCCATCTGATGTAAACTTTGATCCCGATAACTACATATTTGCGCCTTTTGAGGTTTTTTGCCTCATTTGAAGCAGAATGGCCTTAGATTTAGTAACCTGAAGATGAGACGGCGCAAGTGTGTCGACACAAGAAGCATCCCACACCAAATGCCGCCCCAATCTCCAGGGTACCAAAGTCATACCATCCGGTCTCTTGGCATCATCCCGAGCTAGACCGTTTGGTTCTAGAAGAAAATGCTGCAGTGCAGTTTGTTACCGCTTCTTCTGCACTGACGCCTTGGAAGCGGCAGTAAACTTAGTTTTTAAGTAATATATTTGACGTCAACCAAGTTGTTAAACCATACGACAATTATTAAGCGATATAATAATATCCTATAATAATGAATAAAAAATTTTGAATTTTGAATTTTTGAATTTTTTTGACTACAGTATAAATGAAGGGACTGGGTTTCATTATACTTATGTATATTTTATATTTTGAATTCAAGTTAAAATTACCGACAGAACAATATTTTTACTTATATTACTGCTACATAGAGTATATACGAGACGTGCTTATGCATATTATGACGCTTGCAACTTTTTGCATCGTAATATCTCAGAAACGGTAGCTTTATTGAAAAAAAATATTGATTCCTTTTTATAGATATCTTTATGATCTACAATCTATGTCTGAGGTAATTTTCCTATAAAACTTACCGTTTTGAAGAAAATCGTGAAAATCCCATTTTCTTACCTTTGACCTTGGGTAATTTTTTTCCTTAAACCGGAATCATGGGGAATTTTGAAATAATGCTTTTGATTGTGTTTTAAACAATTATACTCATTTTCAGCTTGATGGGAATTAATGTAGCTTCATTCCTATTTTTTGGTCTAAATTGACCGGACTGAAAATAAGACCGACATCCGCGCGGACGGAGTCGCGGGGGAAAGCTAGTACAAAATAAATAAATATTTAGCCTCGAAGTAAGTTCGATACTTGTCCCGATATTAGTAAGGAAAAATAAAATACATATCACTGAATTAGTGTCAGTAACGCAAGAACCTTGCTAACAGCTCAATCTATGTAATTTGTCCTATAAATATTTATCATTATCATCTACCTATAACCAGGAAATTCTTTCTCAACACCCTCGGGGCACTGCGCAAATATCTGAGATTCACTAAATTATATTTGACAGCTCGCAATATTGTTACACGGGTATTGTTTCCGTCATACAGCGAACAATAGCAATAAACAGGATAGGAAAGTTACGAGCTAATAGAATGTGAGCGGTTATGAAAAAAGTTTTATATCATTTATCTTACTCTATTACGGCAAGGTGAATGTGCTTTCAGTTCTATAAGAACATTTATAAAGTTGCCGTTATAGTATAGAAATGAGAAACGTTAATGAATGTAGAACTAATATACAATACTATATAAAATTTCTTATTTTATTTGTGTTCATTTTACAACCACCTCCTGACAGTTATCGAGTTGTAGTTTTCAAGAATCCCCTTTTACGACCAATGCCGGATACGTCTCCTCGGTCTCATAATGTTCCTTTTGGATTCAGTAATAGTGTTATTATTTTGTTGTAAACATATATATTTAATCACCTCTCTCTACAGAGAACATGCAGAGACTACATCTTTCCATTTGCCACGATCTCTGCATACTTTTTTCTCTTCCACATTCATAAGTCTCTTTATGCAAACTCATCGGTTTCTGGTACTACTGACCTGATATTTTGCCTATCAGTCTTTACAAGACTGTTGGCTCTATCTACCCCACAACGGATATAGACGTGATAATATGAATGTATGTAAGTACATTCTCTTTATGCAAGCTCATCGGTTTCGGGTACTACTTACCTGATCTTTTGCTAGGACGTGCCTGATTTGATCAAGGTACGTTCGTCAAGGCCTTCCCACATGTCGATGTATTCTTAAATTAAAAAATGTAATGCACTGTATGCGTCTTTATAAACCAGTATTTTTAACTTTGATCAAAATATTGTCATTATAATGTCAAACTTTATACTAACGTTTTCCTAATTTAATAAGAGTTTGATTATCTCTCTACAATAAAATACTATACAATACAAAATATCTTTATTACCCATAAAAATATGTGCCGTGTGGTTACCGGCACCATTAAAAAAAAAGAATGTTCACTCTATCTCTTTCCCATGGATATTGTACAAGGCGACTAAGGGATACACTTATAAACTTGAGATTCTTCTTTAGGCGACAGGCTAGCAACCTGTCACTATTTGAATCCCAATTCTATCATTAAGCCAAACAGCTGAACGTGGCCTATCAGTCTTTTTAAGGCTGTTGGTTCTGTCTACCACGCAAAGGATATAGACGTAATTTTACGAATTTATGTATTACCCATAAAATAAACATATGAAATAGAAATCAATCAGGTTTTCAACACATTTCGCTCAGCACACTTGCAAACTAACAACACCATATCGTCAAAAAAAAAAAGATTTTTCTGATAAGTCATTTTGCGGATTGGACATTTCGGGTTCAAACCACGACGAGGAAAATAAGAAATCTTTAGGCAGACACAGACGGCAGTTTAGTAAGACGGATGGTCTTGTCAGCGCTTGCTCCAGAAATATGAAGATTGATGATCAAACCTGTTTTGTCTATTGACCTTCGTGTACTAATAAAGGCGTTATTGCGGGATATTATGAACGAGATTATAGACTATTTGTTGTAATAAATATGATGGTTCGTGTATGGTGTTTTTATACGTTAGCTGTTAATTAGTGTCTTAACATATTAGTGCTACATAATGAACTTACAAATGTGCGAGTGATAAAAGATAGGTTAGTGGAAAAACTATACCTACGAACTTTAATAAGGTTGATGATTTTGCTGAGCGTGGCTGTGCTGAACGTGGCTTATCGGTCTTCTCAAGACTGTTGCCTCTGTCTACCCCGCAAGGGATATAGGCGTGACTATATGTACGTATGATTTTGAATGATGCAAAAGACTGAGTGAGTAGGGATTGTAGCCAGTGTAATATGTATTAACTGCCTACGGCTTCACTACAAAGTATAAAACAAAGTCGCTGTTTTAGTCTGTTTGTCTGTATGCTTAAATCTTTAAAATTACGCAACGGATTTTGATGCGGTTTTTTGTAACAGGTAGAGTGATTCAAGAGGAAGGTTTTTATGTATAATTTTTTCCGAATTTTGCACCCGTGCAACATTTTAAGGTCGAAATTTAACGCCTGATAAGACACCCTTAGCAAGAACTACACTTAAAATAACTACACTTAAAATAAACGTACGTCTGCCTGACATGTTCGACGGCCGTAATGCCAAAGATTTCCCGAAGGTTCCATTTACTCTGAAAGGATTTTAAAATACTAGTTTAGATTTTGGAGCGCTGCCAATAGTAATGGCCTCTATTTATGTAATGCCTTCAAGTTTGCGATTCCCACATACGACAGGAAGTGCCGTGTTGGACTTTTCCTTCCTAACATTTTTAGTTTTACTTTTTTTTGTTTTTTGTAACTTATTCGCGTGTAAGGTTTTGAAACATTATTAAGACAGATTGTTTAGATAAAATGCAAATAAGCAAATATGCGTAAGAAAGGGAAGAAGTCTTGATCAAATCTCTAAATCGGACACGTCCTGGCAAAAGTTTTGGTAGAGAATACCCCATATCGAGGATTTTGCATGAAAAATGTTATCAATCAAAAGATGTAATAAAATAGAACGTTAACAACCGATAAGGTGAAATAACCAAAAACTTTTAATTATTGTTGAATCATCATTTGACTCACAAAGCAATATCAATGCAAAAGGTGTTACAACAAACTTTTTTGATGACAAAGTAGTTTAAATACTTTCCAAATATCTGCTCTCTTTCTTATTGTAGTGTTTCTCAACTACATGCACTCTCAGCTAATGACATGCAATTTTTTCATTGTATTTAAGGTTCTGACGTCTATTTTAAGAAAAAAATTATGACCCTTTCATGTATTTTCATTAGTAAGCATTAAATTATTCGCTCGTCCATTTTCACCTAAGAAATCATTATATAACGCAGCCGCGTCCATTATTCTACCTGCAAAGAACATCATCTTGTTATATTATGTTTAATGTAAATTTTGGAATAAACGTGTGGTCCAATTTACAAGAAAATGCTTTATAACATTTTGTTTAAGAGGTGTTCAACTATTCAGTGGTTTTTATTCTATGAGATTCAATATGGTTATAAGTATTATTGTGGATAGCAAATCAAAATAAAATAGGTATTCCCCAGGTTTTAAAAACTTGATTTTTTAAATGATATAATTAATAAATAATATATTATATTTTATCTTAGTCGCTACCTGAAGTTCTTGAAACTATAAGGTATATAAGCTATAGACTATTGCTTAAAACTATTACGTGGTATATACATACATGTCGGTTTAAACATCCAATAATGGTAACAAGACTTGACAACCATACTTAGCTAACTAAAAATACGCCTTTTTAATATAACGTCGTTAGATACTGATATATAGCTAGCCCATCGTTTGATAGAACCATCCTAACTTCAACAATCTGGGCTGAATGTTTTTCTTGCGAGAACAGACTAGCGTGGAAGTTAGTTTTAAAGGACTTTAGGGTAGGTTGCTTTTGAATCAGTTACTAGAAACTTCGTTGATATATAATGAGGAGGTCATTCGTTTGATAAGTACAACCAAAAAAATATGTTTAGTATAGTGAAAGAACTTAGGCCGAGTAAATAATAAGTTAACAATATTTTTCTATGTACATACAATGAAATAGGCAAAGACTACATATTTTAATTTGCCCTGTACTATCAAGTAGCCAAAATTGCTAATAGCAATTTGTAGTCCTCCAAAATTCCGTATCATCAAAATAAACATCCAATATAATCAAATATAATAAATATTATATTACCAATAAATATTCCAGACGTCAGTAAAGTTCAAATTCGATAATGAAGTAATTTAATTAAAACAACCGGTCCCTAATATACTAAAATTGTTTTCCACTGAAAATTCACTTCAGAGGCTTATTAACAATTCAAACCACTTAAACAACTTATTTTATCATCCCATTCGGGTATTTCCGCTCACCGCTCGTAAAATGCGCCAGCGTATTAAGGCGGTGTTAAAAATTCAAGAAAAAGCCAGGGGTTCCCAACTGTTCCCCCTCCAGGGCGCACTTAGCGGGACCACAGCGAGTGGTGTGATGAAAATTCTTAATGACTCTGAAGAAACAACAGCCAATGGGATGCGGGCTTTTGCGTTCTGGGGATATATTTGTTTGTGGTCGTCTGATTGTTGTAAAGGACTGTTTTTTTTTAAAGCTGGGTGGGGTTTAAGTGTCTGATTTTCATAATTATTATCTTACTTGCTTTAATGAAATTGACTTTGTCTTGGAATATTTTTCCTTAAAGATAGATTAGCGTGCTAGGAAAACTGAAGCAAATAACTTTCGCATAAAATATTATTGAGCCATGAATTGTTGTTATTTCGTTTAAAAATCTAATATTTGAAAGTTTTATTAAGTTAATTTTTTACTTTTATTGAAACAATAAAAAATTTGCATACTGTTGAAAATTCCTTTCTCAATTTCACTACATCTAAGTAATTTCAGTGCTAAAACTCTATTCAATAAAAAATCCCTGCATTCACAGCGAAACGGCGAAACGAAATATGAAAAACAGGTGGAGAGAAATTATTGAAATGCAAAATTGCAAATATCGCCCCAACTATAATATTTCCAGAGCGAATTGATGAAGAGATATCCCCAGTTCTGCTTAATAATTCATTTGGGACCGGAAAGAAATCATCGGAGTTTTATTGTCTCAGCATTATTGAATCGCGCAAGTGCAGAAGCGCATCAGAACTGGCGAGAACTGCATCTCAAAGACAAATAATTGCGAGAAATTTCTAAAGGGAATACGAAATTTAATGCACGCCCCGCAAAAACGCTCCGATGGAAATTCCAAATTCAAAAACAAATCGGAGGGAATATTTAAAATGAGAATTCCCTTTGTTGGTAGTATTCGTGATTTGTTTAAGGAAGTTGTGGAGGATTGCATTTTATTTGAATTATTAAGATTGTCACAGAACAACGAGCACCATTGAGGCGTATTGTTTGCGCTCTGTGGCCAATAAGTTGAGCGGATCTAAGGTTTTATTGTCCTTCCTCAGTATAAATATTAATATCTTTGAATGACAAAAACAGGACATATTGCAATACAATGCGGGAATGCTGCCTGCGTGATGGGAACCCTTCCTAGAGACCAAAATTTAAAAATTAATCTGTCAGTTAGAATAGTTTTTTTTTTCATTATTAATTAATTTATATAAGTTGTTTTTTTAATAATCATATGTATGAAAACAGGACTAAAAATTATTCTACACCTACAAGAAGCATAGCGATAAAGCGCAACATTTTATGTTTTGTAAAAATATAGTAACACAAAAATAAAGTCACAAGTAAAAGAAGTTCTATGAGAACTCATCAAACTTATCTGAACGCGACACCTGCATAAAATACACTGATATCAAAACCTTTTCCAAAGCTGGATTATCTTTAAGTGGAATCTCTTTAGAGTGACGACTATCTATGCATTTAATCCACTTTCTCTTTTTATCCCAAGACGGAGAAAAAAAGGGCAAAAGGGTCCTTTGTTTGACCTTAGATAAGGTTGGCTTTTTGTCTTAACGTTTATTAAACAGAAATACACCTGTGCAGTCGTCAAGTAGATTTCATTAAATTCAATGGACAGTGGCGTAATTGAAGTTTTTAGGGTTTCGTGCCGCTTAAAGGAAAACCAAAACTTTTATAGGATTACTTTGTTCTCCGTTGGTCAGACACACTCTTGTCCTCAAGAAATCTTATAGGTATCAATTAAAATTGTTAATTTTTTTTTAAATTGTGAATTCATTTCTTTCATATTCAACACATTTGACTATAGGCTCAAAACTTAAAGGGTAGTTTTTTCCTATAAAACTAATCTTGGAATTTGTCTAAAGTAAAACCTTAACTAGCACATAATAAAATACTATATAAATTTATAAAATCCGCAAAATATCTTTTATTCTTACTTACGCGATTACATTCTCATTTCTCTGGATAAGAGGCCGCAAGGCGCGCCTTTTTAACGCCTTCCGAAAATAGATGGTTCTCAGTTCGACCTGTATGTATGCTTATCCGCCATTATCTCGCACTTCGCTGAAGCAATTTTGATGAGGTTTTCAGAAAAGATTTTCGTTACATTTAGAAGATTTTAGAAATTTAACCGACTTCAAAAAAGGATTATGTCGATTTAAGGTGGTAGTTCCCTTTTAAAAAAGTTTTTATTAGACCATGATCTTGGATTGGATGTGTCAGATTTTTACACAAAATGACTCCTATTTCCACGAAAAACATTGGCAGAAAAACTAAATTTGTATTACCAAAATTTACCTTAATGTACGGAACCTTCGGCTATCAAAAACAACTCGCACTTGACGGTTTTTTTCACCGTACCGTTTCACCCCGATTGTGAATCTGCGTCCATGTGGAAGTATAAAAGTCAGGACAGTACTAGTTTCACTGGGAAAATGCAATTGTATAAAAACTTTAGTCCGACAGGTTTTAGTAAATAAAAGGTTTACGTACAGATGACATTTGCGTAGGATTTTGCGTGTGAATTTTTGGGAGCACGTTGTGACATATGCATTCTGTGAGCTTTTTTATCGAGTTTTCGAAATGAAAATTGTTCCCAGCTGCGCGCGAATATTTTATCTACAATACATTTTGCTTGAAATGTGACTTGTGGGTTATTAAAAATCCACACTTTCTTAATACATCCATCTTCTTCTTCCTGGCTACAGTCCTGGTTGCATCCTCACCACTCTAGAGAGGAGTCCTTGACGAGAGGAGAGTTTGACCATGGATCCTGGATTGGGTGAGTCAGGTTTTTACACGAAGCGATCCCCGTCCGACCTCCGCAACCTTTGCAGGGGAACCTAACCCATATTGGGATCTTGATTACACATCCAGTTGTATGAATGTGTATGTTTCCTCCCGATGTTTTCCCCCACCGTAAGAGTCATTGGTGAGCAGAGCCGAGGTGGATTCGACCACAATGGGGAAAATGGGGAAAATTATTCATCCTTGAGGGCTTCAATGATGCCCAAAATAACTATTCCACGCGGATGAAGTCGCGGGCACAGTTAGTCCATCCATATAGGTAAATAATTATTACATCTAAATATCTGTTACGTTTTCACCAAACTATCTTTATCCATTCCATTCGTTCGAAGCCTTAAGCTCTGTCTACCCCAGAATAAAAATGTGATATATGTATACTGTTGTTTTGTTTTTTCGTTTAAAAGTTAAATAAGCCTTAAAATAATAATTATTTAAAGAAGCAAGTAAATATTCCTGAATTATATATAGCTACAAGTTTGTAGCCATAATACCGTCACCCTTCCGAGTAATTAATTTGCCGCCGACGCCGCTGTCAATTATGTAAGGTTACATTTACACTACAAATGCATCTAACATTATTTTACCTCTTTATATGTTCCACTGCCGAAAAAAACATTTAGGGTAACAAATTAATAATAACGTACTGTATGGATATTTAACACCTCACCTACTCGTAAGTACAAAATAATTAAGTGTGAACAATACTTTATTGTCTTTTCCATTTTGCGCGTGAAGAGAAGCGTCATGTTTTCTCTCTCATCTTGGCGTGTTCCCAGAATCCTTTGCAATTAAAACTTATCTATTATACAGTTATCGCACTACCCGTATATTTATCTAAGTTTGGTCCAAGAATTCGACTGGCAGAGAATTTAACGTGCATTTTACATGTTCATGCATGTTTAAATAAATGAAATAAATAAACTAAGCTTCGAAGCGTATATATATTCGTGGGGTATGTTTTCTTTTCAACGTTGAAACATAAATTTCTTAATTTACTACGCACCACTTGACTTTCTATTTTATATCACAATTAACATAGCAATTAAAAACATCATTAATTATTTAAACTCAGATGTGCAACCGACCTAATAGCTGCCGAATAACGCGAATATTCGTAACGCATAAACGCGTAACTCGTCGACGCACCTGCGGTTGACAGCTCCATTTGTTTCACTGAGACCTTGTTCTTGCGTACTTCTTACACCTTGCAGAGTATCAAATTATAATAAAATATCAGCAACTAAGATTTTAACCCGTTTGGAACCTTTTCACTCATTTCGGTAATCGCTGCACCTATTTATTTATGTATATTGTTTATTTATTGTAGTTATTATGTATGTTTAGTATAATTATTTTATTTTATATTTTGTGTAGTTATAAATATATTTATTTAGTTTGACCCCACATAAAGTTCTCTGTCAGACTCAATGGTTGACTAGTAGATAATGCTGCTAGCATTAAGTCTGCCAATTGTGCTATACATTTGTATTTTGTGCAATGAAGTTGAAATAAATAAATAAACCATACGGATATCTTTTCATTCATTTAAAAGAGGCGAAACTCAATTTAAAAAAAAATTATGCACTGAAGGTCGTGGGAATGGTTTCAAAGGAAGCGAAGTAAATAAATAAATATATACAGGACAAATTACACAGATTGAGTTAGCCTCGAAGTAAGTTAGAGACTTGTGTTACGAGATACTAACTCAACGATACTATATTTTATAATAAATACTTATAATAGATAAACATCCAAGACCCAGGCCAATCAGAAAAAGTTCTTTTCTCATCATGCCCTGGCCGGGATTCGAACCCGGGACCTCCGGTGTCACAGACAAGCGTACTACCGCTGCGCCACAGAGGCCGTCTAAATTGTTTATTTATTTTAGTTTTTATGTATGTTTATTATAAGTATTTTATATTTAGTGTAGGTATAAATATATTTATTTAGTTTGACCCCACATAAAGTTCTCTGTCAGACTCAATGGTTGACTAGTAGATAATGCTTCTAGCATTAAGTCCGCCGATTGTGCTATACATTTGTATTTTGTGCAATGAAGTTTAAATAAATAAATAAACCATATGGACATCTTTTCATTCATTAAAAACTGGCGAAACCGAATTAGCAATGGGAAAGAAACGAAAAATATCTAAAAATGCCTGTAAAAATTAAACGGACTGAAAATAAATTTAATGCACTGAAGGTCGTGGGAGTGGTATCAAAGGAAGCGAAGTGAAGTGAAGAAGCGAAGTGTCAAAAAGCTGTAACTGTGGTGGTGTGGGCAAAACTGAACTATAACTGGTCAAAATAGTGCGGATTGGAGAATTATCCTACTTCCTACTACTATTATAAAGGCGAAAGTTTGTATGGATGTTTGTTACTCTTTCACGCAAAAACTACTGAACCGATTACCATGAAATTTGGTATGTAGGTAGCTGAAGACCCAGAATAACACATAGGCTACTTTTTATCCCAGAGTTCCCGCGGGATTGATAGGGTTTCCATGCGGACGAAGTCGCGGGCGGCCTCTAGTTACTAATATAGCTTTCTAACCGGTCGAAAAAGACTCGCGTTGCTTTTCACCGTCTCCTCACAGATTAAGTCTTATTTGAGTTAATATCTCATAATCATGTATGTGGCATTTCCAAAAAAAATTCTAAAACTGACAAAGCCCAGTTCATAGCTGGTGACAGAAATAACAAAAAAAGGAGAATCATATAAGATACGTGGAAGCAAAACAATTGTCTAATAAAGTAAAATTAAAACTTTGCCGCAAATAACCGCTTCTAACAATAAAAATTCATAAATAATACTGTATTAACTGACTCATGAATTCTTACAATAAACATTGAAGGTATTAAAACCCCGAATGAAACTCGCGAGGCAGAAGCTCTGAATAATATAAGACAACCTAAAGCGAGTTAATCCTGAGAATTGGCGTACAATGTTCGAGTTTAGAAGGAAAATATCGTCAGGAGACCTTCATGTCGGCAGTTGGATGTGTATGTTTATAGACAATACAAGTAATCACGTCTTTATCATTTACGGGGTAGATAGAGCCATCGGTTTTAAAAAGACTATAAGGCCAGGTTTAGTTTTAAAGCTGAATTATCGCCTAATAGAAGAATCCCAAGTCCCCTAGCATAACTAAATGTGTTACCATGATGTCAAGTTCTATAACATAATATATATCACGTCTATATCCCTTGCGGTGTAGACAGAGCCAACAGTCATCAAAAGACTGAAAGGCCACGTTCATCTACTTGATTTTATGATAGAATTGAGATTCAAACAGTGACAGGTTGCTAACCCGTCGCCTGAAAGAGTTAAGTACTCCTAAAAGAATTCTTAAAATAGGCATTCAAAAATTATTATTTAAAATTTTGCTCTCACTTTGTATACAAAATTTCTGAATAATAGAATTGGTAGGACCAAAATCTGGATTAACCCTGAGATAAGATTTACAATGCTCGAGTATACTAAAAGCAGTCTATTTTTAAACTACTTAAAAAAATACTTAATCAAAGAGATAAACTTTATGAATTATTAAAAAAAATGGCGAAAAAGATGGCTTGATATTTGATTTTAGTATAATAAACAAATAAATTAAATAAATAAATATACACCCCGCATAAAGTCCTCCCATATATGTAAAGTATATAGTAGTTTATAGTATAAATGGTATAGTAAATATGTTTATTATACATTATTATTATCACCCACACAAAGGTTCTCTGCTTAACGGTAGACTATTAGACTATTAGCATTAAGTCCGCCTATTATACTTTAAAAATTGTAATTCTTACAATAAAGAATAAATAAACATAGGTCTATATCCCTACCGAGGTAGACAGAGCCAATAGTCTTGAAAAGACTGAAAGGCCATTTTCAGCTGTATAGCTTTATAATTGAATTGAGATTCAAATAGTGACAGGTTGCTAGGCGCATTCATGAGTAATCCCAAGTTTGTAAGCCTATCCCTTAATCGCCATTTACGACATCCACGGGAAAATATGGACTACTCTAAAGTGTCGGAAATTACACGGCAAATCTCATAATCGTGATTCATTTTTCACCAGAGACTTTCGACTTCCGATACAATATAGTTCCAGCAGACCTGTTCACCCCGATCTACAGAATCACTTCCCCAATGTGAGACCGAGCGATCTGAATATAAAGGCAACAGTTCCCGTAGAATTCGTTAGAAAATCAAAGCGATTTAGCAACGAGCGTGCGGCTGACGTCTCCATTTGCCCCGAGACAGTCGGAGCTACCAAATGAGAAGATGAGATGTTACGGGTTTAGAAGTGAAATACAACCATTGTAATTTGGTATTGCCAATTGTTTTGTAAACTGCTGGATTTTTCGGTTAAAAAAAATTATAAAGTTAAATAAACTTCTCAATTCTATCATTGAGCCTAACAGCTGAACGTGGCCTGATAGTCTTTAAAGACTGCTGGCTCTGTCTACACCGCAAGAGATAAAGACGTGATTTTATGGATGGATGTAGAAAATATATATATATTTTTTAAGTCTTGTATGATTACAACAATGAAATGATTGCGTTTTGTGGCAAGTGTGTTTTAAAAAAAGGGACTTTAATATCTACCAGAAATGAGTTTCCAATAACTAACAGCGTCATAGCTCAAATAATTGATGATCTTAATGTGACTTAAGTATATGAAGAAATAATGCATGAAGCCTCAAAATAATGGTCGTCACAACTTTTAAAATGTATTCTTAACTAAAAATGATATACAATTATCTGTTTCAGCTACGTCATTATTCATTCTATTTCGGCCTTGTAAAATCAGTTTTCCCGAAGAGCACATTAAAGTAATGTCAACATTAAATTTTAATCCCACAAAGTAAGTTCCCAGGTGGTACAAAGATTGTTGAGTCGTTATTTGCTTGGCGTAGCGTAATAATTTTTTAAGATTATTGATAGGTAAATCAATGTTATTAATTTGAGGAAAACGATCTTATTAAAATGAAGCTATTTACACATACCATCTAATACATACATACATATAATCTATGATGATATGATTGAGATTCAAATAGCGACATCGCCTAAAAAATCTTTAGGTTATATGATTTCTTAGTCGCCTTTTACGAAACCCATGGGTAAGAGATCTATAGAGTTTTGTTCAAAATCATGGCTCTCATATAATATGTTTGTACAAATAAAAATCAACGCATGAAAAATGTACATTTCATTGCCAGAAAATACATATCCCGTTACCCTAAATGTTATCAAGGAAATGTATCAAAAAATCACCACTCAAAGCGGCAAAGGATTCGCAACTCTTGAAACATATTTGAGATTCACCCTTTTCCTTCAAGTGCCAGACCCCTAAATCCTTCCTATAATCACATCTGGGCGGAGTCAAAGAATTCCCGGGCTCTGTAAACAGTCCATTACGATCTGTTGGTTTTGATGGATAAGGAACAAATTGCTCGTCGCAGGCAGGAACACCTTGATTTGGAATCTTAGGGATGTATGTTCAGAAATATTGTTTTTTATGCGCCTTTATTATCTTCTATCTATAATATAAAAATGAATCGCTAAATGTGTTGGTAAGCGCATAACTCAGGAACGCCTGGACCAATTTGACCAATTCTTTTTTTTTAAATATTCGTCGAAGCTTAAGGATGGTTTTTACGGCAAAAAAATACCAAATGATTGCCTTAAAAACCTTAAAAACAGTATTTTTCTTTATCACATACAAACGTTTTCTAACTAATACGTACAGTCAATTTGAGCTTTATTGCTAATGTATAAAGTTCATTGTTGTCTAAGCAATGTAGGTCTAATAGATAGGAACAAAAAACTGTCATATAACAATTTTTTTTGACAGGACGAAGTCTGTCGGGTCCGCTAGTTTTTTATATACTCGTATATTCTATCTTAAAGCCAAATAGCTGAGCATGGCTTATCATTCTTTTCAAGACTGTTGGCTCTGTCTACCCGAAAGGGATATAGACGTGATTATATGTATGTATATATATATTGTAACCTGTTGGTGAGACAAACATTTTAGCTTAAAGTTTTGTTGTACTGTAAATTTTGTTACGCTTTTTAACATAGTTAGTTGACTCTCCTCTAAAACTGTGGAATTAGCCTGTTAAAAATATGCATTTTTTTATTGTTAATCTCGTTCGTTTATTTTAAAAACTTTTTTTATAAGACCTGCGACTGCACCTGAAGTTATAATAAGAAGCATTTTAATTTTCGCTGAATTATTATTAATATTGTGACTATTATTTCTGTAAGTCCTTACTATTTATCAAGAATTTGTTCCACATTTAAAAAGAAACAAACAATTCTCTCACGGTTTTTTATTTATTCCCCAAACAAATATAGTTTCACTTAAAAATGCAATTGACAGTAGACATAACAGTTAAAAACATTACACTACACATACTGTTTCAACCAACTGCTCTTATTGTTCGTGAATTGTGTGTGTGTGACAGTGGTTTTAAGTGATCCAATACAGTATAGTGATACTGTATTGGATCACTTAAAAAAATCTGTATATTTCAAAAGTCTAAAATCATTACTACTAATTTACAGATTTACAAATGCACGTATACAACACGTCTACATCCCTTGCGGGGTAGACAGAGCCAAAATTCTTGAAAAGACTGATAGGGCCACGTTCAGCTGTATGACTTAATGATAGAATTGAGATTCATATAGTTGATATAGTGTATACATAAGATATTATATAGTGTTAAATAAGATTCAAACCCGTGTACTCTGGATTAGATAGAGCACGACCACAGAAAGACAAGCAGTAGCTCAAATCTCCTCTTCGTAAAACCGCACGGCAATAACGTTATAAGTAATGTATGTATATTGTACATTTTACGATACCTGCAACAAATTTTACGAGGTTTAACATCCGTACTAACAAGCCTTCTTGCTTATTCAGCAAATTGTCGAGAATTTGGCAGGGAGCCCAGATTCGAAAATGCTTTTGTTATATTACATCAGCCGGAATAGTGGTGTGACTTTTTGAAATAATTTTTATACCTCCTTGGTTTTTTACCAGTTTTCGTTGTCCCAGGCTGAAGAGGTCAACTTATGACCGCGATTCAAAATTGACCAGGTCAGGTGATTGTTACCAATTTGCGTTGACTCTATGGAAAGTTATTACCTGTAATATTTTTTTTATAGTGTGTCTAAGTATGTTGCTCCATTTTTTATATCAATGTTGAAAATATACTGAAGGTTTTATAACCTCTTGACTTCTTAACTCATAATTTCTCCTTTAAATACCAACTTACCAACTTTACGTGGACGTTATTTGAAATGAATTATCACAATTGAAATAAAACAGACTTTAAAAAAATTCAGCGTAATAAAGAATGTACAAGAAAGTCCAAGTAAAGAAATCAGACGAAGTCAGGTCAAGAAAAATCGATTTTAAAAATTTACGGAGGCACGGCATGTTTTAAGTTCTATTTATAGCGATTACGGCAAAGGCATAGGTATTACAGGTCATAACGTAAATGGTCGTTATTCACTGGTTTTTAATGAAGCAATTTGAAATATAAAATACCTAACATATAACATTTGAATTGAATTTTAAAGTAATGGATGTAAACCGTTCGACCATTTTTTTTTGATGATCGTATTTTGTTTTTTAATTGATTTACAATATCACTTATTATTGATACACATAAAAAATAATTTTTTGGTTGTCTGGAAAAAATCTAATTGGAATAAGTCCGCCATTGTACATATTATTCTAAATCCAATGTCTGTTTTGTAATTTGTTATACTTCCTTTTTATGTGCACTAAAGAGTTTACGAACAAGCAATCTAACAAAATTACGTATCTATTTATGTACATATAAAAAATTAAGCAAAGATTACAACTGTCATATTTTTTCTTTCTCATCATCATCTCAAGTCATCGGTTTAGAGTATTCTTGACCTGACCGTAACGTCCCCGATTTGACCAAAGTTCATTCATACTATTATATTGTAACGTAATAAATTTCACAAACATTTGAGGATTTTAAACACACACATCTGTAATATGAGCTTACTAGAGGCCGCCCGCGACTTCGTCCGCATGGAAACCCTATCAATCCCGCGGGAACTCTGGGATAAAAAGTAGCCTATGTGTTATTCTGGGTCTTCAGCTACCTACATACCAAATTTCATGGTAATCGGTTCAGTAGTTTTTGCGTGAAAGAGTAACAAACATCCATACAAACTTTCGCCTTTATAATAGTAGTAGGATAACATAAGTTTCTACAGCAGACAACAGAATTTCAACCACAAATGATTTTGCACTGTGAAATAAAAAAAAAAACATGGTTTCAGCCGTACTAAAATACTGTCTACCATACTATATATTTCATGTTATTTTGCGTTCACATTATAAGTAAGAAGTATACCTACATACATACATAGTCTCTTCTATATCCCTTGCGGGGTAGACAGAGCCAACAGTCTTGAAAATACTGAAAGGCGGCTAACTCATCGCAAGAAATATAATATTTCGTAAAGGAACTCCGGCGTTGTTATCTTGCAGCTACCTTATAATATTATCTAGGAAACCTTAATGTAACTTTATAATGCGAAACATACTGCATGTTTTATAAAATAGCTACTTTTATTTTAACATTTTCACTAAACTTGGCAGAGCCAAAAAGTTGTAACACATAATTTTTGTTTGCAATATGCATTCTAGTATTCTTTTGCCAGTTTCAGTGGTTTAAACGTTTAAGTCGAACAAACAGACAAACTTTCACATTATACTTTATAATATTAGTGTGGATTCCAATTCATAACATAACATATAATCTCGTTTATGCAGGTATTTACCCTTGCGGGGTAGACAGAGCCAGCAAGATTGAAAGACTGATAGGCCACGTTCAGCTGATAGGGTTAAGAATAGAATTGAGATTCAAATAGTGATAGGTTGCTAGCCCATCGCCTGAAAAAAGAATCCCAAATTTAAAGCATTGGCTTATGTCATATTATGATGCCGTAAAAGTCGACTAAGGGATAGCCCTTCGTCGTCTTTCACGATATCCATGGGAAAAAAGATGGGGTGGTCTTATTCTTTTTAATATTAGTACCAGGTACCACACGGCACAATAAATTCATTCCGTTCATAAATTTAATTTACACTTATTACCGCTTTTAAGTTTGTTCCGCATACATATTTTTGTTACATTTACGCAAACACGAAGCGCATCCATTAAATAAACAATAGCTTAGCCGCACGTAACTTGTACGAAACAAAGTTATCCTGCTTATATTTTAATAAGCTGCTGTGAATTACATAGTTTCGCCAGCGTACATTATTAAAGAAGATGTGAGCATAATACTATCTACTTATATATATTCATATGATAGTTTAGCTCAAATATGAAGGACAGAATATATACATACATACATACATACATATGGTCAGGTCTATATCTCTTGTGGGGTAGACAGAGAGAGAATCTCAATTCTATCATCAACTCAAACAGCTGAACGTGGCCTATCAGTCTTTTCAAGACTGCTGGCTCTGCCTATCCCGCAAGGTACAAAGACGTGATTATATGTATGTACATATAATACAAACCTCGCCGCTGCTGTGACTGCTGAAACTAAAATTTTGACGTTCAAATTGTATAAAAATGTCAATAAAACTAATATTTTTGTTCGGACCAATGATTGGCCAAATCTGATTTTTGCGGCTCAGTTTGAAAAATATTGTTTGATTGCTACATTTTTTATTTAAACTAGACTCTGTCCACGGCTTCGCTTGCTTTTATTACCCTTATGTACAAGAAAATTATACTTTACTATTAATTTAGAATCCCAAGTTTACAAGCGTATCCCTTAGTAGCCTCTTCCGACATCCATTGAAAAGAATTGGGGTTGTTGAATTCTAAAATGGCGGTAACCATACAGCATCGACATTAGATAATGCTTGATTTAATCTAAAACCAACAACACAACAATATCAAATTAACATAAAATTTTCATGAAACATACAATACATTATGAAAATGAACGCTTTATTAAATAAAATGTAAAATAGTATAATATATGTGTAGAACGCCGGCCGCAATGCAATATCATAAATCCATCAGAATTTTACCAAACAGATCCATATTTATCGACTTAATTTCCATAGGATCCGGTCTTCATTATAGCGGCGGTGGGTTGATTAATTTTGCCTCTGTATTGCCACAAATATCTTTATGAAGAACTGATCTACACGGCCAGGAATTTGCTGAGTGAAATTGTTAAGTATCTTTGAAATAATTTCTCAAGTTATAACGGCTTTTATTATGTGCTTTGTCTGACTTTGATATTGTAGGGAATCTTTTATACATATCTAATGGACTGTTGTGTGGTTGCTTAAGTTGTGTAAGTAACATTTTATATAATTATCTTGAGTTGTACACAGTGTAATAGCTATATATTTACAGGGAACATATAGGTACGTTAAAAAATTGATAAATTTTTCGTTTTAATGATATAGTAGAAAGCCTAGGATGAAAGTACCTTGATCTAATCGGGTACCCATTCAAAAGTCTTGAAGGGACTGATAGGCCACGTTCAGCTGTTTGGCTTGATAATAGAATTGAGATTCAAATAGTAACAGGTTGCTAGCCCATCGCCTAAAACAAGAATCCCAAGTTTATCGAGCCTTCTTCTAAGCTATCTCTTTATCGTGGATGTCGTAAAAGGTGACTAAAAGATAGGCTTATAAACTTAGGATTCTTTCTTTAGGCGACATACTAGCAACCTGTCACTATTTGAATCTCAATTCTATCATTAAGCCAAGCAGCCGAACGTGGCCTATTAGTCTTTTTAAGACTGTCGGCTCTGTCCACCCCGCAAGGGATATAGACGTGATTATATATATATGTATGTATTAAATTTACAGAAGAAGACTTAAGTGAGCGCTCGTGACAAATATCCTAAACCGACGAGCTAGCAAGAAGAGAGTCATAAACGTGGATGAAGCAAAAGAAGTATGCAAAGATCGCAGCAAGTAGAAATATGTAGTCCTTCCATAACCCTTTATGCATGTGTGTGTGTATGTTATGGCCTAAGCCTTCAAAAACAATGTGACGAACTAGTTACAGCATTCTGACATTTCAATATGGCGAATATTCGAGGTTTTACTAGATGACCAATGCACTCTGTTGCAGTAATTTATTCGCAACGCTAGGAATTATTTGCTAAATATCTCCAGCGCAAACATATTGGACGGAACTTTCAGTCGCTGTTTGAATTGCACGATTGAAAAGCACGAATTTACGTTCAATATTATGTTTTCGACCGTATTAGTTGTTGTTTTGTTACTAAGAGCTGATCAAACATGTCAAAAAACACTCGCGCGTATATCACGTTTAATAATTATTCGCGGAAATCATAAAAAAAAATATTATGTAAATTGAAAATTGAGAAACCTCCTCCTTTTTTGAAGTCGGTTAAAAACAAACTAAATTGAAATCAAAATAGGTGCAACCTGTCACTATTTTAATCTCAATTCCATCATTGAAGCTATACAGCTGAACGTGACCTTTCAGTCTTTGCGACACTATTGGTTCTGTCTACCACGTGAGAGATGGAGACGTGATTATATGCATATGTATGTCAATATGGTTTCCAAAGCAGCATGTATATGTTTCAACTAGCGACCCGCCCCGGCTTCGCACGGGTGCAAAATTCGGAAAAAATTGTACATAAAAACCTTCCTCTTGAATCACTCTACCTGTTACAAAAAACCGCATCAAAATCCGTTGCGTAATTTTAAAGATTTAAGCATACAGACAAACAGACTAAAATAGCGACTTTGTTTTATACTATGTAGTGATGTTGTTTATTCTGCCGCTTCTTCTACAGCTGCGCTTATAAAGCGACAGTAGATACCAATATATTAAGTTATATTTATGTCAATGAGCGATACCTTGTATACTATTCTGAAAATAAATTTATTTCTATCTATAGGACATTTAGTGAACGTAAGTAAAACTAAAACACTGGTTTTTGAAATGGAGAAAGAAATGACAGCATGTAATATTTTGATTGGAGGAGAAAAAGTGGAGCAAGTGAAAGAGTTTGTATATCTAGGATCAAAGTTTACATCAGATGGCAAGTATGATAGTGATATTGAAAGGAGAGTGAACGCGGGGAACATGGTGAATGGAGCTTTGCATGCCTTTATGAGCAGTCAGAAACTATCCAAAAAGGCTCGACTGGCTGTGCACAGGGGCGTGTTGGTCCCGACATTAATGTATGGGAGTGAAAGTTGGGTATGGCAAAAGAAGCATGAAAGCAGAATAAATGCAGTGGAAATGAGAGCGTTGAGGAGTATGATGGGTGTGAAATTGAGTGACAGGATAAGGAACAGCGTGATAAGGGAATGTTGTGATGTGAAAGAAGATGTAGTTACAGGAATAGAAAAGGGTATGTTAAGATGGTTCGGTCATGTGGAGAGGATGAATGAAAGCAGGTTGACTAAGCAGATATACAAGGAGAGTGTGGAGGGAAAGGTCGGAGTGGGAAGACCTAGACGAACGTATCTTGATCAAATTAAGGACGTCCTGGTAAAGGGTCAGGTCAAAAGTACCCGAAACCGCCGAGCTTGTATGAAGAGAGTTATGAATGTGGACGAAGCGAAAGAAGTATGCAGAGATCGTGGCAAGTGGAAAGAGGTAGTCTCTGCCTACCCCTCCGGGAAAGAGGCGTGATTTTATGTATGTATGTATGTATAGGACATTTCTAAGAGCATTCTGATGTCAGTGTGGCGTCCACTAAAGACATTAATGTATGTGAAACATCAGTGCTGTGAATAAATAGATCGAGAGATATTTTACATATGCAATCGATTTCTTACATAAGTCACACAAATAATAAAGAGAAAAGACTTGTATGTTCCTAACAAAAAAATTATAAACTACTGGACTGATTTTAATGTATGCAGATGTGAATCAACTTGAAAACATGTCTTTTTTTCCTGATGTTTCGACCGGGTTCGGGTGTTCGGTTGATGGAATTAAGGGATGATGACAGGCGACTCAATATAATAATCTCATAGCCTTCGCATTACATATATAGTCACGTCTATATTTCTTGCGGTGTAGACAAAGCCAAAAGTCCTGAAAAAACTGAAAAGTCCCAAAAGAGGAATGCCAAAGTTTACAACCATTAGCCAATGGTCGCATTTTACAACGTCTATGGGAAAGAGATGGAGTGGTTCTATTCTAAAGTGCTGAAAAACAAACTTACCCTTAATTGGCGTCTACATTCATTTGGATTAAATGATAAACTTCGGGAAAAAAAATCATTAATCAGAATAAAGTAAACACTAACTTCCTTTACTCTTTTGTAACTGTCTCAGTTAAAAAATGTTTTTTGGCAACTAACATTCTCCCATTAATTTTAACTCAGTATATCAAACTGTCCTCCTAAAGTTCGCATGCCCTTGGGGAGTGTCATGGGAAATTATAACACGATATGTTTAGTAACAAATATGTCGTACTAGAGGCCGCCCGCGACTTCGTCCGCATGGAAACCCTATCAATCCCGCGGGAACTCTGGGATAAAAAGTAGCCTATGTGTTATTCTGGGTCTTCAGCTACCTACATACCAAATTTCATGGTAATCGGTTCAGTAGTTTTTGCGTGAAAGAGTAACAAACATCCATACATCCATACAAACTTTCGCCTTTATAATAGTATATAGTAGGATATTCTAATAGTATATTATAACTATGTCCTAGTCCTATAAGACTAATAAATATCATTATGGTACCAAGTATAAGTTCATACCCTTTGGGGTTGAGACTCTTGGTTCGTGGGGCAGGCGCGCACGTGGGTTTCACAAGGCGCTCAGCAAACGGCTGAGAGCCAATATAACAAGGCACATACTTTACCAAATATTTTATCAACGAGGTTTCCTCTCCTTCATCGCCGTTAAACACCATTTCTTTTAACTATATATCTATACTAATATTATAAAGCTGAAGAGTTTGTTTGTTTGAACGTGCTAATCTCAGGAACTACTCGTTCGAATTTAAAAATTATTTTTGTGTTGAATAGGCCATATATCGAGGAAGGCTTCTTAGGCTATATAACATCACGTTGCAACTTTTAGGAGCGAAGAAATAATGGAAAATGTGAAAAAAAGACGGGGAAAATTATTCATCCTTGAGGGCTTCAATGATGCCCAAAATAACAATTCCAAGCGGACGAAGTCGCGGGCACAGCTAGATAAATAATAAGAAAAAACCTCATCACAAATTTTACTCATAAAACATCTCCTTTTTTACACCGAGGGTTAAGCTAAGATCGCTTTCAATTAAATCATAAAAATTATCTATCAGACTGCTTTCACTCGTATTTATTGCCGACATTCGGTCTTCCTTCACCACTTTCAACTCCCACATTTTATAAACGGCTCAAACGATGTTTATCAAACATGTCAAAAAACACTCGCTTGTAATTCACGTGTAATAAAAAAAAAACTAAATTGAAATCGCTTCATCCGTCTGTTAGCTATGATGCCACAGACACACAGCTAGACACGTCAAACTTATAACACCTAACTTTGTCCATCAGGGTTTGAAAATTGTTTGGATATCAGTGGTGATAAATTTCAAAATAGTGATACATTATTCACGGCTATCCTCCTGGGGTTGACGTATCGTGACGAGCTCAACAAAGATCCTATATCCCGACCCATTCATACAATGCCTTTAATTTATTATCATCAACCCCTTTTTTCTATCTAGATGGCGCAGTTTGAGACCATAACATACATACAATCACGTCTATATCCCTTGCGGGGTAGACAAAGACAACAGTCTCGAAAAGACTGATGACGTTCAGCTATTTGGCTTAACGATAGGGACATCCATGGGGATCCTATTTTTTGTATTAGTGCCGTGGACCACACGGTAAAGTGTTTTCGTTTACGTTAATTCATTTAATTATTCACGTTCTGTACCGTGTGGTTCCCGGCACCAGTACAAAAAGAATAGGACCACTCCATCTCTTTCCCATGGATGTAGTAAAAGGCGACTAAGGGATAGGCTTACAAACTTGCTATTCTTTTTAGGCGATGGGCGAGCCTATCACATTTGAATCTCAATTCTATTAAGCCAAATAGTTGAACGTGGCCATTCATTCTTTTCAAGCGTGTTGGCTCTGTCTACCCCGCAAGGGATATAGACGTGACCTTATGTATGAATGTATGTATTAACGTTCTGGTTTAGATTTAAAAAAATGATCCTTTATGCCTTTCATCAGTATTTACAGTGAATTTACAAAAGGTCCGTTCGAACGTATGTGCTTTAACGGGGTCATACCAATCGTGCTAATGAAAACATGCGATACGATACCCCACATTTACTCTTGAATATTCAGAGAGGCTATTTTCTTAATGATGGAGCGGATTTAATGGTGCAAATTACTTTTTTTACCTGGCCATTTATGTTCCACTTCCGAAAAAAATTCTAGACTTCCATTTCTAATAGAATCACATTAATCGAAATTATAAGACTGAAACACATCTACGTTAATTAAAGTAAAAATAAAAGAAATACTGCCAACTTGGTCTATATGCTGGATTACATTACTTTAATATAAGCTTGTCCTTCAATATCGTAGTGAATCCGCAAAAATGTTAACTTTTAGCGGTCCGCTATAATATTTATTGTAACCCCCTTTATATATATATTTAAAACTATATTTAAATATTATATTTATTATAACCCCTTAAAATTACAGATTTTTTTCCGAGAAAGTGTAAAAAAAATCCTATGCGTAGAACATAACACTGGCCATTATTTCACTCAAACATTGATTAAATCTGTGGCATAATATTATTTTGTGACTTGTTTTTCAGCCAAAAACGTGCTCAAACCTTTATATATATATATATCGAAGTTCGGTTAAAATTAGCAGTAGAGAAGCGAATCGAGGCTGTCGCTCGCAGGAATTGAATTTTCGTATAAGTAATTAATATTTCTGTTTGATATTCAAATTTGACTGAATCTGTGCCTTTAATATTTTATAGTCTGCTGGGTTGGTTATGCTCCAATTGGTTCTGAATCCTAGCGAGGTTTCATGTGAAATTAAAATTTTGAAAGTAGCAATACTGATATGAATTTTATGAATGAAAAATTCAACCATTTAAAAAAAAAACACTCGTAATGAATTTGAAAATGGCGTCAATTTTATAAATAACTAGCTCTCGACTTTGTCCTTGTGGAATAGTAATTTTGGGAATCAGTGAAGCCCTCAAGGATGAATAATTTTCCTCGTTTTTTTTTCACATGTTCCATTATTTCTTCGCTCTTTAAAGTTGCAGCGTGATGTTATATAGCCTAAAGCCTTCCTCGATAAATGGTCTATTCAACACATATTTTTCAATTCGAACAAGTAGTACCTGAGATTAGCGCTTTCAAACAAACAAACTCTTCAGCTTTATAATATTAGTATAGATATTGACTATAAATAAAATAGTAGTTACGTAGGTAAGAATAATGCAACTACAATGTATACATACATACGTATCACGTCAATATCCCTTGCCTTGGGATAGACAGAGCCAAAAGTCTTAAAAAAGCCGAAAGGCCACGTTCAGCTGCATGGCTTTATAAAGTGAAGAATAAAACTAAATAAGTATATATTTACAAAAGGACACTGATTGACTAATTGACTGACATATCAACGTACAGTCAAAAGAGTAAAAACTACTTTGTTTGGTGTTTCTTTGTGTAGCCTACGGGAACACAAGAGAGCGGTTCCCGAAATTCTGAAAAATGGGATTTAACGGGAATCTTCTTTTTTATGAAGACGAAGCTGCTGGTGAAATCTAGTGTTACCATGAAATAAGGGATAAATCCACATCCACACTTAAAAAGTATGTAACGAATAAACTCAAAAACTAATTCACTCAATTTCACGAAAACTTAACACAACCCGAAAAACGAAATTCACAAATATAGAATTGAGTTTCGAGAGTGAGCTACTTTTTTATAGAAAATCCCACTGGAGCGAAGTCCCATGCAACAGCCAGTTAAAATATAATTTGATAAATTCATTTTCTGCGAAAACCAAATGAACTGCTTTTTTCTACGAAATGGATATTCCACACAATAACATTGTATATACATATTTGGTTTGTTATAATGGAACAAAATACAAAGAATGCCCGACCCGCAGTACCCGGTAATAATGATTTATTGTTGACACACGAGATGATTGAAAATCTGGTAAAGTGGCAGAGATTTTATGAACTCGGATTCCGTACAACATTTACATACATTTGATTACGTCTTGCTGTAGCGGCCAAATGTGTTTAATGAAGACGCAGATTCAAATCCTACCTCGGCCATGTACAGTCAACAGCAAATAACCTTACCAATTCACGGCAAATACGTCTTTATAACCGCGTCATAGAGTTCCGTGCAAGGTTGATATGAGGATGTTTGTACCAATGACTCTTGTTTAAGTTATGAACAATAGTTTGCTTACCAATGCTGTTATATATATAAAGAAAATATCGTGCATAAAACTGTATATTCAGAAAATTAGATGTGATGTTCCACTGCAATGATTTCCGGGTTTGCAAAGATTCAGACTAGGAATTTTTTCGTCTTAAAACCGACTTTTCGAATCCAGGATCATATGATATTTTGAATTCAAAATTAAATTTAGAATGAACATTAATTAAGCATAAAGTTATCAAAGCCGAGGGCAAATTTGACCATCTCATTTTAAGTAGAAATAGGTAAGTCCTGTGAGGAAAAAATAAAATTATCTATTCTTGATGATGACTAGATTAAGACTTTACAGACATACTACGTTCAAGAGTTTAATATTTTTAAGACTGGAACCCTAGAATTAATTTGATGTTGGATTTCTCGAACGTGCCTTTTGATTCGGCCCTCAAAAATAGAACAAAAACCCAACGATTATTGTTCTCGTGAAACCATAAATTTGTAATTTATTTTATTTTAATTCACAAGTCTTTGTTTGTCATTGTCAAAAACATCGGGAAACTTTGAGTGGGAATTAATTAGAATCTTCTAAATTTTCAAGACCACTGATTAATCTTAATTTGTAAGTAATTAAAGTTAAATTTAGATTTGCTCAACCAATTTTCTGAATACAAGTATTTTCACAATAAAATTCGTACTTACAAGGAACGAGCTGAAAATATTGAATTTATAATTATAATACTTACAAATATAATGGACTTTCAAAATATCTTACCTGCAAAAAGAAAAAGAAAGAGTAATTAAAAAGCATTGAAAATATAGCATAACAACATAACTCAAAAATGATATTAAATTATTTGAAAGAATCATTATCTTATATGCAAATATCGGATGTAAATGACGTTGACTGAGAATAATTTCAATTATTACTACTATATCACAAAGTATTCACGTAGTAGTAATACTATATCGGAGTTCGATAAAGTTTTAGGAGTACACCAATATTTTTCCGCGATCTTACATTGAATGTCAGGTGTTTACTTGAAGCAAATGCTTGTTAAATTTGACCTATGCCGTCAAATTTAACAATGCCTTGGTTGTCTTTTTCTTAATTCCACGGACAGATTTGCAATGTTTTTTTCTAATTATGTTATCTTCAAAAGTAAATTTACTAAGCGACGCCAAAAACAATTGATCCTCTGTTCTGCTCTAATGTTTCATTAAATCCAAATTTTCTCATAAAATCAAAAGGAAATACGGACGACTGTGGCCCAGCCGAGCCCTAAACTTTTATTAATAAAAGAATAAGTAACTGTGAAATTCCTTCAAACATTCGCCAACGTGGGAATAATAAGAAAGTAAGAAAAATTGACGATGGCAGGCCCCAGAAGTTAAACCGGTTTAACGTTTGGGCCACGAAAAAGGGTACCTTCTATTACTTAATTTAGACTTAAGTATCTTTATTTTTATCATCATTAAAATTATGTGATTATTCTCTTAGTTGCAAGTACATATGAACTGTCTGAACCACACAGCATAAGAACCGATATTTCCCGAGGCAAAATATAATCAAGAAAAGAGTATTCAAACAATAGAGACTTTATTTTGTTATTGCAAAACCCGAAAACGTGATACATTTTTAAACACCATTTTCGTGGCCATACAGTTAGGGTCCAGAAGGGTCCAAATAATCGTTCGTGAAGAATATTGTAATAAAATGCAATTTCTGGCAGCATTGTTAATTATTTTTTAAGAATTTTGTTTACATTTTTTGTTTGTTTCAGAATCAGTTGCTCCTGAATCTTATGGTTCCGAGTTCGATTCGCGGGTCATGATATAATATCTTACTATTTATCATTGTCCTGATTCAAGTATTTACAAAAAATATATTAATTAATTTCGCATCACATTCAGGAAAACGGACCATGGCCCACAAAGCATAAAAGTGCAAGGTGAAAAATAATATAAATAAATTTAAAAAATAAACTTATCTTTTAAACAATTGTAAATTTATTAACTTCTCTATTCTCTGACGAGTAATCAGTAAATTAGTAAAAGAAGCTCTTCCCAGATCAGACAGAATTTTCGTTAAATTTCTACTTAAGTATATTATAACGAGTAAATATTGTATTTTTATTTGTAACCAAGTAACTCAAAATACTACTGGATTTATATTGATGATATTTGCCTTATAAACCTTCAGATAGTCTTTTTTTTATTAAGAAATTCCCAAGGAAAATCCCGCGCAGAAACTACCTAGTATTCCAATTCTGAGTATGAACTTTTGGTATCTTGGTGACTAACTATTATTGGTAGACTAAAAACTCAATCTTAACAGAATCCTAGTGAAAGCTACCAAAAGTATAACTATACAAGTCGTACAAGACGACTAAGGGTAAAGCTTATAAACATGAGATTCCTCTTGTCGGCGATGGGCTAACAACCTGTCACTATTTAAATCTCAATTCCATCATGAAGCCACACAGTTGTAGCCTTTCAGTCTTTTTGAGACTGTTGGTTCTTTGAACAAGGGATATAGACGTGACTACATGTATGTAGTATAACTACATGTAGGTTTCACTACTGGCCAGCGGAAGCGGTTATCTTATTATTGACAAATATATATTCTTTGCACGTTCCCAGAAAGACGGATCGAAGAAAGGGTACGTTATGGAGGACCACAATCATAATTCACGTTGATAGATGATTTAGAAGAATAGGTTTAACAAATCCAAGAGAGATATAATAATAGCCTTCTTCATACGTACATGTGCCGTGTGGTTCCCGGCACCAATACAAAAAAGAATAGGACCACTGCATTTCTTTCCCATGGATGTCGTAAAAGGCGACTAAGGGATTGGCTTATAAACTTGGGATTTTTTTTTAGGCGTTGGGCTAGCAACCTGTCACTATTTGAATCTCAATTCTATCATTAAGCCAAATAGCTGAACGTGGCCATTCAGTCTTTTCAAGACTGTTGGCTCTTTCTACCCCGCAAGGGATATAAACGTGACCATATGTATGTATGTACATACGTACATAAAGTCACTAGGAAATGTACCGTGTAATACCGGGCACTTTAGTCTAGGACCACTCCATATCTTTACCAGGAATGTCGTATAAGGCGACTAAGGAAATGGCAAATAAACTTGGGATCAGCCTTGCAGGCGATGGACTACCGACCTGTCACTATTTTAATCTCAATCCCATCATTTTATCCATGCAGCTGAACGAGGCTTTTCAATGTTTTTAAGACTGTTGTCTCTGTGTAACCGGCAAGGGATATAGACGTGACTTTATGTATGGAATAAAAAAAATGATTTTATTTATTTTCGTGATTTCATCGAATAAGTACACATGTTATTTAATTAAGACAAAGTGTTGTAAAAAACGTGCGATGTCAATCATATCAAAACCACAAAATAAATACAAGGATATTATAAGCTAATCGTAATTTGGCTGTAAATTCGGAATACTTTTTCATACTGCATTTTTTTCAATTTGTGGGCCATCCAACTGGCCATAAAGTTTCGCTCGTCAACATATTGACAATATTTTATGACTTTATTTCGATGTATTCATGTCGCAATTGAAATATTTTTTTTATTTATTTATCTCCATAACATTAATTCATTTTATTTATCACATAAATATACTCGTAATACACAGTACTGAAATTCGAATTTCAAATTTCTTTATTTCTCAACATTCGATACTGACAAATGATAGGTATATTTTCAGTCAATTATTTTCCTATTAATTATTTTCCCGTTTCCTTTTTCGGTCGGGTGGTCAGAAATCTTACCATCATGTTGGCGATTATAGGCTCAATTCCTAACTAAACACAGATTATTGTATTTATTTTTTTATATACTAAATATTATACTATTGTTGTAGTTTTTGGGACAGTTAGCAAAAACACAGCCCGTCCAGTTACAAATTTAAATTGCACCTATTTATTTATGTATATTGTTTATCTATTATTATTTTATATATGTATATTATAATTATTTTATTTTATCTTTTGTGTTGGTATAAATATATTTATTTAGTTTGACCTCACATAAAGATCTAGTCAAACCCAATGGTTGACTGGTAGATAATGCTTCTAGCATTAAGTCCGCCAATTGTCCCATACATTTGTGCAACAAATTTAAATAAATAAATACAAAAACAAAGATAGGAATCGCAACTCCAACAACGCGTTAAGCTAAATTAAAAACCACCGCTTTCAATCAGCCCTCATTTAGCATTTTTAAAATAAATGCTTCATGCTGAAACACAGGTCTTTGAGCCTGAAATGAATGGCTGCAGCTCGCGTGTTCGACCACGACCTACTGCCACCGGTGATTGGGGTCAAACGTTACTGTTCGCATAAAAAGCAACTCTAGTATCGAACAATTTGATTGTGCAATCGGTTTCATGGGATTGGTGAGTGTTCTGATGTGGTTTATGTTTAAAAATAAGGAAAAGAATAGATTTATTCTCAAAATTGGATACAAGGTACCACTTATTGATGTCACATCGCTCAAATCGAATTATAACTACTAAAGCTTCCAAAGCGCACGTGTAGAAGAAGCGGTGGAACAAACTACACTGCAGCATTTTAATCGGACTTATAATTATGAAGTTCAATTTACGTTTTAACAGTCTTAACCCTGACATATCCGAGTATTTCTTGTCTTGGTTCAATAACTTCTAAGTAATATAACTTTAAAGTCCTGTTAAATAACTAACCACTATTTAACCCATAAACACAAACGTTAGACTTTTTATAAGGTTAATTTATATCAACCGTTTTAAACTAAATTCAAAAGAACCAAGTAATTCAATTTGCAAGACATTAAACAGAAAGAACGATCACTAAACTTGTTAAAAACTAGTCGCTTGAAAATTTAAACCAAAAAAAAATATTGTCGCAAATGGCTTGTTAGTATAATTAAAACTGTTTTTTTTTTTAACAATTTTACATGTATACATACATACATTATTTTATGTAAAAATCTGTCTTACCCAATACAGAATAATAATCTTAGGCATACAAATCTAAACTAAATAATATAAAAATTGAAACCTTCATGCGACTCTTAATACTTACATATAACCACGTCTATATCTCTTGCGGGGTAGACAGAGCCAACAGTCCCGAAACGACTGGGAGGCCACGTGTAAATGTTTTTTTGTTCTTAACTTTCTAAAATCAAGAATAAATTTGCAGCAAAGCGCAAATACGGCTTTTAATATTAAAGAGATTCTACACAATTTTTTTCCTGTTTTATTTGGTCAAATATCAAAAATAAAAATAAAAATGTGCAACGAATAAGCGAAATCTGTCTATAGTTTCTTGTGTATATAATTTTTTTATGTTTTTTTTTTTGTACATGAAATGGTGAATAAATAAATATTAATAAATTTTATTGGAATTTTAGTACTGTGTATCTTTTAATTAAAAACTAGTTAAAAGTTATATTTACGCTATAAAAGTTAAATAAGGTAAAATTTAAAACTGAAAATCCCTTGCTTCACCAAAATCAAAGGCTTCGTGTAAGGTAGCTGATCTACAAATTACGCGAAGCGACAGGCCTACTAATTACCTAATTTTGCAAAGCATTCATCGGAGTTTGTGACACAAAACATGGTATGAAGAGAAATTATTAAGTGTGCAGTTCTTATTTTTTGGTCTAAATTGACCGGACTACTTACATTGTGAGAGTTACTCAAAATGGAGAAATAAACCATCCACGCGATGACCGACATCCGCGCGGACGGAGTCGCGGGGGGAAGCTAGTTGGCTAATAAGATTAATAATATCTATAGTATTTTAGTTTGCGTGTAAAAAAGTAAGAAATTCAATTATGAAAACCTATATCTTCGCCGTCGCGAATAAATTTTTCTTGAAAATATTGATCACAAGTTTATTAGCCTGTCCCGTTGTCGCCTTTTACGACATTTATGGAAAAGAGATGGAGTAGTCCTATTTATTTTTTCTATTGGTGCCGGAAACCACACGGCAATAACTAATAAACAATAATAAGACTAGTAAAATTAGTAGAATTATGGTATAGAAAAATCATGATCAACTATTTTTACTACGCTTTTATATTAGCTTGGGTTGTATGTATGTATGTATGTATGTATGTAACGGAATCTTTGAGCTTAATTTTCACTGATTTCTAAACGTCTGATCAACTTGAAACTTTGCACACGTATCAAGGACCGATGACAATGCAATATTTTGATAAGAGTTTCTCATTATCCTTATTAAAACTGCCAGGATTAATAAATTCATTTTTAGATCCTTCGTATGAGAGTAAGAGAGACAGAGATAGCACCAGTGCCAGTAATCTCCTTACAAGAAACCAAGAAGTTCTGACGTATAAGGAGTCCAAAAAGAGATGTAATATATTTCCATATAATGTTACTATTAACCTGAGGCTTTTTTATTTCATCGCATCGCTCCATTTAGAATTACCATTAGAAACAATAGTAGAATTAGTAGAATATTTTAAAACAATAAAAAATATATAAGTAATAAAACAAAAGTAATAAATGAAAATTGAACAACTAAATTTACAACAATACAAGAATAAAGTTACTACCTACAGAACTTTGCGATATTTAATACGTATTTAACATATTAATGCAATTCTTGAATTAACATTAGGTATCTTTTGCCTATTTATAATAGCAACACTGTAATACTCGTTTAAGACATGAGTGACAGTTTTTTATGTCAAATAAGTTTTGCAGTAAGTTTTGTTTTGAATTCGATTAGAAAACCTGTAAACTTTCTTTCTGTTTTTTTTTATACCGGTGCCTGTGTATTTACCTATTTGCACTTTGTTTTGTGCTGATAACTTGTCGTTATTTGGAGTTTGGAATCTTCCGTTGAGTCGAGCTTTGTTCTTCCGGATATTCGTGTGATTTTATCATCTGAGATTGGACTCTGACTGTGTTCACTGTGTTGTGCAGATATTTTTAAAATAGGACTCCTGTAAAAAGTACCTGATTATTTGAGATAGGACTCCCAAGTTTGTGTTTGTTTTTGTGAAAGACAGATTTTACAACAAAAGTGCCACGATGTCTTCAGATAAACATTGCTGCGTTCCTGGTTGTAAAGGCAGTGGAGGTATGTTTGAAATATTTTTGTTCCTGTATCAATCTGCCTCTTAATCTTGTGGTTTGATTCCTGGCAAGGCCACAATCGAAAATTATTATGTTTGCTGGATAGTCAAAAATATTATTAACAGTGATTTATCACTATAAAATTCTTTTCAACTGGGTTTAACAATCATCATACATACATGCATACATATAATCACGTCTATATCCCTTGCGGGGTAGACAGAGCCAACAGTCTTGTAAAGACTGATAGGCCACCTTCAGCTATTGGGCTTTAAGATAGAATTGAGATTCAAATAGTGACAGGTTGCTAACCCATCGCCTAAAAAAGAATCATGATGATGAGAATATTATGAGATTTAATCCAATCAGGCCACATATAACTTTAAGAAAGTTAGTTGTGAAAACCTCCGGCGATGGGCGCATGGTTGCGAAAGTCTTTTCTAGTAAGATAGTTATACTAGAAGTGTTAACTTCCAAAAAATAATTGTATAAAAAAACTAAAAAACTACGCGTTTTATTGCTAATCGAACTAAAAAATAGAAAATAAATAATAGTTTAAAAAAACTAAAAAACTACGCTTTATTGCTAATCAAACTAAAAAATAGAAAATAAAAATTAATGACAAAGGAATTATAAAACAGTAGTAGCAAGTCGAACAATCAGTTATAGTCAATTACCTCTGATTAAAATTATAACAAAATTAAATTTATAAACAATACAATTTAAATCAGAGTAAAAAGCGTGGGGTGCATTTTACTTCATTTTCATAACTCTCTTGACATAAATATATGCTAATAGACTGATTTTAATATTTACTACAACAGGCACCCCACGCTTTTTACTCAGATTTATATTGTTTAGTTTATAAATTTAATTTTGTTATAATTTTAATCGGAGGTAATTGACTATAACTGATTGTTCGACTTGCTACTACTGTTTTATAATTCCTTTGTCATTAATTTTTATTTTCTATTTTTTAGTTTGATTAGCAATAAAGCGTAGTTTTTTAGTTTTTTTAAACTATTATTTATTTCTTAACAAATTCAAAAATAAAATTTACCTTCATATTTCCTAAATAATCACGTAGTATAAAATTTCTGCGAGACAAGATTTGTATTTTGTATATTTTAATAATTATTGAATAATTCAAACTTATTTCATTTTTAGGTCATTCTGGTCATTTAGATCAGCTGAAGTTTGAAGGCGCTATCTCTAGCTTCTCGGCGTTTTGTGTTTACTTAATGAGAGGTATTTATCAAAAGCACTATCCATCTGGTTGTTTCTGTGATTGCAAACATGAACTGTGATTTTCGAAATTCGAACACACTACTCACCATCTAACAGAACTGGAGATAATAATGGAACTCTCTCAGTACTGTTCAGAAATGAATCATTGTCAGGAAATAAAATTTATTGAATTTTTAACTAGATTCTCACGTAGTTATTTACTGTGTCTGTACTGTTTGAGGAATAATTAATTATATCCATATTAAATTTCATCGAAATCAACCCAGTGATTAAGGCAAGAAAGCTTAATACAGAGAGACATATGGATGAGTTTTAATGAATAAAATCTATTTTTTTTTCTATAGATATGAAAATGTAAAACATTTTTTTGTCACATACTATATCGAATTTTTTTAAAAAAGTGAACATTTAACAAGTAAAACCCGGAAAAATAAAAAAGCTTCCTATTACACTGCTCGAAAAAATGACCCTTGAAACTGATTAGAAGTTACAAGAAATAGTTACTAACTTATCTGTAACGATTGGCAGTCTTTTATTCCTACCTGTAAAAACTTAAAGAAACCTGTATCCTTTTCTGAGAGATAAACCACAAGCCCTTTGCGGCAACATTATCTACAAAAAGGCGAATGTATTCGAACAAAAACATTCCCGTTCATAAAGGCGAACGTGTTCAGACAAAATAAAATAAAGCTCTTATTGTTCCTCCCGAAATTGTCCCGGTTATGTCTTCAACTCTTTTGAGAGAACCCGGTCTTCTCTCATGCGGCTTTGAGCACTATCCTGGAAGTCAGGTTTTTACACGAAGCGACTACTACAAGTATCTTACCTCTGCAACATATCTCTAAACTAACATAACTCTCTGGATACATATCCAGTTGCCTTGCAAGCAACCCTTGATATTCTGACACGCTGGCTTCTCAGAGGCTTTTCAGATCAGCTCATCCCGAGCTGAACGACTATGGGCACTTCGCAACAGGTAAAATTTATGCAGCATTCATGCATTCATGTTCAGAGTCTGACGCGGGTGAATAATGCGTGGGGTAAGTACAATGCAACCTAAAGGTTCGACGTGCTTCCGAAAAATCAGCCTCTATACGCTTTTAACATACATACATACATAAAATCACGCCTCTTTCCCGGAGGGGTAGGTAGAGACTGCCTCATTCCACTTGCCACGATCTCTGCATACTTCCTTCGCTTCAACCACATTCATAACTCTCCTCATGCAAGCTCGGCGGTTTCGGGTACTTTTGACCTAACCCTTTACCAGGACGTCCTTAATTTTATCAAGATACGTTCGTCTAGATCTTCCCACTCCGACCTTTCCCTCCACACTCTCCTTGTATATCTGCTTAGTCAACCTGCTTTCATTCATCCTCTCCACATGACCGAACCATCTCATACTCTTTTAAGCTAGTAACATAATTATCCTGTGGCCTGAATGTTTAGCTTTCCTGACTATGTTTTCTCTCACTCTAAGAGCATACTTTATCACTCCAACTAATGTATAAAACTTACAGTCTAATACATGAACGTGATAGAATTTGAACTTGTGTCATTCATCTCGCATTCAACTCGAACACCTTATCGATTCAACCACCAACGGTCGACAAAAAACCACGTCCAAAAAGTCGAATATGTTCGGACAAAAAATACGTCGCACCCTGATTTTTCTTCGGGACACGGGTGAGAGTCAAAACATCAAGTCAAGGGTTGTTGAGTAACCCTCGAGCTGGCGAGGACGTCTTGACTGGAAACGTCATTACTTGGTGTCACACACACGGTATTGACCTGACTAGAGTGGTTTCTTATTAGTTCGATGGATTCGAGTGTCATGTTCTAATGTCTGCTGTTAGAATTAGATTGAATTGATGTTTTTTGATAGCGTGCAGTGAATTGATATCATTTGTTTTAATATCGAAATTTCATATTAATTGCTTTTGCTCAATGAATTGAGGTTGCTGGCACATAAAGCAGGACTATTCCATACATTACCCATGAATTTCGTGAAAGGCGACTAAAGGAAAAGGTTAATACACTTGGGATTCTTCTTGAAGGCGATGAGCTTGCAACCTATTTGATTCTAAATCCCATCATTAAGTCATGCAAATAAACTGGGTCTTTCAGTGTTTTCCAGACTGTTGGCTCTACCCTGCAGTATAATAGAATATATGTATGTATGTAGGTATACCTATTTGGTTATTAAATTTTCTGATTTTATGTATGTATTTCATGATTATCGTCATTACCTGAGTTTCGTTCTAAAGGATCGATTAACGAACGTTGATAAGACACGTATTATCTTCCTTCTCCCTCTTACTCTGCTGTTAACCTCAAAGACAGAGTGAGGGGGAAGTTAACACATATGCCATGTCAATGTTTGTGAATAAGGGTGCTGTTATACACATCATTTACTTAATTTTTCAGAGACCCAAGTCCTCTTGTGTAATATATACCTTTTTTATTTTATTTTTAATTTGTAAATTGTCGTTCTGTGAAAATGATGCAGTGTAGTTTCGCCGCTTCTTCTACACATGTGCTTTGAAAGAGGTAGTAGATATAATTATACTTAAGTTATAATGACATCGATAAGCGATACTTTGCATCCAATTTTGAAAATAAATCTATTTTCATGCACCTAAACAGTTTTGAACGAATTTACTCAAAATTGCAGGTTACTCGGTTCTAAACGTAGAAAATAAAAGAAATTATATTTTTTTTGTTCTGTAAGATAACTTAATTATTTAATGGTAATTATTTCAGGTCAGTCTTGAATTATATTACTTATTTAATTTACTCACTGGTGGATGTTTTTTTCTCGAAGTTTAAGAAGAAACCTACGCATATCTTAATTAAATGGTTTCCACAAACTCTATTTCTATTTATAAATGGAGTTTTATGAGAATTTCTTTTAGAATATTGTAGCAAAATTAATTAAGAGATTCTGTGGTAGAGTGGTTGAAAGGAATCCTATACAGAAAAAAAATCAAGTTCGATTTTCGAATCAGTTTTATCAATTACTTTTCAGAGTCACGTACATTAGTTTAGTGCCAACCAATTCTCTCACCATTTAAAAGAAATTCTCAAAAGCCCTTGTCCATATTTATTTATCTTAATTTTATGCACGTAAAATATACAACAGGTGAACTTAATGCCACAAGGTATT
The DNA here is from genome assembly GCF_032362555.1 of Amyelois transitella. NCBI lineage: Eukaryota > Metazoa > Arthropoda > Insecta > Lepidoptera > Pyralidae > Amyelois > Amyelois transitella. The sequence continues at coordinate 10,986,044 of NC_083509.1, forward strand.
CTCTGCCAGTCGAACCTTTGGACTAAACTGAGATGGATGTACGGGTAGTGTGATAACTGTAAAAGAAATAATAATATAAATATGAATAATAATATTTAATTCTTGGTATGCAGAACTCTGGTGACATCAGCTATCCACTTAGAAATAATTTCCTAAATTTCCCGCGGGAACATAAATGAGCGGAATCTTACGCGTCTTACGTTGTGGAGCCGTGAAATTTTTCGTTATACGTGTGTGAAGCCGCGGTCATACTTATTATTATAAGAGGAGTAAAAAAAAAACACATTGAAGAAATAAAACGTAAAAAAGATTTCTTTTGTTCTAATGATTCAAGAATTTCAGCTGACCTGCGACCTCGTTTTTACAACCTTCATGTGTAATGGCCGAGGTTTTTCAGAATGTCTCACGTATTTTCCAACCTTTTTGCATTTCAGTAGCTTGACGTTTATAAATCTATACATATAATAAATCTGTAGAAAGGTCAATTCTGTACATTGAAAATATTGAAAAAATAAATAGCAGGGGGTGTTACTGGATCGATACCAAACACAAAAATGTGATTAAAAAAATTTTTGTCTGTCTGTCTGTATGTTCAGGCATCACGTGAAAACTAACGGTTCGATTTTGATGAAACTTGGTATAATTATACCTTATTATCCTGGGCGTAAAATAGGATACTTTTTATCCCGAAAAATTACGAAGAAAAAAAAATCTTAATTTTTCAGTTTATCCATAGACGTTGTTCTGTAGAACCGCGAACACACGTTGCGTTACCCGCAGTGGATTTAGCGCCGTAACCTGTAGCGCCTAAAGTCGGCTTTGGCTTGAACCGTTTGCTGCACAAGCGGGCCGCTACTAATTACTATGAAAAAATACTACATAGCTACATTAATTCCCATCAAGCTGAAAATGAGTATAATTATTTAAAACACAATCAAAAGCATTATTTCAAAATTCCCCATGATTCCGGTTTAAGGAAAAAAATTTACTCACGGTCAAAGGTAAAAAATGGGTGTATCGCAATTTTCTTTAAAACGGTAAGTTTTCAAATCGGAAAATTACCTCAGACATAAATTGTAGATCATATAGTTATCTATAAAAAAGGTATCAATATTTTTTTTCAACAAAGCTACCGTTTCTGTGATATAACGATGCAAAAAGTTGCAAGCGTCATAATATGCATCCGTTTCCTTGCCACCTCTGAGGTAGTGTACTATTAGCGCGTTTTTTTTTAACCTTTTTATTTGAAAAAGAAAAACTTGAAAAAGTCTGAAATAGGTTAGAATAAACACGTGTTTTCACTACGCAGTGGTACTCAAGACTAACTTTCGCATTTATTATTTTAAAAAAAATAGAATAACCCTAAGTGAAGAAAATCATCTTAGGACAATAATAGAGATTACAATTATCAAATTCAATGCAATAATCAAATTAAAACTAAAACTACTTATAAAAAGAAAGAAAAAAGATGACTACAAACTAAAATTTAATTTATAAATTGTACAGTCCTTGCATAGCATCAACATGCGGGAATGTGCCCAGAAGGCTGGCAGCATTGCCAATTTGAATGGCAAAGCTGATTCTCTGAGCCAGATAATTTCCAGCCCTCCGGTCAAGAGATACCTCAATCAGCTTTTTCGACAATTGTCGGAAAAGCTGATGGGCAGATAGGCCCCCCGGTCCCAGAGTTTCTACCCCAAAAGGTTCAAAAGTATAGATATTACCGATAACTAAATACATACATACATACATAAAATCACGCCTCTTTCCCGGAGGGGTAGGCAGAGACTACCTCTTTCCACTTGCCACGATCCCTGCATACTTCCTTTGCTTCATCTACATTCATAACTCTCTTCATGCAAGCTCGGCGATTTCGGGTACTTTTGACCTGACCCTTTACCAGGACGTCCTTAATTTGATCAAGATATGTTCGTCTAGGTCTTCCCACCCCGACCTTTCCCTCCACACTCTCCATGTATATCTGCTTAGTCAACCTGCTTTCATTCATCCTCTCCACATGACCGAACCAGCTCAACATACCCTTTTCTATTCCTGTAACTACATCTTCTTTCACATCACAACATTCCCTTATCACACTGTTCCTTATCCGGTCACTCAATTTCACACCCAACATACTCCTTAACGCTCTCATTTCCACTGCATTTATTCTGCTTTCGTGCTTATTTTGCCATACCCAACTTTCACTCCCATACATTAATGTCGGGACCAACACGCCCCTGTGCACAGCCAGTCGAGCCTTTTTGGATAGTTTCTGACTGCTCATAAAGGCATACAAAGCTCCATTCACCATGTTCCCCGCGTTCACTCTCCTTTCAATATCACTATCACACTTGCCATCTGATGTAAACTTTGATCCCGATAACTACATATTTGCGCCTTTTGAGGTTTTTTGCCTCATTTGAAGCAGAACGGCCTTAGATTTAGTAACCTGAAGATGAGACGGCGCAAGTGTGTCGACACAAATAGCATCCCACACCAAAGGCCGCCCCAATCTCCAGGGCACCAAAGTCATACCATCCGGTCTCTTGGCATCATCCCAAGTCAGACCGTTTGGTTCTAGAACGGCTGGAACATGGATGGTGGCAAGAGCACGGAGGATTATATCATTTAGGGCGGCATGGCGCCCTAAACGGCCGGCACTCCTAGGGCATGAGAGGCCGTGGTGTCCATAGCCGACAACGGTATCCCCGCAAGGACAACTATTATTAAAGACTAACGGTATTTCATGTGTTGAGCATTCTGAGATAAAGCAGCTATACGACCCTAGCCACGTACACAATTAAACAGAGAGACAGATGTTGTCTCAAGGTTTCACTACAGTATAAATGAAGGGACTGGGTTTCATTATACTTATGTATATTTTATATTTTGAATTCAAGTTAAAATTACTGACAGAACAATATTTTTACTTATATTACTGCTACATAGAGTATATACGAGACGTGCTTATGCATATTATGACGCTTGCAACTTTTTGCATCGTAATATCTCAGAAACGGTAGCTTTATTGAGAAAAAATATTGATTCCTTTTTATAGATATCTTTATGATCTACAATCTATGTCGAAGGTAATTTTCCTATAAAACTTACCGTTTTGAAGAAAATCGTGAAAATCCCATTTTCTTACCTTTGACCTTGGGTAATTTTTTTCCTTAAACCAGAATCATGGGGAATTTTGAAATAATGCTTTTGATTGTGTTTTACACAATTATACTCATTTTCAGCTTGATGGGAATTAATGTAGCTTCATTCCTATTTTTTGGTCTAAATTGACCGGACTGAAAATAAAATGGTGAAATAAACCATCTACGCGAAGACCGACATCCGCGCGGACGGAGTCGCGGGGGAAAGCTAGTATGAAATAAAATTGTTAATGACAGAAGGGTTTACGAATTTCGTATTTTTCTTTAAGGCAAGACTAGGTACTTGTCACCATTAGAATTTTATAATACCACACGAAGCCATACAATAGAATATAGATTAAGAATCTTTCCGAGACTATTGGCTCTGTCTACCCCGTGTTACGGCATAGTGTAGGCGTGATGTAAGATTTAATATATAGGTACATACACTTACCTTTTCACGAAAAGATAATGTTTTTGTAGATGTTTTACTTATGCAATAAACAAGGGATAGTCATAACACCCCACTTTTTCCGTCGGGGGTTAAAAACCAGTCTTATAAATCTCTGTTCTTGTTGTCATGATATTCGAGCATACACAATTATTACACCAAGGATCTAGTAATTACAGGAAATAATGGCCTGATTTCGATACTTACGCTGTGCGGGATAAGATTTCCTAATCAACGGGATGTATAAAATATTAATAATTTACAGGATATAACCTCTTCAAACTTCATTGAATTTAGTGTAATAATGCATGTGTCATCGGAAATTTATTAAATGCCTTAAGCTAGCCAATGTATGAATTATTATGAATATATTATAAATATTTCATACCTTTTGTTGTCGTTTTTGTCGTATAAAATGTAAATAATTTATTTTAATTATAACTAATAGTTTAATGACTGTAATTATAACAGCCAAAACTATCTTCATGTGTTACACCTAAGAAAACTCCATCACTTACACACAACTTACTTTAATGAACCGTAAACTGTGTTAATTGTTATAGTGAAGTGCTACCAGAGTCTCGACACGACATGTCGACCTGAGAGCGAAGCTGTGTGCGAGACGTGGAGTGCAATAACTGTTGAGAATTCTGAGATTGTTTCAAGTAGCAGGTTTCTCCAAAACTTCAGTTCAAAGAGATATATCTTCTTAGATGTTGTAGCAAATGATATTTAAAAGAAAGACATTGTTATATGTAAACTAAGAGTGAATTTGTATAACATAACAATAGGTTAATATATTTGCAGTGTAGCTTCATGATTTTAGTAGTATATTTTCACGATTTCAATAGTTTCTGGATCAAAGAAAAATCAGATACCAGAAAACTGTCATGTTTAAACTTCATTTTTAATTTATTTTAAAAGTAGTTTTATTACAGAATCTCACCTTAGATGGTACTAGAAACCGTCTCCAATGTACACTTCACGACACCCACACTTCACCCTCGACATGTCAAGGCGCCACTCCCGCATAACCGTGACGGATTTAAATCGGGGTGAAGTGATTTGGATATAACGAAATATTGATTTAAATAGAAAAAGAAACAGCTAATAATTTAGAAGCCGAACAAACATTTAGGCTTTAATCGAGAAATTTCAAAACTTATAAAAAACATTAAACCAATGTTTTTTAGTCATGTAATTCTAGGTAGGTAATACCTATGGAAAATGACAAGAAAATTGGTCACGCTGATGTAAAGTTTAAATTTTAAATATAGGTTATACATATATTTATCTTCTTAAACCAAATTCAATTGCAATTCCACTATTACTCACACGTCTACTAATGCAGAAAAGGCTTTATCTATCCAGTTGTTAGATCTATCCACCACGTAATGGATAACGAAGTGAATATAATGTGTAGCATATTTCCAAGGAATCCATTTGGTGGATTTTTTAAGCTAACAGATATATCAGTTACCTTACTTAGTTTACTCAGTTATACCTATTCATAGGCTGGTTTCAGACTCATGCGCTGTTATAATTACACGAGGATATAAGCCCCGTTTCACAGTCACGCGGCTGTACGGCACATCTCGCCGGCGTCACTCTGTAACCAGCCTTAAATTCAAATTCGCTGCATTAAATTTCTCTCAATCGCATTGACACTCGAAATACGATTACGGTATTCGTAAAAATATATCTCTCTGATCTTTCATTTGCACAATTATATTAAATCCGACAGCAAAATATCTACAAAACAACATTAAAGTATTAATTTCTCTTTCTGAATACTTTTGAGATGTATTTGTCAGAATCCAATGTGATTAATATGTCCCAAGCGCCGGGAGGGAAGGAATATTTTATCAGTTAAATTTTCCCTGAATTCTGTGACGAGGATCGGCGGCAATGTATTTATGGCTTTAGGGGTTTACTATCAGATATTATACATACATACATACATATAATCACGTCTATATCCCTTGCGGGGTAGACAGAGCCTACAGTCTTGTAAAGACTGATAGGCCACGTTCAGCTATTTGGCTTTAAGATAGGATTGAGATTCAAATAGTGACAGGTTGCTAGCCCATCGCCTAAAAGAAGAATCCCAAGTTTACAAGCCTACCCCTTAGTCGGCTTTTACGACATCCATGGGAAAGAGATGGAGTGGTGATATTCTTTTTTATATTGGTGCCGGGAACCACACGGCACAGATATTATAATGTTTCTTCCAATATAGGTCTCTTCTTTAATAATACTTATGTGGCAAGTAGATCCTTGATTTAGATTTAAAAGATTTATTTTTATAATATGACGTCCGGTGAAAATGCTGCAGTTTAGTTTCAACCGCCGCTTCTTCTACATATTATATGATTTAAAAGTGGTAGTGGATATAATTAGACTTAAGTTAGGTTGATATCAATAAGTGATACCTTGTATTGAAATTTGAAAATACATCTATTCTATTCCACAAAGATGTTGTCTCTGGCTACCCATCTGTGTATATATAAGTACTAAATATGTTGTGAGCCTCTTTTCTTATTGATGGCCCAATTGCAATGTCTCAAATCAGAGAACAGTTAAGTAGCTTATTAATAAAATAGACATCACAAAATAAATTACACATTGTTAGTACGGTCCGCAAAGAATATATTTTTTGCAATATTTGTCTTTTTATAACTTACTTAATATTGACTTATAATAAGCAATTTTGATTTATAACATTTTAAATTCAGTAACATCGTACAGATAAAATTATCATATCTTTTACAGTTATCGCACAATCCGTACGTCCATCTTAGTCTGGTCCAAAGGTTCGACTGGCAGAGAATGCCTTGTGGCATTAAGTCCACCTGTTGTACATTTTATGTGTATAAAGTTTAAATAAATAAATTATGTTCGTCAAGAACTCAATAACTCCATATCTTTCCCATGTATGTCGTAAAAGGTGACCAAGGGATATGCTTATAAACTTGAGATTCCTCCTTGTAGGCGATGGGCTAGCAACCTATCACTATTTGAATCTCAATTCCCCCATGAAGCTTTACATCAGGGCCTGTCAGTCTTTCCGAGACTGTTGGTTGTCTACCCCGCAAGAGATATAGACGTGTCTGCATGTTTGTATGTATGTATTCATTAGTAAAATTTAAACACCTAAGATTTATTTATTACAATACCATAATCCATCCGATATACCTGTGTTTCAAATTGTAAAGTGTGATAATTGTAATAGGTGTAAACCGTTTTTGTCACAATAAATAAATAAAATAATAAATAATAATAATAATCAGTATCTACCCTTTCTAAATTTTATTTTTCAGACACCGTTCACAGAATACCAAACGAAAACTTCAACAATAAAAAAAATAAAGAAAAGAATGCCGACAAAGGGAAGATTACAAAAATATTTTATTACTCAGATTTGAGTTATGCAAAGAGCGGAATGAAGAATGATCTCCGCGGGCCGTGACGAAAGGTGTGAGTGAGAATGAGTGAGAATAATACCGCGTTGGCACTTAGTCGTAATGCCCAATTTATTTTGAAGACGTTACATGCATTGCTCGTTTATGTCACAGAGCCGCACTCCATCTTTATGTAAATGTAATTTTGCAATACATTTCTTATGACGGATCCCTAAAAGGGTTTGCGTTTACGATTTTATTCGTGATTGACTTTATTCATGTGTGTTTGGGATTTCTGTGATGTGATTTGTTGTGATGTTATGTTCTTTTGCGGTATGTTTCCCGAATCAGATAGTGTATATACGAGTAGGTTTGCCTTGTTATTTGCTTAACATATATGTTAATGGTTAAAGCTAGTATTATAATACTAGCTTTTATGCGCATCTTTGGTGGCAAGAATTTTGTGCCATATACAAATGAATTCAGGTAATCCGCAAATCACCTGAAAACTATAGTTTTTGTTGAGATGAAAGTTAACTTATTTCCTTTCCCAGACCCTTAATAATATATACGCGAGATTTCAAAAACATTGGTTTATAAGATAACAGACTTAGGTACTTTCACGTGTTTATATAGTTAGAATTTCTTTTTTTGATATATAGATATATTTTAAATTACAGTGCGGTGTGGTTCCCTGCATCAATACAAAAAAGAATAGGACCACTCCATCTCTTTCCCATGGATGTCGTAAAAGGCGACTAAGGGATAGGCTTACAAACTTGGGATTCTTTTTTAGGCGATGGGCTAGCAACCTGTCACTCTTTGAATCTCAATTCTATCATTAAGCCAAATAGCTGAACGTGGCCATTCAGTCTTTTCAAGACTGTTGGCTCTGTCTACCCCGCAAGGGATATAGACGTGACCATATGTTCGTATGTATGTATTTTAAATTACTATTAACAAAACCGTAGCCTTATCAGGAAATGAGGGTTCTCAGTTTGTCGCAGGCGCGCTCTTCACTTCGTCACGTCACTTGGAAACTAAACTCCGACATCTTGATACCTGATCCGAACTTACTTCTTGTTCTTACTTGTCTTTGTGCTGAATGAGTAAAACAATTCGCTGTGGTTTAAGGTTTTAATTGTTACAGAACAGTATTATATATCCATTGCCTTGATGGAAACACACATTTAATATAATATAATCAGTAGGACGTGCCGTGTGGTTCCCGGCACCAATAGAAAAAAGAATAGGACTACTCCATCTCTTCCCCACGGATGTCGTAAAAGGCGACTTAGAGATTGGTTTATCAACTTGGGATTCTTCTTTTAGGCGATGGGCTAGCAACCTGTCTCTATTTGAATTTCAATTCTATCAAAAAGCCAAACAGCTGAACGTGACCTTTCAGTCTTTTCAAGACTGTTTGCTCTGTCTACCCCGTAAGGCATATAGACGTGGTGATATGTATGTAGGGCTTACGTTGCTGAATATAGGCCATAATCCCCCAATGATTTCTTCTCACGGGTCTTCTGGAAGAGATTTCTATTAGAACATTATTGTTCTATACTATTACTGTATTAAATGCTCTTGTATATTGTGACCAATGATTTTTTTTTGAAGTTACGTACATTAGTTTGATTACTCGTTTTAAAATAGAAATAGGTCGACGATCCAGAAATTACCCAGAGCATTTCTCATCAGACCCAAAACCAGGTTAACTTTAAATATACGATAAATACTCCCGTTGGTAGGTATTTAGAATTAGAACATACATACATATTATCACGTCTATATCCCTTGCGGGGTAGACAGAGCCAACAGAGTCTTGTAAAGACTAATAGGCCAAGTTAAGCTGTTTGGCTTTAAGATAGAATTGAGATTATTAGAATTAGAACTAGTGAACATAAGAGTGTCTATACATAATACTCCAATGGTCGTAGACTTTGACAAGTCTTTACTTCCTGCCCCGTATTTTCCTAGGTAATTAACCCTTTTCTTATAAAATAATATCAGTTAAATACTTTTAATTTGTCACAGGTAAATTGCTAGGTATCAATTGCTGATAGGACAGTATCTGCTATATAACAGGTTACTGTTAATATAAATTACTAGCCGTGCTTCACGAGTACGCCCTTATCAGCGTAATATATTGACGCCAGTGACTTCTACCTTTGATTTATATATTAAATTTAATAGTACCGTGTGGTTCCCGGCACCAATAGAAAAAATAATAGGACCACTCCATCTTGTTTCCGTTATTGTCATAAAAGACGACTAAGGGATAGGCTTATATAGGTACTTGGGATTCGTCTTTTAGGCAATGGGCTAGCAACCTGTCACTATTTGAATCTCAATTCTATCTTAAAGCCAAATAGCTGAGCGTGGCCTGTCAGTCTTTTCAAGACAGATGGCTCTGTCAACCCTGCAAGGGATATAGACGTGATTATATGTATGTATGTATGATAGTATCCTATAGTAATTAATAAAAATTTTGAATTTAAAAAGGCCTTTACATATCAGGCAAGGATTTTCTCGCGGCTTCATTCGCCTGGGAATTGAAATCTATATGGTGTATAAACCAATATGTTTGTTTTTTCCTACAAAGTTTCAAACAAATTATTTAAGTTACTTCATAAACTACGTGCTAACTGTCGTTTGTATAAATAAATAATTTATGAAGCATTTTTGAAGTAAGAGAATATGAGGTTGGAGGTGATGTAATAGAAACTGGTAGCCCCAATTAATAAAATGGCTATCTGACCTTAAAAGTTTCTTTTGTAATTACTTTTAACTAAGCGATAATATGCTCCATAGTCAACGTAGCCTAATCTAATTTCAAGGTTCATACCTACTACGGCAACAGTCAAGCCGATGTTATTGTGACCTTGATAAGGGTCTAACCACACTTCAGTTATCAAATCACTAGTGTATGCTCGCGGATATGCCCACTTAAAGGGAAAATACTGATAATTTCCCATCCCGCGGGAATTTTCACTTAGTGTCTCTTACACCACGTGATATCTTCATGTCAAATGTAATTACTCTAGAACTAGTGTTTGGGCGGTATGTTAAATGTCAAACAATCAGCTCAACTCAGTGTTTTGTTTCGTAACTAGATTAATAAGAATTCCTTCTCTTCTCTCTTATACATACATTCACATCTTTATCCCATACGGGATAGACAGAACCAAAACTTTTACAAAGACTGATACGTCACCTTTAGCTATATGGCTTAAAGATGAAATTGACATACAAATAATGACAGGTTGCTATAGCTCGTCCTCAAAAAGATGAATGCCAGGTTTATAGACATATATTTTAGTCGTCTGTAACGATATCCATGGGAAAGAGATGGAGTGGTTCGTTTCTAAACCGCCGGAAACCACACGACACTTCTTCATCGCACGGCCTTCATCAGACTATCATGCTTTTACCAGTTAACGGATTTACATACAATTCGTCTTCAAGAGAGACTGGGTTACAAGCCAGTTATTTTAAAGTTTTAACAACAGTGACTCCCTCTGTCGGTCATTATATAAATGCTTGAATTCTTATAGAAGCAGTGAAAGTGATTTAAAAATTACAAATGTTCATCAGTGTGAACAGGGCCTTACTACCTGGCCTCATGTTACCCCTCCGTAATTGTTTACAGCCATGAAATACGTCCATAGTTTCGATTACCCGATAAACGAACTTCACATAATTTAAGTTCACGATGTTTTATCTGGCAATTAAAACTTGCTGATGTTTACGTGTTTACTCATCATCCACATAGAATAAGTTCTAGTTATTTTCTCTTCTATATTGCTCAGGATTTTACCAGAATTTACATACAAGCATATTTAAAGTTCTTTATAGAATGAGTGAATGAGCGAATGAGCTAATGAGCGAATGAGTTAATGAGCAAATGAGTGAATTAGTAAATAAATTACACGTGCCACAATCTCTGCATACCTTATTCACATTCGTAACTTTCTTCGTGCAATATCGGCGGTTTTGGGGTACTCTTAACTTGACCTTAATGTTAATAATAAAGTTACGTTCGTTTAGGCGTTTCCACTCAAACTCCAAGAGTATCACGCTGTTCCTTATCGTGTCACTCAATTTTACTCCTTTATGCTCTTATTTCCAACTCCAGTATTCTTTGTACTAGTATTTTGAAAATTCCCTTAATTAAGAATAAAATGACAATAAAATATTACAAGGAATTTATTGAGCTAGTACAAGGTAAAAGTGGCCACTTTTAACAATTATCGCTTATTAACGTGGAAGGTAAACATATAATTTAATTATACTAGCCCAATAAGGACTATAATCGCTTGTAATAATCTAGTTACTTTATGTGAGTATTCATAATTTTTGTCAGTGCTTTATTAAAAAATGACTTATTTCAAATGAGATCAGCACTGCGCAAAAGAAAAATGTGAAATGGCTCCTAAATTTTTTGCTGGTCTTCTAGTGAGTGAAAACATCGTGAAGAAACCTACACTGCATTGAAGGAAACTCTATTTTTTTTAAATAATAGATTTACGACCGTTTTAAAAATAATATAAACGGGACAAATTACACTAAATGAGTTAGCCTCGAAGTAAGTTCGAAACTTGTGTTACGAGATTCTAACTCAACGATACTATATTTTATAATTAATACTTATATAGATAAACATCCAAGACCCAGGCCAATCAGAAAAAGTTATAATCTCATCATGCCCTGGCCGGGATTCGAACCCGGGACCTCTGGTGTCGCAGACAAGCGTACTACCGCTGCGCCACAGAAGCCGTAATCTCACCGTTGATCTCATTCTGCTTGGTGGTAAGCAAGATGGACCATAATGTGGTGCACGCTAGCTGAGATAGTGTCTTTTCACTCTTACCTTGAAAACTATGTCCAACCATACCCAATATGGATTAGGTTCTGAAACGTTACGAAGGTCAGAAATGATAAAAACCTGACCCAAATCTGAGATCGTGGTACCGGCGTGTTGATAGGCATACTCCAGTAAGTGATGACACAACCGCGACTTACACCAGGACTTACGCGGTCAGGGCATGATGAGAAAATAACCTTTTTTGATTGGATGTTTATCTATACAAGTATTTTATTATAAAATATGGTATCGTTGAGTTCGTATCTCTGAATAAGTATCACAAGTCTCGAACTTACTTCGAGGCTAACTCAATCTGTGTAATTTGTCCCGTATATATACATACATATACAAACATACATATGGTCACGTCTATATCCCTTGTGGGCTAGACAGAGCCAACAGTCTTGAAAAGACTGAATGGCCACGTTCAGCTATTTGGCTTAATGATAGAATTGAGATTCACATAGTGATAGGTGGTTAGCCCATCACCTGAAAAAGAATCCCAAGTTTGTAAGCCTATCCCTTAGTCGCCTTTTACGACATCTATGGGAAAGAGATGGAGTAGTCCAAGTTCAGTTTTATTTTGTATTGGTGCCGGGAACCACACGGCATTCAAACATTCAAAAGATCCAATTTTACTTTAGCCAAAAACCTCACGCTCAAAATTTATATAACCGTAACAAATCGTAAAATGAATTACAATCGCGCCCTAAAATTACGTGTCATTACTTTATTACGTCGCATTCCCGCAACAAAAGCTTTGAGGACGCAATTTAAATTACATAAAAACGGCTCCTGAAAACAAAGCGATCTCGTTAAGTGGCGTTTTTTCTCGTACCATCAACTAGAAGGTCTTTCCACACGCAAATTCGAAATTACAACGCTCTACATTGTGGGTTCGTAGAGCTATTAAAACGACAGAGGCGGCATTATATTGTATACATTGATGTTGTAGCAATGGATTGTTTTTATCTTGATTGCGATGGAGAAATGGGTTGGTGTTTCATATTTTTAATTAATTTAAACTCAATATACGAATGACTCACAATAAAAGTAAAAGATTTAATTCCGTGTGTCGTTATGTGTGATTTCTTTTCGTACATTATCGTATATTTTATTTATATGTAAATTGAATTTTAAATACAACGGCAAAAAGATGAAAGTCCCTAAATAAAAAAAAATAAAGATTTATGTTTTTATTATTCAAAAGCTTTATGAAAACTTACCTATGGTTAAAAAACTCAAAGTAGTTTAAAAAAAATCTTATTACAGTTGACTTCGTCTACAGCAAATGGGACCGAAGCAAATAAAATAAATAATAAACTTATATAGCTTGTATTAAAATTATTTTACGACAACCACAGATCATATAAAATAAAAGAGGCGACGCAAATAAAACGTCCGTTAGCATGTAGGTGACTTTTAATCCTTTTGATACAATGATACGGGTCCCCTAATGTTACCGCAGTGCTTATGTGGTATTAGTGTAATGTTTGAGTTCCACATGCGAGATAAGAACGTCAGCTACTTTATTTTATGAAACGCCATAGCCATTAGACTGATAGAGTAGAATAGAACTGAATAATTATGACAAAATAAATCTCAACTCTATCATTAAGCCAAATAGCTGAGCGTGGCCTATCAGTATTTTCAAGACTATTGGCTCTGTCTACCCCACAAGGGATAGAGATGTGACCATATGTATGTATGCATGTAATTATGACAAATGTTCAAGTACTTGATTTAAGCATCTTCAATAGCCGGTATTGAGGAAATGCACCTTTGCAAGTTTGAATGTGTAATTATACGGACTGAGATATTCGATATCGTAACAATATGACGCAAAAGCTGAACGTGGCTTTTAAATTTTTTGACTGCTGGCCCGATCCACTTCGTCAGGGTAAATACGTTATTATATGTAGGTATGTTTGTATTTTTAACTATAGGAATGATGTGTCTGGCAACTTACGCTGTTTTTTGTAAAATAGCAGGTAGAACTGTCAAACAAAATTCAGTTATGATGACATATTTAACAGAACTTACCATTTCTATGTCGTATATTATTCTTAATTATATAGACACTCGATTTTTTAAATTTTATTGCTACATCTCGATGCTTAAATGTGGTCGTGCCTTCTCCAAAATTTTACATAACTTTCGTTTATTAGACACCTAAGTCATGATATTAAATTTATATCTGTTGACTGACATATCGTTCGGGTCATGGCTATCAATAATGAACTCGACGACCTTCAACAAGTAGTAAGTTAAGGCTGATTCAGAGTGATATCGGTAAACTGCCCTCTTGACCAGAACTTCTAAAAGCGCCTCTGAACGGCGCTTCGCTTAAAAAAAGTGTAGGAGACGTATCGAAGGTGGTAGAGTTATCTCTGTGGCTCACTGTACCCCATTTAGCAGCGTTGGCCGTTGAAACTCGTTTATAAAATACGGCTTTTATTTGTAACAGCATTTATGGAACCAGGTTGCCAAATTTGAAATCTCTAGCGGTCTGAGCTGTGCATTGAAATGTCAGTCAGCCAGTGTACTATCAGTTTCAATCAGTCTTAAACCAGCGCTGTTCAAACGCATTACTGTGAAATCAGCCTTATATCAATCAGTGTCCAATCTCTATACAAGTGGTACTCTATTCAAAATCGATTAGTACGTGTAATATCAAAGAAACTACTTGAATCACTAATCGTTTATTTTATCTGATAACATGGTCGTCAATTCGTGTAATGATGAGTTTTTAATATTACCCTTTTTAGTGTTACGGGTTCAATAAAAAACCATCAGTTGTCGAATGGGTAAGGCGCTTCGTTATAATGCGTGAGGCTCAAAATAGCACAGGTTCAAGACCCACAACAGATGTACCAATGACTCTAACGGTGAGGGAAAACATCATGAGGAGACCTGCACATTCAGGCAACTGGATGTGTAACATACATACATGCATACATACATACATATAGTCACGTCTATATCCCTTACGGGGTAGACAGAGCCAATAGTCCCGAAAAGACTGAATGGCCACGTTCAGCTGCTCGGCTTAATGATGGAATTGAGATCAAAATAGTGACAGGTTGCTAGCCCATCGCCTAAAAAAAGAATCACAATTTTATAAGCCCATCCCTTAGTCGCCTTTTACGACATCCATGGAAAGAGATGGAGTGGTCCTATTTTTTTTGTATTGGTGCCGGGGACCACACAGCATGTGTAACCATGCATCCAATACGCGTTAGGATTACCTGCAAAGGTTACGGAGGTCAGATTATAGGAGTTGTTTCGTGTTAAAACCTGAATCACCCAATCTAGGATCCATGCTCAAAGAAATTGAGGCGCTCAGCCAATAGCAGCGAAGAATCTAAATCGCACAAACAAAGATCTCATGGATTGGAGCATAAATACAACTTCTGACTCAACATCGTCGGAGCTGCGGTTCCCCAGGCATAACACCTAGCCTGGCGGAAGATCTTCCCTTTGGTAGCGGTCGAGCCGGAACTATCGCTACATACATATCAAACTTAACCGATACCTACATAATTATAATTACCATAAAATTTAAGTAAGGGTATAATTTCCATCGTATTTCGTATCTGTCGTCATATTCACACGACTTGATCAAATTAAGGACGTCCTGGTAAAGGGTCAGGTCAAGAGTACCCGAAACCGCCGAGCTTGCATGAAGAGAGTTATGAATGTGGATGAAGCGAAGGAAGTATGCAGAGATCGTGGCAAGTGGAAAGAGGTAGTCTCTGCCTACCTCTCCGGAAAGAGGCGTGATTTTTAAGTATGTATGTATGTATGTCGTCATATTGTAACGTAGGTATGTGTGTATATACCGACACATTAATTACCCTAAAAGCATACCTACATAATAACAGTGAGCCAATCTTAATCAGCAGTCTTTATAATTTCATACGGGGGTTCTAATTAATGATTGTGACACGTTAAAAATTGAATAAAAAGCATAAGTACAATCAGGTTTATCTTTCCGGGAGGGTTAGGCAGAGGCAACATCTTCTACTTGCCATGGTAAAATTCATCTTTTATTTTTACTATCAAATTGACAAGCATTTTAAACGTGACTGAAAAAAAAATAATTCAAAATTTGTATAACAATATTAAGCAGCGCGTGTGCCGTGTGGTTCCCAGTATTTAAGACTAGGACCACTCTATCTTTTTTCCATGGAATGTCATAAAAAGTTATTAATGGATTTTAGAATTCTTCTTTTAGCTGATGGGCTTGCAACCTGACATATCAATCTCAATTCCATGTTTTAACCATACAGTCAGTTCATTTCAGTCATTGCGAGACTGTTGGCTCTGTCTACCCCGTAAGTGATAAAGACAGATTATATGTATGTATTTAAAGGTCCAACAGCAAAAGCCAAAGCAACCGCCAAAAGTTGAAACGGGCTTCAGTTGACTTTGGCCGACTCTCGACATGTCGCGAACAGAGGATTATCCCCCACGTTGAGGTCAACTCACGTACCTACGTTGATAAGGCCTTATTTATCTGCCCCTTTCTTACGATCTCCATGTTAATGCCATTTTCAGAGCCAATTGTCTTGAAAAGTTTGCTGCCACTTTCAGCTGTTTGTATTAATGACAGAATTGAGATTCAAATAGTGATAGGATGCTTGCCAGTCGCCTAAAAGAAGAATCCCAAGATAATAAGCCTCTCCGTTATTTTCCTTTTACGACATCCATGGGAAAGAAATGGAGTGGTCCTATTCTTTTTGTTATTGGTGCCGGGAACCACACATAGGATGATATATCTTTAGTAAACACTAACGACTATTATACAGGCGAGACATATAAGTACTGTCCACGACCATGGATTTAAACCCAAGTACACCTTGGAATCTAATGCTTTACCACTCGACCACCGACGGTCTATCAATAACCCTATCTGAACAAAATGATCATTCCAAAACACAGCCTAATACCCTTTTAAAAATATTCAAAAATCCAACTTATTCCATTACACTTAACACTGAAAATCCGTTGAACGAATATCGCATTTTTCTTATCAAATTAATAATGAGAAATAATAGAACCGCCCCGTATCGGATCACAGTTTTATGTGAACGGAGCCTTATGGTGCTGTAATAAAGTTACTTTTTATGTGCAGATTAAAAGTAAGTATATCATTTTCAACTGGAGTATAGTTTCGAGTATAAGGCAGTTAAGATTTCGCGATAACGGTTTTAATATGAGCCGGAAGTGCGCCCTCTGCCGGCTACTAAAGAAAATAGTGCAATTTATCAGAGAGTAATATTTGCTTTCAGTTTTCCTTGCGTCGGTATTTACGTTTGAATAAATGGCAGCTGAATACAAATTCCCTTATTCGGTGTTATTAATTATCTTGGATTTTTGTTTCAATTTTGACGATTCATGTGCTTTATAAACTGGCTTTTGTTTGAAGAATTTGTGGAGGAGCATCGTTGGTCTAACGGTCATGGTAATCGAATAAAAAGTACGGTGCACAGATTCAAATCCATCTTTGGACATTTAAAAATGTGTGTTTTCTAAGCTATTCACATAACACGATAAAGTAACGTACCTTTATTTTATCAAGGACGTTTCGAATTATATTATACTGATCCGTGGTCACCGAGCGACTCACGCGCACGCTTATATGTACATTGCTATAGTTGATTGCTAACCGATGCTCCTACGATTAAGGCACATTCAGGCAACTGCAACTATAACAATTTTATATTAATTTCTTTATTATTTTTTCTCAAATCTTATCATGTATGGTTTGATTTTGAGAAATTGACGGTGGGAAATTATGATGGTAAAAGTAAAACTACACTTGCTTAAATATAATACTGAACTGTAATAACTGATTAGGGTAGTTTGACAATACAATTAAGAACAATAATAAGGGTATGAACTACAATGGACTGATAATATTTCATAATAATATGCTTTTTTAAACAACATCTGACGTAAAATTCTATTTTGGTTTTTCTTTTTTTCTAAGTGGCCAGTTTCAGTCATGAATAGTTTGAATACTGAGGTATACATTGTATTAAGATTTTTAATTCATAAAGAGACTGGTGAACTGAACTAAGCAGCGCTTGTAACTCAGTTGCACCAGCCTCCACTTTCAAGATAAAGTGGAGTTAAACAATGTGAGTTACATAATAACATTAGGCATGCTAAAAGATAAACATATATACATACATATAATCACGTCCTCATCCGCTGCGGGGTAGACAGAGCTAACGGTCTTGAAAATACTGATAGGCCACGTTCAGCCATCCGACTTACTGACAGAATTGACACTCATATAAAGTGACAGGTTGCTAGCCCACCGCCTTAAAGAAGAAGCCCAAGTATATAAGCCTTTCCTTTAGTCGCTTTTTACGACATCCATGCGAAAGACATGGATTAGTCCTATTCTCTTTTCTATTGGTGCTGAGAACCACACGGCAGCTAAAATATTTAGATATGACGAATGAAGAGTTACAAGAAAATAAACAGTTCACAACAAGTCGAATTTAAACTTGGCTAAATTAAACTCTTAGATTAAATTACGATTTATGTATTATATTATACATATAATTTCATACATTTAACTAAAATACCTACTATAAGATATAATTATAGACTCTTGTATTCGCCACCTCATCCATTTATTGGATCCGTATCAATCTATATAATTGGTTCACAAAATGGCCACAGGGGTGTTATTTCGTAAGAAAATACACTCTTACTAATTAACGTAAGTGTTACTGAGGAAAAATATTATTAATGTTTTTACCTCCACCTCATTAATTAGCGAGATATACGCTGACTTGTACTTTTTATACAATATGTAACGAATTGGTTACATAACTATACTTTGTTTTGTTTTGTTTGTTTGTTTGAACGCGCTAACCTCAAGAACTAATGGTTTGAAATGAAAAATTATTTTTGTTTTGAATACATCATTTATCGAAGAAGGATTTGGGCTATATAATGTCACGCTGCAACTATAAGGAGCAAAGAAATAATGGAAAATATGAAAAAAACGGGGAAAATTGCTTATCCTTGAGAGCTTCAATGATGCCCAAATAACTATTCCACGCGGACCAAGTCGCGGGCACAGCTAGTGGTTTATATATTTACTGTCTTGTTTTTTTTTAAGTTAGAACGACGCTTAAACATGATTATTAAACAACGGCTTTAATGCCATGTGATTTCCGGCACCAATATAAAAAAGAATAGGACCACTCCTTTTATTTCCATGGATGTCGTAAAGGGCGGCTAAGGGATAGGCTTATAAACTTGAGATTCTTCTGTTAGGCGATAGGCTAGCAACTAATCACTATTTGAATCCCAATTCTATCATTAAGCAAGCTGAACGTAGACTATCAGGCTTTTCAAGACTGTTGGCTCTATATAGATAGATGCAGGACATATAGATAGAGCCAGGTGTAAAAGAAGAATCCCAAGTTAATAAGCCTATCCCTTAGTCGCCTTTTACGACTTCTATGAGAATAAAACGGGGTGGTCCTATTGTCTTTTTTTTTAGTCGTGGCGGGAACCACACGGCACGTTGAGAAAGATATTATATCTAACCTATATACCTACCTCTCTCATTAATTCATAATGTGTTAATTAAGATAATTGTACAATGGAGGACGATAAGGACGATACGAATTCATTCTTTAATTAAGTACTTAATTACACAAAATACTTCGGTCCAAGTTTTTTTTTCAGTTTTAGGTACATACATACATACACATGGTCACGTCTATATCCCTTGCGGGGTAGACAGAGCCAATAGTCTTGAAAAACCCATCGCCTAAAAAGAAATCCCAAGTTTGTAAGCCTATCCCTTAGTCGCCTTTTACGACATCCATGGGAAAGAGATGGAGTGGTCCTATTCTTTTTTGTATTGGTGCCGGGAACCACACGACATTTAAGTTCTTCATAACTTTAACAATATAAGTTTCTTAACCCCAAAACCGAAGACGTAACACAATAATTTCACTTACAACCCGTTTCGCGTAAAGAGAGTTTTATTACTACATAGAAGAGTTATACGCATATTTATCATTTTTTATGTTACAAGAAAAAACACAGCGGAAATTGCAAGGAAAAATTCGCTGTGAGTAATAAAAGGGGTGGCATTGGATTATACCGAGATCAGAAACATATGGAGTCGGTTGTATTATTGCTGTTAAACCAAGGAAATGATGGAAATTTATACTTCGTTTTGCAATTTCATAGAGAATTCACGTTCTCATAATGTGAATGTAAATGTCGTGACGAAACTTTAAGAAATTTATGTATAACCTGAAAATAATTCAATATGGATTATGCATTTCTGCAAATGTTGCGGAAGTCAAATTGGAGCGGGGAAGACAGAGCCAACAGTCTCGAAAAAACCAATTCTATCATTAAGCCAAACAGCTGAACGTGGCCTACGTTCAGCTGTTTGGCTTAATGATAGAATTGAGATTCAAATAATGACAAGTTGCTAGCCTATCGGCTAAAAGAAGAATCCCAAGCTTAGAAGCCTTTCCCTTAGTCGTCATTTACGACATCCATGGGAAAGAGATGGAGTGGTCCTATTCTTTTTCTATTAGTGCCATTCTAATTAACAGAAAGGATCGTTTCGTAAATTGTGTTGAGATCACATATGTTTGTATTTTTTGGCGATTGTCCGATGAAAATGCTGCAGTGTAGTTTGTTCCGCCGCTTCTTCTACATATGCGCTTTGGAAGCGGTAGTAGTTATAATTAGATTTAAGTGATGTGACATCAATAAGTGATACCTAGTACCCAATTTTGAAAATAAATCTATTCTATTCTATTGGTTAACAACCTGAAATTTTGTGATTCTTAATTCTATCAATAAGCAACGTCCTCTTGAGACTACTGGCTCTGCCTACTCCGTAGGGGATAAAAACGTAATTATATGTATTAATGTTTGTGAAACATATTACCCAAAAAATAAAATGCAATTTCCATTTTCCTCTTTTCACAAGTGGGCTAAAAACGATGAACACAAGATTCCGCCATCTCAGCGACTAAGGAAAGCGGGGTATATATGGGGCTACTATTATTTGTCTAATAGAAAAGTCACGTAACGTTACAAAAACCCTTTTCAAACCTTAACCACGCCAGATGTCTTAAAGCGAAATATCCCTCCCTGCAAGTGGGAATGAATTAGAGAAAGTTAGAAGTGGAGAGGTTTAGGTAAGACCAAACAAATGGTTTGGAACAGATTTTTTCCTGAAAAGTGTATACATATGTATGGGTAGTTAAGAACATAATGTTTTCACTTCTAGTCTTATTTCCTAACTAGCAGCCTTAAAAACGGTATGTATTTTTAAGACTATTGAAAAATGCGCCACGTGGTCTCCGGCAGTTATCTACTCCATATTTTTTTCATATACTCGTACGTGATAAAAGACTAAGGGACAGGATTATAAATTTGAGATTCTCTTTGTCGGCGATGGGCTAGCTGTCACTTTTTGAATCTCAATTTCGTCATGAGGCTATACAGTGGAACTAACTAGGACTTCCGAGACTGTAGGTTCTATCTACCCGGTAAGGGATATTACGTGACGAGTTCCAAATAGTGGCAAGTTGCTAGATCGTCGCCTGCAGGAAGAATCTCAAGTTCATAAGCCTTAATAAAAGTTAAATAATAGTTTCATCATAGAACTACATTATGCCAACGAACGGGTAACATAACATACTATATATATATATATTTTATGAAATTTAATAAATCAGATCAGATTACTCTTTATAATTTTCGTTGATACAAATTTCACAATGAAAGCAATACCGTAATTCGCGTGATATTCAATGCGACAAGGAAAATGCTTTCAAATATGAATAAGTATCATTTTTGTGAGTGCCTGTCAATTATTCTGTATCTGATCCGCACGTGTAAATATCTTCTTGATCTTGAAAATATATATAAAAGACAAAAGTAACATAAGCATTTGTTTATCCTGATAGACAAGGTAAGCACACTTGATAGACTATCAGTCTATCAACGGCCACGTTCAGCTGTTGGCATCGTGAAAGAAAGTGTTCAAAGTCACTTCTACGATAATAGGATTGGGATTAATACCACGTTATCAAAACTCATAAACAGTTATGAAAAGTAACTGACATAAGCCATTTTCGAGAAAACAAAGCGGTACCATTTCAGTTTTAGACAATGTCATTAGTTTATTCAATGTCTCAACTTTGCCTTAGCTAAAATTTTTAAACACACTTTCGACAACGGTCACGGTTAGCTTTGAACGAAAATTACAACGCAATCAACATTGAGTAGTAAGTAAGTAAGTAAATGCTTTATTGTTCACTTAAGGAGTATACATTACAAATATAAAACAGTAGTACTAAGGCGGGCTTATCCCTAAGTAGGATCTCTTCCAGCCAACGTAACAATAAGATGATCGCATTTAAAATTGAGGCAATAGTTCATTTATGAGGTATGATGCTTAAGACTTAAAGAGAAAAATCTTAAGACTTAAAGCGATGCTTAAGACTTAAAGATTCTATTAAGTGGTAATCTATACATTGGTATCTAATGAAACAACATAAATGAATGTCTTTAACGACTAAACAACAATAAGCTTTTCCGTTCTAAGATAATATTTACAAACACCTTTTTCCAAAAACGAAATAAAAGGAAGTTATTACATTTGACTACATCTCCATTTCTCACTCGGTAGGCAGAACGTACAGTCTCGCAAAGACAAAAAGACCCCATTCAGCTGCCTAGCTTAATAATGACAGCCATGGCCTTGATTCTAAAAAAGTAAATTAGTCGCGTCGCAAGTCGCGTCGCGTCGCAAGTCGCGTCTTGTCGCAATCGCAAGTGCGTTCGGAACATCTACTCACCCAAAAATAGTTTCGCAAATCACGTTTTCGTGGCAACTGGTTTGAGGTCGGTTTATTAAATTATACCTGAAGGAAATCAGCCTGTAGTAATTCACGTGGATTCTAAATTTGCTTAGTGCTAAAATTAAGTTAGGTTAGGACTAGTGGAATAACATATTTCTGGACTAAGTTCACACAGAACATTGTGGAGTTAGTGAACTGTTAATTTATTGAGTAGGTACGTTCCCTAGTTATTCCCCTGTTGAATAATTAAAATCATATGTTATTTTTATTTTTTTTATATTATATTGTTATTGTTAACAAAAGGGCTTTTCATGTATATACTTAGAATTCTATTTCTGTGTGATTTTCTAGCAATCCGTGCCGTGTGGTTCTCGGCACTAAAAAAAGGACCACTCCATTTCTTTCCCATGGATGTCGTAAAAGACGACTAAAGGATAGGCTAGGCAGGTCGATGGGCTAGCAACCTGTCACTTTTTGAATCTCAATTCCATTATAAAGCCATACAGCTGAACGTGGCCTTTCGTTCTTGTCAAGGCTCTATGTACCCCGCAAGGGTAGACGTGGTAATGTGTGTATATTCTAGCAACCCTGGATAACCATATCTAGATGACAATTCCATCAGTAAGCCATTAGCTGGCTGGGGCTCTATCTGTCCCTCAGGGGATATAAACGTGATATATATATATATATATATATATAAATATATATAGGTATTAATACTTTTAACGGAGTGAATATTGCGCGTAATGAAAATATTCTTGGTGTTGCTAATTTTGGAAATTCCAGGGTATAACCAAAATCTGGAACTCCAGGGTGTGACGTCATGCCGCTGCGTCTCCCCTGTGCCCTTTTTACCGCTCGGGCCGTCCTTACCTTGTATAAGCGCGTGCGCATGACCCGGACTGTTTCCTTTGGTCTCTACATCAGCGATTACCAGGTTAAGTAGCTCGCTATTCTCAGACGGCTACTTGTTAGATCTCGTGTCTGTTATTATTCTTATTTATAAGACTAATCCAATAAAGTCATTATTCTATTAATTATTTTTCAATTATATCTCAATAACTCTTACCTGCGACATTTCACTTGAACGTCACAGGCGTACTAAAACAGTACAGAAAGAATGAGTCAACAGATTTGTAACAAAACTAAGTTTCAAAGTTTATTATTCATTCAATTTTGTAACAAATTTCACGTACGCTACTGGAACACCGCAATTTCCCGACGCATTTGGCTCAAAACATTCATCAAATAACATTAAACTAATTGAACTGGATGCTTCATTACCTACCACGGTGGAAGTTTTGTGTTATCACGTACAAAATAAAATGTTACATTAAAACAAATTGAAATAGGTAGCGTACATAGAAATAGAAATTAATAAATAATAATAAATATATACGGGACAACTTACACAGATTGAGTTAGCCTCGAAGTAAGTTCGAGCCTTGTGTTACGAGATACTAACTCAACGATACTATATTTTATAATAAATACTTAGATAGATAAACATCCAAGACCCAGACCAATCAGAGAAAGTTCGTTTCTCATCATGCTCTGACCGGGATTCGAACCCGGGACCTCCGGTGTCACAGACAAGCGTATTACCGCTGCGCCACAGAGGCCGTCAAAGGCCGAAATTATTAAAAGACAATAGAAATGCTATATTGGTCTTGAAATTATAACGACATGGCACGCATCACAACGTTCTTATCGCGCGATAAACTATATAGCTGTCCCGTTTTACCTCATAATAAAAAGTGCCGTGTGTTTCCCGGCAACAATAGAAAAAAGGAATAGGACTACTCCATCTCTTTCCCATGGATGTCGCAAAAGGCGACTAAGGGATAGGCTTACAAACTTAGGATTCTTCTTTTAAGCGATGGGCTAGCAACCTGTCACGATTGGAATCTCAATTCTATCATTAAGCCAAACAGCTGAGCGTGGCCTATCAGTCTTTTCAAGTCAGTTGGCTCTATCCGCCCCGAAATGTTTATGGACATGATTGTATATATGTGTGCATGTATGTATCTTTTAAAATATGTACGTTATCTCATAGTCACATAGTCAGTCAGTCTGTATAATCGAACAATTAATGTACTAACAAATTACCAACTCTAGCTAATCGATCGCTACCCATAGAAAAAAGTGTGAACACAGCAAGACATAGCAAAAGGTACAACAAAATATGAGTTATTTTATTATGTTGATAATATTACATGCCCCAGTTAACGGCGCCCTAAAAAGACACAATATAATATCAAAGTACCGTATCACAATAAACACTTTTGTACCGAAAGACCAACACTCACCAAAGATCTAAATTACCAGTCTTACGACGAACAATAAACGGAGGCAAAATAAAAACAATTTCATTTCACTGCACGGTACAGTCGCGAACAAAGACTCGTCGCACGGTCAGATCGCGTGTCGCTACTCTCGACATGTGCACGCACGGTGTACAGTCGGGGGCAAAAGTGTTTGTAAAATATTACATGAAATGTGTCATTTTTTTTTCGAGTTAAATTTCGTTCATATCTATGCAAAGTGGTTAGGTATTTAGATTAAGAGTCCGTCACCTTTGAAACTGTTAATAAAATAATTTTATTAACGGAAAACATAACTTAATTCAAATTATTTTAAATTTATATTATAGAAAGTTCGGCATAGAAATGACCATAAAAAAGGAAGAAAAAAAAATTTCTTTGAAGGCTTTATAAAAAATAACGTTCTTATGCAACAGAAATTTACAGGAATAAATATTCGTGATATTTCCGTTAGTTCTGATAATTTTACTCTATTTATCAGTCCGATTCTCAAGTTATACCAGCAATCCCTATCATCAATTTATAATCGTCAATTAATATATTAAAGACACTTTTTACTGAGAAATGAATGAAACTACAAAGAATTTAATTTTATTATTAAACGTAGATAATTTCAAGTGTCTATTCTAAGTTAAAATAATTTTGAAGCCTTCAAAAAAACATCTAAAACTGTTAAATCTGAAGCTTACCAACTGTTGAATTTCTGCAAAAAAATAGCACAACCTTCTTAATTTCTAATAAGCAAAAAGTCTTCATTTCAAAATGTTGCCGCATTTGTATTCAAGTCATTAGTTTAGAACGTCTTAGGTCCAAGATGTTTCCGCGTGTAAGTAGTTCACAGCACTTAACCTTTTTGTTCCCGACTGTACTGGACAAAGGCACCGCACCTCTGGCCTACCGTTTCAAGGCCGCAGAAATTCATAATAACAGCGTGTCGTGCGGGGCTATCGGAAACTAACTTTTCGTCGTAGTATTCAGTGCTATTGAAAATAATTGCTATTAATTTCATATCATGGACACTACGGATATTGAAATGATATTTTGGTGAAATATATGGTATGACACATTATCTATACATATAATAAAACAGTAAAAATATTTTGTCTGTACATTTAGTATTTTTTGACTGAAATGGATTTAAAAGAAGAGAGAGAAACAAATGGAGAAACAAAAATTTATTAACAGCTGACGAGTTTTAACTAAGCTTTTCCCAGTATTCCATATTGGTGAAACTAATAACCTTTAATTTCTTGAACACGAAACCATTTATCAGATACTAATCACCATTTTTAACATGACAAAGCACTTTTCAAGCCGCACCTTTGTTTTAATGGCATAACGTAATTTTTCTATTGTTTTAGGTACATTTTGTATGTAGCAAAACCATAATTTTTTTAATTGTTCTGTACTACCTATCTGTAAAACCTTATTTTTTTTAATTTAAATGCATTTTGGAGACATTAAATAGGTGTAATAAAATAACAACTAACTATATAGTCGTAGTCATAGAAAGAAATAAAATTTTGTGTGCAACGTAAATTGGATAGAGGATTAAGACTAAAGTTTTAGTCAAATTTGAAATTTCCTACGGAAATGTGAAAAATACATTTCGTGTTATATAAATTTGTAGACTAAAGCTAGTTAAATTTATAATTTCTACAAAAAACAGCCCTTAAAATAAACAGTATAATTCGTATATTTTAATTTTTTTTTCATTTTACTAAGTATCTTCAAACGAATATTAAATAACCCTAACAATGCTAATCCTAAAAACTTTATCTATTTTAAGCATTCTGAGAAATCCTTCCAACAATGACACCGTACTTTTTCGTTTCTATTTATACATTTTTTCTGAGAAAATACATTGAAAGAACATAAAAAGTATTCCTTCATAGTTAAAATTAATTAAGACCTTGAATATTATTTCACATAGCTAGAACTCTAAAACGGGAAAGCAATAGGTTAAGTTTAGTTTTTCTCGCGATTGACGTACATTTTCGTTCATTTTCATTTTTTTTTTTTCGTTCATGAATATAATGCCGTAATTAAATAAAGATTACAACACATCTGTGCGAGGCTCCTGTCTCAAGAAATCCAGGATCCATGGTCAAAGGCATACCCCGGGCCCCTCCCCAGAGTGGTGAGGATGCGACTAAAGCCAGGAGGAAGAAGACATATCCGCGAGACAGGGTGAATGAACTGATATTTTCCCGCTTTTCAACAAGCATTATAGACAACGTTCCATCCAGGGGGTACTAAGTCTACATACATACATACATATGGTCACGTCTATATCCCTTGCGGGGTAGACAGAGCCAACAGTCTTGAAAAGACTGAATGGCCACGTTCAGCTATTTTGCTTTATGATAGAATTGAGATTCATATAGTGACAGGTTGCTAGCCCATCGCATAAAAATAATCCAAGTTTGTAAGCCTATCCCTTAGTCGCCTTTTACGACATCCATGGGAAAGAGATGGTGTGGTCCTATTCTTGTTTGTATTGGTGCCGGGAACCACACGGCACTAAGTCTATGGTTCCATATTTGCCATATGAATAGGGATTTTGACAGGAATTCCGCAGTCAACCCCTCAAAATTTAAAGCCGGGTTTACATATGGTAAATATTGACCCTTAAGCCTTATTACTTGGGTGGTGTGGTCGCGATCCCTTACCTTACAAGAGATAAGCGGTACAAATTACATTAAATATATTTCAAGTGACATATGCGTTTAAACTAAGCTTAGTTTTGAGTTTAGTCTGCGGGCATTTATCATTTGTTTATTTTAAAAATTATTGATTTAAAGACAATAAGAAGAATTCCAACGTTTTTTTTTCTTCTTTTTAACGAATTATGGATATTATCAAATTTTGCCTAAAGAATCTAGGTATGTATATTCATCTCTCCTCCAATGGGTCTTCTGAAAGAGATTTCTAGTGAAATAAGTAGCATCTTTTACTAGAATAACTGTATTAAATGTTCCTGTATATAATTTTGTGTACATAACAAATTACATAAATCTCAAATTTTTATCTTATCCCTTAGTCGCCTTTTTCAATATCCATGGGAAAGAGATGTAGTAGCCCTATTGTAAACTGTCAGGAACCACAAAGCACAAGGATAGAAATACGTTTAATAAGTCACCAAAAAATCTCTGCTCAACAAAATGTTGATGCTAACGCTGATCTTTCGTGAATACTTTATCAAAGTTAAATGAGCCCTGTAGCTCTGGAAACCACACGGCACTACAATTTTTAGTGTACAACATCGATACCCAAAAACCTAACAAAATATCTTTCTCGACCTAATTTTAGTTTGTGCTCCACGTACATGTTTTCAATATTAAATTTGATAGTAGTAATTTCTTGCGCCGTAATGGATGTATTCCTAGCTTAAAATACCTAGTACGCTTCCTTTTATTACGTATTGAATATTTGAGTGATCCAGAGCAATCCTGTTGACCCAAATTCTATGTACATTGAAAAAAATATGCCTTTTTTATAAAGTATTTGTTCTGTGACAATAAGACAAATGAAATTAGACAATATTTCAATTATGGGTTAATTAGCGACCCGCCCCGGCTACGCATTGGTAGTATTTATTTATATAAACCTTCCTCTCGAATCACTCTATTTATAAAAAAAAACTACGTCAGAGTATACGGAGTAGTTTTAAAGATCTAGGCATACATACATACACATATAGGAACACACACGAGAAGCCTTTATAAGCTTTTATACTTGGTTTTGTTAATAGATTTGGTTGTTTTACAGTTAGTTTCCTAAGGACTTGTCCATTTGTTTTCCATGGATGGCGTAAAAGGAGACAAGGTAGTGGATTAAATCTTGTGCAGCTTTTACTCTGATCCGAGTTAGGTTTCCCAGGAAAGGTGGCGGAGGGCGGACAAGAGTCGAAGATGATGCTGACTTACGTTTACGAGTTTGGTTTGGAGTTACGACGCCTTAAAGTCATAGGTGGACGGATTCCTACGAGATGAAGACAAGTAAGATTATAAGTAAACATACATAAATAAAATCACGTTTTATTACTTGCGGAGTAGACAGAGTCAACAGTCTTGAATACACTGTAAGGTCACGTTCAGCTGTATGGCATTGATGGAATTGAAATTCAAATAGTGACAGGTCGCTAGCCCTTCGCTTATGAAGAATCCCTAGTTTATTAGCCTTTACCTTATTCTCGTTTTACGACATCCAGGAATACGAAGTGATCCTATATAAAGTGTCGAAAACCACACGGCATTACGGCATAGATATTGAAACATGAAAAGCTATCGGCCTTTTCGTCGGCGTCTTGTCCCACGCCAAACTGAATAGGGTATACCGCCTTATCAGCAAGCTCTTAACTGCCATTGTATTTTACGACTAACGGCTCTAAACATAAATCTCAATTTATTGGCATCTTGGTGGTACAGATAAACACGCTCCCATGGACCGCTTAGTGGGCGATTTTGAATTTCGTTGAGTTTCGGACTTACAATGGATTATGTTACTGTAATGTGCTAACAAGTTGAGTGGAATCTTGGTAAGTAGTAAAGATATCAAAGACTTTTGAATTTGAAAACTTTGATGTATTGAATACATGCATACATATAATCACGTCAATATTACTTGCGGGGTAGACAGAGCCAATAATCTCGAAAACACTGATAGGCCACGTTCAGCTTTTTGGCCTAATGATAGATTTTAAATTCAAATAGTGACAGGTTGCCAGCCCATCGCCTAAAAGAATATATTTTTAATACATTTGAAATAGTTTACTATAACAAGTACCTATATCAGGCGGTAGCTATATATAGGTTCAGCCGCTTTACTATAATCACTTATGTGCCGTGTGTAAAAGTCGATGTCGTAAAAGGTGACTAAAGGAAAGATTAACTAACTTGTGATTTTTCTTGTAAGCGACGGGCTATTAGCAACCTGCCACAAATTTCAATCTCAATTCCATCATTAAAACATAAAGCGGAACGAGGCCTCTCAGTCTTTTTGAGACTATTGGCTCTGTCTACCCCGCAAAGGATATAGACGTAACTCTATGTATGTATCACGCCTTTATCACTTACGGGGTAGACAGAGTCAATAGTCTCAAGATTCGAATGTTACGATTTGCTTTGTCATATGGAGGAATTAAGATTTCCTATATACATAATTAACAATAGCCCATCGTCTTAAAAAAAATAATGTTTTTGACTTCTACGGTTTGCGTTGGAAAAAAAGTAACTAGCGCATGCGCAATCACATTTTTTTAACGCTATCAGATTAGCATAAAACCATTTCCATACGTAACATATTCCTAAGACTACGTAATATTTTATTACACAGCAGCGTTCAGGCTAGTCATTGAATAATTAATAGTTTACGCCCCAGACTTATCACAAGTGCTAATGGAGTCCTGTACCTGGCAGTCTTATCGGGTTTAGATTATTAAATTAAAGGCCTATAGGAAATGTTAGATTCATCAAATATATCATAGGTGTTGCCCGGTTTAACTAAATGTTACCAACAATAAAATTATAAGAGTTCGTGGCAAGTGATAAGATAGTCACTGCCCACCCTTCCGGTAAAAGGGCGTAATTTCATATAATTATTAGCTAAAATCCGCGGCTCCACACGTGTGGACAGTACCCTATGTCCTTCTCCATACTCCCCACTGTATGTTTGCAAAATTTCATGAAGACCGGTTCATCGGTTTCGACATGAAAATCGAACAAACAAATACATACATACATAAAATCACGCCTCTTTTCCGGAGGAGTAGGCAGAGATTACCTCTTTCCACTTGCCACGATCTCTGCATACTTCCTTCGCTTCATCCACATTCATAACTCTCTTCATGCAAGCTCGACGGTTTCGGGTACTTTTGACCTGACTCTTACCAGGACGTCCTTAATTTCATCAAGATACGTCCGTCTAGGTCTTCAAACAAACAAATACACTTTCACATTTATAATATGAGTATCAAAAGCTTTCGACATATACTGCGTTGACTACTATAATATATGTATAAGAAGTTTTTATTTTCCTTTATAGAATAGAACCGCTCTATCTCTTTCCTATGGATGTTGGGAATGGCGACTAAGGGAAAAGGATAATAAACTTGAGATTCTTTACGCGATGGGCTAGCTGTCACAATTTCAATCTCAATTCCAGCATTGAGCCATACAGCAGAACATGGCCTCTCAGTCTTTTCAAGACTGTTGGCTCTGTCTACCCCACGCGGGATATATACGTATTATTTCCTTTACAGATTAAGCAAAAGATTGTTTAAAGTTATCTTACATAAATTCACTTGCTAAATATTTACCTTTGAATAGATTATTTTTACGTTGATATCATGAAACAGCGTTTTCGTACGGACCAATGAATCTTTATATTCTCTTTGATATGTCAAGGAAAATGACGTGAATTCATATCTGATATTGGATTATTGTGTAATATTAGATAAACGTATTATATAGTTATTTTTAAGTAATGCGATATAAAATGTTACAAAGTAAAACCCCACCTCCTACAGATTAAAACTATTAAAGTAAAAGGTGAAAGAGTTACAGTATAAGAAAATTTCGCTGTTCGGAGTAGAACATAAAATCGCTTAAAACAATTATAATTATTTATTCTGTAATTATAACAATGCACACAGAACGATTTAACAAAGCGATAGGAAGAAATAAGAGTTGCCACCAACAATATTGTTATGTTTAATTAATTTTTTTTAGTTAAACATTACGGATGTTTATGGCGAGTTGTTCCCGGCACTAATACATAAAATAATACAATCACTGCATGTCTTTCCCATGGATATAGTAAAAGGCGACTAAGGAATAGACTTATAGACTTCCGATTCTTTTTTAGGCGATGAGCTAGCAACCTGTTACTATTTAAATCTCAATTCTATCATTAAGCCAAACAACTGAACGTGGCCTATCAGTATTTTCAAGACTGTTGGCTTTGTGTACCCCGCAAGGTATATAGACGTGACGTGACTATATGTATGTATGTGAGTACGGATATATTATGATGTTTTTTTTTTATTTGGAGTTACAGTTTTAAAAAAAAGTTGAAATAGTAATTTCTTCAACGGAGAATGGTCAAATCTGAATGTTTGACATTATGGGGTTAATAAAAAAAAACTCATCTTTACTTTATTAGGATAGGCGGTAAACCTTCCTGTAACTAAGACAATATTTAAAATAACTATGTTGGTTTAAAAAGCTTCAATAACAAATAAATATATATATATTTTTTATGAATGGCTTGTTGTTTCAGCATTTTAGAATAAGACCAGTCTATTTCTTTTCCATGGATGTCGTAATAGGCGACAAGGAATTGCTACTCAACTTAGGAACTTTACCATTAGCCCCTTTTACGACATCGATTAAAAATACCTATTTTGCGTTCTTAAATTTAATTCTTACGAAGTGGTTCTATTCTAAATATTCTATTCCACACGGCATACTACGAAATGATAATAAAGTCATAAAACGTTCCCAGAAGTCCCGAAACTTGGCTAAATTATGATGCATTTAGTTGCCTAACTAAATAATGAACTCGGCGCCATTAACGTAATGCACTTCCAGAAATAATGTGGACTTCGCAGCTACTTAAAGTGTCATGAATTTTAATCTTGCAGTATATTTGAGTTGCTATATTTTATATCATTTGTGTAATAATTTAGAGGATGTGGCCGATACTAATGTCAGGAGGTTTATTTGTGTAATTAAGGGCATAGATAATAAGAAAGGAAAAACTGTCCACTCCCGCTCGGTATTTTTTCTGATTCAAATGATGGCTATAAGTTAGTCGCTATGTTATTCCCAGTGAGCCCTTGTGTTTCTACCATATATCTTAGATTTGATCTTTGAGCAAATGATGATGAACTTTTCTGATTATCTTCGATGTTTATATATGACAGTGTAAAATATCCCACCAGTTTGTGGTTCCGTCCCAATCTGGGATCTATGGTCAAAGGCATACCCCGGGCTCTTCTTCAGAGAGGTCATCCTCACCTCTACCTCTCAACCGGGACTTGTAGGAATCATATTAAGAATTTTCTGATATCTAATATCATACATATAATCAGGCCTTTTTCGCGGAGGGGTAGGCAGAGACTACATCTTTTCACTTGCCACGATAACTGCATACTTCTTCCGCTTCATCCACATTCTAAACTAGGTATCCTTGTTAGAATTTCCTAAAGTAATTAGTCTAATAATCAAAATTTTTTACTTTTTCGTCACGATGCCGTAAAGGATAGCAGAGACTTTTAATTGTCTCTATATTAGCGAGTATGTTATGTTAATTATGAAATTTTACAGTACAAAATTATCACATATACGAACATATAATCCCGTATATATATATATATATACATATATATCTTTGCGAGCTAGGCAGAGCCAACAGTCTTGAAAAGACTGATAGGTCACGTCCACCTGTTTGGCTTAATGATAGAATTAAGATTCAAATAGTGACACTGAAGGATCCCAAGTTTATAAGCCTATCCGTTAGTCGGCTTTTACGATATTCATGGGAAAGATAAAAAAATATAAATCTTTTAAACAAAACTTACCAGTTGGAATAAAAGCTTGCATATTATTTTAACTTCACTCAATGTCAAATTTATGTTGCTAGTTTTACCTTAGATTATTCAGATACATTAATTTTTTTTTTTATTATGTCTTCGTGATTTTTTAAAGTGCGGAGGTAATCATAATTTAATTATATTTTAAAGTGCTTAATTTGTTTTTTTTTTTTATATGTGCTTATTAAATACGGACTAAATCATAAATAAATACATAAAATTATTTTACAATTTAACATAAAAAAGATTAGAGAGATTAATTTTAATTACTTTTCTTAAGTTCAAAGTACCAACTGCAGATACACGACACACTAGTCCAATTTTTAATTCTTTTGTAATGTTATTTTTTGTACGATAATTAAATTGTTGAGAATCCATCGACGTATAATTTTAAGGCCTTGTTGTACTCATATTATGCAAATAAAAGTTTGAATTTGAATAACTGGAAATACAATGGAACGAGTCGTTCAGATTAAAATAAAAAAAAAATACATATGTACATATAAATGTATACCTATTGCCGTTATTTCACAGCTGAAAATCACGGAAGTCTATTATTAAAAAAGATAGAAAAAACGAGTTCTGATTACCATATTTTGTCTGATAACCTACGAAGATAATCTTTGTACCTAAAATGCAGAGACAATGATTTTTATAAAAGCAACACGTTATGTTTCAGCCTGTTTCTTAACTGATAAAAATGTAATGAAAAACAATGTAATCCTTCATGGAATAAGTCCGTCGTTGCAAGTGATTAATCTCTTTTATAACTATGCACTATTTCTTGTAACTGTGTAAATTTGTGTCCAATAAACAAACAAACAAGTATGTAAATATACCTACTGATCGAAATAAATTCACAAAATAAAATACCACTTACCAATATTTACAAATCCATACAACAGGTATAACACTAAAACACACATGATTACTATATACAAAAAGTCTTGAAACTATCTATATTTTACTGAAACATTTAATTACTAACATTAAAACAACTTCAAATTACATACTTAACACACTCACACAAAGTTCCATATTAATCATTAATGTTTCAAGTTAATTATACAGTTTCACTAAACAAGTGTAGAACGCGCGCGATTCTCAGCGAACGAGAGAAATCTAGTAAAATCCAGTGGCGGCCGGTTTGAACCGGTCGGCGGTTGGCCAATTACTGAAGTCCTCGCCCGAGCCCGCGCTAAAAGGAACACTGCGCATGATCAGAAGAGATTGACACAGCTAGGCTTATGTACTGCAAAAGCGAATATTCATAAGTTAGTTTTCAGTTTTATTTTGATAGATGCCCCTCGTGGGTATACCACAATGAAAACATGAGTTCGAAAACGTAGGTATGGAATATTTTCCTAGAGTAAACTTTAAAATTTCTTGCTAACACGAAAAGCGATGGGTGAATAAAGTTGTTTCGAAACTTTATTTGCTGTGTGGTTCTTGGTATTGCCGTATGGTTTCTGGCACCAATTGAAAAATGAATAGGACCACTCCATCTCTTTCCTATGTATATCCTAAATGGCGACTATGGGAGGCTTAAAAACTTAGAATTATTCTCATAGGCGATGGACTGTCACTATTTGAATCTCAGTTCAAATAGTGATATGTTGTTAGTCGCCTAAAAGAAGAATCCCAATTACATAAGACTATCCCTTAGTCGCCTTTTACGATATAACAAAGAGAAAGAGATTAAGTGGTCCATTCTTTTTTCTATTAGTGTATGTACCACACGGCACTAATCAATTTGATGTGATTTGTAATGTCATGTATCCAAATAAAGATACGGAATTTATACTTAAACAAATGACCAACATTCAGCAAATATTGGCAATGCGCTTTATTGACAAGTGTATATATCCGATGTATATTGCAGTGTGGTTCCCTGCACCAATATAAAAAAAAAAGAATAGGACCACTCCATCTCGTTCCCATGGATGTCGTAAAAGGCGACTAAGGGATAGGCTTATAAACTTGGGATTCTTCTTTTAGGCGATTTGCTAGCAACCTGTCACTATTTGAATATCAATTCTATCATCGAGCCAAAAAGCTGAACGTGGCCTGTCAGTCTTTTCAAGACTGTTGGCTCTGTCTTCCCCGCAAGGGATATAGACGTGACTATATGTATGTATGTATAAATCCGAAACTAACCAATTCATAATCTGAATTCCCGATCCACTTCTTTGTCAAGGTTGGAGGGTTTAATTCCATCTGAATGAGTTTCCGAACTTAACGCGTAGATGAATTTATCACTGACAGCCTGGGGAGTGAAAATACGAGGGTATTTCACGCTCGGAAACAATGAAAATAAAGGTCGATATCTATTA
Organism: Amyelois transitella; assembly: GCF_032362555.1. Classification (NCBI taxonomy): domain Eukaryota; kingdom Metazoa; phylum Arthropoda; class Insecta; order Lepidoptera; family Pyralidae; genus Amyelois; species Amyelois transitella. Next base: position 11,022,033 of record NC_083509.1, read on the forward strand.
CAATTTATAAGAGCGCCGTCGGTCGAGCGGTTAAGAAATCTGACTTAAAAACGTGGTGCACAAGTTTTGGTTTTACCGTAACTAACATTATGCCTTACATTGTATCATACATCATACTCGTACTATACATGGAAGCTCTTTTAGGTAAGATTACTATTTCTTCTTTATCTTTAAAAGAAAGAGAGAGCATCTGTGGTCGAATCGGTAAGGTGCCTGGTTAATAAACGCGGTTGCGCATAGGCACCGGTTCGAATCCCGCCAGGGCCAAGTACCAATGACTATTTTCCAAGTTATGTACATTAGTTTGATAACTAAACGATGCTCTTACGGTGAGGGAAAACATCGCGAGGAAACCTGCACATTCAAGCAACTGGATATGTAACCATATGATCCAATATGGGTTAGGTGCCCCTGCAAAGGTTGTGGAAGTCGGACTGGAGTCACTTCGTGTAAAAACCGATGCCCCACTTTAGAATCGTGGTAATTGGCTTGACAGACGCGAAGATCCTCTTGAAGATCGTTCTCAAGGAATTTAATGTATCCTGTAGGCAAATAAATATCTTATTTTATCTGGCGATGGTCTTGGCTACATTATTACCTTTCTGGAGAGGAGCCTGTGGTGCCTTTACAACATTGATCCTGGATTCGCCTAGAATCAGTTTTTCATCCTGACTCCCATCTGACCTCCGCAAGCTCCTCCTTTGCAAGAGAATCTTACTCATATTAGATTAAGGTTTCACATTCATTTACGTGAATGTGAAGGTTACCCCACGATGTTTTCTCTCACACAGTAAAAGCGTTGGTTAGCACTTAAACTAATTAATATTATCCACTAGCTACTCAAAAAGAGTCATTGAGATGATTTGAATATGCATCCTTTCCTGCATCACGCTTTCTATTCAGCTGCTTAACAGTTCAACCATCAACGCTCTCATAACCTTCTGATTCTAGTAAAAGGGAACTCATTGTAGCAACAAGTGCTACCCAAGTAATATTTTTTTTTGTCAATTAACACACGCAGCAATGAACATACATACATGTAATCACGTCTATATCCCTTTCGGGGTAGACAGAGCCAACAATCTTGAAAAGACTGATAGGTTCAGCTGTTTGGCTTAATGATAGAATTGAGATTTCAATAGTGACAGGTTGCTAGCCCATCGCCTGAAAGAAGAATAGCAAGTATACAAAGCTAGACCTTAGCCGCCTTCTACGACGTCCATGGGAACGAGATAGTGTGGTCCGCAGCAATGAAACTGCACCTTAAACCGGCAAACTGCCAATCCGCCAATACTGTTTTTGTCATATTGAGTCTCAAAATGCTTGTTCCTTGTTATTTTCATGGCAGAGTAGGCGAGATACCATTAATGCTGCTAACGACCGGACGCACTTCGGATTGGGGTTTAAAAGGGTTGAGTGGTTTTGTACAATCGTTCTGAAAAACGGGCTGAATGTTAAGCTTTTAGCGATTAAAAAGATGTCCAATTGTAGGATTAATTATCAATAAAAGGCCCATCGCCTACAAGAAGAATACCAAGTTTGTTCCAATGCGATGGGCTGGCAGCCTGTCGCTATTTGAATCTCAATTTCATACATACATGTAATCACGTCTATATCCCTTGCGGGTTAGGCAGAGCCAACAGTCTTGTAAAGACTGATAGGCCACGTTCAGCTATTTGGCTTTCAGATAGAATTGAGATTCAAATAGTGACAGGTTGCTAGCCCATCGCCTAAAAGAGAATCCCAAGTATGTGAGCCTATCCCTTAGTCGCCTTTTACGACATCCATGGGAAAGAGATAGAGTATTCCTATTATTTTTTGTATTGGTGCCGTGAACCACACGGCACTCTAATGCACACTCATCTCAATTTCATCAACATGACATACAGCTGAACGTGACCTTTCAGTCTATTTAAAGCTGCTGTATATGTCTAGGATAAAGATTTAATTATTACGTATAAATGTATGTATGTATCAATAACTTGCTGGCAATTTAATGATGGAATTTCTTCAGAGTCGTGTGGTTCCTGGCACTTAAGAATAATAAAAATTATAAGTCATATTCATCATAGTCATTATTAATTATAAGTCGCCTTTAACGACAGCCATGGGAAAGAGTCCCATGGCTTTCGTTAAAGGCGACTTATACTAGCTGTGCCCGCGACTTCGTCTGCGTGGAATAGTTATTTTGGGCATTATTAAAGCCCTCAAGAAAGAATGATTTTCCCCGTTGTTTTTTTTTCACATTTTCCATTATTTCTTCGCTCCTTATAGTTGCAGCGTGATGTTATATAGCCTTAAGCCTTCCTCGATAAATGGTCTATTCAACACAGAAAGAATTTTTCAATTCGAATCAATAGTTCCTGAGATTAGTGCGTTCAAACAAACAAACTCTTCAGCTTTATAATATTAGTATAGATGATCTGTTAGCGACGGGATAAGATAGCGAATGAAGAATTTTAGTTAATAAGAGTTTATGATTGACAAAATCAAAAAAAAAATCTGTAGTCAACTAAGCAATCAATCAATTAAGACTATTTGTCGAAACGTCTGTTAGCGAGCATGATTTATTTTAAATATTCCCCTTATAAAAGGCAACAGATTATTATCCCTACAAAGCGGATTACGTTATTATGGAACATCACAAAATTGTTTCCGTTTTCAGCGAGCTAAGGCGGGGAAGGAGTTAAAAATGTAGGTCTTAAAGTTTTATACAGAAGTCATTAATAAGGGTTTTAAAATTATCATTTATCTACTATTAAACCTTTCTTTAGCAAATGTATGAAATATACATAGATTGAGCGAGAAAATTCGATTGATGTTAATTAAAAAAAACTCAGCGATACCTACTGTTTACATCATTACGTCTTAATCGTTTACGATTACATTATTACGTCTTAATCGTTTACGAGGTAGACAGAGTTCTTCTTTTAGGCGATAGGCTAGCAACCTGTCACTATTTGAATCTCAATTCTATCTTAAAGCCAAATAGCTGAACGTGGCCTATCAGTCTTTTCAAGACTGTTACCTCTGTCTAGCCCGCAAGGGATATAGACGTGATAATATGTATGTATGTAAATACATATGTCAGACAATGGCCAATCAAAAACACAAAATTTTTCAACATGACTTATGACCTAATCTGGCACCATTTATTACCACGTTACACATATCAACAGTGGTCAAATTTAACCCACAGATTGGTGTTAACACATACATATAGATTGCATGACCAATAAATGACAAACAGACAAAATTAACCGTTATGTAATCATTCTCACTTCGCTTTGTTATTCAAAACACCGGTTATGAACTGGGATTGCTGCGGAATTTCAAATTGCGTTTTGTTAATTAACATACATATCCCAAGCGGGGTGGACAGAGCCAATAATCTTGAAATACTGATAGCCCACGTTCAGATGTTTGGCTTAATGATAGAATTGAGATTCTAAAAAGTGACAAGTTGCTAGCCCTAAAAGAAAGAAACAAAAAAAGAAGAATCCCAGGTTTGAAAGTCTATCTCTTAGTCTACTTTTACGACATCCATGGGAAAGATAAGGAGTGGCTCTATTCTAAAGTGCTGGAAACCACATGGCATATATATATTATTAGATATTACAATAAATTGCAATATACAGGGTGACTTTTAATTCAACTGCATAAATTTAACTGTTAAGTGTACTCATCTAAAGGATATTTAAAAACGTAAACATACATATTTCAGAAAGTACGAAAAAATAAAAGTATCAAAATCCACGATCCTAAATACGTCATATCACCCTGGCCGGCGGAAAAGTGACGCGTAAGATTCAACGACACAATTCATTCTGCTGAGCGATCTCGACAACCGACAACTCTGTACTTTAGGTACTTGATCTTGATACTAGAAAAATAATTTATTTTTTTTAGGCGATGGGCTAGCAACCTGTCACTATTTGAATCACAATTCTATCTTAAAGCCAAACAGCTGAACGTGGCCTTTGAACAGTCTTTACAAGACTGTTGCCTCTGTCTCCTCCGCAAGGGATATAGACGTGATTATATGTATGTATGTATGAGAAAAAGAAGGAGTGGGCCTATTCTTTTGTTTTTTATTTCGGTACCGGGTACTACACGGCTAACTAGGAAAAATATCCCTGTAACTTATCCCTATATCCAAAGCGATTCGAGGAAAAGGCTACAGGATATGTTATTTTAGGTGCTCAGCCATTCCAGGTGGAGGCGCGATACGGGAATCCAATTTGTACTCCAGTGTGGCCTTAATCGAATTACTATACCAACGCTTCTCGATACCTACCTAAATGTAACTTTAAACTTTATAAAACTTCATATTTCGAAATTTTAAAGGTAGTGTCTGTAAGAAGGAATAAACTATAGAAGAAAGAAGGAGGACTAAAAGCAGTATATTTTAGGACAACTAATAAAAGTATTTTATAAAAAAAATTGATCCCTTGCAGGGTAGACAGAGCCAACAACCCTGAAGAGACTGATAGGTCACATTCAGCTGTTTGGCTTAGTGATAGAATTGAGATTCGAATAGTGACAGGTTGCTAGCCCATCGCCTAAAATATGAATTCCCAGTTTATAAGCCTATACCTTAGTCTATTAAATACGTGAAAATAAACCGAAGTGATTACATGTTTACACTTTAATTAATTATATTACTTATTAAATTTTTTAGGCGATGGGCTAGCAACCTGTCACTATTTGAATCTCAATTCTATCACTAAGCCAAATAGCTAAACGTGGCCATTCAGTCTTCAAGACCGTTCGCTCTGTCTACCCAGCAAGGGATACAGACGTGACCATATGTATGTATGTATGTGTGTGATTACATGTCTGTATAAAGAGAATCGTGGTCAAACTTAATCCTCTATGTACGTAACATCTCACAATCAATACTGATGATTGCAAATCCATATAAATCAATGATTGATCTTCATCGAAGTCGGATATTGGAGTCGGCTGTATTAAGCTAATCCAATGTGAAGCCGGTAATCTGCGTTTTTATAAGACTTCTTTGAATGATAAGACTGTTACCGTGATTTGATACGTTGGTTCATGTTGCAGGTTCAGTTTGACGACGTTTGTAGTATAGTAGTTAAATGTGCCGTGTGGTTCCCGGCACCAATACAAAAAAGAATAGGACCACTCCATCTTTTTCCCATGGATGTCGTAAAAGGCGACTAAGGGATAGGCTTGCAAACTTGGGATTCTTTTTTAGGCGATGGGCTAGCAACCTGTCACTATTTGAATCTTAATTCCATCATTAAGCCAAATAGCTGAACGTGGCGATTTCAAGACTATTGGCTCTGTCTACCCTGCAAGGGATATAGACGCTAGACATTTAACTACATATATACATACATATGGATGTATGTATATATGTAGTTAAATGTCTAGCGAGGTAACGAAGGTCATTTCCAGTTCTCAGTCCCCGGCTCAAAACTAACGCTGTCCCGTTTCATGTGATAATAACAAGCGAAACAGCGATAGTTTTTACATACGTATACATATAATCACATCTATATCCCTTGCGGGGTAGACAAAGCTAACAGTTTTGAAAATACTGATAGGCCACATACAGCTGTTTGGCTTACTGATAGAATTGAGATTCGTATAAAGTGACAGGTTGCTAGCGCATCGGCTTAAAGAAGAATCTCAAGTTATAAGCCTATTCTTTATTTTATTTGTGCCGGGAACCACACGCCACTTTCTATTTCAGTTCTCTTAAAGAGATTTTTAATACGACTAAATAGATTGAATTATTCATTTTGTATCGGCTGAGCAGTTTACTGGATTTTGGAGCATGTGTGATAAAAATAGGAGCACATTGGCATTTTCCCGGAAATTTATTTTAAGCGATCGTCACTGAATTATTCGCTTCTTATTCGTTATCTGTATCAGATTTTTGAGAGATAGATTCCGTCTCGTTAAAAGAACTTTTTAGGGTTCCAAACCTAAAAGGGAAAAAACGGGACCCTATAGAAAGGCCTTCGCTGTCTGTCTGTCCTGCCGCCCGTCTGTCTGTCACTAGGTTGTATCTCTTAAATCGGGATAACTAGAAAGTTGAAATTGTTCTAAGTCAAGTATTTTCATTGCTGATATATTAATAAGTAATAAAATGTGTTTTTTCGTATCACATTTTGAATTTTCTTTGTAAAAAATCCAGCAAAACGTCTTAGCATTTTTGATTGTTTCCATTCCGTAAGATACAAAGTCGTGAAATGAGTGTGTAGCAAAAGACAACTTGAAGTTTGGTCAAATTCTTATAAAACAGAAAATTAGACACGTACGTTTATAAGGAGTGGGAAGACCTAGACGAACGTATCTTGATCAAATTAAGGACGTCGTGGTAAAGGGTCAGGTCAAAAGTACCCGAAACCGCCGAGCTTGCATGAAGAGAATAATTAACGTGGATGAAGCGAAGGAAGTATGCAGAGATCGAGGCAAGTGGAATGAGGTAGTCTCTGCCTACCCCTCCGGGAAAGAGGCGTGTTTTTATGTATGTACGTTTATAAATATAAAGTTCATGTTTACAAAAGTCTATAGATCCGAGGTAAAACACTATTTTATTTATTTATTTATGTACACAACATTATATCCAGGAACATTTCATACAGTAATTGTAGTACAGAGGTTCTACTTATTTCAATAGAAATCTCTTCCAGTAGGCCCATGAGAGGTGAGATGAATATTGGAGCGGTATGGCGTGTGCATACTTATCGTACTTAATGGTAGTCTACTTATTTATCATCTGAAATAACAATTGCAGCCATTTAAATTCAACTTATACACCGAATACTGCATTTTTACGTGTCGTGTGGTTCCCGGCTGTAATAAAAAAAAGAATAGGACCACTCTCTCACATGGATGTCGTAAAAGGCGACTAAGGAATAGGCTTATACATATAGGATTCTTCTTTTAGGCGATGGGCTAGCAACCGGTCACGATCAAGCCCAAAAAGCTGAGCGTGGCCTAGGCTTTTGAAGACTGTTCGCTCTGTCTACCCCGCAAGGGATATAGACGTGAAAAATGCAGTACATACATGTAGTATGTACTGCATTTTTCTTGCTAAATAATAAACAATGTAACACAAAAGACAACACAAACATACTCGTACAAGGAATAACACGCCAGATATTATTAGACTATTATCAAAAGGCCTCTCTGTACTGGTGTTTTCTTAGGACCGTCGGAAAATTACGAAGCTGACTGTGTTATCTTAAAAAAATATTGTCTTTTACGTGTCCGCCCGCCGCCGTACAAATTGGATATTGGCAGTCGGTGAAGTTTTATTGGATAAAGAATCTATTGTTTTCAACATAAAAACAAAACTATAAATAAGACCATAGATAAAAGGAGAGTCTGCGTTTAACCGTGCGTTTGTTTGTGTGTATTTTGAGTGTTAACTTTTGGCTAATTTGACGTCACAACTGATGGTTTTGATTGCGACGGCATAATTTCTCATATTTGTATCCCTAATTCTGAGTGTTATATTATATTGTGAAGTTCTAATTCGTCGCCTTTCAGTGTTTTCAAGAGTGTTTGCTCTGTCTACGCCGCAAGGGTTGTGGACATGATTATATGTATGTATGTTTATAAATAAACTCCATCATAGTTACGAAGTGAGTGTCCTAAATTGTGAATTCAGCTCTGTCGTTGATTTCTGTAAGCGGCTTAAATCTGAAGATGGCTCGTAAACGCTAATAGCTCGCAATATTACTTCATTTTATTATTAAACCCTATTAATTAAGATCTTCTAAACAAATATTTTGTTAAATTAACATGAACTATTTCAAGATATTCATTTAAACATAACATACATACATAAATCACGTCTATATCCCTAGCGAGATAGGCCACGTTCAGCTGTTTGGCTTAATGATGGAATTGTTGTTGCTAGTCCATCACCTAAAAGAAGAATCCTTAGTTCATAAGCCTAACCCTTAGTCGCTTATTACAATATTGTACATTAAACACTAAATACGTCTATTCTGTCTTTTCTACATACGCTTGATGCAAGTTCGTAACTTTTCGCTAAAACTTGCATATTCGATTAAATCAAAGTACGATCACTTTTTTTTACTTAATGTCAGGTTAGCTGGAAAAGATCCCACTGAGGGATAAGCCCGCCTTTGTACTGTACCAATGTTTTATATTTTTAACATTTTTAATTGCAGTACGCTTGTCTGTGACACCGGAGGTCCCGGGTTCGAATCCCGGCCAGAGCATGATAAGAAAAGAACTTTTTCTGATTGGCCTGGTTCTTGGATGTTTATCTATATAAGTATTTATTATAAAATATAGTATTGTTGAGTTTGTATCTCGTAACATAAGTCTCGAACTTACTTCAAGGCTAACTCAATCGGTGTAATTTGTCCCGTATATATTTATTTTTACTTATAACAAGTGATGTCGTTAACGAATCAATTCAGGCAATAGTTTCATACACAATACCAAATGAAGTGTATAAAACACGAAGGCACATTAAGGTAGATTAATTAATTATTCTGACCCTCACCTCGGTCACAAGTGAGGTCAAATGCTGTCCTTGAAATGGACATTTGAAACGACCTGGTAAATGTCAAAACGCTATCAACCCTTTTATATTTTTGTTTTTATCTTTTAACATTACAAAGAGCCGTGTGGTTCCCGGCAACAATAGAAAAAAGAATAGGACTACTCCATCTCTTACCTATTGAAGTCGTAAAAGGCGATTGAGGGATAGACTTGTGGGCTAGGCATTCTTCTTTTGGGCAATGGTCTAACAACCTATCACTATTTGAATCTCAATAATATCATTAAGCCAAACAGCTGAACGTGGCCTAATAGTCTTTTCAAGACTGTCGGCTCTGTCTACCCCGTAAAGGATATAGACGTGATTATGTATGTATGTAATGGAAAAAGGGGAAGACTTTGACCAGCAATGCGATATTCCACCAACACCAATTGAAATTTTTTCCATCAGCTCCATCTGAAAAATAGTTTTGTCATCCACATTCAAATAAAAATCAGGAGAAATAACTCAATGGCATGATGAGAAAAGAACTTTTTCTGATTGGCTTGGGTCACGGATGTTTATCTATGTATATAAGTATTCATTATAAAATATAGTATCGTGGAGTTAGTATCTCGTAACACAAGTCTCGAACTTACTTCTAGGCTAACTCAATCTGTGTAATTTGTCCCGTATATATTTATTTATTTAATGAGTTATAAAAGAGCGTTGAATTGGGCAAACCCTCAAATAAGATTGCGGAAAGACATCGCTTTATTGGCGATTTTAATATATTTTAAATTTTTTGTCATCACAATAGAAAACTAAGCTTATTTTCTTAACTAAGCGACCTACTTATGCAACAAAGAATAAACTTTATAGACTTAACTTTTAACCTAGAAGCGTGGTGACACTAAATCCGTACATCAGTAAATCATATACTAACAACGGCTACGCCGTAGAACCCGCTACGCTGTAGACCCGCTACGCCGTAGACCCCGCTAGGGATTGTAGCAGGTTCGAGCGAGCTTATATAATTACCTTCTTTGAGAACACTAAATAGTGTTTCAGAACTTAATTAAGTATTAACTAAGATGGTATTTGAAGCCCTTTTTATAATATGACTTGACCAAATATCGAACTCGGGAACTTGTGATAGCAGGTAAGTACATCTAGCTCATAAGAAATAGGAATATCTTTTTAAAGTTGACGTAAAACTTATAACACCCCGTTTTTACCGTCGTCGGGGGTCAAACATGGAGACATCACAAAAACGAACGAATGTCGATTCACTGAACAGAAAATGTTAATCGAAATCCGACCATTGTGAAACAAAAACAACAGTGACAGTGTTTTTGCCGGCCTAATCTGCTCCCTCTTAATAAAAAAGGAGAAACAGTGTAATCCATTGTCATTATTTACAGTCTCTTTTTGGTAACAATGCCGATACGAATCGATTTTGTCTCGATAATAATGCAATGATAATGTTGATCGATATTTAACTTCTTAGACTATGTATATGCTAACCATACTTTCGTACTAATATCACAGAATAATTGTAGCGTTATTAAAATAGAAATGTAAATGCAGCAAAAGAAGTATGGAAGAATGTACTCCTTGCCTACAGTGCCTTGCTTTGCCTTGCCTCGCCTAAGAGTGGCGTGTGGTTCCCGACATTATAGAATTAGACCACAGATAAAATAACTAAAAAAATTCAAATGAAAATGTACTCCACGAGTGTATTAAAAAAAATTGTAGTAAAATTGCAACGACGGTGCCAACCGCGAACCCTTTATGTTTTTAAGTTACAAGTATTCATAAAGAGGGTTTAAACATTTTTATTCATAAAAGCAAAATAATTTAATTTCACAACAGCTGAAATAAAAATCCATTTGGTGACAACATTTTACAAGTATGAGATATTTTTTTAAATGGCTGGAGACAGTCAGACGAATGAATCAAATTCTGTTTATTTTATACTAGATTTGGCACACAGATTTGCTCGCATACGTGATTCGTCGATTTGATTCGAGCCATATGTTATTCATATGTCAGAAAGTGCACTCGGATCTAAGGACTGATTTATAAAATGTATGCCTTTAAGTCAAAATTCATCAAAACCGATTCAGTAGTTAAAATGTGAAGACGTAATGAACCAACTAAAAAGCTGTTGCATTTTAAATAAGTTTAGTTCCACCTATTTGCACTAGATGGCCTTGTTACGTTTTACCGATAAGCACTTTTTATACTTTATGTATTCCAAATCCGAAAAATATAATTTAAAATAAACATGACGACGAAGAACTTTTTTATCTTCTAGAACCTAAATTTTTGTCTGGAACGCACTTTCTTTAGAGACTTGCAAACACAATCAAAACACTCTTATTCTATCTGAGAAAATGAAATTACTGAAATTGAATTATTTGGTTGGATCTAAGCAAAGGTGCTTGTTTAAGCAAGTCTACGAATGCTCTGTGAAATTATATTCTCTTATTAATATTTAATGGTTTCGTGATCGATAAATTTGAGTTAGATTGGCGCAGAATAATATCAAGACGTAGGTACCTATATTACATTAGGCAATAATTTTCGTCTGATAATATTATTGGTGTTATATTCTATTCCAAATTTATAATGGACACAAACTTAAATTATTAATAATTTAAATTATTAATAATTTAACTTTTCAAAATAGACGACTGGGTAATTACTTGATTTAAAATGTACCAACTTGACACAAAGACATTAGGGCTAAATTATATTCTGAATGACAGAGTCCGGCTGAATTTCATGGCAAGATTGAAAAGGCATTATTTGAGTCTGCGTGCACCACCTAAGGCCTCATCTTGCTTATCACCAGGCAGATTGAGATCAAACGCACACAAGTTATTATTAAAAAAAAAAACAAATATACAAAATAGGAAAATTTATGTTCTTTGAATCACGAGAATTTTGATAATAAATAGAATAAATTTCACGTTATTACGATCCCTGCATACTTCTATTACTACATCTTCATTCATCAAATGTGCCGCGTGGTTCCGGGCACCAATAATATAAGAATAGGACCACTCAATCTTTTTCCCATGGATGTCGTTAAAAGCGACTAGGGGATAGGCTTATAAACTTGGGATGCTTCTGTGAAGCTACTAAGTCACTATTTAAGTTCTATCATTTCTATCATTAAGCCAAAAAGCTGAACGTGGCCTTTCAGTCTTTTCAAAACTGTTGGCTCTGTCTACCCCGCAAGGAATGGAGACGTGATTATATGTATGTATGTATCATTCATCAAATTTATATATCTTAGCGAGAACAAATAACCCTTGTAAATGACCTTTTAAGGATTCACTTAATTAACAAGTAGTATTCTCTCAGGTACCTAATTCATGATTAAAGACAAACAATTTGGACAAGATACTTTCAATATCCACTTTTCATTGTGGACAGGCCTTTTGGGGTAAAAACGGTGGTTAATTAATGATGGTACGAGGGGAACTCCCGTTTAGGAAGACGATTAAATGGCAAATATATGGGCGTGGATACTTTCTGGTCGTAAAGGTAAGAAATGTAGCTTTCCATAGCGAAAGTAGTAAGTAGGGATATGGCAAGAAAGATGTAGACTCTGCCTATCGCTCCAAGAAGGAGGCGTGATTTATAGGTATGTATAAGTATTACCTACGCCTCCGTTCAAATGGACTATTAGAATACGTTTTTTAAAAATGCTTGTGTTTATTTAAATCTTCTAGCTGTCCCGGCAAACGTTGTTTTGCCATATAAATATTTCTTACGTAATTAAAAAAAAATTTAAGGGTGGACAACCCTTAACACTAAGGGGTATGAAAAAGGGGTAAAGGGGTAGATGTTAGCCGATTCTCAGACCTAATGAATATGCATGCAAAATTTGGTTAAAATCGGTAAAGCCGTTTTGGAGGAGTACGGAGACAAACGTTGTGACACGAGAATTTTATATATAAGATTTTCGTATCACAACGTTCGTTGTCGTACTCCTCCGAAACGGCTAGACCGATTCTCATGATTTTTTGTGAGCATATTGAGTAAGTATAAGAATCAGCCAACATCTATTTTACATATCCCTTAGTGATAAGGGTTGTCCAGCCTTTACATTTTTCTTTTACTAGAAATTATTTAAAAAAATATTTATATGGCAAAACAACGTTCGCCGGGACAGCTAGTATTTATATATATAATTTAAGAAATTGAATGACTGACTGATATGTCAGCGCACAGACCAAACCTCTGAATCCAAAAGCTTGAAATTTGGTGCACTAAAATAGGATTTTCCAAAATTCCTTCAGGAATGGTGTTTTTTTTTTATTTACGCGGGTGAAGGCACGGGCGTCCTGTAGTACTTATAAAAAAACAACACATACCTACATTTAACTCACTAAGTCTCTAAAACTCAGATCACAAAAACAGTTAATAAATTCAAATGCGTATCTACTTTGTAAGAAATATTAAGTGGCGAACCTCTTACAACGCTGTGTGCTTGTGAACATCTGGTACGTCTAGAAGTGAGGACAGGAACACGAACAATTACAGTGCTAGAGTGCGGCGACTGGTTGGCTTATATGCAATAAAGTAAGCAAACACAGATTTAGTCCGCTAGATGTGGTAAAGCAATTTAATTCGTGAGACAAAAGACGTATGCCGTGTGGTTCCCGGCACTATTACAAAAAAGAATAGGACCACTCCATCTCTTTCCCATGGATGTCGTAAAAGGCGACTAAGGGATAGGCTTATAAACTTAGGATTCCTCTTTTAGGCGATGGGCTAGCAACCTGTCACTATTTGAAACTCGGTTCTATCATTAAGCCAAATAGCTGAACGTGGCCATTCAGTCTTTTCAAGACTGTTGGCTCTGTCTACCCCGCAAGGGATATAGACGTGACCATATGTATGTATGTATGTATGTACAAAAGACGTCGGAGTGGGAAGACTTAGACGAACGTATCTTGATCAAATTAAGGACGTCCTGGTAAAGGGTCAGGTCAAAAGTACTTGAAACCGCCGAGCTTGAATGAAGAGAGTTATGAATGTGGATGAAGCGAAGGAAGTATGCAGAGATCGTGGCAAGTGGAAAGAGGTAGTCTCTGCCTACCCCTCCGGGAAAGAGGCGTGATTTTATGTATGTATGTATGTATGTACAAAAGACGAAAGAAACGTCCGAAATGTAATTTTATACATTGGTATGTGTACGCAACCAGGTGGAAGGCAAACACGCGGCCGATCACCAACTCGCTGGACTGACCTGATCAAAAAAGCTACTGAGTCTACCATGGTCCAGTGTACTCGCAACGTATGTAACCGGCAGAAATGGAAGCACATCACTGAGAGAACAGTCCTCGGGAAAGAATACGACCCGCCGATCACCTCTCCATGTACCTCGTCTAACCACAACCACTCTGACAAGAGTGTTCGACTAAGAAAATGCATCATCAACATCAAATCAACAAGAGAGCGTGCCGGGTTCCCAGCACTTTTGGATAGGACTACTCCATCTCTTTTCCGTGGATTTCGTAAAAGGTGACTAAGGGATAGGCTTATAAACTTGTGTTTCTTCTTTTATGCGATGGGCTAGTTACCTGTCGGTATTTGAATCTCAATTCCATCTTTGCCGTTCAGTAGCCTGCATTCTTTATGAGACTGTTGATTATATGTATGTATGTTGTACGTTTAACAACAGAATACGCAACTTGGGCGAAATTCTGGAAGGATGATAAATAATATTAACATCTAAAATGACGGACAAGCGACTAAGTGACAAGTTTGCAACTGAAACGCGTTTCGGAACCACGACTTAACAAATTCGCGAAGTTAACAAATTGCCTTGAATACAGAACAAATCCGGAATGAGCCTTTCTCGGCTTAAATACTCCCAAAGTTGTTATCTCCCATCAAACAGCGCATTAATTTTTCATAATCATCAACAAAATATCATTTAACACCGTCGAGTTGTGATGAAAAATCGCTGACTATCAAATTATATTGATAACTGAAACTTGAAATAATTTATCAAGGGTTTCGCTACTAAATCGGATAGCCAAATCCGGAGTGGCAAGTCATAGCTCATCCATTAATTCCTTGTTCCAACGCGGCTCCTTTAATTAATATATAAAGGCTGGATGAAAAAAAAAAAAGATTGAGCCGCCGGCGGGCGCCGCGGCTTAATTAAAGTATCACGATTAAAATTCCTTTAGCTGCTTTATTAAAAGTTTAAGTGATACGGGAAATGTGTATCACAGTTGACAGCACTTAAAAAATTAATCTGCCCACCCCGGGTAAAGAAGGGTTATAACTTTCGCTGTTACACGTACATACGTGTCATTGTAATAACGCCATGTGCCGTGTGGTTCGCGACACCAATAGAAAAGTATATAGGACTAATTTTTCCGTTGATGTCGTAAAACAGATGTACTCAGCAAGGGATATAAAGTGATTATATGGATGGATGGAGTACTTACTACTACAGGACTACTATATAGGTATTTCACTTGCCGCGATCTTCTACATTGTTCTTTTTAACCGACTTTAAAAAAGAAGGTTCTCAATTCGACCGTATATTTTTCATCCATAATAAATAATTTTTCACAATTTTTTGCCGCTTTGGATTACCAACGTATGAATATGGCAAAATATTCATACAATCTGTTTAGTTACTCTTTACTTGAAAAGGTTATTTAAACATTGATGACTAATGTTGTAAAAGGCGACTAAGGGAAAGGCCAGTAAACTTGGGATTCTTCTTGTAGGCGATGGTATAGCAACCTGTCAATATTTGAAACTCAATTCCATCATTCAGCCATACAACTGAACGTGGCCTATCAGTATTTTCAGAACAGCTGGCTCTTCTTACCCCGCAAGGGATATAGACGAGACTATATATGTTTGTTGATACTCTATACGCTCTTCGTTGTTATTTATATGTCATTAAGTAAATAAGTAAGTATGTAAATGCTTTATTGTTCACTAAAGGAGTACATTACAAATAAAAACAGTACCGTACAAAGGCGGGCTTATCCCTAAGTGGGATCTCTTCCACCCACCCTGACAATAAGAGGATCATATACAAAGTCGAGGCAAGGGTGAACAACAGTTCTTTTGCGAGTATGATGTTTAAGTCATTGTTGCTGATATTTGTTACTAACTCTCGCCCGTGGCTTCGTCCGCGTGTAAAGTACCTTATGTCCTTTTCTTTATTCCATACTATACGTACAAACAAACACGCTTTCACGTAGAAACCTAGAAACTATAAAAATAACTGCAAAAGTAACCAGAAAAGTTATAAATAGGCATCAGCAGACAAAGAGTTATAAAATTGGAGGCAGAACTTATTCTGTGTCGATGTTGGAAACATTCTGTGTAAAGTAAAAAAGGTACGGATAACAAGAGGCTTGAAATTTCCATGTAAAAAAACATACGTACAGTTGCCTGCAGAAATTACCTCGGGGATTACCTAATTTGGGGATTTTCAAGGAAAGAGTGAATAGGCATTATTTGAGCTTGCGACCTTTGACCTCATCTTGCTTATTACCAGGCAGATTGAGGTCATTAAACTAAAGGAAAAAGCCTGAATCTCTTTTCATCCAACCCGTGTGGTTCCCGGCACCGATATAAAAGAAGAAGAGATAGAGTGGTCCTACTCTATCTCTTTCCCATTGATGCCATAAAAGGCGACTAAGGGATAGGCTTATAAACTTGGGATTCCTCTTATATGCGATGGGCAAGCAAACTGTCACTATTTCAATCCCAATTCTATCATTAAGCCTAACAGCTGAACGCGGCCGATCAGTCTTTCAAGACTGCGTGATTATTTGAATAAATGAATGAATTTACTAAAATAAATCAACAGGTTTAACAGTGGGAACAAGTTTCAGGCTATACTGTCGCAAGGTAAAAATCTGCCGTCTAGCTATCGGTAGCTCTGCGTCTTAGGAACCACAGCTACAAAGATATTGTGTGGAAGGTAATACTCGTATCTACATATATTGTAATGCAAAGAAAACTTTTTAAGCCTCGGATATATTTTAAATTTAATTTCTAATTCCAACTCTATAGGTAAAGTGAATTATATTTAATTCAGAACTTTAGTTCTGTAACGTCGACATTTTGTAACACCGTGTCGATGTTGGGAACATTCTGCTTGAACTAATTTAAAAATTCAATTCCTAAACTGAAAACTGTCGCCGGGAAAATGGCAATTTTCGGGCAAACAATTTACAAATTTCGCAATTTCATAACTAATAGAAAGACAAAAGTTGTATCACAAAATAAAAATTTTCTGTGGAATTTGATGTGGCGTGTTTCAGATATTTTTTTTAGTTTTGTGCAATTGGGAATAATGTATTTCTTAAAAATGTGCAGGTTTGTCTAGATCAAAGAATTTTCTTTTCAATTTAAAGTTATTAATTATAGAATTATTAGAGAAAGCGTCGGTGGTCGAATCGGTAAGGTGCCCGGTTAAAAAGGGTGCTAAAAATGGTATTAAAAGGTGACTAAGGGATAAGAATACAAACTTGGATTCTTAGGTGATTGGCCAAAAGTCAGTCATTATTTGAATCTCAATTCTATCATTAAGCCAAACAGCTGAACATGGCCTATTAGACTTTTTAATACTGTTGGATCTGTTGTCCCGGCAAGAGATATAGATGTAAGTATATATATATATATATATATGGTTGCAAAATAAAACTGTATTTATACACTGTCACAATATAATCCCACCAAAAACCTAAGACGACTAAGAGATAAGCATACAAACTTGGACTCTTAGGTGATGGGCTGACCACGGTCTATTAGACTTTTAAAGACTGTTGGATCTGTTGTCAATATAGACGTGATGATATGTATGTATGTAAAATAACATACATACATACATACACATAATCACGTCTATATCCCTTGTGGGGTGGACAGAGTCAACAGTCTTGAAAAGACTGATAGGCCACGTTCAGCTATAAAACAAAAAAATTAAAATAAAATTGTATATATCACAATATTATCCCACCAAAAACCTACGACAACTTTGCAGTCTTCGGAGCACGTAGCATAAATTTATTTTATTTAGAAGTTCATGCTGTTATGCTTCAGACGATACAAAATAAGTTAAAGTTTACCTTTCAGTAACATAATACATAGATAATTTCCAAGGCGAATAAACTTGGCAACTTTTAACTTTGGGAGTGTTCTCGTATTCACAAAGGTGCTGTATCTGAAGTAAGTTCAGTGTTTGTAATATGTGTTTTATTTGGTACTGTGTAGGGCTTTATTTACAACGATTGGAAATGTCTTAAGTAAAAAATATATATATGGCTGTAAGATAGATTTTTATGATCTGTAATTTAATATACGTTGGCACTACGATATTTATGATTTTATTGCATTTACAGTTTTTATCATGATACTCTCTAGATATTATGTTTTCCGAATTTATTTTTTGTGAGGTACGATTTTTTTTTTCGGCATGATTTTTATCGTTTAAGTGTATTTTTATATTACACTACTATTGTCAGGGAAGGCTGAAACTTAATCTTTTCACATGCCATAGTCCCCGCATACTTCTTCCGTTTTATTCATATTCATAAATCGGTTAGTCATTCATAAAATATACATACATAGTAGGTACATATCGTCATGTCTTTATCCCTTGCGGGGTAGGCAAAGTTAATGGTCTTGAAAAGACTGAAAGGCCACGATCAGCTATATGGCTTTTTGATATAATTGAGATTCAAAAAGTGACAGGTTGCTAACCCATCGCCTAAATCAAGAATCCCAAATTTATAAGCCTTACACCTTTAGTCACCTTTTACGACATCCATTGGTAAGAGATGGAGTGATCCTATTCTTTTTTTATATTTGCCCCGGGAACCACACGGCACGGTAAATAATATAAAACACTTTTTTAACATATAATATTAAAAATATATATAACAAAACGATATGAGATTCGCTTGTGCCAGTTAAAAGCTACCCATTAGGAAGGCCATTGACCTGCATTGAATGAAACATAGCGTTTAAAGCTTTTGCCTTTAATATTCCGTTAGATTCTCTCCAGCTTCTTGTTTCGGCTACTCGTATACCTAAATATTTGAAAGGCTTTTAAATAAATATAAATTGGCCGGATTGAACGAGGTGACTTCTCGGCTGATTTTAAACTGTCTCGTTGCATTATAGTTGTAACATTGTAACATGATTCGAAACTATGATAAAATAAAGGTTAGTTACGAGCGCATTTAACACCTCTTGTAAAAAATAATCTATTCTTCCTTACAATACTTGTACAGCGGCCATATTTTAATTACAAAACTAATACCAATAGCAAATGCAATAATTTGCAAAACAACATACGATAAAATCATCAATATAAAGCCGAACAATGGCCACCTGTGATATTAACACCCTGTGTAATACATTTAACCCTTCCTCTGCAGGGGTCGAGAGAGCCAAATTAGATTTGCTGAGTTATATACAGCCTTATTGGTGGAGACTGCCCGAAACTTGATTAATGCTGCGCTCAATTTATCTTACGTAATACCTTTGAAGATGATAATATCTGTATTAAAACTATAAATAATATTATTTTTATTTTATTTTTATCTAGCTGTGCAAGCGACTTCATCGGCGTGGAATAAATTAGTAATATTATAAAGCTGAAGAGTTTGTTTGTTTGTTTGAACGCGCTAATCTCAGGAACTACTGGTTTGAATTACAAAATTCTGTGTTTTAGTTGACCATTTATCGAGGAAGGCTTTAATCTATATAACATCACGCTGCAACTATAAGGAGCGAAGAAATAATTGCAAATGTTATAAAAACGGGGAAAATTATTCATCTTTAATATTTGCTCATTCTTTATCGAATATGATAACAATCGATCGAAAAAGTAAAATGCATAATGAAATGATGTTACACAAAAATATAAGTCAGCATGTAAAAGGGTTTTCTAATTCATGACGATAATTATAGTAACTAATGGATGGAACATGGATATGCTTTAAATAGTAGCGATAGCTGACCTATTTATTATAATTATTGTAGCCTTTTGATTATATCAGTTAAGTTGTTTTGTGCTTAATAAGTGAACGCTAAGTAATAATAAATGAATACTACTGAAAATGTACTTGTAAATAATAAAAAATATATAATTTTTATGGATTGGATTCCCGCAATTCCCGCGTGAACAGAAACTAACGGGATATATCGTTCAAACCGGGCGGAGCCGAGAGCGTAGCCTAGTGTGCCATAAAGAGGTAACAAACAAACATAAAACAAAACCCATAAAATAAAACATGTCAGCAAGAACCTTAAGAAATGAAACGGAAACGTATAAAGGTAAGATTAGATGATATTTGCGCTATCAATACCGTAATCTCTTTAACTGTTATGAGAAAAAGTTCTTGGAAAACTTCTCCGGAACTCGGGAAATATTACAGTGTAATCCTAATAATCTCATTGCTGTCGTAATAAATAGGAAATGCAGTGATTCAGCGCAATACTTCGTTATACTTGTACGTGACCAATCTGCAGGGTCTAACGATTCTATTTCTCATCCGAGCGAATTTCTGGGTGCGTCTTTAAACTATTACTTCAAATTTTTTAAAACAATATACCTTCTTTATCGCCAATAAGCTTAATACCAAGAGAATAAAGTGGTTAACCAAAAATTACACGTTAAATAACTTTAAAATCTTCAAATATTTATTAAATACTTACTGCAATATTAACAATAACAAATTAAACTAATATAAACCTAGAAACACCACGTAAATGAGTCTAAAATTAAGTTAATCTAATTAAAATTAAACAGTTATCTAAAATTATCTAAGTCATCAAGTTCGGACAATTTAAAATTAGGATATTGCGTATTTACAATTTTCTTATTCTGCTCTTATCGCGACGTGGAGACTGCATACGCTGCATTCGCGCTATCACAGCTTGTTCTAAGTAATCTAGCAGAATGTTTGTTTCAACACACATCGGCAAATTATTCCCCTGCAATTGCACGTACAACAAACCCACGGCAGAATTCCTATTTAACGATTTCTGGTATTTCATTACTTCTAGCAACTTCTTTACAGTTACATAACCCAAATTATTGTATGCCAAGTTCAAACTACAAAGAACCAAGTTTCCAATGGAATATATATACCTGTCTCGAAAAACTGTTTCTTCCATACTGAATGGATCAGTATATCGACCGACAAATTCTTCTGTCATCATCTCCGCTTTTGTTGTTGCTATTGCTCCTGCGCTCAAATTTTTTGGTAACTGTGAAAATGATGGGGTTCTATTATCCTTACCTTTCAATGCTTTTCGCTTGCTTGTTTTGCTAAATTCATCAAAAGCTTTTCCCGTTAAAGTATTAGTTATTTCCTTGACAAATCTATTGTAAACGTTCTGGCGCATTTTCAAATAGTCCATGAATCGCTGTTTCTTTTTCATTATTTCATCAGCAGTCAGTGGAAATTCAATACAACTTTGAAGAATATCTACAGCGCCATCATCACTTATGTAGTTTCCAGCTAGATTAAGGTATTGTAGGGTTCTATTACTACGTAAACAATCACCAATGGCTCGGGCTCCTCTGTCAGATATAAAGTTGCTCGTGAGGTTTAAGGTCATTAGTGTTTTTGAAGCCGGCAAAGGGTGCAACAATTGGGCGAACAATACTGTACAGTCTTGATCGGACAGGTTACATCGTGCTAATGACAAGTTCCGCAAATTTGTCTGTCGTTCCAATAACATGTAGTAGATCCGCTCAGAAGCTACTATGGGAGAGTTATCTAGAGAAATTTCTGTGATCTGCGACTGTGGTAAAAACTTGGCGATCTCATGAAGTATACAACCGGTTAGGGCGCAGGTGTCTAATACCAATGAAGTGAGATATGAACAAAATGGTACACAAAGGCCTAATATTTGAAAAATCAAACGCGGTGCTTCTCTGCTGCGGTGCATTGAAATTCCTATAAGTTGATTGGTCGAATCAACTACAGCTGTGACCTTTATTTCATCATCGTCATAATCAGTGAATGCTACTGCGTCGAGTCCACTTGTCACCACGTCTGATGCAGACTTGTGTTGAAGAACTGCCATTGACTTTTTACCTTTTTTAGTTTTATCTTCCGCTTTGCTCACATACTCATCTGTCAAATTAATAACACATCCATTATTACTGATAAATCATCATGATTAAAGAGGCTATATAATATTTATGTATATGTTGATGCATTAAGTAGTTGTTAGCTTCCGTTCTTGTTATCGTCTCCTGTGACATCTATAGTAACAGATAAAGTGGTTAGTTGTTCGACTCTGTATATTATGTGTATGGCTGGTAGGTATATACCTCATTAATCATAAAATACTTTCGATTGTTGGGTAGATGAATGGAAATCTGATTTACAAAGCAAATACAGCTCACTTGATAGAAAAGGAGGTGTTAATTATAAGTGTGTTGATACCGCTTCGGGACAAATGCATGATCACAGATTCTGCTGTAGACTGGACAAAGTGGAAAGAAAAAAGTCTGGAAAGATAACCCAGGCTCCGAATGAGAAAGATGAGAATGAGAGCATAAATAAATGATGTTGGCCTTAGAGTAGAGTCATACTTAGAGTAATAAAAATATGTTTACCTTGCACTTTAACCTTGACAGATACACCAAATGGAGCACTTAACTGTCCACATGCATACGGCAAAAACTCTGGAAAATTTGCAGGCGTCGGTTTTTGCACCGCCGTTGGTGAAATGCTTCGCATTATTTGACTCATGTCTTTTATTTATAAAATTACTGAAGGAAATAGAAGTATATTGTATATGTATTTTTTTATTTTTGGTCGGATAATAAAATTATTAAATTGAACGAACTTTGTTGATTGATGTCAATATGAATGATATCATTAGATACTCAATATGATTATTATATTTTTTTCTTATTTGATAGTTTTTTTTTCATTTATGGCCAATATGAAACTGCTTAAAATATTACGGACTGCATACATACATATATATGGTCACGTTTACATACGTCTTGAATGGACGTTCAGCTATTTAGCTTAATGATAGAATTGAGATTTAAACAGTGACAGGTTACTGACCCATCGCCTAAAAAAGAATCCTAAGTTTGTATGCCTATCCCTTAGTCGCCTTTTACGTCATCCATGGGAAAGAGATAGAGTGGTTCTATTCTTTTTGTATTGGTGCCGGGAACCACGCAGCGGACGGACTGTTTCATCATAAAGTAAAAATCTTATTTCGACGCAAGGTTACAACAATAGTATAATTATAAAAATTTCTCCTGGCGGTAATCCCAGTCTCAGAAAAAGGAGCCCAACCTTTTACCATGATCCTATCCTTAAATTCTAGGAATTACGAACATCAGTAAGACGCCTTAACATTCCTATTGTGAAATCTACGACTACATATGAGTGAAATATATAGCACTAATCTTTTCGCCGGGGGTGGCAAGGTGAAACTATATTCGCGGTAAGAACAAGCATGCTAACAAGTTCTCACCACCCTCCAATCAGTGGAACTATGTTTTACAAGACAAGACGCCGCTTGCATCCCAAACGCAATGTCATAGATGTAATATATCTTGGAAGGAAAGGACAATAAACCATATTGAAATCGCGATCATCGAATATGAGTGAAGTTAGCTGCAAGTGTGCAGAAGTCAGACGGCAGTCATATAAGTCGGTGGTTGAGTCGCAAAAGACTGTTGTTGGTTGAATCCGTAAGCTACATACATACATAAAATCACGTAATTATCCCTTGCGGGGTAGACAGAGCCAACAGTCTTGAAAAGACTGATAGGCCACGTTCAGCTGTTTGGCTTTAAGATAGAATTGAGATTCAAATAGTGTCAGGTTGCTAGCTCATCGCTTAAAAGAAGAATCCCAAGTTTATAAGTATATCCCTTAGTCGCCATTTACGACATCCATGGGAAAGAGATGGAGTGGTCCTATTCTTTTTTGTATTGGTGCCGGAAACCACACGGCACTTAAACCTTGTGTTCCTCTGAAGAGAGCATAGATGAAAGTATACTTAATTGGCCCAGAGCTTCGATTGCATTGCTTACACACAAATTTGTTGAGATAGATAAATTGAAAAGTCCGAATTAGCCGTGCGGTTTTTAGCACTTCAGAATAGAACCACTCTATGAGTGTCAAGTTACCGATACAAACACAAATAATACCGTAATATTATTCTGAGACTATCTATTTCCATATTTCTTACTCTATGTTCAAGACAGACTTGCAATTAAACCATCTGAATACGAAATGAACGAATGAAGTGATGCTTCGAGCGTGAAATGTATAGAATGCAAATTGTAGTGAGACGCTAGATCTTATAGGAATAACAATAAGATCCAATATTGTTTGAAGTTGTTTACGTGCCGAAGATAGGTCAATTGACATTGGAGATTAAAGCACTAGTTTAACTAGTATTATAAAGTACGATAATCCAAAAGGAGAGATTTCAATTTTTATTATCCTTATTGATAATAAGTTAAGGCTCATAAATTTCAGAACCTTCTTTTAGGCAATGAGCTTTCAGCCTGTCACTATCTCTGAATCTAAATTTCATCACTGAGACTTTCAGCTAAAGTTAACTTCAGAGTCTTGTGTCTCTGTCTACCCTATAAGATAATGACTTATATGTATTAGAAGTGATATTCTTTTCATATCAAATAATATTATGTTGAATAAGCATACATAAAATCACGACTTTTTCCTGGAGGATTAGGCAGAGACTACATCTTTCCAATATATCTTGATACTTCTTTCCCTACATCCATATTCAATAGTCTCTTCATCTTACCTCGTCGGTTTCTAAATAAATTGAATTAATTAAACCTAATACCCTATGCTTTCTTCCACCAATATAGTCCACCCAAACCCCTTGCGTACAAACTCTAACACCAAACTCTAAATTGAGTCTTCACAACCCAGCACCTCAGAATTACAAAAGCCTGCATATAATAAACGATATTATACTGCCAAACTAATCAAGACACGTAAATTGAATTTAATATTGCAAGCGACCGTCCCAAGAGGGGGGATAGGCGACATGCCACGTAGATTATGATGTATAGACTAGCGGGCTGCTGTTTCAAATTTAGAATGTTTCAATAGGTTCATTATTAGGAATCTGGACAGTAGACTTAGTACATTAGACTCTGCGGTCGTTGTTCTAATTTCAAATGACTATTTTTGAATTATTTTAAAAATTAGAAGCAATACGGTTGGTACAATTTAATTTGAAAATCTCAAACGTCACGCGTCTTCAACCAATCACAGCGAAATGTGACGCGGTCAGCCAACTGCAGCGAAGAGTCTGAATCGCGCAAGCAAAAATTTTAATGGATTAGAGCGTAAATACAGCCTCCGACTCAACGATGACGGATTATTCGTTTAATGTAATGTTTACATACATACATACATACATACATACATACATATGGTCACGTCTATATCCCTTGCGGGGTAGACATAGCCTACAGTCTTGAAAAGGCTGAATGGCCACGTCAAATAGTGACAGGTTGCTAACCCGTCGCCTAAAAAGAATCCCAAGTTTGTAAGCCAATCCCTTAGTCGCCTTTTACTACATCCATGGGAAAGAGATGGAGTGGTCCTATTCTTTTTTGTATTGGTGCCGGGAACCACAAGGCACCAAATGTAATGTTCAAATATATAATATACACCTATGGGTGTTTTTTACTTTATCTCATCAACTAATTGTTTTTAGCAACTTTCTTCAACTAGATTGCCTTGCACAATCATGATTGGTCATCTGTTAGACTGAAAAAGAAAAAAATATATAATAAACAGAGCCTGAGATTGTAAAATTTTAAAGAGAGAAAAATACTTGCATCATTGTTGGTTTTGAAAGTTATAATTACTTATTTTATTTTTCATACCACCATCATCAAAACAACATAGAACAATCTAGCTGATCGTATCGCTCTGAGTGTTGTTACGGTTCGTCTCTGTCTATCCCTAAAGGTTAGAGTCGTTAAAGCTATATAATTATGTGTACAATTAATTTTGCGCCGTAACTACGATAAAACTACCGTCAACCAAGCCGAAGGCTAGCAAGTAACTTAAGCAGCTATTCAATAATTTACACATCTGTAATGAATGCCACATTGTCATTAATTATTGTTAATTGAACAGGCTTAACCATGTTTATTCTACATTACCGTGGACCCTTGAGCGTTGGTTGATCAATAATACACTAGTCAGTCAAGTAGAAATTTGCTTAATTGATCAAGCAGGGATGCTTATTGGAACGAAAAGATATCGCGGATTCGTATTAATTTGTGCTATTGGTTATTCATTTCTTATCACTATTCAAAATGTCTGGTCAATCGCGTTACATATTTCAGGACATTGTCCAACATGAACACGCTTAACTTTATAAATAAACAAAGTACACCCAATTTTAAAACATAAAAATATTCAAAATGTGCACTATTTTCAATTATTTCTGTACATACATACATATGATTACGTCTATATCCCTTGCGGGGTAGACAGAGCCAACAGGCTTGAAAGGACTGAATGGCTACGTTAAGCTATTTGGCTTAATGATAGAATTGAGATTCAAGTAGTGATAGGTTGCTCACCCATCGCCTAAAAAAGAATCCCAAGTTTGTAAGCCTATCCCTTAGTCGCCTTTTACGACATCAATGGGAAATAGATGGAGAGGTCCTATTCTTTTTTGTATTGGTGCCGGGAACCACACGGTACTGCCGGGAACCACACGGTACGGTAATTATTTTTGTCTTTTAAAGTATCAGAATATTTGGATATCGTGCGCTCGCTACGCGCATTCAGCGAGATGTCTCGCTGCCGGCACCGATGCGCTGTAAAATCGTCTTCTTGTTCGTATTGGATAAATAGGTTAAATTGTAACACCCTTTTTTATATTATTTGGAACGAGAATCTGATACTGACTGCCGCTTTTCAATATGTAACCTGATTTAACAGACACCCTGTATAAAATCCTAATATGGAGAATGGTGCTCCTGTATTTGGTAGGTCAGGTTTTTACATGGAGCGACTCCCGTTTGGTCTCCGCAACATTTGCAGCAACCTATCACATTTTGGATCGTGATAGATCATCATGATGATCATTGAGCGCGCTCATACAGCTGCACAAATGTGCAAGTTTCATCACAATGTTCTTACTCATCGTAAGAGCATCAGGTAGCAATTAACTAATTTAAGTGTGTAGGTATAGCCTAAAGGTAAAAAAAGGTAGCCACAGTAGGATTTGAATCTATGAATCAAATTTTTTAGACGAACACTTTAACCGTCGACTGCACGCTCTAGTAATACACTATACTCTATGTAATCATTTTTGTAATAAATATAAAATTAAACCAAATTTAAATGTAGCATTAGAAAGTAATTATTTCAGACAAAAGAAAAACACAGATCTCGAGTTGAATAGTTATAGTGCTTCTTCCCTAAAAATTTACCTTAATTTCAAGTGCATAGGGACCAAAGTATCAAACTTGTATATTCTATATATATCGAGCTACGGATCAATATGCAATTACGTATTCTAATAACAGAATCAAACAAAATTACTATGGTAATGTGTTGATTTAGTACTAATAACACGAATTCTGTTTGATCACCGGAAATATTTCGTATACGGCATTATATAATTAATGTTTTGTTGAATACACACTTCGCTGTCTTCGTGTTGTTACGCGATATTTCTGGAGAAAAGATCTAGAGTAGGTACTTATATTTGATACTTATAAATTTCAAAAAAGTTCCGTCAAGTTTTTCTGTAAGTTACACAGATTTAAAAACA
Source organism: Amyelois transitella (assembly GCF_032362555.1). Classification (NCBI taxonomy): domain Eukaryota; kingdom Metazoa; phylum Arthropoda; class Insecta; order Lepidoptera; family Pyralidae; genus Amyelois; species Amyelois transitella. Next base: position 11,049,379 of record NC_083509.1, read on the forward strand.
TTATAGTTAGTAACTTGCATTGTTTGTTATACCACTTATGGGATTTTTTTTTGTCTGAAATGTTAATATTGGTGAAACCGTGGAAACTTTTTAAGCATAGTCTCGGAAACGGCTCCAACGATTTTCATGAAAGTTACAGATTAGGGGTCCTAAGTTCGTGAAAAGCTCGGTTCTCAAGATATATAAACATTTTAAAAACCGCGTTTTAAGAAACGATATCAGCGCCATCTCTGGTAGACCGAGCAAAGTTCGGTCAACCGGGTACTGTATAATAAATTGAGAACCACCTTTAATTTGGGGAAAAAGTAACAACCGTTTCCGATACACGCTCAAGGATTTCGAGCTTAATTAGCTACATTGAGAGCGATTACATTCGGACCGTAGATCAATGGCCACTGGACTCGCTTCGTATTGTGACTACAATTCTAATTAATTAAAGGTATTCAATACCTTTCAAAGAATTTACTCAGAGAACCCCGATAGCTGAACGAAGAAGTATTTCAACATTTTTCTGCATTCAAGGAGGATATTAATTAATAAACACGCTCTTCGGACCGTAATTTTATTAAAACTCTTTGGAGAAAATGGACGAGGTAAATAAAAGTAAAAGGGTATTAATATTGTGTTCGTTTCGCTATATTTTTAGCTCTATTGGCGTTGTCTCGCGGGCTAAAGGGAAACATTTGCTCGATTTGTTCTGAGAATTTAAGACTAATTGTACAACTTTAACTCTAAATTTGCAAATTGATATATTTATTGTTCCTTTTTCGCGTGGTATCACGCTCACTTTGTTTTTCTTTTTTAATTCAACGGGAATAATACTTTTCCGCGATGAAAGGTCTCTTTTTTTAGTATTACGTTTGTGCGAACTTTAATGAACATACACACACTTTTCACTGTTAGTAAGTATGTACCGATAATGGGTGGAGTGGATTTAAATAAGAATAATAAACTAACTTTAGTTTCAATTATTTACCTTCGTTTTTACGAATATACAAACATAAATTCCTATTAATATGTTACTTTTCCTAATATTCAGCGTTGAACATAACCACACATTTGAAGTACTTATAAAAAGGAAGAAAATATTTACTAACATCAAGCAATTAAATATAACAGTTTCCACATAAATCTGTTTGAGCCTAATTGACTGAAAGTGGCTGCTTATATAAATTAATAAATATGTATACATAATATATAATATTTAAATATTATTTTTCTAGTGATGTATAAAGATGATGGATATATTATATTTAATTAGACTATATTATTTCCATCATCTTTATTCATCGCTAGAAAATTAATATTTTCTAAACGCGTAGTAAACAAAAGTGGGTTTACCTCCGTTTTCCGTCAAGGTTGGTTGCGAAGGTGCTGTAATGAAATTTAAATTACGTAGGTTCTGCATAAACTCCAATTATGCGCAATACCTGGTATAGGGCATTCACACGTTATACCGACACGATGCTGACGCTATTCCGACCGTATCGCACACCGTAGTAGTTGTAACAAATTGCTGTATCTACGCTTTTATTTTTGGGTTCTCCTTTTGAACCGATTGCCGATCAACAGTCATATTTCTAAGTAACAAATCTATTAAAACCTTCTTTCGCTTTAAGAACTGTTGGCGACTAAGACCAACAATTTTACAAGGGATCACATTTTTCTGACCAGTACTTGAATTAGTGATATTCACCAATTCAAGTTCGAAAACATCTTTTGTTTTAACAATGAAGTATGTTTGAGCAAACCCAATACCGAAAACTTACTGTAAAACCCTTAAGCTTTAAGGATTGAAATATCTATTTAATTATATATTTTCTGAACTCGTGCCTCGGAGTATAGTAAGCCAACTAGCTTGCACGAAGGAGAGTTATGAATGTGGACGAACCGAAAGAAGTATGCATGTATTATGGCAAGTAAAAAAAAACATCTGCCTAATGCGTATTTGGGAAAGAGGCGTGATTTAATGTTATGTATGTATATCGTCCAACAAGTGATAATAATAAATGAGTCGACTTAAATGTCAGTCAAGTATTTGCTTCGAGTAGGTACCACGAACGAAAGGCCTTATAAGAAATACCTGGTATAAGCTACCTGCTGCGGGTATATTTCATTATGTGCCGCAATTGACTAGAATTAAGGTATTAGGCAGTTTACTTGTTACGCTACCAATTTTAGGAGTTATTTTCTTGGATATTATGTAGGGTTCTCATGACGGTCTGGGAGTATAGTGAAAGTACAGAACGTGCCAACTGCTTTTCAGCGCCCACGTGCTTTTTTAGTATATTCTTTAGACAAAGACCTTAAGGCATACAGCCTTTTCCCAAACTGAGTAAAAATACTAGTGTTGTTTTTTTTCTTCCTTGTAATTTGTACGTTTTTTCTCTTCATAATATACACAAAATAATAGGATCAATCCATCTCTTTCCCATGGATATCGTAAAAGGTGACTGAGGGATGTGCTTGTAAACTTAAGATTCTTCTTAAACGCAATAGGCTGGCAACCTGTCAACCAAGCCGCGGGGCGCAGCTAATATTAGTTCATAATCAAAAGCATAGTATTCATTACAATCAGTATTAATTGATGCAGCCGGTTAATGTATATAAATGAGATTCAATTCAAGCTTTCTTCGATGAAACTTTATCTATTAACTAAAGAAAATTATTTCTAAAAGCTCTTCAGAGTTTACCAGGGAAGCTGGTAAGTGATGTCTATTAATAATTATTAAGATAATGGACACAGGTGTGCGTCAGTGCTAAGAGTGACATTATATAACTTACAATATTTTAAAGGTACTTATTTTAGACTTAAAGGTATCAGCGTATTATTATTTTTGTTCATGAAACACACAGTTATGAGTAAATAAAGAAAATATCTTAATAAAAAAAAACAGTGATAAAACTTCATTAATTTTATAATTTATTATAATAGATAGGTTCACATTTTCTAACTAGGCATCGTAATTATTTCATCTGGTATAAAGTAATTTTTTTTTGTCAAATACAAGTGAATCTATAAGAGAAATTAAGGGAAAACTCACTCATATCACGGATTCCCAAATTATTTATTATTATTATCTCTCTCTCTCTCTCCCTCTCTCATCCCTGCGTGTTCCCTGTTGCACCCTCCACAGAAGTGTTTCGTATCCCGGGGTACGTCTATATCCCTTGCGGGGTAGACAGAGCCAACACAGTGTTGAAAAGACCGAATGGCCACGAAAGAGATGGAGTGGTCCTATTCTTTTTTGTATTGGTACCGGGAACCACACGGCACAGTGATCTCGTGTTTGATTGGCATAAGATTTACGAACGGCCACCTGCCTGACCTCAACCCTCCTTGGAAATTCTTATTTTCGACTTTATATCACTTGCAATTTTTGTCTTAAATCATTTAAATCTTAAACCAGTTCCAAAATAACGTCCACAGAAATAAATCTACCGACCAATTAATTGATTTATCCTTGCTTTTCAACTCTCATTTTTAAATCCTGGTGCTATACTGAATAGGTATTTCGTCCACTGAATAGCTATTCAGCTGTCCGAGCCACGCTATCTATTGACAATTTGCAGCCCTATGCAGTTCAGTATAAATGCAAGATTAAAAGATTCAGAATATATTTAGTATAATCTTTCGAGAAAAAGATGAATATATACTGGACGAATCACTTTTTTTGGGCCAGCCTCAAAGTTGGATTGTATTTCTACGGAATCAAATTGTTTTATTCTAAACAACAGTAAATTGTTTCGGTGTGAACTTTTTTATTAAAATAAATCAACATTAAGCTTAACCTTCAATATTTTCAATACCATTGGCTCTATCTACACCGTAAAGATTGACTGGTAGATAATGGTTCTATCATTAAATCCGCCAATTGTGCTATACACTTGTATTTTGTACAATAAAGTTTAAATAAATAAAGTGATTATTATTTATTTAAACTTTATTGTACAAAATACAAGTGTATAGCACAATTGGCGGATTTTGCTCGTAACGTATTACTTTCACAGCAAAATCCTCATTTATTCTAGTCATAACCAAAATTTTAATGTATAAGTTTTAATTTAATATATAATAACAATAAGTGATACCTTGTATGCAATTTTGAAAATCTATTCTATTCTATTTATAAACTTTTATCAAATACATACATCACGTCATATATGGGGCAGGCAGAGCCGACAGTCTCACAATGACTTAAAAGCCACGGTATGGCTTATTGATAGGATTGAGATACAAATAGTAACAGGTTGCTAGCTCATCGCCTACAAGAAGAATTCCAAGCTTATTAGCCTAATTTTATTACAACAAGAAAAAAACTAATGTATTTCAACAAAATTAAAACTGGCTTCGTTATTTTAATCCCCAGTCCGAGAAGTTTAAAAAACAATGGGAAAATGTAAATAATAGACCAACAAATCTTGCCCAATAACTACAGAAATGCTTCAAACTTAAAAATAAGCAATGCCGAGTACTAACTAGAAAATAATGAGTAAATTTCGGTGGAAACAAGTCGAGTAGTTCCCGTTCCGTGCTGCAGTCGACTTGAAAATTGTTTTGTTTTTGCCATTGCACAAAATTGATGCAGTTTTCGCTATTAGGGCAAATGGAGAAATAATTCTTCCATTTGTAAGTGATTTCGGAAACGGCCAACGAGTTGATGTTTGTACTAGAAAGGCCTCGGATTTTTGCATTTTCTTCTTCTTCAGCATATATTCGCTCACTACTGCTTTTCCAATGCCTTTCCACTTAGCTCTGTCAAAAGGTTTTTCTGGTCAAAGTTATCCCGGCATGGTTTTTTATGTCGTCGGATCAGCGAGCTAATAGTATGCTAGTATTCCTCTTTCCAGCTCTAGGTCGCCATTCTATGTCTGCAGATAGCTGAATTTAGCATACATACATGAAACTCATGCCTGTTTCCCAAAGAGGTAGGCAGAGACTACATCTTTCCACGAGCCGCGATCCCTGCGTATTTCATTCATATTTATTTATTCTTTATTGTAATAATTACAATTTGTAAAGTACAATAGGCAGACTTAATTCTAATAGAATTGTATAACTCTTTTCGAGCAAACTCGTCAATTACAAGTACTCTTGACCTTTCGTCAGGACGTCTACGATTTTATCAAAATACGTCCGTCTAGGCCTTCCCACTTCGCGGTAGGATTCTTGGATTCAAATTTTCCGATATTAAAAACGCCCAACAAATTAGACCTCAATATTATCTTTATCATGCAGCTTCATGTAATTCCGCTTACTTAGCTGTTTTTGTAGTTTTCTTTGCACTTATTTATTGCGTTGCATTACTTGCTTTTAAATTGATACATGTTGTAGTACAATGTAAATCATATAAAAGAGTACACTCATTGACTGATCATCGATCATTAACGGGATATTCTATTCTACACGGGTGAATTTACGGGCGTTCTATACTAATATAATAAGCCATACACCTAAGTCGAAGTACAAACTTAAAATAACAGTATTACAAGTGAGAATTTTCACAAGTACACTTAGCCAGGAGCCGGACTGCAATCAAGCCATTTGTCCGCTGATTAACATAGTTTCCGAAAAGTTAGCTCAAACTTGTGTGTACCAGAACTCATTTCAGTTGAATTCTCTCGGACTGAACGAAATTTCTGGAAATTTGACGGTTGATTTCATCACGTTACCTTTGGAAATAAAATCTTTTCTTTAATATAATTCTCGTTTAAAACAATAATCACCGCACTTTTAAAGAAGAGTAGAAACTAAGTAGATATACTTTTGACGGCCTCTGTGGCGCAGCGGTAGTGCGCTTGTCTGTGACATCGGGGGTCCCGGGTTCAAATCCCGGCCAGGGCATGATGAGAAACGAACTTTCTCCGATTGGCCTGGGTCTTGGATGTTTATCTATATAAGTATTTATAATAAAATATAGTAGCGTTGAGTTAGTATCTCGTAACACAAGTCTCGAACTTACTTCGAGGCTAACTCAATCAGTGTAATTTGTCCCGTATATATTTATTTATTTATTTATTTACTTCTTAAACTAACTTGTAAAGTTAAGAGATTCAAAATTGTTGCAATTATAAGCTTGCATTCACGGAGCGCAAAAACTTAATTAACTGAGAACAAGCCACTAAATTCACAAAGAACAGAAACACTAATTTCACGCGACGAGACAACGCCGCAAAGACGTACGGCGCTTGTAACTCAAACAGCTTCCTAGGACTCGCAAAAAGTAAAGGCAGGGCACAAAATAAAGACATATGTAAAAAATGTAAAATAATATACTAGAAAAAAATTTGTTTGGGTCACATCGTCACACAATAAAAAAAAATAAAGAAGCGATAAATATTGGTGAACGTGATGCTGTAACTGGTGATAGTGACACTATAACGAGATTTATTTGACAGCGTACAACGCGCAGAAAGAATACGATGGCAAATATTGGCATTATGGCTAAATATCAGATAGATTTCTTGTTAGTAGTAATACAATAAAACACTATAATAATTAAAAATAAGCAGAATTTTTGGTTTATATCCTTAAAAGGCTGTTATTTGTGAAGAGGTGAGAAGACCTCTAGTTTCATGTATCGCGATGGTTTTCTATTACGTAAACAAAGAGCTTACTTTTGAAATAACTGAGAGGATTCCTAAAACCTGACTATTAATCCAAATTGAAACATTTGGATGAAACACCAATGTACCTAAATTTTATTATATCTATTTTCCTATTAAAAATTATCATGGCTTTTGTTATTTGGTTATTTTATTGCTATTGTGGCGTCTTAATTTTTTTCCCAGAGCGTAGCTTAGTACTAGGAATACAGAATGCGCTAGGAAACGTTAAACCGACAGACATACAAGCTCATTACCGGCCGAGTTGCGCCAAGTCGTCACATTCACTGCGTACTTCGGAGTAAACTTCGCAGTTTTATGCTGCCCTGGTACCAGTAGCGCGCCAATGCATTCCTACTCCTTGACTTACTAGATGACGTAATATATCAAGAGAAACTGCACTTTTGGTCTCCAGGTTGATTCTAAATTCAGGAGGTTTGGAACTGTTGGTATCAGTGGTATATATGTAAGGTATTTATATTGTGGTATCATATTCAGTTTTCATAACACGCTCATTTCTTTACTTGTATTCTCTCATCGTAGTTAAGTCACAACGAGTATTATATCGGCGCAATAGAAATTGAACGCCGGACTTCACGCGTTGAAGTCCGTATTATTAAGCATTCTGTCACCGACTACATGAAGTATAGGTACATATAATTGTACTTAAAAACAGTCTACAGTATCATCATTTAAAAAAATGGTAAGACATTTGCAAAAATTTTAACTTTGTTCGCTCAACTTAGCAATTAAATGAGAAGTTTCAATGTACTGCCTGTCCATAGCCACGGGCAAGTCTCCAAAACCATTTTATTAATTTTTTCAAGCGTTTCAATTAAGCTCTTCTAATAGCCTGAGGGATGATTTCGATATAACTTATTTTTTTGAGATCATTATTATAATTTTCCTAATTTAGTCTTTCAAATATTTTCTCTTCGTCTTATTTGAAATTAAACAAACAAAGAATATGATTTATTATACCGTAAGTAGTACAGCTTTTAGTCAAAGCTTTCCTCCCTTGTGTATTTCGAGGTGAGACTTGTAAAATTTATACTGACCTGAACTAGGGCTAGTAACCAGTAGCAGGTAGCGCTTGGATAATCGTTTTCAGTATGTCTTTCACCTTATATTTTAAAGAATCTTCCATCCTTGTCTATCAGACAAGGCCAAGAGAAGAACACATATAATGTATATTTTCTGTGTTTGTATGTTCTCAGATTCAAAATCAGATTTTAATTGTCACTTCAGAGATCTTTCATTCTTGGAATTCTAGTTTTAGGCGATGGGTTTGCAATCGGTCACTATTTAAATCTCAATTCCATTATTAACCATAGCGTTGAACATGGCCTTCGCGTCTTTTTGAGATTATGCGTGGCGCGATCGACCCCAAAAGAGATCAAAGCTCTCTATAAAATTTGTATTAATTCCCACGCGGCCACACTCTCGGGATACAACTAGTAACAATGCAATTCCTGGCGCAAGACGCATCGGAACCATAATTATAACGGTCTCCAATCAAACGCAGCGTCAATCTCGTGTGCATCTCTGGTAATTAATTGGATTTCTGATTGTGCGATACTGGATTACCTACTGTTCGTATCGTAAGTGACGTCATTAAGTTAGGAAACGTTTGTGCTATTTACGGCACACAAGATGTCGCTAGTGTTCTCCGAATGGGAACAGGTGAATTAATTAGCTTAACGTGGCCCATCAGTCTTTTCAAGACTGTTGGCTCTGTCTACTCCGCAAGGGATATAGACGTGAGTTTATGTATGTATGTATATTAATATTTTCTTATAAAAATGCAGTAAGTGTACCTAGACAAATAAATAGCCTGATTTGCAGAAACACCTGAGTTTGCTAACAATCTCAGATTTCTGTCTTAAACATTCAAAACTCAACTGAAACTAGGAACATTCCCGCTTTGATCTCATTTAGAGTTAGGTATTAAGTTGTAAGGTTTATCGTTTTAAATAAGCTTTTATTTTTTTCATATATACATACATAATTATAATAACGTCTTTATCTCGTTACCGTGTGGTTCCCGGCACCAAAAGAAAAATGAATAAAAGCACTCCATCTCTTTCCTATGGATGTCGTAAAAGGCGCCTGAAGGATAGGCTTATAAACTTGGGATTTTTCTTTTAGGCGAAGGGCTAGCAATCTGTCACTATCAAAATCTCAATTCTAGCCCAACGCCTTTCAGGCCTTTCAGTCTTCCCTGAACTGTTGACTTTGCCTACCCCGTAAGGGATAAAAACGTTAGGTACATGTATGTGTAATTTTTCATAATTATTTTTTCGCGAGAAACTAATACATTTTTGGAGATAAACATTTGATATAAGTATGTATGAGTATTTTTTACATTAATTCTTTTGCAAATAATATTAAGAAGACCTGAACGTGGCCTTTCAGTCTTTTAGGACTGCTCGCTCTGTCTACCCCACAAGGAACATATAGGTACGTGATGAATGTATGGGTTCTTTGTCAAGAAACCAATAACATACTACTTAAATTTCCTACCATGACCTTCTAAAGATCCAACACGGTTTTTGTTCCATATTGTTTTTATACTCTAAGTATAAGTTCTCCGAATAGCTGAACGTGGCCATTCAGTCTCTTCAAGACTGTTGGCTCTGTCTACCCCGCAAGGGATATACACGTGACCATATGTATGTAAATTTGTTTGTTTGTAAATATTTTATCGTACATAACAAATTTTTAGAAGTACATAAAAATATATTAAAAATAAAAATGCACAAGGGCGGACTTATCCCTGTGAGGGATTTATTCCAGTCAACCAGGTAATTCAAAGAAGCATATCAAGTAAGTTAAGTATAAGTTCTCACATGTTACCGCCCAATTCTTGACGTCACTGGTGATAAATACATACATATATACGCTCAATTGTATTGTTTGTTTGTCTTGTCTATGGGTGAATGTGTACAAAAGTAAAAGGTACCTCCCACACGACAAAAAACACTTACACCTACTCTTTCCAGGAACGTTATACCTTTTATCGTACAAATATTATATACTAGCTGTGCCCGCGACTTCGTCCGCGTGGAATAGTTATTATGGGCATCATTGAAGCCCTCAAGGATGAATAATTTTTCCCTTTTTTTCACATTTTCCATTATTTATTTGCTCCTTATAGTTGCAGCGTGATGTTATATAGCCTTACTCGATAAATGGTCTATTCGACGCAAAAATAATTTTTCAATTCGAACCTGAAATTTTTAAATTTACCTGAGTTAAGCGCGTTCAAACAAACAAAATCTTCAGCTTTATTATATTAGTATAGATTTCTAAATACCATAGTAATATTTTCGTAAATATGACAAAGAATTAAGATATGCTTGCAGCACTTTTGAAATACTAACTTAACGATGGTATATTTTATAATAAACAATCAGTCTTTTTAAGACTGTTGGCTACGTCTACCCTGCATAGGATATAGACGTGCATACATATATGTATGTATTTTACATTAAACAAGCAACCCGCCCCGGCTTTGCACGGGTAGCATCTATCTATTAAAGTATATATTTAAAGTATAGTTTTAAAGATATAAGCATACAAACGGACAGACGGACAGCGGAGGCTTAGTAATGAGATCCCATATGTATATCCATACCTTTTACGTACCCTAAAAAAGAATCCGATTTAGGTATTCCTTTTTCCTTTACTTCTATAGGATTCATATTAAAATTTTGTGATGTCATAATTTATGTCATAAATAATTTCAATATTTTTTTTTTATTCTTGAATATAATAAACTGTACCTATTCAAACCCCTCCGGGAGAGAGGCCTGATTTATCTATGTTTGTATGTATGTATGTATTCATGATTGTCTTAAACCTGTTAATTCAGTAATTTTGACTGTACGATGCTCCTAAAATTATTGTAACCTTTGCCTTTTCAGATTATTACAACCTTAATCAAATAAACATCAAAGTTTTCGCATCCCACATACAAATACTTAGAAAACGTTAACATCGAGCACATTTTCAAACGTCCCTACCTATCGCTAACTACCAATTATTTACTTCGGGAACCATCAAAAAAGTCCTCACCAAGGTACCTACCATTCCAAGAACTTCCGTGATTCGCCCTTATTAACAAGTAGGCTCATTATACGGAAGGCAATTTAATTCAGCTCCTTACAAATTACGAGTCGTCGTCACTCTATTACTCCGTCGGTTAATAGTCACTCTATTATTTGGCCGGGTTATACCGCAAGGGTAAACTTTATGTGGGCGTATAGTACTTTTTCGCATGATTTTTATGGAGACATTCTGAATTTTTATTATTTGCGTAGCGTACCATGTTTGTTATGTCTATGTGGGATATTCGTTTTATGTGTAAATGAAGGGAACCGCATCATTCTTATAAATTATTACATGATTATGAAAAAGGTACACTCTTAACTTTTCTTTAAATAAACAAATATATACGGGACAAATTACACAGGTTGAGTTAGCCTCGAAGTAAGTTCGAAACTTGTGTTACGAGATACTTACTCAACGATACTATATTTTATAATAAATACTTAGATAGATAAACATTCAAGACCCAGGCCGATCAGAGAAAGTTCGTTTCTCATCATGCCCTGGCCGGGATTCGAGCCCGGGACCTCCGGTGTCACTGACAAGCGTATCACCGCTGCGCCACAGAGGCCTTTCTGGAATAAGTCTTGGTTGCGTCCTCCCACTCTGGAGAAGAGCTCTGAATTCGCCATTGACCATAACTCCTGGATTGGGTGAGTCCCGTTTTTACACGAAACGACCTGACCTCCGCAACCTTTGCATGGGAACCTAAGTCATATTGGGTCATGGTAGGTTACACATTCAGTTACCTGAATGTGCAGGTTTCCTCGCAATGTTTTACAACCCAAAAGCATTGGTTAGAACCAAAACTAATGTACTTAACTCATGAGTCATTGATACAAGGCCGAGGTAGGATTTGAACCTGTGCCCACACATTATTAACGCATTTTGGCCGGGCATCTTAACCATTCCACCGACACTTAAATAAGTATAAAAGTATAATTTCATTGCGACTTTGTAGAACTTAAAATTATTTATTTAGCATTTTATTTCCATTTCTTTTTTCAAAGTAATGAACAGGCCATAACTTTATACCAAATATTAATGTGCTGTCACTGTAAATCTATATTAAAATTAAGTGATAGGTAATAATTTTAATTAGCATTAAATTAAACCTATAACATGGTGTGTTTTATAATACACCTTTACAAATTGGCTGTAACGTCGCCACAGAGGCAATATAGCATCACAAGAGCGCCCAAAATAATAAAATTGACTGAGAATATGTCTCCTATCTTTTTCAATAACTAAAATATACCAATCTTACTATGGATTGCCACTTGCTACGATTCCTACAGACTTCTCCAGCTTTATATTTATATTATATATTTTATTATATTATATTTAACAAAATTATAACTCTTTTCATACATACTCGACGATTATGGGTTCTTCTAACATCTAAAATTTCGGGTGCCGTACTAAAAGTGTAAATAACTTATTCTATTCTATTTATATAACTTTAAATATTCAATTCTCCGCTGTCTACATGTCCGTCTGTCTGTCACCAGGCTGTATCTTATAAATCGTGATAGCTAGAAAGCTGTGATTTTCACAAATTATATATTTCTTTTGTCGCTAAAACAACAAATACTTAAAATTTAAAAAATATATATAGTAAAAATAATAATAATTTGTTTTTTCGTACTTTTTTGCTCAATATTAGTAACCGTAACAGGTTAACACTAAGAAATCTTGCACAGAATATTAGTTTGTATCCTCTCAAAATAAATTATTAAATAACAATAAAGTAATTATTGAAGGGGGCTCCCATACAAAAACGTAATTTATAAGGAAATTTTTGGTCGTTTTAAATAAAATTCTTTTGTCCTTTACTAGCCTCTCACCAGTCAATAGAGAGAAATATGCGCGCTCTAGAGTCCGAACATTTACACTAAAAACGGCTCTTACATTAGGTGCCTGGAATTAATTAAGTAATATATTGAAAGGCCCATAAACTTGTTATGGCCGTTGACAAAATTAATATCTTAAAAGACGGCATGAGCGCTTCAAGTGACGCCATTAAATGCTATTATTCCGGTGATGAAAATTAATTTCGTTCGTTGAATTTGCATATTTTCTCGATTAGACTACAAAGTTGTAATGTCGACTCGAAAACAATGTGAGTTATGGTAATTGACGCTGATTAGTTTGCTCTATTTTATGAACAAGGAGTATTTTTCATTTGATTTTGGAGACAATAAAATGACGAATATACAAACAAATAACCTTCCCCAAGAAATTAGATCTGCTCTTAACTTTAGTTCTTTTAAAACACTAATCAAAAGACTGTATTCTGGTGCATCTTATATTTATGAAAGATTATATATTTTTTTATTTTTGTTTATTTACCATTAATTAATTGGAAATTAATTGATTATCTTCAATGCTTTTATGTGTGTTACCTCTATGGTTATGGATTTTCTTTTTTATTTTCGTTGACTGGGAGAAATCTATAAACTTACTTAAATATAAGTACATTATATTTATGTAAGTTTATATATTTTTTATTTATGTATGCTTATCATTTATTGGTTAGAAATTAATTGATTATCCTCAATGCTTTTATGTGCGTTGCCTCTTTAATTATGTATGTTCCTTTTTATTTTTGTTGACTGGAAGAAATCCCAATTGGGATAAGTCCTGCGTTGTGCGTATTCGTGTAAATTTTAATTTGATATTTTACTGTTTTATGTGGAATAAAGAGTTTACAATCAAATAATTTTAAGAAACTTAACTAGATGTGGCACCTCGCCCCAAATAATGAAGCACCTGTTGACCTGCCCTCAATGCCCTAACACTATAACTCTGGATGACCTAACAACAGTTGCCGAAGACTCTCTAAATATGGCAGAAGATAAAAAGAAGGTAAATTTTATTATAATTGTCGATACGTCAACAAGAACAGGCTAATTAATCATTGACACAGCACAAGGAGAAAAATTCTTAATAAAACGAATAAAAACATCTTTTATCTCACTGTACCTTAGTTGCATAAGTTGTAAAAAGTAGCCTTTTTGTTTCTGTTATAGAATTGTTAGTATGTACATAAAAAGTCGTTAACATTCTGATGAAAGTTCAGTTCAAAGAACCCTAGACTGATGACCTATGAAAATTTTTTGATGAATGTGAATGAAGAGAATAAAAAACAAAAGGAAAGTAATAAGGAAAATTGGCAAGTTAAAACATTTACTTAATACTTAAAACATCTGTTTAATACTCCTTGCAAAATTTGCCCGTGATGTTACTAGTATACCTACATACATATAATCACGTCTATATCCCTTGCGGGGAGACAAAGCCAACAGTGTTAATAAGACTGAAAGGCCACGTTCAGCTGTATGGCTTTAGAATTGTATTGGGATTCAAATAGTGACAGGTTGCTAGCCCATCCCATAAATAAAAGATTACATACATACATACATAAAATCACGCCTCTTTCCCGGAGGGGTAGGCAGAGACTACCTCTTTCCACTTGCCACGATCTCTGCATACTTCTTTCGCTTCGTCCACATTCATAACTCTCTTCATACAAGCTCGGCGGTTTCGGGTACTAATAAAAGATTTCAAGTTAATAAGCCAATCTCTTCGTCGCCTTTTTCGACATTCATTAAAAAAGAGATGAAGTGGCCTATTCTTTAGCGCCGGGAACCACACGGCATAATTAAATTTAATTTGTCATTATATGTGTGACATAATGATCATAAAAGAACAAAACGATTCCGGTGTAAAACATTGAGAACGTGGAAGTAAAGATTTATTTTATTTATTAACTAGCGACCCGCTCTGGCTTCGCACGAGTTGAATTTATACATATTAACCTTCCTCTTGAATTACTCTATCTATTAAACAAAACTGCATAAAAAGCCATTGTGTATTTATAAGTTCCAAAATGGCAAAGCTGCTAGCCTTCTGAGCATACTCCTGCAAGTTGATGCTAATTGCTACTCGTATGCAGGGAAAGCACAATTCGTAATTTAATTTTAGTTTGTAATCATCTTTTTTTTACAAGTAGGTAATTTTAGTTTTAATTTTATTCATTCCAAAATTTTAATAAAAGTTTTTAAATAAATACGTATAATATAAATGACCTAAGCTTACATACATACAGACGCGGGAAGCGACTTAGCTTTATTCTGTGTAGTGATTGCCAGAAAAACTGGTTGCAGCCAACAGAATCATATAATCATATTATGGGAGAATTGAAACTCAGTACGCAGACCAGACAAACTAGAAAGAAAAACATTAGAAAGCGGGCCCGGGGTCCCACAAACATGAGTGGAGGGTGCAAATGGTTGAAAAGACTACTAAGGGAAAGGCAAATAAAATTGGATTGCGATGGGCTAGCAACCTGTTACCATTTGAATCTCAATTCTGTCGTACGCCATACGGCTGAATGTGGCCTTCCAGTCTTTTCAAGACTGTTGACTGATACATACATACATATAATCACGTCTATATCCCTTGCGGGGTAGACAGAGCCAACAGTCTTGAAAAGGCTCATAGCCACGCTCAGATGTGTGGCTTTATGATGGAATTGAGATTCAAATAGTGACAGGTTGCTAGCTCATCGCCTAAAAGAAGAATCCCAAGTTTATGAGCCTATCTCTTAGTCGCCTTTTACGACATCCATGGAAACGAGATGGAGTGGTCCTATTCCATTTTTTATTGGTGCCGGGAACCACACGGCACAAAGTCTAAGGCAATAGGTATGTATGTAATAGTTCTATACGATCAATGTTTTATACCGAAGCGGTTCCTGTCTATTGTTGTCAGAAATCCATTTCATACAATCGTTTAATTTTGGCCGGAGGTAAATTAGGAATTTACTGGATACTGTGGAAAGAAGGTTTTGTGGTCAAAATAAAAGATCTTTGTTAAGCCGAGTACTTTATCGTAATATCATCTACTGATATTATGATATTTTTCATTTTAATGATTGCGCACAAATTAACACAGTTACAAAAAATATAGTTCATAGTAAGAAAATATTTAAATCACTGCAAACACGCAATGGCCGACTTATCCCATGAAGGGAACTCCTTCAGTCAATCAGACAGTCAATATTAAGTCTTATCTACATTAATTCATTTTAAATTATCTAATAAAATAAATAATTAAAACCTTTGTGAATCAGTCAAAAACTACTAATTTATGACTAAAATTTAACAATTTTATTTATTAGAAAAAGTTATGTTAAGGCACGAATAGAAAATAGAGTAGGACCACTCTATCTGTTCCCCATGGATGTCGTAATAGGCGACTAAAGGATAAGCTTTTAAACTTAAGTTTCTTCTTTTAGGCTAGCAACCTGTCACTGTTTGAATGTCAATTCTATTACTAGGCCAAACAGCCAAACGAGGCATATCAGTCTTTTCAAGGTTTTTTACTCTGTCTACCCCGCGAGGGATACAGACTATATTATGTATGTATTAGAAAAATAACTGCTATAATCCGTATACATTCATCAATACTGTACAATCCATTCTATTCTACAATATTATAACTGTGAAAGCGCGTTTGTTTGTCTGTCTTTGACATCAAAGCCATTGAAGTGATCTCCACGAAATTTGCATACATACCATCACGCCTGTTCCCCATTGGGGTAGGCAGAGACTATAGATTTCCACTTGCTACGATCCTTACAGACCTCTCCCGCTTCCTCTACACTCATTACTCTTTTCATGCATATTCGACGATTACGGGTACTCTTAACATCCTACATCTCCCTTTTTCAATACTTTGGAAATTTGGTCCTTGAAAGTTTAACGTTTCCAAGTTTCCACGAAATTTGGCATAAAAATAATCAGTAAACATGTATTTATCCCTTACAGAGAACTCTTAAAAAGACTAAAAGGCCACGTTCAGCAGTATGGCTTATTTATTTACTAATTTATGTACACCGAAAACATCGAGAATGATTAACATAAGAAACATAGGTTATGCATATTTCTAAAATAATTTCTCTTCCAGCAAACCCGAGATAGGAGATGGCTAAATGGTGGAATTGAGTTTTTAATAATGACAGGTTAATTATATGTTAACTACTTTCATGTATTCGAATGATAATAAACTAGTGGCCGCCCGCGACTTCGTCGACATGGTAACGCTATCAATCCCGCGGAAACTCTAGGATAAAAAGTAGCCTATGTGTTATTCTGGGTCTTCAGCTACCCACATACCATTTCATCGTAATCGGTTCAGTAGTTTTTGCGTAAGTGTAACAAACATCTATACTGACAAACTGACATAAAATCTTTCGCATTTATAATATAGAAGAAGTAGGATAATCGTACTTTAAGCGTGAAAATGACATATGTATAAGTACACTAATATTGTTTGGTAATAGACATCTGAGCGTGGCCTTTCAGTCTTTTGATGACTGTCTGTTCGCTCTGTCTACCCCACAGAGGATGTAGACGTGATTATATGTTTATTATCGTTAATAAAACTCCTCAATTTCCTTATCATCAGTCATCTGTAGTCTGTTCCCATAGCTTGCTTGATTTTCTAAGAGTTGACATTTATATTTGGCCCGGAGTATTTGTTAACGAAAAAGTTGTTTCGTATTGTGATGCGGGCAGTTCCAGGCTCTTATTTGAGTTGAGCGGTTAGGGATATCAAGAGCATATATTATTATCGCTATAGGACGAATGTACTCCAATGAAAGTTCTAGTTAAAATAAAATACGTTTTACTAACAACAAAAAAGAAAGTTGAGGAGATCAACGCATTAAAAGTACTATTTATGTTACTTTGGACTTTGCTGTATACAATTTCTTTTATTATATATACATTCATACATATAATGATATCTTTATCCCTTGCGGGGTAGACAGAGACAACAGTCTCGTAAAGACTGATTGGCAACGTTCAGCTGTTTAGCTTAATGATAGAATTGAGATTACATATAGTGACAGGTTGCTAGCTCGCCGCCTTAAAGAAGAAGGCCAAGTTTATAAGCCTATCCCTTAGTCGCCTTTTACGACTTCATTTGAATAGAGATATAGTTCTTCCGGTGCTGTTTCATCCTCACGTCTTCGAAGAGGAACCCATGGTATGCCTTTGACCTACGGAATTATTTTTACATTCAGTACTTATTCATTTATCTTTCTGAGGTAGAAAATCCAATGCGTCTTATCAACTCCGAATGCGGGGCGAGACAAACAGATAGTCTGTATTTGAGTTAGGCTTAGTACACACATGAATCGAACCTACAGGATCCTAATCCTGAGGGAAATCTGACCCTACCTCCGATGTACATGAAATTACGGTGACATTGTATCTTGAGTCCGGGGGAAGACAATATTATAGCTTAGAAGTTGACCTAGCGATGAACGTTACCTATCAGTCTTTTCAAGACTGTCGGCTCTGTCTACCCCGCAAGGGAAAAAGACGTGATTATATATGTAGGTATGTATGTTTATTGTCCACAACTAAATTTTATTAGTAGAAACGTACATTAATAATATGTTGAGCAAAGGCGTGTGACTTATCGCTAAGCAATCTGTTAAAAAAGGTTGGCTACCTTTGTGTTAGTGAAAAAAGATATTTGTTTTTCATTTCGCTCTAAATCCGAACTTTCAAACTTCTGGAAAGACAACGTGGGCGGACACCGGCCTCCTCTCATGGGAGAACACAAACATACATATTGTCACGTCTATATCCCTTACGGGATAGGCAGAGCCAACGGTCCCGAAAGGACTGAATGGCCACGTTCAGCTGCATGGCTTAATAATGGAATTGAGATCCAAATAGTGACAGGTTGCTAGCCCATCGCCTATAAAAAAAGGATCGCAATTTTATAAGCCTGCCCCTTAGTCGCCTTTTACGACACCCATGGGAAAGAGATGGACTTGTTCTATTCTGTAACCACACGGCACAAGTAGTAGAAAAAAAAACTACTAAAAAAAAAGACAATCCCCCATTCAACCTTACTGCGAATGGTTATTGCTAAGAATCCCAAGATCAATTCGCCTCTAGCCGTGTGATTACTTAATTCCACGGCGAGTGGGCAGGGACCCTAATAAAGATAACGGGGAACGAGTGAGCTTCACTTAATTTATGAACAAGTGTCGCCGAAGCTTTGGGGGAAAGCCGGTGGAAGATCGTGCCCCACAATCGATGTTCTTAAGTAAATAACGCCACTTATCGTCGAGATAACGTTGTTTTGCCATTTTCCGCTTGTAGATTAAACGGCGAGTGTGTGCTTTGAAAATGAAAAAACAGCATTTTTTTATTGATATTTAAGATGTATTATTTATTCATATTCAAAATCAAAGCTTTTATTCATTACTATTCATATCATTTAATAAATGTCATATCTTTTGGCTGCACAAAATTGGTTGACGTCAAATAAATTACTTCAAACTATATTTACTGCCGCTTCCAAAGCGTCAGTGCCGAAGAAGTGGTAATAAACTGCACTGCAGAATTTCCTTCATTTAGTCTATATAGGCCGTGTGGTTCACTTGGCCACTTCAAAAAAGGGCCACTCTATATAAATCACAAGGTATAAGGCGACTATGGGATAGGCTAATAAACTTGAAATTCTTCGTGTAGACGATGGTTTTACAACCTGTCAATATTTAAATCTCAATTCCATCATTTAGCCATACTGCTGAACGTGGCCTTTCAATATTTTTAAGAAGTTCGGCTCTGTCTACCCTGACGCGATATAGACGAGACTATATATATGTATGTATGTATGCTAATAATACAGCGACTTGCCGCTAAGATATCTCTTCATGGGATAAATCCGCCATTGCAAGTGATATTTTTTTTTTTATATGTATGCATCATTTCTTGTAACTGTGTAAATTTCTGTGCAATAAAAATGAAGGTAATAATACGTAAAAACAAACAAAAAAATGTTTTGTGAAGGATAATACCTACTCAGAAACAACATCGAACAGACACAATACTACTTCTCGAAACGTTTAAAGATCGTTTTTCTTGGAACCCTATATTATTGGATTCCTAACTATTTATTATTTCAAGTTCACCAGAATCCAACACGCAAAACAACTTTCCCCGTATTTATTACACTCGAATGCTTTCACGTGTGATTCGGGAAAAAGTAAAGACGCCGCAATGTTGAATATTCACAATTTTGCATGTAAGCCATCTACAGAATAAACATTCATCAACATATAATCACGTCTATATTCCTTGCGAGGATGTCGTGTGGTTACCGTCAAAAAAAAGGAATAAGACCACTCCATCTCGTTCCTATTAAGACGAATAAGGGACAGGCTTATAAACTTGGGATTCTTCTTTTAGGCGATGGGCTAACAACCTGTCACTTAAATAGTGACACAATCACAATTCTATCATTAAACCAAACAGCTGGCCAATCAGTTTTCGAAAAACTGTTGGCTCAGTCTACCCCGCAAGGGATAAAGAAGTGATAATATGTATGTAATATAATAATAACCTGATCTGTTGTTACATTTTCAATAGGGATTTGAGATTAAGTACATAACTTGACCCGTTTTAAAGCGGACCCGGTCCGAAGCGCAAAAACGGATGGAGTATAATTTTTATTTTTTTACACATATTGAGTTAGCCTCGAGTCTTGTGTTACGAGATACTAACTCGACGATAATATAGTTTTATAATAAATACTTATATAGATAAACATCCAAGACCCAGGCCAATCAGAAAAAGTTCTTTTCTCATCATGCCCTGGCCGGGATTCGAACACGGGACCTCCGGTGTCACAGACAAGCGTACTACCGCTGCGCCACAGAGGCTGTCAAAATTGGACAATTGGAAACATACGAAGATAAGACGATTATATTATGAAATACAATTATAAGATACTTTTAAATGCTAGCAGTCTCAACTTTTTGCGTTGTGAGCCGCTGAATAGAAAGTTCAATAAAGACGAAGTCCTTTATCAAACGGATCAAGTTAAATCGATCGGTGTTCAGCGCACAGTGACTTTTCATCACGTGTAATTGGATTCATGGTACTTTTACCGATGTACAAAAAAATAGGTAATAATTTTGGGGGTTAGGGATTTTTAGGGAAAAATTAGTTGAAATTTATATGGAAATGATGCCTTTGGAAATGATTTTTAAATTTCAGTTATGTTATTAAGTGTTAAAGATAAAGCTTAGCTTTGTTTAAATAAATTTATCTAGATTTGTATAACATTGATTTCGGTAAAAGTTGAATATTCAATATTTGAAAGTACCTAAATCAGGTTTTATTTAAAGCAATAAAAATAAAAAAAGCAGAAAAAAGCAAGCTATAGCAAATCATGTTCCGAAAATTTGAGAGTGAGTTGGTACACCTGTGATACACATGCATAGTTTAACCACAAAATAATGTAAATCTCATACGCCAAAATTGAAAGCATAACTCTCCACTTTTGGGGAGTCAACCAAAATATAATCCAGGCATTAATTTATTCAGCCATACTGCGTCCTGTTACATATTATGCAAATTCGCCACGTGATTAAGTGCCCAACACTAGACATTACTTAAAATGGCCATAAAAAATGACCAGATTACAGGCACATTTATGTCACATAAAGACCAGTAATGGGTGCTGTAAATATTGCTTCTATTTCGCGGGCCGTGGGTCATTTTTGGGTAAATGTGCCCGCGTGAGCATATCTGGGTTGGATCTTTTTGGGCCATTATGGATGGTTTATTTTATTTCACGTTGTAAAGTAGATTAAGGAGACATATTTCTTTTGTTGGTGATTCGTTACGCCTTTTTTTTGTTACGCCTCTTTTAAAAGTTTTGGCAAAATTTATATCGTTGGCTGCCTTCATGACACCATCTTTCTCTCTCTTTTATTTTGCAATATTAACTCAATTAACAAGGCCATGTGGCGCCGGCAAAGTAGAAAATCCCCATATCTTTCCGTGGGTATCGTAAGAGGCGATTAAGGGTTTAAGCGGTAGGAACAGCGCCTCCTACGCTGATATGACAACATAGACCAGAATCAATAGACACTGTGGTCTCCATCCCGCCTGCCCAAAATTCCCCCCAATTTGTGGGTAGGCCTTAGTCCAGCAGTAGACTTTTATAGGTTATTCAGGTAGCCATTTCTTTTTAAGACATCTCCTACAATATGTCTAATCAATGAATGCATTTAGACGTGTGTGATGGTGTAGTATTTTTCTGCAGTGCTGATAAATATCACAATGTAAAATGTTCTTTTATTCCGTTAAAAACGCAAATATCCTCTCATAAAAAATTCACTCGTAATATGTAAGCCCTTTTAAAAAGTCATTCAGTACGAGATTAATGCGTTTGTTATACATTTGCGTAATAGTTTACATGGAATACTTAAAAATAAAGGACGTTCTAGAAGTTTTTTTTTATTATACACGGGACAGATTATACTGATTGAGTTAGCCTCGAAGTAAGTTCAAGACTTGTGTAACGACATACTAACCCAACAATTATATTTTATTGGATTTGAACCTGTGCCTTTATTTAAATCACGAAATTAACTAATAATAACAACATAATCACGTCACAACATAAAAGTGTCGTGTGGTTCCCGGCACCAATACAAAAAGGATAGGACAACTCCATCTCTTTCCCATGGATGTCGTAAAAGGCGACTAAGGCTTACAAACTTGGGATTCTTTTTTAGGCGATGGGCTAGCAACCTACCACTATTTTAATCTCAATTCTATCACTAAGCCAAATAGCTGAACGTGGCCATTCAGTCTTTTCAAGACTGTTGGCTCTGTCTAGCCCACAAGGGATATAGACGTGACCATATGTATGTACATCATAAACGTCTTAACGACATAAAAACCCGCGTTCAGCTGTATGGTTGTTGGTTCCTGGGGTATTGGTTGTTGGTTAATTAATATGGTCCATTTGTATTTAAATGAGGATAAAAGCTGAGCTGTATTACCTACTGATGTTATATTAATTGGCTATTTACAAGATTGATTAAAAATCTCGTTAAAATCAATTGAGAGTAAAATCTGTTGTTATTTCATTTTCAATCATATTTATTTTGTAACCCATGTCAGTGGAATCAAGAAATCTTGTTTATTCAGACTTCTTCTTCTTCCTTACATTTTCACCTCTCTAGATAATTGATTAACTAACAAGAAAAAAGAGTAATTTGAATGTATTGTGTCTTTCCTTTAAACGTAGAGGCGGCAGTGTCAATTACTACAAATGCATTAAAAAATATTATTAAAAAAAAAACAGCCCTCTGTCTTATCATAGATATTGGAATATTTAGTCCTACTCTTATATTAAACATACATACATACATATGGTCACGTCTATATCCCTTGCGAGGTAGACAGAGCCAACAGTCTTGATAAGCCTGAATGGCCACGTTCAGCTATTTAGCTTAATGATAGAATTGAGATTCAAATAGTGACAGGTTGCTAACCCATCGCCTAAAAAAGTATAAATATATTAAACATAGATACACAAAGACAAATAGAGACGACATGCCTTTCTATGCCACTAGTTCCATTGTATTGTCATGAAGATTTCCTCTCAATAGGTCCCAAAGGAACGCCAGTTAGTCCCGCTGCTAGTATGCAGGCGTTTCTATGCTCTTGTAAGACACAAGCTTATCCAGTTTGATCATTGAGTGTAGTTTATTTTGTACTAGCGACCCGCCCCGGCTTCGCACGGATGCATAGCCGATACTAAATATATCTCTATTAAAACTAATTAAAGGATCGCCCGCAAAGCGGCTAACTAAGTCTTGCTCACTTCGCAACGGGCCGTGCAGCAGAAATCGTAATATTTTAATTTCACCACAAGTTCAAAACCAAACGTCCAATTTTAATCATTCAAAGACCAAATATTATCTACATAAACTGTACTTATTGATGAAATTTTTTTTTGATAAGGATTAATAGCATGAGTAAAAAAAACGCGTTTAAATGTAGACCAAAAAAAATTCAAGATTTTTAAATAAAAATGTGGTTGTTGTGCCTCACTCGACATAGATAGGTATAGTGTGTCGCGGACTTTTTTGTAGATATTTATAAGATCTACAATTAATTAAAACATTTTATGGTTCTATCTTTTGTAGTTTAGACAGCGTACGCAAAATAAGTAACTTTTTGGTTGATTTTTTTCAGTTTGTGTCCGAAAAATCCAAATATATTACGGAACCCAATTTTTTTCCAAAATAAAATATAGTCTATGTTACTCGTGGATAATGTAGCTTTCAAATGGTGAAAGAATTTTTAAAATCGGTCTAGTAGTTTTTGAGCCTATTCATTACAACCAAACAAACAAAGTTTTCCTCTTTATAATATTATTATATTATATATTATATATATAAGTGTAGATGAAGACTGTCAAGATTTTATTTTGTTATATAAGAATTCCTTGCCATATTCTTTAAGAGGTGTACTACTAACGTTGTATTATTGGCGTAAATAAATAAATAAATGAATTTTTTCGGGCTCCTTGACAGTTTGTCGGTTGACGCTCTTGAAACTGCATCGAACCGGTACTATCAAAAATAATGAAGACATAACTGGTAAGGATAGACGCTGCTAATTAACAGCACTGCCGCCATTAACCGGGTAGCGCTTACCGGCGATAACTGGATCCGGGCAGTTGCGACTAGACTAATCCGGATAAATGAGACGCAAAAGATGACATCCATCCGTTAATTGGGAGGCGAAATGAAGTGGGCATGAGGGGACCTTGGTAGGGACTAGTTTTTAGTTGAGGCTTCGTTCCAGTGGGAATATTTCCAGTATGCTAAGTTTCAATTTAAGATCGAAAGATGAGATATTTTATTTTTGTTTTGTTTGATAAAAATATAATTTAATGTATGACTGAAATTTGAAAGGAAAGAATGTAATAATTCATATCTAAAGGAAATACATACATGCGTTCATATAATCACGTCTATATCCCTTATGGAGTAGACAGAGCCAACAGTCTCACAATTACTAAAGATTCCGTTCAGCTGTAAAAAAATGGAATTGAGATTAAAATAGTTTTTAGACATAGAATTGAGATTGAAAAAATATTACAGACTAATGAAACGTCTCAGGTAAGAGTGATAAGAGATTATTTAAAAATTGTTAGAATAACTACAATCTTTGTTATGACTAGATTTACGATCTCTAAAAGGGCGTGATTTTAGCTATAGCCACGAGATCCAGCAAGTTGCCACCAGGGGATAGCGAGCTACTTAACCTGATGAGCGTTGAAGTAGACCAAAGGCCAAATCCCCGGGCGGTGAAGGTGAAACTATAGTACCATCAAGTGACAAAGACAAACTGCATAAAATATAATACTAATTAACCATTACAACAAATCATACTTAGCAATGACTCGTAAAGGCAGAAACAATATTTCCCCTAGCGGAATAACAAAGGCTTCTTGATAGTGGGTATTAGATATTGTTGAGAACTTACTCAGAAACTTAAAGCTCGTGATGGATGGCTCACTCCTTTGTCTGTCAACTTTATACTTCTAGTAAATTAATAATGATTTTCCCGTAAGCTTGGGAGGAGTGTTTTACCCTAAGGATGTAATGTTCATAAAATTTTTAGTTGACAAAATGTATTCTACATATACCTACCTATTTGTAATGCACTTTAGAATCTCAATCTCTTTCACAGGAATGTCGTTAAGGCCATTAAAGAAATAAGCACTTTCCATTCAGATTGTTGGCTGGTTGCTTTTTTCCTTGATCTACATAAGTACATAAATTAAAAAATTGTGTATATTAGCTTCTGTGTCTCGGCCAATGACTATATCGAAGTTATGTTTATTAGTTTGTTAAGTGACAGATGCAATTACGGTGACATTCAGGCAACTGGGTGTGTTAGCATTGTTCCAACATGGTTTAGGATCCAATCCAGGGTCCTTGGTCATAGTCTAATTAACGTAATTATCTTCTTTTAGTTGATAAGCTAGCACCTGTAACTATCTATTACTGAATCATAATTCCATCATTAAGCCGTCCATCTGAATGTAATCTTCTGAACTTATAATTGGTACATTCCTCTCCGTATAAACACCGTGTACTATATTCAGTCTAGGAATGTTATTCAGCCGAAGGTATCACGATATAACCTTTAGCGTTATATTTAAGTTTACACTGCACTATTGGAATAGCCATAAAAGTGTCGATATTCTGATAGTGATGTGATAATCCAGCCGTTAACGTTTTAACCGCGCAGTTAAGGTGTCTAAGGGTGTACTGTCGATAGTTGCAAATTGTAGCATGTTTTTTTTTAGATGAGAAAAAGAAATTACCCACTAGCTGTTGCCCGCGACTTCGTTCGCTGTAAACATACTGAGAGTACACTGTTAATCTCAATAAAAACATCTGACCCTCTTTATGGCTTTCTTAGGAGAGTGGACGCAGACATTTTTATATACAGGATTTTAAGTCAGACCAAGCCAAACATTTGAAAATCACACCGAAGTAAAAGTTTCTCAGTGATGCGAGTTCAAACATACAGTCAAATAGTAATTCTAAAAATAATATGCTTTTGTCGGTTATATTATAGATCCTTTATAGCGAATTTCTAAATCGCTCAGTTACAATTTAAATAACGTTACGACACGTTTAAGTACCCGTTACTTATACCCTAAGTAAAAAAAAAGATGTCATAACGTATTTAAAAATGGAATCAGCTGTTGCCGTAATCAAATAATTTAGTGTAACCACTCTTGTGTTATGCTTAAACCGTTGCATTCCATTGTAACTGGTTTAATAAACCCAGTTTAGCGACAACGCTAACAAGATCAAAGTATTTGTGTAGGACGCTTAAATTAAGCTAATCTTGTTTACACATTATTCCAGTTAAAACAAATTAAATTTTCCGTTTCCAACGTCGACCGTCACCGGGCGGGTGTTATATTGTTTTGAATTTTAATTTTTTGGAATTAAATTAAATTAAATACGGAAAAGGCTGTGCGGTTTGTGTGTTACCGTTAAAATTTATGTTATAGTCGGAAATGTTATTACGAAAATTAACACGTGTAGAGATTTTTGGTCCAGAACAAGGACCTAATGAAATGTAAATCCACTTCAGATATAATTTAACTGTTGTAAACGACTTATTTATCATTTCCCTAGAGATTTATATATACTATTTGTCGTATGGTTCCCTCCACTTTTGAATAAGACCAACCCATATCTATCCCATGGATGTCGTTAAAGGCGACTGGATTGCGCGAGTCAGATTTTTACAACATGGGACTCTCATATGACCTTTTAAATCTTTGCAGGGGAACCATATATCTTATTAAATCATGGTGTATACCCAGTAATCCAGCTGCAGTTGTGGTTTCCTCATAAGGGGAGGTTTCCTCATGATGTTAAATGCAATGAAACAAAAGTACATTACTCCGAAACGAGCCATTGGTACATGGCCGTTGTGGTATTTAAACCTGTATATCACGCTTTTTTGTCTAGCACTTTTAACCGTTCGACCGTCGCAGCTCTCAAACAGAACTCTTAAATGTAGCACTAAAAAATAAAAATCGAAACTCTAAGCAGGCGAAACCGCGCTACGAAGATAGTTTCAAAAGTAAACTCCTATCAATATTGTTAACTAGCTGTGCCTGCGACTTCGTCCACGTGGAATAGTTATTTTGGGCATCATTGAAGCCCTCAAGGATGCTCCTTCCCCGATTTTTTCACATTTTTCATTATTTATTCGCTCCTAATAGTTGCTAGTAGACGTTATATAGCCTAAAGCCTTCCTCGATAAATGGTCTATTCAACACAAAAATAATCTTTCAAATCGAACCAGTAGTTCTTGAGATTAGCACATTCAAACAAACAAACAAACAAACTCTTCAGTTTTATAATATTAGTATAGATAAATCTAAGTGCCTATTTAAACTAAAAAAAAAATATTCTAATAGAATTATAATCAGAAATATGTACCTACAACTTACAAAAGAAAAATAAATGAAAACAAAGTTGAAACGCCTGTGCAATACTATCTTGTCGTCTTCGGGTCTTCCCATACTCCCTTAGGGGAGTCGGAGTAGATTGGTCAGGGCTTTTAGCCCTCTTCAATGGCATCATCGCTGCCTACGACTGTAGGCAGGTCGATGGGGCGGCCGTAACGGCCTGGGTCTTCACGTCTTCATACACTGGGAGTTCCCATCGGCGGCGGCGTCGTCACTGGTCGACAACGTCTGCCGCAAGGCAGCGAGGGGAGAGTTTCACCCGACGGCCCGGAGGGCGGGCGTGGAGCGGCGCGATGCCGCGCAGGTGGCTGTGTGATGACGCGTCCGCTCTCTCGAAGATCTAGTTCTCCCACTTCAGGTCCTTGAGGATCGTCGAGTTCCTCACGTAGCGCGGAGCTCTGACGACTGCTCTGAGACTTTAGTTCTCTTGGGCGCTGAGTCTTCTCCTGTTGGTCTCAGAGCAGAATGCGTACCACGCCGGGGCCGCGTATGTGAGGCGGGATCTGACGTACGTTTGGTAGATCCCGATTTCGTCCTCAGGGGGAGGCCTCAGGAGGAGAGAACTACGTGAGGTCTCCCCCTGGCTGCCTTGGTCATGAAGCTTGCGCTCGCCTCCTGCCCCTTTTATCCCTGCCGCCGCTAGCCGCGTCGAGCGCGGCAACCGTTTCAGTATTTACGCGCGATGGCTTGTTAGGGTATTTTATTTCATGTATAAGTTTGGTGTTTCTATACCGATTTCGATGATTTTTTTTTTTATTGAATAGGTACTTGTTGGAGCATATATACATAAATAAAGAATATTAATTTAATATTTTTACACCATTTCATAGACAATGTTTAACTTTGTAGGATTAGTTTCTGAACGACAACGCGGCGGTTGTCTATTGCATTTATATCCGTTTCCTTAATTCACAAAAAAATCACGCTAGATCTTGTGCTCGCCATAACCTCATTTCGCAAAAATATTGTCATCAAAAGAAATAAACGGAATTACACAGGCATTTGAACCAAAGGAATCATTCATTTCAAGACCCAAGCGCCAACATACGTTGTGGACCTTCGTCGCCGCATGAAGACATAGAACCAGCGAGGTTAAGACGTCGGAGGAACTGCTGCATACATTCGGTACGGCCAGCCATCCTTCCTAACCTCGTCCCTGTGAGTTCAATCTGTGCTAATACCGTGCTTTGTTCATATTTCAGTTCTTGTGCATCGCTATAGTCAGCTTTGTGCCGTTGCTAGCATCGGCTGACGCCACAGTACGAACAGGAATATTCACAAACCGTAAGTCCTTTCACAAACAACCAAAATGAGCCTAGTTAATGATGAAGCTAAGCCTAAATCTCGCGATAGGTCTCCGTACAGTAGGCCCCCTACCGCCTTCTGTGACAAAGATAGTGAGAAGTTGACTGATTTAGTAAAAGGCAGAGGCATAATCAAAGGTCGCCTCACAAGACTAACAACCTTTATTAATAGCATAACTCGAGATCAATTAAATAGTCAAAAATGCATTGATTTAAAACTGCGTATGCAAGGCGCAGCCAGCTTACTTACTGAATTTAATAATATTCAAACAATGATTGAGAAGATAGTGATAGACTCTGATTTAGATTGCCAATTAAATCAACGAGATTTATTTGAGGATAGCTATTATAGTGCCTTGTCACGAGCTGAATACTTACTTAACCGAGCCGAAGTCTCTGATGGCTCCAGTGTGTGTCATAGTAAAATAAAATCAATTAAATTACCTGTCATATCTATGCCTACATTCGATGGTTCATATGAGCATTGGCTCGAGTTTCGAGATACATTTATGTCTTTAGTTCATAATTCTAATGAAATTAGCGATATTCAAAAATTTCATTACCTGAAATCCTCATTAAAGGGCAGTGCGGAGTTGGTTATAGATTCTGTGGAGTTCTCAGCCAGCAATTATACTATAGCATGGGAATTACTTCTCAATAGATACAATAATAGCAGTATGTTAATACACAACCATGTTAAGGCCTTATTTACCATTCAGAAATTAACTAAGGAGTCGTACCACATGCTCAGGCGCCTAATTGATACAATACTTAAGAATTTAAGAGCTTTAAAAATGCTTGGTGAACCCACTGAGCACTGGGATACACTGGTCATATTCATAGTCACTTCTAAATTAGATGAAACTACTGAACGCGAGTGGGAGCAATATAAGTGTACTATTCGTAAACACAATGAAACTAAATCATCACTAAAGGTGGATGATCTACTCACCTTTCTCAGGGACCGTGCTGAGATGTTGGAAACATTGCAAGCCTCTCATAGTAAGATTAATCTTGATTCCAAAAAACAAACTACACATAAGGCTCAATGCAATGTCTCCACCAAGTCACAACAAAGTCGCACTACCTATAAGAAGCCATGTTTAATGTGTTACAATGATCATGCACTGTATTCCTGTCCAAAGTTTTTGGATGCTAATATAGACACTAAACTACACTTTATAGCTACCAACAAGTTGTGTGAGAACTGTTTACGCTCTGGACATACGTTAGAAACATGTAAGTTTGGTCCGTGTCGAAAATGTAATAGAAAACATAATACGCTAATTCATAGTGACACGTCTAATGACGCTCAAGTAATGACGCTTCATTCAAATTGCAATAATCGTGAGCCGAGAGATGTACCGACCGCGCCCGCGACCCCCGCGGTCCCCGCGGTCGACGTCCCCATGCATCGGTCTAGCACGGCACAGGTAAACAAGCCGCACATAGATAACACTCGCTATACGTTCAATAATCAATCAGTTAAAAGTATAAATTCTGTTTTATTATCGACTGCTATGATTGAAATAGCGGATAATCACAATAATTATCATATTGCACGCTGTCTTCTCGATTCAGGAAGTCAACTTTGTTTTTTGTCTAAGGATTTATGTACAAAACTTAATGTTACTTTAATACAGTCCACTTGTGAAATACGAGGAATAGGTAACTCGGTTACAAACTCAACACAGATCTGTGATGTTAAAATAAGATCGCGCACCGGTGCCTATTCTACGAGTTTAAAATGTTTTGTGTTGCCTTACATTTCATGTACATTGCCGGCGGTTGCATATGATCAAAACGAACTATTCATCCCTGAACATATACAGCTAGCCGATCCATTATTT
This sequence comes from Amyelois transitella, assembly GCF_032362555.1. Lineage (NCBI taxonomy): Eukaryota > Metazoa > Arthropoda > Insecta > Lepidoptera > Pyralidae > Amyelois > Amyelois transitella. Next base: position 11,080,160 of record NC_083509.1, read on the forward strand.
TACGAGTCCCACAATATTGACATTTTGATTGGCGCAGAAATATTTTGGGATTTATTATGCGAAGGTAAAATAAGGTTACCAAATGGCCCAGTTTTACAAAACACAAAATTAGGTTGGATAATTTCAGGGCCTATACACAGTAATACGCACAATATTGATAGGTCTTTCCAATGTAATTTTTCGCACGCTATTGAAACACAATTACGGCAGTTTTGGGAACTAGAGGAACTGCCTAAGGCTAGTCTCACACACACGGACGACGAGCGTGCTTGCGAAGAACATTTTATTAACACTACAACGCGCACAAGTGATGGAAGGTTCTGCGTACATCTGCCGCTTCAGAAGTCACCAGCTAGCCTTGGCGAGTCGTACACTCAGGCTAAAATTCGTTTTTTAGTTTTAGAAAGACGCCTCGAACGTAATATTACTTATAAAAAATTATACACTGATTTCATACATGAATACCTTGATTTGGGTCATATGAAAAAGGTAAGTTCATATGGAACACCACATTATTTTTTACCACACCATGGTGTATATCGGGAGCATAGCTCTTCAACCCGATTGAGAGTAGTCTTTGACGGAAGTGCTGCTACTAGTAATGGAGTATCCTTAAATGACATTCAGCTTGTCGGGCCGCCACTACAAAGTGAACTATTTGATATTTTATTGCGGTTTAGACGATATAGGTTTACTGCGTGTGCAGACATACAAAAAATGTACAGGCAGTGCCTATTACATGAGTCACAACGCGACATGCAACTGATTGTCTGGCGGGATAATCCTTCTGAGCCTTTAAGTATGTACCAGCTCAACACCGTGACCTACGGCATGGCAGCGTCACCCTATCTTGCTGTTAGATGCCTCAAACAGCTGGCACTTGAGTGTACTGACCCTGATGTAAAGAGAATCATCTCTGAGGACTTTTACGTTGATGATATGATCACAGGTTGGGATGATAAACATGAATTATTATCATTTTGTAACAAGACTTCAAAGTGTTTACAGTCCGGTTGTTTTCCATTGAGAAAATGGACATTTAACTTTCAATGTGATCAGTCATCAGGTCCGTTCAGCGCAGGTAAGGAGTTAACATTAGGTGATACTGTTCAGTGCAAGACTTTGGGTTTAGGATGGTACAACACTAGTGATGAATTTTATTTTAATACGCAATTTAAGAGTGACACTAACAAGATAACAAAACGTAGTATTTTATCACACATATCTCAAATTTTTGACCCCCTTGGTTTAGTTAGTCCAATTATAATAATAGTGAAAATATTATTACAGCGACTTTGGTTATTGCAATTAGGTTGGGACGATGTGGTGCCAAGCGATGTTCTACTTACATGGACTAAGTTTGCGAACGCCCTATCGGAACTTAACACCATTCGTGTGCCTCGTCATGTTATTAACACTACTGCTACACATTCGGAGTTACACATTTTTACCGATGCATCGCAAGTAGCGTACGGCGCTTGTATTTACGTACGCTCAGTCAGCAGTGACAATAATTCATTGGTGAGACTGTTGTGCTCAAAAAGCAAGGTTGCTCCTTTGAAGCCCGTTAGTATTCCGCGGCTAGAATTATGCGGAGCTTTATTAGGTGCAAGGCTATACGACAAAGTGAATAAGGCACTTCATTTACAATTTAAAAATATTATGTTTTGGACTGACTCAACAATTGTACTAGGCTGGTTACACATGCCACCTAACTTACAAAAAACTTTTGTACAAAATAGGACATCAGAAATACATGAGTTGACGAGGGAACTTCCTTGGCGTCATGTAAGTGGAAAAAATAATCCAGCTGATTTAGTGTCCCGCGGTATGTCGCTAGAAGATCTCTCAACTTCTACGTTATGGTGGGAGGGCCCGGCCTATCTTCGCCAGCCCGATTTTAGATGCGATCTGGTGCCTTCATTTATAAATGGTTTGCCTGATGAGTTACCAGAGTTAAAATCGGGCGTGACGCTTTCTGCTGTGCCTGATAAAGTTTCCGAGTCTTCCTTGTTTCCCTTCTATAGATTTTCTCAATTTAATCGCATGAGACGCGCTGTCGCATACGTAAATCGGTTTATTTATAATTCACGCAATACTAATAACCCGCGATCAGGCGTCCTATGTGTCGATGAATTGAGAGAGTCTGATATAACTTTAGCTAGGCTGTCTCAATTGGAATCTTTTCCAGTTGAATACATGTCGCTTACTAAAAATAATTGTTTAGGACATAAACACAATTTAGCAAAGCTAAGTTTATTTATTGATCACAATAAATTAATACGTGTAGGTGGTCGTATTTCCAATTCACAAATTTTCTCGTTGGATAAAAAACATCCAATACTCATATCTGGTAGCCATCCTTTTGCTACTTTGCTATTTCGGTATGAGCACACCCGTTTGTTACATGCAGCTCCACAAGCGCTTTTATACAATTTGCGAGAGACCTGGTGGCCTATTAGTGGTAGGAATCTTGCTAGGAAAGTGGTACATAATTGTATTGTTTGCAAGCGGTTAAGGGGAAAAACTCCAACTCCTTTAATGGGGAATTTACCAATGGAACGTTTGGACGCTACTTTTCCTTTTATGCGTTGTGGTGTCGATTACGCCGGGCCAATGCTCATGCTAAATCGTAGGGGTAAAGGTTCGAGGACTACAAAATGTTATATTTGTATTTTTATTTGTTTCGTGACTCGTGCCATTCACTTGGAGCTAGTCAGTGACTTGTCCACTGAAGGGTATTTACTTGCATTAAAAAGATTTATATCCAGACGTGGCAAACCTTTAGAAATATTCTCCGACAACGGTAGAAATTTTGTTGGGCTTATGAATGAATTTAAAAAGTTTATAAATAATTGCTCATCGGAGATAATAGATTACGCAATAAGTCAAAATATCAAGTTTACTTTTCTTCCTCCATATTCTCCTAATTTTGGTGGTTTGTGGGAGGCTGGAGTGAAATCCTGTAAGTATCATTTACGACGTGTCGTAGGAAATGCACACTTAACCTTTGAGGAGTTTAGCACGGTTTTGGTTCAGATTGAAGCCGTTTTGAATTCCCGTCCCCTTAGTCCTATGTCCACAGATCCGCAAGACTTCACTCCTTTGAGCCCAGCTCACTTTTTGCTTGGCCGTCCACTTACTGCGCCTGCTTGTGAAGACGTGACTGAAATTTCGACGAATCGTCTTACTCGCTATCAACGTGTGGAACAGATTCGCCAGCATTTCTGGTCCAGATGGGCTAAAGAATATGTTTCTGAACTACAAGCAAGGACCAAGAGAACAAAGGATGATACTCCGTTGAAGCCCGGAATGCTCGTCGTTATCAAGGATGATAATTTGCCGCCTTTGAAGTGGCATCTTGGACGAATCATCGACATCTTCCCAGGAAAGGATGGCGTTGCAAGAGTGGCAGACATACGGACTTCGACGGGCATTGTCAAACGATCGTACAGCAAGATATGTCCTTTGCTCGAGTAGCAGAGAACACATTGAAAGCACGAGCTTCCAAGGCCGGGGGCATGTTGGAGCATATATACATAAATAAAGAATATTAATTTAATATTTTTACACCATTTCATAGACAATGTTTAACTTTGTAGGATTAGTTTCTGAACGACAACGCGGCGGTTGTCTATTGCATTTATATCCGTTTCCTTAATTCACAAAAAAATCACGCTAGATCTTGTGCTCGCCATAACCTCATTTCGCAAAAATATTGTCATCAAAAGAAATAAACGGAATTACACAGGCATTTGAACCAAAGGAATCATTCATTTCAAGACCCAAGCGCCAACAGTACTTATATTAATTTTTAAGAATTACGAATGAGTGAGAGTGTTATTGGTATTATAAACGTCAGAGTAAAGAAATATAATCAGAAATCTCCGAACTGCTAAGCTATTAGGAATTATACGTGTTATTGTGAGCCAACCAAAAAAGATAGACTTATGCTGTCTTGGGATATTTTTTTAATAATTTAATGTAGAATATTTCCGTTATACATGGTTTCGCTGTATCTTTAACCATTAAGGCTGCACACGCGACGGAAGCTTAAAAAATCAAGTAACTTCTCCCGTTTTCCCAACATTTCTTTTCACTGCTCTGCTCCTAGTGATTGTAGCGTAATGAAAAGTATACTATAACCTGCTCAGGAGTATGAAGAATAACTGTACCAAGTTTCGTTCAAATCCGTCAAGTAGTTTTTGTTTCTATAAAGAACATACAGACAGACAGACAGACAGACAGACAGACAAAAATTTTACTGATTGCATTTTTGGCATCAGTATCGATCACTAATGACTCCCTGATAGTTATTTTGAAAATATATTCCATGTACAGAATTGACCTCTCTACAGATTTATTATAAGTATAGATAGATAATAATATCATCCATATCTTTTTCATGGATGTCACAAAAGACGACCAAGGGAAATGTTTATAAAATGGGGGATTCTGCTTATAGTCGATGGGCTACTTACTATTTGAATTTCAATTTAATCATGAAGCCATACAGCTGAAAGATAGTTTCAAAAGAAAACTCTATCAATATTGTTAGTAAAAATATCAGTATGGACAAAATCAAATTACTATTCCGCCACACAGCCAAGCTATACGTCTCTATTAATACAAAACCTACAAGATTGCTATCTTTCCATAAGCCACGACAAATGTGTATAGGACACTGTTATTCCTCGTTATTCAGAAGTGATAAAGTGTTATCGCGACTATGCAAACAAAACATACTCGGTTCCAGACATATCCTATGTGGTTATTGGAAATACGCGGCCAACCGACCGGGAAATTGTGTTGGGAGAATATAAACCTAATCTACTTGCTCTTGAAACTTAAACTTTCGAGTCGAAAACGGGATAATTTGGGGCTCGTTTAAAATTTAGTCTGGAATACTTGCGATTGGACCAAGGGTTGGTAGAAACGACTTTTTTAAGTCCTGGTTGCAACGGTTGTTTAAGAATAGGACCATATCTTTGCAATGGATGTGGTAAAAGGCTACCAAGGGAAATGCTTATAAACTGGAGGATTCTGCTTATAATCGATGTGCTAGCTGTCACTATTTGAATTTCAATTCCATAATTACACAGTTGTACGTGGCCTGTCAGTCTTTTCCAAAACTGTTCGGCGTTGTCTACCCCGCAAATAATATAGTCGTGCGTAAGTATATACTATGTTAAATATGTGATTAATGAACTTTCTAGGGAATAGATAGAATAGACAGAAGGCCGTAGTTATATTTTTTAACTTGTTGCATAGTACCCATTGCTTTGAAGCATTAGAAGTCTTTATCAAAATTTCTTCCCAATCTTTTATTTTTACGTAAAAAATAATAATGGAGGCCCCATTATTATTCTTTACGTAAAAATAAAAGTCTATAATAAATTTTACTGATCACACAAATCAAGATATTTTTTTACAAATAGCTCTTTTTACAAAAAAATCATCAAATTTAAATCAAAATCAACAATTTAAATCAAGCAAGTTAATATTTAAATATACTCTTTTTAAATTCTGATTCATGGCCAATGTAGCAAAATACTAACGTCACTAATAGATAATCGATTATTTAGCAATACCTTTTCAAAATACCACACCACGTAAATGTTGTATTTCGACTAGCTTCCGCAAATATTCCTCAGTTTGTAAATGTATGTACTGTTACATCCTCAGCGATATCTTTAATTTTCAGCACTAGACTTAAAACGTAAAATTCAGTACTCTTAATGACAGAATTAGTGCAATACTTTCTTTTCTTTCGTTTAATAAATAGATATATATGGGGCAAATTACACAGATTGTGTTAGCCTCAAAGTAAGTTTGAAAATTGTGTAACGAGATACTAACTCAACGATACTATATTTTATAATAAATACCTACCTATATAGATAAACATCCAAGACCCAGGCCAATCAGAGAAAGTTCGTTCCTCATTATGCCCTGATCGGGATTCGAACCCGAGACCTCCGGTGTCACAGCCAAGCGTATTCACCACTGCGCCACAGAGGCCGTCCTACTAAACATATAAGACAGTAATTTGATTTTACTAACAACGCTGACATTAAAATACTCATTAGAGGTTTAAGAAAAACTAAAGAGCCATTAGTTCGATAACTTTTCATTCATTCTTTAAAGCTGAGCTATTAGAAATTATTGATAAATTAACACAATAATTATCCATTTGGAGTCCAAAGAAATACCCTTTATCTTTAACTATGATTGCGAATACCTGATTCCAGTCTCTTCAAGACCGTCTCTGTCTACCCCGCAAGGGATAACGTGACTATATGTATGTATAATTGCGTAAGACTCCATCTCTTTTTTACAGACAAGTCTAGCGATGCAAACTATCACAGGTCATTGTTCCATGTTATAGTAATTATAATTGTTAGTCGGCGTCGGCGCTGCTCATGGATTTCATTAGAACATACCCGAGTAGAGAATTTGGCTGCCTCGGGAATCAGGTATTACGTTCGAAAACGTTTCGAAATGATCATAATAGTATATATTAGGCTTCCCACCGCACTGAATTTGATACGCCCTAATTAAATTTCATAATACTGATTCGTTTATATGGTTCCAACGTTATTTTCGATTGGTTGCGAATGCGATATGAATTTCGCAAGTAAAATTTTGTTAATCGTATCATACGAGTATTCTGAAGCGCTTTCTTTAGTAAGAATTTTACGTTAGATTTAAGGAATGATAACTTTTGCGTTGTCCCTGACCGTTCAACGGTCCTTAGTCAACCAAAAAAACGTGAATTCCACTCTGTCTGTTTGTTTGTATCTAGCTCAGAGACTATAATACATACATACATAGCATCACATCATGAAACGACTCGTAGGCCACTCTTAGCTGTTTCGATTAATGATAGAATTGAGATTCAAATAGTGACAGGTTGCTAGTCCATCCAAACAGCTTATCGTGGCCTATCAGTATTTTCAAAACTGTTGTCTCTGTCTACCCGCAAGGAATATAAACGTGATTTTATGTATGTATCGTATTGATGAAAAGGTCTTCACGTGAGATCCAAATTCCAGATAAAAAAAGATATTTTACCTATCTCTGTAACCGCACAAGAATTTAGCCAACAAACCATAACAATTTTACTATATCGTCCCTAAATAAAGGTACAATCTGTCCCACTTCCAAAAGATGGCTCCTGTCGAAATGCAAATACATATTTGAAAGGACTTCCCATAAGTTCGATACGTATCTTGGTTTGAGATCAACACAACCTTTCAAGTTCACTTGCCCTTGTTAAAATCCTCAGGGAATCCTCCAATCTTGTGGTATTTTATATGAAATGATAAAGTTTGGGAACGGACGAGTTCATGTCACTGGGCGAAAGATGATTCAGATTTAAAATACGTGACTCCAAAATTGTCCTTCTCTATGAGTGTATATATAAATACATACAGCACGTCTAAATCCCTTGCGGGTTAGACAGAGCCAACAGTCTTGAAAAGACTGTTAAGCCACGTTCAGCTGTTTGATATAGATTTTTTATCCAAGAGCGGTGGTCGAGCCGTGTGGTTCCCGGCACAAGTGAAAAAAGAATAGGTTCACTCCATCTTTGATGTTGTAAAAAGCGACTAAGGAATAGGCTTATAAACTTGGGATTCTTCTTTTAGGCGATGAGCTAACAACCTGTCACTATTGAAATCTCAATTCTTCACTAAGCAAATGAGCCGATCAAAGCCTATCAGTTTTTCAAGACTGTTGGCCCTGTCTACTCTGCCAGGGATATAGACGTGACTATTTATACATATATGTAGTATCCATGAAAGTGGTCATACGCACGACCAGCTATACAAATCTAGATTAAATTGACACGGTACTTATTCGGTAAAAAAAAAAACAACTTATTCCCCAGGACCCAACCAATAACAGTAGCCAAATATTCACTTTAATTCTGATCAAAGGATGTCTTAGAGATGAATTAATATTTGCACCGATCTTTATGGACTCCTCCAAACTACTTAATGGAAAGTCACAACTTTTTAGTCCGATAAAAGCTTCCTCAAAATTGCTAGAGAAGTATTTGACTATGACATAGAGTTTAAAGCATCTACAGCTTTTGTTCCTTCTGTGTTCCTTGGACTATGTTATGGTCTATGATATTCATGCATTCATCATCATATAGTCACGTCTTTATTCCTTGCGGGGTAGACAGAGCCAACAGTCTATGATAATATATTGCCTTGCCTTTGAACCTTTAAAATGCCTTTAAACGTTTAAAAAAAGCATAGGTAATACTTGTTTTTTTTATTAATTTTAGCACGTTTTCAACTCTTCAAATCGCGGTAGGGAGTACATACTGTGACGTTTATGTAGAACGTCGCAGGTAAGAGAGATGAGAGATAATTTAATGATCCATAGAATAACTGCATCAGCCTTTATTTGAACAATTTTTTTTTTAATTAGAGGCCGCGGGTTTAGCCATAGACACGAGATCTAGCAAGTAGCCGCTAGAGGAGAGCGAGCTACTTAATTTGGTGCGTGCTGTAGTAGTCCAAAAGAGAAGATTTTATAGGGCTCCCGAGCTATGAAGAGGGGCGCAGGGGAAACCGCAGTAGCGTGACGTCATAATACATCCCATACGGGGTAGAAAGAGCCGACAGTCTTGAGACTGTTAGGCCATACTCATATATTTTTTTGATGGAATTGAGATTCAAATAGTGACAGGTTGCCCTTCGCCACAAGAGGAATCCCAATTTTATAAGCATACAAGCTTTCCGCCCGCGGCTTCGCCCACGTGTAATTCGGTTATATATAGCGTTTTTTAATGATCTCGACAGGGCTTTTTCTTCCACAGGCTGAAATCTTGTTACAACTGGAATTAAATATAGCCTGTGTTACTCAGGGATGATGTAGCTTTCTAATGGTGAATGTTTGAAATCGATTCAGTAGTTTCGAAGTTTATCGATTACATGTGTAAACAAACAAACATATAAAAAAATAGATTGTTCCTCTTTATAATATTAGTATACATACAAATCTATATAGAAAAAGTAAAGCGAGACAAAATCATCGTCTCAAAAGAAAAAAAAAACAGGATTTATAGGACGAAGAGGCCTTACAGGATTTCCTTCTGTTTAAGTATTTGCGTCTGATAGTCATCATCCCATGTGAATGAGCTGATGATGGAAGGTACAACTCCTCAACGGTTAGGAGTTGAAAGAAAATTCTTACGAAGTTATACGTACATGTGAGGCTATTAGGTTGACCTGATAATAAAAAGTAAATCTCATTAACGTCAAGAATTTAGGTGAAAATGGATGCGGACAAATTTCGTCTCTTCACTTGTTTCCTTTTAGCTGTTTGTATGGGTAGTGTTAACACAAAATAGGGATTTAAAGGCGTGATGTTATTAATGTTATGCATGTATGTACATAATTATGTATGTTATTATGTATGTTAAAGAGACGACTGAAAGTTGTCATACAAAGTCTTTTTTTTTAAGGATGGGAAATCATCAAATGACCTCTCCCGCTCTGGGTGGAACGGAAGGGAGTGTCAGACTTTTACTGACTAAAACCCACCTCGTTCCTTCAGTTGTCCTTTGCGTTCCGGGGCCACGGTATCTCGTTAGAACTTTCCCGCAGCCCCGGCTCAGTTTATCCCGTTTCCCCCCCTTGGGGGTTGACATTTCAAAAATCCCTTCTTAGTGCTCACTTATGTTACTAAAGGAACCTCTGTTCAAAATCTCAGACTCCTATACCGAGCGGTTTCGGCTGTGCGTTAATAAATCAGTCACCCAATCGCACCCCCTAAATCACGATTGGAGGGTAGTTTGAAAAAACTTATAATGTCAAACATATTTACTTGCCTATGTACGTGTTCATGCCAAGTTTCAAGTTTATAAACCCAAGGAATAAGATTTTTCATAGAAACGTTTTTACCCCTTTTCCCCCCCTTGGGGGTTGAATTTCCAAAAATCCTTTCTTAGTGCTCCCCTACATATCCCAAGGAACCTACATTCCAAATTTCAGCTGTCTACGACCAGTAGTTTCGACTGTGCGTTGTCTGTCAGTCAGTCACTCAGTAACGGAAGAGTTTTATATATATAGATTCTTTAGTCGCCTTTTTCGACACCTACGCGAAAGAAATGGAGTGATTCTATTCTAAAGTGCCGAAAACCACACGGAGAAGATGAAGAAGAAAAAAGAAAAAGAAATAAATAAAGGAATAGGGACTCACTCAACGATATAGAAATATACGCAGGCGCAGGCTCAGTCAACTCTCTCTCATCTCTGCGTGTCCCCTCCACAGAAGTTTTTCGGGACCCAGGGTCCGCCTTCCGACTTCTCTCTCTCCACTTGGTAGAGCAAGAACCACGCAGGCTCTGTCAATGGCTGCTGTAAATAGTTTCCTTATAGATTCAAAAGCAACTTTAAAAACCGCAACAAAGATGGTAAAATGATTATAAACTCATTTCAGTATAACAGATGGCCGTAATTAGAAAATACAGTATAAACCACAATGTAAGTGCATAAACGCTAAGCTTCGTGATATTAATATTTTTATAAGATAGTCAGAGTACGTCGTTACCTGCCTTCAGTCAATTGCGTACCACAACCTCCTCGTCAAACTTACGAGCTCACATGAAAAGACTTATGAATGTGGATGAAGCGAAAGAAGTATGCAAGGTTCGTGGCAAGTGGAAAGATAAAATCGAATAAAATATTTAAGAGATGTAGTCTCTGTCTACCACTCCGGGAAAGAGGCTTATAAACCTGGGATTCTTCTTTCAGGCGATGAGCTAGCAACCTGTCACTATTTTAATCTCAATTCTATCACTAAGCCAAACAGCTAATAGCATTTTCAAGACTGTTGGCTCTATCTATCCTCACGAGAAACAGTTTGCTTATGTATTACAGACTTTCAATCAGCCGAAAGTCAATAAATGTCCATTTGTCATTAACTCAGAGCTCCATAACACGCAGAACGGTTGGAATTGTCATTATAATTGGCTTGGAACCGTTATGGCTCATTCATGACCGAAAGTTAATTAAAATGCACCAAACTTCTGCTCTGTGGTTATATTAAAGCTTTGAACGGATTTCGAGCTGGTTCAGGACAGAATCGGAATAGGAACACGTGCTTGCTCTTGGATGTCGCTGAAAGTGAGTAAGGGAATAATCTACTGCGAACTTCCATGGTGGTCTGATAGCGATGATAAAATAAAGCGTGTGCCAGCTAAGTCTTTTTTCGCGTATATTGTAGGAATAAATTAAAGGAAAGGCTTATAAACTTAAGGTTCTTCTTTTTAGGCAATCCATTCCAGCTAGTTATTTATTACTAGTTATATCCATTAGCAATGGTGTGAAACCAATAGATATGACAATTATTAAGTGATATGAAGTATCCCATAATCCTACTAATATTATAAATGCAAAAGTTTGTGAGCGTATAATTATGTCAATATGGAAGTTTGTTACTCTTTCACGCAAAAACTACTGAACCGATTACGATGAAATTTGGTACGTAGGTAGCTGAAGACCCAGAATAACATATAACCCACTTCTTATCCCGGAGTCCCCGCGGGATTGATAAGGTATCCATGCGGACGAAGTCGCGGCCTCTAGTAATAAATAAAGTTATTGAATTTGAATATAACAGCATACAAAAAACGTAAGAATACTACATTATTTATAATAAAACAGAATTGTCCATTCTCCATTCCACAATGAAGTTATAACTATGAATCCGCAAACGTTACAGCGGTGTAAAAGTTTAACGTAGCGCAGTAAACTGCAGCATTCATTGTTGGGCACATTCCTACCTCGTAAACGGTATGGTAATGTCCCATGATAATACCGTATGGGTTGAGTTTCACTTTTGACACTGGCAGGGTTAAAATGAATAGAAAACAATAGAATATAAAGACTTTAGGTTTAATTTTTTTACACTAATTCTCTCTTAGCGTGTAATTGCGATAGTTAATAGGAGAGGCCATCGTTTACTAGTCGCTCGCGTGTACTGATTTGTAGATATTTGGGTGATTCCCATTACCCTCTGACTCCCATTACCCTACTCTCCCCTATACGAAATTCAGGATCTGATGACGGCTATACATAGCTGTCACTTCTTCCTCCTGGCTTTAGTTCCGGTTGCATCCTCATCACTCTGAAGAGGACCCCGAGGTATGCCGGGACATGTCTTTTGACCATGGATTGAACCATCTTGGATTGGACGAGTCAGGTTTTTTACTCTCACTTCCTCTGACAATTCTTCAGAATTTCTCCTGCAAGCTAGCAAAACTAATGTAACGCAATAAATTCTTATAAATTTATTAACACACACATACATACATCCATATTATTACGTCTATATCCCTTGCGGGGTAGACAGAGCCTACAGTCTTGAAAAGACTGAATGGCCACGTTCAGCTGTTTGGCTTAACGATAGAATTGAGATTCAACTAGTGACAGGTTGCTAGCCCATCGCTTAAAAAAGAATCCCAAGTTTGTAAGCCTATCCCTTAATCGCCTTTTACGTCATCCATGGGAAAGAGATGGAGTGGTACTATTCTTTTTTGTATTGGTGCCGGGAACCACTCGGCACAACATCAATAGTAATATTCTTCAACAAAATGGGGTATCAAAGATATAATTGAGATTTTATACTCGTAATAAGAATTGTATTAACATCAATAGTTATATTCTTCAACAAAACAGGGTATCGACCTGTAACCCTGAGACAGCTGCGGTGGCCACACATTGGCCGGCTAATCCGCAGAGTAGCCGCACTTCGGACCATAGCCGCAACATAAATAAGAGGTAATTCCTCTGTCCTTACTTACAGGCTAGCTTTTTCATTTCGGACAAAGTCAGGGATAAAGAAACTATAAAGGCGCGTTGTCACATTCTATTGTAAATAAATATATGAACAACACCTAATAGCCTACAGGAACGATTATGCTAAGAAAATCATGAACACAATAATTTATAACAGAAGTGTCGTGTGGTTCCTGGCAATTAAGAATATCTCTTTCCCATGGATGATAAAAGAAGACTGAGGGAAAGCTTATTCGAGATTGTGAACTCTGTCTTCCCTGAGAGGAATAAAGACGTGACTATATATATGTATTTAATAGTAGGTATATACATTTACATACATAAAATCACACCTCCTTCCCGGAGCGGTAGACAGTGACTACATGTTTTAATTCTTCATCCTCATTCATTACTATCTTCATGCAAACTCTTCGGTTTAAATAACTCTTCACCTGATCTCATGATGACTCTGATTTGATTGAGGTAAACTTTACGTGTAAAAGGAACAAACATACAACCATACATCCCTACAAGCCAAGAAAATTGACGAATTAAAAATATAAACATGATGTAAATAAAGAAATAAATAGCGATGATCACAGAGAAACAAACCGTAATCTGCCTTTACTTTATGACGTCACACATGTAACCCACATATTTAAGAGGCTAATGCGACACAAATCGGGAAATACAATAGCCAAATCGGCCATTTGAAAACTCGTGAATTTGCCCCGGGAAATATTGGGGTCCACTCGCCGTGGGATGGCCCTCACAAATCCTGGCCCTCGTCAATTTATGCGACTTCAGTCCAACGATATTTACGTACGAGAAGATACTCTTCAATTGTAACAAGCAAGTTGAGAAGTGGACCGTTTTTCATGAGCTCTTGTTAATTTACCAAGTTTTGAAGAAAACATCGTGACGAACTCTGCAAATTCAGAATCAGTCCTACGATATTTACGTATGAGAAGATACCTATAGATAGATTTTTTTTTGAAAGAGCACCTAGATGGCGGCGATGGTGTCCGCACCCCATCACGTCTCGTTCCCGGCGGGAGCGGTATGCGGTCTGCTGAAAGCCGCTTTGCGACGATGAATGTAAGAGGAGGAATGAAGGATAAGATTGAGGAAGTATGCCAGATGATGGATGAAAGACGTTTGGATGTGTTGTGCGTGAATGAAACGAAGCGGAAAGGATGCGACGCGACGCAGCACGGCCCTTACACGGCGTATTGGTCTGGAATTTCCAGTACCAGCCGAGGCTGTCAAGGGGTCGGTCTAATTCTTTCTGCACGAATGGCTGAGTGCGTGAATGAGTATGAGTGTGTCAGCCCTCGTCTTCTATGGATTAGGCTGAAAGTTGGAATCACTCGGATCTTCGTTCTAGGTGTTTATGCACCTTGGGATGTGGGTTCGAGGGGTACAACATCAGCAAAAAGCGAAAACGAGGAGTTCTGGAATAGTGTAAGAGAAGTATTGAAAGTTACCAAGCCAAATGAGAAGATTATTATGTTAGGTGATTTTAATGGATGGGTGGGTGTAAAGCGTGATGGATATGAAAAGGTGCTTGGTGCTTTTGGTGACGAAAAGGTGAATGATAATGGAAGAAGTGTATTAGAAATTTGTCTAGAGTGGGATCTTTTTGTGTCGAACTCAATGTTTCAACATAAAGAGATCCACACCTACACAAGAGTGGAAGGTATTTTAAAAAGTATGATAGACTTTGTGATTGTAGATGAAAGATTGAAGAACAAAGTGCTGGATACCCGTGCATATCGCGGTGCTGGCATTGACTCGGACCATTTACTGGTGATATCCCGGATAAGGGGTATCTTCAATCGCTGGCGGCACAGGGTAAGGGAGCAAACCAGCGCTTTGGAAAGAGTAAAAGTAGAAAATTTGCAAGATATGGATGTAGGTAAGAAGTATATTAATAAACTGAAGGATGAATTTGAAGATTTAGAGGAAATGAGCGATATTGAAGATGGATGGAAGGAATTTAAAGAAAGAATTGTGAAAGTAGCTGTTGAAGTGTGTGGTGTAAGTAGAAGAAGGAAAGGAAAAAATCACAAAAATGCGTGGATGAGTAAAGATGTGCAAGAACTTGTGCGATTAAAGAAGAAAGCATGGCTGGATTTGTTAGCAGCAAAAGCTAACTTAAGAATGCAAGAGGTTATAGATGAAGATGTGAATGAAGCACGTAAGGAATATAAGAAAATGAAAGATTTGGTTAAGAAAGCTGTGATTAGAAAGAAAGAAGAGTATAAAGAGGATTTTGATAAAAGGCTATCAGAAGACTTTCAGTCAAATCTGAAAGTATTCTGGAAATCCGTAAGGTCAGCCCGAGGAAATACTATAACCAGAGAGCTGACTAGGATCAGATGCCAGGATGGTAGCGTTGTGAAAGGAGAAGAATGTGTACTAAAGATATGGAAGGACTATTTTGAAAGTTTATTTGAAAAAAAGGAAGGAAATAAGAAAGATTTCTGCTATAGCGAAGAAAAAGAGAATGAGATGGAAGGCGAAATTGAAATGTTCGAAATTGTGGAAGCACTTAAGAGTATGAAAGCGGGAAAGGCTGCTGGGTGTGATAGAGTGTCGGTCGAGATGCTTAAAGCAGGAAAAGGCGTAGTAGCTAGTCAGTTGTACTGCCTTTTCAATTTGTGTTGGAGAAGCGGCCGAGTACCAAAAGATTGGTGTAAGGCTGTTATCGTGCCACTTTACAAAGGAAAAGGGTCACAGCTGGACTGCAAAAATTATCGTGGTATAAGCCTGCTTAGCGTCGTCGGCAAATTGTATGCTAAGGTATTGATTAATAGAGTCAGGAATGAAACTGATGACAAAATATGGGATGCTCAAGCGGGATTTCGAAAGGGAATGGGATGTACTGATCAGGTCTTTTCCTTGCGGTGCATAGCCGAAAAGTTTTTGGCCAAGAGTCAAAAAGTCTATTGCACATTCGTAGATCTGGAAAAGGCCTATGACAGAGTTGAGAGGAATGAATTGTGGTCAGCACTTTCTATGCATGGGGTGAGCAGTCTCTTAATACGAGCACTGAAATCCTTATATGAGGATTCGAGTGCTTGTGTCAGGATAAACGGAGCGCACACTGAGTGGTTTAAGATTGAGAAAGGCGTTAGGCAAGGATGTGTTGCGTCACCGTGGCTGTTCAACCTATTTATGGATAGCTGTTTGACAGATTTGAAAGAGTCTAAAAGTGGATTAAGGATGAATGAGTTACTCGTCAAATGTCTGCTCTATGCCGACGATCAGGTTATACTGGCGTCATCAGCGGAGGAGTTACAGGAGATGGTAAACTGTATGCATGAAGCTTTAAAAGAGAAAGGAATGAAAGTGAACGTAAGTAAAACTAAAACACTGGTTTTTGAAATGGAGAAAGAAATGACAGCATGTAATATTTTGATTGGAGGAGAAAAAGTGGAGCAAGTGAAAGAGTTTGTATATCTAGGATCAAAGTTTACATCAGATGGCAAGTATGATAGTGATATTGAAAGGAGAGTGAACGCGGGGAACATGGTGAATGGAGCTTTGCATGCCTTTATGAGCAGTCAGAAACTATCCAAAAAGGCTCGACTGGCTGTGCACAGGGGCGTGTTGGTCCCGACATTAATGTATGGGAGTGAAAGTTGGGTATGGCAAAAGAAGCATGAAAGCAGAATAAATGCAGTGGAAATGAGAGCGTTAAGGAGTATGATGGGTGTGAAATTGAGTGACAGGATAAGGAACAGCGTGATAAGGGAATGTTGTGATGTGAAAGAAGATGTAGTTACAGGAATAGAAAAGGGTATGTTAAGATGGTTCGGTCATGTGGAGAGGATGAATGAAAGCAGGTTGACTAAGCAGATATACAAGGAGAGTGTGGAGGGAAAGGTCGGAGTGGGAAGACCTAGACGAACGTATCTTGATCAAATTAAGGACGTCCTGGTAAAGGGTCAGGTCAAAAGTACCCGAAACCGCCGAGCTTGTATGAAGAGAGTTATGAATGTGGACGAAGCGAAAGAAGTATGCAGAGATCGTGGCAAGTGGAAAGAGGTAGTCTCTGCCTACCCCTCCGGGAAAGAGGCGTGATTTTATGTATGTATGTATGTATGAGAAGATACCTACTGTTCAATTGTAACAAGCAAGTTGAAAAGTGGACCGTTTTTCTTGAGCTCTTGTTAATTTTAATTTACCAAGTTTTGAAGAAAACATCGTGACAAACTCTGCAAAGTCAGGCAACTGGATGTGTAACCATGATCGATTCAATACGGGCTAGGTTAACCTGCAAAGGTTGCGGAGGTCAGACGGGTGTTGCTTCGTGTATAAACCTGACTCACCCAATCCAGGATTCATGGTCAAAGGCATTCCCGGGCTCCTCTTCAGAGTAATGAGGATGCAACCGGGACTAAAGCCAGGAAGAAGATAGAGTCCAGCGTACTTGTATTATTTTCAAGTCAGTAGCTATTACCAGTTACCGCCCGATATTATGATGTGAAAACACATGCAATTTTCAGTCTTGATTGCGTCGAAATAGGTCATACTTTTGTAGTAATAGGATTTGGAAACAATTGGCTTAATAACGATTGTGTGCGGGTATTGGGTTTCATTGGTTTTAAATCAATTTGATAACACATGTTTTTGGGTTATGTATGTCTGATTACACGACATAAAACCACGCTGAGATACCCATGCCAGAAGAACCTTCGATAGAGCTAGGTGAAGAAGATATCCAGAACCACTCCATGTCTTTCCCATGGATTTCGTTAAAGGCAACTAAGGGATAGACTTATAAACGTGGATTTCTCTTGTAGGGAATGGGCTAGCAACCTGCCACTATTTGAATCTCCATGAAGCCATGCAGTTGCACGTGACCTTTCAGTCTCTTTCAGACTGTTAGCTCTGTCTACCCCGCAAAGGATATAGACATGTGTGTTTGTACGTTGAAAATAATTCAAGAACAAAAACAAAATATGACCATAATCTCTATCAACTTTTCATCAAAAAAAAAACACGCACATATAAAAGTTCCTGGAACAGTGTTATTCTGTAAAATGTTTATAAAGAAAATCACCGACGTAGCTAAGTAGCCCGCGGGCTATTTTCCCGTATGTTTGCAGTTTTCCATGAAACATGTGTATCCGGCTAGAAGTTTGAAATATGTTTAAAATGAAAATCTCCCGAGTTTTACTCGTCCACCATGTTGGTTGTTAGCGGGGTTTGTGGAGGGAAAAAAGTGGAAGTAATTATGCCGTGATGCGTCTTTTTCGTCCTATTTGATATTTTTATGCAAATACGAGTCGCTTTGTGTAAAAACCTGAATCATCCAATCCAGGTTCCATGGTCAAAGGCATACCACGGGTAGAGAGGTGAGGATGCAACCAGGAAACGTTATCTACCGAACCAATCTTCTTGAACATACAGACATACATAAAATCACGCCTCTTTCCCGGAGGGGTAGGCAGAGACTACATCTTTTCACTTGCCACGATCTCTGTACATTTCCTTCGCTTCATCCAAATTCATAACTCTCTTCATGCAAGCTCAGCAGTTTCAGGTACTCTTGACCTGACCCTTTACCAGCACTTGATCTTTTTGAAATTTGGCGCGTATATTTAAATATATAATTAAGCGTCTGGAGAAGGACCTTTCATCTTGGTAAAAATTATAGCTCACTTCTCTAAATCTCGGTAATAATTATTTTTTGTAAGTGACGCTAAATTTACCACTTTTGCAGGTGGCGCTAAATTCGTCGCTTTTTGTAGGTTGCCCTAAATTCGTCGCTTTTTGTAAGTTGCCCTATATTCGTCGCTTTTTGCAGGTTGCCCTAAATTCGTCGCTTTTTGTAGTTTGCCCTAAATTCGTCGCTTTTTGTAGGTTGCCCTAAATTCGTCGCTTTTTGTAGTTTGCCCTAAATTCGTCGCTTTTTGTAGGTTGCCCTAAATTCGTCGCTTTTTGTAGGTTGCCCTAAATTCTTCGCTGTTTGTAGGTTGAGCTAAACGTAGCTTTTTGTGAGTGGCGCTAAATTTGTCGCTTTTTGTACGTGGCGAAGCTGCAAGTAAAAGCAAATTTTACATAAAGAGGAGCTCAACAATACTATCTCGTTTGACAGCTACCAAATGTAGTGTCATTAAGAAACATTCCAATTAAGCAACTAGCTATTAATACCGCCAACAAAAACATGGATTAGTACTTAAAATTAACGCCTCATTCATCATTTAACTTCATATCTCGGCACTGAATGGCCATAAAATATGCGAATTACCTAATAATGCCAGTTAACTTTATTGCTAACGCTACATTCGCACCGGCCGTTCCCAATGTGCGCTTTGTTCAAATACCAACGGTGATGCACTGTTAAGGTGACAATTCGTTGTTGCGACATAAAATATATACATACATATGATCACGTCTGTATCCCTCGCGGGTTAGACAAAGCCAACAGTCTTGAAAGAGAGTGACAGGTTGCTAGCCTGCCGCCTAAAAGCAGAATCCCAAGTTTATAAGCCTATCCCTTAGTCGCCTTTTACAACATCGATAGGAAAGAGATGGAGTGGTCCTATTCTTTTTCCTATTGTTGCCGGTAACCAGACGGCACGGAATATAAAATATATTGATATGATTGATAATGTTGTTTTGATTCCTTTCACACATTATCATCATTGGACATCATATTGCACCTATACATACATATAATCACGTCTATATCCATTGCGAGGTAGACAGAGTCAACAGTATTGATAAACTATAAGGCCAAGTTCAGCTGGCTTAATGATTGGATTACGATTTATTATAATAGTGACAAAGTTGTATACCTATCGCCTATAAGAAGAGTCTCAATGTTTATACAATTTCCTTCAATTGACTTATACAATATCATACATATTGTACAAAAGAGAAAGAGTGAGCATTTATTTTAATTTTTATTCGCTCCTTAATTAGAACACGCTTGCACTATAGAAAACAAAACAAAAACATATCTCGCTCTAGCGTGCAAATCTTATGCAGCAACGGAACTACCCCCTAATAATTAACCGAAACAAGATACAAGTTCATTCGATTCCCGACTTTATATCTATGTAATAAGATCAATTAATGTATCAATGTAAAATGGACAACCATGTACCTTTGTCATTGTTAAATCTAAAGCATAGTTTGGAAACTGTACTCGTAGCAACTAATACATATACAGAATACACTGTTACAATGTGAAATACTGATGCAAATACCTAAATGCAAATAGGTTATTGAATATCTGCAAGGAGTATCACTATCGTTGTGCCGTGTGGCTCCCGGCACCAATAAAAAAAGAATAAAACCACTCCATCTCGTTCCCATTGATGTCGTAAAAACCTGACTCGCTTAATCCATAACCCATGGTCAAAGGCATACTCCGGGCTCCTCTCCAGATTGATGAGGATACAACTGGAACTAAAACAAGTAAGAAGTAGAAGAACATACTGTATATACGTGTGAACTCCCTCATCCGCGCCAGTCTTCATGTCCAAGATATAGCAGACAAAATGCAAGAGAGCCTTCACGCTGGTTCCAGGTGTCACGGCAGCCCGCTGACTGTTTGGGGAACAGACGTCCAGCTGTGCCACCTCCGCCGGGTCCAGGTCGAACGATCGACCAAAAAAATGCTGGCTTGACCTCGCGAAAGACGATATGCGTACCAATGTTCTTAAATAGTGGAAGAAAAAATATCGGAGAGCGGACCCTAGCCCCAAAGCATTGAAGTGGAAGGTGCAACTGGAGACACTGACAATGACAAAGAGAGAGATAGATGGTATAGATAATTAACTAACATCATTATGAATCACCCTACCATCCAAAGGTTCGATGGGCAGGGCAGCATTAAATTTACACACACACACATATTTATATATACATACATGTAGAGTCGTCTATATCCCTTGCGGGATAGACGGAGCCAACAGTCTTGAAAAGACCGAATGGCCACGTTCAGCTATTTGGCTTAATGATAGAATAGAGATTCAAATAATGACATGACCTAAAAAGAGATAGAGTGGTCGTGATGGAGTACACATATTTATTAAATGCTAATAAAATATATGGTTTCATTGAACGCAAATAACTAAATTACATGCCAAAATTTCCACAAAACCGGCCATCGTAATGCGAATTTACCCAGTATTGACATGAAAAATATGGAAGAGCTACACGTTCGTTAAATAACCGTCTCCGGCTACCCCCATTTATCATCGGATTAACTTGATCCCCGTGTATATTATTTTTATTCGCCCCCGGGGATGAATAGTGTCCATTCCTGGATAGACGAAATAATGCGTTATAATTATGGTCCCGGCTATTGCGTTGACTATTTCGAGGATTTATGGCCCGCCGTTTTTAGAGGTACGAAATTGGGGGTGTAATTTAAAGTTTTGTTTACTGTTACATGTTTATTTATATTTTAAAATATGTAACGTATAATGAGCTGACTGAGATAAGAAAAGAACAGTGGGTACGAGTTGGCCGAGTTAGTTTAAGACTTGTGTTATAAACGGGGATTGAACTCGGGACTTCGCAAGGTTGCGGGTTTGAACCCCAATCTGGTAACTCAGAGGCAAAAGTACTCCCACTGTACCATAGAGGCCAATAATGTGACATTCAACATGATAAAATGAAATTTACATACATACATATAATCAGCAAAAAGTAGGTCAAAAGTACCCGAAACCGCCGAGCTTGTATGAAGAGAGTTATGAATGTGGACGAAGCGAAAGAAGTATGCAGAGATCGTGGCAAGTGGAAAGAGGTAGTCTCTGCCTACCCCTCCGGGAAAGAGGCGTGATTTTATGTATGTATGTATGTATGTACATATAATCACGTCTGTTTCCCTTGCGGGGTAGACAGAGCCAACAGTCTTGAAAAGACTGATAGGTCACATTGAGCTAATTAGCTTAATGATAGAATTGTGATTCAAATAGTGACAGGTTTATAAGTTTATAAGCCTATCCCTAGTGGCCTTTAAAAAAATCCATGGGAACGAGATGGAGTGGTCCTATTCTTTTTTTATTGTTGCCGGGAACCACACGGCAATTAAATGAAATGTAAGAAACTAATAGCTTTGACATAAACTTAACTTTTTACTTGTCATATACACATTATTTTAGGTTTAGAAAAAATAAAATTATAAATACACCACAGTCTATTTAATTCCGTCGTTGACTGTACCACACCCAGTGTCCACAAAATTCCTGATCATGTATCATTTTACTCACTGCCAATACTCGTAAACCAATATCGTGCCGGGTTCAATCCCAGGGGCATTCTGCATAATATATAATAATTATTTTCCAATAAATACACGCGTATCGAACATCTCCAAGGAGTTTTTAGGCTGACCCGCTTCTGTAACTTGTAATTTTCGAGGATACTTGAAAGAAAAAGTAAGCTCGCTTTATTCTGTAAAAGTAAGCTTTTTTTTAGTTATTTGCATGGATAAAGCTAATTTATATAATTTTTACTATATATACAGTCTTTTCAAGACTGTCGGCTCTGTCAACCTTACAACGAATATAGACGTGACCGTGACGTGTATATATATGTGCATGTACATATGTGCACAATCAAGTGTGTAGCGAGCGCGTACGTAGTTAGGTAGTTATCGCGGCCGCGTTGCTAGGCAACCGAGCCCGGCTGAGCGGTACCTCGTATCCCGCGCGTCTCTCCGGACGACTAAGCGTCTCCTCCGTGACTCGCGCGCCAGTAGAGCCGAGATCGCGTTCGCTGCGCACACGTTTATGTATTCCATCATACGTCCCTTACACTGGCGCCAACTTGCGGCAAAATTTTTTTTTTTCAAAAATACGAACCCCTTGCTCTTTAAACTTAAAAGCTAGCCAAAAAGTTAACAATGCCTCCTAAATATAACACTCGTCGTAACCGTAACTGTGAAAGTGAAGAAGATGCTGCCACAGCCAGCGACGGCGGCGGATCCGGGAACGAGACGATGACCTTCGCCGGCCCGCAGCTTTCCGCGCCTGCTCCTTCCGCGGCTGTTGGGGCCCACAGCACGGAACAAGTGATGTCAACAATGATGGAAATGATTTTGCAAACGCAGCGAATGCAGGAGGAAACAAATAAAACGATAATCGAAACGCTTCGATCTTTCCCACGTGCTGATCCCACCGGCGATTTCAGGACGTCGACTCCCTCGACGACTTCGGTTCAGAGAAGCTCAGCAGCCCCTGCTGTGTCATATTAGTGTCAATGTCATTGTCAAGAGAGATAGACTAACAGTGTAACGGCCATACAAGACAATAAATCAGTTGGGCATTGCGTCATCATGCAAGCGAAGCTAGAATGTGTTTTATTTATAATTAATATCCTAAACAATCATAAATTCCCATATGAAACATGGTGTCAGGTGAAAACAATTTAAAAAAGATCCTTAGTGTTGAAAACAAAAAGAAAATAAGATTAGTAACACAATATCTATATGTACTTCAGTTTGAGGTTTGCTAAGCGGTGCTTAGAAATAAAAGATGGTGGAAGACAACAAAATGGAAAAAATAATGGTAGGATCCATAAAGCCGCCTGTGGGATATTCAATAATTGATGGAGACTCATGGAAAAAGTATAAGCAGATATTCAACCTATATTTAGTAGCAACAGGCTTGGAAAAACAAGAGGATGAAAGGAAAATTGCAGTTTTCCTATCATGCGCGGGAGACGAGATGCTGGATGTATACAATGGATTAGGAGTGATAAAGAGTTGGAAGGCATTAGAGGAAAATCTGGACAATCACTTTGGTACCAAAAATAACACAGTGGCCAATAGTTACAAATTTTTCAATTTAAGGCAAGAGGAAGAGGAAAAAGTAGATCGTTTTGTTACAAGGCTTAGGAATGCAGCTAAGATCTGTGATTTTAAAGAAGAAAAGAGATTGATAAGAGATATGTTAACAATAGGAGTAAAAGACGTTAGTCTCAAGGAAAGATTATTATGGGAAGCAGATTTAACATTAGAAAAGGCGATAAATTTATGTCAAGCAGCAGAAAATAGCAAAAAACAAATAAAGGAGATGGAGAATAATGCGAAGGAAATAAGTTTCATGAAGGAAAGTTCAGCTAAAAAGGATCGGCAGAAGATGTTTCATTGTAATAGATGTGGAAGACAACATGAATATAGAAATTGTCCTGCGTATGGAAAGAAGTGTGCTTTGTGTTCAACATTCAATCATTTTGCGGTAATGTGTCGATACAAAAATAAAAAAGAAGAAAAACCACCAGGCACAACAAAACAGTTACATAAAAAAGTACAAGGAGTGAAGGAGTCAAATAATAGTGAGGACAGTAGTAGTGAGGAATTCGGACCATATTCAGTAAGTAGTTTAAGTAAGTTACAATGGCATGAGGTTATAAGTGTAGAAGGCTATAATATAAAATTTAAGTTGGACTCTGGAGCAGATTGTAATGTTATGCCGCTTAGGTTATTTAATAAAATTACAAAGGGAGAATATATGTTAGGAAAGCCAACGGTTCTGGTAGTTTATAATGGTCAAGAGGTAAAAACATCAGGAAGTGTTGAACTAAATTGTATTGTTAAAGGACAAAAAGGTTGTATTCGGTTTTGTTTGGTAGATATGCAGGTTCAGCCAGTGTTAGGGTTGCCAGATTGTGTAAAATTTAATTTAATTAATAAAGTAGACAATATAGTTGTACAGGATAAAAGCACATTTTTAGCAATTAATGAGGATGTGTTTTCAGGATTAGGCAACATAGGAACATATACAATAAAGTTGAGAGAAAATGTTCAACCAGTAGTTAAGCCAATTAGAAGGGTACCTCAGGTGATAAAAGATAGGTTGAAAGAAACTTTATGTAATTATGAAAGTAGAGGTATTATTGAAAAGGTAGAGGGACCTACCACTTGGTGTAATAATTTAGTTATAGTGGAGAAACCAGATAAGTCTCTTCGGTTATGTTTAGATCCAAAGGAATTAAATAAAGCTATTTTAAGAGAAAATTATCAAATCCCTTCGCCTGAAGAAATTTATAACTCACTTGCAGGAAAAGGTGTCTTCACAGTATTAGATCTCAAGGATGGATTTTTTCAAGTAGCCTTGGACGATGAGGAAAAGCTGTGTACATTTGGTACACCCTTTGGCAGATACAGGTTCAAAAGAATGCCATTTGGCATATCCTCTGCTCCCGAGGTAATGCAAAGGTTAAATACTGTTATTTTTAGTGATATACAAGGAGTACATGTGTACTACGATGACATAATCGTAGCTGGAGATAGTTTGTCAGAACATGATCAAATTTTAAGTAAGGTAATAGATAGAGCGAGAAAGTTTAATGTTAAGTTTAATAAGAATAAAGTTCAATATAGGGCGGAGTTTGTTAAGTATGTAGGGTTATTGCTATCAAAATCAGGGATAAAACCAGATCCTGAGCATGTGAAGGCCATTGTTGATTTAGAAAAACCAAAAAATATTAAGGAATTACAAAAGTTCTTAGGAATGTGTAATTATTTAAGTAAGTTTATATCAAATTATTCAAAAACAACAGAGCCGCTTAGAGATTTGTTAAAGAAAGATGTGTTGTGGGACTGGGGTAGTTTGCAAGAAAAAGCGTTTCAAGAGGTAAAATGTAAAATTTCCAGTGCACCTACTTTAGCAATATTAGAAAAAGATGGTACATTAACATTGCAATGTGATAGTTCTAAAAGTGGTATGGGTGCTTGTTTGTTACAGAAGGGTAAACCTGTTTCTTTTTACTCTAGGTGCTATACAGAATGTCAACAAAGATGGGCACCCATAGAAAAGGAGCTATTTGCAATTTGTTTAGCTATGGAAAAATATCATCAATTTGTTTATGGACGTAGAATAGTTGTAGAAACAGACCACAAACCTTTAGTTGCCATAATGAATAAAGATATTAATCAAATCTCAGCTAGGTTACAAAGAATGGTATTAAGACTGTTAAAATATGATTTTGAAATAAAGTATATTCCGGGATCTAGAATGTTTGTAGCTGATTATCTATCTAGACATTATAATACCACTAACGGGCGGATAGAAAATACATTAAAAGAATTAGTTCATTGTGTGAGTTCAGAAACTGTATACGGTTTAGAGGGTGAATTACAAATTTCAAAAAGGAAACTAATAGAATTACAACAAGAATCAATGAAGGATGGTAACTTGCAACATATTATGACTTGGTTTAATACAGAGTGGCCCAAAAATGCTAAAAATATATATGGTACAGAATTAAAAAAGTTGTTTAAATTAAGAAATGAGTTAATGGTAAAAGATAATATTGTATATTTTGAGAATAGAGTGTTAGTGCCTAGATCATTAAGAAAGGAATTATTAAGTATTGTGCACTCAGGTCATGCAGGAGTTGTGAAATGTAAAAAGAGGGCAAGGAAAGTTTTATTTTGGCCAGGAATGTCGAGAGACATAGAGAATTATGTATTATCATGTAAACCATGTGAAAAATATAGAGTATCTAACTGTAAACAACCTCTGATGTCTCATGAGATTCCGGATTTGCCATTTAGTAAAGTAGGTATGGATGTAGGTCACTATGCAGGTAAAGATTTCTTAGTTGTGGTAGACTATTTTTCCAAATGGATTGAAATGGTATGGTTAGAAAACAAAACAGCTTCAATTATAATACAAAAGTTAATGAAAATTTTCAGTACTCATGGATTTCCAAGATATATAGTCAGTGACAACATGCCATTTGGTAGTTTTGAGTTTAAGCAATTTGCATTAAAAAATGACATTGAGTTAATTATGTCTAGTCCTCATTATCCTCAGTCTAATGGTTTATCAGAAAAAGCAGTTGGAATTGTAAAAAGTTTGTTAAAAAAATGTGAAGAGAGTGGTACCAGTTTTGATCTGGCAATGTTGCATTATAGAACCAGTCCAGTGGCAAATTTAGATTATTCTCCTTCAGAGTTGTTAATGAACAGGTTGTTAAGAACAAACTTACCATGCTCAAAAGAACTTTTGAAATCTAAATTGTGTGTAGATGTTAAAGAAAAATTGTTAAAAAATAATGAAAAATCTAGGACCATTTATAATAAAACTTCTAAATTGAAAGGGTCTTTTAAAAAAGGGGAAGATGTGATTATACAGAATGTACCTTATAACAAGTATTGGTCTTCAGGTAAAGTGATGGAAGAAGGAAATGGTCCTAGATCGTTCACAGTTATGAATGATAAGGGAAATTTAGTCAGGAGAAATGAGAAACACATAAGAAAAAGTAAAAACAAATTTATTAAAAAAGAGGAATGTTTGTGGGGTAGTATACCAGGTGAGGCTACAAGGGTGGAGACTCCGGTGGTGTTAGATGACCCAGGGGTATCTCAAAGAAGTGTAGAGTTGGGTACAGCCGGCAGTAATGATGTAGTCACTAGGGCAGGTAGAGTTGTTAGAAAACCAGTTTATTTGGAAGATTTTGATTTAAAATAATATAGTAAAATAGATAATAAATATTAGTATATAATAATTTAAAAATAAATAAAATAAATAACATAAGGGGGGGATGTGTCATATTAGTGTCAATGTCATTGTCAAGAGAGACTAACTAGACTAACAGTGTAACGGCCATACAAGACAATAAATCAGTTGGGCATTGCGTCATCATGCAAGCGAAGCTAGAATGTGTTTTATTTATAATTAATATCCTAAACAATCATAAATTCCCATATGAAACACCTGCCGTGGTCGCCACCCCGCCGGGAAACTTCACTAAGTGTACTGCGCGGTTCAACGGGAAGTCACGCGACGCCGAGAAGCTGGAAGCTTTTTTGGATGCCGTGGAAGTTTACAAAGAATGCGCGGATGTGAGCGACCAGCACGCGCTGCGAGGCTTGAGTATGCTGTTGGAGGACGACGCGGCTCTCTTCTGGCGCAGCGTCAAGGACAACGTCACGACATGGGCAGAGGCCGTCGCGCGGCTGCGAGCTATGTACGGCACTCAGTTGCCGCCGTACAAAATCTTCCGCGAAGTTTTTCGTACTGAACAATCTGAAAGTGAACGTGCCGACGGATTTATATCACGATTACGTGCCCTCATAGTGAAGCTGCCGTACAAAGTGCCGGATGCAATGCAGATAGACATGGTGTACGGGTTATTACATAGGCGGATACGAAAAAGACTGTCACGCGATACTATTACTTCGATGGACATTTTTCTAGAAAAAGTGCGAGCCACGGAGGACGCGATCGCGGAGACCAATAAATTGTCCCTTATATCTCCGTCTTCTACGGTAAAAAATGTAAACAAACCCGCGAATGATAAAAACCTAACTACGAGTTCGTCCCCTACTACCGGTTCAGTAGTCACGAATAACTCGAATCTGCAATCGAAACGCACCCGGGTGCGATGCGCTTATTGTAAAGTGTACGGGCATACGGTCGAAAATTGCCGAAATCTGCAAGGTAAAGGCGAGAACATCGGTAAGTCAGATTTGCATAATTCTAGTACCTTAAGGTGTTATGGATGTGGCCAACAGGGAGTTATAAAATCGAGATGCAAGACATGTTCGAGTTCGCATACAAACGCAGCTGGTTCTCAATCAGCTGATTTCAATACATTGTCTTGTAAACTATCTTCTAACAACATGTCATGCAACTCGAATTATCGCACATGTCATCGTGATTCAAATGAGGATATCATTTTTCTAAATAATCACGACATCGAAAATATTTTTTCCGATAATTTTGATATACAGTGTGTTTTTGATGAGCGTTCGGATATACAGGGTGTCGTAAGTGAAAATGTCACAAGTGTTCAGGAAGATAAAATTGGGTGTTCTGAATACCGTACAAACAATTATTTTCGCGATATACAGGATGCTTCCAACGAAAATTCGAATTTTAAAAACTGTATTACAAATGATATTATAAATCTACAGGAACATTTTTTCGAATACTCGGAGCAAAATTACTGTAATTATACGCGCGATTCGTTTAGTGTACACAGTGGTAATATAAAAAAATCTGACACTTGCGACAAATTTACTAATATCGATGCTACTTCACTTCCTACCGTATCTATTGATGTTTCGGGCCGCGAAGGGGTGGCCATCATTGATACCGGCGCAACTCACTCCATAGCTAGCACCAAGCTGTACTCCATATTAGTAGAACAAGGTGTCCAATTTTTAGACACAGAGCGGACAATAAGATTAGCCGATGGTACGCATAGTCAAAAGAGATTACTTACCGCCGACGTGAATGTCACTATTGGAGGTCGTAAGATAATCGTTGAAGATATGCTTGTTTTGCCAGGGGCTTCAACCAAAACGTTATTAGGTCGTAAATTCGTTAAAAAAGCCAATATTATTTTGGATATTCCACATGATGTGTGGTATTTTCGGGATAAGCCTAAACAAACTTTTGATTTTGTTAAATCCTATTTCCTCAACGGTCGCGCTTCAGTTGCTGAAGTCAATAATTTGAACGGAGCGTTTTTACTTGCCGACGAGGGAAACCAGCTAACTTCAGAAGAAAGAATTAGGCTGAGCGATTTCATCAAAAGTAAGGCAGACCAATTTAAATCTGAGGGTCCTGCCACGGACTTTGCTACGCACCGCATCAAGGTGAATGAGTCCCAGGAACCCATTGCTTCTCCTCCTTACCGTATGTCAGAAATACGTAAGAAAGCACTCAGGGAGGAATTAGATAAGTTGTTACGTGCAGATATAATTGAAGAATGTGAATCAGCATGGGCATCAAATGTTGTATTAGTTCCAAAGAAGGACGGAAGTTTCAGGTTTTGTGTAGACTATCGCAAATTAAACGCTGTCACAGAGCCTGACCGGTATCCATTACCGAGGATCGAAGATGTACTTCACGCCGCCAAATCGACGAAGTACATGAGTACACTCGACCTCAGGTCCGGATTTTTTCAGGTTAACCTTCATCCAGATGACCGTGACAAGTCCGCGTTTACGACGCCTCTAGGAACCTTTCGTTTCAAGCGTATGCCGATGGGTCTTCGAAATTCCGGTGCCACATTCCAACGTTTGATGGACCGATTCAAGTCAAACTTACCTGGCGTTAAACTTATTGCATATTTGGACGATTTGCTGGTTTTGTCAGAGGGTTCCTTGGAAAAGCACTTAGCTGACCTGCAGATAGTCTTTGAAAGGCTCAAAATGTTCAACCTTCTTGTCAACCGCGAAAAAAGTCGTTTTGCGAGAGACTCTGTAAAATTTCTGGGTCATGTTATCGTTCCAGGAGGAATACATGTTGATCCTGACAAAACTGCAGCTATAACCAATATGAGTCCAATGTGATGTATGCCTGGCAACAGTGGATGTCCCAGCTCGAAAAGCTAGTGATATAAGGGAGAACCAGATGAAAGATCCGGAAATTCGCAAAATACTGGAAGACATGGAATGTGAGGACCCATTTAAAGGAAGATCCTGGACGGACAGAGGATACATCACATCAGACGGTATCCTATACCGCTATGGCCCAGAAGGCGATGAAGGCGACGAAGCATGCCTTGTTGTGCCGAGCCACGAGCGACCCAAAGTGTTGGCTGATTTTCATGATGCGCCCACAGCAGGTCACTTTGGAATGGAACGCACGTTAGCTCGTTTACGAACCCGCTTTTACTGGCCGAACATGCGGAAATATGTAGCTGATTACATTAAAAAATGTATATCATGTCAGAGGTATAAGGCTGACAATAGAAAACCCACCGGCCTTCTACAAACACCTGCAATGTCTAGACGCTTCGAGGTATTGTCAGTTGACCTGTTTGGCCCCTTACCCGTTACCGCTCAACGTAACCGATGGATACTGATCGTTGAAGACATTTGTTCGCGATGGGTAGAGCTATTTCCTCTAGAAAACGCAACTAGTCTCGAATGCGCCAAAATTCTTATGAACGAGATTTTTTTAAGGTTCGGTGTGCCTCGACGTCTAATTAGTGACAATGGCGTCCAATTTATTAGTGAAATTATGCAACAAACTTGCTACATAATGGGTATAGATCAAGTTCTAACACCACTGTACCACCCGGAGTCGAACCCGATTGAGCGTAAGAATAGGGATCTTAAACCACAACTTGCGATTCTCGTCGGTCAAGATCACGACACCAGGGACTTGCACTTAGCATCTATCAGGTTTGCTATGAACTCGGCAATTACGTCTAGCACAGGTTTTTCACCAGCTTTTCTTACCTTCGGCAGGGAGCTTCGTGCACCAGCTGATGCTGTTAACGACATGCGCGCGATATTAGAAAGCGACAATATTGTCCCTACTATCACTCCTTATCTTAAGAAAATGGCTAAAACCCTCTCAAATGCAAGAGATGTACATGAGAGAAACCAAATTGTGCAAAAGAAATACGCTGACGAACATCGCCGTGAAGCACCTGATTATCAGGTCGGAGACCTGGTGCTTTTGAAGACTCAAGGTCTTAATGATACTGACAAGGGTCAGACATCAAAGTTTATACCAAGAAGGGATGGTCCATATAAGATTAGGAAAATAGTGAGTGCTACTACATACGAGTTGGAAGGTATCAATGATGGCAAACTCGTAGGTAAATACCACGCATCACTTCTCACTCCATTTGTTGGCACCATCCAATCTCCTATAAGGGAAAAGCGCAGACGCGGTCGACCGCGTAAAGTTCCTATCCCAAACGCGGGGTCGCCAATTTTGGGATAGAGGGGGAGGATGTAGCGAGCGCGTACGTAGTTAGGTAGTTATCGCGGCCGCGTTGCTAGGCAACCGAGCCCGGCTGAGCGATACCTCGTATCCCGCGCGTCTCTCCGGACGACTAAGCGTCTCCTCCGTGACTCGCGCGCCAGTAGAGCCGAGATCGCGTTCGCTGCGCACACGTTTATGTATTCCATCATACGTCCCTTACAAGTGTTTTTTCCATCTTTCTACCTTGTTATACCCGAACGAACCCGCGGACAAAAAGCATGTATTTAATAAATATTGGATGTCAGGTGGAGGATTCAGACTCCACATAGCATGGAGCCGCCGTGATCGATAGCAAGTCGGCCAAACCCAGACATTTTAAATCCTGACTGAAAATTTTCAACTGAAAACTAACTTGTTTTTTTGAAAAAGTAAAAACCTTTTTTATTAAGTAACCTAACTACCTATATCGGGTTAAAGAAATCTTTATTCTCATAAGAAAAATATTCACTTACATGAGAACTTAGAATCTAGGCTTAGAATATACAAATGTAGGTATGTCGTTGCGTGCAAGATGCAGTATAAGTACATTTAAAGGTAAATTGACAAACAAGTTTAGTTTATAATTAATAAAAAAAAAAACATGTAGGGTAGTAAGGTAATCATTACAACCGGACTACTCACCAAACACTGGTACTAAGCAGCGATGTTTTATGATCGCAATAATACAAAGATAAGCACGACTAGATGTGACTAGCGTGCTGTGTTATAAAGTTGTTACGATATGAGTAAATTTTTTTAAATTTGGTATATAATAATAAATATATGTGTATTTAAATATATATATATACACACGTTTTGTTTTATAGTATATAAAATATTATAGTAATAAGGTATCTGAAAAATGAAGTAACCAATTATTGTGGCGAATTTAGTTAGTATTAAGTATGTAAGTTTTAAGAAGTCTTTTAAATGTTTTTGTACTTTTGAAATTTTTTATACTATTCGGTAATTTGTTATATAGCTGGACACTGTCATATGTTACATTATTTTTACCATATTTTGTTCGTGGAAGACGCAAAATTAACTTATTGGAATTTCTTAGTCGTCTTAGATAGGGATGTTCGTAATTAGTTTTATAAGTAATACCACTCAATATCTCTTTCATTAAGATTTTCTTAATTAGGATGCATGAGTAATATTTATATGTTTTGTTTATGTCCATTATTTTGGTTTCTTTGTATATTTTTATTGTCAGCGTTAGGTAATCGCAATGAAATAGTGTTTTATATGTTGAAACTGTTTAAATTTTACCTAATTTGTTCAGTAATTTAAATGAAAAGAAAGATACGTTTAAACACGTTTTTATTTCGTACGGGGTTCCTGGCACTTATGTAAAAAAGTATTGAACTACTCCATCTCTTCCCAATGGATGACATATAAGGCGACTAAGAGACAGGCTTATAAACTTGGAACTCTCCTTTAAGGCGATGGGCTAGCGACTCGTCACTATTTAAATGAAATGAAACCATAAAGCTGAACGGGGTCTAACAATCTTTAAAGTCTACTGACTCTGTCTACCTTGCAAGAGATAAAGACGTGATTATATGAATGAATTATCGAACCATGACCCACTTTAAACAATAAAAAGGTACACATACATATGTATATTATCCGTAAGTTAAAATAATATTGTATGCGCATACAATATTATTTTAACTTACGGATAATACATATATGTGTACATTTTATATTGGTTAAAGTGGGTCATGGTTCGATAATGTGGACACGTTAAATTTTGTAATTATTGGTGGACAACATTACCGTTTATTGATAGTTGTTATGAGAAAATTAAACATTTTTGAAACATTATTAACATGAGTGTAAGCTGTGACGTAATTGACAAAGTAAAACACTTAGACGACTAAGGGAAAGGCTAATAAACCATCGCCTTAAACAGGAATCTCAAGTTTAGAAACCTAGGTATCCCTTAGTCGCCTTTAACGACATCCATGGGAATTAAATGGGGTGTCGTGTATTGACGTCCACCAATGTTGTGAAACCAAAAGATATGACAATTATTAAGTGATATGAAGTGTGCCATAATAATGAATAAAAATTTTCAATTTGAATTTGTGTGATCCTATTCTTTTTTCTATTGGTGCCGGGAACCACACGGCGCAGTTACGAAACACAACGGGCGATTTCGTGAATCTATTCCGGCCTTATTCCAGAAAGGTCGGTGGGAGCTATTCAATAACCACTTAAGAGTGGGCACGGATTGTACCGGCGTTGATAAGAGAGGGGACACGGGGCATGTCCCAACTTGGGTATTTGAATAGGAATGTATTTTATATCTATTGAATTTCCACGTACTTTCTACTACTTCGTTAAAGTCAAGTTTTTCCATTTAAATTTTTACTTCGTGTTAATGGTATTTCAGTCAATATATATATATTTCTTTCAATTAATGGATTTATTTTTAAAAATTGCACTTTACTTTTATTTTTTTAGATTTTAAAAATTTGTTCGAAATGCCTTAAAAATTGCATCCAAAAGGGAATGACCTCAAAAAACTGGACGCGCCATACCACTTTCATCCCCATTCATTCCCTTTTTTGTGTTTTGTCAATTTCCTCGGCCAACACAGGCATTCTATCAAACAAAGAGACTGAGTACCTACTACTACGAGATTTTTTACATTTCACACTATGAAAAATCTGTACTTTTTAAACCTCGATGTTCAAAAGATCGCTTCGTAATTCGTGGGCATTTGTCTTGAAAAAAACAAGAAAAACATTTTTTTTTTTTTTACAAAACTTCTATACTTTTCTATATATACCAACTTACTGTAATTCTTTGTAAGAATTAAACGTGTGACGAAATGACAATCCATTTCGTTCGTCTCGCAATCTGAACGTTCACCCATTGGACACTACAGTAATTTTTCTTTGGCACGAAAGGAGCTTAACTCAATGCAATCCTGTCCGTCAGCTCATTCTTATAATAAGAAACATTTCAATTTATGCAATAACCGTTTTTATCCGCACCAATGAAGTGGCGACAAAATGGATTCCGTTTTAGTTCAATGCATTTTCTCTGTTCGCTACAATTGTCGGTTTATTCCGTTTTGCGTTCGGTTTGTTACTTTGTTTAAATGTTCATTGTTGGAGAAAAATGTTTGTTTGTCCGTTATTATTGCTCCGATGCGAATTGCTTCGCAAATAGAGGTTTCTGAGAATAGATATTTGTGGTGAAGTCGCGGTTGAGTGCTGTAAAGCGATTCGATGTATTTGATATTTTAGAGTTTTTGTTGACAATTTAATGAAAATATAATAGGGGGCCGTTTTACACTTAGTATTTCTACAGAATGTTGATAAATTCATAGCAGCATATGCAGTCTTTTGAGGAACATTTTCGGGTTTTTGATGAACAAAACACCAATTTCCTTTTAACAAATTATCATTTTATAAATAAATATTTTTTTCTTGTACCTATTATCTATATCTAAAAATACACAAATGGGAAGAAAAAAACTTCTACCCATTAATGTGATTAAAACTAATATGAACACCAAATACCATTATTTTGTAGTGATTATTACAGGGTATAGGATACACAGGTATTAGATAGACATTATGTTTTATTTAGGTACTTAAATAAATATATTTATTGCCGAAATTAAAAAATTTTTAAGCAAACTCTCGAAAGGTACTATTTTCCGCAGTAATAGTTTATATTCTGCATAATATGTCTGATGCATCAATATAAACATCTATTATTATTTTAATTAATCGAAACTGAACCAAATAATTAATTGTATTACAGATAAAATATCTGAAATAAAATTAATAACGTGCGCGAACTAATAGTGATGAACTTAGAAACGAGTTACAACTGCTTTTATCTTTTATTGGCGGCCACACGGCCTGCCGACCATATTGGCAGCGAAAACTTTCGATATTAAGGGTCGAGCAGACTAGCGGTTACAACGACGATCATTTCATTTCTCAACTTCGGCCGGAATCCACACCATCATAGTATTGGGTACATAATTTTAATCACGTCTTAATCTCTTATGAACGACAATCTTGATTTGGATCTTAATATTAAATGATAATACTTAATGACATTACTTATTTCTTGAATGAATTATCTGTATCCTAGGGAAATACAGTTACAAAAATCTGCTCAATACATTTCATCACGCGGACGGCGCCATATGCTTTTTTTTAATTAAAAAATAGCAATAAACTTGCTAAATCACAGCAAAAAGAAATATGGAACCTGTTTATAGTTAGTTTTTACTTTATATAAAAAAAAAGTTACAGATCATAAAAAGATTCACGTAGCCAATTATTTAACGCGCGTTTAAAACGCCCGAGTAACGCCCGTCTGCAACCCAACTTCACATGTCCAACTGTCTGAACTCGAACGCGCTCTTCATTAATAATTCCACTATACCGCTCCAGTCGAATCACGGTCGGGGTTTAAGTGGCTTGTGTGTTGATCCAGATATGTGTAGGCTTACGTAACAAGCGCAAGTTTGAGCAAACCAAATTAAAGGCCGCGTCTGACTCCGATAATTTAGTTTGGTTATTATATACTACTTTAGAGTGTAGAGATTTTCTTCCGCGTGGAATAGTTATTATGGGCATCATTGAAGCTTTCAAGGATGAATAATTTTCCCCGTTTTTTTTTCACATTTTCCATTATTTATTTGCTCCTTATAGTTACAGTGTGGTGTTATATAGTATAGCCGAAAGCTTTCCTCCATAAATAGTCTATTCGACGCAGAAAGAATTTTTCAATTCGAACCAGTAGTTCCTAAGATTAGTGCGTTCAAACAAATAAACTCTTCAGCTTTGTAATATTAGTATAGATTATTTGATAATGAAATATTGACATAATAGTCATAAACAGACAGATTCAATTCAATTCTTAAGTTTATTAGCCTATCCCTTAGTCGCCGTTTACGACATACAAAGGAAAAAGATGGAATGGTCCTATTCGTTTTTCTTTTAGGTCTACGGCACGACAAGGCACATATTTTTTTCGTTTTTACAAAATATATTTTGCATTTTGCAAATTTTCTCTACTTCTCGAATCTTAATACACTGTTTTATTCCTAACAGCGGGCAAACTTAACTAAACTAAACTAACTAAATAACTTTCATAGATTCAGCGAATGCAAGACTAGCATAATGTACTGTTTCAATAGTCGAGCCCCGTTTTCTGTTCACATCAACGGCACCCAAGGGTCCGTCAACGATTTCCATACAAGAGTTTTCACATAATATTAAAAAATATAACGTGTTTTAAATGAAACTCCCCCTTTTATGGACGCGAAACTTTTTAATATTTCCATTCCGTGGGAAATAGTGCCGAGGGAATGACGTACAAATGTTCCAGGGTAGAATCTGAACATAAATGGGTAATTATTTTTTTTTTTTGCATTGTTATATTATTTAATTGTTTTTTTACAGATTTATGTGTTATAAGGGGTCATTAAAATTTAATGCAAGAATTTATCCTGCTTTAGGAGAGGTTCTTAATTTTTCACTTTCAAAGGAGTCACCAAATGAAAAGCAGCTATTAAAATCAATGTAATTAAAAACAGTATTCTTCACAAGTGTTTCTTTGTAATTATATTTGTACCCGCTTATTTCTGAAATTATTGAATATACATACATTCATATATAGTCACGTCTATATCCCTTCCAGGTAGACAGAGCCAATAGTCTTGAAAAATCTGGTCGGCCACGTTCAGCTCTTTATTATTTAACCTATTAAATACCTATTGAAAAACCTTATAGATCAGCTAAACATTACGAAACAAAAAAAAAACTGCAGCGTCAAAATCCACGCGTAGATACACAATTGAAAAGGAAAATTGAACATTAATCGAAATGGAAACTTGTATCTGTGCTTGAAATCATCTTTATTTTTTTATTCCTATTTTCATGGTGGCCAGTATCGATAATACCTAATTCAAATAAATTAACCTTAAGACACCGGCTGACATCAAAATACATTTAAGTGACATCAGGAAGCGCGGTCATAAAAAGTGGCATCGAAACTTTTTTCCCACAGATGCTTCGGTATTAGGGGAGCGATATTTCTTTATGACGTCATTTAAATAAAGACCCACTAAAACCCACAATGGTTATAGGTGCTCTGAAGTTTGTCAACTGATCGGCCGGAATGTGTAAAGTTACAACGGTTTCATAAAAATATCGAATAAAAATCACCCCCAAATTTTTGACGATCGAATCGTAAATGTTCATGTTTTTAATAGTCTTCAACAAAGAGGTTAGATGTATTTAACGTTCAAAAGTGTTGAAGATAAAAGCATGTATTAAACAACAACAAGAGTACCCGAAACCGCCGAGCTTGCATGAAGAGAGTTATGAATGTGGATGAAGCGAAGGACGTATGCAGAAATCGTGGCAAGTGGAAAGAGGTAATCTCTGCCCTTCGGGGAAGAGGCGTAATTTTATGTATGTATGTATGAATCTATGTATCAAATAACGTAATGAACCTATCTTTGACATAAAATACCTACATACATACATATGGTCACGTCTATATACCTTGCGGGTAAGACAGAGCCAACAGTCTTGTTCAGACATAAGATATTGTGAAGAAATATGAAAATTATGGTAACTGGATAATTCAGTATAGAGTAGAAATCCTTACAAAGGTTGCGAAAGTCAGACCGGTTTTGACTAATCCAGGGTCGTGGTCCTCAGTGGAACCTGGGCTCTACCCTGGAGAATGATGATGACATGTGTAGTCAGAATAGGATTCAAACCCTGATACCTCCGCTTAAAAATCAGATAAACTACTCGCGTAACGACGCTCACAAAATTCAACTTGCATATTCTCATTATAAGTTTTGGTTTGAAGTTTTTATCATTTGGACAAAAAATAAATGGCTTTGTTCAACAATACTGAACAATTAAAGTTTCTCTTTGAGGGAATAAACAACTGTATGAGTAACTTTACATTAAAGCCAGTATACACGAGTCATTTTACTGTAAATGAAACTGCCTTGGTTTCGATTTTATTTATAAAGAGTTTTATGTATTCAAGTGTTTATTTTTTACTGCCACCGTGTTCCTGTGGTTTAAGGGGATTTTTTAACAGAAAAATATATTAATACCAGAAGCTTTGTGTAGACAATTTGGAAACCGCCTATCACACATGTCATAAGTACAAGCATGTACCATTACTAAACCCAAACTCAATTAATCCAAAGAAAGACTTCAGCAATAAAACTAAGGACTTTAATAGAATATGACCACTCCATCTCTTTCCCATAGATGTCGTAAAAGGCGAATAAGGGATAGCATAAACGAAACTAGGGATTCTTCTTTTAGGCGATGGTCTAGCAACCTTTCACTATTTGAATCTCAATTCTATCATTAAACCTAACAGCTGAACGTGATCATTCATTCAAGACTGCTGGCTCTGTCTAGCATGCAAGGGCAAGACGTGATTATGCGAACGAACGAAATTTAATTGTGGTTTTTACATCTCCCTGCGAAGATTCTAATTGCCCGTCAATTTTGTTCAAACTCTAAGTTTCTCAACTTTCCTCCCTTCAGTCTACATAATATTTACTTACGTAGCCGACGAACTCGTAACTAAATTGACACGGTCAATCTCAGACTAAGTTCAGTAATAAATTAGCAACTAGTTTAATTAGTGAAGACAGTTATAAATTAAGTTAGGGAGTCAAACGCAACTTCATCGGGCATTGCTGGATGATTGGAGATTTAATCATGTACGCTTGTTAAGTCAATCGATCTCGCGTACCCTGGTGTCTGATTGGGCTACCTTATAGCCTTTGACGTGCAGTAGATATAATATATATATATATTAATTTAAATCTTTGTTGCACAAAAAATATATATGTAGAAGGTGGAACTTAATGTCTAGAAATTCTTAAGAAGTCTTCCAATTTTGAAAATAAAATTATTTTATTTTGTCTACAGGAACTGTCCTTGTTAAAAAAATTTGATGAATTGTCTTTTTTTGTTATCATCCTTCTGGTATTAGAATCGGTTGCGTCCTCTCCTGGATAGGAGCCCAGTAATGACTACGTTCATGAATCATGAAAGTTAGATTTTCCTTAGTATCCTATGTCCTTGTGTGAGCACTAAATTTGGGAAAAAGTCTAAAGAGAGTCTAAAAAGGAGACAAAAAATGTTCTTTTTAACTGAGCGATAAATTAAAATTAAAGATTGACACGCACAGCCAATACGGCTGGTATACTTTATGCGAGTAGTACCGCGGGAATAAGTGTTTAATAAATATAAGATAGCAATTATTAAA
Source organism: Amyelois transitella (assembly GCF_032362555.1). Taxonomy (NCBI): domain Eukaryota; kingdom Metazoa; phylum Arthropoda; class Insecta; order Lepidoptera; family Pyralidae; genus Amyelois; species Amyelois transitella. The sequence goes on from NC_083509.1 coordinate 11,119,950, forward strand.
AACATTATCGTTGAAAAAATCAAGACTGGCATTTTGCTCTTTGTCGTCTGGTTCGCAGGAGTTTTATCTTAATTACTCCAGAAACTTGATATCTTAGGGAATATCTTTTGGGCCGCCTCGTGCGTAAACAATTCCGTTCCCATCTGCTTCCAATACTCTGCAAATACATTGGTAAAAAAGGTAAAATAGAGCGATTCTAATAAAAGTATCCAGGGCATAGTTAAATGTATTGCATTAATTCCTTATTTCAATTTCTGCCTATCCCTTTGAGGAATAGGTATGATTGCATAAAGCTAAGAAAGTACAAAATCACTTTACTATTGTGACGTCATGCCTCTTCGGTCTCCCCGGCGCCCCTTTTCACAGCCCGGGAGCCCTATAAAAGCGCCCAGGTTTTTCACCTTTGGACTATCAGCGTTCGCTAATTAGCTCGCTATCCTCCAGCGGCTACTAGCTGGATCTCGTGTCTATAGCTAAACCCACGACCTTGTAAAACTAGTCCAAATAAAGTTTATCTTTATTCTATCATTTTTTTAATTATCTCTCATTTCTATTACCTGAGACGTTTTACTAAAACGCCACACTTTCCGTTCGTTGTATACCGATACCCTTAGAAAACTCAGCTTATTTTGTCGCGACTCAATAAGCCCTTTTTATTACGGCCAAGATTTTTATGCCAAATTGAAATTCCTGGCGAACCCTCAGGGTTTCATATACGCGCTATCCACATCCAAAATCCATTACCTGGTCGCGTAAAGTCATCTAAAAACCCGCTGAGAATGCAGCAGACATCTTCCGATATGGGCTCCCGTAGGACACCGTCATATTCCCGATATTCAATAAAGGGAACTAACACGTTTAAGGCAGACCTTTCGGGAAATCCCGGGTGCATTACTGGAAGACCCTCGACCATAGTAGTAAATAAACCAGAATGACAAATAGGGAGATATCGATTTTATTTATAGGAACTTTTTAAATTTACTACTTACCTACATATAACTGACGTTCTTTCCAGAGGAGTAGAGAGAGACTTCATCTTTTCGCTTACCGCGATCCCTACGCACCTCAGTTACTCAATCCAAATTCATCAATATTTTTTTCAAATGCAAGCTCATGATGCATCTAATAAATTACATGCTGTTAAATTATTAAGAAAAGCATTACGACCGGTTGTCTTCTAAATACCAATTTTGAGACTTGTTTTTGATAAGGATGTGTCAAAATTATCTATAGCTGTGTTTTTAGTTCACAGCTAAAAAATATATTCTTCTGCCACGCTGGAACTCCGCATTGAATGTCAAACAACCCAACTCCGAATTTAAGGTTTATCGCTATTGTGTGGGTGGTTTTGTTCAACATTGCACTCCATTGTTAAATACCTATGGTCGAATTATGTTGTACAGCCACATAACCTTCTGGCTGTTAATATTGTTTACTATGGTCCCTCGCAGTCCGCTTCGTGTTATAAACTTCAGAGGTCATCCTTGATATTTAAATCAGAATATGTCCCACGTTTTGGGTATATTTTGAATCGCAATTTCCTTGTAACTTTTACCTTACTTATTTTGATATTTAAGAAACTTTTACTCTTTTTGTAGTAGATATGTTTTCCTGGATATGTTATAGCTACTCCTACAATTTCGACGATTACGGGTACTCCTTACATCTCCCTTTTTTTAAGACATTCGGAATTTGGTCCTTGAAAGTTCGACGAGAAATAAATAAATAACATACATTTCAAAAAGTCCATCATAATTTGACAAAAGGTCATTATCTACTTTCAAACACTTGTTCCGTACTCGTGACTTAAGAAGGGTGAGTTTAGGAGTTTTGAACAACCTATCTTTATAAAGGTATGTAGACACATCATCATCCATTAATACTTTCAAAGAAAAAATTTTGATACTCGCTTTTGAATCTTTGCGAGAGTATTGACTCTGGTTACCCCGTAAGGGATTAAAACATGATTATGTCTTCTTCCTTCTTGCTTTATTCCCGGTTATATACCCTCTCTGGAGAGGAGCCCTAGGTATGCCTTTGACAATGAATCCTGTATTAGGTGAGTCAGGTTTTTACACGAAGCGACTCCCATCTGACCTCCGCAACCTTTGCATGTGAACCTAACCCGTATTGGATCCATGGTTACACATCCAATTGCCTGAACGTGCAGGTTTCCTCACGATGTTTTCCCTAACCGTAATAGCATCGCTTAGTATTCAAACTAAAAACATGATTATGTGTATGTAAATTTTAATATGAAAAAACTACTTTGGTATTTTAAAAAGTCAAAAGCAGCTTCAATTTATTTTTATGTGATATTTTTTATTGTTAAACGAACAAGCAATAGTGTACCGAGAGAGCAGCCATTCTTACTTTATTTTTTTTATTTACATACATATACATATGTTCACGTCTATATCTCTTGTGGGGTAGACAGAACCAACAGACTTGAAAAGACTGATCGGCCACGTTCAGCTATTTGGCTTAATGATGGAATTGAGATTCAAATAGTGACAGGTTGCTAGCCCATCGCCTAAAAAAACCAAGTTTGTATGCCTATCCCTTAAGTATAACTTAAGCATATTTCTTTTTTTTATTTTATTGATTTATTTTCCACGTTGGTGCCCACGGAAGACCAGCATCGTGGTATATACCACGACAAACGCTAAGGGGAGGCCATTTTGATACAGGTTAAGGTTTCTGTTTTTGATATATTATTATGTACCAAATAAACATTTTTTTCTTTATTTCTTTCTTTCTTTTGGTGCAAATGTAAAAACTTATCTTCCTATTTATAATTGCCTCATTGAAATGCGACAATATTAAACAAATAATCCTTGCGATGGCACGCCTTGAGTCGCTTGTACTTCCTCTTAAATATTTAATTGGTTTCGTTTAAGGTTCGGACTGTTTTGACTCCGTTTTGTATTAATAACGACAACGTCTGTCCTTGTCAAAGTAATTAGGGATGATAAATAAGCGCCGTTATTATTTATTTATTAAAAGCCATCCCGCATAGAGTTATGAATAATATTAGATCGTAGAAGTGTATTACAAGGAGACAAATACTCTTTTTTATTATTTAAATAATCATATACATATTATGTGCCGTGTGGTTCCCGGCACCAATACAAAAAAGAATAGGACCACTCCATCTCTTTCCCATGGATGTCGTAAAAGGCGACTAAGGGATAGGCTTACCAAATTGGGATTCTTTTTTAGGCGATGGGCTGGCAACCTGTCACTAGTTGAATCTCAATTCTATCATTAAGCCAAATAGCTGAACGTGGCCATTCAGTCTTTTCAAGACTGTTGGCTCTGTCTACCCCACAAGGGATATAGACGTGACCATATGTATGTATGTATGTATGTACATATTATCACGTCTAAATCCCTTGCGGGATAAACAGAGCCAACAGTGTTGAAGAGACTGATAGGCGCCACGTTCAGCTGTTTAGCTTTATGATAGATTTGAGATTCAAATAGTAACAGGTTCCTAGCCCATCGGCTAAAAGCCTTTTTCTATATTGGTGCCATGTGGTTCCCGGTACCAATAAAAAAAGATTAGTACCACTTGATCTCATTTACCATGGATGTCTTAAGAGGCGACTGAGGAATAGGCTCTTAAAGAGAATATTTTTTTGTAAATAATTTCAATAATTCTTCAAATTATCTAAGTTAAAGTTTGCTTTTACCCTTAGTCGACTCTTAAATGGATGCTGGCATAAGTACAGGGTCACGAAGGTCAGGCAGTAATATCGTGACTTAAATCAGGATCGTAGGTAAATGATCATTCCAAGGTAAGACGCACGGTACACACACCAAGAAAAAGATTATATCAATTTACATACATACATAAATACATATGGTCACGTCTATATCCCTTGCGGGGTAGACAGAGCCAACAGTCTCGAAAAGATTGAATGGCCACGTTCAGCTATTTGGCTTAATAATAGAATTGAGTCAAATAGTGATAGGTGGCTCGCCCATCCCTTAGTCGCCTTTTACGACATTCATGGAAAAGAAATGTAGTGGTCCTATTCTTTTTTGTTTTGGTGCCGGAAACCACACGGTACTAAAGTAGACTAACAAACCAAAAATCTTTTTACGTGACTGAATTTAATATCAATTTACAACGCGCACATACCGGTAATGGCCCGTGTGGTGCCGGCAGAGTTGAATAGCACCACCTCATATCTTCGAGTGGGTATCGTAAGAGTCGATTAAGTGATTAAGCTGTGGTCAGCGGCGCCATCTACGCTCATATGACTACATAGTCCAGAGTCAATAGAAACTGCGGTAATATGGGTAAAATCCCCCTATTTTTTAAGGAAGCTTTGGTCCAGCAGTGGATGTGCTGTTAAGTTAAGGTAAGGTACATACCTCAAAAATGTGATTCAAGAGCTATTCGTGGGTGAAAAATATTACAAGTTATAATACTCTAATGAACCTATTCTAATAAGACTATTAAATATCAAAGGTTATTCAAAGTTTGAAGTTTCATCTAATACTTTGATCAAACTTTATATAACAAAGAAGACTGACAACATCGCTGTATCCGATAAAACTTCAGTGTCGCCGCAAAACTCTGCTTATTTACAACGTGGCCTGAAAATTAAGATCATTATATTATTTATTAGACGTTGTCCGCGACTGTACTGCCTCCCTGGGGGAGCAATTTTGTACATCAGTTTTTAAGTTAAAAGCCGCATTTACAATGGAGCAACAAACGGTGTTTTCACGTGATGCGAGTACATACAGTCGGACAGAAATTTTAAGAATAACATAGAATAGAATAAAATAGTTATATTTTCAAAATTGATATACAAGGGTTCACTTATTGACGTCACATAACTTAAATCTGATTATAGCTATTACCGCTTCCAAAGCGCATGTGTAAAAGAAGCGGCGGAACAAACTACACTGCATATTCGGTTACTGCTGTTTATTTATAGTAGTACAAATGTAAGTAGTAGTCGCACATTTATTATAGGTATGTATTTTTAAATACGGAGTTAATGCTAAATGCATTGTCTAAAACGCAATCTTTTAAATTTTATTATGAACACTGCTGAGCGTAATAAATTAGACTTTAAAAGAGTTTGTTGCGTCAATTGCACTGAATTTAATGAATGAATGCTTTATTTTATTTATTTTGTCTCCTACATTTCTATTAACTATGTTTTTTGTGTCAATTAAAATTTTCGCAAGTAAATTATAATCTGTTATTTTATATCACACTAGAGGCCGCCCGCGACTTCGTCCGCATGGAAACCCTATCAATCCCGCGGGAACTCTGGGATAAAAAGTAGCCTATGTGTTATTCTGGGTCTTCAGCTACCTACATACCAAATTTCATGGTAATCGGTTCAGTAGTTTTTGCGTAAAAGAGTAACAAACATCCATACAAACTTTCGCCTTTATAATAGTAGTAGGATTACAGTACATAAAAAAAATCTTCAAACACATTCGGTTCAAAATTGTCAGGACAGGATATAAACTGTTCATATTTAGGGGGCATCTCTGCAAAATTGTGTAAAAGATTGTCTACTCGGCAACCGGCAGAGACGCAAATGATAAATTAACGAAGTTTCAGATTCAATACACTTCATTATCTCGCTTTTGTTGTTGGGAACCGCGATCGCTACTTGCTTACTTGTATTGGTTTTGATCTATAGATGTGATGAACTTGCAGATGTGACTCTTATTCTTCGGCTTCTTTATATAGTGAGACCAGTTCCCGTGTCATAGCACGCGCGACGCTTTTTCTATCGCGCGAGAAACTATCGCTGTCCCTTTTCACTTCTTGTATAATTTTGAATTTGAAATTCCTAACCAAAGTGGAGAAATTGGTGATCAAAGTGGCCAGTACAAGAAAACGCCAATTTCATTTGTAAGGCCTAAATATATTAATTAATTTATCAATGTATCAGATTGAGACTGTATTGCCTCCCTGGGGGGAGGAATTTTTCTACAGCAGTAGAAAAAAATTGAATAGGACCACTCCTTCTCTTTCCCATGGATGTCGTAAAAGGCGACTAAGGGATAGGCTTATAAACTTGGGATCCTTCATTTAGGCGATGGGCTAGCAAACTGTCACTATTTGTATCTCAATTCTATCACAAAGCAAAGGTGAACGTGGCCTTTCAGTCTTTTCAAGACTGTTGGCTTTGTTTACCCCGTAAGGAATATAGACGTTACTATATGTATGTATATATCTGAAGTTATCTTCTACATTCACCAAGGGCTAAATAATAGTTCTTTATTAGTGCGCGATGATTCGAGCTCAACCGATGATGTTGTGTCAGAGGTTGTATATATACCCCAATCCGAGAAATCTTTGCTTGCGCGATTTACACTACTTGTTGTTTTTTTTTTTTTTTAATCATAGCTTCGCGTGATTTTGTTTCTTTATTACTTGCAGCGTAAAGATGTCGCCACAAGCAGTCACTTTTAACTAAGTCTAAAGTAAATCAGTCAAGTTCTTATTCAAATCTTAGATAAGAATCATCTCCATCGCCTCAAACAACCCGGCGTTTTACAAAAAGTCGCGAAACGCACACAATTCTCTCAAAGGCGTGAAAGACAATACCGTATCACAAAGTAGAGGGGGGGAAAGTAAGAGCGTTTACTGGCAGAGTACTAGGAATGCAAACACACGCTAGAGGTGAAGCGAGAAGTGGTGACACGATACCGAAACGCCTTATCTCGACAACATTACCCAAATTGAACTCGATCTTAACTAATTATCTTAAAGTCTCAAATCGTTTGGAGACGGCGAAGTGGAAAGGAGGTCGGATGCTCACATTTATTCGGAGGAGGAATGCGGCTGTTCCGTGATATGCTAAGCAAAAGCCAAGCAAACAAATTGGAGCAACACGTATGTACGTTTGAGCGCAAAACGCCCGCGAATACATTGTCAGGACGCTGCGGGAGAATGCGGGTTTTCTGTAATTTTTTTATTTTATTTTTTTTTGTTTTTAAACGTTTTTAAGGAAAAGTTACTATTGTGTGTTGTTTTTGTTCACTGTATTCATTTTTACTCCCTCCGCCTGACGTACATACACATAAATAATAAATATATACGGGACAAATACACAAACATATATTATCATATATTCCTACGTCACTTTCCAGGAGGGATAGACAGAGCCAACAGTCTTGAAAAGACCGAAAGGCCATGTTCAACTGTATAGCTTTATAATGGAATTGAGATTCAAATAGTGACAGGTTGCTAGCCCATCGCCTACAAGAAGAATCTCAAGTTTATAAGCCTAGCCCTTAGTCGCCTTTTACGACATCCATGGGGAAAAGTCGGAGTGGTCCTATTATTTAGTGCCGGGAACCACACGGCACGGACATTGATCATATTAGGAACGTTCTAGTGATGAATCAGATCAAAAGCATCCTCAATCGACAACCTCGCATGAAGTGAATGATGAATGAAGTAAATGAAATAGTCATAGTGTCAAGTAAAACATGTAGTCTCTGCCTACCCCTCCTTGAAAGAGACGTGATGTATGTATGAGCTTTTTAGATATTCTATGACAAATTTAACAACCCATGTCGTTTCAACTGAAACAAAATTTCTTTCCATACGAAATATAACTTTTATACGGCGTAATTACCAAGTTTATTGGACTGTGAGGGAAGTTTGTATTTCAGGGAACGACGTGAGTGCTTTCCACCTCACCAGATCGGGGTCACTCCCGGCCTGCCTTTTGATATTTGTCGTATAAAAATTGCACTTTATTGACGCGCCGCCGCGTGACTGAATGTCGATAATGTCAAGCGCGGGTGGCTGGGTTGATGTTAAAGTTAAAAAATATCTTAAATTTTATAGTGCACGGATTTTTTATTTTGTAAAAAATTAAATTATTGTTTATATTTAAATTTTGTTCAATCAAATTGCAATAAGTGAAGAATAAACGACAATTATTTCATCTTGTTCGTACCAACCTTAGACTTAATTTTTTTTACAATTAGACAGATATGAATTTCAACGAAATCAACTTTTAATTTAAAAAAAATGATGAATGTCACATTCCTTAAAAATAATTTCTTTAAATATTAATAAAAAATATTTATTTTTTTGATCTAAGCCAAATGATATTGGAAAAACAATAAAAAATACTGTACTTATAATATTGCGTTAAATACAACTTAAAAACTTCTTGTCTTGAACATACTAGTGCCGTGTGGTTTCCGGCCCTGAAGAAACAGCCCTCGTATAAGATATAGACGTGAAAATATGTAATTATATAGTACATACTAGCCTAACAGTATGTTAAGACATTGTTCCCTTATTTTGCATGTCGGAACTAAAACAGCAAATCACCTCGCAGAGGAGTTTAAACAACGGCTTTTTCGCCAAATGAAGTGATCGGCAACTTTATAGGCGGATGCTTTGGACGTGGCGATCAATCAAATATCTGATGAGTCACGAATAAATTGGAGGGAAACTTCCTTGACTCGGACTTAGTTATATGGAAGAGGCAATTCTTATAAACATTTATACGTTGTTACATCTATATTCTTTTGTCAAAATTCTTACAAAGTCTTGAAGTTCTTTTTCAGATGGATGGCTTAGCGGTGTAATTGAGATTCAGTGACAGGTCACTAGCCCATCGCCTAGATAAAGTTATTCAGTTCAGAAGCCTTTTTTTTCTATATAAGCAAATATTTTACTTCGCAATCAGCCTTCTTGTTCACTTAAGTTTACAAGACATTATGTATACATACATTCATATGGTCACGTCTATATCCCTTGTGGGGTATACAGAGCCAACAGTCTTGAAAAGACTGATAGGCCACGCTCAGCTTTTTGGCTTAATGATAGAATTGAGATTCAAATAGTGAGAGGTTGCTAGCCCATCGCCTAAAAAAAGAATTCCAAGTTTGTAAGCATATCCCTTTGTCGCCTTTTACGACATCCATAGGAAAGAGATGGAATGGTCCTATTCTTTTTGTACTGGTGCCGGGAACACGGCACTTATGTACATTATATTATTACCATTCGTTACTGTCACTTCCGATAACCAAAGATGTCAAAAAGAAAACAAATAAGACATAATGCCTTGTTAAGTTTCATGAATAGAACCCCTGCTTTGAACTATCACGCGGGCGTATAAAACACACTTTATGATATTGAAATACATATAAAAAGAAAATTTAAGCTCTTTCCTGGAGGAATAGGCAGAGACATCATTCCAATTACCATGAACCCTGCGTAATACATCACTCTAAAATTTTGTAACGTCGTGTCATCGGTCTTCACGGTGCCACTCTTCAAAGCCCAGGGAGCCTATAAAAGCGTGCGCACGCGCATCTTCACCTTTGGACTACCAGCATTCACCAAATAGCCCGCTATACTCTAGTGGCTACTTGCTGGATCTCGTGTCTATGGCTAAACCCATGACCTTTTAAAACTAGACCAAATAAAGTTTGTCTATATTCTATAATTTTTTTAAATCATCTCTCATTTCTCTTACCTGAGACGTTTTACTAAAACGCCACGATATTTACCATTTATTTCTTGATATTGACGTCCTGGTAAAGGGTCAGGTCAAGAATACCCGAAACCGCCAAGCTTGCATGAAGAGAGTTATGAATGTGGAAAGAAGTGAGCAGTGATCGTGGCAAGTGGAAAGAGGTAGTCTCTGCCTACCCCTCCGGGAAAATGGCGGGACTTTATGTATGTATGTATGTATTTCTAGATGCCTATTTTTATCTAAAAAATGCAGTCACCAGATTGTTAAAGCGTACATATTCAGTCAATTTCCACGTAACTTACAATTTTATATGTAGGTACTCTTATATGCCGCTGCCCCCAAGGGGTTCAGAATTCTTGCAATAACTTCTATAGAACGCTTGGTTACTCCGTTTTCAAATTTGAACTATGTTAAAATTGAATTTTTGCGCAATAATGTTGCAATTGAAAATATTTTCTTGTATAAACGGCATAAGTTAGTAAGTAAATACTTTATTGTTCAATAAAAGAGTACATAACAAATATGTAACAGTGGTACAGTACAAAGGCGGGCTTATCCCTCAGTGGGATCTCTTACAGCCTACCTGACATTTAGAGGATCGCATACAAAATTGAGACAAGGGTGAATAACAGATCATTTGTTCCTTTTCAATTATATTTCTTCACTAGCTGTGCCCGCGACTTCGTCCGCGTGGGATAGTTATTTTGGGCAACACTGAAGCCCTTAAGGATCAATAATTTATATATAATATTTAGCGTGATCTTATAAAGCAGTAATAAATCATGTATAACAAAAAAAAATATCAAGGTTTTTGATATAAAACTTTTTATTTTACTTATTAACGCTCTACATCATGAAGAAGATGGAAGTATGTACTCCGCCATAATCAACCAACATACATATAACGTTTACATTCCCTGCGGGATTGCCAGAGCCGACGGTCTTGGAAAGACTGAAACATTCAGCTGTATAGCTTCATCACGGAAGCCTTTCCTTTATACTTTTACGACATCCATGGGAAATATATGGAGTAGTCCAATTCTTAAGTCCCGGGAGCCACACGGCACTACACATCTATACTAATATTATAAAGCTAAATAGTTTGTTTGTATGTTTGTTTGTTCGTTTGTTTGAACGCGCTAATCTCAGGAACCACTGGTTGAAATTGAAAACTGCAACTTTTAAGAGCGAAGAAATAATAGAAAATGTGTGAAAAAACGGGGGAAATTATTCATTATTGAGGGCTTCAAAGATGCCCAAAATAACTATTCCACGCGGACGAAGTCGCGGGCATAGCTAGTTTAATATATAAATCAACATGTATTACTCATTACTTAATCCATGATTAATTAATGTTAGTTTATCCTTTCCGCTCGAGTTAACCTCACACTTATCCTCTTTCCCAATTTTATTTATGACACTGGCAATTTAATTTCCCGAACAGTCAGGTCATTTCAGCAAAACAGCCGTTCACGAGGTAATCTCTTTGAACAAGGTTAATTTGCAATGAAAATCCATAAATCGACGCAACAGGGATTCAGCCGGTTTAATTATTATCACTCCAATTATCCTATAAGAGATTAATAGTGTCGTTTTTATATTAATTTCCCCCTATTTTTCTTAGTTAATAAGCCTTGTTTATAAGCCTATCCCTTAGTCTAATTTAACGACATCCACGGGAAAGTGATGGAGTGGTCCTATTCTTTTGCTATAGGGCTTATAAACTTGGGATTTTTTTTTCGGGCGATGGGCTAGCAACTCTTCATTATTTGAATCTCAAGTCTATCATTAAGCCTAACAGCTGAACGTGGTCTACAAGTCTACCAGGACTGTTGGCTATGTCTACCCTGCAAGGTATATAGACGTGATTATATATATGTATGTGTATGAAGGCGGTTTAAAAGAGACTTGCTTAACATTACGTTAGATAGTGTCTCATAGCATTTATCTTGTAACTGTGTGAAAATAACTTTTACATACATATGTTTGATTCCCTTACTTTAACTGTCTTACGTACATATATAATCACATTTTCATTCCTTGCGGGTAGACAGAGCTGACATCCTTAAAAAGACCGATAGCCAAAGTTCAGTATGCTGTAGTGCTAATTTCGTTGCTTTTTCGTAGATGGCGTTAGTAGCTTTTTCAAGACGGCGCGGGCAAAGCTGCGTGCAAAAGCTTGTCTGTGTATAAAGGAAGTATTTGTAACTAAAACATAGACTACATTCTCCCCGTTGATAGCTAAATCTGTATGCAAGTTGTCACTATTGCTATATTAGTATGCAAGTTGCTTCATAATCCTAGTATAAGGCCGTTATTGTCTTCAATAGTTAACTACACTGTACCAGTTATGACTTGATACTTGCCTCGGGGCTCCAGTAAATGAATTAGGTCGTACGTCAGGTCAAGATTTAGTTATTAATGTCATATGTGATGTGAACTGGAAATAGGGAGGGGAAATTTCGGTGTTTTTATTAGATTTAGGTGCCAGTTGAAATTGAAGTGCCGTGTGGTTGCCGGCACTAATAGAAAAAAGAATAGGACCACTCCGTCTCTTTCTCATGGATATTGTAAAAGGCGATTAAGGGATAGGATTATAAACTTGGAATTCGTCTTATGGGCGATGGGCTGTCAACCTGTCACCATCTCTTTCCCATGGATGTCGTAAAAGACGACTAGAGGATAGGCTTTTAAACTTGGGAATATATAAAGCCATAGGCTAACAACCTGTCGCTATTTGAGTCTCAATTCTATCTCACTATAACGGATTTATTCCGTCTATGTCTCTTGCGGGGTAGACAGAGCCAAAAGTTTTGAATAGACAGAATGGCCACGTTCTCCTTAATGTATAAAATACACGTGATTTTATTGGTGTATTTATGTACATAGAAAGTATTCCAATATTTCTTTTCCCGTGCAAATTTCAAAAGCGATGAGCTAGCTGCCATTATTTGAATCTAAATAGCCGCAGTTTTAGGACTGTCGACTCTATCAACCCCGTAAAGAAAAGACGTGATAATTGTTTGTTTAGCATGCTTTGTAGTGGAAACCTCAACTTTAACTTATAAGGTGTTTGTTACCATCATCATAATTTTGAATTTTAGTTAATAAAAAAATTCTACATGCAAACGTTTGATTCCCTTACTTTAACTGTCTTACATACATTTTAGTTAATAAAAAATTTAAGCTGAGTGTCTTAATTTTACAAATATGATCATGAACATTTTTACACTCAGTGCTTAATTCAGAGATAAAATTATGTGAACAGGGGTGTAACCACAGACCAAAGATCAATAGACATTACAAAAAAAAATAAAAAACTATTATATCAGGGAATTTTTTAACATTATATAGAGGACCATACCTGGGGCCGGACCCTCTAATTCTTCTAATGCTTCTAATGATCGAATGAAATCGATAATCGCTGTTGATCTACTCATTGGTACACTGTTAACCAGGAGTTCGTCTTAAACTATGGTCAAATCAAGTCACATAAGTAGTTTATATAAGACGAACGAGTAAACGAAATCATGTTCTGATTGCCCAGCGCCGTGTGGTTCCCAGCACCAATAGAAAATGAATGGGACCACTCCGTCTCGTTCCCGTGGATTTCTTTAAAGGCGACTAAGAAATAGGCTTATAAAACTAAGATTCTTTTTTAGGCGATGGGCTAGCAACCTGTCACTATTTGAATCTCAATTCTATCATTAAGCCAAACAGCTGAGCAAACAGGTTTGAAAACCTTTCAGTCTTTTCATACCTGTTTGCTCTGTGTACTCCGTAAGGGATATAGACGTGATTATATGTATATATGTTCTGAATCTTTCTTTACCTCTCTCTCTCTTCTTCTCATTTTGCACTCTCAGACATTATATCTAGAGCCGTTCTACTTTCCGATCATTTTTCTCTTCTCTTCTCTTCTATACGTAGCGTGCTTTGTCTATTTTATTTTATGTCATTGTCTGAAACATTAAGATACCACGATGTGGAGAGCTTGTGAACTGCTCATTAAAATGTGTGGAAATGTGCTCCTTTGCTGTTGCAAAACATCTTAATAACGCCTTTCATAATAATTCCACACGTCGTTCTTTTAATGCTATTTTTTTTTGTTCTATAATATGTGGCCTTTTACGTTTATATTAAGAAGTTAGATACTTCAAGTAAATAATTAATTTCATGCCGTGTGGTTCCCGGCACCAATAGAATAAAAATTAGAACCACTCCATCTCTTTCCCGTGGATGTCGTAAAAGACGACTAATGCTTATTAACTGGGGATTCTTCGTTAAGGTCATTGGCTAACAACAGCAACCTGTCACTATTTGAATTTTACGTCAATTTACAAATATACATAGATCTCTTAAATCTAAATCGTGGACGAACACATATTGTCTACATTAAAAAACATGAATGAATGTAGAACTAATCAGCTTATGACGGCCTCTGTGGCGCAGCGGTAGTACGCATGTCTGTGACACCGGAGGGCCCAGGTTCGAATCCCGGCCAGGGCATGATGAGAAAATAACTTTTTCTGATTGACCTGGATCTTGGATGTGTATCTATATAAGTATATATTGTAAAATATACTATCGTTGAGTTAGTATCTCGTAACACAAGTCTCGCACTTATTTCGAGGCTGACTCTATTTGTGTAATTTGTCCCGTATATATTTATTTATTTATAGATTTGATCTCAACTGTGGTACTAAACGTAGTTTGCTCTTACTTTGCTAAATAACGTAGCTTGCTGCACCCATAACCATGATGAGAAGTGAATATCTTTTGATAATCTTAGACAAGACTGTATAAAAATTTCCTTATGCACCAGATTTCGGAGATATTAATTTAGTAAGTAAAATTGTTGCTTCGTTGAGACATCGGATTAATAGGTTCCTGCTTCGCTACGAATTTCCTGAAAGCGGATTTCGTGTCGGCCATTATCTTTATCCAGCATGGATATGTGCTGCCATCTGTTGAAGTTGTATGTACAGTGAATTAGGGTAACTTTGGTCCTTTTCGGGGTACATACTCGTAGTCCCTCGTATTTTTCGTTATCTTCCGTTTCAAGTACTCTAATCATCATTTTTCTATCGTATTTCATATCAACAATTTAAATTTCAATATTAGTTCATACTTTTTATCGATAATTTAATCAAAGTAATTACAAAAATAGTGTGGATTAATGTTACCCTGAGAGGCCAAAGTTACTCCAATTGACTGTATTAGTTCCGCTTAATTGAGGTGGGATATTTAAATCAAATAATTATTCCTTTTTTCTATTTTTATCCGACTACGGCGAAGCGAGGGTTATGATTTTGATCTGTATGTTAGTTTGCATGCTGGTCTGATATCAAAAGAAATACATCCTTGTGTGTTGTGTCAACTTTATCTCTTCTTGCGTTAATAGTAAAAGTCAATAAAGGGATAGCTTATAAATTTGGGAGTTTTATTGCGGGGTGATGGGCTACTTACCTGTCATTGTCTGAATCTCAATTCCATTAATAAATCTCCAAGTTAAACTTCGAAAGTCGTTACAAGATTGTTCACTCTGCCTATTCCATAGGGAACAATGACGTAATTATAGTTATGTATGTTCCCCAAAATATCCTACTTATATTATAAATGCGAAAGTTTGCGAGTATGTCAGGATGTCAGTATCGATATTTGTTACTCTCTCACGCAAAAACTACTGAACCGATTACGATGAAATTTTGTATGTAGGTAGCTCAAGACCCAGAATAACATATAGGCTACTTTTTATCCCGGAGTTCCCGCGGGATGGATAGGGTTTCCATGCGGACGAAGTCGCGGGCGGCCTCTAGTAATATATTTTTTAACCAAGCCAACCAACTACAAATTTAATATCGTAGTGTTACCCACAGATGAGAGTGAAAAAGAGAAGAGAAATGAAAATAATCTATTTTTATTTGGGCTCTTTTGTGACTAGGGATATCTTTCCTTGAGGTCGTTTCTTGTTTTTTTCTCTTAGTATTTTCTTCTCATAGCCATATATGGAGTAGTAGGGCAGGGGTAGAACTGTCGACGATACTGGCAGAAGATCTGGAAAAAAGAGCAAAATCAGAAACCATACATACATAAACTTACATACATAAAATCACGCCTCTTTCCCTCTATGCATATATCCTTCGCCTCATCCACATTCATAACTCTCTTCATGCAAGCTCGGCGGTTTCGGGTACTTTTGACCTGACCCTTTACCAGGACGTCCTTAATTTAATCAAGATACGTTCGTCTAGGTCTTCCCACTTCGAATTTTCCCTCCACACTTTCCTTGTATATCTGCTTAGTCAACCTGCTTTCATTCATCCAGAAACCATACATAAAAATAATAATTAGAAAAGATGTCGTAAAAAGCTACTTAGAGATATAAATTTGGGATATTTCTTTTAGGCGATGAGCTGTCACTATTTGAAGCTGTGTAGCTTAATGATTATAATTGAGATTCAAATAGTGAAAGGTTGCTAGCCCAATGTCTAAAAGAAGAATCCCTAGTTCATAAGTCTATCCCTTAGGCGCCTTTTACATCCATGGGTAAGAGATGGAGTGATCCTATTCTTTTTTCTTTTTGGTGCCGAGAATCACACGGCATTAAAAAAAAGGTACCCTAATAAATGTTTTAAAGTTGTATCGTGATTTCAACTTCTAATGTCAATTTTAAAATGTTATTACAAAAACATATATCTAACAATGGCTTAAAATATTAATTATTATAATCAGAACACTTGTTGTTTTTTTCCTGTTTAAAACAACTATCACTAAAATCATTGTTTATCTTAACGTAATTATAATACTGCGTTCACACTAACTTCAAAATTAACGAATTCTCAGGTACAGATAACAGTGACATAAATTTTGTGCCAAAATAATTAATAATTTTTAAATAATAATATATATAAATGCTCCGGATGGTAGGTACCTGGTTCAAAGAATATGCATAGCCATCCAAAGAGAAAACTCACCTAGTGTGATGGGCACCTTTGAGCTGGGAACGATTCTGGGTGGAATTTTTTACTGATTTAATTAGAAAGAAAATCTATAAGAATATTGTTTTCGCGCATTCAAGTATCAAAATAACGTTGACTAATGTGATCTAAAAAAACTTATTTTTATTAATTTTACGTTATTATATCTCGCTTTATTAAAGAGCATTGTTTTCGGTAAAATACAGTGTATGTACTCATTATTTTTAAAATATTTTATGCTATTTACAAAGAAAGTCGGCAAATATTTTTTTAAATTTTAGTAACTTGAAATATATAGATATTAATTTATATTTTAAAACAGGAGGAAAAGTGTATTCGTGTATCTAATATTCTATAAAAGCAAACTTGCTTAGACATAGGTTAAATTGAGAACATGCTCCTGGATTTGAAGTCGGTTAAAAATATAGAGTAAAAAAATAAGGTAACTAGAACACTCTAGTACTATGATACCACACCTATACAGAGTCGTGGGCTATAAAAATTGCTGGTACATATTATTAATTCATTTACTCATTCATATTATAATGTCTATATCCTTTGCGGAGTAGACAAAGTCTTTAAAGACTGACAGGCCACGTTCAGCTGTTACGCTTAATGATAGATTTGAGATTCAAATGTTGACAGGTTGCAAGCGCATTACCTATAAAATTAATTCCAAGTTTCTTATCCTATCCCTTAATCGCCTTTTGCAATATCCATGAGAAAGAGATGGAGTGGTCCTATTCTTTTAAATTGGTGGCAAGAACCACACAGCATAAATAAAATCTCATAAGTTGTATATACGCGATCTAGATATAAACTTGGTGTGTAGATGTATGGGTATATCTTGACCGTGGCCCTAGAGCCAGTCTCCATCTGAGGACCACTTGTCACAATCAAGTTCTAACAACTATATGAATCTCGCTTGTTTTAGTCGTGTGCCTAAATACATGTAGTATTTATTTATGTGTATTTTTGTTTTGTTATGTAGGTACAGAGGCTCAAATAAAAATGTACGCAGATGGCGCATTGTAGACGTATATATGTGAGGTCGTATATTTTCTTTGTGGCCCACTGTACACATTTATATGACGTTTTCATTCCTTAATTGAAAACAGAGCTAATAGTTACAAAACTTTAAGACTTATGTTAACTTAATGGCTCAGTGATAGAAATGATATTAAGAGAAAGTTGCTACCTTAAAGAAAATCAAAGGTTCCTCCGTACAACATAGGACAACATTCACGGGAAAAAAGTTGATTAAACTATTCCAACAACGACGATATTAGCGCCACCTACAAAAGGCAACTAATTTAACGCCACCTACATAGTTACTTTAAAAAGCTTTCGCGCAAATATTTTACTATAGTTTTAATCGAAATTACCTAAAGGTACCCTATGTCCTATCCAGATTCTTAATTATATAAAGATTTGATTGAACAAGTAAATAGATAAAGCTAGGAGTATCTTACAAACAAACAAGCTTACTTTAGCATTAGATGGCCTAGCAACCTGTCACTAGATGAATCTCAATTCTGTCGTTAAGCCAAATAGCTGAACGTGGCAATCAGTCTTTTCAAGACTGTTGGCTCTGTCTACCGCGCAAGGGATATAGACGTGACCATATTATGTATGTATGTATGTATTCCTTATAATAATAAGCGGGTTGTGCAGTGTGCACGCGGCCTATGCACTCGACCGTGGCCCGCGCCACAAGGCCGGTAAAGAACCTCTTACCTCAGTCACTAGCGGAGCGCACTATAACCTTTTTGTGTTGGTTTTAATTCGTACTAATGAATAAACAGGTCATAATATATATATTTTATTATAAACGAGACAAAAATTGTAGTACGAATATAAAACAATACGTAGTTTTTTAAATATACATATATTTTGTCTTTATTTAGTTGAAAATAATATTTACCTGATTTTAATGTGTAATACGTTTATTTTATTTTTTATTTATTTATTTATTTAAACTTCATGCACGTAAAATGTACAACAGGTGGACTTAATGCCACAAGGCATTCTCTGCCAGTCGAACCTTTGGACCAAACTGAGATGGAAGTACGGGTAGTGCGATAACGGTAAAAAAAAAAAAATTATATAAATATAAATAATAATAGGTTACTTAATACACTTGCATATAATATATTACAAACATAAGTATGACTATATATATATATATACTCCATATAAAATAAACATACATATACTACATACATTGGATGATTGTGTAAAGTTTAAGGAAATCTACTGGTCAAAAAGAAGATCATGGACTTGCTCCCTGAATGCAAATCTATTAGGCGCCTTCCGAATAGATTCAGGAAGAGAATTCCATAATCTAATGGCTTGCACTTGGAATGAATTCGACATGAATCCCAGGCGGTGAGCAGGAGTGGCCAGAAGAAGGTTTTCAGAAGAGCGAAGAGATCGAGCGTGGGTAGCGCTTAAAAGTGGGAACTTCGATTTAAGATAATCTGGAGCACAAGGGTCGTTGAGAATTGTATACAGCATGGATAGGATTCTAGCTTTGCGACGAAGAGGAATAGGCAGCCAACCAAGCTGAGAACGAAAGGAGGAGACATGGTCATATTTTCGTAAACCAAATATGAAACGAATGCAACAGATTATAACAGATAAGTAATTTTTTGCGTCTAAATAACAGATGTAATATTTTTTCTAAAAAAAAGACAGATATTTTTTTTTATATAGGTATATTTTTCAGGTTCAGATTACACTGTTTAATTTGTTCTACCAGTTAAAAAATTAATTGCAAAAAATATCTCACTATCCTTAATAAAACAGACATAATTTGTGAACTGAATACTCATCGTCCGAGAACCGTAGCGGTCGAACACACTAACCACTGCACCACAGGGTCGTTTGCAAATGCATTTGCGCACGAGTTTTCGAAAGTGCACTTGTCAAGGCGACGCGGACTCGCGCGCAAAATATTTCAACGCTGATTTTATTAACTGATTAACATATTTTACCGTAATAATATTCGTCTGGCTGCCTAGGTCAGTCAGACTACATTTGGAAGTGTCCAGTTTTAAAGTAAAAAATATTCATATGAGCACAAAATAACGTATCTATATCACAAAAAATGTCACGATGTCATTGATATACTGAATCGATTATAATTAAATGTCACATATGTATATCTTTGATATGATCTACCTTAAAACATAGGCTTTTTACTTTCTTACTCATTTTTAGTTTGGACAATATATGAAAAATTACTTTAATTTTTGTCTTTAGTCTATGACCTTAATTAAAAATTTACTGATATTCCTATTCTGGCCGTAGGAAGATGTAATTTTAAGTAATTTTTGGAAAATTTGTAAACAAGGAAGTCATTTAAGTTACACAGTTCTACATTTTAAGTTTGTATTTTAAGTAGTATGTTAATTACTTTAGTAATAAAATAAAATGAATACATAAAATCACGCCACTTAACCCGAAGGTATGGGCAGAGACTACACAATTCTACTAAACACGATCAATACGTAATTTTTTCATTCATTAATCACTCAATTTGTCCAACTTTTTTAAGAACACAAAATGAAGTACCTATAGACGTAGGTCTTTCTGGTAGCCTGAATTAGAAGGAATAATAGTATAAAGTAACAAGTTTTTTATGGATCCAAACACCAATATAATACTTAACAAAACAGAATAATAAGCTAACCAGATAAAAACAATTCATAAGTATTATAAAATAATTGTGCTACCCAGAGTCGCTACTAAAGAGGTTAAATGTATCACAGAACACAATCGCAAAAAAAAATTTCACGAGTTAAATTTTTTACAAATTTTTTAACCATTACTCCAATAAAATTGGATCCATTAAAGTTTGAAAAAGCCTCACCGGGTTTCAGTACATTATCCGAGTCCCTCCGATACAACATCCCTTCGCTCCAGGCGAAAAAATATCCGAACAGTGCGAAAACCAAACAGAAATTCATCCTTGACACGGCACAAATATACTAGGATCACAGGTTGCGACAGGAGGTATATTTCAACTCGTATTTATTTGACACTGGCGCGCGCGGCGTGCCGACTCGATTCTTCGATTCGAATAAAGTATCCGAACATATCGGTGACAGTATACGAGCGCTCGGAAATCTAATATGAATACTCTTTTGGCGAATATCTCGCGTAGGTGTGTACCGTTGCTGGATAACCGACTTTTCTGTAAATAATGCGGGACGTGCCTAATAAAATCGATACTCGAGTTGCATTTCGCGCGTCGAGTGGAATCGAAAGTGGCTTCTTTGTTTTCGATTACGCTCGAATGGATTTGTTGTTTGGCCTCTGTGACCCAGTGGAATGAGCTTCAGTATCATAACGTCCCGGATTCGCAACCTGGGGGTCTATCTATTCACGCACGAACGTTGATAAGACATAGTAGTATATTCTGTCTTTTTCTATCTTGTAAATTACTAGTTGTGCCCGCGACGAATAATTATTTTAGGCATCATTGAAGCCCTGATATATGAATAATTTACTCCGTTTCTTTCACATTTTCAATTATTTCTTCGCTCCTAATAGTTGCAGCGTGATGTTATATAACCTAACTAAAGCCTTCCTCGATAAATGGTCTATTCAACACAAAAATATTTTTTTTAATTCGAACCGATATTTCCTGAGATTGGCGCGTTCAAACAAACAAACAATCTCTTCAGCTTTATAATATTAGTATAGATAATCCTCATAGTTTGACCGAGAGGGACAATAAGATATATATAGTTTTATAAAAAGATTTGTATATTAATAGATAAATAATTAGTAGATATTTCACTCCAAACAATAAGGCTGATTTCTCAATTGTAATTTTTTTTCTTTTTACAATGACAGCCAGTTTGACTGCTAGAATTACGAGTAATTAGTATAATATCAACAACAAATTAAATTATGGCTCAATATCATCAGTATTGAAATTCGTAGACAATTTTGAATTATTCCCATCAATAACAGATTTCCCAAGTGAATGAAATTTATCCCGAAATATCTCACTCAATTTCCTAGAACGATAACGGCATTTCCTACGCAAAATTTAAAATATATACGGAAGTGTTTGAATATTTAAACCATTACATTAGTTAGCAGGAAATATTAATTACTCTAGGGATGCGTTTTTGTTGAAAATTAATTGCTTTTATAATAATTTTAACGATGTACAACACTAATTTATTTATGCCTCTATGTAAGTACGTATAAAAAGAAGTGATTAGTGGTTTAACACTAAAAAAGGACTATGTAAACAACGTAAGAAGTGACTAAAGTAATAAATGGTTTCAGCATCTACAATAAAAAGAGTGTAATGAGTATGGAGGAAGCGGGAGAGTTCTGTTAGGATCGTAGTAAGTGGAAATCGAACTTCTCTGCCTACCCTAATGGGCGTGATAGTATGATGTATGTATGTATGTACAGCCCAAAATACGACAAGCACGATGCAAGCTGTTTTAGATCCCCTAATTATAAACGTCTATATCCCTTGCGGGGTAGACAAAGCCAACAATCTCGAAAAGACCAATGTGTCACGTTCAGCTGTTTGGCATAATGATAGAATCGAGATTCAAATAGTGACAGGTTGCTAGCCCATCGCCTAAAAAAGAATCCCAATTTTGTAAGCCTATCCCTTAGTCGCCTTTTACGACATCCATTAGAAAGGGATGAACTGGTCCTATTCTTTTTTGTATTGGTGCCGGGAACCACACGGCACAAAAAAAAATAAACTAAATGGAACTTAACTTTTCTCGCTTATCTTGGTGTCTATTCAGTTGCACCTTCCACCTCTATGCTTCGGGGCCCGGGGTCCGCTTTCCGAAATTTCCACTTCCACTTCGCCAGATCTGCAGCATCTTCAGATTTAAGGCCTTAAAACCAAGGCGTAGTAAAATAATTAAATACCATAAACAATTATAGTGAACATGATAATCATAAGACCAGTCCTCCGTTTAAGGAGATATGATATCACAGACAAACTTACAAGTCGTGAGTCAGCGCGGGGGCGGCGATGACACTGTGTCTTGAATCATTTCCTACTACTTACTTTATATAACTATAGGCTCACGACACAAGGTATACAATTGAAAATTTGGATTTAACTAAGAAAAAAATTATGTATGTTTTTCAGTAAAAAAAAAAAAAAAATTGTCTATAAAAATTTACCTATACTAACGGTGAGGAAAAACATCGTGAGGAAACCTGCACATTCAGGTGACTGTGTTAACTGCATAGTTTAGGTTAGGTTTACCTGCATAAGTTGCGGAGGTCAGATGGCAGTTGCTTCGAGTAAAAACCTGACCAAAGTACTGAACCTCAATTCTACCACTCAAGCCAAAGCTGAACGTGGCCTTTCAGTATTTTCAAGACCGTCGGCTCTGTCTACCCTGCAAGGGATATAGATGTATTTATATGGATGTATGAAACGAGACATGGATAGCTTTTCGCGCGATGAAAACGGCGTCGCGGGTGCGATACAACGAAGGCTGGGCTCAGGTTGTATCAGTAACAATTCGGTTATGAGAAAACTTCCTAATATGGCGGCTCATGTCGTGAATCATGGACGAAAATATGGCGAAGATTGCTTTACCGCAACTTTGATTAGTTTTTATATCGGTATCTGGGAAACTGATAATTACTAGCGTTTGGCTTTGTAATAGCTCACATTGTTTTTGGGGAGGGTACACAGAGACTACATCTTTCCATTTGCAGAGATCTATGCATATCTCAGAATAATTTACCTGAATGTGGAGCACTTGAAGTGTTTACGAGACCTGGTTGTGTCTACCCCGTAAGGCGTAAAGATCTGATGTATTGAATCTATAACATCAGTCAATTTATTATATGAATTACAATTTTAAATTATTCTGTTATATCGCCTGTTTTTTTACGAAAAATTATAAACTTGCACTTGCTACTCAACTAACAAAATCGAATGGATCAATATTAAGTATTATAAAGCTTAAATATTGATACTAATAAAATCTTAAGAGTTTTCACTGAAAACCCTTTTTAAATGTTAACCCCCAAACTGCCACTACATATTTTCCTAACGGGAGCCTCGCCACTAACATGTGGTTCATTCGGTGACCAGGTAACTTTGCTTGTTACCAAATACTCTCGATTCCAAATTACGGGCCCTGGGACCTGTGTCACGCTTGACATTTCGGTACTCCGCCGTCGGAGGGTTAATAATGGATGAAACGTTACAAGTACACGTTTGTATTAGCATACGGCTTATGTCGCCAGACCACAGTAAACATATTTTCAGAAAGTAAAATAAAAAATTCTATCATTAAGCCAAATAGCTGAACGTGGCCATTCAGTCTTTTCAAGACTGTTGGCTCTGTCTACCCCGCAAGGGATATAGACGTGACCATATGTATGTATGTATGTAATATAAAAAAAAAGTGCCGGCTGAGTTGAATGGTACCAGTGTATATCTTCCCGTGGCTATCGTAAGAGGTGATAAAGGGATTAAGCAGATGGTGAGCAGCAGCTTCTCCTATGCTGACATCATATTTAAAATCAATAGACACTGTGACTATGGGTATAATTTTCATTTCTGATTTCTGGGGCCTTAATCCAGCATTGAACTTTTATGGACTGTTTAGGTTATCAACTTGGGATTCTTTTTTAAGCCGATGGGCTAGCAACCTGTCACTATTTGAATCTCAATTCTACCATTCAAGCCATACAGCTGAACGTGGCCATTCAGTCTTTACAAGACCGTTGGCTCTGTCTAAGGTAAATAAAAAATTTACAGGAAATGAACGAGAAGAAGACGAAGACGACGTACCTGTTTCTTTGCTACAAGTCCAATTCTTTTTTTATTTAATAGTATGTTTTACTTACCAATTTATGTGGATAGCTGATGAACATAATCTAAAAAAGAGGTTGTTTTATTACTCGTAATAATGATAAAGATTAATTGCCCTGTGGTTCCCGGCACTAAAGAAAAAAAACCATTTCTACTAACTACATCGCGACTAATATAAGGAAAGGGAAGAGAAAGGGAAAGGCTAATAAACCTGGCATTCTTCTCGTAGGCGATGAGCTAGCAACCTGTCACTATTTGAATCTCAATTCCATTGTTAAGCCATATAGCTCAACGTGGCTTTTCAGCCTTGTCAAGATTGTTGGCGTGATAATATGTATGTAGATAAAGAACAGATAAATGTCATAGTTATGTTACTGGTTACTTATATTTACTATGCAGATGTTTGGGTAAAAAGGCTTGTAATGTTGCCTTTTAATTTACATTTGACGAGGATGAATTTGTAATTATAGGAACACGTGTTAAGGTTAACAACCTTGTTATTCCCAATGAAATTACATTATATCATTTTATGAACGAATTTTCTTATTGTAAGATTTCTTGAAGTCAACTTTGATAGGTTATTTTTGTTTATGTATCGGCGGCATGTATCGACCGACATTTTGAATTTAACGTGAAAAAAAATTATGCTTTAGAAATTTTGGCATGATGATGTTACCAAGACTGATATCAGAAGAAACCTTTCGAGATTTAGCAGTAAAACAAATAGAGCCCCGTAGACAGTTATAATCGATTTAAAGTCGTATACGGCAAACTAAAAGAATCTGCAACGATACTGCAGCTACTCAAATCGAGTGTCCTTAACACAGACAATAAAAGTAAATGTCATTGAGCATCGAATCCACTCGAAGTGAATACGATTCGATATCTCGAAACAAAATAGACGATTGGACGATTGAGAACATTTTCAGTTCCGACCCACGACCTGTATTCAAGTAACACAAAATTTCTCACATAATATCTGTGACTACAGGTGCAAATTACAGCCCTGCGGGGGAAAGGACCCTCGTATCACGTACATCATGACCAGCTCAAGTTGAACCCCCGAAATTTATACGGCCGCTGTTGTTTCTTAACGAATTTGATGGCGACCGACGGCTTGATAGGTCATCTTGTACTGGGTGAGCGTCACAATAATATGACTGCCAGGGGAAATAACAAAAGCTTCGCATGTAGTTGCAGAGTTAGTAGCTAGTTGAGAACTCCTTAATAAGTCAAGAGCTGATTTTAAATGAAACTACGACGTCTGATAATGAGAAATTCTCGTCTTATAGAAAAATATTACAGATCATTTCTTTTATATTTTTTTAAAAATTGAGTTTATCATTTGTCTAATTTACCTTTGATCTGAATTTTTCCAATTTTTATGGTGCTCCGTTTTTCACCTTCAGGGGAAGACAGAGCGAAAAGTGTACATAAGACTCGACGGCCATGTTAAGCGAAATGGGTCAATAAATTATAGAATTGAGATTCAGACATTGACAGGTTGCTAATTTGTCGCCTAAAAGAATAATCCCAAGTTCATAATACTATTCCTTAGTGGTTTTTACGATATCCATGAAAAAGAGATGGAATGGTCCTATTCTCTTTTCTATTGGTGCCGGGAACCACACGGCCAATTAGAAATTCAATTCAGCAATTCCATCAGAACATTGTTTAAAACTATCTCAATCACAACATGTATGTAGAAAAACAAAGTAAACCGCCGAAAACTCGCACTTCAAAACGGATAGATCGGACATTTGGCGAAATAAATAAACGTCTATGCTACACCAAATTCGAACGTAGATTACTTGTGTAAAGTCGATATTTGTTTGGCGACGCGCTCAGCTCCGTTCCGAAATGTAATGAAAAGAGAACTAACATTTTTATAGGGGTCTCAACGGCTCCGAGAGCGCCGCCGAACGTTTTACATTTAAGGAATCCGCATTCTATTATACGCGGTAACACATCGTCGTTTATGTCCGACTACTATCTTTATTCAACATTTATACGGTTGCCATGTTTATTCACGGTAGAATGAGACTTAATTGTGCCGTTCTGAGATGTCTACTTCATGCATTTTCGGATTTGATACAAACATACATACATATGTATTGTTGGATTTATAATTTCGAAATTAGAACAGAATAGATTTATTTTCATAATTGGATTCAAAAGCGCGTGTAGAAGAAGCGGCGGGACAAACTACACTGCGGCATTCCTTCCAATTCTTGCACTCCTTGGTCGTCGGTCGCTTTTAAGTGAAACAGCGTAACTTAAAGCGTTTAATTTAAATCTATGGCGGTGTCTAAGCTTGTTTTCCCAAAAACTATTTGTGTCAGTTTGTCAAAATTAAACTCATGGCAAATCAAATGACGTTATTGACAACATATACAGTCGCGTCTTTATCCTTTGCGGCAAAAGTCTTATTTTGAAGTAGATTTGATATCGTGAGTAATAAATAAGAACTTTCAGTTAGTGTAATAAGAATACGTTATAAAAATTGTTACATTCATAGATGTGGTATAATTCAACTTGAAAAAAATTAAGTAAGTACTAAAGTTTTTGTTACTTTATTAAAGTGAATAGTATACCTTCATAAATCACGCCCCTTTCCCGAAGTGGTAGACTTCATCTTTTCGTTTGAAACAATATCTACTTACTTCCTTCGCCTCATCAACATTCATTATTCACTTCACGCAAACGTTACATGGGCAAAAAGTGAGCTTTTCAGTAGTCTTGACCTGACCGCTCGCCGGGACGTCCCCGAATTAATTAAGGTACGTTCGTATAGGTCTCTAGTCAAGTTAATTAAAGTGGAGAATAAATCTTAACTTCTTTTAAAAGAAATTGGTATATTTAAAAAAAAAATAATATTCGCCCCGCGATAAAAGCAAGGTAGGTAAAATCAATAAATACTTTTCGCATACCGCATTCAAAGCACTTTAAAACTAGGCTCGTTTTCACTAAAATATCGTTCAGCAGAACTGCAGTTGCATACGTTCAGGCTTTTCAATATTGCTACTGAAATATTTAGTGCTCCTACTCGTAATGAATATTCGGTACATGTGCACCTAACGTACAGAGTTTAGGCGGCAGTCTAGAACTTGCCTGTCAATAACGTTGTTTAATATTTCGCTGGGAATTTAATTTCGAATCGGGAAAGTATGTTCTACTTAATTTGATACATAATATAATTCTTTTCGAATAGCTGCTTTTGTAGATATACTTTTAATAAATAGAAATGGTTTTGTGTCAAGCACATGATGACTGTCACAATATGAAAAGTATCACATACTACTTTAAATGCAGACTCTGAGTTTTGAATCTAATATATCTAAGAATATAAATAAATTCATGCTACCTTTATGTTTTCTACGTGAAAACTAATGAGCTTGAATCTGACAAGATAGGTTATTCCTCTATTATTACCGTACACTTAATTTGCCACAAGTTTCTCGATCAACCCCGCCTTCTTTGCTCTGTGACAAAACACGAAAGATTACAGTAACAGATGCAAAAACTCGCAGAATTAGATTTGCAATTCGATCGAGAATCACGCGCGCGGACACCAAATGATATCGGGCCAAGTTGGATAATACCACGCGCAGTCCCATTCGCTTCCCACCAAATGTATTTCCAATTTTGCCGTCATACACCGGAATGTAATAGAGAGTATTTTGCGGGGTCCTTTTCTTATTTTTTACGAGCGTGTGCCCGCTGGTATTACGTCGACATGTGGCCAGAATCTTGGTTATTATTTCTGGACGGGGCGAGGGCAACACTACGCTTTATTTGACCCGGCTCGTTTGAAATACGAACGTAAGCCGTTCTCGGACTATTCATAGTTTTACAAGTAACAAGTGTCATTTGGAATGAATTTTTCAAATTTTAGGCGGCATGTTGTTGATTTTGGAAATCAAGTTGGTTATTTTTAGAAATTATTCCTTTGTGAAAAATGTCGTAGCTAACTCTATGACATTCCTAAGGTTACAAAAAATACACCAAAGGTAAGTATCCACTTAATACACAGCTATGTGCTAAAACAAACTTAACCTACATTCTGCAAAAGTAAACAAATTCAATAAATAACACAATATCTTACGCCAGTTTCAGACTGAACAAAATCAATCACTTCTTTTCTGATTTTACTTCGTTCGAACGATTCATAAATCATACGGTTTTCGTTCGCAGACAGCCCACAAACTGCATTAATACAATACATTGTAAATACTCTCAAATTTATTTTTATACTATTTTTAAAACGCGAACTTATTAAAAATAACATATACATACATAATTAAAATCACGTAACCCCTACGCGGGAGACAGAGTTAACAGTCTTGAGAGGCTGAAGGCCAAGTTCTGCTGTATAGTGGAATTGAAATTTAAATATTTATAGTATTAGTTACTTAAAGTTAATAGTTAAAAGTAATAATTAGTAATAGTTTAAAGTTAGTTACAGTTAATAGTTAGTGAAAGTTAATAGTAATAATAGTTTGGTCCAAAGATTCGACTGGCAGAGAATGCCTTGTGGCATTAAGTCCACCTGTTGTCTAAAAACCAAGTTTAAATAAACAGTGACCGGCTGCTAGTCCATCGCCTAAAAGAAAAATCCCAAGTTTGTTAACCTTTCTCTTAATTGTCGTTTACAATTCTAACTAATATTATAAATGCGAATGTAAATTTATTTGTTTGCTACCACGGCATATCTACGGAATTCTTGAATTATCACGTGTTATATACACATTATGAGTCTGGAGAAAGATAGGTTTCTTTTCATCCCTGTAAAAACTATAGCTCCCGTGGTATTGGCGAAAAAACTGTATTCTTTTGTAGGCGGCGCTAAATTCTTCACTTTATGTACATAGGTGGCGTTTAATTCGATGCTTTTTGTTCGTAGTGTTAATATCCTTGCTTTTTTTGGTTAGATGACGTTCAATTTAAATTCGTCGCTTTTCGTAGATGACTGTTTATTCACGCGGACGAAGCTGCAGGTAAAACTAGCTATACAATATAGCTACAGCTTACAAAAAAAAAATCAGGCATACAAAACCAAAACACAAAAGAAATGTAAGGTGGTCGCGTGACCCAGTGGGGGAAACTAGACGCACTAGCGGGTCAAAGGTGCCGCTAGCCCCGGGCTGTCACCTTGTGAGACTTTGACATTTTGACCTTTATTGCCTCCACATAAAGACGCAAGTTCACGATATTAAACCGCTTTGTAGTACAGAAACGCAGATGTTGCAATTTTTAACCGCGTTCAATAAAAATAAAAGGCAGTTCTTAATTTGAATTTTGTGTATTAATGTGTTTGTCAGCGATGATACCGCGTTTCGCTGGGCCGATTTTGATGTGGTCTTCAGGAAAATGTTTGTTACACTCGGGAGAAGGTTTTGGAAATTGTACCTACCCCAAAAAGGGTGATATCGATAAGAGACGGCTCTCTCATTACAATAGTTATTTCGTACTATCGCAATAGTTATTTCGTATATATATATATCGACAAAAATTAACAAATCGGTTGCTTTTTCATAAAAATGAACGAATTTTTTTTTATGAATAAGCAACCGCTTTTTCAATTTAAACACCAATAATACATTTAATCACGTCTTTATCCCTAACGGGGTAGACAGAGCTAGAAGACTGATAGTCCACGTTCAACTGTATGATTAAACCGAAAATAATTATTTTTTTAATAAAATTATAAAAAAAAATTAATAACTTTATATTATTTGCCAATTAATGTTTCAAGGAAATAAAATTAATGAAACCCTGTAAAGCCTTCAGGGAAAACAAACATCCTACGCAATTCCAGATGTGTAAACATAATAATATACCAATTTGGACTAACAAGGTTAAAAAAAAAAACGGCAAAGTAACGTAAACATAATTTCCCTTCTTTCTAGGCAAATGGAAGTATCGTGTTCCCATTATTTCAATAAACATTTTATTACTTGATATCTGTCAATAAGGAAATAATACTCCCTTTCTCAATAAAGCGCGTGTTACACTTTACGACTGATAGTATCTATGTATTTTCTTATTTTATTCCAAATGCAACGTATTTTTTTTTAATAGACTTAAATCTTAATTGTGATAAACTTAATTATTTAATATTCACCACTGGATTCCTAAAAGCTTTCCGTATTCTTTTACATTTATATGTAGGTAAGATTACATTTTAATTAATATTGTTTGTATTTTAATGGTGAGAACCTTTTTGACCTTTTTTTTGTGTATTTATACATATATTGTGTTTACATGGTTGTTATACTAAAATAATTTAAAAAATGCCTATTATTCTTAAATTTACTATTACTTACTACTTATTTATGTATATATTTGTTTTCCTATCTTAAATTGACACCGGATTATCTGTTTGCTATTATCTGACTGGAACATACATACATATATATTATCACGTCTATATCTCTTACAGAGAGCAAACAGTCTTGAAAAGACTGAAAGGCCACGTTCAACCGTTTCGCTTAATGATAGAATTGAGATTCAAACAGTTACAGGTTGCTAGCCCATCGCCTAAAAGAAGAATCCCAAGTTTATAAACCAATCTCTTAGTGTCCTTTAACGACATGCATGAAAAAGGGATGCAGTAGTCCCATTTTTTTTCCATTTGGGCCGGGAACCGCACGGCACTATTTGTGACTGGTAGAGAATGCTATTAGCATTTAGTCCACCTATTGTACCTTTGAGGCTCAATAAAGTTGTAAATAAGTAACAATCACCCATTTACACGTGAGTGGTATTGATGTCTTTTCTCTCTACATATTTATTT
The DNA here is from genome assembly GCF_032362555.1 of Amyelois transitella. Lineage (NCBI taxonomy): Eukaryota > Metazoa > Arthropoda > Insecta > Lepidoptera > Pyralidae > Amyelois > Amyelois transitella. The sequence goes on from NC_083509.1 coordinate 11,151,051, forward strand.
ATTTACCAGGTAAGCGTCGTTAGGTGTAAAGAAACCTTAAGCCTGCAATCAATCGACAGACTTCAACGTATTTAAATACCGAAATGATATCGAAATTTATTTGTTTGTTCGCGGGCTTAGCTTGAAAAATGGTGAATTTCACTTTAATTTATTTAACAAATTCTCACGAAAATATTTTTTGCCACTCCAAATATGCATTTACATTACTGTGTAAATAAGAAAATTCAGCCTGGGCCAGCCGTGTGGTTCTCGCACTTTGGAATACGACCACTTAAATTTTTTCAAACGGGTGTCGTTAAAGGCGACTAAGGGATAGGCTTATAAAGCTGGAATTACCTGGGTCACTATTTGTATCTCAATTCTATCAAGACTGTTGGCTTTGTCTACCCCGCAAGGTATATAGGCGTGATTTTATGGATATATGTATTGAATGTATATCTAACTTATATTCAATATAGCTGGTTTCAATATCGGCTGGATTCGAGTCGGTCAGTTGATTCAAATGTTGAGGTACAGCTTTGTTTGAGTCCTATTGTTAGTTACATGAACCCTATTGTGAAATCTAATATTAAAGTTTGTTACTATTGTTAAGTTATGGTCATGTTTAATACATAAATTATAACTATTTTCTCATTTTAATTTATTATTGACTATTTTCTCATTTTAATTTATTATTGACTATTTTCTCATTTTAATTTATTATTAACTATTTTCTAATTTTAATTTATTATTAACTATTTTCTTTTTTTTAATTCATTGGTTCAAACGTTAGTTAGGTACCGATACTAAGGGGTTAACTTCAAGTGAATATACATCATCTATGATTTGGTAAGGTTCTAAACCTAGCATGTCAACAGCTCAACTATAATTATCCAACCTTCTCATTATTTTATTATGGTCACTAAACGAGCGCATGCATATATAATTACATCCTCAGACTCCTTTACAGGGTAGACAGAGTCAACGATTTAGATAAGGCCACGATCAGCTGTATGTCTTATTGGTAGAATTGAGATTCAAATAGTGACAGGTTCACAGCCAATATAGTGAGGGAAAACATCGTGAGAAAACCTGCACATTCAGGCAACTGGATGTGTGACCATGGATTCAATACGGGTAAGGTTTACCTGCAAACCTTCATGTAAAAATCTGACTCACCCAATCCAGGTTCCATGGTCAAAGGCATACCCCGGTCTCTTCTCCAGAGAGGCGAGGATCCAACCGGAACTCTTTAGTCCCGAGTCTTTAGCCTTTAGCCAAGAGGAAGAAGACAGATTGCCAGCCAATCACCTTAAAGAAGAATCACAAGAAGAAAACTCGCAAACGGGAAAAAACTCTGGGATGATTAAGAAATAAGAAAGCTTTTTGCAATTATATAGTAGGAGCTGAGAATGCAACGGAGAAGACGCTAAGTTGAGTATATCTCCATTTTGAAATCTTAATCCAAATTGCAAATGTATTCTAAACCGAACAAAGCCATATCATTTGAGCTGATATTTTGACATCTGTTGATGTAGAAAAGCCTTTTGATTGGACTGAGGCCTTTGTTATTGTGCCTGGAGCGAATTGTGGTAAGAATTCTCAAAAATATTCGAGTAAATAAGTATTAGTTAGAATTTACATGTAGTGTTGATTGTTCAGACAGATTTCTTTTCGAATTATCAGTTGTGATTCAGAAGCTGAACAAAAATATTTATATACTAGGGTGTCCCAAAAAAATCAAAGTTGTTTTTTTTAACGCATACCCTCTAATTTTGTTCGAATGATGTCAAAACTACCGTATATAAAATTTCATCTACTTAGAACCACGGCAACCCGTGCCGACTTACATCGGGAAATGTGGGTACTTGTTTCCTAGGCGCGCGGCAGCGAGCGTACCGACATTCATGTGATTATGATTACTTGTTTGTTTTATGAGTGAACGCATTGTTTTCTTTCAATCAAGATGTCGGTGGAGTTACGCAGTTCAAAAAATGATATTTTCTTAATAAAACCTCAAATTACTGGTTCAAAACTTCCCTCAAATGGACAAATACTCGCAGTTCTATTCTACAATATTCGTGAAGTAAATTTAAGTGTGAATGAAAGTGCAAATCTAGCTATTCGTGAGTGCATTATTTATTGGGAAAAGGCACGTATTCCAACAAAATCTTTTCCTAACTGCGTTAAGTAATTAGTTAATTTATACCAAGTTTGGAGGCATTTACAAAAAAATTCTAAAAAGACGCAAAATGTGTTTCAGCAGCGTCGACAAGATTTTGTTACGAACTTAGACAACTTATTTGATATTGCACATGCCAATGCGCTTCAATTAATAATGATTGACGAAGATAGGATCTTCTTACAGCGACAGAGAGAGCCAGGTCGGCCTGGTCACTTAGCTGGAGTAGACAAAAAACTGACCGAAAAAGAAGAAAAGGCGCGAGTTAGGAGCATTGAAGAGCAAAAACGGCATGCTAAACACTTTTCAACTCTGTTTCCTTCAACTTCATCTCATGTTCCTCAAGAAGATTCATCATCTGATTCTGAAAAAAAAAGTACACAAGAAATAATTCCTATATCCGTTGAGAGCACACGACCCGAGTCTAATATTTCTGAAAGGAAAAGTTTCATAACTCCAAAATTGGTTGCTGCATTAGATCGGTGTCAGATAAGTATGAGGAATTCTGTTTATATAATACAAGCAACAATTGAAGCTCTTGGGCATAACATTGACGAATTTCTAATAAGTAAGTCAACAATTCAAAGAGTTCGTACGGAAAAGCGAACAGAGCGCGCAGAAGCAATAAAAGTTGATTTCCAGAACAAGGTACCAGATACTGTAACCGTCCACTGAGATGGGAAGCTGTTGCCCGCTTTAGGTTCACGCAAATGTAAAGAAGAACGTTTTCCGATACTTATTACATATGATGATAAAGAACAACTTCTTGCTGTACCTAAATAGGACAACTCTTCAGGTCGTAAACAGGCAGAAGCTGTTTGGAACGCTCTTTTAGACTGGAATCTTGAAGACAAAGTGCAGATGCTGTGCTGTGATACTACTGCTTCAAACACAGGTCGCATTAATGGCGCCTGTATGCTCCTGGAACAGAAATAAGACAGGGAAATTCTTATATTTGCATGTCGCCATCATGTATACGAATTAGTATTGAAAGGCGTATTCGAAACTAAAATCAACCAAATTACGACGAGCCCTGCCATCCAATTGTTCAAAAAATTCCAAGAAAACTGGAAAAACATAAACCCTGAGAAAATAGAGAGTCATAAAGAAAAGCTTTCTTGTCTGAGTGATGCAAATATTAATGAACTGCTAGAGTTTTACCGGAGTGAGTTAACTAAAGATATTGTTAGAGACGACTATCGCGAATTAATAGAGCTTTCAATAAAGTTTCTTGGTGATACAGAAAATAAATTTAAGATACAGCCTCCAGCCCTCCTTGACGTCTGCCTATTCATCGTCACATCTTACGTCAAACCCTCGCTGCAATGTATTTTGGCAGTGAATGCTCCTTACCAGGACCTGCGTTTTAAAAGCCATGAAGGCTTACGAGGCAATTGACAAAAGTATCTCAAAGGCAGATTTACAGAAGTTCTGTCAGCACTTGTGGTATTTGACCGACGAGGTGTCTATCTTGTCTCTCTTTGATGATAGTGTAGACCAAGAGACTAATCTAGGTTACTAACTTGTCCAAAACGATTCCATCAGCTCATGGGAAACGGTACATGCCATCAAAGAAGAACTCTGCGGCCCACTCTATGAAAAAAAACTCGAAGACTTCGTTTCCGCCAAAAGCAAATCTTTGTTCACTCGGCTGAAACTTGACGACAGCTTTCTCAACGAGTCTCCTTCTTTGTGGTCAAATAATGCTTCATTTCAACAAGCTAAAATTAAGGTACAGAACTTAAGAGCAGTAAACGATACCGACGAAAGAGCAGTCGAGTTGATGAAAGACTTTCATGGCTGGATCACTGTCGAAGAGGAACAGAAACAATTTTTATTACGTTGCGTACAAGAACACAGGCAGATATATCTATAATATAGCCAGACTGTAAAAAGCAAACTCTGAAAAGGAAATATGAAAAATAAAGCCCTTATTACTGTTTACTAATGTTACTATGTTTTATTTATTGGAATGAAATTAAGTTCTTAAATCTCCCTTATCTTCCCTATTTCTCCATACTAGCTTTCAGATTCAAACTTTGAAGCTAAGTCGGCACGGGTTACTATTGTCAAATTGCAATAATACTTCATATTTAAGACTTATGGGTCAAATCGAAAAAAAATAGAGGGTATGCGTACCCAAATTCCCAAAAAAAAAATTGCCCTTATAGCCTGGGACACCCTATTATATACCTATCAAACGCCTCTGGGAAGCAATTATATTGCCATGAAGAAAAAAACGTATAATTTCAAAAATATAACACGTTCGTGATTAAAAAAATTTCACACACACACTTTCATAAACTTAAAAAAAAACAATCGTTACTTAACTTAAATCACCCTTAAATTATAAAAAACTGAAAGCCTACAGAACAATTTCAATAAAAATCCCCGAACGAGCACGGGAGCCAACTGGTAAATAACTCGACTGACCGAAATCACGTCTAAAAAGCACCCTGTACTGTCAAAATTCTCGTATTACTGCTTTCGTAATAAGGTTGAAATGTCAACTGTTAAATTTTAGACGTATCCAGTTCATTGTTAACCCTGACACGCGCAGCCAGTCCGCGATTTATACACTAATGCGTCCAGTCGAGTCCGCCATATTTATTTTTCCGTTTCCTAATGCGTCTACTGAAATATTCATGTGGTGGCCGGCCCATCCGTCTTGCTGATGTCTCGGACAATAACATGATGTAATGGCTCATCTCACTGCGACCCTGTGAGGGATGAGATGATCCCACTTTATTGATTGCCCCTAGTAGTAATCTGGGGAAAAAACAGACTGATATAGCTGTCAATGTGCTACGGAAGCTTAAAATTTGGAAAAACAGTTCTCAATTCTATCATTAAGCCTAACAGCTGAACGTGGCCTGTCAGTCTTTCAAGACTAGTGGCTCTAGTCGATTTCGGCTTCACTTAAAGAAAAGATACTCTTTAAGATTCGTATTTATAAACAAATAAATATACCTGACGTGACAAAGCAATTTACAAGAAACGCCTTAAAGCCTAGTCCTTAAAATGAGTTGAAATGAACTTGTCTATTACAGCCAAGAGGCTTGAACTTTTTTATTACAACAAAATGAAGACAGGCGGTCGTAATGAGAAACAAACTGCTTAGGTGTTTCTAAAAATAGAAACTTAAATAAGATTTTTGAAATGGTTTATTTTAGGTCTTATCATCTTTATGAAGAGTTATGAATAATCAGTTAAATAATTAACTCAATCAGTGTGATTTGTCCCGTACATATTTATTTACTAGCTTTCCCCCGCGACTCCGTCCGCGCGGATGTCGGTCTTCGCGTAGATGGTTTATTTCTTCATTTTATTTTCAGTCCGGTCAATTTAGACCAAAAAATAGGAATGAAGCTACATTAATTCCCATCAAGCTGAAAATGAGTATAATTGTTTAAAACAGAATCAAAAGCATTATTTCAAAATTCCCCATGATTCCGGTTTAAGGAAAAAAATTACCCAAGGTCAAAGGTAAGAAAATGGGATTTTCACGATTTTCTTCAAAACGGTAAGTTTTATAGGAAAATTACCTCAGACATAGATTGTAGATCATAAAGATATCTATAAAAAGAAATCAATATTTTTTTTCAATAAAGCTACCGTTTCTGAGATATTACGATGCAAAAAGTTGCAAGCGTCATAATATGCATAAGCACGTCTCGTATATACTCTATGTAGCAGTAATATAAGTAAAAATATTGTTCTGTCGGTAATTTTAACTTGAATTCAAAATATAAAATATACATAAGTATAATGAAACCCAGTCCCTTCATTTATACTGTAGTGAAACCTTGAGACAACATCTGTCTCTCTGTTTAATTGTGTACGTGGCTAGGGTCGTATACCTAGCTGCTTTATCTCAGAATGCTCAACACATGAAATACCGTTAGTCTTTAATAATAGTTGTCCTTGCGGGGATACCGTTGTCGGCTATGGACACCACGGCCTCTCATGCCCTAGGAGTGCCGGCCGTTTAGGGCGCCATGCCGCCCTAAATGATATAATCCTCCTAGAACCAAACGGTCTGGCTAGGGATGATGCCAAGAGACCGGATGGTATGACTTTGGTACCCTGGAGATTGGGGCGGCCTTTGGTGTGGGATGCTACTTGTGTCGACACACTTGCGCCGTCTCATCTTCAGGTTACTAAATCTAAGGCCGTTTTGCTTCAAATGAGGCAAAAAACCTCAAAAGGCGCAAATATGTAGTTATCGGGATCAAAGTTTACATCAGATGGCAAGTGTGATAGTGATATTGAAAGGAGAGTGAACGCGGGGAACATGGTGAATGGAGCTTTGCATGCCTTTATGAGCAGTCAGAAACTATCCAAAAAGGCTCGACTGGCTGTGCACAGGGGCGTGTTGGTCCCGACATTAATGTATGGGAGTGAAAGTTGGGTATGGCAAAAGAAGCACGGAAGCAGAATAAATGCAGTGGAAATGAGAGCGTTAAGGAGTATGTTGGGTGTGAAATTGAGTGACCGGATAAGGAACAGTGTGATAAGGGAATGTTGTGATGTGAAAGAAGATGTAGTTACAGGAATAGAAAAGGGTATGTTGAGATGGTTCGGTCATGTGGAGAGGATGAATGAAAACAGGTTGACTAAGCAGATATACATGGAGAGTGTGGAGGGAAAGGTCGGGGTGGGAAGATCTAGACGAACATATCTTGATCAAATTAAGGACGTCCTGGTAAAGGGTCAGGTCAAAAGTAACCGAAACCGCCGAGCTTGCATGAAGAGAGTTATGAATGTAGATGAAACAAAGGAAGTATGCAAGGATCGTGGCAAGTGGAAAGAGGTAGTCTCTGCCTACCCCTCCGGGAAAGAGGCGTGATTTTATGTATGTATGTATGTATGTAGTTATCGGTAATATCTATACTTTTGAACCTTTTGGGGTAGAAACTCTGGGACCGTGGGGCCCATCAGCTTTTCCGACAATTGTCGAAAAAGCTAATTGAGGTATATCTTGACCGGAGGGCTGGAAATTATCTGGCTCAGAGAATCAGCATTGCCATTCGAATTGGCAATGCTGCCAGCCTTCTGGGCACATTCCCGCATGTTGATGCTATGCAAGGACTGTACAATTTATAAATTAAATTTTAGTTTGTACTCATCTTTTTCTTTCTTTTTATAAGTAGCTTTAGTTATAATTTGATTATTGCATTGAATTTGATAATTGTAACCTCTATTATTGTCCTAAGATGATTTTCTTCACTTAGGGTTATTCTATTTTTTTTTTTAATAATAAATACGAAAGTTAGTCTTGAGTGCCACTGCGTAGTGAAAACACGTGTTTATTGTAACTTATTTCAGACTTTTTCAAGTTTAATAATAAAAATATTAAAAAAAAACGCGCTAATAGTACACTACCTCAGAGGTGGCAAGGAAACGGATGCATATTATGGCGATTGCAACTTTTTGCATCGTTATATCACAGAAACGGTAGCTTTGTTGAAAAAAATTATTGATACCTTTTTTATAGATAACTTTATGATCTACAATTTATGTCTGAGGTTATTTTCCGATTTGAAAAACTTACCGTTTTAAAGAAAATTGCGATACACCCATTTTTTACCTTTGACCGTGAGTAAATTTTTTTCCTTAAACCGGAATCATGGGGAATTTTGAAATAATGCTTTTGATTGTGTTTTAAATAATTATACTCATTTTCAGCTTGATGGGAATTAATGTAGCTATGTAGTATTTTTTTCATAGTAATTAGTAGCGGCCCGCTTGTGCAGCAAACGGTTCAAGCCAAAGCCGACTTTAGGCGCTACAGGTTACGGCGCTAAATCCACTGCGGGTAACGCAACGTGTGTTCGCGGTTCTACAGAACAACGTCTATGGATAAACTGAAAAATTAAGACTTTTTTTTCTTCGTATTTTTTCGGGATAAAAAGTATCCTATTTTACGCCCAGGATAATAAGGTATAATTATACCAAGTTTCATCAAAATCGAACTGTTAGTTTTCACGTGATGCCTGAACATACAGACAGACAGACAAAAATTTTTTTAATCACATTTTTGTGTTTGGTATCGATCCAGTAACACCCCCTGCTATTTATTTTTTCAATATTTTCAATGTACAGAATTGACCTTTCTACAGATTTATTATATGTATAGATAGATTTTATATTGTTTAAGATCACAAGCTCAAGCAATCTCCACTACCGCATATAACTACAGTCGCGCGCTACTCTCTAATTTCGTATGCTGTCGTACCGCCGCGTTTATTTTTCTTCGCGGTCTAATTTTCTTTGTCTCAGCCGTTTTGTAACCAAATTTCGCGGAATGAGGTCCATGGCTGAAATGAAATTGGTATTCGGAATGAACTGGCCTGGCCGGAACCCTTGAAAGCACGCCATCTTGATTTTTAATTCGGTTTGTGTTACGTTTAGCACGGACGCTGAATATCAACCCTGTCTGTGATTGGACAACAACGGAATAATTAAAGTCTCTTGTCGTGAAAAATGTGCTTCGCAATTGTTTCGGAGTTGTTGTAAATTGAATCAAATCCAGGGGCTTGGGTGGAATAAAGAGTATTGTGACGACCGCACTGCGGAGACATCTGTCTTGGGGAACGAGCCGCTTTTACGTTCGGTAACGTTCTGCTGCTGACTCGCCATAAATTGGCTGTTCGTTACATTTAATTCTGGCAAATAATTGACAATGGCGTTTTCATTCATTGATGTAACGCAAAAAATATTTTTCACCTACTTTGAAATCACGAAATTCCGAAAGAAATAACTAAGATCTATAGAAATTCCCTTGGGAGTGGCAAATACCTGGTATATTAGTATAAACATGCTTTTGACCCTCATGAAAATGAGTATTACCGGACGCCCAACTGTTCTTCGGCACAGAGATTACGCTTTCATAACATGTTCTAAGTAAAAAATACATACATCCGTACAATTACGTCTTTATCACTCACGGAGTAGACGGAGCCAACTGTCTCGAAAAGACTGAAAGGCTACGTTCAGCTGTATTAATGATGGAATTGAGATTCAAATTGTGACAGATTTGTAACTAAGTATTTAATTCCTTGAGTGCATTACGACCCTTAGTTTATGGTATGTGGACATTGTCCAGTTTGAGGAATGCGACCACTGCAACTCATAGCTGCAACTTGAGAACAAAGGTTGGTCATTTTATACCGAACAACCCCGGGATTTTAGACCCGGCGCTTGAAAATGTCCGGAATTCCACTCAAAATTACTCCGTTGTAGTTATTTCTGTTTATTGTTCACTAGCTCGTTTCTTTGGATTCAGCTACTGTTGGAATTGATAATTGTGTCTGGATAATTTTTGAACAGTTCAGAATTTTTTTAGACATCCTCTTTATTTTAGAAAGAGTCCCGATGTCATACTTTTTCGTTTGTTTATTTCGAAGTTTTGGTCTAAGTTCACATATAACACAGCAATATTCTTAACTTCATATTTGCCATGTAAATTATACATAAATCAACAAATACATTTATTATTATAAATTGAAACGCAGCGTTAATATTTTCGTATAAAGGAAACATAATTATTTTTTATCAAATTGAAAATAAGTCAGCTAAACGTGACCTTCTAGTATTTTGACAAATGACTCTACCTATCCCCGTAAGGGATGTATAACACCACATTAAACCCGGATCAATAAAAATTACCATTTTCCATCATCCAGATATATTTGAAACCTTGCCCTCCGTTTCAAAGGTAAAAACGTTACCACTGCACCTAAGAGGCGTTATAACATAAACAAAACTGTCCGTGTTTTGTTTAAAAAGTCATTGTATCACAAAATATTGTCTTCTCCGGCCGTGAGTATAGTAAGAGCTCTTACCGGAGAGTGCCTGGGTCCGCCGGGAATCGAACTTCGATCCATCCCCATTATAGGAACTTCAACAGCTCTGTTTTAGAGTCTATTCGGGAAACACTGGTAAATTTTATGTACTAACAAGCTGTTGACAGCGTTTGTGATTTTTGTCTCGATTTTGGCGCGAAAACGAACTCTGGACCAAAAATTAGTAACGTTAAAACAAATAAACTAAAAAAAAAAGTAATAATAAAATCGTATCTTTAAAAGGCTTATCGTTTACGGTAGCATATTCAACTCTACCTTCTGCAATGAATGTCGTAGGAGAAAACTGAAGGATAATATAAGAATCAGAATCAAAGCAATAAATATAGTTAAAAAGCCCGAATAATATAAATTAGAATGCTTATTTAGTGAAAGAATTATGTTGATTGCAGAAAATAAATTATTTATATATATTATGCAAACAAGCACATTTATTTAGCATACATATGTGCTAGATAGAAATCACCTGAAAATCCATAATAAAAAATAAAAATCAACATCTCCCAAAGCTTCATTACAATTTTTATGCAAATTCCTTACCAATTACTGAGAAGTGAAATATTCAAAAAGGGAAAAAGAATCTCGTTTCCTTAAAACATTCCGACAATAAGGTGCGAAAGTAAAGAATACCCGGCCGATGTTGATCGATGACAATAATAACCAGGCCCAGGGCCCTCGCTCATTATTTATCTTGGCACTTCAAAAGCGAAACATCTAAAGTACAGAGTACTATGAGTAATAATAACATAATTTACATACATACATACATATAATCACGTCTATATCCCTTGCGGTGTAGACAGAGCCAACAGTCTTGAAAAGACTGATAGGCCACGTTCAGCTATTTGGCTTAATGATAGAATTGAGATTCAAATAGTGACAGGTTGCTAGCCCATCGCCTAAAAGAAGAAACCCAAGTTTTTAAGCCTATCCCTTAGTCGCCTTTTACGACATCCGTGGGAAAGAGATGGAGTGATCCTATTCTTTTTGTAATGGTGCCGGGAACCACACGGCACATATAAAATTTATAACATAATTTATATGAATAATAAATATAATTTATAATTTAAATCTATTATTAATATTATTTATATAAATATAATTTATATTTATTATTCATATGAAAATTTATATTCTTGATAAGTATATTAATAGTACCTTAATTAATAAATGTAATTGATTCTTAAAAAATAAAAGAAAGAACAGAGAATATGTATAGTTGGTTGAAGAAGGTTTAGATTAAAGGAGATCAAAAATGGCAGTCTCAACTAATATCATATGCGAAAGTAAATTTGTTTGTTTATTTTTACTTCAGGAGATATCTAGTGATCCAATGTTTGCAAAAAAATTGACGGCATTTGTGGCGCAGCGGTAATACGCTTGTCTGTGACACCGGAGGTCCCGGATTCGAATCCCAATGAGGAAAGAACTTTTTCTGATTGGCCTGGCTGGGTCTTGGACGTTTATCTATATGAGTAATTATTATAAAAATATAGTATCGTTGAGTTAGTATCTCGTAACACAAGTCTCGAACTTACTTCGAGGCTAACATAATCTGTGTAATGTCTGTAAAAAAAAATAGTATTGAAATTTCGCATTTTGTACTCGAAAGTGTGGAAATAAATAGATGCCAAGTTCAGTATAAAATCCGAAACTGTATTTATAACAATTAATTTAGACAAGGATTAAACCCTTTTTCTTATTTAATTAGACACCTATAACATACATACATACATAAAATCACGCCTCTTTCCAAGAAGGGTAGGCAGGGACTACCTCTTTCCACTTGCACACTCTTCATGCAAGCTCGGCGGTTACGTATATAACAATGTCTATTATTTAAAATATTATGTTTTAGAAAGTTGTCTAGGTTCAGGATAGTGGCGTAGTTTTAAATGGGGGCTTTATTTCTACTCTTTCAATGATTTTTAACGCCGTGGGCCCGAATTTTTCATGCAAATATCACAGACTAGGAACAGACGGTCGCAGCGGACCAATATTCGCTGCAAGATTGAATGCCATTATTGATTTATTGTCTATAGAAATGAAGTTGAAACATGTTATTTTATAAAATATATATACATCATTTTTTTTTAACATTACACAGATTGAGTTACCCTCGAGTAAGTTCGAAACTTGTGTTACGAGATAGTAACTCAACGATACTATATTTTATAATAAATACTTATATAGATAAACATCCAAGACCCAGGCCAATCAGAGAAAGTTCGTTTCTCATCATGCCCTGGCCGGGATTCGAACCCGGGACCTCCGGTGACACAGACAAACGCACTACCTCAGCGTGGCGCAGCGGCCGTCTAAAATCGGCTAACTAACGTGAAAAAATATCCTTTTTACAGTCGGTTACAATTGAACGCGAGAGCTTGGAAGGGATATTCATTCATTCATTAAATCACGTCCTAGCATGGTAGACAGAGCCAGCAGTCTTAATGAGACTGATAGGCCGCGTTCAGCTGTTTGACTTAATGATAGAATTGAGATTCAAATAGTGACAGGTTGCTAGCCCATCACCTAAAATAAGAATCCCAAGAAGAGATATATGAGAATCAATAAATTAACAAACCGATCCTTCATGACAAGAAGCAGAAAATATTTTTATGTTTTCATATGTACAATGAACATTAAATCCGATTTCTTGAGCATTCACGTTCCATTTCACCGTTCCCTGCACTCTTATATAACTGAAAAATTATGATATAAAGAAAAATGTACTCTAAAACGTTTCTGCGAACGTGGAACAGCTGAAACAAATCGCAAACGTATAATGCTATCTAGTGTTGCCCGTTCGACGCTAAATAGTTAATTATCGATAGACTAATTAATTGAGTAAAACAACAGTATTAGTAGGCCTATAGTCAGTTTAGCCAGTTTCAGTGCAAAATTGATTGCTAAAAAGACAATACTACCAATAGAAATTCATATTGCAGAGTAATAATCTGGTTAGTATGGTTTATTCATCACCTATCAAGTTTAAATATCATCAGCGTTGTGTTTTACCAGCAATATTGCACCAAAACGATATTATTTAAAGAATTTCCGCGGGAATAACGGGAATTTTTCTGTTAGTGCAAACAACATAAGGAACCTACAAGTCAAATTTCAATTCTATTGGACCCAGCGGCTTAAGCTGTACGTTGATATGTCAGTCAGCAATCGATAATAAAACTATCGACAGTTCGGCAACACTACTGCCATGTAATGGATGGTAAATGGTACAAGGCGACTATCGGACCGGTTACCTTAAGTGGCCACGCGACTTGCAGCTAAATGAACACACCACTTATTACATTATAGAGTTAAGAGTGTGGATTGCTTAGTGTGGGATTATAACCTAGTCTTTACATGGTGATGGTAACATTGTACCATTTTGTAAGCGAATTACTAGTCAATTAATGTAGAATAAAAGCATGTCATCACTTTCCTGTAAATAACGTTTAGGCGACTAAGGTAATATTATATTGGCGGCCTCTGTGGCGCAGCGGTAGTATGCTTTTCTGTGACACACCCAGCCGATTTTGGGTTTGAGTCCCGGCCAAGGCATGATAAGCAACTAACTTTTTCAGAACGACCTGGTTCATGGATGTTTATAAATCTATAAAAGTAGTTATCATAAAATATAATATCGTTGAATTAGTTTCTCCTTTCAGCTCGGGGCCCTCCCTTTTACTATCATTCGGTAAGTAAGAACTACTACATGAAGAGACACTCGTATTGTCAAGCCATGCCACCACCATTGAGCCCGGGAAGAAGAAGCCGAAGAAACCCTGGCCACATGTCGCAAAAGATGTTATACAAGACTGAAACTTGAACTTGAAGTCTGAACTGAGGACAAAGTGGATAGAGAAATAAATTGAAATGCGTAATGCGCAGAAAGGCACAGGTTCAAACTCCACCTGGGTATTGACCAATGACTATTTCCGATTTTTATATTATGTAATATAAATAAATAAATAAATATATACGGGACAAATTACACAGATTGAGTTAGCCTCGAAGTAAGTTCGAGACATGTGTTACGAGATACTAACTCAACGATACTATATTTTATAATAAATACTTAGATAGATAAACATCCAAGACCCAGACCAATCAGAGAAAGTTCGTTTCTCATCATGCCCTGACTGGTATTCGAACCCGAGTCCTCCGGTGTCACAGACAAGCGTATTACCGCTGCGCCACAGAGGCCGTCAGTACAATAGTTTCAATACAAACCGATGCTTTTAAGGTGAGGGAAAACATCATGAGGAAACCTGCACATTCAGGCAACTGGATGTGTAACTATGATCGATCCAATAAGGGTGAGGTTCCCTTGTAAAGGTTGCGGATCAGATAAGAGACGCTTCGTTGAAAACCTGACTCAACCAATCCAGTATCCATGGTCAATAATATACCCCGGGCTCCTCTCCAGAGTTATGTGGATGTAACCGGGACTAAAACCAGGAGGAAGAAGTACAGAGAGCAGTTAGCTTTGGAACTTTGTGAGTCGGTTTCAGGTTAACGTATTAAATCTGCTCCTCACTGTACTTTCTTTATTTACTAGTTCTTAATATAAATTTCACTGGCTTGTTCGTTTCCGGGCCAAACAAAGGCTACCGAAAATCGTTCAACGTCTTAAATGGCAATACAAGGTCCCTTTCAGATGGTAATTTGATTGAACCCAGTTTGCAGCTTCAAAAGAGTGAAATATTCTTTTCAGGGTCTGGACGCGCGCCGGAATTATTAATGGCCACGAAACTTTGAGAAACTTTGTACTGCGGTCTAAGCTATAAGCGATAGCGTGACAACGTTACGTATTTCGTGGTTATTATTGACCGAGACATCCTTATAAACCAAAACGTCATGCTACTGAATAATCGTCTATTTCTCCAGACATACGAGTATATACTATTCGCGTCGTCTCTGGGTCAACGTTCCAGGTATTCAATTACAAGAAGCGACTCTGGTCTTATATCATAACGTCAACAGTAGCTTTACTTGATTGAAATAAATTTTGATGCCCACTTTAATCGATGACAGTTGTTTTCCCGAAAAGCAATTGAACAGTTGAGGTGTGATTAATCTTGTAAAATTATGCTTATTCAATAAAGTTTGAAAACCTCAATAATCCATACATATAATAAAACTGTAACTGAACATTGTCTGTACATTGAAGATATTTAAGAAAAAATATTATAAGGGGTCTTTTTAGGGTCAATAGAAGCCAAAACAATTTTTTTTAGAATTTTTGTCTGTCTGTCTGTCTGTCTGTCTGTCCGTCTGTCTGTCTGTATGTTTGTACGCGCATCACGCAAAATCTACCGAACGGATCTGAACGAAATTCGGCACAGATATAGTTAGTAACATGGATTAGAATATAGGCTACTTTTCATCCTGAAATTCTATCCCAAGGGGATGAAATAGGGGGTGCAAGTTTGTATGGAACTTCGTCATTTTTGAATTGATATAAAAAGCTATAAATAATTAATTATCATATTTATTATGATTAAAACAATAGCATTTTATTGATTAAATTAATTATGCTTTGTTTATTTATTTAGTTCCCGTGGTTTAGATATTTATTTTTTGCCCACCCGATACGAGATGGCGCCTCATGAGAATTTAAGAAATAACACAATTGTAGCCGCTGGCAAAATTTTTAATTAATTATATAATTAAAACTTCTTTTATTTATTGATTTAGTTTCGCCAGCACTTACCGTTTCACAACATCTTTGAGAAGAATTTTTTTTAATGTAGGAATTTTGACACTTCCCGCATCGGCGACGGTTGCCATGCTCCTCAAGATTAGCAGAAATAACACACATGTAGTAACGCCAGTACTTACCATTTCACCATTGATTTAGTTCCCGTGGTTTAGATATTTATTTTTTGACCATCCGATACGAGATGGCGCCACGAGAATTTAAGAAATAACGCGATTGTAGCCGCTGGCAAAATTAGATAGTACCGATGCTTGCAGCATCGGTACTTATTCGGTAGAGTTCCTTAATTCACTTCTTTCAATCTGGACTGCCCGCGCATACAATTGCTCTAAAAGTAGACATTCCATTTTGTAATGGGACTGCCTTAAAGTGGTGTCGCTTCATAACATTATAATAGAAGCTAAAATTCTTACTGGTTGTGCAGCTGGTGAAATTGTTTTTATACCGCGCATTCCCCTCATTCCCAACAACTTTCCATTTCAATTTAAGCGTGTACAGTTTCCAATGGCTATATGTTTCGCGATGACAATTAACAAATCGCAAGGGTCAAACACTTGGAGCAGCCGGAGTCGACCTCAGGACGATTTGCTTCTCACACGGACAGCTCTACGTCGCTTGCTCGCGGGTCACCAGCTGTGACAGTTAATTTGTGATGTCTCCAATGGGCAAGACAGCAAATGTTGTAAACAAAGAGATAGGTACTTTAACTTTCCATTATTATAATTTCCTTTTTTTGTCTTTAGAATTTATTCGTTTTTTAACAGCTGCGCTTCCGAGCTTTGCTTTTGTAAGAAAAATAAACTATGTTCTATTCCAGGCATTATTCTTCCCGTGTACGTAAGTTTCATCAAAATCCATCCAATAGAATTTGCGTGATTGAATAGCATCCTCAAACAAGCACTCACGTAGGTACATAAAGCTGAAGAGTTTGTTTGTTTGAACGCGCTAATCCTAGGAACTACTGATTCGAAATGAAAAATTATTTTTGCGTTGAATATACCATTTGTCGAGGAAGGCTTTAGGCTATATAACATCACGCTGCAACTTTAACGAGAAAACAAAAAATGGACTATGTGAAAAAAAACGGGGAAAATTATTCATCCTTGAGGGCTTCAATGATGCTCAAAATAACAATTCCACGCGGACGAAGTCGCGGGCACAGCTAGTATAAACTATAGTAGTCTATTTCAATAGCTATAGAAATAAAGGTAGATAAACAATCCGTTAGAAAATACCATCATAAATCATTAATGTTGCTATTAAACCATACTATGTTCTATAAAAATATATGTGATATTATAATATTTAATAATATTTTTTAAATATTATAATATCACATATATTTTAAAAATATTAACATTGTTAAATTTTTGACTATAATTACGACTTGAAACGCTTGAAGTTCACATTTTAAACCACACAACTGGCCAACAGAAACTCGCAATGTCGTGACGACGTGCAAAGGGGGCTCGTGTTCCAAAATTCGTGGTTTACCCAACCAATGTATTTTTTACGATCAACAATAAATTTCATATCTCATCTCTCACGGAATTGTTTCGAGAAATTTACGAGAAAAATTCACTCAAAGCCTAAGCGACTTAGTTTGTTGGAATATAATTTCAATAAGTGATGGAGCAGCTGTGTTTGAATGGCTGTTAAAATGATTTGGAATTATTTTATACTGTTTATAATCGTTATGGATATTCTAATAGGTACTAATCGTTACACTTGATTTGTTGTTGAGTTCTGCTTTTTTTTAAAATTAGGTATGTAAAATTCCATTTAGAGCCGATGCCTTTATTTTTATATTTAGTATCAAATTTCACAGATATTAAAAAGATTGTATATTTTTAAGATGAAAATAAAAGAGAGCAGAGCAATCATAATTTTTTTGATTATCTTCACTGAATAAAAATATGATTCCGGTATTTATTAATTAACATTTACTTTTCCTGTGTAGCAAACAAAAACTAGGAACACTACAGACAATATCTTCCTCCTGGCTTTACTCCCGGTTGCATCCTCACCACTCTGGAGAGGAGCCCGGGGTATGCCTTTGGCCATGGATCCTGGATTGGGTGAGTCAGGTTTTTACACGAAGCGACGACGTCTGACTTCCGCAACCTTTTCGGGGAAACCTAACCAAGGACTTAAAAAAAAAAAAAAAAAAAAAAAAACAGATGTGATACAACAACATAAAGTTTAAACAAACAAAATTAATAAAAAAAAAAAAAAAAAAAAACCAATGTTGGATAATGGTTACACATCTAGTTGCCTTAATGTGCAATTTATACTTATTTTTATGGTAACACAACTTACACAGAATATCATTATATTAAAAAAAAGGAATAAATGCAACACGCAATTCTTAAATAAACTTTCACGTTTATTTCTCACTAATTAAGTCAGTTATAAACAGCTTGTAGGCACCACGCCGAGTTTTCTTAAACTTTTAATACATACATACATACCCACATGTTTAAACTTTTAATAAAGGCGCATATATCAGAAACAGTCGAAATACAACAATTAATACTTAATTCTGTTATTTCCTTCCAAAGTCAAAAGTACAGAAGCGGCACCTTCGGTAACAAGATGTGTAAAACTGGAAAACAGGCGAAGTCGAGCGCTCGGCAAACAAGACGCAAGTACGTGTGTATATGCCTTAATCGCGTTCAGAAGTCGCAACTTCGACTCGCGATCTTAGATCAGAGATACAAGAAATGGTGCGAATACGTACTAAATTTTCCAATGTGTCTTTTTGTACGTTTTTCACTGAGCGAGTTTCTGTTTAATACATATATATTTCAATATGAGTGTGTCTTTTTGTAACGTCTTTCAATAAACCGATTGCTTTGAAATTTTGAATAATTTTGAAACGTGTGGAGTACGGAGAAGGTGTACTTTTAATTTTAGCGATAGGGCAGGCATGTTTTTTTAAGAATCCTTTTCGATCGATCGCTATAAAACTGCGCTAGACAGTCTGTCAACAGAGGGTAATGGCGGGAGATCGTGAGGAAATAGTTGGCCTCATTGTGACCACGCTCGGCATAGAACTTGATATAAGTTTTTTTTCAACGGGCTATCTCAATAAGTACACCTCACCTCTTTTTAGGTACACCTCATCTGAGACATATGTTTCACACTCGAGCCTCTTAGAATCCTCAGGGTTATATAAAGAAAAATAATCAACTAATGATATCCTTTTGCATTGAGCTTGTAAATCAAACTACATTTATTTCTCTACAACCTCTAGGAACTAAAACAAAAGAAAGTATGCTATTCAAACAGCAATCAAAACGGGAGCAAGTCAGTAACAATTATTTTCAATTCAAACAACACAGTTTGCTCACAGAATATGTGTACAACACAGCAATACAAAGTTTTTATTGCGTAGTGAATGTTTACGATTTTTTTATGCTAACAGATAGACAGTGTGTATTACAATGAATAATTGTTGTATGTAATCTTCCAGACAAATTAAGTTTATTCTAATGAAAGAGCAACAGAAAGAAAGGTTTTTAAATATTTTAACTTACATATTATATTACCTATACAAATTAAGAATATCGTAAAAGGTAGCTAAAGGAAAGGATAATGAACCTGGGAATCGTCTTGTAGGCGATGGTCTGGCAACCTGTCACTATTTGGATCTCAATAGCCATACAGCTCAACGTGGCCCTATCGTCCCTGCAATACTATTGGCTCTGTCTGCCCCGCAAGGGATATGGACGTAGCTATATGTATGTATATGTTTATAAATTAAAGGCCTGAGCATACCAAAATTATCACTAACAGGTCTGAGGACGCGCCGCAGTGTGAACACTTGGAAGACTTTCTTCTTTTTTGTGTGTTCCGGTCTTAACATGAGTTTAATTAACGAATCACACTAATTGTGAAAATGTTATATTTTTCATCATTAACAAATTAAACATATTATTTCTACATCTGCGCGTTTCTTTTATCTCAGCCCAAGACAAACTCTATACCCATACGCGACTTACCCTCTCGAGTTGACATCAAAGGGAACTAATATGCTAATACAGTCCTTTGCGCCCCATTTCGAAAGGTTGACTAAAGATATCTCTGTTTTCAACTGTTAACTAATTAGTGATCTCATTTATGTACATACTTACTTTACTTATATTTAGTGATTTATTTGTTAATACACTAAATTATGTTTTTGAGACTATTTTAAATTCAATAGTCGCTTAGTTATTATATAAGAATTGCATTATAAGGCTAGCATTTAGTTTATACAAATATGCATACATACATACATACATATGGTCACGTCTATATCCCTTGCGGGGTAGACAGAGCCAACAGCCTTGAAAAGACTGAATGGCCACGTTCAGCTATTTGGCTTCATGATAGAATTGAGATTCAAATAGTGACAGGTTGCAAGCCCATCGCCTAAAAAAGGAATCCCAAGTTTGTAAGCCTATCCCTTAGTCGCCTCTAACGACATCCATGGGAAATAGATTGAGTGATCCTATTATTTTTTGTATTGGTGCTGGGAACCACACGGCACGAAATAAAAACACGATTATTTTTTAACTCAATCCTCATTTACGAAGTGCTTACGTATCTGTCACTTCAAAGAATCCTGTTTCCCTTGCTTTAACGTCAATCATATTTAAATTTTGAATGGCAGCTTTGTAATATCCACCGTATTTGTCTTTAGCTTTTTTAGTAAAGTGATCTTCTGTTTATTTTTTTTATGCTCCTTCTAACCGGCAGAGAAAATAAATATTGCGAAACTCAAGTGTAGTGTGGATGAAGCGAAATAAGTGTATATGTTTCAGAATACTTTTAAATCTCACCAAATGAAAATTACATATATACATACATACAAACATAAAATCACGCCTCTTTCCCGGAGGGGTAGGCAGAAACTACCTCTTTCCATTTGCCACGATCTCTGCATACTTCCTTTGCTTCATCCACATTACATTACTTACATATATACATACATGTAGTCACGTCTATATGTTTTAAGGCTTCCTTGCAGGGTAGACAGTACCAACAGTCTAAAAAAAACACTGAGTCTCGAAGACTCGTTCAGTTTTGTATGGCTTCATGATGGAATTAAGATTCATATAGTGACAGATTGCTACCCTATCGCCTAAACTAAGAATCCCAAATTTATAAGCCTTTCCCTTACTCGACTTTTACGACATCCATGGATTTATGAGATACCTATATATTATATATTCTGAAGTGCCGGAAACCATACGGCAAGAACACACACGAAAATTAAATTTTAACAACTAGAAAAGCTATTTCATCAATTTTTCAAATAATCCTATCGGTTTAGGGTAATTACCTACTATTTTGGCCCCCCATTCGGTCAAGTTCATTCACACCGAACACTATGTTTTTTTATTGAAGTTTTATAAACCTTTTAGGCTTTAACTCTATGGAGTTTTTCCGAATAAAATGTCTGATTTCATTCTCCATGAATGCCACGGAAGCAGGCGTTGCGACGGGCACTACCTATTTCCATCGACGTCAGGAAAAATAAGAAATTTTACGTCTCGTACAGTAACGTGGGTGTTGAAATAAAATAGTAAAGAGAGATATTTAAACTGGTATTTTGAAATTATCTAAATATATAAAAGAGGTCACTGACTGACTGAGTGACTGATACACCATGTTCAGCTGTTTAGCTTTATGACGGAATTGAGATTCAAATAGTGACAGGTTGCTAGCCCATTGCCTAAAAGAAGAATCCCAAGTTCATATAAGATAAATATAAAAATATTTTATATATGTACGGAACAAATAACTCAGATTGAGTTAGCCACCACGTTAGTTCGAAACTTGTGTCACGAGATACTAACTTAACGATACTATGTTTTGTAAAAAATACATAAATAGATAAACATCCCAATCTTATTCATCACATCACTATTATATTAAATTACAACTCAGTTAACAACTCATAAAGTTGACCGACACTACGTAATACATCTTAATTCCAACGCGGGTTAAACATTTAAATAAAAGCACTAAGTTAAGGTGGCGACAAGAATGGAGAAGTCATTTGTTCAAATCACAGATTTTCACCGATTTTTTTGACGTCGCCGAGTTAATGAGACAATTAAGTCGTGACAAGTTAAGCTGGGTTATTCAAGAATTTTATGCTTATTTTTATAAACCGTGTGGTTCCCGGCACCAATAAAAAAAGAATACGACCTTTCCATCCCGTTCCCATGGACGTCGTAAAAGGCGACAAAGGGATAGGCTTATAAACTTTGGATTCTTCTTTTAGGCGATGGGCTAGCAACCGATCATTATTTGAATCACAATTCTATCATTAAGCCTAATAGCTGAACGTGGTATCAGTATTTCTAAAAATGTCGGCTCTATCAGCGCCTATGGGATACCATTAAACACGTCTATATCCATTTCGGTTATTGGATTTTGACACACTTTCTACATATTTGCCTTCTTTTTAAAGAAAATATTCAATTTAATTCAATTCAATTTATTTATTGCGTATATTATTATATACATTTAAAGATATGATAGGCAATACAACTCACGAACTTTTTTCAATAAAAGTTAAACATTTGATGTCAAAACGGCACATAACGGTCATAAGTGAAATATTTCGCTTTGAAAACTGCCGGCATTTAATCTAGCAAAGGCCCGTTAGTACAAATCTCTCATCAGCGCTCGCTTTATGCATTTTTGTTGCTAAAAGAAAATAACCACACTTTTTATAACATTAAAACTAAAATGGACGAGCGAGCTTCTGTGTGCGGATTTTCAGCTTTTTCAGCATTTAATTTAAAATGAATGACTGCTATTAAAAGTGTGTATTTAATTATAAATTGAGATACCTCTTTACGTAAGCTGGTAACCTGTTCAGTTAGCCTTTTTTAATATGGTCTTCGTATTTTTTTTGTGACACATCGACTTTGTCTATCCCGTCAGGGATAAAGACTTTATAATTATATTTTTTTGGTAAATTGTTTAATAAGTCTTCTTCATCTTTAAGCAGAGTAAAGTACCCACAGTCTCTCCAGGGAAAAACCTGACTTCACCACTTCTTAATCAAGGTTTTTATCAAAGGGAATTCTTAGATGTTTTCGTCATGTTCAAGTAATTAATTCTCATTGATTCACTTGGCCCTCATTTTAACATACATATTTACATACATAATCACGTCTATATCCCTTCCGAGGTAGACAGAGCCAATAGTCTTGCAAAGAGTAATATGCCACGTTCAGCTATTTGGCTTTAAGATAGAATTGAGATTCAAACAGGTTGCTAGCCCATCGCATAAAACAAGAATCGCGAGTTCATAAGCCTATCCCTTAGTCGCCTTTTACGACATCCATAGGAACGAGATGGAGTGGACCTATTCTTTTTTGTATTGGTGCCGGGAACCACACGGCACCATTAGACTCAAAATGAGTGTGGCCCACACGAACATCACTCTACTACTGTAGTTAGCTGACTTCGAGCTTTGAAACCGACCATAGTAAATGAATGAAGTGGTATACCACAATGTTTTCTATAAAATACTTCCCATGATAGTCGAAACATAACGCCAAAATGTACTAAAAGCGTTTGGAATCTACACGCAGCACTAGAGCCAAAATAAAGTGTGGCCACAACACAAATTGATTCTCTCGCAGGGACACAAAATAAAAGATATACAGGTGAGACCTCCCTTTTGTATTATAAAAGAAGTAACTGACTGATATAACAATGATTTGTAGCTTTTAAGTTACATGTCGTCTACGGCGCACTAAAGAAGGATTTAACTAAACTCCCGCGGGAAAGGAAATAATAATTATTATTATTTTTTTCGTTTTAATTGATCGGAGCTGAGGGCGTACTATAACTTTCTAATTAATAATGTGCATTATTGAAAGGGTTGAAAGAAAAGTTTTGTTACAGAAAATAGTTTCGAAATTACAAATCTAATAAACCTGTAAAATTATAAAGTCTTGGAACGACTATAATTGTTTTTTGTTCTATTTAAAATTATTTACATAATTAATTAAATTAATACTTTTTTTTTAAATAAGTTAATTGGAAAAGAGCGAAGAGTGTGTAGAGTATAGAGTGGCAAACTAAAAATATTTAGTCACGTTACACTTCTATGATGACCTATATTTTGTAACACAGGGTAAGCACGACGCTCCTAATTTCTATTTCGTTCATAGAATAGAATCTATTTTCCACGAATTTAGCATAAACAGTCTACACACGTGTACGTAAAATTGGTATAGTTTAGTACTATTGTTAATTTTGTGTAAAATTTACACTAAACACTACTACAGTTATGCAAAAAGGATTTAAGGTTCCTAACGTAGACAAATATATGCAATACCATCTTAATTTTTTTTTTATAACTGGCCAGTAATGATACATTCTGAACAGAACAGAAAAAAGGGTGTAACCAAATTGTTATATAATTATTTCATCAATAAGTTCAGCGGTTTATTACAGTGCATATTTCAAGTTAAACCTAAGTGCAGTTTTACTTCATCTCAAGACCATCCCCAGTTTCATTCCATATCAAAGTTTTACTTTTTACGGCGTGCTTTAACACCTTCAACAATCATTAAAATACTTATAGTGATATGATTAGCCTTTGCCCTTTATCAAGAATAGACATCTGGTATTAATTTTGTGCAGTGTTTAAAATTGTATAGCGCACTGGCCGCTAAGAAAAAAAGTAAATATTTAATTGAAGAAAAAGAGTGATCCTCTTTTGTTAATTTTCACAATTATTATCATGGATTAGAAGTACTCACGTTATTTTTAAGTTTTAACAATATACTTTTATTTTGATATATACCAACACTTAGTAATTTTCGGCATATTCTTTAAATGTGCAGTGTGGCTTCATGATAGAATTGAGATTCAAATAACAGGTTGGTAGCCCGTCGCCTAAAAGAAAATTCTCAAGTTTGGTAGCATACATAAATACATATGGTCACTTCTATATCCCTTGCGAGGTAGACAGAGCCAACAGTCTTGAAAGGACTGAATGACCACGTTCAGCTAATTGGCTTAATGATGGAATTGAGATTCAAATAGTGACAGGTTGCTAGCCCTACGCCTAAAAAAGAATCCCAAGTTTGTAAGTCTATCCCTTAGTCGCTTTTTACGACATCCATGGGAAAGAGATGGAGTGGTCCTATTCTTTTTTGTATTGGTGCCGGGTACCACATGGCACTAGTTTAGTAGCAGTGCCCTTTATTGACTTTCACTATACGTATGGAAAGAGATGCAGCTAACAAATGATTGAGTGGACTATACAAAACTGTAAGTCGATCACATATCGCACCAGCAGGTCAATCCGTTACCAGCACGCCCATAGATCAATCAATCAATCGGACAGAGGTCCTACTGTTTTTTCCCTGTTCCAGAATTATGTAATATTCTTGGGATTAAATTAAGTCGTGGTGTATATTTAGATAGTACTCAGCTAACCGAGCTCGGCTCAGTGTATTTTGGTTAAGTGTGTAAGACAAATTATATGTAAAAAACCATTAAAAATAATTAGCTTTTCCAGTCAATACTTACACCACAGATTTTTTCTTTACACAAAAAAAACTATCTAACAATTCGGCATCTGTAGACAATGTTTGGATTTATGAGATCTACATCTGTAAACTGCAGCATTTTTACGGGATGTTACTCCGGTAAAAATGCTGCAGTGTGGTTTGTTCCATCGATTTAATTTATGTGCCGTCAATAACTGATACCGTGTTTTCAATTTTGAAATTACATTTATTCTTTACTATTCTATTCTATACATAAGTAGACTTTAATCAAACGTGTTAATTTAATGAAACGTCTTCGAAACATAAACCAGTTCAGGCTAGTTCCTCGTAAAACACCAGAATAAGCCCCCGTCTAGTGTTGTCGCTCGATAGACAACTATCGTCTCGATAGACTATCGATAGTTTGAGGAAAAAAAATAATGAAATAATGATACAATCGATGTTATGGATAGCTAGTGTTTGATGCAATAATATTTTTAAGGACAATACTGTTAATCCTGACGTTGGTAATGAACTGTGACAAATCAACATCTTTGTAATACATAATATTGCAGAGAATTCTATCGATTCTTTCGTATAGTTTTATCGTCATAACAGTTCGATACTATCATTTGTTTCAATACTTTTTACAGGCCAATCGATATTATAGACGACTAAAGTTCGTCCTCTACGTCTCCGAATACTAAAAAAAATTCCTGTGAATTTCTGTTCTCGTAGGAATTTCGAAAAATCCTCTCTAAGTGTACTTCTTGGCTACATCCTTATGTAGCCTTATGTACCTACAGGACAAATTTCAAGTCTCACCCAGCGGTTTCGACTGTCAATCAATGTCCTGCTTTATATATTTAGATAGGTATCGATAGCTAAACTATCGATATTTCGGCAACACTACACTCTGAATGTTTGCCGAATGCGGAACTTGGCGCTAATTTGTCAACCCTCATTAAGTTATCTTCGTCGCGTTTCGTGAGATTTTAGTTCGCATTGTCTCACTCTTGTTAAGTTTATAAAATATTTAGAGTATAAATTTGGTTCATTTTACGTAAAGATGCATTGATTCTCTAAAAATTAATAGTGATTTAAAAAGAATTACATTAATAGATAACTCTACAATTTATTTTGCTACTGGACCGACCGGACTATGGAAACATTAGAATTTTCATTTATTATTAAAAATGGGGATAAAATTGAAATTGTCACGCACTTTACAGCATATATACATTTGACTAGACTCATTAAGAGAGATACGAAGAAAAAAGAAGTCCAATGAATATTTTGAAAAGACTGAACACTGACTGACACACACATTTTAAGTATAACTTGAAAACTTCAGGGTTCAAAAGATGATTCAAGTTCACAATTAAAAACCGACGTATTCAGCGTGCAAGAGATAAAATCCACCTCCCATAAAAAATATGACTCAAAAATCTTTGTGTTCTTTATACAAAAAAAAAAAAAATTTACAAAAACATAAAGACAATTTAATTGCAACGACGAGATTATTCAAGGACAAATATCTTCTAGTCGACTGGCGAGCAATTAATTTTTATTTCAATTTGAAAACATTTAAATCATTATATGTAGAATATCGACCAAAATAGCGTATTTCTGTTCAATGGTTAATTTAAACTGCAGTCTCGTACGACGCCATTTCACCGAAAAGGTTTTTCATGTAGCGCGTTATGATTTAGTTTGCTCGTCCAAATTTTGCGTTTGTTATTAGAAAAAGGCTTCTACAATATTTTTTACTTACCATTTGCATTGCCAGTATGTTCGATCGATGATAGCTAAAAGAATCTGCTTAATTGCAATAATTTTTTGTCTTTACCTTCTCCCATTTTTTACGTGGGATCGACATAGTTTGTTAGTTTTTCCCAATTGTTCCTGTCACTTGCCATCTCACTGGTCTAGCTTAATTGCAATACTGCAAGAAATTAATCAACGAAAGCGTTATCATAGAAATCTTGTTAATCAAATCGTTAACATACCGAAGAAATATGTTCTGACCAGATGCTCTCTATTCATACAGCCGTATCGGGCACTTACAGATCAATGAAAAAAAAATCTTTTTTTCTTTTTTAACCAGCCAGTTTTCATTAAAAAATCAGCAATCACGCACTGCGCCAAAACTTTGGCATCCCGCGCTGTATCGTGTTTTAAACAAACATTACCGTCCGTGCTGTTTGCACGTCCAACTGTTATACAGGTTACAACAAACGCAGGTAAAGTGCATCAACCCACTTTAAAGTTAGGGCAATCCGTTAAAATACTGGCCGAAAATTTTAAAACAACGTGTTAGTGAGTTTATTTTGGTTTAAAACAAAACGGAACATATTCTGTTACTATTTGTTATTTACTCAATTAAAATATTTCAGTCATAGAAGTAAGAATGATAAATATAAATCCTTTAACTGTCTTCAAAACTACAGTTTTATAAGAAGAACTTTAAAGTCATCAAGGTTATTCGTGTATCTGATTTTTATCATCAATTAATATTCATGGTAGCTAAGATAAACAACATTTTTGCAATACAATCTAAATTCGAATGTGACAAAGAATATTGTCTATTAAAAGCATGAAGGTGACCTGTTAAAAGCTATCTCTATAACGGATTTAAACCAAAATATGTATAATATTTATTTATTTATTTAAAACTTTATTGCACAAAAAAAAAACGTAAAAAGTACAAAAGGCGAACTTAATGCCGTTCGGCTTTCTCTTCCAGTCAACCAACTGACCAAACAGAGTAGGTATGCAGAGATCGTGGCAAGTGGAAAGATGCAGTCTCTGCCTACCCCTCCGGGAAAAAGGCGTGATTTTATGTATGTATGTATTTAAACCTAAAACACCTGATATCAACACATGCCTGTGTCGTATATCTGCTAACATCTTATCTGTCGAGAAATGCTCCAAAACAATACATACATACATATGGTCACGTCTATATTCCTTGCGGGGTAGACAGAGCCAACAGTCTTGAAAAGACTGAATGGCCACGTTCAGCTATTTGGCTTAATGATAGAATTGAGATTCAAAAAGTGACAGGTTACTAGCCCATCGCCTAAAAAAGAATCCCAAGTTTGTAAGCCTATCCCTTAGTCGCCTTTTACGACATCCATGGCAAAAAGATGGAGTGGTCCTACTCTTTTTTGTATTGGTGCCGAGAACCACACGGCACGTAATACAATAGTTTTATTATCACGCAATATTAAGTAGATTTAGTAGTAGTAATAGCTCAAAAGTACCCGAAACCGCCGAGTTTGCATGAAGAGAGTTATGAATGTGGATGACGCGAAGGAAGTATGAGATCGGGGCAAGTGGCAAGAGGTAGTCTCTGCCTACCCCTCCGGGAAAGAGGCGTGATTTTATGTATGTATGTATTAAGTAGATTTCAAGCATCAGTCTACAAAAATGCACCTTACCAAACCCACCGGCGGACCTTAATCCACTGCTTATCCACTTAACAGCAAAAACTTGCCAAGTAACGTTAATTAAGGCGGAGTAACTAAATTGCAGGTTTAATTATGAAGTCGGGTCACCTTTAAATCCCTAACGACTTAATATTCTTGGCGCATTTTGTTACCCAAAAACTAGGTGATAAAGGTGTCAGTGGGATGTTTGAAATTTTCATTAATTAAATGACAAAATACAGTGACTTGCAACAATTAATTAAGTAATTTTTTTTTTTTTTTTGGAAAATTATATAGATTTTTAAGTTAATGTGAATATGATAACATGAACACAAATAATTACAGTCAATAAGATATATGTTAATTATATACATACATGTAGTCACAGCTATATCTCTTGCGAGGAGTCAGAGCCACATTCAGCTGTATGACTAAATAATGGAATTGAGATTCAAATAGTGATAGGTGCTAGTCTTTCGCCTACGAGAAGAATCCCAAGTTCATTAGCAAAACTCTTAGTCGCCTTTTACGACATTATGGGAAAGAGATGGAGTGGTCCTAATCTAAAATGCCGGAAACCACACGGCCCGTAATGTATGTACGTAAAAATAAATGTTATCTGTCAAAAATCCCAACTTAACTTATATCATAAAAGCGAAATTAAGTTTATTCATTTGTTACGTCTTCATGGGTTATATATGTAATTATTCTTCGTAAAATATCACGTAAGTATATATAATTGAGAGTACTAAATAAGGACATAGGTACCTTTAATCCCGGTAAAAACTATAGTACTTTTGTAGGTGGCGTTACTATTGTGTTGCTATATGTAGGTTATTCTAATTTCGTCGCTTTTTATCGATGGCGCTTAATTAGTCGCTTTTTGTCGATGGCGTTAAATTAGTCGCTTTTTGTAAATGTTGCTAAATTAGTCGCTTTTTGTCGATGGCGCTAAATTAGTCGCTTTTTGTTGATGGCGCTAAATTAGTCGCTTTTTGTCGATGACGTTAAATTAGTTGCTTTTTATAGATGGCGCTAAATTAGTCGCTTTTTGTAAATGGCGCTAAATTCACGCGGGCGAAGCTACGGGTAAAAGCTAGTACTTTTATAAGACGAAGAAGGCGTTAAACTGTACGTGCGTGGTATTCAGATGCAGAAACTTCGAGAACCGAATACCAGCTACAAATGGGACAGATAACCGACGGAACTCTTTATCCTTAGCCTTCGAATTGAAGGGAGGGGAATTGAAAAACACTGCGCCGTTATCAGCCCATATGTACGCGAACAGTGGTCCTCAAAGTGTTCGTTGTGAGACGAAGACGAAGATTATTTTCTAGAAAATCTGTAATTTAAATTTGGAAGAAACGAACCTTTTTTTATTGTATAAGTGTATATATTCATATATGTATATGTATATACTTCATAAAATATTAATTTATATATATATATATATATATATATAGGTATTCATCTTTTATATCTTTGCAAATTGGGTTTTATCTTTTATAAAAAGATGAAACCCAATTTGCAATGCCTATATCGGTATAGTCTTCATAACTTTATGGAGATTTGCTTCAGATCTACAAAGGAATACTTTTAAACTGAAAAAAAAATAAACGAAAAAACTAATTTGTGGGATCAAATTAATTTTATTTTACTCAAGTAAGTATTCCAATAAAAACACTTTGGGAACATCTGGCTGAAAACATAAAAACCAGTTCAATCCTTCCAAGATAATGTGATTAAAGTAAAACAGCCAATTTCAATAAGTGCTCCGGAAATTTACATATTTTATTGGACCGGCCCGTAAATCTTTCGGGAAGCACATGAGATTGACATCGTAAATATTCCACCGCTTCTATTTTCAAATTAGTTTTTTACTGTTGGTAACATTGTACTATTTACTAGCTAGCGGAGGCTGTCTCTGTTTTTTTTTTTGTCTGTATAAATTCTGCGTGCGCAGTTTTTATTCGTTACAGTTTTGCATTTTAAACGTTCGGTAGATTTTATTGCCCCTCGATCAGAAGGTTTTACAAACAAACAAACCTACTTTCACTAAATGCGAATAATATTTTATCACATTCTTTCGCATTTCTAAAATTAGTATGGATTTCAAATACATTTATTCCTTTTAAAATTATATATACAATGATGGTCAGTAAATATAAGACGTATTGAATATACATACTTTGCCAAATGAGGCGTAGAAAATTACATTCAATTCAAATATTATATTCATATAATTTATTAAATCTTATACATTAAAATTAACTTAGTCAAAAAGGCATAAAAACTAAAAATTAAGTCTAAGACTATGTATAAAATCCATCGCTTTTTATCTCAATTTGATGAATTCCTTTTGGATTGAAATGTATTAGATTTTTCGGAAAAAAATAACATTCTCGACGACTGCTGCCAGAAATCAACCTGTCTTGACAAGATAATTTGTACAGTAATCTTAACATTGATATTCGACGATTCTTTGAATTATTCAATTGTAATCATTATGGTGTTGACATTTTTATCGTTGACATTGAGTATAGGACCCAGACCAGAAAGGCTAGTGATATACATTTTAAAATCAATTTTAACTTCAACTAAACTAAACAAAAGTCGAACTTAGATTTCTACAAGGGAAATGATCTCGCTGCACAGTTAAAACCGCGGCAAACACAACCCGATCTTCCACATTCTCAAATGTATCACAGCATTATACATCATAATAATCCCATCAGATACACGACATATTTATATTCAACGCGAGTGAAGTTAACGAGCTCCTAACATAAATTCGGCGAATCCGCTGAATCTCCAAAACGCGTACTCAAACAGCCGTCACCAGCCCTGATTGTGACTAGGATTTGATGAATTGCTCCACTTTTCACCCCCTCCTTAGAAACGATCGCCGACGGAATATAAACCATAACTCAAACGATAAAAGAGCACTTTGCGCTGATAGGAAATAGCGATTTGTAACCTTTAGAAAGCGATCTAGGGTCCTCGACGATTTAAAGAATGGAGTAGCAACACCGTCGACTACGGTAATTAATTCTCGCGCTAATTTTGGCGTGCGTACCGCGTACAAATAGATCCACGTCTGCTTGTACGCGATACAAATTTTTCTATGTTCATTTACTCGTTTTTATTTATTTATGTACTCAAAATTATATGCAGGAGCATTTATTACAGTAATTCTAGTACAAAGGTGCTACTTATTTTAAAAGAAATCTCTTCCAGTTGACCCATGAGAGGAGAGATGAATTATGGAGCGGTTCATGTTATGTTTGTTTACGCACAAGATTTATATAAAAACAATTTTTTACCTAAAATAACTGAAGAAGGCGTGATAAACTATGCAAAAGTTTTTGACGTTCGTATTAAAAATTAACTTATCTATTAATTAACACAAAACATAAGTATTTATTTACATAATTTAAGTACAGCCTCTGTGGCGCAGCGGTAAAACGCTTTTCTGTCACAACAAAGGTCTCTGTTTCGAATCCCAGACAGGGCATGATGAAAAACGAACTTTCTCTTTTACTTGAGTCTGGGATGTTTATCTATATAAGTATTTATTACAAAATATAGTATCATTGAGTTAGAACTTCGTAATAAAAGTCTCGAACTCACATCGAGGTAAACTCAATCTGTGTAATCTGTCCCTTATATTTTTATTATTAAATTTATTAACAGCCTGGTCTAGAATATAAGTACAATGAATTGTTATTATTAAATTTAAAAAAATCCCAAACAATTTTTATACAAATTAAAAAAATTCCCAAAAAATCATTGGTACAATATGGCAGTCGCTATGACTTTTTTATAAAAACCAACTCTCTTCGCTGTACACATATAATGTGCAACATTTCATGAAAATCATTTCAGTGATTTTTTTTTGACATTTATGATATTAGTGTGGATATTCAGAAGATTGGACTCTAAATAATTAAACATTCCATTTCCACAACGGTATGAAAGACCACGTCTAAAACCCACACAAAAAACAGCAATTAGCAAGAGTTTGGCTAATTTCCTGTGAGCAAACTTTAGAAACGTTAACTGGGATTTTTTTTTGTTTTAACAGCTCGAAATATGACGGTCTTCAAGCTGAAAATTTAACTGCCTTTGTAGTCTAGCTGGCTGACTTGTAAACGCGGGGTCGTGAGTTCTTAATATTTTTTTTCCGATTGCTTCCCGGCACCAATAGAAAAAGAATAGAATCACTCTATCTAATTCCCATGAATGCCGTAAAAGTCAACTAAAGACTTGGCTTATGAACTGTCACTATTTGAATCTTAATTCTATCATTAAGCCAAACAGCTGAACGTGGCCTATCAGTCTTTTAAGACTGTTGGCTCTGTCTACCCCGTAAGGGATTTAGACGTGATTATACTATTGTATGTAGTTTTTATAATACTCGAACAAAAATGGCAAAATGAAATCTTGATAATTACTTAATTTCCGTCTGTTCTATAATTAATTAAATACAGTGAAAAATTATGAAAAAATTGAGTTAATAGGCAAGGATGTGTTGCGTCACCGTGGCTGTTCAACCTATTTATGGATAGCTGTTTGACAGATTTGAAAGAGTCTAAAAGTGGATTAAGGATGAATGAGTTACTCGTCAAATGTCTGCTCTATGCCGACGATCAGGTTATACTGGCGTCATCAGCGGAGGAGTTACAGGAGATGGTAAACTGTATGCATGAAGCTTTAAAAGAGAAAGGAATGAAAGTGAACGTAAGTAAAACTAAAACACTGGTTTTTGAAATGGAGAAAGAAATGACAGCATGTAATATTTTGATTGGAGGAGAAAAAGTGGAGCAAGTGAAAGAGTTTGTATATCTAGGATCAAAGTTTACATCAGATGGCAAGTATGATAGTGATATTGAAAGGAGAGTGAACGCGGGGAACATGGTGAATGGAGCTTTGCATGCCTTTATGAGCAGTCAGAAACTATCCAAAAAGGCTCGACTGGCTGTGCACAGGGGCGTGTTGGTCCCGACATTAATGTATGGGAGTGAAAGTTGGGTATGGCAAAAGAAGCATGAAAGCAGAATAAATGCAGTGGAAATGAGAGCGTTAAGGAGTATGATGGGTGTGAAATTGAGTGACAGGATAAGGAACAGCGTGATAAGGGAATGTTGTGATGTGAAAGAAGATGTAGTTACAGGAATAGAAAAGGGTATGTTAAGATGGTTCGGTCATGTGGAGAGGATGAATGAAAGCAGGTTGACTAAGCAGATATACAAGGAGAGTGTGGAGGGAAAGGTCGGAGTGGGAAGACCTAGACGAACGTATCTTGATCAAATTAAGGACGTCCTGGTAAAGGGTCAGGTCAAAAGTACCCGAAACCGCCGAGCTTGTATGAAGAGAGTTATGAATGTGGACGAAGCGAAGGAAGTATGCAGAAATCGTGGCAAGTGGAAAGAGGTAGTCTCTGCCTACCCCTCCGGGAAAGAGGCGTGATTTTATGTATGTTGAGTTAATAGAATTCAATATCAATTCAATTCGACGCTAACTCAATCAGTGTAATTTGTCCCGTATACTATATATTACATTCATTTATTTTATTTATTTATTTATTTTATAAAAACTGCAAACAAATATTGGTCTGAAAAAGGTTTATGTAAAAGGTTTTTTTTTTATTAAATAAAAAAAATACATTTAATCTTTAAAAAAATATATTGCTAAGTTATTTATGATATTTGGTAACTATCCATAATAAACACGTACGTTACGGTGCGTCATACATTTTATACGAGTATTTCAACAAAAATCTTTCACATATTTTTATAGTCCATCGTTGCAAAGATATTTCGCTTCGATGTTAATTTGTTTCAGACATTTATTTCATAACTTTATTTAAAAAAATATATGTTTTATTCAATATTCGTACCTACTATAAATATTTTTAATATTCCAGCCAGCAATTTCACCTTTAAAATATAACTCGAGTATATTTCGAGGCACCTCGCCCTTGTTTTTCCGTTTTTATGGCCCACAAGAGCGGGTCCTAATCCGATAATACTTTCCCGTTTTATACGTGTCAAGTTAATAGACTCATCATCATTTCACCCAATTTTTGGTAACTTACCTTAAAAAAAAATATGACACTTCTGGTATATTATATCAATATTTTACATACACACATATAGCCACCTCTATATCCCTTGCGGGGTACACAGGGCCAACAGTCTCGAAAAGATTGAAAGGCCACGTTCGGCTGTATGGCTTCAAGATGAAATTAAGATTTAAATAGTGATAGTTTTCTAGCCCATCGCCTACAAGGGGAATCCCAAGCCTATCTCTAAGTCGCATTTTACGACATCAATATTTTAAATCTACAATTAAATGAAAACACGTGAACTATGCAAATATACAGGCAGTATGTGAATGGATAAGCTGAGACCGTTCAAATGAGGTCAGGTAGGTCAAGCAAGAGCACCCCTTAACCTGTAAGTCCACCTATTGAACATTTTACGTGCATAAAGTTTAAATAAATAAATAAATAAACCGCTGAGCTTTCACGAGGCGAGATATGAATGTGGATGAAGCGAAAGAAGTAAGCAGGAAAAGATATTAAATAAAACGATCGAATTAAGAACCTCCTCCTTTATTTAAGTCGGTTAAAAAGGCGTGATTTAAAGTAGTAAAGTATTAGTTAAATTAAGCGAAAAACAAGTACCCTATATATTCATACCTACGCCTCCCACAGTTATTAAAATAAAAAGTTAAAAAAAAAAACCCAGAATGTTGTATGTCATCCTCGTGTGTTCGAATTTTGATAACCTCTACAGCATAGATCAAACGGGAAGTATTCATAAAAACAAGTACGCCAATAACAATACATATGCAATTGAACTGAGCATAACTCCACACAAAAGCGACTGAACAATAAGAAACTTGGCAAGAATTGCCTTCGTACGGCACTGAAATTGTAACCAGGAATGGAATGCAAATATTGAAACCGGGAGCTATGCAGTAAAAGCTTTTTATGCAGTAGCACGTCTGAACTAATATAGCTGCCGTACTTAGGTTGATACTGTGTCAGAAAAAATAAGACTGAGCGCGCGGGAGCTATCAAATGTTAATTACATATAGCTCGGTGAGCAAGGAGTATTGTAACATGATTCGAAACGTCCAAGATGAAATAAAGTTTAAGTTACGTGCGCGTTTTATACCTGTATTATTTATGAATAGTACGTATAATGCAATGCTAAGGTTTAAAATCAGTTAAATGTTATTTACGCTTATGGCACGAAGGACATTTTGAAAGATAATATTGTTGAAGCCTTCGTTGAAAAATAGTTAAATGAACTCATGATAAATTGAAACTGCACTTGATTTGAACTGAGAAACTGCACTTTAATTAAATTGATACTGGTACAAAACGTAAAATTGATCTTACTGTAATTTTATAAGAATGATGAAAAATTAGAATTCCAAGTGTATTCAAAAATTTTATTTTAATTTTTTTGTAAGCGGCCAGTTGCAACCTTTGTAAACAAAGTAAAAGGTTGATACCAATATTCATTTTAAATTATATTAAACAAATACGTTTGTTGATCTTGAATTGTTTTCATGCTACTCGCTCTGTAAAGGCGTGTTCTTAATTGCATTTTCAGTTTCACCTGTTGTAAAAAAATTTGGCAATCTTCACGATAATATCTCCCATTCCAACTTACGCTAGTCTTAATTTGACACCAGTGTATTAGCGTTATTTGTAAACCATTGTCTTTTTAACGCCTTAAAAACCCTTATCCAAGGGTGTAGACAGAAACTTCATCTATTTTCTCGCCACAATCCTTTCTCGTTTGCTTCATACACATTCCATAAAAAAAAAAATACCATTTTATACTAACCGACGCGCCGTCTCTAATTTTACTTTACACGGTCTATGAGAGGGTTATTCCGTAGCCCTTTTGAGCGTCCGTTTTTATGCAATGAGTATCATGCATCGATGGCCGCCTGGCTTCGATACGTGTTAATGTAAGAATGTTCTGATACCAAAGCCCGTTGTGCCGGAAAATATAGAAAATTGAAGTGCGCCGTCGCGTGTAAGAGCAGGGTATTTTGGAGTCTTTTTCCTACTTCGCTGTTCTATATTTGAATGAAAATTACAAGGGTTTGCTTGGGTCGGTTTTCTTCTTACTTATCACGATCTCTGCATATTTCTTTCGCTTCATTTTACAATTCTCTTCGTCACTCATCGGTTTAATAAAAGTTCCTAAACAGACCGAACAAATAGCTCCATTTGTTAATTGTTTCAAAAACAACAAAAAAAATATATTTTGGGTGAAAATATGGGGAAAAAAAGAATTAATTAGCCGTGGGATACAGCTAGATAGATTTTTTTTCTTGTGCAACAATATTTAAAATATCAACGAAAACTTTAGGTTTGTTTTCGAAAACGCGGGCATAAAAATATAAAAATATATTACTAAATTTCAATAGGGTAATGTCAAAATTCGAAATCTGCCAATGCGCTTTGAATCAGGAATCTCCTTCTTCAAAGGGGGGTTAAACAGATCTGTAACGGATATCCGCTCCAATCACTAGCAGGCTGTATCCGCTGATCCGCCAGATCCGCGCAGATCCGCACCATCCGCATGGTACCCGCGCGTGTAATCCGGAAACGATATGAGTATTGACTTGTTTTCATCCAATTTCACCGGTTACATTATTTTTTGGCGGTAATTGGTAATGTGATTGATTCTGTTGGGGGTGAAAACTAAAACTATATATCGAGAGGTAAAGGGCTAAAACATTTTACCATGTATATCTTCTAATATAAAATGTTTTAGCCCTTTACCTCTCGATATATAGTTTTAATTTTCTCCCCCAACAGATTCGTTTTGTTGTTGATTAAACTTACGACATGAACTAATAAATTAATCGAAATACAAAATGTATTTTAAAACTACCGTAATATTACAAAGAGGTAAATGTTTGTGAGTAATTTATTTATTTACTAATTAATTTATGTACACAGAAAACACAAGAAACAAAATTACATAGGTTCTGCTTATTTCAAAAGAATTCTCTTCCAGCTGACCCGAGATAGGAGACATGATGAAAAAATAATATATAATATGAATAAAATTGAAAAAAAAAA
This sequence comes from Amyelois transitella, assembly GCF_032362555.1. NCBI lineage: Eukaryota > Metazoa > Arthropoda > Insecta > Lepidoptera > Pyralidae > Amyelois > Amyelois transitella. Next base: position 11,188,863 of record NC_083509.1, read on the forward strand.
TAACTGCCATCAAAAATATGTTTTTTCTTCATAAAAAAATTAACAAAAACATATATCATCAAAACTGCACTGAAACTTATATTCGTTAAAAATTAATAATTTAAATTCACTTGTAATATAAACGTGTGTCAAAATATAATTATTTGTCACGACGAATCAAACCACATCCAAGCTCGTCTCGATTCATGCAATTTTCTACGCATATCTTCAATGTGAACATAAAATAAAATACACATGTATGAATAACACGCTAAATCATTCATTGTCTCCGGCCCCCAAACCGTGAAAAGATATGAGCTACAAATCCGAACCCGTGTCGCGGCGCACACGTCTCCCAGATTTATACATATCGGCTTTACCAGAGATTCTCAAACTTATTGTTCCAAATACCTCCACTGCACATTAAAAAAAACGAACGATTTAAAAATAATAATAATATATAGTGTGGGGAAATGGCACGAAATGTGCGAGAGAGTTAAAAGAATGAGTAAAAGGATTTTTTAGACACAATAATGACACATTACTATGAGCGACGCGTGTTCAATATCGATTCGTGTCTTAAAAATACTTGCTCCTATAAAAAAAAGATAATTCAAATTCAAATTTTTATTACGATACATTTCAAATTAACAAAGAAAAGTCAGTGCAGAAGAAGCGGTAACAAGCTGCACTGCAGCATTTTTTAAATTTAGTTAAACTAAACTGACGCCATCACTAAATGTCACGTTCTTCGATAAACTCGTGGTAATACTCCCAGGTTTACACATAACCCACTTTGAGAAAAACTGGCAAAGGAACATCTCTCCTCGCTTTTATTGAAATTGGTAACATTACCATAATATTATTAGACGGATTGGCAGCTATCGCCGAAGTGTAAAAATCTTCGCTTGCTCAATGTTCCATTCGAATAATGTAATCTACATATCTTCAGCAGGAACATTACTCGGATTCAATTACCCAGTCCTTTATTTCGCCAGCTTTACGCGTCCGCCATTGGATTGTTATGGGTATAATCAACGTTTGCGGGATTTTAACCTCGATTCCCTTTATTTGTTCATATACGTTGCGATAAAAATCGCGATAGTGAATAAGAAAACTAAACTCTTCCGTTTTGTAATTATTTACTTTGGGTAAACAAAAATAACTGAGCATCAAGAGGTGACTACTTTTAAACTACCTAACAGATTTTTTGGATCATGATTGTCGGATTGATGAAACAATGACACTTCAGCCAAGTGCGAGATGAATGCCCCTGAGAGCCCCATACCATAAATTATTTTTATGCAATTCAACAGTAGCTATAAATGTGCTATTTGATTTCTTGTGATAGTTGACATATATATTTTTTTATAAAAGTTAAATTTAAAAACGACTATAGTTTTTTTTTTCATTTAATTAACTTAAAAGCTTTGTTTTTCTTCCATTTATGTTGAACATTACAAGACGTAGCCTCGCCTCAAATTTACCTACAACCCACGCTCTGTAATAAATGTACGTAAAAATCTTCCCAAAACACAACTCAGTTATCATCTCTCTACGCATTATATTCGCTTTATTTTCCTTTTAAACACAATACGGTAACAAGATATCCAGAAAAATCACACAATACGAGATGTCTAATGCATAGTAAGCATTTACGTCGCGCGGTTCGCGTCACGGCTAGCGTGGACCGCCATTACTCATAACGGCCCAAAAAGGACCTGCAAAAATAAACAACAGGCAAACGAACAAATGGCAACACTTTACGTGTCTCACAACCTAAACGTCTGCGATGAGATGGAATCCTAGATAATGTTACCATTCTTCTTCACTTGTGTTTCTCAAACTTTGCGTACAATCAGAAATATTAAGAACAGAATGGAGATCTTTTTTAACGCACGCGTGAGAGTATTAAACTCTTAAATGAATAAACCAAAGAAAATAATACAAGCTCTCTTTCGCTTTTATAATGAAAGTTGGAAAAAATTGTAATATTTTTATGTGCCTTTATCTTTATCATTTATGTGTGACTGTAAGTCATTGAATTTAACATTCACCCTGCCCTATAAGCCATACATATTCCTAATTTGTGTACTTAAAGCCCAATAGGTTGAGAAACACTGTACACATCATTTCATTTTATCCGCAGTAAAAAAATATTTTCCTGTTTGTTACTTAGCACGGACATGTACGATTGATGCCGGAACGCAGACCGTTCTAGAACATTCTAGATCTTTAGAGCGCCCGTCTCTTTTAGGAATTTTTCAATTTGCCCCTTCGGAGAATGGGAGTTACGTATGGGCTATTTACTTTGGCTCGGATCGTACGAATGAAAATTTACGTCTGAACAGTCTCGGTGATTTTCTATTCTACCCTCACTGCCACTTCACGTATGTAAATGTTCTAGAACAAACGATAAAAATGTGATTCCTTAGAATATTTATGAAGAATCTGTTATACGGAAGGGGCTTCAGAACTATATAATATTTACTTGTATGATAACTTTTATTTTATAATTTATATTCAAAGATAACTATCTTAAGAGCGTTAGGAGTTTATAATATGAAGTGATAGTATTTTTAACCCTCAAAAGGAATTATGCCGTTGTTTATTTTTACAACTATTCAGATGGTATTTGTTAGACTCTACCCTAGTTACTATGGCAACAGACGTGTGGCTACAAAGAACAGCGGCGATTAGATTCTTATGCTAATGGCACCGTATCGCAATTTGGTGAAAATTTTCTTTAACACCATGCCTCCTTAGCAGGGTTACCATATTTACAATTTAAATATTCATATTATTAAAAATTATTTAATTTTGACATTAAGTGTATTTGTGGAGAACAATAAAAATAATTTCTATATTACTTAAAATATTTTCATTATTCAATTTCAAATATTTTATTAGAAAGATGCTGTTGTTGATAAAAAAAATAATCAAAAAAGCAATAAACATACGTAACATACATAAAATCACGCCATTTTTCCACGTGAGGCATTCTTCATATTTCACTTGCCATAAAAACAACAGCAACAAAAAATATTATGTCAGAGACATTATAAAATTTTTCCATGTAAACAACTATTATCTTAAATTAAGAAGTTCAGTACATCCTTTATTTTTTAATTTTTTTTTTTTAAGGAATCATTCTTATTAGTAGCATTATTTTCCACCTGGCAACCCTACCAAAAGCAAAACCAACACAATCGTTCCGTACAGTCAGCATTCTCCAGCAGAAATGTCAAGACGGCTACCACATTTCACTCTGTGGTCTGTAAACGGTATAATCGCACGGGCAACACTTAAAAATAATGTTTGCTTTGTTAAGCATCACCTTCGAATTTTAAATCTAAGTCGATAGTGAAAAATTCTAAATCCGATAATTTTCTAGTGATAAGAGCAAAGTTTTAAAATCCAAAATGAACACAAAAATCTTAATGAATTATTTCTTTGACCACAATCCGGGTGTAGGTAAATCAGGTCATCTTACGTTTGAAGTACTGAAAGATTCCCGGCTTTGGAAGGCACTATTAATAATTTTATTAAATAGCTAGATAATGAGAACCAAACAATCGTATTTACGGGGTGTGTTCTTTTCCGCAGTCGTACGAAAAATGCATCTTCATCATTCATTCTGTCAGTATAAAGTCTATATGTGAGCTATAAAAACAAAGAATGGGACCACTCCTTTTCATTTCCAACAAAAAGCGACTAATGGCTATCGATGCGATGGGAATAGATTGGTTTTTAAATTTGGTACTCTTCTTTTAGGCGATAGGTTAACAACATTTGAATCTCAGTTCTTTCATGAAGCCCAAAAACCTGAACTTAACCTTTGCAAGACTGTTGGCTCTGTCTATCCCGCAAAGGATATAGACGTGATATGTATGAAATCTATACAACACAACTTTGAGAAACTCCTCCTTTTTCAAAGAAGTTTGCTTAAAAAATGCATCTTTTGCTTTAATTCTGTCGTTGCAAGTCGTCAAAATGTTTCAACCCACGCCTGGTCAATCCCAATGAACGTACAAACTAAAAACAAGGGAATTTCTCCGGAGCCAGCACTATACCTTTTGTATCCCCGACCACGTGCACAATGCAGTAGGAATACGAAATATCTACTAACAGACGAAGGAATACGTTCTCAGTGGGAGCAAAGATAAGTTGGCGGGTGTCTTGTCCGGCCCGTGACAAAGGAACAATGCCTGACCCGGATATTTGGAGGAAAGTAGCGAAGTAGACTGTTTTTGGACGCGCCTACTATTTCGGTTAAAAGTTGGCTATAGTTTGTATAGAAATATGCCGAGTTATTGTGGACTGCGTAATTAACTGAATTTTTTTAGACCAAATCGTGCACAAGAGAAAAAACAAATTTTGAAGCATAATAACTAAAGTTAAAAAAATCAATATGTTAAAGACTGGTTCCTATATTAAAAGAGATGGAGTAACCCTATTCTTTTTTCTATTGGTGCCGGTAACCACACGGCACGATCAAGAAGAAGACAGCAAAATTTGAAATACAATAAAGTTTCCAAAAATGTTAGACTGATACCTTAACTAGGTAAAGCTTATATAATTTCACTTGGTAATTGCATTGTCGTAATTTGCATGCTAAACTAAATTAGAGTATCTCTAATTTTTATTGGCGAAAATAATACTTACTTGTACTTACTTACTACTTAGTTAGACGATGGGCTAGCGACCTGTCACTTTTTACTTAAAATTTGAATCTCAATTCTATCATTAAGCCACTATTTGGCTTAATGATAGAATTGAGATTCAAATTTTGAACGTGGCCATTCAGTCTTTTCAAGACTGTTGACTCTGTCTACCCCGCAAGGGATATAGACGTGACCATATGTATGTATGTACGCATTATGGGGCCCATGGTCAATTTCCACAGAACACTTACAACTTAAAATAGAAAGTAAATAGGATAACATTAACAATATTTCACATGAAGACTCGAAACAACAGCAATCTTTGTCGCAAACTGAACCACGGCTTTGCTGTATTGCTGTGCCATTTCGCCAAGAAAAATATTCATCCTTCACACTTTACAATAGCTTGCAATCCCACGTATTACATAGAGAAGGAACAAGTGACGCGGCCTGCAACGCTGTCGACTCCAGACTCACTATATTAGGTGATTCTTTATTCCGTGGTCCAATTCAGAAACTGTTTTAAAAATAGAAATAAATATTGACATAATACAACATACATACATATAGTCACGTCACGTCTATATCATTTGCGGGATAGACAGAGCCAACAGTCTTGAAAAGACTGAATGGCCACGTTTAGCTATTTGGCTTAATGATAGAATTGAGATTCAAGTGGTGAGAGGTTGCTAGCCCATCGCCTAAAAATCCCAAGTTTGTAAGCCTACCCCTTAGTCGCCTTTTACGACATCCATGGGAAAGAGATGGAGTGGTCCTATTCTTTTTTGTATTGGTGCCGGGATCCACACGGCACCAAACCATACAAAATTATATAATACAATTTACACATAATACGCGAATGCCCTGACAGGTCCTGATTCAGTGTTCCAATGGTGATCCCTTCTCGACCTTTTATACATATGTATAAAAGGTCGAGATCATCATTACTATGTACAGCATAATTATCTTCCTTCTCGTTAGTTCCAGTTGCGTCTACACAATTCTGTGGAGACAAGCCCCAAGATGCACATATGTAGGTATATATGACCACGATCTTTGCCAATCAGCACTTAAATATCAAACTCATTCAGCCGAGTGGAGAGTCATCAAAGGATGCCGAGATTTCTTTTAATGTCATTTATTTTCATTTTCATATACTCTCTTCATTTTCTCTTAAATGTCATGTACTCGTTTATTACTTTTGAATTTATGCGACAATTTTTGTACCACACGCCACACAGTAAAAGATTCTTTGCAATACGTCCACATTCCTCTTTGACTTGCATGAATATGCGGAGTACTTGTTGAAGTACCCTCACTTCAATACTCGGGTCTTTTGTTTAAATGTACTCGTACACAATATCATCTTTTAAAGGCTTATAAACTTGTGATACTTCTTTAAGGCGATGGCACAATTTGAATCTCAATTCTATCATTAAGCGAACAGCTGAACATGGATCAGTCCTTTCAAGAGTGTTGACTTGGTCTACCCCGCGAAAGATATATACGTGATTATTCGTATGTATATGACAGGTTGCCAGCCCATCAACTTCGCAATAAAAATCTTAAATTTGTTGCCTTTCCTTTAGTCGCCTTTTACGACAACCATGGGAAAGATAAGAAGTGGTCCAGTTCTAAAATATCAGGAACCACACGACGCTTTGTACATTTATATACATAAATATACAAAATAAAATACGTGTACAGTCTCTAAGAAATTGTGATTAGAGAGTTTCTTATCTAGAGAAATTGTGATAGCTTACAAGACCATCGCCTAAAAGAAGAATCTCAAATTTATTTTCATTGTCATCCGTGTAACAAGATAACAAGCTGAAAATGAATGGCTTGAAAGTTGAGTTAGTATATATTAACTGTATCTCTACTCGCTCCTCTCAGACGTAATAAAGGCCTGATTTATTACCACGCGATTCGATATTGATGTAGCTTACAAAAACCAGACGGTTCACAAATCGAGTTAGAACAATTACATTAGGTGTTTCAACTTCGAGTCTTATAAGTTATCATGTAACATGATCATTTAATAATTATTTATAAATTACTTGTTTATATCTACTAAATACACTACAGAAAAATTGCCATTTATTGGTCTTAAAAAGTAAATGACAATAAAATGTTATTGTGGGATATCCATGAGAGATAGACATATACCATCGCAGAGTTTTCTGTAGACCTTTTCAATGTGTACAAAAAATTAGTACATTATTTTGATAAATCTCGTAGTGTTTAGCCTTCGTTTGCAATGTAAGCGGAAAAAATATATAATACTCGTAATTAACGACATCACATTAGAAACCTCAAAAATAATAGTACCTATTTATCCACTATTTAATGGATGTTATTATAAATATAAATCTTCCGCTTGAATCACTCTATCTATTGAAAAAAACACATCAAAATCTGGTGCGAAGTTTTAAAGATTTAAGCATACATAGGGACATACAACAAAGGGACGTCTATATCCCTTGCGGCGTAGGCAGGGCCAACGGTCTTGAATATACTGAAAGGCCACGTTCAGCTGTATGGCTTCCCCAATACCAAATTATAAATGTGAAAAATTACTCTTATAAATAAAACTACTAAATCTTTGTCCATAACATTTGACACATAGTAAGTGCGGAAAATGACAAAGCATAAATTTAACGCGGCAAAAGCTAAAAGTCCAAATAAATATTCGTGTCTTATTAAGAACCTTCTTCCGAGTTATGGGGTAAAGGTAAACGTAGCTTTCTTAAGAACATTTAGCTACGTCATTCTCTAAGGAATAAATACGTAATATATGTGTTAATTTAATAGTATAGCTACAAACAAGTGCCGTGTGGTTCCCAGCACTAAATAATAGGACCACTCCATCTCTTTCCTATGGATGTCGTAAAAGGCGACTAAGGGATAGGCTAATTAACTTGAGATTCTTCTTGTAAGCGATTGACTAGCAACCTGTCACTATTTGAATCTCAATTCCATTACACAGCTGGACGTGGCCTTTCGGTATTTTCAAGACCGTTAGCTCTGTCTACCCCGCAAGACGCGGTAATATTAATACCAGTATAATAAAACAATTCATACTTTCTTTCTCTTCTAAGGTAGAAATAGTACTATCCGAGCCAACCATAATCTAGTCTAACGACCTACTTTACCTCAACCATTACAAAACACAATTTGCCCAACATCGCTAGGAAATTGACTATCAAGCCATCAGCTAGAAGCACACGAGAAAGCTCAAGCGCTTTATTTTTAGCGACACTCGTGAAAATTAAAAGCTCAAAAGCTCCAAGAGCCTTTTAAACAACTAAACATTAACATCCCTTAGTCGGATATGGCGCACTCATATCTGTAGAACGTACAGTGGACTACATAAAAAGGTATAAAGTTCAGCGCCCGTAGAATGGCACGCGCTACGCCGTTTGTATCGGGCGAAAAACTCTCGACTGCCTCTGTGGCGCAGCGGTAATACGCTTGTCTGTGACACCGGAGGTCCCGGGTTCGAATGGGCATGATGAGAAACGAACTTTCTCTGATTGGTCTGGGTCTTGGATGTTTATCTATCTAAATATTTATTATAAAATATAATATCGTTGAGTTAGTATCTCGTAACACAAGTTTCGAACTTACTTTGAGGCTAACTCAATCTGTGTAATTAGTCCCGTATATATTATATATACATATATATTATTTACAGTGGACTACATCAAAAAGTATAAAGATCAGCCTTCGTAGCATGAATAGAATAGAATTAGAATGGCCGTTTGTATCGCGCAAAAAACTATCGCTGTTTCAATATTTTATTATGTCGTGAAACGGAACAGGGATAGTTTATAGCGCGATATAAACGGCATCGCGCGTGCCAAGCGTAGATTGTGAAACGGAAAAATTCTATCAAAAGTAATTAATTAATCTTAATCTGCGATTAACGGATACGATACGTTTACGATTAACTGTTGGCTCTGTATACCCCGCAGGAGATATAGACGTGACTACATGTATGTTTGTATGTATGTTGATCTAGATTCCATGTTACAAAAGCGTAGTAATCTAATTAAAATTCAACTTTAATTTTCCTCAACATAAAGAGGAAAATCTTTGAAAGGAACTTTGCTTCCCAGAGTTGGGAGTCTTGAAGCTGGAAGTTATTAAACCTGTGCTTTGGTATGCATTGACAATACTCCGAGACTAAATATAAAGCTGGTATTCTATACATATAATAAAACAGTAAAAATATTTTGTCTGTACAATTAGTATTTTTAACTAAAATGGATAGAGGGACACTTAGAATTAATAATATAAAACAATCTTTTTTTTTAATTTTTTGTCCCTCTGTCTGTATGTATGATCACGCTTATCTTCAAACCGATTTACTTAAAACTTTTACCAATTGCTTTGTTTTAACTGAGAAAAACATTAAAAGTTTGTTTCATCAAAATCGGTTCACTTAAAATAAAAGTTATCGTCATTTGAATGAACTCAAGGCATGAGTTTGCCTGCAAATAAGTTTATGCGGAAAAATTCTAAATTTACGCGGACGAAGTCGCGGACAACAGCTAGTAGTAAAAAAAGATATTTATTTTGTCTACTATATTGCTACTAAATATTTTAACGCATCTAATAGTCTGTTAAGCCCACGAAGCATTATGAGTAGCAGTTTTTTTTTTAATTTTTAGACAACTAAATAATATACGGTTGACTGTACGAAATAGTGTGTAAAATAAATTTCGCCCTAAGCAACACATTCGAGCGAGACATTCGTTGATATTTTGTCTGGATGTCTCCAATGAACATAACTTTAACCCATTTTAACCCTATTCAACGTGGGAATGAGGGATTCAAATGAAACAGTGGTATTTTCTAACCCTTCAGAGTCCAGGCAAATTAAGAGCTAGGTTTCTAGATGAAAAACAATTCTTACTTATAAAAGAGACTTTAGGTACTTAAGGGACTTTACTTAAGGGATATGAAATGAAATTGGGAAAAAGACAAATATTTTCATTACACCAAAGACAATAAGTATACCAATACCACGGGGTGTCATTTAGTTACAAATTATAAGTATGGAAATTTCATACAACATAGTTTTGGCATACATTAAATATTTTTAAACGTTTTATATTATTAATCATTGTTTTCCCTTATGAACATACATAAATATATCTAGTCTCTTTCATATCCCTTGCGGGGTAGACAGAGCCTACAATGTCGAAAAGACTAGAAGGCCACGTTTAGCTGTATGGCTTCACATGAACACGGTTTGTATATTTTGCTAAACTCACAGTAATTTGAGCTAAAAGTTATCATATGCCATTCTATGGATCTCATTTTCAACGTTAGCATTAAATTTCTTAAAAAAAGTACAATCGGTACTAAGCAATATTTTAATCGTCCGCATCTTATACTAATTTAACGAGTGATTCTCTCCTTTAGTCGCCTCTAACGACATCCACATGAAGACACGAATTGGTTAAGTTACTCTCATTATAATACTCAATTCTTACACAATTTGCTTTCCCGCCTACTTTGTTTAACTGTTCCGTATGTTATCCCATTTACACAAAAGAGGGTACACACAGTGTGCAAACATTTGCGCTCTTCCTAGCAGCTGTGTCATTCGAAATATCAATACTAGAGCTAACAATGTTCGTACGAATCATGATAAACATAATGACAAAATTACAGCGCAATCTACAAGCATAAATTCAATGTTTACAGAAGTTGCGCATCGCTATTGATTTATTTAATTCTTCTATTGACGACGCATGTTGTTATTACTTTTCTGTTCGTTTTTTTTTAACAAAGATTTTAAAAGTATAGTAAATTCTTGGAATGAAAATCTTCGATGTCTATTTTTTGGGTAAAGTCTCCCTTTTCATTCCAAGCTCTGAAGCTCATTACCATTTGTTACATTCATGAAGGATGAAGGTAACTGCACTGTCTTCCTTGACCCAATATAAGTATTTTATCCATTGCTATCATAATTCGGTACACTAAATAGGTAGATATTTATTGCAGAATAAATTTAGTAATTAGGAATGATAATAATAGAATTTAGGAAAGGTCGGAGTGGGAAGACCTAGACGAACGTATCTTGATCAAATTAAGGACGTCCTGGTAAAGGGTCAGGTCAAAAGTACCCGAAACCGCCGAGCTTGTATGAAGAGAGTTATGAATGTGGATGAAGCGAAGGAAGTATGCAGAGATCGTGGCAAGTGGAAAGAGGTAGTCTCTGCCTACCCCTCCGGGAAAGAGGCGTGATTTTATGTATGTATGTATGTAAATTTAGTAAAAATGAAAATGCGTTAACATCTGTCCACTTATTATTTTTCACCAAAAATGTACGGGACGTGACATTTTAGCGGCGCACGGTACTAACGACGTGTTTGACTTGTCCAGACACACTCCGGTCTACAGGGGGTTTCAAAAATACTTCACACACTCCACAGAACACTGCTGTCGTGCTACACTTGCTTACGAGTTTCTTAAAAGGACAGTTTTAGTACGTTAAAAGAGTTTATTTTTTAACAGATAGTGCCCGAGATAAGTAGAAAGGGCAGACCGTATTAATCCAGGCTGGGCGTCGCAAAAGACGACGTTCGAGCCAAGGATTTAAAACTGCATACATTTATACATATAATCACGTCTATATCCATTGCGGGGTAAACAGAGCCAACAGTCTTGTTAAGACTGATAGGCCACGTTCAGCTATTTGGCTTTAAGATACAATTGAGATTCAAATTGTGACAGGTTTCTCGCCCATCCCCTTAAAAGAAGAATCCCAAGTTTATAAGCTTACCCCTTAGTCGCCTTTTACGACATCCATGGGAAAGAGATGGAGTGGTCCTATTCTTTTTGTATTGGTGCCGGGAACCACACGGCACGATTTAAAACTGATAACTCCTAAAATCGTACTTTCCACCAGTAAAAAAACGGCTGGTTCGTGACAGCAGTGTCTACTGATTCTGGACATTGTCATGTCAGTTTAGGAAGCGCTGCTGCCCACCTCCCACTTAATCCCTTAAATGCCATTTACGATACTCACGACAAGATATTTGTGGTGCTATTCTACTCTCCGGCACGACACAGCCCATTGTTTTCCATATACCTTTTTTTACCAGGGAAACGTAGCTGGTCAAAAGTTATATGTCAATTTTCATGTACCAACATCTCTATCTATATTTATTCTGAATTTTTCACAAGTCCCGAACGAAGCCGGAACAAGTCGTGACATAAAAGATTCAGTATTTACATTGGTAGGCAACAACAGTATCAATCTGGCGTCAAGCCAAACCTCACCAAACTCACCTGAAAACAGTAGTGGATTCTTTGAAGAATGCCTAGCCAAGTTTTACGGCTCCCCTAACTAGATTAGGCTGGAAAGAATCTATAAACTTTGTTGCAATAAGAAATTACCGTGTGGTTTTGATAATATAGAATAGGATTGTAGCGGGAGCGATGATTCGGCTCGACCGCCACCAAAGGGAAGATCTTCCGCCAGGCTAGGTGTGATGCCTGGGGAACCGCGGCTCCGACGATGTTGTGTCGGAGGTTGTATATATAGCTCCAATCCGTGAAATCTTTGGAATCGAGATTTAGATTCTTCGCTGCTATTGGTCGAGCGCGTCAATTTCTTCGCGATGATTGACAGTTGTTGTGAGATTGGATGTTGTGACGAGTGGCGTAGAGATGTCGCCACAGGATCATTTTCCCATGGATGTCTTAAAAGGCGACTTAAGGAAGCGTCTAGTGTAAAATAGTTGCCTTTAAATTTTCTTCACGATGTGTATAACTGTTGGCTCTGTCTACCACGTAAAGGATATAGACGTGATTACATGTATGTAATTACCGTTAATCTTCTTCCTCCTGGCTTTAGTCCCAGTTGCATCCTCATCTCTCTGGAGAAGAGTCCGGTATATGCCTTTGTAACAATTACCTAAAGGATAGGCTTACAAACTTGGGATTCTTTTTTAGGCGATGGGCTAGCAACCTTTCACTATTTGAATCTCAATTCTATCATGAAGCCAAATAGCTGAACGTGGCCATTCAGTCTTTTCAAGACTGGTGGCTCTGCCTACCCCGTAAGGGATATAGACGTGACCATATGTATGTAGGTATATATGTTACCACTAAAATTAAGAATTTGACGTAAACTATTACCAAGTCCTTGGTGCATTACATACTTTTTCCTACACTATGAACAGTTTCATAAAACTATTTTATGACTTTAGAGTTCCGCTTTATGTTTGGATAACGGTACAGTTTTAGCAATTAACCCACAGTTTAAAGCATGTTTCTTTTCATTAAAAATCTGGTCAAGCGTGAGTTCCTTTTAGGAAAATTTTTTTTTTCATAAATTTCTTTGAAATATCGAGACCATTAACTTTACTACTTTTATGTACATATTTATATACCTACATATAACATCGTTTCCAAAACTATAACGAAATATTGAGACAATCGCTTTCCGATATTCCAATTAGTTATATATAGGCAAAAGCCATTGTTTTTTGTTCAAAAATATATCTTTAACCCATTTTTGGGCTAAAGGAGAGTCTCAGACAAAATACTAAAAGGGAATAAAAATATTGTTATATTTTACCTAAAAAAAAAACATACAATTGATTCATTAGAACTCGACCAATCAACACAGACTAAGTAATTATATACACACCCCGTTCTCTTTTCAAATGTCCGGGACCCTAAAAACGAACGGTTATAAAAATATTCATAGCCGCTAACAAATACTAAAGGCGCGGAGCAACCGGCTATATTTATACAGCGGCTTAGAACGCAATACACAGCTCTTATTAGGGTTATTACGGGGAAATCCCTGATTTTTCCCACCTCGGGAAACAAGGCGTAGACGGTGTGCCGGCAAAATATTACATTATGCAGATGAGGAATATATTAAACACACGCCATTTTATTCGTGAATATATAAAACGCAGGCAAATTGTGGTGTTTGGAGCGCGCGGGAAGGAAGAAGATACATACACTTACATACATAAAGTCACGTCTGTATCCCTTGCGGGATAGACACAGCCAACAGTCTCCAAAAGACTGATAGGCCACGTTCAGCTCTTTGGCGTCCCATCGACAAAAACAAACAATCCCAAGTTTAAGAGCCTATTCCTTAGTCGTCTTTACGACATCCACGGGGGAAAAAAGGAGTCGAACTATGGTTTTTTGAATTGGTGCCGGGAACCACACGGCGAAGAAGATACATGAATAGCATATCAGCGTCTTTTTACAATAAGCAGAAAAGCAACATACAAGCATCATCAATGATGAAGTAATCCGACTCAATGCGTCTGATTACTAGCGTTCGACTCAAATGAGTCTAATTACTTGCGCTGCTCAATTTCCTAGGATTCGCTTGACTTTTCAGGGAAACCTCATTCATATTGAATCATTCCTTCGCTTGAACGTGCAAGTTTTATTGTTTTGAACTTTTGCAACACGCAATGTTCGCAAAACACAATTTAACTATTAACTCATAACACCCAATCCGTTCAGTCGCGTAAAAATATACCAATCGAGTCTGTGATTATGCGAGATTTTTCATGCGAGTTGAAAAAAGATCCCCTCCCTAACAGGAGCTCATAATTTTTGCAAAGGTCCCTGCGGTGAGCTACGTGGCATGTTTCGCAAGCAGGCTTAACTTTTCAACGTTCGATTACCCCGATATTAGATTTGAGGATCGTGTACTTAATCTCTTTCAGATTTGCCACCGATTTTTTTCCGGATCAAACCGGTTATGTAGCGGTTATTTCATTAAGAGCGTTATTTGTAACAACGGAATTGGTTACGCGTGTTGCATGGAACGGATTTGAATATTTTTTGTTACAATAAAGGCACGAGTACTTTCATAACAGCATTATAAATTCCGAAACGTTAAAAAAAAATTTGCGGAAAAAGTGCTTAACCGATAACGTTTTTTGGGCAAGAAATTAATATTTGGCGGACAAAGGCACCAGTGATAAATATATAAATACAGTCCAACTAAACTGTTAAAACAATTTCTGTTTCAAATTGATCTTATTTTTAACCACTAAAATTACAATCTCAGTTTGGTTAAACCAAACTGATTTTCGATTTTACTGAGATTCGACTGGTAGAGAATGCCTTATGGCATTAAGTCCACCTGTTATACAATATTTTATATGCAATAAAGTTTAAATAAAAACAATTGATAGAAATTCACTTACAGCCATCACTTACAATTAATATCTGTCTGAACAAATAAATCGCTCGTTATTTTATTTCCAGTCTTGGGAAGCTCATAATAAATCAACTTTGTACAAAATGCTTGAGCTCATGTGAGCCTTGGGAATCATTGGAGGTAATTACATAGAAATAAACTACCTACTTTTCTGTACTTATATTATGAGAGTTATTACTACGTAACACATTCATAGCAAGCCGTAGAAAAATTGATTGCTTTAATGCTTTTCTGGTAGTGCTTCCTTATTTTTGCTGGAAAATATAGCACTTAGTAGTCTATCCCGTAAAGGATAAAGACGTGATGTTCTAACTTTTTTTTTGTTTTTTTTTGTGTAATTATTTAACTCGTAAAATATTGAATGATATTGGATGAATGAAAGCAGGTTGACTAAGCAAATATACAAAGGAAGTATGAATGAGATTGTTGGAGTGGGAAGGCCTAGCCGAACGTACCTTGATCAAATCGGAGATGTTCTAACAAAAGGTATGGTCACGAGTACCCGAAACCGACGAGCTTGCATGAAGAGAGTTATGAATGTGGATGAAGCGAAAGAACTATGCAGGGATCATGGCAAGCGGAAAGATGTGGTCTCCGCCTACCCCTCCGGGAAAGAGGCGTGATTTATTTATGTATGCATACATACATAAAATCACGCCTCTTTCCCGGAGGGGTAGGCAGAGACTACCTCTTTCCACTTGCCACGATCTCTGCATACTACCTTCGCTTCATCCACATTCATCACATTTATGTATGCATGTATAAAAAATATTATAATAAATAAACTATATCTTCAGTAGCAACTTATTCCATTTAATTTTATATCTGAAAATTCCCACAGAAGCGAAGTCTCGTACAAAAGCTTGTTCTAAACAATTTTAAAGTTACGCACCCCGATTTCCGTGCACCTTTAAGCATTCAAAGTGAAATATCTGTTTGTAATCTCGCTGAATAATGTCGGATTAAGAGGACTCTTCACTAATCCGACCCGGATTCGTTTATCCCACTGTTCTGTTTGAAGGTCATCGTCACGATTCTCAAGTTTTTCCCATAATTTTTCCGTTATTAGATTGCTATGCGTTCAGCCGTAGATTTTTTTTTTGGACACCCGGAAAAGAATAGGTGCATGTTGTGGATTGATAATTATTTTTTTGTTTATTTATTACAAGCTGTGCCCGCGACTTCGTCCGCGTGGAATAGTTATTTTGGGCATCATTGAAGCCCTCAAGGATGAATAATTTACCCCGTTTTTTACATTTTTCCATTATTTCTTCCCTTCTAATAGTTGCAGCGTGATGTTGATGTTATATAACCTAAAGCCTTCATCAATAAATAAAAAAAAATAAGACCACTCCATCTCTTTCCCATGGATTTCGTTAAAAGCGACTAAGGGATAGGCTTACAAACTTCTTTTTTAGACGATGGGCTAGCAACCTTTCTCTATTTGAATCTCAATTATATCATTAAGCTGTAAATAGCTGAGCGTGGCCTATCAGTCTTGTCAAGGCTGTTGGCTCCGTCTACCCCACAAGGGATATACACGTGACCATATGTATGTATATATGCAACACAATACAAAGTATAAAGGCAAGTGGAAAGATGTATTCACTGCCTACCTCTATGAAAAATAATACGACAAATATAATACGACACTTTTTTATTGTTAGATATATTCAACACATTAGTCGACATAAACCTGCCCGCCGTTCCATATTATTTTATAATTGCGATGCCCAACAGGGTTCATATTGTACCTATTTATAAGCAGAATTGTAATTTAACTGATGTACTTTATGATATGCAATAAAGAATTTGAAATTGAAAAAATTGAAAAAGAGGCGTGATTTTAGTACAGTATTAATCCAGGAGCACGAGGGTCAAGTCGTTTCCTTGTCGGAGCATGTGAGACCCGGTCTGGCTCCCCGCCAGTCGACCTGTGACCAATAAATAGTGGTCGGTGTATGCGATCAGAACGTCGTATTGTCTAGTTGGGCTGTAGGCATAGAGCTGTTACTATGAACCTGAAGAAGTATGGCTTTTAGGACTCCGTGGTCGAACGGAGAAGTTTTATCATTTCCGTATGCCACAACTATTTTACTACTCCATTTCTTTCCCATGGATGTCGTAAAAGGCGACTAGGCGAGGGTGGGCTTATAAACTGGGGATTCTTTTTGTAGACGATGGGCTAGCAACCTGTATCTATTTGAATCTCAATTCTATTTATTATTAAGCCTAACGGAACGTGAACGGGGCGTATCAGTCTTTCAAGACTGTTGGCTCTGTCTACCCCGTAAGGGATATAGATGTGATTATATGTATACTAAATGATTTTTAGGATTCCGTAGCCAATAACACGGAAGTGTAGCAAAACGTTCGACGAGAGTTTGCGTGCTATATGATTGAAATTTGTAATTCAAAATTGTACAGTATGACATGGTAAC
Organism: Amyelois transitella; assembly: GCF_032362555.1. Taxonomy (NCBI): domain Eukaryota; kingdom Metazoa; phylum Arthropoda; class Insecta; order Lepidoptera; family Pyralidae; genus Amyelois; species Amyelois transitella. The sequence goes on from NC_083509.1 coordinate 11,206,172, forward strand.
ATAAAATTACTGAACGATAGATGTTTAAACTACTTCCTACAGAGAGCTGCTCCTACAAGAAGTTTACAATTAAATGTTCATGTAGACTAAAACTGTAACTATATATTTATAATGTAAGCTAAAGAATAATAATCTTGTAGGTGTTGTTTAAAAAAAAAAAAACTAAATATACAAGAATCTAAACACCGTTCCACAAACAAGATGGCCACGTCGCAAGACTGCGCTGTCCCTAATTCTCCACACGGAGCGACGATCCAGGATTAGTCCAGATTACAGCTCTGTCTAACGCCTTAGCTCGCCATTGAAGTAAATCACAGGAACTGCCTTTATCTCACTGCGCAACAAAGTTGGTATTCGGTATGTTAATTTTAGTTAGAATAGTTTATATACGTGTTAAATTGTAAAATTTAAAATAATTACTTAAATCATATTTAGAAACATAGGGATATACATTAGGGATAAAGACGTGACCATATGTATGTATGTATAAAATAAGCATTATTTTACAAATATACTTACCAACAGTATTATTTAGTCTACTCACATCATATCACTATATATGTATGTATGTAAATTTAGAAATAGGCAGTGTCTATGCCTCATCCTTCTATAGCGTCATCCCGCCATCATCAAGCCTGGCATCATTTCTTCTTTGGTCACGTCCAATAACGAGAGAATGATAATTTCAAACCTCTGTCAGTTAAGAGTCAGGTGGAAGCTACCAGGTCACGCGACAGATCACCCATCAATGAACGAATGATTAACTATTGGTAATAAGTGAACACATGTTCACTTTTATGTGAGATAAACAGGCTTTTACGACTAGGTACTCCGCCTATAATATAGCGACTAAAACGATGTGAGTGAACTAAATAATAGTGTCGGTAAGTAATTTTTTAAAATAATGCTTATTTTATACTTCAATAAAATGTAATAAAATATGTTTCTTTATAAATTATTTAAAATAACTTTCTATGTGTCATCATCATTTGGCATTGGTCTAAGTGTCAATGATTTTGACGGAGATAAGTAAGGTTTTACGAAAGTTGATTCCAGACTGGAAAAAAATAAGAATAAAAAAACACATCGACAATGTAACGTCTTAGCTAACCAAGGAAGTTAATTGCAGGAACTGACATTTATTATTTATACATAACGACGCCTTAACTAACCACTGAAGTAAAAAAACAAGAGCAGACATTTCTTTTTTGTATTTTATTACGACGCCCATAGTAGCCATGTTACAATTTAGCTGTAGACGATAACTATCGGTATAGAAATAGACTGCAATAATAGCTGGTTCTTATTGGAAAAAAAAACCTGAATAGATTCAAATAAATTCGGAAAATGTTGACAGGGAATCAACATTATGACTCGTTAGCCCACTGACAGAAAATAATGTTCTTGTTATTTCAGTTAACTCAAATCGTTTATTTTTATAAGAATAGAATAGAATAGATTTATTTTCAAAATCGGATACAAGGTATCACTTATTAACGTCAAATCACATGTATAGAAGAAGCGGTGGAACGAACTACACTGCAGCATTTTCACCAGACGTTAAATTACAAATATATGCATGTAGATCACACACACTATAAATAAACCGTAATGCAGATATTAATTATTACATTTGGTATCATCAACTTGATAATAGACATTAAATTGTAAATTATATTTTACTATTATATATAAATTATAAAAAACTTTTACAATGTACAAGAAACAAATAAAAAATTATTCTTGTCCTTTCTATGCATATCGACATCTGCGGATCTAGCCAACATTATCCAACGTTATTATCTGTAAGTATAGCCCAGAAATATGAAGGATTACCAGGTAATATTATAATATTCTTTAGAGTAATAACCGGGCGCCTTGTGTAAAATACTCGTAGTGAGGTATTAAGTGAAGTCTGGAAAGTGGAATATTTCTTATCACAAAAGAAAGTAGTTAAGAAACGTGTTAGTTTTTGTATTTTCATGTTTTATTATAAAACTGTGTTTAAGAGAAGAATTTTTGAAGTTTCTTAATAAATTTTCTTTTTAAAAGATTTAAGTTTATTGTGAAGAACTTGCCTTCTCAGCAAAAAAACAATGTTTATCAACTACTTACTTATTAGCTTATTTATAACTTTTTAAAAAGTCCGAGGGGACTTAGAGGGGCAAATAAAGGTATTTGCTCCGTCTGTATGTATGCGCTAATCTTGGAAAGTTGTGGGCAGATTTGTCCTGTATAAAATTTTGGGTTTTCTGATGATAATTTATCTATAACGCTACCCGTACAAAGCCGGGAAAGGGAATTTTTGACAATTTTTTTTAAAAACTAACGACGTCATTAAAAAGTACATTTGACAGAAAAACATAACATCATACAAATTATCAGGTCTTAATCTCTTACTTACGGGGTAGACAGAGCCAACAACCACAGGCACAGCCGCACGTGGTGCTGAGACAAAAAAAAAATGAGAGGACACTTGCCCATCGCCTAAAAAAAGAATCTCAAACAAAACGAAGTGTGGAAAAATGTGAAACCGGTAGTACTCAAAACAATCTCAATGAAATGAGGAGTCCCAGTAAATTCCCTCCTTCCGATAAGGGAATAAATGTCACATCGGATAGGGAATCTGGACGCTATCGGCATCGGATCGGGCGAACAGCTGAGCATTAGATGGCTTATCAATTCCATCCTATCTTCGAATTCCCGTGCTGAGGCCACGCGAAGAAACACAAGCGACGAGAGTTGCGTCTTAGATTTATTCTACATACATACAATATAGTCACGTCTATATCCCTTGTGGGGTAGACAGAGCCTTGAAAAGACTGATAGGCCACGCTCAGCTATTGGGCTAAATGATAGAATTGAGATTCAAATAGTGACAGGTTGCTAGCTCATCGCCTAAAAAAAGAATTTGTAAGTCTATCCCTTAGTCGCCTTTTACAACATCCATGGGAAAGAGATGGAGTGGTCCTATTCTTTTTTGTACTGGTGCTGGGAACCACACGGCACAAAATTTATTCTACTGGTACTTCATTAGATTAGGTTATTATTTTTACACAGGACCACTCCATATCTTTCCCATGGATGTTGAAAAGGGTGACCAAGGGATGGGCTGATAAACTTGATTTTTTTCCTATAGGTAATTGGCTAACAACTTGTCACTATTTGAATCTATCTCAATTCCATCAGTTAGCCATACGCTGAACGCGGCCTGTCAATCTTTTCAAGACTGTTGGCAGATACAGATACATATAATCACGTCTAAATCCCTTGCGAGGAAGATAAAGCCAACCGTCTTGAAAAGACTGATAGGCCACGTTTAGCTATTTGGCTTTAAGATAGAATTGAGATTCAAATAGTGACAGGTTGCTAGCCCATCGCCTAAAAGAAGTTTGTAAGCCTATCCCTAAGTCGCCTTTTACGACATACATGGGAATGAGACGGAGTGGTCCTATTCTTTTTATTTGTGCCGGAAACTACACGGCACTAATACCGTAAGGGATATAGGCGTGATTATATGTATGTATATACATGTATGTACTTCTTTTTACAGTTATACATACAATAAAAAATATTTTTATACCGCAATTGATCGGTAGCTCGCTCGGACATTCCCACAACAGATTCTACCTCACAGACCTAATGCATACAATGCGATTAACGTATCTAGTTCACCGAGAACACGCAAGAACCACAGCTTAATAAGTTTACAGCCGTTTTGACAACATTACAAACAAAAGAGCTTACTATTATTACTTGACTAAGCTTTAAGTTATGTTTTGTAGGTTTGTTTCGTATTACTTTGATATTAAAACTTACAGCTGAACGTGGCCTTTCAGTCTGTTGGCACTGTCTATCCCGCAAGGGATATAGACGTGATTATATTTATGTGTATGTATGTTCTTTGACACTTATGTGAAAAAACTAACTATAGTCCATAAGTTTGTCCGGTCTAAAAGTTCTCTGAAATAGCTGGTGTATTGTCCCTAAGAGGGGTAGAAGGAGGTCTTTTTGTATACCAGTTTCTAAGTTGGACAAAGCCTAACACATCTGAGAAAACCGCATTCAAATCGGAATAACAGTTTTCGCGTTTTTCGTGTACAAACTTCAGGCAGAAATAGAAAGAAAAGCTTCTTCTGGTCTTACATAGATCCCCCATATTTTCGGCTAATGTCTTTCAATGTATAGATGCGGAAGTCTGTTTGTCCGTTAAGCATTCACGACTCGATAAACGTACAGTTTTAAAAACATACATACATATAGTCACGTCTATATCCCTTACGGGGTGGACAGAGCCAACAGTCTTGAAAAGACTGATAGGCCACGTTCAACTATTTGGCTTAATAATCAAATTGAGATTCAAAGAATGACTGGTTGCTAGCCCATCGCCTAAAAAAAGAATCCCAAGTTTATAAGCCAATCCCTTAGTCACCTTTTACGGCATCCATCGTAAAGAGGTGGAGTGGTCTTATTCTTTTTCGTATTGAATTGTAAAAAAAGAATAGTATAATAATTTTACTCTACGATGTGGTTAATTGTTGGATTTAAATTACATAACAAAAAATTTTAGGTGTTAGCTTGATATAAATATTTAATCAGTATTAAAATCAGACAGCTTATGTTGTGACACTAAATAAGCTATACTGAGACAATGTTTTGTAAACTATCGTAAACATTTTATAGGTTGCTGATAAAATTCATCGTTTTAAAATGTATGAAGTATCATGCTGAAAACGTGATAAACATGTCGAGAGAAACATGAAAGTTTGTAGTTCATTTAAGTATTGGAAAAAATATTGTACCGTGTGTTTTCCGGCACCAATAGAAAAACAATAGGACCACTCCATCTCTTTCCCATTGATGTCGTAAAAGGTGATTAAGAAATTGGCTTATAATTTTTTTTTTTTTGCATACATACAAATAATTACGTCCATATCCCTTGCGGGGTAGACAGAGACAAAAGACTGATAGGCTATGATCAGCTATTGGGCTAAATGATAGAATTGAGATTCAAATAGTGATAGGTTGAAAGCCCATCGCCTAAAAGAAGAATCCCAAGTTAATAAGCCTATGCCTTATGGGAAAGTTATATGAAAAATAGAGGCCGCCCGCGACTTCGTCCGCATGGAAACCCTATCAATCCCGCGGGAACTCTGGGATATTCTGGGTCTTCAGCTACCTACATACCAAATTTCATGGTAATCGGTTCAGTAGTTTTTGCGTGAAAGAGTAACAAACATCCATACAAACTTTCGCCTTTATAATAGTAGTAGGATTTACTCATATATTGAAGTTTGAACGATCTTATATTCCATCCTTAAGTTATCCAGCTTAACGTGACCTCTAGAGTATTTTAAAGACTATACAAATCTCTAGTTACATGAACATCTACGAGCTGTAAATGGAATCTGCTAAGGTATCTAACACGAAATGGCAGTATCTGTTAGTATCTCGATATCGGCAATGTAATCGACTCACGATTATGCTTTAATCGATTCGGGATTGTGTAATGGCATGCATTCGATTTGTGGTTCTGGCCGGGGAATTCTCTGTGCGAAATTATCACTATGTACCTTCTTACTCACTGGTCACTATATGTTAACATACATACATAAAATCACGCCTCTTTCCCGTAGGGGTAGGCAGAGACTACCTCTTTCCACTTGCCACGATCCCTGCATACTTCCTTTGCTTCATCCACATTCATAACTCTCTTCATGCAAGCTCGGCGGTTTCGGGTACTTTTGACCTGACCCTTTACCAGGACGTCCTTAATTTGATCAAGATATGTTCGTCTAGGTCTTCCCACCCCGACCTTTCCCTGTTAATGTGTTAACCCCGAATTCAAATTCAAAATTTTTATTCATTATTATAGGATACTTCATATCGCTAAATAATTGTCAAAACGTTTGGTTTCACAACATTGGTTGACGTCAAATAAATTACTTAAAACTAAGTTTACTGCCGCTTCCAAGGTGCAGAAGAAGCGGTAACAAACTGCACTGCAGCATTTTCTTCAACAACGACAACTTCACAATTATCCAAACTTAGAATAGAATGTGGACGAGAGAATACATTGTTCAGATTAATATATTTATTGATTTGATTGATTGCCAATTTTAAAAAGATTTATGTACAGAGTGTACTGAATTTTGATTTAGGTTCAAATCAAACTACAATTCACTACAAGGTTCCTGTGCCAAGCTCAAGCCAGATGTTTTTATCATTCAGGTAATCATCAGTCCTATAATAAGCCTTCTCACAAAGTACTTTTTTTACATACTCTTTGAATTTTCGGTTGGGCTTATCAAGAGCAGACTCCGGCAACCTATTATAAAATCTCGTATACAGAATCAGAATCAAAAAGAGTAGTGTAATTAATTCTTAATTAATTCTTAATTAATTCTTCTGTGTTCCTGGCATAAGTCCAGATTACATCATCAACCTCTCTTCATAAGAGCACGGGGTGCGCTGAATCGTGGATTGGGTGAGTTAGGTTTTTGCACAAAGCGACTACATCTGACCTCCGCAACTTTTGCAGGAAAACCTATCACATCCTGGATCATAGCCAACCATCCTGTTGTCTTTTAAGGGTGTTTTAAACGTAAATTTATAGCTGATATGAAATGTATGTATATTCTTAATAATTATGTTCTTTTGTATCTTATGTGTAACAAGTGTGCCGTGTGGTTCCCGGCACCAATAAAAAAAAGGAATAGGACCACTCCGTCTCATTCCCGTGGATGTCGTAAAGGCGACTAAGGGATAGGCTTATAAATTTGAAATTCTTCTTTGGCGATGGGCTAGCAACCTGACACTATTTGAATCTCAATTTTACCTTAAAGCCAAACAGCTGAAAATGGCCAATCAGTCTCTTTAACGCTGTTGGCTACCCCACATGGGATATAGACGTGATTATATGTGTATGTATGTATAATGTGGGTAAGTTTATAAACCTATCCCTTAATCGCCTTTTACGACATCCATGGGAACGAGATAGTGGGGTCTTATTCTTTTTTAATTCATGCCGGGAACCATACTTTGGTTGTGTTGGCTTTTATACGGCTACTTGGTTGCAAAAGTTTTTGCTCATGGGAACAGGTATATTATCGGGTATGACATGGTTTACAGCTCAAGGCAGTGAGAGCTTTAGGGTGAAGCATAGCTTTACATTAATGTTATGTTATCACCTAAAAATATAATACATAGGGAATTATAAATAAAGTTAAAATATAAGGAAGTTATACTTTGTAGTTGTTCTAAAGTAGAGTACAAAGATATACTTATGTTTGGTTTTCATTGTACATACATACATATAGTCACGTCTATATCCCTTGCGGGGTAGACAGTGCCAACGGTCTTGAATAGACTGATTCTTAATGATAGAATACTAGTACTGTATGCCTAATGATAGTATTAAGAATCAAATAGTGATAGGTTTTCATCCTACCCCTCCCGATCACAAAATCTTAGTAGCAAAACGTCCATTAAAGCGAATCGTCTAATGAGCAATATGCCTAACTAGCTAATCACCCATGTAGCAAACATCTAACTATCGAGAGGTTTATATAACAAACGCCTATATAATCGTTTAAGTTGCAACACTTACTCGTATGAAGTTGATCGCAGAGTTTGCATGTGTTTTAAAAATGTATAGGGAATTTCCCGATTTGCCATAATAAACGCTTTTACGCGGACTGGCTACAACATAGTTAATAATAAAATTCCCTATTTTATTTACGATTTCAAAAACATATTTCAAATTTTCAGCGCAAATTGCCAGTACGAAATGGCACTTTGTCACTTTGAAAAACATTTGTGGAATTCGGCTTATAATGAGGGACCAAAGGGCACCTGAATATTTGAACTTCAACCCGTGTGAGTGAGGACTTGCCCCAATAACATTGGAGTTTAAGGCATTTATTTAACGTCAAGGTTACGCCTACGGACATTGTAGTAATGTCCTTGTGTTAGGTCTTTAGAAAAGTCTCGAATTCTCCCTTGATTACTTTGGAAAATACAAATACAAAAAGATTTAATATCTTATGGACCGTGGGTTTGTTTTTAAGTGTTTCAAGTCGAAACCTTTGACACCTTTTTTGTGCACACTGCGTATGTTACATTAATGAAAGTCAGTTTAGTGGTTTGTCTGTAAGGTGTTACTTCATAAATTTATAAACAAATAAGCTTACTTTCGCATTTATTATATACTTCAGTATTTTTATAATAAAGTATTTGTTATAAAGGCTATTTATTATATAGCCTCGAAATAAATTATTTGATGATACAGCCAAAAAAAATATATATATAGAAATGATGTAGACAGCAGAGAGTACCGGGAGAGGCCGCGCTGCGTCGCGAGCGACCCTAATGCAGCTCATTTAGAACAAATGGCCTGCATTATGGCGGCTGCGATGTTTACTCGCACAAAAACACAGCATTTTTAACCATATTCATGTACTGTTTGTTTCCTAGCACTTAATAATAGGATCTTTTTCCCATAGATATCTCAATGGATGACTGATATGTGTGTCCAATTTGTTTTTATTGACGAGGACCAATGACAAGAGCAGAGGCTTTATATTAACTATATTTATTTACTATTGTGATATTTCTTGTAAGTAGATGTTGGTCTTCTTTTGTTAGTAAAAACAAATGATATCATAAAAAGCGACTAAAAATAAGCATATACTCGTATTTATCTCCTTCAAATTTCCATGCTGGTCGGGTAGAGAGAAATCGTAGTGTGTGTCAGCTGAATTTCTTCCAGTGCAGATTCCAAAAGTCAATCAAGGAGAACGCTAATAAACGCGGGATTGTTGTTTAAGGCAATGGGTTAGCGGCATGTCACTATTTGAATCTCAGTTCCATCTGTAAGCCATGTGGCCTTCCAGTCTTTTTGAGAATGTAGACCCTTTCTACCACGAAAATAATAATGACGTGATATGTGTGTGTGTAGTATTAATAATTCTACTATTAATAACTCTGTGTTACATATGAAAGTGGGTTTGTTTATTTGTAGACAGGGCAGTAAGCAACGGGAGAGGTCGCGCTGTGGCGTGGCGACACTTATGCAGCTCATTTAGAACAAATGGTCTGCATTACTCACAAAAATTTTTAAATTATTTATTTAAAATATTTTTAATATTTAAATGTTTTAAATATATACTTAATTTAATACAAATACGCAATTGTATACTTCTGGCGTTTGTCCTTGATGTATTATCACCTTTCCAGAAAGGAGCCATAGTGTAACGAATAGGTAAGACGTCATATTCGGAAAAAGAAAGGATTTCACGGAAATTCCATCAGAACGGATAGTGACCGGCTTTTTAGTTTCACGCGAGCCGAACTGTGAGCGCTCGCTAGTGTAGCATATAATATTATGCTAGCGAGATGTGATGATACTAGCGCTATGCTACTAGCGCTAGTATAACATACTAGCTGTGCCCGCGACTTCGTCCGCATGGAATAGTTAATTTGGACATCATTGAAGCCCTCAAGGATGAATAACTTTCTCCGTTTTTTTTTTCACATTTTCCATTATTTCTTCGCTCCTAATAAACGTAGCGTGATGTTATATAGCCTAAAGCCTTCCTCGATAAATGGTGTATTCAATACAAAAAGAATTTTTCAATTCGAACCATTAGTTCCTGAGATTACCGCGTTCAAACAAACAAACAAACTCTTCAGCTTTATAATATTAGCATAGATAATTTCTAACAAGAGTCCAAAACACACCAATTCGCGAACAGATACAAAGACATTTTTAAAACAACTATCCCTGGCGTTAATAAATTGTTTGTTATTTCTTTAACTGCGAACCCGATATCGGGTGTTTAATTTAACCGACCTCTGCCTCTACACGAGACGTTTCGAACGCCAATTATTAGCTTCCGACACCAGTAAAATCTAATTCCGTTTAGTTCCCAGAACGTGTTAATCTCACAAGTTGCAATGCGGTATAAACAAACACCCACACTTATTACACGACCATTATACTTTGACATCCCCTGACCCCTTCTAACTTAATGATATTAGAGAAATCCGCGCGAAATTTAACACACCGTATAGGCCTCGCTACACTGGCCGCTTTTATCGTAAGCACTACCCGAGCTATTTAAGGATGTAATCAAGCGGAAGGTAATTGCATATAATTGGTTCAGGTGTTAACAACTCCCGAAATGTGCCGGTTAAGCTGTTGCAAATTTAGGGATTCGCAATTTATGTGTTGGACCGTTTACGCTCGCGTTATCAAAATAAATTTGGGTACAAACGGTGGGCGCCACGGTAAGGTTAACCGTAAACTTTATAATGTCGGGGCGCAGACGCTTAGGAGGGAAATTAATATTTGTTAGTTATATTTATGCCATCAAAAATATCCTGTTAAAAAACCAAGTCTCGCAACTCAGTCTTTCTACCGTAAAAAGTTGGGAGATCCATGTAATACCGAGTCGATTAATCAATTTAGTCTCTACTTAAAGGACGTTCTGTCTTAAGTTATTACATAAGTTATTATCATGCCAATATTAAAAATATTTTACGTTTTTAACAAACTGATTCTTAAGAGAACTGTGAAATTGACTTAGGCGAAGAAGTAGCTGAAAAAAGCGACTAGTCAAGTATAATGGGGATTATTATGATACAGATACACGTATTTGATAAGCAAAACCATCAATTCCGGCAAATTTACTTCGCTACTACAATACCGCCGCACTCGCACTAAACACTCAATTTTTCAACCAACACCGGTACACACCGCTCATACATTTTAAATAACCCGGCCAAGTAAAGGAGACACCGGGGAAGTTGCCCACTGGCGTCTAACCATTACTCCGAGAAATGCCAATTTAAACTTGTAACGAGGTTTGCCGCGAGTGGCTGCGGAACGAAATTAAAAACTCCACAGGCTCAACGCTCGAATAGCTCCGGTGACTGGATGGGCGCCTGGTAACAGGCCTAACTTTCATCCTCACTTTGTTACGTACTTCCCCCACGGCAATTTTCAGCCTTTTCAACGCGGATCATGGGCAAAAATGGCGCCAACTAGTTTAGCCCCCGTGTATCGAAATATAATAAGGGTTAACAATTTTTCTTACCGAGTTTATCGCCGTTGAAAATTGCTCCATTTTTATAAATATGATACACTAGCTGTGCCCGCGACTTTGTCAGCGTGGATTAGTTAATTTGGGCATCATTGAAGCCCTCAAGGATGAATAATTTCCCCCGTTTTTTTTTTCACATATTCCATTATTTCTTTGCTTATTGTATTATAGTTGTAGCGTGATGTTATATAGCCTAAAGCCTTCCTCGAGAAATGGCCTATTCAACGCAAAAAGAATTTTTCAATTCAAACCAGTAGTTCCTGAGATTAGCGCGTTCAAACAAACAAAAAAACAAACTCTTCTGCTTTATAATATTAGTATAGATGAGTAGCTACCGTAGCGCTATCAGTATTATATATGTATATCATATATCAAAAAACTATCGCTATCCCGTTTCACATCTTGATAAAAAGCGAAACAGCTATAGTTTTTCACGCGATATACCTAAAGCGCATGGTGCGTGGCAGGCAACGGGGCATGCAAAAATAGTTACTGCGCAACTAAAGTTTTAGATACATTTTATTAGGAAGCATTTCACATGAGACGTATCTCAAAATTCAGAAGCACTAACACAGTTTAGCACTTCACGACCCGTTGTCGAGGGCACGTAAAGACCGCTGAATAAGTCCTAAAACTTCTAGACAAGAATAGTACACTGACATTATAAGGAAAATGGACGCTTAATTATCTAAAGCTTATTGTTTCTCTTGGCATTGGTTCCGGTTGTATCCCCAGAAGTCTAAACAGGAGCCTTGCATTAAACATCCAAAAATTAAATGAACGTTACCGTTATCCGTACCAAAGTTTGGACGCATCAGTATTACGGCTCTGCACTTTTTATAAATAATTTTTCAATTTAAGTAAAACAAAATTATACATAAAATCACGCCACTTTCCCGGAGAGGCAGGCAGAGCATACTTCTCCTTCTTCTGCGCCTACATACATATAATCACGTCTGTATCCCTTACAGAGCCTACAGTCTTTAAAAATATGAAACGCCACGATCGGCTGAAAAAACTGAGACTCAAAAAATAACAGAAAATCTCAATATGTTTATATTGCAATCGAATACCTAGTCTATTAATCCTAACATATCATTGGACACATACCACTTTAAAAACAAACTTGTAGATGCTGCGGCATGTTCCGAAACAATCCAGATGGTAAGACAGGACCGTACGTGAGCCGCGTGGTTATTGCGACCCTCGGCTTGTGCCTCTTGTCCACAGACATACGTCTAGTTAGATACCGCCTATTAAACATTTTGTCCGCTGTCATGAGCCTACTGGAAGATCTTTTATCGTATGTACATCATTTATTAATCATTATTTCTTTATCGCTCTAATAAAGAAAATGCTGCAGTGCAGTTTGTTACCGCTTCTTCTGCACTGACGCCTTGGAAGCGGCAGTAAACTTAGTTTTAAGTTATTTATTTGACGTCAACCCATGTTGTGAAACCATAAGATTTGACAATTATTAAGCGCCGTTAATTTATTTAATTAAGTATCCTTAAATAATGAATAAAAATTTTGATTTTTTTTTCAACAAAGCTGCAAAGCTAAAGATAAACTTTGCAAAAGGGTACTATTTTTTTTAACTTTCATTTTCTCATAACTATAGTCCCGGTTACATCCTCACCACACTCGAGAGGAAACCTACCATGGAGCGCCCTAGACCATGGATCTTGGATTGGGTGAGTCAGGTTTTAACACGAAGCGACCCACGTCTGAGCTCCGTAACCTTTGCAGAGGAACCTATACCCGTTTTTGACCATGGTCACACATCCAGCTGCCTGAATGTTCAATCCTCCCGATGTCATTCATCATCGTAGGAGCATCAATAATGTACATAAGATTTGAATGCATACATACATACATATGTATAATCAAGTCTATGTCCCTTGCGGGGCAGTAAGAGCCAGCAGACTTGAAAATACTGATATGCCACGTTCAGCTATTTGGCTTAACGATAGAATTGAGATACAGTAATAGTGACAGGTAGTAAGTTTATGAACCTATCCCTTAGTTGCCATTAACGACATCTATGGCAACGAGATGGAGTGGTCCTATTCTTTTTTTTTTATTGGTGCCGGGAGCCACACGGAACGGATTTGAATGATGTGCCTTTATGTGCCTCACGCATTTACCTACATACATATATTGGTGTGGTCTAGCTTAATCTATGTCTATGTCATCTCCCCCAATAGTTGTAGATAAGGACTGTTATTGAATATTAAACTCACAAATGTGAACGAACCTATGGGTTTATTGAATAAAGTTTTATATGTTGAATTATTCGGTTTCGGGTTAAACAAGTTTTATAAGTTTCGGAGAAATGTGCGACGATCAAATGTATTCAAAGCAATACTTTTCGCTTGATGTTCTTGTGTACGAAAATGGCTGAATAAACTTATTTGAAAACTTTATTGTTATCATTATTTTGATCGCATTCAGAGCTGTTAGATCCCAAATTGTGTGGCCTCATACCAGTAAAGTTTTTTTTTTCTTTAAATGCCTTTAAAGAACTGCCTTAAAAAAGAATCCAAAGTTCATTAACCTTTTTCTTGGTGGACTTTTCCACTCCGTACTGGAACAGAAGCAACTGGCACACACTATTCTTCACTACCACAACAGCACGGAAGCATGCACTAGTTGAATGTGTCTAATCGCTTGGTCGTCTTTTACGGGCACACTTCATACATACATACTTACATATAATCACGTCTATATCCCTTGCGGGGTAGACAGAGCCAACAGTCTTTAAAATACTGATTGGCCACGTTTAGCTGTTAAGCTTAATGGTAGAATTCATACATACATACATGTAATCACGTCTATATCCCTTGCGGGGTAAACAGAGCCAACAGTCTTTAAAAGTCTTACAGGCCACGTTCAGTTGTTTGGCTTTATGTTAGAATTGAGATTAAAATAGTGACAGGTTGCTAGCTCATCGCCTAAAAGCAGAATCCCAAGTTTATAAGCCTATCCCTTAGTCGCCTTTTACGACATCCATGGGAACGAGATGGAGTGGTTCTATTCTTTTTTCTATTGGTGCCGGGAACAACACGGCACCACCATCCACACTAATAATAAAGAGGAAAGATTTGTATTTTTGTATGTTTGTGTGGATTAAACTCAAAAACTACTGGTCCGATTTTGATAAAATTTGGCACAGATATAGAATAGACCTTCAAAAGTGACATAGGCATAAATTTGTTTTGAAATAAATTTATTTCAAAATATAAAACACAAAAATATGTCCACCCGTGCGAAGCCGGGGCGGGCCGCTAGTTTTAAATAAACTAAATTCACGTACAGTTTGCTAAATTAATTTAGTATAATATTCGCCGTCAACAATGCGAATGTCAAACTATGCTAATTGAATCGGACAAACTTAATTACTATATTGAAAATTCTCATTATTACTAGAAATGGCGAACAACGAAAAGCTTTGAATAAGCTCAAAACTTAAAGCTATGTCTACGCCCACGATAATTGCTTGAAAGTTGAAAATAACTTATTACAAAACAAAAAGTTTTGCTGAAAAGTTTTTGTTAAAGAAAATACACCTGTGACGTTTTGTAAGCAGAATTATAACTGCGTTTTACTAGCTTATGCGCGCGGTTCTTCCCGCGTCAAAAGTATCTACCTATGTCCTTTTCCGTAAGCACTATAAAACTACATACGCGTCTGCAAAATTTCATGAAGATCGGTCCAGTGGTAAAGACGCGAAAAACTATTACTTATTATAGCATATTATATTAAACATATATTTAACATACATATTATATTATACTATAGAATAGAATATTACATTCAATCGTAAAAAAACAGAACCACTCCGTCTCATTCACATGGATGTCGTAAAAGGCGACTAAGGGATAGGCTTATAAATTGGGATTCTCCTTTTAGGCGATGGGCTAGCAACCTATCACTATTTAAATCTCAATTCTATCATTAAGCTGAACGTGGCCTATCAGGCTTTAAAGACTGCTGGCTCCGTCTACTCCGCAAGGGATAGGTATAGGCGTGATTATATGTGCTATGTATTAAATCGTAACAATATTTCACAGATAAAACAATTACCAACAAAAAGTAACAAAAAAATAAAGCACAAAAACTGCACGTCGCACAAAGAGAGCATTTAATTATGTTGCCGAAACAAAGTTTATTAATTTCACTCACCATGAAATTGTAAAAACAGTATGTACAAAAAAATAAAGAAATGTTTAATGAAATCAGCATAAGTCTGGGGTGGACAACAACGTCAGTCGCATTCTGCATTACAACTGTGGCTGGAAATAAAAAAAATACGGCCAAGACCGCATCGCACTGCGCGTGCGGTTCCGTGGCAGTGTAAAAGTTATATCAATAACTGTCTCTCTTCAACAATGGGTCAGGTTATTATAAAAAAAAAAGATATATGTATATGTGCCGTGTGGTTCCCGACACCAATAGAAAGAAAAATAGGACCACTCCAACTCTGTCCCATATGTAGATATCGTAAAAGGCGACTAAAGGATAGGCTTATAAACTTGGGTTTATTCTTTTAGGCGATGGGCTAGCAACTTGCCACTATTTGAATCTCATTTCTTTCTTCAAGCCAAATATTTGAACGTGGCCTATCAGTCTTATCAAGACTGTTGGCTCTGTCTATCCCGCAAGGGATATAGACGTGATTATAAATATGTATATATATGAGACTTATTACACAGATTAAGTAAGCCTCGAAGTAATGTCGTCAATAAATATTATTTGTGTTTGTACGGTTGGAAATACCTACAAAATTTAAGAGGTAATCGAACGCAAGGTCACACACATTTTGATTACCTCAAGAAAATCCTTCGCAATTTATAGCAACTGTATATATGTCCAGCATTTTTTAAAAGAACGGTTTTTATTTGCTCAATTTTTAATGGGGAATCCTGAAAAGAAATTTAATGCAAAAGAACGCGACAAACGCGGGATGCAATCAACATCTCATTAGCGGATCCCTTAATTCCCGCGTCCCCGGGGAATCCCCCTGATTCCTTCGATAAACCGTTTATTACAATTCCCTTTCTTCCCCTTGTCCCGAATCCGTCCGATAGAAGGTGGAAAGTGATTTTAAAATTTAAATAAATACTTCATATAATCATTTGCTTCTAACGATTTCACAGTTACATGAATCTACTCGTATTTCAACCCAAAAGTGATTTAGTTACATACATACATAAAATCACGCCTTTTCCCCGAAGGGGTAGGCAGAGACTACCACTTGCCACGATCTGTGCATATCTAAGTAGGTAGGAAGGAAGGAAGTCCTTCGCTCCATCCACATTCATAACTCTCTTCATGCAAGCTCGGCGGTTTCGGGTACTCTTGACCTGACCCTTTGCCAGGACGTTCGACGGTTTAGTTACTTCGGTTAAATAAGAACCTACATTAATTTGGAAATAAATAAGTTATTTATTATTTGTTTCACGTTTACAGGATACTTATAGGAATAATTAATACAAGAAACAGTTGAACATATATATCTGCATACTTTCACCGCTTCATCCACATTCTTAACTCTTCATGCAAGCTCGTCAGTTTCGGGTACTCTTAACCGGACCTTTTTCTAGGACGACCCTGGTTTGATCAAGATACATTTATCTAGGCGTACTCACTCCACGATTCTCATGCACACTCTCATAACATCTTAAATATTAACAATTATTTCAAAACAAATTTATGCCTATGTCACTTTTGAAGGTCTATTCTATATCCGTGCCAAATTTTATCAAAATCGGACCAGTAGTTTTTGAGTTTATTCCACACAAACTTACAAAAATACAAATCTTTCCTCTTTATTATTAGTGTGGACAAATTTATGCCTATGTCACTTTTGAAGGTCTATTCTATATCTGTGCCAAATTTTATCAAAATCGGACCAGTAGTTTTTGAGTTTATTCCACACAAACATACAAAAATACAAATCTTTCCTCTTTATTATTAGTGTGGATTAAAAAATCATGTACAAAAACCCTCTCTAACGAAGTCTATCGAGAAACAACAAACCAAAAACACGTTCACTGGCATTAAGTTTCCGATCTCAAAATACAGTTCACGAAGTTGGTTTTAGACTTGACGCTAACCTGACGTGAATGAAGCAAGTTTATGAGGATTTCTATTGTGCTGTGAACTTGTAACTTTGAGGATCAAAGCATTGGGGGATTTGTAATGAATCGACGTGGATTTCTGCTCTTATATAGATTAGAGAGACTGAATTAATCTTGCGGGATGGGAAAATATATAAGAAGTTAAGAAATCTATACTTGGTATCTCATTGTATGTAAATGTGTCATCGAGATGACTTCTTGGCTCACGGTTTTTTTTTTCATGTCGATTTAACATACGTACATATTATCATGTCTTATCCCTTGTGGGGTACTCGAAAAGACCGATTGGCCATGTTTAGCTACATAGCTTGGTAATGGAATTAAAATTGAAACAGTCACAGGTTGCTAGTCCATCGCCTACAAATAGAATCCCAAGTTTATTACCCTATTCCTTATTTTTTTTCAAGGAGATTATTTCAGTAGATAACTCATGATGAGATAAAATAAACAAAATAATTTAATTTTACATACATACATATATACATAAAATCACGCCTCATTCCCGGAGGGGTAGGCAGAGACTACATCTTTCCACTTGCCACGATCTCTGCACACTTCCTTCGCTTCTTCCACATTCATAACTCTCTTCATGCAAGCTCGGCGGTTTCGGGTACTCTTGACCTGACCAAAGGGTCAGGTCTTGATCAAATTAAGGACGTTCGTCTAGGCCTTCCCACTCCGACCTTTCCCTCCACACTCTTCTTGTATATCTGCTTAGTCAACCTGTTTTCATTCATAATTTTATTTTATTCCTAATTTTAGTTTAGATTTTTATACTCCTCGTACTTTTTTATACGGTTCTGTCTTAAATGGTTTATTATTTTTATTCTTCAAAAAAGGCGAATTTAATTCAGGCGCAGAAAACTGCAAGTTAATATGTTAATTGGTTGTCTGAAAGAAATTGCATAATACAATAAAGGCCATTTTTACGCAACATTTTCATAATTATTTCCACAATACAGAATATTTTGTTAATTCATTAACGGCCTGATAGGCGTCCGAGCAACACTTTTAGTTGGAACAATTTTTTTTTTACATAAGTATCTATACTATTATTCATAAAAATACTCGTACGTATAGAAAGTACAAGACAATTTTTACTACGCTTTTATTTAATGAATATTTTCGAATATATTTGCACCCGCGCAAAGCCGGGGCGGGTCGCTAGTTTAATATAAATGTAAGAGTGAGATTAATAAATTATACGTAATATCATTTTCAATAATAAGTAGCGTTATTGTTTACATACGTCCTTATCCCTTGCTGAGTGTACACAGCCAATAGTCTCAAGACTTAAAGAAACGCCGTGCTTAAATAAGGATGGAACGTTTGTTATCATTTTTCCTTTATTAATTTTCATGATAAAAATTATTTTCTTTATCTTTCGTTTTATCTCTAAACTACAAAATAGGTAAATCGTGTAAAAACCTGACTTGCCCAAGAATCGTGGTCAAAAAGCGCTCATCCTTTCTAGAAAAGTGAGGACGCATCTGGGATTAACACCTTTTTTGTATCGGTGCCGGGAACCACACGGCACAAGAAGAAGATAATACAAATTGGACAAAATATTTTTACGAAACAGGAACAGCCCCGAAATTCTGTTACAATGTAATAAATGAGTAACTTTGTTTTTGTCAAGGTCCACCCGTCGCCCGCGGCTGAAGCCGTCCCTTCCCTATCGTAAACTTAATTTGCGCTAAACAGTATAATCAATCGAACGAGTCATGAATAATTCTGGAACAACAGCGCACCGCCAAACTTTTCCCTCCGCGTCCCTTCCTCGGCGTTGTAAAGGTCGGGGCACACTGTGCGTTAACGACGCCGCATCGGAACGCACCAAATGTAACAGTTTTAAAGCGTGTATGTTTTCAAAGTCAATTAATTGCTAGATATCATTATGTTAAACAGAAATAAGTATCCAGAGCCGTTGATTTTACTAAGGAATTAATCATATTGAAATTTGGTGCAAATAATTGCTTTAGGTAAATCATGAACTTATTAAGTACGTACGTTTTTTGGCTTGTCAAAAATAATATATACTCGTATATGTGACTATTAGAGTACTTAAATTTATCAATCATTGTGGACTATTGCGAGTATTAAAGATAACCGAATAATGTAGCCACATTTCAATGTACATACATACATATAATCACGTCTATATCCCTTGCGGGGTAGACAGAGCCAGCAGTCTTGAAAGACTCATTGAAAGTCATTTCAATGTAAAGATGAAATTCCACACATCTTAGCCGGCGACATTTCAGTGCCGTGCCACCAAAGCCCAATGTGTTTTAACCTTAAAGAACTCTTTATACACCCCAAAAACATTTCAACTCTATTGAATGAACTTTAATTTTGATAAAGTGGACTATGTCTGAGGCAGCTTCATTGTAACTGAATTGTGTAAGAAATTTACAAGTACAATTTCTATTTAAAAGCCTTCACTTGTTATGAATATTTTAAGATGAAGTTTCATGAAAGGTAGTGGAAACGTGGTATGTATAAACAATGACGTCGTAATTTAACGTTTTTTTTTTTGATAAGAACGCATGTTGAATGCAGTTCTTTCATTAGAAACCTTATCTAAGCAAATTTTTTTATCATTCTTCCGCGCGTTTGTTCCACTTATGTCCACTCTGGGGAGAAATCCAGGTCAGCTTAATACATACATACATACATATGGTCACGTCTATATCCCTTGCGGGGTAGACAGAGCCAATAGTCTTGAAAATACTGAATGTCCATGTTCAGCTATTCGGCTTAATGATAGAATTGAGATTCAAAGACAGTGACAGGTTGCTAGCCCATCGCCTAAAAAAGAATCCCAAGTTTGTAAGCCAATCCCTTAGTCACTTTTTACGACATCCATGGGAAAGGAATGGAGTGGTCCTATTCTTTTTTGTATTGGTGCCGGGAACCACATGGCACGGTCATATTAATACCATGATCGAAATAGGAAGTCAGGTGACTCCAGATTTTGAAAGGCAGAAGCAGAAAGAGATTTTTCCCTTAATCTTCTATCACGGGAACGATATGGTTCAATTCTAAATTATCGAGAACCACACTCTAATATCTGTGGCGCAGCGGTAGTACGCTTGTCTGTGACACTAGAAGTTCCGGGTTCGAATCCGGGCCAGGGCATGATGAGAAAAGAACTTTTTCTGATTGGCCTGGGCCTTGGATGTTTATCTATATAAGTTTTTATTATAAAAAATATATAGTATCGTTGAGTTAGTATCTCGTAACACAAGTCTCGAACTTACTTCGAGGCTAACTCAATCAGTATAATTTGTCCGGTATATATTTATTTATTCTAATCAAAACCAAAGCGAACCGTAACAAATGTAATACGTATACCGTTTCCGCTCACTAATTCGGCCATTCATCTGAACCTAACAATGGCGGACGTTTGAATTCACGCAAATGGTTTCAACGGTGTTTTGTTAAGAAAACGCAGTGTATTACAAATTGGCCCAATAAAGGCTATGTGGGTAGAGTTTAGTGGGTTGTGTCACGGAAAATTTGGTGCACGTTATTGCTGGGGGTAAGCTGTGCGTGAGACTCGGGTCTTTTTGTAACACGATATTGATGATCAGACGAGTTATTCATCAATTCATATTCTCTTATATACATACATACATACATAAAAACACGCCTCTTTCCCGGAGGGGTAGGCCGAGACTACATCTTTCCACTTGCCCCGATCTCTGAATACTTCCTTCGCTTCATCCACATTCATTTCATGCGAGCTCGGCGGTTTCAGGTACTCTTGACCTGACCCTTTGCCTGGACGTCCTTAAATTGATCAAGATACGTATCTCTTATATTTTTGTTTAAAATAAATTATATTTTATACATACAAACATATAGTCACGTCTATATCCCTTGCAGGGTAGACAGGGACAACAGTCTTGAAAAGACTAATAGGCCACGTTCAGCTGTTTGGCTTCAATGATAGAATTGAGATTCAAATAGTGACAGGTTGCTTACCCTTCGCCTACCAAAAGAATCCCAAGTAAATAAGCCAACCCTTTAGTCGCCCTTTTCGACATCCAAGAAAAAGAGATGGAGTGGTCCTATTCTTTTCCTATTGGTGCCGTGAACCACACGGCCATGATACAAGCAAATAAAATTTTTAAAGCGTTGTCAGTTAGTCTGTGAATACCATTTCCTGGTAATCCCATAATCCACTCACTACCCGGGATCCGAATCAAACCCGTTTACATCATGGAAACACATCACTGAGCCTATAAAAATAATCTTTCAACTTTCAGTATGGGTTTTTGGAAATAGTTTTAGCGTCACAATAACACTAACCTGTAAAATTAAATGCGATAAAGTAATGTTGTGAAAAATAAATTAATTATGGGAACAATAATTGCAATAACTGATTTTAAACTTATTATATTTATGAATAATACGCAGTCGCTCGGTGGCCACGGTTCATTGTAACATGATTCGAAAAATCCGATATTAAAATAAAGGTACATACATTGCGTGCGCGTTTAATGTCCTGTATTATTTATAAATAGAATAAATAATTGCAATGTTGCAGTACCTAATATTGTAATTAGTAGATAATTATTTCCTTCAATTAATGCAATAATATCTAAAATTTACCTAAATACGAAATTCACATTCTATTAGTGCTGTGTGGTTCCCGGTACTAATAGAAAAAAAAATATAGGACTACTCCATCTCTACCCCATGGATGTTGTAAAAGGCGACTTAGGGATAAGCTTATAAACATGAGATACATCTTTTAGACGATGGGCTAGCAACGTGTCTACCGGCAAGGGATATAGACGTGATTATATTTATAAATGTAAGTATTATCTACAATTGCACTACATGTAATGGTTATAAACTAGACTTTACCGTTACCGTTAGTTATTTGACACTGAAAACAACACTGAGAAATATTACACTTTTGACAGAGGTCAAAGTAGTTACCCAAAGTAAAAGAAACCATTTAAGTTTAACCCAAACGGTAACCCAATAATCGATTATTGGGGTACACCGGTATTATCATCGAGTAACATAATATCAGATCGGAACGATGATCACTCGATACTAAAACTTAACGTGCTCCAAAATCATAAAACGGTCAGTGTAAAATAAATCGATAAAACCGGTTCGGGTGATTGCTGACGAGCGTTTAAACCGCGCCGGCTAGACGCTCGTGCATACATACATACATACATAACATCACGCCTCTTTCCCGGAGGGGTAGGCAGAGACTACCTCTTTCCACTTGCCACGATCTCTGCATATTTCCTTCGCTTCATCCACATTCATAACTCTCTTCATGCAAGCTCGGCGGTTTCGGTTACTTTTGACCTGACCCTTTACCAGGACGTCCTTAATTTAACGCTCTTGCATTTTTACTATAAATAGTATAGCCGTGTGAAAAAAAAAAGCGTGACGCCCATAATGGCACAAGTTGATTGAAATCCTGCTTCCGCCATAAATAACACTGACTATTTTGGTATATTAGTATAATAACGTCTATATTTCTTGCGGGGTAGACAGAGCTAACAGTCTCATGAAGACCAATAGACCACGTTCGGCTGTTTGACTTAGGTAATGATAACAAATGCTGCGACAATGAGGGAAAGTATCATAAACAATCCTGCACATTTGTGCAACTGAATGTGTAACAATGATTAGTTACGTTGCCCTGCCAAGATTGCGCAGGTCAGACGGATTTTCTAGGATTCTAGTCGTAGGCGGTCTTTCCAAAAGAGGTGAAGTCTCAACTGAGATAGCAGTAGGATGACAAGTAGCCGCGTTTCATAGTAACATGATCCAAACACACCTATTGTCAAACGCGTGTCGTCGACCATCGCTACCGAAGTACCTGTAAGCCTAGCCAAGTATCATAAATCCATAGATACATATGGTTACGTCTATATCCTTTGCGGGGTAGACAAAGCCAACAGTCCTGAAGAGACTGAATGGCCACGTTCAGCTATTTGGCTTAATGATAGAATTGAGATTCAAATAGTGACAGGTTGCTAACCCATCGCCTAAAAAAGAATCCCAAGTTTGTAAGCCTATCCCTAAGTCGCCTTTTACGACATTCATGGGAAAGGGATGGAGTGGTCCTATTCTTTTTTGTATTGGTGCCGGGAACCACAGCCAAGTATCAATCGCTCGCAAAGAGCGTTTCTATATCGTTTGTGGACGATGACTCTTCTTAACAACGAAACGCGCGATACAGGTTTCACAGCGATCCAAAGAATAGGCGCGTTTGAAACGCGCTAGTCCTCAGTACGTTCGCCGGTATAAATCTAAAATCGGCCTTAAACCGATCCGAAATATCGTAATAACAATACTGTCGTTAAAACTGCCAGCGAAAAAACGAGTGGCTGTTATCAAACCGAAAACTAATTCAAAGTCCGTCATTGCTTGCCGTTGGGTAGAAGCACCTTGTCGCTAACTAGTGATAGAGTCGATAGTCATTGTCGATAATAAATATTTGATTCTGGCGTGGGATTAGAATTAGACCACTCCTTAATGAAACTCCGTACCTACTTCTCAGAAAATCCTAAGATGATCATTAAAGCTTTGATAATTTTTTTCACAGCAAAATACAGTGTCGCTTAAAAATGCTGTATGGCTTGATTCAGACTTTGATGAAAGATTTTTTTATAATAGATTTGAGTGCGCTTCACCTCAATCTGCTTAGCGGTAACCAAAATAAGGCCTTAGGTTGTTTACTCAAGGTCAAATATTGTCTATTAACTCTTGCCTTGAAAACTTCGTTTATCTAGGCTGATCGCTAATATGTATACTGGAAAATTCAAGGCAGAGAACTGATTTGGTCATATTAAAATTCTCTATCGATTTTCAGGTTACATAAACTATAAGTATTGTATTCATAAAATTCCAGAATATTAAAAAATCCATTCAAAGATTTCAAGAATCGATACTTAAACTATCGACTTACCAGCAACACTACAGCAAACGATATCAAGTTTCTTCAAGCAATTAAGATAAAACTGACGACAAAGCCTTCGGGAACCGAGCTCTTTTGTTGGTGTCCTCACAAATAAGGATGAGGTCTTGATCTCAGCCCGCATGCCACCAAGCACACAAAAAACAAATTAAAGTTCAAAAACCAAGTAAAGTATTAACTTGCTATTCATTTTTAAACGTATATTTAACTTACTATTAATTTTTAAACGTATATCTAACTTACTACTCATTCTTAAACCTATATCTAACTTACTATTCATTTTTAAACGTATATTTAACTTACTATTAATTTCTAAACGTAGGTATATCTAACTTCCTATTTATTCTTAAACCTATATCTATCTTACTATTCATTTTTAAACGTTTATTTAACTAACTATTCATTTTTAAACATAAATATTATCGGCACTATAGAAAAGGACCTCTCCAACTTTTCCATGGATGTTAGTAAAAAGCGACTAAAGAATATGCTAATAAACTTGGGATTCACCTTGTAGGTGATGGGCTTACAACCTGTAACTATTTGAATCTCAATTCCATTATAAAGCCATACATCTGAGTGTGGCATTCAGGTCTTTTTAAGACTTTTGGCTCTATCTATCCTGCAAGGGATATAGACATAATAATTTGTACTCGTATGTATGTATATTATCGGAAATTCGCTCACCAAGGAATTCCCAGAAATATGTAGTCAATATTATCACTTTGTTTTATTAATATTGACAAGATTCATACGAAATTTCATGAAAATTTCTGTAATGGATTAACCGTGTAATAAACAGATTTTCTGCATTTATTTATATCCGCGACTTCGTTCGCCGTAAAAGTACACTGGAAAAGCTATCCCCCTGCATTGCCCCTTAGAGGAGAGGGTGTAAAAACAAAATTGTATACCAGTTTCTTAGTAATGACCAAGCCTAAAAAAGTTTAAAATCAGTTATATAGTAAAAGCAATAAAAGAAAGAAAGAAAAGAATTGTTGTTCACCCTTGCCTCAATTTTGTTTATGATCCTCTTACTGTCAGGTTGGCTGGAAGAGATCCCACTTAGGGATAAGCCCGCCTTTGTACTGTACTGTTTTTATTTGTAATGTACTCCTTTAGTGAACAATAAAGCATTTACTTACTTACTTTACTTAGAAATAGAATAATAAATAAATAAATCTTTTATTGTCTCACCATAATCACAAAAAAGTTTACAAAAAAAGAACGTAGTATCTGGTGCCTTTTAAAAGGAACCCTCATCAGTTTCTCGCAGAGATACCACAATATTTCTACTTGAAAGGATCCCTATATACTTCCGGTCTGATTTATGTATGTATGTATGTATGTAAAACAAAAGCTAATAAACATTGCGTATCTGTGGCGGCGGGTAACTAGCCGGGCGAGATTGCCGGCCGGGTGGAAATCGCGTTAATTTCCGAGTTTTCGGACATTTGCCCCCAACTTGGTTATCGCGCTTGAATTCAGTGTTGTACAGTTTGTTTATAGATGTTTGATACTTTTATCTTTTACGGGGCAGACATAGCCTGTCTCGATGAAACTGAAAAGCCAAGTTCAGCTCTTAATATTAATGGAATTGAAATTTAATATATAGTGATAGTGATAAGTTGCTAGCCCATCTCTGACTGAAGACTGTTAACTATGTCTACCCCGTAAGGGGCAGAGATGTCTTTCTATATATGTATAATGTTCTTATAAACTCGAGAGTCCTCTTGAAGGTGAATAGCTAGCCCCTTGTTACTATTTGAAATTCTTTTCGAGACTATCACTCTGTCTACCCCGCAAGGAATATAGACATGACTATACGTTTGTATAGAGTTCTCTGCAGTTCTTCTACTCAAAATAACATAATTTTCCAGCATAATCTTTAAAGAGACACCACGGCAGTAAGTTATAACTACATGCGCATAATTCGACAGCCTGAGTCACATGCTAAACTTTTACTACATAACAAAGGCCGAATATTTCCAGTCCGCTAATGTTAGTGTTTGAATAAAATTAGCATGTGGCTATAAGGATACGTTCACATGGTCGTATGTCGCTGCTGCATGTGACCTATGACCTCAGAGTTTGAATAAGCTTAATCCAAATTGGCAAATTATATTTTAAACTAACTGTGCCCGCGACTTCGTCCGCGTGGAATAATTATTTTGGGCATCATTGAAGCCCTCAAGGATGAATAATTTTCCCCGTTTTTTTTTCACATTTCCCATTATTTCTTTGCTACTTATAGTTGCAGCTTGATGTTGATTTTCAGTCAGTCGGTCAGTGTTACGTACATACATATAATCACGTCCATATCCCTTCTGGGGTAGACAGAGCCAACAGTCTTGAAAAGACTGAAAGGACACGTCCATCTTGCTTAATGATAGAATTGATATTCAAATATGCACAGGTTGCTAGCCCATCACCTAAAAGAAGAATCCCAAATTCATAAGCCTATCCCCTAGTTGGATTTTACGACATTCATAGCAAAAAGAGATGGAGTGGTCGTGCAATGTTCTTTTTCATATATAAAGATAGATAGATAATTCATTTATTTGATTTGCTACATACAATATACAATTTCATATGAAATACAAATTAATTAGGGTGTGAGTTGCAGCATTACAAAAAGGTCACAACTCAACGAATTTATTGCTATAGAGCATTACGCTGATAGATAAAGCTGATAAAGAGATAGATAGACATGTGTACGCACCCTAACATTTTGCCAGAGAGTATGTCCCCGCATTAAGAACAGGTGACCTATGACCTCCGATTTGGAAGCCCGCCAGACACTCACGTAAATTTTGTTGCCACAGCTGAACATTAGGGGCAAGGGTTTAAAAGTTAAATATGAACTGTGGACATGCACACTGAATTATTTATTCAGGACGCGACTACGGGAATTTCGGGATAACAGGTAGTTCTCCGTTCGTAATGAATGAAAATTATATTGTCGAGTCCGTGTTTGTTTTCGTTGTGTTTTTTTTTTTTGCTATTAAAATTATTTTTCTGTATATAATATAAGTCTGGTCATAATTAAATTAAATGCCATGTGGTTCCCGGAACCAATACATAAAAAAAGGACCACCCCATCTCTTTCCCATGGATGTCGTAAAAGGCGACTAAGGGATATGCTTACAAACTTGGGATTCTTTTATTAGGCGATGGGCTAGCAATCTGTCACTAATTGAATCTAAATTCTATCATTAAGCCAAATAGCTGAACTTGGCCATTCAGTCTTTTCAAGACTGTTGGCTCTGTCTACCCCGCAAGGGATATAGACGTGACCATATGTATGTATGTATGTATTAAAGTAATATAATTATGTAACATCGTAGATAATCCACTATTACTTGGTTAATTCCTCTCTTGTGGGTCATCCAGTAGAATAGGTACGTATTTTGATCGAGCATCTTATGGGTATACTTGTAGAGTTACAGATGATTTTAATGATGTAGATGTCCTCTATAGAACAATTTGGGACTGAAGCTCATGGTAAAATCAAGTCTTCCTCAAAAAAAATTGTTAGTTCTACCAATAAGAAACTATTAACTAACCAACTTTAAATGCAAGCGGTATAAAATAAATTTGAAAATGGTAGAAATATCCTTTTCAAAGTAAAATATAAAGTAGTAGTCTGAGGCTCCGTAACTAAGACTTTAATATCAGATGGAAGAAAACCTTTCATGGAACTTGCTTCAGATTACTGTTTTTTATTTCAAATCTTGAGAAATGCTTTGAACATAACTATAAACTCGCTGACAAGTATTTAAATAAGTTAAGCGCGGAATTCCATGCAAAGCATATTTTATAAATATTTTTGTTGTCATGCTAAGTTGAATTTAAGATTTAGTTCATACATTTTATTTTACAAATTCCTTTAAATAGATATGAGCAGGAGCATCCTGCTGGTATACTAATTAAGATTTATATTTTTTCAATTCTTAACTACCGCAATTATAACCTTTTCCTCAACGCTAATAATTCACATTTAACTTTGAGTAATACTAATGCCTACGAATTTCTATGATAGACTGATATACTATACTATGCTACGACTGTCTTCTCTATGCCTCAATATTCTACGAAATACTAGTTAAGTTAACGATGCTTCAATAGTCTATCAAATGCCATTATAGTAAGCCTAAAGAAATGCCATGAAAGTCTACGAAATGCTACGATCGTCTACGAAATGCAACTATGGTCTACGTAATGCTACGATACGCTCAGATATGTTACAATAGTCTGCGAAATGCTTCGATAAAAATTAATGCTATTTCATAAGCAATGAAGATGACTCTTCTACATTATTAGCGTACAAAAAGGCAACGTTCAAGAGGATTTTTTTAATAGAATTGCCAAATTGTTTTAGTCACAGTACATATTCACCGTTCAACGATAAAATTAATAAAACATTCAAAAAAGGGTCTGAACTTAGTCGTTCACTTATCTCAAGTACACACTATTACGAATTCCTTACATTGGGCCTAAACAATAAACTTACCCCACATACAAACAATGAGACATTAACGCCAGCCCCTTCACTGTCTGACTGTTATTGTGTCAAGTCCTCCAGAATTATTAAGAATAATTAAAGTTAATAGTACATACCATAGAAATCGGAATAATATAAGACAATAGAAATGATAGATGCTACTAGGGACGCACAAATAAGAAAATGAACAGAAATGCCAAAATTTATTTTAAACTATATGAATATTTCTAGGCGATCGGCTAGCAACCTATTTGAATTTCAATTCCATCATAAAGCCATATAAGCAGCTGAATGTGCATTTTCAAGAATGTTGATTCTGTCTACCCCACAAAAGATAAAGATGTGAATGTAAGTTCAATAGTAATAATGTATCACGAAATATGCAAGACACGCAGTTTTAAAGCCATCAAGTGAAACTTAGAATTGACATATAATTAAAACGTTATATTGACTGATGGTACAAATTACCACTTCTACAGTCTCATAATATTCCGAATTCTATGGTACTTGCCCTCCATACAATACATACCCTCTACTTCTAGTGATATATGACAAACGATTAACACCTTAAAGCTGAGACAAAACGATTCATTGTCCCGTACAAATGTATCAGTTGGACACAAAAAGACCCCCGCTACAATTAATGGAATGTGCAAAATGGTATTTAAGTAAAGCACAGTGTGGGGTTAAGTTAAGGCGAAACGTCCAACCCAACGAAATATGCTCGTGAAACAAGTTTATTTGCTAGACAAATAAAAATTTTCCAACTTTACCGCCAATTGCCGTGTGGTTCTCGGCAGCAATATGAAAAAGAGTAGGATCACTCCATCTGTTTCCCATCGATGTTATAAAAGACGACAACGGGATATAAATTTGGGATTCTTTTTTAGGCGATGGGCTAGCAACCTGTCACTATTTGAATCTCAATTCTATCATACAGCCTAACAGCTAAACGTGGCCTGGCAGTCTTTCATGACTGCTGGCTCTGTCTACCCCACAAGGGATATGGACGTGATTGTATGAATGAATAAATGAATTACTTCCAATTTTTGAACAGTTAATGGATTTTTCTAAATCTATATTTTATTCTTTCGTAAACACAATATTTCAAGTGAACTCGAAGCTTCAAAACATAAAAAGAAAGCTGTAGCCCGCGACTCCGTACGCGTGGAAGAGTCTATCATGGTTTTTCTACGTTGTATGCTACATAAGGTGTTATCGTAAATGTATTTTTGTACATACTTAATTTGTAATATATCTCATCTTAACGACATTTAGCTATACAGCTGAAAGTTGCCTTTCAATCTTTCCAAGACAGTTGGCAATGCCTAGCCCGTAAGGGATATAGACGTACCTATATGTATGTGTGTATAATCTGCCATTAATTGTAAAATCATCTCCATCCGACCGTGTGAATCTTCCAGTCACGTCCATTCAATGAACATTCCTTTATGGTTGTGATACGTTACCATAGACATAATTGCAATAGTGCTGGATTCGCATTAGTTTTGTATTGTCTAGTTTTTTGTTCTACGCTAACTGGGAGATCGAGAATAAAATAGGAAATATTATTTACCGCGTTTATTGACGTGCGCAAGAACTGCTCGTAACCGGGCGACTAAATCGCTACATACATACATACATATGGTCACGTCTATATCCCTTGCGGGGTAGACAGAGCCAACAGTCTTGAAAAGACTGAATAGCCACGTTCAGCTATTTGGCTTAATGATAGAATTGAGATTCAAATAGTGACAGGATGCTAACCCATCGCCTAAAAATAATCCCAAGTTTGTAAGCCTATCCCTTAGTCTTGACTTATACGACATCCATGGGAAAGAGATTGAGTGGTCCTATTCTTTTTTGTATTGGTGCCGGGAACCACACGGCACTAAATCGCTACATGTGGAAACTTACTGTTTAGATTGTTATGCTACCTAAGAACAATACACATTTGCCCTTACAGTCTTTAGCAAGTTTTCAGGACTGTTATTAACTTGTGGCGCAGTCGTAACGTTCTTGTCTCTCAATGCCCCGGATTCAATTCCAGATCAAGTCTTTATAAAAACAATTTTTGTTCTTTTTTTTTTGGTCAACTAAGGGAAAGTGAAAATTCAAAATTCGCAACCTTTTCAGGGAACTTAAACCCTATAATGAATAAATGGTTTCACATCGACTTGCCTGAATATGTCCTCCTTCACCGTAAGATGGTATCACTCATATATAGTAAGGTTATATTGGTATATTGATGTTTAATGTGTGCCGTATGGTTCCCGGCACCAATACAAAAAAGAATAGGATCACTCCATCTCTTTCCCATAGATGTCGTATAAGTCAAGACTAAGGGATAGGCTTACAAACTTGAGATTCTTTTTTAAGCGATGGGCTAGTAACCTGTCGCTATTTGGATCTCAATTCTTTCATAAAGCCAAATAGCAGAACGTGGCCGATCAGTCTTTTCAAGGCTGTTGGCTCTGTCAACCCCACAAGGGGTATAGACGTGACCATATGTATTAATGTTTAATCTAGAACTTGTAAATGTCTATGGACGTAACGTAATATGCCGCTTTGTACGTTGTTGTATATTGGCATTGATAGATCTAAATTCTCAGTATTAATTAGAAGACAATGACTGATAGACGTACTGCTCTTGTTCTAAGATGCAACATGTAGTGAAGAGGTGAACAATCTGATGCATACAATGCATTTGATTATTAATTCGTTTATTTACCGCCTGCGTTAATATTTGCATGTAATTTGCATCAAATATTACATACATACATACATATAATCACGTCTATATCCCTTGTCAGGTAGACAGAGCCAACAGTCTTGAAAAGACTGATATGCCTCGTTGAGCTGTTTGGCTTAATGATGGAATTGAGGTTCAAATAGTGACAGGTAGCTAGCCCATCGCCTGAAAGAAGAATCCCAAGTTTATATAGCCCTTAGTTACCTTTTACGACATCCATGAGAACGAGATGGATTGCTTCTATTATTTTTTATTGGTACCGGGATTGATTAAAATATTTTTTTTTTTATTTTATTTAGAGCCAACTATTTATTACAAGGACAGACTATTTATTTACTTGTCTTCTTGTCCGCTTGTCCGCTTGTCCGCTTGTCCGCTTGTCCGCTTGTCCGCTTGTCCGCTTGTCCGCTTGTCCGCTTTTCCGCTTGTCCGCTTGTCCGCTTGTCCGCTTGTCCGCTTGTCCGCTTGTCCGCTTGTCCGCTTTTCCGCTTGTCCGCTTGTCCGCTTGTCCGCTTGTCCGCTTGTCCGCTTGTCCGCTTGTCCGCTTGTCCGCTTGTCCGCTTGTCCGCTTGTCCGCTTGTCCGCTTGTCCGCTTGTCCGCTTGTCCGCTTGTCCGCTTGTCCGCTTGTCCGCTTGTCCGCTTGTCCGCTTTTCCGCTTGTTTACTAGTAGTAAATTAAGCGGATTTAATGCTAATAGCATTATCTAACAGTCTACCATTCTTTGTATGGGTGAACTTTTATTATGAAAATTCTGAAAACCGTGATCATTTATTTCCGTTGGCCGAAATGCCTTCTGTAGCAAAATGGGTTAGCGTGCGACACCAATTAAAATGGTCCCAAAGGGTTAGACGGCACATCCGATACATTTGTATGTTTATCTGTTAGTTCGTACATATTCCTATGGCCCACCTAACCACGAGGTCGTTTAACTTTTAACTAATTAATTACGCAAGTTACAGCCGAGAACGAATTTAGAATACAGTGTTATGAGAGAGAGTACACATAATCACGTCTATATCCCTTGCGGGGCAGACAGAGCCAACAGTCTTGAAAAGACTGATAGGCCACGGTCAGCTGTTTGGCTTTATGATGGAAAAAAATATACCAAGAATATATATACTCGTATAAATATACGACAATTATTAAGTGATATTGAAATGTCCCATTTTGAATTCGAGTTTGAATATACCTTTACGACGAGGCATGACGTCACAAGCGTAATAGTATGGATTATTATCAGAAAATCATACCGTTTATAATTTTACTTACGAGCAACACCTGGTACTAATAATTACTCAAAACGATAACGCGTATACCAAAACTCAACCTATATATACATACTTAAAAAGATCATTTTCCTTGGGATAAAACTAGGTACTTACCTCCGATGTTATCCAGTCATACATACCTACATATTATCACGCTACATCACTTATAGGGAAGAGACACTTACAGTCTTTAAAAGACCGAAAGGCCACGTTCAGCTGTATGGCTCAATGATGGAATTGATATTCAAATAGTGACAGGTTTTAAAGGCCAAATTTATAAGCCTATCCCTAAGTCGCCTTATACGACATCCATGGAAACAATCGACATCAAATAGTGACAGGTTGCTAGCCTATCATCAGTTTATAAGTAGAATCCCAAGTTTATGAGTCCATCTATTGGCGTCTGTGGCGCAGCGGTAGTACCTACCCGGTTCGAATCCCGGCCAGGGCCATGATGAGAAAAGAACTTTTTCTGATTGGCCTGAGTCTTGGATGTTTATCTATTTAAGTATTTATCATAAAATAAAGTATCGTTGAATAAGTATCTCGTAACTCAAGTCTCGTACTTACTTCGAGGCTAACTCAATCTGTGTAATTTGTCCCGTGTATATTTATTTATTTATCCTTAAATCCAATCATGATGATAACAAAGCCACAGAGAATTAAAAAAAAAAGATCATTTCGCGCCATTTTCGATATCTGTGTATCTATTTCCGGGGTCGAACCGCAGACTCATTGTTAGTTAACTGACTAAAATGACCAATTATTCCCTTTATCACGGCTTCATGGGCGAACGCAATCATTTCGGTTGTTGCTTTGTTAATTTAATTGTATAGAAAGGCGTGGACCGTGGCTTCCCATTCTGTCATTACAGAGTTGGGTTACTGTTCGCGGTAATTAAATTAATGGCATCATAACATACATATGTAAAATCTCTAGTATATACGATTCCTGCATTTTTCTTTTAGTTTATCAATTTTATTCACTGTCAATATAACGTGCCGTGGGGTTCCCGGCACCATTACAAAAAAGAATAGGACCACTCCATCTCTTTCCCACGGATGTCGTAAAAGGCGACTAAGGGATAGGCTTATAAACTTGGGATTCCTCTTTTAGGCGATGGGCTAGCAACCTGTCACTGTTTGAATCTCGATTCTATCACAAAGCCAAACAGCTGAGCGTGGCCTTTCAGTCTTTTCAAGACTGGTGGCTCTGTCGACCCCGCTAGGGATGTAGACGTGATCATATGTATGTATGTATGTATGTAATTTCACCCATGATTTAGTTGATGTAAACTAATATTTATAAACAGCAAACCAGTAATAATTTATCGTGGTTATTGACACACATTCTGCTACACCCAAAGCCAAGAATCCATTCAGAAAATACCAGTACTACTGAATTCCTAAAAAAAAAAGAAAGAAAGAGAGAAAACATTGCTGCAACTGTATATCGTGACATTCCGATCGATCCAAAAGCCACGCTTGAAAAGCCTTCGTTAGGAAGCTTAACGACAGAAACAGTTTTAGCTTGTTATCTGTACCTTTTATCCTAAACCCGAACGGTGTTTTGTAATCCATTTGTGCCCATTTGGGCATATTTGGTATAGGCGGAATCACAAAAAAAAAATCTGATCTCTGTGTGAACAAACACAAAAGATATTTTAATACGTATACATATGTACATTCAGCTGAACGTGGCCTATCAGTCTTTTCAAGACACAAGGGATATAGACGTAATTATATGTATATATACATACATACATACATGTATGCATACATACATACAATCACTGTTCTATATCCCTTGCGGGGTAGGCAGAGCCGAACTGAAAAGACTGAAAGGTCACGTTCAGCTGTATGGCTTAACGATATATTTGACATTTAAATAGTGAGGTTGCTAGTTCATTGCCTGAAAGAAGAATCCCAAGTTTTGTAGCCTATACCTTAGTCGCCTTTTACGACATCCATGGGAAAGAGATGGAGTGGTCCAATTCTTTTTTTGTATTGGTGCCGAGAACCACACAGCACTTTAATTTTTAAAACTTTGAGTATTATGTCAATACTTTTACTAAGAACTCTGATTATACCGCAATATACCTATAGTCTAACTGTAATGTTCTGTAATGTATTCACATCGAGCTTACGAAATAACAGGCCGTAGTTCCAATATTCTATCTTGTTACAACACTGCAAAGGCCGAAAACATCGGTTTTTTTAAGTACAATTCCAATCGTACACAAGCGTAGATCAAACTAACATATTATGTAGAACTGGTCGCAAAAGTTAGTGCCCAAGTTCGCTTACCATATATTTGTATGTAATATCACAACGTACTTTGTAAGGATATAACAAATTGAGCACAAATATTAAAGGGATATTTCTTTTAGAATCCACAACCTCACAGAGCAACCTTATCTAGCTTGGACATTGGATAAATTGCTAGTATTGTTAGGCATCCATGCGACCCCTATGGTCACGTCTATATCCCTTGAGGGGTAGAAAGACCCTACAGTTTTGAAAAGACTGAATGGCCACGTTCAGCTGTTTGGCTTTGAGATAGAATTGAGATTTGAGAGTTGCTAGCCCATCGCCTAAAAAAGAAACCCAACTTTTTTTGTAAGCCTATCCCTTAGTCGCCTTTTACGACGTCCATGAGAGAGAGATATATGTATTTTTTTATACAAACAGACTATCAAATATCCTACCGTTGATAAGTATATGTCCTGAGAACCTACATTTTACTACGAAAAGAACGACTAAATATTTTACTTCTATACCTATACGAGTATGAAGTTGATGTTGTTGAAGAAAATGCTGCAGTGCAGTTTGTTACCGCTTCTTCTGCACTGACGCCTTGGAAGCGGCAGTAAACTTAGTTTTAAGTAATTTATTTGACGTCAACCAATGTTGTGAAACCAAAAGATTTGACAATTATTAAGCGATATAAAGTATCCTAATAAAAAATTTTAATTTCGAGTATGTATTGAATTTAATCAAACCTTATATAATCTGTGGTATGGACTCCCGTTAAATTAACTGGTGCTCGGCCGAAAGTTAGACCATTTGGTGCACTCGCATATGGAGTACCTAGGCACTTGCTATGACTGAGAATGAATTACTGGGCGGCAGATTTAATCACCTGCCAAATATTCTGCAAACGGTTAGTAAGATTTAATTGAATCAATTTTTATATAATGACCATTCATGGATTTTGATGCCATGGCTATCTTGAAAGATGACGTAGGGAATAGGCATATTGCAGCTTTTATGACCATGACATGCTTAATATTATAAGTACAATTATTACATTAAAAACTAATCATAATTGTTAAGTACATTACAAAAGAAGAGCGTTCAAATCGAGATCACCTAGGGATGCACCTTTTAAAATCTGAAACATACATACACATAATCACGTCTATATCTCTTGCGGCGTAGACAGAACTAACAGTTATGAAAAGACTGAAAGGCAACGTTCAGCTTTATAACTTAATGATAGAATTGAGATTCAAATAGTGACAGGACAAAGATTTGAACGGATCAACCTCAAATCATAACACTAATTTTTCGCCAGCCACGTAAAAATGTAACGCGGCAAGTTCTGACTAGATTACAAGCCTCTAATAAGTTAACTTGGGGAGTAAAATGAGGTGAAGACAAGTTCCCAAGAAAAAATTGCTCTCCATTCATAAAATGCGAAAATTTGTTAGCCCATCAACGGAGGACCGCATAATTTTGGTCCTAGTTACAACGAGAACGGTGGGAGCTACAAACAGATAATGATCTCATTTACAAGGATCAAAAATTATCTTGTACCTTTTTTTTACAAGTTTGTAGCATTTTGTTTTGTGTTTGATATCAGAGGGCATTGCGTTTTGTGTGAGAGATTAATGAGTGGCGCTCGGTGTACAAAGGGAAATTTGATGTCCGCGACCTTTTCTTGTTTGAAGTACGTACAAAGTTCATTTAGATTAGTTTTTTGAGTACATTTTGATTTTTATTTTGTTTTATTTTATTATGTTTACTTAATATAGTAATTTTGTCATCTGAATTTTTTCAATTGGCACGGACGGCAGCTTAATGTAACTTTGGCAATATTGTTTCCAGAATGTAAATACGTAGCCTTTCTGTCTTTTCAAGACTTGGCTCTGTCTACCTCACAAGGTATTTAGACGTGATAATATGTATGTATGTAAAAATCAATGAATCTTTTGAAAACAAAAACACTTTACAGAAGTTTGAACCGAAAACATTGATAATCCAAAAAAATATATATCAACAATAACAAAACTTCAAAAGGTAAAATTTATAAGCACCTACTCCTCAATAATCTATAAATCCTTTTATGGGCTTTCAATCAATCTATATTTTAATCTCGCACCGCAGAACCCTACTATGCATTAGCAGAACAAACTTTCTGCTATTTTGTTTTCAATCCCAAAATAATTCCGATGTAAACATTAGTGTACAGAATGTAAGCATTTTGAAACATTACACACGGTTCAAGTGACAGACGAAACCAGTATTTTAAAAGTACTTGAATTTATTTGCTTCTTGTGCAAAATGTAAATCCATCCAAACTTCAACTCCACAACCCGTCATCCTTTTCCTTGTTTTGTAATAGCTCCATCTCCTGCCGAGACCTGTTCATGGACATATCGTCTATTGATATGCCCGGGAACGGGTTTTGGCAGGAGAACAACATAACATCAACTTCTCCAAAGGGCCTCTACGTGTTGGATTTATATCCCCACGCAAGCCTCTCAAAAATCCGGGGTGTATAGACCCGTGAAATCCAAGAGGAGATAAATAATAATAATAAAGCTAAAGCTAATTTTTACTTTCGCGTTGCATATACTATTTATAATATAATACAGTTAAACGCGCACGCAACGAACCTTTAATTAATCTCGGACGTTTCGAATCATGTTACAATGATCCGTGGTTATCGTGCGTCTGAGATAAAATAAAAGTCCGCGATAAAATAAAGGTACGTTACGTGCGCGTTTAATATCTGTATTATTTATAAATAGTACTAATAATATAATATTTTATGTACTATATGTATCTATAATGTATTTGATGTATCTTGTATGTACTTATGTATATTGTTTGTAATGTATGTATTTTGCAATATGCAAGGACTTTATCACACCACCGACTTAAAGTTTTTCAATTTGGTCAGCTGGTAGACTGGTAGAGAATGCCACACGGCAGTAAGTCCGCCCTTTGTACATTATTAATGTTTTATATTAAATAAATAATAAAGCGTTCGAAAACGAATATAGGTTTATAAATAGGTATCTTAATCGGCAAGTGATTAAAAAATTCCTAAATAATGCCAATTTTAACTTAAAACAAAAAAGAGCGTTTTCTTTAATCTTTATAATTTGTTCATTTTATCTAAACGAGCAGTGCTATGTCGCGTTGTGTATTCGATTCGTCAATATTGCGTACAGGCGAATCGCTTCAACCTGTCGTTTGCATAGGCGCGTAAACAACGCGATCAATCAGGCTTGGCACCCTCATGAATAATACCTATCCTGTTCAGAAAACTTTTACAAAAGATTTATTTTCTCCACGAGCCATGATCAGACACCAGCAAAGATTGATTGATTTCAAATAAATATGAATGAATACGAATATAATGGCTGGACGATACCTTTCAAATATGGAATAGAACGAATTATAAAAATAAATTGGATTCGGTTGATGGATGGGGTTTTTGTTTCATGCCAGTGTTTTTACGGCTGTCTTTTTAAGCTCGATTTGAAATGGAAAATTGTGATACTTAAGTGTATCATAATGTGCAAGCTTATTTCCAATCGTGATTTAGCTGAGGATTTAACTTGGTACATTGACACAATTTGGCAGCTACTGCTTTATGGAGGCAAACCGCAACAGGGAACAGGGCAGTGTGGCGACAGCTTAATTACCGTCCTGACAAAAAGGCGGTATTCCACTTGTTAGAAACATACATACAATCACATCTTTAACTCTTACATGGCAGACAGAGCCGAGAGTCTCGAAAAGACTGAAGGACAAGTTCAGCCGTGTTTGGGTTAATGTTGATATATCGTGCAAGGGTTGCTAGCTCATCGCCTAAAAGATGAATCCAAAGTTTAATGAATTTGATTAATCCAAATATCACAAGGTATCTCCCTTGACTGACTTTTACAATATGCACGGTCAGAGAAGCATCGTGATTGAATTAAATGGTCATGGACGTCTCAACGCAAAGTTTTCCTTTAATACTTTTAATCGCAAAATATTGGACGCGTTAGAAAGAGGCATTATAGTGCACATGTTTCGATAAATATTGTCGCTGCCGGTAGAAGGAGCAAGCGAAGAAATCCAGGCTGGTACGCATTCCAGGGCTGATGACGCTAAAGGCCAGACGAAATGGACAGAGAAAAGTCGGCAGGCGAACGAATAACAATCCCAATAAAGTTTTTGACGGCCTCTGTAGCGCAGCGGTAGCACGCTGGTCTGTGACACCGGAAGTCCCAAGTTCGAATCCCGGTCAGGGCATGATGAGAAAAGAACTTTTTCTGATTGGCCTGCGTCTTGGATGTTTATCTATATAAGTATTTATAATTAAATATAGTATCGTTGAGTTAGCATCTCGTAACACAAGTCTCGAACTTACTTCGAGGCTAACTTAATCTGTGTAATTTGTCCCGTATATATTTTAAAGTAAAATAAAGTTCCGATCAGTAAGTACTAGCCGTTCGGTTCGTCACGCTAACAAAGTCACATCGCCAGCGAAGCCGCAACCGCGACGCGACCGCCGGCAGTGTGGCGAGGGCTTAATTACCGTCCTGACAAAAAGGTGCAATTCCACATGCTCATCTTATATATGAAATTCTCGTGTCACAATGTTCTAGAATAGAATAGATTTATTTTCAATATGTTGTGATGTGAAAGAAGATGTAGTTACAGGAATAGAAAAGGGTATGTTAAGATGGTTCGGTCATGTGGAGAGGATGAATGAAAACAGGTTGACTAAGCAGATATACATGGAGGGTGTGGAGGGAAAGGTCGGAGTGGGAAGACCTAGACAAACATATCTTGATCAAATTAAGGACGTCCTGGTAAAGGGTCAGGTCAAAAGTACCCGAAACCGCCGAGCTTGCATGAATAGAGTTATGAATGTGGATGAAGCGAAGGAAATATGCAGAGATCGTGGCAAGTGGAAAGAGGTAGTCTCTGCCTACCCCTCCGGGAAAGAGGCGTGATTTTATGTATGTATGTATTTTCAAAATTGGATACAAGGTATCACTTCTTGACGTCACATTCACACGTCGTTCCCGTATTCCTCCGAAACGGCTTTATTGACGGCCGATTCTCATGAAATTTTGTGAGCATATTTAATAGGTCTAAGAATCGGCCAACATCTATTTTTCATACCCCTTAGTGATAAAAGTTGTCCAACCTTAGTAGAAATTACTTAAAAATTATTTATATGACAAAAAACGTTTGCCGTAACAGCTAGTAGACATTGTAATGATCTAAGTCATGAACTGTTAAACTGCGATACATTTAGAAAAAAATAGTGACAGGATAAGGAACAGTGTGATAAGGGAATGTTGTGATGTGAAAGA
This sequence comes from Amyelois transitella, assembly GCF_032362555.1. NCBI lineage: Eukaryota > Metazoa > Arthropoda > Insecta > Lepidoptera > Pyralidae > Amyelois > Amyelois transitella. The sequence continues at coordinate 11,246,512 of NC_083509.1, forward strand.
AGATATAGTAACAGGAATAAAAAAGGGAATGCTTAGAAAGTTTGGTCATGTCTAAACGATGAAGGTTGACTAAGAAAATATACTTACTAAGGGAGCGTGAATAAGACTGTTTAAGTGGGTAGGTTTTTATATGATTTAATCAGCGCCATCTAGTGGTAACGTGATGGCACTAAACTTATTCCATACAAATTAACTTTTACTTGCTCGTAAAAGATGACCAGGGAATATAATAACATAGAAAGATGAAGGTTGACTAAGAAAATATACAAAGGGAGTATGAACGGGACTGTTGAAATTGGAAGGCCTAGACGAACGTACCTTGATCAAATAGGAGACGTTCTAGTAAAAGGTCAGGTCAAGAATGAAGTTGAAGTCGCCGAAGACCCCGGGCCTCTAAGCATTTGCGATGAAAGAAGCATCCGGAAACACAAAAAGATGAGAGACCTACAACGAACCAATAATCAACTTAGTAAGAGTTAATGTGAAGATCGGTTTAATAAATTTATGACCTTGTTTTTGTTTTAACTCATATTATCTAGGTAAATAAAAATTTGATTTTTAACTTTATTTCTCTATCGTAAATTCAAATTTATGGACGATATTTTTTTACTGTAGACGATCCTATGTTTATTTTATATAATGACATCTTTTAAAAAAGCAAATTCGTAGAGTGTACATAGACTCGCGGAGACGTTGTACTGGTCCTGACAAAATCCGCGTTGACGCGTGAAAAACTTAATTTTCCCGAGGGCGACGGACGTTCTCGTCGATAAAACTCATTGACATACATTGAGCTAGATACTGCACGATACGTCTTAAAATTTTCGGCAACAATAATTAGATTATTTACTACCATATAGTAACTAACTTTATTTATTGGTTTAAGGTGCCGTGTGGTTCCCGGCACCATTACAAAAAAAGAATAGGACCACTCCATCTCTTTCCCACGGATGTCGTAAAAGGCGACTAAGGGATAGGCTTATAAACTTGGGATTCCTCTTTTAGGCGACGGGCTAGCAACCTGTCACTATTTGAATCTCAATTCTATCAGTAAGCCAAACAGCTGAGCGTGGCTTATCAGTCTTTTCAAGACTGGTGGCTCTGTTTACCCCGCTAGGGATAAAGACGTGATCATATGTATGTATGTATGTTATTTATTTATATACGTATATAATTGTTTAAGTCTTTAGCATCATACCTCGTAAATGAACTGTTGTTCACCCTTGCCTCAATTTTGTATACGATTCTCTTACAAGTTTTGTCAGGTTGGCTGGAAGAGATAGGTACCACTTAGGGATAAGCCCGTGCTTATACTGTACTACTGTTTTATATAATAAATATAAAAATATATATTCCTACTAATCAGTACATTTACTGATATTTATACCATTTATATGAGGATACGGTATCTATCTGTTGCAAGTCTGTGGCTAAACCCTTGGGAACGGGGGATCGACTATCGGCATATATTAAAAAATATTAACATAGAAATTGCGGTATATTTTTATGGAACTTGCATATATTAAATATGACTTACGGACATTATAGCACTGTGTTATGGCGATGTCTGTGCCAACCCTTATTATTAGATAATAGAAAGAGACATGATCATATGCATCACTAAAGAAGTTCTTCGTCATACAGTCTTAAAAAATTTGAATAAAAATAAAATCTCATCTCCAATAGACTCTTTCTATACATATATACTAAAATTTAAATGCGAAAGTTTGTTTGTTAAAGACCTCTTTTCAAATTATCTACTGACGCAATCGCCTTGAAATTCCAACCATATAAATTTAACCATGGTAAAATCATTAATTCCTGTGAGATTTGCGAAAAAATCTGTTTTCTTCTGTAGATGGCGGTAAATTCGCGCGGGCGAAGCTTCCCGTAAAAGCTAGTGGAGAATAAATATTCAACGTTATTCATAACGGCGAGTAATAAGTTCGTCACAAAGGGCCGGAATGAAAGAATGAACGAAAATGAACGAATGAAATTCTTAACGCTTCTTCGAGACGGTGGGAAAACCAATTTAAAGTTATAGCGCTGTTTACCGAAACTCCCTTTTTTACAAGTATCACTTCTTCAAACATAATTAACTGATGGCGGGTCCCCCGTATCGCAAATAATAATAGGCATCGAATTTCTTTTAAGTGACATTTTATAAATCTGCATAAAATAATAGGACCAGAATATATATTTAAATATATACGGGACGAATTACACAGATTGAGTTAGCCTCGAAGTGAGTTCGAGACCTGTGTTACGAGATGCTAATGATGAGATGTATGTAATAGGAAAAATAGCACAAGTATCGTAAGTAATCATTCTAATTGTCCCTCTATCCATTTCAGTCAAAAATACTAAATGTACAGACAAAATATTTTTACTGTTTTATTATATGTATAGATTACGGGTAGTCGCTAATAGACTCAAAAATACTGAAAAGCCATTTTCAAGTATGGCTCAATGATAGAATTGAGTTTTAAAAATAATATTCAACCTAATCAAACAAAATGTAACTTAAACAGGTCCTTTCTAATTACAAAAGTTCCATAGTCGTTTACGAAGTATTGAAAAATGAACGGAGATATTCGATCTTTGCTTAAGAACAAAGTAATTTCAAGTCTGATAGCAGCGCCGTGGGTCGGAGATTAAAAATAAAAGATGCGAATGCAGCTTTAAACTATAGTTAAGATAAGACAAGTTAAAGTGTTGCAGCCACAAGGTTATGGAAAGTTAAGACGGTAGTTAGCGGTTCTTTTAAAAAATTACTTTTGAACAGGTTATGAATTTAAGGCGGTTTTCTTTCCATTCTTAGTTTTTAATAAGCAGCATTTTGAATAAACAAACAACGCTCATATGAGTTTCCAAAAAGTCGTAAGATAATGATATAGATAATGAGAGCGTATCGTCTAAAAAAAAGAGTTCACGTATTTGCCTTGCACTTGATTAGCGAGAGAAGCAGGAGGCTCGCACTATATTTTTTCGTTACCAGACCAGCATAGAAACTTTCACAAATTAAATGTGCCTACTCCTAGTCTACCTAATCCAAATAACTAGAGCACCAATACATTAAAAAAGTTTACGAACAGACAAAACACGAACCCAAATTAACGTACACAATACAACCATTTAAATTGTGGTACCTAAAATATTTTTCTTCAACAGTAATCTTCACCATTAAAGGTAACCTAAGGTAAATATGTATATGTAACAGACTAGCTGTGCCCGCAACTTCGTCCGCGTAGAATAGTTATTATGGGCATCATTGCTGCCCTCAAGGATGAATAATTTTCCCCGTTTTTTTTCACATTTTCCATTAATTCTTCGCTCCTAATAGTTGCAGCGTGAAGCCTAAAGCCTTCGTCGATAAATGGTCTATTCAACACAAAAATATTTTTTTAATTCGAACCCATAGTTCCTGAGATAAACGCGTTCAAACAAATAAACAAACTCTTCAGCTTTATAATATTAATATAGATATTATACTCTTTTTTGCACTCAGTATAGAATCACCCTTAACATCACGCCACAATCAAATTACATTTTCTATTTCACCCTGCTCAGGGGTGTAAAGTTTTACTTGGAGGGATGCAATGAGAGGACTATAGCATTGACACTACACAAGTTTAGAATAGTCCCTCTCTCAATGCGACCTACGTTACAGACAAAAGAGGTTCGGGAAAAAGTTACATACATACATATGGTCACGTCTATACCCATTGCGGGGCAGACAGAGTCAACAGTCTTGAAAAGACTGAATGCCCACGTTCAGCTATTTGGCTTAATGATCGAATTGAGATTCAAATAGTGACAGGTTGCTAGCCCATCGCCTAAAAAAGAATCCCAAGTTTGTAAGCCTATCCCTTAGTCACCTTTTACGACATCCATGGGAAAGAGATGGAGGGGTCCTATTCTTTTTTGTATTGGTGCCGGGAACCACACGGTACACACGGGGAAAAGTTACAATCGGGAAATGGTGTGTCAGTTAAGGCGGCGCAATCAGCACACAACATTTCTTCTCTCCCGAGTCAACTGGAAGAGATTTCTATTGAAATAAGTGGCATCCTTATTAACATTTTTTGTTTCATTTCAATTCTCCGCTGTAAGAATTTGTACATTAATAAATAAAATTAATTATATCTGGCGGTTGAGTTAACTAAAAAGTAAATACGTATCCTATTGTAACGTTAGTATTATGCTATTGTTATTTAGTTATGGGCAATAAAGAATAATTTGAAGGGAAAGGTACATTCTTTCTACCTTGGAAAGCAAACGGCGAAATTATTCATCATCTCATACTTATGTCAATAATATTTACGTCTTCATAGAAAATATAAAAAAAATATATGTCTTTTCACTACATAGTATAAAACAAAGTCGCTATTTTAGTCTGTTTGTCCGTATGCTTAAATCTTTAAAATTACGCAACGGATTTTGATGCGGTTTTTTGTAACAGGTAGAGTGATTCAAGAGGAAGGTTTTTATGTATATTTTTTTTCGAATTTTGCACCCGTGCGAAGCCGGGGTGGGTCGCTAGTTATTCATAAAAAGAACACATACATTTAACTTAGTCTTAAATTGACTCCGAATTATATTTTATCTGTTTGCTATTTTCTAAAGGTTGACTGGTAAAGAATGCCTGTTATCTCCACCTATTTGTACTTTTGAGGCTCAATTAAAAAATATTTAATTAATAAAGCTAATTTGTATTGTTTTTATCTAGGCTTTTTACCCGCAGCTTCTCCCACACGAATTAAGCGCTACCTACAAAAGACTACAGGTTTTTCGAAAATTTCACGAGAACTTTAATTTTCACCGGAATTAAACCCTATACTATGTTACCTGTATCAAATAGCAGGTGCCCATCGGCGCGACTTGTGTTTAAAACAAAGCCTGAAAACCCAATCTTCGAAAAATATTGCCAACATAATGCTTAAGCATATAATAAAAAAATAACCCTATTCTATGTTCTTCGTCAGACTCTTAATTTATAAGAGCACATTGTTCGATGTTCAAATGCATTGTCAAATTGATAGGAGTTGTCATTATGTGAATCAGTTGCAAATAAACAATCATTCCGTCTACACGTTGGTTTTCCTTTAAAGAGTAGTACAAGCCATAGTAACCCTTATACAACCGTACATAAGGTCCTTCGAGCCGGATATTATATTATTCTTAGAATGAACATAAGACACGTAATTTCAAAAATATTAGTTCAGTAAATAACACGTGAAGACGTAACAAACAAACAGACTTTCGCATTTATAATATTAATTAGGATGAACAATGTAAACGAAAACAGACTAAAAGGGGTCGTGAAAAAAAGTTACAGCCGCGGCTAAGTCGGGCGCCCGTCAGTTGTTAGCGCGCTAACAAGGCTGTCGCTAGTATGTTCCCGTTGTATCCCAACTAATTCGAGTATTGAAAATGCAAAAGTAACATTGTTAATTTGTTCGTCTTCTCTTCACGCGTTATCTACAGAACTACATCTTATTGTACATACATACATATGGTCACGACTATATCCCTTGCGGGCTAGACAGAGCCAACAGTCTTGAAAAGACTGATAGGCCACGTTCAGCTGTTTGGCTTAACGAATGATAGAATTGTGTTTCAAATAGTGATATGTATGTATGTTGCCTCACACATTCTGACCAGTCACTTAAAATCAACATACTTCATACATAAACAAGATAATATGATTAAAGGTATATTCAAAAATTTAATTCACTACTATAGGATACTATATATCGCTTAATAATTGTCAAAACGTATGGTTTAACAACATTGGTTGACGTCAAATAAATTACTTAAAAACTAAGTTTACTGCCGCTTCCAAGGCGTCAGTGCAGAAGAAGCGGTAACAAACTGCACTGCAGCATTTTATTCAACAAATTATAAATTTTCGAATGCATTCTGTCAAAGTTCGCAGGTATCCACTCGTGGGCTACAAAGGGATATGACAATGCGAGCGCTAGCTACCACTGACATAGATTGTCGGCGCGGGAGCAAACCACTTGATTTCCGACGCCCTCTCATTTCAGTGCGACCTAAGAGCCCAGACAATTGCGCGGCTTTGTTAGGTCTTTGGTCTTTAATTTGATGCTCCGGCGCCGTATTTCTGTTATCTGGAGTTTCACCATTATTTCATTGGCTACTAGCACTTCGCTATTCCTCTTGTAGCAGCCGAATTCAGATTTTGAAATGCTTTTGTATTTGTCTATTTGGACGTTGTTTTAGTTTTTAAACTAGCACTCGCGCTCGGCTCCGCCCGTGTAATCGAAAAATTCTGGTAACTCCCGTTCCTATAGGAATTTCGAGAAATTCAATTCATAATCTTTATTGTATATATCATATCGTACCTCAGTTGAATTAATATTAAATCCTCTCTTATTCAAACTTTATATGAAAAGTACTTAGGTATGTGTGAAGCACAGACCATATACATATACTCGCACAATCTTTGAAAATAGTGACAGATTGCTAGGCCATCGCCTAAATGAAGAATTCCAAGTTTATATAAAAATCCCTTAGTCGCTTTTTACGACATCCGTGGGAAAGAGATGGAGTGATCCTATTCTTTTTATATTTGTGCCGGGAACCACACGGCACAATATCAAATAAAAGATCTTTATTTTTGTTGCATTGCAGTTACCTAAGTCATTCCATATCTATAAATATTTTTTTCATAATCTCAATACTACGACCAAGGAAACCACAATATAAATAATTTTCAAGTTATTAAACTAAGCGATTTATTAAAATAATTTAATTACTTACTCGGTAAAAGTTTTCGTTGCGATCATAATTGCAGTTTCCAGTTGGTTGCCCCAGGCAGATTTCAACTACTGAAATTGGCAATTAGCAACTAAAAAATAGCTTTTTTTTACACTTTTTATGCTGATGAGGGAAAGTTCTTTGCCGCGCGATTAACTGTGGCTGTAATTTGAATTTTTAGTTAGCAAAAGACTGGTGAGAGAACAATACATTTTGTTTTATGTTAATACTGAGTATCTGCGATCTCAACAAAGGAATATTATTTTTAAGTATCGTGTTCACTATCAATCTCTAGCGAAGACTCCGAAACTCCGTTTCTTTGTGGACATGCCCTTATTTTTTATTTATGTAACAAAGTCGCGAAATCCTTTGTTCTTAGGTACTCGCTTTCTACAGCGGCAGCGACAATAGTAATTCACTTATCTTTGAATTGAAAATTTGCGATTTAAAAAAAAAGAAATATGCTTCTGAAATAATAAAAGCTTTCTTAATTTGAATTTCATTGTTTTCATATAATGTGAATAGATTGCAATCTTGAATCATTATTTTTGTTAATATTCTTGTTCTGGTTTTTTTTTTTAATAAAAAGATTTTTCGTTTTTATCAAGCTATGGGGATAATTTAGTGGTTTAATACTTATTTAAGTACTTTTTTACTCAATGGGTATGCAGATACTACAGTTTTTCGCTTACGAAGATCCTAGCATAGGTACTTGCTTCATCCACTTTCATCAAACTTTTCTTTCAGTCGTCAATCAGAACATCGATTTTATCAAGATACGTTCGTCTGAGCCTGCCAACATTCCCATTATAACATTCTCCATGTATATAAATTGCTTAGTTAATCTACCTGACCGAATATAAGCATTTCTTTAATATTCCTGTCACATATCATCTTCTCAGTAGTCGAAAAAAAAATCTTATAAATTAACGCTAACAAGATCAAAGATTAATCTTGCACTAGAAATATAACGGCATGAAGTAATCCGGCGACCCGACGGCCGATAGTATGCAATTTCACACGTCAGTACACAATGATATTGCCAACTGTACAATCCGACAGAACATGACTTATATTTTTAGACACGACACGATTCTAACCGATCCTTTGAAATTCGTGTTCTAAAATTTGAAATTGGTGTTTTAAAATTTGAAATTGGTGTTCTAAAATTGATAGCGAATTTGTGAATACGCTGACATAATTTTGATCATAGATATCTACATGCTCATAAAATAAATCATAGGTATATATTAAGTATAGGTTTATAGTACACATGGTATATTAAGTATGTTATTACTTATTATACATTATTATTATTATCACACACACAAAGGTTCTCTGCTTAACCCAATGATAGACTGTTAGATAATGCTATTAACATTAAGTCCGCCTATTGCACTTTACAAATTGTAATTAAATAAAGAAATAAATAAAACTACACCCTAAACCGCTGAGCTTGCATGAATTATGAATGTGACTGAAGCGAAAGAAGTATGCAAAGATCGGGACAAGTGGAATCGTGTTATCTGTGACTACGTCTCAGGGAAAGAGGAGTAAATCACGCCTATCTTCTTCCTCCTGGCTATAGTCCCAGATGCATCCTCACCACTCTGGAGAGGAGCATAATGCATTTCTGCATCTACATATGTATATAACTACATATGTATCACTACATACATACATACATAAAATCACGTCTATATCCCTTGCGGGGTATACAGAGCCAACAGTCTTGAAAAGACTGATAGGCCACGTTCAGTTTTTTGGATTCAAGATAGAATTGAGATTCAAATAGTGACAGGTAGCTAGCCCATCGAAGCTCAAAAAATATTGAATTGGTTGAACATTAATGAAGTATATTTAGATAAAGTAGAGTGTACATGTACATTTTATGATGAAATCTTGTATGTAGGTAGCTGAAGACCCAGGATACCACACAGGTTACTTTTTATCCCCGAGTTTTAATAATACGGTTTCCACACGGACGAAGTCGCGGGCCACCTCTAGTACTGCTATATTATTACGGTATCTACAACAACATGCAACATTTGAATCAAATGTGTTTTCAGACCGATGCGCCAGCCAATATAGCTCAAAGGATAGGGATTATATATCTATGTTATAGGTTGGAATCAGTCGATTGAGCAAACAATATCATAAACAGGTGCTTCCCTTACTAATGTTATAAATGCAAAAGTCTGTCTGTCTGTTCCGCTACAGCGCTGGAGCGGTTCGAATGAAATTTGGTATATGTACAGTTTTTTTTTTTTTAAATCTACCCCTAAGCGTCTGGCAATCTTATGATACACCTTTACGGCAAAACAATGTATTTTATTATGTTATAACTTGGACTTAGCGCGGGCCGCCCAGGGCCCTATGTACACACAGCATCGCCCAATTACCAAGGTGCTTAATTAGCAAGCAAACATGTTGGAAATATACAGGGTGGATCTGCAATTTTGTGCTTTCATGCGTTCAACTTACAGTCTAGTGTCAAATGACAAATAAGTAGAAATACAAACAAAAATATACTCTTTACTTGATAAATAAGAGACTCATATGTTAATGTCCATATTTAATTAAATTATAGGGAGAATTAATTACTTTTTAGCTTTTATAGGTAGGTAGGTACGTACTTTGATCTAATTGGAGATGGTATAAGGTCAGGTCAAGAGTACCCGAAACCGACGAGCTTGCATGAAGAGAGTTAAAACTTTGCTGAAACTCACCACTCTGGACAGGAGCCCGGGGTAATCCTTTGACCTTGGATTAGGATCCAACTCAATTCCAATCTTGAGATTGGATGAGTCAGGTTTTTTACACGAAGCTACTCCCATCTAACCTCCGCAACCGTTACAGGTAAACCTAACCCGTATTGGATCCGTGGTAACACATCCAGTTGCTGAATGTGAGGTTTAATCCCGATGTTTTTCCCTCACCATAACAGCATCGGTTAGTATCCAAACTAATGTACACAACTTTGAAAATAGTCATTGGTACAGGGCCGAGGCGGGATGTGAACCTGTTATTTTATGCTACTGTGTAAATAGGTACGAAATATACTTATTCAAGAGTTGAACCCAAATCCAAACTTCACCAGTTAAAATTAACGATGATTACGTAGTTCAATCTCTTAATAACTCTTCATGAAGATTTAATTGAAAGGTTAATTAGTGTTTCGTACTTATACAAAGCATCTTTGAATTAAATTTATCTTGTAGCACCCTTCAATTAATAATAAGCTTAACCCTGTTTGATGTTGTTGGATGTTGTCATGTGAAAAAAGATGTACTTACAGGTATAGAAAAGGGTATGTTAAGATGGTTTGGTCATATGGAGAGGATGAATGAAAGCAGGTTGACTAAGCAGATATGACCAAGGAGAGTGTGGAGGGAAAGGTCGGAGTGGAAAGATGTATCGATCAAATTAAGGACGTCCTGGCAAAGGGTCAGGTCAAGAGTACCCGAAACCGCCGAGCTTGCATGAAGAGAGTTACCTATGAATGTGGATGAAGCGAAGGCAGTATGCAGAGATCGTGGCATGTGGAAAGATGTAGTCTCTGCCTATCCGTCCGGGAAAGAGGCGTGATTTTATGTATGTATGTATGTATCCTGTTTGAAGCAATAAACCTAGGTATAAAATTAACTATAATATAATCTCAATTCTATCGTTAAGCCATCCAACTGAACGTGGCTTTTCATACTATTGGGTCTGTCCACCCCATGAGGGAAAAAGACCTGACGTTTCGTCACGTTGTTTTCCCTCACTGTAAATGTATGTATCTTCAGAGTAAGTAAGTATAACCTAAACTCACTAAAGATCTACCTACTATACGAGGACCTTAGGATATGATAGTGCACCTTCTTTCAGTGTTACTATTTGTATTAAGTATACAAAACACCTACAGGTACATTCACATGCAATAAAATAGCTCTGCGTTTAAATACAATAACTATAAACGTCGTCCTCTCCTCCACAGTACACTGGAAAATACAGGTATCTACATTAGGTCGCATTCTAGTACCTACTAGCTAGGAATAAATTAAGAGTGCGCACGAGTATTTATTGTATTTGTTATGATTATTTTTCCATTTAGGTCATTTTATGTGCCGTGTGGTTCCCGGCACCAACAAAAAAAAGAATGGGACCACTCCCTCTTGTTTCCATGGAAGTCGTAAGAGGCGACAAAGGAATAGGCTTAAAAACTTGGGATTCTTCTTTCAGGCGATAGGCTAGCAACCTGTCACTAGTTGAATCTCAATTCTGTCATTAAACCAAACAGCTGATCGTAGCCCATCAGTCTTTTCGAGACTGTTGGCTCTGTCAAAATCACAAGGGATATAGAATAGTAATAATACTCGTGGTGGGTATTTACTCAGGTGAATACTGCGATAAAGAAGTATAGTACTACCTATATGTTAAAGCTTGGAACCACACGGTTCATGTAGAGAGGGTAGTCATGCAGACCATTTGTTGGCAGTTAGAATCTTCTAGAACATATTTTGTCTTTTCTGATTTTCGGATGATCAAGTTCCGGTCATTACTACTGGATTAATTTCAAACAAGGTCGAGACTTGTGTTATGGTATACTAACACTACGATACTATACTAAAGAATTAAGTAAACAGAAAAGATTTTCTTTCCTTTTTCGGGAGTAAGAGGTATAATTCAAAGCAACGCTATCACTGCCAGAAAAAGGTTTAGTTGACAGCTCGTCATTTTACGTATTTCGGCATTAAAGGTTACGGTGTCTAAGAATAATAAACTTGTAATTGCGCACTGTACTGAAACAAAGGAGGATATACCAACTCTTGTTCGTGACATAAGAGCACAAGAAGCCAAGGCGACATTCACAAGAGAAATTCCAGCCACAGTCGTGCGCTTTAGACACGTTTTAATCCAAGATAGCTCCTGTGGCGAACATTTATAGTTTTACAAGTCCCACTAATGTTTTTCTGGGTAATTAAATAGTTTCCGCCTCGATTACAAAAGCTACACTTCTCTTGTGGTGTGCCATAAAATGTTTTAATGTTATTTGCGGTTTACTTAAAGCTTTCCTGAAAATAAAAGAAATCCTCCTTAGTGTAAAAGAAATCCCTGCTATGTTATTGACATAGCAGTGCCGTGTCGTTCCAAGGATTCAAGAATAGAACCACTTCGCATCTTTCCCATGGATATTGTAAAACGCGACGAAGAGATAGGCTTATGAACTTGGAATTCTTTTTTAGGCGACTTTTCTAGCAACCTGTCACTATTTGAATCTCAATTCTACCATTACCTAAGCCAAACAGCTGAACGTGGCCTGTCAGTCTTTTCAAGACTGCTGGCTCTGTTTACCCCGCAAGGTATATGTAGTGATTATATGTACATATGTATGTTATTGACATGGCGTTTCTTTCGCACGACCTGATAATACAGTCAAAGTTTAAGTATTCATATATTATTATTTTCTAACCTAAGTTTTACTTACTGTAGCGACATCTCTACGCCACAAGTCATAACAACCAATCACGCGACGCTATCAGTCAAAAACAGCAAATAGTCTTAATCGCGCAAGCGAAGATTTTACGGTCTGGATCATACCTACATATACAACCTCCGGCACAACATCGTCTGTCGCGCGGTTCCCCAGGCATAACACCTAGCCTGGCGGAAGATCTTCCCCTTTGGTGGTGGTCGAGCAGATACATCGTTCCCGGTAATACACACAGCCGTTTAACATCAACTAGAGTACGCCCGACGCTCCGAACGCGTAGATATAGCGAAAGATTGCGTATCCCGTTCATTTTCGTTCGAATTATGGGAAATCCTCTCTTAGTGCATCCCTTGTAATATATAATATAATTTCAAGTCTCAAGACTCAGCGGTTTAGGCTGTGCGTTGTCTGTCAATCAGTCAATTATTGGTTTAGAAAGTTATTAAAAATTTTATTATATAGAAAATCACGCTGTCTATTTCGAAGATTCGCCTCAGTTTCTAGGTACAGGTTTTCATAGTCCGATCATTATAATGATGACTGCGAGACCATGTACCTATCATCGAAATCGGTTATGTGGTTGATACAAGCCATTGACTCTGTGATCATTAAACAATCATCATTTTTCATCTCCAATACTATGAGATACATAACTAAATACATTATTTTATATATCAGTGCTTGACACACAGCACAATTTGTTCTTCTCCTTTTTTGAAGTTGGTTAGCAATACAATCATCAGCGCCCTCTTGCAGATATTTACGGAACCATAAAACGTGTTCCTGTTTAGCACAGGAGGTAAAGTCTTTTTAGATAATATTTTTAAGTATCCCCATTATATTGCTAATAAAAGCCTTCATTAGTAATTTATTTTCAAATTTTTTGTGATCTTTTGTGTTAGCGTGTTGGTTAATAATTAAGTTAAATAATTTAATTATTTTGACAATGTTCATTTAGGAAACAAAACGAAACTCGACTTTTGTCTATTCGAAGTTTGTCTATGGGTATATCATCTATGGCGAACCGAACAAACAAATGTTTTTACTGTTTTGGCTTACCTTTTCGTTTTGTTGTGATGAACAAATTTATCTTTTAATGTTGTCTGTTAAACACTAGTGCCATAAAGAAATATTTACTGTTTTATTAAAAAAATGTTAATAACCGTGCCTTTTGTGTGACAGTGGAAGCATCAAAAATAAACACATGATACCTTCTTCGGTCGGATTTCAATTGTTTTCATTATGACGAAGCGCCGAAGAATACTGCATGCTGATAAAATTATACAAAATGTTATTCATATATTTTGTTTGTTAATGTTTTTGCAACTAAAAGGTTAGTACATATTTTTACAGTTTGTTAAGCTTACCTTCATACAAATTCAACAACCTAGGCTATAGTCGATTACTCGACCCTGTAATGATCATTCAAATTTAAAACTTTGCGTAAAATCTTTTCTAAAATGTTATGTTATGTAGGTACCTCTAAGACAGGCATTCTTTTACAGGCTGGAATAAAACATTTTTTTTTCTTTTTGCTTGCAGGTTATTACTCTGTTAGTAGCAATCCTATACTTCTTTACTCAACTGCTAATGATATTAGGGTTGTCAATATTCCAAAGTTCACGAAAGCCACCGCCATCGTAAAAGATCTGGAGCAAGGGTCTGCCGTTGACTTCATCTACAGAAAGAGTTTGATTTGTTGGTCTGATCAAACTGCAGAGTTGATACAATGCATGCATTGCAACGAAACCCATTCTGGAGAAAAGGTGAGAGTGACATTGATTTACTGCATTTGTCATACAAATGATGATGTAAACGGGACTAATGCCAGGAAAAAAAGAAGAATTTAAATTTTTATGAATTTAAGATCTACCTCACACTTCCACCCCACTGCTAGCTTTGAATTGTTGTCTATGTATAATTATTTAAGTATTTATATTTTACAGATGAACATTGTAACGGAAGGTCTGATCACACCTACTGGCATTGCCATAGATTGGTACACGGACAATATCTATTGGACAGATGGAGAGACAAACAGGATAGAGGTCATAAGCCTAGAGCACAAGTATCGGAAGGTTTTGTTCTGGTCAGAAGTTGATTTAGCACGGGCCATCGCTGTAGTTCCTAAAGAAAGGTAAGGTTTGTTTGAGTTTATTTCTATCTAGAACTCTATTTTAAGTAAAACTTTCATAATGTTTACGCTCCCTCCCTTCCCTTTTGGACTCCTACAGTGGTAAGCCAAGTAGCTCACTATCCTCAGGCAGCTATTTGCTGAACTTCATGTCTACAGCCTAACCCACAACCTCTTAAATATTGTAAAACTAGTCGTAATGAAGGTTGTATTTTTATATGAATCTTTAAATTATCTCTCATCTCTCTTACCTAAGATGTTTTACATAAATGTGACAAATAAGAAATAGATTTTTTCTAACAGAGCTTTGAAGTTTCATATGAGACTAGTTCTATCATGGGGTTCATGTTTATATGGAATATATTCTGTGGTTTCAGACATCTTTTAATCAACTGTTACTTGTTTCAGCTTAATGTTTTGGACTGATTGGGGTGAAGTACCCAAAATAGAACGTGCGGGTATGGATGGGAACCCATCTACTCGGAGAGTTATAGTCAAGAAAAACATTTACTGGCCTAACGGCATCACTATAGACTACAACAAGAATTTGATATACTGGATTGACGCTAAACTTCATTTTGTTGATGTAATAGACTTTAATGGGGAAAATAGAAAGAGAGTTGTCAAAGGGGGTTTGGAGTATCCGTATGCTTTGACTACCTTCAATGATAAGTTGTACTGGACTGATTGGAAGACTTGGTAAGTAACTAAACTTTTTCCATTATAAAATCTTGTACCACAATTCAGTATGATATGGCAGTATTTTGTATACATAATATATTGGTACTGTTGGATTAATGGGGTTAATTGAGGGATTAATCAGAAATAATAATTTAAAAAATTTAAAGAAATTACAAAGACACCATCCATGTAATTTGCCAATATATTTGTCTCCATTTAATATTATGCAGGTAAAATGTGTAGCAGATGTACTTAATGCCGTTTATAGATGTGGTATACATCTTGCAAACTATTTTAGTAATGTAAAACGAATCTCTACAACATGAGCTTCCCAAGTTTTTAAATTTGAGTGATCATAACCTCGACATGAATTGGATTAAAAACAAACAAAATATCCAAAGTGTCTTAATTTGTTTTTGTTTCTCCATCTTCCAGGTCACTACACACATGGGATATTTCAAGCAGCGGGCCAATAAAAGAGATAATCAAGTCGAACCCGGTGCCGGTGGACATCAAGGTGTACGATGCCAGCAGACAGCTGATGCCAGCCGGGGAGCTCCCCTGCAGTGTCAACAACGGCGGCTGCTCGCACCTCTGTCTGCTGTCTCCTGCTAATTCAGGTCTGATTATTTCCTGGCTGAATAGGGTTGTAACGATATATTGACATCTCAATAATCGCCTTATTTGAGCAAAGATTCGGGCTCTACTGCCAAAAAGGGAAGATTGTTCCGCGAGACTAGGTTTTAAGTCAGGGGAGCCGCGCGACAAACCATGTTGTATTTATGTTTCAATTCGTGAAATCTTTGCTTGCGCGATTTATAGCATACGCGCTATATAAATAGACAATAGAAAATTGGATGAACTTGTTTTTGGATGATTCGCAGATTTGTAAATGTAATGGATACATACAAAATATTATCGATTTTTTAATTATATTTTTATCAATTTGATAAAATGAATGCAAGGTGGTACCTTGCATCCCTTGTCCTGGAGTTCACTAACTCTAAACTAATAGAACTAATAGGTAGTTCACAAATTCACAGTTCACTTTATGTACCTCCTTTTAGGTTGGTGAATTTCATAGTTAATAAACCACATTTCATAGTTAATTTTCTATAGTCTTCCTGGGCTTTGCACTCGCGGTGACGTTTTTATCCCGTATATTAATTTAAAATTGTCTAGCAATTTAATGTAGAACATTTATAATTTTCATCTTTGTTTTTTTAAGATAAAATTGTTTATTTCAAATGAGGGCAGCACTGTGCCATTGAGAAATTAATGTGTAATGGTAAGAGCCTTAAACAAACTTCATTTTTTCTTACAGCGGGTTACATATGCGCGTGCCCAACGGGTGTGAAACTGAGAGAAAATAGCGACACAACTTGCTACAACGCGCCACAATCGTTACTCCTCGTCGCACAGAGGTCAATGATCTCCAAGATATCACTCGACTCCCCCGACTTCACTCCGTACACTCTGCCATTGAGGGATTTGAAGAAAATACTATCAGTCGACTTTGATCCGAAAACGGAATATGTTTACTGGGCGGATAGTGTGGTAAGTGTACATACATACATAAATCCCGCCTCTTTCCCGGAGGGATAGGCAGAGACCGCATGTTTCCACTTGCCACGATCCCTGCATACTTCTTTCGCTTCATCCAAGCGCAACCTATAATATAATACAGTATCTTTAGTTTTAACTGGGATAAAAATAACCTATACCCTTTTCCAAATCACTACATAGTATAAAACAAAGTCGCTATTTTAGTCTTTTTGTCTGTATGCTTAAATCTTTAAAATTACGCAACGGATTTTGATGCGGTTTTTTGTAACATGTAGAGTGATTCAAGAGGAAGGTTTTTATGTATAATAACATTTATAATTTTGCACCCGTGCGAGGCCGGGGCGGGTCGCTAGTTAGTTCTTTATAATTTTTTTTATTAGTTCAGTAGATAACGCGTGACTAGACCACCAAATTGCAACAAAAGTAAAATTTTGACTTTTCAAATTACACCTTCCAGTTGAAGTCCATATCCAGAGCCCGTTTGGACGGCAGCGAGCAGTCCGTGGTGATCCCCAGCAGCGGCGTAGGAGACAGCATCGCCATAGACCCGCTGGCGCGCAACATCTACTGGACCGACCCCGTGGCAGACACTATCAATGTGGCCAGGCTT
This sequence comes from Amyelois transitella, assembly GCF_032362555.1. Lineage (NCBI taxonomy): Eukaryota > Metazoa > Arthropoda > Insecta > Lepidoptera > Pyralidae > Amyelois > Amyelois transitella. The sequence goes on from NC_083509.1 coordinate 11,263,762, forward strand.
GATGGCAGCGCTAGGAAGGTCAGTTATAAGTGGGCATAACATATGGGCAGGGATTCCACCCGTACATAGATACGGTCGATATTCCCTTACGCTTCGCACCTTGTGATTCGCCAAATCTTTTGTCACGCGAACCACTCTGATTTGGAGTTCCCTCCTGGCAGCTTTCTTCTCCAATACATTCAACTTGATAATTTTTAAAGCAAGAGTGAATAGGAATTATTTGCGCTTGCGTACACCACCTTAAGACACTTCTAGCTAACCACCGAACAGGCATAGAGGTCAAACGCACTCAAATGTATTATAAAAAAACTGATACCTCTCCTGTGAATGGTAGACAATGTTACCGGCCCCCTTTAATCACGAATGATGAAAATGCGTCTTGTTTACTCACTCTATTTTCCTCTGCTATGTCTATAATAAGTAATACCCATGCGAAGCCAAGGCTAGTCGCTAGTGGCATACTAAAAGTACTTACCCTTAACCGACAATCTTGCAAGCAGAGAGTAATGAATTTGGATAGTTGCATCCAAATTCAAACAAAAGATGTATGCAGTGAAAGATATCTCTTAAAAACGAATGTATAAATACTAAATTATAAAATCTTAACATGACAAATAATCACGTTTATATCCCTTGCGGGGTAGACAGACCCAACAGTCCTCAAGAGAAGAAGGGCCACATTCAGCTGTTTGGCTTAATGATAGAATTGAGATTCAAATAGTGACTGGTTGCTAGCCCATCGTCTAAAAGAGGAATCCCAAGTATGTAAGCCTATTTCTTAGTCGCTTTTTACGACATCCATGAGAAAGAGATTTTTTCCTTTGGTTCCGGGAACCACACTGCACCAAAAAGGGGAATCCCAAGTATATAAGCGTATCCAATATAAATTTTTTTCAGGTGCTTATCCACGACGAGCTATACGACCCCCGCGCTATAGCTTTGCACCCCACGGCGGGCTGGATGTTCTGGTCCGACTGGAACGAGAAGAAGCCTAAGATTGAACGGGCCAACTTAGACGGTACCGGCAGGGTTTTGCTGGTCTCAGAAAAACTGACCTGGCCCAATGGTATAGCTTTGGATTTGGTGAACAACAAACTTTACTGGGGTGACGCGAGGACTAGAAAAATTGAGGTAAGATATGCTTGTCTATACTAATATTATAAAGCTGAAGAGTTTGTTTGTTTGTTTGAACGCGCTAATCTCAGGAACTACTGGTTCGAATTGAAAAATTATTTTTGTGTTGAATGGACCATTTGTCGAGGAAGGCTTGACTAGGCTAACATCACGCTGTAACTATTAGGAGCGAAGATATAATGGAAAATGTGAAAAAAAAAACGGGGAAAATTATGCATCCTTGAGGGCTTCAATGATGCCCAAAATAACCATTCAGTAAATATATAAATTGATATCTCTGTCTTTGATTATCCGTTATCAGTTAAACTATATGTTGGTACTGTGGCGACATCTCTACGCCAAAAGTCATAACAACCGATCACGTGATGCTATCAGTCAAGAACAGCGAAAAGTCTAAATCGCGCAAGCAATGATTTCACGGATTGGAGCATATACACAACCTCCTACACAACATCGTTGGAGCCGCGGTTCCCCAGTTACACCTAGCCAATTAATTTCCTCTTGCAATTTGGTGTTAAAAAATAAAAATTACAATTTGATTTGATTGTTTAAGATAACTTCTACAATTATCTCTGGTTGCATTCTTAGCTATATAGCTTTAAAGCCTATTTTTGCAGAGCTATTAAATCCGCCTATTGTTTATTACTAATTGAAAATGTATTAATTAATTAATTAATTAATAATATATTTCTTCTAGGTTTGCAATATGGACGGCACCAATAGAAAGGAACTCCACAGCGCTGACATCCTTCACATATTCGGTGTCACATTGCTCGGGGAACATCTCTACTGGTCCGACATGCAACGGCGGACGTTAGACAGGATCAACAAGAACACAGGTATTGTTGATTCATGTATGAATGAGAAGGAGACAGCTATACAGGGTGAATTGGATAAATTTAACTGTTAAGTGTACTCATCTAAAGGATATTTAAAAACGTTAAAAGAAAAATATCAGTTCATATTTCAGAAAGTAGGAAAAAAAATAAAAGTATAAAAATTCCATCGTGCGATTTGATAGGATTTTAATCTCAATGTAATGGAATTTAGGTTGAATGTCGCAATGCACTATGGCCATGCGGAGTTCAGTAGATAGCGTAAACGGTTAGTAACCATTTCGCACTGTGAATCTTGACTTGATCTTGATACTAGAAAAATAATTCATTTTTCAGACATTTATTTACATGTTGAGTTTTAATTTCTTTTTGTAGTTTTGGTCTTTAATAAAGCGTGTGACGTAGTTTTTGAGGATTTTTTAAATGTGAAAATGATGACGTTTGATTTAAATAAAAATAGGCTCAAACGGCTCAGAAGCATGGGTATAGTCTATGTTTAAAAGGATGCAGTTGTTTTAAATGTCACCCTGTATAATAGAACCGTAGACTACCAGCTAACTCGAGGCTACACTCTTAAACGGGTAACGGCTTAGGATTACCTGCAAAGGTTGCAGAGGTCAGATGGGAGTCACGTGTAAAAACCTGAGACACTATCCAAGATCCATAATCCAGGCTCCTCTAGAGAGGAGACAGCCGGGCCTAACCAGGAGCCTGGATGACCTAAAACAAGTAGGAAGAATATCTATGTTTATTTTTTCTGTTCACAGGCCTAGACCGGCAGACGGTTGTGGAACAAATGGCCAACATGATGGGGATAAAGGCTTTCAAACTCGGGGAGCCGCTCGGCTGGAACCGCTGCGCGGACGACAACGGGGGCTGTTCACATCTCTGCTTCAATCGACCGAACGATTATGTGTGTAGCTGTCCGCTGGGTGAGAATCACTTTTATTTATGTGGATAACATAATATAAAATGTGCCGTGTGGTTCCCGGTACGATTACAAAAAAGAATAGGACTACTCCATCTCCTTCCGACGGATGTCGTAAAAGGTGACTAAGGGATAGGCTTATAAACTTGGGATTCCTCTTTTAGGCGATGGACTAGCAACCTGACACTATTTGAATCTCAATTCTATCACTAAGCCAAACAGCTGAGCGTGGCCTATCAGTCTTTTCAAGACTGGTGGCTCTGTCTACCCCGCTAGGAATATAGACATGATCATATGTATGTATGTACGTATATAAAATCACGGTTTTTTGTCCTGGAGGGGTAGGCATAGACTACATCTTTCCACTTGTCATGATCCGTGCAAACTTATTTTGCTTCACCAAAATGGCTCTTGAGATGTTAACTGTAGCGTACCAAAGCATTTTAAACTTAATTGTTATGTTTTGTTAGTACAACTAAAAAAACAGCTTGGCAGAAATGTTAAAAACTGATAGTATTTCACGCTCACCAAATCGCGGGTAAAATCTATGCCACCAAATTATAACAATAGAATTATCCTAAGCTTATTAACATAAACAAAAAGGCCGCCTTTTGTACATTACCTTAACAAAAGGCGGCCTTTTTGCTTTATGCAATTACTTCCAGACAACCACATCATTACGCTCAGGTGTAGCTTAATCTGATCTCTCTAGAGTATTAATTTATATGAAACAGTATTAATTCTTCCTCGGCTGTCTTTATATATTATGATAATGATAATTTTACAGGTTTGGAACTAGGTAAAGATAGGAAGAACTGCGTGGAGCCCGAGGCTTTTCTTTTGTACAGCCGCAAGAATGTCATCGGGAGGATCAGCATCGAGAATGATGATAACGATGCGGTTCTGCCTATCAAAGACCTCAAGGAAGTGAGGTGAGTGATGGAGATATCTTTGATATGCCATGTTAACAGAAGTATATTGAGAGTGTCGCTAGTCGAATATATAAGGCGTCCCGTTAAAATGAAGACGCAGATTCCAATCCTAACTCACTCATGACTCTTTTCTGAGTTGTGTACATTAGTTTGAGTGCTAACCAATGCGCTTGCGGTGAAGAGAAAACATTGTGAACCAAACCTTGATTCAATATGGGTTATGTTTCCCTGAAAAAGTTGCGGAGGTTGGACGGTAGTCGCTTAGTGTCCAAACCTGATTTATCCAGCCTCCGTAGCGTGGCACGCGCGATGCTGTTTTTATCGCGCAAAAAACTATCGCTTTCGCGTCGTTAATAGCATTCAATTAAATTAATTAGCATGGTCAAGGGCACACCCCGTGACCCTCAGGAGAGATGGAAATGTGACCGAGAGAAAGCAGACTTCAAAAGAAGTGTTTCTTCAAAACAACTGCTAATTTATATTGGCTTAGTTTAGTATGGTTTGTCTTTAAGAGAATGTTTGTACATTTCATCAATTTCTTTGGAATTATTTTGTCCTTCTTCCGAAGGTACATAAAACCAATGGTCCATGTAAACTAATAACTCAATAAAAAAACAAACATACATATAGTTGCGTCTCAGAGCCAACAGTTGAAAAGATTGATAGGCAACTTTCAGCTTAATGATTGAATTGAGATTCAAATAGTGACAGGTTGCAGTCCATCGCCTAAAAGTAGAATCCTATGTTTATTAACCAATTTTAGTCGCCTTTAACGACATCCATCGCAAAGAGATGAAGTGGTCCTATTATTATTTTTTTAATGCCGGGAACCACACGGATAAAAGATGGCTAATTTTTCCGCTTGTTTTTAGCGCATTGGCCGTCCACGTCTCCGGTTTGAAGCTGTACTGGTCAGACAGCAAAACTAAGACGATAAGCCGATGTTCAATTAACGGCACAAACATTGAGAGGATATTAGATTGGACCGGGTTGGTGGAAGGTGAGTTGTTGTTACAATTTATTTTTATAGTTGGCTAAAGGCCGCCCATCATTTTGTCCGCGTGGAAAAAAGGCCTATGTGTTATTCTGGGTATTCAGCTACCTACATACCAAATTTCATTGAGTTGTAATTTGAGTTGTTTAGTAGTAATCGCGTGAAAGGGTAACAAGCATCCATTGGATACATATCATTCAAAGATATATATAGATCCAACTAGCATTTTCCCGCGTTAATTTAGCGCCATCAAAATAAAGTGACGAATTAAATGCCACCTACACAAACCACCGAATTAAACGCCACTTGCAAAAAGCGACGAATATAGCGCCATCGCCAAAAGAATACTGATTTTTCGCTAATTCAACGGAAAATATAGTTTTTACCGGGATGAAAGGTACCTTTCAAAGATAATTCTTGAAATATCACGTGTTTATTCCTACTTCGAGACTAGATCAATCTGTGTAATCAGTCCCGCACATATTTATTATTCATAGTTTAATCCTTTAAAACTTACGCTATTTTTTACATAATAGCTTAGGATTGTGGCAACACCATCAAGTGAAATACAAAAACGACTAACTAATGAACGTTATCTAGGCTTAGCAATTGACGAATCAGCCCAAAACATCTACTGGACGGACACGGCGACCCAACGCATAGAAGTGGCCCGGCTGGACGGCTCCAGCCGACGGACGCTTATTTGGCAGACCCTGAAGAAACCAAAGAGCATCGCACTGGATCCTAGAAAAGGGTAAGTATTGTCTGTGGTGTGGTATATAACCAGAATATTTTTTTGCACAGAAATTTACACATTTACAAGAAATAGTACAATATAATATATAAAAGTAATATAAGTAATACAGAGTGACTTTTAATTCAACTGCATAAACTTAACTGTTGAGTGTACTCATCTAAAGGATATTTAAAATCGTTAAAAGAAAAATATCGGTTCATATTTCAGAAAATACGAAAAAAAATAAAAGTATCAAAATCCACGATCCTAAATACGTCATATCACCCCGGCCGGCGGAAAAGCGACGCGTAAGATTCAGAGGTCAACGACACAATTCATTCAGCTGAGCGATCTCGACAACTCTGTACTTTACTTCATCTTGATACTAGAAAAATAATTTATTTTTCAGACATTTATTTACATGTTTAGTTTTAATTTCTTTTTGTAGTATTGGTCTTTAATAAAGCGCATGACGTAGTTTTAGAGGGTTTTTTAAATGTGAAAATGATGACGTTTAATTTAAATAAAAATAGGCTCAAACGGCTCAGAAGCATGGGTATAGTCTATGTTTAAAAGGATGCAGTTGTTTTAAAAGTCACCCTGTATATAAAAGTAATATAAATAATATATTATAAATGAAAAAAATCCCAGTGATGCCATGAAACAATGCTGAGGAATCACCTAAATTATGTAGCCATAATCCAAATTTGTAAGGTTTCTATGCAAACAGATGTTAGAAGGCAATCGTTCTTTGTTTATAAATCTAACCTCATCCGTGATCATAGTCATGTCAGAAAAAGAAAGAACGTGACCAGAAAAAATGCTTAAATTTGGAAAAAAAAATTGTATCTTATAGGATCAGGGAGCCTACATCTTTCGCCATTTCAAAATACTTACTTACTACTTACTTTCAGCTTCATGTATTGGTCAGAGCTGGGGTCTAAGAACATAAAGCGCGCCGGTATGGACGGCTCTAACCCCTCCGTCATCATAGAGCAAGCCGGACGCGCGCACGCTCTGGCCATAGACTACGAGCGGAGAGCACTCTTCTGGGCGGCGTTGGACCCGCCGACCATAGAGTACGCCTTTCTGAACGGAACTGGAAGGAAGACGCTCATTTCGAATGTGTCTATGCCCTATGCGCTTACATTGTATAAGGATACGGTGTTTTGGGGTGATTGGAATACTGGTGAGTTTTATTTGTTGCTAAACTGTTTTGTTTTGGAATAATATTATAGGCTAAGATATCCCAGCTCTGTATTATTGCGCTTAAACAAATGAGTAATAGCATAGACAGAGATGTTTCCCTGTTTAAAGATGTCCACTTTTCACACAACGCAAGGATCCACTATGATAACGTAGTGGATTCTTGCGTTGTGTGAAAAGTGTCAATGTCATTGTCAGTATAAATTGACAATGACAAATAAAATAGTCTTCGATGTAAAATAGGTTTCGAATATATCTTATATTACTTTGACAATGAATTGAACAGCTGACTGTTTACTTCAAGCTCTTTCATGTAATACACCACACATAGCTAACTAATACTTAATTACCTCATCCCCAGGCGTAGTAGAATCCGCCAAGAAAGTGGACGGCAGCTCCCGCCGCCGCGTGCAGTCGCGCCTGGACTACATCTCGTCCCTGAGCGCGTGGACGCGGCGCGGCAGCAACCAGTGCGGCGTCGACAGCGGCGGCTGCCAGCACCTGTGTCTGCCCGCGCCCCAAGCCTTCCGCTGCGCCTGCGCCGCGCACTACCGGCTGCGGCCCGACAACCTCACGTGCTCCGGTGACTATATACAGGGGGAGACAGCGGCGGCTGCAGCACTGCGCCGCGCACTACCGGCTGCGGCCCGACAACCTCACGTGCTCCGGTGACTATATACAGGGGGAGACAGCGGCGGCTGCAGCACTGCGCCGCGCACTACCGGCTGCGGCCCGACAACCTCACGTGCTCCGGTGACTATATACAGGGGGAGACAGCGGCGGCTGCAGCACTGCGCCGCGCACTACCGGCTGCGGCCCGACAACCTCACGTGCTCCGGTGACTATATACAGGGGGAGACAGCGGCGGCTGCAGCACTGCGCCGCGCACTACCGGCTGCGGCCCGACAACCTCACGTGCTCCGGTGACTATATACAGGGGGAGACAGCGGCGGCTGCAGCACTGCGCCGCGCACTACCGGCTGCGGCCCGACAACCTCACGTGCTCCGGTGACTATATACAGGGGGAGACAGCGGCGGCTGCAGCACTGCGCCGCGCACTACCGGCTGCGGCCCGACAACCTCACGTGCTCCGGTGACTATATACAGGGGGAGACAGCGGCGGCTGCAGCACTGCGCCGCGCACTACCGGCTGCGGCCCGACAACCTCACGTGCTCCGGTGACTATATACAGGGGGAGACAGCGGCGGCTGCAGCACTGCGCCGCGCACTACCGGCTGCGGCCCGACAACCTCACGTGCTCCGGTGACTATATACAGGGGGAGACAGCGGCGGCTGCAGCACTGCGCCGCGCACTACCGGCTGCGGCCCGACAACCTCACGTGCTCCGGTGACTATATACAGGGGGAGACAGCGGCGGCTGCAGCACTGCGCCGCGCACTACCGGCTGCGGCCCGACAACCTCACGTGCTCCGGTGACTATATACAGGGGGAGACAGCGGCGGCTGCAGCACTGCGCCGCGCACTACCGGCTGCGGCCCGACAACCTCACGTGCTCCGGTGACTATATACAGGGGGAGACAGCGGCGGCTGCAGCACTGCGCCGCGCACTACCGGCTGCGGCCCGACAACCTCACGTGCTCCGGTGACTATATACAGGGGGAGACAGCGGCGGCTGCAGCACTGCGCCGCGCACTACCGGCTGCGGCCCGACAACCTCACGTGCTCCGGTGACTATATACAGGGGGAGACAGCGGCGGCTGCAGCACTGCGCCGCGCACTACCGGCTGCGGCCCGACAACCTCACGTGCTCCGGTGACTATATACAGGGGGAGACAGCGGCGGCTGCAGCACTGCGCCGCGCACTACCGGCTGCGGCCCGACAACCTCACGTGCTCCGGTGACTATATACAGGGGGAGACAGCGGCGGCTGCAGCACTGCGCCGCGCACTACCGGCTGCGGCCCGACAACCTCACGTGCTCCGGTGACTATATACAGGGGGAGACAGCGGCGGCTGCAGCACTGCGCCGCGCACTACCGGCTGCGGCCCGACAACCTCACGTGCTCCGGTGACTATATACAGGGGGAGACAGCGGCGGCTGCAGCACTGCGCCGCGCACTACCGGCTGCGGCCCGACAACCTCACGTGCTCCGGTGACTATATACAGGGGGAGACAGCGGCGGCTGCAGCACTGCGCCGCGCACTACCGGCTGCGGCCCGACAACCTCACGTGCTCCGGTGACTATATACAGGGGGAGACAGCGGCGGCTGCAGCACTGCGCCGCGCACTACCGGCTGCGGCCCGACAACCTCACGTGCTCCGGTGACTATATACAGGGGGAGACAGCGGCGGCTGCAGCACTGCGCCGCGCACTACCGGCTGCGGCCCGACAACCTCACGTGCTCCGGTGACTATATACAGGGGGAGACAGCGGCGGCTGCAGCACTGCGCCGCGCACTACCGGCTGCGGCCCGACAACCTCACGTGCTCCGGTGACTATATACAGGGGGAGACAGCGGCGGCTGCAGCACTGCGCCGCGCACTACCGGCTGCGGCCCGACAACCTCACGTGCTCCGGTGACTATATACAGGGGGAGACAGCGGCGGCTGCAGCACTGCGCCGCGCACTACCGGCTGCGGCCCGACAACCTCACGTGCTCCGGTGACTATATACAGGGGGAGACAGCGGCGGCTGCAGCACTGCGCCGCGCACTACCGGCTGCGGCCCGACAACCTCACGTGCTCCGGTGACTATATACAGGGGGAGACAGCGGCGGCTGCAGCACTGCGCCGCGCACTACCGGCTGCGGCCCGACAACCTCACGTGCTCCGGTGACTATATACAGGGGGAGACAGCGGCGGCTGCAGCACTGCGCCGCGCACTACCGGCTGCGGCCCGACAACCTCACGTGCTCCGGTGACTATATACAGGGGGAGACAGCGGCGGCTGCAGCACTGCGCCGCGCACTACCGGCTGCGGCCCGACAACCTCACGTGCTCCGGTGACTATATACAGGGGGAGACAGCGGCGGCTGCAGCACTGCGCCGCGCACTACCGGCTGCGGCCCGACAACCTCACGTGCTCCGGTGACTATATACAGGGGGAGACAGCGGCGGCTGCAGCACTGCGCCGCGCACTACCGGCTGCGGCCCGACAACCTCACGTGCTCCGGTGACTATATACAGGGGGAGACAGCGGCGGCTGCAGCACTGCGCCGCGCACTACCGGCTGCGGCCCGACAACCTCACGTGCTCCGGTGACTATATACAGGGGGAGACAACGGCGGCTGCAGCACCTGCCCTGTTAACTAGACATCTTCACGAATTAGTTCATACTAGCGTCAATAGATGGCGTTATTTGGAATTGCAGTACCGATACATTCGAATTCGCCGTTAGATGGCGCTATTCAAACATAGTATTTCAAGCACTTTTTCAAAAATAATAATGTTTTTTTTTGTCAACAGAACCAGAAGAGTTCCTGCTTTTCGCCCTGAAGAACTCCATAGGGAGGCTGTACATGACATACGGGGAGTGCCCCGACGCGTACATACCGGTCACTGGATTGAAGAATATTAAGGCGATTGAATACGACCCTACTAACAAGTAAATATACATACATACATATGGTCACGTCCATATCCCCTGCGGGGTAGACAGAGCAAACAGTCTCGAAAAGACTGAATGGCCACGTTCAACTATTTGGCTTGATGATTGGATTGAGATTCAAATAGTGACAGATTGCTAGCCCATCGCCTTAAAAAAGAATCCGAAGTTTGTAAGCCTATCCCTTGGTCGCCTTTTACGACATCCATTGGAAAGAGTTGCAGTGGTCCTATTCTTTTTTGTATTGGTGCCGGGAACCACACGGCACTAACAAGTAAATTATATTAACCCTTCGTAAGCTTTAGGCCGTATCCGGGCATGTACTAGGAATGCTTTGTTCCGGATCCGTCCAAATGCACTCGTCGTAGTTTTTACACAAATATAATATCTAATAACAAGAAATAAGGTGTTTTATTATTTGAAATGTATTTCTAACGAATGAAGCCGTCATAGACAACTGTCAAATATGAATTTCATCCGTTCATTTAGCTAACCAAGTCATTTCAAATTGTGACTTCGTTGTGTTGCAAAGTGACTGAAGAACGTGTGAGAAAACTCGTCTTTTTTGGCTGTAATTACAAACAGGTATGTAAATGTTTTTATTTCGTTATTATATAGTTACTTTCGAAGCAATTACGTGTAAAAGTTTATAGATTTAGTAAAAAAAGAAGGATTTTAGCTTTTTCAAAAGTAGATGGAGTGTGTTACATATTTCTTTCGTGTTAGTTTATGCATTATATCCAATACCTCTGTAATGGATATAATTGGTTTTAGATAGTAAATTTATTATACTATTGAAATACACTAACTTTTTTACAATAAATACATGGATTTTGTAAATATCTTATATTTTTCAAGACTGAGAATCCGTTACACGCACACATACGCACTATGTCCGCCATCTTACTTGTGTCGTACACTGTCTGTGTATTGTATCGCGACGCTAATATACAGCATGCTTTCAAAAGCCTCTGTGATTTATTCATTGATTGAAACTAAATCTACGAAATTTATTTTATTGGTTTTAGTCAAAATGTCGTTTGGTTTTGATGACATGATGTCATGATAGTTGGGAGATGGTATACAGGATCTACGCTCCGGTAACTCGTATCGCGCTGTGTTTTAGCTCGTTAGTTTTGTCTCCGTGAGCACTTTCTGATGAAGTGACATCGAGGGTCTGATGATGCAGTCGGAAGGTGGTATACAGGATCTACGCTCCGGTAACTCGTATCGCGCTGTGTTTTAGCTCGTCAGTTTTGTCTCAGTGAGCACTTTCTGATGAAGTGACATCGAGGGTCTGATGATGCAGTCGGAAGGTGGTATACAGGATCTATGCTCCGGTAACTCGTATCGCGCTGTGTTTTAGCTCGTTAGTTTTGTCTCCGTGAGCACTTTCTGATGAAGTGACATCGAGGGTCTGATGATGCAGTCGGAAGGTGGTATACAGGATCTACGCTCCGGTAACTCGTATCGCGCTGTGTTTTAGCTCGTCAGTTTTGTCTCAGTGAGCACTTTCTGATGAAGTGACATCGAGGGTCTGATGATGCAGTCGGAAGGTGGTATACAGTATACAGGATCTACGCTCCGGTAACTCGTATCGCGCTGTGTTTTAGCTCGTTAGTTTTGTCTCCGTGAGCACTTTCTGATGAAGTGACATCGAGGGTCTGATGATGCAGTCGGAAGGTGGTATACAGTATACAGGATCTATGCTCCGGTAACTCGTATCGCGCTGTGTTTTAGCTCGTTAGTTTTGTCTCCGTGAGCACTTTCTGATGAAGTGACATCGAGGGTCTGATGATGCAGTCGGAAGGTGGTATACAGGATCTACGCTCCGGTAACTCGTATCGCGCTGTGTTTTAGCTCGTTAGTTTTGTCTCCGTGAGCACTTTCTGATGACATCGATGTCTGGTTTGAATACATGCTAATAATTTTATTTTATTGACAGATTAAAATGGAACCCCAAACCCCAAGTACTTCCAGAAGCATGTTTGTCGGCTTGGAGGTGACTAGAACTCCTCAGGGATCCCTTATTCGGGGCAGAGATGTAGTCTTGGAGACATCTGGATCAGGGAGGATTAGAGTATGTTATTTTCCAGTTTTGTTAACTTTCCCTTTTACTTTAAAAACAAAAACTGATTATTTCGTATATTTTATTACAGCCTTGGCGGCCCCAAAATTTATCTGTGGAAGGCGAAGCCATAGAGATCGTGGATGAGTTGGTCCATGGCGGCGAAAAAGTAGCTGCTGTAAGAATGGTTTTCTTTTTTTTGATAACTTTAGTAGATGTTCAACTTTTTTTTAACTACCAAGATAATAATATGTCGAGATGTATACTAACTTATTGCTCACTTATTGATGTCTATTGTAAGGATTATCGAAACAAAATATTACCTATTATCACAACATGCAATGTTATTTACAAAATAATTATTTTTTAGGTACCAGAGGAACGTACGAAAGGTCAGCCGCGTAATCTTTTTGGCCGAGAACCTGTAAGTTTCATTTTCATAACACTCTTTGAAAGTATAAATTACTTGCATTGAGAAAGGGATTTTTATTTATTGCCGCTCTCATCGTGCACCGGACTATCTGATAGAAATCTAGTCCATCCAGTAACTAAGGTAATGTAACTAAGGGTGTTTGGTTTGTGCTTCAATAACACAATTCTGCTAAAATTGGCAATGCGGTATGAATGTATTGTAACTTCATTGATATAAAGGTGTTTGGTGTATGCTCAATAACGTAATTCAGCGAAATTGGCAATATGGCATGAATATATTGAAAGTTAATTGAATAAAAATGAACAGGAATCTCTATTCCTGTTCATCGTTGGGATACACTAATTATTCCTTTTTATAAAAATATTGTGGTTGGCATCTCTAACAATACCCGCTTTTGTTATGTTTGTGTGTATGCTTGCATGTGGTTTAGGGTTTGGTTTTTTTAATAGGATGAAGACATACTGGATCCTGAGCTGGCTGAAGAATTAGCCATCGACTCTGGAAGTGATGAGGATGCCGAGGAAGAATTGACTCTCGATCAGTTACAGCAGATGTTGGAATCAGATGACGATTTTATTGAAGATGAAGTTAGTGAGGAGCCATTGACTTGGTCATCTGATTTTAACGAATTTAGAGGGGTCAGGGAGGACTTCAACGAAGAAGCTGGTCCTAAAATTGAGGGAACAAGTCCTTTAGGCTTGTTTACTCAAATTTGGGACCAGCCTCTGATGGATTCTATTGTCCACGAAACGAATCATTACGCTTGGGAAACAATAACCGGTTTCTTTGAAACCGGAGACTCCATGCCAAGTAAATCTCGCATGAACGACTGGGTGGAAACTTCGGTTTCCGAACTATATAGGCTTATAGGTGTGATGATATTTATGTCAATATGTGTAAGAAGTAGGTTAGAGGAATATTGGATGACGGGTGTGATGGGTATGCCGGAGTTTCGAAAACTGATGTCAAGGGATCATTACGTAATGCTCTTAAAATTTTTGCACTTTACTGATAACAACAACATACATGTACAGGGGCGTGATAAGAAAATAGCTAAAATAAAACCTATTATAGATTATTTAAATAAAAAATTCCAGTCCATTTACGTGCCTCACAGAGAAGTATCGATAGACGAATCGTTGCTGCTTTGGAAGGGTCATTTAAGCTGGAAACAATGCATTCGTTCCAAAGCAGCTCGATTCGGTATCAAAAGTTATGAACTCTGTGAGGCCGTAACTGGATACGTAGTAAATTTAATTTTGTATGCCGGCAAAGGCACGACAACTGCAGAAACGGTTTACGGGTTTACTACATCCACTGCCAAAATAGTCCTTGAGCTTTTCAAGAACTATTTAGGCAAGGGATATACCCTGTTCATGGACAATTTTTATAATTCTGTTCCTCTGACCCAATTTCTAAAAAAACATAAAACTGACGTAGTCGGTACTCTGAACCGTCGCCGAAAAGACACGCCCGTAGAAATCCAAAATTTGCAGGATAAAAGGATGGCTAGGGGTAGTGTGGTAAGTAGACACTGTGGTGATGTATCCGTCATAGCATGGAAAGATGTGAAGCTTGTCACCACTGTATCTACTTACCACAAAACAGATATGGCTCCAGGGCACAGGGCTGGCCAACCCTGCTCCAAACCAGTCGTGGTCCATGAATATAATAAATACATGGGAGGCGTCGATCTCAAAGATCAAAAGCTAAGCATGTATTTATTAGAAAGAAAGAGGGGAATCAAATGGTATATTAAAGTTTTTAGACGTCTTTTAAATATATCTATTTTAAATGCATATATTATATATTGTGCTAACATTGGCCAGCATAAAAAAATGACTCACCGCCAATTTCGTTTCAAGCTTGCTGAAGAGCTCTGCTTAGAATTCGGACAAAACGTCTCCTCACGTTCGCGCCAGGTCCCCATCCCCACCTGTAGCAGGCTGAACAGGGATTTTAATCATTTCCCTGTTCATAATGAGGTGACCGAGGAGCGAACCAAAAAACAAGATAAATTTAAGAGGGGACGTTGTGTTAGATGCAGGCAAAAATGTAACATCGCGTGCAGTCATTGCACGGTGTATATTTGTGTTGGCCAATGTTGGCTTGAGTATCATACTTTAGAAAATCTATAGTTTGTAAATTACTTCTGTAGTTACATATATATAAAATATATAATTAAATATTATCTATTTATTTATATTAGTTATATATTTATATAAAATGTGTGATGTAGTAGTCAACACACCAGACTGCTACTTCCAGGTCTCGGGTTCGATCCCCAGTCAGGTCAAGTTGGTAAATTATCTTTTTCATATTGACTTCTGATCTTGGGTGTTTATCTATTTATGTATACATTATTTTATTTTTAAATATTAATATTAGGATTATTGTTTAAAAATACTTTTTTCTCTTTGATCCCTTCTTTCTTAGGACTGCACTGGTTTGGTCTACGGGTTATAAGATACATAGAATGAATATACAAATAAAATAAAAAAAAAAAAAATTCAAAGCCCTTCAGGCGAGTAGGCGACCAATACTGTTGAAAAGAGTTTCTTTCGGCGTTTCTTCTCTTGCAGTGGTCGGTTACGAAGCGCTAGTAGTCTTTAGCTTTGAAAGAATTAATAATTTTAAATTTGAGTTTTGAATACATATCTATTTAATTTATCTAAATCGATAATTTTTACATGTAATTTGACGTAAAAAAGTGCCTACAAAGGCCTATTTTCTGAATAAACGTTTGAGTTTGGTTACAGTCGGCTTGAGCTCGATCGAACGCATGCGTGTTTTGAGTCCAAACATGCTTTGTTTAAAATTTAAGTTGACGTCATTTAGAGACACTGCTGCAGTGCAGTTTGGTGCCTATTCTTCTGTTATCCTATTCTTCACTTGCGCTTCTGAATTTGTGTAAACTTTTTTGCATATGAATATTCTGCAGACTGTTTAAATAACACCCTTTTAAAACGTTGTTGTTATCAGTAAAGTGAAATGATGGGAATCTAAAATTTCGATTCCTACGCAAAATTTTTTTGTTTAATTTGAATTCATAATTCATTAAAAATAAGTATTTTTTTTTACAAAACAACCGACTTCAACACTATTCCCTATCTCAAAAATTACTGAACCGATTTTGATGAAAGTATTTTTTTTCAATAAGTCTTTATATATTACATAGTTCTTATCATTATAGATTTATTGAAAAAAAAAACTTATCAAAAACAGTTCAGTAATTATTTTTACAAAATTGTAATTTTATTTTTATTTTTTCATTGGTAAAAATAATTCCTAGTATGTACTATGAATCATTGGTAAAAATAATTACTAGTATGTACTATGAATTGAATAGGTTTAGAGTAGTGGAAACCAATAAACATTGTACATTTTTGTATTCCAATAAAAGAAACATTTTAATCAACATTTTATTTTTATTTTTACAAGACACTCTTTTCCAAATTACTAACGTGCACAACTAAAAACAAACATCCTGTAGATATGCCCAGATCCGACCTAAAGCAGTTAGACAAACATTGACAGTGGACGGATACGGCCATCAGCAGTTAGGCGTTAACCACATGCCGCCATTTTGTCCAGATACGGCCATCAGCAGACAAGCAAGGCAAACAAGTCACGCACACAGACATACATTTTTCTAGTTTTTGGCTATGGTTTTTCGCTCATTTTCTCTAGGCAAGCTATATATGTCTGATATAAAAACGAAACTACAATTTTTCGTGTTTGCCACACTGCCCTTACAGTTGAGCAAAGACAAATGTAAGTGAATGAACGAGCCAATTGAAAAAATGATAGTTTTCTAGGTAAGTTTTCAGTTTTTAGTAGAAATATACTATTTTAAGACATTTAGATACATTTTACTTGTTGTTTTGTGAAGCCAAATACATTATTTACGATTACAATGCCTCAAATAAATCTACATTTCAATATTTTCATGGTAATAGAAGTATAAAGTTTGCGTTGTAGAAGTTGCAAAATGGCGAAATCGTGATTCTTACTGGATTATTTGTGAAGACGATTTTAGAGAATTTTACTTGGGACATAATAACTTTTTGGCACCATTAAATTCCTCAATTATTGGACTTTGTGGAATAGTAAACAAAAACAGAATATATGAAAGATGTAAATTGCAAAATCAGTAAAATATTTACAATGGATAATTTTTCGGTAAGTTTTGAATTCAGTGACCTAAATATAATAAACGCAAGTGTTTTTTCGCATCAAAATTTATTGCATATGATTCTTCATTTATATATCTTTAAAAAAAAATAAATTTTTGGGTAGGTCCCAAATAATTATATACAGATATACAACAAAATCTAAGACACTGCGCGCCCGTCCGCCGCGGCGCTTGAACGCCGCAGACGAGGTGCGCAGTTTGCGTATAGCCGCCGCAGCTGAAGGGTTAATAAGCTTTTCTTAATGTTGTTAACCGTAAAAGCCCTTGGATCAAAATTAATCTTGTTTTGTCATACATACAAAGATACAATCACGTATATATATCCCTCGCGGGGTAGACAGAGCCAACTGTCTTGATAAGGCTGACTTAGACGAACGTACCTTGATGAAATCAGTGACATTTTGGTACAAAAGTTGTTATAGATTAAGGTTTCTGTTGTTGATATAATATTATTATGTACCAAATAAACATCTTTTCTTTCTTTAAACAAAAAATGTTTTTTTTTTTACAGGACCTTATACTGGATAGAAGAAGACTCCCACTCAATCCGTGGCGTTCCCATCTCTTACTACTCCACGTCCGCCATTACAGACTCTTATGTCGTCGTGGAAGGGATTCCCCGCCCGTTTCACATGGTCCTGGACGTATTGGGACAAGCGTTGTACTGGACTGGACTAGATTCGGATTGTATAAACGCTACGTCTGTGCGAAATACAAGTCTGACCGGAGTCATTGTTCGCGGTGAGAACATGATGCCCAGACATTTGGCGTTTCATCAGACGAAAAGGTAATTTGATTATTTTCATGTTTGTTATGTCCTCGTAAGAAGTTTACGCCCTTTTCAATGGTTCTGGACATATTAGGATAGACATTGTAATGAACTAGCCTAGATTTGTATTGTATTATGCGGTGTTTGACTAAAAATTAACATTTCTGGCATTCTATAATAACTTTTAATCGATGGCCTCCATTTTTAAAGAAATTTCTAGGGCCTTCTTTGCGTAAACACTTTCCTGAAAACCGCATCAAAATCGGTTCAGCGAAACGCGAGATAATCAAGGACATACCAACCACATTTTTTTTTTGAAGGCGGTTAAAAAACCACTTTTGTTTAGATTTCAAAATAAATGGCACGTGTTAAATGTAAAATCATGTCACATTTTTTTATTTCTTGGAAATGGAATATTTTATTTGTTTATAAATATTACATACAATTGTTTATAATTAATCAGAAAAGTACTAAAAATAAATATACCTAATTAAATAATTTAAACTAATATTAATTATTTTATAATAATAAAAAAACTATTCTAAATTACAAGCTAAAAACAAATTCTAATCTTGGAAATAGTTGAAATCTTGGTAAAAATAACGTGTTTCTATTTCAGATTCTTAATTTGGAACGATGTAGGTCTAGGCGCTATAATGCGCTCCAATGTAGACGGCACCGGTCGCGTAGAACTGGCGCGGGCGAGCAACGCGACCGCGCTCGCGCTTGACCAAGCCACTTCTATCGTCTACTGGGCAGTCAGCACTAAGATCTATGCCGTTGATTTATCCGATAACAAAACGTAAGTATTTAAACGTGGAACCATTTCTGTACGCGGTCATGTAACAATGACTATTTTCAAAGTTATGTACATTAGTTTTATGACTAAACGGTGCTTATACGGTGAGGGAAAACATCGTGAGGAAACCTGCACATTCAGGCAACTGGATGTGGTTAAGTTCCCCTGCAATGGTTATGGAGGTCAGATGGGAGTCGCTTCGTTTAAAAACCTGACTCACCCAATCCAGGATCAAACATAATAAAAAAATTATAATAATAAAACGTTTATTTATCTCACACAATTTGTACAGTTATCCTTAAAAATAGGCAAAATACAAAAGTATGGATGGAAAATTGAGAGAATGCTGTCCGAGATACGTTTCAAAAGAAGCCTGTAGTACAGATCACCACATATCTGATAAAAGAAACGATTAGAGCGATATAATAATTACCAAAAATGAAAACAATGTACCAAGTTAAGAGAAAGATGAAAAATGTATTATATTTAAAAATACGATTAAGTGTATGTAGTCTAAATTTTAAAGCTTAACTCAACAAACTCAGTACAAATGCATTTGTAAAGAAGAAAAGTGTGTGTGTATGTGTCTATACATACATACATAAAATCACGCCTCTTTCCCGGAGGGGTAGGCAGAGACTACCTCTTTCCACTTGCCACGATCTCTGCATACTCCCTTCGCTTCATCAACATTCATGACTCTCTTCATGCAATCTCGGCGGTTTCGGGTACTTTCGACCTGACCCTTTACCAGGACGTCCTATATGTGTCTATAGACTAGAATAAGTAAGTTATCAAAACCACACGTGTCTGATAACAAAGCTCTCTCCAAATATAATACGACACTTTTTTATTGTTAGATATATTCAACACATTAGTCGACATAAACCTGCCCGCCGTTCCATATTATTTTATAATTGCGATGCCCAACAGGGTTCATATTGTACCTATTTATAAGCAGAATTGTAATTTAACTGATGTACTTTATGATATGCAATAAAGAATTTGAATCGAATTGAATTGAACAATATCGTTCGCAGCCGGCAAGTGTGGCAGGGCGGCTGGGTGTCGGCGCTGGGCGCGTACGGCGGCGCGCTGTACCTGGGCGCCGCGAGCGGCGAGCGCGCGCTCATGCGGCTGCCGCTGCACCGCCGCGACCTGCCCGCTGCGCCCGCGCTGCATGCTCGCGCGTACGCACTCGTCGCTGTTGCGCAGGTGGGTCACAGCTTCCTGCGGGGTAGGCAGAGTCGACGGTCTCGACGACAATACTGATACGGGCCACGGTCAGCTGTTTGGCTTGGTGATACAATTGAGATTCAAACAGGACAGGTTGCTAGCCTTAAAAATGAATCCCAAGTTTGTAAAAATATCCCTTAGTCGCCTTTTACGACATCCATAATAACGAGATGAAAAGGTCCTATTCTTTTGCAAATATATTAAGTATAGTATAAGATATATTAAGTGTAGTATAATAAGTAGGTAGCTGAAGACTCAGAATAACATATAGGTTACTTTTTATCTCGGAGTTCCAGCGGGGTTGATTGATTCCTCTAGTAAAGAATAAATTGATAATAAAACCTATTGTTGTTATAGAACTTAGACACGTTGTATAGCCTATCTGACAAGTACACATAATTGTGAAGTTGACGTTGTTGAAGAAAATGCTGCAGTGCAGTTTGTGACCGCTCCTTCTGCACTGACGCCTTGGAAGCGGCGGTAAACTTAGTTTTAAGTAATTTATTTGACGTCAACCAATGTTGTTGAACCATACGTTTTGACAATTATTAAGCGATATGAAGTATCCTATAATCACTACATAGTATAAAACAAAGTCGCTATTTTGGTCTGTTTGTCTGTATGCTTAAATCTTTAAAATTACGCAACGGATTTCGATGCGGTTTTTTGTAACAGTTAGAGTGATTCAAGAGGAAGTTATTTATGTATAATTCTTTCCGAATTTAGCACCCGTGCGAAGCCGGAGCGGGTCGCTGGTAATGAATAAATAATTTTGATGACACGTGATCACCTGCGGCAGGTTGCGCACGAGCACCCGTGCGCGGCGCACCCGTGCGGCCCCGCGCCCGGCGCGTGCGGCGGCGGCGGGCGCTGCGGCTGCGGGCTGGCGTGCGCGCCGCCGCCGCACTGCGCGCCCGGACACTTCCTGTGCGGCCAGGCGCGCCGCCCCGCCGCCGGGCTGTACTGCGTGCCGCTGGCCTGGAGGTGAGGTTGCATGATGAATTTTTGTTACAAAACAATATTTACATACAGTGGAAATGAGAGCGTTAAGAAGTTGGGTGTGAAATTGAGTGCCCAGATAAGGAACAGCGTGATAAGGGAATGTTGTGGTGTGAAAGAAGATGTAGTTACAGATAAGACAGTTTAAGAGGATATGTTGAGATGGTTCGGTCATGTGGAGAGGATGAATGAAAACAGGTTGACTAAGCAGATATACATGGAGAGTGTGGAGGGAAAGGTCGGAGTGGGAAGACCTAGACGAACGTATCTTGATCAAATTAAGGACGTCCTGGGTCAGGTAAAAGTACCCGAAACCGCCGAGCTTGCATGAAGAGAGTTATGAATGTGTATGAAGCGAAGGAAATATGTAGAGATCGTGGTAAGTGGAAAGAGGTAGTCTCTGCCTACCCCTCCGGGAAAGAGGCGTGATTTTATGTATGTATGTATTTACATGCCATACTTCTGGCGGAACATGTTAGTCTGGTTTTATTTATTTTTCATATTATGACAATGTCCAATAATGTGTTGTCCAACATCTAGTGTCCCAATAGATTGTTGAGCAAAAATCACGTCTTTTATTTTAAAAATTAACATACAAGCAAATATATACAATTTATAACAATTTCTACGCATGTAAGATCACATACTCGTATATTTCTAACACCCATTTGTACCATGTTTCAAGTAAATAAATATCATTTAATGAGAGTTATGAATATGGATGAAACGAAGGAAGTGTGCAGAGATCGTGGAAAGAGGTAGTCTCTGCCTCTTCTCCGGGGAAGGGGCGTGATTTTATGTATGTATATATGCATCCTTACCGCTGTGCGCCTGCAAGTATGGATCGTGGTTTATGTGAGTTAGGATTTTACACGAAGAGATTACCGACTGCAACGTTTGCTGGTAAACCTAACTAGTATTGGATACGTGGTTACATATTCAGTTGCCTGAATGTCAAGGTTAAGAACGTAAGAGCAGCGGAGGTGAGCTTATAGTGAATTCTTAATTCTTGTTAAGCGTTCGTCAATCAAATGTCAGTCTCCTTCCAACTACTTCCACTGTGTTTTATTGTAATTTTTATTTTTAAATACATATATACAATTACACCTTTATGTCTCACGGTGTAGACAGAAATAATAATTTTAAAAAGACTGAAATGCCACATTCATTCAATTCATTTGGGACCTTAGGAGGCCTTATAGTTCATTAGTTCAGTTAATTAATTTACATATGATATATATTTCATTTTTTTGTGGTCCATATATTGTATTAATTATTGTAAACAGCAGAGATAATAAGGAGTAGTTACATTTAGTCCTTTTCCACATTCGATCGTACATAGGCTTCGTCAGCATCTAAGCGAAGTTGACATAACCTTATTGAAACCATAGTCCGTTCCATAATTATTCAACATTTGCGACCAATACATAACGTCGTTGCTAGACAGGGGCTTTAGTTCTATATTCAATAGTTTAGTTTAAATTTGGAACGGCATTTAAAAAGACGAATCCCCCCGACATAACGTTATTGAAACGATAGCCAGTTCCATAATTATTCAACATTTGCGACGAATTTTTAACGTCGTTGCTAGACAGGGGCCTTAGTTCTATATTCAATAGTTTAGTTTAAATTTGGAACAGCATTTGAAATGAGAAATCCCCCCACCAGATGCGACGGGCAAGTGGACTGCCCGGACGGGTCGGACGAGGCGGCGGCGGCGTGCGGCTCGTGCGGCGGCGGCGTGCGCTGCGCGGACGGCGCGTGCGCCGCCTCGCTGGCCGCCTGCCGCGCCGGCGCGCTGTGCGCCGCGGCGCGCATGCCGCACGCCTTCCGGTCGCTATACACACATACATACATAGAATACCATTTATTGCAATATTAATAATATTGTGAAGTTGACGTTGTTGAAGAAAATGCTGACGCCTTGGAAGCGGCAGTAAACTTAGTTTTTAAGTAATTTATTTGACGTCAACCAATGTTGTTAAACCATACGTTTTGACAATTATTAAGCGATATATACCTAGTATCCTATAGTAATGAATAAAAATTTTGAATTTTGAATTTTGCACATCAAATTATATCAATAGATTTATCGTAAGGTTATGTTATGGTTGTGAACAAAAGTCGGCCTTGTCGCATTATGCAATTTCTTCCAAGCAGCCACAAGAATATTTCTTGAGATTTTTTTTCAAAGAAGATAATAATATATTTAAGATTTTCTACACTTGCGGCTTGCGAAGTTTTGCTCCCTAGCTGGCGTGCCAGTCAGTATTCCCACGAACCAACTAGCGTGCCGGTCACCACCATACTTAGGGATCTGGGTTCCATACATACATATAATCACGTCTATATCCCTTGCGGGGTAGACAGAGCCTACAGTCTTGCAAAGACTGATAGGCCACGTTCAGCTATTTGGCTTTAAGATATGATTGAGATTCAAATAGTGACAGGTTGCTAGCCCATCGCCTAAAAGAAGAATCCCAAGTTTATAAGCCTACCCCTTAGTCGGCTTTTACGACATCCATGGGAAAGAGATGGAGTGGTCCTATTCTTTTTTGTATTGGTACCGGGAACCGCACAACACTCTGGGTTCCGCTATTCTCTTTCCACTTCTTCCGGTCTAGGTACAGCCCCAAGGCGTTTGCTACTCGGCCAACACCTCCAGTAGAGCCGGTATAAACACACTGCCATCGCCGTCGCTCAAACCATTGCGTCTTCCTCCTGGCTTTGGTCCCATTTACTTCCTCACCATTTTGAAGAGGAGCCCGGGATGTACGGTTTACCCATGGATCCTGGAATGGGTGAGTCAGGTTTAAACACGAAGCGCATCGCCTGACTTACCCCTGCAACTTTTGTAGAGGATCGTTCTAGACTTGCAAGTTTAGTGTTTCAAAAATATAGCCATTCATCAAGTGTATCCATTTTAGTATATTTTATTAGATATTAGAGTTCCAGATTATTTATCAGCAGTACACCGCACTGAGTCGCACCAACTACATCTGGTCCTTCGAGCCGGATATGAACCAGCCACCTATGAATATATTTAGTTTGTTAACAAATTTATGTTTTTACAGATGCGACGAACGTTTGTGCATATCGCCTCACTTGCAATGCGATGGAACGCCGCATTGTGAAGACGGATCCGATGAAGCGCCCGCGAATTGCGTTAGACAAGAGGTAGTCATGAAACTTTGCTAACCTACCGCCTAAATAAAATTGATTTGCTGTAACAATCTGTACAGATAGATAATTAGCTGATAAACACTCTTCTTCGTTATCACCCCGTAGCATGGCACGCGCGGCGCCGTTTTTCACTTGTTTATCGCGCGAAATATGTCGCTATTCCGTTTCACGTCATAATAAAAAGTGAAACAGCAATAGTTTTTTGCTTTGCTACGGGCGCTGGGTCTTACTCATTGAGAAGACCTCGGAACTTAAGAATGTTTTTAGAAATTAAGTATAAGAATTATGTGTACATTTTTTCACAACCTAACCGTTTAACTCAAGTCCTATGCCACCGATATTTTGTCTCAATTTAACAACTGTTGTTGTTAACATGCATGTTAGTGTACACAATTCAAATTCAAAATATAATTATTATGGGACATCTCAAATATCGCTTAATTATTGTCATATCTTTTGGTTTCACAACATTCCGTTTCAAAAAATTGTTTGTTACATTTAGGAGAAGGTTTATAAATTCAATAAACTTTAAAAAAAAAACAGCACGGAGGCGGATTTTTTTTCTCTTTTTGCAAAAGTTACATGTTTGAATAGTATCTAGTGATGAAAATATTCTTGTTTGTTTGTTTGTTTGTAATATCTTTACTGTTGTTATATTGAATTGCTATTCTATTATTATATTTCCAGGCGCCTGGACGTCAATCGAGCGCGTTCGTAGTATGCGGCGCCATAGCCGGCGTAGCGGGCGGTGCATTCGCAGCGTTCGCAGCGCTGAAGCGCTGGAAACTGGTGCAGAGGAGACCGGTTAGACGCGCTGCCCAACCAGCCGCTCGAGCGATGAAGCCGCTGCATATTGAGGAGAGACGCCCGCTTGAATCTGCTAGCTGTACTCAGTGAGTTTTTAAATACATACATACATATGGTCACGTCTATATCCCTTGCGGGGTAGACAGAGCCAACAGGCTTGAAAAGACTGAATGGCCACGTTCAGCTATTTGGCTTAATGATGGAATTGAAATTCAAATAGTGACAGGTTGCTAGCCCATCGCTTAACTAAGAATCCCAAGTTTGTAAGCCTATCCCTTAGTCGTCTTTTACGACATCCATGAGAAAGAGATGGAGTGGTCCTATTCTTTTTGTATTGGTGCCGGGAACCACACGGCACGGTTTTTAAATAGTTAACATAATATAAATAATAAAATAAAGCACCAAAAAAAAGTACTCGAAACCGCCGAGCTTGCATGAAGAGAGTTATGAATGTGGATTAAGCGAAGGAAGTATGCAGAGTTCGTGGCAAGTGGAAAGAGATAGTCTCTGCCTACCCCTCAGGGAAAGAGGCGTGATATTATGTATGTATATAAATAATATAAATCACGCCTTTTTCCTGGAGGGCTAGGCAGAGACTACATCTTTTCACTGTCCACGATCTCTGCATAATTCCTTCGCTTCGTCCACATTTATAACTCATAAAATTTTGCTTGCGTAATTTAAACTCTTCGCTGATAGTGTCGCGTGATTGGCTGTTCTGAGTTGTGGCGTAAAGATGTCGCCACATTAATATTATTTTATTTATTTATATATTTATGTACGTACTTAGTACAAAGACCTTAATTATAGTACATACATATAATTACGTCTATACCCTTGCGGGGTAGACAAAGCCAATAGTCTTGAAAAGACTGATAGGCCACGTTCCAGGCGAACGTTTGGCTTAATGATAGAATTGAGATTGAAATAGTGACGGGTCGCTAGCCCATCGTTTAAAGAAGTCTTACGCCTTAGTAGCCTTTTACGACATCCATGGGAAAGAGATGGAGTAGTCCTATCATTTTTGGTATTGGTGCCAGGAACCGATACATACATACATATAATCACGTCTATATCCATTGCGGGGTAGACAGAGCTAACAGTCTTGTTAAGACTGATAGGCCACGTTCAGTTCAGGGAACCGATAATATTGTTTATTTCTGTTACAGAATGTCAGCGAGCCCGTGCGACCGCTACCCGCGGCCCACGGCCAACCCGCCGCCGTCGCCCGCCACGGCCAGCGGGCTGGCGGGGGACGCGGGCGGCGGGGCGGGCGGCGCGGGGGGCCGGCGGCGCGCCTACCGCCACTACCGCGCCATGAACCGCGTGCCGCCGCCCACGCCCGCCTCCACCGACGCGGCCGACTCCGAGCCCGAGGCGCGCGCGCCGCCGCCCTCGCCCGCGCCCTGCCTCTACTAGTGTCAGTGTCAGTGTCAGTGTCAATGCAGCAACTCTCGCTCATACTGCAGCTAATTGTGTTAGGAACGTGTGACGTCATCTCTAAGCTACAAGTCACGACAGCCAATCACGTGACCCCACCACGCTTGTGTCAGTGCAGGAACTCTCGCTCATACTGTAGCTAATAAAATCATATCAACTGTCGCGCGGTTCCCTGATCTGACTTTTTGGAAGGACGACCTTAATTCGATTAAGGTACATTTGTCTAGGTCTTTCCACTCCTACCTTTCCATCCAAACTCTCCTTGTATATTTGCTCAGTCAACCTGATTTCGTTCATCCTCTCCATATGACCAAACCAACCAAACAAGCGTACCCTTTTCTATTCCTGTCACTATATCTTCTTTCATTACATTCGCTTATCACGCTGTTTATTATCCGGTCACTCAATTTCAAATCGATCATACTCGTAAACGCTTTTCCATTTCCACCGCGTTTATTCTGCTTCCGTGCTTTTGCTACATCCAACTTTCACTCCCACACATTAATGTTGGGACCAACATGACTTTTTGCATTGATACAGGATAAATACTTAGTAATTTTTACTCACTTCGAAAACTTTATAGACATACAAGCGAATTTATTTGTATTAGAATGGTATATTGAAATACTTTTGCGCCATGATAGGCGTGCTACCACGTCCGCCTCTAGTGATGTCAGTTAGAGCCTGTTGCGCGCGCGCCGCCTTCACCCCCGCTTTGCTTGTATCAATGCAGAAATTCTTGTAGATACTGGAGCGAATGTAACCTTACTCGCCAAAAAACACCGACGCTTGTAAATTCTATCCCGATTTGTATTGATACAGGATAAATACTAAGTAATTCTTACTCGCCATGAAAAGTTTGTAGATACAGGAGCGAATATATTTATGTGAGGAAGATATATTGATGCCAGTGGAAATACTGTCGCGCCATGAACCGCGTATTATAACCCACGCCTAAGTGACATTTCTCTAGAGAAGGTGAAACTTTAACAAAGGCCAGGAGAATTTGGATGATCACGACGTCATATAGTCTTGACAAATTTAAACAATACCTCAATAATTATAATGACAGAAGTTGTCCAGTTAATACTCTAACATTTGTGTAAAAAATATAAATCGTCGAATGTGACTCGGAAACAGAAATTGCTATGGTGCTATATCACTGTATGTGCCTCAATATTAAATAATACTTGTGTAAATTATCTCTGTAAATAACGATAGATTATTTTGAAATAGGTTAGTTGTAAGCGTAATCCTCCTTTTAACTTTTAATTTTCCTCTTTCAATTAATCCTAAATAAGTGCCATCGTTTGTATTGTAAGTTTATTTTGATTTTTATTTGCATTTACTAATTAATTTTATTATAATATGTATTAAACATTTCATTTTTTTTATTGAAAAATAAAACTGTTTGATGTGGTTTTAATCGAAATTGTGGAATGAAACCGCTATTATAACTTTGAATAGCTCAAATAAGATTTTCAAATTTTATTTAAAAAGTTATTTAACATTTTGTATCAGTGTTTATAGTACAATATCAAAGCATTCATTTCGTCTAACTTTGATTTTGTCTATGATATGTTTTTATAACTAAATTCGCATTGTAATAATTTTACCCATTCACGCGTATCCTGTTAGAAGACTCGATAGCAACAATCACGATCCAAGCTGTGTCAGGTTTCCCTGCTAAAAAGGTCACGAAACTTAGACTGAACCGCTACGTGTAATTTTCTTAATTACTCTTTATCTGGGCGAGCGCCAGGATTAATACATTTATTCTTTCTAAATTCACCTTTTGGTGAATAGTACAGAACTTTGATTCGTTTAAACAGACACAGATTAATTTTTTTAGTCTCTCATGCTGAAATATGTTAAAAAAAAAATCCTTTCATGGAAGTAGCAAGTGAACAGATGGCCCAATGTCGTGATAGTATTATCACAATTGCCATTTGAAAATTAAACATTGATGTCTCTAGAAAAATATGTAGAGATTATGATGAATTAATTATTATCAGATTAGTTAATTCTTGTATTATATTGACTGAAATTTCTTAATAAACTTTTGTACCTGTTATAACCTTGTGTTTTATTTACCAGAACATTTTCTTTGCTTACGGATAAATAAAGTGGGTGTGTGAATGATCCTCACACACCCACTTAATTTATCCGTAAGCAAAGAAAGTCTTGAAAGCACCCGGATAAGCTGCCCCCTATTTTGTCACGAACTTTTCTATTTTTATAATTTCGGATAACGAAGTAACGAAGGTGATGGAGGAAATAGAAAAGCATATTCCTTATCAAGTTTATTGAATAGATCCTCTACGGGGGTAAACAGCGATAGTTTATTGCGCGACAAAAAAGTTGCCGCGCGTGAAATGATAGCCCCGCATGCTTACAATAGACCACGAGATAAGACCCTGCAGTGCAGACTAGCGTGGATAAAGAGGTCTTCCAAGAACGAGGTGGCATGCAACCTCTTATTTAGTTTTTGGTGGCATGATTATCTGGCCTCAGCCAAAGAAAACTGGAATTTTGGCCTTGGACATAGATCGATGGTGAACATAAAAGGAGACCATCGCCAAGCAGTACTAATTATTAAGCTAATTAAAAAATACAAGCATTTTATTCTCAACTGATGGCCTACCTAGTAGAGTACAGCAATGAGGGTATGTATCATGATTTACGATCTCTTTCTCAAAGGTAATGGAGAGATATCTTTTTCAATACACTTAAAACAAGGCAGCATGATCATTGTATACCTTAGGCCTTCTCTTGTAGGTTAGTAGGTTAAAAAAATCACGACGACGGACGACATCAATTGTCACTTCGTGAAAATAGTAAAAATGTCTAAACGTAAAGTCGTGTCTTGGTTTTAAATTTTTATATTTATTTCAATTTGTTTAGCATGAAATGTGCTAATTATCGCACAATAAATTCAATATGGAACTGTTGTCAATATTGTGGAATATTATTTTAATAGGACTCGTCATAGTACCAATATTGTTTGTTGCGGTAAGCTTTACATTTTAACGTAAACAAAAACACGTCAGACTTTCTGGTGATGCTATTCTGTAGTGAAAAAGACTAAAGGCAGTAAAATACAAAAATAATCCTGACATAATGATCTGGCCACCGCCTGTTTAATTCAATTAAAAAAAATTTCGAAATCAAACTTTGTATGCTAGACCTAGTTAATTATTATAGGGCTTTCAGTCAGCTCGCTTGCTTGATTTTCTGATATTAACCAATCAAAAAGATCATTGCTCGGAGTCTATGTGAGCATGAAATTACGTCTATATCGTGATGTCCGAATCGTATCTGCTTCGCCGATACCAAACCGCGTTATACAATTTCAATAAACTTATTGCTTTTGTAGCCTTCAAGAACATCCTCAAAGAGCGATGGACAGCCAGAAACCTTATTATTATTTTTTTATTCCTTTTCTGAGGGTCCTAATGACATTAACATCCCTTTCTTTTTTGGAGCTACCTTTGATATGACCCATATTATGATAAAAATATTTTCCTATGTAAATATTTTTTTAATTATTACAGATATGTGTAGTGCTTTATCTGGTAACAGATCCATATCCAATAGTTATGAGATATGAAGATGAGAAGACATATAGGGATAGTAAAACTGGTGCACGACACAAGTTTCCTGATCTCGAGCAGCCGTTTAGCGTTAACTTGAGTGTGGTGGTGCCTGCATATAATGAGGAAGACAGGTGTAAGTCTTTTATATTAATTTTAAAAAGGTTTTTTTTTTCATTTTGTATGAATGAAAAGCTTTTTTTTTTACTAACAATAGTCTTTTCCCAAGAAGAATAGAAAACCTGAAAACTAATTATGATGATAAAGTCAAGTTATATAGTAAATGTCTGTATGTTATTATACAAGGTACATACATTACAAATTCTGATTGACTTTATATAAATAAATAACACATAAATTAAAAATGCAAAAAAGAATAAACTTTCTGTAGAATTGTTTAGTAGATTTATAAAGAAATTAGATTTTTTTCATATTTACTTTTAGTTAACATTGATGATTATAACCTTACAGTACCATCTATGCTGGAGGAAACGATAGAGTTCCTCGAAAAGAGGCTTCAAGATCATCCTTCATATAAATACGAGATAATTGTAGTAAGTGACGGCAGCCGAGACAAGACTGTGAAGGTAGCTGAGTCGTTTGCGGAGAAGTATGGCTCGGAGAAGATTAGGTGCCTCGAGCTGGTCAAGAATAGAGGGAAAGGTGGAGCTGTGCGATTGGTAAGCATTGTATTAATGTTTTAGTTGTATTGTGTATTTCTTACATTCTTCTTTACACAAATAATTGATCTAGTATCCATTCGGTTTTATGGAAATGCATATAATAGAATTCATGTAGTACTAATTCACATATTAGAATTCCAATTAAGTGTTCAATAATTTTTTAATTTTGTTTATTTAGGACAAAAATAAATTGGACAGGCAATATTACATAAAAGTTAAATCAAGGTAGGGTGTGACAATTTTTGGAATAAGGAACTTTATTGAACTTGAGAATTTAAGAGCTGCAATATCACACACAACACAGATGAACTCACAATCCTTCGCTTGGTTTGAAAACCAAATATTATTCACCACATTTACAGGGTGTACAAAGTTCAAGAGGCGCAACCATTTTGTTCGCGGACGCTGATGGCGCGTCCAAGTTCGAAGACTTGACGAAACTGGAAGCAGCTTTGAAGGGACTGGTGAAATGTGACCCTCTGACCCAGCCCAGCGAGGTCAGTGACCAGCTGGCCTTGGCTATTGGCTCCAGAGCTCACCTGGAGAAAGAGTCCTTGGCTACCAGGAGTGTTTTCAGGTCAGTTTTAAGAGTCAACACAATGGCGCAGATTATGTGTTTTATTTAAAAAAGTTCTGTTTAATATTGCCACATGTTTTATTGAAAATAAAATGTAATGTTGCCACTTTTTTTGTTGTTTCTCCTTTAATTATCAATATGTATATCAGAAACTTACAGTTTGTAACCTCTGAAGAGCGGAGACTCCTAACAGTTATCGTTTATGGGATTTCAATCGCTTTCATACCATACTATAAGTTGTTTAATAAATATATTCTTCTAGCTGTGCCCGCGACTTTGTCCGCGTGGAATAGTTATTTTGTTTATATTTTTTACAAAATAACAGGATGAATAATTTTCCCGGTTTTTTCATTTCACATTTGCCATGTATGTTATGATTATCAGGGCTATCCAACTTTAAAATTAACATTTTCTTCAACAGAAACATACTAATGTACGGGTTCCACTTCCTCGTGTGGCTGTTCACGGTGAAGGGCATCAAGGACACGCAGTGCGGCTTCAAGCTGTTCACGAGGCGAGCCGCCAAGGTCTGCTTTCAGAGTCTACACGTCAATAGATGGTATGTACAATTTATTTTCCAAGTAGCAGATATGTAACTTTGCTAGCCGTCTCTAAAAGTCTTCACCAGATACAGTCTGGCCTAACGTGATGTCGTGGCGTTTCGGTCTCCCCTCTTTACTCCTATGGTGCAAGTAAGAGTTGTATCTTTCTATCTATATATCATATTTCAGGGCTTTCGACGTAGAGCTGTTGTACATAGCGCAAAAACTGAACATTCCTATAGCTGAGATTCCTGTGCGATGGACTGAAATCGAGGGGTCCAAGGTCACTCCGGTATTATCCTGGATCCAGATGGGTCTAGACCTGGGCATCATTTGGCTGAAGTATATGATTGGCGCGTGGAAGATCAAAAGTGATAAGGTAGACTAAGGGAAATGTGGCGAGAGCCATTTATTTTTATTGTATCTTACAGTACATATTAAATGTAATATCCCATGTTTGATTTTGTTTTCTTTTAGACATAATAGACGATCTTTTTGATTAAGTATTTCTTTTTGACAAGTTACACGTAGTGTTGCCCCTACGAAAAATGTTTTATTAAACAGCAAAACCTATTCAGAGAGAGCCTAATTAAAATAGCTTCTCTTAAAATAGTGCAATATTCATAGTTTTACTACGATACTGTAACTTATGATTATGTGCCTTTCGCTCCTTGCACTTAGAAGAGGGACCACTTCGTATATTTCCTTTGGTGGTCATGTAATTCTCTGACTTATATAGCGCCCTCGCTATGCCTCGCACGAGATAAAAACGAAGACGCGCGTGCCATGCCACGGGGGCAGAAAGGTTCCTTTAAATAAAACGAATATCTTGAATCATAATTTTAAATATATTTCAATGCTTAATTTGAACATTGGATTGTAAAGTTATAGGTACAGGAAAATATTGCCAAAATCAAATATGTTACAGGTTTCTATTGACATATTTTATTTTCAAGTGAATTTCAGACAATTTGCATCGTAAAAATTAAGCTTGGTAAGTGATAACAGTTTAATAAATGCTATTAACTTAGGAATAACATTCGTTTAGTTAACAAAAATCTAACACATTAAAATTGAAACGAATTTGAGAAATATTATTTGTTAGGAGTACAATGAGGTTACACTGAACTATTTTGAATATCAATCATATTTTTAAGTCTTTTTTGCTTCAACACCGTTTGTTGTAGATATAGTGTTGGTAAGTAAGTAAAAATCCTAACTTGAGCCGTAATTATTCAGTTTGTATAACCTTACTCTTCTCCTTAATTAGTACAAATTCCGAAGAAAATAATCAAAAAAATATATAGAAAGAGGTAATTGCGGTCAGTCAAAAGTTCGATGGGGGAAAATCCAACATTTTACAAAGTAAAATGAAAGTTACATAATAAAAGATTTTCTGATATTTTCACGGGTGAAAAACTACTGAATAAAGCTATTTTGTTTTCATTCAACAAACTTTTTTTGCTTATGTCAATTCTGTCTGCGAATAATTATAAACAAATTGCGCTCATTTTAATACTCACAATAAAATAGCTCTCACTTTTACATCTTTTTAAAAATGAGAGAACTAAAATCTCAATTATGAAAACATTCATTTCAAACATTGATAACAATAAAAAATAGAAATTTATTATACTTACAAACGAACTGTTAAAAATTATACTCAAATCTGTTTTGAGCATTTACGCTTATTTATATGTGCAATAATAAATTTATATACTCCGAATATTTTTCCCATAAGTCTAGTTAAAATTTGGCGTTGTGAGCGAATTTTACATTTAGTGTTTATATTCGAGAAAAAGCTCACTTTACAACAAACATTACTTCTACATCATGAATTTTAATTTTAAATACATACTTATCAAAATGTTTGCCTTGCAAAACCATAGTAGATACAATCAAGTACCTTAATCAAATCTATTATGCATCCTAAGGATTAGTTACTATAAATATTCTAATGAAATACAATTTACTCATAAACACTTCTAAAAGTATCATTTCCAAGAAACGGCACCGATAGAATCAAATGGGAACGTTTTTATCGAAAATAATAAATTGTAGGAGAGACAAAGCCAAAAGACTCAGAAAAACTAAAAGTCCACGTGTTTACATTAAAAAAATGGTTTTTACTTATTTCTATTCTAAGTTTGGATAGCTGTGAAGTTGACGTTGTTGAACAAAATGCTTCAGTGCAGTTTGTTACCGCCTCTTCTGCACTGACGCTTTGGAAGCGGCAGTAAACTTAGATTTGAGTAATTTAATTGACGTAAACCAATGTTGTTAAACCAAAAGATATGACAATTATTGAAGCGTCCCATAATAATGAATAAAAGTTTTGAATTTGAATAAAACTTGGAGATTGAGGATCCGATTAATGCCATCTGTTGGAACGTACTTCAGGAGAAGAAACAACAAAGCTCTTCTTTAAATGCAGAGTGGAAATAATGTGAAGCAAGTACAATACAATAACATCCAAGTAAAGCAACCCATTTGAGTACAACATAACTTTTTTAAAGTCATTTTACGGCCATGGAATGGTCTTTTAGGGCCTGCCATTTTTATTCAATCATTTGGTAGAAAAAAAGGTATTTATATAAATCTCTTTACTCGTGTCAAAATTGCCATTATTTTCACGTTTTGACAGCTCTGTAAACAATCAAAACTTAGAAAATTTAAATGTTCTATGGAAAATTCGTTACACTGTTAAATTGTAATGTTATTGAAACTACATTAATGCTAACAAATATGTAACCAATATTAAAAAAAGATAATGAGTAAAATCTACAAAACTCTTTAAGCCATGCATTAAGCTATAGTGTAGATTTGAACTACAAATAGGTACATAAGACCGAAATATATTCCAAAAAGGTGTAAAAAGTACAAAAACTATTGTCAATAAGAAATAGCTACCTTTTTGAAACATTTAAGTTATATTTTTATTACCTAAAGTTGAGACGGTTACCGCGTAACACGTACACAGCATAACGACGAGGTTACGGCCAACACTGGACGGAAGAGAAAACAACATTTTATCCATTTCAATTGGACACTAGACTTCAAAATGATTAGCAAGAATTAATAAATGGCTATTATAGTTTCAAGAATAATTAATTCATTACAATTTAGTACTTGCAGATGCATATCTGTCAAACATTCAATATCGCCGTCTCATGTTCGCCGCATCCGTAAGAAGAGGATGGCGATATATATATATATGTTAAATTCCACTCATAATGAGTGCAATTATTAATTTCCAGCGCTTTTTAACTTATATAAAACACCGTAACAGTATTAAACAGTGTCAAAGAAACATGATAAAGTTGACAAAGAATTTGGTCACTTTATTACAAGATAATAATATCTTATAAACCATGGTATTAGCAACTTTAATTTATATAAAAAAGTGGTATAAAGCCCAAGGCGTAAATTTAAGGTACCTAAACAACTTAAAAACAAACTTTTCAAACATGCGTCTAGATTTGATCTATAGGCATTCAACATTCATAAAATACACATCCGGCCAAAGATAACGGGCCATACATAAGCGTCTTAAACAGTTATAACACAAATAAGGGCTCAGAATATAATTGGCCCTGCATTGTACACCAATTTATTACTAAAGTAATACATTGGACAAATTTATATTATATTTATACATTTTGAAATATAACATCCTTTATATGACTTTCATATATTGAGAAATTAAGCATTAACATCAATATTATAAATTCATTAAATTCTATAAAATTTAATATATTATTGAAATTAAGTTCAATAAAGATCGTTATTAATGCAAAATTTAAATATATATTTGTGGTTTAACCACTTGTTTGTAATATAGTTTATACAAATTAATTACTTTAATTGATGATGACTTTCACCACTTAAGATTTTTTTTAAATATACACCAATATTTATACATAGTATAAAGGAAAATTTTGCTAAGATCTGCAACAAGTACTTGTTATAAATCTTAGTTTATCGAATCTGTGATTAAGTAATACTTCAAAAAGTTCCAACTGGAAGATAAATCAACATAAAACTTTGCTCTTTCCATAATATTGTATAATTTGTAAAAATATCGTTGTTTATACCTTAAGTCCGAATACCATTTTCAAGAACTGTTCATAATGTATCGTGATAACGCCATCTTGGTCGGTGTCGTACTGGCGGAATGCAGAAGTCAGTGTCTGAAAAACAAATAAAATTGTTAAGGAAACAAAATATTAGGTAAAAGGGTGGTTTCTTGATAGATAGATATAAATATGTCTATGCATCGATATTGATATGGTGTAGTACATAAGTAGGGAATGAAAATAGGTATAATTGTTCTACAAAACTGAATATTTCAGCTTAAAATATAAGTGAGGAAGTAAGTTGGTTTGCTTCAGTGACCTTTTCCATACAAGCAGTGAATTAAAGTTATTTCACCACAAAGCAAAGTCGCTTCCCACGTCTGTCCCTCTGAATGCAAGTAGACTTAGATCTTTAAAACTACACAATGAATTTGGATGCAGTTTTTAATAGAAAGTGATTCAAGACGTATGTTTACACTACTACTACTGACATTCATATATGAACATGGTGATAAGGACCAGTAGTAGAAGTAGGAAGAATCTATTAAAGTTATCATATGAAGTGGGTGGAAACTATACATCCACTATATAACCCCCTTTCCATTACACCTTGTATATACATATATATATAGACCATATCTTTCTCCACTCTCATATCTTTCTCATACATACATACATACATATGGTCACGTCTATATCCCTTGCGGGGTAGACAGAGCCAATAGTCTTGAAAAGACTAAATGGCCACTTTCAGCTATTTGGCTTAATGATAGAATTGAGATTCAAATAGTGACAGGTTGCTAGCCCATCGCCTAAAAAGAATCCCAAGTTTGTAAGCCTATTCCTTAGTCGCCTTTAACGACATCCATGGGAAAGAGATGGAGTGGTCCTATTCTTTTTTGTATTGGTGCCGGGAACCACACGGCACTTTCTCATGGATGTCGTAAAAGGCGACAAATGCCAATTGAGAACTAGTAGAGACTAAAAACTTGAGATTCTTGTAGGCTATGGGCTAGCAACTTATCACTATTTGAATACCATTATTAAACCATACAGCTGAATGTGGCCTTTCAGTCTTTTTAAGACTGGTGGTTCTGACAAGATGCAATTATATGTAAGTATGTTACATATTATGATTTTTTTTTAAATTTAAAATAACGAAAACCTTTTGTGCGCAGCTGTCAAACACTTACATATAATGTCACGCAGCACTGGATAAAGTCATCAAAGAGTATAGTGCCCCGGCCGAATCTGTCAAACTTCTGCACCATAATATTGACCACCTCATCGGACAATCGGTACCCGAATGATGTGAGGGCGTTCTTTAACTCTGTCTTGTCTATGTTGCCTGAGTTGTCCCGGTCAAATGAACGGAAGCAGTTCTGCCAATCGATAACATACTTCCATAGAGCGCCAAAATCTTGAAATGATATCACGCCCCTGTTCTGTTTGTCGAACATACCTGAAAAGCAAAACGATTTTATAGAATTTCTATTTTTAATATAATTTTACATGATTATTCTTCCTTATAGGCTTTAATCCTGGTTGCATTCTCACCACTCTGGAATTGAATCTCAATTTCTATCACTAAGCGAAACAGCTACATGTGACTTATCAGTATTTTCAAGACAGTAAGTAAGTATTTCCCCTCAAGACAACAGTCTAGAAAATACCATATATACAATATACAATATTTATATAAATTAACACTACATTTATATATACAACTATATACAGTCTTGAAAATACTAAAAAAGCCCACCTTTTGCAGTCGATAAAACTTACCAATCATGAGTCGCACAGTTTCAGGGTTGAATGGATTCCATGTGCCATTGGATAAAGCCGACTGAAGCTCATCCGCTGAGATATAACCACTTTGGTCTTTGTCAACTCTGAAATCAGAATATGATAATGATTACTTATTAAGAACCAACCATTGGTGCAGTGTGGCATCTCGTACCAAGAAAAAAATATTAGGATCACTCCGTCTCATTCCCATGAATCGTGTAAAAGGCGACTAAGTGGTAGGCTTATAAACTTGGGATTCTTTTTTTAGCCAATGGGCTAGAAACCCGTTACTATTTGAATCTTAAATCCATCACAAAGCAATACAGCTGAAGCCTTTTCTGCGACTATTGGCTCCATCTACCCTGCAAGGGATATGGACTTCATTATAATAAAGCTACCTGATGATAATTAATAAATAAGTATAATAAAATTCAATGAAACTGGAAAGAATTACCTCCGAAAGATATCCCACAGGAACTGTTGACTGGGCATCGGTGTTTGATTTTGGAATGACATGTTATCTGAAACGACAGAATTTTCAAATGAACCTTTTGTATTAAGATGAAAAGGTCTGTATTTAGAAACAGTCTCACTTTCAATGGAAAACTATTGTCTACATATAGGAACTTTATTCTCTAATATATTCTTTGATAATTCCCAAGAATACTATGCAGCAGAAAACCTATACATTTATCTACAAAAGATCACAAGAAGAGTACAGAATACATATATTGCGGTGCAGAATATATACAATTTTGGCAGTTTTGCTAATTTTTACTTGGAGTTTTACTTTTTAATTATTAGTTATGAATACATTTAACTGCCTTTGCAGCATTTCTTGATATTATGTTATTAAGGTGTACTAGTGAAATTACTATTAAAACAACTTGTTGCAAACATCGTGTACTAAGATGACAATATAAGAATCGTCATGCTTTTGAAAATCCTTGAACGCTTGGCTATAGACATAAGACACAGCTAAAGACAAATTAATAATTTTTGATTAGGTCTTACCTAAAATTCACTGGGATGTTTAAATTTTTTATTGCTTTCAATAAAAATGATTCACTATTCTTAGTTTATGACACGCACCACTTCATGCACGACACTAACTAAACGAACGACGTGACGTATGATATAGTCAACAAAAGAAATGTCACGGTTATGTCAAACTGTTTTTAAATTTCCCTAGTCAAAGAAAATAATCAAGCTTTGCGTTTTACAAATATATTCGTCGATCATCTCCTAATAAAAATTAATGGACAAGTATGCGGTTTTAAAGATTTCACACTAAGGTACATATCATTTAGCTTACTTATGACTTTAAGAAAAATATTCTTAATTATGAAATCTATTCAGATTCTTCCTTCGCATTTTTGATAAAGAAAAAGGTCGCTTGGTGCCGACATGCTGAAGAGTTGGACTAGCTTTTAGCAAGATTTCAAACCGATTGGATGTGGGATGAATTCAAATAATTCAAGTACGTTCTACTTTATCAAATCCAGAAGATAACTTAGATACAAATTTTAAAGATATTTAAAGGGAAATGCACGTGACAAACTCGCGACAACTCGCCTGGACTTCATATCGCGCTGAATTTGCTGATTTTTGAGAGAATGTCTAATGTGTTGATTTATCGGTTAAGTGGTTTTGATGTCAAAGATGAAAAACAAACACATATACCTTCACCATACACATTTTCACATATACAATATAAGTATAGATAGAGACCCGTTTGAGTTGTGTTTGCGAATATGTTTTTGTAAAAGTTCGAATACAGATATTTAATAGGAATTAAATGTTCTAATAGCAGCGATAAATTGATACCATTTCCATTAGATGTTTGATTTAATCATCCTTTGCTGGGGTTCGGCAATTGGGCATCCCTATGATGACATCATGCATGACGTCACGAATTCACAATCCCAAACAAAACAAATTGACATCTTGGAGTTTTCGTAGGAAAACTGACAATGACATTTCGTAGATAAACATCGAAAGAGACAGACGTTTGTTTAAAGACGTATTTAAATAAAAATAAAAATATTTTTTAGATTAATTATACCTCCAAAGTGAAGTGATAAGCTGCACTAATCTGTGATTAGTTTTATCTTATCGGTGTTATTAAATTTATAGCATTCAATTTGTTTTAAATAGACGTGTACTTCAACAGGTCTGTCTTGTGTAATAGCATTCGCGTGTGCAAGATATAGTGTTGTTTCTGTGGTGATTTTGATGTGTTAAACCTAATAATGAACTTATCTTTTGCTGGTTGTGGATTCCTCGGGATCTATCACGTCGGTGTAGCCGTTTGTTTTAAAAAATATGCACCACATCTACTGTTAGGGAAAATTTCGGGGGCTTCTTTTGGCGCCTTATCTGCGTGTTGTTTACTATGCGATCTACCAATTGGTGAGTTAACATCACTATTTTTTTTTTAAGTTCATTCTTGATCACAAAGAATACCTCTCAAATTTGGCCATAAAATTTGGAGCATAGGCCTCTTTTATTTTATAAAAAAAAAAAACATTCATATTTAATCGTACGAGTTTTCACAGACAATACCTTTAAAAAAAATTGGCAATCCGAAATGTGCCAGTTATTTATAATAAAAAGGGCCTAAATACCTAGTTAGTAAAATTAAAACATTGCCTGTAAACAATAATATCAGTAAGTAAACATGTTTTACAACCTGCCACAGGTCAATGAGTAAGCTTGTAAGAGTTGTAAACACTATGTTATAAAAACAGCAATTATCTCTTATTAATGGACAAGCCAATCAAAATCCAGATAAGTTAAGAATCATATTGTAAGAACTAAAAAAGTGCTTGTTAAAATGACTTGTCTTCCTCTTTAGAATGAGATACTATCATTTTTTCATTTTGTTTATATTTCCAGTTGCATTTTCCGCTAACAATTCTTTGCTGTGTAAAGTTCACTGCATTAAAATTAAAAAGGAATTAA
Organism: Amyelois transitella; assembly: GCF_032362555.1. Classification (NCBI taxonomy): domain Eukaryota; kingdom Metazoa; phylum Arthropoda; class Insecta; order Lepidoptera; family Pyralidae; genus Amyelois; species Amyelois transitella. Next base: position 11,304,245 of record NC_083509.1, read on the forward strand.
TAGAAGGCTCCCTTGGAGGTTCTATTTTGCTGTTAAGTTCTGCAAAATTAGACAAAAATAAGTAAAAAATCTATCCCAAATTGACAAGTAATTAAATTTATTTCTTGTTTAGCCTTATAATACTATAAAGACTTAAGTTACAACAAATAAGATTCGTTCGAAAAATCTAAATAATATAAGACAAACATTGTTCTTGAAACTATAGAAATGATGTGTTCAAGTTAAGCATTGTAGACAGTTTTCTGAAACATAGATATTATTATGCTCTATGGTTTTCTCCACAGCTGTAAAGATGTCAAATCAATCTCAGAATTAAAATGTTATTTGAAAATGTTAAATTTTCACAAGCATCATTTTCACATTTTCCTGGACTTATCAATTATATGTATAATCTTATATCAAATGTAAATAAATATGAAATACAGCTACAACAAACATTTTAGGTGAACTCACAAGTGATGTCTTACGGGTGGTCGGTGAAGCGAGGGCAGGTTCCCTCGGTCCTTTTAGTCCCTCGTTCAGCATCCAGAATGTGCTCCTCGAGGGTATGGACAAGTACCTGCCGCAGGACGTGCACAAACTTGTCAGCGGCAAGCTACACATCTCTCTCACGAGGGTGTATGACGGTCAGAATGTGATTGTGTCAGATTTCCCCACCAGGGAGGATTTGATGCAGGTAAGAATTCTTCACATATTACAAGTATCTTTGAATATAAATTGTTTACATCAATTCGTAAGAAAGTAGTTGTCCCGTATTTACTCATATTTATTTATTTATTTCATTTTGTGCAAAGTGATGTGTAATACTCGTACAAGAGTGAAGTTACATTTTTTTTTAACTACAGCACAGATTAAGTAGGATGTAGTAGTCCAAGTCAACATTTAGAAATTTGTCCCCCAAAAGTTCCTTAGCAGAAAAACATTGATCAGGAATAGCTTGAACATTTTTTTTCTTTTTCTCGGTGTATCCTGCAATCAGCTTTTTTGGCTATAAGCAGATGCAAAAGTGGTAGCTTAAATATAAAAATTGTAAATTACATAATACCTTAGAATTTTGATAATCACTGTCCAGTTAAAAATATACTTATAAAATCTGTAACATGTCATTAATGATTCAAATTGACCTCAATATCGAATGACACATACGAATTAAATAATAAAAGTCTACATTTAATTGCCTGTCTAATAGACCTATTAGACTGGATGCATTAAAGGCGTGGGCGACTCGAAAAAAATGACAATTAACAAGTTGAACACGAGCTAGTTATATCATGTAAATAAAATTATACTCCTAACATAACGTCCCGGTCGTCTCCTACAGAATAATAGTCCTTTATTTTTCCGATTTCAATTGTTCTACTCTACCACATATCACCAAAATTCAGGATGTGTAAGTTAAGTAATACACGAAGCAACTCCCGTTTGGATTCTATGACCCTGTTGAAAGGGAAGCCTAAACTCCCATGAAAAGTAAAACAGATGAAAGTCGCCACGTGTAGAACCTGACTTAACCAATCCAGGATCATTTTTAAGCGCACCCCGGGCTCTGTAACAGAGACAGGGACAAAGGCCACGTGGCAGTGGTAATCTAGATCTTTCCTATTTTGGGCCAGAGGTAATCGTGGTAAAATGCCTGCGATCTTATGATGCCCTCAAAATGGCAAGAAAGGCGCACGGAGGGGTTTTAGTGGGTAGTTAGTCCCTCACTATGCGGCCGTAAAAAGCATTTCCCCTTCGATAACAAAAGACAAACCATTGTTCTAAAGTCTCTTTCTCTACAGACTATGTCTACCGTCTTCAAATAGGATGTCCGTTGTCTAAAGTACCTCCCTACAAAACAAAAAGTCCATTGACGTCATTGTTCAGCGACGTCACTGCACTTTATTGCAGTAATTTTTTGTCCATTAAATAACATTTTAAAAGATGTTGTTATATTTAAGATCTGTTCATTATTTGGCTTCTTACTTCTTTATAGTTACGATGACGCACGAATTTGATGTCATGCAGAAAATGTTTTATTAAAACTAAAAGTTTAAATTGATACTACATCATTGGCGGATTAACACATTTGTCGCTAGTAGGCTGTTCAAATTTTGCCACTCCTTGTGATCTCTGCATATCGATACCCCACACGGAGAAAATAAGGTGGAGGTCAAATGTCAAATTTTATAATTAGAAAACTTAAAAAATGTTATATTTTAGTAGATATACAACCCTTCGGCCTTCTCAGCCTGCTGGTAAATCCGCCACTATACTACATGAAGATTTTCTTTGGAAAGTATATCTTACCCTTTCATCTTTTGTTCAATCAACTCTGAAACCTAATTATAATAACAATTTAGACGGGCCATCACAGTAAACACGCACAATAACAAGCTATGCGCTATGTATGAGTCATAGTTATAAATACGATAGTAAATGTACACGTATGTAAGGTCTAATTTTCTGTAATGATAGGATAGGTCTAATAGTAATAGATAGTTTAGGAACACTGCAATGAGTCTGAGTGATAAATATATCTTATGAAAGTGAACATTAACATAGTTTTATGAGTTAATTGGGCATGACATGATATCTGTTTACGGAGCTCATTTGAAAGCGATAGTAAAGTATACAAAAAATTGGGCCCACAACTTGATTGTGATATTTCTCTACATAAAAAATCCCCACACATTTATATGTATAGTAGACATCCTTTATGAAACTAACTTATACCTATTGATACTTACTATCTTAAAATAATTTTATTTAAACCTATATATTGCACAATTTATATTTATATTTTAATTATTTCTAATCTTAATTATTCTTTTTTTTTCATATAAGTACCTATGCTTTCGTATCGTGGTTATAGAGGCAGGGCGCCACAGACCAAGGCAAACGGCAAATAATGATGATATGACTTTTGCCTGTAGCTCAATGAGCATAAACTTTGTAGGTCCTTGGCATGAAGCTTTAATTGGCGAAATAAAAAAGTGCCGTGTGGTTCCCGGCATCAATACAAAAAAGAATAGAACCACTCCATCTCTTTTCCATGGATGTCGTAAAAGGTGACTAGGGGATAGGCTTACAAACTATACAAAAACACTATTTGAATCTCAATTATATCATTAAGCCAAATAGCTGAACGTGGCCATTCAGTCTTTTCAAGACTGTTGGCTCTGTCTACCCCGCAAGTGATATGGACGTGACCGTGACGTGACGTAACGGCCTCTGTGGCTCAGCGGTAGTACGCTTGTCTGTGACACCGGAGGTCCCGGGTTCGAATCCCGGTCAGGGCATGATGAGAAAAGAACTTTTCCTGATTGGCCTGCGTCTTGGATGTTTATCTATATAAGTATTTATTATAAAATATAGTATCGTTGAGTTAGTATCTCGTAACACAAGTCTCGAACTTCTTCGAGGCTAACTCAATCAGTGTAATTTGTCCCGTATATATTTATATTTATTTATTTATATTTATATGTATGTATGTATGTATAAAAAAATCCTCCTTTTATCCAGGCCCTGTTGGCGTCATGCTTCGTACCAGTATTCTCGGGGATGCTTCCGCCCCGCTTCCACGGCATCCGCTACATGGACGGCGGCTTCAGCGACAACCTCCCGGTCCTGGATGAAAACACCATCACTGTTAGTCCTTTCTGCGGGGAGAGTGACATCTGCCCCAGGGATCTGAGTTCCCAGCTGTTCCACGTAAGTTAGACTAGTCCACCTTTAACTTAGATATATGTATATGATACTAGCTTTTGCGCTGGGCTTCGCTCCCGTGGAAAATACCAGAAAAGAGTAGCCTATAATATTCTAGAAGTCTTGTCTATTCTATATGTGTGCCAAATGTCGTGAAAATCAGTCCAGAAGTTTTTGGGTTTATTCGTTACAATTTACAAAAATACAATTTTTTTTACTCTACGGCATCCGTCACATTCACTGCGGCTAGTGACGTAGAATCTTGTCAAGCCGAATGTGCGTATGTGTCACACCCGAATGTGTGTGAAATGATTTCTGATCAGACTTGATACATTCATATAGAAACTCTTTCGATATGATCGCATTTTAATCTCTATTCAGAAATTTAAGTAAGCAACGTAAAGTAAGCAACCTGTCACTATTTGAATCTCAATTTCATTATAAAGCCATACAGCTGTACGTACCTGTCAGTTTTCTCAAGACTGTTGGCCTTATTTACCCCACAAAGGATATAGACGTGACAATATTGTATGTATGTAATCTAAGTCTTCTTCGTCGTTACCTTTTTCCACTTTATACGCGGGGTCGGCACAGTATGTTAGGTTTTTCCAATTACTTCTGTCAATTGCCATCTCACTGGTTACTCCCTTTCTCCTCATACTATCCTTTACGTCATCCATCCATCTCTTTTTCGGTCTACCCCTATTTCTTAAACCTTTCACTTCCATATTTTAAGCTCTTTTAGTAACATGACCTTCCTCTCTTCTCATAATTTATGTAATCTAAGTAAGAAATATTACATTTTTTTACCCATTTTTTTTCAAACACTCGTTTGCTTCAACCAGGTCAACGTGGCCAACACCAGCATCGAGCTATCGAAGCAGAACATCAACCGTTTCGCGCGCATATTGTTCCCGCCGAAGCCCGAGGTCCTCAGTAACATGTGCAAGCAGGGCTTCGACGACGCCCTGCGGTTTTTGCACAGGAACAACATGATATCGTGCACCAGGTGCCTGGCCGTCCAGACCACCTTCCAGCTGCAAGATGTGTTGGATGATAAGACCTTCGATTACGACCCAGACTGCGAGGAGTGCAAGACGCATAGACAGGTAGTTAATTGAATTTAATGAATGAATAATTCTTTATTGTATACAAATAATTTTTGTAAAGACGGAACCGTGTCTATTTGATATCCGCCTTTTGCTGTCTTAAACGACAGCAAAAGGCGGATATCAAATAGACACGGTTCCGTCTTTACAAAAATTATTTCAAATACATTCTTCTAATTGTAACAAAAATGGCATCAAAATCGGTTCACCGAAACGCGAGATAATCGCTGAAAAACACATAGGTATATATATATACAAACACAGACAAGTCAAACTGAGAAACAACTATATTTTTTTAAAGAAATAACAAATACATTACAATTCGCCAATGTATTGAAATCGTCTTATCAATTACGTTTAGTTTTTAATCAGTACCTGGGTGACCGAGCAGTGCTCGGTGTACATCAGAAAAAGTAGTGAAAACATAAATAAAAACACCAAAAAATCTGAATACCATCAAAACTAGTAAAAACAAAATAAAAAATTATACTATCACTAACCAAAAATGAAATCGCCGACCAAGATGGTGATGGTAATTGAAAAATATGTTGTGTGAAAATATGTGAAAGACACGGCTAATCGATTTTTTTTTTATGTAATCGATTTTTTTAACCCCCTATGAGGTGCATATTTCATATTTCAACAAAATCGTTAGCATAGTTTTCTATAAATTGCTCGTTTAAAAGTAAATATGTACCTATAGGATGTAAATAACAAACAACAAAGCGTGGGTCATTTCTGACCCTTACTGATGCGGAGATCTTATCGATTAGTCATACCTTTGTTTATCGAACCTCTATATTTCTATAAGATTGATAAGGATAGTGTACATCATTTGTGAACTTTGAACAAATACAATGTAATCTTGCAACACGGTTGATATTATTTGTGCAACAAGTTTTCGAATATTCTTTGTTTTCTATTTTGTAATTGTTCTGTCTTTATTAGTTTCTCGAAAAAAAATATGACTGAGATACGAGTAGGTACCTAACTGATATTTTCTATTTCATATTTTTTTTTGACTTGACCAAATACAATCTTGATATAATATACTCAAAAAAATTCAATATACATAAATAAAGTCACTCCTCTTTCCCAGAGGGGTAGGCAGAAACTACGTCTTTCCGCTTGCAACGATCTCTGCTTCAACTTTAGCTTCATCCACATTCATAACTCTTCATACAATTCTATCATGAAGCCAAACAGCTGAACGTGGCCTTTCAGCCTTTTGATGACTGTTGGCTCTGTCTACTTCGCAGGGAATATAGACGTGATTATATGTTATGTTTACAAGCTCGTCGGCTACAGGTGATTATTCTTCTTTACGTTCACTATATTTTACCTTCTTATTTCGGCAAATTGACATTTTAAATGCATTAAGGTTAAAAAACAAGCATTACGTGATCGAGCGAAGGTCCATCACAAAAGATAAATGCGTACGTTCATTTTGCTATCATTTCGATTCATGACATAACTTGTATTCGATTGATATTTGTTTTGCATTTTGCACGTGACTTGCCTGCATTCCTTGCAAACGCAGAGAAGAACATAATTTAGGTACTAACCGATTGTGTTTACGTTGAGCTAGAATACTGTAAAGAAACCTGGACCATTTAGGGAAATTAATGTATAATCATAATCCAATATGAGTTAGCTCCCCCCTGGAAAGGTTGTGGAGGTCAGACGGGAGTAGCTTCGTGTGAAAACTTGTATGACTTACCCAGTCCAGGGTCATGGTTGTAGGCGTGTCTCGGGCTCATCTCAAAAGAAGAGGATGTAACCGTTTTTAACGCTAAGGGGAAGAAGTGGCAATGGTTGCAAAAGTCGGGAGTCACTTCAAGTAAACACGTGACTTATCCAACGCAGGCTTGTGGTCATAGGTGCATTCCTGGTTTTTTTTCTCCAGAGATAGGATGCATGGTACATAGAAACCTCGTCTTATCGCTTAAGGGTTAGACAAAGACAACAGTCTCGCAAAGACTGAAAGGCCACGTTCATCATGTATGAAGAGAGTTATGAATCGACGAAGCGATATAAGTATACAGATATCGTGGAAATGGTTTCAAACTACTAAGATTTCGAGATAAATAAGACTTTTCAACCTTGACCATTGTTGTAGGACGCGTTAGTGGACGACCTCCCCGACACAGTAATGACCATATTCCAAAACGCGATCGACTCGGCCAACTCGGGCCTGGTCAACTGGATGATGAGACGGCGCGCAGTGCGGTACCTGTCAGTGCTGACGCTGCCTTACAGAGTGCCCATCGACGTCATGTATGCTACATTCACCAAGTGAGTTCACTGCGCAGTTGGATTTATTGAGAGTGTATTGTAAAATAAGGTAGACTCGGCCAACCTCGTCGACTGGATGATGAGACGGCGCGCAGTGCGGTACCTGTCAGTGCTGACGCTGCCTTACAGAGTGCCCATCGACGTCATGTATGCTACATTCACCAAGTGAGTTCACTGCGCAGTTGGATTTATTGAGAGTGTATTGTAAAATAAGGTAGACTCGGCCAACCTCGTCGACTGGATGATGAGACGGCGCGCAGTGCGGTACCTGTCAGTGCTGACGCTGCCTTACAGAGTGCCCATCGACGTCATGTATGCTACATTCACCAAGTGAGTTCACTGCGCAGTTGGATTTATTGAGAGTGTATTGTAAAATAAGGTAGACTCGGCCAGCCTCGTCGACTGGATGATGAGACGGCGCGCAGTGGCATATCTGTCACCAAGTAAGTTCACTTCAAATTTAGTTGTTACTTTTGTTGAAAATTTTTTGTAATCAAGCAAGGCTCGAGAACGCACGTTAGTCCCATCTGCTTTACGAAGTATCGACGTCATATATGCTATATATACCAAGTGAGTTTACTTCAAATTTAACTTTTGATTTTCATGTAGAGATCAAAACACGATTGATTTATTAATGCATCTTAATAATATATTATGAACTAGAAGCCGCCCGGGACTTTGTCCGCATGGAAACCCTTTAAATCCCGCGGGAACTCCGGGATAAAAAGTAGCCTATATGTTTTTCTGGGTCTTCAGCTACCTACATACAAATTTCATCGTAATCGGTTCAGTAGTTTTTTGCGTGAAAGAGTAACAAATATCCATACTGTCATCCTGACATACAAACTTTCGTATATAAGTAGGATATATATGTATATATTTAAATGGTAAATTGATACGCAGTAATCACGACCTTAAATATTGAGGTTTACCACTACCTACTACCGCAGAGGTTGACACCTGTGGATTGACATGATGATATTGAAATGATTAATAATTTACCACGATCAAAGACATTTTTGGGCCGTTTTGCAAGTGCGGGTAAATCTTACGGTGAGGGAAAACATCGTGAGGAAACCTGCACATTCAGGGAACTGGATGTGTAACCATACGATCCAATACGGATCAGGTTCCCCTGCTAAGGTTACGGAGGTCAAATGGTAGTTGCTTCGTGTAAAAATCTGACTCAGCCAATCCAGGATCCATGGTCAAGAGCTTGCCCCGGGCTCCTCTCCAGAGTGGAGACGATGCAACCGGGACTTAAACCAGGAAGAAGCGGTAGCAAGTGTGGTTAAACTTCGTTTATTTCTCATATATCTATGACCGTACAACGTATACATTTTGTTTTTAGTAAATTAATTTAGTATTTGAAGTAGTATGTTAACTGGTAGAAGTACATTCTATATACGTACAAAATTACTGAAATACTACATATAAAACATTAGTTAGCATCTTAGTAATAACATTTCTATCATTGTTAGCATTGACTAAGATTATCACAAGCCAGATGCCATTTTTTTTTTTAAAAGAACTAAATACATCGTTTTTACCGCGAAATTATTTATCGATACAGGATATTTCGCACTGGTGAATGTACTAGTTACTCAATATGGACTAATTGACTGTTGATCAAATTCTAGTAACTAGTTTGTTTCACATGGCACGGTATTTCAAGTATATATTAGTTTACCGATAAGTCTTAACTCTTTTTCTAGTTATTTCGTTGTTCTGATGTTGTATGTTACATTCTCAAATGTTTTAGGAAATGCTTAGTCTGATTTATACAGAAAAAAAAGTGCAAATTTATGTGCTGTAAAAGATTTAGGAAGAAAATTTTTAAATCACTAAAAATCAAGATATCGTAAAATTACAAAACACAAAAAAAATTATTCAAATGAATAGTTTCTTATCTGCTAAAAACACACGGTTTCCTATACAAACTAGCAAATAAAATCATAAAAAGATATAGATGGAAAGATATAATCTCTACCTCTACGAGAAAAGGCGTGATTTTATGTATGGATGTATGTAAAATCATGAAACGAACATTAACTGGGTGGATTATAAATGAAAATAATTATATCTATATAAGAAGTAACGCATTAATATTAAACGCATGCGCATTATCCTTTTATCTCCTCTTGTTTTGTATTATTATCATGTTTACGATGCGTAAACAAAAACCGTCTATCTGTGTAAACAGCTGCATGAGTTGTTTACAATGTTATAACGCATGCGTTGTGGATTATAATGTCATAACCATAGAGGTACTATATAAAAAGACTTTTGTCTTTAACTAGAACGCGCACCGCCAAGCGTGAGTGTGCCCTATAAATTTTAGATATATAAATCGAAGCTAAAATATATTAATTTGACAAAACTTATGAATTCATTTGATTTCGTAACGCGTATAAATTATGCTGTTATAAGAGCTTTAACATTTTTCGTCACGCAAAATTAGGAACTTATTACAGTCTAATGTTCTAACATATGGTCGGTTAATTGCTTGACATAAATCTTATCAATTTATTTATTAGAATAAAGATTTATGTCCGGCAATTAACCGACCGTAAAAGTTGTAAAGTACCTTCGTCGTTTTCAAAACAATAATTCAGTTGCAACATTTGCATTTAATGCCTTGTTGACGCAAGCGGCTCGCTTTTATCTTCTAATTGGGTCATACACGCAGCGCACTCTATCATAAGATAGTTACTCAAGGCGTGTTTATATTAAACCGCACGTCGTCGCATCATCGATGACAAATAATGTTATTATTGTATTGTACAAAGTAAACCGATTGAGCTACCGAATCATGAGGGAGGTCTACTAATTTCTTATCAATTTGCTTTCTCCCGCTAACTTTGTTTGTGTTATTTTTGTTAATACGAGTATCTAGGGTTCTGAGTGACATTATTAATTTAAAATGTATGTAACGATTTTTTTTTTATATAGAATTCCAACTTTAAACTGCATCAAATTTTGTTGAGTAGGTATTTGCGGTGAGAATAAATCAATGAATTATAAACATTCATTGGCTCTCTTATTGGTCCGCATAAGGCCTAAAATTACTAAAAACTACGAAATCGTTCGAGAAAAGGTAGGTAGTGCCCTAGGGCTTCGCTTGGCTCGTCTTGGCGGGAGATTACCCGTGCACCCCGATTAGATTTTGAACAGATCAGTACATTATAAGGTATAGAATTTCAGATATATTTTATTTCCTTTTTTATTTATTTGGAGTGATCATTTAAGAGGAAACAGCTATCTTTGATTTAAGTCATATTTAAATACTTTTATCATAAATACAGTACCAGTAGTATTATAACTCAGAACAGTACCTGTAATTTTTTATTCATAGCCTAAGCTATACAAAAAAATATTTTGTTAAAGATCGACCCTTTGACACTACTGAATTAATTTTAAACCAAAACTATTGGTTATTTAAAACAATTGATCATTATTTCTTTCGTTAAAAATACTTAAATTACATACATATTTCATTTGGTCCTTCGAGCCGGACAAACCACGGAATTTTATTATCTTGTACTGTTTCTATATTACTTTCGTAGTTCATAAAATAAATATTTTGTTCGGTATGTTTCCTACTGTATTTTTATTAATTACGTATAATTTTGTAAATTAATGATAAGTACTGTGATTTCGGGGTTAAATTGTCCCTGTTGCCATGCTAAAAAAACTGTTTATTTATAGTTATTTCAATTAATTATTTCAGAGATACGGGATGATATTACGTCAATGTATTATCGTTTTGTTCTCATTTCAACACTAAAGTTGGTGGTCGTTTTCATCAGAATTAGGTCACGGTCTGTAATCTATGTTACGAAAGATATATTTATGTAAAAACGTTACTAATGACAAACGATACACTTCCTAATCATAGATAAATATAACTATAGTTAATCCATAATACAATTTTTATAATTTAATAACAATGTTCTTAAATATATGTTTTTAGTTATTTACAAACAAACAAAAATATAAAGACAATTAATGCCAGCACCATGCTTTGTCATATGATTAAAGAATTTCTCTAGCAACGTACTTCGTCATTCATATTATAATAATAATTTAAAATAAACTTGTTTCGTCAAAAATACATAGAACATACTTCGTAAAAGTTTAAGTTTGTCAAAGTTTTTATGAAAAGTATATACAGCGTGCATGTTTAATAGCGAAGGGGACACTCAGTATGTGATTTACGTTATAAATTATTAGGAAAAATAGTGGTTAAAATTTTACTTAATTATCCAACAAAAACAAGAAACTAGGCGGCCCACCCGCCTTGTTCACTCACAATGCACTGCACTTTTTAGTATTTTACCTGACTACCTTACGTCATTCACAGTCAAACGATGAGAGAGAGTTGATCAATTCCCATTTGTTTAATACCAAGTAATATTAGTTAATGATTAATCATAGTTTAAGTTTACACTCTGTGCATGCTTTCAAATTAACAAATCACCCGCTTTTTTAGTTACATTGGTGATAGAGTAGAGAAGCATGCTCTGCAATACGCTGTGATGGGCAACATTCGAGTGCTTAGGAAGAGGTGTATTCGCCACAACAATTATATGACTAGGTCAGTGCTGCATCGTTTTTGGGACGGTCGGTGGTGGGCGGTGGTGGTAGAATGATCGTTTTATGGCTTTTTTATTAATTTTCTTCAGTGTTCTATTATATAATTCTTGGGCTGATGTGGATTATTTGTAAGGCCATGGTTTAAAAAAAAGGCTTAGGTATTTTAAATAGTAGAATGATATTTTTATATCTCCTAACGGACAGCTTTTAAGATTTGAACTCTCCATGTATTATTCGTGTTGATATTTTGCTTGGAAACTCGGTGTCCGCGCTTTGTTATGCTAACGTGCTATATGAATTAATATATATAGGATATAAATCCCCCTGTCGATACTGGCAACCGAATATGGGGCGTTACATTTCTGCAGCCTTGAATTCTGGCGAGAAGTCAAAAATTTACAAAAACCCGAAAGAAATGTTGCTTGGGATTATTTGATTGCTTGAAGATTAAAATTTTCTACGAAACAAATCTTGTAATCTAGTCGAATTATCCTGATAATTTTCCTAAATATCTTCGCCATATATCAATATAATCAATGTTTTGGTCAGATTTTTTCAACCTAATTCCTAATTTGATCTAGTATCTTAGTCGATCTTGGTTGATAACAAAAAAGATCCCTATCTATAGGTATTATATTTCATAGTGCAAATTAGCGAATTATTAAATATTTATATCTTTAATAAGCGAAAATAGGAAGAGGATGTATGAAATTGTAGGTATTGTAGATAACTTGGAAGAGTGGCGTGATATTTTTTTTTGCAAGAGGAACTGTTTATAAACTGATAATATCTGCATTAGACCAAATAAAATTCATTATCAATTTGCGTAATTTTATGTGTTTGACGTAAATGTACATATAACACGTGAATTTAGTAGGTATCTAAACAGCTGAAAATATGGAAGATTTATTTGAAAAATAATGTTTCTGACGAAGCATGTTGCAGATTAATTAGTGACATTTTTTTAACATGACCTCACTTTAAATTATTATTTCGTTGTAGACAATGTTTTCAAGTAAAATTGGATTACCACTGTTCAGTTGTTAGCAAACTACATGCAGGTCTATTTTATTACAATCAATCTATAAGAAATGTTTCAAATATTGATTTCTAATGAGTTTTATAGCCTTGAAAATATTAGATTGATTTGGGTACATTATGAGCTTTGTACACTCGTATGTATATTTTGGTTTAACCTGAAACCTAAACGGCTTCATTAGTTAGTGAGATGTAATGTTACATTTTACACGATATCAATCAATTGACACTTCAATTATTTAAAACATTGGTTTCTCTTTTTTTATTTTTTTATTCGGTTAGATATAGTTAAGCCATGTCCGCGTCTATCTTTTCGTCAGTAGTAAAAATTTATATGCTAGAAAACTGTTTGCCATGTAAATTTAAAACATTTTAGTAACGCTAAAAATACCCAAAAATAAAAACCTTAAAAAGACGCTTACACATTTTTTAAAACTAATTAAGTACTAAAGAACAATAACATTATTTTATCTAAACTATTTACTTCCTATCACCACATATAGTTTTCATTCGGTCAAGGTTATGACGCAGTCCCGACGTTATGAATACGTAAATACAAAGGTTTAATCGTTTTTTGTTCGGATCATTGAAAACTTTATCTATTCTGATAGTTTAGTTTGTATTGTTTAAGAAAATATTTTTTGTGCTAAGTATGATTCTTAGGTATTTCAAAAACTCATTGCAGTTTACGCTGATATAAAAAAGTCATTCAATATCACTTAAAATTTGTATATTTTTAACTAGACCATCACATCATAACCTTACTAAATGAAACCGCAACAGACTTCGTCATTTTACGAAATGAATCGCAACAAAGTTCGTCATTTTTCCAAATGCAACGTCAACATTCGTTATTATTTTTTACTCGTTTTATTCTAACCATATAATTACTTTCAGGTTCGTAACATGCACTCCAAAGATGAGCAAGTCACTCTGGAAGCTGAGTTTGACACTGGTGACTCAACTGCACGGCTTCTTGTACTCCGCCCATGACAAGTCCGAGGCGGCAGCCAAGATATACTACAAGCTGGCCATGGACTCCAAGAAGGAGCCGAACGATTACCAACTTGATCGCAGGTGAGTCATTGAGCCTTTTGTCCGCGAGTTCGCTCGCAATCTTAGTTGTTTATTTTAGAAAATGGCACTTCTTCCGGACCATCCTTATGAGTTTTTAATACTCTTTCAGTGTGTACCAGGTTTTTTTTTTCAGATAGTTTGGTGAGTAGGTAAAAACGTTAAATAAGAAATAAGCAAACTCACATTTGATAACATTCAAGTTGGGATTATTTACAATTTAATTTGAGGAGTAAATTTGACATATACATTTAAATTATAGAAGCAAGCTTCTTATTTTAAAAGCAAGAGCATCTGCCTATTTCTTTAGGGATATACGTTCTTATATTCGTTCATTTGTTACCACCAACAAAATAAGTAGCTATTTTATTATGGATTATGAGAGTCATAAGATTATCCGCTGCCTGATTGTGTTCCTTTATCTAGACTTGACTAATTAGTTGCTTCGTGCTATATGCAATCTTATCTCAACAACCTTCGCTTGTTAATGAATAACGTGTGTATCTTTCATTGACTAACTTATGCCTGCGCGTTTTCTTGCGTGAATCTTGATTATGAGATTTATAGTCACATACTATATACATACATATACTCACATACATATGATCACGCCTCTTTCCCGGAGGGTTAGACAGAGACTTCATCTTACTATTTCCCACGATCCCGGCATACTTCTTTAGCTTCATTAACATTCATTGTACTCTTCATACAAGCTCTTCGGTTTGGGGTAATCTTATAATTATTACGGTGAGATTATTCATTAAAAAAGAAAACTACTGTAGAATGCTTCGTCATTATTCTATTTGTAGGTGCGTTTCCCGTGGGTCCACCTATGACCCCGATTCGAGAGTGGGATTGTCTGGTAATTAAAAAGCTGAACGAACGACTGCCGCCTGACCCCTTCAACTTCATTAGAGCGTCACCCAGCAATGGATACACATTTAGTTGCTTGAATGAAGACGTGGAGGAATCTGCCTCCACGTCTTCCTCACCATAAGTGCATCGATTAGAATCCATAATATACCAACTCAGAAAAGTATAGTCTTGTTTGTTCTCTCTATCCTATCATTTTATTTATTTTATTTTATTTGGAAAACATACAGTCATATATCTTATACAAAATCTCATTTAGTTACTTTAGACCATTCACGTGTTTTCACATGGAAGTTTTTTTTATGAGTCAAAAAGAAACGCAAAAATTCCATAGTCATGCAGTTGGTAATGGATAAAATAAGATAAATATTGGTACGGAACCCAAAAAAATTAAGACTACCTTATCTTATCTGATAACCTTGTATACCCACGGAACTTTTACAAAAATCGGAACGCATCCGGAATCATTGCAATTTCTTACGTCATTCCTTATCTAGTGCTTATCTTGTTTAGTGAAAAACACTTTTAGCTGACCCATAACCTAGTTGCCTAATTTTTTTGTTAATTTTTTGTTCTACTGTTGGGCTTATGAATTTATTTTTGATCTCGTTCCTACAAAAGCTCGAGGCTTTATGTATGTTGTTTATATTTTTGTATTGAAATTAAACTCAATCATTTTTTTAAATATACATATATCGGGTTTACGAAGACAAATTAATTGCGCAACACGTTTCGTCAAAAAATTAAGAAAATATGTTTCGTCAAAAATAAATAAATAATTACAAACAAACGAACACAAACTGGCGTTCTTTATAATGTCTCAGTGACACAAAGTTATAAGATACGAGTGTTTTGTCTGCCCGCCATGACCGTCGATTCGGCAGACAGTTTGTCGTGACTGGGACTTTGGCTGTCCGGGTTCGTAAACCTTCTGGTATCGGAATATTAACTGAACGTTAATGTCCGTGAGGAACTGTTATTGTGAGGAAATCTGCACAGTCAGGCGGCTAGATGGTTTAACCGGCGGAAAACTTAGTTTTAAGTGATTTATTTGACGTTAACCAATGTTTTGAAACCAAACGATATGACAATTATAAAGTGATGTTGATGAGTCCCATAATAATGAATTTGAATTACCATGATCCGTGTGGTTCCCGGCACCAATACAAAAGAATAGGACCACTCCATCTCTTTCCAATGGATGTCGTAAAAGGCGACTAAGGGATAGGCTTACAAACTTGGGATTCTTTTTTAGGCGATGGGCTAGCAACCTGTCACTATTTGAATCTCAATTCTATCATTAAGCCAAATAGCTGAACGTGGCCATTCAGTCCTTTCAAGACTGTTGGCTCTGTCTACCCCGCAAGGGATATAGACGTGAACATATGTATGTATGTATGTATGATCCAATATGGGTTAGGGTCCCCTGAAAAGATGGCGGAGTTCAAGATAGGAATTTCTTCGTCTTAAAACCAGACCTGCCCAATTCAGGGTCGTGGTCCATACATCCAATTTTCTATACACACGATAACATGAAAATGAGAAACTGTTAAATCCAATGCGCCTAGTTTTGACCTGGTGTTAGTTTTAATTTATGCGAAAATGGACCTATCTATATTATTTTTTATTGGAAAAAATAGGTAAACATACACTATTTATCATAATATTGTGTGTAGTGGGAGCGAACTTTTGGACTCGAACTAATAAGGACCTTTCGTATTTCATAACCACGACGACAACGGTTTAGACTAGAAGGTGATGGTATGGTGATTAGTTTTACAAGCTTTACAAAAAATCATTAGCCAGAGGCAGTTTTAATTGTGAACCTTCCGCAGAAATATTGATTGCGATTGACGATTTAGCTTTAGTTAAAATATAGTAAGACTTCACCATAATTTACTCAACATAAACAGTGCGATATATTGTGGAAAATTACACGTACCTACCAAAAACTATGGCAACGCCCAAATAAAGATTAAAAAAATAATGGACTGTGTGACGACATCACGGCAAGGTCGGGGTGAAGATAAGAAAATTATAAAATTATTGGCAGATTCCGAGTTCTGACGGCGTGTTCTATCTTACCTTTTAAGCTGTTTGTATGTATGTTGCCGAATTATTTCACGCACCATGTGAACTGTCACGTTTTTATTTATATATTTATATTTATTTATTTATTTACAAATTGTTTCTATGATAAAGCTAGCAGCAAAAGCTAACTTAAGAATGCAAGAGGTTATAGATGAAGATGTGAATGAAGCACGTAAGGAATATAAGAAAATGAAAGATTTGGTTAAGAAAGCTGTGATTAGAAAGAAAGAAGAGTATAAAGAGGATTTTGATAAAAGGCTATCAGAAGACTTTCAGTCAAATCTGAAAGTATTCTGGAAATCCGTAAGGTCAGCCCGAGGAAATACTATAACCAGAGAGCTGACTAGGATCAGATGCCAGGATGGTAGCGTTGTGAAAGGAGAAGAATGTGTACTTAAGATATGGAAGGACTATTTTGAAAGTTTATTTGAAAAAAAGGAAGGAAATAAGAAAGATTTCTGCTATAGCGAAGAAAAAGAGAATGAGATGGAAGGCGAAATTGAAATGTTCGAAATTGTGGAAGCACTTAAGAGTATGAAAGCGGGAAAGGCTGCTGGGTGTGATAGAGTGTCGGTCGAGATGCTTAAAGCAGGAAAAGGCGTAGTAGCTAGTCAGTTGTACTGCCTTTTCAATTTGTGTTGGAGAAGCGGCCGAGTACCAAAAGATTGGTGTAAGGCTGTTATCGTGCCACTTTACAAAGGAAAAGGGTCACAGCTGGACTGCAAAAATTATCGTGGTATAAGCCTGCTTAGCGTCATCGGCAAATTGTATGCTAAGGTATTGATTAATAGAGTCAGGAATGAAACTGATGACAAAATATGGGATGCTCAAGCGGGATTTCGAAAGGGAATGGGATGTACTGATCAGGTCTTTTCCTTGCGGTGCATAGCCGAAAAGTTTTTGGCCAAGAGTCAAAAAGTCTATTGCACATTCGTAGATCTGGAAAAGGCCTATGACAGAGTTGAGAGGAATGAATTGTGGTCAGCACTTTCTATGCATGGGGTGAGCAGTCTCTTAATACGAGCACTGAAATCCTTATATGAGGATTCGAGTGCTTGTGTCAGGATAAACGGAGCGCACACTGAGTGGTTTAAGATTGAGAAAGGCGTTAGGCAAGGATGTGTTGCGTCACCGTGGCTGTTCAACCTATTTATGGATAGCTGTTTGACAGATTTGAAAGAGTCTAAAAGTGGATTAAGGATGAATGAGTTACTCGTCAAATGTCTGCTCTATGCCGACGATCAGGTTATACTGGCGTCATCAGCGGAGGAGTTACAGGAGATGGTAAACTGTATGCACGAAGCTTTAAAAGAGAAAGGAATGAAAGTGAACGTAAGTAAAACTAAAACACTGGTTTTTGAAATGGAGAAAGAAATGACAGCATGTAATATTTTGATTGGAGGAGAAAAAGTGGAGCAAGTGAAAGAGTTTGTATATCTAGGATCAAAGTTTACATCAGATGGCAAGTATGATAGTGATATTGAAAGGAGAGTGAACGCGGGGAACATGGTGAATGGAGCTTTGCATGCCTTTATGAGCAGTCAGAAACTATCCAAAAAGGCTCGACTGGCTGTGCACAGGGGCGTGTTGGTCCCGACATTAATGTATGGGAGTGAAAGTTGGGTATGGCAAAAGAAGCATGAAAGCAGAATAAATGCAGTGGAAATGAGAGCGTTAAGGAGCATGATGGGTGTGAAATTGAGTGACAGGATAAGGAACAGCGTGATAAGGGAATGTTGTGATGTGAAAGAAGATGTAGTTACAGGAATAGAAAAGGGTATGTTAAGATGGTTCGGTCATGTGGAGAGGATGAATGAAAGCAGGTTGACTAAGCAGATATACAAGGAGAGTGTGGAGGGAAAGGTCGGAGTGGGAAGACCTAGACGAACGTATCTTGATCAAATTAAGGACGTCCTGGTAAAGGGTCAGGTCAAAAGTACCCGAAACCGCCGAGATTGTATGAAGAGAGTTATGAATGTGGACGAAGCGAAAGAAGTATGCAGAGATCGTGGCAAGTGGAAAGAGGTAGTCTCTGCCTACCCCTCCGGGAAAGAGGCGTGATTTTATGTATGTATGTATGTATGTTTCTATGATAATTTCTTTTGTAAAAAAAAAAGAAGGAATGTATGCAGAGGCGTGAAGGTCTAATGAGTTTTCAAAATTGACGTTGCTCAAGAAACCACGAAAATGGTGCGGTGATTTTTGTGAGCAATATGTTATCTTTTCCATAAAAAAATAGTCTTAAACAGGCATCAGCTTTACGTCTGGATATAATTATAGACAAAAGGATAGGCTTATAAACTAAGGATTCTTCTTTTAGGCGATGGGCCAGCAACCTATCACTATTTGAATCTCAATTCTATCATTAAGCTAAATTGCTGAAAGTGGCTTTTCAGTCTTTTTAGGACTGTTGGGGCTTTGTCTACCCCGCAAGGGATAGAGACGTGATTTGTGTATGTATATATGTATGTAAATATTATTATGTAATATATTATGGAAGAATCAGAAAAAAACGCTCATTATACTAAAAGGAAACCTTTAAATTTGTATTTAAAAGAATTTTAAGGATTTGTTTTCTCCATTCACTGAACATTTTCTTGAGCGAAACAATTTAACGGATAATTGAGTATCACTGCGGCTACATGCATAATGTGCAATCATTTACATAATATCTAGATGCTATGTCTTGGTTTAGCTCTACCGATCATGCTGGAGAAAGGCAGTCGATACTACTTTCACTGTATAGACGCGACCGGTTCTCCGGTTCCGTATGTTTGTTTGTGACAATAAGAAAATTCATACAAGTGATCGTGAGAGAGAATTGCTGAAATACATGTAATATTCGCATTAGTGAGCAAAATCATTTAGAAAATTCAATTTTTTTTTATTCATTATTATAGGATACTTCATATCGCTTAATAATAGTCAAATCTTTTGATTTCACAACATTGGTTGACGTTAAATAAATTATTAAACCTAAGTTTACTGCCGCTTTCAAGGCGTCAGTGCAGAAGAAGCGGTAACAAACTGCGCTGCATCATTTTCTTCAACAACGTTGACTTCACAACTATCCAAACTAAGAATAAAAATGTGGACGAGAGAATACATTGTTCAGATTAATTTATTTGTATGAGATTACAATAGGTTTTTACCTTAAAATGAAGAATTAATATATCAGTATTTCAGTGATATTGTTTATGGAAATTCGCAATACCAAGATCCTATTTGTATGTCTTTAAGATAACACGATATCAGTTGAGGATAATAGGTATTTTTAATTAATACGAAATTTATCTCTGATATGTGACAGGTATCACTTTCTTACCTGATAAGCAACTAATGTTATCATCAAATCACTTGTCGAAAACGTTTCGCGTGTTAATACATTTTATCAGAGTGAAATCTTAAGGGCATGGCCAACAGAGTTGTCGTGATTAAGGTTTAAAATAGTTTTTTTTTTTTTTAATTTTGGTACTTATAGTTTTCTGTCTGTAGATCCCACTTCTGATTCCATTGTAAAAAAAAATAATTGTGCGTTAAGAAGCCATTTTCTAGGATATATTTGATGAAATATGCTTTAGCGCACATACTTAATTTTAAGGGGAAATAAATCTCTATGCTCATCCAATTTACATCATCAGTTCTTACAATGAAATTTTTTAACTAATTTTATTTAAAATTACAATATATA
Organism: Amyelois transitella; assembly: GCF_032362555.1. Classification (NCBI taxonomy): domain Eukaryota; kingdom Metazoa; phylum Arthropoda; class Insecta; order Lepidoptera; family Pyralidae; genus Amyelois; species Amyelois transitella. The sequence continues at coordinate 11,324,699 of NC_083509.1, forward strand.
AACTAAAAGCTCGCGCTACAAGGATTCGGATACAGTCAATAATAAAAAGTATCTACTTACTACACATTTTTTCAAACAAACAAAAACAACACAATATTGAAAATAATCTATTTATACATTTTTTCAAACAAACAAATACAACACAATATTGAAAATAATCTATTTATACTTTTTTCAAAGTAAATAATAATAAAAATAATGAATAATCAAACATAAAAATCACAAAGTTATCATTGGTGATTATAATTCAACTTCCGCAAATACCCTTACGCTCTAGAATATTCCATTCAGTAATGATTTACGTTGTATATCATTATCATAACCATGATAGGTATTTTAGCTAATAATTAGTCATTATAAGTCAAATATGCTTTCTTAATGACAGCAGATTTGGATGAAGAATAATTAATTGCAATTTATTGTTCTAGAAATTTACATTCAACTTTATAAAATGTAATAAGTGTTAACGAAAAATTAGAAATAAAGTAAATGAATTTAATAATAAAGAAGATTGTAATGGAAAATATTAGTTGCCATTCTAATCGCCATCAAGAATCAGTTGCTAAAGGGGAAATAATTTCTGATTGTCAATTCAGAACTTCTAAATAAATGCAATAATTCATTTCGAAATTAACAAAAGATTCTCATCGTCGATATGTCCAATTAAGGGCTTCGGGTGCAAGTAAACAGCTGTTTCGATAGTCCGCTATCTGAACGTCCCATTTCTCATATTTTGTTACCGAGAATTGTATCAACAGTGGACGATAACGCAATTGATGTGCGATCAAACATTGAATTTGAAGTAGTTAATCAATCGTTAATTAGTTCATTGTAGTACCTTACCTCGAATATGTATTGTTTGATTACAAATTGTGTGACACGAGAGTGTGATAAGTAAATTTGGTATTTGGTCTCCTTGTCAATTATCCACATCAAGAATCATTATTACTATCGTACGTATCATTACTGTCAGCACAGTCTTTAAATCTGCAGTCTTGTTGTCAAAATTATTTAACGACCAAGTCTCACTTTTAATCTTTAAGTACTTAAAAACAGTTTTCTTCACCTTTCCGTTCCCGATCGCAAATCGTTATAATATATAAAAGGTTATCCGACGCTACCGAATTTATAATTATTTTTATTATAAAAATTCTATTTTACCAATTATGGACGAAGTGTACATAAGTAGTAATACAACACGAATCATGATGAGAGAACCCTCATTTAACGTCAGCAATTTAAGTGCATTGCTCTAAAATTTTCGATGGCAGGATATCGTGTCGTGCAAAATTTTTAGAGTGAGATACGTAAAAAGGATTAGTTATCGATATTCATATATGATACGCAATTTTATGAACTAATCTGTGCAATAATCTGTTTTGCAAATAGGAAGGCCATCTAATCACATTATCTGAAGTTAAATGAAAACAACTATGTAACAATAACACGACGATATTGTTATTATAATGACAATAATTTCGCAAAGTCAGCAGAGCACGACTTAATCACGTCTAGTGTGGTATGTGTTGTATAATATGCTCGCTCATTGCAAAAACTATCAGATACGTAACAGTCAAGGTTTGCAATTCCAAGGGTCCCTATTTTATCTTGAATCTGACCTGGGTCTTGACCAATTGATCAGGCCATGAGGAGTGGATTAATAAGATCAGCAGCAGCGATCTAGCAGAACCTAGTCCAACTTTGATGAAACTACTGCTAAGCTGCTACTAGCTGAAAATTATGCTAATATCAATAAAATATAAAGTACAAACTTAAAAACACATGGACTACACGGTTCCTGGACAACCCATTAAACATTTTCTACCATAACAATGTGAAAATTACTATAATCCCAAATCGTATTACCTGCATCGAAGTAGTTATGCAAGCACCCATGATGTAAAGGGTTGATGCATGCAACTGTTGCATAGTACCAAATGACTAATGACTTGTCGGCAGCTGATTCAAATTGCTTATCGTTTGACCCAAATAGCGCTGACAATGCAATGCTGTATAGGAACACAAGTTTTGTAGCCAGTGCAAATGCAATGGGGAATACAGTATGATAAAGGTTTGGGAGATTTGAGCACAATATATTTTTTTAATATGCTTATGAATGTAGTTTTATTTATTCTAAGAGGAAAAATTCACAGGCCTGTAAAATCAACAAATGCACAAATGATGATTTGGGGTTTTACATCTATATAGATTCGGCCATTTTTAAAGTTTTGTGGGTAAGCAAAATCCAACGTAACTCAAGACGAGGGTCTATTTCTTTAAATTTCCAGAGAGAATCATATCTGTTAGTTAGTTGATATGTCAGAACAAATGTAACTTGTGATAGATAAGAATAGTGCGCATTACGTTTGACGCCACAGGCGATAGCCGCGCGGTACCACCTCATCTTGGTTAGTGACCTTTCTTTAGGCTGCGCTCGAGTTTGTGTTTGGTGATTTCGAAACGTCTTCGGCTGTAAAATCTCCAATTAGTAGGTTTTATGCCCTTACTGCACATACGTATACCTCATTTATAGTAAAATTGCTAATCAATGTTTGACTTATAACCAAATTTTATTGCTTCTGAAATGTACGTGCATGGACTTGAATCATTAAATTGCCTCTCTGTTTTTGGATGAATTTTGATGACCGGATAAATAAAGACCGTCTGAAATACCGAATAGCCGTGTCTAAAATACCCTTACATCCCGACTTGACATATGACCCTAAGCTATTTATATTTCACATGCCATTTGTTTGTTTTCCATACATTGTTATATTTTATCGGTAAATAGAGATACGTTGGCGTGAGTTATCTTTTTTTTAATTTCTTTTACACTTACATCTAATCGGAAATGTAAAATAAATACTAATTTAATAATTAATAATTCCGAGGGGACTTATGCTGCTATCTTTTATTATATGTACTTTTGTCGTATTTATGAATTTTGTGTTTATTATTAATTATCTTTGAAAAAGCGGATTAAACGATTTGTTTTCAAGATAAAAACTTACGAATGCAATTAGTTTTGTGCGGTCACGTTGCTGACCACACTACACATTTATACATCCTGATATTACCTACTCTGCAGGGGCAGGCAAATAGTTTGAGTCATTATCTAAGCAATTATTTTGATTATTTTGTTTTCACTGAATGTTGTTTTGATAACTACAATTGCCATTTGCTATTTTTTGCCATGAAAGCTAGGTTATCATTTAAAATAAGACGTGCTTACGACATAAAGTGTTAAGGTATTATATAATAGCATTACTTTGGTTCTTCTTATTGCCGTACAATACAAAATTATAAACATATTTAATGCCTTTTTCTCCTAAAATGATTCGCGCATAAGAGGTATAACTACACTCATATATCTTTAAAATTAAAATAATTATTTTTTCTTCTATATTTTTGTCGTTTTTTTAATAAATAATAAACCGGAAACCTACTTGCACGAATATGACTTGAATTTTTTTAATGTAACATAGCATCATTCAAACAAAATGTTATAAAATTTCATATCACAGGCTGAAACACTTCTTGTATTTTAAAAAACCATATAGGTAAGTGGGACTGTTCGCATGTACTAGCAAGATTTCAAGCGTTTTCCTAGTGACCTTATTTGATTGGAGGGCTCAGCCACTTTCTATGTAAAGCGTTGCTCTCTCGACACTGTTTCTAATGATAGCTCGTCTTATCTGGCGATAGAACAGAGCAAACAAATAAAGGCCGCGTGGGGATCGGGCGTTGTCACAGATATTAAATAATTATTCAGAATGGATGATGATGTAGTCTCTGTCTACTCTCCAAGAGAGAGAAATTTATGTTTGTATTCAAAATGACTGCGATTTTTGTGCTGTACTCCATGAAAAAAACAGAAATACATAAAAATGGTTATTTTTCTTTTTATATAATAATAATCATGTTTGTGATCTCTTTACGTTCTATCCACTTTACCTATCATCCTAAAATTTCGTACACACATGATTTGTTTCTGCGGGATTTGTAAAAAGGCAATTGCCCTAGAAAAAATATGTTGCATATTTTGTTTTTCGTTCTGTGAAATTTTGACGAAACGTGTCGTAGATAATTTTTGTTATATTTTTGACAAACATGTTGGATGTTAAACCACAATTTCATTATGTGAATAAATATATCTGTGTAATCTGTATATTAAAATACTTACACATATACATATGGTCACGTCTATATCCCTTGCGGGGTAGACAGATCCAACAGTCTTGAAAAGACTGAATGGCCACGTTCAGCTAATTGGCTTAATGATAGAATTGAGATTCAAACCGTGACAGGTTGCTAGCCTATCGCCTAAAAAAGAATCCCAAGTTTGTAAGCCTATCCCTCAGTCGCCGTTAACGACATCCATGGGAAAGACATGGAGTGGTCCTATTCTTTTTTGTATTGGTGCCGGGAACCACACGGCACATATATGTATATTAATATATTTATATCTTTTTTTTTCAGACGGGCCAGCGAACTTCGCATCACATACAGCGACCGCGTGCCCAACGACGAATCCGACACATTCGACCACATCCTCAATGTGACCACGCAGCACGACGCCCTGCTCGCCTATTACTACTTGGACAGCGAGAACAAGGTAGGAAGTCATACGTTTACAATCACGTCTATATATCTTAAGGGGTAAATCAAGCCTCTTGAGGGGTAGATCAAGCCTCTTGAGGGGTAGATCAAGCCTCTTGAAGGGTAAATCAAGCCAACAGTCTTGAAAAGACGGTGAGGCTACGTTCTTCACGAGCTGTGTGGCTTAATGATGGAATTGAGATTCAAAGACTGACAGGTTGCTAGCCCATCGCCTTAAAGATGAATCCCAAGTTTATAAGCCTATTCCTTAGTCGCCCATTACGACATCAATGGGAAAGAGGTGTAATATGGAACCACGCGGCACGAAATTATTTATTTTTTCGAGGCAAATAAAAAAAAAACCTAATACCTATGTAGTGTAGCAGTAGGTACACGTAATACTTTTTCAGACGCGACCTAATTAGAGTTGAAAAAAAAATTGTATTATATATTTATTTCTTATTTGACGCACACTTAATTTGATTTATTAGTTGCGACCCAATTAAAAAGAGTAAAAAATTATCTAGTTATCTAGGTTATATATTTTTTGTAGGTTTTCAGGCACACGTAATAATTATAACAGAGTCAACCTAATTAAATTAAAAGTAAAAAAAAAGTATGTAGATACAAACCCAATATTTTTTTTTGTATTTAACGCATGCGTATATTTATTACGACCAGACAAAATTAAATAATAGTTTAAAAAAAACTAAAAAACTACGCTTTTATTGCTAATCAAACTAAAAAATAGAAAATAAAAATTAATGACAAAGGAATTCAGTAGTAGCAAGTCGAACAATCAGTTATAGTCAGTTGTAGTAGTAATTACCTCGGATTAAAATTATAACAAAATTAAATTTATAAACAAAACAATTTAAATCAGAGTAAAAAGCGTGGGGTGCCTGATGTAGTAAATATTAAAATCATTCTATTAGCATATATTTATGACAAGAGAGTTATGAAAATGAAGTAAAATGCACCCCACGCTTTTTACTCTGATTTAAATTGTTTTGTTTATAAATTTAATTTTGTTATAATTTTAATCCGAGGTAATTACTACTACAACTGACTATAACTGATTGTTCGACTTGCTACTACTGAATTCCTTTGTCATTAATTTTTATTTTCTATTTTTTAGTTTGATTAGCAATAAAAGCGTAGTTTTTTAGTTTTTTTTAAACTATTATTTATTTTCTATTTTTTAGTTCGATTAGCAATAAAACGGGTAGTTTTTTAGTTTTTTTATACAATTATTTTTTGGAAGTTAACACTTCTGGTATAACTATCTTACTAGAAAAGACTTTCGCAACCATTTCTTAAAGTTATATGTGGCCTGATTGGATTAAATCTCATAATATTCTCATCATCATGATTCTTTTTAAGGTGATGGGCTTGCAACCTGTCACTATTTGAATCTCAATTCTATCTTAAAGCCAAATAGCTGAACGTGGCCTATCAGTCTTTACAAGACTGTTGGCTCTGTCTACCCCGCAAGGGATATAGACGTGATTATATGTATGTATGATGATTGTTAAACCCAGTTGAAAAGAATTTTATAGTGATAAATCACTGTTAATAATATTTTTGACTATCCAGCAAACGTAATAATTTTCGATTGTGGCCTTGCCAGGAATCAAACCACAAGATTAAGAGGCAGATTGATACAGGAACAAAAATATTTCAAACATACCTCCACTGCCTTTACAACCAGGAACGCAACAAAGTTTATCTGAAGACATCGTGGCACTTTTGTTGTAAAATCTGTCTTTCACAAAAACAAACACAAACTTGGGACTCCTATCTCAAATAATAAGGTACTTTTTACAGGAGTCCTATCTCAAAATATCTGCACAACACAGTAAACACAGTCAGAGTCCAATCTCAGATGATAAAATCACACGAATATCCGGAAGAACAAAGCTCGACTCAACGGAAGATTCCAAACTCCAAATAACGACAAGTTATCAGCACAAAACAAAGTGCAAATAGGTAAATACACAGGCACCGGTATAAAAAAAACAGAAAGAAAGTTTACAGGTTTTCTAATCGAATTCAAAACAAAACTTACTGCAAAACTTATTTGACATAAAAAACTGTCACTCATGTCTTAAACGAGTATTACAGTGTTGCTATTACAAATAGGCAAAAGATACCTAATGTTAATTCAAGAATTGCATTAATATGTTAAATACGTATTAAATATCGCAAAGTTCTGTAGGTAGTAACTTTATTCTTGTATTGTTGTAAATTTAGTTGTTCAATTTTCATTTATTACTTTTGTTCTATTACTTATATATTTTTTATTGTTTTAAAATATTCTACTAATTCTACTATTGTTTCTAATGGTTATTCTAAATGGAGCAATGCGATGAAATAAAGAAGCCTCAGGTTAATAGTAACATTATATGGAAATATATTACATCTCTTTTTGACTCATTATACGTCAGAACTTCTTGGTTTCTTGTATGGAGATTACTGGCACTGGTGCTATCTCTGTCTCTCTTACTCTCATACGAAGGATCTAAAAATGAATTTATTAATCCTGGCAGTTTTAATAAGGATAATAAGAAACTCTTATCAAAATATTGCATTGTCATCGGTCCGTGATACGTGTGCAAAGTTCCAAGTTGATCAGACGTTTAGAAATCAGTGAAAATTAAGCTCAAAGATTCCGTTACATACATACATACATACATACATACATACATACATACAACCCAAGCTAATAAAAGCGTAGTAAAAAGTAACTCGGCCATGTGTCTGTCCGGTAGTGATACGATTCCATTAACTTAGTATGCTTAGTTGGACGAATATGTCTCTTAAACTTAAGTCATTTATTCTTTAAGTTCTTTTTTCCTAGAGGGATGAAATTCATAAAAAAAATTACTTATCCGCCATCACACTTGTGCGTATAAAAATAAGAGCATAATATCTCTCCTATACTTATGCTTAGCTATTGGATTTAAAAAAGAAAATTAATCCAATAGCTTATTTTAATTTGTTTTCATGTCAAATTGCAGCTATCTACAATAAATCGTCTGTAAGCTAGGTGCCCGACATAGCGTAGTATAAGGGTTTTTTTTTAAATAACAGATCCCTAAAAAGAAATATAAGTGGTTTTTTTTATAAACTTGTCTTTATAAACTTGACCCGCGTATCTTCCGCCAATGGGCTGCTCCGTGACGTGTGGTGCGATCGCACGCCGATATGATTAGCGTTTTACGTATGGAATTATCTAGATATTTCTGTTTCCTTCTTCCTCTTTACGTTCCTTTCCTAATTCATAGGATTCTTTTGCAGTCCAATTTAATGAGGGCTTAGAAGTTTAAAGTAAAAATTTGATTTGAAATTTTTGCCACTAACTATGTCTATGAATTTCTAATCGAAGGTTTTGTCTCGTATGTACTACCTAATAGTAAACCACTATGTGTTTTCTTTGTACAGGGTGGGCCAGGAATTAGTTAACATTTTAAAAAATCATTAAAAAAAACTATTATATTTACATCAAAAATTATTTATTTAAGAGATAGCTTATAAAATGGAAATTACTTTTTAAAAATAATATCATTTAAATAGCCACCATCACGGCGTTGGCATTCCTCTAAACTAGCACGAAAATTTTCGAATACTCGCCGTAATAAAGATCGTGGGATCGCTGACATTTCGTCTCTTATTTTCGCCTTTAATTGAAGCAATGTCTTTGGTTTGTGGGTATAGACACGATGTTTTAGATATCCCCAAAGAAAAAAATCGGCTGGCGTTAGGTCAGGGCTCCTAGGTGGCCACGGAATGTCACCTCTTTGGGAAATGAGCTTTTCTGGGAACATTTCTTTGACGACCGGTAGGGATTCATTAGACGTGTGGTAAGTCGCTCCATCTTGCTGAAACCACGTCTGCCGATTGTAGCCAGCAAATTCTTGCAGCTGTGGTGTCAAAAATTCTCTCAGCAGCTTCACATACTCGGAGGAGTTTACTGTGATCGTACAGCCACGAAAATCCTCAAAAAAATAAGGTCCAATGATTCCTGTAGCTGAAATGGCTGCCCCTACAGTGACCTTAGGGGAATGAAGAGGCCTTTGTTGTTTAGCCCTGGGATTTTCGCTGCTCCAATATCTGTAATTTTGTTTATTGACGTGCCCATTGAGATGGAAGTGGGCTTCGTCAGAGAACAAGATGTTGTCAAAGTTACGGAAGCGATCCAACATTGTTTCAGCATATGTTTTGCGTAAAATCAAATCATTAGGCTTTAGTTCTTGCACTAATTGAATCTAATATGGATGTAATTTTAAATCACATTTCAAAATGCGGCGTATAGACGTGCGAGATATGACTAATTCAGCCGAGCGTTTGCGCGTCGACAAATTTGGATCGCGCCGAACTGAAGCTGAAACTCTCTGCACGTTCTCATCACTCCGTGAAGTCCGTGGGCCGCCGGTTTGCTTCACATTTAGCGTCGATCCGGTCTCTTCAAATTTGTTTACCCATTTTTTTATTAAAACTGAGCTTGGGCACTCATTTAGGTCGTGTAAATGGAATTCCACGCGAAATAGACGCCGCACAGTGATGAGCGAACTATTGTTTAAATAAAATTGCTTTACGCAAAAAGCACGCTGCGGTCCCGTGAAGCGATCCATGTCAACTAAATTTCCAAGAACTGAGCTAGCTGTTAGACCTCTCCCCGCACCACGCCCCTCTGCTGTTTGCGCACGAAGTCAAATTCAAATGTAAACAAATTCATGGCCCACCCTGTATAAATCTGCACTCGGAGAATCTTATTTTGTTCTGACCACGTACGTATATTGAAAAATGCAAAGATAACATTTTAATTTTTTATTGTATTTTATTACAAATGCACAAAAACAGAATATAAGAAAAAATATTCTACATTTATTTTTTTGTAGGTATGTATGTATATTCTTCATTAACGAAACAAATGATTTCATAACTATCCTATGCTTCACTAGAGTGTACACTGAAAACCCTAATTAATACACTGAATTGCGCATGCTGTATGCTATATCTATGTCTAAACAAACTATTTTTACAATAAAACAATATTTAATTTACAAGTTTGTTGTTCCATCAAGTCTTTGATATTTTTTTCTCCTGATCTAATATGATCCGTTACTAATATTTTTTCCGTTATTCCCGATATCAGTAAGTGACTTTATGTTTGGTCTCAGTCAGCAAAAAACGTATTTACTACTTACTTAACCCGACTCCTACACGGACAATAAACTTGACCTCTGTATCTGTCACCAATGAACGACTCGGAAGAACAGTGGTGTGATCGCACGTGGGACGCATATTGTGATTATCTGATCCTACTACTATTATAAAGGCGAAAGTTTGTATGGATGTTTGTTACTCTTTCACGCAAAAACTACTGAACCGATTACCATGAAATTTGGTATGTAGGTAGCTGAAGACCCAGAATAACACATAGGCTACTTTTTATCCCAGAGTTCCCGCGGGATTGATAGGGTTTCCATGCGGACGAAGTCGCGGGCGGCCTCTAGTATCTATATATGGGGTAAATAATATAGATTGAGCTTAACCCTATATACCGTAATGTAAGCCTCTTCCCAACGAAACGAGTAGAGTTAACCTAATATACCTATACTACAAATAATAATATGCAAAAATATATGTATGTTGTTTGTTTTTGCAAGTGGACGTTTACAAAGGTGTCCGTTTTTGATGAAATATAGCAAGCTTAATATAAATTAAAGCGTCCAATATGAATATGATATTTTCCATATGTTTGACTAAATTTTTATCTTCATCATTGTTATTCTAAGCATTTTTGTATTTCATTTTGAGCATTGTCAGTATATAAATCAATCTACAAGCATCACTTTAATGTATTTAACGATCTATCTTTGTGTAATTATCGCTTTAATTTTTCTCAAGCAATAAATTACACTGAGTATTTAATATATCGTTAAATTCAATGTGACATTCAGGCTAAAGTGTTAATATTAACATCTGTTATATTGAACTTGGATATGAAATCATTATTTTAACATCTCTCAGTATGGCTAATAAACTTGTTTACAATATCACAGTCGATTGCGGTGTCTTTGTCGATAACGGGGTGGGTGCGGCTCTCTTTACAATTAATGTGTTTTTGTTATCTGCTTTTTAATTATAGAGCGCGCATTTGTCTCGTAAATCATTCGAATTGACTTCGAAAACAGATAATCAAAAGGAGAAAAATAATCGTATAGCCATATGTCCTCTCCAACATACGTGTTAATGTTCAATTTAAAAAATATATATGTTTGAAGGTTAAAAAAGGGTGCATCCACATGAGAGTAAATCTGAATAAAAAATGTTTTGTATACATATGTACTGCATGCTACAGGATATATCCTAAAATGAAAGAGCTGGTTTGAAGATTAATTATGAATTTAAGAGTAATGAAACAGTTTCACCGAGTTTACATTAACATTTGTAAAAAAAATAACAATAATCTACATATAACTGGATTTAATCGAGTTTTCTTTTATTTTATTTTTTTATCGAAACATATTATAATATCCGATATATCCGACATACATATATCCCTTGCGGGGTAGACAATACCAACAGTCTTGAAAAGAGTGATAGGTCACGTTCAGCTCTTTGGCTTGTTGATAGAATTGCGATTCAAATCGTGACAGGATGCTAGCCCATAGCCTAAAAAAATAATCCCAAGTATATAAGTCTATCCCTCAGTCGCCTTTAAAGACATCCATGAGGAAGAGATGGAGTGGTCCTATTCTCTTGTATTGGTGCCACACGCCACAATAATATTCAAATATATGTTCGGACGCACTTTAGTGTATAATAAAATATCTATACTAACTCTAACAGATGCAAAAGATGAGATGACATCATAATGCACGTCTTTGTATGACCATGTGCAAATCTAAATTAAAATCTTTGGTCACACGTCTGTCATGTTACTGACATATGTTGGAACTTGAACTTGCTAATTAGCTATCAGCGATATGGATTTTTATTATTATTTTAAATAGATATAAAACGCTTTTACAACGGAAAAATTATTGTGGAACAATAGATTGGTAATAATACGTTGCGAAATTAAAATTAGAATTTAAATTTGAGCTATATATGTAGGTTTGAGAGAAAAGTCGTTTGGACAAATCCTGTATTTACAAGACAAACAAAAAACCGAGGATGCTTAAGGTTGGACAAAGTATAGAGAAAAATGTCGAAAAGGGACAAAACCTAGCGGCTGAAGGTGGAACTGGGAACGTTAAGATGACAGAGGATTATTTTCTAGCTAGTAGGTTTCTCAAAATTGACTACTGTGCCTCAATTTTGTAAAATCTTCAAAAATTAACCGAACTTTAGAACTATCCGACAACAACACGTTCTAAACCGACCAGTCGAACATTCGCAAAACCTTCTCTCATTGAAAATGATTTCAAAGTTACTGGAAATTGAACAAAAGGCTGAAAAAATCATACAAATCTTCTATATGTAATATGTTTTTTAAATATCATTTTAGAACATATATCCATCTCTTTCGTTGCAGATGAAAATGACAGAGATATACGACGTGACAGAGGACGACACGGACGCGGTACAGTCGCCAACAGAACGCGACGTCAACAAACAATTGGAGTTCGACAACGATTGGTCCGCTGAATTGTTGGCTCAAGATGGTATTTTTTTTTTTCTTTTTTATCGATACTTTTTTAATAATTATTACAATACGTGGTTCTGACTTTTGACGGCAGAAGACGCCACTGTTATATATGTTTACGCCGCCTGTAGCTTTTTGTGGTTTACTTCGAAATATTTCTGTATTTTTGTAAGTTTAAATGATAATTTGACAGCTTTTACTGTCTATGATAATAGTAATGTTTGAAAAAAAAATAACAATCGAGTACATTTATTAATTGAATAAAGATTACTGCAGTTCAGTTGGATCGTAAAAATAGTGCCTTGAAAACTGTGTCATTTTTTATATTTTTTTTAATAAGTTTGTCGTCAGTTACATTGTTTTTTTTTTGCTTACAGAAGACGACTTGGACCTCGACGACGAACTCGAAGACCGCAACATATTCTCCGACCCAGAGAGCGAATGGACCGGCCGCCGCCGTTCAGTTTCCAACAGCTCGGAAAGCGACGCCGAACAACCCGAGTCCGATCAGAGGCACGTCGTACCGGCCAATAATTATATCACCTATGTCGAATAACATAAGGTCGCTTTTGCATTTAGAAAATTCCGTTGAAGGAACGTCGTTCCATTGTTTAAATAAAATGATGCGTTCCGTATTGAAATTATACCAATTATTTATATTGTTGCTTCTACGAATTGAACGTCGTTCCATTTTTAAATATTTGCTGGACAACCAATCAGAAAAGCCATGACAAAAAGGGTAGTTAATTTATGTTCGTTTGAAAGTTATATTTTACAGTTAATAACCAATAGTTAACATTCAAATGGGAGCTATTTTAAAATGTGACAATAATCTTGTGGCTTGAATTTATTAGTTAAAAAAGGAAGAGCCTACAATAATGGGTCATACTTGCATTGCAAGTGTGTTTAAATATACCTACATTTTTATTTATTTATTTCTCTGCCTTAATCAAGGAATCCCAAACACATTCCTATTTATAATGAACAAAAGAAATTTTTGACCCGAATTTGTTATACTTCCCCTTTTTAGTCATAAGCTTAATATTTTTATGTGATTAATCTTTATATTTTAAATGTTATGTTAAGCTATAATAAAACAAAGTGATATATTAATATAGTTAAGCCATAAATTGAAAGTACAGTCACATATAAAAGTATAAAAGCACATTGAAGGTGCAAAAAGAGGTTGCTAAGGTATTTTTCTGTGTACCCTACGGCACAATGTGTCGGCAGTTCGGGTCAAGTTACTGTGCTGTTAACTGTATCCAATTTTATCTTCAAATTTAACTTCTCTGTTTAGCTCATCAATGCAATTATGTTATATATACTCAGTTTCGGGAAATTAAAATAAAATTAAACTGTCGTATGTTTTGTAATTTCATTATAAGGTCATTCAAAGTTAATTACTCTACCTAAATAAGAAAATAAATTGGTTTTTATTATTGTTTCATCGGGTGGGAAAATAAATTTTTAATGTATCTATCAAAGACTTTATTTTTTATTATTCTCTACTGCAATTCACCTTTAAATATTGTTTTAACCTTTTTACAGGGATTATTTTAGTTCGACGACCGTTTTATTTATATTTTGATTTTTATAAAAATATACCTTATTGTGATATCACAAATGTAATATTAACTTAATGTAAGTAGAATTAAGAAAAAAATAATAAAGGCTTAAAAAAAGTAAAGAAGTACCTAATTAAATTTAGTTTTTATAACTTGAAGCAAACTGTTACAGTGCCTTATTCTAGCCTATTTTGAAAAAAAAAATATTTTTCAGTATAAAATTTTTAATTAATAAAACAAGATATTTTTAATCAGCTTAATACGTGTTTTCACGTGGGTCGTATGATACCAATAGTCTCCCGTGAAAATATTTCTTTAAATTCTCAAAATATGATGGGCATATTTCTATAGCGTCAGAGGCTCTCTTGAAATCAACCTGAAATATAATTTTAGTGTTTGTTACCTAGAGTTACCCTTATACTTTCAAATATAAGTTGTGGAGGTATATTATTATAGTATTGTTAGTTAATTGACTCTTTGAGGACGTCAAAGTTACGTGCACTTTATTCTAAATTCTTAAATCTTAACACTTAAAATAAAAAAACATAAATACAGTAATTGTGAATTCGCTAATGGTACATGCTTTGGCTAACAGTTATGCTAATAGTTCAATTTTTATCAAGAGAATCACAAGTACAAAGTACGTTGTTAAGTATTTAGAGCAAAGTGCATATAGTATTGTTGTTTATTTCGGAGGTGGGAGTGTTAAGTAGTCGTATTCACATTGATAGCGAATCGGATTTATGCAGATGTTGTGACGTGAAACGGTATAGCTTTTAATCTATTCTGAATAACATCTGAAATATATAAACGTATTTTTCGAAAACTTTACGTTGTAAATGGACTGTCATTAAATAAAATGTATAATTAAGGACATTCCTTTTTGTCGTAGACTTCTGGCTTAGTTAACTAAATCTAAACTTTTATTTTTTTATTCTATTTTCTTCGAGATCAACTATTGTATAATGTAGAATTTGTAGAATTTCGACACTATGTTGTAGTCTCATTCAGTCTGATACTCTGCAGGGATTTCGCTTCACTAATCAATGACTTGTATTATAAAAAGATTAATGTCACAAATGTTTTAATAAATTTATACGTGATTCACCTGTATGTTTTATTTAATAGCATTTAATCCTTATCTATCACTATATCCCGGATCACAGTGAAATAACACCAAAGTTATATTACTGCCCAAAAAAAATCTGAAACCACACTACCATTATTACGAGGGTATGATAACCACAGACGTAAGTATTAATTTTTTTTTTAACTTATTGGTAAACATTTTTTATGCAAAAAGTTTAAATGGAAATGCAACCTATAATCATTTAGAGACATCAAAAAAGAAATTGAGCCGTCAGTGTCAAGCGGGTTCGAATTTCAATTCATTCGTCCCGTCATTATATTTTAGAGCAAATATTCAACAAAATCATTATTTATAAACAAAACTTTTATTCGATACAGTTGCGTGCGACCGCGTTTTCGTCGGTTCGTCCGTGACCGGATGTTTTTTTGATTTACTCTTATTTTTTTTATCGTAAGATGGTAGGTAAAGGTATTATAGAGCCGAAGGGCAGTCGAATATTCCACCAATGTTATTTGAAGTGCTGCAAGTTGCAGAATTTGACACCGTTGAACAATGTGATTCCCTCGGGAAACGGCAAAGTTTTGGACTTTTGTGTGGATAGGATCAAGTATGCGGATTGGGCGCCTATTCTCAACGCGCTCAGCTGTGATCTCAGCCTACACTCTGTGTGCATACGATGTCGACAGCAAGTAAAAACTGGTACCAGAATATTTCTATGAATTTTGACATTATAAGTATTAGGTACTCTAGGTACATACATACATATAGTCACGTCTATATCCCTTGCGGGATAGACAGAGCCAACAATCATGTAAAGATTGAAAGGCCCTTCAGCTGGCTTGGTGATAAAATTGAGATTCAAATAGTGACAGGTTGCTAGCCCTTCGCCTAAAAAAGAATTCCTAGTTTAAAAACCTATCCCTTAGTCGCCTTTTACGACATAGGATTGAGATGGAGTGGTCCCATTCTTTTTTTATTAGTGCCGGAAATCACACGGCCCTCTAGGAAATTAGGCAATATGTTACTTATTTAATAATTTTCAAGAGATTTTATGTGTGTATAAGTACTTACAGTCAATTTCTTTCTACCTCGTATTCTTCGAAACTGTACCTACAAGTGCTTAAGTTACCGTTTGAGTTGTTTTTTATTTTTGAAGACGAAAGTAATGTCTGAGTCTAAAATTTTATTTTCTGTAAGAGATTTTATAAACTAAGTTCACTTTTAAACACCATTTTTTGTTAAAAACTTACATAAATAAAAGAACCTAATCACTACCTAAGCGAACTTATAAAATTCTAAGCTTAACATGACAGCTTTGAAATCTCAATTTATGCTTTTTTCCCCGCCAGTTTTAGAGCAAATCGACTGCGAGCGGCTGGCGAAGACAGTGAACAAGCGAGCGGTGATCCTCACCAACTTTATGCTCACTAATGTGATCGAAGCCATCTCACAGATGCTGGCTGAGACCACTTTACTGACCACTCTACTGATAGAGGGTCTACCGATGAAGATTCCGTATATCAACCCGTTGTGTGAGGTTGGTGGGAACTGCTTATAATTCTTTTATCCGAATAAGAAAGCGTGTTGTATAGGTCTCAATTTAACGTACATACATATATACAGTGGACCTCCGGTAATCAAACGAACATTATGCAGCATCAGCATCAGCAATGATATGTAATCTGACAAATTAAAGATCCAATAATAAGATTCTAGGTTTAAACTAAGTAAAACAATACTTAAGCGCCGAAAACAATAGCGGTGGCGCGTAAAAGTTGTAACCTCTAATTAGTTTGTGTTCAAATCTACATGATCTACATTAGCGAAAATTGTCAAATATGTTATACATATTTAAAGACATGTCGGACTACAGGGGGCGCCGGATTAGACAGGGTCCGGATTATCGGGGCTCAACTGTATATACAATAAGAATCCTAAGTGTATTAGCCATTTCTTTATTCACCTTTTACGATATGACGATACGGAGTGGTCGTATCAAACTTGGAGAAAGAAGATATTGTGACAGGAATAATAAAGGGAATGCTTGGACTCGGTTTGGCTATGAATAAGAGAATCAATGAAAGTTGGTTGACTTAATAAAAAATACACGAAGGCCTGGATTAAATCGAGACGTTCTAACGAAAGGTCAGGTCAAGATTAATCCAATCTGAGGTGATTGCGCGAAATGAGTTATGAATGTGGATGAAGCGAAATAAGTTTGCTGCATCCACGAGATGAAGGAAAGATAGTTCTTGCCTAACCCCCTAAAGAGGCGTAGCTTTATCTATAAATGCACACAAAGTCTAAACGGATTTACCTGAATTTTCGGGATTAAGATTAGATAAATTAATAATTATAATACGTATCGCAAGTTTTTTTACCAACCTTGGGCGAATGCTAATTACTTAAGAGGGCGTGCCATGCCACATTCAGAGCAGTCCTCAAAAAAATTCTCTAAATCAACAATTTTATCAATGTTGGTACCTAATGGCTTTAATTGTTTCATGTATTGTTTTATTAAAAACGGGTATTTTTTTTTAAATATCTGCTTAAATCTTAATGTGCTCCAGGCACTACTTACCAACAATTCCCTTCAACATCTGTATCTCCCGCGTTGTCTGCTCGGCGACGTGGGCTGCTTGGCTGTCTGCAAGGCGGTCAGGTGTCTCCCTAACATCTTGACCCTGGATTTATCTGGCTGCGATCTGACGGCGGTTGGAGCTGGATACGTGGCCGACTTGGTCAAGGTATGCTTGTATTAATACCCATTGGAACAATCTGTAGCGGGAGCGATGATTCGGCTCGACCGCCACCAAAGGGAAGATCTTCCGCCAGGCTAGGTGTTATGCCTGGGGAACCGCGGCTCCAACGATGTTGTGTCGGAGGTTGTATATATAGCTCCAATCCGTGAAATCTCTGAAATCGCGATTTAGGTTCTTCGCTGCTATTGGCTGAGCGCGTCAATTTCTTCGCGATGATTGACAGTTGTTGTGAGATTGGATGTTGTGACGAGTGGCGTAGAGATGTCGCCACAAATCTTTTTAATTTTTTTTTTTCATAACATAACATATGATCACGTCTTTATCCCTTACGGGGTAGACAGAGCCAACAGTCTTGAAAAGACTGATAGGCCACGTTCAGCTGTTTGGCTTAATGATAGAATTGAGATTTTTTTTCAATATATTTATATCTCTTTTTACACAGTGTCTTGATATTTTTTTTAAACTGAAAATTTTTCAAGTCTTACCTTTATCCACACCAGCAAAATCTAAACCAAACTTACCATACATGCTGAGTAGGAAATGGTTAATTGAAGCAGAAATCACTTCATTGCCTTAACTATCTATTATGTCAAGTGTCCGATTCTCAAGTCCACATAAACCACATCACATTGCAGTATCAGAAGATCCACCGGTACAGCGAGAACTGGACGCACACGCTGCGGTACCGGATGCCGGAACTGGACGCGATGGCGGGCCTGCGTCGGATCACGCTCTGCAACAACCCACAGCTCGGCGATTTGGGGGTCAGCAAACTGCTCGAAGTCATGTCTGATGACTTGTGGATTAAGGGTAAGTTGACCTTGAAAGAAGTTTACAGGGATCGTGCCAAGATGTAGTCTCTGTCTGTCTCTCCATGAAAGAAGCGTGATATTTTGTCTATGCGTGCATGTTCCATGAGTACAGTAGATATCTAGTAACGTTGAGTACGAAATTGCTATTGACAGGGTGTCATATTTTTTAGATTTTGTATTTTCTTCAATGAAAATTGCATAATTTGGATGCTCTCTTTGCTTGACCGGTCAACATGCCAACTGAGTAAAGTTTACTCAATTGAACTAATTGCTCGCTGAGCAGAAACTATATCAGAGTTATTAAAAAAAAGCAGAAGAACAGTGGGCCAAAATGATATCCTCACCACTCAAAGCGAGTTGACACAGGTATCTCATAGGCAGACTGTACAAAACAATAAAAAATCTCATGTTAGCTACAAAAACTTTCCATAAACTTCTATCTCGCACTTTTCAGCTCTGGACTTGCAGGGCTGCGGACTCAGGGAGCAAACAGCGAACGACGTGCTGGAAATGATGAGGTCGAACACAACTCTAGTCGTGTTGGACTTGAGGCACAACCCCGACATTTCTAACGAGTCGCTCAGCAAAGTTCGCGCCGCGTTGAGGGAGAATGAGCGAAGATCTAGTGGTCAAGCTGCAGTATGTACTTATTTTTCAAGGGTCAAGTTTTCTCAAACCACTGAGCTAATGTTGCTTCAACTCGTAGTTACTTCTCTTATCTTGGACCAATTGAAATGGAAGACGTTATTGAATGCTTTTTGTTAGTTTGGCGTAATGTATTCTGGGCATGTGTCACTTAACCAAGTTCTAGACTTTGGAAACCAATTTATGACCATCATTATCCAAATTTAAGGACGCATTCAACTAAGAATTATACTGATAAATATAATTGTAGCTACACTGTTGTCCTCAAAACAAGATGTCTGGGAGTCTTTATTATCTAGTGATTTCTGTGTTTTAGAAATTCCAACTGGCAAGAAAACTTAATGTATATAATTTTCTTAAATCTTTTTCATTCTTACGGTAGATGCCCATTTCCAATTCCAATCCATGTAGCTACTTTGTTTTCAGTATTCATGGCTTGGCAACATAAGTGGGTGTTCTGGTGATGGGAGATCGGTGAAATCAGTCACTAATAAGTAAGTTAAAAAATCACTAACATGATAAACTACAGATCACATAGCCCTGATTCTAGTGCAAAGACATAAGGGTATAAGATGCCGTTATTTAGGAGTATTGTGAGTTTTATGTACAAACTATGCAATGTAAAGTGATATCTTATATTAAGAGCTCTTATCGAAGGATTTGCGATAGTTATCTTAATTTTACAGAAATGGCATCATCAAGGAACGAACACGAGTACAGTCGTTAAGTAGAAATACGGTCAATAAATTACATAAAACCACTACTAATGTAAAGAAAGATAAGTAAGTACCTTCGTCTATTTTATGTCGATGAATTATTATTATTATTTTTCATCAAATTTGTATAATTTATTCCAGGAATGTTTCTATAAAATATTGTGTTATGTTATCTCAATTTATCATTTATTTACTTATAAAAATTTGAAGTACCTATCCTACTTTTTTCGATGCTAGAAGAATAATGTACCAATTGAAATAAATGTTTCGTTACTCAGAGATTATATGGAAGAATTGGAAGAACAACTGCAAGATGAGATTTCACATCGACAGCAACTGGAAGAACTGAATCTACAGCTCGTGGCACAAATGAAGCAGCTCAAACAACAACAGATACGGCTGTGGGACAATGCTGCCACGTCTTCAGGTAATGTTTGGCTATAAAATATTAAGTATTGGTCTGAGAACACTTCCCTGTAGTGCGCCACAAATGTAGAAAACACAGTAAGTTGAAGAATAAATTCTTGCTAGAATACAAAAAAACACCGAAACCTTCAATTAATGATGATTGATTGCTTGAGCGATCTTGCCTTTGTATCTCATTACCTGTGTCTTTTTTTCTGTTTTTCTTATGGTGCAATAAAGAGTCTATATCTATCTTATGTTCATGTAATTCTTTTTTTTTATCTGTTTTATCAGATTTTCATTAAAAAATCACTTTCTTTTAGGTTCAGAGCAATCAGTCCAGGCTAGTTCGTGTTCCGGTGATCTCTCCAGCAGTTCCCGCTCGTCCAGCTCGGTGCCCATCGACCAGAACACGCTCTCCTACATACAGCAGGCCTTCAAGGATATCTACGCGTTCATCAAGAACAACCAGTGCGATGGGTATGTGAATAACATCTCTATCATTTGCATGACATGATAACCATATTGGTGCGATTTGTCTATTTCTTAAGTACGTAATTATGATTAGTAATTCCAACAAAAGATCATTTTCAGCTCTTTTTCACAGACGAGTTTTTATATTTTCAAACTCATCTTTTATTGTGCACATTACATTGCAGTCTTTCATTCAGTCGACAAGAATAACTCCAGATTTATAAAACCTAATTTAATTTTAAACTTGGTACTTTAAATATACAACGCTATGATATAGGGAAAGTATATAAATACTTAAATAAACAGAGATTATATAACACCAAAAAAAAAAAGAATAACGTGCATCAAAATGGATTTAAGAAAATCATATTATTTTTTCAGCCAATGCATGCACGAAGCGAGGAGGAAAGACTTAGCCGAAGAACCACCGATAATAGAAGAGGTGACTGAGATGGTGGAAATGGAGAATGAAGACGCCACCGAGCTCCACATCAATATTGTGCCGAAGAAGGCGCAGAGCTCGCATCTCAAGATAACGGAGAAAGTCAAGGTGAAAAAGATGACAAAGAGCGCGCACATACTGGGGAGCACCCCGAGGACGGAGACGGTAAGACTCGAGCTACCTTCATACTTTGACGGCCTCTGTGGCGCAGCGGTAGTACGCTTGTCTGTGACACCAGAGGTCCCGGGTTCGAAACCCGGCCAGGGCATGATGAGAAAAGAACATTTTCTGATTGGCCTGGGTCTTGGATGTTTATCTATATAAGTATTTATTATAAAAATATGGTATAGTTGAGTTAGTATCTCGTAACACAAGTCTTGAACTTACTTCGAGGCTAACTCAATCAGTGTGATTTGTCCCGTATATATTTATTTATTTATTATACTTAATTGTTATGTTATTCTTACACTTGTCGGTTGGAAGCAACATGCGTCCAAAATCAACCTAAACGGATTTTTCAAATACACCAAGCTTTGAGAAGGCTAGTGTTAGGTTTCAAAAAATCGATACTAAGCTGACGCATAATTTACCTGTACACTAAATTTGGCTGAATGTTGTATGATTTTGGTGTACAAGGAATATTTTTTTTGAAGCTATGATCGAAGATCCTAAGCACAGAAATCAGCTAGAGTCACCATCAAAGACAATTTCAACATGTTATTGAGTTTTTTTTTAGAAAACTTTGTTCCTCAAATTCCGTTTAATTTTCCAGAAACCTGAAATGATTGAGAGGCAAATGGGAGACACGAAGAATACACACGGTGACTGCGAACAGCGCACCGCGGAGGAGATGGTAGCTGCGCAGCTCAAATTGAAGAAGGTATTATATGTTGCAAACGAATGACCAATGTACTAACCAGACCAGTAGATAATGAACAATTAATATGGTACTGTTGTATTCTACCTGACACAACTCCTGATGGCATTAAACAAAGTAGCTGAACGCAAAACTTGAACAAAATGTAATGTACGTAAACAAACGGACTGAAAAAAGTTAAGCAAACTTAGATAGCAACATGATATATGCTTAACCACACTAGGTAGCATAGTAAACATTATTTAATTAAGACTATGAAAACATTACGTATGACTTGATCTCTGTGACAGCAGGATGGAACGATAAGCCCTAAAGATACCATAAAATGTATCATATTGTATCACAGAGATCAAGTTGTACGTAATGTTTCTGAATAAATAAATAATCCTTATTGGCCATTGCCGTGTGGTTCCCGGCGCCAATAGAAAAAAGAATAGGACCACTCCAACTCTTTCCCATGGATGTCGTAAAAGGCGACTAAGGGATAGGCATATAAACTTGAGATTCTTCTTTTAGTCGACGGGCTAGCAACCTGTCACTTTATATGAATCTCAATTCTATCAGTAAGCCAAACAGCTGAACGTGGCCTATCAGTATTTTCAAGACTGTTGTCTGTCTAACCCCGCAAGGGATATAGACGTGACTATATGTATGTATGTATAACATATATCATATTGTATCACAGAGATCAAGTTATATGTAATGTTTCTGAATAAATAAATAATCCTTCTTGGCCCCGCAGAATAGCATCTACTCGAGCAGCAGCAGCGCCGTCAGTGACTCCAGCGACACGCTGGTGTGCTCGCCGCATGTCACAGTGCGGACACTGGACACCGCTTCTATGCACGCGCTCAACCCGAGAGACGCGTTCTATTCGTCAGACGATGAGGATTGATTTGAAAATAAACTGATTGTTTGTCGTTACGGGATTTTTTTATTTGATTGTGCTCCCTGCGTTATTATAGTTTTTTATGATGTATGTACCATAATCTACATATGTGAAGGAACTATGGGGAATGCAAAATTGATACTGGAAAGGAACAGAAACTATGATCTGATCTGACTGGGCCAGATGCGTTTAGGAAAATAAGTAGATACCTACTACCCACTTTGGGTGTTTTTTTTTTCATTATTGTGTTGGATCAGGAAGATGAATTTCATCCTGAGTTAGAGAATCAGTTTGTTTATCACTGTAATAATGTCGGTTTTTTTCCACAACATTTCAAAATTAAAAACGAAAAAGAAACATTAACATACCTTTAATCTAAACTTCTACACTATAAAAATTCTTAACACGTCATCAAACCAAATCAACACTCTTCTTTTGAATCTGTGCAATCATGACTTTCTCTTTGGCTTCCTTGCGCGCCTGTTTCTCAAGTTTTTTCTGTTCCTTCTCCCTCTTAGCCAGCATTTCCTGGAACCTCTCGTCTCTGGGGTCCAATTTGAAGCCAAAGTGTCTTCGGACTTCTTCAACAAGCCTCTCTTTCTTGGCCTAAAATAGAACATGGGTTTTTAATGGTTTATGGTGCATTTGTGAATGCTGAGAATTTACTGTCAACGATAAAACAACAGGGTGTTATAAGTTTGACATACTGATTGGTTTTTAAAAAGCTGCATTTCTTCTTGGGCTGCTTGTAAAAGTCAATCAAAGACAAAGGCTACAAACTTGAGATCACCAAAACTGGATGTGGTCTTTTAGTATTTTCGGAGACTTGCCTCTGTATGTCTCATAAGGGATGAAGATGTAGTTAAATAATTCCAGTGGTACCTTCCAGGGACCATGGGAAAACACGCGTTATTATATAGACATGTAGAAGAATATGTTTATTACGTACAGTCCACAAAAAAAAATAATAATAATAAAAATTATCTAGTTACCTTTGCCGCTTCCGCCTCTGCCACTTTCTTCTTCAATTTATCATTGAGCTCCTTTTTCCACATGGCAAGCTTCTCAAACTTCATCGCCAAATCTTGTTCCCTCTTTTCAATAGCTAGCTGTTCTTCCTTTCTTTTCTCAGCAGCCGCTTCCATCATCTCCTTGATTGTAAAAGGGTATGCCACAGCTTCATACTCTAGCTTTTCTTTTATTTCGTCTTTGGTCGGCCAGCATAAACCTAATACAAAAACGATTTAACTAATTTCGATAATTTGTAATTTCTCAAAATGTTATTATGAAAATGGGTAATTTAAAAAAATCATGCATTATTTCTTTGTTAAATATGAACTTACTAGGATTAACTCCACTAGCACTGCCGTATTTTCCATACATTTTTCTGTTATACTTCACAGTCAAATGGGCAGTAGATTTTGGCGTCTCGTATGGTCTTCGCCCATGGACGATGTTGTAATGTGATTCTGAAAGCCGAGACTTGTTGCGTTTCTTCTCAATCTCGGCTTCTTTCGCCTGAACATTTTCAGTGTCTTCGATTAGAATTGTTTCGTTCTGTTCTATCACTTCAGGTGATGTGGTAGACAACCGACATAAATTACTAAATAAGCTGGTTTTAAGAATTCTTGGACGTAAACACAAGTTCATTTTGGAAGATAAATTAAATCAAATGTGTATGTAATTTATAAGAATTATTTTGGGATGGGATTTAGATGTTTTCGTAGATTTCAGGTTATTTTTTTTTGTATTTTAATTATTTTCAATTTCTGACAGATACAGTACAAATAGACGACACTGACAGCTGAGATATTATTGACATGGCTGTATAAAGTTATCTTATTTATACGTCTCGTCTCTTAAAAACTTACCAAAAATATCTATGGTCAACAGGCTTTTTAGCAGGGGCTTGAATTACCTTTAAAAAATTGGTATCGTTATTACTGTGAAACAGTTATGCTAGATAATGATATTTTTGATGTCATTTACCGCTGTACTCATATAAAGTTACTAGTAAAATTGACGGAAGGGTAATCGATAAGACTGTTTAACGTTAATAAAAAAATAGAAAGGAGAGGGACGCAATGTAATATTGTTAAATACGTTATAAGATTGTATTACTGATATTAGTCATTACTTTTTGAAAATATCGTTCCTTTCAGTATTAATATGGTAACGTTAACAAGCCTTGTTTAAATTAAAAAATAAGTTAAACCTCTCTGGTTTAACCTGTCAAAAGTGTCAAATAAATTGCTGGCTTGTCGTCTGTTAGTGTTGATTAATTTTTTTGTGAATCATCAATTAAATAAATCTATTCGAAATGGATGATTTCGGTGATAACTTTGTGCAACCTGAAGTAGATCCAGCAGCAGAATTTTTAGCTCGCGAACAAAATACGCTAGCGGGACTTGAAGGCGATTTGGAAACTAGCGCTCCGCCCCCTATTGTCTCATCTACATCCGACACCAATGGCATGGTGGATGACTTCGTAGGTGGGAATAAACGTTTGAATTCGTATCAAAAGTCAATTTAGTTAAAAATGTGCCTAACATGGAAGGTACTCAAAGAAAAATCAATAGTTGTCAGCCATTTCATTAACTATAGTTGAGATTATTTTTATTTTAGAAGTCCCTAGTGCTGCAGCATTTGAAGCGAATGGATTACTAGATGAAGATCCTGCACCAACTGTGTTTAGACAAGAGAGGGAAGAGCCAGAGAAGATCAGAATATGGAGAGAGGAACAGAAAAAGCGGCTAGAAGAGAAAGGTAAATAATGTCAGATTTACTGTATTTAGTATTGTTGTAGTCTCTGCCTATCCCTCTGGGGAAAGGTATATATATATATATATATATATATATATATATATATATGTTTATGTAGTACATATGCCACTGGGGTAAGGATGTGGTATTCATTTCAATTGCTGATCAATTTTGCTTGCAAAAAATTCATCCTCTTTAGTATATGAACATACAACTAACAAGTATGGGTGCTTCTATTATTGAAGTTCCCATTCTAAATTAATAATAAAAAGAAATAAAGTTTGTTACTTTGATTAAATGTTTGTTAGGCCTTATCTTTGGACATACAAAACTGATCATGAACATACATTCACTGTTAAAATAGTACATTATTATATTAGTCTTTTTGTGTTTTTATCTTCCTTCATTTACAATAATCTTGAGATTCCTTTTAAAATGTTACAGATGCTGAAGAGGAAAGAAAGAAGGAGGAAATGCTGAAAGTGGCTAAAAAGGAGTTGGAAGACTGGTACAAAACCCACGAGGAGCAAATAGCCAAAACTAAGGCGGCTAATAGGTAAATTCAACAAGCTAACTATATTTACCTAAGTACCTTAATTATGTGCATAAGATTTATTTCGAAAGAAAGCTTTTGGTAATTATCTATAAGATATCTTTAGGAGGGGAATGAGCAGTTGTCTGGTAGCATGTAATGTTTTTACAATGGTAAAACATAACATTATTACATTTTTAGAAACCAGAATAATATATGAGACGATAGAAATTATATATAACATATTATTTGGAGTAAGTGAACCATTGTCGCAGAGGGTAAATGGATTTATATATTTTGTGGAGTATGAGGAGCCTTGATGTCGCAAAGAGTATTACTTTTTGCGAGATGATGAAGATTGCTATGAGGTCGGCATAGTCACACCAAGTGCAGAGCCTTTTTAAAGGAATAGAAAAAAGAAATACATTTTTAGAGTGCCTTCTTCCTTTGTATTATGCATCTAGATCATGTAGATTTGTATCATTAATTTTCTTACATGCTTATAAAACTAATTTTACACTATTTTCTTTTCAAACTCTCAGGGAATCTGCAAAGTGAGTATATTAGATTGTAAACGTGTTTCACTAACAAATTATGTTTTGTTATTTGTTGAGTCTTTTTCTGTTATTACCAGGGATTGTTTAGATCAGATTAATATTTTGTTCAATATTATGTTTCAGTCTAAAATCGCATTTCAAGGTTTTTTATGGGATTAATATTTTCTACAATTATTTAGGTCATATAAATTTTGTAGTTGATTCAAAATCATGGAATGGTAATTAAACATATTTATTTTCGTTATACTTTACGAATAGTTCATTTTGATCAATAAAATTGTTATTTGTCCTAAAATTATGATTAATTGCGGTCAGTTTTGGATGGTTGAGGTTCTTTGTCTGATATAGATACACATAATATAAACACATATTTTAAACACATCACAATAAATTTCCACTTGTCATGAAATCACTATTATCCCTACCTGGCGTTTGTTTCTTCCATTAGGAGAAGGATGACCCAAGGTTGATAAATAGATCTGGTCCACTATTCATTACATCATAAAACTTACAAAATCCATCACTTTAACTCATTTTGGTGGTAAATTAAAATAATAAACTTTCACTGAGGTTTTTAAGAATGTCATGTCAAATTCACTGGCACGGGCTAACCCATCATATAATATAACACCATCACTCAGGAACGCTGAGCGAGCTTTGGCACGTGGTTCGGAAGGCAACGTGGAGGACGGGAACGAGTGGGCGCGAGTCGCCGAGTTGTGCGACTTCGGACCGAGGCGCGGGCGCGACGTCGCTCGTCTGAGATCCATCGTGTTGCAGCTGAAGCAGTCCGGAGTCCAACCTAAGCACCCACCGCGCACTACCAAAGTGTATGTATTCTCAATCAGTTCGTTTCTGGCACATTCAGTATATTTTGTTTTTATAGATATCGAAAAATGCACTTAAAGGAATAGGTACACATTCATTTAGTGAAGCAGAGGCCAGATAGGAGTCACTTTATGCAAAACCTGATTTACCCATCCAGTTCCTGGTCTCTCTAAAGAAGTGAGGATGTAACCGGGACTTATGCCAGGACGAAGAAAAAGGATTCCTCTGTATGAGTTAGTAGTCTTAGCTAGCAGCCAATCCTAAATGTTACTGCAGCATGTAAAATATTACATAATATGCTGTTGTTATGTCCCAGGGCATTGAAGTCCAAAGCAGAGAGTATGATCTGGAATATGCTATGATGATAGTACCACTGTAATTGATACAGTGGTACTAAGAAAAAAAATCTAAAAAGAATCTTAATTATTGAATTGTGGTCTTGCTGCCTTGATGAAAATTTGTCAGATTGTAAAATAAACAATGGTCAATAATTCCAAAGGTCAGGGATGATTTTTTTGTAAACTTCAACTATTCAAGCTGTTTATTTTAAAAAAATAAAAAAATTGTTTTCTTATTACAGAGCATAAATGAAGACTTTGGAAGGCAGTCGTTTCTCAGCCATTTGTGCAATGTCTGAAGTTAAATCATAAAACAAAAGATTATAAATAAGCATATAAAAATATAGCCTTGTTCAATATTGGAATGTACCCGCTACATCTATGGAAAGTTATTTATTAAATTGATTATTTTGTATTTAAATATTGTTAAATGCCTATTATTAAGACTAGTTCGAATTTTTGTTTTGTAATTTGAACATAGTATTACAATAAATATCATTCCAAAATTTTATTTTTTTCTAATTTTCAATATAATGTCCTAGCTATAATTGTAAATTCCTTGCTATGTCTATATTCTTCCGTTTATGAATCTTCTCTATGAGTTGTAACAACAAATACACCAAGCTTATGACTAGTAACCATGGCCAAACGCCACAATTCAGGTAACTGCGTAGCTGCTGCCCTAACGGCTTATTTTTATTTCGTATTATCTTATTATACACCACTTCAGTTCTCCTCGTCACATCCATCCAATTGTACATTGTTTTAACTTTTCTGTTGCACACAAAAGGACATAGCATTCTTCCAGCACTCAAATCTTGCATGGCTTGTTCAATACCTTCCACCAAACTACCCACGTTTGGCTCTGTCAGGTAGATCATGTTGTCGGGCAACACTTCAGGAATACCGCCAACTTTAGTAGATACCACTTTCAAACCACAAGAAGCAGCCTCAACAATGGCCATGCAGTAAGCTTCTGTCAATGAAGTATTTAAGAAAATGTCACCTTTCACTAAAACATTCCTCACTTCAGAATGCTTGAGACTCCCAAGTAATGTGACACAGTGCTGAAAACCCATTCTTTCTCTAACCTCTTGTAAAAGCCACATCTTTGGACCATCCCCTCCAATAATAAATCTCAACTTGGGATATCTGGGACACATTTCAGCAATAATTGCAGCCATCAAATCCACACCCTTCCTATAAACTAATCTTGACACAATGACTATTGTTATCACATTTGGGTCTCTTTGGCTTGGATCTGGAGTAAAATTATATGCATCAACTGCATTGGGAATTACCGAAACCTTATGAGCCTTCACTTTGGCTCTCATTACAGTATTCTCTTTACCAGTGTGTGAAACACATATACAATGGTCACATTCACACAAACACATCTGTAAATACTTGTTGGTCAATACTGCAGAGGTATCAGCAAATCCAAATAAGCTGTGGTCTGTGAAAACAGTTTTCAGACCCATTAGTTTACCTATAATTGACACTTCATGACCCATAACACTGAATGCAGAATGACCGTGAATTATTTCTATACATTCTCGTATCAGAATGTATCTGACTAAAGCAACATGGGCTATCATGGTTGGAAGCACACATTGGGCGTACATCACCGTCACAGGTAAGTAGTAAACTTTAAGCCCTCCAGTGAGGTAGCGAATGCCCACCCTCTCTCCGTACGAATGCGTGATCACTATAACTTTGTGCCCTCTTTTTATCAAACATTGCGAAAGGTTGTATATATGCTCTTCGACTCCGCCTGTGTTAGGGTAAAAAAAATCTGAAGCCATGCAGATAACATGGCGCTTTCGCGATTCCTGAAAACAATACACCAGCAAATTAGAATCAAATCAAATTCAAATAAGAAAATATTATCTTCAGTTACAAACAGTACAAAAGTATTATATCTTCAAAGTTAATATTTCTTATTTAGTTCATACCGTTTGGGCACTCATTTATTTTAAAAGAAGTTTACTAATGAATCATAAAAATGATATCGGACAACTTTATCAATAATTCAACATATTAATTTCTTAGAAATCGCACTTGGCACTCAAATCGGGAGATAAAATCAAAATTGTCAAAAAGTTGTTTTATTTTCACGACGTGACAAATAACTTTTGACGTGTTTCGACGCTACTAAGGCTACAAATCTGTGACCATCAGAAGAATGTAAAAAAAAAGGCAAAGTCAAAAAGTGAGGTTAGTTGTAGGGATGTGACATTGCTGATAAAAAATCGATTTTTATATAATCGATTTATTTTTTAAGTATGAAAAATCGATTAACAAATAATCGATTTTTCTTAAGAAAATAATCGATTTTATTATATTGATCGATTTTTTCCAAATTTTTCAATTTATGTCAAAATAAACGCCATATACATTATATCAATAGATTTATTCATTAAAAATAAACAACAGAATCAGTAAGTTCTTATACAGGGTGACATTTAATTTAACTGCATAAATTTAACTGTTAAGTGTACTCATCTAAAGGATATTTAAAAACGTAAAAAGAAAAAAATATCGGTTCATATTTCAGAAAGTACGAAAAAAAATAAAAGTATCAAAATCCACGATCCTAAATACGTAATATCACCCCGGCCGGCGGAAAAGCGACGCGTAAGATTCAGAGGTCAATGACACAATGCATTCAGCTGAGCGATCTCGACAACTCTGTACTTTACTTGATCTTGATACTAGAAAAATAATTTATTTTTCAGACATTAATTTACAAGTTTAGTTTTAAATTATTTTTGTAGTATTGGTCTTAATAAAGCGTGTGACGTAGTTTTTGAGGGTTTTTTAAATGTGAAAATTATGAAGTTTAATTTAAATAAAAATAGGCTCAAACGGCTCAGAAGCATGGGTATAGTCTATGTTTAAAAGGATGCAGTTGTTTTAAATGTCACCCGGTATAATCAACACAAATTAAAGTTTATAACAATCAAGTTTGAAAAATGAAGTTTCAGCAACGAATAATGAATAAAATATCAACTGAATGTCGGTAAAATACTGTTCATCGACTAATTCCATCTAGAGAATGTTTGATTAAATTAATCATCTAAACTGTTTTAAGAGCACAGAAAGAATGCACAGATGGCGTTAATGTAATATTATGGAGCTATGATAGTATTCTTTGGCAGTTCGCGTTCCGGGCTCAAAGCCAGAAGACAAAAACAATTTCGGAGTGCATTTATTGGATGATTATAAAAATCGATTTTTAATCGATTATTAATTTTAAAAAAATCAAGTATAAAAATCGATTTTTACTTTAAAAAAAATCGATTTTAATCGATTTTTTCCATAATCGATTTTTTTTTCACATTCCTAGTTAGTTGTAAGTTTTTATCAAGTTTTTTTAATAGGTTATGTTTACACTTTTGTGTTCACCTACGTTTTGGTTGTGCTCATAATAAAGCACTAATTATTATTATTTAGCAAGCAATCAAATTATACATAATATAGATTTTTACATTATGGACCACAAGAAAATAGATCGAAAGAGGAAAAGATTTGCAGCTCGCTTAAAAAGTAGTAAGCAAATAACTTGTACTGATGTGCCTGGAGTTGTAAGTTTTCATAATATTTAGAATTAGCATCAAGGCTTAGCCTGAATCCGGCGGTGCTGCCTATGTATTTTTTTTACATTTACATCAAAAATTAAGCTCTTTCTCTCTTATGCTTTCAGAATGTAGTTCTATGCAATGCCGGTCAGGCAACTGGTTTTGATAAAACCGCAGTCATGGGCCTCATCAAGAACTTATCAACCGATATTCCTATTCCTAAGTTTATTGCAGAGAAAGGAGAGTCATATTCATTTCTTATCTTCAATAATTTAAATGATGCCCAGTTGTTTTTTGAAACATATAACGGCCAGTTGGATTTTGATGCTAGTGGCACTCCATTGTATATGAATTTTGTTGAGAGTGGTATGTATAAATTTTATATACATACAAATATATAGTCACATCTATATCCCTTGTGGGGTAGACAAAGCCAGCAGTCTTGAAAAGACCATAAAGTCAAATTCAGTGAGGCAAAAACAATAAATGGCTTTATAAGTTTTATATTGTAAGGTGAATGAAAAGATGCATTGAAAGTTTTAGTTTTCTTATGACAGATCTATCTTTTTATAATGCAATATTAAAAAATTAAGTCAGTCCTGTCCTGTCCAGTTCTAAAAATATTAATTATGGTAATAAATAAGGGTTAGAGTTTAATTTACCTAAGTCAATATAAGGATAACCCTAAGATATTTGCCAATTCTTTTAACTGCATGATGCTTTTATTGACATAATCAGTTCTACATTCATACATGTTTTTTAATGTAGACAATGTACATTCGTCCGCGATTTAGATTTAAGTTGTAAATTGACGTCCTATGAAAATGCTGCAGTGTAATTTGTTCCGCCGCTTCTTCCACACATGCGCTTTGGAAGCGGTAGTAGTTATAATTAGATTTATGTGACATCAATAAGTGATACCTTGTATCCAATTTTGAAAATATATTCTATTCTATTCATGCAAGTTACCTTGATTTCAACCCCTAATTTTAAAAGCTACGTAGTCAGAAATAACCAATATCAGGATGAATATAAGACAAAAAACAAGCTGATATATGAGTGATCCCTTGGTATGATTCCAGCAGGTTTTGCATAAAAGCGAAGTAATCTATCCCTATAAATTTAATCATATTTACAATATTCTATATTAAACTTTAGACACATAAGAACAATGGGTTCTCCAAACAAGTATTTATACTCAAATAGATTATACTCAATGTGATACTGTTAGAAAGTTAAACAAGCTATTATTTATTTATATTATCCACATTATTAATAAAAAAACAGGATTGGTATTTTAGTAATGAATAATTTAAAAAACTACTGGACTGATTTTCACGAAATTTAGCACTGATATATGTAGAATTGACCTTTGCGAGTCTCATAGGCAATTTATCTGAAATTTCCCGCAGGAGCAAGCATGCAAGCAAGTAAACTCAAAATATGATCATATTTCAGTTCCAAATAATGAGATAATATGCTACCATGATGATCCCAAAGGTCTCACCATACTAGAAGACTTTATAACCTTGGAAGAAGAACAGATATTCCTCCAGCTCTTCGATTGGCCTGATGATGAAGACTCTATTAATTTAAAGAATCGTCAAGTGAAGCATTACGGATATGAGTTCCGATACGGCAGTAATGATGTTGATTTGAGTAGCCCGCTTGATGAGAGGATACCGAAAGAGTGTGACGCGTTGTTTAGTAGGCTAAAAGAGCGTGGGTTCGATTTTGGGGAGCCTGATCAGTTGACTGTCAACAAATACAAGCCTGGACAAGGTGAGGTACATTGAGATTGATTTTTTTATTTTCAACTAGAGGCCGCCCGCGACTTCGTCCGCATGGAAACCCTATCAATCCCGCGGGAACTCTGGGATAAAAAGT
Organism: Amyelois transitella; assembly: GCF_032362555.1. Lineage (NCBI taxonomy): Eukaryota > Metazoa > Arthropoda > Insecta > Lepidoptera > Pyralidae > Amyelois > Amyelois transitella. Next base: position 11,358,121 of record NC_083509.1, read on the forward strand.
AGCCTATGTGTTATTCTGGCTCTTCAGCTACCTACATACCAAATTTCATGGTAATCGGTTCAGTAGTTTTTGCGTGAAAGAGTAACAAACATCCATACAAACTTTCGCCTTTATAATAGTAGTAGGATGTATGACCACTCTCTCTCATTCTTGTATGTTCAGTCCTATAGTATGAGGATATATTGTCACTGATGCACTACAGAAAATATGAACTCTAGAATTGTAAGTACAGTGGGCCTAGGAGATATCTGGGCTTTAATAGGTGGTTGAGAAGTGGTATATCTATCTCTTGAGCTCACTGTACACCCAACAAAATATTCTTGCATACTATTAAGTTGGCAGATGATCACAGATCCTGTTATAAGTATTATGCAATATAATACAGATGTTATTTGATCCCAAAGCACTCATTGAATTAGTAGAAAAATAAACATACGTGCCTATGGTTCCCGGCACCAAATAGAAAAAAGAATAGGACCACTCCATCACTCTCCCATGGATGTCGTAAAAGGCGACTAAGGGGTAGGCTTATAAACTTGAAATTCTTTGTTTAGGCGATGGGCTAGCAACCCGTCACTATTAGAATCTCAATTCTATCTTAAAGCCAAATAGCTGAACATGGCCTATCTGTCTTGACAAGATTGTTGGCTCTGTCTACCCCGCAAGGGATATAGACGTGATTATATGTATGTATGTATGTATAAACATACTTGCGTAGGTATCCCGGCTCACGTGGACAGACATAGTCCATTTGGAGACACCATACTCTCTCTGTCTCTTGGTTCCGATGTGGTGATGGACTGGAGACATCACTCCGGGATAAGTGTACCCGTTCTGGTGAAGAGAAGGTCCATGCTTATCATGCAGGCTGAAGCTAGGTATGTCTGACAATACAAATATCATCAGCTGTTGTTCTAATACAAAAAGTAATGACAGGAGAGAGGCACTTAGTGTAATATATTTTTTTCAAAAGCAGAGACAACTATTTAATATTATTTTAAAATTACGATATTAAACATGGGTCGTATTGTACTTACTTATAAGCAGTGCCGTGTGGTTCCCGACACCAATAGAAAAAAGAATAGGACCACTCCATCTCTTTCCCATGGATGTCGTAAAAGGCGACTAAAGGATAGGCTTATAACATTATATATTATATTATATTATATTATAGCTTATATATAAGTACTCGGGATTCTTCTTTTAGGGGTAGGCTAACAACCTGTCACGATTTTGAATTGAATATTATGTTCACATTTTCAGATATGACTGGCAACACAGCATACAGCCGAGAACACACGATCCCATCATCGAAACTAGAAAATTACAAAACGTGAACACTGAGAGTGACATCAAAGTTATCACCGATGATACATTAGCCCGGGAAACCAGAATATCTTTGACCTTCCGCTGGACTAGAACGGGGCCGTGTGAATGCGCCTTTACAAAGTTGTGCGATAGGGAGAATGAACAGCCCAACGAAATTGATAATGAATTGGCAGCTAATTTAGAAGAATTACATGTTCATCAGGTGATTAATGTTAATTTTATACTTACACATACATATATATGGTCACGTCTATATCCCTTGCGGGGTAGACAGAGCCAATAGTCTTGAAAAGACTGATAGGCCACGTTCAGCTATTTGGCTTAATGATAGAATTGAGATTCAAATAGTGATAGGTTGCTAGCCCATCGCCTAAAAAAAGAGTCCCAAGTTTGTAAGCCTATCCCTTTTACGACATCCATGGGAACGAGATGGAGTGGTATACTTAAACACATACATATTGTCACGTCTATATTTTTCACGCCATTAAGTATTTGCTAGACTTTTGGCCCGTAATAAAGGCGTTATTATGAGTAAGACTTATACTTAATAGCGCCTTTATCCCTTACGGGCGTAACTATATACTAACACTGTAAGTACCTACACAGGGTTCTTTGAATCTCAATTCTTTTCAGTCTTTGCTTTTCAGACTTTTGGCCCGTAAAGTACTTACATTAAGTATATAATTTGGTCCTATGGATCGTACGCACTTTAAGCACCAACATCTGTGGAGTTATTTTCAAGATATTAATTAAAAATGTAAGTATCTATACAAATATTATAAAGCTGAAGAGTTTGTTTGTTTGTTTGAACGCGCTAATCTTAGGAGCTACTGGTTCGAATTGAATTTTTTTTTGTGTTGAATAGACCATTTATCGGGGAAGGCTTTAGGCTATATAGGAAATATCATGCTGCAACTATAAGGAGCGAAGAAATAATGGAAAATTTGAAAAAAAAACCGAGGAGAATTATTCATCCTTGAGGGCTTCAATGATGCCCAAAATAACTATATCACGCGGACGAAGTCGCTGGCACAGCTGGTATATAATATGACTGTAGTAGGTACAGAAAAATGTTTCATCACACATCCATGCTTTTTCAGGTGTACGAACAAATCGCAGGGCACTTCAGTACGACGAGACACAAGCCTTGGCCGAGGGTAGTTCAATTCATGCAGAACGTGCTCTCCGGAGCCGTGGTGGTAGACCTCGGAGCTGGCAACGGGAAGAACGTGTTGATAAGGAACGACATCATGCAGGTAAGTTTTGTACATACATATAATCACGTCTATATCCCTTGCGGGGTAGACAGAGCCAACAGTCTTGTAAAGACTGATAGGCCACGTTCAGCTGTTTGGTTTAATGATAGAATTGAGATTCAAATAGTGACAGGTTGCTAGCCCATCGCCTAAAAAAGAATCCCGAGTATGTAAGCCTATCCCTTAGTCGCCTTTTACGACATCCATGGGAATGAGATGGAGTGGTCCCATTCTTTTTTGTATTGGTGCCGGGAACCACACGGCACGGTAAGTTTTATTTTGACAATATTTTCAAAATTTTATATTCTTATTACTAATTGAAAATAAAATATTCATAATTTTTGAACTTACACTAAATATTATTCATGTTACACATGTGGCAAGTGGAAAGAGGTAGTCTCTGCCTACCCCTCCGGGAAAGGCGTGATTTTATGTATGTATGTATGTATTATTCATGTTTTCAACTAAGAATTTGAGTATGTGGTGTTTACCTGAAATGGTTTGCACGTTTAGCAATTAAATTAACATATGTATTAGATTGTATATCATGTTTCAATGTAGCAAACAATGGTAGACCAAATAAATAAAATAAAGTTGCCGTGTGGTTGCCGGCACTCGAGAATATGACCACCCGATATCTTTCCCGTGGATGTCGTGTAAAGCGACTAAGGGCTAATGAACTTGGGATTCTTCTTGTTGGCGATGGACTAGCAACGTTTCATTATTTGTATTGTATGTTAGTAAAAGATGTAATCTCTGCCTACCCCTCTGGGATATTTTCTGTACGTATAGTATGGGCTATCCGGAAGTGATGAAAGTATGAGACTAAAACTGACATACATACATCACGTCTATATTCCGTGCGGGGTAGACAGAGTGAACAGTCTAATAAAGACTGAAAGGCTATGTTCAGGTGTCCATACACATGGCTTTATGATGGAATTGAGATTTAAATAGTAACAAGTTTCTATCCCATCACCTTCAAGTTTACAAGCCTATCCCTTAGTCGCTTTTTACGCAGTAATTTCAGTTATTACATACAATAAATAATAAAATGTGTACTATTTTAGATAGCGTGCGAACGCAGCAGTGGTCTCGTCTCAGAATGTAAGCTAGTTGCATGCAACATGTCGGCGGACAGCGTGAGACTCGACATGTTGCAAGCGCCGCTGCGTGACGGTTGCGCCGATGTGGCACTGTGCATAGCCGTTATACATCACTTTAGTAGTCACGTGAGTCTTCTCCTATGCATGTATTTTTTTGTTTTCGGTAAGCTAAAAGAAAAAACCAGTTCGCTGGTTCATATCCGTCTTGAAGGACCAATAAGGAGAATTTTTGGAATTGAGATTCAAATAGTGATAGATTGCTAACCAAGTTTATGCGTCTATCCCTTATTCGCCTTTTACGAAATCCATGGTAAAAATATGGAGCACGGCACCAAATTATATTTCTGCCGAAACTACAGGCATTCTTCCACTAGGTGTGTTCCTTTCATCCAGTGATTTCAGACTGTGTTATCATAAGCTATTGAATTGAAAATAACAAATACAATTGAAAATTATATTTTTCATATTTGTTCTACAGGCACGGAGATTGCAAGCCATATCAACGATAGCCAGAATACTTCGCAGCGGTGGTCTCGCTTTGATAACCGTCTGGGCCAAAGACCAAAGCAAATCTAACTACCTTTGTAAGACGAAACAAAATGTCGGCCCCAACGAAAACCATCTTACTGTCGGCGGCCTAAGCTTACCCGTCCACGAAAACAGAACCCAGTTCCAACATAACGACCTTTTAGTGCCGTGGAAACTAAGAAAAGTTAATGAAAACAAATTATCCGACAACCCAGAAGACACCCTCTTGAGATATTACCATGTGTTCGAAGAGGGTGAACTTGAAAATCTCTGTCGAGAATCTTGCGAGTTTGATGTTCAAAGTAGTTACTACGAAGAAGGGAATTGGTGCGTCATGTGTAAGAAAATATAGACTTGCTAACGTAACAGAGTTGTACTTTATTTTTCTTTTTAAATACATTTGTTCTACAAAATGAAATAAAAAAAGACTATAAAAACTATACAAAACAATGTAAACAACAAATATTTTGATTGCACAGACGCGTTTTGTACTAATTTGTTCTGTTTGGATTTTCTTGTACTGTTGCAAAGTGATTCTTATTGTATAAGTGATAAGGTTCTATGTTAGATATTGGGAGGTTTTTGTAATATATATATTTGGCAGTGTAAAATATAATCCATAATTTAATTTTAATGCTATATCTACTAACAGACAATTATTTTACAAAACAGTAACAAAACGAAATAACATTCATAATACGAATTCATAGGAAATCTAATTCGAAAAGGCTGTGAAAAATATACACCAATCATTTATATTTATATTGTTGAAATATATTTTTTTTAAATCCGAAAATATCGTGTTTCATAATTTTATCTAAAGCCCGTCTCGGCTTATATCTCTAGTGTCTTCATATATATGTGTTACTACTGGCAATAAAATTTGTTGTAACAAGAGCAAGAGAGGTTATGAAATGGTAGAATTTTGATATCATGCCAGTTGAAAATCAAAAGCTTGCGTGCATAACCCTATACCAACTTGCGTCATGCTAAATTTGACCTTACTGATTTTGTTTAGTGTCCATTTTTAATTGGACACGTAAACTACTTACATCACAATTAAATCCAATTAAGAGATGTGTCAATCGGCCATTTTGTATGCCATCCCTGTCTTACGTACTGAGTAAGTAAGAGAGGTCCGATAGAAAATAGCAGTTTGACAGATCAGTTCGATAGTACAAATTATTTAAATCAATCTTACTTTAGGCCTTCATTAGAGCCAACTGTAGCAATGGAATAACAGAAACTGTAGACAGATCTGCTAACACGGCATCTACGTTCTGTATCGTATTCACTTGGAATATGTTTTCTTTTCTAAAACTTAATATGGATATAGCTAAAAGAGGTAGTATTTCGAGGCAATCGTAGCCAAGTATGGCGTCCCAGAGAAGGAGGAGCTGGTCGGGAGGCAGGTGACCGCTGAACGCACGCATCAACCATTTGAACACCACTCTGATGCTGTAACAATATGTTTTCGGAATATTTTATATTATCTCGAATATGACTAGTTCCATGATGAGACTGTCTATTGTGTATTAGAATCATCACGCCTGATTAGTAGCATTTGATTACTTACGGATTGATGTTGATATTTCTGAAATGTATCCACAACAGTGGTTCATGCGCTTCCAACAGCCTCTCATATAGCAGACATAATGATACAATACCCTGAAAAATATTGAACATTTAATGCATAACATTAATGTTTTAAATAAATACGTAATGAGTAGGTACATACTTTCCAATTATCGCTCTTTATTATTATTAGTGTACCTACCCTAAGTAAAGGTTGATATTCATTTTGACGAAAAATAAAGAATTCCTAGGTAGTTCGCATCACGTTTTCGGTGGTTGGACAATCTTTACACAAGCAAGTATAGGTATGTATAATACATTAGATGCTCGTTCTTTTTAAAATTTTCATAGTTTTCATTTAGAATGCCTAATTACCTATATAAGCCTATTTTAGTCAGGGGAACGGATGAGATAAACATTTTAATTTGGCGGGAAGGTCTAATCTCCTTTAGTGTTGTAACTGTGCCTCTTATCTAAATTGAATTAAACTATAATCGATAAAAAAATAAAATTACGTGAATTTTACGCTTTAACTTCTCAACCTTGAATATTATACAAATTATTAATTTTACCTGTGGATGCGTCGAAATGTAATGAAGTCTGTGCCAATAACGGATGTAAAACGCTCTAAATGTGTAGTAAAGTTGTACTGGATCGTCGTACAAATAACAAAATGGGGTCGCTGGAAAGAAAGTTCAATATTATTATATTTTGTCGGAGTTATTCAAAGCATAACAATTCGGTTAATCCTTATTAATAAGATATCAGTTCCTTTCATGACATGTGGTTCCTATCTAACACTGTAATAGAACCCAAATCTCTATAAATGCTGGAAAAGTTAAAGCACTAAACCCGGTAAGAGTAACGAAGGTCGAAATGAAGAAACTTTTGTATGGCGCAACCGTGTTATTCCAAGGATCATGCAAAAGATATCTCCCAATGTCAATGCGGCAACGGGTTGCCGCAAAATCAACTTTTTATATAGTTACAACGGAAATCCCTGGAAATTTTATTAAACGCCTTACCATACATAGTGAACCCGTGAAATGGTATAATTCCGCTAGGCGGGAACACTGTTATGCTGTCCACCGAAGTTTGCTTGCCTTTTATCGTCACATTCAGTGGATTACCGATGCTGCCTCTCAAATGTTGCATCACTTCGCAGTCTCGCGAGAAACACAACATTACCTGAAATTTGTTCATATTAAATGTGAACGACCTATACTTACAGGTACTGTTATAAACTGTCGGATAAGCAACTTATTGAATTGATCACATATAAAATTTTATGAAGACAAATCTAAACGAAGAAACCAATTGGATTTTTTTTAACTTCTGTTTAATTAAATTTTATTGTTCGATTCTTGAAATGAAATAAACCAAATCGAATAAAGAAAAAACGTACTTGATATAAAAGGTCTTCAAAAACAAAATACTGGTCGTCGTTGGAAGCTGTTAACTGTACGTCTTTGAATATCAGCTTGTCTATCATGAGGTCCACTTCCAATACGCTCTTCTTAAGCTGATTAAAGTACGATGTATGCTAAACAGAATTTTTGTTAAATTTTGACACAATTTTTATCACACAAGTTTGTCTGTATGAGTGAGTGCGAGTCTCGGGTCAGAGTATTTATTTAGTAGGAGCTATCCATAACTATGCCCAAAAGAAAACCTATTTCAAGCCATCTAAAATTCATTTTAAAAATGTCTCATCTACATAAGCGTGTAACATGTAAGTATACCTCTAGTAAATAATTATCACCTGTGGTTTAATCTCAGCGCCAAGTACTTGTGACCAAAGTTTAGCTCGTAGGCACTGAGGGCTGCCTTTTTTAAGGTACTCCTGTACAACAGGCGCATACCCCAGCGCCGCCACTCTCTCCCCTAATCCCACGCGCTCCGCCTCCAGCGTGGCGAAGCCCGGCACCAGGCTGGGCGTGTTGGGGTTCACGCCTAGAAGCGGCTCGCCATTCGCCCATTCCACGTAAATTTTGCGCTGTAAATGAGGATATTGAGTCGATGGATTGGAACGATAAAAAATAACGACTACTTTTCGCTCCCTGATTTGTTTTAAGAATCGCTGCACAAATTATGGTAAACTAAAATATTTATAAAAACGCAGGTATAATAAGTATATCCATATGTACGTACCATGATTTAAAAAATTACAAAAGTTTACAAAAATTACGATATTGATAGTCTGCGTGCCATAGATTTAGTCGGCGTTAAATTGAAGACTTTGCCTTCGAGCCGGATAAGTATTTTATAAAGTTTAAGTATGATTTATTAACTTACCAACTGATCTAAGGTTTTGACTTGTATTGGCAAATGAGCAAACTCCCATTTAGGCTCATCTCTGAAACATATTTTTTTATAATAAGATATTTCTTTTTCTACGAAACTAACGATTAAAACTAGTTATGTAAATAAAATATTACATACTCTCTTGTAAAAGGTACGTAGCCAGACATAGTGAGTAATACTTCTAAAAAATCTTTAGGAGCATATACAGGTCTGTATTTTGTTAAATCTGAAAAAGCATACAAAAAGTGTTAAGTCACCAAATTAAATATTTTAACTATGATCTTCTGTTACTCTTACCCTTCGAGAATCAATCTATCTTACCTAAACCGTAAGTGCTAAGTTCATTCCATTTATCGGTGAGTTCCTCTTGTTCCTGTTGAGATCGTATTTTTGCTAACGATGTTTCTAAGTCCGAGCACATTGAATTTAACGATTTGTGTATTCTTTTTTCCCATTGCGTGCTAGCTTTCATCAAAGAAGTCATTGGATCCAATTTCTGAAAAACGTATATATATATTTAATTCTTTTCTCAATTTTAAATAGGTATATATAAAAATGAGTTCCGTAGGTCCAGTCTTACATTTTGTTTAGTTTGCGTCCGTACCCAGTGAAACACAGTATTTCTAAGTTTTGTGTCTAAGCCTTTTTCTTTCATTGCTTGATGTAAAGATTGTTTGAAATCTTCTTTTCTAACATTCGGAGAAGAAACTAATTTCTGTTGGTAAGGAAATATTTAAAAGTATTTATTGTAATATATGATATGTATAATATACATAATAACATCGTAAGAACAACATCTACTTAATAAAATAATAAATCGAAAAGTGATGATTACCTGGACATCACTATAAAATGATTTATAAATTGATAAATTCTTTATTTCTTCGGCTAATTTTAAAGCTGTGTGATGGATTGCGTCTTCTTTTATATTATCCATATTGATTAGTTAAAAAAAATATAATATAATTTGGTTAATAAAGAAACAGGCGAGACTATGTTTACTTTTTTTTTGAGAAATCATAATTACTTCAGTCAAAATTCAGGATGCGGTTGCTAAGTAACTAAATAAATCTATCTGTTCGGTAATGCTCAACCATGATGAAATTCATCTTATTAAACATAAATAAAGTTTTATGAACTGAATAATAAATCATAAATATTAAATTATTAAAAATAACCGTTCTATAAACATACTACTACTAAAGAGTACTAAAGAGATAACTCTCTTAGTCTTTTATTGTCTGTGCACTTTATAAATTTCAGTTGTAAAAAAAAATAGGTAAAAAAACTTTTTAAGTTAAACGGTTTTATGTTAAACATACATTGCAATGTTTAATATAAATGTACTAAAAACCAAAAAATAATAAAATAGATACAGTCGTGGGAATTATAAACATATGCATAGACTAGACTAAAATAAAACCGTGGGGCACGTCAATTGTCTACAAATTATAGACTTAATGTGCGATAGAAGAATCGTTTAATTCGTCGTTAGGCAGTTGGCCCGCAGACGGTGCGCAAATTACTTACTATTTTGCTGGCTAGCGAGGAATCGTTTCACTGCTCGTAGTTTGTCTTTAATCGACAAAACTTATGATAAAAGTACTACTCGCTCAACATTATGAAACCCTAAAACTCGCTTAATCGAGCTTGCTAACTTGTTTCCACATTCTAGCCCTACTTATCACACGTCCATCGTTGTCGGTTGAACAACTGCCTAATTATAGTGTAACATTACAAAACAAACATTTTAATCAACGATTGTAGACAATTGACGTGCCCCACGGTTTTATTTTAGTCTAGTCTATGCATATGTTTATAATTCCCACGACTGTATCTATTTTATTATTTTTTGGTTTTTAGTACATTTATATTAAACATTGCAATGTATGTTTAACATAAAACCGTTTAACTTAAAAAGTTTTTTTACCTATTTTTATTTTCTAGTTTTTTGTTTTTGTAACGAATAAACTCAAAAACTACTGGACCGATTTGAATGAAATTTGGCACAGGGATAGACTTAACCTTCAGGAGTAACATAGGCTACATTTTATCCCACTGCTTAGATTTTAATTTTGAATAGTAAATTGTATTCTACTTGTTGAGACCTTTCATTTGATACCCATGTTGATGGGATTGATAAAACCTAAGTTATCCGCCATTTTGTAGAGGCCGCCATCTTGGATTTCAATTTTTTATAGTATATTGTATTCTGCTTGTTGAGCCCTTTCATTTGATACCCATATTGATGGGATTAATGAAACCTAAATTATCCGCCATTTTGTAACGGCGGCCATCTTGAATTTATAATGATAATGAATAAACATAATTATATTGTCACCAAAATCCAAAGTGTATACAAAATTTCAGATTAATCGGTTGACAGGAAGAGGGTGAAATTTGAATTACTAAATTTGACCCAAGAATAAATAAAACAAACGGGGTGAGCTAAATAAAACCGTTTAAAAATACAACTGTAGGTAGGTACATAGTTTGTCAAATTTGACAGTTGTTTTGCATGTCATTCGCTGTTCGCATGTGATTTGTTTTGAAACAACAAAAATATTTACAAGATGGGCAAGATTTTTCTGGACCACATCGGCGGCAGCCGTTTGTTTTCCTGCGCGGCATGCGATGTAAATCTCACCAATCGTTCGGAGTTAATTAGCACGAGATTTACTGGAGCAACAGGTACGCACGGCAGTCCAAGTCGACATCGACAAAGCTCTTTGTTCTTGCTTTCTTTCTCGTTGTTCCCAAAACCAGCTTCTATAATCTATATTGTAATAAGTAAAAATGTATTTAACTGTTTTTTGTCTTGCAGTGTCTGTTTTACCATGTTTTTGATTTTACGAATCCAGATTACGAAATTTAGAGTGCTTCCTAATCAGAATAATATCTAGACACCTATTTCTTACATATTTAACAGTCTGTTCAACTTAGCACCAGTAGGCACCATAGTGATAATATTTCACATACCTTTCCTCATGAAAACAATTCCATTGCATGTCATTCACCTGACCTATATAAGTTTATATTAGTGACAGGATATTGTTTAAGGAAAATAGTTACCCAACTATTTCACAAGAATCACGGTTTAAACAATAAAAGAATCATCAACTCAAAAGTAGCTTATGTGTTATTCTGGGTCTTCAGCTACATATATACCAAATTTCATCATAATCGGAGCAGTACTATTTGCGTGAAAGAGTAGCAAACATCAATACATACCCACAAATTTTCACATTTATAATATTAGTATGATTCTCTAACATCTTAGAAGAGTAAGCTCCACTTAACTCTACACAAAAGCTATTATTATAAATTCTATTACTACATATCTCAACTACTAATAAAAACCACCAATATTATAATGGAACTATTGGACCGCTAGTCAATTCTTTACTCTGTAGAATTTATATCTACCTATCTAGAATTTTTTTTAAACTTTATGCATCTTGTATTTTTTTGCCACTGATAATATTTTTTTTTCTGGGTGAATGACACAAGCTTAGACCTTTTAGCCTAATAGTTTTTCATTTAACACAATGAATTTACCTCAGGTCGGGCATTTCTATTCCATAAAGTGGTGAATCTGGTTTACTCGGAGGTGCAAGACCGTGTGATGCTGACAGGTCGCCACATGGTGAGAGATGTCTCGTGCAAGAACTGCGCCACCAAGCTTGGATGGGTTTATGAATTTGCTACTGAAGAGAATCAAAGGTATTTTGTTCTCGAGACTTCTTTTTTTAACATTCATTCATATAGTCCTATCAATATCCCTTGCAGGGTAGACAGAGCCAGCAGTCCTGAAAGGCTGATTTCTTTTATATATTTGGAATAATATCTTTAATAGCCATAAAAGTTGATAAACAATATTAAAAAGTACTTTTTCTCTATTACAGATACAAAGAAGGCCGTGTCATCCTTGAAAGAGCTTTAGTCACTGAAAGTGATGGCATAGAGGAAATTCAAGTGAATAATGATGATTGATATGTTGTAAATATTAAAATTATTGTAATTTTCTATGTTTTATGTAATAGGTATGATGACAAATTTTTGTTTTGGTGTTTTAATAATTTAGTAAAACAAAAATTAAAACATTGGTGAAATAATCGCATCTATATACATAAAACTGCCGGAAAACAGAACAAACAGCTTCTTCAATTTGGAGAGCAGGGATTTTGATATATGACTTGTTTTTGTAGTAATGGTTTGAAATATATTTTTTACCTCCTCTGTTGTATTATTTGATTAAAGCTTTTTACTTTATTAAGATGTAATATAAATTCAATCAAATCATGAAAGTTGTATGTTATTCATCACATGTCATTCATTAGGTATGTCTAAAAGATTTTTCCTAGTTTTTAAGTTTATAAATAAATTAGCACTCCACAATTTTAAAAATTATTTGTTTGTCTAGAATAAATGATTAAATTATATAAGATAATGTGCTTTTGTTTTAATTTTTTCTCTTCTTAGAGAACAGAGCAAATTGGTAAAATGCATGCTCGAAATTAACCAACTCTGCACCTGAGCTTATTCTTATATTTAAAACTAATTCAATTGTTTAGGCGTCCCCTCTAAGTGGAAACTTTGTTTTTAGTTATTTCCTTACATTTGCAAAGACTAGGTAAGTATATGCCATTCCTTATTTGAGTAAAAAAATATCGACAGCTAATAAATCATTTTGAAAGCAGTCTCAACGTATTACTAAGATGCCACAGATAATATATACCACCCTTTCGTTTGATACATTTTTTTGTTGGTATTGTTGGGATATTGAATAAAAAAGCTCAAATAAATATCACATTTTATTATATTTAACACAACATATATCTTTAGCAGATAACATAAAAAGTCTCTATATTCCTTTATGCAATTTCTAAGCTCAGCTTTACAAATTGGAATCTAGTAAGTAGTTTAAATAAAATGCCAACAACTTAAATAACCAGCCTGTCTAATTGAGACATCACATCAGAAAAAATAAGGTGTTATTTATTAAAAAAAAACTCAGTTTTTATATTTTTACCATTTTGAAAACCGCGACCAAAATTTCTTCTCTTTGGTAACCCCATGATAGATAAGGAGTTGTCCATGGAATTAAATGGGTTTATCGTCGGTAATAATAGGTACCTATTGTGTAAGTTTAGTTATAACAGAAAAAGTTAAATGACATACCGAGTGGCTTTTTCAACACCAGCCAAATTTTCGGAGCAAATTACACAAATCTTAACAATTTGCCATCCTATACTAAGCTATCAGGATATGTAACTTTGTATTGAAGATATTGTGTTCCATGTGTGTTAAAAGTCATCCTCTGTAATAACTGAAAAATTTAGAGACTAAAACATTATTTTCCCGCAATAATGTCTCAATTCAACTAGCGATCACCCGAGCCTTTACAGAATTGGTACCTTGTCAATCGACACAATGACACAAGAATTTAATTTTTCCTTCATTTCATATCAAATTCCATTTCAAAAAAGATCACACGCATATTCCTTTTGAAAATTTTACTTATTGACTTTTGCACTTGTCTGTACACACATTTGCTGAGAACCGAATCAAAAACAATCTAACGGACATTTTACACTATTAAGAAATCAAAATACAAGTTAGAAATCCTAACTTATCTGTCATAATTCTTCATCTGTGGTTTTAGTTCTCAGTACGAACCGCCATCTATGGAACTTTTTAAGCACATTTGTTGGTAAAGTTTATTTCTTATTTTTTCTCTCTCCCTCTATCATTAAGGTTAACCGACAGAAAACATGTGCCTTGTTAACATTGTGAATAGTCCCAATAAGCATCCCATTGCAATAAATCAAGTATAATAAAACGATCACAGCGATACACAATGTCCGTTAGACTCATTTTCTGATTAAGTGCAACAAGTATTCAAAGTTTTCAACCATTTCATCAATGCTAAAATTACATTTTAAAAGTTGTTTATCAATAAAAATATCACTATCTTGGTTCGCAGCCCTCAAAATTCATTCAGTAATCATTATTTATGTTACAATTATCTGGTACATAATATTTAGTTACACCAGGATCCTCGTGAAAATAATTTTAAAATTATATTTTTATATCTATTATGTCCCGTTGCTAGGTAAAAGTATTAGTCTAAGAGCTACTGAACCCTCCGAGTAACGGTGTTCCTGTAAGGCTAGAAATTTGTAGAGTGATGATTCATAGCACATCAAGGCCAAAAATCATGACCTGGCAGGCATCTGCCCTGCACGTCATCATCACTTTTATTTCTTAAAATGTAAAAAAAATAGGAAAAATAAACTTCCTGCTGTAAGCTTCAAAATTTAATATCATCTATTTTATTTATTGATAATTATGAAAAAATAATTGCCAGGCGATTAGAGTAAGCACAAGTACCTGCCAGGTGCATCGAGAACTGCACATTTTAGGAAGAAAAATAAACTTTCTTCTGTAAAGTTGAAATTTAAGTATATGTTTCAGTATATCATTTAGAAGAAATGTGTACAATGACAGGCGGTTCTGAACAGCATAAGACCTTGACTGGCGAGGGGAAAGATGCTAAGAGCGTGCGAGTGTCAACGATTTTTATATGAAGACGAATCCTACTTTTGAATTACTACGCCGCATATTTTGAGTGACTTTGAAAATTTAAATTTTATATTATTATATATTGCTATCTTGAGTAATGTGAAGGAAATACTTTCGAGGAAGGTAATGTGTGTTATTTATTTGGATGCTATGCGGGTGTTGCTATACGCTCTTTTGTTTGATAATGTAATAAGTAAGTATGAATATGTACATATGTGCAAATTTTTAACGTATAATATTATTATTATACATGTGTAATTGATTATAATGTTCATTTTATGTATTATTGTAAATTTAAAGTGCAACTTGCTTAAAGCTGTGTTGCTGGGTATCGTTGAAATGATTTATACTCTTAACTTATTGGCGTCATTTGAGGTGGGTTCCTAGTTTATACTACGTAGATTGGTATATTTAAGTGTATAAGTTTATAAAGTGTTACATAAAAGGTGTATATTGTTTTCATGTGGTAATCTACGTTTTGGCCGGAAATGTGTTGTAGTGAGTAGATTAAGTCATATTCTTATTTCTTTTTCTAAGAATGGCTGTTTTTGTTTCTGATAAAAAAATGAAAAAAGAATTATCGATGCGTTTTTGTTTTCTGTTGTAATAAATTAAAAATCTACATCTAATATGGCACCAACAATTTAAAAAAATGGATCAACATTTCTGAAGTATACGAAAAATTGGGACCCTCGATATGTCAAAGCTTACCAGGATTTCTGCATTTACCGGTTGCGATTTTAACCCGTCCTTTTTAAGAAGAGGAAAAAAAAGACCTTTTAAACTATTAGCAAAATCTCATCAGTATCAAAAGGCATTTGCAGCATTAGGAAGTGCAGAAATAATAGAGAAGAAAGAAGAGATTTTTTCAATACTAGAGAAATTTGTGTGCCAAATGTACGGTTGAAAATGTCAAAAATTGAATGAGGCACGTTATGAGAAGTTCCTTACCACCTACGACACGAATAATACCAAAATATTTATGAAAAAAATAATAAGTTATGATGCACCAAATCTACCACCGTGTCAACGCGAACTGCAACAACAATTATTAAGGGCTGCATATATTACAAATATCTGGCGAAATAGTCATTTAAAGGAACCAACGTTTCTTACTCCTGAAAATAACGGTTGGAACTTAATCGATGACCTCTACGATTTCAATTGGTTTCAAGGGGATACGGTTCCCTCTTCTATATATGACATATTACTACAAGAACCAACTAATGCTGATACTGCCGAAGCACAGTCAACTGAAACTGAAGAATATATTTCAAGTAATATACAGTTATTTGATTCAATATACTATAATTGAACGCGATATTCCATTCTTAATCACATTATTAATTGATTGAAATATATTTTTCTTTTCAGAGGAGGAAGAGTCGGATGAAGATGAAAAAAGTAGTAGTGAGGAAGTGTCGGATGAAGATGCTAATTAATGTGAAAAATAATTTAAATTACATAACAATAAGTAAAAGATATTGCATCTTTTATTTTTTTCTTTCATGTCACTGACTCTACATGCAATTACGTTACGCCTGTTACTAGCACGTTCTGAGCATCTTTCCTCTCGCCTGTCAAGGTCTTATGCTATTCAGAACCGCCTGTCATTGTACACATTTCTTCTAAATGATATACTGAAACATATACTTAAATTTCAACTTTAGAGAAGAAAGTTTATTTTTCTTCCTAAAATGTGCAGTTCTCGATGCACCTGGCAGGTACTTGTGCTTACTCTAATCGCCTGGCAATTAATTTTTCATAATTATCAATAAATAAAATAGATGATATTAAATTTTGAAGCTTACAGCAGGAAGTTTATTTTTCCTATTATTTTTACATTTTAAGAAATAAAAGTGATGATGACGTGCAGGGCAGATGCCTGCCAGGTCATGATTTTTGGCCTTGGTGTGCTATGAATCATCACTCTACAAATTTCTAGCCTTACAGGAACACCGTTACTCGGAGGGTTCACTAGCTCTCCAGCTATATCTCTTTATAAACAATAAAATTGAATGAGGTATTGAACCTACTTCGCTCTTAATGTGAACGTAAAACTAGATTGTCACCTACGCATAAAAACGAAAAAAAGATAAAAAAAATATCGCACCATTAACCGTGAAACGGACCCTTACATAAAAGCACCTCAATTTTGTATTTGACAAGAATAAAAATGTAAAAACACTTCCTTTTACTTCATTTGAAAACAAAAAAAAATAGTTATAAAAAAGTAAGGTACCTAATCAAATTATACAGCTAATCCTTTTTTTTGAAACTGTTGAATGGATAGTTGAGGTTAGAATTTGAAGTACAACAAAGGTATACGTATTTTTTATATTACATATTTAAAATCGCTCAACATATTCCTCTAACAATTCAATATTTGAATAATGCCAAAGAAAAATAACAAATTCGAAATTAGCATATTCTTTTTTATATATTCTTTGTTAGAAAGATATTTTGTCGTTACACGTTTCGATTTACGGTGTCCTAGAGGCGACCGTAAATTTTCTTATAAGGGACACCATTGAAAGATTTTTTAAAATCTTTATGGTATTAAATAAAAAGTATAAAAAGTTAGTTTTTTCGGTTTACGTTTAAATGCTTTATCTACCCATAACGGAGTATATACCCACAATAAAAAATGTAACGACGCTCGGTAGAAAATAACCATTTGCTGTATAACAAGACAAAAAAATGGTATGCAAAAAAATTGACACAAATTCAGAGCTTGCCAAGAAATTCCCCAGCAATTTGTTTCTAGAGTGTTATCCATTTTTACACACAATCTAGATTTTTTTAAAAGCTAAAATTATCATCTGTTTGAACTGCAAACATTCGCCAAAATGATATCTAACAAAAAAATAACATTCTGCTTAATACAAACTCCCAATTCGAGATCACGTTGGTCGACTCTTAGACCTCTTGTAGTACAAATTTAAAGCAACAATTTGAAATATCAGGTCTCAATTTTATTTCTAAGGCGTCGATCGCACGATCAGCGGTTTGTTCTGTGGTTCAATATATAAGTGATCATTTATTATTACTTCACTATCTTAACAATTCAAAAACCTACTTATAAACCATCTGGAAGAATATTTACATGATAGTGAAAATCAAATCATAAACCATTGAATTGATAAGAATATATATAAACAGACAGGCAACAAGCGGTTTATTTTTAAACATGTTCTACGTTTTTCCAACTTCCTTCTCTCTGTATGTGATACCAAGAATATTTCACAAACAGCAGTAATAAATAAGGTATTCTTTACTTTAAATTCTTGTTTATTATATAATAACTGTATGATATGTACTCAAAAAGAATTGAATAATTAATGAAAAAAAAATCCATACAAAAGTAACAGAACTGGAAACCGCTACTCGTGTGAAGGTCGCCTAATTTATTAGTTTTAAACTACGAATAACTACCCACCGTCAACATCAATATATTCAACTCTTCAGTAAAACTATCAGTGTAATTTATTCGAATAAAATAATGTAAAATTTCATACTTTTGAAAAAATATTTAAGAATTATATTCACATATGATTGAGTCACTTAACTTCTAATTAGTGCCTCATCAAACTGTAATCTAAATATACATAATAATAATTTATTTTACAACAATTAAACTCTTCATATAAAATGATCGCGTGGTATACAGGTAAAACTTTAAGACGCCCAATTGTACAAATTATTTTAATGGATTCCCTGCCCATAGACAGACATAAAGCAACAAATGAACTTTCAAAGTCTTAAATTGATTTGCTTTTAAATATTGGTTTAGCACAGAGTTCATAATACACAAGGTTGTCATTTATATTAATCACTTATTGTTGCACATGTAAACAGGAAAGCAGCTTGAAACAATAATTTTAATGTGATGACACTATTTTGTGTTTCTTATACATGAGGAATAAATACGTATTTCATTTATGTTACATATACATAGTATGAAGAATTTACATGACTCTTTAGACGTCACTATATACCCGGCAACCCAACTTATATCAAACATTTTTGTCTTATCTTATTAATTAAAAAAGGCTGTTATACTTTTAAAAAGTCAGGGTAATAATAAAATTCATTATATTAGGTACAGTAAAATTACCACCAGTTATTGTATTAAAAATCTATGAAACCCTACTGTTCTCTTTTAAAAAGTTTTGACAGATTTGTTTTCGATATTTGCGTATCATTCATAAAAAGGGAACGCCCCTGATCGCGGACGTGGAGGGCGCGGGCTCCTTCCCCAGGCCGGTGCGTTGCTTCACAGTCTGAATGAACTCCAAAACGGCCATATAAATAAACTTGTACTGCGCCTCGTTTTGCACCATACCCGATCTCTGATCCCGCACCATTTGCACAGTGCGGTGTATATCGATCTCGCAGTCGAAACCCTCCTTCCTTATTTGGTCCAGAATCATATCAATAACAATAAAAGTGCCAGTCCTGCCTATGCCTGCGGAGCAGTGCACGCAAACCACGGCCTGCGCCGGCGGCTGCGGCCCGGTCATTATCTGCTGCAGCCTACTGTTTACCACCAGCAGGATGTTCAACACGCGACCTGGCTCCGACGGGACCCCGTGGTCGGGCCAAGCCGTAAAATGAAAATGGTATATAGTTCTTTTCGCATTAGGCTCGTCTGTCTTCGTCACCACGAAACGTCTCAATGTGTAGTCCTGCGTTGATGATTCTGATTCGTTGAATATCGCATATTTGTTCAACACCTCCGTTTTGTTCAGATCGGGCCAGTAACGTTCGCATTTGACTTTTCCACGCTCGATTTCCTTTGTCGTCATTATTATTATGCGGACGTCCTCCTGCCATATCATAGACCAGAATTGGTAAATGGTCGTAGAGAGACAGCCCTGTGTTGCTATATAGGTTTTGTTGTAAACGTTTTCGGCAACGAGGCTTTCGACCTTGGTGGCCGTCTTGGGTATCGTGGTGTTCACGTAATTGGGGTTGGCGCGTAACACGCTCGGCTCGAACGGAGGCAGGGAGGGCTTGTGCACTCCATTGCCGTAGCCTTTCGTGCTCTCTTCGGTGATCACCACGCTCGTATGGTTTGGAGAAGACTTGCCTTTATTTTTAGAGGGCGTGCCGTCCCTGCTAGGCGGTGAGCCGTTCTCATTAGCCCCGTTAATGGGATCTTGCGAATCTAAACTTCCATCAATACTATCGCATCGAATGTAATTCGCGTTTATATAATCAGAACCCGGAGGTGCATCAGCCGGTATATCTTTGAGGACAACTCTGGTGTGGTCAAATGGTATAATGTTCTTGTATCTATTTTTCCTGATATTTTCTGGTTTCGATCCCTCCATTCTGTCGAATTGGAAGTTCTCCATCATTTGTAGCGTCTCAAACTCTTCCCAGAATCCTTGTTTGTACGCCATGCTTTCAATGGGTCCTTCGGTTTCCTTTAGGAGTTGTTTTACTCTGGTGTGGAAGTGTCGTACTTGTATTCTTGTGGCGTTGAACGGTTGGATGAGTCTTAAAACTTCTCCTGAGGTTTCTACCATGGGGAAGTTTCTGTAGTGCTCTATGAGACTGACGAGGTCGTCGAACTGCTTCCCACCACCGACGTCGTACTTGCTGTCTTGTCGGCGTACGATGACATGGGTCACGCGATCCCTGGTCCGCACAGATAGAACGAAATCGCCGGGTTGCCGTTGCGACTCGCGGACGAGAAATGATCCGTTCTTTCCGTTTTCGAGCATAATTTTCTCTGCTTCTTTTGCGGTGAGCTGTCCGTGGTACCACCGCTCCGTCGTGGGGTCGGCACAATTTAAAGGGGTTTTCAGTCTAATAACACTTCCGTTCTTTTCTCGCAGTTGTCCCTGATTGTCCATGTAGTATTGTACGAGTTCGGAGAGCGTTGCAAATTTCTCTCCTCCATAAAGGTCGAGGAATTCTCCATTGTTTTGTATCTTGATGTGGGTGACTTCGTCCCCGCGGCGCACCGACAGTGTGAAGTCTCCCTTGTTGCTCATACTGGGCCTCGCGAGGAAGTACCCGTCCCGCCCGCACTCCATCAGAAGTTTCTCTGCGTCCACTCCGGTCAACAAGGGGTGGAACCATCTTCGGGTGATCATCTTACACTAACAAAAAGCACCGATACTTACTATACTATGTCACTATCAGATTAATTTTCTTCTGTCCCGATTCTCAATGCTCCATACATCTTCTCCAATCATCTGGAAAGAGTAGAAGGAATCTCTTTATAACACAACTGCATGTGAAGCTGTTTTGACTATGAACTAATATTATTATGATGGTTGTGCTATATTTGCTGTAAACAAGGTTGGAAATGCTTTATGAGAAACAACAGAATTGAGAAGTAATAAATCGACAATAGCCGTCAAACAATACAGTACCTATTGTTAGGTATCTGTATAGAGGCAATTAAATATTGTTATTTATTTGTAGTACTTGCAAATAGACAACTCAAGGACTTTTATGCTTCTACTGGTACTACACTGGAAATTAAAAGGATCTTTTTATTGCTATGTTGAATTAATAAAAAAAAAAAAGTATGCTTTGCATTGTACCAATAATATTATATTAATTAGGTGGTGTGCCCATTTAATCAAAATTATAAATTCAAATGATTTTTTCTTGACCTGGGTCTGGAAATTATATTGTTTTAGCTGGCTTTTATCGATTTAGTGTGTTGTTTTCTTTCTATTACATTTTAGGTAAAGATAATCTAGGATTCCTGTAGATCCTTGAATAAATGAATAACTTTAAATTGTTCATTAAAATCATAATTCAGTAAGGCATAATAAATTTCAATAATACAATTAGTGGTCTTAAAACTTCACCCGTGATACATACATGCCTATAAAAACTGCAAAAAATGTATCTACATATGTGGCATGTGCAGATGAATTTGACAGGAGTTTAGATGATAGATGTATGTGTAATTTGTACCGAACTAAGGCATCAGAAGTAACTAAAAGTTGCTCGTTGTGGAAAAAATCTAAACTACGGACAACAGATACACATACTTTTTATAAAACTCATTGACCCAATCAAATGACCTAGAGATGTGAAATATTATATTATTGCCATGCACTTGGTATTATATTGAATTGGGGGGAAAACTAATGTATTTCATTCAAAAACAGATGATCCACAAATTTTTAAATAGGACTTTTTATAGTAAGTGACAGTAAAAATTTTGCCACATTAATGCATGGCGTGTCCCAAATCCTGACTCAGGGCTTGGAACATGCTATGGGTTAAGTTTTGTTCGCATACACCCACTTGAAGCTGAAAGCTGAGAATGCAATCATGGATGCCAACTATGAGAGGAAAATTATTCCATGGTTAGTTTGCTTTTGTATGTTTTCACTACACTTTACAAAGTACTTACACAATTGTTTTCCTTTTAACTTGGGAAATGGAATAGTTTTTGTTTTTTGTAGAGATGTTACTATGAAAATTGTAAGAATGAATATTTTTCAAGAATACAATGAATCAGTCTTTCCATACAATTGTATACAATCTCTACGACAATAATATGTGATGATAGCCATGACTATAAGTACCTACATGAACTGAATACCCAATACCACAAAGAGATCATGATTTTACGCTCGCTTCACGACAAACAGTGAAACATTGTTGCTATTCTAATTATAGAATGATAAACTTACCTCATATAGACACCCGTGCGAGATACAGCACCCGCTATTCCCTTTTCAATAGGAATTTTATGGATCGCACTGCTGTTGCTATGCTGAGTTAAGATTTTTTTTGAAACTCGGTTTTCAAGGGCGTATTCGCCAGTACACTAACACACATGTACATGAATCTAAATATTATAACCTGATAAAAATTATATGTCCAAGTAGCAAATAAACAAATTAAATGTTACACAAAACAATTTTTCACAAAAAGCTGAGAAAATGTCTAATATTTGTGGGTGCTCGCGATGTCTAATTTTACTTGCTCTGTTCTTCTTTCGCTTACATTGCCATTGCCAGTTTACTGCCACTTGCGTTCTGTCATCGTGCCGATAGGATGGCAAGCAAAGTTTTTGACACATTCCGTTTCTAAACGTAACGTACTGTGAACGGACTATCGACTACGACTCATGGACGTAATAATACTACGACTAGATATCCTTTCGTTGCTAGTAACGAATTATATGATAGGTAGGTACTATTTTTTACACATTTGGAAAAATCATTAAAAGTCTTACGAGTATCTTCTTATTTATCCAAATTGTATATAGTGATATACATTTTATTAACTAAAAAGACAGGTCAAACAGCTCCCGAAAAATTTAAACAAGAGTCCCTTCAAATTTGACCGTGTGGGCAGAAGTGTAGCGTCTGCCTTTTCTCTTATCTAACGAGCTTATACATATTAATTTTATAAGCTCTTCTAAAGTGATCTATACATTACCATAAACTCTCCATCATCTTTAAAATATACAATTATTGAATGGCATCATCGAACTTCCGTTTTCTCATGGATAAACTGAAAAGAGTAGGTACCTATCTACCATATTAGAATAGCGTATAGATACTTAATAGTTTCATTTAAGTTGGTCAGAGTGGAAAGACAGTAATTAAAAGCACTTTTATGTGCCATCGCCATCCCAGAACACCGTGCCGAGAGGTCTTTTGCGTCACTCTAAAGTGAAGAATGCAATTAGATATCTATACAATTTTGAGGCTACCTACAGACCGATTTAATTAATTTATTAACCCGAAACTAGTATGACGAAGAAACAGCGCGATTATCTACTAGTCGCATTTATTCTGTGGGCAAGAACGCATCTTTCCTTTTTTTTGCTTATAAGTCGATGCCAGGCGAAGACTATTTTTGAAATGCATTAATTTATTTTTCTCAGCTTTATTTTTTTTTTAATTAGATGCGAAGAGTCGATCTACTGAGAATGAAGGCGATCACGGTACGGCACTCTTCCGGCAAAGGAAAATAGGTTAGGGATCGCTTGCAAGGGTTGCTTCGAGTAAAACCTCAATGAATCAAATATATTAAAAAAAATTACGGCCGGCAAAGTAAAAACCTTAGTAATACATGTTTTAAGTTTATTCATTACAAAATAACCATAACAATATTTAATTTTCTTCAGTTCCTGACGGAGTTTTAGATTTGCCAAAGTAACTAGACAGAACTTTCCTCACCGGCATTCTCTTGGTTTGACCACTTGAACATTCTCCTTGTTGATTCGTTACCTTATTCCAGTGATCAGTAAAAGTCTGGCGTCTGAAAACTTTTCCTAAGGACTGCCATTTCAGTTCAGGCGCTATGTCCTTGTCTTCAAATTTCTCTGTACTACCAGAAGAGTGATCGCCCTGAGAATAAGAATATCTTAGAATATAGACGGCACTGCTTTATTACGTAATTTGAATAGGACATAGGTTACTATTTCTGATGGATGCAGGCATAGGTAGATAATTTACCAGATTACTTACATCGTTAGATTTAGTTGATCGAAGCTGATGGCGAAAAAAATTGGTGATAGATTTCTTCCACGTCTTCGGATTTTTTAAATTTATTTCTAAGCTACCAGTGCCTTCTACTGGGACTTTCCTACTCTTTTTTGGGCAGGTATCCTCTTTAGGAACATTTTCTTTTGTAACTGTTTCTCCTTCAGGGCAAAGCATTTTAATAATATTGAAAAATCTTCTGAACTTTTCACATAAACGTATTCAAAATTATTTTAAAATTTGTCAGTTATGATGTGACAGAATTGCAAACGTAAAATATTTGACTTGTTTAAAAAAGGAAAATATATTTTTTCGACTTGCGATCATAGCGAACCTCTTTATCTCTACGATAATAACTCCTTTTATTCTTACGCCACGGGGCTATTCACTATCTATGATTATGTATTTATTTTATATTATTTATATTTATTTATTTACGCCAATAATACAACGGTGGTTGGTGTAACCATATCTTAAAGTATTTGGCAAGGAATTCTTATATAAAAAAATCTTGACAGTCCTCATTTCAAGTAAAAAGGATAAATAACAAGTATAAAATGTGCAAGAAATAAAGAAGTTATAGAAACAAACAAGTTGAAGAACATTATT
The DNA here is from genome assembly GCF_032362555.1 of Amyelois transitella. Lineage (NCBI taxonomy): Eukaryota > Metazoa > Arthropoda > Insecta > Lepidoptera > Pyralidae > Amyelois > Amyelois transitella. The sequence goes on from NC_083509.1 coordinate 11,382,892, forward strand.
TTCACAAAATAACAAAAATGTTCTTATAATCGTTATGACATGATCGGGAACATTAACAAGGCATAAGTCTTCTCGGGTATCTCCTTTGATAATCCTAATGAGTCATATTTATTTAATATTTAAGTACAACTTAAAGTAATCTTACTCTTACTACTTACTCACCTTCAGGACCATCCCATACTCTATGGTAGTATGTCTTAGCCTCAAACTCGGTCTGAAAATAAAAAAAAATTAAGCTACTGGCAAAAGCGGGAAAATCATATATTGCGCCGGGGATAGGAAGGAACATTTCAAAGCACTCTTTTATTTTACAAAATATTTATACATAACACTAATCTCGTAAACATTAGACGAAAATGCAGGCAATAGCAACTCCTATGACTCAGGTAATATTTCGTGCTATTTCAACATTATTTCAACATTAGTTATTATAATATGTACCTATGTGGAATATAGTGACGGTAGTTGATTATTTTACACCCAAGTCAAATTGTATACTATTTTTTTGCAGGCCATGAAAGAATGGACCAAAATATTTCCAAAAAATATGACTGAAAACTATACCAGCTCAGTAACATTTATGAAACAGCTTACAGTGGTGGCTATTAGCACAATAACATATTTGAAAAATTTTCCGGACGATAGTTACACGCTGGAACAGTTCGCTGGGCTAAAACTTAGAATTTTGAAGAAAAAGTGTAGGGATGAGTTTGCCGATTTTATCAGCACAGCTCTAACGCAAGCTTTTGAGGCCTTTGATAAAAAATATGTAAGTAGATCCATGCACAAGGCTAGTTTATGTCGCATGCGGGTAGTAATTTGGATCACGGATCAGCTCATTCGCTAGTTGTTTGAAAGAAATTGATATAATGCGTGATTTTATCTATATCTATACTAATATTATAAAGCTGAAGAGTTTGTTTTGTTTGTTTGTTTGTTTGTTTAAACGCGCTAATCTCAGAAACTACTGAAACGATTTGAATAATTCTTTCACTGTTAGATAGTCTATTTATCGAGGAAGGCTATAGGCTACATTTTATCCCAGATTTCCTACGGGAAACGTCAACAATGCAGGTGAAAGTTGAATGAGTCGGCCATCTGCGAGCTTTCCACGCGAACGCTGCGCAAACCAACAAAGATATAGTAAAACAATGTACTAAAGATGTGAAGTACTCATTTTTTGCCACAAAAAAGTCCGCGAGAGCATATATCTATCTCTTAAGGTTTACTTACAATAACCACTTTTATGTTAATTTTTTAAGATTATTTTTTCATTATAAACATAAGTTATTTTGAAACCAATTTTCTTTAATTCAGTATTAATCCTTATCAAAATAAATATGTTTATTACTTTCGGCTTTTCATGTAGACTAAAATTGCCATTTACAGTATATAAATCAGACGAATAGGTTTTGAGATATAGTCGTTATAAGCATTTTGCAGCGAAACATTTAATACGGCGAACCAGCGTTCTTCCTAATACGCCTGACCGCCTGCAAAAATAAATATGATGCCCAAAATAAGTATTTCACGCGGACGAAGTCGCGGGCACAGCTAGTGTATGTATAAAATCTGTATGTATCTCCCTCCGAATATCGATTTATATTCGGGCACCTTTTCGTTTTCTAGAAAAAAAAAAACTACACCTAACACCATTACTTCCAGTTACACCAACTAGCGCTATGTTTCTACAAAGACGAATTCACAACGGAAAATCTGTTAGAGTATTACATCTTCGAGTATTCTTACAACAAAGATGGGGTGTCCATGAGTGTCCATTCAAAAACTCGGGACAGCGAGCGGAAAACAAGCAAATTCACTTTCGATAATGTCCGAGACAGGACTGTCCAGTTGATTCGAGCTTGCATGGTCATCATGCAGACAACGCAGCATAATTCCATTGAGTTTTGCGACGTCAGCTTAAGGCTCTATTATAATGAAGGTATGGATAAAATTAACATACATACATACATATGGTCACGTCTATATCCCTTGGGGGTAGACAGAGCCAACAGTCTTGAAAAGACTGAATGGCCACGTTCAGCTATTTGGCTTAACGATAGAATTGAGATTCAACTAGTGACAGGTTGCTAGCCCATCGCCTAAAAAAGAATCCAAATTTGTAAGCCTCTATGTAGTATTTATCTATTATAAAATATAGTATCGTTGAGTTAGTATCTCTTAACACAAGTCTCGAACTTACTTCGAGGCTAACTCAATCTGTGTGATTTGTCCCGTATACCTATTTATATTTATTTATATTTTGCGTATAACAGTTGAACCAAAAAATCGTGTTACGATCGCTATGCTCCACCTTTATCAGTTGCTTACAATGTGTAGATTTTCTCTCACGATGTTTTCCCTGATCGAAGCATCTGTTAGCATTCATGTACAGTCGCTTGTACAAAAACTATAACATAAAATAAAGATAGGTATGTTTCTAACTAGTTCTACATTCATTCATGTTTTTTAATGTAGACAATGTGCATTCGTCCACGATTTAGATTTAAGAGATCTATATTTGTAAATTGACGTCCGATGAAAATGCTGCAGTGTAGTTTGTTCCGCCGCTCCTTCTACACATGCGCTTCGGAAGCGGTAGCAGTTATAATTAGATTTAAGTGATGCGACGTCAATAAGTGATACCTTGTATCCAATTTTGAAAATAATTAACGTCCGATGAAAATGTTACAGTGTAGTTTGTTCCGCCGCTCCTTCTACACATGCGCTCTGGAAGCGGTAGTAGTTATAATTAGATTTAAGTGATGCGACGTCAATAAGTGATACCTTGTAACCAATTTCAAAAAAAACATTCTATTCTCGTAGACGCGCCTCCAGGTTACAACGTATCAGGGTTCACAGCCGCGGGTCCATCGGAAGACCACATCGGCGAGACCATAGAGCAGGCCATAAAGCTTGGCAGCGTGGAGACGCCGTACCATAGAGTGATGGCCAGCTCCTTTGTGAGAGACAGCCTGCTTGCCAGCCACGAGGCTATCGTGAGTTGTTCACCCGATACACTGAATATGTCACGTCTGTATCCCTTACGAGGTAGACAGACTCGAAGACCACGTTCAGCTGTTAGCCTTACTGATAGTATTAAGATTAATATAAAGTGACAGATTAGAAAAAGAAGAATCCCAAGTTTATAAGCCTATCCCTTAGTCGCCTTTTACGACATCCATGGGAAAGAGATAGAGTGGTCCTATTCTTCTTTCTATTTGTGCCGTGTGGTTCTCGGAAGACCACATCGGCGAGACCATAGAGCAGGCCATAAAGCTCGGCAGCGTAGAGACGCCGTACCAAAAAGTGATGGCCAGCTCCTTTATGAGAGACAGCCTGCTTGCCAGCCACGAGGCTATCGTGAGTTGTTCACCCGATACACTGAATATGTCACGTCTGTATCCCTTACGAGGTAGACAGACTCGAAGACTACGTTCAGCTGTTAGCCTTACTGATAGTATTAAGATTAATATATAAAGTGACAAGTTAGAAAAAGAAGAATCCCAAGTTTATAAGCCTATCCCTTAGTCGCCTTTTACGACATCCATGGGAAAGAGATGTAGTGGTCCTATTCTTCTTTCTATTGGTGCCGTGTGGTTCTTGGAAGACCACATCGGCGAGACCATAAAGCAGACCATAAAGCTAGGCAGCGTAGAGACGCCGTACCAAAGAGTGATGGCCAGCTCCTACATGAGAGACAGCCTGCTTGCCAGCCACGAGGCTATCGTGAGTGGTTCACCCGATAAACTGAATATGTCACGTCTGCATCCCTTACGAGGTAGACAGACTCGAAGACCACGTTCAGCTGTTTGTCTTACTGATAGTATTAAGATTAATATAAAGTGACAGGTTAGAAAAAGAAGAATCCCAAGTTTATAAGCCTATCCCTTAGTCGCCTTTTACGACATCCATGAGAAAGAGTTAGAGTGGTCCTATTCTTCTCTCTATTGGTGCCGTGTGGTTCTCGGAAGATTACATCGGCGAGACCATAGAGCAGACCATAAAGCTCGGCAGCGTAAAGACGCCGTACCATAGAGTGATGGCCAGCTCCTACATGAGAGACAGCCTGCTTGCCAGCCACGAGGCTATCGTGAGTGGTTCACCCGATAAACTGAATATGTCACGTCTGCATCCCTTACGAGGTAGACAGACTCGAAGACCACGTTCAGCTAAGTGGAAGAATAGAGATTTAGACAGTGTCAGGTTGCTGGCCCATCGCCCAAGAGTAAGAAACTTTTCCTTTGATAGACCTTTACAATTTACCCGAGAAGAGAAGCAGCTGCGTTAGGTATTGTAAATACTTAACATAACATATAATCACGTCTATATCCCTTGCGGGGCAGATAGAGTCAACAGTCTTGAAAATACTGAAAGGCCACGTTCAGCTGTAATTAGCTGTTTGCCTTACTGATAGAATTTAGATTCATATAAAGTGACAGGTTGCTAGCCCGTCGCCCTTAAAGAAGAATCCCAAGTTTATAAGCCTATCCCTTAGTCGCCTTTTACGACATCCATGGGAAAGAGAGGTCCTATTCTTCTTTCTATTTGTGCCGAGAACCACACGGCACCAATAGAAAACAATAGAAATGGTTTGTCATCGTCTTGCATCATAATTACTCGATATTTATTCGACGCACACGCAAGTTGCAAATTTGTATGTTTTGTTTTCAGCCATCCCAGAACGCACCAATGATGACGCAAAATGACGATGACGATTTTGAAGGTATGTACCTCCTTTATTATCATTTAGTTTTTTGTTAAATTAACGAAATTCGGGATATTCCTGTATTGACTTCATAGATATTCAGACAGACAGCCCTCTGGTGATAGTAAGACTTGCTTGCATCCTCACCACTCTGGAAAGCACCCAAAGTGCGCCTTTAACCTAGTGTGGCGAAATCTATACGCCACTAGTCACAAAAATAAAAAATGGAATCACGCTACGCTATCAGTCATAAACAGAGAAAAACCTAAATCGCGCAAGCAAAGATTTCACGGATTGGAGCTATATATACAACCTCCGACACAACATCGTCGAAGCCGCGGTTCCCCAGGCATCACACCTAGCCTGGCGGAAGATCTTCCCTTTGGTGGCGGTCGAGCCGAATCATCGCTCCCGCTACACTTGGATCCTGGATGGGGTGAATCAGGTTTTAACACAAAGCTTCTACCATTTGACCTCCACAACCTTTGCAGGGGAACCCAACCCGTATTGTATCATCGATCTTCCAGTTGCCTGAATGTGCAGGTTTCCTCACGCTTCCTCTTAACGTAAAAGCATCGGTTAGCACTAAAACTAACGTACGTAACCCAGAAAAGAGGTATTGGTGTATGGCTAAATTTAGATTTGAACCTGTGCCTTCACGAACATTGGTCACCTTATCGATTTGACTACACACGCTCTGTCTTCCCAGAAATTTGTGTCCTGTTACAATTGTTCTCATTGATGGCCTCTGTGGCGCAGCGGTAGTAGGCTTGTCTGTAATACAGTAGGTCCCAAGTTCGAACCTCGGCTGTATGTTGATTAAGACACAATTAAGTGTTTGTTGTAAAATATAGTATCGTTGATACTATAAAATTAGTATCTCGTAACGTGCCGTGTGGTTCCCGGCACCAATAAAAAAGAAGAATAGGACTACTCTATCCCTTTCCCACGAATGTCGTAAACGGCGACTAAGCGATAGGCTTATAAAGTTGGGATTCTTCTTATAGGCGATGGGCTAGCAACCTGTCATTATTTGAATCACAATTCTATAATCAAGCCAAAAAGCTGAACGTGGCTTACCAGTCTTTTCAAGACTGTCGGCTCTGTCTAACCCGCAAGGGATATAGACATGACTATATGTTTATATGTAGTATCTCGGTAACAAAAGTTTCGAACTAACTTCGAGGCTTACTCGATCTGCGTAATTTCAACTGTACATAAAAAAAATTGTGAGCCTATAGCCATCAGCTTTTTATTATTAGAGTTCTTATAAATTTTGAAATCATATTACACCTGGTCAGCAAGTTGGCTTAGAATTTAAATTCTTCATTAGAAGAGGCGAACGCTTGGAGCGAGAGCCGGGTACGATGTCCGTGCAACAAACGAGACGAGAACGTGTTGATGCTGACGTGCTTGTAAGTAATTTTAACATACAATCTCGTTTTCATCCTTCATAATAATAAAACATTGTTATCTGGGGACACGGCAGTGCCCCCGCCAAGTCGAGCAAAAAAAAGCGGCACGGCCGAGAAAAGAATGGTACATTCGAGAAAAGAATGGTACAAGCAAGAAGCAATTCAGGCTATTTTCGACCCCCCTATAATTTCGTTGTGGATAAAACAAGAAGCCTGAATTTTCAGTGTTCGATGTTCAAGTCGATCTATTTATTTAAAACGTAAGACTATTGGGATGGCAAAAATAACTATGATTTATATAATTGTTAATATTATCTGAGACCTTAAATCTTCACACATTTTAAACGTAAAATATTTTTAATATTAGCATGATAATAACTTATGTAATAACTTAAGGCAGAAGGTCCTTAAAGTAGAAACTAAATAGATTAACCGACTTGGTATTACATGGATCTCACAACTTTTTACGGTACAAAGACTGAGCTGCGAGACTTGGGTTTTTTTACAGGATGTTTTTGATGGCATTTCGTCTACCGGTGTCATGCTTAAATATCTTCATCATAGCCTTAAGCACTTTGAATTGAAACCTTCAACTTGCGTACCAATACAAAAAGCCGCCATCTATACTAACATTATAAAGCTGAAGAGTTTGTTTGTTTGTTTGAACACGCAAATCTCAGGAACTACTGGTTCGAATTAAAAAATTCTCTTTGTGTTGAATAGACCATTTATCGAGGAAGGCTTTAGGCTATTTATCATAACACAAGTCTAGAACTTACTTCGAGGCTAACTTAATATGTGTTTAAAAAAAAACTATTGGCAGCGAAGAAATAATGGAAAATGTGAAAAATACGGGGAAAGTTATTCATCCTTGAGGGCTTCAATGATGCCCAAAATAACTATTCCATGCGGACGTAGTCGCGGGCACAGCTAGTCTTAAATTTATGTCGTTTAGTTAGAAAGTTCCTTCAAATGGACGAAAACGGACCGACTGACTTACAACAGACAGAATAAATTACATATCGTTTACTTGGTTGACGCCCGTAAACGGTATTAACTTACCAGCTTTAGCTGAGACTAGCTGTGCCCGCGACTTCGTCCGCGTGGAACAGTTATTTTTGCCATCCCAATAATCCGTATCTCTCCCATGGATATCGTAAAAGGCGACTAAAGTAGATGCTCATAGAAATAAGCACCCATCCTTAGCTATTGCAACACTCGCCAACACGCGGAGTGTTTCGGCGTGAGGAGCCCCCGCGCGGCGGCGCACTGCTGCGAGCGCTGCGCGGGCGCGGGCCGCCAGCGGAGCCCTACGGACGGACAGCTGGCCGAGCTGCCGCCCAGGAAGAGGGAGGTATTGTGACATTTATTCTTTGTAAGTTATTCTACATACATACATATGGTCACGTCTATAACCCTTAAGTTATTCTCCCGTGTGAATTAAGGACCATCTACATACACACATATGGTCACGTCTATAACAGGGAAAATAAACTTGTATGACCATCTACTAATGTGGATAAATGGCGATTAGTTTTTAAGCGAAGTAAGCTTTTTTGTGACATTTCGATCACGTCTGTATCCCTTGTGGGATAGATACAGCCAACAGTCTTGAAAAGACTGATAGGCCACGTTCAGCTGTTCGGCTTAATGTTAGAATTGACATTCAAAGAGTGACAGGTTGCTAGCCCATCGCCTAAAAAGAATCCCAAGTTTGTAAGACTATCCCTTAGTCGCTTTTTACGACAGTCATGGGAAACAGATGTAGTGGTCCTATTCTTTTTTGTATCTGTGCCGGGAACCACGGCCATCTAAGTTATTCTCTCGTGTGAATTTAGGAGCATCTACATACATACATATGGTCACGTCTATAAAAGGGAATAATAGACTTGTATAACTATACTAATGTGAATAAAGGCTCATGGCGATTCGATTTTAAGCGAAGTAAACTCTTTTTCTGATATTTATTTATTTTTACAAACGTACATATACATATATTATCACGTCTGTATCCCTTGTGGGGTAGATATAGCCAACAGTCTTGAAAAAGACTGATAGGTAGGTCACGTTTAGTTATTTGGCTTAATGATAGAATTGAGATTCAAATAGTGATAGGTTGCTCACCCATCGCCTAAAAATAATCCCAAGTTTGTAAGCCTATCCCTTAGTCGCCTTTTACGACATTCATGGAATGGTCCTATTCCTATTCTTATCCTATTCCCATAAAAAGATGATTTGAGAAAATCCCTTTGAAAATTCTAGTGTCTGTGCATATTCCGTCGCGCGCTTATGTACCTGACTCGAGTATCGGAAGTGACGGCGGAGAGTGTTGCCAGCCATCTCGGCATCACCAGTCTCAACATGGCGAAGCTGATGAAACTGCTTTATTTCCACGGTATCTTGCTTGACGGACGAGAGTGAGTATTTGTAAAGTTGCAAACATAGGTACTTACACTTTTAAAAGAGGGTTGTAGGTATTAAGAAAAAATAGCGATAATTCTTCTTGGCTTCCATTTATTTATATCTAGAACACACTTTAAACTATCTGTCATACGTTGACATTGACGTATGATCATGTCTATATCCCTTGCGGGAAAGACAGAATCAACAGTCTTGAAAATACTAAAAGGCCACGTTCAGCTTTTTGGCTCAATGATAGAATTGAGATTCAAATAGTGACGAGTCGCTAGTCCATCGCCTAAAAGAAGAGTCATAGAGTTCATAAGTCTTTTCCTTAGTCGCCTTTTACGTAAAAGCTAAAATAGTCCTATTCTTTTTTCTATTGGTACCGAGAACCAGACGGCACTAAACTATTTGTATATAAAAAAAATATCGTTTAAATTTTCCTTACAGTTCCGAGGCACCAAAAAAGGTTCTCACAGAGAAGTTAAACGCAGTCATAAGTAAATATTTTCAAACATCAGAAAACAACATTGTAGATCGGCTCTTAGCCGAAACTTTCGCGTCACAAGAAAGTACACCCGATCCAATTGGGGACGTACTAGAACCTTTAGAGAAAGTATCCCTTCAAAACACCGACACTCTCGGTCGGGTTATAGACAATGTCGCGCGATCCCCCGTCGTCGAAGATTCGACTTTATTGCAATACAGAGAAGCCGTATTATCGAATTATCAGCGCGACGAAGAATTACCTCTAAGCGGATCACATAATCCGGTTAAGGATATGGAGAATTTGGGTAAGAAATTGGGAAAGAGGAAGACTGATGATGGAGACAGGCCCAATTTGAGGTCAGCGAGTCTCAAAACTAAGAGAGCCAAGTTAAGGGCGTAAGATCGCTGTCTCATGTAGACTGTATCTGTAAGAAAAGAATAGCGATATAGCGTGTTTGACAGTTCCTTATTTGAAATATATCGTTTTCAATTTTTTTTAAAGTACCTACCACGCACGTATATACGTAAATTTATTTATTATTATATTTGTTTTTAATGTAAGAATGTATTTTTATGATCTGCTTTAATTTTGATAAAGAACACAAAATTGATTAATTTAATTTTGTAGTGGTTTTGGTTTCTATTAAAAACTATAATTTTCATGATTAAAAATAGTTCAAGGAAAAATGAATGTTTTGTTGTGCCTTCATACTCATTTTATCTGTGTGAGAGAGTAATATTTTGATTGAATTAAAATAAACAAATTATTTACTTATTTTGGTTTAATTACTTCCATGTAATTATCTCATTAGCTGAATATAACAATATTGTACTTTAATTATAAACTCAGTCTTTGGGCTTCAAACTGCAAAAGTTAAAGTTGGAACAAAATTGGTTTGACTTAACGCCCGATAATAATAATAATAAAATTCCAGTTCCTGGCACGTAACTTTTACACATTGCACGTTTAAATTTAAATTCAGATATGAAACTCCCAAATACATTCGCGATCGCCGCCATTTTGGTTCGACTTATGTGCCGTGTATTGCCGTTTTATCTGGATCGTGGCGTGTCAAAGTCTCCGAAGTTAAAGTACACTCGGCTCCAGAATTTAGGGTCCCCGTGGGGGTCCAACGGCCGATTGTTTGGAGGCACTGCTGTGCTGTTCAGGTCAGATAGGTCCTTTAGAAGTCGCTGGAGAATGGCGGGCTCACTGGAAAAAGGTTTTATGTTCATCAATTCATCATCCTTCTAAAATTTGTCAAGGTTGCGTCTTTCTTGGGAAGGAGCCTCGGGTCCGATTTTAACTACCATTTTAGAGGGGGTAAGTGTTCACAAGAAATGTCTCCCGCCTCACATTCGAATAGTAAGTATAAATTTGAAAATAATATGGTTACAACGTTTACTTTTTGATCTTTTATTTGATCATAATTTTTATTCTTGGTCTTCGTCATACTTATACATACATACATAAAATCACGCCTCTTTCCCGGAGGGGTAGGCAGAGACTACCTCTTTCCACTTGCCACGATTTCTGCATATTTCCTTCGCTTCATCCACATTCATAACTCTTTTCATGCAAGCTCGGCGGTTTCGGATACTTTTGACTTTCGTCATACTTTCTTTCCATTAATGCAAAAATTAAACTTTACGACATACCAACAAATTAAAGAAAAATACAAAGAAAAGACATCTCTTTTCTATTCTTCATTCATCAATGAAGGGCACTCTACTTAACTCCACCGACAAGAGTCAACTATTAAGAAGAAGAATGGATAAAACATTTCCGCGTTGCCAACCGTTAGAAAAATTTAGTGGCACACATGCCACGTTTTTTCGCTTATTGGCTAGACAGAGTTATAGTCACAAGCTGAAACTAGTATAGATTAAAAACTACTTACGCGTCGGCTAAGTTGTTCCTCTCGCACGGATCTAACTGCACGTTGAATAAACACGGAGACTGCAGCGGTTTGCATCTTACTGCTGATGTGTTCTCAGAGCAGGTCACTGTTGTTGATTTTCTAGAAATAAAAAAGGGCAGGTTGTAGTAACTAGATTAACAATAAGAATGAGAATGTTCGAGACTTTAGTTAGGGAATGGTAATTATGTGACGATTAGCCAAACCATCTTTCAATATAGGTATTGTAACGGGAAAGAAAGAAAGAAAGAGAAGATCTTTCGCCGCTCTAAGCAGCTGTAGCGGGAGCGTTGATTCGACTCGACCGCCACCAAAGGGAAGATCTTCCGCCAGGCTAAGTGTTATGCCTGGGGAACCGCGCGACAGACAATGTTGAGTCGCAGGTTGTATTTAAGCTCCTATCCGTGAAATCTTTGCAAGCGCGATTTAGCCTCTTCATTCTTATTGGCTGAGCGCGTCACATGCTTCGCTATGATTGGCGGATGGCGTATGACGTTAGTGATGTTGCCACAGTACTAATAAAAATACCTCTTATGTTTACGATGTGGTTTTCACTTCTTCACTTCTCATTGGTTTATCTGCTCCTGACTGTATTTACATACGAAACCATTAAATTAATTCAGCTGTAACTTGAATGATAAGGAAGGATTTTTGAGTTCGGACGCTGGAATTTAAGACTATTATAATAGACTATGAGACCAATAGGTCTTCGGGGATCACAATTTTACGTTGTGCACAATGAAACCAACTTACCGTATAAACGCGACAGTGTTATTATTTGGCATAAGTCCTAATTCGGCGACTGCTTTCCCGGCCCGGGAACCGAACACCTTGTCGGTGTCGTAGTGTCCTCGCCGCCCCGCGGGACCGTACCACGAGTCCCAACTGCCGTTGTAGTTTGTGCCTGAAATATTTTAAACATTTGTTAAAAAAAAATCGTTGGCGCGGGACTTCCCCTGGGTATATTTTTGGTTAGTGTCAATCTCAAGGGAACAGTAGATTTTCCTGCATAAAAGGTAACCTATATCCTTTTTAGTACTCTCAACTATGTTTACCTATGCGAAATTTAATAAAAAACGACACCCGTTTAATTTACTTTTCCCTCACAAGGGAAAATTAACCAATAGGTACTTGATGAGTTGCATTAGATGAAAGTTCATTCATTCAGAGATTCATCTATCCTTTAGTTTGGATATAGTTAGGATGGATTTATAGAGATGGGAGCAAACTTCGTAACCTGCGGGGCACGCATAAAATACTATCGCTGTCCCGTTTCACATCATAATAAAAAGCAAAACAGCGATAGTTAGTCCCGTTGGTCAATAAGAGATTTCTCTTATGATATGTTGTGGTCCAAATGATAAATTGGGCATTATAAATAATGCCCGGTCATTATGAAAAATGCCCAATCTGAGAGAGCAATTTAATAATAATTGTTCAAATAATCAAATTGACCGGGCATTCTACATATTGTACATCACCATTATTCATAATGCTCGCACATTATGAATAATGAATTTTATTTATATAAGTAACAAGGACTCATTTGTATTAGTAATGCTTACAAACTATGTTAGTACCTAGGGACAGCATGATTTCTAAAGTGGCCATTCTTGCACCACTCCCCCCGAAATGGCGCAAGAATGGTTGACATATTGGCAGTCTAGCCTGCCTGCAATCATATTCAGGATGCCGTTATCGCTGGCCCGCACCCTGCGCATGCGCACCAGGGACGCGCACCGTTTGCGCATTGTTGCGTAGAAACAGTCTACACCTGCTGCGGCCAACATCCCCGATGCACTACAGATAATGCCCGCATTAATCACCTAGTCCATAACAGATATACGACTTACCCTGGACAAGTTTCCAAGGCCACACGGTGAGGGCAGCGCTGCCCCACACGTCGTCTATATTGTGTAAAACGGCGTTCCGCTCCGAATCCAGGTCTTTGGATAAGGCGTCCCATTGGTTCACTCCGTCTATAGAACCGAGAGCGCTGGAAATATGCTTTATTTATTTATAATGAAATGCTGTGTATTCTATTAAATGGCGTCAAAATTTAGGACTCTTAACTACTTATCAGACGTCAAAATTTAAAACTCTTAACTACTTATATACCGCTGAGTTACAATCGATTGGAAACCTTGGTTATTTAGATGAATTATAGTTGTGAATGATTTGCTCTTTAGTCGCCTCATTTATAAGACATTAAAACGAATAGATCACTTGATCTGTTTTTTCTCATCTTAGTGACCAAAAAAAAACCAAGCAAAACGTAGGATGGCGAATAGCTATTGTGTGGACGGAGTTTTACTATACGGCAAAATGAAGCATCATTAGTATGCCAGCCCACTGTATATATTAACGCCTCCAACCAATGGCAAGTCGGCCGCCATTACGTCATAGATTATCTCATTTTCTTTCACTCACACATGCGTACAATGCCGCCATTATGATGCTTCACTTTTCTTCAAACCACACAACGTCTGCTCTTCTTCTCTACGTCTATGTAGTACGTGAGATATCCTCCTTTAAGCTCTAGATAATGAGCAACCAATCGTGTAGACGTGTATAAGTTTTGCGACATTATGGTAGTTAGACAAAATAGAAAATAGCTTCAATTGCTATTCTTATGTCGACGATTATAAATTAAAGATTCATAATATTTCCACTTGCGGCGTCCAAATAACCAAACAAAAGGCTAATAGCTATATAAATATAACTAGCTGTGTCCGCGACTCCGTCCGCGTGGAAAAGTTATTTTGGGCATCATTGAAGCCCTCAAGGGTAAATAATTTTCCCCGTTTTTATTTCACATTTTCTCATTTGATGTTATATATAACCTAAAGCCTTCCTCGATTTGATCCAAAGAATTTTTCAATTAGAACCAGTATTTCCTGAGGTAAGCGCGTTCAAACAAACAAACAAACTCTTCAGCTTTATAATATTAGTATAGATATAGAGCTAGACAATTTAGATCTACGATTGATAGGTAAAAATAACTTACGTAAGATTTCCACCTGCGGCGCTGTATAACGTGGGCAGCCAATCAGAGATGTGCATGAGTTGCGTGGCCGCGCGGCTCCGCTTGTGTATGAGGGGACTGAATACGAGTCCCGCGCCGCGGACGCCGCCCTCCCATAGTGTGTTCTTTACCTGTAATAAATATTTATTGACCATATGGTCATATATGTTTAAATAGGTAAGTGTTTTTTCCGACACTTTAAAATTTAACTATTACATACATGTGCCGTGTGGTTTCCGGCACCAATACAAAAAAGAATAGAACCACTCCATCTCTCTTCCATAGATGTCATAAAAGGCGACTAAGGGATAGGCTTACAAACTTGGGATTCTTTTTTTAAGGCGATGGGCTACCAACCTTACTATTTGAATCTTAATTCTATCATTAAACCAAACAGTTGATCATGGCCTATCAGTCTTTACAAGACAATCGGCCCTGTCTCCTCCGCAAGGGATAAAGACGTGATTACATGTATGTATTACCCCTCTTAGCGGATAGTTAGAAGCAGCGTTATCGTTGAAGCCGGCCGCGGGTCCACCGTTGTCTGTGCTGAACACTATCACTGAATGGTTCAACAGTCCGTGTTCGTGTAACGCTGAAACCACACGGCCAACTGACTCGTCCAACTTCGTCAGCACGCCTGGAATTAAACGGCCATTATTGGTTTTGCGGTAGCAGGAATACCTACGTGACGTACCAGTAAATAATATTGTTGCACGTAGTAGGTACAAACACAGCGTGGTTATCCCACTTCTCACAATTTACCTTAGTATAAGCTGTTGATTAATCTTAATAATTCATGCATTAATTCCTATATTATTAACCGGTCTTTGTGGTTTCATTTACCGTCGCCATAATTGATTTTAAATAACTTTACTACATCTCACTATTATGGGGTGGAACTTACTACAATTAAATTATTTTTTTCGCTACACTTATGGGAAAATATAATAAATGGTTTAAAGTAACTAAATAAGATTTTGTTCAAGATACATATATGGCTGTATGTTAAAAAAAAATCTTCCGATTTTTTATTGGTTTACTAACTAAACTTAATTTAATTAAATTATTTAATAACTACAGGCCGCCCGCGACTTCGTTCGCATGGAAACCCTATCAATCCCGCGGGAACTCCGGGATAAAAATCAGCTACCTACATACCAAATTTCATCGTAATCGGTTCAGTAGTTTTTGCGTCAAAGAGTACCAAACATTCATACTGACATACTCACAAACTTTCGCATTTATAATATTATAAGGATATTTTTACGACACCAATGGTAACACTGTGTATTAGTATCGTGAGAAACTAGATCATTAACGCTTGTCTTTTTATTTTCGTATGACACAAGAACAGCCATCTTGGTCGCAAGAAATCAAATGTTTATATAACATAAACCTCCTATTCTCTGATAAAAATATCATCACAATAAAGATAAAAAATTAAATGATAATTTTGAAAAAAATACCAGCAAATTTCTGTCGTTGTCTGTTCTCTATGGTTTTGAACTGGTCTATGACGTCATCGGGCGCTCGGATTGGCTCGTACGGGTTACCGCTGTGCACCGCGGCGTGAGCCACCATCAGGAAAAGAGGGGTGCTGTTATTATGCGATGATATTATCTGGATAAATCAAATAGGGTATATTATTTTCTAGGAGTGCTTAGAGTGCTGGTGCCGTGTGGCTCCAGGCACCAATACAAAAAAGAATAAGACCACTCCACCTCTTTCCCATGGATGTCGTAAAAAGCGACTAAGGGATAGGCTTACAAACTTGGGATTCTTTTTTAAACGATGGGCTAGCAACGCTGTCACTATTTGAAACTCAGTTCTATCGTTAAGCCTAACAGCTAAACGTGGCCCATCAGTCTTTTCAAGACTGTTGGCTCTGTCTACCCCGCGAGGGATATAGACGTGACCATATGTAGGTGTGTATTTCCTAGAGCGTTGGTGGTTACATCGGTAAGGTGTCCGGTTGAAAATGCGTGATGCATATAAAAGACACAGGTTCAAATCCCACCGCAACCTGTCACTATTTGAATCTCAGTTCTATCATTAACCTACTGCTCTGTCTACCCCGCTCACCTTAATTGCCTCGTCTGTAAACACATCGGTTGCGTATTTACCAAATAGATCGTCAGAAACCAATGCATCAGAATCTGCAAAATTTAATTTTCGATATAATATAGTAGCTGTGCCCGCGACTCCATCCGCGTCGAATAGTTATTTTGGGCATCATCAAAATATAGTATCGTTGAGTTAGTATCTCGTAACACAAGTCTCGAACTTACTTCGAGGCTAACTCAATCTGTGTAATTTGTTCCGTATATATTTATTTATTTATTTCATCAAGGGTGACTAATTTTCCCCGTTTTTTTTTAACATTTTCCATATTTTTTTCGCTGCTAATAGTTGCAGCGTGATGTTATATAGTCTGAAGCCTTCCTCGACAAATGGTCTATTCAACACAAAAAGAATTTTTCAATTCGAACCAGTAGTTCCAGAGATTAGCGCGTTCAAACAAACAAACTCTTCAGCTTTATAATATTAGTATAGATTGTAGTGGCATATAAGTAGTGTCCGACCGAAGGTCTATTTTTGGCCGAAGCCGAAGCCGAAGCCGATTAATCGGCTATCGCCACAACCTTCGGCCGAAGCCGAAGCCGAAGCCGAAGGTTTATATTCTCTCAGCACTCAGTAATTAATTTTGTTCAATATTGTCTACAAGCTACAATTAATATTAAAATCATTTCAAAACCTCAATATTGAAGGTTTATATATTGACTGTCTCATATAGAAGTTGATGATATATCATAGAGGTGGTTGGTTTAGAGATAAACTAGCTGTTGCCCGCGACTTCGTCCGCGTAAATTTCGAGTTGAATTTTAATCATACAGTCAGATACAGACAGACAAAAAATGTAAAAAAAAATTCTCTATCCGTTTCAGTCAAAATATTAAATGTACAGAAAAAATATTTTTACCGTTTTATTATATGTAGTATTTTGATTTTCAGTTTTTTTACATAAAATACTCAAACAATACAAAAAAAATATACATATTTTTAATAATAAAAAATATCTTGTAATTGTTGGGATTCGAACTTGGACCGCCAACTTCACAGTCTCACGGGCTAACCACTGGACCATCGAAGCCGTTGCGTTGGTGTCGAAATTAAAGTAGACTACATACATATGGTCACGTCTTTATCCCTTGCGGGGTAGACAGAGCCAACAGACTTGAAAAGACTGAATGGCCACGTTCAGCTATTTGACTTAATGATAGAATTGAGATTCAAAAAGTGATAGGTTGCTCGCCCATCGCCTAAAAAAGAATCCCAAGTTTGTAAGCCCATCCCTTAGTCGCCTTTCACTTAAATTTATATGTTATAGGTATAATGCCGTCGTATAATGATAAATGACTTTGAATTTTTAATTTCGTAACTTATTTGCCGGCATACTGATGCCTTGAGTTCATTCAAATGTTATAACTTTTTTTTTTTTGTGAACCGATTTTGATGAAACAAACTTTAAATGTTATTCTGAGTTAAAACAAAGCAATTGATGAAAGTTTGAAGTAAATCGGTTTAGTACTTTCGGAGATAATCGTGATCATACATACAGACAGACAGACAAGAAATTAAAAAAAAATATTTTTGCTTTCTATTATTCATTCTAAGTGTCCCTCTATCCATTTCAGTCGTAAATACTAAATGTACAGACAAAATATTTTTACTGTTTTATAATATGTATAGATAAAAGTTTGTGATTTACCTACTGGTAAAAATAATGATTTGATTTCTTACAAAAACACTTGTTTAAATACACGTACGGACTTGTTTTGATGCATGCAATCAGCAATGTGATATTTTGACAGTGACTCCCCGCCGCCTCATGACTTTCGTAACAGTTCGTTCAATCTCGACGGTCGCTCGGACCTTCGGCGAAACCTTCGGCTTCGGCCGGATTTTGGGCCGAAGCCGAATGTTTCGCCGAAGGTGGATTTTTTGGCCGAAGGTGGCCGAAGCCGAAGCCGAAGCTTCGGTCGGACACTACATATAAGTGAAAATGTATGAGAGCGTCGTTGGTCGAATCGGTAAGTTGCCCGGTTAAAATGCATAAAGGCACAGATTCGAATTCCACCTCGGCTATGTACCAATGACTATTTTCGAAGTTATGTACAAAAAGTGTTCGTTATAAAAATAAGTTCGATCATGGATGTCGTAAAAGGCGACTTAGGGATAGGTTTATAAACTTGGGATTCTCCTTTAAGGCGACGGGCTTGCAACCTGTCACTATATAAGTATGTATGAACATCAATTCTATCAATAAGCCAAACAGCTGAACGTGGTCCATCAGTAATTTCAAGACTGTTAGCTCTGTCTACCCCGCAAGGGATATAGACGTGATTATATGTATGTACCTATGTTTGTAAAAATAAATACAAGTCAAAAAAAAGCTTACTTCGCTTAAAATCGAATCCCCATGAGCCTCTCTCTACATTGGTATGGTCATACATGTCTATCTTCCCTGTAATGTAGCCAGTATGCGTGTCAAACCTAAAAATAAAATTGCCATACATACGTATAATCACGTCTATATCCCTTGCGGGGTAGACAGAGCCGACAGTCTCGAAAACACGTTCAGCTGTATGGTCTTCCGTATTCAAATAGTGACACAGGTAACCAAAGTTGTGTTACGGTAATCAAGACTAGGTTAATCTCGTAATTAACAAAAGGAATAAAATGAAAAGGAAATTATTCCTAGCACTTTCAACATCATCGTAAAATAATTGAGTGAATGATGCTTTAATTTATATGCGTAAACTATTTATGTAAAGTATTACGTTAACCAATTACTTATATGTATATCAATTTTGTCAATTGTTACCTATGTTGTCAACACACTAGCATAATTTATATGTTTTTTGTTAAATTTTTCGGCGCTATTTGTCTATTTAATATGTAATTGTTATTGTAAAAATGTTGTAATGACTGTTTGTGCCAAAATAAACTAAAAAAATTAAATTTACAAGGTCTGGGATGTATTTTTAGTTTACACACTCTCTCCCATTTTTTACGTGTTCCCTGTTGCACCCTCCGCCACATTGCCTCGGGACCTAAGGTCCGCTTTTCAACACTTTTCTTTCCGCATTTGTCTGTTTTCACCTTCTTCGTTTAAAAGACCATTCGCCCTCATTTCATCTTTTATTTTATACCTACCCTCTATTTCTCGGTAAATATTCTTTCTTGTAACTGCCGAGATGCCACTTCCCTATCAAGTGGGTTTTGTATCCCAAGTCCTTCAGATACTGTGGTAAGATCTTCTCAGATAACGGAAGACCCCGGGGTTCTGCCCCGTAAATAACCCCGTGTTGCATGCCTGAAATTCACGATATCATTACAATGACATGTATTTTTAGACTAGTACCAATAGAAAAAAGAATAGAAATACTCCATCTCTTACCCATGGATGTCGTAAAAGCCGACTAAGGGATAGGCTTATAAACTTGGGCTTTATGTAGCCGATGGGCTAGCAATCTGCCACTCATTGAATTTCAAATCTATCATTATGTCAAACAACAGTGTGGGTTATCAGTCTTTTCGAGATGATCATATGTATGTATGTTAAGGCTAGAATTTTTTTTAGTGCTAAGACATCCTTGATCTACATACAAACATAAAATCACCCCTTCCCGGTGGAGTAGGCAGAGACTAAATCTTTCTATTTTGCACGAACTATCATAAGTTCTTTCCGTTCATACACATTTTTATTTCTAGCTGTTTTTAACTATTTTTGTCAGTGTTACAAGCCTGCCAATAACAATATCCACGATTTACCATCAAACATTAAATCACGCGTCTTTCCCGGCGAACCATGATCAATCCAATACGGGTTAGGTTCCCCTATAAAGTCATGGAAAAGTCGCTTCATGGAAAATCCTGACACACCCAATCCAGGATCCATGGTCAAAGGCATACCCCAGGCTGCTCTCCAGAGTGCTGAGGATGCAACCGGGGCTAAAGCCAATAGGAAGAAGGTATAATACAATATTACTTACAAATGCCGTGTGGTTCCCGGCACCAATAAAAAAAAGAATAGGACCACTCCATCTCTTTCCCATGGATGTCGTAAAAGGCGACTAAGGGATAGGCTTACAAACTTGGGATTCTTTTTTAGGCGACAGGCTAGCAACCTGTCACTATTTGAATCTCAATTCTATCATTAAGCTAAATAGCTGAACGTGGCCTTTTAGTCTTTTCAAGACTGTTGGCTCTGTCTACCCCGTAAGGGATATAGACGTGATGATATGTATGTATGTATGTACTTACCAGTATGTATCGGGTATTTTCCAGTCATGAGCGCGGACCTAGATGGGGTACATATGGGTGATACATAATAGTTGTGGAGTGGTAACCCGGCGTAGGCCAGGGCGTCGATGTTGGGAGTGGGGATCTGGTCGGAGCCATGGAAACCTACGTCGTTCCATCCCTGTTTAGGCACAAAAAGAACATGACATACAAAAACTTAAGACAAAGAATTGGGATTGACAAGACATCTCATTTAGAATTTCAATTAAATCAATTCATCATAACAATGTATTGTCTTATCAAAATTTTAAATTCTTAGTTTGAATTATGGTGCAGTTGACGTTGTTGAAGAAAATGCTGCAGTGCAGTTTGTTACCGCTTCTTCTGCACTGACGCTTTGGAAGCGGGACAAAACCTAAATTAAAATAGTTTCGACGTCAACACATGTTGTAAAACTAAAAGATTATTAAGTTATGTTCTAAATGTCCCATCTCCAATAATTTATACTTATAAATGATAAAATTAAAAAACAATTCATTTCGAAACAGTGCGCCCTTTTTATAAAATAACTTCGACTGCCATGCAGTTGAGCAAAGAAATTCAGACCGGGTCAGAATTATTTTTGGTAAGTAAATAAGGTTGCGTAACACAATCATATTACTATACTACACACCAAAAGAAATTATGACACATTTCTTATTGTTCACTTATAAGTTCACAAATTATAATTGGTGATAAAATTTCCACGTTGATATATTAAATAAAGTATGTACTTAACTATTTTTAAAAAATATATAAAAGTTGTATCTACATAAAAAAAATCTCAAATCTTACTCACCAGATCATCAGCAAGGATGAAGACTATGTGCGGTCTCGCCGTTCCATCGGCCACACAGAACAGTGACAACAAAATCGTAAACCACATAGCTGCGCGTGCGCATCCCAAGTGCGAGGTTATCGGAGCCGGTTTATGCCAGGAGATATTAAATTACAATAAGTGTGCTTTCTCATCATTTGTTCTCGGTTGCATTTTTAAAGTAAGTCAGTTGAAAACCATAAACAAAATAACCAAACAATGATAGTCTTAATATTATTATAACGATGAACTATTAATTTTCTTTGCTACAATATTAGCCTTATATACCTATTATCAGCTAGCTAGTTTTGCACTCCTAGACCTAATTTTACACCTTAAGACCAAGTGGAACATCAAAAAATTGTTAGTTATCATCTTCAGCAAAAATTACAGTGATTTAGAAAGATCTGAATAACGCAGCGGCTACAGCAGTTTACACGCTAGCTTAGCCGCGGGCGGACGCTAGTTAATAAATACGAGTTAAATACTTTAATTTTAGGATTTAGTTCGATATAAACTAAAACAGAACTGTTTACACTATTTTTTTTTAATTTTATCAACATTAGGTATAAGACGGTTCGAATATTTAAATTTTGGTCCTGTATAACCATGACTTCAAGGTAAACAAGTTGGCAAGACAATAAATTACACTCATTTATATTTTGTTCAAAATTCTCGGATTAGTATAAAATGGTTGGCATGGTTTCTTCGTGCTTCGTCACTAAGTATGTTTATCTATTCTTATTTTTGTTCTCGATCATTTCTCACACAGTAATTTATTATTTATTATTATAATATAGGTATATTTTTTATTGTAATCAACCAATTTTTATCTGACTCAAAACCAAAGAATTACGTAAAACGTGAGGAGTTAACTAACAAATATTAGTTGGAATTAGGGTAAACTAATTTAAATTTATTTATTTCAATTAGTTTTTAGTTTATATTAATTAGCTTTTAATAAACATAAATTGTTTTACAACATCATATCGTTAAAAAAATTGTAGATAAATCTCAGTCAGATTCTGTTTAAAATTACTTATTTACACTATTTATAACATAAAGTAACATATATACAAGGTGTTTATAAATTGACGTAATAGCCTAATCTGCAACACTTTATTGTTAAGAACGAGGTTGATAAAGGGGACACCCGCTCAATTGAAGCGTACACCGAGGACAAACAGACAAACGTTAATAATAGAATTTATTATTATGTAAAATAAGATACATTTTAGAGGTCGAACAAAATTACTTTTCGGACGAGTATGAAATTGCATACATACCTACATATAATCACGTCGTTATCCCTTGCGGAGTAGACAGAGCCAACAGTCAGTGAAAAGACTGATAGGCCACGTTCAGCTGTTTGGCATAATGATAGGAAAGGTTGCTAATCCATCGCCTAAAAGAATTCCAAGTTTATAAGCCTATCCCTTAGTTGCCTTTTACGACATCAATTGGAACGAGATGGCGTGGACTTCTTTTTTTTTATTGGTGCCAGGAACCACACGGGAAGATTTTGATATTGAAATCGCAAGGTTTTGTAAAGCTCTTTCCATTTGGAGTTCATCTGGTTGTGTCCTACTCGTATTAGATTTACTAAAAATGAGGTAAACCCGAGACATTAAGCAAGTTATCATATTAGCTTTACAGGCAAACTGCCATGTTATAAGAACTATAGTTATTGCTATTGTTCTAACCTAATAAAATAATACTATTGTCGTTATATCTCAAGTTTAATATAGTTGATACATACATATACCTTCATAAAACTGAGAAAAACAACAAATTAAACAGATAAATAATTTAAATTTAGTCCTTGTTGACTTCTATCGACTCTCCAATCAGTTTTCATTAATTAGAAATTATCGATTTAAATTATCAGTATTCGTGATTCATTCTCATGTAGCTAAGTGCGAGATAAAATACCAATTATATTTGTATGAGGACATTGAAGTAACAACTAACGTGGTAAATAAATACATTGCATGATACAATCCGGTGATCCGTGTGGTTTCCGGGACTTAAAAAACACTGAACAAATAATAATAAATAGTTTTTTTTTTGCATACTTTACGTCACTTTAAAACTAATTTAGTTATTCATACTTATATCAGTATGTACAATATCTTTTTAAAAAGAGAACCGCCTAGTCTCGATATCCTTCTTCCTTTTTAAAGTCTGTTAAATTTGAACCTTCTTTTCAGTGTGATTTCTGACAACCGCATTAAAATCGGTTCAATGAAACGCGAGATAATCCATATAAGTACAACAAAAAAGTTTACTTCCTCAAACTTATTTGTCATATTTCATTTTATTACACCCTGTCAAACTTTTCGTACAAATAAAACACCGAAATATAAATATTTTATTTATTAATGTTTAATTACAGTCCATTAACTTGTACCTAATCACTCACACGCACATACGAACAAAAATGCATAGAGACAAATATAAATAAATATTTTATACATATTATATTTTATACCAGTTACCTTACAAGGTAGTATATAATAAGGTCATGCTTTCCATAACTTTACTTCATAGTAAATGCAATATGTCTAAGTTATTTTCTTATTTTTTTTTAAATTACAGACATAATAATAAAAATGTATAAAGAAAGAAAATTATAAATTATATTATAGGCATTTGATCAATTCAAAATTGATCTGCGTCTTATAAATATAGAGAAGAAGAAATTTTAATATACTCGAGTGATGTGGTAAGCATGACCCATTACACAATCAATATATTATGTTATAATGTTATTTGTAATAATATAATACAAATCCATTTCGGGCCAGTACCTTAATGTTCCCTATTGCTTTGGTTATAAAGCTTAATTTTAAAGTTATTGAAATCGTAAGTCATCAGTCCACTGAGCACGGCATGCGCAACGCCGTTTTCATCGCGCGAAAATCTTTTGCTGTCAAGTTTCGACGTTATAAAAAAAAAAGCGAAACAGCGATTGTTTTTGGCGCGTTAAAAACGGCGTCGCGCGTGTCATGTTACAGCTACATGAAACTAACAATTTAGAAAATATATCTTAAACTACACATCACACACTTAAAATGCGTTCTAGACATGAATGTTCACGCTTTTTACGATAGAAAAAAAAATGCAATGAACCTAATTTTAAAAAAACCAGCACTGGCACAAAATAACCTATATTCTCCAAAAACAATATCTTACAATCAGCTGATATCTATCCATTCTGTACTATTAACGAAATTATTAAAAAAAAAACTACGTTCACATTTTGTTCATGTGTTGTTACAACATAAACACTGGTCTCTTTGGCAGGAAAGAAAAAAGCAATTTAAAAAAATATATAGCAAAGAAATCTTTACACTCGTGGCTTTCAGTTTTATGACAAAAATCTTTAAGTAATTAGGTATAATAAGAGTCACAATTAATCCATTTGTTTACTTGTCTGCTGGTACAATTAATAAGGGAAAACGCTATGGATCGACGTTTAATTAATTTTTGTGATTGAAACGAATTGTAGTAATTTGAATTTTTAAATATTAATTTAGTATATTGTAATTAATAATCACTACTCAATGAACACAATAATTAAATACTAATTATCGAAATTTAGGCACGGTATTTTCAAATCTGACTATGGAAAACATTTCAAATCAAATGGTTCAGTTAAGATCAAATAATATTGCATTGAATTGAAGAATTGATAATAAAATTAATTGAATGTGGTTTAGGACAAGAATACAAATTCATCTACCATATATAATAATATTTTGAACGTTTACACACAAAGCTAAATTTTGTTACAAAATTATATCAAATTCTAAAATTCTGTCGCTAAATATAAAGAAATTCGTAAAGTTTTTCTATAAGTTATCTTACTTCGACTCATATTCGTAGTAAAAACAAACAATCATAATTAACATTTGGCAGAAATTTAAAAAAAAAAATCGACATGAAATTTCAAGATGTCCATCTAAAAATAAAACTGTAAAACAAGTGAATAAAAAAAAGAAAGTTCCAAAAGGGCGGAAAAGCAAAAAGAGGGGGTAGTTTGAACAAAGTAAGAAATAATACACTACAAATGTACCTCGCACTGACGAAATCATTTGAACAACTAGTTATGTTACTCCTTGCGCGGCTTCCGTTTCCTGTGGCCGTCGCCAGCGCCATCTGTGTCCACGAGTGGAGTGGTCTGCAACAATAAGAAATAGAAAAATAAAATTTGATGTTAACAGAATCTATAAGAAATATCTATATATCTATATCTAAGATCTATATATATCTAGAAGCTTCGTCATGTCCGTCTGTCATAGCCATTCTTTTTGTAAAATCTCAGTTGACGTCAGAGTTCTGGTTGCCGAGGTCAGAACGGGTGCCGCTTCGTGTGAAAACATCACTTTACTACAAATCACTTATAAACAATGCCCAGTCCAAACCGCAGAGTCTAGTGACTTGAATTTTAGCATGCTGATTCCTTATGTGTATTCTGTTATGTATGTATGTATAGAATAGAATATATTTATTTTCAAAATTGGATACAAGGTATCACATCACTTAAATCATATAAATATACTACCGCTTCCAAAGCGCATGTGTAGAAGTAGCGGCATAACAAACTACACTGCAGCATTTGCACCGGACGTCAATTTACAAAATATACATCACTTAAATCAAAATCGTGGACGAATGCACATTGTCAACATTAAAAAAATATGAATAAATACTGACGTCCACTTCGTCGGGCTCCGGCTCGGCGTCGAGGTCGGCCTTGCGCGGCCGCCCGGCCTCCGCCCCGGCCTCCGCCCCGGCCTCCGCCTCCGCCTCGCCCTCCGACTGCTGCGGGTCGTCTTCCGTTACACCGTCACTCTTTTTTAAATCACCATCTGAGTCCTATATAGCAGATATAGTTCTACATTAAAATTTGATTTATTTAACAAAATCTTTATTGAATAAAACTGAAATACAAATCTATCGTAATTATGAACAAGTTTAGCAAAAATTAAGTTAAGGAGAAGAATTCCAAACGGATTCATCTATTTTTCATATGTTGTACATAAATTGATGTCTGAATATTTTTAAGTGGGCATGACAGGCGAAAATATCTTCAAAGACAAGTCTGACATGGGTAAAATTTTAAATATACTTAGAAAACTACAATAAAAGAATTACCACACAATTATCGATATTTTCATAACGCCATTTACCAAAATGTACGTAAAACCTGTAGTAATATGTTTTATTCATACAAAGTCGACAGCTAATTGATAATATAAAATGTCGAATTTAACATATATGTATTCAATTTTTTTTATAACCAACCATGAATTTAATAATATAGGTATAAAGTATAACCCACATAACATTAAAAAAAAAATTTAACATACAAACTAAAAAAAAAACTACAAATTCCAAAATTAAATCAAATAACAACTCACAGATTTAGGTCCACAGCACATATACGCGAGGAACCCGACCACGATGAAGCTGCCAATGATGACCACCGCGTATATCCAGGGGTTCTCGCCAGCGAACTTCAACGCTCGCTCCACCACGGAGTCCTGGGGGAATAGCGCTACTTCACACACTAGCATCTACTACTTACAAGGAACATAATTGACCCCCTTTTGAAATTTATGTTGAATTAGCCTCGAAATTTTAAAAAGGCCAAGCCTTGATGTTGTTTTGCCTTTTAAAGTGGTGGGGGGTGAGTTTTTTGCGTATTACATTTTAAGTAAGACCATGTCAACAACATCTAATAAAACCGCGTTAAGATCGTAGCAATGGTTTTCGCATGATGTGGTCACAATCATACGACCAGAAAGAAAGTTATAGTCACGTTTTCGGCTTGTCGGTCATATATAGATCTCCCGTACAGATTTTTTGCCAAAATATTTCATGTACAGATATCGGTCAGTTATAATTTTAATTTATGACCACCGCGTATATCCAGGGGTTCTCGCCAGTGAACTTCAACGCTCGCTCCACAACGGAGTCCTGGGGGCATAGCGCTACTTCACACACTAGCATCTACTACTTACAAGGAACAAAATTGACCCCCTTTTTTGCCTTTTAGAGTGGTGGGGGTGAGTTTTTTTGCGTATCAGTTTTTAAGTAAGACCAAGTCAACAACATCTTATTAAACCGCTTTAAGCTCGAGGCAATGGTTTTCGCGTGATTGGGATACAATCATGGAGGTGGGGGAGAATTTTTTGTGTACTAGTTTTAAGGTTGGAACAAGCTTAACACACCTGATGCACCATATGGTCTTTTTTTTTAAATATTTCAAGTACAGATATCGTCCAATTAATGTTTTTTAAACTTCATCGCTCACTCCACTAAGGAGTCCGGGGGAATAACGTTACATCACACATTACCATCTACTACTTATATTCTATACATATCACAACTTGTCTGTACATAGATGATATTGAAGAAATATAAACATTAGTTAATAGAAGCCAAAATGTTCATTTTGAAATTTTTTTTTGTCTGTATGTTTGTTCACGTATCAAAGAAAAACTTAAGAATATGACAGCTAATGTGCTGCATGAAACCTTCAAGATTGCAGTGGTCATTCCATTAAAAAAGGCAGAAACATTACAAAAGATACTAAAGATTTAAATATTAAAGATAATATTGATATAGCTTAGTTCACCCACACAAATTCTAGTTTTATGCTACAAAATAATAATACCGCCTAACGAGAAACGCTTTTTAGGCAGGCATACAAAAAAATAGCGCAATAAAACGTACTATACAGCTTGCTCCACTAAAAACCTGGCCTTATACGCTACATATAGTCTTTATATATAAATATATATATTTATAAGAAACCTCTTTATATCGCTTGACGAGAAACGCGATGTAGATCGATATAGGTATGGCGCAGTATATAGCATACATGGCCCAGTAACCCGGTTTGTAGTTGATAGCGCGAAGTAAACGGCCCCAAATCGTTTGCTGCGTTGAAATACCAAAATTAGTTCTAATCCTGACATTCAATATTAAAGAATTCAAATTTTCGTGATATAAATTTGTTTTGATTAACAGTTAACAGATCAGGATTACATCCTACTACTATTATAAAGGCGAAAGTTTGTATGGATGTATGGATGTTTGTTACTCTTTCACGCAAAAACTACTGAACCGATTACCATGAAATTTGGTATGTAGGTAGCTGAAGACCCAGAATAACACATAGGCTACTTTTTATCCCAGAGTTCCCGCGGGATTGATAGGGTTTCCATGCAGACGAAGTCGCGGACGGCCTCTAGTACATACATATAATCATGTCTATTTCCCTTACGGGGTAGACAGAGTCAACAGTCTTGAAAATACTGATTGGCCTCGTTCAGCTGTTCGGCTTAATGTTAGAATTGAGATTCAAATAGTGACAGGTTGCTAGCCTATCGCCTAAAAAAAGATTCCCAAGTTTATCAGCCCTATCCCTTAGTCGCCTTTAAGACATTCATATGAAAGAGATGGAGTGTTCCTTTTTTTTTCTATTGTTGCCGTGTGGTTCCCGATAGATGAGGTTTATTCAAACATAACGGTTGGGATTCAACACAAAACTTGAGATTCTTCTTTTAGGCGACAGGCTAGCAACCTGTCACTATTTGAATCTCAATTCTATCATTAAGCTGGTTGTGGCCTATCAGTCTATTCAAGACTGTTGGCTCTGTCTACCCCGCAAGGGATATAGACGTGATTATATGTATATATCTATGTAAAAAAAAGAGAACTCACCGAATCCCTGGATATTTTGGCCTTCTTGAGCGCGAAGGATTGCATCGCCCACTGTTCAGCGACCGCCACGTCGTCGGTGATTATCAGGTTGTCGAATAGCAGCATCGGCGACATGGACCACAGTTCGAATCCGACAGCGTGCTGGAAACAATTTCAATTATTACATACATTGTATATCTTATACTTATATAAAATTCTCGTGTCACAATGTTTCGTCTCCGTACTCCTCCGAAACGGCTTTACCGATTTTAACCAAATTTTGTATTCAAATACAAAAATTCAAAATTCAAAATTTTTTATTCATTATTATAGGATATTATTGTATCGCTTAATAATTGTCGTATGGTTTAACAACTTGGTTGACGTCAAATAAATTACTTAAAAACTAAGTTTACTGCCGCTTCCAAGGCGTCAGTGCAGAAGAAGCGGTAACAAACTATGCATGCATGTATGCATGAGTAAGTCTGAGAATCGGCTAACATCTATTTTTCATAGGTTTATAAACTTGGGATTTTTCTTTTAGGCGATCGGCTAGAAACCTGTCACTATTTGAATCTCAATTTTATCGTTAAGTACTAACAGCTGAACTTGGCCTATCAGTCTTCTTTTACGCTAGTCCGTGACACCGGAGGTCCCGGGTTCGAATCCCAGCCAGGCCTTGTTGAGAAACGAACTTTCTCTGATTGGCCTGGTTCTTGCATGTTTAACTATATAAGCATTTGTTATAAAATATAGTATCGTTGAGTTAGTATCTCGTAACACAAGTTTCGAACATACTTTGATGCTAATTCAATCTGTTTAATTTGTATATACATTTATCTATGTAATTAATCTATATGTATTAATGAATTTCTTAATGATTAGATCATTGTCACTAGATGATAGATAGATATACTCACGATGGGCGTCATGCGGTAGGGGCGGTCGTCGCGGAAGTAGTGCGGGTTGCGCACGCGGCGCGGCGCCCAGCGCCCGCGGTAGTGCGGGTTGGCCACCAGCGGCGCGCGCCACGGGCCCTGCGCAGGCGCAGCGCGCGCTTGTTACACACACACACACACACACACATACAGTGCCGCGTGGCTCACGGCACCAATAAAAAAAAGAATTGGACCACTCCGTCTCGTTCCTATGGATGTCGTTAAGGCAACTACGGCATAGACTTATAAACTTGGGATTCTTCT
The DNA here is from genome assembly GCF_032362555.1 of Amyelois transitella. Classification (NCBI taxonomy): domain Eukaryota; kingdom Metazoa; phylum Arthropoda; class Insecta; order Lepidoptera; family Pyralidae; genus Amyelois; species Amyelois transitella. The sequence continues at coordinate 11,412,934 of NC_083509.1, forward strand.
TTTAGGTGATGAGCTAGCAATCTGTCAATATTTGAATCTCCATTCTCAATTCTGCCAAACAGCTGAACATAGCATATCAGTCTTTTCAAGACTATTTGTTGACTCTGTCTACCCCGCAAGGGATATAGACGTGATAATGTAAATGTACATATGTGTGTAAAGGCGTGATATTATGTATATACATTATATCACGCCTTTATATTATGATTTGATTAATTTATTGAAATGTCAAATGACGTGAGAAGTGCCAGCGCAGGCCTATTTCATGAATAAAATTAGATTTTAATTTTGAACCCTCTCATCTCTCTGCGTGCTCCCCCACAGAAGTGTTACGGGGCCCGCCTATTCTTCATTTTGTACATTCACCTTTGGATGCGTAATGTTCACAATCGGTTCTCTATCTATTAGCATAAAATTTTGTGTCATAATTTTACATGGCATACCTTTGTTTAGCCTAATAATTGTTACGCATAATATTATTTGGCATAACTTTTTATGCTATTAACATAACCTAACCTAAGAAGTACTCGCCTTAAAGCGCATTACAATACATCTGCTCCGCGCAAAAAATAAATTAGTCTAATCTATATTTATGCCTATTGAAATAGTATGCCAAAACCAATTATGCCAAAAAACCATTATGACAAAAAAATTGTATGCGTAACTCGTTATGCCAAACTAAAATAGGACAAAAAAATTAGTTGAGTGAAATGGATCCCTTCACAATCACCTTGTAGTTGGGGTTGGGTATGGTGGGCGGTTTCCACTGGCCGCATCCGGGCGCTGCGGTACATTTGGGGTTATCAATCAGCGGCGCCTCCCACTCGCCGTCCATGTCTTCGTCCCAGTCTGAAGGCTTCACCGCTGCGGGGTCTGAGAGATGATAACACTTGTCAATAGTCACGTCTATATCCCTTGCGGGGTAGACAGAGCCAACAGTCTTGAAAAGACTGAATGGCCACGTTCAGCTATTTGGCTTAACGATAGAATTGAGATTCAACTAGTGACAGGTTGCTAGCCCATCGTTTAAAAAAAGAATTCCAAGTTTGTAAGCCTATCCCTTAGTCGCCTTTTACGACATCCATGGGAAAGAGATGGAGTGGTCCTATTCTTTTTTGTATTGGTTCCGGGAACCACACGGCAAAGTCAAATTATTTATTGCAAATGTAGGTAACACAAGGGATGTTATATACATATGTACATATAAATAGTACCGCTACATTTTACCTTTCGGCATGCAATTACTGAAGTTCAGATTTTATGTACTTGGTGAAACCATGTTATAAATCTAAACTTACTAATATTATAAAGCTGAAGTTTGTTTTTTTGAACGCGCTAATCTCAGAAACTACTGGTTCGAATTGAAAAATTATATTTGCGTTGAATAAATCATTTATCGAGACAGGCTTTAGGCTGTATAACATCACGCTGCGACTACTAAGGAGCAAAGAAATAAAGGAAAATGTGAAAAAAAAAAACGGGGAAAATTATTCATCCTAAAGGGGCTTCAATGATGCCCAAAATAACTATTTCACGGGGACGAAGTCGCGGGCACAGCTATTTTATAATAAAATCAATTCACGCATCTGTCCCTCTACATGTTTATATATATTTAAAACAACACGACGTATTTTGATGCAGTTTTTTTAATAGATAAAGTGATTCAAGAGGAAGGTTTATACATATGTATTAATCCTGCCCGTGCGAAGCCGGGGCAGATCGCAAGCACATATATATAATTACGTCTTTATCCCAAACGGGATAAACAGAGCCAACAGTCTCGAAAAGTTTAAAAGGTCACGTTCAGCTGTATGGCTTAGTGATGACACCTGTTTATTTTTTCTGATTTTATTTTTCCTTTGGTGCGATAAAGAGTTTATCTATTGAATTCAGAAAATGACAGGTTGCTAGCCCATCTCAATTTTAATATCACTGAGAAAATGACAGGTTGCTAGCCCATCTCAATTTTAATATCACTGAGAAAATGACAGGTTGCTAGCCCATCTCAATTTTAATATCATTGACCTAAATTGTGTTTTACACCTTACTACCATTATTTTGATGTTAACAATAAAAAAACAGACTGTTTATGCCAAAATAAATAAAAACTAAAACATCGTCAAACACATTTTTTTACCAGGAATCATCTCCGGCTCGTCGTCGAGCCACCCGTCCGGTTTGACAGCGTTGGGGTCCACAATCTGCGCGGGCGCATCTTCATCCCAGTCCTCGGGCTTGGTCGCTGTTGGGTCTACAATCTGTAACAAATATTTGTTTTTACATGAAAAGCTTTGAAAGTAGTTCGTCGGCACGACGCGTCGCGACCAATATGTGTCTGTAATTTTATTTTTTAAACTGTTTTTATTATTGAAGACCTATAATTGGCTCTAAAATGTTAATTTTAAAAGCCAATGATAGTAAAACTTGCTGTTGGTCTTCCAAATATATCTATACTAATATTATAAAGCTGAAGAGTTTGTTTTGTTTGTTTGTTTGTTTGTTTGTTTAAACGCGCTAATCTCAGAAACTACTGAACCGATTTGAATAATTCTTTCACTGTTAGATAGTCTATTTATCGAGGAAGGCTATAGGCTACATTTTATCCCGGATTTCCTTCGGGAAACGTCAACAATGCAGGTGAAAGTTGAATGAGTCGGCCATCTGCGAGCTTTCCACGCGAACGCTGCGCAAACCAACAAAGATATAGTAAAACAATGTACTAAAGATGTGAAGTACTCATTTTTTGCCACAAAAAAGTCCGCGAGAGCATATATCTATCTCTTAAGATTTACTTACAATAACCACTTCTATGTTCATTTTTTAAGATTATTTTTTCATTATAAACATAAGTTATTTTGAAACCAATTTTCTTTAATTCAGTATTAATCCTTATCCAAATAAATATGTTTATTACTTTCGGCTTTTCATGTAGACTAAAATTGCCATTTACAGTATATAAATCAGACGAATAGGTTTTGAGATATAGTCGTTATAAGCAATTTGCAGCGAAACATTTAATACGGCGAACCAGCGTTCCTTCTAATACGCGTGACCGCCTGACCGAGCTTAGCAGCTATAATTGATAAAGCCGAGGAGGATGTTTGCAAAAATAAATATGATGCCCAAAATAACTTTTCCACGCGGACGAAGTCGCGGGCACAGCTAGTAAAATAATAAAAATAATAAAAAAAAAACGTACGCGAGATTTTTCAAGATGGATTAAAGAATAGAATAGAATATTTATTACTAGGGTTTTGTTTTTAACTAGGGTTTACAAAAGTTATAAAAACAAAACATCTTTCCTTATTATATTATACACAAGTCACTTAAGTCAATTAATTAAATCTTAATTAAATGATGAAAATAAAATGTCAATTTGTTAAAATAAATAAAAAATTTAAAAAAAAAAAAAATTAATATTTGTCAATATTTGATTTCAAGAAAACAAAATAATTATTTATGAACAAATTTAAATTTTTATCTAAAAAACTACAATTGACTTAAAACCGACCTTCTCCCTCTCGTCCCAGTCATCAGGCTTCTTATCATCAGGGTCGTCGATCTCCTCCGGCGGGTTGACGGGCGGGGTGAAGTCCTCCAGCAGCGAGCCAGCGTTCACCTCCTTGTTGTCCACCATGATGGAGAACGTGTTGTCCGGACGAACTATGAGCGTGTACAGATGCGGCTCTTTGTCCTTGTAAATGTCATCTAGGCGTTGGCTGTAAGAAGAATAATATGTATATGTCAGGTCAGTCTTTGCTCCACAATATAAGTTAGCTTTTATTTATTTATTCTTTATTGTAACAATTACAATTTGTAAAGTACAATACTTTTACATACATATGGTCATGTCTATATCCCTTGCGGGGTAGACAGAGCCGACAGTCTTGAAAAGACTTAATGGCCACGTTTACCTATTTGGCTTAATGATAGAATTGAGATTCAAATAATGACAGGTTGCTAGCACATCGCCTTAAAAAAGAAAAGTTTGTAAGCCTTTCCCTTAGTCGCCTTTTACGACATCCATGGGAAATAAAAGTTAGCTCTTAAATTTAAGAAGAAGAGTATTTAATGTTAGTCTTAGTTTAGTTGCCGGCAGTTTAGAATAGGATCTCTCCATATCCAGGAACCACACGGCAATTTAGAAATTAATCCTGACACAATCTTTCTTCGTTCGTTTCATCCACATTAATGATCATGAAAACTCATTAATATAGAAATCATGCCTCTTTCCCCGAGGGGCAGGCAAGGACTGCACCTTTCCACTTTCTATTTCTTTTACCAGAACTAATTGTAAATAATAAACATGAATATCGTAAAATTACTAGGAGATAGGCTAATAAACTTAAGGGATTCTTCATTTAGGCGATAGGCTAGCAACCTGTCACGGTTTGAATCTTAATTCCATCTTTAACCCATACAGATGAACGCGGCCTATCTTGTCTCGCAAGACTACTGGCTCTGTTTACCCCGTAAGGGATAACGGCGTTTTTACACGTAGAACAATAAAGGTCAGGTCAAGAGTATCCGAAACCGCCGAGCTTGCATTCAGAGAGTTATGAATGTGAATGAAGCGAAGGAAATATGCAGAGACCGTGGCAAGCGGAAAGAGGTAGTCTCTGCCTTTTTTTTAATGTATGTATCACTACATAGTACATAAAACAAAGTCGCTATTTTAGTCTGTTTGTCTGTATGCTTAAATCTTTAAAATTACGCAACGGTTTTTTGTAACAGGTAGAGTGATTCAAGAGGAAGGTTTTTATGTATAACAACATTTATAATTTTGCACCCGTGCGAAGCCGGGGCGGGTCGCTAGTGTACAATAATTGTAAATACGAAGATTCGAACCTGGGTTTCTTGCTGTGCTTCTCCTCAACGGTACCATTCTTCGGATTCTTGTGTCTGAAGATGAAATGCAACTTGTTATCGTTGCCACACTTGTCCGGACCAAACATGATGGTGTACGGAGTCTGGTCGTGGAACTTCTGCAAGTCAGCTTTGGTGTTGGTCCCTTTGGATAGGAGTTTGATGTATGCACCGCCACAATTCTGCCCTTCCTGAAAAAAAATAATAATAATTTAAGTTTATATTCTCTCGTCCACATTTCTATTCTCAATTTGGATAATTGTGAAGTTGATTGTAAGAAAATGCTGCAGTGCAGTTTGTTTCCGCTTCTGTTGCATTGACACTTACGAAGCGGCAGTAAACTTAGTTTAAAGTCATTTATTCGACGTCAACCATGTGGTGAAATCAAAAGATACCTATGACAAATCTACTACCGCTTCCAAAGCGCATATCCTACAATCCAAGTTTTCTAATGCGAGGTTATGGACTTGAAACTGAAGATGTCAAAGACCGGACAAATTAGGAGAGACATTTCGGTAAGCTGACTCCAATCCTGAAGCATATAGTTGAGGGTGCAACTCGGATCATGCAAGAATGAGAGAGTAATTTTCGAATACTTTAATTTTCACTGGAAGGGCAAAGAATTGACGGTGAATGTAGTCAGTTTAAGGAGAGTCAAGACTTGAGTTTGCATGATCCCACTTAATTTCTTTAGCATATAAAAATCTATTAATCTATATAAATAATAAATTTTAATAATGTCTTATGTCTCACGCGCGAAAAACTATCGCTGTTTCACTTTTTAATATGACGTGAAACGGGACAGCGATAGTTAAAACGGCTGCTTTCAGCTGAAAGAGATGTGTTATGAAATAAACGGAACCTACATGTAAACTACTTTCTCTTGTGTTTATCATTCTTATATGTGTTCTGTGTACATTGGCAAATAAATAAATAAACTTCTATTGCTTTTCCTATATTCGCTAAAAAAATATCAATACTGGCCCGTTAGTCAGTCAGTCTAAACCATCACTCATTAAACTAATACACGACCATTAAACTGCCAAATTTTTTTGGAACCATCAACAACAGATATCTGTGAATTTACAAACTACGCACATAGAGCTTCCGAAATCCATTCTGGCGCGGCGCCAGCCATTTTGTATACTCCTCTTTGTGATATTTTTGCGTTTACGTTTTTTAAATAAAGAACTTTATTAATGGAAGATGCGTATGCGCTCGCGTGACAATGAACTGGCGGGAAGTCGTCACTTCAACGTGTGCTTTGTTTACTTGAGTTATGTACTCATTTTCGAAGAAGCAAGAAGTAGCGAAGAAGAGCTTGGTGTATAAGACTTTAAATCAGGAATTTTCTATATACCTACGTGGTAAATATACGCGGCCATTCAGTCTTTGCGAGACTGTTGGCCCTGTTTACCCCGTAAAGGACAAAGACGTGATTATATGTATGCATATTTTCCATATTTCAGTAATAATATTAACCAATCTGCCTTTGCCTGTAATTTGTGCCTTGTGGTTCCCGGTAGGTACTTAAGAATATTATCTCGCTATCTCTTTCCCATGTATAATCGTAAAAGGAAATAGGCGCATTTTTATCTTGTGCAATCTTCCGTGCTGTTCTGGCAGAGAAGAAAAAGAAGCGTGTGCCAGTTGCTTCCCTTTCCGTACAGATTGCCAATAGAATGGATTTATTGTCAAAATTGGATACAAGGTATCACATATTGACGTCACATCACTAAAATCTAATTATAACTACTACCGCTTCCGAAGCGCATGTGTAGAAGTAGCGTCGGAACAAAGTACACAGCAGCATTTTAACCGGACGTCAATTAACAAATATAGATCTCTTAAATCTAAATCGTGGACAAATGCACATTGTCATGCTGAAAGTCATTTCGGAAAACGGATCATGGAAAAAACTTATAATCTTGCGATTAGATTCGTCTTTTAGGCGATGGGCTGGCAAACTGTCACTATTTGAATCTGAATTCCACTGTTAAGCCATACAGCGGAATGTGGCCTTTAGCATTTATAATGAGATTTATTGATTATGTGGCTTATAAAGGCTAAAGCTAAAGGTTCCCGGCACCGATACAAAAAAGAATAGGACCACTCATCTCTTACCCATGGATGTCGCAAAAGGCGACTTAGAGATAGGCTTACAAACTTGGGATTCTTTTTTAGGCGATAGGTTAGCAACCTGTCACTATTTTAATCTCAATACTATCATTAAGCCAAGTAGCCGAATGTGGCCATTCGGTCTTTTCAAGACTGTTGGCTCTGTCTACCCCGCAAGGAATATAGACGTGACCATATGTATGTATGTGGCTAATTGAACTAAATCTTAACGAACATAACTCAATTATAGCGCCGAAGAAAATACTGGAACAACTTTGAGTAGGTAATATGTCTTCAGCTATAAAGTGAGTCAACGTTAAGCCAATTATATTTTATCGGCGCGACATTACTGTAGCAAGCGGTAGCGTAATTATATCGGCCATAACATGTTGCTTTTATAAAGATACTAGCTGTGCCCGCGACTTCGTCCGCGTGGAATAGTTATTTTGGGCATTATTGAAGCCCTCAAGGATGAATAATTTTCCCCGTTTTTTTTCACATATTCCATTATTTCTCTGCTCCTTACAGTTGCAGCGTGATTTTATATAGAAGCCTTCCTCAATGAATGGTCTATTCAATGCAAAAAGAATTTTTCAATTCGAATCAAGTCCTGAGATTAGCGCGGTTCAAATAAACAAACTCTTCAGCTTTATAATATTAGTATAGATGTTAATTATAACAAATTTTCGCGTTTTATTTATATGGCATAATAGGCAATGTGGTTTGGTTCCCGGCGCGGTTATAATAGGACATTTCTTTCGCAGGAATGTCGTATAAAGCGACTAAAGGATAGGCTTATAAGCTTGTGATTCTTCTTGTAGGCGATGGGCTAGCAACCTGTCATTATTTGCATCTCAATTCATACAGCTGAACATGGCCTTTCAGTATTTTCAATACTGTTGGCTCTGTCTATACCGCAAGGTATATAGATGTGATTATATGTATGTAAGTACATATAAACCAAAATCGTAATTGTTCCACGTAGGTTATTAATTTCCCACTCCATAGATTGTTGTTTTAGGGTTTTTGAGTTTACTAGGCGTTCATTGCGAACTAAGATCTCGCGAACAATAACTACTCTACTCAAAAACTACTAAACCAATTTTGTAGCACCACAAACATAAAAATTCTATTGACAGATCATAAAAGAAGAAAAAGGAAACACTGTGTGTTATTATAATTAGCAACCTTTAAGTTAATAACCTAATTCCCCATGACAGCAACACTGAAATATTTTTTTTTTAAAAGTTATAACACACCTGCATGGTAACTTCATACTGCACGACCAAAGGTCTGTCATTGAACTCGAAGGGCTTATTGAGCAGTGCCGAGATGGCTGCGTGCTTGGCTTCCGTCGTGAGCACCAGACCCATATCACCCTTGAAGATCTTCCGAGTAGGAGTTTGTAGCTGAAATTGAGAGTATAAAATGTAATGTATGTATGTGTTTTCTTTTAAATATTGAAGGTACTAATGTCTTCAAACTGTTTGGAATATGTCATAAGTTAAGAGTTCTTTATTCCATTGTGCCGAGTGGTTCCTGGCACCAATAGAAAAAAGAATAGGACAACTCCATTTCGTTCCTATGGATGTCGTAAAAATCGACTAAGGGATAGGCTTATAAACTTGGAATTCTTTCTTAGGCGATTTTAAGTCTAATTAATAGATATACTATTATAACTTCCAATTAACGAAACCGCCGAGCTTGCATGAAGAGAGTTATGAATGTGGATGAAGCAAAGGAAGTATGCAGGGATCGTGGCAAATGGAAAGAGGTAGTCTCTGCCTACCCCTCCGGGAAAGAGGCGTGAGTTTATGTATGTATGTATGTATGTAACTTCCAATTGGAATTTAACAGGTTTATTATTAGTTCTAGTTTAAAGACAGCTGTCAATACTTTGATAATTAAATAAAAAGAAAACTTGAAATGTGTTTAAGTGTGTTTGCGAGGGATTTTCTCCAAAAACCAAAGACAATATTTTTCTGAACACCCAACTATGACCCTAATTATAATTCCCCTGAATAGATGACAGCCCTAATATAAATCAGTATTGAATAATAAACTTAAAGTCACAACATTACTGACCACTTTCCCATGAATGGCACTTTATTTGTGTGTTTATAATTATCCAATTGGTTAAATTGATATTGGAATTCCTGTTTATTAAGGTTGCTTCAGCTGTTCATATAAAACTAGTGTTTTACCCTGGGTTTGCTTCAACAGCAATGCAGAATTCTTGGCCTATGTTGTTATATATAATTTTAAACACAATGCAGTGGATTTGTTAATAACTTATAAAGTGGGTCTTTAATAACCTAGTTGGTGTTTTATCAACCTATAAAAGACATACTACAATAAAGCTACATTTAATAATCTAAATATTGAAGCTTAGGTTTAATATAAGTATGTAAAATTATACATTTTACATGCATTACCTAATGTGTTTTTGTATATTTAAGAAAATATTAAAACAAAAATAAATGAAGAAATAATTACTCACCTCCCATTTACCATCATACTTTGCAATGTTTTCATCAACACCCTGTTTCTTGGCCTCAGACTTAACCCACTTCTTCTTGAAGGAGTTCTCATCATCAAAGTGCTCAGCGAGGTACACTTTGTTTGGGCTCACTTGTGGACTATGGTATTGGTCCTCATCTTCAGTCTGCAAAATAAAAATAGTTTTACAAATTATTTCAATATATTTTCTCTTTTTCAATATAGTAATAATAATTGGATAGCTATTATATCTAAAAAGAATACTTCATACATATTCAGTGTGCAAGAGAACCAATAAGAGAAAGGCATAAAAGTGTGTTATTTAAATAAAACCGGCGATAAAAATTATCAGGTGTATGTAGGTATACGAACTAGACTCCTTTAATTAGGTCACCTAACCTTTACTAACCTCAACTGTGACGCCATCCTCAGAGTCTTCCGCAGCAGTACTTACGGAAGCAGTCCCTAATAGAACCAGTAAGGCACATGATATTAACACATTACGCCTAACCGGAGCCATCTGAAATAGAATAAGTTTTAAAAAAAATTAATAACACTGCACTATTATATCGGCAACGAACGATCAACTAACACTGCTATTGCTACAGGTTCAGCCACGAACAATCTTAATTTAATTAATGAAGTGGAATTTACATTCGCCGGGAGTAAAAATATATAACAAAATAAAGTAATCGCCGGATATCCTCAATAAAAGGAATACCGACAAAACAATATTTCAATTTTAAAACTTCACTTACCTCACTCTGACTTAAATATATTTTTATTGCTGAGTTTAATTCCTTCTATATTATGCTAGTTCTATTTAACTATTTCTTCCTTGAGGAATGGAAAAACCAATTCTTGTTGCTTGACGGACGAATGAAATCCAATGATTTTCGTTTTCCTCTGAAAAAAATTTCAACCAATGAAAAGTAAACAGTTGTCAAAGGGCGCAATCAAGGGCGCAATTCAGTATTTTTGGATGCGTTCAACAATCGTTCAATCTACTACTATCGCTACATATGCTCAACCTTTGTCGAGGTCGGTCGGTTTTGTTTTTCGTTTATACATATATATTTAATTAAATATTTCCAGAGATAGTTCTATTCCATGCCGCTAAGTGGAGTCCTCCATTAGTTTTTTGGATTAATCGCATGGACGTACCTACTTAATCTAAAGGCCGAATCGTACATTCAAAGCGATAGAAAAAAATCGCATACGCATATATAACAGTGCTGGCCGACACACTGTCACTTATGAGTATGGTTAGCGTCGTACAAAATGTATGTAACAATAATCATTTTTCACTAACGCTAATGGCCAAATTACGCCACGGTACGTGCCGGCACTGTAATGTGAAAATTGGCCTTAAACCCACGAGATACTATATACCCACGTCAGTGTGTCAGCCAGTTTCGCGTCAAAGCGTGAACGTCAATGTCATTCAATTGTTTTATTTTCTTTTCAGTGTCGGTTCGGTGTGTTTATTTTGTTGATTTTTTGGGTTTCACGAGACGACGTTGTCTTGAATCGAATTGAATTCGCTCTTATCTTAATGTTTTATTAAATAATGTTCCTGGTCGTAAAATTATTGTGCATATTGCTGATCTAAATTTATAAATGGTAGGGTTTCAATTATTTTGCTTTAAAGGTGTTGATCACAGTGATGAAACTTTTAATGTTGTTTTTTATTCTTTCTTGTTTTATTGTATAGATATTTATTGCGCTGATATAAGCTAGCTAGCACAACTAGTTGGAAAGCCTACTCATTTTTGTATTTTAATGGCAAAACTTTTCTGTTGTAAGGAGAGGTTTCTATTCTTGAACTAGCAGTGTATTATGCAGCAGCAGCTAGAGATGGTGTCTTCAAAAATATACTCCTTTACATACTTACAAAATAAAAACACGGTTCCCAAGTTAGAAATTTTGTTCCCAAATGTTGAAGAAGTTTAGTCGTAACATTTGAATTTTAATTTAATAAGGATTGAAATTTCAGAAAATGGCTGTGTATAGAAGAGTGTTGACACGCATGCTACGTCTCCGTAACTTACTGGTCCTGGCATTATTACTCTTTATCCTGTACATGCTCAGGTCCAGAAATGCCCTGGAGCATCCAGAAATGCTGGTTTCACAAATGATTCACACTAAAGTATTCAAAAATGAAAAAGTCTGTGTTCCAAACAGTTCAAAGGTAGTTTAAAGTTATTAGTTAACTTTATTTTATTTTAATACAAAACAGCAACTTACATATAGTCAAATAGATATAGAGTTAGCCATCAAAAGAGCCAATTAAAGGTCCTTGCAAATAAAAATTACAATAGGCAACTAAACTGCATTTTAAAAAAAAACCTTTTATCTAACTATTGTATGGCCTTCTAATTTAAATGTCAGCTGGTGCATACAACCTTCATTTCTCATGCCTATTTCAGAAAATAAAAGATTGTAAGGCTTTGTTAGGGTCATAAAGTCTTACAATTAATTTTTTAATAACTGGAATAAAAAAGCAAACGAAGTATGCAGGGATGCAAGTGGAACGAAGTATGCAAGTGGAAAGATGTATTAGAGGCGGGATTTCATTTATATATGTAACTGAAAATATGAGGTGAACAATTTTTTTCTTCAGGATTACTATCTAATACATACACATGACCAAGTTTCGAACCACTTTTAATAGTGATGACAATGTTTTGCCTTCCTTTTAAATGTTGCAAGTGCCTGCCTATGCCTAAACTCACTGCATGACTTGTTTGTTTGCAGAAAATTGACTGGCATAACTACACTCAAATAAATCATGAACGCAGCCGTAAAGGTAAGGAAAAATCATTGAATTCAACCTGTATACTAGTATACTTTTAATGAGGTTTATATTAAGGCTGTAAATTATTATTGTCAGCAGCTGAATTCGTTTCTCAGTAATGTCTTGGGTTCGATTCTCAGTAAGATCACAGTGAAAAATTAATTTTTCTTTATTGACATGTTTCTTGGATGCTTAAATTTGTGGGTAACATAAACAATTTAAATAACAATGTTGGCATTCCATAATATAGCACTTCCTCTTTTATAAGTCAGTAAGAGATTAGCAATAGGCCGTTCGGTTCGCAGGTTTGAATGGTGCGCTCTGATAGGCTGAAATAATTTCGCGCCATACAAAAATTACTTTTGCATAGACACATTTTTGTAACTTATAAAATTGGTTATTATACTGTAGTCGTACTAGTTTCGAATTTCGGAAAGTTAGGTTAAGGTAGAGTATTTGATTTTAAACAGTTTTCATATACATACTTATTTGACAAAAAAATTTACACACTTTGGGTGTGGTATTGATCAAGAAACACTGATATTTAAAAAAAAAATACCTATCTCGGGTCTGCTGGAAGAGATTTCTTTTGAAATAAGCAGAACCTTTGTAATTTTGTTTCTAAATATGTACGTAAATAAATAAATAAAAAATAATTTCAATGTTAAATATTTACCTTTCTAATGATATATTATAAGTAAAAACTTTTTTCTTAGGTATAGGCGAGCAAGGCCGCCCAGCTTATTTGTCGGGAGAGGATGCCGATTTGGAGAAACGGCTGTACCAAGTGAACGGCTTCAACGGCGCGCTCAGCGACAAGATACCTCTGAACCGCTCCTTGCCTGACATCAGGTAACTTTTTTTTAGTAGCCTTTCAAATAAATGTTATGCCGTGTGGATCCCGGCACCAATAAAAAAAAATAGGACCACTCTATCTCGTTCCCATGGATGTCGTAAAAGGCGACTAAGGGATAGGCTTAATAACTTGGGATTCTTCTTTTAGGCGATGGGCTAGCAACCTGTTACTATTTGAATCTCAATTCAATCATCAAGCCAAAAAGCTGAATCGGTCTGTTCAAGACTGTTGTTATCAAGTTATGTGACGTCAATAAGTGATACCTTGTATCCTATTTTGAAAATAAATCTATTCTATTCTATTCTATCATCTCACCAGGCACCGCGGCTGCGCCAGTAAGCTGTACATCGAGTGTTTGCCGACGGTGAGCGTGGTGGTTCCCTTTCACAACGAGCATTGGAGCACGTTGTTGCGGACGGCTTACTCGGTACTCTACAGGTCGCCTGCGCACCTCATAAAGGAGATCTTTCTTGTCGACGATGCTAGTAATAAAAGTTAGTATTGTGTTTATTTAAGAAGATTTCTCGTATTCTCTCGTCCGTTTAGTCTAAGTTTGGATAGTTGTGAAGTTGAAGTTGTTGATGAAAATGCTGCGGTGTAGTTTGTTACCGCTTCTTCTGCACTGACGCTTTTTTAGTATTGATTGAATTTTTGAATTTAATTTCAGTTAGGCTATTACCGAATTTTAAAACGACATTTAATGCAAGTTTATTTTCCCTCTCACTCTCTCTTCGGTTAGGTATGAGGTTAACCAAGAAGAGAGAGACAAGGTGCATTATATTCCCTTTGTTTTCATTTTTTTTTTTCATAAAGTATGAGAAGGGCATGTTAAGATATAAATACTGGTTTGCATTCTAGCAGGGCTTGCTTTACCGTATTGATTCTAGAATTAAAAAAGAGACTACTCTTCCTTAGTTCTAGATTCAAATTATCACCAAGAAGGCGTCCCATGTCGATCCTGGCAAGTTTCCAACTTTGCAATTAGTTCATTCACTCGTGTAGAGATTGTCTAAGCTGAAGTGACGCGCCCCACTACTTAATTAGTTTATTTAGATGTGTGAGTGCAAATATTAATGACGACACTTCATCTGTGTGGTAGCGTCGATTGTTCAGTGAACTACGATCTGCACGTGAACAATACGGTCGACTTGTCGGGCGATAAATCCGACCACGCTCGCTCTATGGAGCAGCGCCGTCATATTGTATGAAACAAAACGTCCTCTCCTCTCGAACGTTTAAGTTCAACTAAACTAGTTGGGCAACAAAATTCAACAAATTTGAGAAAAACGGTTCTTAGCAAGTACGGTCTACAAAGAAATTCTAAAACTTAAGCGAAATAATTTGTTTACGTATTTTAATGTAATGTTTTATTTTCATAGGTTTCAGTACAGGCATATTAAAATAATAATTTGTGAATTATTTATTTACTTTACAATTATATATAATTACAGTTATGATAGAAGTTAAAATATATGTTTATGGTTCTCAAAGTATCACTATTCACTCATCTCAACAGAGTCGCTTTCGTCTGAATCAGAGTCATTAACATTAATAATAAATTCATTATCCATATCAAAGTATTGCGAATATTGTTTTTCTGTGTCTTCAACATGCCGACACGTGTTTGCCCACATTGTACGATCAATCATTTCAAGTCGTTTATTTATTAGTGCCATAATGGATGTTAAATTTTGAGCAACATTTTTACTAGCGACGTAGTTTTTTAATATCCCCCATATTTTTTCTATGGGATTAAGTTCCGGGTGGTAAGGGGGTAATCGTAGAATTTCAAACCCTTTCGATTCAACTAGTTCATCGATAACAAATCTTTTGAATTTATCTTTGTTTTTCAAAATTAAATCGTAAAGTTGTATTTTTTTCATCGTTTCGTCAAACGGAATATTTTTTTCGGCAAGCCATGTTTGCATTTCATTCTTGTTTGAGTTCGAGTTAGGTGCTTTTTCTAGTAAAGCATTGTGGTAAGAAGCGTTATCCACAACGATGACAGAGTTTTCTGGGAGATTGGGCAGCAATTGTGTGCTAAGCCACTTTTTATAATTATTCAGGTTCATGTTGTCGTGATAATCTCCACTTGTTGAATTTGCTTTATACACTAAGCTAGCATTTGGGACAAATCCTTCACACCCACCAGCGTGGACAATAATGACCCGCAAACCTTTAGATATTTTTTTTGTACTGGTGACACTCCTTTCGCTAGTTTCCAGCACATGTTCTGAATATGTGTTGTGTGAACGTAACTTTCATCCGTGAAAACGACATATCGGCCATCATCACGGTAATTTTTTAATCGCCTTAAATATTGGAACCGCAGCATTTGTATGTCGTGCTTTTCGACTAGAGCTTTACGGTTGTCATCTATTTTTGACCACTCGTAGCCTGATTCCTTCAAAATAGTGCGCAGTGTTTCTATACACCCAGTAAAGCCAATTCTTTCTATTAATATCTGTTTAAGCTTTCTTAATGTTGGTACTTCATTAAATTCTGTATGGAATGAAGCTATTGTTCTTCGAAGCACACCTATATCAAAATCATCAAGCTTTGACTTAGGACGCGCTCTTTTTGGTTTTGAGGGAGATTTAAAAATTTTCGGCGATACATCCTTTGATGTTCCAGCTTGTTTTTCTTCTTTTAAAATTCGCGTAATCGTGGATTCACTAACACCAACGGCTTGGGCAGTTCGCCACCTAGCATCAGTAAGTTTTTCCACTCCATTTTCCGCTTCAAATTTCATTCGGTGGTATACTTTAGCAATAATTTCTTTTGCCTGTAAAAAAATCAATAGCATTTATTTTTCAATTCAGTATACAGCAAAAAAAAAAACATTCAGTCTCATATAATTTGGTAAAATAAATAAAAAAGTCTGACGTAACTTTACATGTTAAAAATCAAATAAGTTTTTTTATATTTTATTTACCTGGCTTCGAAGATGTTTTTTTGTCGACATGCTGACGGTACTTTTGAGATCGAACGATGCGTGCTCCTACGTTTGAGCCTAACCGGCAAATGAACGATTGATGTTTAGGTGTATTGCGTCCATATTTGATATTTGCTTGTGTGCGTAAATACGAAGGTGGGGCGCGTCACTTCAGCTTAGACAATCTCTACATATATCGACCAAAAATCGCTTGTGATAAGTGGTAATTGAATAAACTTTGTGAATAATACATTTTTTTGACAAAGTTTATTGCTAATAACTAGGTACCTAGATGTTACATTTTGAATTTGTAAATAAAATTGTTATTATTATATTTTCAATTGGCTGAGCACGTTAAATTGTATTAATTTTACCCTCCAACTAGTGCATCTGATGCGCGCCATCTATTTTAATCAATGAATAACATTAAAAAGCACCTCGATGTGCTGTTTTGGCGGGCAGCATCTAGTACCCAAGATATTAACTAGATGGCGTTTTATACTTGTAAAATTTGACAGTTGCCATTTACTCTCTTCCTCTTCCGAATATACATCAGCACGCAGTACACATTCTTTTATTTAAATTCCAAATTAAACAGTCCAGTAGAAGCGTAGACAGGATGTTAATTTTCTTTGTGTAAAAATTAATTATTATTTACAGATTTCCTACATAAAAAACTAGACGACTACATAGAGAAGAATATGCCTAAAGTGAAAGTATTAAGGCTGAAATCGCGGAGTGGGTTGATAACGGCGCGACTGGCCGGCGCTGAAAAGGCTACTGGAGACGTTTTGATATTCCTGGACTCTCATACTGAGGCTAACGTGAATTGGCTTCCGCCTTTGTTAGGTGGGTCTCTATTGTGTCTTCTCTTCCTGTTTGGAGTCCCGGTTGCATCCTCACTATTCGGGAGAGGAGCCCGGGGTAAGCCCTTGACCATGGATCCTGGATTGGGTGAGTCAGGTTTTTACATGAACCGACTGCCATCTGAGCTCCGCAACCTTTGCAGGGGAACCTAAGCCGTATCAGATCATGATTACACAACCTGTTGCCTAAATGTGCAGGTTTCCTCACGATGTTTTTTCTTACCGTAAGAGCATCGGTTAGTATTAAAACTAATGTACATTATTTCTAAAATAGTGGTACATGGCCGAGTACAATCATCCGACTTTCGATTTGAACCAGTGCCCTTCTGCGCATCACGCATTTTAATCGGACACCTTACGGTTTCGACCACCGACGCCGGGAACCACACGGCACTTGCTTTTTACCATTATTCTGTTTTCTGTAGTGATTTACTAACTTTGCGACTGTACTTCCCACAGAGCCGATAGCGTTAAACTATCGAACGGTTGTGTGCCCGTTCATAGACGTGATAGCTTACGACACGTTGGAGTACCGCGCCCAGGACGAGGGAGCCCGGGGCGCGTTCGACTGGCAGTTCTTCTACAAGCGGTTGCCGGTATTGCCCAGGGATGAGGAGAACATGCCGGAGCCTTTCGAGTGAGTGGTCTACTTCATTTGGTGTCGTGGTGTCGAAGACTCGTTGGAGTGCCGCGCCCAGGGCGAGGGAGCCCGGGGCGCGTTCGACTGGCAGTTCTTCTACAAGCGGCTGCCAGTGTTACCCAGGGACGAGGAGAACATGCCGGAGCCTTTCGAGTGAGTGGTCTACTTCATTTGGTGTCGTGGTGTCGAAGACTCGTTGGAGTGCCGCGCCCAGGGCGAGGGAGCCCGGGGCGCGTTCGACTGGCAGTTCTTCTACAAGCGGTTGCCAGTATTGCCCAGGGACGAGGAGAACATGCCGGAGCCTTTCGAGTGAGTGGTCTACTTCATTTGGTGTCGTGGTGTCGAAGACTCGTTGGAGTGCCGCGCCCAGGGCGAGGGAGCCCGGGGCGCGTTCGACTGGCAGTTCTTCTACAAGCGGCTGCCAGTGTTACCCAGGGACGAGGAGAACATGCCGGAGCCTTTCGAGTGAGTGGTCTACTTCATTTGGTGTCGTGGTGTCGAAGACACGTTGGAGTGCCGCGCCCAGGGCGAGGGAGCCCGGGGCGCGTTCGACTGGCAGTTCTTCTACAAGCGGCTGCCAGTATTGCCCAGGGACGAGGAGAACATGCCGGAGCCTTTCGAGTGAGTGGTCTACTTCATTTGGTGTCGTGGTGTCGTTCAGCATTTGAAATAGGTCCACTACTATCTGTTTGGATGTCGTAAAAGTGAAGGCGTGAAGGCGTGATTGTATGTATGTGTGTGTCGTATACGGGTTCAGATCGTATCTTTCGTATGGATGTCGTAAAAGGCAATGTAAAACGCAAGGGATAAAGGCGTGATTATTATGTATGTGTGTATCCTATACGGGTTCAGACTCCCCTGCAAATAAGATGCCACTTAGACGATAAAAATATTCATTTAAGATTAATAACTATTGTTTTTGGTTTTAAATTTAGATTATTTCTGGTTTTAGGAGCCCTGTAATGGCGGGAGGGTTATTCGCGATATCGCGCGCCTTCTTCAACGAGTTGGGGGGGTACGACCCTGGGCTGGATATTTGGGGGGGAGAGCAGTACGAACTTAGCTTTAAGGTATATTTACAGTCTAAATGAATGAATGAATGAAAACATAATTTTCTTTTGAAAAGAATACACATCTCTGACAGTAAGCTTCAAGATTTGTGTTCCTATAGTAAAAGTGGTAGGGAGTTTATGTGTCTATCAATGAACTATATTTTTATTTCCCTCTAAAAAGATTACAAGTCTCTAACAAAGTCCTAGTGGCTTCTTTCTTATCCGTTATCAGCGTGGCGTTTGCTCAAGGGATGAGTAATTAAATAAATCGAGACGATCTTGCATGAAGATTACCATGGAAGAAAAGAATTATGAATAAGGATGAAGTGAAGGAATTATGCAAATGATAAAATAAATGCCTGGTTGCAATTTCTTTGCATTTTTTAATATCATGAAAAAATAAAATAGGCTTTGGGTTCATAGTCTAAAACTTAATATCTAGTCGGTAAAAACACAGAATAGCGCCATCTAGCGCAATTCAATGAAACTACAACGCGGCGATAACACGTTACATCTCCACTCAATATAAGCCTTGAGTAATTTACTAGAAATAGATCGTGGCAATTGGATAGATGTAGTCTATGCCTACCCCTCCGGGAAATAGGCAATGTATGTATTCTTTTAATGTTAGTGTGTAGCCGTGTGGTTCCCGCTACCATTACATAAAAGAATAGGACCACTCCATCTCTTTCCCATGGATGTCGTAAAAGGCGACTAAGGGATAGGTTTATAAACTTAGGATTCCTCTTTTAGGCGATGGGCTAGCAACCTGTCACTACTTGAATCTCAGTTCTATCATTAAGCCAAATAGCTGAACGTGGCCATTCAGTCTTTTCAAGACTGTTGGCTCTGTCTACCCCGCAAGGGATATAGACGTGACCATATGTATGTATGTATGTTATTGTGTTAGATATGGCAGTGCGGCGGTCGGATGTTGGACGCGCCGTGTTCCCGCGTTGGACACATTTACCGCAAATTCGCGCCGTTCCCCAACCCCAACCATGGGGATTTCGTTGGCAAGGTAAGAATTTTTTTTTTTTTAATATAATCCTTATTACTTCCTTCGGGATTAATTTTCGTAAGAGAAATTTGTGATGCGGCGACATATCTAAGTCTCTAAGTCTAGTGGTAACAGCCAATAGAATACATTTATTTTCAAAATTGGAAACAAAGTATCACTTAATGACGTCACATCATTTAAATCTAATTATAACTATTACCGCTTCCAAAACGCATGTGTAGAAGAAGCGGCGGAAAACATATCGTGGACGAGTAATATAAAATTAATGATTTCAATACGAATACGAATTGTTCGTGGTACATACATGCACATTGCACATTCACATTGTTTATTACTTTTAATTATGTATGTGCTCAACAAATGTATTTTGATAGTGAACAAAGCTTTTATCTATTTATCTACATATCTAATATTTCATCAAATGAATATAATACACACTGTACAAATTATGTTAACACTATGTCAAAAATGAGACCATTGTCAAACTCGGGCCACACATGTTTATCATAATCCGTGCTGTAATAGGCATGCTATTAATCTTCTTTTGAAGCGGGCGAATCCGCAAAAGGTAGTGTTTTCCACAAATAAAACAGGACCCTGATTTGTGAAAATAAGACTTACACGGTAGCGATTAAAGTTTAGATTTGTAACTTGATTTTTTCTAACGCAGAACTATCGTCGAGTAGCCGAGGTATGGATGGACGAATACGCCCAGTATTTGTACAATCGCCGGCCTCACTACCTGTCTATACCCACCGGTGACCTCACGGAACGAAAAGCTTTGAGGAAGCGGCTGAATTGCAAGCCTTTCAAGTGGTTCATGACTCAGGTACATACATATATACATACATACACATAGTCACATACATATTTATTTATTATTTATAAAAAATAATTTAAATATTAAATAAATAAATTATAAATAAATAAATATATACGGGACAAATTTTAATATTAAATAAATTATAAATGTATTTATTTAATTTCAGGTAGCGTTTGATCTCACATTCAAGTATCCTTTGGTTGAGCCGAAGCCCTACGCGGAAGGAAAAGTGAGTACAAACATATATGTATATGAATTTCTGTAAATCCTATTATTAATGTTTTGTACGTTAGAATACCTACAGGAGTCATTTATTACGTTGCATACTATACGTGAACGTGCATAAGTAAGTTTATTTGCGTTATACTTAATGACACATTAGTTGCAAGAAAACTTTTAATTCCTAATAAATTTTCAGGTTAAACCTCTATGGAATAATAATTTATGCATTGACGCGAACCACGGAGGTCAGTCGGAGGCTATTCGGCTGAAAGACTGCAGTCAGGGCGCTGAGACTGAATTCATCTTCTCTTGGCACAAGGATATCAGGTAGTTTTTCATTTTTAATCTCACGATAGGCGTGAAAAAAAAGGATGAGACCACTCCTTCTATTTCACATGGATGTCGTGAAAGGCGAGGCTTATAAACTTGGGATTCTTCTAAATATAAACGATTCACAGAAAAAAGAATAAGACCCCCTTTTTTTATTTCACGTGGATGACGTAAAAGGCGACTAGGGGATAGGCTTATAAACTTGGGATTCTGCTAAACGATTCACAGATGAGAGTTCAATCAAACAAAATACTTTATCTGCCATTTTGAAAACATACCTTTCATAACTGGATCTTAACTTATTGCAATAAAGCACACCTTTAATGTTAAACAATATCCACTAACAACAGTCCAATGAGCGGCATTACTTATTCCTTTTTTGTTGTTCCAGAGTAAAAGACCGCGGTATGTGCTGGGACCTTCCCGATTCCAGGTCGAAGAGTAGCATCCTCCTGTACAGCTGTCACCTCTCCGGAGGGAACCAGCTGTGGCAGTACCATCTGGTAACTCCGCACTGATGTTATACATGACTCGGAGATAGTGTCTTGTGCTGGAACCTTCCAGAATCCCAGCACAAGAGTAGCATCCTCCTGTACAGCTGTCACCTCTCCGGAGGGAACCAGCTGTGGCAGTACCATCTGGTAACTCCGCACTGATGTTATACATGACTCGGAGATAGTGTCTTGTGCTGGAACCTTCCAGGATCCCAGCACAAGAGTAGCATCCTCCTGTACAGCTGCCACCTCTCCGGAGGGAACCAGCTGTGGCAGTACCATCTGGTAACTCCGCACTGATGTTATACATGACTCGGAGACAGTGTCTTGTGCTGGAACCTTCCAGAATCCCAGCACAAGAGTAGCATCCTCCTGTACAGCTGTCACCTCTCCGGAGGGAACCAGCTGTGGCAGTACCATCTGGTAACTCCGCACTGATGTTATACATGACTCGGAGATAGTATCTTGTGCCTGAACCTTCCAGAATCCCAGCACAAGAGTAGCATCCTCCTGCACAGCTGTCACTTCTCTGAAGGGAACCAGCTGTGGCAGTACCATCTGGTAACTCCGCACTGATGTTATACATGACTCGGAGACAGTATCTCGTGCTGGAACCTTCCAGAATCCCAGCACAAGAGTAGCATCCTCCTGTACAGCTGCCACCTCTCCGGAGGGAACCAGCTGTGGCAGTACCATCTGGTAACTCCGCACTGATGTTATACATGACTCGGAGATAGCGTCTTGTGCTGGAACCTTCCAGAATCCCAGCACAAGAGTAGCATCCTCCTGTACAGCTGTCACCTCTCCGGAGGGAACCAGCTGTGGCAGTACCATCTGGTAACTCCGCACTGATGTTATACATGACTCGGAGATAGTGTCTTGTGCTGGAACCTTCCAGAATCCCAGCACAAGAGTAGCATCCTCCTGTACAGCTGCCACCTCTCCGGAGGGAACCAGCTGTGGCAGTACCATCTGGTAACTCCGCACTGATGTTATACATGACTCGGAGATAGTGTCTTGTGCTGGAACCTTCCAGAATCCCAGCACAAGAGTAGCATCCTCCTGTACAGCTGTCACCTCTCCGGAGGGAACCAGCTGTGGCAGTACCATCTGGTAACTCCGCACTGATGTTATACATGACTCGGAGATAGTGTCTTGTGCTGGAACCTTCCAGAATCCCAGCACAAGAGTAGCATCCTCCTGTACAGCTGTCACCTCTCCGGAGGGAACCAGCTGTGGCAGTACCATCTGGTAACTCCGCACTGATGTTATACATGACTCGGAGATAGTGTCTTGTGCTGGAACCTTCCAGAATCCCAGCACAAGAGTAGCATCCTCCTGTACAGCTGCCACCTCTCTGGAGGGAACCAGCTGTGGCAGTACCATCTGGTAACTCCGCACTGATGTTATACATGACTCGGATATAGTGTCTTGTGCTGGAACCTTCCAGAATCCCAGCACAAGAGTAGCATCCTCCTGTGCAGCTGTCACCTCTCCGGAGGGAACCAGCTGTGGCAGTACCATCTGGTAACTCCGCACTGATGTTATACATGACTCGGAGATAGTGTCTTGTGCTGGAACCTTCCAGAATCCCAGCACAAGAGTAGCATCCTCCTGTACAGCTGCCACCTCTCTGGAGGGAACCAGCTGTGGCAGTACCATCTGGTAACTCCGCACTGATGTTATACATGACTCGGAGATAGTGTCTTGTGCTGGAACCTTCCAGAATCCCAGCACAAGAGTAGCATCCTCCTGTACAGCTGCCACCTCTCTGGAGGGAACCAGCTGTGGCAGTACCATCTGGTAACTCCGCACTGATGTTATACATGACTCGGAGATAGTATCTTGTGCTGGAATCTGCCAGAATCCCAGCACAAGAGTAGCATCCTCCTGTACAGCTGCCACCTCTCCGGAGGGAACCAGCTGTGGCAGTACCATCTGGTAACTCCGCACTGATGTTATACATGACTCGGAGATAGTGTCTTGTGCTGGAACCTTCCAGAATCCCAGCACAAGAGTAGCATCCTCCTGTACAGCTGTCACCTCTCCGGAGGGAACCAGCTGTGGCAGTACCATCTGGTAACTCCGCACTGATGTTATACATGACTCGGATAATAGTATCTTGTGCTGGAACCTTCTAGAATCCCAGCACAAGAGTAGAATCCTCCTGTAATCCTGAACACTTTCTCGTTGATGTCGTTAAAGGCGACAAAGGCAATAGGAATAATTATATTGTGTATCTTTTAAAATCCAATACAGATTAGATTCCCTGGCAAAGAGTGTGGAGGTCATACGGTACTTACTTGACTTACAGAATTATGGACAAAAAGAGCATTCACATCACACCATTACGCTCTTGTTAAAAATAGGAAGAAAGGTTTACTTTTTGTTTACCTCCTGGCTTTAGACCCGGTTGCATCCTCACCACTCTGTAGAGGAGCCCGGGGTAAGCCTTTGACCATGGATCAAGGATTGGGTGAGTCTGGTTTTTCCATGAAGCGATTCCCGCCTGACTTCCTAAACTTTGCTGGTAAAGCTAACTCATATTGGATCATGGTCACACATCCAGTTGCCCGAATGTGCAGGTTTCCTCACGATGTTTTCACTCATGCGTTCAATAATTTAATTAATTAAATACTCTTTACATACATATTTACATATGGTCACGTCTATATTCCTTGCGGGGTAGACAGTGCCAACAGGCTTGAAAAGACTGAATGGCCACGTTCAGCTATTTGGCTTAATGATAGAATTGAGATTCAAACAGTGATAGGTTGCTCGCCCATCGCCTAAAAAAGAATCCCAACTTTGCAAGCCTACCACTTAGTCGCCTTTTACGACATCCATGGGAAAGAGATGGAGTGGTCCTATTCCTTTTTTGTACTCATTGGTGCCGGGAACCACACGGTACTCTATAAATTTAAAAACTCTTTCCAGGACACGAAACAGATAAGCCACGGTACACACGACAGCTGCGTGGACCACGATCCGGTCAAGCGTGAGTTGTACATTGAGAGGTGTAACTCCACCAGCGTTACGCAGCAGTGGAAGGTGGACATTATTAATTATGAAGCTATGAGGAGATGGCATGACGAACGGGTAAGACCAACGGGACCTATAGAAGATTATCCTTGATTTTTTTTTTTTTTTTTCAACTGTAACATCGTTTGGCATAGCGTCCGGTATGTAAGTTGAACAATATTCTACTCTATGGACGCTAGCAGATTTTTTTTTTTTCACTTCATAGTAGTGAGCAAAGTCAACACCCGTGTCTGCCCCTTTGTTTGTATGTATGCTTAGATCTTTAAAACTACACGACGGATTTTGATGATGTTTATTTAAATAGAGTGATTCAAGAGGAAGGTTTGTACGTATAAATACTGTCTATGTGAAGCCGGGGCGGGTCGCTAGTATCATATAAAAAATTGTTATATGCTCATTATGTCTACTTAATTGCCGAGTTCTATTTTATAAATAACATTATATAAAAAAAAAGGAATCCGATTAACAATATACTTCTAATCTAAAGCCATACTTGAGCGTAAAATTTTGAAAAAATTACTCGTTGCCGGCTTATTTAGAATTAATGCGTACGTTTTAACTAGTCAGAGACAATTGAAAATTATTACACCGCTTGTATTATTATTATTTTTTTAATAAAAACGTGAGGCATAATAATATTTTATTTTT
This sequence comes from Amyelois transitella, assembly GCF_032362555.1. Taxonomy (NCBI): domain Eukaryota; kingdom Metazoa; phylum Arthropoda; class Insecta; order Lepidoptera; family Pyralidae; genus Amyelois; species Amyelois transitella. Next base: position 11,438,143 of record NC_083509.1, read on the forward strand.
AATTTTCCAAAAAATTGGATGCTAAAATTACTTACCTATCCCTAAATTGTATGAACGTGATATAAATTGATTTATTATGCCGCCAATTATTAGTATTTAATTTATTATGCCATGTATTAAAGTCAATATTATTATGAGTTTAAATTGTAGGTTAGTTTCTATCATATTTATTTCAATGAAAAATAATTAAGCAAAGTAAATGTTATTTTTTTTTTCAAGTATGCTAGTACAGACGTTACAATTGAAAAAAAATAGAAGGTGTTATAACCCCCTATATTCTATTAAATTCTAAGTTCCTCTATAGTAAAGGTAGGTATATACATACATATACATTCTGTATTTTAAAAATAAATTTAATTTTTAATATAAAGCCTAAAAAATATTGCAATAAGTGTACTGTTTTGTGGAATATCCTTTTTATAAGAAAAAAAGAAGAAATTTTATTTTTTGTGTAACTGAATGTTATCATATTTTAATGTTATGAAGTATTTAAGTCTGTGTTAGCTATTGTTATAGTGTACGATCAAACGGGGCGTGGATATAGGCCATTAACACTCCTATATTATCTCGTAACTTAGTTGTGAGTCTTCCGAATTTTTTTTATAAAAATAATATTTCTCAGCGATCTCCCATCGTGGAGAAACGAAAGCCTTGTTGGATCTTAGTTCGTAACATCAAGTTACCAGTAAGTGCATATTTCCTCACACTTACGTAAGTGTTTTTGTTAGTAATGTAACTAATATACGTTTAAAACAAGAAAAAGATATTGGTACATAGCCGCGGTGGGATTTGAATCTATTGATTACAGTTTTAAAGAGAGGTATGTATACCAGTGTTTGTCTTATATTCACATGTCATTTGATAGAAAATTAAAAAATAATTAAAATAATTTATAGCCATGGTAGGTTAGGTATATTTTGTACTGATAAGTGGGTATACATATATGCTATATGTTGTATATACATATAGCTGTATGTTGTTGTTTTATGTTTTTTCTATGGAGTCTATGGCTACGTTCCTGATGTAATATGTGAATGCAATCGATGTTAGCGCATATATTAATATATGTGTGTAGTTATACTAAAGAAAACATATCACTAGTTGTATGGAAGCACTTTTAGGAGGTTAAATTGATGGTCGTTTTGCCATAAAATAGAAATTAGTATTTAAGTAATTTTTCACAAGCATATACATATCAATTTAATGACGAAATTCTTAATTTTGTCTTTTAAATTATACAGGAATATTATAATTAAGGAAGGCTGGTTTCCAAAAATAAGTTATTTTAAGTATGTATTATGTTTTTGATTTTATTCCAATAACAAGTATGATTTAAGTTTTCAAATACTTTTGTTACAATTAGAAAATAGTATGTCAAACCTATTTTTGGCGCCGTCCGGGGCACAGTAATGTATTTTTTAAAGCATTTATTAATATTATCACTTTACTAGTCTAATGAATTCAAGTAAGGCAGTGTTTTTTCCTTTAAATTAGTAAAGAAATAAATGATTTTCTTGTTTGCAACGATTTTAATGAGATATGTGTTGACTTCCCCTACATTTATTATGCCGGATTTTTTTACATGTATTTCGGCACATATTGTTAACATATACATATTGTTATTATGTGTGTATGCCTTTATGACAATGCTATGTACGTATATGTATATTTTATAAGCTACGACTAGAACTTTCGTAATGTAAGGTTTTACGAGCTGAACTTTTATTTATATATCAATGTGATTAGTAAGGTAGTCAGCCTTAATCTGAATAAACATATTTTTTTAATGGGTTTAGTCTTTTTTTTTTTAATATTATTTTATTGGAGTCAAACCTTTGACAAATTTGAAGTATCTGTGTAAGAAGCATATTTGAAGCTTGATTGGGATTCTTCTAAGGCGATGAGCTAGCAACCTGTCACTATTTGAGTCTCAATTCAAACAGACAGCTATACCTACAGGTGAACGTGGCCTTTCAGTCTTTTGAAGACTTGCCTCTTTCCACCCCGAAAGGGATAATTATGTATGTATGTACGTAAGGTTGGGAAAGGGATATATAAGAAAAACAATTGCATTATATATTTTAATATTTTATTACATATTCCAGTAGAATACTTTCTATATTTATTATTGTACATGCTTACATTTCGCAGCACGCACGCGACCCAACTATGAGTATGATTGCAGTCTAACTATACATCCAAAGTTATTAGACATTATATGCTGATACACATTTACGAAGACTAATAACAAAATGTTTAGAAAAATTAACTAAATATAATAGTCTTTGAACATAACATCCAAATACATACAATAAATTAATTATAATCAATCAATATCAATAATTTAAACTAAATAATTTATAGTATCGTCATAAAATGGCAGTTTGACAATTCATTCAATTGCTAACATAGGCTCAACACAAACTTTTTTTCTAAGCATATAAAAATTTTATGACAGACCTTCAATAATTAAAAAAATAGGTCATAGCAAAATAAAATTTGTAAAACCCGGAAAATAAAACGGTATATAAATTACATTATTTATAACATTTTAAATCTCATTTCATTTCCGATATGTTAATCGAAATTTTATTTATTAAAAAATTAAATTAAATCAGGTGTAGTTTGTGCGTTAATTACCATTAAAATTTTACCAATACGAAAATTATATTGTAGAACATAGCTCAAAAAAATTATACACAAAGTCAGTCACAGATTATTAGGCGTAATTTTTTTTATTCGTCTCATTGTATCAGCATATAAAAGCCCAGTGGGGTCTACGTATCGTATCTACATTAAAAATTAAATGCAGTACGAGGAATCAGTTCTACATTTACTTAAATGCCGTTTTTGTCATGAAGTAGAACAAGCTCTAATTCTAACGTCAAAGTCTATGGTCTTCTGATATCCGTAGATGTAACAAAAGGAGTAATCGAGAAAAAAACACGAAATATTTTTTTTTAATGAGAAAGAATAGATACAAGACAGAGTGAGATAGAAAATGGAAGAGAAATTTTTCAGTTGTTAAAGACACACTTTCGGAATTGTAATCATTCTTTAGAACTAGAAAATGAAAACTCTCAAAAATAACTTTTTGACGCTAATTTAAAATTATATTTTTAATTTAAAAGCATGAATACTGGGGTCACTACTATTGTTACTTTTACGTGTTACGTCTACGGTTAGTTCGTCGACAATCGTTAGCGTCGTTAGGCTTGTCTGGGTATAACCGGGTTCTTGCGCCAACAACTGTTTGTATTTTTCATTTCATCAGTAACTCTAAAACCTTAACGGATACATTATAAATAATCGAAGCGTAAAGATATGTACAATATTTTTACAGATTACATCCTCATTAAGTACCTATTTACAAATTAGAATTCTTTATACATTATAAAAAAGATAACTATACTGTTCTAGTAAATATCACCGCGAAATAATAAACTACATTCACAATAGATATATATTTTATCAATTAAAATAAAAATACACCTTACGATCACTAAATAAAGGGTAAGACGTATTAAATTACAGTATTGCTTCGTTTAGTCACATTTTGCATAAATATCACCATCACGTGGGCCAGTGACGACCCAGGTATTGATACTCGTACAATCCCATCATCAATATATAATTTGTAAAAAATATCCGCTCCTATCACCACCCACTCAGTCAACTAGCATTAAATTAGTACTCTAACACGGAATAGACACCACAATTTAAATGAGACACATTTATGGACATATACTATTCATAAACTACACTTTTTAAATTACAATTTCCTCGCTTCCCGCTGACTTATTATTAAACGAAGAAAGATAAGATAGCTCTCAGTTGCGTAATGAACGCATATGTTACCAAGCTGAAACGGCCGTGTAAAGGTTTCACAGAGTTTCATTTCAGCTTGCTAACTTCGTGACAATGTCGTATAGGGATTCGTAGTAGTGGCCCTATTTCGTTCGCACTCACGACGCAACTGAGGAAATGAAAAAAAAAATTCAGTCTCTAAAAACGCGCGGCTACAATAAGTCGGCGAGAAGGCTGACCCTACGCGTATGTACTTCTACTGTAAGATTATTGCACAACACATGCAGAATGTACGTATTAACGTTTTCTGTACTTTAATTAGTTTTATTTTATTTGTCTATTTATTACGAGGCCATGCTACTTTTATGTTACGGGGTTATTGAATAGCTACTTAGAACACTGTCGCTCCGAACGGCTAGTGGGAGTCGACCTGGGATGAGGCTCTGATCTCTGCAAATTTAATGCGACAAGTTTCAGCGGGGATCGTCGCCTTAGAAAATGGGGTTGGTGTGCGGGGGTGGCCGGGGGTCACTTAATTTGAAGAGTCAGACGCATGTGGATATATAAAAAATATAAAATTATTGCTTAAATAGTAATAGTATTGCGAAGTAAAAAAGACCTTAGGTCTAACATTAAAAGGAACAACTACAAGAATAAAATATTATTTACAAATATCTAAATGTATGGATAGAAAGAAATATTTGGCTAAAATGTGATAGGAATACATGGTTTGTGGAAATTATATTCTAAGTGATGTGTATATGGGATTAATATATTAAGGTATTTAGTAAAATAAAATATCAAAATGTGATAAAAAATTGTGATCGCATTTGAGTATTATTTGGTTCGATTATTATGCTCAGCTCGCCGTATTATTAGTTTAATTATTAAATTTCTTTTTATTTATGACTCGGTACCCTGTTGTGAGTTGTTACAAGAGATTCTTTTCAGTCCGACATTAAAAGAGCAAAAAAATATCAAAATAAAGCTTCAAATGGGGTTCAAACGATAAGCCTAAGTACGAAAAGCATATCGATGCTTTATGGCACCGCCACATTCTTTGTCCGTCTTCAGAGTCAATCCTTATTCTATCCGATCCGTAGGCATCGCCTTCACTACTTACACAAATAGTTTCAGAACGATCACAAGAGCTCTAAAATTAGAAACTTTCTATCGAGGCATACCGTCGAAACACTTCAGTCCTATAAAAAATAAAACTAAAGCCTTATCTTTCCGCGCGCGAAATCGGCTGTCATTTCTTTTTTGACAGCAGACGTCACGCGCGGAGTTCAATATGGCGTATGGCACGTTCAATGGAGTCACGAGCGATGGCGCGCGCGGCCGCTCTTTCTCCGTTTCCGTCTGCCGTCGCGGACGAACACGATGTTGGCGGGGTCGTCTGCGAGCTGCGGGTACTTGGACACGGAGTGGACGTCGCGGGCCGCCCAGCCGTCGACGATGCCGTGGGAGATGAGTTCCTCTTTCTCCTCCTCGGTCCAGGAGCCGCGGCCCTCCCACCCGGCGGCCACCAGCGCTTTCTCCCGCTCCCAGGCGCGGGCGGCGGCCCGTTTGTGCGCGTGCTTCAGAAGTTTGATCCGCTCCTGCGCCGGGTCCACTCCGTACCGGAGCACTATGACCGCCTGAGCAGAGCCTTTTCCGACTGCGTGCACTCTCACCTAAAAAGAAAAAGGATTATATATTACTAAACTGGCGAAAGAAATTATGAATTAAAAAAAAAACTTAGTCAAGATGTTTCGTAAGTTAACAGTTAACTATTTATAACAGTTTTATTTAAAACGGAGTGGTTATAAATTACTACAATTTACGTCATATATCACATTCAACGCGACTTTAAAAGTTTACACAACTTACTTTACTATAAGTATTTAATTAAACTGATATTATGTCAGGTATAAAAGTGAAATTACCTCAGATCCTTGATCGTTCGTTTCGTCCTGCGATACATTGAATTTTCCAGACAAGCGCCTCAACTCTTCCATATCGTCTCTGATCTTCAGCGAGTTATCTTTGACGAAGTAGAACACGTCTTGATCATGGATACTGAAGTGGACGTCCAGGAAATAAGAATTGTTGAACACCGTCGTGATGACATCTTCGACGACGCTGTTAGCACCGTCTGCGACGCTGATGAAAGCTTTGCCATCGACCCTGGAGATGAGGACGCCCTCTCCGAACACTCCACGCTTGTAGGACACGCGTGGAAGTAAGTTTCTGGTTATCGGCTCCGTCTTTAAAAGGGGTGTTGGCACGAAATCTATGTCCGATAATTTGTCATTCACCTGTAAAGAAGATAAGGGTATCAGTAACACAAGTTATCTCTTATAAAAGAAAAAAGAGATCAATTGAAACGACTGAAGTTTGAAGGTATTTACCTTTTCAATAATGCATTGTAGACCAGACATCACTCCGAAATCAGGTGCGAGTTGAGGAGCGGTCACTGACGTCATCGGCTGGAAGATCATGTCCGTTATGTATTTCGATCCCATCATCTTATTCAGGTCATAACCGTAAAGCTGCAACCAGCTGCCCAAATTGGTCATGTAAGGAACATTCTGGTTCTTGTTTATAGGGTCATTGTTCTTAAATCTGTAGATGAATATGTCCGTTGGTAGGCTCAATTTAGTGGCCAAATGTTCCCAACTTGGAGTCATCCACTGACCGACCATTGGGTCATACAACCTATTTTCGAGATAAATTAAATTCGTGTTGTAGTCGAAAATTCCACCGTGGAAGTCAACTGGTAGATAGAAGCCAGGGTTGGAATCTTTTATGATCTTTCCGAATGGACTGCGCTTGATTTCTTTAATGATCTCACCGTTGACATCGAAAACTACGAGAGGTGAGCCATTATGGTCTGTAGCTACATAATAACGGACGTCGTCAACTTCGATCCCTGTAAGGAAATCTCTCTGGTCATAAATGTAGCGAACAGTCTTTTCTGTCTTCGGAGAATGCATATGCGTGATCAAGTTCGGTGTTTGCGGATTCGCGTAGTAGAATTGGGTAATATTATCTTTATCGTCTTTCCAAGCCACCAGCCTGTTCCTATCGTCGTAATAATACCACATTTGGAACTTATCCCTCTCAAAGGCATGGACGAATTGACCTCTAGAGTTGTATCTGTACTTTTGTTCTCCACGTCTAATGACGAAACCACGACCATCGTAACTGCTGAATTCAATATCTCCGTACTGTACAACTCTGTCTCCGATATCATAACCGAGATATCGCTTTTCGCCATGCTCAATAACACCGATAACGTTGCCGTTCTCATCATAAACGTATTTCCAGTCATCTTCGGATCCGACCACTTCCATGAGATGACCGTCGTAGTTATAACTGATTCGTTCGTTGGAAGAAGTATCGCCAATCATCATCTTTTTCGATTTGATTCGGTTTCTTACGTCGTATTCCAACTCCAGGCGGAAAACGTCGAAAGATTTGATGTTCATCAAAATTGTCTTGATTCTGCCGTGGTCATCGTAGTCAGTGATAGTGAAGTATTGTTTGCTTGTATCTTGCATAACGGAGCGGTTGAAAGTATTCCTGTAAATTCTCAGATCACTTACTCCTTCGAGAATTCCAAGATTCTGGTTATATTTGAGTCTAATCTGTGGCATTTCCTTGCTGTTAATATTAGCATCTATAGTTGATAGACGAGCATTGCCATCATATTGATATTTGAAATGAGCATTGTTCAAACCACTCTTTGAATTGAATTTCATCTTCTCATCTTTCAATATTCCAGCGTGATATTTATAATCTTGCTTGAGTTCATAATCTGGATCCGTTATCTCTACGTTCTTTACGAGATGAGTGTTTTCATGGTAAACATATCTGATGGCAGATGCTCCTGCTAATATCGTCTCCAATTTGCCTGTGCTGTCATAAACATACAAAATTTTACCAGATTGGTGAGGGAAAATCTTTGCTAAGATATGACCATCATCATTATAGAGAATTTCGTAAGGATGTCTGTTCATTGGAGAGAAGTATTGATATTTGAAGTAGCCTAGTGAAGTCATGAGGGCGAACGTGTGAATGTGACCTCTTGGTGTAGTAAGATTTTGGAGAGCACCAGAGTCATCGTAATCTAGAAGGTAATCACTTCCTCTAGGCGTCGTTACCTTCAAGGGCAGACTTGTGAACATATCTCTGAACGAGTAAGCCAAAGAGGAACCATCGCCATATCGGATCTCGTGTAATCTTCCAGCTCTGTCAAATCCATAGGTCTCATTGAGATCACCCCAGCTCCATCTGGTTAATCTGTTGAATCTATCATACTCAAGCTCCACTTCTGCAAAGATACCGTTCCTTGGGCCCCATTTTACTGGTCTGGCGGTTCTATCATAAGTAACGTTAAGAAGTTCTACTTTATCGTCCATGAAAACAGCGACCGTTGAGGTATCTCTGTCGTATTCTAGTGTAAGAAGATTTTCACCATTAACTCTCAGTTTACGACCTATTTGAGCGACTGCTTTACTGCTCTTTCCTTTGTTGGATAATAGCCTTCGTAAGAAATAACGCCATTCAAAACGATTCGCCAAGTCACCTCCAACTTCAGTTCTTTGTTTGGCTGGCACTGGATAACTTTCTCCGAGAATAGGATCGATTTCTGATAGAATAGTGTAAGGAACGGTGTCAGTTGAGATAACATGGCCCCAAGGCATGCTAGAAGAAATACTACCGTCAGTTGAAATTATAGTTTTCTTTTCAGCTTCACCGACCTTGGTCTTCACAGAGGAACCTTTGATTAATATTGAAACGGGTTTTCTATTATTTTCGCTTACAAGAACAGTTGCTCCTTTGAGGCTAAGATCGAATGTTAAATTGATGATTCTTCCAGTCGGTGTTACGGCCGATGTAAGTCTGCCAAATTCATCGTATTTGTAAATGTAACTTCTTCCAGTACTGTCGTATTTGGCTTTTAGTAAACCGGTAGTCCCGTGGTAGTCAAACGTTACGTTGAAGTTATCAGGCGTTCTTAGTTCTTGCAACATCTTCATTCGAGACATCTTCAGTCTACATTTCTGTCCTTTCGTGTTTTCTATGGAATTAACCATGCTGGAATAATCTCTTAACAAGAATACCTTGTTGCCGGCAGCATCAGTGACCGTGCTGAGTTTTCCATTACTGGTATTGACTGTGTAAGCAAAGACGTAGTTGTTTTCTCCAGTGAGGATATTCTTTGTCATGATGTGTTGGCCAAATCTGTTGAAGATATATATCTCCTGAGTATCAGGGGAGTATATCTCGTATTCTCTAGCACCACTTGCATCGGGTATGCTTGAAATGACGGATCGAATTCTGTAATTAGCCTGATCAGCGATATGAACTATACCATCGGGGCTCACAATTACAGCGGAAATGGTGTTGAATTTGGAGTTAGACGCTAGGAAATGATCGGCTTCGAAGCAATCACATGCTCGTTCCAGGCAATTACATTTGGATTCAGCTCCAGCGTATAGTGAAATTTTTCCATCAGTCGTGATAAGCCGAACTCTATTGATCCTCTGGGAATCACTCTCAGCTACATACAAGTCTCCGGCGGCTCCAAACGCAATGCTTTGAGGCATAACTAAGGTTGCATACGTTGCCAATTCCATATCATAGCCAGTCAATGGCGAAGGACAATGCAAAGGTCTTCCAGCGATTACTTTTACGCGACCATCTGGAGCCATTTGTAAGATCATATGGTCATCAATGATATGTAGACTGTTATCCAATGGATTGATAGCTAGTTCTGTGGGCCATCTTAAATGCACTTCTTCGACACTTAGCGTTCCTTCACATGGTATTGGTTTCCAATGAGCCCTGTGCATGTGATTACCGATTACAGTGGTGATAATGCCATCTCTATCGACCATTCGGATGTTGGTTCCATCAGCAAAGTAAAGGACGTTATCGCTTGAAACTGCAACGCCTTTAGGGTATGCGAGTTTGGCATCTCTCGCTAGGGCTCCATCGCCACAATGTGCCTCGTCTCCTGGGAGGCACCTCTCGCCTGAGCCTACAACGGTTTCCCAGTTGTGTTCAGGGTCGTTGTAGTCGTCGGTGTTGCGAACTTTGATAATCTGGTGTGACTCGGGATCTGATATGTACAGAGTCCCGTCCAGGGGCGACAAGGCCATGTGGTATCGGTAGGAGACACGGGTGGCACTAAAAAAAGAGAAAATGATGCTGTTATAATTAAAGAATGGTAACAGTATTAAAAATATATGGCTTTTATGAACTAACGATAAAGATTGCTGCAGCGAAAATATTTTAGATATTTTTTTTATTTCTACTTTAAATATCTGCGTTAAGAATATTAACACCAGGCATATTATTTATGATCGTATTCTTCGACAAATCTCATTTATAATACAACAATTCCATCGTATAAAACTTACTTCAATTTAACCACCGTGCGCACTGTCCCGTCCGTGCTGATCTTCCTCACGAGATTGAAGTCTCCCACGAAGATGGAGCCGTCGGGCGCGGCGGCCAGCGCGACCGGCGCCAGCAGCCGCTGCCGGGGCGCCGCGCCCGCGCACTCTGCGCCCGCGCACTCCAGCGCGCGCTGCCGCCCGTCGCCCATGCTCGTGATGATGAGGCGCGGTTTGTGCTTCAGGTAGATGTTCGTACCGTCGCCTTTTTGGAGGATACCTGGTGGATGATGAGTCGTTAAATCATTTGTTTTCTTCATCTTCATCAGGAGTATTTTATGGTGAATGGTGATGTTGTACTTTATTAAAGTGAGTTTACAAACCTAGATTATGCTATGTTGTTCATACTGAAAATTATGAATTTAAAACAAAAATAATAGCAATGCTTTTTAGAGTGACTCCAAAAAAATTTATTTCTCAGATCGGTAAAACAATACTCGCAATAACACAGACGTTTATCGCAATTGAATTGCCTAACAGTACCTTATCAAATGAGCTAAATACATTGATTTACAGTATTGTTGGTTACTGTAAATCAATACCATATAACATTCATACCTTCATGGAAATTATAACGGTGATGAATATCCAAGTTCCATCCGCCAACATCAGATATGCTCATATCATGACCGCTGAGTTTCGTCGTCTGAACATTCCAAATGATATCTTTACAATCTGTGTATTGATAACCCACTTTGACCAGCGCCGTCGTAACTCCATACACCCTCTGCCTATAAACATTCAATCTGTTCCACGGATACGTAAACTTTATCACGGGATCAGCTTCGAAAGTCTTCTCGAAGAGTATTCCTTCGATGGTGATTCGTAAATGGATGAGGGCTAAGGTCGGTGGGACTTTCTCTGGCGTCAGTTGGAGTTGTATGGTGGAGAGATAGCCGGCCGCTCGGGAGCTGTGGTAGACCAGGTTCAGGCCAGTGCCGGGGATTTGCAGGCTTTCTTGTACCACCTGGAAAGAACAAACAGTTGCTTCAGCATGACTTCACTAAGTAAACGGACGAACTAAGTAAGTCTGGTTAAAACAGTTATAACCTACTAACTTACCCTCTTTTTTTTAAAGAGACATGGTTCCTGGCATTTATGGATATTTTTGAACGGACTGATTACATACATACATATAATCACGTCTATATCCCTTGCGGGGTAGACAGAGCCTACAGTCTTGTAAAGACTGATAGGCCACGTTCAGCTATTTGGCTTTAAGATAGGATTGAGATTCAAATAGTGACAGGTTGCTAGCCCATCGCCTAAAAGAAGAATCCCAAGTTTATAAGCCTACCCCTTAGTCGGCTTTTACGACATCCATGGGAAAGAGATGGAGTGGTCCTATCCTTTTTTGTATTGGTGCCGGGAACCACACGGCACCACGAACGGACTGACTGGAATTCTTAATTTAAAAGATACCTGTGACTCAGCAAGAATGGCGCTCTTATCAGGACAGGCGCCCTGGAAGCCGTGCTTCCACGTGGCCAGCACCACCGGCTTCATGGCGTCGTAGTCGTGGGCCAAGCAGGCTTGCGGGCCCCCCATGCCGCCTTTCTCGTCTGACGTCGTCATCACTACTTCGTCTATTATCACAACCTGGGGAAGAGTTTTTGATTTGTCGTATATATTTTTTTTTTTAATTTTTGGCTATTTTGGTAAGTTTTTGATGAAAAATAAGCTTTTTCGCTATTACGAGTAGAATCTATACTTATCTTATTATATATACTATATCATATTATATCTTATAAAGCTGAAGAGTTTGTTTGTTTGTTTGTTTGAACGCGCTAATCTCAGGAACTACTAGTTCGAATTCATAAATTCTTTTTGTGTTGAATAGACCATTTATCGAGGAAGGCTTTAGGCTATATTACATCACGCTGCAACTATTAGGAGCATAGAAATAATGGAAAATTCATCCTTGAGGGCTTCAATAATGCCCAAAATAACTATTCCACGCGGACGAAGTCGCGGGCACAGCTAGTGAAAAAAATACGTAGTGTGCAATGCCATCTGCCTCTCTTCCCGCGCTCGGCGCCCTAAGTCGATCAAAGGGAAGCCAAAGTTAGGATTCTTTTTAAGCGATAGGCTAGCAACCTGTCGCTATCCGCATCTCAATTCTATTATTAGGCCCTCCAGTTGAACGTGGCCGTGGCCTCCAGTCTTTATAAAACTTTTACCTCGTTAGGTATAAATAGATAATTAATGTGATAATATCTGTTTTCTCTTTACACAACCGTCCATCGATCTTATTTAGAATGCGGGAATCACGAGCATAATGCATGCAACACCTTTTAAATCCGTGATGGCAGCAATCTTAAGTTTACAAAATTGCACCCAAAACACTTATGTTGAGTGTGAATAAAATTGAGATTTATTAGAAAAAATTAATGCCCCTTTAATCGTTGTTTCGCATGTCCCGCGCAAAAAAAGTGTAAAAATTAAAATTGCTTCGTACGAACTCGTTTCAGTTAATAACGACTAAATCAAGCGGGTGACGGTAATGTTTGACGTAAACCATTTACGTACGTAGTAGTTACGAATATGAGACTTTCACAGGCAATTTTTGTTATTATTTATGTGATTATTTAAATTATTTATGGCAATTTTTTTTGGTTGACAGTTTATACATATTATAGTTATTTTTATATTATAGTTATTTTTGAAAGTAGAATTTATGTACTTAATCTGCTATATTGGATTTTTTTGATTGGTTATACTTTACAAAATAAAATTGCTTTACTAACCTCATTCCAAGGCACATATACGACTTGCGAGGAGCGTTTGAACGGCGCCCTTCCGAAGTGCAAAGTCACGGCTCCGCCTCCGTTGACAAGGAGGTCGAACCAACCGTCTTCTCTTGTCAAGGTGAAGCCCTCTAGAGGAGTCGACGTGGACACCCTGACTCCCACCAAACCAGACCCCAGAGATGTGACCACTCGCCCCCGAATCACGGCTGAACGGCTGGAAAGTGGCAAAGGTAAGTTATAGCAGCTGCATTGATGAAAACGAAGGATTTCGTGAGTGGCCAATGTTAATTTATTATGGATTGTGAAAAACTAGCAGGGTTTAAAAATCTGTATGTTTCATATCTATAAGCTGAATGTGATTAAATGTAGGACGGTAGTTATATTAACAAAACTTGAGTGTGTTTGATGGTAAAAGTAATAGTGAAAGAATGGTAAGATAAATTTGCAATTTTCGTAAATTGTCAAGTGATTTTTTCTTCTATGGAAGTCTACTTCTAAGTCACTACTTTTTAAAATACTGATCCTTACAACTATTCGTTTGTGCTACTGTATGAGTCAAGTCTACCAACAATATGTCGTTGAATTATATATGAACATTAAATATAAAATAAAAAGCGTATCACAAATCACAGGACACAATGATAGGAAAACTATTAAAACTTCAAACAACATAGATTATATACATGCACACAACACAATACTAATATATTATAATGTATTGCCAATAAGTATATATATTAAAGAAACTGAAAGTATATTGGGTAAGTCTAAGCTTAACACACAATCCTATATTACTATATCTTACCTCGTGTTGAAGTGATTCCAAAACATACTGCGCAGCATAAGGAAGACGAGAAAATAATAAAGAATGAGTAAGTACCATTGTTTTTATTAATCTAGAAGTAACCGATGTTAACAGCGAGTTAGCAGGTTAGTGTTTCAATATATAAATTAAAAATCATGCAAGTGCCAGTTCAGAAACTCTGACTGGAATCGAAAATAAATATAAAGAATTTTTCCATATATATGTAAGTGTAGAGAAAAGAAAGGAAAGCAATGTGGAACACTCTCTTAATGTAAATAAAACATTGGGAATGACTGGGGCACAACATTGCGTATCTTAATATAACAGATAATGTTATTGTTCCATTAATAGTTGTTAGTCAATGACAATGTTAAGAGCCAGTTGACGTATTATCAATATTAGATCTTATGTCAACTAAACCTTAACTATTTACACGAAGCCAATTCTTGAGCTAAAACGTTATATAAATAAAGAAAGTATAATCGTAATTACTTTTAATAGTTCCATTGATTTGGTCGTTTCTATTTTCTATTAGACGTCATATGAATTGGCTTCACGTCATCAACAAGTTATATTTTCTCAACAGTTAACATTTAACATCGAGCCTCACCTTTCGTTGAAGGTCTCCTGTTTCGCGTAGTTCTGCAGACTTCCCTCGTCGATGAGGAACTTCATCCTCTCGAAGAATGATGCTGTGATCGCTGGAGGCTGCTTCCGGAGCAATATGTCGGTGGGTTTCGGCGAGGAGACGCAAAGTTGGCTACCTTTGCAGGCGGCACTTTGACAGCATTCAGGATCCTCACAGTCGATCAGACCATCTATATAAATGGAAGTTAGTAAATAAACTTATCATACAAATACAATCATTCGTTCAACGTTCATTGTTGATTAGGGTTTGAATTTATTTTTCAATTTGGATCTTGGAGGTGAATAAAATATTGTTTGACTGTGAAAAAATTCATCAAGGCTTATAACAGATCTTTCTAAATGAATTTAATAATTACCTTTATCATTATCCTTAGAGTCGTCACAGATTTGTTCCTTCAACGTTGTGCAGTCAGGTCCATCCCATCCGTCAAAGCACTTGCACTCCCAATGGCCATCGTTTGCAACTCTACACTGACCATGACCGGCACATCCCCGAGGACATCCTTCCAGAGTACAATGTCTCCCGTTCCACCCGGAAACACAGAGACATGTGCCGTTCTTGCATTGTCCGTGGTCACTGCAGCGGGCGTCGCAGAGTTTCGACGTACAATATTCGCCCGTCCAGCCCGGATCACATACGCAAGACTCTCCCACACACCTGCCATGTGGGCCGCAGTCTAAATCGCAAACCTCTGAAATGTTACACGAATTCATTAGCATTCTTATACATAAAACTTTGGAACTAGATTTCAAGAATTAACTTCATAACTTACCTTTTGAACAGTCTTCACCAGACCATCGCGCGTGGCATGTACAAGTCTGCGTATCGACATCGAAAGTTCCGTGACCGGAACAGTCGGGCAGGCATTGGAGTGCGTCTTTGTCCATAGTAGCACAGTCGAGTCCTTTCCAACCCTTCTTGCAGACGCAAGCGCCTTCGATGCAGAAACCGTGGCCGGAACACGTCGGGTGGGGGCAGTCGACGTCTGCACAAAATTTGCCTTTGTACCCTCGAACACAAGCACATTTCCCATTGACGCAATGACCGTGGCCGTTGCAGTCAGGCACTTCGCATTCGTCGTGTCTCAATGAGCATTCTTTCCCTTTCCAACCAGGATTGCATTGGCATTCTCCATTTATATATTCTCCGCGTTGACTGCACAGCACTGGACAAACACCTAGAAATAAAAACAAAAAAAATTGAAGTGATTCCGCCGGCATTACCTGTATTTCTTTTGTAAGATTGAAACGGCCGTTTGTGCCATATTTTTTATAAACATGAAATTGACCCTCAGACTTACTTTCACTGCAATCGTCTCCTCCAAAACCAGGCTGACATTGGCAGTGTCCCATCAAACATTCGCCCTTCCCCGAGCAGCCATTTGGACAATTCTGCGTCATATCTTCAGCTACCATTGCAATGAACGTGATTTCTTGAGGATCGCCATCGTCATTGTAGAGAGATAGAAACCAGTGACCTTGCTCCATGTAGTGTGTTACTTCTTTCTTGACCGATGGCTGTAAGTTAGATAAGTCAATCAGTAATTTTGCTAACAATTACATCTTTTTAAGTACAGCCTGCATTGTAAAAAAATTTACTTACATGTGATGCCCTGGTAGTTCTTGCTTTGAATCCACTGAGAACTTCCAAGAAATGGTATTGCGTATGCGTCGGCAATGCATTCCGCCTCGCATACACTCCTATCGAAGCTCCTCGTGGTATCATGTAGTCAAATTTCACATAAGAAGCTTCTGATTGGTAGAATTGCATGTTCCAGTAACTATATGGAGGGATTTCTTTTGATAATTTTTCACCTAAAGTAATTTGTTTGAACGTCGTCCCATCCGGAGGGAACGACTGTGCGGGGAACGTTCGCGCACCTACAATATAAATTTCATATTAGTATTTTGAATCAAGTGTTTACGTTAATTAGGTAAAATTTTAGTTGAAACTTGCAATTCATGCGTAATGTGATGATGATGTCCATCTAACTCTAGCTCTAACTACTGCCATTATTTTTCTAGAATACTACGGTACATAAAAATGTTACATTATTAGTTACACTTAAAAAGCACATGCATAAAAAAAAGGTAGAAAAGCGACTTTTTATATTCCATAACCCGTTTGTAGATCATCGTGCATGTTAGTTTGTTAGATATATTTGACTTCCTCGTGTAATTCTTGATGGTGAACGTGAATATGTGATCGTTAGTTTTAAATTACTGTTGGTCAAACTGAAATTCAATAACCTCACCTTCTAGTATAAGTATAGGTGGAGGCTCTACCTTGGGACATACACATTTAACCGCTTCCGTCATACACCCGGGTGATTCAGTTGTAAAGTCAGTAGTCGATTCCGTACCCTCACTTGTTGAAGGATTCTCTTCAGTGGACGTTTCTGAACTTATTTCAGTTGTACTATAAAATTCTGTTGACATGTCACTACCTGTGCTACTTTCGATTGTACTGGATTCTTTGCTGTTTGCTTTATTTGTGGTAGATTTTTCAAAAAAGTCGTAATAAAAGTCATCTGTTGTATTAGAAACATCACATATAGGGCATGAACATTCACAATTTCCACCCATGTTGGTTGGTATCGTATCTGGAGTTTTGTCATTCTTGGATGTGTTTTCTATTACAACTGGTTTATTGAATTTAGTCGGCGCTGTTGGTTCCGTATCTATTGGTGTTATTTTAACTGTCGGAATTTCATTACTATCACCAAGAGTTGGAACTGTCACTGTTAATGAATAAAATGGTTTATAAGAAGAATTTTCAGCATCATCGGCAGATATTGTTAAGTTGATCAAAACATGTTTGGGATTAGACGGCTGTTCAGGGTTTTTTGTGGTTGATTCCGAAACAATATTTACAGTAGAATCTTCATTTTTTGGCAAATTTGTTGATGTTGATGTGCTGTTTATATTAGAGTTAGTGGTAACACTCGATTCTGGTGATGGTGGTACACTCGATGTTGATGGTGATGAATCAATGTGCTCATGTGTTGTTAAATAATTAACAGTGGTAAGTGGAGGATCTTGTACAGGGTTAAAGGTGTAAGGTGTTACAATTGTTGTAAGAGGAACTGCGGTTGTAACTTCAGATGACTCCGAAGATAAAGTAGTAGCAGTAGTGGTATCTGTTTTACTAATATCAATTTGTTCTTCATCGTAGCGAAATTTATCGAGATCTTTTATTGCCTCCGTTGAATCATTTGTTTGAATATGTAATTCGGCATTAATTTCTTTAAGCTCAGCCATAAGTCTTAAATATTTGAGTTTTTGTAAACCATAAGAATGAATTGATAGAAATGAATCACTTTGCATTGACTCAGGGTCATACGCAATTTCATTTTTTTTAATTTCCAGCGAAGGCAGTTCCTGTTTTGTGTCAGAATTTGTTATATCTGGTGGTTGTTCCACATAACTTTGTTCTGTTATTGTTGACTTCATTGGTGTGGTAGCAGTAGCCGCTATAGGATTGGTTGCGCTACTCATACCACTTTCAGTTACTGTTGTAGTTATTGTAGGTGATGATTCGTAATTGTTAGGCGAAATCATTTCAAGCGTACTATCGCCCTTTGTTAAATCACCAGTATTAGTAACATCACCGATAGTTGGGTTATATACACTGTTAGAACCAAAAGCTTTAACCGTCGTTTCTTCTTGTGGTGTAGTTGTCCCCGTCGCCGCAGCTGCCACACCATGCACTAAACTAACAGTGCTCACAGAAGGCGTGATTAGTTCATGCATATCTACAGCAGTGAAGGAATCCGTGGAAGAAGAAATAGAAGAAGCATGCCCATCTACACTTCTACGAGGGCGTGAATGAGATTCCTCTTTACCTGAGCCGGTGGAAGGCGAGCTCTGGTGCGGTCTCGCGAGAGACTTGTTACTTGAGTCCAGCGTCGTAGCTTTGGACGCTGCGAACGACTCAGTTGATTCACCAACTAGTACTTTACATGCTTTCGAATTCTGGTATGACCAGTTGACGAAATATGAGGCTGTGAACAAATTAACAACAGTTAAATTAGGCCACAAGTTGACTTGTTTATATTATAGGTGGTATAGTAATTAATTATATGGTATAGTAATTAAGTATAGTACTTAATTATATTAAAGTTTTTAACACTCAGTCTTAACTTAATTAAATTTAATGTATTAGTTGAAGAAATATTTTAGTTGTGGCGATTTTGACAACACGTTAGTTGTTCAAAAAGTTAGCGATATATTTTTAAAATCAAATGAAACAGTGAACTCACCTGACGTATAAGAGGCAATGGCTAATAGTAGAACAAAGAGGATTATGAACACTATGGCTGTACATTTCCAAGAGCATCTAGACGAGAGGCCTTTCCTGAAATGGAACCGGGAGGCCGCGGGAGGGAAGTGGGAGGCGCGGAGGTTATTCCTGACGGGGAGGACCGGCACAGGGGCCCCGAATGCCGGGTGCGACCTGTCGCTTCTGTCCATCCTCTCTAAGGTGCTTTTGTCCTGTTTCCCAGGACTGCTACACGAGGAATTGGATTTGTAGTCCATAGACGGATTCTTTTGTATGTCCCCTGAAAAAGAGAAATTTTGTTGTTTAATTAATGGCAAGAAAGGTATTTTTTTATTAGATTTTAAGACATTGAGTATCATTAATATTTAACTGCCATCGGAAGGTCATAGATTTGTAGAAAAAGAAATTATTTTACATAAAATTTGCAATTGTGGCAATTGGGGCAAATTATATTTCCCAGATCACAATAGCAAATTTTATGTACATTTTTCTATGCACTACATTGATGATATGAAGTTCATATGCTCGTGTTTTAAACAACATCATACATTTCAATACCATAACAATACAAAACATTGTGTGCGTCGTAAGAATTGTAAATAGCCAGATGATCAGGTCAGTAACGGTCGCATTTCAAAGTTAAATGTAATGTTTATGTATTAGGCAGTTTCGTCGCATGATCGGATGCGTGTAAGGGCTGTTATACACGTTGTGCCAGTTGCTGGTAACAAGTAAACCGGTTTAACATTATTGAATCCCATCTATTCATTATTTCATCCATACGATGTTTGATGTCGCCATTTTTAAATAGGAAGTATGATGTAATGAATAAGAGTAAGATAGCTATAACAAAAACATTTACTATTTTGATCGTTTTAATGAGTTTGTTTTTCTTATAAAATACAAAGCGATTATTTAAACAACTAGGTACTTTGAAACATACAACTAGCTTCTTGGTGATTTGGAAGTTATACCTAAGTGCTATTTTGATAATCCGTTTTTTATATAAATCGCGTTTGGCAACACTGCTTTCTCACTGATAATAATGTCAGAAAACGACTTAATTTTTTTTATTTTTATTATATTAATTTTATATTTCCAAATTTAAACAGGTTCGCAATCACAATTTTAATATAAAAAATCGTGTTTGTAGATGACATTATGATACTTGGCCATTGTGTATACCGCCCTTAAGATCATACTCCAGCACTCGGCCACGCTTCGTTTGATTGTTCTGGATGAGACACGAGTTTAACTGTGTTAATTACACGGATGGGTGACACACGGCTGCGAGAATTTACTAGTTTAGAGGTTTGTGTGAAATACTAGAAGCTACTTAATTTGAAATTCAAGTTAACGAATTTATTCGGAATGGAATAAAATGCGACTGACTAGCCCAATCTATCAACGAGTTTTATCAGGATAAAACTGCTTTAGGGATTTTGATGAAATTTGGTAGTCAAATAAGTAGTTATGATCTAGTTACTAAAGACTTGGACATTTGCGAAAGAGCGTAGTTTCGAATAAAGCTGTTATTCGGTTTAAATGCGTTACATCCTCATCTACGAGTATCAAACCACAATCAAAACGGATAATAATTTGGTTGGATTTCGCTGAAATTTAATTTGAAAAATGTTCAACAATATATTCTATTAAAGGATTTGAACCTTTGAAAATTGAAGCTCTGAGAAAAAGCTTGTTGAAATTGAAGAAAAAGAAGATTTTTCGTAGAGGCATTTTCTCTTCTAAATTTGTAATTTACTTGTAATAAATCTGTCGAATTTCAATTCTGCACATTGCAAATTACAGATGACAAACCTGAAGGCACGTAGAAATTCCCCGAAGGAGTCCTGACGAGGCAAGAGGGCTCGAAGTCGCCCAGGTCGGCTGGGTTGCCAGTGATGCGTCCGTTCAGACGAGGCATGGTCGGGTTCCGGGGTGGCACATCGGGCGGGAGCCGCGAACCTTCTAGAAGACAACCTGGGGACAAGAGGAGAAGCTGATGATAAATCAAATAGTGGAATTCTACAACTGAGAATGGTTAATGAAGAAGAGAAGTTGTGGGTAATAGTAGAAACTAATGCGATATTGATTGATTCAAGATTGTACATACATACATATAATCATGTCTTTATCCCTTGCTTAGACAGAGCTAACAGTCTTGAAAAGACAGGCCACGTTCAGCTGTTTGGTTTTATGATAGAATTGAGATTCAAATAGTGACAGGTTGCAAGTCCATCGTCTAAAAGAAGAATCCCAGGTTTATAAGTCTATCCCTCGTTGACCATCGTCCCTTAGTCGCCGTTTACGACATCCATGGGAATGAGACGGAGTGGTCGGTCCTATTCTTTTTTATTGGTGGTTATTGGTGGTGATACATTAAAGACTGATAACCATACTCCAATTTTGGTAAGGATCCTCTGTAACGTAGAAGAAGTCAGATGGGAGTTGCTTCTTGTAAAAACTTGTAAATTTGCAAACTCCAGAACTCCTCGCCACAGAGGTGACAATACAAGGACCAAAGCCAAGGGGGTCATTATAAAGACGACCTTTCAGGACTTGACAGTGACAAGCATAATAATAATTTTACTGTCAATGAACTTTATCAGATTATCATGGATATGATTTCTAACATCATTATTTTAATACTTAATGAACTATCAGTTGCCTCCTCGATCGATACTAAGCATCCGACGCCTACCGAGTAATCGACATCAAATAGCGCTAATGAAGTTTCGGCGCAAGTAGTTATAGCAATTAATCTTATAACGTAAACATGTGTGCCTGAAGTTTTGAGGTTAAGTTCTGTAAGTTTGTTTTAATTGGCATTTTAATAAGGCTACTACACTAATAAATAATCTATGTAAATAGTATTTGTAAAGGCGTTAAGGAAAAAAAAGAGTATTTAACACATTTTTGCATAATTTTAATAGATGAAGACTTTTAGGAATAAAGTTATGGGCTAGACAAAATTTACTTTAAATAAATATTGTGTTTACTAATTTTACATTACTTTAATTAAAATAATAAGCAAACGTCATAGTACCTACTCTGTAAGTACTTAACTCTATATCATTACATTTCTTCAAAAAAACCTGAAAATTTAGTTTCATGCCATAAACCAAATTATTCTTATTACATCTTTATGAAAAGTCCCTCCGAAGATAAATATTCGGTCATCATAATTCAATTTCGGTTTATTTGAGACTCGGCTGAAAGTTCCCAAGTTAGGCAAAATTTATTTTATCAGTATAAGGACGAAACAAATTACGCAGAGGACTGTATAATGAATGAAGTCTGTTTGTTGAGAAAAACTTCGATGCTGTATAAAAGAATGACGATATGGAAGTGTCACGTAATTTGTATTTCATTTAAAAATTTAAATGACAGGACAGTGAAAAGATACGTTTAAAATTTGAGAGATGATCGAGAAAAGGGTAAAGTAAATATATTTTTTTTGAATTGTCGGTTCGAAATTGATGTCATTATCATTTTTATTTGGTGATGTGGTAACTGTTTTTAGTATAGAGGTAGTTTGCAGGTTAAACAATACAAACGGACACATAACAACACAAAACAATTGCGTGCGGTTTAGATCATTCCAAATGTGTTCACCTTTGGATTTACATTAATTTGTGTCTGCGATTTGAAATGAATATTCGGTGTGATTGTGAAAATCGTAGATGAAATATCTTCGGCGATGTTGTCAAGTTCAAGAGCAATGTACGAACAACAATGCTCATACATAACAGATCGTGCCCTTCTCTGACCTTCGTAAAGGCGAAGCCATTAAAGGTTCCCAACCCACAACTAATCTCCATCCCTAGACGGCTTTTAAAAGGCGGTTTCACGTTAAAAGCTTTAACAGGATCAGCTCAGCCTAGTCGGGCATTAGAATTAAAAAAATATAATTCCATCCACGAAAATTTACAATTCGAAATTCAATTAGGGGCGAATATTGCTCACGGTAATTGGTCGTAAACAAATAGCGGCGCGGATCGCCATGCAAATGGATCAAAGATCGCGTGCCCCGCTAGTTACTTATTAAGGAAATATATTAGAACGGGGGCCATTGCTCAAACCGCGGGGCGCGGCAGAGGCCTCTCCCATCGCTAATATAACCTAATGGAAAATCGAAGTATTATCTGTGCAGCCGGCCCCGCTCCCCGCGAGAGCCAACTTTTGATCCTCGACAAATTTTAAGGATTCCTTCGAGCGTTAATTAATTTATTGTAGCGGCCGATGTAGCCGCAAGAAAACTCAATTAATTTTAAAAGGGTTTTTGTGTTTTGTTTTTTTTTACCGCGATCGCCCTCAGTTTCGTCTGAAAGAAAGAAAATTGCGAAGTTCCCGATAATATCGCCGGCCCCCTTGCGGTCGCGCCCTTTGAAACACTTCCCTTCACAGTAATTACAGATTAATGAATTTATTTCTGTATTTCCGGCTGGTATCGATCGCTGACAGGCTTTTAGCCACCAGTGCAGTTCCCGTGACGTCCTATTTGTATGTAAAAGTGCTTAAAGATCGAGTAAATAGGGTAATTTGTCGATGGCGCCCGAACCTAAGCGGCGGGATAAATGGCGCGCGTCGATCCGGCGGACTAGGCGATCCGTCCCGGCGCGTCGCTACCGCCAATGAAAAACTAAATCACCAGCTCCCTCACCTAATTTAAGAGGACAAGTATAGTCATTAATACACACGTCAGCCGTCGTGCTACTACAAAATGTGGCCCATTTATATCCCGGCGCGGGCTTGGGAATTATGGTAATCGGACGAGCCGTGTCTTTTGTCTGTAATGGTGGGTAATTACTGAGGCACCTCCGGAGGACACTTCGTCTGCCGGAGGGGGCCCCGGGGCCCGAGAATTCGACACTCGTTATGCGAATCGTCTCAACTTTAAAAAGGGAACGCGATTTTGAACACCGCCCTGGGATTTGTCGCTGCGTACCAGAAACTTTTTTCGTTTTACTTTCCAAAATTGCCTCTGGAAGCGTGTTTGCGTAACGGGAGCTGTTTTTAGAGCTGACCTCAGACTTCCCGGCGCTTGTTTTGCTACTACGCCATACATACCGGCCTCGTGTATGCACGGAACTGAATAACAATCAGACAGCGACCACTATCCATATTCCGCTCCGTTTATTTTTATATTTTTCGGGCCATCTGGCATCCGCTACTCCCGATTAGAGTCTGCATTTTCCCCGCAAGGAAACCAAAGCTCACTTACTTATTGGAAGATAAAGGGGGTGTGTTTCGGCTCATTTACGGTAGAGCTCGGGCAGATCAAACGTGATTTCTCACTGGGAACACAAGAAAACAGTGCCTTTAAAACTAGTAGGTAAAAACAAAATGTTGGTTCATTTTATTTTTTGCTTTATTTTTGTCAGGCGATTGTTTCGGACGGATTCCATTCCGTTTCAGGTAGTTTCATAACTTAAGACGTTGATGTATGAGTGGCGGGCGAGTGCCAGGCTATCATAACTAAAGGAGACATTTGGGCAATCTCAGGCGGTAGACGACACGTGCTCACAATCTTATACTCGTTACGCGGAACATTCCCGAAGCAATTTAGAACCTACCCTCAATCATGATTTGAATTTGGAACTCGAATCGAACAACAGCTACGCTTATCCGTAAATTACATCTACATATTGGAATAGTTGACGCAAAACACTTACCGAACTAGACCGGACCGATTTCCAAATTTTGATTTTAAATTTAGCACCGAAGTTTGCCGGCCGCGGGTCTGCTCTGCAATATTTATATGAGCGCAGCACGCGATTTATAGTTGGGAAACAATCGGAAACTTGGTCCGGCGTCGTCGTGACTTCGTTTTAATTAGTACCCATTCATCGTGGAACAATTGAGTTCTCGAACAAATCCATTATCGGGAACTTTTCGATAGTCCGAAAGAGGTGTATTCAAAGTTTGCGATTGGGAGCGGATCGGGTGCCTTTGTGGGCCGAGCTGATGCGGACCTGTCTCTGCGATTCTGCACAGCTAACGAGCCCATCTCTTCATTAGTCTTCATTCAAACAAGATTCTTGAGCGCTTTCATTATTAAAAACTAGCATAGTCGACTAAAATGTTTTCCTAAGTTGTGATTGATTTATTGGTTTAACTACAGGATAAGGCTGAGAGACTAGAATTATTGGCAAATGCTTAAAATGTTTTAAGTCTTCATGAGATGGTTGTGAGTTTTGTCTAATACTTGCTGTTAAATTGCTACTCTGAAATTAGCCATATTAGATACTGGGTAAGCTATGTTTTCAATTTTAAGTGCTGATTTTATACAGTTTCGGGTCTTTCCTATTAAGTTAATGTTCTCGAACTTGCTATATGTATCAAAATAACGGATCGTTTGAAAGGCATTACTGGAAAAATCGACATTAACTAAATTCGCTGCCGAAAGGAAGGCCGCTATCTCTCAGTTACAAGTAAAATGGGTCGCGTAATGATACCCGTACATTTTAATCGGCCTCTCACGGTTGGCCGGATCCGAATTCCACCCTTATCGCCAGCTTAACGTATACGCAGATCGTTCTAAAATTGATTGATTAACTTTCGAATTTGAATCTCGTTCGATGCGTTTGTTCCGCGACTCGATGTAAATAGCGCACTGTCTGCAATGTATCATGTCAAGACACGAGGCCGCCTGCCACGCTGATAAGATTACTAGACAAAGGAAGTCCACCCATATCACTACCACCACGACCGCTAAATGCGAGCCTTCATTTACTACCCCCGGCACGGAGCCGACCAATCTCAATTTTAACTGTAAAGCACTACAGTCCACATTGTCCTGCGCGGACTTTATTAGTGTCCTGACGTCAACGTCTGCTTCGTTAAAGGACACTCAGCTTTATTTATGTTGACATACTGGCAATGTTACCTTATTTGTTGTGGACCGTTGCACAGGAGTCTAACGCGGATTTACACCGTCAGCCAATAAGAATAGAGCCGAGATTTGGCTTCCAGGAGTCCGTTTACAGACATACTGCTCCGGGAATGTAGGCTTTTTTGCTCGGAAAATTAAGGTCGAGTTTTTGTAGCCGCGTGCTGTATGGAGCGGTTAGTTGGGTGGTTTCCGGCGCACGATAAGGAGACGATGTTGCTAAGTCGGTCCGTCACGCGACCTGTCCGCTAATTTATGTTGCGCTGATTTCAGATATAAAGCCGGCGGCGGACGCTACCCTACAGAGCGGGGCTCCACTGGTTTTTACGGCCCGTTATGGTAATGCTCGGCTAGGAAACGTCCGCGGAAAGACAAACAAAGACACACATCTGCATACGCTCCACTAGATACATTAGATGCCACATTAGAAATTAAAATCGCGGCATGAAACTCCAACGGCGGAAGCGTATTTCAGTGACGCCTTGAAAATATTGTTTGGCTGTCGGCTGCTTGGAGTATTGCGTTTGTTTCTAGATTATTTGAATTTCAAATCTTTCACGAGTTTCCTGAAGTTGGCCGTGTAGTTTTACGGTGCGAGTAGTTCCGCGGCGGTAGGTACGAGGGGGGAGTGGAGGGCGGAGCGGGGGACGTTAGATTACGGTGGCGATAGTGAGAGAAGTGCAACGTTACAGCTCGTTAGAGGGCCTGGCCGCGCGTTCATTAGTGTTCGCTGCAAATGGAGAAAAAAAACAATGTGTCAGAACGGGACGCGGCCGGCGGCGACCGGCGCAACTCAATACCGACATCTGCTAATGGTCAAAACAACGGAGTTCCAACATTAATCTCACTATCTCATTGTACATATTTCTTTGTCTAAATCCATTAAATTAATTACGGCCATTTGGGGAGCCGACTCCGTATTTATTAGGCTCGTTATCATTCATTGAATCTTCCGATAGAGAGTAGTACTGGGTAAATTGGAAGAAATGCCGAGACGCCTTGATAGATGCCCGCCTTACACGAAAATGGGGGTTCAAATTAGCTGTCTGCTGAAGAATGCAGTTAGGCTGGTGACTGATTCTTGCGATGGATTTCGAGGGGACGAGTGCGAGCAAGATTCATAGGTGTCATCGGGTTGGACGATAAGGCCCCCGAAATTGGGAAATTCCTTTCGATATTGGGAGAGGTGTGAATGGCGGCGATGAAAAACATATTTTAAAGTAATCTGGAACAAATGTTGCGTTGGTTCGATGACGGTAAACGAGCGATGTCATGATTTTAAACGGGGGGTTTTTTTTTGTGTAGATACAAAAATAAAACCCACAGTTTTAGTGACTAAAATATAAATATTATAGATGAAGGATGTGTAAATAAATAAATGATTGCGTTTATCGGAAGACTTTGCCTCTTAGATGATTTCTGAAAGTCCTTCTTTAATACTCGTACTGCATCATTTTGAATGGAAGGTAAATTTATGTGAAATTCGGTCAGTGATTTTGGCTGATATATATTTTCTTTTATATTGGATTAATATCATATGGTGTCAAATTCTTATTCCGGTCAAAAGTCAGATTCATAACCTTAGTTGTGAAGATAAAGATGGGACAGATATCTAAATAAGTTTATCGTCATAGGAGTACGATTATTTCTTTGTTTATTGCAATTTGTATTACGTGTTCTTTTTCGAACTATTATATAAATAAGAAGTTCAAAATCAAGACAATGTCATCTCCTTATAACGTCCTCACCTTTTGTACACAAAAATCAACTACTTCATATCGGCTAGACTGAAGGGTGCTTCACGAGCCAAAGTTTCTTTTATATACTTTCACAATAAAAATGTCTGCGCGTCGACAAATGGCAAGCGTGCGCCAGAATCTACTAAAAACCTTCAGATGGCTGATAGCACACGAGTTGAGACTTCATTAACCTTTACTCGTCATTAATTACACTAAATAGAAACAAACAAACAAACTCGAGCAGATAAATGGGCTGAGATAGTTATATAATTGTCTTATCTGAAGAAAGCGCGATCGTCGAGGGAGGTAGCGGAGGAGATCAGTATAGAGGCATAACGAAATGTGATTTGATGTTTGAAATAAAAATCAGATATATTTATTAATTTTCTTCCTGCTTTTTAGTGTAAGTAAAGATATTCAAATTTAATTAAAATTTCTTTATTTTTCTCCACAATCTAAACATGATACAGGCTTATAGTAAAAGTTACGTGGTTTAACTTATTTAAGATTGTGAAAGACTGGTGTCTGAACTAAGCAGAGCTTGTATCTCAGTGCACCCGCCTCTCTCTACGAGGTGTATACAGCATAAAAGTAACTATATACAAGAATAAACGACTCAGTGGTCGAATAAGTAAATTATCGATTCGATATGATTGAGAAATCGTGAGATTGTTTATAAGAGTAATGAGTGTGGAGGAAGCGAGAGGTCTGTAAGGATCGTAGCAAGTGGAAATCCATAGTCTCTGCCCACCCCGACGGGAAACAGGCGTGATAGTATATATGTATGTTTAAAAGGGCTGTTCAAAGCTGTGACTTCGTGCCAATTTTCCTCCGCGGGGGAGGTGCGAGTGGAATAATGCAGATTCATTTGCCGTTTACGTCTTAACTTTTGTCAAAAGTTTTCGATTCCCCCTTCCTGTAATGAACGATTCACAAACGAGGGCCGTAAATTAATGTTTTGTGTAATTGCTGAAGCAACAACGTAATTTGGCGCAAACACAGAGGAGCAATCAAAGGAGAGCGGCCGAGAGGAAATATCGATGTGGAGTCGGATACGTCTGGCGTACTGGCTACTCGACAGCTACAAATCAAGCATTTAAAATTGGAACATTTTACTCTTAATCAATTTTTTTAATTGCCCTCTCTAACATTCAATAGGTACTCTTAGATCAATTAACACCATTGACAACCCTATGTTTTTTTAGTTAAGGTCGTTTTCATTGTGACAACAAAATCTGATTGCAATGCAAGTGATTTATTTCTTTTTTAATCACATAATTAAATTTGTTAATCTAGTATCTCTCATAACTGTGTCAATTTCTGTGCAATAAAGAAATTACAAACAAACAAAAACAATGCATTTATCCACATTCATTACTCTTCACTCAAGCTCGTTGCGTTTACCTTAAATAGTTCCTATCACTTTCCAATCGACGCTGTTAATATTTTTTTTATGTGCAACTTCAAAAACTTCATTCATTCATTCATTCACCTTCACTGAAACTTCACCACCACCCCATCACCACAAGACGTATGCTCATATTTTTCGTCGCTTTTTTACTGAGAGGGGCTGATAGAGATTGATGACCCTCGGGCTCGCGGGTCATTGAGCTTACCCGATTACCCGGCCGGAGGGGATTCGCATATATCCAAATTACGCTGATGGACGTTTCTTACCAGGATAACTATCCGGTAATAATCCCCTAAACGTAGTAAGTACAGTTTGAGACGAAATCGCGACTTAATTTTCGTTGGTTAGTAGGTTAAGTTGGGTCTTTATTAAGCCATCATTATTGTATTATGATTATTATATTATTTTAATTACATAACGCATTTTGTTTTTTTTTTGATAAGAGTACAATGTGGTGTCAAATTTTATCTAAATTTTATAGGGACTATGTAGATAGATATTATAGAATAGAATACCCTTTATTGCACATAAAATTATAACAATAGATTATTATGTAGGTTGGTTCAAAGGCTTAAAAACTACAGTAAATTAATCCTGTGTATTTGATATTTTTTTTAATCATTCATTCATTTTTATTTGCGCAACCCTTCAATATGCATTTTCACAGTAAATTTTTAATCATGATCGCGAGTGACTCTGAAAATGGACAAAATATGCAGTGACCCGATTTTTGGCCCATAAGTGTATGATGTAACGATACGGCCTCGATGAAAATAGCGCAGCTTAAATATTAACCCTAAAATTCGAGCCTACAATTTTATCGCCCGGCTTTTGTGTTGTCGATGTAGCGCACTATGTTAACCCGAGAATGTTTAACCGGGGACCTATTAAAAATAACATCAAATATGCTAAATACGGCGCTCTTTTGCCTCCCCCACATCCACAGGTGCATTCGAGTTTTCGACGCTACTGGCAGTCAAACTAATTAGTCGGGTTCTTTTGAATTTCGAACGGTGAAAAATGAACGAGTGTGAGTCGCGTGCGATGCGCATTTGTCACCGCGGGATGCACCGCCGCCATCTTGAATCTCGTCGAGAGTATTCGACACCGACTGAGTGGCTCATTCACGCGTCTCGTACAAGGGCCGCTATTATATCGCGTGAAAAAATGTGCATTTTCTTTGCGTAATTGGCCGTGAACCCTTGCGCAAGTAGTGTCGCGACGCTTCGTCACCGTTATCTGGGGCGCGTCGCGCAGGGCACAAGATCAATGGCGGTAAAATCATATCGCTTTTGAAATAAATCTGCTCGGCGGGTCTCATCTCTCTGAGATCGGGTTACACCCTCGATTTGTGGTTATTTGCATTTCGCTATAAAATGGCCGCCACGCTTTGGGAGTTGACGTGACGTTGACAGGTGTGCGTTGCGCTGTCAAGTCGTTTTTTGCATAATATTTTAATAGCTGCGCTTTGCATGATTGATAGCGGAACTGTAGAAATACGAGTGTTAGGTCTCTAGGGAGAAGCGTCTTACCATTCTGAATTCAAATCCGTAAATACATCGTGGAAGGGAAATCGGAATCTGTCGTACAATACTACTTTGCAGTAATCCAATTTTACGTTAGCGACGCTCGGCAGGCGAAGTTTTTCGTAGCGAACCCGGACGGGAGTACCTCCACAGGTCAAGCACACTTCGGCCCTTTATACCCAAATAGATATAACAGTGTGTGCATTAGGGAGGGTTGCTTTTCTTCGGAGTTTTTTCGTCGAGAAAGACGGCCCCTTCGACCGCCGCTTCCGGTAGGGTTCGCGCGGATCCGCGATTAAACGCATGTCATTTTGATTTATACACGCAATTATTACACATCACACGGGCGCGGAGCGGTGCTACTCATTTGTGGGGTTTTATTCGAAGGGTCGATGCGACCGACGGAGATGGATACAATTTATCTATATGTGTCCGCAGCAAACAATATTTACATATTACAAGCGTTGGTTGCGGAGTAAAGCAAATATTTGATCGCATCTAATTAATTGCCGCTGCGCTTTTGTACATTTGTAATATGGTTAATGTCGGTCGGCGGTTAGAGGCGTAAAAGGTCGTCACATTGAGCCTCGCAAAAGAGTAAAAAAGCGACATAGCTCCGCAACACGGTCAAGCGAGCACTCGAGTTTAAAACCCATTTACAAATGTAAACGGAGCGGTGCGGGCCGTTCCGACGGCGGCCATCCATCTTGGCGCCGGGCTACATTGACGAACGATGGCCCCGCGATATGCGAGATGACACAATGCGATGACCCCGAATCCATTCCTCGCGAGGCCCGAGTAATAGTTTTTTCCCCACTATCCGTTACTCTCCATATTTTATCGGGCCGCCAGCGTTTTATGAGGGTTATATCGAGAATGTGTCATGTTACGATTCGTTTTCGGCTCTATGTACTTATGTGTACATATTTGATGCAAACGCGGAAAGGATTGATGATGCTTGTCCCATTTTTTCGGGATTGACTCGGCAATCCATTTATTTCGCCGCATTACGGTATGTTTTGTGTGTTGTCGGTTTTCTGAGTTTTCGAGATGTGGGTTTGGGTAACGTTTCGGCTGTGAGTGGGGGGTATTTTGTCGCGATCATGCGACATTAATGACGTCATCGATCAAGTGAAATGACAGGGCGCAGTTGCACCGTCCTGCCCCGAACTATTGTGTCAGGGCGTCGCCTTTGAATTTGTTTTCCGAGAGGCTGCACCTGACTGAATGAGGATATAAGCTCCGTTATATTATACTTAATGCGCAGTAGTTGATGCCCGCGGTAATATTATTCGCTTAAAACACATTATTTTGATATATGGCAAGATATTTTATCGCATTAAGGCTCATTCGTGTGCAAATAATATGAGAATGAGAGCTGCTTTAATGTAATAAGTGTTTGAGCCTAAAATTAATTTTACTTTGTGTTTAATATTAAGTCAGTTAAAAAAAACAATATCATGCGCAAGACCTAGATGATAAAAATATTTTTAGGACTAGATTTAGAGTTCAAGAACGAACTTTGTGAATGAACGAAAAATTAACTCTGTGTATTTTTTTTACAAAAAATAAATTTAAACATATTAATCTAATAAGTACATAAAAACATTAGACTTTTAAAAGATAATTTCTAAAAAGCTATTATTTTATCCAATACCACTGTTATATCATAACTGGAGCACGTATTTTTTTTAATTTTTGTCTTTGGACATTCAATTGTATTATTAATTGTACATACAATACATACAAGCTATATCTCCATGTTCTGCGGCAGCCATGCCGGCGTCAAGTTCCCTCCAGGGAAATCTAAATCTTCCCCAATTTAATCATAAGAAAAATAGCTGCGTCGTTAATTAATTCATTATCTTACTAAGGTTTCTGTCTTCTGGAAGACCTCTAAAAGTATATAATTAAAATATAAATAATTGTATTGAGGTACGGTAATTAAATTATTATGTTTCGTCGGAAATTTTATACGATATTGTAGAATAAAACTGTTAGAGAGACCTCATGTAATTTAACGTTTTCAGCGGGTGCTTATTTTTATTAAATTGAAATAATTGTTTTAAAAATTTAGGTAAGTCATACATACATATAATCACGTCTATATCCCTTGCGGGGTAGACAGAGCCAACAGTCTTGAAAAGACTGATAGGCCACGTTCAGCTTTTTGGCTT
This sequence comes from Amyelois transitella, assembly GCF_032362555.1. Taxonomy (NCBI): domain Eukaryota; kingdom Metazoa; phylum Arthropoda; class Insecta; order Lepidoptera; family Pyralidae; genus Amyelois; species Amyelois transitella. The sequence goes on from NC_083509.1 coordinate 11,470,629, forward strand.
GATGAAAGAATTGAGAATAGAATAGGTAAGAAATGTAATTCAAATTTATGGCGGGATACGGTTTCAGTCAGTTATAAACTTTATTTTCACACTGAATATTAAACACATTTAACACTTCTTTTCGGAGGCATTTTTGGACTTGTCACGTCCTCTGCATACTTCTTTCGCTTCATTGACATTCATCAATCTTTTCATGCCAACTTGTTATCTAAAGAAAATCTCTCTATCAGCACAGTTTTGAACCTAATTCGACCTATTTAACCATCGGCATTTCGGCAACATGCAAATGAGATATTATTTCACCCATGACTAACTGACTCGATTACTAATCGAAATCTCACGTCCCGTCACCCTAATTCGCAAATCGATAAGCCAAACGCCAAATATAAATAACTACATGGCACAGAATTAGACGGGAGATAAAGTTTGTTTATATACATACATACATATGGTCACGTCTATATCCCTTGTGGGGTAGACAGAGCCTTGAAAAGACTGATAGGCCACGCTCAGCTATTTGGCTTAATGATAGAATTGAGATTCAAATAGCGACAGGTTGCTAGCCCATCGCTTAAAAAAGAATCCCAATTTTGTAAGCCTATCCCTTAGTCGCCTTTTACGATATCCTATTCTTTTTTGTACCGGTCTGGTGCCGGGAACCACACGGCACATTATATGACGATAATTAACATAAACACGTTTTTCAATTTGTTTATATGACGATAATTAACTTAAACACTTCTTCCTTTAAGGGATAGACAGAGTCAGTAACTAGTCTCAAGCCAACGGGGTGACTAAAAATACATTTACAGACATAGAAACGTATTAATATTATAAACTTTATTAATAGAATTTGTGAACGTGTGTATTATCTTAAAAAAATAAAACTACGAATATAGAGAGAGTACAATGAGCGAGCGTCATATTATGTTTTCAAAATATGAAATATGTAGTTATATTTATTTAAATATATGTAAGAAATATGTACAGAAATAGGTATACTTATTTATTTAAATGTTAAAGCAGAAATTTAACGTGTTTAGTTTATAGTCACGTCTATGTTCCCTGCGGTGTAGACAGAGCTAACAGTCTTGGAAAAACTGAAAGGCCACGTTCAGCTGTATGGCTTTATGATGGAATCGAGATTCAAATAGTGACAGGTTGCTAGTCCATCGCCTATAAGATACAAAGGAATCATTATTGAAAACGTTTTGGTAATGTGCACATTATATTTTGTCTTTCTATTATAAGTGGTTTAGGCTTACTGAGTAAATTGCCCATGAGTTACGTACATATTAGCAATTTATTGCGCTGACATGAATCGATCTGAATATATTAGATGTTTCATTGAGAAACATCTTATGTTATGATTTCAGAAAACAGATAATCGCGGATAAACATACATACAAGTTAAAATGAGAAACACTTTTGTCGTTTGAAGGTGGTAAAAAAATTTAGTCATGCAAGTCATATTTAGGTTGGAAAACCCGTTTTCAGATAAAAGTTAATTTCTCTTTTTTAAATTCTTAATTTTATTGCATTTAAACTTCCATGAGAAGAAACATGGCTTCAGTTATGAAATGTCTTAACACATATTTAAAAAAACCTTTGCATATCGAATTACTTACAATTTCTTTCGGCAACATAGAAAAATAAACCTGACATCGCGACTGATACTTAATCCGTACAAATTGGCCATGTCAAACGTAAAGCTTAAGAATTGTATCACTCCGAGACAATGTGAGAGAAATAAATAAATGTATCACGTAAGCCTAGTAACTTGACGCTAGGTAGTCTGTCCCGGACAATGAGCGCAGTCCGGGCGGATTCAGAGTGATTGGATTTGTCCCGGACGACGGTCGGACGACGCGGTCGGACGGTCGGCACCGACTTCCTAGAACGTTAGGTGTTTTTTAGAGGTTTCGAATGCTGCGGAAATATCGAGTTTGCTACATTGTTTTTTGACTGAAATGATTTGTTTATTAATTTCACCAAAACTAAGTCTATATTAACAATGCGATGAACTAGTAAGTATCTTAATTATAACTTAGAATAAACAACGTGCCGTGTGGTTCCCGGCACCAATAAAAAAAAGAATAGGATCACTCCGTCTCATTCCCATGGATGTCGTAAAAGGTGACTAAGGGACTTATAAACTTGAGATTCTTCTTTTAGGCAATGGGCCAGCTACCTGTCAAGGGATATAGACGTGATATATTATGTATGGATGTAACTTTAAAAGTCAATTTACTATACAGTTCTATTATCATAACATACAAAAATATATATTTCCATTTTTAACATACGCAAACTGAATGAGGATTTGGAATACCTTTATTACTTTTTTTAATAGAATTAGACGTAGGGTCGTAACAATGGGGGACTTAGCTTAATCTAGTGGCCAAATAAAGGTGTGAGTTACAGCCTGCGAGGATTAAAATTGACTTTTTTTTTATAAAAACGGGCAATAAAGTGCGTCCCCACGGCGGGAAAACGCAATTCACAACATTTCATATTTTCTCCTTATGTTTTTCTTTGCTTGTGCGTTATTAAGTGATGATGGTAAGTATTTCAAATAGAATTTCCATATTGAACTGGTGGTCGAGAGATTAGCTTTTGACCTAGAAATTTTTCCTCAAATATTTTTACCTCACATTCGTGCCAAATGGGTAGCTTCTTGTAAGAATTGTGTTTAGTTTTGTAAGATGAATTGTAAGAATGCCAATCATTTCCCAACTTTTAATTTTCATGACGGCATCATGGTTTCTAAGGACTAGTACCTGGTAAGAGGCGACGGGAAAGAAATAATTCTCCGCTATAAAATTCATCTCTCCTCTTATGGGTCTACTGGAAGAGATTTCTATTGAAATAAGTTGCACCTTTGTAATAGAATTACTGTATTAAATGCTCCTGTATATAACTTTGTGTACAAAAATAAACAAATAAAAGAAATAATCAATTAATCTGCCTGAAGTTAAAATCTCACAAGAATATCGTGCAAAATATTGAAATTCTGTAATGGACAAGAGATGAAAGTGCACTTCACATATGTTTGCTCACAGCTCTCCGTGTTTATTGAGGACCACAAAAGATGCATAATCGGGCCAGAGCCGAGGACGTGATAACATTATTCCGATGAAAAATGTATCGGGCGGTACAAGTGCTGGATCTCGGAGGCTTGCGATGACTAGTTTTGTTGGAACGCTAGACAGCGCGTAGTTTAAAATTGGTGTTCAGAAATGATTTCATAATATATTTAAAACAAACTTAAAAAACAACTGGACTATAATTGGCAGACATTTATAACCTAATACCTAATAAAAAAAATTCAAATAAAGGCAATAAAGACTCTATACTCTCGACTATTTAAATTAAGAAAAAAATTAACAGATAAAGAAATAAATTAACCCGAATTTTTATAATTATACGGGACAGTTGTACCTTTAAACAATCATTTTTGCCATTTGATATTCTGTACAGAAATAACTTAACATAAAACACACTGAGGCTCTAGTGACACATTCACACTATTGGTTCATTTAAGAGACAGAAAATATAATGACACTATCTAGCGTTAACGTTTAAATAGATCATTGCAACATCCGAATAAATAAAGCCGAGCGGGGCGCGAGAACTTGCAAAAAATCCCCATTTACAGCCGCTCGGCCGCGAATATAAAATATTGATCCCGGCGGGAATTTATGAAAACATAAAAATGCGGAGGTGCGAATCGGCCCCTGATGGAATACCCATGTACATACTTACTGTCTCGAATACGTACCTCACCCGGGTATTATACCCGTCCACATTTCTTGAGGATTAATTTCGTACGATTCGCGCAGGTACGATATCTCTTGGAGATGGCTTCGTAATTTCGATACCATTTTATTGCGGGCTTCAATTTACTTTGCGTCATAATCAAACGTGATCCCGCCTCAGCTCGGATTATTGGAATTCGGAATTTAAAATACTGATGATTGATATTGATGTTTTTTCGATAATTTTTTCTATTGCCCGTCTTTTTGCTGGTTTGGTAGTGAACAAAATACTTAAATGACTCAGCTCTTCTTTTCTAAGTCAATCAAGTCAAAGGAAAGGCTTATACTTGGAACTAAAAGGTTGCAAACTTTTCTGAATCTCAATTCTGTCTCTGTCTATATTTTTTTGATTTTTTGATTAGATTTAACTGCTGTGACTTCAATAAGTGATACCATGTATCCAATTTTGAAAATAAATCTATTCTATTCTATTCCACAAGATACAAACATATACTCACGTCTTTTTCCTTTACGCGGCAGAAAGCGCCAACAGTCTCAAAAATGACTTAACTCAAAAGCAGTATTCACTTGGATAGGTGTTCTTGTACAAATAAATAAATATATACGGGAAAAATTACACTGATCGAGTTAGCCTCGAAGTAAGTTCGAGACTTGTTTTACGAGATACTAACTCAACGATACTATATTTTATAATAAATACTTATATAGATAAACATCTAAGTCCCAGGCCAATTAGAAAAAGTTCGTTTCTCATCATGCCCTGGCCGGGATTCGAACCCGGGACCTCCGATGTCACAGACAAGCGTACTACCGCTGCGCCACAGAGGCCGTCAAGCCGCCGCCGAATGGCTGACAAATGGGGGATGTTACTTCAATTCTCACACATGTTCAAATTGATAAAAATTTCGATCAATACTAGGTCCGAGATTCCTTCTGTAAGGGGCAGCGTGGCCACCCGGGGCACGCTTTGTCCGCAAAAAATGAGAAAGTGTGCTCACCGCCCGCTGGTAATCTTATTTACTCGAAAAGATAAATTATAGCGATCGACCACTATTATAAATGGACGATTATTTGTGAATGCGAGATAACTAGTGGGCAGCGAGTATTTGTATATATCGATTCGAATTATTATGCGTTCAGTAACATATGAAAATGAATGATAGCCATATTACAGTTTCCAGGTAGGGTTTATTTTGTAAAATTTGTGTAAACTGATGTTTAATTAACTTTATACGTATATATATCTGAATATAGATTCTATTAATCAGATAAACATTCGTTCTTCTTCTATTGGCCTAATAGAAATTGAAATAATATGGCACTAAATGATAAAGGCGTTACCTAACTTTTTCACGGAAATATACCAAAAATTACAAAATGCTCGATTTTTCTTCAACGCTAACCTTTGATTTTAAAAAAGCGAGTTTTAATATACCTATTCAAGTTCAAATGTTAATTTGATAAACTACACTACTTTACTCGTAATTTATACATCCTATTTGAAATATTTCATCGCATATCACCGAGTGACGGGTTGGCAGCCGTCGAAACCCTGATAAAGGACGCAATGTGTTGAAGTTATTGACAATTAGATCATACAATTTATATCTGGAATTAATATTCTAAATGTGGTTCGGCCGTGTGGTTCCCGGCACCAATAGAAAAAAGAATAGAACCACTCCATCTCTCTCCCATGGATGTCGTAAAAGGCGATTAAGGGGTACGCTTATAAACTTGGCATTCCTCTTTTAGGCGATGGGCTAGCAACCTGTCACTATTTGAATCTCAATTCTATCTTAAAGCCAAATAGCTGAACGTGGCCTATCAGTCTTTATAAGACTGTTGGCTCTGTCTACCCCGCAAGGGATATAGACGTGATTATATGTATGTATGTATGTAATATTCTAAATACTACACTGACATGTTTGTACTTATGATCAAAGTTGAAAGGTTTCTGTCTTCCTCCATACATTTGTCCCTGTTACATCCTCACCTCTCTGGAGAGAATCCTGGATCGGGCAAATCAGGTATCACACAAAGCGACTTCCATTTGACCCCCGCAAATTTTACACGGGGAACGTGACTCATATAAGGTCTGGGTTACACAGCTAGTGCAGGTTTCCTCACGATGTTTTTCCTCACCGTAAGACCATTAGTTTACACTCACAGGTTTACTTTCTATAAACTGCATTATCCTTTTGGCGTCAAGCAAATGTCGATCAACGAAACAACAATAAAAAACATAACATATAGGTAATCACAACTACGGGGCAGACAGAGCCAACAGTCATCAAAAAACTGAAAGGCCAAGCCCAGTTGTTTGGCTCCATGAAAGAATTGAGATTCAAATAGTGACAGGTTGCTAGCCCATTGCCTAAAAGATATTATAAAAAATATGAATTACAACGCCTTTTTTGTTTCTTATTTACTCCCCAGTATATAAGAAACAAAAATATCGCTTAAAAATAAATCATATCTTTTTCTATAAGGAATATCTATAAAAAAACCTTAAAACAATTAAAGTTACACGGAAAATGTTTTCATGGCGCCTGGATTTATAGTATCTGGAGTTGAAAATAAGGTAGATTTGTTGAATCCACACAAATAATACTTGTCAATCAAACGAGCTGATGTTTCGTGAAAAAACATCATTTCTCTTGTTGTTTCTTTCTGTTTCATTTAACGTCGAGATTAGGTTTTTGATAAAAATAAAGAATATAATATTTCTATAACTATTATGGCCTTCCCTACTAACTTCAGCTTAATCTTGGACCAATCTCGGTTCAATTTAAAACCACAGTGTCAATTTTATTTCGTCTTAGTCCACATGTATAATGCTTTGAAATTAACTGGCAAAAATTTTACATCTGGCCGTCTGAATCTACCCTTATTAACAAACAATACAACCAATAAATAATTAGCATTCTACACTATCTCCCCTATCATTGTTACATTCGGAAATTGCAACGCGCAAAAAAAAGATATAAATTATTCCAACAATTTCAATAAAGCCACAATTTCACAGGGGCGTCGGCGCGAACTCGCGAGTGTTACAATTTAATAGAACTTCAAAAGGGCTGCTGATTCCACCACAATTCTATCAGCTTAGCACGGATCCGGGGCATTATGCGTATAAAAAGCGGTTATCACGAGTGCGCCCCTCGAGCCGGGCCTGGGGCGGGCGCGGGGGGCAAGATACCCACCCTAGCTACATCCTTCGAAGAACTTTTTCGGCTGCCACAAACTACATTGCGGTTTTAACGCGAGAAAAGTCAGTTGTGTTTCACCACGGGCGCTCAGTCTACCACGAAGTATATTGACACTCCTTTGTGCTAGTAATAACTTACATACGTGTCTTTATTATCTGTTTGAACGAGAATATTATATAGGGAAATGCAGCGATGGCGTTCACTGCAACTCTGAAAATATTCCTTACATAGAGCGCAATTTAGTGAGTTGGACGCGGAATGAAAATGGAGGGAAAAGAAAATGTTAAAGGTTTATATTTATAGTTTCAATTAGCGGCTGCGGCACGCGCCGCTTGTTTGCTGAAAAAAGCCTGAGTAGGTATATCGGCCGGCAAGTTTTCAATTGTGAAAAACGCAAGAAAAACTCCGCATTGAATTAACGCACGTATAAAATTCATCGCGCGAAAATTACGACAGCGTAAAAGGCGATCGTCAACGAAATTTAATTCGGCATTCGCGGCGCAACGGCTCATTTGCGCGGGAATTATCAACGCGTAAAACGTTTAATGTGGCCACTTGGAAAAAACGACACGCTTGCAATTAAAATCGTGGGATTCCGCAGCGATTCAGTGCGACTATTTAGCGACTATTACGTCGCCTCACCGGCCATTGTCCGATGGCGATTAAGCAGGACTACAATGGCTCCAATCCGACCTCTAACGAAGCGACTTCGGCAATTTCCGCCTCGCCCGCTCAAAGACGTAATTTGCGGTTGCGAAAATTGTAGTCACCACGAATTTTGACGGCGGCCGCCGAAGTTGGGAGTGCAGTCGTTTGAAAGTCGACCTTCGCAGGGTTAAGTCGAGTTGGGAAGTTCGGGGAGCGGTCGGGTTAATATTACCAGGCCCACTCTATTGGCTCCGAAACTCGGGATAGCGTTAGCAGGGTTGAGAGGACGTGTGTGGTGTTTTCAAATTTTATGATGACTTTATTCGGTAGTAACTCGAGATATATTTTGGCTATGAATGTGGATGAAGCGAAGGAAGTATGCAGAGATCGTGGCAAGTGGAAAGATGTAGTCTCTGCCTACCCCTCCGGGAAAGAGGCGTGATTTTATGTATGTATGTATATTTTGGCTGTGTGTTTTTTGAGAGAGTAGTAAAGAACTGATATCAATGAATCCATGCATCGTGAAGGACAACTAAGAAAAATATAGGCAAGGTGAACAAAGCTTCATAAACAAGGAAAACAAACTGATTTGATTTTGGTCTAGTTTGTGATTCTCTTTGTGTAAAACCAATAACCAAGTCAATCCAGTTAGTCAAGTTGACCTCAATACTGCCACAGCATTAATATAGGCGTGGATGCAACAGGAAATAATTATAATCAGATAATACTTCTAACGTCGACGTTTCTTGAGCGTTAAAATCTGATACTAATCGCTGATTTAAACAATTTTCTCATTTCAAAAAAGAGAAATTTTCATACAAATTTGACTTGCCCTTTTTCAATACCAAAGGAGCGGATTTCCCAAAAAAAGTCTAGTGGACGTTTCCTTGTTACAGTTCCAGTTAAATTTATCTATATAGGTAAGCTAAATCTATTTTTTATATAAATTGTATGTACTACGTTGTATTTTGTTAAATATACTAATAAAAAAAAATAGATTTCGAGATTTTGAGAGAGTATTTTTCGCTTTTATATCTTTTAGTATATAAAATTCTCGTGTCAAAATGTTTGTTTCCGTACTCCTCCGAAACGGCTTGACCGATTCTCATGAAATTTTGTGAGCATATTGAGTTGGTCTGAGAATCGACCAACATCTATTTTTCATACCCCTAAGTGATAAGGGTTGTCCACCCTTAACATTTAATTTTTTTTACTAGAAATTACTTAAAAAATATTTTTATGGCAAAACAACGTTTGCCGAGACAGCTAGTATATATATATATATATATATACAAATAACTTTCTCAACGCCTCATTCGTAGAGACAAAGAGAAGCTGCGCTATAATCGAAGGTCTTGTAATTTATGAAGACCAGGGCACCCGGTAATTACTGTCACGAAGTGCCCTTTGCTGGGGCCGATGACGGCGTAAACTTAGCCAATTTCGCTACACGCCGACAATTTTGCCGTGTGGTTCCCGGCACCAATACAAAAAAGAATAGGACCACTCCATCTCTTTCCCATTGATGTCGTAAAAAGCGACTAAAGGATAGGCTTACAAACTTGGGATTCTTCTTTCAGGCGTCCACGGGAAAGAGATGGAGTAGTCGTATTCTTTTTTCAATTGGTGCTGGGAACAACACAGCACATTATTAACAAAAAAAATCACTCACAATTATTTTGAAATACTATAGTTTTGAAGTCAAAGCATAACTTTAATCATAAGTTCTGGCCTGATTGACATAATTATAACGTGACAGAGTGGTCGTTAGCACAATTGGCATTGCCACGGCATCCATTTGCATTAGAGCTATTAATTAGCGTAATGCACTTTTCATTGCGGTCGACTATTTGTTTTAACTCTGTATGCTGTTTTGTTAACAGTTTGTGAAGTTGACTGACTGACTACCGACTGGCTGGGCTGTTTTTGGACCTATAAATATGACGTACTAATATTTGTAGGTTTTTTTAAATAATCATATATATACGTCCTAATTTTTATTTGACATTATCAAAGCTAAGCTTAAAACATATCTTTAGTTTTTACGGCGTTAAGAAAAAAAATTCTACCTATAGTTAAAAGGATATATCCTTGGGTATTTGGGAATTGGCGTTGTAATTCACATATTTTATATTAGCATTATAAAAACATAATATATGTATATAGTACATAAATAGGTAAATAACTCAGATGATATTAGTTTGTCAGGTCAAGGCACTGATACAACCTTTCATGATGAGAGTTATGATTCTGGAATCTGGATGAAGCGAATGAGGTATGGAAGGATCGGGGAAAGATATAGTCTCTGCCTACCCCTCCGGGAAAGAGGCGTGATTTTTTGTAAATACTACTCTAATGAGAGAGAATGACAAGATGTTTTTTTTTCTAGAAACTCACGTGTATGAATGAATTCCCGTGGAAAGTCTAGAAAGTTAAAAAGGAAATCATGTAAACCATGCTTTTCTTGTTCTTGAAGACTGTAAACATGATAGCTATGGTTACCCGACCGCCATAAAATGTCGTAGTTCGACAATAGCAGCTTGGTTATCAAGCGCCTCGTTAAATTTGAACAATAACGTAGCCTGAGTTACAAGTCTGTCTAATGTATGTTTAGAAGCTTAAGACCTTCAACACAAGAAATATATACTTATTTCGCGAATCATGCCCAAATACTTAATAATATGTTGGGTAAGAAAGTATAACCCTCAGAGTGCTCTTAAAGCTTTGATTAATTATAACAAAATAATAAAATGAAATTGACATAATATTTATATCAAAATGCAGGTCGTCTATATTTTGTAGAGATATATTTTGTAAGTTATTATTTATTTATGTAGGTATATTTCAACGTAGTATGTATTTATATTGTGTTGATATTAGGTTTAGATATATTTATGCTTTGCATTTTATTTTATACGTACTGCGCCAATCGCCTTTCTATTTTAATTTCCTCCCACCCTAAGGTTGACTGGTAGAGATTGCTTCAGCGATAAGTCCGCCTTAGTACCTCATTACCTGTGTTTCTTTTTTCTGCTATTCTTTCTCTTATAGTGCAATAAAGAGTCTATATATCTATCTATATTTCAGCATTCAAACGTTTATTTATCTAGCGTTCTGTGCGTGTATGACAACAAATCCCATTTCTGTCGAGTGCAACGAATTGTTACTAAAATTCAATTCCATTTTGATAGTGGAATTTGCCGGGGCGCGCTTGCAATTAGGGTGGGACGTCCCGGCGTCCCAATGTCCCACAAGTCCCGTCTGAGAGAGCCTTTAGTGACAATAATTGAGACGCAGTTAAACTGATTGCTATTTAAAGGGTTTTGTGTTTTTAAATGCTCTTAACTTATGATCTGATAGAGTTCTCACCCTCCAGGCATGTCCTGATTGTCCTTGGGGAAGAACTGATATTCTCCGGGGAATCCAAGGAGGTGGACTGAAATACAGTTGGGGAAATAGCTGAACTTTGACTTTGTATTTTTTATCAATGAACTTAACGCTCCTTTTTTGGGCACAGATTAAAAAACACGGAGGTCAAATCTAATGAAGGAAGCCCTAACACAAGCTGACCGGCTTTTGTTTCGGAGTTGTCCACGTGATAAATGCGATATCTGCTTCTAACGGGCATGTATGTACATACCATTAATTTAAAAAAATGTATTTACGCAATTTGCGTGATCGTAAAAATCATTTGTGCACACATTTAGCCGGCGGCACCAAAAATCCGGAATCAGGTTAACGGGCCATCGGGGAAATAAAATTAATTACTTATTTTACAACCGAAAGTTTTTCCTTATTTGCGCACGATGGCGCCACCTGCGGCCCGAACTGCGGGCTATATTTAGCACTTCGTGACGTCATAAAGGTTGCGTTAATGGCGGTTTTGTTTTGGAAATTGTGCAACTGATTCAAGGACATTCTTTTGATCTGTAGCTGAGAAAAAATTTTGTTTGTTTGTTTGTAATATCTTTATTGCATAGAAATTTACACAGTTTTTTTTCATTACGAAATGATTTTGGTTTTTTTCTTTTGTAGGACCATATCATCTCTTGTAGGTTATGTCACTAAATATATGAAATACATTCATATAAACACGTCTATATCCCTTGCCGAGTAGACAGAGCCTTGATGAGACTGATAGGCCACGTTAAGTTGTTTGGCTTAATGATAGAATTGAGATGCAAATAGAGACAGGTTGCTAGCCCATCGCCTACAAGAAGAATCAAGCAAGTTTATAACCGTATCCCTTAGTCGCCTTTTACGACAAATCCATGGGAACGAGATGGAGTGATCCTATTATTTTTTATTGGTGCCGGGAACCACACCTATATGAAGTAAGTTTGTATTAATTTAGTATTGGGATTCCTAAATTAATACAAACTTACGCAAATTAACACTTCATGCATGTACGGTCGGTGGCAAAGGAATATGACAGTGTCGATTTATATGGAAAAGTGGTCACGTTTCTCCGCCCCGACTGTACCTTAACCTCTACATTAACGCTTCAATATTTATCACAAAAAGCGCAAGACGGGCTTTAATAGAGGCCGTTGTTTAATGCTGCTTTTGCATGGTTAATGTCCATGAAGGCATTATTTCACAGTGTGCTGGAAGCGAGGAGTTTATTCAGTATTTAACTGCACAATCGCTACTCGGTCACGGAAGGCGGCTGCTTATCCTGGCGAGATAGAAAAGTACCGCGTTGGATAGTTGGAGCCAGTGTTGGTCCAATGTTGGCTTATTTTTGAGCGAATAAAATTATACAAGTGCCGCCTCAGATAGTGTAGCCAATGTTGACCCAATGTTGGTTGATGCTTTAGCGAATTAAATATTACAAGCTCTCCGCTGAAGATGTGAGGAAAGATACTTCATGTTCAAGTCTGTGATTTTAGTCGGTTAATTTGTCTGTCTGTAATATAGAATACTAATTTGAAATCTAAATATTTTTTTACATACTAAAACTTATAATAAAATAATGTAAAGTAAAAAAAAATACTGTAATTTCTGCATAAATACAAGTTAAACCGTGTGGAAAATAACTTGCTGTTTCAAAACGGTACGCACTATAAACCAACATCGGCCAACATTGGCGCAAACGTTGAAACAATGCAAAGCGTTGGCAACCGTAATACTAAATAATTAATGGGAGATCTTGCGGTTCCGCCCCTTATATTAAAACATGGCCTTCCTTTGCGGCGCAGTCGGGTAAAAAGCTATATTGAGAGATAACCTCAGGGTGTACATTTTTAATAGAGCGCGTAAGGTCTTCGGTGAAAATTGGTCATCAGCAGCCGGTATAACAAAGGTTTGTAATGTGTGTAAATTTATAAATCGGTCGATTATTTTTAAAACTTCATACAAAATAAATTTACATTATAATTATAAAGAAAAAAAAAACATTTGCATTACATTAAATTAAAAAGAAGTCTTAAAAATATATTAAACACATTTATATTTATTTTTCGCAAAGTTAGCTTTAGGTTTTCTGTTCTTGACCAAATAACATTATGGCTGTCACAAACATGTAAGAAGAATATATATATATATTTTATTATTATTGTTTATTAAAAAACACTAATTTAAATGGACGCGCTCTGCTACGGCTACCTACACTAACGCTACGGGACATATAAATTAACTCAGCAGATATATGAATTCGAATATATTACGGTTTTGTGCGAAAGACTATGCGGGCACGAAGTGTGTTTTGAATGTTTCGTTTGCGATAAAGAATACTGTCCCGAATGTACTTTGTTATATTAACCATTTTGTTTAAATGTGAATTGAATACTATGTAAATTTTATTCGGCTGAGCCGTTTCCGGCAGAATAGTGTTAGGTTAATCTTTATTTTCCTAGGAATGTAATTTTATTTTTCAAACTTATCAGTTAGACAGCAAGATTGCGTAGTACCTATATGTTTTATATCATTTTACTATTACACTGAAAAAAAATTTTGCAATGATTGGCAGTGGCAAGAACTGTCACTAACTTAAAAAAAGAAATTTCATATTAAATTTGGAACAGAATTCATATAATAATAATATAACTAATTTAAAAAAAAAATCACATTGTGAAAACACACAATTGACGTTTAAGTACAAACCTACCATAATAAAATTTTATATTTTTCGAAAGGTATTCCATTTTTAAACGTAACAATGGACCTTATATTTCGTAATTAAAAAAAAAGTAACCCACTAAGCCGTCGGGTAAGGCATCGTTTCCACTTACAATGCTGTACGTACCGACCAATCGATGCTCGGAAATTACTTATAAGCAGCACACGGCCCATCAGATAGCGGCTTTCGTCGCTTCACGCGACTTGATTGATGCCTTCATTGGTGGTCGACGAGGTTAAAAGCCTTTTCAACTAAGACCGATAAAGGACGCCTTCGTATTTTAAATTTAAAAAGTATTTGTTTTTTTTTTCACGGGAGTAGGCATTATTTGATTTGTACAGTTAGTCAATCACCTATTTATTCATGAGTTTAGTCATGGATATTAAACGTATCATAACTTTTTCTTTCTACAACGCTACCTTACATATTTTAAAATATGCTATGATTATAAAGAGGTATAAGTAATGTATGAAAAATAATTATAAGCACAACTAAATAATAGAACTAAAAAAAGGGTCTAAAGTTGTTTAAAGTTTTAATAAAAGTCAGGCGAAGACTACTCGAAACAGACGAGCTTGAATGAAGAGAGTTATGAATGTGTATGAAGCGAAAGAAGAATGCAGGGATCGTGACAAGTGGAAAGATGTAGTCTCTGATTACCCTCCGAGAAAGAGGCGTGATTTATGTATGTATGTATTTGTTATATAAGTAAAACATTTTCGCAAAAATTTGATTACATACTATCGAAACTTTTAATATTCACTGTTTCAAAGACCCAAACCTAAATATTACAAAGTTAATGAGCCTAAAAATGTCGGCAAGTCGTCCGGAAAAGTATAAATAAAAAAAAAAAAATACGTTTTGGCAAATTCAAAATACAGCAATGAAGGGGTTGCGAATCCTTACTCATTACAAACTTTTCGACGCTTAATGAAAATCTTATTGGGGCGCATTGCAGTGGGGCTGGGCAGGGTTGACTAACATTTTTCTATCTTTCTATATATAAATATAGTGTCACGATGTATGTCATTGATAAACCCTGAAATTCAGGCATACATACATACATATACTCTTGCGGGGTAGACAGAGCCAACATATTTGAAAAGATTGAAAGGCCACGTTCAGCTGTATGGCCTAATGATGGAATTAAGATTCAAATAGTGTCAGGCAAAAAATTGTGTCACGATGTTTAACAATAATGAACTCTGAAAATTAATTGACCAACAGTCTTAAAAAGACTGATAGGCCACATTCAGCTGTGTGCTATGCTTAATGGCGGAATTCAAATTCAAATACCGACTGGTTGCTAGCCATCGCCTATAAGAAAAACCCCAAGTGAATAAATAATATTGTAGCGAAATCTTGTGGCGAAGTCACAAAAATAAAAAATAGAATCACGCGACGCTTTCAGTCAAAAACAGCGAAAAAACCTAAATCGAGCCGAATCATCGCTCCCGCTACAATATTATGAAAGAACAGTTTGCAATTATGATATAAAAAGCAATATCATTTATACTTTTTAAAAAAAATCTTAAAAAAACCGACAACCCTATCTGAGGAGCAGAAATGGGGCAGCTAAATATATTACAGTTGGATCGCTGCCTTTGATTCGTCACATCAAAGAAGATTCGCCCGTTCAGAGCTAAATCGAATCATCTTTGTTCCTAGACTTGTAGGTAAATTTGCAAAGGGCAAGGATATCAGAGTGCTTGATACACTGCGCCGGCTCAAAGAGATTTGTGTCTCAATTGCATTAAATAACTGGATTATACGGATGCAAGTGCGTTGGTCCTTCGTGCGTGATATGGCGAAGATAAGAAATTATTTCCTATGCTGTGGGAACAAATAAAAAAAAAAGGACCACTCCATCCCTGTTACATGGAGTCCTTAAAGGCGTATGAGATAGGCTTACAAACTTGAGATTCTTCTTTTAGGCGATGGGCTACCGACCTGTTACTATTTGAATCTCAATTCTAACATTAAGCCAAACAGTTGAATGTGGCCTATCAGTATTTTTTTATGACTTTTAACTGTGTGTACCCCTCAAGGGATATAGACGTGATTATATGTATGTTTGTATATTTCTTAGCTGTCTACTATTAAATTGAAATTTTTAGATTCATTTTAGCAGGTAGATTTGGTGGGCGATGGGTCACCCCGTTGAGAGCGGCCGATCCGGGAATGTGAGTGAGGGTAGCTCATGCTTCTAGCACGAAATCAGGAGGCGAAGGCACCGTGTGGTTTAAGTAGCTTCAATCCAAGGTCGGGTAGACGAAGGTCTTCTCGCACGTTAAAAAAAAGAAGCCAGATGAAAACCTACTTGGAAAACACTTAACTTAAAAATCATTGGTTCGTTTTTCAAAAGAACAACAAAGCTACATAAGAATAAGTTCTTCTTACAGCAAACGAGGCACTTCTCTTTGCAAGACACTTAATACCCAACTTCCAACCATTTAAAGCTACTATGAACCGCATAAAAACAAAAGTAATCATAACACGCGAGCAAGCTCCAATAAAACTAAAGATAACGCGGCTCCCTGCGATATTAAAAATTTAAAGCACGTCGAAACGGCACACACTGGAGATTTAAAAGTAGCAATTCAGCAGTATTTGCCCAAGAGGCCGCCGAGGCAATAAAGCAGGTTTGGGTTAATTCCGTTGCTGGCAGCGCTGCGGTGTTAAAAACTAAACCAATATACTTCTTAAAATTACAACGGTGGAGGGTTATGCAAGCGAACGTGACCTCGGTTTTGGCAAGCACCCGACGGGCCGGGAATCACCCACGTTGCGGCGGCCAATGGAAATATTTTATGTGACACTTGTTTCAAATTCTCAACTCTGTGACTGCAATGTACAAGCACACTTTTAAACGCTTACACGGATTATAGTGTAACAAATCTTAGTGGGCTTTTTAAACTTTTCATCTTTTTGTTACCATTTTCGCCACGTAATGAATAGGTTTTCGGCTAAAAATATTAGATTTTTCTTTTAGACGACGGGCTGAGAACCCGTCTCTATCTGAATCTCAATTCTGTCAATACGGCATCTACATGTATTGTAATTTTCATGTAAATTCAGCGAAAATCGTTGAGTGATTTCGGTTTTGCGTTCGTATAAAAGTAAGACATGTTTTCTTTTTGTAAAAATAATTTAAATAGTACCCAAAAAGTCCAATATATTCATAATTCTATCATGCCATTTATAGCTCCATAAAGTGGTCCGCGAAAAATATTAAATTAAATCAAACAAAACGTGCTCTAACATAATACGGATTTAGAGCCTTATTTGGGCGTGCCCTGCCGGACTTATCATCATAACCTTCAACCCTTAACCTACCCATTTGTTATCCCGAAATTACACAACGCTAGTCCAGTGAACTGGCTCAAACCGGTACGGTGCGGAATATTGAGTGTACAGAATTAGAAACTCTTGGATAAATTCGTTTTGTAAATAACTAAATGTTAAGGTAAATAGAAAGTTTAACATTTTGTCATAGTTCTTACCTAAGTGGAAAAAGTATGTTTTTATGAGGGACTAAATGTTAAGGTGAATAGACAGTTTAACATTTTGTCACAGTTAGAAAACGCTGAAATTAAGATTAATTGATTTTCAGATTGATTTGTTGATTTGACCTTGAGAGTTAATTTTTTTAAAGAAATGAATAAATATTATTTCGAGTAACGAACAGTCCTTTTTATGCCATACTTATTAGCTTTAACATTCGCTTCATATATTTGTTGAAGATTTCAACTTTTAACTCAATCATAATACGAGTAGTTAGAAGAAATAACTTTTTATTTAAATAAAAAAAAAAGATTAGAATAATCACAGAATCCAAAGAAAAAAATTCACCACCCTTTCAAAGCAATATTCAACAAAAACGGTATTTCTGTTCTGTGTTAACTATTTTGCGAACTGCTTTGGGGGCGGTTAGAAATTGTTTCCACAATCGACGTTGGCTGCCTGCCGTGTACGTGGCCGGGGTGCAGATCGCCTCGCCTGGTCCTTGGTGGGCGAAGACCAGTGAACGGGTTGGGAATCTTTGCGGTTTTTGAGGAATTAAATTAGACGTAGAGTAACGTAAATTCTGCATACATACATACATATGGTCACGTCTATATCCCTTGCGGGGTAGACAGAGCCAACAGTCTTGAAAAGACTGAATGGCCACGTTCAGCTATCTTGTTGGGGAAACCTGACGGGGAGGACAAAGTTAAGTTGTAAATTGCGCAGACTAATAGTTACCTACACGGTCAGTTTTCCTCACGATGTCACATACCAGAATGTGCAGCCGTAAGAGCGTCAGTTTGAATTACAATTCATGATGCGTTACTTAACAATTGTCAGTCAATTTCTTGGTATTTTTATATACAATTCTTTGATTGACTATTCCTGGAATGTATTCTTATAACAAATTAAAAATTCCCAAGTTCAGTCGGCCTTATTGAGGGTTTATAAGAATTTTCAATTTGATCTTGTTCTTCCCATTGCGTGGGAGGACAGGTATGACTTGGATTAAAAGGTCGATGAGAGGTGTTCCAATAATTAATGGTGTAACACCTACAGAGGATATTTGTTAGGCCTACGCGGATTATTTGAAACTTTATTGCCGTTATTTGAAATTAACCACATACTTTTTAAACGTATTTTATACATTTATAATCGAGTCTATATCCCTTGCGGGGTAGACAGATCCAACGTATTTTATAACCTTAAAGAAAAAATTGGAGATATGGGTCAGTTTCTTACTTAACTTCAAATTGATAATTGGTAGTTTTGATCTTACAACATATAACTTTGGACAAGACTAATATCTTCAAAAAAAGGTGATAATAAAAATCTGAATGTCTATTTATAAAAACATAACCCAATTATATCGTCAAAATTCCCTAACAATTTGCGTGACTATAAAATAACGACAATTTAAAACGTTTACCACTATTCCTCCAATCAAATATTCATCAATCGGCAGTACTTATACAGTTAAATAAATTACAACTAAAAACAGGTCACAGTAGGTCAGGAATGACCCACGTACAAATATAGAATTATTTAAAAGGCAGAGGTGGCGTAGCTACATGGAATTTGTAGGGTATAAACATGCAGGTTTATTTGTTCACATTAATGGATCAATTAATGTATTGTGTAACATATGTATGTGATACAATTTGGGATTGGCTATATTTGAGTTTACGGTAGCTATAAAGATTTGTGCTAATAAGGAGGTTATTAGACTTGGTTTATTAATAGCTATAACAGTTATGTAATAACGCACAATAGTCTTATAGTAATATTAAACTATAACTTATAATAATTTATTTAATTAAAACAAGCATCTATTACCTACCTAGCAACACTAGCTGGCATTAAATGTCGGAGAAATGTGTTAAATGTATGTCGATTTAGTTCTCAATCCGTTCAGGCCACGATGAAAAATGAACTTATACTGATAAGCCAAGTCTTGAATGTTTATATATCTATTTGCTGGATGAACCATTCATTTGAAAAAGAAGTTAAAATTTCTTTATTTATAACTAAGTTAGTTAATTTTGGTTAACTTTCATCAAATGTTGAATGTTGACAAGAAGGCATGTTGTTATTAAGTACAAGCGATCATATGTTAGTTATTTTGACGGCCTCTGTGGTGCAGCGGTAGAACGCTTGTCTGTGACACCGGAGGTCCCGGGTTCGAATCCCGGCCGGGGCATGATGAGAATAGAAGTTTTTCTGAGTGTCCTGGGTCTTGGACGTTTATCTATATAAGTATTTATTATAAAATATAGTATCGTTGAGTTAGTATCTCGTAACACAAGTCTGGAACTCATTTCGGGGCTAACTCAATCAGTGTAATTTGTCCCGTATATATATATATATGTATATATATATTATTATTTTACAAACGCAGTTTGTCAATCATTATAGCAATTTCCACCTTCGATATGGCCGCTCTAAATGTTCGTATACTCTTTTGGAACCATTGTCTTTAAGATCAGAAGATTTTTAAGCTACAACATTAGGTGCAAACAATATCAAAACAATGTAATAATATACTCCCTTGATCGCCATTATGCCGGCTACTATCACGACCGACACTGATAACGCGCTGCGGGGCTTATCAGCACGGGTATGTATGTCCTCCATCCTGATGTGTAGCCCCTTAGGGATAATGATTTTGAAATGAATATCATAATACCTACCAACAACATTAGGTATCATACACTCACACATTTGTTTGTATGAGTTGTTAATAAAATTGTTTATAGATAAGTATCCATGTGGATGAATGAAATTGGACATCAGAAGTCCAGGGTTACGGGTTTGTATCCGGTTAGGTTATGATTTATTGATTGACCTATGTTTCCATATCTCATTAAACAAGAACATAAGTTTGGCCTTGTTCAATATGAGCTTTTTAGTTCCAAATTTTAACCGATTTACAAATTGAGTCACGAGATTTTTTTTACTACTTTACTAAACAAATGACATAACGCAAAAGTGTATAGAAGGCTGTGCAAAGCTAAAGTCATGTTACTTCTATTTATATTTAATTTATCAACTAAAATACACAAACGGACACAGCCAGTTGATATCGGTCCGAGCCAAAAATAACCGGTTAAAACCGGTTGTATCCGAATGTAACTGGTGCAGTGGTCTGTCTATTATTTTCGCCCTGACTCCCGTATATTCAGCTGTCTGACTTTAAGACATGTTTTATATTTGTCGAGTGCGAATCGGGCGAGTAGTTTAACGATTTAACTCGCCAAACATACAAAAACAACCGTTTCCGAAGTAATTTGTGGATTGTGACATTTTCAGGAACGTTTTTTTTTGACTGGATTAGTAAGCCGTTAATAATTTAGCGTAATTCTTGTTCAATTTGATTGCCTCAATACCTTATTTGTTGAATGTCAAGAAATAAAATATCAAGTTTTTTTATACATTAAAGTTTAATTGTTAGCAGCAAAAGCTAACTTAAGAATGCAAGAGATTATAGATGAAGATGTGAATGAAGCACGTAAGGAATATAAGAAAATGAAAGATTTGGTTAAGAAAGCTGTGATTAGAAAGAAAGAAGAGTATAAAGAGGATTTTGATAAAAGGCTATCAGAAGACTTTCAGTCAAATCTGAAAGTATTCTGGAAATCCGTAAGGTCAGCCCGAGGAAATACTATAACCAGAGAGCTGACTAGGATCAGATGCCAGGATGGTAGCGTTGTGAAAGGAGAAGAATGTGTACTAAAGATATGGAAGGACTATTTTGAAAGTTTATTTGAAAAAAAGGAAGGAAATAAGAAAGATTTCTGCTATAGCGAAGAAAAAGAGAATGAGATGGAAGGCGAAATTGAAATGTTCGAAATTGTGGAAGCACTTAAGAGTATGAAAGCGGGAAAGGCTGCTGGGTGTGATAGAGTGTCGGTCGAGATGCTTAAAGCAGGAAAAGGCGTAGTAGCTAGTCAGTTGTACTGCCTTTTCAATTTGTGTTGGAGAAGCGGCCGAGTACCAAAAGATTGGTGTAAGGCTGTTATCGTGCCACTTTACAAAGGAAAAGGGTCACAGCTGGACTGCAAAAATTATCGTGGTATAAGCCTGCTTAGCGTCGTCGGCAAATTGTATGCTAAGGTATTGATTAATAGAGTCAGGAATGAAACTGATGACAAAATATGGGATGCTCAAGCGGGATTTCGAAAGGGAATGGGATGTACTGATCAGGTCTTTTCCTTGCGGTGCATAGCCGAAAAGTTTTTGGCCAAGAGTCAAAAAGTCTATTGCACATTCGTAGATCTGGAAAAGGCCTATGACAGAGTTGAGAGGAATGAATTGTGGTCAGCACTTTCTATGCATGGGGTGAGCAGTCTCTTAATACGAGCACTGAAATCCTTATATGAGGATTCGAGTGCTTGTGTCAGGATAAACGGAGCGCACACTGAGTGGTTTAAGATTGAGAAAGGCGTTAGGCAAGGATGTGTTGCGTCACCGTGGCTGTTCAACCTATTTATGGATAGCTGTTTGACAGATTTGAAAGAGTCTAAAAGTGGATTAAGGATGAATGAGTTACTCGTCAAATGTCTGCTCTATGCCGACGATCAGGTTATACTGGCGTCATCAGCGGAGGAGTTACAGGAGATGGTAAACTGTATGCATGAAGCTTTAAAAGAGAAAGGAATGAAAGTGAACGTAAGTAAAACTAAAACACTGGTTTTTGAAATGGAGAAAGAAATGACAGCATGTAATATTTTGATTGGAGGAGAAAAAGTGGAGCAAGTGAAAGAGTTTGTATATCTAGGATCAAAGTTTACATCAGATGGCAAGTATGATAGTGATATTGAAAGGAGAGTGAACGCGGGGAACATGGTGAATGGAGCTTTGCATGCCTTTATGAGCAGTCAGAAACTATCCAAAAAGGCTCGACTGGCTGTGCACAGGGGCGTGTTGGTCCCGACATTAATGTATGGGAGTGAAAGTTGGGTATGGCAAAAGAAGCATGAAAGCAGAATAAATGCAGTGGAAATGAGAGCGTTAAGGAGTATGATGGGTGTGAAATTGAGTGACAGGATAAGGAACAGCGTGATAAGGGAATGTTGTGATGTGAAAGAAGATGTAGTTACAGGAATAGAAAAGGGTATGTTAAGATGGTTCGGTCATGTGGAGAGGATGAATGAAAGCAGGTTGACTAAGCAGATATACAAGGAGAGTGTGGAGGGAAAGGTCGGAGTGGGAAGACCTAGACGAACGTATCTTGATCAAATTAAGGACGTCCTGGTAAAGGGTCAGGTCAAAAGTACCCGAAACCGCCGAGCTTGTATGAAGAGAGTTATGAATGTGGACGAAGCGAAAGAAGTATGCAGAGATCGTGGCAAGTGGAAAGAGGTAGTCTCTGCCTACCCCTCCGGGAAAGAGGCGTGATTTTATGTATGTTTATGTATGTATGTATGTAAAGTTTAATGAAAAAAGAGGGTAATGTCATCCGAAACATCATATCAAATGTAAATTTAATAACAATTTAATATTATTTTAATTTAATTCGTTTTCATTTAGTCTCATGTGCAGACTTTGGAAACATTATTTCGTACTAATAATCTTTAAGATTAACAAACTACATATATGAAGTAATGTCACGCATTTAACTCCAAAATTAAGTTAGTTTCATCGTGTTATGTGCACGTAAATACTCGTATAAGTAAAACTAGAGGCCGCCCGCGACTTCGTCCGCATGGAAACCCTATCAATCCCGCGGGAACTCTGGGATAAAAAGTAGCCTATGTGTTATTCTGGGTCTTCAGCTACCTACATACCAAATTTCATGGTAATCGCTTCAGTAGTTTTTGCGTGAAAAAATAACAAACATCCATACATCCATACAAACTTTCGCCTTTATAATAGTAGTAGGATAGACCATCCTTACTAGTCTGGTAAGTCTCGCCCAATCTGAACATTTTACATAAGTCTAAGCTAGAACTCTCAAAATTTATGACATTCTAAGCAAAATGAGGCGAGCGAAGTAAATAATTTCTCGTCCAGTTTCCTCGTGTCGACGTTGCAGACATTTTAACAAGTGCAGTGAGATTAATATCGAATGCGTTATATTTCGAGGTGTACCGTGTGGTTCCCGGCACCAATACAAAAAAGCATTGGACCTTTCCATTTCTTTCCCGATTCGTAAAAGGTGAGTAATGGATAGGCTTATAAACTTGGGATTCTTTTTTAGGCGATGGGCTAGCAACCTGTCATTATTTGATTCTCAATTCTATCATTAAGCCATGCGGCTGGAAGTGGCCATTCAGTCTTTTCGGGACTATTGGCTCTGTCTACCTCGTAAGGGATATAGACGTGTCTATATGTATGTATGTATGAGATCGGATACTTCTGTGTGAAAAGTGACGACTGAAGCATACCATTTCGCTTAATACAAACATCAAACTCTCTCATTACATTTCCAGCGTATGTCTGTTTCCCTCCCCGTAACTCCTAATTATTTATTTCAATTAACGTAATCCAATAAGCCTCTTATTTTTTCAATTAACTGAGCTCAATGGCACGGTGGAGGTATATTGGTCGCTTTGTGGTAATTTTGGTAATTAGGTATATTAATTGCGTTCGTTAGATATATATTAAGTCTTGTGTTGGTAATGACGTCTTCCGGTTTATAGGTAGATATTAAGATACGTACATATATACCATGGGAAAGAGATGGAGTGGTCCTATTCTTTTTTGTCGTAAAAGGCGACTAAGGGATATGCTTACAAACTTGGGATTCTTTTTTAGGCGATGGATTAGCAACCTTTCACTATTTGAGTTTCAATTCTATCATTAATAAAAATATTTTCAGCTACCTACATATCAAATTTCATCGTAATCGGTTCTCTAGTTTTTGCGTGAAAGAGTAATAAACATCCATACTGACATCTTGACATACTCACAAACTTTCGCATTTGTAATATTAGCAGGATAGGGTGTAGTCATAACGATGAAAGGCCACCTTTTGCTGCATTGCTTAATGATGGAATTGACACTCAGATAGTGATTGCTACCCCATGACCGAAAAGAAGAGTATTTTTTATTTTTTTAACTCTGCCTATCCCTTCGAGTAAGCATTAAGATTATAAAGATGCATACTTTTTTTTTCACAAACACACAAATATATGTCGTTATACTTGTAAGTCATACTGTGTAGATAAGCCCTAATACTAACAAGACTTGAAAGCGAAACCTTAGTTTAGATAAAAAAAATAATCAAATTTAAAATAAATAAAATAAAATTAGAAACATGCTTTTAAAGAAGCCTATAAAAGCTTTTAAGCAACAGAAACACAAAGCTTTTATTTTCTCAACAAAAGTTCAATGACTATGAAAACCGCTAAGGTAACGCCACCGTGCTACAAAGATGCTACGCCGTAGCACCGTAGCTTCGTAGCACCGCAGAATCGTAGCACCGTATAACCCAACCGATAAAAAAACGTAGTGCCGCAGTAAAAGTTAACTGTGCAGAATACTACTTGCGTAACTGGCTGTATAATAAATAACGCCCGTTGATAATATAATCGACTTTATGGAATGAAAAATAAGGACCATTTTCCCTCGCGGGTATTATCCTGTTTATTTTTACCATTATTTGTCATAGCGTAAATCCTTTGCCGCGGATAAAGATTAAACTCTTGCTACGTATATTTCCGCTTAGTTCAAAATGAATACACCAGATTTCTAGAGAGCTATTTTGTCAGTAAATAACATACATAGATTTCACTGGTTTTAACAACCTATAAAGAAGAAAGAATTGCTGATGTGGTCTCGTATATATGATTGTAAGCTTAATACATAAATACTCATAGTCACGTCTATATCCCTTGCGGGGTAGACAGAGCCAACAGTCTCGTAAAGACTGTATGGCTTCAAGATGGAACTGAGATTCAAATAGTAACAGGTTGCTATTTTATCGCCTACATGAGAAATCTCAAGTATGTAAGACTATCTCTTAGACGCCTTTTACGACATTCATGGCAAAGATATGGTTCTATTATAAAGTGCCGGCAACCACACGGCACTAAGCAGAATCTTTTAAACCCCGTCGCTTCATTTACATCTAACTTCTTTCTTTTGTTCATTTCTTTGTTTCAATTTTATACAAATAAGATTATACAAATTGATATTAAATGTGATAATTGATAAAGTTATATGTTTGTTTGTGTCGTCTGCGGTCGTGACCACGTTTTTAGTGACGGGTCTGTGGCGGGCAGTTTGTGACCGCAGCGTCTCTGAGGACCTCGTTAGCCGCCAGGTAGAGGACACAGGCATGAGCGGAAGCGATTCTTATATATATTATTTTTAAAAAGAAAAAAAAAAACATGTTGATTTTGTCTATCAGCACAAAGAGAACAATGTATGTAGGAACATTGAGTTGTTACATCAAGGACGAAGTAAAAACATTCAAAATAATCATAGTTATTTTGGTAATACTGCTTTGTTTATTGTTAAAGAGAATAACATTGAATAGTGTGCAAAAAATGTTAATTATAAAAAAATAAAAACAGAAATAATTTTGAAATAATGTAACATTGAATAGTGAGTAAAAATTGATAATTTAAAAAAATTAAACAGAAAGCGTATTTAATTTGAAAATAATTTTAAAACGTACACAAGTTAATTAGAGATCTGTATAGAGAAAACTATATTATTTTTAAATAATGTTTGATATACATAAAATCACGCCTTCTTCCCGGAGGAGTAGCCAGAGACTACATATTTCCACTTGCCACGATCTCTGCATACTTCTTTCGCTTCATCCACATTCATAACTCTCTTCATGCAAGCTCGGCGGTTTTCGGCACTCTTATCCTGACCATTTGCCAGGACGTCCTTAATTTGATCAAGATACGTTCGTCTAGGCGAACGTAATAAAAGAAATGGACCTAAATATCTGAAAATAAAATATTTCTTTAACAAAAAACAATTGCCAAAGCGTTGCGAGTTTTGCCAAAATACATTATCGCGAGAAAAGTATCTCCAATATCTCTCACACACACACTATAACTTCATTACACACACACACACACAAACACACCACACAAAGCCTCGATCGCGGGAGCGCAATAGTAAATTCTCCCGGGCCATTACCCGCCGTTCGAAAATACCCTCTTTTTTTAAATTTAGTTAATATTTCACGCCGGTAGCGCCATCTGTGCGAGTTTTCCTTTTGTATCCGCGCTCACGTGCCTTTTAAATTCAGAACGTCGCCTTTGATGCTTTTCTGTTTATTTTTCTACTGTAATTAGGTTTTACGGTGTTGTATTATTATTGTTGTAAATGTTAAGGTGCGTTCATATTGCTTAAGATTATGAACTGTCTCACTTAAACGGCATTTTGCGCTGATAGCCTTGGAAAATTCCTAAAATACAAAATGAGACTGATACTTACTATAAATACTGAAAAGATTTGATAAAACATTAACGAAGAGAGCTAAATATAAAGAAAATTAAAATTGAACATTTATTCCATTTATTATACATTCCTAGCTTTTATGAGACGAGGCGAAGTGTAAATCGGTATTAATTGTCATGTCAACAAGATGTCAACTAACATATTACGCCGACCCCACCTAAAGACAAGAAAAGGGTAGCCAAGAAGTAATTATCAAAACGATACGTGTAAGGAGTCAGTTGATCAAAAAGCATTTCATTTATCACTGATTCAACCCTTAAAATTGATCGACATATGACAAACGAGGGGCACGGCAGTGACACCGCCAAGTCAAGAAAAAAAAGCGGCATAGCCTTACCATCCTTTTCTCGAAGCAATTCGGGCTATTTTCGACCCCCTTTAATTTCTTTGTGGATAAAACAAGAAGCCTGATGTACAAGTCGATCTATTTGTTAAAAACGTAAAATAGTTTTAATATTGGCATGATAATAACTTATGTAATAACTTAAGACACAAGGTCCTTTAAGTAGAGACTAAATAGATTAATCGTCTTGGTATTACATGGATCTCACAACTTTTTACGGTAGAAAGACTGAGCTGCGAGACTTGGTTTTTTTTTACAGGATGTTTTTGAAGGCATTATTTAAATAATGCCTTCAAAAACATCCTGTAAAAAAAACTAACTACTATCGCCGCCCTAAGGCCTCTTTACACCCAACGATGTGATTGACGCAATTATGTCCCCTTTTTAATAAACTGACACTCGAAACGTAACTTGAAATTACGCCGTGAGTAGGAAAACAAAACAATTTGTAATTGTACCAATTTGGCGAAGCGCAGCGATCGCTAATGATGCCATAGAGTAACAATTATTTGTATAGAGCGTGTATGCGCGACGTTTTGTTCGGATATTGCGATAATGAGGTTATGAAGTAGTCGATCTTTGTAAAAATAGGACTAGATGGGGCCGAAGTGTTTTCAGAATACAACGCTAAATGAGGCATATATATATTCATATAGTCACTTTGTATCCGGAGTAGACAGAGCCCACATCTCGAAAAGACGGGAAGGCCACGTTCAGCTGTATAGCTTGTTTAGCTCATTTAGGTGATGTTTATCTATACTTCTATACTAATATTATAAAGCTGAAGAGTTTGTTTGTTTGAACGCGCTAATCTCAAGAACTACTAGTTCAAATTGAAAAATGATTTTTGTGTTCAATAGACCATTTATCGAGGAAGGCTTTAGGCTATATAACATCACGCTGCAACTATTAGAAGCGAAGAAATAATGGAAAATGTGAAAAAAAAAACGAGGAAAATTTTTCATCCATGAGGGCTTCAATGATGCCCAAAACAACTATTCCACGCGGACCAAGTCGCGGGCACAGCTAGTCATACAATACATACCTCGTTCATTCCATCCCACGCAAATGTAGACCACAGAGTCGGTCTCCACTTTGTTTCCTCACGAAATACGTATTTGTGGTCGCCCTAAAACAATTGCAATTACTTTCCCGGGGAGTCGCGGGAACCCGTTCCGCTAATTGTCAGACAATGCCGGCTTAATCTTGTCTTGACGACAGTTTCTGTTTGTTATTGAGAAGATATTTTCTAATATTAAATTGTTTTTTTTTTTCTGAGCTGATCGCGTCAGGGTAAACGCGTCTTGTCATTGAGTGAGTATTTTATTTTCAATATTTTTTTTTTCGTTCACTTTTTGATTTTGTTTTTTTTTTTTACCGAGTTTGTGATACGCTCTCTATATGAATTATAATTCTGAATTATAACGTTCTATATGAATTACAATTTTTTTTTATTTTAGCAAAAGTATTTCTATTCTGTATTTTCTGTTAAAAGTCCAAATTAAATAGAATGAAAGTTCTGAAACATATAAGAAACCTTGAGTAAGTTTCTGAAATTATCTTATTAGTATTAATCTAATTAGGAAACCTATTAAAATTGCCATCACCGTCTGTTTTCAACATTTGTGAAATCATTCGATTCTAATTAAAACTAGTCTGCTAATTAGCTAACGTAATTAATAATTGACTAAGCTCCTACATTTGAAGGTCAATTAAGACCAGACTGCTTTCCTTAAAACTTTTTTATTTAGTTGTACATTTAAGTGTGTTTCGTTATAAAGATTAAAAATGTATGTTGTACTTTACTGAAAATGTCAAAACAAAATGGCGGCAAGCAAAGAAATCGATGCGAGTAATTAATAATTCTTTTAGAATAGAACACGTGTACAATTAAAAAAAATATGTTATTGACCAATTAATTTTAATTCTGTAACATTTTCTAATAATCTCTATTTCTTATAAGCGTATTTCATGAAGTGTTATGAGATATTGTCTTGAAATTTTTAAATACTTTGGAGACGTTATTTTTATTTCAATAAAATATCATGGTTCTTTTACTTATAGTATCGTTAAACTTGTCTTTCTTTTTCATACATACATAAAATCACGCCTTTTTCCCGGAGGGGCAGGTAGAGACCACATCTTTCCACTTGCCACGATCTCTGCATACTTCCTTCGTTTCGTCCACATTCATAACTCTCATGCAAGCTCGGTAGTTTCGGGTTCTTGACCTGACTTTTTGCCAAGACTTCTTTTTTCATTATTTTTTTTACAAATTAATCTTCTCATCTATCATTTTGTAAATAACAGTAAGAAATTTAAGTCCAGTTCACACATATTTAATAAATTTCAGAAATGTCTTTAAAAAAATAGAGCTATTCCTTATACCATTGTTGTCACAGCGGGGTGATTCTACGACAAGTTTCATCGGCGTCGATCGGGAAATAATTGCAATTTGCTATAGCCGTACCTCCGTTTAATTGGTGCTCACAAAGCGAATTTATTTCAACACTTTCGACTCGGGAATGCCTCCCGATGTTCGGAACAATGAAAGGAAAAAAAACTAATAATGAAAAGGTTGAAAAGGCTGCAAGCATCATTAGAATTTTCAAGGATACTTCGCGCATATTTGATTGTGAAAATATTCATAACTATATATCGCTGATTGCTCCGTCCGCGTAAACTAAAAATCCTGTTATTTCCCGATTTCGTGGGAATGCACCTGACATCCACCTTCCTGCCCCTCGTTTTTCGCTTTTATATATAAAGATAAGGTATCTGAGAACGTAGACTTAGTGATATGGATTTTAAGATTGTTTTACACAGAACTAGATAATAAATCACATATTCCAATGTTTGTAATTCTATTAGAATGCTACAATCATACAAATAAAAGAATATTTGACTTTCAGTATATTAAATATAATATTTTAGATATTAAGCTCATTAGAATGTTATCATTTCTACATTACCCTGTTTTCACTTAATACAAACGGAAAATTGAATACAAATAAAGTCACGTGCCAAGACTTAGTTAATTTACAACAGATTAAAATCGTCGCCGAATCTGTTACGAAAAAGGAAAAAAGAAAGATTATTGGCAACAAGTAATCGGGGGATTCTCAGCGCCCAAGAGCGCCACTTAATTAGTAGAAAACTTTGCAGTCATCGACTGAGAGGCGGAAGGGGGGGTGGGGTAGGCAGTGAGAGGGGGAGGGGTGTATGGGGAACTGGAAGTTGGGCGATTCTTGACGGCCGATCGATCGGAATGTAAATAGCCAAGTTTTAGATAAAGGGAACATTAGCTGTTCTCTGAATGTATTGAACTTCGATTGTGATGGCAACGTGGAGTCAATTTTTGGAGTCGTAAAGAATGGTCCTTTTTTAAAAGGGGAATTTTTCAAACTGTCACTTAATTTTTTTTAAAAGATGCCAGTTACAGAGAGAATTTGAAAATAATCATTGAGGTTTTGTCTTTTGATGAAATTATTAATAATTTGATGATGGCTTTTTAAAGTAAAAGTTAATAAAGTTTATATATCATTCGCATATCGTAAAAGTCGGTCAAGGCAAATTTTAAATAGTTTAACAAATACTTTCAACCATCGAATTATCTGTCGTGTTTTCCCAAAATACATAAATTTAAATGATAAGAAGCGATAATTTTTACGGGTCAATAAATTGGATCGCTCTATTAAAAGTTTAACTCACTATAAAACTTATCAATATCATTAAAAAAACGACCTTTGGCATGCTACACAAAAATCCTGCTCCATAAGAAAACTGTACTCATATTGAACTGCTGAAAATTTCATGTTTTTTTTAATTTTTAATATATTTAGGACTTGTCAAATAACAATGTTTGTACCTTGCAAAATTTATTTACAAAATATCGCTTTGGCGGAAGAAGTGTGACGGTACACTTGCATTTATAATTTTAGTATAGTATGGTATCTCTTTATGACATAAGTCAAATAAAGGCAACTATGGGTGTATTAAAATCTCCAAAGCAAAAAATAATACTAGTCAATAATCAACTTATAAAATTTTCTTTGCTATCGAAAATGCTTTTGATAATTTATGCATCTTATTATATTGTTTCTACCAACGTCTCAAACATGTAGAAAATTAGATTCTGTTTGCGTTTCAATTAGCGGCATAACGTTGCTCCGCTTTGCCAGTGGCTCTCAATGTTTTTATATGTCATTCGGATTCGTATTGGTGGTCGATATGGCGGGACGTCGTCATTATCTCGGGTTCTCGGGATTATCGCTCATTCCCGCTTCCCGGAATATTACGTTTTAATCTAAGCCCGGTTTGAAGAGTCTCTACGAGCTAATTTGAGTCGTATCAGTTTACGATTTATCAGGAAACTGAATTTTATAAATAACTAGAGGCCGCCCGCGAATTCGTACGCGTGGAAACCCTATCATTACGTAACAATCAATTCCGCTGGAACTTCGGGATAAAAATTAGCCTACGTGTTATTCTAGATCAGCTTTTTACATACCAAATTTCACCGCAATCGGTATAGGAGTATTTGCGTGAGAGAGTAACAAATATCCATACATACTCACAAACTTACGCATTTTTAATATTAGCAGGAAGTATTTTTCATCAATTTTTTTTAAACTTGTCGGTTTAATGTGAATTTGTTTTTTCATTTGAATAAGAATTTTTATTTTTCGGTCTATCTTGTAGCGGGTAGTTCCTAAACAGTGGACAATATTTTTGACACCGCCACATATTTTACTAAACATTATTAAGCTTCAAAGGTCTGAAAATAAAACCGACAATATATTTAACGATCTTTTACAATTTGACAACAAAATCTATCCATATAATCCCATTATTAAGTAATGTCAAGAATCATTTAATATCTCTCGAATCCTCGTCCAATTACTTTAAGTTTGAGAAGCTCATTAGAGTGAGTTGAGTCGCGGTTCAAAGCAACATTATCCGAACAACTAGCGTCGTGAACAAAGACAGACTGTTCAAGTCACCGATAGAGGCAAAAGAAAAAGTTACGCCAGTACCCTAGAAACTCGATATTAACTCGATTCGAAATTGTACGCGCACAGAAATTCGTAATCAATGGAAATCACGCTCTAAATTTGTTTTTTAAACTCGATTCGAAATGCGACACGCAACGGTAATAACTGATTTTTTTTTAAATAAAGAATGTGTACGATTGGTTTATTCCAGTTCCACGAGTAAAAACTAAACGTAACTTTTGATTTTTAAAAAGTTAATAATTAAAAAGGGAAATGACATAAATGTGTATTTATTCTGAATTTTTATAAAGAAGTTGATCTTCCAGTATTTCTGTGAGTATATAACGCGTAAGTTAGTGTAAAGAGCAGGTTAGTGTACGGTAAATACGAATATTTTATAGCCGCAACAGAGGATTTATGTTTTTTTTTTACCTTTTAATGGATTTATATCTAAAGTGTGAGTAACACAGAGCCAAGGTGAGAGGATTAAGAGCTAATCCCTATTAAGAGGGAGAAATAATCGAAAAACAAATATAATAAAGTTTTTGTTTAATGTTTTTTTATAGACTGACATTATCGTTCGTTTCGGTCTACATGAGGTTTTTATATTGTTTTCCTAAATGACTTTCAGCATGAAAATGTGCATTTGTCCACGATTTAGATTAAAGAGATCTATATTTGTAAATTGACGTGAGGTGAAAATGCTGCCGTGTAGTTTGTTCCGTCGCTCCTTCTACACATGTGCTTCGGAAGCGGTAGTAGATATAATTAATTTAAGTGATGTGATGTCAATAAGCGAAATCTTGTATCCGAATTCGAAAATAAATCTGTTCTATTTTTAAACGCGACAAATACACGAGCTATTGGTAGGAGAATCGAGATTACTTCTATGTTTGAAATAATGGGAATCAGTATTTCAAGACTACAAATTAACAGCAGTCGGCATGCTCTTTATTGAAATAACGTTTTCAATGGATTTCTGTGCCTTGCTTTTTTATTTTAAAATAGTAGTGAACAGTTTGCATATATTTCTAAAAAATAAAATAAAACTTTTACGGTTAGGAAAATATTGTGAGGAAATCTACATCTTAAATATAAAACAAGTTAAAAAGTGCATGATTTCATACATTGTGTTGCGAAGTACATATTTACATACATATAGTCACGTCTATATGCCTCGCGGGGTAGACTGAGCCAACAATCTTGAAAAGACTGAAAGGACTTATGATGGAGTTGAGAGAGATCGTCTTAGTACCAAGTTAAAAACAGTTTTATAGACTCTTCTCGAGTTAATGTAAAAATTGTAAAGTTTATTAATTTTGGGGTTCTTCTCTTTTAGGGAATGGGTAACTGAATTGAATCTCAATTACATCATTAATCCATATCGATAATCGTGACCAAGATTCATGTCTCGTGACCTTTGGCTCTGTCTACCGTAAGGGACAAAACATGACACGTCTATCTGAAATGTCTATTAAACAAACTTAAAAACCATGAGAGGCGGAACTTAATTAATTTAATTGGAACAATTAAACGGACGTAATAAAACTCCTGAAAAATGCTCAGTTTCAAAAACATTACCCTCTTTTTCGAAGGCAGTAAAATTTTTAGTGTTCGGAACGAATGAGAATGAGTTAGAGTGAGACAGAAGGGTCGTAAAACGTAAGTGGGAACATTAAAATAGGTTGTTCGTCATACAATGTGTCAGTTTTGAGAGCACTCTTTTTAGACTTTGTCTAATAAGTGCCCGAAAAACAATGTTGGTTTTGTAACTTTGACACGATCTGATGTTTTTCATCAGTGAGGAATTTTTAGACTGGCCTCCTCTGTAGTTGAAGTCGTAACGTGATCTAATGTATAGTAACGTAGTGTAAGTAGACGTGACGTGACGTGAAGTGACGTGACGTGACGTGACGTGACGTGACGTGACGTGACGTGACGTGACGTGAAGTAACGTAACGTAACGTGAGGATTATACATAATGAAAAGCTACATCAATCAATCAATTTAAATTTATAAATTCTTGCGTTACTGACGGATTTACATACGTAGGAACGTAAATTTGGTACATTACTGTATATAAATGTACCTGGGGAAGTCTCAAGAGCGAATGTACAGAAATTCCCACGGGAATGAGAAATTAACGCGAGCGAACCCGAGGGCACAATATTGGTAATGATATCTCACAACGCTTCTTTCAACTACGAAAAATAACCAAAGAAAGTCTTAACGCGTCGACTTTTTTTTAAATTAGTGATGTTCATCGATAATGACTATCCAATCGAACATTATCTTTTGAATAATGAATCGATTCGTTCCAACCGTTTTCGGTTAATGAAAACTCGGAATCAATTATATCCGAATCGTGTTTTAATAACAACGTATTTATGTCTATCGAAGTCCAATGATAATATTATCCCCGAGTTAGAACGAAGTTAGCGAGCGGGAAGATAAACCAAAATTCCCTATCGATACAATAAAGTTATCCGAGTTTTTTTACATCGAGTCGAGTCGGGGCGAATATTTTAAAATACTTTTCTATTTGCGTTGAAAACTCAAACTATAGAGGTAACAGGAATTCATCTGTTTTCCCATGTCATCTGAGAATCTTAACCATAGACTACTTTTTAACAGATTAAAAAAAGAAGAAGGTTCTCAATTCGATCATTTTTTATAATATTATACATTCATGTATGTAAATGACAAAGTTGGACAAGATATTGAGTGAAATTAAATTGTTGTAGGTTTTCGTTACTTCATTTATGTGATTACCGCCTCGTATAAACGTGTTCATACTTCTACAATGACTTTAATTTGTGCTCGCAGTGAAATTGTTTCGAGTCCCATCTCGGAATTACCCGCGTATCGACAGGAATCTGAATGTCGATGAGTTTGTCAATTCCTAACTTTTAAAATTGCGATTGGAATAAAGTTTGGCAGGAATTCTCTGAATGTATTTTATGTTTTGAAATTTTCCCTAAATTATTTGTTTCGAGAGCATAAAGGCATACTTAATTAAATTGTAAATGTCTGTTGGAAAATTTTTGCGTCATAAGTAATAAAGTAATTTTGTGAATTCAGGTGGTGCTTTTTATAAATATATATTTAGAAAAAACATATTTTTTGAATATTAAGGACCATTTTACATTTAGACTGGGGATTAGACCTCAACCTAATTAAATTACCTTATTATTTTTGAGAGTTCAACGAAGCAGGATCTAACTTTTATTACATATAAAAGAAGGACTGCAAAGGTAAAGACTCAAATGCTTTCAAATTAAAATAACAAAACATACATCTTAAGAATCTATCGTAAAATTCCCAAAATGGAATCTAATTATTGAGTTTCACTCACATTATAAATACAAATATGATTCGGGAAGTTCGGAAGCCTTACGATAAGTATTCCTGAGAGGGCCAGATATCCAGGCATCGCAAATTATAAGTGGCCGTACTGAAAACGACTCCTTAGGCGGCCATAATAATATCTTGGAGCGAAAAATGGCGCGAATGCGCGGGGTGCCGAGGTGGGTACGCGGACGGCTTTGTGGGGCGTGGGACAGGCGGTAGCGGGCGGTGATATGCGTGCCAAATGGTCCCAGAAGACAGGCAGGAAAGACGGCGTCTGTGGCGCAGCGGTATTACGCTTGTCTGTGACATCGGGGGTCTCGGGTTCAAATCCCGGCCATAGCATAATGAGAAAAGAACTTTTTCTGATTGGCCTGGGTATTGGATGTTTATCTATATAAGTATTTATTATAAAATGTAGTATCGTTGAGTTAGTATCTCGTAACACAAGTCTCGAACTTACTTCGAGGCTAACTCAATCAGTGTAATTTGTCAAAAAAAAAAGAGTGGAGTCACAGAGCGGACCCTAGCGGACTGAGGCATAGTGGCACAGGGTGCAACTGGGAATATGCTAATATAAGAGAGGATGAAAAAAGATTGAGATGCTAGCTATGTTTAATATTTCTGGAACGTGGTCGTCGACTGATCCTGGAGAGCTAAATTGAGATACTATATGCACTTTATCTCAATTTTCTTCGTTATTTACAAGAAGAGATGTGTAGTCTTATTCTACCCATCCTAAAACGACACGGCTACACATTCTATTCGGCTAAAGATGGAAAATTTTTCGAAAATATTCAAAATCCTTTTCTAAAGTCGTCTAAATTCAGCCCAATTTTGAACGCACATTTCATCCTACCTAACTTTAGGTATTTACTTATTTTTGCTCACAATATTGTTATTTTAAGAAGAATAATACTGACCCGCTGTAAGCCCAATACTTGTTCACCCCAAGGGAGGCAGTGGGGTATCTCTGATCTAAATTGAGAAGCGGCAACCTCTTAAATCGACTCCGTACATTTTTGCACTACTGTTCGTCGGGTTAATGTTTTAGCAGACTGCATTCGGCCTTAAGGGACTCAAACGATACATCGGCTCATTACTTATCTATGGTAGGTTGTTCGGATTTCTTTAAGGCTATAGAGAATTTGGTTTTGAAAGAAGTTGTTACTTGTTGTGGATGAAGCGAAGGAAGTATGCGGAGATCGTGGCAAGTGGAAAGAGGTAGTCTCTGCCTACCCCTCCGGGAAAGAGGCGTGATTTTATGTATGTATGTTACTAGAACTTAAAAGAAGCGTGGACATGACATTGTGTTGTCTGTTAACGCACAATACAGTGTAAGAGATAATATTTAAAAAAAAAGAGTTTGAATCTACAGCCCAGAATATGATTGGAAATACGTTGTAATGAGAGAACGAAATGGGGAATAAAAGAAAAGAGATAGCTCAAGATTGTATTAAAAGCAAGATAAGCCTATGCAAAACGAGAGCTAACATTCTTATGTGAACGGAAAAAGGTAATTGACACTTCTGTACCATCTTATATACATACATACGTAGAATCACGTCTATATCCCTTGCGGGGTAGACAGAGCTAATAGTCCGAAAATAAAACCATATTTTTAAGATATCGCAGGCATTTATACTCAAAAAGAAAGAATGATAAGTTAACTTCCCATTTTGCACAATGTTAATATTTTTCAACGTGAATTTCCAAGGAGCGGATTACTCCGCCTGCCCCGTCGACGAAGTAGTCTCAACAGATTTGCATACAAATGGTTCCGTAGTCATCTCTCAGCGTATTTCACAACGCTGATGAGTAGAGTTTTGTGCTCGATTATAAGAATGAGTTTTAAAACTACTAAGTACCTCTTTTTAAACGAGGAAAATTCGGTTTTTACTTTTTTTTTATGTAAGAAATTTTAGTACGTTAATGCATTTGAGCTTAATCTACCTGATGGTAAGCAAGATGGTTGCCAAGCTAAACTGATGTAATTCACTCTCGCCTTGAAAAACCTTACACCTTACATTGTACGAGTAGGTATCGGGAAACGAAAAAGCGGAGAGGGAATCGCAGATTGCATAATAAAAGATTTGGCGTATAGCGAAATTCTCTGAATCAAGAGATTTTTTTTAGTTTCCTTTGGGAGTGAAACCTCGTGCTAAATTATTTATTAGAACCGTTATACACTAAAATTGTATTTGCGTTCATCAACACGAGATATCTTCAAAACTAATTCAATAATTTTTTAAGACGAAAAATGATTGAAAAGTAACCATTAAAGTGGATACAAATAAATCTAAAACACTTTAGACGTCTAAAGAAAATAATACTGGAATTCCATTTTACATGAATGAAAGAGACCCTATAAGGCTCCAACGAAGATGTTTTTATAAATATTATTCAGGCTTATAGAAATGAATTGATGCGTCGGCTGTTTGCCGGCCCGCTGACTCCCAAAGAGGTCTCTGTATTTATGAAATAACTCCAACGGCGTCTTACAGACGTCTTTATCCCTCGTCTGGGGTAGACAGAGACATTGTTGAGTTAGTGTCGATAAACTATTATAGTTTCTTTGCTATGAAAAACGTAATAACAATTTTTGTTGAAGTGGTAAGTCGACAGTACATATTTCCCCTTGCTACTGTTTTCATGTATGTTTGTTTGTTTAGGATACTCTTAACCTCAGTTTCAATATGGTTTTGATTAAAAAATTCATTTCAACTTCATGTTAGTTCACACTTTGAGACCGCAAACTTTGAAGTCAACAACTAAGAATGTAAGAAAAAGGCTCTCCCGGGCTACACTCCCGAAAAGTGAGGATGTAACCTGTTTTAACGCCAGGAGAAGTAACTGAGAATGCAAGACGTATGATGTGACTCTCTCTCATCATTTTATTACCATTTTTATTATATTTTATTGCATTCTCAGGCAGTAGTCAAATTACTGTATCATATTAAAATTTGTAGTAAGTATCCTTACGTATTTATTACGTATCCTGAACTAATAAGCCGCTTTAACATATAACGGCCATATACCATGTAACTTTAAAATGGAGAATGAGCTCTCAATTGTATTTTCCTAAGGAATTATTTTGCGGATACTTAAATATTTCATTGAAAAATTGAAGCGATTATTTTCGATATTCCTAAACCAACATGAAAGACATTTCAATATCAATTTGCTGCCTAACCATCAGTTTTCCGAATAAGATTCGCCTAAAAATAGGTCGACTACAACAAAAGAGTTCCTAATTTTTTATTAACAAAAAAAGGCATCGATATTAACGCGATAAAACGACAATAACAAAGTAATTTTTCATTCGCAATGTCGCCGAGGAAAAACATCCTTAAGAGCTGGAGTGTAAAACGAAAATTCACCCACTATTGTTCTGCCGTACAATGGGACGTCAAGTGTCAGTCGCCTTTAGCCTACTGCTGGCGATAAAAAATAATGCAAATTCACTCCGCGGATTAAAGCTGGTTATCCAGTGCTTAGTGAGATTTGTACGCTTGTTGCGTAGCTATATTTGCGGTTGAGAACACGGGTAGCGAAAAGAATTGAGAAGGCTCGTTGTTGTGCTGATTTTTACATGAGACAAATTTTTATGGAATAGAATTATAAGCCGGTATGAATTTCAGACTAACATAAGTGAAAAATAGGGACGTCAAAGACCAGATGAAACGAAAAATTATGGAAACCAGAGGAAGGGCGAATCATTTAGAGACGAGCTTATCTGGAATACTTAAAGATGAATGTGAACATTTAATTAAGTAGCTACTAAATTAAATGTTCACATACATCTTTAAGTATAGCAACATGTTTATAATACATCTGAATCTCACCTAACCATCTAGCTAAATGATGTGATTATTGGTTTTATTTTAAGCAATAAGCATAAATAGTGATTATCATATATGTTATAAAACAAAGCGAAATATTCTTATCTTCTTAGATCAACAGAAGCTACGCGTGTAGCGTGTCCTCGCTTCTCAATGGACTGTCGCCTTAAAAC
Organism: Amyelois transitella; assembly: GCF_032362555.1. Taxonomy (NCBI): domain Eukaryota; kingdom Metazoa; phylum Arthropoda; class Insecta; order Lepidoptera; family Pyralidae; genus Amyelois; species Amyelois transitella. The sequence continues at coordinate 11,510,019 of NC_083509.1, forward strand.
GCGATCGTTACATAGATAACGGAGTTTTTCCGTTAAATCGGGCTTTCCGTTCTTAACGATATTGCCCTTCGTTAAACAGAAAAGTGATTCAGGTAGTCGTTTGCGTTCTACGTTCTTTTTCATTTGTAAAAAGCGTTTTAGAGAGCGCCAGTGATGAGTTTTTGTATTGTTATTACTTAAAGTTTAGGAGATATCGCATCGGTTGTAACGATCTCATTTTGTTACATTTTAGGGCTTCGAGGTAACGTTAATGCTTACTTGAAAACTTGGACCGAAGTGGCGGTATTTTGATTTATAATCTGGGGGACGTCGCCGCGTCGTTACCTGGGCTTTTATACTAAGTCGGTTTCGAGCAAAATCGTCCATAAAAGTAACTGTTGCGTCGAATGTTACTATATTACTGTTTGGCACAAGTTTATGGGAGTATCAAAACTGATATTAAAATGTTTGGCATTAAGGTTAGATCGCTTGGGAGTTTGTAATGTTGTCAGATGTTAAATAAACCCTCTTATGCATTGCGGTATGCATTTTCGCGAGTAATACTTTGTTCTTGGTTTATCTTTTTCAGAACATTAGTTTGTTAGTCCTGCCTCGGTAACGTGGCACGCGCTACGCCATTGTTATCGCGCATATTATAAACTAGCTGTGCACGCGACTTCTTCTGCGTGGAATAGTTATATTGGGCATCAATAAAGCCCTCAAGAATGAATAATTTTCCCCGATTTTTTTTCACATTCTTCATTATTTCTTCGCTCCTTATAGCTGCAGCGTGATGTTATATAGCCTAAAGCCTTCCTCGATAAATGGTCTATTCAAGACAAAAAGAATTTTTCAATTCGACCCAGTTATTCCTGATATTAGCGCGTTCAAACAAACAAACTCTTCAGCTTTATAATATTAGTATAGATAACCCAAGATTGTATTAAACTTGTCAATAATGAAGGTATTCAGTGTTATCGCATTATATTTACGTTCATAATATTCAGCTATTAATCATGAGAGGCTCGTTTCTAAAGGCATTGTTAAGATGGGGCATTTTTGAACGTCTTTTGTGGCCCGGTAATAAACGTGAAGCGATTCCACATTCAAATTTATTGATTTAATATTGCGTAGTCTTAAGGCGCTTACACACTGTCGTTTTGGAGAATCGCAAGAAATATTGTTTTTAGGGCAAAATGATAAACATAAATACCATCACAAATGCTTTCTGCAGGGGTAGGCAGAAACAATGAATTTTCACTTGCTGCTTTTTAAGGCATTTTAATTAAATCACTTCTACTGCGTCACTTACAATGACACAATTTTATGATGATTTTTATTGACACAAGGACATAAAATTTTATTTAGTTGAACGAAATTCTTAACTGAAATTTTAATTTGGTGCCTACCTACAAAATGGACAGAAAAATCTGAAATTGTTTACACGGCCATGGTTTTTTACATTTAGTCATCACATCAGTCAGTTACAAATTACAAAAATAATATTATTATCTTATATTAATATCTGGAATATTTTATTATTATTTATTTATTTAGATTTTATTGTACTTAAAATAATGTACAATAAAATGTCGACCTTTTAGACTAAAATAAGATTTTAGTTTGGACGGTTAAAAATAAATCAATTTGGGATAGTTAGTTAATATTCTAAGCATAGTTTAAAATATATTTCATACTAATTGTTATAAATATTGTTTTTTATAACAAACACAACATAACATACGTCCGCATGGTAACCCTATCAATCCCGCGGGAACTCTGGGATAAAAAGTAGCCAATGTGTTATTGTGGGTCTTCAGCTTCGGTTCAGTAGTTTTTGGGTGAAAAAGTAAAAAACATCCATACTGACATCCTGACATACTCACATACTTTCGCATTTATAATATTAGTTAGATTTACAAAACAAACTGTTGAATCGTTTAACTGTCAGTTCATTTAACCATTTTACATCACAATAATTACTTCTATTCATTAGTTGTTGGAAATCAGATAAAAATAAAGATTACATAGAATTGGCCGTCGTCGCGCGGAAATGATATTCTTTCTACAAGGAAATTGCACTTTTTCCACGGATCTTGGATAAGGCCTTCCGCGTTGGCTGTCGTAATAGTCGATATTGTCGTAAAGGCTGATTTACATTTCAACTGCCAAACTATGAATTTCAACTCGAAAAGTGTCTCTCACTCACTCTTTAAAGGTATTAATTATAAAAATAATGCATGAAAGAGTTATTTCTTTAATCTTAATGGAAGATATTGTTTCAGCTTATGTCATTATTTTTATAGTTTGTGTATTATTGAAATGACATAATACTAATAATATTATATCAATATTGTCGTGTGTATAAAAATAAATACATAAAAAATACAAAACTAATAATATACTGCGGATTTATGCCAATTGTTTGTTATATTAATATTTTATAGTAAAACATATCTTTAAGTAAGTCGTAAAAGGTGACTAAGAAATAGGCTTATAAACTTGGCATTCCCCTTGTAGACGACGGGTTAGCAACCGACACTCTTTTGTCACTATTTCAATTTCAATTCCTTTGTGAAGCCATACAACTGAACGTAACCTATCAGTCTTCTAGAGACTGTTGGCTCTGTCTACCCCTCAAGGGATATAGACGTGACTACATGTAAGTATGTACCAACATTCGCATACATACAACCCTTACATACATGTCATTACACATTTCTTATTCGGAGTTACACGATCAAACTCCAGAAGTTTCCAACTAACACATCTACATGGCAAATATCTTCAATTCCTGCGCAGAACGCATTGAAAATTAATTTGCACCACCTGCAAGAACTCCGAACTTATACCGGTTAGTGTTGCGGAACTATCGATAGTTCGGTTGTCGATAGTTTATTTAGGAAATCATCTATAAAATCGATAGGCCTATCGATACTGTCAAGAGTATCGATATTGGCATAATAATAAAAATATATTGGAATAATAATAACAATAACTACAATATAATTAATACTTATTTCGATATCGAGCTTCATTACTATCAATGTTAGCAATAAGATTGAGTACTACCGTTAGTGTCAATTATTATTGCAATATTCAACAAGCATGGTGTAGAATATAATATCGATATTGAAATTGTATTTACGGCGCCAAAGATACGATATAATTGACAGCTTCGACAAATCTAACCATACTTTTGCTTTTACTGAACTATCGATAGTCTGTCGGTTGTGGTAGAGCGGCGACACTAGTACCGGTACACCGGTACAATCGGTTATACCGGTATTTACCGGTAATGAAGGAGTTCGCCGGTAAAACGCTTCAAACAGTTAAATTTTAGAGAATTGTTCGAGCGATTGGTGTTTGAAATTTGAAGTTATTCGCCGCTATAGATTTTCAATTAGGCGAACTGTATTGTTATTGAAATACATAGATAATAACGCTGACCGAGCTGGAAATTTACTAAATTTTTATCCTCTGGTGTAGTCAATATTAATCCATCGGTGGTCAAATGATTAATTGACCCAAAAAAGGGTAAACATGCATAGTTCGATTCGATCGTTGTAAATTATTCTTCCTCTTGGCGTTACATACATATATCATACATCGATATATGTATGTTTGGGATAGACAGAGCCAGTAACCCCAAGACTGAAATCACGTTTAGATTGTATATATAAAAGTAATATACGAAATTCAACAAAGACAGCTTGACCATAAAGGGATTCGAACCCATATATCGAAACCAAAAAAAGGTCAAAAGTACCCGAAACCGCCGAGCTTGCATGAAGAGAGTTATGAACGTAGATGAAGCGAAGGAAATATGCAGAGAAAGTGGCAAGTGGAAAGAGGTATTCTCTGCCTACCCCTCCGGGAAAGAGGCGTGATTTTATGTATGTATGTATGTATATTGAAACCGGTATTTAGTAACCGGTTCGAGTCCTATTCCGCTACCGAATTTGCTAAAGCGGTGTTCATCATGCGAGAAATGTCTACACTATTCGTTCACCGCTAGTTCCACCTAAAACTAGTCAGTCACATTGCAACGAAATCAACAGTAGTTAGACGAAGTTTCCGACTGGAACTATCAACTATCCAAAACTCTAACGGATATCAGCCGCCTATTGTGATAACTGGGACTGAGGATTTTGGGGATAAGTGACAAAAGAGTTAACTGCTTTGAAGTTAATAGTGTATTTTATAATTAATAAATAATAATACATATGTACGGGACAAATTACACTGATTGGGTTAGCATCGAAGTAAGTTTCTGTTACGAGCTACTAACTCAACGATACTATATTTTATAACAAATACTTATATAGATAAACATTCAAGTCCCAGGCCAATCGGAAAAAGTTCTTTTCTCATCATACCCAGGCCGGATTCGAACCTGGGACCTCCGGTGTCACCGACAAGCGTACTACCGCTGCGCCACAGAGTCCGTCAAATAATCTGAGAGAGAATTTGTAAAACTCATTTTAGGCTAATATAATTGGAATTCTTCTGAAGTGACGTGTTAACGACCTGCCACTATTTGAATTTCATCACGAAGCCATACAGTTGAAAGCGGTCTTTCTGTCTTTTCAAGACTGTTGGCTCTGTCTACCCCGCAAGGGATATAGACGTGACTATATGTTTGTATGATGGGTTAACTACTTGTCACTATTTTAATATCGATTTCATCATTAAAACATAACATGACTTTTAGTCTTTTCGAGACTGTCTGTTCCTTGCGTGAAAATATTGATGAATGTGGATTGAACTAGAAAAAGTAGGCAGATATCGTGGCAAGTGGAGAGAAATTCTTTCTGTTTTGGAAAAAAAAAACGATGTACCTATGTCAAATAAAAGTTAAAACACGCAAAGCAAGAAATATAGCGCATTGAAAAATTTATTTATTTATAACGAAATAAAGTGTTTTTTAGTTTGCTGAACGAACGCAATCCAAGGGTAATCAAAATTCTTGTTTAAAGAGTCCCCTATACGAGAAGATATGTTTAATATTGTTGAAAAATCGTTTGAAAACTTACAGAATGTAGCTTAAAGTTTTAATTCGCATTTGCCAAGTAAATTGCGTGGCATGTTGACATTTGGGGTCGTGTAATAATGTACGACAATCTATCAATATGTTGCAATATGTTTTTGCAATATTTTTCATTAAGCTGTGATGTTACAACAGCGACCAATAATAGCATAAACGAGATGATAAGTTGTTAATTACATACATACACACACAAATCACGCCTCTTCCCCGGAGGGGTAGGCAGAGACTAGGTACATCTTTCCACTTGCCACGATCTCTGTATACTTCCTTCGCTTCATCCACATTCAATTTATTTTAATTTAATTTTCTATTTAATTTAATCGATTAACGTTCTTAAAGTTAAGTAAACGAACAACTTTGTTACACAAAACATCTTGTTACAATAAATATTCCTATTTTTTTTATTATTTGGTGTACTGGATAATATACCATTGGCATTAATCCGCCGTATATTATGTATTTTGTATTTTATAAGTGTTTTTTTTATAGATCTTTCTACTTGCATCGATCCCTGCTTACTTCCATCGCTTCATCCACATTCATAATTTCTCTTCATACATTGTCGGTTTCGGGTACTCTTGACCTCCTGACCCTTTGCCAGAACTCCGATCTGATAAATTCAAATTCAACATTTTTATTTTTTATTATAGGATACTTCATATCGCTTAATAATTGTCAAATCTTTTGGTTTCACAACATTGTTTGACGTCAAATAAATTACTTAAAACTAAATTTACTGCCGCTTCCAAGGCGGCAGTGCAGAAGAAGCGGTAATAAACTGCACTGCAGCATTTTCTTCAACAACGTCAAAAATATAAAGATAACTTCGTCTAGGCCTTCCCGCTTTACCAGTCCCATGCACTATTTAAAACAACATTTAAAAAAATATCGAACGCAAATTGGTCGAAATGGCCGTCTGGCGGGATAAACTATCAATCAATTGTAAATTTTATTGTCTCTGCATTAAGAATTACTTTTGATCGAAAACGAGCGAAGCCGCGACCAACTGTTTATAATAAAGCGAAGGTGAATTCACACCAAAGCCGTTTTCCGTCAATTTCCAAACGGGGGGAAGGCAAATTCGCTTGATTTATTCGTCGAATAGCTCCACCGAAAGCATGCAATTATTTACGTACCACCGCCACTACTATTTGTTTTAACACTTTATTTTATACTAGAGGCCGCCCGCGACTCCGTCCGCATGGAAATCCTATCAATCCCGCGGGAACTCCGGGATAAAAAGTAGCCTATATGTTATTCTGGATCTTCAGCTACCTACGTACCAAATTTCATCGTAATCGGTTGAGTAGTTTTTGCGTGAGAGTAACAAACATCCATACTGATATCCTGACATACAAACTTTCGCATTTATAATATTTTTTTTTGTTCTGTAGAGAGCGTTTTCGTTAAAGCGTTCGCGTGTACCGTCACCTGAAAAAGTGAATGTACAGCTTTCGGAACGTTTTCTTTTGTAAAATTTATTGGAATGCAAGATTTTTTTATTTTTTTAAATATATACGTACACAAATTTATAAACAAATAGATATCCATACCAGGGAGAAACTTGCAATTGCATAAATGTAATTAATTGTCGATCATGATTTTTAATTTGGTTAGATTTCTTTGTTTATGAGGTCGCTAAAAAAAAACAGATAATCCACATGCTCCATAATTTTGATAATAATTAATTATTTTTGACACTTACCGGAGTCTATAATAAATGCACTGATTTCGATACGATGCGTTACTTTGTATTCTTGTACTAAGTAAATTATAAAATAATTTTCAAGACAAATTACATACCAAACCTCAGCCTGTCACGAAGTTTATAAAAATAACTTTTTTTTTTAGTTTTTTTTTATAAAATATATTCTTTTTTCAAATTTAAAAACAGTAGTCTGAATAAATAGTAAGGCCCGTTGTTATAGCAAAGAGTGATGGATACACTCAGTGTATTGTTGGTTCGAAGCAAAAATTGATGGCTATTATGTCGCCCCCTGCCGGACGCGCGATTTACTATTTTATTTATTCACTTTCTTCACTCGTGTCGCAAGGGTTATTTTAGAAACATATTTTATTGAACAATAATTTCACATAGTAGAAGTAGGGTTTGAAAAGTGTCGGTGGTCGAACGGTTAAGGTATATAAATACATATAGTCACGTCTATATTCCTTGCGGGGTACACAGAGCCAACAGTCTTGAGAAGCTGACTGCCGATCGAATTGAGATTTAAAAGTGACTTGGTAGCCCATCTACCTACAAGAGGAATACCATGTTTATAAGCCTACCCTTTAGTCGTCTTTTACGACATCCATGGGGGAAAACTGTTAAGATGCTTGGCTAAAATGCGCAAGTAATGCATGTAGGGACACAAGTTCACATCTTTTCTGAGTTTTCATTAGTTAGTGTGTTAACAGATGCTAGTAGAAATATTAAACATATGAAAAACTTACGTTCGTGATCTGGCCGGTCGTAAGTAGATCTCAGCATGCCTGTAAACAAAAAGAAAATAATGTAAATAAATTGTATTGTAAAACAAAAAAATATATTTAAAATAGTTTTGTTGAATATTTATTAAATACTGTGTAATTTGTCCGAAAAGTTCAAAGTTAAAACCGAATTGAAATAAGAATCTGATATCAATTAAGTGTCATTTCGCTATCATTATTAATTTGGACGTGACGACAATTCAAATCTCGTTCAAAAAAAAAAGAATGATATAAAAAAATAAAAACATAGGATCTTAATTCAAAATTCGAAATTCTTAAAACAAAGATAATTAATTAATTGAAAACTATCTAGCAAAACGGCGTAACAGAACAAACGAATTTAAATTAATAGGCGAACGGGCGCGAATTAAATTTTCATTCATCAATTACGTCACTTTGGCCATTCATCATCGTATATTCGAAACTATAGTACACTCGGCGACAAAAGCGTTGGCCAATTAGTTTGTTTAACGCGCTGTGAGGCGTTGCCATGGAGACGGGGTGGTTCCCGCTGTTCCTTTATATGTATGTCCTGAAATTATGTTTGTCGTATGACAAATGTTCGGAATATACACTGACGGCTTTTTCGCCACGTACTTAAAGTTTACCCTTAAATTAGGGGAAAATTGTAGGGTAAATAAAAAGATTAGCAGAGCTAACTTCTTGCCTAAGACGTTGCGCAATCATATGCGAGTATATTAGGCTAAATCATAAATCCGATTACATATATCTGCCTGTTAAGATTTGAATCAGTCAAAAGCCAAAATAAAAAGCGGTTAAATTGTCTCCCTCAACGTGTCACAATCATAGATCAAGGTGAGAATATATTTTTAGTTTGTTTTAAAAAAAGGGTCCAAACTTAAGATCCGTAGGGAATAATCAACCGGTTCCATACGTGTTAATTGTCAGTCGGACATTTTGCCGTTTAGCACCTCTAAGTACTTGTGTTGTGATACAATATAGATATACATATAACTATATTAGGCAGCTTTGAGAAGGGACGGGATCAATTGAAATTAGGTTGAACTACTCAGTAGATACATTTGATTTAGAATTGCAATATATATATTTTACATGTCAAGTTAAGAATGAGTTTTATGATTTCTCTAAAAAGTCTTGAAAAAAACTTTTTATTTTGGTCGAGAGTCTTTGTTTTATCCTTACAATTAACAGTCAGTTTCTAATCATTAAAAAATAAACACCTTAACATGATCTTGCTTATTTTCTGAAGAATTATAATAATTTAATAATAAATAATCATTTTTGCATTATAACAAGCAGAAAAATTGGTCTTACTAAACATCTAAACATATCAGATTTTACACAACAGTCACTATGCAAATAAACATTATTACAATAAACATAGTCACAGTAAAGGCGAAAAGCAGAGATATTTTTTCGAATAACAACGCATAGTCCCGCCCCGGGGCTCTTCCTGGGAACCTGCACAAATAACGCAGAAATAAGTAGAAAAACATAGATGTAGATCAAAATAGATAGCACAAGTACCGATGCTCTTACAGTGAGAGAAAAATAAGTGAGGGAACCTAGCAACTGGATGTGTTACCATGTTTCAATATGACCTAGTTTCCTCTGCAAAGGCTGCGGCGATCACAAGGGAGTCATTTCGGGTTATAATGTAACTTACCTACGCCAGGTGGTCACAAGTGGATCCGAAGCTCATCTTCTCGCGCGGGCGTGGACGGAACAGAGAGATTTTGAGATTAATTAATTAAGAAAATCAATCGTGACAGGTTTTGCTTAGTATGAGGAGGACAAAACGCGAGAGTATTAAATATATACAGCTCAATAAAGTACGATTATAACTCTCTTTTTCACTCCGTTTGGCGCTGTTCATATAAAGTCCAAAAATCTATGCAGTTTCAAAAGAGGCAATTTGTCACGCAATTTGGCATGCAAAGTACACATTCGCGGTATCTATTTCTATCTATGTCCGTGGTGAAAATGCTAAAAATCTATTCGTGAAGGGTGTTTATTATTTCATTGTGAATGGTCGCATCTGCGTCGGGGGTGGGATGAGAAAATTCTTATGTAAAATGCTAGAATTAATGGAAGTCACGTATGTGAGGAATATTGAAATGAACTGAAGTTTTCTCAGAATTTTTAATGATCAAGTTTTTGTTTATGTAGTCATAAACAAAAACTTGATCATTAAAAATTCTTCAGTTATTCAATGTGATATTCACTAGAAGTTATGAGTTATTATCTTAACATACACGTGAGTAATATACACTTACTAATAAATACCTAATACAAAAATACGACCAACCATGTAGGTATTTTACGTTGCCGTTGGCTGAATATGTTTTCGTTTAAGCAAAAAATACAGTCCGTATTTATTAAGTTATTTACTAAGCTTATAAATAATTAACCCCTTCAATGATATTACAGTATATTACCTATATATAAAGAATCAACTGACAAAATCTCACACAAAACCAGCCAATCCACTAATATACTCGCAACAAACAATGGTAAACCCATCACGAAGTACGTTCCTCGAATGCCAAACGTGCACCATGAGAGAACAATTGGAATTCCATCTGTCAATAGACATCGATAAATCAACAAAATTTGAAAATGAATGTTAACCCTGCGAGCGCGTGACCGCGAATCTCCGACGACAATTGCGACAAAACGCTGCGACCAGAGATTATAGTTATATGTAGACCACGTGAGTCATTAGTAGGTACTCTTGATAAAGAGAAAACCAATGAAATGTGGAAAAATGGTGACTTGATGGCTGATGGCTCACTTTTCGAAACTATATCATTTAATATAAAATCATGACTCTTTATTATTACATTTTTTCACTTGCCACTGCAAATCACTTTTGACTGGATCGTTTGGTAGGAAAACTGACGATGCTATCATTCGAAACCATTTGCGATTTTGATGTTTGATGTGTTTATATATTTATTTAGAACTCCAAACAGATTGCAAACAATAAAAACAAAAAATCCAGTTTATTATATCCTAAAACAGGCGTGCCTAAGTTGCAATGATATTTCCATAACTATTAAAAATCGCTGAGGTGTACTGCTGTTATTATGCGGTATCGAAAAATCTACAATCAAAAATAAGCCGAAAAAATGCTATCCTTTTTTCGCCCTTTGTTTTCATACCGGTCGAACTCGATCGGTTTTTGGTAGTACCACGATATCTACCAGAATCTATGTCTATGACATCAACACGACAGTCGTGAAACATGGTCGTGCTAAGGCCGCGTCGCACGTGCCCGATCGGAAGCCGATCCTGTGATACCGTCACGACAGATAGCCGATGTGATTGTGACCATGTTTTGTATTCGCCGAGAGGTCTTTCCTAATAATTTCTAGTCGTGGCCTAGCGGTGAATAACGATGAATGAAATCAAACGGCCGAACTGATTTTACTTTTTAATTTTTTAATTTATTATTTGTTTTGAATTTATAATTCTTATTAAATTTAAACGGTTTTCTTATTTATGATATAAATGATGGTAAAGGTCGGAGGGGGAAGGCCTAGACGAACGTATCCTGATCAAATTAAGGACGTCCTGGCAAAGGGTCATGTCAAGAGTACCCGAAACGAAACCGCCGAGCTTGCATGAAGAGAGTAATGAATGTGGATGAAGCGAAGGAAGTATGCAGAGATCGTGGCAAGTGGAAAGAGTCGTCTCTGCCTACCCCTCCGGGAAAGAGTAAATGAAAACTGATTACTTATGGTTATTATGTACTAGCTGTGCCCGCGACTTCGTCCGCGTGGAATAGTTATCATGGGCATCATTGAAGCCCTCAAGGATGAATGATTTTCCCCGATCTTTTTCACATTCTCCATTATTTCTTCGCTCCTAATAGTTGCATTGTGATGTTACCTCCTCCTCGATAAATGGTCTATTCAATACAAAAAGATTTTTCAATTCGAATCAGTAGTTCCTGAGATTAGCGCGTTCAAACAAACTCTTCAGCTTCCCCGCAAGGGATATAGACCTGATTATATGTACATATGTATGTTCATACAAATAGCATAAAAAATGTATTGTCGACCAATATTCACTTACTTTATCTTCCGAATACAGTTTACATTATATCCTCTTATAGTCTGATTAAAAATTTATTCGTACATATTTGTGCATTAAGAATGAGTCATATCCTTTGTAAGATAAAGCTCGACAGCGTGTCAAAGTTCAACTTCGATTACTATTTCTGAATGCCATAACAATACATATGTCGACCCGTTTGTCTTTACGAGAAATGCGATAACTTGTGATTTATGACCAATAGATACATCTATGCACTGATATTGAATAGAATAGAATAGATTTATTTTCAAAATTGGATACAAGGTATCACTTATTGACATCATTATTATACATTATTTTACTATAGACTCTCCACTGATTGAATAGTAAATAATTAATCACATTAGGTATTAATTAACAATTTGAATAAAACTTTTAATATTCATATAATATATATAATGTGAAAATTATGCAACTAAGAACTTTTTATTAACGAATAGTAATAGAAACTGATTTATCTCAGTAACAAAATAAACAACGGGAATATAATAACATTATCTCAAGTTACAAAGGATTTGGCAATCAGCCTTAGACACTAATAAAACTAAACTCAATAACTTTTATTGCTATCATAAAAGACATTGTTATAATCTTTCATCTTTTTCCAATTTGAGAGATTGGTAGAATTACTTATTTTAGCATTGAGATCGTGAATAAAAATTATAAAATTATCAAACAAATCTTAAATTAAAATTTTTTTCTTAACACATTATATATAGGCATGGTGTTTGTTAAAACACTAACATTTCCGAATTAAAATGTATAACAGTAATTTTTTATTTAAAGAAGAAAATTTAAATATACACAGTTATAATCTTGCTATGAAATCAGCTACAATACGAATTAACTAAAGAATTATAAAATGTTGCCAACTTGAAATTGAAATTTCGAACAATTTTTCTTTTATGAAGATAAAAATATTGCATAGTATGTAAGAAAAAAAAACTGTCAATTTTTTTTACTGAAATAATGAAATAATATTAATAAGCTTCACCAATCAAAGATTCATTCAGTTTTAACATTACAATGTATTTGTTTTTAATCTTATTCTTTTAAATAGCCGCATTAAGTCTGACCATTCTGTTCAACAAGTAGAACTGGATGTCATTCCTATGATTTATGGCCTTTGCGGACAAACTGACAGCTGGAATAATACATATATTTTTTATAGACGACTCCATAAAATAGCCTAAAAAAGAAGTTCACGAAAGGATATTGAATTTCTAGATTGCGATCTTATCTTTTACATAATGATTTAGGTTTTGAGGCAAAGATAAAGAAATATTCTTGTAGTTTTGGTAAAACTTTATTGTTTACATTTATTTCTGTTTTTTTTTTTAAATATTTGAGCTTGTGAAATTTTTACTTTGGTCTTCAATTAATAATCAGAACAAATTTTTACCTCATGCCTTGATTTTGCAGATAAAATTTAATCATACATAGAGATTCATTCATTTGTTCATATAATCATGTCTATATCTGTTGCTAGATTGATAGTCTTGAAAGATTGATATGCCACGTTCATCTGTTAGGCTTAATGATAGAATTGAGATTCAAATAGTGACAGGTTGCTAGCCCATTGCCTAAAAGAAGAATCCTATCCCTTAGTCGCCTTATACGACATCCATAGAAAAATGATGGAGTGTTCCTATTCTTTTTTTTTATTGATGCCGGGAACCACACGCAAATGAAATAAGAAACATAAATTTAGATTTTTCTAGTATTCAGTATACTGTTTCAAGTAACAAACAAACATATCTAAACATACATTATTTTACGTCCGACCAAATCTTAGGGTGGTCCATAACCTACGCCAACTAATATAGTTCATAACAGACAATATAAAATGGCCGCCGGCGGTAGGAGAATGCGACTGGCAACCCATATTGGGCAGCCATCGGCTCCCTAAGCGGGCCGGCCGTAAATGGACTAAGACCATATAAGTCCGCGGCCCGCAGCGAACGGGTTAAATGACACACGTTTTGAGGCGTTCTGAAATATATCCGAATAGTAACTGGTTATTGTTGAGTCGCTATTGTTGGAACAATGTTTTTGTTGTCATTGCTAATGAAGTTACAAATGATACATACATATAGTAACGTCTGTATCCCTAGCGGGGTAGACAGAGCCACCAGTCTTGAAAAGACTGATGGGCCACGCTCAGCTGTCTGGCTAAGTGATAGAATTGAGATTCAAATAGTGAATAGGTTGCTAGCTAAAAAGGGTATGTTTAAATCAGTTTCATTTATACGCAGTCTTGCAAGTTGGTGCCTTAATTATAAAATGCTAATGCCGCTACTACGCTAAGTCGGTAAGTAGTTATGAATTTTTCCAATTTAACTGGCTTGGAACTAGCTTTTTTTTAATACTGTGCCGGTAATGAATAACGATTTATATTGTTGTTTGTCGTCTAGTTCTTAATTTATCCGGATGTAGAAAGAAGTACAGTGAAGACCTGTAATTGGCTCTTAAATGTATAATTGAAAATCTAATGATTGTAAAACTTGCTGTTGGTCATCCAAATATATAAAATAAAATAAAATAAAATAAAATAAAAATAACTCTCTTCATGCAAGCTCGGCCGTTTCGGGTACTCTTAATATCAATTGACACATACAATATCAGATGGAAACCTTGGTAGGAGGCTAGCCATTCTGTATAACAAAAGAACTGTTTGGCACATTTTGGTACAATGTAACCCCAAAATGGGATTAAGCTAATATTAAGCTTGTAAAACAAACTGGGTGAAAACGGCCAGCGGCATTAGTTATTCACGCTAGTTTTCTTGGCATACCAAATATAAAATAAAACCGTCCAAGTGCAAGAGTGTTGGCTCAGTCCACCCCGTAAGGGATAAAGACGTGGTTTTATGTATGTATGTATGTACTAATATTCGAGTACATACATACATCTTTACATACATGTCGTTACACATTTCTTATTCGGAGTTACAAGATTAAACTCCAGAAGTTTCCGTCTTAAATATGCACATTCAAACATACACATGCCAACCAAGTCAATAATACTATAGAATTTTGAACATTTCAATTTCAGCGAAATATGCCTCACGGATTTTTAGCGTTGAAATGAATCAGTTCAACCTTCCTTTTAAATATTCAGAAACGGACTCCTACAAAATACTGAACATCACATAACTGGCAACACTTTCTAACTATGTATCTCCGGTTCTAAACGAAACATATAAGGCGAGTACACATAGCGTACATGGTGGCAGGTCATTTATCTCTGTCGGGCCGGTGTGGCCCCGGCTTTACATTAGGCTTGTTGATAGCGATGCTAAGTGAAACGTCTGTCGGATTCCCGAGGAAACGTGTAACTAGCTACAGCGCGTGGTTTCACTCGCATGTATACTGTTCCATATATATGTAACGACTAGCTGACCCGGCAAACGCTGTTTTGCCAATTATTTTTATATATTATTACGGAACCCTATTTTTTTCCAAAATAAAATATAGTCTATGTTACTCATGGATAATGTAGCTTTCGAATGGTGAAAGAATTTTTAAAATCGGTCCAGTAGTTTTTGAGCCTATATATTACAACCAAACAAAGTTTTCCTCTTTATAATATTACTGTAGATGTATAAGCTATACTCTGTATGATGTATAGTCTACCCCGCAAGGGATATAGACGTTAATATATGTATGTAAGCTATATTATTATAAGGATTTATATATATTGTTACATTTAGTTTTTGCATGAATGAGTATCGATGATTGAAATTTTGAAAAAAAAAAAAACATGTCATAGTTTAATTATGATTTGTATTTTTTTTTTCTCATAACCGCATGCCGTTCCAATTTTAATTTTGCTATACCCTACGGGGTTCATTTAGTACTCATTATTAAAACAGTGACTATTGTAGTAGTTAGAACTGAAATGTACAAAATGATATGCAATAAATTAAGCCAATATTTTTAACATGGTGGTCAGATACTACAATAGTATCTAACCGACACAGACTTAAAATAAAAACGTAGGTATGACATGTGAAGTTCTACAAAATTTAAAGTAAAAATTTAATAGTTAGTTGAGAGTAAGTTAGCACAGATCTGTCAAAACCATGTTGAAAAAACAAAAACTGGACTTTACTAGAATTTGCTTACCACCAGGCAGATTCAAGTCAAACGCACTCAAATTATTATAAAATAAAAAATTTCATAAGTAAATAACTCAACATTTCAAAGGAAGAAATTCATATATTTTTGCCCTAACAATAACTTTTTCAGGGAAATTCTTGGATGAAGTATTTTATTATGGCGGGTCGGGTAGTTAAATTTAATGTTCCCAGTAATTAACAAATCTTAAGGCCCTCGAATATGAGCACTGGAGGCCCGGGCCTTAATCGCTTCAGTTTGGCGCGTGGTACAAATTACAAGCGGGTAGCGGGTCAATGAAAAAATTACACGCGATGTGTGTGTACTGTGATAATTTTGACGAGCTCTGTGGCGTCCTATAAAAAGTGACGATGGAAAAATGATTTATTTACGACTGACCTGGGCTAAGGATATTTATGTACCTACTTATTTCTGATATTGTCTAAATGATAGTGAATATAACTGTATCACACGTTATTTCACATTTTACGAATAACTTTTTTGGTATGAACTAATTCTGTATCCATTGTCAATGTACATTTTTTGTATTTTTGAAATTAGAATTTTACTTTACTATATTTTTTGTATTTAAAAAAAAATGTTTTTGTGGTTGCCTGAAAGAGATTACATAATGCGATAAGGCCGCCTTTAGCATTACCTTAAAATATTTACTGTTATAATTTTTTGTGCTATACCCTTTATAGGTATTATTTATCCTATCTATCTAAGTCGAAAAAGTGAACATGTCATGCAGGATTCATTTCGAAGACAACACGCGAACAATTTTTAACGCTTTTTTTTCTAACTTGTGCCACATTTTTATTGCAAAAATGACGGGGGCAGTTTTCTTGGATTTTTCATAGTAAAGTGGAAGGTAAAGAAAATTAGATATTTTCCGTCTTAACAAGGAGTTATCGACGTGCTCGCCGGCTACTCGAGTGAATCTTATTCAATATTATGCAATTACTTTTAACGAGTGAGCTTGTTTGCTTTTAATTTAAAAACCCCCAGGTTTTTGATAAAGAAAAACTTATTTGTTGTAAATTACTACGGCGTTTATTAAAATAGCAATAACAGGCCAAAGCGGCTGTTAACAAAACACCGTTTGGATTTTAAATAACAAAATATCTATGTTTTTTAAATAAGTTTACGAAGAACGCAAATTGAACATAAATAGGTACTTTTTTATCACGTGTTTCATTGTAAGAACTTAAGTTTTTTTAACTGTTACACATATAAAGGCGCAATTTTAATTTTTTTTAAGTTCGCAATACATTTTTTGTCAGTCAAAGGCGCAACCCAATCAACCGCGGATATTCTCATAATTTCAATAGTATTGAAATTATTTTAAACACAAATTAAGGCAAAATTTTTTATTTTAGAAATGCGCCTTACATTTTCTGTCATTCTAAGGCACAATCAAATCAACCGCGGACTTCTAATTACGAATTAAATTAGCCGGTATCAGAAATTCTTGTCATGCGTCTTGTAGCCCTCAAAAGGATACAATTTATATTTAATCTAGCGAAATGCGCTCATTCACAATATTAAAATATGATTGCGCTTCGACGTCAGGGGTTGCCGAAAGCAATCAGGGTCTGATCACGTGGTCTTTGAAATCGGCTTATCCTCCTGAGCCATCTCAGCCTATTCACATCCAACTCAAAAAAGACCCTAACTCAACAAGATTAAAGCCCAAATTCGAATCAGAATCCATCAAGGACCGTAAAACGCCGGTTTTCCAACCATCTTCGCAGGTACCTTTGCGCGAATAATTATGGCGGAATTTCGATAGAATTAATAGGATATAAGCCGCTCCTGTATTCCCCTTTTTTAAATTCGCATAAAGATGAGGCCGTCTTTATTTACGACTTCGGGAAGGCTTTCTTGAGGTAATGCACAGATGGATTATCTAAGGATTTTACGACCTTATAAAATGTGATGTTCCCAATAAAATTGCTGAAAGGTCAATATTTATTCAGCATACATATTTTCTTCAATGCTATTACTGATAGAGAATATCTGATCAATAAATACAATAACATCGGCGAACGCATTCCTAAAACTGCCCGTAACTATCTAACGCGAGCGAACAACTTTGCATTGTTAAAAATTCACGGCCGACCCACCGCAGCGGTGAACTTTGACATGGAAATGTGCAGGCCTACTACAACTCGTTGCGATTTCCCGCGAATTTATTCAAACGCTCCCCCCCCCTCCGCTCCGCGCCTCCCCCACCCCTCACGCACCTGTCTTCACATTGATATGTACATTCAATTGTCGACGCTCGCGCGGAGCGGACCTGCGTTGGGACCGCACTCAATCAGAATAAAACACCATCTTCATTCGATTGTTTAGGTATTAACTTGTCAATTCGAGATGTGTATCTGACAGTGACTTGCACTAAGGGGCCAAGTTAAATTAAGGGTGTGGAAAGATAAATGGATAAAATTCTGTCAGTGTATTTTCTTTAATGTTGCTCGCGTGAGATTTGATCGATTTCGCAGTAGGTATATCGAATGAGCCGTCATTTTCAGTACGTCGTTAAAATTATTAAGACTTCGTAAACGCGATTATTTAAATATATTCAAAAGGCCTTACCAAACACGAACGGCAGCATGTTAGGGTTAAGTTCTAAAATGGTTATGGACACGGTCTTATGTTTGGATTTTAACATAAAAAAATCATTGTGCCCACACGGCACAGCTTCGCACTTTAGAATAAGACCTCTCCATATCTTTCTTTTGGATGTCGTATAAGGCGACTAAGGGAAAGTCTAATAAACTTGGGATTCTTGTAAGACATGGGCTAGCAACCTGTCACTATTTGAATCTTAATTCCCTCTATTAAGCCATACAACTGAGCGTGGCCTTTCATTCTTTTCAAGACTGTTGGCTCTGTGTAGGAAGGGATATGAACTATATGTAAGTAGGTTTTATATCTGCGCCTAACTAACCCTAAACAAAAAATAACAATTCACGCAAAATAAAAAACAGTAAAAACCGTGCTATTGATAGAAAACAAGGGCTATTATAACCATTATCTAGCAGAGAGGGTGCCGGTACCGTAGCTAGCCGCGCCTGGTACCGGTAACCGCCGGCCTTAATTCGTACCGACCGTAGGGCTAAGTGATACCTAATCTAAGTTTGATTGGTAAATAAATTTTTATGATAAGTCACAGGTTAATGAAATGTGTGATGTTTTTGTGCCGTGTGGTTCCACAGAAGATCTACACATATATAATTTATGACTTCGTTATTACGTTTGTTAGTGATTAGCTCAGTCTTTTGTTTTTGCGGAGATGTAAGCAGACGTTACGCATGCCACGATTTCCGCATAAATCTTTCGCTTCATCGATATTCATCATTTTCTTCATGTTTATGATACTGTTGCTTGATATAATCTTTTACTACAACGTTATGACATCTTTTTATTAATTCACGAAAGCTAAATTTCCTAAATCATATAAGTAAACGAAGCCGGTTGGCAAAAAATAGTTTTTATATTATTAAGTCCATACCAAAAAAATATTTCTATAAATATAAATAAATAAATACCTACGGGACAAATTACACAGATTGAGTTAGCCTCGAAGTAAGTTCGAAACTTGTGTTATGAGATACCAACTCAACGATACTATATTTTTATAATAGATCCTTATATAGATAAACATCCAAGACCCAGGTCAATCGGAGAAAGTTCGTTTCGCCGGGATTCGAACCCAGGATCTCCGGTTTCACAAACAAGCGCACTACCGCTGCGCCACAGAGGCCGTCTATGTTCAATAATTTCTATTAATAAAATGTTTTTTTTTTTAAATATATCGCGAAAAAAATAAGTTACACCAACAATATACTCGTATTGAGACAGTAGTTATTTCAACGAAAAATACTGATACGGTATACGAACGCATTTTTTACAAAAAAAAAGTATCAATACCTCATTGTCTCCTTTAAATGCGGTAAAAAAGTTGAAAGTCCAAGAGCAATGTTGTTTTATAGTACAAGAGCTGGTGTCTCGAATTGGTAACATGTCCAGCCTACGCCATATAAGGCTGTGTACACATGACACTATACCCTAATTGGAAGAACTGCGCATATTCCTTTGCGGTGTAAGAAACCGTTCCGGGCAAAGTATGTCTTTTAATTCGAAGGTAAAAGCGTATTGACTCGGTTTTTTGGACCTTTGGAATTTTTATTAATTGCTGTGCTTTTTTGGTTTTAAGCTTCCGTGCATTTGACTGCCTTCGACATAGTAGGTGCCGGGTTCGAATCCCAGCCAGGGCATGATGAGAAAATAGCTTTTTCTGATTAGCTTGGTCTATCATGTCTAGGCATGTCGTGTGGTTTTCGGCATTTTAGAATAGAACCAATCCATATCTTTCCTATGGATGTCGTAAAAGGCGACTAAGAAACAGGCTTATGAACTCGGGATTCCTCTTGTAGGCGATTCGCTAGCAACCTGTCACAAATTATTTCAATTCCATTATAAAGTCATACACCTGAACGTGGCCTCTCAGTCATTTCAAGACTGTTGGCATTGTCTACCCCGCAAGGGATATAAAAGTGACTATTCACATATATATGTATGCGTGTATGAATTAATTTTGTCATAAGGTCGTGCAGTACCATCAAATCTAACACCCACTTGACAAAAAGGAAAAAGTTTAATAGATTTCTTTTTTTAATCTGTAGTTGGAAAAGTAAGTATCGTGACGGCAGACAATATCGAACTTTGGGAGTCGTTAAATAGTTTTTTTTTCATATAATCACTACAAGTTCTTGTAGGCAAGGCAAGGCTTCTGTGGCGCAGCGGTAGTACGCTTGTCTGTGACACCAGAGGTCCTGGGTTCGAATCCCGGCCAGGGCATGGTGAGGAAAGAACTTTTTCTGATTGGCCTGGGTCTTGGATGTTTATCTATATAAGTATTAATTATAAAAATATAGTATCGTTGAGTTAGTATCTCGTAACACAAGTCTCGAACTTACTTCGAGGCTAACTCAATCTGTGTAATTAAAAAAAAAAAACAAAAAGTTCTAACAACTTGGCTTTTGTCCTTGTGTTATTCCTTTATTTATCACTGGCTTTTATCCAGGGCGCCACCTACTTCTAAAGACTTCAAGTTTCTCACATATCCCACGGGATCTATAGTTTTTACTGGGATGAAAAGGTACCGTGTGGTTCCCGGCACCAATACAAAAAAGAATAGGACCACTCCATCTCTTTCCCATTTGAATCGCAATTCTATCATTAAGCAAAATAGCTGAACGTGGCCATTTAGTCTTTTCAGGACTGATGGCTCTGTCTACCCCGCAAGGGATATAGACGTGACCATATGTATGTTTGTACCTTGTGTCCTTTTCTACACGCTTAATTATATATACGTGATATTTGAAGAAGATTAATTTTGTACGTAACTTTTGAACAGGTAACAGAAAACAAATTTAATTTCTCATTTAAATATTAAGTTGGTATTTTTTAAGGATCTGCCGCTAACTAAAGGGATAAAGTGAAACATACATATATAATCAGTTCTATATCCCCTGCGGGGTAGACAGTGCCAACAGTCATCAAAAGGCTGAAAGGCCACGCTCAGGCGCTCGAACATACAAACTTACATGTTGGGATGGGGTTTATTTAGTCGTTTCACTATATGCCGTGTGGTTCCCGGCACCAATAGAAAATAGGTCCATTTCCATGGATATCGTAAAAGGCGCCTAAGGGACAGATAGATACACTTGGGATTTTATCATTAGATGTAAAAACACAATTTTACAGTTTTACATTTTAGTTTACACGCGAGTGTAAGTTCTCTTGTTACACATTAACCTAACGCTAGTGTTGCCAAGCGCGTTGTCGATAACTTGTCGATGTTTTCAATTAAGAGATAGTTTACACTCTCAAGCAAATTTATGCAGCTAGCGGTCGATACATATGGCAAGTACCCTGCACACAGTAAACTTATTCAAATTAACTAACTCGGCATGTGTAGTTGAGTGGGATACATTCTGTACAAATTTATCGTTTATCGACGATTTTCCGTAGAAATTTTCCAGATAATAAATTAATTCATGATGTAAATGATACTTTTAGATCTCTGAACGCATAGTCCTATATCTGTGCTAGATTTCAGTATCAAAATCAACCAATATTTCTTGTTATTTTCATGTTATTCTCTTTGAAAAAAAATATGAAATCTGAACTATGGATGTCGTAAAAGGCGACTAACAGATAGGCTTACAAATTTGGGGTTCTTCTTTTAGGCGATGGGCTAGCACCTGCCACTATTTGAATTTCAATTCTATCTTAAAGCCAAATAGCTGAACGTGGCCTATCAGCCTTTTCAAGACAGCTCTGTCTACCCCGCAAGGGACATAGACGTGATTATATGTAAGCATGAAATATGTAAAATCTATTGTTTCAAGTTATATATTATTGTTATTACTTAAGCTCTTTACCAGGTTTTGCTTTTAACGGGCCTTACGAATGCAGTGTAATCAGACGCTATTGGACGATATTAAGCAATTAGTGCTGTGCATTGTTCAATTTGACTTATTAGTGTGTGGTCGATGGTCCGTAATTGGAATTACTGGCTGCTAGGTAATCTTGTAAGATGAGTAGCCGGAGGTACATTAAGGGCGAACGGTTTGTGTTGCATAACGAATTTTTTAGACTTAACTTCGTTTTGATAACTTATAAAGTATAAAACGTCAAAAGTACCCGAAACGTTATGAATGTGGATGAAGCGAAGAAAGTATGCAGAGATCGTGGCAAGTGGAAAGAGGTAGTCTCTGCCTACCCCTCCGGGAAAAAGGCATGAATTTATGTATGTATGTATGTATGATAACTTATTGAAGATTAAAATGGATAGTTATGCTTTATTTTTGTTTTTCACTAATAAGTACAAGAACTTCTAGACCGATTTTTGTTTAATTAAATTTTTCTACGAACAAATAAGGTTATTTTAATCTGTGTGGAATAAAATATGCTATTTTTGTTACTAGGTATTCTCACAGGAGGAAAAAGTATTCTTATACTTAAAATTCATATAGGTACTTAAAAAAGTTTTTTTCAAAATCGTTATATATTTCTTTAAAAGAGATGGAGTGATCCTATTCTTTTTTCTATTCGTGCCGGGAACCACACGATAGCTATCGACGAATGCAAGTAATCCGATCGAATCGAAAATCTTGACCATTTAGTAAGCATTTTTGCATCTATGACATTAATATTATACTTACTCGTACAATACAATGTAATACATATGCATAAATATAGATATGGTCACGTCTATATCCCTTGCGGGGTATACAGAGCCAACAGTCTTGAAAAGGCTAAATGGCCACGTTCAGCTATTTGGCTTAATGAGAGAATTGGGATTCAAATAGTGACAAGTTGCTAGCCCATCGTCTAAAAAAGAATGCCAAGTTTGTAAGCCTATCCCTGAGTCGCCTTTTACGACATCCATGGGAAAAAGATGGAGTGGTCCTATTCTTTTTTGTATTAGTGTCAGGAACCACACGGCACAGTATAATACTCGTACATATGCGCTTGCAATAATATCGGTGAATAATGGGAAGCATTGTAAACTAGGTCAACGCTTTTCTTCGACGATTTCACGGAAATTTCATATGAAATGTTACTTTCGATTCGCGTTCACGAATAACGTTTAAGTATTAAAATATAGCCTGTATTACGTTCAATGATAACATTTGAAAAGTATTTCTAGTTCTGATACGACATTGTAGGCTTTATTTACTAGACTTTGAAATAACTGCTTTGAAAACTACTACCAATGCGATTATCTGACTTATTAACGATATCCGACTCTGTTTTATACAGATTTTAAAAGGTAATACTCGATTTTGCTAATGAACTTATTGATTACAATATAAATGGGTAAAAAAGGGAAAAATATTGTTTCGAAGGTACAATTATACATTCAAACAGATACTGTACAAAAAGGTCATAGCGCGATTCAGGCCAGCAGATGTTAGTACCTACTTGGTCAATCAAGCTAATGCCATCCCTATAGATAATAATAATTCAATCACAGACAGTGCAGTGCCGTGTGGTGGCCGGCACCAATAGAAAAAAGAAAAGACCACTCCAACTCTTTCCCATGGATGTCGTAAAAGGCGACTAAGGGATAGGCTTATAAACTTGAGATTCTACTTTTAGACGACGGGCTAGCAACCTGTCACATTATATGAATCTCAATTCTATCAGTAAGCCAAACAGCTGTACGTGGCCTATCAGTATTTTCAAGACTGTTGGCTCTGTCTACCCCGCAAGGGATATAGACGTGACCATATGTATGTATGTATGTATATTAATATTTCAATCACAAAAAGAATTCGAAAATCAAAAATCGTGTAAACAATAAGGAATAGTGTTGCGCCCGCATACCAAGTTATCGATCAGTCGATGAATTATTGAGCAGCCGCGCTGAGTCGATACCTTACAACTTGTGTTTACCGGACCCGCTATTTCTGGACTGAACAATGTTTATGGAATCTTTAATGCGGCATGGCGTACGAACGACATTTCGCGGCGAGCAATCGCTCTAATAAATTGAATAACTGCGCTGTTTTGTTGAATTGAACCGTTGCCGTCGCGTGTAGTTAAGTATTTCTGTAGTTTCGTGTTGAGTACAGTCGGCAGTGAAAGTATTTGATCAAGTTAGTTTTTTTTTATGGGGTCAGAACAAATTTATAGCGTTGCTTTATTTGGAAAGGTTTCAGGTTCATTGGTATCTTGGTCTTGAATGTACGTAAAGTTTGGAAATACATCGTGCGTTTATATAAATGAATGTCAATTAGTAGAATTCGAATTAAAATTCTGAGAAAAGTGTAAAAAATCGAATTTAGACATTTAAATAATTAATAAATAAAATAGCGCTACAGTTTCTAACACCAATTTATTTGCGTTTTATTATGTTTACGAAATAAATGAACTGAATGATTTGAAGCTAACAGAATTCATAATATCAGGTTCCGAATTTCAAACGAGTTAATAGTTAAATTAGGTATGTTTCATCAAGCGTTATATTTGATTTTCAATTGTTGAATTAGTAGCGAATAAAACAAGAGGGGACAATTGATAATTAATCGCATGAATGAAAGCAGGTTGACTTAGCAAATATACAAAGGGATATGGTTATTGGAGTGGGAAGGCCTAGAAGAACGTACCTTGATCAAATTGGAGACGATGTGGCAAAAGGTCAGATCAAGAGTATCTGAAACCGATGAGCTTGAGAGAGTTAAGAAAGTTGATGAAGCGAAAGAAGTATGCAGGGATCGTGGCGAGTGGAAAGACATAGTCTTTGCCTACGCCTCCGGGCAAGAGACGTCATTTATGTATATATGTATTTGATCGACAGACATACTTATGTGGAACTAAGTAATGCCCGGAGGTTTGTCGCCGGAGGAATTTCTTGTCGTTCAAAATAATCTTTAAAGCTACCCTAAAATACATTATATCAGATGATTAAAAAATGCTATCGGACTTAGGACTAATTAAAAGGTCCAAAGGCTCGTATACTCTAAGTAGATATAGTACTTATTCATTATGAAGATAAAGTAATCAAAAGAAACGTATTTACCAAAGAAACTTGAATATATTTTAACAAAACAACGTAGATTATATTCAGTTTTATATAATAAATCGCATTCAGTGTAGACTGAAATATACGAAGACCTAATTAAAATTCAGAAGATTTATGCGAATATAAGTCTGATTAATGCTTTGAGCGTTAATGTTTTCAAGTATTTTTTCTACTTTAAGTTTTAATACTGAGAAATTATTTCTTATCTGTTCTAATCCATTAGTCTTTTATAGCTACTACAATTTATTATTTGTCAAAAATTCATAAATATCGTGACAAGGCACTTGAATGTGAAAATAAAATAAACTCACTTTCGTTTGCATTCCAAACTATTTTTCTGTATTTCAAAACACAAAAGCATAGTAGGTACAACGCAATCAATAGCGTACAGCTGCTAAAACCGCAGCCCAATTGCTAGAGATTGTGAAAATTAGTGAGAATTCACTATTATTTGTGCCATTACGTTTCTACAAATTGGGATTTTGAATGCAACAAAAAGTTTACGCCGGGCTTGATCGCATGTGATTCGGGAACACAACAAAATGTATAGTGGACTATCATAGCGTACATTCTAAAATAGTGAATGGTTTCATTCAAAGAATATTTATGTTGGTAGTCGATAAAGTATTTTCAGTTGGTAGTGAATACTGTTTTAAATTAATGTCTACATTTTATGTTTAAAATTTGAGTACTTAAAATTCCTGGAAATCCGTAATTGAAATAATATATCATGTAAATAAGTAAATTATGTGTCACACGAAATTCATTTAAAGTTTAACAATCTGTATTTGAATAAATAAAGAATATCAACCGTAAATGAATTTGAGTAATTGTTTTAATATTTTCATAAGTTATAATATAAATTATATTCATAAGTTATAATTAAATAAGTTATAATAATATTTGCTTTTTCCGCCGAAAAGCTTCACTAAAATCTGGTAAAGACTTTTATTTACTAACAAACGTACTATTTAAAAATAATTTAGAGAAAAACCATAAACTAATTTCCAAATTATTTGTATCCATATTATAATTCCAATAATTAATTTCAAAGCATTTTGTCAGCATTAATTAAGCAAACCTTGGAAGGCAAGGTGACCGTCGTCGCTAATTGCAAGGTGGGGTTGTTAACGTGTTGTTTAGTTTTAAAGCGAAGCAACGTTTACAGAGTTAAGTACACAAGTCAAGTTAAGCCAAGACGTGACAAGCATTTCTTTCCAGTTTGATTTAATAGTCTCTGCTAATAGAATATTAGAATTGTTTTGCGCAATAAACTTTTTATGTAACTTTTTAAATGTTTCTGAACAAGTTTTAATTAACAACGTTATATTAACAAGCAAGAATTTAACATGAAAACTTTGAAAGTTATTGAATTAGTTAGATAGCGCTGTAAGTTTTCCTAGTTGAAGTATCATGCGTCCAATGTTCAATTTAATCATAAACATACCTAATAACATGTTGAATCAACAATATTCAGTCTGCAAAAATCACCAAACGATTCAAATTTCACACAGACGAGCGCACGTCAATATCAATAGCGGAGTTATTACTGAAAAGAAATATCGATATAAAAATTGCACATCACTATCAATTGTGTGTGTGTGTGTGTCAGAATTTCGCGAATGCATTACAGCCTTTTGTAGAAGTGGGCCAGTCGCTGTGGCAATTACCGAATGCGCGCGTCTGTACGGCCCTTTGTGATTTTGCGCCCGACTGTACCGGCCTTCACTCTGTCTTTGTTTTGTGCTCAGATGTACGGGCGTTGAGTTTCAAGAGAATTTTGCGCTACAATGATAGACGATTTTTGGCTTTCCTTTTTAAGGCTAATCTCATTAGAGCCTCGAGTTCGGTTCTGTGCGGGTTAAATAGTCGTTAGCACTTTGGCGTCCGCACTAGTTAAATGTATTATGGGTGGGATACTGTTTTGAGAATTTCTATGAAGTGAGAAGAGATATGAAGCAAAGCGGACCTGAGGCCCGAAGCATAGCACTGAAGGGTGCAACTGCGAACTTATAAACATAGAAATACGGTCTTAGTAACTTTGAATGTGTTTGATCGAAATAGATTTTTAAAATCAAAGGTTCTATGTTTTTTTAACTAGGTACCGTATTTATAAAGATGAATACGATAAATTTAATATGATGTGTAGTAACAATAAATCTAGCACTTACCGTGTCACTAAAGTACATATAAATATTCACGTCTATATCCTTTGCGCGGTAGACAGAACCAACAGTCTTGAAAAGACTGAATGGCCACGTTCAGCTGTTTGGATAAACGTAAGAATTGAGATTCAAATAGCGACAGATTGCTAACACACCGCCTAAAAGAAGAATCCCAAGTTTATAAGCCTATCCCTTAGTCGCCTTTTACGACATCCATGGGAAAGAGATGTCCTATTCATTTTTCTATTGGTGCCGGGAACCACACGGCAAACGAACGACACGGTAACTAAAGTGACGTCATACTGTAAGACTAGCTCTTAATTTTCGCCTTGAATTACAAAACAGGGCGTCCATATTTAATCGACTTCTCAGCTAATGCCCGCCAGAGTCATATGAATAATTTACCAATCGCTAAACTTGAATGAATGAATGAAACTTGAACAATGATGGTGAAGTTAACACACACGTTCGAATATCACGTCTTTATCCTTTACGGGGTAGGTAGTGCTGAGAGTCACAAGACTTTGGTTTTCTAAAATTGATTTCCATACCACGTTTAGCTGAATAAAAAAAAATATTAACGATTAAATTGAAATGTTTCTTGTCATGTTTTAAAGAAGTCAAGTTTCTTTAATATTTTTAAATGGTTTTTTCTTTTTATAGTTTTTTAGCCTTACCAAGTACAAATATCGTTTATTAAGTATGTGTTTACAAAAGTTTGTTGAACTGACCCACAGTAGGTTTCTCGGTGGTATGAGAGTCAGGTTTCCCTTTATTGACTTTTACAGCCCGCTCGGTAATAGAAGCAGTTTGCACACAGTTTGTTTTTCCATCATTTCCGCAGAGCTCCTTGCAACTTAACATCAAATTAATATGAAAGAAGAAGTCGAATGTCTTATGAAAATAAAAATAAAAAGAAAATTACCTGAGTACCTTCCAAATAGACCTTAATAATACTGAATACGCCCGCGAGAACACAATTCGCCTTACTCAACTCGGCCAATTTCCCTCACATTTTCCGTTACACAAAACTCACCGATAACTTCCATAGAGAAAAATCATCCGAGAATTATTCGTGAAAAGGATCGTTCCGTATTGAAATTTAAATTTGCCGGTTGTAATTTACAATATAAATAATGAGGGGGGAAGGGGAGGGAGAGAGAGGCAATTGAGCTGTTTGCTGGAAGCAGATCACAAAGGAGTGTAACGAGGTGGAAACGTAAGTTTAGGAGATGCGGGCACAGAGGTGCAAGGTGCAAGGGGAGATTGGGGAGATGTGTTGGGAACGTATGAAATTGACATTTTAAGTCATCGTAGAAGCGGTGTTATTATATATATATATATACATAAAACCACGCCTCTTTCCCGGAGGGGTAGGCAGAGACTACCTCTTTCCACTTGCCACGATCTCTGCATATTTCCTTCGCTTCATCCACATTCATAACTCTCTTCATGCAAGCTCGGCGGTTTCGGTACTTTTGACCTGATGATATATATAAATATATATATGTATAAACTTAATAAACCAAGTATTATACCTTTGTTATTGTCCTTTACAGTACAAGATTTAAATGAATATTTTCGAAGATATTACAGATTTAAAATTGCGGGTAGTAGCGCTTGCGGCGGTACCGGCCGAGGCGGCAGTAGAGTGCCTATAAAAAGCTGTGAACGTTGTATATAAAGACATTCTGTAATGTAATAATTGTTGTAAAAATAAAATTAATAGTCACAGATTTTCTGTAGTGTATTTAGTATCAGCGTTGTACCCGTGCGAAGCCGGGGCGGGTCGCTAGTATAATATATATAAACTTAATAAACCAAGTATTACACCTTTGCCTACAAAGGTATACTCAAATTCGTTATGGAATTAAATCTTAAGATAAACAGCCGTGGGTCATTCCCCACCCTGGGGGGCGATGCATCAGGGTCACCCACACTTTTTGCATTCATCTGCTGCCCACGTATTCAATTTAACATTCCTGAATGCATCTCCGGAGTGAACCACCCCCCAAACCAGGCGTCAAGGGAAATCTTTAAATGATTTATGTGCATGTAAATTTATATTAATTTATATAGTTCAGGTATAATTTATATTTATTTATAAGGTGTTCGCGGCCTTCTTAGAGTAGAATTAAGTTGATAACATTTCCTATATTTATTACTTTTGAATGACGTTTAGGACGAAATCTGTATATATCTTTTTTTTTATTTCGTAATACTCTTAACTTTAATTTGTTTTATGTGTAATGTGTTCAAAACAGACGAATGTAAATAAAATATTTGTGTTTTTTTTTTATAAATTTCTTTCACATCACAACCAATTAATAAATCATATTATGTATATAAAAATAAAAATGATAAATTTTATGTGTGCATGTAAATTTATGCAAAAAGTACCTAAGCCCAAAATTTTCTCAAATCAAAAAAGGTTTAAACTTTTTAATATATTATATTTCACAATTAAGTACCATTGTAAAAATTTGTAAACCATCGTAGTTAATATAAAACTAGCTATGCCCGCGACTTCGTCCGCGTGGAATAGTCGTTTTGGGCATCATTGAAGGCCCTCAAGGATGAATTATTTCCCCGTTTTTTTCACATTTTCCATTATTTTTTCACTCCTAATAGTTGCAGCGTGATGTTATATAGTCTAAAGCCTTCCTCGGTAAATGTTCTATTCAACACAAAAATAATTTTTCAATTAGAACTAGTCGTTCCTGAGATTAGCGCGTTCAAAAAAACAAACAAACTCTTCAGCTTTATAATAACAGTATAGATAAAATAAACGATACAAAAGCAATAATAATAAAAAAATATTTATTCCCCATTAACCAGATCTTGACCTGGTGAATTGCACAGTGGCATCGTAAAACACCATTCAATTCGAGGGAGGCGGGTTCGAATCGGATTTTTACTGCTAGTTGATTTGCCGACAACCGCTTAAGCCAAGTTCACAATGGTAGAGTAAAGATGTTAAAATGCTGAATGATATGTTTATGTTTATAATTGTGATATGCAGAGAGGCACAACGACCCCACCTTTCTGAAGAGATTATATACATATCAACTTATACTAAACATATATAACATATAATCACGTCTATATCTTCTACGGCGTAGACAGAGCCGACAGTTATCAAAAGACTGAACGCTCAGCCGCTTGGCTTGATGCTAGAATTGAGATTCAAATAGTGACAGGAGGTAAGCCCATCGCCTAAAAGGGAAATCCCAAGCATATAAGCCTTAGTCGCCTCTTACGACATCCATGGAAAAACGTCGAAGTCCTATTCTTTTTTCTATCGGATCGCCTAAAAGAGAAATCCCAAGCATATAAGCCTATCATTTAGTCGCCTCCATATACGACAGCCATGGGAAAGAGATGGAGTGGTCCTAATCTGTTAGTGCCGGGAACCACACGGCGCTGGTACTAAGCGAATTTTATAGCACCATCGCGCCGTAAATACCTATCAGACGTTAAGGGCTCGTAAAGCTTGGATTGCACTGAGCCTACTGCCTGCTTTACGTCACACTCAATTGTCACTTGGCCTTTATTACTCGATGTAAGGCCCTTAAATCGATTGTAAAGGTTCTGCCATTAGTAGGTTATAATTCGGTTGTAAAAATCTTTTGTGCCTATTACATTTGATTTACAGAAATGAATAGCTTAACGTTGCCTTTTAGCCGTTTGCGAGACTACTAGCTCTGTCTGCCTCATTAGGAATCAAGACGTGACAGGCACTTGTATTTTATAGAATACGTACATACATATATATAATTACGTTCAACTGTGTAGATTAATGTGCCGTGTGGTTCCCGGCACCAATACAAAAAAGAATAGGACCACTCCATCTCTTTCCCATGGATGCCGTAAAAGGCGACTAAGGGATAGGCTTACAAACTTGGGATTCTTTTTTAGGCGATGGGCTAGCAACCTGTCACTATTTGAATCTCAATTCTATCATTACACCAAACAGCTGAACGTGGCCTATCAGTCTTTTCAAGACTGTTGGCTCTCTCTACCCCGCAAGGGATATAGACGTGACCATACATATGTATGTATGTATGTATGTATAGATTAATGATGAAATTGAGATTAAAATAGTGACAGATTGCTAGCCCATCGTCATTAAGAAGAATATCAAGTTCACTACACATATAACATTATATGAAATCTCGTAATATTTCGTAACACACCTGAAACTTGTCACTCGACGACTTGTTCCATTATGACGTCACTTGTATGACGTCACGACAGAAATAAAATTTGCCTTTCGCCTACGTTTGCGCAAAAAATGGGAGTATTTCGAGCGAGCATTAACAACATTATTCAATTTAGCCGTTTCCCTGAAAACACTGCTCACAAAGACCAAAAGAGTCTGAATTTAAGCCTGTCACTAGCTATGCCATTACCGCGTGTGTAAGTCACAATCTTGACAGTTGTTATTTAAAATGTATTTATTGCAATAAAAGTGCCGTGTGGTTCCCGGCATCAATACAAAAAAGAATAGAACCACTCCATCTCTTTCCCTTGGA
This sequence comes from Amyelois transitella, assembly GCF_032362555.1. Classification (NCBI taxonomy): domain Eukaryota; kingdom Metazoa; phylum Arthropoda; class Insecta; order Lepidoptera; family Pyralidae; genus Amyelois; species Amyelois transitella. The sequence continues at coordinate 11,542,046 of NC_083509.1, forward strand.
TGTCGTAAAAGGCGACTAAATAGGCTTACAAACTTGGGATTCTTTTTTAGGCGATAGGCTAGCAACCTGTCACTATTTGAATCTCAATTCCATATCATTAAGCCAAATAGTTAGTTGGCTCTGTCTACACCGCAAGGGATATAGACGTGACCATATGTATGTATGTATAAAAGTTTGTACAGAAAAAAAAGAAAGAAGAAAGTTAATAGTTTATTAAGACAATTGATTAGCCTACGTACTTTTTGTATATTACAATAGTATTATAATCAATGTGAATTAGGCAAAAGAATTATGGCAAGTAAAAAAAATATATAGTTTCTGCTTACCCCTTCGCGAAAGAGGCATAATTTTTTGCAATATGTAAACGATGACTTAAATACTATTTCTCATGAATATGATACGAATGTGTATAAATTAATAGGTACACATACACGTGTACATTTCAAACTTTAGATTCGGCACCGGCGCGCCTCAACCAATGTATTTTTCAAACAAATCTCAAAAGTCGCGGTGCGGATACGAGGCGTCCGCCTTTTCCTACAATCTGAATTGCAAATGGCAGTGCGATGACGTTATACAAAACTAAAAGTGTCGGCAAACTTGGTATTAAACTTCCCCCAGGTACAGAAACAAAAACCTCACTTACAATTATGATAATTTCGGTCGCATCTCACCGGATTGAATTTGCATGGCCGCTATCTGTGGCTATGTCAACTATGCTACCTTACCCGATGAATAATGCAGGTACGAGACGCCACTTACCTACAGTATTAACATATTTATTAATAAAATAAATATCTGATACGTCCGTTCCGCTGCAGCGTCGTCGCAGAATGAGCCATCCCCACCCCTCTCCCCACCTACTGTGTTGACATTGTATGAATTTAGCGACAAACTTTGCGAGCTTATAGTGAATTGTTAACTGAAAGATGTAATGTATGGAATTAATTATATAAATTGTGTTAGACGAGGATGTTCATATCGTATGTGTGAAGGCAAGTCTGGCTCCGGCTAGCCGACTGTTTGCTATTCAGTGGAGTGAGTCGGTTTGCATTGTATTTGATAACCGACTTGATCGGAGCGTAGTTTGCTTGTTTTTTTTTAAATAATATTAAGCGTCAGTTGCGTGTAATATAAACTAGATAATCTATTACTTCAACTTCTTTTAACTGTAACCATTGTAGATTGATTGAACCATAGAGAAATGTGAGTAAAAATTTGTTTTTCGTAAACACAGCTCACGAAAACAACGTTCACGTTCCATCGGCAAAATTAAAAAAAATATATTCTAAAAAGAAACATAAATCTACCAGCCAGAGTCGGAGAGCGTTTGATTTTGGAACGCTGCGAGTGCCAATCAGCGCGAAGGGCGCGAGCCGCTTATTTCCGTCGCCATGTTGCGATTTTTTTCGTTCGCGGCTTGACGCGGACAAACTTGGCGCATCCATCACTGGTAGTGGGCAAAGAGCTAGGAACGGGTAGATGTGACTCGAATAATAATTAAGTATGAACAGCTTGTGTCTTGCATCATAGTATTAGATACCTACAGATTATTAGGATATTGAATAACAAAATGGTGTTCCTTGTTGCTTTCCAGTTGCTGGGATACGCTTTATAGAACTATTTATTGGATATTCAAGATATAAATGTCTTTTGCATCTAGTTTGAGCCGGGGATTGGAACTTAATAAAAAAATTATATATCAAGGCTTATTAGTGCCTATTAATCAAATTTCTAAGTCCTTCACTTAATCATTATAAGACCTTCTTAAACTACATTACTTACAAATACATTGAAAACAACATACGACACTGTAAACCCAACAATATGCCGCGTCTACATCGTTCTACGTCTACACTTCAAATACAGGGGGATGTTTTAGCAAATGAGAGAGGCACGAAGTCGCGACATGTTTCTATATACGTATGCAGAGATCGGATGAGCGTACAGTCAATAGTGAACATTAATTTACTGTTAGGAGTAGGTACTTGGAACAAATTACTGGTGTGGAATTTAAATGTGTACGTTACTGGCAGGTCTATTTGTTTTCAGCTCTTTGGAAACGGTTTTAGAAAAAAATTTAGTATTGATTTTGTGTGAATTTTTTGTAGATGGCGTTAAATTCGTCGCTTTTTGTAGCTGGCGCTAAATTTACGCGAACGGATAAAAGCTAAACATGGCTACTTTTAGACATTCTCAGGTTGTAATGAAATTCACTAAACGTTACTTAACTTATTCCTCGTGTACTTACATACAGTTCTCAAGAAAACTCCGATCGTTTAACGAGATTACTTTCATTTTGTGCAAATATAAGGGTTGATTGAGTTGGCAACTTGATAATTACTTGAGTTCGCGAAAGCTCTCCGCGAAAGCTCATTGGCTCAGTGGAGCATTGTGCGTCACGGAGCATTCGATAAATTTTGATTGGCTACCAAAATTTTTAGTCTGCAGGTGACGTGTCTCTCGAAAATTATGTCGATAAAATAATAATAAATATATACGGGACAAATTACACAGATTGAGTTAGCCTCGAAGTAAGTTCGAGACTTGTAGTACGAGATACTAACTCAACAATACTATATTTTATAATAAATACTTATATAGATAAACATCCAAGACCCAGGCCAATCAGTGGAAGTTCTTTTCTCATCATGCCCTGGCCGGGATTCGAACCTGGGACCTCCGGGTGGTAACCCCATTTGCCTTTTGTACCGCATTATTCGAGTACAACATACAATTTACAAAAAAAAAAAAAAAAAAAATTCACCCGAATAGAGCGTAATTAGGTATGACTTAATAAAGTACCATGAGAAACTAAAAATGTGGAATCAAATTTTGTTGATTTCGGTCGAACAGGTGATTTGCCATTAGGTGATTATAAGACGCAAAAATGTGGAAAATTGATCACCCAGATGATATTACTTGGGTGAACAAAGTGGAATAAGCCGTTAATTTTTGGTGAATAAGAGAACTAGTTTATAATCAAGCTAGCATAAAATTAATCTCGAATTCACTTTGGAGGTAACACAATCTGTGTGATAAAGATCATAACATACATACATACATAAAATCACGCCTTTTTCCCGGGTAGGCAGAGTACTAGACTACATCTTTCCACTTGCCACGATCTCTGCATACTTCCTTCGCTTCATCCACATTCATAACTCTCTTCATGCAAGCTTGGCGGTTTCGGGTATGATAATAACTAGATAATATACGTTTTTTACTTTGTTTGTTAAAACCACTAAACTACTATGTTACCTGTAGCTGGTAAGCATTGCATTGAAACTAACGTTTTTTACCTGAAACAAAAATAGAAAAATATTAATTTAAAATATGTCATAGATAGTCGTAGAAGGCGTTTAGCACTTAGGGACACTAGGTGCGAACGAGTACATTTTATTCCTACTTTGTTTCCGCAAACATTGGTTTGGTGAAAGATTTTGTATTCTATGGCTAAAAGCAGATCATGGCCTTTGATGAATATATACATACATACCTACATGTTATCACGTCTATATCCCTTGCGGGGTAGACGCGCACGAAACGTACCTTTATTTTCGAAACACGTTACAATGATCCGTAGTCAATCTGTAATCGTTATCTGCACGTTTAATATCTGTATTATTTCAAAATAGTTTAAGAACAGTTTTAGAGTTATAGCATTATTGAGTAACATGTGCATTTATTAAACTAAATATTTATTTATAATAGTTTTTTTTTCATATAAAACTGAATATTAATTTAGCTAGCATTTCGCTCCTAAGTTGATCGAAAAGCTAAAGGCACTATTTTTGTTACGCATCGCCGTATAATCCAATCAAATAAAAAGGTAAGGCAAAAATTCACATTACATTATACTTGGGCGAATGAAACTCCCTTAATCCCTTTCTCATCATTAATATTCCCGGATTTAATATCGTTAAAACCCCGTATAAAAATATGGAACTTTTAGGAAAATGGGTCACTTTTTTTGTTTACAAACTTCTGTTCGGGGACTTTGATGCCCTGTGAATTTATAAAAAAAAAGTCTTTCCTTATCTGTGTGTTTTATTTCAGCAAAATCGGTTAAGTAAAACTTAACCTTTTTTGCTGAAATAAGACAGACTTTGTGATGTATGATCGTAAACAATTAAACAAAAAAAAATAAAGTAAATAAATAATAAAACTATCCGTGTCCAGAGAAGAATTAAGTTAAACGCAGGCATTTCTACAAAACTTTATCAGTTCAATTTCAGAAGAGACACATATGTATATAAGAGTAAAATTTTTAGATTTTATAGCAAAAACATGCGAATCAAAAAAATAAAAACAAAACGTCAAACGCGAACTCAAAATAATTCATAAGTGTGTAAAGCAGCACTCAATGTATTCCAATACATAAAACATGAGTATACGGAGGTATAAAATATTGAAGAACATTATAATTCCATCTCAATACATTAAAACGTAGTCGTAAAAACGGAGTTTGCACCTCGTAAACTCGTTGAAATTTTCTCATCTTTCAAACAAAGTGTGCAATGGAAGAATATTTTTCTTGCATCGTTTAAGTTTCGAACTCACAAGTTATCCGGTGTAAGGCACCTCTCACACTGTGTTTACATTCGATCAGGCGCCAAGATGGCGCTGGTGTGAAAAAATATTTGATGTTTATATTACGAATATATAGAAACTGGAGATAAGTATAAACTGGTAATAGAACTGTTAGTAGTATAGTGTTAAGAGGTTGTGAACTGCGAAATAAATTGAGAATTGTATGTATTTTTTATAGTTTATCAAATTATTTTAAATTTATATAAGTACCAACAATAATCTTGTACACGTTTTTAAACATTTTATGTTCAATTTTGTGTGAAGTTTTCAAAATATCAATTTGTAGTTACACGACAGAATTATTTCCGTGAATCAAACAACACCAAAATAATGAAATTAATGAAAATTCAACTTCACAATTTGAGTCGACCAAAAATATTCCGACGTTAATTTTACGGCAGAATATGTTCAACAACAAGTTGTGCCAAAAATTGATATTTTCGTTGAATTTCGGCGGCGTTCGACAAAGCCGACGGTTGCACATTTTGTCCCAACTTTAAACGTATCAAAAACTACAGCACCATTTAAACTTTTCAATGAGAATTAAACGTTCGTACGCGCTCCATATAAAACACAATAAATGATAATGAGCACATACCAATGACTAGTAATTACATTTTAATTAAGCTATAAATTAATTTATTAAAAATTCATTAATAAAAAGCTGGATGAGGGCTATATTTCGTCGGGCCAACGAGCCGTCCCGTGGTAATGGCCTTCGAGTGCCGTTAATTTCATTAATTGTTGTATTCTAGTTATAAATTCGAAAGATTAAGCGTCAGGCAGGCCGGTGTGTGGTGCGCCTTATTTGTAATTAAACGATATATTTGAATTAAACATGAGAAAATTATGCCGTTGTAAATAATGGAAGTTAGGCTGTAATTATAATGATTAACAGGTATCATGTGCTTTTGTCATCCGGGTTGACATATTTTAATTGCAAATTCACTATGTTATTTGAATTATATACAATTACATTAAGAAAATTACCAATCGTTGTTAGCAATAACATGTATGTTATTTGAATAATACATAAATGAACAAATTTCACAATACCTATTGTAAAATAGTGTCTGGTCTATATTTGTGAAAGAAGATAAATGAAAAAAATGAAGGTCTGATAGGACACAAAACTCAAAGTTATGAATTTAAAAAAAAATACAAACAGGTAGGAATATTATTTGTCAAGCGGACCGCGAGCGCAATTTTTTAATTCAATTCTACTTAAACTTTACATTAATAGTACTTAATTTGATCTTTTGCATTTATGAACGTTTGTTTATTTTCCTAATCATCCACCCCCCATATTTGCATGCACTTACATCTAAACACACGCGTCACCCTTAATAAAACATAAAAAAAAGACAACAAAAATATTTCCCGTACCACGAAACAAAATAGGAGAGAATTACATCAAAATATGCCAGCCATGGGGAGGTTCGGCCAAAAAGGATAAACACGTAAAGGGTGTTGACTGTGCGCCATCCACAAAGGAAACACTTACGATTGTAAAGGGGAGACTGGGGCGAGTCAATCGGAATTTTTGTTAACTCAAGACGACTTTCGTTAAACTGAAGAATTTAAGCGGGATCTCAAATATCCCTTTTGTATGAGCGTCGATTTGGACTCTCTCGTTTTAACTTAATTTAGGAAAGAGTTACTTGGGGTGCGAAATGTTATTTGCTTACATTGAAGATCAAAATTAGATAAGTAAGATATACGTATGAAAAAAAAGTATGAAAGGCTTATTTGTTTAACTCCTTTACAGTTTTGATTAGGATCTCCATTTAAGTACGTCACGTATATCTTCAAAATTCAAAACTTTCATTCATTATTATCGAAAATTTCAATGTCACTTAATAATTGTCATATCTTTTGAATTCACAACATTGGTTGACGTCAAATTAATTATTATAAACTAAGTTTACTGCCGCTTCCAAAGCGTAAGTACAGAAGAAGCGGTGACAAATTGCACTAACTGATATAACCTTTAATCATCATTTTAGCATTGGATGAAATAAAACTACTATTATCCGGTCCACGTTATGCAAACTCACAACATCTTCGCCGAGGATGCAAACGCCCAGGTCTTTGCCATTTTCGCGTATCTCTGAACGAAATTATATCAACATCAGTTCAGTGATTGAGAAGTCACATTGTTACAGACAGTTTAATCTCCCATTTAGAATACATATTTAAAAAAAAAAGCAATAGTCTACAAACTCAGCAGTTCAACATACAGAAAATGTCTTTGCATTGTGAAAATTATAGAACAAATATTTTGAATACAAACTAAATAAAATCCAGCTGACGCGAGACGGGGAAATAAAATAAAGAGTGAAGTAGAGAAAGTGGGAACTTGTCTGGGTTTTAAACAGCAGCTGTCATGAGAATTATGCGGTCCGTACGTCCCTTGAATTAAGATTTTAACCGTAACACGGAATATTCTGATCGGTTTAAATTTAAATAGAACGGAATCATATTACGTTTATTTTCTTAATTAATTTTAATAACGGTTCAAATGTGTAACGACAATTATAGTCTATGGAACATAATTATAGTCTATGGAATAGAATAGATTTTTTATCTAGTAGTGATTCTAGTGATATTAATTTTGTTTTTAGAAAATACAAGATAATAATAATAAATTTAGTTCGATTCAATCAGAAAAATATATTAATTATTTCTACATCTATTTCTGTTTTATACATACATACTACATATCCCTTACATATAATCACGTCTATATCCCTTGCGGGGTAGATAGAGCCAACAGTTTAAAACAGACAGAAAGGCCACTTTCAGGTGCTGCTATGGCTTTTTTCTTTGTTTTTGTTGTAATTTTATTCACTCGCATATCATTCGCAAATAATCTGAAATAACCACTAAAACTTCGTCATGGCAAACTCATAAGAAAATTCTGCCGCAAAGCAATGTGAGACCGAGCCAAAATATTTAACATGTCAGAAATCCACTAATTTTGTAATAGAATTCTGGCTTGTTAGCGCGCAACGCGTCGCGAATACATGCACTGTACGCGGACTGACGTTCCTCTTACGTACGTAAAACATAAGCTGAAGCGGATTGTGATTGAATATTAATTGAATTTTTTTTCGCTTTAGTATAACCCAAGATATTAACTAAGCGTAGGTCCTGGTGCGAACGACTGGAAGATAATTTACGCAAAATCTCACATAGCGAACGATAATGTCGTGCAAATTTTAGCGAATGCATTTAGTTTACCTTTATAAGTATGCTAGATTTTAAAAGCAGCTTCGCCCGCGCTAATTTAGAGCCATAAATACATACATATAGTCACGTCTATATCCCTCGCGGGGTAGACAGAGCCAACAGGATCTTGAAAGGACTGATAGGCCATTTTCAGCTGTTTGGCTTATTGACAGAATTGAGATTCAAATTGTAACAGGTTGGTAACGCATCGCCTAAAAATGCCAAGTTTACAAGCCTATCCCTTAGTCGCCTTTAACAAACATCCACGGGAAAGCGATGGAGTGGTCCGATTCTTTTATTGTAGTAGCCCCGGGATGTAGTATCTTTATATATTGTTAGCAGATCTATTTTTCGTAGCCTATACATATATGGGCTTGCCGACAGGGCTCGCCCTCTTTTGCCGCGCGACCGTCAAGCCGTCAACACGTCATCTTGGTGATATTTTTCCGTTTTATACCTATTCTATGCTTTCGTTCTTGTGTATGATAATTTATTTCAATAAATTCAATTATTATTATTAAATAGTCTCGAAATATATATTTTTTTAATTAAAATATCCCTTCTGTGCTAAAAATATATATATATTACCATAAGAAATGTCAGCCCGCCAGCACATGGGACCCGCCCTTATGCAGCACACGTACCCCGCCCGAGGCGTCCGCGGATTAACCGGATTACAGATGAAAACGGGCGTTTTTCCTGTTACTCGTTATGACCGCAATAACTGTTCAGCTCCTGTACCTACCGTTCGTCCTCATTAGACGTGATCCTGACATAATGTTATTAATGAGGTAAGATCACTAACGATTAACATAATGTTATTAATGAGGTTAGATCACTGACAATATGGATTATGGCAAACAGCTGAACGTGGTCTATCAGTCTTTTCAATGCTGCTCTGTCTACCTTGCAAGGGATGTAGACGTGATTATATTTGTGTATGTATGTATGTATGGATTGTGTTGAAGACCACTCATTTAATTTCTACATGATCGTAGAGTAGAGAAAGAAGAAATGAATATTTAAGATCTAATGTTATTATGAGGAAATAAACACTATTTATGAGCTAACATTGCAAACACTGGTCAAACACTATGAGATTAATCAAAATATTGAATTGCATACAGAATTGTGTACCCAATGCGATGTCCGAGTCGATCTTTTTGTTAAAAACATATAGTCACGTCTATATCCCTTGCGGGGTAGACAGAGTCAACAGTCTTGAAAAGACTGAATGGCCACGTTCAGCTATTTGGCTTAACGATAGAATTGAGATTCAACTAGTGACAGGTTTTGTTAAAAACTTAAAATATTTTTAATATTGGCATGATAATTACTTATGTAATAACTTAAGGCAAAAGGTCCTTTAAGTAGACACTAAATAGATTAATCGACTTGGTAAATATTATATGGATCTCACAAAGACTTGGTTTTTTTTACATGATGTTTTTGATGGCATTTAATTTTACTAGTTAATACTAATAAAATTGAACTTATACGAGTATTTGGTGTATGTATGTACGTGATAAAACGATAAACTTGATTTTATTTTGGTTGGAAACTTAAAATCTTCGTGAATGTTCTAATTAAATAGTTCTAGTTGGATATAAATTGATTCCAAGATCTTTAGTTCAATTGAATCTTGTTTAATCAATTTAGAAATTTTGCGACTTCGTTCACAAATTTCAGCAATTCCAAGAAATTTGAGAATCGTCAGAGATTAAAACTGATATAAATGTGATTTAAAGATACATTTCAAATTTGATTTGGATTACATACATATCATCACTTATACATATATCCCTTGCGGGCTAGACAGAGCCAACAGTCTTGAAAAGACTCACGACCAAATGTCACGTTCAGCTATGTTTTGTCTTAATGATGGAATTGATTATATATAAATATATGTATAATATATAAAAATATAAACTTCTATACACCTGTAAAAAGAAATCGCATTCTTATTTACAATTTCGCTCATAGACTAATTTATATTTTTTTTTATCGAAATAATAAACAATATATAAATCACTTTTATTTGCTCAGACACGGCTTAAAATACGCCATAAATTATACTTACTTTGTTGAGTCTTGTTAGAGGCGGCCATTTTTATCATTCGCTTTATCACGGCGGGTCACGAAGGCGGCTAGTTTTATAATTATAGTGCCACTAGAAATTTTACAAGCACACTACTGATGTTGTAAAGTTTATTTTTAAATTCGACGTTTAGGCGGATTGTGCGACACATTAGGAGTGTAGGTACTGCCTAAATGTACATTGAAAAGGATTTAGTGCACTATATGTAGAACATACATACGTATGGTCACGTCTATATCCGTTGCGGGTTAGGCAGAGCCAACATATCCTTGGAAATACTGAAAACGACTAGCAGCTGTATGGCTGAACTATGGAATTAAGATTCAAATCGTGCAGGTTGCTTTTAGGAAGAAATCTAAGTTTATTATAGCCTAAGGGATATCTTAGTCGCCTTTTACGACATCCATGGGTAAGTTGTGGAGTGGTCCTATTCAAAAGTGCTAGGAACCACACGGCATAGCATGATGACTTGTCCCGTACATATTATTACGTTAATTTCCTCATTTAACCTATCGTCGTTTCTTACTTTTCATTTAAAATAAATGAGAGAGACTTTTTAGTAATCAACGTTAAGATCCTTAACATAACGTAACGCACCGACATTTTTAGAATTCGGCTGTCTCACTAAAATTCTAGCACCTCTCACATCTCCTAATGAGATCTCATTAGTTTGGGTAAACTTTCAAAGAGGTTGATTAATTTTAATTCGACTTTTTGAAGATCTCTCGAGAGATACGTATGATTGAAAGCGTTCATTACAGTTATCTCATAGGCATATCTTAATAATAACTCGAAATCACTTAAGCGGTGACTCGAAATTAATCTTGATTATGACGCGAGTATGGTACCCTGTGCTTTGTTTATAAGACATTGTATTTTATAATTAATAATTAATAATATGGCAGCAGAGCAGGAAGTCATGAGAATCTAGATTATAATTTTGTAGGCGAAATTAAATAAAAAAATATATAAAAAAACGACTTTTTAATTAAATTATTACTTAATTAAACAAACGTCTTTTATTAAATACTCGTATACTCACTTTCTTTAGTTAATCTATATATTTATTACTAATTGCAGTCTTTAACGAACCTAAGCCTTTACAGATTAGACACACATCATGCCTTTATACTTAGAATCTATAGTCATAAAACTCAAGGACCGCATTAAGCTGAATGTATTAATAAAAAAAATGGGATTCAGAGATAGTCAGCCTACTACTAACTAAAAATTTTATCACAAGTAAGAGAATCTCCACTACCGTTTGAAAATAACGAAAAATGTTAACCGTTTTGCTTCAAAATAGTGGTAGGCAGGTACCAAAAGGATCTTTCTGGAGTTCATTATACATTCATAGGCGAGTGCCCGCGAAAGATTCCTCAGACGTTTTCGTCTAAAGCGTTCGCGCGTTAGCCACCGCAGCGTGATAATATAATGGTCTCTCTTTGAAATGTCTGGTTTGAGCGTACTGACTGCGACATGCCTATATAATTGTTGAACAAAATGTTTTGACGCGGCTGGTGCGACGTGACCCGTTTAATTTCGTATAGGTATTGTATTCTTAAATGTTTTTAAATAAAATTAGAAAAGCGTTGAGCGCGAGAAGATGTGACTAAACTATGCTTTACATTGGACAGATTTTTAGAAACTACTGTTATGCATTATGTTTTGATACGTTTTTTATACGGAAAATTAAATTAATATAATGTTAAGGTTATCAAAGCTGTAGCGACTACGCGATGTGATATTTGTCCGACGATACGGTGAAATAACGCGAAAATTAAATTCCGAGTAGTATGGTATATAAATTTCTATGGACACAACAAAAGATTTATTATAAATACTCAGCTATAAAAGTAAATATAGGTTCTTATAATATTATAACGACTCAGTGAATTTCCTCTGCGTAATACGATTGCATACAATTCTCATAAAAGTGGAATAAATATAATAAAACATAAGTTCTGGCAAACGAAACGTTGGGGCTCGTCCGATGTTGAATTTCCTTTTATTTACACTAAATGATAACTTACAACACGTACAAGATTAAAAGCGATCTTGCGAGTAATAATGGGCGAAAATATGGTGGGTTCTCTTTGGCTCCACGGCCAGGGTGGAATCTTTAATAATTGTATGATAACATGTTTAATTTGACAAAAAATTACATAATTATTTTTATCATATACCTACCAAGATGGTCGAACAGAATATGGAGCGAAAAAAATGTATGTCTTTCAAATAATAATAATAATAATCTTTATTGCAGACACAGAGATCCATAGTTACAAAAATGTTTAAAATAAAATAAGATTGTATATCTATATAAAATGATAATAAAATTGTACATCACAATAATCATAAATTAAAAATAAAATAAAATAAAACTATTGCTTTCCATGCGTCAGCCTTACCCAACACTTATATGTTGTGGTTCCAATCAGTCTTTCCGCCAGACCAATAATAATAGTGTTCTTACACGCGTAAACCCTAGACATAAAAGATGCAATTCTCTTTCTTTGTATGGCGCTGAAAGAATCGACTCGAACTTTAGTAAACATTTCTGAAGCGCTACAGTAGCGCTTCAGGCCCATCAAATGTCGAAAAATATTATTATATACTACCCTTATACCATCAATAGCTTTCAGAGTATAGTCTGTCCAGAGTTGACACGTATAAAAAGTCTGACAAAAAGATCTGAACAATGTTATTTTCACGTCAGGCGCGGACTTAAAAAATTTTCTCGCGATCATATTGCCTACTATGCACAAGGCCCTCCGTTGTCGTTCAATGTCCGCGTCATCTTTTAAATTTGTAGTCAAAATGTGACCAAGGTACCTGAACTTTTCCACTATTTTAATTTGGTTTCCATTTAGACGGACCTCCGGAATATTTTCCGGACCCTTGCCCGACCTGAATACCACCATTTCTGTCTTATTAGCGTTGTAAATCAGATTATGATCAACGGAATATTTTTCGCATATCGCTATAAGCTTCTGTAAGCCCCTTATCGTGGGGCTGATCAGCACCATATCGTCAGCATAACTCAGGTTATTTACGTATCTGTCACCAAGCCTGAACCCCACAGGAGTGCTGCTCAGCTCCACGAGAAGGTCATTCACGTAGGCGTTAAACAAATCGGGCGAGGTTAGGCCGCCCTGCCGCACACCACAAAGAAGATTATAGCTGTCAGACATTTCAGAGCCCCATCTGACACTATTGGCCTGCTTAGAGTACCAATATTCCAGCAGACCAACCATCTCAGACGGAACATGTTTGTTTCGAAGCTTTTGCCACAAGAGGTCGTGGTTCAAAGTATCAAAAGCACTACTTAAGTCGAGAAAGCAGGCATAAACTGTGGTTTTGTTCTGCGTATAATATCTGACAACTTGTTTCAAAGCAAATATTGCCATATCAGTGGAGACGTGCGGACGGAACCCAAACTGTCCGTCATCATATTCAATACCACTGAAATGACTTTGTACAATTCGGTCAAGCACCTTAGCCACTATTGTAGCCAGCGATATTGGCCTATAGTTGGCCATGCTCGCAGTATCTCCAGTTTTATTCTTTGGAATTGGAACTACGATTGTATGTATCAAATCTGATGGTAAGTAGCACTGTCTCACACAGAGTGTAAAAAACCATGCCAAGATCCCACCGACATGCTGGCCCGCATATAGCAGGTGTTCAATACTCAGGCAGTCGTGACCCGGCGACTTTCCCCGCTTCATGTTCCTCAAAATATCAATTATTTGTTTTGGAGACACTAACACACGGCCAGTCGCCGTGCCCCGACTGCAGTTCATATTTTGGTTTTCCAAATTAATATTATTTTTAATTTTATTGGAATGTTTATTAAAACTGTTTCGAAACATGTCGGCAATGTTTTTCTGATTTTTCTCACCCTCTATATTTACTGGTATACTACTTTTATTATTAAATTTTTTTGTTTCTTTCCAAAATTCAACAAAATTGCAATTAGCCCTATATCGAGCCAGCACATCCATCCTAATCTTTTCTTGGTTATTTTGAACATACTTAAGGGCAGCTTTAAACTCCCTTCGCGCGACTACCATGTTTTCGTAATAATATCCCGCGCATGGCCTACCATACGCCACCCAAGTCAAAAAATATTGCCTGGCCTTCTCATGTGCATTCCTGACATGAAAATTCCACCCTATTAGTTGTCTTTTCTTTTTAGTTACGTGAAAACTATGTGCCGCCGCCATTCGTAATATATTAATTAATTCATTGTATAAATTATCTAGGTACTCTTTTCCCAAAACTCGATTTAAATGTTCATTAGTAAAATTTTCTGTATATTTAATATTGTATTTAATAATTAGTTCATTTAATTTGATATCACAAAACGATGTATACTTGTCTATTTGTTCAGTGTCCCTTCTACCCCATACATATTTAAAATTGGCGTGTGTCGTATTACAAAGTGTTTGTTTACAATTTATTCGACTGGAATTACAATCTATGACTAGAGGAAAGTGGTCCGACCAGTATGAGTCATACATAACACTCACATCGGACACCATGCAAGCCGCGGCCGCAGTCACAATGCAGTGGTCGAGCCATCGACACGACCCGGACGCATCGCATACAAATGTATAAGTACTAGGGACGAGTCGTTCTTGGTCTAAACAAACTAAAGATTGCTCACCGCAATACGCAGCCAACTCCCTTCCAAACAACTTCCCTGGGTGTGCGTTAAAGTCCCCCAATATTAGCACGCACTCAATATCCATATTTTCTATAATTGCAGTTATCTCCGCTAGGCATTCTATAAACTCCGGAAGATTATCGTCACAGTTTGTAGGCATGTATACACTAAAGACTAATAGGTTCCTCTCACCTTGCAAAAAGCGCACAGCAACTAATCTATCACTATTACACCGTACAACCTCCGCCTTTGTAAATACACTTGACCTCCACATTATAGCTACCCCACCGTAGGGTCTCCCCACGAGCACACCGGTACTTGTGTCTACCGCAGATTTAGCATAAGAACTAAAATCCTTGTCAATATTATTCATAAAGTCCAAATCATGTGGCAAAAGCCATAATTCCTGAAGTGCCAAAATATGGGAATTTGTACATAAATCCCTTACATGTTGCACCGAGCGTTTAACTGATTTACAGTTGTATGAAATTATCCTTAACTTATCTGTATTTTGTACATCCATATTTTATTTTTTAGTTGCCACGGTATCACTTCTTATTGGACGCTGTTGACGATATCTTCTGAATACCAAACCCTCTGGCCAAAAATCTTTAGTCAAAAATGTCTTCAGTTTCGATGTGGAAATAGTTATTTTAAAGGAATTAAAATTTGTTTCTTGTGTCTGCTGTAATATTTCTATTAGGGAACATTCCTGTTTCATCTCTTTGATATAATCTCTAATGTCATTCTCTGTTATATGTTTCTTTAATCTAGATAAGTATATACAGGCATTTGACTCCGCTGCTTGTAATTTAGTAGTTATTTGTGAAGTACCTCGAATATTCCTATATTTATACGTATCAGGCCGTTTCTTAACTACTTTCGTAAAACCATCGTCATCTTTCTCGTTCCAATCATTGCTAATTTTTGCTATATCCCTATAGGAAGGAATATGCGTTGTCTCTTTAGAAGCGTTCTGGGTTTTTGTTGACATGTTGCACAACGGTTCAGATCTTTGAAGCCCTAATGCGACCACTTGGGGAGGTGGGGAGGGCGCCGTATACTGAGACGTGTTCTGATAATTTTTATTAGGTCTTATGTTTTTTTTCCCGTCGAAAGTCGACAGAACGCCCGGCGAATATGTGCTTTGTATATTGTAAGTCTCCATGGAACCTTCGTTCCCATCATTAATTTTTGTTTGAGTCATTATTGTCGCATTATTTCTTTTATTCTTATCATCACGATAAGACATAAGAAATAGATCTTCCTGTCGACTTGAGTATACATTCTGAGCTTTTTGTAATTCAGCTATCATTCTTTTAACGTCTTCAATTTCTTTTTTCGTTGCATCTCGGTCCGTTGCCAAAATATCAGAATCCTTGACTTCGATCGACCTCTCTTTCAATGCGGCCACGTCATGCTTAAGAACAGCTATTTCCTTAAGAAAATTGGATACGTCAATATGGTCAAAAGATACTGCCGGTAGTTTATTAAGATTCTCCGCTACGAAACGCGGTACACAGTTAGGTTCATATTCTTTTATAAGTTTTATAATTTCTTGTATGCTTTTTTGTTCCGCACCCTCTTTTCTCCTTAAGATTTTTTTATTGGGAGCCATTAATTTAAATGCTATAGATCTCGCATTTTCAATTTCTTCGTTCGAGTACGTACCGAGGCATACTTGTATGATTCCCGGCTCCGGTAAGGTTTCGACCTTACTATTAACAAATGCTAATATCTCGTTGACAACAACATTACATTGCTGACATCGTGATTCACATCCTTGGTCCCGTAACATATTATTATTATCTTTACTTCGCGTAATATCGTCCGAATGAGGAGATCGCACTGTGGGCATTGTGCGTCAATTATGCGTGCGGCGCATACGCCTGTCAGACCGAGACTGATGCAATTGGCTTTAATCGGAGGTCAGAATTTCACTACAATTTGCTATTAAAATATTGAATAAATTGGGAAAATATAAAGTTGACCTGATTGGTTGACTAAGGACGCTGTAGAAGTAGTAGCTTTAATTGAAGAAGCCAACAATTTTGTGATACCTTTAACATGTAAGATAAATGTCATTGTTAAATATCGATTGTACTGAGTAGATGTATCATTTTTAAGTTTATCTATAAGTCAATATCAATATCATATAGCAATTTTATACGTTTAGAAATTTAATTTTTCGAAAAGGTAAGTGTGATAAAATTAAGTGTTAGGGACAAATAAAGACGGTAGCAATGGGAAGAAACCAAAAATGTCCCCTTTCCATTACGTAGCATTTTACTTCGCGCGGATAAATTACACAGTTATGAATAAATTTCGCATAAAACTCCGAACTGCACCTTTACATGGTGAAAGAGATGTCTACATTACACCTCATGGTGAGTGTGAAAGGGACAGTCGAAATGGTGAGTCGTAATCCGAAAATTTCATTAAGGATCCAAGTTTGCTGATATCCAGAATATTCGACGTTATTAAGACGCAGCGAATTTCTTCATTTCTGTAGGATAATTTTAATATAGTGCTGGTTTTGAGGGCGCAATTAAAGATATGTTTACATTGGCACATTTTACTTACTTGAGATACGCTCAAATAAGGAAATAATTTTTTTTGGTAGAAAGGAATATTTTTGAATTTTGTCCGAAAATTTAAAAGCGCGTTCACGATCGGATTTACATTCATTGGACGTCCGCTTCTTTTCGTATTTTATTTATCCAACACGATGTTATTTGAATAGTTTTGCCAAATTTTCAATAGAGAAAAAAGTAATTTGCGTCTAAATTATTTTCTTTATTGGCAATTTTGTATCTTGAAATAGTTATAAGTGTGGTTCGGTAATTTCAAGATAAATTACCTATTTCACAATAAATCGAAGATATTTGTATAATTATTTATAACGAATCAGAATCAAAATCCTACTACTATTATAAAGGCGAAAGTTTGTATGGCTGTATGGATGTTTGTTACTCTTTCACGCAAAAACTACTGAACCGATTACCATGAAATTTGGTATGTAGGTAGCTGAAGACCCAGAATAACACATAGGCTACTTTTTATCCCAGAGTTCCCGCGGGATTGATAGGGTTTCCATGCGGACGAAGTCGCGGGCGGCCTCTAGTTATTTATATATCACGATACCAACGAGTTTGGATGAGCATTGAGATAGCCTCACTACACTATTCACGTGACTCGCCTACTGGACTCGCCCACTCGCCCAATGTGAACACAGACTTACCGATATTGGTGGCAAAGTTTCCCGGTCTGATAGCCGTTAGCCGTGATTAGATTTGCGGTGATTCCCCGCGCTTTTCGCTCGCCTTGCCGATTCGGCGGGAGCGAATTTTAATGATATTGGAAGCTGCGTCGTAAAAATTGATCAAGGAACTCTGCAAGTAATTATTGAAGACCATCGAGAAGCAAAGAATGTTATTCTACTCGTATTTTCGCCGGTTATTTTGTAAATGTGATGCAAGTGATAATGTGCACTTAATACATACATACATACATAAAATCACGCCTCTTTCCCGGAGGGGTACGCAGAGACTACTTCTTTCCACTTGCCACGATCTCTGCATATTTCCTTTGCTTCATCCACATTCATAAATCTTTGAATCCCAATTTGGCCGTGTACCGATGACAATTTTCAAAGTGATGTAGATTAGTTTGAATACTAACCGATGCTCTTACGGCGAGGAAAAACATCGTGAGGTTAAGCTACACATTCAGGCAACTGGATGTGTAACCATGATCGATCCAATGCGGGTAGTGAGGTGTGACCGGGAGGAAGAAGGAATGATTCGTAAATCTAAATGATATGTTTAATATTATCTGAAATTGACTATTTCTTATTGGCTTACTAAATTAATTTCCCGAAAAATTGGCATCTATTTTAGTTCTGAGAACATTTCGAATAGATTGTAAAATTCGGGGAATTCGTATTACAGTTTCTATTCAATTTTTTTTTTTAAGTGATTACATTCTGAAAACACAACACTCTGATAATAAGGTTTTTTTTATGCATAAAAAACGTTATCTACCGAAACCACCCTTCTGAAGTGAAGAAAATTGCATCTCACGTACCCTATGAAGTGAAAATTTGCGCCTAATCCAATCGGGGGTAGCCACCCTACGTCATTAGCGGCTGAACCAAACTTGATTCGATTTAATACAATTAACAATTAAAACGGATGTTTATTTTTTGGAACTCCTCCAATTTGCAATAGGGTCAAGTTTGTTTTTCTTAATTTTTAATTGATTTAGCCAGTTGTTTGTTTTTTTTTTTGACAGTGACAGGTTGCTAGCCCATCGCCTAAAGAAGAATCCCAAGTTTATAAACCCAATCCTTAGTCGCCATTTACGACATCTCTGGGGAAAGAGAAGGAGAGGTCCTATTCTTTTTTTTTTATTGGTGCCGGGTACCACACACACATCAGAATCAAACACATTTAGAACAAATCTATGAAGATAGCGTACTTAATTGAATTTTTTACTTGAACGACCAATTCAATTATCCCAATCGGCTGTGCCCCCATTATCTAAATTGGACACATGCAAAAATGAAGCGAAAAAATGCACACACACGTGCTATTCGGAACGAACTCTCATCTCATACTATTAGACGAATTATCATATCAAACGGAATTCGAGGCATTCACTGTAAAAAAAAAGTGAAACAACGATCATTCAAAACCTTTCATCCTCTTATTAGGGAGAAGGGTTACGCACACAACGAGAAATAAATCGACCAATGGGAGCTTCAGGTTCGTAATAGTACACTTGTGCGCAAAGAAAGTGGTTTTTTAAAGACGTTTTGTTGAAAAATATGAAACTTTACTATTCTGTTTCAGAATAATGTAAAACAGAATATAATAACGTGTCCATACGTCTTGTGAATTAAACAAATGTATTTATTAACATGTTTGAAGCGAATTTTAACAAAGGTGACGTAAAATGATAGAAATAATATTGTTTATTTTGTCTTTTATGTACTCTTGTCTGTTTATTTTCTGAATGTACATGTGTTAAGTTTTAACATAATAATGATAAAAAGCGCTAAACGTTATTAAATAAATAAAAATATAACAAAAAAATTGCCAAAATGATGAACATATCAATTCAAAAAACAATATTAAATAAATACACCAATGTCCCCCGCAGCGCGCGCGCAAGTGTACACAACCTCGCAATCAAAGGTTGCCCATTTAAATAAATCTAGATTCGAATTTGGAACTCACAATGGAGTTTAAAGGGAGAGCCGGTAAAAATTATGAGGCTACCGAAATTGGGTTAGCGTTGGTAATGAAGTGCTGAACTTTCAGGTCATGTGTGCGAGGGAAGGCTTCGGTAGGTAATTGCTCTGATATACTGTGCTTCTGAATTCAGCCGAGCGCCAACGCGACGGTAATGGCCGCCCGCCTATAGTTTTAATCTTCTTTATTGCAGACCCTTGCCGTTTGAAAGGAGTGTTCTATGATTATGTTAGCGTTTGAGTGCCTACAGTGAAATTAATATATTGTGGTGGAATGCTCGCTTTATTGTCATGTTATTATTACAGGGGCTATTGTGAGGCTTATAAACTTATTCTTGCTGGCAACTTGGCTATTTCTGAATCACATTACTAACATTAAAACAACTAGCGAATAATGTTAAATATTATCACTGTTGATTCTCTGTCTGTAAGACGTATTAAAATCGCGATTTTAAGTCATTTTTCAAGATGGCGTTTTAAATCCAACTTATACAAAAAACGAAAATATTACTCCATATTCAACTTCTTCAGGTAAAAATGTATCGTTTGCCTCGTAACTATTTCATCCAAAATGGCAAGAAAATTACGTATACACTAGGGTAATAAGAGCTCCTTGCGGGGTGAGCCGGGCCATTAAAGACGATTTATATACCTACACATGTTGTTTAGAATTTGCTTTAATGTGTATCTACACCGCACGCTGATTAATCTCCACCCGAGGCTGAGGAGTCAGACAGTCGCACGATTGTTGCGACTTATCGCATAAGTTATTTTCTAGTCTTTCTTCTTAGAGTTCGTAATAAATTGAAACTTCAGATAGTGCTATGTGGTTCCCGGCACCAATACAAGTGTCGTGTGGTTCCCGGCACCAATACAAAAAAGAATAGGACCACTCCATCTCTTTCCCATGGATGTCGTAAAGGCGACTAAGGGATGGGCTTACAACCTTGGGATTCTTTTTTAGGCGATGGGCTAGCAACCTGTTACTGTTTGAATCTCAATTCTATCATTAAGCCAAATAGCTGAACGTGGCCATTCGATCTACCTTTCGATCGACCATTCGATCGAGACTGTTGGCTCTGTCTACCCCGCAAGGGATATGGACGGGACTATATGTATGTACTAGAGGCCGCCCGCGACTTCGTCCGCATGGAAACCCTATCAATCCCGCGGGAACTCTGGGATAAAAAGTAGCCTATGTGTTATTCTTGGTCTTCAGCTACCTACATACCAAATTTCATGGTAATCGGTTCAGTAGTTTTTGCGTGAAAGAGTAACCAACATCCATACAAACTTTCGCCTTTATAATAGTATTAGGATGTAAAGATTTATGTTCCATTTAGCCCCAGTTCATCCTCGGCGTGCAAGTCGCTGGGTATACGCTGATGAGAATTTCCTTCTTATCATTATTCTTTCTCAGTTATTTGCTTGACATCTCAGGTTAAGCAAACGTAAGATAAATGATCATTACTTGCCACAGTTTTTAAAGTATATTTTTTTTTTTATATACGGGATAAATTACACAGATTGAGTTAGCCTCATAGTAAGTTCGAGACTTGTGTTACGAGATACTAACTCAACGATACAATATTTCATAATAAATACTTATATAGATAAACATCAAAAACCCAGGCCAATCAGAAAAAGTTCTTTTCTCATCATGCCCTGGCCGGGATTCGAACCCGGGACCTCCGGTATCACAGACAAGCGTACTACCGCTGCGCCACAGAAGCCGTCTAGATTATTATCTAAGATTATTGGGAGTCAGGTTGCGATACCTGACCTACTCCCGACCTCTGTAACAGAACTGAGTTGACAATATACAAGTTTCCTCACGATGTCTTCCCTCACCGTAAGAGCTACTCAAATATGAAAATAAATTATTAATTACTAGAGGCCGCCCGCGACTTCGTACGCGTGGAATCAATCCCGCGGGAACTCCGGGATAAAAAGTAGCCTATATGTTATTCTGGGTCTTTAGCTACCTTCATACCAAATTTCATCGTAATCGGTTCAGTAGTTTTTGTGTGAAAGTGTAATAAACATCCATACTGACATCCTGACATACTCACAAACTTTCGCATTTATAATATTAGTAGGATATATTACATGTCATCGTATATGACCGAGGTGGTATAAATAAAAATTAATAAGAATATTAATAAAAACCAATTATCCTCCAATAAAACCGGTTACCCATCAAAAGAAAACCAATAGTCTTCAAAAAAAAAACCGTGACTCCAGGCCAGCGCTGTGTGCGTTATTATTCTACAATTTCTCATTTGGCGTCGACTAAACACAAATGCTAGTGACAACGCGGCTTCGTAATATCCTGTCAGTGCCATCGCGCACTGTGACCGAAACCCAGTAAAAAGTGCGTTAGGGCAACGATACACTGCACGGTTTGTTCGATAAAGATGCTAAATGTATTTACATCACGACTTTAGTCCTCACGGGTTAAGAGCCAACGAAAGACCTGCCCTCGCGCGAAAAACTATCGCTGTCCCGTTTCGCTTCACAATTAAAATCGAAACGGCGATAGTTTTTTGCGCGGTGAAAATGGCGCGACGCCATTTGGCGTGTTATGCTTATTTTACTTTATTTGATTATTTTTAAGATTCGTTGTAAAAGAAAATAGTTTCAAGGTTTTCGAGATGAGCAATCCACCTTAAAGTGTTACCATTTAGCTGTTTGACTATATGTTATCGTTTCTTAGCAACCCAGCGGATAGAACCGATTTGAGTGAAAGGTCCTAAAGATTTGTCAGCTTATTCTTTATTTATTGAAAAAAGCTATTGATAAAATAATTTAATAGTATGGCTCCTTTATATTTAAATTAAATCGTTTAATAGTTAAAAGAGCCCTTCATAAGCTTTGCAAGATAATAACATTTCAGAATAATACACTTGGGTTCCCTAAATAAATATAAGGTCACACACTAGCCACTTGGGGTTTTACGAACACGCCTGAAAAAGACGCGTTCAAACCGACAATGTATGGACGCCCTAACGCTCCACGGACCTTTTTGAAAACAGGCGTCACTTACATCTGTATTGCGAAAGCAATAAAGACCATATTTAGTGTTGTCAAAGGTTCGCAAAATTAAACCGTTGAAATGAAAGTTGGGTTGTCTTTTTCGGTCGACACTGGAACTTGGCGACTACTTATGTACTGGTATTGAATCGTGAGGCAAAATTAAAGCTTTTGAGCGTTTACAGCTAATGATGAGTTTGTGTATAGGAATGGAGACTAAAAGCGGACAATTGAAATGAGACTTACATACATACATACATACATACATACATAAACTCACGCCTCTTTCCCGGAGGGGTAGGCAGAGACTACCTCTTTCCACTTGCCACGATCCCTGCATACTTCCTTTGCTTCATCCACATTCATAACTCTCTTCATGCAAGCTCGGCGGTTTCGGGCACTTTTGACCTGACCCTTCACCAGGACGTCCTTAATTTGATCAAGATATGTTCGTCTAGGTCTTCCCACCCCGACCTTTCCCTCCACACTCTCCTTGTATATCTGCTTAGTCAACCTGTTTTCATTCATCCTCTCCACATGACCGAACCATCTCAACATACCCTTTTCTATTCCTGTAACTACATCTTCTTTCACATCACAACATTCCCTTATCACGCTGTTCCTTATCCGGTCACTCAATTTCACACCCAACATACTCCTTAACGCTCTCATTTCCACTGCATTTATTCTGCTTTCGTGCTTCTTTTGCCATACCCAACTTTCACTCCCATACATTAATGTCGGGACCAACACGCCCCTGTGCACAGCCAGTCGAGCCTTTTTGGATAGTTTCTGACTGCTCATAAAGGCATGCAAAGCTCCATTCACCATGTTCCCCGCGTTCACTCTCCTTTCAATATCACTATCACACTTGCCATCTGATGTAAACTTTGATCCTAGATATACAAACTCTTTCACTTGCTCAACTTTTTCTCCTCCAATCAAAATATTACATGCTGTCATTTCTTTCTCCATTTCAAAAACCAGTGTGTTAGTTTTACTTACGTTCACTTTCATTCCTTTCTCTTTTAAAGCTTCATGCATACAGTTTACCATCTCCTGTAACTCCTCCGCTGATGACGCCAGTATAACCTGATCGTCGGCATAGAGCAGACATTTGACGAGTAATTCATTCATCCTTAATCCACTTTCAGACTCTTTCAAATCTGTCAAACAACTATCCATAAATAGGTTGAACAGCCACGGTGACGCAACACATCCCTGCCTAACACCTTTCTCAATCTTAAACCACTCAGTGTGCGCTCCGTTTATCCTGACACAAGCACCCGAATCCTCATATAAGGATTTCAGTGCTCGTATCAAGAAACTGCTCACCCCATGCATAGAAAGTGCTGACCACAATTCATTCCTCTCAACTCTGTCATAGGCCTTTTCCAAATCCACGAAAGTGCAATAGACTTTTTGACTCTTGGCCAAAAACTTTTCGGCTATGCACCGCAAAGAAAAGACCTGATCAGTACATCCCATTCCCTTTCGAAATCCCGCTTGAGCATCCCATATTTTGTCATCAGTTTCATTCCTGAGAATGAAAGATTCCTGAAATGAGACTTATGTAAGAGTATGTCAGCGTTCGGTCTGCGATCATTCATTGGGTAGATTTTATATATATTTTTTTAATGTGTGCTCCATTCAATGCAAAGTTCGATATGTTAGTACAAATTGTGTTTTTATCCGTTGGTGAAAAAACACCCTTAAATGTTTCTAATTATTCTTTGAATTTTTTTAATGCTGTAGTAATATTTCACATCAAGCCCCATTTAATTTTGTCACGATAAATAGTAATTAAAAACGGGACAGGTTGTGAATAAAACTAATAATAAGAAACTTAAATATGTAATGATTAAATTACGAGATTATAGTGCTATACTAACATAGGTTGAGCTTGGAAATTGTTATTTTTTTTCGTTTACGTTATTCTATGCCACTGGTCTCGGTTCAAGTTCACGTGTAGTGCCTCATTTCGCTAATAGCACAATTATGTTTCGGTTGATTTCAGAGGCGGTCCGATTGCTTTGGATAATGAAGTCATTTCGTTTGTTTGGTCAGATTTACTGCTAGTTAATTCGTGGTTATACCAATTTAATGGTATCCGATTTTCATTTGTGTAATTATGTCCATTTATACTTTACCACTTTCAGAAGTTTCATAAAACTTTAGGTATTTCAATACTATTTTCAAAGTTTCTGATTAGGAACGAAAATCTTTTTAAAGAGCTACCTACATATAATCACGTATATATCCCATGCTTGAAAAGACTGAAGATCTGATGAAAAGCCTACGTTCAGCTGTTTGGCTAAATGATAGATTTGACTCAAATAGTGAAAGGTTGCTAGCCTATCACCTTAAAGAGGAATCCCAAGTTTTTTTGTTGGAACGAGATAGAGTGTTCCTATTCTTTTTTACTGGTGCCGGGAACCACACTGCACCTTTATTACAGAGCTAAATAAGAAGAAACACATACTGGAACTGATATTAAAACGAGTTATAATAACTTTTTACTTAGAAAGTTAATCGTAGAAATTCTATTATATAATAAAATTCGTAAATACATAAGATATTTAGCATTTTATCCATCATACCATGAAAAATTAATAAGGGACTTGCTTAATCCAATCAGCGCGATTTGTCTCAAAATTTCATCCTAATTACATGTTCTCAACAAACATACCTACCTATGCATTATTGTTAGAATCCTAATACACTTAGACAAAAGCATCCTAAACTTATTACTTAACTTTTCTGGGTCGTCAGAAATTCCCTTATTTTTCGGGATTATCCGACAATACATTCATTCATTGTCTCCCTGTCAGCTTAATACAGCACGGTACGGAACGTAATCTAGGTTATGTCATTTTTCTTGCGTCTTTATGAAATAGCTGGCAGTTTGACTTGCAAGGAGTATATTATAGTATATTTTATTGTGTCGTGCGGATTCCGGCACTTATAGAAAAAAAGAATAGGCGATTTCCCATGTCGTAGATTCAACTTAAGGATAAGCTTGAAATTATTCTTTTAGGCGATGAGCAACTTTTCATTATTTTAATCGCAATTCGATCATTAAGCCAACCAGCTGAACGTGGCCTATCAGTTTTACAAGACTGTTAGTTCTGTCTACACCGCAAGGAATATTGACGTGATTATATGGATGTATATTTCATAATGACTCGAGTGTTTTACTTCGTTCTTTTTTAAAATAACATTTTTTAAACTTCGGCCTAC
The DNA here is from genome assembly GCF_032362555.1 of Amyelois transitella. Classification (NCBI taxonomy): domain Eukaryota; kingdom Metazoa; phylum Arthropoda; class Insecta; order Lepidoptera; family Pyralidae; genus Amyelois; species Amyelois transitella. The sequence continues at coordinate 11,568,167 of NC_083509.1, forward strand.
AGTTTTCTTCCATCTAATTTATCATTACATTTCTTCAATAAACAAAAATCTGATATTTCAATTATATATTACATATTCAATTCAGTCAAACATGACATAAGTAATAAAACTATTAATAATTAACATACCAAATAGATTTGAGTGATTAATTGGGAAACCGATTTTGACAAAAAATTATTAAAATAAAAAATATTGAAAATTTTGAATTCGAGAAAATAATATTGTACTATGTAGGTTAAATCATTCATATTGTTGTGAATATTCGTCATAATAGGTAAATTATCATTTACTGTACTCCGTACTATTTTTACTCTGTGACGCTAGTGACTAGCGAAATAGTTTCACTCAGAACTGGTCTGAGAAGAATAATTAATCAGGGGATGAAATATTAATGTTTTGTTTGATTTTGATTGGGTGGAGTGCAATATATGAGATGAATAATGATAGACTGTGATATGAACAACTGACGCGCAATAAATATAATATTTCGTAAATTAATTTCACTCATAAAAGGGGTAAGCAAAGTTTTCAACGGTCCGATTAACATACAGTATTGTTGTAACTTAAAATATTAATATGTAGATTCTTTAACATTTAAAAAAATATATGAAAATAGTAATTAAAAATAAATAACAGGAAAATGCGGGATCGAAGTAGCCCGTCTGCTTGTTCCTAGCATTTTTCGGTCACTCAGTCGCGTGACCGGACCACATTATAGCAATGGATCAAATTGAATCCGGCCACATCCAAGGAAACGCCCGCTTTCTAATGAATAATCAACTAAAAATCATTAATCGACTTTTTATTTACACATCAATAGTATAAGTACACATAGTGCGTAAAATTTAATACTTAAAACCGAACGCATTTTTTTGATAAAAGAAAAACTTAGACAAAGGAGAATGTAGGAAATTGCCAATGTTTGTTTATCACGTCTAACTTTTATTTGTTTAAATAGATAATTTATATAGAGAATTTAAACGCTATAAAGAAATGTTTACATTTATTCGGAAGATGGATGTTTGACAGGAAAGACACATTTTTATTTATTTTATTTCTTTTGCAAATCACCTCTTTATAACTTTATCCCTCAGCCAATAGTAACAAAGACCACGTTTAGCGAAACGTCAATAACGTATGTGCATAGAATATCAATAACGTCTCCCAATACGAGTAAAATCTGTCTAAATGTTTTGGCCGAGCAGGCTGTAACTGGTTTGTTGCTAATAGCCCCTTTGTCTAGATATCCGAACGTGGCCCGCTGACCGCGCCGGCCTCGTAAATTCGGGCCAGGACGTGAAATATTACCATTCAATACGGCATGCCATGCGTAAATTACGTTCTGGGATTTCAGTAACAACTAGATTTTTTTTACTGAATTTCTGATTGACTGCATTTTATTTAGTTTACTAAGACGGGTACGACAATCAGCCTTAAATAAGGAGATTACGGTTAAACGTGTATTATTCGCGGGTGAATAGATATTTATTAGTTGTGTTATTTATTCAAAAAATTACAAACTATCATTACAGGCTTAGACCTAGAACGATAGCGAAGCCTATTATAGCAATATTATTTGGATTGCGAGCCTGTCGCCTAATACAAGAATCCCAAGTTTATAACCCTATCCCTTAGTCGCCTTTCACGACATCCATGGGAAAGAGATGGAGTGGTCCTATTCTTTTTCCTATTGGTGCCGAGAACCACACGGCACAGTTTATTTCGCCTAATGATAGTATAATATAATAGGTTACTATTTAGATTCCCCAACTTGTTCCCGGTTGAAAACAGGGTTGCATTCAGGACATCTTGCGGCGTCTTGATTTATTCGACCAAGTCCAACCGCAGCTAGGCGCCGTATTTATTGCCGCAATAACCCTATTAATTCTCGGGCTCGGGGCCCTAACCCTTGCACTGAAGCCGGGCCTGAAGTACCCTAAAGTAATGCATAGCCTTTGAATGCCTAGTTTTGTTATTGCTTTATTGCATGTGGGGTTTGAAGGGATGGTGTTCCTACTAGGGATGTCGCATCTTTTTAAATATTCGCATCGAATTGCGAATGCGAATGTGTGCAGGTCGCGACATGCGTCGGCGGCGAGTCGTACGGCGCATGCGCGGAGTGTACTATGATAAATTGACTGATACATACATATGGTCACGCCTTTATCCCTTGCGGGGTAGACAGAGCCAACAGTATTGAAAAGACTGAATGGTCACGTTCAGCTATTTGGCTTAATGATAGAATTGAGATTCAAATAGTGACATTGTTTTGCTATGAAATTGGTTGCTAGCCCATCACTTTAAAAAGGAATCCCAAGTTTGTAAGCCTATCCCTTAGTCGCCTTTTACGACATCCATGGGAAATGAAGAGTGGTTCTATTCTTTTTTGTATTGGTGCCGGGAACCACACGGCATAATGTAAATACTGCCTTATATTAAGTTAAATTGTTATAAACTTTGTATTTAAATGATGGTCAAAATTAGCATAATTTTACGTACCTACTACATAAAGTACACTACAAAATATTATTACGTACGAAATGAATTATTAAAATCACGTCAATTTTTCTTTTAATTACACAAATCCTAAAGAAGCGAAAGAAGTGTGCACGGATGTGCATGTGGAAAGCTGATGTGGCCTCTGCCTACCCTTCCGGGAAAGAGGCGTGATTTATGTATGTATGTATGTACAAATCCTTAATTATCAGACATGATCAGCATCTAATTGCAAATGCTTTTAATGGAAGCGCCACTTTTGACCATGTTAGGACGAAGTTATAATTAACTTTGGAGCAATTATTGAGTGGAGAGTGCATACAGATTGTAGGTAGTTATTAAATATATGCTTAATTTTTAAGTAACATAAGTCACAAAATCGCAAATTGGAATTAACATATACTTTATGTATTTGTGAATGGGTTAAAAATCTAGGTATTACTGACAACTTATTTTTGAGTGTATTGTTGGAATTTATATTAATTTGACGAATATATAAGTAATCTATTTTTTTGAGATCTGAAGGATTTCTCTATTTATACTTTGTATTATTTATACTTCATAAATTTATTTGGCACATAATCTTCATTCATTTATTCACGTCTATATCCCTTGCGGGATAAATAGAGCCAGCAGTTTGAAAGGCTGACAGGCCCCGTTCAGTTGTTAGGCTTAATGATAGAACTGAGATTCAAATAGTGACAGGTTGCTAAAAGTTAGCTAATCCCAAGTTTATAACCCTATCTCTCTGCCATCTTTTACGACATCCATTGGAAAGAGCTGGAGTGGTCCTATTGTTTTTTATATTTTTTATATTAGTGCCGGGAACCACACGACACAAGGCAAAATTTGTACTGCACCAATTTAAATAAGAGATGTTTCCGTACAAAAATCATGACCATGCATTCTCCGTTGATATATTATGCTCCTTGTAATTAACGTTGTACATTGGGCCCCCAGATAATTTGGGGCCGAACGTCGAGGGCCTGGGCGAGAGTCAGTCAAAGAATTAATTGTATAACACACGTTTAAATGAGTGACAGCCGTAATCTGCAATTACCTTAATGGTCTGCTTCGGTTTTTTTTTTGGCATGTCATAAAATTAACATGTTATTTTGTTGCTTAAAGATTAATTATACTTTTTAGGACTTTTGTTTTGTGGAGGATAAGATTTTGTTCTGGTTTAAACGGTACGCCTGCCTGCTTTGTCCAAGCCAACATGTTCAACCATGTTTTTGTTGTGACTTACATTAGAAAGAAAATAATCTCTTCTAAGGGGCACGAAAATTATAAAACATTATACATACATACATATGGTCACGTCTATATCCCTTGCGGGGTAGACAGAGCCAACAGTCTTTAAAAGATTGAATGGCCACGTTCAGCTATTTGGCTTAATGATGGAATTGTTAAATCCTGCGTCAAAGCCTCTTGACGTAAGATGGCGTAGATGTTCTGAAGGTCTCAAGGACACCTTGATATTAAATCTTTTCTTTTAAATCAAACATTAAGTCGTGGTCATCAAGCCATTTTCTTCAATTAATTCCTTAACCCTTTAAACCTTTCCCTCAAATTAAGCGCACGCAAGCATTCCACATGATATTAGTCAATGCCAATTGTCCGACACCCCTGAGGCCGTTTCACACCGAACATGCAAATCACGTGACTCTTATGGGCTCCAGGGCCGGACTTAGATTAGGGGTGAATGCTAATAGTGACGGCCTTAGCAGGAGGCAGATAAGTTTTATTTTATGTAAAAGGAAATGTTGGTAAAAACGACGTTGACTGACGACTGACGTTACTGACTAAAATGACGAACTTTGTTCTTTTTCCTGGACTCATACCGAAGGTTATACTTTTTATTTAATGATTTTGATGATCTTGTGAGTCAGACCAAAGTATAACATCTTTGTTTGTTCATAAGTTCTAACGCATGTTGTTCTTCATATTTTTTTTAAATTAAAAATAAGAAAAAGGGTAGCATTGCAAAAGGAAGTTCTAGATGGACATATCTTTATCAAATCGTGAACGTTCTAGTGAAAGTTAAAAATATCCATGCTTTATAAACCGATGCACTTGCATGCAACAGTCAATACATGTGAATTCAGTAAAAGGAGTATGCCGTGGCAAGTAGAAAAATAACAAAATAAATGTCACAAATATCGTCCTTCAAAAGGGCGCCGTAATTAATACTTGCCCCGTTCCAAATTTCAGCTGTGGCCGGCACTTATTTTCCCAAACAATTCTAAGCATGGGACAAACAATTCTTTTCGTCCTCCTGGGTGGTCACGGGACATAAATTAAGTGACATAAATTAACCTCAGGTGCCTGACCCTTGCATAAATTTCAACCTCCATTTCAATTGCTGATCAAGTGTGTGTTTCTTGTTTCATTGCAAATTGAATTCGGTGTTTGTTCGAAGGTATATTACACGAGGTACATTTTGTGTATGGTCATGTTATTCAGAATGGACTACTAAGAATTTGTATAGGAAATTGCGTTTTCTGGGTATAAGCGGATTTTTTTTTTAATTTTTCATGACGATAACCTATTTCTTTAATTTAGCTTCTGCTAGGTGAATCAAAGAATTTAAGGTCAAAATATAAAAAAAATGTATAGAACATTTAAAAATATATAACAAACAGGAAATGATCTGATTTATTGGAAATAATTGTGTTCGAAATAAAAATTTACCGAAAGAGCGAATCTGATTTTAATAGTTATTAAAACTTAAGCAGATTATTCCCAGCGCTGAAAGCTGCGTATCAAATAAGATTTTACTGAAAATCTAGACAAATGACACCTCAGGGACTACTGTGGAATTTTCATCAAAAAACTAAATTAAGTAATTATTTTGTCAGAAATTTGGGTCATCTTTAAATATTCAGTGCTACTAAACGCTTTCCTCGAGTTACATGACAAACTTTTTTAAACAAGATATAGAGTAATGCCGTGTGGTACCAATAGAAAAAATAATTGAACCACTCCATCTCTTTCCTATGGATGGACTAAGGGATAGGTTTATAGTTGGGTTTCTTCTTTTAGGCAATGGGCTAGTAACCTATCACTTGGATCTTGATTAAATCAAATGGTTGAATGCGGCTTTTCAGTCTATTGATGACTTTTGGCTCTGTCTGCCCCGCAATATAGACGTGATTATGTTTATAAAGTAGATGAAGTGACGGCGAGAGAAGACGTCATGAGGAAACCCGCACCAACTGGATGTGTAATCATGATGTCGTTAAAGGCGACTAAGGGATAGGCTTATAAACGGGATTCGTCTATTAGGCGATGGGCTAGCAACCTGTCACTATTTGAATCCCAATACTACCATCAAGCTAAACAACTGAACGTGGCCTATCAGTCTTTTCAAGACTGTTGGCTCTGTCTACCCCGCAAGGGATATAGACGTGACTATATGTATGTATGTATGTAAGGTTATGGATATCAAATAGGAGTCGCTTCATGTTCAATCCAAGAGTCCTCCAGAGTGGTGAGGATGTAACCGGGACTAAAGGCAGGAGGAAGAAGAAAGAAGAAAATTAAGTGAATCACTACGAATGAGCGCTGGCTGTGTACCGTGCTGTGTACAGTCAGCATCATACTGAGGTGGACCTTTTCGGGAACAACATTTTATATTGTACTTTCATATTTGATTTTTATTTTCTGCATGGTGTTTAAACAGAGGCACATACACTTTATACCACTGTACTTAATTTCATCGTAAAGCAATTCAGCTTATCCTAGCGTTAGGCTCTGTCTACCCCGTACAAATTTGTCACGTAAATAACACGACTTAAGACTAATGTTTACTTAATGTTATTAAATAGCTATCCAGGTAATCCTACTCTTAGGCTCTGTAAACCCCGTTACAAATTTATCACGTAAACGACACGAGTTAAGACTAATACTAATGTTGTTTTGAGTTCATTCGTATCGACCGTTTCATTAAACAGTTCTCACTGCGCTGACAAATGGAGTCTATAATTCAGCGGTCCGCATGTTTTTGTACAACGACAAATTTAAAGTGATTCGCGAGATGGAGCTATCAATCTCAAAATAAAAAGCTTCAACATTTCAACCGAATGATTTGAGATCACGTCAAGATTAAAAATTAAGTGAATTTGTCGTCTTTTGTTCCTTAATGACGATTTGAAGAATTTCAAAGGTTGCGAATCGAAATTGTAAGGTCTTCGGTGGTTGATTACTATAATTGTTTTTTAAACTATGTATCTTAATTTGTTAAGAAGTATATTTTTTTTCTTTTTTATTTAAATTAAAAACTTCTTTTCTTGGGTAAAGAATAAAAAAGTAAGTAATAGAATTTAAAAATAATTAATATTTGTAAGGTTTTATGATGGTAAACGTTATAAGTTTTCGTAGTCATATGAAAGGTTAAAAATACATTCCTTCATTCATTCATTTGTATAATCACGTCTATATCCCTTGCGAGGTAGATAGAGCTGTTGGTCTCGAAAGACTGATAGGCCACGTACAGTAGATAGGCTGAATGATTTGTAGAATTGAGATTCAAATAGTGACAGGTTGCCAGCCCATCACCTGAAAGAAGAATTCCAAGTTTGCATATTTCTTACAGCCTTCTACGACTTCAACAGAAAAGAGTTAAAGCGGTCCTATTCTTATTTATATTGGTGTCGGAAACCACACGGCAATCAAAGAAACATTTCTTTTTAAGAAAAACAATTTGATCCGAAAACTTGCAACTTCCATTGTCATCCGGGTATTTGACACACGCGACCGATAAAACCAATAAGAGGAAAGTGAAAGAAATGTTTACAGAAAGCAATTTGATCCGTTGTCCTTTTTTAATGGAAAATTCTTCTACCTCGGCCGTGTCTCAAAGTTTGCGGCAAGCAACCGTGGAATCAGAAAACTTCAAAAGAAATAAGACAAATGAAAAGCGAACGTCCCAAAGAATGTGTTGCCGGAGTAGACGGACGACTGTTAACTGTAAATTACATTATAACAATTACTCCTATGTATGTTGAGATGGTTCGGTCATGTGGAGAGGATGAATGAAAGCAGGTTGACTAAGCAGATATACAAGGAGAGTGTGGAGGGAAAGGTCGGAGTGGGAAGACCTAGACGAACGTTTCTTGATCAAATTAAGGACGTCCTGGTAAAGGGTCAGGTCAAAAGTACCCGCAACCGCCGAGCTTGCATGAAGAGAGTTATGAATGTGGATGAAGCGAAGGAAGTATGCAGAGATCGTGGCAAGTGGAAAGAGGTAGTCTCTGCTTACCCCTCCGGGAAAGAGGCGTGATTTTATGTATGTATGTATGTACAATTACTCCTAGAGTGTGTAAATTACATCGCATATTCAATTCTTATTTAAGTGTAGAAAAAAAAAATAGTTTCCATTCCATATCTGTCCATGGATTTCGTAAAAGGCGATTAAGGGGAAAGCTTATAAACTTGGGATTGTTCTTGTAGGCGATGTGCTAGCAACCTGTCTCTATTTGAATCTCAATTCCATCATTAAGCCATACATTTCTACCTAAACTTTCAAATTTCAAATTTACGTTTCTCAATTTAGTAAACATTTTTTTCAAAGAGCATAGCATCCGTTCAGTAGGTACCTGAGCATAATTAGGTATGCTAATTAGTTTTAACAACAAACCTATTTTCCAAAAGCAATGTAGAAGGGACCTCAAGTCTGAAATCACCTTTGAATGCCATCATCGATTCATTATGTGATTAGAGAGATACACATTGACAGATATGAAGTTCATGTTCACTTTGGTTCAAATATGAGAAATGTAAATCTTAATTAAAATCCATACACGAATCTCAACACAACATTAATAGCTCTGCATTCATTCGCTTTTTATTTGACCAATTTGGTATAGATTTTTTTAAATTTTCTTCAGATACAAACTTTTGAGACAGATTTTCAACAGTCTTATGTTTCGGTCGCATTTAGTCGCACGTCTGCTATATCCAGACGCGTCTCTTTCACCGAATACTCACCTACAGTTCCCAAATTCCAGATGTGTGAAAAAATTGCACAAGTCGATATTGGAATTGGCCAACTAATAGAATGATATCGACACAAAGACATTCCTTCCACGAAATAGCGGTATTTTGGATTAAGAAGTAAGTAAAGTGCCGTGTGGTTCCCGGCACCATTAGAAAAAAGAATAGGACCACTCCATCTCTTTCCCACGGATGTCGTAAAAGGCGACTAAGGGGCTATCCTTTTTAAACTTTGGATTCTTCACTTCACTTTGCTTCACGATGGAATTGAGATTCAAATATTAACAGGTTGCGAGCCCATTGCCTCAAAGCAGAATTCCAAGTTTATAAGCCTATCCTTCGGTAGCTTTTTACGATATTAATGGGAAAATGATGGAGGGGTCTTATTCAATTTTTTATTGGTGCCGGGAACCACACGGCACAAGGATATCTATTAGGAATATAAAAACTGATGAGTACACTCAACTTATATTATTCATGTTTGATTGACAGGCAATTGTTTCATATATAAAACCTGTTTGATAAATTACATGGACGATAACGCTTATTAATAAATAAGTCAACTTATTCATGTCATCAATATAATGATAACGTGTAGTTAGTTATCATTTTGTAATGATTATAACCATTTAAAGAACACCGTGATAAGAGAATGAATGATGTAAGAGAAGATATAGGGACAGGGATAGCAAAGGGAATGCTTAGATGGTTTGGTCATGTCGTGAGGATCAATGAAAGCAGGTTGACTAAGCAAATTCACAGGGGAAGTGTGAATAAAAAAGTTGGAGTGGGAAAGCCTAGACGAACGTACCTTGACCAAATCGGGAACGTCCTGGCTTTTGCCAGGTTGGTCAGGTCAAGAGTAACCGAAACCGACGAGTTTGCATGAAGAGAGTTATGAATGTGGATGAAGCTAAAGAAGTAAGCATGGATCTTAGCAAAAGATGTAGTCTCTACCTACCCTTTCGGGAAAGAGGCTTCATTGTTTGTATGTACAAACATACATACATATAGTCACGTCCATATCCCTTACGGGGTAGACAGAGCCAATAGTCCTGAAAAGACTGAATGGCCACGTTCAGTTGCTCGGCTTGATGATGGAATTGAGATCAAAATAGTGACAGGTTGCTAGCCTATCGCCTAAAAAAGGATCGCAATTTAATAAGCCTTTCCCTTAGTCTTCTTTAACGACATCCATGGGAAAGAGATGGAGTGGTCCTATTGTTTTTTGTATGTATAAAACCAGTTAACGGTAGGTTCAATTAGTATAATTAACTGAAAATAAACCAAACGCGTTCAATATTGAAACTGCAGTACATTTACAAGACAGAACCAGCTACATTGAATTATTTTCAATAGCAACAGTAGAAAGTTAAACACAGCCCAATATTCACCGGAGTAAATCTACAAAATGTATTGAATGTACTAAAATCTGAAACGAAGAAGCGACTTGAATTCGAAAACGTAAACTTAAAAGTGATACTGCGAATGAGGCTCTAAAGTAGAGCGGATAAAGGCGATATTGCTTTGTGTGTGCAAGAGAGAACGCTATCGGTACAGACATCCATGAACTTGGGACGTTTTAAGAGATTTTTCTTGTCTATAACGCCGTCTCATCTCTCCCTTTGGAAGTGTACAAGGAAACTTTTCACAACTCTTTTAATCCTGGCAATGTGTTTTGTCGCCGAGAATGCCTATTGTTGCTCGCGAACTTTTTCCTTTTTCATACTTTTTCTTTTTTTTTTCTCTTTTATTTTATTTCGGCCCGTATTATCTGCGGAGTTTCCAAATGGCGGTCTACCAACTTACAAATATTACGTAGCTGATGAAAGTAAGGAAAATGAAATCGTATAAGTTGCCTTTTTGTTGGCAACCGCACAAATTGTTATCTGTTTGCATATAAATCTTTGAGATAAAGTAAAACATACATACATATTGTTGCGTTTCATTTCGAATGCTATGTATAACCATACGTTCAAATGTAATTTTGTAAGCTTGGCATTAACAACGTAAAAAACCCAACAAAATTCGTCGAAATATGATAGAATATTCGGTCCCTATTTCTATAATCTTATCGGCGAAATATCTCACCAGCAAAAATAATAACCCAGAGGTGTCCAATCTCTCGAAATATCCGTAATAAAACAAGTCCTTAGAAGATGGAACTAGAAACATAAAGATCTGAGGAATCCGGCTCGAAGGACCAACGGTACATATCGCAACTCCTTATCGAGATTTTAACGAAGGAGGGTGCGTTCGACAGCCTTGAGAGGGGTCAAGGGGGGACCGGAAGATCCCTGGGGAAGTGAGGCGGCTTTATCTATGGTGCAGAGTGTGAGTTATACACACGGGCTGAAAGGCATTAAAGGGCGCCAAGCGAGACAAGTCCATATTTTGTAAAGGTCTCGTAAAGGTTGTATTTGTCTACTCCGTAATCACATAAATCATCAATCTATCATCACTTTCCTAGAGTTTTTGCAGGGACTTAATTCCAACATCCCTGTATACTTCTTTGGGTTTATCCACATACACTACTAATTTTATGGTACCTTTTTACCCCGTTATCTCCTCTTGATCAAGAAATTATTTTTTTATCCAGCAAACTTCAATTGAATTATTATCAAAGGTAAACTATCAAACGGAATTTCGATCACTATGATCAACTTTTTGCCCTCTTTGGCTCTATCCACATACACTACTACTTTTATGGTACCTTTTTACCCCGTTATCTCTTCTTGCCGAAGAAATTATCTTTTTTTCATCCAGCAAAGTTCAATTGAATTAATATCAAAGGTAAACAATCAAACGGAATTTCGATCACTATGATCAACTTTTTGCCCTCTTTGGCTCTATCCACATACACTACTACTTTTATGGCACCTCGTTACCCCATTATCTCCTCTTGATCAAGAAATTATCTTTTTTTCATCCAGCAAAGTTAATTTGAATTAATATCAAAGGTAATAATTACCTATCAACGGAATTTCGATCACTATGATCAACTTTTTGACCTTGCTATTGGGCGCCAAAGTGACAATTGCACACGGACTGCGTTACGCTAGAGCCGCCCCCAAAGGGGGGGGGGGAGTGACAGCTCCCTGCGTCCGACACACGGCACATCCCATTCGTCTAACGAGTGACTCGTTTTAGAGAAAAACCGGTTTAAATTTCTGCTACTTGCGTACCTATTTCTAGCTTTGTAAAAAGCTGATTTAGTTTTTAGATTTGACTATTCCAACGTTCTCGTTTAGAATTTTTAAAAGGCTACCCTGGAAATGTACTGCGGAGGTGATGATACTATGTGTTCTGTTCTAAATTGTGTTTCCTAGAATTCGACATTTTTATGTCGTTCATATTTCCTGTGATTTATGTTGTGTGTGAGTTTTTTTTTTATATTTGTGATTCTGCTACTTGCGTACCTATTTCTAGCTTTGTAAAAAGCTGATTTAGTTTTTAGATATGACTATTCCAACGTTCTCGTTTAGAATTTTTAAAAGGCTACCCTGGAAATGTACTGCGGAGGTGATGATACTATGTGTTCTGTTCTAAATTGTGTTTCCTAGAATTCGACATTTTTATGTCGTTCATATTTCCTGTGATTTATGTTGTGTGTGAGTTTTTTTTTTATATTTGTGATTGTATTACTTTTTCTGAATACATACATATGGACACGTCCACATCCCTTGCGGGGTAGACAGAGCTAACAGTCTTGAAAAGCCTGAATGGCTACGTTCAGCTATTTAGTTTAATGATAGAATTGAGATTCAAATAATAACAGGTTGCTAGCCCATCGCCTAAAGTAAGAATCCCAAGTTTATAGGCCTATCCCTGAGTCGCCTTTGACGACATCCATGGGAAAGAGATGGAGTGGTCCTAATCTAAAGTGCTGTGAACCACACAGCACCACCTCAAGTTAATCAAATGTATAATCAGATCACATTATTTACAGATAACAAAAAAAAACCTTTTAAAAAGTATTGCAATGAATCTGTTAGATAGAAATCTGGGAAATAAAAAAGGTACATCAAAAGGTTATCTTGCAAACTTTAAACGTACAATGGCTGTAAAAGTTGTACGTAGAACAACAGCGATGGAAACTTTGCCTCTGAATAAAAATAATCAAATCAGAGGGCCTATGTAATTCGTTTTTAACCGACTTCAAAAAGAGGAGGTTCTCAATTCGACCGTATTTTTTTTTGCAAAGTCCTTACTTTTTCCTTGATTCGGTTGGCTTTTGCACGCTGTAACTTTTTTAAAGTTCATCAACGCATACTAACTAGCGTCCTGCCCCGGCTTCGCCCGTGGTACATACATAGCTTATAACCTGCAGACTTTTTTGATGGTGAAATAATTTCAATTACGGTTTAGTATTTCGGCAGTTTAGGCCTGAAGAACAAAAATATATAAATACATAATCACGTCTATAAAAGGCAGATGTTGGCCGATTCACAGACCTACTCAATATGCACACAAAATTTCATGAGAATCGGTCAAGCCGTTTCGGAGGAGTACGAGAATGAACATTGTGACACGAGAATTTTGTATAAAGGATAATTTAAAAAACGAACAGTCATGATTTTGCTCTCAAAAAGTCACAGACAAAAGTAAGTTCATAAAATCTAGGACTTATTCAACCGGAACCACCCGCTTAGTACATCCGCATCCGCCTAATCTAAGATATTGTGTTTGCACTCGGCTCGTATCTTGCGTCCGTAATAAAAGATTTGTTTGTTTGTCCCGACGTTCGTTTGGTACGAGTTTTTATTGGGAAGACTAAAAATACCATCTTTTTTTACAGAGACTTTTGTGAATGACGATTTTTTAATGAGGAATTAGCATACGTTCATTATATCACACATATCACGTGTTTATATCTTACGGGGTAATTAGAGGCAATAGATTCAAGTTAATTGTGACTGTAATAGGCTTCCGATTTTTTTTTACCCAATGTATGTAAAAAAATATTTATGTATTAAACTGATTCGAGCCTTTTGTTGGTGGGGCACATCACAAATCTTAACATAGTCTTGTCAAGACTGTTGGCTCTGTCTACCCCGCAGGGCATATAGACGTAACCATAATTATGTATGTATGTATGTATGTATAAAGAACATTAAGTCAACAGCCCCCTCCTGAGCTCATCACCGGTGTTTACTTCACCTGCCTCTCCATTCAATACCGAATTCAATTTCTTTTAAGTTACAAGTCTAGTCGAAGAGCTAGAGATTTTTTTCAACCATTAAAAAAATTTTTTTCGTTGCACTGACTTTGCTCAGTATATAATAATTGTTGTAAAATAATTTCTCGAATTAATTGGATGCTAAAACACAAATACAATTTATAGATGCAATACGTATAATTAATTACAAGTTAAATTTTCGCCAATAAATTAATTTAATTCAATTTCAATATGTATAAAGGCGTTCTGCCTTTATAATTATAATTCAGTTTGTATTCGAAATCTCGAATATTTACCCTAATGATAATGCTAGTTAAAATGAGCATTAATTACATGATAATTAACATTTTTAACATTATAACAACACATAAATAACATTTCATGTATTATGGCTACATACAATTTCGCTCCTTAACATTTTTAACATTACTAAGTCCTTACAACACACAAAAAACATTCTTTTTAGGATAGATACACCTGATATTTTTTACGCTTAGGGCCATATGTAGCTGAAAAGCTTAATGATTGAATTGAGATTAAGATAATGACAGGTCGCTATTCCATTCCCAAAAGGAAGAATCTTAAATTTATAAGCAATTAATTTCATTGACGTATAGTATATATTATACGAACGGACGAAATATTAAAAAAATAAATATTTGAAATTAGTATCTAGCTCTCATACTACGCCAATCTTGTTTCTCAGTAAGAAAGTTGTCATATGAGATGCTGTATTGACTCGTGGCATTGACAGCTCGAGGCTATTATTGCGATGGGACCCTTATTACGGGAGGGATGGATGGATACCAGTGAGCGTAGTTCTTTGACGGGCTCTTTTTAGATGATATGTATTTTTAGTTTTGTTCATTCATTCATATGATCACGTCTATGTCCCTTACGGGGTAGACAGGGCCAGCAGTCTCTAAAGACTGATAGGCCACGTACAGCTGATAGGCTTAGTGATAGAATTGAGATTCAAATAGTGACAGATTGTTAGCCCATAGCCTAAAAGAAGAATCCCAAGTTTATAAGCCCAACCCTTAGTCGACATTTACGACATCCGTGGGATCGAATGGTACTAATCTTTTAATATTGGTGCCGGGAACCACACGACATTTTGAAATGCCGAAAATCGAGCCTTGGGCCCGTGTTACAAAAAGAAAGATGCGATTGGAGTCCACAAAGTTGAGAGTGAGAAGAATGAACGAACACAACCTAACTTTTACAAGTTGAGATTAATTTATTACAACAGCTATAAAAGTCAGTGAGGCAACGAAACAAACATTTTCATTTCGCGGAATACAATCTTAAACAATCCGGTGTCTGACTGTGGTCTAGTATTTGCACAATGTTCACATTGGTCCACTTTATTCGGTAGCTTAAAATTGTCGGTTATTATTTTGGCTAGAGTTTTTTTTTATAAATTTTATATAGGTTTAGTTTAGTTACATTTATAGTTTAAACATTGGTTATTTAAAGCAGAAATAAAATATTTGTTATTTCCAAATACTGTTTTCGAAAACCACTTAAAAAAACAAAAATTAAAAATTTTACCAGCCTTATTAATGCATCAAGGTGAATCCTTATCTTTGATTATGAGATGACGTTTTTTTGAGAATCATTTTTTATCAATTACTTTATTCAATAAATAGTCATTTGTTATGATTTCATCTTAGTCTTTAACAATATGTGACTTTCAAAATTTTATAAAGGACATAAAATGTCAGAAAAATTACTTACAATAATAATTTCCCTAACCAAACCAAATTGAAGCTATGTAACAAACATGGTTTAAGTTCTCTCGTAGCGAAGTAGTTATAATATGCTACTCGACTCGCTCATCCGACTCACCTATTCACTCGCCCAATGTAAACTATTCTTAATCCCGAAAGGAGTTGAGCCAAGAGAAATAATAAAGCATCTGGCGAAATTTACATATAAATACGAAAGACAACGGGCCGGAACAGGCCCGCCGGTCGCCGTTCCGGGAACCGGGTTCATCATCATGGGTTAACGATTAATTAAGAATGTTAAGTTTCAAATTACGAGAATTTGGACTTCTGATGGGAAGGACAAACCTGAATGTATCAGATAAGGCTCGATCACACTTAATCAGGTTCTTTAGTAGCGTATATTTTGGTTACTATCTCTGAATCTTATTTGTATCAATACGCCATCTACTTAAAAGTGGCCTATGTGTATTATGTATCTTATGTTTTCCGTAAGGGCAATTAAGTAATACGTTTGTGTGTATTTCGGTCTTTTCAAAAGAAAAACGAGCTTTTAATGTGATGCTTATTTAATATTTGCAATAAAGAAGTCCAAATGAGTGTAAAATAAAGTCTAATTTATGAATTTACTGTATGAATGACCAAATTTTAAATTTTAAACGAAATATTACGGCTGAGATAATGAGAATTACCGTTAGTAAAGTTTTAAAATGCAGTTATTAAATGAAATCATTCATAATTCTTCTCTCAACGGTGTATATCTGCCTTTCATTACAAAAACCTCCCAAGAACATTTGACGTTATCCCAAAAAGTATCGTTGTTTTAGGTCAGCACGCCTTCGCGACTGAGTCAGATCTCGATATGTTGTAATTTTGAGACAAAGAGACGTTGTGCAACCCGTGTTTACTTAATGACGTGTCTTGATAACAAACAGATGGTCATTTTGGAAACAGTAATAATTGTCCGAAGCTGGAGATGTGATAATAAGATATAAGATGATGAATTAAGTCATCGAACAATTTTGAAATCTGAAATGTATATAATGTGGAAAATGAAGTCCACGAATCGATTGGATATAAAAATGTTGATTAAGAAACAACTGCATAAAGTGATGATAAAATTTAAAATCCAGATAGAAGGATAAACATAACTATCGGTGATATAAATGCATTCAAACAATTTTTTTTGGATACACTGCAATTATAGATACCCGAAAAGAAATAAGTAAATTTTGTATTCCCTAACAGTTTTATATCTTGGGTGTTCAACAAAAATTCCAATTTGCAACACGCTACACCCCTTACCTGTTTGAATCAATAAAACTTTGCATTAATTTGCATATCACAAAACCAATAATTCCTGAATTGGACACTAGATGCGTGATAGAACGAACAAAAAGATTTTACGCCGATACCTTGACCAATTATGATGGGGCTATATTTCTAGCGAACAAGGCAGAGACCCCCATTTAGGGTACCGTAATAATTTCTGGAAATCCTCTAAACATGGACCTTTAATATCATTGTTTAATGCCTATAAGGATATGACGGGAACGCAAGGTATGGCAATCTTGATCTTTACTGTAGCTTTTAACCTGGCTTGAGAGTAGCCGCCAGAATATATCAGTTTCTACATCTTAATAAATAACCCAGTGCATTAATTAGTTATGTGATGAACTCTACCTATTCCTATGGACATTATATGATGCAATCAAAAACATAAATGCATTAAACGTCACCAAACATTAAAACTTAGCCAAATTCTTTGCAAAGCCCCTGATACATCACTTGAATGCTAGAATTTCTAACTTTGGCGTATCAACATTTATTCGAACATTGATTTTGCTACAGCCTTATTAAAATTAAAATTATACTGAACCCTTTTAAGTCTATCATGGCTCACCCTCAAGCAGTTTTTAAAAGCAGGTACAGCCCGGAAGTAGATCGTCGGCTGGTCGAAATTTATGACCCCGGGGGTTCAAATCGGGGGTGTAAATTGGTTAATGCAGGGGTCGTCATTATAAAGAGCGTATACACTAGCCGGGTTAAAACTTTAGATGTTAGCATAATTTATGGCGAAAGTGTCTGTTTCTGGGTTTGTTTACTATGGTATAGATTTTAGTTTAAATTTTAGCATGGTTATACGAAATTAAGCTCATGGAGAGATTTTTCGATATGACCTAAGTGATGATCGATGAAAAAATTCAAACAGGAAAAACGTATTAAAGCTGGAATCATATATTTATTTGAATCACGTATCCCATTGACAACAAGCAGACCAAGTTCAGCAAACAAACAAGGTATCGGATCGTTAAATTTTATTACGTGTTCTAAAACCGTGTTTATTCAGAGCTCACTCTGAACTGAACGCATGCGAAATACGAAACTTAAACATTCTCCTGGGACGTAGGTGTTCTAATGCTGACCGTAACTAATAAGATACACAGACACCTCGAGTTTAACGCGGCTCTGAAATTGCGAATATTTCCCTTAATTCGATGTACAACTTTGATTCAATTTTGTTTACTAGCTTTGAATCTGTTTTAAAATTTAGAGCTACTGGTATTCAGTTTAAGCGTTAAGCCTCTTCTGGTAGAATTTACAGCTGGAGTTTAGATCGAAAAAGATAATATGCCAAATTAGATAGTTTCTACATGCTGAAATTGGCAAATCACTACATTTTGTAGCTGATGCGTGACATTAAGACATATTTGCTGAGAAACTTTTAAAATCTAAGTGACACAATAGCTTGACAAATATTCCAAACAATACTTAATTAATTACAGTTAGATAAAAAATTAGAACGGATAAAGTGAAGAGGGAAATATCGGAAAGTGAACACCAGACCTGAAGCATAATGGTGGAAGGCGCATAAGTGTTTCCAAGAGTAGACCCTAAACGGTGAATTAATGAGATTTTACTTTTTGCCAGTTTTAATAATCAATATTACAAGTATAAAAACTCCCTAACACCAATCAGACTTTTACACGGTAACGTAACACGTGACGATAACAAGCAAAAGCGGTACCTACTGCATTACAGCGGTTTAAACCGGTTCCAACTGGTTTACACTGGCTGCATATTAAATGGGTGGTGTTTAATTTACATTTTTATACGTACAATAATCGCCGTTTGGGGGTGACCCTGTAATTTGGACGTATCTTGATTTTCGACCAACAACTAACTTCAGTACCGTGTTTGTTTTTATTATAAGTTTATTAAGACCTTATTAACCATTAATTTGAATATATAATTGTCGTATAATGTCGTCACGAAAGAGCACTTTTATCATGTGAACTAAGGAATGTCAATAATGACAAATTTTTATTACATTTTTTGTAAAAACAAAATTAAAAAGAATTTTAGCTTATTTAGGGTTGTTGGTCCAAAAATTACTCCTGAATGTCTTTTCTTTCTCTACGCCAAATTCCATCATAATCGACCCAGAAGGTTTTCAATTTATTCAAAATACATAACAAAAATTATTACTCTTCATTTAAGTATGGATTACGCTAATCTATGGCCGTTTTAAACTTGTTGCCAAGCGAATAAATATCAGATATCACAGCACGAGGTTACGTGATTCGTAACAATAGTATTCGACTTTATTTTATTCTGGCAATAAAACCGGGACTGTAAAATTTAATTAATCATTACGGCTTTATTTGGGGGGGGGGGGGGGGGGGACCTTAACTGTTAATACACATTCGAGCGCAGAAAAAGTAAATACCCCACACAAATGAACCAATAAATAAATAAATATATACGGGACGAATTACACAGATTGAGTTAGTCTCGAAGTAAGTTCGATTGCAATTTCATTTCTAACTACTGAGAAAAAACACTATGACAAGACAAAAATTATCCGCCCACAAAAAGCTCTAAATTTATTGCAAACTCAAAACACTATAACGAGACAAAAAATATCCGCGGACAAAAGCTATAAATGTATATTTTAAAACGAACTAAGAACATACAATTTTCAAACAATTTAAGTTTAAATGTACCATCACTTACGTGCCAATTACGATCAATATTTCAATGTGGCAGGAGGCGTTTCCCACATACCTGAAAAGGATAAAAAAATTGTTACTTATTTTTTTTATTAAGCATTTTCACCACTTATTCCTCCCCACTATGGGCACACCCTTACAATTTTGATTGATGACAGTCATAATTGTTAAAATAAGCGTAAATATAAATTGTTCGAAATTGATTCCATACATGCTTTGAGGGTAGTTTGGGAATACGGCTGTGATGTTAATTAATTGAAATCTGGAAGATATCAATAAATTAGGGGATTATAATGGAAACATATACTAATCAATACTAATGTTATAAAGCTACAGAGTTTATTTGTTTGAACTCGTTAATCTCAGGAACTACTGGTCCGAATTGAAAAAATGTTTTTGCGTTGAATAGACAATTTATCGGGGAAGGCTTTGGGCTATTTGGGCGCTGCAACTATAAGGAGCAAAGAATAATGGAAAATTTGAAAAATAAAACGGGGAACATTATTCATCTTTGAGGGCTTCAATGATGCCCATAATAACTATTACATGCGGACGAAGTCGCGGGCACAGTTCGTATGAAATCAATTTACGAAAACTTAAAATATTACACCTTAACAAGAAACCGTTATTACATTACATCTAAAGAGGAAGATTTATTAAATGACAGTTATCTCTGGCAATATGTTTTAAGCTAATGATACATCAACCAATTGACTTGAATTGTAATTTATTTGATCTGCAAGAAAAAAGTAATCTTTTGAAAAAAAGAGTTCTTAAAAAAAAAAGAATCAATGAGAACTATTTCAAAATTTCTTCACAACATTTGAAAATTCCAAGCACTAAATTCTGGTACTCCAATCAAGATCCACAAAACCTAGTACAGCGAGCGATCGTATCGAATCAACTCTCGAGATGTGTCAATAGCGACACAAAATATAAAATGTACAGAAATACACATCATCATCAACTTGTCATTAATATGATCAATAAAACAGATTAAGAGTCTGTTTCTGACCACTTTTAACAACTATTGTAGTTACATAACATACACATAGTCAGGTCTATATCCCTTGCGGGCTAGACAGAGCCAACAGTCTTGAAGAGACTGAAAGGCCACGTTCAGCGGTATGGCTCCATAAGGGGATTGAGGTTCCAGTGACAGGTTGCTAGCCCAGCTTACAAGAGGAATCCCAATTTTAAAAGCCAATCCCATCGTCACCTTTTACGACATACATACATACATACATACATAAAATCACGCCTCTTTCCCGGAGGGGTAGGCAGAGACTACCTCTTTCCACTTGCCACGATCTCTGCATACTTCTTTCGCTTCGTCCACATTCATAACTCTCTTCATACAAGCTCGGCGGTTTCGGGTACTTTTGACCTGACCCTTTACCAGGACGTCCTTAATTTGATCAAGATACGTTCGTCTAGGTCTTCCCACTCCGACCTTTCCCTCCACACTCTCCTTGTATATCTGCTTAGTCAACCTGCTTTCATTCATCCTCTCCACATGACCGAACCATCTTAACATACCCTTTTCTATTCCTGTAACTACATCTTCTTTCACATCACAACATTCCCTTATCACGCTGTTCCTTATCCTGTCACTCAATTTCACACCCATCATACTCCTTAACGCTCTCATTTCCACTGCATTTATTCTGCTTTCATGCTTCTTTTGCCATACCCAACTTTCACTCCCATACATTAATGTCGGGACCAACACGCCCCTGTGCACAGCCAGTCGAGCCTTTTTGGATAGTTTCTGACTGCTCATAAAGGCATGCAAAGCTCCATTCACCATGTTCCCCGCGTTCACTCTCCTTTCAATATCACTATCATACTTGCCATCTGATGTAAACTTTGATCCTAGATATACAAACTCTTTCACTTGCTCCACTTTTTCTCCTTCAATCAAAATATTACATGCTGTCATTTCTTTCTCCATTTCAAAAACCAGTGTTTTAGTTTTACTTACGTTCACTTTCATTCCTTTCTCTTTTAAAGCTTCATGCATACAGTTTACCATCTCCTGTAACTCCTCCGCTGATGACGCCAGTATAACCTGATCGTCGGCATAGAGCAGACATTTGACGAGTAACTCATTCATCCTTAATCCACTTTTAGACTCTTTCAAATCTGTCAAACAGCTATCCATAAATAGGTTGAACAGCCACGGTGACGCAACACATCCTTGCCTAACGCCTTTCTCAATCTTAAACCACTCAGTGTGCGCTCCGTTTATCCTGACACAAGCACTCGAATCCTCATATAAGGATTTCAGTGCTCGTATTAAGAGACTGCTCACCCCATGCATAGAAAGTGCTGACCACAATTCATTCCTCTCAACTCTGTCATAGGCCTTTTCCAGATCTACGAATGTGCAATAGACTTTTTGACTCTTGGCCAAAAACTTTTCGGCTATGCACCGCAAGGAAAAGACCTGATCAGTACATCCCATTCCCTTTCGAAATCCCGCTTGAGCATCCCATATTTTGTCATCAGTTTCATTCCTGACTCTATTAATCAATACCTTAGCATACAATTTGCCGACGACGCTAAGCAGGCTTATACCACGATAATTTTTGCAGACCAGCTGTGACCCTTTTCCTTTGTAAAGTGGCACGATAACAGCCTTACACCAATCTTTTGGTACTCGGCCGCTTCTCCAACACAAATTGAAAAGGCAGTACAACTGACTAGCTACTACGCCTTTTCCTGCTTTAAGCATCTCGACCGACACTCTATCACACCCAGCAGCCTTTCCCGCTTTCATACTCTTAAGTGCTTCCACAATTTCGAACATTTCAATTTCGCCTTCCATCTCATTCTCTTTTTCTTCGCTATAGCAGAAATCTTTCTTATTTCCTTCCTTTTTTTCAAATAAACTTTCAAAATAGTCCTTCCATATCTTTAGTACACATTCTTCTCCTTTCACAACGCTACCATCCTGGCATCTGATCCTAGTCAGCTCTCTGGTTATAGTATTTCCTCGGGCTGACCTTACGGATTTCCAGAATACTTTCAGATTTGACTGAAAGTCTTCTGATAGCCTATTATCAAAATCCTCTTTATACTCTTCTTTCTTTCTAATCACAGCTTTCTTAACCAAATCTTTCATTTTCTTATATTCCTTACGTGCTTCATTCACATCTTCATCTATAACCTCTTGCATTCTTAAGTTAGCTTTTGCTGCTAACAAATCCAGCCATGCTTTCTTCTTTAATCGCACAAGTTCTTGCACATCTTTACTCATCCACGCATTTTTGTGATTTTTTCCTTTCCTTCTTCTACTTACACCACACACTTCAACAGCTACTTTCACAATTCTTTCTTTAAATTCCTTCCATCCATCTTCAATATCGCTCATTTCCTCTAAATCTTCAAATTCATCCTTCAGTCTATTAATATACTTCTTACCTACATCCATATCTTGCAAATTTTCTACTTTTACTCTTTCCAAAGCGCTGGTTTGCTCCCTTACCCTGTGCCGCCAGCGATTGAAGATACCCCTTATCCGGGATATCACCAGTAAATGGTCCGAGTCAATGCCAGCACCGCGATATGCACGGGTATCCAGCACTTTGTTCTTCAATCTTTCATCTACAATCACAAAGTCTATCATACTTTTTAAAATACCTTCTTCCACTCTTGTGTAGGTGTGGATCTCTTTATGTTGAAACATTGAGTTCGACACAAAAAGATCCCACTCTAGACAAATTTCTAATACACTTCTTCCATTATCATTCACCTTTTCGTCACCAAACGCACCAAGCACCTTTTCATATCCATCACGCTTTACACCCACCCATCCATTAAAATCACCTAACATAATAATCTTCTCATTTGGCTTGGTAACTTTCAATACTTCTCTTACACTATTCCAGAACTCCTCGTTTTCGCGTTTTTGCTGATGTTGTACCCCTCGAACCCACATCCCAAGGTGCATAAACACCTAGAACGAAGATCCGAGTGATTCCAACTTTCAGCCTAATCCATAGAAGACGAGGGCTGACACACTCATACTCATTCACGCACTCAGCCATTCGTGCAGAAAGAATTAGACCGACCCCTTGACAGCCTCGGCTGGTACTGGAAATTCCAGACCAATACGCCGTGTAAGGGCCGTGCTGCGTCGCGTCGCATCCTTTCCGCTTCGTTTCATTCACGCACAACACATCCAAACGTCTTTCATCCATCATCTGGCATACTTCCTCAATCTTATCCTTCATTCCTCCTCTTACATTCATCGTCGCAAAGCGGCTTTCAGCAGACCGCATACCGCTCCCGCCGGGAACGAGACGTGATGGGGTGCGGACACCATCGCCGCCATTTATATGCTTTTTAAGGTTCATAATGCGATTCCCACGAGACGCTAGGGAAAAATTTTGTCCGCCCCAGCAGAGCCCCGCATGCCAGGGTAAGGCTAGCCATTACCTGGGGGTCGCCCAACCCCATGGCGGAAGTGGCACGCTCGAGACTAGGCTCGCCCCTAGCCATGCATCCATCGGCGCGGCAGACCTTAGATTGGCAGGGATTTACATTAAAGAGGAATCCCAAGTCTATCCCTTAGTCGGCTCTTACGACATCCGTGGGAAAGAGATGGAGTGGTCCTATTCTTTTGTAATGGTGCCGGGAACCACACGACGATAAGAAAAGATATTCAAATAGATACAATAGTAGTAAAAATACCAGAAAATTACAACGATGACCATAAAGCCTGATGTTTACCTCCGTTGCACCAGGTAAACATGCTTTTTCCCTCGATCGCTTCTTACCACATCTACGAAAAGCAAATAGAGTAATCTAATACTATGTTGCCGAAAAGCAGAACGACTCTCCTTCTGCTCTTCCCTACAATTTACACCGGGGATGCGCAAACGGCACCCTGTCATGCAATTATCTAATTACCGCGCAACACGGCCGACAAACGTCAAATATGGCCGACAAACATGGCGGGCAAACAACGCCGGATTACGTTGTTTGTATAATTTGTTGAAGTTCTACTAAGATTCAAGTCGCGCGAGGGAATTATCATGCAAATTCTCCGTTGTATGACTTTGGGGTGTTACCGTATGATGATGATGATGTAAATCATGAATGTTTTCGCGACAGCTTACGAACAAAAGATGCGTCACGCTTTTGTTTTGTTTACGTTTATTATTTAGAAGTTACAGAGTGGTTTAGGTTTAGGAGAGGTGGCTCGTTTTTTGAGAGTGGTTTGATTTGCAATATACATAATTATGATTATTTTTGATATTTCTATTTTATTTATTCATTTATATATTAATGTACTACATCAAGGAAGAAGCAAGAATAGAATTTTAAACATAAATTTAGTACAAAGGCACTACTTATTTCTAGAGAAATTTCTTCGAGGAAAATGTAAGGAAAGGCATTGGCTTGTGTACATAATTAATACGAATTTTATGATACGTAATGCCGGCTCGAATTTTTGAAAACATTATAACACTACATCTCAGCTTTACTATCATTACCTACAGTTCATAACCGACGCTATAGATAATCATATTGAAAATTCATACATACATACATATGGTCACGTGGTAGACAGAGCCAACAGTCTTGAAAAGACTGAATAGCCACGTTCAGCTATTTGGCTTAATGATAGAATTGAGATTCAAATAGTGACAGGGTGCTAATCCATCGCCTAAAAAAGAATCCCAAGTTTGTAAGTCTATCCATAGTCGCTTTTAACGACATTCATGGGAAAGAGATGGAATGATCCTATTCTTTTTTGTATCGGTGCCGCGATCCACACGGCATATTGAAAATTCATTCAAATTAATTTCGTTAAAAACCAAGACCGTAGATTTTTTATGGAAGCCTTGTATTTCTTGAAGTAAGTATCGCATTAACCTTTGCTTATCAAATTGCTCATCACAAAGCTATAGAACCACAATAACAGTGTTCAGACAATGAGGCTGAACCCTCTGTCAAGCGCGACCCGACCCCGATAGGGCCAACCTTACGACACCACTTAAAGCGAGTACACACTCAAATTATACTCCAAGAAAATCAAGGGTAATTATGGAAAGATTGTACAGAAATTATATGAAGACTTTGGGAAAAGAGAAATTTTATCAATTAAGAAGGCTTTCCCAAATATGTACTAGTACTACTCTAGTAATACTAATACTAGTACTAGAGTATGATAAACATTAAGCTTTTGGTCATCAAGTAATTTTTATGAGCTCTTAAAGCGAGTACACACTACGGGATAATTTCAAAGAAACTATGTCTGAGTGGACTTAAGACAAAGAACGATTTAAATAGGTACATTAAGGTAGCTTTTTGAATGTGCAATAAGTGATATAATTATGCGAAAATAAGTTAGTTCGATTAATATATGACGGTCTCTGTGGCGTAGCGGTAGTACGCTTTTCTGTGACACCAGAGGTCTCGGGTTCGAATCCCGGCCAGGGCATGATGATAAAAGAACCTTTTCTGATTGGCCTGCTTCTTAGATGTTTATCTTTATAAGTATTTATTATAAAATATAATATCGTTGAGTTCGTATCACGTAACATAAGTCTCGCACTTACTTCGAGGCTAACTCAATCTGTGTAATTTGTCCCGTATATATTTATTAATTTATTTATTTATATTAAATTAAATAAATATTAAGGAAATTTAACCAAACCAAGAGATTCAACACTTGCTAAATCAAAACAGATTAAGACATAGACAATGTTCATAGCAAGGAGAGCTAACATTTTCCCTATCGTAAAGTCCGCAGTCCGCTTTTAGAGTTTTACTCACCACGTCACAAGATTTCGACATTCTAAGTTTAAATCCATTCAAAATTAGTGGAAGCGCTAAATTCTACCCATGACGTGACACGAGTCGTACTTTTTCTAAAATCTACTAGGGCCAAGTACATACAACTAGTTTAAATAACATTAAGTCGGCATTTTGACGTAACCCGACGGCAGCCGACGTGTTTGCATGTGCAATTAAAATAATTCACAAACAGAATTTCTCCATCGCAACACGGCAATTACTCTATTAGTCGCGGCTAGTACGCCGTGATATATCTAATACTCGTACTGATACGTACCTAGTATTAGCCTGTTACGTACCTAGTATTATCTTTCTGACGCTAGATTACCAGCACGACAGCGGCTCACGAGTGCGATATCTCCTGAGGAAATTGAACACTGTTTAGAGTTGACTAGTGATTTGCGCGGATTCGCTCGCTTATTGCCATGTCAGTAGTTCAAAGATTAAACTTAAATTTTGCTAAGTCATTGCCATATTGACCTTGGTGGTAACAAATACCAGTACCTCTTATAAACGTAAAATAATAGTCATGATTATTTGTTATATTATGAAAAGAAAAGAAGAAATATATATATATATATTGACGATAAAGAAATCTTATTGCACTTTATTGAAAACATTGCGAAACTTAGGAGTAGTAGTTTGAATCGATCCTAACCACTATTGACGTAATATTGTTCATGCTTTCAACATCTTCTTTTTATATAGAGTGCATTATCAACACCAAAATAATAAATTCTTTACTAACATCGGCCTAAATTCTTTACTGACGGCCTCTGTGGCGCAGCGGTAGTACCCTTGTCTGTGACACCGGACGTCCCGGGTTCAAATCCCGGCCAGGGCATGATGAGAAAAGAACTTTTTCTCATCGGCCTGGGTCTTGGATGTTTATCTATATAAGTATTTATTATAAAATATAGTATCGTTGAGTTAGTATCTCGTAACACAAGTCTCGAACTTACTTCGAGGCTAACTCAATCTGTGTAATTTGTCCCGTATTTATTTATTTATTTAACATGACCTAAATATTTAACTATTTCATTTATACCATTTTAAGTAGTAAAAATAATGGCGGAAATAACGCGAGAAGCAATATTTTAGTTGTCTAAAGCTGAAGACGGTTGATGGATGAAGATGTATCGCTGGAATTTGTTCGCGCCAGTCTCTCACCTGATTCTGGAGTTATTGCTTTGGAGAATGTTAAAAAAAACTAAGACAATTTCAACCAGTTTCTTTGACTAAACGTGCAAAAACGAAACGTGACCACTAAAATCTTTGATTTGCTATTCGAAGTTACAATTTTGAAGTTCAAGATAAAACGATAGATAATAATTGATGAATTATTAATGATGCAGTTAAACACGTTTTTTTATTAAAATTAATGTGCTTTAAATAACTACCTAATGCTCTTCATAAATGAGTAAAACTGATTTTTTTTTCGTAGCAAGTGGTATTCCATAGTCTCTGCCTACCCCAATGGGAAACAGGCGTGATGGTATGTAAGTATGTATATAACATACATACTTGCCAAAGATTTATTAATGAATTGATTACCTAAACACTCTACTCAAGATTGTTAACTCTGTCCGGCGAGGGATATAGACATGACTATATGTATGTATGTATATAACATAATAACAACATACATACATATAGTCACGTCTATAGCCCTCGCCGGACATACATAACATACATACATATATACATAAAATTACTTCTACAAATTAAACATTTTCTCGTTAGAGACTAGTGACAAAATTACACTAACACACCCTCACTAGCAGTCAATTAAATAGGTTGGATCGCTAATCAGTCAGCTCCGGCTACATGCGATAGTTCATTAGCCAATTTTGTTATACACGTGTATTTCGTGCTAGTGTTGTATTATATGTATTTGTATCGATGTACCCTACGGTTTTAATCGAATAATTCGCTGTTCAAATATTGTTCGGTGTGATAATAACACGAAACGGTGTTTGGTGAAAATGTTGAAACGGTTAGTTGAACAATTTGTTAGATGTATTTATTTTTTATCGTGTGGTTATTTGTTTGATGCCGTGCCATGACAATTATTTTAATGCGCCGTGTGGTTCCCGGCATACATACATACATATACATATTATCACGTCTATATCCCTTGCGGAGTAGACGTAGCCAACAGCCTTGAAAAAGCTGTTTGGCTTGATGACAGAATTGAGATTCAAATAGTGACAGGTTGCTAGCCCATCGCCTTAAGTAGAATCTCAAGTTGATAAGCCTATCCCTTAGTCGCTATTTACGACATCCATGGGAATGAGACGGAGAGGTTCTCAGTACCTTAAAATAAGGCCACTGAGTCGCTTTTTGATGGATGTCGTAAATGGCGTGAGATGGATTGGTTTAATTTTAAAGTGTCAGAAACCAGACGGCACTTGAATTATAGCAGACTAGAGGCTACTTGCGACTTCGTCTGCATAGAATCCCTATCAATCCCGCGGGAACTCCGGGATAAAAAGTAGCCTATATGCTATTCTGGGTCTTCAGCTACCCACATACAAAATTTCATCGCAATCGGTTCAGTAGTTTTTTCGTGAAAGAGTAACAAACATACATACTGTCATCCTGACATACTTACAAACTTTCGCATTTATAATATTAGTAGAAATTCGTCACCCTCCGTTTGAAACCTTTGAGAAATTCTAAATCTTTTGCACAAGATGTACATCTTAAGCTCATCTGTCTCAACGTCTACAGAGCAGAATTTTATGGCAGGTGTTACTTCCATCATTTGTTATACTGGATTTGAAGCTGTATCCCCTTTTTCACATGTTAGCGTGTTTTCGGTTGCATCGCCTGCTGTTTCTTATAAATTATATATATAAATTTACTTGAGAACAATAAATTTTGTTTCCTTTGAATCTAAAGTGTTAATAATTTCTAATTTCCCATAATGGCGCCGTGTGGTTTCCGGTACCATTAGAAAATAAAGAATAGGACCACTCCATCTCTTTACCATGGATGTCGTAAAAGGCGACTAAGGGATAGGCTTATAAACTTGGGATTCTTCTTTTAGGCGACAGACTAGCAACTCATATTTGAATCTCAATTCTATCATTAAGCCAAACAGCTGAACGTGGCCTATCAGTCTTTTCAAGACTCTTGGCTCTGTCTATACCGCAAGGGATGTATGTATGTATATATAAAAATATACTAGAGAAAAATATTTTTTGTTTCCTTTGAATCAAAAGAGTTAACAATTTCTGATTTCCCATACGGGCGAAGTCGGTCAAAAGTTAATTCATTAATTTACACAGTAACTCACAGGAAACATACAGGAATTCTAATAACGTACTGATATGAATGAATGCGGCTCAATATGAATATCCTGTTATGAACAAGCCGATTAGGACTTTTAATTGCTCAGGGCATAGGTCCGGCCGTTTCCCGCCGTTGGACTTTGTCGCATTAACCGTTGCCGGTCCGGTGTTCGATGGTCTGAGTAAATTTATCGACGGCCTTACTTCGACAGAGTTGTAAAAGCTAAATAGTGGCGGTCCCGTTGTTATCTTTACGAGTTAGATTAGTTTTTGTTTCTTATTGTTACGATATATAACGTATTGTATTGAGATGCTATCAGTGTATTTATGAAGATTATTCATTGGTGTATTGGTTTATTTATTTATTTATTCTTTATTGTAACAATTACAATTTGCAAAGTACAATTGGCGGACTTAATGCTAATAGCATTATCTAACAGTATTATTAAATTCAATTATATACCTACATACACAAAATCACATATTTATCCCTTACAGGGTAAACAGAAGTAACAGTCTTAAAAAAACTGAAAGGCCACGTTCAGCTGTAGGGCTTAATGATGGGACTGATATTCAAATAGTGACAGGTTGCTAACTTATCGCCTGCAAGAAGAATTTCAAGTTTACTAGCCTTACGCTGAAATAAATTATATCAAGGCGACTAAGGAGTCGCCTTGATATAATTTATTTCAGTTATACTCAGTTCAAATAAATAAAATTTATTACAAGCCATAACGGCAAAGGTAATAAACATATCAATAAATGCATAATAAAACTGCATCAAAGGTTGGAAAAGCAAACATCTGCATTAACAGCCCTTCTAACGGGAAGGAAATAAAAATACACGAAATACGATCCCCATCTCTATTTCATAATTTGCATCGTAGACGCAAATAAATTTAAAATATAGCCACGAAGCCTTAATTCCCCCTTCTGATGTTCAATTCATCTTGCAAGACGTTTTAACTGCTGGGGTAAAGTTTGTGTAAACATACCATTACTGGTGATGGCATGATAAAAGTTGGCGCGGATATATTAGAGCAGATATATAGTAGCAGATGAAAATTTGAAATGACTGATTATTATTTATTTATTATCATTACAAAAAAAAAACAATTACAATGGTACACATAATGCATTAGGTTAAAACCACAAAGGTTTGTTGTGTACTAATGCAGTTTAAATACATTTCAAAATTTTGTTAACAGTTACATAAGAAGAATAAAAAAATAAACAACGTTACTTAGGTAGTTAAAAACATTTTCACAAAATATATTTATCCATATTTTCTACAAAATACTCTTTAAGCTTTCTTTTAATATTTTTTGTTGTAATGTTATCGTTAAGATCACGCGGAAGAAAAAACTAGACATAATTAGATTTGGCCTGTGATTCATACGTTCCTGTAAGTTTCAATTTTTCTTTTTTTAAAGCAGATCTATTGTTTATTTGAGCAACTCCTTAACTACATAATTTAACATTCATACCTTAATCTTTGTCTTTTAAATAAGTTACTTATCAAATTCCCCAACTTATTAGATATAAACCTTTGTCAGCTTCGTCTCTAGACTAATTAACGACCAAAACAGACAGCATCGTCAATAAACCACCTAAAATTGAAACTGACAAACATTCATTCAGTCCTAATGATTCCGAGACATCGATTGGTGAGTTAAAATGTGAACGAATGAAATTTTTAAACCGGAACTCAAATAAAATTGTGAATTCCGAACGCGTTTCCCCCGGATAGGTAGCGGTTACTGATCTGCGACGGCGGCGTGCACTACGGTTTTGAATGACAAATGTGTTTGATGTTTTATTACCGTGGTCTCGAAATTCTAAAGAAAACTTGCGAACTCGGAATACGATGAATTTAAATCAAGTTTTGAACGTGTGATGGGGGATGGCGAATTGAAGATTGATGTTGGTACATTGGAAACTATTTTAAAAACATTAATCGAGAGTTGCCTAGATTGAATTGTGGAGAAAGTTAGCTCTAACTAAGCTCATCTATTTAAATGTATCTTAGTATACATGTATTTAACATACATACATATAATCACGTCTATATCCCCTGCGGGGTAGACAGAGCTAACAGTCTTGAAAAGACTGATAGGCCACGTTCAGCTATTTGGCTTTAAGATAGAATTGAGATTCAAATAGTGACAGGTTGCTAGCCCATCGCCTGAAAAAAGAATCCCAAGTTTATAAGCCTACCCCTTAGTCGCCTTTTACGACATCCACGGGAGAAAGATGGAGTGATCCTATGTATTTAAGTATAAACAAAAACCTTTCAAACTTTGAGAAACAAGTACTCTTGAATGACTACTACTGAGTAGATGGGGCGTCACATAAAAACGAGAGTTCAATAAAAAACACATTTATACCGACTTTAAAATGTTGCAGAGACTTCACTCGTATAAAACTCGAACGTACTCAAACAATTTACGAGCTAAAACTATTGCAAAGATCACAAGAAACCGTAAAACAGTCTATCGCAAAAATTCCTCATTCATAGACGAGTGGACTGTGGAAATTGCTACCTTATCTTTAGACGGTTGGAATCTAGCTGGCAAAGCTATCTTAGCCAATCTTGCTGATTTTGCAATATCACCGCAAAAAGAATGTTTCAACGTTTATGACCTATCCTAAAACCCGAGTCTGCCCGTCCTATTAGGTTTGCAGTTGAGTCTGAAACGCTGAATCGGTCGGGTTACCTTTATTTTAATAGATTTCGTCTTTTGTGCTTTTTTTTTCTAATTCAGACTGAATATTGGAGTGGATACCGTTTTCATCTGACTTTTGAACGTGAATGTATTTTGAATAACCTTGGTCTAATTTAATTTTAATGACTGTAGCAATAGGGTTTACTAATTTGAAGCTTTAATTATAACCTGTTTGATAATTAACAGAAAATTTGTTACTGAATTATTAAATA
Source organism: Amyelois transitella (assembly GCF_032362555.1). Classification (NCBI taxonomy): domain Eukaryota; kingdom Metazoa; phylum Arthropoda; class Insecta; order Lepidoptera; family Pyralidae; genus Amyelois; species Amyelois transitella. The sequence continues at coordinate 11,600,626 of NC_083509.1, forward strand.
GAAACACATTGTATTGTATAGACATGTACGTATAGGTAAGTAAATGATTTTTGAAAGAACAAAGCCAACAAACAGGCATACGGCTCACTCGATTGCAAATTATCACAGATTTTATTAGCATCATAATTGGAAGAAGGTAGTTTAGTTTCCCAAAAAAACTTAATCCAAGATCACAGTGAAAAGACTCATTCCAGGCCCCTTTTTGGAGAGGTGAAGATATAACCAGTACGACTGCCAGGACGAATAAGAGTAATGTGGTGTCCTGAGTAGACTCTGAGATATAAAACAAACGGCCTCTGTGGCGCAGCGGTAGTATGCTTGTCTGTGACATCGGAGGTCCCGGGTTCAAATCCCGGCAAGGGCATGATGAGAAAAGAACTTTTTCTGATTGGCCTGGGTCTTGGATATTTATCTATACCTATAAGTATTTATTATAAAATATCGTTGAGTTAGTATCTCGTAACACAAGTCTCGAACTTACTTCGAGGCTAACTCAATCAGGGTAATTTATCCCAAAAAAAAAAAAAAAAATATAAAACAAACAGGTAAGATTGCAACTAGATATACAACATAATGAGAAAGAGAATACAGAAATAATTGAATTTCCCTCAGGAAGGTTGCAAGGCATTATGTATATCTGATGTTGGCCGTGATAGTATTCCTGCCACTGTTCTGACGTGAGCGCCGCCTTCGTGACAAACCCATGGAGTCCATATTGTTGTTATTCTCGTTATATATTGCTCTGAAGGTAATCTTTTAGTTTTTTAGATTTTTACTGTAGGTATCAACCCCGAATAGGGAATCCAAAAAAAAAAGCTTTTGGTTTCATGCGTCTAAATTTGCTCTATATAATAATGAAGTATGAATAATAAATAAATAAAAGTATAATATCAATTGCTTGCATTAATACTCCGTGTGCGTGTATTGTTAAATTTTATTTCAAGAATAATAATTTTGCGTTTGAATTGAAGAGAAAAACACATCAAATAATAAATAATTCATAAAATCCACCATTTAACTAACAATCACAATTACTTTAAGACTAATATTTTTTAATCATATAAAATTTGAAGCCTCTCCACAGATCTCTTGTTTCACGGTAGCGTATAACAGTGCCTTGCCGCGAGCCGACCAATCAATATGGTGCAATTATGTTAATGCACTGCCCACAGCAATGCAGACGCAATTGAAAATGTAAACGGCCGCTCTAAACCTTTCCAGGTCTATGATACCCAGCCAAATGAAGCTGTTACTAAAAAGGGTAAGGAATCCGCAACTTATGACCAAGATCTGATTGATATAATGTCTGCTGAAAATTTACGATCAAAGGTTGACAAGAATGCTAGAAGTCTCAATGAGTTCCAAGAAATTGTTCAATCAAAATTTGAGTCTAGACATCATTTACGAATTTGCAATTACTTGCTAATAGAAATTTGACAAGTATATTAAATTGAAAAAGACTGAGAAATTTCAATTTTAGAAACGTTTAAACTAAACAGACGCAAAAAATGGTAGACTTTTATACTTAGTGTTAATTTAAAAAGCAAGATCGAGTTCTTATATCAAAAAGTTAAAACAACAGATGTGACAAAAGATAATTTTCAAAACCATTTCGAAAGGTAATTCTTGCGGTCTCAGTGTCTAAAAGAGAAAAAAGCACATAAAAAATTACAAATCTGTGCAATTTTTTAAGGGGCTTATGTTTAGAAAATCAAAAATTTTATTTTACACGCCGTCTTTAACGGACCCATATGACAAAAGTTATGCAAGTGAGTGGGACAAAAAACATCCTTCAACAACCTCATTTTCTGCACCAAAACTAAATGCAAATTCGCACCTGACGCATCCAGATAATCTTGATTTTCAATCAATTCAAAACAGTATCGTTCAATCGTCTCAGTTAACCGAATTTCCATGGAACTAATGAATTTCGATGAACTCGCGGCTATAGTAATTGAAAATGGCCGATCTGAATCTGTTTAAGCCACGTCTGGACTATTTCTAAGCAGAGAAGCAGCGACGGATTAATTTTAGTCAAGCTAGAACCATTTACATGGATAGCTGGGGAGGCTCCATTGACTCTGAATGGTGAGGTTCATTCGATGAGAGCCTCTTTTGGAACTTTGGAGATAGTGTCTTGGACATTAAATTGCTTTGATAAGTGCAAAATAATTAATAAGAAAATTTAAGCTGTGTCTTCTAAAGAAAATAGGTTTTTTTTTCTCCTATGGATGTTATGGGATGCGTCTGTAAGATAAAAATTATACGTATGTAAGATAAAAAAATTAGGAAGACATTAAGAGGCACATACATACATACATATGGTCTCGTCTATATCTCTTGCGGGGTAGACAGAACCAACAGTCTTGACTAAGTGGCCATGTTCAGCTGTTTGGCTTAATGATAGAATTGAGATTCAAATAGTGACAGGTCGCTAGTTCATCGCCTAAAAGAGGAATCCCAAGTTTATAAGCCAATCCCTTAGTTGCATTTTACGACAACCACGGGAAAGGGATGGATTAGTCCTATTCTTTCTTGGTGCAGGGAACCACACAGCACGAACAAAAAAGTTACACAAAAAATGTGTGTTTTCAGCGTGGAAGTCCGGACATAGCTTTACCATCTATTGGTCACGATAGACCGGATATTTAGTAGAGAAATTAATTAAGCGTAAATTAACAAAAAAAAAACGTCGTCATTTGGCCGGACAGCTTAGTAATTAGAAACGGGTAGGCTTTACAGCCTTAGGGTTTAGTTAGTTTATTTTTTTTACAAGGCGAGTGCACACGGGAAAAATTGCGAACTTTAGATCCTTTTTTTTTTTTTTTTTTTTTTACGTGTGGAAAGACCTTCGTCTACCCGGCCGGCTACGGGAAGTCGGACGGGTTATGTGGGGCTTGAACCCACTAAAACCACACGGTGCCATCGCCTACCGTTTTGTTGTCAGGAGTGTGAGCTGCCCTCGCTCATATTCCTGACGCGGCGGCCGCTTCCACGGCGGCCTCGGCTCGGCCGCTCTCCACGGAGCGGCCAGCGGGGTGACCCGTCGGCCTTCACTTCTACCCGCTAGGGGAGGGCGCGCCTGGCACAAGCGCGCCTTCGACCCAGGGCCGTTTCGCCAGGCAGCGGAATCCCGTTTCCGCCGCCCGACCGGCCCTTATTGTGGGGGCAGCAGGTGCAGGGCGTATGCCCGCCTCCTGCGCCCAGTGCGCCGGCGGCGTATGGGGAGGTCGGACGTGTCCTCTCTCACCCTTTCCGCCGCCTCTTTGCGGAGCATGACGCTCTCCGCAAAGGTCTGCACTGCTGTCCACGACCTCTCGCTGTCGACCATCTGTCTCACGACAGCCGGCAGGGAAAGGTCGTCCCCCACGACCGCGCGAAGCTCCGCGCGGTCTTGGTCCCAGGCTGGGCAAACCTCCAAGGTGTGCTGGGCGTCCTCGTCAGCACATCCGTCACAGTGGTGGCAGATAGCAGACGGCTCCCGACCGATCAGACACAGATACCCTCCGAAACAACCATGTCCGGAGAGCATCTGGGTCAGACGGTAAGTCAGGCTACCGTGCTGCCTCGCCAACCACTGTCCCAACACCGGACGGACCGCCTCGACGGTTCTACGCCCAGCAGTCGGCTGCTCCAGCCTTTGGGACCACTCTTCAATGGAGCGCTGACACAGCTCATTGCGGCGTCCTGCGATCTCCCTCGGTGCCAACCGGTGACCCTGGGCCACGGCCTCCTCGCGCCAGAAGAACAGCGACGCGAGGGTTTTCGCCTCTAGGTCCCAGGGAATGGAACCGGCCAGCACAGACGCTGCCTCAAAGGAGATCGTGCGATATCCCCTTGCGGCTCTCGTCGCCATCAGCCTCTGTGGCCTCCGCAGGGAAGCGAGGTTTTGGCGAGAGAGCGCATCCGCCCATACGGGGGCCCCGTAAAGGGCTATCGATCGCACGACCCCCATGTACAAGCGCCTGCAGGACGCTTCTGGACCTCCCAGATTCGGCATGAGCCGAGTCAGCGCTCCGGCCGCCGTCGTCACGCGCGGCGCTAATTCCGCGAAGTGGGCGCCGAAGTTCCATCTGCCATCAAGAACGATGCCCAGGTAGCGCATCGATTGCTTGATGGCAATTGAAACACCTCCAACCATCAAATCCCTTGCGGGGTAGAACACTTTTCAGGCTTTAAAGGTAAGAGACCAAGACCGCAAATATTGATTACATATTGAAATAGATTACCATCACGTCTTTTTCCCACTGGGGTAGGCAGAGACTATGGATTTCCACTTGCTACGATCCTTACAGATCCGCTTTCTCTTTTTTCATGCATATTCGACGATAACGGGTACTCCTAACATTTCCATTTTTAAGACATTCGATATTTGTCCCTTGAAAATCGACAAAAATGCAGACACATCTGGACTGACCCTAGGATCCTGATCCAATACATTTATTCAAATCCCGAAGGGGTAGGCAGACACTATATCTTTTTTTTTATTACTTTGCATACATTAAGCCTGATTAACATACATTTTGTCTATAACCCCCCAAATTGACCAAATGATGTTCGAACTTTAGATCCTAAACGAACATAATTTGGTCAATTTGGGGGGTTATAGACAAAATGTATGTTAATCAGGCTTAATGTATGCAAAGTAATAAAAAAAAAGATATAGTGTCTGCCTACCCCTTCGGGATTTGAATAAATGTATTGGATCAGGATCCTAGGGTCAGTCCAGATGTGTCTGCATTTTTGTCGATTTTCAAGGGACAAATATCGAATGTCTTAAAAATGGAAATGTTAGGAGTACCCGTTATCGTCGAATATGCATGAAAAAAGAGAAAGCGGATCTGTAAGGATCGTAGCAAGTGGAAATCCATAGTCTCTGCCTACCCCAGTGGGAAAAAGACGTGATGGTAATCTATTTCAATATGTAATCAATATTTGCGGTCTTGGTCTCTTACCTTTAAAGCCTGAAAAGTGTTCTACCCCGCAAGGGATATAGACGTAATTATATGAATGAATGAATGTATTAGAGGGCGCCCGCGGCTCCGCCCATATAAAGAACAATCCCGTTAATTCCCATTCCCGTGGGAATTTCGGGAATCTCTTAGCACTCAACTGCACTCCCCAGGGAACCTACATGTCAAATTTCAGCTTAATAAGCTTTACAGTTTTGGTTTTACGTTGTCTGTCCGTCACTCAATAACGATAGAGTTATACACAATAATACATACATAAATATAATCACGTCTATTTCCCCTGGGGGGTAAACAGAGCCAACATTCTCGATAAGACAGGCGACGATTAGCTGTTTGGCTTAATGATCGAATTAAGATTCATATAGTGACAGGTTGCTAGCCCATCGCCGAAAAGAAGAATCCTAAGTTTATAAGCCTATCATCGCCTTTTACGACATTTATGGGAATGGGATGGAGTGGTCCTATTTTTTTTATTGGTGCCGGGAACCACACGACATATAGAAATATAATTAAGCGTTTAAGTTATTGGATCGCAGTTTGTCAACTTGAGTCCTACTGATTAGCTGGTTTGTGGACTTCGCGAATAAGTTCAAGTTTTTAATTCAAACTTTAATGGGCGGCGCATAAGCTTATAAATACGAAAGAAAAATAAACTTGAAAAGCTTTTGAATAACTGAAAGCTAAAGGAAACCATTGCTTTTTAGTTTTATTTTCGCATAATCTGAGGATTCGTGCGTTTTTTTTTTTGTTTTATTGAAAAATGGTTTGTACAAATGCAAAATTATTTTTTATTTAATAGGTAATTCAATATTAATATTAATTTTATTATAGTGAAGTTTCTTGAAAAGCATAAAACGATCAGTATCTTTTCTAACTAATGCCGTAGAAGGCGTCTAAAACGCCGAAACACTAGCAAGCGTACAAACCTTTTCACGGAATTTTTGTCAAATTTATTACAAACTCGCTTAAAAAAAGAAGAAAATAAGTATATTTTGGCGACGATTACGTGAGATATTCCAAATTGAATTCGCAGTTTATCAAATCCGATAGCGGACAATCAAATATCGAACAATGCAAACATACGGCAAAGCCTGCTCGAATTATCTCATTTTCAGCACAATGCCAGTTATCAAATTAACAATTGACAACGCGTCATATGCAACTGAACGAATGATAGGACAAAGGGTTCATTCACCAAATCGTTCAGTCCATTTTCGCGGTAACCGAACCTCATTTGAAGAATTTACGAATAAGATTTGAATTTGGAATTTTAATCAGCGCGAGTCCTTATAACCTACTCGTGTCGCGTATGTTGTTGTTAAGGTATTTGTCCAGTGTGGAATAATGTGTGTGCTACGTTATGCATTGTGAACATATGCTTATTTCATAAAAGCGTAGCCATAGCATTAAAACTTCATGAATACTGTATTATAATGACAATCTGTTTTTCCTTTCATAAAAAGTTATAAAGTGATCTTCTCATTATTACAAATATAAATTTAATAACTGTACCTACTTTTAATATCAAAAAAATACGATAAAAATATATGGAGAAGGTAAATTAAACATTAACATTCAAAATTGTGTTCGATAATATTAAAAAAATATATATTTTATTGCTAAATAACAAAATGACGTAATCTGTTTTATAATTGACATTAATATGGATCAAAATTTTACACGTAGCGTATCCACACGCTGGATTACCACCTTTATGCGAATTCTGTGTCACAAGTTCGGTTTCCTTCGAGATTTTTCGTCGAACACTCCATTCGATAAACCGAGGGGCGGGAAATACTGGGAGAAAACGTACAAAATTACATTCTGTCTGGATTTGATTCGTAGTAATTGCACATGTACTGATTCGCCGACACAAAGGTACGCCGGTACTGAAAACCCTCCAATGCTTGGGGATTTTACACAAGTCGCAAAGTGGATTAGCCCTTTAATTAGAGACTTTTTCTTTGACTCGCGAATTTCATACAAGAGATAGCATACATACATACATATTATCACGTCTATATCCCTTGCGGGGTAGACAGAGCCAACAGTCCTGAGCGGACTGATAGGCCGCGTTCAGCTATTTGGCTTTAAGATTGAGATTCGAATAGTGACAAGTTGCTAGCCTATCGCCTAAAAAAGAATCTCAAGTTTGTAAGCCTATCCCTTAGTCGCCTTTTACGACATCTATGACAGGAAAGAGATGGAGTTGTCCTATTCTTTTTTGTATTGGTACCGGGAACCACAAGAGATAGCGTTTAACTTAATCACATTTTTAAATAAACTACTTACGGCTTGAGCTAACTCAATAGGTGTGTTTATTACGCAAAATGATACCAATTATGTTCATCATACCTGAAACAGACGAGAAATAAACGGTGAGTTCTAGAATTTCATTTGGGTAAAAGTAATTACTGAGGAGATCGCGTATCTTGGCAACTATTCGTTATTAAATGAAACCAATTTTCTACTATGGCGACTGTTTATTTAAATCCGCAAATAGGTCTTGAGATAAAAAATAAGCTTTATTATTAGATTTCTGTTCAGAAATTTACTGAAAACAGTCGTGTTGTTTATAATTATTTTGTTTTTAACTAGTCTTGATAAGGATTTAGTTATTGTGAATTTGATCATAATAGTCAAAGTTATATTTAAATAGCGTACTTTCTGGTTCATGTGACGCTTTTGGTCTGCGACAGATAAAGTAAGGTTACTTTATGTAAAAACCTGTAAAAGATTTAAAAAAAAACTTTGCTTATCCACACTAATAATAAAGAGGAAAGATTTGTATTTTTGTATGTTTGTGTGGAATAAACTAAAAAACTACTGGTCCGATTTTGATAAAATTTGGCACAGATATAGAATAGACCTTCAAAAGTGACATAGGCATAAATCATTAATAATTCTTATAATAAATTAACTAGACAGGACTTCGCTTTTTGGGAATTTTTTAACATAATCTTTCAATGTCCTTTAAATTCTTGTAAATCTTTATCAAATTTAAGTAAAAATGATACGCACAATATTTTTAAGGTCATTCTTAACAATAATGCAGGCTTCCCTCATCTTTTGATAACAGCATGAATGATACGCATAAGTTTATATTAACAATTATTTTATATTTAAACAATGACACTGCAGTAATCAGCATATAAATAACACGCCTTTTATTCAACGGGAGTTAATTATGTCTCATTGTTTTCATCAAACGAAGCATAAATACAGGTAAATCGCTATCATGTATTAATAGCCCAATGATTAATTCTGTAACTGTGTATAATAATCCTTTATTATCGCGCTAAACGTTATAATAGCTGACGTTAAATGTTGATACTAATACGATAACACGCTCCCTACTATGAGTTTTCTTAATAACATCTGTAGACTTGGCGTCGCTTAAGATGAGAGCATAAAGTAATAATATTAAGCCCACGTACCGTGTGGTTCCCGGCACCAATACAAAAAAGAATAGGACAACTCCATCTCTTTCCCATGGATGTCGTAAAAGGCGACTAAGAGATAGGCTTACAAACTTGGGATTCTCTTTTAGGCGGTGGGCTAGCAACCTATTTGAATCTCAATTCTATCATTAAGCCAAATAGCTGAACGTGGCCTATCAGTCTTTTCAAGACTGTTGGCTCTGTTTGCCCCGCAAGGGATAGGTATAGACGTGATTATATGTATGTATTTCAATAAACAATCAACTACAGTCGCTAGCGACTACAGCGAGACTCATAGTAGAGGTATTGAAAGCTAAGCGTTCACGTGCGATTAGCTATGTGATAATGCGACTAATTGCTAATGACTTTAGCATCATTTAGACGGAAATTACATGGCAATCATACATTTATTATTCAGTAACAAATATATGGTTATTGTACTTTGTATAATTAATAAACTATGAGAATCGCGTAGCCTTTTATTTACTCTGACAATTTTTTTGACACTGGAGGCCGCCCGCGATTTCGTCCGCGGGGTGATTATATGTATGTATGAATAGGTCTTGCTGACACATCGTAGTGGTTGCGTAGTTGTTTGAACGCGCTTATCTCAGGAACTACTAGTTCGAATTGAAAAAATATTTTTGTGTTGAATAGACCATTTATCGGGGAAGGCTTTAGGCTATATAAACTACCCTGCAACTATTAGGAGCGGAGAAATAATGGGAAATGTGAAAAAAACGGAGGAAATTATTCTTCCTTGAGGGCTTCAATGATGCCCGAAATAACTATTCCACGCGGACAAAGTCGCGGGCACAGCTAGTACTAAATATAATCTGGGTCGTGCTGACACAACGTAGTGGTCGCTACAAATGTATTCTGTTATCTCCTCACCTAAAAACAATCGCCCATGGTCCACGAGCTTGAAAATAAGTCTAATAAATAAATAAATATATACGGGACAAATCACACGCATTGAGTTAGCCTCGAAGTAAGTTCGAGACTTGTGTTACGAGATGCTAACTCAACGATACTATATTTTATAATAAATACTTATATAGATAAACATCCAAGACCCAGGCCAATCAGAAAAAGTTCTTTTCTCATCATGCCCTGGCCGGGATTCGAACCCGGGACCCTCCGGTATCACAGACAAGCTACCGCTGCGCCACAAAGGCCGTCATAAGTCTGTGGCCATACTACCCACCCCGGGCCATATTAGCCACCCCGGGCCATATTTGAACAGCTAACAGGATTGCAGTAGTGCTCATTTATTCAGACGCCGGTGCTCCAGTTACACTCGCTGTCCAAGTTTCAAAATAAACACGTTTGAATATTCCATTTTAATTAAACTTTGAATAGTTAAATTTGGCGTCTTTAATTTTGACGCGATGATTGACTTTTATTGTGTTATCGTCAATTTTCTGCGACAGAAGTGTATACAGGGTGACATTAAAAACAACTGCATCCTTTTAAACATAGACTATACCCATGCTTCTGAGCCGTTTGAGCCTATTTTTATTTAAATTAAACGTCATCATTTTCACATTTAAAAAACCCTCAAAAACTACGTCACACGCTTTATTAAAGACCAATACTACAGAAAGAAATTAAAACTAAACATGTAAATAAATGTCTGAAAAATAAATTATTTTTCTAGTATCAAGATCAAGTAAAGTACAGAGTTGTCGAGATCGCTCAGCTGAATGAATTGTGTCGTTGACCTCTGAATCTTACGCGTCGCTTTTCCGCCGGCCGGGGTGATATGACGTACTTAGGATTGTGGATTTTGATACTTTTATTTTTTTTTCGTACTTTCTGAAATATAAATCGATATTTTTCTTTTAACGTTTTTAAATATCCTTTAGATGAGTACAAATTGAAAAGGAAACTGTTAAGATATCTAAGGTTAATAGTGATACATACATACATATAATCACGTCTATATCCCTTGCGGGGTAGACAGAGCCCACAGTCTTGAAAAGACTGATAGGCCACGTTCAGCTATTTGGCTTTAAGATAGAATGGATATTCAAATAATGACAGGTTGCTAGCCCATCGCCTAAAAGAAGAATCCCAAGTTTATAAGCCTACCCCTTAGTCTACGACATTCATGGGAGAGAGATGTAGGGGTCCTATTATAAAAATATAAACTAAAAATGAAAATTAAAGTTAATAGTGACATATATATCGACATTTGGTTTACACAACACAAAAATCTTGTCAGCTATTTATTCATACTTCCTCAGACTCGACAACATTTCTCAAGATTAAGTGCAAAGATACGTACACTATCTCCTACGTTTTGGAGTCTATTTCAACTGCAATATGTTACCTGACAGTTACGGACTATAAATATGCGACTGTAAAACGAAATTTCAACGTTTTTCTATTCATAAACATACATATTATGGTCACGTCTATATCCCTTGCGGGGTAGACAGCGCCAACAGTCTTGAAAAGACTGGGCCACGTTAGATTCAAACAGTGACAGGTTGCTAACCCACAGCCTAAAAAGAATCCCAAGTTTCTAAGCCTATCCCTTAGTCGCCTTTTACGACATCCGTGGGAAAGAGATTGAGTGGTCCTATTAGCTTTTGTATTGGTGCCGGGAACCACACGGCACGACATTATGTAAAAACGTAAAATAAAAACGTTTTTAAAACTTTGCGGGTAAAACAAACCAATAGATACAAAACAGCAAGATCACGTTAAGTAAGGTTGCCTAATGATGGAAACAAGTCATCGCTTAGAAAAAGAATTGTAAATTTATTAGCCCTTTTTTCGATCCGAAATTTCTAGTCTGTAGGTCATTGAATAGATTTATTTATTAATATAGTTTGCCGTGTGGTTTAGACGTGATCATATGTATGTATGTTCTACATAATGTCGTCTCATATTTGAACCGTATGTTTAAACGGACATGGAATTAAAATCAAATCTTGCAGTTTTCACAATAGTGTCACGCGCAGGAATAGGGGCGAATTGTGAATTGTGACGCGTGACAAATGCACGTGTGTAATGATGCGTCCCGCCGTCAATGGCGTCCTGTTAGAATTCGTATAAATCGGAAACAAAATTCAGTTTTGAAAATGAATACTTAAAAAAGAAAACATATTTTTTCAAAAATACTGTCTTTGCATGAAATTTAAAATCGTTTATGTGTGTGTGGTATCTGGCACTTAAGAATAGAGCCACTCCTTATCTTTCCCATGGATGTCGTAAAAGGCGACTTAGGAATAGACTTATAAACTTTGGATTCCTCTTAAAGGCTAAGGGCTAGCAACCTGTAATTATTTGGATCTCAATTCAATCATAAAGCCATAAAGCTGAACGTGGTCCTTCAGTCAAGACTGATGGTTTGCCTACCTCGCTAAGGATATAGACGTGACTATATGTAAGAATGTGTGTATGTAAAATCATAAATGAAATAGGACCACATTTTAAAACAAGCTTTTGTCTGATAGCAAAAAAAAGAAGTTGTGTGAGCCACCTGCTTCTCTTCCCGTGCAGGATGTAAAAGCCAATCGAGGGAAAGACTTATAAACTTATCATGTTTCTTTTAGGCCATGGGCTTTAAAACCTAGTACAGTTTGAATATCAATTTCATCATTATAGCATCCAGCTCAAAGTGACCTTTGAGTTTTCTCAAGACCTTAAGGTAGGTAATAAAGACGTGATTTTTACACCTAAAATATTTCACCGAACCTTGATAAAGTATTTTTCAACCACCTCAACAATATTTATTTTTTAATTACGCAAAGTGCGAACAACATCCGTAAAGCCCCGCAAAAAAGCCGAGATCGGTCGTAAAAAATTGAATACTCTTCGTCCTACAATCATATTATCGGATTTAAGGTGATGATGCGTTGAAGTAGAATCCATTAATATAATCACATCTGTATCCCTTGCGGGGTAGACAGAGCCAGCAGTCTTGAAAATCTGTCAGGCCACGTTCAGCTGTTTGGCCTAATGATAGAATTGAGATTCATATAGTGACAGGTTGCTAGTCCTGCCTATAAGAAGAATCCCAAGTTTATAAGCCTATCACTTAGTCGCTTTTACGATGAACATGGGAAAAAGATGGAATGGTCCTATTCTTGAATTGAAGTAGAAATCCCTTGCTTGCCTTACTTAAGCGACAATACATTTTTTTGTCATCTAATTAAAAAACGCAACCTCTTTCTGTAGAGTTGGTTAAAAATCTCCGTAATACGGCCGCGTTCCAAAATATGGTTTTCAGTCGCTCGGTGACCAGGGGTCATTGTAACATGATTCGAATAGTCTGAGATAAAACAAAGCAAGACAGCAAGACAGCAGCAAGACAATAATAGACAAAAAATTTTGTATGCATAGGAATTATAATTCTCTAAAATTCTCTAAAAGGTACTTTACGTGTGCGTTTAATTTCCGTATTTTTTATAAATAGTAAAAAAATTAAGGCCATAGCAATCCTTCTTTATGCACGCCATAGCAACGGTAAAAGATATAGTTTAAGTGAAAATCCCAGGATTGCGACTATACTTCCTACAAAAAATAAAATTATTTTAAAATAATTGGATGTTTATAAAATTCTGCTCTGCGCCAACGCCAATCTCCTGTTTGGTTTCCTTCCACCCAAAGGTTGAACGGAAGAGGTTACATTAGCGATAAGTCGGCCTTTGTACCATCTCTATCTGTTTCGTGCTGTTTTGTATGTTTTACTCTTATGGTGCAATAAAGAGTTTTATCTATGTATCTATAAATTATAGTGTAAGTAAATATTTCTTAAATTTCGGTACAATTGGAAGTCCTTTCTTTATAAAGGTATTTTTGAGGATTGGTTTTGACCAATCGTTGACCAATCAAGTGATGCCATGATTAAGAGAAATAAACATGATACATCTTCACAACGAATTTCGAAAATGAATCTTCGATTATATGGAACTTTCATATTACAGACTAGCGACCCGCCCCGACTTCGCACGGGTGCAAAATTCGGAAAAAATTATACATAAAAATCTTCCTCTTGAATCACTTTACCTGTTACAAAAAACCGCATCAAAATCCGTTGCGTAATTTTAAAGATAAGCATACAGACAAACAGACTAAAATAGCGACTTTGTTTTATACTATGTAGTGATGAAGGCCCTTAATAAAAGCGTACTATAGAAAAAACAAGAATGTTATTCAGAAGGTAAGTCACATCTGCCGGATTACAGCCGGCGAAATGTTTTCATAACTCGTACAAATATTATCTCCTTTGAATTAGTTTTATCCCCACTATAATCCCCATAAGAAAACACCGTGTAGTTGAGTATTACCATATTTTCCTTCAGCGTACGGTATTGCATTATTTATTGGGAAAAACTTTATATTTTCACAACATAACCATAACAGACGCTCAGTTCACCTGTGGTCTTAAAAAATGTGTTCATATGTATTTTCCTCTTTGCTGTTAAGGGTTTAAGGTTTAAGTTCCGATGTGAGCTGCGTTTTATAGGCGTTTGTAATCACCCTGCCAGTCGTCAATGTAATTTTCGTACCAACAAGTAGATTGTCTGTTGAAAAATGTTTTATTCAACCGCTAAAAAATTTCTTTAATACGTTTTTTAAGTCTACGATTTTTATGTTATAAATTGCGATAGATTCGTGTGTTTAACATTTTTTCCTTTTTGATATGTGCAGCCAACGGGTTAAACAGACTTAGTTTATTTCAGGGAAGGGTAAAGACTGCCCTGTGTAAGCATATAATATATATAAATAAATATATACAGGACAAATTACATATACTGAGTTAGCCTCGAAGTAAGTTCGAGACTTGTGTTACGAGATGCTAACTCAACGATACTATATTTTATAATAAATATTTATATAGATATAATAGATAGATAGACTCTTTATTGCACCATAAGAAAAAGAAAAACAGAAAAATATGAACAGAGAGATAAAGAAAAACAGAATAATGAGTACTTTACATGGCGTAGTTTCTTAAAGAAACCTATTTTTATTTTACTCTAGTATAAAAAGCAGTAAGTAGTGTGATAGAACTAGATACTAATAACTGATATGAGAAGCTAGTGTTTAATATAATTTTTATTCTAGCTCAAGTTGTTTTGTTCACACAAACATGTTTCCGGGATAAACAATTCTCGGGCCCGGCGACAGCTGAGTTTTGCAGTAAGCTAGTGAGATTGAAAAATGTTTTTATATTGTATTAAAAAAAATATGGTAACGTTTGCATACCTAACTTCTTTATGACGAACGTAGTGTTCTTAAAATATAATTTTAACTTTTTAAACGTTAAAGTTTTATTAAATTTTATGAGGGTATTTTAAAATTTTATATGTTGGTTTATGATAGAATTGAGACTCAAACAGTGACACTGTTTGAGTCTCAATTCTATCATAAAGACAAACAGCTGAACGTGGCCTGTAAGTCTCTTCAAGACTGTTGGCCCTGTCTACCCCGCAAGGGATATAGACGTGACTATATGTATGTATGATCCTCAGGGTGCAACTGGGAACAATTCAAGAATTAAAGCGATTAATTTAGATGTTCAACTAAACAAAATTGTTAATATTTTATTTTATTTTTACACAAGTCTCGAACTTATTTACGAGGCTAACTCAATCTGTGTAATCTGTCCCGTATATATTTATTTATTTATTTTTTATCTAACAAGGAACGGATTAATTTATAATTTCCTTGTATTGTCTCATAATCACCTAACACAAACTTCGCACTAATATTATGAACATCTACCATTACATCCACGAATCCCGCTGAATTTTGCTGTCAATCTCACACCTCGGATAAGAAGGAAAAATCTGGATGATCCTAAATTAGATACGCTGTAACAAGCCCGCTTCCTGAGCCATCATAATGGGTTTTCTTTGCTAAAGGAAAAACCAATTTTCGTTGGTAAAACATCAAAATATCTAAGTCAAGTTGGGATAATCCCGAGTCGAGCGGTAAGTATCTTACGGCGTAATATTACTTTGTTTTGTGACAGGGGCGTTTGCGCGGGAATATTGTAATACCTGTATAATATATAAGAAAAAAGATTTCTACAAGGCAAAGTTAAAAAAAAAGTCAGTAACTTAATCTAAATTCATTAATTATGCCGATTTATTCTTATATGGGGATGTGATCTTTGAGTCTTGTGCATACTATTGGCACTGACTACTTAATTCATATATAAATATTATCATGTCTATACCCATTGCGGGGTAGACAAAGCCAACAGTCTTGAAAAGATTGAAAGGCCACGTTCTAATTCTAATGGCTTAAATGATGGAATTGTGATTCAAATAGTGACAGGTTGCTAGGTCATCGACCATATAAAAAATAAATAAAAATAAATGGGACAAATTACACAGATTGAGTAAGCCTCGAAGTAAGGTCGAGACTTGTGTGACGAGATACTAACTCAACGAAACTTTATTTTATAATAAATACTTATATAGATAAACATGCAAGACATAAAGAATGTAGGGTCTTTTAAAGACTTCTCTTTATCCCTTTTTATGTAATAATATGTAAGTTTTAATCTTGCAAATGTAATGTTCAACATTTAGATAGTTTGAAGGAGCAAAATAGCATTTCCTGGAAGACTTTCGACAATGGGAAGGAAATTACCCAAGTTAGCTCCTTAGCAAGGAAACAAAAACACAACGGTTGCGCCAAAATACTGAGGAGATAAGATTCTAGAATAGTTTTAGCGAAGTTTGAGCTGATAGAAGCTGATTCACGTTCAGATAACCTTAGCAAGTGATACTCATATTTACAAAGACGCGTTTAGTGTGCTGTGTGGTTCCCGGCACCAATAGGAAAAAGAATAGGACATCTCTTTCCCTTGGATGTCGTAAACTAACGACTAAGGGATAGGCTTACAAACTTAGGATTCTTCCTTTAGGCGACAGGCTAGCAACCTGTCACTATTTGAATCTCAATTCTATCACTAAGCCAAGCCGCTGAACGTGGCCTTTTAGTCTTTTTAAGACTGTCGGCTCTGTCTACCCCGCTGGGGATATAGACGTGATTAAAATTGTTAAACAGAGTGAATATCTTCCACATAAATACAAACAATAGTATCATTGAAATTTAAATAAATAATATTCCTTCCTTCAAATTAATAAACTCTTAGCATGAAAAGTACAACAGTGTACACAATTAATTCCTTATTCATAACATTTCAGGTTTAAGCCTCCCAAAATTTACAAAACGCAATTTTTACATACATAATTCATAAAACAATAAAAAACCCCGAGATTCTTCTCGAAATTCCATTAAAACTCATCGGGTGCTCTGCATTTTTAACTTTTCTGGAACAAAAGAACAGCCGAAGCTATGGAATTGAGTTAATCTCCCGACTTTGTATAAAAGTGTGTTCGAAAAGAATGGTACAAAATGACAACAAAACATACAAATTGAATCACAAACAGTTTATTTATTGTAGGTATGGATATATATATAACTTTATATATACATCTATTAAGTTGTAATTTTCCAAGAAAAGGTTTAAAATCAAATTTTTAACGATTCATGTCTAATGACGCTGTTTTTATTAATCAAGATTTTGCAAGTTGATACTACATACGTTGATGCAATTAGAGCAAAAATATATGTATTTCACTCAAAAATAAATATAAATACACGTGTAAGATCAGAGTTCAATTGAAATTTACAGAAGCGTTATAAATTGGCTACGTTTATTGAAACCAAAATTGGTTAAAATTCGTCTTAAGACTTCGAAGGAATTGCAAATACGAGGCTTAATTAACTCATCAATACATGTTTTCTTTGAGAACACCATCGGGATGATGTTGAAAATCTTTTGGTATACAGTTCACAGGTTGTAAATACCAAGTAGATTGTGGTGTAACTCATAAACTTTAGCGTGTTATTAATAAAAATATATCATCAATAAATCAATTAAAATTTAATCCATTAATACACCTCACCACCAATTTAATAGAATTTCGTGTAAAATTTAAATTAGTTTTGTGCAAAAAATATGCGTGTGTTAAAATTATAAAAATTATTAACCAAATTGATAAAATCCACAACGCATATAAAATAAACAAACGAAAAAAAAAAACGGTTTAACCAAACAATAATATTTGGCACAATACACGACCAGTCTAGCAACTAAAGAAGACTTGAAAAAGATAAGCATTACAAAACTATTTACAGCGGCGCAGAAGAACTTATCACTTGTACCGCAGTTCCCTCCCGCCCGGCTGCTTACCACGATCCCGTCTTATCAGGGCCCCGCAGGCACACCCCGTATTTTTGTTAACAACTTCTTTACAAAATTTTCACTACAGCCGCACTCCGCTTCAATAGAATCCACTCCTGTTATCGAAGAAAGAACCCCGAGCGAGTCTAATACATTCTATTTACACAATACACAAATTTCCGAATGGTGAAATTACAAAAGTTATCCCATTAGACGAATGAGCTGGAGAATTTGCATTTTCTGTTATCAATTTCCGGTGGCGATGAGTTTTTAATTTACTTTTTGGAACAGTTTTCATGATTTTGTCAAGTTTTGTTGGTTTATTTTTGAAGTTTTTAACAATTCACTCTTCTTTTTTGGTGTCTGTTCCACCTTAAGTTCATACAGTTAGATTTTTGTATTTAATCATACAAATTATTCAATAATTAAGCGGCATTTTTGTCTTTTCGTGAGTAGTGAATCTTCCTAATCCGAGTGGAATAAAGATGTGATATAATGTAACGATATAGCAATAATGAAACTTGATCCTTACTACAAAATATCGCCTAGAATTTATTACTTCGAAAATGCAGAGAAAGAATATGCTTCGTTAAAACCAGAAGTGCCACATCATTCTATCCAAATACTGGTACCAGGTCTAATGTATGAAGTTGCAGAGTGCACATCGGCTTAAGCGATATATAACACTCCAAACTTCGCAGCCCTTGGACAAAAAACGCGAACATGGTTTCCAAGTTAAGAATACCAAAGTACATTAAAGTGAAATGTGAGACAAAAGTGGTCTTATGCGGATTACGGAAGAACGGCAGCAACCGTAAGATGAAAGTAGTGAAGACACGAAATTCTCTGAACAGGGCGTCGAAATTGCCACTTTTCTGTGCGTCTTCCCTCCCTTTGTTGACTATGTTGAAACTGTATTTTATATTGTAACTATTATTTATCGCATCGACGAGCCCCGACACATAAAAGGTGACGTTATTGAGAAATTTAAAATTTCGCATAATAAAACAATTCTTGACGCCATACTGGTGACAAGACTTATTTCGTAGGGTTTGGTTGAATATTAAAAAAAAAATGCAATATTTATCGTTTTTTGTTTTCATGAAACTTATATTTTCATAATGCCATACTCGGAATCATTTCATTAGAAATTCCGTTTGACCTACTTTCTAATAATAATTATTCCAAGTAACAAGTGCAACTTACAAAGGGAAAAATAAATGTTGTTTCTCCAATCTTTGGTTATTAACTTCAATATGAAGTTGTAACGGATTAATATATAATCAACTATTATTGAGTTAATTTTTTAAATAAATATCATAAAGATGTAATGACTAAATGATGTCAATATAATTTATAATTAGATCTACTATCGCATCCAAACGTAAGTATGGTAGAACAAATATGGAAACTCACTCTAAACCAATAACAAACATACATACATATAATCACGTTTATATCCTTTGCGGGGTAGACAGAGCCAACAGTTTTGGAAAGACTGATAGGCCACGTTCAGTTGTTTGGTTTAATGAAAGAATTATGATTCAAATAGCGACAGGTTGCAAGCCCATCGCCTAAAAAAAGAACCCCAAGTATATGAGCTTATCCCTTACTCGCCTTTTACGAAATCCGTGGGAAAGAGGTGGAGTGGTCTTATTCTTTTTTCTATTGATGCCGGAAACCACACGGCACAAAACCAATGAACATGATAAAATATGTAATATGTTCGGCAGGATTATTTATAAGAGTACTCGCAGCATCGAATACATTTCGTATACACCTCCAAATTCCCGTGTATTCTCTCCACCAATATATTATTCGTTAGAGCTTTTGTCTTCAACGCTCCGGTACCAATATCGATATCGGTATCGATAGTATCGATAACAATGGGGTAGCTCGGCTTTAGCGGAACGCTCCAACGATCTAGATTGTGCACTATAACTTACACAGTAAGCGATGCGATAGTGTTTGTTGTAAATGTTATTGGCAATAAAACTAACCTTTTTGACTATAATAGTACTATTTTTTTTTACTGTAAGTGTTTCTTTGAAGTCAGCTTCTGATTTAAAGGTAAGCTTTAGGATACTTACATATATACATACAATTACGTCTATATCCTTTATGGACAGAGCTAACTCTCGTGAAAAGACTGATAGGCCACGTTCAACTATTTGGCTTAATGATAGAATTGAGATTCAAATAGTAATAGATTGCTCGCTCATCGCCTTCAAGAACACAAAGTTTATAAGCCTATCCCTTAGTCGCATTATATTTAGGAATCTTAATTCCTTTACTAAGCCATATAGTTGAAGGTCGATTTACAATCTCTTCAAAACCGTTAGCTCTAATTAACTAACCCGTTAGGGATAAAGATGTTTTTATATGTATGTTTGAGATTCGGTTATCATAAGGTGATCATTACGAAAACGTGTATAGGCAGGCTGCCCAAGATGTGCAGTATCTAGAGTAGACTGAGTTGATGATCACAAAATTAAAAGGACTAGTCAACCAACCGTATTCAGAGATAGTGACAGGCTGCTAGCCTATCGCGTTAAACAAGAATTTCAAGTTTATAAGCCATTGACTTGATTGTCTCTTAAAATCTGCACGTAAAGAGAAGCAGATGGCAAACACATTGTAAGGATGACTACTGATATAAAAAAGTTGAAGGTAATGTCATTATTTATTAATCGTAGACCATGCATATTAACAGCTACTATTCAATCAGAAACAAGCGGACATTTTACTTATTCCGATTTCTATAAGATATCTGTAGTTGTGTAGAAATGAAAATATTGGTTCGTATCTACAATGGACAAAACAGTTCGAAATAAATATTTCTCAGATGGCAAAGCATCATGATGTCATAACTTCGATTCCAAACAAAGATTCCTCGCGTCCTCTATCACACCCAACAGTCTGCGTCGAAATCAAAAAACAATTTACTCACACACGGCTCCCCGATAAATCTCCCGTACAATTTCCGAAATTTTTCTATCTAGAAGATTTACACTCGGTTCATCTCGCGAAAAGAAAATCTCACCTCCAATCGCATTATCGATCCCCATTTCAGTACAATTTGCACTGCGCGAGCGGGGGCAAGCAATTTTCAAACTTAAATGAAAATATCGGTGAAGGCAGAAAGGCAACAGGGAGTCTCCAAGTCTGCGATAGTTCGCTTCCGTTCCGTGTCGAATACAGCCGTTCCAAATCTTCCTTTGTCTTAAGTTCCTAAGCATCTACTTTTGGCGTACTTTCATAAATTTCGTCTTTGATGATATTTACTGTAACAAGCCCTTTGAAAGATAATTGTTCGTCATTGTCAACTAAATTTCGGGTTGTTCCCTTGTTTTACGTTTGAGTAAATTGCTACCAAGTTTTTGTTTATCCATTATTTTAGAGAGATATTTGTGTTTTTCTATTGATGTTTCGAATATGCGATGAGATCAATTATAAAATAATTTTCATTAGTAAAATTTCGATTATTATTCGCCGATGGTATGTCTTACCTACTTTTAACCATGGTACTAAATTATATTAACAAATCGAATGAAACATATTTCCGATTCTCGGATGCTTCTCTTGAAATCTCAACACAATATAATTATGATTAAAAAAAATATATTACAACTTACAAATCATATTCATTCGCATTAGATTCAGTCGAAAACTATTATATGCGATAAGCAGTCTGTCGGAGTTTGTACGTTTTCGGCTAAATATTTGCATGCTTAAAACAAACATTTATTCTATGTGGGTTCATATTGTTGGGGTTGTACGAACATTGCTCTTATGATTGCCTTGGGAGGTAAAGAAAATATTGTGATTATTACTTAAGCTCATTTGTATTTTGTTGTTTTTGTATAAACAACAAACCTTATGTATATTATAATTTTGTGTGACAAGTGGTTAGATTTTTAAAATAAGAGGTCTGTGATATAAATTACGGCTACACGTGGTAAATGTTGTAGATTTTCATTAGTATCACAAAAGACAAATCGCTGTAAAGTAAATTTTAATCTCAATCACATACCCTCGCTTCCTCGTTAAGGCGTCCGGACAAACTCAAGATTATTACGATTCCATTTCTCAGGCCTTTGAGCCTCAGAGGGCAAAAGATTTACATAAAAAGAAACTTTCCGTTTCGTAAATTATGATTCAATTAGTATTAAAGGATTGGTTTCTCAAAGGGCTTGTACTTTTTCGGGTCTACCGAGTCGGTCGACTGATACGAACTCCTTTGTGCTTTCGAGCAGACTAAGGAGGTTGTAGCTTTGTATTCGAGTTTGCAGCATAAAGGTATCGGTTCAAATAATAAGCGGTTTACTTATAATACAGTTGTACGAGAAGCCGAGACGATTTGTCGGTAGCCGAGAGTTTAATATAACGTACTGGTGTCCCCCAAGGCACAATTCTAGGTCCATTTCTTTATTGAAGTCCTTGCTATATCGCTGCCTCTTTCAATTTGCGCGGCGGTCAAACGACCGACGTAAAGACCCTCAGTTCATTACGCATTAGGTTATTTCTTTTTTCGCCTCCGTTAGATCTCATGCTCGATGTACTGTTAAAACCTTCACTATCGTTAATGGAGACACGACAATTTATTTGTTTGTTATTTTGTATATTATACTTTGATTTTCTTAGGTAATGTTCACGTACTACGAGTACACGTGTTTTATTAGATGTATTAGTATTGCAAGCCTTAGTTTGAGGTAGGTATGACAATTTGATTACTTACTTATTATTATATTATATGTATATGGATTAAATACTTAGTTTATCTCCCTGTGTTACAAATAAACGATTTCTCTGTTTATTTTCACTTGTTTTTCTTCAACTTTATTATGATATCAGTGTCAAAGATTGCAATTAACTTATCCTGGATCAAAATTCATTAAAAAAATGAAGACGCGGAAGCCGAAGGGAGTTTTTAAGCAACCGTGGAAGGGTGACATTTTCTTTTGAGCTGAAGAAATGAATCCTTCGCGTTACGTCTGTCACGTTAATGCTAGATATTTGTTAAACTCGAATCCCCTAGATGTTCGGGATTAAGTGACGAATTATACATTTTTTCGACGCAACCTTGCGATTATTCCGCTCCTTTCGTAAGTTCGAGATATTCGTCTTAAGGATTAAGGGGTGCCTCTCGAGAAATTTCACGGAACACTCTTGATGGATGAATACGAAAGCCTTAATTCCACAATTTCGGGGTGTAAAATAGTAAAAGAGGAGCTCGCTTGACGCTAATGATGCCATATTTGAAGCGTTAAATGTGTTTTTATTACATTACTCAAGATGTGAGGCTGCAAAAAGCGGTGGTAAAATGCTCAGCTAATCCTCCAGACTCATCTTAACTGCTTCTAACTCTTTATACGTCGGTCTTAATATTTGGGATAGTAATAAAATTATATATGCGAAAGTTTCCGAGTTTGATGTGTGTGTAGGTATGAATAAACTTACTTGTTCAAATTCAGTTATAAAAGGTATAAACAAACATCCTTTATATTTGATCTAGTTGGACTAGATAAAACGAACCTGGTAGCCAATAAGTTTAGGAGTACGTATCACAATTCACAGTATTGTAGTCATAATGCTGTATGGATTTATACAGAATTCGTGAATTTTTAAATTAGTTATAAAACTAAGGGGTAGGGCTTATAAAATTAGGATTCCTCTTATAGGCGATGGGCTAGCAACCTGTGCCTATTTGAATCCCAATTCATCATTTTAGCTATACAGCTGAACCTGGCCTTTAGTCTTTTCAAGACTAATGGCTCTGTCTACGCCGCAAGGGACAAAGACGTGACTCTATATATATATATATGTCATGCAAAAAGAAGACTTACATCCTAAAGGAGGTACATCAAATTTTATACGATAAACAAGTCATGACCAAAATCCCAATACTCTATTTCGAATGAACATACAGATCGAAAGCCCAGTGGACATATGGAAACTTAAAAACACATTCATTCATTAAACAAACACGCATTAATTCAAACGAACGACTGCCATATTCGTTAACGAATTTCCGGCTTTCGTTATGATTATCCCACGGAGGCTACCGAATCACCATTAAAAGCAGTCATCTCTTTCATTCACGGGTTATAAATGAGACAAAAGAAAAGGACTTAAGTCTCAAGCTAAGTTTACATTACATTACTTATTCAAGCTTTATATTACATACTACCCTCACCTTATTACTACTTCACCCTTAAACTACATAAAGATCTAACATAGGTCAAGAGTATCCGGAACCGCCGAGCTTGCATGATGAGAGTTATGAATGTGGATGAAGCGAAGGAAGTATGCAGAGATCGTGGCAAGTGAAAAGAGGTAGTATCTACCTACCACTCCGGGAAAGAGGCGTGATTTTGATTTTATGTATGTAAGACCTAACATAACAAATTTAAACTCTAAGACCAGCCCTTTCCGCTGTGCTTTCAGATGATGACTGAATTACTAACATCTAAACGACAAAAATAAATATAGATTAGATAGTAACATCTTTACATATAGCCTTCAGATTTATACTTAATCTATCAAAAACGTAAAAAGATTTCAACGTCAAAATGTAAATCAAGTAAAACGAAGCCAAACGCACCCTAATTCTGTTTGACTCGGCCCTTAGTTTTATTTCGGAAGACCATCTATCGCTCGACATTCGGTCGCAAGCATGCGTTTAATAGCTGCAATTAAAGGCGACACTCGGGCCCTACCGAAATATCGCGGCATAAAAATGTCATTGTTACCGCGTATCAAATTGTTTAACACATTCGGCTGCCAGCCGCTTTACGACTTGTCGCACGTTTATGACAGCTATCCAGGCCGATTTGTGTTCCGTTTTTAAATTTAGTACCATCGATCGGTATCCCGGATCGTTAAACTTAATTGTGTTAAAAACTTCTCGGCATTTTTAGAACTATAAAATGAGAAAGTTCTCTTTGTTTCACTAAAAGCATCTCCAGGGATCAATATAACTAATTTTACTCATCTTAATACTGTTGACGTAATAACGCACTTCAAACCTACAAAGGGGAAAATATTATACGCGTATTATTTAATACAAAATCCCATCATTTATTTGAATGAAGTCAGCAACGTCGGATGACCCAAATTAAAGATTAAACGGCACTTTCATTATACGGGACAAATTATACCAAATTTGGAAAACCAAAACATACAACGGCAGAATAAATTCGATGCCGCAAACAAAGGGTCGAAGGAACAACCGCGGGACGACAAATGTCGTACTAAACGACAAATAAAAGCTGCGATAGTTTAAATTGGAGCCCAAAAATTGAATGTAAACAAACATCGGACCCAAATTTCGGCGGCAAAGTTTTAGGCCCGTGGAAACATTGAAAACACGCGGTGGATCGAAATTGTTCGCTTCTAATTTTGCGGATCAACTTATAACTACGGCTTCGTTGAAGCAACATGTTGGTTGTACGAGTAGGTACGGGTGGAATCCAAAATTTAATGCTTCAAAATTTTCGTATAATATATAAATTAAAATTTGAAATCTGTAAGAACTACTGTAAGCGGAGATCTAAAGCAAAGTTTGGCTTTTACTCGCAAATAAAACAAAATATTCCTACAGGAATAAATAATTCTGTAATTAATTACATTTCTATTACGAGTTACTGTGCTGCATAGAAATTTAGCATATTAAATAATTTAAAGAAAATCAAAATTACTTCTACTCAATTCATTCTATCTAAAATAGCACACAGTCATTCAGAATTCCTTTAAAATACTTCTCTTCAATGAAACTAATAAAAATCTGTATTTATTCTAAAGCATGCAGATAACTTATTCAACGTTGAAAGGGGATTCATGACGTAAGTAGTGAAATACAAATTTCAAATGACCCAGTCCCGATTTCAATCGAAGCACAGCCGAGAATTCCAATTAAATTGCATTCAATGAAACCTAGGGAGATTATAGAATCTCTTGGTGGGCAAATTAAAACGGTATTCCCCAGGATTTCCTGGTCGATTTTCAAATGCGCCGCGATAAAAATCCATTACGGGCGGCCGCTAGAGGCCTCTGTGTCACCGTGCTTTAAACTGGGATCCTAAATAACTGGATATGACACTGCATAATATTTTTATTTAGGTGTTTTAATATTATCAGTTTACAAAAAAAAAATTACAAAGGACGGACTTAAAGCCGTTTGGCATTTTCTACCAGTTTAACAGGTTTATACATATATTACAAACAAAACAGAAAAACTTTAATTTGGTGGTGCGATAAAGTGCACATGCATACTGCAAAATACATACATTACAAACAAAATGAAAACAATTTGTACACTTTAAAGTTATGAATATTTAAAATTGGATCATATTATGATTGTTGTCATACTGTGTATCAACATCAGCTTATAAAAAAATTGCGATAATGAAAAAAAATAAGGATAACTTCTGCATTATCTCTGTGGAGAACAGTCTGTATTGACTACGTTCAAATGGTTTAGTACTACTAATAAGTTTTAATGGTCCAGAAACAGTACTATCTATAACTAATTGAGATCTGTAGTAATAAAATGGCTTCTCAATATCTTGCAGACTAGTTTAACAGTCTTCAGTGGATTAAGGAAGACTTTGTCAGTATGTTTGCAACTTAACATCTGTTGAAGTCGTCAAAACTATATGGCCAGTTAATTCTGTGTCCGATGGAGTTTTCTTAAAAGGAAGTCAGCACCGTTATGATCTGATGACTGACAGACTTCACTTAAATTTGCCAATATCCACACAAAAGCTTTAAATTAGAAGATAATATGAATTACAGAAATATGTAATAGAGCCCATTTTAAGATAAAATACATATTTCTTACACCTTTGTTATTCTTCAAAATTTTGAATAGAACAAATAGCTACATATTTGCTAAATTTTACTCCACAAAAAAAAATGTTGTGCTTCTTCAACTTCGTCTTTGCACTCAAGTGTTATATTTACCGCATCTAGTATATCCAATTCTTATGGATATCTAGGGCACTTCCATAATGCGATTCCCTAGCAATCACATGCTTCATTTTGCATTCCGGTAGACACTTTTGCCGGCGTATCCTTCCCAACATTTAATACGCAAAGCGTCAGAAAGTCGATGTTTATGTGCCTTTTAACTTTGATATTCATTTATTTGTCGACTATTTATACAATTTGTCCAGTAATCAATCAGATATCAACTAATTTTAATTTGCTTTCTTGATATCAGTTCTAACTTGACCCTAGTGGAATAGAAAGGGTCTTTCTATTGTAACTATAAGTATAATGATTTTAAGACAACTTTTATTTGCACATGTAAGTTTGACAAATTGCAGTTCAGTCATGTACTTTCTAAAAGCGCAATTACAACTGGTGTAACATTAAGAATTCTCAAAGCCAGTTGCTAAACGGTAGTTACCAACCGAAGCAGCAACTCAATTTATCAAATCAAGAAACAGAATGAAACAAGAAACTTAAATTAAGAAAATTGAAAAAAAAAAAATACAATGTTTAGGCAAATTGACAAAGAAAAAAATCATATATCGAATAAAAAAAGAAAAGCGAAGACGTATCGGAGCAACAAAAGCAGCCGACGAAATCACACCGATTGGAGGCCCGAAAACCCGGCGAGAAATGGCAAAAAAACAAAAATAAACGCCAATTGTTTCGAAACAACGCAGATAGCGTTTGACATACGAAATCGGAAACGTAACTGTTACACAAAGACTCCGGTTTCAGTTGGCGAGGCATTGAATCAAAATTACAAGGCCGATTTAGGTCGGAAGGGAATTTCTGTTAGAGGCACTATAAGGGGAAAAGGAGCTTGATGCTTGCTGTTGTGAAAATTGCAGTGATTTATACAAGATATAACTAACCTAACCATCCACATAATATAAATTAACCATCTTAAAGATTTTCAAGGCAATTTTTGCAATTTTGAAATCTGCGTGCACTAGTTTACATCCCATTTTGCTTACTATTAGACAGATTGAGATCAAACGCGTTCAAATTACAAATTACAAAGAATATGTCGATAAATAACTCATAAAGTTAAAGGTTGTAAATATGCTAACTGTCCACCTCCAATCATTAGACGGCATTCGTAAAACAATGTCAGACGACTTTAAGGGGCCTAAAAAATCTGATACGACTACAACTGTCAGCCATTTACGCGCACAAATAAAGATTTCAACCTACCGTTTTGCACGAGCAGAGTTGAGTCCCTCGCGAGCGGCAACTCTGAATCCGTGAGGGTGGCGTCCGAAGCGTTGTCGGAGGCGGAAGTGGGGGTGGTGGGGAGGGTAGGAGAGTCCGAGAGGCCGCGGCTGCGCGTGCGACGGCGGCCGCTGCCGTTGCTAGAACCGCTGCCGCTGCCCGAGCCGTACGGGTGCAGCCGGCCCAGGCCTGAGGACAAAGAAATTATTATTTAGATAACATGTAATCATCACAACTTTATGTAAGTTACTGGTGCTTTGGTCTTTCTAAGTTGCGTTCTCGCTAAGTAAGAGTATAGGTTCCACCAATGACCACGAACCAAGAGTAGATAAATGAAGTTTGATAAAAAACCTAAGATAGTTTGAATTATAAAATCATTGATACAGTCGGGTTGGCTTTCTCTCTTTCATTATGTTTATTGTACTACATTTAATCAAATAAACCACTTTCACAGCGTTTTGACCATCCTGACGCGGCTTTTGGTAATACTACCTTACTTGTTTAAATCAATCAAAAATCCGGCTTCTTAGGCCCAGTTGTTTCAGAATTATATTTTAAGATACATTAGAAATAACTCACTAAATTTTCAGCCGTATCTAAACAACATATAAATAAGCACAGTAAGAAAAAATACGCAATGAAAAGCCTGAAATACGAATGTATATTTCCTCCACGTCACTTTACCTGTAATCAAAGCGTGTCTTTGATGTGGAATTGTGAGCTCTTTATTAAGTAATGCTTCGACAGAAAATACCCGGGGAAAAATAAGTCTTAGCGCCAGAACTCGGCTACTTAATAAAACTCTTTGACTTTTGGCTTTGTATGAAAAACATTTTTGTATGTTCCGATTTAATGTTGATGGAAGTATATAAATCTTACGCAGTATCTGTTGCTTAGGTATATTTTCGGTGAAATACGGATAATATATCACTTACTAACAGAAAAGTTTTGGCTTGATGAAAAAAATATATTATGATTTGAACAAGATGTCTTGCCGATGAGCGGCAGATGGGGAGTAGAAGTGACGCTAAAAAGGCAGATCACGTAACAACCAATCAAATACCCAATATTACTGAAATTGTACGGATTACTTCGGAATCTCATTTTAAGGCGTAAATAATTTTCTAAAAGAATCGATTTACTTAAATTCGTGTAGATAAATTCGTGTCCAAGAGCTAGTGCTTCCATATTTCGAAGTTCAATCCAATCCAGATCCGCTGTGAATCTTGAAGCACCCAGTTAATCAAGTTGGCGAGTATTCACAACAAAGTAAAACATTCAATTAACAACAACAGCAGAAAAACAGACAAACTTCCAATATTAGTTTTCTTTCTACGGCGTCCATGTTGTTTTTTTTTTATTCAAATAACTTCTGTTTGTATTATTATGTGAATGATATTTTATTGATATTTCGTTTTATTTAATAAAAAAAATCATCTGCAATCTCATTCTTTATAGTTCGAGGCCTTGCATGGACAACATGTCAGAAACAATATGTGTGTGTTAATTAATGCTGTAAATATTATTGATAAAGTTGTTACAGTCATTAACCTGCCTTATTCTTTGGAAATAAGTGAACATTAGTGAAATAAAAGCATCTTACTTTAAAGTTCAATGGTATTGTGATAATTCTAATACATACATTGTAGTCTGTATCATTTCTGTAAAAGATATGTCAATCCAAAAAGTTTACATCTAATTTCCAACACATTCAAAATTTCTACGAAACAACCGAAGTATACCACAATAAAAATGAATTATAAAGAAGCCGTATAAAAAAAATAGACAGAAAGGGCAGCTGTAATTAGAAAATAAGGCTTCAAACATGACAAAGAACACAATGAGAATGCTCTTCTTACAAATTTTAATGTAAATGGGAAAAAAGGGAAGTGATCCAGTACGTAAATAAATGTCAAAGAGTATTTACTGAGGATGGGCTGAATAGGATTTGAACTAAATTCTAATTTTGACCGGGATTTCTGGTATATTGAGTGATGGCGGTGTTCCCGAAAGTATAAATAGAATTTTCCATCCATTAGGTGTTTGCCTTTTGGTCCTGGATTGAAATTATAGCGAATCAACTTCTATTAATGTAACTATATGCTGTTTCTAGTGTATCTTGACGATTTGATAGGTCATTGATAAAATGGGTTCCTCTACAAGGTTGCGGAGGTATCGCTTCGTATAAAAATTGACTTACTGTAAGATCATGATCACAGGAAGACTCTGTATTCTTTTGTAGAGAGGTGAGAACGTTACCATAGAACCTACGTCAGGAAGATGTTTATTACAAAATCTATTTAAATCTTTTAATGGCTCAAAAATGACTATGACTTTACTCAAATAACTATCAGTTTCAACTATTTAAACATAAATGTTCATAAAATCAAAAACCTTATACTTTAAAGCGTTGCTTTTAAATCCAGCAATCGTACCATCATTAGGGAAGTATCCAACGCTAGCCGTCCAAACGTCGAGTACGGCTCGAAAACTTTTTAATTCAAGCCAAACATCTTGAAAGGCTCAAAGGAGGAGAAAATAAAATTAGTTTCGAATGTACCTCATTAAGGGAGTCCGTAATTGAGTATGCAAATTGCATGTGAAGGCATTCCGAAGTAGGTCGCGCGCAGTTCACAGAAAAGTATGAATACGAATGTTTGAAAAGAAAACTACGTGGTTTCGAGAAAGCGGTGTATGTGAAAATTTTCTTGACGTGAAAAAGTCCTCATATCAACGGGGTTCAGTGAGGCCGGTTTATAATTGCTGCTGTAATAAATGTACCAACAAGGATTTGTGTTTGACTTAACTCCAAAGTTTCCTTATATTAAGAGCTATTATTTACTGAGATGTTCATTTTGAGAAATATGATGAGAAGTAAATACACATTCGTGAACAATTAAGTAAAGTGAATCTTATAAGTTTACAAGCTAAAAAAGCTTTTGAAAAAGTCACTTGTCGCCAATCTATACCTGTTTGGTGTTATAAAGCACAAATAATTGTTGCAGATATCAAATATTATGTCGAAATATTTGTCTCATTAATATAAAGAAAAATTGTATATACATCAACGTACCTCCGAAAGATTTTTAAAATAAAAAAAAGGCGCTCCTACTGAAAACTAGTTACATAATCCAGTTCTAATCAGATAGACGAAACTTGCTCAGTGCTGATAATTAAGGAGGACCCGGAACCCTTCAGAGACGGAACAAAAAAGACAATGTTCTCGTTAAAGCTGAATTTTTGCCAAACCCCACCCCGAGTCAGCCAAGGAATGCTAATTGTGAATGCGAACAAATGCACTGAAAAAATGTGGGACTGTTTTTTAATCAGGTACTTGGCTGAAATCAGACTAGTCCTGGAGAACGATGTAAAATAGTGTTTTTTTAAGAATGTTCTCTTAATCACTTCTTTTAAGATTGCAAAAAGCTTAACTATATATAACATAACGACTATAAATATTTGCCTGATTGCGTTTATTATGAAGGTATTTTCCCAAATAATCTACTAGATAAAACTCGAATAAGGAATATTTTAATATTCAGACCATAAAAGCAAATAAGAGTAATCGGTATGACAATAACACTTACAGAATAAATGTTAAGATAGAATATCCTTTCTAGTTAAATCACAAAACAATACAATCGCACAAAAAAATCCTATAGGCAAAGAACACTTTTCAATAGTTAAAAATGCAATCCACAAAAATCTAAACATTAATCACGTGTGCCCGCACAAAAATTTATAATTAAACTAATTTGCAACATAAAACTAAGATTCTAGAATATCGTGGGCGAACGGGGACTAACATAAATAAAAACATGGCTGTTTCCCTTGATAAAATACTGATAATGACACAGGACGTCCGCGGTGATAAAGCTTGACCGTTTTTTAATAAATTGAACCCTTGTTTTAATGTATGAGAGATGGGATTTTAAATGATTCAAATTAACTTTATTCAATGTCAGATGATGGTTAGAATTTCGTGGAAACACGGGTCGGGATCAATGTCATGAAATTTAGTGATTTCTCGTTTCTTTTTATCTGAAATCTTTTGTTTTGTAAGGACCAGTAAGATACTACTGATCCAGCAGATGTAGAAAAGAGAGATCTGAAAAAGCCTATATGGTCGGATTTAAGCCCAACACTTTACCGCCGTTATGGGTCAACGCCGCCATCATTATTGAAGTTCTGGTTATTAGTTACGTCATTAGTTATGGCCTATAGCATCTACCTGCAGGAAAAGGATTCATACATTACATGAAATGACCAGTCTACTTTCCCAGAGGAGACGGCAGAGACTATATCTTTCCACTTGTAATAATCATTGCATACATTATTCGTGTCATCCATCAGGTCAAGATGAAGCGACAAAAAAGGAATAAAATTTGTTTTTAGGTAATAAAAACGCAAAAATATAACTTAACAAGCGAAATAATATAACATCTTCTTAATTCATATTTGCATACGAAAATACATCCTCCTAATAAAATGAGACTCGACAACAGAAATAAATCTTTCCTCATCATTATTTCTCTTGCCATGTGACGTATTATGATACTCATTTATTTTAATACGTTTAATAGTCGATGTCGTTTCTTCAATATCCACAGAAGCATTCCAGGGGAATCCTTCAGGCTTTATATTAGAAAATTCTGCCCTCGTTCTGTCGTGTATTTGAGATATTCTTGAATAAATATTTTGCATTTTATAAGATAAAATTATTTTATCGTCACGCTATTATTAAGTTCTTAAGGAGACAATTTCATTTTCTCATTAAAATTACATAATCTTCTTCAGGTAAAAAACACTGACTGTACAGTTATATTTATGTCATTTAGTTAACGGTTTTCATTGTAATAACGTTTTCAAAATACAGAAATAGAAAACGCAATCCTTATATTTCCAAGTTCTTTTCTTACCTGGAAGAGTAGACAGGTAGATCTTTCTCCATGCCATGATTCTTGCATACTATTTCAATTCTTTTCGTCTCATTTAATATTTATACTTCGAGTAAGAATCCACAAAGCAACGCGTGCGAGAAAATAAAATTATTTATGGTAAAACTCAATCCGACAAAATAGTGAACTCATAAATATACAATTGGCGTTGCTTACGCGGCGAAATCACGTCCCCGCGAGTTAGGAGCCCCCAAGATTCGTTCACATACGATGGCGCGGGACGTCCTTCCGCACGTATTGTTCGCAGTTCGTTACTAAAAGGAACTACAATTTGAATCCAAAAAAAACACGCATAAACGAACCAGCAAACATTTAATCCCAAGGGGTTACACAATCCCTCTCACAAAAAAAATCACATTCATTACGACATATCCCCACAAGGATTCACCTTTGGTTCACTCTCTCGTACTAACACTATAACAAAATGTCCCTGTTTCAAAGTTTCGCGAACTTGGTCACCTGTATAGAGACCCTTTTCTTTCCAAATGTAAATCAATGTGACTCCCGAGTTCCCGCTCAACATATAATATTCTAAACACGGCGGACCGCGTTAAGGCAAACGTAGAAATTTGTCACATGAGCGATGGTTCACCTACGTGTTTCGCCATCTAAATCCCAAATATAATCCTTCCTTGTTCAAATAAAATACACCTTTATTACTTTAAAGGGAAAAGCTCAAATCCTGCGTGGCCCATTTCGGCGATTTCATATTTCATACGTGCATGAAGTAAGATTATCGCGGAAATATATGTCTTAACACTCTAATCGAAAAGGTCGTTTTCAGTTGCCGGAATGAAAATATCTCCTGACTCGCTATAGTTACGATGAGTGCGACTGTATGATTTTATGCCAGTAAAAGTAAAG
This sequence comes from Amyelois transitella, assembly GCF_032362555.1. Classification (NCBI taxonomy): domain Eukaryota; kingdom Metazoa; phylum Arthropoda; class Insecta; order Lepidoptera; family Pyralidae; genus Amyelois; species Amyelois transitella. The sequence goes on from NC_083509.1 coordinate 11,634,293, forward strand.
AAGGTTGACAAATAGGTCGGGCGTGCCGATGTTCAGTTTTATTAAAATTAAAATGTTCTATCGTGACATTAATAAAAAGGTCCTAAGGTTGCGAATCGCTGATGCCTTCGTTTGGATTTGCCGAGGGAACACGGGGGATAAACTGAACATTTTTATTATCATCGCGCTAGTTTATTGCGTCTCGAGCTCGGGGATTAGAAATAATCTTCACTGCAGCGTGGTTACTTTTCTTAAACGAAACAATTGTGCCAAATAAATGAAATGCAGTTTAATGTGATGTTAAATTTGATTTCGACAGTGTTAAACTTTCATGAGCACTATAACAATATCAGCAAAAACCAAAGCAAGACTAAATTACAGACCAAATAACCGAGTTGTCGAAGTGGAAAAACATTTGTGCGCGAAAATTTTCGTGAAAAACAAACCTAGCGATAAATCTGTCGAACCTAAGTAAAACAGCAGTCGAAGGGCGCGTCCACGGCCGTAACTCACATCTTAGTCGTGCAATTTCACCGACAATTTATTCGGCATGAACTGTAGTTGTCAAACGCTGACGCCGTCTATCGAAGGAATAAATGATAGACATAAAAGAGCTGGAGACAACGGCTTAAGTATTGTGGTCACGTATAGAGAGACGAGACTGGGAGGCACAATCTTCAAGGAAAGAATTACATTTATACAAAGGATGAGGAAATCTCGAGTAATTCCATGCATGGGGGCGAACGTATGCAGATATCTGAAGGGAGCTCACTGAATATCGAGCAATGTTCGGAGCTCTACAGAGACTGCTAAATTCGAAGCAATTTGCAGAGTATGTCTTTCTGTTCACAAAAATGCTTTCGTAGATTTGGTTGATAAATGAAACAGTATTATTGAATGTTTTGAATATTTAGTGATATCTATTAATCACGTGTAATAAAAATCGTGTTTTTTTAAATATAAAAGAAAAAAGCTATTGTTAAGGTTTATTTTATCTAATTGCCTGATCAATTGACAATGTGTACTAAGTAGCAGTAATATATTGTTCCAATTTGTATATACCATGAACAAATGTTCCAAACTTTCTATTAGAATGTGAGTCACGATCGCAAACCAAGTGACGTTTATATATTGTGTAAACGGAATCGAGTTTATACAATTTGTGAAACAACACAAATCTTTTCAGCGGCCTGTCAAATAAATTCCACCAACCACACTACATCGAATAAAAATTCACGGTGACTGCAATATAAATCTTACGTTTACATAGAACTTGAAAATAAAGTACAAATTGATTTACGGGTAAAAACAGAAGACTTTTCCCAAAAGAGTTTCGTTATAATTATTAATTAATTTCAAGTACTTCATTGGCAATCTTTGACTTGTATTTTCCTATTTTAAAAATTTAATTATGTCAATTGAAATATCAAGTAAACAGTTGTTCTTGTAACAACATAAATCGATTCGAGGATAGATAATAGTTCAAGTCCCATAGGCACAATCAACCACAAATAAACACGGTGCGATCAACACAATCATCGGGAATCATCCAGAACTTAGATCCGAAAATCCCGACAGTGTTTGTTTTTGATTTTTGTCTAACGAGACAATGGGGAAATGATGAGGACTGTGCCGTACGTCGCCTCTGGGACTTCACCCCATACCGACACTACCACCCTTATGACAAACGCTCAACCGAATTTTGACCTTAATATCGAGAAAATAAGATTTGAATTTAAACGCAATACAAGGAAAGTGAGGATGTTTCGATGTTGAACACGCTGCATATGGCGTCAAACAGGCTACGGCGAGTGACGGCATGCCACTCGAGGGACTCAGATTGGCCTCAGTACTCCACGGGACATCCACTATGTCACTGTTCGGACTTCAGAGCGATTCCGAATGCTTTTTTACAATCCCCCAGAGAATGTGCATCGTTTCACAATTTAATCAACGCGCGTAATTCGAAACCACAGACACTAACTAATAATGAATGACTCAATGGAACAACTTCATCAACGTATACAAATAGGTACACAAATCACTGTTAATGAACTAGAAAATTAATGGAATCAGTCACTAAATTAGTAGATTAGCGAGATCTAACCGAAAACCGATGCGATCCGCTTATATGCCGCTAATTAGGCGTCTGTTGTTTACCTTTGTAATGATCTAACATCAAAGTGGGATCTGGGTGAACTCCGCGGTAAGTTCCAAAGTGCTGAGGTGGATCCCAACTTAGTGATTTATTTACGTTCCCAGTTATTGATCGAGGTGTATGACGGTGGCATCGTTCGGGGAGAATTTGCTCAGATCGAGGTCAAATAGATAGAACTCACACGTTTTGTTTGTGTAAATACACATGCCGTTGAAAACATTTGATTCCAAATCTTCCGAATTTATGGGACTCCTGGAATCGACACGCTTAAATCATTATTATATATGGATTATATCTTTTGTTAATAAGAATGAATTCCTTAACCTTGACTGCCTATCATTCGATGATGTATGAATTTTTTTATTTCATTGCTATTTCAGATTATTAATCTACTAAATATATCACAACAAATTTCATAATAGATCACTTCTCCGTTATCCGCTTTATGATCCTTCTTTACTACAATTCAACGGCGTCATATTTTCTTCACCTATTGCATCGTAAAGAAACATTATATCTATATTCTATATATACTAACCAGTTTAATAGTTATACGCAACATCTTAGTCGTAATACCATCAGCCAGAGTAGTACGGCAGTAATGAGACTACGGCTAAATAATTTACGCATGTGGTTTTACTACCTCGCTTAGTGATTGCTCTAAGCTAGAGGATAAACACGATTTGTAGGGATCAAGGAGGGAGAGAGATGGAAAGAACCCTAATAAGGGCGCATATGGTGCGGTTGGGCCGGATCTTTAATTTATGTCAATAATGGAGCATAAAAATAAAGGACTGGAACTTGAGTCAAGTAATAAACTTTAAGAATAGACAAGAAGGGGAGATAAAATAATATTTCAATATTTTAAGCTCTCTTCAATCAAGTGAGGTAATTAATTAAAAATACTTTTAAGCTTATGTATTGAAATATTATATTGTTAGTTTGCTCATTTTCAGAGCAAGTTTCTCAGAAAGTAATTAAACATTCATATTACGCCACAAAAGCATTTAATAAATAATTAAACCCAAATTAGAGGTTCGTATTAACAGTGGGCGCAAATAATCAAGTAATTGTTGGGCCAGCTTAGGCCAATTTATCAATGGATGTCGGTTAAAGCCGCATTACCGATTTATGCGACCAAATACAGTAGTTAGCAATTCGTTTTCTATTCTGTTTATTGTTTCAATTGTTCGTTGATTTTCACTAGGTATGTTTTGTATTTCGTCGGTTTGTTTAATTAAGTATGTAAATTATCCTGTGAACATACTTTATGCACGCTTTAATTAAGTATTTTCCTTGTTTGAATTTTTAACTTCATTTCAGGGCTATATTGACAGCTTTTAAGTATATTTTTATTTGTAATGCATGCATAACTGATTAATATTTGATTGATTTTTAAAATTGTATGTCATACATTGCAAAGGGACGATACGATTCCCTATCACTTTTAAAACACTCCTTTTCGTCCTCAAAATACAACTAAAATATTGACTGAGTCTATCTGCTCGCTCATCATATCACTCACAAGCATCGTGGACTTGATTGAAACTCTTAATACTCATAAAATGTGATAAGTGCAAGCGATAACATCCCAGATCCCATAGGACAGGGCACTTTACAACGCTACGTACAGGCAGAGCTGATATGATAGTGCTAAAGAAAAATAAAAACATATCAACCACTCTATCGTGATCCTCATGGATATAAATTTCAGTTCAGAAGTCGTGTCAACTTACACTGGCTGACAAGTGGCACTTTTAGCAAACGTCTTTATTTTAGAATTTATTTTCAGATTATATTGACACAGTTTTAGAGTCGAATCTGATTCGAATGTGTATTTATTTTAGTGATATTTATTTAAGTCGATGAAATTTTATTTCTATATTTATCAGAAATCAGAATTATCAGAACTCACTTTACACAAAAGTTATCGTTATAAGTGTATTTTGTTGTATCGATATAATGATGATAAGTACGTCTCATAGTTGGGGCAACATGCTGCACTATAACTTTATTTCTGGTTGTGGAATCAAGTTAATTTCAAAACCAGAAATTAAAACTTTTGTTGCGAACAATCATTTTGCGTCTTTTTATCAAATCTGCAACGAATCACATTGATGTTCCTATACTTATACAAATCTTACTAGATAACATAAATTTAACGATTCGTGTAGTTCATTCACCTCAAAATTATAGTCACCAGAAAAACTGCAGTTGACATTAAAAACAAAGCGTTTTTGTTTCTAAATTTACATGCACCGAAAAACTCATAAATATTAAATCAAGCGAGAGTGCGCTGGACTCTTAAATGTGCACTAAAAAACATTTGTCTCGTTTTGGACAATGTCCCAAAATATCCTAGAGATGTCGCCTGATGTCAAACTAAGGACATGCGGTGATCAGGGGCATTCGAATTAAGAACATTCACTATTTGAATTTGAAATGAATGGAATTATGTATGTTTAGCCAGAACTACAGAAGCAAATACTATGATGTATTATGGTGATCAGCATGATTTTAGTAAAAAAGTGATTTCAATGTTTAAAACTTTTACGTTATAACGATATAAGCAATTAGCTAAATAATGTGATTTGATATTAAAATTTATAGCCAAAAGTAGAGTAACATTTTTACTAAACGAATGTAATGTTGTTTTAGAACGACATTAAGGAATTTAAATTCATTAATGACCTACTACTTTTTCTGATACTATATTTCGTCTACACCGTAAGTTGAAAAGGCGAGATATAAATTAACGACGTCTAAACGCTCCTTCATTTCTGCCTTCAAATAGTTTTTAAAAATAGAATTTTGAATCGAGTGCCCATGCTTCCGATTATAGTTCGTTAGTGCTTTCATATGTAATGTTACCATGACCTCGACAGATACGCTTGGTGTACCTAATTGTCATTCTTGTAGTAGAACTATTTTACTGAAAGTAGAAATCGTTATTTTGAAAATGCGTACAGCAACAGCTTTTTCAATCTCCTTTAGCCAGTCAAAACCAAGGTTTCGGGCGTGGATATTGTATGAAGTGACTTCTGTCTTATCTTAATTCAACTTACATACCATTACCCTGCTGACACTAACTTACTATATTCATAGGAAAAAGATTGAATAGTTTTATTCTAAAGTGAAGAAAGTTAAAAATATATTTCGTATCATACTCGTCCTGAATCGTATGCGAGGAAATAATGACAGACGCAGATAAGCAAGCGAAGAATAACTTCAATAATCTAATGCATAATGTCATTCATGTGTTTAGGCCCTTACATTCGACGTTCAATATGATTTCATTTGCATTGTGCATCGCATACTACGGGTAGTTTGAATGACAATGCGAATTGATTTAGCATAATTTCCTGCCATGTAACACTCAAAGACTTGGATCATTTAACTTTAGCTATATTTAACATTATAAAGACACAATGGTTACTTAATAAAAAGGTTTCAATGAATTAACTTATTTCTGAGAAGTATTACATGAAGCTCTTTGAGAACTAAAACTTCTTTATAACACTGATATGTATTTACAAAACTGCGATAAAATTGTAATATTTATGAGAAAGGAAACATTTTATCATCGTGTCCATAAAATTTAAATTCAACAGCAAAACACGTCTTGTCTGTTTAAACAGCATTGTATTTGGCAATAACGTTGAAACGGAACTGCAACAATGCACACGAAACGTCGGTGCTTATCAGAATGTCATAGAAAATATGCGTTCCTTGCTACGGAACTGTCGGCTGGGGACCCATTCGCGCCATATTACATTCGTTCCTATTCACTCCGCGTTCGAATTTTGAAACAACGCCGCCATCTTTATTCCCGCGATGACGTATTTAGCCCTCGTCTGATTTACGGCTTGGCTCTTTACTGGTTGATTGCTATCACATGTTTTGTTTTTTTAAACTAATTGGAAGTGACGTTTACAAGACGAACGCGAGTGATTTAGGGTGATTTTTTGTGCCAGTTACATTAGTGCTGCTTAGTTTAAAACTACGAAGTGCATTTTAATATCGAGGCACTGTGTAAGGCACTTGAGATTAAAAATAAATGCATCTGGCTAGTGAGAAACATTTAGGAATTAAAAGCCGAAGAAAACAAAAGATATTTGAAAATAGAATTCCATTAATGAAAACTATTGTATAATCGTTTAAGTGCAAATAAAGTAGATGTTCCAAAAGAAGAAAAAAGCTAGAAATTACGAGGCGAGAGACAAACGGAGGCAGCAATTTCACAATTTAATAGTTAATTAATTAGCTCGGAATGAATTGGCGTCTTCCTTCGCTTTGTTCCGCTGTATTCTTTGAATTCTAGTGAAATATTGGAATTACTCTGATTTTCTGTGACAAGCATAGTAACATAGATAGAGGTTTGTTTGATTGCAATTTTTATACTTATGGAGTGGTGTTCAAATCAATTTATTATAGAAGAGATTTAAACATACACGAATTAAAAGAAGATTGCTTCCTGCAGAGTGTTATTTTTATATCTTTCACTAGCCAAGTTCCCTACATAATATTTTCGCTATTCAAAAGAAGTTTATAAATAAAAACTACAAACTGTAAGGAGAGCATTCAATCGTAAACTCTTTGACAACCTTTTACGGCATAGCTAAAGTTGTTACTCAGATAAACTCTCTCTGGCGAGACTAATGAACTTATCGTTTCTATTTTCTAAATTTAGGGATATTTTATCAATGAAAACTTTATTCGCTGGACTGTTCAAATTTCCCCAATGTTTCGTTGCCTCGGGCGAAGATCAACTTATGTAAAAGTCCTCTACAACCGGCCTTCCTACAAAATTACTAAAAATAGAAGGCAAAATGAACAAAACTCGCTGAACGCAACACAAAGGCGCACCCAGTGACTTTGTAACGTCGGCCTGTATAAAATATTTTTCAATACCCGGCGAAATTGGTCAAAAATGACTCCTCAACAAGATTATCGTGGGGACATTCTGCGCTGGGTGAATTCGCGATTTGTTGCCTTAAATTCAAAGTCCATTTTTGTTTGTCGCGGCCGGCGTCTTTCATTTCCGCAGCTGACACAATGTTCCTGTGTATAAAAGATGTACTACTGAAATTTGTTAAGTCACATTTTGTAAAAATAACTACACCTTTTGTCCGTAGCTACCTACTTCCTGCTTAACAACAGATGTTGCATATCGTGATGTGAGTTTTCAATTTGACATTTCCCACGTCTTCGATATTGTTGATTATTTCTATCCATCAAAGTAACATTATTTAGTGTAGGTTTATTGGGGAAATATCCCCAACTTACTATCATTCTATGTAATATAATTAATATTTTTTTTTTACAAGAAAAAAATCCAAATGTATAAAGTTCCTAAACTAAGAACGCATAGATGGAACTTCTATAAGTTAGATTAGTAACACTTGTTTATCTGTCGCTTGTTTGTTTGGCACAGTCAATTGCTCTAAATAAGAATCATATTCGGACAAATTGAGTTAGTTAGATCTTACAAATACCTGTATCTTTTTATCCAAATCAACTCTGAATAGTGGCATTCTTTTTAATACTATTCCATCAACAAGGTATAAGTTAAAAAGTTGCGATATTTTAGCGTTTATAGTCATCGCTCAAGTTTTAACGACACCGTATCCACGACTCGCCCTTTTAAGGAGAGAAAGCTCCAAGCCGTACTTGACGAAAGCTGTTATATCGATATGGCTAAAAGCTCAGTCAGACCAGGTCGTTTCTATATAGGGTAAAAGGTGACATTCAGAGATCTTTATCGTACTTTATGTTTATTTTATTTACTTTAATTTCGATAGACTTTAAGTTGTTTGCGTGTTACACGGAATGATCAAAAAATTAACGAAACAAATGGACTATTATTTTGTGAGAATTCTAAAAGTTTCACTTGGAATTTCTATTTTAGACGATGGGATAGCATTACTTATGATTTTCTTTGAACCACAATTTCATCATCAAACCTCAGTCTAGTCACTGTCTAATCAGTCTGTCAGTGTCAAGCCTATTGGCTCTGTCTGCCCCGCAGGGGATATATACATGATTACATGTACGTATATAATAAATAAGAATTCAAGACACCAGAGGAACAATAAATTAATTCGATAGATAAAGAAAAATCCCTATGCGTAGGTACGGGATTACAAGTTTTTCCATCTCAAACTTTAGCTATAAATCGTGAGGAAACTATCGGTAACTTCCTCTATTGACAATTTATGGCAGATTTGCATTACCGAATTACTGAAGACCCGAGTTTGTGAATTCGGATTTGAGTTTTGAGTTACATATATACATATAGTCACTGTAGCGGGAGCGCTGATTCGGCTCGACCGCCACCAAAGGGAAGATCTTCCGCCAGGCTAGGTGTTATGCCTGGGGAACCGCGGCTCCGACGATGTTGTATCGCAGGTTGTATATAAGCTCCAATCCATGAAATCTTTGCTTGCGCAATTTAGGATTTTCGCTGTTTTTGACTGATAGCGTCGCGTGATTTTTATTTTTTAATTTTGTAACGTGTTGCGGAGACATAGATAGATAGATAATTCATTTATTTAATTTGCTACACACGATTTACAATTTCATATGAAATACAAATTAATAGGGTGTGAGTTGCAGCAATACAAAAAGGTCACAACTCAACGAATTTATTGCTGTAGAGCAATACACTAATTTTCAGTTATGACCTAGGTGCTAGTGCAGGTCAATCTGCGCACGTAACAAAAAAATAAACATAAATAAACAAAGACTCGTGTCGTGACCTAAAGTTTCAATTGTATATGATGTCTATATCTTTCGGCCACGTTCAGCTGTGTCGCAGTACTGATGGAATTGAGATTCAAATAGTGACAGGTTGTAAGCACATTGCCTAAAAGAAGAATCCCAAGTTGCTATATTTGATGAAAAACTCCGTGTCGTTTGAACCACATTGATTACAAAAGAAGTGTACGTCATTATTTTGTATTTAGGTCAATCACCCGACTGTTTCTGTATTGAAAACAATAACATTCGTGGGAGGGCTAAGAATAACTTTTTATTTAGCCTATAGAGCGGTCAAATCGGCAAAGGTCAGGGCAAGAGTACCTTAAATTTATAGGTTTGTATAAAGACAGTTATGTATGAAGTAAAAGAAGAATTAAGGATAGAACGCTTATAAACTTCTATTTACACATATTTTTATGGTCAGAAAACACATTTAAAAAAAATTGAATTGTTACCAATTAAAATTTAAAGAAAAATTTGGATCTTTTTACAAACGTGTAGTTATTGCAAATGATAAGTTTATTGATTTTTATTAGTACTGCGCGCTCTATATAAAACGATACCTATACTTATTCTGAGGAGGGGAGTGAAAGAGTAAGCTTTTAATTCCAATTTGTTTTGTTAGGACAACGAAAACACTTAAAGCATTACATCGCTCCTGAAAGGAAACGGCTTTTTTTTCGCCTTTTCTTATGTCAAAGGCTACGATAATAAGATTATGAGGTTTAACACCTCATTGTATTTTTATGATGGAATATTTTATCGAATTATTCGATAACCCAGCTATATATATGGCCTTCGAGACTTACGGCTTTGCCTACCTAGGCCGTGTTAGATATAAAAATGTGATACGTCTCTGTGGTAATGAGAACTCCGTGCCCTACAAACTGACCCCGTCGCTCACGTGAAAAACGCTGTTTCGCTTTTTATTAAGACGTGAAAAGGGACAGCGATTGCTTTTCGCGCGATAAAAACGGCGTCGCGCGTGCTATGCTACCGGGAGACTGGTAGCGAAAAAAAAATATAGAAGTGCTTGTACGCTTCTGTTCTCACCGCTAAGAGTTTGAACGTGAAAACGTTATTTTGGGCGATGGGCTAGCAACCTGTTATTAGCTAAAAACCTACCCATATTATACCATTGATTTGTACGCGGGTTTCTAGTCTTTTAGGGGCTTCCGGCTATGTCTACCCGTAAGTGATAAAAGACGTGATATGTGTATTTATAGCAATGAAGCACCGTGACACAGGGTCATCAGTTGCGAAAACCACAGCATGACGCCGCGTCACCGCTTTGACCACACGTAATTCTAGCGAGTCGACACCATTCATAGATAGAGAAATAATATGAGACAATAGAAGTGAAAAGGGAATATCCATGTAGGTAAGGGAGAGAGAAAATAGTGTACGCCAGCTCTTCTTCTTTAGTAGGTTGTAAAAGTTAATCAAGGTTTTTAAAAGTGAGATACTTCTTTTAAGCGATAGGCTTGCAACCTGCCACAACCTGAATCTTAATTCCATCAATAAGCCATCCAAATGAAAGTATCCTTTCAGTCTTTTTGAAACTGTTGGCTCTATCTACCCAGTAAATGATTAAGACGTAATACAAAAATGGTTTAGTTTACTTTAATCTAGGTATAGGAATCGGTTTCATCTTGCATCGCACACAGTTTTCTGCGCAGTTGTAAAGTCGACAACTAAATCTCTGAATTGATATGCAACATTATAAACGTATGGTGCCATATCTATTAGTTAAGACGTCACATGTATGCACCAGTATTGACCACTTCTAAAGTGTTAAATTGTTCCGAAGTCTATGTGATCATTTGATATAAAATCGATACAGTATCGAGTACATCGTACGAATGTTTTGTTCAATTAACGTTTTATTGTTGCATATTTACATTAGGATTAAGAATAATGTGAATTAAGTTTTGTTTGTTTTGAAAAAGTGTGATTCTAGACGAAAAGATTCCGTATATTACATAGAAATTATCACATAAGTATCTTACAAACTACGTTGAGGATTTTGTTCAAAGAAGTTTGAAGAATTTTTATATAGCGACCTAGTCAAACGTAGTTCTCAAACCGCTGTGACTATTGGCTTATTTAGCTATAGCTGCCATGTAAAGAACAAAAAAACTCAATGCCAATGAATCAATAGAAATGACGTCATAAATATAAAACAGAAAACAATAGTTGTTCCAATTTCACCTCTACGGGAACTCTCATAAATACAATTCCTCTATCACCTCCATATTTCTTGCTGATTAGATATGGAAAATAATATTTCGCGGGGGAATAATACTGATTTATACTTTGGGAAGGAGATAAGAAACTGGAGATGGGCGCAATAATGGCGGAACGAGCGAAATTGACCAGGCTCGAGTGGTTTGCATGATATTTGGAGTTAAATAGTAAAAATGAAAACCCTGTTTTCGCAAAATAATTAAAATTTGGTGAAAGATGATTAATCTGTGGGATACGATACCCAGATCTGATTCTACTGTTTCTTTTTATCTTATTATATGTACCTACTAAGTTGTTTTCTGTTATGTGTGATAATAAATAAATACATAGGAAAAATATTGGGCGATTGTAAATTGAAATAAAAACATTTTATTTCATAAACGTACTAAACTTACAAAAAGAAAAATATCTAAAGAGAAGAGACTTAAATGTCTGATTTAAACTTGATTTATTCCTATTTTAATTTGACTGTTAAGTTGGAAAAAAAATGGATACTGATTCCAATTTCAAATCAAAGGTTTCCAGCCTGTTTTAATTTGATTTGCTTTTAAGAAATAAGAAATAATTTTCATATATGAGCTTAAATTGAAAAAAGTGACTAAACTTAAAAATTAAGCTAAAACTAAAAATAAAGACTACACGCTAAAAATATTGCTCTTTTCAATAGAATATTGGCTACGGAACCCATGACGAAATTGTAATTCACACTTGGTCAGTATTAACATATTCAGGGTAGCATTAAATTATTTTTTTCTGGAGTTATGAAAGGTCATATTTCGCGAAGGTGCGCGGTATGAAAACGATTCAGACCTTCGAGATGCGAAAAATGAATAATTATAGGTTTTATCTCCTTCCGTGGGGTGTTTTTTATCGGCAAATTTACCTTTTTGAAGCCTCTATGATATTTTCTTATCTGTGGAATAGGTAAGCTGTTGCTTTCCTTTTAGATTGGACAAGCTATCGCCCGCAACTTTGTTCGCCGTAAAATTTTGAATTTCTTAAACCTTCTCTCGTAATACTTATTATAACTTAAAATGATGTTGTCATATATATTATATCGAAAGTATTTGTGCATTTATCTAAGTACTTTTTGTTTCATAAATAATAGTATTCAAATGCAATTCATTCGTGTTCAATGTATCATTCAAAGCAGTGCAATGACAAATTGGTCATGTACCTTAAACAGGTCATTTCAGACTTTTCAGCGATATAACTGTAAAAGAAAATTTACTTATCAGTAAAATGAAAAATGTTTTTAAAGCAAGTTATACATTTCGTCACATCTATAAGTATCCTTGCTATATCCTAGCCCATCGCCTAAAAGAAGAATCCCAAGTTTATAAGCCTATCCCTTAGTCGCCTTTTACAACATCCACGGGAAAGAGATGGAGTAGGACACGGAGCGCCGTGTGGTTCCCGGACTTTTTTTACTCTTTTATTATAATGAATTCATTGTTTTGACCAATGTGTGAACTAACCCTAAAACGTCATTCACGGTAACATCAATAAGGTACAGTCCATTCGAAAATTACTGAACACACGAAAACAAAAGAAAAACTGCGATGACGTAGAATTCGCGCATTTGCAATTCCGTGCACGTCTCAGACTGTCCGCATATCGGCCGTCTCTTTCCAACTCGCGGCAAATCATATTTACCTCCCTGTCGGCTGCACTCGATGCAGGAAGCCGATTTTCAGTCCACATTTGTTTCGTTTCAAGAATAGAAAGACATTGATTTTGTATACGTCTGAATAGGATTTTGGGATTTTGTACGGGTGACATATTTTGTGTTTTATTTACCTACTGTAGAGTTTGTAAATACAGTTGATAGTGTGTGTATTTGAATTATACCTTATAGCTCAAAAAGTTATATAAATCAAATACACAAGGAGAGTGTGAATGAGTGAACTTTGTAAGGTTAAGATGAACATACTTTACTTGACCGAATCGGGAACGTCTTGGCAAAAGGTCAGGTCAAGTGTACCTTAACTGATAACCAACTTTTTGAACAGAGAGATTGATACATAGGTATTCAAATCGAATAGAATAGATTTATTTTCAAAATTGGATACAAGGTATCACTTATTGACGTCACATCACTTAAATCTAATTATAACTACTACCGCTTCCAAAGCGCATGTGTAGAAGAAGCGGCGGAACAAACCACACTGCAGCATTTTCATCGGACGTCAATTTACAAATTTTAATATAGATCTCTTAAAACTACATCTTGGACGATTGCACATTGTCTGCATTAAAAAACATGAATGAATGTAGAACTAATTACATCAATACAAATATTTCGTCAAATAAATAAAGTTAAAATAAAATATACGAGTAATATCAAAAGAAGTATGTATGCAGGGATGCTGGACGGAGAGAAAGATGTAGTCTCTGCCTATCCTTGTAGGGAAGAGACGTGATTGTATGTATCTCAGCCAACGTCAGGGCAGGTAAGGCTACCTCATTGCGTATTCATCTTGAACCCACATCGAATATTCTAGAAGCAATGAGGATGACTAACTTATGTATGTTATGTAAATTTTTTATAATTTCAAGGATTTTTATTTCGATTTACTATATGTTTATACTAGTCGTTTGCCGCGATTAATTCTTAAATTAGAATTAGTAAACTTTTAAATTTTTTACGAAATTGTGAATATTTCAAAAACAACTTGACCTATTTTGATGCGTCATAAAAATTTACACACCCTTTCAATTTTGAGAAGATTTTCGGCTTGATTTGTATATTTATTTTTTAAAGTTGTTTTAACCAGTTACATAGTTTAACCGTGAAAGTGCAACAGACAGTTTTCAGCATTTATTAAGTATAGCAGGGACTATTTGGCTAAGAAAAACCTCACACCAAATGAATCATAGCTATATTGCTTCTTTAGTTTTTTTGGCTCGTGAAACTTGTTCTTCAGAGGCAAACACCAGTATTTAGAATATAAAACAATTCCCTCCTTTCCAAATTCCAGTTTTATTTCAATAGTTCACAATGGACAGCGGAGGGGCAGGCTAAAGTTTACTAATTGAGTTACTTAAGTGGCCAGGCAACTCGGAAAATCAGACTCAAATTGTTTTTCACTCGTCTGTACCTCAGAATAATATAAGGCACTGTTCATGTAATTTTTTTTTATTTTATTTCATTCAACTGATCATAAAATATATTTATTTATATATACATACATACATACAAACACGTCTATATCCCTTGCGGGGTAGGCAATCACGGTCAGCTTCGCAAAACTATTTTCTTAAGACGTCATAATTGTGATTCGTTTTTTAAAAAAATTGTCACTCAATGCATGATAGCGGAATTGTGTTGTACTTTCTTTATACATACGTACAAACATACATACCTGTATGTCTTTATATATATACGGGGACTGAGCCAACAGTCTCAGAAAGACATAAAGTCAAGTTCCGCTGAGAAGCTTAATGATAGATTTGAGTCACAAACAGTGACAATAATTTTAGAACTGAAGACACCGTGAGTCTGAAGAAGTGGAAAGAGAGAATTAGGAAAGCGGGCTCCGAAGCTTAATAACGGAGGTTGTAAATACGCCAAGATGAGAGAGACAGTAATTATGATAAGAGAGGAAACGATTAGGTATGCTACCTCACTTACTAGAAGAACCATTGCATATTTTTTTTTAAGAATACTAATTAAAAGCACTTTTGCCTTTGACTGTATCATTTGACGTTTTCATATCTATTTAAAAGAATATTTTTTAAGAGTCTACCCGACTAAGTGCTTCTTATTTTATAGACTCTTAACTTGAAGTTACTAGTGCAATTCGTTTTAATTGTAGTGGCGATTTTATTTATATTTTTGAGAAAATTCTGAAGTGGAGAATAAACAAGAGAATGTTGAATAACTTTCTTAATTAAAAATAACAATTGACATCGAAGTGCTTGTTGGAAAAGGTAGGTAAAGACAATGTTTCTTGATCAGATCAGAAAAGGTGTGGTAATAGATCACATATTCTTCGTAACAATGTATTCTTTCATCTACATTTCTTTTCTAATTCTAAGTTTGAATTATTGTGAAGTTGATGTTGTTGAAGAAAATGCTGCAGTGCAGTTTGTTACCGTTTCTTCTGCATTGACGCTGCAGAAGCGGCACTAAAGTTAGTTTAAAGTAATTTATTCGACTTCAACCAATGTTATGAAACTGAAAGATATGACAATTATTAAGTGATGTTCTAAATGTGTCATAAACTTAAATTTGATAAATTTAAATATACCTTACTGACAACTTCCATAAAATGTGGATAAAAAGAATATGGATAAAAGAAGTATACTGTGGCCGTAGCAAGTGGAAAGTTATAGTCTCTGCCAATAAATTACTGGAAAAAGCATAATTTATATAATGTACCTATGTATTGAAACAAATGTGTATTGGTTCAAAATAATGGACATGCGAATGACTTTAAAACATGCATAATTATCGATGATGATGATGGGAAACAAAAATATTCTATATTCTCTACTCACTTATATAACTATAACTGCAGTCATCCCCATGATGTTGTGACTCACCTGAAACAGACAAACAGACAAATAAACAAAGGTCAAAAAACTCAATAAACTAACAATAACAAAAATATAATTTTTCTTGACCATAAAAGTAAGAGACATAAAACTTGGCTTATTTTTAAACGTTAACAAAAGTTCCTTCCATTCATGGTATCATCACGAATTCAACACAAAACGTAGTAAAAACTATTCCATTCATGACGAAGAAGTCGTGACTACAACACTATTGTTACACAAAAAAGGATATATTTAGATTGCGGTTAGAAACATTACGAGAAAAGTAAGTTAAACATGTGCGACGGTTCAATTCATCAACAAAATTAAACCTAGTCTCGGCTGAACACAACTGTTGTCTGTGCTTCTTAGTTTTTAAGTTCAAATTCGTTAAAATTCAAATTCAGAAAAAATACGTCTCCAAGTATTTTCATTGCGCTCTCACGAATTCGTTATGTGAATGCGTGGATTACGTAAGCTATTGTAAGACGTAAGACAATAAAATTAAAGTTAAATTGTCACATTAGTCGTGGCTGTATACGACTGTTTTCCTTTGCGTGGTCACGGTACATCGCGCGCCATCGTCACGCGGCATTTGATTTGAATCTGGAACTCTTTAAAATGCGGTAATGGCGTCTTCCTCATGTTTAGATAGAAAAAAATAAAAATACTTGAACAATGTATTGGGTTTACGTTTTGGCAAGTTATTAATTATCATTTGGATAATTCAAAGAGATCAAACGCTGAAATATATACGCACGATTATTTAATAGGATTCGGGTGCAAAAAAGGCGCCATTTTATAATGACGTAATTCTATACTTTATGGGCTGGCAGGAATTTAATTTTGGGCCTTTATATTTTTGACCACGCTGTCCCGAGGGTGGTGGGGGTAAGTTCTTTATCGTGGGTAATATGGGCGCTCTCACGTACGCATATTAGAATGAAGGACCTCCGTAAAGTTGTAAAGGGGTCAAGTGAGGTTACAACGCGTTTATGATGTGCTCCTTTGAAGTTTTTATGTAACCGATTGATGTTAGAGCAACTTGGGTACTTGGAATACGAAAACAAGGGATGGAAGGATGTTTTGATACCGTTCAGTTAATATTTTATGTTATTTTTCTTGCGTAAACGTGACTATTTGGATATGTACCTAACACATTTTAGTAGATATTTTTTTGTAGACTTGAAAATAAATAATATTATTAATACTCTTGTTCATAGTGACGACATTGTGATGGTATTCAAGTATTCAAGAGATTATGACAAATGAAAAGATGTAGTTTATCTGGGAAAGAGGCTTGAATCTATATAGGTAGTATGTTCAACGCGTGTCTAAAAAAAAATACAAATCACGTTCGAATCAACCAATCACGCTTCAATTTTCAACTAATTTCCTCTGACGTCACAATTCACATTTAAAAAAAGAATGTCACACGAGGAGCATACACGCGTGACAGCTGAATAGGCGAGTATCAAGGTGAGCGGATGCGTATCGATACGGGCGCATTGATGTCTCGAGTACTCGATTACAAAAGAGTGCACCGCTGAATCGAGAGCCCGTCACTACTGCGAGTTTGACAGCTAGTGATGTTGTCGGGAGCTGTGTGCAAGTCATGGATGTCAAGGTTTTTCACGTCTAATGTTCAAAGCTTGGGACTTTTTATATAAATTTGAAAACTTTTGATCAATATATACCTATATACATTTTGAGTAAAACAGGAGCTGTTGTATCAAATGATAAAACTGAATTGATCCATGGGAAATTAAACTTTAAATTTGATTACTTATATAAATGTATTCCTATTCTATTTCCAGCTAGTTTCTACTAAGTATTTTACAAATTGGGACCCCACAAAAAACGATTTATTGCTTCATTATTTTTTTTAACACTTAAGATTTTTACAGGAATATTAAAAAAAAATAGATTTATTTCGGGGTCATATCTATATATGTAAGTCAAAAACCAAGAACAAAATATAAGTCAACCATCTTGTGATTGTATAACTGGAAAAACATACAAAGTCCGACATTTGCTTTGCACATGTGTCTCTTTAAATTGAATCAAAGTGATTAACGAGTTTACACATGAGAGCGCCAATGTCGTTGATTGAATGTGTGAAATTCTGTTTGTAGTTTTTATGCACATTTTTATAGCAACCAGATAAATAACAAACATGTTTTGCATTTTGTGATGATTGGATAATCTGATATGTTTTGTGCAGCAATTGTACATAAATAAAATCACGCCTTTTTCCCGAAGGGGTAGGCAGAGACTACATCTTTCCACTTGCCACGATCTCTGCATACTTCCTTACAAATTCATAAATTTACCTGAGCCTTTGCCAGGACGTCCTTAATTTGATCAAGATACGTTCGTCTAGGCCTTCCCACTCCGACCTTTCCCTCCACACTCTCCTTGTATATCTGATTAGTCAACCTGCTTTCATACAGGTAAATGTACTTATTAAAAAAAATATTTTATGGAGTGATAAATTACCAATTTTACAATCAGCATTATTTGTTCTCGCGTTACAATACGTACTTTTTTCGAAATAGCAGAGCAAAGAGATTGTTTTCTTCATGTGGAAAGTAATAAAAAAGGGAACCTATAATATGAACAAATTATGAAATCTGAAGTGCTCAAGAAGCTTTATTCACTTGCCTTTAAAATAATTTGAAAACAAAAATCAGAAGCAAATGAAACAAGCAGGAAAATTACACATAATACTCCCATACTAAAGGAAAAACAAAAAAAAAATGCAATATCAGATTGATTTGCCTGGAACGTTCTTAGAAATAAACATCCGTTATTTAAAAATATATATTTACAATCAAATTATGAACATACTTTTTTATTTCAATAATTATTTTACTGGCTGGTTACACGGTTGTTAAAATTTAAATTTATGGTAAACATAGACAATTAAAAAGTTATAAAATGTAATTTTATCGGCGGTGACTGCGCTCTACTAGGGTTTCTTTGTCTACAGACTTAGTTTAGTTTATGGTTGATTTGTTATGGACAATGCCCTGCGAAGGCGCAGTAATGTCACATAACAATTGTGACTAATAGGATGGTGTAATAGTTGAATGACATCATTAAGGTTGAGACTAAAATAATTCTTATAGACTTTATTACGATACTTTATTTGATGTCATTGTCGTCTTACAACGATAAATTTTACCATGAAGTGATTTAACGAACATTGAATCAACGTGCAATTAAAGCTTTTATGTAAACGGCAAAAATATTTAATTTTTTTTGTTACGAAAACTGTAGATTTTCGGTTCATTCACTCCACTTTACATGTATTAATTTAAAAACAAACAACCCAGCAAAAGAGCTAAAGTGGTTTACATCCCAATGTAGCACTATTTGATGTGATTAATCAATTTCATTCGCACGCAATACGTTATTCATATAAATCGATTGAATTTAACAATACTGGCACATCAACGGTCATCGTCGGTTAGCCGCGATCGGCTCAAATCGAATAAGCGAAATAATCAACGCTGTTTCCAGGTTCTAAATTCAAATTCTGACGGAATATTGTTTAGCACGCGAGGAAACGGCGAAACAACTACGTTAACTCGATGAGAGATAGAAATTCAAATCTTATTCGAATAGAACAATTCTATTTTCAAAATGCTTTTTGGTTTTGTGTTAACGATCATTTACCTATTTTAAAACAAAATCAGAACTTCTTGTTTATCTAACATAAATTCGTGTTCTTAACTTATATCGACGATGAGTGACTGAACTTAAAAAAAAGAAACACTGAAATGAACTGCCATATTTACCGTTCAAAATCATGCTACTAAGTAATCGCAAGGAAATTAATATATTTTCTCAGACAGCTGTCAAAATCACGTAACGAAGACTCCCGCCGGGAGGACGATCTTTTTTTTTTAAATTAATTAGCTGTGTGACAGCTGTCAAAATTCATACATCGTATCGAAAGTCTGTGGTAGTGCGGCGTTGGAAGGGGGGATAAAAGGCGAGAGGGGGGAGCGGCGGCGTCGTCGTTTCCTGTGCCGTCTCGAGTTTTCTAATGACGCGAATATTTCCCGTCTGACGTTTAATTAACTATCAAAAGGGGCTGTAGTATGAAAAGCCTCCTCTAATGCGTTGCTGCCAATCGTCAGGTCGCGCCTTAGGTTCGCACCATGCTTTTTAAGCATAAGTACCTTTATGAATGATTGAAATAAAGAAAGTATATACTTAGGATTCATATAACATTACATACGTGATATGATAATTTAAATTATAATTTAAAAAAATATTTAAAAGATAGTATGTGTAAATCATAGTTAAGTTTTGTTTATTTTGATTAGCGTGAAAAATTAGATAGGCTTACACAAACACATCATAGCTAAAATCTAAAATCTACACGCAGAAAGCCGCGGGAAAACCTAAAACTTTTAAAACCACAGACCAGAATGGAATCTTAAGAGAAAGAAAAAGAAAAAAATTCCTAATTTGAATTTCAATATCAAAAATCACCAGTTACTGCTGGCAGTTAGATTACTATCACGCGCCAAAAAAGCAAAACTACACCAAAATGAAAAAAAAAAAAAATGAAAGGCGCTCAAATTCTCATGTCGCTTCGACCACTCACAGAAGTCAATCAAACTGTTCACGGACCAATCAGCGCACCGCAAACTGTATTAGAATAATAGTTTTGTTCTATGTGCGATCGTGCGTGGCCGACCGCCGCACCAGCTTATTGTGAGAAAGGATATTGTTTGTGGGCATTTGTTTACAAATTGGCCGACGTGTGACGAGTGTGAAGATCGGTAGAGCTATTTGTTCTTATATCGATGATTGATTTACTATGAAAAAAATGAGTTTTAATTGTATCACGATGCACCAAATTATCTATATGTAGACCCTGCATCAATTCGTATACGACAAACTGTTTATACAATCTCATACTCCTAAATAGATTAAAGTTTTCAAATTGATATGAGTGTTACATAATTATTATTTACGAAAAAGATGCAGGTAATCAATAGTCTTATCAAAAATCCTCATCTTTTTCCTCGTAAAAATTCAGTCTACTTTTATCTGGCTATACGTAGAACTGAGATTCAGAAATAGTGAGAGGTTATTTATTTAAACTTTATTGTACAAAATACAAATGTATAGCACAAGAGGACACAAAATACAATCACACACACACACACAATCACACATACACATTAAATCAAGCCTATTACCCACAAGAGTATGTTTACATACAGTACACATAAATGTGTGATATTAAAAATATTTTGCACACAAACGAATTAACTGTCAGCGGTGGTCAATTAACTAATTTGAGCGTAACGAGTTGGTTAAATTGCGGCAAATCAATTAATAGAATTAAAGGCGATCGCGCACTTGTTCCGATCGGGTTGAATGTGGACTAATGAGGTGCGTAATGTCGCCACATTGGTGATATGGCAACGTTTGCCGGAATTTCGATGTCGGGTCGTAATTACAGGCGGATGAATCCAGTTTTTTTTTTATTTCAGAAAACAAATTAATACTTGACTATATAGGCTTTTAAATTTGGGATTCATCTTTTAGGCGATGGGCGATTTAGAATTGAGTTTCATTCACATTTGAATCTCAATTCTATCATCAAGCCAAGAAGCTGAACGTGGCCTATCAGTGTTTTCGAAAATATTGGTATTGTCTACCCCGCTAGGGATACCCCTAGACGTGACTATATGTATGTAAAGCGAAAGTATTCATGGATCATAGAGAGTAAAAAGATATGTTTTCTGCCTATCTCCACGGCTTTTTCAAGCTATCATATCAAATGGAGTTCATAGAAATGTTACAATGAATAAATATATCTCGCTCTGTGGAAAGTAAATTAAAAATGTTTTCTTACAAACATCCAATATATAATGTACCTACTTACATTCCTAAGTCTCTGCGATCCCCCCACTAAACTTTGCCTTATTAATAAGAGCAATATGCCAATAATCAAAACAGTATGAACACCCATACAAAGACCTGAAACACTGCAACGAACCATAGTGAACAACCATACAACCTACTTAAACACTTCCCTCATAAAGTTCAATTTCGCTCAACGAGGCGTGGCGAACCGCCATATTTTTTTTTTTCCCGCAAATTTAGACGTAGTTGCAACCGATCTTGTTGCCGCAAAAATAAAGATCATTATCGCGTGTGCCGTCTAAAAATAACTAAGAGATGTAAGTTACGTACGGTTGGCAACACAAAAATAACGAACGGCTCCGCGGAGACGGCTATAGTAATCAGGACGTGGTGAATGGACCCCGTAGACTATATTATGTAAAAGGTCTTTTGAAGGTTTCAAAGGGATCCGAAGCGATTCTGAGCGGTTAATTACACGCTGAAGTCCGCAGTTTGTCTTCGGTGTAATTCATGTAACTTTGCAGCTTCATAACGTCTCGGGCGCAAAGTTGATTCGACTTTTTTGTAAACAGTCTCTTTTGCGACGCCTCAGTTTATTTCTTTTCAGACATTCCATTTTCGAACAACTAACGTTAGTTACTCGTTAGTTGTTTGAAAATGGAATGTTATGTTTTTAAATTTCGCTATTCAAGTTTTTATGGCCATGATTATATCGAAATAATCGAAATTAACTTAACAAAATAAGCAGACAATAAAAACATTTATTGTCTGCTTATTTTGTGATATTAACTTATAATCAATGTGTTTTTTACTTTATCATTTCCCATCTACTTAGCTAGCATTAACCTATCGCTTTTTCGCTTTTTATTATGACGTGAAACGGGACAGCAATAGTTTTCCGTGCTAGCATACCTACTTGTTTATAACAAGATAGTTGGCTAATTGATACAATTGCAAATTCATATAAAGAATCCAGATTCCAGATGAATAAGCAGTGAACTGCAAACGGTACGAGACAGTTCATCCCATCGTGCTAAATGAGCGCAAAATCTAACTGACCAGGTGAACGTCACGCTTGTCGACCTATATTCAAGGGCCAGGAAACCAGCGGGTCATTTATGAGCGTAACACTTAAGAAATTATATTTAGAAAAAAGCAGCGCGAAATGGCAACTGAGAAAATGTAAGGCAGAGACAGAATGAAAGTGTTTGAGAGAGTATAAAGCCTGTACTGGAATAATAGTTCAGGTTTTTATCATAACAACTAATTATCAAGAAAAGCAAATGTTAGCTGTTGATTTTAAAATCAAGGCAGATTTTGATAATTCAATAATGGTTTCATAACCCTTGGATCTTAATGATTACAAGACTGATACATAACCCATTGCGTATGATCATAACCCCAATGCATCTGCATAACTCTCAGCTATTCCAGGCTTACTGACTGATAAATATAAATAAATAAATATACACAGGACAAATTACACTGATTGAGTTAGCCTCGAAGTAAGTTCGAGACTTGTGTTACGAGATACTAACTCAACGATACTATATTTTATAATAAATACTTATATAGATAAACATCCAAGACCCAGGCCAATCAGAAAAAGTTCTGATGTAGGAGTATTTAAAATTATGGTAGTATTTTAAAAATAAGAACTACAAATTTACTGTCTGTAAAATATTCTAAAAAGACCAGTTAATGGCCCAACAGATCGGTTGCTATACGTCGCAGTCCTAATGTGTCCGCATAGCTCTCTGCTGCTCGGAGGACTGCAGTGCGGCTCGTATGACTGATGTACTGGACTTTACCTTTGTTTTCTGAAGGTATTTTGATAAAACTGCTCGTTTTGAACCTTCCTTTCTTTAAGGCAATGATGACTTCTCTATCTTTGCTGAAGAATCTGCTTTGAATTTTGATTTTAAAATTTCCTGTTCTAAGACTATAACAACACCAATGTTGGCAACAAAATCTTTGACCCTAAAATATTTTTGTTTTACTTTTATTTGCAAGACCTTAGAAATTATTCTCTCTTCTGATTATGTATTTATACTTGCTTCTTTTCACTACCAAATCCCATTTTTATAGCAATGGGTTCATCATTCGTTTCGTGTTTGCGCCCATTAAAGTCATGTCACTCAGTTATGTCTACACCAATAAAATCAGCCTACATTTTTAGACAAACATTAATTACGTTGACATCTAAACAAGAAACAGCTTTTCAATCATCGCTATCAAAGGCCGTTAATCCACAGTGTACAGAGGAATTAAATGGTTTGTCTGTTTGTTCGCGTCGCGCGAGCTCGGCAACAGTGTTTATTCGGCACTTAATGACGGGTCCTGTCTGTATTGCGATTACTGGAACAGAGGTTGCTGAGTTCCCCGTTTCAGTTTTGTTGATTAATTTTTAACGAGCTCACGATTGAATCACTGGACGTGTAAGGAAACGTCATCTTTTCATGATCATCATTTGCGATTTTCATCGGCATCATTGACTTTCTAATTTGTTTTAAGTACCATGTATTACTTCATCATGTTTGTTATCGCTTCTTTGGCATTGACATTTTGAAAGCGGCAGTAAACTTAGATTTAAGTAATTTATTTGACGTCAACCAATGTGTGAAATCAAAAGACATGACATTATTTAATTATGTTGAAGTGTCCCATAATAATGGATAAAAGTTTTTAATTAAAATTTGAATCAATTACACGTGCTAAGTCATCTGTAACGTCATATCCATAAGACATCGCCTCTTTGTCACAAACGGGATCATTAATATCAAAGTGGTTGTTATTACCAGCTGATTTTTTCATATTTTCATGCAAAGGATATATCGCAGCAATACGTTCGACTTTTCCATTGTTAACTGTCATATGCAAACAAATAAAAAGACTATAAATAAGTCAGATTTTGAAAACGACGACGGAAAAGAAGCACCGATAAATAGTAGTCGCATTAACTTGTAAAAATAGAGCAATTTGTCGCAAACCCATCTCAAACGAGACACCTAGGTATACCATGCCACTCTTATTTACAACCAATAAAACTTTTATCGCCTTAATTCGAAAGCACCAATACTGGTTCGAACCGGATTTTTCTGGAAATATCTAGGTATAACTGAATTTATTGACGGTATAAAGTTACAGTTCGTAGTTTATGTAAGCTATAAAGTACAGGCTTTAGTTTTGGAGTACACTTGGTTACTTCTTCGATTCCGGTCGGCTGTGAAAAGGTCCTTTTTGTACTCCAGGGGTTTTACAGCCGGTTCATTTGTCAAACGTCCGAACTATTTATACAATTCTGGTAAAATATCATGATAAAATGGAAAATAAATGTTTGGATTGAATGTTGTTCGAGTTATTTTATAGATAGAAATGATGGATTTTTTTGTATACATGGATAAGTATATAGCATAAGTTTTAACAGAGATGAAAATAATAAGAGCAATGACTACAAGTGCGTCTAAATAACAATGTTTCAAAATCTGTCTGATTAAAACAATTTAATATTTTATATCATGGTACCGTGTGGTTCCCGGTACCAAGAGAAAAAAGAATAGGACCACTCCATTTCTTTCCCATGGATGTCGTAAAGGGCAGCTAAAGGATAGGCTTTTAAACTTGAGATTGCTTTTGTAGATGTTTGGCCAGCAACCTGTCACTATTTAAATCTCAATTCCATCATGAAGTCATATAGCTGAACGTGGCCTTTCATTCTTATCTAAACTGTTGGGTCTGTATGCCCCGCAAGGGATATAGACGTGACTATATGTATATATTAAAAAAAAGAATGTTTTTAACCTACATTTACCCGTACACCTAAAAAAAAACTAAAACGCACTTAGCGGCTATTTTCAGCCATAAAATTACATTCATTCACACCAATTTCTACTTCGTTAGAGCTATTACGATTGTTAACATACCTCGAAACAGCGGCGTATGCAGATAACGATAAATGCTTGCCCAGGGCCAGTTTTATCTCAGAACCCCGGTACTAGCACGCCAAAGCCCGGGGTAACGAATATAAGGGAATTATGCGGTTTTAATGTATCCGAAACGATTTCTTATCTCGACTTTGATTTCTTTTTTTGAGTCAAACGCTTTTTGAGAAAGTGTCTTTTTTTAGTATGAGAATTTGGATTAACACGTTAATGGGATGAAAGATACACTAATAAGAGGGATTATTGTAGGATATTTTATAAATATAATGAAAAACAATTAAAAAGTAGTGTTTGAGAAAATCGAGATGACCAAATAAGTTAATATTTTAGTATCTTTACATACACTTTGAGCTAGCTTTCTAAGTAACAAGTCACAAGGCGCCATTTCAGCAGTATACGTATTCTTAAAATCGTATCGCATTTAAAATCGGACGCACTAAAACAATCTACTCAAGTGCGTGGGGCGCGCTACGCCGTAGGCGTCTACGAATACGGCACGCAATTTTAATGTACTCTATTGACAGTTAATAAGACTTCAATTACAAAGGCAAGTTGTTGTTCGAGAGTTGCAAAAGTATTTATAGGAAATTTGTTCCTTAATTTGACATTGCTCGCTGCAAAATAGGGTCCTGTTAAAATACTCTCCTCCGTTCTCCAAGGTTTGTTATTGGATTCAAAGCTGTTTTGTTGACTGTATTGTTGGTTATTTGAAGATATATAATTGAAAATAATTACACAATTACCAATCACACTCCCATTTCATAACAACGTACCCAGGAACACATAAACATAGTTTATATGTAGACTAGTATACATATTTTTTGATAAATTGTGGACATCTAAAATAGTACTTTTAAGAATTCTATTGACAGATCCTACACACCTTTTAAGTTTCATGAAAATCAAACCAACATTTCGAATGCTTTCGCGATACAAACATACATACATAAATGTACTCTTATTTTTGTACCAAGTTGACAGGTAGACAAACAAATAAGCCTGAATAGATGTAATAACCATAATATCATCATAATTCAATTTAATATTGCTAAATGTTAATACTACTTAAAACCGCAACTGACCATAACAACTTATTATAAAAAACCCCAAATTCCATCACCAATATCGTTTGTACCTAATTTCAAACAGCCTCAGACACTTCTAGAGTAATTTAGTGACACGATAAATAAAACTAACCCAAACCAGTGTATATAAATCGTCGCCTGTTTACCCACGTTGGTTGTCTATAAACATGTAAACGAAAGCGGATATAACGCATAAGCGCGCGACTCCACTCCGGAATCGTCCAGTAAATCACAGAGCTCAGCTGATGTATAATTCAGGAGGTTAAGGTATGGACTCCATAGCAACGCGTTCTATGTAACGTTCATCTGCGCTCCTTAGCTATGCTAACCCGCTAAGTTTTAGGTAACTAGAGTTCGCTTATAAATGAGTGATATTCATAAACAATGAGCAACATATATATATATATATATATATATATATATATATATATGTATATCATTATCACATTCTTACTGGTGAAAACGTGTCAAAATTAAAAAAAAAAATACCTTTATTCTATTAAGAATTGTAAGTACACAAGTAGGTACTTCAAATGCTTGCTTTGTCGGCAGCACAAATCTTAAAAGGTATCACAATAAGCATGTTCCTGGCATAGCCAACATGTAGTGACACATAAATCAGTATTAGTGAAAATGACACTTCATAGCTTAGTTAAATATATCTTTGGAGCTGAGTTACATAGCATCTGTTCTGGAAGAACACCCTTAAATGCGAGTGTGACCCGTCACACACATAATTCGACCAAACACCGAAGAAGATACCGAAGCCCACGGTGGCCGTAGCGGCCAATTTTACGGTCTACTGCAGCCGGCCGGCCGATTCAATTTCGGTAAAATTTTATTCGTCCGAATTCGACCGTGCAAGTGGAATTCTATCGATGGCCGAATATGCGATTCGTTCGGCTTTGACTTTGTATCAGTAAAGAAAATTACTGTTTTAGCTTCAACAGGCACGATATCTTCAAAAGCTTTAACTCAGATATCTTTTTCAATGTTGTGATTGTAAAAGTAACTCTTTGCATTTTATCGTTTAAAATCCGATAAAGAATGAAGTCTTTTAGACTTAGGAAACAAAGGACTGCTAGACTACTTTTACGTAATAGTCAAAAGACAACGACGCTAATGTTAACGAGACCTAGGACCTCATAAAGCTTAATGTTTCATAAATTCAAACAGAATCCTATTAAGTCAAGAGATGTGATTAAAATTACGATAAATAACCTTTAGGAGAACCATCAATTTTAATAAACGGGGACACTTCAACACTCGAACTCAAGACCTCTCAAGTCATTAATAAGTATCTAACTTGCATTAAAAATCCCATTAGGCGTTGACAAAAGAAGGGAAACTTGAAAAAAGACATCTAGTATAGACGCATGTTTTAATGAGAATGCCAAAGTATATCGTCTATGTATGTAGATGTACAATTCGATCCCCCTTCAATGTCATTAATCAAATGTCGTGAGCTATTAAAATGGGGTGGCGAAAGTATACCAAACCAAACGCTTGTCCGTTTTGGAGTCAAACTATATTGTGCCGACAGCAGTAATAAAGAATGTTGTTTGTCAGGGGAATGCGGGAATCTGCTAGTATCCCATTGTCATGGCCATATTTCACATTTTCCGTTAAAGGGAGTGAAATGAGTTAATGCCATCAATTTTTTGTTTAGCATCGAAAATATCTGAATTGAAAAGACATTTCTGTACAGCAAATGTTAATGGTAGATTAACTGTTTTAGTTAATATTTAATTTAGTCTTAATACAGATTATAATGTATGAAACTTGGAATAATAACAGTGCTAGATATTATACATTCGCCTCATCAAAAACTAAACTAAACTAAGTTACGAAATCTGAATATTATGACCACAAATAACAGAATGAAATAAAACAATTCTACTAACGCACATAAAATATTTTCCCACAAAAAAGGTAAAATTCAGCATCACTCACATCTGTGACCGGGAGCTAACGTCAAAACTCGTTATATCACCGATTAGCAAATAACAGAACAAAATAATAAGACAACAGATAGTATCTACAGTGAACTTAAGACTCCGAAGCGAAATAAGAGAGAGAGAGAGAGAAAGAGA
Organism: Amyelois transitella; assembly: GCF_032362555.1. Lineage (NCBI taxonomy): Eukaryota > Metazoa > Arthropoda > Insecta > Lepidoptera > Pyralidae > Amyelois > Amyelois transitella. The sequence goes on from NC_083509.1 coordinate 11,662,989, forward strand.
GAATGTGTAATAATAATATTTATCTTGAGTGTCATCTACTAATTTAAAAATGTATATACTTTGCGACAATAGCTCAAACTATACGGAACGGTGTGTCCAATTCGTGTTACTGCAAATGTCAAGAATCGCATCACATGTTATTGTGGAAATATATCATAAAAATATATATATATTTATAAAAGGGACTTTCGAAATAAAACGTACCTAGTACTAATTTTAATAGTTTCGTAAAATAAACTCTTGTTTACGATGAACAAGTAACAATGAAGAAAAATAATCCCAATAAATTTGAATGAATCACAACGTTTTAAATGCTGATGTATCCAGCGTAAAGATACGACATGATGTATAAAACGACCTATCTGTATTATCATTAATTGTGATAACGGGGTCGACGGACAAAAAACAAACCGCCAGAACTGATGGTCCAAATCAGTCACATTCATAACAAAGTGCTCCATTTGTTGGGAGGCCCAAGGGACGGGAATTTAAGTTATGAATTTATGTTTTGGCTATCAGCTCTCCTACTATATACTATTTTTAGCTTATGCGGTCTAAATTCTGTTGAGGTTCAATTACAAAGTTTGAAAGAAGCTAGTTTTAGGTAGGTATGAATGTGGATAAACTAAAGTATGCAGGAGCTGTGGCAAGTGAAAAGATTTGTCTACCCCTTCGGGAAAGAGGCATGATTTTATGTATCGATATAGTTTATTTCAAAATGGCGTGGAAGTGAAAGTATGCGGACAAATCACGTAGATTTTCATCCTCCTAGCGTTGGTACTGATTGCGTCTTCAGGTCTCTTTAGACGAGACCGCTGTATGCATATGACCACGTTTATATAAAACATGAATTTCACAAGAAGTAACTCCGTGACCTGTGACCAGGGCAGGCACAGGATCACTGTGAATATAAATATTTGCCGTGTGGTTCCCGGCAACAATACAAAAAAGAATAGGACCACTCCATCTCTTTCCCATGGATGTCGTAAAAGGCGACTAAGGGATAGGCTTATAAACTTGGGATTCTTCTTTAAGGCGATGGGCTAGCAACCTGTCACTTTTTGAATCTCAATTCTATCATTAAGCCAAATAGCTGAACGTGGCCATTTAGTACTGTTACTGTTGGCTCTGTCTACCCCGCATGAGATATAGACGTGACCATATGTATGTATGTATGTATGTATGAATATAAATATCCTCTTATATTCGAATTTATTAAAAGTAAAAATATAGTACGTGATTGAAATTAACTATTCTATAATTTAATTTCATGTAATTGTTTCTAGGTTCTAGGAAGACATGGCGTTTCTACGAAATGCTATGTTTATTAAGTGAAGTGTTAGTTTCTCCCGGGGCCTTTCCGACTAACCAACAATTTGAAAGGCAAAGGAAGTTAAACCTTAACTGAAATAGATTAGACAGAGATTTAAAAAAGCTATAATTATGATATTGCCTAGAACTTTCTGTAATATTATATAATCTACCCGTGTTTTTGAAAAATATAATTAAAACACACTGTTCTTTGATACGTATTTTCGTTTGTAGGTTTATTTAAAAGTAGATTCTTTTCAAAAACGTCTGACCTATTTTTTGGTATTTTTATTATTCAATTACAGATATTTTAAAAGGAAATAGGTTTTGTGGTGAGTGTCTGATTAGTATTCGGGACACACCATGAAATACTCAAATAAAACGATACAATCCCGATACGTAGTTAAATTCTTGATAGAAAAAACTTTTGCAATGAAAAAAAATTAAACATCAATAATGAAAAACATTAAATTTGTTTATTTTATTGCCTTCACTCCCAAACTGAAATGATGGTGGATAATAATTTAATTACTTATTTTTTTTTTTACTTTGGAAATTACTCGTATGTCACATGTCAATCAGAAAGAATTCGGGTCACGTTGTGAAAATATTGAAGTCACTTTATATGTCAATTTGTTATGTCGGATATTTTTATACTCTCCTTTTCATGTTATAATAAATACTCGGAAGAGGATTTATTTATTCTTACATGAGCACTATGTACATACGGAATTGATACTTGGTAAAAATATGGCTAGTAAACAAACCAAACAGGGTCGCCTGTCAGTCTTTTCAAGAATGTTGGCTCTGTCTACCCCGCAAGGGATATAGACGTGACTATATGTATGTATGTATATGGCTGGTAGATAAGAATATTTAAGACCGTTCCTTGATTGCCTTTTTCAAAATACGTTGGAAGAGAAGCTAGTTGCTTCTCCACACATTTTAACCGATTTAAAAAAAGGGGAGGTTCTCAATTCGCTATTAATTTTTATACCGTATTTTTCTTCGCTACCAATTTAGCATGGAATCTTGCGTAAGATAAATGTACCTATTCCGTTAATCGCCTTTAACGACATTCATAGGAAAGAGATGAGTGAATGTGCCAGAACCAGGTAGTTCCTTATATTTGCGACCAGATCAGAATAGAAGCTAATATAAAAGCCACAGATATAATAAAAACCATTTTTGTTAGTATTTCTCGTCATTAAAGCATGCACTAAGCCCCACGCTTAGGGCTCCCACACACTACACTCGCATTATGTCGTGATATAAATTGAGATTATGCAACACTATTTGCCAGTTAGCGGCATCCGGCGCTAAATTGTTCCATTTTCAAATTATGATTGTAGCATGTAAGTGTTAAAAATATATTAAGGTTGATTTCAGTCTAGACCATAGACTTTGGAATAATATGAGTCTATAGAAATGGCAAGTACTGGTAAATCTGACATCGCAAATTGTGGTAATCACCACCACCAGACACTATTAAACTTGCACTATTTGTAGTAGTCTATTTCCATAGTCGCCTTTAACGACACTCATTGGGAAGAGATGGAACGGATCTATTTTATGTTGCAATTATAACCAGAAACTATAACAATAATACATCATAAGCAAATAAACGTATTGCTTGAGAAATATTTTACAATAAATTTACTTTGAAAAACAAATAATTAAAGTATAAAATTAAGTTTAATTAAAAGCGAATAAAAATAGCAAAACAATTTTGAAGTAACAAAACTATAATGGAATATTCTAACCTGTAATTTTATGAAACAACGTAGAATTATACTTAAGATATTTTTTGCTCGATAGCATCAATTAAATGTAATATAGACATTTTAATTACATTCGTTGTAGGTAAGTTGTATATTTTTCTAATATTTTGGGTATTGCATATACTTATCATCATATATATGAGAGAGATGAATATTGGAATAATCTTCTTTAAGGTGATAGCTATAGATGGTGATAGATACTAGCCACCTGCCACTATTTGAATCTCAATTCTATCTGTAAGGCCCAACAGCTGAATGTCGCCTATCAGTCTTTTGAAGACTGTTAGCTCTGTCTACCCTGCAAAGGGAGATAGACGTGATTATATGTTCGTATACAAAAAATGTATTTTCGCCCCAAGTTGATCATAGACCTCACTTGCTTCAGTCCTTCAGTCAGATATACAAAGCGAGTTTAAATATAAATATAATATACTTACAGTGTTCGTGAAAATTAGAAAGATGGCGAAGCACGATTATTATGTATTTAAATAGAAATTTTAATTACATCTAGTACATTGTTCCAAGATTTCAGTTATTTAATACGCTGCCGGTACATAATCCGCCCTAGGTCATATTTCGTTGGCCGGCCGTCGCTGGAAGGGTTAGGGTTATTTATAAACCAATTAAAACATCCACTGCTGGTTGTAGATAACATGAGCAATGATTCGGAAAGACCCTTCAGAGACGGGTTAAAGATGAAAAATCATAGGGGTTTTTGGGTCGTTAGTATTTTTTAATAGGTATTAGTCGAGGTATGCAGGGATCGTGACAAGAGGAAGAATGTAGTCTCTGGCTACCCTTCGCGGAAAGAAGCGTGATTTTATGTAGATATGTATTAAGGACTTGAAATATAGGATGTCAGGCAACTTAATAAAATAAATAACTATTCTATTCTGACATAATGTCGAAATTCCATATAAACCATTGCATACGTTTTCGAAGAAAATACATGCATCACTATAATCTTATGCAATACACACCCCGTAAGTACAAAATATTTGTATTTAACATGTACTAGATATGTAATGAACTTTAGACCTTATATCAACTGACTAAGCAACTAAGTCCAACTGGTCATTTTTGTCATTCGCCTACCCTGCGTCCATTCAGCTGTCAAAGGAAATCCATAGACTTAATAAATACAGTAATTTCAATGCCATTTCTGTATCTTTGTATGCCACCCTCATCCAAATTAAGTATTATTTTCTTCGAATCACATTCAGTGGGGATCCATTGCCTTTTCATAAAAAGAAAAACATAGGAAAAAGAATGAAAATGCAATTTGATGATTACAGAAATGTACATTTTCTTTCACATGCGTTTTTAAGGAGAATAGATAAAATATTTGAATCTGATACAGACTAAGTTAGAATAATAGAGTATTTAAAAACTTAGATGTACCTAAATAATTATTACGAGCGAAAAAAGAATATATGAATTTTAATTATAGAATTATCACTACAAGAAATTACTTATGTAACAATTTCATTTCTCCAATATTATTATCGAAAACACAAATATTAATAATTTTCAAAAAAAGAAACGAAATAAAAACTATATTTATTTCATGTCAGATAAACAGTATTTATTTTTCTAGGCACTTCCATTACTTTCTGAAGTCTTTAGTCTCTGGACTACGAACTACGGATTTCTCGTTTACAATTGAATAATATTAGTATAAATTCATTAGGGCGCAATTTGCTGCGTCTGCGATGCAAACTGAATTGACTATTGCGAATTTTAATTATGGCAATAAATATTCAAATCGTTTTCTGTGTTGTTTGATAGTATGCTGGTTTTTAAAAAATATGACAGAATTAAAACCACATTTTTAATGAAATTTTTTAAGGAAAACAGGAATGATAAGGTACTTAGTTGCACCAAGAAATATAAATATTGATGCATTAACGTAGATCTTTTAGATTAATTTTATTAAAAAATCTATTCAGTTTTATGTCCATTTATTCATTTTTTTTTTGTATATTGCCAGTTCTTAACTTATTGTAATCTATATCATGTGTTTCAAATATCAAATACTTTCACATACCGTTCTTATTGGAAGTGCATTCAAATATTTGACCAAACGTTTTATCAAAATACACTCAGGTATCTGAAACCCCTTATGATAACCCTCATTTTTTATCGCTTCCGCTGCCCTTACGTCGTCTTAGAAATGACATAGGATGCAAAAAATGCAATAGTGATTTATGTGTAAAATCCGTGATCCTATAAAAGCATTTTGTGATTTCTCTAAGAGTGATATAAAAAGTACCCTTCTTACAGATAAGCATTCTTTTTTTTTCAAATGATACGTGACGTTTGACGCAAAAGATTATAAGGAACGCTGTCTCCCATTTTTGTTTAATGGAACGTTTACAATTTACATTTAACGTTCGTAGTTGTTTGATTTATTTAAAGTTTAAAAATTCAAATAATAAAAATAAATTGATGAAAAAAAAAATACAAAAGTGAAAAATATGAAATCAATTTTTTTATAACAAGTGATATTTAATTTTGAGAAATTTTCAAATTTCAAAAATAATTATGACTCAAGTAACTATAACTATAATAATAATGTATGTGATGATGGAAATGATATTAAAGGATAGTTATAATTTGCTAGCCAATACCTTAATAAGCTAAGCTTCTTTGTAAGTCTTTCACGAAAGACTTATTAAAAATGTGTGGGTCAGCCTACTGAAGGTAAATATTTGCCAAAGTCCCACAGCACTAAAATGATATTTAATTTACTACGTTAACTTATTCCTAGTTAGTCAACAGTAGAAACGAAACTAAAAATGAAAAGATTCGTTTAATCAAAATTCAATCTGCTACCAAAAATTAGCTTAAAAACTACGTGTACCGAACTCCGTAAGCTTTCACGCGAAAGCGATAGTGAGACGAGCTTTTAAGCTAAAATTATTAAGCTCAACTTGCGCCGCCGTGTTATGTACCAGCTTAATGCAAGCTTTTGACGTTTATTCACCTCCGCTCCGTGAGACCTATCGTCACTTGATAGTGTTTTAGAAGTTCTAGATAATTAATACCATAACATAACTTTCATGTAAAGACTATTGAGGAGTAACGTACTAACATAAATGTAACGTCTATATCCTTTACGGGGTATACATAGTTAACAATCTTGGAAAGATTTTAAGCCACAATCAGCTGAATGGCTTTATGATAGAATTGAGATTCAAATAGTGACAGGTGGCTAGGCCATCGCCTACAAGAGGAATCCCAAGTTTATATCCATTATATAGTAAATCAACAACTTTCCATACAAACAACACTAAATGCTTAATGAACGAAAATCTAACAGATTTTAAACCTAGCAAAAACCTTTCCCGACCTTATTACAGAGATCCATTCATCTTGCCCGTAACAGTCCAGCGGGAACATGGAATCAGGGACAATAAACTATCTACTGGTACAATAGAACAAAACGATCGCAACTGAAATAACGCGGGGGTGGTAGCCGCTAATTCCCCACTAAAGGGAAGAACTAAGGAGGCAGGGTGGAAAGGAACAATAACAAATAGTTTTTGCTAGAAGAGGAAAGCGGTAATAGATAAAGACTTTTGTACAACGTGGCCTGATAACTACCATTTACGACGTGGCCCGAATCTATTATGTTATTTTTATTTATTGGAGGTTTTCAATTTTCCTAAATGATAGAGATGTTTACTAAACACTACATATAAAATTAACGTTGTATTGTTATTTTTAGGGGTGGGCAAAATATATGATAATACATTCTTAGGCTAAAGGCTCAAAGCCATTTTTTTGCAATAGAATCGATTCTTAATGTGTATTTTTATTTGTTTAAGTATGTTTTTAGCTATAGAACAACCGTGAATTAATCAATAAAAAATTGTAGACAAAAAGAAAATGTCATATTTTCGGGACAGGTTGTAAATATAACAGGAAAACGGGGCAAGCCCACACGACGATATAAACGGGCTGTCTCTTTTAGTTTTAACTTGATACTAGCGACACTATTCCGCTAAGATTTTCTCCAATACTTTTCCAGTTTGTTTAAGATATAGCACGATCATTGAAGTAGTAATTTCAACTGTGATAGTGCGCATTTAAAAGGAAATGTTTAATAGTTATTTAATCAATATTGGCATGCAACAACAAAATCAACATCTGAATATTTGATGGTCAATTTTGCTGAAAAATAACTTTGTCAAGTTTTCTTTTTATGTAAAAATTTATAGTTCTGTTTCTTAAAACCATGTCAAATATCATGTCCCCGATAATAAAAAGAAGCATGTAACAAGAAGACGATATGGAGAGAAAAAATATTTTATCTTGAAATCATTTGCTGTCTTAAATTAAAATAATTGAATGTCGATTATTGGAAACAATAGGGCCGGTGATTATTTCACTCGCAAGATTTCTATAAGTCTTAAAACATAACATTATATTTAAAAAAAATCTTATAATGAAGACTTAACCGAAATCATCTGTCCTTTGGATATTAAAATTTTATTGATTTATTTAATTAGTATTTAATGTATTTTGATATTGTTAGCTATAAAAACTGAATTGACTGAATTGAAAAAGACATTGAATTGTTAATTTGTATAACGCATGTGGCGTTATACAAATTAACAATTCAATGTCTTTAGTACGCAGCCTGTTCACATAATTCTCTCAGAAATCAGGATGTGACATTGAATTGGAGTAAATGGACATTCTATCTTCAACCCTTTCCGTCATTTACTCCGAAATATCAAAATATCAAACCGATCAGTTGCAAACCGGATCGAATCTTGACCGCAGTGGATGTTTTATTTAACTCGCGCACTCTGATAAATGAACTGTTCTGCGGCTACAGAATTGATATTTCACTCGGACGCAGTCGAGACTTACTTTTGTAGACTTGGAAACTATAGAAATGTCACGGGGATATATATTTAAGCGCGTTCAATTGAAAAAATATTGACAATGTAAAAAAAATATATTAAAATTGGTCCTTTTTAAGTTTATCCATCTCAGAGTTGACCAGCGGCTCCGCCCGCGTAAAAGGGAAACATAGTTTATTTTAATTTTGGGAAAGCCTCACTTAGTGCTCCTCTAGATCGCGTAAGAAATTTCCAATTTATAAAATTTATAGACAGCTTCTTTCAAGTTTTTTTTTATTAAAATTAAATTATTTCACAAAATATGAATTTATGATATTTATTATTTCATTCTTTTAAATTGTCAATAATAAAACAATTGTCATAAATTTACTTTTACGCTCAAATTTACTTCTAGGTCCTACAGTCAATTAACTTTAGCAATAATAAGAAGAAATTATATTTCATTCATAATATACTCCATTTGTCGTGTCGGTTCCATTTGTATATCTATACACAGAGTTTGTACTGTGGAATCGAACCCGGGTACATATATTTTTTATCCGATTTCACACTACTGTGCATCAACGATTGTAGTTTGCCCGTTGACCTGTTTATAGTCATCGATTTTTACAACAGATTTTGTTTTGCTTTTCATTTCGGAAACGAGGTGCGTTTTTTTGCGAAAGAGGTATTCTGCGATAGGACATTTTTGAGATATTTAGGCGATGGGCTAGCAACCTGTCACTATTTGAATCTCAATTCCATCATTAAGCTATACGATAGAATTGAAATTTCAACAACATCATTTAAAACGGTTTTATCGTCAATTTCTAACAATAAATACAATGTTATTGTGAACATTATAATCAATTCCACAAAGTACTATTTCCCTCAACATTTCAATGCAAATAAACGATTAGGTGTAAAAATGCTTAATAATTTTAATCACCGAATACCTTTAATCCGAAATCGAGTTGCTTATGCGATGAAAGAGGCGATTATTGGAAAATTCTTTCGATAGAACATCGGCCTTTCAAAGACCTCGGGGTTTTTATGAAAAAGTAAATTTAAATATTAAGTAAGTAATGAACGGAACAAATAAATGAACTCGAGAGAATTCCTTTCATGGGCTCCTTTAAAGGTTGTGGGACTTTTAACGAGGCTCATTCAAGTGCTTTCCAAAGTCTAATAAAAAGATCATAAAAAAGAATTAACGAAGTTTCCTCGGGGGTCACACTGTAATTGAGCAGTGGTCACACTGTAATTGTATGCTAAGTCCTACTTATTATTCCATAAATGATGGATCCGTCTGAACGGGGGTGCCGGGTAGTGATGGGAAGTGAGAAAACTATTGGTCTCAAGCTTTGAGACTTCATACAAATGTAGTAGGGTAATAAATACGAAATCGATGCGAGGATAAGATAGGTCTTTTCTATTTATTGGAATAATTATACATTTATCGACACATATAAAAGTATGTATGTAAGTTACTTTTTCACGCAAAATCTGAACGCACTTGGATAAAACTTACAGTAATATAGCGTAAAAAATCAGAAAAACATGAAGCAAATCCACGGGAATAAGTTAGTTTGAAATTAAATATATATATATATATATATATATATATATATATATATATATATTGTTCTGTTACAAGACTTAATATACTAGATAATATGCGTTTCTAATTAAGATTCCAAATTTGAAAATTCTAAAACAAGACTCTTTACACTCTAAAGACTCCCATCACTAACGGCATTGCCAACGGAATCCCTCCTCGGCGAAAAATCAACTGAAGAAGCTTACATCTTCTAAACAAACGCTATTTGCATAATAGGAAACGTTCCGGTTTATTTCTGGCAATGAATACCCTTCCGCAGCAGATTTGTGTGCCGAACGTACAAAAAATGGACTTTTTTCAATCCCATTCAGTACACATTTGCTTCGTTTTACGCATATTTTTCGAGTGTCAATCGATACGTAGCGGGATGACGAGAACTAAATTTCAATAGATGGAATTTCTGATGGCAAACATTTTTGATAGTAGTCCATTTCTAAGTTAGGTTAACATAGTCTGAGAATGCATATTGTCGGCGATGCGATTTATAGAATAAATAAAAATATACGGGACAAATTACACAGATTGAGTTAGCCTCGAAGTAAGTTCGAGACTTGTGTTACGAGATACTAACCCAACGGTACTATATTTTATAATAAATATTTATATAGATAAACATCCAAGACCCAGGCCAATCAGAGAAAGTTCGTTTCTCATCATGCCCTGGCCGGGATGCGAACCCGAATAATTATAAGGAATTTAAAAGGAATAGGATCAAATCTTACCTCGGCTAAGAACCAATAATTCTTTTGAAGAGTTATGTAAATCAGCCTTCAGTAATGGAGAACACGATGTAGAAGAAGAAGAATAAATCAGTTTGAATGTAAACTGATGCTCTTACGGTGAAAGAAAACATCGTGAAAAATTTGAATTCAAACTATCAACTGGATTTGTAACCATTTTCCAAGTAGTTCTTACTTACTTACTTCTTGTGAGTATCGTAGGAAGCAACTAAAGGACAAGGCACCGCAGCAACCAGAGCATAAAATTTCAAAAACGCTACTGAACTTCAGTCTCCGAGTCGAGTCATAAACTTTCTTGGAATCTCTTCATATATTCCTAAAACAACCCTTATCTTCACCTTTATCTTAATAGCATAAAAAATGTTTTATTTATAAAGAAGTTTTAGACGAAAAATGCACAATCACCACTATATTTCTTTCACTCGTTACGAATTCACTTTTACGACCCTCCGAGGGGAAGTTTCGCATGTAAACTATCAGATCGCGGACATTTTATAACTCTTAGTTAAGTATACTGCTTTTATAAAGCTGCGTATCTATTGAATATGAATTATCGAAAATTAAGAAACAATCGTAGTGTAAAAATAAATTGCTAATTTGTGTAACTATCACTTTGTTCTTGATCTATTAAAAGAGTACTACCCTGGCTGACCGACTGATTAACAATCAACTTTCAGCCAAAACTGCTGCTCTTTAGACCAGAGATTTAGTATAAAGAAAGCTTCCTTTAAGCGGTTTAGGGGTGCACTATGACTAAGAATTTCCCGAAATTCTCACGGGTCTAGTATAAAATTACGAAAAATATATATTTTTTTTCGCTGCTTCTCTTCCCGATTGTAACAGTCGGTAAAGGGAAAGGCCTAACTTCCTGACAAATTTTAGGGATCTAACAGGTCGCAAATTTTTATTGATGTTAAAATGATGACGGAAGAATTGAAAATTCCCACGGTAGCGAATCCCCTAGGGATAAACAAACAACCATAAACCCAAGGAGCATTTTGAGTGGCCATAACGGTTTACCGCCTTATGAAAAAATAATAAACATTTTATATGACCTTACATGACAAAACGGCAATTACTTCAGGTCATAATCATGATTGCTTTATGATGATATAAAATAGATATTAGTCTGAATTGAGGGACACGCTGTTTGGTTAGGGATGAGTTTTATATGCTTTATCGGTTTTTGCTTTCGTGGGAATTCCAAAAAACCTGTTGAGGCTCCCATGTTGATAAACAAGAGTGTGATTGATATAAAAGTGAGTGACAGAAGGATAGGTTACATAAGAAAAATGTTGTGATACGTGTAGAACAAATAAACAAGCTGAGTTTGAATAAGAACTAACGTACATAGATCCTTGATTTCAAGGAAAAAAAGGTACATTACGTTTAAAACATACATAGTATTTATAAATAGTATAATGCCACGCGAAATTTCTAAATCAGTTACCTTGATCAAATCGTGGACGTTCAGGTGAAAGGTCATTTCAAGTGTACCTTAAATCGACGAGCTTGCACAAATAATATATGAATGTAGATGAAGCAAAAAAATGTGCATATAAATACCTCTGTGATCAAATCTAAGACGTCCTGGCAAAATGTCAGATCAAAAGTACTCAAAATAGAGCCTGCATGAAGTGCATTGCATGAAGACATTTATGAATGTGGATGACGCGAAAGAAGTATGCAGGGATCGTGGCTAGTGGAAAGATGTAGTCTCTGCCTAAGTCTTCAGGATAGGGTTGGAATTGTAAAAAAAAAACTATAAGACTTGGATCATTGCGAGTTTGTAACGGACTTTTGGCGAATTCAGCGTGGTTCACGTTGAATTCGCCAAAAGTCAATTTCAACGTACCAATACAGAATTTCCCAGCAAAAATTAACTGTTACTACTACATCGTAGTGGAAATAAAAATAAATCTAGCGTAGTTTTTTGTTGTCTTGTTTGCACTGGCCGGTCAATCTATCACGTACGGTTCGGGGCGGAGTAAAGGTGCGTTTACACGAACCGTCCGGTGTCTACATTTAGGTGACAGAGTTGTTCAAACAATGCTTAGGGCGCGTTCCCTGTGCAGGACGAGTTGGACGTCTTTTGATGTTATTAACGTTTCCTAGTCTTGTTTGTTTGTTTGTTTGTTTGTAATATCTTCATACATACATACATATGGTCACGTCTATATCCCTTGCGGGGTAGACAGAGCCAACAGTCTTGAAAAGAATGAATGGCCACGTTCAGCTATTTGGCTTATTGATCGCCATGGCCCATCGCCTTAAAAAAGAATTCCAAGTTTGTAAGCCTATTTCCTTAGTCCCCTTTTACGACATCCATGGGAAAGAGATGGAGTGGTCCTATTCTTTTTTGTATTGGTGCCGGGAACCACACGGCACTGTAATATCTTCATTGCGCAGTAATTTACAAGAAATAGTACATAGGTAGTTTATAAAAGAAATAAATCACTTGCAAAGGCGGACTTATCCCATGAGGGAATCTTTTCCAGTTCCATTATTTTGATTATTGGGAGTAATCTCGTGAAATAAGACGTAACTATACAAGAGTAAGCCAGAGAATGAAGGATTTCATTTATTTTTTATAAATATGCAATTGTCCGATATCAATTCAAAACATTCTATAGAGTCTCGTATTGACTCAATCGTCTCTGTTTTGAGTGAAATGCCGAACTAATTTTGCCAGCAATGAGGTGTCTTTCTATGCAACTAAAAAAATAAATCTTCGCCTTGGATCTATCTACCCCGTTAGGAATAACGGCTTCATATATTTGTGTCTTATAAAAAATGCTTGAAAACTTTATCGGTATCATGTAAAAGGCTACGCCATGGTCTAATTTATGACTTGTTTATTTGGCACACAACAATAACATACTCGTAAAGAAGATAGCTGATTGAGGAGCCGAGTTAATGGTACTTACATGGTTGTAACTATGGTTTGGTTATGGTGATGTGTTTGGTATGAACTTTTAAGGAGAATGGCCAGATTTTGTTGACGATTTTTATTACGTATCGTTTTATTTCAGTTGGTATTGGATATTTGGCTGCAACTATGTCACTTCGTGGTAAGTAATTTCTCATTCGATTTGCAGTTAATCAATCGTATGAAAAATATAGTAATTTTTGTATCAAAGAAGTCTACAGAGTATCTTTTTAATTACATACATACGTTCATCCATCTCAGTTTGGTCCAAAGGTTCGACTGGCAGAGAATACTTTGTGGCATTAAGTCCACCTGTTGTACATTTTACGTGCATAAAGTTTAAATAAACAAATAAATATTATAATTTTAATAAAGTCTCAATAGAAAATGCCTAAAGTTTAATTACTTTTTTATTTCAAATATAATGAAAAGTAAAAAAACTTAAAGCCAAACTGTATTGAAAAATATTTTTACTGCGCTTCCTTATACTTCACATAAATAATTACGAGTGTATTTTAAGGCTCGTTAACCTATTTGAAAAGCCAATCTTTGCAATCCAAAAGAAATTGGCACAGCCGTAAAAACTACTGATTTCACATATTAAAAAATCGCTCACGAAACGATTTCGCGAAAATGGACGATTTAACTTTTTCAATTAAGCGAATACGCGTACACCGCGGGTCCGGACGGTGCCGGATCGTGCCGGATCGTGCCGGATTGGAGCGGCGCGGGCCGGACGCAAGCGGTTTCGACCGGAATGCGCCGGTGCGTTGCCGAAATGAAAAGCGTTTTGATTGTATTTTGTGGGGGCGGCCGTGTGGAATAAAAAACACATATGACTCCCAAGTGTCTATAGTGAATTAGTTGAATGCTCCAAATAGTTTTGTAAATGCTTGTTTTGCTGTCGGTAACTGAAAACGATCTTATTTTCTCTGATCCGACTTAGAGCAGACATTTTATTGACAAAAAGAAAAATGATTTCTTTAGTAAAAAAAATACGTCTAGGCTTTATCGAATTCCTAGAAATCTTCAATACAACAAAGTTTATTACTTAAAGGTCGAAGTTATTAAATTAGTAGTCGACTTTGTAGTTTTTACTAAAAGCTTCTTTCTTATCTATACCCGAGTCACGCTTAGAAATAAAACCCGTTCCGTTTCACACAACTAGCGTGGTTCACCTTTCATTTTTTGATAAAATCTCATTTTATTCCTCCCAATTTGCGCTCGAGAATATAAAAGTACAGTCGCGCAGAGAAACGTAAAGTTATACAAGTCCAATTTACAGTACAATACATACAAATTGCGTGCAGAGTACTCGAATTTTCTCATTGGCAATAAAAAAAAGGGGCGATGCCAAACGTCAATTTGTTCCAGAGCCTTTCTTACATCGCATTGTCTTTGGTACTGCAAACCATTTCATGAAAACATACAAAATATATTCTGTCCGCATGAGATGACTCAATTTTCTTATATTCGAGCTGATCAAGTTGTATTCTGTCATTCTCCGTTGATTGTGTTGTGTGTGCGTACCTTAAGGTATGTTTATATAGGAGATTTGCTTAGGAAGAAATTTAAATCTCTCAATTCGTTACGTTACCTACAAATGATTATTTTCTGTTTTTTTTTCAAGTCTTCACACTTAGACATTCGCGAAAACCTAGCTTACGAGCACCACCTTAGGCTTAATTTTGCTTACCACCAATAAGATCGAGTTCAAACGCACTCAAATCTATTACATACATACATAGGTTCCCGGCACCAATACAAAAAAGAATAGGACCACTCCATCTCTTTCCCATTGATGTCGTAAAAGGTGACTAAGGGATAGGCTAACAAACTTGGGATTCTTTTTTAAGGCGATGGGCTAGCAACCTGTCACTATTTGAATCTCAATTCTATCATTAAGCCGAATAGCTGAACGTGGCCATTCAGTCTTTTCAAGACTGTTCGCTCTGTCTACCCCGCAAGGGATATAGACGTGACCATATGTATGTATGTTAAGGTTCCTTCCTATACGTAGCCATGTTTTGTTTACGAGAAATAGGTCAGACCTTGGATGAAGCGGTGAATTAAATTCTATGACTTGCACGCTGTATAACTGTTTCAATCTTAGCTTTTAAGCCATTATGTAGAAGCCTCAGTGACTGATGTAATAGTCGTGTTAACTATGGCTTTGTAGCTATGTGGTGTTAATTAGGTAGGTTGCTATTTTCGGTACATACATACATACATAATATGATTATGTCTATATCCCTAGCGGGGTAGACAGCGCCAATAATCTTGAAAATACTGATAGGCCACGTTCGGTTATTTGGATTAATGATAGAATTGGGATTCAAATAGTAACAGGTTGCTAGCCCATTGCCTAAAAAAGGATTCCAAGTTTGTATTGTCCCTTAGTCGCCTGTCACGACATGCATGGGAAAGAGATGTAGTGGTCCTATTCTAAAGTGCCGGTAACCACACGGCATTTAATGTTATAATAGGAATCTATTAAAACTGAGCTTTTTAACTTTTATTCTAGAATCAAAAACTTCACTGATTTATTTTACACACTATATATTTTATTTAGCCAATTAAGATGTAACACTTAGTGTAAGGTTTCCATTTAGAGCTTATTTATAAGACTGAAATTTCTTTTCAAGACTGAAATTGACAATATTTTGCGAAATAAAGAAATATCAACTTATTAAATACCTACATAATTATATCAATCCGACATTAAACTTGCCATTAAAGTTAAACAACCCGAGGTGTGACTTCGCATCCCCAAATGAAGACCACTAATTGCAGTACTGAATGAATGCACCGGTAACCTTGCCCCAATTAAACTTCCAATCAACTCCTTCCAAACTTGATGACTGGCCGGCTGCGGTCTTGACATCCTGAAGTAGAGCCGAAGTCTCCCGAATCTGCCCGAGCAGCCCCGAAGAGGGCCGAGCACCCGCGATCAATACCCCCTGGCACCCGCGCCGCGCCATACCGGGAGCAAAAGTCACGCCGCTTTCGGAATAGCCCTCGATTTCGGACGGTCAGATCCCGATTGGATACGTGTGGCCCTCCAGAGCGTCCGCCGCCACTAATGCGGAATTTTGAATTTCAATCGGCAATTCGTTTTTTCGCGTTCGAAATTAGATTTTTGTTTTTCGCTCTCCCATTGGCTAGTGCGGTGCGGTTCGCTTTCTTTCCAGCCAGTTTTAAATTGGTTGCAATTAGTTAGTTCTTAAGTTTTTTGAACTTTTAACTAAGCTGAATGACGGAACCATTTGTTTTTTACGATAATTTTCAAAAGGAAATGACATAATATAAAATTTTAAAATGTTAAAAAATATCAAAAACATACAAAATTTACATTATTGAGATATAAGTAAACAAATCATATATTTATGACAGTTCAATCAGATTAAGAATGAAAGAAAACAGTACTTTCATTCGCCGATCAAATACAAACGGGATTTTATATTTACTAATGTACGAAGAATACGATAGATATGTTTACAATATATCGTATAAACAGGCTTGGGGCATTGAGGAGGGATCCATAGAAATCGGGGATAAGACTGTTGGTCCTTTTAATAAATAGGTCACAAGACGCGGGGGTACGACGACGTATTTAAGCATTTTCATGTCATGGAACGCCTTTGCGGGTATCACGCTCGGTTTCAGCAACCTGAACAGGAATTTTAATTTTAGCCGTCACAAGTTAGTTTGAATTTAGAAGCGGCGGTTTATTTTTAAAATGTTTGCGCTTCCATTTTTATAAGCGGCCTGTTACTACCTCGGATATCTTAAAATTGCAGATATATTCGCACCACGGCGAAACTTTGGTTAAGGAATAAATTAATTGTTAAGCACTAAGATATTTAAATCATTTTATCTTTCTCACTTTGCTATAAATAGTGTGTGAATTTTGTAGAGGAATTAATTTAAATTTAAATTTAATTAATTTAAATTTCAATAATTTAAATTTAAATATTAAATATGTTCTTTAGTTTTAATCATTTTAATGACAGATGTGATGATATTAGATGTAAAGGAAAACATGTTACGTGTACTGTTTTACCTGAAACCGATTACAAAAATTAAAAATAATATTTTCAATCACCAACTATTGGATAACTCCAGTAAATTTTCCCATTGGAGCCAAACCCAGTCATAAATACAGTCTAGTATAAAACATTAACAAATCCAGACTATAAAGAGAGTGTATTAATTTATTCGTGTAATAAAACACAATTCGGCCAAGGTCGAGAGGAAAATATATTAATTCGCCCGAAGCGAAACAAAATTAAAATTTCGCTGTGTGCAAAACTACGATCGTCGAAATAAAAGATATCATTATACACAGATTGGGGGCGAAAATGTTCAGTTCCTTAGTTACTTTCGACGAATTAAAAAAAAAATACCGGCCAAGGGCGAGTCGGACTCACGTATGAGTTCCGTAGCTTTTATACGTTTTGCGATATATTTCAAGCCTTTGTTTTCTTTATCAATTTAATTTAATATAAGCAGTAAAAAATAACCAAATTTGTTGCACGAACCCCGTTTAATATAGGTACATTTCATTTTAGTTTAATTATTTATTTTTGAAGTTGCTTTATAAATGTGAATATTTCAAAACCTGTTGCCTTTATCGATTTCGAGCAAGAAGAAACAAAAAAAACGTTCGTTACATGGAGTACCCCTCAAACTATATATCCTTATTGTAGATTATAATAATTTTATATTGTAGCGGCAACAGAAATACAACCTCTGTAAAAATTTCAACTGTTCAGCTAACACGGTTCATGAGATTCAACCTATAGACGGTCATAGAACTCTCAGTAATAGGGCCCCGTTTTTACCTTTTTGGTGCGGATCCCTAAAAATATATGAAAAGAATGATCAGACTCGCGAAACCTTCAGATTTTTGAAGAGAATTTTATTTATTAACCTACATTGTGATAAAATTAATTTGTATTTTTTTTTTCTAATAGCTTGTGCCCGCAACTTTCTTCGTTGGTAAGGAATTGGTTTTCTAGAATCTTCTCCCATTAAACTCGTAAAGACATACATCTGAACTTAGTAACTAATTCTTTATTATTCCAATTATTCTCTCTGTTCACCCCGTAAAGCATGTATAAATTATAGTTAGAATTTATGATAATAATACTTATATCAATTGTCCATTCCTTTAGGTAACAAACAAATAAACAAACAATTAATTAAGATAATTACATACATACATAAAATCACGCCTCTTTCCCAGAGGGATAGGCAGAGACTACCTCTTTCCACTTGCCACGATCTTTGCACACTTCCTTCGCTTCATCCACATTCATAACTCTCTTCATGCAAGCTCGGCGGTTTCGGGTACTTTTGACCTGACCCTATTAAGATAATTTATACCCATAAATCACCCTAAATCATTATCGCACACACCACTCTAATAGCTAACTGTCACTGTATAACTAAGGATTAGCAAGACTTAACCGTGGATTAACGTAAGTTTATTTCGCGTTATAATTCGCAGACTTTAGTTAGTGTCTGTGTTAGTTCTCCTTTTAAGTTTTAATTAGTAAAAGAACATCGTCTAGTTTATATAACAAATTAAAATAGTCACTGCCTTGATCTGTTTAAAACGAGTTGATAAATATAGATGCTGTGAAATTGAGCTAAACACGATGTATCACATTTTTACCCTTTCGGAGAAGACAGTGTCAAAGTCATAATCACGTCTAGACCATACTTTTAAGAGAAATGCTTTTTTTTTTACTTTAAATACCTGTGTAATCTTCGGCGTACTATTAATTATAATAATTTGTACTATTAAAAATACATGCAGTTTTATGGCTTTATCTATCCCAAAAAAGATATGGATGTTTGTGTGTGTGTAAATGGATTCACCTTTGTCCAGGACAGATCAGTGGTTTTTAAAAAGTCAAAAGAAATGTTAATGACAATTATGACGTAATAATTTTGACAGTTCAATACAAATTATACTCACATTGTCACTTTCATTTTCATAATAAGTCGGTAATTGTGTTTTTTTTTGTATGTATCTTAATTATAAGTGGTTGACATTTTTACTGTTTTACTAAATATCAGTTTGAGTTTCGGCCAGCGATATTTTGCATTTATTTCGTAATTTTGTGAAATTACCATAATTACTTCTCTCTTAGCGTTAATTTCTCAAAAGTTATAGTTTTCGTCAAGTTTAACTTTAACAATGGCCACAAATTTTATGGAGCAACATATATTTTAATAAATAAAGTTATGGAAAAAATAAAGTAATGGACATAAGTTCACCATATTTTGGTTTTTTAATATTTTTTACAATAATAACTATGATGTGTGTGCACATTTTTGGATACTAATCCAGATCATATTGTTAAGTTAATATTAATCTAGACGATGTTATCGATTGTTACCTGTTGTGTATACTTTAAGTAAATAAATTATCATCCATTCATATAATTACGTCTATATCCCTTGCGGGGTAAACAGTCTCGAAATACTGGCCACGTTCAGCTGTTTGGCTTTTTGACATTTTAACACCAACTCACCAGGAACACCGCCAACATAAACAACTTGGAATATAATAAACGAGTATGAAAAATTTAATTTTTTAATTGGCTCTTAACAATTTTTTAAAAGGGTGAAGGATAATCACAAAGGGTTTAAAAAATCAGTGTAGAAATAGGAAGCCCGTCCGGAACAAGGCGTAACGAAATTCCCGCGGCGCATGCATCGTAAATTTACGGCGCACAGGAGGCTAAGTTGTGTACTTTAGTGCGGTAAGCTTTTACTGTGTGGTACAAGTTACGAGCGGGCGGCGGTTTGAGAATTTATTTCTACCGTCTATTGGCGTGGCCTCTTGTTGCTTTCACTTACGTATATTTATGTAGTTTGTTTTTTTTTTTTAATATAAAATTGCAATGTAGATAGTAACAAATAAAATAATTTATTGTGGATCGCAGGTAACAAGTTGCTCGCTTTTGTTTGCTAACTGCAATGGAATGTTTACTGTTTTATTTTTATAATACTTGATAATTTAAGGAAATTGAATATATTAATAAATAAGAAACCTTAGGTTAGCGTGTTTTTCTTGATAATTATAAAAAAAACAAACAAAAATTGAGAAAAAGTATGAAGAAGAAGGTAATCTTAAGCAGCCAGCCGACAAAGTAGCTGCAAAGCCAGTAACTGCAAATTTAATTAGCTGATTATGTATTTTATGTTTCAATTTATTTATTTTATTATCTTTTCGATATAATAGTCTTATTTACATTTGCATGCTTATAATTATAATGACTGCACGAAAATAAATATGTTTTATGCTACAGCATATTTATTTACACAAAAGGTGTACCTTTTGTTCAACCCTTATCAAAAGCAAATAAAGATTCTATTTTATTCTTTTCTAAAAAATACGTAAACGTCTATATAATGAACTAATTCACACAAATGAAACTTGAATGTTAAATTTTCCTGTATTAGTAACTAAATAGCTCATCTGAATTTCGTCAAATTGATATCTTTTGAGAACATTTAACGATATCGCTCAATTCTGTCACTTGGACCACACCATATTGTAAACTCTGTTTCCCGAATGCTATCGCAATACACTCCGTACTGACGCGATCCCAATCCAACAGTTTTAATAACATTATACTGTTTTGTTGTGCTAACTATTTCATTGTACGTTTATAGTTTGCATATACATACATATACCTACATACATATATCACGTCTATATCCCTTGCTGGGTAGCCTAAACTAAGATATCCAAATTGATAAGCATATCCCTTAGTCGCCTTTTACGACATCCATGGGAGAGAGATGGAGTGGTCCTATATTTTTGTCTATTGGTGCCGGGAACCACACGGCGCAAATATTCCGTCATAACTAAAACCAACTTGTATAAACATTCAAAAAGTTCGCGGCAAAAAGGGGGATTCTCTAAATATTTGCGTCCGAATCGTGGTTTCAGAGTATTTTGCTGATGTAATACGGGAACATGTGGGGGCCTCATGTAGTTTCTGGGTGTCTGTACGTAATTATGTGTACATACATACATACATATGGTCACGTCTATATCCCTTGCGGGGTAGACAGAGCCAACAGTCTTGAAAAGACTGATAGGCCACGTTCAGCTATTTGGCTTTTAAGATAGAATTGAGATTCAAATAGTGACAAGTTGCTAGCCCATCGCCTAAAAAAGAATCCCAAGTTTGTAAGCCTACCCCTAAGTCGCCTTTTACGACATCCATGGGAAAGAGATGGAGTGGTCCTATTCTTTTTTGTATTGGTGCCGGGAACCACACGGCAAGTATATATATTATATGTATGTATAATAATTTTAACAAGCATCAGCAGGTTGAAAGTAAACGAAAATAAGGTAATTATTATAGCCGTGTAGTTCCCGGCACCAATAAAAAAAAAGAATAGGACCACTCCATCTCGTTCCCATGGATGTCGTAAAAGGCGACTAAGGGAAAGGCTTATAAACCTGAGATTCTTCTTTTAGGCGATGGGCTGGCAACCTGTCACTATTTGAGTCTCAATTCTACCAGTAAGCCAAACAGCCGAACGTGGCCTATCGGTAATTTCAAGACTGTTGGCTCTGTCTACCTCGCAAGGGATATAGACGTGTCCATATGTATGTATGTAATTAATATTCTTTTAAGCACGTTGATTAAGCAAATATACAAGGAGAGTGTGGAAGGAAAGGTAGGAGTGGGAAGGCCTAGACTAACGTACCTTGATTAAATTAACGACGTCCTAGCAGAGAATAGATAATCGTTAATTACCACAACTTAAGGGGCATCAAAATCGTTACCCAAAAGCAATCACGATTCAGAAAAAGTTTTCCAATTAAAAATACATACGTCCGAATTAAGAACCTCCACGTTTCTGAAGTCGGTTAAAAATAAGCGCAAGGTTACGAAACACATTCGTTGCAATTTCGTTAAATCATTAGAAAATAAATCGCTATAATGAGTTGAAGCACGCAAAATTATTTATATGACAGCTCTGAAAGCTTTATTTAATAAAATGGAGACGTTTCGAGTAACTATTTTTTTTTTAATTTCAAATGATAAACATGATTATAAAGATATTTCTCATTTCGAGGCTTTACTCTTCCTTAATTATTAACTTAATAAATCATTAACTATTCCTTAATAATCTCATACAGTCACGTCTATATCCTTTGCGGGGTAGACAGAGCCAAGTCTTAAAAATACTGATAGGTCACGTTCAGCTGTTTGGCTAAATGATAAAATTGAGATTCAAACAGTGACAGATTGCTAGCCCATCGCCTAACAAAAGAATCCCAAGTTTATAAGCCTATTATTACTTAGTCGCCTTTTACGACATCTACGGAAGAGGGATGGAGTGGTCCTATTCTTTTTTTTTTGTATTAGTGCCGGGAACCACACGGCACCAATATTCTCATAAATATCAAATATCCCTTAAATAGGTCCAATTAAAGTTCCTTAATCAAATTAACCTCCATTACACATTTATCAATTCAGGAAGTCATGTAATTTGAGATTTAAGTTGATTGACAGTCGACCTTATTAATTTCGGGGCAAGGTACATAATTAATATTTGATAACCTAGATATTAGAATTCTATCGTTAAACCTAACAGCTGAACGTGGCCTGGCAGTCTTTCAAGTCTGCCGGCTTCGTCTAGCCCGCAAGGGATATAGACGTGATTATATGGATGGCCGGATCTTAGATTACGCCGTTTGACCATGAACCTGGATAAGATAGGTCATGTTTTCACACAAAGATTCTTCTTTTAGGCGACGGGCTAGCAACCTGTCACTATTTGAATTACAATTCTTTTATTAAGCCAACCAGCCGATCGTGGCATTTCAGTCGTTTCAAGACTATTGGCTCTGTCTACCCCGCAAAGGATATAGACGATTATATGCATGTTTATTATTGCTTATCTTCACATTTCTGTAATAATAACACTTGCGTGCCTGTAATTAGGCAAGTGAATTTTAACTTAATGTTGATGTGTTTGGTATCTTAATAATTTTTGACCTATTGAACTTAGATTGTGTTAATGTACATAATTATCACTAATATGGTAAACATTATTAGAAATTATTCTCTAACGCATTGTGTTGATAGACTTCAGTACGAACTTGGCAGGCTTAAGTAATACATAGTTTATTGATTACTACGGAATATCAAAAATATTTTTATTTTCGAAATGTCGTAAATATAGGAATGTGATTGAGAATTATTAATAGTCAAAAATTCTAACCTAATAATAAAGGCATCTCGTAACACAAGTTTCGAAATTAATTCAAGACTAACTGTAGGTATCTATGCAATTCGTGCAATATTTATTTTTAAAATAAATACGAAAGTTTTATTGAATAAAGTTAATACAAAAATTAAATACTACATTAATAAATTTATTTTTGTCTTCACAATGATAAAAAGCGCAGACTAATCGCGCGCTCAATTTGAACTCTGGTATATTTTCACGGTTTGAGATCGTATTTTCGTTTCAAATCCAGCGAAAAGTTTAGAGTAAATAACTAAATTTATACTCTAGCGAATAAATTGAGAATTCAAAGACAGGAAGCCCTCAGAAAACCACTTAATCCGTCCAAAATAAAGGCCCTCCCTCGTTCCATCTCGTAAATTACTCATTGAGAAAATAGACGAAAATAACCCAAGAATACAGAATTAAAAACCAATAAACTGTGCCGTGTGGTTCCCGGCAGCAATAAAATAAAGAATAGGACCACTCCTTTTCTTGCCTATCGATGTTGTAACAGGCGACAAAAGGATAATGTTCATAACTTTGGGATTCTTTTTTTTAAGGCGGTGGACAAGCAGTCACTATTTAAATCTCAATTCTATCAGTATTTTCAAGACTGTTGGCTCTGTCTACCCCGCAAAGGATATAGACGTGATTATTTGTATGTATTTTTGTAAACTGTACTATTTGTCGACTTGGCTTCGAAATCTTGCAATCAAAGTTGAAATTTTGTTTATAATATTCAAACAGCTGTCAGGATTTGATTGATTCTAAATTTCTATTTATACGTAATGAAGAGGGAAGCAAATATTTCCTTGTGTACTTTTCTAAAGTACCGAAAACCAGAAAGCACGGTAAATAACTGAACCTATATAGTCCTTAATTAGACCAGTAATGAGCTGATACCGCGAAAATTCCCGCTCAAAATTACATTCATAGCCTAATGGCTTACGAAGTGTCGCCTGTCACCTCGTTTCAACGTGTAAGCATTTCTATGACAAATTGTATTCCTGTCTTTGAAAATGTTTGTAATTACTTCGAGGTTTTCACTTTTATACGAGATAAAATGTTGCCGGCCAGTACTTTGCTCAAAGAATTAGTTTGGCAATTAAAAGGTGCAATGTGGCAAGCATTTTGGGCACGCTTTTCATTCGATTTTTAAGATAATTTGACCATTTGATGTTTACAAATATTTCAAATTATCTATTCCTACCTACTTAGACGGTTTTAATTTTTATTTATTTTAAAAATATTTATTAATTTTAAATTTATAGTTTATTTTAGTTCTTATCTTATGTCGTTATCTTAATAATAAAAGTATTCTAGATAAATGTTTATGTTTGAAAATGAGAGACGAAAATGTGAAATTGTACGCAAGTTTTTGAATATTTTTGACAAGTTCCACTTTTTGACATGTCACACGACAAAAAAGAAAATTCAAAAACGCCACGGAATGTTGCAAAAATTACACAGTCGTGTTTTACGGGAAAAAAACCGGAGAGCGCCGCCGGCCGCTTTATCAAAAAGACTGACGTATCGCCGTATGTGTGGCTCCCGTAATACACCGGTTAGTACCGGGACGTTATCGTGTGACACTCGCCCGTGGCCATTAAAAAAATACCCGGTTAAAGCCAAATTATATTACGTGATTTGCTACATTGTTTTGTGTTTTTTTTTTTATTATTAATTCTAACTGGCCGGTTTGACGTTTTGGCGCGAAATCGTGTCGCAATTTAAGAGCGGCCATTTGTTTTGTATTTTTTTTTACTTTGTTCTTTATTAGAACGTCAGAATTTTTTAAAATTGATTATTTTAATGTTGCTGGTGATACTGAAAAATAAGTTACAATATCTGAAGTTTGAATAAACAAAATAGGTATACAGATAAAATTTGGCTGTCATTCTTAATAATAAATTAGACTTTATTGCACCAACAAAAACAATAAAATTTTTAATTAATTACATTTGCATTACGAAGAAAAGTAACACTAAACATTACCGTCTGCAATCAATACAAATTATTCTAGTGGGCTCATTTAAAAATCAAAGTAAATACATAATTTTCCAAAAGGGAATGATTAGTTTACTTTAAACAAGTACCGATAAGAAGTAATAGACAAACAGATAAATTTTAAATCAGTATGTTAATAGATGGAACTGTCATCTGAAGTTCATGTGATAAAACTGGAGGAACTTTATTAGGGAATAAATCTGGAGTGCTAATTATTGTAGATGTTTCGCTTCAAATAATTTTACTTTTCTAAACGGTTGGCTCTGTCCACCCCGCAATGTATATAGACGTGACTATTATGTATGTAATAGAGCATAACTGGTCACGTTCACCTGTTTGGCTTAATGATATAATTGAGTTTCAAATAGGGACGGGTCGCTAGCCCATCGCCTAAAATAAGAATTCCAAGTTTATTAGCATATCCCTTGGTCGCCTTTTACGTCATCCGAGGGAAAGAGATAGAGTAGTCATATTCTTTTTGTATTGGTACAGTGAACTACACGACACTTACAAATGGTTTCGTTCTATGGATAGAGTTATCTTTAATAAATTTTATTCGAAATGAATAAACTGCCTATCTACTGTGGACTACTTTTACACTAGACTAGATCTGTGTAAAAAAAAGTCTTTTCTTACTTAAGTCTAAACTCTAGACTTAAGTAACATAAGACTTTTTTCCCTAGAAATTCCTACGCAACCGTAGCACCGCGCTTAACTTAGACTATAAACACAGCATAACCTAACACTATAACATCATTCCCTCGGATTTCTTTACAAAAACCAATTCGTCAGTCCACAAATAGTGACTTCAAACCTGTCAATCCTGTACCCCTATTTCAACCTATTGTCTGTTGATCAAGACAAATGGCCGACATTCAGCCCTGGACGACAGTTTCTAACTTAATGTGGTAATTTAAAGCCAGCTGTCTTTCACTCCAACCCAGATTAGTGGTGATTGAATTGGTATTTGCTATTTGCTTAAGTGGGTTTATCTATTGTGAGCCGATAGGTTTCATTGGGTTTGGATTCGAGAGTAAAAAGTATACTTCCTACTAATACCTATTATGCTATTATGTGCCGTGTGGTTTCCGGCAACAATTAAAAAAGAACAGGACCACTCCATCTCTTTCCCGTGGATGTCGTAAAAGGCACTAAGGGATAGGCTTACAAACTTGGGATTCTTTTTTAGGCGATGGGCTAGCAACCTGTCACTATTTGAATCTCAATTCTATCATTAAGCCAAATAGCTGAACGTGTCCATTCAGTCTTTTCAAGACTGGTGGCTCTGTCTACCCCGCAAGGGATATAGATGTGACCATATGTATATAGTACCTATTGTAAACTCGAAAGTTAGTAAGTATGTCAGAATATCAGTATGGATGTTTGTTACTCTTTCATGCAAAAACTACTGAACTGGTTATGATGAAATTTGGTATGTAGGTAGCTAAAGACCCAGAATAACATATAGGCTTCTTTTTATCCCGGTGTACCCGCGGGAGTCATTCCACGCGGACGAAGTCGCTGGCGGCCTCTAGTGAAATGATATAGGTCAAATTCCTTTGGGAAAATAACATGGATGAATAACATATGTATATCTTCTTGCCATATTTTAGTTATGCTCTGATTACATACATAATAGTCAAGTCTAACATCGTCACAAGTTTATAAGCCTATCCCTAAGTCGCCTTTCATGACATCCATGGGAAAGAGATGGAGTGATCCTATTCTTTTTTGTATAGGCCCCAAGAACCACACGGCACAAGTAAACGACGTGAAATAATAGTGATCTTACTTACGATAAAATAGAGAGACAAGGTAAAAAAAACGCTTAAAGTGAATAAAAAAATTGTTAATAAAGATTATTTCTATATAAAAAAAAAAAGAAATAAATCAAGCACGTTTACTTGGCAACATAAATATTACATAACGTATCCTTTTCGAGTTCCACACAGACCGTCCTTCAGATTTGTTTGTGAAATACTTCATATTATTAAACCTGTCATTCCCTTTGTCATTCCCAAAATAAAGGACAACGTGACATAATACTTATGACGTCATCGCGTCTATTGCCGTCTTTACATCGTCCTTATGGAATGCCAGCCCATTTATTTAGCTAACACTCTTTCAATAGAATAACACCTTTATAAATGGGCCATATTATGCCGCAAACAGGAATGGTAATCACACGCACGGAGCCAGTAAATAAATAACTGTCACCAGATTTGGTCGGCTTTTACCCTCGGACTTACGGCGCTGTTGTGTAATTACGCCTTGTAAGGCGTTCTTATGTGAAATTATTTATTATTCGTTACCATACAAATACGGATGTTCTCTTTCGTAATTATTCACATTTTTATTGCGTTTTGAATGTCCATTCATTTTGTTTTAAGTACAGATTGACGTATTGATACGATTTAAAATAATTGAAACGAGAGGCGGTAAGGCTTCATTTGCCGATTGCATATTGCTGTTGATTTATTGAGTTTTCGTGATTGTGTAAATTAAAATGTAAAATTTTAACGCCGTTCATATGTTATATCAAGATTCTTACTTTCGTGGAAGCGAAAGCCACAATGACCTCCACGGCACAGTGAATAACTCTTGGCTTCGTTTTACAGCGTAAAAATGTGTACTTTTTAAAGATAATAAAATAAAATTATCTGAAGTTTTATTTTGCGTTTGGTATATATCATAAACCACTTTTATGATATATACTAAGTGTAAGTCTCTAAAAAAAAAAAATATTTCGATAAAAATCTCTTTGAAAATTCAAAAGGAACGTGCCAAAATTTGCATTCCGAAATCAAATGTTTGTATATTATGACGTAAAGGAGCGTCCGTTTTATTTTAGTATATTTTAGAATTCGAAATTCGAATTGGAACGTGACCTGGGAAGCGTGTGAGCGCGTCTTAGCGTCGGCAACAGACAGTGATTGGCAGCTGGGCTTGCCCAGCTAATCTCTGGTGTCACGCCGAGTATGGTGCCAAATGTTGGCAGCCAACATTAGCTGTTAGGGAGATTGAAAATTTTTAGAACGGTAAATGTTGTTAATGCAATTGAAGATAAATATTCTACATATTTATGTGAGGAGAAGATATTCTACTGATAAGGGCTATTTAAGCTAACAAGTCGTGAATCTTCGTAGACTTATACCAATTTTGATGTGTGTGGTATCGTACCACACACATCAAAATTGGTATAAGAGAAATAAACATTTCAACTAAATTTTATCCGCAAGTATAATTTAATTTATTTTAATCATACATGAGGCCAACTAAGATAATTATCTTTCAATACTTGCTTAATAGTAATTATTAATTTATTTCAAATAAGTAATATAATTCAAAACAAATAGACTTACAAACTATGACACGATGTCCAATTATATTTTTATAGTTAAATTGTTTTACAAATCTGGTCCGAACATTCGCCACACGTCCCGAACATTTGTCACCAATAACACTTGCTTCGGAGCGTCACTTCGGTGTCACAGAATGGAGATTACCGTCGCCCTTACCCTAAATGTCCTGTGACCAATCTAAGTGGGCCTTCCCCGCCGCTCTTGCCTCTACATAAATTTGTCCACAATGGGGAATTAGTTGGTCTGTGAGGGGTCAAATTGTATTGGTTGTATCGGTCTAGGCAACTGCATTTGACGTCTTGTGTAAGTTTAGTGTGTCGCAATTGCTTCAGTAAGCGGTTAATATGCCACTTTGTATGAGATATTAATTTTGACCTATGTTAACATCGTGACTAAAATGTAACATTGTCAAATTTATAAGTTACTCATCATCTGATACCTATATACTAAAAGACTAAGGGATAGGCTCATAAAATTGGGATTCCTCTTGCAAGCAATGGTAACCTGTCACTATTTCAATCTTAATTTCATCGTAAAGACATACAGTTGCGCTTCTGTCTTTTCAAGACTGTTGGGTCTGTCTTCCCCGCAAAGGATAAAGACGTGACTAAATGTATGTTAATGAGTATATGTTCCACGGGAAGGTATAAAACATTGAGGTTAGTTTGAGAATAAATTCAAAACGATAATTGATGAAAATATAGATTTAACAACATCTACAGTTTAGATATATCAGCTCATTATTACAATACCTATTGTCAAATTAACAAAGCATATTGGCGTCATATGAACGTCAAATTAATTTCCATAGATTACAACGGACAATGATGGACAGACAAATTAATTAGATATATATATACATATATAGCTATTATCCGTACGCTGTATCGCCGTGGGATTGTAAATATTTGGTTCGATAGTAAGTTTTATTGTAACAAGTATTAAGTTCTGTGTCCCGGTGGTTTAGGAGTTAGCTTAGTGAACTGGTCGTAGGCAGTTCGAATCCCGAAGGAACCATGATAAATTCTCCTTCGTTTAACTTTGGGTGAAATTGGGAATTTTCTGGTGCGGTAAAGTCAAAAGTAACTATTTAAACTGGTAAATTTAAAATTAAATACTGATGAATGTGACTGAAATTGGAATGGAAAGAAGCAGGGATCATCTGGAGCGATGTACCTACTCTTTGTCAAACCGTCCGGGACAGAAGCATGCAAAACTGTACATAGATATTTATATTGAATTTACTTACAAACAAGTCTTAGATGGATCTAGCTTCGGATGCGAAGAATTGATTGAGAGTCAAAAAACCCGATTACCCAAAAAAGAAGAAAGTTCGAAGTTCCATCTAGTGTCATCCTTTTAATATACTGGATTTAATACCTCTTTAAAATTACTCAACATCATCTCGATGACAACATATTACAGCGAACGAACGGTAGCGGCGAAATTGTTTTTCTTGTGTTTACATCGAAAAGTAATCTAAAGTGGGCGATTGGAGACACGACGAGTTTGCATAAAGCTGTGGACACATTGTGCGGTGAATAATATTAAATTTTTCTTGGTTTTGTAAACATTACGATCACTTTGGCGAATATTATGTGTATCAGACGTATTCAAACTAAGAGCTATTACACTTTTCCATCATCAGTTGTGTAATGCGTATCTTAGATAGCATTAATAAACACATGTTAGTTCAATTGCACTTAGTACCTACAACACTCATTAAAGTTTAAAAAATAGATATAGAATCACTTTTAAATGCATGATAATTTACATATTCTTTTTATATTTGTGGTAAATGAAAAATAAGTTTTAGAAGGACTTTAAGGAGACTCAGATGGAACTGTCATGGCCACGAACAGTTACTATTATTTTTGTACAGTCGATATTTCGTGAAAATATGATTATTTTGTCACTCACACTGCCAAAGTCTTTACCGATGGTTGCTTGTCTAATAGCTCCGGATTTTCTCACAGATTATCTCCAATGGAAAAGATTGGTAGAGAATGCCGAACATGTGCAATAAAGTTTTTAATAAATAAATAAATCAATCATAATTTTAAATGATGTCATTATGTACTCAGCCTTAAGTAACGTCTGACAATTTCACATATTCCTTCAAAATTAATGTTTGTTGTCAATCTCATTTCGTGTCATCATCATTATACGTTTATGTTACTAGCTATGTGTATTGACTTTGCTTGTAGGTATACAATCTACATATAAATTTATATTTTCTTAAATTACACGAGTAGGTACCTACTTAAAAAAAAATTACACGCAACACGTTTTGTCAAATATTTGCGCTATGTTTCGTCAAACGGACATGAAGTATAATTTAAAAAACAAAACTTTTGTTTTTGTTTAATTCTCAAATTGATTATATTTCTAATGGTCTAAGATGAGGTATAGAATGTTTTCTGATTTATTAAAAAAAGTTATAATTAAAATAATTTAATTTATGTACTCGTAACATTTTTTATTTATGAAAAAATAAACTCAAGCATTCACATATTTTTTATTGCATTATAGTATGTAAACCAACAAAATTATGTAATCACTAGTAAGTTACTTAAATAAAAAAAGGACAAATTGGCTTTATATCACGTTTAGTAGAAAAGACGTCATTCCTAATTTGGAGGTATTTCAGAAAGATAGTAATGGACATGAATAATGGTTATATATAATAACCATTTTCCATACAACCGCAATATTTACTTTTACATAATTTGATAATTAAACTTTTTTGCTATTAAATTGTTTAGGACGTTATGGCAAAAGAAACCTTGTTTAAAGGATAATAATTGTACGAGTGAAAATAAATAAGCGATGATAACCAGCCCTAAACGATAGTTCCACAAATCGCTAACAGATGGCGCTAGGAGTTCGATATCCGCTTCACGAAATACTTTAGGCGCCCGCGCGCGCACGACCAATCGGGGCCTCATTCATTTCTTTTTTTTTCATCTCCAACCTAATTCCGTTCTTATATCCGAGAATAATCGACAAAGGGGCCGTTTGCGTTCGAACTAAAGATGTTATACTCCGGCGCATCGAAAAAAACAATTTACAGCTACTTTATTCGATGTTTAACGCATTTGGACTATAGGCATTTTTTGTACGAATTCTATTATAGTAAAAATTATACGTGGTTTCTTGTCAATAACTTTTTGTATTGTCGATTGGTTTTGGTGAAAGTCAATCATTTTTATTTATAAGTTAACGGATTTTTTTTGTAATTTCAAAATGATGCTCAAGTTATTTTTCATTTACAGAAATCAGAATTTGTACTTATTTTAAGTACATTTTTAAAATATTTTAGAACAGTTATATCTCAGTTTTTCAGTAATGTCAGTTGTTAAGTATAAATAAACAGATAAATATTACAATTGCTACGGACACTCGATCAACTTCGTTCAAGTTATTCATATCATCAATCATAAGTTCAAAGCTCTTCGCAATATGGTAATGGTATAAATAGTTTAGATCCGGCCTAGTTACTTTTTTTTTCATATTACATAAAGTATGTGTTCCTATTCTTTCTACATATTATATTATGAAAGTAGGTATAAAATAGGGGATTGTGTAAAAAAAATAGAAGTTTAAATGATTTTTATAATAACATTCAATTGATTAAAAAATTAAATTACCACTCATAATCCGAATTTACTAATTACAGATGTGTTTTTTTTTCGTGTACTATATAACACAACCGTCACGTATTTTATAATTAAGAGTAGGCAGATTTATTACTTAAAAGAATGTATGAGAAAAGGGAAGTTAACACATACTTCCATTTTTTTTTTCGCTTGATAACCATTTGTAGGCATGTAAATATCTATTATAATAATGAGAAAAAGTTAAAGTAGTCTAGTTGGAATCGAACCCAGAGACCCGGACGGGCTAACAACTAAATCACTAAGTCCATAATAACGATTCTTCATCCAATTTACCCACCGAACTACCAAGTAATAGGTTCTCCGTTTGGTAATTGCTGTTTATTATAGGCACATGGAAATAATTAGTGATGATTAAGTTCATTATGTTCAGCTGAATAGAAATAGGACAGATATTCTCTGTGAAAAGGCAATAGACCGATGTTCATAATTACAGATACAATTTTATTATTTACCATCACCGAACGAAAATGTGGTAATCAAAATATTGATAACCGAATATTTTCATTACTAACGAATATTTAATTGAATATCATTTTATTAATGTACGAGATTTACTCGGTTTTTATCTGTTGTACAATTAATTTTTAATATTGAACATATTATACGTAATTTAATTGTAAAATTGTAAGACAATTAAAAAAATAACAACTTGCGAAATTACGTTCCAATTTTTTAATAATTTGAACATTAAACTAATGTAAAAACTGAAATAGTTTAAATGTAAGACATTTAAACGAGATGAAACTTTTATTTTATAGTCCTTGTTCGATTCTTTGTGATCGTTATGGAAAATGGTATTGTCTGATTGGCCTAGGCTGGATAATCCTTGAATGTTTAACTATATAGGTAGGTAACTATACTATGAGTTAATGATAGAATAATGTTATAACGTCTGTATTCCATAAAACAGCTTAGGAGTTAGGTAAATATTGCGAATCGCAGAAAAGGTACTTATATACTCATTCCCAAAAACTGCCGACTACACAAAAAGATACATTACATACTTATAGAGCAAGCGGAAAATAACAGCATCCCGAAATTTGTACGCAACAATACCAGCAATAAAATAAAAAAAGAGCAATTCGGGACTTTTAAAACCAATTTGTTCCTGTTTTATGAAAGCGGTTAACGCATCAAACAATGAGCGAAAGTATTGTGTTTTTATATCACTTAGGTTTAATCGCTGCCAACGATAACTTTTTTATTGGCCATCGTAAAGAACCTGCGCATCTCGAGATCACTTTGAGCCTATGCCTTATCGAATTCGATTTTTAATCTCGAGGGCTCAAAAAAGCCGGGCGTAATTAAGACTATAAAATTTGTAATTTGTAGTTTACGACTCAAAAATTGTGATGTAATCAAAGATTTGTCTGTGACGAATGGCGAGAAGTGTTGTTATGTTATTTGATTGAAGATGTTACGGGAATACTGTAGCTTAGTATGGGCTTAAATATAATTTACAGAATCTTTAAAAAATAAGGCGTTATACCTATTTAGTTATTTTTGAGTTTAACACAGTCCGAGAATGTTGATTGGAGAAACTTTATTTCTAGGTATTGGACTCGAAAATAATATCAAAAGAGCTATCACAGCACTGATAATTGTGAATGCACATGCTGTGCCAAATAACACAGTGAGTAAAGATAAAGAAAAAAATCAGTCAAGTGTCGAAAGAAAAATACATGTTATTCACAAGGATGCCATACTCATTTCACATACAAATTAAGATGACAACCTCTAATTATACAACATATAATAATCTCTCGGTGTAATGACAGGTCAAAAGACGCAATTATCATTGAAGAATAAATCGCATTGTTATTTCAGTAATTAGGGACGTTTTTGTATCAATGACATTGTCTTTCTGGGAATTGTTTGTCTAACACGTGGGAGTTTGTAGCTTTTGGATGCATGTGTCGACCTCGACTCGAGTTAAATTAACCGGAAACTTAAGGGGATAGTTAAGATTCCGTACAGGTCTGTTGCAGTCACTCAGAAAGTTAAACATGCCACCCTGATATTTACAAACTTTGGACAGAAATAGATGACGAAAACAATAAGATGCAACTGAAATGGCTGGATAATCTGGAATTTCCTTTTAAGATGTTGGTCCTATCGGAATTTAAATTTCTTGAATTAACTTCAAAAATGTAACCAGATTCAAAATAGAAATAGTATTTCTAATAACAGGGACAAGTGTCAAGAACGAGCTTATCTCCATGAATGATGTTATAAAAAATATGAAAAGTCACTTCAGAAACGATAAATGGAAACAACAAATGTTTCTATTAACAGTAGCCGATAATGTATTCGATAAGGTTGAATCCTATTAGAAACAGGATAGTATTACATAACAATGGCGGGATGACGATGCATAGAACTGTCAAGGCGCAAACAAAAACTCGTCCCGATGTTAGTCAGGAAAAAGAATAACTTGTAGTGTGTAAGAATAGCCGGGATGTAAATTACGTAAAAACTGAATATAAACGGGCGGGTCTAGTATCTTTTGATAGTATAATGGGGTCGTGCGTGCTGCGGATGGAGACCCAGGGATCGCGCGGGTGGTCCGCCGCAGTCGTACTATTTAAATATTTTTTTCTTATTATTTGCCATAGCCGTTTGGTGATTTATATTTGTTTAACACGGAGGTGTTGGAGCAACAACGCATGATTTGTTTACTTACCAATAAACCAAACCCTAAACTGTTAACCCCAAAAAAGTTATTATATACTGACCGCTTATGTTGATTTATTGCATTCAAATTTATCTCGCTCAATATTTGTTATGTTAGTTAGATCATCGTAATGTATATTGACATGCTAATTGAGGAAAACAAAACGTTTCCTTATTTCGTCCCCGTATCCAATTACCGAAGCCGATGAATCACAATTG
The DNA here is from genome assembly GCF_032362555.1 of Amyelois transitella. NCBI lineage: Eukaryota > Metazoa > Arthropoda > Insecta > Lepidoptera > Pyralidae > Amyelois > Amyelois transitella. Next base: position 11,698,440 of record NC_083509.1, read on the forward strand.
TTACAATTATCCAATCCAATTGGAATTTGAGGAATTAGGAGCAAATTAACAATTAGCGAAGTTCTGAAAGAATCGAGATTATCTGCTTACTGAGTTATCAAGTTTATTAAATTTCTAAGCTGTCGAAGCAATCAATTTGGATGATGTTTTAACAAATCTTATCGTAGCACCCTTTCGTAATTGAACAAATCATCGTCAATTTAAGACGGTCGTTCTCTCGTTAGTTTATCTAAAGCAAATAAACATGTTTGTTGGTTATTGGATTCCTCAGCAACAAAATGTTCGTTGGTAACGTTCGTTTCAATAGAGACGTCTGAATGGGGCATTATGTGGATTTCTCCGAGTGTCAGGTTCACTGACTCGAATTATTGTGGATCGGTTTGGTTGCGTAAGTGATTGTGTTTCACATTAAGGAGTTTCCTTTTATTGACTTATTACCGCTCGCTGTTGGCTTGTTTATTTTTCAAGTCGCAGAGATAATTTTACGAATCTTTCGGTTGATAAAAGTTTTTTAATGTCTGACATTATGCGATTAATATTTTAATGAGAGATGTTGCGAATTGAATTATCGTCATCAATCCTATTCATAATTTGAACCGGTATTTACACGAACCCGTATAAATCATCATCAATTGTCACAATTTGTAATTCACATTTCAGTTTTGCAATTCAATGCCGATTGAATTCCCTTTTTAATGTCCATTTTCGAATCGCATTCACATTTAAATTTCTCTCTGCCATTGCACCGGCTCTGGCAAATACAATAATCCCGAAAACAATTAACGGGAACGCTACCCGCACTGCCGAATATTGATATGGTATAACCGCGTCCCATTACACGCAAACACAGCCTACCAAACCGCAATGCGATGTAAATCCACCACAGCCGCCTCACAACTCCAAAACACAACACTTACGTTGATCGAAGAAGCAGCGGTCCAGACCATTCATAACGTTGATAACAACCGCATAGTGCACTAAACACAATTATGTTACGTTCACAAGCACTTAGTGACGTCACACTCAAAACAAATCACAGTATGCGTTCTCACTCGGGCACTGCACAACGTCAGGGCGGGTGCTGGGGTAGCGGGAGTTTGTTAGACGTGTTGCCCGTTCGGCCGTCGGCGCGCGACTGAATTGCGCGCGGCTCCGGGAACAAGTGGGGAGGGGGAACGGGAGGGGGTGCGTGCGTTCGGAATCCACTTCCCACGTGCTCGGCAGCCGTCCTTTTCTTGCGGGATGGGTTAGCTTTTAAAAAGCACGTCGACGCATCGATACGCCGGCCGTTTCAGTGTTAACCTTGTTTATATGCACTGCAGCTAATAATAACTGGCGAATAACACTTCAAGTGCGCGCTTGTTATTTTTTTTTTCTTTATTGTATGTTACAGTTAAGTGCAGTTTGTTTGTTTTTAAGTTTCCGATATACACTCGAATGCATCTTGAGGATTTACGCAGGTAATTTGTTAGCGAGAGCATGGAGAATGATTTTGTATTGTTTGTATAAAGGCTAACTTACGAGACTCATTCATAAATTGTTTGTAAACAAAATGTAGTAGCGTGGTAAACGTAAGCCTTTGTTATATAACGGCAGGTATTTTAGCGTTGTCTTTTATTTTGATCTGCCTTTTCCTGATGTGTTTTTCTCTTCGTACCGTGTGATTCAGGGACCAATAAAAAAAAACCACTCCTTTTCTTTCCCATGGATATCGAAGGCGACTAAGCGATAGGCTTATAAACTTGGTATTCTCTTTTTTAGGTGATGGGCTAGCGATCTGTCACTATTCGAATCTGAATTCTATCATCAAGCCAAAAGCTGAACGTGGCCTATTAGTTTTTGGACTGACTGTTAGCTCTTTCTACCCCGTAAGGGATATAGACGTGACTTTATATATGTGTGTATGTATTTTTTTATGTTTCAGCTATAATCCCTGGGGTTTTTAAGGCAGGCTTATTATGGTTTAACTATAATTACCTAAGTTGTGAAATATTTGTCAGTTTAAACAGACATAGACAGATAGATAGACAATTTTTATTATAAACTTCGATTCTATTTCATAACTGCGACCAAAATGATATTATTATCTACAAAAATTATAATTTACTTCTAACATAAAACAAATTTATGTGTGTATTCTGTATATTAAAAAATCTTGAAAAGTTAAAGTTCTCACTCTTATATGATTATGCATTTAAATATTTTAGCAATTAATTATTTAAGAGAATAAATAAATTTAACTGATTTTATTACAAATAAAAATAAATGGACCAATATAACGTGAGCATTTTCTCTTTGAAAAAATAAAGTGAGAGTTTAGAAAAAGATTTAATTACATTTGGTAAAAACTGGCGATAAGTTGGTTTATAAGTTTGATTAAGAAAAAAAAACGTGTATTTTATATTTGTAAATTGTTAAAAATTGTCCCGTTTTATGAAAATTTGTTTTAATAAAAGGTCAAGTCAAGAGTACCCGAAACCGCTGACCTTGCCTGAAGAGAGTTAAGAATGTGGATGAAGCGAAAGAAGTATGCAAGGATCGTGGCATCATAATTTATAAATAGCTTTTTCTAACACCACAAAGCAATAAATAACCATTTTCTTCAACATCCCAACATCACGTCAACGAGTCACCATTAAAAAAGAATAGTATAGATAACTTGTATCAAGGAATCGTAAGACAAAAGGGTGGTAAGGGTGTAGACAGACGTACAAAAAAGTTAATGCGTTTCCTAAAATGCTATTTCGGTGGTTGGACACACCGCCTTATCAGCTTGTCTGTCACTGTACGGATATTTTACTTTTTACTTACAAACTTAGAACGGTTGAGTCATAGAAATGTAATGCTTTTGAGGAAAAATAAGGGAGCATATTGCTTTGTATGATCATATGTACAAGTATGTCACGTCTCACCCTTACGGGATAGACAGGGCTTATAGTCACAAAACTCGAAGAGTGGAATCCGATATGGTACAGCGTGTGTTGAAGTGAGTTTACATTTTATAGTCTACTAGCTATTGCCTACGACTTCGTTCGCAATAAAAAGTTGTTCTTTATCAAGGCCCACTCAATCGCTATAACAACACAGTTTTTTTTGCATTCATAATATTAGTAGAGATAGGGTAGTAGCTTACATAAAAAAATAAACAAAATGCTGACATACCAAAAACATAAAATGAATAAACTAAATATAAATATACGTCATATTAGAATTATTCATCAAAATGACGACCGGTCAGATTTTCGAGATAAATCATACACAGTACCTACAACACATTTCGTCGAAAAATTAAGAAACATAACCCGCCTACTACATATATTTTTTTTTCTAAAAAAAACCAATACTGCGCCATATGTAGAACGATATATCAAACCTGTCAGTTTTTCTTGTGCATATCTCCAAAACAATTCACACCGAAACATCCGGTACAAATTACTAATGAATGGATGTAACAAACAGATTTTTTTTTGCTATACACTTTATATGTATAGAGTACAAAGAAGTTTTTTTATGATTAGTGTCTATTGTGATTAAAATTAAGGTGTTATTGTTAATTTGACAGTTACCCAACTAATGTCAGGGTTGATCAGTTTTTTTTTTAATATAAATAAAAATAAATAAAAGTAATTTCTTTCGGATTACACGAATCCAAATTAACAATACTTTTGTAATATAAATTTTTTTTAAATAAAAATATTATAAGATCGTTTTTTAATTGAAAATCCAAAAAAAAAGATACAAAATAATCTAAAATATAGTTATAAGTTAATAAACTACTTTTTACTTTACTTCAAGTTTATAAGCCTACCCCTTAGTCGCCTTTTACGATATTCATGGGAAAGAGATGGATGGTGGTTTTATTCTTTTTTATATTGTATCTACTGTTGGTAAGTTAAATAAATAAATAAAAAAAATTACTCCATGCGTCAATAAACATTTTTATGTTTTTTAACATTAACTAGTTAGGTACGTAAAAGCTTGTGAAAATTACCCTAACTTTGGTACTAGTTTGGTTCCAAACTTATTGTGCACTTAGCCGAGTAAATTCTTACTTAACGTAACTTATCCGCTGAAGTGTGGTAATGCATTTAAGAGTAAATTTAAAATCCATCCTGTAAGTTCTGCTTACATACAAGTATATTACGTGTTTATCCCTTCCGGAGTAGACAGAACCAACAGTGTCGAGTGCTACGTTTGCTTTGATGGAGATATTAAAAATTATAGTCTGTTTCTTGTTTGTTGGGATTCTTTGTTTAGGCGATGGGCTAGCAACCTGTCACTATTTGAATCTCAATTCTATCATAAAGCCAAAGAGCTGAACGTGGCCATTCAGTCTTTTCTGGAGCAGGAACTCCTCTCCAGAGTGATGAGGCTACAATATGAACTAAAGTCATGAGGAAGAAGAATATTTGCCTGGAATGTGTACAACCAATAATAGATCCCCCCTACCTACCCCTTTGAGAAAGAGGCGTGATTTTATGTAGATAAGTATGTATAAAATAAGAAAGCACCATCCAAAGTCTTAATAGAATTAATTATGCTGTCAAAAAACGTGAGACGCCATACAATACAGATCGCATACATTATAGGTATATATCACAATTTGTAGTGTAATCTACCGGAACGCATGCTATATATCACAAAGGGCCGTGCACATCGAACCGTAGCGATGGATTCGATCGACTGCGACCAAAGCGGAACGAACGAGTTTAAACTATCGAATAGATTCGATGAAGATACTCGTACGCAATCGGATATTTTTGAATTTGATAATGGAACGCATAATGCGAATGCAATAAACATACATACATACATAAAATCACGCCTCTTTCCCGGAGGGGTAGGTAGAGACTACCTCTTTCCACTTGCCACGATCTCTGCATACTTCCTTCGCTTCATCCACATTCATAACTCTCTTCATGCAAGCTCGGCGGTTTCGGGTACTTTTGCAATAAATTAGGTAAAAAATGCCGAGTGGTTCCCGACACATTAGAATAGAAACACTCCATCACTTTCTCACGGATGTCGTAAAAGTCGGCTAAGTAATAGGCTAGTTCGGCATTCTAGTTTTAGGCGATGGACTAGCAACCTGTCACTGTTTGAATCTCAATTCTATCATTGAGCCAAACAGCGGAACGTGGCCTAGCAATCTTTTCAAGACTGTTGACTCTGTCTACCCCGCAAGGGTAATAGACGTAATTATTTTGTATGTATGTATGTAACTAATGACACCATAATGTTTTTATACACATCAACATTTTGAGATCTATTTGACAGTTTTACAACGGACTGAAAACTGCGTGCGATGCAAAACAATGACAATCGTCGCCTTGCATCAATCATCAATCTTTTCATGCAGCCTCTCACTTTTGACCTGACCTTATAGAATTGTTTTCGTTGAATATTAGTTTCAGATTACAAAGGTGAATTTTTTTTTCTAAGAAATTAAATATTGACATAAAGTAGATCGTGACTCGATACTGACAGCCTAGAAATTTGGAGGTAACGTTTGATTCATGTGTCAGAAAGCTGATACTCTTACGGAACACAGTTTCAGATAACAGCTAACTAGTTTAAGAACAAACAAAAAAAGATATAAGAGTAGTTTTTAATATGCCGTACATTAAAAAAAACCGTTTTTGATCGTAGCTAGCGCACGGTCGTTTCTGCAAATTTCACTTCTTCACATTCTTTCATCTTCTTATTCACATTTTCAAGACAAAAAGAGACTCATTCTTTTTTACCAAATGTCAATTATTAATTTATAATAAGGAATAGTTTTAAATGTTTTTTTTCCCTTTAATTTATGTTTTGTCATTAACACAGAATACTTAGTGAATAATAAACGTTATCAAAATGTGAATATGATTATTTAAATTGATAAAGCGTAACTACCTATGTGAATGAAGCGAAGGAAGTATGCAGAGATCTAGGCAAGTGGAAAGATGTAGTCTTTGCCTACTCCTCCGGGAAAGAGGCGTGATTTTATGTATGTAAGTATGCATGTTTATTGCATTCGCATTATGCATTCCATTAACAAATTTAAAAATATCCGATTGCGTACGAGTATCGATACGAGTGATGTGAAAAATTTTAGCAGCCATAGACATCTCCCTCGTCTTCTCGCACCGTGGCGTCCATTGATAACTGTCAGACTCGATGAACCGTAATGCAGAATATTTAGATGTAAAGGCCCCAACACACGGGCGATCGATCGCGGTAATCACATTAAACACAGCATTGTCATCCGAATAACGTAAGGATACGCGAGGGATTCGCCCTTCATAGTTGGTATTAGGGTTGTCAGCGTAGATAAAGCCGTGGAGATAGTTTGGTTTTCAACGGCGAATAAAAACGTCATGAGGAAACCTGCATATTGCACAACATGACTGACCCAATCCAGGATCCATGGTCAAGTGGGTACTCCTCCCCCTCCCCTCCAGTGGTGGAGATGTTACCGGGACTACAGCCAGGAGGAAGAAGATGGTTTGGTTTTCGTTACCTGTCCGGTTTTTGCAAGTTTTATATTTCGAAATTCGAGTGGAGACTTTCGTCGCGTTCAAGAACGAGCAGGCGCAGATTGTTTAAACATACATATATATATACATATGGTCACGTCTATATCCCTTGCGGGGTTAGACAGGGCCAACAGTCTTGAAAAGACTGAATGGCCACGTTCAGCTATTTGGCTTAATGTAAGAATTGAGATTCAAATAGTGACAGGTTGCTAGCCCATCGCCTAAATAAGAATCCCAAGTTTGTAAGCCTATCCCTTAGTCGCCTTTTACGACATCCATGGGAAAGAGATGGAGGGGCCTATTCTTTTTTGTACTGGTGCCGGGAACCACACGGCACTACTTGTTTAAACTAAGTCATAAAATTCTCAACGATGCAGGGTGTTCGGCGTTTTTACCTAAGTGCTAGGTCAGACTGGTAAGTCTGTCTGGCTAATAAATATAGATAAATATATCAGAACAAATTACATCGATTCAGCTAACCCAATAGTAATAGTAAGTTCCTAATTTCTAAATTAAGTTCGTAATAGTAAGTTCCATACATACATACATACATAAACTCACGCCTCTTTCCCTGAAAAAATAAAAATACATAGAAAAAACTGAAATACATAGACATCCAAGACTAAGGTCAGTCATAATAATTTTATTTTTCCATCATTATCATCATCTCGGAAATCGAACCCGGGACCTTTTGCTTCAGAGGTAAAAATCCAACCACTAGTCTCATACACAACAGGCCTTCATCAGTTTTAGCAACGTGACAACCCTAGTCAGAATTAAGTTATTGTCGAGTTTATTGCACTAATGTGTGGGGTTAAGCCGTAGGGCGAAGATGTCGAATTGGGAAAGTCATGAATCTAATTATTAGATTCGTTATAAGTGTCTAAATTAACACGTGTGACGCTGGGTTGGTGAAGACTTCAGTTCGTGTCAACTTCATTATCAGAAAATTAAACTTAGGTAGAGACAGTAAGCGGCAGATATTTTTTTTGCAACCTTTGACCAAATTTTTTGACTAACTTCCAAGTCTGCCAGCGAAGATTCTAGAAGGCAATAAGTTGTAAATCAACTCAAATTTCAAACGAAGAATTTGCACAAAATTACATGATATATGAAATGGAAAACAATCTGTTCACAAAACTAAATGTAGCAATTTCCGAACCGATAGAGAGAGCTAGAGAATTCGAGATTACTTTAATTTTCGACTTCTTACTACCCTCAATGAAATTCAATTACAATATGTCGGAGTCATTCGGCTCCGAGACGCGGCGCCGCGCGGACGTCACATGCAAATGTTGCAAATAAGAAAACGCGACGAATTTTTATTTCCTCACATTTATTATGCGTTGCGACGTGCTGTTGACGCCGCGATGATTGTATCGCACCGAACGTCTATTCGATTTTTGCATAACGGACGCTTTCCTGATTTGAGGTTTGGAGTTATTTGGTGGTTAAGAGAAATATTTAAACTGCTGGAACTGAAATACACATTCACACGATATTCTTTTATATTTCTGTCATTGTAGATGCTAAAAATACAAACTATTTGTGACAAGTGGTTACCGAAACTATAAATGCCAATCACATCAACTCTCTCTCTCTCCACAGGAGTATTTCGGGGCCTGGGGTCCGCCTTCCGACTTTTCTCTCTCAACTTGTTACAGTTTTCAGCGTCCTCAGTTATCAGTTAATTGTTACGCAACTATACTTACTTATTTATACAAAATGGCTGGTGTCTCAGTACCTGTAAAGACAAAAAATTGTTAGTATGTATCATGAAAACAAAAGTTTAATAAGGCACTTAAGCAGACGATGAAGGAACCGCTGATTTAAATTATTACAATTGTAGTTATGCACCAATCCGTGAAATCTTTGCGCGATTTAGACTCCTCGCTGCTATTGGCCGAGCGCGTTAATAAGTATCTTCGCGATGATTGGCAGTTGGCGTGTGACGTAAGTGATGTCGCCACAGATTAACTGTCCAACTAACTCCATCTCTTTCCCATGGATGTCGTAAAAGGGGACTAAGGGATAGGCTTACAAACTTGGGATTCTTTTTTTTGGGCTAGCAACCTGTCACTATTTGAATCTCAATTCTATCATTAAGCCAAATAGCTGAACGTGACCCTGCGGTCTTTTCGAAATTATGGATTCTATCTACCTCGTAAGGGAAAAAGACGTCACCATATGTACGTATTGAGCCAATATACCTAGATGAAATTTGGCAGAAAAATGTATTGTAACGGGGCAACGGGAGATAAGGGTTTTTTTTACACGCGGGCGGAGCTTCGGGCGCTCTCTAGTAAGTATATGTGTGTCTGTATGAATCATTTCTCAGTAAGTCTGTTATGCTCGAGGCTTTGTTATTCGTATCATAATTGGGCACCACAGATGTGGATATATTAGAATACTTGACCCCCAGGTCGTTGCGTATTGTAAGCAATTACCGATTGACGTATCGCATAATCTTATTTCTTTATGGACTTCGGCATCGTTTTGTGAGAAACGTGTTGCGGTACATACATACATACATACGGTCACGTCTATATCCCTTGCGGGGTAGACAGAGCCAACAGTCTTGAAAAGACTCAATGGCCACGTTCAGCTATTTGGCTTAACGATAAAATTGAGATTCAAATAGTGACAGGTTGCTAGCCCATCGCCTAAAAAAAGAATCCCAAGTTTGTAAGCCTATCCCTTAGTCGGTTTGTCCGTCACTGTTCGAACGTGTTGCGGTATGAGTTTAACTCACGCACCAAGTTCAATTTTCATGCCGTGTGGTTTTGTGTGCGTTAATGGGTGTCGTAAAAGGCGACTAAGGGACATGCTTTTACACTTGGGATTCTTTTAGTGGGCGGGCGAACAAACTGTCACTATTTGAATCTCGATTCTATCATCAAGACGAACAGCTGTACGTGGCCTATCAGTCTTCAAGACTGTTGGCTCTGTCTACCCAGCAAGAGATAGGTAATTATCATTATTTTACACGGCTTCATCGTCCAGCAAAGCTCTGCGCTCGTTTTGTAAACACGCTGTTATTTATTTAATACATACATACATAAAATCACGCCTCTTTCCCGAAGGGGTAGGCAGAGACTACCTCTTTCCACCTGCCACGATCTCTGCATATTTCCTTTGCTTCATCCACATTCATATAACTCTATTCGTGCAAGCTCGGCGGTTTCGGGTACTTTTGACCTGACCCTTTACCAGGACGTCCTTAATTTGATCAAGATATGTTCGTCTAGGTCTTCCCACTCCGACCTATGTATTTATTTAATACATACATAAAATCACGCCTCTTTCCCGGAGGGGTAGGCGATAGGATTTACTTAATTATTATTGTTAATTTTGGTTCAAATAATCGTGGACACACAGACATACATGGAGAAACTATAATGGTTCCTTTAGTTCAGTTTAGTTTCAGGGTGAGTATGTGAGTACAAAATACTGGTTTGCCAAAAAAACGATAGAGGAATCCAGAGAAAGGCAGGAACAAACACAGGCCATTTGTTCCCGGGACACGGCGATAAGGAAATGGGTCAGAACCGTTCCCAAGTAGCTCCTTCGGGAACTCTGATGCGATAATTTTAATGACTTTCACTTTGACGCAGACGCAGAAACTATACGCCTTTGGGAATTTATAGTGTTTAACGTGTGCCGTGTGGTTTTCGGCACTTTTTAATAGAACTTCTTCAATTTTTTTTTTTTCATGGATATCGTAAAAGGCCACTAAGGGATAGGTTTACAAACTTGGGATTATTTTTTAGGCGATGAGCTAGAAACGTGTCACTGTTTGAATCTCAATTCTATCATTAAGCCAAATAGCTGAACGTGATCAATCAGTCTTTTCAAGACTGTTGGCTCTGTCTGCCCCGCAAGGGATGTAGACGTGACCATATGTATGTATGTATGAAATATTGACAAAATGATCATAATAATACAGAGCCTTATTTAAAATATATGTACTAAGGTATGTAATTCCGACGCCTTAATAGGTAGATATGTGTTCCTTGAATCCCCAAGTTTCATGTAAAATAAGTAGGCCCGCAAAAAATAAACGCGAATACTCTTCCTTACCTTTGCAAAAAACCTCACAAAAGAGTATAAAACAACAGCTAATTTCTCATAATAAACTATTGCAATAACACGGTTCACATACATTACAAAAACTTTTGATATTTATTTACAAAAGTAAAGAGAAATCAGGGTAGTACGCCCCGCTACGGAAACTTGTATTCGACGTAGGAAAATGTATATTTTGCTGCAAGTTTGTCTAAGTTGCGAGTTGCACTGAGCGAGCAACGCGGGGTGAGGATACAGTGAACAGGCTGAAGCGATTAGTTTAATAAGAGTAGTATAGAGGCAGTAACAACGACCCCGAATCATAATGGCGGTCTGTGCAACTGGGAACACACAAAGAAGATTAGTATGAAACCAAAATGAATGTAGGTGTCTAGTAACTAAACTAGGTCTCTCGAAACGGTTTCCTTATCAGTATAAGCTATCGTTGATAAGAATGTTCTTATAGAATATTTGGTAAAGCATTATAGTTGTATGTTTATTAATTATGAAAAATGGAAAACCTTTGATTGCACTTAAATTATAACAAAAAAAAAACTTATCCTAAACATTAACGCATTACAAGAACATTCCTTGTGGTATTAAGTCCATCTGTTGCACATTTTACGTGCATAAAGTTTAAAAAAATAAATAATTAAAATTCCATGAAGGGAGAATTTGTTACGAAGAAGTAGGAAATAATATAGAAAAATTGAAAATTTGAATTCGATTTTGTGAGACTCGGGAAATTGAACGGTCGCAATATATCAAAAACAGAATAACGTAAGTAGTAAACGTATAATTCTGCAAGGAGTCAAATATGGAGTGATGTTCTTAAAATTTTATAGAAATAAGAAAAAAAAAAAAAACAATTTCAAATTTGCTTCACAATTCTTAAAAAAAAATCAATCTTATTTATTAATTGCTTTACCTATCTGTCAATAACCCCGCTCCTTCAAGCACAATGCTCTCACCCTAATCCAAGTATCTCTTTTCTTTACAAAACTAGAGCGCAGTGTTCCAAACGTCTAAGTGAAACCCTTCTTAGCGATGCTTTTGACAACAAAAGTTGCAGTTTTTAAGCATTACCGACATGAGTTTTGTCGTTAGATTTAAACTATTTAGTTTATCCTTTTGTTGCTTCAGCGGATCGCGTTGATATTACAAAGTTTTTCATGCAAATGTTTGTTCGAATTGAGTTTTTCTGACCGAAGAAAATACTTGGTTGAATATGATTTTTTTTTGTTACATTTTGCTAGTAACTAGGTGAATTTTATATTAAAAAATAATATATTTATATTATAAATAATAATATATAAAATTCTCCTAGTGTCGTTGAATTCTCAAGAGTCGAGTATCATACTTGTGCGTGTGATTCTATCATCAAGCCAAACAGCTGTACGTGGCCTATTAGTCTTTTAAAGACTGTTGGCTCTGTCTACCCTGCAAGGGATGATTTTCATTATTTACACGGCTTCATCGTCCAGCAAAGCTCTGCGCGCGTTTCGTAAACACGCTGTTATTTATTTAATACATACATAAAATCACGCCTCTTTCCCGGAGGGGTAGGCGATAGGATTTATTTCATTATTATTGTATATTAGGGATAGGCTTACCAACTTGGGATTCTTTTTTAGGCGATGGGCTAGCAACCTGTCACTATTTGAATCTCAATTCTATCATTAGGCCAAATAGCTGAACGTGGCCATTCAGTCTTTTCAAGACTGTTGGCTCTGTCTACCCCGCAAGGGATATAGACGTGACCATATGTATGTATGTATTATTGTTAATCTTGCTTAAAATAATAAAGCTGGAGACATACATGGAGAAACTATATGTTCAGTTTAGTTCCAGGGTAAGTATGTGAGTACAAAATACTGGTTTGCCAAAAAAAACGGTAGAGGAATCCAGAGAAAGGCAGGAACAAACACAGGCCATTTGTTCCCGGGACACGGCGATAAGGAAATGGGTCAGAACCGTTCCCAAGTAGCTCCTTCGGGAACTCTGATGCGATAATTTTAATGACTTTCACTTTGACGCAGACGCAGAAACTATACGCCTTTGGGAATTTATAGTGTTTAACGTGTGCCGTGTGGTTTTCGGCACTTTTTAATAGAACTTCTTCAATTTTTTTTTTCATGGATATCGTAAAAGGCCACTAAGGGATAGGTTTACAAACTTGGGATTATTTTTTAGGCGATGAGCTAGAAACGTGTCACTGTTTGAATCTCAATTCTATCATTAAGCCAAATAGCTGAACGTGATCATTCAGTCTTTTCAAGACTGTTGGCTCTGTCTGCCCCGCAAGGGATGTAGACGTGACCATATGTATGTATGTATGAAATATTGACAAAATGATCATAATAATACAGAGCCTTATTTAAAATATATGTACTAAGGTATGTAATTCCGACGCCTTAAGAGGTAGATATGTGTTCCTTGAATCCCCAAGTTAAATGTAAAATTAGTAGGCCCGCAAAAAATAATCGCGAATACTCTTCCTTACCTTTGAAAAAAACCTCACAAAAGAGTATAAAACCACAGCTAATTTCTCATAATAAACTATTGCAATAACACGGTTCACATACATTACAAATGAATGTGGACGAAGCGAAAGAAGTATGCAGAGATCGTGGCAAGTGGAAAGAGGTAGTCTCTGCCTACCCCTCCGGGAAAGAGGCGTGATTTTATGTATGTATGTATGTACATACATTACAAAAACTTTTGATATTTATTTACAAAAGTAAAGAGAAATCAGGGTAGTACGCCCCGCTACGGAAACTTGTATTCGACGTAGGAAAATGTATATTTTGCTGCAAGTTTGTCTAAGTTGCGAGTTGCACTGAGCGAGCAACGCGGGGTGAGGATACAATGAACAGGCTGAAGCGATTAATTTCATAAGAGTAGTATAGAGACAGTAACAACGACCCCGAATCATAATGGCGGTCTGTGCAACTGGGAACACACAAAGAAGATTAGTATGAAACCAAAATGAATGTAGGTGTCTAGTAACTAAACTAGGTCTCTCGAAACGGTTTCCTTATCAGTATAAGCTATCGTTGATAAGAATGTTCTTATAGAATATTTGGTAAAGCATTATAGTTGTATGTTTATTAATTATGAAAAATGGAAAACCTTTGATTGCACTTAAATTATAACAAAAAAAAACTTATCCTAAACATTAACGCATTACAAGAACATTCCTCGTGGTATTAAGTCCACCTGTTGCACATTTTACGTGCATAAAGTTTAAAAAAATAAATAATTAAAATTCCATGAAGGGAGAATTTGTTACGAAGAAGTAGGAAATAATATAGAAAAATTGAAAATTTGAATTCGATTTTGTGAGACTCGGGAAATTGAACGGTCGCAATATATCAAAAACAGAATAACGTAAGTAGTAAACGTATAATTCTGCAAGGAGTCAAATATGGAGTGATGTTCTTAAAATTTTATAGAAATAAGAAAAAAAAAAACAATTTCAAATTTGCTTCACAATTCTTAAAAAAAAATCAATCTTATTTATTAATTGCTTTACCTATCTGTCAATAACCCCGCTCCTTCAAGCACAATGCTCTCACCCTAATCCAAGTATCTCTTTTCTTTACAAAACTAGAGCGCAGTGTTCCAAACGTCTAAGTGAAACCCTTCTTAGCGATGCTTTTGACAACAAAAGTTGCAGTTTTTAAGCATTACCGACATGAGTTTTGTCGTTAGATTTAAACTATTTAGTTTATCCTTTTGTTGCTTCAGCGGATCGCGTTGATATTACAAAGTTTTTCATGCAAATGTTTGTTCGAATTGAGTTTTTCTGACCGAAGAAAATACTTGGTTGAATATGATTTTTTTTTGTTACATTTTGCTAGTAACTAGGTGAATTTTATATTAAAAAATAATATATTTATATTATAAATAATAATATATAAAATTCTCCTAGTGTCGTTGAATTCTCAAGAGTCGAGTATCATACTTGTGCGTGTGTTTAATTTTTGTAATACACACTCTTTTGATTACATTATAAACGATTTTTTTTTAAACCTGGAATCCTGTTTAAGGAAATGATAAAATAGCTCACGTTGCATACTTAAAAATATGATATTGGAATGAAATAGAGAAAATGATGAAAAAAATCCTTATGTCCTCCGTATCCGTAAGTCAGCATGTAAATAATGTAACACACAGACATGTAACAACACAAGAAAAATAAATTTAAGAAATCCAAACGGCTGCAAGTCCGCAAAAGCTAATGTAATATTACTTTCATGCAGTCATGTTAGGGAGATTGAGTAAATGTTGTTAATGCAATTGAGGATAAATATTCACCATATTTATGTAAGCAGAAGATATTTTACTGATAAGAGCTTGTGCCGTGTGGTTCCCAGCACCAGTACAAAAAAGAATAGGACCACTCCATCTCTTTCCCGATGTCAAAAAGGCGACTAAGGGATAGGCTTACAAACTTGGAATTCTTTTTAAGCGATGGGCCAGCAACCTGTCACTAGTTGAATCTCAATTCTATCATTAAGCCAAATAGCTGAACGTGGCCATTCAGTTTCTCAAGACTGTTGGCTCTGTCTACCCCGCAAGGGATATAGACGTGACCATATGTATGTGTGTATGTATGTATTGGCTGTAAGTCTCACAGCTGTTTTAGAATTCACGTGAAAATGCACAAACCAACGTGTTAATGCTTAAACAATTGCATGCGAAATTTTACTACACTTCGTCACTGAACTATGTTTAACAGCTGTTTTACGAGACACTATAACGACCGGCTGACTGAGGATCTTTTGTTTGTTATAGTTGCCTTGTAGATAGATGCATTCAATGTTTCAGAGAACTAC
This sequence comes from Amyelois transitella, assembly GCF_032362555.1. Lineage (NCBI taxonomy): Eukaryota > Metazoa > Arthropoda > Insecta > Lepidoptera > Pyralidae > Amyelois > Amyelois transitella. Next base: position 11,713,864 of record NC_083509.1, read on the forward strand.
CTTTTTATACAAACATGCATATAATCATGTCTATATCCCTTGCTTGGTAGACGGAGCCAACAGTCCCAAAAAGACTGAATGAATGACAGTCTTGAAAATACTGAATGACGTTCAGCTGCTCGGCTTGATGAAGGAATTGAGATCCAAATAGTGACAAGTTCCTAGCCCATCCTTAAAATAAGAACCAAAAAACAGTTTATGAGCCAATCCCATAGTCGCCTTTTACAACATCCATGGGAAAGAGATGGAGTTGTCCTATTCTTTTTTATATTGGTGTCGGAAACCACATGGCATAATTAGTTTTATAAAAAAAATTACACAACATTTTACTTTTTAATAAAAATATAATATTAATTAGAGATTTTTTTAATAAAAATATAATATTATTTAAATAAAATTATTCATCCTTGAGGGTTTCAATGATGCTCAAAATACCTATTCCACGTGTACGAAGTCGCGGGCACAGCTAGTTAAAAGATAATTTAAACGCCAATCGAATAAATTTCTCATTTAGATAGAACAATTATTTGCAATAAACAAAGCGTTATCAATCCTCAGTCACACCGATATCATCGGACAGCCCAGGGCCGTCGCTCTTTGAACTCCCATTTGATGTTGCCGGTCAGAACGCGTATTGGACGGCCGCCTATCACACCGAGGCGTAAGGTTGAATACATTGAACTTGTAACAGTGAAGAAAGAATCTCTTGTAAATTGTAATGTAAGTTTAGTTACCTTCACAAAGGAATTCCTTTTCAATCCCAACTCTATTTAAACTAGTATTTAAAATTTTAATGTGAAAGTAAGTAGTTACGTCTTCACAGTTAAACCCCCGAACCGATTATGATGAAATATAATTTAAAAATGTCTAGTCTAGAACTATTGTCTGTTTATTTGTTAACGGCTCTTTTCCTGGATTGATTTTAATGTATTTTTTTTTTTTGGATAAATATAGTTAATTTTTCAAGGTCACATATTATATACTCAACTTTTGTTTTTCTGTACTTCCTAACGGATTATGATGGAAATTTTGATTTAACGCCGACAATCATAAGGGTGAAACAAGAAATAATTGCGGCATTATGAATTAAGTAGCTTTTCTGGAATAAAGCGCCACCTACAAAGAGTGAGGAATTTAGCGCCACACTAATTGCTTATCCCGTGGCAAAAGTTTTATTTATTTATTTAAACTTCATTGCACAAGATACAAATGTATAGCACAATTGGCGGACTTAATGCTAGAAGCATTATCTACCAGTCAACCATTGGGTCTTACAGAGAACTTCATGTGGGGTTAAACTAAATAAATATATTTATACCTACACAAAATATAAAATAAAATAATTATAATATACATACATAAAAACTACAATAGATAAACAATATACAGTTTTTAACGGAAAGAAGAAAGATGTCCTTGTTAAGACTTTTAATTATATACATATAGGTACGTGATATTTCAAGAAGAATTATTCATTAAATAACCCGTTAATTGGAATAGTTTGACAACATGTTACCGCTAGAGTCAATTCATGTTTTTGATATGTTACGGTGTAACTGACACCCGAATGCTCCATCTATTTTTATTCGGCCTTCCTGAATGGGCCTCAAGGTGCATGAGGCTCAAGTCTCATCCTAATTAAAGGCTCGACTTTTGACCTGCCTTTTTTATACCTATTTTTGAGTGAAGGAAGTCTGCGCCTGGTTTTTTTTTTAGTTATTTTCAAAATGGACGAAGCACAATGAAGCGGATGAATGAAATGTTCCTATTTTTGGCAACAAAACAGACATTTTCTTTTGAATAAACATTTATTCGTGCAATCTCATCTGTCGCTAAGATGAATTGGTTTTTTTGAATGAACTGTGACATTTTCACGTGATAATACCGTTACGACGAGTTCAAGACACTGTATATTGCACTAGCGCCCCGCCCCGGCTTCGCGTGAGTAGCATATATACATATAAACCTTCCTCTTGAATCGTTCTATCTTTTAAAAGAGATTGCATCAAAATCCGTTGCGTAGTTTAAAATACCTCAGCATACATACATACAGACATAGGGACAGACTCGGGAAGCGACTTTGCTTTATTCTATGTACTGATAGTAAAGTATACTAGCTGTTCCTTGTAGCTTTACAAGTGCTTATTGCCAATTATCCGTTCCCGTAAGAATAAAAAAAATTGTCCAACCATGTATAACTAACTATAAACACACAAAATCCGTCCAGTGGTTTATCTGTAAAAGTGTAACAAACAAACAAACACTCATGTTTTTCTTTACTAAAGACGTGTGACCTTTACACGGGCAAGGTAATAAAATTAGAAGTATAAAAAAGAAATAAATAATTGACGATACAATTTTCTACGAGGTCATAATTTGACCACAGTCACTGGTATGAGATTGAAATATCAACAAAAGATAGTTAAAGTTAAACTATGTTGCTTCCAGTATGTACATTGTTACATACAGTACATACATACATATTATAACCACGTATATGTCCCTTGCGGGTAGATAGAGCCAACAGTCTTGGAAAGACTGAAAGACCACGTTCTGCTGTATGTGTTTGTGATGGAATTGAAAATCAAATAGTGAATGAGTTATTCACTAACATATACAATGAATTAAATGATAAAAAAGTAATAAATAAATAAAAATTATCTGTAAATACACTGTATAATAAACTATTAAGATCATAAGGTCAATTGACAATATATCACATCACTTTTATTGCTTCTATTAATCAATAAAAAGAAGTCGAAGAACAGTAGCGACGTCGTAAAAATAAGTTAAGAGTAATACAAATATATATAAAAATAAATATGAAAGTCGTGAATCAATATTACAATGTACGCCTGCTGAGAGGTTGCGTGGAGTTTATAATAGCCTTACATTATTGTGAAACATGACATTTTGGAATCTCGCATCTCATTAAAGAGAATTTGTCATACACATGTACTCGAACTTGCATATCTTTTTTCTATTGGTGCCGTGTGGTTCCCAGCACCAATAGAAAAATGAATAGGACCACTCTGTCTCTTTCCCATGAATGTCGTAAAAGGCGACTAAGTGGTAGGCTTATAAACATGGGATTCTGCTTTTAGGCGATGGGCTAGCAACCTGTCACTATTTGAATCTTAATTCTGTCTTAAAGCCAATCAGCTGTAAAAGTAGGCAGTGACTAATTTAGTACATCTTTTGCACTTACCACGATCCCTACATACTTTTGTTTCTTCATACACTTCTTCATACATGATTAAATTACATTAATTTCACGTAGTAACTCACCGAACCAAGAGAGATACATTTACATACATATCTAATGTCATGTCTATATCCCTTACGGGGTAGACAGAGCCGAAAGTCTTCAAAAGACTGATAGGCCACGTTCAGCTGCTCGGCCTTTATGATGGAACTGAGATCCAAATAGTGACAGGACATACATTTATTTACATCTTTACCCCTTGCGGGGTCGGCAGAGCCAACAGTTTTGAACAACAGAAATTAAAAGGCATTATAGTGAGATTCAAACAGTGACAGGTTGCTAGCTTATCGCCTATAAGAAGAATCCCGCCACACATTTTTTCTACTATGTTCAAATCATAAGTATGAGTCACATCCGGCTTAATTACAAAATTGTGGTCAAATCCTGTTAAAAATTATCCAAGCCTGTAAACGATTATTAAAAGCATACGTTTTAAATGAGCTTTATAAATCAAGTGTGTATTTATTTCCAAAATAAAAAATAATGAACCAAAATGTAATCGAATGGCCAACCAAGACTTAAGAAAAAACTGCTTAAATATTTTAGAACTTTGGCAACGAAAGAATTGTAATAATTTTGATGAAATTTCATGATTCAAATGTTGAAGCATAACCTACATTTTGAAATATGTTAAAATTAAAATAATTTTTAAAAACGTTCTAATTAAGCCATCAACAGAGGTAAGTTCAAAATTACTATTGAATCGATAATAAAACAAAGCATACGAAAGGATAACTGTTTGTAACAAAGAGAAATATTATTAATAGCATACCTTACGCTGACAAATTTAATTTTACCGATGCCTAAACAAAAAGTAATGAAAACTGCACTTTATTACCTTGCAACACGGATGAGAATGAAACTGAATTGGAGGTTAGTAACAGAACAGGTATAGTAACAGTCAATAATGAAAAGAATCTTGGAACATTGGAACTAATACTTTTGTTAAGTATGCGTTCACACGGGCAAATACCGCGGAAAATACTTGTAAAGCTATTATTGAGTTAGAACCTAGTAATTCCAGGAACAGCTTTATTACCACTCGACCACCCAACCCGATTTGAATATTAGAGATTATCTGATATTTACTTAATGTAGCTTTTCCATATTTTGTTTGCGATTCAATGTATTTGGTATTCCCCAAGTTAATTTAATAAGATATACAATAATATGTCCTATCCAAATAATATCACGGAATGATGTATGTTTTCAGTTGGTTGATAAATTGCAAAAGTATGTAACATAATCCTAACCAAATAATATAAATATTTTAGATTAAAGTTATATCTGTATGTAATGGTAACCACATGCAGAAATCATGAAATCTATTTCACGTGATGTTCAAGAGTTATTGCTACGATATCTCTTACGAAGTGGACATAGTTCAAGTCTCAAGAGACACATTTAGCCAGATGGGATAATAATTTGAGATTCAGATAGTGACAACTAGCTAGTCTATTAGTAAAAAGTACATATATACATACATATGGTCTCGTCTATATCCTTTGCGGGGTAGACAGAGCCAACAGTCTTGAAAAGACCGAATGGCCACGTTTAGCTATTTGGCTTAACGATAGAATTGAGATTCAAATAGTGACAGGTTGCTAGCCTATCGCCTAGAAAAGAATCCCAAGTTTGTAAGCCGGTCCCTTAGTCGCCTTTTATGACATCCATGGAAAAGAGATGGAGTGGTCCTATTATTTATGTATTAGTGCCGGGAACCACACGGTAAAAAGTAGATACCCAATTAGCCTGTTTCTTAGTATAATAATAATGACATCCGTATAAAAATATTATTCCTATGTGCATGCACACTTACTTGTAGCAACCCACACGTCCGATACGGAACAAATGAATGCACCTATTTCTGTCCAGTCAATTCTTCATTTTGATTAATCGGCCGAGCTCGACGGCCATTGTTGGGTTTATCTAACACAGATTTAGTTGTAATGTCATTTTAAAACCGCCTAATGGTGTTCTTGAAGGCTTCGTGTATTATTTCCAGTTCAGTACCGTCGCATAACTAGTAGTCAAAGCACTCGTATCGCACTTGGTATAGTCCAGGTTTGAATCTTGCTTTGGCTATGATACTTAGCTATTTTTTGAGTTATATTCTGTCAGATAGACTTGGACGATGGTCTAATGTGGGAGAAAATATGCGTGAAAACCTAACTATTAATTCTAATTAAGCCCTTTAAAATTTCCTCGAACGCCTGAATACATAGTATAATTAGGTCTTTATCTCTCACGGGCTTGAAAGAGCCCACAATCTTGAAAATACACAAAGATCTCGATCAGTTGTGTAGTGTGTTTTCACTACAAAATCATGATGGTTTCCTGGATATGGATGGAGTAAAAGAAGTAATTCTTCACCAAAGAGACACGATTTATATACAGAGTAAAAAAAGAGTCCCGCGGACTGTTTATCTTTATAAAAATTTAAGGAACTATTAAACATGAAAAATCTTTTATCAAGTATAAGTACCTAATCGGTTACAGACAGTATTTCTGTTAATAAGAATGAGGCAATTACTATAATTACACGTGTACCAAGATGTTTTCACAGAAGCATCTGAATTGTTGCATTTAACACTTCAGTTTGGCCTGGTTTTATATGTGAAACAATATGAATCAGCTATTGGCAATCTGATAATGAAATAGAGTAGGAATAATATGAAAGAATGTTCGGCAGCAGTCGTTCACCTTTGAGAATCGAAAGTATCATTGATGAGACCTTGAAATCTTTTAACAGTGGTTAACATAATTTGGGTGTATTTGACGAAATAAAAAACATTCTTATCATATCGATAACACAAGTATTTTGCTAAGTTAGCATAATACATTATCATCGCTACTAAGTTATAGCATGTTGGCATATTATTATGTAGATTGAAGATTGCATACTCTTTTTTTTAATTCGAAAAAGAAGAATATTATAATGATTGCATAAAAAGTCCCAAAAAGGGTTAATAAGGCAACTAAATGTAAAAATTTTGGTACTGGAACAATGTCCTATGAGGAAGTAAATAGTATACAAAGAAATTTAATCCACATACATAGTTTTGGGTTGAAATAAGAAGTGTTCGTGTTCCTTAGCAGACGAACAATTGAAGACACGCTATGAGTAAAAGAGAGAAAACGAAAATCTAGATTAAACATATAATTCACTTCAAATTGAAGTAGTAGGGTAGACAGAGCCAACAGTCTTTAAAAGACTGAAAGGTCACATTCAGCTGTATGGCTTAGTGATGGAATTGAAATTCAAATACTGAGTTCGCTAAACAATCGCCTACAAGAATCCAAAGTTTATTAACCATTCCCTAATCCAGAACATCTCAAATCTAGAGACTGGAAAGAAAATCTAAAACACCTTTCTTTGAAGTCGGCTTAGAAGAGAAAAACAAATAAAACTCACATTAATTCTGCCAGTTTGAACTATTCTTATCTGATCCCAACAATGGCGCAGTCCAAGGCAGTCTGTTTGAGCCCTAATGGTCTTTCAAGATGTTTGCCTGCGTAGATTGAAGAGATACTAGTGCGTCTAGATTTTAAAGACTAGATCTATATTTAGAGATGGAAATTTAAAGTGAAAATATTATATTAAAAGAAATAAAATATAAAAATTTTTTTTTTGTTAAGATAGAATTACTGAGTGTAACTAATCATAAGGTTTTTAAGAAACAGCATCATCCCAATATTCCGACACAAACTAAACAAACAAGAAAAAATTACTATAAAGCTCTCAATGAATAATTAGAACAGATTTAAATTCTACTTAATTGTGTCGTATGGCTCCCGGCACTTCAGAAAAGGACCACTCCATATTTTCCAATAGATGCGTAAAAGGCGACTAAGGAAAGGCTAATAAACTTGGGTTTCTTCTTGTAGGCGATAGGCTAGCAACCTATCACTATTTGACTCAATTCCATCATTAAGCCATCTAGCTAATCGTGGACTGACAGTTTTTTCAAGACTGATGGCCCTGTCTAACCCGCAAGGGATATAAACGTAACTATATGTATGCATGTGCCGTATTGCCGTGTGGATCCCGGCACCAATGGAAAAAAGAATAGGACCACTCCATCTCTCTCCCATGGATGTCGTAAAAGGCGACTAAGGGCTAGGCTTATAAACTTGGATTCTTCTTTTAGGCGATGGGCTAGCAACCTGTCACTACTGTAAATAGCTGAACGTGGCCTATCAGTCTTTACAAGACTGTTGGCTCTGTCTACCCCGTAAGGGATATAGACGTGATTATGTATGTATGCATGTGTACAAAATAACTTTATGAGCTTTCGCTTTTCAATGCCTTATTAAGCCTACACTTACATGCCATCAGCGCTAAAGTTAGTTTGAATATTACCTCTTATCGGAGAAATTAACCGAACGGCCCAAAATAATTGCCATTAAATTTCTACGGGCACCACTAAAAATACCAGAACTTGCGATACCATCACACATGCTCCGCTGCCTCTTAACGGCACCATTTACACCGATGCGTAATTGCTTATTCTTCGTCTCGTAGCGCCATTTTGGATTTTAGCTTGGCAATCAGAAATGTTCTTCTTAACAGTAGGTACAGAAGTCTAAACACTACGTCTTTTCATATCATTATCAAAGCTTCAGTCATGACAGCCATCTTGGTTAAAACTTTCAAGATTAAGCAATTGAAAATACGTAGGTATGGGGATACGTTCCACTTTTGAAATTTTTATACGAGTAAAGTTGGTGTCGTGTGATTCCCGGCACCAATACAAAAAAGAATAGGACCACTCAATCTCTTTCCCATGGATGTCGTAAATGGCGACTCAGGCTTACAAACTTAGGATTCTTTTTTAGGCGATGGTTTAGCACCCTGTCACTATTTGAATCACAATTCTATCATAAAGCCAAAAAGTTGAACGTGGCTTATCAGTCTTTTCAAGACTGTTGGTTCTGTCTACCCCACAAGGGATATAGACGAGACCATATATATGTATGTATAAAGTTGTTATAGTCACAGGCGGTACGGTCGAACGTCGAACCAAAAATTCAAACTTTCTGCTCTCATCGGTGTGACTGCGGTAACGCTAGCAAACTGAACGGTGTCCGATCAATCTGTCTAATGGCTTCTAATTGTTTAGCTCAGTATCGGTCCATCTCAACCGTGGAGATGCTATCAGCTGATATCGATACCCATTCTGACAGACGCTCAAATCGATTGCTTTTTCAAGCAACGGGATTTTGGGGATTTGTAATGAGATTTGTTTTGTGTTATTGTTAAGCAATTATGTTTGGGCCTTGTAAAAACTTTGATATATCTTTTTATATATATATAGTCACGCCTATATCCCTTATAGGGTAGACAGAGCCAACCGTCTTGAAGAGACTGATAGGCCACGTTCAGCTGTTTGGCTTAATGACAGAATTGAGATTCAAATAGTGACAGGTTGCTAGCGCATCGCCTAAACGAGAATCTCAAGTTCACAAGCCTATCCCTTAGTCGACATCCATGAGAACTAGATGGAGTGGTCCTATTCTTTTTCTATTGGTGCCGGGAACCACACGGGATCCACTTTTCTTAGTCTTACTTGACAGTTTTATAGGATGCCAAGCTTTGAAACAAGATAAGCAACTATAAAGAAACGTACATTTTGATATTAAATGATTTTTGTCAGATAGAAATAATTAATTATCTAAATTACCACTACCGAAAAATCTAGTAAATTTTTCCACAGATTTTTTTTATTACTTATTTGACGGATGTCAAGCTTAAGTACCTATTGGAAAATTGGAAAATGCTATAAGGAGACAGAGAGAGAGAGAAGCCATAACAATAGGTTAAAGCTATTATTAAAAATTCATTAAGAAATATGCTTTTAAGAGCGTGATACAATATCCATAACCAGTAAACAAGGCGATAATGCAATAAGTCAGACTAACCCAGTAAACCATTACTTATTCGTAATAGTGTACAAAAGACAAGCACTAAATTAAAGGCACACTGTTATTGTAAGGCTGTTAATTAGAAGGCCTGTTTTTACGTTAGACGTGGGCGAAGCGGGGTGCACGTTGTTAAGGCGAATGTGCTATAATCCGACTTGTGAATCGATTAACTTTCATTTGTTTTTAGAATCATCTTTGTAGTGATCAAAAAAAAAATATGGCGGATTTGTCCTGAATGCTAATTGTAATTGTGAATCGATTAACGTTGATCTTTTGTTTGTTATAAGAATCATCTTTGTAGTGTTAAAAAACAATATGGCGGATTTGTCCTGAATGCAAATTGTAATAGACAACTATTTTAATAAAAGAAAAATTGTGTAATAAAAATTTGCGAAAATAAAAAAGTGTTGATATTTTTTTTTATTAATTTTAAATGAAACCATGAAATTTTTATAAAAATACTTCAATGCAACAAATTCAGTACCTTCAAATTAAAATACAAAAAAAAAAAACTATGTATGTACCAGACAATCAAGGCAGCATAAATTAGTATGGAAAAAGTAAATGTTCTCAATAATTTTTACACCCGAAGGCAACTTCGCCTTAACACGATACAGTAATTAAAGACAGTAATCGATACAAAATATTTTTACTTTCATCTTGTTCCCGAACGATATTACTTTTAATTAAATGGGAAAGCCTTTGTTTATTGTACTTGGTATCTGGATTTATGATTTTTTTACGTAAAATTACTAAAGGAATATTTTTTTCGGAGGAAATTTGGATTTGTTAATGGAATAGAAGATTAGTTAGTATTCTCTTATAAGTGATTTTGATACAGCTAGCAAATTTTGAAATCCGAAGCATAAACATAAAAACTTAAGCAATTTTTAAGTAATATTATCATTTCCACCAGAGAATGGTTTTAACTGGAATTTATTTAAGAGAATAATGAAATAAAAATGGATCGCAGCAAGTGAAAAGCTATCCCTCCGGGGAAGAGGCGTATTTCATGTATGTAATAATTCTCAGAACATATATGTAAACCTTTACCTGCAAAGGTGGTCAGATGGGAGTCGCTTCGTGTTAAAACCTGACACACCCAATCCAGGATCCATGGTCAAAGGCATACCTACCCCAGGCTCCTTTCCAGAGTGGTAAGAAAGCAACCGGTACTAAAGCCAGGAGGAAGAATAAAATATTCTTAGCATTGTAACTTAACATTCTAACAAGATGCAAAATGACCATTCAATGTTAAATACCCATTTCTGGGTCAAAACTGTATTGTAGTGTTTGGATTCCATTGTTGAGTCAGATTGTTATTAAAGTTGATTTAACTGATTCATTTGTGAAAAGTGGCTGATTGATGACAAGGAATGATGGAATGGTAACTACATTTTGTACACACACACACATAATCACGCCTATACCATGCGGGGTAGACAGAGCCTACAGCCTTGAAAAGACTGATAGGCCACGTTCAGCTGTATGGCTTTATGATGGAAATGAGATTGAAATAGTGACAGGTTGCTAGCCCATCGTCTAAAAGAAGAATCCCAAGTTTATAAGCCTATTCCTTAGTCGTCTTTTACGACATCCATGGGAACGAGATGGTCTTATTCTTTTTTTTATTGGTCCCGGGAACCACACAGAACTATTAATTAAGAAAAATTAATAAGAGAATCCACTCACTATAAACCGAGAGGGCGAGTTGATTATTTTTATTTAAAATTAACTCATTTTTGATTCAATATTTGAACAAAAACGTATATCACGCGTTCATATTTGTAATAAACAGTATACAAATATGCGGCTAATGGATTAATAGAGCTAATTTATGATAATTAATACCAACCAATTTATAATGCGGAGTGCATTAAACAAATGATTGTTTTAACATTATTCCGTATCTTTGTTTCGTTAATGACTGTTTTGATTTAATAAAAGTAATATTCGATGTAAATAAAGCTTTTAAGCCAAATAGTTGAACGTGGCCGTTCACACTTTTCAAGACTGTTGGCTCTGTCTGCCCCGCAAGGGATATAGACGTGACCATATGTATGTATAAAGCTTTTAATTGTACGGTTTAAAGGTCAGGTCAAGTGTACCTGGATCTGATAGCTTCAATGAAGAGAATTGCGTGGATGAAGCGAAAGACGTATGCAGGGATCGTGGCAAGTTGAAAGACTTAGTCTCTGCCTACCCATCCGAGAAAGTGATTTTATGTTTTTACTCGTAAGTTTTAAAAAAACTAGATACCAATGGGCTGTGTGTGATTAAGAAAAGGTTAATTTGAAAAAGGCGTGAAGATAGCGCAGGTTGGAATTCAATATATGATTATGATTGCCATGATTCAGTATAGAAAATACTATTACTTAAAATTTGGGAAAGATTAAAAAGTAATATATTACCTATACATTACTTACTTTATAAGACAAAACAAAATGTTAAATATTCTAGTCGCAACAGTTCTAAATTTGAACGAGCGAGACAATAAACTAGCCGATGGGAAATGGCCAATTCGAAATTTAAATAAACGTCAAAATAGGGGTGACAATCAAATGAAATTAGGCGAAACAGTGAGCCGTGGGACGTGTAAATTGTGTTGTAATTGCGTCTATTACTCGACTCGCTGTCCGTCAGTGTGGCAACCCTGTAATTATCGTGTCCGCCATCTGTAATCGTGCGTGTTTTGAAAAAAGAATCGAACGTTTTTGAACTCTGACACTGGCATGCGTGATTTAGATGTATGAGTTCGTGAGATAAAAAAATATACTAACAAAACGAAGATCAAAGAGGCGTTCCTACTCAATTCCTTCTTACGCAAAACATTATTTTTTTTTATTTCGTAATTTTACATATATTTTTCAATAAGTCGACTTTGACTTTTTAAAGTTGGTAAAAAAAGACTTTGCCAGTTTTTTTTTTACCAAGTGTTACTTGCTCAGTGGTTTGTACCTTAACAGTATTTTTAGCTAACTGATTTCAGAAGAACAAAAATAATTTATTTTCCCAACTATCTCAAGTAATATTATAAATGCGAATATAAGTTTTATTTGTTTGTTTGTTACTCCTTAATGAGGAACGATCTATTGAATTTATCTTCTTGAAATATCACGTAGGTATATATAATTAAGAGTCTGGAGAAACCTTTCATCCAGGTAAAAAAAAACTATAGTTCCCGTATTTTAAATTACTTAATATTTTTAGTTTGCAGTTAGAATTTAATTTTTTAAACGCCACGTAGCACTCGAGATTGTTTTTGACAGTTACAAAAAAAAGTATATACACAATGCCGGCACGTGTATCACGATCTATCAGGCATTGCTACAGATTATAGAACAGTTTAAATGACCATAGAGTATTAAAGTCTACTAATGCTTCATCATTTTTGTTTTAATAAACTATGATTTTTCCCAAGGGTTGGGCAGGGCAAATAATATAATTACTCGCAATATGTTTTTAACGCGATAGGAATATATTTACGGGTTTAATTTAGTTTTTTTTAAATTTAATTATATTTAACACAAATCTATCTTACTCTGGGCTGACTCAATCTACATTCAATATCAAGAAATTATAAGTAAATATATTTTTTTTAATTTATGCTAAGATCATAAATGTGAAAGTGTGTTTAGTTGTTTGTCCGAAAACTACTGAACCATCATTCATGAAATTTTGTAGTACATATTATATGGCGTAGTACTCAATCAGACTAAGCCGGCCGGCCAAAGTTAGTACAAAATATACACGAAAAATTAAATTAATCTAAATTAATATTAGGATTGAAGACTGTTGGCTCTGTCTACCCCGCATGGGATAAAGACGTGATTAGGTATATGTATGTTATATTAGGATATAATAATTGAGATCAACTTTAAACAAGCATGCTTTTATAATTACTACATCATAAACATAATCGGCACTGTTTGCTTTACTATATTGTTTACTGTTTTTGTAATACTATCTGTATATTTTTGACTGTTTGTGCCACAATGAATAAAAACAAGGGAATAAAAATACATACATAGCAATCAAAATAATGACTTGAACCATACATTTTGCCAGTAATTTATCTGCATCCAAAACTGTTATTTCAAAAGTGATTCAATCGGAACCCACAATGGAATTGTCCAAATTGATTTGACCGGGATCAATTTAAAATAATCAAACACTATAATTTGATCGACAAAAACTAATCACACATCATTCTGTCTGTTTGTCTGTCAACTAAACAGTTAAACATTCGACAAGGATATCATATTGGTCGAGTGATTGTAGTTACAGTCACTCGACTCGATCGTCTTTAGTTAAAGATCATTTAAAATCACAAACTGGCAAGTTCTTGAAACATACACATAAATATATACATACATCTTGGATGTTTATCTATATATGTAAGTGTTTATTATTAAACATTATCATTGAGTTATTATCTCGTAACACAAGTCTCGAACTTACTTCGAGGCTAACTCAATCTGTGTGATTTGTCCCGTATATATTTATTTATTATTCATATAGTCACGTCTATATCTCTTGCGGGGTAGACAGAGCTAACAGTCTAGAAAAGACTAATAGGCCACGTTGAACTGTTTGGCTTAATGGCTTAAGCTCTACCTCTTATGCAGAATATGAGTCCTTCAAAGTAAAGATATTTTTAATTTTTTTTGTCCATTTTAATCTTATTTTATTGTGTTTTCACTCGCCCTTTTACTCGACTAGTTTGAATAATGACATAGTCATGAACATGAAGTTTAAATGAATGAATCATTGAAATTTAGACACCATTATTGAGAAACACCCAATTTGAGCTCAATGCAGTCACGATAAGATTCATTTTTCCTACAGTGCATATTTAGGCAATAATTTAAATTAAACGTTATTTTAATATTTACTCAGTATACATACATATTGCGATAATGCGGTAAATATACTTTAGAATAGAATAGATTTGTTCTCAAAATTGGATACAAGGTATCATCTATAGATGTCACATCAGTTAAACCTAATTATTACTATTACCGCTTCCAAATCGCATGTGTAGAAGAAGCGGCGGAACAAATCACCCTGCAGCAGCTTTATACAGAATGATAATAAAACCTTCATATACATTAATTTAGCCAGTACAATTCATGTTTCAACGAATGAAATTGTCATGGAGACGTATTAACAAAACCATAACCCTTTTGTATTTTATACTCGCATACGGCCCTTCGGGAAATTCACTTCCATACATACATACATATGGTCACGTCTATATCCCTTGCGGGGTAGACAGAGCCAACAGTCTTGAAAAGACTGAATGGCCACGTTCAGTTATTTGGCTTATTGATAGAATTGAGATTCAAATAGTGACAGGTTGCTAGCCCATCGCCTAAAAAAGTATCCCAAGTTTATAAGCCTAAAATTCACTATCATATTTATATGAAATATTATTTCGAATGTTTTATACACAAAGGAACCAAGGGTTACAGCGTCGGTGGTCGAATTGGTAAGCCCGGTTAAAATGCGTGGTGCGCAGAAAGGCACAGGTTCAAATCCCACTTCGGCCAATGACTATTTACAAAGCTATGTACATTAGTTTGAATACTAACCGATACTCTTACGACGTGGGACAGTAAGGAAACATTAAGGCAACTGGATTTTTAACCATGGATCCAATACGGGTTAGCTTTACCTGCAAAAGTTGCGGAGGTCAGACGGGAGTCGCTTCGTGTAGAAACCTGACTCACCCAATCCAAGATCCACGGTCAAAGGAATACTTCGGAGACCTCTCGAGAAAGATGAAGATGCAACCGGGACTAAAACCCCGAGGAAGACTAAGGAGACAAGTATTATAAAATTAATGAACGCATAATGATTATTAACAACGGTATTCCATTTTCAAAATCAATTTTACTTATAATAATGTCTCTTTCAGTATTAACTGCCAGTATCATCCCAATAATCGAATAAAACTTTCCCCGTCATCCGCGCGATTGACCGTTGCCTGAAACTGACGAGCCATGAAAAAAGTAGCGTCCAAAATGTGGCCGTCGTGGTTGTATGGCCATTTTGGTATAAAACGCGGCATCATTTAATTAACTCCTAATTAGTGGACGAAGCTTGCGCTACGCATCGTGATGTATGATGTCCATTGCGGATTTTGGATGAGGTATACGAGTAACATTGATGTGTAGTTCAGACGGAGTAACGTCACGTGGTTTATCACGTGTGGAGTTCGGGATCGAAGAAAGGACACCAATAAAGCCGTTATGTTCCTGATTCTTAACCTCCCTATATTGTAATGAATAGTTTCTTACAATAATTTACTTTCATCTGACTAGCTACTACAACAACTATTTCAGTTTGTAGGACTACAAGTTCTAAACCATACGCTATTATTCGAATTCAAGGTTTACGATTGTAAAATCAAAACAAGTGCCTTATGGTTCCCAGCACCAATAGAAAAAATTATAGGACCACTCCATGTCAATCCCATGGATGTCATAAAAGGCGACTAAGTGTAAGGCTTTCAAACCTGGGATTCTTCTTTTAGGCGATGGGTTAGCAACCTGTCACTAATTGAATCTCAACTCTATCATTAAACTTTTCGAGACTGTCGGCTATGTCTGCCACGCAAGGGATATAGACGTGATTAAATGTATGAATGTATGATTGTAAAACGTATCCTATCTCGCTTGTCTTGTGTAAATCCTTGTAATAGCTTATCCAAGCTGGCCAGATTCAAAGCTGTATGTTACCAACAATATTATTGAGCGACGCAATATCGGCTTAACTGAGTTAGTTATGTCATGGATTGAAATGTTCTCATAGCGTCATATATTGACGGCCTCTGTGGCGCAGCGGTAATATGCTTGTCTGTGACACCGGAGGTCCCGGGTTTGAATCACGGCCTGGCCATGATGAGAAAAGAGCTGTTTTCTGATTGGGCTGGGATCTTGGATGTTTATCTATATAAGAATTTATTATAAAATATAGTATTGTTGAGTTAGTATCTCGCAACACAAGTCTCGAACTTATTTCGGTAAAAATGAAACAGTACAAGAACAATACTGCATTCAAAATTAAGGCTAAGATCTGTCTGTGGGGTACAGGTATAGTCAGATAATTAAATTGAGCGACTCTTGATGGCCTACTGTACCCATCAACTACAGGTTAGCCGGTCGGAACTCAGTTCTTCTTTTAGGCAATGGGCTAGCAAACTGTCATATTTCTATCATTAAGCCTAACAGCTAAGCACGGCCTGTCAGTCTTTTCAAGACTATTAGCTCTGTCTACCGCGCAAGGAGTATAGACGTGATTATATATATGTATGAGATATGAGTATAAATACTAAACCTTCTAAACCCGATTTACAGCATAACGAGAATTTCATCTTAGAAAGGCGAAAGTCGATGTATTTTCCAAAAAAAAAAGGTATTACTTCAAAAGAATTCATTGTAAGCTCATTAGTGGAATCGTCCGAATTAATTCCTTTGCCACTTGCATTATCAGGGGCTAATACCTTTTTAGGGTCGTCTTTGAAGAATAAAGAATTGGTTTATTACATTGTACAATTTTATTTTCTCGTCCCAGTAATATTAGGCTTCATCGTAAAAAGGTTCATTATTGAGTCGGATCAAATTCTTATTTGGATAGAACTAAACGCGTTTATAATCAGACTGTTTACATGAAAAATAGTAAACCCTGAAGCGAATAAAGTCAGCCACTCTAGCGGCAATCACAACAAGAAAACCACATTACACTTTTATAAAAATGACGCTATCACGAGACCGTCCCTCCGACAAGGTGTTAGGGGTACAAATAATTTATGACCCGCCCCAGCCACAGACAAAATAAGCCGCTAGAAAAATAAGCAAACTACCCACTTAAAAAGACCTAACCGTCTTCGCCGAGACGTTGGAACAAAACGCAACTCTCGAGCAACGTTCGAAATTCAAAAATCAAACGTCGCGGTTCCATCTTGGGTCGTTTCAGAACGGACGATAGTTTTCTGCAAAGGGGTATAAATTTCGAGTACGAGGGAGTGCTACGTCAGTATTATTTAATTTCATAATAAATTGCAATAATTGCATTAGCGCTGGCTGGAAATAAATCGAGAACTAACACTGTCGAGTGACGAGTTTTTTGAGTTGTGATTCGAGATTTAAACGAGTTTAACATATTTTTATGATGTGCCATTTTGTAGTCTCTTAGAGAGGGTCGGAATTTTAAGTAAATGAAGTATTATAGAGAATTCTTAAAACAGTACATTTTTAGAGTTGGATATAATTTACCCAGTACTTAAATGCCGTGTAAATCCTGGCTCTTTTTAATGGCATTAAATTTTATTTCGTTAATGATGAATGACTTATGTAACTGTCTTATACTGTTTTGTTTTTATAGGTAATGTTTCATCTCTATTCAGAATTGATAAATAGCACCTTTATCAATCCAATATGCCGTTCGCAGATCAGGCCGGAATCACACACATATACATAATTAAGTACGTCTATATCCCTTACGAGATACACAGAGCCAACAGTCTCAAAAGATTGTAAGGCCACGTTCAGCTGTATGGTTTAAAAGATGTATTAGAGAATCATATACGAGTAGTGACAGGCTGCTAGCCCATCGCCTAAAAGAAAAATTCCAAGTTTATTAGCCTAACCTAAAGTTTATTAGTCTTTTACGACATTTATGGGAAGGAGATAGAGTATACATAGAAATATAGATAACAAATAAAAATTCACACATAAAAGTTAATGCAACATATTCATACATATAATCACGTCAAGAAGAATGCCAAGTTTATAAGTCTATCCCTTAGTCGCCTAATAATCAAATAAAAGTCGTTTAATACAACATGTGAATACTATGATAAGATTGGTTTAAAACTAGACACAATTAATTATGAACCAACAACGTCACAATGATTACTTTTTGGTCCTCCAACTATAAGATAAGCTGTTTACCATATCTTGAATAGATTCTTATTAAAGTATAATTAACAAACGCCTCTTATTTCACAAGTTTAACTCGCGATTCGACGAGATTCTGTTACAAAAGACACTTGATAAACTTTGGGGTCTTTAAGACACCTTACACGGGCACCCAAATGCTGAAACTACGGAACAAACAGTATGAATGTCGTCAAAGTACCTGACCTTACCAAATTTTGTATAATAAAATTCTGTGATACTGGTGTGTAAAATTTGTGTTTGATATTATGTATTGGTTGGTATAAAAATATGGTCATTTTTAATATCATTGCTATTTTAAATTTTTTTGGTATTCAATTTAGAAAAGGCTTATAAAAGGATCCTTTTTTAGGCGATGGACTAGCAACCTGTCATAATTTGAAAGCCAATTCTATCATTAAGCCAAACAGCTGAACTTGGCCTATCAGTCTTTTCAAGACTGTTGACTCTGTCTACCCCGTGTTAATTTATATGTATATATTTTATTCTCCACATGGATTGTTTTTGTGTTTATTTATCGAATTAAATTTTGCTTGTTGCTTGTAGGACTGTGCTTGTTGCACTATGTACTATTTATTGTAACTGAGTAGGTATTTCTATGTAATATAGATATTACAAACAAACAACCTCTATTTTTAAGGAATTGTCACATATGTTTATTCTAACAGTAGTATACTGAAAATAAAAATAAATAATTGCAGTTTTAATTATATGTTACACCTAACAAAGATCACATATTAAGTAAGCTTTTTGAAAAAAAAAAATATATATATATTTTGCAGATATTTGTAAACATATAAAAATTACTCACACCCATATTTTCCTTAATACATACATACATTCATATAATCACGTCTATATCCTTTACGGATTAGACAGAGCCAAAAGTCTTGAAACACTGATAGGCCACGTTCAACTGTTTAGCTTACTGATATAATTGACAAAATAATGATTTCATAAAATATAACAAGTACGGAGGTATCAGTGCTGTGATATCGTTATTTTGTTACGAGGAAGCAAAATTGCAGACATAATTAAAGTGGTGTTCCAGACCCCATATATTTGGAGATGAGACAGTATTGTTCGCTATCTGAAATAACCCTGGACTTATGGGACCTGTGTGTTTTCCACCTCGGTCTACGGGTTTCCTCCCATTATGAAGTTTTTAATATTTCGTGTGAAATATAAATTAGAATTTTATTTTATTTTAAATACCAAAGTGATTGTAATGTGATAAAAATAGTTATTATAGAAGCACATGTATGTCCTCACAGCACAAAAAAAAGGTTTGAACATTAAATTTAATTGGTTGTGCCGTGTGGTTCCCGGCACCAATAGAAAAAAGAATAGGACCACTCCATCTCTCTCCCATGGATGTCGTAAAAGGTGACTAAGGGTAGGCTAATAAACTTGGGATGGCTTGCAACCCGTCACTATTTTTTAAAGCCAAATAGCTGAACGTGGCCAATCAGTCTATACAAGGCTGTTGGCTCTGTCTACCCCGCAAGGGATATAGACGTGCCCATATGTATGTATGTTGAACATTAAACGCTAAATAAAATGATTTGTAATAATTTCTTTAAATTAAAAATTTGTTTCACCTACTGGTTACCAGATTTTTGTCCATATAAGTACTTTCGCTTCTAGTCGCCGTAAGAATTTCATGGAATAAATACCTACTTATAA
The DNA here is from genome assembly GCF_032362555.1 of Amyelois transitella. NCBI lineage: Eukaryota > Metazoa > Arthropoda > Insecta > Lepidoptera > Pyralidae > Amyelois > Amyelois transitella. The sequence continues at coordinate 11,733,703 of NC_083509.1, forward strand.
CTTTTATTCCTTTCCGGATGTCTTATTAATTTCTGTGCTGAACGTAATCTATACTTATATTATGAAGCTGAAGAGTTTGTTTGTTTGAACGCGATAATCTCAAAAACTCCTGGTTCGAATTGAAAAAATATTTTTGCGTTGAATAGACCATTTATCGAGGAAGGCTTTAGGCTATATATCACGCTGCAACTATATGGAGCAAAGAAATGATGGAATATGTGAAAAAAACGGTGTCAATTATCCCTTCTTGAGGGCTTCAATGATGCCCAAAGTGACTATTCCACGCGGACGAAGTCGCGGGCATAGCTAGTTAATGAATAAGGGCAATAGTTGATTAATAACCAACAAATTACAAATATTGTATATATACCATAAAATCTCGCCTTTTCCCGGAGCTAAAATGATAGTTTGTAAGTTTTTGAAGAATAAAGAAATAAATAAAAATAAATCTAATTATATCGACTACCGCTTCCAAAGCACGTGTATAGTAGAAGCGGCGCAACAAACTACACTACAACATTTTCAGCGGACGTCAATTTACAAATATAGATCTCCCTAGTTCATCCAACTAGTTTTTAATGTAGACATGTGTCTACATTAAAAACTAGTTGCAGTATAATTTACATACATACATAAAATCACGCCTTTTTGTAGTATAATTTAATGACAGATAAGTAACAGTGACCATCTTTTGGGTCAAATGACGTATTAGGTTAGGGTTTAGGGCCCAAAAATGGGCGGAAAGTGGAGTCAAAAGATTCGATTAAGCTGAGCAGATTAACTAAACCCCGATAACTGCGTACAAGGAAAAACAATTAATGAAAATACTGAACAATGTCAGAGTGTAAAGTTAGTCTATTGTTTATCTTAGTTGCGGTGGGCGGGTCTAATGTCTTAGTTCAAATGGGACGAGAGGAATGGCCGAGTGAGAGGTCAAACTATTCATGCACCTTTCTTAACGTATTTACAAACATAATGCATAAATCATGCCACTTTCCTGGTGGGTAGGCAGAGTTTACACCTTTCTACTTGCCACGATCCCTGCATACTTTTTTCGCTTAATAATAATGTATTAACCTATTAGAACTAACAATGAAACTGATTAACGTTTTAACTACACATACATACATACATACATAAATTTAATTGTTAGAATTTTTTATTGTTAAATAATAATTTATGAGTCCCTTTGTTTGTCGTGTTCCTGATTACAACTTGCTATGGGGCCCAGGGTCCGCTTTTCGACATATTTTTTCTCCAATTTTACCAGTCTTGATTATAACATACATACATACATACATATAATCACGTCTTCATCCCTTACGGGGTAGACAGAGCCAACAGTCTTGAAAAGACTGATAGACCACGTTCAGCTGTTTGGCCTGAATGATAGAATTAAGATTGATTATAACATATAGCTATATAATATTTATTAATTATCTGCTACAAAATCGTTACTTCAAGTATACAGACATATACACATACATATAATTACGTCTATATCCCTTGCGAGGCAGTCAAAACCAACAGTCTTGAAAAACTGACAGGTCACGTTCATCTGTTAGGCTTAATGATAGAATTAAGATTCAAATAGTGACAGGTTTAAGCCCATCACCTAAAAGAAGAATCCCAAGTTCATAAGCTATTCCTTAGTCTTCTTTTACGATATCTACGGGAAAGAGAATGGAGTGTTCTTTTTTTCTGTTAGTGCTGGGAACCACACGGCACTTAAAGTACCATTACAAGTAATAATGCATTATATGAAATTATTGCTTGCATGAAGAGAATTATGAATGTGGATGAAGCGAAGGAAGTATGCAGAGATCGTGGCAAGTGGAAAGAGCCTCTGCGGACACCTCCGGGAAAGAGGCGTGTTTTTATGTTTGTATGTATGTATGAAATTATAAAATTCACGGTTTTAAATGGATTCGCACAATGTGAACTAAGATATAACCTGAGGGGTTGGCCTGAGGGCTGATATGGCAAGCCGTTAGTGAAATTTATTGTCTTCAGATAAGGGTAGTGCAAGGGTTCTTGCATCTGTTAACTGTACTCAAATTAAATTTGGCCCATCTGGACGATATGTTGATGGCTTGCGATTTTTCAAGCCATTAAATTTTATTATTAAGCCAAAAAGCTGAACGTGGCCTATCAGTCTCTTCAAAACTGTTGGATCTGTTTACCCCGCACGTGATATAGACGTGACCATAACTATGTATGATAATTTTTTTTTGCGCCGTGTGGTTCCCGGCACCAATACAAAAGAGAATATAAAACACTCCATCTTTTTCCCATGAATGTCGTAAAGGACGACTAAGGCTTACAAACCTGGAATTCTTTTTTTAGGCGATATGCTAGCAACCTGTCACTATTTGAATCTCAATTCTATCATTAAGCCGAATAGCTGTGGCCTATCAGTCTTTATAAGTTATCGACTAGATTCTTTTAGGGGATGGTCTAGATTTGATTATAATTCATAATAATTGATTATATTTTATCTTTAAATTATACCATATCATTATTGGCTAGTAACCTCACACAAATTTTGAATCTCATTTCTGTCACTAAATTCATATACGTGGCTTTCGAGTCATGTAACTATTGGCTCTGTATTCTCCGTAATAGGTAATGACGTCATATGATTATCATATGTGTATGTGTAACATTAATATATGATTCTGACAAAAAAGTCCAGGGTGAAATTAACCTTTGACCTTATAACTCAATTAGCCAGCGGGTAAACTAAACAAAACAATACAATAAAATGTAAACAAAACAATGATTTACATCAAAATTTACAACACACACTGCCTCAAAGTTCAAAAGGGGCGTTTTGTATTAGTTCAAATTCTCACTTAGACTAAATAACTTAACTATGCCTGGGGCAAGACTAACATTAAATTATAAATTATGAACTCCAGTCTTCGACAAACATTTGTTATATAGACTTGACGATGAATAGAAACGGCTCAAGGTTTTATTACTGTTTCTACTTATTATTTTTAACATACGTTCATACATACGGCTCGAGATTTTTATTAATGTTTCTACCTATTATTTTTAACATACATTTATATAATCACGTCTATATCCCTTGCGGGGTAGCCAGAGCCAACAGTCTTGTAAAAACTGATTGGCCACGTTCAGCTGTTTGGCTTAATGATAGCATTGAGATTCAAATCGAGTGACAAGTTACTAAAATCCATAAATCAATCAAATCGAATCAAATCATAAACATATCCTATAAGATTAATCTCAAGTTTATTACACGATCATTTAGTCTCCTTTTACGACATCCGTGGGAAGGAATAGACTGCTCCTATTCTCAAGTACTGGGAACCACATGACACTTTTATATATGTATATGTTGGGTAGTTTTAAAGATTTGAACTTACGTATTAATAGGCGGCGTGAGACGACTTTATTTTATACCATACATACATACAAATGGTCACGTCTATATCCCTTGCGGGGTAGACAGAGCCAGCAATCTTGAAAGGCTGACAGGCCACGTTCAGCTGCTTGGCGTAATGATAAAATTGAGATTCAAATAGTGACAGATTGCAAGCCCATCGCCTATAAAAAGAATCTCAAGTTTAAAAGCCAATCCCTGAGTCGCCTTTTACGACATCCATGGGAAAGAGATTGAATGGTCCTATTCATTTTTCAATTCGTACCGGGAACCACACGGCACATTTTTTACCTCACTTTGAAATAGAATACCTCCATTAACTGACGGTCCATTACCCCTTTAATTACATCAATTGACTGACCAAGAATGTAAACAGCGAAAAGTATTGCAATTTTTTTATTACTGGTAATAAAATTTCTTTAACCTGAAGCACTGCATTCGCGGTGCAGCCGTTGCGTCATGCATCGTGCATCAGACAATCCGTCGCGCATACTAAAATACTGATATAGACATAGAATTCTACTAGAAGTGTCAGATGTATGAGTGATTTTTAAAAACACGGTCGTTGTGCTTCGTGTAATTGAAAAGAAATCTTTCTTTATTTAAGTTTTTTTATTTAATATTAGTTTTCTTTTTTTTTGGGATTTTACATTACTTATATTTTATTTCTGTTCTCGACTAACAGAGAATGCCATAATATTATGTCAACATGTTGTGCGATTCTTTAAGTGCAGTTAAGTCAACAATTAAATAATGTGTAACCTTGTCAATAAAAAAACGGTATATTCGCGTTAATTCCCATTTGCGAACATTAATTAACGTGCAACAGAAAAGTTTAAAAGTGTTTTTTTTTTTATTTTCATAAAAAGAATAACAAAAGAATGATAATAAAAATTATGTCACATCTAGATAAGTGAGGATAAATCGTTGTTTTATCGAATATTCGTACGAACATTACCGAGATATCGAGTGGCTATTGTTCTTAAGATATATCGATTTATCGGAAATCTTTGTGGGTGTCCGTCTGTATGTGAATCGATTGTAACATGATCGTGTATCGATTGTCTAGAATTACCAGACAATTTTATAAGACAATAAAAATGTCTAAATTTTATGACCTAATTCAAGAAAAGAGGGTATTTTTTATTCGAATTAAATGACTTTAATTTACATTAATTTGATTACGCATTTGCTTCTTCCACTTTGACTGATTTCCTTGTGCAAGGTTCAGACATGCTAGGCATGAGTTAGCGTTGCCGAAATATCGATAGGTCTATCGATAGTATCGATAGATTAGTTTGGTACAATACGGTAGCGTAATTAGCGTCGGCGGCGCCGGCGGCGTCTGTGGCGAACCAGAAGAATTATTTGGCAAATATTTTTCCCAACAGGTATATTAGGGTCAAACGCTTATTGGTAAAAAAAAAACACCTAAAGAAACCATAAAACAAGGTCAAATTTATTAAAATGTAAAATGTCTTTATTGCACATTAAAAAAAAAATACAAATTACAAACAGTTATAGAGATTAAAAAAAATTACAATGTTCTGTAATATACCTATGTGATTTTTATCTTTAAGTCACCTGCCATGACTTTCACAGATTGTGAAACTTTGACAAACAAACAAACTAGCTTTACTACACATTGTAAACGATTCTATTGAAACGTATGATAAAACAATGTAAGCACCAATAAAAACAGCAATAGGCGATTCACGTCGTATGAAAACGAATAAGAATGATGCCAGCAATGAATCATGATCATTTGCTATGCAGACTAAGTAACAGAATCATTGAACCTCACTTGTTTACTTATAAACATTAGTCATCATTCAATCATGTAGTGTCATGTGGTTCCCGGCTCTTTAAAATAGGACTACTCTATAGATGACTAAGGTATAGGCTTATAAACTTGGGATTCTTGTTTTAGGCAATGGGTTAGCAATCCGTCACTATTAGAACTTGTAGCCTATCAGTTTTTTCAAGACTGTTGGCTCTGTCTATTCCGCAAGGGATATTATATGTATTTGTTTGTTTGGATTCAAAACGCTGCTTTTTATAAGGAAATCCGAAAAATAAAATAAAAATAAAATAAAAAAACGACCCGTACGTGAAGTTGTGGACAATTTCTTTAAAAAACTAATACAATGGATCGTTAATAAATTGTCAATGTACATTAACCGTTTATTATTACCGGTTTGGAAGTTTCTGAGAACCGACATGACGTACACACATACGAAATTATGAGAAGATCGACCATTCAATGCAAATGTTGTCTGGTACAACGAATATCGATTCGATTTTGAGATGTGATCATCATAATATTGTGATGGGAACTTTAAATACACATGCATTGCATATATCACGTCTTAACCCGTTACGGTGAAGACAGTGCTATAGTTTAAAAAAAAATCCAAGTCCAGCTGAAAGTAGCCTTATGTTGGAATTGAGATTCAGTTTAAATGCCCAATAAATAACTTAGAAACTAAGAGACTCTCTTGTATATATTATTTTGTTTAGAATTATTTTGATGCACTGTCTTTAATTGCTAATATAATTTTTTCGGGTCATTACTTTACTGTAATAAATTATTAAAATAATAATAGAAATCGGAAATTTACCACAATGGTTACTACATCAACGGTAATTAAAATAATTTTAAATTCATAAGATTACAAGACAAATTCATTCATTTAATGCGGTTCCCAGCACCAATACAAGAAAGAATAGACCACCACTCCATCTTATTCCCATGGATGTCGAAAAAGGCGACTTAGGGATAGGCTTACAAACTTGGCATTCTTTTTTAGGCTATGGGCTAGCAACCCATCACTATTTGAATCTCAATTCTATGATTAAGCCAAATAGTTGAACGTGGCCATTCAGTCTTGTTAAGACTGGTGGCTTTGTCTACCCCACAAGGGATATAGACGTGACCATATGTATGTATGTATGTAAATTATAATATGGTCGTAATAACTTCGTCGCAAGGTACAAAACGGCTGTATAATAACAGTCACAATTTTTTTTTATTTGTGGACGATCACATAGATAAATGTACAAAGTTTAACACCCTGGTTCCCATTTATCCCATCAATAGATCTCATTGTACCAAAAACATTACAAATATAATGTTAAATAACTTTCGATCGCTCCAGGATTCCTAACACGCGATCACATTATCCATTACAGCCCGTCAACTATGACGAATGACGCGTATTACAACAAACAATACCAACTATACTGACAAACAAACTTACGCACACGTCAAATATTCAAATGAGATAGAAACGCATCCTTATTCCAATGCTGATGTAGTTCAAAATTCAAATGTGCGGAGTTGTGTAGCGGTAAGTAATGGTGTTTCGGACAATAACAAAATGAACTATGAAGTTGTTCGATACGTAGACGCTGGAGATAATATGTAACAGAATGTATTGAGATAATGCAGAACACGCATTTACGTGGGTTGAAAACGATCCGATAATAGTTTTTTTGTGTCACTGGGTGTAGTTGACACCGGTCAGGGTTTTGAATGTCTATTAAAACTTTTGAATGAAACAACTTTGTTTTTGTTCTACTTTTTACGTGATATACATATAATCACGTCTATGTCACTTGCCGGGTAGACAGAGCCAATAATAGAATAAAATATTATAATGTGTGACAAATAAATCATTGAGTCCAACAGTTTTTTTTTTCTAGAATTGAACAAAAAAAGTTTAAAAAAAAAACTAAATTTCACATGTTCATTTAATATTATAAGAAATATGACGAAATATCTTCAGTCTCATCAATATTATTTCCTATTAAGATAATGAGAAATATCCAATCTCAAAAGTTATACTATAATAGTCTCGTTTCATTTTATAGGGTCCCCCGATTGCGCGGAAAGGCGCGAAGTAACTCATTTGCCCGAATTACATAAGTCAACGCTAAATAAGAAAAGTTTCATAATAAAAACAACGTAACTAGATCGTAAACATGTGTATTGAACGAAGTAGATGACAGGAAAATATATTATCTTGGTCCTAATGTAATGAAAGTTCTGTCCGTGATCTAGATAGAAAGATATCCGGTTTTCTTTTTGTGTTATTTTAAATGCCGTGTGGCTCCCCGGCACCAATACAAAAAACAATTGGACCACTCCATCTCTTTCCCATGGTGTCGTAAAAGCCGACTCAGGGATAGGCCTTTGTAGGCCTAAACAAGAATCCCAAGGTTGTCCTTGGGATTCTTGTTTAGGCGATGCATCACTATTTGATTCTCAATTCTAATTCAATCAAGCCAAATAGCTTAGCGTGGCCATTCAGTCTTTTCAAGACTGTTGGCCCTATCCCTCAAGGGATATAGACGTGATCATATGTATGTATGTATGTTATTTTGAAAGTAAAGCATTATCTATGCTGAAGATCACTTATCTTTATTGCCTATAAAAATACATATATACTAGAAACATACATTATGAATAATTTGAGCAAAGACTTATTGCTATAACAGTGTCTCCGTTCAATGAAGAAAGTAAAAGTTTCTCAAAGGACCTCGCTAGAATTAATTTTTCACAAATGTATTTATGTACGAGCTTGAATGAATGTGGATGAAGCGAAAAAAGTTTGCAGAGATCGTTGCAAGTGGAAAGATGTGGTCTCTGCCTACTCCTCTGGGAAAGAATGTACTCGTATTTAATCGAAAAAAAAAGAACTATAGCTGCAAAAAATACAAAATAAAAAATACAGTCGAACATAAAAACTCTTGCTCTTTTGGAATGTGTTGAAAATTAAAAAAAAAAACAAAACATAACCTAGTCATTAAAGCAAATGTCTTATTTTTTTAAACTATAGCTGCTTCCCTGGATAGCATCGCGTGGGGCATTAAAGTGTCCAGTGTCGACTATATTAGAGTTCCTTTTATTTGTTTGTCTGTTTCTGCGTCCGTAACGTAGGAAGAATGTCTTCTTTAGTTGGCCCAAGTGATAAAATAGACGTGATAATGGACGTATGGAGATATTTTTCTTTGCACATACATACATACAATCACGCCTGTCTCCCATTGGGGTAGGCAGATACTATGGATTGCCACTTGCTACAATTCCTACAGACCTCTCCCGCTTACTCTACACTCATTACTCTTTTCGTGCACATTATTCAACCCTTTTTTAAGACATTCGAAATTTGGTAATTTGAAAATAAGACTAGTTATTCTTAGTTTACATCTTTTTTACAATCATCAAATAGATTGTCTTGTATTTACCATTAAAACCAATATTTTAAAGTAGATACTAAGAGTGCTTAAAAAATTTTAGCTTGATTGATGATTGATTGACGTAAAAGATACATACATACATACTATCAAGTCTATCCCTTGCAGGATAGACAAAACTAATAGTTTCGAAAAGGCTTACTTTCAGTAAAGGTTCAGTTGTTTAAAAAATCGTTTGTTAAACAATAATAAAAAAGAACATTTTTTTTTAAGAAAAAATAAATAAATTAATGTTATGTTCCTGACAACGCTACTCGCCTTCAACTTAAAACCAAAACTGAACTGTCGAAATAAAATTGATGGGCGAATTAACTATTTTAATAGCTGAGTGGCTGCGGCTGCGCATGTCATTTAAATGAAGAGGAAACGTTTTTAGATTACAGAAACCGCGGAAGGAAGAATAAGCTACTGTTGGTAATTTGTTTGTATGTTTTTATTTTTGGTAAATAATCAGGTTCTTTAAAAAAAAAGTTATCGTCATTTGAATGAACTCAAGGCATGAGTTTGCCTGCAAATAAGTTTACGCGGAAAAAATCGAAATTTACGCGGACGAAGTCGCGGGCAACAGCTAGTCTTTTATAAGTATCCTGTATATTCTCAATAGGAAACAGCTCAAGCAGGGATTAATTCGTACTACTGATCAAAGGAGCCGTCTCGTGTGACTCAAGTTAAATTGAGTTCGACATATGTATGTGGATGTGTGTAGCCAAAAACTATTGTAACTATGACTAGAGAATGTTACCAAATCTGATTTGAATATTTCAAAGGAATTTCCTAAATATTATCTCATTTATTTGCTTCTCTGAAAGCTGATAAAGTTTAGTATAGATTTATTACTCCTTAATTTCTAGTTTTAATCTCGGATAAATCAAAATAGGTCCAGTAGTTAATGAGTGTTTTCGTTACAAACAATATACAAATATTTTATTTAAGTATGGTATAATGCAATTCCATACATACATATAATCACGTCTATATACCTTCGGGGGTAGATAGAGCCAGCAGAATCGAAATAACTGAAAGGACACGCTCAGCTGTATGGCTTAACTTATTGATTGAACTGAGATTCAAATAGAGACTAGCGAATCGCCTACAAGTACAATCTTTAGTTTATTGGCCTTCCCCTTAGTCGCCTTTTACGACATCCGTGGAAAAGATACGGAGTGGTCCTATTCAATAGTGCCGGTAGCCACACGGCACTTATAATGCAATTCTATAAAACGAATGTCCGACAATATATAATTCTTCTTCTTCGTCATTACCTTTTCCCACTTTCTACGTGGGGTCGGCACAGTATGTTAGTTTTTTCCAATTATTTACGTCGATAATATATAATTCAATAGAAAAAATATAAAAGGAGTATATTTTTTCCAGTAAATGTAATCGACTTAAAAACTAAAAAGAAGTTTGCGAATGTGCAGATTCTGCCTTTACCATACACCCGAAGAAAATACTTTCTAGTATAAGTTAGATTGGATTTCGTGAGACAGTACATATTTACACTTACAAGGGAACTACTATTTTCTTGTTAACTTTAAACTTTGTGGCTTAAAATTTAATATAATTTTCTTTTGAATTTTAGAGAAAAACAATTTAAAGATTTAAAAAATGTTAGATAAATAAATCAACGTAATATATAATTCAAAAATTTAATTTAGTTTACTTACTGAATTCAGACGGAGTGAGTATTACCTGTGAAAAATATTAAAATATAATTATTATTCAATTTTATTATATTTAAATTAAGAAATAAAAAGAAAAACTAATTACTCACGCTTCTCTTATTGTAAGTAATAAAAATGTGAATATGTGCATACAAATATCATAAATTTAAGTATGTTTGGCTGTCCGTTTTTCACGCCAAAACTACCGAACCTATGAAATTTTGCATACATACATACATATATTGAGGCGTACGGAGTAAGATATAAGGTACTGTCGCGCAGAAGGAGCTGCATGCGAAAGCTACATACATACATACGTAGAGGTAGACAGAGCGAACAGTCTTGAAAAGACTGATAGGCTACCTTTACCTTTTTGGCTCGATGATAGAATTGAGATTAAAATAGTGACCGGTTGCTAGCCCACTATAAGAAGAATCCCAAGTTTATAAGCCTATCCCTTAGTCGCCTTTCACGACATCCATGGGAAATAGAAGGAGTGGTCTTATTCTTCTTTTCAGGTTTCCTCACGATATTTCCCCTCAATAAAACACCATGGGTTAGTATTCAAACTAATATACATAAAACTTCGGAAATAGTCATTGGTACTATGGCCGTATGCCAAGCTAGTATATATGTAAATATTATGTAGCACTAATATAAGATCTGTGGTCCAAGTGAAAGTTTACGTTGGCCAATGAGCATACGCTATATCTACACAGTTCAGGCGTTATCACTTGGATCACGACGTCAGAACAATAGACAGTTTGCTCCACGAGAACTATTGTCTTTGGTTTAAACATGCATCATTGATAGCTTTCATCTGTGGCTCTAAAAGTTTGCTTCTTTTGAAAATCTTTTTTTTTATTTTGGAATATGCTCTCTATTTATTGTTTTTAAATTTCGTTCCAAATTCAAAATAACGAATTCACGAAATATAACAGATGGAGTTAGTGATAGAAACATAATTTTTATCTCTCACTCTCTCTGTTATTTTGCGTGGTCAAGGCAGCATGCACCGCAACGCTTGGGGGTTCGAATTTCGCTTTTTTTAACGCTATATGCATGAAGTGCAAATAGTCAAGTTGTGAATAGTACCATGTGGTTACCGGCACTTTAGAATAAATCCACTCCATATCTTTCACATGGACGTTAAAGGCGACTAAGGGATGGGCTTACAAATTTTGGATTTTTCTTTTATGGAATGCGCTAGCAACCTGTCACAGAAGAATAACTAATATTCGCATTTACATTACCACGTTGAGAATCTCTGGCTAAGATTTAGAAGAATAAGGAACACAATAGACGTTCAAATTGAGAAAATGATTCTTGGTTTTGTTGTATTAAGTTACAAATACTAATCTAGGATTGTATTATGTGCAAATATAATTTTCTTCCTTTTGACTTTAGTCCCAATTGCATCCTCACCACTCTGGAGAGGAGCCCGGGGTGTGCCTCTGACCATGGATCTCAGATTGGGTGAGTCGGTTTTTACACGAAGCGACTCCATCTGACCTCCGCAACCTTTGCAGGAGAACCTTAGCCGTATTGGATCGATCATGGTTACACATCCAGTTGCCTGAATGTGCAGGTTTTCTCACGATATTTTCCTACACCGTAAGAGCATCAATATGTATAAATACGACGCATAAGACGCATAGAGTTAAACGAAAAATAATTTTGAACACTGAACTGAAGCAATACATTCAAATCAAATTCAAATTCAATTAAAATTTTTTATTCATTATTATAGGATACTTCATATCGCTAAATAATTGTCAAATCTTTTGGTTTCACAATATTGGTTGACGTCAAATGAATTACTTAAAACTAAGTTTACTGCCGCTTCCAAGGCGTCAGTGCATAAGAAGCGGTAACAAACTGCACTGCAGCATTTTCTTCAACAACGTCAACTTCACAAATATCCAATCATAGAATAGAAAACAACAAAAGTGTTTTCTTTATCACTCAACTATGCCATATGGACAGAAAAAAATATTTACTTTAGGTATTAAAGAAATATTTGCGATAGTTTCCTGCAAACGAAACTGTATTTTATAATTTAAAAAATAATAGATGAACATTCAAGATTTGTACTTTACATAGATAAATATTATCACGACTCTATCCCTAGGGATAGGCTTATAAACTTGAGATTCATCTTTTAGGCGATCGGCTAGCAACCTGTCACTATTTCAATCTCAATTCTATCATCAGGCTTAACGTGGCCTATCAGTCTCTTCAAAACTGTTTGCTCTGTCTACGCCGTAAGGGATATAGACGTGACTGTATTTATGTATGTCTTCATCCTTTACGGGGTAAGACAGAGCCAACAGTCTCGAGAAGAACGGTCAAGATTGTAGATTCAATATACAAATATATTAAGATACTATGTCAATATATATTTTTTTACATTGATAACACAATCTCCCTGCAATAGGGTAAATTTTAACCCCCCAAAGAGAACTCACCTAAAACCAAATATGACAATGTAAGCTCGGTAATGGTAGGTGACTGTCAAATTTATAAATCCAAGTTCATTAAATCCTGTTTGGATGAACTATCGTTTTATATCAGGGCCACATTAACACCAGGCGAGTGGCAATGTATGGTCGGACATACTGCATGGAAGGAAAGACAGCAAACAGCAGAAAATAAAAGAAGAAAAAAAAATTCTGCTAACATTATAAATGCGAAAATTTGTATGTCAGGATGTCCCGAGATTTCAGAGAGATGATTAGGATTTCACGCGAAAACTACTGAACCGATTACGATGAAATTTGGTATGTAGTTAGCTGAAGACCCATCTGGGTCTCCGGGATAAAAAGTAGCCTATATGTTAAGCTTAACATATACCTATGCTACTTTTTATCCCGGAGTTTCCGCGGGATTGATTATTACGTTATGATTGGGTTTCCACGCGGACAAAGTCGCGGGCAGCCTCAAGTAATTACATTTACAGAGTCAACAGTCTTGAAAAGACATCGTTCGTTCGGCTGTATGGCTTAATGATAGAATTGAGTCTTAAAGAAGAATCCCAAGTTTGTAAGCCTATCCCTTAATCGCCTTTTACCATGTAAAAGAGATGGAGTGGTCCTATTCTTTTTCCAATGGTGCCGGGAACCACACGGCATTATACAAACATATTTATTAAACATTTTAGTTAACCGTGTGTCCGACACAATGGTTCATACCGCTGACTCAGCACAAACTAGAAAAGTGAGGGTGCGATGCAAAATTTCACATTAATAGCGTTACAAAATCGATCTTTCATTAAGTTTGTTGAACTTTCTCCCTGACTCAGCGTTTATGTCTTGTCTCCAAGGAACTGTATTGAAATAATTTATAACCTAGTGTTAACTGTGCCCTGACGTGTAGTTAGAGAACGATTCGTCTCAGGTAATTCAAACTGTGGTAGGTATATCCTTTATTTGCTCAGAAAAATATTTGAGGGAACAATATTAAAGTCATCGCCATTCAATTACATACATTTAAACACGTTTATATCCCTTGCGGGAAAGACAGTCTTGAAAAGACTGATGGGCCACGTTCAGCCGTTTGGCTTAAGATAGAATTGAGATTCAAATAACTCAAATAACATACATACATACATTCATAAAATCACGTCTCTTTCTCGGAGAGGTACGCAGAGACTACTCTTTCCACTTGCCACGATCTCTGCATACTTACTTCACATAACTAACTCGATAAAATATTAATAAAGTCACCCAGTACGATAATTGTGATTAAAAATTCAAAATAAAATTGAACACGTTGTCACACCGATCGGATCCTATTGTTTCTTTTAAAATGGTTCTTATTAAATTTAGAACAAACCCTCGAGATTAGAGGGTAGGTTTTATTAGGGGCGACTAACGAGTGCCGATAAGGAGGCATAATGCCCCTCGACTATGACTTGGTTTAAGATAAAGACGACAGCGATTTTAACGCCGAGCTTGCATGAAGAGAGTTATGAATGTGGATGAAGCGAAGGAAATATGCAGAGATCGTGGCAAGTGGAAAGATGTAGTCTCTGCCTACCCCTCCGGGAAAGAGGCGTGATGTTATGTATGTATGTATGTACGACAGCGATTTACCATCCAAATTTTACTTTTTATGTATAAGTATCATTATATATTAATGTATAATATGCCGTGTGGTTCCCGGCACATTCGGCGGCAATGAAAAAAAAGAATAGGAACACTCAATCTCTTTCCCATGGATGTCGTAAAAGGCGACTAAGGGATAGGCCTACAAACTTGGGATTCTTTAGGCGATGGGCTAGCAACCTGTCACTATTTCAATCTCAATTCTATCATTAAGCCAAATAGCTGAAGGCCATTGGGTCTTTTCAGGACTGTTGGCTCCGTCTACCCTGTAAGGGATATGTATGTATAATAATAGTATTATCATTTATCTCTGAAGTTATAAATACTCTTTAGGATAACGCAATTATTTCATCAATCGCGCCTATTCCCAGAGAAGTAGACAGAGACTGCACGATTCTTTCAAATTCACGAAAATTCCCGCTTCATCTTAAGGCTTGTGTCACACAACACGCGGCAAGCTACACTGTTTAATCTCCATTTCAAGCCGCCTTAAATGAACACCTATCGATCGGGATAGTACGAATCTTTTGGTTCACTAATGAATTGATTTGGCACCTCATGTCGTTTATAAATAAATAGGATCTCACTTTGATTAAGACGATGTTTTCGCACAATTTATCGGCGGAACATAGATTGAGATGGAAGAATTTTGTAAAATCGAATATTCCTTTTTATGTTTCAACTAGCTGTGCCCGCGACTTCGTCCGCATGGAATAGTTATTTCGGGCATCATTGAAGCCCTCAAGGATGAATAATTTTCCCCGTTTTTTTTCCACATATTCCATTATTTCTTTGCTCATTATAGTTGCAGCGTGATGTTAAATGGCTTAAAGACTTCCTCGATAAATGGTCTATTAAACGCAAAAAGAATTTTTCAATTCGATACCGTAGTTCCTGAGATTAGCGCGTTTAAACAAAAAAACTCTTCAGCTTTATAATATTAGTATAGATATCTCAGCCAAATTAAAGAAATAAATTATAAGAATACTTATAATGCATTAAACTAGCAACGAAACCTAGACTTCTAAGAAGGCTTCCAAAAGACGGTATGTGAGAATTTGTAATTTTATATCCTTGTATATGTATTTGCATAACATAACATGGTTTTTATCCGATGTAAGATTATAGTGCCGTGTGGGTCCCGGCACCAATACAAAAAAGAAAAGACCACTCCATCTCTTTCCCATGGATTTCGTAAAAGGCCACTATGGGATAGGCTTACAAACTTGGGATTCCTTTTTTAGGCGATGGGTTGGCAAACTGTCACTATTTGAATCTCAATTCTATCATTAAGGCAAATAGCTGAACGTGGCCATTCAGTGTTTTCAATACTGTTGGCTCTGTCTACCCTGCAAGCGATATAGACGTGACCATATGTATGTATATATGTATAAGATAATAAGGTTCTAATATCAGTCTTTTAGATACACTGATTTACATATTACCTAGTCAAAAGCAGCTCTCGCTGAAAGGCAAAACTATCGCTGTTTCACTTTTTGTTATGACGTGAAAAGGGGACGGCGACAGTTTTTCGCGCGATAAAAACGGCTGCTTTCTGTCCCAAATTTACCTTATTCTCAACCATCTTCAAATAAGATAGCGTCATTTCAATTAAGTCACCCATTAAATAGGAATTCAAATGACAACACGCCACTGTTGTAAAAGTGTTAAAAGTATTAAGGCCATGTGTTCATCTCGTTAACTTCTCCCTTCCTCGCTTTTACTAATTACGAGCTCAACCATATCCTTGATTATTTATGCGGTCCCCGTTATAGTGACATTAATGTTATTTGTATGTTAATATAAAATTTTACGAGTAAATTGAGCGTACAATAAATATATATATACATATGTGCCGTGCGGTTCCCGGCAACAATAGAAAAAATAATAGAACAACTCCATCTCTTTCCCATGGATGTCGTAAAAGACGACTAAGGAACTTTTTAGGCAACGGGCTTGCAACCTGTCACTATATGAATCTAAATTCTATCATTAAGCCTAGCGCGCTCTTAAAGATTTTCGCTTAATAGCTGTGTCAACCCCGTAATAGATAAAGTGAAAAAGAGTTTGAGAAAAGCTGGTTATTAAAGCATCAATGTTATCTGAGTAAGCTTACTTTGAAAAAAATGACGATTTAATTTTCGAATGTTAATTTTAATTCTTTCTTCTAAAATTTGTCACAAAAAAATTTGACATTTATTTATTTATTTAAAACCTTATTGCACAAAACAATTTAAAACACAAAAGGCGGACTTAATGCCGTTTGGCATTCTCTACCAGTCAACCAGCTGACCAAACAGAATAACTTTAAGTTGGTGGTGCGATAAAGTGCACATGCATACTGCAAAATACATACCTACATAGCATTTCCATCATCTTTAAAATAAGAATGGTGACAGTACAATAAAGAAAAAAAAAATAGAAAATCGAAGTACAATAAAAAAAGAAAAATAATTGAAATACGAAAGTTACTTTTTTAAAACATCATGACCAATCAGATAGTCTCTCGATCAGTGAGATTTCATTCGAAATTGATATTGACCCTTCGATCTTCGGTCCGATAACATCTTAATTCATAGTTTAGTTTTATCATAGAATCTCGAAAGGAGACGGCGTTCTCTAGTAAAAAGGTTTGTACCGTATTGGTGTTGAGATGTTATCATTGAATAGTACTACATGCAAACAGCATCTCTTTTCTTTTATATTACTTACGTTTCAATCGTGCCGTGTGGTACCTGGCACCAATATAAAAAACAATAGGACTAACATGACATGACACCACTCCATCTCTTTCCCAGAATCCTAATTTACAAGCCTATTCCTAAGTCGCTTTTTACGACAATAGCGACTTAGGAATAGGCTTATAAATAACGATTCCTCATCTCTCAATCAATCTCAATTCTATCAATAAGCCAAATAGCTGAACGTGGCCGATCAGTTTTCAAGAATGTTTGCTCTGTCTACCCCGTAAGGGATATAGACGTGATAATATGTATGTATCTATGTACAAAATAATAGAGATATAGCACAAAAAGTGGACTTAGAATTGTTATTGTTAAGAATCCTCAAAAAATATATCAAATAGAGAAAGAATAATTGATAATAAACACGCCCCTCCAAATAGTGAATTGATAAATCAATGTTATCGCTTTGATAACTAGATTTATATTTACTAAGGGGATGAATTTCCGTCCATCAGGGGCATGAAGATGATAAGACAGTATTATAGATAAGCAAAGGAGGTTTAATGTAAGGGTTTTTTAGTGTTATGCGTCTAGAGGGAATGAAATGTAAGCAGAGCATGCGATTCAACCAATCAATATTTGATAAGCTATAAATTTTCTTAGTGATTGGTTTTGTGAAGTCAATGAATGTCGGGCTTAAGAAATTAATAATAGTAAGTTAAATATTATCAGAAAAACATGTCTATTTTATAATGATTTTAATTACTAGAGTTACTTAAATAATTGTCACAGAATTGAGATTTAAATAGTGACAGATTGCTAGCCTATCGCCTAAAAGAGGAATCTCAAATTTGTAAGCCTAACACTTAGTCGCCTTTTACGACATCCACAAGAAAGAGACGGAGTGGTCGTATTCTTTTTTATATTGGTCATCATACTGCAATTCAGAAGAGTCAATGGTCACAGTGAGACTTCAACCTTGTACATCATGCTTTTTTAACTGTGCACCATACAAGTAGTGAAGTAAATTTTTTAAGAGAACTTTTCGTAACTGGTTTTTCTGTTGCAGAAACTTCAAAACCCAAACAAGAACAGCGAACTGAATGACAAACACGGGTTGTAAAATGCGGGCGGTCATAAAATAAAAAGTGTTTACCCAAGATAACCGGCAGAAAGTTCCCTGATAAGTTTTTATTTCCTTTGGGGGAGGCCAGGTAACGGAGGGGTTGAAGACGAAATCCCAATTTATCAGGAATTTTTTATTGTCGTTTGATGCAATTGAAACTTACGGGATTGTCTTTTTGTTAGACTTTTGTCCTAGTTATTGTATACTTTTTACACGGACAGACCTATTTATAGATTTGTCTGAAGTGTTCTGTTACATGTACGTCTACACTCACTCCACTCCACAATAGTTATAAATGAATGGGTGAGACCTGGTGACCTGTAACACAGGTTCTTCGGACACCTAGCACGGGCACCAGTTCTCCACAATCTCTTGCTGTATTGTGCATGCTATCTATAATATTAAGTTATATTTAAGTTGTTTTTGTGGAGAAAGAAATAAAGATATTTATTATTATTATTATTATGTAATATATTTCTCGCAGAGTTTGGAATTTTCCTTGAACTTACCTTCAGTCAAAATTATTTCTGTGTAAAAAATGTAAACAGATCTAGACAACCCCAAAGTTAGTTCCAAAATTTCGTTTTGGAATATTAACACAACGATATCAATTCTTATAAAAACATTTTATAAATATAAACTGAATTCAGGACGCAAGCGAATCTGAAATTAGTCATTTTCAGACCAGGCTTGATATTGAATTTGGGACCTTGTGTCATAGAGGCTGTGCGTATTTCCTACCACTGCGTCACACAGGTCGTAAAGTCTGTCAAAAAACTGGTAATCTCGTCAAATTACTAAAATCAGGTAGTGGACCTCACATTAAAACCATTACCAGTGCTACCGAAATTTACACAGATGACAATAAAAAATATTTTCTAAGTAAAAAAACTGTTAGTTTAAATAATTGTCATGATTTATGACAAGGAAGACTCAACATAAATTTCAACAATAATTACCTAGTCATGGACACAATAAAGCGGACCGTAAACATGGTATTATAACGTCATAAACCATCTCCGAGACATTGAACTCTTTGACAGCTTCATTTAACAAAAGGTGGACATTTAGCAAACAATGATGGCATTTTTAGTGGTCTCTTTTCATATTATATTGCGTGTTTATTGGCCATTGTAGGAAGTTTGGCGGGCGGCGCCGGCGATCCGCGGGACACTAAAAATGATTCATTTCTGCAGGTAAGGAAAAGGTGCGATTCCGTTAATACAGATGATTGTTATGTATTTTTTTTTAAATAACACCAAAACATCCTTACAGATAAAAAAAGAAGTGATAATAATTAACAAATCGCTACCAACAAAACTACATTCATAAATGTCATCATTTAAGATTGCATAAAAAGTATTTATATCTTTTTCTGAATTGTACAAATGCAAAAATAAATTATACAAATATATTTCGCGAAGATAAGTATACCAAAAATATCTGCGATAGTAATCGATTCCAGGACCCCCGCAGCGATAAACCAGCAAATTAACTATTACGTGCACCACAGGAGTCTACCGCTCCGCTAATATCAAATGTCAGACTAATACACCCAAAACTATTTGAGTCGATACAACATATAATCTAGAAAGACTGCAAGGCTATGATAAGATTTATGGTTTAATGATGGAATTGAATTTTACAGAGAGGTGAGGATGCAACCGGGACTAAAGCCAGGAGGAAGAAGATAGAATTTGCATTCAAATATTGACGGGTTGTTAGTAAAAAGAATTCCTTGTTTCCAAAGGGAAAAAAAGAAGTTGGCACACACCGTGTTTTTCTTGGCTACCAGACTATAATCGAAGTTTCGAATAGACGTATTACCTCAACCGCCTTTTATGATATCCAGGACATAGAGATTGCCTTTTTTTTAAATGCCAACAATCACAATGCAGTTTTGGTTTATGTCCAAATCTGTCATTTAAACTATTACATTATTCTTTATTATCGCAATCACACCTTTAAAAAGCTACTCATATCTGCCGGCACGAATTCATCAGATATTCTTTGGGTCCCTTGTTTTAATGAAGGAAAGTATGACGTCTTGGGGATATGACCGAAGCTCTGTTTATGTGGACGACTTTATGAATCTTGGCGTCGATTTCTGTGGTAGTTTTTTATCTGAAATGTCAGTTTATATTACGGTGACAGAATCATTTGAGAATAAGTATCTTTAAATAAAATAAATACTCTAAAAATAAGGATACTAGAGTATAAGGAAAATTTGGAGATGAATAGTTTAATCCTAAATAATGTTAGACAATATGTAACGAAAAGTTTAAGGGTAAATGAGAGGTAGAGTTTAACTTAAATAGAGGTGAATAAAATGTATCCCCATAATTTTGAGGTATCTTATACTTCATACTTACCCAAAAGTTACGGCCTACTAACTCATAACGTACACTAAGACCGCTATAAGGCACCCGTTGGTTTGAATTAATCGTAATATCGAGGCCGGCCAACCGTTATTAGTACCTTCTGTAGTTGCCAAGGTGTTCCACCCCTCAATAAATCTTGTCTAATTTGTGTGTAATTACAGGACTCTCTTGTAACAAGGAGTGCGTACCAGCAGGGAGTATGAGGCACGTGCTTACGCGTGCCCCAATCATAAACCCCACAAAAGGTCCCAATTACAACTTTACGGACAAAGAAATAACAACTCAATGTTGCAATGTAGAAGGCACAGATTTGAGCGTAGGTAAAAATGAAATTTATAGCAACGACATCATTGAAAACAATCTCACAAAATTCAAGGTTAATTCAAAGCCCGAAGGCACAGTTTGCTGTGACATAGAAAATAGTTTATAACGATTTCGCTCAAGTTTTGCTCACTATAAACTGGCAGTGCAAAGTAACGTGCCGAAAGTTCGATGTTGAAATATAGTAATGTGTTCTTTGACCCCTTGCCGAGATCATAATTTTAATAAAGAAACGAGAGGGTGCACATAAATTAATGCAGCGTTATTATTTTCTTCAAGTTCTTGAGTTGCAATATTTTATTTATTGCGAATATGTTAATGGTGTTATTACTGAATTTTATTACTAGACTTTGAAGATAGCCGAAGTGCCTTTTGGTAGTATATAACGTCTTGTAGAGTGCACTCGCTCGTAAAAGTACTCGAAGCTGCGTTTCTGAATATTTCACTTTAAACTTTCAATTGATGACTCATTCAAGCGATGAGCCAGATGTTTTGCTCTTTAGTCATAAGCCCTTAATCCGCACATAATTAGCGCAGTGCAGTCCATGTAATAAATAAATCTGCAGCGGCTACAATTGCCATTTGAATGGACTGAATAAATCTGTGTCATGCGTTTTGCATTCGTCGCCAAACTGCGTTCCCATTCCACAATCCCGGTGAAATTCATCTTCTGCCCCGACGAATACGGTTGAATTTCAATTGGCATCAAAACATATATAGTTGCAACCCCAAAAAAAATCGTTTCGAGTGTCGATGCGAAACTGTACACCATTTACGATGTTGATTGAAATTTCGCAATCAACAGGGGGAGTGGTATGATGAAATTATTCGTGTATATTTTTTGCCCTTACACTAGAGGTTATTCTATTATAATAGGTCTTTGGAATAGAAAATTTACGGGGGATTTAAGATTCTAATCTCGGGTACTCGGTTGTTCAAAGTGATTATTCGAAAGATAAGGCCCGGAGCGAGTGGGTCGTCCCACACGAGCGATACGTCCGCATGTATATTGTATGTTTTGGTATCTTGCCCGTCGCATGGCTTTGTGTGCCATGCCACAATAAACGCTGCATAAACTGTGCATATCTATTCGTCATTATCAATTTTCGTATCATCATGTGCTGCAAACAAAATATTTACAAGTTTAATGTTATTGGCTTCTGCTTGTTGGTTTCCATCATTGAATGATGGACCTTTTGGTTTGTTTAAGAAAATATTATACGGAATAGTTTTATTGAGAATTTTCGGCGAGTACGAGTATCTTATTTGATACGAATAGTAATTATTCAAACAATGTGTGTTACTGTTTTAAATGTATATCCGATAAGTTATATTGAGAGCAATTATTTTCAATGTAAACGAAGCGAAAGGGTAATGCAGGGATCGTGGCAAATAAAAGTACAAGATTGTAGTCTTTGCTTACCCCTCAAGGAAAAAGTTTCTTTTATTTCTTTTGTAATATTTTTTTTCAAGAATATTAGGAATAAATATTAAAGAATCTTCAGGAACAAGATAAGGTCACAAACTAGCTTGCATGAAAGGAACGCCAGTTTTAAAATAAGATACGGAATATATTGTTGCTTCCTTTCTTTAGAATTACAAAATAAAGAAAAAACAGAAGAATCACTTTTATCTTTTCATTAACTTTAATAATTAATTCATCTTAATACTATTCAATTTTAATTTAAGGTGAAAGCACATGGCGAGGATTTAGTAACCGCAGATTTCCTTTTATTTCCAGGTTTTTTGAGACACACTCTTCCGTATCAAATCCACGACAAATTACATACCAACACATAAAACGGATGCTAATCAGGTACTCCAGATGAACATCCATCCTAAAATTTATTTGATTTAGTTTTAAATCATGTTTAAATTTTTTTTAAATGTCTTTATTCTAGCCAATCGTCTTGAAAAGACTGAAACACCATGTCAACCTGTAGGTATGGCATAATGATGGAACTGAGATTCAAATAGTAACAGGTTGCTAGCCCATTGCCTAAAAGAAGAATCTCAAGTTTATTAGCTTTCATTCATGATTTAAGCATTCGATTGAAAATAAATGAAACGTATATATATATTGTATAAACATGTATTGTTTTTTGTGTAGATATAAATACATATATTTAGTTTGTCCCGACATAAAGTTCTCTATCAGACCAAATGGATGACTGGTAGATAATGCTCCTAGCATTAAGTCCGCCAATTGTGCTATTTTGTACAAAAATGTTTAAAAAAAAGGACAGGTAATAAATGAAGCCTACATGGGAGACTCGATAAGCTCATTATACAATACCCTTTTTCAGTTTATCTCAAAGCAGCAAAAAATACCACATCTGTACTCTAAATATTTTAGGCTCCACTAACAATATTGTGATTCGATCTGCATGCAGTCAGGTCGCTGCGCTGTCTAGCTAGATGGACACTATTGGATATCAAAACACTCGCTAGAATATGTTCAAGGAGGATTAAGGGAGAAGCGGACAAAAGCTTTTGAGTTTAAATGGAAAATGAAAAAAAAAATAATTCAAATTCAAACTTTTATTTGCATAACATGAGAATGAATGAATGAATAAGAAGAATATTTGGCGGTTCTGAGTAACTAGACTTTCTCGAAGCTATGTTTGTTATTAGAATTAACAGACACATGGGAACAGGCTTCTTTGGGATGAAACGTTGCTTAAACCTTTGTTGATATGTATATGTGTACCGAAATTAAAAAAAATGGTCAAGTAGAGAGAAAAAAAATTAATCAGCTTATTTTCCATGTCAATTCATAATTTAAAATTAAAAAAAAATACTCTGAATCTAGTTAAGTGTTTATCTTTAAACTGTTTAAAAACAGGCTTTCTGATATCTTTGAGTGGAGAATCTTATATTAATTATTTTTTTAGGCCATTTATATGAATATAAACTCTACCAGCCACCAAAGCATGACATGCGTAATGTCATTTCTATAGAATGAAAACTATCGCCGTTTCACCTTTTATTATGACGTGAAACGGGGCAGCGATATGTTTTACGCGCGATAAAAACATAACTCGAAATTTTCATATTGAGAGAAACAAGGAGAATGAAAAGAACTGTTCTTTTAGAATTTGTGTTGAACGACAATAGTGAAACCCATACATACATATAATCACGTCTTTATCCCTTGCGGGGTAGACAGAGCCAACAGTCTTGAAAAGACTGATAGGCCACGTTCAGCTATTTGGCTTTAAGATAGAATTGAGATTCGAATAGTGACAGATTGCTAGCCTATTGCCTAAAAGAAGAATCCCAAGTTTATAAGCCTATCCTATAGTATCCTTTTACCTTTTTAGTGAAACCTATAGGTTAATAAAACAATAACTCAGAATCTTGTCTAGTCATCATCCATTAATAATAATGCACTATTATGAATACGACATTAGGTATATTAAAAAAAAAACAACATCAAAAACCTTCATTACTAGCCATTCAGCCGAGCAAGCCTTAATCTGACTTCATACACATGGCCATAGGCCCATAGAGTGGGGTATTATCCATATTTATTGCAAGTGCGCCGGGGTTAGTGATGTCGTTAAAGTAGTAGGTAATCTATCGATATTTGAGTAAAAGCAAAATTATCGATAGTCCGGTTACGGTAAATACTATTGACATATAACAATATTATCGGTAGTATTTTTTAGTAGTTAGAGCGGTCGGTGGTCGAATCCATAAAATGCCTGCGTAAAATGCATGATGTGCAGAGAGGCACAGGTTCGAATCGCACCTTGGTCATGTCCAATGACAATTTTAAAAAGTAATGTTTGAATACTAACCGATGCTCTTACAGTGAGGTAAAATATCGTGAGAAAACCTGCACATTCAGAAAACTGGATGTGTAACAATGATCGATCCAATACGGGTTTACCTGCAAAGGTTGTGGAAGTCAAATAGGATTCGCTTCGTATAAAAACCTGACTCGCCCAGTCCAGGGTCCATGGTCAAACTCAAACCCCGGGCTCCTCTCAAGAGCGGTGAGGATGCAACCGGGACTTAAAGCCAGGAGAAAGAAGAAAGTGATAACATTACTATCAAGGGCATGGTCATTATCGATAGGCTAAAACTGTCGCTAGAATTGCAGTTATTGATCTATTGTATCCAATTGAGCTATCAATAATGTTTATTGTTATAAAAACTGTACGTTTCTCAAATAAATATATACCTCAATCAATAGTATCGTATATATGTCAATATTATACATAATTTCCGACGTCAATTATCGACAGTTTAATCGATAGTTCGGCAACACTAGCCAGGGTCTAAGGCTTACATTATTAAAGAATTTGCTCTAAGCATTCTTTATTGGACGGTATAACATTTAATTTTAATGTCACTGGTGTGTGAGATTAAGGTAAATGTAATATTTTCCATTAATAAGGTTATTTTTATTGGTCTTTCAAAAATGACGGGTCAACAACTTGGAGAACACATAATAATACTTCAAGGCCATTATATTGATGTTGTACATTATGAAGTTTATTTACTGAAATACTTATATGCAGCCACGTATATATCCCTTGCGGGGTAGACACAGCCATCTTGAAAAGACTGAAAGGCGACTTTTAGCAGTACGGCTTAATGATGGAATTGAAATTCAAATAGTGACAGATTGCTAGCCCATAGCCTAAAATAAGAATGCCAAGTTAAGTTTTTTATAATGCAACAAACACTTTCCTGAAAACCGCATCAAAATCGGTTCAGCCAAACGTGAGGTAATCGCTAACAACCATACGTACACACTGAGAATCACCTATTATTCGAAGGCGGTTAAAAATTGCAAACATTTCAGTTTCATCCCGAGAGGCAACAAATACATTCCAATACATCAAACATATGTATAACGTAATAAAATGAAAAAACACAATAACATAATTCATACCTGTATATGTTTTCTGTTTATTTCGAAAACTAATGTGAATAGACGACGTGTATATAACTCATAGTGTAGCCGAGATTATGATTCTTTGTGCGCTTCACACAAAAGGTTATATAATAAAAAAATATAATAAACTAAATACGACTTTAAAAGTTCGGTAAGAGGGTACAATTTTGATGTACAGGTGAATGGATATGTGAATTTCAAGTCTACATTCACACGTCTACGAGTCAGCGACATATTTTTCTCATTTCAAATGCATATTTTATGGAGCACGGCGTTATAATGAAAGGAACTCACAGCACAAACAAATTACGATATCTGTCACACTGAAATATTTTATTCCTCTCGAAGATGCGACGGTTTTCCGGCACTCGTAATCATTTGTTTTTCAGGTTAATATTATGCCGTCTGGTTCCTGGCACTTTCATGGTGATTCAAATTCGAAATGTCTATTTATTTTTATGGGACATTTCAAAATTAGGCTTAGTATGTTTTACCAATTAATTGTGTGGTTCCCGGCACCAATAGAAAAAAGAATAGGACCACTCCATCTCTCTCCCATGGATGTCGTAAAAAGCGACTAAAGGGTAGGCTTACAAATTTAGGATTCTTCTTTTAAGCTAGTAACCTATCACTATTTGATTATCACTATTTGATTATCACTATTTCACTATCGCAATTCTATCTTAAAGCCAAATAGCTGAACGTGGCCTATCAGTCTTTTCAAGACTGTTGGCTCTGTCTACCCCGCGAGGGATATAGACGTGATTATATGTATTTATGTGTGTATGTATGTTTATCCAACTATAAAAGATACAGAAATGATATAAAGTACTTTGTCAAGCCCACTTGACATCTCTAGTTAAATATATTTCTCTTCTCGAGAGTAGTACACTCCCAAAAGGGCAAAACCCCAGCTCTTTTACCCAGCAATATAAAACCATTTTACCCTGGACATCTTAACCTAGGGCGATGCATTATGCAACCTCGACTACTGAATTAACATCAGCCGCTTGGAGCTCAATTATTGTAAGCATAATCGGGGTAAAAGCCTTCTATATCGTCTTAAGTACAAGGATGGAGCGTGACATACGAGTGTTAAGAACATACAACTTCTGCCTTCTGGGTTTAGTCCCGGTTGCATCCTCACCACACTGGAGAGGAGTCCGGGGCATGCTTTTGGATCCTGGATTGGGTGAGTCAGGTTTTTACACGAAGCGACTCCTATCTGACCCGTATTGGATCGTCCAGTTGCCTGAATATGCAGGATTTCTCACGAAGGTTTCGCTCAACGTAAGAGCATTGTATAGTATATATTAATAGTATTCAAACTAATGTACCTACTTATCTTCAAATTGTTATTGGTACATGGCCGAGGTGGGATTTGAACCTGTGCTTTTCTGCGCATTACGCATTTTAACCGGGCACCTCAATTCGACCACTGACGTTAAGAACATGCAACATTTCAAACTAAATATATAAAAACGGACACTGATTGACAGACATATGAATCAACCCAAACCACTGAGTTAAAGAGGTTCAAAATTTGCGTTACGGTACGCACCGTCTATTCAAAAAAGTCGATAAGAAATGTAATATCTTCCGTTTTTCTTACTCAGCGGTAAACCTCAGAGATAGAGTGAGAAGGAATATAAAAAATATGTCTTGTTTGTAAAGAAAAGGGATGTTTGGACTACGGAAACTAGTAAGTAGTTATTATAAGTACACCATTTAATTACTTGATAAATCCATTTAATATTTATCTTTAAACTGCATTAAAAGTCTCCTAACTGCTAAGAAATGTTAAAAAACTTATTCATAACTTTTTATTTATCTCTCGTCTCTTTTTAACTTACAACAAATAACGTATTTTTTTTATTAAAATGCTCATTAGAGCTTTACATTATTACCGCTTCTGGAGAGCCGTGTGTCACGAACCCCGACCGCTCCTGGGCTTAAACCAAGTATAACTTGTACTTACAAATCAACAGACCTATTATTATTGTACACCGTATCTCATTAAAGCCGCTTTCTAAGGATAAACATATTATTTATTAGGCTCCGAGCCGAAATAAAACCTTTATTAACCATTAAAAGTAGAACCACTTATCGTAATCTTAAGATTTATTAAAATTTAATCTGTGGTACTATTTGGCGGGTAATCGTGGTTTTTGAATTGATGGAATTTCTTTATCAATATGATTAGCCGCTATAGTGTAGTGGCAATGTGTTTGGCTCTGAGTTACAAGGTCTCAGGTTTGTTCATATAAGTCATTATAATAAATTTATATAAGATTTGAATCAAGGAGAAAATAAAAAAGCAAAGACGAATCTTACCAATAGGATATCGATGGCTACAGAATTAAAATTGATTAAACTTAGGTGTGTGAAGGAAAATTGTCCTTATGACATCGTGTTAAGGTTCATCATAAAACCATTCGATTAAGACAATGACCTGTAAGTGAAGGATATAATTAGCTTCATTAGGAGTTGTCAATTCTTGTTAAACTATCGGCCGATAACCTCCTGTAAAGTGGCCAAGAATAGAGTGAATACTAATTTGATTTCTAAGAATTTGCATAAAACGGAACGGATTGTTAGTACGTAGGTACTTGTCTTTAAATACGTCTGTGGTCAACCGGCTAAATAGCGTGTGTAATAGGTTCGAATCTAACCCCAGCTAATATTTGTAATGCGTAAGTAAGTTTTTTTATAAGTTTGTCTTCTGAACTAATCTTTTTCTTGAAATTTTGTGTATATATTATTAAGAGTCTTGAGAAGGACATAGGGCTCTTTTCATCTCACTCGCACACACACAAACATACACATACACAAAAAAGGCAAACGGTTAATATTATTTCAAAAATCAACATTATTATATAATTAACAATTCAAATCTAGCGATTCGAAATACTACGAGTATCATTGTAATATGAAAATTATTTTATAATTCGCATATGGCAATACAGACATAATTGAAACATGGCGGTCCTTTGGGAACCCGGCAAGGTTAAATATTCACACAATGGGTAGCGACTGCTGTGGTCTGATAACAACTCAAATTGTATTGTTAATACTGATTCGTGTGTGTTCCGTTTTTGAAATAATTATGGATAAAATTTCCTATTCTTAAATCTATGATATTTTTTTTTTTTTTTTTAATAATAATTTCGGACATTAGTTTGTTTTCTAATTAATTCTCTTACGGTAAAAATGGATTCCGGGGCTCATTTTCAGAGTGATGAAAATGCATGATAAGCCTTAAAAAAAGCATTTATTATTATGTACGTGGCCTTTCAGTTTTTCAAGACTATTGGCTCTCTCTACCCCGCAAGGGATATAGACGTGACGAGTATGTATGTATGTAACTTAACTCATATACAGATTAAAACAAAAACTTGGTATATATGGTAAATTATTTAGCTCGAGCGAGCAAAATTCCTAATTATCTAGTTGTGTTCGCAGTACGAATCACGGAGCTATTACTGCGGAGTATTTCTCACGAGGAAACCACGCTTTGGAGGGGACAAGGAACTAAGAATTTAATGGATATGATATCACATTAATTATCATCTTACTAGGAATGGTGTTATCCGGTTTGTGAGCTGTCTATGACAGTATCGCTATAGGTTTGATCTTTTCCTACGTTCGTGGCGAAAGACAGATTCAGTCTTTGATTATCTCCTCAAGAAAGAGGATTTGTTGATTGTAATTTATTTATTTAAACTTTATTGTACATATAATATCATATATTGATATCTACCAGTCAACCATTGGGTCTGACAGAGAACCAAAACACCAGCGTCTCCCCACTGTAAGTCAATGGTAGTCATGAATAGAATAGAATAGATTTATTTTCAAAATTGGATACAAGATATCACTTAGTGACGTCACATCACTTAAATCTAATTATAACTACTACCGCATCTAAAGCGCATGTGTACAAGAAGCGGCGGAAAAAACTACACTACAAATATTAGTAGGAAACTATGAGATATCTTTAAAAAAAATCTGAAACAGATTGCAGTAATCCATTGACAGGGCTATGCCGCATCCAACAATTTATACATCCTAACCGCTCTATGAACGCAAACGCCCCGGGGCTGGAGAAAAAGTATGTTTACGTCTGGAAAGCAACATGATCGGACAATTTACAAGGCGTAATTTGATGCCAATATGAATTTATTGGTCGTTTTTAAAACAATAACTTTGAAATCAAAGGGAATGATCGACAAAATGAGGCTGACGTAGAATGTTTAAATTTAGTACGCAACTTACTGATTTGAAACTTTCGTGTTGCATTATACATATATACATATAATCACGTCTATATATTGCGGGTTAGACAGAGCCGGTGATCTATGATCTATGAGGCTATGTTCAGCTGTTAGGCTTAACGATAGAATTGAGATTCAAATAGTGTCAGGTTGCAAGCCCGTCGCCTAAATGAGGAATCCCAAGTATAAAAGCCTATCCCTTTATCGCCTTATACGACATCCATGGGAAAGAGATGGAGTAGCCCTATTCTTTTTTCTATTCGGGCCGGGAACCACACGGCACATCAACAAAGAACCAATTGGCCATACATTTTATTTTATATACCGTTATACTATACATTGATATATTTTATACCATATATATTGAATAGCAAAGCCTCCTCAATGAGTAAGTAAGTAACCTCATCAAACATTTTTATCAACAATGTAATGTCAGCTTATGCCAAATAAAGACTTATTTTTCTTGAATTTTTTTTTTCTTTATGTATAATAAATGTAAAACTGATAAAGTAAATTTCATAAAAAAATAAAGAATTTTTTTAATTAAATAGTATTGTTTTAGCAGTTTCTCCTATTTATTTATACTTCATTGCACATAATACAAATGTATATAGCACAATTGGCGGACTTAATGCTAGAAGCATTATCTACCAGTCAACCATTGGGTCTGACAGAGACCTCAACGTATTAATAAAAGAAATTTCACATGAAAAACGTTAAAGGTAACCATACAAAGAGGCATATAAAGCATTATTTTTACCAGGCCCTTTCATTTCGTCCGTTAAATTATTTATACGCATGAAAAAACCCCTTTTCATTATAAGAAGTCATTAATATTCATTTCATACTTCGGACCCGTATAACTTACATCTGAAATAGAATATTGTGGGCCATCGTATGTATCATGTTGATTTAATTCAGAAAGGGCTGGTATGAAATAACTTTTTAACTTGACGTAAAAAAAGGGTTAAGATTACCAGATTTTGTAGGGGTTAAGATTTCCAGTAATTCTCACTATGTGTGAATTTTACCGTAATTATCCACACTAACAATGAAGAGGTAAGATTTGTGTTTTTGTACATATGTTTATAACGAATAAACTCAAAAACTACTGGACCGATTTTCACGAAATTTAGTACTGATATAACATAAACCTTCGGAAATAACAAATGCTGTGCTTTATCCTTGCTGTTGCTTTTATTTGTAATTTCCCACGTTAGATAAAGCGTGCATCCTCACCTATCTGCAGTTGAGCCCAGGGTATGCCTTTGACCATGGCTCCTGGATTTGATGAGTCAGGTCTTTACACGAAGCGACTCCCAACTAACCTCCGCAACCTTTGCAGGTAAACCTAACCCATATAAGAGCGATCATAGTTACCAAGTTTCCTAAATGTGCAGGTTTCCACACAATGTTTTCCCTCATCGGACTCTGTGGCGCAGAGGTAGTACGCTTGTCTGGGACACCGGAGGTCCCGGGTTCGAATGCCGGCCGGGGCATGATGAGAAAATAACTTTTTCTGATTGGCCTGAGTCTTAGATGTTTATCTATATAAGTATTTATTATAAAATAAAGTATCATTGAGTTAGTATCTCGTGACACAAGTCTCGAACTTACTTCGAGGCTAACTCAATCAGTGTAATTTGTCCAGTATATATTTATTATTTATTTATTTATTTATGAAAACTCATCAGCAATGACACTATTAAAAGCGTCCAAACGCCAAAGATCCAAAACATTGTTTAAACAAAACACACTTTAAACAAAACGAGTCATTAGAGCTTCGAAATTTTCTTTGTACCAATTGTTAGTAACAAGAGCGAATTGCTGGCCTGCTTAATATCCCAAATTCCTTGCTAGAACGGCCAGATTAATTTGACACCTCAATGTACAATATACCCCCCTGTGTTGTTGCTAAATCGCATGAGGACGGAGGGGGTGGGTGGGTCTAGCTAAATTGGTAGTGTAGGGTCCTAGTTACGACCTACGATAAACTCGGAGTTGTTGAAGAGTGAGACCGTTTAAATTGTCGACGCTAGACGCTGCTAACCGTACATACTTCTCTCTCATGTTAGGAGGGATAGCAAAAAAGTTTGCGTTTTGGATGAACTCGTAATTGGTGGACATAACAAAACATAACAAATAGTCACGTCTTTATCGCACGCGGGGTAGACAGAGCCAAAAGTCATCAAAAAACCAAAATGCCACGCTCAGATAGCTCACGTGAGATAGAATTGAGATTCAAATAGTGACAGGTTGTTATCCATTGCCTAAAAGAGGAATCCCAAGTACAAAATCCTATCCTTCATACGCCTTTTACGGCAGCCATAGGAAAGAGATTGAGTGGTCCTATTCATTTTTTCTACCGGGAACCACACGGCATTTACACCACACGGTAATTGCTAGACCGTGGTGGTTTATTGCGAGAAGTGTTCCTTGAGTCTTTAACTACAAAATTATTCAATTTTTTGTAATATCTACCTAATTTAGAAAAAGGAAATCATTAATACTAAAATCAAGATAAACATTAAATCAGTAACGTTCTGGTGAAATGTCAAGTCAAAAGTAGTTCTTGAGATAAATTTAAGACCTAGGTCAAAACCTAGGACTTCAATTTGTCGTCACTTTTTATTTCTTTCCGCTGTAATTATCCTTCCTATTAAATTTTTCTGAACTAATGTGCCTCGAGGAACACAAAATAATTTTGAAATCACTATACCTTTTGGTAAAATGTTGCAGTGTAGTTTGTTCCGCCGCTTCTGTAGATTTAATTATAGGTTGTAGCGAGGTCATTAAGCGACGACTTAAAAAGAATATTTATTTATAATCGAAACAATAAAATGTCACGTAAATACATACACACCATCACGCCTGTCTCCCATCAGGGTAGGCAGAGACTGTGGATTTCCACGTGTTACGATCCTTACATACCTACCTCTTCCGCTTCCTCCAAACTCATTACTCTTTTCATGCATGCGACGATTACGTTAAAAATTGTCAGCACCAAAAAACCTATTTTACCATCAGTACAAAACTATCAACTATTTTAATCAACAAAATAAATGTTGTAATTAAATAAGTAATTATGCACTATACCTATCATATATTAGGGCCGTGCGAGGCTCCTACAGTTGCCCCCCCCCCTATTTAGCCCTCTTAAGGGAGGGAGGGGTACAAAATTAAACATTTCGGGACTGTAACGGGTTACGTGCGGAGTTCTTAACGCTTAAAGCATAAAGAAGCTAGATGAGCTATATCGAGCTAATACTATATAGGTCCCGGCTTCGAATCCCTGCCAGGGCATGATGATAGATTGATCATGGTTACACATCCAGTTGACTGAATGTGCAGGTTTCTTCACGATGTTTTCACTTACCGTAGGTACATCGGTTAGTATTCAAACTAATGTACGTAACTTTCGAAAATAGACATACATGGCCGACGCACCATACATAAATATCTAAATAATATTAATGAATAAATAATAGTGCCGTGTGGTTCCCGGGCACCAATACAAAAAAGAATAGGACCACTCCATCTCTTTCCCATGGATGTCGAAAAAGGCGACTAAGTGGTAGGCTTATAAACTTGGGATTCTTATTTAAGGCGATGGGCTAGCAACCTGTCACTATTTGAATCTCAATCCTATCTTAAAGCCAAACAGCTGAACGTGGCCTTTCAGTCTTTACAAGACTGTAGGCTCTGTCTACCCCGCAAGGGATATAGACGTGATTATATGTATGTATGTATGAATAAATAATACACACAGCTGTTAATTTTTTTAAATTAGTCAACAAATGATACAATATAGGTATAAATAGCTCTAAACCAACAAAATAAAATAGGAATTACCTTTTTGAATGCCCTCGTTACAACTATAAATGCAAAACTGACTTATGAAGAAATAAATTTTGAAGCGTACCGTCAAAATTTATCGTAATCTCAGCTTTTAAAGCTAAATAAATTAAGTCGTAAACTTTGTTTGTATAAACAAGCGGTTTCTTGAAGATTTACGCCCTTTTTCGGTGTAATTAAAATATTATACTAGCCAGGAATACGAATTAACCAATTAAACAAGCGGTTATCACTATGTAAAAAATTGATAGTACATACATACATACATGGTCACGTCTATGTCCCTTGCGGGGTAGACAGAGCTAACAGTCTTGAAAAGACTAAATGACCACGTTCAGCTGTTTGGCTTAATGATAGAATTGAGATTCAAATAGTGACAGGTTGCTAGTCCATCGCCTAATAAAGAATCCCAAGTTTGTAAGCCTATCCCTTAGTCGCCTTTTACGACATCCATGTGAAAGAGATGGAGTGGTCCTATTGTTTTTAGTATTGACGCCGGGGACCACACGGCACATTATTGATTTCCTTATTTTAACTTAAAATATAGAAATTAAAAAAAAAAATTCTAATATGTTTAAAAAAAATCAATATGTTGAACGACTGTTGGCTCTGTCTACCCCGCAAGGGATATAGACGTGATTATATGAATGTATGTATGTATGTATCAATAATATTACCGTTTTATTGGGAAATGAAACAACAAAATCGCCCACTATTACAGCTCGAGCTAGCCAAAACGCCCTGACATGGCTTACCGTCTGACATCTTAAGACAGCCAGAACCGAAGGATTATGGTGTCTTTCTAGACGTTGCAACGATTCACTGGAAATATAGTTTAATTTGCAGAGAAATAAGATTATGTTTAATATAAATACAAATATACAGTTGTTTAAATGTGCCGTGTGGTTCCCGGCACCATTACAGAAAAGAATAGGACCACTCCATCTCTTTCCCACGGATGTCGTAAAAGGCGACTAAGGGATAGGCTTATAAACTTGGGAATCCTCTTTTAGGCGATGGGGTAGCAACCCGTCACTATTTGAATCTCAATTCTATCACTAAGCCAAACAGCTGAGCGTGGCCTATCAGTCTTTTCAAGATTGGTGGCTCTGTCTACCCCGCTAGGGATATAGACGCGATCTTATGTATGTATAATTATATTTATACGCTGTGCTGTTTCCGACAACATAGAATAATATCATAAGATTATAAGATCATCCTACTAATATTATAAATGCGAAAGTTTGTGAGTATGTCAGTGTGGATGTTTGTTACTCTTTCGCGCAAAAACTACTGAATCGATTACAATGAAATTTGGTATGTAGGTAGCTGAAGACCCAGAATAGCACATAGGCTACTTTTTATCCCGGAGTTTCCGCGGGATTGATAGGGTTTCCATGCGGACGAAGTCGCGGGCGGCCTCTAGTTGAATATAAATGTGTAGTTTCAACGTCATGATTAACATACATACATAAATCGCGCCTCTTTCCCGGAGGGATAGGCAGAGACCACATCTTTCCACTTGCCACGATCCCGGCATATATCTGCCGTCCCGGGTTCAGACAAGTCAGGTTATTAATTTAAAAGTCGAGTTATATAATTACATGAAACTATGACAAATTTGGGATCATGAGTTAAATACCTCTTCAGTTGTATGAAATGTGTAAGTTATCTCACGACGAGTAACAAACAAAAAATTATTTTGTTAATACTGGATTATTTGTTTATTTAAACTTTACTTTAAAAACGGCAGTGCCGTGTGGTTCCCGGCACCAATACAAAAAAGAATAGGACCACTCCATCTCTTTCCCATGGATGTCGTAAAAGGCGACTAAGGGATAAGCTTACAAACTATGGATTCTTTTTTAGGCGATGGGCTAGCAACCTGTCACTATTTGAATCTTAATTCTATCATTAAGCCAAATAGCTGAACGTGGCCATTCAGTCTTTTCAAGACTGCTGGCTCTGTCTACCCCGCAAGGGATATAGACGTGACCATATGAATGTATGTATGTTTACTGTAAAAAATACAAATGTACAGCACAATTGGCGGACTTAATGCTAGAAGCATTATACGAGTATGTCACATCTAGATTTTAATATCCTCAAAAATTAATGTGTACCTATATTTGCATGTTCATTTCGCTCGAGGGAAGTTATTAGAAATTCAGATTTTAGGATATGTGTGTTGGGTAGGTACAGCTTACTTTTTATAGGCCAGTTGGTGAGAAGCCACAAGATTTATTCTGGAATTTAAAGGGTAAAAATATCTCTCTCTTTTAATTTCATTATTTCCCTTAGGTATGCCTTTATCTGTCATAACCATTTGATCAAACGTTTCATTCAATTTTTTTAACTTAGTACCCATCGATTTATTCTTTTCGACTGTATTACGTAGGTATTATTATTTTCTTACAACATAAAGTCGATATAATATTTTATTTATCTCCTAATTTAGATATTGAGTTACAATCATTTTAGTTCTACAAATGTACGCTGATTCGTACGAGCTAACTAGTAAACGAATATTACTACATCCAAACTTTCAAACAATTTTGAAATACATCACATTTTAAGTTCATCTCACCTCTAAGTTACGTTCAGCTAATCCCAAATAAAACTTAAAACATGTAAAAAAGAACAATGTACCAAACTGCACCAACTAACAATGTAATTTAATTCATCCAAGTACTTAAATGTCTATAGGGCTATCTCAGCAAATGAGACTGACCCCCGGCTGGACAAAACACCAGTTTACCCCACCCAATTTCAAAATCCACACCCCAACAAGACTTGTAACGTGCGAGCGGCCCATCCTTACTTATCCGGGTGAATTTGGGTCCAATATAATTTTACGCTCGGATGCATTTTGAATTTATAACTAGTAAATTGGCCTTAGTGTGAATATAGTAAATACGGATGAGATACCACTCAGTTTGACACATAAAATTTATGATATATTTTTATTTTTGTTTGTAAACAAACAAATATTATTACTTACACAGTACAAATTCAATCTATGTTAATAATCTAAATATAGCTGTAATATGTTTATTCCTTATTTTAAACATCAAATACCTAAGTACGTCTTTCGTAAAAACTACTTTCAATTAGGAATTGTCAAAAAATGTTATTTTCTGCGATCAACTTCCAAAACTTTTCATTGTGTGTTATGTTTTTGCTATCATAATTGTATTTATCTTTTTTCATTTCAGCGATCTTTAAATTCTTCTTTGTAATAATTTTATGTGATATTTTTTTTCTTACACAGATAGCCTACTTACTTTAAGTTTTCAGGCGATTGCGAGACCGTGCGAACTATCGTTTTAAATTTATTATCGGTTACACTTCTGTACTTTCTTTATGTTAAATCCATCAGTTTACTCGGATATCTTAGAATTAATTGGTGACCGTGACAATTTTAGGCCCGTTTCAAGTTTTCGT
This sequence comes from Amyelois transitella, assembly GCF_032362555.1. Lineage (NCBI taxonomy): Eukaryota > Metazoa > Arthropoda > Insecta > Lepidoptera > Pyralidae > Amyelois > Amyelois transitella. The sequence goes on from NC_083509.1 coordinate 11,771,138, forward strand.
TGTTACTTCCTCGTGGGATGTTGCTGGGCGATTTGGCAGAGTTTGCTTTGTATAATTGTGGAGATAATGAATTCATTGAATCTATTGTAATATAGAAACTTTCATAGTTGGTAAGTTTCGGAGACTTTATTTAGAAATTGTTATTACAGTAAGGTCAGGTCAAAAGTACCCGAAACCGCCGAGCATGAAGAGAGTTATGAATGTGGATGAAGCGAAGGAAGTAGGTATGCAGAGATCGTGGCAAGTGGAAAGAGGTAGTCTCTGCCTACCCCTTAGGGAAAGAGGCGTGATTTTATGTATGTATGTATGTTATTATAGTTTTTCTATAACTAACTCTTACGGTGGTTTGTGAGGAAACGATGCAATTGATGTGAAACCGATGATTAAATTTTTATTTATTTATTTATTTACTCAATATTTATTTGTTAATTAACTAGCTGTGCCTGCGACTTCGTCCGCACAATAGTTAATTAGGGCATAATTGAAGCCCTCAAGGATGAATAATTTTTCCCTTTTTTTCACATTTTCCATTATTTCTTCGCTCCTAAAAGTTGCAGAGTGATGTTATATAGCCTAAAGTCTTCCTCGATAAATGGTCTATTCAACACAAAAAAATTTCAATTCGAACGAGTAATTCCTGCGATTAGCGCGTTCAAACAAACAAAATCTTTGGCTTTATTATATTAGTATTGATTTATTTAAACTTTATGCACGTAAAATGTACAACAGGTGGACTAAATGCCACAAGGCATTCTCTGCCAGTCGAACCTTTGGACCAAACTGAGATAGACGTACGGGTCGTGCGATAACTGTAAAATAAATAATAATATATAATGAATATTAGGTTAATTAATACACTTACATGTAATAAATAGTGTACATACATAATAATGACTAAGTTGTTACCAACATGTACTTGGATGAATTAAATGACATGTTTTGTGCCAGCCCCGAACAAAGCCAACATTTGTAAAGAAAAGTGCAAAATTTTAAGATATATCTCCCGAAATTTTATCACTTTCCCATGGATGTCGTAAAAGGCGACTAAGGGATAGGCTTACACACTTGGGATTCTTTTTTAGGCGATGGGCTAGCAACCTGTCACTATTTGAATCTCAATTCTATCATTAAGCCAAATAACTGAACGTGGTCATTCAGTCTTTTCGAGGCTGTTGGCTCTGTCTACCCCGCAAGGGATATAGACGTGACCATATGTATGCATGTTTTTTTATAAGTAGTTTTAGCTTTAGTTTTAATTTGATTTAATTATAATATTTAAAATGCAAAAAAAAATAAAAGTATTATCTTTATAAAAACCAAAAGCAGCAGCACATCCAACAATAGCTTCTGTCAATCAATGTTGAATATTTTAACTTAAAAAACACAAGAAGGGGTCTCAGTTTCTGAGACTTAAAAAAAAAAACTAGACAAAAACACTGACGCAGCTTATTAAAACGGCGTCACCGGTCTTCAAACTCCTTTTAAGCGAGCTTCTCAGTTCACAACAAAAACTAATCCGAGCGAAACAAAGTGGATGTGCAAAAAATGTGAGCAGAACTTTCATTTACATACAGAGGTTCCGTGTGAATAGAATAGAATATATTTGTTTTCAAAATTGGATACAAGGTATCACTTATTGACGTCAGATCACTTAATTCTAATTATAACTACTACCTCTTCCAAAACGCACGTGGAGAAGAAGCGGCGGAACAAACTACACTGCAGCATTTTTAGTTCATATATTTTTCAAAAGAGTGAAACGCAGTCAAATTTTCAATAACAAAGAAATTAATGAACTTCACATTACAAATATGTAGATGAAAATCCTCAATTACAGGACAGAAAAAAGGTAGAGTTCACAAATGAAGTAAAAAAGATGAGGACCTGCATTACTGAAAAAAAGAAACATGTCGTTATTATTTTCATTCTTTATAAAATGGACAAGGGGTCGTTACATATTGGTTTACAGCATGTCCAGTCAATGTGTTTAGCTATCTTTCTGATCTGTCTATCTATATGTATCATTAGCTACCTTCCAGTTTATGACATAACTTCTAAAAATGCAAACAGAAAATATAATGACAAGAGACGGGTTAAGATACAGTATCAGTAGTGATTCAAATCTCCAACATTATACATATCCGCTTCAGGGATTCTGTTGTTTATCTTTTGCATGGAGGAACCCAAAAAGACAAAAATGCCCAAAGAGAGAAGATGAGAAAAAATTTAGAACTTCTGTTAAAGTTGTACATCGTCGCATTCATCTTGGAGTAGGTACGCTTTCAAAAGAATCCATTGCGATTCCTTGCGAAATTGCGTAATTTATTACCAGGTCAGTGGAGAAAAAATCCGGAGGGCATGCTTGTAAAGTGGCAAGTACACATATTGCGTCTTCATCATCATGATTTTGTACAATACTGTGTGTGTCATCATTGTCCTTCTGGTTTTTCAGTTTTTGACTTTAATAATTTAATTTAATACGGGTCAAATTACACAGATCGAGTTAGCCTCGAAGTAAGTTGGAGATTTGTGTTACGAGATACTTACTCAACGATACTATATTTTATAATAAATACTTAGTTACATTAAAATCCAAGACCCAGACCAATCAGAGATAGTTCGTTTCTCATCATGTCCTTGTCGGGATTTGAACCTGGGACCTCTGGTGTCACAGACAAGCGTATTACTGCTGCGCCACAGAAGCCATCTTTGTTTTAAGTTAGTTACATTACATTATTAACTTTAAATAAATCCACACACACCGCAGCGATCATTCGAGCATTTTTGTCTGATCCACGGGAACTAACTAAATGACTTGGAACATATTAAGCGCAAAATTAAAAAAAGAATTGAAATAAAACTATATTCAAAAGTTTTGAAAAAAACTGTTTCAATAAAAAAAAATCTTTAAAAAAAAGAAACTCGTTTAAAAAATATAGGTAGAAGTTCGATGAGAGTCTACCAAAAACTGGAATCCAACAATGCCGACAAACCAGCTTAATCTAAACAATTATAACATAAACAAAGGGCTCGCAAAATCGGCTTTTGGTGGCATTTCCCTTACAAAATCACTTAGCAAAACCGGTGGAGAATGTACGGTGGAGTTGGACACCCACAACGTCATTACAGATACGAAATAAGAATTTGAACCTTATAAAGGCGATGATAAGGTTAAAATTATTATTAATTAAAAAAATTACATTCTCAGCAAAGATGCAAATGAAATTAAACTTAATGTAACTAACGCTAACGTTGAAAGTAACTTGGGGATTTTACGAAAGGGTTTGTTTTATTGAAATTCTGGCACAATTAAGAGGCGGAAAGTGACCATTGCTAATTTGGAAGGGCCCGACGCAAAGTGTTGTCTACTATTGTGCTATATTAATTTTTTTACTACCCGAACTTTTTGAATCATGAATTTTTACGATTTTGATTATCTCACGAATTAGGCTGAAACTTTCAATGCACAGTTGTGAAAGTTAATAAATTCTAAAAGGGGAAGTTATGAAAGTATCAATTTCATGTTAAAAATTATTGTATAATTAGTGCCGTGTGGTTCCCGGCACCAATAAAAAAATAAAACAATAGGACCACTTCATCTCGTTCCCATGGATGTCGTAAAAGACGACTATGGGAAAGCCTTATGAACTTGGGATTCTTCTTTTAGGCGATGGACTAGCAACCTGTCACTATTTGAATCTCAATTCTATCATTAAGTCAAATAGCTAAAACGCTAAAAAGCTAAACGAGGCCATTCAGTCATTTCAAGACTGTTGGCTCTGTCTGCCCCGCAGGGGATATAGACGTGACCATATGGATGTATGTATTACAAAATTGAAAAGTGATACTTACAGCCGCTTGTATCGAGCTTATCAAAAAAGTATAAAACATCCGAAGTAGTTCATAAAAATGCTCAAAAACACGTGTTTCGGTAGACCACCCCGGCGACTAACAAAACTGTATCTTTTTTGTGTCTTTCTACAAATTTTACATAAAACATGTGTTTGACTGATAACTGAGATTCTTAAGACTATACGACACGATTACCATCCGATCACTTCCCACAACAATTTCACGCGGGTTCGGACGAAACGGGAACTTAAGTTAGACGTAGACGGAGCTGCGGTTAACAGCTAGTTAATCTATACTTAAAGAAGTGATACAAACATTTGCAACCTCTTGCAAACAACATTAATATGAAAAAAAATATAGCTGTTAAAATAATTAAAGCTGTTTAAATTGAGACCTTAGAAAGAGAACCGCACAGTGATGACAAATGAGACAAAAGACGACATCAAAATCGCGTAACAATTGGCCATAAACTGTCCAAAATATCAAATACTAGACAGAAGGAATAGAATAGAATAGAAAAGATTCATTTTCAAATTTCAAATTGGATACACGGTATCACTTTTTGACGTCACATCACTTAAATCTAGTTATATCTACTACCGCTTCCAAAGCTCATGTGCAGAAGAAGCGGCGGAAAAAACTACATTGCCGCATTTTCAACGGACGTCAATTTACAAATATAGATCTCTTAAATCTAAATCATGGATATGGAGGCTTATATAGCAGGCTGGCTGTAAAGACGACAAGAAAAGAAAATGTTCTTTTTTCTTATAAAATCGAATCGTGTAAATAAAGTATTAGCTAGAATCGAGTTTTAAGTAGCCCTGATTTATAGCCCCAAGTTCTGATGGGCGAGACAAGTGCCTACTTTTAACGTCTGAACGTGACTTCTCAATGTGGCCTGTGAACTTTCAGCTTGAAATATTGCGAAACACGTTTAGGATTACACCTTTTTTTTGCTTGAACTCGGTTTTGGAGAGTGTGTGGAAGATGTTGGCTTTCTTTGCTAATGTTTTTAAGTTAATGTGTTTCTCGATGCATAATCGATTTATATAGCAACATTAAAGAATAGAAGCCTACCCCTAACCCCTTATACCCTTTAATCTCTACCTATACCTCCGGGAAAGAGGAGTGATTTTATGTATGTAAGAATAGAAGTATTCATATTTTTTAACAAGTTGAATAAAGTATGTAATGAAATGAATAAAGAATTTTCCTGTATTTGCGATAAGATCTTTTTTCTTCCTTTTTTGCAAGAATTTATCATTAGTGCCGTGAGGTTCCTGGCACCAATGAAAAAAGACTAGGATCACTCCATTTATTTCCCATTGATGTCGTAAAAGGCGACTAAGGGATAGGCTTATCAGCTTGAGATACTGATTCTAGGTGATGGGCTAGCAACCTGTCACTATTTGAATCTCAATTCCATCATTAGGCCAAAAAGCTGAACGTGGCCTGTCAGCCTTTCAAGATTGCTGGCTCTGTCTATCCCGCAAGAGATTATATGAATGGATGGATGGATTTATAATCTTAAGAGCCTCATCTACATTTATTATCTATAAGCATTAGATAGAATAAATTAACAAATAGTTCAAGAGAATTATTCTTGCAATAACTCTCATCTGACGACAAAATGAACAACCAAGAAACTGCCAAAACATAACCCTTCGGCGTTTTCCTTGATTTTGGTCATCACTACAAAAATGGGGTTGCCATAACATAAAAAACAACGAATCTTTTGTTGTATCATACATATGTCACAGAGTGATAAATCTCTAGTGTTCCAATTGTTTGCAAGTGGGTCATCTGATTGTCCAGCTATTTACTGTCTCTTTCAGTTTTTCCCCCGTTTCAATTTTCTTTTGTGCCCGTTTTGTATTGAGTTTTGTTATGTCCTCTTCGGTTCCCGTTTTAGCTGCGGGATTGCTTTTTGATATACTACTTCTTGTAGGATAATAAATTTCGGATGTGCTGAATGAAATGTGTGCGTGGAAATGAGGTTTTCATATGAATATAGGAAAGTATTTGAATCTCATTTCTATCATTAAGCTATACAGCTGAACGTGGCCTTTCAGTCTTGACTGTGAAGACGAAGACTGTTGGCTCTGTCTTCCCCGCAAGGGACATAGACGTGATTGTATGTATATATGGAAAAGTGTTATGCAGAAAAGCATTAACTGGAGACTTAAAACTTGGGATTCTTCTTTTAGGCGATGGGCTAGCAACCTGTCACTATTTGTATCTCAATTCTATCATTATGCCAAACGGCTACCACATCCATGGGAACGAGATGGAGTGGTCCTTTTTTTTTTTTTATTGGTGCCGGGAACACAACGGCACCAACCAACGGCTATATCCTAGATTCAATAAAACTGATGGTCTTATGTACTTCATTATTTATAAGCAATTGCATTTTGATGATTTAGAAAATATTAAGATAGTTGACTACTTTTGGCAAAAATCTAATTATGTTATCATCGCAAAGTCTTAACTACCCACTCGTACAGCTGACGTTAAACAAAGCCATATTTTGTAATCCAATCAAATTGCTGGACAGTGATGCTTTACATTGGTCACCATAGGCAGTAATCCTGGCTACAAGTGGTCTACAGACACGCCCTGACAATCCGGCCAAGTTTAGGAGACAGAGCTCTGGGTTAAATCAGAAGAGGAAGCGATATATTTGAATGAGTGTTATAATATTTTGAGAGTAGTTGAAATACTGTCTAGCGATCTCGATCTTAGACAAACATTACATGCTGTTTTCACAATAGCTAACTTTCGGCTTTGAAATAGACATAATAATATATAATCTGGTATCTGTAATCCTACATAGGATCTTTTGACTAACAAATTTTAACTCCATAAGAAGTAGTCACAATAATAACGATAACAATATAAATAAGCACCTATTAACAGATAAATATATATTAACAGATAAATATAAATTGTGCAATACTAGGTTTAAACAATTCTAATTAGAATGAAAATTATAATGTGATACTAAGTAGGTACCTCTATGTATAAGTTTGTATGTCTACTAATACATAAAAATGTTTGCAACACCCGAAAGGGTAAATATGAAGATCTGTTATACATAATATTTAAGACCTTGTTGTACTCATATTATGCAAATAAAAGTTTGAATTTGAATTTGAATTTGAAATCACGTTTATATCCCTTTCAGAGCCAAAAATGTAATAGGCCACGTTCATCTATTTGACTTTATGATAGAATTGAGATTCTAATAGTGACAATTGTAATCTTGTTCACATCGCCTAAAAGACGAATCCCAAGTTTATAAGCATATCCCTTAGTCGCCTCTTACGAGATCCACGAGGGAGAGATGGAGATGTCCTATTCTTTTTTCAAATGGCACCGCGAACCACCCGGCACGGATTCTACTTTGTAATTTCTGTTCATTCTGGTTTAATTCTTATCACTTACACCACAATCTCCGAGGGTCCAGCAAGGGAACCCATTTCATTCGGTATTACGCTTGATGGCCAGGATTTCTTGCTTAGAAATTTCTTCGTCAGACATAATTAATAGGGTAGATCGCTTATTAGTATGCTCCATGGGGTATACGGCCCAATATTGGGACGTGGCTCAACCTTTGACAAGGATCTGACTTAAATTTGAATATTCTTGGAATTTGATTAAAATTTTACGGGTGTTTAGTTTTACTGGCAAATCAATTTTGGATCGAGTTAGGAGTTTTGTATCCTTGAAAACTTGTGTGATGATCGAATGGTGATAGTGTGATGACTCAAAATGGCTCGTTTTGTTCAATTCTTAATACTCTGGTAACACCTTTTTTTTGTCTTTCTAATCTTTAAACTTTATTAATTTGAACCATTGTTATAGCGTACCTATACATACATAGATACATAAAATCATATACATCTTTTCACTTGCCACGATCTCTGCATACTTCCTTCGCTTCATTCACAACTCTCTTCATGCAAGCTCGGCGGTTTGGAGTACTCTTGATCTGACCCTTTACCAGGACGTCCTTTACATAATATAATAGCGTATACCTTTACAATAACATAATTTGACAACATTAAGACTAGAATTATGTTAATTTGTCGATCGGCACTTACATACGTATATCACGTCCATATCTCATCCGGGGTAGATAGAGCTCTTGAAAAGATTGAAAGGCCACTTTGACAGTGCACGCGGCGGTACGCATTGTGGTAGGCTGCGGCCGACAAGGCCGCCAACCTTAACATAAAAATAGGGTTGGGGAAAACTCTGCAAGATAAGGATGCGCGCTACAATATAATATATACCATCAACAAAAAACCGATTCAAAATATTCAAGTAGCATACACCAATATTTGGAAAATATTATTACCTACCTCAAATAAAATTACTGCACCTTTTTTCTTATCACCCTAAAATTTTTGGGGATCCGTTCAGTGATCCCGAACACCGTAATACAGATTGTACGTGAGATGATTCCGGCGAGATATCTAAATTATGGGCGAGTTTTAAAATAGACCCCACCTTATTCCGCACTGACCGTTCGTATATTGTTTTCATAGTTTTTGCCCGAGTTTTTAGGTACAAATTATTAAAAGGAAATAAAAAATACATTTATCATCTTGCATGTATTGAATTTATTTCACCATAATATCATAACTACAATATTAAGATTTTAATATAGTCTTAAATATCACAGGAATATGATTCTTTCTGTAAATAATATTTTAACGCAGATTTGAGGGCGAAAACAAAATAGGTATTTCAAGTAATTTTTCTTTAAATAGTAATTCTGTAAGCGAAATAACGTTCTCTGGTAACAAATTATTTTAACCGCAATTCTTGTTATTAAATTATAAATGTTATTTCTCAGAATCCTTAATATCTTTATCAAGGCCTTGAATGTTCGCTGAGGTGGTGACTACTTCTGAACTAAGTGACATTCATTACTCGTGCTAGGTATTAATATCGATATTATGTTCAATAAGTGCGGTAATATTTATTCAATCCCCAATAATTGTTATTTCAACCAAATTATGAATACGAATAGGGTTCAATTTGAATTGCACATTCGCTTTCACGATACAATGATCCTCCAAGACATGTTTCGACATGGAATCTTAATTAAACTTTACTTACATTCGGAGATTCAATTAGGACCTAATATTGACATTAGGCTTAGCGCGACCCACCGCTGTAACCGAAGGATCAACACCTAACATTAGCATAGTTGATTAAAAGGCCTCCCCGGTACGGCTGTTAACTCGTAAATGTCAGACGTGTTACATATCATAAATCATCTTAAGATTACGGTTCAGTTATTACCGAGTTGCTCAGCGTTAGAAGACGGTGGAACTAAATTACGCCCTTGCGGTAGTCCATTGGGAAATTTTACTTAAATTGAAACACTTAAGGTTCATTTTTGAAGATGCTTGCGATCGTCGTTAACGTCCGTTCAGAGTTGAGATGGGGCTTGCAAGTGTTGTAGAAAGTCAGCCAGTACTGAATCAGCATCTAGGTGCGTCCGATACAGCGAACTTGGACAAAGTGCCAGAGTGAGACCATGATTTATTGCTCAATTACAGCCTTCTTATCAGTTAGTGCTGCACCTAATTAATAAGCGATTGGCTTATTTATTGGTTGCCCCATTGAATGGGGCTGATGATAATAAGGATTAATCGATAAATTATATTTCGGCTTTTTGCAGAGTTACTAGAATAGCTTCTTTACTGAGGTCAAGGGCAATATATACTAGTATAATAATACTATGCGTATTATAATTACAAAGAGGGTTTATGTTTTGTTTGTATGGTTTTTATATTTCACACGAAAACTACTGAACCGATTTTGATGATGTTTGGCACACAGACAAACTAAACGTTTATTTCAGGAAATTTTAACGAAAAAGCGAAGTACTGCGCAAAAGCAAGGGTAATATTTGATTATAAATAAACTAATAGTTTCGAAATCTTATCATCACACAATGGTATAATTATTTATCAACGTAATTTTCAAAGAAAAAGTAAAAAAAAACCCTAAAATATTTAATATCACCATTATACATAGTTTTTATATTTTAGCTCATGGTGATTTGATAAACTAGTCTAACTAAATAAAACGAATTTATCCCAGAACAATACAGTCTCATCCAACAATACATATAAAATATAATTAAGATCGTAACATAAGTCTTTCCAGACCGTGGGTGACTCGACGCCAAGAAATTAAACACATCTTTTATTTTATCTTACTCGCAAAATACTGTTCAATTACTTTTATCTTTGTTAGGAGTTGTTACACCCATGTTATGTTCCAGCGATCTTGGTAACATGAGTTTAGCTGTTGTATGAGGTAAGATATACGTTTTATTTATATATGTGTGGGACGGATATACTCTTGCCTTCAATTACGTATTTCGTGTATTTTCAAGATAAAATTACGAAGCTTAATAATTAACTTTAAAAAATAAGTTATAATTTTACACAATTTAAAAATTCAATCAAAATCAAGAATTATATGATCTCAATTACTTTAAAGTTGGCATAAATTTGACTGTTAATACTTTGTAGCGAATGGAACAAGGTATTATTATGATGATGAATTAAGAAATTTATTATTATTATACGTTTATAAGACTGATTTCAAAAAGACAGAAGTAGCGTTACATTTAAATACTAGCTGTGCCCATGACTTCGTCCGCGTGGAATAGTTATTTTGGGCATAATGGAAGCCAAGCTCAAACGAAACGAATAAAAGTTTTTTTCACATTTTCCAATATTTCTTTGCTCCTTATAGTTACATAGCCTGCGTCAATAAATTGTCTATTCAACACAAAAAGAATTTTTCAATTCGAACCAGTAGTTCCAGAGATTAGCGCGTTCAAACAAACAAACAAACTCTTCTGCTTTATAAATAATATTAGTACAGATAGATAAAAAGTTTAAAAATTAATTCAGTGACCTCGTTCCACACATCTGTCCTGTAAAATAAACTCTGCAATCAAATTAAAATTTCAGCTGTAGGCTGTACCCGCGCGATGCATTGTCATGAACATCTCCTATTGTGCTATGTGACCTGATTTGAAAGGTCATTTGTAACTCACGATCTATTCAAACGACGTTCTCGCATTTTATGTCTACGGTAGTTACAATAATAATAAATAAGCACCTATTAACAGATAAATATAAATTGTGCAATACTAGGTTTAAACAATTCTAATTAGATTTAAAATTATAATGTGATACTAAGTAGGTACCTCTATGTATAAGTTTGTATGTCTACTAATACATAAAAATGTTTGCAACACCCGAAAGGGTAAATATGAAGATCTGTTATACATAATATTTAAGACCTTGTTGTACTCATATTATGCAAATAAAAGTTTGAATTTGAATTAGCTCTCAAATTTTGTATTGTATGCTATTGTCAGTTTATGCCATATTTAATCGTTGCACAGTATTATCTTCGAGATATTTTTGTTCGTTCTTTCTATACTTTTAGATATCTATTTCTTCTTTCGTAATTGTATTTTCTATTTATTTACCATTTATACATATGTATATGCATACATATAGTCACGTCTATATCCCTTGTGGGGTAAACAGAGCCAACAGTTTTGAAAAGACCGATAGGCCACGTTTAGCTATATGGATTAACGATAGAATTGAGATTCAAATAGTGACAGGTTGCTCGCCTAAAAAAGGAGTCCCAAGTTTGTAAGCCTATCCTTTACTCGCCTTTAACGACATCCTTGGGAAATAGGCGGAGTGGTCCTATTGTTTTCTTTATGCCGGGTACTAAACGGCAGATTTATTTTTGGGTTTATTCCAGCATTACCCATTGATCTTCCAATCTACCTCATACAGCGCCACCTTTCGACTGAATTTCTTTAGTATCACTTTATTTCTGTATTACTTACGTCCTATTCTAAGAGTGGTTGAAGATATACACGTAGTGCCTCGCGTAGCCATATCATAGCTGCTTGGTTACTACCCGAATCTATCCAGATCCTCCGAATGTTCTTGGGATTTTCATTATTAACTTACAAAATTGTTTCATCTACATACATACATATGGTCACGTCTATATCCCTTGCGGGGTAGACAGAGCCAACAGTCTTGAAAAGACTGAATGGCTCAACGTTCAGCTATTTTGCTTTATGATAGAATTGAGATTCAAATAGTGACAGGTTGCTAGCCCATCGGCTTAAAAGAATTCAAGTTTGTAAGCCTATCCCTTAGTCGCCTTTTACGACATCCATGGGAAAGAGATGGAGTAGTCCTATTCTTGTTTGTATTGGTACCGGGAACCACACGGCGCAATTGTTACAAAATTGGTATATCTGGACGACTTTATAGTCGAACGGTGTAATACCCTATTCTCGAAGTGTGCCATTCCGCCAACTGTCAGTGTCTCGCTATCATAACGCCGCCCTTGGAGCGGTCTTATTATGCCTTTTGTTAGAAATGAGACTGTCGTGCCGATTTCAAAGTTTTTGGTGCGTTCGAAAATTTTTGTAATACCTTTCTACTCCATTTAGTAAATCTGTGAGTTTAAGATTAGTTTTGGTGAAAGGTCTTGATAAATAGTATGGCATATCAAAGTTCATAATTACAGATATTCTAATGAACATTTTTAATGCTACCTTTTCAGAAGAATGCCTGCATAATGTATGCAGGCATTCTTTTGGCATCAAATTATTTTCTGCAGTCTTTCATTACAGCCAATTCATGGAAATAAAAAACATAAGTCACGCCTCTAGAAAAATTGAATATTTTTTTTTATCTAACAAGCAGGTTATTTAGACCTAACAAAATCCCTTTCATTTTAACACTTTTGAACTGTAAAAAACCAAGTACTTAAAAAAAAACTAAGCGCATGACCACGTTATTGTAACTTAATGACCATGTGGGGTTAATTTTTTTTTTATTACCTATTACAATTTTCCCCGATAAAAGTTTAAATTGTTTCGAAATCTTAAGTTCACTCTCTCTATCGAAATCTGTCCAAACATAGTTTATACAGTATTAAATGGTTAAATTATCACGTATACTATAACCCCAATTGAAAATCATAAACAACTTGAAACCACAAACAGCCGTGGGCACTATGGAGTTATTGAATAATATAGTTTTCAGGTCACTTGGAGCTTTTGTGCCGAAGCCTAGCTTTGAAACTGCATTTATTATTAACATTCTGTACAGATTCTGGTTTTGTTAATAGCGATGTTTTATTGAAACTTCTTATAGATGTATTCAATAAATATTGTAGTATTTTTCAATTTTGCTGTGTAGTCTTCAGATGAAATTAAATAAAATCGTCTTGTCTCGTTATTGAATATTTATGACAATTTATGGAAAACTGAGTCCAATCAAAAACTCAGTTAAAATAAATATTTTAATTTGGTCAAAACAGATTAAAGAACTTAATCAATTCAATTGGTTGTTGTAGAAAGTCAATGGGCAAGACTTTAATAACATGTGCATTAAGAGTTACAAATTCATCTTTACCAAATTACGAGTATTTTTACGGCCTCTGTGGCGCAGCGGTAGTACGCTTGTCTGTGACTGCGGAGGTCCCGAGTTCAAATCTCGGCCAAGACATTATGAGAAAAGAACTTTTCCTAATGGGCCTTGGTCTTGGAAGTTTATCTATATAAGTATTTATTATAAAATATAGTATCGTTGAGTTGGTATCTCGTCACACAAGTCTCGAACTTACTTCGAGGCTAACTCAATCCGTGTAATTTTTCCCGTATATATTTATTTATTTATAGTAAGTTCACGCATCATTTTTGTGATTTCCATGTGACTTTGTTACTTTATTTTAGTTGTTGTTTTGAGAGAATCAATAAATAAAAGCAACGGAAAAATTTGTCACAAATAAAGACCTTCAAATCAGTTTAGAGTTTTACATCCGTAAACTTTTCTTTATCGAAAATATCTGTAGCCTACAAACCGTTCAAGTCGAAATTGATTAAGTCTTCTGTTCAACAATCTATTCTTTAGCTTACCCTATCTTGCCAGCTTTCATCAACCCTCTCCGCGCTAAAAAAACATATTCAACCCATCAAACATCTAATTTTAGCCCCAAAGAGAACATTCTAGCTCCAATAAAAAGACATTTGCTCGATAAACAAACTGGGAGCATGGAGTAAATAAAGTGGAGAGTCCAAGGCAAATTAAAAATTCAATAACTGCACTTGAATTCATAACTGAGTTAAAAATTTGTGTACTGATTGTTAGTACATTTACACATTTGACAAAAAAAAAATGAACATGGTTTTCTTTACAAATATACAAATAAATAAGAACGTTGTAACAAGCGTGTCTTTTACGTATGTATTATAATATAAATATATACGGGACAAATTACACAGTACTACCGCTGCGCTGCGCCAGAGGCCGTCAAATTGTGTAATCGTCAAATGTATTAATTAATTATTAAGTATTTCTTATTGGTTTCATCAGATACGTTTATGACAAATGTCAAATCATAAGTTTTAATGTCATTAAGCCATACTGTGTATCCAAATTGTAAAGAAGCTTTTTTTGTCTCATTACACTAAAGCAATGAGGTTTCATCAAGAGAATGATGAATGTCAATGAAGCGTCAAAAGGGTGCCGTTATTGTGGTAAATTCAAAGCGAAGTCTCCTTCCGAGATAGAGACATGATTTTATGTATTTATATGTATATACATACATATAATCAGGTCCATATCCCTTGCGGGGTAGACGGAGCCAACAGTCTAAAAACACTGATAGGCCACGTTCAGCTGTTTGGCTTAATGATAGAATTGAGATTCAAATAGTGACAGATTGCTAGTCTGTCGTCTAAAAGAAGAATCCCAAGTTTATAAGCCTATCTCTTAGTCGACTTTAACGATATCCATGGGAAAGAGATGGAATGGTCCTATTCGTTCTTTTGTAATGGTGCCGCAAACCACACGGCACGGCACGGTAGTTAGATTTATTACGGATTACTCGAACTTATTGTGTAGCTAGTTCAGTCTGTATAATGTAACTATTCAACCGCTATAAATCTTGGGCTTTTGACTTAATCTACTCTGTGTTAGAAGCCAATAATTATTCCTATACTAAGGGCTGCTTTTGTTTTAACTTCCCCCCTCTTGAACCGATGGCCCTTTTCTATAGTGGTATTAACTTAACCACCCATCCTTCGGATATTTTGTGCCTTAATTGCATCTTTATTATTTTAAGTGCTGATTTCGCAATGGGTTGTTGGAATGTGTTAATTTAATCGTAATTATATATATAGATATATTGTATATGTACCTATGAAACAATTTCTGACGCATATAGTTAAATAAATAAACTTATCTACTTATAAAAAAAAGATGATTACAAACTAAAATTAAATTTAAAAATGAACAGTCCCGGCATAGCATCAACCTGCTGGAGTGTGCCCAGAAGGCTGGCAGCAGGTTTAGTTTGTACTCATTAAGTTATTTAGATAGATATTGTTAACAAAATACCTACTTTCCCAACAACGATTTTACAATAAGGTTGATTGGTGGTAGCTGTTTGTTGTAATATATTATCACTCTTTGCTTTTATCTATACTAATATTTTTATTTTGGACTAGCTGTGCTCGCGACTTCGTCGGCGTGGAATAGTTATTTTGGGCATCATTGAAGCCCTCAAGGATGAATAATTTTCCCCATTTTTTCACATATTCCATTATTTCTTTGCTCCTTATAGTTGCAGTTGATGTTGTACCTATAGCCTAAAGCCTTTCTCGATAAATGGTTTCAATTCGAACCAGTAGTTTCTAAGATTAGCGCGTTGAAACAAACAAACTCTTCAGCTTTATAATATCAGTATAGATAATAATATATAGCTTTATAATAATAGTAAGACGTCGCCGGCGCAATCTCAGTTACAATAATTTAAAATTAATGCTACAACTGCAATATTTCTCGCAAACTCCACTCATTGTGCCGACAAATGAGTGTTATTCTTTTATTGTGGAACAAAGGCGACACTTAGCCTCAAACGCGACGCCAATATTTATACAACCTTCTTCGTGCCCTCCGTGAGAAGCAGCCATGGTGATAGGCGATAGCGATTTGGAGTTTTTGTAATAGTTAAGAATATATGTATATTCTGTTGGCTCTGTGTAGTCCGCAAGGGATTTAGACGTGACTATATGTATGTATATATTCTGGTCTGATCACCCAAAATTCTACTTTAAGGCGGCGGGTTTGCAACCTGTCACTATTTGAATCTCAATTCTATCATTAAGCTAAACAGCTGCATGTCGCCTGTCAGTCTTTTCAAGACTGTTAGGTCTGTCTACCTCGTAGGGGATATAGACGTGATTATATGTATGAATGTATGTATATTTGATCATCTAAACGGTGGACCAGTTCTTTTTTCTTATCTCGGATCCGATCTCTTCATTATTAGTATCTATTACTTTGGTTCGATTTGATCCACTCGGAAATATATTTTTTATTCAGTGAATGGAGATGAAGCTAAAAAAATATTGGGTAGATGTAGTCTCTGACTGCCCCGCCGGGACAATGCATGATTTTATGTATGTATGTATGTGTATTTGATTGGTGTATTCTTGGGCTTGTTCCGTCAAAAACAATAAAATTAAAGTTAAATTGTACATATTCACAGTTGCATTCGCAACTTGGTTTTTCAAAAGAAAAGTCCGCTAAACACATTATATATTTTGAAATTATATCTCAAAATTTCTGCATTCTGCCTGCCTGATATATCATCTCTTTTCGAAATTCGTTACTCCAAATTGAGTATTCTACAAAAAAAAAATTGATAAAAATATTTATTTCTGGCCTGTCGCTTGTACACCATAACTGCACCCTATATCTGAGAAGCTCTTGATTATATAAGAAAACGCTCGATACCGCGGGGTATTCGCGAGTAGTATGAAGTAGTTCGGTACTTACGCACTGTTTATAAACTAAACACCCTGTAGCTTGTAGTGGGGTATATACGATGATGTTATTGGAGGATATGTTAAACTCACAAGTGTACTTATCACGTTGAGGTATTTTGATTGAGATGTTATCAGTACTGTTGTAAAGATAATGCCTCCGGACCGTCGGGTGAAACCCTCCCCTCGCTGCCTTGCGGGAGACGTCGTCGACCAGTGATGATGCCGCCGCCGATGGGAACTCCCAGTGAAGACGTGAAGACCCAGGCCGCCACGACCGCCCTATTAAACTGTCTACAGTCGTAGGCAGCGATGATGCCATTGAAGAGGGCCAAGAGCCCTGACCAAACTACTCCGACTCCCCTCAGGGAGTAAGGGAAGACCCGAAGATGATGGTATAGATAATAATGCCAGCACTATAAATAAATAAATAAATATATACGGGACAAATTACACAGATTGAGTTAGCCTCGAAGTAAGTTCGAGACTTGTGTTACGAGATACTAACTCAACGATACTATGTTTTATAATTACTTAGATATATAAACATCCAAGACACAGACCAATCAGAGAAAGTTCGTTTCTCATCATGCTCTGACCGGGATACGAACCCGGGACCTCCGGTGTCACAGACAAGCGTATTACCGCTGCGCCACAGAGGCCGTCAACACTGGACTATACCAACCGCCTTTATCTCAGTTACACACATAGAAATACCAGCCGATAATAAAATCATTAAAAATCCACAGACCATATTACAAAAAAGACGTGCCATCTTATCGACTCGCTTTGCCCACATTTTTTTCCTCATCGACATATTTCCTATTTGACTCATACTTAAACCCATTATGTGAGCCCCACTCAATGAGACAGGTCCATAACTTGAAGACTTAATGTCTGTCTTGACACCCTTTGGAGTACCGAACGATTTTTGTCATAGAATAAATCTAGGCTTAGAATAAGTCTGTCTAAACCAATTTGCTTAAATCAGTGAAGCTATTTTGATTTATATTATAATAACTTACTGTACTAAAAGTATGTGGTTTGAAAATAGTAACTATGCATGTTTTCCTGAAGGTCAAGGCTATCTTTTCATCAAAATCGATCAAGTAGTTTACAAACGTTAAACAAGAATACAAATAATTTTTCTACGATACTATTTACTTATATATATAAATTAAATTTTAATTTGTTTACTATTACATATATTAAATGTGAATAAATTAAAAAAAAATTCATAATAAAAAATATTTTTAATGCCTACTTCTACATTATCTATGCCCAATTACCATTAAAATAAAAATGATATCATAAAAAAAAATATAGGTGCGATCCGTATTCGCTCATAACATTTTAAAGAAACATAAAGTTAATATGTTTACGAGCAGATGCGGTTGTAAGTATGTCGTAAAGTTCCATTTTGGACTTTTGCGATTTCGCCGAATAACCCCACTAATCCTTTATATTGTTATCGTTTCTGAAAATTCCTATGGTTTGATTATAGCAACATTGTTTTAGGATTACGAATCGTTTTACGAGTCTATAATGTGTATCATTTTATTAACTCTGTGGTTCAGAATTAAATAATGCAGTTATGTTTATATAATAAAACAGAAGCTAAGAAAATTGAAATAAATAAGTCCAAGGAAAACTAATGAGATGGGATATCTTTATATTAATCATCCATTAAATTTCTTTCACATGGATATCGGAAAAGGCGACTAAGGGATAGGCTTGTAAACTCTAGACCAAGCTGTTTGGGCTGTGCATTTTCTGGCAGTCAATCACTTGTTAACATAAATATAATCACGTCTATATCCCTTGCGGGGTAGACAGAGCCAGCTTCCTTAAAAACAGATAGGCCACGCTCAGCTGTTAGGCTTAATGATAGAATTGAGATTACATATAGCGACAGGTTGCTAGCCCATCGCCTAAAATAGGAATCTCAAGTTCATAAGCCTATCTTAGTTGCCTTTTACGACATCCATGAAAAAGAAATGGAGATGTCCTATTCTCAATGACGCCGGGAACCACTCGGCACTCAGTAACGGAAGCGTTTTACCTTATATAACTATAAACACATACATATTTGCAAATTTTCATCAAAATTATGAAACCATTTTTGAAGCAGCATATCAAAGCAACAATTATCGTTTAATTTTATCGTTTCGGGAGCGATAATAACAATGGCATTTCACATTTAATTTCTTTACAAGCGATAACAAACGTACATATATATGTCCCACGAGAGCTTATTACCGCGTTCAATACTGGGGGTGAGTGGCCTTTCTGGGCAAAATGTCGAAACTCAAATGGCAGCGTGGTGCCCGATAATTTAGAATAGGACCGTGTACATCTATAACTTTAACATTGATGTCGTAAAAGGCGAGTAAAGGAATTTATTTTACTTTTTTTTGTTTAGTTAAGTAACAGTGCTTATAGCTAATAAAGTTAATACAAGATTTATAGCTGAAACACAATTATTAAGTTTCCATTTATTGGTATCTAAATGCTTTCTTGTAACTATTCAGAAAATCTAGTAAATAGCTTATAATCTATGGATTCCTTTTGTAAGTGACCGTGGATTTGTTGATTCAGCTTATTCACGAAGCGACTCCAATCTTCAAACTTTGCAGGGGAATTTAACCCGTTTTGGATCGATCATAGTAACAAATCCATCTGCCTCAATGTGCAGGTTAACCTCATGATGTTTTCCCTTATAGTAACAGTGTCGGTTCATATTCAAACTAACGAACATTACTTAGAAAATAGTCATTGGTAGATGAACGAGTCGGGATTAGAACCTGTGACTTTTCTGCGCATACCGATTCTACGACCGACGTTCTCGCTAACACTCGCGTTGTATAATATTTTAAAAACTTATTCCAATTCAACATTACATACATACATACATATGGTCACGTCTATATCTCTTGCGGGGTAGACAGAGCCAATAGTCTTGAAAAGACTGAATGGCCACGTTCAGCTATTTGGCTTAATGATAGAATTGAGATTCAAATAGTGACAGGTTCGCCTCGCCTAAAAGGAATCCCAAGCTTGTAAGCCTATTCCTTAGTCGCCTTTTACGACATCCATGGGAAAGAGATGGAGTGGTCCTATTCTTTTTTGTATTGGTACCGGGAACTACACGTGCAATCACAAATTTAACATTTTTATTCATTATTATGGGACACTTCATATCACTTAATAATTGTCATATCTTTTGGTTTCACAACATTGGTTGACGTCAAATAAATTACTTAAAACTAAGTTTACTGCCGCTTCCGAAGCGTTAGTGCAGAAGAAGCGTATTCATAAGTTTTCTTTTTTTAATAACATTTGCTACTATAAAGTAGTAATAATACTAGTAAAACAAATTAAGTATTAAATGAAAAGTGAAATGAGAAAGCGAAATCAGCGTATTGAGGGGGCGAAAAGGGCTTCCGAGTGCATTGACCCTCGAAGGGTCCGATTAGGGATTCGATGGACTGGACACAGATGATAGTGCTGTGGAAATCTCTTCTCAATAACGCTTTATTTGTAGTACAAATGTCATAATAACGGTCACGTCTATATCCCTTGTGGGGTAGGCAGAGCCAACAGTCTTGAAAAGACTGATAGGCCACGCTCAGCTATTTGGCTTAATGATAGAATTGTAATTCAAATAGTGACAGGTTGCTAGCCCATCGCCTAAAAGAAGAATCCCAAGTTTGTAAGCCTATCTCTTACTCGCCTTTTACGACATCCATGGGAAAGAGATGGAGTGGTCCTATTCTTTTTTTTTTTATTGATGTCGGGAACCACACGGCACTTTATGTATGTATGTAAGAATGAATTCCATACGAACGTGAGAACACTCACCTGTACCAGCCGCGGACCTCACGTCCGGACCCCAGGGTCCTCAATTATTCAAGCGACGCTTAGGACCCCGATTAAAAACTTCCCACTAAGTCGGATTTCGGCTCGCAATTCCCATTTTTGGTGTGAGAATGGTCCGCATTGATTACTAGCTTTTTCGCAATTAACTCAAGTTTAGTAATTCGCAAACTATGCCTTTGTTATATCTATACTAATATTATAAAGCTGAAGAGATTGTTTGTTTGTTTGAACGCGCTAATCTCAGGAAATGCTGGTTCGAATTAAATTTTTTATGTGTTGAATAGACCATTTATCGAGAAAGGCTTTAGGCTATATAACATCACGCTGCAACTTTAAGAAGCGAAGAAATAATGGGAAATGTAAAAAAATAAAAAATTATTCATCTTCATTTGAGGGCTTCAATGATGCCCAAAATAACTATACCACGCGGACGAAGTCGCGGGCACAGCTAATATGTCATAAAATAAATAAAAATATACGGAACAAATTACACGGATTAGGTTAATTTGAACCCTATTTGGAAAATAAATATATTCTATTCTAATATATTTAAACAATATTATATAGGTAGGAATATGTTATAATGCCGTGTGGTTTCCGGCACCAATAAAAAAAGAACAGGACCACTTTATCTCATTCCCATGGATGTCGTAAAAGGGGAGTTAGGGAAAGGCTTATAAACTTGGAATTCTTCTTATAGACAGTGGACAATCTAGCAACCTGTCACTATTTGAATCTCAATTCTATCATAAAGCCAAACAGCTGAACGTGGCCTATCAGTCTTTTCAAGACTGTTACCTCTGTCTACTTTGCAAGGGATTTAGACGTGACTAAATGTATGTATGTAACATAATTTCCATTTTAGTTCTAACATGCCATTTCTAAGTTTCATTTCAATTCAACCTATTTTTGGTGAAAAAAAGACGAATGTGGCCGACAGGTGGCGCCGCCGTCTGACCTAATTTACATTGCTCAATGGATTAAGCTATTTCCTGTAACTAAGAGTTCACTATCACTACATAGTATAAAACAAAGTCGCTATTTTAGTCTGTTTGTCTGTATGCTTAAATCTTTAAAATTACGCAACGGATTTTGATGCGGTTTTTTGTAACAGGTAGAGTGATTCAAATAGAAGGTTTTTATGTATAATAACAAAATTTTGCACCCGTGCGAAGCCGGGGCGGGTCGCTAGTTAGGCACCGTCATAGGCACCAATAAAATAGGACCACTTTATCTATTTCCCGTGGATGTTTTTTATATATTTATGTACAACAAGGAAAATAAGAAAAAAAAAACTTAAATAAATATACACGGGATAAATTACACAGATTGAGTTAGCCTCGAAGTTCGAAACTTGTGTTACTAGATTCTAACTCAACGGTACTTTATTTTATAATAATGTACTTATAAAGATAAACATCCAAGCCCCAGGCCAATCAGAAAAAGTTCTTTTCTTATCATGTCCTGGCCGGGATTCGAACCCGGGACCTCCGGTGTCACAGACAAGCGCACTACCGCTGCGCCACAGAGGCCGTCAAAATAAAGAGAAATTCAGTACAAGGGCACTACTTATGTTGTGAAAGGCGACTAAGAGATAGGCATATAAACTTGCGATTCTTCTTTTAGGCGATATGCTAGCCATCTGTCACTATTTGAGTCTCAATTCTATCATGTGGCCAAACAGCTGAACGTGGCCTATTGGTATTTTCAAGATGGTTGGCTCTGTCTACCCCGCAAGGGTGGAAGAGGAATTCCAACGACATCCATGGGAAATATATGTAGTGGTTCAATTCTAATGAGCCGATAATCACGCGGCAACGGTTTCAAAGTTAATTGTTCACTAATATTCTGTTTTAAGATGCTTTTCTCTTCATCAGAGCACTTTTCCACTCCAACTGCTAACTATGGTCGGTTTGTAAATCTAGTAAAGTAGAATTAACTAGCAGTCAAAGAAATTGCTTAATTTATTAAGCGAGACCGAACTAGGTTAGCGAAGACCAGCTGTTAGTTTCATTTGTAGACCAATTATTTAAATAGACAAATGAAGGTGGGCAGGTCTTATAGTTTTGCGACCAAAAGCCGTGTGGTTTACGGCACCAATAGAAAAAGGAATGGGTCAACTTTATCTCTTTCCCATGGATGTCGTAAAAGGCGACTAAGGAAGGCTTATAAACTTGGGATTCCTTTCCTTGGGAATCTTGATTATATCGTTAAGCCAAACAGCTGAACGTGCCCATTCAGTCTTTTCAAGACTGTTGGCTCTCTCTACTTTGCAAGGTATAGAGACGTGATTACAATGCATTAAAACTCTTCTTACTCCTGTCTTTTAGTCCCGGTTGCATCCTCACCACTCTGGAGAGGAGCCCGGGGTATGCCTTATTTTGTATGACCGTGGATTAAAAGTACGTTCACTTTTATTTGATCTAATTGTATGTACGTCAATGTTTTCAGTCGTACTTTTTGAGATCGAATGTAGGTCACGGCATAGGATTACCTAGTTTATGCAACGGTTGAAAACTGGATATTCTTGAGTCGCGACTATTTTTAAGTTGCGCTTTTTGCCGTGCCGTGTGGTTCCAGGCATTCAAAGAATAGCACCGTGCCATCACTTTCTCATGGATTTCGTGAAAGGTGACCTAAGAATATGCTTATAAACTTGGGATTCTTTTTGTAGACAATTAGCTAGCAACCTTTCACTATTTGAATCTCAATTCCATTATAAACTCATACAGCTATACGTGGCATTTCGGTCTTTTCAAGACGGTTTGCTCTGTCTATCCCTCAAATAATATAGACGTTATAATATGTATATATGTATGTGCTTTTTGTTTTATTGATTAACCAAAGTTTTATATAAATACAGAGCTACACTTTATCCACATTCTCTCTTCATACAAACTGAGTAACATAAAATATTATATGTATATAAAATTCTCGTGTCACAATTTTCGTTCCCGTTGTTGAGTAGGTCTGATAATCGGCCAACATCTATTTTTCATACCCTTAAGTGATAAGGGTTGTTCACCCTTAACATTTTTTTTTAAACTAGAAATTACTTAAAAATTATTTATATGGCAAAACAACGTTTGCCGGGACAGCTAGTAAGTAATTAAAAAAAATTCCATATAACTTTTCGTCTTTCAACTTGCGACGCCATATTGAATATAACACAGCAGTCAGCAGTTTCCAGCGGCTAAATTAGCAACTTCAAAGAGATGGCTACTAAATAATTATGGCCCGCCCGGGACTCGAACTGGGTTAGTGGGGCGACTTACTGGATTCATTACTTACTAAGCAGCAGAGAATTTAACTTAGGTCTTCAAGATTGATGACTTGTCCAATAATTACCTTTTAAAGCCTTTTCAGGATCTGTTGCGCAGTGGTAAAATTTGAATGCCGGCACCAATACAAAAAAGAATGGGTTCACTCCATCTCTTTCCCATGGATGTCGTAAAAGGCGACTAAGGGATAGGCTTACAAACTTGGGATTCTTTTTAGGCGATGGGCTAGCAACCTGTCACTATTTGAATCTCAATTCTATCATTAAGCCAAATAGCTGAACGTGGCCATTCAGTATTTTCAAGACTGCTGTCTCTGTTCACCCCGCAACAGCTATAGACGTGATTAATATTTAATTAAAAAGTTTCTTTCTCCATTTTTCTTCTTCTTAATAGGGCTTATAAAATCTTATACGCACTTATAAAGTCAATAATAACCAGAGACCGATCGAACTGAACAAATTCATAAAAATACAACAGATATAGAGTCAACTTTTTTTTTTTTTTTATTTGATTGACAAACAATATAACAGGAGTGTGAAACGAAACGCAACCATTTGCAATGCGCGCCCCGGGCTACCACGGTCGCGCGTTTACTTTATTTTTTTTATAGGTATTTGTCGATAAATTTCACGGCTTATTTTAAAAATGTTAACGACTTTAAGGTGAAGCCGTTTGGTTTAATTTAATTTTGTCTTTATCGAAACTTATAAAAAATAGTACCAAGGATATGCTATTCCAATTTGATGGATATTTTTTGTTTCTTTTTTATTATAATTATCTAGGTCTTTGTCTTTGTCTACCCCGCAAGGGATATAGACGTGACAATATGTAGAGTTAAACATGCGAGATTTTATTTTAATTTTATTACTTATTTATTTCTAGCTCACATTTTTTTTACATATTTTTAGTACTTATTTTAATCTGGCGCGTTTTAACCTTAATTTTGAACATGTACTACAGTTATTAATGTTTATTATTTCATTTGTACTCGAATTAAATGTAACATAGTCGGGTAAGGATATTGTTCGGCCGACCTCAAATTATACGGCTATTGAAAAAAGAAAAATTCGTGTAATTTCTCTCATGACTTTAACACCGCCTGTTTATCAACTAAATAATATTTTTACCGTGTGGTTCCCGGCACCAATACAAAAAAGAATAGGACCACTCCATCTCTTTCCCATGGATGTCGTAAAAGCCGACTAAGGGGTAGGCTTATTATTGGTTGATTCTTCTTTTAGGCGATGGGCTAGCAACCTGTCACTATTTGAATCTCAATCCTATCTTAAAGCCAGAAAGCTGAACGTGGCCCATCAGTCTTTGCAAGACTGTAGGCCCTGTCTACCCCGCAAGGGATTGAGGGAAGACATGATTATATGTATGTATATGTATAATATTTTTACCTAATATCAGCAACATTTTCTACGTAAACAATATCATGACAAATGCCCGCTAAACAAATTTTCCAAGAAATTACTGTAAAACGGAATTCTCGTGAATTCAATCCGTTGATTAAACTTGTACAAGAGAAGAAAAAAAATGTAAATAAAATTGTTTTTTTTTTCTTTGACAAAATGTAATTGTGCCAGTATTTTTATAGCACAACTTTGCGCCCAGTATTTCAATACAAAAAGTGGGGTATGCACGTTCGTTCATATAGCTTGGCACTCAAGGGAACTCATATTTTGCATATGTATAACAGGGCCTGATTGAAATTTTACGCTCGCCGACATTTTTACGCATATTTTAGGGCGGTTTCGCAATTTCACACCGAGCCTAATAAAGTCGTTTTGAGAAAACGTACGCTATATATGAATTCGAGTATTCGTAGTATACGTAAACAAATATACCCGAATTTCGGGGAGCGCGCGTTTCTTGAATGCCGCCTGATTTAGTAAAACATGTTAAGTTACCTTTTTTCCTTTTGTGCTTTCGAAAAAAGATGATAAGTAAATGCAAAAGATGGTAGTCAATGGCCCAAAATAAGATAATATAGTATTGTGTCCGAGACACAAATTCAAATTATTTTTTTTTTCAGTTTAAAATGTTTTGAACAATTTTTAACCGATTACTTGACCAATAATCCTAAATGAATGTTGACGTAGAACTTTCATATGCGACCTCCTGTTCTTCCTGGCTTTAGTCCCGGTTGCATCCTCACCACTCTGGAGAGGAGCCCTTGACCATGGATCCTGGATTGGGTGAGTCAGGACACGAAGCGACTCCCGTCTGACCTCCGCAACCTTTGCAGGGTAACTTAACCCGTATTGGATCATACGTTTACACATCTGCCTGAATAGGTTTTCTCACGATGTTTTCCCTCACCGTAAGAGAATCGGTTAGTATTCAAACTAATGTACATAACTTCGAAAATAGTCATTGGTACATGGTCGCGGTGGGATTCGAACCGGTGTCTGTATGAGCAAGACACGTTTTAACCGGGCACTTTACCGATTCGTCCACCGACTCTCTTAAATTTCTAACTTCCCTATGAGACCTAGCCCAGGGTAAAAATAGCTGACTTTCATTCATTCATTCATATGGTCACGTCTACATCCCTTGCGGGGTAGACAGAGCCAACAGTCTTGAAAAGACTGAATGGCCAAGTTCAGCTTTTTGGCTTAATGATAGAATTGAGATTCAAATAGTGACAGGTTGCTAGCCCATCGCCTAGAAAAGAATCCTAAGTTTGTAAGCCTATCCCTTAGTCGCCTTTTACGTCATGGGAAAGAGATGAAGTGGTCCTATTCTTTTTTGTATTGGTGCCGGGAACCACACGGCTGACTTTCACATTAACATTTTCATTGTTTTACCCCCGGGCGAGTTATATTAAACCGTTGAGAGACATAACAACTTATAACACTTAAAGGTAAACTTGGCATATGCAATTACAAACTTATTACTGTAGTTCTGTGCAATCGTTAGCACCTCAATTTTATGAGCAGTAAAGCTTCAAATCGAATGATTTATGTTTAAGGGAATCCAATTTTTTTGTCAAACAAAACATTCATTCATACGCTAGGGAAGCGCCCTATGTCATTTTATAAAATACTAGCTTTTGCCCGCGGCTTCGCCCGCGCAAATGTATTTATATTATAAGGATACGCCATAAAATTTCACCCATTTTTTTATCCCGTATCGTGCGGGGCTGTTTTATGTTCATATTTGGTTTAAATTCATATGGCTTCTCCCGTCTTGTCCCGTCTCTTCTCGTTCTGTTCCGTCCCGTCCCAACCTGTTGTGTCCCGTCCTGCCCCGTCCAGTCCTATCCTGTCCCATCCCATCCTATTTAGTGCCATCCTGCTTTCCGCAACTGATACGTATTTTTTACTAACCAATATTTAAGACTTCTCGCACTTCGACACCTATCACTATCAAAAATATCAAATCTAATCAACAAATCAAAAATTAACTGAAATAGAGAGTAAAATAAGTTAAATAAGTCAAGTTAAAAGTTAATGAATCAAAAGAATAATAATTTCAAATCAAAATATCTGTAGTGTGTAATATGTAGTTTCGCGTATGTCCGCAGCGGACAGCTGTAATTTTAGCAGCGCCCCTAGCGGACAGTCCGCTAGGGGCGCTGCTAAAATTACACGATAAATTAAAATATTTTACGCTACCTAGCTAAATGACGGTAACGAAACCATAGCGCGATCTATCTCGATGCCAACGCCATCTATCGAGCATCGAGACAACTCGTGATAGTTAATAGAAAATAAAATTCGGGTGTTTTATTTATGCATACCGATTACGCCGAGATTTATGGACCGATTTACGTGATTCTTTTTTTGTTCGGTAGAGTATACTTTCAAGTTGGTCCCGTTGTTACCTAGTCAGGATCTGATGATGGTATTCCAGGGAAATCAAGGGCAAACCTCAAATTTACAGGCAATTACGTTTTTGACAATTTCATAGATCTGTTTAAGTATTTGCGTCTGATAGTCATCATTCCATGTGAATGAGCTGATGATGGAAGGTCGTCAACTCCTCAACGGTTAGGAGTTGAAAGAAAATTCTTACGAAGTTATACGTACATGTGAAGCTATTAGGTTGACCTGATAATAAAAAGTAAATCTCATTAACGTTAAGAATTTAGGTGAAAATGGATGCGGACAAATTTCGTAGCTGTTTGTATGGGTAGTGTTAACACAAAATAGGGATTTAAAGGCGTGATGTTATTAATGTTATGCATGTATGTACATAATTATGCATGTTATTATGTATGTTAAAGAGACGACTGAAAGTTGTCATACATATTTTTTTTTAAGGATGGGAAATCATCAAATGACCTCTCCCGCTCTGGGTGGAACGGAAGGGAGTGTCAGACTTTTACTGACTAAAACCCACCTCGTTCCTTCAGTTGCCCTTTGCGTTCCGGGGCCACGGTATCTCGTTAGAACTTTTCCGCAGCCCCGGCTCAGTTTATCCCGTTTCCCCCCCTTGGGGGTTGACATTTCAAAAATCCCTTCTTAGTGCTCACTTATGTTACTAAAGGAACCTCTGTTCAAAATCTCAGACTCCTATACCGAGCGATTTCGACTGTGCGTTAATAAATCAGTCACCCAATCGCACCCCCTAAATCACGATTGGAGGGTAGTTTGAAAAAACTTATAATGTCAAACATATTTACTTGCCTATGTACGTGTTCATGCCAAGTTTCAAGTTTATAAACCCAAGGAATAAGATTTTTCATAGAAACGTTTTTACCCCTTTTCCCCCCCTTGGGGGTTGAATTTCCAAAAATCCTTTCTTAGTGCTCCCCTACATATCCCAAGGAACCTACATTCCAAATTTCAGCTGTCTACGACCAGTAGTTTCGACTGTGCGTTGTCTGTCAGTCAGTCACTCAGTAACGGAAGAGTTTTATATATATAGATAAAGTTACAGATAAGGTAGCAATGTATGACAGATTATACATATTTTTTAAACACCGATTTTTTCTTATAAAATAAAATCACAACCTGAGTCAAGTCACGGTGTCATTACCATGATTTGGATAGATTACTATTTTTGATCTCTTTGAGAATGTTTTATTTTTATTTTCAAACTCTGTATTTCGTACTTACAAGCTGTTAATTTACCTTTAAGTTCAAGTTATTATTTTATATTTGAGTTGAGCAGTAACTTATTGTATTTCGTTCATAATTCTCAGATAATGTTCAAAATTGGAAGCAAAAAATAACCGCTTAATATCAGCAAAACAATTTTACATAAATACATACATATGGTCACGTCTATATCCCTTGCGGGGTAGACAGAGCCAACAGTCTTGAAAAGACTGAATGGCCACGTTCAGCTTTTTGGCTTAATGATAGAATTGAGATTCAAATAGTGACAGGTTGCTAGCCCGTCGCCTAAAAATAATCCCAAGTTTGTAAGCCTATCACTTAGTCGCCTTTTACGACATACATGGGAAAGAGGTGGAGAGGTCCTATTCTTTTTTGTATTGGTGCCGGGAACCACACGGCAAAACAATTTTATTTAGCAAGTTTATATACGACCGTCTTTTCTTTGTCTACTTTTGTTAGCGTTATTATTGTGAACGCGTGTTATTTTTCTGTACCATTATTAATTTTGTTGCTAACTTCCCCTAAGCTTTTCGGTTGTCTACGTAATTTTTTTTAATCATGTTTTATCCTCGTATTAATTTACTTAACGATGGTCTTAGAATTTTTTTAATGCATCGCCGCTTTTTCGATGAATAACAAATGAGATGATATATATAGGTTAGTATGTAAATGTCGGTGTTAGATTATTTGGAATATTAGATTTAAAAGTGTCATTTTCGTAAGACAAACGTGTGATGTTTTTAAACAACGATGTTACACCTTAGTCTTAAATACAATACATACATACACATGGTCACGTCTATATCCCTTGCGGTGTAGACAGAGCCAATAGTCTTGAAAAGTCTGAATGGCCACGTTCAGCTATTAGGCTTAATGATAGAATTGCGATTCAAATAGTGACAGGTTGCTAGCCCATTGCCTTAAAAAGAATCCCAAGTTTGTAAGCCTATCCCTTAATCGCCTTTAACGACTTCCATGGGAAAGAGATGAAATGATCCTATTTTTTTTTAATTGGTGCCGGGAACCACACGGCTATAGATATGCTATTGTTACGCCTATTTAAATTTTTTTTACACAAATCTCCGCTGTCTCCAAACGTTATCTCAAGTTAATTGACTTAATCACATAAAAAAAATGCAAATCGGACACCATCAATATACACATACCATTGTTTTACCCCTGGTAATGAAAGTCGTGTAATAAAATTTACAATTTTACGCCATAAAGTACAACAACTTTTGCCATGAAATTATGGACACGAAAGCAATACATTTGAACAAGCGGTGCGTTTAAAGTTAACTGTTATTCTTGGAGCACCCTGTGTTGTAGCCCCTGTATAATGCGGGAGGGTACTGTAATGTGATTTTTATTCAATTCAAATTTAAGGTGCAGCCGCGCTAATTCGATGACTTAGAGATTTTGCGTTTGGTCTAAAAACAAAGAGCTATGTGTGAAATTGAGAAAAAGAAGTTGGTGTACATTTTATTAATATTATGAATGCAAAAGTTTGTGAGTATGTCATTATGGATGTTTGTTACCCATTCACGCAAAAACTACTGAACCGATTACGATGAAATTTGGTATGTAGGTAGCTGAAGACCCAGAATAACATAAAGGCTACTTTTTATCCCGGATTTCCCGCGGGATTGAAAGGGTTTTCATGCGGACGAATATTAACAATAATAAAGTAGCAATGACCAAAATTTCTATGGAAAATATTCTAGTTAAAATCTTTTTTAAAAAACATATGCAATTTTAATTCCAGCCTACCTTCTAGCCAATGAGATTGTTTCACATCTCCACTATCTGTTTGACCCTTCGAACAAGTATTTTTATACTTGTAAAATTACTTATAAATGACTTATAAAAAACTTTAAAAAAAAAACATGTTTTTTTTTTATACTTGATCGAATGTTCGACCAAAGGTTAACTGGTAGAGTATACAATTTATGCATTAAACTTTTAACTGCTTTTTTATTGTGTTTCACTATTACATATAACATTTTTCGTAAAATAAAGTATTTAAATTATCAATCGCCGTTTCTTATAACTTGGGCCACGTCATAATTCGGTACGTACCAGGGCAAATTCTTGAGGTGTTGTTTACCCTTAAGGCGATTTACTCCAAGTATCTGTTAAGACGATAATTAGAAAAGTTTTTCAATTAGTTTAATTTCGTTGTAAGTTTGCCAAGATTTTTGAAGCTTACGTCCAGAAGCTTTAAGGAAACATCCACGTTCACTTAGGTAAGAATTATTTTTAATACATCCATACTAATATTATGAAGAGATTTGTATTGTCATTATATTATTTGATTATAATTATTTGCTCTGTCTACCCCGCAAGGGATATGGACGTGACCATATGTATGTATGTAGATTTGTATTGTTCTGATAATGAAAATAGGATCATTGACACCAATTTTCTAGAAACTTGTGTACTAATAGAGACTAGATTACCAACTCTTTCGTGGAACAGTCTCCGTGAAAATAAAGCACTTTTTTCCTGCAAATTTCTAGGTCCACTAAAGAGGATGTAAACATTCTCAAAAAAACTAACACCCTTACAAATATCTTCCCGTAATATAATTGATTTCACCTACAAGCATTCAACACAGAATTTCGGCAGTACAAAAATGAATCTGGGTTATCTTCCATAAATAAACAAAATAAGAGAAATTCCACATTTGCATCCAGCAAAAGTTTCCGGTTTCAGAAGGCGAAGTTAGACAAAACAAACCGCGGCTGCCGGAAGAATCAGCTCACGCAGAGACACACAAGTTTTAAATTAAATTAAAGACGCCATGTGTTGCAAATATATTAAGTCTGGTGTAGACGGGCCGTTATTTTTATTCTATTTTAATATCGTGGCAAGTGGAAAGAGGTAGTCTCTGCCTACCCCTCCGGGAAAGAGGCGTGATTTTATGTATGTATGTATGTTTAATGTCAAAATGATTATCGAGTCAGTCTTATTCCTATATTATTTTATATGATGTGTGCGTTTATTTGTAAACCCTTTATGATAAAAATATCATCACTAAAATGAAATGCTGCAAAGACAATGCAAGATGGTTGCATTTTCTTGAACAATGAAGACGATTCTTATCAATCAACTTGGGGCGAAAGTACTTTTATTGTATGTTTGTAACGCGATAACTTTCCAAACGTTGGTCTAATTTTATGGCATTTACAATGTGTGTAGGATATATCTATGAAATTATAAGTTCGCTGGGATCAGAATAGGTTAAGTTGTTTTAATATATGTTACCAGCTGTCCCGTCAGAACGTTGCTTTGTCATATAAATAGTTTTTAAGTAATTTCTAGTTAAAATAAAATGTTAAGGGTGGACAACCCTTATCACTAAGGGCTATGAAAAATAGATGTAGGCTGATTCTCAGACCTGCTCAATATGCTCACAAAATTTCATGAGAATCGGTCGAGATCTAACTCCGTGGCATACGACTAACATTAATAAGTTTAATTATCCAATAGCGTTTTCTCATTCGAACTTTGCAGAAAAACGCGGCGTTTCGCCCGCTCGTCTGCACGGCCGCACGTGACGCGTCGTTGCAGATGCACCTCAAAGAATTGCACGCACATGCTGCGATTCTGCATCGCGGCTGATATTGTACTTTTGCATTTTTGTTTATCTTTTTTTTTTACACTTTTTTTTACAGGCGCCTCGCCGCGTTTGCGACGCCTCGTTTGGCGATTTCAAAAGTTATATGTTATGAGGTATAATGCTTTTATGTAAATGTAGTATATTATTTGTTTTTTGACTTTATCATTTTAATATCTCGTCTTGGGGTAGACAGAGCTAATTGTCACATAGAGGCTATATATTTCACTGGAAGATTAAATGTTAGTATATATGAAGAATAATGGAAAATGTGAAAAAAACGGGGAAAATTATTCATCCTTGAGGGCCAATCAATCAATGATGCCCAAAATAACTATTCCACGCGGAAGAAGTCGCGGGCACAGCTAGTTGATCTATATGGCTCGCGGGTGCGTCGTAAATGCGAATGGGATATAGGAGGGTTAAACCTCATTACTTTATGGTGAATGTAAAGCGATTTATGGCGGTGTATGGATGGACAATATTTCGTTATCCTACTACTATTATAAAGGCGAAAGTTTGTATGGATGTATGGATGTTTGTTACTCTTTCACGCAAAAACTACTGAACCGATTACCATGAAATTTGGTATGTAGGTAGCTGAAGACCCAGAATAACACATAGGCTACTTTTTATCCCAGAGTTCCCGCGGGATTGATAGGGTTTCCATGCGGACGAAGTCGCGGGCGGCCTCTAGTGTTCCCATAAATCTGCAGTTTAAGCATACTAATATTGTAAAGCTGAAGAGTTTGTTTGTTTGTTTGAACGAGCTAATCTCAGGAACTACTGATTCGAATTGGAAAATTCTTTTGCTTTGAATAGACCATTTATCGAGGAAGGCTTTATGCTATATAACATCACGCTGCAACTATAAGGAGGATATTTGAATCTCAATTCCATGATAAAGCTATACAGCTAAACATTGCCTTTCAGTCGAGACTGTTGGCTCTATCTATCTCGCAAGAGATATAGACGTGAGTACATGTATGTATGTATCTAGTAGTCATTCAAACATTCCCCCTCCACTCGCGTGAAACCGTACAATAGTTGATTGACGTACACACGAAGGGGAATCATTTTGGCGAATTTGTTTAGAGCCCTCGATGTTCGTGAAATATTAAGAAATGCCTGCCCATTCAATAGATTTCTCAGCGTTCAGATTAATTCACTAAGTATAGATGATAATAGATAGCTATAGAGAGCTATAGATGTCATCGGTATTCATTCATTTCATTGGAGATGAGTTTTTATTGGATTTGAAATATTTGGCATTAAACAATTTGTTTTTTTTTTCAATATCTTTTATTGAACAGAAATTTAAAACAGTTAAAAAATATAGTACGCAGTCATAAAATAAATATATCACTTGCAATGGCGGACTTATCCCATGTAGAGATTTCATCCAGTCAACCCGCAAACAATAAATGAACTTAATAACTCAGTAAAAAGCAGCAATTCACTGTGTTATTAGAAATTATATAACTTAAGAGTATCGTAAGAGGCGATTAAGGGATTTGGCAGGAGTTGATATGACAACATAGTCCAGAATCAATAGACACTGCGGTCACCAACTCGCCTGCCAAGCGTTGTACGTATGGGTAAAAACCCCCCATTTCTGGGGAGGCTTTGGTCCAGCACTTGTGTGGAATTTTATGTGCTGTAAAGGTAAGATAAATAATTTTTAATCAAAGTTTATTTCAAGAAAGAGGAAAGACCAGAATTCTCTTGCTCGAGAATAATAAGCCTATCGTTATATACCTATTAACAAAATCTTAGAGTTTTCATTTTTCTATATACATATATTTTTTTATAACCAGACTAAGGAAGATACTTATAAACATAAGATTCTTCTTTAAGGCGATGGTCTAGCAACCTGTCACTATATGAATCTCGATTAATTCGTTAAGACTAAGCTGTACGTGGCCTTTGGTCTTTTCGAGACTGTTGGCTCTGTCTACACCGCAAGGGATATAGACGTGATTATATATGTATGTATAATTTTTTATTGCCTTAACTAATAATATGAAATACACTTAACAAGTTCATTCTAAGTACTCGTGCACTTAACATTCCTCTTTGAACTTACAACCGATTGAAAACTATAACAAATTATCGACAAACCCTTACTCAAAGATCCCTAAAAATCGCAATCTTTAAAAATCACGAGTCTACCCCCTATTTGCCAAGTTAAGTCACTGTAACTTGAAGTTTCAACCCCTATGCGGGAGGCAGGTGGATAACGGTTAATGTGCTACAATTTGTATTGTTTTCACGTTTAGGGGTCGGATGTGCTGATTTTTTTAGATTTTAAGGTTAATTCTAGAACAATAGTGTGGAAAAAGTAGGTTTAAATTTGTGTCAATGATTTAAGAAACTACAGTAAAATACGTAGGTACTCAGAAGGGAAAAATATTTGTGAACAAATAAATTAAATCGAAAATTGTTATGCGGCAGATTGATCTACATACCTATAAAAATCACGTCTAAATCCCCCGCGGGCTAGACAGGACAGTCTTGAAAAGACTGGTAGACCACGTTCAGCTGTGTGGCTCAATAATAGAATTGAGATGAAAATATTGGCAGTTTGCTAGCCCATCGCCTATAACAAGAATCCCAAGTTTATAAGCATATCACTTAGATTGATCTACTACTGAAAATGACTATAAGTCAAAATTTATTTCGATCTTTATTAAGTGCAATTATCAGATCATTTTTTTCAAGCCTATTGGTTCTGTCTACCCCGCAAGGGATATAGACTTAAGATGACGTTAGACGTATGATAGTTAATAGATGTTTAATGTTTATCTTTAACTCTTTTTGTTGTAAAATTAGGGTCGATATAGTTTATAAAATTTTTGATATTTATCTATAACTCTTCTTGTAGTAAAATTAAACGAAATTAATTAAGTATCTGAAAAAATAAATGCATGGTCTTAAAATATCTTACGTTTCGTCGGGCATTCAATCTTGTAAGGTCATATTCTCAATACACATCTATTGTTTATAGCATCGTAAATAAATGTAGTGACAGTTTTTATTGCCGGCAGTTCCGTCTTCAGATTAAGATCGCGCGAGACAGGAATACGAATGAGATTCTATGTTTTGTATGAATTTCCTGCTAAGTATATTTGTATAGAGACCATTGGTAGTACTGAATTTGTACGTACATACATACATATGGTCACGTCTATATCCCTTACGGGGTAGACAGAGCCGATAGTCCCGAAAAAGACTGAATGGCCACGTTCAGCTGTTCGGCTTAATGATAGAACTGAATGTGTACTTTTTGCAATAACATACCTATATATTTTAAGCTCAGGTCTATCTACTAAGAATTAAAAGATATTGTTGATTTACATCTATTAGATTGTTAAGTAGGTAACTAAATTTCTACTTAATTTTACAAATTGCATGTAAACACAGAATTGAATAAATTTGATTAAGAAAATTGCATACTTATAAACTTGGGATTCTTTTTTAGGCGATGGGCTAGCAACCTGTCACTATTTGAATCTCAATTCTATCATTAAGCTGAACGTGGCCATTCAGTCTTTTCAAGACTGTTGGCTCTGTCTACCTCGCAAGGGATATAGACGTGACGATATGTTTGTAAATTACATACTAAAAATTAAATATTTGCTTTAATTTTTGCTACGGTGTACAAAAAAATATTACAGTCAGTCAACGTTTGTAATTTTTTGTTTAACAATTTGAAAAGTCGTATCAAAAAAAAAACGCAATAGTTACCAATTGCAATACCCAGGTACTCCGAATGGCACTCATAAAATATCTGAATTATCGCATATAGCACAGACAGACGCACGTTACACACGATATTTTTATGGGGACGATAAAAATCGCGATTGTATTGGTTTAATGTGGAAAAATCGCACAGCGATGCGACTTCGGGCTTACGACTTCATAATTGGATAGTTGAAGTTACGAGGTTACATTGATGTGTTTTGTTTTTAAAAATACATTGTTTATATGGTAAAGTAAGGTTTTTTTTAAGATAAATCAATATTTGCGCCACATCTCTTTCCTATGGAGGTTGTAAAAGGCGACTAAGGTATAGGCTTTTACACTTGGGATTCTTCATTTAGGCGACGGCTTAGACACACTTTAAAACTCAATTCTATTACTAAGCCAAAGAGTTGAGCGTGGCCTTTCAGTTTTTCAAGACCCGGCTCTGTCTACCCCGCAAAGGATATAGACGTAACATTATGTATGTAATCAATAAAAGTTGGATTACACAATATATAATTATTCCTATTTCAAGAAATGGTAGGCAGAGAATTATTCCACTTACATAACAAAATAACGATCGATAACATTTAAAAAACACTTCTTGTGCTCTCTTGCCGGTTAAAAGTAAAGAAAAAAAAAAAGGCAAAATGTATGCCAACTGATTCTCTTTCTACGTAGATTTTGCAAAATTAAGTATGAGATAAACTTACGATTTTAGTTCTATCAGGCAATGGGCTAGCAACCTATGACCCTGATTTCCAATTCCGTCATTAAGCCATCCAGCTACACAGCTGCTTACCTCTAAAATGATAAAGGCTTAATATACCTAATATGTATTGTGAGATTTATACTTTTTACCTCCAAAATGATAAAGACGTAATATAATATGAATCGTGAGATTGTAACTTCATATTCATTGTAATAAAATACATTAAAATTTTACCAGAATTATCCATCATCCCATAACAGCTTAGTCTCATGCAAAAGCTAACGTATAACATTAACTTATTAAAAAGACAGCGGCTCATTCCATTGTTCCGAAAAATATTAAATATCTTCATCATCCATATGATTTATCTGTCTAACAATCTACGCTACTTCATACAACCAAAACATATGTATGTCATAATCGCCTAATATGTTCAGACGTGTGTAAAAAAATAATAATTAATAACAAAAGCATCATCGTGTTTCTAAAATACGGTGAATGATTTCGTGAGAATCCCGAGTTGCCTTCTTGGCAGATTGAATTACAAATCAAAAATTTGT
This sequence comes from Amyelois transitella, assembly GCF_032362555.1. Taxonomy (NCBI): domain Eukaryota; kingdom Metazoa; phylum Arthropoda; class Insecta; order Lepidoptera; family Pyralidae; genus Amyelois; species Amyelois transitella. The sequence continues at coordinate 11,808,773 of NC_083509.1, forward strand.
TAAGGCGAAGTATGGTGGATGCGATATTGTAATAAATTAGTAAGAGTTTTAGTTACCAAACTTGTATTCATATTTATAGAACTGTTTATTAATTTGTTTTTTTTTTAAACATATTATATCTATTTTAGTGCTTTTTTTTTAAACGTGTGGAAAGACCTTTGTCTACGGGAAGCCGGACGGGTTATGTGGGGCTTGAACCCACTAAAACCACACGGTGCCATCGCCTACCTCTTTGTTGCCAGAGCATGAGCTGCCCTCGCTCAAAGTTGAAATACTCATATTAGCTTTAGACTCGAGAAAAATTTATTGATTTTAACGATTACGTTGTAATTTTTTTCTATTGCTTTTTAAACATATATCCATTTTTACAATTCCGTAAACACGTGTGTGATATGTCCTATATAAACTTATTTTCTTATGTATTATAGTAATTTTATCATAAAAGATTTACTCAACACATTTGACCTAAACTTTAATAAACAATAACTTGTAAGTACTTTATAATAACACAAATGCTTTTAGTTACATGTCAGAAAAGTCACAGACGGTCGCTATTATAAACATAGTTACACACTGCCCCTTAACCGTAGGTCAAAAGCTCGTGAGTAATCGATATCTACGTATTTTTGTTAAGAATATTATGTGGTTTCCGAATCATCCGGGACCTGTTAGACAAACCGTGATATGTCATTGATAACGATATGTTACAAATATATAGGATTCAATATTACAACGTTTAAATGTATTTCGTCACTTCGCATTCATCACATTCACATCTCTAAAGTTTCGACTGGCAGAGAATGCCCTGTGGCATTGAGTCCATTACTTTATTGTTTCAAGACTGCTGGCTCTGTCTACCCTGCAAAAGACATCGACGTGATTATATGAATGTATGAATGAACCACGTTTAACTGTTTGGCTTAATGATAGAATTGAGATTCAGATAGTGACAGGTTGCTAGCAAATCGCCTAAAAGAAGAATTAAAGTTTTTAAGTATATCCCTGAGTCGCATTTTACGACATCCATGGAAAAGTGTGAAAAGTGAAAACTGTTGGCTCTATCTACCGTTAAGGGGTAAAGACGTGTTATAAATAGCTTTAACATAGATTTGATTTTTATTTGATGCAGAAAAAGACATCTTTTTTTCAGATTTCAGACAAAAAAAAAATCATATGCGCACATACAAGTGTATGTATGAATATGCTGAAGTCGGCATATGCTCGCCATTCCAATTTCCAAAGTTTTGTATTGTAAGGTGAAAAATATAAAAAGCTCCTAAGAATAAATAGATTAACACGGGGAAAACATCAATTTTAATCAACGTAAGTAGTACGAACCCTTAGTACTTACCTGATCCTACAGTCACAAATCATGTTTGCCGACTTCACAATAACGCACAATCATAGCCGACTGTCAATAGTCGTGCATAGTATTATGGCTCATTTACATCACTTACCACTTAGTCAATGACTTATCAGTTTACCTGTTAGTTACTATACAGGATAGTAAATTGGAAATTAACGTCATTAAGTGTTTTATTTTCAAAAAAAGAAATACAGGGCGTATTCTTTTTTTAAAATCAATATAAAAAAATCCTTTTCGTTCCAATGTAAAAGGCGACTAAGGGATAGTTTTTTAATGAAATGAAAACGTTTTAAACTTTTTCATTTCATTAATAAAACAGAGATTTGAACCTGCGGCAATATTCCTAGCTACTCATTTTGAAGTTAATATAATTTAAGTACTGATACTGGATAAACTGCAATCTCCATGGCTAGAGTTATAATTATACTTTCCGTGATAATAAATAATTTTGATCTTATTTGTAGAGTTATGGTCATACTCCAAATTATCCTCTTTATTTACATAAAACTGAAAAGTATATTGTTACTTAGAGTATTTGATAACCTTTATCCCATTTCCAAAGACGTGTTTGTAAAAATCTGATCATAAGACCCTCCAACTGAGTCACCTGTTTACATTCCACGATGACGTTCAAAAATTGACTAATCACTTGATACTCGTAGTTCATTCAAACGAGGCACGATCACCTGTACGCGGATGACTCGGCACAAACCATTCATCCGCGGGAGCATTGTCCTTGCAACTGAACTGGTTCGATCTGGTTATCGATTATGTTATCGGCTTTTGAAAATGGAATCATTGTTGCTTCTTTTTTCACGATTTGTAATATTACCTGTGTGATTCTTTGACTTGTTATATGTGATTCTTTTTTTAATTGGTTGCTTTGACTTTTTTATAGCGGTGTTTAAAACACATTTATTGTTTTTTTTTTGTTTTGTTTTTTTTTGGTGAAAGTATATATTGTCGTGACAGTAATAGAAAAAGTAATGCTAAGATTGTTTGGTCGTGTACAGATGATGAATGAAAACAGGTTGACTAAACAAATATGTGTGTGAATGGAAACGTTTAAGTGGGAAAGCCTAGACAGACATACCTTCATCAAATCGGGTACGTCTTACTCGTACTTACCTCAAACCGACGAGCTTTCATTTGGAGAGTGATGAATGTACACACAGTAAAAGAAGTATAGAGAGATCTTGGTCAGTGGAAAGATGCAGTCTCTGCCCACCCCCACGGGAAAGAGGCTCGATTTAATCAATTTATGAATGTAATAATCGATTATTAAAATATTTACACTCATAGTTCATCAAAATGGCTTATAGCCACTCAATTATGGAGTTATTTACAATAGAAGGAGAAAACATACATACATATAATCACATCTATAATGACAGACCATGTTCAGCTGTTAAGCTTAAAGATTGATATTCTAATAGTGAATTGCTTGGGAGTCTTCTTCTTCTTTCTTCCTGGTAGAATCCCAAGTTAATAAGCCTATCCCTTATTCACCTTTTACGATTTCCTGGAGTGGTCCTATTCTTTGTTTTATTACTGCCGGGAACCACACGGCACTTAAGTTCTTCTTGTTTGAAAAACATAAGATTTTATTTGTGCAAAGACTTCATATTTAAATACAATCGTTAAATATTCAAGAAAATGACCAACAAGCAAAACACAGTAGCCATATTGGAAAACAATAAAATATAAGAGCTGTATGAGAAATTGTAAACATAGCCTCAGGACTATCATTATTTTAATACAAAACTGTTTTATTTGAAAATGAACTTTACAGTTCCTATCTTTATAGTTTATTATTACATGAGAAATAGTTTCGGATTTAAATTTTTAAATGCCACACTAATTTAAACTTTATTTCTTGAGACATAAAGTACATTTTTGTAGGTATTGAAGGTAGTGTCCAGTACAAGAACTCACATCATGTTTGACGCCTACGCTGCCCTTATAAATTTAAATATGTAAGGATCTAGTATGTTTGTATGTTATTTTTTTATTTTATATCAATGCTTCGTATCACAAAGTTCAATATAAAAAATTAAAGAGAAGCAACACGGGATATTGACATTATACATTTAAAAAAAATGTTTTCTTACATAAGAAATTACATACTGAAGCCATCCCTTGCGGGGTAGACAGAGCCAACAGTCTTGAAGAGACTTATAGGCCACGGTCAGCTGTTTGGCTTAATGATAGCATTGAGATTCATATAGTGACAGGTTGCTAGCCCATCGCCTAAAAAAGAAATCCAAATTTTATAAGCCTATCCCTTAGTCGCTTATAACGATATCCATGAGAAAGAGATGGAGTGGTCCTTTTCTTTTTCTATTGGTGCCGGGAACCACACGGTACCAATACGAAAAAGTTCTATTAATAGCATCATTATTACTTAAAATACAGTAATTTTATTAAACTCACGTTTTTTCATCTGAAACGTCGACAGATTTTGTATATTTTCATGATACATACCTGAAACAAGAAATTAAATTATTTGTATTTTTATATCACTTTAACTGAAAATATTCAACTTCATTGTAAAACTTATAATATCTATTAAACTGAATATATTTTTTCTGATAACGGTAAAGATTTATAACAATTTACTGACTGAATGATACAATAACAATTCACAGACGAAACGGAAAATTAGAAATTCTGTTTTCATATACTTATAGTCTAGGAATGTACTAAGAGGATTTACCAAAATTCCCGCGAAAACGGGATTTTTAGGGTTCCTTCGGGACCCAAAGTGTAAAAATGGGACTTGGTGTATTTCTATTCTACCTACAAAACCAAATACTGAAAACTAGAATTGTATAAATATTTAAGGGGATACTAACTTACATTGTAGTTAGGAAGTGAGGTCTACAATTGGGGAAAATACATTTTTGTATATAACACGATAACTTTGTTACCGCTGATCTGATACATAAATATAGTCACGTCTATATCCTTTACAAGGTAGACAAAGCCAACAGTCTCAAAAAGACAAAAACCCACTACCCGATAGAATTGAGATTCAAATAGTGGCAGGTTGCTAGCCAATCGCTTAAAAGAAGTATCCCAAGATTATAAGCATATACCTTAGTCGCCTTTAACGACATTCATGGGAACGAGATGGAGTGGGCTAGTCCCACTAATATCAGGTATAGATTATCAATCATAAGGTATCGTATCGTTGAGTTAGTATCTCGTTACACAAGTCTCGAACTTACTTCGAGGCTAACTCAGTCTGTGTAATCTGTCCCGTATATGTTTAATTATTTATAAGTATTAATCGATAGTATGAACATGGCTAGTATTAATAGATGTGGATTAACCGTGTGGTTCCCGGCACCAATAGAAAAAAGAATAGGGCCACCCCATCTCTCTCCCATGGATGTCGTAAGAGGCGACTAAGGGGTAGGCTTATAAACTTCGGATTATTCTTTTAGGCGATGGGCTAGCAACCTGGCACTATTTGAATCTCAACTCTATCTTAAAGCCAAATAACTAAACGTGGCCTATCAGTCTTTTCAAGACTGTTGGCTCTGTCTACCCCGCAAGGGATATAGTCATTATTATATGTATGTATGTATGTTAAAGTGATATTCCAAAGCAGGCATTGTAAAATTAAATTCGTTTTGATTTACGTTTATTGGAAAATACAAGTGCGACATAAACTTGGACTTATCTGAAGCAATAAAGCGACTAGTAATGTTTTTATCATTGTTTATTGCATTCGTGTTATCGAGATTCAAGTACTAAAAAAAGGTTAAGGGTTAGCCTGACATGCAAAGGTTGTGGAGGTCAGGTGGGAATCTGACTCACCCAAGCCAGGATCTATGGTCAAAGGCATACCCCGGGCTCCTCTCCTGAGTGGTGAGGATGCAACCAGGACTAAAGCCAGGCGGAAGATTGCTTTTATATTTACGAATATATATTTATTTATACATACATACATATGGTCACGTCTATATCTCTTGCGGGGTAGACAGAGCCAACAGTCTTGAAAAGACTGAATGGCCACGTTCAACTTTGGCTCAATGATAGAATTGAGATTCAATTAGTGACAGGTTGCTAGCCCATCGCCTAAAAAAGAATTCCAAGAATTGTAAGCCTATCTATCCCTCAGTCGCCTTTTACGACGTCCATGGGAAAGAGATTGAGTGGTCCAATTATTTTTTGTATTGGTGCCGGGAACCACACGGCACCAATATAATGATCATTGTGGTTTTTTTTTTGTGTTAATCCCGATCTTCATCCGTCTGGAATCTGCTTTTGACTGACCAGCATAGGGTGAGTCAGTCAGAGTCACCTTTGCAGGGGAACCTCACCTCTATTGGATCAGAGTTATACCCATCTTGTTCATTTGATGTTTTTGTCTTGCCGTCAGAGCGTACAATATATGTAGTTACGTCTTTATTCCTTACAGGGTTGACAGAGTCCACAATCTCAAAAATACTGGAAAGCCACATTGAGCTTTTTGTCTTAATGATAAAATTGATAGTGGAAAGAGGTAGTCTCTGCCTACCCCTCCAGGAAAGAGGCGTGATTTTATGTATGTATGAAATTGATATTTAGATAGTGACAGGTTGCTAGCCCATCGCCTAAAAAATCCGAATTGCTAAGTATTTCCCTTAATCGCCTTTTAAGAAAGAGATGGAGTATTCCTATTCTAAAGTGTAAGAAACCACACGGTTAAGAAGCCACGGAATTGAACCTGTTCATCACGCTTTGTGGGTATCTTAACCGTTCGCTCCAACTCCAAGCTGAAATGAACTCATAATGGGCTAATAAAGACGGCCTTTAATGTCCCAACTCTTTGTGGCTATTTTAGTGGTCTTTATTTATATCTCGGAAACCGTGGATTATGTGACGTGGTGGAATTCTCTACGCGGGTAAGAAGTTAAGGCGTTTTTGTTATTTATTTAAAAATTAAACGGATTTTTAATTATCAGACTACTACTACTAACCTACTAACAACTGATTAACTTACTGACTAAGGGATAGGCTAATAAATTTGTCGGCGATAGGCTAGGAAACTGTCACTTTGTGAATCTCAATTCAAATAGTTCAGTTTCTATACTTGATATTACTAGTGCCGTGTGATTCCCGGCACTAATAAAGAATAGGACCTTTCCATCTAGTTCCCATGGATGTGGTAAAAGGCGACTTAGGGAAAGGCTAATAAACTTGGCATTCTTCTTGTAAACGATAAAAAAGGAAAGCCATACACTTGAACGTAGCCTTTCGGTTTTTTCAAGACTGTTGGCTCTGTCTACGCCGCATTGAATATATACGTGACTATATGTATGTACGTATGTATGCACCGCCCGCCGCCGTAGTTAGTTTGTCCAAGACCATTTTACAGATAACCCTAACACATCCTAACACGGAAATACAATAAAATCTTCACATCGACATCTCAATCTACCAATAAAAACTTGTATGTTTGTTTATCGGACAGGTTTATTTCAGTTTAAAAAAATAAACGTCAGCTGTGGAATAACGGGCGTCTAAGGCCGAGTTTCCACTAAAGATGTACGATAAAGCGTAGCGAGAGATGTGTTTTTGACGAACCAATAGAATCGCTTCAATTACCTCACTTAACTGCTGTTCCTGTAGTACGGCACGTGCTATGCCGTTATTATCGCGCGAAGTCTATTTGGTTTGTTTGAACGCGCTAAAGTCATGAACTACTGGTTCGAATTGAAAAACTTTTTGTGTTGAATACACCATTTATCGAGCAAGGCTTAAGGCTATATAACATCACGCTGCAACTATTAGGAGCGATGACATAATGGAAAATGTGAATAAAACGGGGAAAGTTATTAATCCTTGAGGGCTTCAATGATGCCCAAAATAACTATTCCACGCGGACGAAGTCGCGGGCACAGCTAGTGCTGTATATAGTAAAAAGAGAACAGGGATTGTTAATCGCGCGATAAAAACGGCGTCGCGCGTGCCTAGCTTCAGGGGCGGTAAAGTTGAATTTGCGGAGTTTCTTGTACAAACCACGTAATGAACTCCCATATCGTAAGCAGCCTTCGTGTCAGCGACATAGCAGACAAAATGCAATAGCCTTCGTTGGTACGGCCACGTCTTGCAGAAGCCTGATGACTAGCTGAGGAACATATGTCTGGCTATGCCGCCTCGGCTGGGTCTAGGTAGAAAGAGCAGGTCAAAGAGATCCTGGCTTGACGTCGCGAAAGATATGCGTGCCCAATGGTCATAAAACTGAAAACGCTGCGAACCGAACAAAATAGAAGAAAAAGTGAGAAAGGTGCAACTGGGAACACGCAAACGTGTGTGTGAGAGAGAGAGACAGCTTTGATGGAAGACCCCACACATTTTCAAAAATACAGCTACAAATAATCGCGCGACATAGTTTGCTCGCACACCTTTGATGGAACAGCAGCCTAAAGGCGTCTTTTGGAATTCGTTCCTACGGTGGTCTCTGTGAGAAAACTGGATCGGATTATCCAAATTGACGTTTATTATTGGTGATATCTCAATCAAACGTTGTATTACGATTAAGAAGAGTGTTAAAATTGTATTGGGTTTCATTTTTAAAGTCATATGAAAGGTAAAGTTTGACGTGTGACCGAAATTATGAAACTGATTTTAAAGAAATTTCGCATTATAATTTCTGTATGAATCTATTCTGCGTTTAAGAATGACGGACTGACTATGGATATGCGTAAATCACACGTCTGTCCTGCAGAAGTAGGCAGAGATATCTGGGCTTATCATGATTACGGCATAAATAATTATTCTTGGTTTATCCATGATTATTGGATAATAGAAAATTGATTCTTATAAATTTGGGATCCCTTTTGAGGCGATAGTCTAGCACTGTCAGTATTTGAATCTCAATTCCATCATGAAGCCATACAGCTAAACGTGGACTTTCAGTCTTTATGAGACTGTTGGCTCTGTCTTCACGCAACGGATATAGACGTGATATGTATGTACGATACTTCATTCATCACATGAGAAAATTAACCGATTTCTCGAATTCGAAAATAAGAACAGAGCCTCTAAGTAAGTTCGAGACTTGTGTTACGAGATACTAACTCAACGATACTATATTTTATACATACATACATACACATACATATCATCACGTCTATATCCCTTACGGGGTAGACAGAGCCAACAGTCTTGGAAAGACTGAAAGGCCACGTTCAGCTATTTGGCTTAATGATAGAATTGAGATTCAAATAGTGACAGGTTGCTAGCCTGTCGCCTAAAAAAGAATCCCAAGTTTGTAAGCCTATCCCTTAGTCGCCTTTTACGACATCCATGGGAGAGAGATGGAGTGGTCCTATTCTTTTTTTTTTTTTATTGGTGCCGGGTACCACACGGCACCAATAAAAATAAAAAATAAAAATATATTTTATAATAAATACTTATATAGATAAACATCCAAGAGCCAGGCCAATCAGACAAAGTTCTTTTCTCATCATGCCCTGGCCGGGATTCGAACCCGGGACCTTCGATGACACAGACAAGCGTACTACCGCTGCGCCACTGAGGCCGTCAAAAACATCAATAAATTTTACCTTAAACTAAAACATTAAGAGCTTTTATTATTCTTCACATCTACATCTTTACTGCATTTATTCACAAAATTTATAGTTTCTCCTTAATAAACAAAGAAATAACAAACAGATTTAAACTTACGCTAATTACGTAGGCCGCAACCGGAGGTCTTAAAAAAAATCAAAGTTTAATATAAAACTTTATTAAAATTAAAGAAATTACAAATTATAAACTTAATCTAGGTTCGACCGATGCTAGGAACGAAGTGAAGTATCGGGGGCCCGAAGTCTTGCCGTTTCATCAAGTCACGTATCCAGCCGCGTGCTGCACTGTCAGCGTTTACTTCAGTTGCATCGAATGTTGAATGTCGCAATCCGTGGTGGCGTGATCTAGTCCGTAGTGCCGTGTGCAAAGTTGGTGATGCGTCAGCATATTGCCTTAGGGATGTCTACGTAACACCTCCACCCTTAGAACAGCAACTATTTTAGAATTTTAAGAGAAAATGTTGCTGGTATCTGAGATTTATCTTGAGTTGGTTTGGGATGAATCTCAGCGTATGTGGGTTCTTCATTTTCATCTTTAGAGTTGTTGCTCTTATTTCCAAGACGTGATGTCCTTTTGCTTAATAGGTATCTTCGTATAAGTACTCCGGATATGAATAGGAGCACTATGACTGTGACGCTGTAGAACGGTAATGTGGTATGGTAAATGATGGCAGATGAATTTTCTCTAAGGGTAATGGGTGTTTGATGTAATACTCTCTCTTGGGCTGCTTGTAGTCCTTGCAGATTTATAGAGTTGAGATGTAACGTGAGTTCATGAGTCTTTGTGAGCTTCTCATGAGTAGATATCTGTATTATCTTCATGGGTTGTCCTTCGACATGATCATTGATGTTAACTATGGCGATATCTCTGGTATGTAGGCGGCAACCACGCGGAATTGTTACTAAATAGCTGCCGTGTAACGTACTGTAATCTTCACGACCGCAGGAAAGTTGAACTTGAGTCGGGCGAGGTAGAGCAAGTGCATAGTGTCTATCATCCAGCTTCTCTATGGCTTCTTTCGCTAGTGAGATGTTAGTTTGTTCGCAAGATTTATCCAAGGTTTGAGTTGAGATAAGCTTGAATACGCAGTCGGGTTCAGTCTTGATCTGATGATTGAATCTTTCTTCGCAGATGTAACGAGTAGATAACTTCGGGCATTCAGCCTCTATGTACACGTAGGAATTACTACTTGTGGCTACTAAAGGGAAAGGGGGGATGATAACTAAATTGTTCTTATTAGGCATGATAGAGAGCTTAAAAATGTCATAGATATCTGGTGATACTATAGGCACTTTAAAAACTATTACTATCTGTTCATTACTATAGTAACATGCTGGTTTTATTATATTGTAATATTCTCTAACTTCTATATCTAAGACTCGGTCGTTACTATATATTACTCTTAACCTTTTAATCATATTTCCCAATATATCGTAACCTAACATAGAGTGATGCGTACTAGACGCTGTCACAAAAGCAAGCATATTTTCTATCCTAATTAATTCTATAGTTACATCCTCTACATTTTCACTGATAATGGCAAGTAACTGAGAGAATCTAGCCAATCTTAATATGATATCTTCTCTGTAATTTGTAGTCTGTAATAAGAGGTATAATGTTTCATTTACTTTACTCTGGTTTTCAATTATTTGTAAAATAACTTTCTTATGTTGGTCCATCCAGTCCTTATTGAGACTAATATGACTATTTAATTCTGTGGCAATTTTATGCTGATTTTCTTTAAGAACTGTAATAGCTTCATTATATCTCAAAGCGTCAGAATGATCTAAATTACCAGTAATACTCTTTATAACAGAACCCAGTCCGTCTATAAGACCTCGCTTAACGCGATTTGGTTTTAAGCTTTCTAACTGGTACATCGCTTTATCCAGTTTTTTATGAAGATATTCAACTTGTAAAGCAAAGAGATAAGTGCTATCATTACCTAACGCGTGTATGGTTTCGTTAAGCTGAGTATAAACTAAGTTAATTTTGTCTTCTATGTCGTTAATATCTACGTATTGTAAAAAGGTATGGTAGTGGGTTATAAAGGTAGCACGGCCTAACTTAAATGGTAGTAGTCCAGGTCCATTGTCCATGCTCTCAAGTTTTATCTCTTGAGCTTGAGTCGGATAGGTGCTGAACGTCATCAGTAGTAGAGTCCTGTAACAAGTTAGCGCTCTTAGGGACTCGTTTCAAGCGAGACTTAGCAACAGGTCCGCGTTTCTTAGAGGTGTATATATGTATAGGTAAGTCTACTAGTACTTTGTCGTGGGTGTAACGTGCAGCTAACTTTTGACGGCTAGCAAATGGGTTTTTTATGAAAACTTGTTGCTCCGGGGCATATTCTACTTCGGGTTCTCGAGTCTTATTCCTATTCTCTATGAGTTTAGATCTTTCAGCAAGAGCAGAGTCATTAATTAATTCATACAATTTTCTTATCTGATCTCTATGGTTCTGAATGTATTGTTGCATTAAGATTGGTGTCAAGTCAACGTCAGTAGGGTCTCTGGGGTCCAAATGTCCTAATATTACGTCATAAGGTCTACACTTAGTGAATGAATGGACTGAACTGTTATAGGCAAGAATCGCGTATGGCATTAGATTAATTATATGTTCATCATGTTTCTGAAGCCGTAGAATGCGGAGATGTTCAAGTAGGGTTAGATGTAAGCGTTCAATATTCCCGTTATCATTAGGCGAATGGGCTAACGTTTTATGATGTACTATTTTATGAAGCTTAACAAACTCAGTGAACATCTGGTTAGTAAATTCTGTGCCTTGATCAGTTACTATGGTGAGAGGAAGGCCATGATGAGTGCAAAATGTTAATAAGGCTTGTATTACACTAATAGCAGTACCATCTCTTAGTAGGTAGGCCTGTGCGTACTTAGAGAAAACGTCTATAATGGTAAGATATTTCTCAGATTGAGCGGTAAAAAGATCCATATGGACTATTTCAAAAGGTTTAGTGGCAGGTGGTACAATGCAAAACTGAGGTCTGATTGGATTGCGTTCATATTTAGCCTGGCCACAGATAGTACAGTTATTAATGAATTTAGTTACATGATCTCTTAACTTAGGCCAGTAATATTTAGTAGATAAAGATAAGTAACACTCATTTATCCCACGATGGTTCGTTTTACCTTCGTGGTAGTGTTTAATTAGTTCCTGTTGGTGGAGATAGTCCTTAACATTTTCTATTTCTTTTTTGCACAATACTAGATTCATGGAAGAGCTTTTAAACTTATCTTGTAATATGGGCACAATAGCGTACATACCAAGGGGAGGAGTTATTAATAAAGCTGTTTTTACTTTAGGATTTACGTATTCTTTTATTGCATTAACAAGATCTTCTTCTATGTTAGATTCAGAAAGTTGTACGGATGTCCGAGTGTGGGTGTCAAATGGTTTAGTAACAGTCGGTTTCCTTTTAATGTCACCTACGATAGTAAGACAAAGCTGCCTATTGAATTTATTAAGAGGTTCATCTGTAATGGGTACTTCGAGTATAGGATGTTCTTGGCTCGTATGTGCAGTTACGGTAGATGAATTACCTAAAGAAGGAGCCTTTTCCGTGGGGTTACCTACAAGAGAACCTAATTCTTCGTTATAGATTTCTACACGAGAGAGGGCATCTGCATTGGTGTTATATTTGCCCTTTTTATATATAACCGAATAGTCATATTCGCTGAGCTTGAGGCGCCAACGAGTTAATCTGGAGTTAGGCTCCTTTAAGTTCATAATCCACTGGAGTGGTTTATGATCCGTGTAAATTTTGAACTTGCGCCCAAAAAGATACGGCCTGAAATATTTTGTGGCCCAAACAATTGCCAGGAGTTCTTTTTCAATGGTGCTGTAATTCATTTCACTCTCATTTAGAGTACGAGACGCATAAGATATAGGTTTATCAGAACCTATGGGTCCTTGAGAGAGGACAGCTCCTATAGCTACATTCGAAGCATCCGTAGTTAAAATAAATTCCTTAGTAAAGTCTGGGTATCTAAGTACAGGGTCATTTGTCAGTAATGTCTTACATTTTTCAAAGCAGTTAGTATATTCGGAGTCTAGAGTGATTTTACAACCCTTTTTTAAACATTTAGTGAGAGGTTTCGTAATACGTGCGAAGTCGGGAATGAATTTGCGATAATAGCCTAAGAGGCCAAGAAATTGCTTTATCTCCTTCGGTGTCTTGGGTAAGGGGTACTTTTGGATAGCAGCTATTTTATCAGGGTTAGGCTTAATACCTTCACCACTGATTATATGTCCAAGATATGCGGTTTCTAGTTTGAGAAATTCGGACTTATCCATCTGTATCTTAAAATTGGACTCTCGCAGTCTCTGGAAAACTTTCTCTAGATTTGTTACGTGCTCCTGAAGGGAAGTACTAAAGACTACGATATCATCCAAATAAACTAAGCAGATAACGTTCTGAAGGCCGCGGAGGACATTGTCCATTACCCGCTGAAAAGTGGAAGGGGAATTCTTCAGTCCCATGGGCATACGAAGAAATTCAAAGTGTCCGTGTTCGACGTTAAAAGCGGTCTTAGGGATATCTTCTGGATTCATTTCTACCTGGTAAAATCCTGATGCTAAATCTAAAGTAGTGAAATATTGGCATTTTCCAAGCTTATCAAGGACATCTGAAATATTGGGGATAGGGTATTTGTCGTCTATAGTCTTCTCATTCAATTTACGAAAGTCAACCACGAGACGCCATTTCTTTTTACCGGAAGCATCGGCTTTCTTTGGAACTACCCAAATAGGCGAGCTCCATGCTGAGTCTGAAGGCCTGATGATGCCTTGCTCCAGCATCTTAGTTATCTGATCACTTACTTCTTGCCGGTGCACAAAAGGGTATCTATAACTTTTGGTGTAAATAGGGATTTCATCTTTGGTTCTAATGGAATGTTTTATTTTATTAGTAAAAGTTAATTTTTCGCCATCGATATAAAAAACGTCAGCATATTGGGCACAAAGAGATAATAAGTTAGCTTTTTCTTCCTCATTAAGATGGTCAGTGCGTAATTTTGACAATACTTCCTGCACTCGCGGGCTAGGCGGGCTTGTGTAAACGCCCTCAACGTTAAATAGAGAGGCTTGCACGGGGTTATCTAACGAAAAGACGATGTCATTATGAGTAGGGTTTTCAACCTCGACTAAACCACGATTATTTTTAACTGTAGTAAGGCATTCATGGATGATGCAATTACATATAAGTTGCTCCTCTACTATGACGTCACCATCAGTGGTGTTAAGAGGCATACGAATTAATTTTTTAGTGTTAGCGGGAATTATACCTTCATAAAGATTTACGTTACGGGAATTTAATAATTTGATGGGGTTGCTAGCATTTTTTGTATGTAATATTTGCTCTTTAAGATCTATTCGAGCCTCCCATTGGGTAAGGGTGTCTAACCCTACTAACCCATCAAAGTGATCATGAAATTTATACACATAAAATTTTATATCTTCAGGAGTTTTCAACTCATTAAAACTAGGTATTAAGATTGAATGTTCGTTTCTTACAGAACCTTGAATATTATGTATCTCAAAAGGTTCGTATGTTAATGATACATGGGGGTAGTATTTTTGAATAGCTTCGGGGCTTAAAAGTGATATGTTAGCCCCTGTATCGATTAATAGATTCAAAGGGGGGTTCTCTATGTGAATATAAGGTAGGCATCGTTGTGTTTGAAGGTTAATTTCTATTTTGGCTTTTTTATAATTGCATCCTCCCGAAAATCCTCATGACAACTTGAGCTAGGGCCTGGCTGAGGCTCCGAAGGCTCTGTCAAAACCGGCAACTCATAAGACGTGTCTGGCTGTGGTTGAGTTTCATAGTAGTTAAAGTAATCGTTGTAAGTCGTATCGTAATCGTAATAATCGGGTGTATAGTAGTCATAGGAGTTATCGTAATAGTCATATGTCTCACAGTCATTTATATTAACGTCGCGTGATTTAAAATAATTTGTAGGGGGTGGATTTCCAAATTTCGTCCAATCGTGACCGGTTGGAGGCAAATGTCGCGGGACGAAGTGGCTCACACCACTCATAGGACGTGGGCCCGGGTTACTATTAGGTACATTTCGCGGGGGTAGCCTAAATGCATTACTCTGTGGGCTATAATTAGGTGGTAGTGCGCGGAACATTTGCTGGGTCCGCGTTGGCATGCGGAAAGGGGGTTGGTTACCCTGGGGGTTAGGCCTAAAATGTGGTTGTACTGGCGGTTGCATATTACGTTGAAAATTATTACTATGTTGACCAAAAGCTGGAAAAGTAAATGGTTTAGGTGTAGAAAAGTTAGGGGTATGTGCAGGTGGCATATTATAATTATTTTTAGGCATAAATAAGGGTTGAAAGCCTTTAGGCAAAGCGTTATTATTACGTTGCTGCAAGTACATCACATTTGTTTCCTCCTGCACATATTCTAACGCTTTCTCAATTGTATCAGGTCGCATACACCTAATGCGGGACCCTAGGGGTTCTCTAAGGCCACGCACAAACGCCTGCATAGTAAGTTTCTTATATAGGGTGCGTTTGGCTTCAATGGTGGTGTATACGGTCTCATGCAATGTCACATAAGTCATTATAATACTAAAAAGCGATTGACATCGTTCATAAAATTCCTGGGGAGTACTTTGCCCTTGAGATTGTAAAGCTAGGTCATTATAGAGGGCTGTTTCATCCCTTTGATCAGAAAAATTATTAATTAACACAGTTCTTATGCCGTTCCAATTATCAGGTATGCCATTTGAGTTGATGGTTCTTGCGGCATTACCTGTCACTTTATTGAGAATACCATTTATTACAGACAAATTATTTAACTCAGACCCTGGCTCAGACCTCACATAGGTTGCAACTAATTGATCACATATACGAATGAATCGTGTTAGAATGTTAGGATTTCCATCAAAATCCGGGACAAGCCGTAAGGCCTTAAATATAATGTCCGGGTTTAATACTTCGCGCTGAGCCTGATAGGCCTGTTGTGCCTGTTGTTCCATATTTAAGTTTCTACGATTATCTAACGAGAGCGCCCTGCGAGATTGCCTATTGGGCGGTCCCTGAGAACTAGACCTAGGGTAAAAAATCGTGAATATTACTAGGACTTAGGAAATATAGGAAAGTAGCACAAGATAGATTTCTAGCGTACTTACAATATCATGTCGACTCGTTACGTATCAATGTCTGGATACCTGGTGGTCGCTTCTCCGGCGGCGTAGTCCTCGAAGTTCGTTTCGGAGTTTTCGAAAAAGCTTGAGAGCTCAACCAGCGGCGATTGGGAGCACCGATTTTTGGAGTCAGAAAACCGATCGCGCACTGATTTCGAAAATCCTACCCACTGCGCCAATTACGTAGGCCGCAACCGGAGGTCTTAAAAAAAATCAAAGTTTAATATAAAACTTTATTAAAATTAAAGAAATTACAAATTATAAACTTAATCTAGGTTCGACCGATGCTAGGAACGAAGTGAAGTATCGGGGGCCCGAAGTCTTGCCGTTTCATCAAGTCACGTATCCAGCCGCGTGCTGCACTGTCAGCGTTTACTTCAGTTGCATCGAATGTTGAATGTCGCAATCCGTGGTGGCGTGATCTAGTCCGTAGTGCCGTGTGCAAAGTTGGTGATGCGTCAGCATATTGCCTTAGGGATGTCTACGTAACACGCTAAAAATAACCTAAACGTTACCGCGTGGGCGTAAACCTACAATCCGAACTCTGCATTATTACGTTGAACATAGAGTAACAATTCCATTGTATTTATTTGTACAAGATTAAGTTACTGTATTTTGTGGTATTGTAGCTATTTCAATGTATGCGTTCAGTTTCTTGTATTGCTCGTTTGCGTACAAATAAATACATTGAGTTTCTTTTTAGACGTATAAAGAGGACATTTTATCGCTATACTTTTACATACATACATATAATCACGTATTTATCCCTTGCGGTGTAGACAGAGTCGACAGTCTTGAAAAGACTGATAGGCCACATTCAGCTGTTTGGCTTAATGATGGAATTGAGATTCAAATAGTGACAGGTTGCTAGCCCATCGCCTGAAAGAAGAATCCCAAGTTTATAAGCCTATCCTTTAGTCGCCTTTTACGACACCCATGGGAACGAGACGGAGTGGTCCTATTCTTATTTTTGTTGGTGCCGGGAATCACACGGCACTATCTTTTACATGGACGATTTTATAGTCGATATTTTTTGTTATTAATTCCGATATTTTATGAATGTGTGTATATGTAGTGTGTTTGGTACACCAACTTATGCAGTACAGATTCTACAAATCTATTATAGGACAATTTGAATTGAAATATTCAATAATTCAGTGTATTGTCAGATCAGAATTTTATGATTTTGACAAGATTTGCTCGTTTATCCATATTTCCTGTTGTATGTTTGCCAATCGTTTACATTTTAGTCGCTTTACTTAGTTTTATATGTATATTATTTAATTTTCAAGATCAAATATAACATTTATGTTCTACATAATTTGAGTTTAAACAGAGTGCTATATATTCTGGAATATTTGAGTGCCGTGTGGTTCCCGGCACCAATACAAAAAAGAATAGGACCACTCCATCTCTTTCCCATCGATGTCGTAAAAGGCGACTAAGGGATAGGCTTACAAACTTGGATTCTTTTTAGGCGATGGACTAGCAACCTGCCACTATTTGAATCTCAATTCTATCATTAAGCCAAATAGCTGAACGTGGCCATTTAGTCTTTTCAAGACTGTTGGCTCTGTCTACCCCGCAAGGGATATAGACGTGACCATATGTATGTATGTATGTGTAATATTTGAGGTCGGGAGAAACAGGAACTTTGGTTCCACGCGGACAGAGCCGGGTACAAAAGCTAGTAATCATCCACAATAAGGGTTGATTACTTTACCATGAAGAAACGTTCAAATTGTACCCTGGTTTTGCGCCGGAAGTGTGAACTCCTGGTGGAAATGGAAAAATCCCGGACCGGATGTGACCGGGGCAGGTGCGATAGCTCGGCGACGTTTGACTTATGTCGATGAAACGTGATTAAAATATACATACATACATATGGTCACGTCTATATCCCTTGCGGGGTAGACAGAGCCAACCGTCTTGAAAAAAGACTGAATGGCCACGTTTAGCTTTTTGGCTTTATGATTGAATTGAGATTCAAACAGTGACAGGTTGCTAGCCAATCCCAAGTTTGTAAGCCTATCCCTTAGTCGCCTTTTACTACATCCATGGGAAAGAGATGCGAGTGGTCCTATTCTTTTGAAACCACACGGCACCAATACAAAACACAAAATATATATTATATATATTACAGTGTTATGACATACATACAAAATCATCGCGTCTCTTTCCCGGAGGTGTAGGCAGAGACAAAATCTATCAATTTGCCACGATCTCTGCATACTTCATTGGTTTCATCCACGTTTATAACTCTCTTCGTTAAAGTCGCCGGTTTCAGATTTTTCACCTGAATTTTTGCTAAAAATCGAGCCAGTTACTTCCTTTTAATTCTTTTCTATGGTGTATGTATGTATATTATATGTTGCTGTGCGTCTCTGTTTCTCAACCGTCACTAATTTATATACAGGGTGATTTTAAATTAACTGAAATCTTATTAACAGGTGAATTAGTACATCTAACTGAACAACTTTTATTTTGCGACAAACTTCAAAATCGCTTATTCTACTGAACTATGTATCAAACGCTAAAAACACAAAAATGAAAAACAATTCACAAAAACTACAGCATCGCCTACGGCATGCTATAAACATAAAAAAAAAAATAGAAAAAAAAGATATAATATAAACATTTTCAGGGGTGTTAAATTTGCATTTTAATGGATATCTACGCGTAGGTAACAAGTTTAACTAATAACCGTGAAATGAGGGAGGCTGGGGGCGCTGACGCTTTGTCGGGGAAAACTTGCGAATTAAAAAAAAGGTTTGTCTTACCTGCCTCGTGTTACTGGCTTTTGCCTACGGGTTTGCGTATGGATTTTTGCTAATTACAAAACCGTAATCGTCGAATATGCATGAAAAAAAAATGAGTGTAGAGGAAGCGGGAGAGGTCTGTAAGGATCGTAGCAAGTGGAAATCCATAGTCTCTGCCTACCCCAATGGGAGACAGGCGTGATGATATGTATGTTTGTATTTCAAAAACATTATGTCGGGTGATAGGTTCTTATTTTCTGTCCTAAATGTATTTAACGTTTAAGAAGATTATTGGTTGAGTACAAACATACTCGTATATACATAATTCACGTTTATATCCTTGGCGGAGCAGACAGAGCCGAGTCTTTAAAGGACTTCTTGATATGCCCAACCGAAAATTCAAAGAGTATGTAAAGAAAGTACTTTAGGGAAGGCTTATTATAGGACTGATGATTACCTTAATGATAAAAACATCTGGCTCGAGCTTGGCACAGGAACCTCGTAATTAATTGTAGTTTAATTTGAACTTAAATCAAAATTTCAGTACACTCTGTACATAAATCTTTTTAAAATTGGCAATCCATAATACATATATATATATATATATATATATATATATATATATATATATATATATATATATATTTTTCTTTTTTCAATATTAAATCTCATAAATATATAAATCTCCCGTGAACAATGTATTCTCCCGTCCACATTCTATTCTAAGTATAATTTAATATTGTGAAGTTGACGTTGTTGATGAAAATGCTGCAGTGCAGTTTGTTACCGCTTCTTCTGCACTGACGCCTTGGAAGCGGCAGTAAACTTAGTTTTTAAGTAATTTATTTGACGTCAACCAAGTTGTTAAACCATACGACAATTATTAAGCGATATAATAATATCCTATAATAATGAATAAAATTTGGACTGTTAGTCTACGTTCAGCTATATGGCTTGATGCTAGAATTGAGATTTAAATAGTGACAGGTTGCTAGCCCATCGACTAAAAGAAGAATCCCAAGTTTATTAGTCTTTCATTGGTTAATTTTTTTTTTACCCAGCAGTGTGAGCTGTTATCAGTCAGTCAGATTTCTAGTAACTGAAAAGTTTTATATATAATGATAATGATTATTTTTCTAAATCATTAAAAAAGAAAAAAGCTGTCAAAAATAAATAACCATATCGCTTAATTTATCGCCTGGGACTTCGTCCGCGTGGAAACTCTATTATAACATAACAATCAATCCCACGGGAACTTCGGGTTAGTGTTCAGCTACCTACATACCAAATTTCATCGCAATCGGTTCAGTAGTATTTGCGTGATAGAGTAACAAATATCCAAACATACATACTAACAAACTTTCCCATTTATAATATTAGTAAGAAAGATTAACATTCGATCATCATGAATTCTAAATACAAGTTTTCAACCGACTCCACAAAGGAATGTAATGTTTTTCCAACAGAGACTGTTATGCACTTATCATATGCGAAAGCACGCAACAATATGCCAAGATAGTGCCGACAGCTTTATGCGACGATGGCAAAGAATTAACGTACAGATAGGTTATCGTATGATACCTATTAAATATATTACTCTTAACAAAAACTGGAAGATGACCTTATTTTTTTTTTTATTATAAGGCAAAACAACAAACGCTTGTACTGGTGCCGGTAACCACACGGCACGGCAAAAATGAATAGGATCACTCCATCTCTTTCCCATGGATGTCGTTAAAGGTGACTAAGGGATAGGCTTAGGATTCTTTTTTTAGGCGAATGGCTAGCAACCTTTCACTATTTGAATCTCAATTGCATCATTAAGCCAATTAGCTGAGCGTGGCTTAACAGTCTTTTCAAGACACACAAGGGATATAGACGTGACCATATATGTATGTATGTATGTACAACAAACGCTAAGTAATGATATTACATGGTGTCATTATTAATTAATAGTATTCTATCTTAGTAGGTGTATGCGCAATTGCTAAATACTTTATCTCCGATAATACTTTATCTCCTTTTCTCTGGAATGTTCTTTATAATCTTGGCGTGGAAATTTGAATAGGTATAATTTGCCACGTTAAATGATCAAGTCACCCCATACTCTTTGCTACAAGAGTGTTGCTTCCTTATTTAGCATCATATTACGCGGACACCGATTCTTGTCGGATCACCCTGAGACACCGGTCTTATATAAATTATCTGTGACATTTTGGTTGTAGCAGAAGTAGATGATTTGTGGTCGTTCAATGCCGTGTGGTTATTGACAATTTAGAATAGGACTACATTTTTTTTATTCTAAATATAAAGGAAGACCTAGACGAACGTATCTTGATCAAATCAAGGACGTCCTGGTAAGGGGTCAGGTCAAAAAGTACCCGAAACCGCCGAGGTTGCATGAAGACAGTTATGAATGTGGATGAAGCGAAGGAAGTATGCAGGGATCGTGGCAAGTGGAAAGAGGTAGTCTCTGCCTACCCTTCCGGGAAAGAGGCGTGATTTTATGTATGTATGTATGTATAAAGGAAGCTTTGCCGTGACAATGATCGTGGCTACATATTATAAAATGTCCCCCGCTGCATCTGTCTGTCTGTTCGTGATAAACTCTAAAAGGGACGGAGGATTTTCGTACTTTATTTTCGTACTCGATAAATTTTTAAAAAACAGTTATTGTGATACCTGAAGTTGGTTTTAATGTATAAGTTTAAGTTTTGTACAAACTGACCATTTATAAATATATATTTTTTTTTATTTTTTTTAACAAAAACAAAGCCACATAAAGCTTGCTAATCATTGTATCTGCTCAATAAACGGAATTCAAGTAATTCAACTAGTGCTTTAAAATTAAATGGCAAATAAACAAACGCCCACGAACATTCACGTGTGGCCGCCGCGGCTAACAGCGCATAATTTACAGTCCGCTCAATTACATGCGAGCAAAAATTGCGCGTGCGCACGCATGAGTAAATATCCTCATTTAGCAGGTTGTACTTCTGTGCAAAGCTTCCTATAATTATTCATTTGATTGCAAATTATAAAAACTGAAAGACTGAAGTGCCATGTGGTTTCCAGCACCAATATAAAAAAGTATAGGACCACTCCATCTTCCCATAAACTTGGCATTCCTCTTTTAGTCGATGGGCTAGCAAACTGTCACTATTTGAATCTCAATTCTATCATTAAGCCTAACATCTGAACGTGGCCTATCAGTCTTTCAAGGCCCTGTCTACCCCGCAAGGGATATAGACGTGATTATATAAATGAAGGGAAGAATGAATAATTTTCTGTTAATCACATGCATTAAGGTCTTTTAATTATTAATTTTTTTTTGCAGACACTGGTGAACCTCTGGGCTTCTCTCCGGGCGTAAAAATAGAACTGATTTACTATAAATTAATACATGATGTAGACGTAACTATATGTATGTCCACTAACATCTTAATAAATTACTTACTTAGACTGTTAAATATTCTTATGAAGATTAAACGAGATTGTTGTGTCATCTTTTTTAACCTAGACCGACTGATAAAGTGACTGACCATTTAAATAAATATATAATAATTACACAAGTGTAGATTACGAATAAATTTTATTCACACTTAAGTAATTAAACTCTATATTTGCTCATGCGCAGACGCGACAAAAGGCTGTCAGCGCGTGCGTCGAGACATGTTTACGTTCTTGGTTTATTTAATTAAAGCTATTCCTTTTAGGGTCAGTCACTTTATCAGTCAGTCTGGGATAGGAGTAAAAAGAAGATGGCGTAATAATATCGCATGGAATCTAGTAAATGTGGTAATAAATTGGCAATTGTTATTGCGTTGGCGGTAAGACAGAGACTGTCAATATTGATATAAATTTGTAATATCAATTAAGAAATAAATTTATATACTTGACAAATTTCCTAGATTGAGTTAGCCTCAAAGTAAGTATCACATTTGCACTACGGTAATTGTATAAAATGGTCCTGTATATAATTATATCCTGGACATAATAAGTTCGAAATTTGCGTTACGAGATACTTACTCAACGACACTATGTTTTATAATAAATACACATTTAGTAAAAAATATCTGAAAATTTTAATTCAATCATTGGGTCCTTTCGAAACTGTATGTTCTGTCTATCTCGTAAGAGATATGAAGAACTCATGTACTATTTATTATGTTGACCAAATCTGGGATGTTGGTTAAAGGCGAGTTTAAGTTTCAATTTATGATCGTTCATAACAAAATAAAGTCATAGCCTCTGTCTACATTTAAAGATATTTGGTACAAATGGGCAGGTATTCCCGTAATTTTTATAATAATTCACAAACGTAAGGAATTAATCCATAAGTGACCGCCGTCGAAACCAAACCAAGTGACTTTTGAATCAGAACTTGACCATTTTACCACGCATCGCTATTAATTTAGGAAAAAAATTAACCAATAATAAATAATCTATAGTTTATTTATTAAGACAACTAGACAGTTCCACCATCTGTCTTTCCAGACGCATAATGAGCCCAAAATTACCATACTTTGTTCATCCACATTTCATATGACAAAGAGCTCTGTGGCGTCCATAGACATCGGAATGATATGAGACTATAGAAATGACATATTATATCAGGAAGAGAGATAGATCGTATCTAAACCTGACTTACTCAATCTAGAACTGAAAGATACTTTTACAATTTTGTAGGGAGTCAAGGAAAGACCAAACGCGAGATCAGTGTACTCCTCCCAAGATTCGGCTCGTATAATCGGAACCTTCCGGTAGAGCCATAGGTGGGGTGGTGTGATAGCATTACCTAAAGAGGTGAGGACGTAACAGGGACCAACACCAGAAAACTGGAATGATCGACTTTCATCTTGAAATGCACGCAATATGTCGTGTGGTTCCTGGCACCAATACAAAAGAGAATAGCACCATTCCATCTCTATCCCATGGATGTCGTAAAAGGCGACTAAGAGATAGGCTTACTTGGGATTCCTATTTAGGCGATGGGTTAGCAACCTGTCCCTATTTGAATATCAATGCTATCATTAAGCCAAATAGCTGAACCGTGGCCATTCAGTTTTTTCAAGACTGTTGGCTCTGTCTACCCTGCAAGAGGTAAAGATGTGACTAGATGTATGTATGTATGAGCAACGTTCAGACGGGAGTCGCTTCGTGTAAAAATTTGACTTACTTAATGTGGGGTCATGTTCGAAGACACAACCCGGGCTTCTCTCCAGATAGGTAGGTATGTAACCAGCACTAACACCTAGAGAACGCTTATGATGACAGATAGTGATCATTACTATCAGTTGCGACGACACATTTACCAGTGCTTGCCGCTTCTGTGGTCTATTATTATGTCGAGTTCTATGTTTGCACCCCTTAAATTTTTTTATGGCTCACTTGACAGACGACATCTGGTTAAAACAAACATCGAATTAAGCGCTTGAGCAGGCGTGTGAGAGAGATATGATATGAATAAGTAGCTCTTTTGCTGTCATCATAGCGTGTCTCGTAATCCTTAGATGTTGAATTAAAAGCTTAAGATTTGCTAAAGACATACATACATATAATCGCGTAATACTACATACATATCATCATGTCTATATCCCTTGGGGGGTAGACAGCGCCAACAGTCTTGAAAAGACTGATAGGCCACATTCAGCTGTGTTGCCTTAATGATAGAATTGAGATTTTAAGTTTACCGCGTAGTATTAAAAATATGCACATAACCAATATTATTATGCTCTTATGCATACTCCCTATAATGTTCAGTGACACGGAGTTAAGTGATGATGACATTTACGGAACCTGGTAAATAATATTTCAGAAAAACAGGTTATTGTATAATAAATATATGATTACATCTTGAGTATATTCTTTGCAAAAAAGCAGTTAAGTTGTGTGATTGAAACAATACACATACATACATCCCTTAGTGACCTTTTACTACATCCATGGGAAAGAGATGGAGTGCCATTCTTTTTTGTATATGTGCCGGGAACCACACAGCACCTATATTCTATAGATATAAATATAATATATAAAAGAAAAACCTATTCTTTCAAAAGTATCAGAAATTATTTTAGACAAGTGTACAAAGTATATGTCCCGTGTTATCCCGAGGGACCTATCATGTATCCGTGTCCGAGCCACAAAAAATATAAAATCCTACATCTCGAATTGCACTCCACATTCTATACATGGACCATGTTTGTTAGGGTAACCAATATTCTGAAAAAAAAAGAGATTTTTTAGCTGGCGTGTTCATTGTCACTATTTAATACTCGTATATTCATACATTGCCGTGTGGTTCCCGGCACTATTACAAAAAAGAATAGGACCACTCCATCTCTTTCCCACGGATGTCGTAAAAGGCGACTAAGGGATAGGCTTATAAACTTAGGATTCCTCTTTTAGGCGATGGGCTAGCAACCTGTCACTATTTGAATCTCGGTTCTATCATTAAGCCAAATAGCTGAACGTGGCCATTCAGTCTTTTCAAGACTGTTGGCTCTGTCTACCCCGCAAGGGATATAGACGTGATCATATGTATGTATGTATGTATATTCATACATTAAGCTACATACAGCTAAACGTCTGCTGCCTTAACAAAACAATTGTGTCATGTATCTTAATGTATAAAGCTTTCTTCATTACTTCATCATTGCCTTATTGAACATACATACATACATACATAAACTCACGCCTCTTTCCCGGAGGGGTAGGCAGAGACTACCTCTTTCCACTTGCCACGATCCCTGCATACTTCCTTTGCTTCATCCACATTCATAACTCTCTTCTTGCAAGCTCGGCGGTTTCGGGCACTTTTGACCTGACCCTTCACCAGGACGTCCTTAATTTGATCAAGATATGTTCGTCTAGGTCTTCCCACCCCGACCTTTCCCTCCACACTCTCCTTGTATATCTGCTTAGTCAACCTGTTTTCATTCATCCTCTCCACATGACCGAACCATCTCAACATACCCTTTTCTATTCCTGTAACTACATCTTCTTTCACATCACAACATTCCCTTATCACGCTGTTCCTTATCCGGTCACTCAATTTCACACCCAACATACTCCTTAACGCTCTCATTTCCACTGCATTTATTCTGCTTTCGTGCTTCTTTTGCCATACCCAACTTTCACTCCCATACATTAATGTCGGGACCAACACGCCCCTGTGCACAGCCAGTCGAGCCTTTTTGGATAGTTTCTGACTGCTCATAAAGGCATGCAAAGCTCCATTCACCATGTTCCCCGCGTTCACTCTCCTTTCAATATCACTATCACACTTGCCATCTGATGTAAACTTTGATCCTAGATATACAAACTCTTTCACTTGCTCAACTTTTTCTCCTCCAATCAAAATATTACATGCTGTCATTTCTTTCTCCATTTCAAAAACCAGTGTTTTAGTTTTACTTACGTTCACTTTCATTCCTTTCTCTTTTAAAGCTTCATGCATACAGTTTACCATCTCCTGTAACTCCTCCGCTGATGACGCCAGTATAACCTGATCGTCGGCATAGAGCAGACATTTGACGAGTAATTCATTCATCCTTAATCCACTTTCAGACTCTTTCAAATCTGTCAAACAACTATCCATAAATAGGTTGAACAGCCACGGTGACGCAACACATCCCTGCCTAACACCTTTCTCAATCTTAAACCACTCAGTGTGCGCTCCGTTTATCCTGACACAAGCACTCGAATCCTCATATAAGGATTTCAGTGCTCGTATCAAGAGACTGCTCACCCCATGCATAGAAAGTGCTGACCACAATTCATTCCTCTCAACTCTGTCATAGGCCTTTTCCAAATCCACGAATGTGCAATAGACTTTTTGACTCTTGGCCAAAAACTTTTCGGCTATGCACCGCAAAGAAAAGACCTGATCAGTACATCCCATTCCCTTTCGAAATCCCGCTTGAGCATCCCATATTTTGTCATCAGTTTCATTCCTGACTCTATTAATCAATACCTTAGCATACAATTTGCCGACGACGCTAAGCAGGCTTATACCACGATAATTTTTGCAGTCCAGTTGTGACCCTTTTCCTTTGTAAAGTGGCACAATAACAGCCTTACACCAATCTTTTGGTACTCGGCCGCTTCTCCAACACAAATTGAAAAGGCAGTACAACTGTCTAGCTACGACGCCTTTTCCTGCTTTAAACATCTCGACCGACACTCTATCATACCCGGCAGCCTTACCCGCTTTCATACTCTTAAGTGCTTCCACAATTTCAAACATTTCAATTTCGCCTTCCATCTCATTCTCTTTTTCTTCGCTATAGCAGAACTCTTTCTTATTTTCTTCCTTTTTTTCAAATAAACTCTCAAAATAGTCCTTCCATATCTTTAGTACACATTCTTCTCCTTTCACAACGCTACCATCCTGGCATCTGATCCTAGTTAGCTCTCTGGTTATAGTTTTTCCTCGGGCTGACCTTACGGATTTCCAGAATACTTTCAGATTTGACTGAAAGTCTTCTGATAGCCTTTTATCAAAATCCTCTTTATACTCTTCTTTCTTTCTAATCACAGCTTTCTTAACCAAATCTTTCATTTTCTTATATTCCTTACGTGCTTCATTCACATCCTCATCTATAACCTCTTGCATTCTTAAGTTAGCTTTTGCTGCTAACAAATCCAGCCATGCTTTCTTCTTTAATCGCACAAGTTCTTGCACATCTTTACTCATCCACGCATTTTTGTGATTTTTCCCTTTCCTTCTTCTACTTACACCACACACTTCAACAGCTACTTTCACAATTCTTTCTTTAAATTCCTTCCATCCATCTTCAATATTGCTCCTCTCATCTTAATCTTCAATTTCATCCTTCAGTCTATTAATATACTTCTTACCTACATCCATATCTTGCAAATTTTCTACTTTCACTCTTTCCAAAGCGCTGGTTTGCTCCCTTACCCTGTGCCGCCAGCGATTGAAGATACCCCTTATCCGGGATATCACCAGTAAATGGTCCGAGTCAATGCCAGCACCGCGATATGCACGGGTATCCAGCACTTTGTTCTTCAATCTTTCATCTACAATCACAAAGTCTATCATACTTTTTAAAATACCTTCCACTCTTGTGTAGGTGTGGATCTCTTTATGTTGAAACATTGAGTTCGACACAAAAAGATCCCACTCTAGACAAATTTCTAATACACTTCTTCCATTATCATTCACCTTTTCGTCACCAAACGCACCAAGCACCTTTTCATATCCATCACGCTTTACACCCACCCATCCATTAAAATCACCTAACATAATAATCTTCTCATTTGGCTTGGTAACTTTCAATACTTCTCTTACACTATTCCAGAACTCCTCGTTTTCGCTTTTTGCTGATGTTGTACCCCTCGAACCCACATCCCACGGTGCATAAACACCTAAAACGAAGATCCGAGTGATTCCAACTTTCAGCCTAATCCATAGAAGACGAGGGCTGACACACTCATACTCATTCAC
The DNA here is from genome assembly GCF_032362555.1 of Amyelois transitella. Classification (NCBI taxonomy): domain Eukaryota; kingdom Metazoa; phylum Arthropoda; class Insecta; order Lepidoptera; family Pyralidae; genus Amyelois; species Amyelois transitella. The sequence continues at coordinate 11,837,132 of NC_083509.1, forward strand.
ACACTCAGCCATTCGTGCAGAAAGGATTAGACCGACCCCTTGACAGCCTCGGCTGGTACTGGAAATTCCAGACCAATACGCCGTGTAAGGGCCGTGCTGCGTCGCGTCGCATCCTTTCCGCTTCGTTTCATTCACGCACAACACATCCAACCGTCTTTCACCCATCATCTGACATACTTCCTCAATTTTATCCTTCATTCCTCCTCTTACATTCATCGTCGCAAAGCGGCTTTCAGCAGACCGCATACCGCTCCCGCCGGGAACGAGACGTGATGGGGTGCGGACACCATCGCCGCCATTTAGGTGCTCTTTCAAAAAATTTGCATCCATGCGATTCCCACGAGACGCAAGGGAACAATTTTGTCCGCCCCAGCAGAGCCCCGCATGCCAGGGTAAGGCTAGCCATTACCTGGGGGTCGCCCAACCCCATGGCGGAAGTGGCACGCTCGAGACTAGGCTCGCCCCTAGCCATGCATCCATCGGCGCGGCAGACCTTAGATTGGCAAATGTTATTTAAGTAAGCATTTATTAAATATTATGTAGAAAACTAACGGATATATTACATACTTAGTAATCATATTAGATTTTTATGCATACTAAATTTTTATACCAGCAACAATTTTCTATGCTACATAAAAAGTTGTGCAGATAGTAATTTTACTATTATATTGTTATCAATAAAACATTTGACATTACAATGCAGTCTCAATCCATGTATTCCTTTCCATTACATAAAAATTATGCCTAGACCTTATTGGTCCAATATACTGATAATATAAAAAAAAATGGTCAGGACATTTACCAACCATCTTAGAAAAAAAATAGTGATATATGTTTTAGCACAGCAAAACTTACCAACATAATTTTAATTTGAATACTTTATGTCTTGCAATCTCCTGAAAATATTATTTATTATAGCAATTTAGAGATCACCAACTCAATCGAATATCAGCGATGATTTAGTAAATAATGTTTCATCGTTTTTCACTTCAAATGTACACATTCTTTACTAGTGTGTAAAATGATCTATCGATAGTAAAACTATCGATAATTCGGCAACACTATTCTTTATAATTCGCTTTGGTAAAAATTTAAGTATCTACGCATTTCTATTTTAGCTTTAAATATATTCAGCTGATTTTTTTACAATATATTGCCTGCCTGCATCCTGACCGCCCCTGTTTGTATTACATTTTACCAAATGCACACATCTGTCAGTATTGGTAATAATCTTGTCTAGATGTCAAAGCCTTCAGATATTTTCTATGATGTTAGATAGAATTTTAATTAAGCAGAGAACTATAAAAGTATCCAAGAAACTTTCCGCTGTTTGGTGTGACTACAGATCCCAGCCACAGCGCACATCCCAGGCCAGTTATCTCAGCGGGTTGCTGGCTATAGAAGTGAGGCTGGGAGGTCCGCTCGGAGCCAAGCTCAGTCGGTCAGTTTCTTCATCGGCCTGGTTGTTCTTCAGCTCTTGCAGTGTGTACACGAATTTCGTCCATTCGTCGTGGCGCGGTTGGGCGACGTGATTATTGAATGTTATATCAAATCAGGTTTCTTTTTTTCAAGTATAGGTGTTAAGTAAGTAAGTATAAATTGTAAAAGGCCACTAAGTAATATGCTTATAAACATATAAGAATAAATTTTTGATTTGAGCTGAACGTGGCCTGTCAGTCTTTAAAGACTGCGGACCCTGTCTACCCCGCATAATATATACATACATACATACATACATAAAATCACGCCTCTTTCCCGGAGGGGTAGGCAGAGACTACCTCTTTCCACTTGCCACGATCTCTGCATACTTCTTTCGCTTCGTCCACATTCATAACTCTCTTCATACAAGCTCGGCGGTTTCGGGTACTTTTGACCTGACCCTTTACCAGGACGTCCTTAATTTGATCAAGATACGTTCGTCTAGGTCTTCCCACTCCGACCTTTCCCTCCACACTCTCCTTGTATATCTGCTTAGTCAACCTGCTTTCATTCATCCTCTCCACATGACCGAACCATCTTAACATACCCTTTTCTATTCCTGTAACTACATCTTCTTTCACATCACAACATTCCCTTATCACGCTGTTCCTTATCCTGTCACTCAATTTCACACCCATCATACTCCTTAACGCTCTCATTTCCACTGCATTTATTCTGCTTTCGTGCTTCTTTTGCCATACCCAACTTTCACTCCCATACATTAATGTCGGGACCAACACGCCCCTGTGCACAGCCAGTCGAGCCTTTTTGGATAGTTTCTGACTGCTCATAAAGGCATGCAAAGCTCCATTCACCATGTTCCCCGCGTTCACTCTCCTTTCAATATCACTATCATACTTGCCATCTGATGTAAACTTTGATCCTAGATATACAAACTCTTTCACTTGCTCCACTTTTTCTCCTCCAATCAAAATATTACATGCTGTCATTTCTTTCTCCATTTCAAAAACCAGTGTTTTAGTTTTACTTACGTTCACTTTCATTCCTTTCTCTTTTAAAGCTTCATGCATACAGTTTACCATCTCCTGTAACTCCTCCGCTGATGACGCCAGTATAACCTGATCGTCGGCATAGAGCAGACATTTGACGAGTAACTCATTCATCCTTAATCCACTTTCAGACTCTTTCAAATCTGTCAAGCAGCTATCCATAAATAGGTTGAACAGCCACGGTGACGCAATACATCCTTGCCTAACGCCTTTCTCAATCTTAAACCACTCAGTGTGCGCTCCGTTTATCCTGACACAAGCACTCGAATCCTCATATAAGGATTTCAGTGCTCGTATTAAGAGACTGCTCACCCCATGCATAGAAAGTGCTGACCACAATTCATTCCTCTCAACTCTGTCATAGGCCTTTTCCAGATCTACGAATGTGCAATAGACTTTTTGACTCTTGGCCAAAAACTTTTCGGCTATGCACCGCAAGGAAAAGACCTGATCAGTACATCCCATTCCCTTTCGAAATCCCGCTTGAGCATCCCATATTTTGTCATCAGTTTCATTCCTGACTCTATTAATCAATACCTTAGCATACAATTTGCCGACGACGCTAAGCAGGCTTATACCACGATAATTTTTGCAGTCCAGCTGTGACCCTTTTCCTTTGTAAAGTGGCACGATAACAGCCTTACACCAATCTTTTGGTACTCGGCCGCTTCTCCAACACAAATTGAAAAGGCAGTACAACTGACTAGCTACTACGCCTTTTCCTGCTTTAAGCATCTCGACCGACACTCTATCACACCCAGCAGCCTTTCCCGCTTTCATACTCTTAAGTGCTTCCACAATTTCGAACATTTCAATTTCGCCTTCCATCTCATTCTCTTTTTCTTCGCTATAGCAGAAATCTTTCTTATTTCCTTCCTTTTTTTCAAATAAACTTTCAAAATAGTCCTTCCATATCTTTAGTACACATTCTTCTCCTTTCACAACGCTACCATCCTGGCATCTGATCCTAGTCAGCTCTCTGGTTATAGTATTTCCTCGGGCTGACCTTACGGATTTCCAGAATACTTTCAGATTTGACTGAAAGTCTTCTGATAGCCTTTTATCAAAATCCTCTTTATACTCTTCTTTCTTTCTAATCACAGCTTTCTTAACCAAATCTTTCATTTTCTTATATTCCTTACGTGCTTCATTCACATCTTCATCTATAACCTCTTGCATTCTTAAGTTAGCTTTTGCTGCTAACAAATCCAGCCATGCTTTCTTCTTTAATCGCACAAGTTCTTGCACATCTTTACTCATCCACGCATTTTTGTGATTTTTTCCTTTCCTTCTTCTACTTACACCACACACTTCAACAGCTACTTTCACAATTCTTTCTTTAAATTCCTTCCATCCATCTTCAATATCGCTCATTTCATCTAAATCTTCAAATTCATCCTTCAGTCTATTAATATACTTCTTACCTACATCCATATCTTGCAAATTTTCTACTTTTACTCTTTCCAAAGCGCTGGTTTGCTCCCTTACCCTGTGCCGCCAGCGATTGAAGATACCCCTTATCCGGGATATCACCAGTAAATGGTCCGAGTCAATGCCAGCACCGCGATATGCACGGGTATCCAGCACTTTGTTCTTCAATCTTTCATCTACAATCATAATATATAGACGTGAATATATGAACATGTGTGGGAGTAACTTAAAAATTATCTAGGTCTTTTTCTAGATAAAATGTGGCTGTACGCATTATTTCATCCGTTCCGCATTAAAAAAAAAACAGTTCCAAATTTGACAACTTTTAATTTCAAAACTAATAAGTTCTATTTTCACGTGGTTTATTGGACACTCTACTTGTAAACGATACTTGTCAAATCGCCTATGTTGGAAAGAGATAGAAAGAGACAAATATATCTGGGCCTATTAACGTCTTTATTATTGAAACACGAGTTGACTCGCTTTGATCATTTTGTGGTGTGAGCGAATTTATTTAGAAGTGTTACATTGCTATGTTTGATATAAAATAATTAAATGAAGAAAATGAAGTCTGAATGACTGGTATTGTAGGATATAATCACGTCTATATCAATTACTGGATGGACAGAGACAACAGTCTTGAATGGACTGATTGGCCTTGTTCAGCTGTTTGGCTTAATGATAGAATTGAGATTCATATAGTGACAGGTTGCTACCCCGTCGCCTAAATGAAAAATCTCAAGTTTATAATCATAACTCTTAGTCGCCCTTAAAGACAGACTTAATAAAGCGATGGAGTAGGGTCCATTCTTTTTTCTATTAATGCCGGGAATCACACGGCACGAAATTTTTTTATCAAAATTGGATAAATTTAGTTGTTCAAATGTAACATAGAAAATAGCATTTATTATTTATTTATTTACCAGTCCTGGTAAAGGGTCAGGTCAAAAGTACCCGAACCGCCGAGCTTGCATGAAGAGAGTTATGAATGTGGATGAAGCGAAGGAAGTATGCAGAGATCGTGGCAAGTGGAAAGAGGTACTCTCTGCCTACCCCTCCGGGAAAGAGGCGTGATTTTATGTATGTATGTATGTATTTACCAATCTATGTATACACGGAGAATTGTAATAACTCAAAAGTGAGGATACAACGAACTATAAAAGCCAAGAAAAACAAAACAAGCAATGCACACTAAAACAAATAATTCGTTCGTTCAACACTCCAAAAAAAAAAAACATCTAGTATCGGTTACAGATTATAAATATTTTTGGATAAAAATGTGGGTTAACTTGGCGTGGTCCCGTACAGCGGGCCGGAAATTAATTCTGACAATGTTTGCGGTCATGCCACGGTTTGTTTATTTGACTGTACATTTTATTGGTCTGATTTTTATCTTGTTATACCTATTCTTACATATATACGTATACAGGGATAGGCTTATAAACTTGGGATTCTTCTTTTAGGCGATGGGCTAGCAACCCGTCACTATTTGAATCTCAATTCTATCATTAAGCCAAACAGCTGAACGTGGCCTATCAGTCTTTTCAAGACTGTTGGCTCTGTCTACCCCGTAAGTGATAACGACGTGATCATATGTATGTATGAATGTATACGTATAAACACGTTAATATCCCCTGCGGGGTGGACAGAGCCAGCAGTCTAGAAAAGTTGGCCACGAACAGCTATTTATAATTTGTGTATTTGGAAGAGTTAAAGGTATTAAAAATTTAAAGAACGAAGCGAAACAAATAAGGCAACCATACTGTCGACTCTATTAACAATATATGCATACATATAGTAACGTCTATAAACATTGCGGGACCGACAGAACCAACAGTCTTTAACTGACTAAAATCCACGTTCAACTGTTTGGCTAAATGCCGGAATAGAGATTCAAATTGTGACAGGTTGCTAGCCCATCGCCTATAAGAAAATCACAAGTTTATTGTATGCTTATTAGCCTTTTCCTTAGTCACCTTTTACGATATCCATGGCAAAGATATGGAGTGATTCTATTCAAAATTTCTTACGAGAATTTCGATAAACATACGATATAAATAAGGGATCTTATCATATAATTTGATAATCGTCAAGGCAGTAAATACTTATAAGGAGTGCATGTTTCAAAAATAAAATGGTGCACTGGATTTGTTTTGTTTCGGTGTATAGTTTGTAAAAATCCAACAGAAAATGTTTGAGTATATATCATACAAATCCACCAGTAACTAGGCGATCAGAATTCAAGTATTAGTTCGTAAAACTCTACTTGGCAGGGTTGTCAATTTTAAATATTGTTCGTCGTATAAATATTTTCGTTAAGGTTCCCGGTTAAAATGCGTGTGGCACAAAAAGGGCACAAGTTCATATCTCAGTCAGTCATGTACCAGTAACTATCTTCGAAGTTAAGTACATTAATTTAAATACCTAACTGATGGTCTTTCGGTGAGGGAAAAAATCGTGAGGAAGCCTGCACATTCAGGTAACTGGATGTGTTATCATGATCGATCCAATACAGATTAGGTTAGGAGGTAATGGAAATGCAAAACCCCTGCAAATGTAATGGAGGTTAGACGGAATTAGCTTGGTGTAAAAACCTGATTCACCCAATCCAGGATCCACGGTCCAAGGCATAGCCCAGGCTTTTTTTCGAGAGTGGTGAGGTTGCGACTGGGATTAAAGCCAGGAGGAAGAAGAATTTTCATTATTCTCATTTAAAAATTCACGGAGATTTAGCAAGGAGGCAATCTCTTTAGCATTACTAGATTTATTCACTCCTGGATCGTACCGTGATCCCAGGGTCCGGGTCCCATGAAAGTGTAACGAAATAAATACATTCCCTTATTTTTAATGTAAAATATTACGTCTTTTGACATATTTAGACAGACTACGGTTGCGTTGCTGCAATTTGGATCATTTCCAAACACATTATATTTTTAAACTTTTCGAGAAATGACAAATGACAACACAGACATAAATCATTCATTTTCATAATGGTGCGAAGGTTTAGTGTGAAGGGTGGCAGCATTCATTTATTATCATTTCAATTGTTAGTTTCATATTAAAATGTTTTTTATTAATCTCAATTACATGTTGTATCGTGTAATTAGTAGCAAAGTATTATTGAGTGTGTTTTGACCTAAGCCATGACACGATTTAAATGGTATATAAATACGCAAGTTGCTTTTTATTTTAACAAAGTAAGTTTATATATATAAAATTTTTTATATTGTTGGAAATGAAAATTTTTAAATATTTAAATAAATGAACATCAAATTTTCTAACACATTCCTCATTATTTCGATGTTGAGGAATAACAACATGTTGACAGCCCTAACACACTTTCCGGCGCAGAGCCGCACCAACTGCGAGTTAACTTTCACCAACTCGGATGCTGCAATGCGGACCGCTTCCAACATTATTCCAAATTGTGTAATGAAATATTTACCTATTGATATTAATTATTCAATTAGAGCTTATATAGATGACTTTTTTTGCATGGTTGGTTACACCCACGCCTCCCGGATTTTTGGAAATATAAAAGAAAAGTTAAAGTTAACTGACAATCTTTCATCCCCTCTTTTAACCCGTACCTTTTTTCTCTACCTTTATCTAAAAATAAATTCGCCAATTTCATCAAACTCGGTTAAGGCCTGAAAGCATTACTTTCGCATATATAAGTAGAAATTATACAGAAAACTTTCACTTCACTATTTGCCGTAAAACAAGAGATTTTTCCCCGAGTGTTGGTAGTTTATAGTTCAACAACTTTCGCTTTGTATGTCGGTAAAGTTGTGCCGGCGCAGTCGTAAATATAACGAATACTACTTGAGAAAAACTATGTTAAGTTTACAACAGTTTCTGCTATTTATGCGAAAAATTTCTATATCATTTTAAATTTTGTATGGCTGGAAACTGTGTTATAAACAGCATTTCGGAGTTAACTGTGTCTTTTATTATATTATCATGATAATTATAAAGATATTTTTACGACTAACTTGTTCTCTGTGATATAGTTATAATGTTTAGACACTTTAAAGTTTCAGGTTTGAATTTTGGTTAGAAATAATTTTTTTTATTATTTTCAACGAGAGATATGCATGGAATAAGTCGGCCATTGCAAGTGATGTATTTATTTTATAACTATATAGTATTTGTTGTAACTATGTAAATTTCTGTGCAATAAACACATTACAAATAAACAAACATTCACGTTCAATACTATTGTATTTAAAATCAGTTCCACGTTAGTACTCGTATCCTTGAGAAACAGCTAGTGTTTTATAAATATACAAAGGTATTTTATTTTATGAAAATATTTAATGAACTCACAAAGGAATGCATTTTTAACGAGAAGTGATGTCGAAATGGGAAGCTATTTATTATCGATATTTTTCTATCGTTTTTTGTTTGAAACTAAACGGGGCGGTGGTTGGGCAATGTGTTGTCATAGTTAATTAAAGTCACGTTGCATTGAAGGCGAAGCTATAAACTAGACATTTTGAATTATTTTTTATATGTGTGTGTGTGTGTGTGTGTTTAATCGATGTTTTTTTCAATGTGTTAATAGTGTGACAATAACAAGCACAATTTTGGTTGACAGGATGAAATCCCGATAGGGATAAGTCTGCCATTGTACATATTCTTCTAAATCCAATAACTGGTTTTATAATTTGTCATACTTATTAATTTTTATGTGCAATAAAGAGTTTACAAATAAACAAACAATAATTATAAAAAAGCGTTAACATATTACAGCTTTATACTTTACGGGGTTGACAGAGCCAATAATCCTGAAAATATTCGAAGGCGTAATAACGTTCAGCCTACAATATTAAAAACCACATAAATCTGCTGCGTTCTATTTTCCCCCCTTCAATATCCAGTTGAAACATGTATAAAGTAAACATAAATTATGCTTATTTGCCACGAGATAGGCACATACTATGGATTGGTATAAACTTACTAAGATCTTCACACACACTTGAATATTATTTCCACTTCTGATTATCACCTTCTTTAAGGCAAAAATAAGAAAAAAGTACATCAAGAAACCACCTAGTTTTAGAACTCAAATAAGATCTAAAGATTGGCTGGACGTTCCGGAAATTGAACGAAAACGTCAAATCGCTGTCTTGAGACGAGATCAATGATTTATGATGGATTTTCGAGGTCGACGGGTCACGAGTCAGAATGCATGTGAGCTGACCAAGAAATTAAGGGTGAGTACTTTAAAAATTACATACATACATACATATAATCACGTCTATATCCCCCGCGGGATAGACAGAGCCAAAAGTCTTGTAAAAACTGATTAGGCCACGTTCAGCTATTTGGCTTTAAGATAGAATTGAGATTCAAATAGTGACAGGTTGCTAGTCCATCGCCTAAAGAAGAATCCCAAATTTGTAAGCCTATCCCTTAGTCGCATTTTACGACATCCATGGGAATGAGATGGAGTGGTCCCATTCTTTTTTGTATTGGTGCCGGGAACCACACGGCATAAATTAGTAAAGTATTTTTCTTGCAATAAACAAACAACTGAGTTTTTGATATTGATTTCGTGCCGTGTGGTTCCCGCCACCACCAACAAAACAAAAATAAATAGGACCACTCCTTCTCGTTCCCATGGATATCGTAAAAGGCAACTAAGGGAAAGGCTTGTAAACTTGGTACGAGTATTTCTCTTTTAGGCGATGGATTACCAACTTGTCACTATTTGAATCTCAATTCTATCATTGAACCAAACAGGTGAACGTTATTTTTCAGTAGTTTCAAGACTGGCTCTATCTACTCCGCAAGGGATAAAAAAGTGATTAAATGAATTATATGGATATATCTGTTTTTGATAAAATTTTGCAAAGAGATAGTGTAGACTCATAAGCTTATTAATTTAGTCGCTAAAAGACCTATCAAAAATTTTGATTCCATCAGACATTTATAATACGACCTTTACTTTTTTTGACTGAGTTTTGTCTCTGTCTGTCCCGTAAGCAACATGATAATATGTATGAATAAAAAAGATTTTCACACGATTAACATCACTTATTTTTTTTCTCTGCAAATTTCCAGTCTCGGGTCCAAAGTCTACACTAAACTAACAAACTAAATAAAAAATATAATAATTCAACACATCGCTTCGCCTTTACAAAAGCCTGCTTCACACTATGGGGAGGCGTATCATTAAAGGATAATTTTTTCACCACTTTTTTACACCCACACGTTATCTGATATATCGGGAGATTTGATTGTTTCACGCATGACTCCATAGAGTAATTATACAATTTGTAAAGTGCGTAATAAGTTAACTAATTAAGCAATTTTAGGGATGGCTACCAAAAGCGAAAGATTTTTCGATAATATACATACATATGATCACGTCTATATCCCTTGTGGTGTAGACAGTCTTAAAAATAGTAAAGGGACATGTTTAGCTTGTGGCTTACTTGAAATACCGAATATTTTCGCAAATAAATACTTTCAATAATTATTGATGGAACGTATTGAGAATATTGCTTTAATACAAATGAATACTTGTATATATACTTGAATAAAAGTGGGACAGGGCCGGCCTCGTCGAACTTTCAAGAACAGAATTACGAATGTCTTGAAAAAGGGAGATGCTAGGTGGAGCAAGAGGAAATCTCTGCCTACCCCTATGGGAAACAGGCGTGATGGTATGTATGTTACTATTTGAATCTCATTTCTATAATTAAGCAAAACAGCTGAACGTGGTTTTTCTGTCTTTTCAAGACTGTTGGCTCTGTCTACCCCTCAAGAGTTATAGGCGTGATTATTTGTCTGTATCTAACGCACTCTACATAAAGACACAAATAAATATTACACTATAACGTATGCATGATTCCCACTTTTATTGTAATTAGATATAATTAATGGATTTTTTTTCGCTTTAAGTGATGTTAATTCGGTTAGTGTTATGGAGATATGAATTATTTTGATGACAGTCGAGTGTGTGAAGATAATATCAAAAAAATAATTATGAATGTGACCATATTCGCATGAATTTTATGCTTAATAATTTATTCATGTACTAGAGGCCGCCCGCGACTTCGCCCGCGTTGAAACATTCCCGCGGGGACTCCGGGATAAAAAGCCTATATGTTATTCTGGGTCTTCAGCTACCTACACACCAAATTTCATCGTAATCGGTTCAGTAGTTTTTGCGTGAAAGAGAGAACAAACATCCTTACTGACATCCTGACATACTCACAAACTTTCGCATTTATGTATGCTTATAAACTTAGGACCATTTATAGGCGATGTGCTGTGAAGAATTCATACATACATATCCCTTACGGGGTAGACAGAGTCAATAGTCCCGAAAAGACTGAATGGCCACGTTCAGCTATTTGGCTTAATGATGGAATTGAGATCCAAATAGTGACAGCCCATCGCCTAAATAAAAAGATCGCAATTTTAAAAGCCTATTCCTTAGTCACCTTTTTCGACATTCACAGGAAAGAGATGGAGTAGTCCTATTATTTTTGTAGTGGTGCCGGGAACCACACGGCACTGAAAATACCTACATAAAAATCAATTAAACTTTGACACACTTACCTAAACAGTCCCGCAAATGATTCGAACAATTACAAGCACAAAAGCATAAAAAAAAAATATTGTTAAAAGAGATTTTATCGCATAGTAATCCTCATTCACACTTGACAATTGCCGTGCACTCTTTACAAGCAAATTTGATCTTTATTGCTTTAGAATTAGAGGTGTATCTGGTATTTTTATAGAGTTAATTTGAAAATTGTTGTGTCTATCAGGTAATTTACGAGAATGCCCGAGTCACAGATAATTAAATAACAAAAAGAATTTGAACAAAAAAGTGAGTTGATTTATTTAGTGCGATGGGGTTCAAAACAATGATTGTACAGATATATGGCGTGTTATCTGTACATACATACATACATATTATCACGTCTATATCCATTGCGGGGTAGACAGAGCCGACAGTCTTGAAAAGACTGATGCCACGTTCAGCTGTTTGGGATTCTTCTCTTAGGCGACGGGCTAGTTACCTATAACATACATACATACATATAATCACATCGAAGTCCCTTGCGGGGTAGACAGAGCTCGCGGTCTTGAAAAGACTCATAGGCCACAGGTTATTAGCTCATCGCCTAGAACAAGAATCCCAAGTTTATTAGCCTATCCCTTAGTCGCCTTTTACGACATCCATGGGAACGATATGGAGTGATCCAAATTTTTTTTATTGTTGCCGCTACAACATGCTATAGCTAATGATTTTGAAAATATGTAAGTAAGCTTTATATACATATATAGCAACCTGTAACATTATATGAATCTCAATTCTATCAGTAAGCCAAACAGCTGAACGTGGCCTATCAGTATTTTCAAGACTGGCTCTGTCTACCCCGCAAGGGATATAGACGTGATTATATGTATGTATGTATGGATTGATTTTCGTACCGTCAGTGTTTTGTAGCGTGGGTTAGCATTAACGTCCAAAGGATGTGTTTAGTGGACAATTACTTAATTACATAAAAGGACATTGGACTGTTTTATGGTTTGTTCATTGTTGGGTTTTAATGTTGATTTGAATATATAAATATATATACGGGACAAATAACACATATTGAGTTAGCCTCGAAGTAAGTTCGAGACTTGTGTTACAAGATACTAACTCAACGATAATATATTTTATAATAAATACTTATATAGATAAACATCCAAGACCCAGGTGAATCAGAAAAAGTTATTATCTCATCATGCCCTTTTTTTTTGTTATAGAAGAGGAAATTTTACGGAAAACCCCCCGGGTCTTCACCCGGGAGAGTGTGGGACTCCTGGCACTTAGTATACCAGCCTACCCATTAAAACCCCCTCCGTGCGCCCTTCTTGCCATTTTGAGGGCATCATGGGATCGCAGGCATTTCACCACGATATTCTCATCATGCCCTGGCCGGAATTCGAACCCGAAAGAAAGGCGTTACCCCAGTTTGCAGCGCAAACGCATGGTAAGCAACCCCTGGTGCAGTCTCCACTTGGATGGGTGACCACAAGTGGCACAAAATATCCTTGAGCTTTACCATGCTTTGGAAGGTAAGGTTGGTTCCAGGTGTCATCACTAGTTAGTCAAACCCTGTCAGATCACTTAAGGCGGTCTAAAAAATCTGAGGGATAGGCTTTTAAACTTGGGATTCTTCTTTCAGGCGATGGGCTAGCAACCTGTCACTATTTGTCTCTCAATTTTATCATCAAGCCAAACAGCTGAACGTGGCTTATCAGTCTTTTGTAGACTGTTGGCTCTGTCTACCCCGCAAGGGATATAGACGTGACCATATGTATGTATGTATGTTAAAAATATATAATGTATATTTAAATTTTTTCATCCCTTGTGGGGTAGACAGAGCAAGCAATCTTGAAAAATTGATAGGCCAGTAGTAAGTAGAATTGAGATTCAAATAGTGACAGGTTGCTAGCCCATCGCCTAAAAAATAATCCCAAATTTGTAAGCCTATCTCTTAGTCGCTCTTTACGACATCCATGGGAAAGAAATGGGGTGGTCCTATTCTTTTTTGTATTGGTGCCGGGAACCACACGGCACTGCACGGCACGGCACACATTTTTAACATAACAGCGAAAATAACCCATTATACTGCCAGCAAACAGATTAAAACACCACGAGCACACGTTTTACTATAGACAATAAACAGAGGACACAGTATAAATTATGTCATCAATACACCGTATCCAGCTGAGCGCCGCCGTCCTACAAATTGAGCGCTAAATTATTAAACTGTGTCAATTTTTAATCCGCCTCGTTTAAATTCAACGGGCGGAGCGAAAACCACTGCGATGTGTTACGGAGGGTTTAAGTTATAAGAGACAGTGCCGTGTGGTTCCCGGCACCAATACAAAAACAAACAAAATAGGACCACTCCATCTCTTTCTTATGGATTTCGTAAAAGGCGACTAAAGGATAGGCTTATAAACTTGGGATTCTTCTTTTAGGCGATGGGCTAGCAACCTGTCACTATTTGAATCTCAATTCTATCATTGGGCAAAATAGCTGAACGTGGCCACTCAGTCTTTTCAAGACTGTTCGCTCTGTCTACTCCGCAAGGGATATAGACGTGACCATATGTATAAACTATTGTTGTCCCGTTTCACGTCATAATTAAAAGCGAAACAACGATAGGGATGGAACAGAGTCGCCCGTGCCATGCCACGGGGTCCGTACTCAAATATCATAATATACACTTAAGCCAAGATCATGACCAAAAAAATTATTTTATACTAGCTGTGCCCGCAACTTCGTCCGCGTGAAATAGTTATTTTGGGCATCATTGAAGGATTAATAATTCCCCGTTTTTTTTTTTTTTCACATTTTCCATTATATCTTCGCTCCTTATAGTTGCAGCGTGATGTTATATAGCCTGAAGCCTTCCTCGATAAATGGTCAATCTAACACAAAAATAATTTTTCAATTTGAACCAGTAGTTCCTGAGATTAGCGCGTACAAACAAACTAACAAACTCCTCAGCTTTATAATATTAGTATAAATTATTGATTTTTATCGATGTTTAAAATTACAACCAATCTTTGAGCTGAACTATTATCGCTTTCTCTTACATTTTGCGCCACCGTTTTCTACCTACGGACAGGCTTTTCGGTCAATGAACAAAATAATACTTAATACGACCACAGTGTTTACGCGTTTAATGTTATCGACAAACGGACAGTACACACAGTCATTCAAATATAGAGAAATATTCAGTCACAAAAATAATAGTCACGAACGAATTTAATTGTCATTGTTACAAATATTTACGCCGGTTTTTGGACAACGGATTGATTTAAATGGAATTTTAATCATTTAATTAATTAATTACATATTTAATGCGTTTCAAAGTTGATAATTACAAAGTTGAATCGGTTTATGCGTTGTCAAAATTTACTACAGAAGTCATATCACCACGGAAGTAATGCATTAAGACATACATATATACATAAGGTCACGTCTATATCCCTTGTGGGGTAGACAGAGCCAACAGTCTTGACAAGTCTGATAGCCCAAGTTCAGCTATTTGGCTTAATGATAGAACTGAGATTCAAATAGTGACATAGGTTGCTAGCCCATCGCCTAAAAAAATCCCAAGTTTGTAAGCCTATCTATCCCTTAGTCGCCTTTTACGACATCCATGAGAAAGAGATGGAGTGGACCTATTCTTTTTTGTATAGGTGCCGGGAACCACACGGCATCATTCATTAAGACCTCTGTTATTATTTTGCTGTTTCTTCAAATTCGTTTCAAGCTCTATTTGTTTCAACAAAAAGACGTATCAAGTTTACTTTTATTTAATTACCTTAAAGAATGAACTATAAACAGAAAAGTTTATATTGGAAATAGTAACTTTACACAAGTCCAAATTGACAAGGACCACAAAACAGAACCATAATCTTAAAACACGGAAAGGTGGGTGCTATAAAAATAAACATAAAATGGAAACTATAAAATGTTTAGATAATAAATGTTACCCACAAATAAAGACATAGAGTTGTAAAGTTAGGAATTAATTTGACGTGCGCTAACAAGGATTTTAACGTAATTTGATTAATCTGCGCGAGAGTGTGTAATTCATCGTGTAATGACACCGATAAAAGTGTTTGTGCAGTAATAAAATAATATAATAAATGTACCGAATGACAATTAAGATCAATTATTTATTTCAAGAACTATCTAACATACATACATGTACATAAAATCACGTCTTTTTCCCGAAGGGGTACTCCGATTATATCTCCCCACTGCCACGATCTCTGCATACTTCTTTCGCTTCATTCACATTCATAACTTTTTTCATGCAAGCTCGGTGGTCTCGGGTACTCTTTTATTTTTAGATAACAGAATTACATACATACATACAAACATATGGTCTCGTCTATATCCCTTGCGGGGTAGACAGAGCCAACAGTCTTGAAAAGACTGAATGGCCACGTTCAACTATTTGGCTTAACTATAGAATTGAGATTCAACTAGTGACAGGTTACTAGCCCATCGCCTAAAAAAGAATCCCAAGTTTGTAAGCCTATCCCTTAGTCGCCTTTTACAACATCCATGGGAAAGAGATGGAGTGCCGGGAACCACACGGAAATACAGAATAGAATTAACTGATATATATTTAAATGCTTATTTAACAGCTGAACGTGGCCCTTCAAACTTTTGATGAGTGTAGCCTCCGTCTACCCCGCAGGGGATAAAGACGTGATTATATGTTATGTTTATGTTATATCAAATTTAAATGAAACAAAACAGACTCGTTTACAAACCGAGATATGAATAGTTCGATAAAATTTAGTAATTTAATTATAAACATAATTAAATATATTAAATTATGCTCAAAAAGCTAAATACTTATCACTAAAAAATGTTACAATTTTTGAAACATAAGATTTTTTAGAACGTTTTCTCTTCGACTGGACTTTCTTAAACAACCTGTCATATATTACCTGTAGTAGTGAACAAAAGTTATAGCTAACACTGTTCTTTATTGAGGTGTAAAACTAATTGATGTATGACAGTATTGTTAATGTAAAATTGTTTTATGGTCAGTGATATCACAGAATCTTATGATAGTGAGTTAGTAAGTCAAAAGTTTCCCAAATTTTCAGTATAATAGTCTTTGATGCCAAGATACTATTTTCTTATATATTTTCTCTAAACTTGACTTAGTTTCCGACACTTCTCTGGGTAGACAGAGCCAATAGTATCAAAAAAAGCCACGTTCAGCTGTATAGCTTAATGGTGGAATTGAAATTCAAATAGTGACCGGTTAACCCATCGCGTACAGGAAGAATCCCAAGTTTATTAGCCTTTACCTTAGTCGGCTTTTACGACATCCGTGGAAAAGATATGGAGTGGTCTTATTCTATAGTGATGATGGTCACCACACGGATATTACTATTGGGGATATGAATTAAATTTCGATATTAAATTACGCTCATACAACATTCAAATGCACTCCGTTTTTTCTCATAGATATCGTTAAAAGCGATATTACAGAATACATATAGGAATAGAGACTAATATGGGTTGGTTACCCCTGCAAAGGGTTGCGGAGGTCATCTGAGTCGCTCCGTGTAAAAATATGACTTACCCAGTCCATGATAGAAAGCCACACCCCAGACCTCTCCATATAGGTGAAAATGTAACTGAGATGTCAGAAGGATGAAATACATACATATTGTCACGTCTATACCCCTTGCGGGGTAGATAGAGCCAACAGTCTTGAAAAGACTGATAGTTCTTAAGTAGACTGAACGTTCAGCTTTTTGGCTTGATGATAGAATAGGAATAGGAAGAAATAAGATAAAGAAATATTGACTCACGACTTATTCAGTCGTGCTACTTGTTTAGGAAACAGCAACCTGAACTCTCTCGCTTTTTGAAATCCCACCAAATGTAATTACTTACGACGTATACAATACAATTTTGTACCTACGCTGTTAATAGTCAAACAAACAAACTTAACTCAGTTAAGGCGACCCCGCTCCTAACGTAATTAGGTAAAAACGAAATATATTTTACGTTCTAAAGAGGCTCCGCTCGAAAAGTTCCTTTTTTTAATTTGACGCTTTGTAGAATTCATTAGAAAAAAAAAATAGCAAATAGGGATTGCTTTAATGATTCTGTCATGGAAATGGCCGTCTCTAATGAGGGTCTTATTATGGAACGTAATCAATTTGACGACAACGAAGCACTTAGAAAGAGACCTTGTTAATTTTTACACTTATCTTGAAATTTCCTCTGGGTTTTGCATGATGGAGATCATAATCATATCATCAAGATAAAAAATCTAGTGCTGGACATATTTGTTTTAACATACATGCAAGGTTTTAAAATTTCATAATTCCTCTTCTACTGTTAGTTACATAAGAATTTGTGATTGATTTTAAATATTCTAGTATCTCTCCATCTTTCACCAAAGTGCTGGACATATTTGTTTTAACATACATGCAAGGTTTTAAAATTTCTTAATTCCTCTTCTATTGCATTAGTTACATAAGAAATTGTGATTGTTTTTAAATATTCTAGTATGATAACCTGATAAGATGGGACGAAAATAAGTATTCTCTTAATAAATTTTCAAACTTTATCAAATCTTAAAGCACAGTCTTCAAATTTTACAACAGGTAAACTTAGTGCTGAACATATGAACAAGTAGAACAAACATGTATAAACATATACATGGTAGAACATTTAGAAAATAGTAAATATATACAATCATTACATTAGTTCCCTGTAAATCGGTTCAAGGGTATTTGACTCACCCACTCTTGAATTTATTTATGGATACATCTTTCCTCCTCCTGGCTTTAGTCCCGGTTGCATCCTCACCTCTCTGGAGAGAAGCCCAGGGTATGCCTTCGAGAATTGATCCTAGATCACTATCACTCACAAGATTCACCTCAAAATTCTGGATTATATCGTCAAGCGTCATAATGGCGGGCTGAATTGATGTCTGCAGCGCCGAGTACATTGCGTATTGAATCGTGAATAAGTAATGTACTAAGATATTCGCTGAATTATGGAGCCACGAAAACAGAGTTTTCTAAAAGCGGGATTAAAGTATACTATTCCAACACCACCCTTCTAACATTTAGTCATTCCCCAAAATGTTTGTGTGAATTTAATTTTGGATAATTTGCACATTGTTGGGATAGGATAGGCTTATATACTTGGGACTCTTTATTCAGGCGAGGCTAGCAACCTGTCATTATTTAAATCTCAATGCTATCATTAAGCCAAACAGCTGAACGTGACCTTTCAGTTTCTTGAAGACTGTACTACCCGCAAGGGATATAAACGTTTTTAAGTGTTATGTAACGTTAAGTTTTGAACTCAAGCACAAATCTGTGTACGAGATCCTAACTCGTCAGTTTCCTGGCCTCTTCCCACACAGATCGGCGATCCGAAAGGCAGATTCCCGGCGCACCGTCGTATACAATTGTCTGACGCAAACAATGACCGCCGCTTCGACGGTCAGTCGGCGTACTGAGTCCCTCGCTCGGCATGTCCAACCTTTGTGCTGGGTTTAATTCCGCATTTGAATTGGAAGGTTCCGTTTTACAAACTGATCGTATTTTTTTACTATTAAAAATAGTGTCGTGTGGTTCCCGGCACCAATACAAAAAAAAAGATAGGACCAGTCCTTTTCCTTCCCATGGGTATCGTAAAAGGCAACTAAGGGATAGGCTTCTTAGGATTCTTCTTTAAGGCGATGGGCTAGCAACCTGTCACTGTTTACTTCTCAATTCTATCTTTAAGCCACCATTTGAATCTCAATTTCACCATTCAGCCAAATTTTCAGTCTTTTCAAGACTGTTGGCTCTGTCTACCCCGCAAGGGATAAAGACGTGATTATATGTATGTATGTATGTACGAAGGTATCGTAACATTCCAATCAAAAGTATATAATTTATTATTTAAATTTCGATTATATCAATAAATCATTACAATGTTTTCTCTCGTCCACATTTCAATTACAAGATTTGATAATTGTGAAGTTGATGATATTAAAGAAAATGCTGCAGTGCAGTTTGTTACCGCAACTTCTGCACTGACACTTTGGAAGCAGCAGTAACCTTAATTTTAAGTAATTCATTTTACGTCAACTAATGTTGTGAAACCAAAAGATATGAAAATTATTAATTAGTGATGTTTGAAATATCCAATAATAATAAGTGAAAATATTGAATTTGAACTTTGCAAACTTTTGTTTGTTTGTTTGTAATATCTTTATTGCATAGAAATTTACACAGTTACAAGAAAAGAATAAAAGAAACAAATCACTTGCAATGGCGGACTTATCCCATGAAGGGAACTTTTTTTAGTTACATAGATTCACATTACATTTTTATCAAATTTTAAACGTTTGTAAGATTTCAAATCGTAGATGAAACTAAGAGTACCTATTTTAATAGTTATTATGAAATGTCGAGTTGGCACTAAAAATATATTCCCATCAGGCCTTTTCGTTGGGACCGATTTAGCAAAGTGTTGCCATAAAATCTTGCTAAGCATTTATTTTTATTAGCGCTGGAGCTGGCAACTTTCATTATAACGCGGCCGGTTTAGAAACGTTGGGACATTTCCATAATAGTAATGTTTAGCTTACACTCAGTGTATTTTTTATTCTTGCTTGCTCTCACAAACTTACATACATACGTAGGTACATATATTCATATCTATATCCCATGCCATGGGTAGACAGAGTCAATAGTCCTAAAAAGACTGATTGGTCACGTTCAGCTATTTGGCTTAATGTTAAAATTGAGATTCAAATAGTGACAGGTTGCAAGCTCATCGCCAAAAAGAAAAATCTTAAGTTTATAACCCTATCCCTTAGTCACAATTTACTGCCTTTTAGAAAAAACTGACTTACTTGTCTAAATAAACGCACAGATGACATAGAAAACCTACATGTATTTTTCATATCATTAGCTAGAGTCACCGGTTTAGGCTATGTGTTGCCCTACGAATTCCTACTCATATAATAAGTGGAAAAGTTTGTAAGATGACTCTGCCTACCCCTCCGGGAAATAGGCGTGTCGTTATTTATGTATGTTTGTAAGTTTGTTTGTTGTAAGGAAAGTCAAAAAATCCTTTGTATAAATAAATAATCTATACATATAATAAAATTGTAGAAAAGTGCTGTCTGTACATTGAAAATAAAAATAAAAAAAATAGCAGGGGTTATTGTTATGTCGATGTCGAACCCAAAAACGTAATTAACTTTTTTTTTGTCTGTTTGTCGGTTTGTCTGTTTGTCGGTTTGTCTGTTTGTCTGTTCACGCTAATCTCAGAAACGGCTGAACCGAGTTGGATGCGGTTTTCACGAATATATTGTGGTATGCTTCAGTTATGCTTTAGTGTTTGTTTCATGTCAATCGGTTCATAAATAAAAAAGTTATGTCAAATTAAAGAATCACGTCGAACACTATTCTATGCTTATACATAGGCACCATTAATCTCCGCAACTATTTGACGGATTTGATTGAAATTTTGTACCGACATATTTTAGAGCCTGGCGCAACATAAAGACTACTTTTTACCGCGGGAAAACATCCGTTTCCCATGGGAATCGGTAGTATATTGTTTTTTTTAACGCCTGTTCCGGTCAACGAACGACGTCGATCATTGTTACTAGATAGGTAAATTACAATCTATATACATATAATAAAATTGTAGAAAAGTGCTGTCTGTACATTGAAAATAAAAATAAAAAAAATAGCAGGGGTTATTGTTATGTCGATGTCGAACCCAAAAACGTAATTAACTTTTTTTTTGTCTGTTTGTCGGTTTGTCTGTTTGTCGGTTTGTCTGTTTGTCTGTTCACGCTAATCTCAGAAACGGCTGAACCGAGTTGGATGCGGTTTTCACGAATATATTGTGGTATGCTTCAGTTATGCTTTAGTGTTTGTTTCATGTCAATCGGTTCATAAATAAAAAAGTTATGTCAAATTAAAGAATCACGTCGAACACTATTCTATGCTTATACATAGGCACCATTAATCTCCGCAACTATTTGACGGATTTGATTGAAATTTTGTACCGACATATTTTAGAGCCTGGCGCAACATAAAGACTACTTTTTACCGCGGGAAAACATTCGTTTCCCATGGGAATCGGTAGTATATTGTTTTTTTTAACGCCTGTTCCGGTCAACGAACGACGTCGATCATTGTTACTAGATAGGTAAATTACAATCTATATACATATAATAAAATTGTAGAAAAGTGCTGTCTGTACATTGAAAATAAAAATAAAAAAAATAGCAGGGGTTATTGTTATGTCGATGTCGAACCCAAAAACGTAATTAACTTTTTTTTTGTCTGTTTGTCGGTTTGTCTGTTTGTCGGTTTGTCTGTTTGTCTGTTCACGCTAATCTCAGAAACGGCTGAACCGAGTTGGATGCGGTTTTCACGAATATATTGTGGTATGCTTCAGTTATGCTTTAGTGTTTGTTTCATGTCAATCGGTTCATAAATAAAAAAGTTATGTCAAATTAAAGAATCACGTCGAACACTATTCTATGCTTATACATAGGCACCATTAATCTCCGCAACTATTTGACGGATTTGATTGAAATTTTGTACCGACATATTTTAGAGCCTGGCGCAACATAAAGACTACTTTTTACCGCGGGAAAACATCCGTTTCCCATGGGAATCGGTAGTATATTGTTTTTTTTAACGCCTGTTCCGGTCAACGAACGACGTCGATCATTGTTACTAGATAGGTAAATTACAATCTTCTATACATATAATAAAATTGTAGAAAAGTGCTGTCTGTACATTGAAAATAAAAATAAAAAAAATAGCAGGGGTTATTGTTATGTCGATGTCGAACCCAAAAACGTAATTAACTTTTTTTTTGTCTGTTTGTCGGTTTGTCTGTTTGTCGGTTTGTCTGTTTGTCTGTTCACGCTAATCTCAGAAACGGCTGAACCGAGTTGGATGCGGTTTTCACGAATATATTGTGGTATGCTTCAGTTATGCTTTAGTGTTTGTTTCATGTCAATCGGTTCATAAATAAAAAAGTTATGTCAAATTAAAGAATCACGTCGAACACTATTCTATGCTTATACATAGGCACCATTAATCTCCGCAACTATTTGACGGATTTGATTGAAATTTTGTACCGACATATTTTAGAGCCTGGCGCAACATAAAGACTACTTTTTACCGCGGGAAAACATCCGTTTCCCATGGGAATCGGTAGTATATTGTTTTTTTTAACGCCTGTTCCGGTCAACGAACGACGTCGATCATTGTTACTAGATAGGTAAATTACAATCTTCTATACATATAATAAAATTGTAGAAAAGTGCTGTCTGTACATTGAAAATAAAAATAAAAAAAATAGCAGGGGTTATTGTTATGTCGATGTCGAACCCAAAAACGTAATTAACTTTTTTTTTGTCTGTTTGTCGGTTTGTCTGTTTGTCTGTTTGTCTGTTCACGCTAATCTCAGAAACGGCTGAACCGAGTTGGATGCGGTTTTCACGAGTATATTGTGGTATGCTTCAGTTATGCTTTAGTGTTTGTTTCATGTCAATCGGTTCATAAATAAAAAAGTTATGTCAAATTAAAGAATCACGTCGAACACTATTCTATGCTTATACATAGGCACCATTAATCTCCGCAACTATTTGACGGATTTGATTGAAATTTTGTACCGACATATTTTAGAGCCTGGCGCAACATAAAGACTACTTTTTACCGCGGGAAAACATCCGTTTCCCATGGGAATCGGTAGTATATTGTTTTTTTAACGCCTGTTCCGGTCAACGAACGACGTCGATCATTGTTACTAGATAGGTAAATTACAATCATTAATAGAATATGTTATAGTTACTTATTACCTTGGAATTGACTGGATTACCATGGGAAAAAAATTAAAAGGGCTCATCTAAATTCTTTCTACTTAAGTTAGTTTAGGCTGATATCATAAACTATAAGAATAATTTACCGAGGGAAATCATAGTACTCCCATGGGAATGAAAAAACATTGTTCTTTTACGGCTGAAGGTAGTTTGTAAGCTGTTGAATTTTAAGAATAATGTCGAACAGATTCCTTCCAGTTTCCCGTGGGTCTGAGATGTTATCCCGCGGTAAAAAGTAACATAAGTGTTGTTATTTCCAAGCCTAAACTAACTGTTTGCCAAATTTCATCCATATCTGTTCAGTAGTTTTTGCGAGAAAGACTAACAAATATGCGTCTATACAAAGTTTCGCGTTTATATTATTAGTAAGAGTTAATTCTATTACGAATAACTACTTTTTTTCTCTGTTAGTAGAATTTACTGAAACTTTATAATAATTTTTATTTATAATAAATATCTTTATAGAGAAGTTAAATAAAAATTATCGGTTTAGGAATCGCGGTTCAGCTTAGGATGGACGTTTGTCGGTTGCATACGACGACTGCGCGCGCGGGTAGGTATATAAAGCGCGCCGAGAACCGCGCCGCGCCATTAAAGTAGGTTTTTTAGCTACCCAAAATGACTGTGATTATGATCCAAAATAAAAATAAGTATATATTTAAAAAAAAACGCTGCTCATAGTCACTATTCCACGCGAACGAAGTCGCGGGCACAGCTATAAATAAATAAATATATACGGGACAAATGACACATATTGAGTTAGCCTCGAAGTAAGTTCGAGACTTGTGTTACGAGATACTAACTCAACGATACTATATTTTATAATAAATACTTAGATAGATAAACATCCAAGACCCAGACCAATCAGAGAAAGATCGTTTCTCATCATGCCCTGACCGGGATTCGAACCCGGGACCTCCGGTGTCACAGACAAGCGTATTACCGCTGCGCCACAGAGGCCGTCAAACCGTATAAAGGATAATTTGTATGAACGTGTTCTTTTTTTTTTTTTTAAATGCTATTCTATCTTGTCGTCCTTCAAACATATATGAATAACGTTAAAGAGCTAACTTCATTTCCCTTTTGGGACAAAGAACCCAAAAAATAACTTAAATTATGTACGAGGATTTTTCTTGTGTATTCGCAGCCTTATAAGCGATGGGCTAGCAACCTGTCACTATTTGTATCTCAATGCTATCATTAAGCCTAACAGCTGAACGTGACCTGTCAGTCTTCCTAGACTGCTGGCCCTGTTTACCCCGCAAGGAATATAAACGTGGATGGATTCACGGCCTAAATGAAATAATATTATTTCATTTATGCCGTATATTTTAAAACATAATTGACCCCGTTTAGGAATAACTGTTTAATTAGGTAATAATAGTTCTAAGGGCACCATCTGCTCCTGTAATTATTACTTGAAAATTAAATGAAAGTGGGTCTCCTGGACTTTAAATCAAATAATAAATCACACATAAAATAATTTTTATGAAGGTAATAATTTTTTTTAGGGAGCGACGGTGGTCGAGTCGGTAAGGTATACACATACATACACATAATCACGTCTATATCCCTTGCGGGGTAGACAGATCCAACAGTCTTGAAAATACTGAAAAGCCACGTTCAGCTGTATGACTTAAAATGATGTCTAATTAAAGGCATGAGCGAAAATGCTCTGTATGTAGTCAAACATCAAATTCATTACCCATTTTTCAAATCTATAGAAAGCTATAGAAGCGACAATTAACACAAATCTAAGCTTACGGCGTTTGTATAATTTGTCGGCCGGGACTCAAACCCGTTGACTCGCTGAAGGATTGCTCAACTAATATTTACGGGGCTTAATTTGTTCACTCCTAAAATTGATGATAGGATTTCCCCGTTAAATGTCTCAGCTGGATTTATGCGTACCTAAAACAAAAGAAACGATGTTTTAGTACCTCTAGTTACATAACAACAATTGTGCCGTGTGGTTCTCGGGACTTTAGAACAGGATTATCCCGTGTCTTTCCCATGAATGTTGCAAAAGGCGACTATAGGATAGACAAATAAACTTGGGATCCTTTTTTTAGCCGATGGGCTAGCAACCTGCTATCACTATTTGAATCCCAATTCTATCATTAAGCCAAACAGCTGAACGTGGCAGATATGCCACCTTGATAAGTGATGATATGAAAACAGTGATAAGTGTTTTCAAGACTATTGGCACTGTTTACTCCGTAAGGGATACAGACGTGATTGTTTGTATGTATGTATCACCTGACTCGGAAACCATTAAGCGGGTTGCACTGCCGGCGCTGGGAATCAAACCCAACACCTCAGTTGGCATTATCAGCGCCACGTCTTCAAAATACAACTACAAATTCTATGATTTCAGTGTAAATTTATTACATTTCTGAGTGGGATATCTAAATTTCGCGCTTGGGAAATACCGCTTGACCCTGGGTTCAAGGCGCCGGCGGGCGATGCGCTTTGTACTGATACCAGGTACAGAGAGACACACATTTATTATTTTGTTGCTTTCTTGTTACTATTGGAGGTTAACTGTAGATTGGTGATATTATTTTACATACATACATATAATCACAGACAGACAGAGCCAAGAGTCTTGAAAATACTGATAGGCCACGTTCGGCTGTTTGGCTAAATGATAGAATTGGGATTCAAATAGTGACAGGTTGGTAGCCCATCGCCTAAAATAAGTGATATTGATAAGTAAAGTGGTTCTAATGGAAACATTGATTGAAATACTATTTGCATGATCCAAATCCTTCAGTAAATTATTAAAAGAATAAGACCACTCCATATCGTTCCCATGGATGTCGTAAAAGGCGACTAGGGGATAGGCTTTTTAAATTGAGATTCTTCTTTTAGGCGATGGGCTAGCAACCTGTCACTATTTGGGTCTCAATTTTATCATCAAGCCAAAAAGCTGAACGTGGCCTATCAGTGTTTTCGGGACAGTTGGCTCTGTCTACCCCGCAAGGGATATAGACGTGACTATATGTATGTAAATTGTTAAAAAGAACAGTCGAGACAAATGTAAACTCCACTTAAGCACTTACCATACTAGTATTTCAAAAAAGATTTTCAGTCCATATTCGCGACGACAAAACGTAAGCAAGAACTAACGTTGGTTTGAAAAGTAAAAACATATTTTGACCGCTGGATATTCACAAGCGGGTTTACAAATAAAGGTTTACGAAGGAAAATTCTTTTCCGCGAAACTTAGTTACTGATGTCATGGAAATGTGTGCTATTTTTTCATAGAATGTTAACCTATTTTTCTATTTACGGTACTACCGAATAGGGATATAATATATAATCTCTGGTTTGATAATGTATTGGAACATAGGAAAAATATATTATTCGTGGAGTATGTAAAATAAATATTATATTAATGTATATTTATGAAAGATGACTGAAATATTTAGATGAAAAATTTATAAAAATAATTCTGCTAATTTCGGAATACATTAGTTTTCAGACTTAAATTACCAAAATGTTATTATCATTTGTCCAGAACTTATGAATTTTGGGAATATCTAAATATGATTATTTGTTAAACATAAAATAAATATGTACCTCTCTGAGGCAAATTTAATAATTTTTTGTTTCTTTAACGAGACTGCATAATTTCAAAAAGGCTTTATCTAATATGATACTGACTTTTCATTATATTAATAACGTTAAAAGAGACAATTTAATTTTTATCAGAGTATTTTAAATATTTATCAAAAAATTAGTCTTAAATCAAATATTTTTAAATAAAATAAATTATTTTCTGCTGTCGTTACGACGTACCAGAGAGCGATGGACCGATGTTTGCAACAAGTTAATTTATGCGGTGACCTGTTATCGACTCGGACCGTCTTGTTAAGTTCAGATCGGTCGAGTCGTTTGGCAAGTGTACTGGTTGAATTTTTATTCGTTAAGGAAGTTAGTTTTATTGGTTATGGAGTTCTTATAGTGAACGGGCCAAGGGTCAGTAAGGACACAATAAAAACACCAGATTTTCAAATAAATTTCGTGTAAATTATCGTAACTTTTATTTTGGCAGGATAAAATTGCAAATCTATATCATTGAAAAACTTTAACTCAGTAAAACCTAGTCTATTCTAAAACAACGACACAAAACTTTAACTTAATCGCCTTATACGTCATCCATGGGTAAGAGTGTCCTGAATAGTGGTCCTATTCTTTTTCTATTGGTGCCGGGAACCACACGGCACATAACTTATACATAAAGAGATCGACTAAAAGTTTTAGTCTTAATCTTAATATTTAGTCTTAGTATTAGTGCTTTATAAAGCACACTAGCATAGTGTGAATTGTAACTTAAACGCTGCACTATTGTTAAAATGAATTTCAATTTAAGTTAGATATAAGTATTGAAGTGAAGATGGCAAAACTTACAAGTCAGAAATTATATTTACGGAAAATGAACCAAATTTTATTTTTCATTGCCTTATTTTATTCGTAGTATCGTAGCAAGTGGAAAGACAATTAATTATAAACCTCCTTTTTTGTCCTCCCTAGTAAGAATACAAAATGTTCCATATGTCCAAAATCTAGGAGCAGAAAAATCAGGTAGTGTGAGTGAAAGAGGATGTGGCGACCAAAATTGAAAAGGGTATGTTGTATGAATGGATGAGGACAGAATAACAAAAGAATTTATATTTATTTATTTACTAATCAATGTACGCAAAAAACATCGAGACTGATAAACACAAGAAACAAAATTACAAAGGTTCTGCTTATTTCAAAAGAAATCTCTTCCAGCAGACCCGAGATAGGAGAGAGTTATAAGGCAGAGCTGACTGTAAAAATGGGACAGGGCCGGCCGCGTCGAACTTTCAAGGATCACATTTCGAATGTCTTAAACAAGGGAGATGTTTGGAGTACCTGTCATCGAATATGCATAAAAAGAGTAATGAGTGTGGAGGAAGCGGGAGAGGTCTGCAAGGATCGTAGCAAGTGGAAATTCATAGTATCTGCCTACCTCAATCGGAGACTTCGGACACATCGGAGAGCGGAGAATCGGAGACTCAATCCATGACTATTACTCAGTGAGAATCTCAATTTTGACACCAAACGAACTACTAAGGTACCGAGAACCACACGATGTAATGTATTTTCATCATCCCGGCTTTTGTTCTTGTTGCATCCTTACCACTCTAGAGAGGAGCCCGGGGTATGCCTTTGACCATGGATCATGGACCCTGGGTGAGTCAGGTTTTTAAACGAACCCACTACCATCTGACCTCTGCATCGTCTGCAGGTCTACAGGTATCACGTCCAATTGCCTGAATGTACAGGTTTCCTCACGATGTTGTCCCTCGCCGTAAGAGCATTGATTATTATTCAAACAAATGTACATAACTCCGAAAATAGTCATTCGTAAATGACTGAGGTGTGTGTGATTCAAACCCGAGCCTTTTTTGCGCCACTATACAAAATCAAATTCAAAAGTGCTGGAACCACACGGCACTTAAGAATCATCATCATGTTTGATAGACGCCATATAATTCCGGATTGCATCGGAAATGTTAGCTTTATGACTTCGTTAACTTCATCAACCAAGAAACCCTAACATGGTGCAGGTTGCATCCCGGTAATCCCCGGGGAACCCCCTCTACGAGGTACGTGACGTCCACACTTCTGTTTTACCGGGGTTCCGTATAGTAAGGTTCTTAAACTAGTCAGTTAAATAAAATGTTAGTTAATATTCTGAAATAAAAACATACATACACACATATAATCACGTCTATATCCCTTGCGGGGTGGACAGAGCCAACAGTTTTGAAACTCTTTGGTATAAATAAAAATGATTATTAAATAAAATAAACAATACAAAAAATAAAGCAAAATAAGCTCTGAAACAAATTTTTTAAGAAATAATTAGTGCCCTTGTACAAAGTTTTTCCTTAGTCTAACTTCTAGTAGTACTTTTTTCCCTTAATGTACATAAATAAATATTTAAAAAGCCTACATTACATGTAAAAAATAACCTTAGCTTTGAAACAAGTAACTGAGATAAAAAAGAAGTTTGTAAATGGGAACTTCGAAAGGTGGGTTTCTTCGGTGGTGGTTGGGAAGGTGTGGACTCTGAGTACCCCTTTTTATGTAGGTTTGGAAGAGACAGGGTTTGGTTAACCCCACACATGTACACACACGCACATACACACACATACAGTGCTGCAGTGTAGTTTGTTCCGCCGCTTCTTCTACACATGCGCTTTGGAAGCGATAGAAGTTATAATTAGATTTAAGTTATGTGACGTCAATAAGTGATACCTTGTATTCAATTTTGAAAATAAATCTTTTCTACACACGCGCACACATACACACGCGCACGTACGCGCCGTTTACTCAATACTTAAGTGGACGGAACCTGCCTACGAAAACGACGGTACTTACCTTCTTGTAATAACTCCCCCCTAAACGACGGGGTGTGGTGAGTAGCTGTAATTGTATGGGATAACTTAGATTGGCTTTTTAATTCGCTCGATTTGTCTTTGGGGTCGGTATCGAGGTATACCTTAAATTGTGCAATTTGTTTTTGACGTTAATTTTCGGTGTCATGTTAATTTATTGGTGCAGGGGACTGTTATTGTGATCATTTATGAAACATTTTTTTTTTAATATTCGTTACAAATTACACAGATTGAGTTAGCCTCGAAGTAAGTTTAAGACTTGTGTTACGAGATACTAACTCAACGATGCTATATTTTGTAATAAATACTTTTATAGATAAAAATTCAAGACCCAGGCCAATCAGAGAAAGAATCTCAATACGAGTACTATTATTAAGCCAAACAGCTAAACGTGGCCTCTCAGTCTTTTCAAAGGATATATACGTGATTATATACATATTTAGTTATATTATGTAGGACCACGTCCAAATGCGAACAAATTCTAGAGGTTCCCATTCAAAAATACAAATGAAATTTTTTTACACCTCTGTACCTATCGCACACGACTATTGTAAAGGCTATTGTAACAACTCAAAGAAAAAAGCATCATATACGGCCTCTGTGGCGCAGCGATAGTGCGCTTGTCTGTGACATCGGAGGTCCCGGGTTCGAATCCCGGCCAGGGTATGATGAGAAACGAACTCTCTGATTGCCCCGGGGTCTTGGATGTTTATCTATATAAGTATTTATTATAAATATAGTATCGTTGAGTTAGTATCTCGTAACACAAGTTTCGAACTTACTTCGAGGCTAACTCAATCTGTGTAAATTGTCCCGTATATAAAAAAAAAAAATAAAAAAAAAATAAATATCTGCGGCCTAACTTAAAAACAGGAATGCAAGAAAATAAAGTTCCCACGCTTGATGTGTAAATTTCAGGACACCGCGCCTATAAATAGGGTGTCCCCTTTCTCCAGGAATAAGGGATGGCCATAAATTTGGAGGTTCTTGCGCTCGGTGATATAAAGTTGTTTTGCAAAAAGAAAGGATAATTCTGCTTTTAAAATTGATATTTGTGGAGAAGTACCGTGGGGTTTTTTACACTTTGGAATAGTACCACTCCATATCTTTCCCATGGATGTCGTGAAAGAGGACTAAGGGTAGGGCTTATAAACTTGGTATTCTACTTTTTAGGGGCTAGCAACCTGTCACTATTTGAATCTCGATTCCATCTTAAAGCTGAATGTGGCATATTATTAGTCGACGTAATTATATGATAATGATGAATGCCTGATATAATATATTAACTCCCAGCCCAAAACCAAAAGGTCTAAAGATTTGAAATTTTGAACGTACGAGAGAGGAAGTTAAATTATTATTGTTATTATTGAAAGAATTTGATTGATTTGATTGATTAAACAATAAAATAATATACATAACTTATGAGTTATGTCTGTCGTCGAATTGTTTGCAAATGTAAAATTAACATATTAATAACGAGACATTTGCAAACAATTCGACGAAGTATGTTGCAAAAACTTCAGTAAAAATGTTTCTGAATTCCGAAATAAAAAAAAAAAAAAACAAAAAAAAAACAGCCAGTACTTGCAGTCATTGGGAACGAAATAAAAAAATACTAATTCGACAAAAAAATATACTCCCTACACTACACTTACAAAATAAGCATTGTTAATTTTGCAACTTCCGAAACCCTCACAAAATTCCAGTTCACGGTACACCTACCCCGGACAATCAAAACATGTCCTTGACAATCCAATCTTATATAATCGGATCAAGTTACAAACTAAATAATCCAATTTTTCTAAACAATAATATCCTTTATTACCAACGCATAAGATACTATAATGTGAACTTCGTTGTGTAGATCTACAAAGATTTTTTTTTGATGATCATTGACTGAGTAGACCCAATAGACCTTTGCGTTTCATTAATAAAAAGGACAATGGAAATGATGTCATGTGTAAGTTGTCGTTGCGTCAACATATAAATAGGGTTGCTACCGATGAACACACTCTCTTTTTTTTCTATCTTCTTAAACCTAACAACCTTATATAACTTTTGACATAAACTAACTTTAACTAAGTTTTATCACGTCGGGGTCACCAGTTGTAGGAAGTATAGTTGCAAAGTTAATTATTCATCACAGAAGACAAAATGAATTCAAATTCAATTTTTTTATTAATTATTATAGAATACTTAATATCGCTTAATAATTGTCAAATCTTTTGGTTACACAACATTGGTTGACGTAAAATAAATTACTTAAAACTAAGTTTACTGCCGCTTCCAAGGTGTCAGTGCAGAAGAAGCGGTAACAAACTGCACTGTAGCATTTTCTTCAACAACGTCAACTTACAAATATCCAAGCATAGAATAGAATGTGGACGAGAGAAAACATACTCAAAATGAGAAAAGAGGAGAGAAAAAATCAAATTAAAAGTACTATATTATGAAAGTAGTAAAGTACTATATATAAAATAAAATGAAAATATTTGACAATAAATATAACCTCTGACATTTTTCCCAACTAACAAGCGAAGGCAACCGTTGCTATGGGATACGTAAAGACATGCCTACACAACTAAAATGTGAAATTTGGATGACCCATAATTGAAGTATTCAACATTTAACAGAATAAGTTGAAGTGACAGCCCTGTGTAGTATTAAAATCTTACAATAACCAAAAAAGGTTAAGGGTTCTCAAGTAAGTATACTTAATCTCATTCATTGATATCTTTAATTCATTTCTCAGTTAAACACAGATTGTAAAGAAAAAAAAATATATTCGTATGTTTTTTTAGAAAAGTTTATTCCCGATCGGCAAGTTGTAGGTAATTCTTGTTCAACAAAATTGTATAAAGCAAAGTTTAGAGATAAAATTACAGAAATTATAGAAGACAATCCAAGATAGACTCTTCGCGTAAAAAATAACAAGCGTCAATCGAAAATATGTAGTAACATAAACATACATACATGTAGTGACGTCTATATCCCTTGTGGGGTAAACAGAGCCAACAGTCTTGAAGAGACTGATAGGCCGCGTTCAGCTATTTGGCTTAATGATAGAATTGAGATTCAAATAGTGACAGGTTGCTAGCCCAACGCCAAAAAAAAAGAATACCAAGTTTATAAACATATCCCTTAGTCGCACGACATCCAAGGAAAAGAGATGGAGGGGATAGAGTAACATAAACTTTACCTTAACATTATTCACACTTTGGCTAGTCGGAAGTAGCTTCGCATACATACAATGACGTCATCACTTACAGGGTAGACAGAGCCAACAGTCGCGAATAGACTGAAAAGCCAAGTTCAGCTATATATATGGCTTTAAGGTATTTTTATAGGAATGTTTGTAAATTTTCCTTTGTTTTGTGTTATCCATATTATTGATATGTCAGTAACGATTTCTGAACGTTGAATAACAGCTTGTATCCTGTAATTACCTAGGATAAAACGGTCAGCAAAAAAGTGGCGAAACGAGTGACAGACATTTTACTAACGCGGTGCTTGATGCATTGTACTGTCAGCAAAAACATCTGTCGATTTTCAGTTTCTTTTTTTATTTTTCAGATTAAAACTTTTCGGAAAAGTAAACTTTTACTCTGAATGTGCCGTGTGGTTCTCGATACTTAAGAATAGGAGCACTCCATCTCTTTTTCCCGATCTTTGTAAAATACAAAGAAATAACTAAGTTGTTCAGCTTTAACCGTGATCCAATATGAGTGAGGTTCCCTTACAAACGTCGCGGAGGTCAGAGAGGATTCGCTTCGTGTTAAAACTTTGCACAATCCAGGATCAATCATGGTAAAGAATGAAAAGATGCAAACCGGGGCGCCTCTCCAGACAGTACGTAAATAGGATTAAGTCCATTTGGAAGAAGACTGTGGGATAACGAATGGACTGTATTTGAAAAAGAGAGAAATGAGAATAGGTATGCAACGTGGTTGAGTAAGACTCACCTTTCCTCTGCACGGCAGATTTCCAAGTTCCTCACGAAGGTCTCCGGGTAATTGAAGATATACCACACGAACAACTCTGTTCAAAATCACTTAAAAAACAAAAGTTATTGAAAGTTTCGATGGTGATTGCGAGCGCGCTTGAAGCAGACTCGACTAGCGCCAATTTTTCTCCCGGTGGCAAATATTGATACTTTGTACCACACATTAGTCTGGTAGCTCCCTCAGTATTCAAAAAAAGGAAATGTCCAACCACAGATTGAATACGAAACAAAAATTGTTAACATTTTTCTTCACACCATACCGGCCAAGTATTTTCATTTAAAATATCATTAGTGTGTCAGACTAATACGACGTTAATTTGAGACGCCACTCACTATGCCTGAAAAACCCTTGGAAGATATATTACTTTAAGGAGGGAATTTGAGACGTGTTATATGTGAGTGCTAACTTTTACCCGTACCTTGGCCCGCGAGAATTTAACGCCACCTTACAAAAGGCTACGTATTAAGCGCCATCTTACAAAAAGCTACGAATTTAGCGCCACCTTACAAAAGCTACGAATTTAGCGCCACCTTACAAAAAGCTACGAATTTAGCGCCACCTATAAAAAGCGACGAATTTAGCGCCACCTTACAAAAGGCTACGAATTTAGCGCCACCTTACAAAAAGCTACGAATTTTGCGCCACCTTACAAAAAGCTACGAATTTAGCGCCACCTTACAAAAAGCTACGAATTTAGCGCCACCTATAAAAAGCGACGCCACTTATCAATTAAATCAATCTTCTTGAAATTTTGCGTATATATGTATAATTAAAAGTCCGAAGAACTTTTAATTCATTCATCATTCATATAATCACGTCTACATCCCTTGCGGGGTAGACAGAAGCAGCAGTCTCGAAAGACTGACACTACCACGTTAAGCTGTTAGGCTTAAAGATAAAATTGAGATCCAAATAGTGACAGGTTGCTACCCTTTAAAAGCGCTAAATTCGCGCAGGCGACGCTGTAAGTAAAAGCGACAAATGACACGTATGGAGACAGAATGTCAGCCAAAGAATCAAGCTGTTCATAATAAAATAAAAAAAAAAACCATTTATTTCAGGCTACTGATAGGCCATGAATACAAAAGAAAAGACAAATTCATGCGTATTCACATTAAAATCATTCAAATAATAATTTAATGATAAAGCAATGATAAGTCCTATGCATTACACCCTAGGCGCAGTATTACTTTACCTTAACCCACTCCACAAACAAGAGTTCTAAAAACTCAACAAGTCAAAATAACCGAGTCATCGCCATCACATCTCGCCACATACAAGCATATAATTATTCCTAAACCTTCAGCGAAATTAAATTTTTCCGTCAAAAAAAAAAACCGCGTGTCACGTTCTTTCCAAATTTCTGAAAAATTGCAGAGCCTGTTGATGAGTCGGTGGATTTGTTGGACGAGTTGTTGACTGATCAGTCTGACTCAGGAGTTGACGTCAAAACCAGTCTTGCATCTTCTGTACCTCTTTAGCGCAAATTATGATGGATATAATATGACATACATTGTTAATTCTTACGGCATAGACAGAGTAAATAGTCTTGAATAGATTGTAAAGCCACATTCAGCCAATTTAGCTTGAACCATATTTGTAACACTAGATTAAAGATGTTATTCCCATTGAGAAATAAATGGTATCATACTTACGTTATATAAATAAATAAATAAACATTATAGGTACGGGACAAATTACACAGATTGAGTTAGCCTCGAAGTAAGTTCGAGACTTGTGTTACGAGATACTAATTCAACGATACTACTCGTATATTATAATAAATACTTATATAGATAAACATCCAAGACCCAGGCCAATCAGAAAAAATCTTTTCTCATCATGCCCTGTCACGGATTCGAACCCGGGACCTCCAGTGTCACAGACAAGCGTACTGCCGCTGCGCCACAGAGGCCGTCAACACATTATACCATTCATTTTCACCTCAAAATTTATAATGCCAAAACATTTCTCCAGAACAATAAATCGAGTATTTCGAGGTCAACATCATGAGTTCACCCGACCCCGTAGTTCACGACAATAACTCAGGCAAAGCCGGATAATCACGCCACTTTACCGCCATTACCGACAATGAGGTGAAACCACTGTTGATCCATTTGTGGGGAACAAGATAGGTAATCTTAGTTGAAATTCTTCCCAAATAATTCATTCATACTTAACCTTAACTTAACGTGATATTGAGTCACTATCTTTTTATAGAATTTAGCGTCATCTATATACATATAAAAAGCGACGAATTTAAATTTAACGCCGTATAACAAAAAAGCGATAAAATTAGCACCATCTACAAAAGTATTGGATGAAACACCACCTTCAAAAAGCGACTTTTTGCGCCACCTACAAAAAGAGACGAATTTTACACCAATTACAAAAAGCGACGAATTTTGCGACACCTACAAGAAGAGACGAATTTTACGCCACTTACAAAAAGCGACGAATTTTGCGCCACCTACAAAAAGTGACGAATTTTGCGCCACCTACAAAAAGCGACGAATTTTGCGACACCCACAAAAGATTACAGTAAAATACAGGTTTTTCGCAAATCACATGTGAACCATAGTTTTTACCGGAATGAAAGCTATTCCAGATTCTTCTACTTACATTTAAACCAACATTAAATCACGCCTTTTTCCCGGAGGGGTAGGCAGAGACTTCATCATTCCACTTGCCACGATCTCTGCATACTTCCTTATTTCTCACTATCTACTAAATAATCCATAACAATAACTAAAACACAAAAATTTGTTCGACTTTTAAAATTCTCTCGCTGAAATTTTAAAAGAGCGAATCTTAAAATGAATCCGTGACAGCTGATTAAGATTGATTCTCGGAGTATTAATTAAAAAACTAATGGAGCTAAAACGTAAAAGATGACCCGCGTCCGTTCCCGGTCACGAAGTTTTTAATTCAAGGGAAAATTAAAAAAAAAAAAAAACTGAACCCAAATGAGTAATATGAGATTCATTATAATTAGCGATTTTAAAATTGAATAAGGTGCGACCGGAGGTAGATTCAATTTGATGCGTTTAAGCTAAACGTGCATATTACCACGTCTATATCCCTTACGGGGTAGACAGAGCCAACAGTCTTGAAAAGACCTGAAGGCCACGGTCAGTTGTATGTTTTTATAATGTAATTGAGATTCAAATAGTGACAGGTTTCTAACCCATCGCCTTCAAGATGAATCCCAAGTTAATAAGTCTCTTAGTCGCCTTTAACGACATCCATGGGAAAGAGATGGAGTGGCCCCTTTTACGGCGGACGAAGTGGCAATCTGCAGCTAGTTATTTATTTAAAACTTTATTGCACAAAAAATGTATTGTATGTGTGGCTCCCGGCAGTGCCGTGTGGTTCCCGGCATCAATAAAAAAAGTATAGGACCACTCCATCTCGTTACCATGGATGTTGTAAAAAGCGACTACGAGATAGGCTTATACGCTTGGGATTCTTTTATGCGACGGGCTAGCAACCTGTCACTATTTGATTCTCAATTCTATCATAAAGCCAAATAGCTCAATGTGGCCTATCAGTCTTTTCGAGACTGTTGGCTCTGTCTACCCCGCAAAGGATATAGACGTGATTATATGTATTTATGTAAAATGTACAAAAGGCGGACTTAATGCCGTTTGGCATTCTCTACCAGCCAACCAGCTGACCGAACAGAAATACTTTAAGTTAGTTACACAATAATATAATTATAGTTATGTCGGAAGATGGCAAAATACCTAAGAAACAAAGAAATCATCGAATTTGACCTACACCTGAGATTCCAAAAACAAAATGAATCACATAAATAGCACCATTACATATCTGTCATGCGTGTTCATCAATCAAACAGACAGACAGATCTCGGATAGCATCTATAGATATTAATTATAATGAGTCATATTACCTACACTTCTTGTTGTTGCTTGCATAAGGAAAAGATTTTAAACAAAATGATGAGATCATACATACATACATACATATGGTCACGTCTATATCCCTTGCGGGGTAGACAGAGCCAACAGTCTTGAGAAGACTGAATGGCCACGTTCAGCTTAATGATAGTATTGAGATTCAAATAGTGACAGGTTGCTAGCCCATCGACTAAAAAAGAATCCCAAGTTTGCAAGCCTATCTCTTAGTCGCCTTTTACGACATCCATGGGAAAGAGATGGAGTGGTATTCTTTTTCGTATTGATGCCGGATCACACGGCACCAAAAAATAAATTAATCAAAATTAAAAAGAATTGCTTTTTATTTAGATACTTAACTGAGTGATGGAAATAAAATTCAGCTAATTACAAATTCCTAGCTCATGCGAAAGTTTGTGAGTATGTCAGTATGGATGTTTTACTCTTTCACGCAAAAACTACTTAAACGATTACTATGAAATTTGGTATGTAGGTAGCTGAAGACCCAAAATAACGTATAGGCTACTTTTTATCCCGGACTTCCCGCGGGATTGATAGGGTTTCCATGCGGACGAAGTCGCAGGCGGCCTCAAGTAAGAAATAATATGGAGCTGGAACCGATTATATAATTTTTATTTGTTACTATCAGACCAGTTCTAAAATTATTAAAATCACTTATTCAGTTAGACCCAGCAATTCCTTTTCAATTGTAATTACAGCTGGGTTTGTTTGTAATTTGTAGATAAATTAGCATCGTCCACCGCGGCCGTAACAAATGATCGATATTGTACCGGCTCGCATTAATCACACGACCACAATACATAAATTATGATCACGCCTCTTCCCCGGTGGGGTAGGCAGAGATTGTATCTTTCCACTTGGTACTATTATTTCACATCAAATTGATATCTTCTCATGTAGATACTTCTGTTTAGTGAACTTCATCAGAATTACACCTGTACATTGTAGCACTTACATTTGTATTTTATATTCCTCCAAAATGTTCTCATTAGGCAGACTGTTGGTTTTGTTTTTTTTTTCTTTATTAATTTCAATATCGAATAGCAAAAATAAATAAATAAATACATATATACGGGACTAAAATACACAGATTGAGTTAGCCTCGAAGTAAGTTCGAGACTTGTGTTAAGAGATACTAACTCAACGATACTATATTTTATAATGAAGAAGTAATTCATAAACATTTCCACCAATAAGAAAAGTTCGTTTCTCATTACGTCCTGGCCGGGATTCGAACCCAGGTCTTCCGGTGCCTCAGACAAGAACTACCGCTGGCCACAGATGCCACAGAGGCTGATAAAAACATGGATGATTAATTTATTTGCATAAAAATAATGCATAATAATAAATTTGCATAAATATACTGATTGGCTTAAATGTCATTTTATATCTTAGCTTAATCTCACCCTGAATATTAAGGGTAACCCCGGCAGTATTGAGGTGACGCCGGGGAATCCCTCGGCTTCTTAATTATCATAAACATATTACCACCAACCGGGTATTTATTAGTTCAACCCTTTCGCCATCATCAATCAAATGCGATGATCGACATGATTAAGTAATGAAGAACTTTATGTTTAAGATTATGGGAATGAGGAGATTTGGTTCTTTAAATAAGGTGACAGATAATAAAAATATGTTATTTAAAATTTATTTATTTTATTTTTGAATGAATTGTGTGTGTAGTAAATGAGAATGATATGATTTAGAATGAGTAAGTTCAATTTGCAATTACAAGCTCAATTTTTTAGCTTATCTGTATGTTGCTTTTTTTGTTTGTTTGTTTGTAAACACTTTATTGCACATAAAATTAAATAAAACAAATTATTTTTTATTAGGAATGTGAATTAATTATTTAAGTAACAAAGGTATGACAGATAGGAAAGAAAACACCTTAACAAGATCTGTTACCGCACACTAACTGTAGTTCGGATGCTGTCACATGGGGAATTATGAAGTCCACGTGATGATCCTTTAAAAGATAAATATTTATAATGGCTCTAAACTGAGGATGCAACTGAGAGAGAAAAATACTAATTTAAATGCATATATATATAAAGTCACGTCTAAAAAGACTGATAGGCCACATGCAGCTGTTTGGCATAATGAAAGAATAAATTAATTTAACTGAGAATAGAATAGAATAGATTTATTTCCAAAACAGGATTCAAGGTATCACTTATTGACGTCACATCACTTAAATCTAATTATAACTACTACCGCTTCCAAAGCGCATGTTTAGAAGAAGCGGAGGAACCAACTACACTGCAGCATTTTCATCGGACGTTAATTTACTAATATAAAATATGAAGACCATATTATACGACCATGCCCATATATATGAAATCATGTCTCATTATTTCCTTTATCTAATTTTTACCTAAATTCATTGCCTGTCAAAGATTTTGGCAATTAGATTTGCTTTGCTGATCATTACATTATTTTAGATTGATCAAGTTTGGAAATAACGTTTTAATATTGAATAGGTATTCATTTGTATCTTTAATGAAGTGGTTTGTAAATATCTTAATGAATCTCGTAAAGATTTGTAGTTTGATTTGAACTTAACCCTTCATTGCATGATTTTTCCAATTTGTTTTAAAATAAATCAGATTGATGTAATTTATGCTCTAGATTAAAGGAAAAATATTAAAAAAAATCCTTGTATAAATAAGAATTTGAAATATTTAAAAAACAGTGATGAAAATTTACATGATTATGCATTGTTACATATATAGCTCAGTACTAAATAAGTCAAAATATTGCTTACTTATTCTCCTTTATTCTAAATGATAATTTAAAAAACAATTATTAGTTTTATTCAAGCACAAATTAACTCCACATTGATTACACGAAATTGTGGAATAGCCTTTACATTTGGGAAATTTACACCGAAGTGACCTTTCTTTTTTTTAAATGTAATTTTTCTTCTAGTAGACTGGTACTAGGGTTTTGTTGTACACAATAGTCATTTACAAAGTTGCCAGCAACAACAAATTTAAAGTTTACAGTTTTTGAGTACCTTTTTTTCTTCACTAAATGTTATTATTGAAATTTCCATCATCATGCAAAGAAGGGTTAAGTCAAAATACAGTAGGTACACTCAGTACATCAATTCATTTAGAATTGGCATTCCTTTTAAAATCATTTGTAATTTGTGCCGTGTGGTTCCCGGCACCAGTACAAAAAAAATTAAAGTAAAGAATAAAATTTTTGGATTCAAATTTAAATGTTTATGATTTGTATTAATTATCTTTGAATAGTTGCAATGGAGGCTTCGTATAATTTTTAATGATAAAATTGTTATCTGAATGTTTCGGTCCAAAAATTATAGAGTCAAATTTCTCTTACGCAGACTGTAACATTACCTTATACTGTAAACCTACTATACAGACATAGATCTAGTAACTGGACATCTTATAGCTGATGATATGTAAGAAGTGTCTGAATCCCTTACGGGTTACACAGAGTCAACAATCAGCTTATAGCAACCAAAACGATGAAATTGAGATTCAAATAGTGATAGGTTGCTAGACTATCGCTTAAAAAAATAATAATACACATACACATGGTCACGTCTATATCCCTTGCGGGGTAGAAAGAGCCAATAGGCCTGAAAAGACTCAATGGCCACGTTTAGCTATTTAGCTTAATGATAGAATTGAGATTCAAGTAGTGATAGGTTGCTCGCCCATCGCCTAAAAAAGAATCCCAAGTTTGTAAGCCTATCCCTTAAAAAAAATAATGATTTCGTAAATAGCAATTCAGGGATACGCTGATAAACTTGAAATTCCTCTTGTAGACGATGGGCCAGCAACCTGTCACTATTTGAATCTCAATTTCATCATAAAGCCATACAGCTGAATGTGGCCTTTCAGTCTTTGCGAAACTGTTGGCTTTGTCTACCCCAGAAGGGATACAGACGTTACTATATGTATGTATGTAAATTAAAGATCTTACAAACGTTCAAAATAAAGCCTTGCGTAATAATAATTACAAAGAAAAAAAAGTCAGTAAATTGTTCACATGCATTAAACGTTTAGCCGAATCTGTAATTTGTAACATTTGCATTCTGCTCGTCTCTTGAATTCTTTGCAACAACCCATTGAAAGTACAGAGATAAAGTTTTGTTTATACAGTCCTAACGTTATTTTCTTCCTGATCTGCTCAAGACTAAAATCAAGAATTGAAAACGTCATTGGTACGATCTGCGTGTTGACGGTGTTGGATATTTTGAATCGTGTGGTTCTTGGCACCATACAAAAAAGAGAATGGACCACTCCACTCCGTCGCATGGATGTCATAAAAGGCGGCTAACGGACAGGCTAATAAACTTGGGATTATTCTTTTAGGCGATAGCCTAGAAACCTGTCATTATTTGAATCTCAATTCTATTATTAAGCCAAACAGCTGAACGTGGCCTATCAGTCTTTTTAAGACTGTCGGCTCTGTCTACCCCGCAAGGGATATAGACGTGATTATATGTATGTGTGTAGGAATCATAATTGTTTTTCAAGATATCCACAATCCATGCTTAGTATTATAAATGTGAAAGTTTGTTTATTTGTCCATATTTAGATCAAAACCACTAAACAGATCTCCATGAATTTTTACTTATGTATGGTATGGTGAGAAGATCATGGGGTATATTTTAAACGGGCGGAACCGCTGGCTGCTGCTTCAATGTTCAAATAAGATAAAGATTAAAAATTAAATATAATACGTAACTATTTTTCAAGTATAGCTGGTTTACCTGATATAACTTTTTTTGCATACGCCATTTTTTGTACGTCTTTTATATAACCATCAAGTAAAAAAATCCCAAGGAGAGATGGATTACGTTTAGCTGTTAAATTTTAGTCTTAACAAGACTTTGCTCTGCCTACCCTGCAAGGGATATAGACGTGATTGTAAGTAAGTAAGAGATGGGATGCTATTTTTTTCAAAACAGCAAATTTTTAAATTAAATAAAAACGTCCGGACCCTTGTTTCTGTAACGTCGTCATTTTGTATCAATGTTACGACTTACATTACGTGTAATCAACGGAACGATTTTCGCTACGGTCTTTAATGAAGAGCAATCATTTGCGTCCAAACCGTCTGAATCATTCATTTATATTATGTCCTCAAATTACATGGAATGATGTCTTTATGCAGTCTTGTTGTGTGACAAACTATACTTTGCTGTAACATTAATTGTGACCAAGCCTTGCACATATTTGATACATACATATAATCACATCTATATCCCTTGCGGGGTAGACAGAGCCAACAGTCTTGAAAAGACTTATAGGCCACGTTCAGCTCATTGGATAGAATTGAGATTCAAATAGTGACAGGTTGCCAGCCCATAGCCTAAAAGAAGAATCCGAAATTTTATAAACTTGGGATTCTTCTTTCAGGCCTATCCCTTAGTCACCTTCTACGACATCCATAGGAAAGAGCTGGAATGGTCCTATTCGTTTTTCTATTGGTGCCGGG
Source organism: Amyelois transitella (assembly GCF_032362555.1). Lineage (NCBI taxonomy): Eukaryota > Metazoa > Arthropoda > Insecta > Lepidoptera > Pyralidae > Amyelois > Amyelois transitella. The sequence continues at coordinate 11,880,351 of NC_083509.1, forward strand.
AACCACATGGCATAAGGTTAATGTAGTACCATTAGGAATAAAGACGTCATATCTACAATCATGTTTGTGTACTAAAAATTCACATTACGAGCACAAAATTTCAATGGAATGCGCAAAAAAATCACGCGTCCGAATTACGCGAAATCTCTCCACATAAAATATACACTTGTAAAATTTAATACGCGCGTGCGATAATTTTTGTTATTATACTGGCCATATTGCAGGCAGACGATGCAACCGTTGTGTGCACCTGTTTATATTTACTGCATATAATTTGTATGCAACCCTTTCTTGTAATACTTTCAACCGACAACTGTAGCCAGGTTAACGATCTTGCATTTTTTATTAGAAATTGATGGTTTGTTCCCATTCAGTCACACCTCGATCTGTAACACTGTTACTCAATGGGAAATAAATTCCCGTTGTGTAGCAGTGGTGCACATTGCAACTATCGTTTTCCCAATGAGTAACACTGTGACACAATGGCACTTTGTATTCCCGATCAGTAACACTGGTTAAGAATATTTTTTATAAAAGCATTTCTAATGTTTGTTTAATTCGTTTTTAATTGAAAAAGAATAAGACATGTAACGAATTAGTGAATATGAAATGAAAAACATTAGCGAATGGCGGCTTTTTGATAAAATAAGTAACCAATGGGCAAAGGGCAAAACAAACCAATACTTACTAAGAAATCATGTTTCATTGATACATAAAGGGAAAATGTATCAATGAAACATGATATCTTAGCTAGAAGTAGTTACATTTTCCATTCTAGTTATATAATATACGCTGAATTTATTTTTTGGTGGCTTTTCCGCCGCTATTCGCTAATGTTTTCATTGTTTATTAAGTGACGTCATTTACATACTTGAATTACTTGAACCCGGCGCCAGCTCACTTGCGGCGTATTTCAAAGCACAATTGAAACAATAGTTTTCGTGGAACTGGATGGCCAAAAAGAGATAAGATCGAAGACTACAATGTATGTATTTTATACACTAATTCGTTACATGTCTTATTCTTTTTCAATTAAGAACTAATTAAACAAACATTAGAAATGCTTTTATAAAAAATATTCTTAACCAGTGTTACTGATCGGGAATACAAAGTGCCACTGTGTAACAGTGTTACTCATTGGGAAAACGATAGTTGCAATGTGTACCACTGCTACACAACGGGAATTTTTTCCCATTGAGTAACAGTGTTACAGATCGAGGTGTGACTGAATGGGAACAAACCAAATTGATTACTTACAAAGCTTATTCGATTGGCTAATTAGATGGTACTAGTTACAGTAATAATTGTGAATGTCGTCGACTACAAAGGAATAAGTTGTTTATTTTTAATAGTAGTTTTTTTTTTGTTAATTTTATCATTAAGCAACTTAAAGTGGCCTTTCAATCTTGTCAAGACTGTTGACTCTGTCTACCCCACAAGGGATGGAGACGTGATTATATGTATATATGAAAGTACCGTCAATCGAAAAGTCAATAAAGCAGTCATGATTAGGGGTTTTCAACAATTTTCATGTCATGTCATGACAAAATCATCACATTATATTTTTAAATTTGTGTCAGTCAGTCAGTGCAGAAGGAGCGGTAACAAACTGCACTGCAGCATTTTCTTCAACAACGTCAACTTCCCAACTATCCAAACTTAGAATAGAAATGTGGACGAGAGAGTACATTGTTCAGATTGATTTATTTATTTGAGATTTTATAAAGAAAGATGAGAAATGTATTTTTATCAATTAAGGCTCTATTTAATTTAGAGTTAAGATACATATATAATGTTCTTTCGCCTTACCTCACCTTTGGGTCTTACAACCTCCACAGCTGTAAACATTTTCATTATTAAAAGAGAAAATGATTTAAAAAATATCTTTGTCATTGTGTTATTTCAATTTATAATCATCCCAATGATTAAAGTTCCCATTACTGACAGGCCGCTCACGACTGTATCCGATTAAAAGTAAATAACATGTGTACGTTGAAAACAGAGTAGTTCGATGCTATAGAGCCAAAGAGATGTATGACTGCATACATACAAACATTGATTTATCACGAGGCAAGGTATGGATGTCCACTGAATACGATTCTTACATATCTTCTTCCCTTTACGCTAGTTATTCATTCACACACTCTATTTAAACATTTCTGATAAACCTTATGAAAGCTTATGAACTACATACAAACTTATAATCATAAACGTTTTCCACTGAGCCAAGGTCTGGATTTTTGATTTAGCCGATCTCATTATTGTATTCAAACATTTTTATTTACCTTTATTTACAAGAGTTCTTAACATAGTCTCATATAATTTTACCATAATAAATAATTGGCAATCTGCAAAAGAGATCAAAAGAAAGAGCAAATAATTAAGAATCAATTTTTCTTCTTTTATGTTACTGTTACAACTAGGCCGTGTGGTTCCCGGCACCAATATAAAAAATAATAGGACCACTCCATCTTTTTCCCATGGTTGCCGTAAAAGGCGACTAAGGGATAGGCTTACAAACTTGGGATTCTTTTTTTAGGCGATGGGCTAGCAACCTGTCACTATTTGAATCTCAATTCTATCATTAAGCCAAACATCAGAACGTAGCCTATCAACCTTTTTAAGACTGACTGTTGGCTCTGTCTACCCCACAAGGGATATAGACGTGACTTTATGTATGTATGTACAAATTCATCTATTTAGGTAACTTAGTTCTTCTCTTGCCGACAATTCCTGCAATCATGTTGCTTCCCCTTACCCCTTTTTGCGACAGGGCTAGTTCCTGTTCAATGAGCTTAGGGTACTGCTGACCTGATGTTTTATCAATACACCTTCGAGTTGAACAAGGCACTTCCGAGTATGTACTCCAATAATTTTCTCATAAAAAAAAAATAAAGAGTTTAAATTTATATAAGCTTGCACAAATAAAAAAATGAGTCTCCATTTTAATCTACTCTATACTGCGAGCGCGTTCGACTGTTCTTTTTCCTCCGTTCGGTAACTCATACATTTATGCATGAGTCGAACAAATTGACAAGTGGCCGCTTCATACATCGCATTTATCGGTTATTGTACACTCGCTGTTTTATAGTGTACGATGTTCATTCCTATTTTATGTCGCAAAGAATGAGCAAGTCAATTAAACAAGGACACATTTATACATACATACATAAAATCACGCCTCTTTCCCGAAAGGGTTGGCAGAGACTACTTCTTGCCACTTGCCATGATTTCTGCATACTTCCTTCGCTTCATCCACATTCATAACTCTCTTCATGCAAGCTCGGCGGTTTCGGGTACTTTTGACCTGACCCTTTACCAAGATGTCCTTAATTTGATACATGATTCGCATACATACATACATACATTAGATTAAAATAAGCGATGCGCATAAAAGGCACAGTTTCAAATCCGACCTCGCTCATGTACCAATGACCATTTTCAAAGTTATGTACATTAGTTTGAATACTAACCGATGCTCTTACGGTGAGGGAAAACATCGTGTAAAAACCTGCACTTTCAGGCAACTGGATGTGTAATCATAATCGATCCAATCTTCGCCGCTTTGTGTAAAAACCTGACTCACCCAATCCAGGAACCAAGGTCAAAGGCATATCACGGCCTCTTCTCCAGAATGGTGCATCTGGGACTAAAGCCAGGGGAAAGAAGACGAAGACATACATACATCAGGCTTCTTTTTTTGAAAGAGACTATAACTTTCCACTTACCACGATCTATGCCTATTTCTATTTATAATTTTTTTTGTGCAACCTCGTTGAATCTTAAACAATCTGCCACCAAAGTTTTAGCCTGTCAGAAATACCCAAAAAGACATACATAATAATCACGTCTTTATCTTTTACGGGGTTAACAGAGACGACAGTCTCGATAGGACTGAGAAGGTAACGTTCAGCTGTATATCATAATGATGAAATTCAGATTCAAATAGAGACATATTACTAACCCATCGCCTAAAAGAAAAATCCCAAGTGTATGAGAATTTCCCTCCTAAGAGAAGAGAGAGAAACCTGGAAGCTTGCACTAAATGAATGTGCACCTTATCCCTTAGTCGCCTAATAAAGGTTACAAATAAAAATAATTCGCAAATTTAAATTTGCATGCACGATGCTTTTAACGCATTACGTCACGTAATAAAATCCCGCTTAAAGTTACTCATTCTGTGTGTACAGAGGATCAGAAAAGTGATTTATCGATTTCGTAATAAATTCTTTTGCGACGGTATCGGCGCGCCTAGTTTGACAGCATACGTAAGCATATTGAGCCTTTCAGAATTTTCGAGCTGACTGTACTTCGGCGGGCATTACAGAGACACGAAAGAAATTATTTATGCTCTCCCGTAGGATATTATAACATAAATTTATGTTAAATTATATTTTAGTGCGCAGTGATGAATTTCTTGTTAAACCCTACACCTGCACGTGGCCTTCTAGTATTTTTAAGATAAGGCTCTGTCTTCCCCGAAAGAGATAAAGAAGTGATCGTATGTATACATATAAATACGCCTATATCTCTAACGAGATAGACGAAGCCAACAGTCTTGAAAAGACTGCAGGGCCACGTTTAGCTATGTATGACTTTACGATGGAATTGAGATTCAAATAGCGACAGCTTCTTAGCCCGTCGCCTAAAATAAGAACCTTAAGCTTATTAGCCTTTCCTTTAGTCACCTTTCACAACGGCACAACTACGGAGTGTACCTATTCAAAACTACCGGGAACCACACGGCACCAAATCTGATCAGCACGCAGTATCGAAATGGCAACTGAAAAAAACAGAGGCAAATAACACACATCGTATTCAATACGTCAACTCCACACCTGCAATGGACGGCGCAGCCGACTAATAGTCCGCCGACGTTGATAGATAGTGCGATATTTGAATAATGCTTCCATACACCCACCTTCGTTACATATTCGGATAATATCTCTCTCCTTATGACGTGTCACCTTTTAATTTCCAAGCGTATTTAGGATTATTCTTTTAGGCGATGGGTTGACAATCTGTCACTAAATAGAGTTTGATCTGGGTAAAATTTTAGAGGATATCTAAGGAACAGCGATTCTTTGAAAGTCGAAAGGCAATAATTACGTAACAATAAGTATAATGCATAAACAAAGGAGGAAAGAGATTTAAAAGAAATCGTCAAAAATAAGTTTTATTGCGAGAAAAAAAATTATGCATTTTTTCTAAAACACATGCTATTCGTACGTAAAACGTAATGCTTTTAGAAATTAACGAAAGCAAAGAACAATTAATATAACGAAGTCTATAGTAACACTCGTGTCGACTTGATAATAGCAAGGGAAATATGTGCAAAGCAACTTTCATTATGTCCATTTGCTTGCTCAGCGGACGTGAGGGCTCGCTATGGTGAATGTCACAGGAAATTTTATTTATACATACATACATACAGACATATAAACACGGGGTAGGAAGGCAACGTTCAGTTGTATGGCTTAATGATATAATTGAAATTTAAATAGTGACAGGTTGCTATGCCATCGCCTAAAAGAAGAATCCCAAGTTTATTTGCCTGTCCCTCAGTCGTCTTTTACGACACCCATGGGAACGAGATGAAGAGGTCTTCTTCTTGTTTTTATTGGTGCCAGGAACCACACAGCACGAATTTTATTATCTTTTTTACTTTATCTTGTTTTAATTTGAAAATTCCCATCTATTTTCCTTCCCGCGAGAATTTCATTTCATTTGTCAGTCAGTCATTTTATTTGTTTCCTCTTTTATATTATATAGATGATATACATATGTATATGCATGAAGTATGTACTCTAATAAAGTTATTTGCTTATTTCTTATGTATCTTCTAATAAAGTTATTTGCTTATTTCCTTAGTCACCTCTCACGGCACCTTCAGTCAACCAAACAGCTATCACGTAAACCTGTGTCATTCTCCTTTGTCATCATACATCTAAATGCATTTTAATGTATGAAAAGCATATAAATGTTTCTATGTATGAAGAAATTGCTTAATAGCAAAAAAATATCGAGTTTATGAAAGACATAAACTAAGCATCATAAGTGCCGCTGTAAAATGAAGCCAATCGTAAGATTGTTAAAATTTTACACACGTTCTACGAAAACTCGTAACTAACTCAAACATCGGGTTTACTATCGATAAACTCTCGATACATTTCAATCGTTAATTTTTGAGTTACGTACAAGTAAGTCACATTTTTATTTAACTTCGAAACGTAGTTATTATCTAACTGCGGAACATTATGTAGTATATATTCAAAAAAAAAAATTAATACATACATACATATGGTCACGTCTATATCCCTTGTGGGGTAGACAAAGGGATTCTTTTTCATGCGATGGGCTAGCAACCTGTCACTATTTGGATCTCAATTCTATCATTAAGCCAAATAGCTGAACGTGGCCGATCAGTCTTTTCAAGACTGTTGGCTCTGTCTTCCCCACAAGGGATATAGACGTGACCATATGTATGCATGTATTAATTTATTTATTTAAAAAAAGAAATTCGTCGTTGCAAGCCCGCCCCGCTCTCGCGTGTAGAATTCGCGTGACTGCTGCCTTTATGCGTTTCATACACTGTAACCTACATACGACAAGTAGGCTTTTGTTGGTAAGCGATTTCATAGTAAATAAATTAGACGTGAGTCTTGTCAAGACTATTGGCTTTGTCTACCCCGCAAGGGATATAGACGCGATACTGTGTATGTATTTACATACTAGGGATTTACATCCCTAGGCAAAGGAACCCACAAATCAAATTTCAAATCACTAAAGTAAGCGGGCTTGGGCTGTGCCTTGTAGCAGTTAATCATTATTGTGTCTTCTTTGCTAGGTTTTTTTTTTAAAGATAGTAATTATTGTCTATCTTAAATCTCATATCGGTAAATTATAGAACTGTATTTTAAATACGAAAGCATTTATGTACAATTATCCTGTCCCTTATTCTTAGTATTTTTTTTTTCAAATTTCACAAATTGTTCTCTTTTTGCCAATCTACAAACTAATCGCACAAAATGAAAAGAAAAAAAAATCATCTATTGGCCAGCATCCAATTGAAAAAGTCCTACGTTCTAGTTCTTTTCAAATTCAAATTTGAATGGACAACATCGAACGACAACACTGGCCGTGAATACTGACGCGAATCGATGAATTCGATGTATCGATTGTCGAATAGGCTTACTATAAGTCTCTTGCACAACACTTTCATTTAAAATTTTAAAAAGTTATATATCGAATCGCAATGAGATCGGAGGTAACGCACGATATGATAACTTTCACATATGTTTTTTTTTGCGGGGATATCAGAGTCAAAAGTCTCGAAAAGAGCTTGATGATTTATTTAAGTGTGACTTAAAGATTTATTATTTTAAGATGATTCATTCTCTTTAGAAAATTTTACACATTGCTGTCAGTTCAAATTACATACCTATATCATAACATAACATATAATCACGTCTATACATGGATATAACCTTGCAGGGTAGACAGAACCAAAAGTCATCAAAAGACTGAAAGGCCACGTTCAACTGTTTGGCTTAATGATAGTAGTTTAAATACCAGTTTTGAATGACTGCATTCAAAGATAGAGAGAGAAAGAATGAAAAAAATACCTATCGCTATCAGTTCAAATAACGGTATTCAAAAGGACTGCTTTTAAAGCTACAATACATATAAGATTTGATGTAGCAACTACAAGTGAAACCAAACTTTCACCAACAAATCATAAGGTAATAATTCTACAGCGCGAAAATCTAGCATTAGCTTAAACTATAGCCGTCAACGATCAAATTAGACTCTAAGCGCTCACGCGAAGCGAGAATTCACTAAATATCACTCGATTTGATCGAATTGCATCTTACCACGTACCGATTACAATCTATAATCGAATGCATTCTAGAATCGAGTTGGCCGTAAATTTGAAGGGGCACTTGCCTTTTCAAAACCGAATCGGAATGTTGGAGAGTGGAGTTCAAATTTAGAAATCGGTTGAAATATGCCGGATAGAATTTCCATCAGTCCTTATTTATATAAAGATAGAGTTGTAAATGGGTGAGACTATTTTTATCTGTGGAATCTTGTAGTTTTTATCTGGCTTTTGGCCCAACTGTACTTCAGTGCGTCTGGGCTAATATTTGGATTTTATATTCCATGGGTGGGCACTTTTCAAGTGTGAAATGCAAACGTTTTAGGAGATCGGTAGGATAAAATAAATGTTCAAACCTTTTCTGCATATATTCATACATACATATGGTCACGTCTTTATCCCTTCTAAGCTAGACAGAGCCAACAGTCTTGAAAAGACTGAATGGCCACGTTCAGCTATTTGGCTTAATGATAGAATTGAGATTCAAATAGTGACAGGTTGCTAACCCATCGTCTAAAAAAAGAATCCCAAGTTTGTAAGCCTATCCCTTAGTCGCCTTTTACGACATTCATGTGAAAGAGTTGGTAGTGCTTCTAAAGAACTATACTGAAAACACTGTAACAAAATTCTTTTTTCAAAAAAAATTTAAAATTTTTATTCATTATTATAGGATACTTCATATCGCTAAATAGTCGTCAAAACGTTTACTTTCACAACATTGGTTGACGTCAAATTTTCTCCAATGCATCCTCATAACACACTGTCAAAGAAAATTAACAGGGCCCATATAGCAACCTTGTATCATCACACTCGTTTTCCACATAATTACGGTCATAAGTTAAGATAGTACGCTTTATTATACAGGAACCGGCTTTATTAACTCGTCGCATTTGTCTTATATCATATCTTATCGTTTGCTCGACTCCTGTTCTGCAAGCTTAATAGCAGTGTAAATGTAGACTCTATGAACAAGGAATAAGGTTCCCGTTATTCTGACGCGTATGGTATGGTATAATCTCGGTATCCTGTTTTCTGCAATGATTACAACAACATGTTTTGCGTTCATTTCTGTTTTAGTTTTGATTAGCTGCTTTTTAAACCTCAGTGACCCAGTAATGAATACTAAAACTAATGTTTATAAATTACAAAAAAAGTAGGTTTTCCATTTGACTAAATGAACATTTCCATTGAGATATGGATCAAGAGGTCACGGCAAATGTACCGTGAACCGACGAGCTTGCATCAAATAAGGGGTCATCAAATAAGGCAGATGAAGCGAAAACAGTATGCAGAGATCGTGACTAATGAAAAGACGTAGTGTCTAACTACCCTTTTGTGAAAGAGGTTAAATTTTATGTACCTACTTAGTTGTAAAGTAAAGAAATTAAAAAAAGAAATTGCTAAGTCAATATAATCCCCAATCTTAAAGTCACATCCTTGTTTAGACAAAGAGTTTGAAGACTTTAGATGTATCAGCGGTTTTCTCAGAGGATAGGTCGCGCATGCGTTGTAAATTATGACCGCTGAACCGTCTATCTGGCGCAGAACAAATGTTCTGACTAGTACATGGAGTTACGAAGGAGATGACTTTCCATTATTTGCAGTTTGTGACAAAATTCATAGCCAAAGTCAATAAATCACCCCAGTCAACACAACCTACCTACATTATCGGACCATGGAGTTCCATACAGGTTCCCTTCATATGCGGTCGGCTGTACAAAGAGAAATAGCCGGTAAGAAATAGTAGTAGAAGGTAGAAGTATCCCAAAGCGTAATAATTTACATACATATATAGAATCCCTCGCGGGGTAGACCGAGCCAACAGTCTTAATAATACAGATGGGCCACGTTCAGTGCCGTGTGGTTCCCGGCACCAATAGAAATAAGAATAGGACCACTCCATCTCTTTCCTATGGATATCGTAAAAGGCGACTAAAACTTATAAACTTGGGATTTTTCATTTAGGCGACAGGCCAGCTACCTGCCACTATTTGAATACTAATTCTATCACTAAGCCAAACAGCTGAACGTGGCCTATCAGTTTTTTCAAGACTGTTGGCTCTGTCTTCCCCTGTCTAAGGGATATAGACATGATTTCATGGTAGATAATTTCAAATCGTACACGATGCCACATCCAAACAGAGATAGTATACAGATCCATTTATTAAGGAGAAACAAAGCATAACTGTGCCTGTTCTAGCGGGCGTATAAATCTGTGTATTTTGTGCCTACGCCGCGGGGCGATTCGCTTCAAACACGTACTTACAGCGATGGTTGATTAATTTGCAACTGTGAAATTAGCATTCACTTGGACTATGTTACGGGTGGGAAATGTTTCGTCATTTTGAATTTGGAAGCGAGATAATAATTAAAAAAACAACTAACTTACAGAAAATGTTGATTCAAGATAAAACAATCTTTGATTAATACCAACAAAATACGTGTGAAAAATATAACCATTTGGGTAACAAGTCAATTATTTGAAAACGTAATAAGAGAATTAAAGTTATAGGTTAAATTTAGAACTGAATTTATAGTCACTTTACGAACATAAATATCATCTTCCTTTTTCAAGTTATACTTTTTTTTACATCATTGGAAAGTCACAAATTTCTGTTATTTTTTTATTCCCAAGAAAGCAAAGCCCTAAAAACAGCACCTTTCAATACAAGACATGTATTCCACAGGCCATAGTCCAGTAAGACCCCGAATGAGGGTTCAGCGCGATTTAAAAATGTATCAAATGCAGCGAATAAGAAAATAATGAAGTCCAAGAGACAGTTGTAGAAGTAATTATAAAAAAATATATATTTATGTTTATCACCTTATCATTAACCCGTTTGTGTATATGTTTTACTATTTGAAAATAATGTGAAATTTTAAATTAATTTTCGAGGGGTTCGTAACATACATTTACTGTAAATTTATGGTGCAAAATTATTAATCATCTTCTTATTAAGGAATTCGTATAGTTCGTAGGAATTCGTGACAGTCAAAAGTGCGCTTCTGTGAACCGAAAATCTTGTAGTTGCTACGTGATCGCAATATGCAAAATTTCGCAGAAATATATTTAGAATGGACAGGAAAAAATAAAACATAATATTTTGAGTTCATATTGGTTCTTTCGACCACAATGTAATAAAGATCAAAAGGATAAATACATTTCAATTGAATAATTTGAAGACTACATATCATTTTAACCACAACTAAAGTATTTATGTATGTGATTATAAATTATAATATAATTTGTAATAGATAAAGTTATTTACTAAAATTAATTTCACCCAACACAAAACAGAATTAGCTCTTGCGTGCTTCCCCAAATATATTACTATCTCCAAGCCTATATGCACTGGACTTATACACACTGAAACAACTATAACCTATAAAAACAGAGTGTTTTGGGGCGCTACGATTTACTACCTTTCAAGTAGCCGGCTAATAGACGTATATTGTTTGGCGGTCCAATTTACTGTCTATATTTCTTTTGTTTTCGACGATTTAGAGCCAGGTATTCAGTGGATCGACCTTTTTAGTGCTTTTTAGGTGCGATTACGATTTTTATGGGCATTGTCAGTGGTGAGGTCTTATAAACGCTAGTTTTGGCGCTGGGAGCTGGCTTAAGGTCTAAGTGTGGGTTGAAACATGATTACTTTAGTGATGTGTATGTGTCTCGAGCGCATTATAAACTATGTAGGTATGCGAGAAATATGACTCTTGTTGCTTGTGCGGACTTAGCGGCGTGACGTGCCGAATAAAGTGCTATCTATTTCATTCAGTGTTATCATTTCTACAACACCAAAAATCCTAAATGTCAAATCTGGGTTCGAGCAAAACTTTTGTTGCACTATAAATATTTCAGGCTATGTTGCGCATGGCCTGGCATGTATGGCATTAAATTGGCTAGAAAAAAAAATAGAACTGATGAAATTATTATATCTAAATTTCTATACCCTAAAATCGTTTTGGTGTAAATTGCACTATAGACTTGGTTAAAGTACCTATACGTCAAATTTTAACTAAAAAACGACTATAACAACCTAATGTTCCTTATCTGATCATGAGAGTAATTAACAAACATTTTGCCTTTTCTTCGTCTGTCCTGTAGGTGATATGCAAGTAAGTTAAATAATAAAGTTAACGAACCTCTTATACCACAAGGAAACACATTTACAAAAGGATTATATATAAAAAAAGGCTACACTTAAACTATGAACTCCATTCGTTCAACACATGACTTGTTTAAGTAAACAGTTACTGTACAAATAAAAGTTATCAAAAAAGCGGCCATATTAAAATATACCAAGCCAGCTTTCCTGAGACCAAATATAAAAATTACAGAAAGGATTCCACTAAATAGTTTCAATTTCTTTTTTAAATGTCAGTGTGTTTTGTGACGAGATGTGTTTTAATTAATTTAATCTCAAATTTAGTTTGCCTAGGATTAAGTGATACCCATGTAGCTATTAGTCTCGGAGTCAAGTATTATCAAAATTCTTTTTTTTTTATTTAGTGATAACAAAAAAACTTACAAATCCTTTTATAACGCAAGTTCTCAAAGCCAGTTACCTAATAGTTTTTTGTTTTTTTTTTTTTTAATAAAAGATAACACTATATTTTGTATCCTCTTTATTTTATTTCGAGACAGAACGAGAAACCTCTGAGAAAAGGATTAAGACTTAAATAAATATTTATGCCGCGGAACAGATTAAAGTGTCACTCCGGCCGGAGAAGTGGCGTAACCGACGTTTTTAAGAAAACGGAAATTATTTTAGTTTTAATCCGGAGTCATTATTTTCTTGTAATTTTTAAGTTTAAATATATTATATACTTTCTATTACTCTTGTTTGTCGGTGACTCCGGATGTCCCGGGTTCGAATCCCCGATGTGTTACATCACAACGTTTGAAAGTTTTACAAAATTTATGCAGCTAATTTTTGTCGTTTCAACGAGCGTAATTTTCAGCTTCTTGCGTGAGTAATTTTAGTTTTGATATTATAACAAAGGTAACAACAATTTTAAGTGAAATAATAATTAAAAAAAAACATTAAAACAAACCAACATTCAACAATCATTTAAAATATTTATTTTTCTACTTACACACTTTTAGAATAGCGACGTTGAATAAAAAATATCACATGTTGAATACTCCGGCTACAAATGACACTGTCTCACTTTCTGATAAACGAAATTACTTTTTAATGAAAAAAATGCGTTTGTTTTTAGATAATTCCGAGTGAGCATGAGCGATTACTGTTAATGTCTTTATAAATGCGTGCGCGGTAGGTGGTATAGGTCATTTTGAAAATTGTTTTTTTTTTAAATATGTTGACTTATCATTTTGTTGATTGACTAAGGCTCGATGAAATGTTACGAGTAGTGTTGAAATTGAAATCTTGTTGGGGCTGAATCAAAATTGTTTTAATGCTAAAGTTATTTTTTTTTTATTTTTAAATACATACATATTTTCACGTCTATATCCTTTGTAGGGTTGACAGAGCCAACAGATTTGCAAAGAGGCCACGTTTAGCGGTTCGTCTTAAGGTGGAATTGAGATTCGAACAGTGAGAGCTTTCTAGCCTCGCCTCGCCTACAAAAAGAATAGAATCTGTCTGCCCCGCTAGGGATATAGACGTGATCATATGTAATGTAATTTATTCCGAGAAAGATGCATTATTTCATGTTTTGTGTATTTTTATTTCCAAATTTACAATATCAATTTTCAACCAATCATAACGCGTTGCAACATTGAGCGCCTCATTCCATTGGCCAATACGCTCGTTCTCTCAATTTATTGCCCCACGTTGAATTATTTAGTTTTGCCGGCAATATTTCTGCTTTTGAGTGGCAATTAAATTGGGATTCAATCGGTGATTGCGACTGCGCATTCCGAATCTATCGGTATAAAAAAAAATTGAAATGTAATTTTATTACTGCGAGTACGAATGACTTGCGTATTGTTGTTTTTGGTGTGGTTTGAGGAACTGTAGAATAGGACTTTACAAGTCAAGTTAGTGCTTATAGCATTCTCTTCCAGTTAAAGTCAAGTTTATTCGTGACAAACAAAAAATTTTAATCATAATTTTTGTTTAATATTACCTACTAGCACGGATACATACAAATTTAAATTTAAAATTTTTATTCATTACCATAGTACACTTTATATCACTTAATAATTGTCATCATTTGGTTTCACAACATTGGTTGACGTCAAATAAATTACTTAAAACTAAGTTTACTGCCTCATCCAAAGCGTCAGTGCAGAAAAAGGGGTAACAAACTGCACTGCAGCATTTTCTTAAACAACGTCAACTTCACAACTTTTCAAACTTAGAATAGAAATGTGGACGAGAGGAAACATTGTTCAGATTAATTGATTTATATGAGATTTTTATAATTAAAAAAATATATATTTTTACTTTTATGCATTGGCAATCTTAATTAGATTTATGTACAAAGGGTACTGAATTTTCATTAAAATCTCAGGCTCAAATTGAAGTACAATTCTTTATGTGTATGTACAATTCTTATTCTTATTATGTGCCAAGCTTAATACCTAATCTATACTAATATTATAAAGCTGAAGAGTTTGTTTGTTTGAACGCGCTAATCTCAGAAACTACTGGTGCGAATTGAAAAATTATTTTTGTATTGAATAGACCATTTATCGAGGAAGGCTTTAGGCTATATAACATCACGCTGCAACTTTTAGGAGCGATGAAATAATTGAAAATGTGAAAAAAAAAACGGGGAAAATTATTCATCCTTGAGGGCTTCAATGATCCCTAAAATAACTAACGCGGACGAAGTCGCGGGCACTGCTAATGGTTTGATATGTGGGTGGGACAAAAATTGAATTAAGTAAGAACTACTAACAGCTATAGTCATTGATGAATGGTCCCCACCCCCCCTACTGAACGATGACGGCAATTAGACCTGATAATTACTAGACTAAGATTGATGCGGCTCGGGAGATTGATAGCCGTCAGATTGGTTGTAAAGTGTGGCGTTATTGGACGAAAGGGTCTTAGATTTTGGATAAGAAAATGACATAAAGATTGAATCTGTTGTAGACAACGTTATTTTTATAAAGGCTATGTCGGTAACAAGAATTTATTTACTTGCTCTCTTTCCACAAATTTAATACTTTAGAAATAAATAAAATAATAATTACAAAAAAAAAAAAAATTGATCTCATAAAAATGCTTTAAAAATAAAACTCAACTATTTATTTTACTAATGTAAAATGTTATGAGTTCCATGTAATACCCAGTCAGTTAATTTATTTAGTCCCAAGTAAAGATTCAAATTAAAAATATTTATTATTTTTTATGGGACATTACAAACATTACTTTGTAATTTGGTTTCACAACATTGATTGACGTCGAATAAATTACTCAAAACTAAGTTTACTGCCGCTTCCAAAGCTTCAGTGCAGGAGAAGCAACAAACTGCACTGTAGCATTTTCTTCAATAACATCAATTATCCAAACTTGAAATCTTCTGATTTAAATTATAATGTAAGTTATTATAATATCAATATTGAAAATTTTTACGTTTGAAATAAAAAGATCTCATTATATTTACCACAGTGAAAAATTGATTACCTTTGTAATTTTTTCCTTCCTCCATAATTGGATCATTCCATAACTTGCATCACTTTTGGGA
Organism: Amyelois transitella; assembly: GCF_032362555.1. NCBI lineage: Eukaryota > Metazoa > Arthropoda > Insecta > Lepidoptera > Pyralidae > Amyelois > Amyelois transitella. The sequence continues at coordinate 11,895,898 of NC_083509.1, forward strand.
CATTGATTATAGTACCTACATACATACATACATATGGTCACGTCTATATCCCTTGCGGGGTAGACAGAGCCAACAGTCTTGAAAAGACTCAATGGCCATGTTCAGCAGCTCAGCTCAGCTATTTGGCTATTGACCTGCAAATTAATCAAATTATCTTCCACTAAGAATTTTTTTTAGAAATTAGCTGGCAACTTGCCGTTGACATTTGACGAAGAATTTAAAAAAAATTGGAAACACCTACAAACACATAGTCACGACTAAAAAGCAAAAGCAGAATCTACATTTTGAACACGTAAATAGACAAATGTTTCACAACGAAACTGCTACTATCGAAGCCTATGAGGGAAAAATAGGGAATGCAAACAACAAACTTTTGAACGTAACTGTACCTCAAACTGCAAACGAACATCGACTTTAATACAAAGACATAAAGACCAAAATCACTCAGCCAAATAGATTAGTTTGGAAATCGTTCGGATTTTAAACGGCTTTTGGACTACGGCCCTTCGTATACTTGATACCTTTTATTCCGTTGCTATAGAATTAGGCGTATAAAACGCCTAAAAAGGGGTTCGATGAAGATCTATCTCGGACGTAAATCTTTACTAAACGAGCTGGTACGGATCCTATACTGGATTGAGTTAGTTTGTAATGCTTTTCTAGTTTCGGAGTCGTTTTATGGTACCGTTCCTTTTTTAACCGCCTTCGAAAAGGTGGTTCTCAGTTTCACATGTACGTATGTTTCTATGTTTGTCGCGATTTTGATGCAGATGCAGTTTTCAGAAAAGTGTTTGTCACACGTTACCGAAGGTTTTGTAAATTTAACCGACTTGGAAAAAGGAAGATATCGTTTGGAGGCGGTTTTCTTTCCCTCACCGTAAGATCATACAACGAGATAGACAGATATATATTTTCACTATATGTAAGACTTGTTAAGAGTAATCTTGACCTGATCTTTCACCAATACGCCTCATTTAAGGTCTTGGCTTTGGGCTTTTATGCATGATAATCTTTACTAATATTATAAAGCTGAAGAGTTTGTTTGTTTGTTTGAACGCGCTAATCTCAGGAACTACTGGTTCGAATTGAAAAATTATTTTTGTGTTGAATAGACAATTTATCGAGGAAGGCTTTTTAAAACATCTCGCTGCAACTATAAGGAGCAGAGAAATAATGGAAAATTTGAAAAAAAATACGGGGAAAATAATTCTTCCTTGAGGGCTTCAATGACGCCCAAAATAACTATTCCACGCGGACGAAGTCGCGGGCACAGCTAGTAGTAAGATAAAGTCAAATTTGGATGCAGTGCTCACAGTAAACGCCCAACATGTATGATACAAATTGTTACAAGTTATTTTTACCCCAAAAACTAGTTCTAACAATAAATATTCCCTCCGAGTTCTCGTATGGAAATGACCTTTAGTTCGGCCATTAATGTGACACGCAAAGTTTGTAAAGGTCAAATTTACGAGGTACAAACTATATGGGAGTGGAACCTTCATAAACAACCCGGTTTATACGAACCAGTAATGATTCCAATAAGTCTCGAATTTCAGAAGATGTTTTTGGGGTTTAAGCGTCAGATTTTCGGGGTGTAACGAATTTATTGTAATAATACACCAACCAATTATTATTAACTCCTGCCTCCGTAGCAAGGCACGCGCGACGCCGGTATTATCGCGCGAATTACATTGACACTTTATACTGACATTTTATATATAAAATTCCCGTGTCACAATGTTCGTTCCCGTACTCCGAAATGGCTTGACCGATTCTCATGAAATTTTGTGAGCATATTGAATAGGTCTGAGAATTGGCCAACATCTATTTTTCAGACCCCTTAGTGATAAGAATTGTATACCCCTAACATTTATTTTTTTGACTAGAAATTGCTTAAAAATTATTTATATGGCAAAACAACGTTTTCAGCTGACTATAAAATTCAACGTCACCACGCGGGCAGAACCCAAAAAATATATACATTTAGATGTAAAACCGACTTATGTGATAAATAAGTTAAAGATATCAATTTAAGGCGGTCAGAGTTTAACCAAAAAAAAAAAAACACGACACCAGAATTTCGTTAAAAAACAAAGACCACCAAAAATATTGAAGCATAACACAATATGTAAATACATTGGGTCACTTCCCGATTGAGAAATTAATTATCTGTCGAATGTGCTGCCATCTGGCGCATCAATATTCAATCCGATTGGGACCCATAGGGACTGCGGTCTGTTCCAGTGTAAATTGAGCCGTGCTCGCCAACTGCATAGGCAATCTCAGGGTTCATTTACGCTGGACGCGTTCAATTTACTGAATATTTCGTATTATTAGGCAGGTTTATTATAACAGTGTGACAGTGTGGGTCAGATAATGGAAGTTTTTAGTTAAATGCGTTTTACGAAATGTCTCATCTAGTTAGTGCTGTGGTTATTCCAGCGGTGAGGCGCATTTGAGTATTTGTTTCATTATTGCATACATACTACATACATATGGTCACGTCTATATCCTTTGCGGGGTATACAGAGCCAACAGTCTTGAAAAGACTGAAAGGCCACGTTCAGCTATTTGACTTAATGATAGAATTGAGATTCATATAAAGTGACATGTTGCTAGCCCATCGCCTAAAAAAGAATCCCAAGTTTGTAAGCCTATCCCTTAGTCGCCTTTTACGACGTCCATGGGAAAGTGATGGAGTGGTCCTATTCTTTTTTGTATCGGTGTCAGGAACCACACGATTTCATTATTGATTTGTGATTAATTTATTAGCTAATTAGTGAATTTAATTATCAATAGGTACGCTAATCTGATAAGTTCCCCGATGTAATTGGTTAGGTATTAAGGTTACTTAGTAACGAGAGAATACATACATACATATAATCACGTCTAAATCCCTTTGGGGGGTAGACAGAGCGAACAGTCTTGATAAGACTGATGTGCCGTGTGGTTCCCGGCACCAATACAAAGAAGAATAAGACCCCTCCATCTCTTTCCCATGGATGTCGTAAAAGGCGACTAAGGGATAAGCTAGCAACCTGTCACTATTCGAATCTCAATTCTATTATCAAGCCAAAAAGCTGAACGAGAGAATATTAAAGGAATATTAGTTAAATTGCATCAAGAATGTTTCTATGCAGGCATTCGGACGATAAATCTCGAAAGCATACCTTTTTTAAACGTGGAATTGAATATCTTTTGCTTCATGCAATTTATATAATTTTTTTTAATGCCATTTGACAAAAAAATAATAGATCATCACTTCAGGACCTAAGCCTACGTCTAATAATTATAAAAAAAGTTATTTATAAAAAACAAATAGATTGTTCCTTGAAAAATACAGTAGGTATAGAAGTCACTTTCAGGCGTAACAAACCTCAAAATTTGAATACAACACACATGGAAATATACAGAGACAATGCCGAGAATCAATTACCACAATTCACATATGTAAATTGACTAGAACAATGACTGACTGACTCACTCGGTGACCGATAGATGGATAAGAAGAAAATGAATAAGTGTTTCAATGTTATTTGAAAGTATTTCAATGTTTTTAGTGCCGTGTGGTTCCCGGCACCAATACAAAAAATAATAGGACCACCCCATCTCTTTCCCATAGATGTCGTAAAAGGTGACTAAGGGATAGGCTTACAAACTTGGGATTCTTTTTTTAGGCCATGGGCTAGCAAACTGTCACTATTTGAATCTCAATTCTATCATTAAGCTGAATAGCTGAACGTAGCCCATCAGTCTTTCCAAGACTGTTGACTCTGTCTACCCCACAAGGGATATGGACGCGACCATATTTTAAATATCCAGCCGGTTGCCTGTCCCCACAGGTTTCCTCACAATGTTTTCCCACCTCCCTATTCCTTTTGTAACCAAATGTGGATCCCAATTCCTTTCTGGAGAGGGTCCAATCAGCCCTAACGCCAGGACGATGATTCCTTTTTTGTCTCTCAATTCTCACCAACCAACTGCCGTGGTACCTATAACTAAAATGCCGTTATCTGACATCAGGATTTAAACCTTTTTTACCAGTAAAATAAGAAAAAAAAATCTCTTTCGAGCTGTATACGAGTATACGACTTTTTGGTACCTTTAAGTCATAAATAGGCGTTCTCATTGATGAATGGCGACAGTTTAAATTTTTACCGCAGTTTTTGACGTTTTATTTAAAACAAGGATTTGGCAGATAACGGCATTTTAGTTATACCAGGGCAGCAATTTTCTCAACTCACATATGTAGGTATCTGATTTGGGTCTGAATGGTCACATTCAGTTCTGAATGTGCCGGTTTCCCCGCGATGTTTTCTTCCCCGTATATTCCACTCATTGATTGACAATCCAGCATAGTCTGCCATGCGGCCATGCCATCAAATGATGCACACATAAGATGCAAGCTCATGCAATATGCATGCGATCAGGCCCGCTTAGAGTAAAGGCCGCCGCACACTGACCCTTCAATTTCGTATGGAGATGTGTGTAATTTGCCTAAACTGCGTTTTGTCTGGACAAGGGATAATTTCAGTTGAGGGATTAAAGTCTGTTGGTCTTTCAAGTTATCTCTTCAAAGGTTTCTACATACATAAGTAGTCAGTGAAGCGGTTAGTTGGTTTTATCATATTATTTCCAATTTAAACAGAAATATAATTTTGTACTTTTGTTAATTTATAGTGCCGTGTGGTTCCCGGTACTAATATATAAAAAGTAAAACTAATATATAAGGCGACTGAGGGTTAGATTTATAAACTTGGGTTTCTTCTTTTAGGCGATGGGCTAGCAACCTGTCACAATTTGAATCTCAATTCTATCATCACGCCTAACAGCTGAACGTGGCCCATCATTATTTCAAGACTATGGCTCTATCTATCCCGCAAGGGATATAGACGTGATTATATGAATGAACTACCTGTCCCCGCGTCTTCGTCCGCGTGGAATAGTTATTTTGGGCATCATTGAAGCCCTAAAGGATGAATAATTTTCCCCGTTTTTTTCACATTATATGTTATATAACATCACATTTAATGTGATGTTATATAAATGTGATTCAGCTTAATAATATTAGTATAGATGAAAAAAATGCAGAGCAATTTTCACCTCTTTAAAAGTGACCGAGTAGCCTTACACCTAATACGTTTCATAGCAACGCATACGGTCGTATTTTGACCGGTATTAAGACATATTGCCGCATTTTTATTCATGAAACCATTTTTATAACGCCTTCCGCGTTTTTAGGATTTCTCCGAGACCGTGTCTTGACCATCCCCCGTAATGGATGTGGATTTTTTTATATGACGTGACACCCTTTGTCTATGGTCGCGCATGATGGGAATAGTGAATGTGGTGAATGCAATCACATTTTGTGGAATATTTTGAATGAAAGGGTGGAAAGGTATTTCATTACCTTTTTTTTATTACTACTAAGGGATAGGCTTATAAACTTGGGATTGTTCTTTAAGGCGATGGTATAGCAACCTGTCACTATTTGAATCTCAATTCTATCGTCAAGCCAAAAAGCTGAACGGGACCTGTCAGTCTTTTCAAGACTGTTGGCTCTGTCTACACTGCAAGGGATGTAGACGTGATAATATAAATGTATGTTTGTTAATTTCAGTGGAGGTTTTAGTTTTGGAAAAAAATATTAACTATCTTTGTCATTATTAATTACTCCTTCATCGTGTTTCGACAAGTTTTGCTATAGTTTGGCTCCGCGGCGATATTGTACTTCCAGTACTGTCAGCAGCAATATATCTGTTTATTTAAAAGGTCTTGGATGTTTATCTATATAAGTATTTATTATAAAATATACATAGTATCGTTGAGTTAGTATCTCGTAACACAAGTCTCGAACTTACTTCGAGGCTAACTCAATCTGTGTAATTTGTTTATTTATTTATTTATCCTTTTAGCATTTTACAAGCAGTTTTACTGATTATCTGCATTTGAAATCAATTTATCTTCAAAATAGGATACAACGTATCGAATTATTACGTCAAATATTTGCTCATACATCGGTTTACACTCAAACTGATGTATGTAACTTAGAAAAGAGTCATTTGGTAAATAGCCGAAAAAGGAATTGCAACTGTCCTACCATGCGTACATCGCATTTTAATTTAACTCCTCATAAATATGACCACAGACGCTCTGGTTATAAATCCAATGTTCTTATTCATTTTACGAAATAAAAAAAAAACTTGTTTTTATACATTCTATTAATTAAAATTTTCATTCTTATTTCAATTTTAATTCATCCGTATTAAAATCTGAGTTTAAAATTATTCTGCCGACTGTACCAAACAGCAATAACCCTTTAGCAATCTTCAAACTAGTGTAGGGTCTAAAGTACCCCTTGCCATATATTATTACGCGCGTTAACCGTAGGATAACTCAATATGGGGGGCTTCTAAGCGATTTAAGATCACTCGATGGGTCTGTTAAGTTGCGCAGGCATTTCAAGGGTAAATTAATTCGAGAATCGAATCGGTTTAACTTGTAAAATTGTATTGGAGTTGGCTGTTAAGTTTTCATTATGTTTGATCAATGTTACTTTGTACCTAGTGGTTAATAGTTTAGGTATTCGGTTGCTATGCTGTTCATTTTCAAGATCACGTTGATGAAATTCTAAATTGTTTATGTATTTTTACTAATTTATGTACCTACACAGAAATCATCGAGAATGATAAATGCAATAAACAAAATAACATAAGTTCTGTTTATTGCAAAAGAAATCTCTTCCAGCAGACCCAAGATAGGAGACATGATGGAAAGACCTTGATTATATTCTTGCTGCGCAGAATTTTGGCTAGCAACTTCTTACCCGTAGTGTGGTTCCCGGCACCATCACAAAAAAGAATAGAACCACTCCATCTCTTTCCCAAGGATGTCGTAAAAGGCGATTAAGGGATAGGCTTATAAACTTGGGATTCCTCTTTTAGGCGACGGGTTAGCATCCTGTCACTATTTGAATCTCAATTCTATCTTAAAGTAAACGCTGAAGCTGAACGTGGCCTATCAGTCTTTTCAAGACTGTTGGCTCTGTTTACCCCGCAAGGGATATAGACGTGATTATATGTATGTATGTATGTATGTAGAAAATAGTCCATGAATTTTCCTTGTAATTACGCAATCGTTAAAAAAATAGTTTCATTGTATTATGGTTGTTTATCTCTCCTTACAGACGTATTAGGATTCGAATCCCGTGCCAGGAACGTGCAAACTGCCGGCGAGTGTGCGAACTGAATTCGTTATTAATGACTCATTCTCAAAATTCACATGTTTATTAAATTTCGACGACGTAAATCAAAATGAACAGAATCTTGTTAGCCCATCGCATAAAAGAAAAATAAACGTTTTAAGTTCCCGCCCTTGATTAGCTTTTACAATAGCTATGGTTCGGTCTCTGTGGCGCAGCGGTAGTACGCTTGTCTGTGACACCGGAGGTCCCGGGTTCGAATCCCGGCCAGGCATGATGAGAAAAGAACTTTTTCTGATTGGCCTGGGTCTTTGATGTTTATCTATATAAGTATTTATTATAAAATATAGTATAGTTGAGTTAGTATCTCGTAACACAAGTCTCGAACTTACTTCGAGGCTAAATAAATCAATGTAATTTGTCCCGTATATATTTATATATGATTATTCAACGTAGCTAAAACAAATGACAATTATCTTTCTACATTTTTAAGTTCTCATCTCCAACCAAAACTGAACTGAAATTAACTCCAGAGATTCCAAACGACGTAATTTAACTGCCTAAAAATAAAACTCAATCAAATCTCACGCTCTGAGACGTCCCATTAATTATGAGCCAGGTTAAAAATCGGCCCGGCGCATGCGCACGATTTGACGTATATCTTCCTGGGGAGACAGAAATGAGTTGTCAAAATCGTACAAGAAATTGGTGTTCCGTATATTTTTTAAATAAGTATATTTCTGTCAAAATTAGGTAAGGTACTCGTATTAAAGGTTTTACTTACAAAAAATATTAATTGAAAGCTAAAGTCAGTATAATTTGGAAATTCTATAATTAATATTAAGTCAAAGACCAAATAACGTCACGATCAAAACTCTCGGGTTTGCACAAAGAGTGAATGTGGATGGAGCGAAAGAAGTATGCAGAAATCGTGGCAATTGAAAAGATATAGTCTATGGAAAAAAGCGTGATTTTATCAACTTTTTTAAGAAGGACGTTATCAAAATTAATATGTTTAATTTAAACGTGCCCTGTTGCTACACAGTTGAACGTGACCTTTGAGTCTTTTTAAGACTTTTGGATCTGTCTACCCCGCAAGGATATACGCGTAATTATATGTAGGTCAAGAGTACTCAAAACCGCCGAGCTTTTATGAAGAGAGTCATGAATGTGGATGGAATCGAAGGAAGTACGCAGAGATCGTGGCAAGTGGAAAGAAGTACTCTCTGCCTACCTCTTCGGGAAAGAGGCGTGATTTTATGTATGTATGTACTACTGAACCGATTACGATGAAATTTAGTAAGTAGGTAGCTGAAAACCCAGAATAACACATACGCTACATATATTATTATTGTTTCGGAGTTCCCGCGTGCTTGCTAATCGAAAATAGATACATTTATCGCGGACGAAGTCGCGGGCGGTATGTATGTATGTATGTGCTCTGTTTTTCTTGTACTTTCTCCAGTCTTGTTTCCAGTTCTTGGAGTCGAGTCACTTCATTATTTTTCACCAGGAAATATCTGAGCTGGTTTTTCACTTGGCAATTCAACGTTATTGCTTCTTTAAATTAAAAAGAGAAATTCCACAACGGAACCCTAAGCGCAAGTGATACATTGGCCGAGAAAACATTGAAAAAATGTGTGATACATGCGCAGACGCACGCGACGCGACTGCCGATGCGCGGGTGTAATAGATTTTAATGCTCCATATTAATTTCTTCATACATTTCCTAATAACTTTCATAATGACATATACCTGTGAGAAAGAGTAACTAGTAGTAGTTACTCTTTATGTATGTATGTATGTATCCAACTTATGAAGTAGGCGATCGATGGGCTACCTACCTGTCACTATTTGAATCTCAATTCCATCATAAAGCCTCGTTAATTGATACTCCTGGCATTAGCCCTGATTGTATACCTTTCTAGATTTAAGTCTTCCTCCTGGCTTTTAGTCCCAGTTGCATCCTTACCACTCTGGAGAGGAGCGTAGGGTATGCCCTTAACCATGGACCTTGAATTGGGTGAGTCATGTTTTTTCTCGAAGCGACTCCCATCTGACCTCCGCAACATTTGCAGGTACACCTAACTCGTATTGGATCGATCATGGCTACACATCCAATTTCCCGAATGTGCAGATTTCCCACACCGTAAGAGCATCGTTAAGTATTCAAACTAATGTACATAACTTGCTAAAATAGTTATTGGTACATGACCGAGGTGGGATTCGAACCTGTGTCTTTCTGCGCATCATTTTAACAATTCGACCACAGACGCTTTCTAAGTTCCATTTAGGTATGTTCCTAAATCGCCAAGCAGAGTTGTTCCATCGGTCAAGCCGAAGTAGTTTGACGCCGGCGGTCAGCTCCAGCGGGCGATGTTTGCAATGACACTGTCACTTGTGGCCGGTACCGACAGCATAACAGTAGAAAATAAATATTGATGAAAATCTTGAGAAAGAAGACATAGTACTTTGATTGAGTCAAGATGAGGTTACGTATGTACTTCTTGTAAGAGATCAGGATACAATAATATCTTTAACTATAAAGCTTGTATGAAAAAAAAGTTGTTGTTACAATGAGGTTAAAATAAAATTTTTAAGAAACCATTGGATTTAGTAAGGTTATCTCTTTAAAGCCAAAATATTTGAGATTGTAAGTATGAATAAAGAAGATGTCAACCTATTTCAAAGACTTATCCAATTATCGATAACATAAATATATATCGTATAGTAAGTATGTTTGTTATACATTATTATTATCACCCACATAAAGGTTCTCCGCTTAACCCAATGGTAGACTGTTAGATAATGCTATTAGCATTAAGTCCGCCTATTGTACTTTACAAATTGTAATTGTTACAATAAAGAATAAATAAATAAATAAATAAATAAAAACCTTTAATGAACCTTAAAAATAAGAAGAGCAATGGAAATCCGAAGAAGAAAAGAAGAAAAATAGACAACCATGGCAAAACTAAAAAAATCCTTTTGATTTGATCCTTTCCAATGAAAAATCCTTTAAATAATGAATCTTATTCAATAAAAAATCTACGAAAACACCTATTCATAAACTTTAATTAACATCTCACTGGCCATTCGTTAAAAAAGAAGTTGTTTTCAAAAATTTGAAAGTCGAACCTTGCCCCTAATTCCTGTTTTGCAATGAATACTGAGAGTCGTGGCGGACATCCGGCACCGCTGTCTCAAAACTTATTAATTGCTCCGAGGCACAATCTCACGCCTAGACACTTTTGTGCTGACGCTACTTAGCCGATTTCACGGACAAAGTCATTCCCCAAATTGTTTGTGTGAATTTAATTTTGGATAATTTGCACATTGTTGGGAAGTTGCGTGGCCGAAATTTTAATAGGATTTGAATTGAGTTAGGTTTTTTTTTTAACATCCAAATTATTTATAACGCACCAAAGTCAGTATCTACCGTTGGAAAGAGCAGCTAAAACTAAAGATTAATTGAAGACGTTCTATATAACATTCAGGAAGAGGCCGTTTGAAGGAAAAAATGTTTAATATATATGAATGCAGGTATCGTGAACGAATACATACATACATACGGTCACGTCTATATCCCTTGTGGGGTAGACAGAGCCAACAGTATTGAAAAGACTGATAGGCCACGTTCAGCTATTTGGCTTAGTGATAGAATTGAGATTCAAATAGTGACAGGTTGCTATCCCATCGCCTAAAAAAAGAAATCCCAAATTAATAAGGCTATCCCTGAACGAACACAAACATGTTATCACTATAATCAATGCATTGTCAAAATCAATGTAAAATTTAAATGTCCTTAAAATATAACGCACTTTCAAGCACTAAATTTTTCATAACTCGCTTAATCCTATTTACATACCACCACAGTCTATATATCTTGCGGGGTAAACGGAGCCACGTTCAAGCCAAACAGGGCTTAATGATAGAATTGAGATTCAAATAGTAACAGGTTGCTAGCCTAAGGAAGAATTCCAAGTTTATACATTAAGTATTAGTCGCGTTTTATAACTTCTTTTTTTTTTTTATTAACAAACTTTTTAATTGGCGTCAAAAACCACACGGCACGGAATACCTAATGAGGTATAAATGTAAAATTCATTTATACCAATATTCTCTACACGAAACACGCTAACCGTTTATCTATACTTATCAAGATGGACACAACAATGACGTCATTAGCTGAAAAGCGATTGCGTGTGACCACCCCGTGTGTAATGTCAAATTATAGGCTTTTGCAGTGTGAATTATCGCTAACTGTTAAATTGCTGTTTTCACTTTGTCTGAGCTATCCACGTTGCCGTGTGGTTCCCGGCGCCAATAGGAAAAAGGAAATATGACCACTCCATCTCTTTCCCATGGATGTCGTAAAAGGTGACTAAGGGATTGGATTCTTAATTTGGGATTCTTCTTTTAGGAGATGGGTTAGCAACGATGACACTATTTGAATCTCAATTCTATTATTAAGCCAAACAGCTGAACGTAGCTTTTAAGTATTTTCAAGACTGTTGGCCCTGGCTAGCCCGCAAGGGATATATACGTGATGATATGTATGTTTATGTATGTACGTGCTATCATTCAATATGCAACCTCTAAAATGTACTTAGTTGAAAAAGATGCGTAGTTCTCGGCAGAGAAAAAAAGAAATATAATTTACTAGAGGCCGCCCGCGACTACGTCCTCGTGGAATCATTCCCGCGGGGACTCCGGGATCAAATGCCTATATGTTTTTCTGGGTCTTCAGCTACCTACATACCAAATTTCATCGTAATCGGTTCAGTAGTTTTTGCGTGAAATAGTAACAAATTTCCATACTGATACCCTGTCATACTCACAAACTTTCGCATTTAGTATAATATTAGTAGGATTACGGCATATCAATCTATCAAAATTACAAATACAAATAAAAAAGGAAAATCTACGGATATGGATTAAAGGACCATGGATAATTGTAACATGATTCAAAATGTCCGATATAAAATTAAAGTGCCTACGTTATGTACGCGTTTAACATCTGTTTTATACATAAATCAAACTGCCAGTGAAAATCCGATCAACAGCAGTAATTTTATACGGTACATGCAAATCTATAAATCATAACAAATTACTAATAAAATCTGAACACCAATAAACAAGATCAAACCGATAACACACACAGAACTTGTTATATAAATCTCTCACGGTATCTCGCGCGAAAATTTTTCCTACAAGTCCAAAATACATAATTCATACAAGCCAATAGATAATCAAGCTACCGAGACCCCTTCGCGAGTGCCCCGAGGTGTAGATACTGAAAATAATAGACCAACTTTTATCGGAGACAGTCCGTACGGTTTATCGAGAACTTCTCTTTTCAAATTACAGTAGTGCAAGTTTTTATCAGGCCCTGAGGGCAGCGGCTCGTAATCAATAGGACTGCTACTACGCATAACAGGGAAGTAATGGTGGTCTCATTTTGTGCTTTAATAATTGCAGTATTCATGTTGAAGTAATTACATTTATTTGGGAAACGTACATACATATTTTCGTCTATATCCTTTGCGGGGTAGATACATACATACATATGGTCACCTCTATATCCCTTGCGGGGTAGATAGAGCCAACAATCTTGAAAAGACTAATGGCCCACGTTCAGCTGTTTGGCTTAATGATAGAATGGAGATTTAAATAGTGACCGGTTGCTAGCCCATCGCCTAAAAGAAGAATCCCAAGTTAATAAGCCTATCCCTTAGTCCTTTAGTATTTTTTTAGTTTTTTTGGGAAACATAAACATTATAAAACTATGGAGTTATGGAGTAGGATCGTCGATAGACGTTTGTTAATACATAATAATACTGCGTATAATTTTCTCTGTCACTTGTGATTTTTTTTAGGACCATTTCATGAGAGTTTGGGAAGTAAGTATTTGAAATAAAATATATTTTCCGATACTTACTTCTCAAACTTTCATGAAATGGTCCTAAATTCAATAAAACAAACGCATATAGGTACACATAGTTATCTCTAACTTCATGTACAAATGCATAAAGTAGGTTATCGTAATTTACCGCAGTTCGGACCTTTGATCTGATAGGCTAGGCGGTTGCCAGACTCCGGTAGTACAAGTGCGCAGTGAGTAGGTTGACCAATCAGGCCGCGCTAATATAATTTTTGTATTGGACAAATATTAAAATATTTTATAATATACTAGGTGTGCCCGCGACTTCGTCCGCGTGGAATATTTATTTTGGGCATCATTGAAGCCTAAAATAACTATTTTAGGCCACAATGATGGAATAGGAAAATTATTCAAGGATGCATAATTTTCCTCGTTTTTTTACATATAGGTACCATTATTTCTTTGCTCCTCATAGTTGCAGCGTGATGTAATATTGCCTAAACTCTTCCTCTCAACGCAAAAATAATTTTTCAATACGAACCTGTAGTTCCTGAGATTTGCACTTTCAAACAAACAAACAAACTCTTCAGCTTTATAATATTAGTATAGACTAGCTGTGCCTGCGACTTCGTCCGCGTGGAATAGTTATTTTGGGCATCATTGAAGCCCTCAAGGATGCTCCTTCCACGATTTTTTTCACATTTTCCATTATTTCTTCGCTCCTAATAGTTTAATAGTTGCATCTAGACGTTATTTAGCCTAAAGCCTTCCTCGATAAATGGTCTATTCAATACAAAAATAATCTTTCAAATCGAACCAGTAGTTCTTGAGATTAGCACATTAAAAAAAAACAAACAAACTCTTCAGTTTTATAATATTAGTATAGATAAATCTAAGTGCCTATTTAACCTAAAAAAAAATTCTAATAGAATTATAACCAGAAATATGTACCTACAACTTACAAAAGAAAAAGAAATGAAAATAAAGTTGAAACGCCTGTGCAATACTGTCTTGCCGTCGTCGGGTTTTCCCATACTCTCTTAGTGGAGTCAGAGTAGATTGGTCAGGGCTTTTGGCCCTCTTCAATGGCATCATCGCTGCCTACGACTGTAGGCAGGTCGATGGGGCGGCCGTGACGGCCTGGGTCTTCACGTCTTCATACACTGGGAGTTCCCATCAGCGGCGGCGTCGTCACTGGTTGACGACGTCAGCCGCAAGGCAGCGAGGGGAGGGTTTCACCCGACAGCCCGGAGGGAGCAGAGTGGAGCGGCGCAATGCCGCGCAGGTGGCTATGTGATGACGCGTCCGCCCTCTCGAATATTAAGGTTCTCCCACTTCAAGTCCCTGAGCATCGTCGAGTTCCTCACGTAGCGCGGGGCTCCGACGACTGCTCTGAGACTTTGGTTCTCTTGGGCTCTGAGTCTTCTCCTGTTGGTCTCAGAGCAGAATGCGTACCACGCCGGGGCCGCGAACGTGAGGCGGGATCTGACGTACGTTTGGTAGATCCCGAGCTTCGTCCTCAGGGGGAGGCTGGAAGAGAGAACTGCGTGAAGTCTCCCCCTGGCTGCCTTGGTCATGAAGCTTGCGCTCGCCTCCTGCCCCTTTTATACCCTGCCTCCGCTAGCCGCGTCGAGCGCGGCAACCGTTACGCAAAAATAATCCTTATAGCATGATTCAGTATTTACGCGCGATGGCTTGTTAGGGTATTTTATTTCATGTATAAGTTTGGTGTTTCTATACCGATTTCGATGATTTTTTTTTATTGAATAGGTACTTATATTAATTTTTAAGAATTATGAATGAGTGTGAGTGTTATTGGTATTATAAACATCAGAGTAAAGAAATATAATCAGAAATCTTCGAAGTGCTAAGCTATTAGGAATTACACGTGTTATTGTGAGTCCAACCATAAAAGATAGACTTATGCTGTATTGGGATATTTTTTCAATAATTTTATGTAGAATATTTTCGTTATACATGGTTTTGCTATATCTTTAACCATTAAGGCTGCACACGCGACGGAAGCTTAAAAAATCAAGTAACTTCTCCCGTTTTCCCAACATTTCCTTTCACTGCTCTTCTCCTAGTGATTGTAGCGTAATGAAAAGTATACTATAACCTGCTCAGGAGTATAAAGAATAACTGTACCAAGTTTCGTTAAAATCCGTCAAGTAGTTTTTGTTTCTATAAAGAACATACAGACAGACAGACAGACAGACAGACAGACAGACAAAAATTTTACTGATTGCATTTTTGGCATCACTATCGATCACTAATCACCCCCTGATAGTTATTTTGAAAATATATTCAATGTACAGAATTGACCTCTCTACAGATTTATTATAAGTATAGATTATTCGGATGAATTATAAAAATATTAATTTATTCTAAGCTTAACTTCGAAGAATAATACTAAGACTTCAATCGACGAAATACAATTGTGAGAACGATTAAAAAGAATTGTGCCGGATATCTCCCGGCACCAATAGAAAAAAGACCACACCATCTCTTTCCCCGTGGATATCGTAAATGGCGACTAAGGGACGTGGGCTTATAAACTTGAGATTCTTCTTTTAGACGACAGGCTAGCAACCTGTCACTGTTTGAATCTCGATTCTATTATTAAGCCAAACAGCTGAACGTTGCCTATCAGTCTTTTTAAGACTGTTGGCTCTGTCTACCCGGCAAGGGATACAGACGTGATTATATGTATGTAAAAAAAATTAGTAGTGAACGTGAATTTTATGTACCTTCTACTACTACTCGAGTAAAAATGGCATTTTCAATAAAATACCATTTTCAAACCTTGCACGTATTGTGTATAACACAAATGACAACAATGACAATGACAGGTTAATAAACTTTTGATATTGTCACTCAAAAGTCTTAAAAAAACCATGCCTTTTAATTTATAACACGAATGACAACAATGACAATGACAGGTTGATAAACTCTTTATATTGACACTCATAAGTCTTAAAAAAAAACATGCCTTTTAATTAAAAAAAAATTAAATCTTCACAATGCATGGTCTCTCTAATAGCAGAGTGGACTGGCGCACTCTTTTAAAAGCCCATCTTTACATCCTACATTACACTCGCAGGACTTGCCAAATTGGATCATAGCCTTAGTAACAGCTTTAATCTTGTACTTTTGCGGTTAATTTTTATTTAACAACGTCTTATCTTTGTGTATGAGGCGGGGTCAGAGGCCAAATGGCTGGTCTGCGAAAACCAATTTTCAGACGTTGTTCATACATATATATATATATATGGCCACGTCTATATTCCTTGTGGGGTAGACAGAGCCAACAGTCTTGAATGAGATGAGACTGATAGGCCACGCTCAGCTATTTGGCTTAATGATAGAATTGAGATTCAAATAGTGACAGGTTGCTAACCCATCGCTTAAAAAAAGAATCCCAAGTTTGTGAGCCTATCCCTTAGTCGCCTTTTACGACATCCATAGGAAAGAGGTGGAGTGGTCCCATTCTTTTTTAATCTGATGCCGGGAACCACACGTTGTTCATACATACATAAAATCACGCCTCTTTCCCGGAGGGGTAGGCAGAGACTACCTCTTTTCACTTGCCACGATCTCTGCATACTTCCTTCGCTTCATCCACATTCATACCTCTCTTCATGCAAGCTATCGGTTCGGGTACTTTTGACCTGACCCTTTACCCAGACATTGTAAGGTAATGATTAAATCAGTTCGTATTTGTTACTACACATATTATATCATTAACTAGTTGACGCCCGCAACTCCGTTTGCGTGTTATTGGAAATACTAATATATATTACGTGCCGTGTGGTTCCCGGCACCGATACAAAAAAGAATAGGACCATTCCATCTCTTTCCTATGGATGTCGTAAAAGGCGACTAAGGGATAGGCTTACAAATTTGGGATTCTTTTTTAGGCGATGGGCTAGCAATCAGTCACTATTTGAATCTCAATTCTATCATTAAGCCAAATAGCTGAACGTGGTCATTCAGACTTTTCAAGACTGTTGGCTCTGTCTACCCCACAAGGGATATAGACGTGACTATATGTATGTATGTTTTTGAAAATAAACTCGATGTACAGACAAAAAAAAATTACTGTTTTATTGTATGTAGGCCAGTATATAATTTCTGTGAGAATCACCAAAATGATTTGTGTCGTAAAAGGCGACCAAGGAAAAATTAACTTGGGATTCTTCTAGTTAGTGACGGGCTGGCAACCTGTCACTATTTGAATCTCAATTCCATCATTTATGAGGGATATAGACGTGACTATTACATATGTATAAATATGTAAGTAACATTTTCCTCGGCCTCTGTGGTACAGGAAATCGAATTCGAATCCCGGTCAAGACATGATCAATAACCAACTTTCTCTTGGATGTTTATCTATTTTTATACATATTGTGAAAATTATTTTCGTTGAATAAGTATCTCGTAACACGAGTCTCGAACTTACTTCGAGGCCAACTCAATCTATGTAATCTGTCCCGTTTATTATATATTTATTTATTATTCCCTCAACTGGATATTTACTCACTATATTAAATTTAAACGAAAATAATCCTCAATGACGGGTCAGGCATAACAATTGCATTGATAATATCATAGCTACACGTGTATGTTAATACCAATGTTAATTTAGTTAACAGGCGAGTGTCACGCCACATTTGTGTCAGATTGTAGATTGTATGAGTAATCTATACTTACTAATATTATAAAGCTGAACAGTTTGTTTGTTTGAACGCCCTAATCTTAAGAACTACTGGTTCGAATTGAAAAATTATTTTTGCGTTGAATAGACCACTTATCGAGGAAGACTTTAGGCTATATAACATCACGCTGCAACTATAAGGAGCAAAGAAATAATGGAAAATGTGAAAAAGACGGGTAAAATTTCTCATATTTGAGGGCTTCAATGATGTCCAAAATAACTATTCCACGCGGACGAAGTCGCGGGCACAGCCAGTGAAGAATTAAGGGTATAAATAACTATAAACAACTAGTGGCCATAGTGTTAACAGGTATTGACTTATAAAGATGTACAAGGAGGTGTAAATATTTGGAGGTGGCTAATAAATTGGACAGTATTAAATAGCAGTAGTGGGGTTAACAGTATTTCGGACCTTTTAATGCCTGAATAAGGGAAATAGCACCTAAATTTTATTTTATTTTTTAAAATGATCATATATGCGTTAGTTTCCCCTGCAAAGGTTGCGGAGGTTAGGTGGGAGTCGCTTAGTGACAAACCTGACTTACCCAGGATTGTAGTAATGAACCCAGGGCTTCCCTCTAGAGAGTTTAGGGCACTATCACTCAGACGGAACCAAACCTACTATCATAAATGCATTGTGGAGGATTTTTTTAATATGTACAAAATTTCATTCCGACTTGCCAACTTTAGTTAGGTAAACAAAATTATATAAATCGTCTTATACAGTTACAACGATCCACAGTTTCATAATTGTGTGATTAAAAATAAACCAAATAGGCTTATAAACTTGGGATTCTTTTTTAGGCGATGGGCCAGCACTATTTGAATCTCAATTCCATTATTAAGCCATATAGCTGAACGCGGCCTTTCAGTTTTTTAAGACTGTTAGCTCTGTCTGCTCCGCAAGGGATATAGACGTAACTATCTGTATGTATGAAAAAAAAGTAAAAATAAAATTATGATTAATTTTGCCTCCTCTATATTTTTTTACATCCACAACAACATAAAATCAGGGACCCAAATCGCATAGAACACGCGTAACGGTGTCTCCGCCATTGTTTAACTTGTAACGAATGCCTACGTGTACCGCTTTATCGACGGAATTGTCTGTTTTATCGACGATCTGAATCGGTAATTTTAATTATTAGCAGGTACTGTTTAGGAATCTGAGTAACTCGCGACACTTGAGAATAGAACCACTTTATCTGTTTCCACATGGATATTTTGAAGGGCAACTACGGGGAAAGGCATTCTCCATCAAATATTGGTTGGTTGGACCTTGCAAAGGTGCCTTTATGTAAAATCCTGACTTACCCGTTGGGTAATTGGGTAAATAGTGGATTGGGTAATACCCAATCCACGATCATGGTCAAAAGACACAACCTGTGTTAATTTGTGCAAAACTTCTTTATCTTCTTATTCTTCTCAGTTGCTCTTGTCGTTGGAGTCAAGGGGAGATTTCTCCGTTCATTGCTTTTTCCTGTTAATTTTTATTTTCATTTCATCTTCCTCGCTTAAGTTCACTGTGGAACCCCAAAAGTCGCTTATCAAGAGGAAAGAAAAAGTCTACGCGAAAAAAGCATTAACAAGTACATTGCCAACAAACTTTCCATTCAATGTTCTGCATACATTTGTAAAGGCTGTCCGCAAGCCCCCGAAAACCCGACATTTCGTCACAACGCTGCGTTTTTCCCGAGCACCATGAAAGCAGATCGTAGGCCGCCTGCACATGCATTATTGAGTGGCACTGAGTGACGAGACGAAACCCGAGGCGCGTTCAGATGGGCAAGTGCACTTGCGAGATTAGTTTATTAACAACACATAAAAAGTTTACAATTAAAGAGTAAGTTAGTACGCTAAACTTATAATAAGTTTACAAGATAGGAATACGTACGCTTAAAAATTTTAAATTTACATAATAAAGATAATATGTTAACTTATTTAAATTGATTTAAATTAATTTAAAAACAGGAAATAAAAGCTTCGCACTTTGGATGTACAGATTAAAGAAACTAGTTGCAAAAAATTTAGAGATTGAAACAAATCGTTTTCAAATACTTTAAAATATCTTTTTATGTAATGAAAAAGTGACGGAATCTAGATATGCCAAAAGTGACGTAGACAAATAAAGAGATGAATTTAAAAAGGTTTGCACCAAAAAAGTACTGCAATAATCTAACATGAGACTTATGGATTAGAGTTAAGTTGCCAGTTTTAAGTTGGCAGTATAAATAGACTTGCACAAATGTGAATATTTACAACAGCACAGCTGATCTATTTACAAAAAATTTCGAAGTTCTTTTCGAATCTCTGTACCAAAAACTCAAGGCCTCGGGCGGGTCCCGGACCCCGATGTATAGCAGAAAACGATGCAACTGGAAACACTAAAAGACATCTGAGAGGGAAAAACTAAGAGTTACCTTATACTAAAACATCAAAAAAAAATGAGACTTTCCAATTCAGAATTTAGTTAAGTTGCAAGTAAATCTAAACGCGGCACGGCTGTAAGCACTCGCCATAGCGCGAGTAGCAGACACGCTGGTAGATATAGTGAAGTACACTGCGCTCTGTGCTATCTGCGATCTGAAAGGATCCGCTGTGAATTAAACACTGCATGGCTGAGCTAAGCAAACTAGCAGCTTGCAACAGTTACAATTTCAGTTTTATTTAGTTATCCTAACACTTTGCGGCTTAAATTGCTTTAGGAGAATAATTTGAATAAGAATCTATATCCCTTGCGGGGTAGACAAAGCCAACAGTCTTGAAAAGACTGAATGGCCACGTTCAGCTATTTGGCTTAATGATAGAATTGAGATTCAAATAGTGACAGGTTGCTAGCCCATCGCCTGAAAAAGAATCCCATTTTTGTTAGCCTATCCCTTAGTCGCCTTTCACGACATCCATGGGGAAGAGATGGAGTGGTCATATTCTTTTTTGTATTGGTGCCGGGAACCACACGGCACCTAACACTTAACGGCTTAAATTGCTTTAAGAGAATAATTTGAATAAAAAGTACTAATGATAAGCACTGAGTTGTCATAGTCATAGGTCACAAAGACTTGAAAATCACATAGTGACTGGAAAACAATTTTTTTTTATACATACATATAGTCACGTCTATATCCCTTGCGGGCTAGACAGACCCAACAGTCTCGAAAAGACTGACAGGCCACGTTCAGCTTTTTGGCTCGATGATAGAATTGAGATTCAAATAGTGACAGGTTGCTAGCCCATCGCCTACAAAAGAATCCCATTTTTGTAAGCCTATCCCTTGGTCGCCTTTTACGATATCCATTGGGAAGAGATGGAGTGGTCATATTCTTTTTTGTATTGGTGCCGGGAACCACACGGCACCTAAAACACTTTACTGCTTAAATTGCTTTAAGAGAATAATTTTAATAAAAAGTACAGTTGAGATGATATGCACTGAGTTGTCATAGTCATAAGTCACAAAGACTTGAAAATCACATAGTGACTGGAAAACAATTTTTTTATCAATGTATTTAAACGGCAATAAAAACGAACGTTTTTTTCGGCCAATATTTATTAATTCCATCTGTTCCTAAGTAATAACACAAGTTAAACATGAATATTTCACCTTTTTACACCAAATTTCCTACGGAGTTGATAGTTACGAAGTCATGAGGAGAATTGAGATTGAAAGACAGTGAAAAGTTGATAATCTTTTTTTTTCTTATTCACCTCAAAAATCCAAATATTTTCTACATATAAATAATTATATCATCCAAGATAATATTTTTTATGATTCGAACCAATCTTGAATATAGCTACTTTTTAGACCAGCTCAGTTACACACATATTTCATTTCACTTTTTTTTACGGAGTACACAAATAACGAGACTCAAAAGGCAACATAATTTTTTTTTATCACTGATCAATACCAATAAAAATATATTTTCTCAATCTAAATACTTATTTCGTCCATGATAATATTTTTCGCGGGTATCATAACTCGTCGCAACCTTGGATACGGCCACTTTTCACACCAGCTAGACAGTCTCAAGTGGTCTGGCAGAGAGCGTCGGCCGAGTTGCGTATAGCCACTCATATCTTTATATATTCGTCTATTTAATATTAACAACGACTAGTTTATGTATCCTACTAATATTATAAATGCGAAAGTTTGTATGTCAGGATGTCAGTATGGATGTTTGTTACACTTTTACGCAAAAACTACTGTAGGTAGCTGAACACCCAGAATAACATATAGGCTACCTTTTTATCCCGGAGTTCCTGCGGGATTAATAGGGTTTCCATGCGGCGAAGTCGCGGGTGGCCTCTAGTTATATATATATATATTTGATCCTTACGTCCTTATCCCTAACGGGGTAGACAGAGCCTGTCTTGAGAAGAGTATGTCTTAATGACGAATACAGGTTTTTCACAAATCCCACGTCAACTTTGATTTTTACTGCAATGAAAGGTGCCCAATGTCACTCTCCAGACTGTTCATTATATATATATACACAAAATTTCAAGAAAACTGGTTCAGTAGATAACGCATGAAGAGGTTACCAACAAAGAAACTTTTTTTCGCATCTATAATATTAGTTGGTGGATCGGAATAGTGTCACATCTCATCTCACGTTGTTTTGTGATGCCGGTCTTTAATATACGCGAAGTGCAGACAGAGGGGGGGAAATTTGACAAATTGTCTTGTAATTACAAAACGTGTGTATAGATATTAAAATTAAATACCGGGGGCGACGTCGGAGACACTTAATTTTGTCACAGTGTTGCTGAAATTGTTGCTTTAATATCTGCTACTTGGCTAAGCTATAAATTGTAGATTAGTTGAAGTGGCTTAAAATTGACAAAGTTTAATCGTTGTTCGTAAGTGTTATTTCTATTTTAATTTCTACACATAAGTGGTTATAACGATTTAATTTCTTACGGAAAAGCCAGCAAATATTACAATATTCGAAGGTATAGTTCGGCTTAGTGACGGAATTGAGATTCAAAGATAAAACCCACCGCCTAAAAAAATTCCATGGTTCATTCATAAAATATGCTTTTGAATATACTTATTTATTTATTTTAATGTAATGCACGTAAAATTTACCAAGAAGTTGACTTATGCCCGTTTTCAACAACGATTCTTATGTTTTAATTGTCACCTAAGCAGCATTTAAGTTGTGTTTAATTAAAAATACGTTTTCTCTATTAACAATGTAGATGAGCCCTTAAATTTGCCCTTAAACTCTGTTTTGAACATTATTTGTAATTTTGAAAGATAAAGCTCTGTACAAAAGGAGTCCCCCTAACAGGAATCACATAGCGTGGTGAAAATTAAGTTAGGTATCTGATTTTAAGAAGCCGCAAGCTAAGTTAATACTTAGTTAGCAGTGAGACTCGTTGGTGAAAACAGGCATTAATGCAATAAGGTATTATCTGCCAGTCGGACTTTTGGACCAAGCTATATACCACTGTAAGTAACCATACATATATCAATGTAATCTACCTATAGTTTAGTCTCGTCACAGCGACAGGTACGCCTCGCTCCGCCGGGCGGCCAGCGTGTCGGCTGATTTCACACGATACGTCACAATTAGAGGGTGAAATTGGGGCCTTTTTCCACTGAAAGCTAGGCTATACTGAGCTTACGAATTGCTTAAACCTGCAAGTTACCATTTCTGTATATAAAGTCATCATCTCTTTAATAAAGCTAATATGAAAAGGGGGCTGAAATCTTCTGCTACGTGGTAAGGTCGTGAATCTTAGTTTCTAAAGCAACATCTTAAATGTTGCTATCTAGGTCACAGACAATTTGGAACTATCAACAACAAACTGGACTGGAATTTCAACAAAATTACTCGTATAGCAAGGTAGGGCCTCTTGTCGCGTTAGGTCTTATTACCAGAATGAAAAGTCTGTAACTAAGGTCCATTTTCGTCCATATCCTGAATATTCCATTGACCTAGTGTCTACTTCACTTGTATATCTATGTCGTGACGTCAATTAACTTTTAATAATTTGTCATTATTTGATGTTTCTTTTAAAAAACACCTTTGAAAATGTCTTCATAGTTTAATTAGCTGCAATCAATACGATTTCATATAGATGAAATTGAAAACAAAATATACTCATAAGAAAATATTTTGTTTTAAGTCACTGCTTGTAAGTAGGTACAATATGAACTCGGTTGGTTATCGCAACTTTAAAATAATATAGAACGATATTTAACGCCAAACGTAAATTTACTGCGAAAAATAAATGAATGTTACATACAAAAAAAATAGATTATAATAATGTAAGTATAGCGTAACATATCTCAGCTTTTACTATAATCTATCCTAACGACTATACTTTCAGAGTGTAGGTAGGTATGTCGTCTGCAGGTAAGGGCGTTGCAATCAGCTGATCAGATAGTCTGAGGGTAAGCGTATGGAAGTCTTTGTTCTTATTGATGGGCCGGATTCTATTAATCCGGGCATCTGGATTAATAAGAGAAAATTACTTGATATTAGCGTCGTTGGTCGAATTGATAAGGTACCTACCTTATAGTAATCTTCTTCTTCATCGTTACCTTTTCCCACTTTCTACGTGGGGTCGGCACAGTATGTTAGTTTTTTCCAATTACTTCTGTCAATTGCCATCTCACTGGTTATCCCTTTCTCCCTTTCTCTCTCCCTCCCTTTCTCCTCATACTATCCTAAGGTACCTTATAGTAATCGCTTCGTGTAAAAACTGAATCATCCAGGATCTTACTTCTTCCTACTGGCTTTAGTCCCGGTTGCATCCTCACCACTCTGTAGAGGAGGAAAAGTATCATACACCAGGATCTTACATCAGAATGATAATTACTTTCTGATATTCCTAAAAAAGGCGTGATTTTATGTATGTATATATGTATTCCTCTTCGCGCTCTTCTTCAGAGATGTGAAAATAAAACCAGGATAAACGTCCCGTGGAAGAAGATTTGATATTAGCTATACCGTGTGGTTATTGGAGTTTAAAAATTACTTACGAAACTTACCTTGTGTATAATATTAGGCACTGGATGATGTCATCGGTGGTGTTTCAGTACTTAAATAAACCACCACTCACCTGAAACAAAAGACGGAATTTCATCATCTTTCGTTCATCAACTTCAGTTTGAACTTCAAATATATCATCACATACATACATATATTCGCATCTATATGCGAGGTAGACAGAGCCTACAGTCTTGAAATCTGATAAGCCATGTTCAGCTATTTGGTTAATGATAGAATTGAGATTCAAATAGTGACAGGTTGCTAGCCCATCGTCTAAAAAGAACCCAAGTTTATAAGCCTATCCCTTAGTCGCCGTTTACGACATCCATGAGAAAGGGATGGAGTGGTCCTATTCTTTTTTGTATTGTTGCCAAGAACCATACGGCATATACATACATATTTATTAAAATAACTTTCAAGTTATCATTATTTATTTATCGGAAAGTAATCGATAAGTCAACTATATAATATTATATGTAATCTATATAATATAGAATTCATACATAACTGATTGACTGACTGACAGCCAACACACAGCACAAACTGTTCGGTCAAGTATATGAAATTTGCCATTCTCGCGGGAATTTTGAGAAAACCACTCATAGTGGCCACCAAAGATAAGAGAATAAGCAGGATTTATACTACGATGTAAATTTTAACCATCTTCACATCCAAAATTATAGCAAAACAAGTTGAATTATAGCCTTAAGCGTGACGTAATGAATAGGGAATTGACATAAGTAAGATGACGCCTAAGGCTTAATAGTCGTCACTGTATCTAACAAAGTTTTGCTTACGGTCTGATAAATATCCCAATTAAGTTGGGATGTTATCTCACTAAGCTTTTTATGAAGCAAGTAATGGACTTCTTAATTTGGCAGTTAGTTATCTTTGTTTTTTGTATTTTTTTTTGTTTCTATAATGCTCAACTTATAATTTTCAGATTCAATTATAAATTTATTGTTACATACACACATACATAATATGGTCACGTCTATATCCCTTGCGGAATAGACAGAGCCAACAGTCTTGAAAAGACTGAATGGCCACGTACAGCTATTATATATAGGATATATAGGATAGGGATAGGCCGCGATATATAGGATAAACACGTATGATCAATAAATTTGTGAATATCATTCAACAAATTCCAATACACAAAACAATAGGACCACTCCATCTCTTTCCCATGGATGTCGAAAAAGGCGACTAAGGGATAGGCTTATAAACTTGGGATTCCTCTTTTAGGCGACAGGCTAGCAACCTGTCATTTTTTGGATCCCAATTCCATCATTAAACCGAGCAGCTGAACGTGGCCTATCAGTCTTTTTAAGACTGTTGGCTCTGTCTACCCCGTAAGGGATAAAAACGTGACCATATGTATGTATTATCAGGTATATAAGAACAACAACTTTGGCTCGCTATACTAGTAATCAGTAAGACAAGAGTATTACGCAAACATGGGCTACAAAGTGCTTGTTTGCGCTCGCCTAGAATAGTGCCGCAACCGCCTATCACACCGTAGTGTAATCTCTAGGGATTTTTTTTTTAATTGTTACAAAAAGAATGCTTGTTCGTGATCGCTCCGAAATGGAGCTACAACTGCCTGTTACATCGTAGTGTTATGAGTGGGGATTTTATTTAACAGTAAATTATCAAGGCAAATGAGAAGAGTCTTGTTAAGTAATTTAAAAATCTAATTTTAAATGATTGAAAGTCAAAATCTAAATCTGTGCCGTGCACGGCACCAATACATAAAATAAAAGGACCGCTCCATCTCTTTCCCATGGATGTCGTAAAAGGCGACTAAGGGATAGGCTTACAAACTTGGGATTCTTTTTTAGGCGATGGACTAGCAAACTGTTACTATTTAAATCTCATATACATATCTTCACGTTTATATCCCTTGCGGGGTAAACAGCGCCAACAGTCTTGTAAAGACTGACAGGCCACGTTCAGCTATTTGGCTTTAAGATAGAATTGAGATTCAAATAGTGACATGTTGCTAGACCATCGCCTAAAAAAAGAATCCCAAGTTTGTAAGCCTATCCCTTAGTCGCCTTTTACGACATCCATGGGAAAGAGATGGGAGTGGTCCTATTCTTTTTTGTATTGGTGCCGGGAACCACACGGCAATGAATAAAATTCCCGTTAATAATGCTTTAACTTTTTAATATAGCATATTCTATGAAAAATAAGCAGAAGTTCAAGCTTGCAAGTATGTCGCAATAGAACAAATACAGATTTTTTATATAAGATTTATTATAGTATAATTTAAAAAATATATATTTATGAAGATTTTTATACAATTTACAAAGTCATTCGAACTTTTAATCTTACGTAGAACAAGATTTGTTCAAAATTTTCAATTCATTCATAATTCCTCTTCTATATACGATATTTTTCTACAATTACGTTAATAGAACAGATACGGTGTAACAGTCGGCCACACAGTAGACGTCGTAAAACAGACCGTAACTGGAGTGGCATGTAATGACGGCGTCTACATAGAAAAATGTTTGTGTGTCTTTGTATTGATGAGGTGAAGATGATGGGAGATAGGCTGGTTACGTCAAAATGTTTGCCGACTTTGATGTGTGATAACGTAGTGTAAGTGTGTATTGTTGAGAACGTGAAGGACAACTTCAGTTCAAGATGGCGTGTTGTCGAAATGTTTGGAATAACTTTGTATTTCAATTAAGGTTTATTTATTAATTAGCTGTGCCCGCGACTTCGTCCGCGTGGTATAACTATTTTTGAGCATCGTTGTAGCTCTTAAGGATGAATAATTTTTCCCGTTCTTTTTTTCACATATTTCATTATTTCATTGCTCCTTATAGTTGCAGCGTGATGTTATATAACCTAAAGCCTTCCTCGACAAATGGTATATTCAACGCAAAAAGAATTCGAACTAGTAGTTCATGAGATAAGCGCGTTCAAACAAACAAACAAACTCTTCGGCTTTATAACATTAGTATAGATGTCATAATGTAACTAGAGTGCCGTGTGGTTTTCACTGGAACTTTAGAATAAAACAACTGCATATATTTTCCATGGATGTCGTAAAAGGCGATTAAGGGATAGGCTAATAAACTTAGAATTCCTCATGAAAGTGATGTGCTAACAACCTGTCATTATTTGAATCTCAATTTCATCGTAAAGCCATTAAACTGAACTGGATCTTCAGTCTTTTCAAGACCATGGGCTCTGCCTACCCCGCAAGGGATATAGACTCTATATGTAGTCATACAGCTAAACGTAGCTTACCCATCCTTTCAGGACTGTTCTGCTCTGTCTACCCCGTGAGACGTAAAGACGTGAATCTGGAGTGGTCCTATTCTACCGGAAACTCACATAAATTCTGTAACAATACAACGTAATCACGAGACTAAGATATATGGCAAGAAAATTGTCTTCCAAATTGCTCGTACCAAAATTGAGTTTTTATCTTGATATGATCTGAGAAACTAATAGGTTTTTATTTTGTATACGTATCTCGTTTCGTAGTAAAACACAAATTAATAAATTCTAGATTATTTCCTGTGTATAACAATGTAACAAATATGAAACATAATTAAGATGTGATAACATAACATAGAATCATGTCTATATCCCCGGCGGGGTAGATAGAGTCAAAAGACTGCAAGGCCACATTTAGCTGTTTGGCTTAATGATAGAATTGTGATTCAAATAGCTGCTAGCCCATCGCCTAATCTCTAGTATATAAGCCTATCCCTTAGTCGCATTTTTCCACGGGGAAAGAGATGTAGTGGTCCTATTCTTTTTTTCTATTTGTGCCGGGATCCACACGGCTAAAAATTTGTTCATCTTTTTGTTATTGGCATTTAAAACATATTTCGCTTTAAAGTCAACAAAAATTTGATAAAAAAAAATACAATAAAAGAACTTCCATTTACATCACTTGGTGAGTATGATAAGTCATGCGTAGCTATAGAAAGACGAATTAAAAGTGGCACTAGGACACAAATTAAACGTCATAACAGATGTGACACCACATAATGAGCAAACGACCTGACTTAATGGTAAATACGTGCATGAAGTGAAAAAAGTGAGCAAGGTTCGTGGCAAATGGAAAGGTGTAGTCTCTAAATAAATAAATAAATATATACGGGACAAATTACACAGATTGAGTTAGCCTCGAAGTAAGTTCGAGATTTGTGTTACGAGATACTAACTCAACGATACTATATTTTATAATAAATACTTGTATAGATAAACATCCAAGACTCAGGCCAATCAGAAAAAGTTCTTTTCTCATCATGCCCTGGCCGGGATTCGAACTCGGGACCGCCGGTGTCACAGACAAGCGTACTACCGCTGCGCCACCGAGGCCGTCTCTGCCTACCCCTCCAGGAAAGAGGCAAGATTTTATGTACATATGTATGAAAATATGTGTTTTATAGAAATAAATACAAATATACTTTAACAATTGATAGTCTTAATTGGCTGTCCTGGCAAACGTTGTTTTGCATTTTGTGAGTATGAAAAATAGATGTTGGCCGATTCTCAGACCTACTCAATATGCTCACAAAATTTCATGAGAATCAGTCAAGCCGTTTCGGCGGAGAACGGGAACGAACACTGTGACACGAGAATTTTATATATAAGATTTATTATATTATTTTATATATAAGGTATTATGGTTTAAAAAATATATATTTATGAAGATTTTATATTACTTACAAAGTCATTCAAACTTGTAATCTTACGTAGAACAAGATATGTCCAAAATTTTCAATTTACTCATAATTTACATACATACATACATATGGTCACGTCTATATCCCTTGTAGGGTAGACAGAGCCAACAGTCTTGAAAAGACTGATAGGCCACGCTCAGCTATTTGGAATGGTCCTATTCTTTTTTGTACTGGTGCCGGGAACCACACGGCACTCATAATACTCATAATTTCTCTTCTCTTTACAATATTTTTCTACAATTACGTTAATTTACACCCGAGGCGTCTGCCGGCTTACATTGAGGGGCTTCGGCGAGACACAAGTCTAATTGTCGACTGCATTCGGACTGTATGTATGTATGTATGTCTGTGCGTAGCTACTACGTTTTGTTTGCGGCGTTACGTAAGTTGGAAACAGACTATAACTTTTTTTATGTCATTATGGAGTTGATCACCTCTCACCTCACCTCTCTACAGAACTTGGAGTTCACCAATGCCCATGACCCTGGATTAAGTCAAGTTTTTACACGAAACAGTTGCCACCTGATCTCCGAAACATACATACATATAAGCACGTGTATATCCCTTGCGGGGTAGACAGAGCGAACAGTCTTGAAAGATTAATAGGCCAAGTTCAGCTGTTAGGCTTAATGATAGAATTGAGATTCAAATAGTGACAGGTTGCAAGTCCATCGCGCACAAGAGGAATCCCAAGCCTATCCCTTAGTCGCATTAACACGACATCCATCTATACTAATATAATAAAGCTAAAGATTTTTTTTTGTTTGTTACTTTGTAGGTTTGTTTGAACGCGCTAATCTCAGAAACTACTGGTTCGAATTTAAAATTTTTGCTTTTAATAGAATATTTATCGAGTAAGGCTTAAGGCTATATAACATCACGCTTCAACTGTAAGGAGCAAAGAAATAATGGAAAATGCGAAAAACTTCAACGATGCCCAAAGTAATTATTCCACGCGGACAAAGTCGCGGGCACAGCTAGTGAGCTAGCTAGTACTAGCTATATATTGAGTGGTTCAATTCTAAACTGTCAAAAACCACACGGCACTGTTACATTACAACTGTCAATATAGTTTGAATGCTCTATTTCACGTTTTTCAAATCTAAACTTTGCCATCCTCCGAAATAATTATAACACGGAGATAACAACAGTTTACAGCCCCTGTGGCGCAGCGGTAGTACGCTTTTCTGTGACACCGGAGGTCCCGGGTTCGAATCCCGGTCAGGGCATTATGAGAAAATATTTTTTTGCTGATTGGCCTGGGTCTTG
This sequence comes from Amyelois transitella, assembly GCF_032362555.1. Taxonomy (NCBI): domain Eukaryota; kingdom Metazoa; phylum Arthropoda; class Insecta; order Lepidoptera; family Pyralidae; genus Amyelois; species Amyelois transitella. Next base: position 11,926,688 of record NC_083509.1, read on the forward strand.
GATGTTTATCTTTACAAGTATTTATTACAAAATATAGTATCGTTGAGTTAGTATATCTTAACACAAGTCTCGAACTTACTAGGCTAATCTGTCTAATTTTTCCCATATATGTTTATTTATTTATTTATTTAACGTGTGATACCATTTATTTCTTAATGGTAATAAATACTTTAATCTAGTGTTACAAATATGGTTCAATCTAAATTGCCTGAACGCGGCCTTTTAGTCTTATATATATGTTTTATTTATTATTTATTACGGATATCACGAAATCCGTTAGTTGCCCTATAATTAAATTATATATGTGACACATACAGATATGTCTTTTGTAGTGGGGGTATTCCTAGTGGGGTGATTCGTATGATGGATCGGTACAACACTATCTGTTTTCAGTAAAAGTTGTTTTTACTGATTATAGCTTGTTATAGCCGTATGGTTTCCGGCACAAATAAAAAAAGAATAGGATAGCTCTTTCTCTTTCCCTTGGATATCGTAAGAGGTGATTAAGAGATAGGGTTATAATCTCATTATATTATCAAGCCAAAAAGCTGTACGTGGCCTATTCGTCTTTTCAAGACTGTTGGCTCTATCTACCCCGCAGGGGTTATAGACGTGACTATATCTATGAACTTATCAAGGTTAATCTGATTTTGGAATTGATGATGTAATTGAGATTAATATAGTAACAAGTTGCACAATTTGCACATTGCCTAAAGATTAATCCCAAGTTTACAAGCCTATACCCTAGTCGCCTTTTACGACATCCATGGGAAATATACGTAGAGGTTCTATTCTAAAGTGCCGAAAATCACACGACACCTTGACTAACTTTTACCATAACTAACTCTAAAGATGTCTGAACTTTCAAATTAAACCTTAATAACCATTAACTTGTAAACGAAATTTAAGTAATGGTAGTAAAACCACTAAGAAATACATCCAATATTGACTGAGACCAGGCTGTCTGTGGAAACTGTCAGAGGTTGGGACCTGAGAGTGCAGTGTAAACTTGAATACCGCCAGATTTTAATATAAATGAACTGTTTTAACCTCTTCTCATTGTATTTTACTTAATTCTGTTATTATTCCGGTTAAATTTTCTGATTATTCGGTTAGTTTTGAAAGTGGACGGTTTTTGTCCATTTTATATGTATTAGTAACGCAATATTAAGTTACCTCTCTTGACATTTCGCTACTTCATTTCATTAATTCATTAGTATTGTACTCATATAGTTTTCATTAGTATTGTCTTAAAATATTAACATATATTATTTTTTTTGATACACAACATTACAAGTATTATAGGACCAAATGTTATTCAACTGAAATCCCAGAATTGATTCCAATTTTTATTATTATAATTATAAATTACTTTTTATATTTTTTGTTGTTGTTAATAAATATTATTTTCTTATTTGAAATAAATACAGTGACATAAGAGTATGTAGATGAAGCTATTGGAAATTTCAACTATCCTTTCCTTAAATAAATTGATTCAGCTAAATCTATAATAAATCAACACTTGTTTTCACTATCAAAAAAAGCGATACCCGTTTGTATCGTCCTGTCGAAAATACCTAAAACCGAAACCATCATACATCACGACACGAAACCAGAACCAAAACAACAGGAAAACGTCCACCAAATCACGTTTACTTAAAAGCACTTTGTATTCTGACTCAATAGCAATGTATCGATTAACGATATTAAACGCATACAGTACACCACGGCTGTCATAGCGTCATTATTGCAAAACCAACTTTGGTGCCGCAAAATGTTCATACATCACATATTAAGCGAAACTCATTTCTAAAACAAAATACAACAGAGTTCACAATTCAACAGTCGAACGAAATGTTAGGCCGTTCCGCTAGTGATGGGGCAGTATAGTCAATAAAGGCGGCTTAGTGGCATCGATAACTTTGTGTTTTGCTATATTTATGCGTTCCACTTGGCTCACTACACCTGTCTGTATGTGCCAGACGGGCGAGGAAATTTGTACCGTCAATTGTGGGTTCGCGCCAAAAGACGTCTGATTTCTGAATACTGCTTTTTGAACTCAAAAATTATTCTAGGCTTTTTTTTATAAGAATAAAGTCAAGAGTACCTTGAATTGACTAGTTTGTATGAAATGAGTGTTAAATGTGAATGAAGTCAAAAAGAATTATTTAGCGATCGTGGCTAGTGGAAACGTGTAATCTCTGCCTGCCTAGAAAGTATATAGATGAGGTTTTTTTTGAGGTAAGTTGGTAACAACCACTTTATTACTTTTTCGTGGGTGTCGTACCGCACATAAAGAGTTTCATCTCCAAGAGGTAAAACAACAAAGCTTTATCCTTCTAAATACCTTGGTAAGTTTCCTTATAATACCTACTCACTATCATTCTCCCGGCATTAGATAATTAATTACCAAATTATAAATTACGAATAAATTTATCGACATAGTCACATCACTAGCAAAAATATTGGCCCAAAGCCGAAAATTATGGTCATGGGAGCTAATATTTTGCCAATAATATGAACCTTCGGCGTCATTTGCAAAGGGCGCAAAAGTTTATCAAATATTTTTATACCAGAGATGGTCAGTTTCGTTCGTAATTTTGTAGATATTCTTTTTTTATTTTTCTTCTTAGCTGGTGCACACTATACGCTTTTTTCTTTGCTACTAAGCCGGGATGGAAGCTATAAAACTATCATTTAAAATTAAAGAGAAAAAAAATCAGAAAGATAAATTCCTCTCATGGAAATACTAGTTATATACTCGTATATATAAAAAAAACAGATAAAAGCGAAGCCTTCACTCGTGTTCAGACCCATACAATATTCAAAGGATCGCATTATGCAATAGGACTGTAAGTCGCAAAATCAATATAGCTTTTGTGGCATGAAAGATTTTCTTAGCGTAGTCATAAATATTTAAAAACACGGCCCGTTTCAATATTTCGGGAAACATACGTTTTTTCCGATATGTAACTTGTTTTATCACTATGGAATTATACAGTTCGGTAGGTATTGCATGAAATATGAGGGTGGATAATGTTTTTGTATACAATTGTAAGTCGTTGGGATGAAGATGCGAGATAGTATTAGTTTATATATTACTAGCTGTGCCCGCGACTTCGTCCGCGTGAATAGTTATTTTGAGCATCATATTTATTTTTGCAAACATCCTCCTCAGGCGGTCAGGCGGTCACGCGTATTAGAAAGAACGCTGGTTCGCCGTATTAAATGTTTCGCTGCAAATTGCTTATAACGACTATATCTCAAAACCTATTCGTCTGATTTATATACTGTAAATGGCAATTTTAGTCTACATGAAAAGCCGAAAGTAAAAAACATATTTATTTGGATAAGGATTAATACTGAATTAAAGAAAATTGGTTTCAAAATAATTTATGTTTATAATGAAAAAATAATCTTAAAAAATTAGCATAAAAGTGGTTATTGTAAGTAAACCTTAAGAGATAGATATATGCTCTCGCGGACTTTTTTGTGGCAAAAAATGAGTACTTCACATCACATCTTTAGTACATTGTTTTACTATATCTTTGTTGGTTTGCGCAGCGTTCGCGTGGAAAGCTCGCAGATGGCCGACTCATTCAACTTTCACCTGCATTGTTGACGTTTCCCGTAGGAAATCCGGGATAAAATGTAGCCTATAGCCTTCCTCGATAAATAGACTATCTAACAGTGAAAGAATTATTCAAATCGGTTCAGTAGTTTCTGAGATTAGCGCGTTTAAACAAACAAACAAACAAACAAACAAACAAACAAACAAAACAAACTCTTCAGCTTTATAATATTAGTATAGATTTTTATTTATTTAAAACTTTATTGCACAAATACAAATGTACTAAAGGTGGAATTAATGTCGTTTGGCATTCTCTAGCAGTCTACCAGCTGACCGAACAAAAAAACTTTAAGTTGGTGGTGCGATAAAGTGCACATGCATACTGCAAAATACATATATCACAAAAAATGCATAAATACATACAAGATACATAAAATACATACACACAAAATAGTTTCTATATCATATAAACATAAATACCTGCCTCTTTCTTGGATTGGTAGGCAGAGACTACATCTTTAATTCGTCTGTTTGTTCGTTTGCAATATCTTTATTGCACAGAAATTCACACAGCTGCAAGAAATACCTATTACACAGTTATAAAAGAAATAAATCATTTGTAATGGCGGACTTATCCCATGAAGGGATATTTTCCAGTCACCCAGGCAAACAATAAAGTAATTAAAAAAGCGATAAGACGCTGTGTTCATTATTTTCTTATTAATAACTAGCTGTGCTCGTGACTTCGTCTGCGTGGAATAGTTATTTTAGTCATCATCAAGCCCTTAAGGATGAATAATTTTCCCCGTTTTTTTCACATTCTCCATTATTTCTTCGCTCCTGCTGCAGCGTGATGTAATATTGCCTCAAGCCTTCCTAGATAAATGGTCTATTCAACACGAAAAGAATTTTTCAATTCAAACCAGTAGTTCCTGAGATTAGCGCGTCCAAACAAACAAACAAACTCTTCAACTTTATGATATTAGTATAAGTATATAGATAAAATTAAAATAGTTTTTTACTGCAGCTTTGTAATTAATCTAACATAAGATTTAACTAAGAAAACACATCTCCGTCCTTACCTCGGCATGCAAGCCTTAGTTTCATGTAACAGGTTTCTGAGTCTCAACAGCACTCCAGGGACGCCAGCGAGCATCCTTGAAGTTCCGGAATGAAAATATTAACGGGTTTCCTGGGAAAGTGTTTTTTTTAAAGATACATACGTACATACATATAATCAGGTCTATGTCCCTTGCGGGGTAGACAGAGCCAACAGTCTTGAAAATACTGATAGGCCAGGTTGAGCTGTTTGGCTTATTGGTAGAATTGAGATTCAAAAAGTGACAGGTTGCTAGCCTGTCGCCTAAAACAAGAATCCCAAGTTTATAAGCCTATCCTATAGTTATCTTAAGGATAAAGCTTCTTATATCGTATCGTTTGTCATTTGTCTAAGTTTTACACGCAAGTTTAGCACGCAATATTTAAAAGCACTACACTACATCTCCCTTTACTAACGCAGGTTAGTGATGGGACACGTGTTAATCTCCCACGATACAATTCTTTAATTTATATCATTATCTTTTACGTACTTATATTATTCAAATATTTTTTATGATTTTAGAATAAGTTCGAATTGCGTTTCGTTGCACAATGATGATGTCTAGTTAAATGTATTTAAAATCTACAGTACTTATGAAACTTTATTTATTTGAATTCACTAAATCGTTAGAAAGATGTACATTCCATCTATCGTAGCCAACGAATACTTACACTTAACAACTCCTACTTAACATTTAAGCATAAAAACGTAAAGTGGTAGATAGGGACTTAGACATAGAAAAATAAGCAGATGAAGTGTGGCTCGAAAAAAAGTGAAGCGTAGTTATGGTGGCATTGTACGCATGTATGATTGACAGAAAATGATATAATCTATGACGCATCTTTGACGTAATGGCGGCCAACTATCACACTATTGGTGAGAGTGTGTATACATATATGCAGTAGACCGGCATACTATTAGTGCTCCATTTTGCCGTATTGTAAAACTCCATCCGCTTTTTTTCTAAGTCTATAATTGTGGATTAAAATTTCTACCATCAGATTATGCAGGTTCGGTTTACCGGCGGTAAACCGGACCGATATTCCTCGAATCAGTATCCGGTAATTTACCACATATTGATTCGAGGAAGGAGGAACTAAAATCTTGCTTTACATTATGATATCGCCTATATAATATTACTCGTATTATATCATTTACTATTAGTCGATGAATTATCATCATATATTCATCGACTTTTCCCTGCCCTAATCTCAACTAGACTCGGCACTTTCTTAGCTCGGATTTCTTTTTAATACCACATATTTAAAGTCTTTATGTAACGGACGAGTCAGACTAAGTTCTGTTACTTACAACTTTTGTCATACAAAATGCCTATAAACTTGGGAGTTTTCACATACTAAGATAGTCATATAAGTTAGCGAAGTTTTATAACATGTTATGGGCTTGCTTTTAACGAAAAAAAGAGGACTAAAGTTAGATCAAACTGCTTTGAGAGAAAAGTAATTTTGGTATTACTTTTATATTACTTTTAGGTTAGTTTTCTGTACTTTAAAATAGACCCATCTTGCCTTACATCTTACCCTTGGCGGTCGGAAAAGACGACTAAAGGAATATAAATATTCATCTAGTAAAAGCTTTCTTGAAGCAAAGTGTACCGGCTGCTTTTCTTTATAAAAGTGGATTAAGGGAAAGGTTTGTATACTCGCTTTAGTTGATGCGCTAGATGTCACTCTCTTAAAATTATTCAGCTTAATTTAGCTGTAAAGATTTCGAGGACGACTAAGGATTTCATGTTATCTATTCAGAAGCCAGGGGAAAAATCATAAAACAAAGACGATCGCGGGAACAACAGTAATTCATGATAATAATTATGCCGACAAATAAAGTTTTCGGCGAGTAGCTTGTTTAATAAACTTCTGATTTACTGCACTTATTGTTACAGGGAACCTTAGCTCATGTCGCCAGCTCGTTGTGACAATTTTAATGTGCATTTTAGTACAATTATTTTATCAAAATAGACAAATTTTTATAACTAGCTAGAGAACCGTGTGGTTCCCGGCACCAATAGAAAAAGAATGGGAACACTGCGTCTCTTTCTCATGGATGTCGTAAAAGACGATATACTAAGGCATAGAATACTTGGGATTCTTCTTTTAGGCGATAGGCTAGCAACCTGTCACTATTTCAGTTTATAAGCATATCCCTTAGTCGCCTTTTACGACATCCATGGAAACGAGATGGAGATTATTCTTTTTTTTATTGGTGCTGAGAACCACACGGTAAATATGCGTATGTAGGTATATACATCTCATTTCTTTAATAATTTTTTACAATTTGCGCGAATAGGCATACCTACAGATGGCACACACTTCATATTTTTATTTGCTGCCAGACCAGCATGGCTTGCACCATATGAAAGCGCTTATTCCCTTAATCGGTCTTTCCGAAATCCATGTGAAACAGATGGAGGGATCATATAAAGCCGTGTGGTACCCGGCGCTCGAGTTATATCACCCTATATACTTACCTGGAGATTTACAAAAGATTTCATTGAAACTGTGAATTAAATAATTTTCGAACACGCTCTCCATTGAGAATTGAACTCGGGCCGGTGACAGATATTTATGGTGGTCTGTCAGGGGATCGAACCTTGTCCGGGGCGAACATGAGCTGAATAACGAGACGTCTAAACCACTGGGGAATATCGGTGCTAATAAGATACGTATGTGAGAATTGCTAGATTTATAAGGTTTAAGAAACAAGATATGAGTACAAAATTTTTATTGACTAGACTAGCAGCTCCGTCCTTGAGCGAATTTAGCGCCATAATCAAAGTAATATTAGCCCGTGCGAATTTAGCGCCACTGACAAAAGAATACATGTCCAAATTTCCTCAAAATTAATTCAGCAGTAGAAATTTATGTATTACAAAATGTTATACTTGGGAAAAAATTGATAAAGTAAATTTGAATTTGTTTTATTGTCTTTTTGTTTCAAAAACTAATCGATTCTTCGTTGGGAAAATAGAGTAGAACTGGAGACTGAAAACTGAAGACTGACTCTAGAAGAACTACACAAGTTTTGATATCTTATATATATTTTGTTTATTTTCAAGAGTACCCGCGGAATCGTGGCAAGTGAAAAGATGTAGTCTCTGCCTTCCGTTCCGGGAAAGAGGTGTGATTTTATTAATGTACTTAAATTGTAGGTATGTTTCTGTAATTAGCTTTAAAAACTTTGGATTTAAACATATACTCGTATATACAATTACAACGTCTTTATTCTTTATAGGGTAGACAGAGCCAGTAACAGTCTCTAAAAGGCTCGAAGGCCAAGTTCAACTGGATAGCTCGATCATGGAATCGTGATTCAGAGATAAATTATGGTAAAATCCCACGAGTCTTAATCCGGCTAGAGTTTATTTAAAAACCGTAACATGTAAATCCGCCATTAACAAATTAGTCGCGTCTCTGTCGCCACGTGTCGTCAGTCGCCTAAAACAACAGATAATAAAAACGTGAGCGCGTCCGGTTTCCGGGCCACCGGTAAGACGAATTTGTATTGTGGTATTTTTAATACATACATATGGTCACGTCCATATCCCATGCGGGGTAGACAGAGCCAGAGAACAGTCTTGAAGACTAAATGGCCACGTTCAGCTAATTGGCTTAATGATAGAATTGTGATTCAAATAGCGACAGGTTGCTAGCCCATCGCCTAAAAGAAGAATCCCAAGTTTAGAAGCCTATCCCTTAGTCGCCTTTTACGACATCCATGGGAAAGAGATGGAGTGGTCATATTATTTTTTGTATTGGTGCCGGGAACCACACGGCACTATTTTTAATTCAAATTCAAATTTAATTTTTTTATTCAATATTATACGATACTTCATATCGCTTAATAATTGTCAAATTCATTTGGTTTCACAACATTGGTTGACGTCAAATAAATTACTTAAAACTAGATTTACTGCCGCTTCCAAGGCGTCAGTGCAGAAGAAGCGGTAACAAACTGCACTGCAGCATTGGCTTCAACAACGTAAATTTCACAACTATCTATACTTCATTACTTCTATATAGGTGTAGAAAATAATAATAATAAAATAGGTACTAAATAAAACTACTATTTAAAATAAAAATTAAATAAACATTTTTAACTATATTGCAAAGCTTGGGCAATTCTATACACTATATGTGTCTATCACAAACCTAGTACAGATCTAGCAACGCTGTAGAGGCGTCATTATTAATTCATTAGAGGTGACGCGTGTAATCCGACTGCGGTATTTGATTAATATAAATTAATTATGTCTGTTCGCTACATATTCTATGGGAGTATAGTTTTAGGGGTAATTATTTAGTATTTTCATTAATAACTGCATATTCTACTATGTGCTTGTAAGGTGAGAGTAAGCATCGTAAAGAAATCTACACTTTCAGGCAAATGTGTAACTGTTCACCTACATAAATTCAAGCGTATACAGAGACTACATCCTTTATCATGCAAAAAGATCGTGATCGTGATGTGTCGTGACAATATATAGTTATTTTTGATGTCCATCTAGCACCGCTCGGTAACCCAGGTACTAAATATAGATAGATAAAACTCTTTATTGCACCATAAGAGTTAAACATACAAAACAGCACAAATCAGATATAGATGGTACAAAGGCGGACTTGTCGCTAATGCAATCTCTTCCAGTCAACCTTTGGGTGGAAGGAAACCAAACAGGAGATTGGCGTTGGCGCAGAGCAAGATAGAATAGAATAGAATAGATTTATTTTCAAAATTGGATACAAGGTATCACTTATTGACGTCACATAACTTAAATCTAATTATAACTACCTACTACCGCTTCCAAAGCGCATGTGTAGAAGAAGCGGCGGAACAAACTACACTGATAAATAATTGAGTAAAATAAAACTACATCAAGGAAATAATTCTATAAATGTCTTATTATTTATTTAGTATATAAGCCATAAAAAAGGCCAATCAAATATGAGTGGCCCTAGAAAAAATCATGGTCCTCCTGGCCTGATTGTCTCCTCAATACTCGGAAAAAGAAGAAAGAAGAAAAGAGGTACATCAGTGTCTGATCACGATCGTGGTTTGGGAGAGTCAAGTTTTTATATGAAGCGACACCCGTCTGATCTCCGCAACTTTTGCAACGGAACTAGACCTTTACTATACTGGATCATTATACATTATGTTGCCTGAATTAACTTACTACTCATTTCTTCACGACTTTTTCCTTCACCATGACCGCGTCCTCATCGCTCATGGGGTAGATAGAGGCAGCAATTTCGAAAAAAGTGTAATATATACATAGACAGGGTGCTAACCCATCGCCAAAAAAAAACAATTCCAAGTTTGTAAGCCTATCCCTTAGTCGCCTTTTACGACATCCATGAGAAAGAGATGGAGTGGTCCTATTCTTTTTTGTATCGATGCCGGCAACCACACGGCACCAATTTCAATCTAAAATATAAGCCAGAAAAGGCATTTACCAAACAATCAGGAAGAGTACACATAAACGACAACAGTTATTGAATGCCTGGCTCCCGCGGTCACGTCTCCGCGCGGTAGTACGTTAATATGTCGCACGTGAGTAGCCTGCCTAACGCGCTCTTATAAAACGTGTGCCCGCGACTTTATTCCCCTTTTGATTGGGACGACGTGCTGTGACGTCACGTTTGCGGACTCCATTTTTAAATACTGTTGCAGTTTTCTGGGTTTGTGGCAAAATGGTACTCTTATAGGTTGGTCATGTCCGTCCGCGTGTCATAGACATTTAATTTGAGACTGTGCGTATGCTTAAGGTTGAAATTCGGAAAGTATGTAGGCCAGTATGCAATACTGAACTAAACAGTATATTATACAGTGTTAGCTTCTAGTTCACACACACACTCTCATATTATCCTTATACCTCACGGGTTAGAAAAAAAAATCGGTTAGACTGTATCTACCGCGTAAGGGATAAAGAGGTTATTATATGTATGTATAAAATCATAATTTTCAATGACGGATCTTAGATTCACGGTGACAGATTGCTAGCCCATCGCCTCAATGAGTTATCCAAGTTTATACGCCTTTTCTTTATTTGATGTAACAATCTGTGCAAGGAGAGAATCTTCTGGCAAAGCATTGTAACTTCTAAAAGTATATTCTTACATAAAAAAAACCTAGGTAAAGCATTTCCCAAGGATATTGAAGTCTACAAAAAGCAAATTGAAGTATTAGGTCGCGGAATAAAAATCGGAAATTGCGGCCCTGTTACTAGACTATGATTTATTGGACATGTGATAACCTATCGCCGCCATCTTGAATGTCTTTTGACATGTCGCAAAATGGCCGCTTTACTGGTGCATGAAGTGAGAATAATGGTCGCTTTTTTCTTTTGGTCATAGTAGTATTAGTAATGTGCTTATGATGACTTCTTTAGGAAAAAAAAGTTTTCAAGTATTTATTACTTATTGAGTAAATATAAGGACATCGTCGGAGTCGCATAAAACTTGAACCTGTGATGCAACACGTTCCCTTTGGTGGTTGTAGATTCCGAAATATCGCTCCCGCTTCAAACACATCAAATAATTTTTTCATATGTAAGTGTCCACCCGAAGATTTCCTTCACCTTAATCGTGAGAGAATTTGTTATCTTAATCATGTAAATACGTCATTGATAATGTAAGTAGCTGACCAATGACTATTTAAAGCCGTAGTATTTAAACCTCAGAAAGGGTAAACTTTTTCAGTGTGTAATCACACTCTAGCAAAAAAACTGTTTCGCAAATTTCCTTTGAATATTCTAAAAACATTTTATTATGCTGACGGTAGATCACGTGATTGCAGATGAGTTCACACTGCGTCAATTTTTTCATCAATCATCCCTATCAATTTCTTTCAAAGCTTATTTATATACAAAAAGGGACGTTTAGGCGAAGGGCCGAATACATTAAATATTGGCCTCGTGTTTGGCTAGTGTCGAAATTTTTCTCGTGTCTGTTCATCCAATGGTTATTTATTTTGAAAGGAAGGTGTTAAAGATGGTGTTAAGAAAATTTCGCTCCCATGGGAACTTCGGAAAATAAAACTACTCTTTTTGTGTATCGTAAATTCCATCAAAATCGATTTGTATTTTGAATCAAATGAAGTTAATGTTACTGTGTAGGTAATCATTATATTTATTACAAAAATTCGAAACTTTTTCTAACGATGATAAACGGTTTTTTTATTTTGTCGTGAAGCGATGTAACGTTTGACATAACAGCTGTTATCAGCTGTAAAAAAAATTAAGGTATTTCTATCGTGGTTAATGCTGCCCGGTCATCCTTTTGGATATGGAACCACAAACAATATAAACAAATGTAGGCCAACATCACAAGTCTTTGTTATCGAAATTTAAAAAGCACGAGCTACGGTCATCTATAACCTAACGGACTATACCGCACCAGAATTACATACTGCAAAACACCATCAAGCGAAAATAACTCTAAAGCCTCAAGATATACATTTGAGAATCGTAATGGCAGATGAAGAACATTAAGCCATTCACGACATTAAAATTAACAGCCAAGTGTCAAACGGTCACTATTATGACGCGATAGAGAAATATCGTCTAGTTAGACACGCTTCATCGGACCTTTTTAAGTTTGCTGTTGCCTGAGGAACTAACCGTCATTATTTACATTTGCTTGATGTATCGAACCTTCCATTCTAACTGTGTTAGGGCCCATTGAATTTGTTTTAATCGTGTACCGTTAAACGATGACTCGACTTATTTTCACACGTGAAAGGTTAACAGAATACCATTTTGTTTCTGTGTTTCAGTGATGGTGATCATTGATGGCTTGTTATAAGTGTTTACTTGTTATACCAAAATCGGCAGCTAGACTCTCACAATGACTAGTGGACGTAGGAGTTTTGGCTGCAGGTATAATCTTGGATCAGATGTATGCAATAGATAGAAGTGTATGTCACCTACTTTACTGTGATTGATTAACAATCAAATGAAATATTTCAAAATATATTTATTTCGACAAATATGAATAAAGATAGGCTTATAAACTTGGCCAAACAGCTGAACGTGGCTTATCAGTCTTTTGAAGACTGTTGACTCAGTCTACCCCGCAAGGGATATAGACGTGATTATATGTATGTAATATGAATATAACAGATTGTTGATTAATTAATTTCATAACAAGACTTTTATAAACTGAGTGCAAAGCAATTGGCGCCTTAAAGAAGAATAAAAATTATTGTCTCGCTTCAGAACGTGGAGAGCTAAAAGAAAAATGAATAAAAAATGTTCTATTAAGATGTTATGATGCGAAAAATTCTAAGTGAAAAGTATTTTTAAGTAGTCTTAAAATGCAAAGTTTCGTTTAAGTCCCCGGTTTGAAAACAAATTATGATAATACAATGAATTTTACATAAAAAGACACTGAAGAAGTTTCTAACAATCAAATTTGATGATACGTCTTTAGTAAAACTTCTACGACTAAATTATAAGTAGTTAATAATGAGTAATAAGTTTTGTAGGACGATTTTATAAATCAAATAATGAGGGGTATGTATTTTATCTATACTAATTTTACAAAGCTGATGAGTTTGTTTATTTGTTTGAACGCGCTAATTTCAGTAACTACTGGTTTGAATTGAAAAATTATTTTTGCGTTGAATAGACCATTCATCGAGGAAGGCTTTAGGCTATATAACATTACGCGGCAACTATTAGGTGCGAAGAAATAATGGAAAATGTGAAAAAAAAAACGGAAGAAATTATTAATCCTTGAGGGCTTCAATGATACCCAAAATAACCATTCTAATTCCAATCCAGTTCTATTAAAATTACGTTGATAGTTAATATAATACAAAATATATTGAATTAAACAAGACAATATCCATTAAACTTAGTAAATTCGCGCCTTATTGCAACCAGATTTATGTGCTGGCAAGTTCATCCTACCAAAGGCCACCCTTTGTTTGTGCCAAATTAAATTAAGATTTCTTCAAAGTCCAAGGGCAGGAATTTACAAGGAGGATTCACAGTTCTTAACTGGCATTTTGATGTCTGCTAGTACTGATCCTTATTAGGTTTACGAAAGCGAGGGGTAAAAGTGACAAAATAAATTCGCCATGACAGGGGAATATAGGAACATTGTTGAGTATAGAAATAATGGAGTAGTCAAGACTACTCCAAATAGGCGACAAGTGTTCAGACTTCGCATTAAAATTTGCGAGACGACCAAATAATGTTAAAGACTAAAATAAGGCATCATGTTGTCTATGATAATTTGATTTTTTTTCTATATACAAACATACATATAAACACGTCTATATCCCGTGCCCCCGCGCGGACAGACAGAGCTAGCTTTTTGAAAAGACTGATAGGATAGTTAAGTGTTGGATTTTTTTCTGAATAGGTACATTTTTCTCAAAGAGATTATGTGAATATTACTCAAAAAGTCAAAACCGTCTTAAAGTGATACACGTTGTTACCGAGCCACGTTTATCAATTTGCTTTTGTTTTCTTGTAGCTAAAAACTGGCTGGTAAACTAAACCTGCAGTATTACTATGTATAGCTGTAATCACATCTCTTGTATGAAGAGGCTTATTCGAAACCTTAAAACATCTAAATAAAAAATACTAAAACTTATAATGGTAAATGGTTTGTTTCATGGGCTGTTGCAAAATTGTGTCCACTCCATAAATTTCTTCGTTCATGGAGCATTGTCAACAGGGGTGGTGTTCCATTCAGTGTCCCCTTTGATGACATTAGTTTGCTACCGGGACACAAAGTCAGGCCTTGGACACATTGTCACTTTTGAGAATTTACCAAATATTTGGAAATGCCAATGGACCTGATCTTTCTGTCTGTACGGATAACAATTTTTTTGAGGCAACCTGAGAAATTCATTTTCTGGAGAGCCTTTTAGGAAAATTGGAGTTCTGAGCTAATGCCTAAATGTAGTTTGTTTTACTTGATTATAGTTAAAAAATAAATAAAATAAAATTGAGTATTTTATTCAGTTTCTTATTTCTATTTTCTAATGCAATTTATCAATCAAGCGAAAGGGTTAAAAAACTTGGGGTTCTATGAGGCGACGGGCTATCTAGCTGTCATTATTTGAATCTCTATTAAACCACACAGCTGAACATGTACTTTTAGGTTTTTCGAGAATGATGGTTATGTCTACCCCGAAAAGAATAGAGACGATTATTTGATATTATGGATTTTCTTTTTTTTTTATCTAACTATAAATACGAGTATATTTTAACGTATTCTACTTACACTTACCTACACACCTGTTGATAAAAACTTAACATTTACTTTTCTGCTCGGCGCTTCTGGTTTAATTAGATTAATTTCCTCCTAAATCCTGACTTATATCAAAATATTGAATAATTTCACTAAACCGCTAACGATCATTAACTAGTAACATTTTAATTTTCAAAATAAATAAAAATCTTGATACCAGAACAATAAGGAACAACCCTAAAACCTCACGGTCAAAAAGTTTCTATACACTTCCAAAACAAATACCAACAGATTTAATTAAGCAAAACAGGACAATGGGTATTAGCATAAAACAGATTCATCATTATGAGCAGCTGTTAAAATCCAAAAATCTTTAACAATGTCACCGCCATGTGTTTCCGTTCTCAGACCAATATTAGATCTATCGTCATTGTTAAAAACGCTATTTTCAATTGGAAATGTTACAGAAAATTCATCTTTATCTGTAAGGTTACATAGATCATTTTTGTTTGATTTTTGTTTTGCATTAAGGTTATCATGTTGTATTGTTTCAAGTGTAACAGGACTCCTCGCTAGAGGTTCGAAGTGAGAAATAAAGTTGACATCAGGACTGCAAGCGGTGAGTCTCAAACAGTCTCGAATGTCAACCTCATCGCTAATTCGTTCAATGTTATTTTTACTAATTGACTTCTGGGGTGTAAGTTAAACGAGTTTGGTTATAACTTTGTTATTTCAGTCAGTACTGTACTGTAGAGGAAAAGAATAGCTATGAGGTGTATTTTTTATTGGTTTACATATAATTAAATTATTCTTTAAATCTCTTTAAAAGCTAATATTCAAAATGTTTATTATTAAGCCCTATTACATACAAAATTAAAATATGAAAGTTCTTAATAATTTCAATAATCTTGCAAAACTATACTCTATAAAAGTTTCTATAATAGTTTAGTAACTATTAAGTTTATTTGAATCAATAAATCATCCAAAAAGGTGTGACTGTCTTTTTGTCAAAAACCAATGCCATTTTTCGCACCTGATGCACTATCCCGTACAAAAACACCAATAAACCGACCCCCCGAATGAAATTTATTTCTAATTTGGGCACAAATTGTCGCGGTTGCTATGCGACGATGATTTATCTCTGTCGAGTCTCTTCAATCCATTGTTCTGTATGGGTGTGGGTGCAAAATACTCAGGTTGGAGATATTCACCACTTAGATCATTAGATTTAAAATTAGTTTTAAATTAATCACCGATTTGTGGTAGGTATGGTATATATTACTGGTGATGACTATAGTCAATGCACTGATGAAATTTTGCCAAAAGGCTTTATTTGTAATTTAATTGATTTTGATGATATAGTATAGAATGATAATGTATTTTGTATATATGTAAATAGGATGTATTCTAACGAATGGCAAAATTATACGCATGAAAGAAATTCGTAAAGGGACATCATATTTTAGGCAAGAAATATAATTTTCTAATTATTAATTTGTAGAATTCAAAAAGATTTAGAGCTGCATCTGTTATTGACTTTAATTTATATTTTATAGGATTTAATATATCAAACTTTCTTTGTACATTTGCTCCGTCATATCAACAGTCCCGTATGGAATGTTTGTTTGTATGCAAATAGTTTGTAAAGATGAATTGTTCTTCATCTTCTTCATTTATAACGTCACTGGAATCTTATTTGCTTAAGAGGCTATAAAAATGAAATTGCTCCAATTTCTTCGCAACAAATTATATTTGCAAAACATTTATCTTTTACTTGTTTTATGTTTTATTTTAGTTTGTATGATTAAGTAAAAAATCTATCAGAATTTTAATTTTATTTTATATGAGATGCTCTTCTAAACACATTTAATTTCATTTTACACAATTTAATATACTAGGGGAGTGTGAATGTGTGTGTGGCAAAGTTGGAGTGAGAAGGCCTAGACAAACGCAACTTGAACAAATCGGAAACGCTCTAGCAAAAAGTCAGGTCAAGGGTAGGTACCCAAAACAGACGAGCTTGCATACTCGTATGTGTGGATGAAACGAAAGAAGTATACAAGGATCGTGGCAATTAGTACGTACCCCTCCGAAAAAAAGGTGTGATAAATTAAAAAAGTTGTTTGTTAATAAGCAGCGTTATCAACGTAACATTAATAATGCACTTGTCAGTGTCAGAGACAGACTTCAAAATTTCTATCAACCGTTTTCTTGCCAATACACAAATTTTTTTAATGGAGCTGTGACCCATATATGTTTGAATTTTCTTCCTATATGTGACCCAATTATATTTTAGTAACATAGAAAAATTACCGACTTCAAATTTAAGCAAAATTTTATAACATGTCTTAAAATATTGAACAACTCATCCTACGCACTTTTTAAGCGTCTAAAATATAACAAAATAGGTGTAAGCACTCTCATATTTATGAGTGCTATGACCTTCCACCTACTTGACCCTTTTCGATTAACCTTGACCTTAAAGGGTTTAATATAAAATCAATTTAGTCAGGCAACTACGAACGCCTGAATCTTATTCCAATTTTCCTCTTAGTGTTCGCATTGGACCCCCAAATGTAGACTTAACTAGCAAAATACCTTTTATTTTATGAAAAATAAATGATTTTAAAGTTTAAGGTGTTACGAGTCGTGGTGGATCACGTTAGGATAAAAAAAACGTGATGTGAAGATCAAAATCATATCATACCCATGAACATGTCGAAGTCGAAGACTCAACCGTGGATGGAAGATGTATGTTGATGAGCAGTACCTATCTTTACATTAACCATAATTAAATTAAGTTTAACATGGTCTTTCCAAAAATTTCTAATTGACATTGGGTCTAATATAATAGTTCTAACTGATTTTCAGTATTTCATAAATTATACCGTCACCGTTAATTCTCCGAAGTAACCACACAATATTTCCAAAGTTTTAAGGGAAAAACCAGGGCTGAAAACATGGGTCTAAAAGCTTTACCGTCACCGAAGGGTTGGGTAGATCATTTATTACCGGCGTTGACGGGATAAGGAATTCTTGTCTGTTTTATCCTATCTTCTGAGGATACATCTGCGGAGAAAACGCGGCGGCTAAATTAACGCTTATACGAATGCAAGTTGTATCTTTATTAAATTAGGAACATTTGTAGCAAGAGTGTTAAGGATTTAATTACTAAAAAGGAGATCTTCCGCTAGCCTGGATTAATAGCATTGAGAAAGAGATTTCATTCATATTCTAAACGTGCGAATAAAAATATTGTCTTTTTTTATCATGTGACGTAGCCACATTATTCATCATTTCTGCGTATTCTTAATTGCAGACATTGATATATTCTTAGATAGTTGATGGTTATTGCTCACCTTATATGTATACCATTGTGTCATCCTTGATGATATATATATTTTATTTAGTAATAAATCCGCTTCAATCTTATTCCTATTTGCTCTCTTTACTTCAAATTCAGAAATCTATTATGCACTACGTCATATTATGCACAGTAAATAGTAAATTAGACAAAGCAAACATGTGGTGAATTATATTGACGTTTATTCGGAGAGTGTGTTCTCATCTTTAGTGTTGCATACTTGAGTTTTACACTCTCACATCCAGCGATGGAAAACTGACCTTATTATATAAACTTTAAAGTAGACATTACACTCAAAGATACATAGTCATCAGTGCAGGTCTAATGTTTTAAAGTTCGCCCGCGCTATTTGGCAACCTTTCTGTAAATAAGACTCATCCATCAAGTGTTGAGGATTTTATGCACTTCTAAATATTATCGCGACAGTTTACCTCGTTTATGATAAAGGTAAGATAAACCTTGTCATCATTCTCTTATGCTTGACATATACTTCTTCTCTGGAGAATACCCAAGGTCCATCTAAGACCATGATTTAAGTCTGGGCAAGTCAGATAATTACACGGCCGCTCCTGTCTGATTCCCGAAAGCCTTTTAACATGATAATCTTCCCTTTTCTATCAGGGCTAATTCACCAGGAAATTTGTATTTTTCTAAGTCGAACATACAGTTGAAATTCACAAAAAAAGATGACGTGGCTCTATTTCAAAGCGCTGAGAACTGTTTTCTTCATGTCAATTGACTTTAGGTTCAGCTTATCCTACTTCAATCCAATTTATTGCATCAACCTATCAGCATTTTCAATACAATTTTTGCTCTCTAAATGTGCCAATATTACAATAGACGATAATTTTGATAGATCATCCGTAACATAAAGGTCCCCAAAAAAGCTAGATTACCACCTATCGATCAACCTAATTCCATTACTCATAATTATGTCGATTTAGAACTATTTATGGTTGGACAAATCATCAATCACTTTATACTGTTTAAAATAAAGCCAGGCCCGAATTAGGACGGGTTTAGGGCCGAATCAGAAATGGACTATTTGCGTATTGGACACGTCAAAGGCTTAATACGTCCCAGCGGAGAGGCTCATTGCTGATAGTTTTAGGTTCATTGGGTTTAGGGTGTGATACATTTCATAAAACTTTATATTAAATATAAATAAATAATATAAATATATGTACGGGACAAATTATACAGATTGAGTTAAGTTCGGAACTTATGTTACTACTACTGAGATACTAACCCAACAATACTATATTTAATAATAAATACTTATATAGATAAACATCCAAACCCAGGCCAATCAGAGAAAGTTCTTTTCTCATCATGCCCTGACCGGGATTCTAACCCGGGACCTCCGGTGTCACAGACAAGCGTATTTACCGCTGTGCCACGGAGGCCGTATATATGAAATCATATTGTTCTGTGATTTCATGAATTTCAATTTTATTTTGATAAAGTAAAAGTAAGTAAGTAAGTGGTTTATTGTTCACTCAAGTTGCATTACAAATATAAAACAGTAGTCCAGTAGAAAGGCGGGCTTATCCCTAAGTGTTAAATGGTGTTGTGATTTCACATAAAGAATACATGGTTTCACATTTCTTTCTCGGTGAAATAGACAGAGACTAAACCATTCTAGTTGACACTGTCCTTGCATACTTATTTCTCTCCATGCAAGCTCATCAGTAAGGCGGTGTTATACTGTATAATTACAAGTTATGGATTTTCAGGGCAAGAGTAAATAGGAATTATTTAAAGTGTGCATGCATCACCTAAGGCCTCATCTTGTTTACCACGGTGCTGATTGAGGTCAAACGCACTCAAATTATTATACAAACACAATAAATTTTACTTAAACTACCAAAAGAGACCATTTAGTAGCTGAAATTTGGCTAGGAGACAAATTTCATAAAATTCCAAAAGCATCTTGAACCAACAAACTATTACATATTTTAAGGAAAATCCATAAACAAAAAAACTATTATAAGAAGACCAAAATGGATCTCCGTGACTTACCACAAATCACAATAAAACTTCAAACGTATTGGAGAGATCACAGTACCTGAAACAAGGGGAAACAAAACATTAGCAAAGGTAACAAATGCACTGACCTACGTGAGAGGAAATAAACAAACACACGGCTGGAATCCGGTGCAAAAAGAGAAACGATAAATTTTGTTAAAACGCCAACAAAAACCGCGGTTAAGGGCGCCCACTCACAATGCGATTTGAAGACGGCCATTTTGCGAATATCGCGATTGCTTCGTCGTTAGTAGAATTTTTATTTTTCATTATAATTAAGGACTTTCTTTCGTTTCATTTTCAAAAGATATGACGTTAATTTAGTAATTAAAAAGCAAAACTTTGTTTTTGAATAATAACTTCTACTCTATTAATCTTTTGGTAATAAAACAAGTAACGTAGAAAATAATATAAGTTACATAAAACAAAGATGACAAAAGTTCGATCTGTTCCTAGAAATCAATAAAAGTCTTAAAACTCTACGTTTTTCGATCATACTTTTCAATTTTCCAGTTTAGAAAATGAGCGAGTTGCGATTTTTTTTTAACAAAATCTTAACAAGGTATATTGGAAAAAGTCGTTCAGTGAATGGCCCGCCTAAACACACTAATTAACCTTCGTTCCGGAACGCATAAATCCCCTCAAACTACATTCTTCTTCGTTACTTCGGAGCACTTTCACTATTTTTTACGATATACTAGATAAATAGAGCAATTTATCGGTTCTTTGAATGAATGCAACAATAGGAATAGTTCCGATAAACTAAGTATCCAAATCAAAAACATCTGGAGAAATTGTTAAAGACTGAATTTAATGTGATTCTAAAGAAACTTCTAGAATAGTGGCCATTATAGTTTAAAATAGTAACATATAAGTAGTTCTTTAAAGAAATATTATTTATTTAAACTATATTGTACAACATACAAATATAGTACAATTGGCGGACTTAATGCTACAAGAAATATCTACCAGTCAACCATTGGGTCTGACAGAGTTTACAACCTGCAGGAGAAAAAACTCATTCGTTGACACTAGTAGATACTATGATAGAATTATCAGCAAGTTGTAATAAATTTCCCTTAACTGACATTTTTCTGATAGCTCACATGAGAAATATTTAAACTAACCCTAAATGATTCAGTTCATCATTCGAACGGTGAACCACATCAATTCTTTACTATTGAAATCAGTTCTAGTCATTCAAGATAACAAGGCGATACACGTAAGGGCCACGGAAAGAAAAAAAGGGAAAAGATTAACTGAAGAGTCGAGTCTGATGTTAATTTGGTCCTTAACTCACGAAACTTTGTGGGCTTAAGGGATTTTAAACGCTTAGTGACTTCTGCTAAAAGTTTGGCCTACTTATTACCGATTTGCGTAGATTGCCGTGTGGTTGCCGGCACCAGTACAAAAAAGAATAGGACCACTCCATCTCTTTCTCATGGATGTCGTAAAAGGCGACTAAGGCTACGAAGGCAGACTAAGGATAGGCTTACAAACTTGAGATTCTTTTTTTAGGCGATGGGCAAGCAACCTGTCACTATTTGAATCTCAATTCTATCATTAAGCCAAATAGCTAAGCGTGGATTATCAGTCTTTACAATACTGTTGGCTCTGTCTACCTCACAAGGGATAAAGACGTGACCATATGTATGTATGTATGTCTCGTTGATTTTTGTCCACAGACTATATTTTACCTGAGTCTTTACTTTCTTTTGTCACACAAGATTAACTACTCGTATCATTCAGCAGTCTTGAAAGACTAGAGACTATTGGCCCTGTGTGGTTCCAGGCAACAATATAAAAAAGTATAGGACCACTCCATCTCTTTCCCATGGATGTCGTAAAAGGTGACTAAGCAAAAGCTTTTAACCTTGGGATACCTATTGTAGGCGATGGGCTAGCAACCTGTCACTATTTGAATCTCAATTCCATCACAAAACCATACAGCTAAACGTGGTGTTTCAGTCTTTTCAAGACTCTTGGCACTATCTACCCCGCAAGGAATACAGACTTTATAAATGTAACTCTTTACCCAAATAAATTAAAGAAAACATTTAGGACATGCCGCAAACACAGAAGAAAGGATACTTGACACAGTTACTACAGTAATTCACCGCTAGATTGCTCTGAACTACCAACAATAAAAACAGAAAGGCTCTTCGGTTTATTTGTGATAATGAACTCTTGCTACGAGAAGGGTGGGCTCACATGGAGTCATATTTGCTGGAATATATCCAAATACTGTAATAAATACGGCGGTCGGCCTCTGTGGCGCAGCGGTAGTACGCTTGTCTGTGACAAGGGAGGTCCCGGGTTCGAATCCCGGCAAGGGCATGATGAGAAAAGAACTTTTTCAGATTGCCCTGGGTCTTGGATGTTTATCTATATAAGTATTTATTATAAAATATAGTATCGTTGAGTTAGTATCTCGTAACACAAGTTTCGAACTTACTTCGAGGCTAACTCAATCAGTGTAATTTGTCCCGTATATAGTTATATTTATATATTTAAATACACCGTGATAAGGGAACGTTGTGATGTCATCTATACTAATATTATAAAGCTGAAAAGTTTGTTGGTTTGAACGCGCTAATCTCAGGAACTATTGGTTCGTATTGAAAAATTATTTTTGCGTTGAATAGACCATTTATCGAGGACGGCTTTAGGTTATTTAACTTCACGCTGCAACTATAAGGAGCAAAGAAATAATGGAATATGTGAAAAAAAAGGGTAAAATTATTCATCTTAGAGGGCTTCAGTGTTGCCCAAAATAACTATTCCGCGCGGACGAAGTCGCGGGCACAGCTAGTGGAAGATATAGTGACAGGAATAGAAAAGGGAATGCTTAGATGGTTTGGTCGTGTCGAGAGGATGAATGGAAGCAGGTTGACTAAGCAAATATACAAAAGAAGTGTAAATGGGACTGTTGGAGCGGAAAGGCCTAGATGAACGTGCCTTGTACAAATCGGAGAAGTTCTAGCAAAAGGACTGGTCAAGAGTACCCGAAAGTGACGAGCTTGCATGAAGAGATTATGTGGATGAAGCGAAAGAAGTATGCAGGGATCGTGGCAAGTGTAAAGATGTGGTCTCTGCCTACTACTCAGGGAAAGAAGCGTGATTTATGTATGTATGTAGGTACTGTACTAAATATTTGTATTTCTCGCGGGTAAAATCAATGGTTATGCCGTGATTGCGTTGCAGTATTATCGCTAAAATATATATGGTCAATCATTCATTCATTCATATAATCACGTCTAAATCCCATGCAGGGTAGACAGAGCCAGCAGTCCTGAAAGTCAGGCCACGTTCAGCTGTTAGGCTTCATGTTAGAATTGAGATTCTAATAGTGACAGGTTGCTAGCCAATCGCCTAAAAGAAGAATCCTAAGATTACAAACCTATCCCTTAGTCGCCTTTTACGATATCCATGGGAAGGAAATGGGGTGGTTCTATTCAAAAGTGCCCGAAAACCACACGAGCTTTATAAAATCATCATACACATAAACCTACATTTGCACTTAATAAAGAGATAAAAAAATGTTGATACCGTTTCCAGCAACACGTTAGCGGAACTAAAACTAGTGTAGGATGTGGTGTTTGACAAAATTTATGTGCCGCGGTGGCTAATTGGTTGTGAGGGCCACTAACACCACCTTTTCATTGCACTCTATAGAGACCTATGGGGCTTTTATGTTCGCTACACTGTGAGCTTTTATTGTTTACATGAATCAAGTGCCGTGTGGTTCCCGGCTCCAAAATAAAAACAGAACAGGGCGAGTGGGCCTATTCTTTTTTTCTTTCATCTCGTTCTCCATGGATTTCGTAAAAGGTGACTAAGGGATAGGGTTATAAACTTGGGATTTTTCCTTTAGACGACGATCTGGCAATCTGTCACTATTTCAATATCATTTAATCATAAGGCCAAACAGCTAAGCGTGGTTGTATATTCATTTCACATTATTAATTATTAAAAGAAAAGATTTGTATTTTTGTATGTTTGTAACGAATGAACTCAAAAACAGCTGGACTGATGTACACGAAGTTTGCCACAGATATAGAATAGAGTTTCGGGAGTGTCATAGGTAAAAAGTGTAAAAAAAAATAATTGTGTGTTTGTAACGAATGAACTTAAAAACTTCTGGATTTACATACATACATATGATCACGTCTATATCCCTAGCGGGGTAGACAGAGCCACCAGTCTTGAAAAGACTGATAGGCCACGCTCAACTGTTTGGCTTAGTGATAGAATTGAAATTCAAATAGTGACAGGTTGCTAGCCCATCGCCTAAAAGAGGAATCCCAAGTTTATTAGCCTATCCCTTAGTCGCCTTTTACGACATCCGTGGGAAAGAGATGGAGTGGTTCTATTCTTTTTTGTAATGGTGCCGGGAACCACACGTCACTTCTGGATTTATATTTACGAAATTTGCCACAGATAAAGAATAGTTCTTCGGTTGTAACATGGGCTACTTTTTCCAAAATTTCCCACGGGAGCGAAAAGTCGCGCCAAAGCTAGTGTTAGTATAATATGACATGAGTTATAAGGAATTTAATATAAACATAACGCGATGAGATAATAAAATTAATTTCTTATCCCTTTGATATGCTTGCAAAGAAATATTTTGTTTCATGTTTAAAAATGCTTTGATGATTAACCTCGGTAGGCAATATTTATTATTTTGTTTATTGCACAACTAGCTGTGCCCGCGACTTCGTCCGCGTGGAATAGTTATTTTGGGTATCATTGAAGCCGTCAAGGATGAATAATTTTCACCGTTTTTTTCACATTTTCCATTATTTCTTCGCTCCTAATAGTTGCAGCGTAATGTTATATAAAAACCTACACATTCAGGCAACTGAATGTGTAACCATGATCGAATCAATATGGAATAAATCCCCTGCAAAGGTTGCGGAGGTCAGATGGAATCGCTTCGTGTAAAAACCTGACGTTTCCGTTGCCGTGTGGTTCCCGGCACCAATACAAAAAAGAATAGGACCACTCCATCTCTTTTCCATGGATGTCGTAAAAGGCGACTAAGAGGTAAGCTTACAAACTTGGGATTCTTTTTTAGGCGATGGGCTAGCAACCTGTCTCTTTATATGAATTATAATTCTATCAGTAAGCTAAACAGCTGAACGTGGCCTATCAGTGTTCAAGACTGTCGGCTCTGTCTACCCCGCAAGGGATAACTACAAAACATACAAAACATAATAATTAAACAAATTTAAAATGTAACTGTATCCGATAGTCGAATTACAACTCGCGCCGTGACGAAGGGGCTTGGCAAATATCTGGCAAATTATATTCTTTACAAAATGCAACTATTTACGCACAGGGTGATCACAATAGAACCCTGGGCAGGTTTTGTAAATTACCAACGACTAACAAAAGAGCGCCCCTTATACGACGCTTATTATAACGCGACCCCCTTCATTGTAAAGTTACAATTTTAATGATTCCCGTTGCCGATTTGCTTGTAATCATTGTGTTTGTCGTCATTCAATAATATAAAGATTCTATCATCGCTCGTACGTATAAAGAATAAATGAGACTTTGATGCTACAATTTAATGTTCAAAATTTTGTATGTTCCAACGTACAAGTTCCAGATGTGTATCAAATTTTAGTGGCCCGTTTAAATAATGAGAAAGGTACTTTTTGCCGTGTGGTTCCCGGCACCAATAGACAAAATAATAGGACCACTCCATCTCTCTCCCATGAATGTCGTAAAAGGCGACTAAGGGCTAGGCTTACAAACTTGGGATTCTTCTTTTAGGCGGTGGGCTAGCAACATGTCACTATTTGAATCTCAATTCTATCTTAAAGCCAAATAGCCGAACGTGGCCATTCAGTCTTTTTAATACTGTTGGCTCTGTCTACCCCGCAAGGGATATAGACGTAACCATATGTATGCATGTATGAATCATTAAACCCGCAACTACGAAAGCAACGGTTGATTATCTAATTAAATAGACTTGGAATTAATGGAGTGACAATAATCTTACGGCATCACGTCCCTGGATAATCCCGAATTTAATCAGACCACCGCAACCCTTATAAACTCGGTATTGAACCGGGGTCCGGGTATTGTATGTGGGAAACGACTGCAATTTACATACATACATATGGTCACGTCTATATCCCTTGCGGGGTAGACAGAGCCAACAGTCCTGAAAAGACTGAATGGCCATGTTCGACTGTTTGGCTTAATGATAGAATTGAGATTCAAATAGTGTCAGGTTGCTAACCCATCGCCTAAAAAAGAATCCCAAGTTTGTAAGCCTATCCTTTAGTCGCCTTTTACGACAATTTTTGGGTCCTAATATAATTGTATTAAATAAAAATATACTCCGAATCACCTAGTCCAGGATCTATGATCAAAGGCATACCCCGGGCTCCTCTCCAGACGGGTGAGGATGCAACCGGGACTTATGGCAGTAAGAGGAAGAAAAAATAAATAAATATATACGGGACAGGTTACACAGATCGAGTTAGCCTCGAATTAATTAATGAGATAGAAGGTAAAGCTATAATAATAGTGAAAAGTATAAGTACGTAATGATAAAGAGAGGTGCCGTATTGTTCCCGGCACCAATAGAAAAAAGAACAAGACCACTCCATCTCTTTCACATGGATGTCGTAATAGGCGACTAAGGGAAAGGCTTAATAACTTAGGATTCTTCTTTTAGGCAATGAATTAGCAACCTGTCACTATTTGAATCTCAATTCCATCATGAAGCCATAGTTGAACGTGACCATTCAGTCTTTTCAAGACTTTCCAATACCGCATGGAATATAGACGTGTCTATGTGTATGTATGAATGTAGTTTATAATATTGATTGATAACTCATTCAATCTATACCGTCTCCCTTTGTCAATATATCCATGACTCATCCAGTTGGTTGCATCGTCTTGGTTCTTATTAATTCCTCTAATACTTAGGGGAACTAATACGTAAGACCCTACCCGCCTAGTTTAATCAACGTATAGATTGTTATTACTTGTGTATCTTTTATGCAATTATAAGATACCTAGCTTTTACCATCAGTATCGCTGGCGAGAATTTAGCTCCACCTACAAAAGAATACAGGTTTTTTTCAAAATTCCATTGGAATCATAGTTTTTATCGGGATAAAAAGAACTTAACTCGAATGTCGAATACTCTTAATTTATATATAATGCATATATATATTATTTTTGATTTCGAAGCGACCTATTTGGCCATTTACAACATCCTTGGAAAATAGATGGATTAAATTTGTACTTATTCTTATTAATAACTACACGACACGCAAAACATTGTGAAGTTGACGTTGTTGAAGAAAATGCTGCAGTGCAGTTTGTTACCGTTTCTTCTGCACTGACGCCTTGGAAGCGGCAGTAAACTCAGTTTTAAGTAATTTATTTGACGTCAACCAATGTTGTTAAATCATACGTTTTGACAATTATTTAGCGATACGATACGAAGTATCCTATAATAATGAAAAAAAATTTGAATTTGATTGCACATGGAAAAACACGTATCCAAAAATACAGCGCGTGATGTAAAATCCATTGGATTTGCAACATGCAACAAATAGTCAGGACTTAGGGCCAGATATAAAAGCGGGAATGATGGATCGGCGGGATGTCATCGCTACAAATAGGGTCGCCATTCATCGGGCCTTTATTGTGTTAAAATCAATTTGGCTCATCCCTGCCGCGCGCCGATTAGTGCTGTAGTGTTGCTCGATAGTTTAACGGCTCGAAATATCGATCAACTATTTAATTACAGTCGCCTGGTGAGCGACTGTTCGTGTAAAGTAAAAGTTTATCTGTTGGTTACTGTATATTTTTAAATTTTTATGATTCCCATGTGTTATAGGTAATAAATAGGTAATAAAAAGGCGTCTTAAACTGCCAAACTTAAGAATTCAAATAGGATTATAATAATATGAAGAGAGAGATGAGTTTTAATGAAGCTAAAGGAGTATGCAGGGTCGTGGAAAATAGAATTATGTAGTCTCTGCCTACCCTTCCTGGAAAAATAAATTAAAAAATAAATAAAGAGGTATGATTTTATTAATTTGCTTATAAACGTTTCGAGTAGGTTCACCTAGCTTTTAATTTAAGGATCCATCGACGCAATTTATTTATTAACCTCAGATACTTACATATTTTTAACGAGTACTGTTTATTTTTTAAGTCTATTTTTATTCTGAAATAATTAAGATTTTAAATTTTTAACCGATGCTCTTTCGGCAAAGGAAAACATCGTGAGGAAACTCTCACATTCAGGAAACTGGATGGGTAACCATGATCGATCCAATATGGGTTAGTTTTACCTGCAAAGGCTGCAGATGTCAAATGGGAGTCGCTTCGTGTAAAAACCTGACTCACCCAGGATTCATGATCAAAGGCATACTGCAGAATGTTGAAGATGCAACCGGGACTAAAATCCAGGAGGAGGAAGAAGAAATAAGATTCTAAATTTATTATATCGATAAGTCTCTCCAGTACATCCCTATCCCTCATCTGTCCAGCAAAAGAATACTTATTACATAATTCTACCCCACTGATTGTCAATACCACGCAAACTGGATCCCATAACGAAAGTCACATAACCCCGAAATGCGCTAATTTGAGACGAACCATTTTTTTTTTTTCAAAGGGCGTACAGTTACAATTTAATGGGAATTTTTTTATACGATAGTGATTTTTTGAAGGGTAATTTTGTATGTTAATTTGGCTCGCGATCGTGCCCCGAGCGTTGTTGATTGTTAGCTAGTTTAATGTTTTGTAAATGTTTTTATATTCATAAAAATGGCCAGCAAATTTCGACTGACGAATATTTTCATAATATTATGACAACAAATCGAAGAGAAGTAATATAATCTTCTGTTTGTTTATTTAAACTTCATTGTACAAAATACAAATGTATGGCACAATTGGCGGACTAGAAGCATTATCTACCAGTCAGCCATTAGTTAAAGATGTTTGAAACAGTTTTAATAACTTTATGAATCTTATTTCGGCATGTTAAATTTCATTGCTGCAGTGGTGTCTGAGGTCTGTATTGAAATAGTTGAGAATATAATCGATATCTGTTGGCTCTATCTACCCAGTAACGGATATAGACGTGACTATATGAATGAATGCTAATCTTCAGGAGTTATTTCTAACCACAGCGTATATAATACGGTAGAGATATGAATAAAATTTTATATATTTAAGAAGTTGATAAATTGAGCCGTGACTGTTAAAAAAAATTCTTAATAAAACAAAGCTTTCATTAAATTCTTAAGAGTTGTTATAGAAAACTGAAAGCTTTTAACACCCTTCGTTGCCTTAATAAAAACAAATTATCAGTTGAAATTGTTAACTTTGTTTTTGGAACAAATTGATTTACTCTGAATTAACCTAAGAGGTTTTTATTTGTTTGGTTTTTCGACGCCTCAGTGGAGCTTTTAAACTTTAGTACCAGCTACTTCAGTACTAATGGTATAAATAAAAACATCTTCCGAAATTTATTTTGGGCTGTATGTAGTCAGACAGTTAGTTAATTATGATGCAAACAAGTCGGGAAAGTGGAATCATTCCCGGACTCCGGGATAAAAAGTAGCCTATATGTTATTCTGGGTCTTCAGCTACCTACATACCAAATTTCATCGTAATCGGTTCAGTAGTTTTTGCGTGAAATAGTAACAAACATCCATACTGACATACTCACAAACTTTTTTTTAGCTGAAGACCCAGAATAACATTTAGGCTACTTTTTATCCCGGAGTTCCCGCGGAAATGATTCCACGCGGACGAAGCCGCGGGCGGCCTCTAGTATAATCTAAATTCACACTTTCATATTGAAATCCACTATTCTTTCTCCGTTCACACAAAATATTCCTGCTCAATACGGCTGGATGTTTTATATATATTTTTTTAAACAAAAAGTAAACAAAATCCTCATAATCGATAATTCTTCCCCCGTTTACCCCGGTAGACAGAGGAGCACTGTACTTGATGTCATCCATCACGTAATCACGCGACTCGCCCGCGGATCATTCTGAGGGACAAATATTTGCTCGGCTGAGCGTAGTTGCATTGTCGTGCGGCACGAATCTTTACTTATTTTATAAAAAGATTTAGCCATTCATATAATCAAGTATTTGTCCCTTGCGGGGTAGACAGAACCAACAGTCTTCAAAATACTGATAGGCCACATTCAACTGTTAGGCTTAATAGATAGAAGATAGAATTGAGATTCAAATACTGACAGGTTGCTAGCCCATCGCCTAAAAGAAGAATCCCAAGTTTATAAGCCTCTCCCTTAGTCGTCTATTACGACATCCATGGGAGCGAGATGGAGTGGTCCTATTTTTTTTTATTGGTACCAGGAATGCCGTGTGGTGCACAATTGTGTAAATCTTATAATATAAAATTCTCAAACTGACTATTTAAAATTTATATCATTAAGCTAAATAACTGAACGTGGCCATTCAGTCTTTTCAAAACTGTTGACTTGACTAGACGTGACCATATGTATGTATGTAACTAACTAAATCCTATATATAAAACAAATGTTCGATCCCGTTGTCCTCCGAAACGGCTTGACTTTCGATTCTCATAAAATATTTTGTGAACATATTGACTCAGACCTACTCAATATACATACATTTTATGTATGTATGTATATTGAGTAGGTCTGAGAATCGGCCAACATCTATTTTCATACCCCTTACATAGTGATAAGGTAAAAAATTACTTAAAAATTTATCTATTTATATGGCAAAATAACGTTTGCCGGGACAGCTAGTACTGCTATAAAACTGGATTTTCCTTAAATATTTCGAGAGGGTGCAATGGAGCCATACTTCTGTTAGCACAATCTACAAAATTGGGGATCCCCTTTCTTAAGTAATGTTGTATTATCCGCTCATATTCCACTATGCCGTACTTTTTATCTCATCTTGCGAGTAAACATAGTCTAGTACTGTACCCTTGGGGGTAGACAGAGCCAACAGTCTTGAAAAGACTGATAGGCCGCGCTCGGCTATTTGGCTTAATGATAGAATTGAGATTCAAATAGTGACAGGTTAAAAAAGAATCCCAAGTTTATAAGCCCATTAGTCGCCTTTTACGATATATGCACATAGTGCCGTGTGGTTCCCAGCACCAGTACAAAATAGAATAGGACCACTCCATCTCTTCTCATGGATGTAGGTCCTACCTACGTCACTATCATTAAGCCAAATAGCCGAGCGTGGCCTATCAGTCTTTTCAAGACTGTTGGCTCTGTCTACCCCCAAGGGTATAGTACATACCACCACGCCTGTCTCCCATTGGGGTAGACTCCCACTCGCACTCATTACTCTTTTCATGCATATTCGACGATTACAGGTACTTCTAACATCTCCCAACTATATCTTATATCTAATTCTAGAAATAGGTGTGGTTAAAACTACATACATACATACATATAGTCACGTTTATATCCCTTACGGGGTAGACAGAGCCAACAGTCCCGAAAAGACTGAATGACAACGTTCAGCTGCTCGGCTTGATGATGAAATTGGGATCCAAATAGTGACAGGTCACCTAAAAAAACAATCGCAATTTTATAAACCTATCCCATAGTCGCTTCAAATTGATTTAATATTACAATGAATTTACCTTAATGTGTCGTGTGGTTACCGGCACCAATAGAAAAAAATCTACTACATCATCTTTTTACAATGGATGTCGTAAAAGGCGACTAAGGGATAGACTTATGAACTTGTGATTCTTCTTTAAAGCAATGGGCTAGCAAACTACTTATTTGAATCTTTAGCCTATCATTAAGCCAAATAATTGAACTTGGCCTCTCAATCTTTAGAAGACAGTTGGCTCTATCTACCCCGCAAGGGATATAGACGTGATATATATAAATGTATGCACTTATATGTAACCGTATCCTCTTTTTTCAATATAGTAGCAAAAAATTAATGTTATAAGCATTGCTGCTTTAAACAAATTTCTTTATCAATATTACTATAACACCAAGCAATGAACAACAAACAGATGCAAATAACTGCAACCCGAGGAGCCGCAGAGCTGTAAATCTAGATCGTAATCTAGAATCGATACTATTATTATCGGCTGCAAATGTAGGTATGCACAAGATATCTTTTCGCGTAATTATCACTTTCTATACTTACAAACTTGGGATTCTTTTTTTAGGCGATAGGCTAGCAACCTGTCACTATTTGAATCTCAATTCTACCATTAAGCCAAATAGCTGAGAGTGGCTTATCAGTCTTTTCAAGCCTGTTGGCTCTGTCTACCCCACAAGGGATACAGACGTGACCGTATGAATACTTGCGAAAAAATATTATAGTGTCCACCAGCTGTATATCTTAACGCACAGGATATAAAAATCAAGAGGAATACTTCAAAGTTGTTCTCAATGGATATCGCAAAAGGCGACTAAGGAATACATACATACATATAGCCACGTCTATATACTTTAAATAATAAGGGATAAAGGGCGACTAATTGATAGACTTATATATTTGGGAATCATTTTGTCGGCGATGGGCTAGTCATTATTACCTGTCACTATTCGAATCTCAATTCCATCATTAAGTCATCCAAGTGAATGTGCGCGTCAAGTGTTTTCTTGACAGCGGCACCGACATAATAACATCATGTTTTATCCTTTACGGGGTAGACAGAGCTAACAGCTGTACGGCTTGATGATAGAATTGAGATTCAAATAGTGACAGGTTGCTAGCCCATCGCCTAAAAGAAGAATCCCTAGTCATTCCCTTGATTGACATTTACTAGAAAACATTTATATCGATTATATTTTACACATATGACCACGTCCTTATCCCTTACGGGGTAGACAGAGCTAACAGTCTTGAAAAAGCTATGATCACGTTCAGCTGTCCGGCTTAGTGATAGAATTGGGATTCAAATTGTGAGAGGTTGCTGGTTCATCGCCATAAAAGCATAGTGCGTGTAAAATTCAATCAATCAATTTACTTTAATTTGTGAAAACAGGTAACAAGCGAACGAAATTATGATTCTTACATACATACATACATATAGTCACGTCTATGTCCCTTGCGGGGTAGACAGAGCCCAACAGTCTTGAAAAGACTGAATGGCCACGTTCAGCTATTGTGATTCTTCATCGAAATAATCTCGATAAAACCGTCCAATAAGTAGATATGTGTAAGATCCATAGCGACTAATGATAAATGACCTGTGATCTAACTCTGGAAGTTAGGCAACAAGTTAACAAGATTCTCAAACTTTGAACAGAGTTAAATGGGGAAAATGTACTTTCAGTTACAACGCGATCGAGTTTATAAAACTTTCGAGAATGACATCGAGTGTTTTAAGAAAACGCGGAGGGTGTGGGAGATAATTTTGTTTAACCGACTCGTTGAGGTGAGTTATGTGTTCGCTAGCCTTCAAAAACGAACGTCATAGTGTTACTTTATTGAAGTCATAAGTACTTTAGTAACGAAGTATTTATTAAAATTAATAATCGAATCGAAATCGAAGTAAGTTCGAAACTTGTGTTACGAGATACTAACCCAACGATACTATATTTTATAATGAATACTTATATAGATAAACATCCAAGACCCAGGCCAATCAGAAAAAGTTCTTTTCTCATCATGCCCTGGCCGTGATTCGAACCCGGGAACTACGGTGTCACAGACAAGCGTACTACCGCTGCGCCACAGAGGCCGTCATTAATAAGATAATTATGTGTGTAGTGCCGTGTGGTTTGATGTCGTAAAAGGCGACTAAGGGATATGCTTATTAACTAGGAATTCTCTTTTTAGGCAATGAGGTCACGTATTTAATCTCAGTTCTATAGGTAATGAAACCGACAGCTGAACGTGGCCTGTCAGTATTTTCAAGACTGTTGGCTCTGTCTACCCCACAAGGGGCACGGGATATAGAAATGATTATATGTATGTAAAAAAAATATTTACTTTTGCCGGTCAGCTGTTTGGCTTACAGATAGAATTGAGATTCATATAAAGTGACAGGTTGTTAGCCCGTCGCCTAAAAGAAGAATCCCAAGTTTATAAGCATTTCCCTTCTAAAATAATTGGATATATGTAATAACTAGAGGCCGCCCGCGACTTCGTCCGCATGGAAACCCTATCAATCCCGCGGGAACTCTGGGATAAAAAGTAGCCTATGTGTTATTCTGGGTCTTCAGCTACCTACATACCAAATTTCATGGTAATCGGTTCAGTAGTTTTTGCGTGAAAGAGTAACAAACATCCATACAAACTTTCGCCTTTATAATAGTAGTAGGATAACATAATGGACCTAATTCTGAAAATTCAAAGACAGCCTTTGATCAATACAAATAAGACCTGGATTAAATACATACCTAGGCAGTATTCGCAATATCTGAAATGGTATCTATGTTTGTCCAGACTCGGCTTATGTTTGTTTGTTTGTTTGTTCCGATGTCATGCTCGATAGATAAGATCCTGACTGTAATTGATCATGTTGGAATGTTATTGGTGAGATACTGAAACAGTACTGTGTCTAGATTTCTAGATTTTACTCAATAACGTAACTTTATATGATATTCTTCCTCCCGGCTTTAGTCCCGGTTGCAACCTCACCTCTCAAGCAAGCCCGGGGTATGCCTTTGACCATGGATCCTGGATGAGTAAGGTTTTAACAAGAAGCGACTCTCATTTAACCTCCGCAACCATTGCAGGTAATCTAGTTGTTTATTTTTTTAAGTGGGGTCGGGTATCCGCACTTTTCTGCGCCAAGACGTTCGGTCTTGTCTTGTCGATTCTGGCAACTGGGTTTGCTTGAGATCCCTTTGAATATTTGACCAGGTGCAATCAGTCAATTAGCAAGTCAGTCAGTGTCCTCCTCAATATAGTATAATGAGATTTTTTATAGATATTGAAATGTGTAAGACTTAGGTTCTAGTGAAAATTTTATAAAAATACCGCCGTGTTAACTTTGTGCCACCTGCTTACTTAGGTTTATTTAAGATATTAGGGATACCTGGATGAGATCGCTCTAAGTAATAACTTCGTATTTTAAGATATTCATAAGAAACCTTTTTTTAGTGAATAATACTACACGTGATTATTGTCTTGCATGAAGAGAGTTATGAATGTGGATGAAGTGAAGGAAGTATGCAGAGATCGTGGCAAGTGGAAAGAGGTAGTCTCTGCCTACCCCTCCGGGAAAGAGGCGTGATTTTAGGTATGTATGTATGTGATTATTATAAGACGTAGCCAATAATCGTAAGACTTTTATGTACCTCTATTTGACTCTTAAGTCACGCCTCTATCCCGGAGGGATAGACAGTAAATCATTCTACTTGCTACGAGCCCTGCATACCCCTTTCGCTTCATCCACATTGATCATTCTCTTCATGCAACCACGTAGGGTTACAACTGCGGTACTGCTACAGTACTTTTGGCTTAAACTTTCGCCATTTCGTACCATGCCGTGTGGTTCCCAGCTGCAATATAAAAAAGAATAGGACCACTACCTCTCTTAACCATGGATGTCGTAAAAAGCATTTAAGAGATAAGACTTTAAAACTGGTAATTCTTCTTTTAGACGATGGGCTAGCAACCTGTCGCTATTTGAATCTCAATTCTATCATTAAGCCTAACAGTTGGACGTGACCTATCAGTATGTCAAGATTGCTGGCTCTGCCTACGCCGCAAAGGATATAGACGTGATTAAATGAACTTTCACCAGGACGTCTCTGATGAGATCAAGATGATAGAGATAATATGATGATGGTCTTTCCCTTGCTTCATCATTTGATCAAATATAATCAAAATATAATAGTGATATCTAAATAAATTTCTACAAACTTCAAAACTCACTTCAATGTAACTGTTATGAAATATTCCAAAAAAAAATAACCCCCACGTAAAACGACACGCACAACCAGCGTTAAATAAATAAACCTGACGAGCGTTCACAGCGGATTGATTCCAAGTCAAATAAGTATTTATATATAAGTAATGAAAAATACTATGGGTGAGTATTCTGGAACGTGTTCCTGAACTATATATACACACGGTCACGTCTATATCCCTTGCGGGGTAGACAGAGCGAACAGTCTTGAAAATACTGATCGGCCACGTTTAGCTGTTGGTTGATAGAATTGAGATTTGAATAGTGACAGGTTGCTAACTCATCGCCCAAAAAAAAAAGAATCCCAAGTTTGTAAGCCTATTATCCCTTAGTCGCCTTTTACGACATCCATGGGAAAGTTTTTTTATCGTAGTTATTCATACATACATATTAATCTCGCCTCTTTCTCAAATGGACAGGCAACTTTTTATTTACAAAAAAAATTAAATTCCAAAATCAAAACGAACTTTACAATGACAAACATTACAGCGACTAAGTATATTAAACTGCTACTTACAACTTCGTATCGTTTCAATATCGCCACGTACATATTTCCAGAATATACCCGCGCCGTCAGTTCAATCATGTAATGGATAGGATGCGTAGCGGATTCTGTACAGTTGCGAACAAAAATCACTATACATTTTCGCGACTATTATTTATTTATGGATGATTTTCCTAGCATTGGTGTAGGTATTACCGAAATGTGGCACTAATGGAAACGGTTATTTCGACATTCTATATTTATAAAGGTGGGTATATTTTGATGATACCTATATACATACACTAGAGGCCGCCCGCGACTTCGTCCGCATGGAAACCCTATCAATCCCGCGGGAACTCTGGGATAAAAAGTAGCCTATGTGTTATTCTGGGTCTTCAGCTACCTACATACCAAATTTCATGGTAATCGGTTCAGTAGTTTTTGCGTGAAAGAGTAACAAACATCCATACAAACTTTCGCCTTTATAATAGTAGTAGGATATCGTCACGTCTATATCCCTTGCGGGTAGACAGAGCCAACAGTCTTGAAACGACTGAATGGATACGTTTAGCTATTTGGCTTCATGGTAGAATTGAGATTCAAATAGTGACAGGTTGCCAGCCTATAGCCTAAAAAAGAATACCAAGTTTGTAAGCCTATCCCTTAGTCGCCTTTTATGACATCCATGGGAAAGATGTTAATGTATTACTATAAGTCTTTTTAAGACTGTAGGCTCTGTCTACCCCGCAATGGATAAAGACGTGATTATATGTATGTAAAAAACAAATTTATTTATAATATAGTACGGGAATGGATTGTTTAATTTTATTTTCATGATACAATGTCAGTCACAATAAGTGGTTCTCGTCATAATCCGGCCGGCGGCTTCTTTGACCAATTGACCCTGGAGTATGATGATTGAATGTATTGTATTAACACTTTGTTATTCCGATGCGACAGTTTTTTCACATGAATTCATCATCTTCTTCGTAAACTTTTCCCACTCTTTAAGTGGGGTCGGCACAGTACGTTAGTTTTTCCAAATGCTTCTGTCTCCATCTCTTTCCCATGGATGTCGTAAAAGGCGACTAAGGGATAGGCTTACAAACTTGAGATTCTTTTTTAGGCGATAGGCTAGCAACCTGTCACTATTTGAATCTCAATTCTATCATTAAGCCAAATAGCTGAACGTGGCCATTCAGTCTTTTCAAGACAATTGGCTCTGTCTACCCCGCAAGGGATATAGACGTGACCATATGTATGTATGCTTCTGTCTTCTCACCAGTTACACCTTTCTTACTTTCCTTTACGCTGTTCATCCATCTCTTTTTTCAGTCTTTCCCTATTTCTAAAACCTTAAGATTCCATATTTAAAGCCCTATTATTAATATGACCTTCCTATCTTCTCATGATGTGTCCGTTCCAATCCAACTTACTACAATTTGATTTTTAATTATTGGTGCTTAGTTTGAAAAATAAGGTATAGCTGAACGCGGCTTCTCAGCCTTTTCCAGGCGACGACTGACTCTGTCCAACCCGTAAGGTATAAAGATGCGATTATAGTTATGTATGTATTTTGCACATGCATCAAGATCGTGGTTATAAGCGGACAATTATTGGCTTCACCTAAGACGTGGGATAAACACATGTTTAATTATCTGTAAGTTAAATATAGGTAGGTATACGGGACAAATTACACAGATTGAGTTAGCCTCGAAGTAAGTTCGAAACCTGTGTTGCGAGATACTCACTCAACGATACTTTATTTTATAATAAATACTTAGATAGAAAAACATCCAAAACTCAGACCAAACAGAGAAAGTTCGTTTCTCATCATGCCCTGACCGCGATTCGAACCCGGGACCTCCGATGTCACAGACAAGCGTATTACCGCTGCGCCACAGATGCCGTAAGTTGTTACTTACTCCTCAACAATTAGTATCAGAAATATATATATTTTTGATTGAAAGCTCAATAAAAATCTATGAACCAACCACATATTCGCAACGAACGAACAACAAAAACCCACAAAGATCACGTTTCATTTTTGCACAGTTCAAATTACGGCTGAAAAAAACTGGACAAGCTCGAGACTGCTCGCGCATCGAAGGTTCCGTACATCTCTCTCTATCTCATTACGGAGTGTTCCTTGTTGCATCCTCTGCCATTAAGCTTCAGGGCCCGGGGTCAGCTTTCCTACTTATCTCTTTTCACTTCTTACGGTTTACCGCGTCTTCTGTCCTGACAATTTGATCATGTAAGACCATTGGCACGCATATCATCTTCCGCGACGTCAAGATAGCATTTAAAGGGTTCGGTACCATTCATACACTAACACATATATATATATATATATGCGCCGTGTGGTTCGCGGCACCAATAGAAAAAAGAATAGGACCACTCCATCTCTCTCCCATGGATGTCGTAAAAGGCGACTAAGGGGTAGGCTTATGTGTGTGTATATACATATATATGATGTTATATAAAATTTAGAGTAAAAAGACAAGTTTATTATAAGGGAACCTCCTTTGTCATTTATAATTTAAAATTTTGTTTTAATAGCGGACAGAAATACACTAATCGTGAAAATTTCAACTGTTTATGAGATAAAGCCAGGTAACAAACAGACAGCGAAGTCTCAGTAATAAACGTTTTTACCCTTTGGCCACGGAATCCTAAAAAGAGCGAATTTTGTATTCATGAAAAACCACCGCTTCTAAAATATTTCTGTATCAAAAGGCCATTGATAAAAGTTTCATTCAATGTATTCATAAAAATGTACAGCCATTTGAATTAGAATGTTAGTTTTTTATGCTAATACAAGTTAGAGCATAGCATGAAATATAATATTGGTAATTAAAAAAGACATACTTTTGATGAAACCCTGTTCGAATTTAATTTTTGGATCAGTCCTTCAATTATATAAGGCGTAAAAGGCGACTAAGGGACAGGCTCAATAACTTGGGATTCTTCTTTTAGGCGATAGGATAGCCAATTGTTATTATTTGAATCTCATTTCCATCATGAAGCCAAAATTCTGAACGTGGCCTTTCAGTGCTTTTTAGACTGTTGGCTCTGTCTTCCCCGCAAGGGATACAAATATGATTATATGTATGTGGTAAAGGAGTGTTGTGATGTGAAAGATATAGCAACAGGTATAGAAAAGGGTATGTTAAGATCTTTTAGTCACGTGGAGAGGATGAAGTAAATAATGGAATTGAACCTGTACCGATTCAACTACCCACCTCCATATATCCGACTTAAAATCTAATAATGGAGAAGATCCAACTTCTGTAAGGACATCTTTCGATCATTCATCTGCAGTGTAGTTTGTTCCGCCGCTTCTTCTACACATGCGCTTTGGAAGCGGTAGTAGTTATAATTAGATTTAAGTTATGTGACGTCAATAAGTGATAACTTGTATCCAATTTTGAAAATAAATCTATTCTATTCTATTGCTCGTTAATATTGCAACATCGCTATGCATTGCGCGCTAAGTAGCCGAGACATTCATCACGTCACTCACACACGGCGTGATGGATCGACGTGACGATCCGCACGGATTACGTGTTCGACGTCAGGAAATTGGGAGCTTGGTGTAAATTAACCTTGCTAATACGAAAACGCCGTGTGGTTCCTGACACTTTTGATATGGACCACTCCATCTGTTTTGCATGGATGTTGTAAAAGGCGACTGAAGGCGTAGCATTCCCTGCTGACTTTCAGTTTAAAGTCAATCAACGATTGAGTTGCAAATCTCTCTTTTTAAATGATAGCTATAGATTTGTTTGTCAGAGTAATAACGTTGCCGAAGTATCTTGTATAAAGGGACAATATACATATGTATATAGATGAAGCGAAAGAAGTATGCAGGGATCGTGGCAAGTAGAAAGATGTAGTCTCCGCCTACCCCTCCGGGAAAATGGCGTGATTTAATGTATATATGTATTATAGATTAATAGTATTTTCTTATTAATCTTATATTTAAAAAAAATCTCGTGTCACAATGTTCATTCCCGTACTCCTCCGACACGGCTTGACCGATTGTCATGAAATTTTGTGAGCATATTGAGTAGATCTGAGAATTGGATAACATCTATTTTTCATACCCTTAGTGATAAGGGTGTTTAACCTTAACAATTTTTTTTTAAACTAGAAGTTACTTAAAAATTATTTATGGCAAAACAATGTTTGCCGGGAGAGCTAGTATTAGTATGAAAATATGGATAAGAGAGTTACAGATCTTACGAATTAACAGTTGATTATGTCTTAATTTGGCAAAGGAATTGTCTTGTCGAGCCAAATAGGCAAAGAGGGTAGTTGGCTGGCGACGAGATATATGTATGTGCTTTGTAAACAAAATAGGGTATTGTAATATGAGTTGAGAGTATGAGTTGAATTTTTGTGACATAATCGTTTGTTGAGATTGTTAAGAGGTAGTCTCTGCCTACCCCTCCGGGAAAGAGGTGTCATTTCATGTATGTATGTAATCGTTTGTTGTACAAAGAGAAGATTAGAATTCAAATCTATACTAATAATATTATAAAGCTGAAGAGTTTGTTTGTTTGTTAGTTTGAACGCGCTAATCTCAGGGTCTACTGGTTCGAATTGAAAAAATATTTTTGCGTTGAATCGACCATTTATATAACATTAAGCTGCAACTATAAGAAGTAAAGAAATAATGGAACATGTAAAAAAAGAGGAAAATCATTCAATGATGGCCAAAATAACTATTCCACGCGGACGAAGTCGCGGGCACAGCTAGTAATAATATAAATATGGTTAATAGGTTACTAAATACACTTAAGTACATATAAAAATCTACATACATAAATATCTATGTTTATATATCATAAAAAATATATCTATTAATTTTTTTATCATATACCTATCCGTTCCACAATTGGTTTGATATGTGGGCGGGCGGTTTTTTTATAAATATAATAAATCAGAGACGCTATTTCTCACATGCTCGTCTCATCTTCATTCACAGTTCCACTCCGGGAATTGGCATTCATTCAAGTACAGTTACACTCAAAAATCACGTGTCTTAAGAAACATTGTTTCTAAAAAAAATAGAAGGGGCAGACACCTTTTCAAAAACAAACGGAGACTTTTTGTGCGCTTGTCATGATTCCTGTACGAAAGAAGTAGGTACTTTCGCTTTTTCCATCTCTTTCCCATGAATGTTGTGAACGACTAAGGGATAGGCTTATCCATGGCCACGTTCAGCTGTTTGGCTTAATGATGATTTGAGATTCAAATAGTGACAGTTTGCTAGCCCATCGCTTAAAAAAGAATCCCAAATTTGTAAGCCTATCCCTTAATAGCCTTTTACGCCATCCATGGGAAAGAGATGGAATGGTCCTATTCTTTTTCGTATCGATGCCGGAACCACACGGCACAATTTGATATTAAGAATAATTATATGGACAATACACAGTTTATAAGGACAATAAAGATAAACGGGATGTATATCAAGCTGACTGTACAATCCTTTCATAAAGCGCATATCGGCCAATATATCTTCCTCCGCGCTGGACATATAGATGCGATTCCTTCGATGGAGATGGCACTAGTTGCGACAGGATGTGACGTCACACTATATTTTTGTTTAAACGTGACATGCAGTTCGTGATTTTAAAAATAGGTACCGAGTTTATTTACGAAATATTTTAGTATTTCTAAATTGTTTTAGTGTGTTCTTGGTGAATTTATCCGCTGTATATACGTAGATATGGTCATGTCTATATCCCTTGCGGGGTAGACAGAGCCAACAGTCTTGTAAAGACTGAATGACCACGCTCAGCAATTTGGCTTAATGATAGAATTGAGATTGAAATAGTGACAGGTTGCTAACCCATCGCCTAAAAAGAATCCCAAGTTTGTAAGCCTATCGCTTAGTCGCCTTTTAAGACATCCATGGGAAAGAGATGGAGTTGTACTAATCTTTATTATATTGGTGCGGGGAACCACACGGCACGGTTACATAGTTAGTTTAAAACTTAGCGTAAGCACTAATATAATAGTCATGAACGAAAAAATAAACTTGTGAATCCATAATAAATATTAAACCTGGCAACTTATAGGTTTTAATTAATCCCGAGACTGGGAATGTGTCCCGGGCAATTTATGAGCATAATTTACGAGTCGGGAAAAAAGGGAATACAAATACGGGATAATGCGATGTCGGAATTAGCTCAAGCCGGTTAAGGGAATTGCCGGCCTAATATTTTGTGTCTATACGATTTTGTGGATAATTCGCGGATAGTAATTTCTTATAGATTGTTCATAGCTTAGCAAATTTGATTGTACTGCTACGTCGCATACATAACATATATCCTACTTCCTACTAATATTATTAATG
Source organism: Amyelois transitella (assembly GCF_032362555.1). Classification (NCBI taxonomy): domain Eukaryota; kingdom Metazoa; phylum Arthropoda; class Insecta; order Lepidoptera; family Pyralidae; genus Amyelois; species Amyelois transitella. The sequence continues at coordinate 11,969,721 of NC_083509.1, forward strand.
CCAAAGTTTGTGAATATGTCAGGTTGTCAGTATGGATGGGCATCATTGCAGCCCTCAAGGATATTCATCCTAATTTATATATATAATTGTGAAATAAACTTTATTTTGTGCGCGTGAAGCTTCTAAAGATCATTTAACAGTTAAATTCGGCTTAAAAACTTGATCGTATGTCGCAGACGAAATGTAACGAATACTGAGAATTTGTAAGGTTTCTTAGTTGCACGGCGGCGCTGAGAGCTGACTACACTAATACTACTCAAATACTAGTTTGAAATTAATTTAAAGTTATTTAATTAACTTAATAAACGGCGTTTTTGGTTTTGTATGAATTTTATAGTATTAAACGTCTGATTATTATTTTTAAACTATATTAATAAGTCTGCCTTTGTACCTCATTACCTACCTGTGTTTTTTATTCTGTTTTTCTTTTTCTTATGGTGCAATAAAGAGTGTATCTATCTATATGCCTATCTATTTGACCCCTATATATTTATTTATTTACCTATCCATCTATGTTCAAAACAATAACGCTAAATTTGGATAATTTTAATACACACATACATATTCGTCCTACATTGGGTAGACAGAGCCAATACTCAAAAGATTAAACAATAGGATTACTTAGCTAGAATACAATGGGATTCAAAATTTATCAAAAAAATAATTATACGAGAATGGTGAAGTAATCATGTAGAAAAAATGTCGTGGTAACTCTTAAAATTTATTATAAAGTTAATACCTGACCCGTTAGGGATAAATATAAACAAATAAATATACATATATATGGAATAGATTTAACAGTTTTCGTTAGCTTCAAAGTAAGTTCCACTTTCTTTTCTTCGCTTCAAAATAACTTAAGTTACGAGATATTAACTCAACGATACTATATTTTATAATAACTACTTATATAGAGAAACATCCAAGACCCAGGCCAATCAGAGAAAGTTCGTTTCTCATCACGAGCCGGCCGGGATTCGAAATCGGGACCTCCGATGTCACATTCAAGCGCACTACCGCTGCGCCAAAGAGGCCGTCAAAAGAAAGAATAAAGGCATATGTATGTATGTATATTTAAAGAATTACCTAATCTTAGATAAAAAAACAAAAAGTTTTAAATTCAAAATTGCAATACTTGATACCCAAAATAACCAAACATTTTATGTATATCAAATACACGTGCAATCTAAATAAATTACTTAGTACTAATACTCGACTTACCGCAAATGACCATCACAAATCTCAGTTCACATTCAATATACAAAAAAAAACAAAAACAAAACGGAAGCTATACGCGATATCACGTCAAAGTCAGCTGTTACACGGCGTCATTAGTTCATTCAACTTCTCAAAATAATCATTCGTTCTATAAATAAAGTCATTCGTTCACGTTCGTTCATTCGGAAGGCTTGATAGACGCCCGGCTCCGGCCGCGATAAACTTAGTACTGACGCGCGCCAAAAGTCCACGTTAGTTTTTCGTCTGAAAATTGTGCTCTAAGTTTGTATTTTGCAAAAAAGTAAAAAAAAAACTAAATGGCCAGTATTTTAACTATTTTTTACATGTGTCAAACAAAGTATTATCATTTAAAAAAAAAACATAGGTTCTTTGGAAGTGTTACTTTAAAACCGTGATAAAAATAGCTGATGAGTTTACAAATTTTGAGCATGAATAAAGCAAGATCATCTTAGTATATTTTTCTCTTCCATAAGAAAAATACTGCAATTATATAATCAAACTAGCTGTGCTCGTGACTTCATCCGCGTGGAATAGTTATTTTGGGTATCATTGAAGCCCTCAAGGATGAATAATTTTCCCCGTTTTTTTTTCACATTTTCCATTATTTCTTTGCTCCTTATAGTTGCAGCGTGGTGTTATATAGCCTAAAGCCTTCCTCGATAAATGGTCTATTCAACGCAAAAAGAATATTTCAATTCGAACCAGCAGTTCCTGAGATTAGCGCGTTCAAACGAACAAACAAACCAACTCTTCAGCTTTATGATATAATAAAATAATTAAAAATAAAAATTAACTTATGTCACTCGTTTTGAAATCACACATTCTTACAAATACTACCTACATTTGAATATATTTCAATAATAATAAAAATTCACGTAAAAGCCGCTTTTTTCAGAAATTCCCACGGGAAAGGGAATTTTAATTCAACGCTGGCAGAGCTCCAGGCAAAACTGGTTTTCGGAACTCGTGCGTTATTGTTTGAATTATTGCGTGGGTGTGTTTTGTTTTATCTATGTTAATACAAGGGTGAAACTTAGTTTGGCGGAAAATGTTTGCAAGTGACGAATACTGGGAAGTCCGGTGTTTACTGAGATATAAACAAGAAATTCACAAAAGCACTTCAAAGGGGTATTTAGAAAATGACACAAACATACAGTCATATAATTAGGCCGTGTGGTTCCCGGCACCAAAAAAAAAATTCCATCAAAAAGCCAAACAGCTGAACGTGGCCTATCAGTCTTTTCAAGACTGTTAGGCTACGTTCTGCTGCTGGGCTTTGTCTACCCCGCTAGGGATATAGACGTGATTATATGTATGTATGTATGTAATCAGGTCTATATCCCTTGCGGGGGAGATAGTCTTGAAAAGACTGATAGGCCACGTTCAACTGTTTGGCTTCATGATAGAATTGAGATTCAAATAGTGACATGTTGCTAGCCCATTGCCTAGAAGAAGAATCTCAAATTCATAAGCCTATCCCTTAGTCGACTTTTTCGACATCTATGGGAATGAAACGGAGTGGTCTTATTCTTTTTTTTATTGGTGCCGGGAACCACACGGCACTCACACAATCACACGATAATGACACAATCGGCGAAAATAGCTGTTTAATTTTTAATTGCTTCTTACCTACAAGTTTTTTGTTACTAGTTTTTACCTGCACCTTTGTCCAACTACAAGAAGCAACAAATATATGTAGCTCCACCTACATTAAAGAAACGAATTTAGAACCATCTATATAAAGCAATGAATTTAGCGCCATTTACACCGAGCGATTAGTTTAGCTTCACCTTCAAAAAGCGACGAATTTAGCGGTACGAGTACCTATAAAACAATAGGTACAGATTTGTCCCGACTGGTTATATTATTAAACGAAAAGACTTTGTATTGCTTTGAAAGGTGTATTAGCTGGACGTCGATTTCGCACGACGTCGATTTTATCGAGACCTACGCTTTTATTCGCATAAAATAGATCCAACAGTTATTACCTGGCTTTTCTTCGCATTACATCGATTCATCCAATAAAATTTTAAAACTTTATATATTAAAAGAATCTACAATGTTTTTGCAGTACAATCGAGCGAAAAAAGAATATATGTAGGTAATAAGGAAGTATACAGAGATCGTGGCAAGTGGAAAGAGGTAGTCTCTGCCTACCCCTCCGGGAAAGAGGCGTGATTTTTATGTATGTAGGTATGTATGTAGGTAATAATGATTTTGTTGTATTCTTTTAAATGTGTAGGTTCCTGCACCTTCCATGCAAGTATTTATGAAAACTTAAATATTACATAGTACAAACAGCTCTAACAGCACACGACGTTGAACACACGAGAGAACTGCGCTTGGTTTAAAAATTTCCTGTCGTCCTATTGGAGGATGACAGTCGTACGACTAAATGTCGAACCAATGATAATAGGAGATAACGGTGATAAAAAAATCACATTTTTTAAATGTTTAACCTAGCTTTGATTATGTTAGTCGTGTTCCTATTGATACTTATATTTTTTTAAAGGTTTAAAGAGTAAAATTTTATTCCTATAACTTTATAAAAATCAATGCTTCTGGGATTTTTAAGTAAACGGCTTCTAAACTAAATCTTTCCAATGTCTCTGGGTAATTAAACAAAGGTCGCTACAATCTATTTATTTAACGTTATATAACCTGTTGATTGAAATATAAAAATTTAAATAAAAATGTTGTGTTTGACTGTACCTTTCTTATGTTGGAAAGTAGTAAAACAATAGAATCGACTTTATGAGAACACAATCATAAGCAGATCGACGACGTCACGAGAATGCAAACATGGATGGATCGACGTTGTGCGAAATCAACGTCCAGCTAATACACCCTTTGAAAGCATTAGCTTCATGACATGCATCAAAAAAGAAAAATAACGAAAAAGTTTAAACAATGAAATAGTTCGAAACATATTATATGCCTACTACACAGAGTGCTTAAGCCGCCTATTGCGCGTTCTAACTCTGTGCTGCCTAACAAAAAATGCTCGCGTGACGTCGCCTAGTGCATCCATCACTTAGATAGCGACACTAGGCATTAGCATAAACCTAGAAATTGTTTTAAACCCCCATTCTTCAGTCACGATACTAAACGGTAAGGAGTATTTTAATACATTTGTGTTTTCAGGGCTTTATTTTTAGGCCTAGTGCCGTGTGGTTCCCGGCAACAATACAAAAAAGAATAGGACCACTCCATCTTTTTCCCATGGATGTCGTAAAAGGCGACTAAGGGATAGGCTTAAATTGGGATTCTTCTTTTAGGCGATGGGCTAGCAATTTGTTATTATTTGAATCTCAATTCTATTATTAAGCCATACAGATGAACGTGGTCAATCAGTCTTTTCAAAGTCTACTCCGCAAGGGATATAGACGTTGTTATATGTACGTATGTATGTATATATTTCATTACTTTGATTAATTTTTACAATTTGCACGAATAGACATACCCACAGATGGCACACACTTCATATTTTTATTTGCTGCTAGACCAGCATGGCTTGCACCACTCCATCTCTTTTATATGGACATCGTAAATTGCGAGTAAGTTTTTGTCATTATTGTCACTATTTGAATTGAATTCTATTATTAAGCCATTTGGCTTAATAATAGAATTGAGCTGATCGTGGCCGATCAGTCTTTTTAAGACTATTCGCTCTATCTACCCCGCAATGGATACAGACGTGATCATATAAATGAATTAATTATTTTTTCTTTATCGATTATCGTCAACTTAATTAATTAGCTGTTAAAATTATAAAAATATGTAGATGATCGGATATGGTATAGCTAGACAGAAGTAACTAAATAAACCAAACATTCCATGAACACTAAAATTTAGGTTAGGTTTACACACGAAATGAATAATTCAGTAACGTGATTTATGCACCCTTGAAGGCTTTAGAGGTCGTTCAGAACACGTTACCGTTCCTAATAATAAGGTCTTACTTCTATATTTTAAGCTGAGTATGGCAAAAATTTGCGATGCCACTGATATTAACATGAATTCAAAGATTTTCATGAACTTAAGAACACAATTTTAACATGCTTGTTACTCATGTCTCCTTATAATTTTTTAAAGAGAAAATAGAAAGACATTATTTTGTAAACCACACGCTAAATCTGGCAAGAAAATCATAATATGTTAAATTTTGTGGTACCTGTGGAGGAAAATCTTAATACATTCGTAAGAAATTTAGCATAAAAACGTGAATTTGAATAAAAAACCTATGCAGGTCACCCCGACTGCATTCTAGTGCATAACTTATTTCACGCCGCTTCAAGTGCATATAAACTAGGTAATTAATAACGGAAATTTACATAGTATCAGGTATTTCACACTTTTTCTGTAATTATTGTCGCTAAGAAAGAATAAAAATAATTTTATTTAGACGAATGATAAGTTCTTGTTATTATATCTTATTTATTTATTTAGTTTTAAATGTAACAATTACAATTTAGAAAGTACAATAGGCTTAATGCTAATAAATGTACATATTTTTTTTGTTATTTTATTTATTTCACATTTAATAGCTGCAATAAAGAGATTATCATTAATTTATTAACAGCAGCTTAAGCTGAAAACCTTTGTGTAACTATACCATAAAAACTATAAATCTATACTAAACATAATACTACATACCTATATACTATACTAAACATTTATTTTAAACGCAGAAAATTACATACAGCGAATACCTACCCTCTTGCATATATCTTTCAAATATTTTCACCGAAACTTGAGAATTTGCAATAAATTCAATGTTATTGCAATACATAGTTCCGAACCACGTCATCTTATAGTTACACGTCTGAACAGCATACTACAGTCTCGTTATACTTTATTAAGATGAACGGGCTTGGTTAACTGCTGTCTTAATTGGTCGTAAAACTTGAGATCACTGGCTTCTTGTGGATATGAAAAATTGAGTATTATTCATACTCAGTTCTATGTAATGTGCCGTGTGGTTCCCGGCACCAATAAAAAAAAGAATAGGACCACTCCATCTCGTTCCCATGGGTGTCGTAAAATGCGACTAAGGGATAGGCTTATAAACTTGGGATTCTTCTTTTAGGCGATGTGCTAGCAACCCGTCACTATTTGAATCTCAATTCTATCATTAAGCCAAACAGCAGAACGTGGCCTATCAGTTTTTTCAAGACTGTTGGCTCTGTCTATCCCGTAAGGGATAAAAACGTGATCATATGTATGTATGTATGTATGTTCTATGAAATATGATCAACTTGCTTTCGTCGTCATCATATCAGCTGAAGGCCACCCCAATGACTTCCATCTCGCTCTGTTGGTGATGACCTGAATCCAACGTAAACAGATTATCAGGCTGTGGAGGGAATGTGATGACCAAAGGGAAGATCTTCCGCCAGGCTAGGTGTGATGCCTGGGGAACCGCGCGACAGACGATGTTGTGTGAGGTTGTATATATGCTCCAATCCATGAAGTCTTTGCATACATACATACATATAATTCACGTCTATATCCCTTGCGAGGTAGGGTCTTTAACCGATTTTAAGAGGAATTTAAAATTGTGATGGTAATCAGACTAACGGTTTGCAAGAAATCGCGTTACAAAAATACACAGAAAAATATATTTTCGCCTCAAGTTGATTGGTAGTAAAGTATTTAAGTAAATTAAATGTTGTACTGTATTTACCCTTTATTAATCTTAAAGGAACTGAAATAAAAATTACAAGTCAATCTCACTTTACAAACTTTCTGAATCATAGACTAAAAAAAAACACAAACTTCACAAAACCGGAGTAGGTATAACTGTGTGCAAAAGTTAGCGTTTTATAAAGGTGAGTGCACACGAGGCGCCGGAGCAAAGCGTTATTGCGGTCATATAACTGGTTTATTGTAATCGCTATTATATAACAGTTAAGACTCGAGAGACTTCTCGGGACGTTTTGATGGTGCCTTTAGGTTATACAGGGTGATTATATTTTTAATACCACAAATTTTAATAACTTAATTTTTTTGATGCAGTGATCGTAGGAAGTGGTCTCTGCCTCTTTGATATATGAAAATGCCTTCTAAGGCATTACACTGGTAGGATTACATGAATAAATATTTTTTTTATAAAAAATAGATTTTAGTGCGCTTAACCTCAATCTGCCTGGTAGTAAGCTTGATGAGGCAATGAGCAAAACGCAAGCTCAAAAAGTGCCTATTCAGTTTTGCCTTGAAAATCCTCAAGTTGTATGTATCGGGAAAGAGATATGCGGAGAGGGACTTCCAAATCACACAACCTAAAAATGACACTAATAGCCTTTTTATAAACTTGACTTTTGAGTCCTTAGAATTACTCCGTCAGAGATAAAGACGTATTGTATGAAAACAATAAAGATTACCTCACGCGGACTCAAAGGGCACATTCAGCTGTATGTTAAATAAAAAACATTTTTTTAGAGACAAATTACACAGATAGAGTAAGCCTCGAAGTAAGTTCGAGACTTGTGTTACGAGACACTAACTCAACGATACTATATTTTATAATAAATACTTATATAGATAAAAATCCAAGGCCAATTAGAGAACGTTCGTTTCTCATCATGCCCTGGCCGGGATTCGAACCCGGGACCTCCGGTGACACAGACAAGCGCACTACCGCTGCGCCACTGAGGCCGTCTATATTATAATCTGTACACGAAAAAATGTTGACTATAAGAAAAAAAAAACACACCATATATACATTGAAAACGTCGTAAAGAGCCCAGTGTGCACCGACCCTAACCGCCATGCGTGTGGTAATCGCGTTTATTGTTTACCCCAATGATTTTACTGTCACTCTGATGTGTGTAATTATAAACCTAACATTCGCTACCGGCTTTACTCGCTATGCAGTGCAGTTATAAGAAATAGTCACCGAGCATGGATTCGAAAAAAAAAGTCTGTCTGTTTGTATGTTTGTTTGTACGCGCTTATCTCCGGAATTGCTGAACGGATTTGAATGAAACTTTTTTTGTTGTATAGCTCTTATGCTTGGCCAAAATTTGGGGTATAATTATATATAGTAATGAATATAAGGGTTAAAATTGATGTGTGTCTATCAAATAAGCTAGGTCTTTTGAGGACAAGACCTTAGCTTTTCAGTATCAGTAGTAATACTGAAAAATAGTGTAAAGGGTATTACATACATACATACATACATACATATAGTCACGTCTATATTCCTTGCGGGGTAGACAGAGTCTTCAAAAGACTGATGGGCCACATTCGGCTTTTTGGCTTGTTGATAGAATTGAAATTCAAATAGTGAAATAGTGTTAAGGGTAATTAGCTAGCAATAATTATTCTAACCCTAAAAATTCTATTATATTTTACTCATTTCAATTATTCTAGAATAATTTGACCTTATCTAGAACATTTTTATTTTACAAGTACTTACAGACTTCGCCCCAGCCAGGTATTGTATGGGAGGTCACGTGACACCTATTGTCTCACCTCAATTGTGAGCAGACGCGACGAACATCCTAGGAATTTGTAGATTGAAGTTTTTCAATGATTTCTGATAATAATGGAAACTCGATTTGTCATTGCTGGATATTAATGACAATAGAAAGTTGAAAATCTGTTGGTTTTATATAATATGTACCTACGTACATACTTTTATTCTCATCTTTATTTCTTACGGGGTTGACAGAGCCAACAGTTTCACAAAGACAGGCTACGCCTAGCTGGTAACTTAACGATGGAATTGAGATTCAAATTCACTATTTGAATCTTCTTCTACACGTGCGCTTTGGAAGCTGTAGTAGTTATAATTGGATTTAAGTGATGTGACGTCAATAAGTGATACCTTGTATCCAATTTTGAAAATAAATCTATTCTATTCTATAAAGTTTACGTCCGTATCTAGGCACTAACTAGGCAGTTATCTAACCTAGGTGAATTGATTAGATTACTAATTAAAATGATTTTTTTTAGACAGAGTTACTCTACAATCCACATATCGCAGATACCGAAAGTTAGCACTCTCCGAAAGATCAATAAAAAATTATATACCTACCTACATATAATCACGTCTATATCCCTTGCGGGGTACACAGAGCCGATAATCTTGAAAATATTGAAAGGCCACGTTCGGCTAATTAAAATTTTGTTTATAAAATGTTAAGTGGAGCAATGAAATGGCGAATTCATTGATACAACGAGTCGGTCGGTCAGTCAGTCATATTAATTGGTAGGATGTCGTGTGACCGACCCCGGCCCACGCCACAATTGGTAACCATTTATCTGGCTCGCTCTCAAGATGTGTGGTCTTAGTGGATCGGATTAGATTAGTCTTTGCATTTTTTAAAAAAAGGTTAATATTATCTATGATTACATACATACATTCATATAATCACGTCTATATACCTTGCGGGGTAGACAGGCAGTGGTCGGTGTATCTATATACATACATACATACATACATATGGTCACGTCTATATCTCTTGCGGGGTTGACAGAGCTAACAGTCTTGTAAAGACTGATAGGTCACGTTCAGCTAATTGCTTTTAAGATTGAATTGAGATTCAAATAGTGACAGGTTGCTAGCCCGTCGCCTAAAAGAAGAATCCCAAGTTTATAAGCCTACCCCTTAGTCGCCTTTAACGACGTCTATGGATGAGATGGAGATATCTTAAAATTTTACTTTAGTCAAATTCAAATTCAAAAGTTATATTCATTAGTATGGGACTGACAAGACTGACTGTTTTCAAGACTGTTAGCTCTGTCTACCTTGCAAGGGATATAGACGTGATTATATGTATGTACATATGTATCATATTTATACATTTCAACGACACTCAATAATTGTCATAGCGTTAGCTCGTCGAGTACAATATTTTACCAAAATGCACCCCCGTGTGGTTCCCGGCACCAATACAAAAAAGAATAGCACCACTCCATCTCTTTCCCATGAATGTCGTAAAAGGCGACTAAGGGATAGGCTTACAAACTTGGGATTCATTTTTAGGCGATGGGTTAGCAACCTGTCACTATTTTAATCTCAATTCTATCATGAGGCCGAAAAGCTGAACGTGGCCATTCAGTCTTTTCAAGACTATGGCTCTGTCTACCCCGCAAGGGATTTAGACGTGTATGCACCCCCGACAAGAATCTCAGTTTCGCAAACAGTTTCGTAACTTGGCTCAAACTGCCTCCAAGCTATATAATTTTCATATGTATTGATAATAATAGCTTTTATCAAACTGTTTAAATCAATTCCCCATACACAATAATTGAAATAGACTTTCTAAAGTAGGCGCCGATATTCATGCTATATGTAAGAGTATAATCGTGAACTAAAGTCTTCATCAGAATCTTTCACATTTAATATGAATGAAATTAGAAAATTGGTTCATATCGATTGTATATAAATATATTTTTAAATAGTACGAAAAATTTGACAATCGTTAATTTAAATTTAATTAAAATTAAAGTTATTTGGGAAACATGTTTGAATAAAATTGTAGAAGATAACACAAAACCGATCGATCGTATACTAAAAAAACAAAACTAAATGAGTTTTATTTTATTGATCACCTACTTTTGACAGATTGTTACGTGCAATTATGACACGTCCAATCGCTAATTAGTCTAAAAATAGCCTTTGTTCATCACAAGATTTTCCTAAACGTGAACTTGTTTTCCCAATAAACATACATACATACATACATATGGTCACGTCTATATCCCTTGCGGGGTAGATAGACCCAACAGTCTTAAAAAGACTGAATGGCCACGTTCAGCTATTTAGCTTAATGATAGAATTGAGATTCAAATAGTGTCAGGTACTATTTAGACAGGTAATAGGACAGGTGTAAGCTTATCCCTTAGTCGCCTTTTACGATATCCATGGGAAATAGATGAAGTGGTCCTATTCTTTTTTTGTATCGGTGCCGGAAACACACACAGCAATTCCCAATAAATAAAACACTTTACCGCTCGGATGTATCACACGAAGCAACCAATTACATTGATGTATGACAGTAGATACCACTGATCACGGCCGATAGGCGGAGATATCGATACATCGATAGCCTATCTATCCGTTTGGTATCTGTTGGGCAATTTTCGATGCACCATTTATACACGTCTTGGCTAACGGATATTCTCGTATTAGGCGTTAGGCCGATCAATAAAGACGTTTGTTGTGGCCATGAAACACACCTGTGCCGTGTGGTTCCCGGCACCAATAAAAAAAAAAAGAATAGGACCACTCCATCTCGTTCCCATGGATGTCGTAAAAGGCGACTAAGGGATAGGCTTATAAACTTGGGATTCTTCTTTTAGGCGATGGGCTAGCAACCTGTCACTAGTTGAATCTCAATTCTATACATACATACATACATATGTTCACGTCTATATCCCTTGCGGGGTAGACAGAGCCCACAGTCTTGAAAGGACTGAATGGCCACGTTCAGCTATTTGGCTTAATGATAAATTTGAGATTCAAATAGTAACAGGTTGCTAGCCCATCGCCTAAAAAAGAATCACAATTCTATCGTTAAGCCAAATAGCTGAACGTGGCCATTCAGTCTTTTCAAGACTGCTACCCCTACAGGCTCTGTCTGCCCCGCAAGACGTGACGTGACCATATGTATGTACGTTGAAAATCACATTCGACCTAATTGAATTGAACCTCGTTTCTCGTGGCCACACACCAGCCTCTTGTTTACTGATAAGACGCAGGCTGAGGTGTGCGTCGTGAGATAAGATATTGTAAACTTAGGTGAATCGTGTGAGACTCCAGATAAGCTTCATCGCTTCATCTGAACCCCAAAGATTTGTAATTATTCCGTTGGGCCCCGTGAGGCGAAGACAAATGTGGAATTAGTAACGAATTGATATATATGAAGTTAAGTGTTTTTGGATTAGCGCCACCCACCTGTTTTGTTGTCACACCCATAAACAGGACCACTCAATCAAAGTGCCGTGTGGTTCCCGGCACCAGTACAAAAAAGAATAGGACCACTTCATCTTCAAAGACTGAATGGCCACGTTCAGCTATTTGGCTTAATGATAGAATTGAGATTCAAATAGTGACAGGTTGCTAGCCAATCGCCTAAAAAAGAATCCCAAGTTTGTAAGCCTATCCCTTACTCGCCTTTTACGACATCCATGAGAAAGAGATGGAGTGGTCCTATTCTTTTTTATATTGGTGCCGGGAACCACAATCTCATATAATCACATCTATATTCCTTGCGGGGTAGACAGAGCCAGCATTCTAGAAATACTGACAGGCCACGTTCAGCTTTTAGGCCTAATAATAAGATTAATATTCGAACAGTGACAAGTTGCCAGCCCATCGTCTATAAGAAGAATCCCTAGTCTACAAGCCTATCCCCTAGCCGTCTTTTACGAAATGCATGGGAAAGTGATGGAGATGAGATTCAAAAGTGACGTAATCGATCCTAAAAAGGTTAATGAAAAGACATGATAGAAATAAAAAATCACCCAAACGCTAAGAATCGAGATAAAATACTTTAATGTAGTTCACCCCATTTTGGTGCCATTTAGTGCCATTAAAAGTTTCAAACCGGCCTAGGATAGTCTTTACAGCCAGATTTATCGGTCCGTAAATAACTTGAACGACTTATTACAAAGATAATTCTGAATGGTTCTTAAGAAGTGGCTTAATTTTTAAGAAATTTATTAGCAAGTTGGGTGTGGTAGAAAAAGTGCGAGATTTTTTTTTTTAATGTGATCTGTGTAAAATTGTGTGACTGGTTAAAAAACAGCGTGACAAAGTTACAGTGATTATTAAGCTATCAAGCCACTTCTCCGAGAAAAGCTGAAGACAAAACAGCCTGGAAACAGCATTTAACGAATCCGTCAAAGCGTTTCCCAATTTTCAGTAATGAAGAACACGATGAAGAAAAAGAAGATATAAAAAAAGATGAAGTAACAGGAATTGAACAGGATATGATACGTAGATCCATTTATGTGGCCAGAAAAAAATAAAGCGTCGACTAAACAACGTACTTGTATACACGCACAAAGTCACGTCTATATCCGTTGCGGGATAGACAGAGCCAACAGTCTTCAGAGCCAGAAGACTGAGAGACGTTCAGTTGTGGCAAATTAAAATAGATTTTCCCAGTTTATAGGAAATTTGATAAGTTCTATACACACGTCAAGTGATGTCAAGTAATTTTGTAAATGTACAGTAATGTGGCAAAAAATACTTATATCTACACTAAAAAAGTTACTCATATTTCATTCATTAAAACTAAAGATTCATTTATGAGATAGCGGAGGATATTAAACCTTCGTTTAAAGAATAACAAGATTCTAATTCCTTAGACCGACAAATCAGTTATTGGTTTTGTTGATAAGTTAGTAGCGACATCTGTCGTGATCAATAAACGTTTCCGCTATGCTCTCTTTTTTTAATTTAATATTTTGACGAGAGCACGGGATATGATGCGCGCGCGCTGCTATCGAAAACCTGTTTCAAATTATGATTGTCATGTTATTGAATTACCGTGTGATTTGGAATGATTTATTTCATCAATAAAAATCAGTTAACATCAATCTATATTTGATTGTGGTTTTGGAGCTAATCTGTTTAAACGTTTAGTAATGGTGCAAGACTAAAAGGTTGTTAAATAATTGATAAATTAATTTGAAAATGTTTATTTGTTTGTTTGTTTTCAATGTCTTTATTGCATAGAAATTTACACAATTACAAGATAATAGTACATAGTTATAAAAGAAACAAATCACTTGCAATGGCGGACTTATCCCATGAAGGGATCTCTTCCAGTCAATCGGCAAACAATAAAGGAACTAGATAATTAATTAAAAAGCTGTAAGTCACTGTGTTTTAAGCAACAATAAGTATAATAATATACTAACAGAAATACAGATAATAGGCTATTTAGACTTATAAACTTGGGATTCTTCTTTTAGGCGACAGGCTAGCAACCTGTCACTATTTGACTCTCAATTCTATCATTAAACCAAACAGCTGAACGTGGCCTATCAGTCTTTTCAAGACAATTGGCTGTCTACCCCACAAGGGATATAGACGTGACCATATATAAATATGTATCTATGTAGAAAGATTTCAAAAAGAACGAAAAAAAATTACAAAATCAAACTACACTCTATCCCGAAATTCCCACAGGCAAAGCCCCGGGGCGCGGCTAACTAACTAACTAACTGTGTATTTCCAAAAAAAAATATACGCTTCAGTATTCGCGACCGTTTATTTCCTAGCTTTCTGGTATAATTGGAGAAAAATCGCGGGGATTTCTTTTGGGAGGGAAACTTTAGGATGCGATTATCAGTGGCCTTCCAACGCGGAAGCGAATTGCGATCGGACGATATGTGCCAAATAAATTCCGAATACTATCATGTTTCCGTTTTCCATGTTTAATATCGGAATTGACTGTATCTGATGTGAATTAAATGTGATTGAGTAGAAGAACATACATACATATGGTCACGTCTATGTCCCTTGCGGGGTAGACAGAGCCAACAGTCTTGAAAAGACTGAATGGCCACGTTCAGCTATTTGGCTTAATGATAGAATTGAGATTCAAATAGAGACAGGTTGCTAGTCCATCGCCTAAAAAAAGAATCCCAAGTTTGTAAGCCTATCCCTTAATCGCCTTTTAAGACTTCCATGGAAGCGAGATGGAGTGGTCCTATTCTTTTTCTATTGGTGCCGGGAACCACACGGCACTAAATTCCGGATACTACGTTTTACGTTTTCCACGCTTAATATTGGAATTGACTGTATCTGATGTGGATTAAATGAACAGGCTTGGGTTTTTGGGTGTAACTAATGTACGATTTATCAGACTCTTGTAACTTTTAGAAGAGTTTAGAGTAATGAATGTGGATGAAACGAAGGAAGTATGCAGAGATCGTGGCAGGTGCAAAGATGTAGTCTCTGCCTTACCCTCGGAAAAAGACGTGATTATATATGTATATGAAAGTAACCGTGACGTGTGGTTTCCGGCTCTTTAGAATAAGACCACTCCATCTCTCTCCCATGAATGTCGTAAAAGGTGACTAAGGGATATGCTTATAAATTTGGGATTCTATTAGGCGATCGGCTAGCAACCTGTCACTATTGGAATCTCAATACCATCTTTAAGCCGATAGCTGAACGTGGACTTTCAGTCTTTGTGAGGTTGTCGGCTCAGTCTATCCCGTAAGGGTTAAAGACGTGATTATGTGTATGTATATTTTTTTTAACCTAAATTACTTAGAGTTAGTATTAGTAATATAGAATTTTTAACAACCATAACAGCTTGTTAATTGTTGAAATGAAATTATCTTACCAATCCTTATCCGGAGTCGTAATTAATTTTAAACGTACCTGAAATAAAGAAAACGACATCAAAAATACAAAAAATTTCAATACTTATATATATTTCGAACTATAAATAAATCTTTGCTGAATAGGAATAGAATCGTAGCAGAGAATTAAGTTACTACATATTTTTTTATATCTACATGTAGAATAGAAAAAATAAAAAACTTAAAAGGCCATAGATTTTAAATAAATAGTTTATTTTAGATAA
Organism: Amyelois transitella; assembly: GCF_032362555.1. Classification (NCBI taxonomy): domain Eukaryota; kingdom Metazoa; phylum Arthropoda; class Insecta; order Lepidoptera; family Pyralidae; genus Amyelois; species Amyelois transitella. The sequence goes on from NC_083509.1 coordinate 11,985,515, forward strand.
CTTCAAATTATCGAAACACTGAAGTTTCTCTTAATTACGCTACACTAACGCCGTGTGATGCAGCGGGATATCTTGGAACTAATCGTTTGGTGCAATAATCATAGATGGCATGATTGTATGCACTGTTAAGACCTTTCCTCTATCTGTCTCGAGAACAAATTCTGAAAATATGAACTTTTACACAACCACTTCTTTATCCCTCACGGGGTAGACAGAACCACCAGCCAAAAGATTTGGAATTTAACAGGACGTTTTAATATGGACCACTCCATCTCTATCGTAAAAGGCGACTAAGGGATAGGCTACCCCACAAGGGTATATCACTTGCGGGGTTGACAGAGTCAACAATCTTAAAAAGACTGATAGGCCACTTTCAGCTGTTTGGCTCAATTATAGAATTGAGATTCAATTAGTGACAAGTTGCTAACCCTTCGCCTAAAAGAAGAATCTTAAGTTAATAAGCCTATCCTTTATTCGCCTTTTAATGCATCCACGAGAACGAGATGGAGTGGTCTTTTTTTATTGGTGCTAGGAACCACACGGCACTATGTATTACTATAATATCAATGTACCTATGTATAATGATAAAAACTCTCATTATCAATCCAAATATGAATAAATGAAATGGAAATTGTTGAAAGTATTAGAAATTTAGAACCGCCAGTTAAAATGTAAAATACTTTGCAGGTGTGCGAAATTCGACACATACATATTCATGTAAGATCCCAAAATTTGTGGAAGTTTTGGGAGAGGAGCGCAAAAACGGGGAGAAGCAGGACTGCGAACGGCTTTCTTAAGGGATTATACGTGTGCGAATTGCAATTATTCTTTCTCAAAACATATAGTGTCTTAGAACAGTGCCGTGTGGTTCCCGGCACCAATATAAAAAAAAGATTGGGACCACTCCTCATTGGTCACAAAGGGATTACACGGGTGCAATTATTCTTTCTTAAAAAAGATAAGAAAAAAAAATGATGAAAGTAAAATTAAACTGCCTGCCCCACAAGAGATAAAGACTTGCTATAGGTATGTGTATACATACATACATATACATATGGTCACGTCTATATCCCTTGCCGGGTTGACAGAGCCCACAGTCTTGAAAAGACTGAATGGCCACTTTCAGCTATTTGGCTTAATGATAGAATTAATATTCATATGGTTGCTAGCCCATCGCCTAAAAAAGAATCCCAAGTTTGTAAGCCTATCCCTTAGTCGCCTTTTCCGACACCCAAGGCATAGAGATGGATTGGTCCTATTCTTTTTATGCCACACGGCACTAATACACTACTATGTGTATTATGTACAAAAGAATCCAGTTTTTTTCGCAAATCCCGCGGGAACTATAGGATTTATCGCAATAAAAAGTACCCTATGTCCTTCCCTTATTATAATATATACAAAATTTCAAAGGCATCAATTCAGGAGATAACGCGTGAAGAGACAACAAATAAACAAACTTACTTTCGCATAATAATTGTGTAGCTTATAAAGTACATACATACATACATAAAATCACGCCTCTTTCCCAGAGGGGTAGGCAGAGACTACCTCTTTCCACTTGCCACGATCTCTGCTACTTCCTTCGCTTCATCCATATTCATAACTCTCTTCATGAAAGCTCGGCGTCGGGTACTTTTGACCGGACCCTTTATCTTATAAAGTCATTCTTAAAATTTCACCAAACAAAAATGTATCAAAAACAACTTGTCTCCAAGTCGTCTTAAGACAAAACTGCTTAAGCCCGAGTTAACTGAGAGAGATTATCCTATGTTAATGAGAGTCCACTCCGTTTTCATTACAGAGAGAGTAGTTTTCCGGACCTAATGGGCTATAAACATCCGCAAATAGAGGATGGAACAAGTTTTACGCAATAATCTTAGGGGGTAATAACGTTTGTAGATTAAATGGATGTGACATGGATCATCTTTTTTTAGGGTTCCTTAGTGGAGGTCTTTCAGTTTTCTCAAGTCTTTTTGTACGTCCGTGGACTTGTTCACTGTTGTATGATTTTATATGTTAATTGAAAGGCTTGTAAGTTTGACATCTTTATTTAGGGCTAAAATTTTGCATTGCTTATAGATCGAATAGTTTTTTTTTAAACATTCATTAACTTTAGTAAAGAAATGAAACACGTGCAAAATATAATCAAAAAAAGGTTTTCGGTGAGTTGCTGAAACAATCTTTTCTCATGGATATCGTAAAAGGCGACTAAGGGGTAGGCTTATAAACTTGGGATTCTACTTATATGCGATGAGCTAGCAACCTGTCATTATTTGAATCTAAATTCTATCATTAAGCCTAACTGCTAAACGTGGCCTGTCAGTCTGTTAAGACTCAGTCTACCCCGCAAGGGATAAAGACATGATTATATTAATAAATGAATGAATGAAATCTTTCATAACTTACATCTTGGTAACTAAATTAGACTTATACTAAACGAAGACATATCTAGTAGCCGGTACATCTATGTGTAATCATATAAAGCAGTTTTGGCAAGGATAATCTTACAAATTTTACGCCTCTTTGATTACTATTTGCCACAAGTACAGTTGTCGTCAAAAGTGTTATACTTAATCAATGTATATTGATTCAAAATTAAACAAAAATTGTAGTGATTTTTTTTCTTTAATTTTATTGTAGCTAAAATTGTGGGAAAAACTAGATTATTTTCATTTAAAGAATAAATTCAACTGTAACATTCAACCATATGATCCAATTCGGGTTAGGTTTACCTGTAAAAGGTAACGGAGGTCAGACGGGAATCGCTTCGTGTAAAAACCTGACTCACCCAATCCAGGATCCATGGTCAAAGGGATACCCCGGGCTCCTCTCCAAAGCGGTGAGGATGCAATCGGGACTAAATCCAGGAGGAAGAAGACTTATAAGGCAGAGACGGAGAATTATCACTTGGGCTTTACTGAATTCACTCCCATTCACTACTCTCTCCGTTCTTACCAAAGAATCTCTATTTCGTGTTGACAACATCCATACTAATATTATAAAGCTGAAGAGTTTGTTTGTTTGAACGCGCTAATCTCAAGAACTACTGGTTCGATTTGAAAAATTCTTTTTGTGTTGTATAGACCATTTATCAAGGCAGGCTTTAAGCTATATAACATCACGCTGCAACTATAAGGAGCAAAGAAATAATGGAACATGTGAATAAACGGAGAAAATTATTAATCCTTGAGGGCTTCAATGATGCCCAAAATAACTATTCCACGCGGACGAAGGCGCGGGCACAGCTAGTTAATTTAATAAATAATTTATTCAAGTTTCTTTGAATCTGATGCGGAGTGTACATCTTAAACTATAATTTAACTTTTGTAGTTGTATTAAAGTAGCTTAGCCTATGAATTTTGGCCGACGATTAAAAGGATTTAACTTGGTTTAATTAGAACGTTTAGGCGCTTAACTGGATTAAGATTATAAAAATAGTCTTTACAATAAAATAAGATTAAAGTTATTATTGGGTGCCGTGTGGTTCCCGGCACCAATACAAAAAAGAATAGGACCACTCCATCTCTTTCCCACGGATGTCGTAAAAGGCGACTAAGGGATAGGCTTACAAACTTGGGATTATTTTTTAGGCAATGGGCTCTTTTAGGCGATGGGCTAGCAACCAGTCACTATTTGAATCTCAATTCTATCATTAAGCCAATTAGCTGAACGTGGCCATTCAGTCTTTTCAAGACTGTTGGCTCTGTCTACTCCGCAAGGGATATAGACGTGACCATATGTGTGTATGTATGCGTCGGTTTCGGGTACTCTTGTCCTGACCTTTCGCCAGTGTTTATAGGACAAAAATCAAAATTAAAATTTTTTATTCCTTATTATTTAGGAAATACTTCATATCGCTTCATAATTGGTCATAGGTATCTTTTGGTTTCACAACATTGGTTGACTTCAAATAAATTACTTAAAACTAAGTTTACTGCGGCTTCCAAGGCGTCAGTGCAGAAGAAGCGGTAACAAACTGCACTGCAGGTCGACCGAGATATGTATCTGTCGGCCGCCCGCGACTTCGTCCGTGTGGAAGCAATCCCGTAGGAACTCCGGGATAAAAAGTAGCCTATATGTTATTCTGGGTCAGCTACCTACATACCAAATTTCATCGTAAACGGTTCAGTAGTTTTTGCGTGAAAGAGTAACAAACATCCATGACGGCCTCTGTGGCGCAGCGGTAGTGCGCTTGTCTGTGACATCGGAGGTCCCGGGTTCGAATCCCGGCCAGGGCATGATGAGAAACGACCTTTCTCTGATTGGCCTAAGTCTTGGATGTTCATCTATATAAGTATTTATTCTAAAATATAGTATCGTTGAGTTAGTATCTCGTTACACAAGTTTCGAACTTACTTCGAGGCTAACTCAATCTGTGTAATTTGTCCCGTATATATTTATTTATTTACTAGAGGCCGCCCGCAACTTCGTCCGCATGGAAACCCTATCAATCCCGCGGGAACTCTGGGATAAAAAGTAGCCTATGTGTTATTCTGGGTCTTCAGCTACCTACATACCAAATTTCATGGTAATCGGTTCAGTAGTTTTTGCGTGAAAGAGTAACAAACATCCATACATCCATACAAACTTTCGCCTTTATAATAGTAGTAGGATTTATACTAACATCCTTACATACTCACAAACTTTCGCATTTATAATATAAGTAGGATATGTTAACCCTGCATATACGCGGAACCATAGACACATATATAACCTGTAACAGAGCTATAAAGTCCTACTGGACTGCCCCTGATCCCGGCTATAATCCGACGCCGTTAAAGAGGTTAATGTGCTGCGACGCCGCGAGTTATGACGGTAGTTTTAATTCGGCGACATTATACCGCCGTGTTAGGATTAGCTGATGCCGTGTTTATTGCGCTGAAGTTCTTTAATTTATTATTTGTGATGAAGTATAACTATATAAGTATTTATTATAAAATACTAGCGACCCGCCCCGGCTTCGCACGGGTGCAAAATTATAAATGTTATTATACATAAAAACCTTCCCCTTGAATCACTCTACCTGTTACAAAAAACCGCATCAAAATCCGTTGCGTAATTTTAAAGATTTAATCATACAGACAAACAGACTAAAATAGCGACTTTGTTTTATACTATGTAGTGATAGTAACATTTGAGTTAGTATCTCGTAACACAAGTCTCGAACTTACTTCGAGGCTAACTCAATCTGTGTAATTTGTCCCGTATATATTTATTTATTTATCTATCGAATTCCAACTAAACCAATTAAAATGTGCATTGATATGAAAACATTGAGCATGCTCCATCGCTGCCGAATATGAGCAGCCTTCATTTGTCACACCGTCGACTGCCAGCAGTGTTAATAACCTGGATGGCACGGCTCCAGATTGGAGCGGCATAAGTGAGAGTAGGCAGCGGAGTGTTGGAAATACATACATACATATGGTCATGTCTATATCCCTTGCGGGGTAGACAGAGCCAAAAGTCTTGAAAAGACTGAATGGCCACGTTCAGCTATTTGGCTCAATGATAGAATTGAGATTCAAATAGTGACAGGTTGCTAGCCCATCGCCTAAAAGAGGATCCCAAGTAAACCTATACCTTAGTCACCTTTTACTACATCCATGGGAAAGAGACGGAGTGGTCCTATTCTTTTTTGTATTGGTGCCGGGAACCACACGGCACTTGGAAAATTCACAACATTCATATTCAAATTCAAATTTAAAAATTTTATTCATTATTATAGGATACTGTCATATCACTAAATAATTGTCATATCTTTTGGTTTCACAACATTGGTTGACGTCAAATAAATTTCTTGAAACTAAGTTTACTGCCGCTTCTAAGGGCTAGGGCTAGCAACCTGTCACTATTTGAATCTCAATTCTTTCATGAAGCCAAATAGCGGAACGTGGCCTATCAGTCTTTCAAGACTGTTGCCTCTGTCTACCCCACAAGGGATATAGACGTGACCATATGTATGTATGTACCAACATCTCCTAACTTAGACTCAACACTAACATACTATGAAACCGCTAGTGTTACACGGCCTTCGAAGAATGAGCGCCTAATTTCAATTTAAGCTCATGCCCGCATGGTCTAAGGCGCATATGGAGCATGGTAGCTTAATGATTGAGTGACCTTTTGTTTATTTTAATCTAATCGTTCGTTTAGGAAGGAATTGTTTTGCCGTGTGGTTCCCGGCACGAATAGAAAATAGAATAGGACCACTCCAAATCTTTCCCATGGATGTCGTAAAAGGCGACTAAGGGATAGGCTTACAAACTTGGGATTCTTTTTTAGGCGATGGGCTAGCAACCTGTCACTAGTTGAATCTCAATTCTATCGTTAAGCCAAATTGCTGTACGTGGCCATTCAGTCTTTTCAAGACTGTTGGCTCTGTCTACCCCGCAAGGGATATAGACGTGACCATATGTATGAATGTATGTAGGAAGGAATTAATATAAATATATATACGGGACAAATTACACTGATTGAGTTAGCCTCGAAGTAAGTTCTTTGAGACTTGTGTTGCGAGATACTAACTCAACGATACTATATTTTATAATTAATACTTAATATAGATAAACATCCAAGACCTAGGCCAATCAGAAAAAGTTCTTTTCTCATCATGCCCTGGCCGGGCTTCGAACCCGGGACCTCCGATGTCACAGACGAGCGTATTACCGCTGCGCCACAGAGGCCTGTCGAAATTTTTTTTATATATTTTTTATTACTCCTGACTTTAGTCGCAGTTGCATCCTCAATACTATAACGAGGAGCCTGGGTTATACCTTTGACTTTTGCTCTTTCTTCTTTCGTAAAAAGCGACTTAGGGATAAGCTTATAAATTTGGGATTATTTGTCAATCTGTCAGTATTTGAATCTCAATTCTATCATTAAGCCAAATAGCGGAACGTGGCCTATCAGTCTTTCAAGACTGCTGGCTCTGTCTACCCCTACTAAGGGATAAACACGTGATTATATGAATGAATAAATAAAGTTTTTAATTAATAAATTTAATGACGACAGCTAGCCCATAGTCTATATCTGAAAACTCAGAACGAAAAAAAAAGCTTTAGGGATAGGCTTATAAACTTGGGATTTTTCTTTTAGGCGCCAGGCTAGCAACCTGTCACTACTTGAATCTCAATTCTATCATTAAGCTAAACAGCTGAACGTGGCCTATCAGTCTTTTAAGGAATGTTGGCTCTGTCTACCCCGCAAGGGATATAGACGTTATTATATTTATGTATGTATGTAGGTACGTAATGAAAAAAAAAATGTGTCTTAAAGTCAAATTTTTAAAAACTCAGATATCAAGTTAAAAAGCACACAGAAACTAAGAAATAAGGTGTACAAATGTGGTTCCCAGATGCAGTTAATCCAACAGTAAATCGGCCGGTATCTGAACGTTTTAACTTAGTTCAGTTGAACCGCGTTTAGTAAGATAACACAGGACTAACTGGGTTTAACTTTGCGGTGCTTTTATTTAGATATCATTGTTTTAGAGCTTAGTGCTTTAGCGTGGAATTAAATACTTTAGATAATGTATCCTGTGCTTAAAATACATACTGTATATTAGTTCTAAACTTTAAACGGTTTTAAGAACATAAGCGGCGTTTAGTATTTGTTAACGGGTGATCCTGAATAGATGGCAATTTTAAAGGTTATTATATAAGGCCTTAAGGAAACACGTTCGACGTCAGTTTGTCAAATTTAATTCGTAGTTTAATGTTTTTGTGACCAATGTATGTCAAATTTATTATGTTTTTTTTTTAAACCCATCATAATTACATCAAGTTGAGGCCTCTACGTCTACCTAGATTCACGACTTAAGAGAGAAGAACACTATTCTAAACATATATTAAGAGGGAACACCTTTTAACCAAACACATATTAAGAGGCCGTGTGGTTCCCGGCACCAATACAAGCAAGAATTGGACCACTCCATCTCTTTCCCATGGATGTCGTAAAAGGCGACTAAGGGATATGCTTACAAACTTGGGATTCTTTTTTAGGCGATGGGCTAGTAACCTGTCACTAGTTGAATCTCAATTCTATCGTTAAGCCAAATAGCTGAATGTGGCCATTCAGTCTTTTCAAGACTTTTGGCTCTGTCTACCCCGCAAGGGATATAGACGTGACCATATGTATGTATGTATGTATTAAGAAGGAACATAATAACGCCCAATGGTCGACTGGTAGATAATGCTTCTAGCATTAAGTCCGCCAATTGTGCTTATACATTTGTATCTTGTACAATAAGGTGCTAATAAGCTTGTTTGTGTGTTGGGATTGTTCTTTTAGGCGATGGGCTAGCAAACTTGCCACTATTTGAATCTCAATTCTATCACTAAGCCAAACAGCTGAACGTGGCCTATGAGTCTTTTCAAAACTTTTTACTCTGTCTACCCCTGGCAAGGGATAAAAACGAGATTAAATATGTGTATGTTGTGTAAAGAACACACCCATTTCTTTAACTTCCAAAGTTATAACTTTTTTTTTTCTTAACAAACTATCTCAATCTACATAATTTATTCCAATCTCACACGCAGAAAAACTACCGCCTCATTAGGTATCTGTAACTCTAATAATTAAGTATAAACTTTGCCTAGATTCTAGACTGGAATCGACTATAATTTAATTCCTATCTTGGCCTCAGACGCCGTAATTTCTTTAGTGGTTCGCTCGCCGACTAATTTGCTTAAACAAGGCTCTTTTTACAGTGATACCTAGATTCGAATAACGAATGAGATTATAACCGCTAATTAATGATACAAGTATTCAATTTTAACCTGTAACTAATTATTCATAGTAGTTATATCTTTAACCCCATTCTTTCTCAGGATAAATTCTATCTCTGTATCAAATATCATCAATATCGGTTTAGTGGTATCGTGAAATTGCCACAGATAGACAGACATACTTTTGCATTTATAAATACTGATTAATAGGAATGATACTGACGAACCTACATTTATTTCGTCCCATTGGTCGAGTTGTTTATATACATTACATATATATATGGTCACGTCTATATCCCTTGCGGGGTAGACAGAGTCAACAGTCTCGAAAAGACTTGTTGACTTAAAAGTCGAGTTGTTTAACCCGTAAATATAGGTCGAGATTGAAACTACGAAGTCTGAGTACTGTTGTTTTTAACGTAATTAGTGTTACTAAAGCAACAACACTACAAAGAGTTTTTCATGAAAAGGTCGCTCCACCATTCCAACTTGACACCTGAGCTCTAGGAAATTACTTAAAAAAGCGCGCGTCAAAATACAATGGTCGGGTAAATCGTTAACATTTCCTAGCCCCGAGAATTGTACGTTATTGAGTTAAACCTACAGTTTTCATTGCTTATTACACGACTGGCCAAAAATAGAGTATTATGATTTTGATGTTCAAGATTTGCATTTATTAATTTTAACGATGAAAATAAATAAGGATCGAACATGGGACTTTATGACTCAGAAATAAATGCAATATTGATATTTCAATTTCGTGTCTGACCGATTTTATAACGGTGAGAGAATATATCGCAAGGAAACCTGCAAATTCTGGCAACTGTTTTTTTAAACAGAGTCGGCTTGAATTGATGTCCCTGCAAAGGTAGCACGTCAGACGGAAGTCGTTTTGTATAAATAAATATAAATATATACAGGACAAATTACATAGATTGAGTTAGCCTCGAAGTAAATTCGAGACTTGTGTTACGAGATACTAACTCAACGATACTGTATTTTTATAATAAATACTTATATAGATAAACATCCAAGACTCGCGCCAATCAGAAAAAGTTCTTTTCTTATCATGCCCTGGCCGGGATTCGAACCCGGGACCTCCAGTGTCGCAGACAAGCGTACTACTGCTGCGCCACAGAGGCCGTCATAAAAAACCGTGTATAAAAAAACTGACTTCGTCGTCGGTAGTGGTCGCAGGTGAACTCAAGGCTCATCTCCAGTGATAAGAATATAACATACCTTCTCTTCCAAAACGTCGGGTAGCTGCTGATGTGATATATCTTCATAAAATTACCAAGGGTAAGATTGATGGTCCAGATCTTCTTCATAGGTTATTCGTTATCGCGTTACTTTTCAACTGCCTCTGTATCGCACTAACTACCGTCAATATTCTCCATTTTGTTTTTTGATTCGCTTAGAATATCAAAGTCTGTCACGATATTGACATCTTCAATGAATCTCCCGATAAAAGGGCACTTTAAAGTTTTGCCACACTACTAATTGACGAATATTTTTTTTCTATTTAACGCTCGCTCTCGAAAACGCGTAAACTATTGCTGTTTCACTTTTTGTTATGACGTGAAACGCGACAGCGTTATTCGCGCGATACAAACTGAGTAGCGTGCCTGGACGATGATGAGAAAAATGGACGAATGAATGATTATCGTCTTATTCCAAAAATAACTAACTAAAGTTTATGCTAAAATTAAATAACCGCAAACTTTGTTTGTCTCCTCGTATTGTTTTAATTCCTTGGCGCCATCTGCTGGGAACTTGGACCGACGACTTTATAATTCGGAGTTTTGGCGACAGACTGTTTTGTTATTCTTTAGAGCGACACCTTAGGCTGATTGCGATGTGTCAGTTTAAATAAAACTAAATTATTTATTTATTTAATTATTTATGTATCATTATTGAGGACAAACAAAGTAAGAAACATAGTGCAAAAGTACATCTTACTGCAAATGAAGCATACCCATGAGTGGAAAACACACATACATATACATAGTGCCGTGTGCTTCCCGACACCAATAAAAAAGGAATCTTCTTTTTGTCTTAATGATAGAATTGAGATTCCAATAACAACGCCTATCCCTTAGTCCCCTCTTACGACATCCATGGGAATTAGTACAAGCGGTTTAGCTCAGGAATTAGTACAATAAAACCTATAAGTTTACCTTTCTAATAATCGCACCCCTGACTTCAATAAAATGAGAGGTATTTTTGTCTCCTAAAATTAATATTATTCCTTTCCCATAATTGACTTATTCAGACCAGAATGAAAGCTTAGCATGCAGCATGCATAAATTATTTCTTGCCATACCTACAATATACCTACTGGCAAATAAGTCAGTCCTTCAGCCTAATAATAAATAATACAACACACGAACTAAGCCGACCGTTTTAATCCCAAAGACATTAATTAGCGCGGCCTTCCGCCATTTTCTTTTTAATCAATCGTAAATGTCAAAGACGCGTCGGCTTTCGTTCTACGCAATTAAAAATTGCTTTGTAAGCGTGTGTGTCCTAGTCTTTTGCGAGATTAACACGCGAACCTTTGGTGCAAAGCGACGAGGGTATAGAAATAATACATATAGTCACGTCTATATCCCTTGCGGGGTAGACAGAGCGAACAGTCTTGAAAAGACTGAATGGCCAAGTTCAGCTATTTGGCTTAATGATAGAATTGAAATTGAAATAGTGACAGGTTGCTAACCCATCGCCTAAAAAAGAATCGCAAGTTTGTAAGCCTATCCTTTAGTCGCCTTTTACGACATCCATGGGTAAGAGATGGAGTTGTCCTATTCTTTTTTGTATTGGTGCCGGGAACCACACGGCACTAGAAATATTAGTAAAAATATTACTAAGCAATAAATACAGAAAAATAAGTATTACAGCGACTAGTATCCACCTGCTAATTCCGTGTAGTGTAGGTATATTGTAGGTTATGTGACATTAAGGTAAGGCTTTTGAATTATTTTTCTCATTTTTATGAAAATTATATAATATTAATTTATAATTTGTTGGTTAGAGTGTCTACCCCGACAGGGATATAGACGTTGATAAATACTCTTTATAGCACAAATGAAATCAAACAGTTTTTTTTTTTATTAAAAGTTAAAAATGTTCTTCTGCCTTATTTGTAATTCGTACCTACTTTGGTAGTCTGGGCGTTAATTAAATTTTTAAATTTCAAACATTCACACTTCGCGACGTAGAAAGGATTGCCGCATGAGAATGCGTAGTACACTTTTTGTTCTGGTGATAAAAACAGGAACTTTTTCAAATTATTGGCATTTAGTTTTTTTTTTATTTATTTCACAATATATATAAAAATTTAAATATATCTAGTACATATATAAGAACACTGATAAAAACCACAGAGGTTTGTACAAAAAAATTATACATACATATAATAACCCTTGCGGTGGACAGAATCAACCATCTTGAAAAGACTAAATTCCACATCCAGCTCTATGGCCCAATAATGGAATTGAGATTTAAATAGTGCGGGGTTGCTGGCCCAATCGCCTACAAGAATAATCCCAATTATTTACTAGCCTCTCCCTTAGTCACCGTCTACGATATCCATGGCGAAGATATAAAGTGGTCCTATTCTGAGGTGCCGAGAATCACATAGCCATCAAAAATATCCCTTTTTCACAAAAACGGGGTACAAAAATACTTTCATCTGACGGTGTTGAATGCCCTAATCTAGAAACGCATTGTCTCAAATGACGACGGCTTATCGTAAGACAAGATGGCGTGTCTGTGTGGAAATGCATAAGAGGGAGCTGGTTTCCAACATTGAGATTATTTCACGTTTTATTCTACATTCATGTAACAAGTTCTACATTAATGCATGTTTTTTAATGTAGACAATGTGCATTCGTCCATGATTTAGATTTAAGAGATCTATATTTGTATATTGACGGCCGATGAAAATGCTGCAGTGTAGTTTGTTCTGCCGCTTCTTCTACACATGAGCTTTGGAAGCGGTAGTAAATTTAAGTGATGTGACGTCAATAAGTGATACCTTGTATCCAATTTTGAAAATAAATCTATTCTATTCTATTTTGGTATTTTTATCAAATGGAATCTACGTTTTTAAGTTTTTTTTACAGTGCTTTGCTGGGTAGTAATGGTAGAAAATTGCGTTTGTTGACATTAATATCATAGTATAGTTCCATGACGGAACTACTGATAGTAATATTCAATTTATTTTCTTAAAGTTCATACATTTATTCATATAGTCATGTCTACATCTCGTACGGGGTAGACTGAGCCAGAAGTCTGAAAATACTGGCCACGTTCAGCTGTTTGGCTTAATGATAGAATTTTTATATAAAATATTCAATAATTCCGTTATAAAGTAGTATCTATTAACAAAGACCAATCGTTTATTTATACTCTGGTAAAACTTTTGACCCTCAAAAAAAATATATGTTTTTTATTTATTGATAAAAATGTAAATAATAAAAAGATACTGGCATAATCCAGCCAAAAAAAAACGAAGCAAATTATGAATACTCGAAATTCAAAGCGCCGAACTACACATTCATACTGGCAACACTGAATACACTCCTTTACACGTGCGCGTCTCTATAGCTGAAAAGCCAGAGGCTACGAGCACGCGTTTTTAAAAAAAACTTCAGCATTTTTTAAATATGGCCGCTGTGGCGGAAGGAATTTCGTGGAACGTGCATTTTGTAGTATTCATACGGAGGTTTCTTGTGCCACCGTCTCTTATTTTTTTTTTTATTATTAAAAGGTTAAGACGCTAAGGATTTTAATTCCTTTAGTTGATATTCGAAAAAGAATTAAACAGAGGCTGAATGAATTGCGATGTGGCACTGCGGTGGTATATACTAGTACCTTATAATAAAAACAAATATTATCAAATATTTTTTTGGCATGTACGCAAACGGAGTAAATCTTGTATTATAACTAACTGTCCCGGCAAACGTTGTTTTGCATTTTGTTGGTATGAATAAATAGATGTTGGTTCGGAGGAGTACGGGAACGAACATCGTGACTATCAGGGATATTACACATTTATCATGCATTCATATACTCATGTCTATATCCCACGCGGGGTAGACAGAGCTAGCAGTTTTGATAGGTAATGTTCAGCTATAAGCTTCAATTAAATAATTAAGATACAAATAGTGACAGGTTGCTAACTCATCGCCTAAAAGAAGGATCGACCGATGTTACGATGCTTAATTTCCAGTAGTCTTATATTATTCCAAATTCCAGGAACCCTGGTAACTATAATCATTGCAGTTGACCTAGATTCAGCCTTTGGTGAGCTGACACGTGATCTCAAAGCCAGATAATGGGCTGGCACCGTCTTTGTTGGTCAGAATGTTAAACCCTAAGCAAGTAACAGCCTATATTATACTACATTATATATTACTACAGAATAAAAGCGTTTAAGTTATAACGTGGACATCTGAAATTAAGTTACGCTTACTTGTAGCTTTTCCATTTCTTTTTTGTTTTAAATGTATATTTTCCTGAGTAATTTTCTTTATACATACATATAATTACGTCTTTGTCCATTACGCGGTAGACAGAGCCAACCATCTTTAAAAGACTGGAGGGCTACGAAAGGCCCACGAACCAAAACCAGAACAACCAAAGGTAATATATAATTGAAAATAATATTCCATTTATTTTGACATGACGAAATAAAACCAATAATAGTACAGGTAAGAGAGAAAACAGAAATGACCAAGAAATAATAATAATCTTTATTTTTCTTCTCTCGCATGGAATTAGATAGTTAAAAAATAAGAAGTTAGGTGAACCATGCAATTGCAAAATAATGATAAGAAAAAAAGAGAGAAAGGAAAAACTCTGTTTGGCGCAAGAGGTATCATTACATTGTTGATTAACATAGAAATAAAAATAATTACATGATGCGACCAAAAGGGTTTCCACTCAGCATATGCCTGTGTATGATGAGATTACACAATGCGCTGATTTTCAGTGAAATATGTGAGAGACTGGTACTGGTTTTTTAAATTATTTTATGTTGTATTTGAGAAGCTTGTGTACGTTGAGTTATTTAAATAAAAATTTAAATAAATAAATAAATAAATAAATAAATGGTACCTGTATAAAAGAAAGAAAGATGTGTTTATATGTTTCGAGCAGTTACCCTACATAAAAACAACTGTGCACTACACATTATATCTTTACCGTTCAGCAAAACACTCACGTGCAAATAATTTCACGGCGAGAAGCGATGAGCGCGATTGTACGCCATCTTTAGATTAAAATGAGTCGCGAATAAATTGTAGGGCTCGGACCACCCGGCCAATCATTGTCTCTTTTAGGGTTCAAATGGGAAAGGTCGTAAGATACATCCTTCCTACTACTATTATAAAGGCGAAAGTTTGTATGGATGTTTGTTACTCTTTCACGCAAAAACTACTGAACCGATTACCATGAAATTTGGTATGTAGGTAGCTGAAGACCCAGAATAACACATAGGATAGGGTTTCCATGCGGACGAAGTCGCGGGCGGCCTTTAGTACATACATAAAATCACGCCTCTTTCCCGGACGGGTAGCAGAGACTACCTCTTTCCACTTGCCACGATCTCTGCATACTTCCTTCGCTTCGTCCACATTCATAACTCTCTTCTTGCAAGCTCGGCGGTTTCGGGTACTTTTGACCTGACCCTTTATCAGGACGTCCTTAATTTGATCAAGATACGTTCGTCTAGGTCTTCCCACTCAGACCGTAAGATATTTTTTTTTAATTTAAGCACGAGTAGTATTATAACACGGAATAACAGTTATTATAGTTACTATAACTGATTTTTTATGAATTGAATCGGGACAGCGATAGATTCTCGCGCGATGAAAACGGCGTCGCGCGTGTCATGCTACGGAGTAAGGTCTCACTTAATTAAGAGTCATTTCTTTTTTTTTAAACCAATGTTTCAATAAAATGATAAAAATTTATTTAATTTGAACCCTTTATTTAAACCGGCACACTCTTGACCATTCACAATCTTATTGTTCGCTCTCGCTGTTATTAACCTTATGATTTGTTGTTTTGTCCTACGTGATAAATGTCCTATAATCAGTATATCTTCGTATTATCAATGGGATTATAATATTTATTGTATAACTGGATATATGTATATATATGTATAACACACTTCGTAATTTTTATTAATTGTTAATTTTCTTCATGGGATTTCTTAAGGAAATTGAATTTAATATATGTTTTTTTTTTAATTCTACATATTATTACAACTATATCCCTTGCGGGGTAGTCAGAGCCAACAGCCTTGAAAATACTGATCGGCCACGTTCATCTGTTTGGCTTAATGATATAATTGAGATTCAAACAGTGACAGGTTGCTGGCCCTTCACCTAAAATGAGAACCCCAAGTTTATAGGCCTATCCTCTAGTCGCATTTTACGACATCCATAGAAAAGGGATGGAGTGATCTTATTCTTTTTTTTCTTTCTATAAGTGCTGGGAACCACACGGCACATAAATATGCCCTTAAGGAAACACGCATCTATCCGAAGGCTTAAACAATACTGCATTATCTATGAAAGACATCGCCGGGCTCTTAAACCTCTCTGAGTATACAAAAAAATCCAGTTTATATTTCGTCTCCGGGAACAATGTATAGGGATGCGTGTATAACTCATATATCACATCTTTATAGGCGATAAGCTAACAACCTGTCACTATTTGAATCTCATATAGACACGTCTATATCCCTCGCGGGCTAGACAGAGCCAAATGTCTCGAAAAAACTGACAGGCCACGTTCAGCAGGAATTGAGATTTAAATAGTTGGTTGCTAGCCTATCGCTTAAATTAAGAATCCCAAGTTTATAAGCCTATCCCTTCATCACCTTTTACGACTATGGACTGGCCTTATTCTAAAGTGCCACACGGCACAGTAAATAGTATATACGAGTACCTATTTACACGTTATTGTAATGTCGTTGATAATGTGTGTGTATGTATCGCACTAATACATATTATAAATGCGAAAGTTTGATTGAAAAATATTTGCAAAAACTACTGAACCGATTACGATGAAATTAAGTAAGTAGGTAGCTGAAAACCCAGAATAACACATACGCTACATATATTATTTTAATTTCGGAGTTCCCGCCTGCTTGCTAATCGAAAATACATACATTTATCGCGGACGAAATCGCGGGCGGCGTCTAGTTAACATAATAATATACTCGTAACGTTCAAAAGCGATGGTTGTCTATCATTCGGCCAAATTATGTCGACTCACGTATCACGTGTCGTGATGTCATGGACTAATGTCAACTGTCGCAAATAAATCCTGAACGAAGACGAATGGTGACACTAGTGCAGCGTGAATTTTGATTGTCATTGTCACTTGTTGTTGGTGAGGCTTCTAGTGTTGGTGCCGTGTGGTTTTCGGAGATTTAAATACATACATATAATCACGTCTATACCCCCGGGGTAGAGAGAGCCTTGTAAAGACATAGGCCACGTTCAGCTATTTGGCTTTAAAATAGGATTGACATCTAAATGAAGACTAATAACTATTTTCCATGGATATCGACACGACGACAAAGAGAATAGACAATCGTTAAAGGCGAGTAAGGGATAAAGTTGTGAGGGAAGACTAGTATCTATTTTCCATGGATGTTGTAATAAGCGGTTAGGAGAATAAACAATCGTTATAGGCGACTAAGGGATAAACTTGGGATTCTTCTTTTAGGCGACGTGCTAGCAACCTGTCACTTTATATGAATCTCAATTCTATCAGTAAGCCAAACAGCTGTACGTGGCCTGTCGTACTTTCAAGATTGTTGGCTCTGTCTACCTAGCAAGGGATATAGACGTGATTATAATATGTATGTATGTTTGAGAATATACACATTCATCTGGCAATGAAGTTGAGATGAAGTGGTCCTATTCTAAAGTGCTAATTACCACACGGCTCAATAACAACCAAATAAACTTTTTATATAAATTATCCGATACCTAAAGCACTTTTTGCTCATAATCCAAAACTTCTTTAGGTATATTTGTTGCCGCTTCTTCTGCACTGACGCTTTGGAAGCGGCAGTAAACTTAGTTTTAAGTAATTTATTTGACGTCAACCAATGTTGTGAAACCAAACGTTTCGACAATTATAAAGCGATATGTAGTATCCTATAATAATGAATAAAAATTTTAAATTTAAATTTGTATATATTTCAAATATTTAAGGCAGAAATATATAGAAATAATAAATAAAACATGCCTCTGCCAACAATTTAGTGACACACTTCCACTGCGCAAATCTGCAACGAGGTGAAACTGCATAATATATCACTTAGAATATTTTCTGCAACGAAAATATTGCATTTAGCATACGGTAGGAATTCACCGGTGGCTAGAGGCGACAATTTGCGTCGAACGGAACGCAACTCGGCCGGTAAATCAGAACTAAATTCGAATATATCTACAAATATTTTCGATGTCTCGCCAAAAATTCAAATTCAAATATGTAAAATGGAACACAAAATATTTGTTTCGTAAATATCTATGAATATTGAGTATATTTTATATAACATTGGCTGTTTATAAAATTGTATTTAAGCATTAAAAAAATAACGGTAAAGATAATATAAATGGAACCATTATGAATTCTTTCTCAGTTCATAGGTACATTTAGTTGACAATATTTTATAAAGCCATTTAGCTGAACTAGGCCTTTTTGTCTTTTTGAGACTGTTTGCTCAGCCTACTCTAGTAAGGGAAAAAGTCGCGATGTATGTACTACTTTTAAAAGTTGAGAAGCCCTTTTATATCATTACAGCTTCAAATTTCTTTTAAAAATTAATAATTTGGAAGAAAACATTGTACTAAGTACTTAATAAAACTATTAGACAAAATTAAAGTTAAGTAGGAATAAAATATAAGTCAATTAAACAAGACATTAATTTCTTCAAGACTCTAATACATTCATTGATTTATCACATCATAAAAATCAGAGAGTGTTAATTTGTTGACAGAATTAGTACGTTGCTGACAGTTTTACACAAACGCTCAAAGTGACACGAAATTAAATTATGTGTCGTGTTTTTGTGTGTCATTTGCATATAAATACATTTAACAGTATTTGTGCCGTGTGGTTCTTGATACTTTAGAGTACCTGTCGTTTGTTTCTATATGATTTGTTAGTCTATCTGTTTCCAATTTAAGTCGTAATAGGTGACTAAGAAAATAAGCACATTTATCTAGCGTTTACTATGGTTACGGAGTAGGAGAGCCATCATTATAAATCACAAGATTTTAAATAAAAATTACCACTTCATAACTTTCTTATAAAAGGCGACTAAGGGATAGGCTTATAAACTTGGAATTCCTCTTATAGACGATGGGCTAGCAACCTGTCACTATTTGAATCTCAATTCCATCATTAAGGATATATGTAGGTACATGTGTGTGTGGCCTTCCAGTCTTTTCGGGACTGTTGCTTCTGTCTACCCCGCTAGGGATATAGGCGTGACTGCATGTATGTATGTAAAAAAAAATACAATTATTTTTTTATTCTTATCTTATGACCAATGAGTGTAGAAAATAATTTACACTATGTCACACAATGAACATATTATTTGAACAATGAAACGTTATTTACATACCGAATGGAGTTAATGTATAAAATCTGTTGAACGACAATGGTTGTTAAGTGAACACACAAAAGGTCGGTGCCACAGTTCAAGATTGCATTTTTCCATTGTTAAGGAGCTTTGTGTTGGTCCACACAATTGGATGGGTCAACTATCAGACATTGCGTCCTCAGAGATGGTTGGGTTAATTGAATTATATTTATAATTGAATGTGCCGTGTGGTTCCCGGCACCAATACAAAAAAGAATATAGGACCACTCCATCTCTTTCCCATGGATGTCGTAAAAGGCGACTAAGGGATAGGCTCACAAACTTGGGATCCTTTTATAGGCAATGGGTTAGCAACCTGTCACTATTTGAATCTCAATTATATCATTAAGCCAAATAGCTGAACGTGGCCATTCAGTCTTTTCAAGACAGTTGGCTCTGTCTACCCCGCAAGGAATATAGACGTGACCATATGTATGTACGTATGTTATAATTGAATTATAATTAAACTAGCTGTGCCCGAGACTTCGTCCGCGTGGAAAAGTTATTTTGGGCATCATTGAAGACCTCAAGGATGAATAATTTTCCCCGATTTTTTTCACATTTTCCATTATTTCTTCGCTTCTAGCAGTTGCAGCGTGATGTTATATATATGTTTATCGAGTCTTTATCCCTTATGGGGTAGACAGAGCCCACCCTTTACAGCTTAATCTTTACCCGGTATCTATGAATATTTCATCTATGGTTTATAATGTCTATGAATATTCGTATCATATTTTCGTTCAATGATGGAATTCAGGTTCAGATAGTGACAGGTTGATTGTCTAAATAAGCCTTTCAAGTTTATTTATTTGTTTCTTCCCTACAAGAAAAACTAGCATTAAAGCTCGCATAAATGCACCCATTACCATAGTCGTCTTTACGACATCCATCAGAGAGAGAGAGAATTGGAGTAGTTCTTAAAAAGTGTCGTGAACCACACGGCTGGATTTTAAAGTATCATCGGTAAATTTGAGTTTTAAAATCAAAAGCAAAAAAAGACAAAATGAATTTGTCTTTTTTTAAATTAAAAATGGAAGCTTTGAAAAAGTGTAAGCTATTATGTCCTCCAGTTAAAATATAATTTACCGCCGAGACTCCATCACATCGGCCATTAGTTTTCAATCTATTTTTAAAACTGTTACAGTATCACTGCTTTTTATATTAACTTCACGAATAACCCTTCAGTTTTATATTCCAAGCAAGTAGATTGACTAAGGAGAAAATTGTTGTCATAATAACATCATGGGTATTAACGTTGATTAAATCGTGATTATCATTTTTGAATGGAGTAGGCAGAGACTACATTTTTTTCACTTGCCACGAGCTTTGCAAATTTCTTTCGCTTCATCCACATTCATAACCCTGTTTTTGGGTACTCTTGACCAAACCCTTTCCCATGACGTCTTTAATTTGATCAAGTTCTAATATTACTTAGTATGTATGTAGTTTCATAGTTACTATGAAACTACATACATACAACATCAACACTTCTTAATTTACACAACTAACACTTCTTAATATTAACATCAGAACTTACCTTTTTGTCTACTCTTGGTGAACTCAGGATATGGCTCATTCGTTATTCCAATGAGACATTACAAAGATACAGAAAGGACAATTTCTATTTTTTTTTTTAAACTCAGTCGCCTCATTTATAACGGGGCGGCCGCCACAAATCATACCGAGTAATTTATTAGAAATTATTTCGGAATTAGAATCAACGATGCCACTTCTGTTTATATTTAGATCTGTTCGTGACATGTTTGTTTGAACGCCTGATTTGTTAAATTAAATCCGTAATGAATTCCCTTTTGGTATGTTAATTAAATATGTTTTGAGAACATAATTTTGTTTGATAAATTAATTTATTTTTAGGATAAATCTAAGAGGAAAGGCCGTCTGAATACGTCAAGGGAATTTTAATTTACAGTAATGGATATAATAGGAGATAAGCTAATTAGCGGAAGTTTATAATTCTACGTAAGGTTGATAAGGCCGCATTTTGTAAATGAGTAGGTACCTATCTTATATTATTTTGTAGATATATTTATTACATTATCTCGCAAAAGTGATAGTACCAGCTCAGGCGGCTCACTTTTAAACGTATCTACGTAGGTGGCAGAAGCAGAAGCAGTTCAGTGAAGGAAATATATGTAGATAGGAATACATTCAAAAATGGTAGATATTAGAGGTGCTTAATTTTAACAATAAATAAATAATAATTACTTAATTAAAAGTAATAAATTAATTCATTATACGAAATAAAAGAAAAAGAACTAAATATTCTTATTAAATAATTTTTTAACATCTTATTAAGATGTTAAAAAATTATATAAAATCAAGATGCGTTTTGTTACTGATATAATCAATAGGTACCTACATATATCAACCAATTTATTATTGCTTAAAATCAATATTTTTTTATATTTAATAGCAAGACCAGGGACTCCAAGTAACAAATAAATAACACTTTTACCTTATCGTGCAAAGTTAAATCAGATTAACGATCGTGCAACGTAATTGATGTAGTTTAAAAAAATCGTCACACGGCGAGCCGTTAAAATAGCATGGCTTAACCCTTCATTATCAGAGCATTTAGAGAGACCAAGCACTATTATATTTAGACTTAAGATGGAAGAATTTTGGATAAATACAGATTGTGTTTGAAATATGTTGTATTTTGAAAGAATTTAGCAGGATTCGTGGCAAGTGATGATGAGTCTCTGACTACCCCTTCGAGAAAGAGGCGTGTTTTTATGTATCTGTTTCGTCTCTTTTAGGGGGTACATAATCGGCTTATTTTTTACCAATTAAAATAATATTTTGGAATAAGTAAAATAAAAACTAAAACTAGTAATTAAAAAAAATGATAACAAACTAATATTAAGTTTACAAATTGGTCTATTATTTATATTCTGAACACGTAAATATAATTCATATTTAAGAAAATTTTGATGCGATTGTTCCTTACATACATACAATCACGTCTCTATTTCGCAGACAGAGCCAACAATTTAGGGCGTGTGGATCAATGTTGGAATTGAGAAGTTTTTTACTCCAATTTGCATTTTTAGATGAATTATTGCATCAAACATTGACTCTGTACCGTATCTCCTCTGCAGTTCCGCTAACAACTTAATTAGCGAGTTGACGCAACCATTTGTTTTCCCGATACACCTCACTACCCAACGAGGGTAAATGAGTGTTTGTAAACTAATTTTTAACCACTAATAACCTTTTATTTATAAGATATAAAAAAGGCCGATCAAAATAACGATTGGCCGTTTTTCATCGTGAGAAAAATTGGAATTCTTTAACCAAGTTGGTAGGCAAGTTCTTATTTTGATTTTGAGACAAGAATGGCCATTTTCTTCTTCCTCCTGGTATTTAACTCTGTAGCATCCTCACCTCCTTGGAGAAGAGCCCTGAGTTCGTCTTTAACCATGATCCTGAATTGAGTAAGTTTTTATATATCATGACAAAATCTGCACTAAATGAATGCAATGAGTGCGTATACCCTAAGTCACCTATTACGAAGTTCATGGGTAAGAGATGGACTGGTCCTATTTTAAAGTGCTGAACCACACGGCATAAATTTATAATCTATATTTAACGTGAAAGAAGAACATTTACAGAAGCAAACAGTTAACCCTCAAAATGGCGCGTCGGATCCCAAAGTCCACACAGTTAAAAAGATCCAAACTTTGCGACATAATATTTCTACAAACATACATATAATCACGTCTATATCCCTTGCGGGGTAGACAGAGCCAACAGTCCTGAGCGGACTGACAGGCCACGTTCAGCTATTTGACTTTAAGATAGAATTGAGATTCAAATAGTGACAAGTTGCTAGCCTATCGCCTAAAAAAAGAATCTCAAGTTTGTAAGCCTATCCCTTAGTCGCCTTTTACGACATCCATGGGAAAGAGATGGAGTGGTCCTATTCTTTTTTGTATTGGTGCCGGGAACCACTACTACTGCGTTATAAATAAGAACTGGTGATTAGTAACTTCTGATTTTTAGTAAAGTCAACGTTCCACTGAAAAGCTATGCTATAGAAAACTGACGATGAACCTTCTTCTTTTAGTACCTATTTCGAAGTCAACAAAGAAACCTTTCATTTTGACGTGTAAGTCAGCTCATATAATACTAGATAATTATAATTATATTGGTATTATAACTGTATGCTTTGGTGAATCAAAATATTGTTTAAACCAAAATAACCACTCCATCTTTCACTACTCTTTCTCATAGATATCGTAAAAGGCGACTGAGTGATACCAAATTTCATCGTAATCCGTTCAGTAGTTTTTGCGTGAAAGAGTAAAAAAACATCCATATTGACATCCTGACATATAGACTTTCGCAATTATATTATTAGTAGGATTCCTTATTATATATATCTTTATCGTTGATGACTCGCCCTAAAGTCGAGAAACAATTCGACACATTGATTTATTGTTCCCAACTTTAGGACGAGCACCGAACTTTGGACCCTCCCGTAAAATATTGGGAAGCGTTTTAATAAGTTCGCTGATATGAAGTTGTTTGATACGGCGCGAAACATTTTTCGATTGTTTTATCTTGTTCAGAGTTTCGGATGTTCTTATTGAGTAATTGTGATTTTAATAATGGAACGGGAAATTCCTTATACAGGGGACTGTTTCCCTTGTCATGTGGGCAAAATATCGTCTTCAAAATTATTTGTGTTCTATTTTTAAGTTTCTTATTTCGAAATGTTTTTTATTTTTTAATATTTAGTATGGTACATTACAACGTCACTTATGAACGTCATATTTTTTGTTTTTTCACAAAATTGTCAAATAAATAACTTAAAATAGTTTTACTGCAGCTCATCATCTCAGCATCACACTTTCCGATGGATGTCGTAAAAGGCGACTGAGGGATAAGCTTGGGATTCTTCATTTAGGCGATGGACTGACAACCTGTCACTATTTGAATCTCAGTTGTATCATTAAGCCAAACAGCTGAACGTGGCCTGTCAGTCTTTTCAGGACTGTTGGCTTTATCTACCCCGCAAGGGGTGTAGACGTGATTAAATGTATGTAACATTATAAATGCGTAAGTTTATTTGTTAGTTGTGTTTTCACGCGTTATCTACTGAAACAAACTTCTTGAACGATCGTTGCATACTATTTTCGGTTGAAATAAAGTCGAAATATAATAAATAGATTTGAACGTTCAGTAACACCCTTTAATACATTAAACTGAGCGGAGTCCGCGATCCTTGTGGTGATTTATGGAACCTGCCTTAGGCCATGTGCGATTGTTAGGCGGCGTTATAAATTTATTTCGATGTTAAATATTACAAGAACATATTGAAGACAACGCAATGATCCATCCATCCATATAATCACGTCTATATCCCTTGCGGGGTAGACAGAGCCAACACCCTTGAAAAGACTGAATGGCCACGTTCAGCTATTTGGCTTAATGATAGAATTGAGATTCAAATACTGGACAGGTTGCTAGCCCATCGCCTAAAAAGAATCCTAAGTTTGTAAGCCTATCCCTTAGTCAACTTTTACGACATCCATGACAAAGAGATGAAGTGGTCCTATTCTCTTTTTCATTGGTGCCGGGGACCACACGGCACATA
The DNA here is from genome assembly GCF_032362555.1 of Amyelois transitella. Lineage (NCBI taxonomy): Eukaryota > Metazoa > Arthropoda > Insecta > Lepidoptera > Pyralidae > Amyelois > Amyelois transitella. Next base: position 12,010,545 of record NC_083509.1, read on the forward strand.
ACGCATTGAAGTGGTTTAATATTTGTGAAGAAGTTAAGAGACTTTATGCCACGGAGTATTTATGGTTCATTCGAAGAGGATTATCATATCTCATTTGAGATTAGAGAAAAATAAATGTCAGGTAATGAGTTTCCGATAAGCCTGCATGAAGAGAGTTATGAATGTTGATGAAGCGAAAAAAGTATGCGAGGATCGTGGCAAGTGGAAATATATGGTACTTGCCTACCTTTTCGAAAAAGGCGTTCTAACTTCTACACTCAGTCACTACAATCACTCAGTGCCGTGTGGTTCCAGGCACCAACAGAAAAATAATAGGACCACTCCGTCTCTCTCCCATGGATGTCGTAAAAGGCGACTAAGGGGTAGGCTTATAAACTTGGGATTCTTCTTTTAGGCGATAGGCTAGCAACCTGTCACTATTTTAATCTAAATTCTATCATTAACCCAAATAGCTGAACGTGGCCTTTTCAAGACTGTTGGCTCTGTCTACCCCGCAAGGGATATAGACGTGATTATATGTTATGTTATGTTCTACACTCAGCTCCGCCCGCCCGGATTCAGCGCTACCTTCAAAAGGATACAGGTTCTTTGCAGATCCCACGGGATATAGTTTTTACCGGGTTGGAAAGAACCCTACGATCTTCTCCAGATTTTAAGTTATTTGTACGCAAAATTTCAACAAGATTGGTTCATTAGATAACGCGTAAAGAGACAACAAAGAAACAATTAAACTTACTTTCGCATTTGTTGTAATATGAATTGGAATACATGTAAAACATCTTCGAATTTGATAATTACTAAGTTTAGACGTTGAAATTAAGCATGTTTCTTTATTGAAAAGTTTATCAGGAATAAGAGATGGTTGAATCGGAGTTCGTAAACAAAATGACTTGTTTCACGCGATCGAAGTCCCCCATATTGTGCCGTGTGAATGTCGGTACTTGAGAAAAGGACTTCACAATTTACTCATGGATGTCGTAAAAGGCAACTAAGGCTTGTTAACTTGAGATTGTTCTTCTAGGCGATGTACCAGCAACCTGTCACTATTTGAATCTCAATTCCATCATTATAAGTCATACAGCTGCATTTTAAGTCTTGACTCTGACTACCCCGCAAGGGCTGGAGAGATGACTAAATGCATGTATGTAAGACATCCTCCATAATTTGTTTTGTATTTTTCTACTCTGTAGATAAATCGAATAAATTATTGCAACTTTACCTGTCACTATTTGAATCTCAGTTCTATCATTAAGCCAAATAGCTGAACGTCTTTTCAAGATTGTTGGCTCTGTCTGCCCCGCAAGAGATATAGACGTGACCATAAGTATGTATGTATGTATTGCAACTTTACGGGGCAGACAAGACGGAAGACAATGATATGACAGTCATATTCTATTCTATGCCGTGTGGTTCCCGGCACCAATACAAAAAAGAATAAGACCACTCCATCACTTTCCCATGGATTTCGTGAAAGGCGACTAAGGGATAGACTTACAAACTTGGGATTCTTTTTAAGCCAAGTGCTAGCAACCTGTCACTATTTGAACCTCAATTATATCTTTAAGCCAAATAGCTGAACGTGGGCATTCAGTCTTTTCAAGACTGTTGGCTCTATCTACCCCGCAAGGGATACAGACGTGACCATAAGTGTGTATGTATTCTACTCCACCACACGTCTTTTGTAGTACACACGGCTAAGTAGACACATCCACCTCCCATTCACGAATCAATGCGATGTGACGCAGCTTCCTGAGCTCCACCTTACTATCACTATACATATCTAGTTCATACATACATACATACATATGGTCACGTCTATATCCGTTGCGGGGTAGACAGAGCCAACAGTCTTGGAAAGACCGAATGACCACGTTCAGCTATTTGGCTTAATGATAGAATTGAGATTCAAATAGTGACAGGTTGCAAACCCATCGCCTAAAAAGGAATCCCAAGTTTGTAAGCCTTTCCTTTAGTCGCCTTTTACGACATCCATGGGTAAGAGATGGAGTGGTCCTATTCTTTTTTGTATTGGTGCCGGAAACCACACGGCACATTAATTTACACAAATCTAGTTCACATTAACAGAATAGGCCTGCTGACCTAAATTGACCATTACATCTGAGTGTTTCGGCCGTGGTAGCAGACTTAACCGACATGTGATATGATAGGGTAATGCGCTTCGCTTTGTACATAAGAGATTGTCATGATATCAGAGAGATTAGAATGTAACCGGAAGTGAAGCCAGAAGGAACCAGAGAGTTTAAAAAATATATGAATTCCCAAAGTAAAAAATAAAATGTCACGAGCAGTAACTATGAGACCCATGATATACAAATATACATACATACATATAATAACGTCTATATCCCTTGCGGGGTAGACAGAGCCAACAGTCCTGAGCGGACTAATAGGCCACGTTCAGCTGTTTGGCTTTAAGATAAAGAGATTCGAATGACAGGTTGCTAGCCCATCGCCTAAAAAAAGAATCTCAAGTTTGTAACCCTATCCCTTAGTCGCCTTTTACGACATCCATAGGAAAGAGATGGAGTGGTCCCATTCTTTTTTGTATCGGTGCCGGGAACCACACGGCATACACAAATATAGAACAAACAATAGTCCCTTTTCACTTTCAACAAAACATTATATTCTATATTCTGACCGCACGATTCTTGACCCTGATCTAACTTATTTCCCGCGGGAGAGGAGGGAATGGACGTCACGTGACTTTCGCTGACCGAGGCTGGACGCGACTACACAACAAACTAATATTTCAATGTAGGTGTCTGAAAATATGAATGGAAGATACAAATGACTTACTTCAGATCAATAGTACCCGAAACCGACGAGCTTGCATGAAGAGAGTTATGTATGTGAATGAAGCGAAAGATGTATGCAGAGATAGTGGCAATTGGAAAGATGTAGTCTCTTCCTACCCCTCCGGGAAATAGGCGTGATTTTATCTGTGTATATATATGTATGAATATCATAATCACATACTATTTGCATTATTTCTGTAATCGAAGTGCTGGCTGATAATTTTTTTTATAATAAAAATATATACATACATATATCGTCACGTCTATATCCCTTGCGGGATAAACAGAGCCCCAGTATTGAATAGACTGAAAGGCCTCGTTCAGCTGTTTGCTTCATAATGGAATTGAGATTTAACAGTGACAGGTTGCTAACCCATCGCCTAAAAAAAGAATCTCAGGTTTATAAACCAATCCCTTAGTCGCCTTTTACGACGATATAGACGTGATGATATGTATGTTTAAAAACCATAACATTAAACCAATGAGACACCGACCCGCTTCATCACATCATAACATATTATTCCGCCCGCAGTATTAAAAAACGTTATCAGTTAAATCTTAAACATAATTATATTGATGGAAATTATCGACCATCAAACTATAATGATTGGTCTTCACTAAATGATTGAACGTTAGTATTATCATTATATTTTGGAGAATGGAGGAACGATTTAGAAGCCTACTATTAACTAGTTTACCGACAAGGAAAATTTTTTTATTTTATATGGTTATTATGCAAAAAATAATGTCTTAAAATGTGAAGAGATTTGGTAAAAAGTAAAAGTATTAATGTCTTAAAATATACCTGTGATAGGGTAAAAAGTAAAAGTATATAGTATATAGTAATTTGTGGTATGGAATAAAAAATTGTTAATCTTGAATAGAAATCAGGTCTGTATCCCTTACGGGGTAGACAGTCAACGGTTACAAGACTCGAAGGCCACGTTTAGCTAAATGGCTGTATAATAGCGACACGCTCAACTCATAAAAAAGTTTAAACGCATTTCCCTTTATTGACTTTTACTTTTTACATGGGAAGCAGGTGTCTAGCAGAGAACATTATAAATAACGTAAATAAGTCATATTTTTAGCTTACATACACACATACATATAATCACGTATTAAAAGTTAAAAGTAAAAAGAATTTATTCATAAAACACCTCAACAAAAAGACAAAAAAAAATAATATGTACAAAAATAAACATGTCTACGTATATCCCATGCAGCCATCAGTACCAAAAAGACTGAGAGGTCATTTTTAACTGTATGGAAAAATTACAGAATTAAAATTTTAATAGTAGTTTTAATAGTGTGCCGGGTAGTTCCCGGCACCAATACAAAAAAGAATAGGACCACTCCATCTCTTTCCCATGGATGTCGTAAAAGGCGACTAAGCGACTAAGGGATAGGCTTATAAACTTGGGATTCTTTTTTAGGCGATGGGTTAGCAACCTGTCACTATTTGAATCTCAATTCTATCATTAAGCCAAATAGCTGAACGTGGCCATTCAGTCTATTCGAGACTGTTGGCTCTGTCTACCCCGCAAGGGATATAGACGTGACCATATGTATGTATGTATAGTGGCAGGTTGTAAGCCCATCGCCTACAAGTAGAATCCCAAGTTTATTAGCCTCCACTTTAGTCGCCTTTTACAACATCCATGGGAAAAATAAGGAGGGGTCTTATTCTAAAGTCCCGAGAGCCACACGGCATAGGGATAATTGTTTGGAAATAAAAAAAAAAGTTGGTATATATGTGTGAATACATTGATCAATAAAATAAGTACTCGAATCTAACCCTATACTTTTAATAAAAGGCCACTTTAGGTCTAAGTACCACTCCAATCCTGAGGAAAATTTCCATTTTCCAAGAAATACTTCACGAGATGAAACCGTCAGATTACAAATGGTATTGACCTCGAGATTTGAGGTTAGTAAAGTGAAAGTAGATTAGGAATAAGTAATTTATTAACTAAACCAAAATTAGGTTACTTATAAAGGCAATTTATTTCAATGTCTTAATTATAGTGCCGTGTGGTTCCCGGCACCAATAGAAAAAACAATAGGACCACTCCATCACCTTCCCGTGGATGTCGTATAAGGCGACTAAGGGACAAGCTTATTTACTTGGGATTCTTCTTTTAGGCAATGGGCCAGCATTCAGTCACTTTATGAATCTCAATTCTAAGCCTTACAGCTGCACGTGTCTCATCAGTCTTTTCAAGACTGTTGTCTCTGTCTTCCCCGCAAGGGATATAGACGTGATCACATGTATGTATGGACAGTGGACCAGGCTTGCCCTGTCTACCCCGCAAGACTGTAGAAACAGCTTCGTCAGCACAATCTTTATCAAAGTGAGAAATACAAATGTCGCAACTAAGCATACGGCCTGTAACGCGACAACGCAAATTGAAACTGGCCGCGCTAGCTGCCTCGATTCACACTCCGGTCACGACGGGAGTTAGGTATAGAGTACTGACTGCAGAAAAAACTTGTATGTCATTATTTTGGACATGCGAATTTTGTGTTTTTTTTTCTGTTGCCAACTTTTGCGCGGGGATTCGTCCTCGTTCTAACTTTATGCCAAATATCATCACAATAAGATAAGGTTTTTGAGTTTACTTCTTATAAACGATAATAAAAATCTTTTAAATTTCATGGTGTTTTTATTTATGAATTAGTTTTGATTCATTTTTGTTTTAAGTTGATTTTAATCTCTAGTACATATTAATTATTTATTATACATACATACCTACATATTATCAGGTATGTACCCGTCGCAAAGTATACGAGTAGAAATGAATGAAATCAAATTTATTATGAAACATAGGTTTGCTGAATTGATAACACAATTGGTCCTACACTAGGCAAGATACCTGTGGTAACTAATATTGAAGACTAAAGAAAACATTCTTCTTCATTGGGATTCTTCTTTTAGGCGACGGGCTTGCAAGCTAACACTTTATATGAAACTCAATTCTATCAGTTAGCCAAACAGTTGATCAAGGCCTTTCAGTAGTAGACTGTTGGTTTTGACGTGATTATTATATATGTATCTATGTACAAATCATCAAACATAGCCGACAATAAGGTTTCAATTATATCTATAAATCTATACAAAATCTATTAGAGAAAGAAAATAGATTTAAAGTGTGGTCCGTGTGGTTCCAGGCACCAATACAAAAAAGAATAGGACCACTCCATCTCTTTCCAATGGATGTCGTAAAAGGTGACTAGGGGATAGGCTTACAAGCTTGGGATTCTTTTTAGGCGATGGGCTAGCAACCTGTCACTATTTGAATCTCAATTATATCATTAAATCAAATAGCTGAACGTGGCCATTCAGTCTTTTCAAGACTGTTGGCTCTGTTTACCCTGCATGGGATATAGACGTGACCATATGTATGTTTTAGGTTAAGAGTGAGAAACATAAATGTACTTTGACCTGTAATACCACTTTTAACGCAAATAAACTTACTTACTTACTTTTACCGCCAATAAAATTTTTGTAGCTGCTATCTGTACCTCGTAAGGCCTCGTCCAGCCGGGCCGAGCACCGACTGCGACCCGAGGAATTGGCATGCATTGCACCGAGGCTTTTTACACGCCTATTCCGATTTTGCTTGTACGGCCCAAATTAGGAGAGGCTGCGATTTTAATCTCTTATGAAATAAATAATAAAAAAAGCATCTTCTGTGTTACTATTAAGATTATCTGTTCAAATTTTACAATACCAAAAAAAAAAACATTATTTAAGTGACAATTTTTTTACAATGAAAATTTACATACACAAATAAAATCACGCCTCCTTCCCGGAGGGAACTACCTCTTTCCACTTGCCACGATCTCTGCATACTTCCTTCGCTTCATCCACATTCATAACTCTCTTCATGGAAGCTCGGCGGTTTCGGGTACTCTTGACCTGACCCTTAACCAGGACGTCCTTAATTTGATCAATATACGTTCGTCTAGGTCTTCACACTCTGACCTTTCTCTCCACACTCTCCTTGTATAACTATATGAAAATTTAGGTAACGAAATGATTTATGATTCTCACGCTGGATGTAGTTAAAATGACGGTTAAAAGTTAGTATGAACATAAAAAGTAGAAGTAGTGCGCTTGTACTGATTTTCTCTTAAGTGTAAGTTCTATTCTTTTTTTCCTTAATGTACCATAAATATATTAAAAAAATATAATACATTTGAAACGTGTTTTGTTCTCCATTACTATTACCTAACAAAACGCATTGCACTTTTCTATATAAATATATTTTTTGGAATCTTTATTCCAACTGTTTACCTCATTATTTGATATTCGTTTTGTTTTTCGTTTTGTTATTTTTATCCACACATACCAATTCATTTTACTTTCTTCCCTTGTTACAAGATCGCTACCGCTTATCCCTTACGCTCTTTGTCACAAAACGGCTACCTTCATAATAAGCACGTCCCCAAAAACGGTATCTGGAGCTCATCTTACTATTATATTTTTATATTATATTGTTTGTTATTGTGTCCATTTTGTTGCCACAATAATATTACGTTTTTTGTTGTACGAAGATGTGTATCGATACTAATATTATAAAGCTGAAGAGTTTGTTTGAACGCGCTAATCTCAGGAACTACTGGTTCGAATTGATTTTTTTTTTGCGTTGAATAGACCATTTATCGAGGAAGGCTATATATACTCGTAACATCACGCTGCAATTATAAGGAGCAAAGAAATAATGGAAAATGTGAAAAATAAACGGGGAAAATTATTCATCCTTGAGGGCTTCAATGATGCCCAAAATAACTATTCCACTAATAAGGCGCAAATGGTTGGAAAGATGAAGTTTCTGTCTACCGCTCTTGTAAAAAAACTTGATATTATTACGGTGCCGTGTGGTTTTCGGCACTTTATAATAGGATCACTCGTAACGCGACTAAGGGAAAGGGATATTAACTTGATTCTTTTTGTAAGCGATGGACTAACAACCTATCTATCTCTATTTGGATATCAATACCAACTACGAGTATATTTGTATGTATATTGACGTCCGATGAAAATGCTGCAGTGTATTTTGTACCGCCGCTTCTTCTACACATGCGCTTTGGAAGCGGTAGTAGTTATAATTAGATTTAAGTGATGTGACGTCAATAAGTGATACCTTGTATCCAATTTTGAAAATAAATCTATTCTATTCTATTCTATTCTATTTAATCAACCTCCTGGCGTTAGTCCCTGATGCACTCCACTTCTCTGGAGAGGAGTCCAAGGTGTGTCAAAGATTCTAGGTTCTGACACGCAAGGACGTCTCGTCTGACCTTAGTAACCTTTTAATACCGATCGATCTGACACTCAAGAAAATAGAAATTTTAAACTAGTCTCCACGATAACATACATATGGTCTCGTCTTTATCCCTTGCGGGTTAGACAAAGCCAGCAGTCTTGAAAGGATGACAGGTCATCTCAATTTTATCAAGCTGACTTGATAGAATTGAGAATCAAATAGTGACAGGTTGCTAGCCCATCGCCTATAAGAAGAATCCAAAGTTTATAAGCCTATCATTTAGTGGTCTTTTACGACATCAATGGGAAAGAGATAGACCTATACTTTTTTCTATTCGTGCCGGGAACCACACGGCACACACAACGTAGACAAAGCCAGCAGTCTTGAAAGGATAACAGGTCATCTCAATTCTATCAAGCTGACTTGATAGAATTGTGATTCAAATAGTGACAGGTTGCTAGCCCATCGCCTATAAGAAGAATATAAAGTTTTTAAGCCTATCCCTTAGTCACCTCTAACGACAATGGGAAAGAGATGGAGTGGTTCTATGCTTTTTTTCCATTCGTGCCGGGAACCACACGGCACGCACGATAAATGTTTTACATTTCTCTCGTAAATAAACAGAGAGAAAATTGCCAAAATGTTCAAACATGCGAATTTGAACTCGAAATCTTTTCAAATCTTGCAAATTGCAACCGATGCTGGCCGTAGGTAGGTAGTTAGTTAGCTCCCAGTCTAGACTGTGAATGTTCGGTCTATGGCCGGTCTTTGTTCACAGACTCACCGGAATCCAGTATTTTCTGATTGAATTTCATTCAGATCAGATCCTAAGGGAAATATAGTTTTCAAAGTACGATTTCGTAAGTCGTTTAAGCTATGAAATTTTTAATTACATGAATTTTAAAAATATTGCGAGATATTTATAAAGGCCATGTAAAGTTTACTCAAAAGTAAGTTGAAATGAAAATTTTTTCCCATAGTCGCTTTCGACTTTTAGTCGACATACATACAGAAAATCCTCTATATCCCTTGCAGGGTAGACAAAGCCAACAGTCTCGAAAAGACCAATAGGCCACGTTCAGCTGTTTATTTCGACATCCATGGCAAAGATATGGAGTGGTTCTATTCTGAAATGCTGGGAACCACACGGCGGCGCATAAATACGCAGACTTTTATTAACGGTGAGCTAGTGACTTTTACGATGAGCTAGTGACTTTTACGATGAGCTAGTGACTTTTACGATGAGCTAGTAACTTTTAAATTATTATATGACTAGCTACCCCGCCCCGGCTTCGCACAGATGCACAGGCGATACTAAATATGTATATCTCTTTTAGAACTAACAAAAGGACCGCCCGCAAAGCGGCTAAGTCTTGCTCACTTCGCAACGGGCCGTGCAGCAGAAATCGTAATATTTTAATTTCACCACAACTTCAAAACCAAACATCCAATTTTAATCATTCAAAGACCAAATATTATCTACATAAACTGTACTTATTGATGAAATTATTTATTTTGATAAGGATTAATAGCATGAGCAAAAAAACGCGTTTAAATGCAGACCAAAAAAATTCAAGATTTTTAAATAAAAATGTGGTTGTTGTGCCTCACTCGACATAGATAGGTATAGTTTGTCGCGGACTTTTTTGTAGATATTTATAAGATCTACAATTAATTAAAACATTTTATGGTTCTATCTTTTGTAGTTTAGGTACGCGTACGCTAAATAAGTAACTTTTTGGTTGATTTTTTTCAGTTTGTGTCCGAAAAATCCAAATATATTACGGAACCCTATTTTTTTCCAAAATAAAATATAGTCTATGTTACTCGTGGATAATGCAGCTTTCGAATGGTGAAAGAATTTTTAAAATCGGTATAGTAGTTTTTGAGCCTATTCATTACAACCAAACAAACAAAGTTTTCCTCTTTATAATATTAGTGTAGATACCAATGGACACATTGCTTAACGCAGACGCCTGCTTAACTGTTAGCACCTCTCGTTTTGGACGAGGGTTAATGGGTAATGGTTGTAAGCACACACTCTCAGGTAGACGATCCCGCGGGACGCGTCATGTCTGTTCCCAGATTAACATAATCCGGATACATTGATGTACCTGTTTAATGCAGTAGCTGTATTTGCGTGTTGATATGTAAACGATGCTCGTGTGACTCCCTCGATTTCATGCCGTGTGGTTCCCGAAACTTCGTTTTTGTATAAATAAATATCGGTTATAATCACACAGATTGATTTAACACCAAAATAAGATGAAGAATAAGGCACTTTAAAATGGAACCATTTCATATGTTTCCCATGGATGTCGCAAAGGGCGACTAAGGCATAGGTTTATAAACCTAAGATTCCTCTTGTAGGCGATAGGCTAGGAACCTGGCATTATTTGAATCTCAATTCTATCATTAAGCCAAATAGCTGAACGTGGCCATTCAGTCTTTTCAAGACTGTTAGCTCTATCTACCCCGCAAAGGATATAGACGTGACCATATGTATGTATGTAAGTAATCATCTGAAAAACTAGGTTTATGATGCATTAGCACTATAGATTATTAGAAATTAAATATATTAGCCTAATGGCTGTTAGTTTTTTTGTATGTGTTTAAATTCTTAGAAAAGCAGAATTGTCATGTAAATTGACCAACCAAATTGATTAATTGACATGAACTTCCCACCACATATATGTATGTCTACCTTACAACTTATATGTGTATATATATGCACATACATGGCCGAGTGACGGCTTCTAATCTGAACAATTAATCCTGTGATTGCACTAAATGCCGCTTTGTGCAACAGAGGAGCTTGTTTCAGAGACCAAGCTTGGTATGATCTGATGATTGAGTGCTCTGGATGGATGGCGCAGCGGTAGTTTGTAACTTTGAGTTATAAGGTTCGAATCCTGGTGAAAGCACGAGTAACGTTCATTTGCTATCGCATAACATAACTCTCGGATTATTTCTGGGGGCAAGCTAAATCTGTGTAAGTAACAGACATGCATATAGTCACGTCTTTATCCCTTGCGGGGTAGTCTCGGAAAGAGTGACACGTTCAGCTGTATGGCTTCATGATAGAATTGAGATTCAAATAGTGACCGGTTGCTAGCCCATCGCTTAAAAAAGAATCCCAAGTTTGTAAGCCTATACCTTAGTCGCCTTCTACGACGTCCATGAGAAAGAGATGAAGTCCTATTCATTTTTGTACTGGTGCCGGGAACCACACGGCAGATTTTTCAAATGATTTATCGCGCTAATTACCTTGATTAATCTCAATCAGGGTTCAACAACTTTTTGTTGTTACACGGCGATTAACTCAACAAGCGGAATCAATTTGCCGCTATTCAAATTAAACAGTGATTGATTGATTGAATTCATTTGTAAAGATAACTCTTTTGGTAATTTTATACGAGTGAGCCTCTTTATTTTTTTTCTTTTTTTTCTTTTTTTTTTTTAAAATTACACTGATTGAGTTAGCCTCGAAGTAAGTTCGAAACTTGTGTTACGAGATACTAACTCAACGATACTATATTTTATAATAAATACTTATATAGATAAACATCCATGACCCAGGACAATCAGAAAAAGATCTTTTCTCATCATGCCTTGTCCGGGATTCGAACCCGGGACCTCCGGTGTCACAGACAAGCGTACTACCGCTGAGCCACAGAGGCCGTCGATTCACGTCGTATTCACGATGTCATGTCGGAAAATCCTATCAATTTCCACCAAATTCTCTCCAAGAAGATATATATTTCAGATTTCAGCTTCCTGCATCTTGCTGCTCTTGCAAAAATATTTAAAAAAAAAACAATAGGTGTCGTAAAAGGCGACTAAGGTAAAGGCTAATAAACGTGGGATTCTTCTTGTAAGCGATGGGCTAGCAACCTATTATTATTTGAATCTCAATCACATCGCGTAGACAGCTGAAAGTGGCCTTTTTTCAATACTTTTGACTCTGTCTACCACGCAAGGGATGTGTATGTAAGTATGTATATTTTTGAAAACCAATTAGAATTTTTAAAAGCTTGTTAAAAAATAACAGGAATAAATCTACTTAAATAAACGTAAAAAAAGCAATCATACAACCTACATCAAATAAAGTTTCTCTGCAGCTTACCAATACTACAACAACTCTTCTTTGCAAAGTAGGTTAAAAAACAAATAAGAAGACAAGCATTAAAGAACTTAATAAAGAGCGTTAATTTGAAGTCAAGTTATTGCAATCCATCTTAACAATTCATTAAAAATTTCAAGCCGTCAAAAGCAAATTTGACGGGGGATTTATTTGGCAACTTTTTCATGGGGGGTGTTTTAAAATCCCCACTTTTCCCAATCACCAATCGCGGTAATGGTGTATTTTGGCAACTTTGCATTTCACCCCCACTTTGTTGCAGTTATTTTAATTCTTGAAAAACGACTCATCATCAACATTTACTGTTTGTTCCGCTTGAACTTCTAAAGTGTGGTCCAAGTTATTGGCTGGTGGACAGTCATTTTTTATTTTAAATATGGAAACTTTACAGGTGTAAATCACACCTGTCAATGACATTATGAATCGCCATTATTATATAAAAATTATTGTACTGATGTTTCGTTAACAATAATCCTAACATTGTGACCTTAATTTTTCCCGTTTATGGCCAAATATAAATTTTGTGTTCAAACTTGAATTGTACACTTGGTGTTTTCTATATAAGATCTCTACGTCATCCCTTCTGAAATCGAATCCATATACATACATATATATGGTCACGTCTATATCCCTTGCGGGGTAGACAGAGCCAACTGATAAACAGTGACAGGTTGCTAGTTCATCGTCTAAAAGAAGAATCTCAAGTTTATAAGTCTATCCCTTAGTCACCTTTTACGATATCTATGGAAAAGAGTTGGAGTGGGCCTATTCTTTTTTCTATTGGTGCTGGGAACCGGTGCTGGGAACCGCACGGCACAATTGGTAGTAACAAATTACGATTCATGCTATAACCAAAATCTCTTAATCTTTCACTTTGGACCAAGCGTGCCAGTTGTCATTCCTATCCCCTTCGCATTGCTCTGCGATTTCTTACATCATTGTTAAGAGAAATTTTAATTAAGCTTAGATTTCTTAAATTCGGGACCGACTGTCTCGCCAAATTAATCAGTTTCATTTTGACGGGAACATTTCTTTTGAGAATTGACTGACTGAAAATAATTTCGTGACTGTGAAACTATTCGACAATTTTTTTTGTTTTGGGTTGATTAAACTTTTACAATTTCATTCTGAAATTATTGGAGTTTTTATTGGTATTTGAAAATTTGTTTTTTTCTTTTGTTTCAAATTAAGTTTTAGCTTGTCAGTTCATTTCAAATTTAAAATCATTAAAACCTCTTACAAAAAAAATCAAAACTTATGTTAAAGTGTTTTCATTCAATGATTTGTTTAATCTAATCTATAACTGATTCGATGAAATATGTAAAGAAGCATTTATACACACATAAATATAGTTACGTCTATATCCCTTGCGGGGTAGACAGACCCAACAGTCTTGAAGAGATTGAAATGCCACAACAAGCTGTAGAAGGATTTATAAAAACAAATAAACATTCTCAATTCTATCATTAAACTAAACAGCTGAGCATAGTCTTTTAGTCTTTTGATGACTGTTGGATCTTTGTACCCCGTAGGGGGATATAGACGTGATTTTATGTTATGTAATGTTCATTATCCATTGCTTCAAAATCCTGATGATCTATATTTATAGAAAACAAACCACATAAATACATAAAATCACGCCTTTTACCCGGAAGGGTAGGCAGATACTACATCTTTAACCTGACAAAGAAACGAACAACCGATAATAAACGACAAAAGGGCAATAAACAAAAAGCAGTTCCACCAATTACACGCAAACAAATGTACATAAAGCACGATAAATATCCTCAACGAATCTTAACGCTTACAGGGACAAAACATTAATTTGGAATAATTAAAGAAACGATTACCATTTTAACCCACGAAAATTGCTATAAAGACAGGGATGCCTTGTACAATAAACTCCGCGGAGGAATTTCATTAGTTCCCTTCAATAAATTAAGAGGTTATGCTACCGTGCGTTGGCCCTGGAATCACCTTGTGCTGTAATGAAGAACCTGTGAAGGGGTTGTTAATATATGGATTGAAAATTAACATGTTTCAACTGGAATTTTCAGCCTTGACGTAATTGCTTGTTTAAGATAACGTTGGTAAAATTTATCACCGGATTACAAGTCGGATCTTTTACAAACATACAGACATAAAATCACGCCTCTTTCCCGGACGGGTAGGCAGAGACTACATCTTTCCACTTGCCACGATCTCTGCATACTTCCTTCGCTTCATCCACATTCGTAACTTCCTTCATGCAAGCTCGGCGGTTTCGGGTACTCTTGACCTGACCCTTTACCAGGACGTCCTTAGCTTAATCAACACCTGAATTGTCCTGAAAGAATTTAACCATTGTTTCAGCTAACTCCTGCAAGCGAATCGCCTTGTTTTTTATGATTTAATCCAACCTCAACAAAAAGACAAATAGTTCTAGAAAGTAACAGTGGAACTTTCTATTTTACTCTATCACAAAAAAAAAAGAAAATCAGATTTGTTCATTGCAACATAAACAGCTTACTAAAAATAAAGGCCCATAACAAGCGTATGGTGTCACTCATAACAATTGTGCCCTCGGTAATATTATGAGGATATTACATTAGCTGACACTATTTCTGTTGCCTGGATAGTTTTACGAACCATCTCATATTTAAGACTTCCGACAATAGGAGTAAACCATTTAGTAGATATACATATATTTTGGTTAATTTCTATTTTATCTCTAAAGTTTCTGTTACATGTTAATGCTATTGTCTTTTTATGCTCTAGTAAATTAATAATTCTTCTTTTAGGCGATGGGCTAGCAACCCGTCACTATTTGAATCTTAATTCTATCATTAAGCCAAACAGCTGAACGTGGCCTATCAGTCTTTTCAAGACTGTTGGCTCTGTCTACCCCGTAAGGGATAAAGACGGGATCATATGTATGTATGTAAATTAATAATTAAAAAATAATACCTCCCTGCACCCCATTAGTGCCGTATGGTTCTCGGCACCAATAAAAAAAGAATAGGACCACTCCATCTCGTTTCCATTGATGTCGTAAAAGGCGACTGAGGGAGAGGCTAATAAACTTGGGATTCTACTTATAGGCGATGGGATAGCAACCTGTCATTATTATGACTCTCAATTCTTTCAGTAAGCCCAACAGCTGACCGTGGCCTATTAGTATTTTCAAGACTGTTGGCTCTGTCTACCCCGCAAGGGATATGGACGTGATTATATGTATGTTAATACTAAATATGCTTCTTGCCCCACTGCACCATGATATTTATGTCTAGAGATATCGGTATTTCGAAATACTCTACAAATTTTAAATCGTTTGAAAATACGAGTACCATACCCAAGCGAGACTTACGCAAATGTTCTACTTATCTCCTCCCATGTCAGACGTAAAAAACCCAGTTATATTTTATTATCTTGAGTTATTTGATAATTCACGTCTCTTGCGCGTGATTTAAGACAGGGGTCGCCGCTGTCGGAGCTAAAAAAAACGCAGGCGTCATTATGATAAATTGCCTGAAGATATCGTGCGTCTTGTAATTTTACACCCGCTATGTCCGTTCTTGTTTGAAGTTTTATTTTCACGCTGAAAAATGCAGAGAATTTTATTTTTATGTTAGGTATATTTAGGTGATTTTTTAAAATGTGTTTGATGGCTCGGTAGAAAAAGATTAAATCTGAATGAAACATCAAAAAATCAAGAAATAGAATAAATTTATTGCGTTTAATTGGTGCATTTACTATCAAACATACGTACACAAAACTACAATATTTAATAGTAGGTCATGAGTTAGTCTATCTAGTCTTAAAAGCAAGGTATTTAAAAACCCTATGTAGATTAAAATATCCAGAATTTAATATGAAACTAAATAAACATAGAATGACATAGCACATGTTGCGAGGGATTCGACAAACACCGAATATTGTGTCAGAATTTATAGACATCGCGGTCAGACAAGGGGCTCGAAAGGTTGGGGCGCAGTGAACGCGATTATCAGAATAAATACATACATATAATCACGTCTATATCCCTTGCGGGGTAGACAGGGCCAATAGTCTTGAAAAGACTGATATGCCACGTTCAGCTTTTTGGCTTTAAGATAGAATTGAGATTCAAATAGTAACAGGTTGCTAGACCATCGCCTAAAAGAAGAATCCCAAGTTTATAAGCCTAAATCTAATGGAAGATAGGACAAATACTTTAGCGATGTTAATAAATAAATCCACAAATTATGAAAGGTATATTCGATTATAATCCAGGGTATTTATTACTTATAACTATAAGCCTTTTCACTCATTTCGGTAATCGCTGCACCTATTAATTTATGTAAATAGTTTTTTTTAATGTAGTTTGTATGTATATTTATTATAATTATTTTATTCTATATTTTGTGTAGGTATAAATATAAATATTTAGTTTGACCCCACATAAACTTCTTTGTCAAACCCAATGGTTGACTAGTAAATAATACTTCTAGCATTAAATCCGCCAATTGTGCTACATATTTGCATTTATTGCAATGAAGTATAAATAAATAAAAAAAAACAAATGACAACACTTGTCAAATTTGACAACAACACAATCGCTGAAAAATAAACCCGAGCGGTTTATCTCGCTAACAGTGTGACCATACCCTGTCATCTCGGAGCGCACTACAAGTTGTCTACAGAAGTCGTCATAGCGATAATTAAACAGCTGCGCCGGTGTACGACTGTTTGGACCCGATGAGATGAAATTGGGCGCTGTCGTAGGAATATTGAGAGCTGGGAATTCATTCCACCAAAATGTATTTCTACGGCACACAAAAATGAAAAGTGTGCAAAGTTTGTTAGCGTAAAAATGGTGATTGTCAATTTCCAGCCTTGTTCAAGTTACGCTTTGCAGATTAGCAATAAAAATGATCAAAAGGGAGTAATCTGACTGATGCGTGATAGTCAGTTAATGAATTATTCAAAAGATATACAATGATAAATAAAAATAGAAATAATTGAAAGGTTTCTGCCTAAATTTCTTTATTATTTCAACTAAAACAATTTCATTATCACAATTCCATCATTAAGCCATTTAGATAAACACGGCCTTTCATTTTTTTTTTGAGACTGTCTGTTCTGTCAATTTCGTAATGGTTAAAAACATGATATACATTTTATTGTTACATGATGTCTGTACTTGAAAAATTATGTAATTGGCAATAAAACATGTTTATGTCTGTATGTATTTGCAAAACTTGAAAGCTATTTATTATACCGATTTGAAGGTGGTTTTCAGTTAGGCTTGGTCCACTTTAGAAACTGAAAAAAAAACTCCTTCACCGCTGTAAGACCAATATAAGGAACCAGCATTTCCAGTGAACTTTTACGAATTGGCGGGCAATAGCTAGTCATATTTATACACACATACATACATATAATCACGTCTATATCCCTTGCGGGGTAGACAGAGCTGTTTGGCTTTATGATGGAATTGAGATTCAAATAGTGACAGGTTGCTAGCCCAAGAATCTCAAGTTTATAAGCCTATCCCTTAGTCGCCTTTTACGACATCCATGGGAACGAGATGAAGTAGTCCAATTCTTTTTTTATTGGTGCCGGGAACCACACGGCACGGCACGTCATATTTATACGCCATTTAATCTATCCCCTAATCCCGAAAATGCTCTATCAACACATTTGTATGTATCACAAAATTCAATGGAACTCATCCCGCCCATTCCTCGGGTTATGAAATTGGAACCGGGAACGATAAAATACATAATTTAGACCCCGGCCGCTTCGCCGTCAACTTATTGTATTAGATATAGTAAATTTTGGAAGCACATGGTGCCAAGCGTGGCTTTGGGTACGAATGTGGTAGTCTGCTTGGAATTAACATTGTTTTGGCAGTAAATCTCATCGATAGTATTGTTAAATTTGATTACAATACTTATGTATGTACTAGCTGTGCCCGCGAATTTGTCCGCGTGGAATAGTTATTTTGGGCATCTTTGAAGCCCTCAAGGAGGAATAATTTTCACCGATTTTTTTTCACATTTTCCATTATTTCTTCGCTCCTTATAGTTGCAGCGTGATGATAAATAGCCTAAAGCCTTCCTCGATTTGGTGTATTAAACACAAAAAGAATTTTCGAATAGACCCAGTAGTTCCTAAGATTAGCGCTTTCAAACTAACTCTTCAGCTTTATAATATTAGAATAGATTAGAGAAATAAGCACCTTTACTATGATTTAAACTGATTTACGTTATCTAGCTGATTGGACGGATTATTAACGATTTATCAAACTGTCCATAAAATAACCAATTCATTCAATTCTAACTAAAGTAACACGTTATAGATGCACGTGAATTTCAAAATTCTATGCCTAGATTAAAAGTTCATTTCAAAAGAACCATAAAATAACATACATAGATACATATGGTCACGTCTATATCCCTTGCGGGGTAGACAGAGCCACCAGTCTTGAAAAGACTGAATGGCCACGGTCAGCTATTTGGCTTAATCATAGAATTGAGATTCAAATAGTGACAGGTTGCTAGAACATCGCCTAAAAAAAAATCCCAAGTTTGTAAACCTATCCCTCAGTCGCCTTTTACGACATCCATGGGAGAGAGATGGAGTGGTTCTATCCTTTTTGTATTGGTGCCGGGAACCACACAGCACTTAAAACCACCGTAAAATAATCTTACTAAAAACCGTAAAATATTTGAAAAGAAAATTTATTCTTCGCTGTTATACGAAAACTTTTGGGGCCTCATCAGTTATTTTATGCCCATCTGATCTTTGAGCTTGATCAACTATGTCGTCGTAAACCCGTGAAATTCATTTTACACTCGATATATACTAAGCTATTTTATCAAACTCACATCTTAAAAGTTCGATTCCAAGTATTTTTAGATTATTTTTATGGTACATTTGGTTTTTATTGGATTTTATGAATTTTTGGAACTGGAATGATATTTTGGCTAAAAATCTTTTATATTTTGTTAGCTCTTATAACGGAATATATTTTTATCTCAAGATAAAATGAAAAAATAGTTAAATATTTTTACTAATCTAGCTTTTTCTCGTGACTCCGCTCTCAAGTAAATAAAAAGAAATAATAATATTTGTCAATACTGTATTAAAATTGTTTTCAATATGAAAATAAATTCCTATTTCAATGATTTAAAACTTATCAACTATCATTATCTAATGTACTAACTATTTTACGAGTATTTTTTCAATATGTATTATTTATTCTATAATTTCCTTAACCTTTGCTTACAAGCACAGCCTACTAGGTATACTTCATGGAAGTTAGGTACTGATCATCATCGTGCATGACACAAGGAATCCTGTGACAAACAGTGACACTGTTAATTTTAAGTATTATGATTACTGTTCCAAATATATATTTATTATTTCTATCGTCCATTTTATTAATATAATATTTTGTAAAAAGTGATATAGAGCGGACCCGACAGACTTCGTTCTGTCAAAAGGATTTGTAATATGACAGTTTTTTGTTCCTATCTATTAGACCTACATTGCTTAGACAATAGTGAACTTTATACATTAGCAATGAAGCTCAAATTGATTGTACGTAGTTAGTTAGAACGTTTGTATGGGATAAAGAAAAGGACTGTTTTAAGGTTTTTCAGGCAATTATTTGGTATTTTTTCGCCGTAAAAACCATCCTTGAGCTTCGACGAATATTAAAAAAAAAAGAATTGGCCAAATTGGTCCAGACGTTCTTGAGTTATGCGCTTACCAACACATTTAGCGATTCATTTTTATATTATAGAAGATTAAAGAATAGTAAACAAATGTTATACCTACTCGAACTATTTATTGACACTCAAACATAAAATGACCAAAATACAGTCATATCTATTTCCCAATTTCCAAATATCCGATCTCCAGTTAACTCACGCGTTTACAAACGAATGTGCAACATGCTTACAACATTTCCCTTTTGAGCTTTTGCAATTTAATAAGCGTTTTAACACTTCAAAGGCCTGTGAGGCAATTTAACAGAGCCGACGAAATTCAGGAGTTTTCGGCCAGCATCTAATTGGTTTAGAGTGCCTTCCCAGGGGAAAAGATTAATTAGTACTGCAAACAGAAGAAGCCGCTTTTAAAGCTGTTCACAGACGAGATCATAATGGTGTATGGAAAAACCAAGAACTAAACTGCTGTCGATACAGTTCTTAATAAAAGTGAATAAGTATCGTTTTCGAATGGCGCAGTCGTTAGGAGATGTGTCAGTAAAAAATGCAGCCGGTAGGCGTTTCAGCTTTGCTGTGCGAGATTTCGAATACAAAATGGTGGTAAACGATTGAAAGTTTTTTAGCGGTATTACTGTAATTGTCTTGAAATTGCTGTGACGACGTCATTTTTTATATTTGCGAATGATGCAAAAAGAAATTGTAATGTTCAAAATAATTTTTTTTCGAATGGTTATTGAATGACAATGAATTTATACATACATACATATAGTCACGTCTATATCCTTGCGGGGAAGACAAGGGGCAGCAGTCTTGAAAGACTGAAAAGCCACGTTCAACTGTGATAGAATTCAGATTCTAATAGTGACAGGTTGCTAGCCCATCGCCTAAAAGAAGTCTCAAGTTTATAAGCCTATCTTTTAGTCGCCCTTTATGACGTCCATGGGAAAGAGGTGGAGTGGTCCTGTTCTTTTTTATATTGGTGCCGGGAACCACACGGCACTGAATGAATTTAATAATAATTATATTTATTTATAAACTTGGGATCCTTTTTGTGGGTCCTTTCACTATTTGAATCATGATTCCATCATTAAGCCATATAGCTAAACGGAGCCTGTCAGTCTTTTCAACGCAGTTGGCTCTGTCTACCTCGCAAATGATATAGACGTGATTATACGTTAGTATATACATATGTATGAGTGACCTAATTGATATTGAAATTTTAGTTTTTTTTCCTGTCCACGAATAATTTCCTGTCTACGAATAATTTTTAATAATTAATAATGATATTTTTATTTATTTTTTTTCTTTTTTTGTGCCGTGTCGTTCCCGGCACCAATAAAAAAAAAGAATAGGACCACTCCATCTCGTTTCCATGGATGTCGTAAAAGGCGAAAATAAACTTGAGATTATCCTTTTAGGCGATGGGCTAGCAACCTGTCACTATTTGAATCTCAATTCCATCATAAAGCCAAACAGCTGAACGTGGCCTATCAGTCTTTTCAAGACTGTTGGCTCTGTCTACCCCGCAAGCGATATAGACGTGACCATTATGTATGTGTATGTATGTAATTTTAGTTTTTTAGATCTCCACGAATGACAGGACGATTCGTTTTTACTTCATCATTTGTAACCTCTTCAACATTACAAACGCCGACATATCAAATTAAGCACTTAACAGCGTTATTGCTTTTAACCTTTCGGCAATAACTTACAACACTTACCCCCAAATTACGATACGCCCTTAAAATAATTTTCTAGGGCCAATTCCTTCTTCTTTATTGCTCATCCAACGACCTTTGGAACGATGTTAATTTGGAATTAATTCTTGTAATATGCCTTCCTTGATTAAACGTTGATAAGGAGATAAATCTCAAGTGTGCTCCCGCATTGTTAAGCTCGAATGTTGCCTACGTTGTTGAATAGTGCCGTGTGGTTCCCGGGACCAATACAAAAAAATAATTGGACCACTCCATCTCTTTCCCGTGGATGTCGTAAAAGGCGACTAAGGGATAGGCTTACAAACTTTGGTTTCACGATTTGAATCACAATTCTATCATTTAGCCAAATAGCTGAACGTGGCCTCTTCAAGACTGTTGGCTCTGTCTACCCCACGTGACCATATGTATGTATGTATGTATGTTGTTGAATATTAATTCCTAGTATTGATTATTTGTTTTTAATTTTCTACTGATTTTTATAGAATCGTAAAAAGTCGTTTAAAAGTGTCATAGGTAATTTATTTTCGAAGTTAACATAAAACGATTTTTTTTAATAGCGCAATAAAAATAGTTTAAAGTATTAAGGTAATTAATCTATGACTTACCTTTGACTACTGGCAGATTTGATCTAATTCTGATACCTGAAAATAGAAAAGAATTTATTTATTTAAAATTCATTGCACAAAATACAAATGTATATAGCACAATTGGCGGACTTAATGCTAGAAGCATTATCTAACAGTCAACCATTGGGTATGACAGAGAACTTTATGTGGGGTCAAACTAAATATATATTATTATACCTACACAAAATATAAAATAAAATAATTATAATATATAGTGCCGTGTGGATCCCGGCACCTATACAAAAAAGAATTGGACCACTCCATCTCTTCCCCATGGATGTCGTAAAAGGCGACTAAGGGATAGGCTTACAAACTTGGGAGTCTTTTTTAGGCGATGGGCTAGCCACCTATCACTATTTGAAGCTCAATTCTATCATTAAGCCAAATAGCTGAACGTGGCCATTCAGTCTTTTCAAGACTGTTGGCTCTGTCTAGCCCACAAGGGATATAGACGTGACCATATGTATGTATGTATGTATAATATACACACATAAAAACTACAATAAATAAACAAAATGTACATAAATAAATAGGTGCAGCCATTACCGGAATGAGTGAAAAGTCTTACAGTATTATACTAAGAATTATTCTATTTAGTCTCGAAGTCACTTCTGAATGACAATATCTTAAACATAGAATCATACGGAGATCTTTAAAGGGGGTGCCAAATCTAGTAATTTAGATGGCAATTTTTAAAAAGCCATATTTATATATCTCTCCTCGAAAGAGGTGTCATTTCGTGTGTATAAAGTATAAGATAATCATAGAAATTAGAATAATATAGTCCCATAATTCTGATATCTTCTCATAACATACCTCAAGTTTTACTTAATTTGTTGGCCTAATTCAGAGCTCTGTTTAAAAATGGCGTCTAAAAATTAATATATTTTATACATACATACATATAGTCAAGTCTATATCTCTTGCGGGGTAGACAGGGTCAATAGTCCTGAAGAGACTGACAGGCCACGTTCAGCTGTTTGGCTTTATGATAGAATTGAGATTCAAATAGTGACAGGTTGCTGGCCCATCGCATAAAATAAGAATCCCAAGTTTAAAACTTACGAAATCCACGGGAAACGAGATGGAGTGTTCTTATATTGGTGCCGGGAACCACACGGCGATATCTTTTATAAAGAAAGCATTGCTTGCCGAAAAATAAAACCTTGCACATTACTACGAAAGGCTGACGCGACATTACATTCTGACGCAGGTGCAGACTTGTAATATGTCATACATGAACAGCCACCTTTTCGTACCGATTCTCACTACACTGCATTCATTTTTGTGTATTTCAAATTGTCTTTTATGAAATCACAGGAAGGGAATGAAAATTTGGGCGCCATGTTTTGTTATTTTTCATGTAGTGTGTATATTTAGTGTAGGTTTATTAAAAACATGTTTTAACATAGCTGTGAAATATAAATAATTATAAAATGTCGAAGACCATGGTTAATAAGTATTCTTACATAGTTCGAGCCTCCGTCTGTTATTCTATGTAGTTAGTCTTTTGTTCCATTTAATTTAATGAGCATTAATTTAAAAGAGTTTACTGACTAAACTATTCAAATTAAAATTTTTTATTCATTATCATAGGATACTACATATCGCTTAATAATTGTCAAAACGTTTGGTTTCACAACATTGGTTGACGTCAAATTCTATTAATTTCATTTTATCAAAACTTAATATTTATTACATACATACATATGATATATACCATCACGCCTGTTTTCCATTGTAATAGGCAGAGACTATGGATTTCCACTTGCTACGATCCTTACATACCTCACCCGCCTCCTCCACACTCATTACTCTTTTCTTGCATATTCGACGATTACATACATACATACATACAAATAGTCACGTCTATACCCCTTGTAGGGTAGACAGAGCCAAAAGACGACGATTACGGGTACTCCTAACATCTCCCTTTTTTAAGACATTATATTTATTACATCTTTTTATACGACACATATTCTATCACATATCTATTTCAAGTACTTAAAAAGCTATTGACATTTCGATCAAAAAATATATATACGTATCAAAATCATCACACACACACCATATAATTAGCTCGTCCGCTTGAATTGGAAGCGAAGACTGAAACTCGGGACTTCATTACACAGTCTTAAAAAGAATTCTCCGTGTGTGCCGAGCTCATCACGACGTTTCTTTGAATACGAGAGAGTTCATTAACACAAATGCAGGTGCTGGAATTTTTCATTAGGAATTTTATTGAATTCGCCTGGGTGCGCGGTATGTATTGAAACTTTAATTGGATTTCTTGTTACGTGCGTTTTAATTCGGGAATTAATTAAGACGCTTGCGTTAGGTTATGCTTTTGAAATGTGTTAGTTCGGGTTAAAGAAATCTTTATTCTCATAAGAAAAATATTCACTTACATGAGAACTTAGAATCTAGGCTTAGAATATACAAATGTAGGTATGTCGTTGCGTGCAAGATGCAGTATTAGTACATTTGAAGGTAAATTGACAAACAAGTTTCGTTTATAATTAATAAAAAAAAAGTAGTTGGTTTTTAATTTCATCATCTTGGATATGTTATTACTCGGATTGTCAGTTCTATCATCTTTAGTAAAATTATAAAGCTGAAGAGTTTGTTTGTTTGAACGTGCTAATCTCAGGAGCTACTGGTTCGAATTGAAAAAATATTTTTGTGTTCAATAGACCATTTATCGAGAAAGGCTTTAGGCTATATAACACCACGCTGTAACTATAAGGAGCGAAGAAATAATAGAAAATGTGAAAAAAAAACGGGGAAAATTATTCATCGCCCGGACGAAGTCGCGGGCACAGCTAGTCAAACGATAAAGCTCATTGTAGTCCAAGACTAGGACTGGTGTTTTAGTCTTCTAAGGAGAACTTAGTTCACACGGAGAGACGTTCGTTCTGAGCCTTATTTTTTCTTTTACTTTAAATAGACAAGTAGTATTACGCCTTGGAAGCGGCAGTAAACTTAGTTTTTAAGTAATTTATTTGACGTCAACCCATGTTGTTAAACCATACGTTTTGACAATTATTAAGCGATATATAGTATCCTATTATAATGAATAAAAATTTTGAATTTGAATTTAGAATTTGAATTTGAGTATTAAAAGCTGATTGATTGCCTGCCTAACATAATAAGCTCATAGACAAGATACTCAAACCTTTTCAGGAATTTCCAAAGTATTCCCGCTAGAAAACACAAAAAGAATTTTCACTCTACGTGGGTGTAGACGCAGGCGCAATCCAGTATCAAATAAAATTCAACAGTCGCACAGAAGTAAAACAATTTAATTTTTTTAATACATCACCTTGTCGGGCCACATAAATCGCAGTTTCTTATATACGACGCACCTGCGACTGCGACTTGTTCGAGACGCGCTCTCGTACGTTAAATCCTTTAACGTGTAATAGCAGCAAAAATATTCGCTATATTTTGGGTAAATTTAATCTCCCCTCTTTCTTGGAAAGGTAGGCAGATATTACTTCATCATTGAGCTATATACGATCCTAAAATACTTATTTTGTATCACATTTACCACATTCATAGATCTCTTTTTATAACGTTCCATCAGGATGTTCCTTCTCTCTCTCTACTTCTCTTCTGCTTTTATGTCAGAGGCTTCAAACTATATTTGTCCCAAAAAAGGCCTCAGAGTCAGTTGCCGCTTCTCTCATTATGATTGTTATTTTTCAAACATATAGTCACGTCTATATCACTTGCGGGGTAGACATAACCATCAGTCTTAAAACGAACATTAGGACAACGCCATGTCTTTCCAATGGATGTCGTAATAGGCGACTAAGGAAAAGGCTTATAAATTAAAGATTCTTCTTTTAGGCGATGAGCTATGTATGTTGAGCTAGCAAAAAGAAATATTTACGTGATTATATGTATGTATGTCTATAATTTTTATATAGCATCAAACTTAATGATTATTTTGCTAACTGTACCTACGCTTTATAATTGATTTCCGTCGACACTCTTCTAATACCTGCGCGAGTCAGGTCTTATTAGAGCACTAGGTTCTTGAATACGTCTTACCGAGGTTAATCTACCGATGTACGAGTTAGTATTGGTAGATTAGATTGAACCTGAATTTCATTTATCTTAAATCATGATTTAAATAATCAATTCTTTTATTCTTCTAAATAATCTGAATCGATCTATTCCATCAGTAATTCATATAGCTGAACGTGGACTAGCTTGAAGTCTTTTCAAAACTGTTGGCTCTGTTTACCCCATTAGAGATAAAGATTCACACGACACTTTATTTTTATTATTTGTTATAGCGGCAACTGAAATACATAATAATATGTGAAAATTTCAGCTTTTTAGCTATCACTGTTTACTTTACGAGATACGGCCTGGTGACAAATGGACGAACCCACAGTCAGCGGAGGCTTGGATATAGGGTCACGCTTTTACCAAAATTAAAAAAATCTAAGTTTTTATTCTTTCAAAATTCAAAATTTTTTATTCATTATTATAGGATACTATATATCGCTTAATAATTGTCAAAACGTATGGTTTAACAACATTGGTTGACGTCAAATAAATTACTTAAAATTAAGTTTACTGCCATTTCCAAGGCGTCAGTGCAGAAGAAGCGGTAACAAACTGCACTGCAGCATTTTCTTCAACAACGTCAACTTCAAAAATATTCAAACTTAGAATAGAATGTGGACGAGAGAATTACATTGATAAACCTTTATGGAATTTTAAAAAATATTAAATCTTCAAGAGATTTTTAAATTCGACAATAAAATCTAACCAAAAGAAAAATCTAGCCCTTGATAATGTCTATCGACGCAGCGAGTGAATGGTGTCGAAAAAAAAAATTAAGAAAAAAAAAATACATCTTACCCGTGTCATGTCCGCATTGGCTTCGCGATCGCTCGGCAATTGCACCCGGGCGGGTATTCAAAGCGATCTTGCTATTCAAAGATCACGTACCCAGTCAAAGTGTTTGATGCAATTCATAGGAGGTAGCGTTTTGTATCATTCGACCATTTTTCCTCATTTGGAAACATTTTTCCTCATTTGGAAACATTTTTTTCTCATTTGGAAACATTCGTTCAGGAATCGGGGCAAGTGGAGAGATGTGTCTGTTTACCCTTTCGGGTAAAAGGCGTGATTTTATGTATGTAGTTGAAATTTGTGTGCGTTCAACTTCAATCTGCCCGATGATAAGAATAAGTCTAGAATAACTTAAGCTTAATTCTTTCAAGAACGTTAAAATAATTTTGGGTTCAATATTTAAGTAAGATTATAACATGTTTAAACGACGAATGTGTTGAAAAACTATAATATAAGACATAATATCTGACAAGGTTAACATTTGAAATACTTAATGTTCACTCCGAGTATAATGATAAAAACGACGCGCATATTCTTATATAAAGGTTTACTATTAATATTAACATACATACATGCATACACATCATCACGT
Source organism: Amyelois transitella (assembly GCF_032362555.1). NCBI lineage: Eukaryota > Metazoa > Arthropoda > Insecta > Lepidoptera > Pyralidae > Amyelois > Amyelois transitella. The sequence continues at coordinate 12,038,280 of NC_083509.1, forward strand.
CTATATCCCTTGCGGGGTGACTGAATGGCCAGGCCACGTTCAGCTATTTGGCTTAATGATAGAATTGAGTTCAAATAGTGACAGGATTCTAGCCTAAAAGAAGAATCTCAATTTCATAAGCCAATCCCTTAGTCACCTTTTACGACATCCATGGGAAAGAGATGGAGTAGTTCTTTTCTTTTTTTCAATTGGTGCCGGGAACCATACGGTTTTAATATATTAATATAAAACTGTGTATAATGTATAATATTAATGAAGGGACGTATTTTATATGTATGTTTTATACAATATTATTAGTTTACACTTTATAAAGAGAGGAACAAAAAAAATATAAATTATGAAAGTTAAGAGGAAAATAATTATCTTACAAAAAGTTTATGACTTACGCCACTCGGAAGCGAGCAGCAGTCGAACCGAGACTGGTTAAAAACCCTGTCTACTAAAGGTTCTAACAATGAAGGGAGTGCAAGACAGACGCCGTGAAAGATTCTGAAGAGTAATTTTTTTTTAGTTATTTCACTTGTTAACTGAGATTTGTTTTAGAGTTAAAGTTTTCTTCTCTACATACAAGATAAAGATCAAGGGTAAAGGGTCACTATGAGAGGATGAATGAAAGCAGGTTGACTAAGCAGATATACAAGGAGAGTGTGCAGGGAAAGGTCGGAGTGGGAAGACCTAGACGAACGTATCTTGATCAAATTAAGGACGTCCTGGTAAAGGGTCAGGTCAAAAGTACCCGAAACCGCCGAGCTTGCATGAAGAGAGTTATGAATGTGGATGAAGCGAAGGAAGTGTGCAGAGATTGTGGCAAGTGGAAAGAGGTAGTCTCTGCCTACCCCTCCGGGAAAGAGCCGTGATTTTATATATGTATGTATGTCTAAAAGATGAATGAATTATCTGTTTACACAAATCTTCCTAGCGGATCGAAAGTTATCGTTTTGCAAATATACTCACAGACAAAAAAAGTATATATTTTTTCATTACAAACAATGTACAACAGGAATCTTTGCCATAAGGCATTCTCTACCAGTCGAAAGTTTATAACAAACTGAAATTAAATTATACTCGTTCGTTTTTATACTGATACTAAGATTCGTATTTGCAATAAGCATCTGGAAAAGGGTGGTAAGCAATAATAAACAACAAATTATCCTCTTTAGCAGCGGGGGGCACAATAACAGGCTTGGTGCGGTCTCCCGCGGAGAAAACTCTTTTACAAGGATCCCCTCTTTACTAAATTACGAGTATTTACACTCTAAATATAGTTCTATCAACAATTGATGGTTATAATTGCACTTGATACATACAAATATATGTATCACCACTATTACACTATATGTTTTTATTTATTTATTTATAAGGCAACACAACAGACATTAAATAATAAGATACAAGGTATCTTAATAACTAAAATTGTTCCAACTTAGCATCCTAAACGCGTATGCGCAGTTGCTTAAGCTTAATAACTAATATAAAACTTGTTATGAGCAAGTAGTTACAATAATAAAGCATTAAAATTACAAATACATACATACAAAACATCTATACCTGGGTTAGCAGTTCTTATTGAAAGGTCACGTTCAGCTGGATAGCTTGATGATAGAAAAGGGATATAGACGTGATAATATGTATATACCGTGTGGTTCCAGGCACCAATAAAAAAAAAAAGATTAGGACCACTCCATCTCGTAAAAAGAGACTAAGGGATAGGCTTATAAATTTGGGATTCTTCTTTTAGGCGATGTACTAGCAACCTGTTAAGCCAAACAGCTGAATGTGGCATATCAGTATTCTCAAGACTCTGTCTACCACGCAAAGGATAGAGACGTGACTATATGTATGTATGTACACTTTAACTTTGGAACATACAGTTTGTACTTACATCTGTTAAACATAGACATCATCAAATGGTCTACACATAAATTGTCATGAACGCACAATACATACAAACATAAATCCTCTTTCCCAGAAGGGTAGGCAGAGACTACATCTTTCTACTTGCCACGATGTCTACATACTTCCTTCGCTTCATCCACATTCGTAACTCTTTTCATGCAAGCTCGGCGGACAATAGCTAACAGGTATTAATCTGAGTAACACCTGAAAGATGGAAGCGAGCTGGAGGCTATTAAAATCTGGGTAGGGTCTCAGTTACAGCGAATTCCAATATGTCTAATTATACGTACATACATATTGTCACGTCTATATCCCTTGCGGGGTAGACAGAGTCAATCGTCTTAAAATGACTAATAGGCCACAGCTTTTTGGTCTGATAGAATTGTAATTCAAATAGCGACAGGTTGCTAGCCCATCGCCTAAAAGAAAAATCTCGAGGATTGTAAATATATAGGCTTCTTTTTATCCCGGAGTTCCCGCGGAATTGATTCCATGCGGCCTTTAGTGATAAAATAACTATTTCGCTGATTTTGAGGCTGAACCTCACTGGTAGTCGACAACGCATGTTAATCAGGCAGATCAGGGTAATTGCCGAGTGGAGTGTGAAATGCGGGCTTAGCGATCGAGTTAGCTGTTAATGTCATTGTCTTTTATTTTAATTCGCACTTATTTGTTATACTTATATGTAATACATACATATAATCACGTGTAAATCCCTTGCGGGGTAGACAGCGCCAACAGTCTTAAGAGGCTATAGATACAAGTTGAAAGTAATAATTATTATAAGTGAAGGAAAATGTATTTTTTTTCATTGGCTTGATGGAGAAAATAAATATGTTCTTAATTTAATTTTTATACACATGTGTGTATATCAAGCTAATGAAAAAAATGTCCTTAAAAGTAACATATTATTTAAAATTACTTCAATCACACACAAGAAACCCCTTCCAATATACAATTGTTTGTCTAATTTTAAGCCGTTTGGCTTAATTATGGAATTGAGATTCAAATAGCGACAGGTTACTACCCCGTCACCTAAAAGAGGAATCCCAAATATATATGTAAGCCTATTAGTTGCCTTTTACGAAATCTATGGGAAAGAGGTGAAGTGGTCCTATTCTTTTTTTATTGGTGCCGGGAACCACACGGCACTCCACTCCACTTGTACCAAACAATCACTAATATTAATGCATATGGTTTCTTTCCTTTCTTCGAGAATAACAAAAATTTACAAGCAAGATATTTTTTGTTCAAGGCAAATCGCTTAAGAACTTTCCAAACCATCCCTAGACGAATAATAATCACGTCATTTAATTGCAAAAGAAACAATTTCAAACGGAGTGTCTGCCATTCCGGAGTGCATACATTCCTTTGGGGATGCGATCTTCCATTTCTGCCTTAGAGCATTAAACCAAATGGAGTCTATAACCTCAAAAATAGGCGCGACTTCTATTCACTGTGTTTGTTTGTTTATTTCACTTCCACAATTGAACCATTCAGCAAACTGACAATTTACACGTAGGCTCTTAAGGTCCTTAAGGTTATGGTTACTGCTTTCTTTTTTTGCTTACTTTTGACGGCCTCTGTGGCGCAGCGGTAGTACGCTTGTCTGTGACATCAGAGGTCTCGGGTTCGAATCTCGGCCAGGGTATGATGAGAAAAGAACTTTTTCTGATTGGCCTGGGTCTTGGATGGTTATCTATATAAGTATTTATTTTAAAATATAGTATCGTTGAGTTAGTATCTCGTTACACAAGTCTCGAACTTACTTCGAGGTTAACTCAATCAGTGTAATTTGTCCCGTATATATTTATATTTACTTACGGTAAAAAAATACGGTGTGTTCGCGTTGATTCTTGTGTACATACGTCAATTTTCTTCCAACAATTATATACAAGGAAGTGTGATTGTGACTGTTGGAGTGGGAAGGCCTAAACGAACGTACCTTGACCAAATCGGAGACGTTCTACCAAAAGGTCTGGTCAAGAGTACCCGAAACCGACGAGCTTGCATGAAGAGAGTTATGAATGTGGATGTAGCGAAAGAAGTATGCAGGGATCGTGGCAAGTGGACAGATGTGGCCTCTGCCTACCGGGAAAGAGGCATGAGTTATGTTTGTAATTATATACAAATTTATTTTACTATATGAATAAAACTTGATACATAAACGTTTTTGCTATCAGATTAAATCGACGTAATTATTATTAGCACTTACTGTACAATTAAACTAAAGCCGTTAATTTAGCAATCTCTAAAATATTCTCAACTCCTTGATTTCCGTAATCTTATGTATTTGAGTTGGCTGATATCTCTTTCGTTCATCTTCCATCTCCCTCTCTCTTTATAAGACATTAAACCTATTGCACGGATAATATCGGGAGTATTTTACGAGTGTTTGTAAAGGAATCCTACCATTGGTTTCAATCTATACTAATATTATAAAGCTAAAGAGTTTGTTTGTTTGAACGCGCTAATTTCAGGAACTACTGGTTGAAATTGAAGAATTATTTCTGTGTTGAATAGACCATTTATCGAGGAAGGCTTTAGGCTATATAATATCACACTGCAACTATAAGGAGCGAAGAAATAATGGAAAGTAGGAAAAAACATGAGGGCTTCAATGATGCCCGAAATAATTATTTCACGCAGACGAAGCCGCGGTCACAGCTAGTCATTTCAATAAGATGTTGAAAAGTTAATCCCTAATCACAATCAACTACTAGGTAAGCTATAGTTTTTTCCAAATGGTTTTTAAGGAGTACTTTACTGTAACAGCGTAAAAAATTGTTATTATTTTAAACCTTTCTTAAATGTTAATAGGAAAGGTAATAATATAAGGTAAATTACTGTATTTACAATTTACTTTACTTAAATCTTATTAATATGATTATTTTTTTGTGAAAACTGTTCTTACTAACATTATAAATTATAACCTTTTTTAGCACCTTAATGCACGTGAGGATACTTTTGTAATTAATGCATTCCAGACATCTTTAGACTTGTTACAAAATTTAAAATTAATTTACTAACCTAACATTTATTTTTTTTATTTTTAAATAATAAAACAAATGGTAGTGGTCAAGATTGGAAATCCATCTTTCTACTTTATGACTCGCATAGAATTGAATTGTTGATTTTTGGTAAATTTTAAGGTAGGTAGGTATAACCAATAAAACGTTTTATCTCTCCCTACGCGGGAGTATTTGGCAATTTCTCCTTTTTCCCCGTTTTATTGGAGTTTCGAGTATGATTGAAAGGCCGGAGTTGCCTAATCCGGGGAAATTTTGTTGCTATTGATGTTCATTTTTAACTTTTTTTTCTCATAAAAATTATTCACTGAGATATACTTGTTTTAATGAGAACTTTTTAATTATATTTTATTTTAAATTTACGATACCCAACAAGGTTTTTGTTGTAGGTACCTATTTATAAGCAGTAACTGTAATTATTTTGTACTTTATGATATACATATAATAAAGATTTTGAATTGAATTCAATTATAAAAATTAACGTTGTGTATTTTGCCGTTCCATTTAGAATTCTTGAATTTAAATACCTCTCAAAAACATTAATGTTAATTAAGGCTTTACACGCAGCACGTACATATAGTCTATATCCCTTGCAGGGTAGTCAGAGCCAACTGTCTTGAAAATATTGAAAGGCCACATTTAGCTGTAGGGCTTCATTTTGGAATTGAGATTTTATCATTATGCCAAACAGCTGAATGTGGCCTATCAATATTTTCAAGACTATTGGCCCTGTCTACCCCACATGGGATATAGACGTGATTATATGTATGTAAGAAAAACAATAGAAGCCAATGCTAAAGAAACACGGATGGGCTGAAAACACGTCGCTAACAAGAGCTGTTCAAACATGCGTCTACCCGACTAATTCGGTATCATAGACTATCAAATAGGTACAGAAGTGAATTTTAAACCACTTCTGACGAGTAGAAGACCAATGCTGAAAGAGTTTCTCCAGCTGCTGCATCTTCTCTTACCAGTGGTCAAATATTGACATATTGGTGTCTCTTGGTTTTATAGTTATAAAAAGAAGATGAAATATGTACTTATGTACATATTTTATTTATATTTTTTTCAGAGTATCTGCCTCTTCATGATTATGATATTCCTCGCTAAAGGGAAATCAATATTATCTTCAAAAATCGTATAAATGTAGACTATTTTTCTGTTAATTAAAATCCTATTTTAAACGAAAGACATTCAAACTGTTCCTATCACCATTACAAAGTATCAATGAAATTGACGTCCTCTCAGAATAACATAACAAATAGGTAATGTACCTTAAAAAACAATGACTTACTCAACGATCCGTATAATTTTCTTACCTGTTCTCATTAATTGTGGTCACGCCCCACCACGTGACTACTAAAAGCGTTTGGAAGTTGGGGATGGACTGAATTTTGTAAGGCTCCCTTGTGATTGGCAGTGACAGTCGTCAGTTGCTTTAGATAAATGCGTAAGACGCATTAATGGGTTATGGGTTTTATCAAAATTCTGTAAGGAATGAAATAAAAACTTATTTCTAAATAGGAGAAAAAAAAAAATGTTAAACCTTTTTTCTTTAACAATCATGAATGTTATTTCAAAAAAATAAAATAAAAAATAATTAATAATAATTATTATAAAATAACAAAATTAAAAAAAAGATTTTAATTACATTAATGATAATGTAATTACAATAAAAAAGGAATAAAATGTGCATAAAGAGTTTGTCTTGAAACCTCTAGACCATAGTCCTCAAATTTTCAGGCTGCTGTTTATTACATACATATATATAATCACGTACATATCCCTTGCGAGGTAGACAGAGCTCATAGTCTAGAAAATACTGATGGGCCACGTTCAGCTGTTTGGCTCAATGATAGAATTGCGATTCAAATAGTAACAGGTTATCAGCCCATCGTCTAAATAAATAATAAATAAATACGGGACAAATTACACAGATTGAGTAAGCCTCGAAGTAAGTTCGAGACTTGTGTTACGAGATACTAACTCAACGATTAGTATTCATAATAAATACTTATAAAGATAAACATCTAAGACCCAGACCAATCAGACAAAGTTTGTTCTCATCATGCCGTGATTCGAACCTGGGACCAACTCTGATATAGACAAGCGCACTACCGCTGCGCCACAGAGGCCATGAATAATAATGAAGAAATAAGTGCCGTTTGGTTCCCGGCACCAATACAAAACAGAATAGGACCACTCCGTCTCTCTTCCATGGATATCGTCAAAGGCGACTAAGGGATAGGCTTACATACTTGGAATTCTTTTAGGGCTAGCAACCTGTCACTATTTGAATCTCAATTCTATCATTAAGCCAAATAGCTGAACGTGGCCTATCAGTCTTTTTAAGACTGTTGGCTGTATGTATATAAGTACCTTTACACATTAAGCTAAACCGTTTAACAATAAACGTCAATAGTTTAATTTAGCCCACACACAAAAAAAAAATAGTCCAATAGCCGAGAGCGCAATTTTAAACTGGTTATGCGCAAGAGCGAATTTTGAGAGGTAATAAATCGCCGGATGTCAAACTAAGCCTCGTATCGGGGGAGGCAGTCGCGGTGAATTATGTGCCAGGGGCCCGTGGTCACTGCACGGGGGATTTTACAACGTTTTCTGTGATCATCAAGGTTTTTTTTTTTCTAAATTTTATGTAATTATAATCATTATACATACATAAAACAGAATGGAACATACATACATACATGTGATCACGTCTATATCCCTTGCGGGGTAGACAGTCATCATACATACATAGAATAGAGTAGAACATACATACATACATATAATCACGTCTATATCCCTTGCGGGGTAGACAGAGCCAACAGTCTTGTGAAGACCGTAAGGCCACGTTCAGCTGTTTGGCTTTAAGATAGAATTGAGATTCATATAGTGACAGGTTGCTAGCCCATCGCCTAAATGAAGAATCCCAAGTTTATAAGCCTACCCCTTAGTCGCCTTTTACAACATCCATGGGAAAGAGATGGAGTGGTCCTATTATTTTTACTACGCTTTTATTAGCTTGGGTTGTATGTATGTATGTATGTATGTATGTATGTATGTATGTATGTATGTATGTAACGGAATCTTTGAGCTTAATTTTCACTGATTTCTAAACGTCTGATCAACTTGGAACTTTGCACACGTATCAAGGACCGATGACAATGCAATATTTTGATAAGAGTTTCTCATTATCCTTATTAAAACTGCCAGGATTAATAAATTCATTTTTAGATCCTTCGTATGAGAGTAAGAGAGACAGAGATAGCACCAGTGCCAGTAATCTCCATACAAGAAACCAAGAAGTTCTGACGTATAATGAGTCAAAAAGAGATGTAATATATTTCCATATAATGTTACTATTAACCTGAGGCTTCTTTATTTCATCGCATTGCTCCATTTAGAATTACCATTAGAAACCATAGTAGAATTAGTAGAATATTTTAAAACAATAAAAAATATATAAGTAATAAAACAAAAGTAATAAATGAAAATTGAACAACTAAATTTACAAAAATACAAGAATAAAGTTACTACCTACAGAACTTTGCGATATTTAATACGTATTTAACATATTAATGCAATTCTTGAATTAACATTAGGTATCTTTTGCCTATTTATAATAGCAACACTGTAATACTCGTTTGGAAAATGAGTGACAGTTTTTTATGTCAAATAAGTTTTGCAGTAAGTTTTGATTGAATTCGATTCGAACACCTGTAAACTTTCTTTCTGTTGTTTTTTACCGGTGCCTGTGTATTTACCTATTTGCACTTTGTTTTGTGCTGATAACTTGTCGTTATTTGGAGTTTGGAATCTTCCGTTGAGTCGAGCTTTGTTCTTCCGGATATTCGTGTGATTTTATCATCTGAGATTGGACTCTGACTGTGTTTACTGTGTTGTGCAGATATTTTGAGATAGGACTCCTGTAAATGTACCTTATTATTTGAGATTTGTCTTTGTGTTTGTTTTTGTGAAAGACAGATTTTACAACAAAAGTGCCACGATGTCTTCAGATAAACTTTGTTGCGTTCCTGGTTGTAAAGGCAGTGGAGGTATGTTTGAAATATTTTTGTTCCTGTATCAATCTGCCTCTTAATCTTGTGGTTTGATTCCTGGCAAGGCCACAATCGAAAATTATTATGTTTGCTGGATAGTCAAAAATATTATTAACAGTGATTTATCACTATAAAATTCTTTTCAACTGGGTTTAACAATCATCATACATACATATAATCACGTCTATATCCCTTGCGGGGTAGACAGAGCCAACAGTCTTGTAAAGACTGATAGGCCACGTTCAGCTATTTGGCTTTAAGATAGAATTGAGATTCAAATAGTGACAGGTTGCTAGCCCATCGCCTTAAAAAGAATCATGATGATGAGAATATTATGAGATTTAATCCAATCAGGCCACATATAACTTTAAGAAAGTTAGTTGTAAAAACCTCCGGCGATGGGCGCATGGTTGCGAAAGTCTTTTCTAGTAAGATAGTTATACCAGAAGTGTTAACTTCCAAAAAATAATTGTAAAAAAAACTAAAAAACTACCCGTTTTATTGGAAATCGAACTAAAAAATAGAAAATAAATAATAGTTTAAAAAAAAACTAAAAAACTACGCTTTTATTGCTAATCAAACTAAAAAATAGAAAATAAAAATTAATGACAAAGGAATTCAGTAGTAGCAAGTCGAACAATCGGTTATAGTCAGTTGTAGTAGTAATTACCTCGGATTAAAATTATAACAAAATTAAATTTATAAACAAAACAATTTAAATCAGAGTAAAAAGCGTGGGGTGCATTTTACTTTATTTTCATAACTCTCTTGTCATAAATATATGCTAATAGAATGATTTTAATATTTACTACATCAGGCACCCCACGCTTTTTACTCTGATTTAAATTGTTTTGTTTATAAATTTAATTTTGTTATAATTTTAATCCGAGGTAATTACTACTACAACTGACTATAACCGATTGTTCGACTTGCTACTACTGAATTCCTTTGTCATTAATTTTTATTTTCTATTTTTTAGTTTGATTAGCAATAAAAGCGTAGTTTTTTAGTTTTTTTTTAAACTATTATTTTTTCTATTGGTGCCGGAAACCACACGGCAATAGAATAGAATAGATTTATTTTCAAAATTGGATACAAGGTATCACTTATTGACATCAGTCACATCACTTAAATCTAATTATAACTACTACCACTTCCAAAGCGCATGTTTGAAGAAGCGGCGGAACAAACTACACTGCAGCATGCATATGGTCACGTCAATATCCCTTGCGGGGTACACAGTGCCAACAGTCTTGAAAATACCACTACAACAAAAACAAAATCAACACGGAAATTTAATGAGGTACGATAACTAACTAATTTTCCTCAATATTTCCATAAATTGTGAATTAATTAGGTAAACGAGTTATTTGTTGTCAAAAGCTCAGAGTTTAACGATAATTAGTGAGCTCGTCGCGGCATTACGCACTTTTAAAGCCAAATTGATTAACTTCTAAACTTGTAGTCTGAGAGATGGAAGATTACTAAACATTTTCAATGTTACACTAATTTCGTTTATCAAGTTTCTAAGTATGTAGGTAGTACCTAATTTAATTTTGGACGTTGTTAAACCGTTTCCAGGAAAAAGGTAAGAGTGCCGTATAGTTCCCGAGAGCAGTAGAAAAAAAGACAGGACTACTCCATCTCTTTCCCGTGGATTTCGTAAAAGGTAACTAAGGGTTAGGCTTATAAACTTGGGATGTTTCTTTTAGGCGACGGGCTAGCATCCTGACTCCTCCTTATCCAGGAGTCATAATCAAGGGTTTACCCTGGACTGATCTCCAGAGTGGTGAGGATGGTGAGGAGAAACCGGGACTGAAGCCAGGAGGAAGAAGATAAGTCAGTCATTAAAAGATACAGACGCAAGACTAAATTATTATGTTTTTTACATCCGCATTAAATTTCTTCTTATAAGAAATTATTTTCCTACTCGGGAACCAATAAATAAAAATTAAATATAAGCGTTAGCCTCGAAGTTTGAGACTTGCGATACTACACTTTATAATAAATACTTATATAAATAAACATCCAAGGCCCAGATCAATCAGAAATAGTTCTATTCTCATCATGCCCTGGCCGGGATTCGAACCCGGGACCGCCGGTGTCACAGACAAGCGTACTACCGCTGCGCCACAGATACCGTCAAACCAATCTATATCTGCTCAAAAAGGGAAAAAAACTAAATTAAATCACCCCCAGAGGTAGGTACCAGACCACTAATGAGGTCCTATAATGAGATGGAGTGGAATCCGATTTGCATTCCTTCAAGTTAATCGTCCAGTCGGTAATTACCTCGTTTGCTTTTACTGGCCAGGAAGCTATTGTGAATTTGTAATGATTACTTCAAAAAAGTACTGGTTAATACGGCCTCTGTGGCGCAGCGGTAGTACGCTTGTCTGTTACACCGGAGGTCCCGGATTCGAATCCCGGCCAGTATCTCACTTTCATCATTTAGACAATACAGCTGAAAGCGGCCTTTCAGTCTTTTCAAGACTGTTGTCTCTGTCTAATCCGCAAGGGATATAAATTGACTATATTTATGTATGTATATTACTACAAACTGCTATTATTATACTATTTTGTTTTCCATTATTGTTAACCTCCCGTACAATTTGTAAGGTGTTACTTAAAGTCAAATTTATACGCCCCGTCGTGTTTAGGGGGACTGGAGCTGTTGGTGACAGTTTCTTCTTAGTTCACATTCAGGCATCTTTTAACTTACTGAGAAGGGGAGAACATACATACATATAGTCACGACTACATCCCTTGCGGAGTAAACAGAGCCAACAGTCTGAAAAAGACTGGCAGGTCACGTTCAGTTGTATAACTTTATGATGAAATTGAGATTCAAAAAGTGACAGTCCATCGCCGACTAGATAACTCTCTTGCCTTTACCTTTGTCGCCATTTACGATATTTCTGGAAACGGAAAATTAACAATTTTTTTTATGTGGAGGGAAAGGTCGGAGTGGGAAGACCTAGACGAACGTATCTTGATCAAATTAAGGACGTCCTGGTAAAGGGTCAGGTCAAAAGTACCCGAAACCGCCGAGCTTGTATGAAGAGAGTTATGAATGTGGACGAAGCGAAAGAAGTATGCAGAGATCGTGGCAAGTGGAAAGAGGTAGTCTCTGCCTACCCCTCCGGGAAAGAGGCGTGATTTTATGTTATGTTATGTTATGTTTTTTTTATGAGTTTTATTTTAGTTCAATTTTTAGTTTTAATAATACATATAATTTGTTCATAACATGATTATAAGCTGGAAAAATAAAAATGAATATCCGATCATAATTGTTCATTAGAAACTAACCTAAACGAATCTTTTTTTTACAAAACGGATAGCCCAAAACCCTCGTTATGTGATCGTAAACCCATTGACAAGCTGTCAACTTCAGAATTCCCCTGGTCAGCCCAGCGGGAGGCATCTTTAAGTCTCATTACTATACGGCTCTATAGGACAGCGAAATCGGCGTTTTTTACCATTAATAGAATTTGCTACACCCCACTCTTAAGGAAATAATTCTAAAGCACAAGTTTAAATGACATATGGAATGTTTTATTAGACAAAAATCGAGTATTGTTTTTCCTGATATAGGAACAAGGCCTAACAAAATTTTTTAAAAATGTAAGCACTGGAATTTGTCGTTATTTCCTACACCATTTTTATAAAATGAAACTTATGGAACGTGGCCATTCAGTCTTTTCAAGACTGTTGGCATGTCTACCCCGTAAGGGATATAGACGTGACCATATGTATGTATGTATGGCACTTATGGACCTCTTCTTCCTTCTTTTGCTCCCGGCGATAGCCCCGGTCACATCCTCACCACTCTGGAGAGACCTTGGAGTGCGTTTTTAACCATAATTCTGGATTAGGCGAACTAGGCTTTCACACGAAGCGACTCACGTCTTAGTCAATCTACATACATACATAAAATCACGCCTCTTTCCCGGAGGGGTAGGCAGAAACTACCTCTTTCCACTTGCCACGATCTCTGCATATTTCCTTCGCTTCATCCACATTCATAACTCTCTTTTCTTTCTCTCATGCAAGCTCGGCGGTTTCGGGTACTTTTGACCTGACCCTTTACCAGGACGTCCTTAATTTGATCAAGATACGTTCGTCTAGTTCTTCCCACTCAATCTACCGATGCTATAAATTTTACCATTTAAATGCATCTCCAAAAAATTTACTTACCGAATTAAGAACCTCTTAATTTTTGAAGTCGGTTCAAAAATTGAACGAATCATACAACGAACGTAGGTAATTAGGTAAATTAAGTTCAAACAATGAGTATTGACATGGCGGTGTCTGCAATCAGAAATGTACATCACTAAATGAACGTGATAGTTGTATGCCTCGTTCGCACTGAGAGACATTTTATTAGAAGATACATAAATACATGCATATAATCACGTCTATACCCCTTACGGGGTAGACAGAGCCAGCTGTCCCTCAAAGGCTGAAAGGCCACGTTCAGCTGTAAGGCTTAGTGATGAAATTGAGATTCAAATAGTGTCAAGTAGCTAGCTAATCGCCTAAAAGAAGAATACCAAATTTATTAGCCTTTCCCTTAGTCGCCTTTTACGAAATCAATGTGAAAGAGAGTGAATTGTCCTATTATAAAATGCCGGAAACTACACCGTTGGTTTTTATACCTACCCTTAGTTTAAAAAAGCCAACACATGGGTTGGAAGATACATAAATATAGTCACATCTTTATCCTTTGCAGGGTAGACAGAGCCAGCAGTCTTGAAAAGACTGAAAGGCCACGTTCAGCGGCTTAATGATAGAATTAAGATTGAAACAGTTAGAAAAAAACAACGACAAATAAAAACAAACTCATAATAAAAATAAACATTTTGATAGAAAAAATACATGTCATTTTAATCTGCGCTGCCTTTTGATTATGGATTTTCCTTTTTATTTTGGTTGACTGGTAGAAATCCCGATTGGGATAAGTCCGCCATTGTACATATTCTTCTATATCCAATGACTGTTTTATTTTTGTTATATTTATTTTTATGTGCAATAAAAAGTTTACAAACAATTAAACAAACATGTTCCATTCCATTCTCTACAGTTCGATAGATAAAGTGAATCATTTTTTTTTGAGGAACTGCTGCGTTGGTATCGGAGTGCGAACGGGGAATCGAACCCGCCGCCCTTGAGGGAGACTCGTAATGAAGCGCGGTAACGAACACGAGCTGACGTCACCTGCCGCTCGACAGTCGTTCTCAAAGTGGGCAGTAATAATACTTCTTATACGTCTATATCCCTTACGGGGTAGACAGAGCCAATTGTCCCGAAAAAACAGAATGGCCACGTTCAGCTACTCGGCTTAATGATGGAATTGGAATTGATTTCAAATATTTTTTTATTCATTATTTGATCACATACATAAACTGGAACAAATGGTGAGAGAAAGGTTGGAAGGCGGACCCTAGGACCTGGAGGGATGAGAGAGTTACATAAATCAACACAATTTGAAAATAGAAAAGAATTTAAAGATTGTAAATAGGTTTTCGGTAAAGCACCTGCTTTGTTGGTTCTAAATGGAGTTTTATTTTCACTTGCTGGAAATGCTTGCTTATATGCAATAAATTCTTACTCTTGCTTTTTTGATACAAAAATCTATTTGTGACAAATAGATAAATGGTTATACCAAAAATCCAGATTAATCAAAAAAGATTATTTAACATATTGACCTGATCGGGATTGGAATTGGGATTGTGTCTGAGCGATAAGTCTACACTATTACGACACAGACACTGAGAATTTATTCGTTATTTTTCTCAAATACACAGAAAATAGCCTGCATATTGCAATTTAGGAACCATTACTTCAAAATTGGAGTTTCATTGAGACAACTCAATAATGTTCGCCATCTTAAAGAGCGTCTGAAAGTTTGAGAAGGCCTGGTCGCCGGCCGAAAGAATCGTTTTGTAACTCAATTTGCGAGGATGCAGGCGGTGCATTGAGGGTGTACTATTGTGTAGTCATGACAGAATAGCTGGTCTTGACAAGAGGATACCAAAATTTTTGCTGTATTTGAACTAGTCATCATAATCTTTTTCTATTGTCTTGGGTCTTGGATAATTATCATTATAAGTATTTATTATAAAATACTCGTATAGTATCGTTGAGTTAGTTTCTCGTAACACCAAGTCTCGAACTTACTTCGAGGGTAACTCAGTCTGTGTAATCTTTCCTGTGATTTATTTTTTATTTATTTATTGATTCTAGACTGTAGTTACTGGTAAAACCTGGATTTCTTCCTAGGAGCAGGAGAAATGATAGAGAAGAACATAATAAACCATAGTATGGTATTTTTGACATGAATATAGCTGCGGTCGAAAACTAATCCACAAATCTATACTAACATTATATTATAGCTGAACGGTTTGTTTGATTGTTTGTTTAAACGCACTAATCTCAGGAACTACTGGTTTGAATTGAACAATTCTTTTTGTATTAAGTAGACCATTTATCGAAAAAGGCTCAAGGCTATTTATCATCACGCTGCCATTATAAAGAGCGAAGAAATAATGGAAAATGTGAAAAAATCGGGGAAAATTATTCCTCCTTGAGAGCTTCAATGATGCCGAAAATAACTATTCTACGCGGAGAAAGTCGCGGGCATGGAGCTAATCAATAATAATGAAAAAGTATTAGTATTTTGTAACGAAAATTTAAAACACTATTGGGCTGATTTCAACGAAATTTGTCATATATTATATAGAATGGACCTTCTAGATTGATATTAGCTACTTTTTCTGGAATTTCCTACGATTTCTAGGATAAAATTATAAAAGATTATATACATTTATATTGAAACTCAGCTCCCTACGCTCAGTTTTATTTGCACATCTGTCGGTCTAGTACTAAATTTTGTAGGGAGTCTAGAAAGAGTGCGCTGTTAGTGAGAATACGCGAGAGTAGCGCACTCCTCCAATGATTCAGCGAAAATAACTGGAAGGTTTAATAGAACCATGGGTGTTGGGATAGTGTCAGTCCAATACATATGGTCACGTCTATATCCCTTGAGGGGTAGACAGAGCCAAAAGTCTTGAAAAGACTGAATGGCCACGTTTAGCTATTTGGCTTAATGATAGAATAAAGATTCAAATAGTGACAGGTTGCTAGCCCATCGCCTAAAAAAAGAATCCTAAGTTTGTAAGCCTATCCCTTAGTCGTCTTTTACGACATCCATGGGAATGATATGGAGTGGTCCTATTATTTTTTGTACTAGTTCTGGGAACCACATGGCAATTAGATACAATAATAATACTTTTACAATAATAATAATAAAAAAAAGAATAGGACCACTCCATCTCGTTCCCATGGATGTCGTAAAAGGCGACTAAGGGATAGGCTTGTAAACTTGGGATTATTCTTTTAGGCGATGGGCTAGCAACCTGTCACTATTTGAATCTCAATTCCATCATAAAGCCAAACAGCTGAACGTGGCCTATCAGTCTTTTCAAGACTGTTGGCTCTGTCTGCCCCGCAAGGGATGTAGACGTGATTATATGTATGTAATAATACTTAGTAACGCAAGAGTTTAAATTAATTACATGTATCGATAATCGATTGATATACATACATACATATGGTCACGTCTATATCCCATGTGGGGTAGACAGAGCCAACAGTCTCGAAAAGACTGATAGGCCACGATCAGCTATTTGGCTTAACGATAGAATTGATATTATGCAATTTAATAAGAATTCACTGCACTAAATTCGCGGAGTCGAATGCATTTGATACGAAGGGTGTTTTGTGACAGTCATCATTGTTAATGCACTCAACATGCCAAGGTCAAACTTGTGGAAGAATAATGATAATTTCCACTGATGGCTATTTTCTGAGGGTTGACGAGTTAAGAATACTAATAATATATCTAATGGTACAATGAGTATAAATAATTTTGTTCGTTTATAAATACTTACGTACATACAAACATAATAATCACGTCTATATCCCTTGCGAGGTAGACAGAGCCAACAGTCTTGAAAATACTGATAGGCCACGTTCAGCTGTTTGGCTTACTGATAGAATTGAGATTTATATAAAGTGACAGGTTGCTAGCCCGTCGCCTAAAAGAAAAATCCCGAGTTTATGAGGCTATTCCTTAATCGCTTTTTACGACATCCATGGGAAAGAGACGGAGTGGTCCTATCCTTTTTTCTATTGGTGTCGGGAACCACACGGCACAAATGTAAATACTTTATTGTACTCAATGACCTTTGCCTCTGATGTAATATGTAAACAATGAACCGCTGTGGGGATAACAGAGTTACAGAAAACATAGTCTCATAACCAATATAACATTGGCTCTGTCTACACCGCAAGGGATACAGACGTGACTAATGTATATATCTATGGTTACCTTTATTTCACGACCTGTAGAAATGGACTATGGTTTTCCATAGAGTAATAAAAAAAATAAGTAAATTGATCTGTTAGTATCTAATAAGCAAATACAGAAATGTATGTTAAAGTACATAGATTAGGAAACAGTTTGCTGATTCTGTGTTTTTGGATTTGAGATCGGGTCAGTCTGGATTGAGGACCTTCAGTCTCCAGCCATCGTCCAAAACAAACAGACCATTGCTCCAAATTCAAAATATTTCTATTTAAATTTTTCAAGTATATACTCATAAGTAAATATATATTTTTTTAATACCTTACTCTATGCCCCTTAACAGATCAGTCTCCAACATTCATGTTCAATTTAACATAAGGAAATTACTCTATTGTGACTTAAATTATGGTATGTTAATAAGAGAACAAAGCGTGTACAATACAATAGGTCAGTCTGTCTGTCCGTCTGTCTCACAGGATATCATTAACTTGCTTCATTAGGATGCAGTCGATTATGAAGTGGGTGGTCCATAATCTGGTTAATTATAGTTAAATTATTATATGCCGTGTGGTTCCCGGCACCATTACAAAAAAAGAATAGGACCACTCCATCTCTTTCCCACGGATGTCGTAAAAGGCGACTAAGGGATAGACTTATAAACTTGGGATTCCTCTTTTAGGCGATGGGCTAGCAACCTGTCATTATTTGAATCTCAATTCTATCACTAAGCCAAACAGCTGAGCGTGGCCTATCAGTCTTTTCAAGACTGGTGGCTCTGTCTACCCCGCTAAGGATATAGACGTGATCATATGTGTGTATGTAAATTATTATAATAGTGAGGTTATTTTAATGTAACCGTAAACCAATTTGGTTATGATTTCTCCACAAAAGGCTAACCTGAAGAATAGAATAGAATAGATTTATTTTCAAAATTGGATACAAGGTATCACTTATTGACGTCACATCGCTTAAATCTAATTTTAACTACTACCGCTTCCAAAGCGCAGGTGTTGAAGAAGCAGTGGAACAAACTACACTGCAGCATTTTTGTCGGACGTCAATATAAAAGTATAGATCTCTCAAATCTAAATCATGGACGAATGCACATTGTCTACATTACAACACATGAAACTAACTTGCTCAGTCCATGATAATAATCAGAATTTATTACATACATACATACATATGGTGACGTCTATATCCCTTGCGGGGTAGACAGAGCCAACAGTCTTGAAAAGACTGAATGGCCACGTTCAGCTATTTGGCTTAGTGATAGAACCGAGATTCAAATAGTTAGTAACAGAATTTATTAATTTAATCTTTTTCTTCCTGACTTTAGTCCCGATTGTATCCTCACCTTTCTGTTGAGGAGCCCAGACCAGAACATGACTCTGAAGTCAGGTTTTCCACAACCTTTGCATGGGGAGAACTTTACTCACATTGAATCATGGTAATACAATGCTGACAATAAAATAATTTCACAGTAAAGATAACGTCTAAAATTGTTAAGGTTTATAAACACGACCACCTTTATAAATCCTGGCGGTATGAACACACGACCAGTTAAAAAACACTGTATTGCAATGCTGACAATAAAACAATTCTAATAGTTAAGGCAACGTCTAAAATCGTTCAGGTTATAAACACGACCAGCCTTATAAATCCTGGCGGTATGAACACACGACCAGTTAAAAAACACTGTATTGCAATGCTGACAATAAAACAATTTTAATAGTTAAGGCAACGCCTAAAATTGTTCAGGTTATAAACAAGACCAGCCTTTTAAATCCTGGCGGTATGAACACACGACCAGTTAAAAATCCCTGTATTGCAATGCTGACAATAAAACAATTTTAATAGTTAATGCAACGTCTAAAATTGTTCAGGTTATAAACACGACCAGCCTTATAAATCGTGGTGGTATGAACACACGGCCAGTTACTATTACCCAGACAATAATGAAAGCCATTTGTCAGAGTAATGTTCCCGGGATAAGGTGTAATATGAAATAACACCGACACTCGTTACGGCATGCGTCTTCATTCTGATCGGGAGATATGGAGCGCACCTGATCTCATATTCTATTTGATTATACGTACAAAATGTTGTTATTATCAAACGTTGGGAGTTGCCGTGTGGTTCCCGGCACCAATACAAAAAAGAATAGGACCACTCCATCTCTTTCCCATGGATGTCGTAAAAGGCGACTAAGGGATAGGCTTACAAACTTGGGATTCTTTTTTAGGCGATGGGCTAGCAACCTGTCACTAATTGAATCTCAATTCTATCATTAAGCCAAATAGCTGAACGTGGCCATTCAGTCTTTTCAAGACTGTTGGCTCTGTCTACCCCGCAAGGGATATAGACGTGATCATATGTATGTTACATACATACATATGAGTTGAGAGTTAAAGGCCTGATATTATTCGATATAATTGGTGCCATGTGGTTCCCGGTGCCTATAAAAAAAGAATACGACCACTCCATCACTTACCCATGGATGTCGTAAAAGGCGATTACAGGATAGACTTATATATTTGGGATTCTTTTTGAGGCGATCACTTTAGACCTGTGACCTCGATCTGAGAGTGAGTGAGTCAGATAATTACATGAACTGGAATTTATCTAAGGGCACCACTTTGAAGAAACGGGCACACTGATTCGCCAATACACTCGATTATTCTATAGAAATCTCTAAATCCAATTGACTGAAGATGTCATTTGCAAACAAGGAAACATTCTTCTAGTAGCAATCCATTACCATCAAAGGTGACCGTTTGAGAACAATATGACGTCATTAGACCCGAGTGCACGGCAAATATTGGATTTTGACCGACTGTTTGGCAGATGGAGAGGCATGCAAACATTCATTAGTCAGATTAATGCCGAGTACTTGCAGATAATTGTGATTAAGTGCTATGATCTGCCAGTGACAGTGAGTTGAGATCTCTGAAAATTTCTCTTAAATTAGTTCAGTTGTGGGATTGGTTGAACTTCTTAGTTGTCTTAACCTCGCAAATGTAGTAATCGCGAATTTTGTGTGTTCCAAGTGCCGTGTGGTTCGTTCAGCTGTTTGGCTTTATGATGGAATTGAGATTCAAATAGTGACAAGTTGCCTAAAATCCCAAGTATGTAAGCCTATCCCTTAGTCGTCTTTTACGACATCCATGGGAAAGAGATGGAATGGTCCTATTATTTTTTTTATTGGTGCCGGGATCCACACGGCACTCTATAACAGAAACTTTACCTAGCTTGAATATTTGTACCAGGTAAATATGATTATCTTTACCTCGTAATGATTTTGGTTTGATAAATCGAGTTGTAAATTTACAACTGTTGATAAAATAAATATAATTACACATTGAACGCTAATCATCAAACCATTCATACATACATACATACATACATATAATCACGTCTATATCCCTTGCGGGGTAGACAGAGCCAACAGTCCTGAGCGGACTGATAGGCCACGTTCAGCTATTTGGCTTTAAGATAGAATTGAGATTCGAATAGTGACAAGTTGCTAGCCTATCGCCTAAAAAAAGAATCTCAAGTTTGTAAGCCTATCCCTTAGTCGCCTTTTACGACATCCATGGGAAAGAGATGGAGTGGTCCTATTCTTTTTTGTATTGGTGCCGGGAACCACACGATTGCCGGGAATCAAACCATTCCGAGGAAATTTATCAGAATTTATTGTGCTATTTTCTGTTTTCGAAATATTCTGCCACTCATGAATCCCGCCTAGTGATGCCCCATCACGTTATCGATAATCTCAACGATTCAATCCATATAGTCGATTCGTCCCACACGAGCGCCTGTGAAAAGACACGTCCTAACCCTGGACGCAATCCAAACTAATGTCTTTGAACAATGCAACACAATAATAAATCGATCATACTGACAATAGATGGGAAATGATTTTTGTGAAATGGAAAAAGATGTTTGATGTTAGTTTGTTTTTGTTTTTTTTTTTTTAGAAAATACAGGATGTTTGGAAAGTTTTTTAGCCGATTCAAAATTGGAATTATTAATCTTACTTTCGTTTGTCCTTTATGTTAAGTATTTGTGAAAATAATTTTTTTTTTTTTAATTATTAGGTTTTTTTTTGTTTTATTTAATCAGATGTTTAAATTATATCTTATGAAACAAATATTCAATTTCGAACTTTATTTAAGTATTTGAAATAATATTTTGGATATTATATTGATAACGAATAATAACTGAGCAATTTAAAAATAACAGTAATAACAATTGACAACGCACATCAGTAACCACAAATGAATATGATCTTCAAAAATATATAACAAAATCCTACTAAAAATATATAACAAAATTCTACTACAAAAACGTCAACTAAACCAAAAGATGCGTTTTTCTACGTCCTGTATGTGAAAAATTTAAGCCCCCTTATCACATAACAAGTGTTGGGGCGTACTATACTGTTATTGATGGGGTTCAGATTTTCAGGCAGATATCGTTTGTAATATTTTTTGCATCGCATTCAGACAGGACATTGCGGTACAGTTGAGGTGACAAGTGGATTGGTCATATGTGTATTTTAAGGAAAATTAATTCAAACATGTTTAATTACTATGTCACACTTTATACAACTTTATAAACTAATTCTTCACACCCCTATAAAATATGGAGGGTCCATCATCTTCGCTTTTGGACTTCTTCAGCTCTCACCAAGTTAAGTGGCTCACTAACCTCTGGCGTCTTCTTGCTGGACCTCGTGTCTTTAACTAACTAACTAATACCGCCATTGCGAGTTATTTATTTATTTTATAACTAGATAGAACAAGAACAATAAAAAGTACAAATTTCTTGTAACTGTGTAAATTCTGTGCAATAAAGATATTAATACATAGTTTGTTTGTAATATCTTTATATTATATATATAAAGATATTACATTTTTATTTCATGTCATTTATATATATAATATAAAGATATTACAAACAAACTATGTATTAATATCTTTATTGCACATGTCCTCTTAAACATTGTGAAACTAGTCCTATTAAAAGCTGTAGTTATTTTATGGAATTTTAAATTATCACTAATTACGTGCCGTGTAGTTCCCGGCACCAATACAAAAAAGAATAGGACCACTCCATCTCTTTTCCGTGGATGTCGTAAAAGGCGACTAAGCGATAGACTTACAAACTTGGGATTCTTTTTTAGGCGATGGGCTAGCAACCTGTCACTGTTTGAATCTCAATTCTATCATTAAGCCAAACAGCTGTACGTGGCCATTCGCCTTTTCAGGACTGTTGGCTCTGTCTACCCCGCAAGGGATATAGACGTGACAATATGTATGTATGTATGCACGTTTTACCTTAACGTTGCATTAATAAGATCTTGAGTTGTGTCGGCTGTATGATAAGAGTTTTCTTCACAAATGTACCCGATCGCCGTCATGGTCCACTAAGAAGGGTTGCCTTCGAAACTGTTCTAAGTGCATCTTACCCTTAAGATTTATCTCCCTTTTTGGCAGCTCATTTTTCTAGCGCGTCACCGCATTACGCGTGAAGTCTAATGGTTATTCTTTTTTTGCATACAATTTTCATTTATAATGCTTTTGACAGGTTAAATAAAGATATGTTTTCGCTTGATGACGATGATAAAAAAAAATTTATATCTCGTCTCATGGGTCTATTGGAAGAGATTTTTATTGAATTAGTAACACCTTTGTACTAGAATTACTGTATTAAATGCTCATGTATGTAATTGTGTACATAAATAAATAAAAAAATTATAGCTTTATTTGATTGTTTTAATTTATTTGTCATGGATGTCGTAAAAGGTGACAAAGGGATATGCTTATGAACTAGGGCTTCTTCTTTTAGGCGATGGTCCAGCAACCTGTCACTACTTGAATCAATTTCATCTTTAAGCCGAACAGCTGAGGCCATTCAGTCAATTTTCAAGACTATTAGCTCTGTCTACCCCGCAACGTACATAGACGTGATAAAATGTATGTACAATTAACACATGCCTTCTCCCATTGCTCAGCTACAATTTACAAAGCAACACAGTTCGTTGCTCTCAGAGTTTAACCGACTGCCGTTACGGAGGTGTGCCCGTTTATCACGCTAAATATCCAACGGGAACTGTATTCATTTGCCTGCAGTGATGCTATTAATCAGGCACAGTCGAGCTTCTGTTTTGTTTGACTGTACGTTGTTAGATTCGGAAGTGATGATTAGAAATATTGGATACGGCATTTTAATTATAATCGTGATTGTTTAATTTGCCGTGTGGTTCTCGGCACCGATAAAAAAAATAATACCTCTCCGTCGCTTTTCTATGGATATCGTAAAAGGCGGCTAAGGGATAGGCAAACTTGGGATTCTTCTTTAAGCTGTTCGGTTAGAAACCTGTCTCTATTTGGATCTCAATTCTATCATTAAGCCTAACATGGCTCATCAGTCTTTCAAGATTGCTGGCTCTGTCTACCCGGCAGGGGATATAAACTGAGTGATTACCGCTCAATGCTGATATGCTACTGTAATGTAATGTACACGGTGACGCATTATTTCAATTATTAAGACGCTATCTCTTAGTTGTGTTTATGAGACTGTTAAGGTGTAGATTGACTGATATACTGCTATGAAGAAAGGAGATAGTTAATCCTTTTAATAAATGCACAACTATGGAGTCTGAATAACTAACTATGGAGTAGAAGTAGTCTGCTGGCATCGGGACAATAGATAGATGTAGTCCCTGCTTTCTACAGAAAACAAATGTATTTAATGAACCTATATATAACACTCGTAATTTGTACTGTATAAATTATTACTTTTCAATTTTTTACGTGTGCAACTGTGCATGTTTAGAAATCATTATTATAATCGAAATTATTCTAAATTATCACATCTCAAATAAAATTAAATAAAACTGAAAGATAAACATAAAAAAAATACTATCTCACTACAAATATATAATTTGTAGTGAGATAGTATTTTTTTTAGCTTCA
Source organism: Amyelois transitella (assembly GCF_032362555.1). NCBI lineage: Eukaryota > Metazoa > Arthropoda > Insecta > Lepidoptera > Pyralidae > Amyelois > Amyelois transitella. Next base: position 12,062,620 of record NC_083509.1, read on the forward strand.
CAATTTAACCACTGAATCAACTAAGTACATTCTTACTTTTAATGAAGTAGGTTGAAAATTATTCTCGAACGTATACCACATCCAACCTTTCGCGCATCAATGTGGTGTTAGCACGGGGCACCGTGATAAGAGCAATGCACACAGACCGAGTGACCGGCCCATAGTCTGAGTGATTACCGGTCGATACTGACACGCTGCTGTAATCTAATGGTACAAGGTGATGGATTACTTCAGATATTAAGACGCTGTCTGTTTGTTGTGTTTAAGGCGTAGATTAGCTAAATTTTAGGTGTCATTGCTAGTTATTATAAAGAAAAAACATACTTAATCATTTTATCAACGTAAGTTTAAAGTATGAAAAATTTAGAAAGCAAAAGAATGCAAGCATTTTTGTAAGAGGAAACATATATTCTCTCCTTACTTGTCCAAGTAATGCACACAGACCGAGTGACCGGCCCATAGTCTGAGTGATTACCGCTCGATACTGACACGCTGCTGTAATCTAATGGCACAAGGTGATGGATTACTTCAGATATTAAGACGCTGTCTGTTTGTTGTGTTTAATGCGTAGATTAGCTGAATTCTTAAGGTATTGAATGAATGAATGAATGAAATGAATTATAATGAACCTAAGTTTAACATACATACATATGGTCACGTCAATAGTGACAGGTTGGTAACCCATCGCCTAAAAAGGAATCCAACAGTCTTGAAAAGACTGATAGGCCACATTGAGCTAATTAAAATCCGTTAAGAATAACACGTTAAAGTACGAGTACGTCAACCAATGTTGTTAAACCATACGTTTTGACAATTATTAAGCGATATATAGTATCCTATAGTAATGAATAAAAATTTTGAATTTGAATTTTGAAGTACATACACACATACATATGGTCACGTCTATATGCCTTGCGGGGTAGACAGAGCCAACTGTCTTGAAAAGACTGAACGGCCACGTTCAGCTATTTAGCTTAGGTAATGATAGAATTGAGACTCAAATAGTGACAGGTTGGTAACCCATCGCCTAAAAAAGAATCCCAAGTTTGTAAAGCCTTCCTTAGTCGCCTTTTACGACATCCAAGGGATAGAGATGGAGTGGTCCTATTCTTTTTTGTATTGGTGCCGGGAACCACACGGCACGTTAAAGTAGCTTACGATATATAACATACAAGGGAAATGAGCCGGAATTCTCTCAGTAGCTCAGTTACAAAACATGTAAGGGATCTTGGGGATCCATCAGCCGGGATTTGAATAAACCCCTCGTCGCACGATCCCGTATTAACTCACTGGCCTTTTGCACCCATAGGTGGGTCTTACACACAAATATATGTAACTATTCGTATCACTAGACACATACATCCCAACTTATCCAATCCGAATTAATATTTATACCTCTTAACGGGATATCTACTGAATTACATACATACATATAATGAAAGATAGACAAATAGCGACTAGTTGCTAGCCCATCGCCTAAAAAAAGAATCCCAAGTTTATAAGCCTATCCCTTAGTCGCCTTTTACGACATCCATAGGAAAGAGGTGGTAAAGTGCCAGTAATTACATACTTAAAATACACTTTCAGCGGTCGCGATTTTCTATTGGTACTAATTAAATAAATAAATATATTTGTGACAAATTACATTGTTGTACATTTTACGTGCATAAAGTTTAAATAAATAAATAAAACTTAAACAGATTGAGTTAGCCGCGAACTGTTTTAAGTAATTCACTTAACGTTTCAAAATAATCCATCCATCGACTTAAGTAACCATCATCTTACGCATATACATACATTATAAGTTTGAATATCGTCGACCACAATTGCAAATTCCCATCCCTATTCAAATCCCTACGACACGACACGTCGCAACGGCTAAATAGTAAGGATTACAGCGAAACGCCATCAGTGAAGAAACCAAGCGGCAAATCTTTACCAACTAGTGATGGGCTTACTGTCGATGATGTTCTTATCGATTATTTATTTGGTTTGTTTACTTGTGTTAATTCCTGTGTAATAAAGGTATTTGTTTTACCTTTATTACACACGAATTTACACAGTTACAAGAAATAGTACATAGTTATAAAATAATGTGCCGTGTGGTTTCCGACACCAATAATAAATAATTGGACCACTCCATCTCATTCCCATGGATGTCGTAAACCTGTCACTATTCGAATCTCAATTCTATCATAAAGCCAAACAGCTAAACGTGACCTATAAGTATTTTCAAGACTGTTGGCTCTGTGTACCCCGCATGGGATGTAGACGTGATTATGTGTATGTATATAAATAATGAGCTACGTTAGCCTTAATGATAAAATTGAGATTCAAATAGTGACAGGTAGCTAGCCCATCGCCTATAAGATGAATCCCAAGTTTATAAACCTATCCTATTTATAACAAATGTATATAGGAAAATGATATTTATCGACATCGATATTTGCGTGTCACATCTTTAAAAACAGTATCCGTTCGGGGTTAGTGCGACACGGTTGTCGAGTTTGATATTTTGCAAACAATTTACGACACTATGTCCGCCCATACAAATCAGCTGATTTCATGGATATCAACATGATTTGTTTAAAATTGAAATGCATAGACCAATAGAAAAAGAGGACCACTCCATCTCTTTCTCCCATGAATGTAAACAACCTACCGTGTTGAGAAAATCTCTCATATAAGATTTAGGAAAGTAATTTTTAATGATGATTGAAAGTGAATTGAATTAAGTAAGTAACGGAGGTCAGACTTGAGTTACATTTTGTAAACTGTTACTGACCTACATTTTTATCGTGATTACGTTATAGTTTAAATTTATTTAATTTTGGTTTATTTTTAAGGGTTAAAAGGTTAAACCTAAAAGATATACATTTAGTAAATACTTATTAGGTACTTGTTTTGGGATTTCCCTATCTAATTTAATACAAGTAAATATAACCCTACGACGACTTGACATAAAAATCTTTAGGTATCATTTCCGCACGTCATGTGATATCTAGGTACTATTACAATTCTAGCAACTTCTCACCTTGTTAAAGTTACGAACGAAATCAGATCTGACTCAAATCTGAATTGATTTATAATAAGCTCAGTATTTTACGCCATGAAATCCTGTGCAATACAGGCTGGCATCAGCGCTGGCCAATTACCTAAAAGATATACCGCCGGCGATGCGGCAAAGATTATTTAAGACAGAATAATACCAGAAATAAACAAGCTTTTCAGATAGCCTCTGTGGCGCAGCGGTAGTGCGCTTGTATGTGGCACCTCAGGTCCCGGGTTCGAATCCGGGCCAGGGCACAATGAGAAGAAAAATTTCTCTGATTATCCCCGGGTCTTGGATGTTTATCCTATATAACTATAGATTTTTAAATATAGTATCGTTGAGTTATTATCTCGTAACACACGTTAAACTTCAAGACGAATTAATTTAATTTGTGTACCTAATCTGACGCGTCTATATTAATTTTATTTATAAAATTAAAACCCTTGTTATTTTGTATAAATAAAAACGATAGAAATGGCAGAAACGAAGAGTTTCTGCCATTTCTAGAGATTTCTGCGAGAGCAATCTTATTTTCTAGCGCCTATCATAAGTACTAATATTAGGAATGCGAAAGTTTGTAAGATTGTGTCGATGTGATTATTAATCTTTTACGCAAAATCCGCTGGATGTATTTTAATGAAGTTTAGCAGACGAATATAATAAAACCTGGAATTACATATAAATAAAATATACTTTTTATCTCGAAATTCCCATGGCAGCAAAACCCCAGGGAATAGTTAGTCATATTTCTGTATTGATAAAATAAAAAATACGGCTATTAAGTTTGGTATCCTGGAAAAGGTCAGGTCAAGAGTACCCGAAACCGCCGAGCTTGCATGAAGAGAGTTATGAACGTGGATGAAGGGAAAAAAGCATGCAGAGATTGTAGCAAGTAAAAAGATAAAGTCTCTGCCTGCTCCTCCGGGAAAAACGCGTAATTTTATGGATGTTATTATGATATTAATTTTTCACCACTTTCGTCATCATATTTTCTAGAGTGAAAGAGCCATTGATTGCAAGTAAATTTCCCACATTTACTATTTGTCTCTCAGAGGCTATGCTAAAATAGGTATGTTTTTTCAGAAAAAAATAGCGATATTTATTCGCATTGCATAGTTCGTTACGACCAACCCACGCTGCGTCGGCTAGTGAACGAGACAGTGTGATTGGTTCACAGACTATTGTTAAATTAACGATTATAACATTGCTTTATTTGTTGACTTCATAACTACTTCACTTCTAGAGCTATGCACGAATTTTATTAAAAAGAAAGAAAATAATCTTAATTTCAGTGCCGTGTGGTTTTCGGCATTTTAAAATTGAACCAGTCCATGTTTATCCCATGGATGTCGTATAAGGCGACCAAGGGATAGGCTTATAAACTTGGGATTTCCCTTGTAGGGATGAACTAGCATCCTGTGACTATTTGAATCTGAATTCCATCATAAAGTCACAAACAATTGAACATGGCCTTTCAGTATTTTCAAGACTGGTGGCTCTGTATACCCCGCAATGCATATAAACATGACTATAAGTACGAGTATGTATGTGTATGTATGTTTAAATAATTCTTTTAAATGTGCACGAGTGAAGTCAATGACAAAATCTAGAAGAGATATAAAGATATGAACTACACTTATTTATCTATACTAATTTTATGAAGCTGAAGAGTTTGTTTGTTTGAACGCGCTAATCTCAGGAACTACTGGTTCTATAAGGAGCGAAGAAATAATGGAGAATGTGAAAATAATCGGGGAAAATTATTCATCTTTGAGGGCTTCAATGATGCCCAAAATAACTATTCCACGCGGACAAAGTCGCGGGCATAGCTAGTAATATAATATTAAAAGACACGACTTGTACTTGAGTTAGCAACAACTTGAACTCTTACTATAACTTTCTTTGTAAGTCGTAATTATGGCGTGTGACAATCAATGTTTATAATTCTTCTTTTGTTGCGATTTTCCACGTCTTTGATATGCATTCCCATTTTTTTATACTAGCTGTGCCCGCGACTTCGTCCGCGTGGAGTAGTTATTTTGGATATCATTGAAGCCCTCAAGGATGAATAATTTTCCCCGTTTTTTTTTCATACACTGGTTCATTCATTTATTTACAAAAATCGTAATTCAAAGAGTTTATAGTTAGACGGCCTCTGTGGCGTAGCGGTAATACGCTTGTCTGTGACACCGGAGGTCCCGGGTTCGAATCCCGATCAGGGCATGATGAGGCAATCGAACTTTCTCTGATTGGTCTAAGTCTTGGAAATTTATGTATATAAGTATTATAAAATATTGTGTCACTGAGTTAGTATCTCGTAACTCAAGTCCCGAATTAACTTCGGAACTAACACAATGTTTGTCCTGAAAACCTTTGTCCTGAAAATTTGTGGTGAAACCTGCACATTCATGCAACATAACACGATCCAATACGGGTTAGGTTTACCTGCAAAGGTTGCGGAGGTCAGACGGGAGTCGCTTCGCGTAAAACCTGACTCACACAATCCAGGATCCATGGTCAAAGGCATACCCCGGGCTCCTCTCCAGAGTGGTGAGGATGCAACCAGTGAAGCATTACCTTTTTGTAAAAACCGGAAAATAATTAAAATAAAATAAGAGATGATATAATGCATAACTTTCATTATAGAAATGTATTTTTTCACTAGAAAAATGCATCAAGAATTTTTCGTTTAATTTAGTACCATAGATACCTACAATACCATACCATATTATACCATACCATATCATACCATACCATACCATATATACCATAGATACCTATAACATCCCCTACATCGTACACATACACAGACAACGTACATAAATAGACATGTGCATTTCATTTTTGATTTAACACAAAATTACGCCCCCGCTAAGCCGGGCTTTCGAACCGCGCAATTGGAGAAATCTTCCTTTATTGGACGAACAAACAAGTCAAATACACAAAACAATTGTCTAGCGACGACTTAGCGAAAAAACTCACGTTGGGAGGTGTGAAATTGATTGTAGTGTGTGATGGTTCCGTATGATTTTCTGTTATTATTTGATGTAATAAGTGCCGTGTGGTTCCTGGGGTCAATAGAAGAAGGACAAAGACTACTCTATATCGCTCCCGTGGCTGTCGTAAAAGGCGACTAAAAGATAGGGATAGATAGGTACCTGTCACTATTTGAATCTATTTTATCATTAAACCAAACAGTTGATCGTGGCCATTTTGTCTATTCTAGACTGTCGGCTCTGTCTACTCCGCAACGGATATAAAGACGTGATTATATATATGTATTTATATTTTAATGCTGTGTGTCCAAAACAGAACACAATTGAAGTACTTGAAGGAGGTTTATATCAAATATAAAAAAAAAACAAAGAATAAGAATATAAAGAAGCTTTCTAAAATGTGGTCTTCTATTCTAGAGATATTTTCTATTCTATTGTACATACATACATAAAATCTATTGTCCCTATCTATACTGTATTAGTGATAAATGCGTTGATATATTCTGCCTTTCGCTCCTCGTGACGTGATCATAGTTCCTTCGATTGAATGCCCAGAGGCGAATTTTATTTCCTATTTACTATATCCTTTTGTTGTCCCATATTGGTTTAAAATGGATAACATACATACATATGGTCGCGTCTATATCTCTTGCGGGGTAGACAGAGCCAACAGTCTTAAAAAGACTGAATGGCCACGTTCAGCTATTTGGCTTAATGATAGAATTGAGATTAAAATAGTGACAGGTTGCTAACCCATCGCCTAAAAAAGAATCCCAAGTTTGTAAGCCTATCCCTTAGTCGCCTTTTACGACATCCGTGGGAAAGAGATGGAGTGGTCCTATTCTTTTTTGTTAAAATGGATAACATAAGTCATGAAATCAAGCTTGATCGGACTTGATTTAATAAAATACATTTAAATTTTTCAATTTATATTGATAATAAAAAAACAAAAATGAATGAATAAGTTAATTCCATAATTACAACTTACCTATTTTAAATAAGGAACTTAAAAGTCGATAACTTAAAAGTTAATCAATAAACTTTCGAACAATATTTATTCGAAATTTCCACAATAATTTATTTATAACTTTCGTTTTTCAACGTTTAATTCTCACCTGAAAATTTTTTTTCATCGTAATCCGTTCAGGTTTTTCCACCGCGGTCCCCCAAAAAGGGAACGTCACATTTCCCAAAACCCCCTAATTCCCGGCCGCCGCACGTACAGGCAAACCCAATAGATCATTATTATCATTTGCGATATTTCCTATTCCTGCTTCGACGAAATGTTGACAATTTGCTTTATTTTCCTCAAGCCAGACGTCTTGTTACAATATATATACCAAAAAGCCAATTTAACTGTTATATTTAACTTTAAAACTATATAATAACTTTATTGCCGTGTGGTTCCCGGCACCAATAGAAAAATGAATAAGGCCACTCCATCTCTTTCCCATGGATGTTAAACGTGGCCTATCAGTCTTTTCAAGACTGTTGGCTCTGTCTACCCCGTAAGGGATATAGACGTGATTATATGAATGAATGAATTATTACTTTATTAACGAAAATACGATAATAATCTGAAACAAAAACTATTTAATATTAAACTAAGAAAATTTTTGTTTATCATAAAACTATCTGGTCTGTTGTACGCTATCCCGCGACTTCGTCAGCGTAGAACCAGTAACATCATTTTAATGTTTCGGAGTCAAATGTCAGAAAAAAGAACCATGATTATCTTACAAACTTTCCATATTGGAACAAAATTGTTCTATAACTACATGCACACTAAATTTCTAAAAATTTTGGTCTAATTTTTTTTTTTTTAAACTCCCTTTTCTGTTATCGTTAAAAAAATGAGTAGTTGAAATTTAAATCAGTTAGTAGATACAACGGCCATTTAACTCACCGTTTAGAAACAGAATCAAAATTAAGTCCAACGATTCACTTAAAATATAGAATGTCTAATATTATCATAGCACTCGTGCTACTTATACATGTTGGAGTATTTTCACATTGGCCGAGTGAATTGTGCGAGCTTAAAGGCGAGTAGGGAAAATTCCACCTTTTACAACTTATAACATGTATCTTTCACATATAGTGCACTTTTAATATGTTGAAAAGAAAAAAACAAGTGGTGTTTGCCTTTAATGATTTACAAATAAGAGAGCAAATTATTTATATAATAGATTAAGGAAACTTAACAATTACATACTATATATAATTCATATATAATTTTGAGATTTTTAAACTTTGCTTTTGATTATTTTTAAATTTAGAAACCCGTCAAGCCATTTCGCGTTTGAGAAATACCGTTAAAACTAACTTTTTTCAGTCAAGTAAAAATAAGTCTTGATCCGTTTGAAAATTTCCTCTTGCAAATACTCGACCAATGTAAGCGGCTTTTATTAGTATAGTCGAGGAGCTAATTGCAATCCATCCCCGCATTTTCATTCAGTGTAAACATTTACACTGCGCCGTACCATACTTAGCTTTAAAAGTCTAATTTTATTGAAATCCGACTGGATTATTTACTTATTCTAATATTGATTGAGATTTGTGATTTCAAATTATAATAAGTGGTTAGATACACATTTCGAGTGTCCATTAAATTGATTGGGCGACAATTTTAAATGGACGATTACATACCTTACAGCTATCTTCTTCGCTATGACAAACTGAAACAAATAACATAGAAGTTTATTAATCAAATTGGACGTTTTAAATAGGAATTTGCAAAGTATATTTTGGGTTCAATGTAAGTACCTGCAATACAACTTAACAGAAAAGTTTTATAATAATTATTAGTCAATTTATATAATAACGATAAAGGTGCCACAACATTTTCGTCGAACTGGTTATGAAAGATTCGTAGGTATATGAGTATTAGCTACATGTTTTTTCAAAATGTTTACATGAAGTATCGAGTATTATGGCTTAAATGGTAACATGTTTCTTTAAAGTGACATAGTGTGTGGCCTTACACATTCGTTCCATAAATTGCTATAATTTTCCACGTTATATTCCTCTTGTAAGATTATTGAAAAAGAAATAACCTATCAAGAACTGCGAGGATAAGTCAGTCAGTCATACCATTATCACGACAGCTATACAGAAACTTGATATTCATGTGGCGTTAAATCCTGTCTAGATTGTTTAAACAATGCAACACAAAAATGTTTTTAAGGCAGATTTCAAAACTTTTTAATGTACGATTCAATTCACACAAAGAGCTTCCAGTAAGATGAAAAGATCAAAGTATTCTAAATTTCAAATTGCAAGGTCCCTTTACGAGTAGTCCAAAAATGTAAAATTCAAACACGATATAAATCCTAAATGCAGTACATCAAAAGTTGAGCAGTTTTCCGATATACGAATTAGAGTTACCTGGATAGTTTGGTATGCAGGCCCCGCAAGATCCCGGATTGTCAAAGCTTTGTAGCGTGCCTGGTGCATGTCGTTTGTTTTTCAACTCTTAAAGTACTTTAGGAAATTCAGATTCGGGATTTTGGAAACGACTTGGCTGCAGGTTGTTGCTTGGGGATTAAATATACTTAATATTAAACATATATACATATCATCACGTCTATATCCCTTGCCGGGTAGGCAGAGCCAACAGTCTTGTAAAGACCGATAGGCCACGTTCAGCTATTTGGCTTTCAGATAGAATTGAGATTCAAATAGTGACAGGTTGCTAGCCCATCGCCAAAAAAAGGAATCCCAAGTATGTAAGCCTATCCCTTAGTCGCCTTTTACGACATCCATGGGAAAGAGATGGAGTGGTCCTATTCTTTTTTGTATTGGTGCCGGGAACCACACGGCACTTAATATTAAATGTATATATATTTCCTTATCTTTCTCATGGGTGTCGCTAAATGAGACTAAAAGAAGGTTAATACACTTGGGACTCTTCTTGTAGGATATGGGCCAGCAACCTGTCACTGTTTGACACTCAATTCCATGACCAAGGGATTTAGATGTGAGTATTTGTATGTGATATTAAATGTTATACGTACTCCTAAGTTCTCGAATACCTCTTGACGGATAAACTTAAGTGTGATGTATTGTTAGAATTAATGTTTTAGTGTCAATATAAATATTTTTTTAACCTATTCATTAAAATAAAAAGGTAATTATCTTCTTCTTCTTTTTGCTCGCTCTGAGAATTTTTAAGTAATTTTATGTTGCATACATACTCGTACATTGAGTACAAAAATTTGTATACTAAACTTAATTGTTTTGACTCATGTAAACAGCTCATTGAATAGGTATACATTTTGTATAACTTTGTAGTGGACTAAATAAAATATTATTGCTATTATTGAAAAATAAAACTCATCCATTACCTCGTGCAAAAAACTATGCAGTATTGTCAATTCATTCCAAAGAAACACAAAACAATTTTAATTTAGATAAAGTAACCGATAGAAAGCATTCGATTCCGCCGATACCGCGCCCGGATCCTTTGAACCATCAAAACTTGTATCTTTCGCTCACCTTTTTACTCCAACAGCCGAGATGGGCACAATGAAACTTACTAGTTCCCAGTTCAAACAGTAAGTTAGACAAAAGAGGTGGAATCAGAAGGAGTTTCCCAGGGAGGTATCTTAGGCCCTGCACTGTTCGAATTGTTCAAAGTTTCCCACTTTCACGTTTCCTTTTATCCGTCCCAAAGTATTTCTGTTAAATTATTTTTTCTTTCTTTTTGTGCTTTATGATGCGTGTGTGCGATCGAGACCTTTACTTTCTAACTTTTTACAGATTTACTACACTAAGGTGAAGTTTAATTTATTGCTTTGCAAAGTGAGTTCACGCGTGATGTCCGTTGTATGTGCAATGTAAACTGAGCTTACATTTAAATCGAAGTGATTTGTCTCTATTCAGCGAGAAAGTAAATAAATCTCTGGCAGTTTAAAACTTTCTCGACTGTAAAGATGCAACGTCTCTTAAATTTTGTTTTATGTTGTATGTAAATCAATGTTAGCGATTTTGTTTCAGTTTGTTATTTAAATGTACTATATTTATTAACACGTATTTCCTTATAATTAATGGGAATTTAAAACAAAGATACATTATACATTTTGATTTTATGTTTACTGTTTGTAAACCTATATAGAACATAAAAAAATCTCAGATCTTCCATAACTTTGCGGTCGTAGTGTTTATTCTGTCAGTTAGTCGTATCAATAAAACATACTTTTATTTGTGTAAAAACAGTTACGTCGATGTTATATTTTGTGCCCTGGTTCCTACCTATAGGCGTACAAATATGTCAACGTTATTTCTATTTTAAAAGAAATATATCTGATATCTTAAGTTCGCTATACCACAATAATACCACCATGAAGCACCGTTTATCGTTAAAGAAGATAACAGCGCGGAAAGCATCAATATTAATTTTGCTCTCAGCGCCGTGAAGCGCTTGGCTGAAGCCTCCTTCGTTCAATATTGTTTCGTTGGCACCAGTAATTAATGAAAAACCGACAATAAGAAAATTTTACCACTCCAAGTATAGTGTTTCTTACAGAATTCGTTCAGAAATATATTCGTTATAACTGATGTAAATGTATGATTTTTTAAATTTGATATATCCTAAGCATATACCTAAGCATAGACCTTTCCACTTATTAACTTAGCAAAGACTACAATTATTCTCAATTTTATATATTTAAGTAATTTTTAAGGTATGACTCATGAATAAACCAATTGTAAAAAAAAAATATTAATGTCATTGCGTTAAAAACTCACGCAATCTGAAAGTGTACATTAAAATTTGAACGGTACTGAACCGCGTAGGTATATAATGAAATCTCGTTTCGCCCAAAACAATACTAAAAGTCGATCGTGGTTGCAGCGAATTGCCGAAATTGGGAACTTCTGAACTATCTTGCGGGAGATTCTTAAATTGCCACCCTCGCCTTTGTAGCAATTAATACACGGTTGGATGGGCTTGCGCGGAACTTTGCGAGGTGATGTTATGAGTGAGTCTTACAATCGTTTTTGAATAATGAAATCCTAATGGATGGTACAATTGATTTTGTTCAAGTGTTTGTGACTGTGATTCATTTTGTTGATCATAAAAATATTAATGTATGGTATCTAACCATATCAGACACGACCACATTAAGGACAAAATTTCAACTTTATTTTTTCAATTTGATATCTGAAAATCAGAACACTCGACATATCAGTGACTATCTTTCCAATTGCTATGATTCCAGTATACTTTCACCTACTCTCATAACTCTCTTCATGCAACATACATACATAAAGTCACATCTATATCCCTTGTTAGGTAGACAGAGCCAACAGTCTCGAAATCACTGAATGGCCAAGTTCAGCTGTATTACTTTATGATGGAATTGAAATTCAAATAGTGACAGGTGCAAGCCCATAGCTTACAGACATCCCAAGTTTACAAGCCTATCTCTTTAATAGCCTTTTAAGACATCCATGGAAAAGATATGGAGTGACTTTTCTAAATTTAATGAAATCACACGGAACCTTCATGCAAGGTTTTAGTTTAAGGGGATATTTCGTAGGTACTTGATTATGCTTAGTTCGTCTGTAGGCCTTCCCTTGACAACGCCCAATCTTTTTTAATTTTTAGCCTTATTGACAGAAACTTCTCATTTTATTTCGTTCTATGATTTGGTTTAAAGTAATTCGCATTAAATAAAAATACTAATAAGTAGTAATACCTGGAAATTGTTTTTCGTAATCCAGAAAGTTTGTTAATTATTCCCAATCCCTGTCCAATATCTTAATTAAAAGATACCGGTTTGACAATGATCACGATTCTGAAGAAACCCACTATCTCACGAGGGTTCAATACAATTAATTAAGGTTTACTTTTGTGTCTGTTTGAGCGCCGGTTATCGGGAACCTATTGAGGGGGAATCATCTGACGATTATAGTTTAGATTAAGCTGATGACGTATCAGAAAATAATATATTCTTATAGGCGACTAAGGGAATACGCACATTCTTCTAATGCAAGCTTAATCAAGCTGGTTTAATAGAGAAGAAAAAATTTTGTGTGCTCGCTGCTTTGTTTCGTAAACTGTCAATATTTGAATCTCAATTCGTGGTCATTTTGAAGAAAATGCTGCAGTGCAGTTTATTACAGTTTCTTCTGCACTAACGCTTTGGAAGCGGCAACTTAGTTTTAAGTAATTTATTTAACGTCAACCATTGTTGTGAAACCAAAAGATATGACAATTATCAAGTTGTGTATTTGTGTGTGTCCTATAATAATGAAGTTGAAATTTGGTCTGTTCAATACTGTTGACTTTGTCTACCCGGCAAGGGATATAGACGTGATTATATGTATGTAATCTATTGAAAGGTCCCATAAGGCCCTGAATGCACAGGAAGCCATTATCCTTTCAAAGTACCCTAAACGGGAACATAAAGAACTATCGGAGACATAACTTGCACAAAGCCCGCTCAAAAATACTTGCGCCGATACGCATCGGGTTCGAATCCCGGATCGCCTCGGTTCAGATAAGAGAATGTTTGAAATTGCATTTGTTTATATGGACTAGTTTATCCAGCGTCTTTGTTATGCGTATGATGACATACATACATACATGAAAAGTTGAGAGATAGAGGCGTGATTTATATATGTATGTTTGTATATTATAGCTCTTAACTTCCGTGGATCAAAAAAACATGTTCCGATCAAATCTGCACATAAATGATATTTAAAAAAACAATGAATAAAAACCATGGGAAGTTGACAATAACTCTTCATAATCCCAGCCGGATTTATGGAGTGCATGCTCCATCGACAGGGGCGGGGGGACTTATTTTTTTTATTATTTGTCTTGAATTTCATTCGGAGATTCAGGGTTTGGGGTTCAGCGGGTACAGATGTCGGGTGGTGACGGCTGGTACGAAATATTGTAAATTCAATAAAGGTGCAGGAGATAAATTTGGCTTTTTAATGTTACAATCTTCTGAGAATTATGTCGAAAATTCTACTTTCATATTGAAAAAAAAAAAAGAAACATATTGACAGACAATTGTGCCGTTTGGTTCCCAGTATCATTTGTAAAAGTAATATGACTACTCCATCCCTTTCCCATGATTGTCGTAAAAAGCGACTAAGGGGTAGACTTATAAACTTGGGATCCCTCTATGAGGCGATGGGTTAGCAACCTGTCACTGCTTGAATCTCAATTCTATCATTAAGCCAAACAGCTGAACGTGGCCTTTCAGTCTTTTGATTACTGTTGGCTCTGTCTACCCCGCAGGGGTATAAGACTATCTTTCTCTCATCATAGCTTGTTGAAATGTACATTTGTTGGTGTTCTTCATTTAATAAAGACGTAAAATAAAATATTTTCCTACTGATAAACCTTCCCACTGAGATGACTTCATACTTTTTTGTTTTACATACATACATACATAAACTCACGCCTCTTTCCCGGAGGGGTAGGCAGAGACTACCTCTTTCCACTTGCCACGATCCCTGCATACTTCCTTTGCTTCATCCACATTCATAACTCTCTTCATGCAAGCTCGGCGGTTTCGGGCACTTTTGACCTGACCCTTCACCAGGACGTCCTTAATTTGATCAAGATATGTTCGTCTAGGTCTTCCTACCCCGACCTTTCCCTCCACACTCTCCTTGTATATCTGCTTAGTCAACCTGTTTTCATTCATCCTCTCCACATGACCGAACCATCTCAACATACCCTTTTCTATTCCTGTAACTACATCTTCTTTCACATCACAACATTCCCTTATCACGCTGTTCCTTATCCGGTCACTCAATTTCACACCCAACATACTCCTTAACGCTCTCATTTCCACTGCATTTATTCTGCTTTCGTGCTTCTTTTGCCATACCCAACTTTCACTCCCATACATTAATGTCGGGACCAACACGCCCCTGTGCACAGCCAGTCGAGCCTTTTTGGATAGTTTCTGACTGCTCATAAAGGCATGCAAAGCTCCATTCACCATGTTCCCCGCGTTCACTCTCCTTTCAATATCACTATCACACTTGCCATCTGATGTAAACTTTGATCCTAGATATACAAACTCTTTCACTTGCTCAACTTTTTCTCCTCCAATCAAAATATTACATGCTGTCATTTCTTTCTCCATTTCAAAAACCAGTGTTTTAGTTTTACTTACGTTCACTTTCATTCCTTTCTCTTTTAAAGCTTCATGCATACAGTTTACCATCTCCTGTAACTCCTCCGCTGATGACGCCAGTATAACCTGATCGTCGGCATAGAGCAGACATTTGACGAGTAATTCATTCATCCTTAATCCACTTTCAGACTCTTTCAAATCTGTCAAACAACTATCCATAAATAGGTTGAACAGCCACGGTGACGCAACACATCCCTGCCTAACACCTTTCTCAATCTTAAACCACTCAGTGTGCGCTCCGTTTATCCTGACACAAGCACTCGAATCCTCATATAAGGATTTCAGTGCTCGTATCAAGAGACTGCTCACCCCATGCATAGAAAGTGCTGACCACAATTCATTCCTCTCAACTCTGTCATAGGCCTTTTCCAAATCCACGAATGTGCAATAGACTTTTTGACTCTTGGCCAAAAACTTTTCGGCTATGCACCGCAAAGAAAAGACCTGATCAGTACATCCCATTCCCTTTCGAAATCCCGCTTGAGCATCCCATATTTTGTCATCAGTTTCATTCCTGACTCTATTAATCAATACCTTAGCATACAATTTGCCGACGACGCTAAGCAGGCTTATACCACGATAATTTTTGCAGTCCAGTTGTGACCCTTTTCCTTTGTAAAGTGGCACAATAACAGCCTTACACCAATCTTTTGGTACTCGGCCGCTTCTCCAACTCTTTCTTATTTTCTTCCTTTTTTTCAAATAAACTCTCAAAATAGTCCTTCCATATCTTTAGCACACATTCTTCTCCTTTCACAACGCTACCATCCTGGCATCTGATCCTAGTCAGCTCTCTGGTTATAGTTTTTCCTCGGGCTGACCTTACGGATTTCCAGAATACTTTCAGATTTGACTGAAAGTCTTCTGATAGCCTTTTATCAAAATCCTCTTTATACTCTTCTTTCTTTCTAATCACAGCTTTCTTAACCAAATCTTTCATTTTTTTATATTCCTTACGTGCTTCATTCACATCCTCATCTATAACCTCTTGCATTCTTAAGTTAGCTTTTGCTGCTAACAAATCCAGCCATGCTTTCTTCTTTAATCGCAAAAGTTCTTGCACATCTTTACTCATCCACGCATTTTTGTGATTTTTCCCTTTCCTTCTTCTACTTACACCACACACTTCAACAGCTACTTTCACAATTCTTTCTTTAATTTCCTTCCATCCATCTTCAATATTGCTCCTCTCATCTAAATCTTCAATTTCATCCTTCAGTCTATTAATATACTTCTTACCTACATCCATATCTTGCAAATTTTCTACTTTCACTCTTTCCAAAGCGCTGGTTTGCTCCCTTACCCTGTGCCGCCAGCGATTGAAGATACCCCTTATCCGGGATATCACCAGTAAATTGTCCGAGTCTTTTTTGTTTTATTTTTCTTAAAAAAGAAAGGTAATAAATACATACATTATGAACATTTACGACAATAAAATAATGAGGCCGTCTTAGAGGTTTTTACCCAAAAAAAACCGGAAGAAAAATAAAATCTACTACTGAACCCAAGCAACGAAACATCACCAAAATCCGAGCAGCGTTTTTTTCTTTGACACTGGACAAATTTATTTCGGAGGTATCGCTTATCGTCCATCTGATGGGGAATCTATGGCGGCGCCGGCTCCCATAAGACGGTTTAATGAACCGGAAAATTAGGGGTTTGGGCACTGACCACCCCGCTAGTCAATCTGACTTCCGAATTGGCACTGTAATGTTCGCATTGGTACTAAGAGGTTAGAGCTGTTGATGATTTTTATAGCGGTTTTTTGAAATTTTTGTATATATACATATAATCACGTCTATAAGTATCCCTTGTAGTAAGAGCCAACAGTCTTGAAAAGACTGATAGGCCACGTTCAGCTGTTAGGCTTAATGATAGAATTGAGATTCAAATAGTGACAGGTTGCTAGCCCATCGCCTAAAAGAAGAAACTCAAGTTTATAAGCCCATCCCTTAGTTGCTTTTTACGAAATCCATGGGAACAAGTTGGAGTGGTCCTATTCTTTTTTTAAACATTTTTTTTTTATTCTATCTGATTAGTATTATAATAAATAAATAAATAATGATCCAATGGGAATCAAACACACAATACAATGATAGAGGGAGATACTAGGTGGGCTTTTATTTTTCCCCATTGCACTATTTTAGCAGTAAAATTTCTATATAAAGTTAATGGCAATTTTGAGGCAATTTGGTCAATTTTCGGTTAGAATTGATTTGGGTAGGGGGGAGTGATGGAACTCATGGATATTTGCTAAAATTATATTAAGTCTCATCATTGCGTCTTCCCAGCATAACTCGCCGGCACTGTGGTTCGGGACTTTTTGCTCACTTGATATTATATATAATCATGTATATAAATGAATATAAATATATACATACTAGCTGTGCCCGCGACTCCGTCCGCGCGGAATAATTATTTTGGGCATCATTGAAGCCCTAAAGGGTGAATAATTTTCCATTATTTATTCGCTCCAAATAGTTGAAGTGTCAAAGTGATTTTACATAGCCTAAAGCCTTCCTCGATAAATTAGTCTATTCAACACAAAAATAATTTTTCAATTTGAATCAGTAGTTCCTGAGATTAGCGCGTTCAAACAAACAATCTTTTCCGCTTTATAATATTAGTATACATAGATATACGAGACAAATTACACAGATTGAGTTACCCTCGAAGTGAGTTCGAGACTTGTGTTACGAGATACTAACTCAACGATACTATAGATTCTTCATGTGTGCGATGGGCTAGCAACCTGTCACTATTTGAATCTCAATTTCATTATTAAGGCATACATCTGAACGTGACCTTTCTTTCTCGATACTATTGGCTCTGTCTTCCCCGTAAGGGATGTAGACGTGACTATTTGTATGTATGTGATTTAAAACATGACATAATACGGTAGTAGGAGACTGAAATTACTTAACTCGTATCGATAAAATCAGATATAAATATACTATAGGCATCAATGTGAGAAAGTTACAAATCGACTTACGTAAAGATGCTGAAGTGTGGTTTGTACCGCCGCTTCTTCTATACTTGTAAACTACTTTGGAAGCGATAGAAGTTATGATCCTATTTTGAAATTGAAACTATTTCTTACATTTTTTTTTTAATTATTTCTTCCTCCTGGCTTTAGTTCCAGTTGAATCCTCACCACTCTAGACAGGAGCCCAGGGTATGCCTTCGACCATGGATCCTGGATTGGGTGAGTCAGGTTTTTACACTCCCGTCTGACATCCGCAACCTTTGCAGGTAAACCTGACCCGTATTGGATCGATCATGGTTACGCATCCAGTTGCCTGAATGTGCAAGTTACCTCACGATGTTTTCTCTCACCTTAAGAGCATCAGTTAGTATTCATACATAACTTCGAAATAGTCATTGGTACATGGCCGAGGTTGGATTCGAACCTTTGCCATTTTGCATCACACGCATTTTACCGATTCGACCATCGACGCTCATTTTTTTTTTTTTTTTTTTTTTTTTTTTTTTTTTTTTTTTTTTTTTTTTTTTTTGGACAAATTACACTGATTGAGTTAGCCTCGAAGTAAGTTCGAAACTTGTGTTACGAGATACTAACTCAACGATACTATATTTTATAATAAATACTTATATAGATAAACACCCAAGACCCAGGCCTATCAGAAAAAGTTCTTTTCTCATCATGCCCTGGCCGGGTTTTTTTTTTTTGATTTAACTATACGAGCCAGAATTCAGAATTAAATTAACTAACTATCATTTTAATCACTACAATATCAGTATTCAATCTAAGACGCTCATTAATAAACAAAGGTTCCGATTGCATCTGAGACCTAAGTCTAGCCTGGGGGCGATGACCTCACTGACCCTAGATATAGATAACGTTACATCTTCATCCCGAGCCGCCAGTTATTTGCGGAGAATCTTGATATGAACATGAGATATTTTGTAAATAAATAAAACATCTACCACATTCAAAGTAAATCTGTATTTGTGTAATTACATCTGAAATAGTTACATATTTCTTTATAGTTTTTTATTGTTTTAATTACATACATATGGCCACGTCTATATCCCTTGTGGGGTAGACAGAGCCAACAGTCTTGAAAAGACTGATAGGCCACGCTCAGCTATTTGGTTTAATGATAGAATTGAGATTCAAATAGTGACAGGTTGCTAGCCGATCGCCTAAAAAGAGAATCCCAAGTTTGTAAGCCTATCCCTTAGTCGCCTTTTACGACATCTATAGAAAAGAGATGGAGTGGTCCTATTCTTTTTTGTACTGGTGCCGGGAACCAGACGGTTCCCGGTTAAATACATTCATACATATACATATGTATATAATCACGTTTTATCGAAAATCTTTATCCATTTAGGATAAAACAGAGTACAAAAAGCTCTAATAAATCCATACAAAGCTAATTGCCTGATATTTATAAGGCTTTATAATCCCACAAGCAAAGTTTCCCCTCACGGAGCCACTAGACTATAATAATTAACGAATCGCGATTATTTTCGCGCGAATTTCTCGAAATGCGACAAAAGTGCTCCAGACTATTATGTGAAAGCTCGTGACGCGGGAGCTTTACAAGGCATTTTTTTAAGTATGTACATACGTATAATCACGTCTATATCCCTTGCGGGGTAGACAGAGACAACAGTCTTGTAAAGACCGATAGGCCACGTTCAGCTATTTGGCTTTAAGATTCAATTAGTGACATGTTGCTAGCCCATCGCCTAAAAGAAGAACCCCAAGTTTACAAGCCCCTTAGTCGCCTTTTACGTCATCCATGGGAGAGTGATGGAGTGGTCCTATTCTTTTTTCTATTGGTGCCCGGAACTACACTAAGTTTATATATATATTATTATATTTTTGCATTTACAATAATTCGAAGTATTTTATTTATTTTGGTTTTACAAATTCGCGATAGGTATCTAGATTTTTTATTTATGTCTCAAATTTGCCACCACATTTTCCAGCTTAGTATTATATACATATATATACTAAGCTAATACAAAGTAAGCTCGTATATATTAATTTATTACACATATTGAGCAAGCCTACTTCTTACTAACTCAACGATACTATATTTAATAATAAATACTTATATACATAAACATGACGCAAACCAATCAGAAGAAATTCTTTTCACATCATTTACGGACATAAGACTCAATCAATATTCTACAAAATTACAATGGAGAAAATTTCTCATAGAAAATTCCACCGAACTTCCTTAATACGATACTTGGATCTTGGTTAGACGTGCTAAGTGATATACCTTGTACTGTTACCGCAAAAAAATCTACACCTTGGAAGGAGCCGTTCGCCTAATTTAATATGTAAAGCATTTCGACATTTACTATATTCGAGATGTGCCGTGTATTTTGTTAGAAGATTGAAGAAACGAGGAATTGTATGTTTATTTTTTGTTAATACAATTCTTTCTTCCATTGTCTATTAATAAAATTAGATTTACTCGTTGATTTGATTGAAATAAAAGACAAAATATTTTAATCATAAACTACATGAACATTACAAATTTTAATTAAATTATATATTAAATTAAATTAAAACCTAATTAAAATTCAACCACACAGTACAAACTACATAAATAAGAATTAAGTTAAAAATACATTATTTGACTACCTACCTGACTTTTGTTCGATAATAAATTGATTTCGCGAAAAACCGCCTCTTATTAAAAATTCGTCTCAAATACATGGAATCAACATTCTTTTGGAAAGAAATTTAGGGGAAATGGAAGAATAGGTGGGTATTTTAAACAGGAGGTAGGGTGACAATTCTTAAAGGTGAAAATTTGTTAAAAAACTGAGATTTCTGAGAGAAAATTGAGATTCAAATAGTGAAAGGTTGCTGGCCCATCGCCTGAGAAGAATCCCAAGTTTAAAAGCCTATCCCTTAGTAGCCTTTTACGATATCCATGGGAAAGCGAAGGAGTGGTCCTATTCTTTTTTTTTGGTGCCGAAAACCACACGACATAAAATAACTAAAAATAAGATGTCATCCACAAATCTTCCTACATTCATATTTGAATCTCAATTCCATCTTATGCACTTGAACGTGACCTTTCAGTCTTTTCAAGACTGTTGGCTGTCTACCTCGCAAGGAATATAGACTTAATTATATCCATGTAAGTAATCCTCCTTCATTTCATGCTACTATCAAAATATGAACGCACTCTCAAATATTGCCAGCACAGATTTCAATTCACCAGTTAAAGTTACCCTCAATAAAATTGATGGACTTGGCGATACATCCCGACACGGCTAACCCTTTCTTCTTCAACAATAACTTCAAAAACTTAGATATGATTCCCGTTCGAATCTGAAAAACCAATTACATTTGGCTCGACTCCCAGATAGCCCGCGGTTCTCTCAAATTAAACCGTTCAATATTACTAATGGACTTTTAAGATTTCATAACAAAGAATTCTATCGGAAGCAGAGTTTCTTAGTCAAACAATCGATGTAATAGGCTTTAATTTAATTGCTGGAGTTCCGAGAATGTTCTTTAGTTTGTAAGAGATACTTGAAGTTTGCTCGTCAAATTGATAAATTTTAAATTGAGATTCAAATAGTAACAGGTTGCTAGCCCATAGCCTAAAAGAAGAATCCCAAGTGCATAAGCCTGTCCCTTAGTCGCCTTTTAGGACGTTAAAAATAATAAAATGTAAAAAAAATATTTTATAAAATTTGTCTTATCATTGCTTTTAAAATGACAAATTAACAATTGCTGTTGCCAAATGTAGATCTTACAAAAACAACATTGACAGTATAAAAAGCCTTTAGTTAAAAAAGTAAATTTATTGTCATGTTGCTTAAAACTCTTTTCTGTTTATCTTAAATAAAATTATTTCAATATTCAATGTTTATAAATAAAAAAATAAATAAGTATTATTGCACTATCCAAATACTTTTTAAATAGAAAGAATATTATTATTTTTATTTTGTCTTAAAAATTTAAAAATTAAAGTGTACCTTTTTATTTCAATTCATGGAAACCTTAGCGAAGTTATGCGCATTTCGGCGTTAGGGGTGGGATAAAAAATAGCTTTTTTAAATAGGTTCCGTGGCGCGAAGTGATTTAATGATCTTTCGCGATTGCGATGCGGCACACGAGGTGACGAGTGATTTTTTCTTTTTTTATTTGTAATTGATTCCGATGGGGAGATTGGAATTCTTGGCGGGTGTGATGGGAATCTAAAGACTGGATATTACGACGATTGATTTTCGCAAATTAAATACGTGTTCATTTTGTTTGAGAAACAAATACATGTGAATTTCAAGTCTTTATCCTTTATATGGTACATACATACTCACATACATATAATATAATCACGTCTATGTTACTTGCGGAGAAGACAGAGCCAACAGTCTTGAAAAGACTGATAGGCCACGTTCAGCTATTTGGCTTTAAGATAGAATTAAGATTCAAATAGTGACAGGTTACTAGCCCATCGCCTAAAAGAAGAATCCCAAGTTTATAAGCCTACCCCTTTGTCGCCTTTTACGACATCCATGGGAGAGAGATGGAGTGGTCCTATTCTTGTTCCTATTAGTGCCGGGAAAGCACCACGTTCAGCAGTTCACATTCATACGAATAAAATCCTATTAATATTTTAAATGCGAAAGTTTGTGAGTATGTCAGTATGGATGTTTGTTACTCTTTCAGGCAAAAGCTACTGAACTGATTACGATGAAATTTAGTATGTAGGTAGCTGAAGACCCAGAATAACATATAGACTACTTTTTATTCCGGACTGTATATTAAGAAGTCGCGGGCGGCCTCTAGTATTTACATATAATCACGTCTTTATCACTCACGGGGAAGACAGACCCAAAAGTCTCATAAAGACTGAAAAGCCACGTTCAGCTGTATGGCTTTAAGGAGGAATTGAGATTCAAATAGTGACAGGCCTATCGCCTAAAAGAAATATCCCAAGTTTATAAGCCTATCCCTTAGTTTGGATTCGAGCAATATATAGGACAAAAACCTGTCTCTTGATGGACTTTTAAAAATCTGCGTGGATAGAGAAGCAAATGGCATTATTATGATGCTCCCGAAGTCTTTAGGGTTAACGAGACTCGAGTCACTAACTGCGAATCTCAATTTTATCATGAGCCTAAATATTTGGCTAAAGACTTATTCTTCCTGCAAGATATATCTAAAATTTGAGACTATATTGTAACGCCACGATCTGCCCGAAGTGAAAAATAATAGAACCACTCCATCTGTTTCCCGTGGATTTCGTAAAAGGCTTATAAATTTGGGATTCTTCTTTTAGGCGATGGGCAAGCAAACTGTCACTATTTAAATCTTAATTCTATCATTAAACCAAACAGCTGAACGTGGCCTGTCAGGCTTTTCAAGACTGTTGGCTCTGTCTACTATGTCTAAAATTTTAAGACGATATTGTAACGCCACAAAATGGCCACAATTTATCGTTGAAACTTCGAGCCGTACATACTAAGAAACACATTTAGAAGGTCTTACCGCGACGCGATTAACAAAGTTAGGAATTACTATTAATAATAGCCAGCAAGTCTCTCGGGCCAACAGTTCAGATCTCTAACTCGAATAGGTTGGTTAATATGTGTTGTGATGTATCATGACCTAGAAGTAACTTTGAAGATTGAGAGCATACTTGAAATATATATCTATAAAAAAAATAACTTCTATGTTAAGTGACGTGTGGATGCCAGCACCAATAAAAAAATAGGACCACTCCATCTCGTTCCCATGGATGTCGTAAAAGGCGACTTAAGGATAAGCAGCTGAACGTGGCCTATCAGGCTTTTCAAGAGTGTTGGCTCTGTCTACCCCCAAGGGATTTAGACGTTATTATATGTATGTATGTATGTCTAAGTTATCCTCTTTTTAATTAGTTAGTTTGTTTGAAATTAGCGCGTTCAAACAAACAAACTCTTCAGCTTTACAATATTAGTATAGATATAATCTAAACAACCTTATTAATATGACTTTTAAGGATCAGACAGGGCTTTTGTTAAATATCGTAAAAAAACGATACACGTTTAGCACACAATCCTGCGCAGAATCGTTTATTAGCGCAAGTAATAAGAAAAGTTGGGCGAATCTTAAGAATTTGCATTTTATCAGCCAGAGAACACAACTTACTGCGAGGTCGGCATTGAGCGAAAGGTAACCAAAAAAAAAAAAAAATTTGTTTTTTTTTTAGTTTGAATGAATCTGATTACAATATTGTTAAAAAAAACTGCATTTGCCATATCGCTCATAGTTTCGATAAGTGCAAATCATTCATTAGCTTTTTTTAAAGAAAGAATGGCTTACGCTAAGGATACTTGGGCTTTTGTTATTATAGCAACTATAATGGGCTTTCTTTTTTCTAATAGTTGGATAAATACAAAAAAATTACCCAGTTAGCGAGAAATTATTAAGAATCAAATATCATCAACCCATTTGATAATATACAAATAAATCATGAAATAATAGATATACAAATGAAATAATATACAAATAAATCAAATTCATTTAAATTCCTCGCTTTATACAGCATAAAGCCATCCCTGGCTACCTTGGCGGCGTTCTTATGATAACAATTTTCCCTCTTTTTATCAGTTTTTTTTTATTACGATGCGACAACTAGGGCTGCGATTGTCGGTAGTTAGCCGCGCGACGTAAATTTTTTGTCTCGCTCGCTCGTATTAAATTTGCGTAAATAGTATTTTGCGTTGAAAAAGGACGGCACATTTAACCAATGAACAATCACCTTTTATAAACGCATGTTCTTTTTTTTTAAAACTGTTTTCAATCTCATTTTCATATTACATCTCCAAAAATAACCGGTTAATTACAATCAAATTGTGAACCGCGTTGGTAAACTGATAAACTGATTAATAAACTCAGCGCCGACAAGAATTATAATTTCAGGTTTTAAAGTTAACGAGGCAACAAAACTGGCTTATTGCCGGGGCGTTTATCGTGCGAAAACTTCCGACCAATCCGATTTGCCTGACTTAATTACGTTTTCTAGTATTTAAGCACATGTTGAGCTTTGGATTAAGTGCGTGCGTTGAAACTTTATTCATTTAATTAGGGAACATACGTATATATACACATTAAAGTTAAGGGGTAAAGGAACATTTCCTCGAAAAAGAAATAAGCAGATTTAAAGCAATTAAATAAAATTTAAAGCAAAGAAATGTGCCGTATGGTTCCCGGGTGCCGTGTGGTTCCCGGCACCAATACAACAAAGACCACTCCATCTCTTTCCCATGGATGTCGTAAAAGGCGACTAAGGGATAGGCTTACAAACTTGGGATTCTTTTTTAAGCGATGGGCTAGCAACCTGTCACTATTTCAATCTCAATTCTATCGTTAAGCCAAATAACTGAACGTGGCCATTCAGTCTTTTCAAGACTGTTGGCTCTGTCTACCCCGCAAGGGACATAGACGTGACCATATGTATGTATGTATGTTAAAACAATTAAACATATTAAAATAAGAAGTAAAGTTTCTAATAAATTCTTATTTTTGTTAATTTTGTTAAATTAATTAATTATTAAAATTAAAAGGTAATTCAAACTTAAGGCCTTAAATCCTATATTTCTTAGCAACGCAAATTAATACAACTAGCAGATTCCCTTAATGAGGGCTATAAAACAATTCTGCCATTATGGAGCCGCAGTATATGCCCTCGCCTTAAAATGTGGCGGGCCTTTGAAATATATAGCGGCCAAATTAAATCGGTGTGTCTTGAACGCACGCGTAATGCGCTCGCGATGAAAATATTTAGCACCATTATAGTAGTAGTAGGTAGTCTGTGCCTACCCCTCCGGGAAAGAGGCGTGATTTTATGTATGTATGTATGTATTATACTAGTCTGGTACTTATACTTAGTGTTAGTATAGCTGTTTCGGCAAACGTTGTTTGGTCATATAAATAATTTTTAAGTAATTTCTAGTTAAAAAAAAATGTTAAGGGTGCACAACCCTTATCACTAAGGTTTATGAAAATAGATGTTGGCCGATTCTCAGACCTACTCAATACGATCACAAAATTTCATGAGAATCGGTCAAGATGATTCGGAGGAGTACGAGAACGAACATTGTGACACGAGAATTTTGTATAAAAGATTTAAAAGAGTTTCATAAAGTAAGCATACATATGTACATATGGTCCATTTGAGTATGCAGTATCTAAATAAATGGTTAATAATAATTTATTTAAGATTGATTTCTTTCTATGTATTTGCTTACAATCTAAATACGAGTAAAATTGTTGGGAATGGTTAAACTTAAATACACGAGTCTTTTAAAATTCTAATAAATACTATACTCAAACTCATACCTACAAACAATACTATTGAATAAATACAAAAAAAAAATACTATGTCTAAACACAAAACATCGATTTAGAATCGAGTGCCGAATCCTCTCGAGCCGACTCGAATAAATCGCGATTGTCTGAAGAAATAGTGAAGAGGTTAAATTGAATAAGGCGGCAATATCTTCGCAGACGTAATAGGCAATCCTCGACTCGATGCCGAGCTGGATTTAAATATAACGTTTTTCTGACAGACTATTGTATTTTGTGTGTGCCGTGCCGTTTTCGACACTAATAGAAAAAATGAACAGGACCACTACATCTGTTTCCCATGGATGTCGTAGAAGGAGACTTACGGATAGGCTTATAAACTTGGGATTCTCCTTTTAGGCGATCGGCTAGCAACCTGTCACTTTTTGAATGTCACACATTTACATTGCGGGAAATGAAACTATAATAAGTACAATTTCAAATACCTCTTTACAACTATATAAAAAAAAAAAACATTTTTTTTTCAGGAGCAAAAATTCAGTTAATATTTTTTTTTCGATCAAAACACAATCCGCTTTCATTTTAAACATAGTAAAATTGAAAAGTACTAATATATATAAACAATTGCAAACCGCTAAACCAACATTTATTTTTTATTTTTCTAAAACAATTCCAACCAGCATTTTCAAGTTGAAAAATACACAGACCTATTTTCAACCAGTTTCATATTAAAAAAGAGACAAAAACAGTTTCCAGCCAGCATTTTAAACGTGGAATTGTTGGGAATTCACGTAAAGCGGGCCCAACCGGGGCGTCTAGCGTTGTCTCAAATTAATTTTCCTGTTCCGCCTCACCTTTTATGAGATGGAGGAACAATAGTGCTGTACCGATTATTAGCGCTGGATTAAAGTACGCCATTTTATTGCTGCCGTTTGGGTAATAGCTAGTTTCAATCGCTCAATTAAGCTTTTGGGACGAGTTGTTTTAATCTTCTTTAAGATGAAAACTGTAAGCTTCGTTTAGATGGTTTTTAAATATCGCTATGACTCTCAGGTTTCAGAAAAATAGTCGGCCAATGAAATAGACATTTATTTGTACCGTTTCCATTAGAAGTAAAAGTTTTATTTTTAAACTGTTGGAGATTTTCATACTAATTCAGACATGGTGGTCCATTTGGTCAGGTTATTATCAATAAGGTTACCCGACGACAAACGGTCCATTTCTTGCTTACAGGCCCTGTACCGGAACCCTGGGCCCGATCCTAAGTAGGACACATCTGTCATAAACGATAGCAATGATAATAATATTTTTTAGAAAATAACCAATACAGTAAAACTAACTTCCACTTAAAGGAAAATACAGTTGCAAAGAAATCACTGTCAGTCCATCTGGTTCACTGAATCTCTCGAACGATAACGTATCTCCCGAACGATATATCTCGTCATATTAGATGGTTTGACAAATACGGCCGTAACTCTGGAACTGACCCCTTGCGCTCGATTGAATGCGATTTACTACGTGGGATATTTTTTGAATTTGGAATATCGAATTTTAGTTTATAATTTAAAAGAAGTACTTTACTTGAAAATAGCTGATTTTTAGCAACATCGCTTCATCAAAAAGAGACAGTAGGTTCAGGTGTTTTTTTTTTCTTTTCATTTTATTTTTTGATGTCAAATTATGTTCACCCCTTTGCAATAAGTGAAATATTGTGTAATACAGGGGGTTTCGAATACAATACATATATTAAAAATATTCTACCAAATATTTTACGGTGTATTTTTAAATATTAAATTCAATTCGAAAATCAAATCTGTAACACTTTTTTCATAACAATAAATCAAACTTTTGCGTGTAATTTAAATTCAGAAAATTATTTTACTTTATACATATTATGTTACATACTTAGTCTAAATTCAAGTGGTATGTTTTCCTTGATATAAATAAATATATACAATAAAAAATTATTTATTTATAATTCGAAATTTAAATTCGTGAAATCAAAAGGATTTTATCTCGATGACAGTTCTAAAGTCAATAATTTGACAACTTTTGTTGAATTGGGAATTTGCTAAATTCTTTTTTTATTTTTACTTTACTTAATTTAAAAAAGGAACAGAAATAAAATTTTTCTTAGCATTTTGCTTATTGAACAAACAAACAGCAGAAAATGTTTAACATTATTTTTCGTAAGATCAGAATTTTCTTAAAACACACGATATTTTCGGCAAATCCTTGCAATTTCGGAGGCCCGATTTTCTTAAGACTGCTAGCGATTACGATCTTGCCGGTAATAACATGTCAAGTCAAGTTGCCTGCTTACTAACACACGAGAAACCATTTAATATTTACATTTTTAAGGCCTTAAGATGTGTGTTAAAGCAGAACAGGTACATCATGGTGAAAATATCTTTGACAAAAGCAAAATTAAAAAAAAATATTGAAAGATTAGGTATTTTAAAACTGCATGAATAGAGTAATGAATGTGGATGGAATGATAATCTTTGTAATGATTGTAGCAAGTGCTCTCTTCTCTGGGTAGGTAGATGCTACATACACACACACACACTCATACACACGGGGTAGACAGAGTGAACAGGCTTCAAAAGTCTGAGAGGCCAGTAAGTATGACTGTATGCTGGAATTGAGATTCAAACAGTGACAGGTTGCTAGCACATCGCCTAAAAGAAAAATCCTAACTTATAAGCTTATCGTCGTCTTTTACGATATCCATGGAAAAGATATGGAGTGGTTCTATTCTAAAGTAACTAAAATCACACGGCACTAAAATGTTTAACTACAATTTTCCACTTACCACTATCTATTACTTGTTCATCTTCCTCAATCAACTACATCATTTACGGTCATAGCTTTTGTGAACATAACCAACAAAATCTTGAAATACCCGTCTTAATCATAATTTACACGTATACCTAATTTAGAACAAAGAGCTACATTTGATCCCAATTGTAAATGCCATAAAGCAGCATCGTAAAGGTTATGGGGATGTGAGGCCGTGCATTACTGGAGAATTATGGCGCGAGTTTACGGCTGACGCTGGCAAGTGCCGGCCCTAGATAGGTTATGTGCACCGGGACTTGTTATTGTTGGAGCGCCGCTAGAAAATTCGGCCTAAAATTGGTCTTAGTAGTTTTCTCTCCATCAAACATACATACATCTAATTACGTCTATAGCCCTTGCGGGGTAGACAGAGCCAGCAGTCTTGTAAAGACTGATAGGCCACGTTCAGCTATTTGGCTTTAAGATAGAATTGAGATTCCAATAGTGACAGGTTGCTAGACCATTGCCTAAAAGAGAATCCCAAGTTTGGTAGCCTATCCCTTAGTCGCCTTTTACGACAGCCATGGGAAAGAGACGGAGATCCATCAAACATTTAAATTAAAAAAAGGTTTCCTTGTCTAAGGTCTAAACTATTAGTAATGGGATAGTAAGAACTGTTGAATTTGACGTTTAATTCACGGATACGAGATCTAGCAAGTAGGTAGGCGCTGTAGTAGTCCAAAGATGAAGACCCGCGCCTTTATAGGGCTCCCGGGCTTAGCAAAAATCTGTAGATGGCGTTGAGACGGAAAACCATACAATAAATAAATAAATTTGTCCTAAAATAGAACCCAAAAATAATGTAGACCCGTGTAAATGCGATCGCTAGGGCCAGCGCCCTGAGGGCAATACTTTATATGGATGTTTCGACAAGTACTTAAATCAGAATTAGCCATAAAGAGGATTAATTGGCCTGTTTGGTTATCGGTTCACTGAAAATGACGGCTTGACAAAATACATACATATGGTCACATCTATATCCCTTGCGGGATAGACAGAGCCAACAGTGTTGAAAAGATTGAATGGCCACGTTCAGCTGTTTGGCTTAATGATAGAATTGAGATTCAAATAGTGACAGGTTGCTAGTCTATCGCCTAAAAAAGAATCCCACGTTTATAGGTAAGCCTATCCCTTAGTCCTTTAGACGTCCCCTTAACGCGAGAAAACCTATCGCTTTTTATTATACTATGTCGTGAAACATTATTTAAAAGGTAACATACATACATATGTTCATATGGTCACGTCTATATCCCTTGCGGGGTAGACAGAGCCAACAAGCTTGAAAAGACTGAATGGCCACGTTCAGCTATTTATAATATCTGTGTTGATAAAATATGATGTAAAATCATGCCTCACTCTCGAAATTCAGAGACTTCGACTTGCCACGATCCCTGCATACCCCATTCGCTTCATTCTCATTCATCACTCTCTTCATGTAAACTGGTCGGGTCAGGGTACACCTGATATTTCGCCAGGACTTTCCCGACTTGAAAGACATTGATTTTGACGGCCTCTGTGGCGCAGCGGTAGTACGCCTGTCTGTGACACCGGAGGTCCCGGGTTCGAATCCCGGTCAGGGCATGATGAGTAAAGAACTTTTTCTGATTGGCCTGGGTGTTAGATGTTTATCTATATAAGTATTTTTTATAAAATATAGTATCGTTGAGTTGGTATCTCGTAACACATGTCTCGAACTTACTT
This sequence comes from Amyelois transitella, assembly GCF_032362555.1. Taxonomy (NCBI): domain Eukaryota; kingdom Metazoa; phylum Arthropoda; class Insecta; order Lepidoptera; family Pyralidae; genus Amyelois; species Amyelois transitella. The sequence goes on from NC_083509.1 coordinate 12,093,673, forward strand.
CGAGGCTAACTCAATATGTGTAATTTGTCCTGTATATATTATTTTTTTTATTGATGGCTTCCATTCACACTCTCTCTAAATATTTGCATTATATATGTACGCAAACAAATAAAAATAAAACCGCTGGCCAAATCCCTAGAACCCAATGCGGCGAATTAGCAGCCACTTTACGACGCTGTAAAAAAAATATGACAGCCAATTTGCACCCGCTAGGCAAAACCTTTGGAATACCCAACAATGTACATTCATTTTGATGTATTAGTGTTTGGGTAAAAACATAACATATAGTCACGTCTATATCCCTTGCGGGGTAGACAGAGCCCACAGTCATTAAGAGACTGAAAGGCCACGTTCAGCTCTTTGGCTTAATTTTCAACGTTCAGCTGTCGCTTTTATATAACTGGGACCACACTATTTAATCATGGTTCCTTAAAACTCATATTACACTCATAATTTGACCTACTTCGGAAATTTTTTGACCTTGTACCTATCTCGGAATATGGTCTTAGATTGAAAATACCTCTAGTTTAAGTTATAGCATAGAAGGTAACAGTTTTATTGCGTTCCGGCGCTGTTGAAAATTTATCGTGCAATAGTATTGAAGATCACGCTCGGAGCGGATACAAATATTTTGTTGAAGGAAATAAACATCTTGTATTCTTCTAGGGGTAGCAAAAAATGTTATTCTGTTTATAGAATAAATGTTAAATATTCTTCATTTTGTTTTTAAAATTCTGTTTATACATACTAGTCTATTTATTTTATTTATTTGTTTACTAATTTATGTGCATAGAAAACATCGAGACTGATAAAACAAGAAACAAAATTACAAAGGTTCTGTGGGTTTATTTCAAAAGAAATCTCTTCCAGCAGACCCGAGATAGGAGTGTACTCCACTCACACAACTTATTATAGACATACATAAACAAATACATGTTTATGTATGTCAACCCCGTAAGGGATATACACGTGATTATATGTATGTATAAACAAATACATAAAATAGACTAGTATGGATTAATTACGCCATATATTGAGACACATTAATATATGGCGTGTAGGTTCTTTATGTGGACTAGAGGTGCACTCAAAGAGGAATTCCCAAAAGTCTCGCGGGAACGGAAATAATGGTGATTTTTAGCTGAGCCGCGGAGTCCTGCAGTATATCAATATTTCTTCTTACATACGATCATACATATTATCACGTCTATATCCCTTGCGGGGTAGACAGAGCCAACAGTTTTGAAAGACCGACAGTTCCGTACAGCTGTATATCTATATAATGTAATTGAAATTCAAATAGTGACAGGTTGATAGCCCATCGCCTACAAGAAGAATCACAAGTTTATAAGCCTATCCCTTAATTATCCCTTAGGCCGTGTAGTTCTTGACGCAATGGATGTCGTAAAAGGCAACTATGGAGTAGTCCTATTCTTAAGTGCCAAGAACCACACGGCCGTATTTCATAAAAGAATACTTCATTAGGAGGTTTTCAAAAGCTTTTGTGTCACGGGAACGACCTCAAACGCTTCTAACGAGCCCGGGTAACGGCGCGCAGGAAAATTAACCCGTAAATGTACACTTTAATAGTTCTTCATTGAATGAAATGTGGGTCAAATGGGCACTGTCACAGCTTTGTCCTTTAAGCTATTGTGATATTTTTTTATTAAAAAAAAAAGATATGACGTTTGTCATTTCTGTAAAGTGCAGTGGTGAGTCTGTTTTGTCAAAGAGATATAAGGGAGAGAATTGAAAACAGAGTGAGAGTAAACAAATGCGCCGTGTGGTTCCCGGCGCCAATATGAAAAAGAATTGAACCACTCCATCTCTTTTCCATGGGTGTCGGAAAAGGCGACTAAAGGATAGGCTTATAACTTGGGATTCTTCTTTTAGGCCATGGGCTAACAACCTGTAAACGTGGCCTGTCATGATAGGCCACGTCAGTATTTCAAGTCTCCTGGCTCTGTCTACCTTGCAAGGGATAAAGACGTGATTTTATGAACGAATGAATGAAAATGTGGGTCTGTTTTATTAAAGAGATGTTAAATTGTGAATTAAAATCCGAGTAAATAGAAAATATCATATTATTCTTAATGAAATTTTTCGTCACCTAGTTTCGTATTATTTCTAGAACTTTGAAACAGGATTACTTCCATTCTTTTGACAAAGCCAAGAAAATGACGATAAATGAAAAAAAAATTAATATTTTCAATTAAGTTCTTCAAACTTTTTTATAAAAAATAAAGGTACGTTACGTACGCGCTCAATACCTGTATTATTTATACATACATACATAAATATGGTCACGTCTATCTCCCTTGCAGGGTAGACATTATTAATAAATAGTTATAATACAACGCGAAAATTTAAAATCAGTTAAAAAACTCTTAAGTTGCATGTTTTATATTCGTTGTGAGTGGACACTATGTGCCGTGTAGTTCCCGGCACTATTACAAAAAAGAATAGGACCACTCCATCTCTTTCCCATGGATGTCGTAAAAGGCGACTAAGGGATAGGCTTATAAACTTAGGATTCCTCTTTTAGGCGATGGGCTAGCAACCTGTCACTATTTGAATCTCAATTCTATCATTAAGCCAAATAGCTGAACGTGGCCATTCAGTTCTTTCAAGATTGTTGGCTCTGTCTACCCCGCAAGGGATAAAGACGTGAACATATGTATTTATGTATGTATGGACACTATCGGTCGACAGAAACCGCGGGCAAGGGTTAGTCATATGTAACGTAGGAACACATATGTACCTACATATTAACCAAGCAGTAATAAAATAAAGGTTAATGACCACAAACCATTTGTAAGGGTAATTTTATGGCCTTTACCACTACCCTGAGTGTACCCTTCATTCGGGGTGAATTATTTTGACTCTATTCTTGCGCGGTACATACTATCATGTATTTAAGAATAGTAGGTAACTAAAGTGCCGTGTGATTTCAGGCACTTTGGAATAGAACCGCTCCATGAGCAAGATCCGTGGATGTCGTAAAAGCCGGCTGAGGGATAGGCTCATAATCTTGAGACTGTGTTTTATGATATTTTAAACAAGTTTAAAAATCAAAAAAATAATAATTAATTACTTGTTCCATTTATCTCTTTATTTAATAAAAGTGGACTTTGAGTCTCTTTGAAATAATAGACTCTGCTTACCCCGTTAGGGCATGATGTAAAATTATCAGAACTACTTAGTACCATTGGTATGAAAGTTAACATAGGTGGTTAAAAATACAAGCAAAAATGCCTTCAAAACTGCGGCTCATGAATGTAGCTCGCAACTCGTATGTAGTGTATAGTCTAGGAGCACGACCGTCTGCAGTGCGTCTAGTCTGGGAGCACGCATAATGAATGCGTTTGAGGCGCACTCCACTTGGCTTTGTTTACACAAACTTTGTCGCGGGAAAACTAATGAAAAACATCTTCAGAACATACTTTGGTGTACCTATCTTAAATCTGATACCGTGTAGTGCGTAGTGATAAAATTTTTACATGATTGTGATAACTGACGGCCTCTGTGGCGCAGCGGTAGTGCGCTTGTCTGTGTCACCGGAGGTCCCGGGTTCGAATCCCGGTCAGGGCATGATGAGAAACGAACTTTCTCTGATTGGTCTGGGTCTTGGATGTTTATCTATATAAGTATTTATTATAAAATATAGTATCGTTGAGTTAGTATCTCGTAACACAAGTTTCGAACTTACTTCGAGGCTAACTCAATCTGTGTAATTTGTCCCGTATATATTTATATTTATAACTTATAGCACGGAGCGGACAGCGGACTAACTCTGCCATGAACCATGTTTCTCGTGTGATTTATCCATCCTTTGCTTCATCTCCTCATTCATCAATCATATATACAAACAAACTGACTGACTGACTGGAAAGTTGACTGGGAGAGAGTTCTCGGGATATGTCCGAAATCGCAAGTGATTGGTTCCTTTTATAACTTTGTGATATTTCTTGTTACTGTGTTAACTTGTTTCTATGCAATAAAGATAAACAAAAAAAAATTGATTTATCTATATATAATATGTTTAATTAGTCTTTGAACCGATAGATAAGTTAAATTAAAAATCCATGGAAACATTTATCATGAACGCAAGAAGGTGTGTAAGTAAATCAAATATATTTTAATTTGTTCACGCACATTTGGCCAAGCAAACAGACAAAATAAAAAATAATGATTTAGCTTTTACCAAGAGCGTGTTAACTTCTTCTTACCTTTCTTCATCAGGCCGATGATTTAGATTTATTTTTTTACACTATGCAGATGGTATAAGACGTCGATAGTGGCGCTAGCAATAATTTCACTTCAAAACATAAATATCCAACTGGAAAACTGAAAATTCAAGACAAATAAAGATCTCCATATATCACATTGTCTTGATTCATTTCGCGCGCACTAAACTATAAAATGCATACACTTTGCACTGCCCATTCAGAACATTTATCGGTTGTAAATACAGCAAAATATGTCTTATTGACGATCGAATAGAGTTCATTTTCAAAGGGAATATCGGCAGTTTAATAATTTCTTTTCCTATTGAGCAAGACAGTTATAAATTATCCGGGGTTTAAGCTGGAGTGAGAGGAAAGATAGTGGGTTTTGCATTTTGCTGTCAGCAGGAATTGTGTTGATATTCATATTATTTTGTATCGTTTGATTCCCGTCACTATAGTATAGAATAACTCCATGTTTTTCTCATGTCTTTATTCCAATTTCATTTTGCGCTAACCATAGGATTATAATTGGGTTAGCGCTAATTAAAAACCACGATACAAGTTGTTGATATAAATATTATTTTGTGAGGCCTTCCCTTTGACTGACTTTTACTTTGTACACGGAAAGAAATTATTATTTTAATGGTTTCGATTTACAAGTTTCAAAATAACATAGAATTTTTTCTTCTTTTTAAATTTACGAGTTAACGTCTAAAAGTGGAGTGTTCTCCATTCATCTATTATCTCTTGTTTTATTTTTTAATCCATAATAAAACTAAAAATAAATTTAAATTTTAAATACATTTCCATCTGTTTCTTCCATTGAAACTTCCAACAACAAGCCATCCGAGCAAAATTAAACACGACTCAAATCTCGAGCACGTTTTTGTACGAACTGAAAACTGTTTGTGACTGTTGTAGAGCGCGCAATGACTTTTAACTGTACCTACATACGACATATTTTTTATTAATCGATCCTAAATTGATTTGAGAATTTAATTTACAAACCAATTTTAAAAATAATAATATAGCATCCCCAGGTACAAAAATATCTTTCTATTTAGAATTTACATAAAAGGACACCATCTACGTCATACGTGGGAGGTATGAATGGTCTTTACTCCCTCCACTCCTACAGAGAGTAAGAGAGGAGGGAGTAAAGACCATTCATCTAGACCAGGCCTCCGTGCTAAACTTGAACGTGTAAATTTGAACACATAATTATCGCAAAAACTTTTGATTGCGCGCTCCACTGCGTCACAGAACCGAAGCCCAGCGACAAAAAGCGGTCCCTTTGATAACAATAAAATAGTTTTGCAACTTTCCTTGGCGAAGTTGGTAACGACCGGTACAGAGTTCGAGTCCCGGCTATTTAGTGCGCCGCCGCACCAGTGCAATTTGCAAGTTGGCAAAAAAGTTTATGCCGGATGAATATTACCTCGGGTTAGGCTCGGGTCGTGGGCACTTACCTGTGGAAAAAGAAGTATGTTATGTTAATGTACGAGTATTTAAAAATAAAATATTAGTCGAATGAAAACATTAAGCAAACCTTTCAGGCTGATATTAGTGGAGTGTTAGATCTACTTGAAAAAAAACTATATTTTAATGAGAGAAAGACACATCTTGACCGAGCCATGTGCTACTATCTACTACTACTACTACTGTCTTACCTATATAGATCTATATCCACCGTAGGTAAGACAGATCTTGATATTGTACGTCCAATTAAGGTTAGTTCTCACCTCAGAGGTGAGATTGATGAACTCTATCATCGATAAATATTTGTATTCAATAAAAAGTTTTATTTGTACCATTGCTTCACTGCTATTAGGTAAAATATATCGTGGTAACTTCGAAACTTTGGCATTTAAGATCAAAACCGTCGATTCAAAGAAAATATCATCAATTTAAATCAAATTTTCATCTGAATCTTTTTTCCCTATCAAGAATCAATTCCTTCGATCGTATTATTCGAATCTAAAATAGTCAATAGAATTACTGACCCTGCGATTCCCGGGATGGGCAACGATGCGGGAAAAGATTTATTAGTGTATCCTTTTACTGGGAATATACATAGATAATTCGGGAGCATTCCGGGACACTGTTTATTCAATGGTTGAATATTGAAAGTATTTTACTTACACACATAAATATCACGTCTTTTTCCCTTACGGGGTTGACAGAGCCAACAGTGTCGAAAAGACTGATAGGCCACGTTCAGCTGTATTGCTTAATGATGGTGTTGAGAAGAAGAATCCCAAGTTTATAAGCCTATCCCTTAGTCGCCTTTTACGATATCTATGGGAACGATATGGACTGGTCCTTTTCTTTTTTATTAGTGCCAGGAATCACACGGCAGGTCATTTACGGAGTAGATATTGACGAATCGCCTAATGTAGATTACTTAATTTATAACCCTTGGTGGTTTATCACGAGTTATTAGATTTATTAACGGAGTGGTCCTTAAGTGACAGGAAGGAACTCTTCAAACTTATTTGTTAAAATTGTACAGAATTTTCATACACTGATCGGAATCTGTTATTTCTTGGTTCACTGAGCGTCTCGGGATATCATTCTGGTATCAGATGTTCATGCTCGACAGACATATTGACCTTTCTCATTGAATCCGACGCTGAAAAATATGAATAAATTTACCCATCATTCCGATCGCTTGAGCAGACAACGTTGTATAGACGGATGGACACAATTCATTGCTTAACTAAGTATATTGAGGTTATTATTTGAGTGATAACTCTTAACAAAATATGAAATTTATTTGCAAAGTTTTTTTTTTAATTTTTAGGCGATGGATTAGCAACCTGTCCCTATTCTATCATTAAGCCAAATAGCTGGCCATTCAGTCTTTTCAAGACTGTTGGCTCTGTCTACCCCGCAAGGGTTATATAGACGTGACCATATGTATGTATAAGTTAAATTCATTAATTTCCTGGGTTTACCACTGAAGTTACCAATTACTTATATAGAAAAAAAAAATACCTTTTTGATAAAATTAAAACAATTCGCAACACATAATAAAAAACTATGAAATTAACCCCCTAAATTCTCCCTAACTTCCGTGCGCCACCGTGTGTCAAATGGCGGAGCAATTATATCGTTATTTATGCTCCTAGTTGGCAATACTCATTCGTTGTGTCTGTCGAAAATATTATAGTCATAATAACTTGGTTCACGGTTGATGAAGCTGCCGGGGAGAGAATTATTTGAATGTGCAAATGAAAACATAACTTTAGCGCTGCGCGTTTTATTTTGATGCTGTAAATTTTAAAGTAATTTACGGGCTCATAATTTATTTTTATTCTTTTTTTTTTAATTGTTTTTCTATTATTAAGCCAAATAGCTCTGTCTACCCTGCAAGGAATATATACGTGATTATTTGTATGCGTGTATGTAATAAACCAGCGGTATTGACGTAAATTCACATCCACTTTTGGAGCCAGTAAAATTTCTTTCAAGGAAAAAAAATTTAAGTTCATGCCATCATAATTGTGACTGTCTGACTGCACCTTTTTATTGATAGTTTGTTAAGTGATTTTGACTGAAACTAGTGAATAGAATGTTATTAATTTTTTTAAACAAAACTAAAATAAATCTAAATAAAAATAAATTAAAGAAAACTCAATGATAGATCTACAAATAAGCTTAAACATAAAAATAACACTTATTTACAAATATGCAAGTCCCGGCAGATCGCAGTCTTGAGGTAAAGTGCTCAGAGGGCTGGCAACATTGCCGCGTTGAATGACAACACTTATCTTTTGAGCGATATAAAGACCAGCTCTCTGGTCACGACTAACCTCAACAATTTAATTAATGTATTCTTACATATTTTCATGATAAATTTAATTCATCTAACCGTAAACAAATGACATGTAACTCGCACGGAACATCCTAAGATTAATGAATCGCAAAGCGGCTGATACAGAAAGCGGGTGTGACATTTTCTTGCAGCGGTGAAAGATAACTAATAAATAGACTGCAAATGTTTTAATAACTTTAATAATAAATGCTGTTAGCACGCCGTGTGGTTTCCGGCACCAAATAGAAAAAAGAATAGGACCACTCAATCACTCTCCCATGGATGTCGTAAAAGGCGACTAAGGGGTAGGTTTGTAAACTTGGGACTCTACTTTTAAGCGATGGGCTAGCAACCTTTCGCTATTGGAATCTCAATTTATCTTAAAGCCAAATAGCTGAACGTGGCCTATCAGTCTTTACAAGACTGTTAACTCTGTCTACCCCGCAAGGGATATAGACGTAATTATATGTATGTATGCTCTTAACATCAGTGGTGATGCACAGATTCGAATGTTATCCCATCCAATGAATAATATTCACATAAGCAAAGGTGCCTGGAATAAAGTGGACACCATTAATGCCGTGTGGTTCCCGGCACCTATAGAAAAAAGAACAGGACCACTCCATCTCTTTCCCATGGATGTCGTAAAAGGCGACTAAGGGATAGGCTGATAAACTTGGGATTCTTCCTTTAAGCGACAGGCTAGCAACCTGTCACTATTTGAATCTCAAATCTATCATTAATGCAACTAAACGGGGCCTTTCAATATTTTCAAGACTGTTGGCTCTGTCTACCCTGTAATGCGTATATACGTGATGATATGTATGTATGTTTTAATTACATTTGGTAATGATAGAGACTAGTCAATAATACAAATATCAGGGCTAATAAATACATCGCAATGACAACACAGCCTTTTGAGCGTGTAGTTAAAATACCTAATGAAAAAATCGTTTCTTTTTTAGTAAATACTAGCTGTGCCCGCGACTTCGTCCGCGTGGAATAGTTATTTTGGGCATCATTGAAGTCCTCAAAATAATTTCCCCGTTTGTTTCACATATTCCATTATTCCTTTGCTCCTCATACATACATACATACAAACATACATACATACATACATTTCTTTTGCTCGTCATAGTTGCAGCGTAATGTTATAGATTATTTTTGAGATTAGCGCGTTCAAACAAACAAACTCTTCAGGTTTATAATATTAGTACATACATACATATATATTACATCTCTATTTTGTATATTTATCAGTGGCCACAACATTTTCTTGGAGGCATGAATAAAATTACCGCCGATTTGAATATAATCGTGACATTAGCAAGAATGATTAATATGCTTTGATAACGTTTGCATATAGGGGTGGAATTCTGATATTATTTTCGAGACCCAGAACAGTTTTAATGGGGGAGACGGTCTGCATACGTACATACATACAGTCACGTCTACATCCGTTGCGGGGTAGACAGAGCCAACAGTTTTTAAAGTTAGGCGTCATGATGTACCTAATTGAGATTCAGGAGTGACAGGTTGCTAACCCATCGTCTAAATAAGAATCTCGATTTTACACCTATCCCAAGGAATGAGGAAATACGTATTTGGTTTTATTTATGCGCCAAAAGCAGGGGTGAGGATGGCAAGATAAAGTAAATTATTAAAAAAATTATTAATTTGTTATGGTCAATCGGTACGTGCCGTGTGGTTCCCGGCACCAACAGAAAAAAGTATAGGACCACTCCATCTCTCTCCCATGGATGTCGTAAAATGCGACTAAGGGGTAGGTTTAAAAACTTGCGATTCCTCTTTTAGGCGATGGGCTAGCAACCTGTCACTATTTGAACCTAAATTCTATCATTAACCAAAAGCTGAACGTGGCCTATCAGTCTTTTCAAGACTGTTGGCTCTGTCTACCCCGCAAGGCATATAGACGTGATTATATGTGAAATGTGATGTGTCAATCGTTAAGAGCCCGGTTGAAATACGTAATGCGCATTATAGGCACAGGTTTAAAGCACACCTCGACTATGTACCAATGACTATTTTCGATGTTATGTACATTAGTTTGAATACTACCTGATGCTCTTACGGCGAAGGAAAAAACATTGTGTGGAAACCTTCACATACAGACAACTGGATGTGTAACCATGATCGATTCAATACGGGTTAGGTTTACCTGCAAAAGCTGCGGAGGTCAGTTTGGGTGGAAGGAAACCAAACAGGAGATTGGCGTTGGTAAGTATTTAATTTCGTAAACAAATTTTAGGCTAGAACAAAATGTAACTCTTTTTTTCTTCTTCTTCTTTAACTGTTTCCGGGCTATTAATCACCCAACACACATACTATATTAGCGTACTGTCAAAAATGTGATAAACAACATGGTAATTGCGAAACCGTGGGGCTGTCTGCGTAGCTGTTAATTGAAACAATAAATTTCGCGCCGTGTCGGCCTTTCTGACACACAGGTCGCCAGCTATTTGCAGTGTCGTTTGAACTATTGTTAATTTGGCCGATAATTGGAGCCACGAAACTTGTGTTTTTTTGATAAGTTACAGATATAGTGCCGTGTGGTTCCCGGCACCAATACGAAAAAAGAATAGGACCACTCCATCTCTTTCCCGTGGATGTCGTAAAAGGCGACTAAGGGATAAACTTGGGATTCTTTTTAGGCGATGGGCTAGCAACCTCTCACTGTTTGAATCTCAATTTTAGCATTAAGCCAAATAGCTGAATGTGGCCATTCAGTGTTTTCAAGACTGTTGGCTCTGTCTATCCTGCAAGGGATATAGACGTGACCATATGTATGTATGTATGTATGTATGTTACTGATATAATCATGTCTTATCCCGTAAGAGTAAAATAGAGTCAACAGTTAAAAAGCTATAAGGCCATGTTAAGCTGTATGGCTAAATGATGGAATTGACCATCGCCTTAATATTAAAACAAAATAACTTCCTAATACCTTTTTTACAGTTTTATGAAGAAAACTCTTTTTATAGCTGTCAATTTTGGCATCAAAAATGGCTGTCAGGCGAGAAACTAATATTAGGCCAATCCTGCCTAAGCTATTAAAAACAGCAAAAAAATCGGGAAAACGTGATGAAAAGATTAAGGATACAGCTAAAAAAAATTGAAGCTTTAAAATTAATAAGTAGAATAGAAAAGAATAGAATAGATTGATTTTCAAAATTGGATACAAGATATCACTTACTGACGTCACATCACTTAAATCTAATTATAATTACTACCGCTTCCAAAGCGCATGTGTAGAAGAAGCGGCGTAACAAATTACACTGCAGCATTAGCAAGTACCTATGAACTAAAAGATTAACATTATATATTTATCTATTATTTCAACTTGCTCGCTGAATGAATGGCCCAACCGCTCTCTTATCTAAAGGCTCTCACAGACGCGTGTATTTCGCAAAAACTAATTCGTAGGGACGCCATAAATTCAAACGCAGTTTGGGTCGCCCGAACTCAGTTTATTCGTGAAATTAATTACTACAATTATTAAGCGCATTTGTCATGTCTTACTTGTGAAATTTGAGTGGAGATAATTCTTGAATTATTGATTCGAATCAGCCTGATTAGGTTTTATTGTGGTGCCATGTAACAATAGAGCCACTTTATTTTTTTTTCGCACGGATGTCGTAAACAGCGATTAAGCAAATACACTCATTTATTGATTGCTGGTGTGGTGATAGTGACTGCTGCTTTTAGAATCCAAAGTAACAAACATGCTTCTATTCTATTCTTACATTCTACACTTGCGGGGTAGAAAGTGCTAACAGTTTTGAAAAAAAACTGAAACGCTACGATCAGTCGTAATGCTAAGAAACAAACAATTTATAAAAAATTAACTTTTTCCAAAATCACAAAAAAAACAAGATATTGAAAAACATAGATATAAAAGAAAAATCAAGGTTGCGTGATTTTCTAAATAAATCAAATTATATACCTATACTTTTTTATTTATGATATTTTAAAAGAGACTTTGATTTCTAGTTCACATGAAAGAAATAAACTTAAAACCAGTTAACCCATAGTGATGGAACACAGACATAAGTATTAGACTGGTATGAGAAAAAAAGGTAACCTCAAACTGATACTACTAAAAAAAACAATAATATACGTTAACCTTAAAAAAAATCTTAATACATCTTTATATTCTTTGACTTAAAGAGGGAATCGCGTTTTGCAGAAGGCGTATTCCGACAAAACAAATGAAGACGCCAGTGTTTGCTCGCAAAAGTGCCGATCCCTGAAACCTTCCATTAGCAACCCTTCTGACAGATGCATTTGCATTAAATTAATTGTCTTATTCATTTAAATATTTAAAATAGGCTGTTAAACGTGGGATTCTTTTTTAGGCAATGGGCTAGCAACCTGTCACTATTTGAATCTCAATTCCATTATTAAAAGATGCCACATACGTCGCACAGGTAGTAAAAAATGTGATAATATAATAATATAAATAAAGTAATAATAATTTTGCTGAAAACTTAACAATTAGAATTTCAAAGAGCAAAGAATTTGTCCTTAAAGAAAGCGGTATAATTTTATTACCTATTTTAGTTTTTTAGTAGAGCTTTTCATGAGCAATTGTAAAATTGAAACTGTTGCTAACAATCTGGTTTGGTGCCGTGTGGTTCCCGGCACCAATACAAAAAAGAATAGGATCACTCCATCTCTTTCCCATGGATGTCGTAAAAGGGATAGGCTTACAAAATTGGGATTCTTTTTTAGGCGATGGGCTAGCAACCTGTCACTATTTGAATCTCAATTCTATCATTAAGCCAAATAGCTGAACGGCTCTGTCTAACCCGCAAGGGATATAGACGTGACCATATGTATGTATGTATTTACTCTGGTTTGCTCAGCAATGCGGCCCAGACGTTTATTCAATATAAAAATATTTGCACAGCTTTTAAAGTAATTACATAATTTCGCTGTACTGTTTGTGAGGAGGTGCGGTTTTGTTACGCCGATTTCAAAAGACATTACACATTTAAGCATTCTTATTTATAACCTGTTGGTCTTATTTATAACTGTTTTGTCGTAAAAGGTGACTATCGAATAGGTTTATAAACTTGAGAATTCTCTTGTAGGCGATGAGCTAGGAACTTGTCACTATACGACTCTCAACTCCATTATGAAACCATACAATTTTCTCTTCTGAAACAAAGTACTGTTCACCTCAGCTAGCCCGCACGCGACTGCGCCTAAATACGCATTTGCAATACTCTTTCTACTTATTTAGTACTCCAAACAGATGACAATAGGTTAGTAAACTTTATTTTTTTCTTTTAGGCGATGGGCTGGCAACCTGTCACTATTTGAATCTCAATTCTATCATTAAGCCAAACAGCTAAACGTGGTCTTTCAGTTTTTTTCAAGACTGTTTACTTTGTCTACTCCGCAAGGGATTTACACGTGATATTTTATGTATCCTAAAAAAAGTGTACACAAATAGAATTTATCTAGTTTTTATAAACTAGATCAGTTCTATATTTTTATGCTTCGCGTATAATCTATTGAACCATGATTTTTTTTCTAATTCCACACCTACTTGGAAACAAATGTATAACGTTCGTCTTAGGTAGCCCGCACGCGACTGCAGCTCGCTCCGCAATACTCTATTAATCCGCCAACGAGCACCTCACTTAAAATACATTACAGCAAGTTACGGCGGCCGTGCGCCGCGTACCAACGTCGAATCATATATGAATCAATTTACTTGAAAGTTATCTACACTCGTAAAAACCTATGTTTTTTATTGAAGTAAATGTGTTTAAGTTTATGACTGGTATTTTTTTTTTGTAGATTGTAAATGGGTAGTGGTTTTTATTATTGCATGAAAGTAGAAGATGTAATGAAATATAATACTTAAGGATAGGTTAGGTTCACAGGTAAATTATCTCGTAAAGTTTTCTCGTGGCATTCGTCCTTCTTAGGAAAGTCGGAGTTCACCGAAGACCACGATTTAGAATAGAAAAACTTCATTGATTTTGGAACAGAGAAACCTTAGGCAGTCACTCGTTTAGTTTTGTTTGCGAAGATTTTTTAATTTTAGTACGTCGCTTAGTATTTGAATTTAAAATTGTTACATATTAATCACCAAGAATAACATATAGCAAATACACAGTTTGAAAAAGGTAGACGATTAATCGTCTGACTAACAATTAAAGCCAAATTTGTGGAAATTTTAAATTTAGAACAAAGGTTCATTTTATAGTAATATTAAATTTAGAACGAAGGTTCATTTTGTATTCTAGGTATGCATTATGAGAGTTATTCCCGAAATTTCCACTGGATCAGAAGTTATCTAGATATTTAGTTTTACGCGGGTGAACTCGCGGGCGCCAAACACATGCGTATATATTGGTGAACAAACATATACACATGTAATCACGTCTACGTTGCAGGGTAGCCAGAGCCAACATTCAGCTGTAAAGATTTATGATGGAATTAAGATTTAAACAGTGATAGGTTGTTAGTCCATCGCTTAAACGAAGAATCCCAAGTTCATTAGCCATTTTCTTAGTCATCTTTAACGACATCCATGGCAGAGCAATGGAGTGATCCTATAGTGCCGGGAACCACACGGCACTTGGTAAACAAAATTAATAAAAATAACTGAAATAATAACATTTCAGTTCTTGAAATGACGATACTCATGTCGTCCAATTACGAGCGAGCAATCTCTTGACTCCAGACATCATGCGCTGCTCTACTGATATGATGATTTTAAATTTTATCATTACAAATTTTAAAATATGTTATTTACAAAAAGTCTTTTGAATACATCTTAATATTATTGTTTATATATATTGATTTAAAGTACGGTTTATTTCTAGAACTTTGCCGCCATAAAAGTTTATCAAAGTAGCCTAAAAGAACTCTCTTTTATTAATTTTATTAAAATCGGTACAGCTGTTTTTATATAAAAACATAGTAGATTTACGGTGAGGGATAACATCGCGAGAAAATCTGCACATTCAGTCAACTGGATTACAACTAGTTAAACTAGTTCTAATTAAGATTGTCAATGAATTTTTAAATTATCGCATGTCTGTTTACCTGCGACGTTTTACTAAAACGCCACATCATGATAAATAGAAATATACATATAATCACGTCTATATCTCTTGCAGAGACAGAGAGAGAGTACAGACAGAGCCAACAGTCTTGACAAGACTGATATGCCACGTTCAGCTGTTTGGCTTAACGAAAGGTCACTTCAAAGAAGTAACAGGTTGCTAGCTCATCGCCTAAAAGAAAAATCCCTAGTTTATAAGCCTATCCCTTAGTCGCCTTTAACGACATCCATGGGAACGAGATGGAGTGGTCTTATTTTTTTTTATTTAGTTCCGCGAGCCACACGGCACATCATGATAACGGAATGAAAACGAGCGGAGTCCCGGTATACCTACAGCTAACCTCACAAGATGTACTGACATATCGTAATGTTGCAATTAATCGATGCGACGCGACGCGACTAGATTGATGAGGTCGCAAGGAGCAAGCTGGGCGCTTGTATATGTATGTTGATCCATGTTCACGCTTCGCATGAGACCGGACATGACATAGTGATTTGAATGGGATGTTAGTGGCGTTTGTAAGATTAATTGCATATATCACGTCTTTATTCTTTACGGGGTAGAGAGAGTCAGAGATAGCGTTAATGCTGAAGGCATGATACCTTAGCAGCGATAACAAGATTTCAGTTTTGGATATATAACGTATGGGATCCATCTTAGCCGTGTGGTTCTCCGCACTTTAGAATAGGACCACTTCATATCTTTTCAATGGATGTAGTCAACAATAAATATGTAAAAAAGGCGACTAAGGGACAGGCAAATAAACTTGGTAAAGAATCCCAAGTTTATTAGCCTATCTCTTGTGCGATATGGGCTAGCTATCTATCACTATTTGAATCTCAATTCCATCATTTATACAATAGTTCATACAATAGTTGTATTTAATTTAAGTTTAAGAGGTCTCATCACAAATCAATACATTTAATTTTTTATTTTATGCAATCTATACTTATAATAAATCTGTAGAGAGGTCAATTCTGTACATGGAATATATTTTCAAAATAACTATCAGGGGGTGATTAGTGATCGATACTGATGCCAAAAATGCAATCAGTAAAATTTTTGTCTGTCTGTCTGTCTGTCTGTCTGTCTGTCTGTATGTTCTTTATAGAAACAAAAACTACTTGACGGATTTTAACGAAACTTGGTACAGTTATTCTTCATACTCCTGAGCAGGTTATAGTATACTTTTCATTACGCTACAATCTCTAGGAGCAGAGCAGTGAAAGGAAATGTTGGGAAAACGGGAGAATTTACTTGATTTTTTAAGCTTCCGTCGCGTGTGCAGCCTTAATGGTTAAAGATACAGCGAAACCGTGTATAACGGAAATATACTACATAAAATTATTAAAAAAATATCCCAAGACAGCATAAGTCTATCTTTTATGGTTGATTCACAATAACACGTGTAATTCCTAATAGCTTAGCAGTTCGGATATTTCTGATTATATTTCTTTACTCTGATGTTTATAATACCAATAACACTCACACTCATTCGTAATTCTTAAAAGTTAATATAAGTACTTATTCAATAAAAAAAGAATCATCGAAATCGGTATAGAAACACCAAACTTATACATGAAATGAAATACGCTAACAAGCCATCGCGCGTAAATACTGAATCATGCTATAAGTATTATTTTTGCGTAACGGTTACCGCGCTCGACGCGGCTAGCGGCGGCAGGGAAGAAAAGGGGCGGGAGGCGAGCGCAAGCTTCATGACCAAGGCAGCCAGGGGGAGACTTCACGCAGTTCTCTCCTCCAGCCTCCCCCTGAGGACGAAGCTCGGGATCTACCAAACGTACGTCAGATCCCGCCTCGCGTACGCGGCCCCGGCGTGGTACGCATTCTGCTCTGAGACCAACAGGAGAAGACTCAGAGCTCAAGAAAACCAAAGTCTTGGAGCAGTCGTCGGAGCCCCGCGCTACGTGAGGAACTCGACGATCCTCAGGGACCTGAAGTGGGAGAACCTAGATATTCGAGAGGGCGGACGCGTCATCACACAGCCACCTGCGCAGCATCTCGCCGCTCCACGCCCGCCCTCCGGGCCGTCGGGTGGAACTCTCCCCACGCTGCCTTGCGGCAGACGTCGTCGACCATTGACAACGCCGCCGCCGATGGGAACTCCCACTGAATGAAGTCGTGAAGACCCAGGCCGTCACGGCCGCCCCATCGACCTGCCTACAGTCGTAGGCAGCGATGATGCCATTGAAGAGGGCCAAAAGCCCTGACCAATCTGCTCCGACTTCCCCTAAGGAAGTATGGGAAGACCCGACGATGGCAAGATAGTATTGCACAGGCGTTTCAACTTTATTTTCATTTCTTTTTCTTTTGTAAGTTGTAGGTACATATTTCTGGTTATAATTCTATTACAATATATTTTTTAATTTAAATAGGCACTAAGATTTATCTATACTAATATTATAAAACAGAAGAGTTTGTTTGTTTGTTTGCATGTGCTAATCTCAAGAACTACTGGTTCGATTTGAAAGATTATTTTTGTGTTGAATAGACCATTTATCGAGGGAGGCTTTAGGCTATACTAGCTGTGCCCGCGACTCCGTCCGCGTGGAATAGTTATTTTGGGCATCATTCCGGCCCTCAAGGGTGAATAATTTTCGCCTGTTTTTTTCACATTTTCCATTATTTCTTCGCTCCTTACAGTTGCAGCGTGATACGTTATATAGCCTAAAGCCTTTCTCGATAATTGGTCCATTCAACACAAAAAGATTATTTCAATTCGAACCAGCACTTCCTGAGATTAGCGCGTTCAAACAAACAAACTCTTCAGCTTTATAATATTAGTATAGATTTGGACTACAGTTTTGTCTATCAGTCTATGTATTATAATTATTAATAGCTTTTTGTATCGATTTAAAAATGACGAAGTTCCATACAAACTTGCACCCCCTATTTCATCCCCTTGGGATAGAATTTCAGGATAAAAGCCTATATTCTAATCCAGGTTACTAACTATATCTGTGCCAAATTTCGTTCAGATCCGTTCGGTAGGTTTTGCGTGATGCGCGTACAAACATACAGACAGACAGACGGACAGACAGACAAAAATTCTAAAAAAAATTGTTTTTGCTTCTATTGACCCTAAAAAGACCCCTTATATTTTTTTTTTCTTAAATATCTTCAATGTACAGACAAGGTTCAGTTACAGTTTTATTATATGTTTGGATTGGATAACGTCTAGCTGCAACTATTAGGAGCGAAGAAATAATGGAAAATGTGAAAAAAATCGGGGAAGGAGCATTTTTGAGGGCTTCAATGATGCCCAAAATAACTATTCCACGCGGACGAAGTCGCAGGCACAGCTAGTTATTTTAATAAAGATAAAGTTTTTTAAAGTATTTTAATGATAAATTCAAATTCAAAAATTTTATTCATTATTATAGGATACTACATATCGCTTAATAATAGTCAAATCTTTTAATTTCACAACATTTGTTGACGTCAAATAAATTACTTAAACCAATTAATAACTTACTTCAAGTACCAGATGTCTGCAAAAGTTCTTAAAATTCGACTTGATAGCCTAAAATCTAGACTTTAGTGATTCAAATGTCGATTACAAGCTTTGAAAGTTTCGAATTTCGAGTGCTTTCAGAAAACTTATTTCATACTTATGTAAGTGTGTTTGTTGAAAAGACTTCTGAAACTTTTGGTATTTAAGGACAAATATTCTTTCTTTCTGAAACCTTAAAAGACAAATAAGCATAACTCACTTATATTTATATTTTTGTTTGTGTAAATAAATAAATAAATAAATAAATAAAATAGTATGTACAATATAAACCCTTTGGGCATCGAAATTTTAAAATAATATGGAACGGCGGGCAGGTTTATATTGTTTAATGACTATCGATTATATATATGATTTCATGTAGGTATTATAAATAAAACAATATTTTGTATTACAGTAACTAGCAGTTTGAATATCGCTTACAGTTTTGTTATTAATAAATCTTATTTTAATGGCAAAATTTTGTAAACTACTCTAACTTACATTCATACTTACTTTATATTATAAAAAGTAAGTTTCGTCTTCGTATTGTTTAATTTTAACAAATAAGTCCTTTATAAACAAATAAGTATTTTTAAGGCTTTTTATTATTATACTTCATGGTATATCTTATTAGAGTGAGGAAAAACTTCGTGAGGAAACCTGCACATTCAGGCAACTGAATGTGTAACCATGGATCCAATACGGGGTTTCTTTACTATTATTTTTATTTGTAGAAGGAAGTATGCAGAGATCGTGGCAAGTGGAAACTGGTAGTCTCTGCCTACCCCTCCGGGAAAAAGGCGTGATTTTATGTATCTATGTATTTTTATTTGTTTTAGCTTTAGGTTTATTTTGTCACTTATGTAGGTTTACCTGCAAAGGTTGCGGAGGTCAGATGGGAGTCGTTTCCTTTAAAAACCAGACTCCCAAAACCAGGATCCATGGTCAAAGGTATACCCCGGGCTCCTCTCCAGAGAGTTGAGGAAGGGAATAAAAACTGTTGGCTCTGTATACATACATATATCGTACTGTAGACGTCTACGACGTTCGTAGCACCCGCTACGAGATTGACGTGTTGTAGCATGTCTACGCAACATGATTAAAAAAATTCTTTTTTGCTTTTAAAAATTCTTTTCTTGTAACAACTTTCCTTCAGATATAATATTGAATTACTACGAACTTTATTATCTGTATAGTGGCGGTGATACGTTTTTAGATAAAGGTGTTCATTGATTTATATTAAGTCTAAAATGTCACGTAGTATTTTTCATGCAATAATTATACGTTTGTTTTGAAATAAGAGTAGACTTAAGAAATATTTTTATTTTTACTTTTACCATATAAAGTTTACGTCTTCTATGATACAGGCGATTGTTAGTTTAAAATGACTATTGCAATAAAAAGAATCCGCAAAAAATTTACATAAAACTTACTAAAATCATTTGCTACAAATATTAGTCTAATCATTTTACGTTTAAGACACGTGGCATCTACATATTAAAGTTATCTGTTTAAAAAAGTTTCCTTAACAAATCTAACTAACCCACGTGACTAAACTCACCTCTAACGTCGATCTTCTAACACTAATCTACTTCTCACAACCGATTGAGTCAGCTTCTAAAACTATCACTACAGCTATAAAAGTCAAAAAAATATGTGAAAAAGTTTATAGAAAACTTTTGGAATAAGTATGAAACACGTGCGACCGGTTTCAGAGTCAATGTGGCACTGCCGGCTATCAGACTGTTGCTGATAGTACCTAGGTCTAGAATGGGTAGGCATAGTCTGGGGTCTAGGCACTGCGTGTGCGGAAACTCTCGCTGTAGGGTTGTGAAAATTATGGAGGTTTACAGATGTGCGTCCGTCGTCGAATCGGTAAGGTGCCCGGTTGAAATTCGTACATACATACATATGATCACGTCTATATCCCTATCGGGGTAGACAGAGCCAACAGTCTTGAAAAGACTGATAGGCCACGCTCAGCTGTTTGGCTTAGTGATAGAATTGAGATTCAAATAGTGACAGGTTGCTAGCCCATCGCCTAAAACAGGAATCCCAAGTTTATAAGCCTATCCCTTAGTCGCCTTTTACGACATTTGTGGGAAAGAGATGGAGTGGTCCTATTCTTTTTTGTAATGGTGCCGGGAACCACACGGCACTAAAATTCGTGATGTTCAAAAAGGCACAGGTTCGAATCCCATCTCGGCCATGTACCAATGACTATTTTTGAAATTATGTACCTTAGTTTGAATACTAACTGATGCTCTTAAGGTGAGGGAAAACATGGTGAGGAAACCTGCACATTCAGGGCAGATGGATATGTGCAATACGGGTTAGGTTCCCCGCAAAGTTTGCAGAGGTAAGATGGGAGTCGCTGTGAATGTGGCCTCTCAGTCTTTTTAAGACTGTTTGCTCTGCCTACCCTGCAAGGGATATAACAAATCTAACTAACCCACGTCAATCTTCTAACTTTAATCTACTTCTCACAACCGATTGAATCAGCTTCTAAAACTATCACTACAGCTATAAAAGTCAAAAAATATGTGAAAAAGTTTATAGAAAACTTTTGGAATAAGTATGAAACGCGTGCGACCGGTTTCAGAGTCAATGTGGCACTGCCGGCTATCAGACTGTTGCTGATAGTACCTAGGTCTAGAATGGGTAGGCATAGTCTGGGGTCTAGGCACTACACACTGGGGTATAGACGTGAAATATTTACCCTGCAAGGGATATAGACGTGATTATATGTATGTATGTAATCTTGGTGTACTTCTGTTATTTCCAAATTTATATTCATGGGTCGCTATTTGCATTGGCCCTTCAGACTGGAATAGATATTGTAATGTTGAAGCATAACAATGATATTACTTAACTAAGGTTTGATTTTACATAACAGGTGACTCGTGACTTACGTTTGGTATAAAATTTTATAAACTAAAAAAAAATTATTAAACAAAAATATCGAAGTTAAATGCCCGTTTTTCGATTAAACATAACTTGCAACTTACTTAAAATTACTTTCTTAAAAAAAATATTCTCTTAGAGGAAAAAATTTTTTAGTTACCAATATTTTCCAAGTAGTTAGGTACTATCTCTAAAAAGATAAAAATAGCCTAAATAATTGTTTGTTGCCTGCCTTACCTTAAATAGATTAATCAATTATTCATGGTGAGCATAATTATAGTAATCCTTTAAGAAAATTATTTCCCGAACTACCTACACGAAACACCGCGTTTAAAATAAACAAAAATTTGTTCTCACTGCATCTTTTCTCAAGTAAATTTACGAAATCACAGAGCAAAAGTTGCACAAAGCCTTGATAAAGACCGGAAGGCTTCAGATGTTGTCACAATGGACAATAGCCTGATTACGACACGAACCCTCGGTGCAACGCCATCTAGTGGCGGAAATGGGAACCGCTTAGTTAAAGCGCTCTCGTACGTAACAACTTCTGCTTACAGTTTTCAGGATTTTCTTTTGTTGAAGAATGTATCTTGATCAAATTTAGGACGTCCTGGTAAAGGGTCAGGTCAAGAGTACCCGAAACCGCCGAGCTTGCATGAAGAGAGTTATGAATGTGGATGAAGCGAAGGAAGTATGCAGAGATCGTGGCAAGTGGAAAGAGATAGTCTCTGCCTACCCCTCCGGGAAATAGGCGTGATTTTATGTTTGTACGTATGTATGTTTCATCATTTAACCGCCAGGCTATACGTCGTTATTTCAGTAGTAAGACCAACATTCTTTCAAACAAGACATTAAACAAACCCACATTTATTTACAAAGCTAAGTTTAAACAGTAACAAAATAATAGACGGACAAACATACGGGCTCACTGCATTTACATAGCAAATTGTATGAGCGGTCCCGTGCAATTTTTGTATGACTAGAATATTTTCCGTATGCATTTGGGAATTTTCAGTATTTCCAGATTTACTGTTCAACCTATGTACTTGTGGTTTATAGACAAAGAACTTGTAATTCCCTCTATTATTTTATATGAAGAATTTTCATCGCGCGGAAGACTATCGCTGTTTCGCTTTTTATTGTGACGTAAGACGTGACAGCAACATTGACGTCCGATGAAAATACTGCAGTGTAGTTTGTTCCGCTGCTTCTTCTACACATGCGCTTAGGAAGCGGTAGTAGTTACAATTAGACGAACTGATACTTTGTATCCAATTTTGAGAATAAATCTATTCTATTCTATTCTATAGGAGTTACAGAGTGACAGTTTTTCGCGCGATAAAAATAGCATCGCGCGTGCTATGCTACGCGTGCTGTTTTCGTACCATCTTGGGTGGTCATCATGCTTGGAATGGTGGGGTTTTTGAAATAAATTAGGTCTTAAGTCCGCAATTTAAGCTGTTTAGGTAAACCTAACCAGTATCTGTGACTTCGGTCACGACGTTTCCCCACTCAGGCAGAGCATCGGTTAGCACTCAAACTAATAGTAAAAATATTAGGACTACTCCATCTCTTTCCCGTGGATGTCGTAAATGGCGACTAAAGGATATGGGATTCCTTTTAGGCGTTGGGCTAACAACCTGTCACTGTTTGAATCTCAATTCTATCATTAAGTCAAACAGCCGAACGTGGCCTATCAGTCTTTTGAAGATTGTTGGCTCTGTCTATCTCGCGAGGGATAAACATATGAATGTAGAAAAGAGTCAGATACATTGCCAAGAACTTGGGATTTACTTGTGCCTCGATATAGCAACTTACCTGGACAGAATTATTCCATAAATAATTGATTTTTTTTAATGCAACGGGTTAACCCCTCTCAATCCCGAATCAGCTAAAAAGGCCCATGAAAGATAGTTTCATCCGTATCGGCGTCATTACCGTAACTGCCGGATATCCGGCCCGGTTGAATTGCCGGTAATGAGCGTGTATAGCGCCGATAGCAGTGACGGCGTCGATTTGATTCCGAACGTATTGTTACTGGCCGTAATTTAGATTGGATTTTTTGCAATTTCCATACATACATACATATCTATGGTCACGTCTATGTCCCTTGCGGGGTAGATAGAGCCAACATGCTTAAAAAGACTGAATGGCCACGTTCAGCTATTTGGCTTAATGATAGAATTGAGATTTAAATAGTGACAGGTTGCTAGCCCATCGCCTAAAAAAGAATCCCAAGTTTGTAAGCCTATCCCTTAGTCGCCTTTTACGAAATCCATGGGAAAGAGATGAAGTGGTCCTATTCTTTTTTGTATTGGTGCCAGGAACCACACGGCAATTTCAATTTCCATAGGTGCATCAATCAATATATGTATATATACGTTTAATAAATTAATAAATATATATAACACGACACTTACTGACTGTTAAATAAACGCAAAAAAACGGATTTATAAATTTGAAATTTGGCGGTAAGGTCTATTGTGTTGTCAAAAATATAATTCAAAGCAAAATGGCATTTGTTATAGGTTGGTACTAAAGCACACAATATAAGTTATTAATATCCTACTAATATTATAAATGCGAAAGTTTTTGAATATGTCAGTATGGATGTTTGTTACTCTTTCACGCAAAAACTACTGACCAGATTACGACGAAATTTGATATGTTGAAGTATGCTGAAGACCCAGAATAACATATAGGCTACTTTTTATCCCAGAGTTCCCGCGGGATTGATATATAAAAAAATGTATATCTAAACGGTCCCTTGCCTGCCTTATAAATTTACAACCTTTCTGAATCTAGACCTAGACGAACGTATCTTGATCAAATTAAGGACGTCCTGGTAAAGGGTCAGGTCAAAAGTACCCGAAACCGCTGAGCTTGCATGAAGAGAGTTATGAATGTGGATAAAGAGAAGGAAATATGCAGAGATCGTGGCAAATGGAAAGCGGTAGTCTCTGCCTACCCCTCCGGGAAAGAGGCGTGATTTTATGTATGTATCTGAATCTAAATTTTAATAAAGCTGATATTCAGATACGTGTCCTATCCAGCTAAACGTAGTCTTTTATTTTTTTCAAGGCACAAGAAAAATGTACATTCGATATACAATGATTATTTTGAAAGTTATATTAAAAGTAGGTTTTTAATTTTCGATTTAGTTAATCAGAATCTCTAGATTAGTCGTCCAACAATTTGTCGCCACATCCAAGTAGTCAGGTGCTCGGGAAACTGTTCGACTGAGCTGAAACACTCACGGTTCTAAATTCGCCGCTTTTATGCTGTTTTTATTAATAATATTTTGGATGTCGTAAAAAGCCATCATTTAATATGGGTAAGGACTAGGTTTCGGAGAATTAACGAGAGTCGCTCCATGTGAAAACTTAAAACTTACCCAATTTCGTAAAATCAAATAAATAAATTTGTTGAGGTCAAAATTTCCATTGACAAAATGTGCACCTCGCCCGCTCCAGAGAGATGAAAATATTGTAACCGCCTACAATAAGGATCCCAAGTTTATTAGCCTTTCCCTTAATCGCCTCTAACGACATCCACAGGAAAGGTTATTATTCAAAGGTGGTAGGCACATCTCGGAACTTAAAGTTTTTACAGTGAATGAAATCTTTGTTTGTTTGTTTGTAATATCTTTATTGCATAGAAATTTACACAGTTACAAGAAAATACGAGTAGTACATAGTTATAAAAGAAACAAATCACTTGCAATGGAGGACTTATCCCATGAAGGGATCTCTTCCAGTCAAACGGCAAACAATAAAGAACTATATAATTCAGTAAAAAGTAGTAATACCTATCCACTAAACATAGATGTATAAACTTATCTTTAGTGAATATTCTAAGCGGTCACGCCACAAATATTCTCCCGTGTGTTTCCACGAACAGTTGCGCGTTGCACCTGCGAAGTTGGCCGCAATTTAATTAGTTATGGAAACGGACCCGCTCGCCGGGGCCCATGTAAATTGTTTTCAGAGTTGTTAGTTTGTCTTGTGCGCGATTTATTATTAAACTGGATTTGGGCGGTCAAGTGGCTCGGCAAGTGGCTTGTCCTCTCTTGATGGTCAATCTACATGTAAAAACTCTTCCGTCACTGATCTAACCAATGATACTTAATATAAAATATTTCTTTGTTTTTCTTGCTTATTTACAATTGTTATTACTTTGCCCCTCTTTTTGATATACACAATTTTTCTCAACAATACATACGTACATACGGTCACGTCTATATTATTTGCGGAGTAGGCAAAGCCACCAGTCTTGAAAAGACTGAATGGCCACGTTCAGCTAGTTGGCTTAATGATAGAATTGAGATTCAAATAGTGACAGGTTGCTAGCTTATCGCCTAAAAAAGAATTCCAAGTTTGTATGCCTATCCATTATCCTATCTAACCATTAGTTGTCTTTTACGACATCCATGGAAAAGAGATGGAGTGGTCCTATTCTTTTTTATATTGGTGCCGGGAACCACACGGCATTACACGGTTCACAACAATAGATGAAGTTTTTTTTAAATATTATTTAATCAGCTTACACGTAAATGTTACATACTTATACACACCCTCATTCCCTCGCAAAAGAGGGGTTCTCAAAATGGTTTTTTATTGAAATTTATGCTCGCCACAAATTCTTCCACGACATGGTTTTGTAATTGAGACATTTGTTAAGAGGGGACAATATAAATGATATGATAAGTTTTACTCAACAATTTTGAGGGTGCATTATCATTATGGCACTGATGTATTGTTGAAGAATTTTTTTTATGCATTCCTTGTTATATTGAAGAATGCATGAAAAAATAAACTGGTTCTAAGCATTTTACGCATGGAGTGGTCTCACACAATTTTTTCCCCGGATGTCGTATGGTTGGACTAAGGAAATATGCACTTTCACTTTGTGTTATCATCATGTTCAAACCTGGGTTTGATTCGTCGATGACGGAGAAATTATTGGTTTTAAACTTCAGCGTTGCATTAAACTTTCTATAATTTATACTGGAATTAAACGTTAAGTGCGTTAACGTACCTTTATTTTAGTTAGTACGTTCCGAATCATGTTACAATAATCCGTGGTCACCAAGTGACTGAAACATACGAGAGGTAAAACAAAATTACGTTAAGTGCGCGTTTAAATGCTTTTTTATTAATATATTGTGTTTTATTCTTGGACCATAGTCATGGTCAGACCTCTGGCTCAATTCCAGGATATTGCAACTGGAACACCAGTAGCATAAAAAAAAAATTAAATAGTAGTAGTAAATATAATTTTAATAAGTTATTTCTAATTTTTTTTTCCTAGAATGCGCAACTAAAATGTAATTGCTTTTAATTTATTGTTTTCATGAGAAAATAAAATATTTATTTTAACAGTGAATAGGAGACGATAACTGGAGCGTTTACCCTAATCCAGGGGTGTGCGATACGTCAGCCGGGCGGAAAAGGCGGCAAAGCAATATCCGCCAATACCAAACGCCTTCAGACGTATTTTTAGAGATAAAATGTAAGTAGTTCGCTATATGTGGATATAGGTATAGTGTATTTATTTTGCTCGTACGTGATATTGTGATATATACATACAAAAATACATAAATCACGCCTCTTTCCCAGAGGGGTAGGCAGAGATTAGATCTTTTCACTTATTATTGTGTTATGATAACTCAGTATTGTGATACAAGAAATTATAAAGTCATCCAAATAACTAAAAACATCTTTGTTTTTGTAACGCTTGTTGCGGATGTGAATCTATGGATTTTTTATGAAATATGGCTGGCAATACTTACTATATGGATTGTACATATGCCTCAGGTGATACCTGGGCCATATCCCGTACAACAATCAAGTCAAGGTGTCACAATTAACTCCTGAGCCCACTGTACTAAAATTTGGCATTCATATTGTTATTTTGATGCAAAGCAGAATACACTGTTGTTATTAACGTTATCATTCATTTAAATGTCGGCTTCGACGCATTTGCTGTGAAATTAAACATAGTAAAGCCACATATTCAGACATTTGAAAAGCTATGTTGTCATCAGATCAAACAGAGTCCCAAAGGTAGCCTCTCCACGTAACTACTGACCATTTTAATTCCGTTCTGCCTTAAATAAACCGGATGTTTTTATATAGATAAATACATATGATATGATATATTTCTTAAGAAAACATTTCCACGCAGACGCATCGCTCACTCAAGTAGGAGAGAGACGGATGTCGAACGCTGCCGAACGCGAAGGCCGATTGTGTCTCTTTGTCGCTCATTCCGCGCTCTCGCTCACACTTCAAGCCTTACATGGAACGCCTCAGACCGAGGTAACGCCGCATAAGTCATCTTTTTTCGTGCGTGCAACCGGCTCAATCGAATTATAAGATGTTGTCACGTCAAAAATCTACTTTGGAAGTTATTTTCTTTAGACAAATCCACTTCAGCAAACCCTGCTATTTGGCTACTAACCATTACTGCGAAAACAATTTAGTGTAACGGTCAAACTTAAGCGGCAGCCCTTGAAATAAGGCTATACGTTCACCTACGCAAAGCCAGGCCATCCCGACAATAGGCAGTTAGGCTTAGACAATTTACATATTGAGGGGCTCAGTGGCGCCCCAGCGGCCACAATTGGAACCATGATTTGATGATTGCTGAACACGTAAATGAATATCGGTTGATTGATTTCGCAAAGTGGAATGATATTTCCTGCTTGCCCGTATGTTGGTAACTACGTCATTGGTTCCTATTTCGATTGGTGTTTTAGTTTTTGCTATTTTTTTTTATACCTACATGCTGTAAGCAACCTTCTTTAATTATATTAACTAGAGGCCGCCCGCGACTTTGTTTGCGTGAAATCAATCCCACGGGAACTCCGGTATAAAAAGTAGCCTAAGTGTAATTTAGGGTCTTCAGCTACCTACATACCAAATTTCATCGTAATGGGTTCAGTCGCATTTATAATATTGGTGGGATTGTTTATTGTATATAAATATTAAGAAGAATATCAGAAGCTGGCTTACATATGCATTTGTATGCCATAGCAATACCCATGAATGTCGTAAAGGGCGACTTTGGGAAAAGCTTATGAACAAGGGATTCGTCTTTTAGACGATGGGCTAGCTACTTGTCCTATTTGAGCTGAACGTGGCTTACCAGTCTTTTCAAGATAGTGGTACTGTTTACCCCGCAGGGGTAAATAGACGTAATTATATGTATGTTTGAGAATCAAATAGTATCAGGTTGCTAGCTCATCGCCCACGAGAAGAATCCCAAGCTACACACCTTTCCCTTAATCGCCTTTTACATCATTCATAGGAAACATAAGAAGTGATCCCATTCAAAAGCGCCGGGAACCACACGTAGCCGTGTGGTTCCCGGTTAATATTTATCCTAAAATAGGCCGATTACATAAATACGCCACTAAATTATTCCTGATTACACAAATAGATGTCGAGGGACATTTTAGTTTATCTGTGAAACTACAGATCATAAATGAACCATATTCCCAATACTCAGAGGCCTTTAACCGACTTTGCAAAGAAGAAGTATGTAAGTACTGAAAATAAATCAATCGTACATAGTACCGTGTGGTTTATGTCACCAATAGGAAAAAGAATAGGGCCACTCCATCTCTTTTCCATGGATGTCGTAAAAGGGGACTAGGGGTTTATGAACTGGGGATTCTCCTTTAAGGTAAACGGCTAGCAACCTGTCACTATTTAAATCTCAATACTATCATTAAGCCTAACATCTGAATGTGATTTTATGTATAAATGTATACACACACACATATTTACCTATAGTGGGCCTACTGGTAGAAATTTCTCTAGAAATAAGTAGTACCAAAATTCTCTTTAGTTTAAGTTCTATTCTTACTTTTTCCTTGATACATACATACACGTCTATATCCCTTCCGGGGTAGACAGAGCCAACAGTCTTGACAAGACTGAATGGCCACGTTCAGCTATTTAGCTTAATGATAGAATTGATATTCAAATAGTGATAGGTTGCTAACCCATCGTCTTAAATCAAAAGAATCCCTAATTTTTATTGATGTACATAAATATATAAATAAATAATTACATATATTTTATTAGAATGAAAATCAAATAACAAGTAACTTACAAATAACAGAATTGTCCAACCAAGCCTAATACTTTGACGCAGCCATCTTAGATACACGAAGCTACGAGCTACGGCGTAGCATCGTAGCACATTCGTAGCGCACTCGTAGCCCTTCAATTTGCTATGTAAATTTCATCTTTTGTCCGTACGTTCGCCACTCGGCGAATTTTGTTCGAGAACTGACCATTTCGTATGCAATTTTGAGCAACGCATCGCTATTGGTCGGCCCCGTAATATGTAATGTACCAAATACGCCATTACTTGTAATTTAATGGAATCCATTTAATGTTGTCATTGCTTCTTTATTAAAAACTAGAGGCAATCCGCGATTTCGTCCGCGTGGTACCAATCCCGCGGGAACTCCGGGATAAAAGTAGCCTATATGTTATTCTGGGTCTTCCGCTACCTACATACCAAATTCCATCGTAATCGGTTAAATAGTTTTTGCGTGAAAGAGTAACAAACATCCATACTGACATACTTATAAACTTTCGCATTTATAATAGGACTAGAGGCCGCCCGCGACTTCGTCCGCATGGAAACCCTATCAATCCCGCGGGAACTCGGGGATAAAAAGTAGCCTATGTGTTATTCTGGGTCTTCAGCTACCTACATACCAAATTTCATGGTAATCGGTTCAGTAGTTTTTGCGTGAAAGAGTAACAAACATCCATACATCCATACAAACTTTCGCCTTTATAATAGTAGTAGGATAGTAGTAGTATATATACTTTATTGACACAAACATTAAATATTATCACGTCTTTATCACTTGAGGGGTAGACAGAGCCAACAGTCTTGAAGAGACTAAAAGGTCGCGTTTAACTGCATGCCTTTATCATTCAATTGAGATTCATATAGTGAAAGCACCACAAAAAATTATGGCAAGTTTATTAACCATTCCCCTAATCGTCTTTTACGACATCCATTATAAGGTGTGCCTATTCAAAAGTGACGGGAACCACACGACATACCCATCCTATCCATATTAATACGACCCCGTGTCATCAAACTACGGCCCAGTAGTTTCATTAGCGTAGTGGGGACATTGTTTCCGGCCTATAGACTTTTATTATAATGTTCATTTTATACCAATGACTATAAATACAGTTTATTTTAGCTTCTGCATACATACACACATATGGTCACGTCTATATCCCTTGCGGGGTAGACAGAGCCTACAGTCTTGAAAAGACTAAATGGCCACGTTCAGCTTTTTGGCTTTACGATAGAATTGAGATTCAACTAGTGACAGGTTGCTAGCCCATCGCCTAAAAAAGAAGCCCAAGTTTGTAAGCCTATCCCTTAGTCGCCTTTTACAACATCCATGCGAAAGAGATGTAGTGGTCCTATTCTTTTTTGTATTGGGCCACACGACACTTTAGCTTTTGAGCCGTGTGAATCATCATCATTGCTAATGTAGCTTATTGGCAGAGTGCTTGTCTGTAACACAGAAGGTTCCGGGTTCGAATACCGGCTAGGGTACGACAAAAACGAACAGTTTCTTGTTTCCCTGGGTTTTTAACGTAACCTTTTCCAGTTACCTGAATGTGCTGGTTTTCTCATGATGTTTTTTCCTCACCGTAAGAGCATCTTTTAGTATTCAAACTAATGTACATCAATACATAGTATAAAACAAAGTCGCTATTTTAGTCTGTTTGTCTGTATGCTTAAATCTTTAAAATTATGCAACGGATTTTAATGCGGTTTTTTTGTTTTTGAGGAAGGTTTTTATGTATAATTTTTTCCGAATTTTGCACCCGTGCGAAGCCGGGGCGGGTCGCTAGTAACTTATAAAATAGTCATTGGTAAATGACCGAAGTGGGATTCGAACCTGAGTCTTTTCGCGCCACACACGTGTCGATTCGACCATCGACGCTCTTCACTGTTTTGAGTCAAACACATAGTAATATGTTATCTGTTGAATAAGAGATATAACGGCCACGCACATTCAAAATAGATATAACAAGCAAAAAATAATTCCAATTTCGTAATTCGCTATATTAACGCAGATTCTAATTACAAGAAAAACAAATTTAACTGTCTCCCTGATGATAAGCTAATGGTACTTATACAACTTCAAAGAATAATGAATATTAATACATTGAAATTTTAAATATCTCGCGCTGAGACACAGAAATTAGGACGTCGGGATCGGAAAAAAGTATTTTTCCATGTTAATTTAACGGTACTTACAGGAATTTATCCCGAAGTATTAAGAGGAATTAAAAAACTTTGCGGGGAGTTAGCTTATTATACGTTTCGATTTGAATTCCTAAACAATTTGCATTATGAATATTAAAAATGAAAATAAACTCGACAACGCTCTCAGTTTCTTTTTGAATTGTATTAAGTACTGAAGATATGAATATATAATGTTTCCTATTCTTTTGTGTTTTGTTTTAAGAAAATTTTATTTGTTTTAAAACAGGTTGCATTTATTCAAATAAAGAAATCTTCCTCTTTAATCATTCTTTCTAATAGAAAACTGTATCAAAATTTGTTGTGTAGTTTTAAAGATCTAAGCGTACATACAGACATAGGGACAGATACGGGAAGCGACTTGGCTATAAACTATGTAGTGATTACATTATTATTTGTTCATACTTAAAATTACTTTATACTGCCTCATTCATACATACATACATACATACAGTTACGTCTATATTCCTTGCGGGGTAGAAAGAACCAACAGTCTTGATAAGACTGATAGGCCACGTTCAGCTTTTCGGCTTGATGATAGAATTAAGAATCAAATAGTGACAGGTTGCTAGTCTATCGCCTAAAAGAAGAATCCCAAGTTTATAAGCCTATCCCTTAATCGCTTTTAACGATGGGATGGGAACGAGATGGAGTGGTCCTTTTCTTTTTTATTGGTGCCGGGAACCACACGGCACATTACACTGTTTCATCTACAGATCAAATCCAATTTAACTAATTATGGTTTCGTATGTAATATTAGACGTAAATACTTTCTTATAATATATTAAAGGGTACTATTATTAAGATTTTTTCTAAAAATTATCTAAAGTAAGTTTAATGTAAAAAAATATTTAGTTATTTTTTTAATTTACATCAACAGAATATCCAATGAACCACTGCTGACACTGAAAATTAATAATTAATATTTAATTATATTTAATAAAATTCATAATACTACAAAATTATTTAATAAACATTCTCCCACTATTCCAGTTACAAATATTTTTTTACTCTACTCCTCTAACTGTAAAGATGATCCCTTCCAAAAAACCCTTACCTTTCCATAAATCCCTTTTAATTCAGAATGAAATTTATGCTTTCTGGCAGTAAATAAAATTACCTACTCGTCTGAAATTACTAATGGCACCCATTATTCCGATATGATTTGAGGCGCATCAGCAAAATACCCCCATCAAAATGAGCAATTTCCCAATTTTTTTCCGTGATGATTTTTGGCACGGGATGTTAGCCACGGGAATATGGTATTACCACGGGAATCTGAATAATAATACTTAAAACTTCTATAGGGTGTGTGTCTATGTATGTCTTACGTTTTTAAAAATTACACTTAATTATGTATTTTGCGTACTTATTTAAAGGATGCCGTGTGGTGAATAGAATCACTTCATGTCTTTCCCATGGATGTAGTGAAAGGCGACTAGGGATTGGCTTATAAATTTGGGATTCATCTAGTAGGCACTGTGCTAGCAACCTGTCACTGTTTGAATCTCAATTCGATCTAAAAGCCATACAACTAAACGTGGCCATTTTGTCATTTCGAGACTTTTGTCTCTACATAATATAAATATATAGCATAACTAGCTGTCCTGGCAAACGTTGTTTTGCCATATAAATAATTTTTAATTAGTTACTAGTTAAAAAAAATGTTAAGGGTTCACAACCCTTATTACTAAGGGGTATGAGAAATAAATGTTGGCCGATTCTCAGACCTACTCAATATGCTCACAAAATTTTATATGTAAGATGTGCGGATTTTATATATATGATATGATGCTAGAAGCATTATCTACCAGTCAACCATTAGATCTCACAGAGAACTTTATATTTAAACTAATAGTCGCATTTCCTATAAAATAAGTATATAAAGTACAAAAAATGACCCATACAAACAAACATATAAATCAAATACAGTTTCATCAGCTAACAAATTGTAAACATATAAAAGAAATCGCCATTAACCGGCCATTGAAAGGGCAATGCGTGGGGCAGTCCTCACAAAATACTCGTAGCTGCAGACTAATGGTTATAGCCGTTTGATTTACAAATGCATCGTTTGAGGGGAAAACTTATATTTATGTAGTGCAATCACTGAACAGGTCTATAAAGGTCTGGTGGGGAGCATGTGATTCGCTAGGTCAAGTTTTTCATTATTTTTTATTAATATCTAGCTGTGCCCGCGACTTTGTCCGCGTGGAATAGTTATTTTGGGCATCAATGAAGCCCTCATGGATGAATAATTTTCCCAGTTTTTTTTTTCACATTTTATTTTATTTCGTCGCTCCTAATAGTTGCAGCGTGATGTTATATAGCCTAAAACCTTCCTCAGGTTATTTATTCAATACAAAAATAATTTTTCAATTCGAACCATATAAAATCATTTATAATTCATTTATTTATAGCCCAAAAATGTTAGTTTAGAAGGTCAACTTATACATAGTGTGGGCCGGGTTAGTTTTACATTTGCATTAGAAGGTTGAATCGTTTATAAAAGAACAAATCATAATTATCTTAACGCATGCAGTTGAGGGACTGCTTATTTTCGTTCAGACGTCTGATAAAAAATCAAACGTTCGCCTTTATCAGCTTTCTACATTGTTTCTATACTAGATGTTATAATTAAAAATGTTAAGATCTAAATTTCCAACAGTTACTTCATTAATTACTATATGCATACATAAAAACATTCCTATTTCCCAGAGGGGTAGGCAGAGCCGGGTACAGACTTTCCACTTTCAACAATCCCTTCGTACTAATTAATATTTTAATTACAATTTTATTTGCAAATGACAACAGCTGATATTTATAAATCATGAGATATTTTTTTAAAGAATATAAGCTTAAAGAAAAAACTTTACCCCACCAGCTCAGTATTATTTCGTCTGGTTTTAGACGGTTTTCAAATCTGTGGCTACTCTGCAGACTTCAATACCATTCATGTTACGTACTTATTATTTTTAGCTAAATTTCTCATTAAACTCACAATTAATTCATTCAGAATATTATTTCACCCAGTACAATTTCATTATTTCTTGGAGTACACCTGTATATTAAAAATTTACATCAATTCTAGCATTAAGCCCAATCAATCTTATCAAAACTGTTGGCTCTCACTACCCCGCAAGGGATAAAGACGTGATTGTATGTATGTATGTAAATGAAAAATAATCATTACAATGTATACGTAAAAAAAATATGTGAAGATTTGAAAGTTAAATAAAATTTATAATACACTAAGTTAAAAAATTGAAACTCGTACGTACTATTTATACTTTCAAATGGACTAATACGAGTACATACTAAGTCATAGTAAAAATAATTTTACTCTTAGGTATTATAATAATTATACTTATTAAGTTCTTTGATATTTGAATGAAAAAAAAAGACATATATTTTAAAAAAAATTCTATTGCGAATGTGAAAACAGATGAGCAAAGGAATTCTTATTCTATTTGTTTATGGATTTCCTTAACCAAAAGTACAATAGCATATTTCACATTGATCCTCCATCTTGTGACGTCACGGTTACGATCACAGACTATAAATCCAAACTCACTATTTTTACCAAGATATCGTGCCAAAGTCTATATGTTTTGGTTCGATGCTTTTGAGTTTAACCGATTTCAAAAACGAATGTCATGGGTTACGTGTAAAAGGTCGATATTTTTATTGGGAATTTTAGTGCTTATGAACCTACTTTAGATCTTTAAAGTCTAATGTAGTGCAAACTTAAATAATATCTATTAACTCTTGCCCTGAAAATGCCTAGGTATGTTGTATGAATTTTTGTTTTAATTATTCGCTTGATAAAAGTATATTTTTATCAAGCGAATAATTAAAATATATTTTAGTAGCACAATTTTATACCTTAAATTAATAAATACAAAAGCTTTATAATAAACAGAGTTGTAAGGCGGTTTTGTTTTGTACTGTGAAGTGAAAGTTATAAAAAAGAATCTTAATTTTGTAAGCCTATCCCTTAGTCGCCTTTTACGACATCCTTTGTACTGGTGCCGGGAACCACACGGCAAAGCTAGTATCAAGATAAATCAGACAAAAATAAACTAACACACGAGTTCAGAAAACAAACGTCTTGTTATAAATCGTACGAGACGTTCGAGTCTCCAATCTTCTTACCAAAAGTCGCAGGTCGCAGTCGCAGGTCGCTAGAGCGGCATTATCGCCGTCCAGTCGCAGATTTGAATTTCAATGACGGACAATGTAAATACTTCGTCAGGTGCACAGGTAGAGATATATTTTCACTAGGTAGACCATTGTCCGAATTAAACATAGAAAATCGAAAGATAAGTGAACATCATGTCCGGAAGAACGATTATTTTACTAGTATAGTTGCTTGGTTATTTTATTTATAGGCATAACTATATTGGTATTGAGGTATATTTTTGAATTTATCAAGGTACGTAATTTTCATAAATATGCCAGCTATTTCGTCTTGCCGAGCTGGTTGTAAGAGTAAATTAAGGAAAAGGCTTATACACTTGGGATTATTCTGTGCCGTGTGGTTCCCGGCACCAATAGAAAAAGAATAAGACTGCTCTATCTCTTTCTCATGTATGTATAACTGTCAGCAGAACAGGACCTAGAAGAAACCTACATGCCTCAAGGATTGAATTGATGCAAAAATGTAAGAAAGGTCACACACATTCTGTTAAGACATTCCAAATTTCAAAAATAACACTGGCAGTTAAAAGTCGTTCCATTTTCAAAACCGTCACACAGAAATCGTCCAGCGCGTCCCTATTAACCGACCTCGGGAGAAATG
Organism: Amyelois transitella; assembly: GCF_032362555.1. Lineage (NCBI taxonomy): Eukaryota > Metazoa > Arthropoda > Insecta > Lepidoptera > Pyralidae > Amyelois > Amyelois transitella. Next base: position 12,130,367 of record NC_083509.1, read on the forward strand.
TGAGAAATGAGTGACGAGGCGAGCAGTGAAACGCCATCCAATCAATCGCCGGCCGATCGCTCGCAAAAAGCAAAGAAATCGCCGATAACCTCCGACCGGCTAATAAGTTTGCTCGCTCTTGCATAGCAAAACGGAATTGGTGCAATTTCGTTCTTTTTTTTTTTAAATCCAGCAATCGAAACGAAAACGGATTTCGCGATGGCCCGCTTGTTTTTAGCGATGTTTGATGGGTTTTTATAGCGCAGTAGGTCTGGATGTCAGTGCTTCGGTGGCGATGTTGTTCGCCTCGCTTCGTCCGATGTTGCTTCGGATAAGGCATATAAAATTAAAAAACATACATAAATAAATAATAATATATACGGGACAAATTACACAGATTGAGTTAGTCTCGAAGTAAGTTCGAAACTTGTGTTACGAGATACTTACTCAACGATACTTTATTTTAAAATAAATACTTATATAGATATAATTCTACTATAGTATACAATCTAAAAGAATAAATTACAGTTTTTTTCTTTGTGGCAATAATAAATAATCAAATTTATTGACAGATTTTAATAATCAGAGTCACACCTTAACAACATAGCGATAACATTTTTGATGGCCTCTTTTGAACTTTGTCTGATTGTCCTGGGTCTTGGATGTTTATCTATATATGTAAGTATTTATTGTAAATATAGTATCGTTGAGTTAGTACCTCGTAACACAAGTTTCGAACTTACTTCGAGGCTATCTCAATCTTGGTAATTTGCCCCATATAAAAAAAAAACAAATAACATATACGTCTTCACCCATACCAAACGAAATCCATCCAACCAACCCAACCGCCAACAATAAACTATTTTTTCACACTCAATATTTTTAGTCTCTCTACAAAGCAGATCTAAACAGATTGAAACCGTCAAAGGCTGCCGATAAGAGCTGCATATAAGCAGGCGGTAATGTAACCGAAGTGTCCCGCTTTGACGGTATCAAATAAGAGAGAATAGTAATAAAATTGAACCGACGCCGGCCAGATGTAGCGGCGGATTTATCGCTGATTTAGGGCGGCGACACACTGGGTTGCAATTTTTTGAAATCAATTGCGTGTTACATTTTGACTATGATGAGGACAAATGTTGTAACAATCGCGGGAACATCGTTCGACCGGTTGAAACCTGTATTATTTATACATATATATATTATTTATATATATATTTATAAAGAAATATATATATACATATATATATATATATATATATATATAAAGAAATGCTATATGAATACTACAAAGAAATGCTGAACAAAAGAGCACACTTATAGTAACATACATACATAAACACACATAGAATCACGTTTATATCCCTTGGAAGGTAGACAGAGCCAACAGTCTTAAAAATACTGATAGGCCACATTCAGCTGTTTGGTTTATAGAATTGGGATTCAAATAGTGACAGGTCGCTAGCCCATCGCCTTACCGAAGAATCCCAAGTTTAAAAGCCCACTCCATCTCTTTCCCATGGATGTCGTAAAAGGCGACTTAAGGATGGACTTTTAAACTTGGGATTCTTCTTTTAGGCGATTGGCTAGCAACCTGTCACTATTTGTATCCCAATTCTATCTAAAAGCCAAATAGCTGAACGTGGCCTAACAGTTATTTTAACAAGACCGTTGGCCTTGTCTACCCTGCAAGGGATATAGACGTGACTATATGTATGTATGTAACACAATCTCTCAGTGCACCCCAGCCCAGCAGCGCCGCTTACACATCCGCCGAACTGCATCCAATATGTCTCCGGCATATTGTCTTTAACGGCTCCATTATGCCGGCGGATTGCTTGGAAGCGATCGCTCCGAGGAATCTTACTTGTCATGAATATTTTGTTTGTCCCCGGATCCCGTATTAATGTCGGTGAGTAAGTATTTGTTCTTACCGTTTTGTATGAATTGTAGTACACGTTGGTACCGTCTGGTTACCGGCACTAATACATAAAATCACGCCTCTTTCCCGGAGGGGTAGGCACATCTTTCCACTTGCCACGATCCCTGCATACTTCCTTCGCGAAACGAATACGACCTTTCTTCCTTCATTGTATAAATCCGCCCTATAAAAATAACCTTTTCAAAATCTACAACCTGTCATCTATTCGAAATATAATCGTATCTATATTGAGAAAATGAAGCAAAATATTCCATTAATCTACCGCAAACAGTGTATAAACAGACCGGTTTTAAAATGATTAACAACGCGTTGCCACAGAAAACCGCGCTGCCTTATAATTGAATGAACATTCAAGCTTCTTAATCAATAGAAGGATTTCCACGAGGTCTGGAGGCAACCACCAGCCTGTGAAATTGGACTAGAATAGAGAGAGACGGCTGTAGGATTTAACTTTAGTGCGAACGGGACGGAGATGGGAGCGAGCGTTTTATAAATCATTTTTCCTGGCACGCCGAAGTCTTAGGGCAGTTATTAACTTGCGATAAAGTCATCAATATATGTGATATCTTTATTGAGTTTTAACGTTGTTAAAAGCGTAGCCGTATTGGAGAAACTGTAGTGTGAAATTGAAATATAAATCCTAACTTTCCATATTTATTTTTGAAAAAGAGGTTTTCTCGATGTTAGTAATTTTGCTTGTCACGGATAAACTCAAAAATGTCTGGAGAGATATTGATGACATCTTGCACATAAATAGATGAGAACCTCAGTAGTAAGTTCACCTAATTTCATTAATTTATGACGGCATCAAATCTGGTTTTAGATATTTATAGTAACAATTTACTTAATAAATGTTCTTGAAACTAAAAAAAATATACGTTAATAAAACTGTATTTTATAATATAAAATAATTTTATGGTCACTTGAAAAAATACTTAATTTTTGTAAAGAACATTTTCATTTTCTTCCGATCATACAGAACCTACATTTTAGATAGATGATTAAAAACTTCGATTTTATTTTCATATATCATTCCACTAAACATATATTTTATGTTAGAACTTATTTATTTAGCAGCTAACATAGTTTCATTAAAAAAAAAGATTAAAAAAAAAAAAACAGTCGGGTCATATTTATTCCCAAAAGTCGCACGGGCATATAAACGCAATCAGCTGTCGCGAGTTAGCGGGCACCCTTAGTTAGTAAAATGCTGAATCGCGATTATTTCTCTTTGCGTTTAGTTAATCAATTATTCTAATGTTGTTGGCAGAGACGTGTGCACGTTTGTTCCCGTCTGAATTTTTACGTACCGACGTTCTGGGTAACTTTGTAAAAGTGGCTTATATACCGGTCTCGTAGCGTAGAAAAAAGCATAGTGTGTGCCATCTGCTTTATTCCCCGTGCAGATAGAAAGTTCAATGATAGCTTTATAAATATATCCTTGATTAACTCCTCTGAATGAATCCTAAGTCACAAGTACCATGGATTTTTATTTCAGGCGATCGTTCGACAACCTAGCACTGTCTAAATCTCAACTGTTATGCCATCCAGATAAACGCAGCCTTAGAATTTGTAAAACTATTTACGGTGAAGTGATAGAGGTATAGTTTTGGGTACTTAAGAATAGAACCACTTAATATCTTCCCATGGATGTCGAGAAAGGCCACTAAGGGATAGGTAGGCTTTTAAACTTGGGATTCCTCTTGTAGGCGATAGGCTAGCAACCTGTCACTATTTGAATCTCAATTCCATCATGAAGCCATACAGCTGAACGTGGAATTCAGTTTTTTCAAGACTGTGGGCTCTGTCTACCCATCGTCTAAAAGAAGAATCCTAAGTTTATAAGCCTATCCCTTAGTCGCCTTTTACGACATCCATAGGAGCGATATGGAGTGGCTTTTTTTTAGTTCCAGGAACCACACGGTTTTTTTAATTTAACTCTAAAATATACAGATTACAATGCTTGTCACACCCAATAAAACAGCTACATCTAGCTTATCCGTAAATTGAAATTTCGTTACATTTTCAACGGTAAGATTTATAGGAAACCTACAATATCAAGGAAAATATATTATACAAAGTCTCGACGGTTTTATGACAACATCCTCACGGCTTATCGACGAATTTATTTTGTTTCAAATAAAATTTCACAATCATTTTAGCGATAGCGTCGGCGACACGATTTTGAGATTCAGAATGTATACTATTGTTATTTTGGGTGATTGTTTATTATAAGTTTTCTATTTATTTACTAGAATTTCTTAATTCAAATTCAAATTTTTCATTCATGATTATAGGATACTTCATATCGCTTAATAATTGCCTAATTTATGTTTTCACAACATTGGTTGACGTCAAATAAATTACTTAAAACTGAGTTTACTGCCGCTTCCAAGGCGTCAGTGCAGAAGAAGCGGTAACAAACTGCACTGAAGCATTTTCTTTCTTATTAAAGTCGTAATTCTTTTAAGTTTCCATCCTAGACATAGGTACAGATTAAATATTACACAGTGAGATCGTTAATTTTGATTTACCAAATTCTAAATTAAGTATATCTAAGTACATAGTGTCTTGTGTACCTATCTTACGATATTATTCGTGTTATACAAGATTTTTGAAAGAAGATTGTCATAAAAAATTATGTTTCAGTGTTGTTCACTAAAATCAAATTGATATTAAGTGCTGAAGTAAGTAACAAAACTGCAATAAAAGATGGATTGGCCAAGAGTTTAGCCTTGGTAAGTACCTACTGATTTTGATTGATCTTCTTTGTCTGTCCACTAATCACCGTTTTCACAATTACATTTACCAGAACGCATCCAAGAGCGAGAGAGATATTACATACATATATATGTTGTGGTCCAAATGATAAATTGGGCATTTTAAATAATGCCCGGTCATTATGAAAAATGCCCAATCTGAGGGAGCAATTTAATAATAATTGTTCAAATAATCAAATTGACCGGGCATTCTACATATTGTACATGACCCTTTGGGCAGAGTAATACTCTCTCAGCGATATCTCTATTTTTGGCGGACTCCACTGGATTATTTCCAGTAGATAATAGTTTCTCCAAGTCTTCTTCTGAATTAATATCAAGCAGAGCCTCATGCGGTATAAAATAACTTTTATGTCCTACTTTCATCTTCGTTCCGAACATGGCTTCATATGGGGTACAGTTAATGCTTGTATCATGGGCTCTATTTTTCATTAATTGTGCAAAACGTAATTCTTCCGACCATTTCTGAGTCTTGTTATCCTCCAACTACGTACTCAGCATATTCTCTGTGTCCTGGTTTACTCTCTCTGCTGATCCTTGGCTTTGAGAGTGTCTCGGTTTGCCATGTACTTACAATTTTCAATTCGGGCCACATTCCACACGCTTCCTGAACAATATTATTAGAAAACTCTCTGCCATTTAGCTTTATTATCAAATTGCCCAAATGTTATGTAGCAATATAATAATGACCGTGCAATGTGATAATTAAAGAAATTTAAATAGATATTAATCACTTAGCCCGATAGAGCTGACATTATTCATAATGCTCGCACATTATGAATAATGCCCGCATTAATCACCTAGTCCATAACATATACATATGATCACGTCTTTATCCCTCGCGGGTTAGGCAGAGCCAACAGTCTTGAAAAGACTGATAGGCCACGTTCAGCTGTTTGGCTTTGTGATGGGATTCAGATTCAAATAGTGACAGGTTGCTAGCCCATCGCCTATAAGAGGAATCCAAGTTTAAAAGCATATCCCTTAGTCGCCTTTTACGACATCCATGAGAACGAGATAGAGTGGTCCTATTCTTTTTTTTATTTGTGTCACACGGCACTATAAGTGCAACAATTGGAAATTAATTAAATCATCACGTCATCGTTTCCAGAAAATTCATTAATTTTTTTTTTTTATTTTTATTCATTATTATAGGATACTTCACATCGCTTAATAATTGTCAAAACGTACGGTTTAACAACATTGGTTGACGTCAAATAAATTACTTAAAACTAAGTTTACTGCCGCTTCCAAGGCGTCAGTGCAGAAGAAGCGGTATCAAACTGCTCTGCAGCATTTTCTTCTTCTTCAATTCGGAACATATTTCAGATTCCACTGCGTCGTAAGACCGTTAGTGCGGTAGTGTCGACGTTTCCGTTAAGGCTGGGTTTGAACAAGTTGGCTTCAGTTGCCAAGGGAGTCGCCAAATCTGAGCTGTTAACAGCTTTGAATGTCAATGACACCAAGAAAGTAAGAGTCTCAGATTGACACAATTATATTTAAGCCTATAAGTTTTTTCTTACACAAAATTGATTATTGGTGTGTGGTTCCCAGTACCAATACAAAAAAGAATAGGACCACTCCATGTCTTGCCCGTGGATGTCGTAAAAGGCGTCTAAGGGATGGACTATGGGATAAACTTGGGATTCTTTTTTAGGCGATGGGCTGGCAACCTGTCACTATTTGAATCACAATTCTATCATTGAGCCAAATAGCTGAACGTGGCCATTCAGTCTTTTCAAGACTGGTGGCTCTGTCTACCTCGCAAGGGATATAGACGCCTAAAAAAGGATCCCAAGTTTGTAAACCTATCCCTTAGTCGCCTTCTACGACATCCATGGGAAAGAGATGGAGTGGTCCTATACTTTTTGTATTTGTGCCGGGAACCACACGGCACCATTTTTATTGACTCGTTATTTTGTTTTATAATTTTTCACAGGTTAAAAATTATTTTGTAAACTCTATACAAGATAGCAAATATAGTATTTTTTATTCTTCTATTTCATTGTTTCAGTTGAATAAGTTTTATCCAGAACTAGATACGAAATTGTCGTGCCTGACAGAGTCCGACATGATCATGTTGAACAAATTCTACGTGAACTATACTGATGAACTGGATCCCCGCTTTATCGCGGATTCCTATAAGAATTTCGGAGTTCATACGGACAAAATGCGTTTTCAAAATCCTGTCAGTGTGGTCGATTTTATTAATCAATGGGTAATATTTTTAACGAATAATTTAATAAATAATAAAAGACTATTTAAAATAATCAGTTGACACATATATACAATCACGTCTATAGCCCTTGCGGGGTAGATAGAGCCAACAGTTTTGAAAAGACTGAAAGGCCACGTTCGATTGTTTGGCTAAATGATGGAATTAAGATTTAAATAGTGACAGGTTGCTTGCCCAACGCCTAAAAGAAGAATCACAATTTTACACGCTTATCCTTTAATCGCCTTTTACGACATAACAACGAGATGGAGTGGTCCTATTCCTTTTTTTATTGGTGCCGGGAACCACACGGCACACACATTGTTTTTAAAATGCACTATTTCAGGTAGATTCAACTACGTACAAACGCATCCCAAACCTGATGTCGCCTAAAGATATTAATCCAAGTGATAATTTGATTCTGATAAATGCTGTTTACATGAAGGTAAGTTGAGATGCTGACTTTGCAAATTTAACTCAAATGAGTATCAACTATGCAATTTCTGTTTTGGGATTTCTATCCAAAATCTATACTCTATACATATATTATAAAGCTAAAACAGTTTGATTGTTTGTTTGAACGCGCTAAACTTAGAAACTGTACAGGTACTGGTTCGAATTGAAAAATTCTTTTTGCGTTGAATAGACATTGAATAGACAGAGCATTTATCGAGGAAGGCTTTAAGGCTATATAACATCACGCTGCAACTATAAGGAGTAAAGAAATAATGGAAAATGTGAAAAAACGGGTAAAATTATTCATCCTTGAGTGCTTCAATGATGCCCGAAATAACTATTCCGCGGACTAAGTCGCGGGCACAGCTATTAATGAAATAAAATCCCATTATTATCTAAAATATTCTCAATAATTTCTTCATTCTTCTAAACTTGTTCGATCTAGTTGCAACCTGGTCTTCCACGTAAACTTATGTTACTTCAATAAGATTAACTGTTAAAAAAAGGTATAGGACCACTCTATCTCTTTCCCATGGATGTCGTATAAGGCGACTAAGGAATAGGCTTAGAAACTTGGGATTCTTTTTAAGCGATGGGCTAGTTACCTGTCACTGTTCGAATCTCCATTCTATCATTAAGCCAAATAGCTGAACGTGGCCATTCAGTTTTTACAAGACTGTTGGCTCTGTCTACCTCGCAAGGGATATGGACAGGACCATATGTATGTATGTATTAACTGTTAAATAGTCAGTCAGATTTTAAAACCTAAAAATTGTTTGACTAATTCCGATATTTTTTAACATTACCATGTTATTTTCGAATTGCAGCCATCTTGGGAATCAAAATTCGACATACGATTATCTATAATGAAACCATTTATACTTCACGACAAAAAGAAAACAATTGATATGAGAATGATGACAGCACTTTACAAAATGTTTTTCTATTATAGGGATAAAGAAAATAAATTTCAGGTAATAAATATTGTCACTCGACTATTCTAAAGTGTTATTAAAGGCTTACCTCTGTAATTGCGTTGCAGAATTTTTGCAATTCATATTGATAAAAATTATTACCATAAAAACATATTATTTATGATTCCAATGACGTATTATTAATCTTTATCCTTTTAGTAATTTATTTATATAACTAGAGGCCGCCCGCGACATCGTCCGAATGGAAACCCTATCAATCCCGATAAAAAGTAGCCTATATGTTATTCTGGGTCTTCAGCTACCTACATACCAAATTTCATCATAATCGGTTCAGTAGTTTTTGCGTGAAAGAGTAACAATCATCCATACTGACATGCTTACAAATTTTCGCATTTATAATATTAGTAGGATCATTCAGGCAATATCATGATCCAATAAGTTCCCTAGCAAAGGTTGAGGAGACCAGACGCGAATGGCTTCGTGTAAAAACCTGGATCTCAAACTTTTTTTTATTCGATGTTAGATTAGGCATTTATCTTCCATCTCACCTTATGGTAAGTGACGATAAAGATGAAAATGTTACATGCTTTTCCAAGATATACCTATTTATTCTACTTCTGTATGTCTATCTCTATATCTAAGATTGTCTTAATAGATGTGTCCCAGACTCTTCTCCAGATATGTGAAGATATAATCGAGGATTAGCGCCAAGGATGATGTTTAAACATACATACATATAGTCACGTCTATATCCCTTGCGGGGTAGACAGAGCCAACATTCTTGAAAAGACTGATAGGCCACGTTCAGCTTTTTGGCTTGATGATACTACTGAGATTCAAATATTGACAGGTAGCTGGCTCATTGCCTAAAAGAAGAATCCCAAGTTTGTAAGCCTATCCCTTAGTCGCCTTTTACGACATCCATGGGAAAGAGAAGGAGTGATTCTATTCTTTATTTTTATTGGTGCCGGGAACCGCAAATAATATGATGGTTGAAGGTAGCCACTTATTTATATTATACAGGCGGAATCCTATCTAAACATCAGGTCAAGCATAGCTTCAAAGCAACGAGAATTTTGAATGTGGATGAAGAGAACCGTGTGGTTCCCGGCACCAATAAAAAAAGTATAGGACCACTCTATCTCGTTCCCATAGATGTCCTAAAAGGCGACTAAAAGATAGCCTTATAAACTTGGGATTCTTCTTTTAGGCGATGGGCTAGCAACCTGTCACTATTTGAATCTCAATTCCATCATAGAGCCAAACAGCTGAACGTGGCCTATCAGTCTTTTCAAGACTGTTGGCTCTGTCTACCCCGCAAGGGATATAGACGTGATTATATAAATGTATGTATGTAAGAAGCGAAAGAAGTAAGAAAGTGGAAAAATGTCCCCGCAAGGGATATAGACGTGATTATATGTATGTATGTATGAAGCGAAGGAAATGTAGTCTCTGTTTCTATTCGTAACAGGTATTGATGCTACGTCTTTTCTGTGACGGCTGTAAGATGACCTTCTTCCTACCGAACGAGGTGTCTGGACTACCAAAACTTCTGCAATTGTTCGACAAAAAACCTGAAGTGCCGACAAACGCCGTGAAGAAATTGGAGCTGGACATCATCAATGTGAGAATACCAGTCCTGAAGATAAAGACTATGGTGAACTGGACACCGTTTTTGAAACTGGTACCTATATATACATAAATACATAAATATATACGGGACAAATTACACAGATTGAGTCAGCCTTGAAGTAAGTTTGAGACTTGTGTTACGAGATACTAAGTCAACGATACTATATTTTATAATAAATACTTGTATAGAGACCCAGGCGCAAGTTCTTTTCTCATCATGCCCTGACCGGGATTCGAATCCGGGACCTCCGGTGTCACAGACAAGCGCACTACCGCTGCGCCACAGAAGCCGTCAAATAAAAAAAGATATAGGTATGTATATATATTCTTCTTTTTAAATAATTTGATTGCGGTTTACCTTAATCTGCCTGGTGGTAAACAGGGTAAATTAATACGTACATACGTATAAACTAGTCTGGATCCCTTATGGAGAAGACATATCCAAACAGTCTTGAAGAGTATGAAAGACCAACTTCAGCTCTATATCTTAGTGATAGGATTGAGATTCAAATAGTGACAGGTTGTTAGTTATAATCCCAAGTTTATTAGCCTTTCCCTTGATTGAGTTTACATCTGCAAGGGAAGAGAAGCAGCTGGCAGACTATATTTTTTCTTCAATTCCCTTTCTCGCCTTTTACGATGTCCATCTTAAAGTGATGGAGTGGTTCTATTCTAATGTGCTGAAAACCACACAACGCTTTAATTCACATTCATTTCATATTTCAGATCGGGGTCAAGAAAATATTTGACACTAATTCGTCAGGACTCGACGCCATATCACAAGGTCATCCAAAAACCAATCATCATTTGGGCAATGTCATCCAGAAAGTGTTCATAGAATTGGATGAATTCGGGATCTACCGGGAAGCACGTAAGTAACGTTTAAATCTAGCTTGTGTTATAAAACATACATATGTAATCACTTCTATATCCCTTGCGGGGTAGGCAGAGCCAAAATATTTGACAAGTCAGAAAGGTCACGTTCAGCTGTATTTAATTAAACACTTTTAAGAGCTCTCTTTAGGAATTTTTTGGGATAACTTCACTTTAACGTCAGCTAATCCAGGATCCATGGTCGAGGGCGAATCCTGGGCTCATCTCCAGAGTAACCAGCACTAAAGCCAGGAGGTAGAAGTCTTTGACCTTACGCATTAGCCATTGGCAAAGCTTGTACCATAATTAGTCACCTTAGATTTCATTATACACATAACAAATATACACATACAACATACATACATACATATGGTCACGTCGATATCCCTTGCGGGGTAGACATAGCCTGTAGGGGTAGCAGTCTTGAAAAGACTGAATGGCCACGTTCACCTATTTGGCTTAACAATAGAATTGAGATTCAACTAGTGACTGGTTGCTAGCCCATCGCCAAAAAAAGAATCCCAAGTTTGTAAGACTATCCCTTAAGGTAATAGTACCAGTAGTTGATATTATAGTAAGAAAAAATGAAGTTTTCTTCAATAACTATGTATTTATTTTAGTTAGAATTTTTTAAGTAAGTAACAAATATTAACCAACCTTTTATTTATCTTAGGTTGAACTTAATAAAAGAAAATCACTGTTGTTGATTTTAATATAGATTTTTTTCGAGAAGATTATAAATGTACCAGTTGTTGATGGGCAAATTTTCAAAAGCCCTAGTAATTGACTATGACTTTTTCAAGCTAGTGACCCAGTAATTGACAAGAGTACTTCTTAGAAAAAACATACAATAAACTTTAAACAAAACAATAGAACATAATTTCACAAAACTTCTTAAATCACTTAAAATCAACAAAAATAAGTACAATCAAACACCTAAATAAAGACCTAAGCAATTAAAAAAATATACTTAAAAAATATTAAATTCAGTATCATGATCATCGCTATTGAGATCATCTGTACTACCACCAGAAGGCTTCCATGTACCACATTCAGATTCGCTACTTGATGCAAACAATGATTTTGTGACATTTTTTTAAAGAAGCTGATACATTTGTTTTAGTCTTTTTTTTACAGCCTTTATTTTTTTTGTTTTTGATAGCTATTTTGGGATGTTCTTAGACGAATCTCTGGGTGTCTTTTTTTAAATGATTCATACCAGTGTCTTCCAGGCCTGTTATTTTTAAATGGAGTTTCGATATTTAATTCAGTCACTAACTTACATACACTATCTTGTAACTGCTGCACAGTAACGGGAAATCCAGCTTTAGCCATTTCTAATATCCATAAAACAATGATATCCTCTTGTTCTGCAGATAAATAAGATACTGGACCCATACGGCGTTCAAGAGGTGTTTTGCCATTAACTTTATATGAGAGAGTGCTATAAGGAATACTGTATCTTCTTCAGAATAACTTAACATTTTTCCCTTTATTGGAGGCATTTTTACGTATTACTTATTAAATACCTGCACAAAAAAATAATAACTTTAATTTTGTACTAGTATTTGATAGTTTATGTTCCAGTAGTTGATACCCTTATCAACGACTAGATAGAAGTCACATATAAAAGCCATATTTAAAACTGTGATAGATCAACCTTAAATTTATTATTTTATGGTATAAAATCGATCGAATCGAACGGATAAGAATATGCCTAGTAGATGATAGCTGTATCAAGTACTGGAAATCAGACTTTTTATGTACTAGTATTTGATACCCTTGTATTTTGTTTTATTATTATAAAAACGAATCAAAAAGTAAACATTAGCATAATTGATACTGTTCCGAACATAATAAAATAATTACTTACCACTTATTGAGCATTAATTTTGAGTAACACAGTTCGAAACAAGTAAGGTCCTTAACAAATTCGTTAACATAAATATTGAACGACGAGCACGTAAGGACACATTGCAAACAAAATTCAAATGTGAAGTTTTGACAGCCAATCACAAAGAAAGTTGTTATAGGATAGATTAAGAGATGTCGCTACTAGTATAATTAATAAACGTTTCATTGATACCTTCAGAAGAATACTTATTATAAAGAGTTGAATCAAAATTTATCAACTACTCGGGCAATATCAAGTAGTCGTACAATTACCTTACTCGCCTTTTACGACATCGAGTGGTCCTATTCTTTTTTGTATTGGTGCCGGGAACCACACAGCACAAACACACATAAAACATACATATATCTCGTCACGGAGATAGAAACTGTAGAAAAGAAAGTTTCCTTTTTTAATAATTAACCAATCTTACCTTTTATTTAGCTCTGTCACCAGTAGATTTGCCGGTAAACACGATTACAAGGGCCGTGCCGCAGTTCATCGCTGACCACCCTTTCTACTTCAAAATCGAGATGGAAGATGATGGAGTCTCCCACGAGCTCATCAGCGGAGTCTTCTATGGGAACGACAAGATATGAAACTGAATTTGTGACACAGACATAGGTCTAGCTAGATATCGTATGTGTGTTGTGTGTGTGTTTGTGACTATGTCACACGATATCTAACGTAATTTCGTGCCGTGTGGTTCTCGGCATCAGTAAAAAAAATAATACTTACCACCACTCTATACATGTTCGCATGTCGTAAAAGGCAACTAAGGGATTTGTTTACAAACTTGGTATTCTTCTTTTAGGCGATGGGCTAGCACTATTTGAATCTCAATTCTATCATTGAGCCAAACAGCTGAACGTGGCCTATCAATCGTGAGTCAGATAAAGACGTGATTATAGGTATGTTTGTTTCTTAAAACTGCAGAAAAATATGTAGGTTAGACATAATAAGGTAAATTATAAAAGATTTTTCAGAGTTTTTAAGACTGTTGGCTGTATCTACCCAGGAAGAGGTATAGACGTATTTTAATGTGTGTATGTAGATATGTTATAGATATTTGCGGCGGAAGTCGCGAGCGACAGCTATCAGATATATATTATATTCGAGAAGCGCCTGCAATGGTTAATTTCCAACGAATACAGTAAAATATGCAATTGCGATGTAATATTCAGTTATCTAGGCTAGATCTACATATGTTAGCGTTTTGTTCTGTGCTACAAAAATTGGTTGTTATATAAACATTTGTTCTAAAAATAAGTCATGTTAAACTGCAGTTGTCACATTGGGATTAAATATTTAAATAATAATCTAATATAGCGAATAAATACAAGTTATTTTAATTTCTTTTATCTTTTTATTTTATGCCATGTGGCTTTGTGTGTTTTGCCGTTTGCCGTGTGGTTTCCGGCACCAATAAAAAAAGAATAGGACCACTCCTTCTCTTTCCCATGGATGTCGTAAAAGGCGACTAAGGGATATGATTATAAATTTGGGATTCTTCTTTTAGGCGATCGGCTAGCAACCTGTCACTGTTTGAATCTCAATTCTATCTTAAAGCCAAGAAGCTGAGCGTGGCCTATCAGTCTTTTCAAGACTGTTGGCTCTGTCTACCCCGCAAGGGATATAGACGTGACTATATATGTATGTATTTTATGCCGTTTAGAGTCGTTCTTAAAAAAAATTAAGTTGGAGCACCGTAATATCGAATAAAGATTTCTGTTCAAAAATAGATTTATCAATTGATTCTTTTAAAACACAATGACACATTTAAACACCCCTCATTCTTATTCCAAGTAACAATCAATCTTCAGTGGCAATAGTAGCCAATAATTAACCCTACGCTCGCTACCCTTTATAAGCGGCCATTTTGTTTTCGATGTCACGTGACCGGCACGCACCTCATTAGACTAGTTTAGACGTGTCATTGTATATTTGTCAATCCATTTGACGAATTTATTGAAATCGTTATACAAATTAGTCGTCGAAAGATCGGGTCAAAAGTTGTACGCCAATAGTTTTGAAGGGGTCTTAAATGGATATTACTCACGAATTTACACATGAAAAAAATTTTTTTTTTGGTTCGAATCGACTTCCAATTACACTTGAAAATGATCAATGAAAAATTGACGTCTATTACTAGTTATTTAACGTTTAACGATTTTGCCGTGTGGTTCCCTGCACCAATAGCAAAAGAATAGGACCACTCCATCCCTTGCCCCGTGGATGTCGTAAAAGGCGACTTAGGCTTATAAACTTGGGATTCTTCTTTTAGGCGACGGGTTAGCAACCTGTCACTTTATATGAATCTCAATTCTATCTATCTATTAGCTGAACGTGGCCTTTCAGTCTTTAAGGACTGTTGGCTCTGTATACCCCGCAAGGAATATATGTATGTGTATCTATACCAGTATTTAGTTTTAACTTAGTTTTAATACACGTTATTATCAAATCCCTCAGGAGAAGCTGGTATAAAATAAGTAAAATGAAATCGGTAATATCCAGGAATCCGATACTCATCCGACAGGTGACGTCCCACGGGACTCAATTAGTTTCGGTTCAATCCCGACTTGAGCTGAAACAAACTTGTGACGCCATTAATCCTCAATTTTATATGTCAATATTTGTATATAGTATAGTATTATTATATAAAAATCTCGTGTCACAATGTTTGTCTCCGTACTACCCCGAAACGGCTTTACCGATTCTCTTGTAATTTTGTGAGCACATTGAGTAGGTCTGAGAATCGGCCGACATCTATTTTTTATACCCCTCAGTGATAAGGGGTAGACTAGTTAAAAAAAAATGTTATAGGTGGACTATAACATTTTTTTTAACTAGAAATAACATAAAAAATATTTATATGGCAAAACAACGTTTGCTGGGATAGCTAGTATCTAGTATTATATATATATAATATTGTGGCTAAGAAATTAGCCTCAAAATTATTTATTTACTCATGTTCAAATTTTGCTGTATGTATGTATTGTACTGTATTAATTTGTATAATGATATGCCGTGTGGTTCCCAGCACCAATAGAAAAATAATAGGACCACTCATTCTTTGCCCATAGATATCGTAAAAGGTGAATAAGGGTTAGGCATATAAATTTGGGTTTCTTTTTTAGGCGATGGGCTCGCAACCTGTCACTATTTTAATCACAGCTGAACGTGGTCTATTAGTCTTTTCAAGAATGTTGGCTCTGTCGACCCCGAAATAAGAAATTGTACCTATAACTATTATGTCAAAACATTTAATCCCAATAAACTATTAGAAATAACATAATTATGCGAATGGTCTGGTCTTCGGTCAGACGAAGTGGAGAGAGTAATGTCGAAAAGCGGACCCCGGGCCCGGGTCCCAAAGCTAGCGGTACAGGTTGCAATTGTGAACACGCAATAAGAGAGTGACGTAGACAGTGATTTTACTAATCACTACATAGTATAATAGCAAAGTCGCTTTCCGCGTCTGACCTTATGTATGTATGTATACTTAGATTTTGAAAACCACACAACGGATTTTGATGCGGTTTTTTTTATTAGATAAGAGTGATACAAGAGTAGGAATGTTTTTTTATACGAGTACCTGACAAATTACACAGATTCAAGTTAGCCTCGAAATAAGTCGAAACTTGCATTATGAGATGCTAACCCAACGATAATATATCACTACATAGTATAAAACAAAGTCGCCCATTTTGTCTGTAGTCCCTTCGTATGCATAAAACTTTAAAACTACGCAACGGATTTTGATGCGGTTTTCACTAATAGAAAGAGTATTTTCTCCGACAGGTTTTTATATATAATTGAAATACATTGAAACTATATTAGCTGAGTTATAGCGATTTATGTCCAAGAAGTCAGAAAAAAAATCTAATTGAAGATTGCATTTGTGCGTGCGCCGCTTATACCGTTGGATACAAGTAAGAACAATGTATAGCAAAAACATTGGTCTTTATTAGTTCTACAAAAAAGTCCGCGATGACATATATCCAGCTTTTTTATTTAAGTCACAAAAACTACTTTTCTGTATTAAAAAAACATTTAATTCGTTGGGTGATGTTTAACTGGTGATATAACCAATAATACATATATCCTTATCAAAATAAGTAAGTTCATCATCACGAGCATTTAATTTAGATTATTTTTGCAGTTTACAGTGTGTTATTTAGACATATAGTTTAGGAGATATCACGATATTAGTATTGCGGCACGGTACGGGCCGGCCGCGGCGGCGGGGTCAGCGTCCTATAAATTAAGTAAAAGTAATAAAATGTAGAATGTAAATAATTTAAAAAGTAAACAAGAAAATAATAGTTAGATGTATATAACAAAAGTAGGTAAGTACATAAAAAAAAAAACAAAAAATATAAAAAAACGGTACATAAAAAATAAATAATATTAAAAAGTAGGTACTACGACTTTGATCTATACATATAAGACAAAAAAAAATCTGTACATTACTTAAATATTTTTTCCAAAAACTGATAGGGGGGGGCGATCAAAGAAGAGTCACAGAAACCAAAAAACATTTTAATATTTTAAACGCGGTTAAGGGAAAGAGAAGTTATTGTAAATTGAAAATTAGTATCCAATATGTGTTGGTGCGTTGACTGTATTTGTCGAAGTAGCGGGATACACGCAAACGAAGTTGCGCGGGTCAGCTAGTTTGTAATAAATACTTATATAGATAAACATCCAAGACTCAGGCCAATCAGAGAAAGTTCGTTTCTCATCATGCCCTGGCCGGGATTTGAGCCCGGTGTCACAGACAAGCGCACTACCGCTACGCCACAGAGGCCGTTGGTTTATATCTATCAATGCTACCCGTGCGTAGCCAAGTCGGGACGCTAGTCCTTGTAATAAAACCGATATAACTTACACCCAAGTCCAAAACACAGACTTGTGTATTCATAACTTTGCCCCGGGCCAAACAACAGATGAACACCCCTCATATACATATTTGCCCTCGCGATCACTCCGTTTGTTTGGTTCATGTCATTGCTTGCCTCCAGTGATCTATTAAGACTTAGATGAGAGGCAAGATGAGCTGGCGCTGTATCGCGACTTGTACTAATTTGAATTAAAATTGCCACATTGTGTGAATATTCCAATTTTAAAAGTTTTATAGCGGTTTTGTACAGTGTGGTTCCCGGCATCAATAGAAAATAGGATCACTCCATCTCTTTCCTGTCGATGTTTTAAAAGGCTAAGAGATAGGATTGTAAACTTGGGATTCTATGAGATTCTTGATAGAATTCCAACAGCATGTTGTCATCTTTTGTTTATTTTCTTCTTGTATCTTTTCTTTCTTTGACGGCCTCTGTGGCGCGGCAGTAGTGCGCTTGTCTGCGACACCGGAGGTCCCCGGTTCGGAACTCGGCCAGGGCATGATGAGAAACGAACTTTTTCTGATTGATCAGGATCTTGGTTGTTTATCTATATAAGTATTTATTAGAAATATGGTTTCGTTGAGTTAGTATCTCGTAATGCTAGTCCCGAACTTACTTCGAGGCTCTCAATCATTGTTCTTCTTCCTCCTTTAGTTCCAGTTGCATCCTCACTTTCTGCAGAGAAGGACCAGGATCTATGGTCAATAGCATACACCGGTGTATGCTATTGACCATAGATCCTGGATTGGGTGAGTCAGGTTTTTACACGAAGCGACTCCCATCTGACCCGAGCAACCTTTAGAAGTAAACCTTACCCGTATTGGATCCATGGTTACAAGTCCAGTTGTCTAAATATGCAGGTTTCCTCACAATGTTTTCCCTGTTAGTGTATAAACTAATGTACATAACTTTGAAAATAGTCATTGGTACATGATCGAGGTGGGATTTGAACCTGTGCCTTTTAAAGCATCACGCATTTTAACCATCACAATTCGACCACCGACGTTCAACTTCAATCCTTATTTTTATGCTTAGTCCTTTCAATGTTTCAATTCACTGGTACACGATTATATGTATTATTGAAATATATCTGCTGCCCATAGATATCTGAAAATATCCCTCACATTTATTTCTTAATATCTCCAACGTACGCTCATACGCATATTAGATATCGGTATATAGCTACTGCTCATCTGCTGCTATTTCTTCTTAAGTACTAACATAAATTATATATCTTTACTGAATATTTATATATTGATAATAAATAATAATATACATTGCCTTACTTTATAAAAATCTAGACTACCTGGATAATGGTTTTTTTTTCTGTACCTTTTATTTGCCCCATGTTAAAAATGTTATTACGATGACTGCATCTTAGTTTAAGCATATTTGTAAATTATTTTCTCATGTAAGTGGATTTATTGTAATCTTTTTATGAATATAAATTCTTTAAACCTATATTAGACTATTTTTATAAAGTTTTGAATACTAACCTCATATAAGTATGCCTTCAGGGCTAACAAACATTTTCTCATCTGCATACTGTCCCGCGGTAATTGACCGTGATTGTTATTACACTGCCGATTTGAATATTGTTAACTGTATATTGTCATGCATATAAAGTAGCACCCTCCTAATTTTGCAGGGATCATTGTTATTTAGCGGTATATTTTGGTGGCGATATGAATACGTTTTGGTGAATTTTTTCTTAAGTTTATTTGTTTTTTTTTTTTAAGTTTAATTGACGTGTCTTCGACTAGTACTTTTATTTATTTGAAGACAACTCTGTTTAATAGTTTCAATTTCAATTTCAAATTTCTGGTGAATCTTTTTGTTCTTTTACATTTTTAAAATGTACCTCACTAAATTATAACTTACTTAATTCTTTGCCTCCTTTCTTATAAATATCATATTATAGCCTTTTCGTAATTGAATAATGGATAAAATAAAAGAAGTAAGGTATTCAGAGATCATGAAATTATATTTTCTGCCTGCCCTTTCCGAAAATAGGTTTGATCATATTGTTTGTTTGTATGTGTCGTCTTTTTGAAAATACATACATACATATTATCACGTCTATATCCCTTGCGGGGTAGACAGGTCCAATAGGCCACTTTCAGCTATTTGGCTTAGTAAAAGATTCAAAAGTGACAGGTTGCTAGCCCATCGCCTAAAAGAAGAATCCCAAGTTTATAAGCCCATCTCTTAGTAGCCTTTTACGAAATCCATTGGAAACAGATGGAGCGGTCCTATTCTTTTCTCTATTGGAGCCGGGAACCACGCGGCACTTTTTGAAAAATAGTTCTTCAAAATACATCAAAACACAACGCTGAATCCTAAAAGCTACCATTATTCTGCCGTACAGTGTACACTATAAACCTACCATTAATTTGTCGTACCAACCCACCGGCACCAACTGTAGTACCAACCGCACCTACATCAAGCTAGGTACGGTGCGCAGAAAAATCGCACGCCGTACTACCAATGACAGAAGGTCATTTGTTAATTCTCTGAAATATGGTGGGCTGCGACGGCTATTCATTATAAGGCCGGCTCGTTGTGCCACACGTGTGCTGGTAGCGTCAGCAGGTGAAGGCGTTACGTTGAGTTTGGTGATTCTGTGACCCTTGACAGTGTCAGAGTGGGAGTGTGACGTTATATTGGGTTTAAACGGAAGGTCGGAGCTGATTACAGCCGGCTTGTGATGAGTTGGGATCTGAATAGAAGTCCTTAGGATGAATTTAACAGATATAATGTTTGTGACGACATTTTCATCTTGCATCTGAATACTGAGATTTATTTAAAAGATTTAGGTACTGCACAGTTCAGACACTAAATTCCTAGATGCAAACTTTGACTTGCTAATGAAAGAACATTTATTGTAT
Source organism: Amyelois transitella (assembly GCF_032362555.1). Classification (NCBI taxonomy): domain Eukaryota; kingdom Metazoa; phylum Arthropoda; class Insecta; order Lepidoptera; family Pyralidae; genus Amyelois; species Amyelois transitella. Next base: position 12,150,859 of record NC_083509.1, read on the forward strand.
TTATTTTATTTAAAAATTAATTATATGAATCAGAAGTAATAACAAATAATAAATCCTATTAAAATTATTCGTTAACTAAATAAATAAAAAAAAATCTCTTAACTTGCTGACCGTACTTCAAAGCGGTGCATTCACACATGCAATAGCTGCACAATATACTTATATCCCTTTCCCACTTCATCTCACCAGCTTCGTGTATACTTATCTCTTTTGTACATACCGAATCTGCTACGTGAAAAGCCTATCACATTATTTTATATAGTACCAAGCTATATGATGCTATTTATTGTACACTACGTTTGTATACAGCGTGTCATCATTATACCTTAGTGAAGCTTATTAATAAGCATTTTTTCTAATACGATGATGATCAATGAAGACAGAGCCAACAGTCTCGAAAAGACTCACATGCCACAATCAGCTATTTGGCCCAACAATAGAATTGAGATCTAAATAGTGACAGGTTGCTAGCCCATCGCCTAAAAATAAGAATCCCTAGTTTGTAAGCCTATCCCTTAGTCGCCTTTTACGACATCCAGAGTCCATCCAGAGTTGGAGTGGTCCTATTCTTTTTTGCATTGGTGCCGGGAACCACAAGGCACGGCACATTATGACGTATGACTTTCTATTCTTAAGTTTCCTCTGACCCTAAGGTAGACTGGAATAGATAGCTTTAGCGCTAAGTCCGCCTTTGTACCTTAAAACCTCAGTTTTTTTTAGTTTAGTTACAATAAAGACTGTATAAAGACTGAAAGCATGGCTGGATTTGTTAGCAGCAAAAGCTAACTTAAGAATGCAAGAGGTTATAGATGAAGATGTGAATGAAGCACGTAAGGAATATAAGAAAATGAAAGATTTGGTTAAGAAAGCTGTGATTAGAAAGAAAGAAGAGTATAAAGAGGATTTTGATAAAAGGCTATCAGAAGACTTTCAGTCAAATCTGAAAGTATTCTGGAAATCCGTAAGGTCAGCCCGAGGAAATACTATAACCAGAGAGCTGACTAGGATCAGATGCCAGGATGGTAGCGTTGTGAAAGGAGAAGAATGTGTACTAAAGATATGGAAGGACTATTTTGAAAGTTTATTTGAAAAAAAGGAAGGAAATAAGAAAGATTTCTGCTATAGCGAAGAAAAAGAGAATGAGATGGAAGGCGAAATTGAAATGTTCGAAATTGTGGAAGCACTTAAGAGTATGAAAGCGGGAAAGGCTGCTGGGTGTGATAGAGTGTCGGTCGAGATGCTTAAAGCAGGAAAAGGCGTAGTAGCTAGTCAGTTGTACTGCCTTTTCAATTTGTGTTGGAGAAGCGGCCGAGTACCAAAAGATTGGTGTAAGGCTGTTATCGTGCCACTTTACAAAGGAAAAGGGTCACAGCTGGACTGCAAAAATTATCGTGGTATAAGCCTGCTTAGCGTCGTCGGCAAATTGTATGCTAAGGTATTGATTAATAGAGTCAGGAATGAAACTGATGACAAAATATGGGATGCTCAAGCGGGATTTCGAAAGGGAATGGGATGTACTGATCAGGTCTTTTCCTTGCGGTGCATAGCCGAAAAGTTTTTGGCCAAGAGTCAAAAAGTCTATTGCACATTCGTAGATCTGGAAAAGGCCTATGACAGAGTTGAGAGGAATGAATTGTGGTCAGCACTTTCTATGCATGGGGTGAGCAGTCTCTTAATACGAGCACTGAAATCCTTATATGAGGATTCGAGTGCTTGTGTCAGGATAAACGGAGCGCACACTGAGTGGTTTAAGATTGAGAAAGGTGTTAGGCAAGGATGTGTTGCGTCACCGTGGCTGTTCAACCTATTTATGGATAGCTGTTTGACAGATTTGAAAGAGTCTAAAAGTGGATTAAGGATGAATGAGTTACTCGTCAAATGTCTGCTCTATGCCGACGATCAGGTTATACTGGCGTCATCAGCGGAGGAGTTACAGGAGATGGTAAACTGTATGCATGAAGCTTTAAAAGAGAAAGGAATGAAAGTGAACGTAAGTAAAACTAAAACACTGGTTTTTGAAATGGAGAAAGAAATGACAGCATGTAATATTTTGATTGGAGGAGAAAAAGTGGAGCAAGTGAAAGAGTTTGTATATCTAGGATCAAAGTTTACATCAGATGGCAAGTATGATAGTGATATTGAAAGGAGAGTGAACGCGGGGAACATGGTGAATGGAGCTTTGCATGCCTTTATGAGCAGTCAGAAACTATCCAAAAAGGCTCGACTGGCTGTGCACAGGGGCGTGTTGGTCCCGACATTAATGTATGGGAGTGAAAGTTGGGTATGGCAAAAGAAGCATGAAAGCAGAATAAATGCAGTGGAAATGAGAACGTTAAGGAGTATGATGGGTGTGAAATTGAGTGACAGGATAAGGAACAGCGTGATAAGGGAATGTTGTGATGTGAAAGAAGATGTAGTTACAGGAATAGAAAAGGGTATGTTAAGATGGTTCGGTCATGTGGAGAGGATGAATGAAAGCAGGTTGACTAAGCAGATATACAAGGAGAGTGTGGAGGGAAAGGTCGGAGTGGGAAGACCTAGACGAACGTATCTTGATCAAATTAAGGACGTCCTGGTAAAGGGTCAGGTCAAAAGTACCCGAAACCGCCGAGCTTGTATGAAGAGAGTTATGAATGTGGACGAAGCGAAAGAAGTATGCAGAGATCGTGGCAAGTGGAAAGAGGTAGTCTCTGCCTACCCCTCCGGGAAAGAGGCGTGATTTTATGTATGTATGTATAAGACTGTATCTATACGAACATACCAAGATTTCAAGGCTAATATAAAATAGAATTAAGCCCCTCATATAATCAGTTAAGCGTTTGAACGCTGAAAGTTAGGAGTTTCGCCATCCTAATCGAATACACAGCTACTCGAATTAAGAAGTTTTCGAGCTGTTCCACTCGAGTCGAGACTCGAAACTGTTTGCGTTACACAGCCAATGTTTATTGCATGTTTATTCATATTATTACAAGTGAGTATACCTGCAAATTTAAGTGACAGGATATAAAAAAAGAAATCAAGTTGGTTTTGATTCTCTTGCAAGTTTAAACTTGTTTAGTGCCGTGTGGTTCCTGGCACCAATACAAAAAAAACAGGACCACTCCATCTCTTTCCCATGGATGTCGTAAAAGGCGACTAAGGGATACGCTTACAAAATTGGGTTTATTTTTTTAGGCGATGGGCTAGCAATCTGCCACTATTTGAATCTCAATTAAATCATTAAGCCAAATAGCTCAATGTGGCCTATCAGTCTTTTCAAAACTGTTGGCTCTGTCTACCCCGCAACGAATAAAGACGTGACCATATGTATGTATGTATAAATAAATAATAAAAACATGATAGTACACTCCAGTTTAAATAGGAGCTAAGCGGCTAGGTACACTCAACAAACGTCTATAATTGGCGAAACCCTGGTCATTTGCGGGGACTCCCCCACGCGCCCGGACCTATTATTGTGACACATTGTACCGGTCTTAGAGCCAGCTCACACTGGTCATGTGGGATTCAAATTAAGTAGAAATTACTGATTGTAAAGTAGGTACACATAGTTTTGGAAAACCCCATTTTCTTATTTTCAAAGTCACAAGACTCTATCATCACTCTTGCTTAAGACACACTCTGTGACGTTTAGATAAAACGTCGCGTACATATTATATACATATAGTCACGTCTATATCCCTTGCGGGGTAGACAGAGCCAACAGTCTTGAAAAGACTGATAGGCCACGTTCAGCTTTTTGGCTTGACGATAGATTTATGAATCTCTGGCGACTACTTGCTGGATCTCTTGTCTATAGCTTAACCAACGCCGATTATAAAACACGTCCTAACTAAGGTTACAGTTATTCTATGGATTTTAAATTATGTCTCATTATTACTCGTATCTGTGCCGTGTGGTTCCCGGCACCAATACAAAAAGATTAGGACCACTCCATCTCTTTCCCATGGATGTCGTTAAAGGTGACTACGGGATAGGCTTACAAACTTGGTATTCTTTTTTAGGCGATGGGCTAGCAAATATTCTCGACCAGCTTAATATTAAAAACTATACTCTCCACAACACATTGTATGTATGTATGAATTGTTTTTGTTTTTACTCCTTTCAACTGAAGGATAACTTCGTGTGAACACAGCTTTGGAGAGCTCCCTAACGCTAACTGCTAAATCGCCATTAATTAAATGGATCGCTAACGGACATGCCGTCTGCATAGTTCGTGTTTGTCTTTGAACTAAACACTCCTAAACTTTTAATAACGACACCATATTTTATTAGTCAACAATTGTCAACACTGGCTTCATTTTTAGGATTCCGTTGACAAATGGCAATGATAGTCATTAAATGATAAGTATAATTTATATATACATTTGTACGACCATAGTTACCGTATGTCTCAGCTATTTTATTTGGAGACCAAACTGTAAAGAAAGGTAGCGTGTTCAATGAATCGCTATAAACTTATACAGTACGATTTAAAGATCTGTTGGTGTAAAAATCTATACTAATATTATAAAGCCGAAGAGTTTATTTGTTTGTTTGAACGCGCTAATCTCAGGGACTACTGGTTCTAATTGAAAAAATATTTTTGTGTTGAATTGACCATTTATCGAGGAAGGCTTTAGGCTATATAACATCACGCTGCAACTATTAGGAGCGAAGAAATATTGGAGTGTGTGAAAATTATTCAAAATTTATAAAATACGGGGAAAATTAATTCAAAAGTTCAAGGATAAGTAAGTACTATTATTTCTGGAAAATCGAATGAAAACCATGCTCCGAAAAAAAGAAATCTAATAATAAAGAAAAAATTTTAATTTTGACGAAATACTCGTATTGAAATAATTAGTTTTACATTAATTCATGTTTAATAATGTAGACAATGTGACTTGACTGTGACACCGGAGGTCCCGGTTTCGAATCCCTGCCAGGGCATGATGAGAAACAAACTTTCTCCGATTAGCCTGGGTCTTGGATGTTTATCTATATAAGTATTTATTATAAAATATAGTATTGTTAGAGTTAGTATCTCGTGACACAAGTCTCGAACTTACTTCGAGGCTAACTCAATCTGTGTAGTTTGTCCCGTATATATTTATTTATGTTTATGTATTTTACTTATAATCTAACATTTATTTAATGTTATTAACCCTTCAATTGCTGTGACACGATCAAAACTCGCCCCGTTACTACAAACGTTACAACGATGCGGATCGCAATCAATGTAATCCATAATTCGATTGGCACCTCCACCTGCACTGACGATTCGTCGAAAACGACCCGTGTAATGAACGTTTTATCGAATTACTTATTTGGTTACACCTGTCCGGCGAATGTATAGTGTTTATTTTAATGCAGTTAAATGTTTTAACTAGTTTGTTGCACTGAAAAATCAAATAACACATCACTAATTACGTTTATAACCCTGGCTTGGTAGACTTTGTGCCGTGTGGTTACTGGCACTTTAGAAAAAACAACTCCTTATCTTTTCCATGCATGTTGTAAAAGTTGATTAAAGGATATGATTATAAACTTGGAATTACTCTTGTAGGAGATGAGCTAGCAACCTGTCACTAATTAAATCTCAATTCCGTCATTAAGCCATCAACTGAACTTGGCCTTTTAGTGTTCTCAAGACTGACGGCTCTGTGTCTAACCCGCGAGGGATATAGACGTGGCTTTATCGGTTAGCACCCAAACTAATGTACATTCCTCATGAGTCATTGGTACATGGCTGAGGTGGGATTTGAACCTGTGCCCCCACACGAATTTCTAGCGCGTTTTAGCCGGACACCTTAACCACTCGCCCATCGACGCTCTTGACATTAATTACTATGCAGCCAAATTGAATTAGCTGATAAAATATGGACCCTCCACACTACACTGTTTGTAACGATTGAACGAAAATTTGTCCTGATTACCAGATAAATAGATTTATAAGCATGTCAGGATTTTGAAGTGAGGAGTATACATTTAGTGTTCGTGTGGTTCCCGTGACTTTAAAATAGGACCGCTCTATCTGTTTCCCACCGATGTCGTAAAAGACGACTAATATATAGGCTTATAAACCCGAGCTATTTCTTTAAGGCGATGGGCTAGCAACTTGTCACTATTTGAAACATCTTAAAATCATACAGCTGAACGTGGCCCTTCAGTCTTTACAAGACTGTTGGCTATGTCTACCCCGCAAGCGATATAGACTAACTAAATCTGTGTTATTTGTCCCGTATATATTTATTTATTATTTTATTTATTCACATTTAAAAACCCCGACTTTAATATACAATTCGCGCATTACGAAAAAAATCAACTGACCACATTTGCGAAATTAACAACTCAATCAACGAGTTACCGTTGTCTGTACGTGATGGAACTGTTAAGCGTCTGTTAACGTTATTTAGTTATTCAGTTCGCGCGCGAAAAAGCACGAGCACCAACAATTATAATTTACGCGGAATCAAATGAAGCGACGACGTGTTGGCGCGGTAAGTGTTAAGGTAGAACGAATGGTAATTATATACATACATACATACATATAGTCACGTCTATATCCCTTGCGGGGTAGACAGAGCCAACAGTCTTGAAAAGACTGAATGGCCACGTTCAGCTATTTGGCTTAATGATAGAATTGAGATTCAATTAGTGATAGGTTGCTAGCCCATCGCCTAAAAAATGAATCCCAAGTTTGTAAGCCTATCCCTTAGTCGCCTTTTACGACATCCACGGGAAAGTGATGGAGTGGTCCTATTCTTTTTTGTATTGGTGCCGGGAACCACACGGCATTTATAATTTACGCGGAATCAAATGAAGCGACGACGTGTTGGCGCGGTAAGTGTTAAGGTAGAACGAATGGTAATTATATACGTTTCTTTCCGATTTTTGTGCATTCTCAACTACTATTTCCAAATTTCAAGTGTATAAACATACATACATACATACATATAATCACGCCTATCGTCACGTCCCTTGCGGGGTAGACAGAGCTAATAGTCTTAAAAATACTGATAGGCCACGTTCAGCTATTTGGCTTAATGATATAATTGAGATTCAATTAGTGATACGTTGCTGTCTGTTGCCTAAAAGAAGAATCTCAAGTTTATAAGCCTATCCCTTTGTCGCCTTTTACGACATCCATGGGAAAGAGATGGAGTGGTCCTATTCTTTTGTGTATTGGTGCCGGGAACCACACGGCATTTATAATTTACGCGGAATCAAATGAAGCGACGTGTTGGCGCGGTAAGTGTAAGGTAGAACAAATGGTTATTATATAAGTCTCTTTCCAATTTTTGTGCATTTTCATCTACAATTTCCAAATTTCAAGTATACCCTGAGATATTAATGCCTTGCGGGGTCCAGGGTCAGGAGAAGGCAGTCTCGAAAAACGACTGAAAGGCCATGTTCAGCTGTGATGCAATTGAGATTCAAATAATGGCAGGTTGCTAGCCCATCGCCTTCAAGACGAATCCCACGTTAATAAGCCTTTCCCTTAGTCGCCTTTTACGACATCCATAGGAAAGAGATGGAGTGGTCCTATTCTTTTTTGTGTTGGTGCCGGGAACCACACGGCAGTTTTTGAAAATAGTTCTTCAAAATGAACACATGAATGTTTATGAAAACATGCGATGGTTTATCTTACAAGCCAGAAACCACACAGCATTACTACTATTTTCTCATAAAAAATAAAATATCCTGTCTCAATACATCGTGAATTCAAAGCCTTAACTTGATACACCTTTTTTAACACACAATAAAACTGTCAGTTGTCACAAGCACGCACCCGGAACTACATCGAAACTACTATGTTCTAAACGGTTCGGTTATCAGTTCTCTATAACGGGGATGAGGTTCCGTAATGATGGCAATACCGACCCTCCCGTCTGCCTTCTTTGCTGTGTGGTCCAAGATAGAGGTGTATTGTCTTGGACATCGGAGGTCCCGGGTTCGAATCCCGGCCAGGGCATGATGAGAAAAGAACTTTTTCTGATTGACCTGGGTCTTGGATGTTTATCTATATAAGTATTTATTATAAAATATAGTATCGTTGAGTTAGTATCTCGTAACACAAGTCTCGAACTTACTTCGAGGCTAACTCAATCTGTGTAATTTGTCCCGTATATATTTATTTATTTATATTTATTTATTTATTGTGGGTTTATGCGCAAGGCGTACTTACAAGATAGACAGATCCAATGAGAGACCACGCGTTGCTTGATCGTAGATTCAGAAAGCATGTTGCTAGGCGATGGCCCTAAGAGAAGAATAACATAACATATAATTACGTCTTTATCCGTTGCCGGGTAGAAAGAGCCAACAGTCGTCAAAAGACTGAAAGGCCACGTTCAGCTGTTTGGCTTAATGATAGAATTGAGATTCAAATAGTGACAGGTTGCTGGCCCATCGCATAAAAGAAGAATCCCAGGTTTTTTTTTTTTTTTTTTTTTTTGATTTATTTTCAAAATTGGATACAAGGTATCACTTATTGACGTCACATAACTTAAATCTAATTATAACTACTACCGCTTCCAAAGCGCATGTGTAGAAGAAGCGGCGGAACAAACTACACTGCAGCATTTTCATAGGACGTCAATTTACAAATATAGATCTCTTAAATCTAAATCGTGGACGAATGCACATTGTCTACATTAAAAAACATGTATGAATGTAGAACTGATTATGTCAATACGAATATTTCGTCAAATAAAATAAATATAAAATAAAATATGTACATACTGTACAAATTATGTCCAGATCATGTCAAAAATACACAAGCATTTAAGAGGCCATTATGTCCAGCTCGGGCCACACATGTTTATCATTAATATAATCATCCGTGCTGTAATAGGCTTTCCTACAAAGCTCAACTTTAATATACTGTTTGAATTTTCTATCATTCATTTCAAGAACACTTTTTGGTAATTTATTATAAAATCTTATACAATTAATAAGAAATGATTTCCCTACCTTAGCCAGCCGATGTGCTGGGATCGACAACTTATAATTGTTCCGCAGTGATCTACTAGTACATTCACCTACTTTTTTGAAAGAGTCTAAGTTTTTCCTAACATGCATGATGTTATCGAATATGTATTGGGAGGGCAAAGTTAAAATATTTAGGTTTTTGAAAAAATCTCTAAGGGAATCTCTTTGTTTAAGACCGTAGATATATCGAATTGCCCTTTTTTGTAAAATGAAAATAGTTTGTATGTCTGCTGCTGATCCCCAAAGCAGTAGACCATATGACATTAAACTATGAAAATAACTAAAATATACTAGCTTAGCAGTTGCCACATCCGTCAAATGCCTAATACGACGAATAGCGTATGCTGCAGAACTAAGCCTTTTAGAAAGTTTTAAAATGTGAGCATGCCATTTCAAATTTGAATCTAATGTTATTCCTAAGAAAGTAGTACTATCAACAAAATCTAATCTTTTACTATTTATACTAATATCCACATTTGCCTGCCGCACATTGGGAAGTGTAAACTTAATGCATTGGGTCTTATTTGCATTTAACAGTAAGTTGTTGATTGTAAACCAGTTAGAGATGGCGGCTAAAGTGCTATTCACATCATCACAGATTTCGCTACGGCGGTTCATTTTAAAAATTAGTGACGTATCATCTGCAAACAACACGATGCCAGTCTGTTTCTCAATCATGCAAGGCAGGTCGTTGATATATATCAGAAAGAGAAAAGGTCCCAAAATGGAACCTTGCGGTACCCCAATTTTTACCGTCGCTCCTTTCGATTTTGTATTATTTAAATCTACCGTCTGTAATCTATCACTAAGATATGATTTAATTAGTTCAACGGCAGCAGTATCGAACCCGTAATGAGCGAGCTTGAGCAGAAGAGTTCTATGATCTACGCAATCAAATGCTTTGGTCAGATCGCAAAACACTCCGATGGCATCCTGTGAGTCTTCCCATGCATTGAGAATATGAGTGACAAGAGCCACACCTGCATCTGTTGTACATTTCCCCTCAGTAAAGCCGTATTGCTGACTATGAAATAATTTATTAGACTTAAAGTAACGCTGCATTTGATTAAGCATGATTCTCTCGAACACCTTGCTCAAAATTGGTAAAATTGAGATTGGTCTATAATTACCAGGATCTGATTTTTCACCTTTCTTGAATAATGGAATTAGTTTACTATACTTTATTAAATTTGGAAATATCCCTTGGTCAACACAATTATTGAATATATAAGCTAAGTCCCCAGCTATAATATTTATAATATGACATATCACAACAACCGATATACCCCAATAATCCTCAGACTTTTTCAGATTAAGTTCTTTAAAGGTATTAATAATGTCAGTAGGGTCAATATTTAAGAATTTAAATTTGGAACTGCAAATGCTGACATTATTTTTAAGTAGAATTTCAGCTTCATTAGGGCATGAGTCAATATTAGAAGTTAATTCCAACGGTATATTTGTAAAAAAATGTTCAAATAAATTTACTATTCCTGTTGTAGAGGTAATTTTCCTATCATTAAATTTAATTTCATTAATATTGTCTTTAAAATTACTTCTACCAGTTTCCTTGTTTATAACACTCCAGGTTTCCTTTGTTTTGTTAGGAGCATTACTTATTTTGTTTTTAATGAACAAAGATTTTGCATGTAGACATACTTTTTTGAAAATTTTTGAATAATTCCTAACATGGTCTACGAAGCCGCTTTCAAATCGATACTGTTTTTGGGCATATAAATCGTACAAAGTCTTTCTACTTTTGTAGATGCCAACAGTAGCCCATTCATTGAATTTAAAGTTATTATTGCATTTCCGTTTCTTTTGTATAAATGTTTTAGAGTACGCGTCTGAAATGGTAGTAAATAACTTATTATAATGACCATTAGGATCGCTGCCCGTGTAAGTTACTGCGCAAATTTTATTCTCTAAAGAACTTGTAAATTTATTGATTTTATGGGCTGTGATAGGTCTGCACATAATTAATCCATCACGTGTACTACGTTTAGTGGAAAAGGTAACTAATTGACCGCAGTGATCAGAGGTATTGGTGATGTTTATAAGCCCCTACCCCTTATGTATATTATTTATTTTACGAAATACTCGTATTGAAATATATAATGAGTTTAAAAAGATCTATATTTGTAAATTGACGTCTGGTGAAAATGCTTCAGTGTAGTTTGTTCCGCGGCTTCTTCTACACATTTTGGAAGCGGTAGTAGTTATAATTAGATTTAAGTAATGTCACGTCAATAAGTGATACCTTGTATCCAATTTTGAAAATAAATCTATTTTATTCTATTCTTAGTCGCCTTTTACGACATCCATGAGACTGAGTGATCCTATTCTTTTTTTATTGGCACGTTACGTGCGCCGTTAAATACCTCTATTATTTATGAATAGTTATTATTAATTATAATATCACGGTATTAGATACATAATTAATTATGTTTCTAATACCGCGATAATAGTTATCGCTTCCGCTTATACCTCAAGCCATCAGCCACGCCTTAAGACGGTCATTTGGCCGTAATAATCGGCCAGTGTGGATCTGAAAGAAACAAGGTCCTGTACGGTGGCCATTATCAGAGACGTATAATTGGAAAAGACTACGTTTGTTAGCGACAGACAGACTCTTTGTACTCTGTACAGGATGGATGTAACAGGGGGATAACATGCGTTTGAAGAGAAATAAAATAATTTTTATTTGTAAGCTCTTAAGAGTGTCAGTTGAGATAAATTTTGGTTGTTATTGTTTATGGTATGTGGCCACTCTTTTTTTTTATATACGGGATAAATTACACTGATTGTGTTAGCCTCGAAGTAAGTTCGAGACTTGTGTTACGAGATACTAACTCAACGATACTATATTTTATAATAAATACTTATATAGATAAATATCCAAGACCCAGGCCAATCAGAGAAAGTTCTTTTCTCATCATGCCCTGGCCGGGATTCGAACCCGGGACCTCCGGTGTCACAGACAAGCGTACTACCGCTGCGCCACAGAGGCCGTCGAATCGAATCTATCTCTTTCCCATAGATGTCGTAAACGGCGACTTAGGCATAGGCTAATAAACTTGCTATTCTTCTTTTAGGTGATAGGCTAGTAACTCAATTTTAGCATTCAGCCAAAAAACTGAACGTGGCTTGTCAGTCTTTTCAAGTCTGTTGGCTCTGTCTACTTTGCAAGGGATATAGACGTGTTTGTATGTATTAATTTATTATCACAAATAACAGAATACAACTCAGTTCATATAATAAGATACAATAAAAATAATTAATCACGTACAAAATTGAAATTCCTTTAACACAACACTCTATTTACTGACATTGATGTAAAACAGCTTAAATTTTAAGCTTACTATTACTTGAAATACGAATTTGAATTCAATTCGCTCCCAATCTCGAGAGTAAGCATCTGAAACTATAGCACTGAATCGGATTGCATTAGCGTAATCAAATAATAAGAGTAGGTATTCAATCAAAGCTTGTAACTAGATTAGATGCCTAGGATTTTAATGAGTATTACAAACATATGATCAAGTCTTTATACCTTACGGGGCAGACAGATGCGACAGTCTTTGGATAAGGCTGTGTCCAATGCGTGGGGAAATCTGCACATCTGGATAACTAAGATCTTAAAAAAACATAAATAAAACAAAACTATAAATAAAAGTAATTTTTCACTGGTAACATGGTAATTGTTTTGCTGTGTGGTTCCCGGCACCGATAGAACAATGTATTCATTGGCCCTATTGGGCCTATAACATAGTTAGGAAAGAGATGAAATGACATCTCTTTTTCATGGATATCGCAAAAGGCGACAAAGGAGAAGGTGTATCAACTTAGTATATTTAAGGCGATGGGCCAGCAACCTGTCACTGTTTGAATCTCAATTCTATCATAAAGCCAAAAAGCTGAACCTGGCTAATCAGGTTTTCTAGACTGCTGGCTCCGTCTACCCCGCAAGGGACGTGATTATATGTATGTAACATGGTTATATACATAGTTCAGGCGGCAGTCGCATCGCGTTAAATATTTGACTATCCCACTTCTTAATCGTGTTCATTAGTGGACCCCGGGTTCTACCCAAGGAGGCCGCACCTGCGACTTACAATAGGAGTATGTCAGACCTGTGGCGACATCTCTACGCCACTCGTCACAACATCCAATCACACAACAACTGTCAATCATCGCGAAGAAATTGACGCGCTCAACCAATAGCAGCGAAGAAACTAAATCGCGATTTCAGAGTTTCACGGATTGGAGCTATATATACAACCTCCGACACAACATCGTCGGAGCCGCGGTGACCCAGGCATAACACCTAGCCTGGCGGAAGATCTTACCTTTGGTGGCGGTCGAGCCGAATCATCGCTTCCGCTACAGACCCAATGTTTGACTGGTAGTTAATGCATCCAGCATTAAGTCCGCCAATAGTTCTACACATTTGTATTTTGTGCAATGAAGTTAAACTTCATAAATAAATAAATATTTTTGCGGACTCAACATTCCGAACCTTAGCAGCTAAAGAATATAAAATATAACGAACAAGTCACAGGCGAAATTAAAATCTTTAGGAGCAAAAAGATCACCCTTTATTGAACCCTTCATTTTAACCTTAGTTAAACTAACAGAATACTTTTTAATCGGCTCCAAATATTGCGTAACACAATACGGGATTAACCGTTATCGATGCGACTTCCATCAAATAGAAGAGGGGTGTCGTGGGAAAACAAACGTGGCATGATGTTTATGTAATGTTAACTTGGATTTAAAAGGATTTAAAAACTTCCCTAAACTTGTCAATAATTGAGGAGGCGTAAATAATAAATAAATATTTACAGATATGTGAGTGGAGAGGATGAATGAAAGCAGGTTGACTAAGCAGATGTACAAGGAGAGTGTGGAGGTAAATGTATGTATATATAAATAAGATTCAAACACTATAAATTCATTTCATATTTTATTCACAAAGTGTCGAATCGTATCAGAAATATTCCAACATTTTTGGGTAGAAATAAGCCAAGTTATGTAAACGGCAACACTGTCATTTCCGTTTGGGCCCAACAAAATGTGGGACATTATCGAGTTTGGTCGGGTCACTGAATAACTCATCACTTCTTTATGCCTGTTAGTTTGTTCGCGATTGTCAAAGTTTACTTTTTGCAGTCTTTTTTTGCTTTTGACTGTGGAAGAAAGTAAATAAAATAGCATTAAAACTAAAAAAGCATATTATCTTTTATCCGAAAGAAGCCAGATAATAATATTCCGCCTCTTTCAGAAAGGGGTAGGGCAGAGACAACATCTTTACAATTACCACTTTCTTTTCATATCTACATACATGCATACATAAAATCACATCTTTTTCCCGGACGGGTAGGCAGAGGCTACATCTTTTCACTTGCCACGTCTGCATGTTTCATTCGCTTCATTCACAGTCATAACTCTCTTCATGTAAGCTGGGCAGTTTCAGGTACTCATATCTACTTATTCTCATATAAAATTTCATTAGTCAGCTTTTTTTTAATCATAAACAAAATTTTGTTAACTTTTTTCCTTTATCTTTCAATTGTATAATCACCACTAGCAACATTTTTGAAAAAAGAACGTTCAAAACGGAATCTGTACGTTCGAATTCAAATTAAACCGTTATTAAAATTTCACAGCGGTGCGAATTCATAAAACGGTTTGGCGCGAAAACAAAATGGTGGCTACAAAACAATGCCGGCAGAATAGTTGCCTGTTTTACTCAGAATAACGGGTGCAATTTGACAGATAGAAATTATTTTTTAAACTAGAGATATTCTGATGCAAATTTCTTCATTTATAATACCATCACCTCTTATGGACATGTCCATTTCTTTAGGTGCATAAATAAAGGTGAATCATGAAATTGAATGAATTTAAAAATATAATTTTGTTTCCTTCATTTTAGTACCTAAAGTAGAGCAAGGCAGAGTCAATAATAAAAATATTAAGATAAAATTAAGATTCAGATAGATGGTTGCTAGCCCATCGCCTAAGAAAAATAATTCAAAGTATATCATAAACCTTGTCATAACTGACTTCTTCAACCTTCGCGGTATGAGAAGCAGCGGTTTATAGCGCAAAAAACAATCGCTGTTTCACTTTTTGTTATGCCGTGAAACGGGTCAGCGATAGTTTCCGAAAAGAACCGATGACGATGAAATTTGATATGAAGCTGAAGACCCAGAATAACATATAAGCTACTTTTTATCCCAGAGTACGAAGTCGCGGGCGGCCTCTAGTAAAACACGTTTTAATGAACACCATTCTATATATACGAGTATCTATCATTAAGTCTACGAAATCGGTCTTGCGAAATCGAATCTAGTTGCCGAATCGTCGGGCGAGCGTCTCGAGGATTTGAATAAGAAGATCAAAATTAACATAAGCCGTATTGCTTTTAGTTTTCAACATTATTTGTGACTAAGACCTGGTGTGATTACGTTTGAGTCTTATTGTTTTCTTGTTTATATATCGCCCCCGAGTTTGCTTAAGTTAAAATATAAATAAAAAGCGCCTTATGGTTCCCGGCAGCAATATAAAAAATAATAAATAGATAAACTCTTTATTGCACTATGAGAAAAAGAAAAACTTCCGTGTGGTTCCCGGCACCAATAGAAAAAAGGATAGGACCACTTCTATATCCTATATTCTTAAACACGCCTATAGCCCTTGTGGGGTAGACAGAGCCTCTTGAAAATACTGATAGTCCACGTTCAACTTTTTGGCTTGATGATAATATAATTGAGATTCAAATAGTGATAGGTTGCTAGCCCATCGCCTAAAAGAGTAATCCCAAATATATAGCTAAAACTAAAAATAATCTTGTCCATTATGAAAATTCCCAAATGCACAAAGTCTATTATAAAAAAAAAAGAATTTGCTACATTACAATTCGCAACTCATTCCCAAAACAAAACTCAATCGGCACTAGAATCACAGCGCTGATTACTGTGTGTTCAACTCCGTCGTAAACTTGTAATGACAAGTTGTGACAAACATACATACATACGGACAATATTTGCTAGAGGCGACGACGGCTGATGAACTAGCGGCATAGCGAAACTAGTTACTTGATAACACGGTACGTTACCACTCGCTATTCTGACAATGTGTACGCGAGAATCATGATGTGGAAGTTACATACATACATACATACATAAAATTCAAGCCTGTCGACCCCGCAAGGGATATAGACGTGACCATATGTATGTATGTATACATAAAATCACGCCTCTTTACAACTACTACATCTTTCTACTTGCCACGATCTCTGCATACTTTCTTCGCTTCATCCACATTCATTACTCTGTTCATGCAAGCTCGGCGGTTTCGGGTACTCTTGACTTACCTACATGCATACAATCACGTCTATATCCCTTGCGGGGTAGAAACAGCCAACAGTCTTGAAAAGACTGATTGGCCACGTTCAGCTGTTCGGCTTAATGATAGAATTGAGACTCAGATAGTGACAGGTTGTTAGCCCATCGTAAAGATGAAGAATCCCAAGTTTTTAGCCTATACCTTGGTCGCCTTTTACGACATCCATTGGAAAGAGATGGAGTGATCCTATTCTTTTTGCTATTGGTACCGGGAACCACACGGCACGGCACAGCACGGCTAATCTTAGCCTGAATACAAGTTACCTAATGTGTAGGTTACTATGTAATTTTTAATCATTATTTTTCTTTAGTATTAAGAATACATAATATGCAAATTAACACAAAACTAAAAGTCAATTCGAATTTATTGTTATATAAAACCATAAACAAAGTATCTCATGTAATGAGATCTTTAATTGACACCGTTTCTATTATCAGTTGACATTTGTACTGTAGGTACAGGGCCGTACAAAAGGGTGCGAGCAAAAAGTTTGACAGCTCGTTAGGGCGGCGTCCGGGGTCGGAGAGGGGGGTGGTGGGCGGAGGGGAGTCCTAATTGGCCACCTGAGGGACATCCGCGATTACTCGTTCGACAGGTTTTGTTGTCAGACACAGCCTTTGCTATTTGACGATAGATGTCGCTTTTGTTCTCTTGTAGAAGAGCATTTCAGTTTTCGGTATTCTTGTTGTGATGAGAGAATAAAGCGCATAAAATTTTATGAGGTAATTAATTTATAAGAAAACCAAAATCACGATATTTTTTTTTTTTCTTATTTCTTAACTTCAACGGGTAAGTTTTATTTTATCTGAGAGGTTTACTTGATCAAACGCGAATTTGTTTGTGATTAGAACAGCGCCACCTAGTGGTAACGAGATGGCACTAATTCAATCATATATACTTTTTCGTGATCTTTTTCCACCTCATACGTGGGGACGTTACAGCACCTCTGTAAATTTCTACCGACATGTTGAATGGTTGAATGAAGTGCATGAAGCGAAAGAAGTATACAGGATCTTAGCTGGTTGACGATGTAACCAAACCCGCCAGAAATAATGACTTTATGTATGTACTAGAGGCTGACCGCGAATTCGTCCGCGTGGAATCAATCCCGCTGGAACTCCGGGATAAAAAGTAGCCTATATGTTATTCTGGGTCTTCTTAATTTCACCGTAATCGGTTCAGTACTTTCTGCGTGAAAAAGTAACGAACATCCATACTGACATCCTGACATACTCACAAACTTTCGCATTTATAATATTAGTAGGATAAATCTTTCTAATTATATTAAAATTAATTCCATCACCAACCTATCCAGCTAAAGTAGCCTTTCAGATATTTCAAGACCGTTGGCTCTGTCTACCTATAAAGAAGTAAATACGTAATATGTACGAATCAGACGCATCCTTTGAATATGTCTGCCAGAACGGCTGCACAATCGGATTGGAACAAATCTAAGATCAAAATGAGATGTTCAAACAAATGGCCAACGAACCATCTGTTCCGCACTGGACCTGCGTAATATAATAAAGTTCTATATTTGTCGATAAAGTGGACATTTGGACTTATAGCCCTGCGACAGTTAGTCCCTTCAGATGTTAAAGTCAATAAATAAATCAAATTATTACAACTATCATTATTTACTGTGCCGTGTGGTTCCCAGCACCAAAAATCAAGAATAGGATCACTCCATCTCCTTCACATGGATGTCGTAAAAGGCGACTTTTTAAATTTTACACCGTGGTAGACTTCATCATCAAAAGTTACCTAAGCTACAATAGTTTCTAGAATTTCCTTTAAGATTTGATTGTAGATAATGAAACGTACAAAAATACATTACCAAGATTTATTTTAATAGTAATAATTTACATACATTTAATAACGTCTATATCCCTTGCGGGGTGGGCAGACCAAACAGTCGTGAAAAGACTAATAGGCCACGTTCAGCTGTTTCGGCTAAAGATACAATTAATATGTAAATAGTGACAGGTAGCTAGCCCATCGCTTAAAAGAAGAATCCCAAGTTTCTAAGCTTATCCCTTAGTCGCCTTTTACGATATCCATGGGAAAGAGATGGAGTGGGCCCATTCTTTTTTGTATTGGTGCCGGGAACCACACGACACATTTTTTTTTTGATTTGAGAATAAATTTGTGTATGAAATATTCTTATTTTTTGAGAATAAATTTTTTAAGCCTATTTGATTGAGCGGGAAGAGTGATATGTGTGTAGCGGGAGCGATGATTCAGCTGGACCGCCAGGCTAGGTGTTATGCCTGGGGAACCGCGCGACAGACGATGTTGTGTCGGAGGTTATATATAGGCTCCAATCCGTGAAATCTTGCTTGCGCGATTTAGGTTTTTCGCTATTTTTGACTGATAGCGTCGCGTGATTTTATTTTTTACTAGTCCGCGAACCCTCAAGGATAAATAAATTTTCTCGTTTTTTTCACATATACCATTATTTCTTTGCTCCATGCTTGTAGTTGCAGCGTGATGTTATAAAGCCTAAAGCCTTCCTTGATAAATAGTCTATTTAACGCAAAAATAATCTTTCAATTCGAACCAGTAGTTCCTGAAATTAGCGCGTTCAAACAAACAAACAAACTCTTCAGCTTCATAATATTATTATAGATTTGATTGTCCAAAAACGGTAAATCTAAAGCTAAAAAAAGAAAAGTGAAACGAATTCAATTAAAATATTCTAAAAACCAGTAAACAGTTAATCTTAGTAATAACAAGTGGAAAGCTGCATATTGAGCTTATCAAAGTTTGCTCCGCCTACGATTCAGCGCGGCCTCGCCACGGCCACTCATGAAATTAAATTACGACTCTTGCTCCACACATTTTTAAAGGCATATAGCAAAGAGTAAGTATTTGGTAACCATTTACAGATTAGACGTTGACCTATATTGAGATAACGTTACGTGTTCAACGCTTATTTTGAGCATGTTTTAGTTTAATTGCACCCAATTTTTTCAACATACCTGCATATAATATCACTAGCTGTGCTTGCGACTTCGTCCGCGTGGAATAGTTATTTTGGGCATCATTGAAGTATTTTTTCACATTCTCCATTATTTCTTCGCTCCAAATAGTTGCAGCGTGATGTTATATAGCCTAAAGTCTTTCTCGATAAATGATCTCTTCAACGCAAAAAAAATTTTTGGATTCGAACCAGTAGTTCCTGAGGTAAGCGCGTTCAAACAAACAAACACTTCAGCTTTATAATATTAGAATAGATGAATGGCCTAAAAAATTTAACAAAGTTTATGAGAAATGGGTAAATTTTAGGTCAAACACAATTGAAACAAGGTACCTATTTTAAAGAGCAAAATTATTTTATGTACTTAGCGTAAAAGATAAAAAAATAATTAAAAAAAAAAGACATTTTTAATTTTTAGTCTTTGCCATACATATTGCAATATTCCTAAGACGGCAAACTTTTCCATTTTGCGTACAGTACACCGCCCGGGGAACTTCAGAGTTTTTGCGACCAAATACATACATTTACATACATGTTACCACCGAGTTACGCTAATGCGATCATACTTGTTTAATCCGTGACTTCGCTCGCGTGTATTTCATAAAATGGCTATTGATTAGCCTTTATGTCTACAGAGCATAAAACAAACAATAAGAGATCTGTATGTATTTTTTTGTGATAATTAAAAGTTAAACAAATCAAAAAATATAGTTTTGAAGACAGTAACCTTGTATGATATCGATAAAAGAGATTTCCTCCTGACGTCAGTCGTGTCATACAATCCCGTTTTTTTTTTTGATTTTTAATTTTTATTAAACGTAACAGAATACAACTAAGTACATATAATAAAATAAAAAAGAAATAAAGAATAGTAGAAACAGATTTTACTTTAATTAAATTTAATTTATTTATAACAGACTTTAAGAACAATACCTTTATTTTGAACTTTGCAAATTTTTCTGTATATATTGCTTATAACAAGACTACCTATTGTTTTGATCATACGATTTATAAAACAATAAAAACTGTAAACTGTTGTATTTCTGCAATTAAAAAAAAAAAGAATCGTTTGACTGGCCGTTTTCCAGCCGATGGCACAGTCGCGCTCAATAACAGTAGCCAATCAGCGTTCGAAATTTAAAAAAGCAAAACGCACATCACTAATTTGACGCGCGACGTCACATTTGTCGCGTAGCGTCGCGTCGTCGATGTCGCTACTGTTAATAGCGACAATTAACTGGCTGGTTAACTACGGTCGTGTTTTATTCTTAATTTTGATTTTTTTTTAAATTCATTTGATTTTTTGAAGAGCTGGAAAGGGTTGTGTTAAAAATGAAACGAAAACAGCACTCAAGCGCCTTCTAAGAGTTTATAGATGCAACCAAATATGAATTCCACTAACATAACAAGACTCAATATATTCTTTAGCATATTTTTTAAAAAAAAGCTTAATTTTATGACATTTAAGTAAAGTGACGAATAAATTACCGATTTGGTAAATATTTTCTTTATAGGAAATTCGAGTGCATTGAACACTAATATTCCTTATGATAAAGCAAGAGGTCTTAAGCTCAACTCAAAAAATGCCAATATTTTAAACTCATGTAAACGATTGTGATGAATGACAAAATAATGAACACATTAACGAAAACAATTGACTTTCAGACGAGACCGAACGATCACGAACAATTAAAAAAAGTAATACTACCCTTTTAAAAAGGGCGTCAACTATAAAAGCCAATAGACCGCCAATTACATCAACTGAACAGATTCACAGCTAATGGAAATTTAAATACTCGCTTCCGTGCGCGTGTCATACAATGGTGAACGGGCCCTAATTGTGCTAACTTTCAGTTTTTTTTTTCTCACTTAGCGCCAAATTGGCTATTGTGAGGGCGCAATCATGTGGACCAAGCGTTGTTCGTTTTGCCGCGCCAAAGGTCCGTGCGACCGGTCGCGCATTCTGGCTTTAGAAATGTCGCTTTGACTGTACCCCGTTGTGATTTGATCAACTTTTTATGCGCCGCCTTTTCATGGTACCGTAGCCCTTATTTTGATACTAGCTGTGCCCACGAATTCGTCCGCGTGGAAAGTTATTTGGGCATCATTGAAGCCCTAATTTTTAGAAGAATAATTCTCCCCGTTTTTTTTTCACATATTCCATTATTTCTTTGCTCCTTATAGTTGCAACATGATGTTATACAGCCTAAAGCCTTCCTCGATGAATGGTCAATTCAACGCAAAAAGAATTCTTCAATTCGAACCAGTAATTCCTGAGATAAGCGCGTTCAAACAAACAAACTCTTCAGCTTTATAATATTAGTATATGTAGATATGTAAACTTGTGCTGATGTGTAAATTTATTGTCAATGTTAAAATTTGTTGCTAGATCGAAATAAAAGTTTGAATTGATTTATTATTGGATTGTTTTTATACTTTTAATTCGTCCAAAATGTTAAATCCTTAGCCAAACAAATAGTCCCAGAAGAAAGACTAATGTTTTATAATATTAAATAACGACAAAAAGATCAATAAAATATGATATTCTATCAGCGAAATTGATTAAAACTAAACAATAAGAAATCGCGTACTGAGTGACAGATCAATTACAAGTAATTTAGGATTATCCTTATATCTGTAATGCAATCGGTAATGGGGGGGACTTGGATTACTGTATTATTGTTATTCCGCTGCATTTTATTTTGCCAATAAGTTCTAAACGACAAAAATTGGCACAGCACTATTTTTCTATTTGAAACTTGTAACTTTGTATTTCAAACTTATTGCTTACAAACTATAAAAGAAAAAAATATAACAAAAAAAATTTACAAATTGTCCCTGCACAGAATCACTATTTTAACAGATATAAATTAATTGTTTCGTCTTGATATAAAACAGGACACTAATTTACTGACATAGTCCTGGGTCCCTTTGTTTTAAAAATGTACCTCATTAATTTAAAAAATTCAACCAAGTTCACCAAAATAAAGTACCTACAACACTTAGGCTAAATTAGCTTAAATAAAAGTTAGCTACAACACAATCGTTATCACATTGTTTATTTCTTTGCCGCAATAAAATAATATCTTCACAGTAGCATCTTGTCGTGATTTCTGTAACGCCTAAACGTCTGACGTGTACAAATGACCGTCCCGACTGTACCATCCCAATTTGGAGATAAGTATTCTGTTAAAAAAAAAGAAACATTTACATTTAATTTCTTGGCGTATGTACAATAACAATTTAGCGTGAAAAAGTTAATTGTATGCTGCGATAAGGTTTGAAAATGTTTAACATACCATTTTGAGGATCATTGGTTTTTCAATTAAAATTAAAATTTGAAAATGGAGTGAAAAAGACAAACAAAAAGTCTAGTGCCGCATTATATACTTATACCTTCTACCTCCTGACTTTAGTCCCGGTTGCATCCTCACCACTCTGGAGAGGAGCTCGGGGTATGCCTATGACTATGGATCCTGGATTGGGTGAATCAGATTTTAACACGAAGCGACTCCCATCTAACCTCCGCAACCTTTGCAGGTAAACCTAACCCGAATTGGATCGATCATGGTTACACATCCAGTTGTCTGAATGTGTAGGTTTCCTCAAAATGTTTTGCTAACCGTAAAAGTATCGGTAATTATTCAAACTAATGTACATAACTTCGGAAATCATTATGGCCGAGGTGGAATTCGAACTTGTGATTTTCTGCGCATCAATCATTTTAACCGGGCACCTTACCAATTCGACCACCGACATATATAAATATATATGTAGGTAACAAATTTAGCAAACAATATATGTTTATTTATGTCTCTTTGACGTGTAATCAACATCGTTAAAACAACAAACGAAATGGCAAAGATGAAATCAGTTTCAAAGAAACGGGGTGCGAGAGGTCAGCCCGGAATAAATTCAATTTTATTTTGGGGGTGGAATGAGAAGGGCAAATGTTCCGTCAACATCGGGTCCACTGGACCCTCTGGGTAGGGTGACCACGGATTCGGATACTATTAAAATCAGTATTTCAGATTTTATCAATGTCTTCTTTCTTTGTTTGTCTTGAAAAGACTAAAAGGCCACGTTCAGCTGTATGGCTTAATGTTGGAATTGAGATTCAAACTATGACAGGTTGCTAGCCCATCGCCTACAAAAATACCAAGTTTATTACCCTTTCCCTTTTCGCCTTTTACGACATCCATGGATAAGAAATGGAGTGGTCCTATTCTAAATTGCCTAGAACCACATGGCTAAACCGCTTTAGAAATTGATCAATAAATTACTTCTGACACTTTCTGTTTTGTTTTTAACTCTATAATATTATAACATTTTGGAACATTTGACTTATGTATATAAGAATTCTCTGCGTTTAGCAAGATTAATCTTGTCACGTCCCAAATGACTAGAATTCATGGCTTCCCCAGCTAGACCTAGTCCAGTCGTCGGGGCAATTTATTTAGAATTGATAAACCCTTCCGCCAACTGACAATGTGCTTGGGTGATTATTGTCTGCTCTCTCTATTTTTATTTTAACATCTACTTATTTAACGTTACGTTATGGAAAAATCAAAGTTTCGACAGGTTTTGCTTTACATTCTTTCACCGTAATTGCTGTAAGAATTCACTTCCCGAGTGCATCAGGACATCCCCAAGTCGTTCTAGTTTCAAATCACAGGTATACAGGTTTCTCTTGAGCCGCGAGGGTATTTAATACCTATAAGCTTTTTTGGTCAGGTCAAGAGTACCCGAAGCCGCCGAGCTTGCATGAAGAGAGTTATGAATGTGGATAAAACGAAGGAAGTATGCAGAGATCGTGGCAAGTGGAAAGAGGTAGTCTCTGCCTACCCCTCCGAGAAAGAGGCGTGATTGTATGTATGTATGTATGTAAGCTTTTTCACTCATTTCGGTAATCGCAGTACCTATTTATTTATATTTGTTGTAGTTTTCATGTATGTTTATTATGATTATGTTATTTTATATTTTGTGTGTTTATATGAATATTTAGTTTGGCATTCTCTGCCAGTCACCAGCTGACCAAACAGAAAAACTTTAATTTGGTGGTGCGATAAAGTGCACATGCACACTGCAAAATACATACATTATAAATAAAGTACATAAAAAATACATTACACACTTCACTAGAACATACCCGATTTTGTTCTTAATATTGTTTTCAGTCCTTGTAAAGGGTCAGGTCAAAGTACCCGAAACCGCCGAGCTTGCATGAAGAAAGTAAAGAATGTGGATGAAGCGAAGGAAGTATGCAGAGATCGTGGCAAGTGGAAAGAGGTAGTCTCTACCTACCCCTCCGAGAAAGAGGCGTGATTTTATGTATGTATGTATTGTTTTCACCTATCTTATCAGTCCCAGACGTAAATCACATCCAACATTGCTATGCATCACCCGTGCAGTTAACGCATAACGCATCCACTTGTGATGCAAACGGCAGAATCACTGATAATTATGCAACGTGATTCGCAATTTGACGCATTACAGAATTGCCCGTTTAACGCTGTTCAGGGAATTTGCTATTATTTGGTAACTATACCTAGTAGATAGATTTGAAATTGACTAACGCAGTAAGTACATTTGCTGTTAGTTACGTTGTGCCGTGTGGTTCCCGGCACCAATAGGAAAAGAACTCCATCTCGTTTCCCGTGGATGTCGTAAAATGCGACTTAGGGATAGACTTATAAATTGGGATTCTTCTTTTAGACGACACGCTAGTAAACTGTCACTTTTCTATCATTAAGCCAAAAAGCTGAACGTGGCCTATCATTCTTTTTAAGACTGTTCTGCTCTGTCTACCCCGCAGGTCATATAGACGTAATTTTATGTAAATATGTATTAATCAGTTTATTTATTAATTTATAATCACAAATAACAGAATACAACTAGTTCATATAATAAGAAACGATAAGTATGTATGTATGTAGAATCAGTTGAAAATGAGTAAAACCTATGTTAGATTTACATTTCACTGCAAACAGTCTGCTCTTTGAGGCCGTAATACAATTTGCGATGTCTACTTGATCACTAACTCTACGCCTCGTTAGTGGCAAGGCGTCGAAACTGCGATACTGACACGCCTATTTGCTACATTTATCGCGTCTTTACACCTTTCGGGGTAGGCAGAGCCACAGTCTCGAAAATATTAAAAAAGACAGTAAAGCCTTGTTGGGTAAGCTATCCAAAATGGCGAATGGAATAGAGATTCAGATAGTGAAGGTATTTTTTGGGAGCTGGGCTTTCTGAAGACGTGATTATGTGTATGTATGTAAATAAATATATGTAAATAAAAATAACTACAATCACTGAGATTTCTAGTTAATATGCTGATTGTTTTCTTGATTTGAAGCGAATGGATAACGAAGTTGACTTTTATGCTTTTCTACTATTTATTTATTTATTTAAAACTTTATTGCACAAAAAAAAAATGTACAAAAGGCGGACTTAGGTATGACCATTTGGCATTATCTGCCAGTCTACCAGCTGACCAAACAGACAAACTTTAAGTTGGTGGAGCGATAAAGTGCACATGCATACTGCAAAATGCATACCTACATTACAAACAAAATGCAAAAAAATGCATAAATACATACACACAAGATATATAAAATACATATACTATACATACATTAAACTTCAAATTAGGATGACCCATTATGGATCTGCCGAAGGAAGAAGCCATTCACAGCATGTTTTAACGTTTATTTGTTTGTTACTTTTATACCTATAGAAAAGATTGCTCAAATGTGCGGAATATATCTAACCAATGGACAGAAATTTCGTCCAACAAAAAGTCCGTTTTACATCAACAACTGGACTATAAACATACATACATATGGTCACGTCTATATCCCTAGCGAAGTAGACAGAGCCAACAGTCTTGACTGAATGGCCACGTTCAGCTATCTGGCTTAATGATAGAATTGAGATTCAAATAGTGACAGGTTGCTAAGCCATCGCTTACAAAAGAATCCCAAGTTTGTAAGCCTATCCCTTAGTCGCCTTTTACGACATCCATGGGAAAGAGTTAGAGTGGTCCTATTCTATTTTCTATTTATGCCGGGAACCACACGGCACTATAAACATTGAGGATAATAAAAGTACGAGTAAGTATTTTTATTCGCACAATCAGCTTATTCGGTGTCTAATTGCAGGTTGGAGGGGAGACTGACGTGTGACCAATCAGGGGCCGCGGCACGTGTCATGGTGCACCCCTTTTGTTCGCATTCCTTTGATTTATTGAGACAGACGGGCGGGTCGAACGCGGCGGTTGGTAAGCGGTTTTTGAAAAATATTGCATTAGGCATCGTTTCCATCTCGCCTGATGGTAACTGTAGCGGCCGTTCAGCCTCCATGGTCAGACAGACACTTTGACATTTTAGATGAACAAAACTGACTGACAGACTGATGAAAAAAGGACGGTCAAAATTGGACTAGACAATAAGACGACGCCTTGAACAGCCAAAAAAGTGGTTTTATTTAGACACGACCTTCCAGACCCTCGGCCCGTTCAGTAACCGACGATGAATGTAAAAATAAAAGGCCTATGAATGAGTTGATAACATACATACATACATATGGTCACGTCTATATACCTTGCGGGGTAAACAGAGCCAACAGTCTTGAAAAGACTGAATGGCCACGTTCAGCTATTTGGCTTAATTATACGAGTAGAATTGAGATTCAAATAGTGATAGGTTGCTAGCCCATCGCCTAAAAAAGAATTCCAAGTTTGTAAGCCTATCCCTATTGTTATAACATCTATTAGAAACAGTTATCACTATCATCCTTCTGGCGTAAGTCTTAGTTTTATTGATGTCGATCTCTGAGTGGGTTCTAGGTTTTTCACATCACGCCTTCTGAACTTCCAAACTTTGCGTGGTTACTAACTATGTAAGATCATAGTTACACACTACGATCATGTTATGATCTATGTTAGATTGTTAGATCTAGTCGCGTGAAAATAAAAGAGTAGGTAAGTCACCTATTTCCAATTTATGCATTTAAGTAGGTGTTAAGTGTGGTTTATTTTGTGGTGGTGGTCACAGCACATCATAAGACTTTCGTTGTTATAGCCTCCAGAACAATAACCATTCGATTATATCAATATATTTATGTATACATATTAATATATATCATCCGTTACTGAGCAACTGACATAATGAAGAAGAAATTTCAGTAGCTACACAGATAGCCAGGTATTCACTCTACATTAAACGACTGACATGCACTTGATATAAAAAGGTAGCACTTATTGTTACTTTCGTTGTTTGTTCTATTTATTTTTTATTGTAAATTATATTTATTACCTTCTCTTTTTAGCTTAATACTATAGTCTACTATTGTTTATTGATGCCTTGGATTTATTTAACTTACATAAGTAATTATAGGTCTATTTTAGAAGAGCGGAAACTCCAAACACAAGTGCATTATGCACTTAAATGGAAGCTCCAGCCACTAATTTGTTACCCGCTTGTAAGTTACTTAATAAAAAAATTTCATTTAGCATTTTCATGGTTCAAGTGGAAAAATTAATATACATATATTACAAATATGACCACTCGCATCCCGAGTTTAGGAAGCCGTTCAAATAATAAATATGGACTGTCTAATAATTCCCAGTTCTGTATTGGAGCCATTTTTAAGCAATTAATTTGACACCCATGCCGATTCCTCACTGGGTCCATAAAACGCCCGTCCGCACCGCCTCGTAAACCCCGTGAGACCGCTCACTGGCACATTGCATGTGACGGATTAACATTATCATTTGACGCTGCATTTATTTAACTGCATACTGTTTACCGTCCGCTATGTTTGTGTGCGTATGCGCGGATTACCGCTCCGTGTTTAATGCACATTAAAAAACATGGTAAAGTTTATATATTTACCTCTGACAATATTGAGGTTTTGGTGATAGAGGGTCTAAAGGTATTTTTTACGAGACAAATTACTGAGATTGAGCTAGAAATATGCTCGAGACTTGTGTTTTGGGACACTAAGTCTAAGAAACAATCTATATATATAAAACTCTTCCGTTACTGAGTGACTGACTGACAGACAACGCACAGTCGAAACTACTGGTCGTAGACAGCTGAAATTTGGAATGTAGGTTCCTTGGGATATGTAGGGGAGCACTAAGAAAGGATTTTTGGAAATTCAACCCCCAAGGGGGGGAAAAGGGGTAAAAACGTTTCTATGAAAAATCTTATTCCTTGGGTTTATAAACTTGAAACTTGGCATGAACACGTACATAGGCAAGTAAATATGTTTGACATTATAAGTTTTTTCAAACTACCCTCCAATCGTGATTTAGGGGGTGCGATTGGGTGACTGATTTATTAACGCACAGCCGAAACCGCTCGGTATAGGAGTCTGAGATTTTGAACAGAGGTTCCTTTAGTAACATAAGTGAGCACTAAGAAGGGATTTTTGAAATGTCAACCCCCAAGGGGGGGAAACGGGATAAACTGAGCCGGGGCTGCGGGAAAGTTCTAACGAGATACCGTGGCCCCGGAACGCAAAGGGCAACTGAAGGAACGAGGTGGGTTTTAGTCAGTAAAAGTCTGACACTCCCTTCCGTTCCACCCAGAGCGGGAGAGGTCATTTGATGATTTCCCATCCTTAAAAAAAAAGACTTTGTATGACAACTTTCAGTCGTCTCTTTAACATACATAATAACATACATAATTATGTACATACATGCATAACATTAATAACATCACGCCTTTAAATCCCTTTTTTGTGTTAACACTACCCATACAAACAGCTACGAAATTTGTCCGCATCCATTTTCACCTAAATTCTTAACGTTAATGAGATTTACTTTTTATTATCAGGTCAACCTATTAGCCTCACATGTACGTATAACTTCGTAAGAATTTTCTTTCAACTCCTAACCGTTGAGGAGTTGTACCTTCCATCATCAGCTCATTCACATGGGATGATGATTATCAGACGCAAATACTTAAACAGATCTATGAAATTGTCAAAAACGTAATTGCCTGTAAATTTGAGGTTTGCCCTTGATTTTCCTGGAATACCATCATCAGATCCTGACTAGGTAACAACGGGACCAACTTGAAAGTATACTCTACCGAACAAAAAAAGAATCACGTAAATCGGTCCATAAATCTCGGCGTAATCGGTATGCATAAATAAAACACCCGAATTTTATTTTCTATTAACTATCACGAGTTGTCTCGATGCTCGATAGATGGCGTTGGCATCGAGATAGATCGCGCTATGGTTTCGTTACCGTCATTTAGCTAGGTAGTGTAAAATATTTTAATTTATCGTGTAATTTTAGCAGCGCCCCTAGCGGACATACGCGAACGAAACTACATATTACACACTACAAATATTTTGATTTGAAATTATTATTCGTTTGATTCATTAACTTTTAACTTGACTTATTTAACTTATTTTACTCTCTATTTCAGTTAATTTTTGATTTGTTGATTAGATTTGATATTTTTGATAGTGATAGGTGTCGAAGTGCGAGAAGTCTTAAATATTGGTTAGTAAAAAATACGTATCAGTTGCGGAAAGCAGGATGGCACTAAATAGGATGGGATGGGACAGGATAGGACTGGACGGGGCAGGACGGGACACAACAGGTTGGGACGGGACGGAACAGAACGAGAAGAGACGGGACAAGACGGGAGAAGCCATATGAATTTAAACCAAATATAAACATAAAACAGCCCCGCACGATACGGGATAAAAAAAATGGGTGAAATTTTATGGCGTATCCTTATAATATAAATACATTTGCGCGGGCGAAGCCGCGGGCAAAAGCTAGTATATTATATAGAAGAAAGAAAAATCCATGATCATGATCCTAATAAAAATAATAATTAAGTATTACCTATTCATGTTTATATTATTATTAGATACTTTTACATTATTACACCACCCGTTCATCCATCTCAGTTTGGTCCAAAGATTCCACTGGCAGAGAATGCCTTGTGGTATTAAGTCCACCTGTTGTACATTTAACGTGTAACGTGTTGTTAACACGCAGTTTAAATAGGTAAATAAAAATAAATAAATAATTAATCCAGTCACAGTCCTGACTACTCTCCAGAAAAGTAAGAATAACATGATCTAACATTAGGAGCAAGATTTATTATGTTGCTATTACTGCAGTTTATAATTATCCGACTGACTCCGACTAAATCAAAATGTATTTATGAATCAAATAATTATACAGTCACGTCTATCTCCCATGCGGAGTAGACAGAGCGAACAGTCTCGAAAATACTGAAAGGCCACGTTCAGCTGTATAGTTTCATGATAAAATTGAGATTTAAATATGTAGGTAACAGAATTATATTTAACGAATAACTTTTTATTAATTGAACATTTTAGTACGTTTGTGTGCTGTACAAGATGAGCTTAAAAATAGCTCAAATACAGAACTGGGTATTATTAGACAGTCCACATTTATTATTTGAACGGCTTCTCAAACTCGGGATGCGAGTGTTCACATTTGAGTTCTCTCATTAACTTTCACAGGATTCATTCATTATGAAATATTTTGTGCAAAATAATTAGACAACTGTATTAAGCTCATGATGCTCAGTTAACTTATATGAAATAAAATCGGATGCTAAACCGGTAATGTATACTAAACAAATACCAATAGTCAGCCATAACATAAAAGAATATTTATATAACTTTAATAATTATGAATAAAAATAACATACATACATACATATGGTCACGTCTATATCCCTTGCGGGGTAGACAGAGCCAACAGTCTTGAAAAGACTGAATGGCCACGTTCCGCTATTTGGCCTAATGATAGAATTGAGATTCAAATAGTGACAGGTTGCTAGCCCATCGCCTAAAAGAGGAATCCCACGTTTATAAGCCTATCCCTTAGTCGCCTTTTACGACATCCATGGAAAAGAGATGGAGTGGTCACACGAATAAAAATAATTGTAAGTTTATGGACTCCCGTTTGGTTCCCGGTACCAAAAGAAAAAAGAATAAGACTACTCCATCTCTTTCCCGTGGATGTCGTAAAAGGGTTATGTTTATAAACTTGGGGCTAGCAACCTGTCACTATTTAAATCTCAAGTCTATAAGCCAAACATTCGATCATTGCATGAAATTGGCATGAAAGATCTTTTCAAGACTGTTGGCTTTATTTACCCCGCAAAGGATATAGACGTGATTATATGTACCTATGTATGAAAATGTATAAGTACAAGTCTAATTAAAGTGATCTCAAACGTTTTACAACTCAGAAAATGAAATTAAGATACGTTTAGCTGACCGCACAGAGCTGCCATTACCGAAGGATGAAATGTACCGGTATGGAAATTTAATTATTTTACGAGTAGACTATAAAACACGGGATTTCGAGATGGGGGTGAAACATCCCCTAATTTACGGGTCCTCCTCAGATCACTTGTTTAATATCTCAATGAATATGAATGAGTTGTATGTAGGAATTTGCTGAGTGTACATTATGCAGTGTGCTACTTGTATTAAGGTTTATAATTATTTGTATTTAAATGTAGTTAAACGTATATTTGTCTCTTGTTCCATCTTGTCTATGATTAGTTAAACAAAACACATACATACTTACTTATCATCACTTTTATATCCCTTGCGTACCCCGCAACTCCCGCGACTGAGCCAACAGTCTTGAAAATACTGTAATGCCACGTTCAGCTTTTTGGTTTAATAATAGAATTGAGATTCAAATAGTGACAGGTTTCTAGCCCATCTCCTAAAAGCAGAATCTCAAGTTTAGAAGCCAATCCTTTAGTCGCATTTTACATCATCCATGGAAAAGAGATGAAGTAGCTTTATTCTATCTTCTATTGGTGCCGGGAACCACACGGCACACACGTAAGATATTAAAAAAACATTCGTGACGACGTATATCACGTATTCACTTATCCCTTACAGGACCGATAGAGCAACTCGAAAGTAGAAAACATACGTATAGTCACGTCTATATCCGGTGCGGAATAGACAGAGCCAAAAGCCTTGAAAAGACTGAAAGCCCACATTCAGCTGTATGACTAAATGTTTGAATTGAGATTCAAATAGTGACAGGTTGCTAGCCCGACGCCTACAAGAGGAATCTGCCGTGTGGTTTGTGCCACTTTAGAATAAAACCACCCCATATCTTTCCTACTATACAAGTAAAAGGCGACTAAGAGATAGGCAATTCAAATTGAAATTAAATTTTTTTATTTGCATTATATGAGTACAACTAGGTCTTAAATTTATATGTATACCAGATCTTCATATTTACCCTTTCGGATGTTGCAAACATTTATTATATACTTACATAGGTATTAAGAAATACTAAGAAAGAATTTATAGCCACGCAAACAAAGTCTAAAGATAAAAGTAGAGTATAAGTAATTATGTTTCAAGGATAAGATGTAACCTTCTCTCAAGGTAACTAATTAAGTATATACAAATTGAAAATTTTAATCACAGCCAAAGAGGAACCAAAACAATTTAATAACAAAGGGAAAATCTGCGCATTATATACGTAGGTACTGAGAAATTGCGTTAAATGGAACGCAAAGATACCGTAAGAACCAATTACAGGCAAAAACAACGGTTTTCTCAGCGAGTTAATTAAATACGCGAGGCCAATTGACGTAGTAATGTTTCGGTAAATATTCAGAAATATTGCTCGGGGGTTATTTAATTATATTGTTCAAACGCAACTTAACAACAAGAGGGTTGTGTTTGTAAGATCCGTGGTTGCCCGATGCGCAACTAGCAGTCGACGCAGATTTTTGTGACTCCTACCCTACATAGTTCTTTATTTTAATTTTTGTTTTATATACGCTCCCTCCCCCGCTCCCGAAACCGCCGAGCTTGCATGAAGAGAGTTATGAATGTGAATGAAGCGAAGGAAATATGCAGAGATCGTGGCAAGTGGAAAGAGGTAGTCTCTGCCTACCCCTCCGGGAAAGAGGCGTGATTTTATGTATGCATGTATGTATACACTCCCTGTCTTGTTATACTTATGTATATTGTAAGTTTCTCAGTAAGTGAATTGTTAATTATTTATGAGTATATAAAATAAAGTTCTTTAAACCTTTTAAGATTCTCCTGCATGTTCGACTGGGTGTGCTAATACTATCCTATCTTTAAACAGTCTGATTTTTTGTGGTTATAGTCATTTACAAATGAGGTTATAACATAACATATACATACATACAACACGTCTATATCCCTTGCGGGGTAGACAGGGCCAACAGTCCTGAAGAGACTGATAGACTACGTTCAGCTGTTTGGCTTTATGATAGAATTGAGATTCAAATAGTGGCAGGTTCAGACAATCCCAAGTTTAAAAGAAAGAAAAGAGAGAAGAAAAGAATCTTTTCTTTTCTTCTCTCTTTTCTTTCTTTAAACTTATAACTTTTACTCCAAGAAAAGAACTTTTTCTGATTGACCTGGGTCATGGATGTTTATCTATATAAGTATTGATTATAAAATATAGTATCGTGGAGTTAGTATCTCGTAACACAAGTCTCGAACTTACTTCGAGGCTAACTCAATCTGTGTAATTTGTCCCGTAAGTATATATTTATTTATTTATTGATGAATCGAAGCTTTTATCAGGACGGCAGCGCAATAATGGGGACTATTATGCTGGGATTGGATATTTAAAAGGAGCGAATAGTATTAAAATACACTAGGCCGAAGCAAATACATTTAATCACGTCTTCACCGTAATGGATAAAGACGTGATTAAATGTATTTGATACCCGCAAAGGATTTAGTCGTGACTATATATGTGTATGTATGTGTGTATACGATTATTCTCTTAAATTATTAGTCTTTAAAATCATGCGTCCCGTATTAAAGCAACTCCAAAATTTACTAGTGTTTATGAGTACACCTATATGATATTTCAAAGGATACTAGCTGTGCTCGCGACTTCGTCCGCGTGGAATATTTATTTTGGGCATCATTGAAGCCCTCAAGGATGAATAATTTTTCCCGTTTTTTCACATATTCCATTAGTTCTTTGCCCTAATAGTTGCAGCGTGATGTTATGCAGCCTAAAGCCTTCCTCGATAAATGGTCTATTCAACGCAAAAAGAATTTTTCAACTCGAACCAGTAGTTCCTGAGATTAGCGCGTTCAAACAAACAAACAAACAAACTCTTCAGCTTTATTATATTAGTATAGATATATAATATTTTACCAAAGCGTTAATATGTCGGCGAACTCAAAGATTTTGGTAGAACCATAGCAGTCGTGGTGGGCCTCACACCCGGACGTTCCCACATACTTTATATATGCAGATCCCGAACGTTTCATCTACGATTGTTACATAGATAACTTATTTAGTATTAAAATAGAATAGAATAGATTTATTGTCAGAATTGAATACAAAGGTATCAATTATTGACGTCACATCACTTAAATCTTATTACATTTACAACCGCTTCCAAAGCGCACGTGTAGAAGAAGCGGCGGAACAAACTACACTGCAGCGTTTTCACCGGACGTCAATTTTCAAATATAGATCTCTCAAATCTTAATCGTGGACGAATGCACATTGTCTACATTAAAAAATATGAATGAATATAATAGTATTATTGTACTGCCTTTCGTACGAATGAAACTATTCTGTGAGAACTCAATATAGGTACCAAACTATCTATTAACTGTCTCGGAAGAGTACCTACTAGAGTTTTTCGGCCAGATTGCTCGGAAGTACGGTAACAACATTGAAAAGTTGTTTGTGACAGGTAAGGTCAATGGCAAACGACCAAGAGGCCGCAGTCCTACGGGGTGGTCAGACTAGGTCCGCTCGTCCCTGGAAACTGATCTTCATAAGGCCCTCAACGATGCAAAGGGCCGCAATATACATACATACATATAGTCACGTCTATATCCCTTACGGGGTAGACAGAGCCAATAGTCCCGAAAAGACTGAATGGCCACGTTCAGCTGCTCGGCTTAATGAGGGAATTGAGATCTAAACAGTGACAGGTTGCTAGCCCATCGCCTATAAAAAAGGATCGCAATTTTATGACATCTATGGGAAAGAGATGGAGTGGTCTTATTCTTTTTTGTTTTGTATTTGTGCCGGGAACCACACGGCACAACAAATGGAAAGAAATTATCAGGAAAAATAATTCGATTCGATTCGAGGAATATGACGCGAAGAGAGAGATAGTCCTAATAAAGGTTGTTGTTATTCTATGGATTTTTAAATTATCTCTCATTACTCTTACATGCGACGTTTTATCTCACTTAAGAGGCTCAGAGTCCACTCTCTGACATTTCTGTCTGCATTGTCCAACCATTGATTTTAAGTTTGAGGCGGCATGACCTGACATAAGCATTCTTTTCCTCCTGGCTTTAGACCCGGTTGCGTCTTCGCCACTCATTATCGGAGCCCGGGGTAAGACTTTGACTATGGATCCTGGATTGGGCGAGTCAGGTTTTACACGAAGCGACATCTGATTTACGCAACCTTTGCAGAGGAACCTAACCCGTATTGGAACGATCATGGTTACACATCCAGTTGCCTGAATGTGCAGGTTACCTCACATTGTCCTGTGGGACAACTATGTCCGCAAGAGCATCGATTAGTATTCAAACTAATGTAGGTACATAACTTACAAAATAGTCATTGCCGGGTTGGGTTTTGAACCTATGCCTTTTTGTACCACACTATTTTTTTTTCCGACAACGCTCTAACCGACATTAAGCATTATTTTACGTAAAACAATATTTCTAATTAATTAGTAGATTGATAAATAATGTGAATTCGAATCTATAACTTCTCTATTTATCAAGTTACCTACGCCCGGCGCACATACGGCTAGACGCACATTACGATATTAATTATTCATCGGATCCAGCGAATAAACCAATTTCACGCTTCTTTGCCCACGAATCATACCGACACACATCAACGACGTTACGGAAAGATAGCACGCGCTCTGCGAAGATATATTTTAAGTTAATTCAAATGAATACATATTATATAAAATAATAAATAAATAAATTTTAAATGCCGTGTAATTCCCGGCACCAATATAAAAAAGAATAGAACCACTCCGTCTCATTTCCCATGGATGTCGTAAGAGACGACTAAGGGATAGGCTTATAAACTTAGGATTCTTATTTAAGGCGATGGGCTAGCAACCTGTCACTGTTTGAATCTCAATTCTATCATTAATCCAAATAGCTGAACGTGGCCGTTCAGTCTTTTCAAGACTGTTGGCTCTGTTTACCTGGCAAGGAATAGACGTGACTGTATGAAAGAATGAATGATGAAATCTCTCTTACTCTTTCTCTCTCCGCCCGAAGGGCGGGGTAGACAGAGCCGTGATATAGACGTGATTAAGCTGAACTGAATTTATACAATAACAGTGATAGGTGTTACTTTGAGCACGTTAATATTCTATTTTTATCTATATTTTAGCACCAACATTGGCAACCTTCTGCCAATTGTATGAAGTATCACTTTTGTACACATTTTCTTTTACAATCCATGCCGCCACGCAGCGCCACCATGGGCTTATACAGGCTGATGTGATGCCGTCCGATTTTATACGTTAAGATTTACATATGAATCGAGTTGATGTCGTTTTATTGAATTATAGTTAACTGGATGATTTTATGAAGTAATTAAATTTGTGCCGTGTGGTTCTCGGTACCAGTACAAAAAAGAATAGGACCACTCCATCTCTTTTGATTGGATGTCGTAAAAGGCGACTAAGGGATAGGCTTACAAACCTGGGATTCTTTTTTTAGGCGATGGGTTAGCAACCTGTCACTATTTGAATCTCAATTCCATCATTGAGCCAAATATCTGAACGTGGCCGTTCAGTCTTTTCAAGACTGTTGGCTCTATCTACCCCGCAAGGGATATGAACGTGACCATATGTATGTATGTATTAAGTAAGTCTGATTTATACACAAAGTCCGTCTTACCTCCGCAACTTTTAAAGAGGAGCATAACATCCAGTCGCTTTAATGTGAAGGTCAACTCAATACGTTTTCCCTCAACATAAGAGCATTGGTTAGCACTGAAACTAATGTGCGTTGCTCCGGCCATTTTAACATCAGCCTGTAAGTAACAAACTAAACGTATCAGTAAGGCGAAACCGCGCGATCAAATTTGCCGCGTCAGCGCTCCCGTGAGCGCCGGCCTGAATGCTCCCGAAGCTCTGAAAGCTATGTTGATGAGTTACCTACATACAAACATACATACATAAAATCACGCCTCATTCCCGGAGGGGTAGGCAGAGACTACCTCTTTCCACTTGCCACGATCTTTGCATACTTCCTTCGCTTCAGCCACATTCATAACTCTCTTCGTGCAAGCTCGGCGGTTTCGGGTACTTTTGACCTGACCCTTTACCAGGACGTCCTTAATAAGCTTAAGCTTTTCCTTAAGCTCCGAAAGATATGTTGATGAGTTAGCTACATACATTCATACATAAAACCCCGTCTCTGTCCCAGAGTGGTAGGCAGCGACTGAATGCCCCAATCCCAATCCCGGCAGTGCCGTGTGGTTCCTGGCAGTGGTGTGTGGTTCCCGGAACCAATATAATAAGGCGATTAAGGGATAGGCTTATTAACTTGGAATTCCTCTTTTAGGCGATGGGCTAGCAACCTGTCACTATTTGAATCTCAATTCTATCTTAAAGCCTAACAGCTGAACGTGGGCAGTCAGTCTTTCAAGACTGCTGGCTCTGTCTACCCTGCAAGGGATATAGAAGTGATTATATGTATGCATGTAAGTTAGAATGAATTTTGAATAAATTTTCTCCTCTTTAATAAAATTTAAACTAGGGTTAAATTTGCGAAATTGAAATATTTAATTGGAGGGTACATTGAATGGAATTAACATTTATAATAATCATTGAATACATTGTTTCGCCACTTAGGGATTTATATATTTGACCATAGACTTAAGTAGTTATAGAACCGGTTTATTATTAATGTCCAAAAATATCAAATATGTTTATAAATTGTTAGCGTCTACATACCTACATACATAAATACATGTAATCACGTCATTACCTTTGCGGAGAAGACAGAGCCAACAGTCTTGAAAAGACTGAAACGCCACGGCCAGGTATATTGTTAGGATTCCTCTAGTAGTCGATGGGCTAGCAACCTATCACTATGGGAATCTCAATTCCATCATAAAGCTTTAAGCGTCTAGTAAGATGTAAAGTAACGTCGCCACATAAAATAAGTAAGTATGCTCGTAAAGTATTGACAAAGAAAAGTCTTCCTTGAGAAAGAGCCTCGGGCTCCATTTCTTATAACCAATTTACCAAAATCCAGAACTTGATTTCACGTCAATATGTCACAACCCTGTTATCGATCAACTCATCATCTTTTAATTTTCTTTCTAAGAGAATGATCGAGGTATCCCGTGCGCAGAGGGCTGGAAACATTAAGGTCAAAGACATTGCCATTCAAAGAGACAATTCAACCAGCCTTCTGGGCACCGATGCAATGCAGTGGGCAAACGATTTACAGGAACTATACAATTTATTAATTATCATATGTTTTTTCCCTTTTTTATAATAATTTTAACTAGATATTGTAAATAAGACAGATTTAATGTTAATTAATAAATACTTACCCTGTTATATATGAGAATATAACTTTTTCACGTTATAATACATTTTAGTATGCCACCACAATATTAGCTTGTTTATTTGATGATGTAATTTTAATAAAAAAAAATTATGACAATTTTTTGTTAGTGTATCTATATATATATATATTCTATATCAATCACTTGTCTATCATTTTACTTCTTCTAGTTTATATAAAACGTTATTATTCTCATAAATCTTCCTTCTAAAAAATAAACAAACTTCTCCCATAAAAAAAAATAACATATAATATACAAATATCTCATCTTTGTAGAGAACAGAGTGTTCCTTCAGAATTATAAAAGAGATATGAGAGAACAATCCCGATATTCCCACGTGAACGGCAAATGAACAAGTCTTTTCTTTTTTAACCGGATTTAATATTGCTGGGTATGTCTAAAATTGTAATGTTTCTATATCTTGAATAAATACAAGATAGTACGGAAGGGCGATAAATAATATTCCTTTCAGATTTCGTCGGGCTAATCTCATCAGATTTGAATAAATCAAATTTATACCTGTTTTATTTACTTTGTTGATGAATATTCAGAAGATTTGTCGTGTTTTCTGTTAATTGAAGGATTGATATATTCTTACTAAACGATAAGAGGCTAATAAACTACAAAAATCTTCTTTTAAACGATCGGTTAGCAACCTATTTGAATCTCAATACCTTACGTGGCCACTCAGTCTTTTTAACACTGACGCCTCTGTCTACCCCGTAATGGATAAAGACGTAAATTATTTGCATTTATTTTCTTTTAGGAGATGGATTAGAAAGTCAAGTTTTAAATCTCAATTCTATCATTAACCCATACAGCTGAAAGTGGCCTTTAAGTATTTTAAAGACTGTTGGCTCTGTCTGCCCCGTAAAGGATAAAGACGTGACCTGGTATAGTATATATGTAGAAGGTTATAAAGGGAAACGCATCTAGTACAGCATTTCGCAAAATCTAATACAGGTCAGGTTGACCTGCGGAAACGAACGGAAACGGAAGTCAGACAGGAGTAGCTTCGTGGAAACCTAACTCGATCTTCCTAAATGTCCTGGAATCTATGATCTTTCATCCGCTCAGGTCAAACGCGCACCACGGTCTCCTCTCCAGAGATCTGAAGATGTAACCTGGAATA
The DNA here is from genome assembly GCF_032362555.1 of Amyelois transitella. Lineage (NCBI taxonomy): Eukaryota > Metazoa > Arthropoda > Insecta > Lepidoptera > Pyralidae > Amyelois > Amyelois transitella. The sequence continues at coordinate 12,190,996 of NC_083509.1, forward strand.
ATGACAGGAAGAAGAAGAAGTTCTTTGAATATATCTCGTTGCCTGCTGCCTGTTTCGGTGAAAAACGTCAAGATCACTCACTCACTCGCAATGGAATCCTGTGAAAGCACTTTTTCCGGCTGACGGCGCGTCATCTAATTACTTAGCTGGTTAAACCATAAAGTAGGTTATTGTGCAAAGTCCAAGCACTATATAGAAATGTTACGTACATGCATGTATTTAATGAAAATAATAATAAAAAATGTCGTGAGGTTCCCGGCACCAGTACAAAAAAGAATAGGATCACTCCATCTCTTTCCTATGGATGTCGTAAATGGCGACTAAGGGATAGGCTTATTAATGGCGATGGGCTATTACTACTATTTGAATCTCAGTTCTATCATTAAGCCAAATAGCTGAGCGTAGCCTATCAGTCTTTTCAAGACTGTTGGCTCTGTCTACACCACAAGGGATATAGACGTGACCATATGTATGTATGTAATAATAAAAACCAGCGAGTAGTATGTATTGTTATTAGCAAATGTTCATGTTTATTAATTTATCTTTAACTTATTAGACTAGATGACTGTCTGTTGACAAATAAATATTGGCTTTGGCTTTGTACAATAATTTCCTCTATAGATAAACCTCTCAGCGCCCTGGGAACTGCTCCACCGGCTAGCCGACGAAACTCACGGGATTGTAATTTTGTAAGACTATTTAATGAGTGGAATAATGACAAAAACTGTTATATTATGAGACTTCAATCCGTATTTAATTTAGAACAGTTGAGGATGCAACAGATGGAATTAAAAATACTAAGTTAGTATAAGTACATTAGAATAGGACCAATCTATCTCTTTTCTAGGGATGTCGTATAAGGCGACTAAGGAATAGAATAATAAACTTGGGATTCTTCTTGTAGGCGATGGGCTAGCAACCTGTCACTATTTGAATCTCAATTCTATCATTAAGCAAATCATCTGAACGTGGCATTTCAGTCTTTTCAAGATTGTTGGCTCTCTCTATACCCACAAGGGATATAAACGTGATTGTATGTATGTATGTGGGAGAAGTTTTGTTTTTTGTTTTTATTTAAATCCTTTTTGTTAGCTGACCTCTTACTTATTTTTACATTGGTAACATTAAGAGATACAATAGTGAGTCTGTGGTACGATGTAAGACGTTATAAGATGTGTTTTAAGAAGTCCAATAAAATAAGAATATTTACGATATAATTCCGCACTGTTTTACTTTCATTCCCACATGTATGTTTAACTTAAATTAAACCTTATTGTCCGATCTCGCACATCAAATGCATCAGATCCTTAACATAACTCCTAAATCCTTCCCAGGTGAAGTTGACCTCTTCCATTACAAACTTGTTGCAACAGATAACATAGTCCATTAGTAACTTCGGTATGTTAATAATTCTGGAAGGGTGCGGGGGTGCGAGGGGAGGGGGAGTAGGGGGGGGGGGGGGGGGGTAGTCGTAAACACAATTGTTGCGACTTTAAATCAAACGAGTCGTTAGGGGCACGTGCGACGTTCCAACTTCTGGGGCGGAGCTCCATTGATCAACGGTTTCTTTTTTTTTGCGTTTTTTACATACGTATGTAGGTACAATGCAATACTCGTACAAATTATCTTTATCGCCATTAACAAATACATATGTGGTAGAAACATAAATAATGAAAATTTTGAGCAAAGGTGGACTTATAGCTAGGCAATCTTTTTTGTATACATACATACATACAGTCACGTCTATATCCCTTCCGGGTAGAATTTCAATTCTATTATCAAACGAAAAAGCTGAACGTGGCCATTCAGTCTTTTCAAGACTGTTGGCTCTGTCTACCCCGCAAGGGATATAGACATGACCATATGTATGTATGTATAATAAACATACACAAAAACAACAATAAATAAACAATATAAATAAATAAATAGGTTTTACCTTTACTCTTTCTCCTTTTCTTTTATCTTTTAGGTTTAATCTTTCGATTACCGAAATGAGTGAAACGGCTTATAGATATATATTTAATACCCTCGCGACTCAAAAGAAACCTGTATGCCTGCGATTGGAATCTAGAGCCTGAATGTGCAGGTTTCCTCACGATGTTTTCCTCCACCGTAAGAGTATTGGTTAGTATTCAAATCAAAGTACATAACTTTAAAAGTAATAAAAAAGAAAGTAATAAAAAAGAAGTGAAATCCGAACCTGTGCCTTAACTATTATAATGAGAATTGGTTTTGAAGATAAAGACCTTAACAGACACTCACTCCAATGGTGTTCGGTTACGATTTCCTCTCCTATGAAGACTCGGTGCTCTGACAATGGAAACAGACTTAAGGAGTAATGAAAGCACAAGTGAACGGACACCTCTCTGTAATTATACAGAAGTTGCAGATTTATCGATACGGCGAGATGTTGAGCAGATACGCAGTTGTTCGTAAACTTTAAAGGGTATTTAAGTAATTACTTTTGTACTGGCTTTGTGCTTCGGGTTTGTGCAGGTTGGTACGATTTAATACATACATATGTACATACATAGATATGGTCACGTCTATATCCCTTGCGGGGTAGACAGAGCCAACTGTCTCGAATAGACTGAGTGGCCACGTTCAGCTATTTGGCTAACTGATAGAATTGAGATCCAAATAGTGACAGGTTGCTAGCCCATCGCCTAAAAAATGAATCCCAAGTTTATACATACATCTATCCCTTAGTCGCCTTTTACGACATCCATGGGAAAGAGATTGAGTGGTCTTATTCTTTTTTGTATTAGTGCCGGGAACCACACGGCACTTTATGATACTACTACGATTTAATATCAAAATCATTTTGTATTACCGTCATAGTGCCGTGTGGTTCCCGGCATCAATAGAAACAAGAATTGGACAACGCTATCTCTTTCCCATGGATGTCGAAGGCGACTTAGGGATAGGCTTTTAAACTTGGGATTCTTCTTTAAGGCGACTGGCTAGCAACCTGTCACTTTATATGAATCTCAATTATATCAGTACCTAAGCCAAACAGGTGAACGTGGCTTATTGGCTCTGTCTACCTAGCAAGGGAAATAGACGAGATTATATGTGTGTATATATATATATGTATGTACGTGTTTTTTTTTTAATTTGTATTTTGTTATATGTTACCAGAGCCCAATAAGGGCTCCGTTCAGACCGCACGTACTAAAACAAAAAAGAGTTTTTTAAGCAACACATTCCCTCAAAGTGATGAAAAGCAATGAAAAGCGAACTACTAAGACATTATGCGGCCTCGCCTTCGGTGACAATATTATTGGTTCGAAATTGGGCGCCCGCATTTATTAAAGTGAAAACCAGCAACAAAGGGATCATATTGAATTGTAAGGGAGGCGACAGGAAGCGGGAAGGTTTCAGGATTGATGTGGCATCTTTGATGTGAACCGTCTGTGTTTATGGAAGTTAACTTCTTAGAAACGACGTGGAAAGATAATTTGTTTATTTTATAAGAGGCTGAAAGTTAAAAAAAAAATTGTAATTTATGTAATTTTGGATTTTTAAACGAAACAACCCTGTCTGATCTCCGCAACTTTTGTAGTTCTACATTCATTCATGTTTTTTAATGTAGACAATGTGCATTCGTCCGCTATTTAGATTTAACAGATCTATATTTGTAAATTGACGTCCGATGAAAATGCTGCAGTGTGGTTTGTTCCGCCGCTTCTAATTATAATTCTAATTATAACTACTAGTTATAATTAGATTTAAGTTATGTGACGTCAATAAGTGATACCTTGTATTCAATTTTGAAAATATATCTATTCTATTCTATTCTAATAACCTCATAGATAATGGATAGTGGTTACACAGACAGTTGCCTGAATGAACAGATGTCGTCTCGATGTTTTTCCTCAACATAAGTTCTTACGGTGTGCGCAACCAAAGTAATGTGGCGCCATCTCTACGCCACTCGTCACAACATCCAATCAAACAACTACTGTCAATCATCTCGAAGAAATTGACGCGCTCAACCAATAGCAGCGAAGTATCTAGAACGCGATTTCAGAGATTTCACGGATTGGAGCTATATATACAACCTCCGACACAACATCGTCGGAGCCGCGGTTCCCCAGGCATAACACCCAGCCTGGCGGAAGATCTTCCCTTTGGTGGCGGTCGAGCCGAATCATCGCTCCCGGTACATTGGTGACCCCGACGTGATTGGAAGCAACCTTCTCCATCTTCATCAACTCCAATCCTCAGCATTACTCCTCACTCTGCAAGTAGTCTCACAGCAAGCCAGCAACTGGGTATCGCAGCAGGTCCATCGCAGCCAACGCAACGAGCTTCCTGGTCCTGTCTCCACCCGCACTCACTCTCATCGACTTCAGCGACCGACGCATCAACCGCAGCCCACGCCTGGATCTCTTCGATGGCCGCTCTTCTCTCCAGCGTGGCAGCTCTGCACGATTTCTCCCGGCGCCAACAAGTCGACTTCGCTCTCTACTGTCTCGACTCACCGCAGACTACGAGCAACGCTACAGCTCACTCCTGACTCACTAGGACTTCGAGCAACTTCAGACTCACTGGAAGACAACTGGCACTTGCAAGCTACAACTGAAGCACAGATTGCTCAGCAAGATCAAGACTTCAGACCTCCGGTCTTGGGGGGGAGTACTGTGGCGCCATCTCTACGCCACTCGTCACAACATCCAATCAAACAACTACTGTCAATCATCTCGAAGAAATTGACGCGCTCAACCAATAGCAGCGAAGTATCTAGAACGCGATTTCAGAGATTTCACGGATTGGAGCTATATATACAACCTCCGACACAACATCGTCGGAGCCGCGGTTCCCCAGGCATAACACCTAGCCTGGCGGAAGATCTTCCCTTTGGTGGCGGTCGAGCCGAATCATCGCTCCCGGTACAGTAATATACATTAAACCAAAAACTTTACTTGGGTAGGTATACGTACCCCACCGACGCTCTGAAACCCATTAATTATTTCACCTTCTTCGATATTGTGGCATTGTCAGACGTCATCACAAACTCGTCCACATTTTATTCATACATACATATAGTCACGTCTATATCCCTGGCCAGGTAGACAGAACTAACAGTCTTGTAAAGACTGAAAGGCCTCGTTCAGCTGTTTCGCTTACTGCTAGAATTGAGATTCAAATAGTGACAGGTTGCTAGCCCATCGACTAAAAAAGCATCACAAGTTCATAAGCCTATCCCTTAGTCGCCTTTAACGACATCCACAGGAAAGAGATGGAGTGGTCGTCTTCTTTTTTTATTAGTGCCGGGAATCACACGGCACATTTTATAAGAGTTTAATAACAATTCGTACCTCCTGGAAGAGATCGCAGCGCTCCGGGGTCGGCGGTACACGCACAAAGAGCCACCGACTTCTTTCATTGTAGATTAAATTCTTTCCTTACTGCACACCTCGTAAAGTACTGCCTCCACTGAACGAGTAACGATAATCATCACTACATAGTATAAAACAAAGTCGCTATTTTAGTCTGTTTGTCTGTATGCTTAAATCATTAAAATTACGCCACGGATTTTGATGCGGTTTTTTGTAACAGGTAGAGTGATTCAAGAGGAGGGTTTTTATGTATAATTTTTTCCGAATTTTGCCCCCCTGCGAAGCCGGGGCGGGTCGCTAGTCTTATATATAAAATTCTCGTGTCACAATGTTTGTCTCCGTACTACTCCGAAACGGCTTTACCGATTATACCAAATTTTGCATGCATATTCAGTAGGTCTGAGAATCGGCTAACATCTATTTTTCATACCTCTTATTGATAAGGGTTGTCCACACTTGACATTTTTTTTTTACCTAGAAATTACTTAAAAATTATTTATATGGCAAAACAACGTTTGCCGGGACAGCTAGTAATATATAGTAATATCAAATAAGTTATCTGTGATTTCAAAATGCTTTCACACATTACTCACTCTTGTATATTCATGACAACCTAGAAGACAAGAGATACATTCATTCATATTATCATGTTTGTATCCCTTGCGGGGTAGACAAAGCCATCAGCTCATTTAGTTTGGTTGCGAGCATCATAAGAAAAAATAATAGGACCACTCCATCCCTTTCCCATGTCGTAAAAGGCGACTAAGGGACAGGATTATAAACTTGGGATTCTTCTTTTAGGCGACAGGCTAGCAACCCGTCACTATTTGAATCTCAATTGTATCATTAAGCCAAACAGCTGAACGTGGCCTATCAGTATTTTTAAGACTGTTAGCTCTGTCTTGTCCAGCAAGGGATGTGGACGTGATTATATGTATGTACGTATGAGAAAACAGTACAGCACCTTCCTTTACCTCTCTCTCCCTCCTGGGTTTAGTCCCGGTTGCATCCTCACCACTCTGGAGAGGAGCCATGGATCCTGGATTGGGTGAGTCAGGTTTTAACAAGAAGCGACTCCCGTCTGACCTCCACAACCTTTGCATGTAAACCTAACCCGTATTGTTTCATCATGGCTACACATCCTGTTACGAACTCCTTAGAGTGTTCCCAACTCCTTTGTAAAGAACAAACATTTTGTAATTTACAATAAGAAAAACATAATATAAAAATAAATGACAGTCTGTTTTGAGCGTGCATCATCTTTTCTTTACCAGCGCAAATATTTTATTATTTTCAGCTTATTTCCTATACATCCAGTTGCCTGAATGTGCCGGTTCACAATATTTTATCTCCCCTATAGAGCCTATAGCTTAGCATCCACTGGACGTCAGGTTTTCTTAATATTCGATCCCCACCGAGCAGCTTAATCTCTGGTCGCGGATTTAATACATATTTCATTGAAATATCCCCGTTACTGCGTTGTCGGTTAAATACCGGTTTATTAGGTGTCGCCTTTGAACCTTTTATTTGCGACTTTCGTTTTTAATGACGCCCTTTCAGAGACTTTCAATGGTAATGTGGGTGATGCAATTTCAGTTTCATTTCAGCGGTGCCCGTGAGAATATCTGTCGTTGTAATAGGTTTTAACCGAGCGTTTTTTTTTTGTTGTTTCTGATTTTGAAAGATTCAATTAATAAGCGGTTAAAAAAGATGAGTTGTGCGACTTTATTTTCATACTAGCTGAGCCCACGACTTCGTCCGCATGGTATAATTATTTTGGGCATCATTGAACCCCTCAAAGATGAATAATTTTCCCCGATTTTTCCACATTTTTTATTATTTCTTCGCTCCTAAAGCCTTCCTCGATAAATGATCTATTTAACTCGAACCATAATTTTTCAATTCGAACCAGTACTTCCTGAGATTAGCGCGCTCAAACAAACTCTTTAGTTTTATAATATTAGTATAGATAAATTGTAATTAGTATTATTTGTTAAATTTGCCACTCAGCATATGTACTAGACCATAAGGAACCCCAGGATCCTTTCTTAAGAGGGCACCACCAGATGAAATTATGGAATTTCATACAACGAAACAAACGCAATAAAATTACAGTAAAAACTTAGTATGTTATTATTTATTAATATCTTTCACGTTTTAAAAAAAATATTGTTTTGCCGAACAAAAACATAAATTAAGTTCTATCTTATATTAGTAAATTATAATAAATACAGTAAAACTCATACATACATATAATCACATCTTTATCCCTTGCGGCGTAGACAGAGCCAACAGTCTTGAAAAGACAGATAGGCCACGTTCAGCTGTTTGGCTTAATGATGGAATTGAGATTCAAATAGTGACAGGTTGCTAGCTCATCGCCTAAAAGAAGAATCCCAAGTTTATTATATATACTAGCTGTGCCTGCGACTTCATCCGCGTGGATTGTGTCGTGTATTTTGGGCATCATTGAAGCCCTCAAGGATGCTCCTTCCACGATTTTTTTCACATTTTCCATTATTTCTTCGCTCCTAATAGTTTAATAGTTGCATCTAGACGTTATATAGCCTAAAGCCTTCCTCGATAAATGGTCTATTCAATACAAAAATAATCTTTCAAATCGAACCAGTAGTTCTTGAGATTAGCACATTAAAAAAAACAAACAATCTCTTCTGTTTTATAATATTAGTATAGATAAATCTAAGTGCCTATTTAAACTAAAAAAAATATTCTAATAGAATTATAACCAGAAATATGTACCTAAAACTTACAAAAGAAAAAGAAATGAAAATAAAGTTGAAACGCCTGTGCAATACTGTCTTGCCGTCGACGGGTCTTCCCATACTCCCTTAGGGGAGTCGGAGTAGATTGGTCAGGGCTTTTGGCCCTCTTCAATGGCATCATCGCTGCCTACGACTGTAGGCAGGTCGATGTGGCGGCCGTGACGGCCTGGGTCTTCACGTCTTCATACACTGGGAGTTCCCATCACGTCACTGGTTGACGACGTCAGCCGCAAGGCAGCGAGGGGAGGGTTTCACCCGACGGCCCGGAGGGAGCGGAGTGGAGCGGCGCGATACCGCGCAGGTGGCTGTGTGATGACGCGTCCGCCCTCTCGAATATCTAGGTTCTCCCACTTCAAGTCCCTGAGCATCGTCGAGTTCCTCACGTAGCGCGGGGCTCCGACGACTGCTCTGAGACTTTGGTTCTCTTGGGCTCTGAGTCTTCTCCTGTTGGTCTCAGAGCAGAATGCGTACCACGCCGGGGCCGCGTACGTGAGGCGGGATCTGACGTACGTTTGGTAGATCCCGAGCTTCGTCCTCAGGGGGAGGCTGGAAGAGAGAACTGCGTGAAGTCTCCCCCTGGCTGCCTTGGTCATGAAGCTTGCGCTCGCCTCCTGCCCCTTTTATACCCTGCCTCGGCTAGCCGCGTCGAGCGCGGCAACCGTTACGCAAAAATAATTCCTTATAGCATGATTCAGTATTTACGCGCGATGGCTTGTTAGGGTATTTTATTTCATGTATAAGTTTGGTGTTTCTATACCGATTTCGATGATTCTTTTTTTATTGAATAGGTACTTATATTAATTTTTAAGAATTATGAATGAGTGTGAGTGTTATTGGTATTATAAACATCAGAGTAAAGAAATATAATCAGAAATCTCCGAACTGCTAAGCTATTAGGAATTACACGTGTTATTGTGAGTCAACCATTAACGATAGACATATGCTGTCTTGGGATATTTTTTTAATAATTTTATGTAGAATATTTCCGTCATACATGGTTTTGCTGTATCTTGAACCATTAAGGCTGCACACGTGACGGAAGCTTAAAAAATCAAGTAACTTCTCCCGTTTTCCCAACATTTCCTTTCACTGCTCTTCTCCTAGTCATTGTAGCGTAATGAAAAGTATACTATAACCTGCTCAGGAGTATGAAGAATAACTGTACCAAGTTTCGTTAAAATCCGTCAAGTAGTTTTCGTTTCTATAAAGAACATACAGACAGACAGACAGACAGACAGACAGACAAAAATTTTACTGATTGCATTTTTGGCATCAGTATCGATCACTAATCACCCCCTGATAGTTATTTTGAAAAAATATTCCATGTACAGAATTGACCTCTCTACAGATTTATTATAAGTATATAGATTAGTCTATCCCTCAGTCGCCTTTTACGACATCCATGGGGACATGATGAATTAGTCATATTCTTTCTTTTTTATTAGTGCCTGGAACCACACGGCACTACAGTAAAAGCTCCTATATTTTTATATCCCACTAAACTGCAATAGACGCTATTTTTATTTGTGCTTTTCAGAGCTTTTTAGCGGGCTTTGTAAGCTGCGGCCGACACCAATGGATTTATCGTTTGAGGTTTAGACAAGGAAGCCGCTTTGTCTCGTGAGCGCGACGCGGCGCGAGCTCCCCGACTATTTGAAGGGACAGTTTCAGCTTTATTTTGCTGAGATAGAAATAAATATTAGTGTGCCGTGTGGTTCCCGGCACCAATACAAAAAAGAATAGGACCACTCCATTTCCTTTCCATGGATGTCGTTAAAGGCGACTAAGGCATAGGCTTACAAACTTGGGATTATTTTTTAGGCGATGGGCTAGCAACCTGTCACGATTTGGGGACATAGACGTGACCATATGTATGTATGTATGTATGTCGTACATTCATACATAAATATAATCACGTCTATATCCTTTGCGGGGTAGACAGAGCCAACAGTCTCGAAAAACTGATAAGCCACGTTCAGTTGTTTGGCTTGATGATAGAGAATTAAGATACAAATAGCGACAGGTTGCTAGCTCATCGCCTACAAGAAGACTCCCTAGCTTATAACCCTATCCCTTAGTCGCCTTTTACGACATCCACAAGAAAAACATATAGTTACCCTATTTTATTTTTCTATTAGTGCCTGGAACCACACGGCATTTTAACTCTATTGTATGTCATTAGGCCGCTTGGTCATCTATTTGAATTGTAAATTCATAATATCTAATGTCATTATCAGCGCCCTTTGATTGTCTACCCCTGTAATCAGGTTTGTCCGTCCGTACCTACTCGGGACCTGTTGATTTTTGTCATTAAACAATACCTTTAGTTGGGACCCACCCTGTTGACTTATATTGTCAGGCGTTAATTAAATATAATAACTTAGTATAGTTACGTTGCTGACCAATGCGTGCTGCCAGTGATTACTCTGGAACTCTTATACAGGGTGACTTTTAATTCAACTGCATAAATTTAACTGTTAAGTGTACTCATCTAAAGAATATTTGAAAACGTTAAAATTAAAAATATCGGTTCATATTTCAGAAAGTACGAAAAAAAATAAAAGTATCAAAATCCACGATCCTAAATATGTCATATCACACCGGCCGGCGGAAAAGCGACGCGTAAGATTCAGAGGTCAACCACACAATTCATTCAGCTGAGCGATCTCGACAACTCTGTACTTTACTTGATCTTGATACTAGAAAAAAAACATTTTTCAGACATTTATTTACATGTTTAGTTTCATTTTCTTTGTGTAGTATTGGTCTTTAATAAAGCATGTGACGTAGTTTTTGAGGGTTTATTAAATGTGAAAATGATGACTTTTAATTTTTTTTAAAATAGGCTCAAACGGCTCAGAAGCATGGGTATAGTCTATGTTTAAAAGGATGCAGTTGTTTTAAATGTCACCCTGTATAGACTCTGGATCAGAGATATGGAGAGATCTATGCTATGTATTACTCTGTGAGAGCGAATCAGGATTGAGGAGATACGGAGACGAACAAACGTAACCGACAAACAGCTGAACGTGTCAGTATTTTCGAGGCTTGCCTCTGTCCACCCCGCAAGTGATATAGACGTGATTATATGTTTGAATGTGGAGTTACAGAATTTACTATATTAGGGACAAATGTACCTTAAACATACATACATACATACATAAAATCACGCCTCCTTCCCGGAGGGGTAGGCAGAGACTACCTCTTTCCACTTGCCACGATCTCTGCATACTTCTTTCGCTTCGTCCACATTCATAACTCTCTTCATACAAGCTCGGCGGTTTCGGGTACTTTTGACCTGACCCTTTACCAGGACGTCCTTAATTTGATCAAGATACGTTCGTCTAGGTCTTCCCACTCCGACCTTTCCCTCCACACTCTCCTTGTATATCTGCTTAGTCAACCTGCTTTCATTCATCCTCTCCACATGACCGAACCATCTTAACATACCCTTTTCTATTCCTGTAACTACATCTTCTTTCACATCACAACATTCCCTTATCACGCTGTTCCTTATCCTGTCACTCAATTTCACACCCATCATACTCCTTAACGCTCTCATTTCCACTGCATTTATTCTGCTTTCATGCTTCTTTTGCCATACCCAACTTTCACTCCCATACATTAATGTCGGGACCAACACACCCCTGTGCACAGCCAGTCGAGCCTTTTTGGATAGTTTCTGACTGCTCATAAAGGCATGGAAAGCTCCATTCACCATGTTCCCCGCGTTCACTCTCCTTTCAATATCACTATCATACTTGCCATCTGATGTAAACTTTGATCCTAGATATACAAACTCTTTCACTTGCTCCACTTTTTCTCCTCCAATCAAAATATTACATGCTGTCATTTCTTTCTCTATTTCAAAAACCAGTGTTTTAGTTTTACTTACGTTCACTTTCATTCCTTTCTCTTTTAAAGCTTCGTGCATACAGTTTACCATCTCCTGTAACTCCTCCGCTGATGACGCCAGTATAACCTGATCGTCGGCATAGAGCAGACATTTGACGAGTAACTCATTCATCCTTAATCCACTTTTAGACTCTTTCAAATCTGTCAAACAGCTATCCATAAATAGGTTGAACAGCCACGGTGACGCAACACATCCTTGCCTAACGCCTTTCTCAATCTTAAACCACTCAGTGTGCGCTCCGTTTATCCTGACACAAGCACTCGAATCCTCATATAAGGATTTCAGTGCTCGTATTAAGAGACTGCTCACCCCATGCATAGAAAGTGCTGACCACAATTCATTCCTCTCAACTCAGTCATAGGCCTTTTCCAGATCTACGAATGTGCAATAGACTTTTTGACTCTTGGCCAAAAACTTTTCGGCTATGCACCGCAAGGAAAAGACCTGATCAGTACATCCCATTCCCTTTCGAAATCCCGCTTGAGCTGAGCATCCCATATTTTGTCATCAGTTTCATTCCTGACTCTATTAATCAATACCTTAGCATACAATTTGCCGACGACGCTAAGCAGGCTTATACCACGATAATTTTTGCAGTCCAGCTGTGACCCTTTTCCTTTGTAAAGTGGCACGATAACAGCCTTACACCAATCTTTTGGTACTCGGCCGCTTCTCCAACACAAATTGAAAAGGCAGTACAACTGACTAGCTACTACGCCTTTTCCTGCTTTAAGCATCTCGACCGACACTCTATCACACCCAGCAGCCTTTCCCGCTTTCATACTCTTAAGTGCTTCCACAATTTCGAACATTTCAATTTCGCCTTCCATCTCATTCTCTTTTTCTTCGCTATAGCAGAAATCTTTCTTATTTCCTTCCTTTTTTTCAAATAAACTTTCAAAATAGTCCTTCCATATCTTTAGTACACATTCTTCTCCTTTCACAACGCTACCATCCTGGCATCTGATCCTAGTCAGCTCTCTGGTTATAGTATTTCCTCGGGCTGACCTTACGGATTTCCAGAATACTTTCAGATTTGACTGAAAGTCTTCTGATAGCCTTTTATCAAAATCCTCTTTATACTCTTCTTTCTTTCTAATCACAGCTTTCTTAACCAAATCTTTCATTTTCTTATATTCCTTACGTGCTTCATTCACATCTTCATCTATAACCTCTTGCATTCTTAAGTTAGCTTTTGCTGCTAACAAATCCAGCCATGCTTTCTTCTTTAATCGCACAAGTTCTTGCACATCTTTACTCATCCACGCATTTTTGTGATTTTTTCCTTTCCTTCTTCTACTTACACCACACACTTCAACAGCTACTTTCACAATTCTTTCTTTAAATTCCTTCCATCCATCTTCAATATCGCTCATTTCCTCTAAATCTTCAAATTCATCCTTCAGTCTATTAATATACTTCTTACCTACATCCATATCTTGCAAATTTTCTACTTTTACTCTTTCCAAAGCGCTGGTTTGCTCCCTTACCCTGTGCCGCCAGCGATTGAAGATACCCCTTATCCGGGATATCACCAGTAAATGGTCCGAGTCAATGCCAGCACCGCGATATGCACGGGTATCCAGCACTTTGTTCTTCAATCTTTCATCTACAATCACAAAGTCTATCATACTTTTTAAAATACCTTCCACTCTTGTGTAGGTGTGGATCTCTTTATGTTGAAACATTGAGTTCGACACAAAAAGATCCCACTCTAGACAAATTTCTAATACACTTCTTCCATTATCATTCACCTTTTCGTCACCAAACGCACCAAGCACCTTTTCATATCCATCACGCTTTACACCCACCCATCCATTAAAATCACCTAACATAATAATCTTCTCATTTGGCTTGGTAACTTTCAATACTTCTCTTACACTATTCCAGAACTCCTCGTTTTCGCTTTTTGCTGATGTTGTACCCCTCGAACCCACATCCCAAGGTGCATAAACACCTAGAACGAAGATCCGAGTGATTCCAACTTTCAGCCTAATCCATAGAAGACGAGGGCTGACACACTCATACTCATTCACGCACTCAGCCATTCGTGCAGAAAGAATTAGACCGACCCCTTGACAGCCTCGGCTGGTACTGGACATTCCAGACCAATAAGCCGTGTAAGGGCCGTGCTGCGTCGCGTCGCATCCTTTCCGCTTCGTTTCATTCACGCACAACACATCCAAACGTCTTTCATCCATCATCTGGCATACTTCCTCAATCTTATCCTTCATTCCTCCTCTTACATTCATCGTCGCAAAGCGGCTTTCAGCAGACCGCATACCGCTCCCGCCGGGAACGAGACGTGATGGGGTGCGGACACCATCGCCGCCATTTATATGCTTTTTAAGGTTCATAATGCGATTCCCACGAGACGCTAGGGAAAAATTTTTTGTCCGCCCCAGCAGAGCCCCGCATGCCAGGGTAAGGCTAGCCATTACCTGGGGGTCGCCCAACCCCATGGCGGAAGTGGCACGCTCGAGACTAGGCTCGCCCCTAGCCATGCATCCATCGGCGCGGCAGACCTTAGATTGGCAGACCTTAAATTTTATCTTTATAGGCTCAATAGCTCTTGTTCGCAACTTCGTCCGCGCGAATTTAGCGCCAAGTATACCGTTTTTTTGCAAATCCCATAAGAAATACAATTTTCATCGATATGAAAAGTAGCCTATGTCCTTCTCCAAACTCTTAATTGTGTATACTTAAAATTTCATTAAGATTAGTTTAGTAGCTAACGCGTGACGAGAAAACAAACGAACAAACATACTTTCGCATTTATAATATTGTAGCGGGAGCAATGATTCGGCTCGACCGCCACCAAAGAGAAGATCTTCCGCCAGGCTAGGTGTGATGCCTGGGGAACCGCGCGACAGACGATGTTGTGTCGGAGCTTGTATATATATAGGTCCAATCCGTGAAATCTTTGCTTGCGCGATTTAAGTTTTTCGCTGTTTTTTATTGATAGCGTCGCGTAATTTTATTTTTTATTCTTGTGACTTGTGGCGTATAGATTTCGCCACAATATTAGTATGGATTTTTATTATTACATTTATAATCGTCGCACAGTGTCGTGTCGTGTCGCAAGTGATTCCGAAGCTTTAAATGACCAACTGTGTGACTTCCCTATGAGAGACGTCAATTTTGATACGGACATGTGGGCAGCGTTTGAGCAAATATTTGACCGAACTCCCCCAATATTGGACCTCCAGTTTGCTAAGCATTTTTGTTATTTTTTTTTTGAGCGTGTTGATATTTGATTATATGCTTGTCGCCAAAAAAAATATTACAGTGGGAAATATAAATCCCGTTGAAATAAATCGTTTGAGATCAAATTTAGTGAGGAAGAAAAAAATATTCAGTATTTTCAAGACTGTTGGCTTGTCTACGCCGCAAGGGATATAGACTTGACCATATGTGTAGAAAAAAATATTTTATGTAAAACTGTATTAAACATACATACATTCCTATAATCAAGTCTAAATCATATGTATGGCTTGGTACAAGAATTGAAATTCTAATAGTGAGAGGTTGCCAGCCCATCGCCTACAAGTTTATAGTCATTCCCTTAATCGTCTTTTACCAAAATATGGAGTGATTCTTTTCTATTAAAACGAATAATTTAAAAGTTAAAACATAGTTCTTATATACATTTATCAAAGAAATAATAGATTTGTAAATCAACAATTAAGTCGTTCAACTAATCATGTCTTCAGATCTTTTGACTGTTCGCTCTGTCTGCACAGTAAGCGAAAAAGACGTGATATGTTTTTAAGCGTATTGAAATAAATTCTAGTCTTTCATCACCACTATGGGAAATGCATATAAATGATCTGCCGTCTTAACTATAACGTTCTCTTTAAACACCATGATTAAAAAGTAGCCGAAGCCGAGCAGTTGAACGTGGCTATTCAGTCTTTTCGGGGCTATTGGCTTTGTCTACCCCGTAAGGGATATAGACGTGACTATATGTATGTATGTATGTATCAAAAAGTAAACCAAATAGAACAGTTCTCGAACCAAACAGTGCACTGACAAAATCAAGGAACTTTAGCTCATTTATTCTTGAGAAAACTTTGGGACCTATCTACACAACAACCAGCTGAGACATGTTTGTGTTGTGCACAGACGAGTCTAATGAGAGACTTGGCAGCTGCAACCACACTTTTTGGTATTTGGAGGCGCGTGATGTGACTCGAAATAAACTATTTTGGCCTGTATTCTTTTATTTTTTTAAACAATTGCCGTCTTATGCGGCGTCGTCTTTAGTTCTTGCAGTGGCCGATATACTCGTATAAATTGAATCAAAAAGATAGGTATTCAGTCGCTTGATAACGAACCCATTTTGAATTCTACCGCAGAATAGTCTGTTGGCCCACCTGAATATAGTGTTTTGGCTCACCTCAATAAAGTATTTTGGCCCACAGGAAAAAAGCTTTAAATACAAGAGTGTTTACGTATTTTACATTGGAATTTAGTTGGCAGGCAACAGCTGGAAATACATATTTTTCAAAGACCGCGCACCGCACAGAATAAAGTTTTTAACCAGTTTTAGGAATTGTCAATTTATATTTCACTTAATTGATGGCCCTTCAAAATGATAGTTTGTATTTATTAATTTGTCGCAACAACTTCAATTTAAACATCATCAATCAATGACAAACGGCGGTTGTTACTTCTAGTTTGGCGGAAAATTTATTGTGGACAAATAATATACCTAAACGTTGAGATACGAATCCTATCCCTAAGCTTATACCACAGATTTACATTAATTTACAAAGAGAGAATTTTCAGTTAATACATATAATCACGTCTATATCCCTTGCGGGGTAGACAGAACCAACAGTCTTGAAAAGAAGAGGCCACGTACAGCTATTTGGCTTTAAGATAGAATTGAGATTCAAATAGTGACAGGTTGCTAGCCCATCGCCTAAAAGAAGAATCCCAAGTTTATAAGCCTATCATATAATCGCCTTTTATGACATCCATGGGAAAAAGATGGAGTGGTCCTATTCTTTTTTCCATTGGTGCCTGGGAACCACACGGCAGTTCAGTTAATACCTACATACATTTAATTGTCTTCATCCCTTGCGGGCACACAGAGCCAACAGTGTCCAAGGGTTGCCAGCCCATCGCCTGAAAGAAGAATGCCAAGTGTATATCCTTTATATATATACCTATCCTTTATATATTTTTAGTTCATTACAACTAACATGGCTATGATTGTCCACAAGTATCAACTTTGCATGTTTAAAACATACATACATACATATGGTCACGTCTATATCCCTTGCGGGGTAGACAGAGCCAACAGTCCTGAAAAGACTGAATGGCCACATTGGCCACGTTCAGCTATTTGGCTTAATGATAGAATTGAGATTCAAATAGCGACAGGTTGCTAGCCCATCGTCTAAAAGAGGAATCCCAAGTTTATAAGCCTATCCCTTAGTCGCCTTTAACGACATCCATGAAAAAGATATGGAGTGGTCCTTGTTTTTGTAATGGTGCCGGGAACTAAACGGCACCATGTTTAAAACATCGCGATAATTATTTTACATAAAATTAACAGATGTTTATAAGAAAAATTATTTCACCAACCAAATGAAATCAGCATTTTAATCAGCTAATGACTAGTGTAAACACTCGTATTTGCACTTTATCCACTCGTTTGAGCAAAGGCTCTTTGATCTGCCCGCTGCCATTTTTAAAAATAACGAATTGACCAATAGGGTTCATGTTTATTTTAATCAATTACATGACTTTTCAACCGATGAAAAAAGGTTTTTTTAACTATTTGTCACGACCAACTTTTTACTGGTTTGTCTGATTTTGAAATATACATATACATATATTCACGTCTACATCCCTTGCGGGGTAGACAGTCTGATAAGCCACGTTCAGCTGTTGGGCTTTATGAAAGAACTGAGATATAAAATAAAAACCCAAGTTTTAAGGCCTATCCCTTTGTCGCTTTTTACTACATCCATGAGCACGAGATGGTGGTCCTATTCTTTTTATTATCGGTTCTGATTTTCATAATTGCTTTTTTTATTGTATTAAAAATGAGCATCAACACTTTTCTGGTGACAATAAATCAGAAATGGTCAATCAATGGTTTCAGAGCCACATCAATTATTTCATTTAGCATCTATGGTCGAAAAAATATACGTACAAAAAAAGCGAACATTAAAATATTATGGCATAACCATTTCTTCTCGAAAAAAACCTATACTATGTGATTAGTAGTAGTAAGATCGTATTGAAGAAAATAAAGGCCTCATTTTAAATCCTGATAGGTTATCCCGCTGGATCTTATTTCCGGTCTGGGAAACCCTCATTTGCATCGAAAACTTTTTCACGGCAACTTGAACTTAATTAAAAACAAAATTACCTAGAACCGAACGAACCTAACGAACAAACCCGTAGGATATATTTACACTTGCAGGCATGTTAAACTGGACATCCATAAAAAAATATATTTTTATGTCTTAAATTTCGTATAAGTCATTTAATCACAACAATGTATTCTCTCGTCCGCATTTCTATTCAAAGTTTGGATAATTGTGAAGTTAACGTTGTTGAAGAAAATGCTGCAATGCAGTTTGTTATCGCTTTTCACTGACGCTTTGGAAGCGACAGTAAACTTAGTTAAAAGCAATTTATTTGTCGTCAACCAATGTTGTGAAACCAAAAGATATGACAATTATTAAGTGATATTGAAATGTCCTAATAATGAATTAAAGTTTTGAATTTGAATTTGGACACGTACACAAAATGAATACATATTTGTACATATCACGTCTTTATTCCTTAAGGAGTAGTGGAGAAGAGAGACAGAAACAGTTTTAAAAGATTGATATACCACGTTGAGCTGTATGGCTTTATGTTGAAATAAAAATACAAATAGTGAAAAATTGCAAGGCCATTATCTAAAAGAATAGAAAGTTAATTAATAATTTTACCTAATGATATCTTTAATGGCATAAGTCCCAATCGCGTCTTTCTGCCCGGAGCCCGAGGTCCGACTATGACTATGATTCTGAATTGTATACGTCAGGCTTGCTGCTATCACGTTCAGTTTTTCTCACGATCTTATCTCGTATCGGTTAGCAATGAAACTAACGTAGTTAAGTACATAACCCTAAAAAGTCATTGGTACTTGTCAGGTATAAGATTTGAACCTGTTCATTATGATTTTTTATTCAGATACCTTAACCATTTCAGCTGTTGAATGCGACGCTTTAAATTAATAAATAATGATAATAGTATTTGTATGTAAAGGTCATAAAAAAATACAGAATTGTATCATTTTTTCTGCCCTGCAGTGTATTAAGTACGGTCTAGGAGACACCTTCTCTATCAGGAGCAGTGATCTCTTGGGCTTCCCCGTCACACGGTATTAACTGATTGTAGCTAATAGAAATAAATCTTTTACAAGATGGAAGATTTTATTGTATTTTAAGTAAGCTGACGAAAAATACTTTGTCTAAAATAGATTTTCTATAAAACATCAATATTTACATATCGTTATACGTACACACACATATTAATCACATCTTTAATATTTATTTAAAAAAACAGAAGAATTACTACCAAGTTTTAGTTTATTACTTGAATCCTTAAAAACTAAGCATTTTCCTTTTAAATTTTCATAAAAAATTTGAAATAAAATTATTATTTTTTATTTATTTCGATATAGGATATTTCGAACATCACTTAGTAATTGTCACATCTTTTTGTTTCACAACAATGGTTGACGTCGAATAAATTACTTATAACTTTAGTTCAGTGCAGCTTACAAAGCGTCAGTGCAAAAGAAAAAGTAACAAACCGTCTAGCAGGCACCTTAACGGTTCAACCATGAATTCTACATACATACATATGATCACGTCTTTATCCCTTACGGGGTAGACAGAGCCAACAGCCTTGAAAAGACTGATAGGCCACGTTCAGCTGTTTGGCTTAATGGTAGAATTGAGATTCAAATAGTGACGGGTTGCTAGCCCATCGCCTAAAAGAAGAATCCCAAGTTTATAAGCCTTAGTCGCCTTTTACGACATCCATGGGAACGAGATGGAGTGGTCCTATTCTTTTTTGTATTGGTGCCGGGAACCACACGGCACGGCATGAATTCTCTCTTACAAAAACACTTAAAAATATAATATTAAAGCGAACCATAGACAACATTCATTCCACTCCTCTAGACAATAAAGACGGCTTACAAACGGGGTATAAAAGAAAGTAATCTGCGATGAGACTAAGTGCATTACTACTGCATTCCGTTCCTACGTGGCTATGTAATCAACAAGTTGACAAATGAGGGCGTGTTACTCTATGGTATAGGGCGGCCATGAATCAAGGGCTAGGTGGGACAAATTGTTTGTCACAGCCATAAAAATCTGAATCATAAGGCTGGAAATCATAATTATCAAATACCAGCTTTTACCCGCACGAATTAAGCTCCACTTGCATGCGCGAATTCAGCGACCCCAATAATAGAATACAGCTCAAGTAACAGAATTTGGTACTAGAAAAAATCTAAGAATGTTTTGGAACGTGCTCGTGTTTCACAAATTCCACGGGATATATACTTTTTATCGGGATGAAAAGTGTCCTATGTCCTTTTCCCGACTTTTAATTTTAAGTAAGTAAGCAAAATTTCAAAAATATTTTTTCATTACACAACGCATGAAGATAAACCAACCAAACAAACTTACTTTTACGTTTAAATTCGAGTATTAGTTGAGACTATGGGTATTTCCTAGTTGTATACTCCGCTACTCCGCTCATACTCCGCTACTACACTGCTACACCAAAGAGATTTTGTCAAGAAAAATTGAGGGGGAGTCAAAAACGAGCGCTGTTACAGAGAAACGAAAAAACCCCCAGCTGGGTTCATGATTATTTTACAAGATAAAATTGAGAACAACTTCAGTCGTTTTTTTAAAATCACGGAAAAAGAGAAAGAGTTTCCTATCATAAATTTCCAGGAAGCACGCAGCGCTTTTTAATTGTAAAAACCTACTATTATTTCTTAAATATACACATACATATCACGCTTCCTTTAATCAAGTAGACAGATAACGAATTACATAAAAAAACAGTACTCATAGACGTAAAAATTTAGAGATAAATAACAGCCCAAAAGCCTTAAAGAATTAATACTGCAATTTTTGATGAACATAAAAAAAGTTCTGTCACATTTAAATAAACACAACATTGTTTTTTTTCAGTGGCAACCCTGAATCAGTAAAACACGCGCTTTACCGAGTTTATTATACGGGGACGTTTTGCTAAAACGAGTTTTTGCGCGGGGGAATCTAAATTGGCGTCAATTTTATTACAACTATTCCACTGTTAGTTTTCAGTGTAGATGAGGCTTTACAGTGGCTGTTTGGAGACATGTGAACGCCCTCTATTTATTTTTGTACACAGAAAATACACAAGGGCCACGAAATATTCTTTGTTGACATTGTAATTATTTTGAACATTTGATTGAGAAACGATGCTCTTACTGAGAGAGAAAACACAGTTACAAGAAATAGAAAATACTCGTAGTTATAAAAGAACTGAATCACTTACAATGACGGAGTTATCTTATGAAGGGATCTCTTCCAATATGTATGTCCCGTGTGGTTCCCGGCACCAACAGAAAAAATAATAGGACCACTCCATCTTTTACCCATGGATGTAGTAAAAGGCAACTAAGGTATATAGGCTATAATATAGACTTGGTATTTTTCTTTTATTGGCAATGGGCTAGCAACCTGTCGCTATTTGAATCTCATTTCTATAATAAGGCCAAACAGCTGAACGTGGCCTATCAGTCTTTTCAAGACGGTTGGCTCTGTCTACCCCGCGGGAAACACAGACGTGATTATACGTAGATATGTATATATTAAATATTTTTTATTTTAACTACACCCTATTTTGATTATTTTGAAAATTTATTTTCAACCCCAAAAAGCGTTTAGTGTGTAAACATATAAAATTAAGTCAACAGGGAAAAATTATTCATAGAATAAGATCGAGGTGCGTCGGGGGTATCCTGGGTAAGTGGGTTCATGAATTGGAAATGTAATCCGGTGGGTAAGACGATTGTTTCGAGTGCTAGTGATAAACTGATGATAAGGAGATCTTCATTTGATATATATACTTTTGTAATGGGTTCGGGAGATATTAAATTTTCTCGACTGTGAAATGGCTTGGCGTCTTTGGGTTTGTTTTCCGCACCTAGTGTTCGTAGCATGACACGCGCGACGCCGTTTTTATCGCTGTCCACGTCTTATGACGCGCGAAAACTATCGCTGCTAACTAGTTTTTCGCGAGATGAAAGTGGCAACTCGCGTGTATGGCACGGCCGCAGGTTATTGGGAGAAACTTGATTTAAACATTGTATTGTTATAAGGTTATTAAGAAGTAATATTGTGAGTCAACCTGAACATTCAGGCAACTGGATGTGTAATATAATACATACATACATATAATCATCAGACTTGAAGAGACTGATAGGCCACGTTCAGCTGTTTGGCTTAATGATAGAATTGAGATTGAAATAGTGACAGGTCGCTAGTCTCTCTGTCTACCCCGCAAGGGATAAGGACGTGATAATATGTATGTATATGTTTAACTGCTAAACTAAAACAAAACTCTCGAATATAACAACAAACGCTTAAAATTCTATCCTCTAAAAGAAACTCAAAGCCACCGACTATACCACACTTGATAAAGTTTCAAAAACTGCATATTATCACAGCGACGCCATTTCCTAGAAGTTAGCGGCTAGACTACCTGAAACCTAGGTCCACTGCCTATGCCATAACTCTGTAATCAGCCATTCCTATGCAAATTCGCTCCCTGAACCAACTATGGCTTTATATAGAGGCGTAGTCGAAGTAAAGTTAGCGTATTAGACATTCTTCTCATCTTACTTTTTATTTAAAATCTATACTAACATTATAAAGCTGAAGAGTTTGTTTGTTTGTTTGAACGCGCTAATTTCAGGAACTACTGGTTCGAAATGAAAAATTCTTTTTGTGTTGAATAGACCATTTATCGAGGAAGGCTTTGTGCTATATAACCTCACGCTGCAACTTTAAGGAGCGAAGATATAATGGCAATGGCAATTATTAATCTTTTAGGGCTTCAATGACGCCCACAATAACTATTCCACGCGGACTAAGTCGCGGGCACAGCTAGTTATTAATAATCAATTACTTGCGTGAATGTACCCTCTAAGGCCGATCGATGATAAACTAATTTGTATGAAATAGTAAGCAATATGTTCACTTATTGTTATTTATTTCTAAAGAAACCTATTTAGTTTCATTGTCCAAGCATGCTGTGATAATTTTCTAAAACAATAAATATTCGGCCTGTAAAGGTAAATTAAATTTTTGAAAAATTAAGTTATATGCAATGTTTAGTGAGGTGCCGTGTGGTTCCCGGCACCAATAGAAAAAGAATAGGACTACTCCATCTCTTTCCCATTAATGTCGTAAAAGGGATTATGCAATTAAGGAATAAGCTTTAATTTGGGATTCTTCTTTCTTTCTTTATTCTCTATTTCATCTTAAAGCCAAACAGCTGAACGTGGCCGATCAATCTTTTCAAGACTATTGGCTCTGTCTACCCCGCAAGGGATATAGACGTGACCGTATGTATGTATGTATGTTTATTTCGTAAATGCAACACAGGCAACGTAACCACAAATACGAAGCTATTCATTTCGTAATGCATCACGTACAAGCTTGGAACCCCGCCAATACCCCGCGATGCGGCTGCACTGTATTATTTTAAAGGAAATTGATTGTGCCGTGTGGTTCCCGGCACTGATAGAAAAAAGAATGGGACCACTCCATCTCTTTCCCGTGGATGTAGTGAAAGGCGACTATGAGATTGGCTTATAAACTTGCGGTTCTTCTTTTAGGCGATAGGCTAGTAACCTTTCACTATTTGAATCTTAATTCTATCATTAAGCCGAACAGCTGAAGGTAGCCTATCAGACTTTTCGGGACTGTTGGCTCTGTCTACCCTGCAAGGGATATAGACGTGATAATATGTATGTATGTTAATTTTTTATATTTATGATGAACAGGTTCAAATCGGGCAGTGTAGTGATCTTATCAGTTATTATTTACTAAACTAGGTATGTAGTTTGATAGCCAACTGATGATTTAATGGTGAGGAAAAAATCGTGACGAATTCGGCACAGTGCAACTATGTCCTACCCTTAGTCGCCTTTTACGAGATCCATGGAAACGACGTAGAGTGGTTCTATGGTATTCTAGAGTGCCGGAAACCACACGACAGCAACAAATACTATTTAGTGTCTAATACAATATACGTACGCAGAATCCACCGTCATTCTCAATGTTTGGAACGGCGTCCGCTCCGCCGTAAGTGAATTTACCCTTTATGCCTCACTCTGTACAGAAGGTTATCCTTGCATTACTGTAGAAGAACGGTCGTAAATGAGAATTGTTTCAACTTTCAACGTTTAACTCTTTCAACTCGGATTTTCAAGTGGGAACGATTTTGGAATGAACAACTGTTGAATTTATAAACAATTATTGGAGAGTCTTACGAGTAAATAAAATTGGAATGGAATATAAAAATGGGAACGAATAATATTATATAATTCAGCAACCCATGATCCAATTTACTTATAAGGGCTTCAGGTCGTAATTTTCGTTAATCAAAAAACATCCAATTTCACCATTTTGGACAAAATTTTGCCTTATAAGAATAACAATTATTGGGGAATGATATGATGAATAAACTTTAAATCATGAACTATAAATATGATAAAGCGAAAGAAGTATACAGACATCGTGGCAAGTGGACACATTAGTCTCTGCCTACCCCTGGTTCAGTAAAGTTTGCACGTAGTATCCCATCTGACCTCCGCAACCTTAACAGGAGAATTTAAACCGTATTGGATCATGATTCCATCCAGTTGCTTCAATGTGAAATTGACGTCCGATGAAAATGCTGCAGTGTAGTTTGTTCCGCCGCTTCTTCTACACATGGGCTTTGGAAGCGGTAGTAGTTATAATTAGATTTAAGTTATGTGACGTCAATAAGTGATACCTTGTATCCAATTTTGAAAATAAATCTATTCTATTCTATTCTGTGCAGGTTTCCTCACAATGGTTTCCCTCACCGTAAGTCGCATCGGTTAGCATTAAAACTAACGTACATAACTTCAAAAATAGTCATCGGTACATACAAAGGTACATACATAAAATCACGCCTTTTTCCCGGAGGGCTAGGCAGAGACTACCTCTTTCCACTTGCCACGATCTCTGCATGCTTCCTTCGCTTCATCCACATTCATAACTCTCTTCATGCAAGCTCGACGGTTTCGGGTATCACGTCTATCAGACATGTAGACAGAGCCAACAGTCCCGTAAAGACTGATAGACCACGTTCAGCTCAAATAGCTAAACGTGGCCTATCGCTTAGTCGCCTTTTACGACTTCCATGGGAAAGAGATAGAGTGGTCCTATTCTTTTTTGTATTGGTGCCGGGAACCACACGGCACTCTTGGTACAATCTACTTAAACCTGCATTCTATTAGCAGCGATATTTCCGACAAAATCCACGGGCTGGAGCTAGCTAGTGAACTGTCTCTAAGCCGATCAGACCAAGTCACCGATACCAGAACTTGCCGATGAGTTTTGACAAACGGCGGTAACTACTTTAACGGTACAGTCGCGTACAAAATAGATGTGAATCTGTCAGAATATATTTCATTTTTTGTTTATGTCGTAGCGACCGATATGGCATTGTCAGAGGCATCTTACAGATCCTTTAGGGAGCAGAGATAGGACCACAGGTTCGAGAAAGAGGCGTGTATTTTATTGAAATATTCAAATGTTTTGTAAGTGGAGAGAACAACATATGCATAACAAAATAATACAAGCAATATGTTTTTTATGAAATGAAAATCAAGTTCAGGAAAATTAATGAAATTTAGATAATAGGAACAAATATATAGGTAATCACGTTTATATCCCTTGCGGGGTAGACAGATCCGAGCAGTAATGAAAAGACTGATAGGCCATGTTCAGCTGTTTCGCTGTTTAGTGACATATTGCTTGTCCGTCGCGTAAAAGAATCCCAAGTTTATAAACCTATCCTTTAGTTGCCCGTCGCCTCAAATAATCCCAAGTTTATCCCTTAGTCGCCTTTTACGAAAGATTAATAAATTGCACCTATACTTATATATTTTTAAAAGTATTTTCTGCCTAACTGTACCAGGTTTCGGGAACGGCGCTAGGCTTACAGTTTCCGAAGCGTACTCCTGACTCCGGCCCTGTATGTAAATCACATTGATCACTTGCGACACACCTGTCAACCTTCACTACTAAGAAGTTATTATACATATGGTCACGTCTATATCCCTTGCGGGGTAGACAGAGCCAACAGTCTTGAAAAGACTGAATGGCCACGTTCAGCTATTTGGCTTAATGGTAGAATTGAGATTTTAATAGCGACAGGTTGCTAGCCCATCGCCTAAAAAGGAATCCCACAGCCTATCCCTTAGTCGCCTTTTCTACAGACAGACAGACAGACAGATGACAGTCGACATCCATGGGAAAGAGATGGAGTGGTCCTATTATTTTTGTATTGGTGCCGGGAACCACACGGCACTTGTCTGTATTTACTTTTTCGAGCCATAAAGCTACAACAGGTGAATGTAAAAAGTATTTTTCTGGGTTTTTATCGATGCTTCACTCTGTGAGATTCCTCAAAAATAAAACCTACGTTATACTTGAAGGTATTCTAGTGCCTAGAATCTAGTCCATGCGAAACTAGAACTGAATCCTTAATCCTTGATTTTAAATATATTCCTTACTAGCTTTCCCCCGCGACTCCGTCCGCGCGGATGTCGGTCTTCGCGTAGACGGTTTATTTCACCATTTTATTTTCAGTCCGGTCAATTTAGACCAAAAAATAGGAATGAAGCTACATTAATTCCCATCAAGCTGAAAATGAGTATAATTGTGTAAAACACAATCAAAAGCATTATTTCAAAATTCCCCATGATTCCGGTTTAAGGAAAAAAATTACCCAAGGTCAAAGGTAAGAAAATGGGATTTTCACGATTTTCTTCAAAACGGTAAGTTTTATAGGAAAATTACCTTCGACATAGATTGTAGATCATAAAGATATCTATAAAAAGGAATCAATATTTTTTCTCAATAAAGCTACCGTTTCTGAGATATTACGATGCAAAAAGTTGCAAGCGTCATAATATGCATAAGCACGTCTCGTATATACTCTATGTAGCAGTAATATAAGTAAAAATATTGTTCTGTCAGTAATTTTAACTTGAATTCAAAATATAAAATATACATAAGTATAATGAAACCCAGTCCCTTCATTTATACTGTAGTGAAACCTTGAGACAACATCTGTCTCTCTGTTTAATTGTGTACGTGGCTAGGGTCGTATAGCTGCTTTATCTCAGAATGCTCAACACATGAAATACCGTTAGTCTTTAATAATAGTTGTCCTTGCGGGGATACCGTTGTCGGCTATGGACACCACGGCCTCTCATGCCCTAAGAGTGCCGGCCGTTTAGGGCGCCATGCCGCCCTAAATGATATAATCCTCCGTGCTCTTGCCACCATCCATGTTCCAGCCGTTCTAGAACCAAACGGTTTGACTTGGGATGATGCCAAGAGACCGGATGGTATGACTTTGGTGCCCTGGAGATTGGGGCGGCCTTTGGTGTGGGATGCTATTTGTGTCGACACACTTGCGCCGTCTCATCTTCAGGTTACTAAATCTAAGGCAAAAAACCTCAAAAGGCGCAAATATGTAGTTATCGGGATCAAAGTTTACATCAGATGGCAAGTGTGATAGTGATATTGAAAGGAGAGTGAACGCGTGGAACATGGTGAATGGAGCTTTGCATGCCTTTATGAGCAGTCAGAAACTATCCAAAAAGGCTCGACTGGCTGTGCACAGGGGCGTGTTGGTCCCGACATTAATGTATGGGAGTGAAAGTTGGGTATGGCAAAAGAAGCACGAAAGCAGAATAAATGCAGTGGAAATGAGAGCGTTAAGGAGTATGTTGGGTGTGAAATTGAGTGACCGGATAAGGAACAGTTGTGTGTTCCTTATCTATGTTAGGAACAGGTGTGTGTAGTTGTGATAAGGGAATGTTGTGATGTGAAAGAAGATGTAGTTACAGGAATAGAAAAGGGTATGTTGAGCTGGTTCGGTCATGTGGAGAGGATGAATGAAAGCAGGTTGACTAAGCAGATATACATGGAGAGTGTGGAGGGAAAGGTCGGGGTGGGAAGACCTAGACGAACATATCTTGATCAAATTAAGGACGTCCTGGTAAAGGGTCAGGTCAAAAGTACCCGAAACCGCCGAGCTTGCATGAAGAGAGTTATGAATGTAGATGAAGCAAAGGAAGTATGCAGGGATCGTGGCAAGTGGAAAGAGGTAGTCTCTGCCTACCCCTCCGGGAAAGAGGCGTGATTTTATGTATGTATGTATGTATTTAGTTATCGGTAATATCTATACTTTTGAACCTTTTGGGGTAGAAACTCTGGGACCGGGGGGCCTATCTGCCCATCAGCTTTTCCGACAATTGTCGAAAAAGCTGATTGAGGTATCTCTTGACCGGAGGGCTGGAAATTATCTGGCTCAGAGAATCAGCTTTGCCATTCAAATTGGCAATGCTGCCAGCCTTCTGGGCACATTCCCGCATGTTGATGCTATGCAAGGACTGTACAATTTATAAATTAAATTTTAGTTTGTAGTCATCTTTTTTCTTTCTTTTTATAAGTAGTTTTAGTTTTAATTTGATTATTGCATTGAATTTGATAATTGTAATCTCTATTATTGTCCTAAGATGATTTTCTTCACTTAGGGTTATTCTATTTTTTTTTAATAATAAATGCGAAAGTTAGTCTTGAGTACCACTGCGTAGTGAAAACACGTGTTTATTCTAAGCTATTTCAGACTTTTTCAAGTTTTTCTTTTTCAAATAAAAAGGTTAAAAAAAAAACGCGCTAATAGTACACTACCTCAGAGGTGGCAAGGAAACGGATGCATATTATGACGCTTGCAACTTTTTGCATCGTTATATCACAGAAACGGTAGCTTTGTTGAAAAAAAATATTGATACCTTTTTTATAGATAACTTTATGATCTACAATTTATGTCTGAGGTAATTTTCCGATTTGAAAACTTACCGTTTTAAAGAAAATTGCGATACACCCATTTTTTACCTTTGACCGTGAGTAAATTTTTTTCCTTAAACCGGAATCATGGGGAATTTTGAAATAATGCTTTTGATTGTGTTTTAAATAATTATACTCATTTTCAGCTTGATGGGAATTAATGTAGCTATGTAGTATTTTTTCATAGTAATTAGTAGCGGCCCGCTTGTGCAGCAAACGGTTCAAGCCAAAGCCGACTTTAGGCGCTACAGGTTACGGCGCTAAATCCACTGCGGGTAACGCAACGTGTGTTCGCGGTTCTACAGAACAACGTCTATGGATAAACTGAAAAATTAAGTTTTTTTTTTTCTTCGTATTTTTTCGGGATAAAAAGTATCCTATTTTACGCCCAGGATAATAAGGTATAATTATACCAAGTTTCATCAAAATCGAACTGTTAGTTTTCACGTGATGCCTGAACATACAGACAGACAGACAAAAATTTTTTTAATCACATTTTTGTGTTTGGTATCGATCCAGTAACACCCCCTGCTATTTATTTTTTCAATATTTTCAATGTACAGAATTGACCTTTCTACAGATTTATTATATGTATAGATGAAATAAATTAATTTCGTCAATGTAACCAGGTAACTAGCGCCGTGTGGTCCACTCCATCACTCTCTCATGGATGTCGTAAAAGGCGACTAACGGATAGGCTTATAAACTTGGGATTCTTCTTTTAGGCGATGGGCTAGCAACCCGTCATTATTTGAATCTCAATTCTATCATTGAGCCAAATAGCTGAACTTGGCCTATCTGTCTTTACAAGACTGTTAGCTCCGTCTACCCCGCAAAGGATATAGACGTGATTATATGTATGTATGTATGTAAATCAGGTACCTTATCGGTACGGCAGTGCATCGTAATGCAACGTATTCCTGGGTGCATGATGCACAGCGCGCGAGTTTCACTCGCTACGTCAAGTGGTCCTTGCGACGCGAGTGTGCGGGTTCTAATCCCAGTTTATATAGGGACGCCTTTTTATTTTAAGTTTTTACATAGAAATTCTAATTGGTTTTTTATGGACATTTCTACGACTCTTAATAATTGACATATCTTTTGGTTTTACAACATTGGTTGACGTGAATAAATTACTTAAAACTAAGGTTACCGCCGAAGTAAGTAAATTATTTGACGTAAGTTCTTCCAAAGCGTCAGTACTGAAAAAGCGGTAACAAACTGCACTGCAACATTTTCTTCAATAACGTCAACTTCACAAATATACATACAAGATACATGCTAGAAGCTCCTCTCCTGAAGTTCTACATTATTTCTGTGTAAAATCTTATAGTTTTTGAGTTTATTCGTTAAAAAAACAACGGGATGCACTCCGGCAGTGCCCAAAGAAGTGGAAACCGGAATATTAACCCATGACGCGTCCCGAACCTTGACTCAGGAACTAGCGTCTATGAAATAAGCTCCTGGTAGTCAGAATTGGATGGCATGTAATTGACACCCATTGACATATTTTTTGGAACGCCACGTGTATTGACACGAGTTTATTATTTTTACCCAACACAAAAAGTACACAACGTCTCAAATGAGAGAGAGAAAATTATTTGATTATATTTAATTATGTTAACAATAAATATAAGAAAATAAGTAGTGTAAAAAAAACGTATAAGGCGTCCCAGTGTAGACCCTAACCAGATCGTACGGAAGTATGTGGCAAACGAGCCTTTAGGTAATTGGCTGGAAAAATCCAGACGTAACCATATTACATCCTACTAATATTATAAATGCGAAAGTTTGTGAGTATGTCTCTCTATTACACTTTCACGCAAAAACTACTGAAACGATTACGATGAAATTTGGTATGTTGGTAACCGAAGACCCAGAATAACATAAAGGCTACTTTTTATCCCGGAGTTCCCGCAGAATTGATAGGGCTTCCATGCGGACGAAGTCGCGGGCGGCCTCTAGTGTTTTTATAAATGTGGATATGTTAAAACTGATTTTAAACCATTAAGCCATTCAACTTAACGTGGCCTTTCAGTCTTCTAAAGACTGTTGGACTCGGTATACCCTGTAAGGGATATAGACGTGATAATTGTATGTATATGGTAACCGACTTTATTAAACTGAAATTAACTCACAAATATTCAGTCTAATTTTATAACTATGAATTAAACCTTGCACATACAAATTAAAGAAAATGTAGATATTAACATTACTTTATTTGTAACTTTAATCTGAACAAATAATTTTTAAGATCTACTTATATGATTCTGTCTTACGTGTATCATAAATCACGCCTCTTTTAATTTTAAAGAAGGAGTTAGCATAATAATTAGTAATACCTTCTATAAAAAAGTATAATTAGAATTGCCAAGAAGAATGTACTTTTTTAAAACTTCGCTTTACATTATATTTTTTATAAATAATAAAAGTAAACGTGCACGTAACGTATTTTTATTTTATATACATAAATATTTATATTTCAAAAAGAAAAAAAAAATACTGTTCTGAAATGCGTCGAAAGCTAGTTATAATAAAAACACACAAAATCTCCAATCAAATTGAGTAAACCCCTCACAATTCAGTCATTTTAATAACAATTTTGTCATCTACATACGCCGTCCGAGTCATTGCGGAATAATTAAAAACGATTAATATTTACCCGGATCCCATTACCGGAGCCGGGTAATGAACCGTAACTTTAATCCGGCGGTATTTACCGGCCGGTTATCTCATTCGAATTAAAGCAATTGTCCGCTTGGTCACAATTTGAGCAGGCTTATAGTTGGACTAGTTGGTTGTCAGGGATCTGCTTGCATGAGAATCGTGAGAAAGGCTTATTTAAAGAATGCAGTATTTATCAATTGAATTGAGTAAGGTCGCAGATCCGCCGGCGTAAGGTGAAACATACATACGTATAATCACGTCTATATACCTTGCGGGGTAGACAGAGCCAACAGTCTTGAAAACTCTGTTAAGCCACGTTCGGCTGTTTGGCTTACTGATAGAATTGAGATTCATATAAAGTAACAGGTTCCTAGCCCGTCGCCAAAAAGAAGAATCCCAAGTTTATAAGCCCATCCCTTATTGGCCCCTTACGATATCCATGGGAAAAAGATGGAGTGGTCCTATTCTTTCTTTCTATTGGTGCCGGGAACCACACGGCAGGTAAGGTGAAATATCCCGCCGCGGGAATTTCGGGAATTTAGTGCAGCCCTAAAACTACATAAAAAGTAACCTACACTCTAGACCCAGCGGTTTAAGGTGTGCATTGGTATATCAGTTACACAAGTTGATATTGGGTTTCTAGAGATAACAATTCTAATAACAGTTAGATAACGAATTTGTCCTTTATGGAATCTATGTATGTATGTCTTTTTTTAAAGTGTTTTAGGTTAAAAAAGATATTATAAATTCGATCGATAATTGCAAAAGATGATGAAAATACTAACGTAGTAAAACAAAGTGCTTCAAAAGTTCCTGGTTTGTTTTCTGAGCAAACAAATAGTCAAATACAAAAACTTTTTATTTACAATTCCAAAAAATGTTAAAGTATACAATAAGTACCTATATATAAAAACATACATAAAATCACGCCTTTTTCCCGGAGAAGTAGGTAGAAACTACCACTTTTCACTTGCCACGATCTCTTTGTACTTCTTTCGCTTTATCCACAGATAACTATCTTCATGCAAGAACAATAGAAGAAAAATAGAGAATGCCCTAAAAATATTATAACATCCATTAATAACCTCCACCTATATACACAAAAAAAAAACGAATATCTGTAAAAGCAATCGACAATTCTATTTTATGAGTGAAAGATTTCCATCAACTTTCGACTATGGAAATAACAAGTGCACAAAGTAATGTTCATCCGGTACCCAGGGAATGAGCGGTAACTTTTATCCGGGTATTTACCGGCCGGTACTCGTCCGAATTAAAAGCAATTTTCATATTAAATCGTACGCAATTCGAGTCGAGCGAGCTTATTAAAAGCACACCGGTAAAGTGTTTAAACAGTTTATAGTCTTAATTAATGTTAATATCGATTCAACACATGATTGTTTCAATTATGATTCCGTGTGATTCCCGGCACCAATACAAAAAAGAATAGGACCACTCCATCTCTTTCCCATGGATGTCATAAAAGGCGACTAAAGGATAGGCTTACAAACTTGGGATTCTTCTTTAGGCGATGGGCTAGCAACCAGTCACAATTTGAATCTCAATTCTATCATTAAGCCAAATAGCTGAACGTGGCCATTCAGTCTTTTCAAGACTGTTGGCTCTGTCTACCCCGCAAGGGATATAGACGTGACCATATGTATGTATGTGTGAATCGCAAAAAGTCTCAAGAATAGCACATTTAAAAACTCAAAACAGATAAAGCCAACGTCCCGAAATCTCAGGTCTCCCACGGGGCGAAAATGACGCTTAAATCATTACCATATGAATGCCATTAGTAATAAAGGCATAACATGCAAATGAGGTTGTCCGGCTGTAAAATGTGTCGTTTGACTCCGAGAGATCGGTGCCTTGGGAGGCTTTGAATAATTGTAGTTTTATATCACGTTACAACTTCATAAAGTTACGTTGTGGATGATAAAACTTTGCAATTTATTCGCGTAAAGGGATTGTTATAAACAGTTTTTAGAGAAACGAAACTGGGTATTGTTTTCTGGTAAACAACAAATGTTTTCTTGACAATATTTATATAAATGAAACTGATGACAAAATATGGGATGCTCAAGCGGGATTTCGAAAGGGAATGGGATGTACTGATCAGGTCTTTTCCTTGCGGTGCATAGCCGAAAAGTTTTTGGCCAAGAGTCAAAAAGTCTATTGCACATTCGTAGATCTGGAAAAGGCCTATGACAGAGTTGAGAGGAATGAATTGTGGTCAGCACTTTCTATGCATGGGGTGAGCAGTCTCTTAATACGAGCACTGAAATCCTTATATGAGGATTCGAGTGCTTGTGTCAGGATAAACGGAGCGCACACTGAGTGGTTTAAGATTGAGAAAGGCGTTAGGCAAGGATGTGTTGCGTCACCGTGGCTGTTCAACCTATTTATGGATAGCTGTTTGACAGATTTGAAAGAGTCTAAAAGTGGATTAAGGATGAATGAGTTACTCGTCAAATGTCTGCTCTATGCCGACGATCAGGTTATACTGGCGTCATCAACGGAGGAGTTACAGGAGATGGTAAACTGTATGCATGAAGCTTTAAAAGAGAAAGGAATGAAAGTGAACGTAAGTAAAACTAAAACACTGGTTTTTGAAATGGAGAAAGAAATGACAGCATGTAATATTTTGATTGGAGGAGAAAAAGTGGAGCAAGTGAAAGAGTTTGTATATCTAGGATCAAAGTTTACATCAGATGGCAAGTATGATAGTGATATTGAAAGGAGAGTGAACGCGGGGAACATGGTGAATGGAGCTTTGCATGCCTTTATGAGCAGTCAGAAACTATCCAAAAAGGCTCGACTGGCTGTGCACAGGGGCGTGTTGGTCCCGACATTAATGTATGGGAGTGAAAGTTGGGTATGGCAAAAGAAGCATGAAAGCAGAATAAATGCAGTGGAAATGAGAGCGTTAAGGAGTATGATGGGTGTGAAATTGAGTGACAGGATAAGGAACAGCGTGATAAGGGAATGTTGTGATGTGAAAGAAGATGTAGTTACAGGAATAGAAAAGGGTATGTTAAGATGGTTCGGTCATGTGGAGAGGATGAATGAAAGCAGGTTGACTAAGCAGATATACAAGGAGAGTGTGGAGGGAAAGGTCGGAGTGGGAAGACCTAGACGAACGTATCTTGATCAAATTAAGGACGTCCTGGTAAAGGGTCAGGTCAAAAGTACCCGAAACCGCCGAGCTTGTATGAAGAGAGTTATGAATGTGGACGAAGCGAAAGAAGTATGCAGAGATCGTGGCAAGTGGAAAGAGGTAGTCTCTGCCTACCCCTCCGGGAAAGAGGCGTGATTTTATGTATGTATGTATGTATGTATTTATATATATTTGTGACCACTGTGTCACTGTGACCACTGTGTGTTGAATATTGAAAAGCTCATCTTTTTGTCATTCCAATACATACCTAAATACATAAAATCACGTCTATATCTATTGCAGTGTAGATAGAGCCAACTGACTGATATAAAGACTGATAGGCCACGTTCAGCTGTTTGGCTTAATGATAGAATTTTGAGATTCATACAGCGACAGGTTGCCAGCTCATCGCCCAAAAGAAGAATCCCAAGTTTAACCGTATCCCTTATTCGCCTTTTACGACATCCCCATGGATGTCGATTTCGTTCCCATGAACGAAATGGAATGGTCTCGTTAATTTTTTCTATTGGTGCCGGGAACCACACGGCAAACTTAGGTTATCACAACTCTTTTACACCCGAGTTATCCGGATAAGCATAACCCTGCCGAATTTAAAACGTTCTCGAGCCACTGTTACTCATCCCGTGGGCGCTACAGTTTTAACCGGGCCGGTTAATATCCGGGGATATAGCGAGCATTGGTGCATGAAATTGGCCAGTGTCGGCTGGGGTCACACACTCATAAAATATAACTGACAGGGCAATGATGTATGGGACAATACGCCTGTGAAACCTAACATACTGTCCACAAACCAACTTGGGCTTTTTCACCCGGAAAGTTGACTCGGGTAGCAGTTATCAGTGATTTATTACGACGTACCTAACGCTTTGAAGTGTGATTTGACGTGTAAAATTCTGAGTGTCATTTTGAATTTTCATCTTTATAATTAATAATCATGCCGTGTGGTTCCCGGCATCAATAGGAAAAATAATAGGACCACTACATCTCTTTCCCGTGGATGTCGTAAAAGTCGACTAAGAGATTGGTGTATATACTTGGGATTCTTCCTTTAGGCGACAGGCTAAGCAACCTGTCACTATTTGAATCTCAATTCAATCATTAAGCCAAGCAGCCGAACGTGGCCTATCAGTCTTTTCAAGACTGTTGGTTCTGTCTACCCCGCAAGGAATATATACGTGACAATATGTATGTATGTAAAGATTGTTTAAAATGATTATTAAACATACATACATACATATAATCACGTCTATATCCCTTGCGGGGTAGCTTAGTCTTTCGTAGTCGTAGTCTTCAGCTTCTCGGCTTGATGATAGAATTAAGGTTCAAATAGTGATAAACGAATTCCAAGTTTAAAAACCTATCTCTTAGTCGCCTTTTACGACATCCATTGGGAAGAGAAGAAGTGGTCCTATTCTTTTTTTATTGGTGCCGAGAACCTCCCGACAAACGATATTTAATAGGAATTTTAAAAATATATACTTATATGAGAACTTATGGTTACCTCTTTTTTCTGAAGGGCTAGACAGAGACTTTCTTTCTACAGGTGATTATCCTCGCATTCTTCATACATTCACCCTTTCGCTTATAATAAAAAAGTTTTAGAAATAACTACTACTACTAAATTACTTTTTGTTTTGGTTCGAATTTTCCAGAACTGTTGTTAATTTATTCCAAATTTGTCTAACACACATTTCCCGTAAACCGATAGCAAAAATTCGTTAAAGATAAGAGTGAAAGAGAATTAAACTCGGGAAGATACGGCAATCAAAGTCCATCAAAGTTATTTTACGACATCACAGCTCTCGAACTTGGTTCGTTTGCATTTTTATTGCCATTTAATACGAGAGGAATGACAAACATAAACCAACCGGCAAACACTAATTAAAATCTCGATCAGACTTTTTAATTTTAATGCCTAATTAATGAACGCCCAATTGAGTCGCGAAATTGGTAAGTTATTTCAATTGTCATGCTGATTTCTGTGTGTTTTACAAATAAGTAGATTTTTTCAT
Organism: Amyelois transitella; assembly: GCF_032362555.1. Taxonomy (NCBI): domain Eukaryota; kingdom Metazoa; phylum Arthropoda; class Insecta; order Lepidoptera; family Pyralidae; genus Amyelois; species Amyelois transitella. Next base: position 12,228,107 of record NC_083509.1, read on the forward strand.
TGTAAACATGCATTTAAATTGCCGTGTGGTGCACTTCGAAATGTATTCCATATCTTCCACGTGAATTTCGTAAAAAGCGACTAAGGGAAAGGCTAATGAGCTTGGTACACTTCTTGATGGCGATGGGTTAGCAATCTGCCAGTATTTAAATCTCAAATCCTCCACTAAGCCATACATAATATGAAAGTGGGCTTCCAGTCGCAAAGGAAATAGACGCGATTATAACCTACCAAATCTCTGTAAAATGCCCATGATTTCCTTTCAAATCTTCCTAAGAAACGTAGGCTAGTTTTATTTTAACAAAACAGTTAGAGTTTTAAAGTTAATGAATAAAAAGATATTTATTCATTAACCAAAGTTACAGTTCTTCAATTCAACGGAATATAGACTTTCCACCTTAAGGGTTAATTAGTTTTCCTTGAAAACCTATTAACCAGGTACAGTTAACGCGAGATACACGGCGCTTGTTACCTTCCGATAATCAAGACTAATAACTGCTTTGCGAGTTAATGAAGATTAGTTGCAAGTCTTAGTGCTTAGGATACATCGATTGTCTGATTTCGTGGGATTTTGTTAGGACGCAATAATGGAGTGTACGGGTTTGTTATCCGTGAATTTCGTTTTTTTACTTCTTACATGATGCATTTTTAAACGGTATTCACAAATTTTTTGAGCAAGTTCACGAAGCTGATAAATCGGAAGCGAAACATGTTTTCTTCTTTACAAACTATAATAGGTATTTTTATATTTTTTATAAAAAATAAAAGACATTTAATGTCTTACTTATCTTTTGTTTCATATTAATGAACTATTGAATCCTTTATTTTAAACTGTACGGAATCCTTCATTAAATGCTTGTATAAAATGATAATGTGCCGTGTGGTTCCCAGCACCAATACAAAAAAGAATAGGACCTCTTCATCTCTTTCCCATGGATGTCGTCAAAGGCGACTAAGGTATAAGCTTACAAACTTGGGATTCTTTTTTAGGCGATGGGCCAGCAACCTGTCACTATTTGAATCTCAATTCTATCATTAAGCCAAACAGCTGAACGTGGCCATTCAGTCTTTTCAAGACTGTTGGCTCTGTGTACCCCGCAAGGGATATAGACGTGAACATATGTATGTATGTATAGATACAAATTATAGCAGTTTCAGTCCTCACTATCATTACCTACCGAGAGGAACATTAAGTTGTGACATCCACTTTTGGGGTGTTGCGTCAGATCAAAGTACATACCAAGTCATTTCACACATGACCAGAGACTATTTAAAGAGCATTAGCATAGCCACTTGAGACGGTGAGAACCCTGCGTTTGCATCCAGACTTGTGGCGTAGCTAGTTGCCGAAGCACTCTCCTCCTTCGTTTACATCTTTATCCATTACAGGGTAGAGAGAGCCAACAGTCTCGCAAAGACATGAAGACCATGTTCTGCTACATGACGTAATGATGAAATTGAGAATTAGCCTAAACCTTAATCGCCTTGTACGATATCTATGGGAAATATATGAAGTGTTCCTATGCTAAAAAACCGGGAACTACACGGCACTATTCATTAATTCGCCGAACATTTTTCCAAACCCGTTCTTTATTTAAATAAAAAAACAAAGATGACTCCCTGTTACAATACCTCTAAGTTTAGGCGCAGCGGTAGTACCGAAACCGGAGGTCCCGGCTTCGAATTCCGGCCAGGGCATGATGAGAAAAGAACTTTTTCTGATTGGCCTGAGTCTTGGATGTTTATCTATATAAGTATCTATTATAAAATATAGTACCGTTAAGTTAGTATCACGTAACACAAGTCTCGAACTTACATCGAGGCTTACTCAATCTGTGTAATTTGCCCCTTATAATATTTATTACTATTAGTACCTACCATAGCTACGCCCCTCCCACGGCCAGCGTGACCGGGAGCGGCGCATGAGTGGCCTAATGCATTTGTGATTGCACACCCATTGATGTAATGTACTCGCTGGCCAGTCCAATAGATGCTTAAATTCACCTAAACTTTGCGCTTCACCAACATTTTCGGAATTGAAATCACTTGGCGTGTTTCTCTGAAATCACTTGAAAGTTCAGAATAGGCCCCATCTCCTACCAAAGTCTTGAGGAGAATGAGCACTTTCATATAGTGATCGAACAGGGTAAACTTCACCTTATAAAAGGACCACAGAAGACAGGAGTTATTCCAGGTATCACCTCGCGTTCGAGACATATTGCAACACGCGAACCGCATAACACAAATATTTAAGGGGGTACCCTTTCGGGAGTACCATACTACATGTTTAATTTTGTACATATTATTGTTTCCTTTTTTTTGTCTTTATGTTATGGTGTTTTATTATATAATATATAATTCTTTTAACTTTTACTTTTTTACATTAAACAAAAATTACATACGTACATATCTACATATGGTCACGTCTATATCCCTTGCGGGGTAGACAGAGCCCACAGTCTTGAAAAGACCGAATGGCCACGTTCAGCTATTTAGCTTAATGATAGAATTGAGATTCAAATAGTGACAGGTTGCTAACCCATCGCCTAAAAAAGAGTCCCAAGTTTGTAAGCCTATCCCTTAGTCGCCTTTTACGACATCAATGGGAAATACTTGGAGTGGTCCTATTCTTTCTTTTCTAATGGTGCCGGGAACCAAAAATATTAACTTTCAAAAAATATCATATAGGATCCGTACTTACAGAAAATAAAAAGCAATGACTACACCCCTAGAGTGGAATCCTCAATTTAGCCGGCCGCAGCCATTATTTCTAATACAGCCAATCCCCTTTCTTAAAAAGTTGGTACAATCACAAGTTCAGACGCTTGTTATCGTTCCTGACTCTAATCAACTTCTAACGAGGTGGTTTGTTAGGGACCTGTTACAATAGTATTAAGAATAATCAGGTTGTTTTAGAAAAGGGGAGAGTAGGACATTAGACGGCCTCTGCGGCGCAGCGGTAGTACGCTTGTCTGTGACATATCGGAGGTCCAGGGTTCGAATCCCGGCCAGAGCATTATGAGAAAAGATTTTTTATATTGTCTTGGATGTTTATTTTTTATAAAATATAGTATCGTTGCGTTGCGTTGATATACTAATCTCGTGACACAAGTCTCGAACTTACTTCGAGGCTAACTCAATCTGTGTAATTTGTCCCGTATATATTTATGAATGTACAGATTTTTTTTTTTTTGAGAATATCTATCTACATGCGTTTGTAACCAATTTATTATGTCAAAAACAAGCTTATCAAATAAGCTTGTTAACCAAAGAGAATAGAATAGCTACCCACAGATTAATTAGATATTAAATTATGTCATGAAAACATAAGTCCAAATGGAATTACCACACACTATTTAAACTTGCACGTCCTAAGCTTTCATCCTAATGTCTAAAATTAAATTACCTTATGAGTTTATATCATTAAACTATTATGTTTATCTATTAAAAACTATGCCGTGTGGATCCCGGCACCAATACAAAAAAGAAAAGGACCACTCCATCTCTTTCCCATGGATATCGTAAAAGGCAACTAAGGGATAGGCTTACAAACTTGGAATTCTTTTTTAAGCGATGGGTTAGCAACCTGTCACTATTTGAATCTCAATTCTATCATTAAGCCAAATAACTGAACGTGGCCATTCAGCCTTTTCAATACTGTTGGCTCTGTCTACCCCGCAAGGGATATAGACGTGACCATATGTATGTATGTATTAAAAACTATACAAATATTTTTTTCAAACATTTTATTCGTTCTATAGTATCTCCAGTCAGATCACGATAAAGTGTGGAGTCTCCTTAAAACCGAGCAAGTAATGAAGTGTCGCAAATAATATGATTCATCCCCCCTGATATCAGAAACAACGCGTCCAAATTAGTTCCCATGAATGCAATCCGAACTTCGTAATTTCTAATATGCTGCTAGTTAACTGTATTTCCAGTTCAGATATTTTAAATGGAAGATTTATTTTTCGAAATTTCGTTGTGAACTTTTGTTGGTAAATTGGGTTAGATTGGTATTTAAATTACTTTTTCTTGTATCCGAAATGTAACGGTCAGATGTAGATAAACCTTTTACAGATCACAACAGCCATTCATAAACTTTCCTATTTATTATTTCTTTTGTGTGGTTCTAATTGCATCATCATTTTACTCAAATCACAAAAATATTGTCACATCTGACCTAGAACCTAACCTGATTTCAAAATTTGTTTTAAAAAAAAGCTAAAAGCTAATTAATTATTAATTAATTATTTTTAAATCTAATTACCAGGAGTAGTGTAAGCCCTTTAGAAAGTAAAGAAATAATCGAATTTGTGAAAAAAACGGAAAAAAATATTCATCCTTGAGGGTTTCAATGATTACCATAATAACTATTCCACGCTGAAGAAGTCGCAGGTACAGCTAGTTACTTATGTTCGACTTCAGGAAAATGTTGCAATAACTTAAAAGCAATACGTTTACTTACTTATACTTTAACAAGAACCGCCTTAATCATTATGTCTGAGGCACTCCAGCCATAATGCCGCGGCCAATTTGATACTAAAGGTAGTCTATGGACGATAAAAATGCGAAATCTTCTTGCAACGAATGGAATTGCGTATTGGGGCTCAGACGGGGTGTAATCTGCCGCCTGCGCAACCCAAACGCTCCCGAGAGTTCCCGCTACGAGCAACTCTGCACTTACCGCCATAGATTAGACATTGATAGAAGGTACAGTGCCGTGTGGTTCCCGGCATTCCAGAATCGAAACACTTTATTTTTCCCATAGATGTTGGAAAAGGCTACTAATGGAAGGCTAATAAGCTTGGAATTATTCTTGTAGACGATGGGTTAGCAAACTGTCACTATTTGAATCTCAATTCCATCTTAAAGCCAAATAGCTTCTACAAATGCCAGGATCCACAAATTATCACTTAGTCGCCTTTTACTACATCCATGGGAACGAGATGAAGTGGTCCTATTCTGTTTTTATTGGTGCCGGGAACCTTAGGGCACAACAATAATTATACATACATCATAATTGACTAGTTTTTAATGTACAGGTACCTAAATATAATGTTCCGTTTATTTATTTAGGCATTTCCACGCCATCACAAAGTTTCTGTCACCATCATGGCTTCTACTCTTTGAACGGTGCATGGAATCGCGCCAGAACTAAATGAAATTGAAATTAGCTTTCCCTCCCTTGAGCCATTCGCGGAATTTTCCAAAAATAAAAGCGTATTATATTTTAAAATACGATTCCAGTCGCTGCGATAAAATTGCAGAGACGAAGGTTAAAAATGCATCAAATTGAACGACATTGTTTTTGAGCTATTGTACCAACGTTTGTTATCATTGACTAGCTGTGCCCGCTTCTTTTTTCACATATTCCATTATTTCTTTGCTACTTATAGTTGCAGCGTGATGTTATATAGCCTAAAGCCTTCCTCGATAAATGGTCTATTTAACGCAAAAAGTATTTTTCAATTCGAACCAGTAGTTCCTGAGATTAGCGCGTTCAAATAAACAAACTCTTCAGCTTTATAATATTAGTATAGATGTAAAAATTACCCAATGTGGCAATTAAGATTTCTCTAGAAACGGAAAAGAATTCAAATCAGAATCAGGCTCAAAGGTGGAATCAAGGTTCATCTAAATTTTTTTTTGCGCCATTTACATTCTTCGCTGCTATTGGCTGAGCGCGTCATTTTCATTGTGATTGACAGTTGATGTGTGACATTAGTGATGTCGCCACGAGGCTCACTCTTACAGCATATAACTTACATGCACTCTCAATTCGTAGCTCTGAGAATGCGATCAAGAATACTCTGAAATAGAGCCTAAGAAGCTTCAAATAATGAATCTACTTTACCCCAAAATACGAATTATAAATTCAACCGAATTAGTCTAGCCGCGGTAGGCGCCAAAACCACGACATCTTAACACAATCTTCAATTAATTCACTTCAAAATTCATACATATTTAAAACAATCAACGAATTTCTTAACCATAGACATATATGTTAGTAAAACAGACAAGATTTCTCAATATAATTATAGTAAAGTAAAGTAAAAAGATTTTATTCGTAAAATACCATTACAAAAAAAACAAGAATATGTTCAAGTTTAAAAGTAGATAGGTAGGATGGTGTAAATACATACATATAGTCACGTCCATATCCCTTGCGGGGTAGACAAAGCCAGCAGTCTCCAGGAAAGACTGATAGGCCACGTTCAACTGTTTGGCATAATGATAGAATTGCGTTTCAAATAGTGACAGATTGCTTGCCCATCGCCTAAAAGAAGAATCCCAAGTTTATAAGCCTACCATTTAGACATCCATGGAAAAGAGAAGGGAGTGGTACAATTCTTTTTTTTTTTTGTGCCTCATATATCAAAAACAAATTTATAAAGAATTTTCTCCCACCGATTCAGGTCACTTTTTTATAGGATTTTCATTAAATTATTACTGACAAATGTGTCGTTTTACGGCAGACGAAGTCGCGGGCTCAAATTTAATTAAATTGTTCAGTCTATTTGTTTATGCTGAAATGTTTGAACTGGAAAAATGAAACTGATATTTGTGGTTAAGAAATTCAATGTTGGTATATTTGCACTGATTATCACAATTATTGGTTAGATAAAAAATTAACTAAGACAGGATTTAATTCTTAAAAACATGCACTCATTAAATTTGTTTTGTTTAGATGTCAAAAAAATTCGAATTTTTTTCACTAGCATTCCATCATATAAAAAATAAAGTATTGTTTTTATAACTGGCCAGCACTTGGCTAGCAACAAACAAATAGTAACACAAAGAGGTTGAATGTTTGAAAATGAAATTCATAGAAGTTTGAACATACCGCCCGCCAAGGACATCTATTGCAAGATGGCCTTAGAAGACGTCTGCCATGAAACTTCGAAATTGGTAACATTGGTTCATACACTAATATTTAATAGAAGGTTGAAATCATTTCAAACATTATAACCTAGTTGATAATTAATAAACTAAAATGAAAACAATTAGTAATACCTTTCTGTAAAATCAAGATATAAACATAACATAACATAACTTCTTATTTCACTTAATGAATAAACAACAAATTAAACTAAAAATACATTATGCAAGCATTTGAATTATCATTGCGTACATTCTTGAACAAAAGAAAATAATTAATTTGTATTTGTGACAATGTAGGAATCATATTTGTATTTCTAATCCGTAACAGGCAAGATACATAGCTTCGAAACTGGACGTTTTATAATAGAAGATTTGGTGCGTATAGAAACTACACGAGTTACAAGGTCAGCTCCAGGGTGAGTTTCGACTACTCGACCTAATAACCACTGACTTGGAGGGAGATTGTCCTCTTTAATAAGAACTACATCATTGAGTTTAGGCGCGGGTATTTGTTTAGTCCATTTATATCTCTGCATTAATGTTGTGAGATATTCATTTGACCAGCGTTGCCAAAAACTTTGCAACATCCTTTGAATTAGTTGCCATCTTGTTAAAGAGCTTACTTTTGATCTTTCGAAATTAAAATCAGGTACCGACAACAATGGCTCACCTACTAGAAAGTGACCTGGAGTCAACGCAGTTGGTTCAGATGGATCTGTATTGTTAAGAAATGTCATAGGACGTGAATTCAAGCAAGCTTCTATTTGACACAAAAGTGTACTCATCTCTTCAAACGTTAAAGTCGAATCTCCTAGTATTCTCTTCAAATGATATTTAGTAGATTTGACCGCACTTTCCCATAATCCCCCAAAATTAGGTGCATGGGGTGGTATATAGTACCATTCTGTACCATTCGTTTCTACAAGTGACGCTATTGATTGCTGAATATTCCGTAATTTAACTAGTTCTTTTGAAGCTCCTACAAATGTTGTACCATTGTCACTATATAACTTTAAGCAATGACCTCTTCGTGCTACAAATCTGCGAAATGCCGCTAAAAATGCTTCTGTAGTCATATCACTGACTATTTCCAAGTGAGTAGCACGAGTAACCATGCATACAAACACGCAAATATAACCTTTGTATGATTTATTACCTCTTCCTTTAGAAACTCTTATATTGATAGGTCCAGCGTAATCTAACCCACTATGAATAAATGGTCTTGCTGGAGAACATCGTACAGATGGAAGCGATCCCATGAGTGGAGTTTTTATATTTGCTCTATACCTTATGCATCGTACACATTTATGGACATGATTTGTGACAAGACTTCTAGCCCCAATTATCCAATATCCCGTTCTCAAATAATTTAACATCAACTGGGGTCCGCCGTGTAAAGTTTTGTTGTGTGCATCAGCTATAATTAATTTGGTCAAAGGAGAAGAGTGAGGAAGCACTATAGGATGTTTTGTATCTTCTTCCAATTGAGATTGTTGTAATCTGCCACTCACCCTTATGATTTCATCTTCATCTAAATACGGGCACAATGATTTTAATTTTCCGGATTTAATCTCACTATTATGAGACTGTTTTGTTAAGTGATTGTACTCTTCTGGAAATTCTTCTCGTTGAGCTAGTTTAAGGCAACACTTTAAGGCTTGATCCAATTCTGTCTTATGTATATAATGGTTTTGCGTTCTATTATTTTTTAAAAATCGTCTACAATAAGATACGACTCTTAATAACTGTGAGAGGGAAGAAAATCTCGAAAGAAAAGATTCTGTCGTAACAATTGCAATGTGTATGTTTACATTTTCTTCTACATGTGTATCCAAATCTATTGGCCGTTTGTATTCTATCATACTATTTTGTAAAAATGAAGGACCGGATATCCAAAGCATACATTCTGATAATAAAGCCGGTTGAACTCCTCTGGATGCACAATCAGCGGGATTGTCCTTAGAAGACACATGATGCCAATGAGATGAATCTATCAGATTCAATATTTCTGAAACCCTATTGGCTACAAATGTCTTCCATCTACTTGGGTGGCTATTCAACCATGAAAGCACTATTGTAGAGTCTGTCCATGCTTTGACCTTACTCTTTTCAATATGTAAGACTTCGGTTGCCTCGTATAATAATTTGGCAAGTAACACGGCGCCGCATAGTTCCAAACGCGGGATACTCACTTGTTTTACTGGGGCAACACGTGTTTTAGCAACAAGTAACGAAGTATTGACGTTTCCAGTACTATCAAGAACTCTAATATATATTACAGCTGCATATGCTAATTTCGACGCATCACAAAATCCATGAAGCTCTACATTAGAGCTATCAGTCGCGGTACCAACCCATCGAGGGATGTGGACCTTTGAAACTTGTTGTAATTCTTCACGGTATGTTTCCCATTCTTTCAATAATTTTGTGGAAAGAACTTCATCCCATCCTATTCCAGATAACCAAAGCTTTTGGATAAATATTTTTGCTAAAATTACAGCAGGAGCGATCCAGCCTAAAGGATCAAATAAACGCGCTATATCGGATAGGACAGATCTTTTTGTTGCAGGTCCTGATAATGCCGGGAGGTGAACCAAATATCGGAAATAGTCCTTATCACAATTCCAGGTAAGTCCCAGTATTTTTATTGTGTCATCTAAAGTAATATGTATATCATCACTTGTACTTGTGTCCACGTTTTCATTTTCCTTCCATTCTCTTTTTTCTTCCGCCTCACACTTTTCTATTTGCTTCTGTAGATCTTTATCGTTACTTTTCCATTTCTGTAACTGAAATCCTCCTTTTTTTAATAATTGTGTTAGTTGTGTGTATAGTTCTATACCGTCTTGAACTGTTGAACAACCTGACATCAGATCGTCCATATAAAAATTGTTTAAGACATTATCTGCAGCTATAGGATAATGCTTACCTTCATCATAAGCTAATTGATGCATGGCTCGTACTGCTAGAAAAGGTGCGGAAGCTGTTCCAAATGTCACCGTTACCAACTCATAGTCCTTTATTTCATCTTCAGGTTTATTGCGCCATACAATTCTTTGATATATAGCATCATTTTCATTGATCCTTACTTGACGATACATTTTAATAATATCTGCTACTAATGCAATGGGATGTAATCGCCATCTCATAATAATATGTCGCAGATCAGCTTGTAGAGTTGGTCCAACCATGAGAGTATCATTCAAAGAAACTCCTTTATTATTTGGGCTTGACGCATTGAAAACTACACGTACTTTTGAAGTAGATTTGTCATTTCTTACTACAGCGTGGTGCGGCAAATATACAGCGAATTCCGTCATATCATCAGTTTCCTTAACAGGTCTCATATGGTCTAATTTAAGGTATTCATTTATTACTTCAATGTATTTGTTTTTCAAGTCGTTGTCCTTGTCTAATTTCTTCTCTAATGCTTCTAGCCTTTTTATCGCAATGTGTCTAGAATTGCCTCCGGTGCAAAATGGTTCTTCAGTTTTGAATGGTAGACTTACCACGTATCTTCCTAACTCCGTTCTTGTAGTTGTAGCTCTAAAAAATTCTTCACATCGTTGTTCTTCCTCAGTTGGTAACTTACTTAATCGAGGCTGTTGTTCTTCAATTTCCCAAAATTTCTTTAGTATTTCATCATCATTAACCCGAACATGCATAGAGGATATACTAATATTAACAGGTTTGCATTTTCCTGTTGTTTCGACCACGCCCGAAAGAATCCACCCAAGACTTGTGCTTTGTGCTACTAGGTTTCCAATTGGGTTCTTTCTCATACCTTCCTTCAAAATACAGCTAAATATGTCAGCACCCAGTAACATATCTATTCTATTGGGAGTGTTGAACTGCGGATCTGCTAAATTTATACCCTTTATATCTAACCAATCAAGAGATTCTACTTTTGTTTCAGGTAGATATGATGTAATATTATTGAGGACATAAGCGTGTATTTGAATAACAAAATGAGGATCGATACGTGATTGTATATTAGTGATAACCATATGTGTAGCATTTACGGTCTTGGAATTTCCTAAACAAGATATTATTCCTTTAACAGGAATTTTCTTCAAACGTAAGAATTGCACAGCTGATTCAGTTATAAAAGAGGCCTGTGAGCCTTGGTCAATTAAAGCTCTTATCAATTGAAATTCACCTGTCTTTGTTTGTGCCTTTAGCAATGCAGTGGCTAATAATACTTGTTTAGTTTTAATAACTTTAGCAGTAGAAATACATGATGTTATTGGATTAGTACTAGTAGAAAGATTGACTGATTCTACCGGTTGTTTTGTAAGATCTCGTTCTTGCTCTGTAGGAGAGTGTAAAAGTGTGTGATGGCGCTTATTACAAACTCGACACTTACCAGGATTTTGACAGTTATAACTAGTATGATTGCTTCCTAGACAATTAAAACACATTCTATTTTTTACTACAAAATCGCGTCTAACGTCAATTTCTTGTTGAGCAAACTCGCTACAAAAACACAGTTTATGTTTTTCAGAACAATATTCACAGAGCATGGTAGAACTATTTGTGGCAACTAGTGCCCTTGGTTGAGTGTGTGAGCCAATGTTATGTTGTACTAATGATCTTTGCTGACCCTTTGGTTCAATAAATTCGAGAGCTCTAAATCGACTTTCTAAAAACCTTGAAAATTGTATAAATGTAGGTAACTCATTATCATTGCAATCTGAGTTAGAAATAGTTAGCTCCCAATGTTTTCGCGTTTCACTATCTAATTTAAAAGTCACTATATGTATGATGATTATATCCCATTGGTTAACATCTATGCCTAAGTTACCTAATGCGCTTAAACAGTCAGTGGTTGTGTCAAGCAAGTCTTTTAGAGCTGGAGCCGATTCTGTAAATAAACGTCTTTGTCCAAATAATCTTTTAAGAATACAATTCGCTAAGTAACGCTTATTATTATACCTTTTTTCGAGTTGAGACCAACATTGAGTATAATTGGATGCCGTGATAGGTGTATGACGAATAAGTAACTCCGCTTCACCCGTGAGATGACCCTTTAGGTAGTGCAGTTTTTGTACATCATCCAATGCGGTGTTATTATGGATGAGAGACAAGAACATATCGTGGAACGTAGTCCACTCGGAATATTTTCCGGAAAAAGTAGGAATACAAATTTTAGGCAACTTAGCGCATGATACTAAATTATTTCCTTGGTTGCTGCACAAAGTCGTATTAATATGTGACTCAGCCGAAGAACTTGTAACGCTAAGCTTCTTTAAACATAATTTCATGTGAGCTTTACACTCGATATAAACTTCTTCGGCTTCGTCATACATACCATTCTTAACATATTCTGTATTTACAAATTCAGATAGTTCTGGAATATTATACAATTTATTGTCATTATCCCTAAAAAGCAACCAATCCCGCTCTAAATTATCTAACCGGATTTCGATATACTCGGGTGACAGTCTATCTTTCGGGCATTTCTTAAAATTTATGAAAGCCTTATTTATGGAAGTCATAAGTTTTTTTTGGACATTTATTAAAGCTTCCATTTTGTTACTTAAATAAAACTATACCTATAAATGTATGTTCAATAAATTCTTCTGATAATGCAGGTACTTTGATGAAAAACGCACTGTTCATGTGTAATTCTAATATTAACTTCTGCCAATAGTTCTCAATAGTCAAAAGTCTAGCTCTAGCTTAGTACTTGGTAAGAATATTATAGAAAATTATTCACTCACATTCACTTTCACTTTATATAACTGCAAATGACTTATCCCTGCGGCTTGTACTCTGCCTGGACGTAGACCACCAGCTTGGAGAGGCAACTTTCTGCTATACGCCGTTCCGCTGCACTGCCTGGTCTTGTCTTCCAATTGTCGCGTCGATTCTCAATCGTAATAGTAATAGAGGAAGGTTCTATACATGCACCGCATATGACGGGAAAGTCAAGGGTCTTGTTTTGGGAAAAACACCAAGCTTAAGTAGAATGTAAGTGTTCATAGGAGTAAGACGAAAAATATGTACAAAAGCATGCACAAGAAGTACGGAACTTGAGATAAGTTTTATGTACAAGCTATTTAAATGTACAAAAGTAATTCAAAGGGACTGCATAGCTGGAAATGATGTGGCTCGATTAGGACCAATGTTTATGCTGAAATGTTTGAACTGGAAAAATGAAACTGATATTTGTGGTTAAGAAATTCAATGTTGGTATATTTGCACTGATTATCACAATTATTGGTTAGATAAAAAATTAACTAAGACAGGATTTAATTCTTAAAAACATGCACTCATTAAATTTGTTTTGTTTAGATGTCAAAAAAATTCGAATTTTTTTCACTAGCATTCCATCAAATAAAAAATAAAGTATTGTTTTTATAACTGGCCAGCACTTGGCTAGCAACAAACAAATAGTAACACAAAGAGGTTGAATGTTTGAAAATGAAATTCATAGAAGTTTGAACACTATTACTAAATATTGTGTCTATGGCTACAGTATTCCGAAAAGCCCGATAAAATACGCATTGCCGGGGCTTACCGGGGCATGTTTGTGCGGATCGCTCAAAATTCAGCGCATACTTGATGAGTGCGCTACAAGGAGCTGAGATCTATATAGAGAACAGGAGTACGCCTCGCGGCTTCAAATTATGCGTAATGCGAAAAGGGTATCATTTAAGCTATCACCAATTTAATTAGTTTTGTGTTTCTTAAATAATAGGGTTTGTCCTCAACATAGTAGATCTGTCACCAAAATGTAGTCACCAAACAATGCAAAATCAGTTCCACAATAAATCACCTAAAATCCTGAGATATAAGGTCTAGTACCAAATAAATGTTTTTGTATGTATTATAATAGGTGTGTCCTAATAAGGATTTAACCAAACTAATTTAAAGAGATCACCAATAAATCATATTATGTTACTAGAAAATTGCATTAAGTTCAAATAAAAAATTAGGGTTGTCATCATCGTTTCAACCAAAAGATTCTGCTACTTAACTAGACTCCCAAGGTTCTAAATTTCCACTGGTAGTATAAATTATATTTAAATAGAATTTTTAGCAGAGTAGTAAATAAAACAATTAAAGATAAAATAATCAATATTTATTGTTGAAAATAATTACCACTGAACAATCAGCGCTGGTTTAAAATAGCTGGCTTATGGCTAGCAGAATAGTAGATAAAACACTTAATTAAAGTTAAAATAATCAATATTTATTCTTAAAAATAATAACCACTGAACAATCAGCGCTGGTTTAAAATAGCTGGCTTATGGCTAGCAGAATAGTAGATAAAACACTTAATTAAAGTTAAAATAATCAATAGTTAACTACTACCCATCGTTGAGGCCGGATTGGTCAATTTTTAAAGCGCGCCAATTTGTCTCCGCCCCTTTGATAATTTTTTCATTAAAATTATAAATTGATGTATTAAATTGGTAACGAATACTATTAATTTAATATCTGAACGAAATAAAATGTTACTACTGTATTGGTGACAAAATATCAAATAAAAAGGAGTCGCAGTCAGGGATCGATAATCGATTTATTTGGTGACAGATCTACCATTCTGAGCACAGAGCTATTATTTAAGTAACAAAACTATTATTATAAGAACGAAGTTTATATTCATGTAATTCAATATAATTTTATTGGTTATCGATCTCTTATTTTACACATATAGGTATTAACATTAATTTGATAATTCATACCTGGGAACAATTTTTGTTTATCTGAGAACGAAAATATTTCGTGGCGATAGATCTATTTATTAGGTGATACAACTTGATGACAAATATAAATTTTGGTGATAGAAAATATAGTTCCCATGCGAAAAAATCACGTTAAATTCCATTCCCGCGGGAAATTCTAGAAATGCTTTCTTAATGAACGACGGCCTCTGTGGCGCAGCGGTAGTGCGCTTGTCTGTGACACCGGAGCCCCCGGGTTCGAATCCCGGCTAGGGTATGATAAGGAACGAACTTTCTCTGATTGGCCTGAGTCTTGGATTTTTATCTAAGTATATAAGTATTTATTATAAAATATAGTATCGTTGAGTTAGTATCTCGTAACACAAGTCTCGAACTTACTTCGAGGCTAACTCAAAATGTGTAATTTGTCCTGTATATATTTATTTATTATTATTTACTTATAGGCGCGGGAAGAAATTAGCTGTCTCACATTGTTTTTTTTTTCTTTACTAACAAACCAGCAATGAGCAAAAAGTCTCTATTTAATTTTAAGTTCCTTGGCACGGTGGGAACGGCGGTGTGTGGCAGTCACACTCACACCTGAAATGTACCTATCTTGTTACTATAGGCACGTATGGATTTAAAAATAGGTACCTCTTAACTTATAAATAAGCCTCTTTCGCGAAAGGATAGGCAGAGACTACACCATTCCACTTACATAACGAAGACTTAGTAATACCCTAAGTATTAGAAATTTGAAAGTGTGTTTGCTTTCTCATTAGAAATTTTGCATAATTTGTGTATGGATAAAGATATAGATTGAATGCTATGCCATGGATGTCGTAAAAGAAGACTAAGGGAATAGGCTTATAAACTAAGGATTCGTCTTTTAGGCGATGGGCTAGCAACCTGTTACTATTTGAATCTTAATTTTATCATAAACACAGGGCTAACCCTGTCAGTCTTTGCAAGAGTGTTGGCTCTGTCTACCTCGCATAGAATATAGACGTTATTATATGTATGTATGTAGAATACTATTAACACCTAAATTTGAGAATTAGGGCGAGGGTCGAATCCACATTCTGTTCAGAAATTGAACAATTAATATTACACAAGTGCCGTGTGGTTCCGGGCACCATTATCATCAGTCTTTCAAGACTGTTGGCTCTGTCTATCCCGCGAGGGATACAGACGTGATTATATGTATGAATTAGTCAAGATATATCAATATCAAAGTAGAACAACATAACACTAAACACGATAAAAGGTACCACCGATCTATTTGACCAGCCAGAACTTACATATATTTGCCCAAACCCCCCTCCATTTGACCAAAAAGAACCATATTTGCCCAGGAATTCTGACGCTCCCCTATAGCACCCCGCGTTACTGCCGCACGGCCGGTTAAAAAGCCCACGGACCACAGTTAGCTGACCAAACGTGCATCGTTTACTTAGATGACAGTATTATATTTGGATGTGGCTTATAAATGATTTAAGATCACGGTTATACATACATATAATCACGTCTATATCCCTTGCGGGGTAGACAGAGCCAACAGTCTTGAAAATACTTCAGTTCAGGTGTACCTCTAACATATTTAGATATTTACTAGATTTATAGCATGTACTTTCGAGTGTAGGTTTTGAGTCTAAAAATAAATTATAAGTGTCATCACTTAGATACTTATATAAAAAAAATATATAAAATAAGCGAAAAACGTTGATAAGCTTATAATAACGTTATGTTATTGTGCTCTGGAAATTCAGTTATTCAAATCAGTAATCCAAATTTCGTCAAAATGACCCCGTACCTAAGTAATTTTAATCTTTATTTGTTAGAAAAAAAAATCTTTTCTCTTTATAATATAAGTATTGTATGGATATAACAGATTGAAAATGTATAGGTAGGTACTATGTTTTATACAGTATAGATTATGTTTTTATACCGCATCCAAAATCCCACATAACTCTTACAATACAATCGTTCCATCCCTCCTCCAAAATTAGTTTTGTTTCAATATTCAGACCGCGATCGGTTGTTTTTTCGAAACAACGCGCGTTCGTGCGTGCGCGCGACGTACCACAGAGTGTAGAACCAGCGGTACTTACTCTGTGCTTCTTAAAACAAGGACTACCTATGATAATACCTAATAATAAATAATAAATAAATAATCGTTTATTTTTCTCTCAACTTATTAGTAGTAAGTATACATAGTTCTGCTTATGGCAATATTATAAATGCAAAAGTTTGCTTGATCGTTGCCTTTCACGCGTTATGTATTACCTACTTATATAATAAAAAAAATTACGGGACAAATTACACAGATTGAGTTAGCCTCGAAGTTAGTTCGAGACTTGTGTTACGAGATACTAACTCAACGATACTATATTTAATAATAAATACTTATATTGATAAACATCCAAGCCAATCAGAAAAAGATCTTTTCTCATCATGCCCTGGCCGGGATTCGAACCCGGGACCTCCGGTGTCACAGACAAGCGTACTACTACCGCTGCGCCACAGAGGCCGTCAATTGATGAACTATTGTACCAATCTTGAAATTTCGCGTAGCTATATTAAGAGTCTGGAGGACAAAGATTGCCTTCCATCCCCGTTAAAATTGGTCGCGTGGGATTTGCAAAAAATCTGTATTCATTTATAGGTGGCGCAAAGTTGCGGAGGTCAGATGGGAGTCGCTTCGAGTAAAAATCTGACTTACCCAATTTAGGATCTATGGTCAAAGGCTCCTTATAAACTTAATCTCAATTCCATCATAAAACCATAGAGGTAAACGTGGCCTTTCAATCTTTTTAAGAATATTGGCCCTGTCTACCCCGCAAGGCTTATATTAAAATTAGATTTCATGTTGAGACGAGAGGAAAAATTAATGCCTATAAATAAAACATATTTTTTTTCAACAGTAAATATATTTTTAACAAAAAAACAAATAACCAACAAGTGTCATTTAAATAAACGTTTTTCTAAATACATTTACAATTACACTATTTAACTAACAAACTAAGACGTCAAAACATATATACTACATAATAAAACTAAGTGTAATTTTATTACATCTGAACATAGACAATATAAGAATAAAGAGCAAAGAGGTTCGTAAAAAGTATTTTTATATTCTGTGTTTAACACAACCAAAAAGTTACCTTATGTAGATTTCACAATTGTATTTCTAAAACTGATTATTTTTAATCTTAATATCCTCCTTTTGAAAACAATTTAATATTCCACTAGAAAATAAATAAGATACATAAGATACATTAACTATATAACTCTAACACAGCCATAAAATGACTGAAAATTTTATAACCTACAAATATTTTTTGTTACTTCTAAATGAAAGGCACAAATTCACACGAGCATTGACGGTAAAAAAGTTATAGCAGAGAAAATATACTATTTACATAGGACCTGTAATCTTATAACCTTCACACGGCAACATACATAAATACAACGTCTATATCATTCCGGTGAAAACAGAGCCAATAGTCTTGAAAAGGCCACGTTCAGCTAATTGGCTTGATGATAGAATTGAGATTCAAATAGTGACAGGTTGCTAGCCTAAATCGCCTAAAAGAAAAATCTCAAGTTTATAAGCCTATCCCTTAGTGGCCTTTTACGACAGCCATGGGAAAGAGATGGAGTGGTCCTATTCTTTTTTTTATTTTGGTACCGGAAATCAGAAGGCAATCTGCTCATCATCCCCTAAAAACTTTGACTCTGTCAAAGACGCAACGTGTTCTTATGTGAAATAATAGCCTATTTATACTTATTAAGTGACGAAGTAAAAAATTTATAATTTCGAAAAACCAATTACTTACTCACAACATGGTCGATGAAACAACTTAACTATTTAAAACGCCATCATGTAATCAATGCCAAAACACAAACGATAAAACTGTATTTACAATCCTACTCGTATCTGTAACGAACGCCATCTAGTGGTCACAACCTTTTTACTTTTGGGTAGTTTCAGGACAAAGGGTTAGGCAGTCGATAAAACAACTTAACAACGCCATCTACCGGTGACAAACTTTAAGCCTTCCTGTCCTTTAAGGCGCTTTTAAATAGAGAACTCTCCCGCCCTATAAAGTCTATTGGCTGCGTATAAAAATCTTAGTTTACATCCTTTTTCACCCCATTACTTGATCTAAGTAAAATTTTCAGATGTTTCAATATAGGCTACATGTATTTTACAATATTAAAGCAGTCGATAAAACAGTTTTTACAAACCTATCTATAACGCCACCTAGTGCTCACAAGCTTTTTGGTGGTTTCAGGACTGAGGGTTTCAAGACAGTAGAAAAAACATATTACACTAAATTAAGTTCTCTGTAAGACCCAATGGTTGACTGGTAGATAATGCTTCTGGCATTAAGTCCGCCAATTGTGCTATACATTTGTATTTTGTGCAATGAAGTTTAAATAAATAAAATAAATAAATAAATAAATTAAACTATTAATTTTCATATTGGCTACATGTTTTTAACCAAAAGATACGCAATCGATAAACAGACAGTTATTAACACAATTAAATATAACTAATGCTCACAAGCTTTAAACATTCAAGGTTTTAAGTAACACACATACTGGGAACGCCGCGGGTAAGGACAGTCGATAAAACAACTCAACTATTATACAGCGCCATCTACCAGTCACAAACTTTTAGCCTTCCTATCCTTCAAGAGACTTGTAATGAAGAACTCTCCGGCCCTATAAGACGACCTCACTAGTGGTCCACTGGCTGTGTAGAGGAATCCTAGTTCGTTCCCTTTCTCCTCCCATTGTTTGAACTTAGCCGGGGTGACGTATTCGTAAACTTTGAGATGCTTCTTCGTTGGCTGCATGTACTGGCCCAGGGTGAGACAGTCGACGCCTACGTTGCGAAGATCTGACAAAAAAAAAGAGTAGACAAAAATATATTTATACTTAAAATAAATAATCACGTCTTTAGCCCTTGCGGGGTAGACGGAGCCAACAGTCTTAAAAGACTGATAGGCCACGTTCAGCTGTTTGGCTCAATGATAGAATTGGGATTCAAATGGTGACAGGTTGCTAGACAATCACCCAGAAAAAGAATCCCAAGTTTATAAGCATATCCCTTAGTCGCCTTTTACGACATCTATGGGAAAGAAATAAAGTGGTATTACTGGTCTTTTATGTATTGGTGCCGGGAACCACACGGCACTTTTTTTCAAATCAAGCATTATACAATTACCTTTCATTGTCTGTTCGATTTGCTCATCAGTTTCGCCCAAACCCAACATGATAGATGTCTTCGTTATCAGATCGGGGTTAATTTCCTTTGCGGTTTCAAGCACTTTCAGGGTTTGTCGGTAACTGCAACAAATATAGTTAAATAAAGTTTACAATCTATAAAAAAAAACATTAGCGCCATCTATTACAGGTTAGTTCATTCATTCATATAATCACGTCTTATCTATTGGAGTGGCCATGTTCAGCTATTTGGCTTAATGATAGACTTGAGATTCAAATAGTGACAGGTTGCTAGCCCATCGCCTAAAAAAGAATCCCAAGTTTGGACAAATTACACAGATTGAGTTAGCTTCGAAGTAAGTTCGAGACTTGTGTAACGAGATACTAACTCAACGATACTATATTTTATAATAAATACTTATAATAGATAAACATCCATAACCCAGGCCAATCGGAAAAAGTTCGTTTCTCATCATGCCTTGGCCGGGATTCGAACCCGGTGTCACAGACAAGCGTACTGCCGCTGCGCCACAGAGGCCGTCGCCTATATATTTGTAGGGACGCAATGTAAGTGTGACTGTTATGTGTCAGCGATTTTGTATGAGAGCGACGAATGAATGGCGTGTGGTCAGTTACTGCGCACTGGTCCTCACGCGTATACGTAGCTAAACTACGATATATTGAAAATTAATTCATTAATAAACGTTAAATTTAATTATATAGAACAATTTATTATTGAAGATCAGTGGCGGTGCTCCCAGTAGATTAGGACCCTCACACTATAACAAAATAGGCACTCGAGAATATTTTAAATTAAATTTAATTTTTACATATTTAGTAACGTAAAGTACCCAATGTCCGACAGACCACCAATGATCGACACATAAAAAGTAAAATAAAAAAAGGATATACTAATGTTGTGTATTTGAACGTAAACGAAGCATAGGTTATACACAAGGTTCATCCAGCTCTCATTGCAAGTGTCACTTTCTACATTCGGTTATTTTGATAAAAAATGGTGGAGCTTTAAATATCGACCGGCAAAAGTTTTTAACGGAAAGCCAGTTTTATTAGTGAAATCACTAAGGAGGTGAGTAAGGTTTATTGCTCATAACTTTTTTCGGTTTAAAGCTACCATTTGAAAATTTTAGGCTGGGTGCACGATTAATGGACCGTTAAATATTGGGTGTCCATAAATAGAACATGTCGATTACTAGATCTCGATTATTGGAACATGTCGAAAACCGGTTGTCGGTAAATGGATTTCTGCAGTCGAATATTAGGCCAAAAATACCATAAATCTATATTGGTATATCTTGTAAATTTTTATATCACATTCATTTCTACTTTAATATATCATGCAAAATACCCTAAAATTTTACTCAAAACTTCAAAATATGATAAAATAATAAAAATAAAACAAATATTGTAAAAATACTAGAGTTCGTGCGTTAAAGTGTCGATGATTGGGGGTTTTACCGTAGGAGCCTATATATTTATTAGTAGGATTGTGTCGCCTCACCCGGCCCTCGGGTCCCTGACGAAGGGCGTCAGCCTCTCCACCGTCTCCACGTTGTGCGCGAACACGTCCAGCCCGGACAGAGCCACGCGCTCGACATTGGCGCGGCTACCGCGGAAATCGGGCACGAGGCACTCCACTAATATATCTTTGTTTCTGTAATTGTGCATACATACATATATATAGAAATAGAACAGAATATACACACATATATATATATATATTCTATTGTGTGGCGCCCGGCACCAATACAAAAAAGAATAGGACCACTCCATCTCTTTCCCATGGATGTCGTAAAAGGCGACTAAGGGATAGGCTTATAAAATTGCGATTGTCTTTTTTTAGGCGATGGGCTAGCAATTTGTCACTATTTGGATCTCAATTCCATCATCAAGCCGAGTAGCTGAACGTGGCCATTCAGTCTTTTCGGGACGGTTGGCTCTGTCTACCCCGTAAGGGATATAGACGTGACCATTTATGTATATATATATGTTTATTCTACATATATACATATGGCCACGTTTAGCTGTTTGGCTTAATGATAGAATAGTTTGGAACAAACTTCAAAATTGGAAACCAAGGTCACTCAGTTATTGACGTCACATCACTTAAATCTAATTACATTTACTATCGTTTCCAATGCGTATGTGTAGAAGTAGCGGCGGAACAAATTACACTGCAGCATTTCAACCGACGTCAATTTACAAATATAGATCTCTTGAATCTAAATCGTGGACGAATGCACATTGTCTACATTAAAGAAAAACATGAATGAATGTAAAAGTAATGTTATTAGTAAAATTTCTCGCTTTAAGATATAAATACATATTAAAAAAAATGTAAATCAAAGACGCAACATTTAAGTAGAACAAAAAGTAACTTACTGTCTTTTGATTTCCTTTACAGTTTCAGCAATATGCGACGATCCACCGTCTGGTAAATCTATAACAGAAGTATCATAATTGGCCTCTGTGGCGCAGCGGTAGTGCGCTTGTCTGTGTCACCGGAGGTCCCGGGTTCGAATCCCGGCCAGGGCATGATGAGAAACGAACTTTCTCTGATTGGCCTGGGTCTTGGATGTTTATCTATATACGTATTTATTATAAAATATAGTATCGTTGAGTTAGTATCTCGTAACACAAGTTTCGAACTTACTTCCAGGCTAACTCAATCTGTGAAATTTGTCCCGTATATATTTATTTATTTATTAATTTATAATTTTTTTAATATCCAACTGTTTCTAGGAAAGAAGGTGGTTCATGATAAGTTTTAAAGTCTTGATCCTGAGCAACAACCCTCACCTTAAAACTTATCATGAACAACCATTATCCCTGGATAATCGCTACAAGAATGATGATTTAAGGTCGAGTCCCGATTGCATCCTCACAAGTCTGGAGAGCCCAGGGTGCGCCTTTACGACCAATGATCCTGGATCGGGTGAGTCAGATTTTTATACGAAACGACACCGGTGTGACAAGCTTTGCGGGGGGAACCTAACCCATATTGGGTCATGGTTGCACATTCAGTTGCCTGAATGTGCAGGTATTCTTCACAGTGTTTTCCCACGCCGTACGAGCATCGGTTGGCACTCAAACTAATGTACAGAACTTCAGAAGGACCAAAATCAAGGGATAAAGAAGACCTCGTACTAAAGTTGACTTTTCTCATTATTTTATGGGCTAATAAACATTTCACTCATTTTCATTTCATGCTGTCACTAGCCATGTTACTTCACACTCCCATTCTGTGCCGTGTGGTTTTCGGCACTTTAGAATAGAACCATTCCATATCTTTCCCATGGATGTCGTATAAGACGACTAACGGAATGGTCGTGGGCTAGCAACCTGTCACTGTTTGAATCTCAAATCCATCATAAAGCCATACAGCTCGTGGCCCTTCAGTCTTTTCACGATTATTGGCTCTGTCTACCCTGCAAATGACATAAACGTGGCTATATGTATGTGTATACCTGATGGTAAGCAAGACGTGTGGTCTAAGCATATGGCACGCAACTTTGTATAAAACTAAAAAAAAACGTTATCTACGGTAACTTCAAATGCGTATATATCCAAAAAAAAATCATACCATCTCTATCGACAGAAGTCAGCACGATGTACCCCAGTCCCCACTGGTTGATGGCATACGCCGTGTTCTTAGGCTCGTCCGGGTCGAGCGGGGGCGGAGTCCTAGATGTCTTCACGGAGCAGAACATGCACCCCCTGGTGCATGTGTCGCCCATCAACTTAAATTATACAAAAACTTTGTCAGTCTTATTAATAAACATAGACTAACTTCTTCGTTGTTACCTTTTCCCACTTTCTACGCGGGGTCGGCACAGTATGTTATAAATAAATAAATAAATAAATATATACGGGACAAATTACACAGATTGAGTTAGCCTCGAAGTAAGTTCGAGACTTGTGTTACGAGATACTAACTCAACGATACTATATTTTTGCAATAAATACTTATCTATATAGATAAACATCCAAGACCCAGGCCAATCAGAAAAAATTCTTTTCTCATCATGCCCTGACCGGGATTCGAACCCAGGACCTCTGGTGTCACAGACAAGCGTACTACCGCTGCGCCACAGAGGCCATCAGAGAGAAAGAGAGAGATGTTAGTTTTTTCCAATTACTTCTGTCAACTGCCATCTCACTGGTCTGTCTCTCCCTTTCTCCTCATACTATCCTTTACGCCGTCCATCAATCTCTTTTTCGGTCTTCCCCTATTTCTTGAACCTTTCACTTCCATATTTAAGGCTCTTTTAGTAACATGACCTTCCTCTCTTCTTATGATGTGTCCGTACCAACCCAGCTTACTACCATTCATCTTTTCATTTATTGGCGCTACTTTCATATGATAAACATAGACTTAAGAGAGAGTAACTTTACTGCAAGGTGTAAGTTCAGACTAATTAAAATCAGTATTAATAAATGTCCACATTTATTAATACTGATTTTAATTACTCTGAAATATGCTAATCAGACTTTACACTTGGTGTAAAAGTTAAACCTTGACACAACATAGTTTAAAGACGGACTAAGCATAGAGTAGTGGTATTTTTTTAATCCGAACCTGTGTGAAAATGGAAACTTGGTGTGTTTTGAACTAGTTATTACTTGCTGGTTGTTGCTAGCTTGAAATGAAGCCTATGTTAGCCTTCAAGTCTTGAACTAAATCAATCAATCTCCTATTTGGTTTCCTTCCACCCAAAGGTTGACTGGAAGAGATTGCATTAGCAATAAGTCCGCCTTTGTGCCATCCCTATCTGTTTTATGTTGTTTTGTATGTTTTACTCTTATGGTGCAATAAAGAGTTTTATCTATCTATCTAAACTACCTATATCTATATCTCTAAAATAACATTAGAATATCATAAACGGTATTTACCTACACGATACAAAATCTTAAGTATTTAAAGTTATAAAGATTAAAATTAAGTTCACCATAATAGTAGCAGTGGAGGTGCCATGCTTTCCTCCGCTCCAGCACTCCCCGATGTTAGGGCATCTCGCCTCTTCACAAACGGTGCTCAATTTCAAAGTGCGCAACTGTTTCTTAATCTCGCTAAATTTCGACCCTGCACAACAAATTTGTAAAATGTTAGTGGCAGTAAATTTGATAAAAAATAAAATATATAAATAATCAACATCGTATGGTTTCTGACAGAGTAGAATTGGAAATAAGAGAAAACAATACATTTCTTAGGTTCTTTCCCGAATAAGGGATAGGTTTAAAAACTTGGGATTCTTCTTTTAGGCGACGGGCTAGCAACCTGTCACTTTATATGAATCTCAATTCTATCAGGTACCCAAACAGCTAGAGTGGCCTATCAGTATTTTCAAGTCTGTTGGCCCTGTCTACCCCGCAGTGGAAATAGATGTGACTCCATGTATATATGTATGTAACTTGTAAGTACTGAACTATTGCAACAATATAAAGACCTTATAACCCCAGATAATCTCTGTTAAATTAAATTAGTAAACAAATGAACATTAAGGAGATAACATTGTACAAACAGATGGGCAGGCCAATGGCAAATTGGTTAACCTATATTGTGAACTGCAAATGGTCCTGGGTTCAAATCTCGCTTGTATGCAATAAATACTTAAAACAAATTTGTCTATAAATTTCTGCATGCAAAACAATTTACATTGCATGCTGCATAAGTAGGTAATATTAGTTCAATATTATTGGGAGACATTACTATCAAATCGTACTGATTAATATTTTATTTTTATTCAAAACAATTACACCCTATCCTTAACGCAACTACATATTTCACAATTAAACACAATTTAAAAGGGTAAAACTTTAGAAACGTGCTACCGCCAGAGGGGGTTGCGAGTTTGTGGGGGGGATGGTTTGTATGACCCCATGTATTTTTTTCAAATAATCATTTAGCTAACCTGTAGGTATAGTCGTTTTCAACCACGGAGGCAATCTCAGCCGATCCCGTTCACCTTTTTCTCTTTTCAACTTTCCTTCGTAGTCATTCCAATCTTTTGGCCTGTCTTCAGACACAAAATCAGCAAAACCCGGTCCTTCCCGGAGCTTTTCTCTGATCGCATCTAGTTTACTGGTGTGTTTACCACGAGAAATCTGTGATATGCAAGTGTAAATCATACATAAATACATATCATCCCGTCTATAAATATGTACCGTGTAATTTGTACCGCCTATCCTACTACTATTATAAAGGCGAAAGTTTGTATGGATGTTTGTTACTCTTTCACGCAAAAACTACTGAACCGATTACCATGAAATTTGGTATGTAGGTAGCTGAAGACCCAGAATAACACATAGGCTACTTTTTATCCCAGAGTTCACGCGGGATTTATAGGGTTTCCATGCGGACGAAGTCGCGGGCGGCCTCTAGTGAATATATATGGGACAAATTACACAGGTTGTGTTAGCCTCGAAGTAAGTTCGATATAGATATATAGATAAACTTCCAGGACTCCGGCCCATAAGAAAAAGCCAATCTATATATCCCTTATAAGGTTGAAAGAACAGTCTCCGAAAAAGTGTAATCCACCAGAATCGTTATCAAAATAACTTTTGGTATAAACTACGCAATTGATTATTATTTTTCATTTTCACGTACGGACTTTTTACCGACCAACAAGACGTTAGCCAGACGAATCTACAAAATAAATATAATGTAAATTATGAAGAAACTTACGTCAACATTCTTGGGGATGCAAAATTTCAAATTGTTACGGAACATGGTTAGTTATTTATATTTTTGCCCGCCCAATATAAAATGGTGGATTTTTATACAATGATTCACATATTAATTACACTTTAGTAGATAATTTATATCCTGTTTTATTATTTGGAACAAGACCCGAATAAAATCAGTTTTTTTGTAAGTCGCGAATCGCGATGAGCCCTTCCTCCAGCGAATCAAGAATGTCAATGTCAAATAGATATGTCCTATTCCAAAAACTGGCTAAGTATATGTAGTGCCACATGCAATAGAGGTTCCGTAGATAGTGACGGTAATAATAATATTATAAATAGCAACCTACCAATTCTCTCTCAGCCCCCAAAAGCTAGTATTTTTTTACTTACTAGTCTACATTACATGAGATGGTTACTTGGACCTTGTATTTATTTACTAACCGCGAGTTCGTCTGCCACGACCGCCACTTCATCTGCCGTGAAATGAAATCCGTTTACCAAGCATACCTAGATAATACACTAATACTAGGAATAACATAGTTTAAAAGTTTACCCCTTTTATTCTCCCTAGAGAGGTAAGGAGAACTAACATAAAACCCCTATATCAAGAACTATTTATCAATGAAAAAACCTTGCACTACCTCTTTTACCTTATAATTTTTTTTACGGATCCCTAAATAAGTGAAAAAAAGAATAGACTAGAAAACAGCTGACATTTTTTAATTTTGACCATTTCAAGAACTTGTCAAGAATCAAATCTTCCTACAAAGTTGTCAAGTATGTCAAATCGATTGCTCTATAGTCTTTGGCTGCTCGCTTTGACTTTCTTTGCTCGCTATGGTATGGCTTTGTCTCTTCTGTAAACCAGAAATGTCTGTCGAAATAAATTGGATGTAAATATTATATTATATCTGATTAATTAAGAAAATTTGCACGTGAATTAATATTCAAATTAAACAGTTATTGTGTGATTACAATAGTAGTGATAAGTGACGATACACGGACCGTATATTTTAAAGCATCTGTGATCGTATCATAACCAATATTTGGGAATGTTAAAAACAGTGTGCTTTATAACAAGATAAGGGCTGTAGATTCCCATCTAGTCGATAAAATGGATGAGGCTGTCACCCATTATATCAATTCACATCATTCTGGCGAGGTAAGAAATAATTGTACTCTGAAAAGGATTTCTTTTCGTCGTCGTGTTTTATTATTTTGTGACGTAAACATGCATAATTTCCGCAGATAAATTTGATAATTTTTTTTATTTAAATGTTAACTACTCGTCTGGTATAAAAAAATAAATAAATTGGTACTTGTCATCTAACAATTTGGAGGAGTTTCCATAATATACCTACTTAATTAAGAACTTTTTTTAGCCTGTTCAAGTGGATACAAATGGGCTTCCTATCAATGTCCAAGACGACGGCGGGGGGAGAGTGGTCACAGTTATGCATTCCCAGGCGTTTTCATCACAAATGTGCAGGTACTGATGATAAGTCATACTTTAACTTCAAAATGTACATATTGTTAGCTTAGAAATGGTACCTCAAGTCATCTTACATTGCTGACAAGATCCTGCTATTCACTTGAGAGAAAGATGTTGCCTGGTACTGTTGTTATTGAATAATAATCCTTCATAAAGAAAGCTTTGTGCCATGTGGTTCTTGGCACCAAAAAAAAAAAAGAATCAAAGCCCTACGCAATGCGCACAGTAACTAGTATATGTATAATTTAGGAATGTACAAGGAAAAACTGTTGATAAATCTGTATCAGATGTGCTATCCCACAATCACCCATGCCTCTACCAACTGTCTGGTTGTTTGAGCTGAATCATGGGAGGAGTGCTTTGGTCTCATGTTGCTTTTAACAGCACACCTTTTCTCGACTCCCTACAAAATGTTAATAGTGCCTTATAGTTCTGCGTTACTCACCTACCTACCCCTACTCTAGGGGCTGAATGGTTGACCTGATCTGTTTACCTTTAGATTGCCAAATTTTGTGTTTGACAATAATCTTAAATACCATAGCTGTATGTGATTTTAATTTCAGGCAGGTGACAGTGAATGAGTCAGTGGGGGAAGGACAATGGGGTGAAGAACTGTTGGACACTGACGGCCGGCTAGCCGCGCTGGTCGCCCATCTATCCAGGGCTTCGCACCATCCGTCTTCACACCATAAGGTAAATCCATATTGTGAATACTGATACATCAAAATTACAAACACTTTTGTCTATGAACCATAAGTTGTAATTTAAATAAGAAATAAAACACCTTGAAAAGTAATCATGTCTCTTTTTTATTTACAGTAAAAATATTGTAATTTCTTTAGCACATTTCCTATTTATAGGTCTTAGATAATAAGAGATAAAGATTTGTATGTATGAGTCAGATAAATGCCAGCCTATTGATATAAAAGAAGAATCCCAAATTTATTTGCATCTTCTCTCCATCGACTTTTACAGTCTGCTTGGGAATATAGCTGTAAATGTATAACTAGAGGCCGCCCGCGACTTCGTCCGCGTGGAATAAATCCCGCGGGAACTCTGGGATAAAAAGTAGCCTATATGTTATTCTAGGTGTTCAGCTACCCACATACAAATTTCATCGTAATTGGTTTAGTAGTTTTTGCGTGAAAGAGTAACATACATCTATACTGACATCCTGACATACTCATAAACTTTCGCATTTATAATATTATTAGTAGTATTATATGGCTGATTTTTGAAACAGTTAAATTACATTTGACCAAATTAATATGTAAGTCTTTTGTAATTGATTTTTTACTTGGCTTTTTAATTTATAGGTGTTTATCTATTTTTTTTAAGATGCCTATGGTGAGAGACATGGATACCTCAGTGATTCTGGATACACCTTTGAGGATCTTCAATGGTCAAGCATTGGTAAGTGCAACAATCATACCTTGTTTCATTTGTACTGTTTTTGACAGCTCTTTCCTATAAATATCGTAAACGGCGACTCAGGGATAGACCAATGAAGCTTTGCAGGTGATGGGTAACCTGTCACTATTTGAATCTGAATTCCATCATTTTGCCATATAGCTGAATGTGGCCTTACACCCTTTTATAGCAAGGTGGATATGTCTATTCCTTTAGTTGCCTTTTTCGATATCCATAGATAAGGGCCATCCCTTAGGTGTCATATTCTAATTCGTATTGATATAATAAGTTCTTCATTCATTCATGTTTTTTAATGTACACAATGTGCATTCGTCCACGATTTAGATTTAAGAGATCTTTATTTGTAAATTGACGTCCGATGAAAATGCTGCAGTGTAGTTTGTTCCGCCGCTTCTTCTACACATGCGCTTTGGAAGCGGTAGTAGTTATAATTAGATTTAAGTGATGTGACGTCAATAAGTGATACGTTGTGTTCAATTTTGAAAATAAATCTATTCTATTCTAATAAAATACCGAAAACCGTACAACATAACCAACACATTTCATAATGTAAAAAAACTTACAGGATGGCCAAGAAAATATAATAGTGGAAGTGCCTCAGTTGTCCCCACTACCCTCCCTGCAAGATATGAAGAGATGCCAAGGGACTGACTGGTTCAACAACAAGACCAAGGGTATCCTCAAGGTTGGTTGAAAGATCCTTAACTAAATTACTAGCTATTGCATGGGATTATTTGTCGCAAAAAAAAATTAAATTCTATTTCCCATGGATGTCATAAAAGCCGACTTAGGGAATGACTAATTAAAAAATATTATAAACGCCTTTCAGCTTTTTCAAGACTGTTCGCTCTGTCTACCCCGCAAGGGATATAGAAGTGATTATATGTATGTATGTACAACTTGTATTATGGCTATTTATAAACTGATTGTTCATTGATTTAATGGTGTCTCGCTTCATACTGATTCATGAATTTTTATTTCATTTAATATTTCAAACCAATGCTGTAATGTGATCTACGGCACTAGCATGGCACGCGCGATAAACTATCCTGTCCCGTTTTACTTCATAATAGAAAGCGAAATAGCTATAGTTTATCGCGCGATAAAAACGGTTTATTTCCACTGAGAAATTTCAGTCAGGTTTAAGAACTGTTGAACTTCCATACAGGATAACACACCAATCCTGACAGACCCAGACACGCCCGTGCTAGATATGGGCGCGAGCGCATCTCCGGCACAGAACAAACAGAGCAAGAAGAGTCTACCACATAAGAAGAGAATATCGAGGAAACTGAAGAGGAACAACGGTGGAAGCACTCCGCAGCAGGTAGATTTTATAAATAACCTGCGCATATAGTTAAAACTTTCGAGATGGGGCCAAAGACGAACACTGTCATAATGGCCCCACGTTGGGCGCCACTGCAACTGAGAACTGTGGCGACATCTATAAACATCACACGCCATTAACCAATCACAACGAAGCGTGCTATGCCATCAGCCACTAGAGAAAAATATTTTATAATCGCGCTATCAAAATCGTGTGGCTCCCGGCACCAATACAAAAAAGAATAGGACCACTCCAAATCTTTCCCATGGATGTCGTAAAAGGCGAATAAGGGATAGGCTTACAAACCTGGGGTTTTTTTTTTAGGCGATGGGCTAGCAACCTGTCACTAGTTGAATCTCAATTCTATAGTTAAGCCAAATAGCTGTACGTGGCCATTCAGTCTTTTCAAGACTGTTGGCTCTGTCTACCCCGCAAGGGATATAGACTTGACCATATGTATGTATGTATGTATGTATCAAAATTTTCACCGATTGGAGCATAAATATAAACTCCGACTCAACGTGTGTCGTGCGATTCCCGAAGATTCCGAAGATATCCCTTTGGTAGCGGTCGAGCCTGAGATTTCTCTTCCGGTACAACGCAAAAAATGGCAAAGAAATTTTAAACAATAAACAACAAAGTTTCTGAAATAATTTACATTGAATCTTGATGTATTTTAATGTAAGAATTACAAATGCCTGTGACGATCCAAACATGTTTTTCCAGGACATAGTTGTAATAAACTGCGCAGAGGAGGTCCCGCAGGAAGAAATTCTCCCGGACAACTTTGTGACCGTACAACATCAGGAACACATGCAAGTGACAAACGAGACGCATCATATAGCTCACGAGGTAAGTACTCTGCACGACCTGATAATATATAATTATTCGAAAAGTGTAATGTTTTAATTAAGGACGTCCTGGTAAAGGGTCAGGTCAAAAGTACCCGAAACCGCCGAACTTGCATGAAGAGAGTTATGAATGTGGATGAAGCGAGGGAAATATGCAGAGATCGTGGCAAGTGGAAAGAGGTAGTCTCTGCCTACCCTTCCGGGAAAGAGGCGTGGTTTTATGTATGTATGTAATGTTTTTGACCATGTATATGTATGTGATACAAATCATACCATTGTATAACTTTAGTAAAAAGAAAAACTGCCTCCAATCGATTACCTCCTTTTTTAAAGTCGCTGATTTTAAAACCTCCTTAGTGTTACAAACAATTTTCTGAAAACAGCATCAAAATCGGTTCAGTGAAACGCTAGATAATCGCGGACAAACAAACATACATATCTACATCAATAATAACAAGTCAAAGTAAGATCCACCTTTATTTTGAAGGCGGTTATTAACAGCAATAAAAGCTATATTGTTTGCTGGTTGGCTGGAAGAGATCCCATCATGGGATAAGTCCGCCATTGCAGGTGAATTATTTCTTTTATAACTATGTACTATATCTTGAAACCTTGTAAATTTCTGTGCAATAAAGATATTACAAACAAACAGACACATTTTATGGATATTGATTTATTAGATTTTGCTCGCACATGCCAATGATAAAAGGAAATAAAAGTGATCCTATTTTACTTTTCTGTGGACCACAAGACATAATCTTGGGCTTAAATATTTAAAATGTCCAGTGGTAGGTACTATTTGTTTTCAACAGACTTCAAAAAGCAGGTTTCTCAATTCTTTGTTATTCTCTTTTTACAGATGAGGGCGATATTCATATGTCAACTGTGCGGTGATTTCTACGGCGATGATCAAATGCGTTTCTACCAGCACCTGAAGCAGCATTATGAGCCTCACTCCACCATCATTATAGAGAACCCCGTGCCAGACCTAGGGATCGATAAGGTAACACAATGGCGACATCTATGACGTCACACGTCTTCAACCAATCACAGCGCGGCGTGCTACGCCATCAGCCAATAGCGGCGAGTATGCTGAAGCGCGCAAGCAAAGTATCCACGGATTTAAGGGTTATTTATTGAAACTGTATTCAGGTAATATGTACAACAGATGGATTAAATGTTATAAGACATTCTCTGCCAATCAATCAAGGTTCGATTTATAAGGATTGATATATATATATTATATTATTATATGAAATTTTCAAATTTTTATTGTCATTTTAATGCGGATTTGTACTCTTTTACTGATTCCGACATTTTGAAGCTCATTGATTCAAAGTCTATCTGTATATATAGCAGTGCCCGCGGCTTCGTCCGCATGAAATAGTTATATTGGGCATCATTGAAGCCCTCAAGGTTGAATAATTTTCCCCGTTTTTTTTTTCACATTTTCCATTTTTTTTTCGCTCCTTATAGTTACAGCGTGATGATAAATAGCCTAAAGCCTTTCTCGATAAATGGTCTATTAAATGCAAAAATAATTTTTCAATTCGAACCAGTAGTTCTTGAGATTAGCGCGTTCAAACAAAAAAAAAACTCTTCAGCTTTATAATATTATTAGTTGGGATTAGTATAGATTATATTAACCAGTTTCCTTTACAGATGACAAATACCTGCATAGTGGATAACGTGGCGACTCTACCCGACTCGATTGTGGAGCTGTCACTAGAGAATACAGTGCCCAAAACTATGTACCAGCCCATAGACAAACATATATTGTACACGTCGAGCGATAAATCGATGAACTACTCGAGCAATAAGTTGCAATACTCTGTGGCTAGCATAGACAAGGAAGGGAATGGAGAACAGGTAATTTTTAATATTTTGTCATTTTGTTTTTATTAGTGAACTTGTGATTCCTCTTATAAGCGATGGGCTAGCAATCTGTATTGGCATTTTTTAATTAACTGGCAATATGTAGTCTCTGCCTTTCCCTCAAGGAACAAGGCGTAATTGGATAAAAAGTAGCCTATATGTTATTCTGGGTCTTGAGCTACCTACATACCAAATTTCATAGTAATCGTTTCAGTAGTTTTTGCGTGAAAGAGTAACAAACATCCGTACTGACATCCTGACATAAGTACTCACAAACTTTCGCATTTATAATATTAGTAGAATTTCCTAGCTTGAACATTATCAATCACATGATAGTATAAGATACCGGCTAGCTAGCTTGCATGAAGAGAGTTATGAATGTGGATGAAGCGAAGGAAATATGCAGAGATCGTGGCAAGTGGAAAGAGGTAGTCTCTGCCTACCCCTCCGGGAAAGAGGCGTGATTTTATGGTATGTATGTATGTATTGTGTTCACAGGACAAGACTGATTTGTACGACACCCTGGACAAGTTGGACATGCAATACAAATGTCACAAGCCCGCCAAGAAACATCACAGGTCGTGTGACACTCATGTCAAGGACAACGGAGTTAATAAGGTAGGATTTTTTGTTTGTAACATATTTCGATGACTTAACAGCAATACATACATACATACATATAATCACGTCTATTTCCCTTGCGGGGGTGACAGAGCCAAAAGTCTTGAAAAGACCGATATGCCACGTTCAGCTGTTTGGCTTAATGATAGAATTGAGATTCAAATAGTGATAGGTTGCTAGCTCATCGCCTAAAAGAAGAATTCCAATTTTATTAGCCTATCCCTTAGTCGCCTTTTACGAGATCCATGGGAACAAGATGGTGTGGTCCGATTTTTTTTCATTGGTGCCGGCAGCCATACGGCTCATGCAATGTTACAATCATTAGCTTATAAAATAAACATTATGTGCATTGTTTTGGTATGATTAATAGATTGACAGAAAACGTATGTTTGTTTATTTATTTATTCATTCATTTATCAAATTTATCCATTGATCCAAGTAGTTTTCACTAAAACACACACACAACAAACACTTTCCTGTAAACTGTGAATAGAATTCATAGAGCACCAAACTTTTTTGAAATCAGTTAAAGTAGTTAAACGCGTGGCATTTTTACAGAGAAAACATATCAAAAAAAAAAAAAAAAAACTTACTAACTAATTGACTTAATTTTTTTTTAATCCCCAGCTGGACGACATGGGCGAGTTCAGCGAGCCGGAGGACCTGATGGCCGGCATCCACGTGGCGGTGGACGAGGCCGAGCCGGCCGAGGGCAGCCTGCTGCCGCACCTCACCGTGGACAGCGGCCACGTGCACCAGGACCACGTCCGGCACTGGTGCGTGTTATCTCTCGAGGGGTGGACAGAGAGACAGGCTGGAAGAGATTCAAAATTCAAAATTTTTATTCATTATTTTTGACAAAAGTGCCCGAAACCGCCGAGCTTGCATGAAGAGAGTTATGAATGTGGATGAAGCAAAGAAAGTATGCAGGGATCGTGGCAAGTGGAAAGAGGTAGTCTCTGCCTACCCCTCCGGGAAAGAGGCGTGAGTTTATGTATGTTATTCATTATTATAGGATACTATATATCGCTTAATAATTGTCGTATGGTTTAACAACATGATGATGATGATGAGAGTGAATGGCCACGTTCGCAGTGCTGCGTGCGTCCTCGCGAGGGGTGGGCAGAGACAGCAGGCTGGAAGAGAGTGAATGGCCACGTTCAGCTGTTTGGCTTAATGGAACTGAGATTCATATAGTGACAGGTTGCTAGCCCATCGACTTGAAAAAGAATCCCAAGTTTGTTAGCTTATCCCTTAGTCGCCTTTTACGACATCCATGGGAAAGAGATGGAGTGGCCCTATTCTTTTTTGTATTGGTGCCGGGAACCACACGGCACAGGCAGTGGGTGTATCTATATACCTATATTTATAGTTCGGGAATGATTCCACGCGGACGAAGTCGCGGGCGGCCTCTTATAGGTATTATATAAAATTGTCATGTCACAATGTTCGTTCCCGTACTCCTCCGATACGGCTTGACCGATTCTCATGAAATTTTGTAAACATATTGTGTAGGTCTCAGAATCGGCCAACATCTATTTTTCATGCCCCTTAGTTGTAAGGGTTGTCCAACCTTAACATTTTTTTTTTTACTAGAAAACTTAAAAATTATTTTTATGCCAAAACAACGTTTGCCGGGACAGCTAGTATAATATATTTTTCACATATAAAAATATACTATACACGAGCAATAAGTAAAGCAATATCGGCTCTGTCTACCCCGCAAGGGGTATATAGACGTGATTGTATGTTCATGTTTGTTTTAAAAAATTAGCGTTTTGAATGTGGATGAAGCGAAAAAAGTGTGCAGGGATCGCGGCAAGTGGATAGATGTGGTCTCCGATTGTGATTTATGTATACATATATGTATGTGACATGCATACATATTGTCACGTCTATATCCCTTGCGGGGTAGACAGAGGCTAACATATACGATATTATCACACAGGTACTTGCGTTCCGGCGCGGCGGCCAACTGCCCCGCGTGTGTGGCGCCACAGGACTACACTCAGGAACATACGCCTAGGCAGCTCAAAGGTATATGACCACGTTTCTAAAATGAATGATAAAATATCTATGCTAGTAATATTATAAAGCTGAAGAGTTTGTTTGTTTGAACGCGCTAATCTTAGGAACTACTACTGGTTCGAATTGAAAAATTATTTTTGCGTTGAATAGACCATTTATCGAGGAAGGCTTTAGGCTATATAACATCACGCTGCAACTGTTAGAAAGCGTAGAAGTAATGGAATATGTGAAAATACGGGGAAAATTAATTCATCCTTGAGGGCTTCAATGATCCCCAAAACAACTATTTCACGCGGACGAAGTCGCGGGCACAGCTAGTTAAGTATAGTCGTAAAGTTAGTTTATTCACTACAGAAGACAGATGTATTTCCCCTTCTATCGGGGAGAGGAGAGAAATAATCAAATTTAAAGTACTATATTATGAAAATATTTGACAATAAAAATATTTTTTGACATCTTTTTTTCTAACTAAATAAACCATGGTAACTGTTGCTATGTACATAAAGAAGCTCTCCTACAAATAAATAAATATTAGTAAGAAGAATGTCCGTATGGACCTCTCATTTGCACGCTATCGCCGTCTTTGTTTACCACACACGGCGGTAAAAAAATGAACAGCCGTTGTTTTGTTTTGTAAAATTTTTGTTTCGCGTGGTGATTACGGTTAAGAGGGAGTTTTTTTTTTTTCAAAATTCTACTTTTTTATCGCCTAATATTGTTTTATTTTAATATAAGCAATGTACAGAAAATTGTTTTTTTTTTAATTTTTGCAATACATTTAAATCCATTTCTTATTAAGTGATATATAGAAATGAGTCTTTCCGTTTGATTTTGTTCTCATCTGTGAATCTAGTGTATAGCCAATTGAAAATTGACAAATTTTTGCTTATAATATATTTCCATTGCAGAGGAAATGTTCCACCGCATGTTAGAAGTAGAAGTTCCGGCGCCAGACACAGAATATGCGCACACCATCATCCCGGAGCAGCCGCCGCCCGCGCGCGCACAGCCGCACGCCGCACAGGCCGCGCACGCTGCGCAGGCGCAGGCGCAGGATGCGCAGAACGCGCAGGCTATACAGATACACTCGGTGCATTCTCTGAATACAAGCGAGGGGCAAGCGGATGGCGAAATATCTGAAGAAGTTGATAAGGTATCATCACTATCCTACTAATATTGTAAATGCGAAAGTTTTGTGAGTATGTCAGGATGTCAGTGTGGATGTTTGTTACTTTTTCTACTACTACTGAACCGATTACGATGAAATTTGGTATGTAGGTAGCTGAAGACCCAGAATAACTAATAGGCTTCTTTTTATTTCGGAGTTCCCGCAGGAATGATTTCACGCGGACGAAGTCGCGGACGGTCTCTAGTATAGTATAATAGCAAGCAAAGTTTGAAGGTTTATCGTATGAATACTACCCGTGTGAAACCTGGGCGGGTCAATAGTTATTCTACAAAATGTAAATTTTTTTAATCATTAACATCTTTTGAACTTGAGTTTGATTGAACATGGGAGATTTTGAAATAAAAACATAAGTCGTTTTGAGTTTCCAAAAAACTTATTTAAAATAATCTGTATGCTCCACGAAAAAATCGAATTTGATGTGGATTACAGTTTTACGGCAGTGGTTCTTAAAAATCTATTCTCAATCAGTGTAATAATTATTTCTTTCCTTTTATAGTCTTATTTTGTATATGTTTTTTCAACAGAAACCCGAGCTTACTAAAAGTAAGAAAGACCCTAAACGCTTCGAGTGTTCGAAGTGCGGCCGCGTTCTCAAACACAGGAACAGCCTCCTCTACCACATGCTGTCTCACTCGGGGAAACAGCAGGCGTGCCGAGATTGCGGCAAGCAGTTCTACACTGTGTCCGCTCTGAAGGTAAAAAAAATTATATACATACATATGGTCACGTCTATATCTCTTGAGGGGTAGACAGAGCCAACAGTCTTTAAAAGACTGATAGGCCACGTTCAGCTATTTGGCTTAATGATAGAATTGAGATTCAAATAGTGACAGGTTGCTGGCCCATCGCCTAAAAATAAGAATCCCAAGTTTGTAAGCCTATCCCTTAGTCGCCTTTTACGACATCCATGGGAAAGAGATGGAGAGGTTCTATTCTTTTTTCTATTGGTGCCGGGAACCGCACGATAAATTTGTATGTAGGTATGTATTATTTAAAATGTTTTTTTTTTTTCAGACACACCGGCGCGTGCACAACGACGATCGTCCGTACAAGTGCGATCAATGCTCCCGCGCATTCAGACAATGGAGCGTTTTGAAATATCACAAGAGTTCCATACATTCCAAACAGGTATGTTCGAGATAAGAGGTAGACCTTTCAGGATTAGCATAAGTAACTTTTTTACATACATACAATAGGGATGTGGACTATTTTTGGGAAAGTGTTTAAAACCATGCATAAGTACCAAATATAACCCAAACTATTTATTATTATTTTTTTATTTCAAGTAATTCCTTTAAAATAATTTATTTAAAATTCCATTTAAAATATCGCGCCAAAACGCGGATACCTGTCAAACGGCCGCTGTGACGTCACGCGTTATAAAATATTGTCGAAGTTGTATGTATGTAATAGTTATTTCGTAGTTGTGTGATAATAATATGAATTCAAAATTTTATAAATATTGTGCGGTGCCGCAGTGTAAAAGTACAACTATTAAAACACTTGAAAACTGTTTATTCACGTTCCACGTACAAAAACGATGCGGAAAAAGTGGCTTCAATTAGCCCGTCGGGATCCGGCACTTCTATCTACACAAAGTAAAATGTATTTCTGTGAGGATCATTTTGATGTAAGTTTGATAATATTTGTTACATTTACTTGTACATATTAAAATATTTTTTCTCTTCAAGTTTTCAAAGACGAAAACTCGAATTTTTAGGTTAGAAATAATGTAAACAATGTTTCGTTCTTTCATTATAGTTGGCTAATGATATGGCAAAATCATATTATTTCGTTTTTACCTTATAATTTAAAAATACCTACTATTGCTATAATAATGTATCTTGAGTATATTTCTTACATGGATGTCTTCACATTTCTAAATTCAGCAGAGCAGAATTTACTATTTGTTGCGAAGAAATTAGCCACCGTAAAGCAATCAATTCTTGGCAAATTTGAACTATCTGCCTTAATATATCCACTTTCCATTATGGGAAAGCCTTTAAAAATTTATTCAAAAAGATAATTGGACGGAAATCACGGTAATAATATGATCCAAATATCAACAAACACCATAATACTTGACAACGAAAATTCTTGTATTGCAACGCGTGACATCACGCGTTTTGATTGGTGTTCATTGTCACGTGACTTGAGGGTGAAATATTTTATTACATTTTATTAAATAAAAAAATAATCCCTTGTTTATTGAGGAAAATATTGTGTTTTTTATTATTTTTACTATAGAAACTACCTTTTCGTGGTAAAATTTTATACTTATTTGAGTACAGTCCACATCCCTATTATGGTCTATTTTCTTCAACAGAAACTGTTCAAATGTGAATTTTGCAACAAGGAGTTCGCCCGCAAGTACTCGCTCAATCTGCATCGCCGGATCCACACGGGCGAGTACAATTACAAGTGCGAGTTGTGCAACAAGAGTTTCAGAGCTTCGTCCTACAGACTGACACACATGAGGACTCACACTGGTAAGTTCATTATAGTTTTTTTTTTTTGATGTAGACAATGTGCATTCGTCCAAGATTTAGATTTAAGAGATTTATTTTTGTAAATTGACGTTCGGTGAAAATGCTCCAGTGTTGTTTGTTCCGCCGCTTCTTCTACACGTGCGCTTGGAAGTGGTAGTAGTTATAGTAGATTTAAGTGATGTGACGTCAATAAGTGTTACCTTGTATCCAATTTTGAGAACAAATCTATTCTAAGCTTTAGAGGAATAGCAATTTCAGTTTGTTTGGGAAGATCTTCCGATGAACTAGATGGTTCCAATGTATATAAATAATGCTGTTCAGTTTGTTAAACCTATCACTATGTAGGCAACCTTCTTTGCGTATGACATAGCAACGGTTGTCACGGCTTGTTTAGTTAGGAAAAAAATATCAGAAATATTTTCATTTTATTTCCATGAGATATAGTGACTTATTTTGATTATTTCTCTCCTCTTCTCTCCTTCTGTCTTCTGTAGTGAATAATTAACTTTGCGATTAAACTTCCCACAATTATAAAACTCAATTTCTTCTCAGGCATCAAACCGTATAAGTGCGAGGAGTGCGGGAAATGTTTCCGCGCCACTAGCGACCTCCGGCGGCACATCAAAACGCACGAGAAAATGCGCAACCGTCTCGAGGAGAAAAACAAACCGAAACCCAAAGAGAAAAAGGGTAAAACCGGCAAAGAAGTGAAACTGGAGCCCAGTGACGTAGAAGTTGCAAAGGAGAAGAATGATAACGGCCAACCTGAAGCGAAACATGAAAAGGTTAAATCTTACGCAGCGGCGTCGACGACGTCCAAACTCGTTATACCAAAAAACGTGGAGAAAATCAAGATGGCGAAGAAAATACACAAAAAAGATGGCGCGCCCAACGTCACCGTTTTGAACAGAGCCGATAGCAGTCACAAAATGGCTGTAGAGTGCGCTAATGACGTTGAAGTGTTCGATACTAGGCAAGCGAATGCTGAATATAAATTCAAAGATGTTTACAGCGATCATTCTGAATTCAAAGATGAACATGTAACAGTTCCTTATAAAGCTAATAATTCACAATATAAAGATGATGTGAACACTTCCGAAGAAAGAGATTTCGCCACCTTAAGACCGATATTCAGAAGTAACGACCCTATGGATGTTTCTGTTGTAGAAAAAGTTGTTAGAACAGAAAATACAGATGGTAAGATGCAAGTTTTCACACACGTGGAAAAG
Source organism: Amyelois transitella (assembly GCF_032362555.1). NCBI lineage: Eukaryota > Metazoa > Arthropoda > Insecta > Lepidoptera > Pyralidae > Amyelois > Amyelois transitella. The sequence goes on from NC_083509.1 coordinate 12,269,142, forward strand.
AGTAAGGAATATAGCGGTCCATTGGGTGCGAGCAGGACGGAAACAATGACGAACGGCGAAGAGAATTTGTTTTTGGAGAGATTGACTGCCTTATACAATATACCCGCCATATGAAAATAGTTCCGGAGAAATATTACTGGCGAACAGTAATATTTTCAGCTTTAAAAACATTAGGGAAATGTGTATAATAAATAAGTAGTGAATTAAGTATGTATGTAAGTTTTTATATTTATTTTTATTAGGCGTTTTACGGGAAATAAGTATAAAAAAAATAAATATGTAGGGAATTTTCACTGAAAATGTTGCTTTTAATTGAGGGATACTAACTCAACGTTACTCGATTTAATAATTAATCCATGTACATGTGTAAATATGAGCAACTGTTTTAATTTACTTTTCGATTTCTAAATAAAATATTTACGTGTATTTTTACCCGATAACGGCGAATCAAAAAAGGGTTATTACCGTAATTTTTTCAAGCGTATATAGTATAATATATTTATGGGCTGGTATTTCTATACAATGAGGCCTGTTATTTGTTATAAAACGAGTTATACTTACAAAAAATCAACTTTTTTTTAAATATTGAAATTATTTTTTTCATTTCCATAATATAGTCGTATTATCAAGCGTTTCTCATAGTTTCTCGCTTTTAGGAGACTGAGATTATTTCATAGTTGAGTTTCTCAAACCTCGCTAAATAAAGTTTTAGTTAAAAATCTGTCATAACACAATGTCGACATTTCCTTAGGTTGTCTGAACCAAAGCCGTCTTGTTATTTTTTTTCTTTTTTAACATTTTTAACAATTAACAACAAATTGTCAACAACAAATAACAATCACAAAATCTTTTCAATTGAGTTTGAGCTTGGAAGACCAAACGTAGAAATTAATTAGATTTTTTGTGGTGCAGAATAATTTCTATTATATGTTAATAATTACGCACAGTTTGCTATGGTAATTTAAGCAGTTTTGTTATAGGTAAAATGCAAATTTTTTATTTGGGAAAAAAATAAATTATTTTCATATAATGTTGATTGATTGCGATATTATGCTATCACAATTATCAGCCATCATTGGTAAACATACAACCTTGCTATCGATGGTAATAGAATTGCAAATGTGTTGAATTTTCTTTGTATTTTTTTTTCTTCATGAACCCAGTTCGTATTTAAAATTCACTCATTGCACCTACTTACTATCGGCCGCTTGTTGTTCTTTTGATTCGAGAAGTTGCATAATAATTGTACCAAAATAAAGTAGTTAATTTTATATAAAAAAAAAAAGAAAATAATTAAAAAAATCTTTTACTTACTACCTCATTTGTGGTATGTGATTATAAAAACATGGATCGATAATTTTATTTTTAGTTACGATTCTCATCGAAAGTGTATAGTTGTAATATCATTTCTCACTCTTTTCTCGTAGTGAGAAATGATGACGACATATCTCCTTATATAATCTTAATAATATAAAACCATTAAGATGCCCGGTTAAAATGCGTTATGCGCATAAAGGCACAGGTTTGAATCCCACGTGGGCCATGTACCAATGTCTGTTTTCGAATTTATGTACATTAGTTTGAATACTAATCCGATGCTCTTACGGTGAGGGAAGACATCGTATAGAAACCTATACATTCAGAACTGGATGTGTAACCATGATTGATCCAATACGGGTTGGGTTTACCTGCAAAGATTGCGGAGTTCAGTTCGAAGTCGTTTCGTGTAAAAACCTGACTCACCCTATCCAGGATCCATGGTCACAGTCATCAACAAATTGTTTGTTTAATATTCGTTTCTTAAGTTGTTTTCGGGACAACAACAATAAAACATCTACCATCGAAGAATAATATGACACTATATTACTGTTATAAATTTTTAATTAACTTATATACATATGGTATTTAGCTATTGTTGGTTTACCAAATAAAAAAAACTTTGTCGTCGCAATGGTAATAATAAGTCCAACATCAGTCCACCATCAACCATAACGATTGAATTTCAATTATTGGGTTTCATTTGATATGTCGACAAATGCGCAGATAACAGCATAGTTGTAAGCGATGACATTATTTACAATTAAGTACAGTACTACCACTTTAATAAGTTACACCGATGTACCTGCGCAGAAATCAATTTTTGTCATGGCGCGAAAATATATGCGCCATTTGAACGCGGGATCAAAACCGTTCGCTATTGGCTAATTGCGTACGCACCATGTCTGGAGTTCGCAGGACCACACCGTCGCGGCGTCGCGGTAGTCGGTAATGAGCGAGATACACGAATCCTGTTGTTTTGGGATCTAAAATCCTATGTAGTAGAAATAAGTTCGTTATTTCACTAATGTTAGGTACCGTAAAATGGGGGTACTTTGATCGATTTTGAAATTCAAATGACCATATTTTCTCAAAAATAGTCATACCGAACACGAAAAAAAAATGAGCATATCGGTTTTTTATTTCCTATTAATGGTGTATAGTAAAAAAAAAAATATAGCTCATTTTTCTAAAATAAAAAATCTAATTCACCTGATCAACTTTAAACCGTTTTTGGGGCTTCTTTGATCACCCTATACTTTATAACTGGATTCGAAAGTAAACCCATAGCTAACAACAATAAAAAATAAACCAGAAGTATCTTCTAAAACAATTTTATTTTATAGAAAACACCGGCACGATGCAAACAATATGGACGCCATTTGCTTTTCGCACTATCAATTCTGCCAACCTAATAAAAAAATCCTGTCGGGTGCTTTCAGAAACCGATATATTTAAGTTTTATTTTAATTTGAAGTTGTTATCAATGTAACCCCGTAATGTCAAAGTAACCCCATTTTACGGTATCATTCGGCCAGATTCGGCGGTCGGTTGTACTATTCTGCGCCGTCGAACAATACCGATGTAACTTATAAAAGTGGTAAACCTGTAGATACTCTAAGGTTGCAAGATCAAGACAACACATCATTCCCAGTTTCAAATTAAATTTGTCATTTCTATCGTTTTATATTTTCCAATCTCTGTGACTTCTAGCGACTTCTTAAAATGCAACTCATGGTAGCGATATTGTATTTACTTGTAATTATAGTTTGGTACTGTTTTGTAAATAATGGTGATAAATTGTTAATATTTATAATTTATATTAACGATCAAATAAACTACTTAAAAATAATGAGTTTGTTATTTTAGTACCTATCTTTCTGCATCTGCCGAATTTCATCAATTTCTGCCCGCAACTCTGCCTCCGGTGATCTTGTCCTGTTCCCGTGGGAATTCGCAAAGAAGTAGCCTACCTTTCATACATACATATAATCACGTCTATGTCCCTTGCGCTATTTGGCTTTAAGATAGAATTGAGATTCGAATAGTGACAGGTTGCTAGCCCATCGCCTAAAAAAAGAATCTCAAGTTTGTAAGCCTATGCCTTAGTCGCCTTTTACGACATCCACGGGAAAGAGATGGAGTGGTCCTATTCTTTTTTGTATTGGTGCCGGGAATCACACGGCACTGCCGGGAACCACACGGCACTGCCGGGAACCACACGGCACTGCCGGGAACCACACGGCACTGCCGGGAACCTACATAAAATTATTTAAATACAAGAGGTTGGAAGATCTATGAGTGGTGGGGGCATAGATAACAGCTGAGAAACTCATTCCAAAATACGCTATCATGATGAAAAGTCATATTTACATGCGCAAATATGAGTCAATACATGCATATAATCATCCATACGTTCATTAACGTAATCACGTCTATATCGCTTTCGTGATAGACAGAGCCAGCAGTCTTAAAAGACTGACAGGTCACATTCAGGTGATAGGCTTAATGATAGAATTGAGATTTAAACAGTGACAGGTTGCTAGCTCATCGCCTAAAATTTAAATTCCAAGTGCATTAACCCATCCCTTAGTCGCCTTTTACGATATCCATGGGAAAGATTGGTCCTATTCTTATTTCAATTGATGCCGGGAACCACATGGCACATACAATCACGTTTCGAAAAGACAGATAGGCCCGTTCGTTCAGGTGTTTGGCTTGATGATAGAATTAAGATTCAAATAGTGACAGGTTGCTAGACTTAAAGAAGAAAATATGAGTCAACTTTTGAATAATTGCATTTTTCGAGTCAAATATTCAGGTTATTCGATGAAACAGCAAATACGCTATTTGCTTCCGTTTGAAAGGCCGCCAAGAATCTCGAACATTTCCCTTGTTTAGGAGATATATCTTACTGTAGTGTTTGTGGGCCGGCTTCATATCAACGTTATTGTTTCTGTAAATAACGCGAGGATTTGGAATTTACCAAATCCACTTGATATTAGGCTTCTACTAAGAGGGAGGAAATACCTCTGAAGGTGGTGAAAGTACAAGTAATGATACTATCCTATCAACGATACAATAAACTAGTTTATACCCGCAGCTTCAAAGAAACAAATATACCTACCTGACTTGACATGACTGAAACTGGCCACTTAGAAAAATAAAAACCAAAATAGAATGTTAAGTCGGACATTATTTATATAAGCGTACCATTATTAAGAAATATCAGTTCTCAGTAATTATTGATCTTAATTATATTGTCAAACTACCTTAATCAGTTATTACAGTTCAGTGTTATATTCAAGCAAGTGCAGTTTTACTTTTATCATCATAAATTATCACCGTCAATTTCTGAAAATCAAACCAAAATCAGCTTTAACATATACTTACTTTCGTAATTAAAATGTTTTTATATTAGTTGGAATATAAACGTACAAAATAGATCATGTTCCTTATAATATTATAAAAATATCATTACTCATCCGAAGAAAATTTTTAACGTACAATATTACGAGATCTACTTAAGATAAATAATTTCTTTCTTCTTCCTCCTGGCTTAGTCCCGGTTTCATCCTCACCTCTCTGGAGAGGAGCCCGGGGTATGCTTTTGATTACTTTTATTACATCTTTATTGGTACCTAGGTAAAAAGCTACTCTGAACTTTGGCTAAATTTCCAAAAAGAAATCTCATATTGGTTTATAGTATCATCAAAAAGAAATCTCATCGGAAGAGAATCTAAAGTATGTAAGTACACTATTTCAAAATCTTAAATAAATTACCTTAGTAGTTACGCTGAACTTTGATGAGTAACTAAATTGATTTGTTTGAACTCAAACTATATAAAATTTTACGGCTCATCAACAAATTCTACACCCATAAAAACATCGCAGATATTTCAAAACTATCCGAATCAGTGTTCCAATTTTAGAAGCATAACATTTCCAAATTAACTTGTTTTGATTGAATTGCGCGGCATGAGTGGGTGTTTAGTATTAATTTTAACGTATATTTACTTTTTAACTGTAGGAATTTGTTTCTGTTCACTGAGTAACTTCAACGGTATTTTTCGGGTCGAAAACACACACGATTTATTGTTGGGATAAGGGAGAATGATCTCGTTAAATACACGCCTTTCTTTTTAATTGTAACTGAATACTTATTCTTCGTGGATTTTTCTTATTCTTTAACTCATTCAATTCATACTGGAAACTTCTTAAATTAATTAGTTTTTTATTAATTAGGGCGCGATTTTTTTTTATTGTAATGTACAAATGAATAAGGGTAGGTTATTGTCGTGTTATGTAAACATTACCTATTGAACTTGATTCTACACAACTCTTAAAGTACTTTTCATTTCGTACCCGTTGACACAGCGTTACATATAAACAAGATATCATAATAAAAAAAAACGTTTATACTTACATATACCTAAGTAATAACGTTTATATCCCTTGCGGGGTAGATAAAGCCAATAGTCTTGAAAATGCTGATAGGCCACGTTCAAGTGTTTGGCTTACTGGTAGAATTGAGATTCATATAAAGTGACAGGTTGCTAGGCCGTCGCCTAAAATAAGAATCCCAAGTTTATAAGCCTTAGTCGCCTTTTACGACATCCGTGGGAGTTGGAGTGATTGTATTCTTTTTTCTGCCAGGAACAACACGGCAACGTTTATACTTCGTATAAGAAATTCTTTAAATATATGTATATCATTTATGTCACTTAAATAAACAAGTATCTACCAGCAAAAGCGAGTGAACAAAGTCACAGATTACATAAAACCAAGCAATCTTTGACGCGTGGACACTTTATTGCATTTCACTCGCCAGCGCTCTCCGCTCCGCCACAAAAACATCCAAACAGTAGAAACAAAAACAAACCACATCTATTTCAACGCAGCGATGCAATAAAAAAGTGCATTCACCGAATCACCTCAAATAAAAGTGTAAGTATGGACGCTAAAACAAATTGAAAATACCGCTTCTGTCATCGATCCTAGTGAATTATCAGTAAATAAAACGATCGAAAACAAACATGTCCGAATTCCCTCGTAGAATAACAAATAGGAAGAACATGAATCTGCCAGGATCCCACGCGGATGCGTAACTCTTGGGCTAATTAAAGATAATGTTTACCCTAACTGAACCATGTCTAAATTGGTCCGTACCAATTCGGACGGCGGTGCACCAAAATATCTTCACGTACGCTCTATGTTAGTGACGTGTGCCCTGCATTTCCTTTTTAGGTAATTCAGGTTCTATATGTCTTTGAATTTTCCTGATTGTATACTCTAATGCTTTTGCTATGTTCCCTTGTAAAAGGCTCGTGCCGCTTCGTGTAAAAACTTTCATTCGTGTCGAAACTTGGAAACTCGTGTATGAAAAAGAATCTTGGAAAAACTACGATGGGAGAGAGAACTTTATTTAGTATCTACTAGGTAATAAATAGTAAAGATTTAGATAATTGCTGTTGATGACTAAAGTTTTATCGTCCAAATCCTACACCTGCAATGCGCCGGCGCACCGTCATAAGTTTGTTTACGAGTGATTTACCTTTTGATTCATGTGACAGTTTATTATATTTTTATGTGTAAATGAAGTAATTTTTTCCAAAGAATTTTAAAGAAAATAGATTTGCGTAGGTTACGCTACCAGAACACAGGTAGACTTTCTAATAAGAACGGATGAAATGAAACTGATTTCAAGTGAGATGAGAATGTGAATACTAATGTAGGTGTAAAATATACAAAGTTTAGTTAATATACAAGAGAAAGTCTGGGTTAAAACATTTTTGCTTTTGTTTAGAAAAAAAAAGAAAAAAAAATTCCAAGTCAGCCATATTTTTGTTAGTGGGTGTGTCATAAATGTCTCAGGCAAAGAGGCAGTCAAAATTTTATTGGTTCACAAGATCCCGATCCAAGCGGCTAAGGGTACGAATTCTTGCCTGAGGTTACAAATGGTATCATTTCTTACCTTCTGTCTTTTTCTATTTCTGCGTCCACGCATGATTAGAAAGAGACAGATGAATACAATAAATGGGGACGTCATTGCAGCGACGTCAAAGTCCCGTGATGAGATAAGACAAGTAACCGCAAAAGAATGCGTGCCTACGTATTCTAAACCGTAAATTCGATTATAAACATTGACTCATGTACTCGTCACGTTAACGATCCTTGTATACTATTTTCCGGAATCTGGTCAATCCACAGCGTCTATTTTGAATTCAAACTGTCATATTTTAACTCCTTTTAAGGTGATCAACCTCTTTTGACTCTATTCCTCTTTGGTGCCGTCTTGTTGCGAAGGTTGGCGATTGTCATAGCCACCTCTGGGACTGGCACTCTGGGAGTCGCTGATCGGAACGAGGATGTGGTACTGATGGGGATTCAGCCAGGATCTTCTGCGATCTGGTTTTGGATGGATGGATCCTGGATCTATTTGACGTCCGCAACCTTTGCAGGGGAATATTACCCATATTGGATCGATCATGGTTCTACATCCAGTTGCCTGAATTTGCAACGAGAGACGACGTAGTCTTCCTGCGTCCCTCATGACAGCCCGGTATCCGTATTCCTGTTACCTGTGACGTTTTGCCTTAACATCGTAGTAAGTAGTAGTTCCTGAATATCGTAGGAAATCCCATTAGACCTTTATCGCCCTAGGGGAACATACCCCTGCTTGACTCGAAAGACCAAATTTTGCTGCTGCAGCCGAATTTCAGAAAAGAACCAGCACTAATATATTATGATACATACATACATATAACCATGCTTTTATGTCTTACTGAATACTCGTAGAATAGAAAATATTTATTTTCAAAATTAGATACAAGGTATCACTTATTGACGTCACATTCCTTAAATCTAATTACATGGACTATCGCTTCTAAAACGCATGTGTAGAAGCACCGGCGCAACAAACTACACTGCAGCATTTTCACCGGACGTCAGTTTACAAATATAGACTTGTTAAATCTAAACCGTGGACGAATGTCTACATTAAAAAATGTGAATGAGTATAAATAAATGCCTGCTAATGAAAAGCCACATTTAATTGTAGTTATCAATAAAAAAAAATAAAAAAAAAATTTTAAACTTTTATAAATGTCCAAATATGTTTTTACTTTACGAAAAGTGTGTATCAAGGGTCATCTTGATCATGATGACTTACCGGATATCTAAGTTTAGAAACTAACCTAGCGATTAAATTTCCCCAGCTGTGGGCAAAAACAGTGGGATTGCGGTTGGTTCCGTCTAATTTTCCACTGATTTCTTTTCACGGTCGTCATTTAAATCATCATTGTTTCATTAATGCGATCCTAGACTAGTCCGTCCATAGATATAAAATAAATAGAACGATCAATTTGTTTTACGCAATGTTTGGAAGTTCACTTTATAAAACTTGCTTGAAAATTACCAATAATTTTAAGAAAAATATTCAGGAAAGCCCACATATGTTTTTTTTTTTCGTATTAAAGTTTTATACATTATTATGGGACATTTCGAACATCACTCAAAAATTGATAATTTTTTTGCTTTAACAACATTGGTTCACTTAAAGCTAAGTGCCACTTCAAAAGCGTAAATAGAGCAGGAGCGGTAACAAACTGCACTGTAGTATTTTCTTCTAAAACGTCAATGAAATTAAAACAAACTTTTTTATTTAATAAACTAAGTAGTATAACATAGTAGTTAATTGGGATTTATAAAAAAAACATTTCTTTAATATAAATTGAGTCATTTTTAAAGCTACAATTTTTATGTATTACCCACATATCAACAAACACTGATCATACAATTTAAGTATGAACACACTCTCTGGATTTTGCTCTCAAAGCGAACGCACATTTATCTCTATGGTACATTACATGACATAAACTTGGGGAATTCACCTGTTTTTGCCTGCATACTTTGTATAATTTATGCAATAATGTACAGTTAAGTTAATAGCAAGCTGACCCCCTAGTTTATATATCTTTATCAGTACACTGTATATGAAATAAACATAGTCATAATATATTTTGTACTTAATAACATATTTTACGTTACAACTTATAAATATATGAGCCAGAAACCTGTCACTATTTGAATCTAAATTCTATCATTAAGCCAAAAAACTAAATGTTGTCTGTCAGTCTTTTCGAGGCTATTGGCTTTGTCTACCCCGCAAGGTATATAGACGTGACAATATGTATATAAATAAGATAATAATTAACAATGGAATAATAATAACAATAAATATTATCAAAAATTATATTTTCCCTTGCGACTTCGAGGAAGCTAAAATGAATGAAAATGAGAATGAAAAGACTTAAGGCCACGTTCAGCTGTTTGGCTTAATGATAGAATTGAGATTCAAATAAGTAGTGTAAAAGCCTTAAAGAAACATTCCCCAGTTTATAAGCCTATCCCTTAGTCGCTTTTTACGACATCCATGGCAAAGATATGGAAGTGATCCTATTTCAATTTTTTTTTATTGGTGCTGGGAACCACTCCGCACAATTTTTTATCATCATAAGAGAATGAATTGTAGAAAAAAAAACTTAATAATTTGCCATTTGTATTACTTCAACTTCTGTGTCTAAATAAAGAAGACCAAATTAACTGGACTTACAAAGTCCATATCGTTAAGGATACAAAAACCATAACAAAACATTATTGTAAACATATTTAACCCAAATTTACAGTCAAACAAAAAGTGACCAATCAAGATGCTATTAAACCATCTTACATCTTACGAGTACATCAACTTATTACATTAATTTCGATATTTTTTTTACCAAAAGCTAGCTAGCTGTAATTTTGCACATAAATGCAAGCGGGTAAACCCACAGTATAGCCTTGTATTTTTTGTTTTAAACACGTGTTGAAAGAAAAAGGATGCATTTGCTTGTAAAGAAAAAAATTAAGTAGCTCGCATGAACCTTGTAGTCTGTTACATGTTGTCGGCACCGATACAAAAAAGAATAGAACCACTCCATCTCTTTCCCATGGATGTTGTTAAAGGCGACTAAGGGATAGACTTACAAACTTGAGATTCTTTTTTAGGCGATGGGCCAGCAACCTGTCACTATTTGAATCTCAATTCTATCATTAAGCCAAATAGCTGAACGTGGCCCTGTCAGTCTTTTGAAAACTGTTGGCTTTGTCTACTACGCAAAGGAAATTTGTAATAGTTTTTTTGAATATTTTTGTAACATTTTTACATGCTATCTCAGCTAAGGCAAAAGTCAGTGTACGAGCTTATCGGAATTTGCCATGGGCCAAAAGTTTACGATGTATCAAAAAAAGTTGATGGGATGGAATATTTACGTGTTAAGTTTAATTGTGGTATTTTCCACTGTTACAAGAGCTGATAAATATATAAGGAATATATCCTTTCCACCTTACATTATCAAGGTGACAAAACGAGTAGGTATCTACGTGTTACAAATGCGAAAGTTTGTGTGGATGTGTGTTTGTTACACTTTTACACAATATTTACTAGACCGATTTTGATGAAATTTTGTACACGGGTCTCGGTTTGTATCCCAAAATTCCCACGAGCTCCAGGCCTCAGAGGGCTGTTAATAATATATAAAAAATCAGGTAAGTAAATTGAGAACATTTCAATTTTTGGAGTGCATTAAAATAAATTTTGATTGATTTCTACTGTGCCATGGATGTCGTAAAAGGCGACTAAGGAATAGGCTTATAAACTTGAGATTCTTTTTTAGGCGATGGGCTAGCAACCTGTCACTATTTGAATCTCAATTCTATCATTAAGCCAAACAGCTGAACGTGGCCATTCAGTCTTTTCATGACTGTTGGCTCTGTCTACCCCGCAAGGGATATAGACGTGACCATATGTATGTATGTATGTATGTATAACAATCCTAATTTGGCCCAGTTGTGTCCTGAAGAGGACCCTGGAACCTGCCCAGGTCTGTCCAATGCCAACTCATAACAACGACTCATAAAAACGACCTCCGGAACGAGATAGAGTGGCCCTATTCTTTTTTCTATTGGAGCCGGGAACCACACGACACGGCACTAAATATTATACTCTTACACCAAATTCTCTATCACGAATTGTTCTTGTGGTTGGTAGTCGTGGTTTTCCATTATTTTCAAGATTCTTGGCTCTGTCTTTATGATAAATCCATTAGAATCGGTGCAACAATTTTTGAGTTTAGACAACCAAAACACGATTGTCAAAATACGATTCTTTTCATTGATTATGAGATACATATTTATAATCATAGAAGTGTTGATTTAAATAGACAAATAAACTAGCCCCCGTTATTTAATTTTCAGATCATTAAATAATAAATAAATATATAAAATAAATATATATCTACGGAAAAAAATACACTGATTGAGTTAGCCTCGAAGTAAGTTCGAGACTTGTGTTACGAGATACTAACTCAACGATACTATATTTTATAATAAATACTTGTATAGATAAACATCCAAGACCCAGGCCATTCAGAAAAAGTTCTGTTCTCATCATGCCCTGGCCGGGATTTGAACCCGGGACATCCAATGTCACAGACAAGCGTACTACCGCTGCGCCACAGAGGCCGTCAAAATATTTCACTTCATTTTCCACTGTCTTAGTAACATGACAATTCTTTAAAGCTGATCACATTTTTTCAAAGCCAGCCTTCACGGCTTAATGGCGGATTCTCCTTCGAAATACCAAACAAATTAATTAAGTTACAGCACATTGTTTCGAACAGTGATTACGGTAGAACACTAGTTTTTATTGGACAAAGTCGGTTAACCCAGCAGATAACTTCAAGGGCGATTTTTTTGTTTCGATCTTATGTCCGTTATGTATTTTCTCTGTTTTTGTATGTATTTAATGGTGAAATGTTGAATGTGGGTTGTAACTTATGACTATGTATTTTCAAAAAGTATGAGAGTAGGATTTTTTTTAGTGTACAGGTGAAAGTGAAATTTGAAATTGAAATTATACATACATATTGAGATTATACGTATGTATACTATATATTGTCTCATTATATACATATAATTAAATCACGTCTGTATACTTTGCGGGGTAGACAGATGCCAACATACGTGACAAGACCGAGAGCCCAAGTTCAGCTGCCCAAGTTCAGCTGTTTGGCTTAATGAGAGAATTGAGATTCGAATAGTGACAGGTTGCTGGCCCATCGCCTAAAAGAAGAATCCCAAGTTATAGCTTGTGATCCCTTAGTGCTTTTAACGACATCCATGGGAAAGAGATGGAGTGGTCCTATTAATTTTTTTTACTGAGATTAATAAAAGGTTATTTTAAAATATTTTTTACCGAGACCGTGACAATATTTCGCAATGAATTAATCCAAGTTGCATTAAATCAAAGTACATTGAGTAAGTAAATATAAATTGAGATAAATAAATCAAAATCAGAATATTACAATGAACCACCAAAATAATAAGCGCATGAGCAAATTTAAAACAAGTTTTAGTAGCACTTCGCATGATATCATAGTTTCATGACTTTTTGGACGAACGTCTTCAGCGTGTCTCCAAATTTGTATTTTTTCAACCGTTTATGCTCTTCGAATAGTGATTCATCTATACTAATATTATAAAGCTGTAGAGTTTGTTTGTTTGAACGCGCTAATCTCAGGTACCTACTACTGGTTCGAATAGAAAAATTATTTTTGTGTTGAATAGACCATTTATAGAGGAAGGCTTTAGGCTATATTACATCACGCTGCAACTATTAGGAGGTAAGAAATTATTCATCCTTGAGGGCTTCAATGATGCCCAAAATAACTATTCCATGCGGACGAAGTCGCGGGCACAGCTAGTCAGTTATATAACAAGCTTGTGTAACATTATCGAAGTGTCTTTTTATGACTCTAGAAAGCTGATGAGGATAACTAGCCCTTATTTATGAAATAGGTGTGTTATCGGTGAGCGTTCAAAGAAGTGCAGGAATTATTTTATTGCTATTGAAAATTGCGCTTAGAATCAATGTAATTAGGCTCAAATAAAAGTTCTTCGGAAAACCGAGTTAAAGGATTCACAGCTTGCTTGAAGATGGACGCAGCATTCATCCATGTTGAAATTTTAACAAGAGTGCGCAGACGATTTAAAACTACATAATATATAAATAAATCATCCACTATAATCTAAAGGTACCTAATAATAATGTTATCGACAACAAAACAAGCAACACCAATTAATTAATTTCAATTACAAAGTCCAAAATACAAATGGCGTTCTTCGCCGTCTGCCGAAGAATAGACTTTGTTCCTACTGTGAGCGAGTCTTGTTATACATATTAAATGTACGAATTTCAGGTCCATTTGTTTACATACATATAGTCACGTATATTTCCCTTGCGGGGTAGATAGAGTCAACAGTGCTGAAAAGACTGAAAGGCCACGTTCAACTGTATGAATTCATGATGGAATTGACATTCAAATAGTGACAGGTTGCTAGCCCATCACCTACCAGAGGAATACATACATAAAATCACGCCTCTTTCCCGGAGGGGTAGGCAGAGACTACCTCTTTCCACTTGCCACGATCTCTGCATACTTCGCTTCATCCACATTCATAACTCTCTTCATGCAAGCTTGGCGGTTTCGGGTACTTTTGACCTGACATTTACCAGGACGTCCTTAATTCCTTTACCAGAGGAATTCCAAGATTAAAAGCCTATCCCTTAGTCGCCTTTAACGATATCCACGGGGAAGACGTGAAGTGATTCTAAAGTGTCGGAAGCCACACGGCACTACCGTCTGTTTATAAATATATAAATAATACGGGACAAATTAAACAGATCAAGATAGCCTCGAGGTTAGTACGAGACTTGTTGCTCCTACTGGCGTCCCGGTTGCATCCTCACCTCTGGAGAGGAGCCCGGGGTGCGCCTGACCTCTTTTTTGCTTAACCTAACCCATATTGGATCACAGTAAAAGCTGCAGTAGCTGCACGTGACTATTGCCTTAGTCGTAGTTTACGACATCCGGAAAGAGATAATGTACTCCAAGTTCAAGACTTTGTTAGGTCTATATCCCTTTCGGGGTAGACAGAGCCAACAGTCTTGGAAAGACTGATAGTAGGCCACGTTAAGCTGTTGGGATTTATGATTGAAATGTGATTCAAAAAGTGACAGGTTGCCAGCTTATTGTCTAAAAGAAGAATCCTAGGTTAATAAGGCTATCCCTTAGTTGCCTTTTGCGATATCCATGGTAAAGAGATGGAGTGTTACTTTTATTTTTATTGATATCCGAAACCAGACGGCACTAATTGTTCCAGGAAAGTAACTTACTTGCTTGTAGAGCTGTAGAAAGTAAAAAAATGGTAGCTTTTTTGCATTCAAATGCATTCTTTATTTACTTAAAAAGAGATAATTTTCCGTCTTGACCTGACCGGGCAATGAACCCAGTACATCCAGGTTTCAACCTGGCCCGATAAGCTACAGAGGTCAACAAAATATATTACGTAAAATGGATTTACATTCCATGCGGAAAGATAAGTCAATCTTTTTGGTTCATGACGGAGGGCTGATAAATTACATCAATCGTTATTAAAAGATAATTTCTTTATATTGAATCAAAGTTCAGTGATAAGTCACATAATAAATGATTATGTTTTAGCCAATAGACTAATTTTATGATGTGATATGCCTTCGGAGTTAGGTCTTTGAGTATAATTGAGTGTGATGAAATAAGTATTTACAAATAATTTTAAGTAAATCACATTTACTTACAAATAATATATTACAATGGTAGAAATTATGCAATTTCTCACATTCAAACTCACAAATAAGAAATGTACCTAATGTGAAAGAAGATATAGTGAAAAGTATAGTGCCGTGTGGTTCCGGGCACCCATAGGAAAAAGAATTTCCCATGGATGTCGTAAAAGGCGACTTATAAAATTTGGATTCCTCTTTTCGGCGATGGGCTATCAATTTGTCAATATTTGAATTCCAATTCTATCATAAAGCCATACAGTTGAACGACGCCTTTTAGTTTTTCAAGACTGTTGCTCTGTCTATCCCGCAAGGGATATATAGACGTGATTGTATGTATGTATGTATCTATCTCTAACTGATCTGTTAATAATTTTTATGTCCGTGGGGCGTCAAAATCACATTCATTTACAATTTAGTAAAAATGTTTGCAAGATAAGTACCTACGCGGGGAGAAATAAGTTCATTCATTCATATAGGTAATCACGTCTATATCCCTTGCGGGGTAGATAGGGCCAGCAGTCTTGAAAGACTGACAGGCCACGTTCAGCTGTTAGGCTTTTAAAACAATTAGTTATGTTCAATTTTCATCGTAAATGATAGTATTCGGTCTGTTTTATCCTTAACAAAGTATAAACATTATGATTTAAAATATTAACCTACCAGTTAGCTAACAGATTATACTCATATAAGAGCGGGCAATATTGCCGCATCTAATTAAATAGTGTTTTACACATAAGAGGTAACTTGCCACAGTAAACAAAATCCATTTTCAACATACCGAGAACCGACGACAAGTGTGAAAACTAGGTAAAAATATTAATTTTAAAAATAACTGTTTCAGGAAAACAATTAATGTTAGAGTTATATACTTACTTAATGCAGTTTTAAGACATTTTATGGTACCAGGAAAATAGTGAGCGTCGTATGCACGGGGATTTTCCCGGGGTCTAGATTTTATGTTATAAGAACTAGAACTGGCACCAATAGAAAAAGAATAGGACCGCTCCATCTCTTTCCTCCGGATGTCGTAAAATGCGACTAAGGCATAGGCATATATACTTGGGATTCCTTTTTAGGCTAGCAACCTGTCACTATTTGAATCTCAATTCTTTCATTAAGCCCAACAGCTGAACGTGGCCTTTCAGTCTTTTGATGACTATTGGCTCTGTCTTCCTCGCAAGGGATATAGACGTGACTATATATATGTATATCTCAGTTTGAGTGGACGTTTTATTATATAACTATCGCGGAATAGTTCCGCAGACGCACGGTTAAAAACCTGAGCATTTCCGTATACCGCGGAACTGACTACAAGGACATATCAATTTGTGATTAGTTCAAGGGATTAAAAAAAAGATATCAGGATAAGAAATTTGTTCAATCATTCCAATTTTCACCAGGGTGCGTGTAAACTGGACAATTGCCACAGAGGAACGATTTTTGGAATGAGGATAAATGTCTAAGAAAGAACTACTTACAACAGGTATGACAAATGATAGATAAATAATCTTTTTACATTTTGTAACTGGCCATAAAAGGAAAAAAAACTTAAACAAAACGTTTCCATTTTTAAATGTTGAGAGCGAAAGATTCATATGATACCTACTAGCTTTTGAGCGGGGCTTTGCTCCCTTTAGAAATTCCAGAATCAAAGTCTATGCCACTCCCAAAGGCCTATTCCAAATATGTACCGAATTTCGTAAAAAATCAGAATAAATTCACTGGACTTATTTTTGACACACAATTTTTGAGTTTATTCGTAATACAAATATACAAATATGTTCCCTTTTTAATTGTATAGTTGTGGATTATTGAGCGAAACCACTGACAAAAGATACATTAAATTAATAAACTGTTAATGATTATTATATTAATTTTGTTAATCCTACATAATCTCAAACGTTTTATTGCTCATAAGATTTCCGTGTGGACTATAGCGTCGTAGACATTTTTAATCTGTATTACAGCAAGAAGGATGTTGTATACGTGAACGAAATTATCAGCAATTAATCCTTACCAATGGCTCAAAATATTATTATACGGTGGAAACGTTCAATAAGATTTTCCTTTGCTGATGTCATTTGCTAATACTGCCACAATCTTATTGATTACATAAACGAAAATGTGATGTGATACTAATTAATTTTGAGGTACGTAATTAGGTTATTTTCACATTAATATCAAATCGCCTTTTACGGATAGTCAAACAGAATCTTGCAATTCTTGTATTGCTCTTTATCTAATAGGCATTTGATTCTGACGGGTCCGACGATTCTGAACGTAAACGCCTATTCTGTGGCATTATCAAATTTGTTACAATTAAAGTGTTAAGTGATTGGAAATCATTAAAAGATAAATGTTTAATTCAAAATGAGGAAGTATTAGCTTTTCCTAATTTGATAGACATTAGCACACTAGTTACCTAACGTTTGATTGCGTCAGTATAAAAAAAATAAAGTAGGTATAAGTATACACATACCTATTTTGATTAAATTAAGGACGTCCTGGTAAAGGGTCAGGTCAAGAGTACCCGAAACCGACGAGCTTGCGGGAAGAGAGTTCTGAATGTGGATGAAGCGAAGGTAGTATGCAGAGATCGTGGCAAGTAGAAAGATGAGGTTTCTGTCTACCCCTCCGGGAAAGAGGCGTGATTTTATGTTTGTATGTTATTAAATAAAGGAATTTTTGGAACGTTTAATGAGAATACTGTGATACGTAAAAAAAGATTTATTGTTTGAGCTTAAATATTATAAATAAGTACAAAAACTTAAATTAAACGTGATTCAATCACTTAAAGCTTTTGAAGCTTTCATTAATACAAAATTAGAATAAATTAGGAAAATCCATGAGATTCTTTGGCACGATCATAGACTAGTTCCCATAGATACAGTGATACATGTCGTAAAGAGATATGTTTTCTTATAAGTACATTTGCCTCAGACTAAAAAAGAATATAAATAAAATAATACTAAAATCATAAACATTTTTTGATGATTACGTATGCAAAGTTAAGACGGATCTTCATAGATGTAATGAAAATGAGTTCTGTTTCAGAATACAATGAAAATGTCATGTCATCCACTGATTCATGAATGACAATCTAGAAAATAAACTTAATCTGATTACGTCACGAGAATTTGCAGATAAAAAATCTGCAAATTCTCGTGACGAATATGATGAATACTATAATACTATAAAAGAAAACAAATGAACACTGGATTCAAGAAATTCTGAAATTAATTTAAGCCAACAAAAAAGTAATGAATCTTAAAATATTAACAAAAAGAGAGCTACAATTGGAGACTTCTGCAGTACTAGTACGACTACTTAATTTAATAATTGTCTAAGTAAATGCCTAACTTCTTAAACTAACCTACTGGAAATTGACCTATCTATATCACAATTTAGGAATTGCGTAAGTACAAATTTACGCCTTATATTTAGCTAAATACTGAATAGTGATGTCAATATAACAATAATTTAGAAAGTGCATTTATAATACTTAATTTTAGAGACAGTAAAATTGACAAAACCTGTTACATCGAAGAGGATTCGTTAAGTACAAAAGACCATATATACAAATTAAATCAATGTCCCAATAGGAAAAAAAACTACAAATTAAATTCGTGGTCCCAATTCTCAAGGTAATCCTCATTTAAGGACACAATCTTACACAGCTAACACACAAATTCGATCGAAACCTTGTTCAGAACATAAAACACGAAGACAAACAACATTTTTTAAACACAAGTCGAAGTCATGGAACGAAAGCGAGCTAAAACTCACAGCGCATTTGGCCCCATCGTACGTAAAAGTTAAATAAATTACTTACATCTAGGTAATAATACTGCTTAATTTTCATTTAATAATACTTAATCTATAAGACACTTTTGAGTCAGTCTGGTAATGTCAGCCATTTTTTCACTTTTATCAAAGTTTGTAATGAAACGTTCTTCATCATTCACAACCTACAAGCCCACGATGCCATTGCGAGTATATGAATATTTCACTTCTTCAATATTTCTCCGCACGTCTTCTCATTTCTTCTGTGGGAGGAATCATGAGACCATCGTCAGATCTGCTGAGTTCACTGCACTTTCCGCCTTGGTTTCCGGATTTCGCAGGTACATTTAGATCGATTCCACCTCATATTCTGGCTCCGCTGTAACAAAAGAAACTAACATTGCATTTCTCCTCTCATATTTGGTAATTATTGACTTGCAAGAAAAATAGAACCTTTTAACTCTGTTGCCCTTTTTTATTGTAATAATCCAGGTTAGGTTCCCTTGCAAAGGTTATGGAGGTAAGACGAGAGCGTCTTCGTGCAATAACCTGACTTACCCGGTCTATATCTTATCATGGGCAATGAAACCAAGGTGGGTTTCATTTCTGGAGAGATGTGAGGACGAAACCAGGCATAACGCAGGAGGATGAATTTATAATTTGAAGATATAACTTACTAGTAGTAGATTTCATTACATTTGCACAAATTTTTAGGCATAAATTTTCGCACAGATAAATTTTAGAAAACATTCATAATCTTTAATCATTTCTATTTAGGATCCTACACATGTGTAGTCAAATAATCGTGTTTTAAATAAACTGGTGAGAAAAATAACGATAGTGCAGATAAGCACACACCTAAGCTCGTGTATGCCATTGAAGCAGCATAAGGTAAAGACAATGGATGTCAGCACGGCATGGTCGCTGTAAGACACATTAGTGGCGTCAGTTTAACACGGCGTGTTTGATCATTGGCCAACACGGCTAATATTAACATAGCCGAAATCGACTCAAACACACCTACAAACGTTGCAGAAGGTGACAACATTAAATAAAGAACAGACAACATCGATATTGAAATTGAAATAGCGCAACAAAACATCTAATGTGATACAGAAGCGAATGTTAAAACTGCGAAAGTGCTGACGCTGTGTTATGACATGCTCGTGCGCCGTACACCTGTTAGTGTTACAGACATCCATCATCCTACCAACCTTGTGGAGACAACTCCTCCTCTCTTCAGTGTTTGGACATTGACAGGAGCACTTACGAGGGTTGAATATTCGGTCGCCACACTCTTCGGAGGAAAGTTGACAGCAGCCGCAACTCGTGTGCTCTTCTACGGTGTAAGTCGCACACGTGTCTTTCTTGGTCTTCATGTTGTGTATTCGTATCTGTTGACAATGGACACATTATTAGATTTATAGGCATAAGGTATTCAAGAGCACCATTATTAGGAAATCCTCAATAATCAGAAAATACGGGTAACGTATGAGGACGCAGGTAAACTTCTGTTTAACTTGGTGTATTTAAGTGAATTTTGTTAACTTATTAAGAGTACACTAAATTGTGATGTGAAAGTCGTTAAAAACTGAATATTTATTGCCGGTTACAAGGAATGATTGATTTCTATTTATCTTATAAGAAGAACGTGTTCTATAAACCTTACAAATTCAAAGGCATTCCTGCATGGTTCCTAAACAATTACAAGTACTGAAACAATAGTCTTAGTCACCGTCACATTTCATATAGAAGATGCAAGTTATGTCATTATTATCATTGCTGGTTGCGCAACACTGATGTTCTGTCAAACAGCCATTGAAACTATGTCAAGGATGAGCCTGAATTAGCAGACGAAAGATAAACAGATAACGTTTGTCCTTTTGATGTTGATTACTTGAACAAATATGAGAATAGTTGGAAGTTAGAAAACGCATTTATATGGAGGAACTTCCTCTCGATCTTAATTTTGAGTTTAATAACGATATAAGAAAAACTAGGAGTGAACTTCTTTATTATGAGCAAACGTAAACGTAAGATCATTCATGTGTGAAGTAAAAGTTCTGAACGAGTTATAATTACTCCTAGATGACAACCAACGGTATGTATGATAAGTGCATCATTTATTTTAATTGCACTTTTAAACTATTAGTAAATTGTGATAAATTATTTGATTGCTGTCAATTAGCAGTTCTTACTCATATTATGTTTCCATTCGTTAGTCTAACATCTCTATTTCTCTATAAAGAATTAAAATTAAGCTCACCGTTATCTGCTTATCCACTTTGCTCTGGGCGACGCATTCCGAGGACCCGCTGGCATCAAAGTCGCAGAGGCCGACGCATCTCTTCACCCACACGTGGCTCGGGGTCACCTGGGGAAATCCGTTCACGTCAGTCCAAGCTAAGAATCGGAGGATTTTCTCACGCAATATTAATGACCGGTACCGATGGCGGATGTAGTCGAAACGCGGCAATTTTCGGCACGAGACATTGCGGTCAAATGAATTCCTCATTACAATACAATCAGCGCGAAATGACGAAATATGTAGCGTCATGGCGCTAGCAGGTCTTGGCGTGGCAATGCAAATATTGACAGATATGACGACGAAGCACTCGTTTTGGAAAAGTGAAAAGTTTTACAATGTTGTGTAATCGAACACTTCCATTAGACATGCATTAATTGTTATAAATGGCAATTAGATAAGTTGAGTCAATATAAAGGTTAATTTTTAATTGCAAATGATAACGATTTGCTTCATATTGGACACTATAGAGGATGTTGTTTTTATTCTTACCTTTTCAAATTTTGACGGTGGATTTAGAGGCACGAACACTTCTTTTGGTTCTCCACATCTGGATTTTTCTATGTTCTCGTTCAGCAAGCGGTCCCTTGAGTTGGTGCATGCCACTACAGATAAAAAATAAACAATTGAGCAACGGTTTACTTGTGAGGTTATCGGAAGATATGCCGGCGACATCGTTGATTGAATCTGATTTATTTCATCAACTGCTCGAATCTTAATTAATTAAATAAAGTAGTACTAAAATAACATCATTACAAGGTATTTTGAGTGACTGCATTTTGAAAATGTTTTTATTTCAATAACTTTTCTGTATAATAACTAGTTTTCTTGCTTATTACTGTTATTATTAAGTAATACATTACTTAAATAAAAATTGAATAATATTCTTTTTAAATAAAAAAGTTATTAAAAAAAATTTAAAATTTCAGACATTTTGTTTAACTTTTATTATATTGTAAAATAAAATTTAAAGACAAAAGTAGTAAATGAAATTCAAACAAAATAAATAAAATTTTATGATTTTAATGGAAAAATGTTTCCCATTAACGATCCGAACGGATTCGGATACCCCAACATATGTTTCAACAAAACTTTGAAAACATTAAATTTTAAGTTGACTTTTAAAATAAATTTATATGAAAAAAATTATTGTCATTCACCTTTCCTGATTTGTGGTGTCAAAGGAGTGTCATAATACTCCACCGACTCCTGCGGGAACTTGGGGTGGTGTTTATGCGCAGACTCAACAGCCGCGAACAGAACCACTAACAAAATAATTCTGGCCATCATCAACTTCACTGTTATCCTTTTCACAATCACTATCTTTTTTTTTTTATTTTTTTTTATAAGCACGTTATCTATAACACTGTCACAGTCACTGCGTGTTGCTCGTTTGGCGGTCTGTTTAATTATGCCGGCGTTGGCGGGTGTTCTCTATTTTAAAAGGCTGGTGGGCTGAGTCAGCTGGTGGGCTCGGCTCCGACGTCACGGAACCTGTCGCCGCACAGCTGATAGACAGCCGACGTCATCATACGTGACAAGCACAAAAAAATTCGCAGAACGTTTTAGGATCTCGCACGGGTCTCGCTGTCACAGAGCATGATTAGGCGAACTGTTGCTTCGGCTTCGTTGTAAGTCGTTTGCTATTGTCATTGCATAATTTTTTTTTTTTAATCAGCCTCTCAGTTTTCCTCTTTAGCGATTTCGGATAACGTTATTTCCATTATGTCATTCGCGTAACTATTTTAGGATTTTTCTACACGTTCGCTTTTAATTTTTTGTTATTATTTTTTATGATATGATTAAATATAAGTTTAATATCTTCATGTTTCTTGTAATTTTCTTTTATTAGTTGTTACTGTTACTGTGATGTTAGTTTCAATGTAAAATTTATTATTATTTTGAAAAAGAAATACACAATTTAATTTTTAATTTTTCAATGAAAATGACGGGCTTGCGTCATGCCCTTGTAACTTTGGTTATCAATTGGGTGATTTGTATATTATCATGAACGTAATACGTGTATGATCGAAAACTAGTAATAATTTTCCCAGAAAAGTGGGGAAAATCCATTTCAACTGATACGAATCTATCGGAATGCGATTTCTATCGATAAGACAATAAAATTTGCCGCAATTTATTGATAATTTTATATTGATGGATAATATTCAATTAACCATTTAGACACGTATGATCTTATACAGGATCTTAACACAAAATTCATAAATTGGAATTTTCCACATTCAAACAATACCTACGAAAAAAATTATTACCATTTACCTAGTAGTAACAGGTAATGATAAAATTGATGATGTTATGCAACATGAGCATTTTTGTTATTCCTAAATAATCTTATTTTTATTAAAGACCGCCTTTTGTAATGAATATTTTCCACCTGGGAAAGTCAGAAGCCCTAGTTAGTGTCAGAACATTAAAAAAATCCCTAAAAAGCAGGAGTTGCTAGCGGTTATCTATTATACATTTTGTTTTTCTACGCTTATATGGGTTAAAGTATAGTTTTTATTAAAAAGAAACTGTCCTATAACAATACAATTCCTATAGCGTCTATTATTGTCTTACACGGAAATGATCCAATCGGATTTTAACAATCAATAATCTTTATTATAAACAAAATCGGATACTTTGATAATTATCATATGCCAATAGATTTTTATGATTCCATTCCGATCGCAATTATTAACTACTATATACGGCGCCGCCGCGCAGATAACCTATCTAATAGATAAAATATTTGTAATACGTGTTCACGCGACTAACAAATATAACTTGGTCATATTACGCATGTGATATAATTTCAATGTCAAAGCAGCAAAATTAAAACTTATTCATTGGTTCACAATGGTTTTTTAAAAAAGAGCAAGTTCGTTTGGGTCCCGGCACTTAAGAATAAAATCACGTAAAAGGCGACTAAAGAAAGGCTAAAAGAAAGATACTAAGTTTATTAACTTAGTATTTTTCTAGAAGGCGATGGGCTAGCAACCTGTCACTATTTGAATTAATTCATCATTAAGCCATACAGCTGAACGTGGCTTTTTATTATTTTCAAGACTGATGGCTCTGTCTACAAAACGTTATTACTAATATGTATAGTAATAAATAGAACGGAAATTAAATTAATTTATATGAGTAGGTTATTATGGAATAACTGAAGTCAAATAAAAAAAGATAACGCCCTATGTAATGATGTGAATTAATTAATTCTATTTTATTATTTGTAATATATATAATTAGTAATATATATAATTTTTAATATATGAATAATTTGACATTGTCCAAAAACTACATGTTGTCATGCTTGGTAAGCATTGAACGAACCTTATCTAGAAAGCAAGTAGCCGTGACTAGTTATTGTATTCACTTATTGAATCTAAATGATTCAAACTCACAATATTACCATTCGAGGCAAGTTATGATAAATAAATACTTTGATAAAATAAATATGTACAGGAAAATCTCATATTGAGTTTGCCTCGAAATAAGTTCGAGATAATATTTTTTTTCATAACAACAATATATCGAAGTGCATTTGAGAAATATTTAAATAAAACTTCATTTTAAGGTTTAAATATAATTTAAGTCTTTTTTCAAATGTTCATTAATTTTACCAGTGTCTTAATGCAACTTGGTTGTACAAAAATTACTCTATTTCTGAATTCTACCTCTATGCTATTTTGGCATCGCTGCACCGCTGTGATGCACCAGTACTTTGTCCTTAAATCATCTCCCACGACATCAAGAGACTTATTCGTTTATCAATTATCATATAACTCAATTCATTGCACTCATATTATCAAAGTACATGATAAATCAATACGTGCGTAGCCATTAATTAGTTAATTTCTTAGAATTACGCGCAATTTTATATTATAAATTAAATTAACCTTCAATATACTGCTTTAATTAAGGCGTAGGTCAAATGATGAAAGCCTGGATAATATGTTAATGTCACTTTACTATCACGGATGTGTCATTTGCGAGATAGATTTTTTTAATAAGAATTGTTTATGATGGCTCTATTCTCGATTTATGTCAATGAAAACTTCGCAATGAATAAACTAGCTACTAGACATGATGGTACAGGTATAATTTCACAAAGATGGTATTACTAGAAAATTCGCCACTCACGTGGAGTTTCAAAGGATAATTATAATTAACTACCAAGATTTAATTAATGTATCTAAAGTCCCAGTCAAGATAACGTACTAATAAATTAATTCTTCGAGAAACATTATAATATAATAGGATATCATAGACACATTCATCATTTTCTTGCTCTGAAAGTTGTTAATTTTCGAGTTACCTACCTCGATGATTACAAACATACATATAATGACGTCTATATCTCTTGTAGAGTACATGCAGCCAATAATTTGAAAAGACTGAAAGGCCACGTTTAGCTGTTTGGCTTAATGATAGAATTGAGATTAGAAATAGTGACAGATTGCTAGCCATCGCCTTAAAGAAGAAGTTTATAAGCCCATCCCTTAGTCGCCTTTTACGACCCTTAACCTTGATGGATAGTTTGTTACTTTAAGAAAAAAATTGGTTCTAAAATAAAACATTTCTCACTTTCTCGTGTTAATATCAGAATTTTCTTTATAAAGATCATTACCGTAATAAAAATTTATATTTAATTTTTATCGACACATTTAAAATTCAGTTGATTTAAAATTCAAAGCGTGTATTACTAGAATAATTACAAACATTTCTCACTACTGCCATGTTAACTACAAAATTTAGTTTTTCAGGTGAAACAGCCTTCACATGAAAGTCGGAACGAAAGCTCGTGTGAGTAATAAAACGCTGTAGGTTCCAGGAAAGGCCGCGTCATAGCTTCGTGACGTCATCACCGTGGCTTGTAAAATGCCTACCAATTGAAATAAAAGGCCCGATTTTCAAAAGTTGCGCAATTGAGAAGCGATAGCGATGTTCAGCATTTCTGAGATCATTATTAGGGAGTTGATTTAAGAGTCGAGTTAATTTTATTTGCATGTACTGAATATATATGATTGGATTTCAATTGTTTCAGTAATGTTATGTTAAAATTTTTCACAATTTGGGAAGAAGACAACAGGCAGCCGACGCGGTTAAAACTGCCAAATAACATTTACTTTTAGAAAGAAAAAAATCAAGAAAGCCTGTTTAATTGTCATGCAACTACTTCACTGATAGCCTATTCTTTACTTTGTATGAAAAAAAGTTGACATATTTTCTAAGTAATAGTACTAAGTAGGTATATGTATCTACTTAATCAATATTATATTTTACACATTGTATGATTGATAAGTTTATTATCGTTTGGGAATTTGGAATGTGTTATTATTTTGATCGATTTAATATATAAGGGTAAATATATGTATTCATATTATAAGTATTGACGTAGGTACAATGATAGCAAATCTATTTAAAAAATCAAAATAAACCTTTTA
This sequence comes from Amyelois transitella, assembly GCF_032362555.1. NCBI lineage: Eukaryota > Metazoa > Arthropoda > Insecta > Lepidoptera > Pyralidae > Amyelois > Amyelois transitella. The sequence goes on from NC_083509.1 coordinate 12,295,702, forward strand.
ATTGTAGTCAACATTGATTGATGCGGGAAGATATAGCGAGCGAACAAATGTACAATATATATATTTACTAGAGGCCGCCCGCGACTTCGTCGGCGTGGAATCATTCCCGCGGGGACTCCGGGATAAAAAGTAGCCTATATATTATACTGGGTCTTCAGCTACCTACATACCAAATTTCATCGTAATCGGTTCAGTAGTTTTTGCGTGAAAGTAACAAACATTTATACTGACATCCTGATATACTCACAAACTGTCGCATTTATTATATGCATGAATGTAAAAATGCGAGTTAACTCGCATACTTTGAGCCCCGTACCTATTTCAATTTTGTTTTTATTTTTCAATTATGTTATTTAAAAAATTAAAATATTTTTTGTCTATGCTGTGAAAAATGGCCGTGTGCTAATGTTAAATGTATCATTTCACGCATTCCATAGCTTTTAAGTCCGGTTTCACCGATTTTTTGTAAATGTTGTAATAAATTGTTTATAGCCCGCGTAGCATGGAGCGACGCGACGCCGTTTTTATAGCGAGAAAAACAATCGCTGTTTCGCTTTTTATTATTACTTACATGAAACGGGACAGCGATAGTTTTTCGCGGGATAAGAATAGCGTCTTTTGGGTATAGTTTTTGCTGTTCAAAAGAAAACGCTTTTCCTCAAAATCCACTAAGTCCGTGTTTGTATACTAAAACAATTAATTAAATTGTTTATTTGTTACTCTTATCTCATATTGATAGGGACATTGATAGGGCAGACATTCATAATTCCACTTATGTATTAGATACGTGTTTTTGGTGAAACCCGCCCTTGTTACATTGTGACGGTTCATTAAATTATAACAATTAGAAAAAATAATAATATAGTAAGTATTTAAAAACATGTGCAAAGTTACCCTAGCTATATTTCCCTTCTTAAAATAATAATTTTAGTTGACTGGAAGAAATCCCGATAATTCCGGGATAAGTCCGGCGTTGTACATATTCTTCTAAATCCAATGACTGTTCTATTTTTGTTACATTTCTTTTTACGTGCAATAAACAAACAAACTAACAAACAATGTTTCCCTTCGAGTATATTCTTTCCCTTTTCATTGATGAATCATATAGTTTCAGTAAAAAACAGGTGCTCAGCTCAATGCCATACTCACAGATTGATTAGACCGGCAGGAGACGGCGGGCAATCTATCACTTTGGAGTTTTCAGAACTGTCACTTTTTGGAAATGTTGCCAATGAGGTAATTTCCTTCTAAATTCGCCGTTACGACCTTGAATTTTGTGAAAAATTAAAGAGTCGAATAGAATTGAATCTCTTTATGGTTTAATTACGTATTACCTACTACGAATTCAATTAAGCTTTTTAATGGCTTAAGGACGGTAAAACTCCTGATTTTTCTTGTAAAAAATAATCGCAGGCTAAGTCAAACTGTTTGGCATAATGATAGAATTGAAAATCGGATAGTAACAGGTTGCTTGCATGTCGCCTAAAAGAAGTTTAAGAGCTTTTTCTGAACTGATCTACGATTTGCGCTGTTAGAGCCTGTTTTTACGGTACCAGACCAACAATCATCTCTATATAAGGTTTATTTCAAAAGTTACATAAAATGGACCGTATGGTTCCCGGTACCAATAGAAAAAAGAATAGGACCACTCCATCTCTCTCCCATGAATGTCGTAACAGGCGACTAAAGGATAGGCTTATAAACTTGGAATTCTTGTAGGCGATGGGCTCGCAAACTGTCATTATTTGAATCTCAATTCTATCTTAAAGCCAAATAGCTGACCGTGGCCTGTTAATCTTTTCAAGACTGTTGGCTCAGTCTACCCCGCTCCCTGTCTACACTAGCTGTGCCCGCGACTTCGTCCGCGTGGAGTAGTTATTTTGGGCATCATTGAAGCCCTCAAGGATAAATAATTTTCCCCGTTTTTTTTTCACATTTTCCATTATTTCTTTGCTCCTTATAGTTGCAGCGTGAGTTGTATAGCCTAAAGCCTTCCTCGATAAATGCAAAAAGAATTTTTCAATTCGAACCAGTAGTTCCTGAGATTAGCGCGTTCAAACAAACAAACAATTAATATATATATTATATATTATATTATATGTTACATAATATTAAATAATAACTCCAATTACCTCGTTGTTCCGCTGTCGCTAACGGCGAGGTGAGCCCAGGCCTTGACCCTCGATATGCTGCGTCATACCATGACGTAGCCGGTCAATCGTTCACTTCTCATGCCGCGAACCAGCTTTGACCTTTCCTTTTGGCGACGGAATCCTCCAAATTTGAAGGGTTTAAAGTTCGAGACGTGATGCTGTTTAGTTGACATTATCAAGCCGTGTGGTTGCGCGGCAATTTAGAATAATACCACTCTACCTACTACTACTTTCCACGTTCTAATTACGATGGACTGGAAGAGATCCCTTTGTGGGATAAGGCCGCCATTGCAAGTGATTTGTTTCTTTTATAACTATGTATTATTTTCTTGTAACTGTGTAAATTTCTATGCAATAAAGATATTACAAACAAACAAACAAACGCACCCTGAGCTCTTCATGGAATTCAGTTAACTCTAGAAGGAAGGCGATTACATTAATAAATAAAAATAAATTGTAATTTATTGTCCGCCATTGCAAGTGATTTGTTTCTTTTATAACTATGTACCTACTATTTTCTTGTTACTGTGTTAATTTCTATGCAATAAAGATATTACAAACAAACAATCAAAAATCAACCTAACATACATCACGTCTATATCCCTTGCGGGGTAGACAGAGCCTTTTGGCTGTTGGCTAGACTGATAGGTCACGTTCAGCTGGCTAGCTTGGTTGCTGGTTTGGCTTAATAAGAATTGAGATTCAAATTGTGACAGGTTGCTAGGACATCGCCTGAATGAAGAAGCCTAATTAAAATTAACCTAAATAAGCAGGTTTGTTTATAAGCCTAATTAATTTCAGGTTTTCTTACAATAGAATTGATTTATTTCCAAATTTGGATACAAGGTATCACTTATTGACGTCACATCACTAAAATCTAATTATTACTACTACCGCTTCAAAGCGGCGGAACAAACTACTCTGCAGCAATGCTTCCCCAGCCATTGTTCAGCTCGGAATTTTGGAAAATACCCATGACTGCATGCTGTAGATAGACACCACATATACACGTCATAGGCACAGATAACTATTGCGAAATGATTTTGCAATACTTTCGATAATGATGATGTTGATGATTCTAAACAATTAAATATTCTAATAACGTTCCGAATTCTGAAGGTGACTGAACTAAGGTAGGTATATAATTGTATTGGGTGTTTCACCACTTTTTGAAATATCTCGTTTTGGGTCTATATGTTTTAAAACCATTTTACTGTTAGGTACTTATTCTCTTCCTCCTGGCTTTAGTCCCGGTTGCATCCTCACCACTCTGGAGAGGAGCCCGGGGGGTGCCTTTGACCATGGATCCTGGATTGGGTGAGTCAGGTTTTTACACGAACCTTTGCAGGGGAAACCTGACCCGTATTTGCGCTGTTACTTCTTCTTCTTCGTTAATTTATTCGTGATTTTTTTTTATTTTATTTTGTATGAACCTACTTATTTAAACGTACGCTTTGCAGGTAAGTATATTATTTCAGAAAAGTAAAAACATTTTTAGTACAAGTGCCGTGTGGTTCCTGACACTTTAAAATAGGACCTCTATGCCGTGCATGTCGTAAAATGCGACTAAGGGATAGGCTTAAAAAAGATGAATTCAATTCGTGTTTTAGGCGATCGGCTAGCAACCTCTTCAAATCTCAATTCTGTCGGCTGAACGTCGCCTTTCAGTATTTTCAAGACCGTTGACTCTGTCTTCCTCGTAAGGGATAAAGACGTTATTGGTGCCGGGAACCACACGGCACTCAAACATACCTAATGTTTGAGTACCGTGTGGTTCCCGGCACCAATACAAAAAATAATAGGACCACTCTATCTTTTTCCCATGGATGTCGTAAAAGGCGACTAAGGGATAGGCTTACAAACTTGGCATTCTTTTTTAGGCGATGGGTTAGCAACCTGTCACTATTTGAATCTCAATTCTATAATTAAGCCAAATAGCTGAACGTGGCCATTCAGTCTTTTCAAGATTGAATTGGCTCTGTCTACCCCGCAAGGAATATAGACGTGACCATATGTATGTATGTATGTTGTAGGTGTGTTATGAAAAATAAGCAGATCTGAATGCCGAACATTCCATTTACATTGCACGCAACGCGACATGCGGGCTGGTGGGGAACCCTATTGTACAATCATCAGAGAAGTGGGTATACACTATTAGTTGGAAAAATGGAATTACCTGCACCGAACTGCATTTAATTTATTTTCGAGGAAACCCCTGTAGTTTAGAATGTTTGTGGTTAACGGTGACCAAAAGACAACAGAGTTAAATAGTAATGAAATTTTGGTGAAGGACATACAATACATACATACATACATAAAATCACGCCTCTTTCCCGGAGGGGTAGGCAGAGACTACCTCTTTCCACTTGCCACGATCTCTGCATACTTCCTTCGCTTCATCCACATTCATAACACTCTTCATGCAAACTCGGCGGTTTCGGGTACTTTTGACCTGACCCTTTACCAGGACGTCCTCAATTTGACCAAGATACGTTCGTCTAGGTCTTCCCACTCCGACCTTTCCCTCCACACTCCCCTTGTATATCTGCTTAGTCAATCATGTTTGTTGAAGGACCATGGCTAAGAATGGCTATAATAACTAAGCAGAGCCGACCACGAACGATATGAGACAAGGCATAGTTATTGTACTAGACTTAAACCCTTTTTTTACACTTGTACTTATTATTGGTTTATTTTATTATATAAAATACAAATGTATAGCACAATTCATATAGATAGGTACCTTGTATATTTTATTAAAGCCACAATCCTGGAGTTGTAAATCAGATATTTGTTTGACATACCGCTCCGCTTGTGCCGTGTGGTTCCCGGCACCAATATAAAAAAGAATTGTACCACTCCATCACATTTCCCGTGGATATTTTAGGCGATGGGCTAGCAACCTGTCACTATTTGAATCTCAATTCTATCATTAAGCCAAATAGCTGAACGTGGCCATTCAGTCCTTTAAGACTGTTGGCTCTGTCTACCCCGCAAGGGATATAGACGTGACCATATGTATGTATGTATGTAAGGGAAAAAGATGTGGTCACGCCACTGACACGGAAAATCGAAACTAGTAAAATAGTTATTTAGGCGACAGTTTAGTTCTACTCGTTTAAAAAAAATAACAATAACAATATTTTTCACAATCAATAACGTAACATTATCGCCGTTTAGTTTTACTCGTTTAAAAAAATAACAATATTTTTGCACAATCAATAACGTAACGTTATCGCCACCTGTACACCGTCACCTGAGAGTCGCAACATTCCAATTCCCTTACATCAGAAAGTTGCCTTGTATCACCGCTAGAACAATTTCGAAACCGCTGACCATAGTATTCTATATGTGTCAGTTATCATATCGAAAACATTGTATATCCTACTAATATTATAAATGCGTAAGTTTGTGTGTCAGTATGGATGTTTGTTACTCTTTCGCGTAAGAACTACTGAACCGATTACGATGAAATTTGGTATGTATGTAGCTGAAGACCCAGAATAACATTAGGCTACTTGATTGAAAGGGTTTTCATGCGGACGAAGTCGCGGGCGGCCTCTAGTCAATAATAAAAAAAATATATTATGAATAGAAGAGATTTGTATGTGTACCGTGCCGTGTGGTTCCTGGCACCATTAGAAAAAAGAATAGGACCACTCCATCTCTTTCCCACGGCTGTCCTAAAAGGCGACTAAGGGATAGGCTGATAAACTTGTGATTCTTCTTTTAGGCGATGGGCTAGCAACCTGTCACTATTTGAGTCTCAATTCTATCACTAGGCTAAACAGCTCAGCGTGGCCTATCAGTATTGTCAAGACTGGTGGTTATGTCTACCCCCTGGGGATATATACGTAATTATATGTAAGTATGTATGAGATTTGTATTTTGGTATGAAAAGCAGGCCAACATATTATTTATTTCAAAAACTAATTTGGTATGGAGATAAAAGGCATTTATTTTTCAAAATAATTATATTTATTAATAGTAGTATTAATTATAATCATTAATAAGAGTGGTGTGTCACTACACATACACTACACGTACATCTAACTTATAACAATTTGTTCTGGTGCCAAATTGGATTGATTGGACCAATTCGCTCGTTGGCATTAAGGTACCTCGCAACAACTAGTTTAAAGAGAATGTTAACATTTAACTCTGGGCTTAACCCTAAAACTAGTTCCTCGGTGAAAGGCTCATCGGGCGATCCCAGAGTCTAGGTTACCTTAGATACCCTGAGTAAGCTGTGGAAAACCCATACATCACTATCACTAAGCTGTAATTTATTTTTAAGTTCTAATGCAAGAACTAATAATTTACATCTTTTCACTTGACACGATAAAAATTTTCAATTTATTTTAGAGGCATCGTTTTAATCCATTTTTAAAATAAATAAATTTATCTACATGAATGTGAAAAAAACGGGGAAAGTTATTCATCCTTGAAGGCTTCAATGATGCCCAAAATAACTATTCCACGCGGACGAAGTCGCGGGCACTGCTAGTATGTAATATTATTTATTTATAAATGTAACTTTATTCAACTTTCTTTCAATACTTTTACGTTACTAACCAATAATCACCCATAATAATTTGTAATGAAATCTATATTCTTATAATGAATGAACTCAAAATAAGTTCTGAATTTTAATTCCACTATTATTTAAGTAAGCGTGGCCTTACAGTCTTTTCGAGGTGGTTGGCTCTGTCTTCCTCGCAAGGGTTATAGACCGGACTAGATATATATGTATTATGAAAGCCCTAATATAAGTATTTATTAAAAACTTGTAGTACCTATCCTCCGGGAAAGAGGCTTGATTTTATGTATGTATCTATATGCCATATAGGCTGAACGTGGCCATTTGGTCTTTTCAGGACTGTTGGGTTGGATCTGTCTACCCCGCAAGGGATATAGACGTGACCATATGTAAGTATATATGTAGGCTGAACGTAGCCTTTCGGTCTTTTATTGTCTCCGTAAGGGATTAAGATGAAATTAACTGATTACGGGTAAGAATCATGATATCAGCGTTCCCCTTTTAAATAACTTTTTTTTTTTGCTACCATCTGTTGATAGCGATCTGTCCAGTGCATGCATTTATACATGTCAATGTCAAGAGAATGCATTGAAAGTTTATCTTGATCAACGACCGGTGTGTCGGGAACCAGGTATTCCCAATGGACATAACATGTGAAACTTTGTTTGTCCACGAGGAAAATTTATATAAAACTTCCTCTTGGATCTATCTATTGTAGTTTTAAACATACAGACATAGGCACAGACGTAGTGAAAAACGACTTTGCTTTATAGTATACATACATACATACATACATTCATACATATGGTCACGTCTATATCCCTTGCGGGCAAGACAGAGCCAACAGTCTTGACTAGACTGAATGGCCACGTTCAGCTATTTGGCTTATTGATAGAATTGAGATTCAAATAGTGACAGGTTGCTAACCCATCGCCTAAAAAGAATCCCAAGTTTGTAAGTCTATCCCTTAGTCGCCTTTTATGACATCCATGGGAAAGAGATGGAGTGGTCCTATTCTTTTTTGTATTGGTGCCGGGTACAACACGCCACTTTATAGTATGTCGTCATTAACAACTCTCTGTTTTCTATGGGTCTGTTTTTTCATACACACACACAGACATACAACACACGTACCATGTCTATATCGCTGTCAGGGAAGACAAAGCCAATTGTCCCAAGAATGACTTATATCAAAGATACTTAATTTTAGTAAACCTGGATGTAGCGGCCGTTCAGCCTTCATGGACAAACTCTTTGACTTAACTTATGAAAAAAAGACAATCGACTTAAGACGAGACGACAATAAGACGATATCTTGAACGGGCGAAATTCTGTTTTTATTTAGACTAGACCCAATAGTCCCTCGGCCCGTTCAAGATACGTCTTGTAGTCGTCATGCCCTAGTATCGATTGTCCTTTTTTTCACAGTCTCTCAGTCGGTTTTGGTCATCTAAATTGTCAAGTCAAAGAGTGTTTGTCCGTGGAGGCTGAACGGCCGCTACACTGGATGAGCTATTTATGCACTCAGATCATTCGACAACCTTGTAGGCACTTACAGTCATCCACCCTTCCTGTATCGGCCTGTGGGAATCCAAGTGGTATTTCTAAAGACTAATTTTCCGGACTATAATTATTAACTTACAAATCTTTCCTCAATAAAATAGGTTATTATCTCTTGTTTGCACTTAAGTAGGTATACAGCTTCCCGGTAAAACTAGTCTTAATATTATATTGGTAATGACGTTCAAAATATTGACGTTAAAGGTTTATTTTTTTTTATGGCCTTTCCCGGCTCTATTACTCTAAACAGGATTGCCAGTTGTATTAAACTTTTCCTGTTTATTTATACCTAAATAAAATATTAAAAAAAAAACAAAAAAAGGTACGTAAATCAAGTTTCATCTACGTAAGACTTAAAACTATAATAGAGCTAGTAATCCTTTTAACTTAAGTACCTAAGTATGGAATTTTCGCAATAAAAATTCTAAATAATATTCATTATAAATGAGTTTGTTTGTTTGTTTGTTTTAAATCTCTTCACGCGTTATTTACTGACCCAATCATCGTGAAATATCGCGCGATCAAATTCAATTTTATTCTTTAAATTTCTGTCTGAAGAAGGACAAAGATGTTGAGAGAAAATCAGAGAGGTTTCTTGTTTCTACATGCATATAATCACGTCTATATCCTTTCCGGGATAGGCAGAGCCAACAATGTCTATAAGACTGATAGGCCACGTTCAGCTGCTTGGCTTAATGATAGAATTGAGATTCAAATAGGGACAGGTTGCTAGCCCATCGCCTGAAAGAAGAGTCCTAAGTTAATAATCTTATGGAATGGTCCTATTCTCTTTTTTTAGTGGTGCCAGGAACCACACGGCATCATTTCTAATACTTTTATAAACACGAAACCTCAGCAATGTGTAGGTATTTTTTCGCCCTAGAGTATAATGTACGATAAGGAATGTTCCAACCAGAAAATATTTCTTTAGCTTGGACTTTGGTCTTGTTTGGATTTTGGTCTCTCGTGTGTCACTTACTTTGCAATGTGATGGAAATGTTTACGAGTTCTCAAACTCATCTTAATCAATTCCAATCCGGGGTATGTTGGCCCAAAGGGCAGAATGTCCAATGTGTCAAAATGCCAAGGAAATAATGTCCTTTTGTTAAAATGTCCAGTGGTCTGAACATCCAGGTGACTTAAAACCAAATTGTTAAAAAGACAAACTGATATTAAGTCCATTTGTCAAAATATCCTATTGTTAAAATGCCCAGTTGTCATAACATCCATGTGTCAAAACAACAATTGTTAAAATGTCAATTTGTCATTATGTCCAGTTATCAAAACACCCAATAGATAATATGCGCAGCTGTCATAATGTTGAATATCAAAACACCCAATAGCCGAAACGTCTAGTTGTTATAATGTCCAGTTACTGGAACCACAAATTAATTGTTAATTACCCTCCATCTATGCAATTTCTTAGAGCCTTATCACATTTGCGATGTGCGAGCGAATTTCTCATACAAAACTCGTACGCGGCGAACTCGCTGCGTCTTCGCCTTTATACAAAATTCGCTCACAAATCGCAAGTGTGATGAGGGTGTATTTTTTTAGCGAATTTTAAATGAAGACGAATACCTACGCAGCGAGTTCACCGCGTAAGAGTTTCGAGTTATGTAACAAATAAGACATCAATTAAAGCTTAAAATTTATTTCTTTCCAACAAAAATCAACAGAAAATATAACTTAAACAATTGTCGCTTTCACATATTCCCTAATATTAAATCATCGATAGGAACAGGATATTATCTACTTAAACTTACAATTGCTGGCACATACTTATTATTTACACTGTTTCTGTAATTTTATGCAGCCTTGAAGAAACTGCAGTGGCGTAATATTTTTCTCAATTACGTCGTGTAATTTTTCAGTATACTTTTTATTGAATAAAATCACACTCCTTTTTCTCTTATTACGGTCAAATAAACTTCTCTTTATTACGTAATCTTTGTGTTTTGCCTCTTTTCGTAATAAATCTATAAATTTGAATAAATTTCGCTTCGTGCCGTGCATCCTCTTCTTGATACGACTGTGCCAAGCCTCGACAGAGTTGTTAGTTCTTTGTCTATCACTAGAACAACTTATATCAGCCTGTAATGATTTTGACAGCCATTCTTTGACAAAATAATGTTCAAAATTTTCGATTTCTGAACTTTTTTCAGAATTGGAATTCACGATATCATTCCAACCAGCAGAAATCAAATCTTTGGGCAAAAGTGGCAAATTGGAAGTTAAGCGAGCTAATTTCCTTCCCTCCATTTTATCACAAAGATTGAGCTGCTTTGCTTTTCTCCATATAGCTCTTTGGAAATGAAAAAAACAACCTGTTATTTCACATTCTGGGAAGACCATTCTCATAGCGTTAATCTGTGCCTTCTCGTAATCGCACTTGAATTTATTAATTACTATGTTAAATTTATCTCTTAGTGTAGAGAAGACACGTAAATATGTTTCAGTGCTTTTGTCAGGGAGAAGAGCGTATACCACTGGTACTACGCAAGTATGTTCATTGGTGCTCTCTATATCCATGTGAATACTGTACAGTTGATAGAAGGGAGAAGGCACAACGTCAAAAGTACCATCACCAAAGAAGGTTGTTTTGCTTGAAACGAGGGCATTTTTCATAGTCTTCAAAGAAAGTTCGGTACTAAAAATGAGTAACTTATTTGTGTCTCCATCTTCACTAATCAAAAATTTATCTTTCAGAATATCTGGTATTTCTACATCTGACAGGTTGTCGAATTTTGTCGATGTAACATTAAGTACATTATTGCGAGCCCTATACATTGACCGCTTTAGTGAGTCAAACGTAGGCACGTGTGTTGTGTTGGAATCGGAATCACTGTCGTCATCCGCCTCATGTAATGCACTAAAACACTCCTCATATATCTTACGCACAGGAGAGTAGCGAGTGCATACATTACTTTTAAAATCTTGTTTCGCTAGGTGTATTGCGTTTTTAGATGTCCTCGCCTCGCAAAGATGCGTACTCTTTCTTATAACACTCGTCCCTTCACTATTTATCGTGATTGACGCCGCACATTCGTCTCGGTTCACGCATCTCCACAGAGTGGTGCCGTTAATGTTTGAACCATTTCTATTATACCTGTGCAATCCAACTAGCACTGTGTCTTTGCCTTTTTGATTTTTACTAAACGTTATTTCCTCCATATTACGCCGCGGATATTAAACCCAAACGAGATCGACTGGATGACAGGAAATGTGGTGACATTTCAACTTCATTTATTTTATTATTAATCATTAATATCCTCTTCAGCCAGTATCTATCGGAATTGATTAAAACCTTCCTGTTGTATGTAGTTGTGTACAGTTTACAGAAAAATGCATAAGCATATATAGGGTCCACTCAAATTTAGCGCAAATATTTAAAGTGCTGCTTAAAAAAAAAAAACTAATTTTAAGTTATGAATTGGAACATCGAATACAGAAAGTGTTAAAATACGATTGTCTTTATTTTTCATAGGCTATCCGTTAAAGAAAAACAAAGACGGCAAGCCCAATATGCAATGGGTGGAGCTGAATTACCTTGAATGAATTTATTTACAGCATGTACAGGAGTTTGACAAAAAATATTAATTACTTTGTTTGAAATATATAAAATAAAAACTAGCGTGTAGAATTTCGGGAATTTGCTCCGAAAAGATTTATTTGATGTAAGGGTTGCATCGTTTAAAATATTTGCGTTAGAAATTGATGGACCTTATATATTAATATTTCATACTAGCAGCCCGTCCCGGCTTCGCACGGGAATTGAAAGAAAACGGTTATATTAACAAAAATTACAAATTTTAGCACACTGATACACCAATCTGGATACACCAAAAATGAGGAATCAATGCGGGGTCTCCATACAACGACTCGCTTTATTTACTACACCAGTAGGGTTCCGAAGCCGTTAGGTACTATACTACTAAGAAATGCACTACTGATGAAAATTGTGACTTAGAGACTTGTACACATTCACTATAATGGTCTTTATATCATCTGGACATTATGACTCCTTGGGCATTTTGACATTTTTGCATATTAACAAATGGTCTTCATATCATCTGGACATTATGACTCCTTGAACATTCTGACTCTTGTACGTATTGACCAAAAGTCTTTATATCATATGGACATTATGGCTACTTGGACCCTCTGACCCTTGGACATATTGACTTATAGACTTTTTGACGTATGGACATTATGGCTCCTTGGACATTATGGCCCTTGGACGTATTGAGCTATAGACTTTTTAACGTCTGGGCATTATGACCCCTTGGACATTCTGCCCTTTGGGCCAACATACCCCGGATTGATCAATTCTTTGGTATTCATTGTTCTGATTTTCTTTGTACCTATTTGGACCTCTTTGACCCCAAAAATATCAGAAGTAATCAATTTTTTTTATTTACGACATTACGAATGTCACATATTAATTGTCACGTCTTTTGGTTTAACAACACTGGTTGAGGTCAAATAAATTACTCAAAGCAAAGTTTAGTGCCGCTTCCAAAGCGTCAGTGCAGAAGAAGCGGTAGCAAACGGCACTGCAGCATTTTTATTATAATGGACAACTTCACAATAATCCAAACTTAGAATTAGAAATGCAGACGAAAGAACACATTGTTATCTTAATTGATTTAACAATAATTTAACTAAAATAAAGGTAGTAAAATTTTTAATATAATTGAATGTCAAATTTGAATAAAATTCATGTACTTGTGTGTACATATCAGCATATAGTCACTTAAAGGCAAAAAGGTATAAATTGAAATTGACTATTATATTTTAATTTATATTTTATTAAAAAATGACTATTTTCGAAGTTTTCTACATTACTTTGAATAAACTGATGAGGAAAAACATCGTGGGGAAACCTGCACCAGGATCCATTACGGATTTGGTTCCCCTGCAAAAGTTGCGGAGGCCAGATGGGAGTCGTTTCGAGTAAACCTGATTCACCCAATCCGGGATCTATGGTCAAGGGCGTTGCCCGAGCTCCTCTCCAGAGAGGTGAGGATGTAATTGGGTCTATGGCCAGGAAGAGGGATTGTGTTAATATGGTGGCGAGGGCAACATTTTTGGTATAAGTCTTAGTGGATAAGTTTTTGCCATACGGTATTCTGTACTCTAGATAGTAATTAAACAAAAAAAAATGTTTACGATGAAAGTTTTTATTACCTAGGAGATGGTTTTTAGAAATTTAACCTACTTCAAAAAAGGAGGATATTAATTGGAGGCGGTTCTTTTTTTGCATACCTAAATTCGAGTTTGAGAGTTAAACTAAGTTAATTAAAAATAACTTGCCATTCCATTCTATCAGAAAACGTTTCCCATTTGTAAAATTTAAACACTAATTAGAATCAAAATATATACCTACTAATGCAAATAATCGCGTTATCAGGAAAATATTTATCGAAACAAATGTGCCGTAACAGTGACAGATAACAAAATGCCTTAAGTGTTTTACACTGATTTTGTTGCGCTGACGCACGGATAGTTAACTTTATTGTAAAAACAACGTTGATGAGCGTCGGTGGTCGAATAAGTAAAGTGTCCGGTGCCTGTTGCCCAGAAAGGCAAGGGTTCAAATCCCACCTCGGCAGATGCGTTTTAACCGATGCAGTTTAATGCAGTGTAGTTTTGCGTATTGATTTAACTTTGTAAGAACGTTTCAGTCGCAACAACAATCCTATCCTTACTAATCTTATAAATTCAAAAAAATAGAAAAAAAATCAAAATTTTTATTCATCATTATAGGATACTTCATATCGCTTAATAATTGTCAAAACGTATGGTTTAACAACATTGGTTGACGTCAAATAAATTACTTAATACTATGTTTACTGCCGCTTCCAAGGCGTCAGTGCAGAAGAAGCGGTAACAAACTGCACTGCAGCATTTTCTTCAACAACGTCAATTTCACAATATCAATTAAACTATAGAATATGGACGAGAGAATACATTGTAAGTTTGTTTGTTTGTATATTTTCGCGTATTTATAATTAAGAGTCTGGACAAGGACATAGAGTACCTTTCTTACGGATAATCACAATAGTTCCCATGGGATTTGCGAAACATATAATTATATTATTATGTAGCTGGCGCTGAATTCATGCGGCTTAGTGAACCTGCTAGTAAAAACTATTTCCAAATGCACGGTAAATAAGTAGTCCTGTTCCAAAATGGCGGGAACCACAGAGCACAGCTACTTCCTGGCTCTGTGTTGATCTATTGTAGTGTGGTATGCGATGCTGTATGAGTAATGATACATTATTTTGGTGCCCGCGATCTGGCGTCCAATAAACAATGTTGTTATAGTTCCTAGAGAACCCCACGCCAAGAAATAGTGGTTAGGGTTGCCATTTATTTATCAAATAACAATGGAAGATTAAAGCCTTTGTTTTTACTGTATATTTTCCTGAGGATGAATTGATTTCTGTTATAATTTCAGTAGTTTTATATGTTTATCAGCCCATGAATTTCGTAGGGTTCTAACGATTTCGTTGAAATTTGAAATATGGGCGTTAAAAATTAGGAAAACATTCATACATACATATGGTCACGTCTATATCCCTTGCGGGGTAGACAGAGCCAACAGTCTTGAAAAGACTGAATGGCCACGTTCAGCTATTTGGCTTAATGATAGAATTGAGATTCAAATAGTGACAGGTCGCTAACCCAACGCCTAAAAAAGAATCCCAAGTTTGTAAGCCTATCCCTTAGTCGCCTTTTACGACATCCATGGGAAAGAGATGGAGTGGTCCTATTCTTTTTTGTGTTGGTGCCGGGAACCACACGGCACTAATTAGGAAAAATATGGTTAAATAATGGTTTTGCAAAAGTAGATAAAGGAAGCAAGCCGAAGTTAACATTTATTTTCACTTCCGATCATTTAAACAGTACCCAATTGAGAGATTTCAATTCAGAGATGGTAACCACTGGAAACCTCCTTAAGTGCTGTCTCTTGAAGGCTTTGATTGATTCAAATAAAATTTTATTTGAATCAACCCAGGGTGCACAATTCCGTGTCCCTTGTCAGCTGACAAGGGACACGGAATTGTGCACCCTGGGCAACAGAAAATAAGTCTCTGATCTTATTTGTTGGTAGCCAATGTAATGCAAAAGTGGGTTGCCTCGCGGGACCTTTGCTCCCTCCTGTCCGCTCTCAGTCAGAAGTGGCACTTCCATTAATTGTCATCCCTGACCATCGAAGATCAGAATTGAGGTAGTTGAACAATACCGAGTAGGATCGGCATGTGTTGACGTCGTGCTGATGTCAGACCTGTGGGAGGGAAGCAGGGAATTTCATCGATTTATCGATATTAAGCTACATATATTTGATTGTTGTAATCCCTTTGATGTTTTAGAAATAGCTTCATCTTGTATCAAATTATCATTAACTAACTTGTGCGCGGGATTTCCTTTTCGTGGGAATTTGCTGAAAAAGAAAGCCTTTGTTACTCCCGAAGGTCTATTCTATATCTGTGACAAATTTCGTGAAAATCAGTCCAATAGTTTTTAGAGTTTTTTCGTCACATACGTACATACATATAATCACGTCCATATTCCTTGCGGGGTAGACAAAGCCAACAGTCTTTAAAAAACTGATAGGCCATGTTGAGATGTTGTTTGGTTGGCTTAATGATAGAATTGAGATTAAAATAGTGACAAATTGCTAGCCCATCGCCTAAAAAAAGAATTACAAGTTTACAAGCCTATTCCTTAGTCGCCTTTTACGACATACATGGTAATGAGATAGAGTGGTCCTATTCTTTTTTCTATTGGTGCCGGGAACCACACGTCACATGAACAAATTCCATCAGGTATGCCTTCAAAACGAGGCCTCTCAATAAACAAGCACTCAGCTGTTGCATTTCAGAGCCATCAACAAATATACAGGATTCTATTTCACCAGTGTATTGAACTGAAACCTGGTCACTGCAAAATACGGTAAATCCCAATAGTTATCAGTCAGATAGTGAACCAGATTATTTATTTAGTGATGACATGCGTTATACCTACGTAGACTTTGGAACGTTATTCACATTTGAATATGAATATATGTATATAGGTACGGGACAAATTACACAGATTGAGTTACCCTCAAAGTAAGTTCGAAACTTGTGTCACGAGATACTAACTCAACGATACTATAATTTATAATAAATACTTATATAGATAAACATCCAAGACCCAGACCAATCAGAGAAGGATTCTCATCATGCCCTGACCGGGGTTCGAACCCGGGACCTCCGGTGAACAGGCAAGCGTATTACCGCTGCGCCACAGAGGCCGTTAAAAGTTTACAAGGATCGTCTTCTTTTAGATGAGTTTAGACTAATCCGATTTTACAAGCGGTTGCATTTCCTACTACGTATTGTTAGCGTTTTACCGCAGAACTGTATGATAATTTGTGAGAACAAGCCTATTTATTTTTACTTGTTTTATTTCCTTTCTCTCAAAGATTGACTGGAAGAGATTGCATTAGCCATAAGTCCGCCTTTGTTTTGCAAGGTCGCAGACTTCAGACGGTTATTACCTGCCTTTTCGTCCATCCATGAACATGGTAACTAGCGGACCCCGGGCTTTCAACGTCCGACAAGGCAACCAGGAAAAAAGTCATGATAATGATGAATCTGATGGATGAACTAGCACGGACGTAGACCTCACTACGTGATCTGCATACAGCCTTTTTTTCTCAATTACTTTGGAACAAAGTTACGGGTTCAAAGTCTAAAGTCTCTGAATTACGTAGATATATTACGTTTGAATGTTAACTGAATATGTAAACGATCTAAGGTGGGTTAGTCAGAGTCACTGAGTTCAGATGACAGTCCGCTCTTTCAAATAAAGTTCTTCAATACGAACGATAATGATGTATATGTGATGACATGACCAAAATGAATTAATACTCAACTTATCTGTAAAATCCATAAACTAACGACCCGCCCTGACTTTGAACAGGTAGCATTTATAAGTAAACTTAAACCTTCCTCTTGAATCACTCTATCTATTAAAATACTTTACTACACCAAAATCCGTTGTGTAGTTTTAAAGATCTAGATAAAATACGGATACATAGTCACACGGTGAGATGCGGAAAGTGACATTGCTTTATACTATGTAATGAAAGTGATGTAAAAGTCTGTTTGTCCGTCTTTCACGTTAAAACGACAGAACCGACATCCATAAAATTTCGCATTCATTAAGTTTGGAGTACAATGTAGGATATGTTATTTTTCAGGCTAACAGAGTCGCTGGCTAAAGCTTACAATATACCTACATAAAAAAGAAAATCTACCTTTTCCCAATTAAATTATTCTCAGAAATTTCAATAATTCTAAACTTCGGCACAAAAACTTCGCCTAACTCATTAATCAACTAATGAATTAGGTTAACAAGGTAAAAATGCTGATTTTTCAGGTTCCAATGACTCAAATGGTAACACCTGAAGGCTTCTAGGAATGTGAGTCACGCCTGTCGCCAGTTGGATTACCGTATAAATCGTTGTAGATTTACTGACACGCAATTTTTGTATGTTATAAGTAAAGTTGGTGAAGTCATAGCTTTTGGTAATAAAGAGCAAGGTTCGTGGTCTATTTACTTTGATGG
This sequence comes from Amyelois transitella, assembly GCF_032362555.1. Taxonomy (NCBI): domain Eukaryota; kingdom Metazoa; phylum Arthropoda; class Insecta; order Lepidoptera; family Pyralidae; genus Amyelois; species Amyelois transitella. The sequence goes on from NC_083509.1 coordinate 12,313,579, forward strand.
CAATCAATACGTTTACAAATGGCGACGGTTTGTTTGTATTTAGCATATTTATTATCTGTCTATTATATTTATTATCTGTTTAACTACATGCGTTAACTACTGAATATACTTTTCAGCCGGGTAAAACTAAAATCAGATTTTGCTGCGAAGAACCTGTATTATTTTGTTGGTGACGTTATAAATTCGCGCGGGCGGTGCGGCTAAAAGTTACATAAATAAATAAATAAATAATAATATAAATAAATATATACGGGACAAATAACACAGATTGAGTTAGCCCCGAAGTAAGTTCGAGACTTGTGTTACGAGATACTAACTCAACGATACTATATTTTATAATAAATACTTATATAGATAAACATCCAAGACCCAGGCCAATCAGAAAAAGTTCGTTTCTCATCATGCCCTGGCCGGGATTCGAACCCGGGACCTCCGGTGTCAAAGACAAGCGTACTACCGCTGCGCCACAGAGGCCGTCAAAATGACGAGTGTTCATGCACATGAAGCCACGTTCAGCCACAAGCTGAACGTGGCCTATCAGTTTCTTAGAGACTGTTGGCTCTGTCTACCCCGCAAGTGGTATAGACGTGAGTATACAAATGTATGTATTTATAGTTGTCGTTGGTAGATATGGTTGAATCCACGTTGTACCTATCACTGGTAAATTTTATTATTTTAGTTGCCCTTTTTCTTTCATCCCGCTCTTTCCAACTTTGAGTGTTACCTTATAGTCAAGGAGTTCATCTTAATTTCCGTAACAAAAACTATTAATTTAAATTGTATATGAACAAGATCAGCGGATTACCCAAAAATGATTAGGTTATATTTAGAGTATAAGTTGCATTACATTGTAGTAATGTTCTAACTGCGACTATTCTTATCATGCTTTTATCTCAATATACCGTTCGATACACACTACTACGACCTCATTTGCACTTTATGAATGAAATACCGCACACGCTTCCTACTATCAGATATTAATGTCTAAAAGCATTAAAATCCAACACACAAATCACGCAAAATACAACTATAATAATAAAGACAAAAGTCATAAATTCCATTGGCTTTATAAATTGACACGAAACTAAAGGAAAATCAGCTCTATGCGGTTTAAAATTAAGTGTATTGATGTGAGTTGTGTTTAAATATAGAACGTTGAGACTTGACCGTGGCATGCGCTCGCGCACGTGTTGAACGCGTGCCGTGCTGTGGGGACGCAGACGGCGCAAGTTTGCGTGTGTGTCGTCGATATAGTGTCAGAGCCGGGACTAGATAACTTGTATTACACCATATTAAAATGTCAAACGAATGATAATGCATTCTTGATTACGTGTTTAATTGAATTTCTATCAGGATATTGACGAGAAAGTAATAAAAATACGACTTTGAACCCCTGCAACTTTGAACGGGTGAATAATTAATTGTATTAAATAAACTTTTTTATTTTACATGACTCATGCATTTTTGTTAAGTAAGAGATGCTTTCTCAATATCATTCTTCAATTTGAAACTGAACAAATTACTATTACTTAACTTAAGTGGCACTTTTTTTTTGCCAAAAAAGGCATCTGATTATATGAAAATTGAATTAAAAAAGCGCGGACATATCAAACTTATACTCTTAGTAATAAAATATTCCTTGATGGAAACAGATTAAAGTCATTATAAACATATTGCGTTATGTTTACACACATCGCAATATTATTTTAGATTTTCTAGCGAGTTACAAGAGGTAATGTAAATCGTTACTGATAAACGGCAAAATATTATTTTATTTTTAACGAAATGTCACGGCCCTCCTCATATCTGCATCGTCCGAGGTTATTACGCTTCTATTAATAAATACTTCTTATTTTATTAAAATTCCTAAGATAACAGAAAACGAGTACAATGAATAATTTTTCCACAAAGTTATCTCTATTTGAGAAACGTGATAACATCTGCGGTACACGTTATATTAGTTGTATATTGAAAAAAAAAAGCCTAAAGTGAGAATCACTGAATTCCATGTCAATTATCACTTAACAACTAATTGATAAGTTGGGAATTATAGCGAAGTGTCAAAGTGACGTTTATCTACCTACCTAGTTGCGAAATATTGTTTCTTGGTGACACATGCATTATAATTGTTATACACATTGAACTATTCACGAATTAGGACAGAGTATGCTAGAAGAATTATAGTTTTCCTTAAAAAAAAAACCACAGTATTTTATCGAGCATACGGTAGGTAGGTATATTAAAATGTTACTTCTAAAATTTAATTAACGCTTTTTAACAACTCAGTTATAATAAAACACATTTTAACTATCAATTTATACACCATGCGTGTTACGCAATATATAGGAGTTTTTATTCATATTGTATTGTAAAAGTTAATCGTAAAAGGCCACTAAGGGATGGGATTAAAAAAGCCCCGTAAGGGTGTAGACGTGATTGTATATATGCTATTCATACTTATTTCATAAACAGACACATATCAGAGCTTTATCCCTTAAGTTCAGATTTAGGTGGCCTAATAATGTATGGATGCGAGATTTGGCCAGGTGACTTTAAACTTAAACAATAATAAACTAAGCTATCGTTTGATTGACTTCTACAATACTTAACATATGTACATACATACATACATATGGTCACGTCTATATCCCTTGCGGGGTAGACAGAGCCAACAGTCTTGAATAGACTGAATGGCCACGTTCAGCTATTTGGTTTAATGATAGAATTGAGATTCAAATAATGACAGGTTGCCAGCCCATCGCCTAAAAAAGAATCCCAGGCTTGTAAGCCTATCCCTTAGTCGCCTTTTACGACGTCCGTGGGAAAGAGATGGAGTGGTCCTATTCTTTTTTGTATTGGTGCCGGGAACCACACGGCACACACGGAATAGGTACTTAACCCACGTTTATATTACCTATGCCCACACTTAAACACCCAAAAAAAAAAACTTAGGGAGTCCATAGTAATTTGGACTTTAAAAAATATGATTAATCCCTTCTAACTCCACACATCCTATTCATATCAATTTTTACGGAACAATTAAAAGATAAAAGATACACAGGTGTTGAATGTATCTTAGCTCCTGTACTATAACCGTGCAAAGGACACGTCATGTCATATGACTACATCGTTGTCAGCCTTGCGTCAGGAACATGCGCGTGCGCCGGTGAAAGTAACACTTCCACTTATAAGCTCAATTAAATATAAATACCTGATAAAAATGGGGGAATTGACTTAGATCTGAAAGTGGGATCTAAAAATGGGATAGGTATATATATTCGATTGTCTTCTTCCTTTAGGGAAAGGTCGGAGTGGGAAGACCTAGACGGACGTTTCTTGATTAAATTAAGGACGTCCTGATAAAGGGTCAGGTCAAAAGTACCCGAAACCGCCGAGCTTGCATGAAGAGAGTTATGAATGTGGATGAAGTGAAGGAAGTATGCAGAGATCGTGGCAATTGGAAATAGGTAGTCTCTGCCTACCCCTCCGGGAAAGAGGCGTTATTTTTATGTATGTATGTATGTCTTCTTCCTCCTGGCTTTAGCCCCTCTCTGGAGAGGAGCCCGGGGCTCGCCTTTACAAGCATAACCCTGGGTTCGACGGAGTCAGGTTTTTACTCGATATATTATAAAAAAAGGGAAAAGGAGTGATTTTATGTATTCGTATGTATCTTTATTATAATAGAAACAAGAATTGGCCCACTCCATCTCTTCCCCATGGATGTGGTAGAAGGCGACTAAGGGATAGGGTTATATACTTGGAATTCTTCTTTAAGGCTATGGGGCTAGCAACCTGTCACTATTTGAATCTCAATTCTATCACTAAGCCAAACAGCTGAACGTGGCCTGTCAGCCTTTGAAGACTGTTGACTTCGTCTACCCCGCATAACATATAACCACGTCATCAATAGACGTGATTATATCTTGTTATATATTATACTATGCTTTGTTTATTATAAATACCTACTCTTTACTGACAAATCATCTTTTATGCTATAAACGAGTGTGTTTTAAAAGATTTACACCTAATCCCATTTCGTAATGATTTATTTTTATTTATCTTATCAGTGTTCGTGACACAAACAATTGCTCATCCATCGGATGCCATAATGTCCTTATCAATCGACTGTAGGTATCGCTCAAAACCGTTGCCAAGGGAACAGGCAGATGAATTTATTGCGATCGTTTATTTTTTAATTTAGATGTTTGAGCGGTAAAATTATTTATTATAATTTTTGTTGGGATTTTACAGCATTGTCATTGTCATTTTACAGCATAACTTTTGAGATATTATAATTTTAATATCTCTAGAGTGGTGAGGATGAAATCGGGACTAAATCCGGTTGGAAGAAGAAGGAGTGTAAGTATCTATACGTGCACAAACATACGATTAAATAAAATTGACTTTAACCAGGATTGTGGTGACAAGTGGTTAACGGCTTCTTTTCAAAGGAACGAGAAGAGAAGAAAGGACGTAACTAGGGCTAACTAGGACTAACTGGGACTAACTGGTACTAACTGAGACAAACGGCAGAAGTATGCAACGGAATCCTTCACATATGTAATTTTAGTTAGTTCAAAAAAATGTTTGATATTTTTAGTGTTAACGCAACCTACTTGTTCTTCCTCCTGGATTTAGTCCCATTTGCATCCTCACCGGACTGGAGAGCAGACTTCGACCATGAATCCTGGATTGGGTGAGTCGGGTTATTATTCATTATGTCATCTGTTTTTTATTTTAATTTGTTTATGATTTTTATGGTTATAAATTCAAGATTTATAAAGATTTTCAATATTTTGGTTAGGTAACTAAACAAAGGGACTATTATAATAAAATATATGAATAATTAGTGCCCTTGTATTTCTCTTTATTTTAAGTTTTATTCTTATCTTCCTTAATGTACATATATAAATAAATATAGGTAGGTAGGTATACCTACTTCATAAAGTGCTGTTACAGATTTCCTGTGTTCATTTTACAAAATTATTAGAACAATTTGCTTCAATGCCAAGTCGACCTACTTCTAAGAACTCTTGTTACGTTATATGACGCAAACTATGTAATTTTTTTACCGCTGTCTTAATTTAACGAATAGAAAATCTATGCTTTATGCTGAAGGAATAAAGGTTATTTTTGAAGACAGCTGATGCATACTCATTTGGTTAAAGATACAGTGACAGATTACCGGATGTGTATGATTTTGCCAAAAACAAACGTTAGTTTTCTTTTAACCCGAAACCAGAAATAGAGGTTCTATAAGTTTCACTTGTGTGCCATAGTAGCTGATATTTTTTGTTTTAATACCACTTACTTTCTTTCCGATTATTTTTTATTAAAAGCTTAGTCTATTGAGAATGCCGATAGTCACTTACCTGGATCAGGAAATTTACAAATACTTATTTACTACTACACAAATGACAGGTTATTTATGAGGTACAAAGGCGGTCTTAGTTAATGCTTAAGCAATTTCTTCCCGTGAAAATTACGGTAGAAGGCAACCAAAGAAAAGAATGGCGCAATATGTTTAAAATAAAATTGATTTAATTAATATCAAATAAAGATTGCTTTTACGTTATATGCAATGTAAATTTTACCGTATTTTCAGCCAGGATTAAAAACATCTTACGCTAAGACGTTTCAGTTTCAAATATTACTAGCTAAAATATGGAGAAAAAGTTCAAAATTAAATGATTCCATAGAGTTCATACAATTTGGTATCTTAAATTCAATTTTAAAGATAATTCAATAGTATTTTCCAATGTGATCATAATTCTAAAAATGTATGTGACAAAATTCTCTTACAATTTGTCATCCCATCAAACAAGGTACATCCTTACTCATCTTTATATGGTTTTCACACTTAGTATGCATTTAATTTTTCTTCTCAATTTTTACATTGTAGTTTTTTACCTGCAGCTGAACGTGACCTTCGAGACTCCTGACCCCGTACCGGCAACTGGGGCTAGTCAGGAGGTAGAAAAAAGAGTTTACAAACAAACAAACTCTTACACAGTGACTGGCCTACAGCCTAAACCGCTGTGTCTAGAGAACTTCAGTTTTGTTTTTTAAAAAGACAATCGGTTGCGGAAACCATATTATGAGTTCATTGTGTGGTCTAGGGGTACACAAATAATTTTTTTTTTAATTAATATCCCGCGTAAATTAATGGGATTCTTAAATTAAAGCGAGCGCTGACGCGGCTATACTCTAGTCATATATATAACATACTATACATCAAGGTGTTCCGTTTAAGACCTCAAAATTAATTAACTAATCGTTCGCTCGGAACTTCGACCGCGCGAACGCTTAAAATTTTTACCAAATTATGAATATCTCAAAAACTAATAAATCTTTAGATTTAGATGTCCTCCGAATTTAAAATTCTATAAAATATTAAAATCAGACCGTTAAGTTAATAAATAAATGGCAAAATCGTATCGCCTTAACAGTTTTTGATCAAGAAAATTTAATAATAGATTTAAGCACGGTTTCTAACTTCTAGAATAGAAGGCGCAGACTACATCTTTCCACTTGCCACGATCCCTGCATATTAAATGTGTTGAATGATGAAATTTATACTTTTCAAACCGTCATCTACTTTCTAAAATCTAGGGAGACGGGCCTTGTATGATGTATAGATGTAATACATTCTTGACATAAATTCCTGGCCAAATTCCACACATAGCCGTTAAAACCAACACGTCGATGTGACGTAGTGTATTGCCATTCATAAAGCTTCTCATTTGCATTAGATATCTACTTACCTTATAAGGGAAAAGATTATAAACTTGGGATTCTTCTTTAGGCGATGGGCTAGCAACCTGTCACTATTTGAATCTCAATTCTTTTTTTAAACCGCTGCTGACTGTGGCCTGTTGGTCGTATCAAGACTGTTTTGTTAGCTCTGTCTACCTCGCAAGGGATATAGACGTGATTATATGTAGATATCTATGTATAGTACACCGCTACAATAAAGAGACGTCATCACTGCGAACAATGTTTCTTTTTTACGTCCGGGAAAAGCAAATATGCGTCAATATATACAACCACATCCAGTTGAACAAACTAGGCATGTTTATTCTTACGATGAAGGTTTTAAAATCATCAATGTGCTCTAGGAATTTCCAAAAAATCATTTTTTAATGATGTCATCAGCATGTCCTGTATGTCTTGGCACTACTGGCTGCATTATCCGCGTGTACGCCAATTTTATTTAAATTAGACATTCCATTTAAAATTTTATCAAGTAATTTAACTTTAATTACTTAAATCAATTCATCAAAACAATGTTTTCTATAGTCCACTTTCTAGTCTCTAGTTCATCTTCTTCTATAATTCACTTTATAGTCTTCTGAGACTTCTTTTCTTTGTATAGTTGGTCTAAGGCCTAGAGTCCGCAAAAATTCACGATATTATAAAGGGATAAGTAATCTTAATTAAGTTAGTTCCCATGGATCTCGTAAAAGGCGACTAAGGGATAGGCTTACAAACTTGTGATTCTTTTTAGGCGATGGGTTAGCAACCTATCACTATTTGAATCTCAATTCTATCATTAAGCCAAATAGCTGAACGTGGCCATCCAGTCTTTTCAAGACTGTCGGCTCTGTCTACCCCGCAAAGGATATAGACGTGACCATATGTATGTAATTCATTTTTATCATTTTGTCTTTCAATTTTTCTATTACCTACTTAGAGAAATGATTCATTTGATCCTACTACTATTATAAAGGCGAAAGTTTGTATGGATGTATGGATGTTTGTTACTCTTTCACGCAAAAACTACTGAACCGATTACCATGAAATTTGGTATGTAGGTAGCTGAAGACCCAGAATAACACATAGGCTACTTTTTATCCCAGAGTTCCCGCGGGATTGATAGGGTTTCCATGCGGACGAAGTCGCGGGCGGCCTCTAGTACGAAATACTTTGCAAAAACAAAACGATTGCACCTCGGATTATAATTATTATGTTTGTATTGCGTGCGTTGCTGAACTGATAAAAGTGTTTGTTCATCATGGTTATTTTTCTCACGAAAACGTTAACAAGTTAGAACTTGTCGCCGATTAGGACGGGTTGAGCGGAAAAATACTTGCAAAGGTGATAGATTAGATTCCCCTTGTAGTGGGTTCGATTTTCGGTATAGATATTTTTAAACTAAGGTATGGGTTTTAGAGCAAAAGTGAGACTTTATAAAAAATAATAAACTTAGATTTAAAAACTTTAAAAAGACCGCTGTATTTATACCGCTTCATCTTTTCCTGGATATTATCGGAGACGATCCCTGCATACTTCCTTTGCTTCATCCACATTCATAACTCTCTTCATGCAAGCTTGGCGGTTTCGGGTACTTTTGACCTGACCCTTTACCTTTAAGGAAGTATGCAGGGATCGTGGCAAGTGGAAAGAGGTAGTCTCTGCCTACCCCTCCGGGAAAGAGACGTGATTTTATGTATGTATGTTATCGGAGACGACTAGGGGACAATGTCATTAAAAACAAAAACCACCAACAACCTGTCAGGGAGAACCTTCAAATCATTGAAATTGCATCAGTTGCATTGCATTTAGCCAAATCATTTCACTATCACTAAGATAATGGTTTGATTGTAACATTGTGATTTTTATCATCATAAAAATATCTTGCAATGATAAAATCGTTTTCAATTAAGTATTTATTGATAAGTTAACATACATACAAAATCAAACTAACCGTTACTACATACATACATACATGCATAAAATCACGCCTCTTTCCCGGAGGGGTAGGCAGTTACTTCATATAGGTACATATATTTAGGCTCCTTCCTCCTGGCTTAAGTCCCGGTTGTATCCTCACCACTCTGGAGAGGTGCCCTTGACCATGGATCCTGTATTGGGTGAGTCAGGGTTTAACACGAAGCGACTCCCGTCTGACCTCCGTAACCTTTGCAGGGGAACCTCACCCGTATTGGATCATATGGTTACACATCCAGTTGCCTGAATGTGCAGGTTTCTACACGATGTTTTCCCCCACCGTAAGAGCATCGGTTAGCCCTTAAACTAATGTACATAACTTGACATACATATATGTATTTAGGCTATGTGAGTTTAATCTTGCGGTACGAACGCGTGACATTTATTTTAATACATACAGGCATATGGCCACGTCTATATCCCTTGCGGGGTAGACAGAGCCAACAGTCTTGAAAAGACTGATTGGCCACGTTCAGCTTTTTGGCTTAATTATATAATTGAGATTCAAATAGTGACAGGTTGCTAACCCATCGCCTAAACAATCCCAAGTTTGTAAGCCTATCCCTTAGTCGCCTTTTACTTCATCCATGGGGAAGAGATGGAGTGGTCCTATTCTTTTTTGTATTGGTGCCGGGAACCACACGGCACATTTATTTCAAAGTTAAAATATACGAAGTCTATTGACATAACATATCACTTATCATCAATGTGCTTATGGGCACGTACCAAACTATCAAACCGGTGTATTTGTTCAGATGATTACGTGTGTTGTCGGCCAATGTCGGCGTGGCGTTGACCCCCTCTCTTGAGGAAAGGTTGCGAAGGTAGACGCATTACCACGAAATCGAAACCAGCTTTGGAGAATTGCTGTCGTGTTAGTCATGCGCCGAAAGGTCTTTAGTTGAATACGTTATCGCGAATGTGCTGCGTAACTAACTTAGTAGATAGGTACATATGGTCACGTCTATATCCCTTGCGGGGTAGACAGAGCCAACAATCTTGAAAAGACTGAATGGCCACTGGTTCAGCTATTTGGCTTAATGATATAATTGAAATTCAAATAGTGACAGGTTGCTAGCCCATCGCCTAAAAAAGAATGGCAAGTTTGTAAGCCTATCCCTTAGTCGCCTTTTACGGCATGGGAAAGAGATGGAGTGGTCCTATTCTTTTTTGTATTGGTGCCGGGAACCACACGGTACACACATGACCACGTCTTTACGGGGTAGACAGAGCCAACAGTCTCGCAAATACTGAAAGTCTTTCAGCTACATATTAAGCTATAGTACTTACTTTGTCATAATCTATAGAATATTAGCCAAACTAAGAAAAGCAAGATATATATTTAGTTAAAATAAAAAAACAAAGCAAACCCTTCACGCGAAAAAGACAAAGTCCATATTTTTTTTCTTCCATGCGTTTGCGCAGGATAAAGTACAAATTTCAATCGGAATTCCGCTTGTTGAATACGAAATGTCAGTAATGTAGAGAATTGACGTAGGCTGCTTGGTTTGGCTTCATTTACTTGCTTGCGTACTAATCTTCAATGTTCATACATACAAACATACATGTCATCACGTCTATATCCTTTACGGGGTAAACAGAGCCAACGGTCCCGAAAATACTGAAAGGCCACGTTCAGCTCTTTGGCTTAGTGAGAGAATTGAGATTCAAATTGTGATTTGCTAGCTCATCGCTTAAAAGAAATTGCCAAGTCCATAACCCTAACCCTTAGTCGCCTATTACTACATCCATGGAAAGAGATGGAGTGGTTCTTTTTCCTATTGGTTCCAGTAACCACACGACACCTTATTAATATACTATCAATAATTCAGTGATTGTATTGGTATTATATTGGTGCCGGGAACTACACGGCACCAATATAATAGAAAAAGAATAGGACCACTCCATCATTCTCCCATGGATATCTTAAAAGGCGACTCAGGGGTAGGCTTATAAACTTGGGATTCTTCTTTTAGGCGATGGGCTAGCAGCCCGTCACTATTTGAATCTCAATTCTATCCGAAAGCTAAATAGCTGAACGTGGCCTATCAGTCTTTACAAGACTGTAGGCTCTATCAACTCCGCAAGGAATATAGACGTGATTATATGTATGTATGTATTCAGTGATAGTAACACATTTGTAGTACACATGTGATTTACCACGCGCTATCCATGAGGCAATACCCCGGACACCGTCAGAATTACTCACTTTGATGTCAGTTCTTCCAATTAGTGATAACATCCCTGACCTAGTTACATCATTCGTTACATACTGACGCCGCAGAGTTTGTAGTGTAAGATATGTGGTCGAGAGTAAAGTCTGAATGAAAGCCATTTTGATACATTGAAGTATATGTTACGTTTTTGACGAATGTTAAGTTTAGCAATACATATAATGAAACAGTAATAATTTTTTGTCTGTACATTGAGTATATGATGATGCATAATGAGCATGATGAAAAACGAACTTTCTCTGATTGGCCTGGGTCTTGGATGTTTATCTATATAAGTATTTAATATAAAATATAGTATCGTTGAGTTAGTATCTCGTGACACAAGTTTTGAACGTACTACGAGGGTAACTCAATCTGTGTAATTTCTCTCGTATATATTTATTTATAGGCATCATAAATGCAAAAAGTTCAGGATATAAGATGTTTCAACAAACTTTGCAGTAGATATAATACGGCTTATAAATTGAAATAACATATTTATATAATTTATTTATTCACTTTGTAATATTTAATTCTATCATTAAGCCTAATAGCTGAACGTGGCCATTCAGTTTTTTCAATACTATTGGCTCTCTCTACCCCGCAAGGGATATAGACGTGACCATATGTATGTATGTATGTATGTATTTTGTAATAAATAAATAAAAAATGAGTTAAAATTTACAGTTTTAAGAAGGACTAAGGCGCGGGCAGCTAGTATGTAGGTAACATAGTCTGGTTCATTTAGCTAGCATTGTTACATCAGATATATCCTCATGGTGCAATTTGCGGATTTTAGATGCGGATGCTGCGAAGAGTACAGACATCATCTCAAGTCCGGTTGACTACGTCAGCTGAACCTTTCACCGAATTTGGCGGCCGGCAACTTGACCTGTGACAAGCGAAAAATTGTCTAAATAAAAGAAGACGAATTAATGTGGCCATTCAGTCTTTTCAAGACTGTTGGCTCTGTCTACCCCGCAAGGGATGAAGACATGACCATATGTATGTATGTACGTAAAAGAAGACCTTAATGATCTAAGAAAAAGACTCTCAAGACTATAAATAAAAATTAACTGACTAACTGATTGTTTCACAAATCAACGCATAGACCAAACTGCTGTGTTTGAAACTTGGAATGTAAATTCCTGATATGGTCGGAGGAATACATTATATATGATCACATCTTGCTATAGTTATAAAATTAAACTTGCTAAGAAAACTCCATCTCGTTCCCATGGATGTCGTAAATGGCAACTAAGGGATAGGCTTTTAAACTTGATTTTCTTATTTTAGGTGATAGGCTAGCAACCTGTCACTAATTGAATCACAATTCTATCATCGATATGAACGTGACAATATGTATGTATGTCTTAAGAAAAGTGCATATTTATAATAAGAACAAAGTGTTATAAGTGTCATTACAATAAAACATGATTTTCTTTTAATTCCCACGGGTGCAAGATAAAAAAATCCAGTTAAAAGCTCAAAATTAAATGCCACCTCTAGCAAAAGTAAACAAAACAAATAAAATTTTCCATAAAAATATGTATCCCATAGGTATGGTGTAATAATTTTTTTTTATCAGCTCACCAAGATTCGAACCTGCGCCAACGATATCCAGTCCGAAGCGGCTCTCTTATCACGACCATGTCTTTTAATACCAAGGTTAAGCAATTTTTCCAATGGCTCGATTATCAAAAGATGTGTTAACAAAACATAAATTATTTAAGACAAAAAAAATACAACACATCACAATGAATAAACTTTCCATTGTTGGAAAGAGATAGTTTTATTATATTTTTAAATTGTTGAACTAATGTGAATAGAATAAAATAAATACGCCTTGTTGCAAATCTTAGAGTAAAAAAAAAACAAAGAACCCCAATAACCAATGTAAAAATATATAATAAATATATACGGGGCAAATTACACACTCTTTCAAGACTGCTGGCTCTGTCTAACCCGCAAGGGATATAGACGTGATTATATGAATGAATGAATGAAATTACACAGATTGAGTTCGAGACAGACAGAACAGAAAGAGACAGAGCATCGAAATAAGTTTGAAACTTATGTTACGAGATATGAGTTAGTATCTCGTAACATAAGTTTTCGATATATTATACTGGACAAGTAAGAAATTTATTTAATAAATTATTTTCGTAGTTTCTGAAAGAAACTGAAGTGGATAAAGTATTTAAAAATTTTCAAACAATTATCATTGCACTATATAAAATTATTAGAAAAAAATCTTTAACAGCAGCTAGGTACTCGTACCTAAGTATGAAGTATTCATTCATTTTCGATTCAGATTAATCTACGAGTACGTATCCGCGTGCGCACGTGGTTTTTACGCAATGCGTGTGACCTCCACTTTTACGAATTTTGATAAGAAATCCACACATGAATGGCATGGAAATAATCTTCTCCCACACTACAATTTTAATATGTGCTATGTTGTTTAAGACAATGATTAATAGGAATTACTAATTACAATAGAGTTGCAAGATATCCCGGATTTTTCCCGGAAAAAATAGCAAAAGGGAAAAAATTCAGTGACGAAAGAAAACGCTCTTTTTCACTTGTCTCTCGGATCTTTGAGCGAAAAATACTATTTTGTTTTTAAATATATACAAAAAAGTAATTACTACCACAAAATGTTCATTCAGGACGTTTCTAGAAAAGAGAGATGTGGTTACCTACATACTCCCGGTTTTATACAATGCAACTTAGCAAAAGAGAACTTTCCCCTAATAAAACAGGCATGCATTATTGAAGTTGGAAGTTGGTTTCTCTCTCTTACCAAGTTCACGGAGAGGAATGGCTCCGAAAACTTTTAAGTAACCACTACACAAAAATGTCGCCACGCATCGGCGCAGGATTACAGTAATAAAAACGTGAAACTGCGTGTTTTACACGTTGTAAAACATTTTCGTTCAAATATTTGCTCAGCAATAGTCATTGCATGACGGTTTGCAGGTATAACAAGTCCATTCATGTCGATTGCCAGTACAAACGTTACGTGATGCGCATGCGCATAGCAACCTCGGCCAGCAACAGCAATGCCGAACTGCCAACTTGGCGCTTTCGGTGCCAAATCTAGCGCTTTTTTCGGATTGGACCATCCAAAATTTGGAGTAAAGCCTAGTACCCATTTTCAGTAATCTTAAAATGATATTTTTATGTTATATATTATACTAGCTGTGCCCGCGACTTCGTCCGCGTGGAATAGTTATTTTGGGCATCATTGAAGCCCTTAAGGATGAATAATTTCGCACGTTTTTTTCACATCCCCCATCATTTCTTCGCTCCTAATAGTTGCAGCGTGATGTTATATAGCCTAAAGCCTTCCTCGATAAAGGGTCTATTCAACACAAAAATATTTTTTTAATTCAAACTAGTAGTTCTTCAGATGCGTTCAAACAAACAAACAAACTCTTCAGCTTTATAATATTAGTATTAGATCTGGCACTCGCAAACAGGACGTCGGATCCTGGATTGTATAAGGCTTTTTCCAGGAAGCGACTTCCGTGTTAACTCCACAACCTCTCCAGGAGAACTTAGGGACCCTGTTCGATCATGGTTACCAGTACCTGGAGGTGCAGCCCAGGTTCCTCGCATTTTTCCTCTTACCTACAGTAAAAGCAATTGTTTGGAATGTTCTTCGATATTTCGGTCAGTCAATCAGTCAGTATTGTTCCTCCCTTTCATTTAAATACCTAGGTAGAAATTTAAAAATATAATTCAGTAGGTCGTTGACCTATTGCAGTGAAGATCATCGAACGACCACGTGGGGTAGTGATTGTCACGCTACTACCGTGTGGGGCACAGGTTTGATTCCATGCATGGAATTTTAACAAGTGATTTTCAATTTATCGTACGATACTGGAATTTGACCTGAAGATATGGAAATTAAAAAAGGCGAACTCACACGAAGGTTAATCAACGAAGCAATTTTTTTTTTAATTTATTCATAAACCTTGTGAAATGGTAGAATAGTAGTCGTCTTACCAGAAAAGTCAAATACATACATACACACAATCACGTATAGGTATACCCCGGTAGACAGAGCCAACAGTATTAAAAAGACTGATAGGCCACGTCCATTCAAATAAGGCCAGATAATCCTGATAATAGCATAAAGGCGACTGTTAAAAGACCAAAAACCCAACTTCTCTGGTCTGGTGGCAAAAGAAAAACATAATTTGTGGTAACAGCTTCTGTTCCCGCGCTAATTGTAGAAGTCAATTAAAAATATAGCTTGGAATTCTTCTTTCAGGCGATTGGCTGGCTACCTGTCACTATCTGAGTCTCAATTCCAACAATAAAGTCATCCAACACGTCGAGTCTTCAATACTATTATAATGTACCGTCTGCCTGGCCCACGTAACAACGTGATATAATTAAAAGATTATCACCTTAAAATTTCAAAGAGGGCACTGACTCAATCTTATCATTAGGCTGTACAGTACAGCTGAATGAGGCCTTTCAGTCTTTTTGAGACTGAACTGAGCTCTATCTACCCCGTAACTCGTAATTATGTAGAGCACTGACTCACTGATAAACTTTTTTTTTTTAATAATTGTAATAAACCTAGGTAAATTTAAAAATACAATTCATTAACTGATCAATGCATAGCCCTAAGAGATGGGTCAAGAGATTTGAAATTCGGCGTTAAGGTTTTAAATTGAGATAATTTCTTGATATTCTCGCTAGAACTGAAATTAAAGGGATATTTTGTTTCACAAATTTGAAACAAAATGGCGGAGGCGGTCCCTAACCTCATACCTGCAAACGTGCCCTGCGCATGCGCATAGTTCAACAGTCACCTTACATGCCAATGCCCCGCGGTCTCTTTGAACTGTTAATGTAAATCGTGTTTTTATATTTAATTAGCCTGACATATCCATATATAAAATGTATGTTTATTTGTTTTTCCAACCGTTAGTCCTCGTGAGAAAGTAATATAAATTTTATGACTTACGTGATAAAACTAGGTAGAATTAGTAGGATGTGCCTGACACCTCGTAAATATCTCATTAAGTACGTGATAGGAGTATAATCCTAATAATCGGTTAGTATTCAAACTAATGTACATACTTTCATACCATTACCTGCTTCCCATTGGAGTAGACAGACACTATGGATTTCCACTTGCTATGATCCTTATAGACCTCTCCCGCTTCCTCCACACTCATTACTCTTTTCATGCATATTCGAAGATTACGGGTACTCCTAACAACTCCCTTTTATAAGACATTATAACAGAGTAATTGTAGGTATGTGCCGTATGGTTCCCGGCACCAATATTAAAAAGAATAGGACTACTCCATCTCTTTCCCAAGGATGTCGTAAAAGGCGACTAATGGATAGGCCTATTAACTTGGATTCTTCTTTTAGGCGACAGGCTAGCAACCTGTCACAATTTGAATCTCAATTCTATCATTAAGCCAAGCATCTAAACGTGGCCTATTAGTCTTTTTAAGGCTGTCGGCTCTGTCTACCCCGCAAGGGATATAGACGTGATTATATGTATATATGTATGTATTCCGACTGTGCAGACTTATGTAGGTATGTATTGAATTAACAAATAATTACGAAAGCAGACATTACTAGATAAGATAATGTCCACGTGTGGTATGACATCGAAAGTCAAATGACTCAGTTCAAATTATATGAAACAATCAACTTACTTGTATAATTTACATCACTTATGCACATTTTAGTAATTATTTCTTTTTTCATTTTAGTTTTACCACTTATTACAAAACCAAATCTAAAACCACATATAAACATCATATTCGCGATAAATGCATGTATATAATCACGTTTCCATCTCGTGCCCATCCATGGGTCGTATGGTTCTCGGCACCATTAA
Organism: Amyelois transitella; assembly: GCF_032362555.1. Lineage (NCBI taxonomy): Eukaryota > Metazoa > Arthropoda > Insecta > Lepidoptera > Pyralidae > Amyelois > Amyelois transitella. Next base: position 12,330,403 of record NC_083509.1, read on the forward strand.
AAAAAAATTAGACCAGTGATTCTCGTCCCATGGATGTCGTAAAAGGCGACTAAGGTACAAGCTAATAAACTAGGAATTTCTCTTTTAGGCAATGGACTAGCAACCTGTCACTATTTGAATCTCAATTCTATCTTAAAGCTGAACGTGGCCTTTCAGTATTTTCAAGACTGTTGGCTCTATCTACTCCGCAAGGGATGTAGACGTGATTATATATATGTATGTATGTATAACCACGTTTACATCTCTTATGCCGTGTGGTGTTCGGCACGATAGTATACAACCACTCCGTATCTTTCAGATGGATGTCATAAAAGGTGACTAAGAGATAGGCTTATAAACTTGGGATTCTTTTTAGGCTTTAGGCTAGCAACCTGTCACTATATTAAAAAGTGTAAGCTACTTGCAGTCCTCAGAGCTTGTTTTCATACGAGATCTGATAACTCTTTTGCGTAGATTTGCATTGGCAACATTTTTACATGCAATTGTTTTCCGACTTGCGTTTTTATCAGAACTACTTTCTGCGTTATTATTTCGGCCAGCATTTCGCCCAGACGAGTAAATTGAAATGATCGTCAAAACATACTCAACCTATGACACCTTTGATAAGGAACCTCTCGTGCGATTCATAACGAAGTGATATACTTAATTCGGTAAGGTAACTTTTGGTTTAAGCGGTGGCTTAGCAACCGGTCACTATTTGAATCTCAATTTTATCATGAAGCCAGACAGCTGAACCTGGCCCATCAGTATTTTTGAGACTGTGATGAGTTCTGTCTACTCCGTAATGTATACAACTATACATGCATACATTAAACTACGTCTATATCCTTTGCGGGGTAGACAGAGCCAACAGTCTTGAAAAGACTGAAAGGCCACATTTAGCTTTATGGCTTTGATGGCTAGCGACCTGTCACTAATTGAGATTCAAATGGTGACAGGTTGCTAGCCCATCACCTTCAAGAAGAATCCCAAGTTTATAAGCATATCCCTTAGTCGTCTTTTACGACATCCGTTGGAAAGAGATGGGGTGGCCCTACTCTATTTTCTTTTGATGCCGGGAACCGCACGGCGACCCTAAAAACAATTAAAATAAACCGTAGTAGTCAAACATTAATATTAATATTCAAATGACTTTATTTCTAACCGACTGCGACTGAATAATGAGCTATAAAATGAGATATGATGCTCCGATAAGTCTTTGGAATCCGGATTCTTCATGGGACTTCCCCAATACCTTGGCACTGAAGATAAGGAATATTCGATATTAAACCATATTACAATGAAATTAATTTGATTATTAGATGACCCTTTTAGATGGAGTTTAAAATAACTGTAGCTTAACAATATAAAGAATATTGTGAATAGTTACGTAATTTAACAACTTAATATAAAGACTCATAATTTACTGCTTATTATATTTACTTGTTACATCTTAGTTACACATGAAGCCAGAATAACTTTAATATATACTTATATATTGATGCCGTGTGGTTCCCGGCACCATTAGAAAAAAGAATAGGACCACTCCATCTCTTTCCCACGGATGTCGTAAAAGGCGACTAAGGGATAGGCTTATAAACTTGGGATTTCTCTTTTAGGCGATGGGCTAGCGACCTGTCACTATTTGAATCTCAATTCTATCACTAAGCCAAACAGCTGAGCGTGGCCTATCAGTCTTTTCAAGACTGGTGGCTCTGTCTACCCCGCTAGGGACATAGACGTGATCATATGTATGTATGTATACTTATTACTTTCGCCGTGTGGTTCCCGACACCAATAGAAAAAAAAATAGGACCACTCCATCTCTTTCCCATGGATGTCGTAAAAGGCGACTAAGAAATAGGCTTTTATAATTGGGATTCCTCTTTTAGGCGATGATCTAGCAACCTGTCACTATTTGAATCTCAATTCTGTCAATTAGTAAATGCTAGTCCACTGTCCCTCTCGCCCATTGCGATGGTAGACAAGGTGCATATGTGTTATTAATTATTTTCCACCACTCCATCTCTTCCCCATGTATGTCGTAAAAGGCGACTAAGGGATATGCTTACAAACTTGGGATTCTTTTTTAGGCAATGGGTTAACAACCAAACAGCTGAAAGTGGCGTTTCAGTCTTTTCAAGACTGTTGGCTCTGTCTGCCCCGCAAGGGAGATAGACGTACCCGTATGTACATATGTATGATGTTGATCTATATAATGTAATGGAATGTAATTATGATTAAATAAATAAACCTGCACTCCACATTTTTTATTCCACCGTTCCATCACCGTTTACACATTTTTTTAAAGCATCTGCACAAATAAGATCATGAACTACGCATATTAAAACTCTGCCGTGGTATAACTAAAATGCCGTTATCTGACATCAGGATTTTCACCTTTTTACCAGTAGAATAAGAAAAAAAAATCCCTTTCGATCTGTATATACGACTTTTTGGTACCTTTAAGTCATAAATAGGCGTTCTCATTGATGAATGGCATCAGTTCAAATTTTTAACCGCATTTTTGACGTTTTACTTAAAACAAGGATTTGGCAGATAACGGCATTTTAGTTTTACCAGGGCAGAACTTATCACGCATAGCGCACGCAGTCACGTCACTTGTGACGTCACAGTCAACGCCTACATCCCAGCACATGTTACAGTTTCGTAAAATAGTTGGATCATACTTAAACATGTGACGTGTGTTTATTTTGTCATACAGTTCTCAGAAACAAAAAAAAATTGTTTAAAATCCAAGAGGAATTACAACACCGGCTAAAAGTTAGGTCATGGACATTATCTCGGCAAAATATTTAAAAAAATTGCCTGATCCATGAACATACATGTCTCTTTATAAAAAATATTTATGACATTTTAAATTAATGCATTTAGTTATTGCGAAATTTGTTCATCTGTTTTTTAAATATAAAAAAGTACTTAATGACCCAATGGTTGACTGGTAGATAAAGCTTCTAGCATTAAGTCCGCCAATTATTGCGCTATACATTTGTATTTTGTACAATAAAGTTTAAATAAATAAAATGATATAGCCATAGTAACGCTAAAATTTATCAATGGTACCTAGATATATATCTCAACCATTGAACGACGTAGAAGTTTTTGAAAAAGTACCTACCTGTTTATAAATCTTATTTTGTAAAAAATAAATATATACAGGACAAATAACACATATTGAGTAAGCATCGAAGTAAGTTCGAGACTTGTGTTACGAGATACTAACTCAACGATAATTTATTTTATAAAAAATACTTATATAGATAAACATTCAAGATCCAGGCCAATCAGGAAAAGTTCTTATCTCATCATTTGTAATTTTTTAAACAAGTTTTTTAATCCATCAAGAATTAATTACGATATTAATATAGATAAATTAAAAAGAAGATTAGAACTCGTATAGTCGTACTCGTACATACAAATAATTACAAAGTTATTTTCAAGAACCTTTACCGAACTACCACATAATTAATCATAGCTACCTATATAAACTTACTTCGGAAAGCCCCAAAAGGATTACTGTACTAATGACTCAGACCGTATCAAAATCGGTTTAAGATAAAGAGAAGATCATGACCTCCGTTTCAGCATCCGCTTGCATTTAGATTACAGTGAAAGATTAACTTTACAATAGGTTCAATGTAACTTATACAAAGGATTGATGTCGACTCATAATCAGGGAAATTTTATTTTATAGGTAAGATTTAAAATCTGGATTTACCAGAATTATATTTATTAATATCTATGCAAAAGTCATGTTACCAGAAACACCAATAATTAAGAACTGTTTTGCTGTGTAAACAAAAGTCTCCTCTGTGCCGAAGAAAAACCTTTTATATCCGTATATATTTTATTTCAATCATGTATGTATAGTGCCTTATGATTTCCGACACCAAAAAGAATAGGACCACTCCTTCTCTTTGCCATGGATCTAAGGAATAGTATAGAATAAGTAAAGAGGGAGAAACTTAATATCCATGGATGGGCACGGTGGAGTGGGAAGGCCAAGACATATGAATCAAATCAGGGATGTCTTGGTGAAAGGTCAGGCCAAGAGTTCCCGAAACCGACGAGCTTACTTGAAGGTAGTTATGTTACGAATGTGTTGAAGAGATAGAAGTATGCAGAGATCGTGGCAAGTGGAGAAATGTAATCTGTGCCTACCACTCCGGGAATAAGGCATGATTTAATTTATGTATGTTTGTTTGTTTATACACACTCGAGTGTTCACTATGATGCGAGACAGAGCTAGAATCCCTACATATGTAGTATAAAACAAAGTCGCTTTCTCTATCCCTATGTCCCTTTGTATGCTTATATCTTTAAAACTACGCAACAGATTTTGATGGGGGTTTTTTCAATAGATAGAGCGATTCAAGAGGAAGGTTTATATGTATAATAACATCCATTAAATAGTAGAGAAATTATGTTATTTCTGAGGCTTCTAATGTGATGTCGATAATTATCATATTTTTTCCCACTTACATTTCAAACGCAGGCTGAACCCTACGAGATTTATCAAAATAATTATTTGTACACATTGAAAAGGTCTACAGAAAACTTCGCGATATGTCTATCTCTCATGGATTATACACAATATTCTTTTTTGTCATTTACTTTTTACGACAAACAGCCTTGCACCCGTGCGAAGCCGGGGCGGGTCGCTAGTAAAAAGATAAACGGCGGAAACTTCTAAGCGTGAATCACGAGTAGGTACCTACCTAAGAAACTGCGTGCAAAAACTAATTTATATGTCTGATGGTCCAAGAATTGCAAAATTACATAAACATACGGTTATAAACTACATCGTTGTACACTGAGTCAGGAGTTAAGTCATTGACGGTCGATATTTACACGGGTTGAACAAAATGTACAAGCGTGTGCCGGTTGGAACGTAGTAGGGTTCGGATAGCGTTTCAACCTAAATTTTGTACATACATACATACATATAGACGTAAAGGGATATAGACGTGACTATATGTATGTATGTATGTATGTACATAAATACATATGGTCACGTCTATATCCCTTGCGGGGTAGACAGAGCCAACAGTTTTGAAAAGATTGAATGGCCACGTTCAGCTATTATGATTAATGATAGAATTGAGATTCAAATAGTGACAGGTTGCTAGCCCATCGCCTAAAAAAGAATCCCAAGTTTGTAAGCCTATCCCTTAGTCGCCTTTTACGAAATCCGTGGTCCTATTCTTTTTTGTATTGGTGCCGGGAGCCACACGACACAAAAGTATGTTAAGAATGAATTGAATAGAATAGAATAGAATAGATTTATTTTCAAAATTGGATACAAGGTATCACTTATTGACGTCACATAACTTAAATCTAATTATAACTACTACCGCTTCCAAAGCGCATGTGTAGAAGAAGCGGCCGAACAAACTACACTGCAGCATTTTCATAGGACGTCAATTTACAAATATAGATCTCTTAAATCTAAATCGTGGACGAATGCACATTGTCTACATTAAAAAACATGTATGAATGTAGAACTGATTATGTCAATACGAATATTTCGTCAAATAAAATAAATATAAAATAAAATATGTACATACTGTACAAATTATGTCAAGATCATGTCAAAAATACACAAGCATTTAAGAGGCCATTATGTCCAGCTCGGGCCACACATGTTTATCATTAATATAATCATCCGTGCTGTAATAGGCTTTCCTACAAAGCTCAACTTTAATATACTGTTTGAATTTTCTATCATTCATTTCAAGAACACGTTTTGGTAATTTATTATAAAATCTTATACAATTAATCAGAAAAGATTTCCCTACCTTAGCCAGCCGATGTGCTGGGATCGACAACTTGTAATTGTTCCGCAGTGATCTACTAGTACATTCACCTACTTTTTTGAAAGAGTCTAAGTTTTTCCTAACATGCATGATGGTATCGAATATGTATTGGGAGGGCAAAGTTAAAATATTTAGGTTTTTGAAAAAATCTCTAAGGGAATCTCTTTGTTTAAGACCGTAGATATATCGAATTGCCCTTTTTTGTAAAATAAAAATAGTTTGTATGTCTGCTGCTGATCCCCAAAGCAGTAGACCATATGACATTAAACTATGAAAATAACTAAAATATACTAGCTTAGCAGTTGCCACATCCGTCAAATGCCTAATACGACGAATAGCGTATGCTGCAGAACTAAGCCTTTTAGAAAGTTTTAAAATGTGAGCATGCCATTTCAAATTTGAATCTAATGTTATTCCTAAGAAAGTAGTACTATCAACAAAATCTAATCTTTTACTACTTATACTAATATCCACATTTGCCTGCCGCACATTGGGAAGTGTAAACTTAATGCATTGGGTCTTATTTGCATTTAACAGTAAGTTGTTGATTGTAAACCAGTTAGAGATGGCGGCTAAAGTGCTATTCACATCATCACAGATTTCGCTACGGCGGTTCATTTTAAAAATTAGTGACGTATCATCTGCAAACAACACGATGCCAGTCTGTTTCTCAATCATGCAAGGCAGGTCGTTGATATATATCAGAAAGAGAAAAGGTCCCAAAATGGAACCTTGCGGTACCCCAATTTTTACCGTCGCTCCTTTCGATTTTGTGTTATTTAAATCTACCGTCTGTAATCTATCACTAAGATATGATTTAATTAGTTCAACGGCAGCAGTATCGAACCCGTAATGAGCGAGCTTGAGCAGAAGAGTTCTATGATCTACGCAATCAAATGCTTTGGTCAGATCGCAAAACACTCCGATGGCATCCTGTGAGTCTTCCCATGCATTGAGAATATGAGTGACAAGAGCCACACCTGCATCTGTTGTACATTTCCCCTCAGTAAAGCCGTATTGCTGACTATGAAATAATTTATTAGACTTAAAGTAACGCTGCATTTGATTAAGCATGATTCTCTCGAACACCTTGCTCAAAATTGGTAAAATTGAGATTGGTCTATAATTACCAGGATCTGATTTTTCACCTTTCTTGAATAATGGAATTAGTTTACTATACTTCATTAAATTTGGAAATATCCCTTGGTCAACACAATTATTGAATATATAAGCTAAGTCCCCAGCTATAATATTTATAATATGACATATCACAACAGCCGACATACCCCAATAATCCTCAGACTTTTTCAGATTAAGTTCTTTAAAGGTATTAATAATGTCAGTAGGGTCAATATTTAAGAATTTAAATTTGGAACTGCAAATGCTGACATTATTTTTAAGTAGGTAGTATTTCAGCTTCATTAGGGCATGAGTCAATATTAGAAGTTAATTCCAACGGTATATTTGTAAAAAAATGTTCAAATAAATTTACTATTTCTGTTGTAGAGGTAATTTTCCTATCATTAAATATAATTTCATTAATATTTTCTTTAAAATTACTTCTACCAGTTTCCTTGTTTATAACACTCCAGGTTTCCTTTGTTTTGTTAGGAGCATTACTTATTTTGTTTTTAATGAACAAAGATTTTGCATGTAGACATACTTTTTTGAAAATTTTTGAATAATTCCTAACATGGTCTACGAAGCCGCTTTCAAATCGATACTGTTATGCTTACGATGGATACATTTGTTAAGGAGAAATAAACATACATAAAAGCAAGCGTCTTACCTTGAGGAGTAGGCAGAGTCATACTTCAATCCACTTGCCACGATCTCAACATAGATACTTGTTTCGCTTCATCTACATTCATTACTCTGTTCATGCAAACTTGTTGGTTTAGGGTAGTTACTCTTAATCTGACCCTTTTCCAGTACGTCTCCAACTTGTTAAAGAAAATCCTAATACTTACTCTTACTAAACGCAGCTCTACAGAAAATGGCTTTAAAATTTGAAAGAACCGAAAAATTGCGAGTCTTGAACCTTCTTTTCTGTCTTCCTGGCATTAATCTACATATACTTAGATTATAAAGCTGAAAAGTTTGCTTGTTTGTTTGTTTAAACGCCCTTATCTCAGGAACTACTGGTTCGAATTGGAAAATTCTATTTGTGTTGAATAGACTATTTATCGAGGAAGGCTTTAGGCTATATAACATCACGCTGCAACTATAAGGAGCGGAGAAATAATGGAAAATGTGCAAAAAACGGGCTTCAATGATGCCCAATATAACTATTCCACGCGGACTAAGTCGCGGGCTTAGCTAGTCCCTTGATAAAATCCACATTCCAATACGATTCTATACAATCCTGAATTGGGTTAGTTAGTTACACGAAGCGATTTCCTAACCTCCACAAACTTTGCAGAAGAACCTAATTCCTCTGCCGTCTTTTACGATATCCATTGATGGAGTTGTCCAAATATAAAGTACCTACCAGGAACAACGTGACACAAGGGTCTTGAAGTAGCCCATGGTACCCCAAAATCTGTAACAACGAAAACAGTGTTCCCAAAATGATCCTGTGATTCATTGTAGTGTAATGTTCATAGCTCCAGGAATAAAAGTCAGGTTTTATTAATAGACCGCCACGTTTTCCCTTGGACCTCGTGTGCCGTGGATAATTATAGTCATCCTGATCCACACCATATTAACCGACGTTCAACAAAGAGGTTCTCAATTCACGTCACCTTTCTTTTTTTAAATACAAATGGTTCTCTTCCCATCAGGCAATGCTCTGAAAGCTTTCAGTTCTTATACTGATATTCAAAATGTATGTACTTACATTAGTTTGAGGGCTAACCGATGTTCTTACGGCGAGGGAAACATCGTAAGGAAACCAACACATTCAGGTAACTGGATGTGTAACCATGATCCAATATGAGTAAGGTTGGTTACGGAGGTCAGATCATAGTCACTGCGTAACCTATGACTTACCACGATAATGGTCATAAAAATTATTCTGCTTTCGACGGATCCTTACATCCATTGAATAAGCAACCCTAAAACCATTAAAGTACCTATCAAAGACATTTCATGAAAGCAATAAATCATTGGTTTTAAAATAGTAAACGAGATGATGGTTTGGTAAGATTTGGAGTGGAGCCAGGCGAACCAGACGAAGTGGCGACTCGTTCATGTTCGCAGACATGTGACTAAAAAAAAAATTACGAAAGAATAGAAATGTCTCCCGGAGGGGTAGGTGGAAACTACATAGGTATTTTCCTTTTAATACAATCCCTACAACATTCTCCTGTTTCCTCCACATTCATCAATTTTTTCATTCTAACTCGTCAATATCTTTTTATAACGATTATTCCAATACCGAGTAATATGAGTAAATCCGTGAGAATCGTTCGTATAGTAAATACGATTGACTTATTTGCTTTAGTAGGTGGCATCCGGAGGTTATCGAGATATCAGGTCATCTTGACCGGCAAAACTTCTTTCAGTTTTATCAGAGAGTCAACAGGAGGCGCGGCAGATTTCTATTGGACATTCTGACCACGCCATGTGCAGAAATTGTGAAATCGATGTGGTCAAAGTCCGTTTTATATACTTATATAGCTACAAGCAATCTGCCCCCTGGCATATCTATACTTCTATACTTATATTAAAGAGGTAAAATTTATTACTTTGACTGTTTGTTTGTCATGGATATGTAAACCTCAAAAATACTGAATCCACCGTCAAAAGATAGTTTATCACAGATACAGGCTATGTTAGTACGTATGTACTACAGGCTAAGATGTGATTGGTATACTATTGGCACTGAAAACCGGTTCATACTTCTGAACGTCTCTTTTCCAATTAACTTAAATGTACGAGTATTTCGATATCAAAAGACTTGGTTACGAGTATACTCCTCACACATACCTATAGCCTTATTTCAAGTCTTTTTCGCCATAGCGTATTTCTGGTACAAACATTTTCCTAGTACCTACATAATATACTAGGTACTGCGAGATATAAATGATTTACGAGGTAAATGGATACGACAATGTATAAAAATATCCATAAAGGTGTGTAAAACCAGGCCTTGGAAAATTTATATTTAGAATTCTGATGAAATTTGCCGTCGTCGCCTGCGCATCGTGTTATCGTGACTCTGATAACGGTATGTCAACAGTTTGAGACCGGCCCCCGGTGGTGTGACGTCACTCATTCATCTTTTGGATAATGTGGTGAAAGATTACCTTGGGTAGGTGTGGAAAAATGATTCACAAGTTTTAAAACCGTTAGCCGTCAGTCTCGAGAAGACCACGTTCAGCTGAATGACTTATTGATGGAATCGAGATTCAAATTCAACCACAGACGTGTGTTTCCCGGCACCATTACAAAAAAGAATAGGACCAATCCATCTCTTTCCCATGGATGTCGTAAAAGGCGAGTACGGGATAGGCTTACAAACTTGGAATTCTTTTTTAGGCGATGGGTTAGCAACCTGTCACTATTTGAATCTCAATTTTATCGTTAAGCCAAATAGCTGAACGTGGCCATTCAGTCTTTTCAAGACTGGTGGCTCTGTCTACCCCGCAAGGGATATACACGTGACCATATGTATGTATGTGTATGAGATTCAAATAGTGACAGATTGCTAGCCCATCGCTTACAAGAAGGATCCCAAGTTAATTATCCTTTCCCGTAATTTACTTTTACAATCTGCGCAACTACAGAGCAGCTCTCTCCCCAGTAGGGTATTAGGACTCAATATTTTAAGTATGATATGAAATCAACATTGTGGAAATCAGCAGAATTTTTTAATATGGTAACATATTAATCTACTATCAACGAAATTGGGTCAATTTAATGTAACACTTTTTAGTTTTTTAATTATATCGTCATATACTAGGTACATTTCAATCTAGGCACTAGGTAAATGATAATAAACATTATGTTTCAAGAAGTTTCTACATAGCCTTGTCTGGTTTTGTTAACCTACTTACCTACACAATTTAAACTAATAATTTAGACCCAATCGTAAATTTCAGATGTTATGTCTGAAATTCTGAAAAATTTTTACTTCCTATTCCTGTACATTTTCATGCAAAAGTTTGCTAAGAAAATATTTATAGGCGTTAAACCATGCATAAACCTTTACATAAGTTTTATTTCATTCATTGGTCGTAATGCACTTTTTTGAAGATGTTACCTCTATTAAATAAACTTATGGACATTTAAAAAAAAAATACTTTTTAAAAATAATATTTTCATTCTTGCTAAAGCGTTTTGTTGATGAAAAAGACATATTCGAAAAATATTGCCATTCCATAAAAATATCACGTTTCAGTAGATTTTTGAACGGTTAATAAGGAACTGCTGTTTTTAATTAAAAAAACCCTTAATTTTAATAATTTTGTGATATAGAAAGTTACTTACTTGTAATTAAATTATAATCTATATCTAATTATAATCATTAAAGGCAAACGGGCCATATTTTTTTGCAATTTGTAGCTGCACTATTAGAAACTTATTGCCCGGCCATCACAAAAATATTTTATTTGCCACGATAGCCGAGCAATCTATGGCCTAGCCACGTGTTGCATTATGTCTGTAATTGTATGGCGCATGACGCAGACTCCTAAACGGGCTACACAAACCGGCAACAATGGCTGATGAAATCACACTCGTCTCAGCCTATATGGTTTTACGAGAAAAATCAAAAAGGAAAAAGCAGAGACAGTGGATTCGACCTTACTTCAATAGGCGTGAAACATTAGACAGTTCCGCTTTTCGTATCCCATAACTCAGGATGTAAATGAACTTCATTGATAAAATCAACCACCGTCTCTGTAGTCCACGTATTAGTCATTTTTGTCTATTATTAATTCACTTATAGTCCGGTCAATTTAGACCAAAAAATAAGAATGAAGCTACATTAATTCCCATCAAGCTGAAAATGAGTCAATTGTTTAAAACATAATCAAAAGCATTATTTCAAAATTCCCCATGATTCCGGTTTAAGGAAAAAAATTACCCAAGGTCAAAGGTACAAAAATGGGTTTTTCACGATTCTTCAAATCGGTAAGTTTTATCGGATAATTGATTACCTCAGACATAGATTGTAGATCATAAAGTTATCTATAAAAAAGGAATCAATATTTTTTTTCAATAAAGCTACCGTTTCTGAGATTATAACGATGCAAAAAGTTGCAAGCGTCTATATCATAACAACTTTATCATAACAATAGAGAGCGACTGAAACAACAATAAAACTGGCTGGGCAACATTGCAGTATAATCGATAGCTGAGCGATCATCCGGCAACCTATCAAAACAATATCGGCCATTCGCAGCAATATAAAACATGTGTGGCTATATGTCCGGGACATTGCTGCAATATTGCGTAGGAAGTATGGCTGGAATAGCTCGCAATGTTTCCGGCCACTGTGTTGCAGCCACATATTGCCGGAAAATATGGCCCGTTTAGAAGCACCTTAAACCAAACAACTGAACATGGCATATCAGTCTTTTCAAGACTGTTGGCTCTGTCTACCTTGATGTGATTATAATGTATGTGTGTATGTAAATTACAATTTTGACAAAGATTGATTAGACATTTTTTCTAATAGGAAAATATGTACCTACTGTCAATTTACGTTTAATACAGCTTAGCTAAATGAACAAATAATAACGCATGTTTTATTTAACATTTATCTCGACGGCACTAAATTTGACTTTAGTTAAAAATATATATTATTTAACTTTTCGATAATTTTGTGTATTTGTAAACCAAGATTTAGAAAGAAAACACTTTTTTAAATTAATTTTATATATGTCAAGAGGCAAAGTTAAATTTATAACATGATGACTAATTGAATTACATGATGGATTAACAAGACAAAGGTATTGCTCCGAAAAACATTTATTAGATTTTTCTTACATTTAGTAAATTTTATTCTACTGGTTATGGCAACATTATTTTGAGTGCTTGCTTACACGTCAAATGACTGGTATTGGTATGATTTTCGAGTAAAATGTCTAATATTTACCGATAAAAACGATAAATATTATAGAAAAGACCGTGAAATAAAGTAGAAATTACGTTGGTAGTTTGTGGATGTTCAGACAAAATTGCAAAATCATTCCTTAGGTGTAAAATTAATTTAACATAGGCTAGGCTTATCACAAAATGGGTAAGTAAATTTAGTGTCGTAAATAATTTTTACTACTTGCTAAACATCATGAATCAATTATCACGATATTTGTGATTTCAGGTGGCCTATTTAGTTATTTTAGAGGTTTGTTAGGGGCTCGGGAAATGAGGATTTTGATTCTTGGTTTGGATGGCGCCGGGAAGACTACTATTCTGTATAAATTACAAGTTGGCGAAGTGGTCACCACTATCCCTACAATTGGTTTTAACGTGGAGCAAGTGACGTACAAAAATCTTAAGTTTCAAGTATGGGATTTGGGTGGACAGACCAGTATAAGGTATTTCTTATTGAGGTTATGTTTGTTAGGTTTAGTCATTGTTTTCACTGTGAAGTCTTTTTAATTGTTGGAGTATATCTAAAGATCTTGTAACCGGTATGCAATTCTTGCTGCCATAAACAATCTCTTAAAAATTCTTTTGAACATCAATTTTTGAGTAACTATTATGTACACAACAAGTACAATAAATATATACTGTTTTTTAATAAAAAAAACTGAAAGGTTCTAATAATCAGAGGAAATTTACTTGTTCACAATAGACAACTGGCTACTGGATTAATTTAAGGCAGTATTATTAAAACAAAAGAGGTCACATGCTGTTACTTATGAAATTTATTAAAGCACATAATAATAAATTTTATTTTTTATTTCAGGCCGTACTGGCGATGTTATTATGGCAACACAGATGCTATAATATATGTGGTAGACTCGGCTGATCGAGATAGAATAGGAATATCTAAGGATGAGTTGGTGCATATGTTAAGAGTATGTATAATTTTTATTTTGCAAAATAAAAACTTTTTGTTGGTCTCGAATCATAGAAAAGATGTGTGTGCTAGATGCTTTCCAAAAGTCAATCAATGAAAAGGTTTACAAACTTAGTATTCTCCTATTAGTTAGCAAACTGGCTCATTTCTTTAACCTAAATTCTACTTATAAGGTATTCAGGGAAACATATATAATCACATCTGGATCCATTATGGGGTAGACAGAGCCAACAGTTTTGAAAATGCAATGTTCAGCTTTTTATTCAAATACCTACATAGCTTTGGATCTAATGACTTGCTTTGGGGGTAAAAATGATCACGTCACAACTGTACAATAAAACATAATGTTATTTTAAATATTTTTCCAGGAAGAGGAATTAGCGAACGCAATCCTCGTGGTATTAGCAAATAAACAAGATATGGCCGGGTGCCTCACAGTGGCGGAGGTCCACCAAGCTCTGGGTCTGGACGCGCTGAGAGACCGCACGTTTCAGATCTTCAAGACGTCAGCGGTCCGCGGCGAGGGACTGGACCAGGCTATGGACTGGCTGTCTAACGCATTGCAAGCTAGGAAATAACACCAGATTTAGGTTGGTTAGTTTTGTTTTTAACTATTATTCATCAGAAATTACTCCTCATAGCATCCTCAACTCTTTGGAGTGGAGCATAAGGTGTGCCTGTGACCATGATCTTGATACCCTAATCAATTGGCTCAATGTGGATGATGGGAAATAGATTGAAGCAACTGGAATAATGTAGCCTACCTTTCCAGGAAAGTTGAGTGAATTTATGTACATTTCGGACAGGATCCCTAACAAATTTCAGTGGTTGAATCGATCAGATGTCTGAATGCGTAAAAACTTGTCTTACCCAGTCCAAGATCATGGTTAATGGCTCACTCCAGAAATGTGAGAATGTAACCAGGACTAAGGGAAGAAATAAAACTGGCAAAGTGTGGATCGGACTAACGCACAAAGGAATATTTATTTTTTATATTCATGTTTCTACCTGTTCATTAAAATCTACCAAAACAATTGCTTGAAAATTATGTTTGCCATTATTAAAGGGGCATTTAAATAATTGTTATTTATTAGACTGACAGCAGAGGCTTAGTTAGGGCCCCGTTTTAATCATTTACATTCAGAACCCAAAAAAGAAATATGCAAAATGCCAAGATTACCCATGCCCATACATACAAATAGTGACAACCAAATCCCTTGCGGGCAGGATAGAGCCAACGGTCTTGAAAAGACTGAAAGGCCACATACAGCTGTATGACTTAACGATGGAATTAAGATTTAAATAGTCCCAGGTTGGTAGCCCATCGCCCATAAGAGGAATCCCAGGTTTATTAGCCTATTAGGAATCCTAAGTTTATTAGACTATTCCTGTTTCAATTAAGGTTTGTTAATACCTACATCATTAAGAGATCTGAGAATATAATCTTGACTCATGCCAGGAACAAGAAGCACTATGCAAAATCTCCAGTTTAAAGTACGGTTCCCTGATACCCGTTTAAAAATTTTGTTTTCAGGTTTTATATGAAGTGGATTTCTGATTGCGCAGTGACCGCTGCATAGTCATCACCCGCCACTAGTTTAGTTAGCGTCGCCGCTGGACCTTGCTATGTCATGTTTGAACAAGGATTTTATTGGGATTATAATCATCACTATTCAGTCTTTTCGGGACTGTTGGCTCTGTCTACCCCGTGAGGTATATGGACGTGACATATGTATATGTATTTAATTATCGTTTTCAGAATAACTTTATGAATGACATAAATAGAATACAGGGGCGAGAGTGCAACAATATTAATTGTGTAAAAACAAAAAAAAACAATGAAATTTGGAGTTGTACGTTTGATAATAGGTATCCTTTTGAGCATCAGCTTTTCATGTTTATACTAGAGTGCGCGGCTTCGCTCGCGTGAACGCCAATTTTTTGTTCCCGCGGGAATTTTGGCAAAATTCTCTCCCAGACCACAAAACCTACATCTAAGTAGACCAAGCGGTTCTAGGTGTGTGTTATTTTTCAGTCAGTGTCCTCTTTTATAAGAAAATATTATACACACTTAATAATTAGCATCAGCTCATTTGGATGGCATGGATAAAATATTTATCACTTTTAACAAACATGTTAACATATCGAGAAACCGAAGTGAGGTATCTCCCATGTGTGGTTTAACTAATGATTCGACATAATACCATATAATTATCTTCATCATATCATTAATTTCCAATCCCTATAACATGGCATGCGCAACGACTTTTTATCGCGCGAAATCTATCGCTGTTTCGTTTTTTTTATGCTGTGAAACGGGACAGCGATAGTTTTTCGCGCGATAACAACGGCGTCGCGCGTGCTGTGCTAGACTGGTTTAAATAATTTTTCATAAAAGTGTATTTCATGCGTTTCACATCCCTTTACATGACGGGTAGGCAGACATCTTTCCATTTGCCAGATCCCTGTATATTTATTTGCCTTAAACTGCATTCATTACTTTTTATTATAATTTTGGCCTGACCTTTTGCCAGGACGTCAGGAATTGTGAATATTAATAATTTATGCGTGTGCGATATTAAAGTAACACATTGATTAATATTATATTACTGAAAATTAAAACATTGTGTCCTAGTTATTAGGTACATAATCAATATACTATTGCCTGTCAAAGTATTAATTTTGAAATGAACAAAATGTATGTTTGGTAAAACTTTAGATAGGTAGATTGTGTTTTAAATATATTGGATATTTTTTCAATTTAAAAGTTATCTGAATACGGGGCAGAACATAATTGTAAAATGATGCAATGGTTTTATTAAAATAAATTATTTATATAGCTTACAATTTATTTATTTAGTGATCATAAATATTCTCGAAGTTGTGTCGTGAATGTATGAAATTTATGTTTTGTTTTGCAAATCGTCCATAATTTGGCTAGTTTTGCATTACCTTAGAGATTGCCTAAATAAAATAAATAATTTAGGAATCGAATTACTTTTATCACTATAAATATTTCGTATATTTTTTTTGTAAAACTCTTTCATACGACATATAGTTATAATGCCATATATAGGCTGAAGAAGACGTATGAAGCGGTTTGAATTTGCCATTGCAGGCCATAGACAAAAGTTAGTTAAAATATTAACAAAAAAATTGTCGCGGCCCGCTTGCTCCAAATTTGTGGTAAAGTTATTTAAACAAAAAAAAGGTGACTTATATTTTTTTTTATGTAATCGTAATGTTTTTTTTTTTTATTTCGGCCCGGCGGCGACGTTATTATCAAATTGTTTAAAGGGGCGATAGATGTACCTATAATATAAGTTATATTAATATATATTTTGTATTAGTGACATTCACCAAGCTAATTTATATTATAATAACGCGGTAAGAGAGAAATTGTTCCAAATACAATATCATGTAATAAATTGGCTCGTTCATTTTGTGTTTACCTCTTTTTATAATAAGTTATCACACACATAGATCTAACTAGATCCCTTAAATATTAACTTAATCGCAAGGGAAAAATGACAACCGAACTTCTTGTTTGAAACGTTTTCAAGAAATAAATATTTGTGATTCCTACAAATATTTATTTCTCGAAAAGGTTTTTGGTTTGTTTTTTTTTCAAACTCAAAAATGGCGTTGATCAAAATAACGTTTTTTTAAATTGGTGTGCCTTCAGTTATTAAAAAAAAAACAATCCTATACTTATTTACCAAAAGATTAAAAGGAATTAAAGGTATTCATGGTAAGTTTTAATATTTTAGTACAAGTTTCAAAAATATTCAGGGGCGAATTTGCGGAACTACATAAATCTACACCTATGGTTAAATTGTAAGTAACGTCTATTCCTATTTGATTCTGTGGAGATTTTTGTTTGATATGAGGCAAAAAAAAGAAAAGTTGAAATTTACAAATAGTGCACCTTGAATTCCTAAGTGAAATATCGATAGTTTTTGCGCGATAAAAACGGCGTAGCGGTAGCGGCGTAGCGTGCCATGTTGCGGGGGCTTGAGGTTGAAAATACCCATACAAAAACAAAATAAGGTCGAATTGAGAACCTTCTCCTTTTTTTGAAGTCAGTTAAAAAGATTTGTACTCATATTTAATTGAACTCAAAAACTATCTACTTACTATTTTGGAGTTAAATAGTTTATTTTTCACGACAGCAAATTTCTCGGGAGGATCAATAAAACTAGTTTTATTACCTTTGAATCTGTTTAATACCTTCCACTATTGGAAATTGTTTAAATCAGTTACGACACCTGTTATCTGAACCAAGATTTCTTCTCAATGGGCCACCTCCTCTTCAAAGGGTTCAGTTGTACCGGGCAGCCGCTTTTACGGCGTCCAAACACGAACTTGTAGAGAAACCCCAGAATGCCAGCTATCACCACCACGGCAGCCACGATGGGTAGCCATTTTGCTGCCCCCCCTCCGCCTGATGACGAAGAACCTGGAACCAAAGATACCAACTAGAGTACGCGTCCGTTCAAAACGTAAAATTTTGGTTTCTGAGCGAAATTCGGAAAACTGTCTTTTAAAGAATTAGACCATTCCGTTATTTTCCCATGGATGTGGTAAAAGGCGGCTAAGGGATAGGCTTATGAACTTGGGATTCTTCTTTTAGGCGATGGGCTATCGCTATATCTTATCTTTTGATCGCATTGAAATAAGTATAACATAGCATTAAAGTGACTAAAACTGACAACCTAGAAGTATTTCGAATATATACATCATTACATCAACTTGGTACGTACCCATTTCTGAGAAAAAGGTCTTGAATGGATGGACAGAGGGGATATAAAATGATACTATAAGAGTTTCTCTTTTCCTTTTCGGGAACGGCATTCTGAAAATTTGCTTTTTTGGGTAATTACCTTGACCTCGACTTGGAGCTTTCCCACTCATACTTCCTTGAGTCTAGTGAATTTATTTACCGCGGAGCATGTAGATTTACGGCATGCAGTGGTCTCCATTGTCTTTAATCATTCCTGTGATTTTTAATAAGGCATTTTTGTTAAATTGGTTATGTTCTGTTTGTCGGGTTTGTTGGTTGACATCTGTTTGACGTAGAGAAGAGTTGAATTGTCTGTCATGGTGAAAGAGGGTTTAAAACGGCCGTAGTATGAGTGTAGTTTCATTGTACTGTAAACAGCTTTCGACTTATTTGATCACCTTCTTGTGTTCGTTAGGGCAAAACTAGATCTTAGCATGTCTTGTCTCAGTTCTCACTCAACTTTTATAACGAAAAATTTATGCTATGAAAACATACATCAATGCTCAAAACTGGATGGGTACCTACTACAAAAATGGTTTCAAATTAATTATCCTTATGCAAAAGGCAAAGGGTCAAGTGTACCAGAAACTGCCGAGCTTGCATAAAGAGAGAGAGAGATTGTTATGATTGTGGATGAAACGGAAGAAGTACCTACCTGTGCAGGGATCGTAGCAAGTGGAAAGATGTAGTCTGCCTACCCCTCTGGGAGAAAGGCGTGATTACGTATGTATGTGTTACCAAAAGATACACCGCTAAGAAAATTGCTGAAAAAGCATTATTCATAGCTTTTTATTTTCGCCTTCATACAATAGTTACGATTAGCATAGGCATGCGCATGAGCATATGATGAATAGATGAGATCCACCATTCAACAAAAAAGAAAACCACGTGTTCTAGCCCTCGTATATTTAACGAATCTCAGTAAATATTATTGTTGTAGGTGCAATCATTGCGCGGTAGCAAGCAGGTGCATTCCTCTCAAATGATCCTGCAGCAGGACTCGACCTTACAGCCCACAGGATAAGAATAACTTTAGACTGAACCCTGGCGTGTGTTAGGGAACCCAGTACGGCATGCCTCATACGAAATAGCAGTGATATGTGTCTTAATTTCGTAAGGATGTACCGACCAAATTTAGCCTGAAGAATGTAGGCGTTCTGTAGTTTGGTTATGGTTGAGTTTCGGGTGGGTTAAATGCCAGTTTGGGACAAGTTAGCGGCAGGGAGGGGCATGCGGTCTAACTGGTTGCCCGAGCGACGACCGGAGGCTGCGCGCGCGCCGAAGTACAATCTTACGCTTAATTTTTAATTAAAAACCCACGTGGTGAAATAATTTTTATAGCCCACAAATTGTTATATTCCCGATCGCTGATTTGGCGATTGGTTTCGCTTAGGTTTTAGTGCATGTCGTCATCGATTAAAACTGTTAAGTCTATTTTCAACACAGCCTTTTTGTTTCTCGTTCTCATCATAATTTTGTGTGCGTGTTATGTAATTTTATCAGGTCTCACTTTTTCTTAATGAAATTAAGCGTCTTCAATTTAATTAAGGCGTCCCCCAAAGGTCAATCATAAGCCCGCTGCCGATCAATACACCATTGCCAATTTTCTGAAAGAAATCTATTGAAAGTCTAAGTTTTATCTTGTCTCATAATAACTATAGCAATTGAAACCAAACAACGAAGCTTTTATCTACTTAGGACGTAATTTACTTTTATTAACAGAAAACCAAAAGAAACTTCACTAACCCTTTCACACAAATACAATCTTTAAAGCACAAAAGGCGAAATTATGTGGATTATCTACCTGTTATGTCCGAACCTTTTCGGCCAAAAGTCAAAATACCACAAAAAATATCCAAAGGGCTTATGGGCCCGACTGTACAGGGCCAGGCTCAGCACGAGGCTTGTAAAGAATTTATAGGAGAGCCGAGCGCGGGCCGCAGTGTCGTGTAGTCCCGCTTTGCGTCCTAAAAGTAAAAGTTCTGTGTTGTGTAGTGATAGTGACTTCCAGTGTACTTGGTAATAGGCTGGAGCACCCCTGGGATGGATGGCGAGGTAATGAGAATTGCTTTTTATGACATTTTACCTGTTGAAACACCGGTTCGGTAATAGTTTGTGTTTAATTCGTTATTTACGCAGTTTGAAATGTAAAATGTATTTGTAATTCGATTTATTGAGGGAATTTTCGATAAGATTTAAATTACAATAATTATTATGATACTGATCTTTGGCTAAATCATATCGACATTGAAATCATTTAGAGTTGTTGCCGATAATACTTATGTTTCCGGTATATTTTTTACCATTACTTATTATCTGTCTATCAGTCCGCAAGTATCATATTTGGGATTTTTTAATTAAAATGAAGTACTAACTTTGAATAGATATATAGGGACATAACATTGTTGAAGAGTGTAGGCCGACAAATGTAAAGATACTGAAATGATATTATTTTTGCTAATGATTAACTTACTGTTATGTAAAAAAGACTGCAGTTTTCAGATCAAAGTTTTGATAACTTAAATATTACATAAGACTTGTCAATGACTCGTTTCTAAGGAATGTTCTCATTAGTTTAATCAGTAACTCATGACGGAACTAACGAGGAAATTCTTCCTATAATTGCGGACGTACTTAGGTACTTATTCCTGGATTGTGATCATAAAGGGAACCCGTGCTTCTCTACGTACTCTCTATTTCTATACTTTTTGATTTTAACCTTGTTTCCAAATTACATACATTAATCCGTTCCGGATTCAAAATTGAAGTTACGCTGAAGACGTCTTTTAGACATCTTCTCTTACGAGTATATCTCTCTCATTTCTTCTCGTCTGTTTATTGTCAAAATATTTTTAGGTTTGTCTGCAGTAACATTTTCTAAAACTTAATAAGTATCTTCCGTTAGGTGCTTCTCCATAATCGAAAGATCTCCTTTTAAAATAACGTTTACTGTGGTTAGTGCCCTAAATTTGGATTTGAGTTCGTGAGTTTGGTTGTGCCCAAATTGTTAGCACTGCAGAGCTAGGTGCTAACTGGTGAATATCGGTTACGGCTTGTTTTCATCGTTCCAATAAAATTGGTTCTTGTTATCTATATATACTTGCTGTTATTAATTTTTACTCATTTTATAATCTCCATTACCAGTTGCAATTTCAGTTGCTTCTTTCAAAGTAACGGAAAATAACTTGAAAATTTTTGGAAAATTGTAGCCTCCTTCGCCGTTCAGAACAAGTAGTGGCGTAAACCCTATTTACAAACCTTATTTCTTTAGAGATTGACCTGATTTCTTAAGAGTAGCCACGTCAATTAGCTTTGCATTTACCTATCAGAATTGTAGAGTGTTAATATAAATAGAAATACATACATATAATCACGTCTATATCCCTTGGGGAAGACTGATAGGCCGTTCAGCTGTTTGGCTTAATGATAGAATTGAGATTCAAATAGTGACAGGTTGCAAGTCCATCGCCCAAAAGAAGAATCCCAAGATCATAAGCCTATCCCCTAGTCGCCTTTTAAGACATCCATAAATAAATGGAAATGTTTTCTATAACCTGAAGTCTTGCATATACACCCGTCAAGACCCGATGCAGATTACGAAATTTCAAGTTAAGCATTGCGAATACTAGTTGTAATACAATACTTATCATTGTCACCCTTCAGGCAGGCAGACGTGGGTGGATAACGCTGCGTTTTGACATGTTTATACTCTTATCTGACCTATTATTTTGGTAGGTAAGTTGGGTACTATGAGCCACTCTAAGACCAATGTTTTGTCCAGCCAGGTAAACTATAAACAAAAATTATTTCCCAACTGAACGTTGTGTAGAATTACTTTCAGAAAAAAATCAATAGTCTAATATTTATTGTATCAATGTCTCGATACGGTATTATAAAAGTTTTGTGTCCAATATCAGAATTATGTGTGTTGTCTGAAGTTATGTTTTCTAATCCGTTTCATTAGCAAACAGTTAGGTCAGAGAAAGAAAGGCTTCTTGATTTTTTTTATTTTGTTTCTATCTATTATTAATAAGATAGTTTGACCTTATGATGAACAGCTACAAAAGCTCGTTCAAAGATTTCCCTGTCTAGCATTTCAAAACCAATATTTAGGAGTTATGAGTAAGAGCACAGCCAGTGGCGTAACTATACCATTCGTGGCCCGTGGCAAATTCATCGGATAGGTACGTTCTAAAACTGGGTTACAACCCTTTCTTTACAAAAGCTTTAAATTTTTAATATTTTTTTTACTTGTGTAGGAAACTGAGTAGGTAACAAAAATAAATCAAAGACTAAAACTTTTTTTACTAAACATGTATGATAAATAAGAAATGTTGGGAGTTGGGATTCTCCTCTGACCGGGGGCCCCTTCCGGCTGGGGGCCCGTGGCATTTTGCCGACTTGCCACCCTGTAGTTACGCCACTGAGCACAGCTTACAAGTAAAGGGAAGAATAGTCAATATACTGAAACTGCAGAATGCGATCACGATCCCCGTGAAGTGCTCCATAAATCCACTGACACCATTGTTTGTAGAGGGGGACATAGATAACTTAGACTTGATCGCTTATGACGTAGGTCACAACGCTTTTATACATATTATGGACGGATTTTGTGGCGCAGCGGTAGTTCGCTTGTCTGTGACACCGAAGGTCCCGGGTTCGTATCCCGGCCAGGGCATGATGAAAACAAACTTTTTCAAATTGTTCTGGGTTTTGTATGGTTATCTTTATAAGTATTTATTGTAAAATATTGTATCGTTTGCCACAAATCTCGAACTTACTTCAAGGCTCTCAATCTGTATAATCTGTCCCGTATTTATTTAATTATCAATACATATAGTCATATATCCTCCCGTCTCGAGCTGAAGTCGGTACAACATAGTCCATTTCATTTTTTCAATTTCTATGACCTACGCAAGTACTCTTATATCACAAGGCCACTTAATTAAGAGTTTCCATTCCGACCGCCCAAATCAATGACCAGCTATAGTTTTCTTCCATAAAGATTAAATTACTTTCAATGCTGGTTGCAAGCCTTCCTTTACTTCCTCCTACTTGATCAGTTGGAAGTCTGCGTCTTCTTGAGCCTTAATAATAATGTCATATAAATATAATATATATTCATTTAAACTTGATTGTACAAGAGTGTAAAGCACCATTGGCGGACTTAATGCTAGAAGCATTATCTACCAGTCAACCATTGGATCATACATTTGTGAGTGGTTTTTTTTTAATACCCTGGTTATCACAAGCACAAGAGTTTGGCATGCATGTAAGGTACATAATAATTTCTGCGAAATAATTTTGCCAAAATTTTACCCAGCTTGAAGCACTTGATTGTTTGAAAGCCATGCTTTATTTAACCAAAAAGACTAAAACTTAACTGTGTTGAGTATTAAAGTGAAACTTTTTGGTCTTTGGAACCACGAAGATCGAGTGACCTTTATTCACAGCTTTTGATAAAAATACTTACTATATCTAAAAAGTAAGTTATCATTTATGCATTTGACAGTTGCATTCAAACCGTCACGACACACCGCACGAGTCTTATGACATACGCTTATATCTGCATCTGTTGCATTTACGAATCTATTTATATCGAAATAAAGTGCTTATTCTAAAGGGTTTGAAATGGAAAGGTTAGATTGAAGAGCCAGCCCGCAGATTACTCTGTTTAAATTGGCATTATCGAGACATAATGCTCAAGTACCTACTAACGAGTGTTTCGTCTTAAGACCTTTAGGCCTTCCGTGCATTAACTGAAGTGCTTTATAAAGATTTCGGAGTGAATTCATCTTTCAATGAATTCATATACATAATTACTTTTAGTTGATAGTTTACCATTTACTAAAATTATTGGTATGTTGGGAAAATAAGACGTTTTTGGTACAAGTGAATAAGCTACAGAAATACAATTTGTTCTTAGATTATTTCTATTAATCCTTTGCCAAAGGTTGATTTACTAATAATTAAATCTTAAATTTCTTCCCCTTTTCATTCACTTTACACATTCATTCATTGCATAATATAAAAATCCTTTTACACCTAAGTACAAAATATGAATTGATGTAACATACTAAAGAAGTAATCAAAATTATACATCGAAAGTGTAAAATAATTAAGGCGAAACGTAAAAGATAAGGTTATCATATAGGTAATCTACACGAGAAATCTTCTCGAATGAGGAATTTCGATCTTTTTATTACAGACGCGAGCCCGAAATTAATGATACATTACAAAAACATGGGCGTTGCACCTGTGCGCTTCGAGTGAATTGCGTTAAATTCTGTTGTTCTTAAATCTTCAGTTGGAGGCAGATATACCTGCATTATCTACCAATAGTGTTGTTGGCATTAACTTTTTCTTTGTATTAGATTATTCAAGTCTTAGTGGATTTGAACCACTACGACTTTAACGACTTATTACGGATACTAGCTGTCCTTTCTCAACATGCAAAGGGTGATTTGGATGCGGCCTCTGAATCTGCAATGAACGTCGATTCTTTCTGAGCTAAAGACATATAGTTTAAAGCCATTGACACGCTAGAAGAAGAATACGTCGAGGGATACAGCGACTCAACAAGTTGTTTGCACAAACTATCCTCCTAAACCCTCCTATCCTCTCACCCCAAACGCATCCGTCATACCGTCTTCTTTCCGTTGTGGATATTCCGTATTATAATTAGGTATACTATAAAGTGGCGTGTGGTACCCGGCACCAATACAAAAAAGAATAGGACCACTCCATCTCTTTCCAATGGATGTCGTTAAAGGCGGCTAAGGGATAGACTTACAAACTTGGGATTCTTTTTAGGCGATGGGTTAGCAACCTGTCACTATTTGAATCTCAATTCTATCAATAAGCCAAATAGCTGAACGTGGCCATTCAAGACTGTTGACCCTGTCTACCCCGCAAGTGATATAGACGTGACTATATGTATGTAGTTAAAGTATGTATAATTATACCACAATAACAACCTTCCCCCATCGGCGTAAAATTAGCAACATTAAAACAGTAATTTGCATAGTTATCCCGACACTGGCAAATGCCATCAAGATGCTCCTAAAGAACGCGAGGCATGTCCAAAAGGGCAGAATAAATCGTATCGTTTTTTATGCCTTTTGCATTCCACTCTGTCAGGTAAAAGGAGTGGCCACGCTGCGCACGAGTTGCGGACTTTTGGACCCCTCGGTGAACAAAAAGGTGCACTAATTTGGTGTTGCCCTCATTGTTGGCGCAATTTCAAGAACGTGTGGTTTATTTGGTACATATTTGGTTGGTTTTGTGTGGAACCTTTGCCGGGATGCGTAAAGAAATTAACCAAATCGTTAATTGCTTTTCGCTGTAAGTACACTTTAAATAATTTGTTGAGAGCACTTCGTTGTATGAATGATTCATTAGGCTCACAAGAAAATGGGCGTGGTGATAACAAGAGCGTAACTTGTAAGGATCGTAGGCTGCAAGTGAAAATTAATAGTCACTGCCTATCAATAGGAAATACGGTCGAAATTATGTGTATAACACATAAGTTTTAATCTTAATACTTTCAACTTATTAACTGATTTTTAAATTATCTCAAAGTTATAATAAATTTCTTACGTAAAAGTAATCAACTACTAACAGCATAAAAAATAACTAACAATAATAACAACATACTTGAATCTTTTACCGCTTTCAAAGCGCAAATGAAACGAAGCGTCTGAACAAACTACACTGAAGCGCTGTTATGATGAATATTGTGTTAAATTATGAGAGGTTTTGTAATTGAATTATAAAACGTATGGCCATATTAGTCCCATCTGCTATCGATCCATAGTTAATTGATTGAGTTTGTTCTCGTCCAAGATCGGATTCACTCGACTTAATGAGCTTTAAAAGCTGCCCAAAGTATCGATTTCAATCCGATAACACCCCTTTTTATTCTGGCGATAACACAGATGCCTTACTAATTTTTAAGCGTAACCCACTTACTTACATAAATTAGATTAATCTATACCTTACTAACTAGATGTCACATCCTAAGGGGGTGAAATAGGGGTTGCAAGTTTGTTTGAAACTTCGTCATTTTTAGTGTTGGACACATTAGATTTAAATTCACGGTTAGATTAAAATATTAATTCATTTATTGGATTTTGAAAATTTCATTCCTATAGGGGTGGTAAGTTTGTATGAAACTTTGTCATTTTTAATGTCGGACACATAAAATGTTATATTTGTTTAGTAAAAAATTCGAATTCAGTAATAAGATTTTAAAAATTGCATTCCTATCGCGGTGAAATAGGGGTTGTAAATTTGTATGAAATTTCGTCAATTTTAACGTTTGGCACATGAAATTTTAAAATTAAATTTTGTTTAGTATGAAATAATCATTAAAACATTGGATTTTGAAATCTGCATCTCAAGGGCGAAAAATAAGGGTTGGAAGTTTGTATGAAACTTTGTTTTTTGATGGGTGTCGAAGTGTAAGAAGTCTTAAATATTGGTTAGTAAAAAATACAAGACAAGACGGGAGAATCCATATGAATTTAAATCAAATATAAACTTAAAACAGTCTCGCACGATACGGGATTAAAAAATGGGTGAAATTTTATGGCGATTCCTTATAATCTAAAATACAATTGCGCGGGCGAAGCCGCGGGCAAAAGCTAGTATACATATATAAGTGATTAGGATGTGCCACCAGATAATATGAAGTGATGCCTGCGGGTATTTTAAGAGACGTCACGCGAAGGTCACTTGTTAACGTTATTATAAAAGCCTAAGGCCTTTTTTAACTAGTTAACTAAACATTTAAAATATACTTTAGTGGTTCGTACATACATACATAAAATAACGCCTATTTCAAGAACGGTAGAAAGAGACCACATCTTTCCACTTCTTTTAGTGGTTCGTTCGTTATGTTATAAATAACATGCATACACTCACACACATATATATATATATACGTTCAGCTATTGACTTGACTAATAATAATTCATAAAATGTTAGAAATTCATCGCTTTTAAACTAAATTATGAACCCAATGCAGAGAAGTAAGAGTTCCTTTATACTTAATATATCATTCTCATGTTATAAGAAGCAACTTAGCTAATAAGCACTTCCACATAGTTACCTAGTTACATAACATTTGCTCCATTTGCTTGTAACCATCTAGTTCTTTGGCAGACTTTTTTAACAGTGCAACAAAGCAAACGAACGGCTTAGAACTGCAATTGAAAACATTTAACCTATCATCTAAGTTATGAGGCAAATTGTCAAAAAAACTTTAAGTAAAGGGTCGAAAACCATTGTGTCATCCAAATAACTACATAGTTCCATGCCGTCATTCAAAGCTTCAGATGTCATCGAACTCTGCATTTATGTCGGAGACAATAAACAATTGGACAATTTGTCGTAATGAGGGGGGCGATGCGGGCCACTTATCAGGGAAGGGTGTGTGAGAGTTATGCTTCAATTTATTGACATACATACATACATATCACGTATATAATCACGTCTATATCACTTGCGGAGTAGACAGTCTAATAGGCCACGTTCAGCTGCTTGGCTTAATGATAGAAATGAGTTTCAAATAGGGATAGGTTGCTAACCCATCGCCTAAAAAAGAATCACAAGTTTATAAGCATATCCCTTAGTCGCCTTTTACGACATCCATGGGAAAGAGATGGTGGTCCTATTCTTTTTCCTATTGGTGCCGGGAACCACACGGCACTCCTATTGGTTAAAATTGATTGTTATACCAGCTATCTCCAGTGGCTTCACTTATGATAAGGTGTCATCATACATCATCATTCTAATGGCGTCAATCTCGAGTACGTCCTCTTTAGAGAGCCTGGGGTCCGGCCATCATCGTGATTATAGAGTGAACTCGAATAATTTACACAAAGTGACCCTCCATGACCTTGTCCGGCACAAAAATACAACAACTTGACCATAAATTAATTAGTTAGGTAATTCCCAATGGTTGATTGATAGATAATGCTTCTAGCATTAAGTCCGCCAATTGTGCTATACAATAGGCTATTTGACTGTATTAAAAATATACATTTCTTTTATGTCATCAGTCTTAATATTATTTTTTTGGAGCGATTTGTAATAACGCGAGATAAAAATATTGCATTATTTAAACAAAATCCGTCTCAGAAAATTAGGTTTTTATATGCAGCTGTCACGTGACTAAAAACGAACGTGATTGGCTATTTCTATTATGACGTCAATTATCCATAAACAGACTGTGGATCGTACCGTTCCTTAGTGTTCGCTATTATTTTTCAAGATTTTATAAGTGTTTGATCGCTCAGGATTACTCAGATAACATAGGTATTTAATAATGGAAACCAATTCCGCGAAAGCTGACAGTCGAAACCTACCAAAAGTGGACGCAATAATGGTTGGAAGAAGAAATCTGGATTGTCTTCTTCAAAGACAATCCAGATTTCTATGCTGCCGAATTGAGGAATGTGAAAACATCAATGTAAGTATATCTTGGTAACCACTGATCATAGATCATGATCTGAAACCACTTCTTGCGAATATTCAAATCCATCGGCATAGAAAAAAACAGTATCGTAGGAGATTTTATTGTTGTATTAGTGCATTGAGGCACTGCACAACATTTATAGGAACTCATTTTAATAATTTTCACACATATGACTTGGCACAAGTTAAATAAAACAAGAGAAAATCAAAACTTTTCGAAACACCAACAAGCTTTGTATGGTATTTACACGAAATTTACGTCACTGCATGCCATGGCCGCCATATTGCTAAAAGTCGCGTTTTGGCGGCATATTTGAATAATTCATTTTCTTTTTCGATTTTTTAATAAAATAGCTGTAATAAAGGCAAAAAAGTATTTTTGTAGGGCTCCTTATAAACAAATAAATACCCTAAGATAGTTTTTAGAACTTTGTCAAATAGCCTATTGTATTTTGTGCCATTAATTTAAAATAAATAAATAAAATTTCTCATAGCCAAACAGATAAATTACGTGTCTTTGAAAACGAATGCAACACAGTTTTGGCGTGTTTACAAATTTACAAAATACATACATACGAGTATGGTCACGTCTATATCCCTTGCGGGGTACACAGAGCCAACAATCTCGAAAAGATCATTAGGCCACGTTCAGCTGTTCGGCTAAATGATAGAATTGAGATTCAAATAGTGACAGGTTGCTAACACATCGCCTAAAAAAGAATCCCAAGTTTTTAAGCCTATCCTTTAATCGTCTTTTACGACATCCATGGGAAAGAGATGGAGTGGTCCTATTCTTTTTTGTATTGGTGCCGGGAACCACACGGCACTTTTGAATTATATTAAAATTCCATTGTAAACATTCTGGATTTATATACATAAGTAAAACACACTTATTTTTGATCTCAACATCTCTTAAACACAAATTCGGTAGCCAGGCACGTCAGGCCCGTGATTAATGTGACCCCGCCTTGTCCAGTGGGTTAACTGCGATGCCTCGGATTCCCGGCGTCGACTGGTTTTAAAGGAATTTTTAACTTTGAAATTATATTTCATTATGACCTCATCACGTTGGTATAGCTAATAACTTAGAATTGTAGAATTTGGAATGGTTACGAATTATGCTAACAATTTTTTGTTAGAATTGATCTTAAATAGGACCACTCCATCTCTTTCCCAGGGATGTCGTAAAAAGCGACTAAGGGATAGGCTTATAAACTTGGGATTCTTTCTTGAGGCGACAGGCTAGCAACCTGTCACTATTTTAATCTCAATTCTATCATTAAGCCAAGCAGCCGAACGTGGCCTATTAGTATTTTTAAGATTATCGACTCTGTCTACACCGCAAGGGATATAAACGTGATTATATGTACCTATGTATGTATTAATTTTGATGAAGCCCGTTTTTATACTTCTAAAAAACTTGATCGGCTGTACCGTTTTTCATGAAAAAGAAGTTACTTAATAAAGAAAACAAAAATAAGGATTGCCCTTTAAATAATTCGTTGTCACAGGTCTGGCTCAGCAAAAAGTAATGTTTTTAGCAAAATATAGATATAAGAAAATGACAACAATTTATTAGTCAGATTATCGCTTTCAAATCACAGTTTCTCCACAAATACCATATCATCAATATGTCGGAAACTCGTTCAATCTACCATGACGAGTACAATGCCGGGATTCGAACTCCAAGCCCGGCCGGTCGCGTGCCACTTAACCCGTCCATGCCATTTCTCTTACGGAAGTGTGGCAAAGCATGAGCATTCATTTGGAAATCGGTACCAGGTACAGGAAGGTGATAGAAACGCTTGAAAGAAATGCTTTGGATTTACTAATGTATTATTCTAATTTGTATGACTAGAGGCCGCCCGCGTCTTCGCCCGCGTGGAATCAATCCCGCGGGAACTGCGGGATAAAAAGTAGCCTATATGTTATTCTGGGTCTTCAGCTACCTACATACCAAATTTCATCGTAATCGGTTCAGTAGTTTTTGCGTGAAAGAGTAACAAACATCCATACATCCATACAAACTTTCGCCTTTATAATAGTAGTAGGATTAGTGTGCAATATAGATGAAGCGAATGAAACGGATATGTAGCAAGAAGTACGGCAGATAAGAGTAGGAGTAACAAGTCGCTTCGTGTTATCACTAAATAAAAAGTCGCCCGTATCATTCTTCCTCTGTCTGTGTGTATGTATGCGCTTATCTCAGAAAGTTGTAGACGGATTTTGTTCCTGCTCCTGAATATTCCAGATGTTGGAAAGAAGATTTCCTGAGGAAAGTTTATATCTATAGGTGTGACCCACGCGACTCATGCTCCAGCCGTTAGAATTTACAAGTACGGAGTAAAAAGGTGATCGGTGTTGTCATCAAAATAATAGACCAATATATTGATACTTAGCGTACATAATACCACGTCAGGCTGCTTTTGGTACCCACCAAACCAAGAGGAAGTAGGCAAAGAACACATCTTTGCATTTTGGACTTGCCGCGGTGAATACATAGTCTTTTACTTCATGCACATTGATCAATCATGTCAGGTCAGTTCCTTAGTTGACAATGATATCTGTTGTTATGTAAAAATTGATACATTTCTTTACTTGGTTGGAACTTGGAGAATATTATGAAGTAAAACTGCACGTAACGTTAATAAATCGTTATTTATTAATAAATTGTATTAAAAGAACTTATTGACATAAATATACATTTAATTACAGAACTCGGATGATCTTTAGGTTATTATAATATTCTAAGCGAAAAGTGACAAAAGAAAACCGTTCCCGCGATATTTTATTTTTCTCCATAATATTTTTTTTTATAGGTGGCCAGTTCTAACCTATTTATTTATTGCAAAGAGGTTGAATGATTATTTTTTTTAAACACTGTTATTATTCAAGTGGTCTACGTTAGATATCTTATCCTTTTAATGACAGTTATTCAGGCCAGCTCTTTAAAAGTAATACAAATCCCGCGGGATAGCAGTACCGTTGTCCGAGGGCGCACAGGGACCTATTGTATGAATCTATTTCGATTCAAATCAATTATCAATAAACCGTAGTGTGCCGTGTGGTTCCCGGCACAAATATAAAAAAGAATAGGATCTCTCCCGTGGATGTCGTAAAAGGCGACTAAGGCTTATAAACTTGGGATTCTTCATTTAGGCGATGTGCCAGCAACCTGTCAATATTTGAATCTCAATTCTAATTTAACAATTAGAATTGAGATATTATTATAATTAGCCCATCGCCTAAAATAAGAATCCCAAGTTTATAAACTTATCCCTTAGTCGCCTCTTACGACATCCATGGTAAATGAGATGTTGTGGTCCTATTCTTTTTTTATATTGGTGCCGGGAACCACACGGCAAAAATTTTTCATCATAATTTTTTCCTACGGGATGTTTTAATGGAATTTAATTTCGAATCCTTACATCCGAGTATGACAGAGCTCCTTTTTAACCGACGCCGCAAAGGGAGTCATTGTATTTCCATGCACATGTGGTGCATTGCGATGCACTGGAAAGCAGGGTCAACGACCCCACTGAACCACTGAGTGCTAAACGGAAGTGATACTAATGCGGTTTCTAAATGCAACTGAAGACTGTACCTATAGGATACATTCATTATTTTTGCTTTCGTGGTGGGAATTATGAAAAACAACAACAATAAATGCGAAAATTAGTTTATTTGTTTGTATGTTGTCTTTTGCCGTGTGGTTCCCGACAGTTTAGAATAGGACCACTCCATATCTTTCACATGGATGTCGTAAAAAGCGCAAAACACTTGGAGTTCCTCTTGTAGGCGATGAGCTAGCAACCTGTCATTATTTGAATCTCAATTCCATCATAAAGCCATACAGCTGAACGTGGCCTTTCAGTATTTTCAAGACGACTCTCGCACTTGGCTGGTTTTTAAGTTTTAGCAGCTTCGGTCACGTTTAGTTAGACAAATGCTTAGTGCAGTTAGTACCACTTTCAAATTATTGTACACAATAATTTGAATTATTGTACCACTTTCAAATTATTGTACACAATAATTAGAAAGTGGTACTGCTGGCCGTTAAGAAAAAAAAAGAACAAAAATAGAATATTGACCAAATATTTAAAAAAGGAGAAGAGCGCATGTTAGGTACTATGTTAAATGTATCGAATTAAGTTCACTTTTTATAATGTCCTGGATGTTAATACCCTAATATATGAACCAAATACTAAAAATATAAGTTCAGTGAGTTATTTCAGAAAGTGCAGTTTTAATTTCTATCAAAACAAGTTCCGACAAAGGTTAAGAAATCGTTCTGTATTAAACACTTAGATTATAATGATTTTAATTAGATCATAATACGTATAATTATGGTTCTTGCTCAATATCAGCCACATGTCAATTAAAACGAGTAAGTCCTCTTACCCTATCGCCGCACCTGTTAATCGTTAATATTTTATCACTCTCGGGCAGATGTTCTGAATCCGAATGCAATAACACTAAACATATTTAACGGTAATTTCATCCAATGAAACTGCGGAATGAGATTAATACTTAAAGAAGACAGACACTAAAGGAATTATTAACCTGCTTTCTATAATTCCAACACAAGCTACAGGTGTCATGAAAGACTTACTGTAAATTTAAAAAAAAAAAATGTGTATACTTATATATCCTTTACCTCACCTTTTCGCCATACGAGTCGTTTACAAGGCTATTGATACAATAAAGTTTCTTTGTCACTAAAATCTGAAATTTAAAAAAAAAAGACAAATTTTTACATTTGCCCTAAGTTTGCATGTCATTATTTGAATATCAATTTCTTCATTAAACCAACCTATAGCCTATATTTTTATGACTGTAGATTTTTTTTACCCCCTCAGAGATAAATAACGTGTTAATATGTACGTGGGTAGGTACGTTCCGTCCTTACGAAAGGTTAGGTCAAGAGTATCACAAACTAACGAAATTGCATAAAGTGAAAAATAAATTGATGAAGCGAAAGAAGTAAGCAGGGATCGTGACAAGTGGAAAGATGTGCTTAGTATCTGCCTACATCTTCGGATAAGAGGCCTGCGTGATTTATATGTTTTAGTTACAAGGAATACTTACCGGAATTGTTGAAATAATGAGAAATTATCTTTTTCTTTATAGTGAAGATGCGTGCACGGGCCGCTCGGAGGCTGCGGCGCTGAGCGGGGCGGCGGCGGAGCCCCTGGAGCGGGTGTGCGCGTGCGCAGCCTGGACGCCGCGCAGGCAGCCCGGTCCGCATGAAATACTGAGGCCAAAGCCTAGGAGGTATGAATGAATTAAAGTAATTATGTACAGTGTGCAACAGATATACTAGATCTTTCAATGGTTTTAGTTTGTATCTGGGTGGGTCATCATTATCTGCAGCGGACTGTGCGTATTGTTGTGAATATCTGTGATATTAAATTTTTGAGACTCGCTTTTAGCGAAAGCTGAAGTAGGAAAAGATAATATTTAGCGAATTTTTTTTTATTAGTTAAAAACAATCAGGGGCAGACGTAGGTAAAATACCAAAGAAAGATTTTCGTTTCTTTGAAAATGTTTAACCTAGAATTCTTTCCTGACTTGACGACAATTAAAAGTAAACTTATATATAGAATCAGAATAGTTTTACGGCTCATAGCACTCGTAACAATTTGAATATTCAGTGATTCGTTATTTATAACAACAAAAAAAATTTTTTCAATTCAGCCTTTGACCAAATCTTTGATATAATTTCTTGTATCTTGATATTGTATCTAATCGTGTTAGAATGCAATTTCTACAAAAGGAAAATCTTTAACGGTTCTCACCCTGTTCATTATTTGATGTAAGTAAAGGTCTCCAAAACAATTTATCTTTCTCCCCTAATACAACGTAATTATCAAAGTAATATAATAACTCCGAGTCGCCTGGTGGTATTATATAGTCATTTGCAGTCGCTACCAGTTTGGACGCCCAAAAAACCCGAAGGAACAGGCTTCTCGAGCGACCAGGGAACATGTCGGCTAATTGGCTGCTCGGATCTGGTGGTTTGGTGTTTTTCACGTTAAATTAATAGAAGTACTAACGTATTGAAAGAAAGCTTTAAGTGTCGATTAAAAAAAAAAAATTTTTTTCATAAATCTTCGCTTAATCCGTACCTAACCTTTTAAGTGACCGATACGACTATGAAGATTTTTGATAATAATAGCTACTGTACAATATATGTATTTTTAACTAGATGCTGGCATGTAAGAAAAAAAAAAAGAACAAAGAAGGAGCTTTAAAAACATTTGAATTTGGCGCTGATGAAAAACAATGTTGAATGTTACCAATTCATTTTAGTACAACTACCTACTAATTATTATTTAATAGATGTAAATAGTTAAAATGGAATACAAATACTTTATTATAAGTTTTGTTATATATTTAAACAAGTGTAGTTTTAAAATTTTACCAAAATAAGTTTCAACTAAGATCAAAAAATAGTTTTCCAATAAACAAATAACTATAAGTAGGTACCTATTTCAGTTTCGTCACCACGTGACTTTCTGAGCTGTAGGTGAATTTTTTTCTGAATTCCCTTGTGTTATTCAATTATGTCTATTACATATTCTGTGTTCAAATTTCATTCATAATTTTGGTTCCCATAAAACGTACTCTCATTACGACGTTACACAAGTGCTCATAAATTAACATTCTGTGAGCTCTGTTCTTTTCTGAATGTAACTTTCTTTCTCAAAAACGACGTAGGAAAATCAGCGGAAAATAAAAATTACATACATACATACATACATACATATGATCACGTCTATATCCCTTGCGGGGTAGACAGAGCCAACAGTCTTGAAAAGACTGAATGGCCACGTTCAGCTATTTGGCTTAATGATAGAACCGAGATTCAAATAGTGACAGGTTGCTAGCCCATCGCCTAAAAGAGGAATCCTAAGTTTATAAGCCTATCCCTTAGTCGCCTTTTACGACATCCATGGGAAAGAGATGGAGTGGTCCTATTCTTTTGTAATAGTGCCGGGAACCACACGGCATAAATAAAAATTAAATTAAAATTAATTATATTATTAAATTTTGCGGTATTAGAATAGGCAGTCGCTTGGTGAATTTACATTTTTTTTTGGTTGACTTTCCCGCTCTTGGGTCGTTGTGGGCCCCGAGTCCTAATACAGAATAGTGGTCGTAGGAGTACCTTGGGCTCCTCTCCAAGGAGTAGAGAGGAGGAATGCCACCTGGACTAACGCCAAAAAGATGATGACCAAGATAAGATACCAAGTCATGTTGTTTTAACTCTGTATTGCAAGTTTTCTTACACTCAATCGATCAAGACTTTTATAAACTCTGTTACCTAAAGATGTTTTATAGCTAATTTGATTAAGTGCATCAAATCGATTTGATTTAAATAAAAAAGGCAACAATTTTCTCACGGTCCTGCGGTTGGAAAAGTTACGGCATCCAAATTATAATAAAACTAGCCTTTATCCCACAAATCATTGATCGATTCAAATTCATTATGTACCTACATATCTCTGTGCTCCAACGAAATAAAAGTTTTATTATATTTTAAGGATTAAGGATATATTTTAAGGATTGTACATGTATATACGTTTAATCACGGGGTAGACAGAGCCAACAGTCTTAAAAATAATGAAAGGTCACGTTCAGCTTTTTGGCTTTATGAAAGAACTAGCGACCCGCCCCGGCTTCGCACGGGTGCAAAATTATAAATGTTATTATGGGCGTTTTTCAAAAAAGATGACCGTTACTGTACCGGAATGCCTAAAAAAAAATATTCGATTATCTGATTTATTTTTACATTTCTAAATAGCTTTTAAAATAAGCTTTCTGGAAATACTAAATATACTGTAATTGAAAAAGTAATTTCGTCAAAAAATGAGCATTTCTCGACAATTCGGGGCGCAAGTCGTCTTCAAAATGTGAATTGATAATAAATAAATAAAACACGTTTTCCATATATTTTTATTTAAAAACCTATTAATGTAACTGTTTTCATTTAGAATACAAGAAAAAAATAACATTATCAGTATTATTCTACAAATTATTAAGGAATTTACTTCCGGTAAGTAACATTTTTATCATCATCAACATTTTTAATACTCTCTTATGAAAAATCCGTAAGGTATAAAACTAAATGTCTTAGCAATTCAGGTAAAACATTATTATGTTAATAACATTTCGTTCTTATATTAATTATATTCTTACTAATTAACAAAGTAAAATAACATTTTCTAAAAGAAGTCTCACTTCAACCAATTACTAATCGGAATTCTTAGTTACTAATAGGAACATAAAGCTGAGATCACAAACACAAATTTTTCTTTCTTCTACAAATATATTTTTTAATCAGTCTCAAAATCAATCACAGTTGTCAGTTACAACACAATGTTAGCAAAATTACGGCATACTAATCAATGATTGATTATAAGTTAGCCGTTACGAGTATTTTTTTTTCTGTAAAAAACTAATGTAAAATAATTATCTTCGTCACGTTAACGTTAACGATTATTTTTACCTAAAAAATCTAACTTCTTGTACTGGTTTAATTTTTTTAACTTTTCCAAAATCAATCACATTTGTTAATACAACACAATTTTAGCAAAATAACGGCATCCTAATCAGTGATTGATTATTAAATTCGCCCTAAAAACTAATAAAATTTAACAATAAATTATAACAATAAAATTTTATGTTGAAGGTGAAATTTACCTTTAATCTGAGTCACAAAGACAAGGAGGACATATGTAATCAAAAGAGACTGAGTCACTGCATTTCAGACATATATCAGATTTGCAAACCATGCACTTTATTTTACTCTTTAATTCCATTTGACACAACTTACAGGCAGGGCCAATATTTTTAGATTTATTAATAAAAGATTTCGTATTATATAGAAGAGAGCTCGCACTTATATTTTTAGGAGGTAGTTGAGAGTTACCAGGAAATAAAACACGAGCACGTTTTTTTTCACGTTTAGGACTTATGATATGTACTAATGGAAGATCACAGTTGTTACCCTCTATATTAAAATTCGTATCAAGGTCCTTATTTTTAGATTTATTAAAAGATCCCGTATTGTATAGAAGAGAGGTCGCACTTATGCTTTTAAGAGGTGGTTGAGGGTCTCCAGGATACAAAACGCGAGCGCGTTTTTTTTCACATACAGGACTTGTGATATGTACTGCTGGAAGATCACAGTTGTTATTCTCAATATTAAAATTCGTATCAATATCAAAATTTAAAGTTGTTACATCAATTTGCTCGGTTATGGATGGAGAAGGTAAATCATATTCCACCTCTGACGATGGCACAGTTATAACAATTGGTTGGTCTACTTTTGGTGCCGTTTTATTAGGCTGAACAAACTCATGAAATTTTGGGTTATAGCAGGAACATAACCCTGCATTATCGCCGCAAAAACAACTAAGCAATCTATACTTTATAGTATTTTTGGAAGATGAAATAATTTGGTGCAATTTCATCGTTCCAGGAACGGTTGCAATATTGGTTGGAATAAGTTTAGAAATATTTTTTGTGTCAGTATCGTTAACATAAAAACATTTAACTGTTTTCATTGAGTTAGACAACACTTCAAAGGCATCTGTTGCATTGGTGACATCGCAGCCGTATGAGACTCTTCTATCTAATTGGCGTTTTACACTACCACCAACGCCATCAGCAATGCCCTTACCATGGCCACTTTCTGAGAAAGACCATGTAGAATATTTAAGATTTAATTTACAGGTAAATAAATTGAGCAGATAAAAGTTTTTTTTTTGTCTATATTGGCTTGTAGGTCCATCTGAAAAAAAATGAATAATAGAAATTTCCGGGTAGTTTTCCTTTGCATATTTAATAACAGGTAATAAATGTGCCCAGATAGCTCCAGGGTCATGGTTATTATTATCCGAAACGGTTGCAAATGTTTGACATTTATCAGTAAAAAATATTGCACCAGTATGAAGAGTAATAGTGTTTTTTGAGGCACCGAAATGAATTGATTGAACTTCATTAGCATATTTACATTCGTAGTTCTCAGAAAAGTCACATAAGATTGCGATCTCACCATTTTTAAGATTATTAACACATTTTTGATACTGTTTTTGCTGCTCTTTCCAGTTGTGAAAGTGTATTTTAAAGAGTGGTATTTTTTCTATGAATAATGATGTTAAATCAGCGACAGTACCTACCTGTTCTTGCTTAATTGTTTTTTTGGTAACGCATTCTTTACTACCTCTTTGGTATTTGTGATCAGTTCTTACCCATTGATGCCACTTAATAGTATCATTAGCTTGATGAATATCAATTTCTAAGCGAGGATTTTTGCAAACCTCACAGCATCCGTGCATACAGTTAAATGCAGTAATATTACAAGAAAAAAATTTGACAACTTCGTCAATATTTTTGTACGAGATGATTGATCGATATTTCAAAGCGTTAAACAAATATTGGAAATTACTGTGTTTAATGCACAAGCACGTATCTCTAGCTGCACGAGTGGGCGCTATAACATAAAATGGTTTACAGCGATAAAATGTAGTAAAACCAAATTTACCGCCTTCTTCTACATACATACGATAAGTGTTCGAAAGGGTGTCCAGCAAATATCTTATTTGCATCTTCTGTTTGTTTCTTGTTTTACACTCTCTACGACCAGCTGCACATCTAGATACGTCATCTCGCAGATAGAACGCCGCAATGTTTTCTCGAACCTTGAAAATAAGAATCGACGTTATCATAATATGGTCTCACTTACTCAGAGAGAAACACTAAATAATTAAGAAAAATTACCTTTAATGTCCCGTAATTTTTATTACTTCTACGATTGCAAAATCTTATTTTAGTTTTTAGACCCAAAATTTTCGGCAGATTCTTTCCAAACTTTTGTTTAAATTTATGTGCAATTTTTTTTAATGCCCTTTTTTCTGCAAGTATTTTGCATTCTGCATATGTCTCTTTTACAGCATCTTTTAAATTCTCCAATTCTTTTTCAGTTACATTTTTAGATGTTTCCAAACTTTGTACTTTTTGCTTAGTACGAATTAACTGCTTTCTGAGACGACCAATGACTGTATTCAACTTTTGCTGATTTTTTTGAGCCCTGTAATAGTTCGCGTACACCTTTTGTAACTTTTTAGTATTTCAATTTTTTGGCATGGTTTGACATGGTCTATTTTTTGGTATGGTTACTTGATTATTTGCTTCTTGAATTTTTTTTTCATCTTTTCTTTTTTTCTGAATTCTTTTTTCTTTTCTCCACTGTTCCCTTTGCTTTTCTTTCTCGTTATCATCTAAATCACTAATTTTTTTCCTTCGCTTAGCAACTAGTTCCCTTTGTTTCTGTTTATATTTTTCATACTTTTCTGGATCGTCCTTTAATTTTTCTCTAAATTTTTTAGCCCGTTCAGCTCCGGTTAATGGCATTTTTGTTTATTCAATTACAGGTTAATTGTTATTATTCGCAATATTTGCACTCGTCCTCCGGATAATGATCATATACAGTAAAGAATAAACAAATTTGACACCAGAAAAAATTATGATATAAAAGACAATGAATGTATTCTCCACTAAATATTACAAAGTGAGTAGGTAATCTAGCGTCGGTGTTAGTTTTACAGTTATGACATTTTGTTGCTAGCATAAAGTGCGATCTTCTCCATGGCCACTTAGCTCTTTCGAGTAGTCTCAAATCGTCGCGAGTCAAAAATTTATCGATGTCCAGAATTACTACCATAATTTATCTAAGTATATTGAATACTAAATCGTGTTCGTATAGAAATCTGAAATGCAAAATGTAGTAATTGTCACACAAGATAAAGATTAAACATTTTCACTTAATTGAAATACTTAAAAGAAGCAAAAAAATTAAAATTATACTAGTCGTTCGCATCGAACATCGAATATTTTAAAAACTACTAAACTGATTTTGCCACTTATCAACAAAATCTCCAAAATTTATTTTCGTGTGCACTGTGCAAAAAGCTTAAAATGATTCCAGTTTTAATATTTTTAGTTAGTACATACCTACTTGTTTGCACAAAAAGAAGTAAAATCAAGTCAATAGAAAAAAATAGATTTTTTATTGAGGACTCGGCCTTATAATTCCAATTAGCAACAAAATTCATTCCGGCTATATATAACGTTTCTAATCGGATGTTACGAAAGTACATATTTGCCTACACATTCCAAAATTTTACATATAATACCCAGTAATTTTTTATTCCAATAAACTTATTGTTTGCAAAGACACTTTATACGCAACTTTAAATGGTAGGCGTGTTTAAACAATAAGATTTACCTGTTCAAATTCACAAACTCACTGGAACACTTTTTTTTTCGACATCACTCTTCGAACACAAAAGTAGGAATGTGAAAAAAAAATCGATTATGGAAAAAATCGATTAAAAATCGATTTTATAAAAGTAAAAATCGATTTTTATATGTGATTTTTTTTTAAATTAATAATCGATTAAAAATCGATTTTTATAATCATACAATAAATGCACTCTGACATTACGTTTTTGTCTTCTGGCTTGGAGCCCGGAACGCGAACTGCCAAAGAATACTATCATAGCTCCATAATATTACATTAACGCCATCTGTGCATTCTTTCTGTGCTCTTAAAACAGTTTAGATGATTAATTTAATCAAACGTTCTCTAGTTGGAATTAGTCGATGAACAGTATTTTACCGACATTCGGTTGATATTTTATTCATTATTTGTTGCTGAAACTTCATTTTTCAAACTTGATTGTTAAAAACTTTAATTTGTGTTGATTATATAAGAACTTACTGTTTCTGTTGTTTATTTTTAATGAATCAATCTATTGATATAATGTATATGGCGTTTATTTTGACATAAATTGAAAAATTAGGAAAAAATCTATCAATATAATAAAATCGATTATTTTCTTAAGAAAAATCGATTATTTGTTAATCGATTTTTCATACTTAAAAAATAAATCGATTATATAAAAATCGATTTTTTAACTGCAATGTCACATCCCTACACAAAAGTAACGAATAAACAAATCACAGAGACCCGAAAAGCAACCGGAAACGACGTAAGCTGTCATAAAATAGTTGCCACATTACAAAAATTACTAGAATTGGTAGGATTTATTTTTGTAAGTTTAAGAAAATCGATGTTACTTATCCGAAATTCCGGTATTGTAAAAATCAGGGACAAAATAAAATTTGATTTATTTACTTATTTTAATATAGAAACTTATCAAAATTCTTTGTATATATAATTTTGAATGCTTTTTCCATAAACCGAAAGATTTAGATGTAAAGTTTAATGAAAATATTTTGAGAAATGTCGCTTCAAAGTTAGGAAGGTATGTATGGGACATGGTAAATTGGGGTGACACGTCGTAACTTGGATCGATTTTATTCAAATCGGGATATCATTTTTAAAAACTTTCTTATTTCAAGTTACTTATGTTGAAATTTTCTTTAAGTTTCCGTATGCCATTTACATTAAACTATTATATATTTAATTATATAATTAAACAAAGTCAGTGGACATGCTGTTTTGTCAGTGGTCAAAGAAATTGAAAAACGCCCTTATACATAAAAACCTTCCTCTTGAATCACTCTACCTGTTACAAAAACCGCATCAAAACCCGTTGCGTAATTTTAAAGATTTAAGCATACAGACAAACAGACTAAAATAGCTACTTTGTTTTATACTATGTAGTGATTTTGAGATTCAAACAGTGACAGGTTGCTAGCGCATCGCCTAAAAGTTATAAGCCTATCCCCTAGTCGCCTTGTATTTTCACCGTAGATGTCATAAAGACGCTATTGGAACCTCAATTCCATAATAAATCCATACAGTTGAACGTAGCCTTTATTATAAACTGAGGTATCAAAGTAGGTTGTATACAACCCGTAATGCAAAGAAGCGTTAGTTTCACCCTTAACTGAATCACCATTAGGTACTCATTTAATATACAAAATGAATTCATGATTATCACATGTCGCTTGTCTTTGACACTGGAGGTCCCGGGTTCGAATCCCGGTCAGGACATGATGAAAAACGAACTTTCTTTGATTAGTCTTGATCTTGGATGTTTATTTATCTAAGTATTTATTATAAAATATCGTTGAGTTAGTATCTCGTAACACAAGTCTCGCACTTACTTCGAGGTTAGCCTCGAAGTGGGCCTTGAGTTAGCTCAATCTGCGTAATTTGCCCCGTATGTAATATTTATATGTATAACTAATATTAAGTCTGAACATAATTCTACTTTATGAAGTCTGAATCTTCTGAACGCACTTACGATTGCGACACGCTGCCATGCGACGCGACACGTCTCAAATTCAAATAATTTTACGAGTCGTCAAGACCAATAGAGTGTCGCAGCTAAAGTCGTAGCCACACAGTCGCATAAATTATTTAAGTAAATAAATATAAATAAATAAATAGCCTTTATTCGCTGACTTTGTACATTGTTATTTCATTACACAGAATAAGCTGATTTGGAATGAAGTGTGTGTTCTTCATGCATCAGCAACCAGTTGTTGGTCAGGTTGTCCATTGACATAGGCCTCCCCCATCGCCTTCCACTCATCTCTATTTCTAGCTGACCTTCTCCATCCTTTAGGTAGATCGTCTGACCATCTCTTGATTTGGCGTCCTTTTTGCCTTTTGCCGTTCCTAGGGTACCATTCCATTAAATCCTTGGTCCATTTTTCTTTATTTGTTCTCAAGATATGACCGGTCCAGTTCCATTTCAGTTTTCTTATTTTTTGTATAACATCGTTTA
This sequence comes from Amyelois transitella, assembly GCF_032362555.1. Lineage (NCBI taxonomy): Eukaryota > Metazoa > Arthropoda > Insecta > Lepidoptera > Pyralidae > Amyelois > Amyelois transitella. Next base: position 12,374,227 of record NC_083509.1, read on the forward strand.
ATTTAGTTCTTTTTCTTATTTTCGTGTTTTCCCATCTATCCCGCAATCTTATGTTCAACATGCTTCTCTCCATGTTGCGTTGACAAACTGCTAGTTTCTGATTGTTTTTCATAGTTGTGGGCCATGTTTGACACCCGTAAGTGAGGCATGGGAGAATGCACGTATTATAAAGCTTGCTTTTTGTTGAGAGTTGGATGGTTTTATTTTTGAAAATTTCCTTTAACGACCAGTAACGTTTCCAAGCTGTACTTATTCTTCTGCTGATTTCCTTTGTATATTGATCATTGATAGATATTAATTGACCTAAGTATATGTATTCATCTACATATTCGATGGTATCTTTCCCTAGTGTTATGGTATCTCTTACCGCATTTGTCATCAATTTTGTTTTCGCAGAATTCATATAAAGACCCGCGCTTCTACTCTCTTGATCTAGTTGCTGTATCATATTTTGCAATATATCTGGTTTCTCTGCAAATAGCACGATGTCATCTGCAAATCTCAAATGATTTAAATTAACGCCATTAATGTTTATTCCAAAATTTTCCCAGTCTAACTTCCTGAATATTTCTTCTAATACAGCCGTGAATAATTTTGGGGAGAGTGGATCGCCTTGCTTTACTCCTCTTCGAATACAGAATTCTTCTCCTTGTTTTTCTAGTTGGACCTGTGCTGTACTGTTTTTGTAAATTTCCTTAATAATTTCTATGTATGTCATGTGTACTCCTTGATTCTGCAGTGCTTCCCAAATATAATTGTGATTTATGGAGTCGAAGGCCTTCCTGTAATCGATGAATGCTATGTAGTAATGTTTGCCGTACTCATTAAGTTTTTCCATAACTTGTTTTACCACATGTATATGATCTATGGTTGAATAATCAGAGCGAAATCCTGCCTGTTCTTTTGGTTGATTTTCTTCTAGTTGTTTCGTAATTCGGCCAAGAATGACTTTAGAAAAGGCCTTATATAAATTAGACATTAAACATATAGGTCTGTAGTTGTTAATATCGTTTTTATCGCCTTTTTTATGGAGTAAAATTATTGTCGATTTAGCCCATTGAGTTGGTATTTGCTTAGTTTCTAATATTTCATTGAATAAATTCGTTGTGTGTTTGGATGTAACTGGGAGGGATTCTTTTAATAGTTCACTAGAGATCTTGTCATCACCAGGGGCTTTATCATTTTTTAATGATCTTATAGCTTTAATTGTTTCGCTTTCTAGTATGCAAAGTATTTTTTCTTCAGAGCTCTGGTATTCTTTCTTTCTGATTTCTGTAAAGTCTATCTGGCTATACAAGTCTTTATAAAATTCAGTCGCTATTTTTGCTATAGATGATCTTTTTATGGTAGATTTATTTTTGTTTTTGGTTTTCATGTTGGGTATCCATTGCGTGTATTCTCTTAATTGTTTCAGACCTTTCTTAAGACCTCCTGTCTTTTCTATTTGTTCATTTAGTATCTCCAGTCTCTCCTCCTTTTTATGTTTTCTTATTGCCGTTCTTATATTTTTGCTGAGGGTTGAGATGGTTGTGAAGTTTTGTTTACGGTCCTTCAACAATTCTTTCCTTACCTCCATAAGCTTTAGGGCCTCTTCACCTATTTTGTTTTTCTTTTCTCTTATTGTATTAATTTTATTTAAGTTAATTAGGTTTGTTTCCAGAGAATCATATCTTTTTTGTAATGTGTCATGCTTTTCGAGGTCATGTAATGCAAGTTTTAGGTCATTAAGTACATTTTGTTCCAATGATGATCTTGTAATTTTGTTCGTGTTGCAGGAGGTAATATGTTTTCTTGATTTGTTTTTTCTGAGTAATATAGTACCTCTAACCATTCTATGGTCTGTACTGAAATTTAAATTGTTAACAACGTCAATGTCGCTAAATATACGTTTGTCTCTTGTTAGTATGAAATCGATTTCATTTTTATCTTTGCGCGGAGACATCCATGTCCATTTTCTTGAGTTTTTCTTTTTGAAGAAACTATTCATTATTTTAAGATTATTTGCAAAAGCTAAATCGACAAGTCTTTGTCCATTTTCATTCTTGTTTCTGTCACCAGCACTACTGTAGTTTCCTAACACAAATTCATCCTTGTTTGTTTTGCTGCCAACTTGGGCATTAAAGTCTCCCATAAGGATAATATTTCTAGTCGTATTTTGTATTAATTGTGTCAGATCTTTATAAAATATGTCTTTTGCCTCTTTTGAATCTATTTCTGTGGGTGCATATATTTGGATAATAGTGAACGGTTGTTTAAATTCTGGCAGCTGTATTTTAAGCACTGCAATTCTATTTGATATTCCATTAAAACTTATAATTTTGTCTTTCAGATATTTTTTTATTAAAAACCCCGTTCCATGTGAACCTCTCTTTTCTCCGTAGAAACAAAAAACATATTCCTTGTATTCCCTTATCTCTTTACCAAGTCTTCTTACTTCACTAAGACCGATAATATCCCAATTTATATGACTTATGGCTTCCTCAAGTTCTTGTAATTTGTCATCAGACATTAACGTTCTAACATTTAAAGTTGCGAGATATATTTTTCTTTTATTCTTGATTTTGTTAAAAGATGCATTTCTGGGGGGTAGTGGTCTGTCAACCCCACGGGGACCAGCCGGATTGGGGTTGTTCCGCTTCTGGTTGCTAATTTGTGATTGCTACTTGGATTGGTTTGAATTGTTGCGAATTTGGGAAAATGAGTTTGATCTGGGTCTCATCAGATCATATGCGTTCCTTCTAATCTCTTTCGTTGATTTATTTGTTGATTTCTTAGCTGTAATTTGGTTTTCGGGCGAGCTGGATTGGTCTCTTTTTCTTTTTTCTTTGCTAAGATTTCCTTCTCGCACTATCAGTTGATCATATTTTATGTATGCAATATTTCCTTTCGCACGTTCTTCTATAAGTTTTGGTTTCAATTCCCTCCTTTTTTCTAGCACTCCCTTTGGAAAATCTTCAGTGACGTAAATACCTTTTAGGCTCTTTTTCATTTTTAGTATCTGTAATCTTTTCCAGCTGTTGTTGAAAACAATAAGAACAGGTCTTATTTTATTTGCTGTCTGGGTACCGATACGATAGATTGTTGAAACATCGTTTGCCTCCAAAGTAATTTTTAAATGATTTTCAATATTTTTTTGTATTTCTTGTAGTAGCTCTTGTGAAGAATTCTCTTTTTCTTGTAAACCGAAAAGAAGGATATTATTCTTTTTCTTTTCCTTCTCGAAATAATCGATCCTTTTCTCTAATCTTTCTATTTTATTTTTCATGATTTTATTTTCTTCTATCAATGGTTCTAGCTTCTTGTTAATTTTCTCAAATATAATATGTGTTTGGTTTTCCATTTCAAGCTTCATTTGATCAAAGAGTATTTTAAATTGACCCTCCATAGTTGGTATTTTTCGCTTTGTGCAATGGCAACACTTGAACGTCTTGGAAGTTGTGGTTGATCTATTGTGCTCCACTTAATGTCAATGTCACTGTCGTCAACTGTCACTTTTGTAGTCGTTGTTCAATTATTTAAATTATAACCTCAAAAATTTCACACTGAAATAATGTGTTATAACGTTCTTGTTTTTTAATATTCCCACTGTTTTTAATAACTGATATGTTCGTTGTCACTTATTGTTCTCGTTTTCAGACAGCAGTTAATTCGGTAGTACTTTTAATACGAGTATTCACTTTATTTTTGCGGACACTTGACGGATGGTGTTTACTATTCAACAACCGGAACCAGAAATATTAAATATAAATAAATTATTTACTTATCTACTATTGTTTTTCTATTCCACCACATTTAATCCGCTTGTGGAGTTGTGATAAGGTTCTTACCTAAGATTACATATCTGAACCCCTAGCTCCAATAATGTCTCTCTCAATCTAATCGTTATAGAATAGAAGAGAATAATTTATTTGCATGATTCACATAGTTTTTACATATAAATCAACCTGCATGCAGGCGCGCAAATATTAATGATAGGTATAAACTCAAAATTAGGATTACATTTGTTTTCTCATTTTGTTTTTTTTTTTTTACGGTGTGTGGTAAAGTCAAGATGTATAAACAGGTACGTTTCATTTCCATGTCGAGTTTTTAGAAAAAATTGACGTACAGGATGGATTACGTAGAAGCAGAATAGGGTACTTCCTACACGAGTGAAGCCGCGGGAGAAAGCCTAACTTGCAGTAGATTTTGATCGCAAGTTCGCATCGTTTCATGTCGCAAGTGCACTCCCATCGCTGTCGTTTTCTTCAAATTTCCCGGCGCTAACAATGGCTGAGTAAACTTGAGCGATGACAGGACTTTCCCCCTGGGATGGGAACCGCTAATTGTTGCTCTGCCTACCTCAGAACAATACCAGTGTTTTATGCAACGAAAGTAATGCATTTCAACTTTTTGCCCGCGTGGGAGAATTAAGATTGTGTATTAATGGCTATTATGAAGTGAAATTGGATGAAGTGATGGATGAAACGTCTAGTTAGGTTGAATCGTGTAATTAAGAAGATCACTTGATTAGTAGAGTACAAGGTAGGTGAATAAATATATATAATAATAGTAAAAGAAAGCAACAATCAATAGTGCATTATCTCTCGCAGCTCGGTTATATTCTGTACAATTTTTGGAAAAATTCTACACTCTGGTTCGGTAAGAACGTCTAAATTTTTCTGGAAAAATTTCTAGGCACTGGTTCGGTAAGAACGTCTCAATTTTTCTGGAAAAATTTCTACGCGCTGGTTCGCTAAGAGCGTCTTAATTTTTTTTGAAATATTTCTACACGCTAGTAAAATCGTCTGTGGTCTTACGGTAAAAACCCAAAAAAGCTTAAACCACACCGCAACCAATGATTTTTTTCCAAATCATGTATAAGATACCAACCGATTCTCTTACGGTGAGGAAAATCTCTTGAAGAAACATGCATGGGTTAGGTTCCCCTGCAAAAGGCGCGGATGAGTTGGGAGTCACTTTCTGTAAAAACCTGATCAATACAAGATCATTATTAAATCGCTGGGCTCCACTCTGAAGAGGTGAGTAAGGAGGATAATGCTACAAAACCTTCATCGACAGAACATGAATTATCAAGTTACCCAGGCGAGAAACTAGTGATGAATTTTGTTATTTAGTAGCAATACTTCATTCTATAATGGAAGCCCCGTAGTGAGGCGAAGGTCAACATATTTCCCTGTCAATGTATTGCCCACTGCCTAGTACTTGACCCCTGTTAGGTCACTATTAGCTAGCCACACAGTTAGTTAATACAACTTAAACTTATAATTTTGTAAGCTTACTTTAAATCCACGTTTTCCCCGTGGACCAACTGATATTGCACAACTTATGTATTTTGCCATCTCAATTATGAGCTCTAAATAGCGCGACTAAGAAAAAAAATACATCAAAATAGGTAAATTATAAATGACGAACTTTGAAGGGATGTGTGGGTGGATCTTTATTAGTTAAGCATTCACGCAAAATTTACATACATATAATCACGTCTATATCCCTTGCGGGGTAGACAGAGCCAACAGTCTTGAAAAGACTGATTGGAGGCCACGTTTAGCTATTTGGCAAAATGATAAAATTGAGATACAAACAGTGACAGGTTGCTAGCCCATCGCCTGAAAGAAGAATCCCAAGTTTATAAGCCTATCTTTTAGTCGCCTTTTACGACATCCATGGGAAAAGATGGAGCCACACGGCCTTCGCTCCTGTGCGAATTTTCGCCTTGCGTTTTGTGTGTAAGCGTGCCGCAAAACAAGATTAAATACTTTATTTGCACGAAGGTTCATATAAATCTTAATCAGATAAATCATATGTCTAACAATTATATTGCTGCTTTGCCATTTACACTGCCACTGGACTTAAAAAATTATAGGTTAGACTAGCAAATTGTATAGCCTACGTTAACTCCGTTAGGTTATCTAGCCTGAGGCTGGAATCTATAGGTTTCCAATTATCAATACGTGTAATTAGATTACAGGAGACCTATTATTTACTTTAACAAAAATACCTGTGTTCGCGGTTATAGATCTTCTTCAAGATTTTTATTTAAATCTCTTTACCAAGTGGTAACAATTTTTTAATTTACTGTAGTTGTTTTATCTAGCTGCGCCCCGGAGCTAAGCATTTCGTGGAAATAAAAAGTTCTTACTATAGTATTACAATGCTATATGCTTCCCGGCACCAATAGAAAAAAGAATAGGACCACAACATCTCATTTCCCATGGATGTCGTAAAAGGCGACTAAGGGGCAGGCTTTTAAACTTGGGATTCTTCTTTCAGGCGATGGGCTAGTAACCTGTCACTATTTGAATCTCAATTTTTTATTTTAATTCGAATAACTAAACGTGGCCTATCAGTATTTTCAAGACTGTTGGCCCTGTCTACCCCGCAAGGGATATAGACGTGATTATATGTATATATGAGCGAAGGCCGGGCGAAAAAATTTAAGTAATAAATTGTGGGAAATTTTTTCGCCCGGCCTTCGCTCATCTTCGCTCAATAAAAATTGTAAAAATTGGTACGTACTTTGGTTTGTTTTTTTAACTTTTCACACTTCATTTAAGAACCAATCTTCTCGAAATTACGAAAGTAAATAATTGTCTAATTATGGTTTTATTATATGTATGTATAAGTTTAGTTGAATTTTATAATAATAGATGCGTTATCCCGTTTTGAAACGCGATATGGTGTTGAAAGCTAGTTATGAATGTGGATGAAGCGAAGGAAGTATGCAGAGATCGTGGCAAGTGGAAGTAGTCTCTGCTTACCCCTCCGGGAAAGAGGCGTGATTTTATGTATGTATGTATGTATATAGTGTTGCTCTGATACAAACGTAAATAGAAATGTGATATTTGAATAAATGTCTTCGTTCCAGGAGTCTGAGTTTCATTCAAGCTGCCTTGGCTCGATATACTAATAGTAATGTACTAATTACGCCATACCTTAACAAGGCCTCCATGTTAAATATGGACTCGCGCAGGCAACTACATCTTGCTAGTTTATTATTCGGAGTTATAAGACACGGGATCCCTGAGTATCTCCACTCTAAAATAAAATTCAACACCCAGCATAACGCGAGATCATGTCGGCCCCCATTACTAACTTATCGACACAAAACGGCTGCATTCAGGGGCAGCTTCCGCTACCAGGCCACTAAATGTTGGAATAATATACCTCCCCCCATTAGGCTTCAAGCATCTATCACTTTGTTCAAAGTTAAATTCCGCAGGCATCTTTTGGATCTGCAGAACTTGCATATTCGGCACTGATGGCGGTTTCTGCTTCTCATGTACTCTTTTATTCCATTCCCATTATATATTTAAATAAATGTTTCAAGAAAAAGGTTTATTACGTTACACAAGCGATGCCGGGGCATGTGTTGAATTTTCAAATATTTTGGATACTCTTTTGGTTATTAAGCCGCTACATTTATCACACTTATACAAATGAAACTTTTAAGTCACGATCACGACACGAGTCTTTGTTTATTTTTTATTACGTGCGCAGATTGACCTGCACTAGCACCTAGGTCATAACTGAAAATCAGCGTATTGCTCTATAGCAATAAATTCGTTGAGTTGTGACCTTTTTGTATTGCTGCAACTCACACCCTAATTAATTTGTATTCCGTATGTTCATTGTAAATTGTGTGTAGCAAATCAAATAAATGAATTATCTATCTATCTATCTATCTATCTAATTATAGCAGCTAAGTATAGTTAAGTATCCCACACAGTACAGGCATCCCTTATTCCAAAAACCTAGTGTTCCCGAGGTATTTGCGAAACGACTTTGTAGATACACGAGTGATGTCATTATGCCAATCTACTGCAACAAGATTACAAGAATCAGCATCATTTATTTTTCAGATTTTTAACGTTAAGATGAGAAACTCTTATTCCTCTACATTATAATTACAACCCTCTAAAGAGTGATCTATATTTAGCATGAAGTTATGGTTCCGTTAACCTCTATACCAACGCACATCACGTGCAGTATGTATCGATCGATATTAATATTTTATGAGTATCGCAATTATCATTTTAAAACGGGGAAGCTTCGAGTGCAGTCCGGTGGCGCTCAAAGTGTGTCGGAAAATGTGAGAATGAAAAACGTACCTACTTAATTTGGTGTCATTTTTAAAAAGTTACAAATTTTACAAGATTTACTAGTGGCTATCAAATTAAGTATATATAAATAAATTATACGTAGTTTTTAAGATTAAAGATTTAATTAATCTTAAAAAGTAAGTAGTCTGATCACAAAAGAGTTCGTAAAATATATTTATTTGCCGTAGCTAAACTTGTACTCAATCAGCTAAGTAATAGGTTTATATGCAGGCCAACATTAACTTATAGTTAACTGAAGACTTGATTTACCTCGTTTGCAATTTCTTTTTAACGGCAGACAGTAATTGCTCTAATCTTCATAAAGTTTGAGAGCCACTACCGAATACGATAACCAGAGACCGTTTAGAAAGTCAATGCGTGAAAACACAACTTATTCAAAGATAAAGAAATGTGATAAAACAGTGGTTAATTAAAGCTATGTCGCGTAGTTGAAAGGTAACATAGCGGGGCACAACAATGGTTGTTGGAGGCTCCGCGGGCCTAGTGGGGGCGTCAGTGTGGCCGGCACGCGCGCGCAGTCATGCTGTGCCCCGCGCGCTGTTCGTGCTTCCTCTGCCGCGAACTGCAGTCTTGTCGCGCCGCCGACGCGAGGAAACCCCCCAAACACAACATGTGCGACAACTTCATACTTAAAAAGGCAGAAGCCTGGGAGCCCATGAAGTTCATCCGCGGCGCCGCGAGACTCTCCGTCCGCCATTGGCAGAACAAAGAACCGGTGATGAACAAAACCAGGATCAACACTCACAAATCCACGAGCTGCGAACAGCTTTATCCCCATCCGTCTGAAGACGACGTGGGCCCGTTCGGGATGCGCCGCGCTCCCAGCACGGACAGGGTTAAACCGGAATCCAAACCACTATTCAAGATTCTCGGCAATTCAAAGTCGAAAAAAATCAACAGTGACGCTTCGGAAACTAAGGCGCGACGTAGCGTTTTGAATTTCAAGAAAAGTGATGCGAATCCTAAGAACATCCATGAAAAGTATATCCCATTACCTCAAACATCGTCACCCGAGGAACATATTTACAGTGAACCGAGACCCTGGAATCCACAATACGATGATTGTTGTAGACCTCCAGTGTATCAAAGTGTTGAAAAAAGAAAGGAAGAGAATAATAAAGGTTCTGTTACAGAGAAGAAGATTTATAGCAACCGACCACCTTGCTACGAGGAGCTGGCTCAAAGACTATCACAAGAAAAGAATAAGAAGTCAAATCAACCTATTCCTGAAAACGGACTAGCAAATAAAATTACACAAAACAATAACAAAGTAGTTATATACTTTGGAGATTCAATTATCAGAAAACACAACGAGCAAAAGAAAGAAGAGATGAAACAAACTGATGAAGCACATAAGAAAGAAGAAGCGATATATGTTAATCGTCTTCTAGATGAGACTGCTAACTTGGGTCTGAGTAAAGAAGTAGACAAAGGTGGAGGAACTCAAATGGTTTCCGAAGTAGAAGTGCCGGAAGCTATTTATGCCGAAGTTAAGTCTGAAGACGCTAAAGATGTCTCCGAGGTAGTGACAATTAATGATGCGACATACAAAAAGGAAGTTTTTGAGACAATGAGTTCAGACGGATTTTTGGTTGTAGAGTTTGAGGGAAACTTTGAAAGGGCTCGTCATTTGGTCGAGTTAGTGCATGGGGGAGGCAATACAGATCACCACGAAGCTACTGTTTTGGACGAAGATGAAAACTGCGATTGGAGCTTCATACAGGATTGGAGGAAACGGTATGTGCTTTGTTATCTTGTACATGTTACATTTGCAGTTGTTGTAAGTACATATTATATATCTTGTAAAAGAGATATTTAAAAAGGTCCAGAGACTAAATTTATCCAATTACTTGGCACATTTTCTAAGGTCTGCACTTAAACTATTTTTTAGCAATTTTTTCAGGGTTTTAGGCTACATTATTATCTTTTTACCTCCTTTTGCCCATTTGTACGCATCTTTCATTTCCGAAAAACGTTACAAACCTAAGTAGCGTATTCTGTTATAAATCATAAAAACTGTAGACTTGTTGACCCCATTTCCATGAACTTTATAATAGTGGAGCATAATTTTACAGTATCATGTGCTGTTAATCACTAATTGCCTATTGAGGAAGCACCGAGAGGCTGACTGATGAGAATATAATCTGAAAATTATGCCTCATCTTAAGTTATATTGGTACCTTAATCTTGTAACCCGATTGCCCCATAAATATCATAATAATGTACCATATTCCTCTTCAAACACTGATAGTATTAACGATCAATATGTTTCGTATAATTTATGATACGGTAAAATTTTATGAATATAAAAATAAATCGATATTGTTACACGTTGCTGCTTACAATTTTTATTCGGTTAGGATCATAAATATTGAAGTCTACTTTTGTAAATACAACATAATTTTTTAATGCCGTGTAGACGTTACCGCGTTCTTGCTCTCGTTCATAGGAGATAGTAGTTATTTGCAATAAGAGAGGCTAAGAAGGCGAACTTATCGCTAAAGCAATCTCTTTTTCATATTCGGTGGAGCCATTGCCTGAGAAAACATTTGAAAATATGCTGGGATGAGAAAGAACACAGTGCTATAAAAACAAAACAACAATCGAGCGATGTACATTGATTATCATTGTTTAAAAATACTTTGCAGACAACGCATCTTCAAAACTAAAAAAAATAATTAATCGCTTATATAACAACAAAGGCGTTCTTTACCGAACATTTCCTACTCGTAAGACAGTGTTAATTGCACGCAATTCTTCCGATAACATCTGCTGTAGGTAGTTGGTCGATGAACTCGTGCGAGCTTCTGCATCATTGTGGGGTACCATCACCGCTGCTGATCATGACACACACGCCATTACATACCTTATTGTCTGTCAAACAAGAACATCATGAGAACATGTTAGATCTAGATTAACTAAAGCGTTAACATCCTTTGTTTTATCTGATTCGCTAACTTTTTTGCTGAGCTGTTCCTTGGGAAGTTAGGTACATCTATTGAAAATATTTAACGTTATTAAAATTGCCACAGTTTTATAATATGTTAACATTCTTTATCTCACTAATTATGTTCACTGGCGCTCACTTTCGGGCTTAAGTTTATGTTAGATGCATTAATTAGATACATATTTTAAAATGTCTTTAATTAGATATGGATATGATATGACATAACATATATTCATTTTAACTATTAAAAAGTCTGTAAATGGTGTAGTTTGCAATTAATCCTGCATCATTTTCCTAATAAGACATTAAGTACCTACCTAACAAAACTAATTTTAATACGAAAACAATGTTTTCAGAATATTAAAAAGATTATGTCCTCAGAATACAACCCTCAAGTTTTAACTATAGACTGAAGGTATACACCACGGGTAGGTATAAAGACGTAATATGTGTGTGTGTCTGTTTTAAAAAATTAAATTAAATTAATTAATTAATTTAATTAATTAATTAAATTTAGCAGATATACAAGGAGAGTGTGGAGGGAAAGGTCGGAGTGGGAAGACCTAGACGAACGTATCTTGATCAAATTAAGGACGTCCTGGTAAAGGGTCAGGTCAAAAGTACCTACCCGAAACCGCCGAGCTTGTATGAAGAGAGTTATGAATGTGGACGAAGCGAAAGAAGTATGCAGAGATCGTGGCAAGTGGAAAGAGGTAGTCTCTGCCTACCCCTCCGGGAAAGAGGCGTGATTTTATGTATGTATGTATGTATGTCTGTTTTAAAACGACTGAAGAAAAATAATGACTGGTAAAAATCTTACTTCCTTAATAAAGAAACAAACTGTCGAGTATTCTCTGTATTTAAAAAAAATATAAATCATGCCTATCAACCATTTAATTAGTCAAGCACTTAAATTTAAAAAAAGCATAACCTAAACAGTTAAACAGCCCATAATCATTAAACGTAAATCAAGTAAAGATTTGATACTAAATATAGAACACAATATACTTACATAAAATCCATGAAGGACAATCAAGGATGTGAAAAATTGTAACGCATAACATCATCTGTCTTCGCCAATTATTTATTTTTTAACATATTTTTTATAAACGCAACACTACATATACGCACTCTTTCACGCACGCACTCAATCCTATTCCTGTCCCACTCTCACACATTTCCCAAATTTCGAAAAAGAATTTTAAAAAAAAAGAGCGCGCCAATTTCGTCTCCGCGCGCAACTGCACCGCTCTCTGCATCGATTGTGAATATTCGCAAAATTCATCAAAGACGCTAAAACTTTATTAACTACGCACCCCGGGGTTAATTTGTGAAGTGCAGTGATTTGTGTTTCCCAAAAACTACCCTTTGGATCGTGGAAGATACCGGCGCTGGACAAGAGCTCGAGTTACGGATCAAAGGTACTCCTTGTCCATTTCCTTCCGCGAGACCAAGTGTTCCTCACGAGCCGTATCCCTATCTGCTATCCTCACATTACTCTTCTTCAACGCAATACTTCTCACACGCTATTAATATCGTATATTTTACTTAATTCCAACGCACCACGCAACGCATCTCATTACTACATACTTAACTACCTACATTACGCTACACTTTCATTCGCTTAAACACTCATAAACTCATATGTTTCTCTTAAATATAATAATTTATTATCTTATATATTCACAATAGAATATATATTACGCATAACAAATATTCGTTCAATTGTATTTTTCGAGATAATTTGATATTTTTTGTTACGAATTTGCGTCAAATTATTTATCGACATCGCCGCCATATTTATTTTCACCGATTTATTTTATAAATTTATTTTCTAGTTTCATTAAAATAATTTTTTACATATTTTCAATTTAAAATGTCGAAACAAAAGTCTGAATGTGCATATTCTCCCGAAATTGTTCGATTAACAGCAAAAAAGGAACATCTTTTTGCTATTATTCAAGACGCATATACACTTAGTAAAGATATTTCCGATGAAACAAACAAAGAGCAGTTCTTGATAATGATACAGTCGCTTGAAAAAACTAGGACTGATTTTATGCAAACGCTCGATGATTTAGCCATAGCTCAAATCTCTTTTGATCCAAAATCAAAACCGGATTACTCCAGTATGAAATCTTTTGACCAACTTTATTGTCATATTAAAGCTTGCGAAAATAAATACAACTGTAAGATTTCCAGGTGCGATCAAAAGTTTGAATTGTTGAATAAGAAATTACCCCCGCTTAATTTGATATCATTTGATGGTACCCCCACAAAATGGTCACTCTTTTATGAAAACTTTAAGAGTTTAATTCACGAAAATCCCCGCTTGACGGATGCGGAGAAGGTTCAGTATCTGGTAGGCAAACTAACAGGTAAAGCCCTAACAGTATGTTCCGGTATACCTCCCACGTCAGACAATTATTTGATTATTTGGAACGCGCTTTTGGAGAAATACCAAGATATCAGAGTCCAAGCGTCATTTTATATTGACCAAATGATTAATTTTAAGACTGGCCAATCGCTTGATACATTCTTGGAGCAATTTTGCTCGGCCGAATCTGCGTTACGCAGATTAAAAATCGATAACTTGTCCGATTATATTTTTACGCATATAGCACTCAATAAACTTGACAAAGAGACAGTAAGATTATTTGAGCAAATGCATTCATGTGTTGAGATACCTACTTTTTCTCAAATAACGCAATTTGTCAATCATCAAAACAAGATACAAACGCTTCGTTCGTCTGCCTATACTATGAACAAAACGCTACCCTCGAACGCTAATAAAAATACTAACAAAAATAAAGCAACGCATAATTATTTCGCTAACACCGATCAGATAAATACCAAAACAGACATACGTAATTCTAATTCTAAAAACTCACTATCTTACAATTGTTTGATATGCAATTCTCAACCTTCACACGCATTGTATAAGTGTCAACATTTCTTGAATCAGACTCCAGTTTCCAGAAATAATTTAGTCACTAAGTACAATTTTTGTATTAATTGCCTCGGATTTCATAATATTGCAGTCTGTCGTTCTCAACGTAACTGTAATATTTGTCAGCAAAGACATCATTCTTTGTTGCACATGCATGATACTCAAAGTGCTATCACACCGTCTAGTCACAAGGCGAAGTCAGTGAGCTATCCGTCTCACTCGCACGCACCGTATTCAGCCCCTGTTGCCGATACGCTCACACAGTCGAATTCTATGCAGCAAGTACACGCAGACTCGAATACGCGCGCAAATTTAAATAATGTTGCGCTGTCGGTTGTTACTTCGTCTCGTTGTAATGAGCTAGGTAATACCGTTGTTTTACCTACTGCTTCCGTTTATGTTTTTAATAAGAATAAGCGACATAATTTACGTCTATTTTTAGATTGTGGATCTATGAGCCACTTCATCACAAAATCTTGCTGTGATCGATTAAATTTAAAAATAACTCCCGCTTCCTCCTCGATTAAAGGTATCGGTCAGACCGAAAGTGTATCATACGGAGTCACTACTCTGAAATTCCATTCCCGTTTCGATCCTATGTGTTCGTATGATATAGTTGCGCGTGTTATTGACTCGATCACCGACCACCTACCCAACTATGAGTTAGATATTTCTAAATTAACTCACTTTAGTGACTTACCAATGGCTGACTATAATTACCACACGCCCGGCGAGGTGGATTGTTTAATTGGTAACGAGCTCTTCCCGTTTCTGTTAGGAAGTGACAAAGTGACTTCACCGCATTCTTCCGTAGTTGCGTTAGAAACTACTCTTGGATATGTAGCCATGGGTAAGGCTGCTGTTACGCGCATCAAGCCCTGTCGCAATGCTAATAATAAAACTTTCTTTTGTTTTACTGAACAAACCTCAACGCTAGAATCAATTACTCAACGCTTTTGGGAACTTGACAATGTCCCTCATAAAATTCATATGAGCCCTGACGATCAGGCCTGTGAAGAAATCTTCAAGTCAACTTATTCTCGAGATAGTACCGGTCGTTATACTGTGCATCTCCCGTTTAAACATAATCCTTCAGAATTAGGAAATTCTCATTTTATCGCTAGACGCCGTTTACTGAATTTAGAGAAAAAACTTGATAGTAATCCTGATTTACGTACAAATTACAACGACACTTTGCAAAGTTACATTGATAAAGGTTACTTATCTAAGGTTGAAAATGCATCGTCGGATGATAGCTCTTATTATATTCCGCACAGAGCTGTTTATCGCCCCTACAAACTCACTTCGAAAACTCGTATCGTTATTGACGCCAGTAGTAAAACTACTAGTGGAAAGTCCCTTAATGACCTTCTTTATACAGGTCCGAATTTACAGACAAGTATATTTGACCTTTTATTAAATTTACGCATGTTCTCTGTGGCCCTATCTGCAGACATTGAAAAGATGTATTTTCAATTGAAACTTACTCCCACTCATCACGTTTTTCAACGTATTTTATATCGATTCGATTCTAGATCTGATATCGATACGTTCGAGTTCAATCGTGTATCTTTCGGTATATCAAGTTCCCCTTACCTTGCCATGAGAGTCATTCGCCAGCTAGCTGCCGATAGCCGCGATCAATTTCCTCTCGCCGCTACGGAAGCTGAAACTCACATGTACATGGATGATTTCATCACATCTATGGATGGCGTAGACGTCGCTCTAAAGGCCAAGTCCGAGTTGATCCAAATGTTTGCCTCTGGTGGTTTTAATCTCACGAAGTGGATTTCTAATAGTCCCGACCTCTTGGACAAGTCGTCCGCAATGCAAAGTGAAGACGTCATACAATTTGATACTAACGCTTCAACTCCACATAAGATAGTAGGAATGCAGTGGTTACCTACTACTGATCATTTTCAATTCTCAACAAACGCTGATATGCAAGAGTGCACCAAGCGCTTTATTCTCTCGATTACTGCGCGCTTGTTCGACCCATTAGGACTACTAGGCCCGGTGGTCACATACATGAAACTGCTCGTTCAAGAATGCTGGATGGCTGGCCTTGAT
Organism: Amyelois transitella; assembly: GCF_032362555.1. Classification (NCBI taxonomy): domain Eukaryota; kingdom Metazoa; phylum Arthropoda; class Insecta; order Lepidoptera; family Pyralidae; genus Amyelois; species Amyelois transitella. The sequence goes on from NC_083509.1 coordinate 12,390,317, forward strand.
TGGGACGATCCAGTGCCTCCCGCGATCTTAAATAAATGGACACAGTTTCATAATGAACTTGCTTGTCTAGAACAAATAAAAATTCCGCGACATGTCGGATTACGTTCTCCGCATGTCATTCTTCTAGGTTTCGCAGACGCAAGTGAAAGGTGCTATGGCGCTAATGTGTATATTCGCGTTAGTCAAGACTCATACTCACCCGGCTCTGTCCACTTGCTCGCTTCTAAGTCTCGCGTAGCTTCACTATCTAAAATGCCACTCGCACGACTAGAGCTGTGCGCCGCTCTTCTTCTCGCTAACCTTCTAGACGCCGTTAGACATACTCTTTCCCAGAGATGTCATATCAACGAAATATACTCGTTTTCAGATTCATCTGTGGCGCTTACGTGGATTCATTCTCCGCCGTATAAATTCCATACATTTGTGGCTAATAGAATTACTGAGATTAACTCAAAACTTCCCGCTAAGCATTGGTTTCATGTAAAAGGCATTGAAAATCCCGCAGATATTATATCTCGCCCTGTAACGCCTAAAGCTCTAGTCAACAATCAATTTTGGTTTAATGGTCCCAATTGGCTAAGCCTTAGTTGTTCTGATTGGTCATTGAAACCTTTTACGATTAATCCTAATGGTTGTTTAGGAAATTTAGAGACTAAAACAATAAGTTTAGTCGTTCAAAGTCCTGAAGATATTCAGACTTCTCATCCAATTGAAATTATGGCTGAAAGAATTTCAAACTGGTTGAAATTATTACGCTCGGTTGTTTATATGTTACGTTTTATACAAAAATTAAAATCTCAACAACCTATTTCTGTACAAGATTTAGAATTTTCTGAACTTTATATAATCCGCTTTGTTCAAAATAAGCATTTCTCTAAAGAAATTACCGCTTTGCGAAATGGGAAATTATCTGATAGTTCTCTACTCAAGTTAAACCCTTTTATCGACAAGGAAGGCCTTCTAAGAGTCGGTGGGAGATTATCAAACTCTGAACTCGATTTCGGTCAAAAGCATCCCATTTTATTACCTTCTAAAAATTTAATAACTCAATTGATTATTGATTATTATCACGTTACTAACCTTCATACAGGACCTTCACTATTACTCGCTCTTATAAGACAAAAGTTTTGGATACTATCCGCTAGAAACTTAATTCGTCAACGCGTACATAAATGCAATATTTGTTTCAAACTTAAACCGAAATTCACTTACCCTCGCATGGGAGATTTACCTACCTTTCGCATTTCAAAAGTTAAGTGTTTCGTTAACACTGCTGTAGATTATTTAGGCCCCTTTTTTATTACACATATTCGACGCCGTGGAATCAAAAGCCACAAGGCATATGTTTGTCTATTTGTGTGTCTCGCCACCAAGGCGTTACATTTAGAATTAGTTTCTGATCTCAGTTCAGAATTGTTTGTCGACGCTTTCAAACGCTTTATAAGTAGAAGAGGTCCGGTTTCTATGATCTATAGCGATGGCGGAACCAACTTTATCGGCGCTAAACGAAAACTTAGTGAAATTTATGATTTATTACAGTCCACAGCTCACCAAAATTATATCAGTAATTATTTATTGACAAATAAAATTCAATTTAAACATAGCCCGCCGTACGGTCCTCATTTTAACGGTCTAAGTGAGGCTAATGTTAAGAGTGTTAAAACTCATATACTCAAAACTGTAGGCTCTCAGATCTTAACTTACGAGGAGTTCACAACTGTCTTAGTTCAAATAGAGGGTTTGCTGAACAGTAGACCCCTTTGTGTGCTAGGTACTGAACCTGAAGCAACTGCTCTCACTCCAAATCATTTTTTAAATGTTACTCCTATAAAATTTCTTCCCGCTGAAAATTACCTTGAATCGCCTGATAATCGCTTATCACGTTATCAATTGTTATGTAAACTCACGCATGATTTCTGGCGTCGTTGGAGCCAGGAATATCTCACTTCCCTTCAACAAAGAGAAAAATGGACTAAGTCCTCAGAAAATATAAAACTGGGTACTGTAGTCATACTCAAAGACAATAATACGCATCCTCATTGTTGGCCCCTGGGAGTCATTACAGATGTTTACCCGGGTAAAGACAATATAGTTCGAACCGTCAAGGTTCGCACTTCTTCTGGGAGTTATATACGTCCAGTAATCCGGGTTTGCCCATTGCCTACTCAATAAATGTTATTACCTAGATTTATATATTTTAGGTTGTAAGTTTTAATTTTTTTGTTATTAGTTACGTATCTACTCAAAACTTGCAATTGTATTTATTCCTAGTTCCTGTATGTTGTTTCATGTAATATAGAGGAAACCTCTAGGTCGGCAGACTTGTCTTCGCCAATTATTTATTTTTTAACATATTTTTTATAAACGCAACACTACATATACGCACTCTTTCACGCACGCACTCAATCCTATTCCTGTCCCACTCTCACACATTTCCCAAATTTCGAAAAAGAATTTTAAAAAAAAAGAGCGCGCCAATTTCGTCTCCGCGCGCAACTGCACCGCTCTCTGCATCGATTGTGAATATTCGCAAAATTCATCAAAGACGCTAAAACTTTATTAACTACGCACCCCGGGGTTAATTTGTGAAGTGCAGTGATTTGTGTTTCCCAAAAACTACCCTTTGGATCGTGGAAGATACCGGCGCTGGACAAGAGCTCGAGTTACGGATCAAAGGTACTCCTTGTCCATTTCCTTCCGCGAGACCATCATCAAACAAACTCGCACTTTGTTTCAACAACATAATGTCCAATGTTGATCAACACTGTTTTGTGTATGTTTGTGGCACATCATCTCATTGTCTTCATGCATGGGTGACAATAAGAGCTATTTACTGACGTAATGTTAACAAACTTTACTTTTTGTTGCTCTAGTAAGTATTTGCACTTCCTAAAGTTACGATACTTTTTGCTAGATATTTAGATGATGTTATATTTTTGTGTTTGATATTATCAAACGTTTATGGTTAGTGGTTAGATGCTAACCGTTTACTTCAAAACCTAACATTTAGATTTGATTCAATTATGTAATACCTAAAATTTGATGGTCTGCTGCGCCTGCGTAGAAAGCGTTTTCGACAAGGATGATAAGAGCTTTACAACAAATATCTAATGCTTTTATTTGTTGTGAACACATTTTAAATTAAATATATTGAAGATAAAAGCGATTTAAAAATCTCTTTGATGAAACTATTGCGTAGTAATTTTGATTTTCAATGTTTTTAACGAAAAATAAAACATGTATATTTTTACACTGGCCAGTAACATGTGGCCTTACCTAATAATAAATAAATACTAATGACAAAAAGTATGAGATGCGATTGTTTACATGGATTTCAAAAGATACTTGTATATTTAGCAAGAAATATCAATCAAGTAGAGTAGTGTATTATATAATCATCAGATTAAGTATTCATTGCGATCAAGACCTTAGTAACCTTTGAAGTAAGTTTGGTAAAATTTTTATAAGATACACTTAATTTTGAAGAACAAAATAAGACTAATTATAACCAATGTTAATATTGTATCATAACACGGTGAAATAAAAAACAATAGTTTACTTCCACTGATTTGATTCCGTTGAATTATACCTTAGAGTACCATACATAAGTTCACGCATCTCCCGGAGGGGTAGGCAGAATCTACAACTTTCCAATTGCTACGATCTTTGCATACTTCTTTCGATTTATTCACATTATTCAATTTGTTACCGCTTCTTCTGCACTAAAGCTTGGGAAGCGGCAGTAAACTTAGTTTTAAGTACTTTACCTATTTGACGTCTACCAATATTGTGAAACCAAAAGATATACCAAATATGAAGTGATATTGAATTGTTCCATAAGAATGAATAAAAGTTTTTAATTTGTTAATTATTATTATTCAAAATACGCATGATATAAATTATGTATACCTAACAGTATAAATCGTTTATACGGTCATTAGTTCATAATGTATAATGAATGGGATGATATTTGCATATTTAAACATACTAATATATAAATATCTCTCAATATTTCACGGCAATTGAATTCATACAGGTATTAGCCACCCGTCTTATAAACCGTATGTTTAAGCATGTTTACTTTGGCGGCGTGACTAAATCTGTCAATGAATTAGAAGCCTATTTCTATAGCAGAAAATAATAACATTATCCCACCAGCACCCACGGTACCAACCTTCATGGGAGAAGTGGGCTACTCTCGCGTTTACTAATATCGCACCCTTTCTTGATCCCAAACTAAATCTCTTGAGTTCTTTATTACCTCATATCCTAAAGGGAGCTGACGATACACGTAAGAGTAAAATAAAATAAAAATTGGAACATACATACATATGGTCACGTCTATGTCCCTTGCGGGGTAGACAGAGCCAACAGTCTTGAAAAGACTGAATGGCCACGTTCAGCAATTTGGCTAAATGATAGAATTGAGATTCAAATAGTGACAGGCCGCTAACCCATCGCCTAAAAAAGAATCCCAAGTTTGTAAGCCTATCCATTAGTCGCCTTTTACGACATCCATGGGAAAGAGATGGAGTGGTCCTATTCTTTTTTGTATTGGTGCCGGGAACCACACGGCACTTTCCTTCAATCCTTCTAGTCCCATATACCTAAACAAGTTGAACGTGTTCGCCAATGATAATTTGTTTCTAAAGAGACAAAAGTAAATTAGTTTTTTTACATTTATTTATAAGTATTCCAAGAAACTAACTAGGTACATTGTAGATAAGTAAACTAACTCATTACCTACACATAGCGTGAAGCACAAATTGGCTTAAAATAAAAAAAATGGACAGTAAATGTTAACCAGAGCCGGCTTCTACATTTGCGGTCAGTAGCTCGTATGAAAACATAATAAAAAGTATCGTATGATATAATCATCATAGTAAACATTACTTGTATAACTTTATGCTGTTCATTATTTTCTTACGTTCTTTATTTGTCTTGGTTATTAACTTTTAAAGTTATCTTTTTGTGGTGTTTTTTTTATTTGTATTTAAATATTTCAATGTTATCATGACAGTTATTACATTATGTAGAACATCGTTGAGAGAAGAATCTGTTTAGCTGAATTTACTTTACTAATTTCACACCAAATCTCAAAACTTAAGTCTCGGTGGTTTCGGATGTTCTTTGTCTGTCAGTTACTCAGTTACAGAACAGTTTTATGCATATACTTAAATTAAATTATTTTGAATATTACAAACTAGAGGCCGCCCGCGACTTCGTCCGCATGGAAACCCTATCAATCCCGCGGGAACTCTGGGATAAAAAGTAGCCTATGTGTTATTCTGGGTCTTCAGCTACCTACATACCAAATTTCATGGTAATCGGTTCAGTAGTTTTTGCGTGAAAGAGTAACAAACATCCATACATCCATACAAACTTTCGCCTTTATAATAGTAGTAGGATAAAACAGTCAAATTCTATGCTTTCAGATATGATAATCCTAGATTGTATTACATAATAATCTTATGTAATACAATCGAAAATAAGGGAAAAGAGCGAATTCCTATCAATAGGGAATGCCTTACTTAGCTGCCTCACTTAACGAGCTAGTGAAACAAAAAATATGTTTTACCAAAACCATTTATTCCTGAATAACTGATTTGAAACTTTTGCGTTGCATTAATTGCACGTTTAATAGCTGTAAGTAGTATTAACTGAATACTTGGATAACATTGCTTATCCCCTCTTGGTCATAGAATAACATAATTGTATTATTCCTTTTTATTAAAACCTGATCCTGACATGAATAGAATTCCCACATAAATTTATATGTGGAAGTTAGTTAAAAGTGCTTAATTACTATGAAATTTAAAATATAGATGTTATGTAATGTAGTTATGATATATGAATCGTTTACATCTATCAATTATTTTGTAACTTGACATTTATGCATGATGGATTTGCATGTTACCTTACCTTTCAAACATCTCCAATTATTTTTGTAATCTTTACGAGTGGGTGCATTGTCATCGCTTCAAAACCTTATGCAATATTATTCAAACTAATATGTTTGACACGATATTAGTTAAATTAATATCGTCAAAGTTAACTTTTTAAGGAAAATCAGTGACCATAGTATGAAAAATCGGGTCGTTGGTTTTAGTAATATTTTAAAGTTAGTTGAAGTTTGTACTAATTCTGAAATATCATTGCTACTCGTAGATAATACAGATAAGTGATAACTTATTCACAGTTAAGATATAGTTTTCTAATAACATGCGTTGAAAATTGAAAATATAAATGGTGGATTCTTCAGGCGCCGAATCAGATTAATACAATACATAGTTCTAAAAATAATTACAAAATATTTATTTACTCAGACAAGACTGATTGGTAGCTTTGATAAGATTATTGATCCAATCTTAATTTGTGTAACTAACTGTTTTAAAAATAATGTTTCTTAGGTTAGCCTTAGCCTCAAGCAAGCCAGGTGGATTCTCCAGGCGAATCTGATTAGAGCCGCCTGTTTGTCTGCCTCGGTCACGCTTTCCTGTTTAGTCGCGCCCTTTCTTCACGCTTTTTTGTACATTTTTATTATTTCTTATTTTAAAAATGCAGTCTGTCATCGTTTTTTGTTTACACAGTTGCAGAGTTTAACAATTAGATGTAAAGGACAACACATTATCTACATAGAATCTTTTTACCCGAACAAGAACAAATAATCGCATTACAGCTATTATTATGTAAACTTTCAGCTCTATAGTAGGTATGTGTGAAATGTATAAAAAAATTAGCGTAACTTGTCAAATCAGAAATATCATAAACTTAATAGGGACTATGTTCTGATGCATCACCGATAGAAATACAATAATAACACTTCAGATGATGATAATGTGATGACCTTAATGCGACCAAGTAAAATGTATGTTCATAACTTTTTCAAACCATATAACTACTTTTGCTTTGATGCAATGCTGATAAAGAAACATGAACATAAAGATATGGCTACTCATTCCATCTCAGCGTCCATCAGTAGAGTCCAACGGGAAGATTTCAGTTACGCAGTCCCCCACTTTTTTTCTCGATGTCCACCAGTGGTGGAGAAAAAATGGGGGACATCGAATCCCCCACTATTTCTTATATTACATGGGAATAAACGAAATATATTACTCTCGTTCGAGAGTAAAGGACTAGGGTAGCGTGTAAACTACAATACAGAAAGAACATTGAATATTTATTATCGAACTTTAATATCCAGTATTTCCCTCGATTCCTATTACATGGAGAAGGTAACGGCGAGGTCAGACCGCATGACCAACTGGCCAGGCCGAGCCTAATAGACCATCATCTCACAACCGTTCGCCGTCATACTTTCTGTACGTGGAAACGCGACGCGGCTAGTTACAGATTCGTTGCGGAGATTTGAAAGAATGAGTTCTTTTGGTGGTTTGTTACATGATCTTAGGTTTTTATACATAGGTATATGATTTTTTTTAATTATTTCTATCATAGTAAATTTTAAATTAATTTTAAAATAGTACCCGAATGATGTAACCAGCTTTTGGATATAATAACATACTTACATCAATTAATCACGTCTTCGGCACTGTAGTCCTGCAAGGGATATACTTGCAGGGTAGACAGAGCCAACAGTCTCGAAAAGACAATAAGCTACGTTCAGCTGTTTGGCAGAACAACATGAACAAAATTTACAGTCAAATGAGATATTTAGTTTGGTAACTCCAGTTATCATATCTCGTATCAGATTTTTTATGATGGCTGTATGGATTTTGGATTTATAGGTATACCTGTTTATTTTACATGTAAACGTACATATAGTCACGTCTATATCCCTTGCGGGGTAGACAGAGCCAACAATCTAGAAAAGACTAAAAGGCCATATTATTATTATCTGTAAAATAAAATTTATTCATTGCATTAGTATCCCATGACACAAAAAAACTATGTGGCTAGTTTAACCTTTTTGATTTTCCTTTTTATGTATTTATCAATCAAACTTCTTCTTAGGCCATCCAGCGGCTGCAGACCTTCCGAAGAAGCGGCGTGGTGCGGCGGCGTGTCAGGTGCGCGCGCGCTGCGTGTGCGCGTCTCCAGCACGAGCACGCCGGCGTCCGCGCACGCTCGCCGCCTGTCGCCGCCGCCGCACGCGCATCGAGCGACTACGCCGCCTAGACCTACTTCACCTAATAACAAACGTAAGAATAAGTTACAGTATTATTAAGCAGAGCCAGCGAGAAGTACTGAAAGCTGCGAGGTTTACCTGGGTGTAGGCAAATCAAGCTTCTTTCCCGAAGGGCTAGACAGAGACAACACCTTTTCACTTGCAACGATACCTGCATGTGTACAAAACAACGTGAATGGTCACAACAAGAGTACCCGAGGCTGAAGTAAGAGAAGCATGGATCATGGAAAATGCAAACATGACGTTTCTGCCTACCCTCAGGGAAATGATATTAAGCTAAAATGTAATGTGACTTACCATTGATGTCGACGAATATAGCAATACACTTGAATTTGCCAGTTCTCAATGTATTTATAAAGCCTAAATGCAAATATTAAGCCAAAGATTAGTAAAGAACATAACATTGGAATGTTATGAACACATTTATTTGGAATGCAAATAGTATGTTTGTTGCAAAAGTTTTTAAATTGTGCTTATAAACGTTCAAAGTTCGAATCTTTGTCGTTTATGAGGCCTATATTTACATGAATATTGTAACTGTAACTGGTTATGACGATGTTATCTGCATGTCTTGAGACCAGAACGATATTTGTGGAAAATTCATATAAATACATTCCATTGCTTGGAATCAACCGTCTGATATCGAGGGCAGTAGAATAGCGTCACTCTATTTCTTTCTCTACAATGAAGCACAAATCCTAGCTATAACAAATTACAAAGCGGTTGGGGCTAAGTAGGCAACTAACCCTGAAATCTGAGTTTTGAAGTTAACAGCTGATAATGTGAACGAAAATGTGCATTGATTTTAAAAAATCGTTGATAGAAATATAAAATAACTATCATTAGTAAGCCAGATCGTGTACAAGTTAATAAACATGATAGCAACAAAGTTGAAAGTGAAATAAGTAAAGCCAAAGAAGCAACACGAAGTTCCATTCTAATGTTAATTGTTAATGTTATTGCCGAGCTCTATGTATAAAATAAGCCGCCACGAGATAAAAAGGAAGCAAACTTACCACGAACTTATTAATCTAGAATACTAATAGCACCTGAACGCGAACATAAAGCTGACTTATCATAGATTTTAATTCTACTGAAAAGCATCGACCTTAATGAGTTTGAAAATTAGCCATTAGGAAGAAATAATATTGGCGGAGATAAAATTCTTGCCGGTGCAATGAAGCCGGTTTAGCAGGATGGGCTGCAGATTCCTATGATAATGAAGCACGTGCAGCGAGATCATATATTGGAAGGTTTTAATGGGGTTATGATATATAACTTATTATATCCTGAATGATAAAATACTAAATGTAACTGTCAATTGATACGTGTTCGTGTAAGAACGATTCAGGCTCGAATCCTACTTGCATTAACATGTATTTGCTGTAAGGCTTTTTTTCTACTTAAACCTTTCGGTCTATGCTTTTGTATAGATCTGATAAATAAAATGAAAATGAAATTGTTCACGTTCTAAGTGTAAATTTAATAAATTATAGACACAGATATATTTGATGATATAATAATATTATTTGTGTAACCTAAAACGCAAAAATCAATCATTGATTTGCACATATAAACACTAAATCTGACAGCATATAAAATATGGACATATTTTTTTGCATAGCTCTATCAGTAACTCACGTTTCGCTCCCAGCTCACCATGAGGAACCGACGGTGTCGCCCGAGCCAGCGACCACGGCGCAGCTGAAGACAGTCAGCGCTGTCTCCCAGCTGATGGTAACCAGTTCTCCTGTGAAGACTGTCCCGCAGAGCAGCTACGCTCTGGAACGACGGGCGAAGCAAGAACACCACCATCGTTCCTTGGAGACTGTACCAGCTGTTCAGGTGAGTTAAAAACTTACTTAAGAAAAGTGTTTCTTGAATCATCGACCACGACTCAGCTGAAAACTAGAAGAATAGATACTCCCAAATAGGGCAAAAGGGGATTGTAGTGGTTCATTGAACCAACTAAAGTAATATAAAGGACGCCTACAATGCTGTGTTGGCCTTGGTCCTCCACTACTAAACTGCAATAAGACCAGCTCCCAAATCACCATATAAGTACTTCAATAATTATAGTGTTTTGTGAAAATGTGTTCAAATCTATATTTATGAAACTTCCAGGCAATAAAGACATAATAACGTATATATTATAATCTATACGTTATTATGTCTTTACTGCCCAGAATAAAATAAAAACTATACAAAAGCTGAAACACCGACACTAACAAATGCGTATGATAAAGCCTAGCTTACCAACATCTAATTCGGGTCAGTTACAAATGCATCCATTTGTAAAATGATTCCCATATTATCTAATGTTGTACGGTTAGCAACAACAATTTCTTAATGATACATTGGTTATTATCCTGTTCCTCTGTCAGAGACATTATGTTCCTATAACTTCGAAACAGAATATAAAACTTTAGAATAACGTCACAAATAAGTTAACAATTAATTTTTCATCAGGCTTGCTCATCCCGTTGATTTTCCCCGTTACAATTGACCACTGCTTTTTGACTTGGGAGTTTGGCCGCTTTAGTAGGGGTTATGAGTTCTTTCCCATGGCTTCAAATTTAATTATGATTACGCCTGTAGTTTTGCTCGGGTTAAATAGTAGCTTAAGTGTTATTTTAAGCATTTAATTTTTTTTAAACTTCTGTAATGTTTCAACGAGATCTGGTCAATAGTTTTTTATAAAGAAACGTACATACTGACAAAGACATATTCATTTTGTAATTCATAGTATTTGCCTATGATATGGTAAGGATAATATTCAGATTCATGTACCTAATCACTTATTGCTAGCTGTACTGCGGTTTACTAGCCCATTAGTTACTAGCAACCACAACTTCTGCTGTGGTCAGAACATGTGTCGAAACTATGATTGTGTGGTGCGGTATCGTTTATGTTGATTGTATGATGTAACACATTGTTTTATCTTATAGCTCGACGTGTAAACATGACCACTGAATAGTTTTCTTAACCACTTGCAAAGTAAACGATGATAGTTCTTCTCTCTACAGACAAACATACATTACAATCATGTCTTCATTTTAAATAGAAAGCGCCAACAGTCTTTTGAAAAGGCTGACCACATTAAGCTGTATGGCTAATGATGGAATAGGTATTATAAAAACATAATAAAATATAGATAAAATCAACCGTAATAAAAATAAGAGCTTTTCTAGAAGAGAAGCAAAAGAAAATATTCACTCTAAAGCGCTTTCCCAGGAACTTAAGAATATTGACAACTGACTCAGGAAATTGGAACAACTTTTGAGACATCTGTAATGATGAAACTATTCATAATTTGTTTCTCTTAAAGATTGTGGTTTAAAACTCACCAATAACACGCGTTTGCAAAGTTGACAAGGCTGATAAATAACTCTATGACATTAACTTCATAATCCGCATTCCTTTACTTATTTATTTTATTTATGTAGAAATCATTCAGAAGGAATCTGCTGATTTATTCTTCATGCCCGAGACTCCTTTCACCATGAATACTTATTACATGACATATTATAATGATCGTTTTCATGGCATTCAGTATTTACGAGTGTTTATGTCGTATTAGCCCGGCTAATATAACGGCAAACGCAAAATTTATCGGCGCCGATAAACTGGACACTCGATGTAAAAAAGTAATTGTACAGAAGTGAAACTCCATATACCTAATCTTGTGTGGAACCTAAATGAAAATAAATCAATAAATCATTGTCAAATGGAAACTTGAAGTCAGTTTTTTATTATGACTGTAGATAGTGGACAAGTTATTGAAATCACAAAACTGCGATATGTAAACTTAACTCTACATCATCCTTCTTGTAAAAACCAAGTTAGATACTGAGTAAGATATACACATAAATATGTAAGTGTTCCGCACCTCAGCCAAACGTGTTTTCATTCTAAGTTCTTCGGCAGTACGAGACATAAAGATCTGCTCTATTTTTATTTTTAATACATGTCATTTCAGAATTTCCTTGCAATAAAATTAAATATTCTTTTTTGTTGAATGTTCCCCGCTTCCCATTGACTTTATTCTCCGTTATCCTGATTTAACGGTTTATTGTTTGAGTAATTAAAATTTATGGCCCTTCACAGTAATGATGTGACATTTATTACCCATACTCGAACATGTTTATTGAACCATATAACGTGAAATCGGACGATATTAAATTAAATTTATCACAAAATTTTCCTATACCTTAGACGTGCATTGAAAAAAATCCGTGGTTAAATAAGACTACAGAATTTCTGCTCCGCATAAAAAAAAACTATGCGTAAAAATATTGACCAATTGAATTAACAGCTAAAATTACAAAACAATTGTAACTGTCTTTATCAAGTCTGTTGTCAATCTATTAATCTGAAGCGGCTCAAATTGTTGTTATCGTCTGATCCCGTAAGGTTGATCTGCGTATGGCGTGCGCGGGCGCATTACCGAATTACACGCACCGTTGCAGCTTCATCTGACCTCATGGCATAAATCTACGTCGTCTTATTGAACTAAATTTTGTAACTTGACGATTTATTAGGCTGCTGTGTAGCCAACGCCAATCTCCTGTTTGGTTTCCTTCCAGCCATGGGCTGACTGGAAGAGATTGCATTGCACTCTGTGTTTGTGCTGTTTTTGTGTATGTTTTACTCTTATAGTACAATAAATAGATTATCTATCTGCTTAGACAAATCTTAAAACTCGTTCAGCCGTCTGCTCACTGAGCATTGTAATGCACACGACCAATTTCTTCACGACTTTTCGATCTTTAGCTCTTTTTATTGTATTAGAGATCTTGGTGTCTAACTTTATAAGATCCGACTACCGTATCAGAATCGAATCGTTATACATGATAACATAACCATTATTACCTGTAAATAGCATAATTGAGCGGGTAAGTCATGTTTTTACATGAAACGACTCATAGCTGATGGCTGATGCATCTAAAGGTTCATTCTGTTTATCTTCGTTGGTAAAAAGTAGGCTTAAGTATTTTGAGGCAATCTAGATGCGATATGGTCAATTGTATAGTGTTATGTCAAATATCGGAACGAGATTTATCATGTGGCTTAAATTCAACACTCCTGAGTGTTTTTGTATTTATTATAAACAATTTTTGGTGACAGTTATTTTGTTATTATAATCGTCTGTCACCAACTTGCTTAAGAAATTTGCGGTGCGCCTTTTTTACTACGCTTTTTTTACCTCCTGTCTACAGGAAGATAACGTAGACCTATTTTACTATGTCGGGCAGCATAACTATTAGCTTCGAAAACTACATGACTGTCCCATAGAATTTTATGAATTTATGTAATTTCATTAAAAAAATCGGAAAGAGGAAACTCGTTAGAAATATTTTACGACTTCTCTGTAATATAACCGCGTTCATCTCGTTAATTACCAGCTTCAATTATGCTATAATTGTGCGCGTAACGGCGAAAGTGTTACAAAAAGCAGCGAGCATTGTCTCAAATCCAGCTCCCACGATCTCTGATAGGGAAAAGTGCAGTGCTGGGAAGATGGGACAGAAAGCGAAAGTTAATCTTTAATTACGTTGGTTATGAAAGTTGAGGTTATCACCGTTGATAAGGTTGTGTCATTGGAGGTAGTCGTAGCAAAGACACGAAATGTCCTGAAAACCTCGAAGATCAAATTGTCTTCAATATATTTTGCATGATATAAAAGAAAAACCCAAGGCTACCTTATTATTTTATGTATTTTTTATTCTCTCTACCCTCCGTGTAAGTGTAACAAAATTAAATCTTACAAGATTATTAAAATTTGAACATACCTACGTGTAGTTTACACGAGAAAATAAGGTTTTACTCAAAAAATGTTCTACTAATTCGTATGTTTGCTTTTATAATTTTGTTTGCACCAGGACGTTCGAAGTCACAAAATCTTTTTTTGGAAGATGTACCATTTTAATAGCAAAGAAAAGAAAATCCTTAGAACCTCCGAACAGGTGCATTTGGATCTGTGATGCAGGAATGTAATGAACGCCACTTACCTCAAGATAAACAATCGTCTTGTCAATTCAGATTTATTTACACAACTCGCTACTTAAAGACGCTAACGCAACTCCTAAATCATTGTTAATCGCATGATCTCTGGATACCGGTGCTCTCAGCAGATCCATATCTTGGCTAATAATGCTGTTACGTAAGGATACAGGTTCCGCCTCCAGTCTCCACGCAACTTTATTGATTATCTTTCTGTTTAGTACCGTTCATTATTCCGTAATTTGAATGTAGAGATAGAAACTTTTATGGAATCAGGATGTCCTTTTACAGGTATTGGCATGTCCGCGCTTTTCTTCATTCGGCTTAAATTAATTGGCCGATTTGGATGTGTTTTAGAAAATCCAAGCGTCGTTTGCATCGATGGCATTTTTCCAAGAGTTAAACCAATTTGAAGTCCTTATTTTAAATCATTTAATAATAGAACAACTTAACTTTTAGCCTGATTTATCAACAGCTATTTTTAAACCTTTACGTGTTCTACTTATATAAAACACTTCTCATTTATTTATCGGAAATTCAATCTAAAAACGTGACATTAAATCTACCATCTTTGCAGAATGGCGTCCGAGAATGCAACAGCAGTTCGGATGAAAATCGTTCGTCTGGACATGCTTCCATGTCGGACAGCGGCGGGGGAGGGGAAGCGGGACGCGGGGAGACGAGGAGGAGCAGGCAACCACCACAGAGGACCAAGCATCGGCCACACAATAAGGTAAATCTTCTTCCTTACATCATTACATTAGCAATGGTCATATGTCGAACCGTCGTTCTAATAAGTTCTTTAACTTAGCGTAAAAACCATGACTCTAACTGGGATACGGTTCCATGTCGTAAAGGTCAGCTGCCAGAAGATCTGTGTAACTTGACTTACCTACTCCTGGGACGTGGTTATAGACGGTTCCTGGTTCATCTGTCAGTGCCACTGTACGGGCCAGTATGACCGTGTACACTTGAAGATAGAGTTTGTTTGTATCAGTTGGCAAGAAAGATCACTTGTATCTAAAAGTTTTTTTATGTAAGACTACAGAAAATAAGATTAATTCACCCTGTCTCGACGACCGTTTGTTACGTTATTCTTAGCGCACTGCCATGTTATATTAACTAAACTGTATATAATGGCTCGCGCCTAAAGTGTGTCGTGAGGTCAGCAAAATATGCACGGTGGTACTTACATACTAGTAGTCTTTATGTATAACTTTTAAGGAAATACCAGGTCATTCCCAACACAAGTATCATTTGATTACTTACTGGGAAGACCTTGCTTAATTATTGTAACCAAGATTACTGCAATAAAGAATATTTTATTTTATTTATTTATTTAAGAACATTCGAACGACTTGTTCATCTCTGTGACACGCAGCTTCTGCTTGTCCGATTTAGTACTGCCCTATTTACTGCTACAATCGGACATCCATCCGGACATTCCTTTTTACCTGCAAGAAATTCTCTGATGGTCATTTTAATCTCCACCTTAACTGGACGAGATAAGTTGGAGATTTCGAAGCTGCGGGCAAAGTCTGCAACTTTATTAACTCCTTTATAACTGTCGTTTTTATCACATTTTCTTCAGCAGCCCAAAGAAGTCTACTACGAGACAGACCAGTCGCAAGTAGCTTCTCCAACCTTATCTCTTCATTATCTCCCACAGCTACAATCCCCATGGCCAGGCGGTGGAGGTCTGGAAGACATCAGGTCAGCCATCAAGCAGCTGACGCTCCGGTCTCGAGACAGCAGCAGCACAGCGACCAGTGGCGCTTCCAGTGCTGGCGGCAGTAACAATGGAGTTCAAGGTAACATTGATAATCTTTTATCCGGACAAGGAACATAAACTACGGTATAGAAGATATAATCACTTTATGTCACGTGATTAACTAGCTTATAATGCTTCTCAATTTAAAACTCTTTTTAGGTTGTACTTTCCACTTATACTTCTTATTGTAATTTTATACAGAATAGTAAGACTGTGACTTTTGGTTGAAATCTGATTAGTTTCATAGTTCACAGTCCCGGCTTTAGTCCCAATTACGTCTTCATCTTTTTATAGAGTATCCTGGGGTTCATAAAATTATAATTTTCAGGGATCTGGCTAAATCAAATCTATAAACATGCTTCATTAACGCCGATCCGCTAGCTTTTGCAGTAGGTTTTATTTACATGAAGCGCAGTCTAAAACTGAACTGAATTTTTTACGAATAACACTATTTGTTAGCAGATCTCTGATTAATCTAGCAGAATTGAGTATTCTATTTTTTTCTTTATTCAAGAAACTGGCAGCGCAGCAGAAGCGCGTAGAAGACGAGCACCCCTGGTTCGACAGCCATCTCTGGATACCGTGTGTACCAACGTTACCAGCGCTGATGAGTTCGTCTGGGTCGACTCGCATAACAGGTAACGATACTTTAATATTAAATTTTACGAGGAAGCCCACAGAAGGGAATTCAGCACAAGAAAGAACAAAATTTGGAACATCCTTAAAACTTCCACTGAACTTTTTTTTAAAGTTTAGACTGGATGTTGTTATTTAAGCCTTATTTAACTTGTTACTTAATGTTCAAGTTCAATGCTTGTAGTAAACGTGTATGTGTCGATACACCAACGAATTGACAAAGAAGGATTAAAATATTCAAACTAATTGTCTAATTCAAACATCTATATCTGCTTTGTGTTGTTTTGTATGTTTTACTCTTATGGTGCAATAAAGAGTTTTATCTATCTATCTATCTATCTAATTGTCTTTTCACACTAACCTTGCCTTTGGTACCCGGTCCAGACTAGTGGAGTTACGCTGCGTACCCTGGACGGCCAGCGAAGTGAGCCGCGCGCTGCAAGCCGGGAGATGCAAGGAGATCGTTCACAGGATGGCGCCCGATTCGCCGCCGAGACTGGCTTATCTTCTGCAAAGGTATTCTTATGTGCCATGTCTGTGCCTTCATAGTTCTCAAATGAGGTTTTATCTGTTTCTGTAGTTGTTATGCTGAAAACGACGTACCTACCTTGTATTTGAGGGCAAATTTATTTTTCTGCTGCAAAAAATTAATGTCTAAGTAGTGAAAGTGATTAATATTCCACGAAAGACAAGGTCAATGACGCATATTAAGGCGTAGAAGTTAATTTTTAAAGTATGATCTTAGTGCATCTATTTCTGAAGAAAAACAGTTCAATATTTTATAACCAAAATAATCTTATCAGTCAAGTTTAAAACAAAATTGAAAACGAGTTTAATTGTAATCTTAAAATTTTTTTCATCCTACTGGTATTTTATTAATATCTTCGATTTTCTTCAGGGCATTGGTGCGGATATCTAGAGAAGCACAGAGACTGTCCCAGAATTTCGGTTTCTGCTCCAAACACGAGGTGGCAGGAGCATTCAGAATTGTCTTGAGCACTCCACTTGCTGACTCCTGTATCAAAGTAAGCGAGTTCGAAAATCATAATGGTCTGAATAAAGTACACCATTATAGAGAGACTTCTTTATGTGCGTAACTTTGGGATGATGAATAAATCACTTTTCATTAGTAACTGCTATTTACTTGTTCACTAACAATAAGTTCCTATTATAAGCTTTATGTTAAACCTTACGCTTACACGGTAGAGAGAGGACTGTTATGCACATCAGAAATTTGACACTAAAAACTGACTAAGCAAATCGGCGTGGGTTCCGAACACCACACATTAATAGAGCTTTAATTACTTATGTATTTTACCAGGGGTTTCATTCTAAAATGTGTGGAAGATAATGACATAATTGATAGCAAATTTTTAACAACTCAAATTCTATGCTCATTGAGAAAAATCGAAGATAAGCTTAGCAAGATTCCAAGACAATTGGTCCTGAAATTGAACACTCCATCTCCTTCCCATGGATGTCGTAAAAGGGATAGGCTTAAAAACTTGGGTTTCTTCTGTTAGGCGATTGTCTAGCAACCTGTCACTATTGGAATCTCAATTCTATCATTAAGCCAAACAGCTGAACGTGGCCATTCAGTCTTTTCAAGACTGTTGACTCTGTCCGCAAGGAATATAGACGTGACCATATATATGTATGTATATATATATGTATACATATATATGGTCATGTGGTTCCCGACACCAATACAAAAAAGAATAGGACCACTCCATCTCTATATGTATTATAATTCCTTCTGCTAATCCGTGTATGAGCAGGGTTGTCAGCGGGCAGCCACAATGTACGCCACGTCGGGCTCCGCGGCCAGGAGGCTGGGGTCGGCAGCCCGAGCCCGCACCAGCCTCGCCCCGGGCCGGTTCCAACGCTGGATGCTGGATGTTCGCGTCGCTTCGTTCGTCCATGAGTGAGTATCGTCCAATTTGCGCAGTAATTGAATCATTCATGCAAGATATATATATATATATATATATATATATATATATATATATATATATATATATATATATATATATATATATACCACGTAAGGCTCCACAGCCAGACGTAGCAGGCAACTGCAGAGATCCAATACTGATAAAATATTTAATATTCAAAAATTTTTATTTATTATTATAGGATACTTCATATCACTTAATAACTGTCAAAACGTATGGTTTAACAACATTGGTTGACGTCAAATAAATTACTTAAAACTAAGTTTACTGCCGCTTCTAAGGCGTCAGTGCAGAAGAAGCGGTAACAAACTGCACTGCAGCATTTTCTTCAACAACGTCAACTTCACAATATCAATTAAACTTAGAATAGAAGATTGAAAGGACCATAAGAAAAATCTCTGACCCAATATCGAAAGAGCAGCAGTTCTCCAGACATAACACCTGAGCTTGGCAAAAGGTTTCCTCGTGGTAAGTACGAACCAAACACTTCGCTTCTCGTAGAAAACCCTGACCTTTCATGTTTTCTCAACACTATATTAAAATTTGCTTCCCTCCCCGCAGATACGCCGCAATATACCTCTGCGCAGGCATGGAGAACCTTCTAGAAGAGATGGCTCTAATAGCCGGCGGAGGAGCCTCCGCGGGGCCCATCACACCGGCGGTCATCGACAATGCCGTGGCCAATTGTGCTGACCTGTGGGGCTTGCTGCAACCGTACAGCCATCTGAACGCTGGTAGAATTGCATCGGGTAATTTGTTCTTAAAAGCATTTGTCTCCTATGGGGTATTAAGTTTATTTTGGCTAAATAATACAAGCTAAAGGATTATGAGGACGTGAAAAAAAAATATCTATATACGTATAATAAGGATCCAAAAGCGGATACTTATATCAAATTTTAAAACTAGTTATATAGAATAACAAAAATTCAAAATATGTACAAATTAAAAAAAAAATCAAAATTATTTTTTTTATTCAATATTAAAGGATACTTCAAATTGCTTAATGATTGTCAAATCTTTTGGTTTCACAACATTGGTAGACGTCAAATAAATTACTTATTGCAAATAAAAAAAAAATAATAACCTTTATTGCACATAAAATTATAAAGTGCCGTGTGGTTCCCGGCACCAATAAAAAAAAAAGAATAGGACCACTCCATCTCGTTCCCATGGATGTCGTAAAAGGCGACTAAGGGATAGGCTTATAAACTAGGGATTCTTCTTTTAGGCGATGGGCTAGCAACCCGTCACTATTTGAATCTCAATTCTATCATTAAGCCAAACAGCTGAACGTGGCCTATCAGTCTTTTCAAGACTGTTGGCTCTGTCTACCCCGTAAGGGATAAAGACGTGATCATATGTATGTATGTATGTAAAATTATAATAATAAATTTATCCTAAACTTATGTTATGTGGCCTTATCGCAGTATGCAATCTCTTCTAAGCAACCACAAGATCATTTTTTATGAGAGCTTTCGGTACGGGTAGTAAAAGTATATTCAGAAAAATAACTACCTACTAATAATAGACGTACATAAATTTTCTTTAAATTATTTTTATACCGGTGGAATAATCTATCAAAGAAGTCCGATTTTCTTATAAGTATTTTGGGTTCCAGGGGCGCTGTCCCTATCTCGCTGGGAGTCCATGAGTTCTCTGGGGTCCGGCTCGTCATCAGGTGTCTCCCGGCCGGAGCACCGCCAGCTGGGGCTCAGTCACGATTCTGGCATCACCACAAATGGCTCTGGTAAATAACTTTTTTATCTTTTTTGGATCACGTGTTTATTTTTACGGAGTAGAGAGAGACACAAGACTCGAATGCCCGTTCCGCTAGATATTCGTAGCGTTACATCCCTAGTCCGCCGGTATCAGTAATAGGTCGAATGTTATGCCGAATATTATTATACTAATAACATTATTTTATTATACTAATAATATTCGGCATTCCAAGTTGACGTTAGTTATCTTAAAGGTACCTTATCCAAAGTTGTTAAGTCGAGAGTTACTTGCGTATGTACCTGGTTCAAACAATATTCTATTTCACAGGCGGTTCGGGCAAATCGGCAGGGTCAAGCGCGAGTTGCGCCGCGTCCGGCGGATCTGGTGGATCCGGTACATCCGCCACATCTGGGGCTTCGGTTCTCCTCACAACTTGCGCCGGATCCGCGGCGGAATTACGCGCGGTTTTGAGAAGAGTTCAACCGCGCGCGCCACCACTAGCGCCGTCTGCTGAACGCGCGCTGTACTACTTTATGAGGTGTTCCCAGGTAAGTGTTTTGTTTACCCCGATTTTTTTATTATATAATTAATTTGTATTTAAACTTGTAAATAGAATGATCCGTTCCATGTCAATTCAAAAGAATAATAATAAGCGTAAGGCGTCATTTGGGAAACATTTTAATTATATAATTTTAATGTGATGTTATGTGTGGTAAAATTAGCAAACAAAAATATTTCCCTTTTCAATATTGAAAATATGAGACAAAACCTGCATTTAATGCACTATAAAGTGCTCAGACTTCTTATTAGTAAATAATAAAAGATTAATTTTGTGAAAGGAAGAACTAATTTTAATTAAATATCAACAAATGCATGTACAAAATTTTTTGATTTCACATTTGATGTTCTCCTCAGCACAATGTGATATTGAAGCTTCTTGTAATCTAAGTAGCTAATCTAAAATCCATTGATCAGTTAATAAATAAATATTCGGCAATATTTGCAGTATATGCTATGTTTATTTTATTATATTTTATTTTACAATTAATTAATACTTTAACAAAGTAGGTCTCCTAGACGAACCTAATTAATCTTTTATCTTTGTATCTCTCTCAGTTGGAGCACACAAGCTCAGGGTCAGGTGGTAGTTGCGGTGCATCCGGTCTGTGGGGAGAGCGTGGTGCCGGTGCATTACCACCTCTCGGCGAATGGTTGAGAGTAGCGAGGGCGCACGCGTCTCTACGCCCGCCACCGGCGTCACCCGACGCTGATGATGTACTGCAAGCTGCGAGACTTTTGCTGCCTCATGCGGATTGCCCACCTAGATCGCTTGTGTGAGTTCGCTTACTTATTTTCTAAGTCTTGATATTAAATTTATGTCCTGGGAAACAACTAGTATAACAACATTATCATCTTTATGTAAGCCATTTCATAACAATGTTTAAACTCACGTTTTAGTGTCGAAGAAACCATAGAACCAATCTGGTCGCGGTGTTCCCGTTCAACTGATGACCTTGGTCGAGCGGCCCTGGGCTTAGCTCAGCGAGCATTGCTCAGTGGGAGACCAGAACTAGTGGGAGGAGTGAGGGCCCTTCTGCCTTCAGCTGGAATCGATGCAGCTGATGCCGCAGGACTCACTGCGCTTATGAAGGCAGCTTTAGCCGGGGACGATCAGATTGTGGCAGTAAGCTTTTTATTCATTAATTTCTTGGTTATTTATTTTTATTTCTGTAATTAGTTATACTCTAATACGTAGAAACGTTTCCGCAATTTAAAAATGAAATAAAGAAAAATAGTCAGGCATATTGGTATAAATTCCTTTTGAAACAAGCAATGCCTTCCTCAAACTTCTTGTTTTGATTTGTATCAAATACTTACTTGATTTGTCTTCCAGATGTTATTAGAAGCTGGTGCCGATCCAAATATTGAAACAGGAGGTATATGTGCAGCACATTGCGCAGTACCATTGTCCCCGCGGTCACCGAACACTCAACAGACGCCGCAGTCTTATACACCACCCACTGCTGGTTAGTTCTCGTAAATGTATTGTTGCAATAAGTAAATAATTTAGAGCCACGAGCAGCCGCCGATCTTATTCAGCTGGTATTCCGTCACTTCACAAAATGTTCTTCATGCCATTTTAAAAGTCCTTTAACGATTCTTACATTGTTATACAACACTTTAAACCGGCCAAAATCACTTTGCAGCTCAGATGATAATGCAAAAACAACTTTTGATTATTTTTCAGGTTGGACTGCGTTAGTGTATGCTTGCGCCGGCAGTGGAGCGGGTGGTGGTGCTGGGTCCAGCGGTGGAGGGGCAGCAGCAGTGGAATGTGCCAGGAGACTATTGGCAGCCGGCGCAAGAGTGGACGGCGCTCCAGCTAGAGGCGATGACGTTTGCACACTTACGCCATTACAGGTCTATTCACCTATATTCAAACATTTTACACCTTTTATAGTAAAAGATTACATATATTTACTAAGTTTAAAATAATAATAATTGTAAGTAATGGTTATGGGCTACTTTTAACTCTTGAAGTAAAATTAAACGCCCAAGTTCAAAATTCTCGTTTATTAATAGATTAATGACTGGACAAAGTCTAAAAGTTAGATTTTTATATTTCAGGTGGCGTGTGGTGTTGGTAATCTCGAATTGGTCCAGTTATTGTTATCTCACGGTGCTGATCCGTTCCTATCAACGCAACTTAACGACGCTCTTTGTTATTCTCCAGCTGCTCAATATGGATGTTACAGGTACCAGCAAATTAATTGGCCCCTTGACTTAATTTCCATTTCAATTTACATCAATGGCGACTTAATCGAAATACTTATTCCAAGTTCTTCAGAATTATTTGAGACAATCGCCGAAAAAATAATGGATGCCATGGCAATAAATTTACTCAAGCTGCTCGCACCTGTTTGTTTTTACATCTTTAGAGTAATAACCTCGATGTTATTTCCAGTGCGGTCGCAGTATGCTGTACTCATGGCCGTCGCACGTGTCTCCGAGCCGCGGTCCGTGGCGGATCAGGAGGACGAGGCGCTGGCGCAGTCTTATCTCTGGAGGAAGTTCTTGCTGAAGGCGCTCCTACTGCTGGCCAGGCCAGACCGCAGTCCTTCACTAAGCAGCAGCAGAGGGCTTTGACAGATGCGATGTATTACGCCGCTGAGACTGATCATTTAGGTTAGTCATCATCTCAATTGCATGAAATTCAGAAGTAGACAATGAGGACATAGTAGTAACTAGCTGTGCCCGCGACTTCGTCTGCGTGGAATAGTTGTTTAAGGCATCATTGAAGCCCCCAAGGATGAATAATTTTCCCCGTTTTTGTCACATTTTCCATTATTTCTTCGCTTCTTATAGTTGTAGCGTGATTTTATATAGCCTAAAGCCTTCCTCGATAAATGGTCTATTTAACGCAAAAAGAATTTTTCAATTCGAACCAGTAGTTCCTGAGATAAGCACGTTCAAACAAACAAACTCTTCAGCTTTATAATATTAGTATAGATTTACGGACATCCACAAATCAATGATATGGGATTTATAAAATTAATTACTGATTTCAATATTATCAACTTTAATAAATATTTATAAGTTGACATCTTGTTGTAGATATTACATTAGAACTCCGTGCACTCGGTGTTCCGTGGTCGTTGCATGCATGGACGTTGTCGCTGGCTGCTGCCGCGGAGGCTTCACTTGACCATGTGATTGATCAACTGTTACAAGATTTCTTACAGGTAATTATAGTGCTAATCGTTTTTCTAAATGTAAATATATATGTAGAAAAAAAATATATAATATTAATAACTACCTTGGTTAATATTATTGTGAATCGGTACATAAATTTTGATAAGTTCAAGGAGAACTCGAATATTTGTTAGGTACCTACATTTTTATAACTTTATTTATTTTCAGGTTTGTCCGTCAGATGACAGTCACTACAGTAAACAGTTTATTTACGAATGCCTTCCTCTGCTGTTCAACATTCTACGGTACAGCAAGGTACCTACATTTTATATTTGTTTTAATGTTTTGCTATATAGTGTGAATGATTCCGTAAAAAAATTGGTTTATCAAATAAGTCAACAAGGTTTAGCCGTGAAACATAAAAGAAAGGCAAAGAGATTTTTGTATTTTATTATCTTCTTCCTTAATTCATCAATGGATATACAATTTCACACAGAAGGAGGGTACAGTACTGCTATTGGCGGACATCCTATGCGCGTGTTACGGCTGGGAGCCGGTGCCGCCGGTGGCCGAGCCACCGCCCGCTGCGCCCACGCCGAGCAGAGTTGACCCTACATACGTCAACAATCCTTCGTTGGCTGATGTCACTTTCAGGTACTATATTCGTTTCAATTTTTCTTTTCATTATGTTTATTAGTAACTTTAAGATTCAAAAAAATCAGAGCCCTATAAATCATTAAATGAAAATTTTGTATGTCTGCATGTAGGCCTATCGAGCGGTAAAAGTGAAGATGCAATCAATTGATAATATTTTGTAACAAATGTTTTTACGAAAAACATTAAGTAGTTTTGAATTTATTTATCTACGTTGTATACTTTATTGACATTATTGAACGTTTATATTTTGGAATATTATCGTTAAAACATTATTTAAATAATAAAATTAACCCAATTTTCAAGTTGGTTAAATTAATCACGAAACGAACTTGAATCTCAGTTTTTTATTTTCGTTACTGAATTTTTTTCAGGGTGGAAGGACGACTTTTCTACGGTCACAAGATAGTTTTAGTATCGGAATCACCCAGATTACGAGCAATGCTGGCCCCACCAAGACCTGCTAACGAAGCCTTGCCGCCTGCAAACACAACGCCACCTTTAGTCCAGATAAATGATATTCGATATCACATATTTGAGGTGGGTAAAAGTAACCATAACCTAAACTAAAAACAAAATAACATCAAGATTTAAACTGAAGATAAAAAATTAAATATCTTCTTTTTTTGCAGCAAGTAATGAAATACCTGTACTCCGGTGGGTGCTCTAGTTTGGAGATACCTGAAACAGACGTACTTGAAGTATTGGCGGCAGCCTCATTCTTCCAACTCCTGCCTCTGCAAAGACATTGTGAAGCGAGAGCTGCGAAAACTGTCGATCTCCACAATTTAGTGTCGGTGTACATTCACGCTAAGGTATTATGTGCTATATATATTTAACTCTAGTAGTGCACGTCTTAAAAAAATACCTTTAAGATTATAAATAATATCTCTCTCTTCTTTTTTATCTTTCCTTATGTAATGTTGTGATTTTGTTTCCGAAAGAATGACAGCTAGTCTAAGTACTGATTAAATAGTGCAGATCTAAGTACTGGTTTTGTCTAAACTTTTAACTACTATAGGTACGCAAGTATGTACTATGTATACATTTTTATAATTATATTTTTTCTTCTTTTTACAGGTTTATGGTGCCACTCAACTTTTGGAATACTGTCAAGGATTTCTGCTACAGAACATGGTTGCTCTTCTTACGTACGATGATTCTGTGAAGCGTTTGTTATTTGGAAAACGACTACCCGGACACAATGTTTTGGGTGCTCTTTTAACCACTTTACAAAAGCGAATTGAGTCAAGAAAAAGCCAATCGAAACCTAGGTAGCAGCGGAATCATAAATTAGTTATGTTTTCATGTAAGTTAGATTTATTTAAAATGTAAAGAAAACTAATTACGTAAAACTACAATATTTAATTTAAATTTCGGCCATGTTTTACTTTCCTTTGTACCTATTTAAAATTAAAGTTGCTAACTTTTAAGTCGTACATTTTTTTAAATAACAACAAAGGTGCCGTAATTCACAGAATTTTAAATTGTTCTCAGCACAAAGTAGGTGAGACTTACGTAAATATAATAAATTATTTGTTTAAAATCTTTAAGAGTATTGAAATTAAATTCTTGGAAACAGTGATACAACTACAATCAAAATGTTTTGTGAAATAAAATTACTGAAAGCCTTATTTGAGGCGACAATTGACTAAATTGATTTAATGTCACAGCCTTAACTCCTCCGCAAATACTGTATGTTTTACATAGCTTATAGGCTAGAAAATTTGCTTAAAAGAAATTGTTAATTTGTATTTATAAGTATTTACTGTCACTATCTTTTCTTCCCAATGAGTGGTTATAATTATTATTAGAAAATAATGATTTATGAAACTGTAATAAAATGTAATTATTGTTGAAATAAAGCTTTATGTTGTAATTTAAAGTATTTTCTTATTAAAACATACAGCCAGCAATGTGTGTATATGTCTTGTGTTGCGGCCATCCAAAACAAGCGCAGATGCAGTTAGTGAGTGTATTGTCGTGGTCGGGGGGCAGAAAGCGGGCACTTTATCGTGCGCGCCTACTGCTTCACTAGGGTCACTTCGCGATACTGGGATGGAAAGGGCGGCCAGCAACTTACTGGTCGCCCATAACAGCAAGATTCCCAGCACTGACGCGCCGGGCAGGAAAAGGGGATTGCGGTGAAATGCCTGCGATCCCATGATGCCCTCAAGATGGCAGGAAGGGCGCATGAAGGGGTTTTAGTGGGTAGGCTGGAAAATTAGGTGCCAGGAGTCCCATACTCTCCCGGGTGAAGACCCGGGGGATAGTCCGTAAAAAGGATATCCCTTTCGAAAACAAAAAAGAAGGTAGCGAAAGTACTGAACCTCTCTTCGTGTACTTAACAACACCTACCTAGTTGAAGCTATTTCAGGATAATATTAAATAAAATTGTCATTTTCTACTTGGATTTTGGAGAAAGCGGGGAAGTTTCATTAATGGAAAAAAGACGTAACGGTGTGTATGTATGTTCTTAGATTTCACTTATGAATATAAATTCCCTGTCATATTTTGACGTTTTGTACTAGCAGGCCTCACTGTTGTTGATAAAAGAGGATCTACCTACTCGTCCATCAAATGTATAATTCCGGCATAAACATGCAGATAAAATTTGTAACAATTGAGACGAAAAGAATGAAATAAAATCACACCTCATTCCCGGAGAATACATCTTTCTTCTTGCCCTGACCTTTAAAGACTTCTTTCGCCTAATTGCCCTTATCTATATTTATAACTGTCTTCATGCAAGCTCATCGATTTAGAGTACTCTTGATCTGACCTTTTGCTAGAACTTCCTCTATTTGGTCAACGTATGTATGTTTGCCTAGGCGTTACCCTTTACGCAAACTCCGATATCAATGGCCAATGAATAAAAATAATCGTGATAATTTACTATAATCATGGGTGTGATTTAAAATCTGGCAACACTTTTACGTCAGCTGTCAACTTTGACGTTTTTAGATCCATAGACAGTCTGACAGCGTGCTAAGGTGCTGATAGCTCTCTGTCAGCCAATAAGTTGTCATAAACTTGACGGGTTGTCACTAATTGACAGTTAAAAAAAATCATATTGTCAATGGTCCGCATGGTGGTGTGATGTGACGACACAGTATTTTTTGCGAATTTTCGAGTGGATATAGGTTTTGTAAGTGTAGTGTAATATTTTTGTACAAATAAATGTCGTGACAGTGAGTCAATATGCAGTTTTGTAAGGAAAAGAAAATTCTGAGCGCTGCCCAGTTGAAAAGACTCAGTGAACACAAGTATTCATGTTTAAGTGACAGTATCTTGGACTCCTTGCTTCAGCCATGGTGGTGCTGGTTGGTTTCGAAGACACCGCTGTGGCTCGCGCCGAATCTCATCACTATTCTAGGTTTAATTGTCAATATAGTCACGACTCTAATTTTAGTTTGGTAAGTACATTGAAGGGTACTCTCAGATGGAAAAATTGTGCTACATTATTAGCGAGTGAGCGGAACAGCCACTTTCGCTAGTACTTTCTCATAACCTACATTATTTTCGCCATCAAATTGTATGTTTTTCATCAGACTTAGATCAGTTTGCGGCAGGATCGTATGCACTGCTATTGGTTGTCAAACTCGCGCCATCCTTAACTGATAAGCTATCTTACTACTGTTTATCTTCGTTGTTACTGTCTAGGTAACAGAACAGTGGTAGCCTGTTAAATCCACTTTAACTCCAATAATATTTGCTGGATCCTTAGATTACTAAATCATAATAATGATCCCAAATAGTTATGAATAAAATAGGTGTATCCATTATTTTATCCTAGGTTATTTTGTTTATTGATATTTTTTTTTATAAAATTATCGTAATACCTATCAATTTGGTAAGACCTCATTTTTTGTGGTAATGATCTGATTGTTGGTTTGTCCATGCATGTTAGACCTTTAGTTGCCATCTACAATATCTGCAGGAAAAGATGGAGGGGTTCTATTCTACTCTCTAACATCTAGGGATCAAGTGTTTAAGAAATATTTGTGTCAATAGTCTCATTGGCAAAATGATGAATTAAGTGACAAATAACACATGACCTCCTGGTTAATGATAACTATCATTAGTGATCTGGCAACTGAATATGATGATGAAAATTGCTTTTATGTCGTGATTAAAAACATGATATAAAAACAATTTTACAATTGCATTCAACCACAGAAGTATGTTAAACATTAGTGAACATTGTCAATGACATTGTTTCAGTACATTGTTCATGCAAATTAAAGATGATTAAGCATTTTACTAACATGAGATTGAAATCATTGCAATTATTATTAATGTGAAGTATTGGTCTCATAGCGTAAGAGTTGGCAGATTGTTTGAAATGATAATGATGAAGATTTAAATTTGCGCTAAACAGTGAAGGAGAGGTATGTAGGGATTTTAGCAAGTGGAAATCCAGTCTCAGCCTATGTCTAATAGGAGACAGGCATGATGGTATATATGTATGTATTAAATAGTGATGAGTAGTTCCAGGCACCAGGCATAGAAAAATAATGGAACATTCCATCTCTTTCCCATGAATGTCGTAAAAGGCGATAAAGGTTTAGGCTTATTATAAACTTGAGATTCTTCATTTAGGTGATTGGTTAGCAATCTGTCACAATTTGAATCTCAATTCTATCATTAAGTTTAACAACTGAACATGGCCTGTCTGTCTTTGCAAGACTGTTAGCTCTGCTACCCCGCAGGGGATATACATACATATAATCACGTCTATATTCCTTGCGGGAAAGTGGAGCCAACAGTCTTGAAAAGACTAATAGGCCATGTTCAGCTGTTTTGCGTGTAGATGTGTATGTATATGTATATTGATGACGTGTATATATGTATTATACAGCTGAACCAACTTGATAAAATTACAGGTACAGTCCAGATGCCAGGCAGGACCCACCAAGATGGGCTTGCGCACTATGTGCCCTTGGAGTGTTTGTGTATCAGAGCCTGGACGCCATAGACGGCAAGCAGGCGCGGAGGACCAACAGCCAATCTCCTCTCGGGGAGTTGTTTGATCATGGGTGCGATAGTTTGTCTACAGTCTTCATTGCTTTGGGAGCCTGCATAGCTGTGAAGCTGGGGGAGTATCCTACGTGGATGTTCTTCCAAGTGAGTGCCAATTTTATTATATTCCATGGGTTGCGATAATTGATCTTGAAATAACTTTAATAAAAAAAATACATACATATAATCACGCCTCTTACCTATTCAGAGACTTCATATTTCTTCTACACATTCTTTTTGTAGGTGGTGGGCTCGCAACCTGTCACTATTTGAATCTCAATTCTAATAAAGCCATACAGCTGAATGTGGCCTTTCAGTCTTGCCTAGAAATACAAATACAAATAAATACAAATACTTTATTTGCTATAAATATAGACTGTTGGTTATGTCCCGTCTTCAGCATGTAGACATGATTATAATGTATGTATGTATGTATGTGTGTTGACTTGTATTCTCAGAAGTTCAAAATTCTTGAACAACTCTCTTTTGTTTGCTTTAAATTGAAATATTTTCTCTAGTAATAGGTCATAGGTCAATGATAGAAAAGGGGGGTCAATATTTAAATAACTAATTATGTTACATCTTCTACAAGTACTAGTGAATAATGTACTAGTAAATAAAATATAAATGTTATTTCTCTTATTTAATATATTTAATATTTAATACTGCCTTGTCATTAATGAAGTCTTGATCAATGCCTCTATGGTATTATCCAACATCACCAGACTATTGAACAAACTATCATGCATCAGGCTCAGGGAAGTATCCCTCAGCCTGATGCATGATAGTTTGTTCAATAGTCTGGTGATGTTGGCATGCCAATCATGACTTTGACCAGGCTATAGAATAGAATTTTTTGACGTCACATAATGTATATTTCACTATATCAACTCCGCTTCCAAAGCACATGTGTAGAGGAAGCGGCGGAGCAAACTACACTGTAGCATTTTCACCGGACGTAAATTAACAACTCGGACTGTTTTCTCGCAATATACAGTCTCATGCAGAGAAACATGACCCCTCATTTATACAGAAAAAAAAGGGGGTCAAGTTTCTCTGCAGTCGACTGTACGAACTCAGTTACGGTAACGGTATTTTTTTTATCTTAATAAACAGTTACTTGCTTTTTCAACCCGTATAAGATTCTGTTAACATGTAAGATTGTTCAGTAGCAATCGAATCATCTGATTTGCAAGGTGACACTGACTTTCAAGTGGAATTAATATTTTTCATTAATATTTATTTGACTATTGTATTTTGTATTGTATCCTATCTTAATTTATCAATCCAGTGATCTGAATAAGATGACTTGAATTTTTTATGTTGCATAGTCTTTTAGACAGATAATTAAAAGAATAATTATACGTCGTCAGTCTTTACCACTTGTATATACTAATAAAGAGACACAATTTAATTATTAGGGTCAAACTCTGAATTCAATCTCAATTTAAGATAGATTTTTCATTTCTTGTTTTTTCTCGTCCAAACCCTTCATATCTAAGTGAGGTGCATACCAGAATTATTACAGAGATATGATGAACCGAGACTTTCTTTACATAATACATATTTGAAAGACTGACTAACAGTATAAATAAAGTTAGGCGTACCGAAATGTAATTTAACGGCCACTGATATAGTATTAGTCATTCCATCAAGGTCTAGTTCATTATCATTACCATCGCTATATAGCAGTCAGTCCTCCATATTCCACGTGGAGGTATTTAATTAAATGGTTTAATTTATGTTAGTTCCGATTTCTTAATTTTTTTTTTTATAAAACCAGGTTTTCTTAACATATTTTGATAAATTGTGACAGTCGTTCAAAGGTTTCTTTTTAAATTCGATAGTGGTGTACCTCTGGGATAAGTTTTAGGCCCTTTATTATTTATTTTACGATAAATTTTCTAATTCTTGGAATCAACAATTTAACTTAAAGTGAATTACGTGTAATCTAAGTAAATAAGTTGAATTGTTTGTCCCAGGTTGCCAATGCTCTAAGAATGTTTTTTTTTTATGATCATGACTTTATAATGATTCCACCGATCGATCTGTTATACTCATAAGGTATTTTAATACATTAACCCCATTTAATGTTTTAATATAATTAAGACATCTGGATCAACTCTCAGTTTAGTTTGTTTATATACCAAATATTGATGACTGTCAAACATAGCTAGTAATTAAATAAACCTCGACAACTTTATACAAAGGATTAAAATTTTCTCGGTATTTTCTTCTCACATTAATAAATAAAATCACAATTTATCAGCCAATCAACATAAGCATTTGTTTGGCATTTAATCTTTAAAATTTTCTTCCTAAACTTGTAAGCGTGTTATCAGAAAGAAGTTGTCAACTCTGCTCTTATGTAAATTAATAATTATTCGTTAATGAAACATTTCAATTCATGGCCATTTAGTGCCGTTATCCTTGTACTGAGGGGACGTAATTATTAAGTAGTGCTAATTGACAAGGACGCTATTGATTGAACCAACTATGGGAAAGGCGTTCTTTAATGGAAACTAATGAATATTTAAACATAGTTTAAAAGCTAATATCTATATATATAAAACTCTTCCCTTACTGAGTGACTGACTGACAGACAACGCACAGTCGAAACTACTGGTCGTAGACAGCTGAAATTTGGAATGTAGGTTCCTTGGGATATGTAGGGGAGCACTAAGAAAGGATTTTTGGAAATTCAACCCCCAAGGGGGGGAAAAGGGGTAAAAACGTTTCTATGAAAAATCTTATTCCTTGGGTTTATAAACTTGAAACTTGGCATGAACACGTACATAGGCAAGTAAATATGTTTGACATTATAAGTTTTTTCAAACTACCCTCCAATCGTGATTTAGGGGGTGCGATTGGGTGACTGATTTATTAACGCACAGCCGAAACCGCTCGTTATAGGAGTCTGAGATTTTGAACAGAGGTTCCTTTTAACATAAGTGAGCACTAAGAAGGGATTTTTGAAATGTCAACCCCCAAGGGGGGGAAACTCGACCCCCAAAATAATCAAATGGGGGGTCAAAGTTTGTATGAAAATCATCGTTCCGCTTTCACGCCTGAACCGCTGAACCGATTTTGATGAAATTTGGTATGTATATAGTTTAAAACCCGCGTTCAAACAAAGGCTACTTTTTTTTTCAAAATTCGACCCCCAAAATAGTCAAATGGGGGGTGAAAGTTTGTATGAAAATCATCGTTCCGCTTTCACGCCTGAACCGCTGAACCAATTTTGATGAAATTTGAAATGCATATAGATTAAGATACGAGTTCAAACATAGGCTACTTTTTTTTTCAAAAAATAACCCCCAAAACAGTTAAAGGGGGGGGGGGGGTGAATCATCGTTCCGCTTTTACGGCCTAACCGCTAGGCCGATTTTGATGAAATTTGGTATGCATACAGTTTTAGTATTTTTATTTTAACGTCAACAGAAATTTATAATCTGTGAAAATGTCACCTGTCTAGCTAATACGAATCATGAGACACGCCTGGTGACAGGAGGATGGGTGAGCGGACAGACAAACTAACAGACAGACGGACACCGAAGTCGAGTAATAGGGTCCCATTTTTACTACGCTTTTATTACCCTTAAGGTACGATGGAACCCTTATAAGTGTTAATTTTTGATATGCAAAAGATAAGAAAATTTATTCCTTCAATGAACAATTTGTTTGATAATGTAGCAATAGATGGCGCCACCATGTCAAAGTCGCTATCGTTTGTCGTTCGACAATCAATAAGACTTCTATGATTTTGAAAGCATTTTTACCCTCCGTTAATAAGTTGTTGGTCGCTTCGTATTCATGCTTGAAGACGTTTCGTTGTGTTTTGTTCATTTGTATTGTAAATATATTGGTTAGTAAAAAATACGTGTCAGTTGCGGAAAGCAGGATGGCACTAAATAGGATGGGACAGGATAGGAGGACTGGACGGGGCAGGACGGGACACAACAGGTTGTGACGGGACGGAACAGAACGAGAAGAGACGGGAGAAGCCATATGAATTTAAATCAAATATAAACTTAAAACAGTCCCGCACGATACGGGATTAAAAAATGGGTGAAATTTTATGTCGTATCCTTATAATCTAAAATACATTTGCGCGGGCGAAGCCGCGGGCAAAAGCTAGTGTAATAATAATACATAAGTAGTGCATATACGCACGCAAGCATTGTACTAAATTCCTATTTTTACATTTTCCTTAATGTACATAAATATATTATATATAAATAAATACAATATGGAACATTAGAAGCGATCATAAAATCTCACCAAAATATGGTTCAGAAAATTATTTTAATCTCATTAAAATCGTTCCGTGATTTAGATGTACGTGGATAAATATACGACATTACAATTTTTCATCGGCTATATTTCATAAAACATGTTTATTTAAAAATCGATAATGCTTTTTTCTTTTATTCCCATCTCAAAATAAATACAAATGACGTATGTACTTGTGATTATATTTTTGATTCAAATCTGCATTGATAAGGCACAGTTCCTGATTAAATGGATAATTTACGGCACTTCTTGATATTGTCGTTTTGATATGTGCACGCATGTGTGACGCACGCGACCATTATAGCACGAGCAATGCTTTTATTAATTCAGTTGAAGTCGGATGGAATTCCCATAGAGAATATGGAAACATTAAACAAATGTGGGCCCCAAAACTGTGCCTTGAGGTGACCATGATATTTTTATAGATATAAATAAAAAATGTTTTGTTCCTTATGAGTGTCGCCTTTGAAGTAAATGCGAATGACAATTGTTAAGAATTTAAATACAATTCTCTTACAACTTTCGTCATAAGAAGTATAATTTTATGAATAATAATGTAACGTTCATAGCGCTGTAGTTGAACTGAAACATTCTTTTTTCATAGAAAACCCGTTAGAGAGATTCAATGCTCAATTTAAACTCTTGGTTAATATTATAAAAGCAGCTACATTCACTTATACTGTTGTCAGTGAAAGTTAACTGAAATAAGACCACAACACAAAGTTAGTTGTAACTGTGAATGCTCTAGTTATCTAGGAGTATTTAATTTAGTTATTTTTATTTATTTACAAAAATATAATATGATTTGTATTAAAAAGTCCTACGCTTATAAACTTGGTATTCTTGGACGGGCTAGCAACCTGTCACTATTTTAATTACAATGCTATCATTAATCCAAACAGCTGAACGTGGTTTATCAATCTTTTCAAGACAGTTTCATGATCGGTTTCATCACTCTCATTTCAAACCGAAAACCTTGGGAGTAAGTTTGAATAACTATTGGCACAGATTATTAAAAGTAGGATATTGGTAGCGCTCCTAATTGGACTAATAGTTGGTCAATGTTGATAATTGGTCTAAGGATGCGATCGGTTTGGAATAAGAAGCAGTAAATTGAATAATCCGTTGGTTCCATTAATTTAAATCAAATTCAAAGATCATTAACACGCGTAGCTGTTAAGATTTTGGGTTGCATACATATTTTAAAAATAATTCTATAGGCCCTAAGGTTTCTAGCGGAAATTCAGTTCAAGTCCTGCAATATGGTCGAGCGATATCGTAATCATTTCCTTTTTGAGCTGTTTCCTAATAACTCGTACTTGGTAATTGCAACTCATTTGTAATTGTGTAGTGAGGCATGAGACATGCTTTAATTGTCACACCTTATTTGATTATGGTCTGCAATGTTCTTGATGTAATAGGAAATTCTTTTGAATTAAAACTTATATGAATGCTTTTTCATGGAAACAACAGTGTATCAGCCTACCAAATTCACTGCATATCGACTTTATTACCGGGTCAAAGAATTCAATGTATGGTAACTTGATGTGCTATTGATTGTACCTTGCATTTTAGTCCCGGTTGCATCCTCACCTCTCTGGATAGTAGTGGTATGCCTTTGACCATGGATCATGGATTGGGTTAATTAGGTTTTTACACGAAGCGACTCCCATCTGACCTCCGCAACATTTGCAGATAAACTTAACCCTTATTGAATCCATTGTTACACATCCAGTTGCCCTAATGTTTCCTCACCATATTTTCCCTAACCGTAAGAGAATCGGTTAGTTTTCAAACTAATGTACATAACATTTAAAGAGTCATTGGTACATGGCCGAGGTGAGATTTGAATCTGTGCCTTTCTGCGCATCACGCATTTTAACCGGCCACCTTACCGATTCGATCATTAACGCTCTTAGTTGTTGTGCTGCTGATTGTACTTTGTACATACCATATTCTTGAAAAATATGGTAAAAGGTTACAATTCCTTTGTAATTATGCAAGATGACATACCTCGTTTCTTTATAGTTTTCTGTACAATAGTTTTTATTCTGAGAAATGTTACTTACGCGTTAACCTATCCAAGGTTGCCAATTATAATACGCGTTAACTATTGTTATTTTTCTATACCACAAAAAGTTTAAATATGCTATTATCACTGACTTCTTAAAGTGTGTCATGATTTCTAATCACCCCACACACATAATTATGATGATCACTCACTAAATTATTTTAAGGGTAGTCTCAAGGAGACAATTTACTATTTTTATGTTGATCTCTTCTGAACAATAAATTTTATGCATCTTCACATACATTTAAATTATGATAACTTAATTTTACAAATTATTTGTCAATTTTATAAATTCGACATACTGATGTGATATTCGACCTCTGTAATAATTTATCCCTCTTAGAATTAATATTCAATTATCAATTCCTTATTGCAACTCAAATTACATATAAGTACATTAAGTTATGTATTGGTGTTCAGTACAGCATATTGTTTATTTTCCCTTTATAATTTATTTATTTAAACTTTATGCACGAAAATGTACAACAGGTGGACTTAATGCCACAAGGCATTCTCTGCCAGTCGAACCTTTGGACCGTGGATATAATGCTAGTAATAGAAAATTTAATAAAATTGTGTAATAGAGGAAATTTTCCACGTAACCCCAGGCTTATCTGTATCGGGATTGTTGCCAAGTCGGGACACGCCAAGCTGAGCTGGCGCACTTCCAGCGGCTGACTCACGAGCATTTTACCTAATCCGGTGCTTGTCTGCTTTTATGCTGTTGTCTAGCACCTGTAGATTGTATCTTTATATGTATTTGATGGTTTTATTTTTAATTTTATTTAGTTTATCGGTCCGTGTGGTTCCCGGCGTTTTAGAACAGGACCACTCCTTATCTTTCCCATGAATGCTGTTAAAGACAACTAAGGGACAGGCTAATGAATTCCATTATTTCTTTGCTCCTTATAGTTGCAGCGTGATTTTATATAGCCTAAAGCCTTCCTCGATAAATGGTCTATTCAACGCAGAAAGAATTTTTGAATTCGAATTAGAAGTTTCTGAGATTAGTGCGTTCAAACAAACAAACTCTTCAGCTTTATAATATTAGTATAGATAATTTCTACACCCTTTTGTAAATAGTTTGGCTTGTTCGTATAATTAAAGTCGTTAAATGCGTATACTCTTTTTGTACATTCTTCTTTCGTCGCTATTACTACAATCTTAGCCGCAGATCGATCGTACATTGAAAATATGCATGTGAACAAATTCTACAATATTCTTTAAAAAAACATATATCTAATTTAACTTAAGAATTTGCAATTGAGCAAATATTACCTAGTGGGACTTTAACTTGTCAGAAATATCACTAAGCGCTATCTAAATTTATCTGGTGATTGAAAAAAAAAATATTTTTATCGTAAAGGCGTGTCTCTCATGAAGTGCCTTGTCACGCCATGTCCCTGATTCGTAAAGGTACGCTTCTGTTTGCAGCGACCAACGACAAATTCACCCAACACGTTTATGAAGTCGCGACTTATTAGCTTATTATTCCACGTGATTCTTTAACATATTCTTGCGAATTATAGGATTACACATTTGCTATTTGGGACTAAACTCTGTTTGAAAAATGTACTCATTTTTTTATCATAACATATCTTATTATTTATTACGTTATATCGTAACTGTACCTTAAATTTTAACGCAAATCATCAATACAACTATAAAAACTGTTACTGCAAGTAGATAACGGCTTCAATTGTTATAAATCGTTACTCTATAAAATAACAATAATCGCACCTATAAACAAAGTAATGGCTTCTTTGAAGTTTAATGACATACAAATGTAGGTTCACAACTTTATGCCGATAATAATCTGTATGAGAAGAAAAACACATTCGTCATTATATTGATTGATTTTTTACTGTCATGATAAATTGTAATGTTTTTTTTTTTTTTTTTTGTGAATTTCCAGTGCATCTGCGCAATGACCCTATTCTACTGCGCGCATTGGCAGGCTTACGTGACGGGCACCCTCAAGATGGGCCGCATCGACGTCACCGAAGCTCAGTACTCCATCATCGCGATACATCTCATATCCGCCATTTTGGGGCCCAGCTTCTGGTCCACTCAGGTAATGTGAACATAACTAGACATCATTTTGAAATTTCAAAAAAGATCATCTTCAGCTCAAACAGTCTATATGATTTTAGTCTAGTCTAGATCATTTGAAAGTAGGATTTTCAATAATGAGAATTAATTTAACCCGGTATTCTCCCGAGAGAGGACGCAAACGGGACTCCTCCAGGGAGATGTATGAGACCGTCAATAAAAAGGTTGTAAAATGGCGACCACGTATCGCCGAGCTCATAGTTAAAAACAACTTGATCAAAGTAGAAATATTTTGGGGAAACTTATGTCAGGCAGTGGTCATTACGCGGCGACGTAATTTGCATGACTTTAAAAAGGTATTCAGAAAGGAACTTAGTGTAACTTTGACTAGACAACAGCTACATAAAATAAGTTATAAATAATTTTTATTGCTAATGTTATACCTCTGAAATAAGAAAAAGAATGAAGATATTTTGATTCTTTATTTTTTTTTATATGTATCTGATAATCAATTGAGAAATAGATTTTCTGTAGCCACTTTACAACAGGTAAATGACACTTAAATGTTAAACTTTAATTTAAAAATGGCAAAGAAAACTGTGTAAATTATTTACACAATTATTTACACAGCTTGTTACGTAAGTAAGAGATTCAAATGACTCATAGTGACGTTGTATTTTGTGGAGGCGAGACTTGTGTATACCACAGATATTCTCCAAGATTTATTGAACAGGCGATAACGTAATCTATATACGAATAAGTATATACACTTGCTTATCTTTGCGTCTAGACTTGCTAATGTCACGGTAACTGTTTCATTTAAGGCTGAATTAAAAGTGTCCAGTTACTTGCGCCAGTAAAGTACCCCCACAATATATATACATATCATCTTATTTTAAAAACCCGTGCCGTATGGTTTTCGGCACTTCAAAATGGGATCACTCCATATAATTCCTATGGGTGTTAGAGGGAGTGGCTATTAATATGCCTAGGATTCTTTTTATAGGCTTACGAACATGTCACTATTTGAATTTCAATTAAGCCATACAGCGGAATGTGGAAAAACTTTGTCTTTTGATCAAGTTCTTCAAATTTGACAGTAGATTTCTTCTAAAAGAGTGTCACTTCTCTCCATCAAGGATATGAGATAAACTGCCTTTACAGAGATATTTATTTTTGTATAATATCAATTATATCAAGTTTTTGTGCTAGAGTGCCAGTTACACTGTCGCGAGTGACTATTATCGTGTGAAGAAACCTTTAGTTATTAGTGTTGGATGAGTGCGATTGAGTAATTATATTTACCCGATGATATACGACGTAATCTTGTTTTGATTTATTAAAAGTAATGTATTGATAGGTAATTTATGTTTCAAGAAACCTTTTAAAAATACCCACATGAATTTATTTTCTTATTTTTCTTTTAACTCCCTCGCTCCTTTCAATTTGGCATCTATTCAGTTGTTTTAATATTCACAAATAGACCCGAAATCAACTTTATTTTATTAATATTAAGTATTTAGTTAACAAGTTCTAATTCAAATTTTAAAAACTATGATGAATAACTGAATGGATTTTGAATGCTTTTATTTTCTTTATTAATTTAATTTTTCTCCATTTTAAATTCATTACCATGTAAATATTTTGAACTTACCGTGAATTAAACTTTTTGGAAATTAACTAGTCCTATCGCTTTAAATCTTTTCGAATGTCACGTGATTGGTCGATTTCTTAATATCTGCGTCTGTAGGAATGCATACTTACGCGCACGAATCGTATTTAGGATATGTTATTTAACAAAATAATATATTTATTTAATGTGCACAGGAAACAGAATAAGGACATAATATAAGATCTGTTGCATCTTGTTTTGATTCGATTTTGTTTATGGTAACGTATCCTCGATGCCGGACATAGGTGGTGGGGGCGCTCGAAGCGCGTTACTCGCTGGCGGCCGCAGCGGTGGGCGGGGCCTTCCTGACCGTAGGCGCGCTCGCCGCGGCCATCGTCGCCGGCGGCGTCGGCAAAAATGGCTCCACTGTCGCTGTGAGAAACGATATAAAGCTTGTAGACGCCACGGCCGGAGAGTGGGCGGTGGGAACGCGCGTTACGTGTAACATATTAAACTTGAAGTTCTGTGTGGTTGTCTATGCCTTAAACTGTAGCCAAATGTGGAATCCTCCGAAATGATGGTTCAGTTTCAGGGTGCAGTTTAAAGCATAGAGCCACAACCAACACACGCCTGGCGTATGTTGAGTAAGGATGTCACGCCATTGACGGCAAAATTGTGTAAAAAAAATCTTGCGCACATTTTTGGAATGCTAAAATTTAAAGTCCCTAAAAAATAGTTAATAGTAGTGCATCTTATGTATTCCCCTTTTTGTATATGTATGAAATTTAGAATCCTCATTTTAGATCCTATTTCTTGGGTATTGCACGATTGTTGAGAATTGTACGACGTGTATTTTTTGCCACTTATTAAAGCTAGTCTAAGTCGGTTTTTTTATATACCTCCCAAACTGCCGGCCGTGGTATATTTTCTATAGGATCCGTGAATGCGCTGGGCTTATGTTATCTTCTGTGAAGTCTATTCTATACTATATTCTTGTAATAACCATAGAGTAAAATTAGTACGTAAAATAATTGGCATAAATAGTTAGTAAGCCTTTTGCACATGTTACTAGTTTTTGGGATTAACTTTTATGTGAGGCAGATTTAATTTTAATAACTTTAATGTTCAATGGAAGTTGTGACGACGAAGTATGCGACGTTGAATGCTTTTT
This sequence comes from Amyelois transitella, assembly GCF_032362555.1. Lineage (NCBI taxonomy): Eukaryota > Metazoa > Arthropoda > Insecta > Lepidoptera > Pyralidae > Amyelois > Amyelois transitella. The sequence goes on from NC_083509.1 coordinate 12,431,118, forward strand.
GTTCTGTCTGTTCGTCACATTTGCTCTTATATGTAAAGGAGTAAAATGTGATGTAACGCAGTTAAATTTAATTGAAGGTAATGCTTATGTATGTCTAAAGGTTGACTGACAGAGAATGCTTTCATCAATAATTTCGCCTTTGTAGGTTTGATGGTCAATAAGTTCAAACAATTTTAAAATAAAGCATAATTATCACATCAGGAGATTTTTTTAAATAAAGTGTGAGAATGACACAAATAAACCGACAATAATTTGACAGCTGTCATTTAGGCTTATTTTATTAAAAGTTTTACTTTCTATAGGGTATAGTATGTTATAGATAGACTTTATTTTTAATTTGTACTTAAGAGAAATTCATGCTTGCGAGCGTTCCATAGAATGTTTCGAATGATATCGTATTCATCGCTTTATCATGTGGGTTTTTTTAATAGCATGTCTAGCCGGCCTCGAGAGTTTTGCTCAATGTTATTTTGACATAAAATAAATTGGGCATTTTATTATGATTGTTTAAAATTCGTTATAACTTTAATATTTGTTAGTATAATATTGATTTTTAGCTGTTTATTTTATAAGTGGGTCTTCACTCATTTGGTATGTCAATGTGCAGTTTATGTCCTCTACAGGGCACAACGGTCAATGACTAGGAGTACGTACGATTTGTGTGTATGAGTAGGTTGAGATTAACGTATTTTATATACAGAACTTTTCAGAAGCTTGTGAACAGTTTGCAGTGACGTTCACCTTTAATTAATAGTTAAATACAAAAGATATGAAACGGAATTGGGATTTCTATTTTTAAATCTAAAATGCTACTGGTATTGAAAATATTATTTTCGTTAATGATATACCCCAAATGTTATGCTTGATAAAAAAGAAAATGTGTTTGTTTATGTTACTATGTACTTAAAAGAATATAAAAAAATCGAAAAATCCGACAACACTTAAAAAAAAAGCCACCAAATATATAATAACTTTAACTTAATATGGATATGTGGTGGCACAGATGCCATTCCTGGCGGCGCCCTGGAGCCTCCTCATCAGCTCAATGACGTACCCGGCGCAAATATACCTTGTTACCAAGTTTTTGGTCACCTTCAGGATTAGGGGGTGCGGCAAGAACGGATCCACGGTCGCCGTAAGCTGACATTATCACGCGAAACATAACCTGACGATTCAATCATTGGGCAGTTTTGGTGACATTTACGTAGTATTATATGGTCTATTTAGGATGGATATTCCACGGGGAGAAGTTTTCGTTTTTCTACGAGCCTTACAGATAACTCTTGTTTGTACACTCGTCATATTTTTCATACCAATTTATGGGTTTTATATTGAAAAAAAAGTACTAGTGCGGGAAAAATTGAAAAAGGAAAATCATTTTCTATCGAATTTCAGAAACAAATCTCAGTGTTTCCCTACGATTTGCCAGGAAACGCATAAAGTAGTTTAAGTTTTGGGTATTTTAACAATAACTAAATCATCATCCTACCAAATATAACTTTTTTATTTAATTACCATATGAAGATAGTGGCCATATAAATCTACGTCAATGTCAAGACATATTAATTCATAGGTATTTGAGTCTATGTAACAATGTGATGAGTCGTCCCTCCTTCATTATCCTTGTCAGAACTGTAATTAACACTGGGCTTTTCAATGTATATACACGGTTTTGAGTGATTCCTACCTCGAGCACAAAGGTATGATCTAGAAGCTTCCAAAGATCAGGGTACAATGAGTGAAGACAGCACACGCAGTTGTAGATTTCGTTGAAGCCTGTGCGTTTGGTTGTAATCTCTCATGTAGATCATATGAATATGAGTAGACCGCTTAAATGGGTCCTGATGAATTCAGAATAACACGCGAAGGTATGGAAAAAGGGAAAGAATAAGGCTATTTGATTCTCTTCGCTGTACCCTCGCGCGTCTATCTCCTGCGGTATCTCATTTCAGTGGTTGACTTATAAATCATTTTGGTGGTACATTTTACAACAGTATTGCATTTACGAGACTGGCCTTTAAACTTTCAATAGCAGGGTTGACAAAACATTATATCAAACGGATTAATGTCCCATTTGCTTTACTAATACGGTGACTCGAGAGAATCAATAGGAAATGTTAAACAGATTAAAATAAATAAAAGGCAGATTTGAATATAGTCGTTAATTTTAGATCCTCATAATGCGGGTACATTAAAGAATATTTCGGATTTAAATGGCCTGAGAATCAAATAATGCCATATGACCCCAATTTTGCCTAAAAAATATGTCAAACATTTCTTGTTTACTCTTCATATCCTTAATCGTAGCTAGTCTCGTAAACGCCCGCGAGAGTTGCCATCGACGCCGCAAGCTTCGTTTATCATTATCATCTTTTTTTTTTTTTAATATTAATAGCATGTTGTATCTTTCTGTTTTGGCCGCCGTTCGCGCCGCTGTACCGCCGTCGAACGTACCGCGTCATCGCATCGCATGACCCTAACAGTTACCGACAGTTAACGTGCCACTGAATTTCATATCGAACATTGGTGTGATCGCGTTGGCCGTCTACCTTATTCTGGGATATGTTACCGTCATAATGAGGGGAGGAGTGGGGAAAAATGGCTCGACTGTAGCAGTAAGGACACAAGTTTTAAGCATCGTGCCGTTTGTGCCACTAACATGAGATGCACTCAGTGTATGACGCGTTTAAGTGAACTTAGTAGCTGTGGGGTTTAGTGGATTTGTTGTTGAATAAGTTGAATAAGGGAATAGTGGATAGTACATATATTGCAATATGTTTATATCAGAATATGAAGTATTTTGTGGGTAATGGGTGGATCAGACAAAGTATGCAATACCTAATTTAAAAAAAAAAATACCTTAGAAAACAAATACTTAAAGAAATTAGAAAATAATAAGTCTGTGTGTGTGAAAGTGAGAGAGTTAATAATGCTTGTAAAGTTATGACGGATGAAAAAATATTTTTTGTAATGTTGTTAAATCGAAAAAGGATGTCATTAATTATTTTTTTTAATTCTTTTTTATAATTTATTATTTAAGTCGAATAACGGAGCATTAAACTTTCCCACTGAATTACCAACTCAGCGGGCGTAGCTCCTAAAACAGAAGGGTAAAGTAACAGCTACTAAGTTCATCTAAACACTGTGAAGTACTAACAATGCCACGCCACTCCGCTGAACAGTCGACAGAATACGCTGTATTTATTAGGCTCGTCTATAATATGTGTGCTGTTTTCAATGTTTGTCAACTAACATGTGGTATCATCGGCTTTTGCTTTGTTTTTTTTTTTATCGTTCCTGTTGCATTTTGGGTTTTTTTAAATAACACAGATTTTAAATAGCACCTTTCTATTTTCAATGTTGACTCTTGATATATAAAGCCCTTGGTATATAAAGCCTTTTTGGCGAGTAGGCGACCAATACTGGAAGAGTTTCTTCTGCTTGGGTATCTTCTCTTACCAGTGGTCGATTTGTTTGGGTGAAGTACCTGAGTTTGAGGAGGGTGTCCAATTTGAAGAGCGTTTCGTTCTGTTCTTTGAAAGGGACGCTAGCCTCAATTGAGTTAAGTGCTTAAGAAGTTTGTAGCTTATAGCTTTTTGACAAATACTAATAATATATTAGCTATAAACTAAATTTAATTTAATGAAATGTATAATGACGTGAAAAAAGAGTATGAAATAAGTGCTTGAAAGCCTATTTTCTGAATAAAATAATTCTTTTTTTTTTGCTGTTGTCACGGTATCATGTAAGCGTAGTTCGAAAGGCGCGTTAAAATCTGTATTATTTAAATTTTCTTAAGGTTGATTTGTTTAGCATGCTTTTAGATGTAGCTTGGTTTGCATGAAAATTAAATTTCTGGTAATAAAATAATGCATTGGAGAGAGGTAATTTCGATTTTGTATAACGTCGTCTTAGTCTGCAAAAGTGACACGTATCAATGAGATGATAGTTTTATGTACGATAGACGCCAACCGTTATTGTTTGACCAATAACAGTGATGCATGAAATTTAAATGTGACATGATTGGTCTACTCGAGTAGGTACTGCCGAAATTAACTTATCATCCAAATGCATTATTTGAAATCTGGAACTTAAAGCTGATCTGAATGTAAATTTAAATCAAAGTTTAATAGATATTTTATGTTGTGATAATAAATATGCATTCAGCTTTGTATGCACTGAGATATCTTAAATCGTGTTCGAATAGTAATCAGTATTGGATCGTAGAAATGTTTGTGATCATATTTCTGTTGCAAGTATTAATATTTATTAATTTGTTTCTAATGAATATAATATCCGGACATTTAGGAATGACACCTGTTATCTACTGAATTTTGTTGAATGCGCATGATTTTTCACTATTGCATATCTTTACACTGTGGTTCACGTTATTATTTTTGTTGTATCTTCTTTGGTTCATTATCTATAAGTTACTCAATATTTTTTTTCCTAAATTTTATATCGCGATTGAAATATCAATGTAATAATTAAAACCAAAAAGAAAAGGCCGAATTAATATGATCACAAATCTATGTTCCACTGAGTCACCTCATCAAGAACTCGCTACAGCAATTCCTCTCCACCAGGGCACGAGCATCCTGTCTCCAGTGATCCCATTCTCCATGGTAGTGGTGCCAGCCTTCGTGATCTTCCAAAAGAGTGAATCCAACGTGTATGAAAACCATCCGGTGTTGTACCTCATCGCGTTCGGAATGGTCGCCGCTAAAGTCACCAATAGGCTTGTGGTGAGTGTGGAGCTTAAAGTCAGTGGTCCTGGAAAGGGGAACAATGTGGTTGGAGAAAAGAGAATCTGGGTCTTGAAGCATAGCGGCTAGGTTACATCTGGGAACACGCAAAGAGTGAGACTGTAACGGTTTAGGTAAAACTACGTTAATCTTTATTAGGACTATTTATTATTAAATTTATGAGGGTGTTCAAATTCAAATTCATAATTTTTATTCATTATTATAGGATACTTCATATCGCTTAATAATTGTCAAAACGTATGGTTTAACAACATTGGTTGACGTCAAATTACTTAAAACTAAGTTTACTGCCGCTTCCAAGGCGTCAGTGCAGAAGAAGCGGTAACAAACGGTGTGAGTTCAGCTATTTACATGAGATCCACCAAGTCTTCTTTGTGAGCGCTGTAGTAGTCGAAAGGTGGCTTCCCCATAAATTGGGAGAATTTACCCATAGTCACCACGCTGGGCGGGCGGGTCGGTGACCGCAGTGTCTATTGATTCTAGACTATTGTGATATTAGCGTAGAAGGCGCTGTTGCCCACCTCCCGCTTAATCCCTTAATCGCCTCTTACGATACCCACGGTAAGATATGGGCTGGTGCTCCACGTGGACTCCATAAGGTATTTAAGAACAGATAAGTCTCAGGATATGTAGCAGGTTATTACCACATATTGTATTTATATTTCAGGTGGCTCACATGACCAAGAGCGAGATGGAGTACTTCGACTGGTCCCTCCTGGGCCCGGCCATGCTGTTCCTCAACCAGTACTTCAACAATGCTTTACCCGAGTATTTTGTCCTGTGGTTATGTGCGGTAGGTTTACAATTTATTTTCTGTAGTGGAATAAGTGAACTAGTTTTAACTTTTATCATGGGATCCGCTGTGATTTGGAATTTTTTCCTTGCACCTCTCCGATACATAGGTACATTGGGTTGGAAATTTTTAAGGCAAGAGTGAATAGGCATTATTTCAGTTTGTGTGCATCATCTTAGGCCTCATCTCGCTTACTACTAGGTTGATTGAGGTCAAACGCAAACAAATTATTGTAAAATAAAATTACATATAACATTAATATATAGTATAATAATAGTTATACAATAATTATGGCGTAAACTAATATTTGTGAAGAGTTAGTATTTAATTTTATTCATTATCTTAATGTACAATTTAAACAACAAGCATATCAACCATCCAACTTTAATTTTCAGATATGGACATGCTTCGAGCTGTTCCGCTACTGCGGCAAAATCTGTCTCGAGATCTGCGACCACCTCGACATCGAGCTGTTCCGGATATCGAGCGCTCGAGCGAGCGCGGGGAGCGAGCGCGGCGCGGCCAGCGAGCGGAACGGTACGGCCGCGCGCCGCCCGCCCGCGCGCCTCGCCCGGCGGCAGCACTCGCACGCCTAGCTCACTGCGGCCTCGGGGATCTAATGCCGGTCTTATCCGTGATCACTGTGCGCGGTAACAAAGTAGAATCAGTCGTGATCACTGTGCGCGGTAACAAAGTAGAATCAGTCGTGATCACTGTGCGCGGTAACAAAGTAGAATCAGTCGTGATCACTGTGCGCGGTAACAAAGTATCAATCGTGATCACTGTGCGCGGTAACAAAGTAGAATCAGTCGCGATCACTGGGCGCGGTAACAAAGTAGAATCAGTCGTGATCACTGTCCGCGGTTTAAAAGTGGAATTAATTAGCACGAAACATCCAAGTCTCCAGTCACTTACCGGGTGAGATGGAAGACGAATGCCTAATACGATGTTGAATAAATATAATATATTGTGTGGCGTGGTTTTACATTATCTTGCACAGATTATGCGTTTTGAAATTATCAATATGAGTACGCATTATAAAAAGTGAGACATGCCCGTGCAATATGCCAACTTGAAAGAAATTAAAAAAATGTACATATTATATTGTAATGTTGCATTCATCTCTGACTCTACTTTTGAGTACGTAAATAAATTAATATACGAATTACATAGTTTCTTTGTTGAATATTTCAAGGATTTGGCAAATAATTTATGAATTAGCACAGTGATGATACGACCGGTATTTCATTTTCCTGGTCAGGACTTTAGGTTTATAATAAATTGGTAATGTGTGGTAAATTTGCGAGCCAAATAAAGTATACTGATTTAATGATGATTTATACGGGCATGACTTTAAAGTTCAAAGTTGTACAAAATCAATGAAATGACGAATGTGCATTTTAATTAAATTCGCTGAAATTATACTTGTCACGTGCATGAAATTTTTTTTAAAATATCTGTCATTATTTCCAATAAGTTAAAATAAGAAATATTGGCATAATGGTACTTAGAGTAATTTTAACTATGATATTGACTAATTGACTGCGTTAAATCATTCATAGGTCACACTGAATTTCACTCAGAACACAAATTTCTTTCATGAAAATAACACAACCTTTTTTATTGGCGTCATATCATATTTACCACTCATTTTCAATATTAATCTTATCTCTTTTTAGTTATAGTCTGTGACGAAGCGGAGGTGAATGGGAGAGTTATATAATTACTTGGTCAAACATATGAATTTTTAGTATGGATTCAGTAAATTTGACTTATTGGAATATTGTCGTTGTGTAAATAGGTAATTTAATTTTCCGATGTATTAAGTAGTAAATAACGGCTTCAGATTTAAAATTAACCCTGGACATAGTAGCAAATTGGCCGGGGGTGTAACCGGGAATATAAACTGATAGAGAAGTCTAATGGGAAGCGGAGAGCGTGGTTTTGAAGCGTTTATGTGCAAAAACTTGTCATAGTCGCAACGCGTTGCTGAAAATATGTTGTTTAGGTTTAATGCAATCACTAGAAATTATGCGCGTAGCGCAATTTTTATTTAGTTGTTTTGCCAATAAAGTTTAATTAATATTAGAATTTAAAAAAATCTCAAACATTGTGTTGCAATATGTGAAAACAAATTTAAAACTCACAAAAACTAATGTCAAACATTCGTTCGTTCAACCTTACAAAGGCGCCATTTTGAATTATGTTAATTATATAGTGGTTGATTTTTTGTTTATATATATTTTTTTAAAAAGATTGATTAGTGTTGTAATATATTTTTATAGCCTCGAGTGTCGTTGCAGACTGTAACTCTCTGTACCTAAATTATGATATTTAAAGCGTCGGGCGACTTAAAGAGATTAATATCATAGTAAGGTAGCGTGTTTTTGTGCCTATGTTTAATTCTGTAAAATAACTCTTTATACAAAAAAATCCGTTTTTAATTCGATTTCGTTTTATTTATCCCTGTCAAAAAAAACTGACAACCGGCTAAAATATAGAACGAAAATACGCTACATTATCCAAGATTTTGCGTAAAGTCATTACCGACACAAGCACGCAAATGTACTTACGATCTATGAGAATGCCAATAGCTAACTATCTGCTTTACTAATATGCTCGCAGCATCCAATCAATACTGTATAACTTCTTTTTAATATGTATAATGAATCATGACATTATATTTATAGGGCTGTATCTTCTTATAGTTACGCTGACGTGACGGAAATATGACTTGAAGTACATGAAAAAAAAGGAATTATAATTATAACATAGTCCCAGTTGATTTCCTGTTTTTTTTTTCAGAGCTTGGAGTAATCTTGGTTTTTATACATGTGAATATTTACCTATAAAGATATGTTAAATTTTCGTTGGTTGATCGCGAATTTATCCGAAAAATGGTTTCTGTTCTTCAGAAATGTGATTAAACACAATGACATCAGAAGTTGTCGCGTTATAATATATTACAACTCATAACCCTTGCTGATCTTCCAAACCGCATCACAGAATACCTGTACAAACTTCTTCATCTGTAATATTGAATCTGTGTACTTCAAGTTCATAATTTCAATCGTCACTTCGTCGTTTCTTCTTAAATCTATCACGAGTCTAGCCTTAGGTATTTCAATATGGTTTTTCTAGATCCCGCGAGCAATACACTCGAAATATTCATAGGAAGCGAACAGTAAGTGACGGGGGATTTGTGGCGTCCCGTCATTGTGTTCTCTGATTTCATTGCGTGTTCACCATGAAATACAATTTTATGTCGGGAATTCCACTATCGTAATGTACATTCTGATGTACAAGAAGAAATATAATCAAAGGTGTAAAAATGTTAAAAATATTAAACGTACTATAACCATTATTGTTTTAATAAATAAACTTGTTTGTGCATCATAATGGACATTCAACGGTTACTCTTGGTGGCATTGAGCTAATGTATCGGTTCATGTGCGTAGCATAAGATCTGTCATTGTGCATGTCAGCGCTAAACTGTAAATTTGATCACTTTGACGGCGGAAAACGCACGCGTATTTGACTTAATAAAACAATAGTAAATCAAGTGTTTGTTGCGTTCAGAAATATACGCAAATAAAAATTGTCATTCTTTTAAAACAGCCGAGAATATTAACAACGGTTACACCGAATTTCGTTAATCATAACTCATGATAAGAACATAAATTTACATCAAATTCGGTGAAATTATAGACAGTTTTTGACGATATTTCTATAGTTACCGCAGTCAATGTGTAATGCTGTATCTATCTGAGCTATCAACTATTTAGCTAATTTTACTTCCATTTTATCTTGAAATGGTGGCCAGTTTTAGGAATCAAATTAGGGAAGCTAGCAGTTCTTCAGTAGCCGAATCAGAATAGTCGCACTTTTGGGCGTCGCATCAAATGCATTGGTTTGTCATTGCTCAGTAAATAAAATAAAGACAAATTAGAAAGGTTTTTGATCAAATATTATTGTAGTTTGTGTAGGCTGGGTGGTACAGTCGCCTCCAGTTTTGGTAGTGTAATATGAACCGTGTAAATATGTGTTATATTAATGTCCATAATATGTTACTATCCCGCTGTACCATATAATGTACTGTGACGTGTATTTTTTATGTGAAATATAAGCTAATGTACATTTTCTATACTTGTTTCAATCAGAATAACTATAAAAGGTGCGTTTATTCCATGGTGTGGGCTCGAATGTTTCAGATGTAGTTAAAATGCTACGTCAGGACGCAAGGTTAGTAGAGTGGCTTGAAGTTTTTTTCAATTCATTCGTCATTCTAAACAAGTCATCTGTCTTAATGACATTTAAATAGCTGTCTTTGTCTTACTGGTACGATTAAAAAGAAATGGAAACATAAAATTGATTTGACAGCTGTCATTTGATTGGAAGGAAGAATTTAATGGGCTTTTCATTAAACGCCGCGAATATTTTAGATTTTTATTCAGTTTTATTCAGCGGGTACTATGCCCGCAATATATGTTATTAATTTCTATAGGGAAGACCATGGAAGACATTTTCAGATGAGATAGCTTTGGTTAGATCGATTGGATTAATTCAATTTCCTATTGTTCTGTATAAATCATTTTACACTTACCGACAACAATTGGAAAATTTTATGCTGCTAATGAGCGAAAACATTTAAAATTTAAAAATACACATATTACCATGTCCTAGCTAACTTGTCAATTCGAATATTTGACTTTATACCTCACCTAGATGAAAAGCCTAAATGTTTGTTTGATCAATCATTATTGCAAATCACGCTTCATATTTTCTGCCTAATTTAACGCTTTTATTTTCATTTCCCTAACATTTTCCCCTCTGTTATTTTTATTTTCAATTAAAACGTGCTGATTCTAACGCTTGTTCGTTTTCGTTATGTCTTTTTATATTGTGTTTTTTTCGGCTTAGTGTTGGTTAAATTTTTCCTAGATAATGTCTATATTTATAATGTTTCTCTTACAGCGACGAGTGACAGCGAGAAATCCGAAACAGAAGACACAGCGCCTTTAATTAATAACAATAATAATGGTATAAGTTAATAATTGATTGTAGGATAATAATAACGTAGAATTTGCAATAAGTACAGATATTTTGGTGCGCACGTATTCTATTTATTTTTGTTTTAGTTTATAATGTGACAAGATACTCAATTGCAAGCAATTTTCCTTTTTAATTTGCTACAATATTTTCAACGATATAAAAATTAAATTCTTGAAACGTAAAATGTTTTTGAGCTATTCGCAATTGCTTAATTTAGCCGATGACTCATGTGAAATTATTTGAGTGGGTTGTCTGTTAAGTTATTTATGTTGCCAGTGTTGCCAGTGCGCATCGATGAAACTCCTGATTCCCTAATATTAAATGCATTTATTTATTCTAATGATACGTTATTATACTAATTTATTTTTAAAACGCGTCTGCTTTATTCTTGTTAAAACGTTTACCGCTTGCGCAATACGCCTCTTTTGCGAATCTTTTGGTTCGAGCAGTTTGTTTTTATTTGACAAAGGTATTTGTAATTGTTATTATTTTTGCCTTTGCACATTAAAAAAAAACAAATAAAATACAAAATAGTGCATTCTAAAATATGTAAATGATTGGTCTTATTACAGTACAACCACCAAGTAACCTCTGTTATGATGAGACTCTGCTTACACCTCTGAAAAAGAAGCGCGATTTAATGTATGATGATAAACTCAAATATGGTAATAACAATGTTTAACAGATAACTACCTAGCTAATCTATTTATACTTACTATATCAACCTGTAACAATATTACGGAAATAAATATGAAAGTAGTAAAGATCTCATCAACATATTATTTTAAAATAGTTTAATATTTTTTTAAAGTCTTTGTTATTAAACTTATTTCAAAACACATTAGCATAATTTCAAAAGATTGAGTTGTTCGGTAAGTTATATTTTGCCAGCTATATTGTTTCCTCAGACTGCTTACAGAAAATAGCTAAGTTAAAGAAAGAAAATTCAAAATTGTAATAACAAAATGAGGTATAATGGCACAGCTAACTAAGTGTAGTCTCACTGTTGTGATTTTATTTCGTACCGTTCACTATGAATAAATATCTAATGTTCTGTAGGTACGGTTTGTTTTATTTTCCTGATAACTACCTTCATTTTGCAGTTTACTAAAGATAAGAAAGGTGACTTATTAGCGGGAACCCGAACGTCATGTTTGTACTGTGATATTTTTCCAAAATGTTTGTTCGATGGACTATTAATGATTAATATTTTACAAGCATGAGTGCCGAAGAGCGTTACAATACTATCGGATTTAATGACTGTTGATGATGATGTTTTCCCATCAAGTTACGAGAAAGGGCGAAGTAAAGGCCCACAGCTATTACTCGACTAATATAAATATAATTATTATATGACTGGAACTGTCTAAACGTGACACTGGAAACAAAGCTTATGATGAAGTTTGATTGTCCAAAAAAAAGAGTTATGAAAAAAAAAAATCGGGCTACTTAAGATAGTTGCTTTTCCTTTTCCATCTCTAAATGTCCCTACTTTCACACTACCTTTCTTAGTGCAAAAATGTAATCCTGAGCCTAGTACTGTTTAGTTCTACATATATCAAAATTCAGTTTAAAATACTCCTCCATTTAACAGTAGGTTAAACGTACATGGAAATGTGATTCATACAGATATAGATAAACCCGTGAAGTTATATAGTCTTGACTGTCAAGCGAAGCGCGTCTGTCATGCCATCTCTTGTTTACATACAATCGCATCGTTATATCTGATTCGTATATTGAAATAGTGAAATAATTTTCTATGTGAGTGTGAAATATGAGTGGTTCAGAATGGTGGAGAAGCAGTGGATACTTCAATTTGGGCCAAAGCGGTAAGTTTCTAGAAAAAATTCAATATTTTTGCTTTATTTGCATTTTAATCGAGCGCAGATAACAGTTATCAGTACTGTCTGTTTGGATGGGTTTTTATTATCGTCCTCCGTGTTTTGATCGTTTATTCTCATACTAAGGGGGATGTAGAAAATGTAGGTAGGTAGATACCTAGATGATATTTTTTTAAATCCTTTTTTAAATATATATATTGTATGTATTAAGTACCTATGTATCTACATTCTGAAGGTGATTTCAGTGATGTAGGTAAGTAGGTAGTTATGTGTGAAAAAAACTTGTTTATTATTATTCATAACCTCTTCAACAAACATGAGTGTTGTTCGAGAGTTATTGTGAATTTGTTTAATGTGAACCGCGACTTCGTCCTCTTGAATCTTTGTTGGTTTCTAAAACCAACTTGTCAGTAAAAATTTGAGTAATATGGGTATATGAAAAATAGGTGATTCTGTACTTGTAAATAGAGAGAGTATGAATATGTAGTACATTAAATTTATTCTACTAAAGTTTTGTCAAATACATATGGTCACGTCTATATCCCTTCTGGGGTAGACAGAGCCAATAGTCTTGAAAAGGCTGATAGGCCACGCTCAGCTATTTGACTTAATGATAGAATTGAGATTCAAATACTGACAGGTTGCTAGCCCATCGCCTAAAAAAGAATCTCAAGTTTTTAAGCCTATCCCTTAGTCGCCTTTTACGACATCCATGGGAACGAGATGGTGTGGTCCTATTCCTTTTTGTACTGGTGTCGGGAACCACACGGCACCCTGTTATTTATTAATTATTCCAACCTTATATCACCGATTGTTGGCTAAGCTCAGGCATAAAGCAAGGTTAAGAGTTTCAATATAATAATTTGGTATAAACATATTATTATATAATGAAGGAAGTACCTATGCAGAGATCGTGGCAAGAAAGATGTAGTCTCTGCCTCCGGGAAAAAGGCGTGATTTTATGTACCTAACATATATTCAGGTCTATTTCTGATCCCAGACCCGGAGCTTAGTGGCAGAGGGCGCAAATAGGAATACACCAGAATGCTGTAGATTTATAATATAATCACGTCTCAATGTCTTACTATTAAGACAGAGCCAACAGCCTGACAGCCTGAAATGCCACGTTCAGCTGTATGGCTAAATGATAAAATTTTTATTCAGATAGTGACAGGTTGCTAGCCCATCGCCTAAATGAAGAATCCCAAAGTTGCCTATACCTTATTATATATACAAAGGTTGACTGGAAAAGATTGCTTTAGCGATAAGTCCGCCTTTGTACCATCTATATTTACTTTGTGTTGTTTTGTATGTTCTACTCTTATGGTGCAACAAAGAGTTTTATCTATCTTTCTATACTCACTGGTATTTCATCCAGGGGTCCTTCGGGACTGCTGGCGAGGTCGGCCCTCGTTCCCGAGTACACATCGCCTCACAGGAATCTTACGGCAGTTGGTGGCACATTTGAGGACACGTGAGTGGTTTAATACATACATTTAATATATAATGACGTCTATATCCCTTGCCGGGTAGACAGAGCCAACAGTCTTGAAGAGACTGATTGGCCACGTTGAGCTATTTGGTTAATGATAGAATTGAGATTCAAATAGTGACAGGTTGCTAGCCCGTCGCCTAAAAGAAGAATCCCAAGTTTGTAAGCATATCCCTTAGTCGCCTTTAACAACATCCACGGGAACGAGATGGAGTGGTCCTATTCTTTTGTATTGATGCCGGGAACCGCACGGCAATTTAATATTGTTTCGAAATATGTTTAATGCGTTTACTAATTAACTAATCAATACAAAATCAAGTTACTACTTTCAAAGTATCTCATTAAAAATCAATACAAAATCAAGTTACTACTTTCATAGTATCTCATTAAATGTAAACTTTTTCGAAACTTTTGTAACGAGAGACTTACTTTATGATCATGATTTCATAATAAATACTTATATAGGTAAAACATACAAAATCCTTCGTTTCTCATGCCCTGGCCGGGATTCAAACCCGGGACCTCCGGTAAGCAAACTACCGCTGCGCGTAGAGGCTGTCAGCCTATATTTTTTTAGGTAGGTACGTAGGTATGTACCTAGGTACTTCGAGAAACAAAAGGTGTTGGCATAAATGCCACACAGTCACGGGGCAACTATTAATCATGTCGGAACGAAACGCTACTGATTGGAGAAATAAAGCAGTGTGTACACTGGATTATAATATAACAGAAAGTCACCTTCATCTACCTGGTTTTTATCTATTCTGTGGAAGAGAACGTAGTCCAAAAATGACCACAATACAATAATACATCAAAATATTATAAATCTCTATTTTATTCCAACATTTTGTCTAACCTTGTGGCGTTTTAGTAAAAAGTGGCAGGTAAGAGAACATACATACATATGGTCACGTCTATATACCTTGCGGGGTAGACAGAGCCAACAGTCTTGAAAATACTGATAGGCCACGTTCAGCTGCTTGGCTTAATGATAGGATTATGATTCAAATAGTGACAGGTTGCTAACCCATCGCCTTAAAAATAATCGCAGGTTTGTAAGCCTATCCCTTAGTCGCCTTTTACGATACCCATGGGAAAGGGAGGGAGTGGTTACCTGCGAAGGTTGTGGAGGTCAGATAGTTGTAGCTTCGTGTAAAAACCTGACTCGCCTAATCTAGGATTCATGGTCAAAGGCATACCCGGCTGCTCTCCAAATTGGTGAGGATGCAACCGTGACAAAGCCAGGAGGTAGCCGTCAATTAGGTATTCTATAACATAATTATGGCAACAATTTCTATTGCTTACATTTGTTTTTCTTAAATTCACAAACTCCATTTT
The DNA here is from genome assembly GCF_032362555.1 of Amyelois transitella. Taxonomy (NCBI): domain Eukaryota; kingdom Metazoa; phylum Arthropoda; class Insecta; order Lepidoptera; family Pyralidae; genus Amyelois; species Amyelois transitella. The sequence goes on from NC_083509.1 coordinate 12,446,400, forward strand.
TGGGGTTAAAATAAATACATACATACATATAATCACGTCTATATCCCTTGCGGGGTAGACAGAGCCAACAGTCTTGAGCGGACTGATAGGCCACGTTCAGCTATTTGGATTTAAGATAGAATTGAGATTCGAATAGTGACAGGTTGCTAGCCCATCGCCAAACAAAAGAATCTCAAGTTTGTAAGCCTATCCCCTAGTCGCCTTTCACGACATCCATGGGAAAGAAATGGAGTGCTCCTATTCTTTTTTGTATTGGTGCCGGGAACCACACGGCACAAAAATAAATAGGTAGGTGAATACTAGTCTTTTCCTGAAATAACTAAGCTTACTGGACTTGTGGATGTTCTGTGGATTGAAACAGTCCAAGTTGAAATTAATAGTCGCAACAGTTAATTAAAATGAATGAACAATTGGATTGCTGCGTTGCTGACAAACAGCGCGAACTATTTTGACAGTTTCTAATTTCTTTTCAACACGATTTTTTGCGATCCGCACCTATATGAAATAAACTTTTATGCACGGATCGCGTAAATCGCTTTTCACCGATTCCATTCAAAAGAAAGTCAATACGAGTAGTATAGTAAATGTTAATTATTTTTTGTCATTACCACCACCCTCAGAGTCTCAGACCTCACCAACTCGGTCAATTCAGGATCAACGTCGTGAAGGCTCTCCCCGGGCTCCTCTCCAGAAAGGGAAGAATGTAACTAGGACTGGAGTAAGTTCAGATTGCATCCTTACCTCTGGAGTATAGAATAAAATAGAATTGAATAGATTTATTTTCAAAATTGGATACAAGGTATCACTTATTGACGTCACATCACTTACGAGTGAATCTAATTATAACTACTACCGCTTCCAAAGCGCATGTGTAGAAGAAGCGGCGGAACAAACTACACTGCAGCATTTTCATCGGACGTCAATTTACAAATATAGTTCTCTTAAAACTACATCGTGGACGAATGCACATTGTCTACATTAAAAAACATGAATGAATGTTGAACTAAGTGTGGTGTGTAACTAAGAGAGGTCTGGTGTCCATTCATTTGTTCATTCATTCCACGATCTTTGCATATTTCTTTCGCTTCATCCACTTACATCATACTCTCATCGTGCAAGTTCGTTGATTAATGTGCTCTTGGCCTGAGCTTTTGCCAGAACGTCCCAAATATACATACACACAAACATATAATCACGTCTATATCCCTTGCGGGGTAGACAGAGCCAACAGTATTGAAAAGACTGATAGGCCACTTTCAGCTGTTTGGCTTTACGATGGAATTGAGAATCAAATAGTGACAGGTTGCTAGCCCATCGCCTAAAAGAACCCCAAGTTTATAAGCCTATCCCTTAGTCCCAAATATACTCTTGAATACAATTACTCTACTTGAATTATGTCATTGCAACCATGAAAAACTATCTGCCCAGCCCAATACCGAAGTGTAAACAACGAAAAACGCATATAAATTGCACGTAATCATTCTTTGTGACGTTGAAAAGAGACAAAATGGACCTTCAACAGTGCACTGATAAAGTCCAAAATGCTTGAAAATTGTAAACCGATTACAATGGCCGTATGTCCGAATTGGCCGTAAAACTGTAGGCGTAAGCTAAATTAATTTGGTTTGGCACGATATACTGGATGTTAATTGCTGATCCCAGCATACATAACACTATTATAATCGACCGTATATCTAAATGCCGTGTGGTTCCCGGCACCAATAGTAAAAATAATAGGACTGCTCCATCTCTTACCCATAGATGGCGCAAAATGCGACTTAGGGATAGACTTATAAACTTGTGATTCTTCCTTGAGACGTTGGGCTAGCCAGCTTTACATACATACATACATACATATGGTCACGTCTATATCCCTTGCGGGGTAGACAGAGCCAACAGTCTTGAAAAGACTGAATGACCACGTTCAGCTATTTGGCTTAATGATAGAATTGAGATTCAAATAGTGACTGGTTGCTAACCCATCGCCTAGTCTTACAAACTTGGGATTCTTTAATCCCTAGTTTGTAAGCCTATCCCATAGTCGCCTTTTACGACATCCATGGGAAAGAGATGGAGTGGTCCTATTCTTTTTTGTATTGGTGCCGGGAACCACACGGCTTAATATTGTGTTTGTGTTGTTAGTTTAGGGAGAGCGACTGAATGGATAGCGTTCTGACCGGACGTTGCTTGACAAAAGCCGTAGGAAGCTTTTACCGGGCCATGGACACCATGTCAAACATACATACATACCTACTATATAACTAAGTTTAATATTATGTTCTACATAACTATGTTTTACACACTTACATGTGGCGGTAGATGACATGTATAAGAGAAGTAACCTTAAATATCTAACAACATAATTATGTATTATTGGACAAACCATACATACATATGTACATAAAACCACGCCTCTTTCCCGGAGGGGTCGGCAGAGACTACCTCTTTCCACTTGCCACGATCTCTGCATACTTCCTTCGCTTCATCCACATTCATAACTTTCTTCATGCAAGCTCGGCAAACCATTTGTTTGATTTTCTTGCAGTATATCTAAGTGATGGCCTTTTTGTCAAAACCAACACCTGGCTGTCTGTCTGTAACATACGCTTTGACGGCTAAACTGTTTTACAGACTTTCATGAACATAAAATTTTGTATGAATAAAGTTATTTGTGCTCTTATAAATAGGACATTTAGTAGTCTAGTTTCAGTATAGGCTTCAAAACAAACAAAAGATCCGAATTTCACGAGAATAGCAGGAAGTGAAACAGCAGTAAATGATAAAGGGTAATCACCCTAATTTAGTTCAAGCGCAAAGAATATGCAAATGGCCTTTTGAGAAAGCAAAAATGTCGAACCGGCGTGTGCACTGACATTTCCCCAAAATGGGAACTTGTCTTTTATTGAGTGTTCCCACAGGAGTTCATAATATACAGAATGACTTTTTAAATAGTAGGTATATCAATTGGATAAATATGTCTTCTTTGTCTGAACGACGCTAATAGAAAAATTGATTTACAAATTGAGAAAGTATAGACTTTTGTGTTTATCGCATAAACCCAAAAACGACTTAACCAGTTTTGGTGAAATTTTGCACAGAGATAGAGAACGCTTTCAGTAGTAACTAAGAGTATTCCTGAAAGAATGATGCAAATTCTTGTGAGAAAGATTTTTCTTCGCTACCGCTACCGTTTCGCTTACATACATATGGTCACGTCTATATCCCTTGCGGGGTAGACAGAGCCAACAGTCTTGAAAAGACTGACTGGCCACGTACAGCTATTTGGCTTAACGATAGAATTGAGATTCAAATAGTGACAGGTTGCTAGCCTCCTATCGCCATCGCCTAAAAAGGAATCCCAAGTTTGTAAGCCTATCCCTTAGTCGCCTTTTACGACATCCATGGGAAAGATATGGAGTGGTCCTATTCTTTTTTGTATTGGTGCCAGGAGCCACACGGCACTTACATTCAACTGAAAGTTTTTAAAAATCTTCCTAGATTATTAAATAATATAAAATACGCCGTAATTAACACAAACAAAGAAATCATAATTACGATAACGACCTTTTAAATTCCAATCCATTAATATAATAAAACCCACGCAAATGTGGTTCCGTGAAATCCGTGCGTGCGCCGCGCCCTGACCTTGTGTGACCACGGGCGGACAGCTAACATTATTACCTCGACCATCCCGTTCAATATGTAGGGTTGATACCCTTTGTTACATGTTTATAAAAGGTATTTCTATTACAATTAAGAATTTAACCAAGTACCTAAGATGCTTGTGTGACAAACTTAAAAAAAAATATTATAAACTAGCTGCGCCCCGGGGCTTCGCTTCTGTGGGATGTCAGGATAAGAAGTAATTATTATGTTATAGTCTACTCGTGTACTAAATTTCATTAAAAAAAAGGAAAGAGTCATTTACGCATCCCTACAAACTTTCATTTTCATAGGATGTTACTCCTTTGAAACTTATAAATCTGGGACCACTTTAGCCTTATCAAAAAGTCAATTATTTATTTTTTTGAATATTTAAAAAAAATTATGAAATCTCAAAATTTTTATTAACAGCTGGGCCTTATTTACTACAAGGATTGCAATAACCTTTATTTTAGTAATAAATGTGGGGGGGACAGCGCGTACGCAGTCCCCACTACCAAAAATTACGCGTCCGAGTTATCCACATTAGGGATAATCGCAGGGGTCAACCCGTCCGCAGTGCAATGGACAGGCCTCGCCCTGGGGGAACCGCCTTCTTGATCACGGTATCCCCTACGCCAGGTAAGTATGCCTTGGTGAGTTCGTACCGCGGACGTCATTGTTGGTGAAAGAAAACCCATAGCGAGTTCTAATTCCGAAGAGCGCCATCTTGTGGCAGACTTGTATAAGTAAGAATGAAGAGTCAGAGGGCGAGCTTTGCGATTAGCATTAGCAGTACATACATGTAAAGTAATAGTACTATAATTATATGGTAATGACATATGTACAAGTGTAATTTTGTGATTTTTAAGCCATTTTTCGCCATTCTACAGATTTATTTTATACGTTTTAAACTGTACGAAGCTACGGCAGGGCTACGAATTTAGCTACGAAATCGTAACATCATTTGTAGCATATTTGGATTTAAATTTGATAAATTTATCTCTGTGCTGCCCTGGTATAACTAAAATGCCGTTATCTGTCAAATCCTTGTTTTAAGTAAAACGTCAAACGTCAAATGCGGTAAAAATTTAAACTGATGCCATTCATCAATGAGAACGCCTATTTATGACTTAAAGGTACCAAAATTTCGTATATACAGATCGAAAGATATTTTTTTTTCTTATTCTACTGGTAAAAAAGGTGAAAATCCTGATGTCAGATAACGGCATTGCAGTGTGGCATACAAACATACTGTAATGACGCCTCTTTCTGGAGAAGTAGGCAGAGTCCGGTAGAACAAGTATGATAGCAACCACAATGCTCCAGGTAAAAATGTACGGTCGCGTTCATAATTGCAGTCATAGTTCGCAAAACTTTATAGCTTGCACTCACCGCTGTCACTCACACATTCACACAAATAACACAATAAACAACAAGCGGTAAAGCGTTGGGTAATGCGCCATCAAGAAGAGGGTAGTGTAAGTAAAAGTCGCCGCGCAGCGGCCGTCGTCCGCTAATAAACACAGCGACATGCCACACAGCGGAGATCCATGGTGGATCAGTACGAAAATTATGGCTTCATACCGACCAGAACATTTGCGGAACAGTTCGACACATCAGTGGTTACTGTTCGTCGAGATTGCACCGTGAGGGACTACACCACAGACAGCCAGCAAGAAAGCCGTATTTATCCGAAATAAATAAGCAAAAACATTTAGAATTTGCTCGGCAGTATTTGGATTTTGACTGGAAAAAAGCAATATTTACGGACGAAAAGTTCGTTTACGTCATCGCAACACGGTAGGCTTCATTTATGGCGAAGAAATGCAACTCGGTATGAAGAAAAAATATTGGGCCAAAGATGGAGTCTGGACGCATATCTGTAAATATGTGGGGCTGGATGAGTGCTGCTGGACCTGGGGAACAGGTGTGGATAGCAGGACGCGCTACAGCTGCTCATTATGTGCAAGTGCTGGAAGAAACCATGTTACCAACTGTGCGGTGTATTTATCCGATTGATGATATGCCAACAATATCATTTGTGCAAGACAACTGCCCTGTGCATCGAGTCCATATAGTGCGTGAAAGGTTCTGCCAGTTTATATTAAAACCACTAATTACTTAGATAGTATTTTAAGGACAGCTTCAATATCTTTTCTTTATGAAAACGAATAATTAAGCTGTAACCTTAATAACAGAAGATAAGTAGATGATATAATTAGTGTAATATGCTGTATGTGTAGCTTTATATAATCATCGATATGTAAACAAAACTATAGGTAAACTGTTTCAATAAAATTTACTAATTTTAATTATTGAATGTTTTATTTTGATCCCTCTTGTTTAATATTTCTTGCTGATTTCCGTGTTTGAAGACACGGGTATTGTAATTCTTAGATATCAGTTAGTTAGTTAGTCAGTCAGTTACTTAGTTCAAATGGCACCTTGAAACATTAAAAATTGTCAGTAACACAATTTTTTTTAAATAGACAAAAAAAATCCTTGAATAACTTCGGAATCCAAGTAACGCTAGTAACTAGAACAAGCGAGTGTGAGCAAGCGAGATTATCTAATATATCTTAGATCTCACTTGCTCACACGAAGTAATAAAATTGCTACCCACTAACTTTCAAAGGAACCACTACCTATGTTAGGGACGTGTGCAGACAAACTTTCAACCTTATCGAATTGACATAAGTCTGGCAGTCGCAGGCTTCCCTCTATAGGCAAATCTTATGCAAATAATGAGAGACGACGATATCTCGATCGACAATTATCGGGCCCAGTTCGGCCATCGTTGATTACCGTCTCTTTCTGTTTTGTTTTGTTATATGTCATAGAATAATAAACTGTTTTACTTAGTAATCATTGGTATTAAAGACCGTATTCATTTGATGGAATATTTATTCTTTTTAAATATGCATGTGTGTGTGTATCTACTGGAACCACAGTGCACGCTATTTTAACCCGTAAGAATTTTAAAACTATGACTGCAGATATGAACGCGATCGTATGTCACGAAATTTAGGATGTAAAAACTTTAGTTTTTTATTGAATACATTACATCCGGTAGCAAAGAAAATACCTTTGCTACCGGACTAGCGTTGTAACTTATAAGACTTACTAGAGACCGCCCGCGACTTTGTCCGCGTGGAATAAATCCCGCGGGAACTCCGGTATAAAAAGTAGCCTATATGTTATTCTGGGTCTTCAGCTACCTACATACCAAATTTCATCGAAATCTGTTCAGTAGTTTTTGCGTGAAAGAATAACAAACATCCATACTGACATCCTGACATACTCACAAACTTTCGCATTTATAATATTAGTATGATAGGGTGTATCGTAAAAAGTCTACAACACAAAATATTTCAGAATTTAACGTAAATTTTGTAACTGGCAACCCCAGCGGCTGACGTTATCAGCGGCCGTTGTAATTCCACCTGTCTTTCCAATGTGTGTATTACACGAGAATTTTTGGTCACATTACATGACAAATAAGTTTACATTGGTCAACATAAATAAAGAAATGTGTATATTAAACCTCAGTAAAACTGACCATGACGTGTAGTTTCCGGCACTCTAGAATAGAACAACTCCATATATTTCCCTTGGATGTCGTAAAATGCGACTAAGGGATAGGCTCATTAACTCAATTCCATTATAATGCTATACAGCTGAACGTGGCCTTTCAGTCGTTTCAAGACTGTTGGCTCTGTCTATCCCGCAAGGTTTATGTATGTTAACCGTTGAAATAGTTTTCATAAGTTCATTGTAGTTTAAATAATTTAAAGTGTACATAACTACTATCATAATAAATAAATAACCATACATACTTCTATCTTGCGAGGTAGGCAAAGCCTTGAAAGGAAAGAATTACATCAATATATAAATTAAAATAATAAAAATAGTTCTTTTGGCGATAATTGCAATTTAAAATATCTCGACATCGAAATTCGATAAATTTTGAAGTCACTGCTGGAAATGGCGAGAGATTCGCATTTTGAAAATTTCGAATTTCAATGCAATACTTGGAGTATTATTTTTGAGCATCAGTGACAGATACAGAAAAAAAAACGAGCTACCAATAAAACTACTTTTCTTTTTAAAAAGTCGGTTAATAAAAGCATAAAATGGCAGCAGTATCGGGCGGAAGTGGGCGCGGGAAACCGCTTCCGGCAACTTCCGGCGGGTTAGACATTATTTTTATGAACCTTTCGCCGATATTGAATCAGCTGTGAAAATGGCGTCAAAGTGTTAACCTCATTACTAGCTTATGTCCGCGACTTTGTAGTTGTATCGATTGTAAAATGGTTAATTTCTGCTTTATAAATTTAATTTAAAATTCCTTTCGGGGCAGACAGAGCCAAAAGTCTTGAAAAGACTGATAGGCCACGTTCAGCTGTTTGGCTTAATGATAGATTCGATTCAAATTGAGATTAAAGTAGTGACAGGTTAAATGAAGAATCCCAAATTTATAAGCCTACCCCTTAGTCGCCTTTTACGACATCCATGGGAAAGAGTTGGAGTGGTCCTATTCTTTTTAGTTAGTTAGTACCTTGGTGAATTGTAAATAAAATTCAAGACATTACAAGCTACTTATTAATAAAAATATTCACCCATTAGCACAGAAATAACCAAATACTCATACCTAATTATAATCTATTTTTGTAAAGCGATGTTTTAAATAGAATAGCCTTAACAGCCGTAAAGTAATTCTGTTTAAAAATGTACAAGAAGCTAAATTAATTGGGGTCTTTAAAGACACTGGATACTTGCCTGTCTACATTTCAAAAGCTTTGATCTATTTCCGAACGCCCAAAATGAAAGCATTTAGTTAAGACTGTTTATATTGCTATAAGATTTTGCGCTCAACTCCATCTGCTTTTAAATAAAATTTCCTTTCATTCTATATTTAAAAAAATGAAGGCTATGGCGTGCCGTGTGGTTCCCGGCACCAATACAAAAAAGATTAGGACCACTCCATCTCTTTCCCATGGATGTCGTAAAAGGCGACTAAGGGATAGGCTTATTAACTTGGGATTCTTCTTTTAGGCGATGGGCTAGCAACCTGTCACTATTTGAATCTCAATTCTATCATTAAGCCAAATAGCTGAACGTGGCCATTTAGTCTTCAAGACTGTTGGCTCTGTCTACCCCGCATGGGATATAGACTTGACCATATGTACGTATGTATGTATGAAGGCTATGTTAAATCCAGATAATATTCGTAGGTATAAAATTTCAATAAAAACAGTACAGAGGTTCAGACGTTTTTAAATTGCAAAAATCTCTTTCTCACATATATCGTAAAAAATGACTAAGGGAATGGTTGCTTTCTGAAAAAATAATGCATCAAGGTGTCGTTAAGGTTAGATAGATAGTTAAAACTCTTTATTGCACCATAAGAGTAAAACATACAAAACAGCACAAAACAGATAGAGATGGTACAAAGGCGGACTTATCGCTAATGCAATCTCTTCCAGTCAATGTCATGAAGGTAAGAAGTAAAACGCTTCGTTTTCTCTAAGTCAGTCAGTATGAGCTGCATTTAAAGCCTGAAATAATATATATATCCGGTCAAATAGTATTATTAATGCGGTTCCCGGGACCAATAGAAAAAAGAATAGGACCACTCCATCTCTTTCCCCGTGGATGTCGTAAAAGTCGACTAAGGGATATGCTTATAAACTTGGGATTCTTCTTTTAGGCGACAGCCTAGTAACCTCTCACTATTTGAATCTCAATTTTATCATTAAGCCAAACAGCTGAACGTGGCCTATCAGTCTTTTTAAGATTGTTGGCTCTGTCTACCCTGCAAGGGATATAGACGTGATATAACATACATACAGTATGTAATAATATATATTGTATGACATTCATTTTGAGGCGATAAATGAAGCCTTGATTATAGTATGAATGGCATTATATCGATCGCTACAATCGAAGGACATGCCCTTTGTTCGTCGATGATTTTTATCGCGGCTCGTAAACTTTAAACTTCATTAAGTATTATGTTTATGAAATTCAGATTTGCATCATGCTCGAATAAATGCAAAATGTATGGTATGTTAGTACGTTTGTTACCCTTTTACGCAAAAACTGTAACTACAGAACGGATTTGAATTAATAGGTATTTATTTTCAGAATTACAGATGCTACGATACATATAATCACGTCTCCATCCCTTGCGGGGCAGATAGAGCCAACAGTCATCAGACTGTAATACCACGTTCAGCTGTTTGGCTTAATGATAAAATTTATATTCAAATAGTGACAGGATGCTTAGTTTATTATTTTACTTAAACCACAAAATTACATACATACATACATAAAATCACGCCTCTTTCCCGGAGGGGTAGGCAGAGACTACCTCTTTCCACTTGCCACGATCTCTGCATACTTCCTTCGCTTCATCCACATTCATAACTCTCTTCATACAAGTTCGGCGGTTTCGGGTACCACAAAATTATTGTTAATAAATAATAATAAATAAATCAAAATTAGTGTTTCTATTTAACCACTTCCAAGTAAGCTTTCTAAGCTTATGTGATGTCAAAGGAGACTGCAGTAGCTTCACTGAAGCCTTATGAGCTATGAAGGATGCCGTAATACCTTCGGAGAACTTAACAAACGGTAGGTACGTGTGAGAACTCCTCATATTTATTTCCAGGAAACGAAATTTAATTTAGACTTTGTCATAGAGCTGTAAATTTTGCTGTCAACATTTTATTTTATTCTTGCAATAAAGTAAAATACGTGGTCTATCACGATACGAAATCAAGTATTTATTTAGTTAAATTGTAAAGTTATACCTACGAGGCGACTAAGGTAAACTGCATTTCACCTTGTGCAGCTTTTGCCATGGTCCAATCTGGGTTATGTTCCCTTGTAAAAGATTGAGGTATGACATCTAAAATTTTATTCAATTTCGCGGCAAGTATCACTTTTCATGCTGGCTAAGAACCATTTTAATTTTCATGTAGGTAACCTTATTACGAAACTTACTACATCTCGTGTTTTATAATAAACGAGCGTAAAGTTTAATGTCCTACAGATGTTGTAACTGCCGTCACCACCCGTGACTCAACGTCCTACATTAGAGAAAGTGTCGTGAATTTAAACAATGTTCGGTTGACCGTGAGTGTTGAGTGCCGTGTGGTTCCCGGCACCATTCCAAAAAAAGAATAGAACCACTCCATCTCTTTCCCACGGATGTCGTAAAAGGCGACTAAGGGATAGGCTTATAAACTTGGGATTCCTCTTTTAGGCGATGGGCTAGCAACCTGTCACTATTTGAATCTCAATTCTATCACTAAGCGAAGTAGCTGAGCGTGGCCTGTCAATCTTTTCAAGACTGGTGGCTCTGTCTACCCCGCTAGGGATGGAGACGTGATCATAATTTTGTATGTATGTTTGGTTGACTAGCTTTCGCAAGAGGCTTCACTTCAGTGGGAATCTCCAGAAAGAAAAAGCGTATTCTACGCTTGAAGGTTTTCATTCAATAGGTCGAGAATTTTGTGAATTTAATTCGGTACAAACATCGTTATTAATGTTCTTAAATCTAAAATAAAATCAGACTATATGTCTTATTATCTGTGTTAATCTGTCAGAAATCCTATTGAATTTTATTAACCAATTAAAAAAGAGGAGGTTCTCATTTAACCTTATTTTGATTGTGCATTATATATAAATTTAAAAACTTGTGAGGTTTAAAGATTCCGCCCGCCCGCCAAGTCACATAAAGTGACATTGTATTCTTGATTATGCTTCTTAGTCTGAGATGAAGTGTGGTGTATCTTAAGACTTTAGATTTATAAATATCTAGGCCAGATTGAGTGAGTGTCACAGTGAAATTAAAAGAAATATCTTTTGTTCTCTCTTTCATCTTTGAATGTTCCCACAACTCACAACCTCTGCCGTTATGCTTTAGGCCTGACTCCTCTTTTCGAAATTTCTGTTTGAATTTTTTTTAATCTGCAGCTTCGTCAATTTTTAAACTATTTTCTAAGCGACTCAAGTCGTCAAAACCAGAAAACTTCAACAATCGAATATGTAAAAAGTATTTGTTGTCTATAAACCTTTTGAAAATGTCGAACAAATGAATCAAGTGTAATATTATATTATACGTAATATACATATGAAAATAATACGTAAGTTAATAAAATCACGCCTTATTCCTGCACGGGTAGACAGATAAATATCTTTCCACTTCCCTGCATAGATTCACTTCATCCAACTTCACGCAAACTTGTCGTGTCAAATTTGTGTGTGAAACAAAAAAATACCTATGTCAACCCACAAAAACACACAGTGGACAAAGGGTTATGAATTAAAAAAAATAATAAATATAAAACTGTTGTTGGTGCTGCTAGTTTGTCCGGACAGATGCGGTAGTCTGCCAGCGCGACGCCGTGCGAGCGCTCGTCCGCACATATCGTCCTACAAACGGACACACATACGTATCACTAGCTTACGTGTAGATAAGGTCTTGGTTAATTTTAATGGCTAAATTTGAAGGTGTTTTCTTGAAGGACGGAAAATTGGCATTAATAAGTGTGCTTCACACAAATTAGGCGTATGTTAAGAAGACTAGCTTAAATTATGTTAGGGTCTCAGTTAAGTTTTATGGTTATTTAGCATAAAAGAAAATTATTTTCATATGTGACGTCTTATACTATTCAAGATCTTTATGGACATCATAGTAATATTTTGACGATTGAAGAGCTTCTGAGTAGTAAAAGTTCGCGGATTTGAAAGGTAAAATTTTATTAATCTTAAAATCTTGTTCCAGCTTTTAAGGAATACTCGTATAATTTACATTGTTATCCTAGGCTTTCTCTCGTGGCTTTAGTTCTTTGTATAATAAATAAAAATAATTATCAGTAACTCTACTATTCATTTTATACTCTGTTTAAAAATGCTTTAATATATTCACACAGAATTATAATGTTTAGATTTCTACAACATAAAACATCAGTACTAAACCTAATCTCTTGTTTTCAGTCTGACGCTATGTAAACGGTTAGACAAAGCTTTTACGAGTAGCATTAAGTCCATTATGTTCACTTTAGTATTTTTTGAAATAGAGATGAAAGCTCTAGTAAAGTATTTGTCTCAGCAACATTATATTTCCTTCAAGTGGAGCGTCGCGCTTCTTTGTTTACAAACAAAGCCTCGTTTCCAATAGTTTCGTAACTGCCCGGTATTTTTACGTGTTCTCATTTTTTGTAACATTAAACCTACATACACTGAGTCATTTCTCAAAGGGGTTGGCAGAGAAATCAACTACAAAATTATAATTCAGTGGTTGAAATCGAATAAATTACTTAAAAATAAGTTCCGTGCCGTTTCCAAAGCGTCCAGAAGAAGCGGTAACAAACTGCATTACATGTTTCCACTTGCCACGATCCCTGCATAAGATATCTTATTTTCTATGTGTAAGCTTTTTTGCAAGCTCAATGGTTTAGGGTATTCTTGATCCGACGTTTCGGCCCCGATTATTGTAACTGTCTTTTTATAATTTTATTCATTTTCAAATTAAAAGTGTTAGTTAAGATCATGATTATTTACATATCAGTGTTATTTTATGCAAATAAAGCTCACGGTTGAATGTCATTGATTTTTGTGTAATAATTGTGCTTATAAAGTTACAAATTGAACTTAGAAAATGAAAACGGGTTAAACCGGAGGGCGTAGCCAGTATCTAAAACAATATAAATGATTACAAAGTGAATTAAGTACATTTTGTTCGCGGAATGATTTCAATGTCACCAAATTGCCAAGCATTTAACTTAGATATGCAAATTTATTCAGTAACATAATGGGATAGCACGTTTACGAACCGTCTCTTAATCCTGTCCCTCGGGATCCCTCGCCACACAAGGGCCAAAAATTGAATTATTTACTTCCCCTTCTCAGTCGTATGACACGTGCATAGTATCCCACCCAAGTACATGTGTCATACTTGAGGACTTTACAAATTAAAGACGATACAAAAGACATAATTATTAAATGTAATTTTTCAACTCATATAATGTTTTATGGGTCAAGCCTTATTATTGACGTGTTTTTGTAATTTTTCCATCGTTTGAAATTTTGGTTACAAAATTTATGTAAAGAACTTTTCTTCTGTTGTCTATATTTTTGCATGTCATCTGCGGCTGCATGTTAAGTACTAATAATTGCATATTTAATTAGCATTGTTTTCTTAATTTTTAATCTCCAGCGGAGGGGTAGGCAGAGACTACATATTTAAACTTCTAGCTTCGTACACATCTCTTGGCATTTCACAAAAGCTTGTCGATATAGAGCACTCGAGACCTCTTGAATATGAAATCGGCAGGGCAACGTTGGCTGTTACACTGTTGTATACATCATTTTTATAGTTTTGCTGTTCTTTGTACAAAAATGGCTTTACTCTTAACGAATTCTGCAATTGGCCTTTGTTTCTTATAAATCTCTTATTGTAATGTCCAATCGGTTTCTCTTTTTTAATAGATTAGAATAGCAACTGGATACCTATTTTTATATATAATACTAGCTGTCCTGGCAAACGTTGTTTTGCCATATAAATAATTTTTATGTAATTTCTAAAAAAATTAAGGGTGGACGACCCTTATCACTAAGGGGTATGAAAAATAGGTGTTGGCCGATTCTCAGACCTACTAATATGCACACAAAATTTCATGAGAATCGGTCAAGCCGTTTCGGAGAATTACGGAAACGAACATAGTGACACGAGAATTTTATATATAAGATTAGACAGTTTTGGCTAGAAAAATCTTATAAGTCTACGAGTAAATCTATTCTGTTTATTTAAAACTTTATTGAGCCTCAAAGGTACAATAGGTGAACTTAATGCTATTACTTTTCTACACCCGTCAACCTTTAGCAAATAGCAAACATAAATAATAACCTCACATCTTGTATCCATAGCGTTTTTTCTCTCTCATTCTCTTTGCCTGCGTCAATTAAAAAGTGTAAAAAATATATAAAAAAAATATCTTAAGTAATTGTTCATCTATAATATTTATTATTTGTGCCTACCTTTTTATTGCAATTTTTCCATGAACTCGTGACACCAATAAAATGGCGAGCGCGATATTTCCTGATATTCCGAAGACATGTGTATTTTGGTATACAGACTTTCTGTAGTAAGATGAGATCGTGTATTATTATTTAGATACGATAGTAGGCAGTAAATTGGCTATTTTATTTGAGAACACAGTTTTACTTTTTCTAAGAATGAAGAAATATAAAAAAATCAAAACTTAAAAAATCGAAGCGAGGAATTTCTTTATGAGTAAATAATAATAATGAAATGAATACTTTAGAATAAACTGTAACAAAAGATCTTTTCATGGCTTTAGCCACATAAACCTCTCCCAAGTGACTCTCTATGAGCCCGTATAAAATCATATGTGCCGTGTGGTTCCCGGCACCAATACAAAAAAGAATAGGACCACTCCATCTCTTTCCCATGGATGTCGTAAAAGGCGACTAAGGGATAGGCTTACAAACTTGAGATTCTTTTTTTTAGGCGATAGGCTAGCAACTTGTCACTATTCGAATCTCAATTCTATCTTAAAGCCAAATAGCTGAACGTGGCCTATCAGTCCGCTCAGGACTGTTGGCTCTGTCTACCCCACAAGGGATATAGACGTGATTATATGTATGTATGTATGTATGTACCAATATAATAATGTTACTAAATCTTAAGAATAAAATAAGTTTAAAAAAAGGGATTTATTAATGATTAAAAAATGAAGCACTAAGTGGATAGTTGAATTGGTTTAAATCCGTATGTATTACAATAAAACACATTATCTCCAAAAAACGCGAGACTAATTTGAAAGAAAAGAACGGAAAATTGTCTTGAAAAGCATTAAGTTAATTAGCAGTAATGCAATTACGTTGAAACGGAGTAAAATTAAAGTAAAAAAAACCACTAGTTTGTATCCTCGCGAATGAGGACAGGCTCTGAATTATTAAGGAACCTCACATTTTACAATCAGAAATCGATATTTAATTAGTACTGCATTTATAAAAAAATATCTATAACCATCTTTTTTGTATTGGTGTCGTGTGGTTCCCGGCACCAGTACAAAAAAGGAATAGGACCACTCAATCTCTTTCCCATAGATGTCGTAAAAGGCGACTAAGGGATAGGCTTACAAACTTGGGATTCTTTTTTTAGGCGATGGGCTAGCAACCTGTCACTATTTGAATCTCAATTCTATCATTAAGCCAAATAACTGAAAGTGGCCATTCAGTCTTTTCAAGACTATGAGGGATATAGATAGACGTGACCATATGTATGTATGTATGTTATCTATAACCATACAGCTGTACGTGAAAAAGGTGACTTTCGGCTCCATCTACCCCGTAATGTATGGAGACGTAAATATACATCACCTTTTTTCGGAACAAGTAGGTTGAGACTAGATAATTGTTAAAAGACTTAAAAGTATGTAACTGTAATTAAAATTTACCGAACAATAACGTATTCTATCTAACCTCCTCTTTTTTGAAGTCGGTTTAAAAAAGCTTATTTTTAAATACAATCTGAATTTTACTGAGCACAAATTCTTAGCAAATAACAGAGTTAGCTTTTCTTAAAACTAGTTAGAACAAGTTATCATAAGTTCGCAAGCTGTCTTCAATTCCTACTGGGAGAACTTTTCAAAATGCAGTGCTATTTATTTTAAAAGTAAAATTTTGCTGCGTTCTTCTACATACATGCATATAATCACGTCTCAATACCTTACAGAGTAAACAGAGCCATCAGTCTCGCAAGACCTGACAGGTCACATTCAGAAGTATAACTTAATTATGAAATCGAGATTTAAACAGTGTCAGGCTGCTAGTCCATCGCCTCATATAACCCCAATTTTACTATCCTATCCCTTAGTCGCCTTTTGCAACATCAATAGAAAATAGACGGAGTGTTCCTATGCTAAAGTATACTATATCTAAAAAGCCGGCAAGCCTCGTTTCCGGAGGGGTAGGCAGAGACGATATATTTCCATTTGCCACGACCCTTGCATACTTCTTTCGCTTCATCCACATAACTCTCTTCATGCAAACTCGTCGATTTCAGCTTTTCTTGACCTCACCTTTTGTCCAAGTTCATAACGTCTAAAAGTTAAAACTTATTTATTTTGAAATATTGAAGATGTAAGTGTAAGTTCGTCTGAGATTAATATGAAATTTAAATAAAGTTTTTTAATTTTCGTAATGAAAATATGCTTCCCTTATTAATTAATAACTATAGGTATATACACAGGTTTAATACATGCTCTAAATAGACATCCATTTCGGAAGTTCATAACAGGCTTACCTCGTCAAACCAATTTCCAATATTTACCTACGTGATATAGTTAGATAGTGCTGTAGTAAACGAGTAAAATTTAGAAAGAATGTCGATAATTTTTTTTTTATGTGATCAATATAATCATAATCTCAAAATATACATTTTATACATACATACATACATACATACATAAAATCACGCCTCTTTCCCGGAGGGGTAGGCAGAGACTACCTCTTTCCACTTGCCACGATCTCTGCATACTTCTTTCGCTTCGTCCACATTCATAACTCTCTTCATACAAGCTCGGCGGTTTCGGGTACTTTTGACCTGACCCTTTACCAGGACGTCCTTAATTTGATCAAGATACGTTCGTCTAGGTCTTCCCACTCCGACCTTTCCCTCCACACTCTCCTTGTATATCTGCTTAGTCAACCTGCTTTCATTCATCCTCTCCACATGACCGAACCATCTTAACATACCCTTTTCTATTCCTGTAACTACATCTTCTTTCACATCACAACATTCCCTTATCACGCTGTTCCTTATCCTGTCACTCAATTTCACACCCATCATACTCCTTAACGCTCTCATTTCCACTGCATTTATTCTGCTTTCATGCTTCTTTTGCCATACCCAACTTTCACTCCCATACATTAATGTCGGGACCAACACGCCCCTGTGCACAGCCAGTCGAGCCTTTTTGGATAGTTTCTGACTGCTCATAAAGGCATGCAAAGCTCCATTCACCATGTTCCCCGCGTTCACTCTCCTTTCAATATCACTATCATACTTGCCATCTGATGTAAACTTTGATCCTAGATATACAAACTCTTTCACTTGCTCCACTTTTTCTCCTCCAATCAAAATATTACATGCTGTCATTTCTTTCTCCATTTCAAAAACCAGTGTTTTAGTTTTACTTACGTTCACTTTCATTCCTTTCTCTTTTAAAGCTTCATGCATACAGTTTACCATCTCCTGTAACTCCTCCGCTGATGACGCCAGTATAACCTGATCGTCGGCATAGAGCAGACATTTGACGAGTAACTCATTCATCCTTAATCCACTTTTAGACTCTTTCAAATCTGTCAAACAGCTATCCATAAATAGGTTGAACAGCCACGGTGACGCAACACATCCTTGCCTAACGCCTTTCTCAATCTTAAACCACTCAGTGTGCGCTCCGTTTATCCTGACACAAGCACTCGAATCCTCATATAAGGATTTCAGTGCTCGTATTAAGAGACTGCTCACCCCATGCATAGAAAGTGCTGACCACAATTCATTCCTCTCAACTCTGTCATAGGCCTTTTCCAGATCTACGAATGTGCAATAGACTTTTTGACTCTTGGCCAAAAACTTTTCGGCTATGCACCGCAAGGAAAACACCTGATCAGTACATCCCATTCCCTTTCGAAATCCCGCTTGAGCATCCCATATTTTGTCATCAGTTTCATTCCTGACTCTATTAATCAATACCTTAGCATACAATTTGCCGACGACGCTAAGCAGGCTTATACCACGATAATTTTTGCAGTCCAGCTGTGACCCTTTTCCTTTGTAAAGTGGCACGATAACAGCCTTACACCAATCTTTTGGTACTCGGCCGCTTCTCCAACACAAATTGAAAAGGCAGTACAACTGACTAGCTACTACGCCTTTTCCTGCTTTAAGCATCTCGACCGACACTCTATCACACCCAGCAGCCTTTCCCGCTTTCATACATTTTATAGCTATATTATTTAATAACAAGAAAAACTTGCCTTAATTAAAAACTTAAAAAAACATATTATTTAAATTTTGACTCTCAGGAAGGGTTCCCTACGTGCAGGCATAACAATATTATAATTTATAATAAATATTTTATTATCCTACATATGCATCTAAGACCCCGGCCAATCAGAAAAATAAAATCATTTTCCAACCGTGACAAGACCGGGGAACGAACGCGAGACCTTTTGGATCAAAGGCGAGCACCCGACAACTGCGCTAAACAGCTCGTCAAATGCGAGTTGGATTATTAAGAATATCGATAAATCGATACCAATTTATATTTTGTAAATACAACACTAGTGGTTTTATGTTATACGGATCTATCGATTAGGGAATTGTCGAGTGTACTCGGGTCTAAGACGTGCATACTGCAGCAGTGGTACATTAGGTATGTGTTTCTATTGTTTTAAGTTTAAATGACGTAGGTGTAAGCAGGAGTCGAGTTATTGTACAGTGGATCATAAAGAAAAGATACACATTTGTAGTATAGAAAACGTATCGTAGTATATATTTCCCCATAGCCCACTGTACTCAACCTTTTTAAAGCCATGACTCCTTTTCGTTCGAAATTTTCAATTTCCTTTTAACAGATGCCTTGATATAATCTATTCAGTGATTTCGTCTGTGAGATAAACGTGTCATATTTCTGTCACATCTCTACTCCTAACGGGGTAAACAAAGCCAACAGCCTCGAAAAGGGTAAAGGGCTACTTTCAGCTCGACGATATTACGAATGAATTGAGATTCGGATAGTAACAGGTCGATAGCATCGCCTAAAAAAATAATTTCAAGTTTGGTTCTTCCCTTAAATGATTTTATAATAATAAACATTTGTACTTTGTTAGTAACACAATAACAGTCTAAACTTAAGTTTGCTAACCATATTTCTACGCGATTTGCTGCAAATTTTCAACCTTCAAATCAATTATATGTTAACATATATCACAACTATCTATGTAAATCGTATACAAAATCAATAACAGAAGAGATATTATAGTTCTCAATCATAGCTAGAACATTTTCCAAATTCAGGCATTTTCCCAAATATTGGCACCGCTCCGACAAATTTCATGTAATATGAAATATGTATTAAAATCACGTCTGACTACGTTTGCTGATGAATCCTGAAATAAGAATCATTTTCTAAAGTTATTATAATTGCATTTTGCGCTTTATTGTCTTCCCATGGGAAATACAAAAAGAAACTAACCTATTTTCTTCTTTTTCATCTGATTATACCAGGTTTTTACCTCTCAGTACCCAAAGGTTGGCTGGAAGAGATTGCTAAGCAATATGTCCGCCTTTGCTCAACATATTCATAACTAGCTGTGCCCGCGAATTCGTTAGCGTGGAATAGTTATTTTTGGCATCATTGAAGCCCTCTAGGACGAATAATTTTCCCCTTTTTTTCACATTTTCCATTATTTGTTTGTTCCTTATAGTTGCAGCCTAAAGCCTTTCTCGATAAATGGTCTATTCAACTGAATCTGAATGTGCAGGTTTTTCTCATGATATTCACCTTAAGAGCATCATAGCTAGTATTCAAACTAATTAATATGACTTCAAAATAAGTCATTGTACATAACCGTGGTCGAATTGGTAAGGTGCCGGATGCATGAAGTGGGATTTCAACCTTATATAGACCTTCTATTTTATCTCTGTACAAACTTACGCACACACTAAAAAAGAATCCCAAGTTTGTAAGCCTGTCCCTTACTCGCCTTTTACGACATCCATGGGAAAGAGATGGAGTGGTCCTATTCTTTTTTGTATTGGTGCCGGGAACCACACGGTACAAACTTAGGGTACTTAAACTTGGCGTACTGAAAGTCGTTGTTGGTGACAGCCTCCACTCGAAGTGGTCGTCTCGGTTGGAGAAATCAAACTTTTAACTCGACAACTTATATAATTATTTATTCATATAAATCTTATGTTACTGGCTTCATTTAATTAAGGTCGTTTATGTTTAAAAACTAGTTTAGTTTGGTTCTGGTGCTATTATAGCGTCAATGACTTTTTAAAAGATATTGTGACATAATTATTATATTTTATTTTTATTAAATATTAATTGATGACATTATTGCTAAATATATATTATTTTTAATTAAGTATAAATTAAGGCGAATTTTTGATATTTAATTTATTATTGAATGATTTAAATTCAAAATGAAAAAAATTAACTGACTGAATTATTGTACGTCTTGTGAAGACAGATCACAGTGACACGAACTGTTTTGTATCATCTTTTCTACCTGTGTTTCCGCAATAAAGAGATTTGATTTGATTTGATTTCTTTTTGCGCTATAATACGTAGATAGTTGCGAAAGTCTGTCTTTAACGCTTTTGTCTTCTTTGATTTTTTATTAAATCTTCACTGATGAGGAGCCTGTGGTCCGGCTAAACTAAGAACTAAGATAGACTGAATTTTTAGAAAGGACATAACTAGAAATTAACTTTTCGCGCCAAATCTGCGGGCTTAAGCAAGTAATGTGTGAAATACAAAAATTACCTTACAATACTTTATTCTAGTTAACCAATGCATGTAAGAACTATTTTATTTATAACAGCGTCTACGTCGGCCTACGAGCCTTACTCGTAGGTCGTAGAACATGCTACGGTTTCTCGTAGCTCGAAGCGCGCGTCGTAGCTGATAAGCACTGAAGGAGTATTCACTAGCGTTGACAAGATAAATATTATCTCTCTCTTTCTATTCCTAAAATTATTATAAGAGATAGAGTGGGAAAGAAGACGCCTTTTTTTCTTTATTCAAAAGCTCGTAAATTTTAAATACAATAGTGTTTGGTGTATGTTGTCTTGTTAATTATATTTTCGACATAAACTCAGATCCTAATATGGGTCGGTGGCACTCCCCTTTTTTTGTTGTAGGTTAAAACTAAGATTTAGTTTTAAAACTACATACCAATTCATTCTTATAATCGAACGTGACATTTTATATATCCATTAACATTAAATTAATTTTAATTAATTACTATTATTCTCAACCATTGGCCGTTACTCCTGATTTATGAAACATTATATTCCGTTCACATGCGGGATTCATTCGTGCAATTAATTCCAATATCCCGTATTCTCGCGCCGTATAGCCGACATGCGCCGAAGTGCACCTTCTAATTGCATGCCAACTTTAACTAAGAATAAACAGCTCAATCCGTTCTATTAAATAAGATTTTTAAACGTAAGAATACAAAAGATTTGTATTCTTAAGAAGTGTGGTTCATGGCACTTAAATATAATAGGACCACTCCATCTTATTCCCATGGATGTCGTAAAAGGCGACTTAGGGAATGGCTTATAAACTTAGGATTCTTCTTGAAGGCGATGGGCTATTAACATAGCTATTTGAATCTTAATACCGTAATTAAGCCATAAATTTGAACGTGGTATTCCAGTGTTTTCATGATCTCTGTCTACCTACGCGGTAGATAAGTTTTAATTTAAGGGTATAAAAGTGAGGCACGACAAGTTACCTTGTAAAATTGATCCAAGTTGTAACGTTGTTTGTAGCAAACGTGTCGACTCGGCCGGGTGCAACCAAGGTGGCATACAATTAGAAGGTGCAGTCTCAACCGCGCATTGATAAGGTTTAAGGTTAAGAATAACTTTATTCTCATAAGATTTACATAAACTAAATCACTTACTGAGAAAACAATATTTATGTAAGTAAGTATGGGCATGCGTTTTATGCAAAATAAATATAAAAAAGTAATAGCCTCGACACAGAGGAAAGAGTAATAAATATAAAAATAAAAATGAATTACCAAGGCCGGGGCATTGCTTAAGTGGGGATACTTATTTTAAAAGAGTAGATTGTGTTATCAATATTAGTGTAATAAATTTTGGGATTACATTTAGAAATGCATCTTCTCTCTAGAGAGAACTTAGGGTGCGATTTTGACATGACTAGACCAAGAAAGTCTAGTTTTTGCATATGAATTTTCTATCTGAATGGGAAGAGAAGCAGCTGGCGTACATTATATTTTTTCTATTTTATACCAACTTGGAAACTTGCACTAGATGAATGTGCGCCTATATGCCTTTAGTCGCCTTAACGGACATCCTTAGGAAAGAGATGGAGTGGTCCTATCTAATATGCTAGGAATGCCACAATGATGTGCCGTGTGGTTCCCGGCACCAATACAAAAAATTATAGGACCAATCCATCTCTTTCCCATGGATGTCGTAAAAGGCGACTAAGGAATAGGTTTACAAACTTGGGATTCTTTTTAGGCGTTGGGCTAGCAACCTGTGTCACTATTTGAATCTCAATTCTATCATTAAGCCAAATAGCTGAACGTGGCCATTCAGTCTTTTCAAGACTGTTGGCTCTGTCTACCCCGCAAGGGATATGGACGGTATGTATGCCACAATGAATAAAACACAATTTTGATATAAACATTTTGTCAATATTTATTGAACATTTCCCAGAGTAGGTAAGCGTGATTTGGCCGGGCGGCCGGCTGGCGGCGGTCCAGCGCGGGCCGCACGTATTACGTCAATAGCACCTATCTTGTGCCGCGGGGGTTCAGATGCGCCTTTACAGTCACACAAATTATGCTTAAGCTCTATTAAGAAAATTTGCTGAACGTGGCCTAGTCTATTCAAGACTGTTGGCTCTGTCTACCCCTCAAGGGATATAGTTGTAACTATATGTATAATTACGAGTATGTAAGAAAAATAAGCGCGTCTGTGGTCGAACGGTTCAAATGTCCGAATAAACAGGTTGAAATCATGCCGCGACTATGTCCTTGCCAATGGCAGTATTCTGTGTTATTTATTAGATTTGTAATCTAAGTATGCTCTTATGGTGAGAGAAGAATCCATGAGTATATAGTATCGTAAAGATAGCATTCTCAAATTTAAAACTTCTTCATCTGTGTGACTCAAAATGCAGTTTAGTCAGTAGACATTAAGTTAATCCTGTTAAGTTTTGCATCTTTACGAAAATTCGTAGTACACAGCCGCTGAATTTATTTACATTCTAATAACCACAACATACTCTACTTGAGATAAGTTTAATCGCTCCCGTTAGAGTGGCTTACTCCTCTCTCGTGTCTTATTTAAAGCAGTCCTGTGTTCCCGAGGGATTAGGGAAGCTGTTTGGAAAGAAAACATTAGTCTGGAGCAGAAGCGACATCTGGGCAATCCACTAAAGTTATTCAATCACGGAAGTATAGTCGTGGGGAGACGTGCATGTTCAAATAGATTTAGTAGGTAGTTAATGGGTTTTTTTAGTTTTTTATTAGTTTTTTATGCGTATCGCTAGAATGTGTAATGCCCTCTGATATCCACAGCGTAGAGACTTTGGAAACAACAGTAATTAGGCACTATTTGAACTTCTATGTACCTCAACATCAGACCTCATCTTTCTTACCAAAAAGCAAATTTAACAATAATTAAATAAGGTCTCATTACTTACATCACTTTCATAATATATTGTTACTTACGTCCTTCTTCGCTTGTTATGTGAATTGATTATTCTATTTCACACTGCGAAGATTTTTGACCTGTTTTGGTATCGCGATATACTAGTCCAGGGATCTATTAAGCGTGTCCACAAAATTTTATAATGTAATAAGTATTTGCGAAGACCTAAAAATAGTTAGGTTTAATGGAAGTGACACGCTACCTCACCTCGCCTGCTAAGCTATCATTAAGCTACGCCCCGCCCCCGGATTCGCTTAGTTAATGAACCGACTGAGGAGTGACCGTCCATTGTCAATTCATGACTAAGTTTAACCAAGTCGTTTGGTCACCACGCGTTCGAAAAAAATATGGAACAGAATTTATTTTAACGAAACTAGGTTTGGGCTTTTGTAAATTTCCAGAATTGATCTCTTTATAGGATTGTTATTTCTGAAGATGTCTTAGTGTAATTTAAAAAAAAATATAAAAATAAACATCAACAATTATAATAAGAATCCAACAAAAATAGTTTAAAATCTTTCTCTTTATTTATATGTATGTATTATGGAAGTTTCTAGCCGATCCGATATCAGTAGGATAAAATAGGACCTTGGCAATTAAAGGACAAAAATAATCTGTTTTATATCATAGCAGACATCCTTTTCACAATATACTCAATAGTATTTAAAATAATGACAAAATATAACTCATACACAATTTTACGAACATTTAAATACACAACCCGTTTACCCTTTCTTACGCGTACTCCTTTTTCTGTTGGGTGGTTAAATATGGAAAAATATTTACCGTCTCAACTATTAAAGAGCTTATCCCTGAAGCCGCATTGTCACACCCACTTTCAGGCAAAGGTGTTTGTCCTATATGTATGACGTCAGAGACCGAAGTGTGATTGCGGCCAGACCATAGACATATGCCTTTGGCGGGCAACTAGACTCATCGATGGACAATTCATGTTTTCATTTAGTACACAAGTTTTTTATTAACATACATACATAAAATCACGCCTCTTTCCCGGAGGGGTAGGCAGAGACTACCTCTTTCCACTTGTCACGATCTCTGCATACTTCCTTCACTTCATCCACATTCATAACGCTGTTCATGCAAGCTCGGCGGTTTCGGGTACTCTTGAACTCTGCAACCTCTTTTTTATTTATTTATTTAAAATGTATAAAAGGTAAACTTAATGCCATAAGGCATTCTCTGCGAGTGGAACCTCTGAACCAAACTGAGATGGATGTACATGGTGCGATAACTGTTAAATAAGAACTAATCTTAATAAAACTAATAAAGAATAAGAATGGACCTTATCTAATAATAATAAAATTAACAATTTCACTTTGCCTTGAACAACCTCGAAGCAGAGTTCGAAGCGAAGTTCGCTTTTTTGGTCTATGCATATGATATGGTTTCTTGAAATAATCCTTGTCATTGAAAAAATAAGACTGCGCGAGAAACTCTATATTATAGCGTTATAGTTTGGTTCCCGTTACGTGCTAAATGTTTAAATGTCACATGCTGTGTTTTGGCAATATTTCATTGTGATCTTATCGCTAATATCAGATTATTTTGTTGTTAGTACATTCTGTTTATTTTAAAAGACTAGTTTACCCACTTTGTCTAGTAAACCAAATATATGTCTATGGGTGACTACACTTGCTACAGATTATAACAGAGTATGCCACACCCGCGGCACTCCTCGCTGCGGGGTAGGCAGCGATTTGATTTGATAAGATTATGGCAAATGGATTAAAACGTTGCGTAGTCTAGTAAATGGTTTGGTGATGTCTTACTGCACTGTGGGGATACCCTTTTTCTCATAATAAATTATAAGAGAGAATACTATCGTCCTAATTGAAATTTTCTATAATGAAGTAAAAGTAAAGTAAAAATAATTTATTCATAAAACACCATTACAAAAAAGGAAACAATAAAATGTACAAAAATAGACTTGTAGTATGGTGCTCCCGAAAGGGTACCCCCTCAGCATAATGCTGGCTGTAAACAATATGCTACACAGCCAACGCTGATCTTCCGGGGGTGCCCGGGATTAATCTTGAGATGCGCTAAGACAATTGTGTGAAACGTTTTACAAAAGATTTTAAAGCCGGCTAGCATCTTTGTCTCATTATTGGGCAAAAGTCATGGTAAAAGTTCATAATATAGATATTTTTTTCAATATACACCATCAGAATTCATTACCTAATACAAGGGAATTGAGTACTAAGTATAATATTAGGAACCTATTTGTTCTATGATTATGTAATTGTATAGCTTACGCCCGCGGCTCCGCCCGTGTTATAGTTGGCATGTAATTTTCTATTGACCCTAGTTCATTTTCCCCACTACATGGTACGAGTAGGTTAACTTTTATGAAAATCGGTTCAGTAGTTTAACTGTGTAGAGTTCACAAAGATATTTTCGAAGTTACAATATTAGTTGACATATTCATACGGCATCTTCAGTGTATCTAATCTAATATTTTTTTTATCTAAGCCTTGTACTGTGTTTAACAATTTACGATGAACAGTTTACGATGGCGGCAGTGGGTATAGGCGTAACTCTTATCATTTATCTTATCTTTCAGTATTTTGATCGGTTAGTGTGGGAACTTCTTTAGTGGAAAACTGTCCAGTGAAACGTTTGATGTGTTAATAAATGAATAATAAATAAATAAGTATAAACAGAACAAAATTCACAGACTGAGTTAGGCTTAAAGTTTTAGCCTTTTATGAGACACTCAATGATATTAATTCTTGGTTGACAAGGGAGTTTACATTATATGAAGTAAAATATAGTTTAGTGATTTAATTATATTGTGTACTTCATGGCAGGTACATAAGTTACTATCCAATGGAATTTTAACAATATCAATCAATGATATTTCATTTATTTCTAGGTTATATTTTCTCTAATTTTTTTTATGCAGTCAAACAGCGAACTTTTACTACATTTTTTTTAAAGAAGACCTTTTATATTTAAATTTTTAAGGTGATTCTGTATTATTCTGTAGCTTAAACAGTTGCCGCCTACCAGTAGTCGCCTTTTACGTCATCCATGAAAGAGATATGTAGCGTTCCTAGTCTTTTTTCTATTGGTGACGGGAACCACACGGCTCAATTCTATTTTATAATAATTAGAAAATGTTTATTCGAGATTCGCTGAAACAGTCTTCATAATTTCGGAAGGCTACGGCCTTGATTTTGTATTTGCTGCATTATTAATGAGGCTGAATTAACATATTCATTGTAATTAAAGTCAAAGTGGGCGATGATCCGTGATTTTTTATTTAAATACGCGATTTTATTTTGTCAAACTATTTATTATAAATGAGAACTTCAATGTATTTCTTATGACTGGGCAAAATATTTTGAGGTCCATTTCAATTTAATTTTTAACCATTACTTACTCCAGTCCTTCAACAAAATACCAGTTTTGTTAAATGCTTATGTAATTCCAATAATAACCAATACTAACTTATTTTCCATCGACAGACGAAGACAGACCAATTATTGTTTTAGTGCCTCAATTGTTAAATTGTTATACTTTAGTGAAAATTTAAATATTCGTGGGTTTCTCCAAAAGTGTTCAATTCTAAGAAATTGATATTGTTAGCTTTCTCTTTATATTTATGAAAGGGAAAGTAAAATTTGTTTTTAAAAACAAACCACTGAGGTTAAATCGAGTCTGTTGACATAATAAGAAAAAAATACATTGAAATTATCAAAAAAAGAACTTCGTTTGAATATTTTTTCGTCGACACGTCCATTTTATACGTCGAAGTTAATTTTAAATTTCGAATTGCATCGAGTGACGTGACTTATTTTCAACGAGTGTTTTTCGTGAAATCACGAGTGTTCACGTATTGAGCGAGTGTTTTCGAAGTGTGTCGAGTGTGTTGGTGTTGACCATGATAGTGCAGTGATGAGTGTCGATGGCCTGGCCAGCCGGCTCCGAGGGGGCTGTGGAACTGCCCTTGCAGCAGATTGGGGCGGAGTCCCTGACCGTGCCTGGAGTCACCGTGGTGGATGGACATACCAGACTTAGTAAGTAATGTATAATGTTAAGCCCCAATAGAGGGAAACTTCCCTCAAATTCCATTATTATTCCAATTTCAATTCATTCATTCATATGATCAGGTCTACATCCCTTGTGGGGTAGACAAAGCCAGCAGTTGTGAAAGACTGATAGGCCACGTTCAGCTGTTAGGCTTAATGATGGAATTGGGATTCAAATAGTGACAGGTTGCTAGTTCATCGCCTATAAGAATAATGCCAAATTTATAAGCCTATCCCTTAGTCGCTTTTTAGTGTGTCCTATTATAATACTATTTAACATTGGTGCCGGGAACCACACGGCGATTTTAATGGTCGATAAAATATATGAATATTGGAATCAGTCAGACATTAGACAGCATTTTTCCACATTCCAAACAATTTTTCTTGTCAATTACGGAAAAAAGAGGTTGCAGAAGTAAGAAACGACAAAATAGTTACGCAATTTGAAACGTTTTGAACAAACTATATAATCAATCGGCTTACACTTTATCCAAATACGAAATTAATAACATGCTATAAGTACTAAGGTTTCGTTTAATTAGCCTAGTTAATTACACACATCTAGTTATCTAGGCTAAACTAAGAGGCTAATTTAAGTGAGAAACTGAGTCGGGAACAAGCACGAGAAACTTCTAAACGAAAACAATTTATGTTGAACCTCGCAACATCTGTTCTGAATAAGAGTAGTTTTCATTCAAAGCATGTTCTTGCTACATAAAATGCAGTTCCAGAACTATATTCGGATGTTTTTTACCATACCTACTTAGTTACTGTGTGTTTAAGTTTTATCCAAATAAAGTTTTATTCTATTCTACATATATTCATACATATAATCACTTCTTTACTCTTTACGGGGTAGACAGAGCCAACAGTCTCGCAAAGACTGAAAGGCGACGTTCAGCTGTATGGCTTATGGTGGGATTGAGATTCAAATAGGTTGCTAGCCCATCGCCTAATAGAGGAATCCCAAGTTTATTGCCCGAACCCTTAGTCGCCTTTTATGACATCCATGGGAAATAGATGGAGTGTGTGAGTGTGGATGCAATATTCTGAAGTGCCGACAACCACACGGCATTTGTTCTATTCTATTCCATTTTATATCTGTGAAATTTGATTCACTTATGAACGCAAATTTGGACGCACGCATTTTAAAGTAAAAAAGAAATGAAAACCAAACATTCTTTATATATTAATTGTGGCCATAAATTAAGCACGGCTATTTTTTAATTATTCCGGAAGTATTATTACTCCATCCTAATTAAATAAACAAAATGCAAGTAGTAAACGAAAATTTTAATTTTCAAGAAATCATGGGGTCACTTTAAACTTCAAAATAGTACAGTTTTATACGACTTTACCCATACATCTACACGATGTAGGAATATTGAAAAATGGATTTGTAAGTGGAGCATTTTGGGATTGCCCTTATCTTTCTTTCTTTATTTTCTATATTATGGCTTCCACCGGACTTAGGAATTGACCTTAACGATGATATTGATGACTAAATGTACGATGATGTAGAGCACTATATTATTATCATGACACAATTTTTATAAGTGATCGTGACATGATTATTTAAACAAGTTGATAGGTAATTTTTGTATCAGTGATAGTGTATATTATCTCGTAGATTAAGTATGTTAATATCAGAAAAATATAACTGTCATTGTATAAGTTTAAAGATGAATAATAATAAGCTGTGTTCATACGGACACATCATAAGAAGAGAGGAAGATCATATTACTAAAACAGAGTTAAATATGGATTTTAAAAGTTTAAAAATAGGGGAATACCGAAAATGAGATGGACGGACAAGGATAGTATGAGTAGAAAAAGGAGTGATTAGTGAGATGGCAAGAGACAGAATTGAAAAAAACTAACATACTGTGTCGACCCCACGTAAAAAGTGGGAAAAGGTAACGACAAAGGAGAAGAAGAAGGTCGATTTCGTCACAAGGGAGACACAGTATTCGTCTTACAATAAACAGCACATTATTACTATAATACATACATACATACATAAAATCACGCCTCTTTCCCGGAGGGGTAGGCATAGACTACCTCTTTCCACTTGCCACGATCTCTTTTCTATAACTAGGTACTATTACCCTTAGTTGTAACATATAGTCAGAACGATACGTTTGAGGCAATTAAGATATAGTCTACACCCAGAACAAATGCATCTTGTTACCTATATTAACCTTAACGGTGGTAACTGATTTTCTTATCAAAGAATGAATTTTATATTCATTCGCCAAGCTCGTGAATTCATACGCATCAGTTTTGCTGACGTTTTGTGATCTATTTCGTCCATTCCTCTATTCTTCGCTCCCGTAGGATATTTAAATGAAACCACCACCAATTTAGGCCTCATCTTGTTAACCACCAGGCAGATTGAGGTCAAGTGCATTCAAATCTGTTATAAAAAATGTAGTGATAAATATATATCGGCTGTACTGAATACTATACGCATTACAATTGTAGCGGGAGCGATGTTTCGGCTCGACCGCCACCAAAGGGAAGATCTTCCGCCAGGCTAGGTGTGATGCCTGGGGAACCGCGGCTCCAACGATATTGAATCAGTGGTTGTATTTATGTTCCAATCCGTGAAATCATTGTAATAGCGATTTAGACTCTGCGCTGATATTGGCTGAGCGCGTCAATTTCTTCTTCAAATATGATTGACAGATGAGGTGTGATGTTAGTGATATCGCCACACAATTATTTCATTAACGAAACATGAGAAGCAATTTTATAAAGACAAAGGCAACCGTCCATCGCACAAGGTGACCCATGAATATGGATCTGAGCCAATTACGACATTTATTACATGTTAATTAATTATAATTAACGAATGTGCTTGCTTTTCAATATTAATGTGGTTTAAAACATTACCCAGATTTATAAGTACCTATTGATAAATATCTACTTTCAATAGTTTGGGGACGTCCTGATGAAGGGCCAGGTCAAGAGTACCTTAAATGTAGAGAGTGATGAATGTGCATGAACTGAAGAAAAAATTAGCAAATTATTAAATAGCCAATGTCAAGATGTAGGCTTTGTCACCTCCAGGGAAAGAGGCGTGATTTAATTGAACGTACAAAAATTTTATAATGCAATGTAATATTGACAACTCTTGCACAAAATGAAAGGCTTATTATCGTAGTCGCCTTTAGCGAAATCTATACTAATATTATAAAGCTGAAGAGTTTGTATGTTTGTTTGTTTGAACGCGCTTATCTCAGGAACTACTGGTTCGAATTGAAAAATTCTTTTTGTATTGAATTGACCATTTATCGAGGAAGGCTTTAGGCTATATAACAACACGCTGCAACTTTTAGGAGCAAAGAAATAATGGAAAATGTAAAAAAAACGGGGAAAATTATTCACTCTTGAGGGCTTCAATGATGCCCAAACTCACTATTCCACGCGGACGGACTCGCGGGCACAGCTATCTTCCATTAAGAGGTGGAGTTGTATATTTAATGTACCAGGCACCACACGGCACATATGTGTGTGTTAAATATGTTTCTCTAGACCGTATTAATTCTGAGCTCCAGAGCGCAATTCGCACCGCCTTGAAGGCACCACCCACAAGCAGTTATATACGAGGATTACCTACAGCTTACCATTAACCACCCGACCTGGATAATTCTATTTTCGCCACTAATTATAAATTTTACGTAACATGACCGTCGAGGTGCCTCGGCAGGGCTTCGCTGCCGGCCTCAGTCGTGCCCCGTCCTCTCTCTGAGCGCCATGTTGGTCCAAATCCTAATCTTCATGTATATAGCGACGTGCCTTCTATTTTATGTAGCTCATGTGATCGACTATTACTTTACGGTCGTGATGTGATTGGGCTACGATTGACGTTTAAGATAGCTGCAGTGGCTACAAGGTTCAAGCGACTCGGTGAGTAGACTTTCATGTTCTTTAAGGTAACACGTGATTGATGAAAACACGCCAAGCGTTCAGATTGTTTTGTAGTCTGACAAAAAAGTAGGTTGTTTTAAAAACAACCGCTTTCTATTTATTTTTTTTATTCTGTAGGTTGCTACCATAATTTACACATGGTTGATTAAATGATCGCAACAATTCTTTATAAAATAAAACTGGTAACTCCTGTATAAATTGAAATGGAATGAAATATCGCCATATTGTCGTTGCCTTTCTCAATTCTCCTTGTACCTCCAAAAAAAGAGGACAATTATATACTACCGATAATAAAGCAGTCCTCACATACATACATTACAATATATGACGTCTTTATGACGTACGGGTAAGACAGAGCTGCAAATCACAGGCCAGTTATGCGCCACATTTATTCAACCAGCAAACGTGTGATATTCATAACATATAATTTTGGTCAATTTAACAACATCCGTGGGTGACTCTTCTCATCAGGTGTTTTTTTTTATTTTTTATTATAGCACAGTCTAGAAATTATTTGGCAAAACTAAATCTGAGAGGGAGACGGAGAGGTATGGAAACGGGAGGAGGCTTTACCTCAGTAGAAGTAATAAATGGCTTTTAGGAAACACGATCACCCACATTCCTTACATACCATCACGCCTGTTTCCCATTGGACTAGTCAGAGACTATGGACCTGCTACGATCATTACAGACCTTCTCATGTATATTTGACGATTACGGGTAGATGGTTTGGTCATGTGGAGAGGATGAATGAAAGCAGGTTGACTAAGCAGATATACAAGGAGAGTGTGGAGGGAAAAGTCGGAGTGGGAAGGCCTAGACGAACGTAACTTGATCAAATTAAGGACGTCCTGGCAAAGGGTCAGGTTAAGAGTACCCGAAATCGCCGAGCTTGCATGAAAAGAGTTATGTGGATGAAGTGAAGGAAGTATGCAGAGATCGTGGCAAGTGGAAAGATGCCCCCGGGACCCCTCCGGAAAAGAGGCGTGATTTTATGTATGTATGTACGGGTACTCCTAACATCTCCCTTTTTAATACATACATATGGTCACGTCTGTATCCCTTGCGGGGAAGACAGAGCCAACAGTCTTGAAAAGACTGAATGGCCACGTTCAGCTATTTGGCTTAATGATAGAATTGAGATTCAAATAGTGAAAGGTTGCTAACCCATCGCCTAAAGAAGAATCCCAAGTTTGTAAGCCTATCCCTTAGTCGCCTTTTTCGACATCCATGGGAAAGAGATGGAGTGGTCCTGCTGTTTTTTGTATTGGTGCCGGGAACCACACGGCACCCTTTTTAATGACGTGCAAAATTTGGTCCGTAAAAGTTTAACGAGGCCGACCCTGTGCGTTACTCTGAAAGTGGGACCTGCCTTAAACCTTTCTATATCCAGTTTCGTGATCGACCAACTAAGAAGTACCCACGTCATTCTGCGACGGCGAACTGTGCAACCGTCGTTCAATAGCTATATAGCTAGGGCTTCATTTCAGTTGCGTATCATCCTTCCACGGATCACGATGTTGGTACAAATTCTCGTGTACATGTATATTGCAACTTGTTTGTTGTTCTATCTTGTTCATGTGATCGAATATTATCTGTCTGTGGTGTGGTCTCGAGGGCTGGTGACATGCTGAGGGTTGCTGCAGCGGTTAGAAGGTTCAGGCGGCTCGGTAAGTCTTGACATACATACATACATAAAATCACGCCTCTTTCCCGGAGGGGTAAGCAGAGACTACCTCATTCCACTTGCCACGATCTCTGCATACTTCCTTTGCTTCCAGATGTAAGTCTTGAAGTTGCGTCATTTTCAAGCGGCTTGGAGTTGCTAACTGGCATCATTAGTTTCGAGTTTCTCAAACTGTTTGTTACTATTTGCTTTCGTAGTTCAGTGTTTGAGGCGTTTGCTTAATGATACAAATGTTGAAGACACAAACTGCCTTCTTTCTTTTTTTCTGTTGAGAAGATTTTGAGGCTTGCATCATCTAACGAATACAATAAATAGGAAAATTTTAATGTTTGTATGATTAATTAAGGCTTATAAAAATAAATCCTCCTGCAGGCGATGGGCTAGCAACCTGTCACTAATTGAGTCTCAATTCCGTTATGAACTCATACAGCTGTTGAACATATCCTTAAGTCTTTTCGGGACTGTTGGCTCTGCGTACCCCGCAATGGATATAGACATGACTATAATGTATGTATGATAAACGAACTGTTAAAGTATTCTCTATATGTTTAAAATTATGAATTCTGAGACCAAGGTGTGCAGGATGGCTAAATGACACCACATTGTCGAATTGCAATTTATTCACAAACTAGCTGTTGCCCGCGACTTCGTCCGCGTAAATTTCGAGTTGAATTTTAATCATACAGTCAGATACAGACAGACAGACATAAAATGTAGAAAAAAAAAAATTCTCTATCCGTTTCAGTCAAAATATTAAATGTATAGACAAAATATTTTTACCGTTTTATTATATGTAGTATTTTGATTTTCAGTTTTTTTAAAAAAATACTCAAACAACACAAAAAAAATATTTTTAATTAAAAAAAATATCTTGTTTTTGTTGGGGTACTATTATAAAATATAAATCGTAATGAAATATAAAATTTTCGTGGGAAATTGTACCTTATCTAATCGCAAATGACAACACTCGAGTGAAGGCGTCAATAGATGGAAGCGTTAGCGATATCTGTCATAATATCTTCATTTTCCTTAACATTACCGATAAGTATGTTTTATTTTGATAAGGCGTGAAATGGGACGTCATAAAGGTACAGTGACCCTACTTTTGTGATTTAACTTCCTGGTTAAGATTGGGTTACGTAAATTTGGAAGTCTTCATAGCCTCCAGGTAGACCTTTTAGTGCATCCCAATGTGGGATGGTCGCCAAGTATCTGACTGTAAGATCTTGGACAAATCTTTTCTCAATTTTAAAAGTCTGCTTAGAATGTTATCAAATAATACGCTAATTGAAGAGAGAGCGAAAGTTATTCATATTTTAAAACTTTACTGGCACGGAACTCGCTCATAAAAAATGTTTAGATTCGAGCCATTGGATTGCCACCAAAGTTTACCGAATAATATAAATATTGAGATGTATTTTTTCTATTTTAAAAATAATTTATTTATGCTTCACTACAAAGTATAAATCAAAGTCGCTTCCCGCGTTTGTCTCTCTGTATATATGTATACTTAGATCTTTAGGATTTTGATGCATTTTTTTAATAGACAGAGTGATTCAAGAGGAAGTTTTATATTTATTAATGCTACCCGTGCGAAGCCAGGGCGGATCGCTAGTCAAATTTTAATTTTTTTTTTTAAATTTATCTGATTTAAGTATTTGTTTCCACCTAAATTTGAACCCGCGACCTCACTTGTAAACGCCCAAGCTACTGCATCATGGAGCATAATCGTTACTAAATTTCGTTCAATAATTCGCTGAACCGCATTTGCATTCACGCTGACCGATTTAATCTGAAAATCGCAATTCACAATGAAAACCGCTAATTATAATAATACCGTGTTTAACTTAATCGTGATCACTGAAGGTACAACAAGCTTTTGTTCTAGGCTTTTTATCATCTTTGGACTTATAGAAATTATCAAAAATACTATTAAGCCAAATAGCTGAGCGTGGCCTATCAGTATTTTCAAGACTGTTGGCTCTGTCTACCCCACAAGGGATATAGACGTGACCATATGTATGTATAAAAAATACTCTCTCAATGTCAGGAAATCTCGGCGGATTTTGCTAACCCCAAAACAAATTCGAGACTTATGTTAAGGAAAGTTGATTAAGCTGAAGGAAACCTAAGTTCACCAAGATGGTTGAAAGAGAGTCCGCTTTCCCTTTTTTTTGTCTTTAATTTTCCAATTGACGGCATCTTCAGTTTTAATTCAATTTGCTCTTAGACCACATGGAGATGTCAAATCTATACTAATATTATAAAGCTGAAGAGTTTGTTTGTTTGAACGCGCTAATCTCAGGAACCACTGGTTCGAATTGAAAAATTCTTTTTGCGTTGAATAGACTATTTATCACGCTTTAACTGTTAGGAGCGAAGAAATGATGGAAAATGTGAAAAAAACTGGGAAATTATATACGGCATATATATTTCATTGACGGCCTCTGTGGCAGAGCGGTACGCTTGTCTGTTACATCGGAGGGCCCGGGTTCGTTTCCCGGCCAGGGCATGATGAGAAAAGCCCTTTTTCTGACCGGTTTGGGTATAGGAACTTTATGTATATAAGTATTTATTATAAAATATAGTATCGTTGTGTTAGTATCTCTTAACATAAGTCTCGAACTTCGAGACTAACTAAATCTGTGGCATTTGTCCCGTATATATTTATTTATATAAGTATTTATTTTAAAATATAGTATCGTTGAGTTATTATCTCGTAACATAAGTCTCT
This sequence comes from Amyelois transitella, assembly GCF_032362555.1. Lineage (NCBI taxonomy): Eukaryota > Metazoa > Arthropoda > Insecta > Lepidoptera > Pyralidae > Amyelois > Amyelois transitella. Next base: position 12,482,987 of record NC_083509.1, read on the forward strand.
ATCTTCGAGACTAACTAAATCTGTGGCATTTGTCTCGTATATATTCATTTATATATATTTAGAAAATGGATGATCTCTGAGACTCATCACCGCTGCGCCACAGCGGCCGCCGGTGATATAACGAGATGAGGCCAGTCGTCTTGGCCTTGCGAAGCCCCACGATCGATCGCTCTTGACTGCCACGTCGGGGTCGGCGTGACGGCTGTGTGGGCACGGGGTCAAATATCACACTACATTTATAACCGATCAATTAACGGACTTCAAAAAAAGATTTAAAGTGGCACTGTCTTCTTTCTCTCACACTCTCTCTGTGTGTATCTCTCTCTTTCTCAGCTTTGCTTGCGTTATCCCACCCTCCGCCACAATGCTTCGAGCCTCTATCCCTTGCGGGGTAGACAGAGTCAGTTCAGTCATCTGTTGAAGTCTCGAAATGACTGAAAGGCCACGTTCAGCTGTATGGCTTCATGCTGGAATTGAGATTCAAGTAGTGACAGGTTGTTATCCCATCGCCTTCAAAAGGAATCTCATGTTTATAAGCCCTATCCCTTAGTCGCCTTTTACGGCATCCATGGGACAGAGATACTCCATCCTATTCTTTTTTCTATTGGTGCCGGGAACCACACGGCGGTCCGCTTCTCAATTCTCTTTCCACCTTCAACATCAAGCCAGGTTTTCCTACACATGCATGATGACAGGTGCTCCAATAACTCCACTACCATCAAACTAAAAGTGAGCTGTCTACCCCGTAAGAACTTAACTTCTTACTGAAGAACAAAGGGCTGTATTTTTTTTTTTTGCAAATGTATGTAAAGAAAATCACCTATAACACTTTTCCTTTTTCAAATTCTCCCGCGAATGAACATACGTCAATGTCATCGAGCCGCGTCATTTGATTTGTCTATTTGAAGAAAATACATTCATAACCGACACGATATTTTACACACTTAAGTACTTTGGAAAGACAGAAACAGATACCGTATTATAAATAAGGAATAATTTAAATATGATATTCAATGTGAATACGTATTATTTAGTTTACAATGTTCTTTAATTTCAGAGAAACTCAGTTGTGTTTCATTGACGGTGTTATTGAATAAACCTTATAATGTATATTTCAATTAGCCATCGCACTTGATAATGAGCGGTGAGATCTTATGACTCGGGTACATTCGGGACCATTCCAATTTGCGAATTAGATTTTTGCATGAGACTGGTCCAGTCGATCGCATTTCCGTTTGGACATGTTAATTTTAATAACTAACTATTCGTTTAACCCATTATTTTTAATGTTTTATCCATTTCATATAATTGGCTAACATTTAATACAATATTGGTCTATGTGGCAGCCATGACACAGGGTAACTTATATATATATAGTGGGTCACAGCGCATAATGTTATGCGATAATATTTTATCCTACTAATATTTATTATAAATGCGAAAGTTTGTAAGTATGTCAGGATGTCAGTATGGATGTTTGTTACTCTTTCAAGCTAAAACTACTGAACCGATTACGATGAAGTTTGGTACTATGTAGGTAGCTGAAGACCCAGAATAACATATAGGCTACTTTTTATCCTGGAGTTCCCGCGGGATTGATTCCACGCGGACGAAGCCACGGGCGGCCTCTAGTTAGTGAATAAATTTCATTTCATTTTAAGTGACATCTTACAACAACCCACTGTCGTGGCGAAATGGTGAGACTACGGATCGTGAAGGATTTGACAAAGTTTCTTGATATTTTGGTAAGCTGTCTGTATGGATAACAATTTTCGACCGCCTTAATGTAAAGAGAAGGTTCTCAATTCATGCCAATGTTTTTAGCAAAGCAAGTAGAGAAAGTTGTAGCAACGTCGTAGCATGATGTCGTCGAGCGAGCGAAAGCGTGAAGCGTTCGTAGCATCGCTACGAAAACTCGTAGACGGGTGTAGCGATAAAATATTTCTTTTCTTTTTTTGATTTCTACTATCTACATATAAAGAGGACATATTTATTAAATGTACCTAATTTTTTTTATCTATATTAAATAATACTGGCATTGAAATAAGAACTAATATAAAAGAAAAAGGGAACAATCTTAAAACAGCTGATGTGATCATTAGTAAGTATTACGTCAAAAATAAATTGATTATACAGGGTGACTTTTAATTCAATTGCATAAATTTAACTGTTAAGTGTACTAATGTAAAGGATATTTAAAAACGTTAAAAGAAAATAACGGTTCATATTTCAGAAAGTACGAAAAAAAATAAAAGTATCAAAATCCACGACCCTAAATACGTTATATCACCCCGGCCGGCGGAAAAGCGACGCGTATGATTCAGAGGTCCACGACACAATTCATTCAGCTGAGCGATCTCGACAACTCTGTACTTTACTTGATCTTGATACTAGAAAATTAATTTATTTTTCAGACATTTATTTACATGTTTAGTTTTAATTTCTTTTTGTTGTGTTGGTCTTTAATAAAGCGTGTGACGTAGTTTTTGAGGGTTTTTTAAATGTGAAAATGATGACGTTTAATTTAAATAAAAATAGGCTCAAACGGCTCAGAAGCATGGGTATAGTCTATGTATAAAAGGATGCAGTTGTTTTAAATGTCATCCTGTATATATAATGATTAAATTATTTGAAAACCAACTAGAGCCTATCAAATAGAAATTATAATTTGAAACATAAATTGGCTTGGTATTTAAAAATCCACAGGTCGCTTTTACACCATTTATGCCGTGTGGTTTCCGGCTCTTTACAATAGGACCACTCCATATCATTCCGATGGATGTAGTTAAAAGCGACTAAGGGAGTGTTTAATAAGCTTTGGATTCTTCTAATAGGCGATGGGCTAGCAACCTGTCACTATTTGAATCTCAACTCTATCATTAAGCCAAACAGCTGAACTTGGCCTATCAGTCTTTTTAAGACTGTTGGCTCTGTCTACCTCGCAAGGGATTTAGACGTGACTATATATACCTATGTATGTCTGTTTGTCGTACACAAACAAGATAAAAGGAATATCGTATCTGTCAACAAGCAATACACGACGCGACGCCACGCGATGCGATTGGAATTGGAAATAATCGCAATAAAAACACCGCAATCGTCCTTTGAGTGGAACAAACATGGCGCGTGCTTGCATCGCATCCCGCGGGATAGAGTAAATAATTCCTGTTTTTGCAGTTATACGCGATTCCACAAACGTTAAATGCTCGTTCGTGCATACCTAATGGAATTCATACTAACTTGAATTATTTAAACACATGTGCGCTGATTCTACAAACAATTTTTAATAATTTTCAATTATTATTTGGTAAACCTAAATAAATCTTATAATAAACATGGCGTAAATACCTAACGCTAATGTCAGTATTATGCGTCAATAGTAAAAGTAATGAATTTATATTGTATTTTTAATTAATGATATTGTGATCTCATTTTTGACATTCAACCAAAAAAATTGTAATGGTACAAATTTATAATTTAGTCGATACATGCATAGATATAGTCACGTCTATACCTATCCCTTGTGGGGCAGACAGAGCCAACAGTCTTAGCCTTTAAATACTGTTCCTTCACCAGATTCCTTTCGTTTTGATCAAGATTGGTATTAAATTAAAGATTGGAATTCAGATCGATATCACCTTATTATTTATTTAGTTTAATTAGTAATTGTAGTTGCAATACACAGCCCAATTGATTTACCGACAAATTGGTCTGGAAACCGACGTGTGGGCAGTTAGTTTAGTGCCGGCATCGTTACCGGGAAACGGGAACAATGGTCAACTCAGCCGGGAACGGTCGGGAAGCTTGAACATCATATTAATTAGCCGGTCATGGAATCACTACTAACTGTCTGTAGTTTGCATTAGTTGACTCTGGTCGGAGAGTGTAATACCTTTAGTTTTAAAATTAGTAGGTCATGGCAACGCACGGTATTTTTTTAACATTTTCATTACTATTTTCAAATGAACTGAACTGATTTTATTTTATCCTTTCCCGATGCGTTTTTAACCAGGACATTGTTATCGAATTTTTTTTATGAAACATCACTTGAAATTGATGACCGAGTAAGTTATATTTTTCCGACCTATAAACGGTTTGAAAATTCGGCCAAGTGCGAGTCGGACTCCCGCACGTCCGACTTGTAGTACTCGAGTCGGGTTCCATATCCGCGCTTTTATTATATTTTCATCTTAATTGTATTACAAAACTAATGATAAGTAACTATGTTTTTTTCTAACCAATTTTCTATTGAAGAAGACTGACATGATAAAACTGTAGCGAGAGCAATGATGCGGCTCAACCGCCACCAAAGAGAAGACCTTCCGCCAGGCGTGAGATGCCTGGGGAACCGCGGCTCCAACGATGTTATGTCGGAGGTTGTATAATATGCTCCTATCCGTGAAATCTTTGCTTGCGCGATTTAGACTCTTCGCTGTTATTGGCTGTCGGTTCAGCCAATAACAGAGAAGTGATTAAAGTTGTTGGACTTGTTGCGTAGAGATGTCACCACAAACTATAAGGGTTCAGTTACCTATTGCGAATTGTGTACGAAAGCTCAACAATATTCTACATACAAATGTAGATAACAAGCTGGTATTCTGCAAATAGGATTCCATCAAAGCCTTCGTTAGTATTTCGCTAAAGGGCTGTTAACGAGATTTATAGTCTCTTTGTGTAACATAAAAAAAGACTGTTTTTTCAACTAAGCACTGGGTGACCCAATTTTGTGCTTTTTTTCATTAAGTTTTATACAAGTAACGTTTAATTTATACTTGCACGAAGAAAATGGTGAATGGTGGATGTAGCGAAAAAAGTATACCTACAGGAGTCATTGTATCTAAATGGTAAGATGTATGTAATCTTTGCATACGCCTTTGGGAAAGAGGCATAATTTTTGTATGTAAGTTTGTTTGCTTACTTTGTAGAAGGCAAACAGCTGTGCAGTACCTACACAACACAAGATTGTGCCATTTCCAAACGGAACTTAAATGAAATATTGGAAGGGGAGTGACACCCATATGCTTAGGTATGCCCGCAGCCCTGTCCACGTTATACTGTAATATCTGTTTTCAATTTCAAATTCTTCATCAATATAGATCCAGCCGTATATTCGTGAAAGTCTTCCAGAAACAATATCTACCAAAATCATTGAATAAATTTTGATGAATTCAGTACCTACTTACATTACATATCTAATAATAAAATACCGACAAGTAGGTTAGTAGTAGACTATCTATGAACAAATTTTTAGATTAAAAGTACCTATTATTTATTTGACCGTCATTCCCGTGTATGTACTTACTGTATCTACGTCAATGATTTAAAAAGTAGTAATATTATGTCAATGACCTAGGTACTCATTCGTAACAACCAGTCTAGCAATGATCCAAAAACAAAGTTCACCTACGGCGATATCAACATTGATTGAAATGTTATCATTTGTGAGGCGCAAGTGTTCAGATTCCCATAGAATACAATGGTATTAGAACAGCACGTATTTATCTTTAAATAGACAAACAGACAAACTTCTACTACCTTGTTACGTATAATAGTCTAATTCCGATCTATTTGTACTGATAAAGGTTAAAATTAACCTTAAAGTAAAATATCTTTACGTTTTCTTTTGACTCCTGGCGTTATTTGATTTTTTTATAACAAAATACAGTGTTAACAACTAAATGATTTTTCAAATTGCCGCTAACAAAACTTTTGTTGTTCCACCACCACGACTCGCTTAGCTAACTAGGCTGTTAGACAAACTTTAAATAGGTATGTAAGGTATATCATTCGGAAACGTTCAGAAAAAAGTGCCTTAAATCGACGAACTTGCATGAAGGCAGATAGGAAAGGGTACATTTATGTAATAAAAACCGTAAGAAATCATTGTGAGATTGTAGTGAAGATTTATTAAGTTCAATCGTTTTAAAAAGAACAAATATTTCGTCAGTTATTTTGATAATGGCAAGAATACAAATAGAAACGTCAATGTCATCCGTGATGTTTCCTTAAGATTTGTTTCGTCTTTTTGACGTGAGGTGGCGGTAGTTTAAGAATTGGTTTAGTGTTGTTCGAAGATATTTGTCGACATCGATAACGAAAACAAAAATATTCTGTAAGGTGGTACACAGGTGATTACTTTTATTTAGTCGTAAGTTATAAAACTATCTGTCAACTGTTAATTCGTCCTCATAATGCTTGTTTGCTTGAGTAGGCTAAAACGGAAAATAATGAGCAGTATTCAATTAGTGGGAGTGTTAGGCAATTATTGGTTTTGAAATTCAAATTAACACGATAGGCATGCATTCAAATGCAAATCATTAAAAGGGTAATGGTATTTATCGATATAAGCAAGCAAATAGATTTTCTTGCCATCACTATTTGTGTGAGCAAATGAGAGAATCGATCGAACTGGCTAGCGTAGCGGTTGTTTGTGATGTCAACATGTGAAACGCCTTAAAAAGAAAATTCTACAAATAGAACCTGAAAAGTCCTGTAAAATGACACTACGACATTCTGAAAAAATTATAATCGTCGCTGTGTATATGCGTAAAAAATGTTGACAGTGTCGGAAAACATAGTGCTCGAAAATTACTAAAATCTTCACTTTTCCCAGTGATGATGTGTGTCAAATTTGGAGTTTATGTGTGAACAGAGTGTTGAAGTGTTGAACTAGTGTTTGAAGTGGCGCCCAGGGTATCGAGGGGTGATAATGGCATTCACAGAGTACGTGAACCGGTTTTTCCATAACCACAACGTCATGGCACCGTTTTCCAGGCTCTACCGAGCCATGGTGCTGAAAATGAATCAGCGTGAGTACTACACTTTCAAAATGTCTAGTTAGGCCCCACCGTTTTCATGAAAGAAAGTAAGGCGGTTGCCACCAGAACAGCCAGTAAACTTTCTCTGAATTTACAAACTTTCTAGATCTTTTAATTTTCTAATGTTTAGACTGATTTATCAAACATGACTGTAATATTCTAAGTAGCACCCATAGAGATTTGAGTGTTTTGTGACGGTTAAATTGTGTCTGTCCATTAGACTCACAATGCAGGTCGTAAATCAGTTCCACTGACAATTCCACAAAATAAGCACTATAAATATAAACAAGACAAGATATACAATCATTACTCAAAAACAAGTGAGTGACTTATCTGTAAGCCAACAATTAGGCTCAATTTAAAGTACATAAAATAAGTAAGTATGTATATTATTATAAGAAATTTTATATGTTGTACATCCAAGCCCTAATACCTATGAGGTAATACTATACTGTATGAGAATTCTGCAACCATCTTATTTTTTACTTAAAACCTTCACAAAATTTGACCCTGGTATCTGACCATGACCTTAAGTCTCGGTGTTTCCCGACCTTGCCTTGTAATATAGGGTTGATTACAATCAGCATGTTTTATTCAGAAGTCTCCACCTGCTGGACTACTTATAGTCAATGTGTTTGCCTACAAAAAGACGTAGCTACCAAGATTGTTTAGTATTATTTCAATACTTAGAGTTACTATCTGAATTTCAATTGCATTACACCATACAACTGAATGTGGCCTCTCAGTCTTTTCAAGATTGTTGGCTCTGTCTTCCCCGCGAGGGATATGGACATGATTATATGTATGTACTTCAAAAATAGACAATACCTTAGTTTATATCTTATATTTGCAGCAAGGCATACAAACATAATAATCCTGTCTTTATCCCTTACAGGGAAGACAGGACTGGCAGTCTTGAAATTGTTTGAAGGCCGAGTTTAGTTGTATGGATCAATGATGAAATTGAGATTCTACATAGTGACAGGTCACCAGCCTGTCAACCTTAAGAACTTTCCAAAGTATATTAGCCTTTCTCTTGATTGAAGTAGAGTAAAGCATGGAAGAGAAATAGCTAGCGCACATTGTTTTTTCATCGCTACAAGGCAAATGGACCATACCGGGTTGCATGTCACGCGCGACGCCGTTTTTATCGCGCGAAAAATTATCGCTGTCCCTTTTCACATGATAATAAAAAGCGTAACAGAGACAGATCCCGTGCTATGTCATGGGGCTGCCCATACAATTACTTTCATTAATACTTACCTGCATTCGATACTGTCATAAAGACAGTGCCTTTCTTTAATTTTTTAAATATTTTATTAATTATACGTCCACAGACTTTCGGTGATTCTGCCAATGTCAGTGTCAATGCCTTGGTTTGAAGAGACATTTATAATGTCTCATAGTTACAGATGTCACCTGTAACAAGCTATTTCCTCATACGACGTCACACCCCTCGCGCTGCAAGTTAATGATTCATCTCCTGGTTAATGAAGTAATTTATCTCAGTCAGTCATCATCCTACCAGTTGCATCCTTATCTCTTTGGAGAAAAGAGCATTTATACACTTAAAACACATCTCTTTTTTGCACCGGGGGTTAAGCTAACCTCCTTCATTAAGTCATTAATATTCTCTATCAGTGCGCTTTCACTCGACTGAATTCGCCGACATTCGTCGGTCTTCCTTGACCACATTTTATACGTCAATTCACCCGATTTTGATCAAACATGTCTTAAAAAGAATTCATTCATTCGTTTGTGAGCTGAATGATGAATCCACACACAGATAGACAGACACGTTAAACTTATAACACCCCTCTTTTACCGTCGGGGGTTAAAACAGTTGGGTCATGGTTTTAAATGAAATAATTATCTCTCTTATTTCAATCATTTGATTCTAATTTTACAAATAGGTACGTAGAAATTGTGAATGGAAAGCAGGCAAGGTGAGACGGCGCCGTTGTTTAGAGACCTGTGCTGACAAATTGCGACATTTCTATGACTAAACGCGCAACAAGTGCTTGAGCTCGACGATAAATTTAAACTGAAAGATATGTTCTAATGAACAACTTCGAAGTTCCTGAACTGAAGTTAGTTTGGAAGTATGCACAGATCGTGGCAAGTGGAAAGACATGGTCTCTGCCTACCCCTCCGCGAAAAAGGCGTGATTTTATTGTTTTCAACCGGAGGCAAATGATCGTGCGGTAAAAAGCCTATTTGTCATTTGTTAAAGAAAGTAACGTAAACATATATTAAACATCTCAGAAGCTTGTCCAATTCGAAACATTCCATCATTGAGGGTCGAGAAACCGACCTCGTTTCCCGCCATTATTGCAGCCTTCAAGGCCAACTTATAGTAAATGCATTCTAAAATGCAGGGTAATCATGTTTGATGCAGTGCGATTCATATCTTTGTTGTCTGGTTTTTCTGTTAGGAATTCGTCTGTAGGTACTTTACCTTGAACCTAAGTAGACTTATTTAAATTTAGAAGTGTCTTTTTCAGGTAGGACAAGATAGCATAAGTCGAATTCGTCCGAACTTCTTGTAACTAGGCATAAGGTAGATGCGATATATTTTTAGATGTGTTCTTTGCTATCTGATGATACTTACAAGTTTCTTGCTTTAAAATAATTTTGAAAGAAATGGTTGATTTGCACCAGAATAGGCTTTCGAGCAGTGGTTTCGGCGCCGAGACGCCGCGCCTGTATGTCTGAGTCTTCAGGATTTAGCTTTATAACAAATACCTACAAACTACTGTATATTAAGGATGCCTTTGCTCTTTGACAGCATTCACATTTCTTCAAGAGCATCATATTCGAGCTCCACTTGGGAACTTCATAGCAATTTTGTGGTGGCTTATAGTCTTTTTTATTTATTTTCAAATATTTAGGGATGGTAGTAAATATTGTTGTATGTTACAATATAGATGTGCTGAGTAGGCACTCCAAATGTGGCTCAAATAACCCTGATATTGCAGTGTGCCACAATGCATAGCCATAAAATTGAAGTTTGAATCAGCAGTCATTATTATGTATAGTGCGCTATAATTCATCCACAGTGCATTGATAGTTAAGTAGTTATTCTAATATGGCTGTCTGTGTCTGATGTGTTATTTGTCTTTTTTGTACCTTTTCCATATTAGTTTCTAACTAAATTATAACATGTCTAGTAATGGAAGTACTTAGTACCTATACTATATCAGTATTGGTACTCCCGAAGTGGCCAAGCGTGATTTTGCTTCTCGCCTTGATGATATGTCTACAAAATCAATCTGTTGCCTAACAACATCATAAAATGTTTACGAATGCACCACATTGGATGACCTCACGAAATTTCGTGGAAATCTGCAAATACATGTCCACGACAATTGCTCTTCTTAGCTTTATCGGATTGCATTCATGTGACGTTTACTTTAAAATTTAATTTAATTATTTTTTCTCAGAGTTCAGTAATGGCATTGTTGTGTGCTTGGACTACTCAAAATGAAATACCAGTAGAAAGATGTGTAATGAGAATGATTTATTTTACAAAATTTACATGAATTTATACAATATTAATTAATTTCACACCTAATACGCGTCACAGTGTAACTCGCGCGGTGGTGGGGGGCACGCAGCACAAAGCGCGGCGTCGCGACGCGTAGTAATCTCTGTGGTACTTGTATGTGAACTCCACATTATCCCCCTTCAAGCGAAGCGTACACTAGGTTTGATTTTTCTTCCATATCTTGATGTCTTCGAATTAGTTAATGTCTCCTGTGTTCTTGGCTTGTTCATGACAATGCGTGGTTTTGGCGCACTCGGTGTGTGAACCGACGGCGCGCGCGGACCTGTGTTTGCCGCGGGTGCGGGTTCCGAAGAGTGGGGATGGCTCTGTTGCGCGTTCGCTGCTATGTTGTCGTCTAGATTGATTATGTGCGCCGGTTTGAGTCGATCTATGGATATGTTGGATGCTCGTAGAGGCAATTCAATCTTAAAATGTTTGCTGTGTCGCTCAATCACTTTGTATGGGCCGTCATATGGCGCTGTTAACGGGCTTCTTACGGTGTCATTGCGAACGAATACATGACTGCAATTTGACAATTCCTTATATACAAAGAGATTCTTGCTCGATGCGATTTTTCTCTGTACAGGTGTGAATGTTGACATTGTCTCTGTAAACTGACGGATGAATTCGGCGTCTTCATTCTTTGACTTCGTAGGTACAAAGAAATCGAACGGGACTCGTAGCGTAGAACCATAAGTCATCAGTGCAGGACTAGTGTTGTCATCACGAAGTGCAGTGCGTAAGCCAAGCAAAACTGTGGGTAAATCTTCTTTCCACTTTGAAATTGCGTCTCTGGCCATCAATGCCGCCTTCAATGTGCGATGGAATCTTTCCACTTTTCCATTAGCTTGAGGATGATAAGCTGTAGTTCTTATGCGCCTTATACCACATTTCTTCATTAGTGCATTGAATAAAGATGACTCGAACTGTCGGCCTTGGTCCGTGGTGATTCTTATGGGACATCCAAATCTCGATATCCATCCTTCGTAGACAGCTTGAGCAACAATATTGGCGGTGATCTCTTTGACCGGTATAGCTTCCATCCAGTTTGTATTGCGATCGATTATCGTCACGAGATAGCGGTAACCTTGCGAGATCGGCAGAGGTCCAACGATGTCTGTATGTATATGTTCAAATCTTCTTGCCGGTGAAAACTCGCCCAAGGGACTGACTACGTGTCTATGAATTTTCGCACGCTGACACCCAATGCAGGATTTGGCCCATGTTCCGACGTCCTTGTTTATCGACGGCCAAAAATATTTTGAAGTCATTATTCTTCTCGATGTGCGTATTCCTGGATGGCTTAATTCGTGTTGCGCTTTGAAAGCAGCGTAACGAAAAGCTTTCGGTAGATAAAGTCGATTTTTTTCCGTCGATGTTTCGCATGTGATAGGTTGAGTGACGCCTGCAAAAATTTTGTCGGCAAAGGTTAACTTTGGATGTTTTCTCAAATCTTGCAGGGTGACATCTTTTCTCTGTTCTTGTGATAATTTTTCGTAATCTATCCATGTGAGCAATTCTATTTCTTCTATACGTGACATGGCATCTGCAGCTTGGTTTCTCTCTCCATGTATGAATTTGATTTTTGTACAAAACTGGCTAATATAATGGAGTTGTCTCTCTCTTCTCGGTGTGTCACTGCTGCTCGGCGGTCTTGTTAAGGCGTTTACTAGCGGCTTGTGATCGGTGTAAATAGTTATTTCACTCCCCTCTATAAGTCGACGTAGGTGTTTGACAGCGGTGTACATAGCTAGTAATTCGCGATCGTACACGCTGTATCGCCGTTGCGTTTCGCTCATAGCCTTTGAGAAAAATGCGAGTGGTTTCCATGCATCTTTTTCTTTCTGTTGTAGCACTGCGCCCAAACTGCAGTCAGATGCGTCGGTCATCAATGATAACGGTGCACCGGGCATTGGATGCGATAATGTGGTGGCTTCGAGAATGCTTTGTCGGCATGTATCGAAAGCTGTTTCTGCTTCAATTGTCCATATTATCGGCGTCTTATCGTTTTTCTTGGCGTTATGCAAGTACTTGTTCAGTTCATATTGATGTTCAGCTTGATGAGGTAGGCAGTCACGATAGAAGTTGACCATGCCGAGAAATCTTCTGAGATCTTGCACAGTGTTTGGCTTCGGATAGTTAGAGATGGCGCGCGTGCGTTCATCGGTCGGTGTTATCCCCTCCACTGAGACTTGATAACCGAGGAATTCAATTTTGTTTCTTCCGAATTCACATTTCTCGATATTTAACGATACTCCATATTTACTTAGGCGTTCCAGGACTTGTTCTATGTGCTTTTTGTGGTCATCCGGAGTATTTGAAAATATTAATAAATCGTCGATGAATGAATATACGATGTCATCCAAGCCTCGCAGTACCTCGTGCATGAATCTTTGGAATGTTTGGCTTGAGTTTCGTAGACCAAACGTCATGCAATTAAATTCGAAGAGTCCAAACGGTGTAATTATGGCTGTCTTTGCTTTATCTTCATCTTTGATTGGGATCCAATAGTATGCCATTTTCAAGTCCAATTTCGTAAATATTTTCTTATTGTGCAATCTGTATGTGAAGTCTTGAATTCTTGGTATGGGATAACGGTCGGGTACAGTCACGGCGTTAAGTCTTCTGTAGTCTCCACAAACACGAAGTGAGCCATTTTTCTTAGTGACGACGTGCAATGGACTTGCCCATGGACTTTTGGACGGTTGGCAAATACCCATCTCCATCATTTTCTCGAACTCCATCTTGGCTGCTTTGTACTTGTCGGGTGGTAGGGGTCGAGGCCGGGCGAAGAGTGGGGGGCCGGTGGTTTCGATGTGATGTGTAACGCTATGTTTTGTTGGTTCTCTCAATGACATCGGGCGTAGTACATCGGGATATTTTTTTAAGATATCTTGATATATGTGATTTTTGTCTATGATGTATACTGACGGCTGATCACTTGTTGTTTCTATGACTTCTATCTTCAAATCGGTGACGCTGTCTATGAGTTTCTTTTGATGTAGATCGACGAGTAACTTGTGATTTCGTAAAAAATCTGCCCCCAGTATAGATGTCTGTACGTCGGCAACGATGAAAGTCCATCTGTATGTGCGACGAAGTCCTATGTTGAGATCTATAGTTTTCTCTCCGTAGGTTCGTATCGGCGTATTGTTCGCTGCGTACAGTTTGTAGGTGTTGCTCGGAGTTTGTTTTCTGTTTCTTGCTGCTAATACAGATATGTCTGCGCCGGTGTCAACGAGAAAACGCTCCTTTGTGTTCAGCTCCCTGATGCAGAGGCGGTTACTCCCTTTAATAACACCAACGCCCGCCACCGTCGATGTTGCTTCTAGTTTTCCGACCGTCGTCGAGCGCAGGGTGACTGGCATTTTCTGGCCCTATCACCGAAACGATAGTGGTAGGAGCACTCCCATTCTGGGTCACCTGGTTTTCTTCCATTTCTCGACTTCGATCTTGTTGACGATTTGTTTCGACGGGGGTTTCTAAAGGGCTGACGACCACGAAATCTGGATCGATCTTCCTTGAGAGCGGCAATCTCGAGTGTAAGCTTTTCTATTTGTTTGCTTAATACTTGAAATTGCAAATTGTTTTGTGCTCCGCTGCTGCTTCCAGGGGTTGCATCCTGTCGAATTTCTGCTACGGTTTGTTCTGTGTGCTCCATCATTTTGTCTGCCATCGTGGCCATGGTGTCGAGCGAGGATTCTGTGCTGACAGACAGCACGGCTCGTACTTGTGACGGTAAATGTCCCATCCACAGAACTTTCAGGGCATCATCAGCGACTTTTGTTCCGGATAAATCTCGCATAACACGAAGAAGTTGTGAAGGCTTCTGTTCTCCCAGTTCTAATCCTCCTAACAGCTTTTGAAATTGTTTGGACTCTGATTCCTCGTACACCGACAACAATCTCTTCTTCAGAGCCTGATATTTTCCAGCAGATGGGGGATTGCAGATGATATCGCTCACTTGCTCGATGTCTGTTCTTTCTAATACGGCGATAACGAGATTATATTTCTGATCTTCACTGGTCTTGTATGATGATACCACGGCCTCAAATTGTGCAAACCACAGTTTCGGTTGTGCTCGCCAAAATGATGGTATTCTTGACTGAAGAGAAATGGTGGAGACTTCCCTTGCAACTGCTTCCGGAGAGGCGGACGCGTCAGTATATTCTTCCTTTCTTTCCATTTTCTTGAATATTTTTCTTTTTTTTTTGAATCGGGGTCACCAATTGTTGTGTGCTTGGACTACTCAAAATGAAATACCAGTAGAAAGATGTGTAATGAGAATGATTTATTTCATCGTGTAGTCTTCCCAAACTCCTTGTGTAGGAATTGGAGCGAATGGTCAGGGTCTTTTTACCCTCTTCATTGGCTTCTTCGCTGCCTACGGCTGTAGGCAGGTCAATGGAGCGGCCGTGGCGGCCTGGATCCTCTTCTTCTTCTGTCTTCTGGGAGTTCCCATCGGCGGCGGCGTCATCACTGGGCGACGACGTCTGCCGCAAGGCAGCGAGGTGAGGGCTTCACGCGACGGTCCGGAGGGCGGGCGTGGAGTGGCGCGATGCCGCGCAGGTGTTCATGTGCTGATGCGTCCGCCCTCTCGAACATCTTCGTGGCCAGCCTGGCCACAAAGTCGTCAAGGCCCTCCCACTTCAGGTCCCTGAGGATCGTCGAGTTCCTCACGTACCGCGGGGCACCGACGACTGCTCTGAGACTGAGGTTCTCTTGCGCTCTGAGTCTTCTTCTGTTGGTCTCAGAGCAGTAGGCGTACCACGCCGGGGCCGCGTACGTGAGGCGGGATCTGATGTAAGCTCGGTAGACCCCGAGCTTCGTCCTCAGGGGGAGGCTGGAGGAGAGGACTCCGTGGAGCTTCCCTCTCGCTGCCTTGGTGTTCGCGACGACGTCTCCCACGTGCTTCTTGAACGTGAGACGCCGGTCAATGGTAACTCCCAGGTATTTGACGTGTGGCCGCCACGGCACCGGTTCGCCGAGCAGTCGCAGTGGAGGCGGGTGGGGTCTTGTCCCCGTCATGATTGCTTGGGTCTTGCCGACGTTCACCGAGAGCCTCCATTTGGAGAGCCAGCCCGGCAGAGCCTCGAGTGTGGGCTGCAGCCTCTTGGCGGCGTACAGCGGGCGCATGGACGACGCGTAGTACGCCGCATCGTCAGCGTACAGCGCTAGCTCCACCTGGCCGACGGCAGGGATGTCGTCGGTGAACGCGGCGTAGCAGGCCGGGGACAGACAGCTTCCTTGTGGAACCCCCGCGCGCACAGGGCGCACGGAGGAGACGGCGTCTTCCACTGCGACATGGACTCGGCGATCCGTGAGGAAGGAGGCCAAGACCCTGACCATTCTTGGTGGCACTTGGGCCTCCGACAGCTTGTACAGCAGCCCCTCGTGCCATACCCTGTCGAAGGCCATTTCCATATCCAGGAATACGGCAGCCACGTATTCCTTTTTATTATGGCTCTCGGACATCTTGTGGAGCAGTCTTGCGACCTGGAGCGTCGTGGAATGTTCGGGCCGAAACCCGAATTGTTCCTGTCGTGGCTCGACGTAAGGGAGCAGTCGCCGGAGGAACAGGCGCTCGAAGAGCTGCGAGAACTTGCTCAGCAGCGCGATCGGCCGGAATCCGTTGGGTCTTCGGTGATCTTTTCCCGGCTTGGGCAGCATAATCGTTTTGGCGTTCTTCCATGTAGAAGGAAAGTGACCCGAGCGCAGTATGCCATTGAAGAGGCGCGTGGTCGCCGCGATAGCTCGCGGCGGGAGATGGCGCAGCGCCTCATTGGTGATTTGGTCTGCGCCCGGGGCTTTCCTTGGCTTCAGTTTCGGCAGCATTCGCTGCACCTCGCCGGGAGAGAAGACCACCGGGTCTTCCGTCGGTTCGAGCGGCTGTGTGAGAAGTTCCCGCACTCGATCGGTGACCCTCCGGTTGTGCTCCTGGTCGGTCACGGGGTTCGGCGTGAACTGGCGCTCCAGGTGGTCCACAAGGATGTCCGCGCGGTCTTTCGCACGAAATCGTGGGAGGCCGTCAGGGCCCAACAGTGGCCTGGTTGGTTGGGGCTCTCGCGAGAGCTGACGGCATAGGCGATGGAGAGAGGGGATACCATCGCCCACAGTCTGCAGGTGATTCTCCCACGATTTGGCTGCGTGCTCGTTCAGGGCGTCTTTGACGTCTTCCACCAGGCGATTGAGACGTGATTTTAGGAGGGGGCATCTCGTCCGCATCCATTGTCTTCGGACTGCGCGCTTCTCCTCCACCAGGTTCTTGAGAGCCGGCGGCAGCGGATCGGGTTTCGCGCCGGCTGCGAGTTCTCTGGTGTTGGAGATAAGGGCTTCCTGGATGCGGCTGGTCATGTCGGAGGCTGCCTCCTCTACGTCTTCGGCCGTTGCAATCGGCCTGGTGGGAAAGTCTGCTTGGAGGGCGTCCTGGAATGCCTCCCAATTTGTCTTGCGGCGGCATGTGGTCAGCGAGACCCTGACCGGGGCACTGTCAACTAGGACGAGGACAGGCCGGTGGTCTGACGGCAGATCGGGGAGCACCGTCTGTTGTGGCGGTGCTGGGAGTCCTTTGTAGACCAGCACGTCGAGGACATCGCAGCCGCCCTGAGTGTCGTAATGGGTGGGCTCTTCTGGACCTGCGATGTCGTAACGGTGGTCTATGGCGTCCTGCAGGAGACGTCGTCCTTCTGCGGTGTCCCTGGAGGAGTTCCAGTATGTGTGCTTGGTGTTGAGGTCACCGGCCACGATGGTTGGAGACTCCGACCTCAGCAGCTTCCTAAGCTCCGCCGGGTTGACCTTGGAGTTGGGCGGGGCGTAGGTGGCAAATAGTCGGAGCTCTAGGCCGGCGACGCAGACCAGCACTCCTAGCGCGTAGAGGGACTGGAACTCCTCGACGGGGATGAGCTGGTGGACGACGCTCCTTTTCACCAGCACCGCCAGTCCCCGATAAGCGGCTCCAGTGGTGGGTGTCGTCTCGTCCTTTCTGTAGGTGAAGTACCCCGGTACAGAGAAGTGGTCGCTCCTGCTGAGATGGGTCTCGCTGACCAGCATGACGTCGACTTTTTGCTCGCGAAGGAAGTGGGCCACCAGTCTTTTCTTCCTCGCGAGCGTTGAGGCATTCCAGTGAACGATCCTTAGAGGGGCACTAAATTTGAGGCCGTGCTTGCAACCCTCTAAGGATCTCCGCCATCTGCTGCATTTGCTGGCCCAGGAGGAGCAGCATGGCGTTGGTGTCCGGGATGTTTGGGCCGGGCGCTGGAGCTGGTGCGGGCTGCACCCGTTCTGGGCCGTCAATTGGTGGAGGTCGTGCGGGGGCTTCGGGCTTCCCCGGTGGTTGCGAATCCGTGCCCGACTTCTTCGAGCCTCTCTTCTTCTTCTTTTTCTTCCCGCCAGGGAGGGCGGCTCCTCTCTCGGCGGGCGGGTTCGCGGGAGCCATCAAAGTGGCGGGCGCCGACTCCTCCACCATCGGCGCTGGCATCACCGCTGGCGTCGTGCGGGCGATTGTACCGGCCCGCTTGTTTCGCGCCTCCTTCCTGAACACCGGGCACGCGGCGTTGTTGGCGGGGTGTGGGCCCCCGCAGTTGGCGCAGGTGGCCGGCACTTCCAGGGGGCGCGGGCAGTCGCTGGCGGCGTGCGGCTCCCCGCAGCGCACGCACGCTTGAGGGCGGTGGCAGTTATGGGAGCTGTGCCGGAACAACTGGCAGCGGTGGCATTGCGAGGGGCCCTTCTTTCCCCTCCACGCCTCGATCCTGACGCCCGGCATCAGGAGGAGCTCGTCTATTTGGTAGACCTCCTGAAAACCCGAGGTCTTCTTCAGGAGCCCGTAGAAAATACACCCGGGGCGCCCTCCCCGGGCTCGGATGTTCTTTACATATTCCACTTCGAAGCCCTTCTCCGTGAGGGCTTCTTTTACGGCTTCTTCGGGGGTCTCCAGGGGGAGGCCTCTTATTGCCACCTTGAGGCTCCTCTCCGCCGGCAAGGAGTAGGAGAACCATGAGATGCGGGTGTCTTTTTTCGCCACGTCATCTAGGTACCTCTGGATGGTACGATACTCGGAGTCGTCCCTCGGCGAGAATCTAACGCCAGCGCCGAAGGGGCGGGCTGAGGGCGGGTGTCCCAGTTTTGCGGTGAGCTCCCTGAAGTGCACCATCCAGTCAGGGAGCTTCTCCACTACGATGGGCGGGTATTTTGTCCGTGGGGCCTGCGAGGGGGGCGCGGTTGAGCTGGCGCCGCTGTTCTTAGGCGGGGCGGCAGCGGGTGTTAGAGCGGTGGTGCTGGGTGTGGCAGTGGCGGCGGACGTACTGGGCGCGCTTGCACTAGCAGCAGCGTAGGTGCGTCCCCACGCGGAGGGAGCCGCAGGCGGCGCAGCGCGCAGAGCGGCCGGCGGCGCGGTGAGCGGAGCGGTCGGCGGTGCGGTGCGCGCGGCGGTCAGCTGCGCGGCACGCGGCGCGGTGAGCGGAGCGGCGAGCGGCGCGGTGAGCGGAGCGGCGAGCGGCGCGGTGAGCGGCGCCGCGAGCGGCGCGGTGGGCGGCATGGTCGGCGGTGCGGCGCGCGTGGCGGCCTGCAGTGCGGTGAGCGGCGCGGACGGCGGCGCGGTCAGCGGAGCGGCGAGCGGCGCGGTGTGCGGCGCCGTGAGCGGCGCAGTGGGCGGCATGGTCGGCGGTGCGGCGCGCGTGGCGGCCTGCCGTGCGGTGAGCGGCGCGGACGTCGGCGCGGTCAGCGGTGCGGCGAGCGGCGTGGTGTGCGGCGCCGAGAGCGGCGCGGTGGGCGGCATGGTCGGCGGTGCGGCGCGTTTGGCGGCCTGCAATGCGGTGAGCGGCGCGGGCGGCGGCGCGGACGACGGCGCGGCGCGCGGGGCGGCCGGCGGCGCGGCGAACGGCGCGGCGTGCGGCGCGTTGAGCGGAGCGGCCGGCGGCGCGGTATGCGGCGCGGAGGCGGCCAGTTGCGGCGGAGCCCACGCGGGAGCTGCCAGCAACGGCGCGGGGGCGGGGGAGCGGTTCAATCGCGGATCGCGACTTCGCTGAGGCAGCGGTATACCCGAGCGGGGGGGGGCGACCGGCGGTGTTGAGTCGCCCGCAGACGACCGCGGGGGTGCTTCGCGGGGGCTCGACGGCACGAGTGCCGGAGCCCGTCGATCCTCTGTTGTCGCATCCGAGGGGTGCGAGGGGTGCGGGGGGCTTGGGGTCCAGGAGTGTGCCCTCTTCCTGGGACGCTTCGCGTTGGGCGTCTCGTTTTCGGGTCCTTCCTCCCGTTGCCGTTGGCGCGGCGCTCGAAGTGAGGGGAGGGGGGCGGGTGTGGGGGGCATGGCCAGTCCCGCCGACACCCGTCCCGCACTGGCTTGCTGAAGGATACCGACGTCTATATCGTCGGGACGGCTTCCTGCTTCCTCGGCGTCCCGCAGTCGGAAGAAGAGCGCCATCCAGCTTTGGGCCGCCGCGCTAAGGAGGCCGCATTGAATTATGCTGTGGAGCGTGATATAATCACGCTCCACACCTGCCTTAGGCGACAGCTCGTCGCCGCGGGGGCGCCGCCTCATCCCGAGCATGCTTTCCGCCCAGAACGCAAGGGCGTGGTCATCTGTTTTCTCCTCGTCCGGAGTCCGGTAGCTCTCTTCAGGCGAGCCGGGGCGACTAGTTGCTTCCTCGATGGTAGCGGCGGGGTGAGGTGAGGGGCGGCGGGAGCGCGCACCCTCCTCAGTCAATTTTTGGGGCTCCATTTCGGAGCCCAAAGACGCGCGGGCGGGGAGTTGCCGTGCGCAGCCCGTCGGGCCGCGGGGCGAGCAGCCCCCCTCCCCCCTTCCCCGGTGAGACCCGCTGGTGGGAGGCCGGGTAGTGGGGGAACGGGAAAACTCGCCTTCGCGGTCCGGGATTCTCTTAATTTGCGCGCGACTATCCCCGCCTACGCCTTTATGCTGGCGCAGGGGACTTGTCATCCGTACTTTAAAACAAAGTAGGATGACACAGCACTAAATCGCAAATTTCACAGTAGCGGGCTCGTACGCAGTTGATGTGTTCACTCGACGGCAGCTGGCACGATCCATGATTTATTTTACAAAATTTACATGAATTTATACAATATTAATTAATTTCACACCTAATACGCGTCACAGTGTAACTCGCGCGGTGGTGGGGGGCACGCAGCACAAAGCGCGGCGTCGCGACGCGTAGTAATCTCTGTGGTACTTGTATGTGAACTCCACAGCATATAAATGAATTTTTCAATTAAATAAGGCTAGGTTGTGTAGCTAGAAGGGGTCTTCATAAATGAGGCGACTTTTTATTTGGTATGCCCTAACTTGTGTTGTTTCTTCTATCTTACATTTTTTTTAGCCAATCATTATCTGTGACCTATTAAATAGCTCTTATTCTAATAGTTAACTTAGTCATGCTAACTTATGAATACCAAAATAAGTGTCCTTTTTACTAAGCGTTAGTTTGTTATTCTGTTAGGTAATCACTATAAATGGTTGTTGTGTAGCACAATACACAACATGACGTCTATATTAGCGTCTCTTTACAAAATGGAAAACATAACATACAGAAAAACAAAAGAGGTAACTATCAGTCGCCGCATGTATCCAAAAAATTTTTGTGAAAAAAATATGTGTGTATTGCAGTGCCTAGTGAAATTACTAGTTCACGTTTAAAAATTGTTGAGGTTTCCATTTATTTAACAGATTTGCGAAAAAGCAATTGTTCAAGCCCCATACACATCACTCTACTTATTTATTAAGGCATAAATCCAAAAAAGCCGTGACCCCGACGGCGTTTATATTAAATCGTTATTATCCAGACCACGAACCCAGACGCCAGAAAATTAACGGTTTGTTTAACAATCTGTAGCTCCATTTACATGCTTGTCACGACCAGCGCTTTATTTTTCTCCATCGGCATGTTGATTAAGATTTAATTCATCATTTATAGCAGCTAAATTTAATTCGCAGACTTCAACCATTAATTGATGGAATGCATTACTCGATCATTAATTATAGATTCATGAATTTGCAATGCCAACATCGACGACGTCACACAGACTAAATTCCATGAAATGTTGATGATAACCTACATGATATTTCGTTTGAAGAAATTATTGGTGTTGTGTAAGCTACAATTTGATTTAAATTGTAATAATTTTTTTATATCATACTTGATTTATTTATGTTCTTACGACCTAATTTTGTTCTTCACACTTATTTCACTTCGTGAATACCAAGTAGGTAGGTACTGTCGTTGTTTCTGGAGCAAAATAATATATTTTCATCGCAAGTATGTAGAGCATCTTCTTTCAGTATAAAAGATAATTTCTGTCATGGCATCGAGACAGCAAAAAGCGTGAAAATGACCCCAACCTTCAATATTCTGCATGAGTCATTCTCACTATATACTACGTCTTTAGATGTGCAGACATGGACAGTTAAATTTTGCCCTTGTCATGCCTTAAACGGAGAGCCTGTTGATTTTCCTCCTTGTGTCGCGTTACAATTTATTTATATACCTGTACTAAATTATTACTCGTATTAATTATTACTCTATTGTAATTTTCCTTAATCGTGAATCTTTTTGACGTAGTTTTTATCATCGTGTTAAGTTTTGGCTAGCTTTTAAATACATATATACACAAACATATAGTCATTTTTATATGTCCCTTGCGGGGTAGGCAGAGCCAACAGTCTTTGAAAGACTGAAAGGACACAATCAGCTGTATTGGAATTGTGATTCAAAATGTGTGACAGATTACTTGCCCATCGCCTACAAGTGGGATTTCAAGTTTATAAGCTTTTAATTATAATCAACCCTCTTTATGTATAGTTAGGTGATGCAAGTCTGAAAAATCTTCATAAGAGCAAAAAAAGAAAGGAGGAATATTTGTGCCTTTAACATTTGTATCATTAAGCAAACGCCTCACACGTTGAACTATGAAAGCAAATAGAAACAAACTGTTCGAGAAACTCGGAACTAATGATGCTAGTTAGCAACTCCAAGCCTCTCGAAAATGACGCAACTTCAAGCCTTACCGAGCCGCCTGAACCTTCTAACCGCTGCAATAACCCTCAGCATGCCACCAGTCCACGAGACCACACTAGGTACTGACAGATAATATCCAATCACAAGAACAAGAAAGAATCCCAAGTTTATTAGCCTTGTCTAAGTCGCCTTTTACGACATCCATGGGAAGATATGGAGCAGTTCTGTTCTGAAGTGCAGGGCACACTTTAAAATAAAATTTATGAAAATAATAGACTACTTAAATAACTTTTTTTAATAAGTATTTAATACTTTACTAAATGGAAGTGTGTAATTTCACATTATTATATTACCATCAAAGATGTACTTCATAATTTAAAAGTTTGATATGTAATAGTAAAATGCCCATTCATTTTAAGCAGAAATTTGTATAGATCTTGGCTTTCAGCCAACTTCGCGTCATCAGCATCGCTAGCTGTTTTCATTGATTCATTCCTCAAGAGTTCACGATATACACGGGAAATTAATTTTAATCTTTTAGCTGAGAAAGTGTCCACTCATGCTGTTCTTTTTAACAATATTGTCTTATAACAAGTGAGTTCATTATAAAGCGAACCCCATCTTACACACATTTTTTTTTCTTTGACGCATTTCTATTTGGCTGTTGCCCCACACCTATCCCACAAGAAAGCGGTTGTTGTGCTTGAAACTTTTTATTTACTCTCATAATATTCAAAGGAGCCAAGTTGCCAACTGTTCTCTTTTCCACCTCCTCTTGACGTTAGTTACTCCTGGTAACGTCTTCATCTTCTCGGAGAGAAGTTCGGAGTGCACCTTTTGTCCATACTCTTCGATCATAATTACAAAACTTGCAAGTTGAATTGACACGTCGTCAACTATTCTATTCTGGTGTTTTTCAATCAGCAGATTTAGACCCTGATCGGTCTAAATCTAATGATTTGTAATGCAATTATTAGTTTGACTGGAGCAGGGTTTAATTTTACCACAGAAATCGGAATAATTGCGATACGTCATAGTTTTAGCTTTCTTTTCTATATTATGACTTCCACCGGACTTTGGGTGCTTTTAGCTGTCATAAGTCTGAATTATTACAAGTAGTAACATGTCATTTGACCTGGCCTATTGATGCAAAGTTTAATATTTTAGTATCTACTTAAGTCATAGAATATTGTACGTATGAACAATTTACAACTGGGTAAGTACTCTATTATTTGCAAAGTAGACTAGTAAATTGAAAGACACTCGCCCCTTTGAAATTCTTTCTGATAACTACTTATGTTCAAGGATTACCAGTCACACGTTTATAATTTGCCTCTAAAGTTATAAAAATATGTGTCTGGATCGCCTACTCTCAAATTAGATCTTCATAAATATTCCTTTGGGTTTGATAAAGCATATCTTAAAAACTAAACTTACAATGCGTAATATTTTTCCTTCGCTGACGAATGTTAGACAGATGGTAAAATGTGGGTACTTTTTTCATCACGTAGTAATATATGACTTCCATTTCCATTAAAATTCAAGCGTTCATGGATAGAATACGTTATATTCTATGTTATTCGAAACGCTTTTATGTTTTTAATAAAAGTGGAGCTGAGGCATAAGGATAATCGACTAATAATTATTTGATCACGATTTGAAACAACTCGAGAAACACGTACAGTGCACACCCACGTACGACCGAGTGGATTATAATAACTCTATTCCCTTCTACTTTGGAAATTAGTTTAACGCGTTTGACGGAAATACAACTTCAAGTCCATTCACCACCTCTCTACCTGTGGAGCATCTGCACTCTCAGATAAGCGGCATTGGCGGATGTTTTTAGGAAATTACGGCCCTCAGTATTGGAGAAAAGATAGATAGATAGATAAAACTCTTTATTGCATCATAAGAGTAAAGCATAAAAATAGCACAAAACAAAATGAGATCGTACAAAGGCGGACTTGCAATCTCTTCCAGTAAACCTTTGGGTGTAAAATCTATACTAATATTATAAAGCTGAAGAGTTTGTTTGTTTGAACGCGTTAATCTCAATAACTAATGGTTCGAATTGAAAAATTATTTTTGCGTTATATAAACCATTTATCGAGGAAGGTTTTAGGCTATATAACATCAAGCTGCAACATAAGGAATGTATATGAATAAAAAAAAAATAATGGAAAATTTATTCATCCTTGAGGACTTCAATGACGCCCAAAATAACTATTCCACGCGGATTAAGTCGCGGGCATAGCTAGTGAAAAATAAGAGCTTAGGAATACATAAGACTAATTTCCATTTGTCTGTTTCAGCCGTGTGGTTCCCGGCACCAATACAAAAAAGAATAGGACCAATCCATCTCTTTCCCATGGATGTCGTAAAAGGCGACTAAGGGATAGGCTTACAAACTTGAGATTCTTTTTTAGGCGTTGGACTAGCAACCTGTCACTATTTGAATCTCAATTCTATCATAAAGCCAAATAGCTGAACGTGGCCATTCAGTCTTTTCAAGACTGTTGGCTCTGTCTACCCCGCAAGGGATATGGGCGTGACCATATGATTTAGATTTAAGAGATCTATATTTGTACATTGGCGTCCGATGAAAATGCTGCAGTGTAGTTTGTTCCGCCGCTTCTTCTACACATGCGCTTTGGAAGCGGTAGTAGTTATAAATAGATTTAAGTGATGTGACGTCAATAAGTGATACCTTGTATCCAATTTTGAAAATAAATCTATTCTATTCTATTCTATGTCTGTTTCAGATGAGGACGAGGCGACGACCTCCGGCGTGACCGACGGCGCGGCCGGCGAGCAGCAGAGCCGGGTTATCTTCGTCAATGGACCACAGCCCATCAAGTTCGTCCACAACCGAATCTCAACGGCCAAGTATAGGTGAGCATTGTCTGAGCCAGTGATTTTGTTCTCCCCGGCTTTAGTAAGTCTCCTCACCTCTCTGGGGAGTCTGACGTGTGCCGTTTGACCAAAATCTTGGTGAAGTTTTTACACGAAGCGACTCCCGTCTGACCTCCGCAACTTTTGTAGCGAAAATTAACCTATATAATAAATCATCAGCCTAGGTTTCTTCGAGATGTTTTATCTCGCCTTTGAGCTATCTAACATTCATAACTCACGCCGTGCCGTGTGGTTGCCGGCACTAATATACAAAGAATAGGCCACTCCGTCTCTTTCCAATGGATGGCGTAAAAGGCGACTAAGGGATAGGTTTACAAACTTCCTTTTTTAGGCGATGGGCTAGCAACCTGTCACTATTTGAATCTCAATTCTATCATTAACACAAATAGCTGAAAGTGGTCTAGTCTTTTCAAGACTGTTGGCTCTGTCTACCCCGCAAGGGATATAGACGTGACCATATGTAGATACATATGTATGTTTGTGTGTAATGTTTGTTCAATTAAGAGTTATTCACATAATAATGTTGTGAATGTAATACTCCACAATGACATTAGTTTGATTTGTAAATATACATTTCTTTATTACATAGAGATAGTTTATATGACAATAATTTATTAGAAATACATATATCTGTCTCGTGGAGAAGAACAAGGTCGACCTTGTAACCTCGACTCGATACAATCAATAGATAATTTCTTCATTAGCAATTAGTGGTCAGCTAGCTACGAGTATCTATCATGTTTTATCAAATTACTGCCGTATTTGGTTATTGGGTATTAATATTTGGGTGCCGTGTGGTTCCCGGCACCAATGCAAAAAATAATAGGACCACTCGCATCTTTTCCCCTTGAATGTCGTAAAAGGTGACTAAGGGATAGGCTTAAAAACTTGGAATTATTTTCAACCTGTCACTACTTTAATCTCAATTCTATCATAAAGCCAAACAGCTGAACGTTGCTTATCAGTCTCTGACTCAGACTGTTGGCTATATGTATGTATGTATGGGTGTTAATAAAACCAAAATATAACATAAGCTAGTTACTTAAAACACCACCGCGTTAGTCGCATTTATAAGTTCTTTGGACATTGGACATTTTAAAGACAGAATTATAAACCTATATCATTGTTGAGGTAGTAATTTCATTTCATAATTCAACTGAATTAACGACTATTCTTATGCTAGTCTATTATTAGGTCAATGTTCTTATGTGATTTAGTTAGTATACACATACAAATATAAAGTGTTTATCCCTTTCGGGACAGTTTTAGTTGTCCTATAAAAAAATTTTGAATTTGAATGGAGTCAAAAAAGTCACGGATAGACTTAAAGGGTTATAAATATTTATATTTATTTATCAATCTATGGTCGTGATGGAAAAGCAAATGTTCTCGAACATTTTTCTCAATACTACCGTATTTGGCTATTAGTTGATGTAAAGGAAATGTACACTTGTGTAGGCAGCCTCGGCGCAGGCGCAGGTTTAATCATGCCAATTGCGCGTATCATCTGTAGCTAATTAGTCTCGCACGAGCAACACTTGCACTATTTTAAATTTAACAAACGTTTATTTTTTTTGTGTTGTTTGAGTATTTTATTTAATAATACTGAAAATCAAAATACTACATATAATAAAACGGTAAAAATATTTTGTCTGTACATTTAGTATTTTGACTGAAACGGATAGACAATTTTTTTTTTTACATTTTTGTCTGTCTGTATCTGACTGTATGATCAAGATTCAACTCGAAATTTACGCGGACGAAAACGCGGGCAACAGCTAGTACTATAATATGTTTGGTGTATTATTGACATTCAAACATTATTGTTGTCTGTTAATTTATTTGACCTGTTAATATATCAACAGTATCTACATATGTTATATTTTAATTATTTTTTATTGAGCGTGTACTTAGTTATACACTTCTTCTCATTGCTCGCGTCTTCGTCCGCGTGAATCGAAGAATTCCATGCATTTCAAATCAGATACTCTTAGTTCACCCATCAGATATGGAACCTCAATGCCCAAATTCAAATCTTTAGACTCAGCGGTTTAGTTTGTGCCTTGATGTCAGGCAATTAGTGTTCTCTTTTGTAAACAATTTTTTTTTATACGGATCCAGTTACACAGATAATATAGTACTTATATTTAATATTCTTCCGTTTGAGGATTGGTGAAAAGTTTTATTTAAAATTTGCGAAGTCACGCTCTACAAATAAGATTTTATGTATAGCTATAAATGCCTGTTGTTCACCCGAGATTATACGATCTCGCGCGTTATTTTGGCAAATCGCCATAATTCTGATGTCGCATAGAGTTGCTAAAGTATCGATAGTTAGTCAAAAATATGAACATACAAATAACGAAATAGACCTGACTGATATTACTAATAATACCAGTGATCTTATAGCTTTCACTCACTTGAGTTTCACTCGATGAGCAAAAAGTGACTAAAAATAGAGTGCGAAGAAATTTTACAAGGGGTTTTTCTCACAATTTACAAAAAAAAAATTCTATGCATACATACATATGATCACGTCTATATCCCTAGCAGGGTAGACAGAGCCACCAGTCTTGAAAAGACTGAAAGGCCACGCTCAACTGTTTGGCTTAGTGATAAAATTGAGATTCAAATAGTGACAGGTTGCTAGCCCATCGCCTAAAAGAGGAATCCCAAGTTTATAAGCCTATCCCTTAGTCGCCTTTTATGACATCCGTGGGAAAGGGATGGAGTGGTCCTATTCTTTTTTGTAATGGTGACGGGAACCACACGAAAAGATATGCTATTCCACTCAATACAAGAATTTAGCTTATTGTGTAATCCTAGGGATAAACTGTTCAGCCCAGTCTACCGTTTGTCGCCGATACTAACACCCTGTAGACGCGTTGTGTTTACGCTCCAATATGTTATGTAAACAATTACACACGCAAACTCTTTTATGTATTCCGTAGCTATAACGACGGATTATACACAATTTTTATAATGGATCACGGCCTCTTATTTCGAGTGACTTTATACACTTCGAAACGGTTTAACCTTCATTTACAGATTTAGTAGCTTAGCAATTCTCAGTTTTTTTATAAAGAGTCTAAAAGAGTCTAGAGAGTCTAGAAGAATTAAAAATTACGCTCCCTTGGTAAATAGGCATCAATAATTAAAGAAAGGGAGCACTCATTCTCTTTCCCATGGATGTCGTAACAGACGACTAAAGGATAGGCTTATAAACTTGGGATTTGTCTTTTAGGCGATCGGCTAACAATCTGTCACTTTTGACTCTCAATTCTATCAAGCCAAATAGCTGAACGAACGTGGCCTATAAGTTTTTCGGACTGACTGTCGGCTCTGTTTACCCCGCAAGGGATATAGACGTGACTATATGTATGTTCTTACACTCTTTTGGGTCTCATTTTATTATTTCCTAAAATCGCACCTCTTTGCCAAAATTCCTGTCATTTTCTCTTTAAAGAGAAACTAGAAATCCTTTATAACCATGATTCAGGAGTGATAAGTCAAATACTCCATATTAAGGAGAAGTACCAGGTCAATATCGAGAACAAAAATTAACGTACTCTATTTTTTTTTACAGTGTCCCCTCATTCATCCCTCTGTTCCTGTTCGAGCAGTTCCGCCGCTACTCCAACTGCTTCTTCCTTCTCATCGCGCTGCTGCAGCAGATCCCTGACGTGTCCCCCACCGGGAGGTGGACCACCCTCACGCCGCTCATACTGATCCTCAGCGTCAGCGCCATCAAGGAGATTGTTGAGGACTTCGTGAGTATCTATTGGCAAATATTATATTTTGTATAAGTGAGAATTAGCTGCAGAAGCTGCTAGCTGCTGAAGAAAATGCTGCAGTGCAGTTTGTTACCGCTTCTTCTGCACTAACGCCTTGGAAGCGGCACACTTAGTTTCAAGTAATTTAATTGACGCCAACCAATGTTGTGAAACCAAACGTTTTGACAATTATTAAACGAAATGAAGTATCCTATAATAATGAATAAAAATTTTGAATTTGAATTTGAGCTGTATTGCAACTACTTGAGTTATTTTTTCCACAGCATTCGGCTCGAAGGACCAAAAAGATGTACATAATGTTAAAATATGTGATCTGAATGCTGATGAGATAAAAAATGGATGGATATTTGAATGCCACTGAGTACATCTCGTATCTCATCGATGATGTTCAAAGATGAACCGGGAACCTGAATTATTTGATGGATTAAGGGTACGGGAAAGAGGCGTGATTTTATGTATGTATGTATGTATGTATTAAGGGTACGAATATGAAAAATTGTACTGTTTTCAATTCATATTTTCTTTATCTTTCTACCACAGAAACGCCACCGAGCCGATGACGAGACGAACCGTCGGAAAGTGGAAGTGCTTCGGGACGGTCGCTGGCAAACGGTACGGTGGGAGAGGTTGCAAGTTGGCGACGTGTGTAAGGTGCTCAACAACCAGTTCTTCCCCGCTGATCTCCTGCTATTGGCCTCTAGGTAAGGTTTGATAGATAAATCTCTACCATTTCTAAGCCGTTGGTTCCGACTGTCATGAAAAGATATATACATATAATCATGTCTGTATCTCTTGCGGGGTAGAGAGAGAGCCAACAGTCTTGAAAATACTAGCCACATTCAGCTGTTTGGCTCAATGATAGAATTGAGATTCAAATAGTAAAGAAGAATCCCAAATTTGTATAAGCCTATCCCTTAGTCGCCTCTATAACATCCATGGAAACGAGATGGAGTGTCCTATTCTTTTTTTTATTTGTGCCAGGAACCACATGGCACCATATGGCTGTGTGAAAGCCTTGTCAGATGCTATATTATTTAAAATTCAAAAGTCAATATACTTCATAAATTTGTTTTTAATTAATGTTCACAGTGAACCCCGCGGCATATCCTTCATCGAGACCTCAAACTTGGACGGGGAGACGAACCTGAAGATCCGCCAGGCGCACCCCGAGACCGCGCGCCTGGACTCGTGCACCGACCTCGCCGACTTCCGCGCCACCGTCACCTGCGAGCCTCCCAACAGGCATCTGTACGAGTTCAACGGGATGCTGAAGGAGTCTAATGCCAAGTAAGTGTTATTTGTCCGTTGAAAATGGTATTTTGTACAGTTGTCTGGTGTGAGAAACTATGAGAAACATGACCCCTGTTCGATACGTAAATTAAAATCGTATGCTGGGTTAATTTTCAGGCTATCATCATTTGACAAATGTTAATTTTTTTTTCAAAAATATTCTTAGTTAATTCTAGATCTCGTTATTTTAATTTGGGTTTACATATGGACATGTATTAATAAATATGCAGCGCAAAAGTTTAAAAGTATCAATTAGTGGTTGTCCAGTGTGAAATTAATGATTTTGTTAACTGGTGGCGACGGATGGGTAATAAAAAATTGAAACGTTAACCGTACTCCATACCAAAGACATAATACTTTTTTACCTTATGCCATATAAACCTGACCCAATTGAATCACGGTTTCATATTCAGTTCCCTAGCCATTTCTCACCATTGAACGGATGTAAAACATACTCGTCAATAGTTGTTCGGACTCAGACAAAAGTTATTATTCCATGACTGCAGTCGGTTATAACTTCTAAGATAATAGTCTGATATTTTTCCATTAATTTAATAAAATTCTAGTCCAGACGACAACAAAAGACCAATGCGCCAACCGAGCACTTCGTCCCAAGCGAGCGTAAAGTCCACACGCTCGCAAGCGAGCATTAAGTCCGCTCGCTCGCTCGCCTCTGTCGGGTCGGGCCGTTCGGTCGGGTGATGTAGTTTATTTTATATTATTTT
Organism: Amyelois transitella; assembly: GCF_032362555.1. Taxonomy (NCBI): domain Eukaryota; kingdom Metazoa; phylum Arthropoda; class Insecta; order Lepidoptera; family Pyralidae; genus Amyelois; species Amyelois transitella. The sequence goes on from NC_083509.1 coordinate 12,514,040, forward strand.
ATTTTTTATCGCGTTGTTTATGTTATTTTAAATGGAGTATGTAGTCTAGAAACACATCGATATAGTACATGAAAAGGAAATCATTTCGAAATCTATGTAAATAAAAATAATGTTTAAAGGCATAAATAAAGAAACACATCATTCAGAGTTTATGCAAACGAGGAACAATTATTGTAGAAATGTTGCTATCAGTAAGTAGTATTAAAAATATTTGGCGTAAAATCAAATTTGTCGTTAAAGATGTGTACGAGATAATAGTATTGATTACATATTAGTATTCATTAATTAAGTCAGCTTTTAAGGTAATATTTTTTATTGGATTTTAATGTAGATTAAACATATTAAATTATATGCTTTGCCCTACACTTAAATTACATTTTCAACACCAGTAGGTACTATTATAACAATGTATAAAAAATATAAGTTATAGTCAAACAATATAGTCATCTAGTACTAAAACAATATAGTCATCGGAAAACAAACCCGTCGTACTATTTAAAAATAATACAGGTATCAATTTATTTAAATTTTTATTCACGTTACGTGCGCGTTAAATAACCTAACCTGTATTAACTAACCTGTATTATTTATAAAGAGAGTAATCCAACGCGAAAGTTTAAAACCAGTTATGCACGTTATAGCTGTCAAGTCGTTATACGTTGTGTATGTTTATTTGTCTATCGCTCTAGTTTCCAATCAAAAGGCAGTTACAAACTTAACGTATACAATTTTGTGCAGGAAAACAATCTTCTCCCACCCCTCACTCATGCCGTCTGCGGACAAGGATAGCTGGATCCTGGTTAGACCGTAAATGTTGACAATATACCACAGATATACCTTGTAGATTTGGGACAGTAGTTTTGTTGGAGATTTTTCATAAAAATAGTTTTGAATAATACTACTTTATGTACATTCATATGACTAGTTGGAACCACACATATTGTTGAGTTTATAAAAAAGGATAAATAGAATGTACGAGTAGTTGATACGCTGAGATGAAGAAGAATTTACCAATATTCACTTACTGAGAAATCCAGAGTAGAAAATATATTTTTAGACAATCATTACTTTCTTTGATTCCCTTGCCCATTATTAGTTCTTTGAAAATTCTCTAAATTATTGGTTGGAAAATTATTCGTAAAAAAAAGATACAAGACTTTTTCGCTATGACCTTGTTTCGTCAAATTTTAAACTTTGAAACCTGTTGTTTATAGTAATTATGACCTGTTTAAAATAAAAAAATATATATATGTACAAAAAGGTCAGGTCAAAAGTATCCGAAACCGCCGCGCTTGCATGAAGAGAGTTATGACTGTGGATGAAGCGAAGCAAGTATGCAAAGATCGTGGCAGGTGGTAGTCTCTGCCTACCCCTCCGGGAAAGAGGCGTGATTTTATGTATGTATGTACATATGTATATGTACAAAAAGACCTGTTATATATGTACATACGGCCTCACTGTGCAAAAATTAAAAAAAATCAAGATATCTTTTAAAAAGAGCAATCTTTTTTTTGAACCAGGACAATTCCCCTGGGTTTGGAGCAGATGTTGCTTCGCGGCGCCATGCTGCGGAACACGGCGTGGGTGCACGCTGTGGTGGTCTACACGGGCCACGAGACCAAGCTCATGAAGAATTCCACCAAAGGTGACAAATCTATTGTTGTGTTGAAGGAGTCCAGCTTTGCTCTAGCCGCTTAGGTTTTTATGAAACACGCAGAGTGTAAATATAAATGAATCATCGAGATCATAATGAATTCTATCGATTTGGAAGCGGCACTAAACTTATTTGTTATTTTAATTTGTAATTTTCACCAACCAGTTTTTTTGTCAACCAATGTTGTGACACTAAAAGTTAAGAGAATTATTAAGTGGTCTTCGAAATGTACCATAATAATGAAAAAAAAATTGAATTCGGTAAAGTAACAGCAACCTGGTATATTGATACCTTGTAACATCGGTCAACTAAACGGTTTTATGCTATGCGGGTGAAAGTTTTAGTGACGATTTAATATAGTAACAAGACATTACGTCGTAAATAAACTGTTGTTTACCCTTGCCTCAATTTTGTATGCGTTCTCTTATTGTGGTTCCCGGCACCAATACAAAAAAGAATAGGACCACTCCATCTCTTTCCCATGGATGTTGTAAAAGGCGACTAAGGGATAGGCTTACAAACTAGGGATTCTTTTTTTGAGGCGATGGGCTAGCAACCTGTCACTATTTGAATCTCAATTCTATCATTAAGCCAAATAGCTGAACGTGGCCGATCAGTCTTTTCAAGACTGTTGGCTCTGTCTACCCCACAAGGGATATAGACGTGACCATATGTATGTATGTATGTGTCTTTTATTGTCAGGTTGGCTGGAAGAGATACCACTTAGGGATAAGCCTGCCTTTGTACTGTACTACTGTTTTATATTTGTAATGTGTTTTTGTGTACAATTAATGAAAAATAAAGCATTTACTTACTTCATAACCAGTGATTCCATCTTTCCCTTAAATGTCTTACCCGATATTGTCATTGCATTTTGCGATTAGTATTTTGGCATATGTATAGTCCTATTCTAAGACAGTCGCATGGCACAATACTATGATATTAATCCATTAAAATTTGTTTCGTTCACAGCACCACTAAAGCGTTCGTCAATAGACAAGCAGACGAACACACAAATCCTGATGCTGTTCGTCATCCTACTAGCGTTGTCACTCCTCAGCGCCGGGTTCAATGAACTCTGGACGAGGAACCACAACGACTGGTATATAGGGCTTGAGGGTGAGTTGTTAATTTTATTATTACATACATACATACATATAATCACGTCTATATCCCTTACGGGGTAGATAGAGCCTACAGACTTGTAAAGACTGATAGGCCACGTTCAGCTATTTGGCTTTAAGATAGTATTGAGATTCAAATAGTGACAGGTTGCTAGCCCATCGCCTAAAAGAAGAATGCCAAGTTTATAAGCCTACCCCTTAGTCGCCTTTTACGACATCCACGGGAAAGAGATGAAGTGGTCTTATTCTTTTTTGTATTGGTGCCGGGGACCACACGGCACATTTTATTATTATTTCTACATATATATATATATATGTATATTATATATATATATATATATATATATATATATATATATATATTTAATAGATATGTATAAAGTGGTCCTTTTCTATATTGCTGGACACAACATGTTCGTAGACAACTTGTTGTATGAGTACTAACATTCTCACCTCCTTGCATTGATTTACTGTAAATCAATATAATCACGTCTACTGCGGAGTAGACAGAGCCGACAGTCTTGAAAAATAAGGTCACGTTTAGCTGAATGGTCTTTTGTTGGAATTGACATTCATTTAGTAACAGGCCAGCTCATCGCCTACATGAAGAATTCCAAATCTATTAGCCTCTTCCTTGGTTGGTTTTTAACGACATCTATGGGAAAGATATGGAATGGTCCAATTCCAAAGTGCCGGTCCCGGGAACCACACGGCACCTACTGTATATTATTAATTTTGAGCTGAGAAATTATTCCGTCAGTACGCTTATATGGCTTTAATATAATGTTTGTATTTTTGTTTATAAGTATATTTATGTACAACAAGGAAGATAATAAAAATATTTTTTGTTTTTTTACAGAAGCGCAAAATGTGAACTTCGGTTTCAACTTTCTGACCTTTTTGATTCTGTACAACAATCTTATACCCATATCGTTACAAGTTACAGCCGAAATTGTAAGGTTTTTCCAAGTGAGTACTAGTAGACTACTCTAATTATTACTTAAATTTATTGTTTAGCTGGTCGAGGGGGTTTACCTTTATTGTCATGGCATGGCATTGTAGTGGCATTATTGCCTTTATTATGGACATTACTTTATCATCATATTATGTGCGGCAAATTTAAGTAAAATAGTTTCAAAATTCAAAAAAAAATTCAAAATTTTTTATTCATTATTATAGGATATTATTATATCGCTTAATAATTGTCGTATGGTTTAACAACTTGGTTGACGTCAAATAGATTACTTAAAAACTAAGTTTACTGCCGCTTCCAAGGCGTCAGTGCAGAAGAAGCGGTAACAAACTGCACTGCAGCATTTTCTTCAACAACGTCAACTTCACAATATTAAATTATACTTAGAATAGAATATGGACGGGAGAATACATTGCTCACGGGAGATTGCCGCTTTGCGACGATGAATGTAAGAGGAGGAATGAAGGATAAAATTGAGGAAGTATGTCAGATGATGGGTGAAAGACGGTTGGATGTGTTGTGCGTGAATGAAACGAAGCGGAAAGGATGCGACGCGACGCAGCACGGCCCTTACACGGCGTATTGGTCTGGAATTTCCAGTACCAGCCGAGGCTGTCAAGGGGTCGGTCTAATCCTTTCTGCACGAATGGCTGAGTGTGTGAATGAGTATGAGTGTGTCAGCCCTCGTCTTCTATGGATTAGGCTGAAAGTTGGAATCACTCGGATCTTCGTTTTAGGTGTTTATGCACCGTGGGATGTGGGTTCGAGGGGTACAACATCAGCAAAAAGCGAAAACGAGGAGTTCTGGAATAGTGTAAGAGAAGTATTGAAAGTTACCAAGCCAAATGAGAAGATTATTATGTTAGGTGATTTTAATGGATGGGTGGGTGTAAAGCGTGATGGATATGAAAAGGTGCTTGGTGCGTTTGGTGACGAAAAGGTGAATGATAATGGAAGAAGTGTATTAGAAATTTGTCTAGAGTGGGATCTTTTTGTGTCGAACTCAATGTTTCAACATAAAGAGATCCACACCTATACAAGAGTGGAAGGTATTTTAAAAAGTATGATAGACTTTGTGATTGTGGATGAAAGATTGAAGAACAAAGTGCTGGATACCCGTGCATATCGCGGTGCTGGCATTGACTCGGACCATTTACTGGTGATATCCCGGATAAGGGGTATCTTCAATCGCTGGCGGCACAGGGTAAGGGAGCAAACCAGCGCTTTGGAAAGAGTGAAAGTAGAAAATTTGCAAGATATGGATGTAGGTAACAAGTATATTAATAGACTGAAGGATGAAATTGAAGATTTAGATGAGAGGAGCAATATTGAAGATGGATGGAAGGAATTTAAAGAAAGAATTGTGAAAGTAGCTGTTGAAGTGTGTGGTGTAAGTAGAAGAAGGAAAGGGAAAAATCACAAAAATGCGTGGATGAGTAAAGATGTGCAAGAACTTGTGCGATTAAAGAAGAAAGCATGGCTGGATTTGTTAGCAGCAAAAGCTAACTTAAGAATGCAAGAGGTTATAGATGAGGATGTGAATGAAGCACGTAAGGAATATAAAAAAATGAAAGATTTGGTTAAGAAAGCTGTGATTAGAAAGAAAGAAGAGTATAAAGAGGATTTTGATAAAAGGCTATCAGAAGACTTTCAGTCAAATCTGAAAGTATTCTGGAAATCCGTAAGGTCAGCCCGAGGAAAAACTATAACCAGAGAGCTGACTAGGATCAGATGCCAGGATGGTAGCGTTGTGAAAGGAGAAGAATGTGTGCTAAAGATATGGAAGGACTATTTTGAGAGTTTATTTGAAAAAAAGGAAGAAAATAAGAAAGAGTTCTGCTATAGCGAAGAAAAAGAGAATGAGATGGAAGGCGAAATTGAAATGTTTGAAATTGTGGAAGCACTTAAGAGTATGAAAGCGGGTAAGGCTGCCGGGTATGATAGAGTGTCGGTCGAGATGCTTAAAGCAGGAAAAGGCGTCGTAGCTAGACAGTTGTACTGCCTTTTCAATTTGTGTTGGAGAAGCGGCCGAGTACCAAAAGATTGGTGTAAGGCTGTTATTGTGCCACTTTACAAAGGAAAAGGGTCACAACTGGACTGCAAAAATTATCGTGGTATAAGCCTGCTTAGCGTCGTCGGCAAATTGTATGCTAAGGTATTGATTAATAGAGTCAGGAATGAAACTGATGACAAAATATGGGATGCACATTCGTGGATTTGGAAAAGGCCTATGACAGAGTTGAGAGGAATGAATTGTGGTCAGCACTTTCTATGCATGGGGTGAGCAGTCTCTTGATACGAGCACTGAAATCCTTATATGAGGATTCGAGTGCTTGTGTCAGGATAAACGGAGCGCACACTGAGTGGTTTAAGATTGAGAAAGGTGTTAGGCAGGGATGTGTTGCGTCACCGTGGCTGTTCAACCTATTTATGGATAGTTGTTTGACAGATTTGAAAGAGTCTGAAAGTGGATTAAGGATGAATGAATTACTCGTCAAATGTCTGCTCTATGCCGACGATCAGGTTATACTGGCGTCATCAGCGGAGGAGTTACAGGAGATGGTAAACTGTATGCATGAAGCTTTAAAAGAGAAAGGAATGAAAGTGAACGTAAGTAAAACTAAAACACTGGTCTTTGAAATGGAGAAAGAAATGACAGTATGTAATATTTTGATTGGAGGAGAAAAAGTTGAGCAAGTGAAAGAGTTTGTATATCTAGGATCAAAGTTTACATCAGATGGCAAGTGTGATAGTGATATTGAAAGGAGAGTGAACGCGGGGAACATGGTGAATGGAGCTTTGCATGCCTTTATGAGCAGTCAGAAACTATCCAAAAAGGCTCGACTGGCTGTGCACAGGGGCGTGTTGGTCCCGACATTAATGTATGGGAGTGAAAGTTGGGTATGGCAAAAGAAGCACGAAAGCAGAATAAATGCAGTGGAAATGAGAGCGTTAAGGAGTATGTTGGGTGTGAAATTGAGTGACCGGATAAGGAACAGCGTGATAAGGGAATGTTGTGATGTGAAAGAAGATGTAGTTACAGGAATAGAAAAGGGTATGTTGAGATGGTTCGGTCATGTGGAGAGGATGAATGAAAACAGGTTGACTAAGCAGATATACAAGGAGAGTGTGGAGGGAAAGGTCGGGGTGGGAAGACCTAGACGAACATATCTTGATCAAATTAAGGACGTCCTGGTGAAGGGTCAGGTCAAAAGTGCCCGAAACCGCCGAGCTTGCATGAAGAGAGTTATGAATGTGGATGAAGCAAAGGAAGTATGCAGGGATCGTGGCAAGTGGAAAGAGGTAGTCTCTGCCTACCCCTCCGGGAAAGAGGCGTGAGTTTATGTATGTATGTATGTATGTATATTTTATGGATTGCCAATTTTAAAAAGATTTATGTACAGAGTGTACTGAAATTTTGATATAAGTTCAATTAAACTACAATTAATTACGAGGTTCCTGTGCCAAGCTCGAGCCAGATGTTTTAGTTTATGGGGTTTGGCTATGCTTTGAAAGATCGTTCAGTATATATACTAATTTAGTCAAAAAAAATGTATAATAACTTACTCTGGGTCATAATAGAATTTATTTAATTATGCGTTGATAAATTTTATTCCTAAAATCCTACGTAAGCGACTTTAACTATACAGGTACTCATGGCTAATGTAATACTTAAAAATAATGTTCAACAGGCAAAGTTCATAGCGATGGACAGCGAGATGTACCACGAAGCCACTGACACCCCCGCAATGGCGCGGACGTCCAATCTCAATGAAGAACTAGGGATGGTCCAATACGTCTTCAGCGACAAGACCGGAACTCTCACTTGCAATATTATGAACTTTTACAAGTGCTCAGTGGCTGAGGTAATAAATGATACTAAAAGTTTATTATAGATGGCGCTGTATGGAAAATTATAATTTTTTCAGAATTGTCTAGATTGAAATAACTGAATATTGCACTCAAATGCTATTAAAAACGGTTGATTTATTTCAATAATCTAGGGATGCTAGTGAGTTCTCAGTTTTACTTTTAGTTTGTTGTGACAAACTTTTGTTTCTCACTCTCTTATATTTTATTGTCAAATATTTTAATTTTTTGTCCAACAATGTAGTACTTTTATACTGATTATTTCTCTCCTCTTTTCTCCTTCTGTCTTCTGTTGTGAATAACTAACTTAGCGTCTATACTTCCTACAACCAATGAAACCAATTGATCCGCAGAACATCTACAGCCGGCCGGGCCCGGACGAGAAGCCGGAAGACACGCTGCTGTACCAGAACCTTATGCGAGGCCACGCCTCGGCCGACGTCATCCGCGAGTTCCTCACCATGCTGGCGGTGTGCCACACCGTCATCCCCGAGTGGACGCACGACCACATCGAGTACCAGGCCGCGTCGCCGGGTAAATTGTTCATACATACAAATATAAAACATATATACACAAAGGTACCTACATAAAATCAATAAATTACCGTATGGTTCCCGGCACCAATAAAAACTTGGAATTCTTCTTTTAGGCGATGGGCTAGCAACCCGTCACTGTGTGAATCTCAATTCTATCATTAAGCCAAACAGCTGAACGTGGCCTATCAGTCTTTTCAAGACAGTTGGCTCTGTCTACCCCATAAGGGATAGAACCCTTATTTAGTCATTACATAGCTCTTTAGAGTTTGCTTTCCGTTTGTAACTAGGTTTTACGCCTATCTATGATTCGCGCTCAGTGTCATTTCGAAACATATTGCCTAAATAATGCTGTTTCTCGCGGTGTGAAAAGTGAGAAAAAAATAATTCAATTGTTTCCTATCCAACACTTACATTTACCACCAATTTTTCACACACTACACTAGACGAACGTGCGTCAATGATTGGCAACTAGACTACCTATTTTCTAGTTATTAAATGCTGTTTCTCACCATGACAAGCGAGAACATATCAAAAAAAATCTTACATTCCAGCACCAAATTTTCACGTACAATATTTCCAGACGAACGTGCACTAGTGATGGGCGCGGCGTCGTACGGTTTCGTATTCGAGACTCGCACGCCGGACTCGGTCGTGATACGGGCGGCCGGACAAGAAGAGACGTATAAAATATTGAATGTGATAGATTTTACTTCCGCCAGGAAAAGGATGTCCGTTATAGTGAGGACGCCGAAGGGTGAGTTCTGCTTTTGATATGTGCTAACTTAAAATGTGTTGTTAAAAAGGGTTTATTAATTTTGTTTTAATTGAATTATTTGTTACTGGCCACTTAGAAAATTGTAATAAAGAAAATAAAATTGTAGTATTTTCATTTTTTTAAGGACTTATATAGTAGTGAACGTTTAAAGACTTATGCACCTTTCGTTAAATTTTAATTATCTTTTTAAAATTATATTGGTGAAGATTTAATCTGATATTTCCTTATCACGCCCTATTAACGCTTCCCAAATAGCCCTGAAGAACACTAAACACACAAAAAAATATGATTTTGTTTGCCGTTACCGTTACCCCTCCGGGAAAGAGGCGTGTTATTATGTATGTATGTTACCAGGTGAAATCAAGTTGTACTGCAAAGGCGCGGACTCCGTAGTGTACCCGCGTCTCAAGGGCGGCGAGGGCGCCCCGCGCGCCGCCGCCACGCTGCACCACCTGGAGCTGTTCGCGTCCGAGGGGCTCCGCACGCTGGTCTTCGCCGTGGCCGATATCCCGGAACAAGTGTACAAAGTGAGTGAGTGAGAGAAGCGATTGAGTGTATGGTGAGAAACAATGCTGGACATTATAGGATGGATATATGCGGTAAGATTTATAGGTATATTTGCAAGGCGCGAAGAGGATCGCGGCATAACTTTCTTATGGATGACGTAAAAGTTGACTAAGCTAGTAAAATTGGAATTCTTATAGGCGATGTGCTGGCAACCTGTCACTTTTAATCTCAATTCCATCATTAAGCCATACAGCTGAACGTGGCATTTCAGTCTTTTCGAAACTGTTGGTTTTGTCTACCTCGCATGGTATATAGACGTGATTATATCAAGTACCGTGTTCCTTGAAAAGTTACGGGAACAACATTAAGTAATAATAAAAAGAAATATAGCGCGTTAAACAATAAATTGTCTACATGCGTACATAAAAAAATTAAACTTATAATAAATTATATATTAATTTGAATGAATTAATTATGAATTATTTTTTATATGATTTGCAGGACTGGTCGAACACATACCACAAGGCCAGCATAGCGATACACAACCGCGAGCAGAAGATTGAGGAGGCCGCCATGCTCATAGAGAACAACTTGAAGCTGCTGGGAGCTACTGCCATCGAGGACAAACTGCAGGTGGGGTAACTATACGTGCAGGAAATAAATATACAGGTTTAAACCATTGAGACAGTAAGAAAAATATCTATTCACTCGTCTCTGTATAATCCTCTCCGTCCAATGCTTGTCTGGAAGAAATCGCTATGAGTTATACGAGTTAGACCGCCTATTGTACAACATCTAGGTATTTTCTATTGCAACAACTTTGTTCTTCTTTGTTTTGTGTACAATAAAAAGTTATTCATTTATTTATATTTTATATAGTTACGGCAGTGTCTTCAATCTATTCCATATTTTTAAAATTTGAATCGCAATGTTCTCTGAAGTCCTGTTTCTCAATTCCGGCATACGTTTTTGAATAGAGTAAACTGAAATGTTTTTTTAGTAAGTGATCAAAAACATTATTGTGAAAGTCGCTTCCACATTCGAGCAGTAATATTTAAATGGCTATATTATAACAATAATATGTGTCTGTGGGTATTGACAATGAGAAGAATTCTGCTTAAACATCTCTTTCATCAAATATGACTTCTTTTTTATTATTTATTAATCTTGAAAGCTTTACATTATTTGATTAAACTTGTTAAACTCAGATATATTTCATTTTTTCGCAGGACGGCGTGCCAGAAACGATAACAGCTTTACTCAAAGCGAACATCAACGTATGGGTTCTCACCGGGGACAAACAAGAAACGGCCATCAACATAGCGCACTCCTGTCGCCTCATACACACCAGCATGCCGCTTATTATACTCAACGAGGATAGTTTAGATGTGAGTTATAAATACATTTTATTGGAAGCTTATCTCGATGTATTTCTCATAAGGGTGAGAAACGAGAAATAGGCTCTACTTAACACAGGATAAGTATCAGATGTGATTTTTTTATTATTCGAATAGGAAATAAATACATACATACATACATACATAAAATCACGCCTCTTTCCCGGAGGGGTAGGCAGAGACTACCTCTTTCCACTTGCCACGATCTCTGCATACTTCTTTCGCTTCGTCCACATTCATAACTCTCTTCATACAAGCTCGGCGGTTTCGGGTACTTTTGACCTGACCCTTTACCAGGACGTCCTTAATTTGATCAAGATACGTTCGTCTAGGTCTTCCCACTCCGACCTTTCCCTCCACACTCTCCTTGTATATCTGCTTAGTCAACCTGCTTTCATTCATCCTCTCCACATGACCGAACCATCTTAACATACCCTTCTCTATTCCTGTAACTACATCTTCTTTCACATCACAACATTCCCTTATCACGCTGTTCCTTATCCTGTCACTCAATTTCACACCCATCATACTCCTTAACGCTCTCATTTCCACTGCATTTATTCTGCTTTCATGCTTCTTTTGCCATACCCAACTTTCACTCCCATACATTAATGTCGGGACCAACACGCCCCTGTGCACAGCCAGTCGAGCCTTTTTGGATAGTTTCTGACTGCTCATAAAGGCATGCAAAGCTCCATTCACCATGTTCCCCGCGTTCACTCTCCTTTCGATATCACTATCATACTTGCCATCTGATGTAAACTTTGATCCTAGATATACAAACTCTTTCACTTGCTCCACTTTTTCTCCTCCAATCAAAATATTACATGCTGTCATTTCTTTCTCCATTTCAAAAACCAGTGTTTTAGTTTTACTTACGTTCACTTTCATTCCTTTCTCTTTTAAAGCTTCATGCATACAGTTTACCATCTCCTGTAACTCCTCCGCTGATGACGCCAGTATAACCTGATCGTCGGCATAGAGCAGACATTTGACGAGTAACTCATTCATCCTTAATCCACTTTTAGACTCTTTCAAATCTGTCAAACAGCTATCCATAAATAGGTTGAACAGCCACGGTGACGCAACACATCCTTGCCTAACGCCTTTCTCAATCTTAAACCACTCAGTGTGCGCTCCGTTTATCCTGACACAAGCACTCGAATCCTCATATAAGGATTTCAGTGCTCGTATTAAGAGACTGCTCACCCCATGCATAGAAAGTGCTGACCACAATTCATTCCTCTCAACTCTGTCATAGGCCTTTTCCAGATCTACGAATGTGCAATAGACTTTTTGACTCTTGGCCAAAAACTTTTCGGCTATGCACCGCAAGGAAAAGACCTGATCAGTACATCCCATTCCCTTTCGAAATCCCGCTTGAGCATCCCATATTTTGTCATCAGTTTCATTCCTGACTCTATTAATCAATACCTTAGCATACAATTTGCCGACGACGCTAAGCAGGCTTATACCACGATAATTTTTGCAGTCCAGCTGTGACCCTTTTCCTTTGTAAAGTGGCACGATAACAGCCTTACACCAATCTTTTGGTACTCGGCCGCTTCTCCAACACAAATTGAAAAGGCAGTACAACTGACTAGCTACTACGCCTTTTCCTGCTTTAAGCATCTCGACCGACACTCTATCACACCCAGCAGCCTTTCCCGCTTTCATACTCTTAAGTGCTTCCACAATTTCGAACATTTCAATTTCGCCTTCCATCTCATTCTCTTTTTCTTCGCTATAGCAGAAATCTTTCTTATTTCCTTCCTTTTTTTCAAATAAACTTTCAAAATAGTCCTTCCATATCTTTAGTACACATTCTTCTCCTTTCACAACGCTACCATCCTGGCATCTGATCCTAGTCAGCTCTCTGGTTATAGTATTTCCTCGGGCTGACCTTACGGATTTCCAGAATACTTTCAGATTTGACTGAAAGTCTTCTGATAGCCTTTTATCAAAATCCTCTTTATACTCTTCTTTCTTTCTAATCACAGCTTTCTTAACCAAATCTTTCATTTTCTTATATTCCTTACGTGCTTCATTCACATCTTCATCTATAACCTCTTGCATTCTTAAGTTAGCTTTTGCTGCTAACAAATCCAGCCATGCTTTCTTCTTTAATCGCACAAGTTCTTGCACATCTTTACTCATCCACGCATTTTTGTGATTTTTTCCTTTCCTTCTTCTACTTACACCACACACTTCAACAGCTACTTTCACAATTCTTTCTTTAAATTCCTTCCATCCATCTTCAATATCGCTCATTTCCTCTAAATCTTCAAATTCATCCTTCAGTCTATTAATATACTTCTTACCTACATCCATATCTTGCAAATTTTCTACTTTTACTCTTTCCAAAGCGCTGGTTTGCTCCCTTACCCTGTGCCGCCAGCGATTGAAGATACCCCTTATCCGGGATATCACCAGTAAATGGTCCGAGTCAATGCCAGCACCGCGATATGCACGGGTATCCAGCACTTTGTTCTTCAATCTTTCATCTACAATCACAAAGTCTATCATACTTTTTAAAATACCTTCCACTCTTGTGTAGGTGTGGATCTCTTTATGTTGAAACATTGAGTTCGACACAAAAAGATCCCACTCTAGACAAATTTCTAATACACTTCTTCCATTATCATTCACCTTTTCGTCACCAAACGCACCAAGCACCTTTTAATATCCATCACGCTTTACACCCACCCATCCATTAAAATCACCTAACATAATAATCTTCTCATTTGGCTTGGTAACTTTCAATACTTCTCTTACACTATTCCAGAACTCCTCGTTTTCGCTTTTTGCTGATGTTGTACCCCTCGAACCCACATCCCAAGGTGCATAAACACCTAGAACGAAGATCCGAGTGATTCCAACTTTCAGCCTAATCCATAGAAGACGAGGGCTGACACACTCATACTCATTCACGCACTCAGCCATTCGTGCAGAAAGAATTAGACCGACCCCTTGACAGCCTCGGCTGGTACTGGAAATTCCAGACCAATACGCCGTGTAAGGGCCGTGCTGCGTCGCGTCGCATCCTTTCCGCTTCGTTTCATTCACGCACAACACATCCAAACGTCTTTCATCCATCATCTGGCATACTTCCTCAATCTTATCCTTCATTCCTCCTCTTACATTCATCGTCGCAAAGCGGCTTTCAGCAGACCGCATACCGCTCCCGCCGGGAACGAGACGTGATGGGGTGCGGACACCATCGCCGCCATCTAGGTGCTCTTTCAAAAGATTTGCATCCATGCGATTCCCACGAGACGCTAGGGAAAAATTTTGTCCGCCCCAGCAGAGCCCCGCATGCCAGGGTAAGGCTAGCCATTACCTGGGGGTCGCCCAACCCCATGGCGGAAGTGGCACGCTCGAGACCTTAGATTGGCAGGGATTTACATTAAAGAGGAATCCCAAGTCTATCCCTTAGTCGGCTCTTACGACAACCGTGGGAAAGAGATGGAGTGGTCCTATTCTTTTGTAATGGTGCCGGGAACCACACGGCAAAAAATAGTTTCTCATAATGTAATGTGCCTTGCCGTGTGGTTCCCGGCACCATTACAAAAGAATAGGACCACTCCATCTCTTTCCCACGGATGTCGTAAGAGCCGACTAAGGGATAGACTTGGGATTCCTCTTTAATGTAAATCCCTGCCAATCTAAGGTCTGCCGCGCCGATGGATGCATGGCTAGGGGCGAGCCTAGTCTCGAGCGTGCCACTTCCGCCATGGGGTTGGGCGACCCCCAGGTAATGGCTAGCCTTACCCTGGCATGCGGGGCTCTGCTGGGGCGGACAAAATTTTTCCCTAGCGTCTCGTGGGAATTGCATGGATGCAAATCTTTTGAAAGAGCACCTAGATGGCGGCGATGGTGTCCGCACCCCATCACGTCTCGTTCCCGGCGGGAGCGGTATGCGGTCTGCTGAAAGCCGCTTTGCGACGATGAATGTAAGAGGAGGAATGAAGGATAAGATTGAGGAAGTATGCCAGATGATGGATGAAAGACGTTTGGATGTGTTGTGCGTGAATGAAACGAAGCGGAAAGGATGCGACGCGACGCAGCACGGCCCTTACACGGCGTATTGGTCTGGAATTTCCAGTACCAGCCGAGGCTGTCAAGGGGTCGGTCTAATTCTTTCTGCACGAATGGCTGAGTGCGTGAATGAGTATGAGTGTGTCAGCCCTCGTCTTCTATGGATTAGGCTGAAAGTTGGAATCACTCGGATCTTCGTTCTAGGTGTTTATGCACCTTGGGATGTGGGTTCGAGGGGTACAACATCAGCAAAAAGTGAAAACGAGGAGTTCTGGAATAGTGTAAGAGAAGTATTGAAAGTTACCAAGCCAAATGAGAAGATTATTATGTTAGGTGATTTTAATGGATGGGTGGGTGTAAAGCGTGATGGATATGAAAAGGTGCTTGGTGCGTTTGGTGACGAAAAGGTGAATGATAATGGAAGAAGTGTATTAGAAATTTGTCTAGAGTGGGATCTTTTTGTGTCGAACTCAATGTTTCAACATAAAGAGATCCACACCTACACAAGAGTGGAAGGTATTTTAAAAAGTATGATAGACTTTGTGATTGTAGATGAAAGATTGAAGAACAAAGTGCTGGATACCCGTGCATATCGCGGTGCTGGCATTGACTCGGACCATTTACTGGTGATATCCCGGATAAGGGGTATCTTCAATCGCTGGCGGCACAGGGTAAGGGAGCAAACCAGCGCTTTGGAAAGAGTAAAAGTAGAAAATTTGCAAGATATGGATGTAGGTAAGAAGTATATTAATAGACTGAAGGATGAATTTGAAGATTTAGAGGAAATGAGCGATATTGAAGATGGATGGAAGGAATTTAAAGAAAGAATTGTGAAAGTAGCTGTTGAAGTGTGTGGTGTAAGTAGAAGAAGGAAAGGAAAAAATCACAAAAATGCGTGGATGAGTAAAGATGTGCAAGAACTTGTGCGATTAAAGAAGAAAGCATGGCTGGATTTGTTAGCAGCAAAAGCTAACTTAAGAATGCAAGAGGTTATAGATGAAGATGTGAATGAAGCACGTAAGGAATATAAGAAAATGAAAGATTTGGTTAAGAAAGCTGTGATTAGAAAGAAAGAAGAGTATAAAGAGGATTTTGATAAAAGGCTATCAGAAGACTTTCAGTCAAATCTGAAAGTATTCTGGAAATCCGTAAGGTCAGCCCGAGGAAATACTATAACCAGAGAGCTGACTAGGATCAGATGCCAGGATGGTAGCGTTGTGAAAGGAGAAGAATGTGTACTAAAGATATGGAAGGACTATTTTGAAAGTTTATTTGAAAAAAAGGAAGGAAATAAGAAAGATTTCTGCTATAGCGAAGAAAAAGAGAATGAGATGGAAGGCGAAATTGAAATGTTCGAAATTGTGGAAGCACTTAAGAGTATGAAAGCGGGAAAGGCTGCTGGGTGTGATAGAGTGTCGGTCGAGATGCTTAAAGCAGGAAAAGGCGTAGTAGCTAGTCAGTTGTACTGCCTTTTCAATTTGTGTTGGAGAAGCGGCCGAGTACCAAAAGATTGGTGTAAGGCTGTTATCGTGCCACTTTACAAAGGAAAAGGGTCACAGCTGGACTGCAAAAATTATCGTGGTATAAGCCTGCTTAGCGTCGTCGGCAAATTGTATGCTAAGGTATTGATTAATAGAGTCAGGAATGAAACTGATGACAAAATATGGGATGCTCAAGCGGGATTTCGAAAGGGAATGGGATGTACTGATCAGGTCTTTTCCTTGCGGTGCATAGCCGAAAAGTTTTTGGCCAAGAGTCAAAAAGTCTATTGCACATTCGTAGATCTGGAAAAGGCCTATGACAGAGTTGAGAGGAATGAATTGTGGTCAGCACTTTCTATGCATGGGGTGAGCAGTCTCTTAATACGAGCACTGAAATCCTTATATGAGGATTCGAGTGCTTGTGTCAGGATAAACGGAGCGCACACTGAGTGGTTTAAGATTGAGAAAGGCGTTAGGCAAGGATGTGTTGCGTCACCGTGGCTGTTCAACCTATTTATGGATAGCTCTTTGACAGATTTGAAAGAGTCTAAAAGTGGATTAAGGATGAATGAGTTACTCGTCAAATGTCTGCTCTATGCCGACGATCAGGTTATACTGGCGTCATCAGCGGAGGAGTTACAGGAGATGGTAAACTGTATGCATGAAGCTTTAAAAGAGAAAGGAATGAAAGTGAACGTAAGTAAAACTAAAACACTGGTTTTTGAAATGGAGAAAGAAATGACAGCATGTAATATTTTGATTGGAGGAGAAAAAGTGGAGCAAGTGAAAGAGTTTGTATATCTAGGATCAAAGTTTACATCAGATGGCAAGTATGATAGTGATATTGAAAGGAGAGTGAACGCGGGGAACATGGTGAATGGAGCTTTGCATGCCTTTATGAGCAGTCAGAAACTATCCAAAAAGGCTCGACTGGCTGTGCACAGGGGCGTGTTGGTCCCGACATTAATGTATGGGAGTGAAAGTTGGGTATGGCAAAAGAAGCATGAAAGCAGAATAAATGCAGTGGAAATGAGAGCGTTAAGGAGTATGATGGGTGTGAAATTGAGTGACAGGATAAGGAACAGCGTGATAAGGGAATGTTGTGATGTGAAAGAAGATGTAGTTACAGGAATAGAAAAGGGTATGTTAAGATGGTTCGGTCATGTGGAGAGGATGAATGAAAGCAGGTTGACTAAGCAGATATACAAGGAGAGTGTGGAGGGAAAGGTCGGAGTGGGAAGACCTAGACGAACGTATCTTGATCAAATTAAGGACGTCCTGGTAAAGGGTCAGGTCAAAAGTACCCGAAACCGCCGAGCTTGTATGAAGAGAGTTATGAATGTGGACGAAGCGAAAGAAGTATGCAGAGATCGTGGCAAGTGGAAAGAGGTAGTCTCTGCCTACCCCTCCGGGAAAGAGGCGTGATTTTATGTATGTATGTATGTATGTAATGTGAGAAAGGGTCATCAATATTCTTCAGTTAGCCTTCATAAAATTTTCGTTTTAAAAAATTGTGACCTTTTAGTATCCAGTTTGGATCATGTTCTATCATTTTCCAGGGCACCAGAGACACAATTTCTCGTCACGTGGCCGACTTCGGCGACAACCTCCGCAAACAAAACGAAGTGGCGCTCGTCATAGACGGCACCACTCTCAAGTACGCGATGGGATGTGATCTGAAGAAGGAGTTCCTTGATCTCTGCTTGTCTTGTAAAGTCGTCGTTTGCTGTCGAGTGTCGCCTATACAGAAGGCTGAGGTAAATAAAATTAATTCTTCTTTTTATTTATAGTTTAATTATTAATATTCATAATGATGTATAAGTTATTAAGGTAATTAGAAAATATAAAAGTACAAACTCGAGTAGATAAGTTGTTTATCAGGCCGTTGCAATTATTTTCAACTATCTTTTAAACTAGCATTCTAAAACAAATTTGGCAATTCCACACCCTGGCTATCGACGAGTAGATGATGAAGGACTAGGCTTATCGTTACAGGTGTGTGAGATCAGTGTCTATGGAACTTTTTATATCAATGACTAGTTGTGCCCGCGGCACTGCCCGCGTGGAATAGTTATTTTGGGCATCATTGAGGCCTTTAAGAGTTTTCCCCGTTTTTTTTTTCATAATTTCCATTATTTCTTCGCTCCTAATAGTTGAAATGTGATGTTATATAAAGCCTTCCTCGATAAATGGTCTATTCAACACAAAAGGAGTATGAGTACGACGTATTCGTTGAGGAGTATGACGGGTGTGAAATTGAGTGACCGGATAAGGAACAGCGTGATATGAGAATGTTGTGATGTGAAAGAAGATGTAGTTACTGGAATAGAAAAGGGTATGTTAAGATGGTTTGGTAATGTGGAGAGAATGAACGAAAGCAGGTTGACTAAGCAAATATACAAGGAGAGTGTAGAGGGAAAGATCGGAGTTGGAAGATGAACGTATCTTGATCAAATTAAGGACGTTCTGGTAAAGGGTCAGGTCAAGAGTATCCGAAACCGCCGAGCTTGCATGAAGAGAGTTATGAATGTGGATGAAGCGAAGGAAGTGTGCAGAGATCGTGGCAAGTGGAAAGAGGTAGTCTCTGCCTCCCCCTCCGGGAAAGAGGAGTGATTTTATGTATGTATGTATTAAGCAAATTGTAAACTTAAAGAAACTTGAAAGGCGGGTACCTCACGAATTGAGTGAAGCAAACCGGCAAACGCGTGTCGACTGCTGCGTTACATTACTTGACAGCCACAATAATTAAGGGTTTCAAATCAAATCATTACCAGTGATGAACAGTGGACTCTACTATAATCGGAAACGCTCATCGCAATGGCTGGACCCTGGCCAGCCGGTCAAATCCTGCTTCAAGTGAAAATTGACCCAAAAAAAGTTACTTGTTAGCGTTTGGTTGACTAGTGCCGGTTTGCTATTTATTCCAGGAGATCTCAACTAAGTATTTTCCTCTCACAGGTGGTAGAAATGGTATCATCAGCCACCGGAGCAGTAACCCTAGCGATCGGCGACGGCGCCAACGACGTGGCCATGATCCAGCGCGCGGCCGTCGGCGTCGGCATCTCCGGCGTGGAGGGGCTGCAGGCCGTGTGCGCGTCCGACTACAGCATCGCGCAGGTATACTGTCACAAAAAACAAATAGACGAGCGGAAATGATAGAGCAAGCAGAAAGAGAGTTTAAGTCGGGAATATAGGGCAAGCTGCCTGCGCCTCCAACTACAGCATCTGACAAGTAGGTAGTTATAGTGATGTATATCTCACCTCTTTTCCGAGGAGGTATATAGATAAATTGTAGTCAGATAGGTAACACCTGCCTGTTGAGACAGGTAATCGCACTATACCAACTTTGTTTACACAGGCGGGCTATGAAGATACAATAATAAAAAAATCATGTGACATTTGTACATAATTCTTCTATTATTTTAACTTTATATATTTTCTTAATATACATTTTTAATACAACACATATTTTCCTCAGGAATTAAAATATTTCGTTTTTTCTTCGCAGTTCCGGTTTCTCCTCCGACTGCTGCTGGTCCACGGCGCGTGGAACTACTCCCGCATCAGCAAACTCATCCTCTACTCCTTCTATAAAAACATCTGTCTGTACGTCATCGAGCTGTGGTTCGCCATTTATTCCGCCTGGTAAGCACATACACATATTTAGATATCTATTGTGGTACTGTCCATCGCGTGAACTTGAAAAGTCATGTTAATGTCAAATTCCATCTTTTCGCATATATATGTCCGAGAATTCGCAAGCGCAAACCTTTTCCGTTCCTGTTAGAATGTGCAAAAACTCTTTTTAGTGCTTCTTAACTAGATTTCCCCTAAGAAACATCTACGGCCAAATCTCATCTTATACCCATAATATTGGCGATGCATTATTTATCAGTCAATTACAAAATCGTCTTTTCCTTCTAAAGAGATGTGAGTAACGCAGTCGTTTTGTTTTGTTTCGTGTGTATTGATTACGCGTACAGTGACATACTCTTTTCTTTTATTTTATCTACTTAATATTATGTATGTTCAGGTCCGGTCAAATTCTGTTCGAGCGGTGGACGATAGGTTTCTACAACGTGATCTTCACAGCGCTACCTCCATTTGCCATAGGATTGTTTGACAAGCTGTGCTCTTCAGAAATTATGTTGAGGGTAAGACAGATTTGTTACATAGATAAATTGTTTATTTGTTGCTACAATCACATATTAAAACAGGAATGCGTAATAGGAAAATCCGGCTCGAAGGACCAAGTTTATTTACGAAGAGATTTTGTCCTGGGCGTCATACTCGTGGCATTTTGAGGAATAAAAGTAGTTCGGAAATTCGATCGTCTAGTAAGTAATGAATAAGTTATTCTCATATTGTGTTTCTTTCTATTTATGAGAAACCATTTTTAACTCCCGATTTGTGTATTTTTACTATTTCCATTTGTTTTCAAATTTACTTTTTGGAAAATAAATCTATTATTATCGTATTCTCAGCATCCGGTACTATACGTACCGTCTCAACAAGGTCTCCTGTTCAATGTGCGAGTGTTCTGGGTGTGGGCGGTGAACGCGCTGCTGCACTCTGTGCTGCTGTTCTGGCTGCCCATGCTGCTGGTCTCTCATCACGTCCTGTGGCCCAGCGGGAAGGACGGAGGCTTTCTCGTCATGGGCAACTTTGTTTATACGGTGAGTATTGATGTTCAATTTGTTATTATTCTTACTTAGAATATGGGCCTAAATTTTAATAATTTATTATTATTTGCGAGTATACATTGAAAAATTATAGTGTATTTTTTTTTTATTTTAAGTTGTGTGTTCCGTCTGCAAACAGATACAAGCAGAATTCAGGTACCTATTCAGCGTACACTTAATGGACCGATAACAGCACTGTTTTTGCTTAAAAAAATAGAAACAACATTGGACCCACTATTGCACCCTGTGGGACTCCTTATATGTCGAGTCTCCTTATGGTCGGGATATTTCAAGTATTATGGCTATTAACAAAAACCCTTGAATTGTATACAATCATAAGATGCAAAGCAGCGTTTAAGATTTACTGGAACACCTCAATGGTGTTAAAATAAAATTTAATTTCAGAGCACTTTATGGTCTAATTAACCGAAAGCTATAGTCAAGTTAAACATGTGTGTGCAGTACGTGGTGCTGACAGTGTGCCTGAAGGCGGGGCTGGCCACGCACTCGTGGACGTGGGTCACACACGTCGCCATCTGGGGCTCCGTCGCGATGTGGTTCATCTTTATACTTATTTACAGGTCAGTAAGTTGGTATATTGTTGGAGAATTTTCTTTTTTTCAAGTGATGGTTGAAAGGTTAAGTCTAGATAAAAACGTTCACGATTCACGTTTTAGTTTTGTTTTTATAAATTCTTTTCAAATAGATCATTGTTTGTAAACCTGTGTAGATATTTTGATATTCTCAGCTCATAAGTGAATTAAAACCTGTTTTTTTCTGCTGTCCTCTTCTATTATACTTTCATTTGTCAGAGCAAAAATTTGTGCAAAAATGCAACGCCATCGATTTCTTTTTTGTGATATTGCTTTATCCGTGATGTTCACTCTTCTCTTTTTTCCCTTCACGACTTGATAATAATGTTGTATTAAATGTTCCAGCAACGTGTACCCGTGGATCCTGATCGGCGCGGTGATGCGCGGCATGGACGTCATGGTGTTCTCGTCGCTGCTGTTCTGGCTCGGGCTCGTGCTCGTGCCCGCGTGCGCGCTGGCGCCCGACCTGCTGGTCACCGTGTGAGTACACTGGGCACCACCACAGTCTGTCTCTAGTTCTGCGACCCTTTACCCTGGATCCTGTTCGAAGGAGCAAAGTGATGCTCATATCTCATCATCACCGTGTGAGTATTCATCCTTATTTATCGTCTTTATGTGTCCCCGCCCTTTTCTGCTGTTGTGTTTCGGAGTTTGAGGTTGAGTAAGCAGCTACCAAGACGCAAGTTGTACGTAACACTGAAGTGAAACGAATCGGCAATTAATATCTTTTTGACGCACGTTCGACAATAAAGTGTTCTCTCCTACTGTTTCTCATTAAAAACTATGGCTTCAAAGTGCTAATAAGAATCGTCGAATACTCCAAACAATGGACAAAATATATTTCTCCTAAAAACTTTAATCAGGGATCAGTCATATTCAAGAAACTGAAGGCCGCACTGTCCAAATGTCCCCTCTTCCAGAATTGTCCGCCGCAGAGCCCGCCGCGGCGGGCACTTGGGGAGAGTCCCGGCGTTTGCGTCGTGCCCGGCGCGGGCCGACCACTGGCCCAAACGGGGCTTGAACGCGGTTATTTTGCAGTTTTTTAACGTTGTTTTTTTTATTTGGTCGGTTGAAATCATTAATTTATAGTCGCGAGGACTTATGTCGATAAATGATAGTTGTAATTATACTGGATGTAGTGAGGCGAGGCGAGTTAGGCGGGCTGAGCGGTACCTCGGATCCCGCGCGTCTCCGGGCGACTAAGCGCCTCCTCCGCGACTCGCGCGCAGTAGAGTCTAAATCGCGTTCGCTGCGCACACGTTTATGCATCCCATCATACGACCCTTACACTGGCGCCCAACGTGGGGTTACTGCCTAACTACTTACGCGCTTGCTACATGCATGTATAATTGTGTAGCAACCGTGTGGTTCTAAGCTGTTCAATAGCACAGCTGGCCATTTGCACGTTAAAATTGTTTAGTTTAGTTTAACCAGATTTACGTACATACATACAAAAATCACTAATCTTTACGCCTCACTACTTCTATAGATCCAGATTTACTTACGATTTACAAAACTAGTTTTGATTCAAATGTGTAATGAAATTAATAGCTGTAGTAACCACTTAACTGTGATATAGTATAACATAATTATTTACTCATCTCTGAATTTTGATACAAGTAATTACTTACGTAACGTACTAGTACGTTGTAGGGACTTTAAGCTGACGCGGCAAACCTACCGACGACGTGCGGGCAGTAGCGCCAGTCGTTCCCCGCGCGTCTTGAGATACATTGCATAGATTTTAAATTAGTTTAGCGTTATATATTATACGTAATATTGTGAGTTGTACCATACATCCGTATAATCTGTGTAAATTGAATAAACCCGAACTTTCGTGAACCGCACTCCTAGTTTCTCTTGAACATTGCAACCCTTAATTACTGAACATAATCATTCGTACATTGGTGACCCCGACGGACGGACGTAATAATACTATGAAAGGTAGAAAATTGTATTAGAAACACTTAGCGAATTGAAAAAATATAATAAATCCGTTTTAAATTTTAGGACAGAACGACGAGTTTGATCCCGAACGAATGATACGAAAGGTGCCTCACTGTTTATATACGTAATTATATATAGCCGATATCATGTTAAAACGCGAAGTGTACTTTCTCGACGTACTACGTACGTATTCATTGTTATAAGATACTTCATATCGCTTTATAATTGTCATATCTTTTAGTTTCACAACATTGGTTGACGTCAAATAAATTACTTAAAACTTAGTTTACTGCCATTTCCAAGGCGTCAGTGCAGAAGAAGGGGTAACAAACTGCACTGCAGCATTTTCTTCAACAACGTCAACTTCACAACAAACGTCCAAACTTAGAATATAAATGTGGACGAGAGAATACATTGTTTAGATTAATTATTTGAGATTTTGATTAGTTAATATTAAGATTATGTAGATACCATCTCCCATAAATACCAAGCATCTTTGGTAGTCTTCAACGATTGATTTAAAACTACCCTCGGTCATGATTACAAAAAAAAAATCAAACATATCATTTTGATCAAATTTATTTGTTACATCGTTACATTTCGTATGTCACTTCCAAATTATGTATAAATTAATAAACCTACAAGATGAAAAAGGTAAAGTATTGTTCCAATGTTCCAGCATCCACAACTCTGCGTTCAAGACGATGACGGAGGCGGTGCGAGAGAGCGAGATAAAGCAACGCGACCCCGCCGCGCTGCTCGCACAGCCGAGGCACTCGTGAGTACTAGCCCTTACATTACTACAACCCCTTAAATGAGTAATAGCCCTTTACGACTACAAGGCCTTAAATTACAACAAAATGTTATCGGTTGATTGACAAATATCTTCGAAATATTTAATTATATATTACCGACAGTTACACGGGCCCATCAATATTTTTATAATTGCTGGTAGAAGAAAAATATAAATAAACGTTAATAGTTAGTTAATAACGATTTACTAGAATAGGGGGTTTCCCCTATTCTAGTAAATCGTTACTAGAATAGGAAAGGGTAGGAAGCAGAAGTTACTAAAGACCGACTTTACACTTAACACACTTTGACACTTTTAACGAAGATTGTTTATCAAGTAAACAATCAGTTAGACAAAGACGGCAATACTAAGTATCCATTGATTTTACACAAAGGGTATTAGATGTTTTTTATTATTTAAATGTGATATTTTACCATTTATAGAAAACCGATTTAATTTACGATAGAAATCGTTAACGGAAGCATTTCTACACAATTTTTTTAAATTGTGATATACTTGAACAGATCTTGTTTTTTTTTTTTCAAAATAAGTTACCGAATGGTTTTTGTTCTATATATATATATATATATATATTAAATATCCAGTCATTTCACAGAGAATTAAGTAACAGGTTGAGGCCTATTTCGGTATAATACGCGTAAGTCAATATCAAAGAGATAGTGAATAAAACAACCAATTTTTCTAAAATAAAGAGGTGACGGTCAAACATAATTAAATAATAATTTCAGTGTAATTTCCATTTAATCACAAGTCTTTATTAATTAGAATGATGACATGTTCGGTTTAAGAATGCTATTTAGAGCGTCGGTGCTTAACAGGTGTACCGGTTTTAAATCCCAATCACCATTTATTTCAAGATATGTTCATTCAATTTTAATTGCTTTTACTGTGAGAAATTGGAAAATATCTGGTTGTGTTGATTCAAGTCTTGAGACTTTAAGTATCTCTTTGGTTCTGACTTGCGTCGAATTTATTCTATAAGAGCACCATGGAGTTGGTACTTTTTCAGTATTTTCTTTTAGGTCTCAGTGCATACGTTAATATTTTTAGAGATACCTGTATTTTTGTTACTATTTGTTAGGTCTAATCTGTTATTCTCTATTACAAAATAAGCTGAACGTGGCCTTTGTCTTTGCGAGACTATTTTGGCTTTGTCTCCCCCGTAAGGGATAAAGACGTGATTATATGTATGTATGTATGTGTACAAGATCAGCGTCCTAACAATAGCTATCAAAAATGCTGATATCTCTATAACACGTCTAACCGCATCGTGTGGTAGTTATATACTATAACTTATATACTATATCTATTATAGTGTGCGCATTATTTTGGTTGGCGAGACTGTATGCTACCCCCCTTTACTCTTTAGGATCGTATCATATGTATACATAAAATCACTATCACTTCATATATGTAGTTCAAAATACATCTTTCTATTTATCACCGTTCTATTGTATATTAGTTCCACAAAAAAGAAATACATTGCGAAACACAACATAAATAAAGCAATGTGTACCACAACAAGTTGCAAATGTACATAATTATAAATTTTCCTAATGATATAAGTATTATTTCCCACACACCTCACACAATATATTTAGTTATATACATATGTCACTGTCAAAATTCATAACTGGACGAAACCATATACGACTAAATTAAAAAATTCGTCTGTCAAAATTAGTCCGATTTTCTTAAGACATATGATTTTGACTGGTGATGGGTTATGTGACGTATGTGATATATACGTAAGCACAAATGTCGTATAAAGCCAGTGCTCGTCGGGTGGCCGACACTGTATAGATTTTGTTCGGCCACCGTCCTCTCCAATGCATTCCCACTGTTGCTCGCCGGTAATTTTCCATATCGTGTATATGTTTGTCATTTTTTTCTATAAAAAAGTCCCAATCTGAAAAGATTTAAAATTTATCCGTTATTTTTATTCGTGGACTTATTATTTAAGATGACTAGCTTAGTCTGACGTCTTCTTAACCCATGTTGAAGTATGTTATAGCATAAAATATTTCTAAGAATGTGCTTTCCTCCTGTCGATGTGAGTGGAGAATTATCGGCGGGTAAATGTCTAGATTTAGAGCACGCCTCTTTAGTTTCATTTTTTGTGTTGAGTTCGCTTCGCATCGCCCCGCACTCGCATAGACTCGTATTAAGATCGCATGATTATCATATTATCCTATTTGGCACCTACTAGTGTACAAATGTAGATGACACTATGCAAAATTGATTAAACTTTATATGAAAGCGTCTCTGAACAAAGCTGCGATGTTGCATGAAGGTTTTTTTTAAGATTAACTGACAGGAGCAACTGATATTGAAATTATGTGCTTTCAATTTTGGTATTTTTTGTGCAAATGCAAATAAACTTTGGCGTTTTAACGAAAATAAAATAGATCAGCTGATCTTGTGATGCATATGTCTTACCTTCCCTCTCACTCCATCCTTGAGGTTAACCGCGGAGTAAGAGCGGGAAAGAAGACAAGGTGTAAATTTTCGTGAACGAGTCATAGTCGAGCTTGTTCAGACGCGCGATACACTACGCGCCAAAAAGCGGGATTACCACGAGTCTGTGTGCACGTAGGGTCGCACGTAGCTAGGTTGATGTAATGTGGTTGTCGCGGCAGCAAGTCGCGCGGCGCGGTGCTGGGGCTCCGCTGGCGGCGCCGCGCCGTGGCGCCCGGGGACTCCGCCCCGCCCTCGCCCGCGCAGCGCCGCGCGCACCTCGTATGACACCACGGCGCGTGACCAAGCCTCGCCACCGTACTCTCGGTCACGCCTTAGGAGGAAACGACCGCTTCTGGCTACAGCTAAATGAGGGGTTGAACTGTATAATGTGAAACTTTATAAAGATGTGATGTTCAAACTTTGATGAAGAAAGAGATTTTGAGCTCTCAATGTGTTGAATTGGAATTTTAGCAAGTCGATTTTAGATGTTCAACGGTCTGAGGATTTCAAAATAATACTTTGTAATCTCAGATAGAGCCAGTCAATAACGTTGAACGATAATAAGAGGATTTTCAATAAGAAATACTGTAATCTCTCAGTACATTGAAACTAAACGTAAAAACGACGACAAAAAACGAGACTTGCCTTTTAACTTTTACTGTAAAAAGTCTGTCAATTGTACGACTGTTGCTCAAGTCCGCCAGACTGAAGTGATATTCGAATAATACTTTTTCTATGTAAAATATCTCAATTACGTTAAGACTTCTCGTAGGATTTGATTGAGATGATTTGAAATTGACTGATGCAAAATATGTCCCATTATTGTACAAAGGTACTTCCTCAGTATTTCTATAGGAACAATACAAATAAGCATTTAATGTGGGAATTCCGCTAGTTAGTGTCATTTCTAGGTTTATATCTGTGTGTTAGCTAGAAGAGATTCCAGTGAATATTTTTGTATTGATCAATTTTCGTGATTTCACATAAAAGTGTGTTGTTTTTTTTTTTTTACAAGATGGACTTACTACACTTACATGATAAGTGGGGGGACAGTCATGAAATGGTAATTATAGCGAGTGTCGTGTGAGATCTGCACCAGTACTCCATAATAAAGCTAGTTAATTAATTTTAATGGGATGTCAAATAGCGCACTCGTGTCTGGTTCAATATTATTATAAATAATACAGGTTTGTTGGGAGAGGTTAAGATTTGTTGGGATTGGTTTGAGAAGAAAAATGTAATACATCTGAAAATTTTATAGAATAGAAATTTCTAACTGACAAATTCAGTCTTTGACATCCCTACATTTTAAAATGCTGGTAGTAGACACGCTAGCTCTTTCTGCATTTAATTTATACTGTTAAATTGTTGATATCGGAATTGGTACAAATGTATAAGTTAAATGTGTTAATCAATGTATGAGTTGATGTACACTTACTGATGCTGAAAGCCGTTATATTTTAAAGAAATATATACTAACAGTTCAATTGTTATTTCGTTGTAAGAAGATTTTGTATACTATTACTTTGATAGCGTTTATTTATTGTCAACGCGAACACTCCGAGAGATGCATTCCGTCGTTAAAGAATATGCTCCAATGTTAAGTAAGCGCGTGTGCCACAGAGTAGCAACGCACAGAGACTGCAATTATATTTATCATTTAAGGGCGTGACGTTTCTTTCTGAAATAAACTCTAAAGTATCTATATATATAAAACTCTTCCGTTACTGAGTGACTGACTGACAGACAACGCACAGTCGAAACTACTGGTCGTAGACAGCTGAAATTTGGAATGTAGGTTCCTTGGGATATGTAGGGGAGCACTAAAAAAGGATTTTTGGAAATTCAACCCCCAAGGGGGGGAAAAGGGGTAAAAACGTTTCTATGAAAAATCTTATTCCTTGGGTTTATAAACTTGAAACTTGGCATGAACACGTACATAGGCAAGTAAATATGTTTGACATTATAAGTTTTTTCAAACTACCCTCCAATCGTGATTTAGGGGGTGCGATTGGGTGACTGATTTATTAACGCACAGCCGAAACCGCTCGGTATAGGAGTCTGAGATTTTGAACAGAGGTTCCTTTAGTAACATAAGTGAGCACTAAGAAGGGATTTTTGAAATGTCAACCCCCAAGGGGGGGAAACGGGATAAACTGAGCCGGGGCTGCGGGAAAGTTCTAACGAGATACCGCGGCCCCGGAACGCAAAGGGCAACTGAAGGAACGAGGTGGGTTTTAGTCAGTAAAAGTCTGACACTCCCTTCCGTTCCACCCAGAGCGGGAGAGGTCATTTGATGATTTCCCATCCTTAAAAAAAAAAAATTTTGTATGACAACTTTCAGTCGTCTCTTTAACTTACATAATTATGTACATACATGCATAACATTAATAACAACACCGTCCCGCGCATTCCTCTAATGCACAATGACCTTCCATTTGAATTTAAGCGCCTTCAATTTCCTCTAAAAGTTTGCTTTGCGATGACGATAAATAAGTCTCAAGGGCAAACTTTTAAAGTCGCTAGTGTTGATTTAAGAGAAGATTGTTTCTCTCATGGGCAACTGTATGTTGCTTGCTCGCGTGTCAGCTCTCCCTCTAACCTGTTCATACTGGTAAATAATAAAAAAACTAAAAATATTGTTTACAAGGAAATCCTGTAAGGCCTCTTCGTCCTATAATCGAAGATTTATAGGATAGGATATTCAGACGGCAACTGTGGCGCAGCGGTAATACGCTTGTCTGTGACACCGGAGGTCCCGGGTTCGAATCCCGGCCAGGGCATGATGAGAAAAGAACTTTTTCTGATTGGCCTGGGTCTTGGATGTTTATCTATATAAGTATTTATTATAAAAAATAGTATCGTTGAGTTAGTATCTCGTAACACAAGTCTCGAACTTACTTCGAGGCTAACTCAATCTGTGTAATTTGTCCCGTATATAAAAAAAAAAAAAAAAAAATCCTTTTTTTTTTTCTTTTGAGACGATGATTTTGTCTCGTTTTATTTTTTCTATATAGATTTGTATGTATACTAATATTATAAAGAGGAACAATCTATTTTTTTATATGTTTGTTTGTTTACACATGTAATCGATAAACTCCGAAACTACTGAATCGATTTCAAACATTCACCATTAGAAAGCTACATCATCCCTGAGTAACACAGGCTATATTTAATTCCAGTTGTAACAAGATTTCAGCCTGTGGAAGAAAAAGCCCTGTCGAGATCATTAAAAAACGCTATATATAACCGAATTACACGTGGGCGAAGCCGCGGGCGGAAAGCTAGTATGAAAATATGACGTTTAAACTGTAATTTTGCCAGTAATGCTTAAAAACTTAGTTACTGTGTAATATTCTGATTCATTGGTTGAGGATTAAAAACAAAGTATGTAAAAGCTTTTGTCAACGCTGTTTTTTTTTCGCTATTGGTTCATGGAATAGCCAAACTTCGGAGTGCGGGTTGAGAAAGCAATTGAAAATACTTTACAGAAGAGAGAGACAGAATATTTCTCTTTTACTTCGACAACGAAATCTGCGACACTTAATTTATAAAAAGAAATTAAATTTATTTGTACTACATTCTCATGTCCACAAATTTATATAGTTTTTTCAAAGAAACGTCTCGCCCTAAAACAAGGTCGCTTCACAGTCCGTCTAGACCGGCCTATGAATTGATATTAGTTACGTGTGAATATATAGGTAGTTGTACTCGTAGGTAATCTTGTAGATTTTGTACTATCACGTGTGTGAGCCAACGTACTTCTTGTGATACGCCTAGGACGATAGCCTATAAATATTTTTATACAACTATCGTGAATGTTATATTTGCCCAGCCATATTATGTGATGATTCCAAATTTATAAGTAATTCCACAAATTATTGATTACCATTATTGATGTTATATGAAGTGTTTGTTAATTTTGTAAGTCAATAATTATAATTACTCAGAGGAAGGCGAATCTAAATTTTGTTATCATATTTTTATAGAATTTAACAAATCAGATGAATTGAGTGTTCTTCCCGTTATGTACATAACAATCGTAATAAATGATGCAATGTAAAAGTGCGTAGTTTACTTGTGCTCGTGGTGTATCTACTTCCCCGCCTCTATTTCGTTGCTTTCATTCTTGTATATTATTTGCACTAGTTTTTAAGCATCTGAAATAGCTTTGAGAACGCAAACGTGCTGGTCAGAATGCATAATAAATTTATTTTTACATTGATTTGAAATACAACCTGTATTTCAAATCAATGTACCTTACCTTGACTCACAAATTCAACAAAATAGATAACAGTTTATTGCTCCATATTTTAATCATTTCAAACAGAACAGAATTCTATTCGAATTCACTGCTTAGTTGATCCAATGAAATGTATAAAGTAATTTCAGATGCCATTCTTCTTTATTTATTTTTACAACATTACTCTCTGTCTTCTTCTACTATCATCTCATTTTTATTCTTATGTTAGTATGTGTCCAGTCAAGGCTGCCACCAAATTAAAAAGACGAAGTCTAAAATATGACAAAAGAAATTCACAACTTACATCAAGTTTTACATTAAAAAAAGTAATAATATTTAGAAGTTATAATTTTCTTAAGGCAGCCTTCGACATTATAAATAATGTAAGATAGCTAGAAATCATCACGAGAAAAATGACAGTAGACTGAGTTGAAAAACAAATAAGTAAAACATAGGCATGCCAGGGATGATTGGCTTGAGTTTATGAAAAATGTTCTTACAATACGATTACGTGTCACAACTATTATGTGGCATTCCTTAAAAAAAATCTGCCAATCTGTTCTTGTGTACTTTTGGCCTTTAGTCTCAGATTATATCAGTTCCAGTATTTTCTCGCTAGACCTTGTTCCATATTCCGCACATTTCTCTCAAATGCACATACTTTTATGGTCTTCATTGTAATTAAAATCAACATTCAATGTAAATAGTGTTAAGCCAAATTCACAATTTTGTAAACTTATTTCATGAATGTTCGAAATGTTTCAATCAAGCCAAATTGAGTTATATGTACTTTTCAGTAAGTAGAGTTGCCAAAATA
Source organism: Amyelois transitella (assembly GCF_032362555.1). Taxonomy (NCBI): domain Eukaryota; kingdom Metazoa; phylum Arthropoda; class Insecta; order Lepidoptera; family Pyralidae; genus Amyelois; species Amyelois transitella. The sequence goes on from NC_083509.1 coordinate 12,545,951, forward strand.
ATGCTAGTCATGGATATATGGTCGAATGGAGGGCATTTCTAGCTGACATATCCACTAAATGATTATTATTTAAATTGAGGTTTTGGTTAACAAGAAATGCCCTGCCAAATCGTATTGTTAACTTGTTCTCAAAGTGTTGAACAATGTCAACGCTTTGAGTTGACACCACATTAGCGCCATCTAGCGATTGGCGGCGGTGTCGGGTTGTGGGCCACGCATGTGGGATGTACTAACTGTCTTGTTCCTGGCAGCAGCCACAGCGTGGCGGACGCGCGCCACGCTCTCCTGAGACTCGCACAGTGTAAGTACGCGACCGATTCGCTCGCATGGCTTCGCATGACGCTTCCTTTACGCCTGTCTCACACACGCTTACTAATCTAGCGGATTTCGAATGCCTAACAAGTCTGACGGACGATAGTAACGGGGCGCGTCTCGTACGTATGTGGTACGCTCGAGCCGCGCTTCCAAAGTAGTGACCCGGGCTCTATGTGGCAGCCTTACGGAGACGGCGCGTCTGCTACAAAACGTACGCAGCGTGTTCAGCCGGCGCTCGACCACGCGCGTCAACATGGAACTCGAGCTGTCTCGTGAGTACCAACACGCGCACACACACACAAACAAGCACACACACGCACCGCATCGGCGTCATAGGCGCACGCGCACACTGTAGACACATTAATCGACAATTTAATCTCAAGCTAGCGATGCAAAGCAAAGGATCAAAAGGTACTCGACAATAGTAACATTTTTACACGATTTGTGTTTTTAGCACTAGCGTCACCACGGCAATCGCATGGTCATTTTTGATCTACTGCGGATTCACTTCAATTTTAATGTCATTAAGCAAGCAAATTCAAAGTCAAAGTTAATATCACCTATTCACTTTACATTTCTTATTAATACTTGATTCGGTTCGGTTTGTAAAGTCGTGTTATGTCGCAGATGGTTTCGCATTCTCTCAAGAGGAGGGGGGCAGCGTGTCGCAGGCCGACATGATCCGAGCGTACGACACCAGCCAGCCGAGGGTTGGCCGCTCCTGAGCTGACGAGGCGCCCCGCTCGCACGTCTACACCGTGTGCTAGACGACGACTTCTCAATGCGACTTTACTGGCAACACCGCCTTTATTTTACACGTACAAAGTCTTTTTTTTTGTCTCAAAGACGCCTCTCATTGTGTAGTTATTTTTTTTTTTTGTTGAAAGGTTCACATTAAATGTATTAAGTCCGCTATCGAGGAAGCTTATACGAGGAACTGTAATATGTACTTTAAATTCGTGTAAGTGATTGTAATTATACTATGTTGATATAAAATTTTATGTATACATTAGATGAATGTAATAAAAGTGTAGCTGTATTTTCGGCCACAGGGATTATTGCGACATCATAATGCTGAATGCGAGAAATTTTCACAAAATTAAGCTGTTCACGCAACTCCGGGGAAAAGATGCTATCAAATGTTATATTTGTTTATTTTATTTTTTTCAAAACCATTTTAACGTGATTTAAAATTACGTGTTATTGTTATATTCGTTATTCTATGCTAGTGTGAAAGTATGTTTGGTGTCAAAAAATGGTTTTGCGAAATCCGAATAAAAGAGAAAAAGAGGATATATTAACTCTTTGTGACAACAAGCACTTGTGATTTTTAGTAATGTTAGTCGTTTCGCTTTGTTTTTTAATTATAACGCAGTTAAGATCTAAGTTCAAAATGCATAATTAAATTATTTATTTATTTTAGTTTAACTTTAGCGCTAACATAATATGTATTACATTTAAAGTTATGTTTCTTTTTTTGGTCTTGACATACGTGACTACTAAAAATGAAATTATGAACGAAAGTTGAAATATTGTTATAATTTTATAATGTTTAATAAATTGCTTAATAGGTACAGCTTTTTAAATGTGTTAATAGTATTTTTTAACATTTTATTAATAAATAGGATGAAATTGTTCATGGTCTATTTATATTTATACAAAAAAAAATACTTTACTGTAATGGTTGGTCAGAGATTATTATTGCATCAAGAAAAAAATTACGATGTATTAATTACGCCACCAACCAACCATATTAACTTGTACATACTCAGAGTTTCATATTTCCATTATGCCACTCATTGTTGTTTTTAAAAAGACAGGAAACTATATATTTGAACCTTTAAATATTCATTAATGACGCCTCCAACCAACCGTATCAACGTGTGCACTGTTCATACTCAGAGTTTAATTTTACCACGTATTATTGTTTTTAAAGGACAGGATGATCAAACGTCAGGATATTTGTAGAATTAATAGTGTGCTTTAAAAAGTATACTGTATTTGAAATTTTCCTATATCTAGCACCTGTAGTACTGTCGTTTGGACATAGTGCACTTATTTCGGTGGCACGAACTAATTGATTAACTAAAAGTTCTAGTCAAACACTATATGGCTCATTCACAAATTGTCATTTTCTCATAATGTTGGGCGGTACATTATCTCTTTATTATGAATAAATCTTTTAAATAAACGTGAAGCCAGAGCAACAAAATTATAACATTTAATCACCCTCATTTGGCTTTTTTTTATACAAATGACTGAAATCAGCATTTGCTGTTAGCACCCTTAAATCAATATGCATTGAGGACATTTTGTGAATGAGTCAACTAAATTAGATTCGCATCCGGCTCCCGAAGGACCATTTTCTTCTTTGTCTTTAGTAACTTAATTGTTTAATTTTATCTAAAACTCTATAATTATACAGATAAAGGATTAATATTTACTAAATTATTGTGATATGTAACTCGAAGCTAAAATTTTCAGAGTCTTTACAAAAGTCGACTGCTAGTGGTTTTTTGAATGACTTGTAACTGATATGATATTTATCACATTATACCTCGTAACAGTTTATTATTGTTAACTGTTAACTTGACTAAGAGAGGTGGCGGCGCAGGCGTCGGGATACATTTATATTGTGACGAATACTATTTGTACAACAAACTTACCGGAAGTATAACACCATTGATGAAAAATATATTGTGTCGTGAAAATTGTATTTACTCACAATTATTCTGTATCTGTGTAGTGACTTCTAGCCATCAAATATTCTACAATTATGTACTTCTTTCACATCTATCTTGTAAATAAAACATTTTCAATATTTTTTATCCTTATTATTGAGTTATGAAAATTTAACACTGGCTACATTTAGTTTTTAGTTCTCAGGAAATACTGTAGGTGGCGCTTTACTCCTTCCTTTTTGTCTGTGGCCCGTGTTCTCACTTTGTTAAGAATTGTGCAAGAAAATAAAATAAGATTATTCAAGAAAACAATTCTTTAATTAGTATTTTCAGTCCATAATCGAAGAGGTTATTGGCCCAGGATACTCTGTGAGTAAAGAAAAAGTGTTAGAAAGTCACCAGAAAGTGAAAAATTTCATTGTTGAAAATAACCTAACTTCAAGCAATCAAAATGGATTCGTCACGAATGAATTTAGAAAAATTTGACGGAAATAATTTCAGACAGTGGAAATTTCAAATTAAATGTGCTTTGAAGGCAAAAGGAATAGATATTTATACGCCAAAACCAGAGAAAGATACTGCTGAGTGGTTGAAAAATGATGGCATGGCGATGTTTTTATTAACATCTTCTATGGATTTCAAACAAATCACCTTAGTAGAAAATTGTGAAACCGCCGTAGAAATGATGACAAAACTTGAATCTATATATGAGCAAAAAAGTGAAATATGTAAAATGCTAATCCATGAAAAGTTTTATCAATACAAAATGTCGGAAAGTGACAGCGTGGCTCAACATATTTCAAAAGTTGAAACCTTAGCAAAGCAGCTGAAAGAAAGTGGCGAGAATGTTAGTGAGATTGCAATAATTACTAAAATACTTGGAACATTGCCCATGAAATATAGATATCTGCGCCAAGCATGGATGTCATTGGATCCTACACAACAAACACTCAATAATTTGACGGCTCGTTTATTAGATGAAGAAGCAAGTTTAGCGTCAGTGGAAGAGCAAGAGACAGCTCTCCTTGTTGTTAACAAAGGTTGGAAGAAACAAACAAAGCCAAATGAGTCAGAAGCTGGTGGGAGTGGTTTGAATCAAAACAAAAACACTAAGCACAGGTTTGAGTGTTATAATTGTGGAAAGCGAGGGCACTTTGCAAAGGAATGTCGTTTGCCAAAGAAAAGTAAACAAAGAAAGCCTACACAATCTTCAGACATGTTGGCATTTAATGTGGAAGTTGATTGCTACAACACAGAAGAGAATTCCTGGATATTAGATAGTGGTGCCTCCGCACACATGACTTATAGAATAGACTTCTTTGTGGAGTTGTTTGAATGTGACCAGAAATCATTAACATTAGGAAATCAACAAGCTTTAGAAGTATCGGGCATTGGTAAAGTGTTGATAAAAAGATATGTTAATGGACAGTGGATTAACAGTGAACTACATAATGTATTATATGTTCCTAGTTTGCGGAGGAATTTATTTTCAGAAGGAGTTCTTATACGACAAAATTACTCTATTATAAAGAAAGACCTTAATGCTTTAATATACAAAGAGAATGACATAGTGATGAGTGCAAAAATAAGAGAAAATAACCTATATGAGTTAAATATAAAAACAATAGTTTCAAATACTTGTAACCTAGTTCAAAACAATAAAAATGATATTAAGATATGGCATGAACGCTTAGGACACATTAATACAAAAGAAATTAAAAATATGTATTTTAATAGTGCAGTAGAAGGTTTGAAAATTAGTGAAAATGATGAACAAAATTTTGTTTGCGAGGCATGTGCATATGGAAAGCAGTGTAGGTTTCCATTTCAAAAATCTACACGAGGGGAACTACAGCCTGGAGACTTAGTGTACAGCGATGTCTGTGGACCAATGAGTCAAGCTTCGGTTCAAGGAATGAGATATTTCTTGTTATTCAAGGATGCAGCTACAAGTTTCAGGCATGTATTCTTTATTCAAAATAAAAGTGATGTTATGGAAGTATTCAAGAAATATAACAAAATTATTAAGAATAAATATATGCATGGTGTTAGAACATTACATACTGATAATGGAAGAGAATATGTCAACAGAGCTTTTAAAGATTATTTGGAGAAAGAAGGAATAGTTCACGAGCTTACCGCTCCATATACACCTGAGCAGAATGGACGTGTAGAAAGAGAGAATAGAACAATTGTGGAGAGTGCTCGCTCCATGTTGTATGCAAGAGACATTCCATTATATCTTTGGGCAGAAGCGGTGAAATGTGCTGTTTATATATTGAACAGAACATCTTCCAGTCAGACTCCAGAGAAAACACCATATGAATTATGGTATGGTACTAAACCGCAGTTAGGTCATTTGAAGGTGTTTGGCAGTGTTGGATATGTTCATGTACCAGATCAGTTGAGGACAAAGTTTGAGAAGAAGAGTGAAAAAATGATACTAATTGGTTATGACAACAACAATTACAGAATGTATGATCCAAATAAGAAAACCATAAAAATATCTAGAAATGTAATATTTGATGAACATTTTGTTCCAGAAATAAGGAAGAATATTGCACAAATTAGCATTATGGACGATGAAGATATTGCTATGAAAAATAATGAAACAGGAACAGTAAATACAATTAATGTATTAGATGAAACGCATCAAACAACAGAATCTGATGATAGCTTGTTAAGCTGTGACAGTGATGACCCAGCATATGAACCGTCTCGAGAAATAGAAAACATACCACACTCGAATGTAACATTGAGACCGAGAAATAATAGGCGTTTTGAAGCGAACTTGGTTGAGTTGTCATTGCCTCAAACATATGATGATGCATTACAAAGTCCACAGAAATATGAATGGTGTCAAGCTATCAAGGAGGAATTGTCTGCACATCAAGAAAACAACACATGGAGTGTGAAAGAAAGATCTAATGAAAGAACACTTACTACAAAGTGGGTGTTTACAATTAAGAAAAATGAGAATAATGAAACATGTTATAAAGCTCGTTTATGTGCACGTGGGTTCAATCAGATCAAAGATGTTGACTATCAGGAAATATTTTCTCCTACGACTAGGTATGATTCTATTAGAATTGTTTTATCTATTGCAGCTAAGTATAAGTTAAAAATACAGCAATTTGATGTAAAAACAGCTTTCCTTAATGGGTATCTAGAAGAAGATATTTTTATAGAAGTTCCTGAGGGAGTCAATTTGAATAAAAATTGTATTTTGAAACTTAATAAATCTCTGTATGGTTTAAAGCAGGCTTCTCGTTGTTGGAACAAACGATTTAGTAATTTTCTGATAAAATATGGTTTTGTACAATCCCAAGCTGATAACTGTATTTTCATAGGGATTTTCAATAAAATTAAAATATTGTTAATAATATATGTCGATGATGCCCTTGTAATATCTGCTAGTAATTTGCTTATTCAAGAGATTATAGAATATTTAAAGCAGGTTTTTAAAATAAAATTATTAAATTTAAAATATTTTGTAGGCATGGAAATTCAAAGAATAAATGATTGTATTTATATTCACCAGCGGGAGTACATAGAACAAATTATTGAAAAATTTTGTATGTCAAATGCTAATCCAGTAAGTACTCCAGCAGATGTGAATGTTATTATAACCAAAAATGTTGATGAAACCACTATAAATTTTCCTTATAGAGAAGCTATAGGATCTTTATTATTTTTATGTTCTGTTTCAAGGCCTGATATTTCTTATGCTGTGAATGTATTAAGCAGATATGTAAACAACCCTGGTGAAATACATGTAAATGCTGTGAAGCGTATTATAAGATACCTAATTAATACTAAACATTTATGTATCAAGTATGGAGAGAGTGATGGTTTCATTGGTTATTCAGATTCTGATTTTGCTAGTGATGTTGATACTCGTAAGTCTACAACAGGTTATATTTTCCTAATGAATGGTGGTCCAATTACTTGGTCTAGTCAAAAACAAAAGACCGTTGCTCTCTCTACTACAGAAGCAGAGTTTGTGGCTGCCTGTGAAGCTGCAAAGGAGATATTGTGGTTGCAACAACTTATGATAGATTTAGGTGAGGATTTTAAATGTGTAACTTTGCTGGTTGACAATCAAAGTGCAATCAAACTAATAAATAATCCGGTCTATCATAAAAGAAGCAAACATATTGATGTAAAGTACAATTTTATAAGAGAGAAGGCTGAGTTGGGCTTGATTAAAATTAATTATGTTTCTAGTAAGAGTCAGTTAGCAGATATTTTTACTAAAGCTTTACCAACTCAGGCTTTTACTAATTTAAGAGATGATATCTTATTTACTATTGAATAGTTTGTTCTTTATCCTACTTAAATATAGGTATTTAATTGTTTAAAGAGTGTTATATTTTTGTGGGAGTATTGAGTTATGAAAATTTAACACTGGCTACATTTAGTTTTTAGTTCTCAGGAAATACTGTAGGTGGCGCTTTACTCCTTCCTTTTTGTCTGTGGCCCGTGTTCTCACTTTGTTAAGAATTGTGCAAGAAAATAAAATAAGATTATTCAAGAAAACAATTCTTTAATTAGTATTTTCAGTCCATAATCGAAGACTTATCAATATAACTTAGTGGTGTTGTGCTACCGCGGCGGGCAGTTCTAATATTTAGAAAGTTTATTTTAAGAAATGTTCATACTGGTTTTTTAAAATCTCGAATCCACCTATGTTATATATATTGTACAATATGGACGCTATGTAAAATTTTGAATGATTTTCCTAACGGAAGTATTGTCAAAAAAAAGGTAAGTTGTAGTATAATTTATTACGCAAATATTATTCTCTGTGTAATTTTTGCCACAAATACGAGTAGGTACTTAAACAAAGAATCTCCGCCAGGGTGAGCCTATTTTTACTGGATTTTAATTGTATATGATATAATCTTTCGAGACACTCGTGAGTTCCCAGCATTCCCTACATTCTAGTAGGATGACTTGCGATAACATCCTTTTTTTTCTTCTCCGAAGTGGAAATCCTTTTAACGTACTGGCTCACGGGTCTTCACCCGGGAGAGTGTGGGACTCCTAGCATCTAATGTGCCAGCCTACCTACTAAAACCCCTCCGATGCGCCCTTTTCGCCATTTTGAGGACATCATGAGATAAAGTCCTGCGATAACCACCTTCCATCACAGAGAAATAAAATAAGGAAATCATTATCCGACGTATACTGGGGTCCTTTCACGTTTAAGTGATAACTCTACACTGGGACCAATGTTACTGTTTTTTTTTTTATTTATCAAAAGAATTCGCTAAATTTTGATCCTTATTAATATTGTTGACATAGTCTCCGCTAAGAAAGAATTTTCGTGAATGCCTACTTCTAATGTCTAGTAAAAGCGTAGGTATATATTATTTTCTTTGCCTTAGCGGGGTAAACAGAGCCCCAAGTTGAACACAGACGTTTAGGTATAATGTTAATTGTGTTGTATCCATCATTGAACACATGTGTCTACGATGTATCTGCGCCGCCACTTTACGTATAATTGAATATGTGAATGTAACAGATGTGTATAAATTATATGATTTGTTCTTTACAACTTGTTTCACTTTAGTTTTTCCTCAAACCACTTATTTTATAAAAGTTTGGTTAATTTTCTAACTATTACATACAAACATACCTACATAAAATCACGCCTCTTTCCTGGAGGGGTAGGCAGAGACTACCTCTTTCCACTTGCCACGATCTCTGCATACTTCCTTCGCTTCATCCACATTCATAACTCTCTTCATGCAAGCACACATGAACACATTCACACATTCTATTATTACCTGTAATGTCAATAGTAGGTATCAGCCATTTCTTGAAAAGTACACTAGTTCAATATCAGGTGTGTGTTTGTCAATAAATCAAAAGTTGCCATCTTATATATTGTCAACAGTACCATTAGAAAAATTGCAAATTATAATAATTTAATATTTCTCAAAATAATAGGTACATTTAGTATTTAAGTACTTTATCAAGTACTGAGATGATCTCATAGTTGAACTATTTTTTTATTAATAAAGATTCATCATCACTCGTTTAGTATGGTTATAAGCATATGCAAACCATTGATCAGTTTATGTTACCACAAACCTACTAATGACGCATTGGTACGTTGGTTTCCTCCCACAACGTTTTAGATACTCGCGAATGGAAAATATATTAAAGTTATTTACCAAGTAATATTAAAAAAATGGCTTCGGCTGCTAGCTGCTGTTTCCTGCGACTACACCAAAGTGCTTATTTTTACCCCATTTTCACAAAAAGCAAGAGTACCTTTCTAACCGTAATTAATAAAATTTTACCTACATTTTTTTCTAGTCTAGAAAAGACTTGAAGACCACGATCAGCTAGATGGTGTAATGATCGAATTGAGATTCAGATAGACACAGGTATCATCGCTGCCATCTTCATCGCTTAAACCTTGAAAATTTATTAGTCCTAAAAAAGTGTCCCAATACTTTAAATTCTGAAAGTATCTTGGACCCAAATAAACAATTATCCAAAGGTTGTTACCGCCATCCGAAAGATATAAAACTGCCAGCCCTCGTTACATAGGCTTCACGCGCGACGCCGTCTTTATCGCGCGAAAAACTATCGCTGTCTTAATTCACGTCATAAAAAAGCGAATCAACGATAGCTTAGCTATATGCTACGACGGCTGCACTTCTGTAGTCAACATGTACCTAAACTCAATGGCAAGTTTACATTACTTGTAGTTATTGTAGCGAAATTTTCCACGCCTCCATTTTCCACGATTCAGCGGCAGTCTGAAACCAAATTAGAAGATAATTAACTTGATTTGCGTTAACGTCGATAGGTTTCCACTACACCCGTATTAGAAGTATAGCCTTTAAATTTGTAAATGTAGCTAAAAACTGCGATTTAAATAAAAAGCTGGAAAATGAATGGCGACTACAGGCAATCTAACTTGCGAATTCCACATTATATCTATTGTTTTTAAATATTTAATATATAATTTTACGGAAAAGACAACTGTTGTTACCACATCACATATTTTTGCGAAGCAGAACCAGTCTCGTCAGAAAATGGGAACTTGCCCATGGAAGTCGACTTAGTGCATCAACCAACCAACATACATTCCAAATCTATTTACACGCATGTTTGTATGTAATACTAGAGGCCGCCCGCGACTTCGTCCGCGTGGAATCAATCCCGCGGGAACTTTGGGATAAAAGACCCTATAATACCCTATATGATATTCTGGGTCTTCAGCTACCTACATACCAAATTTCATCGTAATCGGTTCAGTAGTTTTTGCGTGAAAGAGTAACAAACATCCATACTGACATACAAACTTTCGCATTTATAATATTAGTAGGATGTAATAAGGTATCTATCATTAACATGCTTTCGTAAGCTGACTCCGTACTTAGAAGCCAACAGCCGGCAACGGTGTAAGTGAAGACACTAGTTGCTTCCCCTTGACCGCCTTGTACGAACTTCGGGGGAAACAAAGGCAGACCACGAAAGTACATAATGCTCTACTCTGCTAAGGATACACGCAAGGGCCACATTTGAAATGCGGTGAATTCGGAAATAGGTCATGGCCAAGAGAGTATTCACTACCCTCCTGCAGCAATGACGTCAGCACTTAAATTAAACGTGCCTTTTTTGAGTCGCAGCTACCGTAGCATGGTACGGGCGACGCCATTTTTATCGCGCCAAAACTAACGCTGTGTCGGGAAGGGACACTTTGTACCTAAATGTGAATGTTATGTGTCAGCGATTTTGTATGAGGCGACGAATTAATGACATGTGGTCAGTTACTGCGCACTGATCCACTCGTGTATGCGTAATTTCGATATTGGGAAATTTATTCATTAAATAAAAGTAACATTTATTATTGAAGATCAGTGACGGTAGATAAGGACCCTCAAACTATAACAAAATAGGCACTCAATAATATTTTAAATTGAACATACACATTTGATTTCTAATTATTTAGAAAGAGCATAGCTGTTTCGCTTAAGATTACGACGTGACGCGAAACTACAGATACATTTATATATGTATTCTTATTGACAAAATATAGATAAGTATGGAGTTAGAAGGCACAATTAGTTAGTTAGAAAGTAAATATAGTAAAATGTCCCTACTTAGTTGTCTTTTGACGGCAGCAACTATCGAACCATGTGATTTCAGTACTTACTAAATTTATGAGGCTATTTCTATAAATAGGCATTATCTCGATTATAGGCGGTAAAAGAAAAAACCTTATCAAAGATTTTGATGTTACGTCTTCTGATACACAAAGTCAATAAAACAATAGTCACCACGCACTGTAGGTACCTTCCTGCCAAAATTGCATTTGTGTAAAATTTTCTTCAATAACTGATTATCTTGTAATAGTATCTACTCGTAAGTAGGTTAGTTTGCTGATATCTCGTAAATTCTTCGAGTCCGTATTTTCCACCTGTTATTTACACACCAGCAGACGTGGTATGCAACTAGTCGTAAAAGATAACGATAACAATGCCGAGTGGTATTTACGTACTTCAGTAGACACAATATAATTTCATGTAATCATAGAATCACGCCTCTATCCTTTACGTAGATGCACAAAGTTTATTCCGCCTGCAAGTTAAGGGAAGTTGTCGATTGACTTCAATAGGAAGGCGACTTTACCTAAGTACATAAAGAGGCCGATCACCGATCGAACGAGATCGAAATAATGAAATAAAGTACATACAATGGGCTCTATTCTAGTATTTTCATTAAAAAATCTAATCTGACTGATCATTTGCAACCATAAACAAAACACATTCGATTTGAATTTCGAAGGATGTATCAGGCGCGAAGGCCCGGCCTGAGTTATCACATTATCAGCATGATGTAACGGAGCGGCGTCAGGGCCAGCAGGTGCGGCCGACCACCACCACGGCTGGCTTCAGTGCCTCGCAGTGCCTTACCCACGACGCTCGTGCCTTGCCGAAACCGTACGATGCTCGGAGCCGCGTAGTGACGTGTTGTTTACAAACAGTGCGGTGTCATTCCAAGCCGGTTATGTGATGTTTGACATACTGTGAGTCCCAGGTTCAGGCTGGGTTCCCGGGTAGGCGATATGGCGCGCTCGCCGCGTCGAATCGCAGCGCACCGCCGCAGTAGAAGCCGATCGCGGGAGATCGCCAGGATCAGGACGCAACTCAACGCTAAAGGTAGGTATAATTATCCTTTTAAGATGCAAAGACCAAGAACGAACTAAGTGAATTTGATTCTTATTCAATGTTTTTTCAAAACTACAAGCAATTTGGGTTAAGTCCGCTATTGAATATATTTTCAAATTCAATATCTCTACTTATTGATATTCTTTATATTTTGTGCAATAAAGAGTTTACAAAAATAAACAAACAAACAATTTTACTATCATCAAATGGAAAGGAATGAAGTGAAAACTGATTGTAAAAACAAAATTTTGTATCTTTAGTTTAAATCTTAGGTCTAGACATGTATTCAGAACCGAGGTTACCTAACAGTTATCTCGTAACTGTCAGCAGGATACGACACAGTTACCATGCATATAGCTGCATTTGCAGTTATTAAGTACGGTTATGCCTACATATATTATAAATGCAAAAGTAATTACATCTGACTCTTGCGCTTTCGCACCTAAATCACTGATCCGATTTTGATAAAATTTGATACAGAGATAGAGTTGACCCTAAGGAAGAACATAAGTTACTATTTATCCCAAAACAAGGGGAAGAAATGTATAGTAAATGATAGAGGGGATGAATGTTTAGATGGAAATTCGACGCGGACTAATAATGGACACGGGGACGAAGTCGCGGGGAAAAGCTAGTGGAGAAAAAAATAATTTCAACGTAAAACATTCATAACAATGATGTTCCAGTGTTAACTTAGATCAGTACTGTGTAGAAAAATACTCAAAACCAAACCAAAAAGTTTGCATGAAAATATTGATGAAGGTTAATGTTTATGCCAGGTTAGCAGATTTACACATACATACATATGGTCACGTCTATATGCCTTGTGGGGTAGACAGAGCCAACAGACTTTTGGCTTAATGATAGAATTGAGATTCAAATAGTAGCAGATTTAGTGGTAAATGAAAAGACGTTAAGTCAGTGCCGTCTCCTCCGCGAAAATGGCATGATTGTGCGTATGTATTTTAAATTGATAAGTACGTCCAGTTACAGTTTTCACCGAAAAATATTTAGGTAATCAAATAATGCAGTTATACTATAACATATCTATGTTATCGCGAATGCTCCACTCGTTAACAAATACAGGTTGTTGATAAACTAATTGCAGGACAGCATTTCAAGGCGTCCTAATGGCAGTTCGAATTAGTTCACGGCATGACAGGTTTAATATATTCTAGATCTGTCTATCACGGGGTAGATAGAGCCTATAGTTACAAGACTTACAAGGGATACACAATGTTGGATAGATAAGTGATAAAAGTGAGATTTAGATTTAAGTAGGAACTAATAAATAAGCTTTCTTTTTTAGCAGAACTTCGAACAAAATGGTTTGATACAAAAAAAAACATTATGCCATATCTAGGTATATTTCACTCATAGGTAAGGTTGTGCAATGCCTATCAATTATGTCATACTTTGCAAAAACTATACCTAACTCAAGTACAAAATCAACTATACACAAAATTAAATTAACTTTCAATCACTTTTGATTTTGCAATTGACATACTTAGTTACCTTAGTTACCTACCTATGTCTCAGATTGCAAACCAAAAATTTTTTGTGATACAGTTAGCTATATATTTGAGTTTAGATTATAGCGGTGAGTAGGTATGTTTATATAAATACGTTTATATTAATTTAAGTTGGTAGGTACTTTTTTAATTTTCAGCAATCATTAGCTCTTATTAGATTTTTCCTTAGAATTCCTCCGGTGTCCTGTGAAGTAGATAGTCGAAAATAGCTATGGAATAATGTATAAAATATAACAGTTATCGGAATAATGGATACTTAGCCGACGAGCTTGCATTAAAAGAGTTATGAATATGGACGAAGCGAAAGAAGTAGGTATGCAGAGATAGTGGCAAGTGGAAAAAAGTGGTTTCTGCCTACCCCGCCGGGAAAGAGGTGTGATTGTTGTATATGTCGCAGAGAAATGAGGATATCAGAGATTTCACGAAATCCCTAGGTATACCACGAAATCACGGAAGATGGTGAATATTCCTATTTATTTAAGTTAGTGATATGACAAAATACTATTTCAATCTAGTGATTTTCATCAATACCTACTTGGGTATACTCAAACAATAACTGACAATATATTATTTTCAAGGTGTAATGTATGAGATAATAAGAGCGGTGTTATCAGTGGCCATAAATAATATCTACTCATGTGATGGATAGCGGTTATATTAACTGCGGTATAAGCCAAGCGAATAGACTACCAATACCAACTAATAGTAGCAATAATAAAATAACTAGGAATTAATCTACTACCTGGTCTAGGTGCCTATCAACATTAAGATTAAAATAATCAATTAAAATAAAAATACCAAGTAAATCAATATTATGAAGACGATCATGCCTTACATGGTAAACAGAGCCGACATTATCAAAAAGATTATAAGCATTCAATCTTAAATTCAATCGTTGTATTACTTTTTAGGGATGTATTAGGGAACTATCCGAGTCTTAATTCCATCATTGATGAAAAACGTTAACATATAGATAAGCCAGTAATGTTACAAACGTAATTAAGTGCAGTAAAAACTATCGAGTGGTCAATTTGGCATGTAAAGTTAATAGTGTCAAGGCGAGGCCGCGCCGGCAGCCCTGCTACCACGGCCGGCCAGTCGCGATCTTAAAACATTTTATTAGGTTAGTGTATGATCCAGCTGTATATAAATAATTATCCTGTCTAGCCAGAAACGTCCACAACAATTGGAAAAAACAAATAAGAAGTTAAGTTATGAAATAAAAAATTAAGCAGTAGAAAGCAAATTCAATTTCGTTAGCAAGTTTTGAGATAATCTCGTTCTGATTTATTTCATTGCCTGATAACAAACTAGCTAGTCGTGTTACAATTT
This sequence comes from Amyelois transitella, assembly GCF_032362555.1. NCBI lineage: Eukaryota > Metazoa > Arthropoda > Insecta > Lepidoptera > Pyralidae > Amyelois > Amyelois transitella. The sequence goes on from NC_083509.1 coordinate 12,561,005, forward strand.
TATTAATTAACTCTTAGTATTTACAAACTTTATTATAACTGGTAGGTAGACACCGTTCTAGATATAAATGACCATAATAATTACAAAAAATTAATAAGAATTAAATTAGTTAACTTATGAAATCTGAGGACTTGCGAAGAATTAAACAGTAGGAAGCGATTTCAATTTCATTAATAAGATATGAGATAATCTCGTTCTGAGTAATTTCATTGATTTATAACGAAACTGTCGGCTAGTCGTGTTACAATTTTATCAACTCACTCTTAGTCTTTGCATACTTCAATTTAAGTAATATGCATACTGGTTACAAAGAGTTTATTAAAAAATATATGGCGATATCCCGACGCCCCTGATAACTAAATTATGCCAAACCTTTCTAGCATTAATTTTGACGCATTGTAGCAAATAACAACCTACGATTGGACTTCGTCGGGTCCACCTTTTTCCAACAACCCATACAAGTGATTAGATTTTGTGAAGGTTGAGCCCCAAATCTTCACCCCCAGTTACCAGTAGGTACAAGTGCATTCCAATAACCTCATTAATTTTACTGATCCTTGCATAGATTTACATTCGTTAGTTGTTAGAAGCTATAGGTAAGTATAGCTATAGGTAAGTATAGATATTTTGACAAGCAACCATGACGAGGCCGGTAGCGACAGAGCAAAGTGTAACAATAACATTCTTCCTTTCATAGAATTTGGTCTCAACCAGCGTTCAGACGACCTTTTTGAAGTTACGCTGGATAGAGGCTGCTTCCAACTGACCAAAACTATTACTCGAGGAAGTAGTTTACCGCGATTGTGTTCTTCTTTTTATTATATCTACAACTTAATACTAAATCAATTTCAATGGTCACGAACTGGAATATAGTTGAATATCTTTATTGCATAAAAAAATCCTTATGAATATGGACTCAATACATTGCAACGGTGGATTAAAGCCATGAAGATATCACTTGCAATCTTCCAGTTATTTAACTAGCGTCTCATGTAGCGGCTGAAGTAACTGCGTTACAAACTTACGTTTAAATAAAATATATTCTTTACTGGAATAAGATTCAGATTCGTAAAGATTGAGAGGCTGACAAAATGCACCTCACGTCTCATAATGTAAGTGCGGGCACATTGACACGTTGCGTCATGTCTTACGGCACATCTCGGCTTTCTCCCGGTCTGGGAGACTGCGGCCGTTGAGCGTGGTTGGCAAAAGTGGCCAGAAAATAGCCCTTCGCAGGCACTTTTCTTTTTCAACCATTTAAATTTAAGTTATATTTTATTAGTATTTGTCCAAAAGCTACAAGCTAAAACTACTAATTATATAACCCCCTAGAGGCTAGAGAACTAGGGACGAGGAATCACGAACGAGGAATTCTAGGAACAGAACGGTACGCTCTTCAAAACGGACCCAGAATCCCTTCAAAGAACAGAACGAAACGCTTCTCAAAATGGACACCCTAAAAGGTTGCTGGTACTTCGCCGAAACAAATCAGCCACTGCTCTGGTAAGAGCAGATGCACCAGCCGAAGAAACTCTACCAGTATTGGTCGTCTACTCGCCAGAAGGGCTTTATTATGGTTTTAAACTAACACGTGTTATTGTTTAACGTGGTGTAAATGGCAAAGTGTGTCTTTCTATCTCTGTGCCATCAATAATAATCTCAGAGGCCACGTCAATCGACAGGAAGGAATCCGAATACTCGTCCAAACCATCACCGTTGGAGTCACAGCTCCAAAACCTAAGACACCCATATTAGTTACCTGTTATCTTGTTTGTGGCGCTCGCTTCGACTTCCCCACTACTAACTGGTGGTCATAACCGAAGTCGGGGCTCCCCTCGGATGACGCATTTAGATGTTATCAATCCGATACCTTATATCGTATTTTGAAGATAATTTCTATTTCATTGCCCTGTGGTTCCCGGCAGGAATAGAAAAAAGAATAGGATCACTCCATCTCTTTCCCATGGATGTCGTAAAAGGCGACTAAGGGGTAGACCGTTTGCTCTGTCTACCCCGCAAGGGATATAGACGTGATTATATGTATGTATGTATGTTCTATTTCATCGGTACAAACGTCAGAAGCACGGTCATAAGAATGACATCAATTTTTTTTCGTATTCATGCTGTGTCTATCGTATAACTATTAAAGCAGACAATACTAGGCTGCCTCCCGGCTTGCGCTGCTTTCACCGCGCGGCTCCGCGCAACCGCAATGTGACTAGTTTCCTCAGCAATCACAGAGGAAAGTGCTCGTTTTGTTTCGCTTCGTTTTCTTGAGATATTGTATTGGCTCACTAATGTATTCTATATGTCTTTATAGAAATCATAAAATGTGTTCCTGTCGTTCTTGTAAATGAATCTTTCTCCTGGCATTAGTCCTGGTTACATCCTCACCTCTCTAGAGAGATGTCCAGAGTACGCCTTTGCGACCATGAGACCATGATCGCGTGACTCGGGTTTTTTTCACAAAGTGAACTCCGCAACCCCTACAGGGGAAATTCAGTTGCCTGAATATGTAGGTTTCTTCAAGTATGCACCATAAGAGCATCGGTTGGTACTCAAACTAATGTCATAAAACAGAAAAGCGTGTCGTTCTTGTCCTTGTTGACCTTTTTAGCGTGACGGTTCTGATTTTATCAGAAGCATCATGCAAATGCTCCAGTCAGGTGGTAGATACAGGGTATGTCAGTAGATGCCCCATACTTTTTGAAATTAAAATTCAATTTCAAAAATTTTATTCATTATTATGGTATACTTCATATCACTTAATAATTGTCATATCTTTTGGTGTGATACCAAAAGATACATTAGTTGACATCAAATAAATTACATAAAACTAAGTTTACTGCCGCTTCCAAAGCGTCAGTGCAGAAGAAGCAGTAACAAACTTCATAGCAGCATTTTCTTCAACAACATCAACTTCACAACTATCCAACTCTGAAAACAGTTACAGGCAAGCCATTTGAAAATGTCCTACTTACTTGAACATATTTTTTAGCAACGACCTTCTTCAGTGTGGAGGCTTATAAAGCATTCCATAACCGATTTTAAGCTGTCGCGTCGCATTATACTATTAATAAATACTGCAGGTATTAACACGTAACGTACTTAACCTTATAAAGGTTTATTGTATCTCGGACGCTCCGAATCATGTTACGATGACCCGTGGTCACCGAGCGACTGAACACCAGCCATGGTTGATTGGGTAGTTTGTACCTATTGTAATTTTGATTTTAAAATTCAATTTAGTGTTCCACATTGCAACGGAATACAAGTTAGTATTCGGACTTACATAACTTAAAATATTGACCAGGCTAAGCTCTCTCTTCAAACATACGAACTAGACCATTGTTGCCCGCCGGATCTATTTACGATGTCGATTGCAGGTCGAGATCTCGTAACGATCTAAGAAAATCTTAGTTTTACTCGAGTCCATTTGTTTAAAGCTAGTTCGAGCGTTGAATCAACGATTCCAACGATTTTATGGCTGGGTAGCAACAGGTGGCTGATCCCTGGGGTCATAGAGGGAATTCTGTAATGCAAATAAAAATAATAGAGGGATAAAAAATTAACATTTGTTAATTCAGTATTTATAAGCAAAATAACTGAAATGTAAGTTATTACAAAAGTAACATCTTAAACCCTAAAATGTGTATCAAGGCGCGTAGAAAAGTATTCCTTAATTGTTATCATGCATAAACTTAGTTTGTATTGTCAAATTTGCAACGGCTGATATTTCTACCACACTTGAATTTGTAAAGCAAATTAATCCCAAGTTTATAAATTTACTCGTAAATTAATATTCATTTTGTCTCAGGTGTAGTTTTAGTTTATTCTCTATTATAGTTTTAGTTTTTAATGTGGATATTATTCATTGATCGCGTGTAATAATGGCAGTCAAAATAGTTTGCAACAGAGAACCGAGTAAAATGCCACATAACGTAACAAATTTGTGCAACGCTAATAAAATCATGTTAATTTAGTTCGATGCCGACAGAAAATAACTTTGTGTATGTTAGTGATTCATGATCACGATCATGCCGTCAATTAGTCGGTCTGTTTGTAAACACGTGTGAGATTTTGATCATTTAGCCGCGTTCCGCGAAACGATGATACAACAACGCCTAAGTAATGGTTAATTTGATGTTCTTCAGCGCCAGCGTAAGCTTTGTTCAGAATATGATCTTGCTGAATAGCTCGGGCAAGCCTCTGGAATATTGGATAAAGTCCTCATCAATCCGTCAATTTTCTCAGTAAATTCATTGTTGTTTGTTAAGTATTTGCTTTAACATATTCAAATAGGCTTCATAATTAATGTATTTATTTTAAGGTTATCATACTTTGCATGCCAATTTCGTAATCGTTTAACACAGGCAATCGGCAAATAATAAATGGTGTAGACAGCCTTCTTTACGTACGCCATAGCAACTATTAATAGTATTGTTAGTGAGGAAATATTGTCAGAGATTGTACCTATTTATTGTAAAATATTTTTCATTTTATTTTCATTATAGTACTTTAAATTAAATTATTTCACTCCTCTTTTCTCCTTCTATCATCTGTAGGAATAACTAACTTTGTGGCTATACTTCCTACAAATGGTATAATGATCACAAAAACGAGAAGCTACTCGCTTTAGCAATGATTTATCATTTTTACTCAAACCTCTAATTCGTCATGTTAAATCTACTCGGTGGTGTCAGTAAAGTGCTCGCCGCTAGGAAACATACAAACAAACATACAGTTACATTCAAATAATGAATACATAAACAGTCAGTTCATTCACGTTACCCTGCCCTCAATATTCATTGCATTGTAGATTTATTTTGAGGCTACCTCCGATCAGGAATGTTCCGTTCCACCACTACACAAACTGTATGTTCGTCTGGCGTTCCATATCGCCGCTTCTGGCTGTTATGACGAGGGCCATGCAACATCTCGCGTGTTTGAAATTCCTGCACATATTTATAGCAATCTGAGCGTTATAACGCTATGTTTAAGGTTTGCGAAATAATTACAAGTATTGGGTTTATATAGACGACCTTGTAGGTATCGGTAACGATTGATGTGAGCACGAAATTTTAGTAGGAAAGTGGAAAAACTTTTCTACCAAATATCACTGGCCTTTCAGTATTTTCACGATTGTTGGCTCTGTCTACCCCTCAAGAGATATATACGTGATTATATGTACGTATCTACAAAAAAAAACGTTATTTTATTGTTTGCAATTAGTGCAAAAAGTAATGTTATTATGTTCCCATAATAATTTCTTTGCCAAAGTAAGTCAACGATAAAGCGAATTACTATTATGTTTTTCTACTCCTGCTATATAAACAATACGATCAAAGCGGTTCATTTCTTTCAAGTTCGTTCTAGGTGTAATGACAATTTAAACATAACTTTATAAACTTTTCGGGTTTACTCAATAAACTTCAGATATACTGCGGCTGCATTATTTATCTTAACGTTTGAGATACGGGATTGATCTTTTGATCGTACCGATGAGTCAAGTGACTCTACTATACTGGAATCTATCTAAATGTTGCGCTTTGAACACGATTCAAAATAACATTCTCAGAACATCGCAGGTAGGTAAGTAAACATTTCTTCTAGCAAATTCTAGTTTATGTTGTAAATAGCATTTCCTTGTATAAGTGTAAACATACATACATGTAGGTACTTATATTATGTACTAGCTGTGCCTGCGGCTTCGTCCGCGTGGAATAGTTATTTTGGGCATCATTTTATGAATTACGAGTAGACAGAACCAAAGGTGTCCAGAAGGCTGCGTTAAAATTAAATTGTGGCTTATCGAAAAATCGTTTTATACTGTTGACGAATATTTCGATAAAAAATAAATTTTGACAAGAACATTTAAAATGACATTATTTTAATTTTCATTTCAATTTTAATTTTCACTTAATTTAAATTTGCTGTATTTTTGCATGCCATGACTGGTTAAAAGCGCGAAATGTATATGCTTTGTAACACCTATAATTGTACGGCATTTATAGCAAATAAAGTATTTGTATTTTAAAATGTGAAACGAAAATAAAATTCACTTAAAACCTCATAATAATTGTAATGTCTGGCAACGTTCGCGTCCGTCTGTTTGTTCAGGTGTTGAGATAAAATAAAACAATATAATATTTCTGCGCCACTCCACTCCGCAGCTCCAACATATCAGTTTCGCAAGAGTTGACGTATTCGCTTCTACGATGAATGCACGAGGTCGTTGCACTGTTTACTTGGACGAAAGTGACCATTATCTGTTTGCCAAAGACCATAGTGTCTCTGTATACCAGTCCAACTCCAATACAATATAAAGAAGATGTAAGTTTTGTTCGTTACGAAAAATCTCAAAACTACTGGATGTATTTTGATAAATTTTGCAAGATTCTGAGGGTAACTTATTGAAATTAATTCGATTATATTTTCTTTCTTGAAGTCCTCATGGATTTGAAGCACTGGGCAAAAGTCTAGTGGACGATAAAAATATAGTAACACCATGACATACTTACCTACGTTAATTATAACTATAGAATTATTAGACATTAATAACCAAATACAACGGTTGATAAAACAAAAAGTCACCACAAGTTTGATATCACATGATCTTATCACAAGGTTTGTCATATTAATTACAATGGCACTCAGTAATAACGTATTTCAAAGCGTTAAAAATTTGAATGCAATAAAACAATTAAATTCCACTTTTTACACGAAACTTTAAGAATGATGTGACTTACATCATACGCAATTGTAAAGCATTTAAAAAGCTCCGAATCGATATGCATTAGGAAAATGTTATGGCGTCGCAATCATCATTTTATGATCACTTTCAGACCGCTCTAGGACGTTGATATCTGTTGATATAGCAGTCAGTCAGTCAGTGACATATTTTGTTTAACATACATACATATGGTCACGTCTATGTCCCTTGCGGGGTAGACAGAGCCGACAGTCTTTTGTTTAAATACTTAGAAATTATAATAACGTATTGTACGATTCCAGCTGTGTGTCTGACACAATATCTGTCCCAGTTGGAGCGTCCTTGACCACCGGCGGGCAGCCGCCGCTCCCACGCGATGTTACTACATAATATGTCCAATTCGGCTGTGAAGGACAAGTTCAATGTTATATTATATATATATCATGCTATTGTTTGCAAAATCTGGACATAATCGTCGCGCGTGTCATGGTAGCCCCGCTAGTCAAGAGAGAACACTGGCCGCTGATTGATTGTCATATAAATACACAGTTCATACCGTTGGGTCTAGAGATTTGAAATTTGGCATGTGAATTCCAATTCATAATTTTTATTCATTTAGACATTTCAAACATCACTTAATAATTGTCATGAATGTATGTTGGTTTCACAACATTGGTTGATTCCTTATGTATTTTCTCATTACTTTTGGACGCTACTCTAGCTTATTATATACCTTCCTGATATCATAAAACTATAAATAGTCTGTCAATCATGTCCCCAGCCTGCACGGTCCCCGGCCGCGAACCGGAAACGAACCGTAATTGAGCCGCGTTCGGCTCAACAAGCCGCCGGGTCAATCTGGGTAATGTTATGTTAACTGAACACACATTAGTGTTCGCACTAACGTTTATGTCATGAATGTGTACATTACACTTTGAAGAAAGAATACAAACTAATATTATAGTGATAAAAAGTAAAAAATATTTAGGTAGGTATTATAAAGATAAAAAGATTTATTTTAAAGGTTTCGTACGCAAAGAGCTAAAACGGGACCTTCTTGATAAAACTTGAAATATTCGCAATTTTTTTGAACATTTTTATTAATATGAATAAATAATAGGGTAGGAAACCTTTTGTTTGCGAGTCCGACTCACACTTGGTCAGTTTATATTTTATTTTAATTTTTAACTTATTAACTCTATCGGATCAAAGAGGGATTTAAGTCTTGAGATTACCGCCTGTGTCTACCCTGTAAGGGATAAAAACGTAGTAGTTGTACAAAATACCTCTTAAATCAACAGTGAAACCAATTCAACCAATTAATAAAATACCTAAGTAATTGTACATAATATATTTTGACATAATTATTTACTTTTAAAAGACATCAACGCGCTATTGTTTATTTTTCTATATATTTACTGAGTATTCGAATTTATCTGCTTTTGTAGGAAGCCATTAGTTGGAACAAATTTCAATTAACATAAATACACTCGAATATTATAGAAACCAGTAGCGGACAAGTTCCGCGAAATTCGTGTAATACTTCTACTTTTCTTTTTTATGGATTTTAATTCCGCTTAACGGACTCACAATTTTTAAAAAAACGGTAGCTAAATTTATACAAAATTATATAAAAAAATACGTATATAGTTATAGTGTATAGTTTTATGATATCAGGAAGGTATATATTAAGCTAGAGTAAGATCCAAAAGTAATTATGAGAAAACCCCTAGAACACATTAGGAATCAACCAATGTTGTAAAACCAACATTAAGTGATGTTTGAAATGTCTAAATGAATAAAAATTAGACACAACGGTATGTACTGTTATAGCAACTTGTGAATTATGTAAAGAAAAGAACGATTAACAAAATAAATATATACCTATTGGGTGCTATTTATACAATTCTCTAACACAAAAAATAATCGATGGAAAAAATGTGAAAAGAAACAAAAAACTGTCGAACAAAAACGCAACGAAATTCATACAAAATTCCGCGATTTCAAAATTGCCGGGCGCTAGGTCTTCCATTAAGAGACAGGACCGTATTCTAGGGGCCGGACTCAGCAGAAACTTAAATACGATATAATGTACAAATAATAAAAATCTTTAAATATTAATTATAAAACAAATTTTGAACTTAACCTAATATCCGCTACAATATGTACTTATATGACAGTAAATCAGCGGCCAGTGTGCTCTCTTGACCAGCGGGGCTAGCGTGACACGCGCGACGCCTATTTTAAAGCACGATAAAATATCTGTTACTCGGCTACGCTGCATGACAAATCTTTTGTGAAATTAAAGACGAATTTATATGCGAGTAAGTAGTGAAGTCTCTAAATATAAAAAAATAAGTAGTTATATGTTAAAAATCGATGTAAGCTTCTAATTTGAACTTTTTTTAAATATTTTTATGATTTTAAGAAAATTCTCAAAATGAAAAGGAAGTGTTATTGAAAATTTGCTTTTATAGGTAATGAAACAAATAGTTCTGGCTAGTAACAGCCACCTCCCACACTCCGCGCGGCCTTGGCGCTAATTAACCAACCACTTGTTAATTGCGTTTCGCTTCTCAGAACTAACTTCCTTCAATTCGATATACTATTCGTACATTTAGCATCGATATTGTATTTGTTTTTTTTATGGTTTTATTAATGAATCCGCAAAGGATTTATTTTCATTATTCATTCTTCATGCATCAGAAATGCAGAAGTCAATGGTAAATCAGTTTTTAACCGACTTCATAAAAAGGAGTGGGTTTCTCACCATCTTATCCTGGTAAGACGTTCATCGCACTTAATTCTTCTAAACATAAACAAATAATCACGTCTATATCCCCTGTGGAGTAGACAGAGCCAACAGTCTTAAAAAAACTGATAGGCCACGTTCAACTGTTTGGCTTAATGATAGAATTAAGATGCAAATAGTGACAGGTTGCTAGCCCATCGCCTAAAAGAAGAATCCCATGGGAAAGAGATGGAGTCGTCCTATTCTTTTTCACACGGCATTCATTCAATAATTCTTTCTTAAATATACGTATTTTTTTATTAAATCTGCCCAAATACTCTTTGTTAAACATAGTTAAAAATAAGTGACGGCCTCTGTGGCACAGCGGTAGTGCGCTTGTCTGTGACATCGGAGGTCCCGGGTTCGAATCCCGGCCAGGGCATGATGAGAAACGAACTTTCTCTGATCGGCCTGGGTCTTGGATGTTTATCTATATATATATAAGTATTTATTATAAATGTCGTATCGTTGAGTTAGTATCTCGTAACACAAGTTTCGAACTTACTTCGAGGCTAACTCAATCTGTGTAATTTGTTTCGTATATATATATTTATTTAAAGTGCGTTTCCTTGACCAGCACCTACGTTGACCTAGTTCCCGCAGGTCCGAGCCCTGCACGTGGAATTAAATCAAGGGTGACCTGGATTAAACAGCATTGTTTGAGAAATAATCGAATGCATGGAATTGTTATGTAAATTTGGATATAACGTGTAAAACTACATACATACATACATAAGGTCACGTCTATGTTTATATTATCTAAACTAGCTGTGCCCGCGACTTCGTCCGCGTGGAATAGTTATTTTGGGCATCATTGAAGCCCTCAAGGATGCTCCTTCCTCGATTTTTTTCACATTTTCCATTTTTTCTTCGCTCCTAATAGTTGCAGCTAGACGTTATCCAAACATATAATAAAACTGTAACTGAACTTTGTCTGTACATTGAATATATTTAAGAAAAAAAAATATAAGGGGTCTTTTTAGGGTCAATAGAAGCCAAAACAATTTTTTTTAGAATTTTTGTCTGTCTGTCTGTCTGTCTGTATGTTTGTACCGTATGTTTGTAAAATCTACCGAACGGATCTGAACGAAATTCGGCACAGATATAGTTAGTAACCTGGATTAGAATAAAGGCTACTTTTTATCCTGAAATTCTATCCCAAGGGGATGAAATAGGGGGTGCAAGTTTGTATGGAACTTCGTCATTTTTAAATCGATATAAAAAGCTATTAATAATTATAATACATAGACTGATAGACAAAACTGTAGTCAAAATCTATACTAATATTATAAAGCTGAAGATTTATGATAGTACTTTTAACTGTACATATGATACATTTTGCACCTTGAGAAGGCCTACAATGGCGGTACACAAAGCTAATTTAAAAACATACAGATTCTGTATGTATATTACCTTCTGTAATGGTTTGTTTAATATATTGTGGTCATTGCCGAAACATCTCTAAAGCAAATTTAAAGTATCTATTAATGGAAGAGTTAATACTCGATGTAAACAAACAAATTGCAAACAGTGCCGTGTGGTTCCAGGCACCAATAGAAAAATTAATAGAACCACTCCGTTTCTTACCCATGGATGTAATAAAGGCGACTGAGGTATAGGCTTATAAACTTGGGATTCTTCTTTTAGGCGATGGGCTAGCAACCTGTCACTATTTGAATTCTATCATTAAATCTGAAACTTTGTATATTCTACAGAAAACAACGGCATTAAACTGTTTATACGGACAGAGCCACAGATAAACGCTAGTGTTATAAATTACTAGTAGATTTGGCGAAATTCTGCGGCCTTACGTGTCAGGCAGGAATCACGCGAAGCACGCATTATCAAGGACACTGGAATCAAAACATTTTTATAATGATAAAATGTGCAAATCAATGAGTTTAGACTGCGATCCTATTCTTAAGGTAATCAAATTGAAATATTACCAAGAAAGGTCTCTGAAACATCTCAGGTGATAATGATTATGTTGATATTTCATTCTGAAGTAGCCTAAAATGACTAAAGTAAACATGTAAAACAGGTTTGTAATGCTTGGCTTCAAGGACATAAAAAGTACTGATTGTTATCAGGTTACTATGGCTCAGGGTGTAAGTATTGGTGACAATAAAATTTTGCAACAAAAACGTCCGATACATGTTGATCGCCGGTAAGAATCGTTCTAATTTTATTACGGCCGTAAACAAACTTATTTTTAGGGCTTACTTAATTTGATTAGTTATTCAAATTTAGTCTTTTAGTGTTAAATCGGCTGTTTGACGTCAACGCAATGGCCGCTCCCGAAGATCGCGCGGCCCACGGCTATATTTCAGCTAAATCATAGACGCACGCTATGTTATGTCATTAACACGGCAGCCTGCACTAAATATAGTATATTAAGTCATTTATGATATAGTTTATTGATGGAGCCATCAACTGATTGCTTCCTATCTATAATCGGCTATCATGATCAAAATGTATTTGCTGATATTATTGAAACAAATTTTCATTCGTTTTAATCATTTTATAAGAAATTAGTCAAACAAATGTCACGTCTTGGGGTAATATTATATTTACACTTATCTCTTATTCGGAAGAAACCATTTTAATCTGTACTTGGAACATTATAATGCACAAACATAGATATATTATTAGATCACTATCATTATTATATTGAGATAATGCTACATATCACAATAAAAGAACGTACCTATATAATAATTAAAAGATGCAATAATGGGTATACCCATTATTCCAACAACCCAACAACTAATAACACTTTGACAACATTTATGTTAATCTGATAGTAAAGAAAAAACTGCCAGCTGCAATCAATATCGTAAAAGACAATTAAGGGCTAGTAAAATTTGGAATCTTCTTTTAGGCAATGCGCCAGCACTTGTCACTATCCGACTGAATCTCAATCCCATAATGATTAATATCGAAATGGTAGATTAAATACGTCATAACAGCTTCCCATGATGTTGAATGGCAATCAGTCCTAAATGAATCATAAACAAGTCATAAACGACTGCTGTTCAGATATCACAGCACCTTGATCTAAAAAGTTTCGGGTCATGGCGTTGGTAGACGGGAGAGCCGTGTCTGTTGTTATGTTTTATGTCAGTATTTATGTACTTTGAGGGATTACCTTCACATGTGGATTGCTGCTACTTCAAGATTCAGCAGCGGTAGTGAAGATACCAGTGTGATGTGACTGGGTTGGATACACGTTGAGATGACATAGGGGTCCAATTATAATCTAAATTGGATGTCTAGACTCCAAAAATGATAATCGTGTTGAGATGCCACAGGTTAGGTACAGTACAGGTGACATAGGGATTAGTAGTCCAGTGATAATCTACATGGGATGTCCACAAACTGATGAAGATGAAAGTGTTGAAATGGTACCACTGGTTGGATTAATATAGCATGGCAAAATTCAGGAGGAATGGTGATTGACGCGACTGTAACCACTTTGGTAAAAAAATTCTTATTTACCCTCTTTCTATCTCTTTATTATCATAGTTATCCGAAGTTATAGAAAGAGAGAGAAGATGACACATATGCCTCAGTTCGAGAATACGGTGGCAGGGTATGAAACTGGGTTTATGTCCTCTATATTTTGTCACCATAAACATTTCCCGCGATAACGATGCAAATTAGAGGTTATGTAGGATACGAAAATAATGACAAAACGGAGTTCAATGTACAGTAAATGTTGTAAAAACGGCTGTAGATCAATTTATGGTCATAAAAGTAGTTTTGTTCTTACTTACTTTTTTTTTCTTTTGTAAAATAAACGTTCGTTTAAAAAGATAATGTCACCAAATGTATAGAGTCTATATTACTTTTTAAATGTAGTAATTGCGAACCTTATTGTTTAGTGTCGATGATGCGATGTTTCCAAAAACGTACACAGTTAATTATCTCGTTGTAAGAGGAATTAGTACTAATTGGTAATTTTGCCACAACTGAGTCTGTTGCGGGGTGAACGTAACCTTGAACTTACGATTTTATGGCAAACGCGTTATTTGCGAACTTTATTTTGATTGGTTGTTATTCTGATAAAGGTATTAAAGTGATAGAGCTTTTTGAGCGACTAAAGGATAAAAATGCCACCAACTAAAACATTAGCACAAACGTAAAGCGGTAAGTCTGAAAGTAATACTTTACCAAAGCGACTTATTTAGGCTAATGAGTTTTGTGTAACATATAAAAACTTAATATTTTGTATACTATTGATAAGACGTCACTAGGTAAGTAGGTTGTTTTGAGAAGAACCTAAACTTATACATCTATATAGGAATTCTCTATGATAAGAGACGTCGTGTTGGATAAACAGTAAATGTCTTTAAACTATGAGTTTTGTCTGTCTATACTGTCCCTATATTTTACATTTTTTTAATGATCCTCAATTTTATTATTAGCTGTGTTCATTATTTTTCAGTATTTCCTATTCTGACGCAGCCACTTCACGACTCGAAGCCCATATGAAAAAACAATTTGAAGCCAATTTACATTAATGAGTAGACTAATTACTTGTTCGTTTGTGTATTTGTATGTGCTGTAAAAGCGTGAAGGTTACAATTACGTCATTAAGTTTATACAAAAGTAAGACTTGAGCCACTGAAAACAGCAAAACTTATCTGAATAATTTATCTGACTGTACTTATTTGGGCAATTATCACTAAATAGCGTTTATTACCGGCTTTTCCAGAACGTTTTTCCTGAAAGTATTAAGAAATGTCGTACATAATAAGATTTTTAGTTTTATTTGAAGGTAATTTACTCATTAAGGTGTTATTTTGGGGAATTCCTTTGATCATCATTAATCTTGTTTGAGTTCTTTATAAAAAAAATCTTATATGTGTTACAGATGCTTACGTACTGTTCTCCCTTTTCACATTATTTTTTTTTTAATTTTTTCAATCGAATGTTAAATCCAAGCTTTTGCAAGTTTAAACTATTACTCCGATTTATAAAGTTATTACAATCAGACTCATGACAACTCCTGATGAAGCACACCCCCGTGTCATCGACCTCTGCAGTGGCGTGCCGGGCGGTGCAGAGCTTTCGCATAAAAAGCTCGCTGATAACGATCGCTCCACCAGTAACGTCCACACTGCAGTCACTTGGCTATTACTCGTACCTAACGTTAATAATACAATATTAAAGGTTATTAAAATAATATTATTCTAATAATGTTACTCTGCAAAATATAGGATCGAAATTAGCCCAGTTTACAAACAAAAGGAATAGGGATAGGCTTATAAACTTGGGATTCTTCTTTTAGGCGATGGGCTAGCAACCTGTCACTATTTGAATCTCAATTCCATTATAAAGCCTAACAGCTGAACGTGGCTTGTCAGTCTTTTCAAGACTGTTGGCTCTGTCTACACCGCAAGGGATATAGACGTGATTATATGTATGTATGTACAAACGAAAATACAAACGTTTTGTCTAGTTTTGAATAAAAATGCCAAACAATTTCTCAACTTGCCAGTCATGCAGGGAATCACGTTTATTAACGGGCAACACTTTTAGCCTACAACAAAACAAGAGGCTCTAGCAATTAGGCCAGCAGGTGACATGCGTGTCATGACATGTTCTGCCGGCACCTCTTGACCCAAATCCAGCGCGTTGGTCGCGTCGCCTATATGTATAATTAGCGGAATGGCGAGTCACGCCCTGACGCCGCGCCTAGTCTTATCGGGAACTGAGATTACGGGAGTGAAGTTAAGTGGGGGATTAAAATGGAAAAGTACATGATGACACAGTGGCCAGTATCTATTTGAAACAAGAATCAATGAAAAAACGTTTCTAGAACATATGAAAAGATTCTTTCTATACTCGTATTTTCATTCGACGGTAACGATGTATATGTTCACATATTTTTTTAAAAAGCCAGATATGTCAATCTGTGTAAGGCTTTGCCTTATAAACAACATAAATAAATATATTAAAAAAATAAGCGTTACTTAACTTACCTCGAGATAAACATCTTCAATATAGGTATAACATAAACACTAGCTTGTTATAACTTTATCTACCGTCTTCCAATGATCCCGCAACCATCTACATATAAATTCACATGATTGCGTGACGCTATCATTAAAACGTCATTCTGACATCAAACATAGAAATAAACACTAGACATGTGATGTTACAAATTATTAAATATTACGAACAAACACAATTACATGTGTTTTGATGAGATTACATGGTAGGACCAATGACGTGTATGGAATCATTCTGTACGATACGGTGATTAATGTTTGCACGCAATGAATAGCATATTTCATGTTACAAACATACATATAGTCACGCCTATATCCCTTGCGGGGTAGACAAGAGCCAGCAGTCTTGAAAGACTGAAAGGCCACGTTCAGCTGCTAGGCTTAATGATAGAATTGAGATTCTATTAGTGACAGGTTGCTAGCCCATCGCCTTAAAGAAGAATCTCAAGTTTATAAGCCCTTTATACTCCTTAGTCGCCTTTTACGACATCCATGGGAAAGCGATGGAGTGGTCCTATTATTTTTTATATTGGTGCCGGGAACCACACGGCACATAGCGGCATATTACAAGTTATATTTATTTATTTCGGTGTTGTGAATAAGTAGGTATATTTAATCACTGAGGTCTGAGGGGCAGGCAGAGCAGAGATAACATCTAGGTACTAGATTGTTAGAAAATGTAATAAATTTGTCAAATTGTTTGGTTGTCGAAGCGGAGGCCTGTCGCGGATGAACGTCGGAAATGGTAATGTATCCGAACACGACGATGTCGATGACACCGCTGTCTGTAGGGTCGCTGTCAGTCGTTGATTCATGAACGACTGAGAGATTATCTATTACAGGAAGATCAACCTCTTTAAAAATTGATTTTCCATACCAAATTTTTCTCAATTCCATATTTAAGCATTTTAACTTAACACGGCTATGGGCCCAGGGCTCTCGTGAAAACTTATATATGTAGGTATAATATATAATTTATTCCAAAATCTTTCAGTCAAATTAAAGAGTACTATAGTGAGGGATTATTTGCGGAACTATCAGGCACACAGAAGCAAGCACGCGAGCGATGTAATGCGCACGTTCACTTTTGTTCCCGTCTGCACTCTCTGCATACGACTGGATCGATAGGGTTGTCACAACTTCGAATACGGTAGTCTAGTTAATTTACATACATACATATAATCACGTATATATCCCTTGCGGGGTATACAGAGCCAACAGTCTTGTAAAGACTGATACGGGCCACGTTTAGCTTACACGGCTTAGCACGAGGTTTATTGATAGAATTGAGATTCAAATAGTGATAAGTTGCTAGCCTATCGCCTATAAAAATAATTAAGTTTATAAGTCTATCCCTTAGTCGCCTTTTACGTCATCCATGGGAAAGAGATGGAGTGGTCCTATTCTTTTTTGTATGTGTGCCGGAAACCACACGGCACTTTGTCTTTGATATGCCAAATTATCGATTTTTTTTTATAATGAATGTGAAGTAGCCCTTCTCTACACATACGAGTACACACATTGTGTATGACACCTTGGCCTACTGGTCAACTTGCAAGGAGAACTCCTATACAACCAGGACGGTGGGAAAATTATAGTGTGTGAATAAACGATGATAAGTGAATGTTTGGACGACCTTCAGACATCCTCCCTCGCTTACATTCACTTCGTAACATAGCTCGATACTTATGTGTAAATAAAGTTTATTAAAACAAGTTTAGTGCGATGTTTATTATTTCCATATTTTACTGGTAATTTGACCATGCAAAACTTTGTTACATGTCAATTTAGGAGTAATAAATTGGCAGCTTTTAACGACATGAAATGTTGCCAATAAATTGTTTTGTAAAACATATTCCTCTTTCCACTTGCCACGATCTCTGAACACTTCCTTCGCTACATCCACATTCATAACTCTCTTCATGCAAGCTCGGCGGTTTCGGGTACTTTTGACCTGACCCTTTACTGTACCTAAGTAGGTATATTACAAAGTAACAAATACCTCATCGTTTTAGAGCTAACTATGCCATGAAAAGGTTCTGATATCAATATTGTATTATTTCTAAGTAGGTATTTGTGGTTCCGTTGGGCAAGCACGCCTCCGGTTTTATAATTGGTCGGGAGTGCTAGCTCTCAGCACAAATTATACCTCAGGCTACATTGGTCGAGGTCGTTGACACTCCACGTCTAACAGTAAATAAGGTAACTATAGTTATAGGGGAATCAAGATTTTTTGACCCCATTAACCTTTTTTCAGTCCCGGTTCATTCAAAATTATCCCAAATTTCTGTGTCGGCATAAGATTCTAGATTTTATTTTTTATGACTTCATGTCTTTTCTGCGCTATTATTTTACTCTTCATGTGCAGGTCGTACCTAAAGTCGTCCAATTCCAACAAGGCATGCCCTTCCTACACACTGTCTTCTTGACGCTGTCATTTCACATCTTCTTTTATCTTACCCTGTTTTCCAAGCTTGCCACTTCCGTTGTAATTTTGTCTATCATTAGTTAATATATATAGTAAGTACCTAAGTTCACGTGTATCAATCAGCCTTTTCATTAGTCGAATCAGACATTAACCCTGTAACCACACGGCTTATCTTTGTAAATCAATCGAAATGTATGGCCATCAATGTAGCATGATGATTGATGACACAGTTCATTTGGTTCCGTACCACTTTCACTGTCACGGTCAGTGAACCCATCTTAAACTTGAGTGTTAAACTAATACATTCCACATGTAACTATGTATGTAATAAAATTCTATTACCTGACATATCAATATGTCTATAAATTTTCGTGATCCAAAAAACTTTTAGGCAGATATTTCTAATTTATAATCAATAGACAAAGTGGTTAATGGAGATGTATTAGTTAGGTATTATATATAATGTGCTGTGTTAAGCCGGCCCAGAAAAATAGAACTACTTATATCTTTATAGTTATAAAGAACGTCTTTAAAGGCGACTAAGAACATTACCAATTTCATTATCGAAAAACCATGTTTCTAACTGGGTTAGGACCACCTATGAACATCGAAAGGGTTCCCGAATAAATCGCCTGCGTTTTACCTGACTCTCAAAATCAGTGAATCTACACGGCGATCGCACCGTGTAGATTCCTAAACAGTGTTAGTATTGCTCGCTGTAGCTATTTATACCCGGACGTCCGATAAATCAGTAATCCACGCCACGCCACGCCACGCCGTTCAACCAGCATTGCCCAACATAATGAAACAAACACACGCATTGTCTATTTATGCCTTTTCGATCCGCTCTGACCTTCGTTTCACACCAAATGAAAACATAATTGGAGCCGTATTCTTTATTAATACAGGTGAGACGAGTGTTATTTGAAGATCTGTTGGAATATATGACAAATTGATGCGGAAATTAGCTTTACTTTGATGTCATTATTTTTAAAAGTATCACATTTTGAAGTTCATAAATAATTTTTTTTTTTTGTGGTCAATAAAACAATATAATTTATCAATTAATAACAAAACAATATAATTTATCAATTGTTTTGATGACCTATCGGTAAATAAAAACAATATTATATAGGTCACAAATTTATTCGAGGCTTATAAAGCAAATTCAGATTTCTCATTAAAGTAAAAATTATAGCAACTGCAAAGTCGTCTGCAAGTATTATGTTCCAACCTGTTCAAGGCTCGCGGAGTGAGTCACCCGACACCAACTCGTTACGAATAGGTATATTTTAATCGTAGTAGAACTTAATGAATGTAATGAAAAGTGAACTCAAAACTTATGAAACCCAAAATATTTGTGTATTACGCGAGCAATGATAGAATCCATATGCATCAAATAAAACCATGTCTGTATCCTTTGCGGGGTAGACAGAGCCAAGAGTCTTGAAAAGACTGATAGGTCACGCCCAGCTGGTCGTTGGATTAATAATATAATTGAGATTCAAATATGAACAGGTTGCTAGCCCATCGCCTAAAAAAAGAATACCAAGTTAACAAGCCTATTCCTAAGTCACCTTTCACGATATCCATGGGAATGAGATAGAGTTGTCCTATTCTTTTTTCTATTAGTGCCGAGAACCACACGGCACTGTGATTGATATAATATATATATATATATATATATAAAATATTGAGTCTAAAACACTCAAATGAAAAAAATTGCTACAGTAGCGTGTGCAACGGTGCATGCAGTAGGTGTACCTACTGTCACACTTGGCTAATCGACGCGTGCGCAGATTTGCGGGAAACAATAGTTGCGCTTGAACTAGAACTAATTGCGACATCTCATCATTACTTAGGATATCGCAGGCGGGCCCCGGGCTCCTCTCCAGAAAATTAAGGTCGCAACTAGGAGTACGTATGTATTTGGCGATGTTTAAACTTGGACGAAATATGTATGTAATATAATGTATGTTCTACTTTTGATATAATCATGCTTTATTTATGATGAGGCCTTAGTGGGCGGTCAATTATATACAAACGTTCTCAAGGGGAATGCAATTAAACTTTATTTAGGTTTTTAATAGACCTCTTGATATATTATGCGTAGAAGAAGTAGGTGGCCCTCTAGCAGACTATGAATAGCCACTATAGTATTTCACCTACATGAATAGTTGATTGGAGATAAAAATGAACAAATAAACGTTCCCAATATACTCGTAATTAGGGGAACGTTTAGATGGTAAGTTGAATTTTTTAAGACACGCTGAAGACAGGGTAGCATGTAAGCTGGGCGGCTCCACCGCTTACGTTTTCCAAGACGGGCATAATTAACTTCAGTTACGAAAAAGGTAACCAATAAGCAGATAAGTAACGTTCGATTCAGTTTAAAAATTGAATTTTTTGAGATAGACAGGCACAGGTACCTGCTTTTCTATGAGAAAAAGATGGTAAGACGAGGAACGCGAATGTCTCGAGGTTATATGTATGACTGTAAACAATCAACACTAAAAATAAACACAACAAATCAGAATTTTTATTATTTAGACACAAATTATATCGTGAAAATCTTTGGACCTAATAACACATACCTAAAATACAAGTAAGCAGAACGGAGGAAAACCGAGGCACCAAATATTTAAAGTAAGTAACCTTAAAGATTTGGTGCCTTACATCGGCTTACTTCGGCACGGCAGGTACACGCAATGACAAGATTATAATGTAGGAATATGTTCCTATATCTCAGGCCAGCTTGGAACCACAAAAATATTACATAATCAAAAATTTACAAACGTAAATCAATGAGTCGTGTATTTCGGCTTCAATGGGAAAGGCCCCGTGACCACCGGATCCAATGCGAGGTCACGCTGCTCATTTGTGGTGAGATGGACCAAGACTAATGGCGGCTGATGACAGCATGACGATTGGTGTCCAGGGGAATTCGGCCTTGGACTTGGCAGTCATTTGAATAGTAAATTCTCTTCAGATTGCAAACTAAAAGTAACTAATTTTTTTTCTGTGTTTCTTTTTCTTATGGTGCAATAAAGAGTCTATCTATCTATCTATATTTATATGTATCTATATATATTGACATCAGCAATTTCACTCGTTCGCGTGTTACTTTTGCATAGTACGCTGTTTAAACGAGGGTCGATAAAACAGCATGTTATCACAAAAAAATATAGCACACTAAGCTTAGTTATGTTTTATGCTGTGTAAGGAAAATTTATTCTGGAAAGATTTGGCGAAGTTCTGACAGTCATATGATACTATACACCAATTAATGCAGGAATTGTTTTATATACAAGTTATTAGTTATTACAGAGACCAAACCTTAATCGGTGCCTTCGACATTCACAGCTAACTGCGAAGAAGTCCTTATCTTCTGTAAAGAACTGCTTATAAACTTACATTGCCTGGTTCAAAACTTACCGTAGTTTTATAACAGAAAGCATAACTTGTTCTCCGACTTTTCTCTATGATTCTCATGAGTGCGTTATGTTTGTGCATGCATGTGGGTACTAGACTCAAGAATTTGCTAATAATAGGCGCCGGTGCCAAGCAAATCTGGTTATATAGCGTCGATCCTAGATTCCAGTCGGACCGGTCTCCTAGCAAACATCTCAGCACGAGAATTAACTTGTTGAATCTTACTGAACTTTCCCAAACACATATGTGAGACAACAGTTTTATAAAGTTGGTTTAGTTTGGGTTTGAATGTTATCTTTCTCCACATATGGTTATGTCAGATTCTCACAGAAATAGAATTCCCGATCGCTGTTTTTCAGTTTTCCTATACTTACAAATAATGTCACTGTATTTCTCTTTAAAGCAAAGTTTTTTAAACAAAGTATGATTTGCCAGGTACATGTTAGTGTTTAAATCACAAAAATAATCATAAAATAATTTACAAATAAATAATCTTGAATCATCTAAGTAGCATCATCATAGTCATCATAAAAGCAGGCCGGCAGAACCTTGCTAGTCTAAAGTTACCAAACACATGCTAGCTTAAGCATGTCCCGATCTTTGGTACAGCTAAAAATACAGTCGATGAGTACGAAAATCTCACAAGTTTATATTCTAAATGCAATTTTCAAAAAGCAACTTAGCTAACTTTGTCGATTCCTATTATCTTTGTCTTATATCTATGCACCTGTTTGCTTCAATGTAACGTCTCCACGTCGTTATGGTGGTCATAAAGACGAGGGCGAGCTCCGTGACGTCACAGCCTCCCCGTGACGTCACGGGACGGCGGGCAGTGTTGCCAGGTGGGAGCCCGACCTTCACCTTCTGACATAATTCGCGTCTATATTGTCATGGCATTTGTAGGTGATCTACAAATGGGGGTCGTGTCCAGTGAGTGGGCAATTAGTTGTCACGTACTGATCATAACTCGCCATGTTATATATTTATATGTAGAATTTTTATATGTAGACTCTGTATATTGTAGCCTTTATATGTATATGTAGAATTCGTATATTAGGTACTTACTTCTATTTCAGTTGTTTCTTTTAGAACTGAACTTGATATGTATATTTTACTACCTATTAATATTTAATCTCCAGCAACCTCGCATTTATCCAGTTGGTGTATGCCCAGGGAAGAGCCCAAAGAAGTCTCAGTCCACAAAAATAATTTATTTCTAATCATACTAAATAAATACATAAATAATAATTTTTATATACAGATACACCAAAAAAAAGAAAGGTATGTTTGTTGGTTTGACAATGAATTTGCCACATACCTACAGCAAATTATAAACCGAATAATTTATTGAGTGTGTCTTGCACTGAAACTTTTGATATTTAAAAAAAAAGGTTTTATCTGTTTATTTTTTATGTTTTCAAGTTTATCTACAATCGCAGACAACTCAGCCTTTATTTTTTTGTTGTTTTACGAGAAGTTATGACAACATTTGAGCAAAAGATGACGTCAGTGTAAAACGAAGCTGATCTAATTCTTTGTTCAATGACCTTGAACTTACTGGTTTCTCACAAGGAAGTGTTTCGTAATGACGGTCTGCAAATTCAGTATATCACTGAGCAAAATATTTGGCGAGTTATCTCAAGACTTCCCTGGGCCGTATTATTCCTATTAAAGCATATTTTTATCATCAAAGTTTTCCGGAGTAACAGACATGTTACGCGTCATAAATTATAATTATGATTCTAATCATAAGAATAAAGATTATATAAGTATGACATTAATTCTTTTCAATTTTAGCACTTTAAATTATCATTTTGTACTTAGTTATAAAAGAGAAGGACAACAGATTACCTATTTCAAACCCAAAAAATCTGAAACGTCATCCAGACTTTTGCTTTCAATTAGTCGTGGAAACTTTGTAACCTTATCCATTAGCTGTCAGTTCCTGGTCTTTGTACTTCAGGCATGATTGTATTGTCCAAGGTATTGTCACGATGGACAGGTAACAACCAATCCGCGGGTCACGGTGAGCGCGCTCGGTGACGCCTCACTTGCTGTCCATTCTACCTGCGAGATCACATCTGCAGACAATTACTGCGAGGCGTAATTTGTGTCATTTCCTTCAATAAAGTTGATCAAAATATAATCCTTAATAGTGATGACATTGATCATTCGTTTCCGGCAAATGTTACTCGTAATAATTTTGGCCAGTATTTTCAACAATAAATTGCAGTTATTAAGCTCTTAGAAAACTATACCCAAATCAAATTATATTTTGATATTTACGAGCGGAAGTAATTTTCAGGGTCGCTGATAAAACCACATAATCTTTGCAAAAAAGGCTTTTGTTATAAGCAACAAAGTGCCATTGTAGTTACGTGATACCGCGCAATAGCCGGATGCATGCGATCATTAGCTCAATTAACGTTTTGTGGAGTTTCATTGATTTTCATATAGCAATGTAAACAACCTGAGTATTATTGTATTAAAGATTATCCGCAGGGTTTGGTCGTCAAAGACCTAAATAAGTAATCGCATGAGCATTCCGCAAAGTTTTATTTCCGATCCAAATATTCTTTTCGACTTCGTATTTGAAATAATTCACGGTGAATTCTATAAAAACATATACGTAAGTCTGGTTTGATGTTATGCCAAATATTAATACGTAGGTATACTAAAAAGTCCAGATTTCTATGGATAAAAGAAATATTTTTGAATAAAAACAGAATGATTTTTTCTACTAGGTATATGCACGGTTGTGAAATTCGTCCCGCGTTCATTGACTTCACAGTGACCCGAAGAAATTCAACATCAGCGTTTCCGATTCACGATTATTACTAATCAATGAAACATCAGTAAAAATTTCTCGTGTCATTTAAAACAAGTTTTGTAAATTACTCTAATTTTTAGTTATAGGTATCTAAGTTTTGTCTGCTATTCCGCCCGTGTGAAAATATTTGTCAAAATTTGAATATGAAGGTACTTGATATTTTGCATACAATGTGAAGTAAAGCCAGATAAACCGATGTCTATCTGTTCAGTGGTTTTGACGCGAAAGACGGACAAACAAACACACTTTCAAAAAGATGGCGTGTGACGATTATAACATAAACAAACAACCGATTATCCGACAACATCATGATTTACGCGGTTTGCAAGCAATGGAGTTCTAAAAATTTTTAATGTATGCAAACGGGAGTTAAAGCGAAAATACCGTTTTTCCTGAGTTTTCGACCAGGTTGCACCGACCGTGGTCACAGGATGCAATTACTGTTTATTGTTTAGATCCACAAGATCTCTCATCCATCATTGCGTGTTCACCGCAGGTGTTCACAGTAGCTTGGAAGAAATTTCTTTAAGATAAGGCCAATTTTATGAAATAATTAAGATATTTTGCGATACCTGTGAAGTATTATTGACTTGAATTTTTATGTATCTTTAAACGGCTCTCGAAAAAATCAAAATATTTGGATGATTTAGTTGATGTGTTAGCATGCGAGTCGCGCTCGTTACGGGCACGACCGCCGTGACCAGAATTAGCGCATTTCAATGTCGCACTTGTTCACGCAGGAGTAGGGACGACACAGAGACTATTATTACATGTAATTATTTAAAACAATTCTTAGCATATTCCAAATTTGGCAAAAGATTTGGTAATGACCTATCCACCTATTGTTTTGTATAGACATAGAGCATCTATTCCATCTTGATACTTTAAAAAGCAAGTTAAATACCAAACCACACAACAGTAAGAATTCCAAGAAGTGTCGGGCAGAACGCGTCGATATTTGAAATTTCACAAATCTTTATACATTAACACTATCTAGGAATGACTATTGCCTAAGAATGCAATCAACATGCTGTGAAGAGAGAAAGAGACGGACGTATTGTCTCTGTAACGGGTGCTACTCTGTACCCCGAGTACACACGCACTCGCTCATTGTGTTGTATGGCCACGCATCACAACATTCACACCACGCAACGACGCACTTTGAATCGCCGTCACGCGCTCATGTTCGACATGTTTACTTAATTATTTTATTGTTTTCCGAACATAATAGACGATTAAATCCTTTTGTACTTACTTATTGATATGTTATCTTCACAGTGCATCGTCAGATGAACCTTTTTATTAACATATATTATATCAATATCTTTCCGTTACTGTTATACTAATTCTGGGCGTAGGAAGCTGAATTTAAGCATGTAGGTACGCAAAGACAAACATTCCATAGCAAGTGGACAGATTCTCAAATGGACAAATTAACAATTACATTAAGTCTATCTAAGTTATCTGCAGTAAGCCCAAACTTTTTCGATTCGGAATGATATGATGACCTCAACTTACTTGCGGTCTATGACTTCATAGTTTTCCTTTAAGACGGTTATCATTCTAATCATTATGGTTAATGAAAAAAAAACAAATAAAATGCTTAAAGCCCTTTTATTGCCATAAAAATATCTTATACAAAAATATAAAACTTAATGCTTGGAAATGCTTCATGCTTAAGTAGATTAATGAACTGAGTATTATCTATCTTTGGTATATTCATTTGACTATACAAAATATTTTTTTTATTTACTAACAAAGGTTTCAGCTATCACATGTACTACACATAGAGCTACTTAAGAAGACTGACGTAAAATAATTTGTCGGACGAGTTCAAATACAAATAACCCTTTATTTGGAAAATTATTTCCGAATATTATTTTAAGACTGGTATCTGAAAAATAACATATTCGTATGACGGGTATCGTGTTAGGTTAGGAGTCGTACACGCTATTATACTCGTAGACGCAATTATAGTATAATGATAAAGCCCCTTGTAACGAAACCCCATACAAAGTATGTATTTCATGTAAAAACGCTGTCTTGATCCGTCACAAAATGTCTGCTATTTGTTTTAAAAAGCCTTGTTTCAAATCTTTGTAACTATTCTGAATATTGTATGTCTGTATTCTGGATATTATTCTAAGTCTGGTATAGTGTTGGTCGTCGCTCTCTCGTTGGCCGGTCTCAAGAGAGTTCAACAATGCCTGGTGCAGCGGCGGCGGCGGGAGCGGCGCTGCGGGCACGGCGCGCCGCCCGGCGCTGCCTCCGACTGAAATAGTAACACAAACAGTTAATTTCTTATCATTATTAAAAAAAGCCGACTGCGTCGAAATAAGGGACGAAATGCGGAGGATATTTTTAAAACAGGAATGTTAGATTAAAGTACCTTAGTATTTGTAATCTGTAGAGAATGAGAATGTATGAAAAGTGTAAGAGTGTAGAGAAAGCAAGGGAGATCTGTAGTGTAGGGAACCTTGCGAGTTACAATCCAGTCTTTGTCTACACTTGTGGTATGCATGCATGAAACCTTACTGAAACAACGAGTTAACTTAATTCTAAGAATGATGTACCAATCAACCTTTAGAAAACGGCAACGATTTTGTTCCAATTTATGATTACCACACATTCTATCCATCAGCCCTGACATGGAACGTCCAATTTGGACAATTACCCACACTAATTGAATGCTAGAACGAGTGGCGTCTGCCTGCGCCGCCCTCGCCCGCCAATCTGGCTCCGATTCCGACTTGACATCAATTACACACGCTCATAATTTGATCAATCACTCACCTGGCAATGACCCTAGATTACAACCGACTTCGAAAGAGTGGGTTCTCAATATTTTTTTTATTTTAATTGTGCATTCATAGTACCTGAGACGCGAATTGTGTTAATCTTGTGAGGCGAGTAAAGAGAAAATTTAAATAAAATTTAATGTAGGTCACGATACCTACATTAAATTTTATTTAAATTTTCTCAACATTAAAAATCAGGGATAAGGAAAAAGATTAACGACACGTTACTAACAAAAAAATTAATGCAATAATTAGTAAATAATCATACTATTAATAGAAGCTTAACACAATATAGGAGAGTTAGTATCTCGTAACACAAGTCTCGAACTTACTTCGAGGCTAACTCAATCTGTGGATTTGTCCCGCATATATTTATTTATGTCCCTAAGAGCTGATAACACGCAAAAGTTGGTGTCCTTCAATGTATATTTTGAAGACAATATTTGGAAGACGAGGAATTGTTTAAAAAATTCCCCATTGTTCAAATAAAAGTTCCGATATTTTGCCGCATTAAATCATTTGTCTGTTCGTTCCAGGTACGTCGCCCTGTGGTTTCCGCGCCAGCTAATTGCAGTCATTGTGACCTGCTTCCGTGCACGGGTACCATGGGTCCTCCTCCACAATACAGTAAGCTATTCGATTCATGTTGCGGTTTCAATGAACTGCATTTAATTGAAATTAAGGGTTACACAATAAAACATACATAGGTACCTACATAAAATCACGCCTCTTTCCCGAAGGGGTAGGCAGAGACTACCTCTTTCCACTTGCCACGATCTCGGCATATTTCCTTCGCTTCATCCACATTATTAACTCTCTTCATGCAAGGTCGGCGGTTTCGGGTACTTTTGACCTGACCCTTTACCAGGACGTCCTTAATTTGATCAAGATACGTTCGTCTAGGTCAACAATAAAACATAACTTACTTCTTATCGAGACTGTTAGCTCAGTCTACCCCGTGAGGGGTAAAGTCGTGATTATGTATGTATGGACAGACATTACTATGTTTAGACCCTGTTTAGACATCGGGCAAACATTGGTCATGACGCACCGCAGGAATCGATAAATCTGAACAAAAGTGCCCGCAGCATAGGTTTCCAATTACGCCCGCCTACTACATGACCTTTTGGTTTGTTTGTTATAATAGTTTTGTGGATTTCCTAGCCTTTGGGTATGTAGGTTGGTATATATTTATTTCCTCCCCTAACAAGGATGAGACTGGGACGAAACGCTAGTAAGTAGGATATACGATATGATAGCTAAGTAAATGCTAGGTACATAAGAAGTTATTTCTTTATATTTTAAAACTGCTGCAAAGTAAAATCTTGATGTCTTCCATCGGCCTTGATAGGTAGACATAATGTAAGCTAAATTACTCCATTTTGTCGTCCAGGGATTATAGGAGTCTATGGACTAAAAAAATTGTAATGTTACGGCAGGTTCGTACATACATATTTAATGGCTGAGTGTGTAACAATGAGAATATCAAGACTTTTATAATGATATGATATTTTAAAATACTTATATTTTTGCTTTATGGTGCTGTCTAAAAGCTATAAACAGAAATATTTGTCTCCCCATATTACTACTGGTAGCGTGTTGCGTGACGTCTGTTATACTTACAATGTTTAAAATTAACTTCACGGCTAACAGCAATATTTTTAAACTTCTACGAATCCAAATATTGTAATTATTATAGTTGGGAGGTATATGAATTTATATCACGTTTCAATTCTATAATATGATTAGTTTCTTTAGTAAGAGGAATGATGTTTAACATTGTGAGGAAACCTGTACTTTCATTCCGGCAACTGAATGTATAAACATAGATGAGTAACGGAACCGGGTTATGTTGGCGGGGTATTGAGAGTCGAAAAACGGTCACCATCTGACTTTCCTACTATTGGGACGGTCAGGGTGGTCTAGGAGAATAATTGAATTTATTTTAATTTAAATTCAATTGTACATTCCCTTTAAAACCCGAACCAGGCTTATCGTCAGGATGATAATAGTGGTTCATCAATAGACACAGGTAAACTGACATATCTTAAACGCGCTCCTGTAAAAAACTGACTGTAATAAAGTCGTAGGTACTCATCCGCTTGTTAATGTTTACATACATACATCAAATCACACCTCTTTCCCGGAGGTGTCGGCAGAGACTACCTCATTCCACTTGCCACGATCTTTGCATACATCCTTCGCTTCATCCACATTCATAAATCTCTTCATGCAAGCTCGGCGGAAAATAAGAAAACAAAATAATGATAATGATAATTCTTGATAATGTTTCTTTTGAGGAATCCTACCACTTTAATTAAATATTACTAGAACTAATCCTCAAACACAAAAATCTCCTTAAGAACATACAATAGAATTGATTGTCGCGAATTAATGGACAAACTAACAGCCGTCTCAAGTCGTCTCGTTGTTACGAGCGCCATAACGCGAACTCAAGTGTGTAATGCACACTCATCTGAATAATCACTCGCATTTCTATGGAGCACCTAATGTTTAAATAGTCTCGCTAAATTGTAATGCAAATCTTAACTCACCTTCACGTGTTCAAAATGACTGTTATGCTATACTAGTACACATAAATCCCTCTGTATCATTTTACGAATAGACTATCGTGTCGTGTGCTTAAACTATCTGCGAAATTGTATGCCTTAATTCTCTTTTTGACGATGTAAAAATATTTTTTGGATGTTAATCGGACGGATCGCCACTAAAATATGTCAATCACTTGATTTGGAATAAAAATAAGCTCTCAGTTTTCTGAATTTCGCTTGATATTTTATCTACATAATTTTATAAACTTGAAATCCCATACTAAAACCAAACAATCCGAGGCCCAATGTTTACAGTGAGCAGTAGAAGTTGAAAGCTTTCCATGAAAATACTTGTCCTCTCTTAAAATCGGTAAAAAAATATGAAGTAGTCAAAGGTGCTATAGAAAATGAAGGGTTTGCGATAGTATCACATTGTATCAGCGCTGAAAACGTGTCAAGAGCTTCCACGAGCTGGAGAGAGCTCATCGGAGCCCGAGAGTCGTTATACTGGTTTGTTATGAAAAAATGTAGGTGAAGTCACGTCTCTCTCCCGAGGGGTGTGGCGGAGACTTTATTTTTCTATTTGCCACGATCCCTGCTTCATTCGCTCCTTATTCATACCTCTCTTCATGCAAGCTCAACGATTTAGAGTACTTTTGACCTGACCTGGTCAGGCTAGGACGTCCCTGATTTGATTAAAGTACGTTCGTCTAAGCCGACTCAGGAAATCTTTCCATTCACACTCTCTTTGCATACTGTTAACAAAATCTTAGAGGTATATCTGGGATTAAAATGGATATTTGTATGTATGAAGGCAAACAAAAACTGACATAATTACATCAGCTGAAACCACTGATGGATTACGCTAAAATTTGCACTCTAGAGATGTAAAGTTGCAGGTATACCTACAGTTATAACAAAATGACGCACATACCCGCTTAGGACGGATTTAGGAAAATTCCGTAAAGCGGGTGAAGTAATCAGGCTGAATACTAGAACTCAATATAAACTAAATATACCTAGGTATTATAAAGGAATAAAATGTATAACTTTAATTGTTTTTTTGTAATGGCTTCAGAAATACTGAATCGATCAAGAAAATTCTTCGAGGCTTATCAGAATTCACCTCGCCCTCGAAGAATTTCCTTGTCTACCCCGCAAGGGTATATACCTATGTGATTACATTTATGCATGAATTATCTGCGGGTGTTATAGGCTATGTATTCCGGGCCACTAGCAATAATGTTTAAAGATATAGTTGTTTCAAACAAAGACTGATCGATGAAAGGATGATAATGTGTGTAAACCTATACTCACCAGCACAGTCCTGGTCTGCTCCTGGTACCCCAGCCCGCAGGAGACGCTGCAGCGGCTCCAGGCGGACCAGGGACTCATCTGACAGTCTCCCGGGTTAGACAGGGACGGACCTAGACAACGTTCACCATTAAGATGACACACTAAACGTAATTTAAAATTATCTTTTCAAATTTATAAGAACTTGTCACATGTTTAGGCGATAAGCAGCAACTTGTTCTGTTAGTACGATATCAATCCCATCATTAAAGAATCCAGCTAAACGTAGCTTTCGTGTCATGATATGACTATTGGCTCCGTCTCCCCGTAAAGCAAAAAGGTATGATCACGGTCGATCGTTATATGGAAAGTTTGAAAATGTAGTCATACGTACATAGATACATATAATTAAGTCTATATCCCTTGCTGGGTAGACAGAGCCAACAGTCTTGAAAATACTGATAGGCCACGTTCAGCTGCTTGGCTTAATGATAGAATTGAGATTCAAATAGTGACAGGTTGCTAGCCCATCGCCTAATAGAAGAATCTCGAGTTTATAAGCCTATCGTCATTTCAATTCAATTTTCATTCAATCATATCTTTAGTCGAATCTTACGACATCCATGCGAATGAAACGGAGTAACTATTCTTTGATAATTTAGTCACTTGGTGGTTAAATAAAAATGAGTGAAGACTTACTGGCGACGCTGGCAGGCACGGCCACCACGGAGCTGATGCTGAGCCCCGGGTAGTTGGAGCTGACGGCCGGGGGGGCGGCCACTCCCGGCGCCGGCACAGGCCCCGCCCCGCCTCCTGACGGACAAGTATGATGGAGATCATTATATGTATAATAATATTAATTATATACGGGACGGATAACACAGATTGAGTTAGCCTCGAATTAAATAATTGCCATAATTTTATAAATAAATATCTCAATTTAAGCCATATAGTTGAACGTGTTCTTTCAGTCTTTTTAAAACTGTTGGCTTTGCCTACCCCCCTAGGAATAAGGACGTGATAACGAATGAATAGAATAGAATAGATTTATTTTCTTACTGACGTATCTACTTATTGACGTCACATCACTTAAATCTAATTATAACTACTACCGCTTCCAAAGCGCATGTGTAGAAGAATCGGCGGAACAAACTACACTGCAGCATTTTCACCGGACGTCAATTTACTATGTGTGTGTGTGTGTGAAATCGAATATTTATGTGTTCCTAGTACATTATTAAAACCTAAAATTGTTAGATACAAACTCTGTCATGTTAGTATACCTAAACTACACCAGAATTCTCGGTTCGCTCATACATTATTTACGTTGCATTTGTATGAGGTGTGGTCGGGGCGACCCCTTAGGTACTTATAACTATAACCGATCTACAAGTTGTAACTTTATTATTTACAGCATAATAATCTTAATAAAAAACATTTTAACTGGTAAATACCTACTGGTAAGTAGGACTTAGTTATTTAAAAAACAAAGTGGATTTCTTCACCATTAGGATTAATTATCAAGTCTTTTATAGTCGCCTACAATAGTAAGTTTTCATACAACGTTAAGTAAGCCTTCATTTCCAAAGTTCACATTAGATTCCGATGATAATATTTCTCTCTACTGTGGTGATATGTCATTTATGAATAAAAAAAAACTTTTACTTTAAAAGAAAATTTCAATCGCTTGAAGATCAATCTTAAGATGATATACCAAAACAGCAGATACGGAAAGTTGCTTAAGTATCATTCTCGATAAACTTGTAGATATCAGTTAGCATAACTATTTCATCACAGACTGAATGACATCACTCTATAATGCTGCGTCAAATCAGGATTATTTAGTATTGTCATATTTAGCGTTCGCGAACAGACGTTTGTTTGTTTGTTATATCTAATTTACACAGTAACAAGAAAATAGTAAATACATAGTTGTAAAAGAGACAAATCACTTGCAATGGCGGACTTATCCCATGAAGGGATCTCTTCCAGTCAATCGGTAAACAATAAATGAAATAGATAATTCAGTAAAAAGCGGCAAGTTTTTTTCATAGTTTTTCAACGTATGAGATGAACCAAGGGTATGGGGGATGAGATCATCGTGACGTCATCGCAGGGACTGTCGACCCCTGGAGACTCGGGCACTCGATCCCCGACAGATTTGTACAAGGTCAGGCGGCGCGTGACATTAGGAAGTGGCAAATCCCACAGAGCTTATCCATTAATGTTTAGATATGTTTACTTTACCAAAGGATGAATGATACAGGAACGGAGCTGATTATTTTTAGATTCTAAATCGAAATGTAAACCACGCGTGATAAAATGCAATGCAAATTGGTTACCGTAACTTGTTTGTCCACGAGTGTCTTGTAGATATAGTATGTAATAGTATGGTAGTAGCTATGTTACACACATATGTAATAGTATGGTCACGTCTATATCTCTGCGGGGTAGACAGAACCAACAGTCTTGTAAGACTGAATGGCCACGTTCAGCTATTTGGATTAATAATAGAATTGAGATTCAAATAGTGACAGGTTTTTAACCCATCGCCCAAAAAAGAATCCCAAGTTTGTAAGCCTATCCCTTAGTCGCCTTTTAATACATCCATGGGAAAGAGATGGAGTGGTCCTATTCTTTTTTTATTATTTGTTTTTTTTATTATTTTATTATTCCTTTTTTTAGCTATGTTATTAGGCACGAATTTGTAAAGAAGTAAACTTGATGCGTTTCATGCATGAGCTGTAAAAGATGGAGCTCCTCAATCAGATTTGTCTTAAATTTACAATTCAGCCACAACCGATTCGCAATATTAGTTTACTATCATCCATCCGCCAGTTCACGGCCGCCTGTCTATGTCTCGTTATAAATTGATGGTAACCAGGCGAGTCTATAAATTGGGAAGCGATTTAAGAGCGCCGAAGCAAGGGGAATGAACTGCTTCACCCGCAGCCTGATAGGATATCAGACGGGAAAGTCATTTAGGATTTACGAGAAGGAT
This sequence comes from Amyelois transitella, assembly GCF_032362555.1. Classification (NCBI taxonomy): domain Eukaryota; kingdom Metazoa; phylum Arthropoda; class Insecta; order Lepidoptera; family Pyralidae; genus Amyelois; species Amyelois transitella. The sequence continues at coordinate 12,594,859 of NC_083509.1, forward strand.
CTTAACTTAGCAATTATTTCAGGCTTGAATCATATACCTTATTGTTGGTGGTATGGGATAGCACCTATTCAACTTATCTTTATATATAAATAAATTAAACGACTTTACATAAACTCCTTGTATCATGATGTGTTCCTAATGCCTGTCTTTTAAACCGGTATATCTGAGTCTAGTAACAGATGGCTTGCACCGCTGGCAAGGTGCCAACGCGGTAATGAACCGGTCCATCATAGTCTAGCGGCGCCCGCGCGCTCACCGCGCTGTCAGAACAAATCAACTTCAGTTAGGTACAGGTACTACATCCTGGGGTCGTGACCACGTTCCTTTACGATTGGTTATTTATAGACCGTATACTTATGTAGTCACAGTATCATCATTAGTCTCCTGTTGTGATTAATATTACGTAAAAATCCTTATAACATTTACGAGTAAACCTGTTAAAATCTCTGATGATTGGCAATTTCTTCTTTTCAGCCGTTTCAGGGTTGTTAGTTGCTTGTTTGTTTGTTATATCTTAATTGCATAGAAATTTATACAGTTACAAGAAATATTACTTATAACTAAGTAATATTTCTTGTAACTGTATAAAATAAATAAATCAATTGCAAATTGCTCTTGGTCAAGTCAAGATTTTGTTTACATTTTAAATAATTTTGCCTGCCTGATTTGAACCCTCGTATAATTGATATAATTTTTATAAAGTAAGTATAGTAGGTACTACGCTTGGCTTTTGAAGTGAAAACATAGCACCTCCAAAAGCCATTAAATAGTTCTTTTAATATCGTCGACAGAAGTATATTATTCTATATTGATATAACTGTACCTTCTACCCGCGCTATATTGCGATCTCGATGCCCCGCCGCCCCAATTCTCGTGATTACCCAATTCATTGCAGCGGGCTAAGGGCACGTCCCCGAACGCATGTCGCGTGACGTCACCCCGGGGACCGTGACGTCATGACGTTGGCAAACTTGTTAACGGGAACGGATCCAACATATAAGTTAGGACACTTTCATAAATAGTAAGTAATTCTTGGCGTTCATAAATGTTTCTTTAACACCAGTAAGTTAACATGCATAGATATTATTTTTATTTTATAATTCACGATATATTTAAATTTGAAACTGACACTTGCGTATAATTTTGTCAATTAAACATTGACAGACTGAGTTCGATAACCCAGGAGGTTAAGGGAACAAATTTATAAGTACAGTGACTTTTAGGAGAAACTTCATAGACAACGGATTTAACGGGGGTTTGTTAACTATATTTAACCCAAGTAACAAGAATAATCATAATCATAGTCCACAAACACAACTTAGTTATGCAAACGAGCGAGCAACGTTCTCATATATAATTCAACTTCATGTCGTCACGTCTACCCTTTGATCAAACCAAACAAATCAACTGAGTAAAGAAAGCCAGCACTTCGTTTACACGTCACTTTGAAGTTACTTCTGTAAACAATTTTAACTGTAGGTGCCATCGATCGTGGACAGCGAGCAAGGGAGGAGACGGGCGCGCCGTGGCCACGCCAGAATTCTTTTGTACTTTAGAATAGTCTAGTGTCCCAAGGAAAAGTCTGTGTGCCCACCCCGATCACTTTAGGAAAGACTCAAAAAAGAGCGAGCCGGTGCCCCCTCTGAAAAATCTCCGTAAATACGCCCCTGTGTCGATCGAAGTAACTACGCAAAAGGAGACTTGGTGTTCATTTAATATTTATGCCGCGGTAACCGCTGTACTTAACCCGGACATCGCTCGTTAATTTTCGATGCCCTCGTACGAGTACTTTACTGAGTCTGATTGACATGGAACTTTTAACGGCTGAACTACTTATAGGACTTAGTAGGTTACCACGTCATACTTTTGATTTTAAAATTCTTATGAAGGTGTATCACTGTTGTTCTTAAACATTAACTATTGTCCAGGTGGCTGGCTACTTTAACTGTAAAAAGCGAGTGCTGGTCTTAGCTTGATGCCCTAATGCCAGTATGCATTGAATAGAATTTATGATTTAGTCATATCATATCAAGAAATTTTTGTAAACAGAAAACCATCTCCTAGCGATACCGATACCTCTTTTTTAAAAGTCGATATAAGTTTTCTAAAACCATTCCTTAGTGTTACAAACACTTTCCTGAAAACCGCATCACAATCGATTTAGCGAAACGCGAAACATTTTCGATTTTATTCTTTTAGAGGATGGGTTCGCAACCTGTCACTATTTGAACCTCAATTCCATCTTAAACCCATACAACTTAACGTGGCCTTTCAGTCTATGTGAGACTGTTGGCTCTGTTTACCTCGTAAGTTTAATAGAGTATTTGCAATCCTTTATTATTATTGCAACCCCATTCCTAAAATTGAATTGGCCGAAATTCCGACGGAAGTGGATTTTCCCATCAAATAACCCAACATGATTCAAATGATTGTGTTTAGTTGAGAAACTGTAACACTGATCTATATAAAATCAATTTACTAGGGCGGGCATTCTCAATTCCACCATTTAGTCATACGGCTGAACGTATAGGACGGTCTTTTGAGACTGTTGGCTCTGTCTACCCCGTCAAGAATAAAGATTGTGTTACACAGGCGTAAGTTTAAATTTGGCATCAATATTTTAATTTCGTTTATAGACTTATATGTATGTTATGTTCACGTAAGATGTTTCTCTCAGTAAAAAGTTTGAAATGTCATTTGAGTAGGTTTATCATGATCATTTCCGCCGTAGGACGTCAGCTGCTGAACATAGGCCTCCCAGTGACTTCCACTTCACTCTGTTAAAGGCAACCTGCATCCAACTTTTCCCAGGTCTTCACCAGATCAGCGGTCCATCTCGCGGTAGTTTGACTTCGTTATAAATAAATATATACGGGACAAATTACACAGATTGAGTTAGCCCCGAAGTAAGTGCGCGACTTGTGTTACGAGAAACTAACTTAACGATACTATATTTTATAATAAATACTTATATAGATAAACATCCAAGACCCAGGCCAATCAGAAATAGTTCTTTTCTCATCATAACCAGGCCGGGATTCGAACTCGTTCTAAATTCAAAACCAGTGTACACAGAGCAAACTCACCGAGCACCACAGAGCAGGTGGCGAGGCAGTCCTCCTGCGTGAGGAAGTTGTTCCGGTTCCCGCGACAGCCGCCGTAGCTGAAGGGCGCGCACATGCCCTTCGCCGCCGCGAACGCCCAGCGCTGGTACATGCCGCGGCATGGGCCCTGCGATGGCTCTTCCATGCAGATGCCTGTACATTCATTGTCATACGTCATTTACACTGGTATGATACACAGAAAAGATTTGTATTTTTGCTTGTTATTAATAAACTGAAAAGAAAAACCTGACCGATTTTGAAGTCAAAGAGACATATAAACCTACCAAAATAACAAAGGCAACTTTTTACTTGTATACATGAAATGACGTCTATATCCCTTACGGATAGACAGAGCCAACAGTCTTGAAAAGACTGAAAGGCCACGTTATAGATATCTATCGAAATATAATGACGTTTTTTCTTATACCTTTGATCTATCTAGATTATAGGTATGAAGAAAAACCGTCACTCTGAGACAATGAAAGGAGGTCCTTCGAGAAACCATCGCTCATTTTGATTGACATCATTGCTCGTTTGAGGCTTCGTGACATATATGGTAATTAATGTTTTCAATTGTTATTACTTCATTTAAATTCATTGTACTTCGTTCGAGACGTTTTTGACATGGCGGTTCATCAATCATAACAAAATGAAATTATTGTATGATAGGTAAACTATTGCTGTGTTGTGATGTGTGTGATGGTGATTGACCTATCTTTAAATGTACAAACAAAACTTTCTAAAGCAACTTCGGAACAAAAAGATGTAAAAATAGAAAATAAAATAGATTTTTCAATAAATATGTGAACGAGAAATATGTGAGAAACAAGATCTTTCCCAATTATAATTGGAATGGTCATTGTATATGAGAAGAGCTCCAATGACACAGTAGTAAAAGTGAGCGAGAAATAAAAGCTTTGAAATCATAATGGCAATGATTCAATCACAGAATACAGATATAATACGTGTCAGTGTCTCTGGCTTACATTAGCAGAAAACTAAGGACTGCTTTTATGAGAAAAATACCCAAGTCAATGTTGCCAAATTTATTTCTCCTTAAAATAGGGGGGACGGAACTAAAGGGACACTAAACAAATTTTGGCCTGTTAGACACAGAGAGAGATAGAGAGCTGTTAGAGAAAATCAACACGAGAGTGCACACCTCTCATGATTTGACTCTTATAACCGGAAGATGAGAAGAGCTGTGTAATTTGATATAACTGATGGCTAAATCAATGTAACAGATGAAGACTAACGTTTAGCAGTGAGCATGTCAATGGAGCAGTCGTCCTGCTCGCGGCACGGCCGCTGCTGCAGCAGCTCCACGCGCGCCGAGCACTGCTGCTGCTGCTCCGGCGGCACCAGCAGCAGGCGAGTGCGGAACCTGCATCGGCATTAAGAAACATCTCAATCATCAGCTCGTTTTGGCTGTTTACGTTCCTATTTATGTCCCAAGTAAAGGTAACGAAGAAGAGTCATTCTCCTGCGTTTCTTCCAGTTGCGTCTCGGGTGATGCTGGGGTCTGCTTATGAACAAGATCCTGAAGTGGGTAAATCTAGTAACTTCGAAACGGTCTTCGCGACCCATCAAGGAACCAACCAGCTTGAGTCAAAGTTACACATCTAGTTGCCTGACTGTGCAGGTTTTCTAGTATTTTCTCTCACCGTGACAGCATCGGTTAAGAAAGTAATTGGCCAAACCAAACCAAACCTCAGTTACATGAAACTACTAAATCTATCATTCAGCAACCGATGCTCATATGATGTAATTGAATAGGCTATTTTACACCATGTAAAAAAAAAATATAAAAATGCACGTATCTTATAGATTTTGTAAAAAATAAAAGAAAAACATCGATCATTATTCATAAAAGTGCAATATGGATTTTATAATTCAATTTAAAAAATCCTCTTTTTTAATCTGTTCTTCAAAAGTCGAAAACGCTATCCGCCATGTTGGGTACTGACGTGACGTCATACTTTTAGTAAACAAATATCGAATCGAAAACATATTGATGATGTCAGGCTCTGTTTATTTTGAAATTTTAAAATTTCTATCACGTTTTTGGGTTTTTACTCTTTAATAATTTAATAGAATCATGGAAGACGGTTTTGTGAAAGCAGACAATATAAATCTACCGAGGATTAATACGTTGATGGTGGCGAAATTTTTTGCGTCCAATCCCGATTTCTGTTCTGCTGAGTTAAGAAATGTTAAAACAGCGATGTAAGTATTTATTGTATTAAACATTCTCTTACAATACACAATTATAAAACATGAAATAAGTATATATGTAATATGAAATCAACTCGCATCATAGGTTCATAACATAACCTAAAAGTACTCAAAGGTTGTTGGTGTTATATTAACATGACTTGTGGTTACTTTACTATTTACAATGAATGCTAACTTACATCAAAGTGGTCTTCACAGAAATACAATCTTGATTTTGTAGACAATGCCTTTGGATCTCTTCTTGCTAATTTCAACCAAGTGTTTCTCATTTTAATATCACTTGGCAGTGGAATCCACAATTTTTCTGGTGTTTTTATACTTGTATTCTTGCATTCAGGAACAAGACACCAACAATATGTATTGTAATTCATTATTACAAAAATCTTTTTACTTTAGTCTTACGTAGAGCCGTATTGTTTACTAAAAGTATGACGTCACGAGTCAAAACAGCATGGCGGATGGCGTTTTCGCGCGAAAATACAAAATCATAAATAATAAATCGTTTTTAGAGCACTTTTCGGCTTCAAAAAATTTTAATAAAAATTCTATAGGTATAACACATTCTCAGGATTGATTTAAAACAGTTTTCAAAAAAGAGTGTAATAGCCTATTATTGACGTACCTACTATTTATATCTATGACATGTCCATAAAAGATCTCTTTCTGTTTTTGTCTTTAGTGTTAATAAAAATGAAATGCATTTTACCTTACTCCGCGTCCACAAGTGGCTGAGCAAGGGGACCAGCCTGCCCACTCTGTGGTGGGACACGACGGGTCCGAGATCTCCGTCTCTTGCTCTGTGCATTGCGGCTCCATGCACTTGCGGTTCTCCTCTGAAAAAGACCGAACTATTAAAGCAAAACTTCACTCACATCAGTATAACCGGTTTACAGTAACTAGGAGTAGTTAAACTATAATAATGTCCTGGATTATAAATTTTGGTCATAGAATTCGAAAAAATTAAGACTATAGAATCTCACGTCACAAATGTTTGCGACACAATGATAGATAGCACGTTTTGTTACCATCTCCAATCTCAATTCTGAGATTTATTTAATGTGAGCATTGGGAGTAACGTCTGAGAATGAGAAACCAACGTAAGATATATTTTTTATACAATTAATGTACTAGATTTAAAACCTCACCGATGCTAACAAGCGGGCACTTCTTCAACCCCATGTGATTCAGGAACTGCCTCCTCCTGGTGCTGACGCCGATCCCGCAGGTGACGGAGCACTCGCTCCAGGGCCCCCACTCGCCGGTGCGACACACCTCGTCCAGGTCTTGGAGACTGGGAGCCGCCTCGTTGTCTACCTCTGGTTCGGGAGCGGAACTGCCTCTGAAAAATTGACTTATCATGTGACCTCAAACAAAGATACGAGATTCTGATATACATAGAGTTAATAGAGTCCGCTGACATGCCTATCAACCTACTCTGTCGAGTGGGATAGCCTGACGTCTTTTGACGGAATGTTTTCGGCCGGCTTACTTTATCCGAACCCAGAGGTACCATTAGTCCAGAGCTAGTCATATTTTCCCCAAATAGCTTGCAGATCACATTGCCCCTCTTCCCTTGAGGGCTAGGCAAAGATTGCATCATCCCAATTGCCATGATCCCTACACACTTTTCCCAGATATGTTCCGATTTATATAGAAAAGTCATCAATTGATATAGATAAATAATGACTGAAAATAAGACATACTCGCATTCCGGCACATCGGCCACACACATCTCCTTGTTGACGAGCTGCCGCTGGCAGCCGGCCGCCTGCGCGCGCGGCGGGCGGCGGTACTGGCGCGCGCGCATGCGCAGCCCCTTGCCGCAGCTCACCGAGCACGCTGACCACGCGCCCCAATCAGACACCGCGCATTCCGCTGTCAATTTACTTTGATTAAACTCTTTGGCATTTTCTACTGTTTAACTACACACACAGATTGAGTTAGCATAACTAACTAAACGGTTACGAAATAATAAATTGTGTTTAATAAAAGAAAATTTGTTACGTTTGGCAATGCTTGAAGAATTATAAATAAATGAACAACTAAACTACACTCAAGAAGAACACACAGAAGATTTTTAAGCCCTTGTCAAAGTTCCATATGAATGCGTCTCAATGAATGTTAAAAACGATGTCAATATTCAAGTAAAAAGTAGTTCTACTCACGTTTAGCAGCAGCCTGCACGCTATCCTCGTCCTCAATTACCAAGGACTGCAGGGTTTCCTCATCACATCCTCTCGGGATGAGCTTCTCCCTGGTGAGGATCAGCCGCGCCATGGGAGCCACTTCCTTGGCCGAGGGGTTGTAGAAGGGCGCGCGCGGATCCTCGGGGTACATGGTCGTGATGCGGTACATTTTCTCGCGGGGAACTGTTTCTGCGTTTGGTGACTGGGGAACAATGACACATCGTGCATTTTACATGAGAACCTTGTTATGGAGGGGTTAATATTTTTGATTCCACATTCCAACACTATGTTGTGGTAAACGGGGTCCACTCAATTGTGTAGAAATATAACCCTTTAAAATTTGCAAGGATTTAAAGCAAGTCCTCTTCTACATATGGTAGAAGTAGTACGTACCATCGACGGAAATTCGATCCAGCCGTCCAGATAAAAAGATCCAGTGGTTTACTTGACAATATTAGGTATAACCAAAATATTAACTCGATAAATAATGAAATAACCGTATCAATTACCATGTAACTGATGCCGCTGTCAGTGCCCGCGTCGTAAGGGAAAAGGTCGATGACCTTGGACTCAGCCCACGAGCAGTCCTTCTGACACAAGTCCAGCCCGCTCACACCCACCACCCAGTCCGGAGAGGGTCCTGATAAAACGTACAAATGTGAGGAAAAACTTAAACCGACCGAGTAACCCAGAACATCAGTCAATAGCTGAACTATGTAAAGTTTGTTTTGAGCGAGTTAGGTGTTTAATCAAAGAGGCTTTATAATACCTTATTTGAAGTATGTTATCTTTTCAGGATTCGTATTTATTGATTCTTCTAAATCCAATCTAAATAACTATATATGTCTAACGAGAGCTGCAGTGTAGTTTGTTCCGCCGCTTCTTCTACACATGCGCTTAGAAAGCTGTAGTAGATATAATTAGATTTAAGTGATGTGACGTCAATAAATGAAACCTTGTATCCAATTTTGAAATCAGTCTATTCTATTTTAGTGGTATTATTATACTCGTAATAACAAATAAATGTCGTAATTTATAGTCGTACTTACCAAACATGGAAGCCAGCGACACCAGATGCCGCTTCCTGTCCACAGTGAAGACGGTGGAGGTGTTGGAGTTGACGTTGGGGTACCACAGCCCCTGGGCCTTGATGATGGAGCGCAGCTTCTTGCCGTGCTGACGGAGCTCTCGCTCTTGGAGCTGGACTGAACCCCATTCCGCTAGCATCCTTTACAAATATAATATTAATTATTATGGAGAATTACGTGCCAATATACTCAAAGCTAAAGTACTGAAATATGAAGAAAAGAAAAATGCCGGTAACCGGATCCCAAGCCTCAAAGCGCAACGACAAGTTTTGATAGTAAATGGTCCGTGCCTTATCAAACAGAACTTGCATCTGACTTGAAAATTTCTTACTAGTAGATGAACTCATTTTCGAAAAATACATCAGACGAGCTTATAACATCTTTACAATAAATAAAAACACAGATTTCCATCAACATCACTTGACTCTAACCAACCTGAACCCGTCGGTGGCGATCTCTCCCGGTCCCCAGAAGGAAAAGTTCTTGGGGTGGGAGGCACCGATGACGTCAGAGAAGTGCGTCAGCCACAGCGCCTGCACCGGGAAATCTTTGGGGTGCGTCTGCGCAGACCACAGTCCTTCGAACACCATCTAGAAATAAAGATTTTTATGGATTAAGCTTTGGTTATTAAAGTGTCCTAAAATGCAAAGTATGTCTCCTGTTCCAGTGAATAATCCGACATTGATTTTTTTCAATAATTACTTAAAAAGGTAACCAATAGTTTTGCAAAACTTGACTTTATTAATAAATTCATATCTTCCAAAGTTCAAGGATTGTTAGTTCTGTTTGTTCCCTAGATTTAATTCTCGCTGACTGTATATTTTAAAATGACCCATATCGTACTGGATCTGGAAAGACAAAGCAGAATACTATAAAAAATCGTCGGGTTTTTTCTTTTTTTCACTCGATCTGAAATTGCCACTTGACTTTGACCTTATCTGTTCAGAATTTTCTTAAAGTTGACTGTTAGAAAATAAACTAATTAAGCACTTATCATGGCGTCTTAACTATTGTAGTTAAAGGCCCAATAAAGTGTCAAATAAATGAAATTAGAAAACAGACCTTGTATTTAGCATCGTCGCACGCGCAGCAGTCTGAGGCGGAGAGGGAGGTGTCCTCGCAGACGCGCCGCGTCAGCTGACCGTCCTCCGCGAACCAGCGGCTCTGGTTCTCGTACACCATGGCTCTGGAATAAATGATTGATTTTAGAAACCTTGTTTAATATCTCAAAGAACTTTTAAGTCTGAAGTGAGATCTTTTAAGTCTTAATGCAAAAGTAGACTGTTTAGTAGCTTATATGTTCACAAGAAACTGCTGGTCCTAATAATGAAATTCGAAACCACAATTCTATGTCCCAACAGTCCATAGAGATCTTACTTGAGCAGCACACATCCCGAGCCAGTCGGGGGCGCCTTCCACATGACCTGCACCTCAGTTTTGGGCAGGTCGTCAGCCTCCACCACCGTGTTGACGCAAGTGTCTTCAAAGCGAGACAAGGTGTCTGCAAACAGCTGGAACTGGCCCTGGCGCGAGGCGGACCGCGGAGCAGCTGGATCCAGGGGTTCCGCGGTGATCATGAAGCGGGTGAACTTCTGCACGACGTCGTGGGTGCGAGAGCCGACCAGGGTCACTGAAAATGGTACAGATGTATGATCTTTCTGGCGTTTATGCTATTTTGTGAACCTGGACAAATTGTATCAAAGTCAGGACGTCAGTTGTCTAAATGTGTAGGTTTCCCCGCCATGTTTTTCACCACACAAGCATCGGCTACATTACAGCTATTTATACCGTTATAATAAGTTTGCACTTGCATTGAATACGGAGATTCTTTTTTAACATACATACATACATAAAATCACGCCTCTTTCCCGGAGGGGTAGGCAGAGACTACCTCTTTCCACTTGCCACGATCTCTGCATACTTCTTTCGCTTCGTCCACATTCATAACTCTCTTCATACAAGCTCGGCGGTTTCGGGTACTTTTGACCTGACCCTTTACCAGGACGTCCTTAATTTGATCAAGATACGTTCGTCTAGGTCTTCCCACTCCGACCTTTCCCTCCACACTCTCCTTGTATATCTGCTTAGTCAACCTGCTTTCATTCATCCTCTCCACATGACCGAACCATCTTAACATACCCTTTTCTATTCCTGTAACTACATCTTCTTTCACATCACAACATTCCCTTATCACGCTGTTCCTTATCCTGTCACTCAATTTCACACCCATCATACTCCTTAACGCTCTCATTTCCACTGCATTTATTCTGCTTTCATGCTTCTTTTGCCATACCCAACTTTCACTCCCATACATTAATGTCGGGACCAACACGCCCCTGTGCACAGCCAGTCGTCCATTCATTCTTTTTTAATTATTCGTAAATTGTTTTTCCTCCTGTCGTTGTCCTCGCATCCCTGGAGAAAAGCCAGTAGTGTACCTTTTGACTATGTTCCTGGATTATAGGTCAGGTTTTTAGATCACAATGATTGATGATAAGTTATAATAAGTCGTACATACCAACATATCTCTCCCCGGGCGCGTACCGCTCCACGTCGCCGTTGACCAGCAGGCGGTAGAAGTTGTCCCCGGGAGACTTGGCCACGCTGGTTTCATCAGGGACCAGCTCACAACCGCGCACTCCCGCGCATAGCGCTAACAACGCTATGAGTCGCCACATATCCAAAACTATTTACTCATCTGGTGGAAGAGAAAATTTACTTTTATAACCGAAACCGAGTAGCTTGCATGAAGAGAAGTAAGAATGTAGGTATGCAGGAATCGAGGCGAGTGAGAAGATGTAGTCTCTACCTCTTCGGGAAAGAGGCGTGATTTTATGAATATTAATGTAGGTAGTTCTTAAAGGAACGTATAACACACTGTGTAGAAATTAAGCAAACACATATTCATTCATTATCGTTATATTCTGGGCTATATACTTTAATACAAAATTATATTATTTTTTTATTAGCCCCAATAAATAATTTAAACAATAATTATAAAAATATACTCACAGAACACGACGCTCCCCACCGAGTGATACGCCCGGTCTGAGATAAGAGGGCAGAGGTCTCGTGGTCAGCCGATAGAACTCCGGGAATGCAGCGATTGCTAAATTGTTACGAGCCGGCGGTCATCCTGCGATCTGATCATATCTTTGTTTACAATTAAACGGTCTGTTTAACGGTTATTTTGATTAGAAATATGGAAACACTTATTTAGTTTCTTTTTCCTTCCTTAAAGTTGAAACTTTATCTATGGAGCTTATAGTGGCGTTATGACGTCATAGGGTTATCTAATTCTGTGACATCACCATGGAAATTGGGGATCAAGGCCATTTCAAAAGAGAATGCTTATTATTGTTAAACTGTGGTTGCCAGCACAATGCAACACCCGTAAGCTGGATACAAGAACTACAGTCAATAAAAAAATAAAAAATTAAGTCCGCAGATCACAAGGAGTGACGGTAGGCTAAAAAGAGAACAATACGAGTAGAACCTTCAGCTTGGTGGACAAGTATAATATAAACGGTGCAGGCAGGAAAGCACCAGCAGAACACTTTTTAATTAGCCCTGTTTCAGCTAACTACTTTTTAACAAATTTATTTGGAATATAATCACCACCTCGTTTAAATACATGACAAAGGACACTTTTGTAAAATAAAGCGAAGAAAAGCGAGCGTCTTACCTGTACAGCGTGTGAGCGCGCGCGCAGCAATGGCGGCGGCGTCAAGTGACGGCTTCCGGCGGTTAGCGCGTGCCGCGTTCTGCGACGCCTACGACCGATGAAGAAGGGCAGCCGCACATCTAACACTTATCTTGTTCCCAGCCTTGTCATAATACAGCAAACGTGGGAACGGAGCACCCCTGCCGTGATTTGGCGAAGGCGAAACAAAAAAGAGCCGTGGATTGTGGTGAGATAGTGTCAGCCTCTACATAGACCACTTCAGTTCATTCCCGTGAATATTATACAAGCGCGACTAGAAGCAATTTCACCTTGGGCAACAATCATAATCCAAGATATTCCCCACGTAATAAGTAGCTCAATGTAAGAACCGCACTAACGATCGTAGACGGACTCTTGGACGATCAAGTACCATTTAAAGCAAAAACCATCATGCTACGATTTGTACGTAAAGCCATGCGACAAGAACCGCAAGTGTTCGCCAGCCCTATGTAACCACATCCAGATGTCCTATTAGACACTTCCGATGGCAACGGAGTGAGGAAAGGACATCAGTCACGCCAGTCAGAACATTCGGCTGGTGACGCATCTCCCTGCGATGATCTTGAGGCTTCATGACTTATAAACTGGTCACCTTGGACTAGCGGTACGCAATTTTTCCTACAGGGCACCTTTTGTACTAATTCGGTTCTATTATTTTTGTAACAAAATTAATTAGATTTTAACAGCGGCTCTGCCGCTTGAATTTAGCGCCGACTACAATACAGGTTTTCCGCAAATGCGACGGGAACTATAGTATTTACCGGGATGAAACCTTTATCCTACTCCAGACTCTTAATTATAAATACCGACGCGAAATTTCAAGACGATTGGTTCAGTAGATAACGCATGCACAGACAACAAACAAACTTACTTTCGCATTTATAATATTAGTTATTATAGGACTACAATTTTTGGGTAGTGAAAAGTAGTCCCAAGTAAGGCATAAAATACTAAATAGTTCGTAAGATAGGGAATGCCTTAATATCACTTCTTGATATTTAATGGTAATACTAACGAAGTATTTGTTTGTTTCAGGTATATTTCAATAATCATCGCACGAGACATGTCTTGGAAAACACATCAATAGGTATGTCTGAAATCAATCTGAAGATCTGTAAATCAAAAGAGCAGGGAATACATTTTTCAATTGATTCTCCCGCTTTTTTGTTTAACTGAAACAGTGTGTGTAACTCTTAGCCAATATAGTTACATTGTTCATATTAGATGAAGTTTTGATTTCACACAAATAGTGAAAAAATTAGAGGCGTAACTATTATTTTTCATTATATATTTTGTATAAGAACTAGAACGTTCCATTTACGACTATAATTAAAATTAATTGTTAAAACAAAATAAAGTGGTTTGTTGACTCTTCCAACAACGTCGAAACACACAGACAGCTCTCGGCCACATTTTATTGACTTTCCAATTAACGGCGAGGGTTCTTCATCGCTACTTCCTGTCTCATTACCACACACTTAAGAGAAATATGCAGCTCGTTAAATTAACATTAATTAACGAGATGATACTCTTCGCTACCATAAGAGTTATAAAAATTATTGTTAAAAAATCTTATATATTTTCTGTGATAGTAGTTTTACTCGTAGACACGGAGAAGTTATTTTATCGGACACAAAAACATCTAAGAAATATAATAAAATAAATTTTTGCTTCCAATATATTTTATTCAGTCAAATGATACATAACAAAGTACGCAATCACTTGCGCAGTCGGACTAGAATAGAATACAATTCCTTCATCCTTCACTCCGTACACATTAGTCAAAATACATGTTATATGAAAAATCGTCTCTCTTTAAAAACCACTTATTGTGCCTAATTTAAGACCATGATGTAAATTTTAGATAACTATTAAAAAATATGCATTTTATCTAAAATAAATGATAATCAAACATAAAAAAGCGAGGTGGTTGAAATATAAAACGAGTATGTCAACATACGCAACCGCGCTCGCTCATTGCTTAAAACTGATTTCAATATGAGGTTTTATACGCAAATATTCTACAAAAGCCAGTGAAATAAAGGTATAATTCAAGAAATTATAAACAAAGAGCGAAGAGATCAAAGTAATTAAATTAAATATTTTATATTAACTTAAAAATGTTGACTAGTTAGTTTTGGTAATATTTATTAAATATTTTCGTTTTCGTTTTGGTTATTTATTCAATATTACGTGCACAAGGCATAGCAACCATGGTCCTGTATCCACTACACAATAATTGAGACGCGAATATTTCAAAATGCAGGAAAGGCTAATCATCAAAATAGTGAGGTGTTTATTCATTTTAACTTTATTGTACAAACAACGTTCATACAATGGGCGGACTTAATTCTAACAGTCAACCTTTGGGTTAAGCGGAGAAATTAAGTAATTACCGGATAAATCTACATATATATATGTGTGTCTATATGTATTGTACTTTAACAGTACTAACATTACATATAAACTTACTTTGAAAAGTTATGATTCGCCATTCATATAGGTATATGTACGTACTAGCTGCCCGCCACGGCAATGTTCTTTTTTAACGATGAAACAATTTTCATGGGGTTCAGTGGTTTCGAAGATTAGCCCTAACAAGGCCCTAATAAACAAATATTAATTCTATTGACACAGCATACATACTGCGTATTGGATACAAGGCTTACTCGTGCATGTAACAAAATTTCTTTTTTTATAGTAGATAAATCAGGCACAGTGACATTTTCTATTCCGATCTCTAATAACTATGGTCTATCAGTTATAAGCAGCTTAATTAGTTTCCTTTTTTACATTTTGTAAGAAAATATCTAAACTGTCATCTGTGTCAGTTAAAACTTCATGTATCTTATATATTAGGTTGATATTGATTCGTATTTTTAAGTTTAAACTAGGAATAAGAAATTATAATCGGTTTCCGAATCAGAATAAATATAACAGTTAAATTACAATACTAAGTTTGGTTTAATATTGAAAAATTTATTTAATTATAAAGTTAAGGTATAGGTTATAAATAGTGCCAACTTACTTTAATAATATCTAAGCCAAATTAGATTTAGGCCTAAATGCAGGAATAGATCTTAAAAATTAACATTGGAACAAATACATCAAGTCAATCATAGATGGCATTAGTAGCCACAAAGCGCACACAATATAAAAATAATTAACTTACACTATTTGAACATAACTGACTAGCATCATTATAATATCATCTTGAATGACGTACACACGATACGATATCACACGACAATTTGTTAGCCTAACTAGCGGAATATCGATAGTGGAATAGTCGATTTACAAATATTTGTGGGCATTGTCAATGATTAACCACAAAAATATACCTTACCACATGAGAGAATGCATAATTTTAGTAAGGTTATAATGACTCATACACACATATGTCACAAGATATAAAAAGAATAAGGACAACATGGTACCGTGGAAACACAAATAAAGACTAAAGACATAATCATGTCTATGTAACAAAACCTTGGGCCGTAATCTTACTTGTTTATATCAGTAAACATTAATTTTGTGCTTGCTTTTAATTTTCATTTCACTTCCATCGGCAATTAAACTAACAATTATGTCATCACTCCAATATATCATGAATTTATTCGAAGGCTATAGAAAAGAGACACTTTGTTTTACCATACCATAAATACATAAAATTCTATCTATACGCACTTGTAACCGAGTAGCATTGATAAGAAGTCACAATAGAATGTGAGACGGGGTGCAAACGTGGAATGTGAACTCAGAACGTCAAGATCGGTTCCTCGCGGTGGTCTAAAATATCTGAAACCAAGATCAACATGTTAACTATAGGTATATATAAAACTTTATGTCAATAACATATGATTTTTAAGAATATAAACATAACAAAGTTTTATCACTCAGCAAGTCATGAACAGCTATGTGACAGGACTATGTGGAGAAATTACACTATCCATGCATGCCATATAAAAACTGCCCCTGTAACAGGGCAAGCGCGTCGCCGATCTTATCGCGCGAAAAGCTGTCGCTGTTGCGTTTCTCGTCATAATAAAAAGTCGTTTCGTCGTCGTTGACGGTGCAGTTAATTCGTAATGCCTCGAGCCACTCATCAAGAGAAAATCATTAAGAGTTAGAGTTGTTAGATGCAGTATGACAAAGTGTTATTATCAATTTAGAAAATAAGTGAGAAACACTGAGAATCAAACGAGAAACGTAAGAAATTTACAACCTAATTCCCATAGAACAAAAGCTAGTTATTTATACCTTTGGTGATGCTCCACCAGGGTAAGGTGACGTAAGTGAGGTAGGCGTTGAGCGGCGCCGACTGCTGCCGCTTGCCCTCCTTCCACAAGTGGAAGGTTTGCGAGAACCCGCGCATCGCCCACAGCGGGTTGTAGGCGCCGTCGTCTAACTCTGAAATAGAAACACGATAGTGGTGACAAAGTATGATAAGAACAATTGTAATTACTTGAGCTTGAATGCACACCGTACATAAAAGTTATAGAACCTTTATTTTAGGGTTTAACCAGTAGACAGCCAATATCTCATTGTTTAGGAATTTACATTGAGAATTTAATGTGCCTTTCAAAATTTTAAAATTGTAAAAAAAAACACATCATATTACACATTGAGCTACATTAAACAAGAGTTAATATTGGAAATTAAGAAAGCATAACGTCAATTTCTTAAACGTATCAACTGCAGTTCTGTTGCAAAGGAGACGAGTGAACAGAAACCCCCAAACAGCTGCAGCTACCTGCATGTCTCGGGCGCGGCACGTCGCACCAGTAGTACACGCGCGTGCCGTCGGGCGTGAGGCGGCGCGGCGGCGCGCACCCGCGCCCGCTGCTCGCCTCCAGCTGGCGCCGCTCCTCCTTCGCGACTTCGCTACCGTACGACCACCGCGCGTCGCAACTGTTTCGATCGCGGTTATTACTAGCGTTCGAGGGACGGGGCTCGCTTTTGACTTCGTTACACGACCGTGAATCACTCTGATCGTTGCTAACTCCGAGCGGACAATTGTCATCGTTGACTAATTCGAAATCATCGCAGCAAGGCAACTCCTCCTTGCCGCGCACCGTGACCGTGGCCCAGCCGTCGTCGAGCGTGTAGTGCGGCGGCGCGTCGAGGTCGGCCAGCGCGGCCGCGTCGGCCGCCAGCTCGCAGGCGCGGCGCGGCGGCCGGCGCGAGGAGGAAGCCGACTCCCCGTCCGCTACGGACAACACACAACGCGTCAGTCACCCGAACTCAGACCAGAGATACTCTACTCCACGCGAGAAACGATTGCATTTAATCAAATTGTCTCGTTCATCTGCGCAGTTTTGGTGCATTAAATTGGGAAATTTCTTATCGTTCGTGAGAAATTAACTTGTAACTGCAGATGAACGAAAGACATTGCAATGGCGTGCCAATTAGTCTGCATGAGTGCAAATACGCTTTAATTAATAATCATTACGTAAACACACTTTTATGGTCACTTCAAAAACCACAAAAAAATCTATTACTTTTAAGTTGTTAAGATTATTGTTTACTTCAATCAATTAGTCAAGCGTTTGTTTCCTGCTCATCCAAATGGATATCAGTCAAATTAGTGAATCAAGTTAATATGTACATCAGCACGTCATGGCACGGCGTTACAAACAAGGGTCATCAGGAATGTGGACTACTGAGCCAACTGATCGCTACACGAGTCGGGCAACTTCCGCGGCGGCTTCCTCCGAGCGCTCTACTACACGCACACACACATGCACACACTACGACGAAAGCTGTTCGCTGACAACGACACCGAACATTTAACTAACGACAGCAAAGAGAAATAGAAGATTTAGAATTAATTAATAATTTTTTTAAAGTATAAAACCTACATGATTTGTAGATGGAATTTCATAAAAGTCAGCTACAAGATGATTACTATACGATGGTGTGAAAATAGTCAATCGTATAAAATAGTGGTAACAATACACGTACTAGTATTGTTACCACTTGGTGTGGTAACAATACTAGTACGTGTTATATGCAACATTACAGAAAAATTCGGTGTCTTTGACAAAAAGCGCACAAGCTGTAAAGCTGATTATCTAAAAGACCGGCGTGCAAACATAACAAACACACTTCTCAAACAAGGAATAACTAATTCACATCAAAAAAAGAGCGACCCCGTTTTAGACTTACAGAAAACTTTTTATATAAAAGTACTAATTACACATCATGCAAAACGGGGCAAAATTTTTCTAAACTTCCATCATGAAAGCAATTTTTCAATATAACTTTGCGTTCATCGCAAAAATCTATACTTTTCCAGGCGAGCCAACCAATCTTCAAAGTGCTTTCATTTCATTCTTACAACAGCAGAGAAACCTGAACCCCCTCTATGACTTTCATTTTATGAACATGTTTCTCGAGTGGGTCATGTTTCTCGACCGCCGACTGTACATTCCGAAGCTGGTTTCTCAGCACACATGCGTCAACAAAGCTGTCTTGTAACGTCTACATACCGTCTCTCACGTCCCCGGCCTCCACTTCGGCGAGGGCGCCCCCCAGGCAGTCCAGGCCCTCGTTCTCGGAGCGGCTCTTGTCCTTGTAGTCCCTGGTGCGCCACGCGCCGCGCACAAAGTTGTTCAGGTTCGCGCTCGGGTCGCTCAGTCGACGCTGTGGATATTATGATACTAGTTTAATCATTGGTTTTAGAATTTATCATAACCATACCACGGTGAAAGAGAATTTGGTTTTATATTGAACTGTGACTTTGAATGTCACCGTATAATTTGATTTACAAATTTAACCATTAATGGCCACGAGACCAAGACCAAGGGAGGGAATAACAAGAAAGGTGGGTCTATAGCCATAGAATTGGTAATATAAATGAACAATTTCATATTTAGATTTGGGGGTTCCAATACTCTTTACTTTGACATTTAATAGACAAGTGACGTTAGATACCAGTCAATACATGTCACTTGACAGCTAGAGTTTTCTGCAGAATGAAATAAATACGGCTCGTCAAAACTAACTGACGTCAGATCCTACACTTGTATTCGTAAGAAGAATTATTAATCTACAGCTGTGAAAGCACAAATCCAGTGTTTTATCAAGATTTTAACGTTAAACTCGTCAATTTACATGCCGAGTACAGTCCTCACCTGGTGACGATATATGAACATGTCCTCCGGGTCGTCGTCCCAGTCGTCGTCCCACATGTCGGTGGCGCACGCGCCGGGCTCCGAGCTGGGCGTGTCGGCGCCGGCGGCGTGCGGCCGCGACACCGCCATCTCGGCGTGCCCCTTGCCGGCGGGGCCCTTCATGCGCACGAACTCGCACCGCGCCGCGCTCTTACCGCCGAGCAGGCCGAACGACATGCGCTGGGCTACTTTCGTTGACAGAGACGTTTGCTGGAAGTGCATAAATTAAAATTTTATTTCATGATTTTTTCATTATGGTTCTAGAAAAGAAGGTTTCAAGGTTTCGTACCAAAATATCGTTAATCTCTATCCTGGCGTTTATTTTTGACCATTTGAACGTCCATAAATAACCTGGCCCTGACCTGATTTGTGTGCGTTATTATATAAGTATAATCAATTATATCGGCGTCATTAAAATACTCATTTAATATTAATAAAGTTATCCACGATATTTTTTGATATAAATAACTAATGAAGTATTAGCCCATATGTTCGATTTGTAGTTTTCCGTTCATGGTCCAAATCAAATTCCGTCGGAGTCTAAAATACATGACAAAACATATTGAGTCATACATAATACCCGGAGTAACATGCAAATTTATCGTGTAATCGGCACACTATCAGAATATGATTCACACACGATCGTCAACCGCGTGGCTTGTGGATATCTTGTGAACAATGCAGATTATGTCGAACGATATCAAAAGCCTGTATTAGCGCATCTATAAATATTAATATAGTTTGAAGATGTGTTGATTTCGTAAACGCCAATTGTAGCAGGCAAAACAGGCGAGTTCAGCTAAATTAAGACATTTTCTTTGTTATTCTTTTTAAACTAGCGTATAGTGGAAGAAAAGCATTTCTTTCTTCACTTTCAGGTATGAAACATAAAAATCGGCAAGAAGTAAATGGAGGAAACTGAAGTAAGCATCTTCTCAAAATCTAGTTGTTTCTTTATTGTCTAATTTCCACAGAAGCGGAGCCAAGGGCTACAATTATGATCAATGATACAATGACGATCGAATAGCTGTGGTTATTGTTAATTGTTATATTCATGAGTGGGCCGCCTCAGCACTCTTTGTGAAGTGGAGCACCGCAGCAGGTCAGTGCGAAGGCATCGTCATCAACAGGGTTCGTTCAACTGTACAGACATACATACAAACTATTGTTTGTCTATCGAAATAGAAGCAGACAAAACTTCCCTGTGTCTAAGTAACGTTTTCGCGCCTGCTTTATCATTGTATCTGTACAATACATCCTACCAATATAATAAAAGAGTAACATATTTTTATAACGAATAAACCTCTAACAAGACCCATAAGAACTAAATTTGGCACAGAGATGGACTAGCGACTGAAGAAAAATAAAGCGAAATGTTTTGAAGTTGACATTCATGAACCTCAGTCAGTCAGAATGATCGGAAGCCTTTGATTGATCGATTTGTTCTAGCGTAACCTCTGTCGGGGCAGTGGGGGGCGAGTGGAGGGGAGGGCGGGGGATATCAACAAGTCTCCGTCGCGGCGTCGCCACATGCGAATTAACATCCACTTCGTCGTCACTAACTGAAACCTAACTACAATAAACATACCCTTATCACAACTTTATTTCTTAAAGGGAAAGAAGTCTATATAGTTATGAGACTTAAATGCCACGTTAAGCTTGATGACTTAGTGATATGATTCAGGGATACTAACAGGTTGTTGTCTCATCGTCTAAAAGATGAATCGTTACATAAAATCCCTTCTAGGAATAAGACACGTCTAGTAAACTCGTGACTTCAAAAAATCTAAATACACCAGTACAGATTTATGTTTTATCATGGGTACGTTTCCTGTCGTTTTAATGGAATAAAAAAAAAATTAAAAAACTAGAATCCTTAGTTCTGCACAACCCGAGGAGCATGATGAATCCAAATTTAACCTTACACCGCATTGATAAGGTCGAACACGCCTTTGTAAACGTGAGAAGGATAAACAATGGGTTATTACCGCGACAATTAAAGACTAGCGTATAAAAATAACGGCGCTCCCGATATCCACCTATATCCGCACTCCGCATTAGTCTAACATAATGACATCGGTTGCATTATAATATAATTCACCGTAATGTGGTTCGCGCGATAAGGTCGGTTTTCCAACGATGTTACCCTTATTGTGCTGTGATTAAACACTGTTGTACTTCGATACCTACGCTTAGCTGTAAACTTAGTAATAAACAATTCACGCGTCGAATAGAAGATCAAAATATACGGTTGATCTTCATTTGAATTTTTAAACCTACCTAAAGAACTAGGGAAAAAGCACATTCCTTTAAGTAGCTTTAAAAACACACAATAAAAAAAGTGTAGAGGAAATATTTTGTTAATTAACATAAAATTTTAATATTTCGATTTGAAACTAGGTAAATCCCTCAGTTTAATTATAAAGTCGGTCTCAGACTGATACTACCTACGGGGTGTATCGTGATCGCGATCAGGGTGCAATGAGTGCCCCAGTTCTGACGAAGGCGCCTCTCGACCATCACAGGAAGAGGCGTGATTATATACGTGGGTCACGTCATATCATAGGGGGATGTGGACTGATTGAGAAATTGATAAGGAGAAAATTGATATTTGTAGTTACTGCCTTCCTCTTGAGGAGAAGACGTGGTCTTATGTATGTAGGTCACAATGGTAGGCAGCCATGAACAACTGGAAGTGTCAAGCCCTGAATTCAGGTCACACGGTAGAAACAAAGCGGAATAGGTCACACAAGTCATTTATCATAAAACTTAGGAGAATTGTATTTAGTTATTAGACATTGATGTAAAGTCAGCCTTACAGGAAAACGCATTGATTTTAAAAACAACTAGAATACATTCGCAGCTCCACCGTGGTAAAACGAAAAATACCGTAAATTCCCGTTCCCATGGGAAACTCTTTGAGCACCCTTAGACCACATAAAGAACATACATGCCAAATTTCTAGACCCCAACGGTTTGGACTGCGCATTCTGTCAGTCACTCGAGAAGGGAAAAGTTATATGTAGATAGTCAAACTATTCTCGCATCAAAATCATTATTCACGGTACGATGCCATAGATAAAAACACATAAACACCTTAAACTATCCCTCTTATCGTTTCACGGGAAAACGCATCGTGTAATAGGGTCAATTATTTATCCATTAAAATAAATAATAAAGTAGAAATACATTTTTTGGGCGATGTGCTAGCAACCTGTAACAAACTGAATCTAAAAGCCATTGATATTTTCATTCTTTGAAATATTCAATTGTTGATCATATGGTATAGAAATTTCTGTTTAATAAAGGATGCCTTCTTACCTTTATGATACTATTGGCTTAGTCTACCCCGTAAAGTAAATTTTACACAGTATAAGATTTTAAGATTAACTTAGAATCAATTAAGGGTAATGTTAGGACATAATTATGTATGTGATACATAACATTTTGCTTGAAATGTAGATAGCAGCAGCAGTTGTGCGATCTGAACAATATGTTAGACAGTTGGGGGGTTAAAACGATAGGTAGCGATATCCGTAGGAACTAGCATTGTAGGTTGAGGTCGCAACCCCCGCCGTGGGGCGGCGTGGGCGATGTGACGTCATCCACGTCTACCACACCACTAACACTAAAACTATACAAACTGGGTAACTTTGTCTGGCTACTTTGTTTCGTGTCTAGCTTTCAAAATTAAGTTTCTTCTCCTTTAAATAGGTTAGGTTTGAAGAATTTATTCTCATAAAATATTACAATAAATCCACTTACATGAGAAAATAATTTACAAATAAGTTAACTAAGATGCAGTCAACATATCAACATTTAAAACATCTATTTACCTATTGAAACAATTGTATTAAATTATTTTATATAGCAATAGTAAATTAACTGTTCTGTAGTGTAGTAGTGAACTATCATAGAATTCGGAAACTAACTCGGGTAAGTCAGGTTTGAAGCCACTCCCTTCCCTTCCAATCTGACCTTCCATCTTTGCAGGGGAACCTTACTCATATCAGATCATGGCTACAGCATCCAGTTCCTTAGATGTGCAGCTTTCTCCTAAATCTAGCTGAACGCGATCTTTCAGTAAAATAACTATTACAATACAATTATAAATACATCATATGTCCTTATATCAAACATCTTCTCATATCTTACTCTTTACGGCTTAACTTAATTCATAAGTCACGAACTTTCGCGCTGCTAAATGTTGTCATTGTGTCAGTACAAAGAGTTAATTACCGTTACCTACCTGTAAGCACAAAAGGTAAAAGAAAATGTTATTTCCCGTGAGAATTTTTTCAACAAAAGGTGCTATACGTGCCTGATGCTACCCTTGGCTTTTACGAGCTGATTTACAACTATCTGGACGATTCCCACCGTAACAATAATTCTATGATATTCTTTTTTACGGTTTTTTTTTGTTTGTAAACATCCTTCTTGCAATCAAAACAAGTTGCAAATCATTTTTGAAATATAAAACAAAAATACTATCCCATGCTAACAGAATGATCAGGTGATCAACCAATTTTAATGAGACCGTAAAATTTATTTTATCCTTTCTCATTCTCCAAATAAAACTTCACCCTGTAAGTAAGTATAATTTTGTCGTTGACTGTACATGATAAGTTAATCAGTAAGTGCTCTGAGACTGCTAACTCGGCCAGACTCGGTTAGTCTTGAGGTTTCCCTCTTCATTAGTGATCTGGAACGTTCACCTTAATTCCTAGAGCTGAAGCCGTGACGTCATGCATTAGATGACTACGGAAACTTTGTTGTGAAGATTTTATATTTAAAGCAACTTTCTTCTTAATATTCGTTTTATTCTTGACAGTGATGACTTGAGTTTGGTCGAGGTGAAACACCATTTTGTCCGAATCTCATCGAGTACACTCATGAAATAGGGGTAGCGACTTAAGACCAAAAACATATGTAATGCTACTGATGTAGCCCAGAAATTCCACCGATATCGTGGTATGTAGTAAAAAAGAGATTAATTAGTTTGATATCAAATGTAGGTATTTAAATTGAAAACAAAATGACATCATGAGGAAAAAAACCTACCTATATCACATTACGGAAACCGCAGCATTGCAAACATTCAATATGAGTTACGGAGACCCACAGTGTCACTACCTACTGTATTACTATTCTATTTTAAAATATACACCACTATGTCCTGTCGGTGACACAATTAATAGAACATTCAAACCTATTCCTTGTTACAAGGAATAATTTTGATTTTTTTAAAGGATTTATGACTCATAATACGAATGTGAACTACAACTAACTCAGGTTAAGCAGCATATGCGACCATAAATACATAACATGAGAATCGCATCATGAGAAAAATTGAAATGACAGACTTTAACTACATAATCTGGCATGAATTTGAATCTTTGCTCGATATCAAATAAGCGATTTGTGACCTTCTTACAAACAAAATAAGTGAGTAATCTGTTAACATAACATTATGATCTAATATAAGCACAGTGTTATTTTAGCAAGTGCGTGATCCCGTACAGCAGTTCATGTCTAGTTTCAGCCAATTTGGCATACGCAGATTATACAATTATTCGGTATTACCTAGATGTCAGCGTGGGCCGGCTGAGGTCAGCCGAGTGGTATCAGACCAATCCGAGGATATTGCGTCATGCATAGATATAATTAAATAAATTCGTTTAACGTTCGTTTCAACACAAACAGATAAGTGATAAAACGCATTATGCTGGAGGTTTTAAGGTGGGCGTTCATTACCCATAATCTGTTACTTGTCAGAAAAACATTTGTATTTACACTAGCTGTTAGTACAATATTGTGATTTTTAATTTTCGAATTGTCCTGTCGACCAAGAGGAGAGAAGTTATAAAATTTAATTTGTAACTTCAAGAAAAAATTAGCTTGTAATTGTAACTAACAACGTATATATTTTTAACCGACTTCATTGTTAATTAGAAATCGACGAATGACGAATCTTAAAACAAAATAAGTTATTTAATCGTAATGAGTACCTAGTTGCTAAATGCTAAAGTTAGTTAAGAATTCAATCGGTTTAAAAAATGAATTTATATTACATACGTTA
The DNA here is from genome assembly GCF_032362555.1 of Amyelois transitella. Taxonomy (NCBI): domain Eukaryota; kingdom Metazoa; phylum Arthropoda; class Insecta; order Lepidoptera; family Pyralidae; genus Amyelois; species Amyelois transitella. Next base: position 12,620,450 of record NC_083509.1, read on the forward strand.
TCAACGATTTAACTGGCATTAAATACAGAGTTTGTGTTCAATGATGAACTAATGACTTGACTTGCGTATTAATACATTTGGAATTTTCATTATGTTCCATCATGAAAACAAAACATATTCATTTTTTTCTACTGGCCAGTATCATACAGGAAGGTTTTTTTTTTTATATAATTACAAACATAGTGGACAGTTTATAACAAATAGTGGTGTGGGAGTGTTTGCCGTGTGACGTAGCTACCGGCAGTACCAAACAACACCAATGCCGGAATGCTGCCGGCGAACTTGTTCCTGGAACGCGTTTTAGCTGACCAAACGGTTTTATCATACGCATGGCTTCTATAATAGTAAATTTTACTGGTTTATAAACATACTAGCTGCAACACTGGGTTTCGCTTCCGTGGGAATTTAGAGATAATTAAGAGATAATAAGTATTATTCTACCCATGTACTAAATTTTAATAAAATCCGTTTAGTAGTTTTTTCGTAAAAAAGCAACAAACACCTTACACTTACAAACATTCACATTTATAATATTAGTAGATTTAGTAGGATACATTACAAAACTATGTAAGTACAATGTTCCATATTATTTGTACCTACGCATTAAAAATAAAAAATGATAAAGGATTACGACGATTATTAAAACAATAAGCTTATGAACTTAAACATAATGAGCTTTAGCAAGTAGAACAAATAATGCTTTATTGTCACACACCGTACCTAATGTGTACCACAAAATTGTAAATAACAGAAAGCTTTTATTTTAAGTAGAGCCTTAACAAACCCGCGATTAACATTGTGTCAATGTATTTACCTACAATAAACTCGAACATTGTAACGTTATCGATGCGTTCATCCGTGGCGGATCCGGTTGGCTAATACCTACGATAGCTGATACGAACACCATTTTAGTAATACTTAGTTCATTTACCTATATGCTTCTAGAAATTAAACCCAGCATATGTTTAAGGAACACTGACTAAATGACGGGCATATCAACCAGTCGTCCAGCCCAAACTACTGGGGTCAAGAGAATATAGAAAATGAGTATGAAGATACCTATTGTGTCTATCTAAGATACATCATTTTGATTTGATGGAGAAAATAAATTTCACTCACTTCTTTATAGGTGTGAAACAATTATTAAATAACCAAATAGTAAATGACCACTAATAGAATAGAGACTTGCATATACTTGCATTGTAAACGGTTCTGAATGTGGCGTGGTCGGAATTCCGGCGAGTGCACGCGCACTCATGATCAACGATGCGCCCGCGCCGGGCGGCTACGCTACGGTGTGATGTAACGCACAATCAGTTTCCGCCTTGATAATCATCGTGTTTATAGCTCCAATCGATTTAATTACGCCGATTCTGATAGGAATTATGGAAAATTAAAACCTAAAGAAGAAGTTATAACATAGTTATTTTGTGTTAACATGTCGATTTCCTAACAGGCACCCTTGGCTCATCAAGTTCTCATCTAAGAGGGTTTACATTACATATAATATTTGAACCTATGCAGCACAACTAATTAAAAACAGAATCACTTAACCGTATATTCGGCAAATATTTAACATAATTTTAAAGAAAATAAATTTATCGGGCCGGAAAATCACATCGTTATATACACAGATTGCAATCTTGCGGCAACAACTAACTAACTGACCTACAGACCTCAGAATATGTAGAATTACTACAGGCTTCCTTAATTATACTGTGTAATGACACTAATTAATATGCAATCTGAAATTATATCCGGGATATTTTACGTCACTCATTCATTCTTACAAAACACATCTTAAAGCCTTGCGGGGTTGACAGAGGCAACAGTCTTGAGATGACTGATAGGCCACGTTTCTTAATGATGTAATTTAAATGGATTCTTTTTTGAATTCTTAATGATACTATTCAAAAAAGAATCCCAAGATTATTAGCCTATCCCTTAGTCGCCTTTTACGATATCCATGAAAATGAGATGGAGTGATCCTATTCTTTTCTCTGTTGGTACCAGGAACCACACGGCCCACGTCACTATTAATTTTATTTAGACTTTGACCATTTTTTCTATATTCTCTGTATCACAATTCTGATAAGGTTATCATTATCTTCTTTGGTCATACATATTTCCAACTTTTTTTTACTATCAAAATCAATTAAAACAGCAACAAAATTTAACAAAGTACCAAAAACGTGTGTGCACACATCATCTGCAGTTCCTTTGTCACAACAACAGACACTTTGTGAGAGCGGTGACAAGCATACGGCCTCTCCGAGAGAGATAGCTTATCTGAACGATACACAATCTAGCTGCAATCTCACGTCGCGGTGAAAGTACTTGCCGCCGCGGAAAAATGTTTCCCATTTCTTATGATCGGAGTGAAACGAAATTATTTTTACTTGAACTGATCATTGTTTTAATAACAGTTGACATTAATGTTGCCTCTTTATAATTATGTTATTTTATTTGTGTAAACCACGGTATCTGTACCATAATAATAATGAACGCCAACACTAATCACAAATTCTTCGGAATATTGTAAGATGATGTTAACTGCATGTTTGTGTGGATCATGTTCAAAGTAGCAGCTTAAAGTTATCTGTAGTTTTGTAACAACTTATAACGATTGTGATCTAACTTAAAACATCGACGGATCAAAAGATATCATCAATAAATCAAAGGATCCAAATCGCATCCTTGCGGTATTCAAACTACACCAAAGAAAACTAATAAACCAAATTTAAGTGAGATTCCATCCCAGAGAGGGCATAATCAGAACAAATGCCAAGAAAATAATGGCATAATATAAGTTAATATCTAGAATATCAATAGCTCTACTAAGATAATGCCTTAAGTAGACGTCTGTCTAAAGTCAAAGAGCGCTGCGAAACGGATAGAGCTGACGAAGAACCTATACGAGCATATTCTAAACAACTAGTGGATCAAAGCAAGTCAGCTTATCATCTGGCCACAAAAACACAAACAATCTAAATTCCAAATTAAAAAAAAAGTCTATTATGTATAATAGATCATTATTATCTACTCACTCTGGAATCATAGACGGCGGCAAGGGCGTCGTAACGGATGGAGCCAAGAAAGATGACAGCTTGCGCAGAGCAGCCTCTGCCGCGGGCCACCAGCTCCACGCACACCATCTCTCCATCTCGGACTACGATGTCGCAGAACACCTACACAAACAGAATTAACAGTCATTAAATTAAAAGTTATATGCCGTGTGTGGAAGTGACCACCACTGGTGTCAGATTTTTCAGGCCGCCTAAAGGCATCTGACATGGCTATACGGGACCATCGACTTGATGTGCTTGCAAAGCACGAAGGAGCTTGAGAAAATATGATGCCACTAGCAGTCCAAAATGAAAAGTGAATGGAACTAAAAATAATGACTTTTTTGTGTCAATCTTTGCAAAAAATGAAGCTGGTAAAAACAACTGGCTTTAAGTCGCCGATCACATTGTTTTAATTACGTGTAAGTATATTTGCAGCAGAATTGAAACAACAACGAATCGACTAACAACTGACTAAAAACAACGTTCATAGAGAAAATGGCAACAGTTATGGTTATGTAGCAACTTCATTAAAATTTATTAACGTAGCAACTATCAGGCTCATAATAAAAAATGTCATTAAGATAACATTTAAAAGTGACCTTGTTTGTGACATTCGCAATTCATGGCTTTTCGTGGCGGCACTCCACTGGATGACTGAATTCCTGTGGATACGTAAATTCGTACCAGCATATCATAGTTACGAGATGTTTGAAAACGTTAGTTGTACGAGTACAAACTACGTGATATTTGTAAGAAGTAAACGTTTAGACGATAGACGGAACCGGATCAGAGATACGGGTATCTAAAGCAAATATATTTATCAGGAGACGCGCTCAATCTCGATCAATGATAAGAGTGTATGCGTTGGGACCCCTCACTAGCAGACCTTTCAGTAACATATTTCACACAACAACCATTTGTGGCCTGACATCTTCCTTGTCGCCTCCTTGGAGCCCAGGGTAGTTCTATGACACCGATACAGGAGTGGACAAGTCAGTCTTGCTTCCGTGATCTTGTAATCAGGGATATAGCTTAAATTAAGGAGCAAATAATATTAAATAAGTCTTTAAGTTTCTTGTTTATTTGTTCTTTACAATGATTTATTTTCGTTTCTTCGTTTTTTATTGTGATGAGTTTTTATAAGACACCACAAAACTATAAGTACTATGAAATTATTATATGTGCATGTAATAATATATTTCATCAACAGACAGTCATCAAGCAAGATGACGAGGTTGCCACGCAGTATTGTATTACTACTGTATGTACCGTGCAACTGTATGTACCGTGAGATATCTATCTCACTGACCATAATACCGCCCATAATAAGGTTTAAATTTGAATGACATTGTCTTCTCAGAGATTCAGCTGTAAGATTCAAGGACCTCGCAGAATCAGTTAGGAGTGCGGTCGCCATTATGTGCACATAATACATGACCCATACAATTTCAATGAACACATGTGGTTGGTTCTATGCTGCTCTGTTATGCAAGTGTGTCTCTGTAAACAATAAAGCTTGTGGGAAAACTGATTCTACAAGACTTCAGCCTCCTGTTTCTATATTCTGCAATTTATTAAGAAATGCATAAAAACTTGCCTATTTAATCGCGATTAATTATATCTTAATGCGAATGAAGTAAGGAACAAAGTATGAACAGCTATCTTTATGCTATACAGCGATCGTTAAAGAGGTACATCATCTGTACAAATTCCTTTGATATCTGGGGCCGGGCGTCGTGTCGCCGGCAGAGCCGTTATCACAGCAAATTGTTATTTATTTCACGACGATAAGCGGAACGCTCTCGAAGCCCCGCCAAGGACGGCCAGTTTTTGCCCAACTGCCACCTTAATGACAAACAACAAAAACAGTATTGCTCATTGCGAACAGATTTGCAATTTAAATTATTCAACGAGCGATTCCAAAAGTACAATTAACGCGCTTTTATTAAGTGTCGCGTACAATTATTCGACTGTAGTATTTGATAAACGTTAATCATTGATGTTTCTCATTGTGTTTTGGAATAAAATATATTAAACAAAGTAACTGTTATTATCGTGCCACGATCTTTTTCTGTACCTACTATCAGATATCGTATCAGTGTTAATACAAAATATTTATTTAGCTGGTACAATCATCTTATGTATTTTTGGAGTAAAACAAGTATGAATAAGTAAATTTTGAGAAGACGCCACAAGAAAATGTAATGAATGAAATTGTTACTCATAGGCAAATTTTGAACTAGTTAGTCACGCCAATATTAATGTAGTAACGAAAGTTGAACGTCACCATCACCAGTGGGATTACAGCGGGTGACTAGTGATGGGCGAGCGTGACGTGGTGATGAGTCACCAAGCCGCTGTAAACAAATCATTACGCAGCTCGGGAGTTGGCAGTGGAAACCATCATGCTATCACTGACACACATCACTGCTATATTTAATTTTGTAAACACGGTTTAAACGATCGCCTGATCAGAAAAGTTTATAGAAACAATAGTGCACAAATAAAAATAAAAGACAATGTAACAAAATGATAAAAAATATTGGAATTATAAAGGTATGAATGACCTCGTATAAGACAGACCTACTGTCGTTAGGTAAGGTGATATAAAATGTTGAGAACATGGGTTGGGTGGAACGTCTGCTTGCCGGAGCGTGGCGGCGGAGCCCGAAATAATTGGGGCAACTGGAGCCATTCCAAGAGCTTCGCCCGCTCGTATGGGTCGTTTGGACCGACCCCTAGGGCTAGGAATCACCCGAATATTTTTTTTTATCATCAACCAACTGTATGAAGCAAAAGTGGATGTCTAATTGACTGCAATTCTTTAACCTATTCACAGTTGCATCGTTTGTAGCTGAGATTCGAAGCCGGGAGTCCACTATTCGATATTCGGTGCCTATAATTTATAACTCACAACAAAAATTGACGATCCCACACATCCACTATTTCTAGTTTCCCAAATAATAAAACGACGACGAGAGTAAATTTTCTTATCTTTCAGGACAAAAGTGAAGATCCACATGCGTTCATCAGAAAATTTCATTTACCTGATTATATCAACCCTATCCGCGACCTATATTGGCTCCAGTGACCCCCGCCGCGTTTTACCTCCGTAATGTATACAGACGATGTAAAAACTAACATATGTTATCATCAACACCCGACGAAAGAATCAACTGTTCATTTCCACTTGTGCTCATTTCAAGGCCTGTAATGTTTACACTTGTCATTTCGGTCTAGCTCTCGAGAGCTCTAGACGCACTTTTGTTGACATCATAAATATACGCCCACCCGTGTCTACAAAAATAGTGAAAAGTCTAGCGTGCGTATAGTGGAGCACCTGTTATGTAATCGATGCTGAACTCGCGAGATTATTCGCAATGTATCACCAAGCCGGTGGGTTCGGGAGCAACGACCAGGTCTCGACCTCGGGACGGGACCTACCTCGAGCGTGGCCATCTCGAAGGTCGAAACAATGCTTTGTTTTTGTACCAATTTACATACACCGAAGAAATTTTCGGTTCTGCTTATACTGTAGGTAACTAGTGATCTATCAAACAACTTCAAGCCTATTAATAAAATCTAACCCAGTAGTATTTAGCGCAGGCTGATATTTAATAAGTTAACCAACTTAGTTCGAGGCTCAAAAAGGCACGAGGTTTAATATATAAGCAAATCTTGTTTATTTAAATTTATTTAATTTTTTTATGTTTTATCCGCAAACACATACCGCTACAATACTAATATACCACAACAATAACCGCTTTCCGTCATGCTAAAAGTTTATATTTGACTTATCGAAATGGTTATTTAATAACACATCGCAGTGCCATATAACCGAACAATAAAACGAGTTTACGACGGCATTACCGCGAACAATACTAACTGCACATTTAATGGCGCTAGCGCACGACGGCTCAGAGGCCGCTGCTTGTGCACTTTACTCATTACTGCTCATGGTTACAAGTCATGCGATAGATGACAATTATAGCTAGCTTGACATCTATCTACACCTAGAAATGAAGGTGTAACGTTTGTTTAGTTGAACGGCCAATCTCTTGCATCAGTCAGATCTTCAGTTGCATTACTTTTGATAATCCTTTTGTCGTGAGAGTTTATTTCCTCCGTTAAGACACTTGATATAATCAACGTATGGATACTAAGAAAACCAAATTAAGGGCAAGTTAAAAATCGCATCTAATAGCTATAACTTATTTTAATTTTAACATAAGATCACTTTCAACGTCCCCATTCACCACAAATATCCACACGTAGTTTACTTTTGACTTATATACATTGCATACATACATACAATCAAGTCCATATCCCTTACGAGGTAGACAGAGCCAACAGTCTTGAAAAGACGGCCACTTTCAGCTGTTTGGCTTAATGATAGAATTGTGATTCAAATAGTGACAGGTTGCTAGCCGATCGCCTAAAAGAAGAATCCCAAGTTTATAAGCCTATCCCTTAGTCGCCTTTTACGACATCCATGGGAACGAGATGGAGTGGTCCTATTCTTTTTTTTAATGGTGCCGGGAACCATTGTAATGCCAATAAGAGCTGTAGACTTACGAGTGCCTGTGTTGTTACGCCCGCGACGCGACATATAATTACAGCCAATTTGTTCTAAAACCTTGACAGTACGTGAATCTTTACAACTGAGCTATCGCACAATAGAGTATACTTTAAAGATAATTCCCCGGCGGTAATAATTCATGTTACACAAATACTATGTTGCGACATCAGTTTTAGTATTCATTTACATGATGAGGTCAATTTCATGTGACCTTGGATATACATTGATGCTTACCCGACAACGTCCGATAGCTTTAGACTTTCTACAGGCGCAGACAACAGCGACCGGTCTGCGAGTGACGAGCCAATGACCACTTTCACTCAACACGAGCAGATTTTGGTCACGGTCTAGGTCACCCAAAAATATACGATGAAAAAGCGAGTTCTGTGACCTTGCTTTCGAGCGGCAAAGATAGATTGAAAATATCTTTGGTGACGACAAACATAACGTCTGATAGATTAGGTAAGACTGTGGAATTAAGATAATCAGTAATGTTTTAACACTCACGTTGTTTTTATCGTTGAATTACACATTATATTTGAAGCAACAAAGGAGTGGCAAATAATACAAAACTAGATTGGCATCAGCCATGGTCAGGTCCCGGCAATTGGTAGCCAATCAAGGACGCCCGTATCCCGCGGGACGTCAGTTTCCATTAGTTCAGAATGCCGGGGTGAGGTCAATTTAATTACTATCGGTATTCGTATTCTACGGGTCGTATATAACTATGATTGATCAGATCTTGCTGTAGAAAAAAATATAGTTACTAACATCAAGTAAAATAAAAATATGATTTAATCATTTATAAACGTTAATTGGCCCAAAGACCTCAAAACAGGCAAGAAATGTATTCATAATCTAAAAACTATTTAGCTATAGTGACTAGCTAATAGTCGATGTTAAACATACAAAGAAACTAAAGCAGTTTTTACCCGTTTCTAAGCCCGCGGAACCATGAGCGCGGTTATACCTAATAACTATCAATGCACATACGAGTACACTCGATGTGAACTACCTTTATCAGGGAGAGCGAGGTCGGCATCGATCCGAAACTGCCCTATCCCAAGACCCGAGCGAATCACCCGGTAGTATAGTCTAGCAGTTTCAGTTTCTTTATTGGATAAAAGGTTTTCCATTCCAAATTATATTTGAACATACATACATACATATGTTCACGTCTATATCCCTTGCGAGGTAGACAGAGCCAACAGTCTTGAAAGGGCTGAATGGCCACGTTCAGCTATTTGGCTTAATGATAGAATTGAGATTCAAATAGTGACAGGTTGCTAGCTCATCGCCTAAAAAAGAATCTCAAGTTTGTAAGCTTAGTCGCCTTTTACGACATCCATGGGAAAGAGATGGAGTGGTCCTATTCTTTTTTGTATTGGTGCCGGGAACCACACGGCACTTATATTTGAAATTCGCAAATAAGTTTGCTTGTTTGTTAACTTCTTCCTCTTGGCTCAAGTTCCGGTTGCATCCTCACCACTCCACAGAGGAGCCCAGGTATGCTTTTTACCATCAATCCTGGGTGAGTCAGGTTTTTACGCGAAGCGACCCCCATCTGGCCTCCACAACCTTTGCAGGTAAACCTAACCCGTATTGGATCAATCATGGTTCCTGAATGTGCAAGTTTCCTCACGACGTTTTCCCTCGCCATAAAAGTATCGGTAGGTAAGTATTCAAACTATGACTGAGAAAATAGTAATTGGTTTATAGCCTAGGTGGGTTTCGAAGCTGTGCCTCTGCGCATCAAGCATTTCAACCTTACCGATCCGACCACCTACGCTCGCTGTTTCTTAACTATCTCCATGATATTTCATACAAAGCAATAAAAAACAGCGTTATTTTTACCCGATAAAAGATAAATATATTATAAAGTTGCTTCCGCTTGCAAAGCGTAAATGTGGTTTTCGTCAATGACATCAATTTACAAATATTCATACTGAAACATAATGCATCTTACAATGTAAATGTTACAAGACTCGCTTACAAACTTTCCACAGGATTGTTGCGCTAGTATTAAGTTTTACGATCTGCTGATAAAAAAAACCTGTCTTCAAACATAAATACTTACGACTGCATCAAATAATGCAAATAAGGAACCAGACTCATGATCATAATGGATAGATAGATGGCCACGTGAAATAAATTGTGCTTCGTAATGGTGGCTCGATTTTGATGATAAGATATTGGATGATATCAGTGGGACTGCGCGACAAAATGAGTAAGTCTAAAACAATGTGTATAAGTATATCAATAAAAATACATATTCACCTATAGAATATATTTGCAAACTCTTTACTGGGTACTAAAAACTAAATCATCATAAGATTCACGGTGTATTTTGAGTCTGTTCTATAATAAATACCTATGTTATGATACGAAATAAACCTTAACCATTAATGTAAATATTTTAATGAACTTTGTGCCGCCCAGCATACCTACTCCACCTCAGTTTACATTGTCTTCTACTATACCTTTTCCCAATCTTTACGTTAGGTCGGCATAGTATGTCAGATGATTCTTGTTTATCATTCAAATTCATTCTCTTTCAGTTTTTCAGTCTCTAATGCATAACCAATTTCTTGGGATTCAATACAAAACAAGGACAAACTAAAAATAAAAGAGGTGAAAATATTAGATCAGATGTCTTTTCACCAAATGCAGAAGTGGAACAAAAGTCTCACCTCGTCAAAGTTGTCGACCATGAAACAAATGTGCGGGTACGTCATCTCCTCGCCCTCGCCCTTCGAGTCCATCTTGCGGCGCGACGGGGACGCGTACACCTGCCAAACACAACAGTTATTGTTAGTTTACCAAATAACTGCCAAAATTTTAAAGTCTTTTTTTTTTTGGACAAATTACACAGATTGAGTTAGCCTCGAAGTAAGACTTGTGTTACGAGATACTAACTCAACGATACTATATTTTATAATAAATACTTATATAGATAAACATCCAAGACCCAGGACAATCAGAAAAAGTTATTTTCTCATCATGCCCTGGCCGGGATTCGAACCCGGGACCGCCGGTGTCACAGACAAGCGTACTACCGCTGCGCCACCGAGACCGTTTAAAGTCATTTCGCCTTTGTTTCTCACAAATTCATAAGCCAATGTACTTAAATGGTGGTAACGCGTGGTAAAATCAACATATGTATTCAAAAACTAGGCCTTCGCAGGCACTTTTTGACGTCACTTTATAGTTGGCGGTCTTCATTACTGAGGGTGATTGAAGGAAAGATTGTTAACCAAGTCACCCTATTCTATGAATTCTAACTTTCCTTCACGATATTCTCCATCCATATATGTTGTTAACATACGTTTATTTTTAGACGTTTGGCATCGTGACTGTTAAAACTAAAGTAAAATAAACATTTTAATAAAGCCGAAACATATTGCAAATAAAGATATGAGCTACGTTGTAGCAGTGTCCTCTGCTATAAAAACTGACATTGGATATCAAAGTGCGAAAGACATAAACAAGTCTGTTATAACCGAGTTGAGCGCATATGGCGCAGTGTGAAGGGCGGTCGCAGATAGATACGCCGGCTAGGTAACACACACATATCACGCTTTTATCCTTTGAGGGGTAGAAGGCATATTTAAGAAAGCTATACGTTACACCAAAGACAAAAGAATTGTGGTATGTAGTATATTAATTTTATAGCTACTCCCGGCACCTGTAGCCATAAAAATCTATAAAATTCTTGTCAACAAAAAGAAAATAAAAAAGGATATTGGAACGCAAAATTTGGAGGAACCCCATAAAAGTGCCGTACAGGTTCCCGGCACCAATAGACAGAAAAGAATAGGACCTCCCCGTATCTTTCCCATGGATACCGTAAAAGGCGACTGAGGGATAGGTTGGCAAACTTGGGTTTCTTCTTTTAGACAACGGGATAGCAACCTGTCCCTATTAGAATCTCAAGTATATCAGTATACCCAAAGATATAGGTGTTTATTGCGAGCAGTTAACGAGCTACACAAATCATATGATTTTCAACGCGGCAGACACATGCGTCATTCCAATGATTGCCAATTGATCATTATTTACGACAACTGCGGCAAGTGGAACATTGATTAAAACTGATTTTCAAACACAACAAGTTTTCTAGAGGCGAACTAAACACCAAGAATCGTTTCTGTGCGTGTCAATGATATGTTTAGTGGAACACTATCGAGCTGAGTTATGCGAGCTGAAAATAAAGGATTCTTCTAGGGAATTCATGATATACATTGATTTGTTCTATTCTTAATTCAATATTTAAGCCATATGGCTGAACGCCTTTCAGTCTTTACAAGACTGTTGGCTCTGCCTAGCCCGTACGGGATAAACATGTGAATATATATATATATATTTTATCATGACATATATGTTCCTTTTCAAGGACAACCCCAACATCATAATTGGTTTCTACATCAAAACATTTCTTCACAAACTGATTAGACCTTGATATAAATAAACATGGGTCAGACTGCCCCTGCGCGGAATGGGTCCCGGCTAGTGATAAGGCGTGATGAGTAATGGGTGACGTAAGGGGCATTACATTGATTTGTCTCCATCAGGCCACCACAGACACAAGCCAAGCTAGATCTCGCATTGTACCCTGTTTCCCGACGTTAATATTTTGTTTAAGGTAGCTTCCTATCTGTAATAAACATTTTTACAAATAACACCAGACAATTACAACCAACCAAAAAAACAACAATGGTAGCATTATTTTGAAAAGCATGTAAAAAACTAAAAGGCAATAAAACCTGTTACCGAGACTAAACACCGCAGATTACGGCATTTCTTCATTACAATATTTATTAGTTTACGGCTATACTAGTAATTTGTTACAAAGGAAACTTTATGGGACAATAAATTTAACGTGGGCACACTTTTCTATTGTTTACAACAAAGCAAAGTTAGAACAGAACGTTCTTATAAGATCGCAAATTCAACAAGACACCAACCACTGTATCTACCTAGATACACATCTATGGGCATCACGCCACTATCGTGTGATGTTCTAGGCGTGTGAGATCTCTCAGCTTCCACAATATATTTGCAATAATATTTGATCGGACATAATGAAGTCTAGCGCAGGCAATTGCTTACATTATTAAAATCTGTATCTTTACTTGAAAAAGTCAGGTCAGGTTTTACAGAAAAATACTGTACTGAATTACTTTTTCAAGTGTGTTCATACTTTTTGTCTATTCTGGTAGGATAGGCAAACGTAATTACCAAATTGTGGTACGCTTTTTACCATGTTACCAAGAATGATCATTCATTACATAGAAAGTCTATATATTTTAGATGTTTCATAGCCACGGCGATGGGCTAGCGACTTGTCACTATTTGAATCTCAATTCTTCTGCCATACAGCTGAACGTGGCCTTTCACTCTTATCAAAACTCATTGTGTGCTCAGACTACCCCGCGAGGGTTAAAGGCGTGATTGCATAATGTCTGTATGTTTTATTGAGAGTAATGCCGTATTGATGGCGCCAACGTACGGCCTCCCGCCGGCACCCTGCAATCAACTGTTCCACACAACGCGTTCGGTCTTCATCGGCAATAATGACCGACATTCGCGGCGATCACTTGTCTATGGCTTCTCAAATTAAATTTAATTTAAACAATGATAATCAGCAAAGTACAGTGTTGTCTTTTCGAGTGATAGCTTTGTCTACCCCGAAAGAAAAGTCACATTTTTCCCTTACGGGTAGACAGGACTTACAATCACAATGTACTGTGATCGGATAGAAAAAAGTAAGAACCAACAATGCCTGCCTTGATAGTGTTCGTTTCAAAACAATGGACGGGATAGAAACACTTTTCGTTAAGAAAAGATTTCGATAAGCTTGTATATATAAATGCAAAAGATTAATTCCGTCCAACGAAAAAACACAAACATGATGCTAAAAAGCCACTTGGCAGCAGAACTATTGCTGGCAAAGAAGTGAAAAATAGGCGCCGCGTACTTTGGAAAAATATTTATATAACACGCAAAATCTTTTGCCTAGAAATGTAAGGTGCTGACGGCTCGCTCATACCATTGAAGATACGATTTTATTTGTCAGTATCTAATCTATATATTAAGCTTTTATCAATTAATTAAGATACTCGCATTTCAACAGGATCTAAAAAAATATATTATTTGATATTTATGACACGGCGAAAGGTTTATGCTAATTTGTAAAAGTTATTACATTTAAAAAACACTGGTGCTTCAGATTTTAATTTTTCATTAATAAACTCTGTATAACAATATGTAAACGTCATTCTTTTGTTAAACTTGATATTTCGGTTCTATCAGCAGTCTTATCAGCATCCACACCCTATCTGTTTTTGATTAATACTGTGATAAATATGTATTCATTTCATGAAAATGTCCCAAATTTTCGGAGAAACGTTCTCAACGTAAACTAACCTAGTTCAATGTTTTGTAAAGCTGATAAGATGTCTACTATTTATTTATAACAAACAGCCCAATAGACAAATAACTTGCCGTAACTTTAGAATCAATTTGACGAGCTAAGTCATGAAAACGGGCAAATGTCAACATAACAACGACCACGGGAGACTATTATTTTTTAGCTATTGTTAGACCAATACCTTGTTGTTTTTTCTGATTAGTAAAAACATTATGCTCTAATGCCGACTTGCATTTGAATTCTCTGAGAGAACATATTTTATCAATAACACTGGCCACAAACAAGCTAAACCTGACTCACGCTTCATCATGCGATAACAGTATAGTGTACAGTTGACATAATGATCTATTCCGAAACAAATGGGAGATTACAGATGCTCACTCGTGACCCGAAATCCGCTCTCAATTCTGTAACTCCACACCTACAACTTAGCACTAGAAAATTCAGATGCTGGTTTTAATCTCAATAGTTCTGAAAACAAATCTGTAGCTAAACAACCGTACTTAGTAAACTACTAAACCAATTCCATATTACTTTTGTTTTATATACCTACTACGAAAAGAATGTTATCATATCTTGACTAGGTAAACTTTATTATGAAAGAATCTTATTTATTCGTTAAGTTAAATTGCAAAAGGTTTAAACACAAATCTTCGACACTTGTGTTATAGAAAGTTTACAGCACCAGACATTTAGAGTAATTTTAACAAAAGCAACAAGTGACTGGAATTAGAGTGAGAACAGTGGTCGGCAAGCGGGCACCCCACTAGCGAGCCGGCAGGAAGCGCGCCCGCCATCCGCCGTGCCACCGGCCCCGTCGGATTGCTAGACTGCTTAGTAAAAGTAGTAAAGCTTTTTAGTATCAGTCTGAACAATCAACAGAAAAACCCTTTAAATGTTAGTAAACCAGCCGTTGAGTCACTTTATAAAAAGTTCCTTCTTGTTTTCCTTGTTTAAAGTCAAATTATCTTGTCAAAAGTGGTTCCAGTCTGATTGGCCTTCATTATCCTTACATTCAACTGGCTCCTTAAAAACATAGTAACATTCTTTATTTTATAAACTTGGCGCGAACTCGACCGTGTAAGACGAAAGTTAAGATTGCTTATTACCTAAATAAAAAAAAAAATATCGGAATAACTGCACCTGGCGAGAAACGAAATAAAATCTCAAGTCATTGTCGTCTACATACTTAAAGGGGAGATAAATAAAATATGAGACGAACGGAACTTGAGCGGATCGAGTTAGCATGCACCGAGCAGGGCCGGGTAGGGGGTGAGGCGGGCGCGGGGGCACGAGGCGAGCCGGGGGAAACGGCCAGAGAAGCGGCGTGCGCCGGTGGAGAGGGGCCGAACGTGACGTCACTGCGCGCGTAATTATTTCCATTGAGCCGAACGTCGACGACGGCAGCCGACGCCACCCGACCGGCCCGCGAGCGAAGCCAACCAGTGCTCCTTCTATTCTAGTACGCGACCGCTTCTTAACACGCGCGCTCCATACAACACAACTAGTTTTAAAATCGTAATAAAATTAGCGCGAAGCAGCCTCGGCCGCCGTTCCGTGTGATATCATAGTGATCGTACCCAGTGATCATCAACAAAGCCCGCGTCCGGAGCCCCAGTGCCGTTAGTGCAGTGAAGTGTGTGTATATCGTTTTCCATTTCGACCTCGTTTGCGCGTCTAGTGTGATTTAGCTGGACGCCAACCCGCCCGGCTTTCTATCGGGCACATAGGTCGGTAACGTCGAATCGATGAGCACTCGCTCGCCCAAAATGACAGCTCGTCCATTGATCGGGTGAGTGCCAACAACGTGCTGCCGCTCTCATTAATGAAAACTGCTGTGCTGTGCCGTCGACGGGGAGAGAAATCGTACGGCTGAGTCGTTTATTTGTGTCGAACTGACATGTGTACTCATCTCGATGGTCACACTACAAGTACAAGATTTAACACGAACATTGTATTTATGTTGATATTTACAAATAGTCTAGGCAGTGTGAAGGACCCTAGCCGTCTGTTTTTGAACTTTGATTGAACTCGGCTAGGTAGGTTGTGCTGTTTATGTACGATGACAGTTCCAGAAACACGACCGCGATAATTACTGACATTACAAAATCAGGCGCTCTGCGGCTTTGTTACCTTTCACAATAGAAACCCCTAATTGTTTGTCGATAAGCAAGCGTGCTAATTATTATTACGAGACTTTTAATCATCGTTTTATCGTACTCTTAGAACATTAACGACGTGATTAATATTAACGACAAAGTAATCAGACATGCCTATTGATTTGAACGTTAATTTACATCATAATTAACTAACTAGTATTAGTAAACAATATCTGACAATGCATTTTTTCTGCGATTCCAGGCTCATTTCAACCAAATGGTGATTGGATGACGATCTCGACCCGGTCCCCGGACAAGGAGCCGTCGCCGCCAAAGCAGATCAACTTCGCCGAGCCTCTGGTCGAGTCGGTGCGCGTGTACCTGGCCAATGAGCAGCCGTCCAAGCAGCTAGCGCTCGTGCCGCGCGTCCCCAGCCCGCCGCCGGAGCCCGCGCCCGTCTGCGATGTGGACATAGCTTCACACACCGTACAAGACGAAATCAAAGGGATCAATTTCGAGCGACTCAAACGGAATGACCTGAATAACAACGCCTCGCGTCAGAACTCCGAAGGAGCGCGTCCTAGCACCGAGATGCCGAGCCAAGCCGAGCTGATGCAGCGGCAGCCCCTGCTAGCGCGTCAAGCAAAAAAAGACGCGCCGCAGCCAGCTACCGACGAGTCCGACCCCGACCAAGAGACTTCTCCCCAGCGCACGGGAGACTTCATTGTAGAGATTCCCGCCGGCACCGTCCGAGAAGAACGCTACCCTAAAGAAATATGGAAAACAATAATTTCCTTCTTTTTCCTATTTATCTGTGTGTGTATAAATATGATGTCACTATCTCTCGTCCACGAGAGGCTGCCGGACCGGAACAAGACTGACCCGCTCAACGATATCGTCCTCGAGAATATCGGGCCGGCTGATTGGGCGCTCGATGTGTCCGAATACCTCATCATGGTCTCGACAACAGTGGCCATGCTGGTGGTCGTGTTCCACAAGCACCGGTTTATCGTGTCGCGCCGGTTGTTCTTCATCATTGGCCTGCTGTACCTGTACCGCTCGATCACGATGTTCGTGACCGTGCTGCCCGTCTCCAGCAAGACTTACTTCTGCAGTCCAAAGGAAGAAAACGTCACGTCGCTGGTGATCATCAAGAGAATGTTCTACTTAATATCAGGCTTCGGTTTATCGATAAACGGAAAACACACTTATTGTGGTGATTTCATATATTCGGGTCACACGATGATCCTAGTGTTAAGTTACCTCGTCGTGGCGGAGTATTCGCCGAAGAAACTGTGGCCGATGCACTGGGCGATGTGGGGCTCGGCGCTGCTGGGCGTGTCGTTCGTGCTCCTAGCACACGGACATTACACGGTGGATGTAGTGATCGCGTATTACATAACGACACGGTTATTCTGGACGTTCCATTCATTGCTGGTGACGCCTCACCGGGCCGGCAACGGCTACAATCACTACATGATCCAGCGGGAGTGGTGGTACTGGCTGTTCACGTACCTGGAGCGCAACGTGCGCGGGCCGGTGCCGCGGCGGTACGACTGGCCGCTGCCCTGGCCGCGCACCAAGCTGTTCTCGCGCCTCAGCTAGTGACGCGCGCGCGCGCTGCCGCCGCCGCAGGACGTATGACGCCCGCCCGTCGTCGCTCACCTTCTGCGAGTGCCGCTTCAGGACCTGCAGCTCTTTGGGACTGGTTCTCGTGCAGATGGCCAGCGTGAGCGTGTAGTCAAACTGGTGGACGATCAGGTTCAAGTACACGGTCTCCTCCCAGTCAATCTCCGGATCTCCGATGGGTAACTTCTTGGAATCCTTGCGGAAGACCTCCACGTCCGTCTGCGAATAGTCAGTAAAGGTTCAGTGATAAGGAGTACTGCACTTAACGGATTATCAATGAGATTATGGGCGTCGTCGCGTTGAGTTTAAAATGTGATACAAATACTTGATAAGTGAGCTCACCACCTAATGCAATTTACTTTAGGTCTGAAGAACCTTGCGTATGCTTTTATTGTTAATAGGACTATAAGACTTTTATTTTAATTTGACAAAGAACAATAATCGAACTATTAACATCGCCGTTGTTAGGATTTTTGTTTTTGTAAATGTATATTTTATAAGTGGTTAGCGACCACGGATGTCGAGTTTAAGCAGCTCCTATTTATTAGCAAAAAATGTACTGTGATTAGTTACGAGTAGGCGGAGCGAGCGATTGTGATCGCGGACAAGTACAGCTAGAACGTAGTCTTCGTCCTAAGTACATATAAGAAAAACATATTTTTATATTATAAAGTACATAACTGTTGTTAATGCATAATTTTGTATTTCCAATGATTTGTCTAATAGAATTTTGTAACAATCATCCATATGGTGCTAAACTAGAAAGTAAAATGAAATTTTCAACCACATAAGTACTTAATTGCACCAGAAGTACGCAGAAACATTCCTTGTGGTCACACACTACTGTCGCAAAATGATGAAATGTCATGATAAGAATAGTTCATAATTTTCGGAGTAAACGAGAAACCAAAACATTGAGTTGATGTAGACTTGCAATGCAATTTTAATGTATGACATGAACAATTATAAGCAATAGAGATGGAATTCAATTACTATAATTATTTATTTTTACTTCAGAAGCGCAACAGCGCAACAACTCGTCATGCATAACTTTCTACTACATTTACATGTAAGTTAAAGATCTAAAATTGAAAAAGACCTCTGATATATAGTAAAATAGCACAAGCTTTAAAGTCGAATGTTCACCATTGAAATAGTAACATCAACAACTACATGCACACTAAAAACCTTAATTTATTATAATTATAAGAGGTATTTAGTCTGTTAAATTTCAAAATAGACAATTTTGATATAATTAATGGCAAAAACGAATCTTGATAATTTTATTCGGATTAGCATTCAATCAGTGGTTTTCTTATAACAGACTTACCTCATACTTAGGCAGGTATCTGGAGGAGCCCTTGACATGGCGCTTCCTCACGAAGAAGAGCAGGTCGTCGCAGTCTATCGCCCTCTCTTCTTGGAACAGAAAGTGCCTCACGAACAGATCTGTCCAGTAGGTCGTTCCTTGCAGCACCACGAATCCACAATCTGAAACATTTCCACTATTTGAAAACTGTATCAATATGTTTGTTTCTATGTCATTAATTATGTTATAATTAATCAAGAAGAAACTTTGTCAAAGAAAATAATTAACCAAGGAGCGAGTCCCAATTTAAGTTATTCCTTGTTTATTTTCTCTGACATAGTATTGTTTTAATTGCGAGAGGTAGTTGAGTTTTATATTGTGTACCTCGATGTTAAGTTGATGTGGAATTCGCTACTCGGTCTCTGCATGTAATGTGAAGTGCCTTTAGTGTTAATGCGACTGGCGAACTCCACGAGAGTCCTCGTTAGCCATGAGGCTGCATCTCGCAACTATTCAATGTAATAATATATATTGTTGCGGATTTCATTGCGGGCTTTTGGTCGTTTAAGTTGTCTACATTTTGCAAGGGATGTTTTGAATACCAAGTCAGATCTACGATTATGATAAGATAAAATTTTATTCAAAACTTGTACTTAGTAGAACTATCAAGTGAACTTGGAAAAGTAAATTTATTTCTTGAAGATTTTTAGTCGAGCTCTATGAATGTGCATGCAACGTGCAAAAACCATTTTGTGTAGATCCGACAGTGTCAGAATTGAACCCCGCAACCTGTCGCACGACCCGCCTCGCCGCGCCGCCGCGCACACAAACAGCGCATCTTCATGTTTCTACTATATTTATAAATGTAAATGTTTATACACACATAATTTGTACATTACTATTTTGATTATTATTTAAATATAGATTTGTAATGTTATTCTTAATGAACTTTACTGGTATTTTTACCGTTGGCTGATTTTCGAGGCAAATCAAATGACCTGTTGTTTAATGTAGTTTTTAAATCATGAAACAAACTTATTTACCTGATTAATTAAGTTTACAAAATGTGCTTGTTTATGAGATGTTTATTTGAGATTGCAAATTACTTTTTTTGTTTTTGCAAACAAAAATACTGAACAAAGCGTTGTAGTGAAGAGCCAGCTAATTCTGAATCTCAGAATATTGTTGTGTCAGCTGTAAATATCGGCTTTATGTGCATTGACTCCTACTGTAACGAGCTAAAGTTTAAGTTTGATTGACAGGCTCCTAGATTTTGCACAATTTTACTGTAGTGCAATTGAGAACAATTTTTTGTAGCAAGACTTAGCCCATTTTTGCAAAGCACAATTTCATCCAAATCATTTCCGCCATTAGTTTATAAATTCCATGAATAGAGTGTTTCCGCAGGATCATTTTTCCGTTATATCTGCGACTACATAAATACATACATATAATCACGTCTATATCCCTTGCGGAGTAGATAGAGCCAACAGTCTCGAAAAGACTGAAAGGCCATGACTGTACTATTTACTTACCTGCGACTACAAATCTCATTAATGTGCTCGAACAAAATAATCGCGAGGTACCACTCTCAACTCTTACAAGTTTATATCTAAAAATGTCTTTATGAAATTTCAGCACCTGCAATTTCCTTACAATTTGAGTAAATCAAACCTTTGTATGTTCAAATCACTGTTTCTTCCTTTTTTGCGTGTGCATTCTCATCTGTCATTTTCGCTCTCAGGGTCCATCTACACGAAGAGATAGAGTGGTCCTAATACATTAGATGGACCACACGGGATATTAAATTACTATACCTGCTAACATATGTCCAGCAGGCAATATTGCATTGCCTGTTCTAGCCTGTACCCACATTCCTTCAACGAAGATAAATTATTTTATTGGATGTCGTGTAACCGTCTAAGTTTCGGCTCGTATGTAATCGCAACAAATATTGTGGATTTGTAAAATATTAATTATTATCGATGTTTAAGTTAATATAAGGCGCTCGCACTGCGAGTGTAAATGAAATGTTTCATACATTCCTGCTTTTCGCATGTTTCTTAAAAAAAATTAAAAGTAACATGTGAATGGTATGACAAACAAAAAGAGTTTATTTTTACATGTCTATCCTATTTTGTAATCAAAAGTAAAATTTTTATAAAATTTCTATGAGCATAATAAAATAAATGTTATGGTTACAAAACAGGATTTGTCAAAGTAAATAGACATGAAAATACATAAATCTGTATGTTTATAACAATGCTGTTGTACATTAAAGTTCATTAAATGTGTTTTCTAAGTCCGCCTTTTTATTATAACCCCAGTAGGTATTTAAGTACATAAAAATAGACAATACCGCAAAGATGAAAGAATTTAAAATTACCACTAGTCGTAAAATTATTTTGAGCAATATCTATCTTTAAGTACTATTAATAGCCGTTTCGACATCTATTCAGCTTGTTCCTTTTGGCGTTAGTTCCAGTTACAACCTAACCTCTCTGGAGAGGAGCCCAGGATGCGCCTTTTGACCAGGATCCTGTATTGGATGAGTCAGATGTTTTACACGAAGCGACTCCCGTCTGACCTCTGCAAGCCTGACAGGAGAAACTATATTAAATCATAGTTCCTTTGTCTATTAATCTACTACAGTTTAATGCAGTGGAGCGATAGGCTTTTGAATGTAAGGAGTTCAGAGGGAGATTCAAGCAGTTACGGCGCCCAATCTTGTTTTTCTTTTTGTGAAGACTGATGTCAAACTCTCTATTCAATCTTTCTCTTCAATCTGCTTACTAGGATGATGTAAATAATTTTCAATCATTCGGTAACATTGCTCGCACGTCGACGTCGTTTCAAAATTGTCACAAATCATTATCATTAGTGTATGCGTATACATATAATTTAACATGAACTATGTTGGGCGTGGCACGGCTCATAGGGACAGGAATAATAAAGAGATAGGGCGTTATTTTGTGCGTCAGTGGTCGAATCAGTAAGGTAAATGCGTGGTGCACAAAAAGGCACAGGTTCAAAGTTTTGCCTCGGCCATGTACCTACCAATGACTATTTTGGAAGTTGCGTACATAAGATTGAATACTAACCGATACTCTTATGGTGAGAGAGAACCTGCACATTGAGGCAAGTGGATGTGTAACCATGATCAATACAAATTAGGTTCCTAGATAGATAGAAATCTAGATTACATAATTAGCAAAGAAAGTATGCAGAGATTGTGGCAAGTGGAAAGAGGTAGTCTCTGCCTACCCCTCCGGGAAAGAGACGTGATTTTATGTATGTATTACATCATTAAGGCATAAACATAACTATGTAACCATTCAGTCTTTGGAAGACTGTTGGTTCTATATGGGTGATTCTCCACTATCGGGAAAATCAATGTCCTGAGCAATTTTTAGAATTGTGTGTGGCTATGTTTTTCAAACGATCATTTAATAAGATAGTACAATAAAAGTTCTTTCTAAGCTACCAATTTGTAAATAAAAAGAGATTCCCGATTTTTACGAAATATCTTTTCAAAAACCCCAAAAACAGTCCCCTGACCTGTCCCCATTCCAGATTTACAGTTTCTACCAAGACTTTTTTCTAATTTTGTCCAAAATATGTAGTATTCACAAATACTGTTCTAATGTATGATAAATGAACATAATAAATATTCTGGAATATATTTAAATTTAAGTTAAATAATAGAAAAATTTTAACTCTAAAGTTTGTCCTAACAATTTGTGAACAGTACCCTGTCATGAATAAAACAAACGAAAAAAAATAATCTAATAGAAGTAACATATTGCGTTAGCGTGGAACGGAACGACATAGTTGTGAAGTTCGTCCGTATAACAAGTTTGTGTGACCAGCCGCCATCTTCCTGTAGTGCGAAGCAAGTGTTGAGGCGAACACGTGCCGCGGCCGGATCAAATAACAGTCCCTTGGGTATGTGTTTTATTTTATCATTTTGAAAGATAAGTTAATGAATTATTCGTAATTATTATGTCATAATCTCTTGTTGAATATGATATTTCGCAATTTTTAAGTAGTACAATGCTATTGCAAATAATCCGAATTTTAGGTTAAATAACCAGTCCCCTGGCGACAGTCCCCTGTATATTTGAGCGACAGGGGACTGTCTTATTACACAGGGGACTGACTTTAGTTATTTTTTTTCTCAGGTAAACTTCACAATGCCGCCTCAAAAGAAGACTAGGGAAGAAGTATTAGAAAGGAAGAAAGAATTAGAACGTTTAAGATATCAGCGCCTTAAAAATGATCCCCAAAAGAGAGAAGAAATGAAAGAAAAAGAACGTCTTAAGTATCAAAAGAAAAAAGAAAAAGGCTTAAGAAAACTCGTACGAGACATGACTCCACGTGAACACAGAACTGCAAAAAAAAATTGGAAAAAACATTGTACTGATTATCGGGCTAGGAAAAAGACATTGAAGGAAACAACTAATGCTTTTGTGAGAGACAACACTCCAAGTTCAGAGACTGAGATTTCAGCACCTCCTACAACTGACAATTCTGCAAATAAAAAGAGAAAAAGACATGCGAAGCTATTAAGAGAAAAAGCGAATAGAGACAAAGACAATAAGATACTCGAATATAAAAGAAAAGTCGAAAAGTATAAAAAAAGACTGTCAAGACTCGAAAAAACTATAAACCAAAATAAAGATGAAACACCTAACACGAAAATTAACAGAATGATTGATGATTCTAACTCGAGAAAAGAAATTGTGAAAAAAGCATTGTTCGGCGAGGTGATGAATAAACAATTGAAAGAAAATTATTCACAATTAAAGACCCAAAAAGACAAACAAATATTTTCAAAAGTTGTTGCTGGGACATCAGTACATAAATACAAACTATGGACTACCAAAGACAGTGCTATTAACTATAAAATGACAAAAAAATGGAAACCATCTCCTTCTTTGGAAATGCCTAAACGAACACGAATTGACAAAATTTCGAAGAGATGTGCAAAAGTGATTAGAGAGTTTTATGAGGATGACAGCAATAGCAGACTAGGTGCTGGAAAAAAGGAATTTATTACAAGAAATTCAATCAAGCATCAAAAACGCTATCTACAAGATACAGTGCTGAGCTTGTACAAGAAATTTGTAGCTAGTAATTTCAAAATAAGCTATCAAATGTTCTGTCGTTTGCGTCCTTTCTGGGTTGTCAAGCCAAAAGCTCAAGACCGTGACACTTGTCTTTGTGTCACTCACGCCAACATTGACTTAAAGCTGTCTGGTTTACACGCGGCAAAAATATTGTCGTATAACAGCTATCAGAAGTTACTAGAAAATTTATGCTGTGATCGCTATAATGTGGAGTGTTTGTCAAGAAAATGCCTAGTGTGCAATAACAGAACCCCTGCCTACAATGAGTTTGATGACAACAAACCTATACAATACAAGAAATGGGTATCTGAAAAACAAGAATATTTGGATCCAAAATCTAAAAAGCCTAAGCTAGTGACTAAACACCTTAAAAAGACTTTGACGCTGCGTCCGCGAGAGTTGATACATGAATTGCATGCTGACCTAGACAAGTTCTTTTGCCACCAAAGAAACATTGTACATCAATTCAATGCAATCAAACATTTGAAGGAAAATCTTGGCGAAGAAGATATTTTGATACACATGGACTTCTCCGAAAATTATTGTACCAAATACGGAGAAGAGATTCAACCCTTCCACTTCGGAGGATCTCGAACTCAAATAAGTATTCACACAGTTGTTGTGTATCTCAAAAACTCAATACAATCCTACGCCACCATTTCCAAAAACTTGACGCATTCACCCTCAGCTATTTGGGCGCATTTGCAGCCAATTTTCCGAGCAATACAACCTGGAATTAAATATGTTCATTTCCTTAGTGACGGGCCGGTTACACAATATCGGAACAAAACTATGTTCTTTGTTTTGGCCTCGAGATTATCCAAAGATATTCCAAATCTACAAGGATTTTCGTGGAATTACTCGGAGGCCGGACATGGCAAGGGTGCACCAGATGGTGTTGGTGCTACTTGCAAGAGGACTGCGGATGCTGTTGTAGCTGCTGGAGGTGATGTCGATACCCTGGAACAATTTGTGGAAGTCATCCAAGCTAGATGTCCTGGGATTATTTTCCATACAATAAATGACGAAGATATTCAATCAATTACTGATGCCATTGAAAAGACTTCCAAACTAAAAAGTTTTAATGGAACATTAAAGGTGCACCAGATCACTGGAATATCTACTTCCCCAGCAGTTTTGACAATGAGAAGTTTAAGCTGTTTTTGCCCTAATACCTGTCAACATTATAAAATTGGAACAATTAATTACAACCAGAAAATGAAGCTTCGTGTTCAAGACATTTACACCGAATCTGAAACCTCTTCATCCGAGGATGATAATGCCCTTGATATGTTTGAAATCGAACCTTCATATGCGACCAAGCCACGAACTGATAGTCCTGTGGAAGAAATGGAAGCGGGACCTTCCCGAGATAACAACGACAAGTATAATTGTGGAGACTATGTATTAGTTAAGTTGCAGAGTAAACATACTGAATACCGTTATGTTGCGGTCATAAATAAAATTGATGAAGAAGATGGTGAATTCACTGTCACGTTTTTAAAACTCTGTGATAAAGAAGGACTGACTTTTAAAGTAGACGAAGAAGATGTTTCTGATATAGCCTTTGAGCAAATTATTAAAAAGTTGACTAATCCGGACTTGATCCTAAAAGGGAAAAGAATCTTTTATAAATTTAATACACCGGTTAATATTTTTGAACAGTAATGATGATACATGATAATTATAGGATTTTCAAGAGCTGATCTCTAAGATAACTCACTTAAATTGAGACTGATTTTACTACTTAGAAGGTGTAAAAATTAAAATAAGCATAAAAGCAACTGATGTCAAAGACCAGAAATTGAAATTTTAAGACTGATTTAACTACCTGATACTAGTGTATAAGAGAATAAGTCAATTAACAATGATAATTATATGTTGTTTTGTTTCATTGATCTCAATTTAAAATGCAAAATATTAGTTACTAATTGATAGATGTAAGAAGAAAATGTTGATTATAAACCTATGATTCGAAGAACGTTTAAAACGTTTGCCAAAAAATATTTAAAGCAAAGTGAAAGACTTAGTTAATTTCTTTGAAGTTTATGAGAAGTTTTTTTAGTTTATGTTTATTTGTTCTTAATTGGATGTTCAATTTCTAAAATAAAGTTTATTTGTAATGAAAACTATCTTGCTTTTGTGTAAAAATCATTCCCCTGTCATATGTGTCAGTCCCCTGTCATGATTTTTCATTAAATCGTGGATAATTCCTAAAATATAAAAAAAATGAAGTGGTTGTCAATTATATAGTTTAAAGCTTGAATAAATTTAGCTTTCTATGTAGGAAAAACTATCATTTAGCAAAAAAAAGTATCAGGACAGCTTTGTATGGGCCATTTTCCCATTAGTAGAGAAGTACCCATATATCAACCCTGTAATAGAAAAAAGATGTATATTTTTTTCCATGGATATTATAAAAGGCGACTAAGGGGAAAGGCTTGGTATTCTTGTAGGCGATGAGCTAGCAACCTGTCACTATTTGAATTTCATTTCATTGTTGAGCCATACAGTTGAAAGTGGCCTTTCAGTCTTTTCAAGACTGTTGGGTCTTGGGACTGGACTGTCTACCCCACGACTCTATCCTAGTAATCCTTCCAAGTTCAGATAACAGCACTGTCTAAGTATTAAAGAAGATAAATAATTCACTCTTTTTTGAACTAACACACACACTATACTCCTTGGAACAACTTTAATTACAAAAATTGCATACAACAAGAATCCCAATAATAGTTTAATAGCCTTACCCATAGTTGCCTTTCACGACATCCATGGAAAAGATATGGAATGCCATGTGCTTTTAATTAAATTAAAAGGTTCAAAACAAAGTTAATAATTATTTTCAAAGGGCTCTTCAAATAAGTTTTTTTCTTGTGGCCACACTTAAGCTTATTGGCTGTACATACATACATATGGTCACGTCTATATCCCATGCGGGGTAGACAGAGCCAACAGTCTTGAAGACTAAATGGCTACATTCAGCTATTTGGCTTAATGATAGATTGAGATTCAAATAGTGACAGGTTGCTAGCCCATCGCCTAAAAGAAGAATCCCAAGTTTATAAGCCTATCCCTTAGTCGCCTTTTACGACATCCATGGGAAAGAGATGGAGTGGTCCTATTCTTTTTTGTATTGGTGCTGGGAACCACACGGCACTTATTGGCTATATATACATTTATATAATATAACTTCAAGTAAATGCAGGAATTATATATTTTGTTTTAAAAAGGTTGGGACTGCCAAAGATACACGTTATACGAAAAATAAAATTACTAAATAATGATAGTATTTAAAACATCTCTGTATTTTTCCAGCTAAGAAATAAGGGAAAATACAGAGATGAAAAATAGAGCAAGCATTCTACACCTGAGTGGTAAAAGCAAAAATATTTTTGTAAATTTTAGTGCAAATGTAGATAGATAGATAGATAATTCTTTTATTTGATTTGCTACACACAATGTACAATTTTATATGGAATACAACTTAATTAGGGTGTCAGTTGCAGCAATACAAAAAGGTCACAACTCAACGAATTAATTGCTACAGAGCAAAACGCTGATTTTCAGTTATGACCTAGGTGCTAGTGCAGGTCAATCTGCACACATAATAAAAAATAAAAAAAAAACAAAAACTTGTGTACAGTCAACCACATAAAATTACCCTGCATGGAACTCTATGGGTCGTTGTCAAATTTTGCGCAGGTAAACTAGTCCCTTGACAGTTTTTACTTTATATTAATTAATAATTCAACTATCACTAAAAAAAACATATTGAGTAAATAATAAATCACATTATTAAACATATATTAATAGAATAAAGATTTAGTTTAGATGTTTTTGTTCTTTTTTTTAAGTAACATAGTGGTAATTTTAGGTAACAGAGGGGTTTTCCTTATAAATTCTATCCGTCCCAAGTAGCACTCTGTCACAGAAAGGATCAAATAACTTGAATTTCTAATATATCAACCAACTTCAAATAAATTATTACCATAAAAGTAGTATTATAAATATATATAAAATATGTTTTAAAGACCGTTAGTATTAAAATGTACTTTTTTGAAAATTGTCTAAGCTTTGTCCCACGTATTGCTGGGAACCATTTGGAATACTATGTTACTATGTAAATCATATGTCAAAATAGAGATAGCGTTGCTTTTTTCTGACTATTTGCTTGAGTGAGGTGTCGTCGTTCATCGTGGTCGTCCGTTAGAGCGGGGGGAGGGGTGCATCAGTTTTCAGTTGCCCACTTGGCATTCAACGTGCTGCGTGTTTTTATTGAGCATCCACTTTGTTACTCACCTATTCCGTAAGTAAATCAATGTTTTTTCTATTATTTTATATTCAGCTTGTTAACTAAGGGGTAAATATTCTAAATTTGAAATAAAATATTCAATCAACGCCATATTTTTTTATTTATGTCTATTGAAATGTAAAATTTACAACTATGTTACTCGCAACTCTGTTACTTACGCGTGGTAACAGAGTTGTATTAAAACTTTACTATTTAACTTTGACTGAAATTGTATGTTCCAAATGCAATATTTTTTAATAATCTGTTTTCTACAATAATATATAATCTTGGTACGTATAAATGAATCGTGAAAAATTGTAAATAACCCTAAAAAATTGTTACAGAATATTGTGTATTTGTTTGCGTGCTCAAGATGCCTCTCACGGCAGCTGAGAAGCAGCGACGATACCGAGAACGGCGTAAAAATAATCCTGACAAAGTAACAGAAGCTAAACGAAAAGATCTAGAGAGATACCATGCAAAAAAATGCTTAGTAAAAGATTTAACAACACGTGAACATCGAGCTATAAAAAAAATGGCGATCTGCGAACTCTAGACGGTAAGATAAGGCTAGAGCACTACTTATTGTTTTGCACACTCCAGAGTCTACACCACCTCGATAAGATAGTCCTGCTTCTATAGATCAAGTTATTTCAAGGGAATATCGTCGTTTGTCAACACTCCAGCTGTCTACTTCTCGTGAAAACACTCCTCACTCAACAACATCATCGGCTGTTCGCGGCAGAAAGCAAGTAAAAAGAAACAGGTCGAAATTATTTAGAGATAATACAAAGCTGAAGGAACAATTACTTGTTCAAAAAACTCTGATTTTTATAAAGATTATTATAGATTAGTATATTTCTATTAATTATTGTTCCATGTGATTTGATCTCAATCTCAACCAAGTGCAATTTATTTAGATAAAGTAAAAAAAAAACAACTATGTTACTTTGTTACAACTCTGTTACTTTTTTGTCCCAATGATTAAAGAACTTACTATGGAATTTTAGGGAAAGCTATTCAGTATTATATTGTAATATCACAGTACATTAATTCTTACATATTTATGCTGTTATAATGTCATACTTAGTTGTTGATATATAAGCATTTTGTAGACTTTGATAGAATTTAATATCTGTTAATGTTTAAAAAGTAACAGAGTTGTTTAAGATTTAATTAAATTATTATTAAAGTTTAAAAAAACATTGTGATTCTAAACGTGATTGTAAGATGTAAGACTGTAATTAATATAAATGCCAAAATATTTGCGACTGATTTGTTTAATTTTATAATAAAAGGTAAAACATTATGATAACAGAGTTGTATTTCTTTACACCCTGACCCACTAAATGTAGAATAAGTCATAAATTATTAATTAAACATCGCGGCCGACTATAATAGACCATACTTTAGTTATTTTAACAGGTATGGGCACAAAGAAAAGTAAAGTTTAAATATATTTACAATTTCATATTTTTACAATTTTATGTTACGTTTACCTGCCCTAAATTTGACAATGACCCCTATGACAGTAAAAAGATGATATTGCAGTGAATATGGTTGGACTAATGATTTGTTCACTGTACATTATGACAAGTTTATCAATATAGTTTATTTTATTATTATCTTAGTGTCTCTCCATTTGCTTACTTGCTTATCTATTAATAGTAAGACTTATGTAGTAATAGTAAAAATATTGATGCAGTTAACTGATTTTAACCTTTCATATTACATTATATTTGAACTGTTCTAGATAAAATAAAGGTATGTTACATGCATATATTATTTATAAAATAGTATTTTGATGCAAAGTTGTTTAACTATGCATAAGTCGAACTGCTGCTTGTTCCCTCTAGATAAACCATAGGAAAGCGACTAGAAAAATCTAATGAATATCATAATATTTTTTTTATTCATATACTTAAGCATAAAACTTTTATAGAAAACAAGAAATGCCTGTATACAAAAAACTTACCATCTTTCATTAGCTGCCGCATCTCCTTCGTTCTCTGGAAATTTATTTCCTCGAGTAGCTGCTCCAGCATGGTAGCGCTTTTCATAAATGAGGAGCCTCCTAACGACATTTTGCTGGTAAAAGTCCAAATCCCCACAACTCTACCCAAGTAATCACCTTCCAAGTTCTGATAACAGCACTGTCCAACTATTGAAGATAAATAATTCACTCCTGTTATAACCAAAGCACATACTATACTCCTTGGAACACCTTCAATTACAACTGAACATTGGTTTAATTTAAAAATTCGCACATATTTATCCCAGCATTACCTATTTATTTACAGTACTAAAAGGGAAAAGCTTTTCTTTCCACCACCATTACAAAATGAAACTGAACGAATGAATAAAAGAAAATGACTTTGACACTGACAATTTCTCAAATGTTTCTTTCAATGCCTTAAAGACAGTGTTGCCACCTTGGTGGTTTTTCCACCAGAACTGGAGCCTTTTTAAAGCCTTTAGAGGATTTTTTTAGTAACATAGCGGTTTTATTCTTTTTAGTGGTTTTTAGCGGTTTTTCAGTATGGAATCGGCAACACGTTTTGTCAACAGAGTGTCTGTGTCACTGTCATATTGACAGTGATACTGACACTCTGTACAACACACCTGATTTACGCTTATGTACTTTACCGGGGCGGGGAATCCCTTTAGCACAATGAGAATTTCATATTGTTTTATGCTTACTCTATAGCCGGGGAATCCCGTAGCGCAATCGTTGTTAGTGTTTTCTTTTAACTTTGACATTCTATGTATCGAATTTGGTGAGTGCTGTTGAAATCTTAAAAAGTTTGATAAAGTCGTTTGTTAATTGGTTACAGTGTGTGAAGTCGTTATCCTTAATACTATCCAACAATGGAAATTCCTTTAAAGAAAAAAAACTATGCACAAAAGTATAGAAAAGAGTGGGAATCACATGCCGAATTCATATCCTGGCTTAAACCTTTGGTTGGTGATGATACGAAAGCTTTTTGCACATATTGTAAAGTAGAATTACTAGCAAAATTAGTAGACTTGAGAAGACATGCTGAAACAAAGAAGCACAAACAAAAAATGCAAATTATATCCGGCAACCAGATTATACAATTCAAGCCTGATGGTGAGAAGATTTCCAACCCAAAATCGCGCAAAGCTGAAGGAATGCTCGCTCTTTACATTACAGAACATAGCTCAGTTTCCTGTATTGATCATCTGACAGACTTAGTGAAATTAGCTTTCCCTGACTCCAAAGCAACGGATGATTTAAAAATGCATCGTACTAAGTGTACTGAAGTTATTAAAAATATCTTGGCACCACATTTTACTGAAGAACTAATAAAGGATATAGGGGAACAAAAATATAGTCTCATCATTGATGAGTCAACTGACATCAGTACGTGCAAGCAACTTGGTATTGTAATCAGGTATTTTAGTAGAAAACTAAAAAAAATTGTGTCTTCGTTTCTGGCCCTTGAACAACTTGAAACCAGTGATGCAATTGGCATTGTTAAAGCCCTTCTTTCTTGTTTACAAAAATATGGACTAAACAAAAATAAACTGGTTGGATTGGGAACAGACAATGCGTCAGTCATGACTGGCATCAATAATGGAGTGTATAAAATCCTAAAAAATGATATACCTAATTTAATTCTTATCAGATGCACTTGCCACTCTTTACAACTTGCAGTATCGCACGCTTCAGAACATACGCTACCAAGAAATATTGAATTCTTAATTAGAGAAACGTACAATTGGTTTGCCCACTCTACAAAACGTAAAAATGAATATCAAGAAATTTACGAAACTATTAACTGTGGTGAAGCGCCATTAAAAATTCTGCAGGTATGTGACACACGCTGGTTATCCATTGAACCAGCAGTGCGAAGAATTCTGGCACAATGGAAAGAACTGACTTTACATTTTGGGCTTGTAAGTAATCGATGTTACACTGCAGATTTATTATACTCCATGTACAAGGATGAAACTAATTATTTATATTTGCTATTTTTGCAAAGTGTACTTAACGATGTGCAGATTGCATTGAAAAGCTTTGAAAGCGAAAGTGCAAATCCTCTCAAATTATTAAATGTACTGATTACACTTTTACGTTCAGTTTGCAACAGAATACTGTTACCGAACGCAGCAGTTACAGACAAGGATTTTTTAAATATTGATGTTGACCGAAACCTTAACTCGGTCCCATACATGGGGTACCTCTTTGAATCGGAAAGTAAAAAAACATCCTTAACAATTGATACTATATCAGCCATAAAACGTCGCTGTATTGAGTTTAATGTGAAGCTAGCCAAGGAAATTCAACAAAGACTGCCACCCAATTATAATGTGCTGGAATTGATATCAAAATTAGACCCAGAGACAATACTCCGCCAAGGTAAGGACAATTCCATTTCAGAACTAGCTGAAGAACTTGGCTATACTGCTCAATACATTGACAAGATATTGAATCAGTGGCACAATATCTGTTTTAACCAGTGGGAAAATACAAAAGATGTTATAAAATTTTGGGTTGAGGTAGATAATTACCGAAACGCAGCAGGTATAAATGACTTTGAAGAACTAGTTGATCTAGCCATATCTGCGTTATCATTACCCCAATCTAATGCGGGTATCGAGAGAATTTTCAGTGTGATGAACACCGTAAAAAGCAAACTACGAAACAAGATGGCTGATCCTCTACTAAATGCGATAATTTTTATCAGAAATAGATTAAAAGTTATTGATGCAAAATGTTACAATTATGAATTACCAAGCGATGTTATTGCAGCTATTGGAAAAAACACAAAGTACTCTTTTAAAAATCCACCACATGCGACAACATCTGCATCGACGTCGGCGTCGACGTCATCGACAGTAGTTTCGGCGTCAGTGAATTATGAAGATGTTATGGACGATATAACTTTTGATAATCTTGAATTTTAATTTCAATGTAAATTGCAGACCTCTTTGACAGGTCTGATATATTTCTGGTCGAACTATACAACTGGTTTCTCTTGATTACTGTACTGATTATTTTCAAATTAATAACTAATGAACATAGTTATGTTGTTTTATTTAATTTCCTATACTATAGATAGGGTATACTACCCGTCGGAAATATCTGCGGAGTGCGGACCTCGCTGCAATGCTCTACCCCTCGAGGTTTTTTAGAAATGTATTGTTTTTATTTGAAACTTATTCTAAGGCGTTGTATAAAAGTATAAAAATATATAGGCACATAAAAAATAGATTCCTTTTTTTTACTATCTCTCCAGATTGCATGAAGTCATCAAGCCAGGTCCGCAGGTATTTCCGACGGGTTATACTAATTATGTTGAAAATTGTAATCTTAAATGTGATATTTCAATAATAATTTGGAGATATTTGGTGGATTTTTTGCGGTCCAAATTTGTGAAATCTGGCGACATTTTACTTTTGACCTAGCGCTTTATAAAAATCGAAGGTGGCAACACTGCTTAAAGATTTCTAGTTTCTAGTATAGTTATTTCGTCCCATAGTATGTATGTATCGACTTAATTTTATATAAATAATTCATCACAAAGGTTTTTATTGATTCGTCCTTGAGACAGGCTAATATTACAGGATAAACGAGAGTGTCGAGCTCTGTCTACCCCGCAAGGAATAAAGACGTGATAATTCCCAAGGTTGTAAACCAAAGTAGGTGGAGTTTAATAATCAAAAGTCAGATGATAATGACAGTCGGAAAAAAAAAGAGTTGACATGTCAATTTGTCAAGTAAATTGTCAGTCTTTGATAAATTGCTAAAGAGTTTGGAGTTCAAAAAATCAACAAAAATAAAAATTCCTAGGAAAATGAAGGCATCAGTTACACGCTCCGTTTATCGTTATATTATTCAATAGCCACGGCTAATAATGCATACCAATAGTGTAGGCGCTAAGCTGCAATTAAAATCTGCAGTGAAGAACTACGTTTGTTGACTGTAAGAAACTGAATTCTAGAAAAGGAAATCAGAGAGTGATGTCGGCACCATCAGTGCGAACAGCTGCGAAGTATGCACGGGTGCTACAGAGGTGGGCGCGCTCGTCCTCCGTCTCCTTGAAACGATTTTCCGGGGCTGTTTGTGAGGCCTGCAATGAGGAGCAGCGATGGCGGCAGACGAGAAGCACTCCTTTTATTACTGCGGCTGGCGTGATAACTGTGGCGCTGGTGGCCGCTGACCATGTATATAACGGTAATAATACTTACTTTTGCTTATATAGCCTTGAAGT
The DNA here is from genome assembly GCF_032362555.1 of Amyelois transitella. Lineage (NCBI taxonomy): Eukaryota > Metazoa > Arthropoda > Insecta > Lepidoptera > Pyralidae > Amyelois > Amyelois transitella. The sequence goes on from NC_083509.1 coordinate 12,655,223, forward strand.
TTAAATTAATTTAAACATTAAAAAAAGTTATATTGTATCTCACTCTGATTTCAGAAAAAAGATTCTTCAAAGCAGCACGGCTGGGTAATGTACAGGAATTGAAGAAGTAAGTAAATAATCATTTGTTTTGTGTTTAGGTAAAATGGAACCAAGTATGATGTAATAGTATCTAGAAAAACATAGTGCTCTCTAATCTGTATAATTGAGTGTTCAATCAGTTAGCATAATAAATAAATAGGGGAAAACAATTCCAAGCTATTAATCAAAACAATTGAAATTTCCGTGGTGTGAATTTTGTGTAAATTTACTTGTATCATTGATGAAATTCATAATCATTCGATCTTTCTTATAAATATTTTAAGAAGCAGTCAAGACAATAATAGTTAATACCAATTTGGGTACAGTATAGGTATGCTTTGATTTTATAATATAACAAAAAATATTACTGAATACTAAGTACAGTATAACAATCTGCTGATAAAAGCTGATTGAGGATCCCTATGTATCAAACACAAGACATGCAGCTTCCTTGCCGGTCTGGCAGTAAAGTTAATACATGTGTGCCAGTTGTTTTTCTTACTGTGCAGGTAGTGAAAGCCAGTTAAGGGAAAGACTTATAAATTTGACTTGGAATTATTTTAGATAATGTAAATAAATAAATATATATATGGGACAAATTACACTGATTGAGTTAGCCTCGAAGTAAGTTCGAGACTTGTGTTACGAGATACTAACTCAACGATACTATATTTTATAATAAATACTTATATAGATAAACATCCAAGACCCAGGCCAATCGGAGAAAGTTCGTTTCTCATCATGCCCTGGCCGGGATTCGAACCCGGGACCCCTGGTGTCACAGACAAGCGCGCTACCGCTGCGCCACAGAGGCCGTCAAAATGGGTTACCAACTTGTCACAATTTGAATTTCAATTCCATTACTGAACCATTCAACTGAATGTGGCCATTGAGTCTGAGGCCCTTGGCTCTGCCTACCCTGTAAAAGATAAAGATGTGATACATGCATGTATCAAGTCTTCATCTTACACACATGTACATTTAACAGTACATTCTTTCAATAAAAGATAATTAGTGCATCTAGTGCACATTTTACTATGATTGAAATTGGGTTAGGTTCCTCTGCAAATGTTGGGGAGATCAGATGGGAGAGTTGCTTAGTGTGAAAATCTGCCTGACCTTATTCAGGATCATTGTCTAAAGGCACATCCCAGGCTCTTTACCAGAAGGATGACGATACGAGATTAATGGCACGAAGAAAAAGACATGCATGTATTTATTGAAACAGGCAAGTGGAAGCTCTAATCGAGAGCGGCGAGCGCGCGCGCGGCGACGAGTCGGGCGGCGGCGCGGCGGACCGGCGGCACGCGCTGGGCTGGACCGCGCTCATGGCCGCCGCCGCCAACGACCGCGCCGCCGCCGTGCAGGAGCTGCTCAAGCTCGGGGCGCGGCCCGACCTGCCCGAGCAGTACGCCGGCGCTGCTGCCGCTGCTGCCAGCGCGGGGCTGCATCCGCTAGATGGTTAGTCATTTTTACATTGTCTCTATCCCACCCCCCATTCCTCACCCCCTACACCCTACTACTTACTTTTTTACATTTTGTCTTTCCATCTTCTCTGAACTGCGACGTCATCAGTTTTCAAACCATTGGCCTGTACATTATCTTGCTGGCACTGCTTAATAAAAATTTTGGACCTGAGACATTGGGTTAATTAATGTTTTTTTTACATTGTGTTACTTAAAATTAAATATGAAGTCTGGGATACTTAAATGAATCAGTTATTTATAATGGGTATGTTTTCAATTCTTTTAAAATTTTTTATGGTTTCCAAAAACAGCTATGAATGTGGTGATAAAGACTAGAAGAACTAAGAAGAATATGATTGTAGTAGTTACCTGAAACTAAATAGAAAAATTGTTTCAACATTGAACTTAAAATTTCAGTCATCACAAAGAAGATCTTCAAATTTTGATTCAATACTAATAATTGACACGACCAACAGCCCTACAACGGCGCGAAGACGAATTCTGCGCCTCCATGAACGCCCGCGCGTCCTTCCTCGGCTGGACGGCGCTGCACTACGCGGCGCTGGCGGACTCGGCGGGCGCGGCGCGCGCGCTGCTGGAGGCGGGCGCCGACCCCACGGCGCGCGACCACGCCGGCCGCCGCGCGCTGCACTACGCGCGCGAGCCCTCGCCCGCCCGCGACCTCATCGTGGACCACACCAGGCGCTGGGAGCGGGCCAAGGAGGTCAGTAAACCAGCCGTCCGACTCTACAAAAGCTAATTCTGCGCCTGCTGAGGTCAATAAATGTACTTCTAAAGATTCATTCCTCCCACCCTAGGCCTATCGTCTATTAATGATGCATCCTTGTAGCATATTGAATCCTGTGACTTTCTATACCAGGGGTGTTTTAAATTTAGGCAGCAGCAGCCGAAGAACGCCGCCGCTTCCCACTCGAGCAGCGTCTCCGCCAGTTCATCGTGGGCCAACAAGCCGCCATCGAGACCGTGGCGGCCGCCGTGCGCCGCAAAGAGAACGGCTGGGCGGACGAGGAGCACCCGCTCGTGTTCCTCTTCCTCGGCAGCTCCGGCATCGGGAAGACGGAGCTGGCCAAGCAGCTGGCAAGGTAACCACCTGCCTGCTTATCTTGTCAAGTTACAGAGACCGTGCCGCAAGGAGAACGGCAGAGATTTTTCCAGAAGAAATTTTCAATAACTCTTGTGAACTACAGATTTAGGGTCATTTTCTTATTTTTTCCACGTCCTATCCTTATGATTGAGGGTCTTCACCGCCATAAACTGAAATCTTTGCAAAAGCCCTCAGCACAGTGCAGTATATTTATATTTTTACAACTATCTGTCTGCCAAACAGCTAATATCAATCCATACTTTATGCAATCAGAAAAATTTATGGATCGATCGTATAAAAGATCCAAAGGACATCATTGGTATCACCGTTACCCCACAGATACATGCACCGCGACGACCCGGCGGCGTTCATCCGCCTGGACATGTCGGAGTACCAGGAGAAGCACGAGGTGGCCAAGCTCATCGGCGCGCCGCCCGGCTACGTGGGCCACGAGGAGGGCGGGCAGCTCACGCGCGCGCTGGCCAGGCGGGCCGACGCTGTGGTCCTGTTCGACGAGGTGGACAAGGCGCACCCGGATGTGCTCACGGTGCTGCTGCAGCTGTTTGATGAGGTGTGTGCTGTGAATTTGCTGCAAGGTTGAGACACGAGGAGGGCGGATAGATAATAATAAAGATTACGGTTTTAACACGATTCGACAGCATTACAAGGCGTCATCACACTCGGCGCCTGGTTATCATGAAGGCAATGACATGCGATGTCTATTATCCACAGGGCAGACTAACAGACGGCAAGGGCAAATTGATCGAGTGCAAGAACGCGATCTTCGTGATGACCTCGAACCTGGCGTCGGACGAGATCGCGCAGCACGGGCTGCAGCTGCGGCGCGAGGCGGAGGCTCGCCTGGCGCAGCGGGCGCGCCTGCCCGGGGACCAGCCCGAGACACAAGGTAGCCTGCCCGGGGACCAGCCCGAGACACAAGGTAGCCTGCCCGGGGACCAGCCCGAGACACAAGGTAGCCTGCCCGGGGACCAGCCCGAGACACAAGGTAGCCTGCCCGGGGACCAGCCCGAGACACAAGGTAGCCTGCCCGGGGACCAGCCCGAGACACAAGGTAGCCTGCCCGGGGACCAGCCCGAGACACAAGGTAGCCTGCCCGGGGACCAGCCCGAGACACAAGGTAGCCTGCCTGGGGACCAGCCCGAGACACAAGGTAGCCTGCCCGGGGACCAGCCCGAGACACAAGGTAGCCTGCCCGGGGACCAGCCCGAGACACAAGGTAGCCTGCCCGGGGACCAGCCCGAGACACAAGGTAGCCTGCCTGGGGACCAGCCCGAGACACAAGGTAGCCTGCCCGGGGACCAGCCCGAGACACAAGGTAGCCTGCCCGGGGACCAGCCCGAGACACAAGGTAGCCTGCCCGGGGACCAGCCCGAGACACAAGGTAGCCTGCCCGGGGACCAGCCCGAGACACAAGGTAGCCTGCCCGGGGACCAGCCCGAGACACAAGGTAGCCTGCCCGGGGACCAGCCCGAGACACAAGGTAGCCTGCCCGGGGACCAGCCCGAGACACAAGGTAGCCTGCCCGGGGACCAGCCCGAGACACAAGGTAGCCTGCCCGGGGACCAGCCCGAGACACAAGGTAGCCTGCCCGGGGACCAGCCCGAGACACAAGGTAGCCTGCCCGGGGACCAGCCCGAGACACAAGGTAGCCTGCCCGGGGACCAGCCCGAGACACAAGGTAGCCTGCCCGGGGACCAGCCCGAGACACAAGGTAGCCTGCCCGGGGACCAGCCCGAGACACAAGGTAGCCTGCCCGGGGACCAGCCCGAGACACAAGGTAGCCTGCCCGGGGACCAGCCCGAGACACAAGGTAGCCTGCCCGGGGACCAGCCCGAGACACAAGGTAGCCTGCCCGGGGACCAGCCCGAGACACAAGGTAGCCTGCCCGGGGACCAGCCCGAGACACAAGGTAGCCTGCCCGGGGACCAGCCCGAGACACAAGGTAGCCTGCCCGGGGACCAGCCCGAGACACAAGGTAGCCTGCCCGGGGACCAGCCCGAGACACAAGGTAGCCTGCCCGGGGACCAGCCCGAGACACAAGGTAGCCTGCCCGGGGACCAGCCCGAGACACAAGGTAGCCTGCCCGGGGACCAGCCCGAGACACAAGGTAGCCTGCCCGGGGACCAGCCCGAGACACAAGGTAGCCTGCCCGGGGACCAGCCCGAGACACAAGGTAGCCTGCCCGGGGACCAGCCCGAGACACAAGGTAGCCTGCCCGGGGACCAGCCCGAGACACAAGGTAGCCTGCCCGGGGACCAGCCCGAGACACAAGGTAGCCTGCCCGGGGACCAGCCCGAGACACAAGGTAGCCTGCCCGGGGACCAGCCCGAGACACAAGGTAGCCTGCCCGGGGACCAGCCCGAGACACAAGGTAGCCTGCCCGGGGACCAGCCCGAGACACAAGGTAGCCTGCCCGGGGACCAGCCCGAGACACAAGGTAGCCTGCCCGGGGACCAGCCCGAGACACAAGGTAGCCTGCCCGGGGACCAGCCCGAGACACAAGGTAGCCTGCCCGGGGACCAGCCCGAGACACAAGGTAGCCTGCCCGGGGACCAGCCCGAGACACAAGGTAGCCTGCCCGGGGACCAGCCCGAGACACAAGGTAGCCTGCCCGGGGACCAGCCCGAGACACAAGGTAGCCTGCCCGGGGACCAGCCCGAGACACAAGGTAGCCTGCCCGGGGACCAGCCCGAGACACAAGGTAGCCTGCCCGGGGACCAGCCCGAGACACAAGGTAGCCTGCCCGGGGAGCAGCCCGAGACACAAGGTAGCCTGCCCGGGGACCAGCCCGAGACACAAGGTAGCCTGCCCGGGGACCAGCCCGAGACACAAGGTAGCCTGCCCGGGGACCAGCCCGAGACACAAGGTAGCCTGCCCGGGGACCAGCCCGAGACACAAGGTAGCCTGCCCGGGGACCAGCCCGAGACACAAGGTAGCCTGCCCGGGGAGCAGCCCGAGACACAAGGTAGCCTGCCCGGGGAGCAGCCCGAGACACAAGGGTTTATGACGAGGGTGCCTGGTCTCGTTAAGTCAGGTTTTTATCCGAAGCGTTGCGCCCCCCGCAACCTGGGAACTTGATTCGTATAAATAATAATAAAAACCTCGTAAAAATAAAAATATAAACCTCGTAAACGCATTCAATTTTCCCATGGATAACGTAAGATATGTATCGTAAAAAGCGATGAAGAGATTAATTTTCGCCCCAGTTTTTCCATAATATTAATTAAGAGATTTTATTTTTGTGCTTTTGTAAAATCAAAAGATTTTGACGTTTCTCGATTCATATATTTATAGTGTAATTTAATCATCTTCCAGAAACCCGTGTAGAAGCGCTATCAGAATCTCCGAACCCCGAGGAAACTCTAGAAGTGTCCAGACATTTCAAAGACAACGTGGTGCGGCCGATCCTCAAACGGCACTTCGGCAGGGACGAGTTCCTGGGCAGGATCAACGAGATCGTGTACTTCCTGCCCTTCTCCAGACAGGAGCTGCTGACCTTGGTCAATATGGAGCTCAAGAGATGGGCGGATAAGGTCAGTTAAATAAGTTCAAGTTAACGACTTCCATAGTTTTGGTGAGGTGGTAATTTGATGACACGTAAAAAGAGATGTTTACTCATCGAAAAGTTAAGGCATAAATCAATGTGAACACTATTGATTTTCTTACATACTATATAATCACGTCTTTATTCCTTGCGGTGTAAACAGAGTCAATAGTCCTAAAAACTGATAGGTCACATTCAGCTGTTAGACTTAATGGTAGAATTAAGATTTATATAGTGACAGGTTGCTAGCCCATCGCCTAAAAGAAGAATCCTAAGTTTATAAATCTCTTAGTTGCCTTTTACGACATCCATGGGCAAGAGATGGAGTGGTCTGATTCTTTTTCCTATCCGTACCACACGGCACGTGTATTATTTGTACTATTTTTCTATTCCTTATCTTTTCGGAGTGGCCCTCGTAGATATATTGGTCCAGACACGAACACTGTAAGAAAGATCGTAACTATCGTATATTCCGTTGTGTGGACGTTGGAGCTTGTGTTCTGAAGGGGAATCCCCGCAGGCGCGCTGCCGGCACGCGGTGGAGCTGCGCTGGGAGGGCGGCGTGCTGGGCGCGCTGGCCGACGGCTACGACGTGCACTACGGCGCGCGCTCCATACAGCACGAGGTCGGCCTCCTCACACATGGCACCGCCACAATGCTTGCTCACCAGACGTGATCCTCATTTCATCAGTCACTAGCTCCACATCAATATGTATTTACCATATATGAGACCAGTCTCTCCCTCCCCCTTCGAACTTGTCATATCACTCAATTACTCTATATAAAATTTGTTTTGGCTTAAACAAAACCGTGGCAATTGCGTGCTTACTTGTCTAATTTAGATTCTACATACAAACATACGACAGGTTAGCAACCTGTCAAATAGTGACAGGTTGCTAACCTGTCGCCTAATAGAAGAATCCCGAGTTTATAAGCCTATCCCTTAGTCGCCTTTTACGACATCCATGAAGAAGAGATGGAGTGGCCCTATTCTTTTTTTTAATTGTGCCGGGAACCACACGGCACAATTAGATTCTCTTTTGAGCAAAATGCTGGACAATTAGGACATAATAGATGAGACATCATCTGAACAACGCCGCACACATGCATGCTACACATGATATTTTGGTCCTTCGAGCCGGATACAATTTAACTATTTCCTTCAGGTGGAGCGGCGTGTAGTGAACCAAATCGCTCTGGCAGCAGAAAGGGGAGCCCTAGGTAGGGGCTGCGGGGTGCTACTTCTAGAACGCGGGGGCAGAGTCGCCTTGGCGGTGAGGAGGCCCGCCGATACTGACTACACGCCGCTAGACCTCGCTGCAGTATAGACAATACTTTATAGCAATCAATCATCATTATTAGGTGTATATTACACGCAACCAATGTTACCAAAACGTTAATAAATTATTTTACAATGTTCTTTGTTGTTTTTGTTATCTTAATTAGGCGTGCGAAACTATAACAAAAATTCTTTATGGTGTTCCCCAGGGTATCTTACTAGGTCCACTTTCAGTAAATTTTTCTTCGATATAATTCTGAAAGAAGTACGTAAGAAAGTAATAGGATTACCGCCATAAGCTTTCAATTCCCAAGAAGCTGAACTGCTGATCTTTATATGAAATGGTAGGTGTTTGGGAAATGCAAATAAAACAAATGTATAAATAGTGCTTATTTTATTAAACTTCGCACCGTTATATACAAATATAATGTATAAATAAATAACAACTCTTTACAAAATATAATCGTTTATGTGCGCGCGCCGCGGCCTCTGCCGGCGCCCACGCTCAACAACTAAACTCGTGAAGGCCTCTGGTCATACTCGATACTGCACCCAGTACTCAATCATAATACAATTTATAAGTACGTAAACAATTCCGGCTCGGACCGATATCGTGGCTCCTATTTTCGATATTGGTCGTTCCACTCAAAACTCAAAGGCTTTTCAAGCAGAGTAATCGAACGATTTAAAATCATTCGAACGATACAAATGTCTAAAATAGCATCCAAACATGACGGCCGAGCCGAGACTTCCTTGATACTTCGAATTATCTGGTCCAATGCCTTCGCCTCACTGCATTACATTCGATTTAACGCTTCGTTTAATTAACACGTTGATATCGCAGTATTTATTGAATTATATATTTAATATTGTTAATCAGCGTTTATATAATGTAGGTGCCTACATGAAATTTTAATGTTAAAATCATCTCCTGTTGGGACACTAGCTAAAACAGTAGCAGCAGGTATTGGACCAGTCACCCGGAGTCCGCCATCAAACCTCCATACATAAACTATTGCATATGCTGTATTATATAAATATAAGAATGTAAAACTTTGTGATCACATATAATAGGTATTGCATCAAACGTATAGATATATTTTATCTTTGAACTAGTGACTACTTAACCTAAAGTGTCTTATAAACCAGGGTATCATATGACGTTTCGGATATAGGAGAGGTACGACATGTTAAAAATCCCTGTTTCGTCTTGTTCGTTAGTACTTATTTACGAGTATTCTGTGTGCGCCGATAGAATAACTTATTACAGTGGAAAACTTTCTGGAACACATGATTGTATTAATTTAATTAGTCCTCTCTACACACGAGGAGCACCGCTCACGAGCCCCTGGCAGCTGGGCGTCGTCTCGTCGTCGTCAGACTTGCAACGACGCCGGTCACACGCAGCGGCCCAATGAAATGAGCTTCGTCAATCATTGCAATACATTACGAGAGCTAGTGTATGGAGAATGCGGCGCCATGTACTTATTACTCGACGGTGTAAGACCAACATTGTTGTCTGCGCTGATGCAGTATTTTGGACGAGAGCTCGTTTCAGTGGCCCGCAAACTACCCAGCTTAAACAGGATCGCGTGTATCACACTTACGTTAATATAATGTAATAGGACTCCTAACTATAAGTTCGCCTTTAGTATACCTAATATCCAGTGAGAACTCCCGCGATTACTATAGCTACTACTAGTTGGTGTTCATAAAATATGTCGCGTTAACATTATTATATAATTTCTTAGGAAGAGTTATATCTACGATATATTTATTGACTTATCTAATCTGCGCCAATTTGTGCCTTACTTCGCTCAGTATTGTGTGAATGTGGACAGCTTCTTAGTCCCTAGTATTATTAATTTCTACAGCACACTACGTTGCGTTGTTAGTTATATACCTATCTATTTTAAACCAAAAGAAATTCCATCGGTGCGTAGTTTAGCTATTAGAGCAAAAACATTTTTTTTTAATAAATTCCCCCATTACATGAACGATTATTTTTTCGATTTTGAAGTTTTTAAAATAGTAGTATGACTGATATGTCATTGAGAGTAAATTTATTGGCTTTTTAAAACACACACGCATTGTCAAAATTTTCGAAATAATGGTGTTCCCCAGGGGTTTGTACTAAGTCCTCTTTGAAATTACAGGGGCGTTGATAGAAAAATATTAGATTTAGTAATTTAAAATCCATAATAATCTTTAGGCCTATTAATGAACCACTCTCATAGGTTGTACAGTATTCATAACATGGGCTTCTTAAAACCAACAAAAGTTTGAAGCTGTTGTGACAGCATAATATATATGTAGTGTGGTATGTTTAACGTCGCGAACACCTACCAAGCACATCTAAAAACTATCGGTATAATTATAAATTTCAGAATAATATCTACTTACATATGAACCTTTACAATTACGAAATGATGTAATGTGTTTACAAAGGTTTTGATATGATAAATGTCCATTGGAAACTATACTAAGTAAGAATGCCATGAATTGGGCCGTTTCCTTAGGTCGAACACTGAACTAGTCTACGTTAATGAAATATAAAAATATCTAAGTGACTGCGCTTCACCGCGGACACGACACAATTACAACAAATCAACACGAACCCTGACACCGCTATTGTTCAAACTTTAGCAGACCTGCTGTGGCCCTGAAGAATTGCATCCTTCAATGACTCTTTGCGGAGGATCTCGCCGCTCTTCGCTTAGGCACAATATGGACGTCACTAATATTAACTCCCGCCGACTAACGGGAAGATATTTAGTTTGATATTATTGCTTTCGGATCTGATTATCGTTGTTTATTTAATGTACATTAAAATATATTATCTAATTCACTTGCATATCAGCAGGGTCTTATCCTATGTTATCACGAATGGATTGCAAAAAATTGGGATTAGATGAAAGGGAAATTGTGCCGTAAGATAGGATACCAACTTAATTTAGGTTTCTAAATTGAGGATTTAAGCAGGGATACATTACTTATGCTGCCAATGCCTTTGGACCCCAGTGATTTGAGAGCAAACCACAAACAAGCAGTATTCTATATGTTGTAACTATTCTACTCTCGCTCGCAGCCACCCTGCGTTTCACATGTTTGCACACTTGATTATATTTGTAAATTCTTAAATTTGTGAATGTTTTTCTCTCTCTGTTATTCTTTGGAAAGGCTACATACATTAAAATTTCTTTTTGACTAGAACTGACTAGAGGTTTATCATCTTACTAATGTGAAGACAGCAGCGTGGCAGGTCTTACAACCAACTCGTCCTACATGTAGTCATTTTATTAATTGGATTTATGATTCGAATGAGGTTCTCTAAGTGAAAGAGTTAAGATATTATTTACATAGCGGTGACTGTTACAAAAGATTACATCTAGAGTATGTATTTCGACCTATCCTTAGTATTATATTTTCCTGGTGGCAGTCGGTTTGATGTTTGTAGCTACATACTTTCTCTTCTCTATTCGTACTTAATCAAAAAAAGGTAGCCTTCTCTGTTGATATTGAATTAAAAACTATTCTGTTAATTGAGTGAGGTATTTCAAATCCTAATGTTTGTTTTCATTCAAATCCCAAAATCGGTTCTCAAAAACTCCAATACTGCGAATTTTAATCGATCCGATCGCCACCTCCAATGTTCTGTCCAATGACCGTTAGTAAACTTGTCTATAACTAGCCATAGGGGTCTGAATACCTAATTCAGATTTCTGTATCCCCGCTACAACCACCCGGCCGAGTGCTGCGGCGCGTGCCCGTGGAGCGGGGTGACGCCGGCGAGGCGCTCGAGCGCGGCGCAGCGCCCGCACGTGGCGCCGCCCGCGCCCGCCGCGCGGGGCTCCTCCGCGCTGGGGCCGCCCGCCCCGCCCGCCTCGCAACCGCAATGACGGCACATCTCCTGAAAATCAATCAATACACTTTCTACTAAATGTTTTGACCCACTTTTAACAAATTATTGCCATATAGCTTCAATTTAATTCAAATTGTAAAAAAAATAATTTTCGGGATAAAATGGTTTTCTACCTATTTTCGATTTCAGAGCTTGTTAACTCTTTAATTACTCGTTGTTCAAAGTTTTACACACTTGAAGTAGGTAGAACTATCTTGTGTTTATCAACTTTATATGTAAGACCCTTATGTACCCATATCCATAAATAAAGATTTAATAATTACCTTGTGCGCATCATCGTCGAGACTGGCCAGCAGCGGCTCGCGACTGCCGCCGCGACCCGCGCCGGCGTCAGCGGCCGACTGCGGCGCGTGCGCAGGCCGCGCCGCTGCTGGCGGGGTGGGCGCCGGCGCTGACCGCTGCGTCACCACAGAGCCTGGGAATTATACTTCAATTGGTTATTAAATATACTTACATAAAATCTCGCCTTTTCCCAGAGAGGTAGGCAGAGACTACATCTTCCCACTTGCCACGATCTCTGCATAGTATACGAGTATGTGTGAAGTCATGAATGTGTGCATACTTCTTTCGCTTCATACACATTCATAACTCTCTTCGTGCAAGCTATTTATTTGTTTGTATAAAATTAAGTTTATTCTTTCGATAATCAGTATCATTGAATTCTTGAATATGGTGACAATAATTGATATTTAATATTATATTGCTCCTGAAACAGGATTGCTTATGTTTTAATATCTATGACAACAAGGTATGTAGGCTTGATCTTTTTTTTAAATATTTGTTTCCTTTTTTTAAAGGTATCGTCTTGACTTATTTATGGAATAGCAAAAGTTAAAGGCACAAAGGTCACCTGCAGAAGGCGGCGGTGGCGGGACCCTGGCCGGCACGGAGCTGGCCCGCTGCAGCGCCTCGCTGGCCTGCGAGGCGACGCGCTCCTCGGCGCCCGAGCGGCGCGAGTCGGAGAACTTCTTGCGCTTGCGCTTGAGCGCCGCCAGCGCCGACAGCGGGTGTAGCGGCCCGCCGCGGCGCTCGGGGCTGCGCTGAGAGTCGCTGCCCGACTCCGAACGGTCGCTGCCGCTATCAAACAATGTTCATTATTCCAATTTATTTTAACCTAGATAGAATAAGAAATAGTTGCCTATTGCTGACAATCAGGAGATTGTTTGTGTACTTTATAATAACGGTTAGAGTCCTCCTCCTCCTGAAATTACACCGTGAGTACGTGACCACAGAAGATACCGGAAGGCCCTCACAAGTCTTTGAGTATAGGATCAACATTCCAGTGATGTTACCAAAGCGTACGAATATTTCTTGAAATAGAAATTGCTTTGTTTTCGTAGCATTCAGCTACACTTTTTCGTAGCAAATGCTACATTTATTCGTAGAGAATTGCTACACAATTTCGTAGCATTTGCTACGAAGCTAGCACTTAATTTCTACTTTTTTAATGTTCTCAGAAAATTGCTTAATTTGTTTATGTAGTGCTATAATCATGCATGATCTTATATATAAAATTCTCGTGTCACAATGTTCGTTTCTCATGTAATTTTTTGAGCATATTGAGTAGATCTGAGAATCAACCAATATCCATTTTTTTTCGTACCCCTAAGTGATAAGGGTTGTCCCTTAAATTTTTTTATACTAGAAATGACTTAAACATTATATAACTTTTACCGGGATAGCTAGTATATACATAGGTTTAATTTATAATTTAATTTAAACGCAACGAAAATTATTTATGAAGATATTATTGATAGAAAAAACTGTATTTGGTTTTACATAATTAACCTGTTAGTATAAAACAATCGACATAAGTTACCTCGGCGAAGCCCTGGTGTCGCACACCGAGTCCTCCGACCGCGACCTGCCTATGAGCCTGGAGACCCTTGCCGCGCGCGCCGCCTCGATGATGGTCCCCCAGCGCCGCTTGTGCTGCGCCGGCTTGCGGCGCCCGCCCAGCGCGGCGCCCGCGCCGGCGCCGTCCGACAGGCTGGACTGGGACGTGCGCAGGCGACCTACAACGTTACTAATGATGTAATACGAATGTTGCGAATGAGTTCCGCTGATCACGAGTTCTATATTTGAAGGAGGGCCTTGGTCGAATGAGAATATAAGCTCATAAAGACTACCACATATAGATAGAGACGCTGGATTAAGCAGCAGCTTTTAATGATGATGGTTTTCATGCCGGTATTGTAATCTCTCTGAGAAAGGCGGACATGAAGGTCTACTCTACAGCGCGATTCTAAAAGCTTTCATCAGGAACTGCTCTTTTTGATGAAGAAAGAAAGAAAGTCGGTTTACCTCCGAGGAAGGCTGACATGGAGGCGTGGTCGACGCCGTGCGCGCCGCCGTGCTCGTGGTGCAGCGAGGCCAGGAACTCGTCCACCGGCGCCAGCGACCCTGACGGTGCGATGTTGAAGCCTTTCATCAGCCTCCTCTCCTTCTGACGGTTCTTCTTGCCGCCGCCGCCGCCTGCAAGAGTTAACAAATAGGTTAATCTCCTGTAACACGGGGCAACTACGTACAAGGCTTAATATCCACTTTGTCTTAATGAAAATTTACATATCTAAGATCAATCGAACCTCATATCTGTGTGTTGTCCGTCCTTTTTTTCGTCTATCCTTCCCTTTATTTTGCCAAGAAACCAACATGTCAGAAATCATCTCTCTCATAAGTAGCTTCGGTTGTGAGCTGCATGTTAACCTTTCAAGAGTCTTGATATATTGATATTAATTACCTGGCGCCCCGGCGTTGGCCGTGGAGGTGTTCATGCCGGAGTTGCGCAGGATCTCCACCAGCTCGCAGCGGAAGGCGCTCACGTCCTGCTTGATCTCGTTGACGTCGTCCTCCGTGACGCCGCCGCACTCCGCGCGCCGCTGCTGCACCGTCACGTAGCGACGCACCAGGTTGCGCATGATGCCCTGATTAAATTCAAATGTGCAGTTACAATGTTTATATTATATAGCTTAGTTTGGTGATGAAGTTTGGTAGCTTGAATATTAGTAAATCGCTTGACTGCAACATTGTCATATAGATATCTAATTTCCGATTCTGGAAAATCTGTTCACACAGTTGTTTCTCATACCAAAATGTTGACACGTGAATATTTTAGTAGTTTATTTTCGTAAATGGCATTATATAAATTGTATTCCAAAATTTTGAGACATTAGTAAAATTTTTGTGTTTTGAGTAAAGGCATAATAAAAATTCATACCTGGTAACGAAAATCTCTCTCGTTGGCTTGTTTTGCTTTTCTCTGAAAGAAGAAAATTGCAGATGAAAATTTCTATTATGGAAAATAACAACAAAATTAACGAGAGCCTCGGACATTAAAAGTTGTAGCGGGAGTGATGATTCGGCTCGACCGCCACCAAAGGGAAGATCTTCCGCCAGGCTAGGTGTTATGCCTGGGGAACCGCGCGACAGACGATGTTGTGTCGGAGGTTGTATATATAGCTCCAATCCGTGAAATCTCTGAAATCGCGTCTTAGATTCTTCGCTGCTATTGGTTGAGCGCGTCAATTTCTTCGCGATGATTGACAGTAGTTGTTTGATTTGATGTTGTGGCGAGTGGCGTAGAGATCGCCACAAAGTCATACTTATTGGC
Organism: Amyelois transitella; assembly: GCF_032362555.1. Classification (NCBI taxonomy): domain Eukaryota; kingdom Metazoa; phylum Arthropoda; class Insecta; order Lepidoptera; family Pyralidae; genus Amyelois; species Amyelois transitella. Next base: position 12,670,248 of record NC_083509.1, read on the forward strand.
ACATAACTATAGGACTATTACAAAAAGAACGACGTACCCGAATAGTGCGCATATGCTCTCGTTTGGCCCTCGCATGACCGCACAGCCTTCGCTGAAGCCAGCGCCACGCGTACAATATAGATTTGGGAGACGGAATCACGTTGAATGGCGGGGGCACAGTGCCGCCCTCTTCGAAGTAGCTGATCCACAGCTTGCTGCGAGCGAACTTCCACTCCACGTCTGCGCGTTCCTGTACGATGACAAATGTGGGTTACTAATGTTGGCAAGATCAATGTCAGTATCTCAAAACAAAACAGATGTAAGATAAAGCAAACGCAAAAACAGCGCCCCACTCCCATATTTCGTGTAACCGAAAAGTTGGTAGTGCCAAAGGTGATGCTGTACGAGTATACCACATCAGAACAAACTCCTTATTTTAAGTGAAAACTGTACCACACAAGACATCAAGCAGAAGTTACCGAGATCAGCTGGTAGGAGTGGTTCATCATGGCGATCAGCAAGTTGAGCAGCACGATGACGTTGATGACCTCGTATGTGCCGAACATGAGCATGCCCCAGAAACGCGTGAAGATCTTGATGCCGTCCAGCTCGAAGGAGTCCAGGTCGATGAGACCGAACGCCGCCCAGAACAGGGTCTGCATCGTCTCGAACAAGCTGTTAAGTGATATATATATTTTTTGTAGACCAGACTAAATTTTTGAAATCGACATTTGACTTGATAAGGCCATGAGTAGGAAGACTGTCTATTGGGATGCCGATGATAGGAACAGTATGTACTCGTATTGAAAGACAATACAAAACAACAATTTTGTGTGTAAGTAGGATAAAGAAGAAGTGATAAAAATATTAATCAAAAATCTAGGCGAGGAATATAAGATATTCAGGAATAATGTGAAGGTTTGTGGAAGTGTATCTGATACACATACTTAGCAAATCGTCTCCAAACGATGCAGGCGTCCGGGTCGGGGAGCGTCCCATTCGCCGGCGCTGAGCTTGTTGTGCACCGTTTCTTTTCCATGTCTGCGTAATACCACAGCAGCTGGTTCAGACCTGCAAACAAGACAATTCATTTCAACTTAAGTTTCTCTGGTGGTGTAGGTACACAAAAACTATATTGCTATAAGATGAAAAACTTACCGCAAGAGAAAGCAAAGATGACAAGAATATCCAATACAAAGAACTTAAGAATATCTAGCACCATGCGGCTCAATGACACTTGCAACGGCCCGAGGTGGGGGTTGACGCTGAAGATGTACACCAGTTTCAGGCTACTGAAGATGTTGGCGGCCGAGAACAGGCCTTCTGATAGCAGCATTGGATCCCACGCGTCCCAGTTCTCTCGTGGCTGGTTCCACACCAACCCTGCCGCCATCTCACGACGGACCTGTCCAGAAAAATAATGAAATTATTGTTACGAAAATTTAATTGGTCATGATGAAGATAATATCCAAAAATCCACAAATGTATGTAAAAATGTACTAAACAGAGTAGAAAGGATGGTTTAATTTTGAATACGTCAAATTGATCGGACTATAGGTATTCTCAAGCTTTGCACCTGGAAATGCGAGACGATCCGTAGGGCGACGGTGGCGACATACAGCGAGTTGGTGACAAAATCTATCACGTTCCACATGTCATGGACGTACTCCCGCAGCCCCATGTCCCACAGCTGCTTCACCTCGCTCCATATCAGACCTGTGTCACGAATAAGAAGTAAAGAAAAACCGCATTACCGAAACCTCTTAATGATTAAGCAGATTTCACGTTTTTAGAATAGAATAGATTTATTTTCAAAATTGGATACAAGGTGTTACTTATTGGCGTCACATCACTTGAATCTAATTATAACTACTGCCGCTTCCAAAGCGCATGTGTAGAAGAAGCGGCGGAACAAACTACACTGCAGCATTTTCATCGGACGTTTAGAATGCAGACCTTTTTTGGTTAAAATTTTTGCAGCATATTTTGGATATAAATATTAAATTTAGACGAAGTACTCACCACTGACCCAAGCAAGAATAAGCCACTCGACGAGCGAGGGCGGAGCGCCCCGACGCGACATTGGTTGCCCGTGTGGAGCCGCGCCCCACAGCAGCCCTCCCGCCGCCGTCTCGATGCGCTGTGATGCCAGGATCAATAGGACTGCAACAGAGCTCTGGGTGATTTATAAAGCCCATCAGATGTGTCGATAAGAGTTTTAAATGAAATAAACCCCACAAAATATTCAAAGCTCTTTCTGACGGTCAGCAGATGTGTGTGTAATCGGCAATGTATATATTGGCTATTAAATAGGTCTTAGATATTCTACATTTCGGAGTCAGCCGAGAATGTAATCGGAAAAACACTGTAACAAAACATTGCTTAATTTCTAGACAAACTCATAGAGAAAATAAGGTAACTTACACAAAAACATGAAATAACTAGCAGAATGGCAAAGGAACTTAATGAAGGGCTTCCTCAAGGTCCGGCCGACCGTGGAATGAGGCGCCGCGATGTAGGCCAGTGAGTACAGCGGGAACATGGCGCCGATGCGCACCATCTCCGCCGCCTGCAGCAGCATGTTCTTGCGCCGGAACCCTGGCACGCTCTCGTACCAGATCGACGCCAATAGTTGTTGCACGTTCGGATGTGCCACGAACTGAAACAATCACCGTGACTACGTACTAGTCTCGAAGAACTCCTCAACTAAATTCCGAAGCCTTTAAAAGTGCGCCCTCTCTTGACGCTCCGCACAAGCTCTCTTTAAGTGTTCCATTGCTTTTATGTGTTTATTACAACTTGATAACTCTCTGAAATGAAAAATCAACTTTATTTTATATTTGGGTTTAAACCTCGCTATTGTAATAGCCACCAGGTTACCTTTTTCTGCCGCAGTTTAATCGCCAGTTTTAGTCTGGATAGCCGCATGCGTTCTGGCGCTCCAGGCTCCGTTGGAGGTGCCGGCGCAGATCCAGTTTCATGATTTAGCAACACCTACGTCAAACGAATTAAATAAGTTAATGGCCAGTCGTTCAATAATAAACGATATTATATGAGATCTCCATTTTTAAGTACTTGATAATAATCACCTGAAGTTCGTACGATGTTCGTGTATGATCTAGCAGGGCCGTCGCGAACTCCTGGCACTGGGCCCTCAACTCCTGGTATTCTGTCTTGAACTCGTGTTCCAACGCAGACAGACGTCTCAACTCCCAGGACAGCTCGAAAGCTGTTAATATGGGGTCTTTAGAGGAGAGTGCGATAAGGGATGGGGATGCTAGGGCTCTGTAGGCGTTGATTCTCGAGCGGGAATGTCGCAAGGAGTCTTCACTGCGGGAGCGCACGCAGTCGTCGCAGTTGCAGCGCACGTCGTGGGGAACGGGCAGGCCAGCGCCTCGGTCCAGCAGCAGCTTGATGATCTCGTAGCTGTCCCTGTGGGCCGCCAGGATGAGAGGCGTGATGTCGGAGGTGAAAGTGGCTGTTTCTGGTGGAAGCGCTTCCCAGCTCTGCAAATAAAGACAAGTCGAAGGTAATAAACATGATTTATGTTTTACCGGCTGTCGAAATACATGCCAGGTATATATTATTTTAAAAAAATTGTTTAATTTATACTAAAATCAGGTACTTTTTTTCATAGATCGCTTGTTTCATACTAACGTGCGGCGCGCCTTCCTTGCGCGTGCGTTCCTCATGGTCCAGCAAGGCCTCCACCGCCTCCACAAACTCTTCGGAGATGGCGTGCAGTAGTGCGTCTCTGGTCTCCACTCCAAACTCCACCAGCAGTTCCACCATCTCCAGATTTTCATTGTCGATAGCCATCCTGCGAATTAAGAACCAGATTTTACCTTGCTATTATCACATTAGTGAGTACATATGTAATTATGGCAACCATCAGTAGCAGAATATCTCGTTGGTTTTAGATTTCTACATACCTCTGTAATATTTTGACCAAAAGATTTAGATTATTGAACCACCTTCTGAAACGAGCATAAGAATATTAACCTGCTATATTGATAGTCACCCTTGACCTTGTCATTTCAAGCCTCATCTCCAACGAACAAATAAAGCAGCCTTTCGTTTATCCTATAGCAGAATATTTGTGGCAACAGCTCCTTTTCTTCTAACCGATCCCTATCCCAATAACTAAAAAAATACTAACAGCAGCGCAGATTGTAAAAGTCAATTAATCAATTCTCTTCATATCTCAATTCCATCAGTGAGCTTTCCAGTTAAATGTGGCTTTTCAAGGCTGTTGGCTTTGCCTCCCTTCTTTTAACATAAAAGAAAATTGATTGACTAACCGACTGACTGACATGGTATCAATTCATCGCCTAAACTACTTTGTCTATTAATTTTATATTAGGCATGTTTCTCTTATGTGATCTCAGGGTTTTTCGAATTTCCCACGGGATCGAAAATTACCGCGGCAGCTATCGTTTAACGCGGGCGTATTATAATATAACTATTTTATTTTATTTTATTTTATTTTATTTTTATTTTATTTTATTATGTACTATGTGTGCCGTGTGGTTCCCGGCACCAATAGAAAAAATAATAGGACCACTCCATCTCTCTCCCATGGATGTCGTAAAAGGTGACTAAGTGGTAGGCTTATAAACTTGGGATTCTTGTTTTAGGCGATGGGCTAGCAACCTGTCACTATTTGAATCTCAATTCTATCTTAAAGCCAAATAGCTGAACGTGGCCTATGAGTCTTTACAAGACTGTCGGCTCTGTCTACCTCGCAAGGGCTGTAGACGTGATTATATGTATGTATGTCTGTATGTACTAACAGCAGCGCGCTCCGCCCCAGCGGGTCCACGCAGTCCACGTTGATGTGGCCGGTGTCGCGCGCGCGCTGCAGCACGCGCCTCGTGCCCGCCACGTCGCCGCGCTCCACGCCCAGCAGGTACTTCTTCTCCTCCAACGACAGCACCGCCATCTCCTGGTGGGGGCGCACTATGTTCTCCTCCTCCGTCATGCCGTGGATGCTATGTCTCTGCAAGGTAACCAGTTCGTAAGTATTCGTTGGTGAGAAAGTTAACAGTAGAACACCTAGGTGAAGAAAAGGTACCTACAGAAAATTTACCGTAGAACACCAAGGTGAACTATTTTAGTGTTCCACGGGACTTAAAGTCTCATAGCAAGTAAATAGATCGAATGCGTTGCACCCATCCCATCAATTTTATCGATGAGACACCCTTCCCGACTAACCTAGTGTGCGCGACGCGTGTCTGCGAAACGTCAAAGCGCAAAACGAAGACGCCTACGCGCCCTTATCAACTTTTTCATGAATAAATAATAGGGGTACGTGCGACACATAGTGTTATCAGTTTTCATAATCTAGTGCGTAAATATATCAATCATGTTTTCTTGAGATGAGAGTCCGATAGCGGTATATGGGTCAGCGGTGGTGGCCAGCTGGCGGCGGCTGTCACGCGGCGGACAGGGATGTCTCGCCGCCGCCCCATCGCCCCCCGGGCCCCCAGCCCCGTACTCATTATGCAAATGGGTCGCGGGCGCGCGCCGCCACTCGACCGCACAGCAGACATGACCGTACAGAGACTAAACTTCATACAATTGCGAAATCACTAATTGGTATCAAACGTGTTTGATATAACTGCCGGTTAATGTTTCATTGGACTTGATGAATGATTTCAATTTAGAAATTTCAAGGAAAATCGTATTTGGGCAGAGATCAGTACACCGGAAACGTGAGGAAGTGACCGTAGACCTACATGAGAGGTAGTCAAAACAACCCACAGACAGGTAAAAGTCAAGGACTGTAAGGTAATCCTATTTCAAAAGGATAACGTGAGTGCTGAAATGGGCAGAAAGCTTGACTGCTGCGTCTTTATAAACCTGCCTCCTCTGTGACACAATGCTCACTGTCGCATATCGCAAATAAAGTTTGTAAAAAGCTGCTGTTATCATGGCCGCCCCCGGCGGATCGTATTTGTATTGTATTGTACATAGTACATGTATCAACAGCGGAAAATCATATTGTTGGCGTGCTTCACCACTATTTTTATGGCTTTATTAAACCGAACCGCGGGGAATTGTATGCTGTGTAAATATTTACTTTCTTTCTAATTCGGGACGCGGTCGGGAACTAAGTGTTTCATTCAAGTATGCGGGTGATTGAAACGTGTCTGACGTTCCCTAACGGTTCACTCACTACATTATCATGTGACGTAAAGCGGCTCGGGACTCCACAACAAATAGGATTTAGCAATTCATGAATAAGAACTCTCTTATCGTGGATTGATACCTTTATTTAACTTTTTTGTATTGGTGCCGTGTGGTTCCCGGCACCAATACAAAAAAGAATAGGACCACTCCATCTCTTTCCCATGGATGTCGTAAAAGGCGACTAAGGGATAGGCTTACAAACTTGGGATTCTTTTTTAGGCGATGGGCTAGCAACCTGTCACTAGTTGAATCTCAATTCTATCGTTAAGCCAAATAGCTGAACGTGGCCATTCAGTCTTTTCAAGACTGTTGGCTCTGTCTACCCCGCAAGGGATATAGACGTGACGGTATGTATGTATGTATGTATGTATTTAACAGATTCGCTCTCATAAACATTCTGTAACTATAAAGCCGTCGGTTCGTGTATTCCTCCTCTATCCACCTGAAGCTAACTGGAAGATTGCTTCAGCGATAAGCCCGCCTTTGTTACTGGTTTATTTATAGTTTCAGTATTTTCTGTATACAATGTATTTTATTAGGTCCAATAAAGTATATTCTGTATCGTATTTGCTTACTTGAGACTAAAGAACGAGTTCATTTTTATTGCCCGTATTTCCTACATTATTTTCCTAACGTTTGTCTGCGTTACTTTCTAGCTGGGCTCTAAAAACCGCCAGTTACTCCAGTCACCAGTCTGATCTCCATGGGGATCCTGGTCCAGAAAACTGCATAAACAGGTTGGGTACTCTTGTTTGCGCAGTTTTTCATTTTCATTGGAACACAGACGGTGGAAGTGGGATTCGAACCCAAACAAACAGGGCTAACAGCGTTTTCAGGAAAACGCCCGGGCATTCATCACCACTTGGGACACTGGTTAAGTACCTACTTTTCCCATGGTGAATGGCTTGATATTCCAGTATGCCATCTATTCAATCGCATAGGCAGAAACCGAGTACCTTCTTAGTAGGGTCTGGTTGTAACATCGTGTGGCAGCAGCTGTAGAGTGGTCAGGATCTTAAGATCCTGGAGATCCCCTGCCGCTCACCTTGACCTTGTTGTCGAGCGGGCGCGGCTCGGACGCCAGCAGCGAGCCCAGCTCCACGCGACAGGTGGAGGGGCGCCGCGCGTCCACGGCGACACTGCCGCCGCCGCTGCCGCCGCCACTGCCGCCCGACATGTCCGACCCGCCGCTCTCTGTAAACAACAATAAACAATTAATTTCATACATACATATATACATATGATCACGTCTATATCCCTTGCGGGGTAGACAGAGCCAATAGTCTTGAAAAGACTGGATGGCCACGTTCAGCTATTTGGCTTAATGATAGAATTGAGATTCAAATAGTGACAGGTTGCTAGCCCATCGCCTAAAAAGAATCCCAAGTTTGGAAGCCTATCCCTTAGTCGCCTTTTACGACATCCATGGGAAAGAGATGGAGTGGTCCTATTCTTTTTGTATTGGTGCCGGGAACCACACGGCACTTAACTTCATGATGAAATCAGCGTCATCCTGGTGGAATGTCAGGTCACGAGTGTCCTACAACGATGAGCTTGCATGAGAAGATTGCTGAATGTTATGAAACAAATCACGGATACAGGCATCATGACCTGAAAGAGACGTGACGCGTGTTATCACCCGATTGAACCAGAATTCTACTCATCTCTCAAACAAAATTTAAACTCCCATCATTTGTCTTCGTAGTTCGATGACAAATGATGGGAGTAAAAAAGACAAAACGGATCTAGTTTCGATAGGAACAAGACTTTTTTAAGTGGAATGCCACATTTGAATTCGTAGTGAAAAATTACAATCTACTCGTACTATATAATACTGTAATATTAATTGAAATTGCTTTTGGGTATTCTTATAAGCAAAACAGTGGTTTTAATTTCTATTCCAACTTAGTTGTACCGGAACATTGGGCGGACAAAAGATTACCTGCGCGTGTTAGTTAAGCAATGTTATTCCTAAGGGATACGACTCCATTTCAATTTAGTTAATTGAGACCTCTATATTAGGAAAAGTAATAAGCGAGGCGGAAAGTCCTTGATCGAATACAGATACTGAGCCCAAATTCTTCACACAGGTCATCTTACCAGGCACACGTAACAGCATTCTGAAGGTTCAGGGCAGGCACTGAGGTCTGTACACAAAGAGATCACCGGCGGCCGCGCCCAGGCGAGCGCAGCCGCCGCCGCGGGCTAGTAAACACAGAGCTGGTGGGCCAGCCTCCACTCACAGCAACGCAATGCGGATGGATATATTTAGCGCGGTTGGTGCGCGCGCGCAACTCACCGGCCGTGTCGCCGCTGCGCGCGCCATCTTGCGCCCGCTCCGTGAACTGAAACAAGGAACGCCAGTCAGACTTGCAGGTGTGTAAGACGGCTGGCACTGTGGCAGACGCAGCGACCATATTTTGAAATCTTAAAATTATTACACCTTTAAAAAATAATTTACTCCTCTATTGCCACTTTTCACCAAAAATGCTTCCATGCTGGTCTAATAACGCAAAAACATAATGTGTCATGCATGTTATCGATATTGTAAAATTAAATCAAAGAAAAGACTTTAAGGTTTGTAACTTGGTATCTTTCTTAAAGACTCAGCAAATCATCTGTATTTTTTCTGATATCCCTCATTTTGTCATCCGGATAAACAAGGCATTTGAATCTTGATACTTTTGGCTCTGTTATGCATGTTACACTTCGAATTCCTTTTGAAACCACCTTATAATTATTTTATTTGCTAGAAATTCTTAAGCTCTGGCAAAAGTTAAGTCTGCAATTTATTTTCAATTGATCCTTACTGGTTGGCCGTCTACTAATTTATGGCTTCCAAAGCTGATGTCTGTCTTTACGACCAAACTTATTTAATGTTGCCATAAACGGGGAACAAGGATAGCAAACCTTGGGTGCTTAGTTTAGTTTGTCGCTCTTTTATCAGCTAAATATTTCGTAAAACCACTCTGCCCTCTAGATTTGCGTCTATTTTTGGTAAAACCGCTTCAACCCTTGCAATCTTGTAAGATTATGTAACCGATGATAAACAAGAGTGGGGGCACCTGCACGCGGCGAGGGCGACGCGCGGCGACCTGCCGCGAGTGCCGCCGGAGCGCCTCCAGCGCGCCGGGCCTCCGCCTCCGCCTCCGCCTCCGCCCCGCGCTGCCCGCGAAGCCCGACCCTTACGCCTTGTCAGCTTGGCTGCTCTGCAACAAACGGTTCAAAGCTCTTATTTATCGTTATTGCCTCGTAAAAACGTTGTGAACGTTGTGCTCGTTTCAAATCACGATCTTTACGTGTGTGCCTATCTTAATTATGAGCCGGACGCCTCTCTCAGAGACGCCATTCAAAATATTGGAATCGCAATGTGAACAGAATGGAAATAGAGCAGATTGATTTGTGCGTCCGCTCGAGATTCCGCGCTGTCGCTCAGGTTGATGGCTCTATTCAGATGCCGTACGATGCGACTGTCAAACGTTTTCATTGTATAAATTAAAATACCTTAGATATTTTATCACTCAGATATCTACGGTATTCATGATTTTTAAACGTCACTTTTTTAAATTCATAAAGTTAAGTTTTTACAATAATTTAAGTAATACATGCATACAAAATCACATCTTTGACCCTTACGACAGGAACAACAGTTCGAAAAAACTAAAAGGCCACTTTCAGCTATGAGTGACAGCCCATCGCCTAAAAGGTACATCATTCCACCATAATGGTACGTAAATACCCTAAACATCTTTTGTAATTAGTTGAGTCATAAGTTGTTTGCCGATGTCGTTAGCAAAAACAAAATCCCGATGTTGTTGATGTCTCTGTTTCAGGAATCTGAAAGATAATGATTCAATCGAACAATCTAGTGCACTGACAGATCTGCAGACACTGAACAGCGCTTGTTTGTTGATACTAAATCTATTGCGTAAACTAAGAACAAAACGGTGCCAATCAAATGTAATGAAATTATACAATAATAGACGTAATTTACTTGCAGAAAGTACCTACGATCTTACTTGATCTGCTTTGTTTAGCTATAAAATGTAGTCAAACCGGCAGTTAAAATGAGACACAACCTCATTCGTTAGTAAGTAGTACTGTAGTACTCTAGTAAGTAGGCTGGAAAACAAATGAAATTAAAAAAGGAACAAAAAATTGTATGATTAGCGCCAAACCGAATTGAAGTTTTATTATATATATTATAAGTTTTATTATTTAGTCCAACTTATTGATTATAGTAATTTAAAGTCCTTTTTAATTTTAATAATTACTTCATCAGTGCATATTGTGAAAGTGTAAAATATCGTTATAAGTATTGCGACAATACAGTGCAATCTACATATTTTGTTCTGCAGAAGAATACAAAATATCTATCGCGCAAATACGAACAATATTTTTCATTATAAATTTTCCTTCGGCAAATTGAGAAACGACATGAATGAGAATCGCCCAATTTTAATTGGGTTTGTCGGAATCTACGTTTAGCGATTCCCGGCGTGTCGCGTCGGTTCGACAAGCCATCTGCTTTTCATAAAGATGCAAATAGGTGTTTATTCAGGCGCTCGATACAAAGGATTCGTTTACAGCCGGTGATGGCGCAGCGCCTCGGCCCAGACCCGCACATCCGCTCCTTTGAAAATCACCAGAGAAATTCTTTATTCACATCTTATCATTTAGACTTCGAATAACAAATTACAATTCATTGCAGAGCCATCCCGGTAATTGAAACTGTTAGCGGAGGCTTGAAAGTTTAAATTAAACTCTTGGAACAAGGAGCTAAGATGTTCCCAAGTTGCCGACCGACACATAATTGAAATTCCGATGAAGTCACTTGTTTCGTAATCTGCAAACTAAGCTATCGTGTAATTTATAGGCAAAGACCTTACTATGACAGTTCACCAGCCTAAATAAGCAGTTAATTTGCATACAATTCTCGTTTGTGATTTGCTCAATAAATGTGGCAAAATTGAATATAGAAGCTGTGCTCGAGATATAACATCGTAAGTATCGTCACGAAGGGCAAATTTGGCAAGTCTTGAGGTTTTCCTTGTAGCTTAGCATGTAGGGCAGTCGTAATCTGCAATAATAATCGCGGAAACCCGTAATTTCGCGATTAAGATGTTTTGAGAAGCGCTGAATGCGAACAAAGGATAATTCCGCCACTCACGCTCGCGCTCGTAAAAGTGCGCCCCGCCGCCCTCGCCCCGCCGCCCCCCGCCCAGCGCTCAGCTTTTATAGTATTCATATTGTAATATTGTTTGAGAAACTTCAGAAAGTGAGAGGCCTATTGACCAAGATAAGTGAATTTTATTCCGCTCAGTGCCAGCGATAATGCGGTGGAGGGAAATAAATCGACGTCATGAAGCGAGCGGCGGCTAACTCACAGTTTGATGAACGTTCAGGGAACAATACACGATCCGATACTGCTGATGAACGTGTTTTTTCATTCGCAAATAATATGGAGTAGATAATACATTATCCTCATTTCTATTCGGTAATTATCATTTCCATAATAATGAGATCCTAATGAGAATGGAGAATAAGGACTTGTGTGTTAATGTAAGGTAAATGTGAAGATAGTTTGAATACTTCGTATTTCCAGAAGCCTCACGTCTTATTGTGTGGTTGAATGAAGTAAACATTCGCTTCATTACACTTCAACTACTGATATTAAATTAGTTTTCAAGTCGACTTGTGTGCTGTTTGTGGTTAATTTCGAAATCTCGAGTTAATTGTGATTCTGTGGAATCGTTGGGATGCCACTATAGAAGTTGAATAATTAAAACTTAATTATTCCCACATTACCACCACTAAATTCCATTTGCTACACAGCTCTTAAAAAGCTTAAAATACCTACTTCAGCATAAGGTCCGTCGTGTTCCAGGTAAAACATTTCATTACATCACACGAACCAGACGTCTCGTATATCAATGGAAGCGGAAGCCGGTGTCCGAAAAAAAGGCGCATGCTCCGCTTCCTACTCGGTAACCAGAGAATTAATGATATATTTGTAATACCTATGATAAATATTACTTTTGCCTAGCTTTTATTAATAAAGTGATTTATATATGTACATCGTAATACTTTTCGATAAACTTTTATATTTAATCATAAACAGAACTTGTAAAAAAAAAACGAATCTCGCAACAAGTTTAGAAATACGCTAAAGTTGTGACCTAAGTCATTCAATTTGTTCAATGCCTACTTGAGCCTTTTTGTCTTATTTTATTTTGCTTTACATATAAAATGACTAGAGAGCGCCCGCGCGCACACGCGCTCGCCTTATACCACACAAGGAACCTTTGTAAATTTATCATTTGATCAAGGTTCTCTTTATATTTTGATAGCAATGCCAAAATCAGAATTCATACATATAGTTACGTCTATATCTCTTGCGGGGTACTCAGAACCAACTGTCCCGTAATATGACTGCTCTTAATGTTGTCCGCGTAGCAAGATACACGGTATACAAGTTTATCTTGCCTCGCGAGGGTATTTAATACCTATGGGTAAGGCTTTTCACTCATTTAGGTAATCGCTGACTGAAAGGCGACGATCATCTGTATAACTTCGTTATGCAAATTCACACTTATGATTAAATTTTTTTTCTGGACTTGCAGAAAGCATGGAGTCCATATTGTAAAACGGATGGTGACATAAAGTTCTAAATTTTTACAACTGACAATTTGCAAAAATATAATAATTTGTAATATATTTCGAAGCTGGTACGTATTCAGGTGCTAAAAACCGCGCGGTTCCGGGATCAAGACAAACAGAAGACCGCACTCACGAGCGTTTGAAATCCGGCCTCAATAAACAATCCTCCAAAATATTTTAAAGGTTGGTTTTATCTATCACACGTCGGAAATATGATGCGATTGAAGATAAAACGATAGTTTTCAAATTCATGAATTTTCCGTGTAAGTATTGTAGTGCCGTGTCGTTCCCGACACCAAAAGAAAACAAGAATAGGACCACTCAAGGTGACTAATGACATTTGAAATTCTTCTTTCAGGCGATGGTAGCAAGCTGTCACTAAAACTCGACATACATGTCAAATTTAAGAAATCAATTATACTTACACTAATTAATGTAAGTTTTCATGCACGTAACTGTGTATTGATATCTATGCCATAAAAAGTCCAAAAAAATATCATCAGTTATCCAACAAAAATTAAGTACCAAATCGCCACATCAAAGCAAATTTACTTTACAAATTATGAAAAAAAATTACCCTCACTTTGTAATTTGCCAGATTGTCGTGAAGATATCACGGCAATCTGGCAAAAATAGTTTAATGAGTGTGCATTGTCATCAAAATTGGAGTTCCATCGGGAAATCGTGAATTTCTCCGAAAGTGTCAGAACGACGAGGGTGTGACAGATAGCACGGGCAGGGCCGGACTTGGCGATTTATTATTTCGTCATTTGACTTGCGAATTTATCCTATATCCATAAATCATGTTTGTATCATGATGGATTTTCCAAACATCATTGTACCAAACACTAACCATTATGAGGGAAGTTTGATTTTGAAATTCAGAGGAATTTCATGATGAAAGTCTTGAAATAAGGAAATAAAATAATATGGCTACTCTGAATGTTGTCCGCGTAGCAAGATATTTAATTATGATTTCTTTCCTCGAAAATAAAGGTAATCTTTACAGATCAACAAACACAAATATATATAACTGAAATGCAACGTAGGTAGCAGTAACAGAATGAATAAAAATCAATCACTGTAATTTAATGTGTGTCATTAAAAACGGCTGCTAAAACGAGTTGCTGGCGGGCGTCGGTCGCGTTCTGAAGGCTGCTAAAGGGAATACCATTATAATCAATACCTGAGCGTTTGAAAGCTATTCACAAAGCCTATGTTCAAACCGAACTATGTACGTATATCGACAATTTGTTGAGACTATAAATCACAAGCGCTTAGAAATACCCATAAAATGGATAGCTGCCGAAAAGATGCGGCCAAGGGAACTCATTATTGGTTCGTAGCACGCCTGAGGAGCTTTTCGTTATCCTCGTATATTCCTTTTTGCGAGATTTTACAAAAAAGGGAGTGTTAAATAATTCAGGTTTGCGTATGTAAATGGTGTTTATTCACTCTTCAACAAATAAACCAAGATTATGCATCTTTATGCTAATCTTCTATACATATAATAAAACAGTAAAAATATTTTGTTACAGACAAAATATTTTTACTGCTTTATTATGTATTTAGTATTTTTGACTGAAATGGATAGAGGGACACTTAGAATGAATAATAGAAAGCAAAAATATTTTTTATGAATTTGTTGTCTGTCTGTATGTATGATCACGATTATCTCCGAAAGTATCGGACCGATTTACTTAAAACTTTCACCAATTGCTTTGTTTTAACTCAGAAAAACATTAAAAGTTTGTTTCATCAAAATCGATTCACTAAAAAAAAGTTATCGACATTTGAATGAACTCAAGGCATGACTTTGCCTGCAAATAATTTACGTAATTTAAAATTCAAAGTCATTTATCATTGTACAACAGCATAATACCTATGACATACATATAAATATAAGTGAAAATCAGTTTAATAATATTCCAGTTTTGCCGCACATTACATGCGTAATTCTCACGTAAAAAGATTTTTGGTTTGTTAGTCTACTAATAGTACCTTCTGGTTCCCGGCACCAAAACAAAAAAAAATAATAGGACCATTCCACCTCTTTCCCGTGGATGTCGTAAAAGGCGACTAAGGGTAGGCATACAAACTTGGGATACTTTTTTAGGCGATGGGCGAGCAACCTATAACCTGTAGCCAAATAGCTGAACGTGGCCATTTAGTTGCAAAATCCATTTCTGGCAAAATCAAAGATAGAGACAGTATTAAACAAATATCATCCGGTAACAAAAGTATTTCTAAAACTCAGGACATAGTAAATGCTTTTGATAATTTCTTTGCAAAAATCCCTGTGGAGCTAACTTCTGACGTTGACTCTTGTCCATTGCGCGCTGAAACCCTACTTAATAATAACACAACTCCCATCAAATCTGTCTTTAAATTTAAATATGTTAACTCTGATAATATATTAAAGGCGTTCAAACAACTTAATTTGAAAAAGTCTGAAGACCATTGGGGTATGTCTGTTAGTATCATAAGTCAAATCATAGATATTATTGCATCTGATCTAGCTTTTATATTTAATGAATGTATTGATGAGGGTATTTTTCCAAATTTAATGAAATGTAGCAAATTAATACCTCTATTAAAAAAAGGGGAGAAAACAGTCCTTGGCAATTATAGACCTATTTCTATATTGCCAGTTTTGAGCAAGGTGTTTGAGAAGATGATGCTTAATCAAATGCAACAATATTTTAAAATCAATAACATTTTCCATTCCCAACAATATGGGTTCACTGCCGGGAAGTCCACCACTGATGCGGGAGTAGCACTTGTTACTCAAATCTATTACGCGTGGGAGAGTTCACAGGATTCAGTTGGAGTCTTTTGCGATCTCTCTAAAGCATTTGATTGCGTAGATCATCAGACACTTTTGCGTAAACTTCGTCAATATGGGTTTGACCACAAATCAACTAAACTAATGGCATCCTATTTGACTGATAGGCTTCAAACTGTAGATATTAATGGAGTAAAGTCAAGCGGATCAAGCGTCTCAATGGGTGTTCCTCAGGGCTCAATTTTAGGACCATTCCTCTTCTTGGTATATGTCAATGACCTGCCTTTTATGGTGGAAAAACAGGCGGGTATAGTGCTGTTTGCCGATGACACTTCTTTAATATTTAAATTAGATCGCCATAGCGAAAATGTAAGTTCGGTTAATAATATACTGTCGGCCATATCTATCTGGTTCTCAACCAACAATCTTCTTTTAAATGCTAATAAGACCCAATGCATTAAATTTACCCTTCCAAACGTAAGGCAGGCCAATACTGACATAATACTGGAAGGCCAGAAATTAGAATTTGTTGAAAATACAAAGTTTTTAGGAATTATAATTGATGCAAAGCTACAGTGGGGTGCTCATATTTCTAAACTATCCAATAGACTTAGCTCTGCCGCTTATGCTGTTAGGAGGATCCGACAATTGACAGATGTAGCTACAGCTAGGCTTGTTTATTTCAGCTATTTTCATAGCTTGTTATCTTATGGTTTACTTTTATGGGGTAGCGCGGCTGATATACAAACTATTTTTAAAATTCAGAAAAGGGCCGTTCGCGCAATTTACGGCTTAGGACCAAGAGACTCGTTAAGACAACTCTTTAAGAAAATAAACATACCTACAGTAGCGTCCCAGTACATTTTTGATCTTATAATGTATGTTAGGAAAAATACCTCTTTTTTTCAAAAAGTTAGTGCCACAACTGATAGAAATTTACGTAATAAACATAAATTAGTCATGCCGTTTCATAGGCTTAGCAAAGTCAGTAAATCATTTATGGGGAACTGTATACGATTTTATAATAGGTTGCCGGAGTCTGTTCTTGATATGCCCTACCGAAAATTCAAAGAGTATGTAAAGAAAGTACTTTGTAAGAAGGCTTATTATAGGACTGATGATTACCTTAATGATAAAAACATCTGGCTCGAGCTTGGCACAGGAACCTCGTAATTAATTGTAGTTTAATTTGAACTTAAATCAAAATTTCAGTACACTCTGTACATAAATCTTTTTAAAATTGGCAATCCATAAAATATATATATATATATATATTTTTCTTTTTTCAATATTAAATCTCATAAATATATAAATCTCCCGTGAACAATGTATTCTCCCGTCCACATTATATTCTAAGTATAATTTAATATTGTGAAGTTGACGTTGTTAAAGAAAATGCTGCAGTGCAGTTTGTTACCGCTTCTTCTGCACTGACGCCTTGGAAGCGGCAGTAAACTTAGTTTTTAAGTAATATATTTGACGTCAACCAAGTTGTTAAACCATACGACAATTATTAAGCGATATAATAATATCCTATAATAATGAATAAAAAATTTTGAATTTTGAATTTTGAATTTTTGAATTTTGAGTCTTTTCAAGCCTGTCTACCTCGCAACAGATAAAGACGTGACCATATGTATGTATGTAGTCTACTTCTATTTCGACACCACCGCAACGGCCCCGATGGTCCAGTGGTTGGCACGTCAGTCTGTGAAGTTGGCAGTCCAAGTTCGAGCCCTAACAAAAACAAGATATTTTTTTCTGAAAACTGAAAATCAAAATACTACATATAATAAAACTAAATAAAAGTAAAAATATTTTGTCTGTACATTTGTAATTTGACTGAAACGGATAGAGAATTATTTTTTTTACATTTTTTGTCTGTCTGTCTGTATCTGACTGTATAATCAAGATTCAACTCGAAATTTACGCGGACGAAGTCGCGGGCAACAGCTAGTGTCTTTTTAAGCCCTTGATGCTGATATGAAATTAATTAAGAAAAACCATAAAACGAACAAGGCAAACTTAAAAGTACAAATGTTCACCAAAAGTAATTGTGAACAAAGTCTTACATTAATTTAACGCTCGTATTATTAATTTCCCTCGACTTGAATACTCGACTCGACTGACTTCATTTATTCAAATATCAGAATACTTAATATATAATATATTCAACCAGAAACATTTGTTCTCCCATGTCTCTATATTATACAGACTGACTGCATTTGTAACCAAAGTAATATATAAATTGCTAAACTTCCCTCGGGCGTTCGCCCTCCTTAGCAACACAAGTTGTAAGTGCTTCTATCCCTCAGGCGCCACCTCTGCAGCTATCAAACTACATTATCATTCATGGCCACGGCTCCAAACTAAATACAATTTCATGTAATATCGAAGTTTGGGTGCTAATGAGTGACCCGCGCGTGCCGGGTGCCGGCCGATCCTCTCGATTGCGGTATTTTCGGAACTCATCCCGGAATTCCCAACTTGTGGGCTCGTGCGGGGATGCTGGCCCATTACTGCGTGATGGACACCCGTCGCGGCCCTCGATGTATACGGCGGGGTCAGCGGGAAGTGGCAGTTTATCTACATACCTACCCACATCATTTAAGTTGCTGTGTTGGTAAATCATTGGCTTTTAAGCTTGGCAATAAATTATTGTATTTTGTATTACTTCAGTTCTTTACTTTCTTTGATATCTTGCAACAATTGTTAGATTTGCAGTATAAGAGAAATTTAAAAAAAATAAGTTTTACACGTAAGGTCATCATTCCACTAGTAACGATCAATGTTTTTCCATTCACGCTCGTCTTATACATCTAACTTGTTAATCTCTTTGCAACAATTAATCTCGTTCATCTCATCTCGAACGACCAAACCATCTAAGAATTCCTTTATCTATCCAGCACTGTAGTCTACTTCGCTAGGCGTTCAAAACTTCCTTATCTGGCCTAAAGTTCACATCAAGCACGCATCTTTTGCCGCCACCATAAAAAGTAATGACGGCAAAACCGTTAAGAAAATCGCTTTCCTAACACTGCTGATAAGCAAGAGCATCTCAAAAATAGTCGAGGCCAGCAGTGTTACGTGTTTGCTCTGTGGGAACAATCCATCAAAGGCCAGTGAACTGTACCTAATATTTTTATAAAAATCCCAACGAGACTCACTGACTCTTAAACACGCAATTCAATTTGTCCGACGAAAAGCTTTGAAAGCTCGATTTCTCTTTGCAGTACCTACATTAAGCCATCAAAATATGATCGTATTTTTAAATTGGGAGCGACTCCGATCCGAGTCAGGGAAAAGCTTCGTTTTTTCCCGATCGAGTCGGATTAATTTTGTCCGAGAAGCGAGTATTGGTTTAACTTTGACCTTTCAATTTATTTCTGTTTCCCCAAGAAAAACGGAAACTAGGGTTTTATTTTTCCATATTTCTTTCATTACCTTGTTCTTGTAAATAAACTAATTAGTTAATAAAGACGTGTAGAAAAAACAATAAATTCGGGACGTGAATTCTATACATGATAGCCATAATAGCAAAAGATTTGAACATACGGAGCCTGTACTGAGAATCAGTTCATAAAACCCCTTGAAATTAAATATAGGAATATTTTTAAGATCTACTTATATTTGTTCAGAATTTATGTGACATAGTAGGTATATATGTGATGATTATTGCGTTTCTGATACTCGTGTAAAACCTGACTTAGCCTATAAAACCGTGCTGCCAAAGGGACCCGATCTCCACTCCAGGGAGGTGAGGACCCATGCGGGACTAACGCCATGGGGATGGTGGAATGTGACTACTTGAATCACGGCGCAAGACCTTGGTGTGTATTGTCAAAAAAAACTTAGCTAAGTTTCGTTTTGTTTAGGGTGACCGCGCTCTGCCTGTCCTACCGCTCCACGGCGGCCGGCAGTGCATGATCTGACAAGCTTTCTTATAAAAATCCTAGTAGCTACGTGTAACATCAAAGAAGTCCAGTTTTATGTTTTCTGATATTTATCGTTATTCATAACACGGCCATTACTCATCGCTGGCGGAAGTCTGTCGGCGTGCTGTAAACAACGTCACTTTATTTAGCGAAATACTGACTGACCAAGTGAACGACAACCCAAATAAGCTCCCTCAGAGCCCGCCGCCGGCCGCCGGACCGGAAGCCGGAGATCGGATCTCAGCCGGAACTGGTTTAAAACCATATGACCGTTATTGTATACTCGAATATTTATTATATACGGGTAATAAAAGCTCATGCTACGATCCAGACATAAAGTTGAGCATTGTGTGTGTATAAATTTTGTTCTATTACAATTCCAATGTGTTAATCATATGGTGTCGTAGAATAAGATATAAAACATACATACCTCGTAGTCGGATACGCCGACCGCAAGCTTTCAACTAGAGTGAACGAATACACTGGGGACTGGGGAGCCACATTCTTGGAAAGCCTTCGTGGAGCACGAGAGGTGTACCTACCTATATTAGTGATTATAACTATGCTAGGTCGAGTCGGGTCACCGATTCGGCGGTGTCATCGATCACTCGGTGGCGCGCTGCAGACGGTGGCTATCGGTTGTGTGGGGTAGTAGCACGGGCACAGCGGCGCGGGCGCGCGCACGTGGGCTCGGGGGGCGGCCGGCGGGCATGCGGGCGAGTCGTCGGCAGCCGCGCGCGCCGCGCACTGCCGCCGAGCGCGACTATCTGCCGCCCGAAACGTTTTGCCACCTATAGGGCTACCTATTTGAACTTGTGAAAAAAGTAATATTTGAAGCTGTTAAAGGTAGGCGATAAATCTATGTGATACATAATCTTCCAGAGACTCGGCCTATATATATACTATGCTAAAATTAAATTCCTAAACATAACTTATTATACTTTACTAAAGTGCTCCACCTGCACGGACAAAGCAGCACGGCACGTCTTTATTGCGAAGATCCGGACCATTCATTTAATTGAGAGTGCCTTTAATATTATATTTTCAGTGGGAACAAAATTTTGTTCTAAGATTTATAGTCGTTAATTGTATTGCATGTTATCACATTTAAAAAAGAAATGTTTACTCTGATATCGTTTTGTCAGTTTCACCATAGATTTTCTTTGCAGTCGCAGCCCTAACAGGCGCGGGGTGCTGCCGCCCTGCCCGCCGCCCGCCGCCCGCCGCCGCCCGCCTGCACAAACTATCACAGCGCCAGATGTATAACTCCAACGTATCGACGCCGTGGCTCATATTAACCAATTTACTATTGTTATGAGCGCGTCTGTAATCTGTTACACCACTTTATTCTGCTCCCCGGACGCTAATCCCTTCATTCATGTGTTGTTCCGGCAAATGAGGGCTGTTAATTAACCCTAATTGTTTCGCTTTAGAATTCCCGTCGCACACACATGCGGTATTATTCCATTATAACTTTTAGCTGAGATACGAGGGTACTGGAGATTGAATAATTAAAAAGACCGCCAAAGTAATATGTGGGATGTTTAACTGCTTCTTCCTTTATTAGATTTTAAAGTGATGGCGCTCTTACCAGTTGTTGTACTCGAGTTTTGCTTTTACAATTTTGTATGAACCTATGGGCTTCTCTGCTACTTCCGTTCATCGAATTTTTTTTTTTTTATTAATAATAAACACCTAACATCTGTTATTTATACTTCAAAGACATTATTTTCTGACTTCAATTCTGACTAAAAAGATTAGCACAGCAGAGTTTTTTAAAAGTAATTTCCCCGGATAGTAGGTACGGGATAGGCGATACTTTATTTCTGCCATTTTAGATTGAACCTCGGAGTTGATTTATTTGCGCTTCTTATTTAACTTATTGTGGTAATAAAGCCGAATGTTTTAATGGTCTGGGTCGCGGCGGTCGGTCCCGCGGGAGCTCGTTAGCTGGGATGACAAATGTCGGCGATCAGCCGCCGCGCGCAGATTACAAGCCTACTTTACATTCCACGGTACATGCCGTGGTTACAGCAGCCTCGAGTACGTAGGACTAAGCCTCGCCGACCTTTTCGGAAAAAATACTTCATATAATCACATGGTTGAATCGTCGCGCAGAAAGACAAACGCGTCTAAAATCATAATAAATTATAATAATGAATTTCAAAATAAATATTTAGATTTCTTTGTTGCTTCGACGCTTGTGAAAAGATGAAAGAACACACTGAGTTCCGTGCCAATAGATATTATATCCAATTACTGTGCTTCGACAGACGGCTTTATGGAGCGAGTGCGAGCGATAATGGCGCTGTATATTAGAAGCTTCCGACCACCGCCGGAGAGCGCACTCCAGCAACTAGGCGACAACGCCTAGAGCTCATTTAGCATTTGTCCTAACAGCGCGCCACGACCTTTATAGCTTGGTCTTGCTGATAGTTATATGTACCACGAGAGTAAGCGTAGATTTTTAAATAGACAAGGTGTAGACAATCTCTGTCCCTACATGCAGGGTTTCCCTCGAATAAAAATATACTTCAAGATGTTTAATTTTAATAAACATTTAATTAATTTTGCGCTTTTATAATATTTTCTCCTTAGGACTCCTTAGGGCTCCTTAGTAGGGCCACTCCATTTTCATTACAGATTTTCAAACACTCCAATGAGTTTCAATGTGTAATTAACACCTTCAATAGACTTTGGGAGTTTCATAAACTTTATACTTTGCTGGCTATCTATTAGGTTTTGCCTGCGACTTCGTGCGATTTTATGAACATGTGACTGGTTATCGTAAGTAAGAGGTGTGAAATGGATGATTATGTATCGAGACTTCAACGCTGTTCTCCGCAGGCGATATATTGGAGCTGTAGCGAGGGAGTTAGGGACTTATTCATAGTTTATGAAGCGACCGTCCCGACTTCCCAGGCGAAGTCCCAGAGGAGCAAACACATTTTGTCAACATTTTCTGTAACTATAACGCATACCTTTCTACTTAATTTTTTCTTTGCACAAGTTGTCACATATTTCACAGTTACAGATTTCATGAAAAGCGATTACACTAAGTTTAGAGATTATATAATTTTACGGATGTCATTCCTGTTAGAAAAATACACACTAACAATTAATAATTATTTTAATAACTTTTTTTTTCAACTCTCGAAGATTTAGGCTTGAAGTATGTGTACAGGCGGAGCGGGGACAACTAAACCTTTAGCGGTGGTTTATATGGATTGAGTCAGCGTTTATATATGGCCTCGACTGTAAAAATGAACCAATTCAAAAATAAAAACTAAAATCTTTCAGCCTAAGCCAAATTAAATTTTTACGTAGACTCCAGTTTTAATTAACTTGGGAGCGTCCGCAGCTCCGTCCGCGTAATACAAAAAATTCCAATTATCTCCCGTTCCCGCAGTAATTTTCAAAAATGCTCTCTTAGTTTAACGGAGTGCCGTGTGGTTCCCGGCACCAATACAAAAAAGAATAGGATCACTCCATCTCTTTCCAAATGTCGTAAAAGGCGACTAAAAGGGATGGGCTTAAAAACTTGGGATTCCTTTTTTAGGCGATGGGCTAGAAACATGTCATTATTTGAATCTCAATTCTATCATTAAGCCAAATAGCTGAACGAGGCCGATCAATCTTTTCAAGACTGTTGGTTCTGTCTACCCCACAAGGGATATAGACGTGACCATACGTATGTATGCTCTCTTAGTTGACGCCTCGTAGTTACAAACTTAGGTACAACCTTCCTGCCAATTCATCTTTATGGGCCCAGTAGTTTTTGAGTTTACGTGACAAGTGAGCGACTGAATTTCGCTTTTATATAAAAATTCACCTGTTAACCCGCAGCTTTCGCACGGAGATACGAACACGACCAATAGACCCGCACTGAATAATCACTATAAGGTTATCATGCAAGTGTGACAATGTCTGCCTGGCCTACGGCGTAGAGCTGTCGTAGCGCAGCAGCTACGGCGTAGACGCTCAACGTAATGGCGTAGCACTGCCATAGCTTACGACCTGTGAAATAAATTCAGCTTCATACGACATCTATTACATATTTAATTTTACTTTTATTCCTAATTTAAAATTAACTAAATTATTGTTATACAGTTTGTTCGCTGCAAGAGCTTCTATTTTTGACTCGACTCACGCTGCCATACCCGTGAGCTAGTTTTCCGTACACAGCTAATCATACGGTCCTCATGGTGGTATGGATTGTAATCCGGTAGTTCCTTGCGGCGGGTGAACGGCCGGCGCCGCACGCGAGCGCGATGTAGGTCAGCGGAGCACCCCGCAGCCCCCCCGCCGCGGCGCCCGCCACCGATCACCCATTGATAACGAAACGACTATCGCTATTATTTCATTTTACATACATACATATAATCACGTTTATATCCCTTGCCGGGTAGACAGCGCCATTATTTATTTATAACGTTATTGCACAAAAACAAAAATGTACAAAAGGCGGACTTAATGCCGTTTGGCATTCTCTACCAGTTAACCAGCTGACCAAACAGAAAATACTTTAAGTTGGTGGTGCGATAAAGTGCATATGCATACTGAAAAAAAAAAAAATTACAAAAAAATGCATAAATACCTACAAGATACATAATATACATTATAAATACATATACATACATAAAAATATTAAATTAGGATGACCCATTATTGATCTGCCGAAGAAAGAATCCATTCACAGCATGTTTGAACGTTGATCGACTAGGAGCTCTCCTAATCATTTCAAGAAGAGCATTCCACAGCCTTACAGCCTGAACCTGGAAAGATTTGTCCAAAAAAGTAGATCGGAACGGAGGAGTACGCAGAGTCAGGTTGTCTGAAAAACGAAGAGAACGGGAATAGGCGGAACTCAGAAGCGGGAATTTAGATTTTAGGTAAAGAGGAGAGTGAGCATCATTGAGTAGAGAGTACAACAAACAAAGAATTCTGGCTTTACTACGACGTTCAGGAATAGGAAGCCATGATAACCGCGAACGAAAAGAATAAATATGATCGTATTTATGAATATTAAAAATAAAGCGAATGCAATTGTTGGCTTATCTGTCGAGTTTAAGGAGAAGGACTTAAGTAAGATCGCAGTAACACACGTCGGCATAATCTATAGTAGGAATGACTAAGGATTGGACGAGGGAGATTTTGGTTCTCAGAGGAAGGAAGTTCTTTAGTCTATAAACAGAACGAAGCGTACCAGTTACATTACGGCAGACCTCAGTGACGTGAGGAACCCAGCTAAAAGTTAATTCGATTTGTAGACCAAGGTCTTTAACGCTGGGGCAATAAGGGATCTTAGCATGATTAAACATTACTTAATATAGATAAACATTCAAGACCTAGGCCAATCAGAAAACATGCCCTGGCTATGCTGTAGTGTAGTTTGTTCCTCCGCTTTTTCTATAAATGCGTTTTGGAAGCGGTAATATCTATTACCGCTATAATCAATAAGTGATACCATGTATCCAATTTTTTTCTAAATATATTCTATTGTATTCTATAAATACCTAATTTAATCTATAATAATATAATCTATAAATACCTATAACTCCAGTAACCTTGAACGATACCCTAAAAATGAAAAAGTTTTGTTACGTTGACTTTTTTCAGTTTTTAAATAAGGCAAAGGTTTTGTATTTTTTTTTTGTAGCTATTGTGTTCGACGCATAAATACTTTTTACTTTCACTTTCTTGAAATTTCGTGTAGTTTCCGGCATATTATACTCGTAAAAGGACCACTGCATCCCTTTCTAATGGATGTCGGAAAGGAGCGTCGGTGGTCGAATCGGCAAGGTGCCCGCTTAAAATGCGTGATGCGCAGAAAGGCACAGGTTCAAATACCACCACGGCCAATGACTATTTTCGAAGTTATGTACATTAGTTAGGATACTAACCGATGATGTTACGGCGAGGGAAAACACCTTCAGGAAACCTGCACATGCAGGCAACAGGATGTAACACCATGGACCAATACGGGTTATGTGTACCTGCGAAAGTCAGATTGGAGTCATTACGTGTAAAAACCTGACTCCTAATCTGGGATCTATGGTCAAAATACCCCGGACTCAATTTAATGTACCTAACTTCATACTTCAGCATGCAACCATAATTCAATGTGGGTTAGGTTAGATAAAAACCAGATGGAAGAATGGTTCTAAAATTGGTGATAAACTCTTAATATTCCACCATTTTAGTACATCTTATCTCTATTTATATTATAAGTGTGTGTTTGTTTGTTCATTTTTCACATCATATAACTGAACCTATCTCCATGAAGGTTTTTTCACGCAGGCGGAGTTGCGGGCGCAATCTATTCTAATTGTAATATAAAGACGTTTCATAATAAAGTATAGAAAAGACTAGCGACTCGCCCCGGCTTTGCATGGGTAGCATTTATAAACTTCATACAAACTTTCTTGCCCTAAGTATTTTTATATTATGGAATGCTAACGGTACAGTTGACAGTCATTGTCAGAGTTCGTGTAAAAATGTCACATCGGCCAGAACGGCCGGCACGAAATATTTTATAAAAAATACAGTTCTTTTATGTCCTCAGTTTAATATGACATTATCAAAGCCAGCCGCGAGTTGTGCGCGCGACCAGGCACTGTGATGGCAGCCGGCAAGTCCAAGTCAGCGAAAAGGAAGCCTACGAAACCGATCAGCAAGATCAAGAACGGAGACGTGGGCGCCCGGCTGGTGGTGGCGCTGCTGCGGCTGTTCATCGTGACCGCGTGCATCCTGTTCGTGCACGGCATCCTGTACTGGGGCCGCCAGTCGCTGCGGGCGCGCGCGCGGCACTAGCCATGGCGAAAGAAGTCCTGTTCCCGGACCCGCACATCGTGCAGGAGTTCATGCTGAACGCCACCATTTTCTGCATCTTCAACATGCTGGTGCTAGTTTTCTTTCAGCTATTTGAAATGTTGCGGCCGAAGAAGGCCCCGGCGGCACCCGTGCCGGCCCCTCATCCGGCGCCGGCGCAGGCGAACGACAAGCCGGACACGTCCGGGTTGTGTCCCGACTGCGCAACTAAAGTGCAACAAAAGACAGCCAGGCAGTTTAAAATACCATGTGTTATATTTTAAATCGCACAACTAAATATCCTATCTTGTTCAATAAAAAAAATTCATGAAATAGTTACTTAAGTCGTAAGTAATTCGCTTATCATTTTCATATGTTTGCTTCGAGGTAGAAGAAAGGTAAGAACTCTCCTGGAAAACCAAAAGGAACCAATACACCAAGCACGGTCGCCCCTTTTATGTGACTCCTTCAGTGACTGCCTACATTGTCAAGATAACAATATTCAGCTTAAGACACCACCGAAAGTGGACAGAAGTCATCTACCTCCTGGCGTTAATCATTGTTACGTTTCCTAGCCATGAGCCACGTAGCAAGAGTAGCCAATGCTACGGGCCCCGCGACTCGGGGGGGGCCCTCGGTGTAATACCTGTCTAACCGTAAAAAAATATCAATTTATAATACATGTACCTTAAAAAATACACGTATCTACCACGAGAAACGTTGGTATCAAATTCTACAGCAATAATTTAAAACTTTACCACGTTTCTACAATTGAGCGCTGGCTACACCAGAAGTTGTGTTGTACTGCTTGCACTGCGCTACACGCGAAGCTGGTAGCACTGCAAAACTAACAGGGGAATCCCCTGATATTGTCATCGAACGAGCTAGTCGTAACAACCCGATCAAATAAAATATGATTCTATCGACTATTAAACAATAAGAAAATGCTGTACATTTATGTTTGGCACAACATAGAAATACTTTTAAGAGGACTTTAGATGTGAGCCATTCTTGAAAAAACGCCTCACGTATGGTCAGTGCTTACGAAGATGATTTGGAGAATAGCCTAGGCGACGAATTAATGCAGTTCGCTGAACTGCTGAAAACAGATGTGGCTACTGTTATTGATAGCAAGAAAATAGAGTCTCTGGAATTGCAATTTTATAAACTTTTATTAAATAATTCCTTAGAATCGTGTTTCCCAAACGTAGAAATTGCCTTGCGCATTTACTTGTCTCTCAAGATCACTAACTGCAGTGGCAAGCGTTCTTTTTCAACGTTAAAACGTATTAAAAACGAGTTAAGAAAGACGATGGGCCAAGAACGTCTTAATCACCTTACTTTGATGAATAGGTATAGAGTATAATTTGCTTAAAGAAGTCGATAGTGAAAGTGTTATCTCTAATTTTGCCCATATGAAATGCAGAAAAGTTTATTTGTAATAGTTTTGTTTTATTTAATACCCTTCAAATTGAGAAACAATAGCAAACCAAGGGCCTCTTGACTGAATTTGCTACAGGCCCCGCGCTGGCTTAATCCGGCACTGGCCTGGGTTCTACTTATGGCCCCAATCTGGGAGTGTAGGCAGTTAATCCGAACACTCGGAGTTATTCAGCTTCATATGTAAGTATAGCGCCATATGTCATCCACTGGAAAGAAATATAATGTTCCTATGATAAAGTACCAAGAACCATACGGCACTAAAAAGACTGCAGAAAGTAAAACTGTCTCCGTCAGGTACCTATGCCATGGAGGGGCCCGTTGAAATAAATGTCAATGTCAACTTTTGTTTTTTCCAAGATTTTACGTTTTAACCGCGCTGCCAGCTAAGGTATTTTCCCCGAATTTAGGGGCTACAAATTTACAAATAAATAATTAAAGGGGCTAAATATATTCGTGGCTAATATCAAATATGGTTTTGTTTGATAATAACTTTAAACAAGCTTTTTTAATAAACTCAACTAAAAATATGCCCAGCAGTTATTTAATACTAAGTTGTAAGGAGTATTGAGATTCAAATAGTGACAGATCAGATTGCTAGGCCATCGCCTATAAGAAAAATTTCAAGTTTATAAGCCTATCCCTTAGTCACCTTTTACGACATACATATAAAAGAGATGGAGTTATCTTATTCTTTTTTATATTGGTGCGGGAACCACACAGCACGTTCAGTGCCGGATTAAGCCAGCACGGGGCCTGTAGCAAATTCTGTAAAGAGGCCCTTGGTTTTCTATAGTTTCTCAATTTGAAGGATATTCAATAAAAAAAAAACTATTACAAATAAACTTTTCTGCATTTCATATGGGCAAATTTAGAGATAACACTTTCACTATCGACTTCTTTAAGCAAATTCTTCGTCGTTACCTTTTCCCACTTTCTAAGCAAATTATACTCTATATTTATCAAAGTAAGATGATTAAGACGTTCTTGGCCCATCGTGTTTCTTAACTCGTTTTTAATAAGTTTTAACGTTGAAAAAGAACGCTCGCCACTGCAGTTAGTGATCATGAGAGACAAGTAAACGCGCAAGGCAATTTCTACGTTTGGGAAACACGATTCTAAGGAATTATTTATAAAAGTTTATAAAATTTCAGTTCCAGAGACTCTGGTTTCTTGCTTTCAATAACAGTAGCCACATCTGTTTTCAGCAGTTCAGCGAACTGCACTAATTCGTCGCCTAGGCTTTTCTGCAAATCATCTTCGTAAGCACTGAACATACGTGAGGCGTTTTTCAAGAATGGCTCACATCTAAAGTCCTTTTAAAAGTTTTTTTTATGTTGTGCCAAACATAAATGTACAGCATTTTCTTATTGTTTAGTAGTCAATAGAATCATATTTTATTTGATCGGGTTGTTACGACTAGCTCGTTCGATGACAATATCAGGGGATTCCCCTGTTAGTTTTGCAGTGCCGCCAACTTCGCGTGTAGCGCAGTGCAAGCAGTACAACACAACTTTTGGTGTAGCCAGCGCTCAATTGTAGAAACGTGGTAAAGTTTTAAATTATTGTTGTAGATTTTGATACCAACTTTTCTCGTGGTAGATACGTGTATTTTTTTAAGGTACGTGTATTATAAATTGATATTTTTTTACGGTCGGACAGGTATTACACCGCGGGCCCCCCCGAATCGGGGGCCCGTAGCATTTGCTGCTCTTGCCACGTGGCTAATCCGGTACTGAGCACGTTCCAGACTGCTGACTCTGTCTACCCTGCCAAGGATATAGACGTGATTTTATGAATGAATGAATGTAAAGAGTATCATTAACTTAAAACCAGAGGCAACAGCTTTCTTGTCCCGATCTTTCACATACATTTTAATTCTAATGTAATCAAGTCTTTAAAAGTAGGTAATAAACTTTTCTTCGTTCTTTTATTGCATAATTAGAAAAACTTTTTTTTCGGACTTTCCTCAGAGTATGTTGGCAACATTCTACATTGAAAAGATAATAACATAGGATAGGTACTAAATTGTTGTGTCCATATTATTATTTTATAAGTTTTGTTTTGCACCACAAGAAAGTATTCGTTTCCATTTTATCGTTTTTTTGAACTTTGAGTATCATGACAGACATGAAAACCGCAGCAACAGTGCTGCAAGAAATGATGGTCAAGCTACACACCATGCCGCATTACGAATGCATATCTCAAGTAAGTTGGGACATTCCTACCTTCTTTATTTGGCTTAGCGATTCGTTAGATAAAAATATTATAAATTAAACTCCAAGTTGAGAATCTACAAATAAGATATACTTTGCTAATAAACCAAAACCTACAACTAAGTCGAAATTATCTGTTCTTCGTGCCATTTCTCTGAAATTTGATAACATACCGGTATATCGGTAAGTAATCTGCGTCATCGATTTTACGGGTTCATTATTCTATATGTAATAATTATTCTATATGTAATAATATATTAGGAGTACCCATAAACTTTGAATATGCACGAAATGAGTAATGAGTGGAGGAAGCAGGATAGGTCTGCTAAGAAAATATCAAGCAGAATGCCATAGTCTCTGCCTACTCTAATGGGAAACAGGCATGATGATATGTATGCAAAATTACAGAGAAATACATCACCTGGAATCTCATTGTTTCCAAGATTAAATATTCCTAGTCTTATTTGTGACATTGTATGCATAGTCTGGACCACAACATCAAGCAATGTTCGAGTACCGTTGCAAAGCGCAGGGAATCGAGGTGACGGCAACGGGTCGCTGCAAGAAAGATGCCAAGCAGGAGGTGGCCAAGCTCATGCTGCGGGAGCTCGCTGCTGCCGGCTACAACGTTCCGATGCCATATCGTTTGGATAACTACCAAGCAGCACAGGTAAAACTTAAACAAGTTCTTATATCTCATACCAAAAAGTAATTTTCCACCATAAGTACAAATGCAATGATAAGAAGAATGTTGAGGGGGTACAAAAATTGTTATAGGTTTAATGTTTTGTTATGTTGCAGTGCATGAAATAAACATATTTTCTTAATTTTTTTCTTTCTAACTAAATAATCCACATATTAAAAGTTACAAGCACAATAGTCAACTATTTTGATTATTTATATTTAATTAAATGTGGAAAAATATCTTGAAACTATTTTATCTGTTGGTAATCACAACCTTTTAAAAAGTCAAACATAATGGCTAAGGAAATTTACCAAATCAAATTGAAATTGCATGTAAACTGAGAATTAATTTTGACGTTTTGTTGTTGATCAATACCATTGCAGATTGGAAAAAACATTCCTGGTGCAGGAGACAATGTAGAGCCCGCCTCCATGGGCTCTCGCAGCTACGTGGCGCTCCTGAAAGAGCTCTGTGCTGAGTATCGACTGCCATCTGTTGAATATGACCTGGTAAATGTCAAATAAAATACAAGGTATCACTTATCTATTTTTAAACTCATTAGCCATATTTTATAGCAATGAAATAATTTATGTAGGTTTTAGAGTAATCTAACCTTCACATCCATTGCAATTTTCTGGAATGTCAAATAAATTTGAGTTTATTTGTTACTAATAAAATTAATCAGTAAGAACATATAAGTAAATGAATGACTGATTGACACACAGCCCAAATCGCTGGGTCTAGATTTGAAATTTTCATGAAAGTTTTTTTTATAGTATAGGGATGCACTAAGAGAAGATTTTCAGAATAAAAGTTATATCTTCATAATATTAAATATGTATGGTATTGCTAGATTACTGATTATAGTTAATAAATTTGAGTAGGTATTGAATGTGATATTGATCAGACGAGCGACACGGGCCCGGCGCACCAGCGCCACTTCACGATGGTGGCGCGCGTGGGGCAACACTCGCGCTGCGCCACCTCCACCACCAAGAAGGCGGCCCGCCAGCTCGCCGCTGAGAAACTCTACTCCTATCTGCGCGAGAACCTCTCCATTACCAAGGACTTCGATGAGGTTCTTTACTTTATTTTTTATGAGCAGTAGAATAGGCAAATTTTAGCTTTTTGCACATACATATATATAGTAACGTCTATATACCCCTTACGAGGTAAATGGAGCCAGCAGTCGTAAAAAGAATGACAGGCCAAATTCAGCTGTATGGCTTAGAGATGGAATTGAGATTTAAAAAGTGACAGGTTGCTAGCTCATCGCCTACAAGAAGTATCCCAAGTTTATAAGCCTTTCTCTAAGTCGCCTTGTAAGACATTCACGGGAAGATATGGAGTGGTCCCATTATAAAACCGGGAACCACACGGACGAACATTCGAACCGCACCTACATGATGCGCGGTTTCACGTTTCTGGTTGGTCGCCCACATTGTAGGGCGCCAATGAGGATCAATCCAATAAACGAAAGTCATTTCCTTTTTGCACAATGCTTGAAATAGACACCACAATGTTTTTATAGATAGGTATGAAGGGTGACAGCTGGCCGCCCGTAAATAACGGAAGGTGAAAATTGTTGTGAGGACTTCTCCTGCAGTGAGTTGTTGCGGCTGAAGTGAGTGAGACTCTCAGAGCGCGGTCGCGTTGCAGGAGGACGCGCTGGCGCGCGCGCACGAGCGCGTCATGGAGCGCTACCAGGAGGCGGCCGAGGACGCGGCGCGCCGCCCCGACCTAGGTCAGAGAATCGCTGATTACCACCTGGGCTTGCAAACGCATCTCGGTAACGCATTTCTGTTGTGTGTCTCCTATTGTGCTGTGGATATTTTTGTTAAATTGGGTCACTTTGTTTGTTTTGGTGTAAAAAAAATCTGTATATTTTCTTTTCAACTAAAGTCACAATAATTGGCTATATGCACAGTACATCTTAAATTACTAATGAAAATTAACATTGATATGTGAAATGCATAAAAAGAAGAAATAAATCTATCTACTTCATGGCTTAAATAATGCTTAACGCTCTCGTTCACAAATCATTCATAAGTTCATTCTTTATTAACTTCATTCATTTGTTGATAATGATGCATGTGGTACATTCATTTAACACTCCTCTGTACACTTTAAAAAGTAAATACTAATTATTTGTCTTGGATATTACTCAAAGAAAAGTTATAAAACTGATGCTCTAACGCTGAGGGAATCATCTCGAAAACACCTGCTCCATTCAGGTAACTGGACACAGCTTTTTCTGCTGGGATAAATGTATAACAAAAATTTTTAATAGACCTGAGTCAAACAATTAATAAATATAAGGGCTATTAAAAAAAACACAAGTGTTAATAACCAAGTGTAAAATTTATTGTGGAACTATCGTATTACTCTCACTCTGGGTCTATCAACGTTGTGGTTACCGTCGCCGGATCATGGAAGAGTTTCATTAGTACAGACGTCACCTAGGGGGTAATGTGGCAGGTCCGGAGGCGCTGAGCAGCGGGCGCGCGGCGCTGGCGGCGCGGGCGGGCGCGGAGCCGCAGAGCGCGCTGGCGGCGGCGGCGGCGGCGCTGGGGCTGGCGGTGCAGTACGCGGAGCTGCCGGCGCAGCGCGGGCCGCCCGTGGCCGTGGTGGCGCTGGAGCCCGCCGCGCCCGCCGTGCTGCTGGCCGGCGCCGACCGCGACGCGGCCGCGCGCGCCGCGCTGCGCTACCTGCAGCACGCGCTGTGACCGACCCGACGCTGTTTCGCTCATTCAATTAATCAACCTGTGGTCCCCACGATCAGATGTGATCTTCAAAACGACGCTGTATTGTGAACGAGTGTTTGTAAGGAGATTATAAATTATTGATATGATATAACTTTTTAGAACTTTTTTTGCATAGATTATGTATTCGAAATCATTGCCAAAAATCCAAGAGCGACACCTCAAAAAACTAGTCGTTTAATATCTTTGTTTAAATTATTAATCCTTTCTTAATCAAATATTCCTTGACGCACCAATACATAAACCGCCATGCCCTATATCTATATATAAGAACTCAAGCAGATGTTTTGTCACTTATTTTAATGATTTTCACTTGCTTTTATTTGTTGCCATATTTAAGATTTAAGTAAAACTGTTTACGATGTAAATACTATAATACGTTGGTTAGACATTCAGACGGTATATTGCTTTCCATCCTACCATCATTCATTGGTTATTTTCAGACGTTTCTGTCGTTTTTTGCATTGCTTATTGCCTGTATATGTAATGTTAGCTCTAGTACATAATACAGTAGGTATTTTCATTTTAGCAGGCCGGCTATATTTCATTTCCAAGGTTTTCCAGTGAACACGACGATATCCTCACCTGCATCCCAATGTACATACCTATATGTATACTTGAATTTCAATAAATGCTATTTTTATATTTACGGGTTTCTTTTAATTAATTACCTAGAATCCACTCCAATAACCAAGTTACATTTTATGTTTGGACTCACTTTACTTACTTGGCACTTTGTTTACTTGGCATTATTTTGTTTTGAGATTATGTGCAAACAACTTGAGTACAGACAGGTCCATCTGTCAGACTTACCCGTTATGGCTAAAAATTATAAATGTATTAGTACACGCTTGTGCCTGATCACTCTACAGTTAGACATGGACTCACAAGTAAAACACATTGGTTCGTGGTTTCACCTTCAACTAAAAAACCATCGAGAACCACAGATATGTTTATTTATTAACTATTCTCAATTCTATCATTAAGCCCAACAGCTTAACGTGGCCTCCGTCTCAGTCTATTCCAGACTGTTGACTCTGTCTACCCCGCAACAGATATAAGACGTGATTATATGTACGTACGTATTGACTAATGGTTCCACTGTCATAACCAGCAGGAACTAATTACCCGGAACAAGTAGGTACCCTTAATACGATTTCATCACAGCCGGTCTTATAGTTAAGTTTATTGTTGTAGTTGTTCCTATGTTTGTGTAGCACGACGCAGACAATCGCTACTTTCCAGTAACTTTCAATAATCGGCACCGCCATACCTACTTTTGGGAACCTTAAAAACGTTATTAGCAATATATTACTCTGTGGCGCAGCGGTAGTACGCTTGTCTGTGACACTGGAGGTTGCGGGTTCGAATTCCGGCCAAAGCGTGATGAGAAACATAATTTCTCTTGATTGACCTGGGTCATGGATGGATATGTATACCTATAAGTATTTATCATAAAATATAGAATCGACCGTTGAGTTAGTATCTCATTATACAAATCTCGAACTTCTAGGGATGTTTGTTCTGTATATATTTATTTATATTAAACAATCTAAGGCATTCCCTTAACCAAGAAAGAACTGTTTAATCAAATTTGATGCGATTTTAACTAATGAACAGTTTGTAGGGAAAGGCAGTGGTAAAAATCTACTTATTTTAAAATTTCACAGGTATCTTTAATGAGGGGGTAACAAAGTGGAGCAAAATATAGTCCATTTCTTAGTTAATTATTATATAATGTATTACAAAAACGTCTGCATTTGTCTTATTGACCTAATAACCTTATTTACGCTTACTTATGACTTACGACTTAGCTATTGGAATTTTTCAGTCCGAATCGTCGATATCGATTCTGCGATGAGAATTAGCTATGCTCTGGAGCCAATTGTTAGTTTTTTGAGCGGCGCGACGCGGCGTGCGGCGCTCGGGGACCGGTTCGCGCTCCGGCTCCACCTCCTTGCTAGCGCGCGTGCTGCGGCCGCCGCGCCCGCCGCGCGAGCCGCGCCCGCCGCGACCGCCCCGCGCTCCGCGCCCCCGCCCTCGAGCCACCTCCGCCACCGGCTCGTCGTCGTCGCTCGACAGCACCACCACGCCGCCGCCGCGCTTGCTGATCACTGGGCTGGTGGTGGTGTTGGAGAGGCGCACTATCGGCTTGGCGGGCTTGGACACCGGCCGGCTCCTGTCGATGAGCACGCTGAGCGTGTCATTGTCGGCCGCGTCGAGCTCCTGTTTGCTGACCTTGAGCTGCGCCTCCACGTCCTCGACGGTCTCGGCGCCGGCGGCGTGCAGCGCGGCGACGCAGCGCTGCCGGTGGGCGTCGAACACGCGTCGGAAGATGTCCTCGTCGTGCTTGAGTGTGAAGTCGCGCACGGCGTCGGTGACTGCGCGCACAGATAACACGGTCAGCCGCCGCTCAGGTGGTAGGGTATGGAAGTAATCTTGCAGCAATGACTCTATGTCCACAGCATTGACAGCGGCACTACTCATGGTTTCATCATCATTGATAGGAACATTCTCTTTTCGGTCACGAATCTTCTTTTCCCTCTTCATTTTGAGAACATCATTGGGATTTGCCACTAAGCCATTGAAGTTTTGACCAAATCTTACTCTGTTGAAATCTTGTGCGTCTCTTTCAAAGAACACACTCAGTCTGACTAGAGGCATGGTGGGCTGCTTGGGGTGCCCGCTCAGCAAGCGCTGGGCTTCTTCAATTGCTTCATTGACTTTTCCTTTCAATAATTCTTGAACTTTTTCGTTTTCATTAACTTCCTCTTCTCCTAAATTTTCTTCAGAGAGTACGACTGTTTTGAAGATAAATGGACGAACAGTTTTTAATTGTACTGGAGTCAGTATATAATCATGTTTGTGAATTTGCAGCAAAGCACAATGTTTAGGAAGGGCCTCCCCGGTCGCCAGCGACGTGGCCACGGTGCTTCCTGGCTGCACAACAATAAATCCCTCATGTTCCCTCTTATTTTCTTTGACAGCAAACAATTGGCAATCATGCTCATGTCCCCATACAACCATATCTAAAAAGTTAGGCAAAACATCTTCTCGAATATAGTTACTAGGCCCCCTGTCTGCTCTATTCTGGTGTAATGTTAGTAGATTGAACCAGTCCTCCCCATCATCTGGACGCTCCATCTCCACTTTCTTTTCAGCAAAGAGCCGAGCTAGCCTCTGATCTTTAAGATGACTAAGGCCATACAATGCTAGTTTTGTGCAACCTTTCTGCATGAGCACAGGTGAAATTCGAACCTGTGTATAGTCAGTCCACTTGCCAAAATAATTCACCAGCCCAGTGATTGACAAAATATCCAATGAGCTGATACTGCCTTGCCCCACTGGGTCATCGTGGTTACCGTGGATAGATAAAATAGGATAAGACACATTCAGGTTAGGATCCTCATAGTTAACAACGCGAGAAAAGTTTTCCAGTTGATCAGAGAGTAGTTCTATGGCAATTTGTTTGTCGCCCAGACAGTACTTACGTATTAGCTGCGTACACTTGTACATGCAACTGGGCGAAGGCTTCGCGTGGTCAAACAGGTCGCCGCCAAGCAGGATCATATCCACATCGTATTCTACGGCGAGGGACAAGACTTCTTCGAATGCTATGAAACTATCCTCGCCACGTACGGCATCGTTTTCTAAATGCCCCAGATGAATATCAGATGCAATCATAATTCTCATGGTATCTTCCGACGCCCATGCCCCAGGATCGATACCCACCATTTTCTATTCTTGACTAATAACTCTCACACAAATTATGTATGTATTTGCCGGTTCTTGTTACTGCTGCACTTTTAATCACAAAACCAAAAACATTTATCAAGCCGGTCAAACCAACCAAACCAAAGTAAGCGGACAACAGTGTTGCCAACAAATAATTTATGTTGCTCTCATCACTTGCGAAGCAATAACTGACGCAAAAAAATCTGTGATTGTTCCAAAATTCACACGATTTTTTTCACTATATAACAAATAAATGATTTGCATTTGTGTATGTTTGTAATGAAAAATCTTTAAAACTACTGGACTGATTTTCATGAAATTTGGTACAGATATAGAATAGACCTTCGGGAGTGATATAGCTTACTTTTTCTGGAATTTACCACTGGTGCAAAACTCCGCCATAATTATTGTTTAATTATTATTTTGTTACACTAACGGAATTAGCTACTTTTTTTGTTGTCCCAAAAGGTTAATAATATAGTAATTACATGTACTAGCAATCCGTCCCGTCACCGTTCGGATATAATTGATTGACAATAAACGAAAGTATTCCTTTGCATAGGTACCTAAATAAAAATGAAAAAAAAAATTACGGACTGAAAGAACCTTAACTCTGACTATATAAATAATTTCAATAAAATCACAATGAAAATTATTCAAACAAAACGCAACTTTTTCTAAAAGTCTTACTAATTATTACCCACCTAATCTATATTGTTTTGTTGTAACTAA
Source organism: Amyelois transitella (assembly GCF_032362555.1). Taxonomy (NCBI): domain Eukaryota; kingdom Metazoa; phylum Arthropoda; class Insecta; order Lepidoptera; family Pyralidae; genus Amyelois; species Amyelois transitella. The sequence goes on from NC_083509.1 coordinate 12,708,179, forward strand.
AAGGTTTTAGCAGTGTTGTCGATGGGAGTATTTTTTCCTCAGGGATCACTCTACCTGTTGTTGAAAACCGTATGAAAATTTGTCCATTACTTTTCGAGTTTATTGTGAACAGACAGAGATATGAAGTGATGATGATCTTTTGGTTTTAAATTGAATTCTAAGACGGGAACATTTTGGTAGAAAGATTCGGATGTTTTGGTAACCCTGTTGATATCAGTTTGACTTTGACATTATCTTTGACATTTTGACAGCATTATGACATGACTGAACTGTCTGATTGACACACAACACAACGAAACGAAACGAAACAGAACGAAAGACATACGAATCAAAGGAAATCGCTACCTACTCGCGTAAATATACAGTTTTGTAATGTTTTATCGTGCATTTATTAAATCCTAAGTAGTGTAGCATGATGATATGAGTACTAAACAATATAAATCAAAAGAAATATGTTATTGTTCAAGTGTAGTGACGAATGTTTTGGAGGAGAAAGTGTCATGTGAAACTGGAGAATTGCCTTCAATGATGTGGAAGAGGTCGATTGTGCAAGCGGCGGAGTACGCTCGCGGCGCCACGGCCCTGGCGCTCGCGCTGCTCGTATTCACGGTAAGGACAGTACGGACATGGGGTCTTCTAGATGTATTTTAGTAGCTACCTTCACAATGTTATGATATGTTGATGAGTTGAATCATGTATTCAACTAATCACACATATTTTGCAAAAGTTTTATTAACTCTTATTTCACAGCTTTTATATATCATATAAATATTTGAGACAAGTCACAGAATGAAAATCATATCAGAGGAGGAAAGAATTGAAAACATTTTAATTAAAGGCTGAACTTAAATCACAATTCAGTACAATTTGTACATTAATTTATATAAATTGACATTCCATTTAAAAATATTTTTTATTATTAAAATTTTAATTGAATCAATTTAAGTGTCATCAATGTATTCCCTTGTCCACATTTTTATTCTAAGTTTTGATAATTATGAAGTTGATGTTAAAAAGAATATTGGAAGTGGTAGTAAACTTGGTTTTAAGTAATTTATTTGATGGTTACCAATGTTGTGAAACCAATACAAATTGGAACATTTATCAGTGATATGACAATTATTAAGTGATGTTGAAGTGTTTCATAATAATGCATAAAAGCTTTGAATTTTTATTTTTGAATAAAGGTTGTAGTTATTTTATCAATCTTTAAAATATCTCTCATCTCTCTTATCTGCCACATTTACCTCAACATCATAGTATCATTATTTAAATATATCAACAACTAGACAACTGACTGATGATATTTAGAACAATTCCTATACATTATAAAACAATGCCGTGTGGTTCCCGGCACTATTACAAAAAAGAATAGGACCACTCCATCTCTTTCCCATGGATGTCGTAAAAGGCGACTAAGGGATAGGCTTATAAACTTGGGATTCCTCTTTTAGGTGATGGGCTAGCAACCTGTCACTATTTAAATCTCAATTCTATCACTAAGCCAAACAGCTGAGCGTGGCCTATCAGTCTTTTCAAAACTGGTGGCTCTGTCTACCTCGCTAGGGATATAGACGTGATCATTTGTATGTATGTATAAAACAATGTTTTTCATTAGGCAGGGCAGCTGCCCAGGGTATAGTTCTTTAGGTTCAAATGAATTGAACATTGTGTAGTCATCAAATTTAATAAATTAAATTGGCATTATTTGAGTGGTGACAACAATTTGAAATCCCCAGCCACAAAACCACAGGCTGGAAATAACCATTTGTTCAGCAATAAAACAATGTTGCCAATCTATACATTTATAGTAGTAGACTAGATAGTTTGTTTGAATGTTAAATAAAATTAAAATACTTAATAAAAAAAAAGAATATTTAAATTGAATGAGTATTAAGTTTGAACATAAATCGAAAACAACACAATAATTTGTAACTTGATATTCGTCTTTTAGGCAATGCACTAGTAATCTGTCATTATTTGAAGCTCAATTCCATCATTGAGCTAATACGTCAGGTACATTGTGGGTAAGACTCACAAGGGACCATAGAAGGCAGGCTTCTTTTGGTTTCACGACATTGGTTGACGTCAAATAATTTACTTAAAACTAAGTTTACTAATGCTACCAAAGCATCAGGGCAGAAGAAACAATAACAAACTGCACTGCAGCATTTTCTTCAACAACATCAACTTTACAATTAACCAAACTTAGAATAGAAATGTGGATTAGTATATTAGGACTAGGTAGTCTTAGGTCCTTATATGTATATGAAATTGGTGTTTGGTATAGGAGTAACAAAAAGTTGAATATTTTGTAGTATAATATATTTATTAAGAAGTAAGAACCATCATTTGGTTACATATTATTTCTCAAATCATTATTTTCTCATAGGTAGTTCATTGATCCCTTTACTAAAAAAAAACTGTTCATCATCGAATCAATAAAATCTCTGAAGGCGGTTTGGACTGCTCTATCGGAGTTGAATATTTCCCCTAGAAGTTATCCAAATTTGAAAAAAATTATAATCTGTGAGCAAGGTCTGGGGAGTATGGTGGATATCTAAGACATTCCAAGTGTGGTCTGAAGTAAAGTGTTGTCGTAAAGTAAGTGGCGTGAAGATCATAGTTTGCAATTGCTGACAATAGATGTCTGCTGTAATCGTCTGGCCAGATTTAAGAAAACTTTAATAAACAAAGGCACTAGTCCACAAAATGTTAACAACCCACTTTTGTTGGGTCAATTTTCGCTTGGGGCAGGATTTGCCTGTCTGGACAGGGTTCAGCCATTGCGATGAGCGTTTCCGATTATCGTAGAAAATCCAGTTAATGTTTTAATTTAAAAGCCCTTCATTATTGTGCCGGTCAATAAAGTAATGTAACGCAGGTGTCGACACGCGTTTACCGGTTTGCTTCGCTCAATTCGTGAGGTACCCACCTTTCAAGTTCTTAATCTTCTCAATTTACTTCCAGTTGATTAATATAGTTTCATCACTAACACCGAAGTCTGAAGCTAACTCGGACGTGGTTTGCGATGGATCCGCTTCCACAATAGTCGTCAATTCTTCATCCACTGCCGTCAAAAGGGCTTGTTCTGCGGGTCGAAATTACCAGAACGAAATCGTTGGTACCGAAATCGCACTGTTTTTTTTTTTGCGACACGACCGCCATACTCTTCAATAACGCCGAGCCATTTCCGCAGCATTGGTCCCACGGTAGAATTCGTACTCGTAAATAACGCGAAATTTCAAGTTTTTCACTTCGTCAACTCAGTGACGCAATCCAAAATCAGTAGAAAAAAATCATGTGTAAATAGCTGTATAAATTTTAATTTGGAATTCCTAACCAAAATGGAGAAATTTGTGATTATGATGATAGTACAAGAAAACGCCAATTTCATATATAAGGACCTAATATTACAATATATAAGAGGGTGTGGGTTTAGTTCCTAGCCTTCAGAAGATAGCAAGCTTCTTTACTTGGTGCGCGCTGCAGTTGTCCAAAGGGATGCATGTATAGGGCGCAGGGGACCCCCAGTGGCACAATGTCACAATACATTATGACACAGAACATTATGATCTGTTTAACTTTTGTATTGTTTGGTGCAGATGGTTTGTGGGGAGGTGACGTGCGCGGACCTGGTGATCGAGATCCCGGGGTCCGGCGCGGAGGGCGGCCGCTACCGGCTCGACTACCGGCCGCCGCACGGCAAGCCCGCGCCCAACTACACCGTCCCGGCGCGGGCCTCCACTATCAACTTCCAGGGCCTGCCCGGCACCAAGTACCACTTTATGCTGTACTACTCCAATGCCACCTTCGCAGATCTGCTCACGTGGAACCAGACTATCATCACAGGTTTATCTTCCATTTCTATCATACTTATCATGACAATGTGACGGATAATATTTTTTTAAAGAGTTGAACCACCAAAATACCTTTCTCAGACATAATCAGATTTAGAGAATTTATTTAATTGTTATTTTTTTTTAAAAAGTATTTGTGCTTATCTTATTATTTTTCATTAATTCATTCGTATTATATATTTCTCTTGCGGGGTAGACAGAGCCAGCAGTCTTGAAACACTGATAGGCCACGTTCAGCTGTTAGGCTTTATGATAGAATTAAGATGCAAATAATAACATCTAATAATAATTTTTCTATCCATTCTTGTTAATCAGTCCATAGTACTATCAAACAAATATGAAAATAATCGGGGTGTATCACCCTCAATCGCCGAGAGTGTTGAAGTGGAAGGATGTAGTCACAGCCTACCGCTCCGGGAAAGAGGCGTGTGAATGTATGTAGCCACAGAGTTCCTTTGCAAAAGGCCCACTGTACATGTTAGTGTTGTGCAAATTGTGCGACGTGCTTGTGTCGGCAGCGCCGGAGCCGCCCACCAACCTGACGGTGACGCTGGGCCGCAACAAGCAGGCCACCATCGCCTGGTCGCCGCCCGCGCACGGGGACTACTCCGGGTTCCGGTTTAAGGTAACACTCTTCTAAAACTCAAAAGTTTCAATCAACAGTACTCACACTTTATACAGAGAGCTACTTAGAAGTGATTAAGTCAGTGAATGCATTCACCTAGTGCAGCAAGTTTGATCTATAAGACCCCGGCAGGTGCAGGGAGGACAAATGACAGGTATAAACTATCAGGAGTTTAAGCCAATTCGGTTTACTAATGAGTATTGCTAAAGTTGTAAAAATAGTACCACATCACCATAACTGCTGCCCCTCAGTCGGAGCGCACTCATGGCGCGCAACATCACCTGTAGGTTGGCAAAATATTTTTGCATTATTTGATTATACATAATGCCTCTGTGGCGCAGCGGTAGTGCGCTTGTCTGTGTCACCGGGTTCGAATCCCGGTCAGGGCATGATGAGGAACGAACTTTCTCTGATTGGCCTGAGTCTTGGATGTTTATCTATATAAGTATTTATTATTATAAAATATAGTATCGTTGAGTTAGTATCTCGTAACACAAGTCTCGAACTCACTTCGAGGCTAACTCAATCCGTGTAATTTGTCCCGTATATAAAACAAACGAACCATATATGATAACGAAGGTGATCCCGCTGTCGGAGCGGCCGGGCGCGGACGCGGCCCGCAACATCTCGGTGGAGGGCGCGGGCAACTGGACGCACACGCTGCGCGAGCTGGCGCCCGGCGCCACCTACCAGCTGCACGCCTTCACGCTGCTGCACGACAAGGAGAGCGCCGCCTACGCCTCCAGGAACTTCACCACACGTGAGTCTTCATCATTTTATTGATGGTGACGCTGGCGTTCTGAATGGGACCCTTTGGTTCAGGATATCTTGTTAGAAGTTAGTCTTCTCTCGGGACCGTAGCAGTAACAACATGGATACTCATAGTGCGAAATAATTTACTCAATAAAAATTTATAATAGTTTACTAAAAGAGGTTAAAGAGTAATTTACATCGCTAATAATGTTTGCGAGCAAATGTCATTAAGATGCAGAAGATCACACAAAGTGCGGAATTTTTTTCCGCACTTTGTGTGGTCTTCTGCATTTGAGAAACGTCGAAGAGGCATCATCGGACTCTGGGTCTGGAAGCAAAGTGGTGGAGCGTCCAAAGATGACAATGGGAGAGAGATTAAAGGGTGACATAATTTGCGATGAATTTTTACATCAATAGACCACTGCAGCTCGATCAAAGTCACTACACTTATGAAGACACAAACATTTCACAGGGTAACTTAAAATGATTAACTTACTGACTTGTTTAACACTTGTTCTAACTTGTAATAACGACTATCCGGCGCTAACACTTACCTCTCTAGCTAGATACCCCAATGCATCTCTTTTAATGAAGACATCTGTTGAAACTCAACAGGTAAAGTGACGCTAGACAATCACACCTTTCGAATATTCGATACAAAAAAAAAACGGTTCATAAATATACAATGATGACGCATAGTTTTTTTTTTTCGTGTAGAACTAAGTAGCTCTTAACTTATTACTTATTATATCTTATTTTAACTATTAAATTTGTTAAGGTTATATTAACTTCTCAACACTATGTGCAGCACTCAGATATGTTTAATAGTTCATGTAAATGTTGAACAGAAATGCGTCCCACATTCACATTTCTCTTGCGGATGAGCAGAGTTGCCCTCACTTCACTTGTGGTTCAGTAGGTTTATGCAGATTCCACAAATGTATACTTACACACAAAAAGCGATATGAACACAACATTCATCGTACCAAAACTAAGGAATGGTGTATTGATATAAAAAAGGAACAACAGTCATATTAACAATAATTTTATTATAATTAAATTCGCCTAATTAAACGGAATTCATAAATGATTACAATTTTTACCGCGACGACGTGGTGACATTGAATCTACTCGTAGAGTTATCGTGTGTCAGTGTGCCGGACCAGTGTGGATTTATCTCATCGCACATCAGTGCGGCAGATGACTTAGCAGATCTTCACCGTAGATGTACTGAGAACTTCAATATAATAAAATCTTTTTAAAATACTAAAGAATAGTACCCATAATTATTTACTAAATTTTCAAATATAGATATCATACATATATTCAATCAAATATATGTTGAAAAGTATGTTATTGAATTTCGAATACAATATAATATGATGTAACACTTAAGACGGAAGCCTTTAGCCATCATGAATTGAATGGAATACTAGCATAATAGGCACTTCGCGCTCCAAACGTGGCAGAGTCGCTCCCCAGGTACTCACGCGACAATTATGGACAAAATGTTATAGACCATTTAAACAAATAGATAGATAGATACAATGCTTTATTGCGCCATAAAAGTGAAACATAAAATAACGAAGACAAACTGAGACTGAGATGGTACTACATAGGCGGACCCGCAATCTCTTCCAGTCATCCTTTGGGTGGCAGGAAACCAGACAGAAGATTAGCGTTGTCGTTGATCAAAAAGAATATTTTTATTTTTATTGTAAATAAATTTGAGTATGTGACCTTAATTTGCCTGATAGTAAACCAAAAAAATATTGCCTTTAAAAACTCAGTAGTAGGTATCGGGGATAAAGAAGCGGGGAAGGCTTTCTGGATTTAGCAGTTGATGCAATACGATTTGAAGGATCGCAAAGTGAGTTGGGTGTGGATATGTGCATGACGTCGGCGGCCGCGGCGCTAATGGCAGCTTAATGTCAAGGCTGGCTGCGGCCCGCGCCGCATCCACCGCGGCTCGCTTGCTCTCCCTACATACTAATTATCATTTTACGAACTGTGTAGTTCAATGCCGGCCGATCTCAGTTTCCGTTATACATTGCTACTTTTGTAGGAATACTTGATTGCGTAAATAGTAATGTTACTACAAATCTGACTTTATATTACGAAATTCCCAAGAAAGCGCAATCAAAAAAAACGGCAGAACTGACAGAACGTTGGTCTCAAGGAAAGTAGAGTGTCAGGTTTTAGGTAAAGTCGCAGGGAGACCGCAGCGGCACGACGTCACAAGCACGCAAAATGAAGAGCACATGATGCAGTGAGCGAGTGCTGCGCCCAGCAAGCAGCTAGAGTTGACACAACTTGTCTCGCAGTTGTTTTTAATACAAATTCCACGTTATTGGAATCGTACATTAATAGTGTGACAGCTCACATAAATAATAATAATATTATTTTTTAATATGCACAACTCAAAAATAAACGTGGAAACTTGATTTTACAGTCTGTGGCTCTCTCGATCCCATTAGGGATGGCATGACAGTATGTAGTACATGCGTATATTTCAAAGATTAAATACGAGCGAAACAGAAGTAGCCAACTGAGCAGTGCATAAGTGAATCAAACATACCTAAGTACTTGATATTTTGAACAAAATAAACATGACTGTGTCCAATATAACGCCTGTTGTTCCACATTGTATGTATCGATTTACATGTGAATGATCTGTTGTGTTCAGCGTAAAACCCATGTATGGCAGTTTCCTTGCGGCTACAATACATCGCCCGCGAAATTATCGCCGGGACAAGCGTGAATTACACGCTTAATATTTAACCGTGGTAAATTTTAACATTGTTATAAGTACAATGTACATTTGTAAGGAAACTTATATTTTGTATGTATATCGAATGTGTTTCTAAATCTGCAAAGATTCTTATCTCTAATAACGACATGTTGTAGACTGAGTCCTATCGCTTCACGCCTTTTCCGAAACTTGCGCGGTTCGTCTGTCTTGTTTAATTTTCTAATTTCAAAAAGATGCTAACAAAACTGGATACAAAAATAATTTGCAATACAAATTAATAAGATGAACATTTGACTAGCTTTCATATGGAAGCCGAAGTTCCTTGGTTCAAACATGTGCTGACAGTAGGTCTCGCATGAATTTATTTTCCAATCCACAAGCCTGTCTGTATTCAAAATACAATCAGGCTACACAGATTGATCAGTAGCAGCCGGAACATGACACAAAGGTTGAGCGAGTGGCCGCCAAGCTGAGCAATGTCGCGGCAACAAAGCCCGCGCCGACCGTGACGGCTCTCGCATCTCTGCTCGATGTACTGCTCCGTTCACACTTCATCCGCTTCTGGGTACTCTAGGAGTAGTCCATGTGACATTCAAATATCTATGATGATATTTTACACTTGACGGCTCTGCCTGTATGGGCCTTGGTTACCTAGACCAAAACTCGACAAAAAATCTGGGACAAAATCGTCTCACTTGTCCCATCTCGGGACAATTCAATAAGATTAGTGGGATAGACCCACTACTCCTTTTTTAGAGATTTTGATAGTAAATGAAAAGGTTAAAGTCACACTTATAAATTATGAATGATATTGCATCGGATATATTTTCCATGCAAGATTTTTCTTTTGATTACAAATCGGCTTCTAAAAGTTAGATCTAGAAATGTCTTAAAAAATGATGTACTTGTATTCATAAATTCGATAGATTGATATTCTGGTATGAATAATGTATGTTTACAGCAAGTGCTTGATGTTTTGTTCCGCTAGCCGCGGCTCGGAAATATACTGCAAATTAAAATGAGTTCTCCGCGAATTGGTCCGCGGGTTACGCGACGCGCTGACATCATCAACTCATTTAAATTTCCAATATGTTCCATGTTTACCAGATATATCAATTTCTCTGATTTAAACATTTTAAAAAAGCAGGTATTAAATCATGTCTTGGTAAAATGACGGGGTTTAAACCCCATTGTTAATTTTTAATTACTGTAGCGTAGAATTCGCTCTAAATCTTTGCATATTTCATTTTATATTAACATCTTATCATCATTATTTAAAAATATAATACAAAAAATATTAAGCCTGGGAACATTTTCAATGACATAAAGATAGAACATCTTTATGTCATTGAAAATTGTCTCTATCAGAGTGTCTGCACATACCAAACGAATGGTATTTACACAGATGTTTACAGCAAATAGCATTCCTCCCATCTTGATTTATCAATGATATCTAAAATCTATATCATTCGCTTTTAATTCCTATGAAAACTGGGCTTACTAAATATTGTTAAGCTATTTTTTATTAAATATAATACGTGTATTTAGAAGTTGTTCGGGCGACGTCACTTCTTGCAACAACAATATGACTATCTATTTCTGAAGATCATAAAACCGAATGTAACTATAGGCCAGTGGACGTCACCCGCGACTTCTGTCTTTGAAAGCAATCTGGTTGGTGCATTGTTTAATATAAAATTATTTGATTGATTGATTCCCCGCTGCCAGGAGCGCGCCGGTGAGCCGCACGACACGCCGCACGCTTTCCTCCGTCGCACCTCATTCATCATGCATGCTTGCTGTTGCCGCTTTACACATTCTACCATCTACTCATTGTTGTTATTGTTGTGCCATCGTTCTTTGACCAAGTTTTTGCCACGCATGAATTAAAAGAATTACATTGAGCTGACAAATTTTTACTATTTTTCAATACCAAAGAGTAGCTTTATCTAGCCAGCATGCTTAATTACATAAACTGTTATTAAGACAAATGTAACGGCTCCACTTTTGTTTGTTTCTTTGTACATTGAAGTTTAATTTGATGCATTTTCAAACGTCATTTATTTGTCGTTATATCATTTGAATTGCTTAATATATATGTAAAGAACCGACATTAATTTAAATTATGCCGCGTTTTTCTAAACGTCATTATAAGATACTGTTTTATCTTACTACGTAATGGCGTCCAAGACTGTCGATAAAACAGATGGTAAAAATGGCGACGCTATTGTGATATGAGAATTTGGGATTTACATTGTTATAACAAGGATTACTGATTATTATAAAAAGGAATTGAGAATCTAAAGAATAAACATTGAATGTCGTTTCTTTGTCATTTCAGGTGAGTTGATGTAATTTTATTTTTAAGTTTTTACATTTGTATTATTGTTAAATAGGTAGCCAAATACTGAAATAAATCTTTGTCATTTCAGAGCAACGCAATTTGTTTAATTGAACTCAGTTCCTGTTCATTCCAAAACACAGTATTATAAAACGACATTTTTAGTTAATATGGAAAAACTACGATTTAAATTTCTGGTAATGGGAGCAGCGGATGGAAAATCAAATATTATCGGCATAACCTCTATTGAGACACCGGATGGACGCATTTACAATGTGCCAGATGAATTAAAGCCTGCAAGTAAACACACTGGTATAATATCTACAGAGGTATATACAAAAATAAAAAATTCTCTAAAAAAGAGGCATCAATCACGTTCAGTATGGATCCCAATAGACCCGAATTTAAAAAAAATATACTTAGATGAGGGAGAGAATGTACAATTTGGTGACCAATATTTAGAAGAGATTGCGGGAGAGACAATTACGACTAACAATAGCACTTGTCACAGTGTCACGGAGCATAAAAATCTTGGAAAAATCGCAGAAAGGTTTGTGATAGAAAAATTTTCAAATAAATTAAATGCGGACCAATGGATTAATGAATTTGAGAGTGAATGTGTAAGATTTGAAATACTACAAGATGAAAAGAAAATTGAGATTTTAAAATATTTATTAGATAAACAGTGTTTAAATTGGTACAGCAGTATGATAATAAAATTATCAGTGAATTCAGACTGGTCAGTGTGGAAGGATAATTTTTGCGAAACATATGGAAATAAAGGTTGGTCCCAAGTCAAATATGCATTTACATTTAAATTTCAAACTGGTTCATTATTAGATTACGCCACAAAAAAAGAAAAACTGTTGTTAGAAGTTAATAAGAACATCGACACCCAAACAATGATAAGTCTTATTGTTATGGGATTGCCAGATTACATAATAGACAAAATTGATAAAGATACTACAAAATCAACTGCCGGTCTCTATAATGAAATTGGGAAACATGAATATATAGTGAACAAAAGAAATTTCAATAAAAATAAAAAAAATACCTTTGAAAATAAAGAAAAATTTGATAAAATAAAACCATGTAAAACATGCGAGAAGTTAAATAAAGGTATTCGGTACCATCCTGAGGACAGATGCTGGTTTAAATACTCAGAAGAACATAACTCAAAGAGAAACTATAGTAAAGCCGTGAACAATACAGTGATAGATGTTGAATTAAACAATGACCAAAAAAACGAATAATAACACCATTAATTAAAGTGCAACTGTTATTAAATAGACAGTTAGAAACATCTGGTATATATGATTCAGGTTCTAATGTTTCTTTAATAAATTCCAAACTAATAAGATTAAAAGGCATAGAGAAAAATTTAAACAGTGATAAATTAACCACAATTAATGGTGTTAAAAAGACAAGTGGTTTGACTACAATTACATTAAAAAATTTTGATATAGAAAAAGAAACAAACGTTTATATTATCGACGGACAAGATTTTGAGTATGATTTTCTTATTGGCCTGAATATTATAAAGGAGTTCAAACTAATTCAAGATGAAAATTTAAAAATTACTCAAAAAAGAGAAAATTTAAAAATACAAGAAAAAAAAGATGAAAATGGTAGAAATCCATGTTCAATAAATTTTAATGAACATATTAAAGAAGAAGATTTCAGAATAGGTATGTGTAATTTAAACTCTGAACAAAAATCTAAAATATATAGCTTAGTTGATACATATAAACCAATATTTGCAAAAGACAAATATGACATTGGTACAGTAAAAAAATATAGAAGCGGATTGTTTGAGTAGGAACCCAGTACTAGACGAAAATATTGATATAGATGAACGATTAAAGATTGTGAATATGATAAAATTGGACGATATAATTACAGATCAACAAAGAAATAAAAATTTGCAACAAATAAGATCTAAATTAATTTATGAAAACAATATTTACTATAAAACGGTAAAAAAACGTAAAAAAATTGTCTTATCGGAAGAATTCAGTAAAAAGCTTATTAAAGACATACACGAAAATATGTGTCATATAGGTATAACACAAATGCATACCAAAATTAACCCAGTATACACAGCAAAAAAATTAAAAACAAATATAAGAAAGTGTTGTAAAGATTGTGAGATATGTATCAAAAATAAATCGAGGGGAATAAATAAATACGGTCTAATGTCACATTTAGGTCCTGCCACAAAACCATTCGATATAGTCTCCATAGACACTATTGGAGGATTTGGTGGTTCACGGTCGACAAAAAAATATCTACACCTGTTGGTTGATCACTTTACACGATATGCAATTGTTGTCACCTCAAAAACACAGAGCGCAAATGATTTCATTAAACTTATTAAAAATGTATCAGATTCTTATTCGATTGGAATGCTTCTCACTGACCAATATCCGGGGATAAATTCAAAAGAATTCAAACAATTTTTGAATGAAAAATCGATACCATTGGTTTTCACAGCAGTAAATACTCCATCATCAAATGGTTTAAATGAAAGACTTAATCAAACGCTTATAAATAAAATCAGATGCAAAATAAACGAAAAAGAAAATAAGATGGCATGGACAACGATTGCACATAACTGTGTAGCTAAATATAACGATACAGTACACACAGTAACTGGTTTTGCTCCGAGATACCTATTGAATGGTACAGATGTTTCTATCTTGCCAAATGAACTGAAAAAGGATAAATCTCAATTTGAATGGCTTGAAGATAAAAAAATAGCATTAGCAAACTCGATTAAATCTCATAACTACAATAAACAAATGTTTGATAAGAATAGGACTCAATTAAATTTAAATATAGGGGATATGGTATATGTGGAAAATGGAAACAAGCTAAACAGAAATAAATTAGATGAGCTGAGAATTGGTCCATTTGAAATTATAGACAGAGTATCCAATTCTATTTATAAAATCAATACGGGTCATAAGAAAACAGAGTCAAATCTTTTTCACATCACAAAACTCATACCATACATAAGAAATACAGATTAGTTTTTTTTTTATTTATTTGTTATTATTTGTTAAGTTTTAATTTTATATTGGTTTAGTAATAAGATTAGTAAATACCTATATATTATATGTACATATATATAAATATATATATATAAAAAAAAAAAAAAAAAAAAAAAAACTTTTGGAAGGAGGGAGATGTAAAGAACCGACATTAATTTAAATTATGCCGCGTTTTTCTAAACGTCATTATAAGATACTGTTTTATCTTACTACGTAATGGCGTCCAAGACTGTCGATAAAACAGATGGTAAAAATGGCGACGCTATTGTGATATGAGAATTTGGGATTTACATTGTTATAACAAGGATTACTGATTATTATAAAAAGGAATTGAGAATCTAAAGAATAAACATTGAATGTCGTTTCTTTGTCATTTCAGGTGAGTTGATGTAATTTTATTTTTAAGTTTTTACATTTGTATTATTGTTAAATAGGTAGCCAAATACTGAAATAAATCTTTGTCATTTCAGAGCAACGCAATTTGTTTAATTGAACTCAGTTCCTGTTCATTCCAAAACACAGTATTATATATATAACGGTGCATTTATTTATGTTCTGGTTACCAGAACCTAATGAATTGTATTTATTGAAAACTAAACATTTAGATTATTTTATTTTTGAATGCACTCGAGGTTAATAAAACTGAAGCCGGTAATAGACAGAGTACAAGTCGATGTTTTTTTTGTGTGTTCACCAATAAGGTATGAATAAAATACCAATAAAACTTATCATTACCCTCTTATAGACTTCAGTAAAGATAATGTTTGAAAGAACTGTCTATCACCGGCGCTAGATGTCGCTTGTAGTGGTCGCGTTCTGTAACGTGTTCCGTGTGTGTGACGTGCGTGGCGGCTGTCCGCAGGGCCCAACACGCCGGGCAAGTTCATCGTGTGGTTCCGCAACGAGACCACGCTGCTGGTGCTGTGGCAGCCGCCCTACCCGCCCGGCCAGTACACGCACTATAAGGTCAGTAATGATACAATTGAGGTTCAAATGGTGACAGGTTGCTAGCCCATCGCGTGTAAAAAGAAACCCAAGTGTATAAGCCTATCCCTTAGTCGCCTTTTATGGCGAAAGAGACGGGAATGAGATGGAGTGGTCCTATTTCTTTTTAGTACCGGTAACCACTCGGCATATTATTATTTTAATAGGAAGACAGCAGCAATAATAAAAATTTGTATGTGGCAGGTGTCGATAGTGCCTCCGGACGCGCTGGAGTCCGAGCAGTACGTGGAGAAGGAGGGAGAGCCGCCGGGCCCAGCGCAGGCCGCCTTCAAGGGGCTGGTGCCGGGGCGGCCCTACAACATCTCGGTGCAGACGGTGTCGGAGCCCGAGATCTCGGCGCCCACCACCGCGCAGTACCGCACCGTGCCGCTGCGGCCGCGGAACGTCACGCTGGACGCCGCCGCGCTCAGCGAGACCGGCTTCCGCGTCACGTGGCTGCCGCCGCTCGAGGAGAGGTATATGAGAACCACCGGTGGTAGTAAAACCTGACTCCCACATTACGACTTCTTCTAATCTCACGTCTTTATGGGCAGTCAGTTGTGAGGCTCTTTTGGTTTAAAAATGTTTTCACAGCTCTCTAATGGGTGTCATTAATATTTGTTCTATAATCTGAGGTGTAATAACGGTAACCCGCACCTAGACCGAGAGTAAGCCTGTGGCTGTTGCAGCGAGTTCGAGCGCTACCAGGTGTCGGTGGCGGGCGCGGGCGCGGCGCGGCGGCCGGCGCCCGTGCTGCGCGCGCGCAACGAGTCGGCCAGCGCCGCCTTCGACGCGCTGGAGCCGGGCGCGCGCTACACCGTCGTCGTCAAGACCATGTCCGGCAAGGTCACCTCGTGGCCCGCCTCGGCCGAGGTCACGCTCAGTCAGTATTACTCGTCTCCTTCTTGTTTCATACATTGTAAATTAGTGGATATCAACTTTAGAAACATACCTGTGGGGTTACCCAATTTCATATCTTAATGCAGCCTGTTCTTATTCCTCTTCATGAGTGCTATTATTAATTCTCTATATTACATATATACTTTAATAGTGCCGTGTGGTTCCCGACACTTAAGAATACTTTGAATAAAAAACAAATAATTTCATTTATTGGCAAGTGGTAATACATTACCCCGATTTTAATTTCAAACTTTGCAAACCTATTTCACGTCTAATTAAACCCCACTGCCTCCAGATTAAACACGTGCCGACCAGGGAACGTCCCTGATGTGTGAGACCTTAAAAATAAATACTAAAAAAAAAAAGAATTATTTGTTGACACCGTACCACAATTGTCAGTTCACCGTGGCAATGATGATCCTACTGGCTAATAAACAGTTGTGTCCGTCCCCAGAGCCGCTGCCGGTGCGCAACCTGTCGTGGCGGCTGGCGGCGGGCGAGGCCGTCACGGTGGCGTGGGCGCCCGCCGACCACAGCACGCAGGACGAGTACAAGGTCACACTCTCTTGCACACCTAGGTGTAGTCCTTACAGGCGAGCCTCAGGCGGAAGACGCTGTGGACCGAACAAAGTGGAGATAAAGATCGGAAAGCGGACCACCAAGCTTTGAAGCATAGTGAAACTGGGAACACGATAAAATTTTATCAAATTAAATCCATCACACTCGTTTTAAAATTTTGTTTCTTGGTTCGATATAGTCCTTATTACCTATTGTTTCCAATGCTGTATATTTTTTAAAGTACATATGTAATAGCGTTATGTTGTATTTGTCCAGGTGTCATACCACGAAGCGGGTCCCGCGCGTGACGACAGCAACACGCTGACCACGCCAGCCACCAACGTCACGCTGGAGGCTCTGCTGCCCGGGAGGAACTACACCGTCACTGTGAGTTGTCGTCTCAAACAGGTGTCGTATGACAGCAACACGCTGAGCACGCCCGCCACCAACGCCACGGAGGAGGAGGAGCTACACAAACATAATTATAAGATCGTAATGTAATGCGTTGCCCCCCAGGTGTGCGCGGTGTCCCACGGCGTGGAGTCGAACGAGAGCCAGTTCTCGGTGCTGACGCGGCCGCTGGCGCCCGTGCTGCTGGGCGCCGAGCCCGGGGCGCGCGCCCTGCGGCTGGCGTGGCGCTCCGACGTCAACTCGCGCCAGGACCGCTACCAGCTGCGCTACCGCCCGCTGAAGCATGCCCAGCCGCGCACGGTCCGTTTCATGGCTTTATACAATACTATCTGTTGGAACACTAGCAATATTAACAAATCACCCTCTATGTAATAACAAACACGATGTTTGTAACTTATGAGCTATTAACATACGCTTGGTAATGCTTTTTAGATCCTTACAAATACGAACAGCAGCGACGAAAATGACACGCAACACAATGAAAATGAATACAACATTAATAAGTTCTTGCAAAATTCAATTCAACAGTAATTTTACTTATCTGCATTATCAACAAATCGTTAAAGCAGCACAGGGAAACAGTTTCAGACTTAAATAGAAAACCTATTTCATTCTCAAATTTTTAAGGAGATGCCCTGTTTGTGTTATTTTTTACTTACGTTTTATGTATGATTTGCAGCTGGAGACTCAAGACACAAGTGCAGAACTTGAAGACTTATTCCCGGGTGCGGTGTACGAGATACAAGTGGTGGCCATAAGTCACGGTCTGCGTAGCGAGAAACACACAATCTACAAACCAGTCCGTTAGTATAGTTCACCTTTAAAATTATTATAGGTCCGAACATAGAACCTTGAGGTACCTCCACATATATCTTCAAAAAAATCAACGTAGCTTTTTACTGTTTAAATGTGAAAGTGGATTTATTTTACGATTGAAATCAATTGCAACGGCTTCGTTAACATTTTAAACACCTTATTGTGCGAACAATGCAGTTAAATTATCAATCATCTTATCAAATGCCTTACTAACTTCTGTACAAAAATTTCAAAGGTGAAAATGTAACATTAATGAAAAATGTGAGATATAAGACTGTTTGCAAGATTGCTGAAAGGTACGATGTGTATCGCCAGGTCCCCTCCCTCCCCTGGAGCTGTCGGTGGAGCGCCTGACGTCGAACTCCGTGGGCGTGCGCTGGCGCGGGCCGGCCGCCGACAGCGCCGTGGGCGAGTTCCTGCTGGCCTACCGCACGCAGGACGAGCGACACGAGCAGACCTTGCCCGCCTCCGCCACCTACGCAGAGGTGCTCTCACTAATAAATCTATATCTTATAAGAGTTCCTACTCGCTTTTATACAATTTACTCTTTTACATTCGTATACGCAATTATATATCCAAAACCAAAAGAGTAGGTATTGTAGTGTCTGCCTACTCTTGTGAATTGAGAAACGTTTCCCCATTTACCATAATTTCTGCATATGTTTTTCAATTTTTTAATCTAAAATTGTCTACAGAAGCTTATGACAATGATCATATAGTAGACGTGCACTTTGTCTGACAGATGATGGCCAATCATAAAGGTATATTGAATATGGCTTGGCAGAAAATGTATGAAAAATACAATGGGAAGACGCTCTGATGTTGATAAAATTTAATTGTTAGGAAAAAGATTTCCCATTATTTTGTGGTTTGCTAAATCGTTTTCATCATGGTCATATAGATCAGCAACATGACGCACGGGGAGCGGTACATCATCAGCCTGGACACAGGCAGCGAGCCCGCCGAGGGAGAGAGCGTGCCCAGCGGGAACCCCCTCACCAGGCTCCACACCGTGCGTGAGTACAGCATCATCATCATCAGACAGATCCCACAGGATCCGTAGTGGAAATATAGTCGTCCACGCTTTTTAATTTCGTCTTACGATTTTCCTGCATAAAGCTGCTTCAAGATATTTGCGTCTAGATTCAACAGTCCAACGAACTGAACCTTGAAAGTTCACATTTCTGTTTTTGTTAAAACTTATGAAATTACATTAAGGTATATTGATATCTATTCTGTAGAGTATCTATCTTGAAGAGAAATCGTAATTAATAATAATAGGCGCTCTAAAATGGAACCTTGAGGTACTCCAGACGATACAAGAACCGATTCGGATTGTTTAACATTAAGGGCAACCATTTGAGTACGATATGATATGTAAGATTCAAACCAGTGCAGTATATTACCACGAATTCCATTGAAAGCAATTCGTTCAGAAGTATTTCATGAATCATGATCTACTTACTCGAAGTAGTCGATGATGTACGATCGCGTTCATATCTGCAGTCATAGTTTTAAAATTCTTACGGGTTAAAATAGCGTGCACTGTGGTTCCACTAGATACACACACACATGCATCTTTAAAAAGAATAAATATTCCATCAAATGAATACGGTCTTTAATACCAATGATTACTAAGTAAAACAGTTTATTATTCTATGACATATAACATAACAAAACAGAAAGAGACGGTAATCAACTATGGCCGAACTGGGCCCGATAATTGTCGATCGAGATATAGTCGTCTCTTATTATTTGCATAAGATTTGCCTATAGAGGGAAGTCTGCGACTGCCAGACTTATGTCATTTCAATAAGGTTGAAAGTTTGTCTGCACACGACCCTAACATAGGTAGTGGTTCCTTTGAAAGTTATTGGGTAGCAATTTTATTAATTCGTGTGAGCAAGTGAGATCTAAGATATATTAGATAATCTCGCTTGCTCACACTCGCTTGTTCTAGTTACTAGCGTTACTTGGATTCCGAAGTTATTCAAGTATTTTTTGTCGATTTACAAAAAAAATAGTGTTACTGACAATTTTTAATGTTTCAAGGTGCCATTTGAACTAAGTAACTGACTGACTAACTAACTAACTGATATCTAAGAATTACAATACCCGTGTCTTCAAACACGGAAATCAGCAAGAAATATTAAACAAGAGGGAGCAAAATAAAACATTCAATAATTAAAATTAGTAAATTTTATTGAAACAGTTTACCTATACTTTTGTTTACATATTGATGATTATATAAAGCTATACATATAGCATATTACACTAATTGTATCATCTACTTATCTCCTGTTATTAAGGTTACAGCTTAATTATTCGTTTTCATAAAGAAAAGATATTGAAGCTGTCCTTAAAATACTATCTAAGTAATAAGTAGTTTTAATATAAACTGGCAGAACCTTTCACGCACTATATGGACTCGATGCACAGGGTAGTTAGTTGTCTTGCACAATTTATATTGTTGGCATATCATCAATCGGATAAATACACCGCACAGTTGGTAACATGGTTTCTTTCAGCACTTGCACATAATGAGCAGCTGTAGCGCGTCCTGCTATCCACACCTGTTCCCCAGGTCCAGCAGCACTCATCCAACCCCACATATTTACAGATATGCGTCCAGACTCCATATTTGGCACAATATTTTTTTCTTCATACCGATTTGCACTTCTACGCCATAAATGAAGCCTACAATGTTGCGATGACGTAAACGAACTTTTTTCCAGTCAAAATCCAAATACTGCCAAGCAAATTCTAAATGTTTTTGCTTATTTATTTCGGATAAATACGGCTTTCTTGCTGGGTGTCTGTGGTGTAGTCCCTCACGGTGCAAACTCGACGAACAGTAACCACTGATGTGTCGAACTGTTCCACAAATGTTCTGGTCGCTATGAAGCCATTATTTTCGTACTGTTCCACCATGGATCTCCGCTGTGTGGCGTGTCGCTGTGTTGATAAGCGGACGACGGCCGCTGCGCGGCGACTTTTTACACTACCCTCTTTTTGATGGCGCGTTACCCAAGCTTCACCGCTTGTTGTTTATTGTGTTATTTGTGTGAATGTGTGAGTGACAGCGGTGACTGCAAGCTATAAAGTTTTGCGAACTATGACTGCAATTATGAACGCGACCGTACACCCCCATTTTCAAATAACTTAGGTGTGAATGCTTTAAGATGAGAAATGGTATAACGACCTTATATACCGTAAAAGGCCGATATTTTATGTCGTCCCGTCTTTAACCGTTTTTATGTGCTGGGATTACAAAAGCGCTTTTCGTGCTGCTTGACTACCAGGATTATGATGACCGGCGGTCTTTGGACTTCATCATCATCATATCGGCCGTAGGACGTCCACTGCTGAATATAGACCTCCTCCAATGATTTCCACCTCGCTCCGTTGAAGGCTACCTGCATCCCAACATTTCCCCTCGGACTTCACCAGATCATCGGTCCATCTCGCGGGGGGCCGGCCTACGCTGTACTTTCCAGTAAATTTGGTGTCCTCAAACTTTTATACGAACAATGTATTATTTTTGTTTTCCCCAGGTCCCAACCCGGTGTCGAACGTGGCGGCGCTGGTGGACACCCGCAACATGACGCTGGAGTGGCCGCGACCAGGGGGCAGGGCCGAGCGCTTCCAGCTGCGGTGGAGACCTTCCGACCCTGAGGACGCCGGGATGCCCGAGCAGGTCTCTAGGTCACTCTCTGCCGTGTCAGGAACGCGTTCCGCTGCTGACACCCTCCACACTTGCTTTATCGGCGCTAAATCTACTGTTTAAGCCACATTAGCGCTAATTTAGAGTGGTGCTCTACCCTATTAAGATATTATTATTTATCTATTATTGACGTGTGATGAATTGTATGTCGCAGGAGCGCAACCTGACGGCGGGGTCCGGCAAGACGGTGCGCGCGCTGCTGGACGGGCTGCAGCCCGGCACCGGCTACACGCTGCACATCGCCGCGCACTCCTACAACCTCACCAGCGACACCTTCACCATGGACACCAGGACACGTGAGTACCGGCGCCAGCGCGATTGTTGGGGCTGTTTCCAGCGTGCTCGTTTAAGGACGAAGCCAATTATCATCATTTTTCTCCTGGCCTTTGTCCCGGCTACATTCGCATCTTTTTGGAGAGAACCCCATCACATGGCATACTACAATAAATACATAATCATTTAAATGTTTGCAATGTTTCATGTTTGATGCTTTTTTATATTATTGGAGGTATATATCAGAAATCAGGGTAGTACCTATTGGTCTCGTATTTTGACATCTAATATGAATTTTCTCATGGTGTCAGGTCCGTTGATTCAGTCGGAGATGACAATCGTTAACGAGTCGGGCGACCCCGACGCCGAGAACGAGACTCTCCCCGCCACTCTGGTAAGATCACACGTGTCACACGTTCACTTCTCGTACTATATTTATATTTTGTACTAATAAGGTGCTGGCTTTAACGAACTACGGACAAAGGGAGCAATAAATATTTATGGTTAGACTTCCAAAGGGCCGTCGAGATGTGCACTGAAATATGAAGCCGAAGATGTGAAAGCAGAATATAGTTTAACTGCGTACCATGTGTCGTACAGAAAGTGATCTACACGCGCACGCCGGAGTCGGCGTCCCGGTTTGACGGCTACCGGTTTCGGCTCGAGGCGGCCGGGTCCGAGCCGCGCGAGGAGCTCCGCCCCGCAGACTCCGCCTCGCAGCACGTCGTGTTCCGGGAGCTGGTGCCCGGCCGCCTCTACAACGTCACCATGTGGACCGTGGCCCGCAACGTGTCTTCGCACCCCGTGCAGCGACAGGCCAGGCTGTGTAAGTATAGCGGGGGCCGAGAGTACTGCCTTGGGGAGCCACAGCCGGGCCGTATGAGTATAGCGGGACCGAGAGTACTGCCTTGGGGAGCCACAGCCGGGCCGTATGAGTATAGCGGGACCGAGAGTACTGCCTTGGGGAGCCACAGTCGGGCCGTATGAGTATAGCGGGGCCGAGAATATTGCCTTGGGGAGCCACAGCCGGGCCGTATGAGTATAGCGGGGCCGAGAGTACTGCCTTGGGGAGCCACAGCCGGGCCGTATGAGTATAGCGGGGCCGAGAGTACTGCCTTGGGGAGCCACAGCCGGGCCGTATGAGTTTAGCAGGACCGAGAGTACTGCCTTGGGGAGCCACAGCCGGGCCGTATGAGTATGAATCGCGGGGAGCGACATGTCTATTCACGCCCCCATCCGACCGATGACGTAACGCACTCGCTTGTAACGTATGATTTCCCCGCAGTCCCCCGGCCAATCACGCAGCTGAATGCGACAGAGATCGGGGCGCGCTCGGTGGCGCTGCGCTGGGACCGGCCCGCCGGGGACTTCTCGGAGTTCGAGGTGCAGTACCTGGCGGCGGCCGACCAGCTGCAGACGCACTACACGCCGCTGCTGGGCCTCACCGTGCCCGACCTGCGCCCGCACACGCTCTACACCTTCACCGTGGTGGTGAGCTCTCACTTCTTATCTTTACTATTCTTTGGGTTTATTCTACATATAGCTTTAGGCCACATTTCGTCTAAAGCGATATCGGGTCTACCTAGATAACCAAATATTTGTTCTCTGGATATCTGTAGGCTTATGCAAAATATGACTTAATCGACACTTAAGTTTTCTTTGCTATGTTCAGACATGAAACAATGTCCAAGAATGCGGGAGGTTTTCACGAGGGCGTTCCCTGAAACTGCATAAAGAGCACAACAACTACATCTGATTAGAAAACAAATTAACATGTTGACAATGGTATACTGTTGCAGGTGGTGGCGGGGTCCCGGGGCTCCATCCAGACGCTGTCCCGCGCGCACTCGGCCGCCTTCACCACGCGCGAGGCCGTGCCCGGGCCCGTCTCCGACTTCCGCCTCGCCGACGCCGCGCCTCAGGTAACCCTTCCGATGGAGCTCTACGCGGGTCTTCATCAGGAGTGAGGCTGAACTAGGGCATCTAGCGGTAACCAACCCTTAGAGTTCCCACAACGATGACTTGAGAGATTTTTCCTTTAGTTTGTTCACTAACAAGGTGCGGGTGGGCAGTTGTCGCCTGTGGCGACATCTCTACGCCACTCGTCACAAACATCAAATCACACAACAACTGTCAATCATCGCGAAGAAATTGACGCGCTCAACCAATAGCAGCGAAGAATCTAAGACGCTATTTCAAAGATTTCACGGATTGGAGCTATATATACAACCTCCGACACAACATCGTCGGAGCCGCGGTTCCCCAGGCATAACACCTAGCCTGGCGGAAGATCTTCCCTTTGGTGGCGGTCGAGCCGAATCATCGCTCCCGCTACATTGGTGACCCCGACGTGATTGGAAGCAACCTTCTCCATCATCATCAACTCCAATCCTCAGCATCACTCCTCACTCTGCAAGCAGTCTCACAGCAAGCCAGCAACTGGGTATCGCAGCAGGTCCATCGCAGCCGACTCACCGAGCTTCCTGGTCCTGTCTCCACCCGCACTCACTCTCATCGACTTCAGCGACCGACGCATCTACCGCAGCCCACGCCTGGATCTCTTCGACGGCCGCTCTTCTCTCCAGCGTGGCAGCTCTGCACGATATCTTCCGGCGCCAACAAGTCGACTTCGCTCTCTACTGTCTCGACTCACCGCAGACTACGAGCAACGCAACGGCTCACTCCTGACTCACTAGGACTTCGAGCAACTTCCGACTCACTGGAAGACAACTGGCACTTGCAAGCTACCGAAGCAACAGATTGCACAGCAAGATCAAGACTTCAGACCTCCGGTCTTGGGGGGGAGTACTGTGGCGACATCTCTACGCCACTCGTCACAAACATCAAATCACACAACAACTGTCAATCATCGCGAAGAAATTGACGCGCTCAACCAATAGCAGCGAAGAATCTAAGACGCTATTTCAAAGATTTCACGGATTGGAGCTATATATACAACCTCCGACACAACATCGTCGGAGCCGCGGTTCCCCAGGCATAACACCTAGCCTGGCGGAAGATCTTCCCTTTGGTGGCGGTCGAGCCGAATCATCGCTCCCGCAACAGGACGCAATAATACTTGAATAATAATAATAAATTATAAAGGCATCGGGACGTGACGACCCCATCGCCCTCTGTGGAAGCGTTTCATTCCCAGTGTATTCAGTCTCCGCGGGGCGGCTTGTGGCAAAGCCGTTGCTGAGTGGCGACATCACGGACCCTACCTCCTGGGAAACATACAGACATGCGCTATACACACACATACACACAGTAACACTTTCCCCGCCTCTGGCTTGCCTTAGTCGGCCGGCCAGAGTGGAGTCGCAAGAGCAGATCCTACGCTCCAGGATGGAAGTATCATATTGCACGTATCATACCTACATTATTAAAGCCGTTTTGAGCTATAGAAAAAAATTCCCGCCACGAATCACCACTAGAGAAGAATGCTGTGTCATCGGCGTATGCGAGAAAATTCTGCAGCCTGAAAGTTGCAAATCACATAGTCCGTTAATATAAGCAAGAAACAATGTGGGGCCTAGGATGCTTTCTTGAGGGACTCCGTAAGTTACAGGCAACTCGTCACTAAGCGAATGGCCAATCTTCACATGCTGTTTCCTATTAGTTAAGTAGCTAGAAAATAATTATAACGCCAGTTCTCTGACGCCTAGGAGTTCCAGCTTGGTCAACAAGTGGGGGGACAGAAACTGTATCAAAAGCCTTGGCTAGACCAATAAATATTGTCAGACACTTCTTTATATCATCTAGACTTCGCATTATTAAATTAGTAAGATCGAGAACAGCATTGTCAGTGGATATACCTGATCTAAAGCCGTATTAAGAGGAAGAAATTAAATTATAATTTTTTAAATTTTCTCTAAAATTTTTGATAAGGTGGCTATAAATATTATAGCCACCTTAAATGCTTCTGGGAAAAGTCCAGTTACAAAGGCCACGTTACATACATGGGTAATTGGGATGGCCAGAACATCAATATACTTTTTCAGTATGGAGCCCGATATCTGATCAATGCCGACAGCGCAACTGTCCTTCAAGCTTCTGATTATGTATTTAACTTCATCAGCATCAGTGGGATATAGAACACACGATTGAGATGGAACTGATGACGATGACGAGGGGCTAAAGACACACCCTGCGCTCTGTTGCTGTTTGATCTTCTCAGCCAGTTCCCTACCAACATTAGCGAAATATTCGTTCATGTCATTAATATTCTTTGCTGGATTTTGCAGAGAGATGAGATGATGGGAATGATCACCAGTCTTTATAAATACTACCAATTGATTTAATTACTTCCCAGAGTTGTTTTTTGTTACCCTTCGCTTTGTAAAGCTCTTCCTTCTCGTAACTCTTTTTGACATTTTGAGTATGGTGTGATAATGTTTGTTACCTGCGTAATGTACTCCATAAGTTATCTTGCAAATCCTTATCTGTATATATATATGATATGGCTAAGACTCGCGTGCCTGTCCGCAGTCGCTGAGTTTCGAGTGGTCGCTGCCGGCGGCGGCGCGCAACGGCGTGCTGCGGCGCTTCGTGCTGCAGTACGCGCCCGCGCACGCGCCCGCCGACGCCCGCACCGACAGCTTCCCGCCCGACGCCAGCGGCGGCCGCGTGCTGGACCTGTCGCCAGGTACGCCGTCCGCCGCCCCACCGCCGGCTCCCCCTCCATGACCTTGTGACCGCAGCGCCGACTGTCCGCAGGCGTGACGTACGCGTTCTCGCTGTGGGCGGAGACCGGCGCGGGCGCGGGCCCCGCCGCGCGGCTGGCGCTGGCCACGCCCATCGCCGCGCCGCCGCCGCCCGCGCCGCACGCGCTGCCGCTCGAGGTGCCCGGCTCGCGCTCCGTCTCCACGGTGGCCGTGCGCTTCCGGAAGGTACCGTCTCGACATCTTGCTCATGCTCACTCGATCGTTGTTTAACACGGAACTATTTATTGAACTTCGTACGAAATTGTTTTGATACAAATTAAAACTGCACTATCTGAAATAACTCATTAGGTATTAATATCCATGACATTATAAAAAAGTATACTAAATTAGACACATTCAACATTGTAACATGCGAGCTTCTCTCTTACAAATATTTTTGTTCTTTTTTATCTTAGTGGCCAGGAGTACCACTTTCAAATTATTGTACAATCGTTAACATACTCGTAACATGTCACCAGAATCATGTATTTCTAAATTGTATAATATGGAAAGTGAATGAAATAATAAGAAAAGAATATAAAGCCCTTCTGACGAGTAGACGACCAATACTGGAAGATTTTCTAAATTTTTTTTCGGTGAGACTGTATTTTTTGAAGGACTACTTCTCTCCCGCCAACGGCAACGTGACCGCCTACACGCTGGTGCTGGCGGAGGAGCCGCGCAACGACACTCCGGCGCAGCTCCCCAGCTGGCGCGACGTGCACCGCCTGCCCGTGTGGCCGCCCTACCAGGTCGGGCCAACTTCTGTCTCTGCACGACATTGTTAATAGTGCTCAATACTGCCCAGATATTCAACTCCCTTATCTGAACAGATACCTCAACTCATCCTCCATAATTGATAGTAAACTGTTGTACAAAACAAATAGTAAAAACACGTAACATCTGCAGACGTTTGTCTCTGTTTAACTCGCGACCATGCCTGGGCAGGTGACGGAGCCCTACTACCCGTTCCACGGCGCCGCGGTGGAGGAGTTCACGATCGGCTCGGAGCGCTGCGAGCGCGGCGGCCGCGCCTACTGCAACGGGCCGCTGAAGCCCGGCACGCGCTACTACGTCAAGCTGCGCGCCTTCACCGCGCCCGACAAGTTCACCGACACGCTCTACACCGCGCTCTACACCGGTGAGGCTCTATGCTGCTGCCCCTCAGATACTACGGCACGCTGCGCGCCTTCACCGCGCCCGACAAGTTCACCGACACGCTCTACACCGCGCTCTACACCGGTGAGGCTCTATGCTGCTGCCCCTCAGATACTACGGCACGCTGCGCGCCTTCACCGCGCCCGACAAGTTCACCGACACGCTCTACACCGCGCTCTACACCGGTGAGGCTCTATGCTGCTGCCCCTCAGATACTACGGCACGCTGCACTGAACCCAAAGCCCGCTGAGCTGTACTCGCGACCTGCTAGACAAACCAACATAATGTAAGTAACACTCCTCAAATACCTGTTCGTGTTAAAGGATAGCGCTGGAGAGACCTCAGTTACGAGACCGTCCCCTCGATACACACTCCCAACGCATGATTCCGCATCAGAGGAAGCGAGAGTCAAACGCTACTACGCGAAGCGGACATAGTAGCCGAGACAGAAAAAAAATCTCCCGACGAAGATTTTTTAGGCTAAGTAAACCACTCGAGTAGAGTAATTGCTCGTGGGAACTGGGTTGCACCAGTCGCCATGAGTCAAGCAGAACTGAACACTCCAGTGACGATGCCTTTCTTGAATACACCCCTCCGGGTCAATAAATCTTTTTGCAGAAAGAATGTCTGGGGCTATATTTCAATCAAAATGATTAAAATGATTGTCACAATTGATTTAACATATAAAGTACGCAATAATCACGTCAAGGGTCAGTTTAAAATCCTTAGATAACTTATCGATAACAAGCCATATCTATCATACTAGGACTTGTGTAAAACATTCTGAGATTATTGCTTTTCTTTTGTTTATGGAGTGGGAAGGCCCAGACGAACGTGCCTTGATCAAATTAAGGACGACCTGGCAAAGGGTCAGGTCAAGTCAAGAGTACCTGAAACCGCCGAGCTTGCATGAAGAGAGTTATGAATGAGGATAAAGTGAAAGAATACTTCCTTCGCTTCTTTATTGTTTGAACGCGCTAATCTCAAAAACTACTGGTTCGAATTGAAAAATTATTTTTGTGTTGAATAGACCATTTATCGAGGAAGGCTTTAGGCTATATTACATCACGCTGCAACTATTAGGAGTGAAGAAATAATGGAAATAATTCAATGATGCCTAAAATAACTTATTTCATGCAGACGAAGTCGCGGGCACAGCTAGTCAATAATATTAGTAGTGTTAGAAATAGTTTGTAATAAATCCTGTTTTAGTATCAGACAACGAATTATTGAGTTGTGTGTAAGTAATCTAGTTTTAGATAACAATTAGTGTTAATCGGCGCAGTGCCGATAGCGGAGATAGTGCGAGCGCGTCCATGGGAGTGACAGCGTGCGGCGTGTTGTTGGGAAAATTGAGGTGAAAGCGACGGAAGAACTGGCGTTAACCATTGTTACGTTTACGTTACGTTTCATAAGGTATTTTTAATATCAAAGTCTTCGTGCGTTTGTTTTTATTTGTGAGATTTTTGAAATATCAAAATATGGTAGCCAAATAAATTTTTATTCTTGCCTTTATTAAAGTGCAGATTTATTTTTCCTTGTTTTATCTTTTATGATTGATGTCGCGTGCGCTTGTTATCATACCTTACTATTGTGGATGCTTCGGAGACAGCTCATTAATAGGTGGCTGTTCGTCTGTTTGTTTAGTCAATGGTATACAAATGATGAAATTTTCGATTGTATTTCATATTTAACAATGACACTATCGGGTTCGAAGCCCGGTCAAAAATATGGTTCGCCTGGAATGACATAAAATGTTTTTTATTGGCCTGGGACCACGAGCAGTCCATTACGACGTGGTAGGGTAGCGCCACTTTCGAACCTGGCGGGCTAATGGAATCCGTGTGCCCGCAGAGGTGGACAACACGGCGTGGATCGCGGGCGCGTGCGCGGGCGGCGCGCTGGCGGCGCTGGGCGCGGGCGCGCTGCTGGCGCTGCGCCGGCGCCGCCAGCGCGCCGCGCCCGCGCCCGCGCCCGCCGCGCCGCGCGCCTCGCGGCCCGTGCGCGTGGCCGACTTCGTCGACCACTACCGGCTCATGTCCGCCGACTCCGACTTCAGGTGAGCTGACCTTCACTCTTACTTCTAATATCAATCTCATTCCATTTTTAACACAGTTGTATTTTCATCTATTCATCAAAGAATTCGTCATTTACAATGAGAACTACAGCTGATTTCATACAAATAGGCAGATATGTTATCTTTTACCGTTGATTCTGAGGCTTTACACTATAATTTACAAGCGTATACCAGTGTAGATAATACTAAAATGCTACTTTAAGTAAAAATAACCTTTATGTACAGCGTCACATTGTCGCGGTGTCTTTACTGTATATAAAGTCATTGAACTGAACACATATCTCAAATAATCCACCAATCTTTACAATTCAAAAAAACTAATACTATTCCAACCAATTGAGTTGATCTGTTTCCGTAGAACTCTTGAATATTCACCTTTTGAGTTTGTCCCTGTATTACATCGTATCTCCAGATTCAGCGAAGAATTCGAGGAGCTGAAGCACGTCGGGCGCGAGCAACCTTGCACGGCGGCCGATCTGCCGTGCAACCGGCCCAAGAACCGGTTCACCAACATCCTGCCGTACGACCACAGCCGCTACAAGCTGCAGCCCGTCGACGACGAGGAGGGCTCCGACTACATCAACGCCAACTACGTGCCCGGACACAACTCGCCCAGGGAGTTCATCGTCACCCAGGTAACCCACACCCAGTTCCCTCTCCGCAATCTTCCGAAAATCAATAGGATTTGAACTTGTCCTCGGATTCGTATACCTTGACAGGTCGAGTACCAACCGTCGCTGTTTCACTACCATCCACGGCTCTATCAATCCCGGATATTAACTTTTGAAGTGCGTTGCGCTCGCTATCTCTGACAGCGCACCTTTCCTTGACTCCCCACACATTCTCTTTAGTGTCTTGCCCAAGTAGCACGGCACGCGCGTCGCCGTTTTTATCGCGCGAAAAACTATTGCTGTCCCGTTCCCGTTTCACGACATAAGAAAATGCGAAACAGTATAATTTTTTGCGCGATAAAATCGGCGTCGCGTGTGCCGTGCTGCGTGAGCTTGATGTACACGTATTGCTCGTTTAGGCGCATTATTCGCATACCCATACAATCATCAAAGGACGGCCAATATGTTTTGCCCTGAAGTTTCACCGTTGCTCAATAATATTGACGTCCAGGGCCCGCTGCACTGCACCCGCGACGACTTCTGGCGGATGGTGTGGGAGTCCGGCTCGCGGGCCATCGTCATGCTCACCCGATGCCAGGAGAAAGGTACCTAACTCATGATATTACTCATATTGCTAGGGTCACCTCAATAACATAACTTTCTCCATACTTCGTTCTGAATCTACTTGCATTGTTGTTTATATTATTGTGAAATATTGTCGTTATTATACGATGTGATGCGTGTCGTCAGGTCGTGAGAAGTGCGACCGCTACTGGCCGTACGACACGCGGCCGGTGTACTACGGCGACATCGCGGTGACGTCACTCAACGAGTCCCGCTTCCCGGACTGGACCATCACCGAGCTCATGGTGTGTCGCGGCAACGAGCAGCGCGTCGTCAAGCACTTCCACTTCACCACGTGGCCGGACTTCGGCGTTCCCGATCCCCCCACCACCCTCGCCAGGTAACCGAGGACGGGTTCGCTTCTCGGGCTGCATCATGCGGCACACAGCTGTGAACCGGTCGTTACTGCGCAGGTTCGTGATGTCGTTCCGCGAGCGCTGCCCGGCGCGCGCCGACTGCCGGCCGGTGGTGGTGCACTGCTCGGCCGGCGTGGGCCGCTCGGGCACCTTCATCACGCTGGACCGCGCGCTGCAGCAGCTGGCGGCGCGCGCCGACGAGCTGGACATCTTCGGCATGGTGCACGCCATGCGGCGCGAGCGCGTGTGGATGGTGCAGACGGAGCAGCAGTACATCTGCATCCACCAGTGCGTGGTGGCCGTGCTCGAGGGGCAGGACCTGGCGCCCGCGCACAACCACAACCACAACCACCACCACAACCCCGCCTTCGAAGGTACCTCCTTTCTCTGTTTTCGTGCCCTACGAATGAGGTCATCATGTTAAACTTTAATTGGCGATAAACTAATATTGACAGAGTAAAAGAAGTAACTATCGTTATTGTCGACTTATTACCTTTAGAACATTGACGACCCCTCCCGTCCAGGTGGCGGGTAGCAGAGGCCCGATCATCCGACCGTTGGACCGGCATATCACTCTAGGTCAAACGCACGCACTCACTCTTCAACAAGACTTTCTTACAATACTTTTTGGCAAATAACGCTCGTGTAAGCATTTCATCCGTTTGAAGAGAGTTGACAAAATCCCGCATGGTGTTATAGCAATGTCCATAAAATTTTCTTGTATTTATTAATAAGTCAATTATCAACATTGAAATAATTACTTTTCACTTGTAGAAAGTATTATAAAACTGCCGTGAATATATCAAATTTATTGACCACAAGTCCTATGGAAATGAATCGTCGCAACTAAATTCCTATTTGGTAGCACCCAGCTTTTATTCTTGAGCATTGCACGGTGATCTGCTGACTGACACTTTATACTAACTTGACCATTACGATGTGTCGACTGGTTGGCAGTTACTCTACGACTCCTAACATACAAAAATTGAATGTCAATTTTATTAAATAACTTTTTTCATTACATAAAGCGGATAATGAAGAATTGCATAAATAATTTGAACCATGCTACCAACGGAGCTTTAAAATCAACTTCCTTTTCGATTTATTGAAAAGACTTGACATTAAAAAGCAGTTAACCCTTACTTGTACCTATGTGTGTACGCGTGGCTTCACTAACCGCGTGTGCGCCGATGTGCGCCGCATGACGTCGCGTTCTGTTGCAGATGACGAGGGCATCGCGGAGTCCGGCATGTAGCCGCCGCCGCCGGCCGCGCGCTCACACCGCGCTGAGGACACTGCTCAAACGTGTCCATATTTTATACATGACGACGCTTCCACGAGACGAGTTAATAATTAGTTATTCAGTTTTTTATATACAACGTATCTTCCTTAGAAGTACTTTAAAGGAATTGTCAATTGTAGCGGCTTTTTTTAACAATAAACCGCGCCGTCCGACCTCGTACTTAATTCTCTATTCAGATAAATCTATTTATATCGTTGTACAATAGTCATAAGATTTCGATAAATATATTTTCGTAGGTTTTTATTGCGGCAGAAAGAGGCGAACCATTTTATGTATATAACTGTATAGAATAAGTATTAACCGCGCGATCTGCTGCCGCTGTTTATATTTTTATATAAAATGTATAGACTTTTATATTTCTACTTGTTACAAATGGACTAAAGCGTACTTAACTAACGTTGAATCTCAAGTGGTACTTAACTTCCCCTGCGCTCGCCTGAGCTGCCTCTTCGAGAGCGCCCTGTCTTTTTCTTAACATCATTACCTTATTACCAGAACCTGCGCTCAATAAACAACTTTTATCATCATAAAATATTATATGTAGGTATATATTTTGTTAATTCAAAACGATCTTTCAACGAGGACGTTATCTTAAACATTTAGACAGCAAATGTAATTATTTTGAATATATTTGCAACACTACAGTGTTCATGTAAAAATTCGTTTTAATTATAACGCACCAATTTATACCTATTAATTTATATTGACGAACTTTCATTTTTGATGAAACGTTTAACTATTTGAAATGTTTATTTTATTTCAATGATTTATGGATTCATTTTTAGTCAATTTAATTTGAACTTGAAATGTAAGTACTGAAGCTAGTAATAATTTCCACGACTGAACGCAGCCAGGCAGTGGCCGCCGCACTCAGCGAGGCAGCTCCTCTTTCCTCTGTTAACCTGACTGCCGAGTCTATTATCGAATTTAAGCATACACTCGACACGAGTAATTGTACTATAACTTAATAAATTCGTTTTATTTTTCTATCTGCATTGTTTTATTTCATTTTTTAATTAAGGAAACCTGACAATTTCCCAAGCTAATCTTAGAGGGAACCACCCCATTTTAATTTATAGTTCTAAATAAAATTTGTAGTGACAATGACGATATTCATCAGTTTATCTAAAAATAAAAGGTTCCCTTTATTCTCAAATTTATAAACTTTCAATGATAGCTATAAAGGGCAAACACTGCCGAAGTACCTAAGTCCCTACTTCTATTTTTCTTGTAAGATTGGTCGAAAGGCTTGGTAATGTTTTGAATAAAAGCTGAGTAACCGCATATTAATGCTGAGTATCTAATTTGGTACCTATCCTATAAATCTTGAAAAAGAGTCTGTCTGTCAGTAAAATCTTCAAACTAAAATACAGAAGTGATTTGCTGCGGAGTTGACGGCCTGCCGCTTTGGGTTTAACTAATTAATAATTTCTATTTCTATAAGAGTGATTGATAAAAAACCGAAAAAGTGAATACCTGCTTTCGAGATGACTATACCATGTCAATTAGATTCCGATAAGTAGTAAATCTTATGACGGGAATTGTTTACCTGTTTGACCCTCCCAGGGGGTTCCAAGATATGTAGTAGATACTTGCGTTTTCTTCACAGAAAGATGCAGCCACTTCATTGTGAAATATGCCCTTTGTATAGATACTCAAAAGCTTTCTAGCTTTTGCCTGAGTGGACATAATGAACCTTTATTTATGTTCCCATAGGAAATTTCCGCCTGCATGCTCACTTCTCTGGAGAGGACCCCAGGGTGCGCGTTTGGCCATGATCCTGGATTGGATAAGTCAGGTTTTTACACGAAGCAAATACCAATTGACTTCCAGAAGCTTTACAGGGAATTTTATTGCAGGTTTGTTTAGGTACGATCAAGATATTTTTCCTCCCCAAGCATCAGTTATCACTATGGTAAGCATTCAAACTAATGTAACTCATACATTGATACATGGCCGCTGTTAATGACGTATGGTCAGATCAGGTAAACGTATACCTACGTTCTTTTGCATAGAATAAACGGAGAAATAATTAAAACTAATGCAGAACGAAAAGATTTAGTCGCGCTTGGTTCCTTACGCGCGGAGGTGCGGACCAAGACCGAGTTCCAATTCCAATTTTAAACATGGCGCGAGCAAGCGCCATAAACAAACAGTTTACTTTTTTTTATTCAAACTAAACAATATTTCGCGGCTCGCTCTTAAAAAGTAACATGGATCTATGTATGGATGAATGTTATTTCTAGTGCCCAAAAAACTAAAACAAATCACCTTTTTGACGTTTCATACTGTCACTAAGCTACCTTAGCTGTCACTTTGGTTAGATCATTTTAATAATAATTTATGTTATACATAAAAAACAAAAAAAAATAGAAAAGTGACATAAATATTAAAGCTTAAAATAATATACTTCATTGATTTATAATAATTTAGACAAAAGCAAAATATGTTACAAAATTATGAGATGTATAATTGACAGGATATACCGCAAGAAGCATCTGTCATTCACTTGCTCGTGTTCTCTGTGTGCTGTAGATGTAAATTCCTCACGTCAATCAGTTGTGTTGTGTGCGTGTGCGTGCTAAAGAACTCGCTTGTCGCGTTGCAGTGCGTGTGCCTTCTACAAATTGACTTTCATCGCCTCGTAAGTTTGTGAATTTATTTAAAAATTGTGAATTTGGATCATTTCAAGCATATGTGAGTGCACTTTGTACCCCATCAGTATCGTAAAATCCGCAGCCCCCGAAATCCATTCGATCGGATCGTGTCGATGCGTCACCTTTGTGAGCCATTTTACAATAGTTCTACATTTACATTCTATAAATCGACAGCCTATTTGGCTTTGTTTGTCATTATTTTCCCTACATAACATCAGGAAGTGTTAAAATACTAGAACACAGCAGTAAAGGACGTACTCTAACCTTAGTGCTAGAAGACAGGAAGTAAGTTATTCATGGGATGCGCCTGGCCACAGCCGCTGGCCGCAACGTTTACCTGTGATTGGTGGCATCTTATATTTTAGTTGTAGGTGGAAGGCTTTCTAAAGAACTCCTTTTGTGAGTACATATTACAAAATTAGCCTTTTGCAAAACATCAACACTTTCAGAAACTAATTGTTTGACAAGGGAAATATTTTCTCATTTTATATAAACACACCAAATGAAATACATAGGGGAATAACAGTAAACAATAAACATACAGTTCTTTTGATCTTGGTCTAATATTATAATAAGTGTTACATTGCAATATTATAGTTAATGCAAATGTATGATAGTGTGATTGAAAGGCCAAATGTTACCATGACCATTTGTAGTCAAATGCATCTCTTCTTTTGCCTGTGAAAGGCTTCATTTGTGCAACAGTCACAGCAGCACAAGACGCAAACATATTTGTTAAAAAATATTAAGTAATATTGTTTTTAGCATTTGCCACAGAAAAGATCTCATGGGTCTAATATATTTCAAAACAATAGATAACATACAAATAATATTATGTTGGAATTATTTATTTTTTAAATAATTCAACCTGTTACATCTCAATTATTACTTATTTCATGAAATTAACACTAAAATTATTCATTTTTGAAGTTTCAGTGCTGTGTGGTTCCCGGCACCAGTACAAAAAAGAATGGGACCACTCCCATCTCCTTCCCATGGATTTCATAAAATAAAAGATTCTTTTTTAGGCGATGGGCTAGCAACCTGTCACTATTTGAATCTCAATTCTATCATAAAGCCAAATAGCTGAGCCTGGCCTATCAGTCTTTTCAGGACTGTTAGGAGGGATATAGACGTGACCATATGTATGAATGTTTGTATTATTCATTTCTGATGCTGGTGCGGCTAACATTAGAGATCTATCTTTCCTTGTGTAATGCGTGGCATATTATTGAGGGAACAATTGTCACAGTGAAAATAAAAAGAAATCAGTTTAAGGGTAAATATTAAAACAATGAATCTCTATGTAGAAAAATTTCTTAAGTCTCAAATATTCCAACTCAAAATGTTTACCTTTTTAACATTATCCTACATAATCACACATCAGTCCACGCTAAAACTTTATACAGAATAATTATATGTATGACTTATGTGTATGGCAAATTATTAACTTTCACATCAACTAAAAGAACTGAGCTAAGCTGCAAAACAGCAACAGCAGGTGGCAGGTGTCTCTCTTCTTTAAGAGAACAGTCTATAAGATGCTGTGCAGTGAACCTACAACCTATGTATCATGAAGAGCATATTAAAGTAAAAGGGAGTTGATATTCTAGGTGTTTGTTAAATTTATAGTTGTAGGTATTGGTCAAAGTTGAGAGGGTACAATACCAGTGACTGCAATATAACATTTAAATAATCTACAAATCACTACATAGTATAAAACAAAGTCGCTATTTTAGTCTGTTTGTCTGTATGCTTAAATCTTTAAAATTACGCAATGGATTTTGATGCGGTTTTTTGTAACAGGTAGAGTGATTCAAGAGGAAGGCTTTTGTGCGAAGCCGGGGCGGGTCGCTAGTTTTCAATAAAAAGAACATTTTGCTTGACACCTATGTCCTTAACTTTTTTTTATTATTGTTGATAATACCTTCATTAAACTTAAAATTTTGAGATGCAAGTTATAATTTTTAACATTCCATAAAGTTAGAAAGTGATTGTTGGTACTTTTTGTACATTTCATAAACACTAACTATTACAAGACTTTCAGAAAGCATTGTGCATCTTCAGAAATATATGATTTATAATTTATCCTTGAAGGATACTATAAATATCATAGCACTAACATCTTGGAAGTTGTATAGCATAGCATTCCTAGGTACCTATTTTACAGTATTTGCTGTTTGCTTTAGGAGAAGGTAGTAGCCACCTGGTGGTACCTTAAAAATAAAGAAGAATTACCATATTGTTTATTACCCAAATTTAGCGCTATTGATTTTTTTTTCTTTTCTTTAAATTCGTGATTTTTCTAAAAACGTAAGTAAATTGATATATTTCGTGATTTGATAATTCGACGAGCTGCACTTAGCCTTTACAAGAAAGTACGTCGGAAGAGATGATATTCATGATAGTAACAATATAATCGGTGCGGTATCGACATTAGTCAGATGAGGGTTTACTAGGTCAGCTCGGGGCCGCGCGCTCGGCCCGCGGATCTGGGTCAATGTAGCGCTGCGCCGGGCTCCACCGGCGCCGCCCGCCCTTGCCTACCCTTCCCTATTTAAATGGCACTGTGAAATTTTGTCAGGACAGGATTTATCCTTTACAAAAAAAAATTGTTCTAAATAATATTTTACTTTATCCACACAAACATAGGTAACATAAAAGACAAAAGATTTGTAACGAATGAACTCAAAAACCACTGGATTGATTTTCACGACCTTCATGCGTAACATAGGCCTATAGTTGCCTTATATAGGCTGTATACTTTTTTCCCCAAGCCGCCTCGCCCCGCAAAGCTATTCAATAAATTAAGTGCAAACAGATGAGATTCGTCCATGGAATTGAAATATAAATCAAAAACTTTGCCAGTATATTAGCCACAAATTGTTTAAATGAACCCGCGCGATCTAACCCATACTGCTACTACATACCTATACCTTTATATTGTGCGTCATATACATAGGTGTATCTCTCTGATATAGAACTGTGACAGTTATGGGAGTAAGGACCCATGAAAGACGATGCATAGGCCCCACGGTTTATCGCCTCCCGGAGTCATTGACCAAAATCACGAGTGACGTAGAGGGTGCGCGGGAGGGGCGCGGGTCGCCGACCTCGCTCGGGGTGCGCACGGTCATTCGCACTCGTATGCAATGTTCTGAAGCGCGCTGGGCGGGGTATTGCTCGACTGAGAGAGACCCTATCTATCTAACCACTTGAATTGAAAAAAAAATTAGGAAATTATTAGCTTGAATACCTATACTGTTAGTTACCACTGATATCACAGAATATAGCTACCTAATTTTCATCGCTTTAATTCTTTAGCTATTGTTTTTATGTAGATACCTATGATACGTTACAAGTAAATTACAATAGCAGTTTGAAGTATTTCGTTTGATCTTCATATTCTCAAAAATTTTCTAAACAGTCGCGTTCTGCTCGCGCTATAACTCACAAAGGTTACCATGTCTGTCTCCATTTCCCTTTGTTCTCACTAGTTCGATTCAGTAGTTCGATCGTCGAACTAGTGAGAATTTTTTTTCTCATTTGTTCGACCGTCGAACTAGTGAGAATGTTTGTTCTCACTAGTTCGATCCGTTAACTTATTATTATTATTAATCGAGAAGCAAGAACATTAAGTACCGATATAATAGATATTGGTCACAAATACATACATTGTATAGGTAATTATAAAATGAAAATCTTTTAGGTATATTTTGTAGGTATAATTATTATTTAAGTATTATTATAATATAGTAAACGTCAAAATTCGACTGCAAGTAAATTAATAGTAAACAATACAAACAGTTTAAATACATAATACAAATCATTGTCATATCACCCGGAAGTCGTCCACTGGTATATTTCCTTAAATGCATCTATGCCTATAGCACTTAGGTATGTGCATAATAAGTTTAGTATTATAAATATTTAACTAAATGCCCCACCCCAGAAAGAGTGTGGTCATAGTTCTGTTGTCTTATTTTGAGGGTACATGATTTTTGTTATATTTTGAGGGTAGATGTTTCGCAAAATGGTAGTATTACGCTGTTCAGCTCTGCAGTAGCAATGTTTATTTCGTGGTGCCTGTTTATT
The DNA here is from genome assembly GCF_032362555.1 of Amyelois transitella. Lineage (NCBI taxonomy): Eukaryota > Metazoa > Arthropoda > Insecta > Lepidoptera > Pyralidae > Amyelois > Amyelois transitella. The sequence continues at coordinate 12,746,816 of NC_083509.1, forward strand.
TTACTGTTTATATTTTCGGAATAATGTCTAAAGAAGTGAAATTATTAAAAAGCGGTCGTGGAAGGATTCTGCAATTAGAAGGACATCAATATTATTCTATGCGTAAATACAAAAATGGCCACAGCATTTGGCGGTGTAAAAATTATAAAAGTTTAAAATGTACCGGTTCCGTCACAATGAATATGGTAAGTCTTGGTTATTTTATATGTACATAATGATAATTGTTGTACGTATATTTACATATTATAGGTGTTGTATGTGTATTTTTATTTGTAATAGTTTTAATGTACAAGCAAAATAATTCATGAATTCCTATATTTTTTAAACATTGCTTTTGTTTAAGGACTTCACTAATAATTTACAATCAAAACCCCACTGCGGTCAATGTAATCCAGATGAAACACGAAATACAGTCAATGTTATTTTAAATAATGCTTGCGAAGAAGCAGCTACGGGAAGAGAACCAGCTCCTAGGGTCTACAACAGAGCTTTAATTACATTAAAAAATCAAGGCCTGCATTTAGCTTCTAAGAGTGTACCTGAATTTTGTGAAATGAAGTCACGCATTTACAGAAGGAGAAATAAGTTAGCACACGTAAAAAAAATAAATGCAAAGACTGTTGAGGAAGTCGAAGTTCCTAGTACTTTTTCAGATTTCTTACTCGCTGATTACAGTCATAAAAAAATGAGAATATTAGTGTTTTGTTCAAATGATGCCCGAGAAATTATAAAAAAAATTAAACACATCTTTATGGATGGGACCTTTAAATCATGTCCGACACCTTTTCAGCAACTTTTTACAATTCACGGAGACATCGGCAGTGATACAAATAACACGAATGTCATCCCTTTGGTGTACGCTTTCATGAGTCACAGGACCAAAAAAGCTTACTCACTTTTATTTGATTTAATTGGGTCCCAAATTCCAGAGTGGAAGCCTGCTAAAGTCACGATAGATTTCGAAGAAGGCACAATGAAAGCGTTGAAAACATTGAATGTTACAGTCAAAGGTTGCTACTACCATTACGTGAACAGCTTGTGGCGCAAAGCAAAAACCCTGGGTTTAACTAAAGACAAACGCAACAGAAGAATAATTTCATTATGCGCCAACTTGGCATTGCTTCCAGAAAATGAAATTGTTTCAGGATGGGCGTATATTCAAAACGAAATGAAGAAGAATTGCGAATCTATAATTAAGTTTAAAGATTATTTCGATAAATACTGGATGAAGGGTGATTATCATAGAATTTGGTCGGTTTATGGCGAACGCCACCGAACAAATAATGCAATAGAAGGATGGCACCATAAAATAAATAACCTTGTAACGAAAGGGCATGTAAACCTATTGCAAATATTACATATTTTACGGGACGATTCCTTATTGTCTTCATATCAAAATGACATTCTTCAGAGACCTTCAACATCAAACAAACGTTGTAAAAGGAGAAAAACTGATTTATTCAATGACGATTACATTATTGATGCTCAAATGCAATTAATATGCGGAGAAATTGGTGTAGGGCACTTTTTAGAAAAGATGCGATAATTATAGTTACATTGAGATTCAATGTGACAAAATAATTGAGTATTTGATTATTACATTATTTTTTTGATTTCGTAACCAATGTACCTAATATAATGTTCAATATACATATATCCTTTGGTGGAATACACAAATTCAAAGTTTTTTCGCTCTCTGCTTATTGAGATAAGTAAGACAGAGAAAAATATATTTAATCATGTATATTTTATCAAAGTTATGTTTATGAATGTTATGTCTATACCTATACCTAATTTTGTACATTTGTAATTTTGAAGCATTTTTGGCATTTTTTTAGTTTCTTTTTAGTTTCTGATTAAGCTTGTTGAGACAAGCAAGACAGAAAAATATTTTTCATCTACGTATTTGGCCAAAGACAATACCTATAGTTGTTCCTAAATATTATGTTTACAATAAATAATCTAATTATGCAACATTGTGATTTTGACGTTTACTATATTATAATAATACTTAAATAATAATTATACCTACAAAATATACCTAAAAGATTTTCATTTTATAATTACCTATACAATGTATGTATTTGTGACCAATATCTATTATATCGGTACTTAATGTTCTTGCTTCTCGATTAATAATAATAATAAGTTAACGGATCGAACTAGTGAGAACAAACATTCTCACTAGTTCGACGGTCGAACAAATGAGAAAAAAAATTCTCACTAGTTCGACGATCGAACTACTGAATCGAACTAGTGAGAACAATCCTCCATTTCAACGTTCGCTCAACGACACAGTGTAGAGCTTGCGTCATCAGATAAAATAGGTACCTACCTACACAATACACAACTTGCGGATTGGACCGTATCTCATGTCATGATATTCCAAATTATTGGCATCCAACAGGTTAGTGACCCCGTTGGCGGCATTCGTAGGTTCATCAATCGATTGCCGATAACCAGTGAAATCTCGCCATCGTGCATTGCACGATAGAAATGTGTTATTTGTGAAATTATTCGTAGGTAGGAATTCTTCCGTTGATAAGTGCTTGTCGTTGTTCTCTGTGCACTATGTCGTAGCGACTGCTCGGCGAGTGATTAAATCACGGGTGACTCGGTGCTACCTTTGTGTCTGCAGCGGCGGTCACTTTGGTGGCGAGTCGGCGGCGACCTTGCAGCTACGCGCCAAGGTCCCGCGCGCGGTCGTCGACCCGCGCCGCGACGCTATCGACCGCCGCCCCGCCCCCGGCGCACTCCATCATCTCCACCCGCCAGTGTCGTCATCATCGATGACACTCCTTCGCTTCTCAATCCCATTCCACCATGTAGTCGACCACGGAAAATGATCGTGCGCTGGCTCGCTCAAGCGTAGTTAATGTTTTACAGGTTTCGCGGTTGGTTACTTACCAGTGTTCATGCGTCTACCATCATAGTTTAATACAGCAAATCAATGTTACCTTTGAACATTGAAATCTCCGCATCACGTTCAATTCCGTTCCATGTTACTAGCGTGCAATACTAAATAGAATATTGTTTACGACCGGACCCGGCGCCGCTTACCGGACAGTTAATTGTTTGCTTGATTGGACACATATAACTCAATTCCCATCTGTATACCTAACTCGCATAGTTTCCAGTGTCGCATTGTCATTTTTAGATAACCCAATGGTTTACCTTTTGTTAAAAACAAAGTGACCATTTTTTAAAAAGGCTGTTAGAATCAATACAATTTCAAAAGAGTTAAACGTCTAAAAAAAGCAATCATCACACATCCCATCGAAGGAATCAGTGCGCCCTTGGTTCGTCCTGATCGGTGTTCTATAACAAACAATGTTCCATAGCAGCTTTCTTTAATGATCTGAGATAGGTACGTCTACAATTTAATTTTATTTACAAACAGATTCGACCACAGCTTTCGACTTTAAATAACAAGGGCTCTTATCAGTTGATTCGGGGCCCCAAACGCGTTGCTAATTTATTAATAGCTCATTAACGCTCCAATGTATATTTATTTCAATCAATCTTCGTAGATTATTCTTCCCCTTGCCGAATACGATGGTAGTCATCATAGGTACATCGTATTTTCATAATTAACTCTGGCATAATAATCTGTTGCATACAAACATACATACACATGGTCACGTCTATATCCCTTGTGGGGTAGACAGAGCCAACAGTCTTGAAAAGACTGAATGGCCACGTTCAGCTCTTTGGCTTAATGATAGAATTGAGATTCAAATAGTGATAGGCTGCTAGACCATCGCCTAAAAAAAGAATCCCAAGTTAAGCCTATCCCTTAGTCGCCTTTTACGACATCCATGGGAAAGAGATGGAGTGATCCTATTATTTTTGTATTGGTGCTGGGAACATCACGACAAATCTGTTGCATTTATAGAAAAAAATCCGAATCCGGGCACACCGCTGATGAAGCACACCGCGGGGGCGGGGGCGAGGCCAGCGACCGCGGGCCACCTGCCGCCCGTCCCGGTCCTACTGCACACGGTTCCAAAATGATTGCGCTCACGACTTGACCGTCTGTCGTTACAGTCAATGTTCGATAAGTCGATAACGTCTTGTTAGTCAATCGATTTATCTAACTATAATTACCTTGTCAGATATTGGACTTACATATTTTCAAACGACACCGGTTATGGGACTGTGAATATGTATAAGGCCGGGACTCCACCAAAGCAGAGATGTGTGCGGTTTGCTGTGTGCTGTGCGAGAAGAGATGTTTTTCAGCTCGCGGGACTCCACCAAAGCGGAGATGTGTGCGGTGTGCTGTGTGCTGTGCGAGAAGAGATGTTTTTCAGCTCGGGTGCGGGGCGTTGAGTGCTCAGTACGCACATCTCTCGTCTCCACTGCGCGTCGTCCGCGCACAGCTCACATCTCCGCTTCCATCGCGACATACAAATATTACTCATCTCCGCACAGCGATCTCCACTGAAGCTGAGCGGAGAGGAGACGTGTCAATAACTTAATTCTATTGGTTGTTTAAAAAACATCTCCTCTCCGCTCGTCTCGTCTCCGCTTTGGTGGAGTCCCGGCCTAAAGCTTGACCAGCTGGCTAGCGGCTCGTGCCAGCTGTTTTGTGAATGTTTTCGTGCTCTGGTTACGTTTCCAGGACAAAGCTCTTTCTTTAGGTACCAATACATATAATATGACAGTAAAATTCAAGTATCTGTACATTTTCCCATAAAACTGATAGGAAGCGTAACAGAAATTCAATAATTGAATTTTGTTTCAGTCTGGTACGTTATAACTTCGTAACTACTCAACGGATTTGAACGCGGTTTTGACACGTGAATAAGGTGGATTACATATAATTAGGATTGTTGTCAAAACTTGTTTGTTAAAATAGATTAAGGGTAACAGAAGTTTAGGTCAATTGAAAGTGTATTTCAAGCATTGCTTCAAAACTTTTAAGGGATGAATGTGGTTTACATAAACGTAATTAATTTTGATAAAGCAAGAATTTCTACTTACTACAGTCTATTGAATGCAGTTTCCACAGGTTACGTGAAAATTTACTTACACGCAGGCGGAGCCGCGGGCAACAGCTAGTATTAGGTAAAAGAAGATAGGAAACTAAAATTATTTGGATCTTAGAGTGGATTGCAAATCTAATAAAAAATTGTTCGATCACTATGTGGTTTTTAAGGGTTAGCAATTTGGTTGCAGCCACATGTCGTTATGGGACTAAAAAGTAATTCTTAAAAATATCATATTTAAACAAATATATCTCGGACAATTAAAAAAAATTGTCCGAGATATATCGCCGTGAATAGCACATTTTTTGGACGACACCAAAACTACCAATACTAAAATGACACTTGTTTGTGACAAGCTTAAATTTTTTATGATATACATATATTCAATTCACATCGTGAACTATGTATATTTGTTTGATATCGAATTTAATTGCTGTGTTTATGTATATGATGTCATAAAATATAAAATTTTCTCTCGTATTTTGTAAATTAACCGACGGTAAAGTTATTTAAAAAAAAATTACTTTAAATTCATATAAAATAACAACGGCATTAAAATTAAAACTGGAAATTAGTTTAATGTATTAATTAATTAAGTTTTTTATCATATTATTGACAAATTTATATGTTTGGAAAACTTCGTCAAATAAGCATTCCTTGCAACCTACCTTGTATCAAAGAAACCGCAAGTGCACCTCGTTATATTTAGAATATTTTCACCATAAATCATGTCACCGTTACGCCTGGTCACCGCGATAATTTTTATTGTATTTGTATTATCCGCATGACCCTCGACGTGCGTAACGAGTCTGGTGGCGTTGCAGACGGGTAACCGGAGGCTCTCTCGCGCGACATCAGCATCGTTGCGCGGCGGAGGCTGCGCCCCCTGCGGACCCCACCGGCGGCAAGACGGACAGCGCGCGCTCGCCGGGGCCCGCGCCGCGCGCCTCGGCCCGGACGCCCGCCGTCCCGCCGAGGCGACGCTGGGTCCCCCCGTCCTCGCTGCGCCACCACGAGGTGCCTGACGCCGATGCCAAGCACGACGTCATATTCCGAAAGGTACACGTGTGCTGCCCGGCACTTTAGAATAAGACCACTCCATTTCTTTCCTATGCATGTTGTAAAATGTCGGAAATAATAGCAGATCCATCTAGTGCAAACTCCCGTGCTAGTCTGATAGCGAAGAACAACCACAGTGCGGGCCTGCTCTTCCCGTGCACATTGTAAAATTCAAATCAATTCTTTTTATGCGATGGACTACAGCTGAACATAGCCTTCAAAAGCCTTGAAAAGTCAAGTGTTCAACAATCACAGGGTTGAAGACGTGATTATATGTATGTTTAGTATATGATTCCATCGGTCGATGGATAAAAGGATTGGTCCCATCTCCATCGCTACGGCACCGTCAGCTTGAGACGAGAGCACGCCGACACGGAGACTGTACGCTGCATCTTACTTAGACAAACATCTTTTTGCCATTATTTATTTATACATATACACAAAAGAATATACAGGAAGTCGTGAGATGCGTATATGATACTATTACATACATTCATATAATCATGTCTATATAACTGTTGGGGTAGACAGAGCGAACTGTCTCGAAACGACCAATGCTTGGCTTACTGATATAATTGAGATTCAAATAGTGACAGGTTGCTAGCCCATCCCGCCAAGCCCATTCATTTGCATTTCCGAATGGTCCTTTTTTCTATTTGTGCCGGTAACCAATATGATACTCTACTTATAAATAATAATATATATTATACTTATTAATTAATATTTGAATGACATGACATGACTCGCTCAACGAGTATTGCGTTTCCAGGTGCGCGGTATTCTTAACAAACTTACCCCAGAAAAGTTTCAAAAGCTGAGTGATGACCTGCTCGGCTTGGAGCTGGACTCTGACAAGGTAACTACTTAAATTCAGCAGCATGCATGAATTCAGCAACGTAAATAACCGAGCATATCGCTTTATTATGAACTAGCTGTGCCCCCGACTTCGTCCGCGTGGATTAGTTACTTTGGGCATCATTGAAGCCCACAAGGCTGAATAATTTTCCCCGTTTTTTTCACATATTCCATTATTTCTTTGCTTCTTATAGTTGCAGCGTGATGTTATATAGCCTAAAGCCTTCCTCGTTAAATGGTCTATTCAAGGCAAAAATATTTTTTCGATTCGAACCAGTAGTTCCTGAGATTAGCGCGTTCAAACAAACTCTTCAGCTTTATAATATTAGTATAGATTAGTATAGATTCATGATTTGAAATAAGTTTAGAACAAGATGTCGTGTGTAAGGTGCTTAAGGGCGTGATCCTCCTGATCTTCGAGAAGGCGCTGGACGAGCCCAAGTACTCGTCGATGTACGCGCAGCTGTGCAAGCGGCTGAGCGAGGAGGCGCCCAACTTCGAGCCCGCCGGCCAGCCCTGCACCTTCAAGCTGCTGTTGCTCAACAAATGCCGCACTGAGTTCGAGAACAGGGCTCAGGTAATGATGCTGATCTTACATATTTTGCTAAAACTTTTAAGTCCCAAAAAAAAAGTTTATTGTATTAAAATTGCAATTTTGTGTTTATTATATGCAATAAACAACATAGTATTTTGAAATGGCGGTAAATATCTCTAAACAAGTTCGAGGTTGTAGTTTCAGTATCATGGTAAATTGTGAACAAATGGTATCCACCGGTAGTAAGATAACAATATGACCGGTCGGCAGGCGTTCGCCGCCTTCGAGGACAAGGCGCTGTCTCCCGAGGAGGAGGAGAAGCGGCACCTCGCCAAGTGCAAGATGCTGGGCAACATAAAGTTCATCGGCGAGCTGGGCAAGCTGGAGATCCTGGCCGAGTCCATCCTGCACCGCTGCATCCAGAACCTGCTGGCGCGGCGCGCGGCCGCCGAGCACCACGAGGACCTGGAGTGCCTGGCGCAGCTGGTGCGCACGTGCGGCCGCGTGCTGGACTCGCAGCGCGGCCGCGGCCTCATGGACCAGTACTTCGCGCGCATCCACACGCTGTCCACCAGCCGCGAGCTGGCGCCGCGCATCCGCTTCATGCTGCGCGACGTGGTGGAGCTGCGGCGCGGCGGCTGGGTGCCGCGCGTGGCCACGGCCGCCGAGGGCCCCGTGCCCATCCAGCAGCTGCGCGGGCAGTCGCCGCCGCGGCGCGAGCGCGAGCCGCTGTTCCGGCGCGCGCGGCCGCTGGAGGACGTGCTGGCGGGGCTGGCGCTGCAGCCGGCCGCGCCGCTGCCCGCGCCCGACAAGCTGTTCGGCAACGGGTTCCGCGACGGGTTCCGCGCGCGCCCCGCCGCGCACTTCCCGCGCGCCCCGCGCCCCACCGCGCCCCGGGCGCGCCGCGTGTACGCGGGCGGCGCGCTGCAGGACGTGCAGATGCGGCCGGCGCCCAACTCGCTCATGTTCTCGGCCAACCAGCTGCTGCGGCCCGCGCCGCCCGCGCCCGTGCTGCCCGCCTTCAGCACGCCCGCGCCGCGCGCCGACCAGCCCGCCATCGCCATCAAGCCCGCGCCCGACAAGAAGGACAAGCCGCGCAAGGACAAGGTGACGCCTCCCGCTCTATTCAAACTCATTTTTTTGTTTTTCACTTTTTATGTAAAAAGTGCATTCGCTCAGTTTATGTTTTTTTTTATTCATTTAGGCCTGATCTGATATACTTGTACTGGAGCGTTTTATCGAAACTGAAATGTTTCATTTGTGTACGCAGGGAGTGAACAAAGAGGAGGCCTGCCGGCTGGCGGTGGCGGCGGTGGACGCGCTGGCGGCGGGCGGCGTGCCGCTGGGCGACGACGTGCCGCGCGAGGCGCACGAGCACGCCGAGCGGCTGCTGGCGCTGCAGCTGCCCGACAAGCTGCTGCGCCGCGCGCTCACCGCCGCGCTGGAGCACGCGCTGCAGCCGCCGCCGGAGGGCTCGGTGACCGCGGAGGCGCGGGCGTGGGCGGCGTGCGTGCTGTGGCGCGCCAGCAAGCGCGCGGGCGCGGCCGAGTGGCTGCGCGCGCGGCTGGGCGCGGCGCCCGCCGGCGCGCTGCTGGCCGAGGCCGTGCGCCACAAGCTGCTGCCGCTGGCCGAGCTGGGCGCCTGGTGCGAGGGCCAGCACCACGCGCTGCTGCTGGCCGTGCTGCAGCGCCTGCGCGAGCTGCTCGACCTGGACACGCTGCGCGACCTCACCGACGAGAGCAAGCTGAACCTGTGCGCGTTCGTGTCGGAGGGCGGCGCCGAGCCGGACGCCGAGCACGCGCTGGCGGCGCTGGAGGCGCGCGGGCTGGCGGCGCTGGTGCCGCAGCTGCGCGTCACGGCCACGCTGGCGGCGCAGCTGGACGCCGAGCCCGCGCCGCACGCGCTGTACCGCTGGATCAAGGCCAACGTGGAGCCGGCGGTGCGGCAGAAGGCGGCCTTCGTGTCGGCGCTGGTGGCGCTGCTGGCGGCGCGCGTCACGGCGGCGGCGGGCAGCGCGGGCGCGGCGCCGGGCAGCGCGGCGCTGGAGCGCGAGAAGGCGCTGGTGGAGACGTACGCGCCGCTGCTGACGGCGCTGCTGGCGGCGCGCCAGGACCTGCAGCTGGCCGCCGTGTACGCCGTGCAGGTGCACGCGCACCGCCACCGGTACCCCAAGGGTGCGGCCACTTCTTTTTCACGCAATTAAATTACATTTTTTTTTTATAATTTGAACGTAATGCTTTTGACCTCAATCTGCCATTGTCGGAGTATCGACCATATACGGGTATCCCTGCCCACGCCGCGTCCTCCGATGTTAAAAACTTCTATCATTATGCTATACGACTCAACAGGTGTACGTTCAAAAATGTTTTAGTTCACATTCTTAAACTCTTTACTCACCATTACATATTATACATATTTATTCATATTATTACGAAAAACACAGGAACTGATTACATATCCTTCCGAGCCTACGTTTGTTTGCTCTTTTTATTTTATTGTCTCTCACTGTTACTGAACTGTCTTAGCCATTCTTTTCTATTCCTTTTGCTTCTATGTGAAAGGCTGATTATTTCTCATCCAAGTCATATCAATTTCCTCTCCTTGACCTGTTACTTTATATGAATTTATTATACATATTTAGTATTGTCAAGTTACTATTTTAGTTAAGAGTCTCAAAGTTGGCCAGCGCAATCCTTGAAGATGTGTGACGTGTGTGCAGGCATGCTGCTGCGCTGGTTCATGTACCTGTACAACCTGGAGGTGGTGGAGGAGGACGCGTTCCTGCGCTGGCGCGAGGACGTCACGGACGCCTACCCCGGCAAGGGCGAGGCGCTGTTTCAGGTCAGTCGCAGGCCGGCTCCCTCGTGTCGGTGTCGCATCGCGTGAGCTCGCTCGCTCGGAACTAACGCGCGTGTCCGTGTGCAGGTGAACGCGTGGCTGACGTGGCTGCAGCAGCAGGAGTCGGAGGAGGAGGACGCCGAGGACTAGGCGGCGGTCGCTGCCGGGGGCCACATTCGGCGCGCCTGCCGCTTTTATTTCGCGCTCATCTCATTATATAAATATAATTAAGCCAAATAGTTAAAAATACCTACCTTCGTCGCCATTTAACCCTCGGCCCGTCGCGCTCGGGACTCCGGGGTTAAATAGGTCAATTTTTAGGTTATATTACGTAAACGAATATTAGTATCTCGAGATAATTTTTTGTAGGCCTTTTACTCGATTTTGATACTTTTACAAATGTATACAATGTATAGTGTTCGTTCGGACGTATGATTGCACCCGGTCTGCCCTCTGCCCACGTGAGCGTGTTTTAGTTGAAATTGTATTATATAAATATATATATAAAGGAAGAACTTAAATCAATTTTTATTAATAATATCATGATCATTTATTTTCAAAGCTAAATGGACTTAGTGATAAACTGTAAGAATGCTTCGATTTCATTATAATATCAAATTTAGATTTTTTGTAACTAGATAAAGAAAAGTAAAAAAAAAAATATTTCCCTCGGGCGTAAGAATCGTATGTGAGTTGTCATAAAGTTGTGCAGTAAGGTCACGATAAGCAACATTGATCAATATGTATTCAGGATGAGAAATAAAGTTCAGTGTAATTTATTACAACATTGTTTAATTATTGAAAATCATCAACTATGGAATAAAGCAGAAACTTTACTCAAACTAAACTATTACATTTATTTCTAGTATTTGTGCCGCAGTAATTTATTAACTTAACATCTAAAACTTTCACTTTGGATATAACATCGTAAAAGTAACCGCTCTCACACGTTGAACCCGCCCTGTTCCAAGATAAATGGAGCTGTGGACAAAAAGAGTGAATATGTAAATATTAGATTGTTAAATGTAGGTAGGTACATTAGAGTTTTAAAATACATATAATCACGTCTATATCCCTTGCGGGGTAAGAGCTATACAACAAAAAAAGTTTCATTCAAATCCATTCAGTAGTTCCGGAGATTAGCGTGTACAAACAGAAATTTTTTTCAAGGTTTATTATGTATTGATATGTATGTATGGGTCATTCCAGAAAAATCGGGCAACCTTCAAAAGATTTTCGTGCACAATTTTAAAATGCTATAGATTGTCTATTGACAGTATATGGTGGGTTATACATTAATAACACCACACCTAAAAGGGTAAGACACTTTATGCACTATTCAACACACACAGTATCTAGTAACTGATAGATATAATTTTAGATACTGATAGACTATGATTATATGGTAATAAATAAGTGTTTATTAAGAATCACGTATTTATATATAACTCTGAGTTATAATATTCAATAGCTTTCTTAAAATAGTAAATTTCTTTTGACAGAAAAAGGGCATTTGCAGCTCTACCAGATTTCAAATACGCGTTTATGTACTTTTCAGTGCAAAAAATTGCTGAGTTATGACCATTTCGACTTGCTACAGCACATCTGTGTTAATTTTAAGGATTTGTTATTGTTAATTTGTAGCACTGTCGAATAAACATTTTATCCATATCTATGTAAGAACTGAATTTATTTCAAATTCGATTGCACACAGAATTATAGCGGCTGTACAGTGTACATTCTCGCCGAGTGCCCTGGCAATGTGTGACGAGCGACGGCGAGGTGGCGCTTTGAAAGTCACGGCAGCTGTAGCGCTATTTCAATTAGGCGCGGTAAACGGAGCTCGTGGATTATTTCACGAATAGTCAAAGAATAGTCTGCTATGGCAACTTTTATATAGGAAGATTAATGTATCCACATCCTGAATTCCTGACCTTAATAATATAATTATAAATAGGTAAATAACTATGTCTGGCAGTTAAGTTTTCACGCCTTAACCACTGAACCTATTTTGATGAAATTTGCTACAGAGACAGAGTTGAACCTGAGGAAAAACAAAGCCTACTTTTTATTTTATTACAGAGTTTCAATGGAAAAATAATAAATAAAGTCTTCGGGTGAATTAAAAAAAGGACACATTGAAATGGAGGGATTGAAGGGACACTTAGAATGAATAATAGAAAGCGAAAATATTTTTTTACGCTTATCTCTGAAACTACTCAACGGATTTACTTAAAACTTTCACCAATTGCTTTGTTTTAACTCAGAAAAACATTTAAAGTTTGTATCATCAAAATCACAAAAAAAAGTTATCGTTATTTGAATGAACTCAAGGCATGAGTTTGCCTGCAAATAAGTTACAAAATTTAATAAAAAGTCATTTATCATTGTACAACAGCATTATACCTAATAACATCTATACTAATATTATAAAGCTGAAGAGTTTGTTTGTTTGAATGCTTTAATCTCAGGAACTACTGGATTGTATTGAAAAAATATTTTTGCTTTGAATAGACCATTTATCAAGGAAGGCTTTAGGCTATATACCTAACATCATGCTGCAACTATATGGAGCAAAGAAATAATGGAATATGTGAAAAAAATGGGGAAAATTATTCATCCTTGAGGGCTTCAATGATGCCCAAAATAACTATTCCACGCGGACAAAGTCGCGGGCACAGCTAGTCAATATATTTTTTGTCAGGATCTAGTAAAAGATAAAATTGTAAGTTTTGTGTTTGCTGCTGGCTGACATTAAAACTAAAAGGTAGGTGGTCAGCAAAACATAAATTTTTATTGATTCTTGGCATAGTAACTTATGTGGAATAAATTGTTAATTTTTTTTGTTAATACATACATATAGTCTTACAAGACTAATAGGCAAAGTTCAGCTGTTTGACTTAAGGATAGAATTGAGAGTGACAGATTACTAGCCCATAGTAGTCTAAAAGAAGAAAAATTTTTGATTGTTTGTTAATATTATTATTAAAAACAAAATTTGGCTTATTAGAAAAACACCATGTGATGTTTTCTAACATAATATTGAAAACTATATAATAAATAAATAAATATATACGGGACAAATTACTGATTGAGCAAGACCCAGGCCAATCAGAGAAAGTTCGTTTCTCATCATACCCTGGCCAGGATTCGAACCCGAGACCTCCGGTGTCACAGACTAGCGTATTACCGCTGCGCCACAGAGGCCGTCAAATATAATTACATATGTAAAGTAAAAAAGCCCTTGCACAAAAAGTTGACCAATTTTCCTAGAATGACCTATATATGGATATAGTATCATATAAATATATATATGGGACAAACTACACAGATTGAGTTAGCCTCAAAGTAAGTTCAAAACTTGTGTTATGAGATACTAACCCAACATAAATAAATAAATATATACGGGACAAATTACACAGATTGAGTTAGCCTCGAAGTAAGTTCGAGACTTGTGTTACGAGATACTAACTCAACGATACTATATTTTATAATAATAATAAATACTTATATAGATAAACATCCAAGACCCAGGCCAATCAGAAAAAGTTCTTTTCTCATCATGCCCTGGCCGGGATTCGAACCCGGGACCCCCGGTGTCACAGACAAGCGTGTTACCGCTGCGCCACAGAGGCCGTCAATCAACAATACCATATTTGTTAATAAATACTTACACAAATAGATAAACATCCAAGAACCATACTAATCAGAGAAAGTTTGTTCCTCATCATGCCCTGACTGGGATTCGAACCCACTACTGCTACCGCTGCGCCACATAGGCCGTTGAAATCATTATAAGTTAGTAACCCAAAACATAAGTAACATCGTTTGGGAATTTCTTATATTGGGGTGACATTGACTCTATGTTTATTGTAGAGTAACATATAATAGTTGTTTCAATAAAAAATATTCTTTATGTTTTGAAAATATCAAACAACTGATGGCAATTTGATTTCTTTAAATAAACTCAAAAATATTCAAAAAACAGTATTTAACCTAAAATGTCCATATGAGCAGGTATTAAAAATCTTCGACAGTATATGAAGGTATTTCCTTTTTTCTTCCAGACAAGTTGAAAACTTATTTGCATGGGTTGGGCTCAGCCCACAAGCTGTAAATGAACGGTGCCAGTACATCGTTATACCATGTCGTGCCAAACTTACCAACTCTTATAGCAGCACAAAGGACACAAAATGTGATCAGGCTATGTATAGTATTTTCTCGAGCTTGACGCTTCTCCTCCATGGGATCTACTCTTTCTCCGAAAGGTAAACGATACATTGTGCTGGTATTTCAATATAACAATATGATATATATATATATGATATATAATATGGCCTTGACAATATTTTTAATAGGTAAGCTGAGTTAATATATTTTTATTAATGTAACTTCAATTAATATATTTTATAATTATAACCTCGAAAATAAAACCTTAGTGTTGTTTTGTAAAAAACATATGTCAGGTCTGTCAATCACACGATTGATCGAATTGCTTCTATTCGATTGAGTCATGTTATAATAATCGAACCTCGAATATTCAAAAGAATCGATTTGTTAATTCGAATTTAAAACAAACTAAACTGCACCTTATTTAAATATTTTGGTAATTAATTTTATGCAAACGAATAGATTGATTCTTTTCTATCAATTAATTGAGATGTTATAAAGAAAACAAGTTTATCTCTGTCGTGTACTTACAAACAGCGTTCGGCCGCTTTCTTTCTTCATAGCGAAGTAAAGCTATTTGATTAGGAGCGATGACCCGCACCAGTAACTCGATTGTGATCAGTTGATTTAACCGAGTATGAGTCGACCGTGATTGCCCGTGATCGAAGTGGGTAGCACAAGTTTATCGAATAGGTCTAATTGTTGCCATATTGCGATAAGGGTTTTGAATGGAACTGATCGAGTACGAGAAACTGAGAAAGAAGTATGCAGAGATCGTGGCAAGTGGAAAGAGGTAGTCTCTGCCTACCCCTCCGGGAAAGAGGCGTGATTTTATGTATGTATGTATGATCGAGTACATCACTCACGCCAATGTCACTGTGCTGTGCTTGTCAAACGCGTCAAACGTAGAGAAAGAAATCAGTTTTAGAACGTTTCATTTCATGGATTGAAAAATATAAAACTGTGCCTTTTTATGTCTTACTCAAATGAATAACTTCAACAGTTTAATTTCATAATTTAGGTATCGTTAAATCCTCATAAAACTGGGAAATAATTACTCCTATAGCTGTGAAAGGGTAGATCCCACCAAAAACATAGCTGCAAAAGGGTGGAATAGCTTACTAAAAATAAATATTATTCTTCTTATTGCGCAATATGGCGAACTCTTCTCAGCTGCTGTGAAAATTTTATTTAATGTTGGAGGTAGTTTACTGACTGTGACATGCTCTAATAAGCATAGGACTTTGCTTGATGTTTGTACAGTTATTTGTGAAGTGCAAATGGGACAATCGATGTTTTGGTGCAGCTAAACCAATCAGTGCACTAGAAATAGTGTTGATTTTTGTTTAGAAACCACATAAGAAAACCTTCAAGCTGGAGCGGCTACCTGAGTACCTGCGCGACACCGTCGACTGGTTCATGGGGTGAGTGACTTCCTTGCAGTGCAGCCTAGCTGCGACATCTGCGAGCTGTGTGCCTGTTATGTTTGCACTAAATATGTAAATATGTCCCACAGCTGTTGTTGATATCACAATAACATTATTGTTTTATCTCTTATCTAAGTAGGTAGTTCTAATATATATGTCTGTATAATTTGTATTGAATGTAAGTAATCAAAATTTAGTATTTGGAATTCACCAGCTTGAGTAGTACCCATATTGCAAATATTTAATATTCTACATCACAAGTTAAACTGATTGAGATGTCTAGATGATGACTGAATGATTGGCTGCATGAGCTTGCAGCTAGCTGTAGTAGGAGCAGCAACCCTGTGTATTGTTGTAAGGAGCACTCTTGATTTAACAGCATCGTGTTGTTCAAAGGCTTCCTTCATCCTCAGAAATTTTATCATTACATAACTTAAATATACACACCAATCTGCTTCACAGTTCATTTCTCATCTCACAGGTATGCAGGAAGAGATTGGTATTGGATCATAGCCCTCTTATACTACAAACTAGTTGTTTGCTGCATACTTAGACTGCATGAACACTGTTTAAGGATTTTTTTTACAAAATTGTGAATATCCAAAAATTGTGTGAATAAGTTTGATGCCCTACAAACTTTAAAATTCTATTGACAAATCCTCTCTTTGTTTGACAGACCAATGGCTGAAAATTAATCATGTTACAAACATACATACTTACAAAATTTTTTTTTGTTTTTGACCTAAGTTACATAAACTTACTTATAATCATGTCATCCCTTGCAGGGAAGACAGAGCCAACAGTCTTGAAAAGATGACTTGATCAAAGTTGATTGGTAGATTATGTATTTTATAGGTATAAATGCTTAAATGAACTCTTACTAAGTGGAAAGCTGCTCTATACAGCTGTAAGTATAAACTTACTATCCTATATATCCTAACAATGTTTTTAATATTTGGTCAATCTTTAAGATTGACCAAAAAAATATTGTCAGGCATCAAAATATCTATATATATCATTTTCTGTAAGTAGGGTTTTCAAAGGGGGACAAAAAATTGGAAGATGGTTAAGTATCAAATAAAAGAACACTTAATGGAATGACAGATTAATAAAAAATTAATGAAACAAGTTTTATCATTTGGTGAAAATAATCAGAACTGACAGATGTAATTACTGTGAACAAAGTGAAGATACTCCATGGCCTGCTGGAATGTGGCCACTGTAGAGATATGTTTGTGTCTTACAAACATAACTTATTTGTTCTGGAGAGCTGTGGTGTCGCAAAGAGTGTAGCTCTGTGGCATGATAGCTCTTCCCTTGAAGTTCCTTATGAGCCAAACATAATCACATCAAGGCTTAAAATAAAAATATTAAATATTTTTACCTTTTTAATGTTTTTGAAGTATGTTTTATATACATACACACTTTTGTTACATATATATCCTTTGCAGGGTAGACAGAGCGTTGGCTCTGTCTCAAAAAGTCTCGAAAAGATTGAAAGGGCTTGTTCTGCTGTATGTCTGTATTAATTTTTTGATAAAAAATATACATAATTAATGGAGTAAATGTAAGAAATACAATAAAACATAAGTCGAATCGGTAAGGTGCCAGTTAAAATGCGTGTGGCGCAAAACGGCACAGGTTCGAATCCCACCCTGGGCAAGTACCAATGACTAATTTTGAATTTATGTACATTAGTTTAAATACTAAACGAAAACATCTTGACGAAACCTGCACATTCAGGCAACTGGATGTGTAACTGTGACCGATCGGAAACAGGTTTGGTTCTCCTGCAAAGGTTGCGTCGGTCAGACGGGAGTCACACTTGGTGTAAAAACCTGACTCACCCAATTCAGAATCGATAATCAAAGGCATACCCCGGGCTCCTTTCCAGGTAAGGATGCAACCGGTTCTAAAGCCAGGAGGAAAACATACTAAGGTACCTTAAGACTGAGTTTCTTTTATTATTTCTTAATTGTTTAAATAGGGAACTTAGATTAGGGGTTATCTGAAATTAATTTTTATTTTATTCTTTAAATAGTTACCTAATAAATATAACTGGGACCCCAGTATAACTACTTAGTATTAAGAAACCATAAAAATGAAAGTCTGAAATTTTATTGAAAAATAGTGAATTCTATGTAAAAAACCTTTACTGTTATTCTACTCTTTTAAGTCTTAACTTAATCAGGTGTTTTTTTTTTAAATATTACGGTATTTATGCTCACACAGACTATGCAGCCTATGACTCAAACGCAGTTGCTTGGGTATTTCAGTTGTTCACTTTATGGAATATGCATTTGACACTTTGCTTAAGCTAGTGGTAATGGTAACCTTGTCGTGATTTGAAGCAGCCTTCTTTTCACCAAATTTCAATCCTCACCGTTATTCAATTCATAGGCTTGGTTTGTTCAGGTGATACACATATACACATAATCACGTCTATATCCCTTGCGGGGTAGACAGAGCCAACATTCTTGGAAAGACTGTCAATCCCAAGTTTATAAACAAAGTTTGTAGAGTTTTATTTCACTGAAGCAAACAGATGAACGGATTTACATGGTTTAATAAAAGACATTGCATCGGGAGACTCACGTTGTCTTAATATCGTTCTCGCGTTTTCGGTTTTCTTATTTCATACCCCAAGGATAATTAGATCCTCCTCGTGATCAATATGGTTGAATATTTGAGTAAACAATATTGTCATTTAACGCGTTAATGCTACACATTTTTGGTCAGTGTTGTGGGGAAAGCGGTAGTGTGCGAGGCGCGGGGAGCGCCGCCGTGCTGCCTCAGGTGCGAGATGATAAGACGTGATGTCACCGCGCACGAGTGACGCGGCGCTGCTTGTCTCAACTGTAGCCGCCGCCTTCAGTTCTCAGCGGCGCGCAAACGTGAATGTCGGTTTTTTGCGAGCTGCACCGCTGGTAACCGACGACGTTCTCTCGAGCGAGACAAGTACGGTCGGCCGCGTCGCCGACCGCGGCACCGGTGAAGTGAATTACTGTGCATGTTAGTGAAGTCTTGGATACGCAGGATGAGCGAGGGCGGCGGCAGCGGCGAGGAGGAGAGCCCCGCACGCCGCTGGCCCGTGGGCATCCTCCGCCGTAGCGGCGCGCGCGCAGCCCGCCGAATGCTGCACGTCAAGTACCGCAGCGTGCCGCCCGCGACGCCGACGCCGCTCGCCGCGCTGCCCACAGACATCGACGACACTGTCTCTTGTTTCTGCAGGTGCTTCTTAATTGTTACCGCGGATGTGCTGTCTTTCGTTTCTTGTCCTATCATATGTAATTCGGTTTCCAACCAGTTGTATGCGCCACCGAAACATCAATGTTTTCTTATGAATAAGCAGCAACTAAACGTCGTTATTGTGATTCATTACCTTAGCCTTGGCGAGTAAAGCGGAGGCTGTCGCTAGAGCCGGCTCCAGCAGTGTTGCGCAGTCGGCCGCGCGGCCTGCGATTGCGGCGACCCAGTTACCGTCGCCGCCGGCGCGGAGGCCGCGAGCCGCGCACCGCACTTATCGTGATAGCATTTGATATCGCTACACCTGTGTGACGTCACACCCACTGCCACCACCCGCCATTATCTTGTGTGCCATATGCATGTATCTGTACAAAACAATACTCAAATAATTTATATAATAGATAGGTACATACTTAAAATGCCACTTAACAATTTATGCTTTAAAAAAACCTGCCATTATTGTTTCGTCGAAATACCTAATCTCTTTATCTCATAAATTACTTGATCGATTTTATTCAAATCAATTTCCGTTTAGTTCAATTCTCTTCTTTCACGAAGTTTAAAATATACACATACATACATATAATCACGTCTATATCCCTTACGTGGTAGACAGAGCCAGCAGTCTTAAGGGGCTGACAGGCCACGTTCAGCTGTTGAGTTGAAGCGAAAGCAGTATGCAGGTTTGCAAGTGGAATGATGTAGTCTCTGCCTACACCTCCGGGTCAGATTAGAGCGTCGAAAGTCTTTTTATACTGCAATAAATAATAGTTTAAAAAAACTAAAAAACTACGCTTTATTGCTAATCAAACTAAAAAATAGAAAATAAAAATTAATGACAAAGGAATTATAAAACAGTAGTAGTAAGTCGAACAATCAGTTATAGTCAATTACCTCTGATTAAAATTATAACAAAATTAAATTTATAAACAAAACAATTTAAATCAGAGTAAAAAGCGTGGGGTGCATTTTACTTCATTTTCATAACTCTCTTGTCATAAATATATGCTAATAGAATGATTTTAATATTTACTACATCAGGCACCCCACGCTTTTTACTCAGATTTAAATTGTTTTGTTTATAAATTTAATTTTGTTATAATTTTAATCAGAGGTAATTGACTATAACTGATTGTTCGACTTACTACTACTGTTTTATAATTCCTTTGTCATTAATTTTTATTTTCTATTTTTTAGTTTGATTAGCAATAAAGCGTAGTTTTTTAGTTTTTTTAAACTATTATTTATTTTCTATTTTTTAGTTCGATTAGCAATAAAACGCGTAGTTTTTTAGTTTTTTTATACAATTATTTTTTGGAAGTTAACACTTCTAGTATAACTATCTTACTAGAAAAAACTTTCGCAACAATGCGCCCATACATACATACATACATATGATCACGTCTATATCCCTTGCGGGGTAGACAGAGCCAACAGTCTTGAAAAGACTGAATGGCCACATTCAGCTATTTGGCTTAATGATAGAACCGAGCCCATCGCCAGAGGTTTTCACAACTAACTTTCTTAAAGTTATATGTGGCCTGATTGGATTAAATCTCATAATATTCTCATAATGATGATTCTTTTTTAGGCGATGGGCTTGCAACCTGTCACTATTTGAATCTCAATTCTAACTTAAATCCAAATAGCTGAACGTGGCCTATCAGTCTTTACAAGACTGTTGGCTCTGTCTACCCCGCAAGGGATATAGACGTGATTATATGTATGTATGATGATTGTTAAACCCAGTTGAAAAGAATTTTATAGTGATAAATCACTGTTAATAATATTTTTGACTATCCAGCAAACATAATAATTTTCGATTGTGGCCTTGCCAGGAATCAAACCACAAGATTAAGAGGCAGATTGATACAGGAACAAAAATATTTCAAACATACCTCCACTGCCTTTACAACCAGGAACGCAACAATGTTTATCGGAAGACATCGTGGCACTTTTGTTGTAAAACTGTCTTTCACAAAAACAAACACAAACTTGGGACTCCTATCTCAAATAATCAGGTACTTTTTACAGGAGTCCTATCTGCACAACACAGTGAACACAGTCAGAGTCCAATCTCAGATGATAAAATCACACGAATATCCGGAAGAACAAAGCTCGACTCAACGAAAGATTCCAAACTACAAATAACGACAAGTTATCAGCACAAAACAAAGTGCAAATAGGTAAATACACAGGCACCGGTATAAAAAAACAGAAAGAAAGTTTACAGGTTTTCTAATCGAATTCGAAACTTACTGCAAAACTTATTTGACATAAATAAATGTCACTCATTTCTTAAACGAGTATTACAGTGTTGCTATTATAAATAGGCAAAAGATACCTAATGTTAATTCAAGAATTGCATTAATATGTTAAATACGTATTAAATATCACAAAGTTCTGTAGGTAGTAACTTTATTCTTGTATTGTTGTAAATTTAGTTGTTCAATTTTCATTTATTACTTTTGTTTTATTACTTATATATTTTTTATTGTTTTAAAATATTCTACTAATTCTACTATTGTTTCTAATGGTAATTCTAAATGGAGCGATGCGATGAAATAAAAAAGCCTCAGGTTAATAGTAACATTATATGGAAATATATTACATATCTTTTTGGACTCCTTATACGTCAGAACTTCTTGGTTTCTTGTATAGAGATTACTGGCAATGGTGCTATCTCTGTCTCTCTTACTCTCATACGAAGGATCTAAAAATGAATTTATTAATCCTGGCAGTTTTAATAAGGATAATGAGAAACTCTTATCAAAATATTGCATTGTCATCGGTCCTTGATACGTGTGCAAAGTTTCAAGTTGATCAGACGTTTAGAAATCAGTGAAAATTAAGCTCAAAGATTCCGTTACATACATACATACATACATACAACCCAAGCTAATAAAAGCGTAGTAAAAAGAAGCAAATACTTCATTTAAAAAAATTGCCTGATCTGTTTTGGCAATCTCAATGTCGCAGCCATGTGATGAAAATAGCTGTTTAAATAAATAGCTAACCATTTGATTAAACGCTGCCATATAGCTATAACACTAGTTTTGTTCTTAGTTTAATCATTAATGGTGTAAGAACGATCATCGCAAATGCTGAAAATTTGCTAAAATATCTACCGCTGTATGGCTCATAAATATTTATTCATATTTAGAATATTTTTCTGAGCCACACAGCGGCGCTAGTTTCGTTTTGTTTACAAAATAGCGCAATCAGCTGATAGCGCCTCATCGAATACACCTTCCGAATGTTAAACGTTATATTCTTATTTCTTACTTACGTCTTATAAGTATTAAGTCTCCGAATAAATTGGCTGTAACATACGGACATTTGCCTGTTGCCTCTTGGCTGCGGAACCCTGAAAACAAATTAAATATGTAGATGTACTGCATATGTGTAGAAAGCTCACACAAATTACTTTCAACATACTATATTGATCGATATATAGTATATTCCGTGACACACAGTCGCAATAAGCCTCTGTGCTTATTGCTTAAATTGCATTCGAGAAACTCTACTCACTTTGCTATCTATCCCGACTCCCTGCAAATGCAATTCATATTTCTGACTTAAGAGGTTTTGGCAAAATGCACTTTTTTCTAGATTGCGTGTTTGGACCGTCTTATCTGAAAAAAAGGGCCGAAGCCAACATGAAGAGGCCCTTTGGTACCTTTTTCAGGTTCAGTCTCCGAAGACTAACTTCTAACTAACAAACTTTACCTCTACTAGATAAACCGCGGAAAAATACTTTAGCTTCGATAATTGTTACGATAAATTGAATGATCACGTTCTGCTTGGGCCGAGTCGCCTCCGTGATAGTGATACAGCACGTTCGCAGTGGGTCTAACATTGTTTCATTTTATTATATTTTACTAATAACCCTTGTAATAACCCTAATAAGCCTTGACGCTTTGCACGGGTATTTCTTGGTAAGTTTGCTATGATTGACAATAAACTAAAGTATTTATTTGTATAAAAATTAAAATATACTACGAAATATACCAAGTAATCACAATGAAAATTATATAAACAAAATATAATTTCATCATAAAGCCATACAGCTGAACGTGGCCTTTCAGACACTTGTCAGGATCATCGGCTCTGTGTACCGCGCATGGTATATAGACGTAACTATATGTAATAAAATTCTTTAAAACAAAATTAGGTAGATAGCCTTTTATTTTGTACGAGTATTTGATAGATAGGTATATTGATTGATATAAACTGTTTGATATAAACTTTTAGAAAAGTTAATAGTTGTATTTTTTAATACTTTTCATTGCGATTAAGTCGAAATCCACATTATTGGCGAGAGAAGATAAAGTGAAAAGATTTGTATTTTTGTATGTTGGTAAAGAATAAACTCAAAAACTACTAAATCGATTTCAAAAAT
The DNA here is from genome assembly GCF_032362555.1 of Amyelois transitella. Lineage (NCBI taxonomy): Eukaryota > Metazoa > Arthropoda > Insecta > Lepidoptera > Pyralidae > Amyelois > Amyelois transitella. The sequence continues at coordinate 12,770,339 of NC_083509.1, forward strand.
TCTCCATTAGACAGCTACATTATTCAAGTGTCATATGCAGTGCCTATATTTGTTTTGAAATAAATTTCGTTTCAGGCAGATTAATCAAAATAAATTTAATGTGATTCGGGAAAAAAAATTGAATTTTAAGCGAGTTTATTTAAGTTCTACAAAGAAATAATTAAGTTTATTGTCATTCAAGGCAAACTTTTACCAAAAATACCCGTGCAAAGCCGGGACGGGTTGCTAGTACTTTCTTAATAATCTTGATTGGATTCCTTCACTCCCTAAACTACTCGTTTCTTTTTTGTAAAGCACTTTTTATCTTTCTTTACATTAGAGGCTAAAATGACATTATTTTGACATTCTTCTATCTGATGCATCTTCCACATGCATATTGTGGAGACATCTTATTTCATTGTATTATTGTGATAAACGTACGTATTAATACGTATGTAATATCGCCGTTTGTAAGATACACCACTAATTGGATTACACCTGCAGTCTTTTGCCGCACTTGCTTTGTTTACCTTGCATTGCTACCATTTTATTGTTCTTTTAAGTTTTGTCGGTTGGCTGAGATTTCTAAATCCTCTGGTCTGGTGTATTCAAAATGTGTGCAATAAAAATAATAGACGAATATTTTTTCTAATAGAGGTATCACTTACCCTACCTACAACTCATGTATTATGGACGACGTTGCCTGACAAAAAATATTGAAATTGAATATTCAAAGTGGCTTTAATTGAGGACCTACCTGGTTTTATTTAGCCGCTTTAAATTGAAAATGTGCGCAGGGTGGTTGTTAGCGGCGAGGTGATGTGAGTGAGGCGTGACGTCGGCGAGGAGCCCGCAGGCCCGCTCGATACGTCTGCGGCTGCCGGCCGGCGTCGCCGACCTTGGCCCACTGCAGCGGTGGCGGCAGTAGCCTCTGCCACCACCACCCTCCATTATGCTATTCTTTATGAAATTTGATTAAGTTTATGATCTTTAATTTATTAAGTAAACACGTCCACATAAAGGAAATTACAGGGAATGCGTGGATGCTGCAAGCTCTGCAAAACGTGCGCAATGTCAAGCAGTAATTTTTAGCCAGAACCTTTCGTGACTAACTTTTATATGATTAACTTTTTCTGATTGGCCTGGGTCTTGGATGTTTATCTATATAAGTTTTTATTATAAAATATAGTATCGTTGAGTTAGTATCTCGCTCGTAACACAAGTCTCGAACTTACTTCGAGGCTAACTCAATCAGTGTAATTTGTCCCGTATATATTTATTTATTTATTATTTACTTTATTACCATTATCTGCATCAACACAGTTTCTCAAGAACTAAACCTAAACGGTTGACTAATTCAAATCTATATCATTTTCTTGTTTATGGCGTTCTTTATAAATGCTATGGCAATAAAAATTTCAAACCAATAATGGGACAGTATGAATCGCCCGTCGGGAATAAGTTGAACGGCCATCAAACATGTTGTATGCGCAAGACTGAAAGGTAAGATTTGTGATGATTATGGTTATGATGGGCAGGATATATTACTTGCTGGGGCTTGGTAAAAACACACATAAACGTACTCTGTACAAAAAAAAACGGCCAAGTAAGAGTCGGACTCGCCAACCAACCAAAGTTTCCGACCATCATCGTTTGTTATTTAAATATTTATGTTTTATATTCACAATTATCACATTAGTGCTTTTGTCAAATATTTTAATTTGAGTATTTTTTACAATATTAATGTGCCAATGTGAACATAAAAAAATCCGCATCTGATCATATTTAGCATAGGTAATTTTCATGTACTTACATACTTACTGGGCGTGATATTGAGACATTAGCAAAGTCACGGAGACAGAAAATAAAACTAACTTAATGTACATTCGGTCGGTTCTTTATATGCTTTACCAAAAATTCTAAGGGTATGCAAAGAAAGTACTTTGTGAGAAAGCTTATAGGACTGATGATTACCCGAATGATAAACATCCGGCTTGAGCTTGGCGCAGGAACCTCGTTAAGATTTGTAGTAGGTTCAAATCGAAACTAGGTACGTGTACTCTGTACGTAAATCAATTTGTTTAAAATTGACATCCCATTTAAAATTTTATTATTTAAATTTGGATAATTGTGAAGTTGACGTTATTAAGGAAAATGTTATAAGTTTGTATACATAAAAATATGTATGGGTATAAGATAAAATACATCTAAATTTAAAATGACTACCCCAGATATAAAAACCACGCAAGTTAAATCTGCCGTGCATCGTATGGAGGTCAGCTAGGTAAACTCGTGGCCATAAATGCGCACAATGAACAACCCGTTACAACGAGCTGTTTTATCGTATACTTTTAAAACAATGGAAATCGGAGCCTCGTCACGAAACTGTTTATACCATGTGTAGGTAAGTTAGCATGGCGGCGCTCGGCGGCAGTCGGCGGCGCTCGTCGTCCGATTGAATCATTCGTTTCGTTTGTTTTGCACAATGCTCTGCAATGTTCTTCGTGGTAGTTTTCGATCCTCGTCTCCGCTGTACCACGGCACTAGATCCACTCGCCTGACATATTGTATTCCGTACAATTGTTATCTACTATTGCGACTGCCGCGTGCCGTCTGACGTCCTTACCTGTATAGGAAACGATCAGCGGAATGGATGAATTTATCTTAATTGCAAATTTTATCGAGACCTTTTTCTGCATCGTATGAGCAATGGCTTCTTCTTTCTTTCTTTTACTAACAAAGCGTCTCCTCCTAGTTGGTACATGGTTAATACTCATGAAGGCGGTAAATATCTATGATTAAACCGTATTTTTGTTTGCAGTTTAATTATAATATAATACCTACATATTTACTTCGGTAGGTAATTAACATGAATAGAAAAATTATGCTTTTACATAATATATGTAAACAGTTTAATGTGGCAACATGTAGTTTGTATTTTAAATAAATAGCCTAAAGATTTATTCTCTTCAAGGTCACTTGTAAGTTGTGTCGTATGTTTAAATATTATCTTGTATAACCACACGGTATCGGGGGGCGACTTGCGCGCACGTGCTAACAAATATGATGTCAACACTTATGTGTGAAGGTGGCACAAATGATATTGACCCATAGTCATCATCCAAGCACTAAAAGTGTCGTGAACCTGGGGTCCTGATTCCTGGCTCACTGCTGCACATATTGTTACAGGTGAGTGCGGCGTTAGCCTCGCTTCGTATCGTTGTGATATGCTGGACTGCTTGTGGTAAGTTTGAGCGTATTCTTTCTTCTATATAATTATTCCTTCCATGCCTTTTTCGTCATCTTCATTACGTTACTCCAACCGTCTCTGTTATTTGCAGAAGCAAAATTTATTTCTGCTTACAGCATTGCATTTGTTAGTTACGTAGTACGTCCAACATACAACGTAGCTGCAAATGTACACTGCTTTCAAGATTGCGCGTATCTCGTCGTTTTAGAAAACACGAAAAATTGATTTCTTCTTTAATAACATTGTCCCAGCAGGAATATTGTAAACGAATAATCGAAAGAAGAAATATCGTACGTAAATGGGCAGGTAATAACTTTTATCGCTGATGGTGAATCGATTACTTGATGTTATTTTATCGTCAAATGTCATTTTTCGGTTTTGGCGAATAATTTGGGTCAAAGGTAATGTGCATTGACAATGAGAAGTAGTAGAATAGTGGGGAGTGGGGACGGATTGACGATTATTCAAACAAGCGCGAAGCAGCGCGGTGCGGTGTGGCGTGGTGCGGGTGCGGCAAGGTAAGTGGTAATGTAATGCGGTGCCGTGGGGCGGGAGCGGGTGGAAGAGTTGCTGTAGTCGGTTCTGTCTGCCAGTGGAACAGTTCCCCGCGCACCGCCGTCCTGTTCACACGAGTTGCGATGCTCGGCATCGGTGGAGCGGTCGCATTCACAGCTGTTTGTAGTAGCGCGCTCGCGCCTGGCTAGTTGCAGTGTGATACAGTGAGTGATCGCCTCGCATTTGACGGGCATGTGAGCATGCTGCGCTCGCCGGGCCCGGGCGGCATGGTGGGCCTGCCGCCGCCGCCGCCGCATGCTAGGCTTTCGCTCTTTGACTCTTGTCATCGAAAAATTAGGCTCATTGGAGGCGGACCCGTCGCTTTCCTAGGAGGACTTGTCGCGTAAGTTCGTACTAAAAATGAATTAAATAATTGGTTCTACTGTGCTGTGAGAATCTCTATTTTAACAATCTTCATCTAATTTAGTCCTGCGAGGGTAGGGCGAAGCGGGAGTTGTGTTAAGTAACGGTGAGTTCGCGGTTCGCAATGACACGGTCTAGATAGCCTGCCGTGGTTTCCGCGCGCTCGAGCCGCGGTCTCGACGGTGATTTGACCTCAATTCATTTGTATTGTTTCGTTAATACCACCTTTCATTTTGAACAATATCCGACGGGGTCTTCTGCTTTGGAATAGACATAAATTTTCTTGGGAAGAATATTTCTGCAATTCCTTTTCATGTTGTAACAAACAATGTTGGGTAGTTTGAAATTCCGGTGCATGATGAATGGGTGTGTGATTTTTGTCTGTTTAATAAATACATAAGGGAACATATCAAATTCAGCTAACCTCGGTAGCTAATCGCTAAGACTACCACTTATAGGTACCACCGGACTTTTTTCTAGATCAACACATTGATGGTTCAAGTTTTCATACCGTTGCATGTACATATTTTATGAGGTTAATGGAAAATCTACACCTATTTCTGTTGTTTATTTAATATTAAAGCTTTACATGTTGGTTGGCTTTACAAAATTTCCCATTTACTTACTTGAAATGTGTGTTTAATAAGAATTTACATTTCATATTTCTTACATATTCTTTTTTATAATTTTATATGCAACTAGCCATAACATTTTATATTTTTGGCTCTAGAATAGTAAAATGAAGAAATTGTTATTTATTTTTTAACATTCATTAAATTTTATGTTTGGAATTTGGCTCATTGTAAAAGGTCTAGACGACGCAATAACGTCATCTGAATGAACTTATAGTTTCATAACTTTGTCAACGTTTTTAGTCTTTAAAAACAAATTAACTAGACATTATTGACATTGACAGCAGTTGTTTTTATACAAACCACCTATGAATTGTTATTTTATTTTTATTTTTTGTTAATTAAGTAAGAATGTTGATTTAAACATGAACACAAAATCAAAAATTGACGAGAGCTTATTTTTAAGCTTGAGGGTGTTATTTTCCCTGACAGTTAACTGATAAAAAGACTCATTCTTTAGTTGATGAATTAAAGCTAGCAGCAGAAGATTACGATATGTAACTAACTTCTCTACGTCATAGAGATGACGTCTCTCAAGCTCTGACATTGGATTTTATTATTTTTCTCAAAAATAAAGCGATAAAAAAACACATTTTATATTTTTGGCTCTAGAATAGTAAAATGAAGAAATTGTTATTTTTGCTTGGGGTCTTGAAAAAAAAGAAATGTTGTCTATTCAAAATTGTTCAAACTATGAGGTCTTTACTCAGAATTTGTTTGTGTGTGAATGATTTTACACCTGAACATTGTGTAGTGAGAAAGCTTCATAATCTTTTGATGAGGAGTTTATAAGCATACTCGCAAGATTTTATGGCTTACCGTGGCGCGTCACCTGGAATTAATGAATTGATCCTTTTTTAGAGCGTCGAAATTCGTCAATACCGTTATTTAATTTACCCAGTCTTGTGTGGTGTTCAGTGCTCCTGTTACCTTTCCTATAAGACTATTACTCATCTCTCCTTCTACCACTCTAATAGAGAGAGAGATAGACTCTCTCGACTCTATTACTATAATGTCTCTATTACCTTACCTGTAAGATAATTATTGATCCGAAATCAAAAAGTATGAGTATGATTTTAAGGTAAGATCAGTCGATCTGTATACCTAATTAGTTATATTCTGAAACTGTTAATGATTACTATTAGATACTTGCCTACAACTACATATGTCGTCATCCAATTAGCGACAGTTATGCAATGTTTTTGTACAGAAATCACGTTTAATTAAGTAAATATCACAGTAATATCAAGGCTGGCCATTTGTAAAGTACAACTTATTGATATCCGCGTTTTGCGTCACGTTTGCTTTATCACCACAAGCCAAGTAGGCCGCGTATGGTGCCGAGTGCATGCGAGCGGCTCGTTAGCACGGCATCCAGCTAGCGGTACCAGCAACGCTATCGATCACCGTTCAATATATAAAACCTCACCAAATCGAATTACAGCCACAGCGGTATCACTATGAAAAAGCAGTTTTATATAAAGCAAGAAGGATAGAAACCAAGCTTTAAGCTATGAATTGTGATTGTATTGATCTGGGTTTATTCATAGCGCTTGGGCACTTCACCACTGTCACAAGTGGATCACAGTGTATCGCCAGTCATGGCATTAGTAACCTCTGGTTGCTGGTAACGGGACAGTACGCCGTGTCCTAGATAAATTAAATTTTGTTCATAGCCTGGTGTTCTCCCAATTGTGTTTAAACTGCCATTAGGTTGTTTTATTTTGATAACAAGTTTGAAGCGAGAACTGAAATACGCCTTTTGTTCACGCATAATCAAAAAATCAAATAAATATCACATTTTATGCATTAAACATTCTCACATATGCATCTCAAAACTTGGAATTGGGATATATGGAGATGTACGTATTTATTGACAGCTTGCTGGGTCATCGTGTAAAAAAAGAATCCTACGTTCATAAGCCATTTGAATTACTTTTACAAACTACGCTAGGAAAGAAAGATGCAGCTATTGAATAATATGTATAAGAAATAAATTTTTGTGGGTAATTAAAGTACATTGATTCGTTCAAATAGAACAGACTCATACGAAATGAACAGTTAATAAGGACAGTTGCAAATTTTTTTGATAATGCTGCGATGAGAAAATTACTTAATAAAATAATATGTACCTATATGTTTTCATTTACTAACTTACAGTGAGGATATAAATACTTTTCTAGCTAGGCTAGCTCGCCATTAAGCTGCAGTGTACAAAAAATTTGATAACCTCAGTTAATATTTCGTTATAAGAGTACTGGTTATAGCGATATATACAATTGAGATACCCACCGCAAATATTCTTCGAGAAAGTAGCGCGCCATCACAACTACGCGGCACGATTGTGGAGTCACATTGTGGTTCAGCTTGTTTGTAGTGCTCGCCTTAACGCCCCGTAGTTTATTTTTGTTTACAATTATTTGGAGGCTAATTAAATAATAACTAACACCACCGTTACATAAAAACGGATATTATATTTTCTGACTTGAAACAGTTCGACGGAACCTATCTTGCTCTATTTACGTGCTTATTATATGTTATGAATTTGGTCAATTCCAGATGTTTTAATTTGTCTGTCATCTGTAGATTGCAATGGGTCTTTTGCATACAAATGTATCAATGTTTAAAGTATTTTTCGTCAGTCCTGTATTTTGGGCATTCCAGTAAGTTAACTGGATATTCACAAGCCTATTACATCTTCAGTGTAACCAGAAGTTAAATTACCACTTTTTTTGTAAAACCTTCGAAGAAGACGACACGACGATTCGCAATGGCTACAATAAGGAAGGACAAATTAATATACAAACGACTATTGATTTTAGTGTCGTCTGAGCTGGCGAGTTGCTGTTCGAGGCCAATCTATTGATTGCCAACTTCGCATCATTATCGAAGAAAATATTCTCAAAAACATCGTGCCAGTCAAGGTCGAGCAGAGCACATAGAAATGCAATTGCAATTAGTGTCTAGCCCGGCGTACATGGTATAAGTCTGTGTAGGCTTTTGTTTCGTTTTGGTGCGAGCAACAGTCCATCAGAGGTTGAGTTTCACTTATTTCAACACTAGTATCGTAACTTCTTTTTAAGTAGGTATATAATAAGTATTCTTAATGTAAATGTGATAAAGGAACGCTTACTATTTTTTTATATATGTTGGCCTTTGTTTATAATAATTGAACTCAAAAACTGCTGGGCTGATTTATTGAATTTGGAACTAATAGTCAGACTTCCAGAAACGACGCCCAAAACGTCAAAAGTCTACATATCTTAAAAATAGAAGGTAACTCACTCATGACTCGCTTATTCATAACTTCAGCAAAAGTTTGTTCGGGACCAAATCCTATCTTAAGCAACGGCAATGTGCTCCTCCACACTGCTCTTTATTCCTGAGATTAATCCGTTCCAATTGATCTATTTCCTAGCTTCACAATTCTAAAAGATTTTTTGTTCAACTAACAGCAGATACCCAATACTTCGTTACAATTTACTTATTTTCTATTATCACCCACAAAAGTACCAAAGGCACATTTTGTTATGTATACTAATGGAAGATCGCATAAAAACAACGTTTGCAAACTTAAAAGTACCTACCAGAATGCAGAAGCTTTAACCAAGTAGGTATTTTAAAGAGATTTAAAATACCTACTTGGTTAAAATTGTTGTATCTTTAAATAACTACTATTTTACTGTAGAGTTGTGTTTTCACATGAGATAAGCGTGGCCTTCGTCCAACATCGCGCGATGTGACGTCACGTGCGACCAGCCTCGTTATACATGTACAATTAACATCATTTGATTGCATTAACAACTAACAACCTTTCCTGTCTTTGTTTCATTTTGTGTCTGTATTATATGAATTAGAGGTTCCGCGAAATCTGCAGTTGAAATAAGCTATTTATACATATTTATTATTATACGAATTAAGCATTATTAAAAGACTGACTGGCCACTTTTAGCTGTTTGGCTTAATGGTAGAATTGAGAATCAAATAATGACAGGTTACTAGCCCATAGCCTAAAATCCCAAGTTTATATATTAATTGTTATCAAGGCTGTTGGCTCTGTCTACCCTGTAAGGGGTATAGGCGTGAATATTTGTACGTATGTAAGCGATATTGTTATGCGAAAATAAGTAGGCTAAAAGCTTCATTCGCACAATACCAATAAAATGACATTGCTTGTCGCCCTTATAAATGTTTAGGTGACAGCCAATTTACCAACTCAAGTTCAATCGATGATGAATCAATAACAAAATGATGTAATTTGTTTGGTGTGTTGAACGTACTCAATGAGCGATGTATTAATAAATTAAGTAGAACCCACCAGGCTTTTTTAGGCTTTTTTCTTGCTTGTTGCTTAATAAATTATCTCTCTTTAAAGTAAAATAATGTGTATGAAGTTGATTAATTTTTTTGGACAATAACACTTATATTTTACTTAAAGATACTCATATAATTTTTGGTAAATATGCATGCTATTTTTCGACAAGTAATTGGACAATAAGGTAAACAACTTACCGTTAAAAAAATACTTATTTTACCCTGCAGACTAGGGACCTTACCTGCAGAATAATTAAATAATTTTAATTTATATATAAAAAAGCTATGTGTGACCTCACAGCTCTGCCTCCTTACGTTATTCCTTTGCCAGCATCGTCAACCAAAAAAAAAATCCAATATAATTCCTACGTCAGGTCTTGGGGTCAGGTTGTATTTTACGTGAAGTAGGGGCGACAAAGATAGAACTTTACGATAGAAGCAAGAGAAGAGTATGAAGTGCCAGCTGTTATCTTTAAAGTCCCCAACGGCTGTCACTCATTCACTTTGACATTAGTTTCTCCTTTTCTTCTTGGAAACAGCTATTTCACGTATAAAAACAGTCCTCATGCTGACGTCACTTCCGTAAGAATAAATATTAATTTTTTAAAATTTATATCATGAAATAAACATTGACAACAAACAAAAAAGGTATATGTGTATGGGTCATGTCATGTATGGGTCATTTCTAGGTCCTACCTATTGTCTAGTTTCAAAAATTCTATGTGCCGTGCTAGCCAGCCTTGGTCTAAATTTGACAACCTTGAATTATTTTATATAATATAGGTATGAGAGTTGAAGGAGAGTCCGAGAACTGGAATGGACCCAATGGCATCATTGAATATAATATTGCACAATCTATTTTGAAGCTTAGGTAGGTATTTACGTAATACAGACTTGCGTCAATTTGAGCGTTTAATACCAGATCTAGTGCGAAAACTTGAGTATTTAGTAGTAGTATTGGTACCTTAGTAAACTTTTTGTTTTGACATGATGAGGCAAATATGAACTAGTATTTTGTTGTTTGCATTATGTATTAAAAGCGTGGGCGACAAGTAGAACTCTCGCGATCGCCAGGCGTTTTGGCGCGTCGTATGAGGGAGACGGAGTGATTAGTGGTGGGCGTGCGCGAACGAGACGCAATGCGTGGTAGCCGTGGTGGTGGGCAGCGGGCCGGGCCTGCCGCCATTAGTTATCGCTCGTCATCGCGATGTGTCACGCGGTGGTGCTCGGAGTGCTGTTCTCGTTGCCGTCATACTTGTATTCTGTAGTCCCATTCAGGTGAGCGTTCATTGGCTGGACATTCGGACGATGAGTTTGACAGATGAAGCTAAATAAAAGTGCGACCTTGACTTTAGCTAATTAAAGTAGATAACTTGAATAGGAGACTCGATTAAAATTATTTGTATGTTTAATATGTTCCTAGTTATACTTCTTACCGTAACTTAGGTTTTGGTGTATGACTCAATTTCCTTATCGTATTTCTTTGGTATTGTCACTATCCGGCTTGTCCGTTAAATGACAACAGGTCAACGATTCCTTAGAATGTGAATCACACGTATTGCATATGAATTGAAGCACGTCTGCATATACTTGTGGTCACGAGGGGCTGTCTTTCCATTGGTACATAAAGCACGAAGCGTAATGCATTTGATGCCTGAAAATCAACAGTAAGCGACCTTCGTTTTCGGCAGACACCAAATATTTAGTTTCTTCGTCTTCTTTCGATGACTAGAATCCCGAACGACCTTATACATAAGCGTTCCAATAACTACGGACACCAAAATACCTAGTACCTGGAATAGGTACTTAAGTTTTGGTTTCCGAAATCAAGAAGCCGTGTGGTTCTCGGCACCAATAGAAATAGCCGTGTGGTTCCCGGTACCAATAGAAAAAAGAATAGGACCACTCCATTTCTTAGTCGCCTTTTACGACATCCACGTGAAACATGTGAAAGATTATAAAACATGGGATTCTTCTTTTAGGAGACGGACTAGCAACCTGTCACTTTATATGAATCTCAATTCTATCAGTTATCCAATTCCATCATAAAGCCATGAAGGTGGCCTTTCAGTATTTTCAAGACTGTTGGCTCTGTCTACCCCGCACGGGATATAGACGAGACTGTATGTATGTATCATAAGTAAATTCAAAAGGAAATTACTACTGAGTAGGTCTAATACCATAGAAAATTGCTTAGCTACCGCTCTAGATATAATGTTTTATTGTGAAGGACAATTACGGAAGTCTACAATACACGAACTCTGTCGGTTTTTTAAAATCATTGTCACACGAGCGTGACTTCCACGAAACCTTCTTGATCTTTGTCATCGAATCTGTTGGTTTCAAATGTTTGAGTCGAAGTCTGCATCTAAAAATATTGTTTCCGTAATAAATCACCAGTATAGTTTGATCTTATCTCATTAGATTAAGAATAGACAGACCCACTTAAGAGACTAACCGGCCCCCGAATTACGGCTCTAATGGGAAATAAAAATTAAATCAATTGTTTGTCACATTCCAGGAAGGCGCGGCGCAAAGATCGCGAAGGCGAGCCAGCTGGAGACCCCAAGTTGTACCTGCAGGAGGCGCTGCTGGAGCGCAAGCTGCCCGAGCTCGACATGCGACAGCTCGTGGAGCTGCCGCACGGGCTGGACTACAACGAGTGGCTTGCTTCTCACAGTGAGTATCTTATTTCTGATATCGTGCTGGGAAGTTATCCGTAGAACGTTTCAACGCAACATCTGATTAGAACGTAAGCCTTAAGTAAGGACAAAGTTCTGTGATGAAAACCGATGAATGTGATGACGGTGACGAACCAGTGTGCTCGGTCGGGATATGAACTGGGTTATTTCCTATGTGTAAATTTAACTGCGTATTCGGTCATGATGACAACAGCTTTTTGTTTATCTCGCCGTGTTTTTTACAGTTCCTTCTTTGATAACGTTGAGTCGGATTAAAGGATATTTTTCATGTCGTGTAACGTGGTTTTATACAAAATTCGTTATTTTATGTTAGGTTTATTTGTATTCACAAGAAATACACCTTTTTCTTTATCCTTGAAGTCTCGCCTTTAGCGAAGTTACCTGAGGTCGTTTAAAAACAGTTCAAGCGTTTCATCAATACTCACTTACCTGTTGATAAGAAGATAAGATAAAACGTATAAGTAGCAAAATTTATCATTTTCCTTCCATCTTTATTCAATTTGTTTAATGTTAATACTTAGTCGGTAAATTTTAAATAGTTTGCCGCATAATTTCAGCTGAAACTTTTCTTGTTTCGTACTTTTAAGAGCGTGTTTTAACTTTGTTTTAACATATTTTGGATTTATGTGAATTTGTGTTCGGTATACCTAATAACAATGCAGAGCAGACCTTAATAGCATTTTAGGTTTTATTGTTTACAATTATCTAAGTCTTGAAATCTATGTGAAAAAGAGATTTTAAAAATTCTTGCAATTATCAAGTAATTGAAAAGCCGTAAGTCAAAACTAATAATGTTTATAATTTGAAACGTGCTATGAAAGCTCTTTCATTTGATACCACAGGAAACCGTAAATATATTTTTTAGTTCTTTACTTTAAGTCCCCTAGAGGGCGCTGTAATCAATTCAACGTTACGGCATGTAGCCTATAACCAGCAGACGAAAAAGAGGCTTCCAACGACTCTCATTTATCTAATAATGATGTTATGAGAGAACAGATAAAACATCGATACCCACATACATACAGGTCAAAATCATAACTCTTGTTACTCGTCAAACCATCAGTTTTAAAGCAGAGAATGGCACATTTTTAAACCTCGAGGTCAGTTTATTTATAGGTAATTCCGCTTCCACCAACCAAAAAATATTATTAATTTAAATTTATTTATTAATTAAAATCTGCCAAAACAAACCAATAAAACGAAAGAACTCCGTCAAGTCTGCCGCAGAGGCTACTGAGAAAAGCGTATTGCATTACCAACTCTACCCCTCTTCCCACCGTGTGATGGGACTCCCACCGGCCCACCGCCAGTGTGAAGCGCCACGGCCACGTCATGGGGATTGTTGCACATCATTACTTGGCATACAACTTCATCCGCGACTTCTCATAGTCCAAGTTCTTAATATTATATAAAATTAAACTAACATCTGTGTTCAAATTACACAGATTGCGTTAGCCTCTAAGTAATTTGTGTTTCGAAAACTTATATATGCCCACGAGCCTGGGGCTAATAAGAGAATGTTCGTTTCTATGCCCTGGCCGGGATTCGAACCCGGGACTTACTGTGTTACGGTGAACCGCACTGCTGCGGCCCCACTGAGGCCGCCAAATATCATCAACTTTCTGGCGTTTATTCTAGACGTCAAGTTAGCAAAAAATAAATGATATTTGAAAAACACCAACACACACTCCCTTTAACTCTTCTTCATTTTGTGTGATCTGTTTATTGCCTTGCCTGTAAGTGTTAACAAAAGAATTAACATTGTATTGGCCGATAACGAACGAAATGTTTCTCTCTAATCTTTGCGTGTTCCCAGTTGCAAATTCCACCTCAATGCCTCGGGCCTAATTCACTTCCACTCGCCGTCCCTTCCACTATGCCGGCGACTTTTACTTGAACCTTGCTGTTCCTCAGATATACGGCAGGCTTCCACAAGATGTGGCCAAACCAGCGTAGGCGGCTCTCTTACATTTTGCTTATATCACGGACATGAAGGCTGCCGTTGAAATGGGAGTTCCTCACGCGGTCTCTACGCGAATATCCGCACATCCAGTGCAGCATGTTCATCTCCCGAACACGCAGGTCCTGCTTGTACCGGGCAAGCACGGGCCATGTCTCACATTTACTCGATCAAATGGATGGAAATAGCGTTACCACTAGGTGGCGCTGATTAAATCACATACAAATTCGCGTTAACTTGCGCGACTCGTTTGATCTTATTCTTATAAAACTTGCATTTACGAGTAACTTCTTCACTTCACTTAACCTCACTGAACTTCGTCGCTGTACAATTAGTTTTTATAATATAGAAATAAAAACCGGCCAAATGCGAGTCGGTCTCGTGTACGAAGGGTTCCGTACCATCGTCACGTTTTTTACTTAATATTTAATTTTTTATATTCACGTTTCTACCAAAGCCCCTAAAAGCGAGCAAAGAAATAGATGCATTATAAGACGTACAGTGTTGGTGTTATAATTTTCAGCACTGGCGCTATTCGACCACGTGAACCTGCTGTACGGCACCGTGTCGGAGTTCTGCACGGCGGCGTCGTGCGCGGACATGGCGGGCCCGGGCGGCCGCACCTACGCCTGGTACGACGAGCGCGGCAAGAAGTCGCGGGTCGCCGCGCCGCAGTACGTGGACTACGTCATGACCTACACACAGAAGACGGTCAATGACGAAACTATTTTTCCTACTAAATATGGTGAGTTGGCCACTGTTGCATTAGGCATCTTAACCACAATTGGGTTAGTCAAATTTTGTATTGTGAGTGTACTCTTGTTTCAAAAATAGTTCTTACAAGATCACTACCCGTTTGTCTGTCTGCCAATACCTTTTTACTGGAAAATGTTTCAAATACTACTCTTGACGAAAACCTGACCTAACATATAACAGTAGCTTGGGAAATTGGCGTGAGGGTATGTAATCCCAGAATGCCGGTAGAAGGGGCTGGTCTATTAATCCTTATTTAGGCCTGTCCTTTTTACGGTAGTTACAAGAGTACGTACGGAGTAAATGGTGCAAGTAAAAGCTGGCGTGTTATTGAGATGAAACACTGGAAAGATTGACACCCGTGCAGAAAATCTGCATTCGCGGCACTTTCTCAGCAGCCAATAATCTTTTCAACGATCGACAATTCGGATTTCGCCGACATCGGACAGGAGCCTCAACGTTTCAGTTTCTTGATGCATTTACCTTCGCCACTCCAGGGGCACATCCCACTGCCACTCTGAAGTCCACTTCACCGTCAATTTACATATCAATGGTATGTTACCCTCAGCGACAACAAATGTGTGTCGCCTCAATGATCATCGTCTTCTCTCATCTTACTCCTGGTTTTGTCCCGGTTGCGAGGAGAGGAGCACGGGGTATGCCTTTGACTATGGATTCTGGTTTGGGTGAGTCAGGTTTTTCCACGAAGCGACTCCCGTCTAACCTTCGCAACCTAACCGGTATTGGATCGATCATGGTTACGCATCCAGTTGCCTGAATCGGTTAGTTTCGGGCAACATCGGTTAGGGTCGCGAGCTCGGCGGGCGGTCAAGCAGCACGCTGTCCGCAGCGAACGAGTTCCCGGCGGGGTTCGAGAGCGTGGTGCGGCGCGTGGTGCGGCTGCTGTTCCACGTGGTGGCGCACCTGTACGCCGCGCACTTCCGCGAGCTGGCGCTGCTGCGGCTGCACGCGCACCTGCACCTCACCTTCGCGCACCTCACCGCGCTCGACCGCCGCTTCGCGCTGCTGGACCACAAGGAGACCGAGGTGACGCACACTTTCTTCAAGGTGTCATCAGAAATAGCAAAAACAAAGTTATTCATTAAACATTCTACTAATATTTTAAATGCGAAAGTTTGGGACTATGTATGTATGTATGGCAGTTTGTTACTCTTTCACGCAAATACTACTGAACTGATTACGATGAAATTTGGAGACCCAGAATAACACATAGGCTACTTTGCCGCTTTACGGAATTTCCGGCAGGATTGATTGTTACGTAATGATAGGGTTTCCACGCGGACGAAGTCGCGGGCGACCTGTAGTGAACTATAAAAATGTCGACTTATCTTCCTCCCAAAGTTGGCTTCCGTTTAAAAGCAACACATTATTGGGAGGCTGTATGCGAGTACGCCAAGGTCTCGTCCCGTTGCAGGTGCTGCGCGACCTGGAGACGGCGCTGCGCCTGGGCGCCGCGGACGCCGAGCGCGACCCCGTCGTCACGCAGCCGCTCGCCACCGCCTGAGCGCACGTTGTTAACTCTATTGTACATAGCTCCATCTGTTAAGTAGTTTTAGGTGATTACGTTTAGTTTACCCTATAATTTGTGATCGCTTTGGTTGTAAATAAAAGTGATATTTGTTTAAACTAATAAACTGAAAGCTTTATGATTGAAATTTTGTTGTTTTCTTTTCACTGAACTTCACACATTCGTGATACTATACTTATTTTTTAAAGAACATATAAGATGTTGTCTTGTGAGCTTTTACCCACAGCTTCGAATTACGAATTTAATAATAATAAATAAATAAACAACAAAATTATCACCTCCAATAAAAAGCAACGAATTAAACGCCACCTACAAAAGGCGACGAATTTGGCGCCACCTACAAATGAATACAGTTTTTTTTAATCGGGAATTTTAAGAATGAAAAGTTCTCCAGGATATAAACTATATACATATAGGTGACCTGTCTGGATGATAACTGGTCAAGAACATTAATTCAGTAGATAACTCGTGAAGAGTTACCAACTTTACTTTTGCATTTATAATATTGGTTGGGATTCCAAGGGAGACCTCACTGACGTGGAAAATAAAGGTGACCTGTCTGGATGTCTCGGTGATTCGGCCTGTGTCATAATTGTATCATAGACAAAAAAATATTTTACTGTAGACACAGTATTTACGTCTTTTACGTTGACAGAGATATCATTGATCCAATTATACTACATCGTTGTTTATTTTGAACAATTTACAATGTATTCCTTCACTTTCCGTTATTTATTGAAATTTCGCAAGCTAACACGACAACAATGAGATTAAATAAGCGTTCTATTTTACGTTTATTCCTGAATAAGGTAAGTGTTAAAAGTCCAGAGGAAAACTATGGTAAGCAGTTAAATCTACCATAGTTTTTCTACGTTCTTAAAGAAAGAATAATTGTATCTTGATCAAATTAAGGACGTCCTGGCAAACGGTCAGGTCAAGAGTACCGCCGAGCTTGAATGAAAAGAGTTATGAATGTGGATGAAGCGAAGGAAGTATGCAGAGATCGTGGCAAGATGTAGTCTCTGCCTACCCCTCCGGGAAAGAGGCCTGATTTTATGTATACAGGGTGACATTTAAAACAACTGCATCCTTTTAAACATAGACTATACCCATGCTTCTGAGCCGTTTGAGCCTATTTTTATTTAAATGTCATCATTTTCACGTTTAAAAAACCCTCAAAAACTACGTCACACGCTTTATTAAAGACCAATACTACAAAAAGAAATTATAAACTAAACATGTAAATAAATGTCTGAAAAATTAGTAGTATCAAGATCAAGTTGTCGGGATCGCTCAGCTGAATGAATTGTGTCGTTAACCTCTGAATCTTACGCGTCGCTTTTCCGCCGGCCGGGGTGATATGACGTATTTAGGATCGTGGATTTTGATACTTTTATTTTTTTTCGTACTTTCTGAAATATGAGCTGATATTTTTCTATTAACGTTTTTAAATATCCTTTAGATGAGTACACTTAACAGTTAAATTTATGCAGTTGAATTAAAAGTCACCCTGTATATGTATGTATTAAAGAAAGAATAAAAAATTATACTGGCGTCATCGGTGGAAGAGATATGGGATATTTCAAAATTGGAAACAAGGTATCACTTATTGACGTCACATAACTAACATATAATTATAACTACTACCGCTTTCAAAGCGCATGTGTAGAAGAAGCGGCGGAACAAACTACACTGCAGCATTTTCATTGGACGTCAATTTACAAATATAGATCTCTTAAATCTAAATCTATTTCGTTAAGAGTACCCGAAACCGACGAGCTTGCATGAAGAGAGTTATGAATGTGGATGAAGCGAAAGAAGTATGCAGAGATCGTGGCAAGTGGAAAAATGTGGTCTCTGCCTACCCCGGGAAAGTCGTGATTTATGTATGATCTATTTCAAGGTTTTTCTAAATAACCTAGTAGCTAGGTACCTTACAGAAAAAAGAGAAGCAATATGTCAGATTTGATTGTCATTGTTGACAGCTGACAATACAAATGTCAAAATTCTGTTTCGATTTATTTTTGTGTGAATGAAATTGCGAATGGAATTTTCGTCAGTCTACGTTAAAGCTTTGTCATAAGAATAAATAAGTTTGTTCCATTCTATACCCTTTTTCAAACAGAATGTCGACATCTCCGGGTGTGGTATAAGTTTGAAAATGTACGACAGCACTTGCGGCGCCGCCGCCAGCGGTCAGTGCGGCAAGGCGCAGCCCGACGGTGATATCCAGTCTCCCCGGGAACCTCCGCCGGCCCCGATACAGAGGGATTACAGCGGGTTTGACATCGTCAAGGCGACCCAGCATGGGGCTTTCTTGCGTGTCAAGGAGCTGGTAGAGGCCGGATGGGACGTCAACCAGCCGGATCGCGAGACGGTGACATTGCTGCACTGGGCGGCCATCAACAACAGACGGGAGATCATTCAGTACCTACTCGCGAAGGGAGCGCAAGTGGATGCCATCGGCGGCGACCTGGAGTCGACGCCACTGCACTGGGCGACGCGGCAGGGCCACTTGGAGGCCACGGTGCTGCTGATGCAGGCGGGTGCGGATCCCTCACTGCGGGACGCGGAGGGCTGCGCGTGCCTGCATCTGGCGGCGCAGTTCGGGCACACGTCGGTGGTGGCGTACCTGGTGGCGCGCGGCGTGTCGCCCGACGAGCCGGACGCGGTCGGCATGACGCCGCTCATGTGGTCGTGCTGGAAGGTGTCGGCCGTGGACCCCACGCGCCTCCTCATCACACTGGGCGCTTCCACTCGCCCCGCCGACCGCTCTCATGGCAACACGGCTCTACATTGGGCCATACTTGCTAAAAATACCACAGCTATAACTACACTACTTTTACATGTTAGTGTACTTTTTTAAGAAAATATTTGATAAATTATTTTTATGTAGTCTGAAAGTCACATTTATATTACACCAACACATAATAAATAGTTTTAACCGACAACTAAACTTGTTTACTACTAACTGTGTTTTGTAGGGTGATGCCAGCCTGGACGTGCCCAATCTCCGCGGGGTGACGCCGCTGGCCCTGTTGCAGAGCTCGGCGGACTCGCTTATGGTGGGGGCCAAGGTTTCTGACAAAATTAAAGAACACATAGTAGCTTCTTCCAAGAGGAATTTCCTTAGGAGATTGACTTATGACAAGGTACGTAATATTTTTCTAGTTTTGATATGAGCTACTGTTAGCTATTGTTACTCAGAACAATACTATGTAAAATTCACAAAAAATACAATGTATGTCATAACTGCACTTGTTTTGCATTATTTTATAATAACACAAATGTTCTTAATAATGGCATTAACTACTAAGAATGAGGCCAGATCTTGTGAGACCTCAATACCAGCAAAAGTTGGTTATTGGTGGACATCATACATCTTTGATCAGTAATAATGTGATCAGGATGACTGATCAGATAGTTTTAAGACTGAAGATTTAATGACATTTAAAAAGACAATTAAACAGCTTTTTTTATAAATGTATGTAATTAATTATTGTATGTCTCTAAAGACAGGACTCAGTGGTACTCTATACAATTATATTATCTTTTTACCTGTGCTCCACAATAAATAGATTTGATTTGATTTGATTGATACTAAGTAAAAATGTATAGTGCATTTGTTAAACTAGTTCACTGCGAAATAGACTGACATACATTTTTAATATTATCAAAATAAGACCAATAGTTCTAATGTTTCCTTCGCTACAAACATACAAATACAAAAAAGGTACAGTAAAACCCATATAAGACGATTTTACAGGGACTCAACCAAAAACGCGTTTTTACCGGGAAAGCGTATTATGCGGGATATAGGGAAATGGAAAGACGGACAGCTACGTAATTATTTATTTATTTATTTAAACTTCATTAAAGAGGTAGTCTCTGCCTACCCCTCCGGGAAAGAGGCGTGATTTTATGTATGTATGTATGTATGTTAAACTTCATTGCACAAGATACAAATGTATAGCACAATTGGCGGACTTAATGCTAGAAGCATTATCTACCAGTCAACCATTGGGTCTTACAGAGAACTTCATGTGGGGTTAAACTAAATAAATATATTTATACCTTCACAAAATATAAAATAAAATAATTATAATATACATACATAAAAAATACAATAGATAAACAATATACATACATAATAACTACAATAGATAAACAATATACATAAATAAATAGGTGCAGCGATTACCGAAATGAGTGAAAAGGCGATATTAAATACCCTCGCGACTCAAGAAAAACCCGTTTACCCGCGATTTGAAACTAGAACGACTTGGGGATGTCCTGATGAACTCGGGAAGTGAATTCCAGAGCCTTACAGCCATAACGGCGAAAGAATTGGAGGCAATACCTGTACGGTGAAAAGGGATAGCAAGAGTTAACTTATTTGAAGAACGAAGGATTTTTTCGTGAGTAGAACTTAATAGTTGGAAGTCTTTTTTAAGATAGTCTGGGGCAAGCTGATTATTGAGAATGGTATAGAGCTGACATAAAATGTGAAGATTTCTACGATTACGGATGGGGAGCCAATTTAGCTGAGAACGGAATAAGTACGTTATATAAAATGCCGTGTATCTATCACGTTATTAAAAATAGTGACTATTTTAGTTTGACAAAAAGATTTTGAGGCATTAGCGATTACAAGATTTTCAACGTAATTTAACTTATTTATTGCGTCTTTGCTTTGATTCAAAGAAGTTACATAGCGTCTTAAATCATTAACTGCTGATAATGCCTGGGCGTGTGACAAAATCGGAGTTCACTCATCTTCTTGATCATTATCACTCACAGCCTTTTCTTTCGTGTTATTCACATTCTCAATAAGATCTTCAATTGATTGAATTGTGTACGATGCCACATTGTCATCAATGGAAGACTATCCAGGGAAACCCAGGGAAACAGTGTTACGAGTTCTTCTTCCAACACGACGTCAACCTCTTTATTTCTGAATAAAGGCTAAAATATCGGCTAAGGCCGCTGCCGCAGAGGAAATATGTGGTCGTTGGGGCGTATTAAACGGGATGTCGAATCGTATTAATCGTTAAAGAAGTAAGAAGTATGAAAATATGTCTCGAGTTGCAAGGACTGATGCAAAATGCCCAAGTTCATTGGTAGACCTCACCAATCTTGCTCAGTCAACTTTTACTGAAGAACTGAAGACATAGTTTAGATTTTAATAGCAATATTTACAGAGGGAAATAGTGGGAATAATCGTTTGGGAAGAGTAACTGTCACAAGTGTCACAGCTCTCCTGATGAATCAAATTGATTTGGCACTTTATGAAAATAGCAGTTTGTTTCGTGGTTCAGTATGCTCACCATACGAGTATTTCACCAAGACGTGGATAAATTGCATCTGTTAATAGATATTTGTTCACTGAAATGTGAACAGAGCCTGATTTTGAATTTGGGAAATAACGTGGCCAAATGTGTTTTACAGAAGTTCCGCTGGTGGTGTGTGGTTGTGATGCCCTTCCTGGCGTTCTACGTGACGGGGCTCGTGCTGGAGATGGACGCCCTCTACCTGGTGAAGGCCTTCCTGCTGGTCTGCTTCTATGCAATGCTGCACTTCGTATCCAACATTCTCTTTGACGATGAACTAAAAAACATCTTCCCTCTCAGTGTATACTTGGCTACAAAGGTAACTCTTGATTTATTATTGTCACCAACTCCACGCTTGGCGTGAAATACAAGGATTTTCCTTGTACCTTACCAAATTTCTAAAAATAATAAATTAATTTTTTATTCACTAAGATAGCAATGAATGTTATGAGTTAGCTCCAAGACATCTTCAAGCAGTTTGTTTTTTTTTTCCTCTTTATTTGTTTACAAACAGTTTTACATTATATTTATCATGTAAAGTTTACATCTATAACAAGTATGTGTAAATGCAAAACCAATAACGTAAACACAGATTACTGTATTATCTAACATTGAGTGTGCTGCAAATACAGAACAAAATCGTTGTCACAATGTAATAATACTTGGTATAATAAAAATTTTAATAGAGTGATGAAAATGGGTACTAAAAAAAAATATGACAGTATTGTTGTTAGAACTTAATATCCAGCTCCAAACAAACGTGCGCAGGCGTGGTTCTACGTGACGTGGGTGGTGTTCGTGTGGGGCGCGGTGGGCGGCGCGGCGTCGCTGCTGTTCCTGCTGTCGTCGGCCGCGCTGTGGTTCACGTTCCTGCGCTCGTGGCGCTCCGACCCCGGCGTCATCACCGCCACCAAGCAGGAGAAGTTCAAAGTTAGTACACTTAACAGTTAAATTTATGCAGGTGAATTTAAAGTCACCCTGTATACTAAAAGTTCCGTCGTACATGCGCGATGCGAGTGCTGCACCCCGTGTTGTGTCGCAGACGATCGTGCAGCTGTCGGAGAGCGGGCGCGGCGGCTTCGAGCCCGCGCGGTTCTGCTCGGCGTGCCTCGTGCGGCGCCCGCTGCGCTCCAAGCACTGCTCCGTCTGCAACCGCTGCGTCGCCAAGTTCGACCACCACTGCCCCTGGGTCGGCAACTGCATTGGTGAGGAACCTATTTATAAACATATATATTTTAATCAAGCACCAAATTTTAATAGTTATGTCGGTTTCTTTGCAGGTCATATCTAGTTTTAAACATACAGTTCGATGGAATAAAATCGTGAACCTGGTCTGTTCAGTAAATTGAATATGCTTATTCATTGAACTTCTTGGTAGGTGCCAAGAACCACCGCTACTTTATCGGTTTCCTGGCGTCGCTGATCTGCATGTGCGGCTGGATGCTGTGGGGCGGCGCCCGCGCGCTCGCCGCTTCGTGTGGGACCGGTACCGGGACCGGGACTGGGACTGGGACCGGGACCGCCGCCGGGACCGACAGCGTGCTGGACGCGGCGCTGGAGGCGGCGCGCTGCAACGCGTGGCTGGTGTGGGTGATGCTCAACGCCGCTTTCCACCTGTTCTGGGTCACCGTGCTGCTCTGCTGCCAGTTGTACCTGGTGGGTAACACCTCTTGATTTGTTTGTTTATTACGACAATCATGTTAATTCTTGATAACGGAAAAAATTTCTAGTACTCTTAATCAATAATTAGAGCATATAATGAACAGGAGCATGTGTGTGTCAGGTGGTGTGCCTGGGCATGACGACCAACGAGCAGCTGAACCGCGGCCGCTACCGGCACTTCCAGAACAACCGCGGGCGCTCGCCGTTCTCGCGCGGGCCGCTGCTCAACGCGGCCGAGCTGTGCCAGTGCGCGCCGAGCGGGCCGCCGCCCGCCGACGACGAGCTGCTGCTGCGGGACCACCACTACGTCTGAGCGCCGCCTGCTCTTTATGTGTATATTTTGTAAATCAGAGTGCGGATGCACGTGAATTCGCTTGTAAATACGCTTATTTAAATTTCAGAGACATCCATTTTCGTACAGTATTAAGTACCTCGTATTATACAGATTTTTTATTTCAATAACGATTTAGTGATGAAGTCGAGTTTTAATGACTTTAAAATAAAAGTTTATATTATTATATAAAATAAACTGTCGCGAACAAATACTTAATTTTAAATCAAATAAATATAAGAACGCTTCCGAATGATGTACTCAGACAATGCGAGCCCTGTCGTTGTGCTTGTTGGGGCCGTCAGTGAGCAGCCTCGCTCACCCAATAATGCTTCTCCTAATTATGATTCGTGAAAGTATTTTATTTTTATTCCGTCCTTTTCAACAGTAACAGTGCTAACAATTTTTTGTCGATTTTTCCAAACCACCTTCACACAAATTTTAGTCATATAATCATGCGTATCAAGTTATTGCCTATTTAAAAACAGTCTCATAAGTCCCATCTACCATACTAACGGCAAATGTGAGAAACAGTTACATACCGTTTTCTCAATACAGCCTAAAAAGATGTTTTTGTTTTATTTACAATCTATTTTTCTCTCTTCAATATTCAAAGTTGTCAGCGAAATGTGCCATATATCACAATTACATGAAGTCTCCACGATTTGAAATTTCTGAAGACATTTTGTTTTATCGGCTTGGAGCTAGTCTGCCGAAATTGCCTAAAGCCGAGCTTGTGACTGGCGCGACGCGGCCGCCAACGAATCCAATGACTGGATACTGGATGGATGTGAGCTTAACTTGATATCATTAAAATAGATCTTTAATAAATGCTAAGTACATATTGTGTAGTATCTTATACGGTTATCTTATTTGTTTACCTTCAATGTACCTTTTACCAAATAATGTATAGATATTGTAATGAAATGAAACCAAAATGCATTTGATTTAAAATATTAAAGTATAAAATATGCGCACACTTTTATTTTATCGCTATTCTAGATTTGAAGAAACCTCCTAGATACTACTTTACCACTTAATGATTTTTATTTGAATTCCTTACACTCAACATTCAAAGCTAGTTGTTATTGCTGTACCCATGATATGAACTGAACAGCGAGACCACGTTTCAGATAGCTATTTTTGTCTCACTGACATAAAAGGTAAAAAACGTAAAGTATTTACCCCTTGTTTGTACATCCAAAAAATGAGCTTCTACCACCGTTGTATATCAAATTAGGATTGATAAAAAAAATTGTGAAGGCAATCGAATGCAATGGAAGTGTATTTTTGTATCTAAAAAAAAATAAGTGGTGCAAAGATAAATATATACATATAATAGAGTGTAGTTTTGTTGGCCCGCCAATGACGGGATTAATAAAAGATTCAAGATTTGAAGAAAAATTAAGCGAATTAGAAAAATTTTAATTGGTGCCGTGTGGGTCCCGGCACCAATACAATAAAAAAAAAAACTACGCTTTAATGCTAATTGAACTAAAAAATAGAAAATAAAAATTAATGACAAAGGAATTATAAAACTTGAATTTGAACTTGAACTTGGAATTATAAGACTTGCTACTACTGTTTTATAATTCCTTTGTCATTAATTTTTATTTTCTATTTTTTAGTTCAATTAGCAATAAAAGCGTAGTTTTTCAGTTTTTTTATACAATTATTTTTTGGTAGTTAACACTTCTAGTATAACTATCTTACTAGAAAAGATTTTCGCAACCATGCGCCCATCGCCGGAGGTTTTCACAACTAACTTTCTTAAAGTTATACGTGGCCTGATTGGATTAAATCTCATAATATTCCCATAATGATGATTGTTAAACCAAGTTGAAAAGAATGTTATAGGGAAAAATCACTGTTAATAATATTTATGACTATCCAGCAAACATAAATAATTTTCGATTGTGGCCTTGCCAGGAATCAAACTACAAGATTAAGAGGCAGATTGATACAGGAACAAAAATATTTCAAACATACCTCCACTGCCTTTACAACCAGGAACGCAACAATATTTATCTGAAGACATCGTGGCACTTTTGTTGTAAAATCTGTCTTTCACAAAAACAAACACAAACTTGGGAGTCCTATCTCAAATAATCAGGTACTTTTTACAGGAGTCCTATCTCAAAATATCTGCACAACACAGTGAACACAGTCAGACGTCAGTCATGATAAAATCACACGAATATCCGGAAGAACAAAGCTCGACTCAACGGAAGATTCCAAACTCCAAATAACGACAAGTTATCAGCACAAAACAAAGTGCAAATAAATACACAGGCACCGGTAAAAAAAACAGAAAGAAAGTTTACAGGTGTTCGAATCGAATTCAAAACTTATTTGAAGTAAATAAACTGTCACTCATTTTTCCAAACGAGTATTACAGTGTTGCTATTATAAATAGGCAAAAGATACCTAATGTTAATAGGCTATTTGACAAAATTCTAAAAACTATCTTAGGGTATTTATTTGTTTATAAGGAGCCCTACAAAAATACTTTTCTGCCTTTATTACAGCTATTTTATTAAAAAATCGAAAAAGAAAATGAAATATTCAAATATGCCGCCAAAACGCGACTTTTAGCAATATGGCGGCCATGGCATGCATTGACGTAAATTTCGTGTAAATATCATACAAAGCTTGTGTTGGTGTTTCGAAAAGTTTTGATTTTCTCTTGTTTTATTTAACTTGTGCCACGTCATATGTGTGAAAATTATTAAAATGAGTTCTTATAAATGTTGTGCAGTGCCTCAATGCACTAATACAACAATAAAATCTCCTACGAAACTGTTTTTTTCTATGCCGATGGATTTGAATATTCGCAAGAAGTGGTTTCAGATCGTGATCTAAGATCAGTGGTTACCAAGATATACTAACATTGATGTTTTCACATTCCTCAGTTCGGCAGCATAGAAATCTGGATTGTCTTCTTCAAAGACAATCCAGATTTCTTCTTCCAACCATTATTGCGTCCACTTTTGGTAGGTTTCGACTGTCAGCTTTCGCGGAATTGGTTTCCATTATTAAATACCTATGTTATCTGAGTAATCCTGAGCGATCAAACACTTATAAAATCTTTAAAAATTATAGCGAACACTAAGGAACGGTACGAGCCACAGTCTGTTTATGGATAATTGACGTCATAATAGAAATAGCCAATCACGTTCGTTTTTAGTCACGTGACAGCTGCATATAAAAACCTAATTTTCTGTGACGGATTTTGTTTAAATAATGCAATATTTTTATCTCGCGTTATTACAAATCGCTCCAAAAAAATAATATTAAGACTGATGACATAAAAGAAATGTATATTTTTAATACAGTCAAATAGCCTATTGTTTTATTACTTTTATATTTTTTATTGTTTTAAAATATTCTACTAATTCTACTATTGTTTCTAATGGTAATTCTAAATGGAGCGATGCGATGAAATAAAAAAGCCTCAGGTTAATAGTAACATTATATGGAAATTACATCTCTTTTTGGACTCGTTATACGTCAGAACTTCTCGGTTTATTGTATGGAGATTACTGGCACTGGTGCTATCTCTGTCTCTCTTACTCTCCTACGAAGGATCTAAAAATGAATTTATTAATCCTGGCAGTTTTAATAAGGATAATGAGAAACTCTTATCAAAATATTGCATTGTCATCGGTCCTTGATACGTGTGCAAAGTTCCAAGTTGATCAGACGTTTAGAAACCAGTGAAAATTAAGCTCAAAGATTCCGTTACATACATACATACATAAATACAACCCAAGCTAATAAAAGCGTAGTAAAAAAGAATAGGACCACTCCGTCTTTTTCCAAAGGATGTCGTAAAAGGCGACTAAGGGATAGGCTTACAAACTTGGGATTTTTAGGCGATGGACTAGCAACCTGTCACTATTTGAATCTCAATTCTATCATTAAGCCAAATAGCTGAACGTGGCCATTCAGTCTTTTCAAGACTGTTGGCTCTGCCTACCCCGCAAGGGATATAGACGTGACCATATGTATGTATGTATTTAGAAAAATTTGCATAGAAGGCTTTTAAATATGTTGTTGCAAATTTCTTGGATAACCACAAGAGTGACGGCTACAGAGTGTTTGTTAGCGAGCTGTAATTTGCATTGCATGCATTTTTTTTAGACTCACTTGGATTTGTTTCCTGACAGTTAAGGGCTGTCAGCAAACGACAAACACGACGACGAACGACAATTAAAAGAGTTAAACCAGAAGCTAAATATTTAAGAAAATCTGAGATAATTTTCTAAGTCATTTACTAAAAAATAAACATTTTAAATTACTTAATAGAATAAAATCCTTGTCTAGCAATTCTTTTAAATTTTATCTTACAATCACCAATTAATGTAAAAATATCCAAAAAGTAACCGCAACGTTAATTTTTTTGTTGACCAGTGATATTTTCTTCGTGCATACATTATTTATATATATGAAAAATACTAAAAGCAAACAAATAGGCAAAACAAACAAGAACAATGGAAAAAGTTAACGACAATTCTTTAATAGATGGCGCTGTAACCAAAGTAAAACGCGGTGTGGTTTCACGTTCAATAGAATCCAAAGAAACGAAATTCTCCCGGTGGGCGGGTTAGGTTAACGGCGGGTTAGGTTAACGGCGGGTTAGGTTAACGGCGGGTTAGGTTAACGGCGGGTTAGGTTAACGGCGGGTTAGGTTAACGGCGGGTTAGGTTAACGGCGGGTTAGGTTAACGGCGGGTTAGGTTAACGGCGGGTTAGGTTAACGGCGGGTTAGGTTAACGGCGGGTTAGGTTAACGGCGGGTTAGGTTAACGGCGGGTTAGGTTAACGGCGGGTTAGGTTAACGGCGGGTTAGGTTAACGGCGGGTTAGGTTAACGGCGGGTTAGGTTAACGGCGGGTTAGGTTAACGGCGGGTTAGGTTAACGGCGGGTTAGGTTAACGGCGGGTTAGGTTAACGGCGGGTTAGGTTAACGGCGGGTTAGGTTAACGGCGGGTTAGGTTAACGGCGGGTTAGGTTAACGGCGGGTTAGGTTAACGGCGGGTTAGGTTAACGGCGGGTTAGGTTAACGGCGGGTTAGGTTAACGGCGGGTTAGGTTAACGGCGGGTTAGGTTAACGGCGGGTTAGGTTAACGGCGGGTTAGGTTAACGGCGGGTTAGGTTAACGGCGGGTTAGGTTAACGGCGGGTTAGGTTAACGGCGGGTTAGGTTAACGGCGGGTTAGGTTAACGGCGGGTTAGGTTAACGGCGGGTTAGGTTAACGGCGGGTTAGGTTAACGGCGGGTTAGGTTAACGGCGGGTTAGGTTAACGGCGGGTTAGGTTAACGGCGGGTTAGGTTAACGGCGGGTTAGGTTAACGGCGGGTTAGGTTAACGGCGGGTTAGGTTAACGGCGGGTTAGGTTAACGGCGGGTTAGGTTAACGGCGGGTTAGGTTAACGGCGGGTTAGGTTAACGGCGGGTTAGGTTAACGGCGGGTTAGGTTAACGGCGGGTTAGGTTAACGGCGGGTTAGGTTAACGGCGGGTTAGGTTAACGGCGGGTTAGGTTAACGGCGGGTTAGGTTAACGGCGGGTTAGGTTAACGGCGGGTTAGGTTAACGGCGGGTTAGGTTAACGGCGGGTTAGGTTAACGGCGGGTTAGGTTAACGGCGGGTTAGGTTAACGGCGGGTTAGGTTAACGGCGGGTTAGGTTAACGGCGGGTTAGGTTAACGGCGGGTTAGGTTAACGGCGGGTTAGGTTAACGGCGGGTTAGGTTAACGGCGGGTTAGGTTAACGGCGGGTTAGGTTAACGGCGGGTTAGGTTAACGGCGGGTTAGGTTAACGGCGGGTTAGGTTAACGGCGGGTTAGGTTAACGGCGGGTTAGGTTAACGGCGGGTTAGGTTAACGGCGGGTTAGGTTAACGGCGGGTTAGGTTAACGGCGGGTTAGGTTAACGGCGGGTTAGGTTAACGGCGGGTTAGGTTAACGGCGGGTTAGGTTAACGGCGGGTTAGGTTAACGGCGGGTTAGGTTAACGGCGGGTTAGGTTAACGGCGGGTTAGGTTAACGGCGGGTTAGGTTAACGGCGGGTTAGGTTAACGGCGGGTTAGGTTAACGGCGGGTTAGGTTAACGGCGGGTTAGGTTAACGGCGGGTTAGGTTAACGGCGGGTTAGGTTAACGGCGGGTTAGGTTAACGGCGGGTTAGGTTAACGGCGGGTTAGGTTAACGGCGGGTTAGGTTAACGGCGGGTTAGGTTAACGGCGGGTTAGGTTAACGGCGGGTTAGGTTAACGGCGGGTTAGGTTAACGGCGGGTTAGGTTAACGGCGGGTTAGGTTAACGGCGGGTTAGGTTAACGGCGGGTTAGGTTAACGGCGGGTTAGGTTAACGGCGGGTTAGGTTAACGGCGGGTTAGGTTAACGGCGGGTTAGGTTAACGGCGGGTTAGGTTAACGGCGGGTTAGGTTAACGGCGGGTTAGGTTAACGGCGGGTTAGGTTAACGGCGGGTTAGGTTAACGGCGGGTTAGGTTAACGGCGGGTTAGGTTAACGGCGGGTTAGGTTAACGGCGGGTTAGGTTAACGGCGGGTTAGGTTAACGGCGGGTTAGGTTAACGGCGGGTTAGGTTAACGGCGGGTTAGGTTAACGGCGGGTTAGGTTAACGGCGGGTTAGGTTAACGGCGGGTTAGGTTAACGGCGGGTTAGGTTAACGGCGGGTTAGGTTAACGGCGGGTTAGGTTAACGGCGGGTTAGGTTAACGGCGGGTTAGGTTAACGGCGGGTTAGGTTAACGGCGGGTTAGGTTAACGGCGGGTTAGGTTAACGGCGGGTTAGGTTAACGGCGGGTTAGGTTAACGGCGGGTTAGGTTAACGGCGGGTTAGGTTAACGGCGGGTTAGGTTAACGGCGGGTTAGGTTAACGGCGGGTTAGGTTAACGGCGGGTTAGGTTAACGGCGGGTTAGGTTAACGGCGGGTTAGGTTAACGGCGGGTTAGGTTAACGGCGGGTTAGGTTAACGGCGGGTTAGGTTAACGGCGGGTTAGGTTAACGGCGGGTTAGGTTAACGGCGGGTTAGGTTAACGGCGGGTTAGGTTAACGGCGGGTTAGGTTAACGGCGGGTTAGGTTAACGGCGGGTTAGGTTAACGGCGGGTTAGGTTAACGGCGGGTTAGGTTAACGGCGGGTTAGGTTAACGGCGGGTTAGGTTAACGGCGGGTTAGGTTAACGGCGGGTTAGGTTAACGGCGGGTTAGGTTAACGGCGGGTTAGGTTAACGGCGGGTTAGGTTAACGGCGGGTTAGGTTAACGGCGGGTTAGGTTAACGGCGGGTTAGGTTAACGGCGGGTTAGGTTAACGGCGGGTTAGGTTAACGGCGGGTTAGGTTAACGGCGGGTTAGGTTAACGGCGGGTTAGGTTAACGGCGGGTTAGGTTAACGGCGGGTTAGGTTAACGGCGGGTTAGGTTAACGGCGGGTTAGGTTAACGGCGGGTTAGGTTAACGGCGGGTTAGGTTAACGGCGGGTTAGGTTAACGGCGGGTTAGGTTAACGGCGGGTTAGGTT
The DNA here is from genome assembly GCF_032362555.1 of Amyelois transitella. Lineage (NCBI taxonomy): Eukaryota > Metazoa > Arthropoda > Insecta > Lepidoptera > Pyralidae > Amyelois > Amyelois transitella. The sequence goes on from NC_083509.1 coordinate 12,801,244, forward strand.
AACGGCGGGTTAGGTTAACGGCGGGTTAGGTTAACGGCGGGTTAGGTTAACGGCGGGTTAGGTTAACGGCGGGTTAGGTTAACGGCGGGTTAGGTTAACGGCGGGTTAGGTTAACGGCGGGTTAGGTTAACGGCGGGTTAGGTTAACGGCGGGTTAGGTTAACGGCGGGTTAGGTTAACGGCGGGTTAGGTTAACGGCGGGTTAGGTTAACGGCGGGTTAGGTTAACGGCGGGTTAGGTTAACGGCGGGTTAGGTTAACGGCGGGTTAGGTTAACGGCGGGTTAGGTTAACGGCGGGTTAGGTTAACGGCGGGTTAGGTTAACGGCGGGTTAGGTTAACGGCGGGTTAGGTTAACGGCGGGTTAGGTTAACGGCGGGTTAGGTTAACGGCGGGTTAGGTTAACGGCGGGTTAGGTTAACGGCGGGTTAGGTTAACGGCGGGTTAGGTTAACGGCGGGTTAGGTTAACGGCGGGTTAGGTTAACGGCGGGTTAGGTTAACGGCGGGTTAGGTTAACGGCGGGTTAGGTTAACGGCGGGTTAGGTTAACGGCGGGTTAGGTTAACGGCGGGTTAGGTTAACGGCGGGTTAGGTTAACGGCGGGTTAGGTTAACGGCGGGTTAGGTTAACGGCGGGTTAGGTTAACGGCGGGTTAGGTTAACGGCGGGTTAGGTTAACGGCGGGTTAGGTTAACGGCGGGTTAGGTTAACGGCGGGTTAGGTTAACGGCGGGTTAGGTTAACGGCGGGTTAGGTTAACGGCGGGTTAGGTTAACGGCGGGTTAGGTTAACGGCGGGTTAGGTTAACGGCGGGTTAGGTTAACGGCGGGTTAGGTTAACGGCGGGTTAGGTTAACGGCGGGTTAGGTTAACGGCGGGTTAGGTTAACGGCGGGTTAGGTTAACGGCGGGTTAGGTTAACGGCGGGTTAGGTTAACGGCGGGTTAGGTTAACGGCGGGTTAGGTTAACGGCGGGTTAGGTTAACGGCGGGTTAGGTTAACGGCGGGTTAGGTTAACGGCGGGTTAGGTTAACGGCGGGTTAGGTTAACGGCGGGTTAGGTTAACGGCGGGTTAGGTTAACGGCGGGTTAGGTTAACGGCGGGTTAGGTTAACGGCGGGTTAGGTTAACGGCGGGTTAGGTTAACGGCGGGTTAGGTTAACGGCGGGTTAGGTTAACGGCGGGTTAGGTTAACGGCGGGTTAGGTTAACGGCGGGTTAGGTTAACGGCGGGTTAGGTTAACGGCGGGTTAGGTTAACGGCGGGTTAGGTTAACGGCGGGTTAGGTTAACGGCGGGTTAGGTTAACGGCGGGTTAGGTTAACGGCGGGTTAGGTTAACGGCGGGTTAGGTTAACGGCGGGTTAGGTTAACGGCGGGTTAGGTTAACGGCGGGTTAGGTTAACGGCGGGTTAGGTTAACGGCGGGTTAGGTTAACGGCGGGTTAGGTTAACGGCGGGTTAGGTTAACGGCGGGTTAGGTTAACGGCGGGTTAGGTTAACGGCGGGTTAGGTTAACGGCGGGTTAGGTTAACGGCGGGTTAGGTTAACGGCGGGTTAGGTTAACGGCGGGTTAGGTTAACGGCGGGTTAGGTTAACGGCGGGTTAGGTTAACGGCGGGTTAGGTTAACGGCGGGTTAGGTTAACGGCGGGTTAGGTTAACGGCGGGTTAGGTTAACGGCGGGTTAGGTTAACGGCGGGTTAGGTTAACGGCGGGTTAGGTTAACGGCGGGTTAGGTTAACGGCGGGTTAGGTTAACGGCGGGTTAGGTTAACGGCGGGTTAGGTTAACGGCGGGTTAGGTTAACGGCGGGTTAGGTTAACGGCGGGTTAGGTTAACGGCGGGTTAGGTTAACGGCGGGTTAGGTTAACGGCGGGTTAGGTTAACGGCGGGTTAGGTTAACGGCGGGTTAGGTTAACGGCGGGTTAGGTTAACGGCGGGTTAGGTTAACGGCGGGTTAGGTTAACGGCGGGTTAGGTTAACGGCGGGTTAGGTTAACGGCGGGTTAGGTTAACGGCGGGTTAGGTTAACGGCGGGTTAGGTTAACGGCGGGTTAGGTTAACGGCGGGTTAGGTTAACGGCGGGTTAGGTTAACGGCGGGTTAGGTTAACGGCGGGTTAGGTTAACGGCGGGTTAGGTTAACGGCGGGTTAGGTTAACGGCGGGTTAGGTTAACGGCGGGTTAGGTTAACGGCGGGTTAGGTTAACGGCGGGTTAGGTTAACGGCGGGTTAGGTTAACGGCGGGTTAGGTTAACGGCGGGTTAGGTTAACGGCGGGTTAGGTTAACGGCGGGTTAGGTTAACGGCGGGTTAGGTTAACGGCGGGTTAGGTTAACGGCGGGTTAGGTTAACGGCGGGTTAGGTTAACGGCGGGTTAGGTTAACGGCGGGTTAGGTTAACGGCGGGTTAGGTTAACGGCGGGTTAGGTTAACGGCGGGTTAGGTTAACGGCGGGTTAGGTTAACGGCGGGTTAGGTTAACGGCGGGTTAGGTTAACGGCGGGTTAGGTTAACGGCGGGTTAGGTTAACGGCGGGTTAGGTTAACGGCGGGTTAGGTTAACGGCGGGTTAGGTTAACGGCGGGTTAGGTTAACGGCGGGTTAGGTTAACGGCGGGTTAGGTTAACGGCGGGTTAGGTTAACGGCGGGTTAGGTTAACGGCGGGTTAGGTTAACGGCGGGTTAGGTTAACGGCGGGTTAGGTTAACGGCGGGTTAGGTTAACGGCGGGTTAGGTTAACGGCGGGTTAGGTTAACGGCGGGTTAGGTTAACGGCGGGTTAGGTTAACGGCGGGTTAGGTTAACGGCGGGTTAGGTTAACGGCGGGTTAGGTTAACGGCGGGTTAGGTTAACGGCGGGTTAGGTTAACGGCGGGTTAGGTTAACGGCGGGTTAGGTTAACGGCGGGTTAGGTTAACGGCGGGTTAGGTTAACGGCGGGTTAGGTTAACGGCGGGTTAGGTTAACGGCGGGTTAGGTTAACGGCGGGTTAGGTTAACGGCGGGTTAGGTTAACGGCGGGTTAGGTTAACGGCGGGTTAGGTTAACGGCGGGTTAGGTTAACGGCGGGTTAGGTTAACGGCGGGTTAGGTTACGGTTAGGTTAGGTTAGGTTAGGTTAGGTTAGGTTAGGTTAGGTTAGGTTAGGTTAGGTTAGGTTAGGTTAGGTTAGGTTAGGTTAGGTTAGGTTAGGTTAGGTTAGGTTAGGTTAGGTTAGGTTAGGTTAGGTTAGGTTAGGTTAGGTTAGGTTAGGTTAGGTTAGGTTAGGTTAGGTTAGGTTAGGTTAGGTTAGGTTAGGTTAGGTTAGGTTAGGTTAGGTTAGGTTAGGTTAGGTTAGGTTAGGTTAGGTTAGGTTAGGTTAGGTTAGGTTAGGTTAGGTTAGGTTAGGTTAGGTTAGGTTAGGTTAGGTTAGGTTAGGTTAGGTTAGGTTAGGTTAGGTTAGGTTAGGTTAGGTTAGGTTAGGTTAGGTTAGGTTAGGTTAGGTTAGGTTAGGTTAGGTTAGGTTAGGTTAGGTTAGGTTAGGTTAGGTTAGGTTAGGTTAGGTTAGGTTAGGTTAGGTTAGGTTAGGTTAGGTTAGGTTAGGTTAGGTTAGGTTAGGTTAGGTTAGGTTAGGTTAGGTTAGGTTAGGTTAGGTTAGGTTAGGTTAGGTTAGGTTAGGTTAGGTTAGGTTAGGTTAGGTTAGGTTAGGTTAGGTTAGGTTAGGTTAGGTTAGGTTAGGTTAGGTTAGGTTAGGTTAGGTTAGGTTAGGTTAGGTTAGGTTAGGTTAGGTTAGGTTAGGT